>NC_044383.1:46781853-52087864 GCF_006542625.1 Nomascus leucogenys
GTTTCTGGCATTTAATAACCATCCAATAAATATTAGCTATTATATCATTTTAATTATTATAATTATCCATCTCTAACTCCAAGAGGCAGAATTTCAAAACCAACTGTGGGAAGGATAAAGTCCCAGGTTCTTAGCACGACACATTGTCCCTTCAGGACTAGATCCTAGACTCCCCTTCTGGTGTTATTCACATGCCCTGCCACTTGGCCTTCCCATGCTTTCTTACACCTCCAGTTTCTCTGCTTGGAATGCCTTTTCCTTCCCATGCCTCCTAACTTTGCCACATTGGCCTTACTGATCCTTCTAGACTTGATTAACATCTTCTTTGCTCTGTGATGCTTTCTTTCTTTGAGAACCTCTGTAGGTAACCTTCAAGTGTCAGCTCCTCAGTGCTCTCAAAAAAACCTGTACATCCTTGTATTGTTTCACACATGACTGTATTTATTGGCTTACATGTCTAGCTTTCTCACTAAACTGTGAGCTTTCTGAGCACAGGGACTATCTTGTACCTCATCTTTGTTTGCCCAGAAGGCTCAGCTTGACATTATGCTAAGTGCTTAATTGATAACTTATAGAAGAAATGCAAAACTTTGGATCAGCAATTTTATAAATTACAGAGACTTGCAGTCAATCAGAATTAAATTTAATCTGAATTGAAAGTCCTAATACTTATTATTTCTCTTTTTCCAGTTACTTCCTGAAAGTTCTATCCTGGAATGAATTTGTTTTATGTAAGAAATTGATTTTTGTGATTTCTCGCCATTTATGACTATGTCATCATACTTGTGAGAGAGACAAGAAAAGTAAAAAAATTCAGAGTGCAGAGTGATTAGAATATAAAGTTGATATTTGTATACACTTTTCTATCTCTTTCTGGTTTTATATTTGCAACATCAGTGCCTATTTGACCAAGAAAACAAAGATCTAGAAATTATTGGGGGTTCAAGACTTCTGCCTTCCTGAGAGGCAGAGAGGGATTGGAATGAATAGCTTACCTTGTCACTTGGCTGCAACTGCTCAATGGAAATTGCCACAGTTCACTATTGGGCAAAGTTAGAGCTGCAGTTCCTGACCCTGTTGGCCTCAGGTGCCAGTGGGTCCAGTTTCAGGGAAGTTGGCAGGGAAACAGATGAGAAGGAAGTTGGAAGAGAGACACAGGCAGGGTAGTACATTCTGACTTTTCTAAATCTAGACCCATTAGCTGGATAGTATGTCCTGCTCTTTGATTATAACCCTGAGCTAGAAAGAGGAAACACATTTATCTTGTACCTAAAAACTGATCCCACATGAAGAACCAAGTCATGGAAAGAAAACTAAGTGAGGATTTTAAGTGAGATTTGTTATCTAGATTTGCCTGAAGTTATGAGAACGGTAGAAGGTCTTACTGCCCTAGTGGACCATAAGTTGGCAGCTAGGGAAACAGACAAAGAGGGAAAATGAGTATTTTTTTTATATATATATATATAATATTATATATATATATATATATAATATTTTATATATATATATATAATTTTTTAAAAGAAAATAGAGATGGGGCTAGCTATGTTGCCCAGGTTGGTCTCGAACTCCTGGGCTCTAGCAGTCTTCCCATCTCGGCCTCCTAGAGTGCTGGGATTACAGGCGTGATCCAACATGCCTGGCCTGTTTTCTTCTTTTTTTTTCTTGAAGTCTTTCAAATGGTAAATTGGGAAAGATACAAGACAAAGGTAAGAGAAGTACATACTAGAAAATCACATTTAAAGAGTCATGAAAGCATAGCTTGGCAAAAACAGAACTAGAAATAATAGTTGGGCAATACTGGGTATCTATCCAAAGGAAAAGAAATCAATATATCAGAAACATACCTGCACTCATATGTTTATAGCAGCAATATTCACAATGGCAAAGATATGGAATCAACCTAAGTATTCATCAATAATTGGATAAAGAAAATTATATATAATATTATATATATAGTAGAATTTTATTCAGCCATAAAAAAGAATGAAATTCTTTTATTTTATATTTTACAGCTACCTGGTTGGAACTGGAGGCTATTTTCTTAAGTGAAACAAGTCAGACACAGAAAAACAAATCTGTTCTCATTCATAAATGGGAGATACATAATGTGTACACATGGAGGTAGAGAGTGAAATGATAGACAATGGAGATTTGGAAGGGTAATGAGGTGAAAAGGTGGTGGATGATGAGGGATTCCTTAATGGTTACAATGTACATTATTTGGGTGATCGATACCCTAAAAGTCTTGACCACTCTGCAGTCTAGGCATATAACAAAATTACACTTGCACCCCATGAGTTTATACAAACAAAAGAAATGGTCATTGTGAATGACAGGCAGAGAAGAACAGGAAGGAGACAAAAGATAAAGACAGAATTAACGTTAGATTTCTTGCTTAAAAATTAAAGTAATTATCCTCGACTTTAACAAAAGGGTCAGCAAATATTAATTTAATATCTGCACCGTGGTAGACAATTTAGAGTTAGGAAATGAAGGCATTCTGTTAATAGTATGTTTACTATCTTGATTTGATTTTTCGGAAGAAATTTGATAAGGAAACTGAATGGGGACAAAGACTATTTCTGACTCGGTAAGCAGAGAAGTGTTCTTTTGTAATTGAGTGAGAAGCCACTGGGGCCTGTACAGTGAGGTGCTCCATGTGCATTTCAAATCCATGATGGCTTCACTTGCCTCTGGGACCTCTCCAAACTGAACCCAGTCTTTCCTCAATGTTTACTTGTGCCTTGACATTACATGATGTAGGCTGGACATAACTTTTATGTAACATGCAAGTTGTACAAGTGGTTTTAGCATGAATTTCAGCCCTTGAGTATCTCCTGGGAATTTTACATGAAAGAAATTCTAGATAGTACTGAAATGGTTGGTGAAGGATTTATGACTGAAGTCTATATATTTGCCTGATGATGCTAAGTAAATATTGCTTTGCATTGCTTGATACAAAGCTCTAATATCCACCTTGGAAAAATATTTACAATTGATCTTAAGTCTATTTTGGAAATTAATTCATGTGGTAGCATGCATTTTGGTCATGCATCATGAGCCATAGCAAAATTAATAGAGAATATGTATACATAAAATTTCAAAATATGGCCATGAAGACATCACACAAAGTCTCAATATGCAACATCTTAGTTTTTTAAAACAATACTAGAAAAAAAACTAACCAGAACCTCCTCTATGTTTTTAAGGCATTAGCAATAAATCATATATTAATTTGGAACTTCTCAATTTAAGCCAAGACAAGGCTTAAAGAAAGAAATGTAAAAGTTGTTCATAGTGGGCATGTTAATTTTACTTATAAGTATTGACAAAAATTTTCCTCTGTAGTAGGTTTCCACATTTTTAAAGAAGAACAAGCTTACACTGAAATTTCAGTTCTGTTCTTGAATTATCTGTAGCAAACTTACACAGGGACAGAAATGAAACGTAAATGTAAGCATCTTTAAAATTGTGGAACCTGCTGCAGAAGAGGATAACAGAAAACCAAATACCATATGTTCTCACTTATAAGTGGGAGCTAAATGATGGGAACACATGGACACATAGAGGGGGACAACAAACACTGGCACCTTTTGGAGGATGGAGGGTGGGAGGAAGGAGAGGAACAGGAAAAATAACTAGTGAGTACTAGGCTTAACACCTGGGTGATGAAATAATCTGTACAACAAACCCCCATGACACAAGTTTACCTATGTGATAAATCTGCACTTGTACCCCTGAACTTAAAAAAAAATGTTAAAAAAAATTTAGTTCTGCCACCATGATTTTAACTTTTCTGAGGTCTAGTTTTCTAGTCTAAAAAAGGATAAGAATACTGATACCTAACTTGAAGATTTTTTTAAGCATGAAATAAATAAGGTAATGAATATGAGAATGCCTAACATAGTAACTGGTATATAGAAGGTGCTGTTGAAGTGTTCTATTCTTATTCTTTATTTGCTGCTTTGTTTAACTCATCTTAGCCATGACCTGTGATTTTCTCATTGGTTATTCTCCTCCTGTTTCTCCAATGCAGAGAAAAGTTCAATTTCGAATGCATTATCTTGAGCTCTTTTATATTGCCTTAATAAAGGATCCAGTTATTTCATTTATCTTTGTTTTTGCTACCTAGTAGAAAAGTCGTTAAGGTCCTAAGACTGTTCATGTTTGTCACCTCTCATAGAATATATTAGTATTGTTATGAAAGATAGGCACAACTGAAATGTCTAATGATAAAGAAATACTTGAACAAGCAGTGATATAGTACAGCTAATCAAATCGATGTTCTAGAAGAATATATAATAATTTGGACAGATATTTGTGAAATATAATAAAGTAGAAAAGGCAGGTTACAAAACAGAATGTACGGTCTGATTTCATTTGTATTAATTTTTATATTCAAAAATGCTTTGATTACACAAGGCTAATTGGTTATCTCTGGGTGAGTGGATTAACAAATTAGTTTTGTTTTCTTCATTCTTGCTTATTTGACTATTTTTAGCTTCCTATGATATATAGCTCTTGCTCATAATATAAAATATAAAAGTTAAAATTACGTTAATAAATGGATGTTAATGAAAATGTCATACTTTTCATGAAGATGTCAAGTTTCTATTCTTTTTTTTTTTTTTGAGACGGAGTCTCGCTCTGTCACCCAGGCTGGAGTGCAGTGGCGCGATCTCGACTCACTGCAAGCTCCGCCTCCCGGGTTCACGCCATTCTCCTGCCTCAGCCTCTCCGAGTAGCTGGGACTACAGGCGCCCGCCACCTCGCCCGGCTAATTTTTTGTATTTTTAGTAGAGACGGGGTTTCACCGTGGTCTCGATCTCCTGACCTCGTGATTCGCCCGCCTCGGCCTCCCAAAGTGCTGGGATTACAAGCGTGAGCCACCGCGCCCGGCCAAGTTTCTATTCTTGTTTTTCTTTTTTAATTAACACAAAATAGATTTAACATATTTTGAGGGTACATGTGATAATTTAATCCATTTATATAATCTGTAAAACTTAAAGAAGTATAATTGGGATATCTATCACTTTAAACATTTGTCTCTTTATGCTAAAAACATTCAAATCATTCTCTCTAGCTATTTTGAAATGTACAGTAGATTTTTGTAAACTATAGTCTGTTTTTTATTAATTACAAGACAATAAACACTGAAAATAAGCATTCAACTAAAGAAGCTAGGAAAAGAATGAAATGGACCAAAAGAAATTGGAAGGTATCAAAGATAAAAGTAGAATTAATAAAACAAATCTGTAGACTTGATAAATGTATGTAACAGCTGATTGTAGTAGTAAATTAGCATCCAGCTGGCAATCCTGACAAGGTAAAAAGGAGAAAATAAATTTTCAAAACAAGAGAAAAATTGGATATAACCAAAGATTCATAGACTTTTAAAAAAGAGAATACTTTTACCAATAATTTGAAAAACATATATGCAGTGGACAAAACCTTAGAAAAGTGTGAATTTTTCATCTCAAGGATAAGTTAAAAATTTGAATAAACTAGTAGTCATAATCTATATTGAAAACATTCAATGTTTTCCTCCCAAAAAACATTCAATGCTTTCCTCCCAAGATCCAGATTGTTTTATTAGGCAAGTTTTATAAATCACTTTAAAAGCAAATTATTCCTTTGTCATATAAAGCCTTTTGAAGAGTAGAAAATAACAGAAAACTTCTGAAATTATCTACAAACTCATCATATCTGATAGAGAAAAATATACTACAAAGTAGAACACTAGACCAGTATCATAGGAGTATAGATATGAACTACATATGGAAAAGCATCTAAAATAATAATATACAGTGAAGAAGATGGGATCACTACAAAAATATAAAGTTTATTAAACATTAGGGATTCTCGAAGTTTAATTCATTTCATTGACAAAGAGAAAACACGTGATCATCACAGTAAATCTAAAAATGGCACTTAATGAAAGTTAATACCCACTATTGGTTTAAAAAAAATCTTCATAAGTTAGCAATAGAACAAAACATCCTTAAATTGATAAAAAGCATCTCTCAGAAACATGAAACAAACATTATACTTAGTAATGAAACACCACAATCATTTATTCTCATTAAAAACAAGTAAATCAACTATATAATACGATTGAAACAAATGAAAGATTACTACAAGGAAAATTATAAAATGAATGTTCTGTATTTAATAGAAATAACAAGTGAAGTATAATAAGGTCTAAACAATAGAATAAAAACAAAATATGAATAAACTTAACAAGAAAAGTTTAAAACGGATATAAAAAAATGATAAAATTTGACTAAAATATCTAAAGGCCTTAGTAAATGGAAGTTTTGCTGATGTAAAAATATCAGTTTTTCCCAAATTATTACTGTAATGCAATTGTAATTTAAAGTCCAATGAAATTATTCTGAAATTTGACAAATTGATTTCACAGTTCACCTGGCAGGAACAATGTGCAATAAATGCCACAACATATATTGAAAGTGTATAGTGATTTGGAACCGCCCTAATTAACAGTTAAGATTAAAACAAGCATAGAAATAGAGAACCAGATTAATGGAGTAAAATAAAAACTCTGGACCCATACTTTTGTTTATACTGGAATTCACCAATAGGTGCTATTTCAAATTCATAGGGGGATCATAAACAATTTGAGAAAAAAAAATAAAGTGGGCATATCACCTCATAACATGCCAGCATTCTAAATGGAATAAAGAAATAACCTTTAAAAACACTGTGTAACTTCCAGAAGAAAATATAGTAGAGTGTTTTTATAATCTCATGGTACAGAAGGTCTTCTAAACCAAGCATATTAGGAACCATAAATGAAAAGACTAACAGATTTGACTACAAAAAAATTACAAACTTCTGTAATGGCAAAATAAATGAAGTTAAAAAGTCCACAGACTAGAAGAGAATAATTGTTATTTACATAATAGAGAAATACTATCTGTAATATACAGATTACTTTTCAATAATAGACACAAATCAGTGGACAAATGAGCAGAGGAACTGAACAGTCAATTTAAAGAAAAGAAATCAAAATAGCTTATAAACTTATGATTTAAAAATGGTAATCTTTAGTGATCAGGAAAAGGCAAATTAAAACAAAAAACCAAGATAACTTTTTTGCCTATTATGTGGCAATATTTAAAAATATTTTAAATAAGAATAATAAACATAGCTAACAGTTACTGAACACATATGCTATGTTCTGAAAATTGTAAACATAATTCATTTAATCCTCATAAAAGCTCAGTGGTGTAGCTATTATTATTCCTATGATACGGGTAATAAATCAAGGTAGAGAGAGGCTAAAGTGCCCAAGGTTACACTGGTAATGAGTGGCAGACAGATGATTTGAATTTAGGTAGCCTGGAGGCTGAGATTGTGTTTCTAATTACTAATTTTACTTCTTTCCAGTTTCCTCATCTTAAAAAAAAATTAGGCAGGGGGTGTGGAAATTATATGTACCCTGCCTTCCTTAAAGTGTTACTGTGAAGAACACAGGACACCATAATGAACCGATGAGGGTGATGCTGTGGTCCCCATTCTCTTCCATAGGGACACATGGTCCGGAGCATCTGAAGCACTATGGTAACTTAGCCTCTTTGCCGGAATGAAAGTGAGCTATTGTAATAGCTCCTTCGAGGAGTGGTGTGGGTGGATTGTCTGATGCTTCACTCGGGCACATCAGGTATTGATCCCCTGTGGATATAGTCCAAATGGACCCAGCTGTCTGCTATGCAGAGTCATATCTCATTGAAATGTTACTCCTTGGCAAGTGTGACGCCTTCATGGTTTACCAAGTGATGTATCATTTGGCAAGATCTGGCTCAGTTTTCATGCTTACTTTTATTCTTATATTTAAGTTCCTTTTTTTTTTTGAGACAGAATCTCGCTCTATCACCCAGGCTGGAGTGTGCTGGGGTGATCTCAGCTCACTGCAACTTTATCCTCCTGGGTTCAAGAAATTCTCCTGCCTCAGCCTCCCGAGTAGCTGGGATTACAGATGCGTGCCACTATGCCTGGATAATTTTTGTATTTTTAGTAGAGACAGGGTTTTGCCATTTTGGCCAGGCTGGTCTCGAACTCCTGACCTCCAGTGATCCGCTCACCTTGGCCTCCCAAAATGCTGGGATTATAGGTGTGAGCCACCTCACCCAGCCATTTAAATTCTTTAAAGTGTTGATTCTTCTTTCCACTGATCTTTAGTTCTTCTGGATTGTAGATAGCAAGAGAAGAAGAAATTATCTATAGACCAAATATCTCATGAGGCTGCAATGGAGGTAATCAAAGCCCCAAGTGCTTCTCAAGACAACCAACACAACTCTGTGTAGTTGTGTTACAGCTACACACAGGGAATGAGTAGGGTCTTCTCACTCTCCATCCTCAAATGACCATATAATTCATTTTTCCTTCCTCTCTTTTTCCATTTTATTCTTTAATTTTTTGTTCTCTTTCCTGCCCTTTTGGTGACACCCATGGCTAAAGAAGTTTCTGAATCCATCCGACATGTATATTGAACTTTTAAGGCAAGATACTAAATGTTGTAGAGGAGTAATGCTGATACAACTTTCTAAATAAATTGTTATTTTGCAAGGATGTGTAGGGCTAGCTGATGTTTGATTACTGTTTGTTGAGGTTTAAAATCTATATACCATCCTATGTGGAATCGTTCTAAGTCCTAAGTAGAGTAACTTACAATAGCAAAACCTAAGACACTGGAAAAATTGCACTGTAATGAAAATATCTATAGAGAAAAGAAAAACTATATCAGAGAAAAAATACCATAGGAACTACTGTCTTAGAGTTTATCAGAGAAAAAGAACAAGCAGATATATAATGAACAAATGACTATTTTATTATAATTTTAATATGTGTTTGTGTGTATAGGTATATATCTGTGTATATGCACATATGTACACACACCGGCATTAAATCAGGGCATTAAAACATGCAAGGGGTAGAGGAGGCATGTTTTCTCAATTTTTAAAAAACTACATCAAATCAGAAATCAGATACAAGCTGATTAAAGGGAAAATGTTACCTTTACTCTTACCAAAGTTAAGCATATTCATCTGGCCCACAGATCATCAGATCATCATTTTTGCAAAACAATTCTGACATCTAGAAATCTTTTTTGTTTTGTTTGAGGAAAAAGTAATTTCAAATAGTTGGGACAATTTACTTTCATATAAAAATCTGTTTAAAATTGTATAATTTATGATCCAATAGAAACACATCTTCCTTTTTAGCATATTCTCATTAAGTGGATTTTATAAAGGTACATTTTATCTGTTTCGAAAGACATTTCTCCATTTGTTAAAAATGCCCTTTAAATATCAATGAGAAGCACTTTAAATCCCTAGGATTTAGCTTGAACTATAAATTACATAAGGAAATAACAGAAGAGGAAGCATTCACCTATGCACCTGTGCACATCTTGTCGCAATAGTATGAGATTTAACTGCAAACATTCTTAAATTTTAGCAAATAATATTCGCTCCATTAAATCTCTCCTTCCTCTTTTTTATCCCATGCCCTCAAAACTTCATTGTAATCTGCTCCAACAGAGGTTTTGTCCAGTTTGAGTAAATCCCTTAAATGTTACTTGCAATAACTTGCTTTAAAGCCCTATTCTTAAAATATTGTACCACTATTAAAACATACTCCCAATTGGCATTAAAAGATCACTTAAGAACCGCCATAGCAGAGCCAGGTGCCAATAGCCATGACATACAGAAGCTGTGCACAAAAACCAGACTCGCTGCCTGGACTCATGGTAGAATCACCTGTGCTTAGGCATCATCTTACACCCCCGGAAGGATTCTGATTCAGCTGATTTGGAATGGGGCCCAGGAAATGATAGATTTTAAAGCTTCTCAGGTGATAACAATATGCAGTTGCATCTAGAACAGCTGACTGAAGCTCTAATTTACACGTTACAGGTCAAACAAAACAATTGAGAATAATTGAATTTATTCCACCTGCCAAATACATGGGCCATATATTCACATAAAAAATCTAATTAAAAAGAAAAAGACTACATGAGAAAGGCAGAAATTAGATAGCAGGAGAAAAGAATAATTCAGAAGTTTCTCTAATAATTGTTTTGTCTACGGTTTCATCATTTCTAACGAGTAAATGTTTTCCTTGTTTTTAGTATTGATAAATAAAAACCTTGAACTACCTTAAAAAATCTGACTCTTACTAGCTTCTGGCTCAAATAATTTGTTTCAACTCAGTATTAATGAGGACTCGCCAATAAGATATTTATATGACCACTGCATGCATAAAACTATTACTTGTTGTGTGGTTCTATGTATGGAAAGGAAGCAAAAGCTATGGGGTAGAGAACGGACAGAGAGCAAGGAAATCTCTTAGGAGAAAGGAGCAGATGTAGGAAAGTTGAGTCAGGTGAATAATGAAGAGCCTGAGCAGTTCTGTGAATTGCTATGAATTCTAACTCTGAAGTCCTAACAGTCTCTTTATCCGGAGCAATCTTCAATATAGGCACCTCATGAAGCCTGGATCTTAACTCTGCTTTTGGTACATATGTATCCTTACCTGTTGCCCTCTCTACACTCCTAGCTCTATTTCCCACCCCATCTTCCATTACTGGACTTAACCTGAGCTCAGCTAAAGTGTAGAGTGAAAGAAATGTCATTGCTTACTACTCTCTAGGCATGGCATATCTGTTCTGCACACTACTGGAAGATCAATCTCCCTAAAATATTCCTGATAGTATTCTGCTGCCCCAAATCCTTCACTGGACCCATCACTAACTAGAAAGAAGCAGTTCAGCCCCTTAACCTGACATTCAGTGCCTGCCATGACCTGGTCCTAACTTGACTTGCCTGATTTTCTTTCAATACAAGTCTGGAGCTATTCCGTGCTCAAGTCCAACAGGTCTCCTAGGCACACCAGTTGCTTTTTATTTTGCCTAGGTGCCTTTGTCCTTGCTTCCCATTTCCCACATGCCTAGAATTCCCATTATTCTTTCTGTAGTTTCCCTGGCTAAGCCAAATTCATGTCGATTCCATTAGATCTTGGGTATATGTGATTGTGCGTATGTATAGATGTATAAGTGTACTAGCACATATGTGCAGACATGAATATGTATATACACACAGGGGTGAATAAACTCTGAGAGGTCAGTGTTTGCAGCACAACATCACACAAGAGACCTTTGTATCTACCCCTTTCCTTTTGTAATTGCTCTCACTCTAATACTGTCTTATAAATTTTCCAGCATGTGCTCAACTTGGACAAGCTTATCAGAAACTCAGAAACAGGAATACTCATAAGTGCCCTGTCCTTGTCAACACTGAAGATTGACAGATGAATGATAGGTTTTTAACCCCAAAAAGATCTTGGAAAATTTTCACAGCAGATGCAATGTGGGTGGGCCTCAACTAATCGATTGAAGACCTGAATAAAACATAAAAGCTGAGTAAGAGGGAGCTTGGCCTGCATGACAGAGCAGGGACATAGGCCTTTCCTGATCTTTGGACTTGAAATATTGGCTCTTCTTGCGTCTCTAACCTGATGGCTTCTGGACTGGAACTTATACCGTTGGCTTTTCTGGGTCTCAAGCCTTTGGACTTGGGCTGGAACTATGCATGGGCTCCCCTGAATCTCCAGTTTGCTTACTGCCAACCTTGGGACTTCTGCTTCTGTAATTGCATGAGCCAATCCCATAGAATAAATCTCTTTATTTGTATTTATATGTGTAGACTTATATATTTATATGCATATTTAAATAAATTTATATTTGTATGTTTTATGCATTTATAAAGGTATTGCCTATATATACATATGCTATGTTTTTTCTAGAGAACACTGACTAATACATACACATAACTCTGTTTTTGTGCTGTTATTGTTCTAGTACCTATAAGATCAGACTACTACAGGTGACTGTTATGCTGTCTTTATTCAGTTATGATACTCAACTATTCCCAAAATGCCTGACTTCTAGAAGATTCCTGGGAAAGAGAGTTGGCAGAATTTAGAAATTATAGAATGACATGGCCTAATGAGAAAAGCAGAAGGTTTTTGTATATATGTTTAATTTTTAACTTGTCTTTTGAATTGGTAAAGTGGTAAATATGGCATACAATGTAGATATTCTTCAGCTTAAAAGGAGTTGATTATTCAATAGTCCTGGTACCAATTATTTGCGTGGTATATTATAGAGACCTGATGAGCTGTGTGTGCTCTATTTCATTCATTTATACTTCTAGTGTTATGTTTCACCCTCTCTTTTTAACCTCATTGAGACTGTGACCTTCTGAACTTAGTTGCTGCATCTGGTTTCCTCAGACCAATTTGGAGAAATTTAAGGTGAAAACTCAATTTTCACCAAGTCTGCCAATCACTGACTAATGGAGTATATTTGATCTCTGAGTGAAGCTTTAAAAAATCCATCTAAAGCTCTGTGTTACAGTGGCACAGAAGCAATCTGACACTTGTAAGTAAAGATAGCCTTATGTTTCTATTTTAAAAGCCATATTATATTTCTTCTGATTTTATGCTTATTTACATGCATCATCATAAGTGGCTTTGAGTACTGATCTTTTCTTTCATAATGATGAAAATAATAAAGTCTTAGAGATTTGCATTCTGGTGTGAGGATCTGTATTTCTCTTTCGCTTCCTCTGATAATTACCCAGGTTCCTTCAAATCATTCTGTACTAATTTAGAAGACCCTGTCTGTGATAGGGAGTGTCTCTGTAATCCCACCACTTTGGGAGGCTGAGGCAGGAGGCTGATGAGATCAGGAGATCGAGACCATCCTGGCTAACAAGGTGAAACCCTGTCTTTACTAAAAATACAAAAAATTAGCCGGGTGTGTTGGCACATGCTTGTAGTCCCAGCTACTCAGGAGGCTGAGGCAGGAGAATCGCTTGAACCCAGGAAGCGGAGGTTGCAGTGAGCCGAGATCACGCTACTGCACTCCAGCCTGGGTGACAGAGTGAGACTCCGTCTCAGAAAAAAAAAAAAAGAAAAAAAGAAAAAAGAAAAAAAGAAAAAAAAACTGCAAGAAAATCCGGGAGAGACTGTTTCAAATCTCCACTGCAAGCCAGTGATGGGGGTAGAGTTAATTTCTAAGCCAGGTCATTCTACTCTAAAAAGCACTGTATATTTTTACCTCGTGGCCTCTTTCTCATCTATTTTCCTCTAGTAAAGCATTTTGTAATCAACACAGAAATATGATGAGAGTTATAGCTAAATGGCTAAAGTTTATGCATGCTTGCTTGGTATTATTCTAAGCACTTTATAATTTCTGATCTAATTATTGAAACAACCCTGACTTTACAGAAGAGGAAATAGTCACAGAGTTCAGTAATTTGCCTAGAGTTAAATTGTAGCAAGTGGTAGAGCCTGAATTTGTATCCAAGCATTCCAGATCCAGAGCCTTCTGCTTTAACATATAATTTGTCTACCACTCTGCTATGCCAACACCACAGGTCAGAGCTTGGATCATTGCGCTTTAGGAAATCCTTTGCAATTCTGTGTTACTAAATTATTATAGAAAGGATTTGATTTTATGGCTTGTTTGTAAATGTCAGAGAAAACTAAGAGTTTCCAGGCATTATAGGTTTTTCTCTTAAAATATCTTAAGGGTCCATGTAATGGCATTTCCTGCATGCTGTCAATTCAAGTTAATGCACCTGTTAAATATCTGTGATATAATGAGAAAACTGGACATGGATGAATTAGTATCTTGCAAGTGTGATACTCAAATGACTTTACTAACAAAATTCTTTAATAAGTTAATTATTCCTTAAAGATCAGACAAATACCTGCTACTCAAGTCCCTTATATCACCCCCAAGTTACTTGTGACACTTCCTCCCTGGACCATCTGCTCTTGACATCTTCTCTTCCCTATCATCAAAACTTGCTTCCCACAAGGCTTTGCCAGGCTAATGAGTCTGTTAAGCGATTTTAGTCCCTATCATTCACACCCCAAATCCCAACTAATTTGTATTTTAACGAAACTTGTGGAAACAAACTCTTATTCTAAATGAGTAACTCTATTCAGGTTGGTGGAGCTGCTATTTGGGAGCATCTGAGTCTCGATTTAAAGTTCTGAATTAGGTCAGTTTAAATATGGGACTCCCTTAGCAGACACAGACCTAGCAGCCCAATTATTTTTTCCATGGGGAAAAGGGTATGTCCTCCAGGTAGGAGGTGCCATGTCCTCTTCAGACACTAACAGAATTTGAGTGTAATTGCAACCAAGTCATTCACGACAATTACTTTGTATTTTTATCAATGCCTCCATGGTTTATCCTGTCACTATGTTCATGGTGCCTGTATTAGTCTGCTCTCATACTGCTATAAAGAAATACCTGAGACTGGGTAATTTATAAAGAAAGAGGTTTAATTGACTCACAGTTCTGCATGGCTGGGGAGGCCTCAGGAAACTCACAATCATGGTGGAAGGCAAAGGGGAAGCAAGCTTGGGCCTTCTTACTTGACAGCAGGAGAGAGAAGTAGTGTGTGCCGGAGGAAAAGTCAAACACTTATAAAACCACTAGATCTCATGAGAATTCACTCATTATCATGAAAACAGCATGGGGGAAACCACCCCCATAATCCTATCACTTCCCACCAGATTCTTTCCTTCAGGCCTAAGGATTACAATTCAAGATGAGATTTGGGTGGGGACAAAAAGCTAAACCATATCCATGTCTGTTATCTGCATGTATTTCCTCTGTGATGTGGGCCTGTCAGTCTCTCCAAGTCACAAAATGGGTCTCCTTTAACTGAGTCTCTGGCTACGTCAGTCCATGAGTCTGGGCACGGCAAGGAAGGTGAGACTTGGAGTGAAGGGAGTATTCCTCTTTAACTATAGGGATTCTATTAATTCGTCTCTCAGAATTTTCACAGAGAATCAGGCTGAATTAGAAATGCTGTACAGTGGGAAATGGTATAGTGGAAAAGTATTCACTGAGGGTTCAGGTTCTGCTCTTGGGTTCTCATTCTAACAAAAACCCAAGTTGGGGAATGCAACTTGCTTATCTCTGTCAAATAAAGGATCTCAAAAGTTTTCTTCAGTTCTAAGCCTTAATGCTTCTCAGTGTTCCATTTGTCCTTTGTTCACAGGGTGGCCTGTGCCAGACTGCCTGGACTCACTCCTGCACCACTTACTAGTGGTGTGACCTGGGGCAAGTTTCTCTGTGTCCCTAAGCTGTAGCTGCTTTATTGGAAAAATGGCGTAGCAATAGTACCCATTCCACAGAGTGATGGAGGATTAAATGAGTTAATCTATGTGCCTGGCATGTGGCAGGATGTAAGAGGATGTAAGGGCTTTTATTAACATCATCGTTATCATCATCATAGGGTGCCAATTATAATTAGTTGGTAGTAAGTACATGAATGGCGAGGAACTGTTAGGGGTCTTCAGAAAAGAAAGTTAGAAAGAGGATTCCTGAGATGGACATCTATATGTGCCAACACAGTTTTCCCCCCATGGAACCCGATTTTGATTTCTGACTTCCATTGCAAATAATCAGAGACATTAGGGTTTAATTACATCTAATAATTTAAAGTACAATTTAGTTCATGCTGAAGGCCCCAGCTGGAAAGATAAGCACTAAGCAGAATCCCAGTAGAAGAGCTGGATAGAAGAATACTAAAATCAATAGAAATGAAAAATTTCATTTGTGCACAATGCTTTATCAGTCCCCTGCCAGTCAGGTAGGAGATTTTATAAACCTCTGTTCCTTTATATCTTTCACTGTGTTAGTCACAGCATCTGGACTGAGTTATAATTACATCTTTTTAGGGCTGTTTTCTTCCAGGTCCCATACGGGAGTGGTTCTTGTCTCACCTTCCACGTGGACCTTTGTGTCCTCTCTTCACTGTTTTCATTTAGACTCTTTTTTTTTTTTTTTTTTTTTTGAGGTGGAGTCTCACTCTGTCGCCTAGGCTGGAATGCAATGGCGCGATCTTGGCAACCTCCGCCACCTGGGTTCAAGTGATTCTACTGCCTCAGCCTCCTGGGTAGCTGGGATTACAGGTGCCCACTACCATGCCTGGCTAATTTTTGTATTTTTCTGGAGATGGGGTTTCGCCATGTTAGCCAGACTGGTCTTGAACTCCTGACCTCAGGTGATCCACCGGCCTCGGCCTCCCATACTGTTTGAATTACAGGCGCGAGCCACTGCGCCTGGCCTCATCTAGCCTCTTAACTGATAGGTACATTAGTTAATGTCCAGTGAAGTTGGACGTCATTGTGTTACATAAACAGAGTTGGGCTTATAAACGATAGGTGGGAGCATCTTTTAGGTAATCAGATTTGTACAATTGGAATGGTGAATATTGACACAGTTACCTTGAAGAAACTAGGCATACTGAATTGACATCAACTGTAAGAAATTTGCCATTAAAAATCTATATAAGTTCTTCTATATGAAAAGCTTTATAAACTAGAATATCCTATGGAAATAAGATATTGTAGTTAGTTCTATTACTTAAACCTAGTGATTTTTAAATCAATTGGGCATCCTGAAACAATGATTATTTTTTAATTGCTGGAGAAAGGGAAGGCATCACTACATCACTACTGCAGGTGGGATTTTATAGAATTACAAACCGATCTGCTCACTTAGACATTCTGTCTGCCTAAATTGTCATGTGCTAATTCTCTTTAGTCATATTACATCTGGAGCAGAGCACTGCACCTAACTGCGCAAATCAGAAGGATTTATCTTACATCCTTATTAGTATTTCTCTCTTAATATTACCAAGGACCAATTCCTATTGAATAAACAAACTTGGAAAATGTTCTCCATGTGATTGTTAATACATATATGCATAAACTCCACATATAAATCTATATAGGATAAAAATCTTAGCTTACATATGTTTAAAAGAAATCAAATTAGAGCTCTCAAGATACCAGCATATTTTAGTCAGGACAATAATTTTTTACAAAAGGACATGTTTTAATTTTTGGATTGCATCAATCAAAAATATTCAATACAAAATTTTAGTTTATTAAATTAAAAATTCTAAGTGGTCATTAAAACTGATAACCTAGACCGGGCATGGTGGCTCATGCCTGTAATCCCAGCACTTTGGGAGGCCGAGGCAGGCAGATCATGAGGTCGGGAGTTCGAGACCAGCCTGGCCAACATAATGAAACCCCGTCTCTACTAAAAATACAAAAATTAGCCTGGCATGGTGGCGTGCACCTGTAATCCCAGCTACTCGGGAGGCTGAAGCACAAGAATCACTTGAACCCAGGAGGTGGAGGTTGTGATGAGTTGAGATTGCACCACCACTCCATCCTAGGCAGAATGATACTCCATTTCATACAAACAAACCATTAACAACAACAAAAAACTGATAACCTAGTTGGAGTAGATTTGATTAAATGAATGATGAACTAGCTTTCCTGGTTGAATCAGCAGCAAACATTTGTTAATAACTATCCAGATTTTACAGGATCAGGCCAAGGAGCAGATGGGATACAGATTTCCAATACAGAATGTCACCACAAGGGTGCTGCTCCTTTTCCAGATGCTTTTCCTGGGGGCAGTTGGATTGTGAGAGCTGCACTTTGCAGGAGCCTGGTTACTGTTTCTGTGAATAAGATAAAATGGTGTTTATCCTCTGTCGATCAATATTGTCTTGTTTGAACTTATTGAGTCATTTTAGAGACACATAAGGTAATGAAAACCATTGTGCAATAGTACCCACAGTACTACTCAGCTTTCTAAGGGATGACAATTTTTAAAAGACAGTTACTGAAACAGATTTTTAACATCAACTGCCTCCATGATGAAATGAGCATGCACTGTGTCAGGGTGTCCCATGGGTTTGGGTGAAAAGGTGTTGGGGTTTTATAACTAAGAGTTTTCTTCAGCAATAATCTCTCAAATAAGAATATACTCTGTGTGTGTGCTTTAATACTAAAAAAAATTATAGACTGTCTTTCTCTGAATAAATGGAATAGTGCTACTATTTGTGATTAATCAAAACTTTTTATGTACAGTTTATGATTTCAACTTTATTCGTATTGTTTTGAAAAACAAGGCCTAATAGGTATACTTGGGTAATTTTAGAAAATTTTTCTGGAGGTTGTTACAAATAGGAAAATGAAAAGGGAAGTGCGGTTTTTGCTGAATTCTTAAGTACCGGGCACCGCATTTCACTCCTTTGCTTTATCATCTAATTTAACCTTCACAAAATATTGTGGGTCAAATCTTACCCCCATTTCACATTTGAGGAGTCTGAGATTCAGTGGACTCAAACAATATGCCCAAGGTCACAAACCTAGGGAGTTTTACAATAGGCATTTCCACTTAGCTGTGTCGAGGCAAAAAGCCTAGTGTTCTTTCTGTAATTAATTTTAAAAGTTTCTCAGATAGGCATAGTCCTATTTGGTGGAAGAAGACTAGACTCTAAAGTCCTTTAGATTTTTCAATTGTGATGATTTCAATTGATTCTGATTATTATGAATGCTGGACATGGGCTATAAAAGCGATTTGGTCTTTCTTGTTCTGTATTCTGAGAAATGCCAGTTTTGAGAGATATTGATAGATGTTCCTGAAAGATGTTCTGTTGTAAATTAAGCCCAGGAAACAAAACATTGCCTACTCTCTTAGATAGTTGTGGTAAATGACAATATATTTGCATGTGTCATGAGTCCCCAGTGCTTGAGAGTATGATATAATGGTTACATGCTTGGGCTCTGGATCAGACTACCAGACAAAGGAGCCTGGCTCTGCCACTTGCTAACTGAGTAGCTGAGCCTGTTGGGTAACTTGTCTGTGCCTCCATTTTCCCATTTATAAACTGTTATGATAGTATCACACCATAGACTTGTTCTAAGAATAACATGAGATAATGTGTGGAGAGAACTTAGAAGTAGACCTGATAATATAGTGCTTCACAGATGCTTGTTATCATTATTACTCAAAACACTCACGTGGTAACAAGACCTGCTATAACTTTTCTAACACCGTTTCCTCAACTTACTTGACAATGGAGTCGCTTTTCTTTTGAGCCACATTTATTAACATCCACTGAATATAGTGTAGGAAATGTTGATATTTGAAATGACATAAAACCACCTTGGCATTAGTGCAGTAGAAAATAAGAACAAAGTATTTATAGTGTTTTAATATCCATTATGTCATTTTATAATGTTTGCCCACAACAATATTTCTTTTCCCTGCCAGCTGTCTTCTTTTTTCCCTTAAAATCGATAAATAGTAAAAGGGAACAGTAAAATGTTAAGAGTTGTCTGAAATGGGCAGAGTCAATGCTATTCCAGAAAGTGTGAAACTTATAAGTCATTTGTCTCTTTCTCTGTATTTAGCAGGGCAAAACCTTACTGCTTTGACAAATAAGTGATATCACTGTCATTTCCAGACCCATGCTCCCATTGCATGCTCCATAGCACACATTATAAAGAAAGTTTCAGAGCAGACCAACACATTTTTTGATGCTCCTAAATTATAACTAGAGCTGAATTTACCAAAATACGATCTACAAAACACTAATCCTGCACAATGTGCAAATAACGCTGTGTTACACATCTTCTTGGAGATATACAACACATATCTAAAAAGTCCTACAGTAAATAAACTCGTTTAGTTTGGAATCCTTTCTTCTTGGAACTTACACAGATAATCATACAAAAAGTCAGAGAGTTTAGGGGGTTTCTGGTAGAAATGGGATATTTTTGGTAAATGTCCAGATTGATTTCTTTTTTAGATAAAATACCATTATATTCTGGTTGTGAATAATGTTTTTGGAGTACACAAAAAATATGTGAAAATATATCCACCTCAGCACAGTTGCCCAAATTGTGGAAACAATATAATAATTAGCCATTCCAAGGTTGAGATTTAACACACTGAAAACCAGTCATTTTCCATAATATTTTTTTGGCCAGAATCAAAAGTGAATAGTTTAAACATTCCTTTGGTTAGCAAGATAATGGCAGGGGGAATTGCAAGAGTTTACGAAGACTTTCCTTTTCATGGTGGTAGTAGCTCTGGAGATCATTGAATATATGAAGTCTGAAGTATGATAGGAATTACGACCCACACACAGAACTCAGCATCTGCCGGTGATGTTAATACTATCTCTTTTGTTAATTACACTTTTGTTTCTCAGGGTCCTAGGATTGGGACAGGCACTCACCCACAACTCTCCCTGCTGTCTGGTTAGAGCTAAATAAACTTCTCACAACATTGGCTCCACTCTTGAACCCTCCGTGGTTAAGTCTACAGAAATTTATTAAATCCTGGCAGCTATCTCATTTTGAGATTATATAATAATTCCAATATATTCTTTTGTTTTCTGGTTGTTTCATTAGTCTAAAAACAAGCTAGATAATTCCTTGAATTAGGCTCGATAATAGAAGAGGGTAAAAGCTGTTTTCACTGCATTCCCACTGATACCACAACACACAGTTTCACAGAGTTGAAATAGAAAAAAGCAAAACACATGGATCATACCTGAGTAATTTCGGAGATCCCCACCCGGAAAAAGGTTTCCTTGATTATGGCGAATTCAACGTGTCACTCGGGTTATGCTCTAATCGTCATATCAAACTCCAAAGGTTCAGTGGCTTTAGGTTTGGTTTACAATTCCTGGGAGTTAAACTTTAACTCACCCTGTCTCTTGCATCCATGCAGCCCTTTGACCAGATAATTGGGTCACTACAGCCCAGATATAATCTACTAAAACTATCTTTGTTATTTGTTTACAAAATTAAAATAAATGTTGTAAAAATATTGGGGTAAATGTTATTTTGAAGATATTTTATTGACTTATACGATATATTTAAAAAGTAAACCTCACTGCAATTGAGTACCTAAGCTTTTCTTTATGTTAGTTCCTTTGTTTTTTACTATGCCAAAGTGATATTATGGCTAAGGTAATTTAGGAAAATATTTCTTTGTTTTACACTTTTTATATCACTGTATTGCATGGAGTAAAGTGTAGAGTTTTAGGTCAAGTACGTAGATAAATGCTGGCTTACAAACATAAAATACACAAAGCATTTATATAACAAAGTAGATAGATTTAGGCCAGAACAGGTTGGGGAAAGCATACTTCTTTGTATAAAAGCTGCTCATTTAGATTTTAAGAGAGGTCCACTGTGTGAGAAGCACAATAATCAGCTACATACTGGGGTTATATGATAGCTGATGCTATTGTTCATTGCCTGAAATCTCAGTGGTAACTGAGTTTCTTGAAAAATAGAGAAATGGTACTTTCAGAAATACAAACTCTGTACTCTGAGTTCTTTGGTAAGAGCTCTAGTCTACAGAGGAAATCCCTAAGGGTAATAAAGCCCACTTTTAAAAAAGGAAGAAGAACCAAAACCTTCCTAATTTTGAGTAAATTTTGGTTTAAGAGCTTGGAAACCACACATTCCAAAACTAGATTAGAGGATACCCCTACTTGCCTCTAGTTCTAGTAAGAGGGATCTAATTTTCTAGGAACCAACTATTAAGAGAGCATTTTTGTCTATAGAAAAGCACAAAACAAGCAACCCTTCTATAATATAGACGCAAAGGAAGATCCATCAATTAAGCACATCTATGAATACGTAAGAGAAGAGATAAAAGATACTGTTGGAATGCTAGTTTTGCTCACAGTTTTTAGTTCTCAAACATGAAATTATTTCAGTTCTCAAACATGAAATGATTTACCATTTTCCCATAGCAATGGATGACAGGGTTTAACAAAAACACCCCAGGAACAATTGTTTTATCCCAGAATTTCTCCCCTGATGTTAGACCCAGAGAATGCATTTATGCCCCACCCAGCTAGATAGCTGAATGAGGGACACATCCCTCTACTTCCTTCTTGGGAAGGGATTCCTTCACAAAGCAGCCCTGATGGTTTCCTAGTGAAAGCTCAGTCTGGGGTTGCACGGTTCCCAACTGAGTGGGGAATTCTTTGAGTTTGCCTGGTCCAAACCAGGACAGTAAGATGGACAGTTTTGGGAGGGTTTCCTTTCTTATTTTTTTGTGATAGGTGCTTAGATGGTGATAAGTGGAGATGAAGAAAGGAAAGCTAGGATTTTGAGGTATCTGATGGAAACACCAAAACACAACAGGTAAAAAGAATGATATTAACTAGTGTCTCAGTCCATTCAGGTTACTATAATAAAATACCATACAAGGCCGGGCACGGTGGCTCAAGCCTGTAATCCTAGCACTTTGGGAGGCTGAGGCAGGTGGATCACAAGGTAAGGAGATTGAGACCATCCTGGCTAACATGGCGAAACCCCATCCCTACTAAAATACAAAAAAATTAGCTGGGCGTGGTGGTGCACACCTGTGGTCTCAGCTACTTGGGAGGCGGAGGCAGGGGAATCATTTGAACCGAGGAGGTGGAGAGTGCAGTGAGCCGAGATCGTGCCACTGCACTCCAGCCTGGGTGACAGAGCAAGACTTCATCTAAAAACAAAACAAAAGAAAACAACAACAACAAAACCCATACAATGGGTAGCTTCAACAACAAACACTTGTTTCTCATAGTTCTGGAGGCTGGAAATCCAAAATCAGGGCGCCAGCAGGACCCTCTTTTTGGTTATGTCCTTACATGGCCTTCCTTGGTGCATGCATGCAGAAAGAGAGATCTCATGTCTTCTCCTTTTTAAAAATAAGGGCATTAATCCTATCATGAGGGACCTAGCCTCATGACCTACTCTAACCATAATTACTTCCAAAAGGACCTACTTCCAAATACCATCACATTGGGGGTTAGGGTTTCAACATATTAATTTTAGGAGGAACACAAACATTCAGTCTATTGTAACCAGTTATTAAAAATATGTCAGTTGCTTATTTGATGGATCCTGGCATTCAACAGGGCAGGACTATAATCACATTAACCCAAAATCTGATGATTTCCGTAGGACAATTCCTATATTACTCCTAACAGCCAGTGGTAGTAATGAATTTGGTAGTAATGAATTATCAGGTTATTGCTTTCTATTTTTATTGCTTTTGTTTTTTAAACCATTTTGTTACAAGGATAGGAATACACTGATCAGGAATAAAAATAAAAACAATGGATCAGCCTTTCTTTTTCTGAGGGCTACTTAGAGAGAAAGTCTGTGGCCCTGGGACAGAGAAGCCAATCGATCAGAATGAGATCAAATTTATGACCTTGATCTCATCAGTCTAATCAAGACAGCTAACTGTACCCAGGATGGCAAGGCTTGCCCTTACTTTGTAAAAATAAACCAGTTTAGATAGTGGCTGGTAAATGTGAATTTTCTATTACTTTATTCTACAAGCAATTACTGAGAAACTTCTCTCTGCTAAGTGTTGCATTAGAAGGGTGATTACTTAAAATGAGATTTGAGTCTATTAGTAGGCTATAAAATCAATAAAGTGGGTTGTATCTAACGTATTAAAATAGAACAGAAAATATCAAGTGAATTGCATCTAGAAAGGGTAATACTGGCCTGGCGCGGTGGCTCACGTCTGTAATCCCAGCACTTTGGGAGGCCAACATGGGCAGATCATGAAGTCAGGAGGTCAAAACCATCCTGGCTAACAAGGTGAAACACCGTCTCTACTAAAAATACAAAAAATTAGCTGGGCATGGTGGTGGGTGCCTGTAGTCCCAGCTACTCGGGAGGCTGAGGCAGGAGAATGGCGTGAACCTGGGAGGTGGAGCTTGCAGTCAGCCGAGATTGGGCCACTGCACTCCAACCTGGGTGACACAGCGAGACACTGTCTCAAAAAAAAAAAAAAAAAAAAAGAAAGGGTAATACTATTTATGAAACTTTTTTTTCTAATTATGTATCTATCAGTGTGTATTGGTTATGAAGTAAACTTTATTTTTTATTGTGGATCACAATTTAAAGTGTTTGGAAAATACTGTGCTAGTCTTAAGGGATTCAGTGGTTAACAAACAAGGCAGAAGGTACACACATTAAGCAAATGCCCCAATGATTAACTAATTATAGTTGTAATAAGTGTTATGAAGGAGAAGTACAGAATGCTAAACAGACCATAAAACATAGGGACCTAACCTTGTGTAGGGCTGGGTGGGTTGGGAGGTACTTGAGGAAACCCTTCCAGAACACAAGACATTTAAGCTAAGACCTGAAGGATGTGTGGATGGGAGGTGGGCATTCTAGTGAGTGGAAATAGCTCACGTGGATGCCCTGAGTTCGCATGAGTTTGGCACATTCAAAAAACTGGTAGAAGGTCAGTTGTGAAGGGCAAGAGGGAAAATGATGGGGACAGTGATTGGAGTAGGTAGCCAAGTCAGATGATTCATAAAGGGCCATCATGAGATTCCCAGCATTATCCAGGGCCAATGGGAAGGAAGTCACTGAAGCATCTGAAGAAGGGGAGCCACATGGACTATTTGTATAGATTCTGGGTGTAGAGTGGAGAATAAATTGCCATGGGATAGCATTGCCTGCTTCTCTCCTTTTTTTTTTTTTTTTGGTTGTCTTAGAATAATTTTACTCATGTACATATTCAAGTAAGTTGGTGATTTGAACTTGAAGGAGGCAAAGCATCTAAAAGAGACCAGTAAGAGGGGAGGTGGCAGGTGATGGTAGTTAAGATTAGGGTGGTGGCTCTGGGAAGAGAGTAAAGTAGACATGGTCCATGAAATGTGTAGGAGGTAAATCATCAAGAGGATATGGGAACTGAGAGGGGCATGACATCTAAAGGACAAGTCTCAAATTACTGGATGCAGCCATTGGCTGGATGGTGATACTATTTGCTGAAATGAGAATGCTCATAAAAGAAGAGACTTACAAAAATAGGCTATACCAGGTCCATAGTAAGTACTCATTCAGTGGTTGCAATGATCAGTCATTCATACATGAAATATTTGGCTTATGGATTTTAACGAATCTTGCTTTCACTATCAGACTACATTTAGGTAAAAATCATTAATTTTTGCTGGTGAATGTAAAATGTAAAGCTTAAAAAAAAGACAGAATATAACTAAAAGTCAAAGATTACTAAGAATAAGAAGCTTCCTTCCCTGCCACCATCCTCCCTGCCCTGGCTCAATAAAAATATTTCTTGTGGGTGGATCACAAGGTCAGGAGTTTGAGATCAGCCTGGCCAAGATAGTGAAACCCTGTCTCTACTAAAAACACAAAAATTAGCCAGGCATGGTGGCTAGTGCCTGTAATCCCAGCTACTTGGGAGGCTGAGGCAGGAGAATCGCTTGAACCTGGGAGGTGGAGGTTGCAGTGAGCCAAGATCGCGCCACTGTACCCTAGCCTGGACAACAGAGCAAGACTCCATCTCAAAAAAAAAAATCTCTTCATTGATTTCAGTCTCCTCGGAATTCAACATTCCATTTTTGAGTGTTTGGTGGGTGGGTGGGTGGGGTTATTTAATTCACTGGAAGGGAGCATTTCAAAGAATTGAAGGGCCACATCAGACACACTGAGTAGTGCAAAAGCCTCCTTCTCTTTCCTTGCCTATTGACTAGAAAGTACTCTGATCAAGGATTTGGGACCTTAGCACTTCAATCCCAAGACACTATGACTTATGAGCTACTTAGTCTTGAGGAAGTTTCCACCCCTTTTCTGAATATGAGTCCTTGCCTTTCATGGGGAAAATAACTACATCCCTTATCTACCTCATTGATTGTTGAGAGGGTCAAGGGAATTGATATATGTAAAAATGACTTGAAAATAATAGAGTACCATGTTTTTACAGAGTGGGATGATTACAAAGCAGATTAGATCTGCAGCCTTTGAGGTGATGTCAGTGCAAATTCTTGTTTTGATCTGTGAAATAAGAACTTCCAGGATTTATGCCTCTTCCTTTGGAGATTCATAACATTTCAAATCTAAATGCTCAATGCTATTCTTAATACTTGCAAGACTTTGGAAGACAGCAGAATTTGATTCAGTTGGTTAGAATTCATCTGTTTATATAATGTTATATCCCAGAGTTTTAGATTTTTGGAAATGTATTGGTTTTGTAACTAGAGCCATCTAGTGTTGAGTTAATTAAACACACACACAGGTACACACACACACACACACAAACACACGCACACACTCTCTCTCTCTCTCTCCTTTATTTTGTGCTTTAGGAAATTGCATCTTGTTCTCCTGGCACGTTAGAATGGTGTTTTAGTATAACATAATTGTAGGATCTGATGAGAACTTAAGAATTAATGTAAAGCCCTGGCTACATCTAAAAACCATGATAACGGTGGGATGCTAGCCTGGCCCTGACCTTTCACCCTGAGTTAAGTACCTCCCACCTTTCCTTGTTCCTTTTCATCCTAACTCCTTTGTTTAATGAATGTTCTTAAAATTAGAATTTTTAAATGTGGTCTTGTTATTTTTTTAAAAAGAAATATTATTTAGCTCAACCAACATAAAAGCAAATACTGATTTTGTGTAAAAGAGCAACTTCAGAAAAAGAAATCCATTTACCAAATCTGGTGTATTCCTTTAGTCATGTTAGAAAATACAGATCATTGGGTCTTTAATCTGTACTAGAATCTGCTCCATTCTCTTTACTGTAAAGAAACAAATTCTCATAGAAAAATCTGCACTAGCTTTTCTATAATGACCTGAAAAAAAGTTATCACATATCCTCTCTTTTAATGATCATGTCATTACCTATTTCTTTGATTTAATTTTACTAAGTTTTGATAAAAAGAGATATATTCTTTTCAAAAGGTAGGGGACACTGGAGGATGCAAAGATAAAATAAGCATACACATGTGTTTGTGTGTGCACCAAACAAACATTTGACAGATGACTAAAGAATGACTCTGAGAAGCTAACTATGGTAATTTAGGCAGTATTTTTTTCATTTTTTTTCACAATAAAAACTAGATCTGGCCACTATCATTGCCAGAATTTACATCAGGACTACTACTCTCCATGTTTCTTAACTGCTTTTTCTTTTTAAATAAAATGGGGCATTTTGAGGATTAATTAAGATAATTCTATAAAACATTTAGCCTATCGTCTGGTGTACAGTAAGTATTCAATGAATGTTAACTGTAGATTATTTAAGTAAAACATGAGTTCCAATAATATTAGTTCATTATTCAGAAGGATTTAGTAATAACAGAAGAAGGAATGAGTCCTTTATTTGTTACTGACAAAAATATAAAACAGAAAGTGAAAGGGCTCACAGTACATTGAGTTTGTGTCAAAACATAAATTTAAATGTGTGTTTGGAGCTCATGGCAGTGTTAATATATGTAAATTTTGGAGTAGGTGGATAGGAGAGGAAGGCATCTCATGGTTTAAAATGCATACTAGATTGTGTTTGCTTTGGCCAACCAAAATGTTTCTGGATTTTTTTGCTGGAAATATTTTGGCCTGTCCACATGGATTACTTCTAATGCATTAACTTCACACAATGAAGCACCACTGAAAATGGAACAACCACACTTTACAACCTCACCCAGTTCTGTTCACTCAGTTGGAAAATGAGCTTCATGTTAATGATAGTTATTGTGGATTTATTTGCTGCAAAAAGGACATTCAACCAAAGCACCAATTAAAGGCACAGTTAAATCAGCAAGACCTACTTTGCTAAGTTCCTCTGAGTTCAGACATCTGACTGCTGATTTTATGCCAGAGGAGTTATTTTTTACTATACTTAAAAAAAATTAGCAGAATAGTTGATTGACATTTTTATCATTCTGTAAACTTTATATATTCTTATATAACTGTGACCAAGGCAAGCCTTTAAAAATGATTTTATCTCATTAGGTCTATGCTCTCCATGGCATACAATATAAACAAATTATTATAGGTAGTACAGAAAAAGCAGGAGTCAAAGATTTAATTTTGAGCTCTGGCAGGTCTAGCCACATAATTTCTGAACCTTAGTTTCCTCATCTGTAAAAAGGGTTTTTCATACCTATCTTTGGGAGTGCTACAAGGAGTGAGATGGATACTCTATGTAAAGCTTGCTGCCTTGGTAAGCACATAAGCATTTAATACACATTGATTTCCTTTGTAGACTGATGGCTAATGGTGGTGTCATAGAGAGAACTCACACTTATATACCTTATTCTCTCCCAGGCAATCAGGCAATTGTCCTTTGCTAGGCTAACTCAATGAGTGACTCTAGTAGTGTAGATTTATAGATAAAGAGGCAAAGATCCTTTTTTTATTACACAAACGAAGCTTATCAGAATAAAAACAGTAGCCACTCTTTAATGAGTCTTAACTCAGCTTCACCAGGACTGCCTCAGGAAGCCATTTATATACCTACACATACAAAAGTCAAATCTAGCAATTGCCTGCTTTACTACTTCCCTACTCCTCTCTTTAGGGGAACTTATTTTTTTAACTTTCGAAGGAATGTTTATTAAGGTGTAGGACAAGTACATTCTAGATTTTTTTTGCAACTGTTTCTTTAAGATAAACATTATTTTTACAGGAGCTTTAAATTTACAGAAAAATTGTAAAGACAGTGCAGTTTCTATATACCCAACACCCTGTTTCCCTTATTATTAACATAGCATTAGCATAGTACACATGTTATCATATATGAGCCAATATGATTGTTAATTTTTAGCCAAAATCCATACTTCAACAAGATTTCATTAGATTTTACTTCATATTCTCTACCTTAGCGTCTCATCGAGGATACCATATACATTTATTCATCATGTCTACTCAAGCTGTCTTTTTGCTGTGACAGTTTCTTAGACTTTGTTTTTGAAGACCTTGACAGTTTTGAGGGATGCTGATCAAGTATATTACACAATGTCCCATAATTGGAATTTATCTGATGTTTTTCTCATTATTAGACTGGGGTTACAGGTTTTTGGTAGGAAGATCACAGATGTAAAATGCTGCCTTTATGACATTCTATCAAGGGTATATTCTAGCAATGTGATATATGGCTGTTGATGTTGACTTTGATCATCTAGATGAAATAGTGTTTGTTAGGTTTCTCCATTGAAAAATTACTCTTTCCTTTCCCTTTCCATATTGTACTCTTTGAAAGGAAGTCACTTTGCATAGCCCACATCTAAGAAGTGGAAAGTTATGTTCATTCTCCTTTTGGGTATAGTATCTGCATATATTATTTGGAATTCTTCTGCATGGGAGATTTGTCTCTTTGCCCCTATTTATTTATTTAATTATTTATTTAAATCAATATTGACTCATGAATATTTATTTTACACTTCAGGTTATAACCCAGTAATACTTTCATGATTCAAATTGTTTCATCTGTGGCTATTGGGAGCTCTTTCAGTTAGTTGCTGCATCCAGGCACACTTTTCTCAGTTGTACTTTTACATATATTGGTACAATTCTCAAATTTAATGTAGTTTCCCCTCACAAAATCGTATAGTTTATGGGGGAACAGTAGGTATCTTATTTTGTTTCAGTGTTTCTTACCTTATCCTTAATACTTAGAAGTGTGCCTGGAGCGTAGTAGATGGTCAGTGAATGTTAAGTGGAGAAATGTATGAGTGAATGAGTATAAGAATGTATCAACATTGTGTAAGGCACATTACATATACCATTCCAAAACTTCAAAACGGTTGTCAAAGGAAAGCATTAATAATGCTTTCCCTATTTTATAGATGAAGGGATTAAACTCAGATAATTTAAGTAACTTGCCCAAGGTCACTCAGCCAGTTAGCAAGAACTTGAACCTAGGATTGCCCAACCTTATGCCCATAGGTGGCCCTGAATATTGGTATTGAGAAATACGTTATGGATTTTCAAGACCCTAAGGTTATATCCATGTGCCTATAACCACCTCTATCATTATTTCTCTCTGTCTTTTTCTCTTTCTCCATATTTATATACAACCAGATATTGTCTATGAAAAATGGACCCCAAAAGTCAGCACAAATTTCAAGAAAATATTTAAATGTTGCCAATCATTTACTCAGTGCCTAAGTTATGCGTCTATCAAACATTTCTCCCATATCCCAGTTTGCTGGAGGAACCAAAAAATTTGAGCAGGTTATATATTTAAATCAGTATTAGCTCACTGAACACACTGGAGAGAGTTGGGTAAAGTACCTTTTTGATCTGCCTGAGAAGATGTAGAAGAGGTCCTTGGCTTTATTATATCACCTTAGAAATTGATGTTGAAAAGTAATGAAGTATAAAGGAAAGCAAATATGTGTAGGGTATTAAAAGACCAGGTTTGATTCACAGCTTTGCATTTCCCAACAGAACTGCAGGCAAGTTCTCCAGTACTTTTGAGCCTCAGTTATTTCTTTTATATTTAATAAAATGGTGATATTAAAATTGCCCACTTCATAGGTGAAGGTTAAATGGGACACTGTATTAAGTGCATAACACAGTGCCTGTCACATATAAACAACTTAATATATGATAGTCTTCTAAACAATTTTTTGTTACTGCTGTCATTGTCTTCTGTCTTCTCTAGAGATCAAAATGTATTTGAGAGTTTAAATAATGTTTTGTTTTCATAGAGGACTGTTACGGAATATCAAGAGATTCAAGCTGAAAACTCATTTGCTGTACACAACTGGTTTTGAAGAATATTTAGTTTCAAGATAAGATTATTTCTTTTGTAAAAATAATATTATTAACTGAAATATATTTACTCTTAACTTGTTCTCTAATTTATAAAGACAGCCTCCAGGCTCTAGTTAACTGCCACACCTCATAGTCTATGAAAAACCTACCTCCCACCCCCTTCTTAATGACCCAGAGCACAGATCATCACTCACTGTACTTACATAGTACTTTTGAAAATTTTCTTTTAAACTAATAATACCAAATTAAATTTTTTTTTTTTTTTTTTTTTTTTTTTTGAGACAGAGTCTCGCTCTGTCACCCAGGCTGGAGTGCAGTGGCGCGATCTCGGCTCACTGCTAGCTCCGCCTCCCGGGTTCACGCCATTCTCCTGCCTCAGCCTCTCCGAGTAGCTGGGACTACAGGCGCCCGCCACCTCGCCCTGCTAATTTTTTGTATTTTTAGTAGAGACGGGGTTTCATCGTGGTCTCGATCTCCTGACCTCGTGATCCGCCCGCCTCGGCCTCCCAAAGTGCTGGGATTACAAACGTGAGCCACCGCGCCCGGCCACCAAATTTAAATTTGTATTAAGACAAGTAATGTCAAATATTACTCAGTTTGGGTGAGTTGGACCACGAATTGTAATATGGCTGTGACTGTGATATCTACTGCCAACCAGTTTCTATGCCCTTTAAGAACTGCTTTCTAATAGTCTGGAAAGTTGCACTAATAATTCGCCATCCAAACAGCAAATCACCATTGCCTTACAAAATCCTTCAACTCAAACATTTTCCTTGGCTCCAGCTCTCTAGTTGTTCAACATGGTTCTAAAGACATAATTCAGCAATGATGACAGGAGGCAGGGTAGCCTCTCAGGGGCCGTGTTTTTATGTGGATAGGGTCCACTGAAGTAATAAAAAATAAAGACATTTATTGGCATACATACTGTATTTCAGCAATTCTAAGATATGCATTTTCCATATTTTAATATCTCAAATTGCATCTTATAATCACTATTGGCCAGATAGTGAATATAATGATGTTATTACTTGGGCATGCACATCAATATTTGAAGGATTAGTTATCACTGATTTGGAGCAAAGTCCTGAAGACAGCAGTGTGAGATTCTTTTTAAAAATGTGTATTCAACCGTCCTGATGGCACAGGGAGGGAAAGTATGTGGAGAAACCTAGACCTAAAGAAAGCCAGACTGAGTGTGAGAAGTTTTGTGATGACCTTAAATTTGTTTTCCATCTGCTCCTTATTATTATGTATAAAAGCATATGTAATGAAAATCTGTATCCAAATAAATCCAAAGAAGCTATTTCAGCAAGAAAATTTTTTAAAAAATCTAAGGGATAAGAAAGCATTATGTCACGGGGCAGTGTTTTTCTTGTCTTACTGGTACATAAGGTGGGGTATCTTACACTGGCAGTGTATTAGATTTGGTAAAATATGGTAGCTGGAGGTCCTCAAGTAGCACAGGCTTTGGTTTTGCTATAGAACTTCTGGCTTCATTTTCCAGCCAATGCTCTTGGTTTAATGTGTCAGCCTCATGCTTAGGTTGGTTTCGGGCCTCACATCCTTACACAGAGGTCCAGAGGAAGACAGAGATCTTCATGGGTCCATTCTCCTATAACCTCTGTCTGTAGGGAAAAGCTGTATGCTGCTTGGCTTATATCTCGTTTCTTTAATTATTGGCAAGAGGGGATGACAATATAGTGATTAAGATTAATCAGTGTACAATTTGAAAACTACATGGGCTGGCACACAAAGGGAAAGGGATGGAAAGAATGTTGAAAGGCAACCTCATAGTGTCCACTACGATGGTTTTCTCTCTTTTTGTTTAAACTAATAGTGTCAAGGCACATTTTTAAAGTTTATCACTTTTGTTGAAACCCAAATCTCTTCCGATTACTAGATTCAATAAGCATCAACATTTCTGGTAATTATCTGCACAAAATATAATATATTTTCTGTCTATCTGCAGATTACATAATATTATATGTAGAAAAGCCTAAGGAATCCACCAAAAAAGCTATTAGAATTAATTAACAAATTCAGTAAAGTTGTAGAATACAAAACTAACATGTAAAAATCATTTGCATTTCTATATACAAACAATGAAATATGTGAAAAAGATGAATAAACAATCCAATTTATAATAAATGCAACAACAGGAATAGACTTAACCACTAAAAACTATAAAGAATAGATGAAATAAATTGAAGAAGACACAAATAAATGGAAAGACATCCTGTAATCGTGGGTTTGTAGACTTAATGTTAAAATGTCCACGCTACTCAAAGTAATCTGTAGATTTCAATGATATCCCAGAAAAATCCTAATGGCATTTTTTTTTTTAGAAATGGAAAAAGCAATCCTAAACTTCCCAAGCTAGCCACAAAAGACTGTGAATAGCCAAATCTGTCTTGAAGAACAAAACCGGAGGCATCACACTTCCTGATTTCAAACTATGTTACAAAGTCTATGGTAATTAAAACAGTATAGTACTAGCATAAAGACATACAGCCAAATGAAACAGAATAGAGAGCCCAGAAGTAAATTCATGTGTATATGGTCCACTGATCTTTGACAAGAGTGCCATGAATATGTGATGGGGAAAGGATAGTTTCTTCAATAAATGCTGTGGGAAAAACTGAGTATCTATATGCAAAAGAATGAAATAGGTCTTATATCTTCTACCATATACAAAATCAACTCAAACTGGATTGAAGACTTAATACCGGAAACTATAAAACTCTTAGAAGAAAAACTAATGGAAAATTTTCTTGACATTGGTCTTGGCAGTGATTTCTTGGATATGATGGCAAAGCACTGGCAACTAAAGCAAAAATAGACAAGTGAGACTACATCAAATCCAAAAGCTTCTGTACAACAAAGGAACAATTAGAGTGCAAAGGCAACCTAAAGAATGGGAGAAAATCTCTGCAAACAATTTGTCTGGTAACGTGTTAATATGCAAAATGTAAGAAACTTCTATAATTCAATAGAAAAAACCTGCAAAACAAAACATGATTTAAAAGTGAGCAAAGAACTTGAATAGACATTTTCCAGAGAAGACATACAAATAGCCAACAGGTATATAAAAAGTTGTTCAGTATCATTAATCATCAGGGATATGTAAGTCAAAAATACAGTGAAATAACATTTCACACCTTTTTAGATGACCATTATCAAAAATAGAAAACAAGTATTTATGAGGATGTGGAGAAATAGGAATCCTTGTACACTGGTGGTGGGATGTCCAATGGTACAGCCACAGTATGGAGGTTCCTCAAAAAATTAAAAGTAGAACTGTCACGTAATCCAGCAATCCCACTTCTGTGTATATATCAAAAGAAATTAAAGTGGAAATTCTGCACTTCCTTTGCGGAGTTATTCACAATAGCCAAGATGTGGAAATGGATTTGTTCACTTGTATTGCTATAAAGGAATACCAGAGGCTGGGTAATTTATAAAGAAAATAGGTTTATTTGCAAAACAGCATGGTATTGGTACAAAAACAGACACATAGACCAATGGAACAGGATAGAGAACTCAGAAATAAAGCTGCACACCTATAACTCTCTGATCTGCAACAAAGTTGACAATAAAAAGCAATAGGGAAATGACTCCCTATTCAATAAATGATGCTAAGAAAACTGGCTAGCCATATTCAGAAGAATAAAACTGGATCTCTACCTTTCTCCATACACAAAAATTAACTCAAGAATAAAGACTTAAATATAAGACTTAAAACTATAAAAATCCTAGAAGAAAACCTAGGAAATACCCTTCTGGTAATCAGTTGTAGCAAAGAATTTATTACTAAGTCCCCAAAAGTAATTGTAACAAAACAAATAGATCTAATTAGGTGAGATCTAATTAAACTAAAAAGCTTCTGCATAGCAAAGGAAACTATTAACAGAGTAAATAGGCAACACAAAGACAAAGGGAGAAAATACTCATATATTATGCATCCACCAAAGGTCTAATATCCAGAATTTGTAAGGAACTCAAACAATTGAACAAACAAAAGACAAATAGCTCCATCAGAAAATGGGCAAAAGACTTGAACAGATACTTCTCAAAAGAAGATATAAATGCATCCAGTAAATATATGAAAAATACTTAATGTCACTAATCATTAGAGAAATCCAAATCAAAACCACAATGACATATCATCTGACACTAGTAAGAGTGGCTATTATTAAAAGTCAAAACGTAACAGGTGTTGGTGAGGTTGCAGAGAAAAGGGAATGCTATGCTTTTGGTGGGAATATAAATTTTTCAGCTGCTGTAGAAAGCAGAAGACAGACCATAACAAATATTGGCAGGGATGTGGAGAAATGGGAATCCTTATACACTGTCGGTAGGAATGTAAATTAGTTCAACCACTATAAAGTAAAAGTTTGGAGGTTCTTCAAGAAACTAAAAATAGAGCTTCTATGTGATCCAGCAATCCCACTGCTAGGTATATATTCCAAATAAAGGAATTCAGTATATTAAAGTGATACCTGCACTTCCATATATGTTGCTGCACTAAGTACAATAGGCAAGATTTGGAAGCAACCTAAGTGTCCATCAATGGGGGAATGAATAAAATAAATGTAGTACATAACAATATTCTGAGTACTATGCAGCTATGAAAAAGAATGAGATCCAGTCATTTGCCACAACATGGATGGAACTGGAGGTCATTCCATTACGTGAAATAAGCCACACATAAAAAGACAAACTTCACATGTTCACACTTATTTGTGGGAGCCAAAAGTAAACAAACTCATAAGATGTAGCATAGAATGATGATTACAAGAGGCTAGAATGGGAGTGAGAGGGAGTGGGAATGGTTAATGGGCACAAAAAAATGGTTTAAAAGAATGAATATAATCTAGTATTTGATAGCACAACAGGATGACTATAATAAAAAATAATTTACACATTTAAACTAACTAAAGGAATATAATTAGATTATTTGTAACACACAGGATAAATGCTTGATGTGATGGATATCCCATTTACCCTGATGTGATTATTATACATTGTATACCTGTATCAAAATATCTCATGTGCATAATATATACATCTACTATGTAGTCACAAAAATTAAAAGATAAAATAGTAAAATGAAATGCATATGGGTAAACTATAAAATATTTTTTGAAGCAAATATGTACAAAGTGTATCAGACTTATTTGTTAGAATACTCTAGTACTTGAATATTTCTTTTGCAACATAAATGGTATCAATATTTCAGGGAATCAAAGTTGGGTGTGGATATTTTAGCATAGTACATAAGAAAATTAAACACTGCTCTCTGGGAATATATTTGTTTAATGTTAACTTGTGTCAGCTGAGTGTCTTTGTAACCTAGGACCTTGGAAAAAGAATAGTTGCCATTTTCTGGATTGGGGAGAAAAGATGAGATCTGTTCTACACCCTGGGCTTATGTTTTATTATCTACTTTACTTCTTGGAAAAGATATGAGAAGACACTAACTACTGGTAATTTGTAGATACAGAGAAGTATGTCCTTCTTTTTTAAGAGAGAAGATGATGAAATTCTTAAATTATGGACAAAATGGCCAGGAGTGTCTAATTTCATTAACCAAGAGAGGGGTAGTTGGAGCTTCTAGGGTGGCAAAGAAAGTCTGCACTGTTGTTTTCCCTATCACTGTGATGAGCCTCAGGATGGGCTAATGTGTTAGTGATGCCAGGATCAGAGCTTCAGAAATGTGTTCAAACTTATTAGAGCAAAAAAGTCTGGAACTGGGAGCAAAGAATTGAAAAATCCGGGAATATAAGAGAAAAGGTATCACAGGTGACCAGAGAGGGGCTGTGGATAAATCCCAACTGGATTTCCAGTGAAGGCCTTTTAGCAGAGTGACTAAGACCATAGGGCCTGGCAATTAGAGAGACTTGGATCTCTGCCACTTACTAGCTACGTGACCCTCAACTAATTGTATGACCTCCAACTTTAGTTTCCCTATTTGTAAAATAAGAATAATAGTACCTACCTCATTCTACTGTGTTTATGTATTTATTTATCAGTTTCCCTATCTGTAAAATAAGAGTAATAGTACCTACCTTATTCTACTGTGTTTATTTATGTATTTATTTATTTATTTGGAGACAGAGTCTCGCACTGTTCCCCAAGCTGGAGTGCAGTGGCTCGATCTCTGCTCACTGCAACCTCCGCCTCCCCGGTTCAAGCAATTCTCCTGCCTCAGCCTCCCAAGTAGCTGGGATTACAGGTGTGTGCCACCATGCCCGGCTAATTTTTTTTTTTTTTTGTATTTTTAGTAGAGATGGGGTTTTACCAGACTGGCCAGGCTGCATGGTCAGGTCTCTTGAACTCCTGACCTCGTGATCTGCCCACCTCGGCCTTCCAAAGTGCTGAGATTACAGGCGTGAGCCACCGTGTCCAGCCATGTTTATTTCTTTCTTAACCTATTCCAGTCATTGCCTGTTTTTATTTCATTTGTTGATTTTATTTGTTGTCTGTCTTCCCAAAGACAACATAAACTCCATGATGGTAGGAGCTTTGTTGGACTCATTCACTGGTATATTTTAAGCACTGGGTACAGTGAAGATATAAGAAAACGAGGAGGTGATTTGAAGACTAATGTCTTTAAGTAGATAAGAGGGGATGAAGTCAAAGAGACAAACTGAAAAAAGATGGGAAGGAAGAGGGCGATATTTCAGCACTTCTCCAACTTTAATGTGCATATGACTCTATTTGGATGTTGTTAAAATTGCAGATTATAATTTAGTAGGGCTGGGGTGGGGCTTGAGATCCTGAGTGTCTAACAAGCCTCCAGGTGATGTCAAGGCCATGTCACAGGGACCATACATTTAGTAGCATATTCTTGAGAAATTACTGAATCAGACACTGTATTAGGGATGGGACTGGGAAATTGTGTTTTTAGCTAACTTCTCAGTGATCACGATGTATATCAAAGTGAGAGGACTACTAGGAACAATAAGAGAGAAAAAAATAGAGATTTTAGGAAGCATAGAGGGGATGGCAGAGTTACAATCAAGTTAATATCAGTTGACTATCAAAAAGGCTAAGATTAATATATGATAAGGCTGAATTGGGGTTCTGAGAGACTCCGAGTTTTTATTTAGATCAAGGAAAAACTATGTCTTTAGCAGTGATTCCAACATTGCTGTACTTTGTATTGCTTAGAGTGAGAAATTACATATCCCATTCATTTTAACATTTATGTATTCTGATGAGTTTAAGCTGAATGCTCTGAACTGATTGGCAAACACTGCAAATAAATTGGAAAGCTTTTTAGTACCTGGCACTGCTTTTGTAAATAACTAACTATGTCTAACAAGTAAAATTTGCCTCTACTGGAGAAAGCAGTGGCCAGCGTGTATTTAGGCTTCAATAAGATTTTGATTATTTTTAATATTTGCAAATTTGGGCACAAATTTATCTTTAGACTGTATTATCAGTTGCTTAATATTAACTGGAAATTTTGGGAAGAGAACAAATTAGATACTACTTTGTAGGCCTTTGGCCTTAGACCACTGCTGTGTACTATTTTTACATGATTTTCATGATGGAAAGAAAGAACAGTGATTAAACTTGCAAAGGTGGCAGAGCTCGTATCTTATGGATAAATCCAAATTCAAATGGTACTTAAGGCAGTGTAGAAGTGGTCTATTTTTTCACTCCATATAAGTATTTTATTAACGGATTTATTATGCTATATATCCATCATATCCAAAAACAACTTCAAGCAGACTCAACAAATATTTACATGTCTACTATGAGAAAGACACCTTGGTAGGCACAGGGTAGAATACAGAGACAGAACAATTGAGTGCTGACTTCAAGGTGCTTACAGCTGCATGAAGAAGGTAAGACGAATACCTGAATAACATACAAGTCCTAAAGAGATATATCCTAGTAGAAATGGCAATGGAAGGCCATGGAAACTCTAAAGAAGGGAAGGGAGTTTTCATCAGCATGGATTACAGACATGATTCTGGAATTCAGCAACATCATTCAAAATGTAAAATACACATATATTTCGACTCTGCTGTCATAGAACAATTATACTACATCCAGGTGCTGATCTAAGTTCTGTGTATCTTGACGCATATATAATTTTGCTTTTCCCTCATTATGAGAAAAAAATATCAACGAACCTATATAAGTGAGGGACCCTGAAGCTTGGGCACCATTAGCTTTATTATAAAAATCTTTCTCTGCTTTCTCTGACTAGAGCTAGAATGTATAATTTAGCACCATTTTTAGTGGCAAAAGAGTGAACTAATCAACTTGTTAGTAGAGTATTGATTAAATTATGACATATTTTATAATGGGGTATTATGCAGCTGCTAAGAAGGATGAGGGAATTCTATACATATGTACTGATATAGATACACACACATATATATGTATATGTGTATATATATGGTGTGTGTATATATACATATATAGATAGATCTATGCATTCATATTGTGTGTATGTATGTGTGTGTGCATGTATATGTGTGTGTGTATGTGTATATGTATGTGTGTGTGTGTGTATGTACATATATATATATATATATATTCATGCTTATAGGTGCAATGAATAACTGAATGACCCTGAAACCAAATACATTGTTGCCTCTGGGAAATTCAGGGAGGTGTGAGTGAGTTTCAATGGAGAAAGAAGACACACTTTCTAACTTCATATCCTTTGTATGGTTTGAATATTTACCATGTGCACCTATAGAATTTTAGAAAATAAATTTTAAAAGCAGCAACAACAAGCAAAATGAATAGCATGGATGTCTGTTTGGCTGTTGCATAGGGTGATGTTCGGTTCAAATGTCGAAGAAGCTCTTTCATGGAGATATTGCAGAAACACCAAGCAGAGTACTCATTTGGCAGTAGCCATAGTTTGCCAATTCTCATTTGGCAGCACTGGTGGGTTGCACTGGAGTGAGCAGTTTCTGAGCCTGTTACTATTGACCACCAGGGGAGACGTAAACAGGATCTGGACTGTGTTATGCAAGCAAGAGCAGAGGCAAAATAATGGGAGTGGGTGGGAGATTGTGAAGATGGACACATCAGAGTCAGGGACTTCACTGGGTATGGAGAAAAGCTATGTAGAAAATGGTTACAGGAAATTTTGATGAAATAAGGTTAATTTAGTTAGAGAAAGTAGTGCCTGGTTGTGTGTTCTACGTTGTTTTTCTCTGGTGGTTTGTGACATGTATAAACTGTCTTACACAATTTTTCTCATTTGGAACGACTCCCGTTGCCATCAGCTCATTCAAGCTTCTTCCTCTTCTCAATGCCTCAGGGAAAGACAGGTCTTCTTTAGGGCCTAGTCTTTGATGGGAAACCCAGGAGGCATTAACAGAGTTATTCCCTGATCCTGTCTTCTGAAAATGTGGAATGACACGAACAAACAAACAAAAAGATGCCTCATTGGATAACACACACACAAAATAATAAAGAGGTTCATTGTTCTTCCCCTACCAGCTCCCTCTCTTCCTCCCTCTCTGCTCTTTGGCCATGCCATTGTGGGTTGGCTGCCATCTTCTCACTCCTATAATGCAGGGCTCACTTCCATCATAGCACTTACCACACTGTTTCACAGATACATTTGCTTGTCTTTCCTCCACTAGACTATATATTCCTTGAGGCCAGGAGCTGAGTGTTTTATTTTTATATAACCTGCTCTAGAGTTGTAGGCATTGAGCACCAAAGAGCTTCTCAGCCTCAAGTGGCTAGAATGATACGGGGGTGAGAATTCTTCTCAATATCAGTGCAGAGCTATGACATTTCGAAAGTGTTGAATTGAAATCAGTTGAGGAGTAATAAGTTCAATTATTTTCTGATTTCTCCTTGGCCTTTTGAGTCTTCATCAGGCATCTGGTAGTAGCAAGTGTGTGAGGCCATTCGTGGAGGTCATTCATGGAGGTGAATCTTATTTTCTTTGCTTGGCCCTCTCCCAGTTTTCTTTTGCCTGCACAATTAGGTCATGACCCACTTCTGACAATAATTAGAATCATAGGCCACCATTTGCAAGATTCAGATATGAAAATAGAATGGGCTAACCCTAAGTTTCACACAAAAATTATTCACAGAGCATTGGGCTTACATTAACTGCCTATACCAGAGATGCGAAAACAGGCCAGTGACAAATTTAGGTCCTGATTTAATCAGGTAGTCTGGAAGGCAGCCAGCATGTCAGGACGGCTCAGAGAGGGTAGTGCATGTTTTTCCCTCCCTCCCAGTCTGCTTGGAGGCATTTAGACTTCATTCCTAAGCAAGAGCCACTAAGTACTTGAGTGCTTTACAAAGCACTTCAAAATTCATTCTAATCAGGCTTCAGATGTTAACTAGGGAAATTGTTGAACCAATGTCAAACAGGGCTCAGAATCATTTCTAGGACTTATTTTCTTCACCTTTGTCCCTTCAAGAGTGAACTGGGTTTCTCCATACCAAAAGCTTTTATGGGCTGAAAAAGTGAGGATCTGAAATAAATGAGCTTTTGAAGGGTCCTTAGCATTTGGAAATGTTCTGAGCAGGAAGTAGGCACCTTCCCACACAATACAGAGAGCAAAGTTCTGGAGTCCACAGAAAGAGAATGGCCTGGCCTTGAGGCCCACAGTGTGGGTGTAGGCTCACCCACTGATAGGCTTAGGGCAAGTTGATTTTTTTTTTATTATTATACTTTAAGTTTTAGGGTACATGTGCACAATGTGCAGGTTTGTTACATATGTATACATGTGACATGTTGGTGTGCTGCACCTATTAACTCGTCATTTAACATTAGGTATATCTCCTAATGCTATCCCTACCCATTCCCGCCACTCCACAACAGGCCCTGGTGTGTGATGTTCCCCTTCCTGGGTCCATGTGTTCTCATTGTTCAATTCCCACCTATGAGTGAGAACATGCGGTGTTTGGTTTTTTATCCTTGCTATAGTTTGCTGAGAATGATGGTTTCCAGCTTCATCCATGTCCCTACAAAGGACATGAACTCATCATTTTTTATGGCTGCATAGTATTCCATGGTGTATATGTGCCACATTTTCTTAATCCAGTCTATCATTGTTGGACATTTAGGTTGATTCCAAGTCTTTGCTATTGTGAATAGTGTCGCAATAAACATATGTGTGCACGTGTCTTTATAGCAGCATGATTTATAATCCTTTGGGTATATACCCAGTAATGGGATGGCTGGGTCAAATGGTATTTCTAGTTCTAGATCCCTGAGGAATCACCACACTAACTTCCACAATGGTTGAACTAGTTTACAGTCCCACCAACAATGTAAAAGTGTTCCTATTTCTCCACATCCTCTCCAGCACCTGTTGTTTCCTGACTTTTTGATGATCGCCATTCTAACTGGTATGAGATTGTATCTCATTGTGATTTTGATTTGCATTTCTCTGATGGCCAGTGATGATGAGCATTTTTTCTTGTGTCTTTTTGCTGTATAAATGTCTTCTTTTGAGAAGTGTCTGTTCATATCCTTTGCCCACTTTTTGATGGGGTTGTTTGTTTTTTTCTTGTAAATATGTTTGAGTTCATTGTAGATTCTGGATATTAGCCCTTTGTCAGATGAGTAGATTGCAAAAATTTTCTCCCATTCTGTATGTTGCCTGTTCACTCTGATGGTAGTTTCTTTTGCTGTGCAGAAGCTCTTTAGTTTAATTAGATCCCATTTGTCAATTTTGGCTTTTGTTGCCATTGCTTTTGGTGTTTTAGACATGAAGTCCTTGCCCATGCCTATGTCCTGAATGGTATTGCCTAGGTTTTCTTCTAGGGTTTTTATGGTTTTAGGTCTGACATGTAAGTCTTTAATCCATCTTGAATTAATTTTTGTATAAGGTGTAAGGAAGGGATCCAGTTTCAGCTTTCTCCATATGGCTAGCCAGTTTTCCCAGCATCATTTATTAAATAGGGAATCGTTTCCCCATTGCTTGTTTTTGTCAGGTTTGTCAAAGATCAGATAGTTGTAGATATATGGCATTATTTCTGAGGGCTCTGTTCTGTTCTATTGGTCTATAGCTCTGTTTTGGTAACAGTACCATGCTGTTTTGGTTACTGTAGCTTTGTGGTATAGTTTGAAGTCAGGTAGAAAGATGCCTCCAGCTTTGCTCTTTTGGCTTAGGATTGACTTGGCAATGCGGGCTCTTTTTTGGTTCCATAAGAACTTTAAAGTAGTTTTTTCCAATTCTGTGAAGAAAGTCATTGGTAGCTTGATGGGGATGGCATTGAATCTATAAATTACCTTGGACAGTATGGCCATTTTCACGATATTGATTCTTCCTACACATGAGCATGGAATTTACTTCCATTTGTTTGTATCCTCTTTTATTTCATTGAGCAGTGGTTTGTCGTTCTCCTTGAAGAGGTCCTTCACATCCCTTGTAAGTTGGTTTCCTAGGTATTTTATTCTCCTTGAAGCAATTGTGAATAGGAGTTCATTCCTGATTTGGCTCTCTGTTCGTCTGTTATTGGCATATAAGAATGCTTGTGATTTTTGCACATTTATTTTGTATCCTGAGACTTTGCTGAAGTTGCTTATCAGCTTAAGGAGATTTTGGGCTGAGATGATGGGATTTTCTAGATGTACAATCATGTCATCTGCAAACAGGGACAATTTGAATTCCTCTTTTCCTAATTGAATACCCTTTATTTCCTTCTCCTGCCTGATTGCCCTGGCCAGAACTTCCAAGACTATGTTGAATAGGAGTGGTGAGACAGGGCATCCCTGTCTTGTGCCAGTTTTCAAAGAGAATGCTTCCAGTTTTTGCCCATTCAGTATGATATTGGCTGTGGGTTTGTCATAGATAGCTCTTATTATTTTGAGATATGTCCCATCAATACCTAATTTATTGAGAGTTTTTAGTATGAAGGGGTTGTTGAATTTTGTCAAAGGCGTTTTCTGCATCTATTGAGATAATCAGGTGGTTTTTGTCTTTGGTTCTGTTTATATGCTGGATTACGTTTATTGATTTGCATATGTTGAACCAGACTTGCATCCCAGGAATGAAGCCCACTTGATCACGGTAGATAAGATTTTTGATGTGCTGCTGGATTCGGTTTGCCAGTATTTTATTGAGGATTTTTGCATCGATGTTCATCAGGGATATTGGTCTAAAATTCTCTTTTTTTGTTGTGTCTCTGCCCGGCTTTGGTATCAGGGTGATGCTGGCCTCATAAAATGAGTTAGGGAGGATTCCCTCTTTTTCTATTGATTGGAATAGTTTCAGAAGGAATGGTACCAGCTCCTCCTTGTACCTCTGATAGAATTCGGCTGTGAATCCATCTGGTCCTGGACTTTTTTTGGTTGGTAAGCTATTAATTATTGCCTCAATTTCAGAGCCTGTTATTGGTCTATTCAGAAATTCAACTTCTTCCTGGTTTAGTCTTGGGAGGGTGTATGTGTCGAGGAATTTATCCATTTCTTCTAGATTTTCTAGTTTATTTGCGTAGAGGTGTTTATAGTATTCTCTAATGGTAGTTTGCTTTTCTGTGGGATTGGCGGTGATATCCCCTTTATCATTTTTTATTGCATCTATTTGATTCTTCTCTCTTTTCTTCTTTATTAGTCTTGCGATTGGTCTATCAATTTTGTTGAAAAGGGCAAGTTGATTTTCTTCTCACCAAACCTCCCTCAGGTTTTCAAACCCTCAATCTTGTGCCTGCTCTACTGTTCTCTCAGAGCTCATCATGCTTGCAAATAGATTAATAGTTCAAGTCATCAAGAATCCTTACAATCAACTGGATAAGCACACCTAAGTCCAGAAAAATGAACTGAAAAGTCCTTCAAGTTCAGTTATTATCTTTTCACTTCTACGGAATCCACAGGTGGGGTAGAAGTGGCTCTGCTTCTTTCTCTGCTAGTTTTTCCAACCCACAGTGAGTGTGGGCCACTCACAATCCCTATCCCACAGGGTGCTTTCAGTTAACTACTTTTGCCAATGTCACTAGGGGAAAATTCTTGCTTTTTTTTTTTTCTTATGCTTTTAAATTTCTACCTCCTCTTCTCTTGCCCTGCCTCTTTTCTGGTGTCAACTGTCAATCATTCAGTTTCATCTTTTCTATGCAGTGTGGACCCGGGTGAAGGAAGTACTGAGGAAGATGCTCAGATTCCAGGTGTAGCATGACAATCAAACTTGGCACTCTGCTATGATGGCCAATATCTTAGAGTTGCTTGCTTGTGTCCTATTCTTTCTTTGCTTTGAGTTTCCTTACCAAATGCCTCTTTTTGGTCTCTAGGCCATTGGATGTACTGGTCCCCAAGATGCAGGGAGTGGGTTTAGAGTGAGGATAGGTTCCTTCTCCCAGTACACATGTGGACCTGTCTCCTTGGCTATTCCTACATATGTAAGATATATATTTTCTGAGTCTTATTCTTTGGAAGTTATATGTGAGAATATGAATATAGAGGCTATAGACTAAAATAACTAAAGAAAGGACTAGATCTGAAATTTTTGAAATATATGATTGGGTCAATATATTCATGGGCTATGATATGAGATTTTGCTTTGACTGTCAAGCTGACTGTTCTGGGTCTCATTCCCTCAAGTCTCTGCTGGTAACAGATTACCTTATTTATGTTTAATGAATGGATGTCATTTTATTAATTCTTAATGTCTTACTGATTTATCCAAGCAGACTAATATATTTTCATTTAAGGAAAGACTTTGATACTTTAATATAAAGCCTAAAGATGAAATATAAGAATGAAATGACAATTCGATGAAGATTTCAATCAAACTTGAAATTTTGTCCCAGTTTTGGCATTTACTAGCCATGTTACCTTGAATATATCACTTAACTGAGCCTCAGTTGCCTCGGATTACAAACACGCGATAGCAATAGCTGTGTTCTGTGATTTAAAATATGTGTAATCCAGTGCTTATCAAAGTTTAATGTGAAGACTCATCTGGACAATATGTTAAAACCCAAGATTCCTGGGCCCTGTGGCTAGGACAGTTTCTGATTGGTAGGTCTCGGTAGTGCCTGAGAAAATTTGCATTTCTAATAAGACCTCAGATGATGCTGATAGTGGACCACACTTTGAATAATACTAGCATGATAACAAGTTAGCGGTTCTTGTACCTGGCTGTGAAACAGGATCATGTGCTTGTCTATAATGCATAATCTTAGGCTCCATTTCTGGTGAATGTGGTTCTGTAATCTTGGGAGGTGTCAGGAAATCTTTTAAAACCCCCAGGAAATAATCTGTTGTTGTTTATATCCTCAATTATATTGTTTTTTAAAAATAATTTTAGTCTTGCAGAAATGTTTCCAAAATTGTAGTTTATGTATCACCTCATCCACCTTCCCCTGATGTTAACAATTTATATCATCCCAATACAATAATAAAAACTGGAAAATTAACGTTGGTACAATATTGTTAACTATTCACTCCTCAGGAAATTCTGACATGACTAGTCTTTGGTAGACTGAATAACAGCCCCTGAAGATGTCCACATCCTGATCCCCAGAACCTGTGCATGTCAACTTGTATAGCAAAATAGACTTTGTAGATGTGACTAAATTAGGAATCATGAGATGGGCACATTGCATGGATCATCTAGGTGATTGGGTGTAATCACAATGGTCCTTATAATCATAAGGGACACAGGAAGAGTTAGGATCAGAGAAGAAGCAATGTGATAATGGAAGTGGAAGGAGAAAAGGCATTGTGATATAGCCTATGACCCAAGAAATGAGGACAGCCTCAAAAAGCTGGAAAAGTCAAGTGAAGAGTTTCTTTCTCAGAGCTTCAAGAAGGAGCCAGCCCTATCTAAATGCCTTGACTTTAGCTATGGGAGAATCATGGTAGATTTCTGGCCTCCTAAGTGGTAAGAGAATAAATGTGTATTGTTTTAAGCCACTAAGTCATTTTTATAGAAACAGAAGGAAACTAATACACAGTGTATGGATAGTGTTTGAAGACCACTGAGCCTGGCCAGTTTTGTCAAGGAAATTACATAAGACAGCCAATATGAAAATGATGAGACTCATATTAACGTATATATAGTGGGGGCTCAAGAAAAGGTATTTGGCTACCAAAAACAACAAAGGAAACATTAAGAAAACTACATACTTGCCTAATTTCCGGGGTTACATTTTCTGAGACGGTATATTATCTTAATTAAGTAAAGTTGACAAAGATAACTGTCCTGGAATGTTATAGATGGTCCTTGTTTTGCTCTCTCTACACCTTCCTACAAAGGAATTGGTTTGATTCTTGAGGGCTTCCAGCTACCTCCTTCAGTTGTTTATGTTTTCCTTATCTTTACTGAGAATGGTATTGCTATTATTTAACACACACACACCCCATTTAGAGCTTTGTATTGTTTGGTACACCTTATTTTGAAAAAGAGTTTTTAAAAATAGTGTTTTCTTATTGATTCATATTATCTTTTTGATCTCTATTTACAACTTATTTTCCTTTTCACTATTCATTTTAATCTGAGATTTTACATTACCTTTTATTTGTTTAAATTTTTTATTTTTCTTTCTCTATATTGAATTTTGTCCCAATTCCTGTTTTCTTTTTAATGATAATGTTTTTTGCACTTATTTTGTTCAGTGTATTTTTCTACCAACCACTTTAGCCTACAATTAACTTATTATCTTTGTGTTGATATAGCTCTCATTTATATTTTCCTTTTATTTTATTTATAATTTTGTAACTTGTTTTTATAATTGTAGCAGGAAGTCTGTTCTTTGGTGGATATGAGAGCAAGTCCACTATAAATGGAACAATTGTGGGCCTCTTTCTCTCCAGCCAACTCTGCAAGTATTGTTCTTAATAAAGGTCATATTCTACTCAATGTTGATTCTCAAACACACACACCTTTCTGAGTATATGTTGTAGACACTTTTGAAGGACAGTCATAGCTCTCCTTGAAAAATGGCAGTGATAAATGAAAGTGTTTTCTCATGTCATGAATTCTAAAGTCCTTGGGAAAGGTGTGCACCTGCAGGGGCTGGGCAGCCAATATACTCACGGCTGCCTCATGGAGGACTGACTTGGTTCCCAGGACCAAAATTATTTTCTTTGATAGGGCCGGAAGTTACTGGAAAGTTCCAGATGTTCTTTGAAAGCTGAAGTTGTTCTTCTAAATTTTAGTTTCACAAGTCTTTATGAAATCTAGCCTTCTGAAGATACATTTCTTTACAGTGAAGATTTTGAGACTCGGTCAGCTTTCTTGGTTATGATAAACAAAAATGGGTCCTGGTTAACCAAAACAAAAAAAAATTTACCTGGAATATATTGGGATAGCACCCAAAGATTTTGGAAAATTGAAGAACCAGGTTCAAAACATAGGCAGGACCAAGGGAGACTGCCCATCAAGAATTCTTATCCAAGTTCACACCATAAAAACAGTCTGGTTAAGAAGCCACAATTAGTGGTACCTTCACTTCTCCATCAAGGCTAAGGAGTCTCCCATCAATAACTTTATAACTGCATTGGCATCCCTATTTTACACCCCCTGAGATCCAAAATCCTGTCCAGGAACATTCAACTGGCCAGTTCTTAGTCATTTTCTCTTACTCTGGCTGCTAAGGATAGCAAGGGGGAAAATCTCTCTGACTTTTATGGTGGGAGGCAGATTCCTAATGTAGAAAAGGTGTTAACAATAATGGTCAGTTTAAGTACTGCAGGTATACACCATAGATGTCCCTTCCACCAATTGTGGTATAAAGGCAGCAGATGTTTAGGGTAGGTTCACCTCTGGGCTTTACAAGCCACACCATATAAGCAGCTATCTACTTTGGCTATACGTCTGCCTTCTTGGAGTATCCCTTTTTGAAGTCTCTCTTCTATTGATCCTTAAAATAATTTACTTAACAATGGGATAATATTCATTGCTTTTCTCTTTTTTTTGTATAGGACCATATATTCTTAAAGCTGGTAGGGGTCTTAGAGATAGTGGTATCAATTCAATAAGGATATGGCTATAAGTAATGGAATACCCAAATAAAAATAGCTTATATAATGAGACATTGTTCATTGACTTCTAGGGCTGATGATCCAGCAGCTAAAAAATTTGGCAGGGCTCTGGGTCAGATTCTGTATAATCTTCTTAGCTATGTCATGGTTTGCATGATGGCTTTCACAGTTGCAGGCATGAAAACTTCCAAAGGCGTGTAGTTAGGAAGGAAATTTATTTTCAATAGCAATGAAAACCATTCCCAGAGTGCTCCAGGCAGAATTATCAGTTTCATTGTCTAAGACTGGTTAGGTGCCCATGTCCTAGCTGCAGGGGAGGCTGAAGAAGTGAAAATAATTATGTTTATTTTCTATAGTAGGAGATGAGCTATAATAGCAAGAAACAAGGGGAGAGAATAACTCCTGGAACCACTAGTGTTTGCTTTAGCATCTAACCCAGTGCTTGACTTTTGAGGAAATGAGCCCCATAGGAGTTAGGCAATTGCCCAAACTCACAAGATTAGTCAATGATAGATCCAGTAATGGAGTTGGTAAACTTAATTGAGCACTCCTTCTATTTTGTTTACCATTCTTCTAACATTCAGTTCATTCCTATTCATCCAAAAAGTTGTTTCTGAAGGACAAAAATTAGAATTTACTTTTCAAGTTGTCTGTGTCATCAAAGTCATCTTTATGAAATGAGGTGTGTAATATAACCCCATTGGCTAGTTGAATTTATGGAATGTTGGAGCATTTCATACAGGATTTTTTATCAGGGCATATTTTATTTTATATCTTCCATGGCACAGTTTCTTGGACCACTATGTATTGTGTGCAAGTGAGCAATTTGCCCATCTGTAGTTAAATGTTTTGTTTTCTCTCAACAGCTAAGATTAGGGATAACATATTGGGAGGAGGAAGAGAAAGAGAAAAACAAAGAGAGATAGAGCTGTAAAGAGATCAGGTAAGTATAGAAAAGATAACAAATTATATTTTGAGGCAAGGCCAGTCCAATCTTGTCAGTTGAAGAGTGGGCAATCCAGAGGCCACTCAGATCCTTTCTGGCTATGTTTTTGAAGCGCATTTAGAACATCTCATCCTTTTTGCCCACTTGTCTCTATGATACACAGTGTTCCAGCCACAATGCGCCATGAGAGATGGAGATGGTTTGAGTACCCTCTTATCATGATTGCTTTAGGAGTGGGCAATTATAGCTACTAGGGCATCTATGTAGATTTTATTTTGTTTCAGTGCTAACTAGGTTCTGAAGGTTGAGAACCTAAAATGAAGGAGAATACAAAAGATGTGGAAAGCAAGCAAACAAATTTACAATGAATTTCAAATTAAATAATAATAATAATAATAATAATTGGAAAGGAGGAAGAGAGGAAGGGCTGAACATGTGAAAACCTACAGATATATTATGGTAGGATACAGAGTCTGGGTCCATTAAAGATATGTCATTGCCTGTTCTTACACGCAGAGTTTTTAAAACTTCTGCCCTATCTAGATCCCGCTTAGACAGCCCTATCTAATTTGCTACCTTGATACTTTCTAGGCTCAGATGATTGGGCTAAGAGGAATGCCTTACCCAGTATTTGCCTATGCATTAATCTGCAAATTTTGTAGCCTGGCTTGAAGAGATGAGCTGGATTAATTAGACTCTGATTCACATACTTTCCCCCAGTTTCTCTCCCTTCTTCAGATTTGAATTGAGGGACCAAGATTGATACTAATTAGTGAGGGGTAGAAGGGCTAGAACTTTATGATATGGAGTCAAGACTGCTGGCTACATTGAGCCATGTGCAAGGTGAATGAGGAGAATCATCTCATTGAGAAAGGCAGATTCACCAAACTCAGAGAGAAGTAGAAGTTAGAAAGCTTGAGAGAGAAAGAGAGGGATGGAGAACCATAACTCCCTTTGATTTTTCTAGTTTCCAGTAAAAATGCCACTGAATTCCCATCTGTTCTTCATTTTCTGTCCTTGGTCCATGAAATACTGTATTCTCGCCATTAATCCTACTTTGTATTTATGTTAGTATATTTCTGCTTTTTGTAAACATAAGAGATTTAACACATCAAGTATTCATATGCCCCACACTGTGAAAGTTCATTGCCAGAAGCTTTAGCCTGAGCTAAATTTTGTCCTCTCCCAAGGTCCTCTTTCAAAAGTTATATTCCTTGAAAGGCAATACTCCTATATCATTGCATATCTTCTACAAAGGTAGATTCTTAGTCTATTGGGGAAAGTGAATTGTAGGTGAAGGTGAAGAGAGCAAAAGGAGAGGTTACTAGTCAAACAGTAGCTACATTTTAGAGAAGAGCTTTTGGAGAGAGCAAAGCACTGAAAAGAAAAAGGAGAGTTGATGGATTTCAGAAGCAAATGATGATGACTTACATTGTAAGTAGAGGCACTGATTAGAACCAGCAATCTTTAAGACTGAATTATTCTAATGGGCACTAAGCTGAATACCTGGTAGATACAATAATCTGCACAACAAACCCCCATGACACAAGTTTAGCAGTGTAACACAACCTGCACTTGTACCCCTGAACTTAAAATAAAAGTTAAAAAAAGACTGAGTTATTGTCTTGAAAACAGGAATGGAGTCAACCTAATACCTTCAGATCCTAGCACAGTGCTTGGCCTCTAGTAACAGTCAACAATTATCAAAAAATAATTGAAAATGGAGAAAACAGTGAAGGGGGATACAGTCAACACTGATGCATCATATGAGATCCCTGGAGGACTTTTAAATAAAACAAGACCCCAGGGGCTATCTCATGTTTTATTTTCCTCTTTTTTATAATGAGCAAAGTTTGACTAGCAAGGGAAAACTCTACAGAATGTTAAATCACAGACCAAGGACTTTCTACCTGAAAAATATTTTTTAACCATTTAAGTAAGCTGATATTTAAAAAGAATTTGCTTTTTACTTCTATTTCCTCTACCTTTAGCATACAGAGAAGACAAGGTGGCCTCTCAGAACAAAGAATTAATCTAGGTTGCCCTGCAAATGACATAGTAATAATTACAATTTGTTTTAGAGCTGTGGTGTTCTTTGCTTATAAAACCTTTGATCTAGGCTAAGAAAAGATAGCAACAAGTTTTACTAGTATTATTAGCTCCTCAGCGCAATCTCATGTTCTAAAATTATGGTTCTAAAATTACTAGTAGAGAATTTGGGACACTGATGAGATTTCAGGTCATTCTTCCCTCCCTGATTTAGAATCCTTTCTTTAAGAAATACCAGCAGCACAGATTTCTGAAGAGAGAAGACATTTTTGGCTGAACTTCAGGTATGGGTGTGCAAGAAATGAGCTCTACTTTCTATAAAAATAACGTTTGTGTCTGTCCAAAGATCAGTCTTATTTATGTCTGTTTACTGAAACAGAGCCATTCATTTTGAGAATGTGAGCTCAAAATTATATGAAGGAATATGTGAGGAAATAAAAGAGAGCTACAATACCTCAGCCAAACCAGGTTGATTATTAACAATCTACTCCATGATGACACACATGACTGCAGAAGTTTGGATGTGATATACTATTAAAAATATATCTGGGCCAAAAAAAGAGAATATATTTTATAAATGATATAATTTTATTGATTTTCAAAGAGGATTTCAACTTCAAAAATATATCTAGATTGGGGATGGCAATGGAGGTATGGGGAAAGGAAGCATGCCATTGAAGAAGATAAAATGAATAAAAGGATAGTCTTCGAAATCCCTCAGTGTTACAGGCCCTCAAGCTCTTCAGCTTCCAGAGACTTTTTCCTGATTCCAAATTCTCTGTGATCCAGGGAGCCCAGACATTTTTAGGCTACACTCTTTATGGGGACAGAAGATACAGGATTGGTAAGGTAGTTCAGGGCCACTAAAGAGATGAGAGACAATAGGGTAGCAACATCAGAGGTTCAGACTACTTCAAAGGCTAGGATAGCAGTGTGAGCAGCTTAGGTGAGTTGTTTCAGTACATCTATTCTTTGTGGAAGGATGGTGGAAAGAAAAGAATGGTAGCTGATCATGGCTAGTTTCTCCCTTTTCTACCCCAAGAGTAAAAGGAGAATGGAAGACATAGATATATTAGGCTGAATTGTAGCAGGATTTGGCCATCTGGCCATCTTAGCTAAACTATACAGAAATCTTAAAGCTTTTTGGAATTGCCATATCACAAGCTTAATTTTTAATACAATCATTTCTGTAGCTAATAAAAAACATTCACAGCTTGTTTCTGGCTTAGCCACTGGGGAATTTCTCAGCATGTGTACGCACTGGTCAGGTAGCAACAAACCTACTGACACTGAGTGATGTCCACACTAAAGTCATGTATCTTCAGTTTCTCTTGTTCAAGAACCAGCTGTTTCATCTCATGATTTAGTTGTGACTCTGATGTCAGGCTTTGATTTTAGATAAAAAAAACTATCTAGACGTCTATGAAGCTTTTCTTTGGCATGTTTGGTTTTTGCTTTTGATGTCTTCTATAGGACTTTTAGTCACAAAAAGAATTGACTTGAAAAACTACTTTTACCAAGATGAAGGATGACTTTATGAACGTTTTCTTCTGGGAATATTTGAATCTTTAATAAATGTACAGGGACAAAGAAATCTAATTGAATAAATAGAATTTCAAAGTCATGCAAGTTCATAAATTCATGGCATATATAACCCAAGAGCTGCTCTGATAACCTGTGAAGCTCACTTTATGTTGCTGTTGGTTTTCTTGGGAGGGTGGAGGAATTACTAAGGGGAAAGAAAATTTGTTAAACACTTACTGTATTAGTCTGTTCTCACGCTGCTACTAAAGACATATCCAAGACTGGGTAATTGATAAAAGAAAGAGGTTTAATGGACTCAGTTTCACATGGCTGGGGAGGCCTCACAATTATGGTAGAAGGCAAAGGAGGAGAAAAGGCACATCTTACATGGTGGCAAGCAAGAGTCGTGTGCAGGGGAACTGCCCTTTATAAAACCACCGGATTTCATGATAGTTATTCACTGTCATGAGAACAGCACAGGAAAACTCACTGCCATAGTTCAATTACCTTCCACTGGGTCCCTCTCGCAACACGTGGGGATTATGGGAGCTACATTTCAACATGAGATTTCGGTGGGGACACAGCCAAACCATATCATTCCTCCCTCGGCCCCTCCCAAATCCCATGTCCTCACATTTCAAGACCAATCATGCTTTCCCAACAGTCCCCCAAAGTCTTAACTCATTTCAACATTTACTCAAAAGTCCACAGTCCAAAAGTCTTATCTGAGACAAGGCAAGTCCCTTCTGCCTATGAGCCTGTAAAATCAAAAGCAAGTTAGTTACTTCCTAGATACAATGGGGGTATACATATTGGGTAAATATACCTGTTCCAAATGGGAGAAATTGGCCAAAATGAAGGGGCTACAGGCCCCATGCAAGTCTGAAATTTAGTGGTGCAGTCAAATTTTAAAACTCCAAAATGATCTCCTTTGACTCCATGTCTGAAGTCCAGGTCACACTGATGCAAGTGGTAGGTTCCCATGGTCTTGGGGAGCTCTGCCTCTGTGATTTTGCAGGATACAGCCCCCTTCCTGGCTGCTTTCATGGGCTGGCATTGAGTACCTGCAGCTTTTACAGGCACACAGTGCAAGCTGTTGATGGATCTACCATTCTTGGGTCTGGAGGACAGTGGCCTTCTCCTCACAGCTCCACTAGGCACTGCCCCAGTGGGTACACTGTGTGGGGGCTCCCACCCCATATTTCCCTTCCACACTACCCTAACAGAGTTTCTCCATGAAGGCTCCACCCCTGCAGCACACCTCTGCCTGGACATTCCAGCATTTCCATAAAGCCTCTGAAATCTAGATGGAGGTGCCCAAACCTCAGTTCTTGAATTCTGGGGTCCCACAGACCCAACACCATGTGTAAGCTGCCAAGGCTTGAGGCTTGCACCCTCTGAAGCAATGGTCTGAGCTGTATATTGGCCACTTTTAGCCACAGCTGAGACACAGGACACCAAGTCCCAAGACTGCACAAACAGCAAGGCCCTGGGCCCAGCCCATGACACCATTTTTTCCTCCTAGGGCTCTGGGCCTGTGATGGGAGGGGCTGACTTGAAGACCTCTGACATGCCCTGGAGACATTTTCCTCATTGTCTTGGCATTAATATTTGGCTCCTCATTATTTATGCAAATTTCTGCATCAGGCTTGAATTTCTCCCCAGAAAACGGGTTTTTCTTTTCTATCACATCATCAGGCTGCAAATTCTCTGAGCTTTTATGCTGTGCTTCCCTTTTGAATATAGGTTTCAACTCCAAGCCATATCTTCATGAATGAATGAAATTAAATGCTTTTGAGAGCACCTAAGTCACATCTTGAATGCTTTGCTGCTTAGAAATTTTTTCCACCAGATACCCTAAATCCTCTCTCTCAAGTTCAAAGTTCCACAGATCTCTAGGGCAGGGGCAAAATGCCAGCAGTCTCTTTGCATAGCAAGACTGACCTTTACTCCAGTTCCCAACAAGTTCCTCATTTTCATCTGAGACCACCTCAGCCTGAACTTTATTGTCCATATCACTATCAGCATTTTGGTCAAAGCCATTCAACAAGTCTCTAGGAAGTTCCAAACTTTCCCACATCTTCCTATCTTCTGAGCTCTCCAAGTCTCTAGGAAGTTCACAACTTTCCCACATTTTCCTGTCTTCTTCTGAGCCCTCCGAAGTGTTCCAACCTCTGCCTGTTACCCAGTTCCAAAGTTGCTTCCTCATTTTTGGGTATCTTTACAGCAGCACCTCATTCTACTGGTACCAGTTTACTGTATTAGTCCATTTTCATACTGCTATGAAGAAATACCCAAGACTAGGTAATTTAGAAAGGAAAGAGGTTTAATGAACTCACAATTCCACATGGCTGGGGAGGCCTCACAATCATGGTGGAAGGCAAAGGATGAGGAAAGACATGTCTTATATGGTGGCAGGCAAGAGCACATGTGCAGGAAAACTGCCTTTTATAAAACTATCAGCTCTTGTGAGACTTACTCACTACCATGAGAACAGCATGGGAAAATTCCTCCCCATGATTCAATTACCTCCCACTGGGTCCCTCCCACAACATGTGGAGATTATAGGAGCTACAGTTCAACCTGAGATTTGGGTGGGGCCACAGCCAAACCATATCACTTACTAAGTTCTAGCATTGGTCTAGGAGATTTACATAATTTATTTCAATTATTATTCATGGCAGCTTTTGGAGGGAGGAGGTAGCTTTGCTTGCTTTAGAGATGAAAAAGATTGGGGTCCAGGGAAGTAAAGTAACTTGTTAAATTAACAGAGCCTGGAAGTGAAAGAGCTGAGACTTGAAACTAGATGTGTTTTATATCTTTGTTTATTCATTTGCTCCATCATTCCTCACTGACTTACTACGTGCCAGAAAGTGGGGACACGGCATTGCATGGGAAAGCAAGATTTTGCCCTTAGGAACTTTACATTGTAGTGAGGAGGACAGACAATATCAGTCTTCACAGATATTGTCTTCATAGTCAGGTTATCTAAGACCTTATAAGCTAATGTAAGGTGTTTGCATTTTGTTCTGAGTGTGATGGGAAATCAGAATGTTTTCAGCAAAGAGAGGTACTGTCTAGCTTCCATTTTCAAAAGATACACTTTACCTGTTTTGTGAGTGGTTGACTCTTGGGAGACAAAAGACGAGCAGGGGAAGTTAGAAGGCAACTGCCATGAAAGTGAGAGATGACAGTAGCATGGACTAGGTTGGTACTGAGGAAGTGGTAAGAAGTGGTGAGATTCATAATAGATCGTCTCTTCAAGGTTGTACTTCTTTTATTATTTTCTTTTAGGCAGGGGAGAGCTTTTTCACCCCACTTTGGAATTTCTCTTTTTGTAGCTTATACTTCTCTATCCTCAGACCTAGTGGGAGAGACCAAAGTAGATGACCAACCAGTCCCAGGCAGGGGATAGGGACTTTATCCCTTGTGAGGATGAGGCAATTCAGGGCTCAGACAGATCATGATGTTTTCATAAATTGTCTTTTTGTTATCCTTCATTGGATTGTTAATTGCTGCATCCTTGACTTGAGACTTTATGTAATAATATTTTTTAAAAATGTGTTGTTAATATAATTTTAGCTTCCAAAAATGTTTTAAGGCCTAGACATATCAGCCTTTATTTGCACTGTGATTTCAAAATAGACCAAGATAGTACTGAGATTAGAACTTTCCCGGCACCAGGGAATCTGAACTAGTCATTGTTGGCCTGAGAATGAAATGTGCTCATTAACAAAGAAAATTGGAAACTGGGCAGCATTTTTCCATTAGTGCTTTGCTTTCTGATGCATTAATGAACTTTGCTACTGCTCTAGAAACTATTAATAATTCTCCCCTTGAAAATACTACTCCTATAAACCTCCCCAAATACAATACTACTGACCTTCCATCGATAAGGCATGAGATTTAAAAACTTTTTAAAATTGTTCGGACAGTGCTGCTGATGGATAATATATTAATCAAAGTTATTTTTGTTTTGAGTTACAGAAACCAACCTGCACTGATCTAAACAACAACAATAACAACAAAATATGCAATTTGTTGTACAAGAGTTTTACGTAACTAAGAGGATCAAGTTGCTGGTGGTTGTTGGGTACCACTGGAATCAGGAATTAGAAAACCATTGGGAACTCAGGAAGTTTTTCCCTCTCCTTTTCTCATCATGCCTTTTTCGCTGAAGGTCTGCCAAGTTCTCAGCAATGGGATCAAGTTAAGTGGATCAGGCTTCTGGGAGAGCAGGGCTTTGTCTGTGGCCACATTACTACAACATTTCCCTCCATGAGAAATAAGTACTTTGCATGATCAATGGTCCCATTTGCCTGGATTGTCCTGCTTTAATAATGGAAGTCCTGCATCCTGGGTGACTGGGAAGGTTGGCCACCTACATGATGCAGTATTGTCTGTGGAGAGGGCATAATGCGGATGTTGGGAGTGCAGCTTCAAGTTCAAAGGAAGTGAGACCAGAAAAGACCCAAATTCCGTCTAAAAAAATACTTCACAGCTGTTCTTGTAGCTTTGTCTAGTTTGAATTTAAGATAATTTAGCCAGTGATGTTAGAAACATATAGACATAACCTACATCTTCTAAAAGGCAGCTATTCTGGACATATTTTCACCATTGTTATGTCATCTGCACTGCAACAGGTATAGTGCCCCACCAAACAAGAGGAAACTAATTTTGGACCAAGACAACTAATATTTCTTACACTTTAGTAATGGCAAATCTTCTGCAGCACTATTTGATTTTTGTCTCAGTTCCTCTCTGTTCAGATGTAATAGAAAGGGTAAAACCCTGTACAATGATTAGTGATTCCTCATCCTTTTTCCTCCTTCATGATCTTAGAGCAAATAATCTATTATCAACCTCAGTTACCTTATTGTCAAGTGGAAAAGGAGAAAGATGAGACCAGATGGCTCTTGGTCTCTGACTTCCTACATCTACAGCTTCTTCTACAGATTATCCTCTCAAGCTTACTGTTGTAACGCTCTCCTTCTTTTCACTCTTAGGGTTATAAATTTAAATTCTGTGAGCTTTTCCAGATGATAGAGCTGGAAGTTATTTTTATGAGACCCCATAACCATAGGGACTGATGAGATATTACCCTCTTGCTTGTTTCCTGCATTGGCTTGTATGACATCAGGAAATACCCTGAAAAACAAAACCATATATTGACCATGGTCTTCCTTTGGTCTCTCCTCTACACCACCCATCTGAAGGCATAGATCGAGCATGCCACACTTTCTTCTATTTGATCACAGCCATGGCAAGCTACACGTCATTGCAAAAGTCCTTAAATTCACAATCTAATCATTATCTCTAGGCTGAATAAATGATAGCGTGTCCGGAATTGGTGGGTTCTTGGTCTCACTGACTTCAAGAATGAAGCTGCGGACCCTCGCGGTGAATGTTACAGCTCTCAAGGTGGCGCGTCTGGAGTTTGTTCCTTCTGATGTTCGGATGTGTTCGGAGTTTCTTCCTTCTGGTGAATTCGTGGTCTTGCTGGCTCAGGAGTGAAGCTGCAGACCTTCGCAGTGAGTGTTACAGCTCTTAAGGCGGCACGTCTGGAGTTGTTCATTCCTCCCGGCGGCCTCCTGGTCTTGCTGGCTTCAGGAGTGAAGCTGCAGACCTTCGCCGTGAGTGTTACAGCTCATAAAAGTAGTGTGGACCCAAAGAGTGAGCAGTAGCAAGATTTATTGCAAAGAGCGAAAGAACAAAGCGTGGAAGGGGACCCGAGCGGGTTGCCACTGCTGGCTCGGGCAGCCTGCTTTTATTCTCTTATCTGGCCCCACTCAAGTCCTGCTGATTGGTAGAGCCCAGTGGTCTGTTTTGACAGGGTGCTGATTGGTGCGTTTACAACCCCTGAGCTAGAGGTAGAAGTCCTCCACGTCCCCATCAGATCAGTTAGATACAGAGTATCCACACAAAGGTTCTCCAAGGCCCCACCAGAGCAGCCAGATACAGAGTGTCGATTGGTGCATCCACAAACCTCGAGCTAGACACAAGGTGCTGATTGGTGTATTTACAATCCCTGAGCTAGACATAAAGGTTCTCCACATCTCCACCAGACTCAGGAGCCCAGCTGGCTTCACCCAGTGGATCCTGCACCGGGGCTGCAGGTGGAGCTGCCTGCCAGTCCCCCGCCGTGCGCTCGCACTCCTCAGCCCTTGGGTGGTCGATGGGACTGGGCTCCGTGGAGCAGGGGGTGGCGCTCTTCCGGGAGGCTTGGGCTGCGCAGGAGCCCACGGAGGCGGGGGAAGGCTCAGGCATGGCGGGCTGCAGTCCCGGCCGGCTGCTCTGAGTGAGGGGCCCGCCAAGCCAACCCCCACCCGGAACTCCAGCCCGCCGGCAAGCGCCGCGCGGAGCCCCGGTTCCCGCTCGCGCTTCTCCCTCCACACCCCCTGCAAGCTGAGGGAGCTGGCTCCCGCCTTGGCCAGCCCAGAAAGCGTCTCCCACAGTGCAGCGGTGGGCTGAAGGGCTCCTCAAGTGCCACCAAAGTGGGAGCCCAGGCAGAGGAAGGGCCGAGAGCGAGCGAGGGCTGTGAGAACTGCCAGCATGCTGTCACCTCTCAATAGGTCTCACAGTAGCACAGAAGGTACCAGTTTTTCAAATGTATGTTTAAGTTAATTGGACAGTGTGAATGCTTGTACATGATATGCATTAAGTCTTAGGCAATTGTACATCTATTATTACATTTAATGTAATTTACCTCATTTACAAAGTTTTAAAATCTTGGCTCTAGGCTTTGTTGGGCAGCTCATTGTCATTCTCTGAGTAACATCATGAGCTTCCCGTAACTGCGTGTTATTCTCTCTTCTGGAATGCTTTTCACTTAGATTTTCCTTGGAAAACTCCTCATCATCTTTCAATACATATCTAAAATGTCACTTTCCTTGAGTAGTTTTTCTCTGTTTTGAATTTCAAAGATAACATGGTTTTCTCATCTTGGCTTCTAGAACAAACTATGCACCAATAGGGTAAATAATCATACCCTTATATGAGTTTACATGTTAGGCTTCCCTTTTGGCTGGTGATGGGGTACACAGCAGGGCTTGGAAAATAAATTCAGTAAGATTTGCAGAGCACCCACTCTGCCACACACTGTTCTGTGGCCTTATCTTTCTGGAGTCTTCCCAAACCAGATGTTGAAACAAAGACTTGGGTACAGAAAATTTATCTGAGTTGTTCCCAAGAAGTACAAGTAAAGAAAGTCAGTCAGGAAAGGTGCATTAATTACTAGATTACTACTGCTGGCACCGGGGGCTCAGCCCCCCTGGGGACCCTCTGAGAACATATCTGTTCAACATGCCTCAAAATTTCCCAACTGGATGACAAGGAGGCTGTGGCATGAATCCAATGGTTTTGGCTGAGGGTTGTCCCCAGGAATGTGGGACCCCCTCCCTTCCTGGAAGTACCTGTTCCTATGGTGCCAGAGAAAGTTCTTAGAAACAGAGTCTGACACTTGGGGCAGGATGCTCAGCATGCAGGAAAGTATCCGATACAGCCGTAGGTAAAGTTCAGGTGGGCTGTAGGTGGGGCCCTTTGGGAGGCCTAGGCAGGGAGATCACTTGAGGTCAGGAGTTCAAGACTAGCCTAGCCAACATGGCAAAACCCTATCTCTACCCAAATGAAAACAACTAGCCAAGTGTGGTGGCTTGAGCCTGTAGTCCCAGTTATTTGGGAGCCTAAGGCAAGAGAAATGCTTGAACTCAGGAGGCAGAGGTTGCAGTGAGCTGAGATCACAGCACTGTACTCCAGCCTGAGCAACAGAGCAAGACTCTCTCTCTCTCAAAAAAAAAAAAAAAAAAGCCTGTTATGGGTCTGTTACATAGTACATATGCAATAATATTCCATAAATGGATACTTGTAGAAGTTATTGCTTATTCCTTTAAAAAGTTGTTATTGGATGATTGTCTTTTAAAAATACATATAAATATACAAAATAAAATGAAAATAACTCATAATCCTAACACCTAGGTAAACTGTTTTAAAGTGCACATAGTAGAAAAAATCAAAAAAGTATTAAAAGTAAAAAATAATAAATAAAATTTTTGTCCCCCCATCCCTGGTCCCATTTCTTTGTCTTCTAGAGATAAGTACTGTACTATCAAGAGCTGCCTGAGTATCCATCCAGAAACAAAACTTATCTATATAGCAGTATATGATTGGTATATTCTTTTTATTTGACCAGAAAGGATCATCTTCTGCACACATGATGCACTCTGCTTGGCTCCCCTTTCATATCTGCCAAGAAGGTCCATCTCCCGGAGAACTGCATGGTTCACTCCTTCACCCTTAAGTCTCTGCTCAAACATCACCTCCGCAGAGAGACCTTCCCTATCTAATACCAACTCCTGTCACTGTCACTCTATTTCTTTACTCTCATTTGTCTCACTACTCTCTTCCATTAAATATATATATTGTGTGTATATATATATATATATTTATATGTGTGTGTGTATATGTATAGTATATTTATTTGTCCTCCCCTATGAGAATGTTAGCTCTAAGAGTACAAAGATTTTGCTAGGTTGGGCTGTATCCCCAGCACACAGGACATTGCCTGACAGGTAGTAGGTATTTAATAAATATTTGTTCATTAAATGAATGAAATAATTGATAATTAATTCCATACAAAGGAACCTTGTTTTTAGTGACTTTTAAAGTCAGGTTAAAGGCTACTTTCTTGTTCAATGGTGGAATTAGGAGCAACTTAATTTTCTTCTATAAGCAAGCGGGTCTTCAAACAGAGTCTACAGACTCTCCAGATATAAAAACAAAGTTTTAATATAGTTTTATATTTTCCCTAGTCTCATTAGGAAAGAAAACAGAGGACTCAAAAGCAGGAGAAAGTAAATAATTACAGGGTTTGGTGGCTGCTGAGACTTGGAGAGAACAACATTGTCTCAGCCGCCAGTGGGGCTGAGTCATTTCTGAAATAGGGGAGGGGAAGCAGACCACAGTTTCAGCCATTGTTACAGCAGTGTCCCCAACTACAAATACAGCCTATAACCTGTGGCCATTCTAGAGAACCTGGGAGCCTGCTCTTTTATGGAGATCATTATGGGTTATCAGAGCCCCTATTATTGAGCAGCCGGGAATTCAGAAGCTAAGCTTTCCCTAACCAACTATCTTATCAATCTTTTAATGTATGTATCATGTCATAAGAAGACACTTCATTTGCATCAGTATTTAAATGACTACATTACAATTTAATTTCAACTGAATTTCATCTTTCTAAAGACTTGCAGGTTTTAACTAATTTAGGGAGAGGCCTATTGTTCAAAAGCAGACAGTCTTGTTATGAACTAGGCATTTGTTTAATGTGGCTCAGATACCACAAAAGACTGTTTTCCCCAGGGACACTCAATGCAAGGCTGTGTCATAATATGTTGGATGGATGGACTGTTGTTCATATAACCAGCTCCTTCTTAAAGAGCTTTCAGGTTGGATTTAGTTTTTTTTCCTAGCACATGAAATGCTTCAGTGAATATTCTTATACATAGATAGCTTGGCATAATTTTGTAGAAATCTCCGAAAGGAAATTTCTAGCAGTGGAATGACCAGCTCCAAGAATTTGTCCTCCAACGTGGCTTCACTAATCTTAGATTCTTACCTGTAGTGTGTCACAGTACCTGGTTCTCCATATCCTGAATATGATACAAGTGAAATATCTACATTTCTGTATACCAAGAGAGTTTTAGAATTATGTCTCTGTAATTGTGAATGAGGCTAACATTGGTTAACATGTTGATTGTATTTATTTTCTTGTGAATTTCCTGTTCATATTTTTCATCTACTATTTTTCTATTTAGTGTTTTCTTTTTGATGGGTATAGCAAGTGATTTTTTTAAATCAATCCCTTTAAAAACATAGGGGAATGAGTACTCTTTTAAAGCTTTATTGTCAAAAAGTAGTAGCAGCAGCAGCAACAACAGAAAATACTCTACAATTCAGGTCCCTCTTTCTTCTGGAAATTAGTTATTTTTCAGTTTCATTATAGTAATTTTTTAAAGTTCCAAATCAGATGATAGTTGATGGGCAGAGTCATAAATATGGGTAAATATTTGTCAGTCTTAGTAGTAAGAAATACCAACATTTAGTCTTAGTAGTAAGAAATACCAAAATGTATCTTTAATTTCATATTGTTGAAGAAATAAAATTAATATTAAAAGGAGTTAAAACCATTTTTGTTACAAATTTTTCAAAACTATTTCAATTCGTTTAACACTCTTTAACTTACTTTTAGACCACTGAACTTTTTTAAAAGTAGTACTTACATTATCTCTACACTTTCCTTCTAATGTTTCAATTTAGATATATTTTTTTATCCTGGCACTAGGTATCCAACGAAGTTCCTGGATTTTAAAGAGACAATTAATCTCCAAAATCTCCAACATGCTATGACACCAGACATGATTTGAATACTTACCAACTTCCTAGCTCAGGTTGTTTTCACTGTCTATAAATCTGTATGGCAGACCTAGGTTAATGAATTATATATTATGGACTCTTCAGCTTAGACCAGGATCTATTAAATTGCTAGACTTTAATGTGCACATCAATCACCCAATTCTAAAATAAGAACTTTATTTTTCTTCTGACACAGTTAAGAGATAATTTAAAGGAATAATACATATTTGACTTTTCTCTTAAAGGAGTGCCCACATTGTTGAAATGCTGATGTTTTGAAAATATTTTCTTAACATGGTAGCAATTTACTTAGGTGAAATTATCTGAGATAAGTATTCCAGAAAGAGGCCAGCTTTATAGGATGAGTCAGACTCACAATATGTTTAAGGCATGAAAGTTAAATGAAAGTGTTTATAAAGCTAATATCTCAGTAGGTTACAAGTTATTATAGTGGAGTAATATATCTTTTGATTATTAGAAAATTTCACCATGAAATATTGAATTTTTGACTACACAGTCATTATTCTACATTAAAATGTAAGATGTTCTCTCCCTGGAAGCATCAAGATTACTCAAAGAGTTTCTCATTGATCTGTGATTTCTATTTGATACTGCTTATTTCACTTATATACTGATAAGCTTTGTGATAAACAACCTAATTGAATCTCTCAGATGTTGTGGTGATCACTGTTAAAATTTATTATTAATGACATGCAATAGCTGGAGTCATATGTGGCATTGCTATAATATAAGATAATATGCAGACACTCTTCTGAGCATTCCACATGAATTATCTCATTTCAACCTCACAACAATCCTAGAAGGCAAGTACTGTTAAATCTAATTCCGAGGGGAAGAGTCTGAGGCACAGATATTTATTTAAAATGGCTATAGCCTGAGTAACTCAGACAAGTAGATGATAGAGCTGGCTGGCTAACTTGAGAATCCACAGCCTTCACTATGTAGTTCCTTCCTGTAGAAACACCATCATGGCCAGCCTGCTGGTGTTTGCTATCCCACTAGTCTGCCACCTGCTGCTTTTCCCCAACCCTCTCCTGTAAGGCCACAGATATCAAACACACACGCACTCATGCACGCACACACTAGAGGTAAAGAATTATAACAGTTTAGAGTACAACAGCCAAAATGTTCTATTGTTTCCTCTTCATGTTTAGAGCCTTTCTCACGTATTTGCAACATCATTCAGGCTTTTTTCTGAAAGGACATTTTCATTCCATTCAGCATCTATCTGCCTTTTATGACATCTGAAAAAGTCACCACTTTCTGAACTTTAAATTCCAGATTCTTTACACAGAGAAAACAGCCCTTCTCCTCTGCCAAATAAAAGCAGTAGGTAAGAGTTGAAGCAACCACTTAGAAAAAATTGAAAAATCTGAGAAAATTGTTTTGCCTCAATTTCAAGTCTTAAATCATAATTTCTTGTTTGAAATATAATAAGCTCACTGTGCAGGAAGAAAGAAATTTGGTGTTATTTCACTGAAGCCAATCCATTGTCTACATATAACACGTTTCTGTCACTCGTAACATTCTGAAAGGATTCAGTTGAATTTGGTGGCAAGAATGTCTTAAAACTAAGCAGATGATGAGTACTATTATGTATGTTCAATTAGCTTTGTAAAGATGTTTAATTACTTTCTTCTTAGCTGTAATTTAATACTCAGGCTTTCCCATTCCTGACATTCATGACAATAGTAAAACATTAGAAGGTGAATTCAGGAATACACTGAGAGGAAAACAAGACTGAGCCCTCTTCAAACCCATACAAAAAGACTGTGTTAGATTGGAGTTAGAACCAAAGCAAGATTAAACATCTAAGTTTCAGGGTACATAACACTAAATGGCATAGGATTCTAAAGAATGATCTCTGTTCATTAGAGCCTGTTTTGCTAAGGTGGAGGCTGTGACTAGAAAAAAGGAATAGAAAATGCTCGAATAGCGTTAGCATCATTCCAAATTGGCTTTACTCTAAGGGACCTCAGAGTTTATTGGTGGTGTGGCTGAAACATGTCCTGCATTTGACTACATTGTGTTCCATACTAAGGGAACAACCAGTAATAGCTAAAGTGATTGATACACACTATTGCAGATCAGTTTGCTTTGTAAGATGATCATGAATATTTACTTTGTAGTTCACAAATATTTCAAGCCCCTCAAAAGACAGTTTTTACCAGAGCGAATGGCTTCATGATCACAATAAATCCTTGGGAATCTTCATCATATTCTTGCAACTTAAGTATAAGCAAAATGCAGAGTGTGTAAAAGGTACACATTCATGGCTTGAATAAACCTTAGTGCTCATTTAATTCAACCTTTTCCTTTTACAAGGGAGGAAAAGACAATCTAGACAGTGAGTGTTAAAATAGTATGTTTGTCATAAAGTGAGGGAGAAGCCAGAAGCAGAAGCAAAACTCCCTGTGGACACTGGAGCTTCTGACTCTTGGGATAATGACCACAACTTTGAGCCTGGCCCTGTGTTCTGGCCCCCTCTGTCTCTCATCAGAGGCTCCTTTCACTCTTCTCTGGCCCTTTCCAGTTCCTCAAATGCACCAGTCTCTTCCTGTATCAGGGATTTCCAAACTGCTGCTGTCTCTGGCTGGGCTACTTTTCCCACAGATTTCCCCTAGTTAATACCTACTCAACCATCAGTTTTACTAATGCTTTATCACCTCCTCCAGCATGTTTTCCTATCTCTTGCCTTCTCATCATGTTTTCATACTTACTTTTATTTATTTATTAAATTAATATTCACCGTGCCCCCTGTGGACTGTCCTCTCAAGAAGGGTATTGCCTATGAGCATTTTTCATTCCCATTCTGTCACCAGCATAGTGACTGATACACAGAACATATTCAATATGTATTTTAAGTGAATGAATGCTGTGGATGGATATATTATTTCCATTGAGGTGGGTTTGGTGAGGCTGAAGTTGTGGATAAGCTGAGTTATTAAGAGGATGCAGAAAGAACAAACAAAAGGATTTTTGCTAGGAAGACAAACTTTTTCTATTTCCTGGTTTAGCTCAATTTAAATTTAAACTCAATTTAAATTTAAGCTCAATTTAAACTGATTGCCAGTTTAAATTCTGTGATAATTAGTTCCATCACAGATGGATCATTCCCCAGTTCTTTTATAAGTATAACTTTAACCAACATAGGCACAAAAGGGCCAATACACTAGACTATTGAAGCTGAAAGAGGCATTATAAAACTCTTGGTTAAATGCTCCATTTTTTAAATTTTTAACTTTTATTTTAGGTTCAGGGGTACATGTGCAGGTTTGTTATATAGGTAAATTGTATATCACAGGGTTTTGGTGTACAGATTTTTTCATCATGCAGTTAATAAGCACCTGATAGGTAGTTTTTCAATCCTTGCCCTCCTCTCACCTTCCACCTTCAAGCAGCCCACAATGTCTGTTCTTACCTTCTTTGTGTTCATGTATACTCAATGTTTTGCTCCCGCTTATAAGTGAAAACATGTGACTTTTTTCTTCTGTTCCTGTGTTAGTTTGCTTAGGATAATGGCCTCCAACTCCATCCATGTTGCTGCAAAGGACATGATCTCATTCTTTTTATGGCTGTGTAGTATTCCATGGTGTGTATTGTGTGTGTGTGTGTGTGTGTGTGTGTGTGTGTGTATCACATTTTCCTTATCCTGTCTACCGATTTATATATTGTTGGGTATATACCATGGTGTATATTTTGTGTGTGTGTGTGTGTGTGTGTGTGTGTGTGAGTATCACATTTTCCTTATCCAGTCTACTGATTTATATTCCTTTGGGTATATACCCAATAATGGGATTGCTGGGTCAAATGGTAATTCTGTTTTAAGTTCTTTGAGAAATCACCAAACTGATTTCCACAATGGCTGAACTAATTTATATTCCCCCAGCAGCGTATAAGTGTTCTCTTTTCTCCACAACCCTGCTAGCATCTGTTTTTTTGTTTTGTTTTGTTTTGTTTTGTTACTTTTTAATAATAGCCATCTGACTGGTGTGAGATGGTATCTCATTATGGGTTTTATTTCCATTTCTGTAATGATTAGTAACATTGGGCATTTTCTCATATGCTTGTTGTCCATTTGTATGTCTTCTTTTGAAAAGTGTCTGTTCATGTCCTTTGCCAACTTTTTAATGTGGTTGTTTGTTTTTTGCTTGTTAATTTGTTTAAGTTCGTTAAAGATCCTGGATATTAGATCTTTGTTAGATGCATAGTTTGCAAATATTTTCTCCCATTTTGTAGGTTGTCTGTTTACTCTGTTGATAGTTTATTTTGCTGTGAAGAAGCTCTTCAGTTTAATTAGTTCCAATTTGCCAATTTTTGTTTTTGTTGCAGTTGCTTTTGATTTCTTCATCATGAAATCTTTGCCAAGGCCTATGTCCAGGATAATATTTCCTCTGTTATCTTCCAGAGTTTTTATAGTTTTCTGTTTTACATTTAGGTCTTTAATCCATCTTAAGTCAATTTTTAGGTATGGTATAAGGAAGGGATTTAGTTTCAGTCTTCTGCATATGGCTAGGCAGTTATCACAATTATTCCATTTTATAGGATAGGAAACAAGATTTTCTTGGCCACTGTATTGGTTCATTCTCATGCTGCTGTGAAGAAATACCCAAGACTGGGTAGTTTACAAAGAAAAGAGGTTTAATTGACTCACAGTTCTGCATGGCTAGGAGGGGCCTCAGGAAACTTACAATCATGGCAGAAGGCACCTCTTCACAGGACAGCAGGAGAAAGAATGAGTGCAAACAGGGGAAATACCATATGTTTATAAAACCATCATATCTCATGAGAATCACTCATTATCACCAGAACAGCATGGGAGAAACTGCTCCCACGATTCAATTACCTCCACCTGGTCCCACCTTGACCTATGGGGATTATTACAATTCAAGGTGAGATTTGGGTGGGGACACAGAGCCAAATCATATCAGTAGCCCAATATATTAAAATATTCAGAAAAATGGTGTTGGGAGGGAGGTCTATTGTTGCCCCAGTATTTGGTTTCCAGGCAGCTATTAACACGAAGTACTCTCACATTCTTCAAACTTACCTAGTTCTGCCTCATTCTGAGTGATGAAGGTTTGATAAGGTGCAGTTACACCTAGTCTGTACCAACTTTCACTCTAAAGAATATGAAGGAACTTGTTTGTCTATGTGTCTGTCACAGTATTAGTGACTTGCTTTAGAGAATCTTGTGAATCATGAATAGCTCCACTATCTATCCTTGCCTTGGGACTTTGTCATGCCCAGTGTTGATGACAGTCACTGAAATTCTGACAGGTTGAATCATTCATTATTACCTTGTCTGCAGAAGAACTTCTGATCTTTTGCATATCATCATTTTATTCTTCTTTCACTTGCGATTATGGATATTTGTAAAATCTATTCAACATCTCTGATAAATCATTTTCGATAACTACATATTATTCCATTTCTTGAATATTTTTTCATTTCTTAATCAACCTTCTAATCTTGGTCATTTAGGTTGTTTACAATTTACAACTGTAATATATTGCTGAAATAAGTTTCTTGTATTATTTATTTAGGATAAAATCACAGAAATAAAATTATCACTCACATGGTAGGAACATTTGTAAGGAACTTGATACATGGTTTCAAATTGGAAAAGTTTTCTTAAGTTTATAAAATTAACATTACTCTATAAGTTTCCTGACAGCAGAGATTTTATCTTTTTAAACTATTGTTTCCTGACACTTCAAGTAGTTTCCTAACACCTAAAAAAGCCTGGCATATTGGTATAAAATAAATATTTTTGCCTGACTGATTTATGACTCTACTTTAATTGTACCAATTAAGTTATTCCCAGATGAACCTAGAACAAAGCTATCAACAAAACATCAACTTTGTTTGTGTACCAAACTGTGAAGGTAAGACAGGAGGAAATAAATCTGCTATCTACCTTTTGTGTTTTTCAACCCTTCGGCAAAAGTAAGTAGGATCTGGATATGTCTTCAAATGGAATCTTTGATTTTGTAATCTTTTTTAAAAAATTGGTTGATTCTCAACTTTTGTAGGTGATGACGGTGATGGTAGTAGGGGTAGAGGTGTGTGGGTGTGTGTGTCTGTGTGGGTGTTGTGTATGATGAGGATGTGGGCAGAGATTTCCCCTTCCCACTTATCGGTTTAAATTAGTATCTAATCACTTAGGCTTTGGATACTTTTGTGATTTCTTCAGTTACTACTAAACTGAAAGGACATAGTTGCTGTTAGAGTTTGCAACCTGGGATTTGACCTAGATATACACTTATAATGAATCTCTGTGACCTTTTTAAAAAGATGTATTTGTTTTGCTCAAATTGCCTGTAGAATTGTGAATTGGAATGGTACTTTATCTTTTTAGTTGCAAACCTGTCTCAAGACATCCCAAGTTCCGAGCACTAGATGGCATGGTAGAGTTATCATACTATTCTTGGAAAAGAAAGCACTCCAAAGCATGGAAATTTTCTGCCTTGGGAAAAATAAACAACTGAAGTAACAAAATATAGCTTGCTATAGGAACAAGCATGACTTATCTTCAAGCCTTTAAAAACTATTAACCGAGTATATATTACACTCCCCTTTCCTAACTTAAGAGTAATAATGCTTGTCAAAAAAACCTTAAATATAGAAAGAAATAAAAGTGGAAAATGACTTATAATCTCATTACCCAGAAATATCCACTGTTAACCTTTTGATAAATTTTCTTGAGAGTTTGAGACTCCTTAATGCATATGTAAACATTTATAGATAGATAGCTATAGATAGATGTTGGGAAAATGCCATTTTATAATATGCATATTTATAGAGAAATATAGGTAGATATTTGGAAAATGACATTTTGTAAAATGCATTCTATCAAATAAATGAAAGATATTTTTTCATGTCACTATATATAAATTATCATAAAAATAGTTATAGTTGCAGTGTTTTACATAGAATATATTTATCATGGCCAGGGGCAGTGGCTCACACTTGTAATAGCAAGAAAGTACAAGATCCTGTCTACAAAATCGTAGTCCCAATTACTCAGGAGGCTGGCATGGGAGGATCACTTGAGCCTGGGAGGTCCTGGCTGCAGTTGAGCTATGATTGTGCCACTGTACTCCAGCCCTAGCCTGGGTAACAGAGTGAGACCCTGTCTCAAAAAAAAAAAAAAAAGAATATATTTATCATAATTATTTATTTAGCCAATTTATCATTGTAACTTCAGGTTGTTTTAGAATTTTTGCTATTATAACATTGCTGAAATTAGCATCCTTATTCTTAATACCTCTTTATACTTTTCCAATTATTTCCTCAGATTAAATTTCTAGGTAAAGTGTTATACATACTTAGATTTGACTTATTTTATCTTATAAAAGTGACCCCAAAGAGTTCACTTGCCCCTTACACCATACAAGGACACAATGTGAAGATGGCCATCTGACCCTTATTGTCAGATTTTCCACCCAAATTATTAAATCAATTTACTTCTATTACTGCCTAAAGTACTTGAGAATCCCATTTTCTCAACATTTTTGCCAACATTGGGTATTTTTATTTTTTTGAGTGTTTTTCAGTATGAGAATTGAACAATTAATATTGCGTTGTTTTATTTTGTAGGCTAAAAAATTATTAGTGAGGTTACACATTTTTTTCTTTTACCATTTATATTTCTTTCTTGTTGAAACATATGCTTGTATGATCTGGTGGCTACTCCTTTGGGATGTTTGTCTTTTTCAATAGATTGTTAAAAGTTTATTTTATATTTGAGACACTGACTCTTTATGTTTTATGTGCTGCCAATTTTTGATCAGTTTGTAGTTTTCTTTTCCTTGCTAATAATATTTCTGTTCTTTCGCTTGTGTGCATTTGTGTGTGACTTGCAGAAGTTTGACATTTTTACAGCATCAAAACTATTAATCTTTTCTTTGGTGCTTTTTGTTTTTGATGCTGTGCTTACATACCATATCAAGACTGTAAAAGAATTTGGCTCTGAGTAAGAGACATATGTGTTCTTTATAGAGTAAAATACTATAACAAATGTTATAGTTATAATGCGTTTACTTTTGTCAGCCAATGATGAATTTGTCATATATTAATATATTTAGAACTTCCTAAATTCATTTATATTTTCACTATATAACCTGCTTAGTTTATTGTCTGTGGTTTATTGTCTTTGTATTGGAAAATGCTGTTCACAACATATTGTACTTCCAACCTCCAGTTAGGATTGAAAATTTTAAAATCTCTTCTCTGCTATTGTCTTCCCTACACAGAAGCCCTTAAAATTACAACTAAAAGGTCATCTACCTCTAACCAAAGTCTCTAATTATTGACTTCCTTTTTGTTTACATTGCTTCCCTCATGCTTTTTAAAATAAATGTCTATTCAAGTTGAAGCCTAGGCTGCCGTTCACTCCCCCTCAGATTAATAACATTGTTGAATATAAGAATCGAACTTTGTTGATACCACAGTAATGTTCTAGTGGGTAAGACCTGAAGGTTTTTTGTTTTTGTTTTTACCTTATCTTAAAAGAAATCTAGACTAATTTGAGTGAGAAACATGTTGAAAAACTTTTGCTATGGATTGAATGTTCGTGTCCCCCTTCCTCCAAATTCATATGTTGAAATTTAATTCCCAAAGTGGTGATATTTGGAGGTGGGAATTTTAGGAGGTGATTAGGTCATGAGAGGTGGAGCCTTTATGAATGGGATTACTGATTTCAAAAAAGAGACCCCAGAGAATTCACTTGCCTCCCCTACCGTGTGAGGACACAATGAGAATATAACCATCTGTGAACCAGGTACCACATTTGCTAGCACCTTAAACTAGGATTTCCCAGCCTCCAGAACAATGAGAAGCAAACATCTATTGTTTTAAAGCCACCCAGTCTATGATATTTTGTTATAGCAGCCCAAGTGGACTAAGACACTCTTCAAAGAGAAGGTGTATCATTCTTATAGTCCTGTATTAAAGGAAATGGCCCTTGGTAGTTTCTTGAGGATTTGTTCATTCATCTATCCATTCAAAATATATTCTTCAGCACTAACTAGGTGCCGGGCTCTGGGGATATGATAGTAAATAACAATAGATATGACCTTAGTTAATATGAATATTAGAGTGTGGGGATATGTGAGAAAACATAAAAAATGTAACAATCACGTCATTAATGTAGCCTTTCAAAGACAGAAACATGGACCTATGAGACTGTATAGCAAAGGATCCTGACATGGACAGGAATCAGGAAAAGCAGAGTCCTGAAGATTGGATAGAAGTTATCCAGATGAAGAGACACCATCCAGCTGTTCATGCAAGAGATTATTTCATTGAAAGGACTTGTAGCAGGAAAGTTCTTGGCATACTCGAGGGTCTGAAATGAGGCTGATGTGATTGGAACAAAGAAACATTATGCAAAACGAAGGTAGGGTGATAGACAGAGGCTGGACTAGACATGCAGAGCCACATTAAAGATGATGCCATTCACAATTCCAAGAGTGATAGGAAATCATGGAAGGGTTTTAAGTGGGAAGGTGGGGAGGTGACCTGATAGGAGCTATCTTTTGTAAAGCTCACTGTACTGTGGTATTGGGAATCAACTGAAAGGGGGCCAGAGTAGATGACAGGGAATAATATGAGGGCCCCTGCAGTGGCTCAAGAGAGCGATGGTGGTACTGCAAACTATGGTGGTGGCTGCAAAGAGCATGAGATGTAGATGGATTTTAGAGGCATTGAGAAAGTGAGATTGATGGAGCCAGGAGGTAGATTGAAAATAGGTTTAAGGCAGAAGGATATGTCAAGGATGGTTCCTTGATGCTTTTGTAACTAAATGGACAGTGATGGACAGATAGGTTAGAGGCAGAATAGCGTAAGTTAAGTCCAGAATATATTGCATTCGAGATGCCTTGGAGACATAAAAGTGGAAATGTCAAATTGGCAATTAGATATCATCTCTGGAATTGAAATGAGAGATTAAGGCAAGTGATATACATTTGGAAATCAGTGACCCATGTGTGTGAACTGAAGTGATGGGCATGGTAGAGATTATGTAAAGAGAAAGATAGTGGGAAAAGAGAAAAAGGCCTAAGCCTCAATCTCAAGGATATCCAACATTTAATGACTACACAGAGGAGTATCTGGAGAGGTGGTAGGACATCTAGGAGAGTGTGGTGTCCCTGTATCATGGGTAACCACATTCTATTTGCTGTGATCACATGACCTTGATCATAGATACTGGATGAAGGGTAGGCATTTGAACTAAGTACAGCTAGTCTGCAGGCTAACCAGAAGCACATGAGGCTTTCCAACACAGATAATCTTCCCAGCAGGGCTGTCTACTGGATAGTGGGTGAATGAACAAATTAGATCCTCTGCCTTGGAGATGTTGAATGCCAGACCCATAAAAGGAGGGCATCCCTGATAGGAAGAGCAGAAGCCAATGACTTACAGAAAGGAGCAGAGGCAGAGGGTAGCTGTGTTACAATCATGGCAAAGTACGAAAGAAGGAGTCCCTGCTGCTCAGGGGAAGCAGACAACCCAGTGTCTAGAGTTATGTTGAGTTGTAAACAAGCTTCTAGTATCTGAATTATATTTCACTCCATGCAAAGCCAAACTGCATGGCTATTTATAAGTTTTTGTAAGCAGAAGCTACTTAGTGATCCATCTCATCATTTTTATTTCTATGTGTATTTTATAAGACGACTTACTGCAGGGGAACCCAAGTCTGTTTCGTACAATTTAAACTGTTCCCTCACCCTCCTTCTTCAGGTCTTCCCATGCACTTTTATTTTTCATTCTTGTTCTCACATGAACTTTATCCCCTCGCCCTCTACCAGCTTCACTTTGATTATGTCCTCACATATTATGTGGACCCTTTTAAGTACAAACTCCTATAAAACCCATAAAGCATTACCCACTAATGCAGCTCTGAAGTGGTTTTGCATTAAAAAAAATCATGGTCTGACATAAACTTAGAGAATGAAATAGTGAAATGGAGCCTCAGAAGTGTGAGGGAGTGGGATGGGGCTGGATGATGAGAAATTACTAATGGATACAACATGCCTTATTTGGATGATGGATACTCTAAGAACTCTGACTTGACTACTATGCAATCTATGCATGTTAACAAAATTGCAATTATAGCCCATACAGTTATACAAATAAAAAATAAATAAAGATGTTCTTCCTCACTAAAAAAAAAATGGTCTGAAAAGGAATTTCAATTTTTTCTCTTTAGTGGGGTCAAAGCACTTTGTCCACACCAACTCCTATCAAACTTTCTTCCCCATTGGATTCTCTAGCATGTCTAACCTCAGGATGGGTCTCACTGTCTTAATTTCAACAGACAGTGGCAGCACCAAGAGGTGACTAGAGGGGACTTTGGCTAAAATGATCAAATGTCCAGGGCTTTGTACCTGTTGGTTCATCATAATAATTAATGCCACCTCTTTCCACTTACAAAATTGCCTTAGCTTGGGCTGTAAACTTTGTGGTCACTCTCGCTTACTCCCCCTCTCCTCTCTCTTGATCCCAATTTCCATCAACCTTCCCCAAAAGTAAACATATAATCTAAGCTCTCTTCTTGTATGATGGCCCCACATTTTCTTTGCTCACATTAAAGTCCCTTAAGTGAGTACAATTCTTCTCTGATGACTTCTCCTTGCTTTCCTCAGAGATCAGAGAAAAGAAAAGGAGGAAAGCTGTGAACCCCCACAAATTCATAACTTTATCTTGTCACATTCCTCTTTTCCTCTATATTTTTATCTTCCCATCTCTTCCTATCCTTCCTAAAGCTTGGCAGCTCATTACTGTTATTAGAGAGAAAGCCCCTTCCTCAATGACTAGAATATGCCTCTCTCATTCTTCCCTGGATTTATTATGTGGAGGTATCAGTATGGCTGTGGGTGAAAGCAAAGGCTCTGGAGTCAGCCTGGGTGTGAATCCTGGTCCCACCATTTACAAACTCTGTGCCATTGGGCAAAATACTTCCACTCTCAAGATCTCCCTTTCTGCATCAGTACAATGAGTGTAAGGAGAGTATATGCCTTACAGGACTCGAAGCTTAAACATGATGATACATATAAAGCACTTCGTTTCTGGCAGGTTTCAAATGCTAATTATATGTTGGATATTAGTATTATAATCCATTTCCATGCTAGAGGTTCATCCTCTTTTAAAACCACCATCTTCAAATTAGCACTGATGTCACCTGCCCTCGTTTAACACCCTCCTATTTGGCCTTTCCCTAAAGACTTAAACACATGCATATTGTTTTTCTCATTCCCAGGGACTTTTCTGAACTTAGTCTCCATCCCCTGAGCACCTTGACTTCATGATCCTATGCCCATTGAGACTTCTTTCACCTTCATGTCTTTTCCACACCAGGTAAGAGAATTAATATTCTCAAATATACAAAGCGAGGCTGTGACTCATTCACTGGTCATAGTCTCCTCTCCTCTTTCGTTTATTAGCAACCCCCATGGCTAAGTTGTAGATCCAGGATGAAAATCTAGGTTTTTCTGATTAAAAATTCATGATTTAGCTCTTATGTTTTACTATATTTTCAATCACAATTGACTGTTAGTCTCTTCTCTTACAATTTTGTGTTGAATCAGTCTTTCCTCCTGTCCCGAGTCAGATTTTTTTTTTTTTTAATGGGATCTCACTCTGTCACCAGGCTAGAGTGCAGTGGCATGATCATAGCTTACTGTAGGCTCAACCTCCCAGGCTCAGGTGATCCTCCCACTTCAGCCTCCTGAGTAGCTAGGACTACAGGCGTGCACCACCACACCCAGCTAATTTTTGTAGACTTGTAGAGACTGGGTCTTGCTATGCTGCCCAGGCTGGTCTCAAACTCCTGGGCTCAAGTGACCTGCTGCCTCAGCCTCTCAAAATGTTAGAATTACAGGCGTGAGCCACCACGCCTGGCCAGGTCAGAGCTTTGGTACAAATGGAAAGTGGGCTTGTCTTTGCCCCCTTCAGGTGTATCTCTTTAGAGACTCAATACTAGTTAGTTGCTTGGCATTCCTAAGGGAATATATAGGGAAAGAGGAATAATAGAGGTATGGTTGGCCACTGGATTAGAGCAATTTCTTCTGAGTCAAGTGATACTAATTCAGATACTTTCTTGCATGTGGATATTTCATACCCCCCTCTTCCCAAAAGAAGGAATTACCTTCCCCTAGGAGGAGAACCATCTTGAGAATGATCTAGAAGAAAAAATAAAATGGGCTGATGAAAATTATTTTGGGAACAACTTTTAATTATTAAGTTATGTAAGACAGGAAACTCACTATGACTATAAACTTTATACTGGATTCTATGCATAAAATTGGCAAAAGTTCAGATGTATTGCCAATCACTAACTTGAAGATAAGAGCGACTACAAACACTTTCGTTTACTCAAATTTAAACAGAATCAAACTGATGAAGCTCTGCACCACAGAGACCATGACTTTCGTCTTACTCTGTTGTTCCATTCTGGATGGGCCAATGATAGACCTTCACTTGGTCATTTTAGAACCATGTGTGACACAAGGAGCCTGTTAACCTGGTTATGAAGCATCAGCTCAGGAAACAGATGTTTTATTTAGAAAGTCTGTCGCTAATAACAAAATGAATATTTTTATTTTTTTAATTGAGTCTTTTAAAACTAAATGAACTGGGCATAAATACTTCTGCTTTTCAAAAGTGTTTCAAAACTTCCCTAGTACTTAGTATAACAGGCTCTACTTACCAAGATTTCGTTCCTTTAAAATAGTCCTGATCGAAAGTCATCTGTTTAGTTTCTTGGTTATTATTCAAAATATTCTTATATTAAAAATGAAAATAAAAAGTTCATAATTACAGATATATTGAATGCTTTATATTGTTTAAATAAATATTAATTAGTCTTCTTTTTGATGTTGCATTAACTTATTAATTATGTGGCCTTCTAAGTGAGAGTTCTCATTGATTATAGTGATGTATGCTTGTATGTTTTATTTATAATAAGCGTTGGGGGCTGTTAGACTCTGATCTCAAAATACCTAAATTTGATTCCTACTGTTGCCACTCAATAACTCTGACTTTGGCAGCTTATTTAATGGCTTTAAGCCTCAGTTTTCTTCTCTGTAAAATAAAGAAAATAATATTTCCTACTCTGTAAGATTCTTGCGTGTGTTCAAGAGTAAACTGCATATGAAGCCTACTACCTAGCATAACAGCCCAATAAATCTCAGAAATAATTGCTATTGTTGTTGTAGAACAGCAACAGTTTAGCACATGTGAAAACCTATATTGCCCTAAGGGCTTCTGATCATGATTCTTTCATCATTTAATGTAAAATAAGCTAGATTAAAAAAAATTAGATGCCCACAGTAGAGAAAAAAGTAGGAAAGTGTCTTATCCCATTGATGGCATAAGAAAAGTCAGACACAAAGTTTCTGTTTGAAAGTCAAATTTGGCATCCCAGGATAACACAATGAGTTCTTTCAGATATTCAGTTTTTTGGACTTGAGCAGTTTGCAGAGTTGGCTCATTATAGGCAGATGGTTTTATTGTCAGATTGCAATGATTAAGTAATAAGGGAAATCTTATTTTAAAATATCAGTCTTTGTAGACTTAGTCCTTAGAGACTGTAGTTGTCATAAAACATCTGAATGGAAAAGTTCTATCAGAGGAAAACATAAGCAGTTTTCTCATAAAAGTTGACTCCATCCTCTTTCTGCCTCCCTAAATTACTTTGTTACAGAGCAACAGCTCAAAGGACTGTCATTTTTGTTTCTTCACTAGTAGAAGAGAGAAAGTAAAATGCAAAGACAAGCCAATTGCTATGGAAAACCAATAAAGAGTAGCCAAAATTTCAGATAACAATCTTTTTTCTTTTGAAATGCTTTGTAATAATTTGTTTGCTTTATTTCAATGCAAAAGTTTCCTACATTACACATCTAAACCATTTAAAATCTAAATGATTGACTTCAAATGAATGCATAGAGTTTTCCCCCCACATTTTTTACTTTAATGACATAATTAACATACTGCTTATTATCAAAGATGATGCTATTTTGAAGGCCTCAACAATGAATATAGCACAACCAGTAAAGTTTGTATATGATTAATTTATTTTTTATTATTTATTTATTTATTTTTGAGACAGGATCTTGCTCTATTGCCAAGGCTGGAGTACAGTGGCATGGTCTCAGTTCACTGCAACCTCTGTTTCCCAGGCTCAAGGGATCCTCCCACCTCAGCCTCCTGAGTAGCTGGGACTACAGGCAGGTGCCAGCATACCTGGCTAGTTTTTTGTACTTTTTGTAGGGACAGGGTTTTGCCATGCTGCCCAGGCTGACCTTGAACTCCTGGACTCAAGGAATTTACCTGCTTTGGCCACCCAAAATGCTGGGATTACAGGCATATGCCACCATACTTGGCCTCATGTGATGGATTTATATTATTGGCACCACTGAGTTATACTCCTCTCTCACACAGCCGTTTGTTGGAGAGCTTCTCTGTTTAACAGTTTATCTATTTCTCAGCTACAGCTGGCAGGAAATTCTAAGAGAGGGGATAGCTGGATGGGAGGAGGAATTGAGTTTCTCATCCTCAGCAATATGGAGACTATCCCCTTTACTTCTATCTCTGGTAGAATTCTGTATATATATATATTATATATATAAAATATATAATATATATATAATATATAGAATATATAGGCCGGGCACAGTGGCTCACGCTTGTAATCCCAGCACTTTGGGAGGCCGAGGCGGGCGGATCACGAGGTCAGGAGATCGAGACCACGGTGAAACCCCGTCTCTACTAAAAATACAAAAAAATTAGCCGGGCATGGTGGCGGGCGCCTGTAGTCCCAGCTACTCAGAGAGGCTGAGGCAGGAGAATGGCATAAAATTTTATCCTCTGGGTCCTGTTATCCTTCCCCTACTTCTCTAAAAAGGACAACTCTCAGTGAAACCACTAGTTCCTCACAATCAGGCAAACTCTAAATCCCAGTTAGGCCCAGCTGGGGCTCTGAGACATATTGAAAACATCTGTCATAAGGAAATTAACTCATTCTCTAAGATTTATAACAGGCTCCCCCTTGCCTTTAGGAACCTGGGAAAGAGTGAGAGAAAGAGATGAAAAAGTAAAAAAAAAAATGGTTTGTATGTGAGTTGGGGTCAGGGGTAGAGCATGATAGGAAAAGACGATAAGATGGGGAAAGAAGGAGACAAATATTTACTCAAAGTAAAGCTCAACCAAGAACCTTTTAAGGTTCATTCCTGTGTATCACAGTGCTTTTTTGGTACTTTTTGAATTCAGAATGTGTATCCAGGACTGCACAAAGGACAGGGAAGGAGTCAACAGAAAGAGCAAACATATGCTTCTTAAAGGACATGATTTTCTTGAAGACCAGATCTATACAAATGAAACAATTAAAATAACTCAAAACAACATAGGAACAAGTATTGTCATCTGTGGCTTTGAGAACCCCTATACTTTATTGGCTCATTTTTTGCTTTGTTGGGAGGGGTGGTGAGAAAATGACAATATCTAGATCTGCAGGGCAGGCATCATATCAACTCTTCCAGCACTAAGGAGAACAAAAACCCAACCAGTGATTTTAAGTATTAAGTACACAACCATAATTAATCCTACTGAGAAATATTATGTGACAAAAGGCAAATATGTTTTTTCTCATTGTCCTTGAGCTGTAAAATTGAAGGCTACCTTAGCTGCATTATTGGAGAAAGGCTTTCAAGGACTTCTGAAAACATCTGTCCTCCTCTCAGCATTTTTTATTTCTTTAGGCAGAAAAGCATGCTCTCAGTAGAGCTGAAAACTGGCATGAGCTAGAGAGAGATTCAAGCTACTGTAAGGGGCTAAGTAATTGCCCTCATTATTCAAACTCTACTCATCAGTTTTTGCACCTTTGTGCGGACAACAAATTGATGTGAACAGGCTCCAGGTCCCAAGCTGGAAATGTTTCCAGGAGGAATAATTCAATGAACTGAGAAGATACATGTTGCATTTTTCATGAACTGCTTTGGGTTCCTGGAAATGTCAGTTATATAATTATAGTATATTATGTCACTCCTCAGCACCATTACTTGGATAGAACAGAAGTATTTTAGTTCAGCCATGGTACTGTGTAACTATCTGCCTAGAAACACAATTATATCATGAACCTTAATATATTCCAAACTGAGCAACTGTTCTCTCTCTAAAATCTTTCTATATCCAGTTTTGTCCTGGTGAATGACACTTGCTTAAGTCAAAAATATGAATATTATCTCTTATTCCTCATAGTCTGCCAGTTTTACTATGTAGTGTCTCTCAAACCCATCCACTTCTCTCCATCCTCACTGTCACTACCCTAGTTAACCTTAATTGCTACTGGATTAATGCAACAGCCCCAGGCAAATTTCATGTCTCTGGTGTTTGATACATCTGATCCAATCCATTCTTCACACTGAATCATTCTAAAACATATTACCTTGCTTAAAATCCTTTTAATGACACCTTTAAAATATGTCATTAAAATTCACTTTTTACTTGTTGTACAGTTCTGTGAGTTTTAGCAAATCCATAGAGTTTTGTAACTACTACCACCACAATCAGAATATAGAACAGTTAGCTTCACCTTCAAAAAATTCCCTCATGCTGCTGCTTTGTAGTCAGAACCTTTCCCTAACCCTAACCCTAGATAACCACTAATCTGTTCTCCGTCTTTATAGTTTTGCCTTTTCCAGAAGGCCATATAAATGGAATGATATAGTATATAACATTTTGCTCTGGCTTTCACTAATCACAGTGTATGTGAGATTCATTCATATTGCTGAATGTATTGATAGTTCATTCCTTTTTATTACTGAGTAGTATTCCATTGCATGCATGTACCTATGGTTTATACATTCATGTATTGAAGGACATTTGGGTTATTTCCTGGTGGGAGTAGTTATGAGTACTATTATTATAAGTATTTTCATAAGATTTTTTATGTTTAATATAAGCTTTTATTTCTCTAGGATAAATATCTAGGAGTGGGATTATTGGGCCATATGGCAAGTATAGATAAATGCCAAACTCTTCTCCAAGCGGCTGTACCATTTTTGCATTCCACCGTAATGTATAAGAGCTCAAACTGATCCACATCTTAACCAACACTTGATATTGCCAGGTTTTTTGTTTTTGTTTGTTTGTTTGAGATGGACTTTCACTCTTGTTCCCAAGGCTGGGGTGCAATGGTGTGATCTCGGCTCACTGCAACCTCTGCCTCCCGAGTTCAAGTGATTCTCCTGCCTCAGCCTCCTTAGTATCTGGGATTATAATCATGCGTCACTATGCCCAGCTAATTTTGTGTTTTTGTAGAGACAGGTTTCTCCATGTTGGTCAGGCTAGTGTCGAACTCTCAACCTCAGGTGATCCACCGGCCTTGGCCTCCCAAAGTGCTGGGATTATAGGCTTGAGGCTCTGCGCCCAGCCTGACAGGTTTTTTTAAATTGATGGTGTTCACTCTTCATAATCTAGCTTAAATATGGTGATATAAACTCAACTATTATTAATACTTCTTATGTTAGATGATAAGGGAATAAGAGAGGAAGAAAACAATATATTTGCTTCATATATATACAGATACATATATGAATACATATATATATACATATACATACAAACATATAAGAAAATAAGGAAGAAATACTCATAACGATTACAGTCATCATCTCTGTAAGTAGACACATGGTTATAGCTGTCATTTGTAACTATCTTCTGCTAGTATACATGCCATATTTCCTTTGTTCTCAGTAATCACTTCAGCTGGTCATGGTTCTTTGCCTGGTAGGCAAAAAACACAACCAAGTAAAATTCCCATTATTTTTGAAGAGTCTGGGCCATTAGCAGTCCTGCCTGAATTGTGATGTTGTGGTTTTGCATTGGCTTTAATCAAAGAACAGGGTAGTACTAAGAGACACCCTAAAAGATCTCCTATGTTTAAGACATACTCTTCCTTGCCTCCCTTGTGTAGCAGCAGTCCAATTTCCCCTTGGTAACCAGAATTGATTACCCCATCCTACACAGTAGCTCCCTTCCTTGCCTGTTAATTCAGAGGCAGGAGGATCCCAAGGTGACTAGTTAAGATGGTCTTCTTAACTTCTGTTTCAATGAAATTATTGTTGTGTTTCCTAGTAAAAATATTTCTCCCATTGGAGCTAATACATCTATACCAGCAGAACATAAGGTTGCAGGGACAGGAAGCAACCATTGTGCTAGTATATCACCAGGGATAATATGAGTTGTGCCATTTCTACCCATTGATTCTTGGGACCCATGAATCCTGGCCATGGGAGAAACTGTATCATAATATTGGATGCTCATTCAGAGCATAGATAGCCTCTTGGAGGTATTGTCACATAATTGGCACTGAAATTGAGTCTTCAAAAAGTATTCCACTATTTTTTTTTCTTTGAGATGGAATCTTGCTCTGTTGCCCAGGCTGGAGTGCAGTGGTGTGATCTCGGCTCACTGCAAGCTCCGCCTCCTGGGTTCACACAATTCTCCTGCCTCAGCCTCCTGAGTAGCTGGGACTACAGGTGGCTGCCACCACGCCTGGCTAATTTTGTGTGTGTGTGTGTGTTTTTGGTAAAGACGGGGTTTCACCATGTTAGCCAGGATGGTCATGATCTCCTGACCTTGTGATCCACCTGCCTCGGCCTCCCAAAGTTCTGGGATTACAGGTGTGAGCCACCACGTCTGGCCAAGATATTCCACTATTCTATCAGGCTAGCTGCTTCAGGATGGTGGGGAACCTGGTGAAACCAGTGAATCCTATAGGCCTTGGCCCATTGCTGCACTTCATTAGCTGTGAAGTGATTTCCTTGATCAGAAGCAATGCTGTGTGAAATACTATGATGATGGATAAGGTTATGGATGGTAGTTTTGGAAGAAGCAGAGAAGGCAAATCCAACTCCAGATTAAACGTTTATTCCAGTGAGAACAAAACACTGCCCTTTCCATAAAATAAATCCTCCAGTGTAATCCACTTGCCATCAGGAAGCTGGCTGATCAACCTATGGAATGGTACCACATTGAGGAATCAGTGTGGATTTCTGCTGCTGGCAGATTGGGCACTCAACAGTAGAGTAGCCAGATCAGCCGTGGCAAGTGCAAGTAACGGAAACTCGGCTCCAATTGAGCAAGGTAAGGATACTGGGCTACTGTGTGGGTCAGAGGATGGAAATATGACTGTTCCTCAGGAGTCAGAACCTCCGGAATCTCATCCTTACTGATCCCTTTGGATCAGCTTCGTGTGGCCTCTCTTGCTGAGCAGTTCTTTATGATGTTCTTTGCCCACAGTGTAGAACAAAGACACACAACCCTTTCCTAGGTTTATGTTGCTCGGTTTCAGAGAGCACCTAGACTGAGTTGGAATCTTTGACTCTGATCATAAATCTCTGGAGAAAAACTTTGGTCCCACTTTGGCTTGATTCCATCCTCTCTTTCCCTGAACAATCAATTCTGGACAGCAAACTGGGCCATGTTCACCAACATGGATAGAGGGCAGGAAAGGAAGCTTGAAGTGGTGAGGAGGAGAGCATGGGGTGTGGACATAGATCATTTTCAGATAAAGAAGCTGGTGCATGGACAGAAAGGTCAATAGATTTTTCATGACGGAAAAGTCATGTGGTATTTTACTATGGTGAGTACAGGATCCCTTTTTTTACTTTAAAAATTTGATTTAAATGAAAGAGTGTACTTAAAGTGCTTGCACAGTGCCTAACTAAACGTATTATTATTGCTTGATTTGGCTCTGCCATCACAAGAGTACGAACTCACTATGAAACTGGTTAATGCTCACTTCATCTGTTTCAGATGGTGGTTTTGAGTTTTAAACAAAATCACATTTGATGGAAGCTAATTGAAAAATGGTACTAGATTAATCTAAATAAATGAAGCACTAAGCACAGCAGTTCCACCCTAGTGTCTCTTCTGTGCTCCAGCCTTGTACCTCCAAAGACTTCCTGGTTATGTCCACTGGGATACCTCAATGACATCTCAAAAGCAACATGTGCAAAACTCCTCTTACCTCCCTAGTCTTCCCTTCTTAGTAACTGTCAACTTTTCCACACTCACACTGTTGTTCAAATTTAATCCAGACAGTTGTCCTGATATCTCTGTCTTACTCCCTGTATCCACATGATCATGAATTCCTATTGATCCAGCCTCTGATTTATCTCTTGAGTTGGTGTAATTGTAGTCTCTTCATTGGATTATTGAACAGTCTCCTGTGTGGTCTCCTTGTTTCCACCACTTCTTCCTCTCTAACCCATTTTCCATAGAGCAGCCAGGATGATCTCATACATTTATTTATTAGGTAACGAGATTCCTGAAAGGTCTATCTGAAGGCAAATATTTTGCTACTTCATCCAACTAAAGGTCACAATAAGTATGAACTATCCCCAATCCTGAATTTATCTCCCAACAATTAGATTATATTTAAGCCTTTAGGAGAAGATGTGCCAATGGACACCTTTTCAAAATAAACATTTCTTAGAAAATATTAACAAGTCTTGCCTTACATTAAATTAAAATTAGTTGTCAACTAAATTGTTTTGGGTGAATAAGGTCCTAGTTTCAAGAACAATAAGAATGATTATAAAAGTGGCAATGTTTTATGTTTTATCAAACAACTATTAACCTATAACCATGAGACTATTTTTTTGCCCTCAAAATATGTAGAAAAGTCCATGTTTTGGATAGAATATATACACTGTAATTCATCTCATTCAAAATACATGAGTGTTCCAGATACAACTTTTTAGTCTCTTGAAAATTCACGATTATGGATAGCTCATACGATGCTAATAAGGTCAAATAGGGACAAAAACACTTGCTTTATAATACTAGAATTAAAATAATATAAAAAATGACATTATATTTCCCCAAAAGACCCCAATTAATTACAAAGCAAAAATAGTAACTTTTGACTAGAGACACCTCACAGTCATCACCTTAATACATATCAGAGTAAACATCACCATTAATGGGGAAAATTGGCATCAAATGCCTTCTAATATGATGCATGGAGAAAAACATGATATCCTTGAGTCCTGCCCATAGTGCAAAACTGAATCAAACCATGAAGAAATATCAGAGAAGGCCAGATTGTCCACTTGTACTCTTAAAAATGTCAATGTCATAAAACACACAAAAAAAGACCAAGAAACAGTTCCAGGTTAAGACCATATAAGCAAATACAGTAATTGATCTGGGACTTTTTTTTTCCTATAAACGATTTAATTGGGACAATTGGCAAAGTCTGAGTAAAGTTTGTCGTTTAGATAATGGTATTACTTCAATATTAATTTCCTAACTGTGAAAATTATATTGTGGTTATCTAAGAATGCTCACACTTTTAGGAAATGTACTGATATATTTAGGCATGAAGGAATATCATGTTCACGCTTAACCTCAGACTCAGGGGGAAAAGTGCATGTGTGTGTGTGTATATATGTATACACACACACACACACACAGAAGGAGAGAGAGAGAGAGAAAGAGAGAGAAAGTAAAAGCAAATATGGTAAAATGTTAACACTTGGCTAATCCGGGTAAAGGATTTAGGAATTTTTTGTACTATTCCTGCAATTTCACGTTAAATCTGAAGTTATTTCAAAATAAAAAAATTAAAGGAGAAATAGACTCTACATTTGTCCCTATATAAGAATATTTTAGGGACATAGTCTGCTTAAATTAATATTTTCCCACCTGCCAGATGATTATCCTCTTCCTCAGAAAAACATTCTTCTTTCTCCTACCCATCTATGTTCAAATACAATTTTTCTTTAGTTGCTAATGAGGTTGGTCCCTTCTACCCAAGCTTCAAGGGAAGAAAGAGTAGTCTGTTTTGATAGCTTCTATAGAACCAGATTTATATTTATACAGTTTAACATGATGCATACAATAATTTGTCATATAACAATTTTGGTTTTAACTCAGTAGAATTAAATTTACAGAAAACCTGGACTCCATTTGATTTTCACATAGGGACTTGACATTGATTGTTAGTGAAAATTGTGTGTTCCTTGACAATGTTATTATGCCTCCCATATACATGGCATACGGGCCAGACACCGGGGAGGGGAGAGTAACGGTGGAGGTGCCCTCATGTTGTTTGCAGTTGCAGTTAAGAAAAAATGTGACATCTGTGTCAGAAGTTACATACCTATGTATGAATCAGGGTGGTCCCAAGGCAGATAATTAATTTACTGTTGAGTTATAGACAATAAATATGGATTACATTGTTTTGCATCCAATACAAGTTAAGGAGGTATGTCAAGACCCAAATTATTTGCATGGGCAGAGGATGGCGGGAAAGAGTCTGGGCACAGAGGCCAGACTAAGTTGCATTTGAACCTTGACTCCACTCTTTACTGCTCTCATGATTCTAGGAATACTCCTTAGGCTCTTCTAGCTCAGTTTCGTCATTCATAAAAGGGAAAAATAATTTCTACCTTAAAGGGTATTGAAAAGAGACAATGCTGGGAAATCACCTGATGTAAACAAGGCATTTATTCATTTAGTGATATAAGCTGAGTGTTCACAGCCTACAAGATTTCCAGAATCTTGTAGGAATAAATAAGTGTGTTAATAAAAATTATAAAATCCCTTTTGAAATTCAAAATTTGGATTTATTGAGAGTTGTATTTTTTTGGGGGGGATGGGGGGTGGGGACAGAGTCTCACTCTGTCTCCCAGGCTGGAGTGCAGTGGCACCATCTCAGCTCACTGCAAGCTTTGCCTCCCGGGTTCATGCCATTCTCCTGCCTCAGCCACCCAAGTAGCTAGGACCACAGGTGCCCGCCACCACACCCAGCTAATTTTTTGTATTTTTAGTAGAGACGGGGTTTCACCATGTTAGCCAGGATGGTCTCGATCTCCTGAACTCATGATCCGCCCACCTCGGCCTCCCAAAATGCTGGGATTACAGGTGTGAGCCACTGCGCCAGGCCAGAGTTGTATGTTTTAATGTCATTTTGTTTGTTTAATAGAGATGAGGTCTCACTATGTTGAGCAGGCTGGTCTTGAACTCCTGCCCTCAAGCAATCCTCCCACCTTAGCTTCCCAAAGTGTTGGGATTACAGGCATGAGCCATTGTGCCTGGCTAATATCTTTAATGTAATGAAGATTTGAACTCTCAAAGAGAAGCCTGCTTACTGCCTACTAATATTTTAAAACTACCCTACCTGTGGGTATTCAATAAAGTCTAATGGTTATAATTATTTTTAATTTTAAAATGCTCATTGTTTTTCCTAATGTGAGATTCTCCCAACCTGGAATGGATTTTTATTTTCTTCATCTGTAGGACTAAAACAAATAATCATCAGCAAACCATGGACTACATGTATTAAAACACCACAGAGTAAGGGAAAGTTTTTATAGAAACGTCTTCTCATATGTTCCACTGTGTCCTCTCTCCAACTTTGAACATGACCTTCAATTGTCAGGCTTAAATGTAGTAGTTTTATTTGGCTGTTGAACCTAATTATAATGAATGAAAGGCTCTGAGACTTATCACAGATGAGGTGGTGAGCCGTTTTCAGAAACGCCTTCACATAAACTTTTGTAGCTTAATATATTTGTGGCACCTAACAGCTGTGTGCTACTCCTAGAAAATTTAATCCCACACACTGATCATTTGGCACAGAAAATAGGATGTGGAGTGGGAAGGGGAACCTTAGATTTAAATTGTGTATACAAATATTTATGTAAGCATAAAACACTATCAACAAACGCGCAGATGCTGCAGTATTTACACTTTGCACGGTGAGAAATCTAAAGATTAATTCTGACATTATTTTCAAAGGGAAGATTCTTTTCACATGAGTTTAAATAGTTTGGATACACTCTATTAAATTTTTTTTTTTTTTACTTTAGGGGTTAGTTATTCCTCATTTATTAAGCAAACATCGAGCTGCTAAAAAAAGACCAAGAACATCTGAAAAATATGGTCCCATTCTTCAAAGAAAAGCTTATAGTTCTGAAGACATTTTATGTGGAAACCTGAAATAATAATAGATCTTTGGAGGACATATTATTTGTTTTTCCTATGGGTTACACATATGGGATTTCAGGTACAGGAAAGATCTACATAGGAAGGGAGAATCAAAAGGGGTTTCTAGAGGGTAAATGTTGAGATGGAACTTAAAGGAAAGATATGATTTATATAGGCAGTGAGCAGGGTCTGATTAAATATTGCATATTTTGTGTGTATAAACTTTGTGTATATCATGCACTGCAATTCACTGTGATTTTTTAAAATTCATAAACTATGGCTTTTAGAGCACTTTTAAGTTTATGCAAAGTTCATCAGAAAGTATGAAGAGTTTCCAAATACCCCATTTCCACATATGTTCAACCTCTCCCACTATCAACATCCTGCACCATGGTGGTACATTTGTTACGACTGATGACATGTCACCTCTTGCGTGATACAATTCAACCATCCCTGTTGTATATGAGAAAGCAAAGGCTTAAGGAGGTTAAGTAACTTTCCCAAGATCACTTATCTATGAAGTATCTGAGCTAATATCTGAATCCAGGTCTATATCAATTATTTGCATATTTTATCACTGCCTCTCATACATAAATAAATATAATAAATTAATAAAAATCAGAACAAGTAGCATTGATAATTGTTATCAATTCCCATATGCAGATAGTTTTCTAGCAATGACGTCTATTGCTCTTGTACAAAATGCAGATGGTTTTCTAACAATGATGTCTATTGCTCTTGTACAAAATAATTTTACCTTTTCATGTAAAGAATTAGTTTTTTGTAGCATTTCAGTTACATAAGACTGTGTGAACTCATCCTATTTAGCCAAGATGAAGAATATACACTTAAACCTAAACTATTCTAGGGCTCTCAAAAAACATGTAGTGGCTCGAATGGTGCCCCCTTTTCCCCTCCCATTTTTTTCTCCTGGGTGGAAAAAAGTGTGTTCACTCAGAATTTATCAATCTAACTTTACTTAGAAAAACCATATTTGAGGATGTAATTAAGATAAGGATCTTCAAATTAGATCATCCTAGACTAGGGTAGGCCTTATTGAATGTGAAATGCCAAGTGACCAATGAAAAGGGTCTTTAGAAGACACAGACACAGAGAAGAAGGAAAGAAGACACAAAGAGAAGACCATCTGAAGATGGAGGCAGAGACTGGGGTTGTATAGTTATAAGCCAAGCAATACTTGAAACCATCAAAACCTGGAAGAGGCAAGGTAGGAGTCTCCTCTGGAGCCTTCAGAAAGAGAATAGCCCTGCCAACACATTGATTTTAGATTTCTGGCCTCCAAAAACTGAGAGGATATTAATTTCTGCTGTTTTTAAGCCACTAAGTTTGTGATAATTTGCTATAGAAGCTCTAGAAAATTGATGGTCTTGACTTAAAGAATTTCCACCTTCTTTCCTTTCCCTTGACAAGAGTTTGTGTCAGTATTGACAGCCATTTCATTTAACATGGCTGTAGCAGTAGACATGGCTGGCTGTGTGTTCCACCTTCCATGGAATAGACTTGTCTTTTTGAAGTAGTTGTCCAGACAGAGGCTACATTTTCCATCACTTCTTTCATCTTGATCAAGTGTATGTCCAGTTCTGGCCAATGAAATATGAGCAAAATTGACGTATGTTACTTCTGAGGGAAGGCACTTAAGAGTGTGTTTTTGTCCTACTTTCTTGAATCATGTCTATTGGCTGGATCAAAAGACTCCAAGGATCTAGCAGATGGCAACATCACAAGATGGCATTGCCATTGTAGCTTAACGAAGCACATGAGACTATGGAGGGGAGTGGGTTTTTTTAATTAAAATGGGGTTCTGTCAGTCAGGCGAAAGGGAGGTGGGCAACACACAATATCTACTGCAACTACTTTATTATGTTCATATGCTTGTTACGTTGCTTTGATAGAGTTGCTTTGATGGAATTCAGATATTTGAAAAATACCTTTCCAAAGGACACATTCTTAGCTTCTTGGTAATAATGATAGTATTTAACTGTAAATTAATATTGAAATGTTAATGAAACACTTTCACTAAATACTCATTTAATTCTTACAAGACCCTTGTCATGTAGCTAAAACCAGTTGAACTAACTAACATTAGAATTAAGAAATTTTGACTTCAAATCCACACCTCTTTCTCTGCAGTACCTCATTTACAAATGGAAATTCTTATTGCCTGGAAGACCTAAGCTTGTCATCTGTAGTGAACGTGTGCTCTTTTTTGCTACCTAGTATGTATTTTCCTTTCTCTTAGTTAATGCTAATCTGAACTTCTGGGAGAACCACCCTTTCTGCTACTCTCAGCCTAACTAGAGTTGACTCTATCCCTGAATCCAGGGATGAACATGTGATTCAGACTGGCCAATCAGAAATGGCATTCCTCTGGCCTGTGGCCCAATATAGGCCAATGAGAGTCAGGTCCAGAACTTTCATTGTGTAGGGGAAAATGTAAGAAGTGCACCGTGGGCAGACATCTTGCTTACCGTGTAGCAGCTAAGAAGCCAGCAGAGTTGACATATCAGACACAGGGAGCCGGAGACGTCTTTTGAGTCCCTGAACCCTGTCAAGTCAGAAGTCAAATTTATTTGTTTGTGGAGTTTTCAGAAGATTCCCTCTTCTGCTTAAACCAGTTCAACTTAGATTTTATCAACTGTTTATGAAATAGTGACTTTTACCTCATGTGGATAAACAGTCATTTAAAAAGAAAAAGTAAGATATTCCAGAATCCAGTATCCAGTACAGAGCTATTTCATGCTTAATCACTTCTAGTTTCAGAACTTTGAGCCAGGGACACTGAGCTAGTGTAGCCCCAGGTACAAGATTTAAAAGTTTCCTGCTCAGGATTCTGCATCCTTACTCATGAGGTCTGAGTATTAGGAGCCCCAAACAGGGAGAAGCTCAGTAAAAAGAAAATTTCTTGAATGTTGAGTGAATCTGGGGTAGTATGGATTTCCATGAAGTTCCAAGTATGTATTCTTGCTTTACTATTGAAATAAATTGTTCATAATTCTGCAACAGCTTGTGGCTTAATGTTCAGTAGGATAAACTATTTTTTTTTCTGTTGCTTTGTAATTACTTGAAGTACACTTTATGGAGAATAACACCCAAAATTTAATTGTGTGACTGTGTTCTTATACATATGGGAGAAGGTATGGGAGGGAGGGTAAAGAGATTCCTTTGCCAAGGGGTGGAATTTTAAAATGCAGTTCATGTGTTGTATTTGCCTTATTGACATGTATCCTTCAATATAACCTAGAGTCAGGCTATTTAGATGATCACCACATCACAGTCAAGAGCTATGAATGATCTTCATTGATTTTGTTATTTCATTTCTTTAGTACATACCCAGCAATTTGCCCATCCAAAATTACAGTTGTGCTATTTCTGAATCTAAGCTGCTTTAGTGTTTATAGGTATGAAAGGAATTTGGGAAATATAATTTTCTGATTATTTGAGAAAGATGAGATTTTTAAAAATGTAACTGAGTCAGAAAATTATTTTAATAGTTACAAACAATTTTTTAAAGAATCAGTATAAAATAGCAGTTGATTTCTCCATAATTATCAGAATTATTTATACTTGAGGTCTTGACTAAGTGGGGCTGAAATCAACAAAAGGTCTTGGGCTGTTGGCTTGGAAATCATCCCAGGAAGCTTGTCTTACTGATATGTGTCATTCTTAGCTCCTATGAGATGATCTGGTCCTTTTTAAAACAAGTATCTCTTTCTTCATTCTTTGGAGGCTTGAAGTGAATTTGGCAGTATTCATTAAACACCTTCCAGCTCCTTTCATTTACCACTCTTCAACATTCAGCTCTGACTGCACCCATTTCAACTTTTTCTGCTCTTTTCTAAGTTGCTTTAATAATGTTAAATCATCCAAATTTTTATCTTTCTCTTCTTGGAAGTGTTTTACTACTGCTGAGGTCTGGACTATACAATTGTTTTATGGCTCTTTCCCTACTGGCGTGAGCTGCCATCAAAAACTCATGAAATTTTTTATAGGTTTGGCTGGCATCAATTTTTCCCTGCAAAGGAAGCTGTGGGAACCATAGTGTTTAACTCATGTACTATTCAGTCATCAATTTTCCTCATCACCTTGAGTAATAATTCCTGGAACTTAGGAAACTCCTCACAATTCACATCACGACTGAGCACCGCCATTGGATCAGAAAAATGAGATGTTTTAAACCGCTTAGCTTACATTGATTTCCTAGCTGTAGACCTTGGAAAAGTCAGGCCTTCTGATTTCTTCTTCTACATGAGCCACTGGAAAGGATGAAGTGAGGCGTGAGGCTGGGGATAGAATAGTATGTGAAGAGCACTATTTACTATATGCAGAAGAGGAAAATCCTATCATACATGTGCTCCTCAGTTAATAGGTTTTCTATAGAATGTAAACTTCTTGAGGCCAAGAACCTTGACTGTTGGAAGAGCTAATCCATGGTGAACGCTCAATAAATATTTTCTGAAAAACAACTGAAAAGATGGTTGAATAAAGAAGTCTTCAGAAATTAAACAAATAATGCCATAACTTTCATTGTAAAACTCAGGGTCCAATTACGCTTTAGCCTGATTCAATCCTATTAACCATTAGAAACTGAGAGGTGAAGCCGGCTGGGCTTCTGGGTCAGGTGGGAACTTGGAGAACTTTTCTGTCTAGCTAAAGGATTGTAAACGCACCAATCAGCACTCTGTGTCTCGCTAAAGGTTTGTAAACACATCAATCAGGGCTCTGTGTCTAGCTAATGGGGTAGGGGACTTGGAGAACTTCTCTGTCTAGCTAAAGGATTGTAAATGCACCAATCAGCGCTCTATGTCTAGCTAAAGGTTTATAAACGCACCAATCAGCACTCTGTCAAAACAGATCAATCAGCACTCTGTAAGATGGACCAATCAGCACTCTGTAAAATGGACCAGTCAGCTCACTGTAAAGTGGACCAATCAGCAGGATGTGGGTAGGGCCAAATAAGGGAATAAAAGCAGGCCACCCACGCCTCAGCGGCAATTCGCTTGGGTCTCCTTCCACTTTGTGGGAGGTTTGTTCTTTTGCTCTTTGCAATGAATCTTGCTGCTGCTCACTGTTCGGGTCTGCACCCGCCTTTATGAGCTGTAACACTCACCACTAAGGTCTGCAGCTTCACTCCTGAAGCCAACGAGACCCCTAACCCACCGGGAGGAATGAACAACTCTGGACGGGCCGCCTTTATGAACTGTAACACTCACCGCGAAGGTTTGCAGCTTCACTCTTGAAGTCAGCGAGGCCGCGAACCCACCAGAAAGAAGAAACTCTTCACACGTCCGAACATCAGAAGGAACAAACTCTGGACACACTGTCTTTACGAACTGCAACACTCACCGCGAGGGTCCACAGCTTCATTCTTAAAGTCAGTGAGACCAAGAACCCACCAATTCTTGGACACAAAACCAGTAGTTCTTATCAGCACAGGCACAAGCTATTTTATTTATCTTTGTATTAATCATTTATTCAACAAATAATAAATGAGTGCTTATAAAGTATTAGCCTGGAATTGTCAAAAGAGAATGGTAACATCCCCTTTCCCCAGAGGAGTGTTTGAAAATGTATGGCGACGTTTGTCATTGTTGTTGTTAGAATTACTGTCTTTATTGGAATTTAGCGAGTTGGGGGACAAACATACTAAATATTCTATAAACTCTTCCACTATTAGTGGAATTTGAAGTTTGTTTCGAGTCTTTATGAACATTCCATACTTGTCTGCTGGTGAGATTCCTTTCTTAGGGCATATGTACAAGAGTTTCAATGGCTTAAAAACTCTTTTAATCATGGCTAAAAGTAATACATTTTATGTCACAACGCTGAAACACGTGTGTGGATAACAAATAATTCACGAGAATATATCCGTTAGTATATTTTTATGCACACTGATTTATCAAATATAATGCTGCTTGCTACATACTAAATTGATTTTCAAAATCTATTCATTCATCAAAACTCAGTTTAAAAAGCAAAACTACAGGGCATACCTAGTGGTGGAATTATTGGATCAAAGAGTATGCTCATGTTTTTCTCAAAATATCAAACTATTTTTAAAGTTGTTATTTTAACTTACACCTGCTAAGAATGGATGAAGAAATTCTGTTGCTCTAAAACTTTACTTTTGGTCTTTTTAAATTCTACACGCATGTGTGCTGTTGTACTATATAAAATTTTATATCTTTTTAACATTTAACAATATGAACAATTTGTAGTGTCATTAGTTGGTATTAAAATGAGATTTTTTGAATTACAGAATAATATTTTATTGTGAGGATACATTATGTATTTGATTCTTCCTCTATTGTTGAACGTAACTATGCTTCTAAGACTTTGGACAACTCTATAATGAAATCATTAATTGTATATACTATTTCACTAATTGATCTCTGGTTGCATCTTATGACAGATTTCAAGACCCAGGATTACTGGGTCAAAGGGAATGACCATGTTTATAGCTTTTGATACACATTTTCAAATTGCATTCCAGAAAATGTGTACCTGTTCACTTTTTGATAGATCCAGATTTTCCTACTTTTGACTGAGTAAAATCAAGTTTAACTAAATATATAACATTAGACAACACTGTTCTATTTATAAAACATTACCCTTAAATACATTTGGAAATGTGTTTTCCAGTCTCCATATTTAGAATGGTAAATGTAAACAGAAGAAAGGAAAGAATTTCCAGCCTTAACACTGTATTAATTTATTTTGCTTTAATAGCTGTTTGCCTCACTGTGGAATAAAAATAACACTGTACTAGGCACCAGAAGGCCTGGCTTTTAATTTTGCCCCTTACCCGCCACATGAATCTTCCTCCATAGAATGATATTTTGTTCTGCTCTGCCTATCTCACGGAGGATGTGTGAGAGTTAAATGACCTAGAAGAAGCAAAACCATCAGTATTCAAATTGGTCAAGTGAAAAAACTGAAATCATAAGAAGTTCATTTGGAAATATGTTTAATCTAGCCAATTAATTTACCACAAGGGCATAGGTCTTGAGTAAGAATTCAGATTTTCCATGGATTTTACCAAGGAGATAAGACTGGATTCTACACCTAGTAGACAATATTTTTCTTATTTGTGTATTTTTTTAAATAAAGGCAACTTAAAGTAAACTTCCCATAATTAAAAGGTAAACAAAAGCAACAACAATGAAAAAGCCCAATGCCTGGGCTACAGCAGCTTGAGGTCCTGATTTAATAGATCTAGAATGGGGTCTGGGCTTTGACACATTTTAAAACTCTTTAGGTGATTTAATGTGTAGGTGGAAATGTGATCTTCTAGAACTATGCTGTCCAGTATGGTAGCCACTAGTAATATGTGGCTATATACATTTAAATTTAAGCTAATTAAATAGTATTAAGAATTTAGTTCCTCAGTAACGGTAGGTACATTTCCAATGCTCAACTGTCACATATGGCTGGATTGGTAGTTACCAATTTGGACAACACAGAAGAACTTTTGTAACATTACAGAAAATTCTTCTGTTAGATAGCACTGGTCTTAAGGCATATACAATTGATGAAGAAAGAAAAACTTTTGATAAGCAAGTAGTATTTTTTCTTTTCTCATTCATCAAATACTTACTGTGGGCTTGCTGTGTTTCAGCCAGTGTATTAGATAGGTGTTTCCCCCTTATCTGTTAGTCTTTTGTATTTGTCATGTCTGAGTAACACCTGTTTTGATGATTAGTTTCTGTTTTTAAAAATAAGCTTATTTTAAAAGTAAATATTTTACTTTATATGAATTAAGTATCACTAATATTTGCCTTAAATATACAAAAAGTTTTTAAAATATAAGGTGAAGATTTCTAGCAACAAAATCCAATTATGAGGTACCTAAGTTCTAGTACAAAGAATATGCTAGATAAAAGGTAACGGTTGTTAAAGTTTCAACACAGACCTATCTGAACTCAAAATACAGAGAACTCCTTAGATCCCAGTAAAAACAGAGAAACCAAAGGCAGAGTGGTGAGCGGGTGGGAAGTCCTAGAGTTCCACTCAGATGCTCGCCCCAGTTATAGCCATAAAGGTTGGAGATCTAGTAGCCAGATTGGGACATTTGATGTGTGGAGAAGCTGGAACTGACACTTCCACCCCTTACCCCATCTAGCAAACAAAAGAATCACACACAAAATCACACACACACTCCTGAGTGTGCACAATTAACTCAAAGAAATTTTCTGGCAAAATTAAAAAAAAAAGCAAGGATGCATAAAGTCTATGTGGAGGAACAGAAAATTTTGACAAGTAATAAAAAATAAATAACTCTAGGTCTACTATGAGGGCTGTGTCAACTTGATTGGGCCATGGAGTGCCCAGATATTTGGTCAAACATTATTCTGGGTGTGTCTATTAGGATGCTTTTAGCTGAGAATAGCATTTGAATTAGTAGAATGAATGAAGCAATTTGCCCTCCTTAATGTGGGTGGGCTTGATCTAATCAAGTGTAGACCTGAATAGAACAAAAAGGGCTGAGTAAGAGGGAACTCCTGACTGACTGACTGCTTGAGTTGAGAGATCAGTCTTCTTCCCTGGAACTGGAACTTAGACCATTAGCTCTCCTGGTTCCCAGGCCTTCAGACTCAGACAGAACTGTACCACTGACTCTCCTGGATCTCTAGCTTGGGGATTGCCAAGCTTGGGACTTCTCACCTTTCATAACGGCATGAGCCAATTCCTTGTAATAAATCTACACACACACACACACACACACACACACACACACACACACACACACATCTCCTATTGGTTCTATTTCTTTAAAGAACCCTGACTAATACACCCACAAACCACGTTTAAACAGATGAACCTGTTCCCTGTTCCCTAGCAGATAGAAATTGGGATCATGATTTAATGTTCCCACTGAGACTTGGAATTCTTGACTAACCAAGGCAAAGGCCCAAGAGACAGTGATTGCAGCAGAATTGAGAGTCCAGTGGCATATGGCTGAGTGGCCAGCTATAGAGGAACCCAGCAGCCAAGCATCCAGTGTCCAGGAGATGCCAATGCCAGTGCCAATAGTGATGGCATCAGAAAAAAATTCTGGCAGGCTCTTGGCCACAGCTTGTCTCCATTGATTCCAAACTTTCTGGCAATTCTACTTAAATTTTTGTTTTTCTACAGGCTATAATAATTCACTAAGTAACATGAACAGGGAAATGACAAGATTAGTGCCATACGTCTATGTTCATAGAATGTTGGTCATTTCTTTTGGGAACAACTCCTCCTTCAACACTCACAAAATGGGATGCTTTGGAAGAGCTCTAAATTTAGATTACATTTTCCTCTGTGCTATTTTTGATTTGGGCCAGCTTTCTGTTGTGAAGTGTCAGTGCGTCCCAAGTGGCATGACGAAAAGATCCCAGCTCCAAAATGTCCATCTTTCTCCCTGACCACAGACTCTCTTTCTTACCTGGAAATTCCAACTATCAGTAGTTTCCATATGTTATGAACACACCAGGTCCCTTTGACTCTCTCTGCCCTACAGTGGCAATGCATAGTTGCCCTAGGGTCAGATGCAGACCTTCATACTAGCTTTACTGTGAACTATCTGTGTGATGTTGGGCAACTTGATTACACTTGAAGCCACAGTTTTTCTTCCCTGTAAAATGGCACAACAGTTGTATTGCACTCACAGAGGTTTTATGAGGTTTAGGTGAGATGATGCTTACAGAGAACTTCTCACAGTGCCTAGCATATAGCTATTATAAGTACTAGTAGTAGATACGATATTAATATCTTGGAAATCCAAAGGACAGGAGTGTGACAGGCTTCAATTGGTTGGAAGTGGTGCTGCAGAATCAAGTCCAACTTGAACCAGAAGCATTTTAAGAAAGTTATAGGACATAGGAAACTTTTTATTTATATGTTCAATCTCCCATGTTCTACATTAAATATCCTTTTATGCTGTAAAGTATTGAGAAGATTTTTATGACTGTGCTTTTAAAATTAGTATTAATAACTTACTGAACTTAACATTGCTTGTGGTATCTTAGAAATCACTAGGCTTATATTGAAATCCTTTTGAAGTAATAGTCAAATTTATACATTCTTTCCAAGGCAATAACGTTTTTATAAATATTAATGTTTTGGTGAGGCTTCATATAAGCAAAGGAAGTTTTCTCCAATTTTTATTATGAAATTTTTTTGACAAATATACTGATAAAATAGTTCAATTTACATCTTCATGTCCTCCACCTGGATTTACCAGTTGTTTATATTTTGCCATATTTATATTACATTTATCCATACCAACAAATATGAATCTGTTTTTCTTTTTTGGATGAAATATTTGAAAGTTGTCAAGTATCATAATGCATCATCCCTAAATCATCAGTAGGCATCTCCTACATAATCATAGTCCCTTTATTACACTTAAGAAAATTAATGAAAAATTTTAAATATCTCTCATATCCGGTCCATTTTTCGAATGTCTTTTGCAGCTGATTTCTTGAACCAGGATTAATGACATTTTAGGATTGTACTTGGCATGACTCTTTTTATCTTTTAATATAAAACAATTTTTCTCTTCATGACATTGATTTGCTCAATCTTTTAAGATGCTTCCATTCTGCGTTTGTTTATTTCTTCATGGTGATGGCCTCTATCTCCTTTATATATCTTATCAACTGGTAGTTAGGTCTGGATCCTTGACTAAGTTCAGTTTCAACATTTCTGGAATACTACATCACAGTGACGTGAATTTCATATTGTATCACAGTAGACAAGGCTCACTGCAGGTTGTATCACAGACCAATGGCTTGACTACTTGCCAAGCATGGTAACCCCAGCTGTCTCCATTGTAAAGGTACATTTTCTCCTTTTGCAATCATTAAGTAATGGGCAGTGGGGGGTAGCAGGAGTCGGTACTTTGGAAAAAATATGAAAAAATATACTGAAGTTATTCTAATAATCTTTTATCTAATGATTGTAGCATTCATGGGTGATCCTTGCCTGAATTGCTTATTACATTGGGGAATCCAAAAGGGTGATCTTCTGTTATCATTCCCTCTACATTTATTAGTTGGTATTATTTCTCTCTTTTTCTTTTTGCATCTAAAAATAGGTCCGTAAGTTGAACAATATAAAACCACTAAATTTAATAAGTAAAACTGACATAATGTGATAGAATGCTACATTTTATATTTGTACATTTATACATTACGTTAATTTAACAGGTAAAGCCAACACATTTTCTTATGCATATTTAGCTCTTGAAAAATTAATAGCCTCGTGGCACTACAGTGCCTAGTGGATAACATAGCTTTGATTTGAACTATTTCTGAGCACACAGTCAGCATCAAATAGTTCTGATTGTGTTGTTCAGCACTGAGTGAGCATGTCAGCAGGTGAGGAAAAAATGTGTGGTTAAGAAAAACAATCTGCCCAAAATCCAAGGACCCAGAGGTCAGTGTGATAGCACTAGGGGGACAGGGAAGGGGTGTGAGATGGTGTGGGGCACAGGAAGATCACAGACAAATATGTGTCCCAGTGTTATTTCCTGTGACCCACTATGATTTAAATCTAATGGATAAGGATTTTGAATGGTTATTCTGGAAAAAAGGCTGCTAGCATTGCTTTTGGCGATTTACTTCTAAACTTGAAAGATCATTCACTTATTAATTTCTTTACTTATTCCCTTATGAAAATTGACTGCACACCTACTGTGTTCTTGGCCTAGAGAAGACTCTCCTCTGGGAAGGAGAAACACACCTAAGCATTCATAGCATCATCAGCATGCTCCTGTCAATGCTCATGTCCACAGAAACCTACTAATTTGGGGTCATAATTCAACTCAGTCTCTCTCAAGTATGTGTATTTGCTTTCTTATACTAATGCGAATGGTGTTTAGGTTTTCATTTTCTTCCCTGAGTTGTTCTTAACGGCCTCCAGTGATTAAGAAAATTATAAGGGCAAATTTTATAACTACTGTCACATTGAAAAAAATGTTTTTATTCAGAGTGCATGGTCTCTGTTGAAGCAATGACATCATTAAAAGTCTTTTTATTTCTCCCCAATTATTTTTTAGCAGAATTTTTGGACCTATAGTGATTAAGAGCATGATTTAGCCTCAAAACATCCGCATGTGTGGAGCTTGGTCCACATCTCTCTTGATTTGTAGTGTCTTTATGTGTAAAATAGAAATAAAAATATCTATTCCACAGAGCTGCTGAAAAAGCTATATATACAGCATATGCCTCATTGAGCCTAGTGCTAAATAACTGGTAGCTATGATAGCTGTGTTATTCATAACAGTGTTTGACACCTAAAACTGACATCATGTGCATTTATTTTCTATTAGCAAGCTGTTAAAGTAAACCCTGAGTAATTTCCCTTGCTTTGGTTCCTTCTTACTTCACTTTGGCACTGCATATTCATCAAGCTCATTGCTCCCCTTCATCATTTCCCCCTTGAAAATTTTCAGTTGCTTATGGCATAAACAGCACGTTCCCAAGGCCAGTTTTCTCAGACCTCTGGCAATCAAAGTGGATTGTCCACTGTCTTCTCTAAATTCTCCCTGTATAATTCTCTTGCATGCTCATCAGACCATCCCCAGACTCTTGTAGTAGCCTATATGTCCTACGTGTTTCTGGGAGTTCCCCTGAAGATCAGTAGGAACTCACAAAACATCTGGTCTGTCACCATGTAGCTTTGGCAGTGTGTTTCTTTATCAGTCCTACATTGATGAGTACCATGGAGTCCCTCACTGTCATCCTTTGCTCCTTCTAGTTGGTGGGGGAACAAGGCTCTGTGGCTCGTGCCTCCACTACGCTCCTATTGTGGACTTTCCAGCACCATATTTGCCACACCTGAAACATGGTAGGTTATCTCTGCAAAATGGGGATGAATGTCTCTCTCTATTTTCAGTTACTCTTAAGCCTCCAGCACCTATGAGGCTTTTAGCTTTTGTTTCCTTAAAGCTTTCCCATCTTCATCACTGCAGGACTCAGTCCAAAGTTCTTGAAGGCTGGGCCAGAAGATAAATTGTCCTGGCAAACACCATGTTCTACTCCACACCACACCTTCTTCTTACAGCTGCGGTTTTGTTACTGATTAAACCTTTGTGGGCCTGCTACATTTCCTATTAGAATATGTCATTGTCCAACAAGATACTAAGGGCCACTTAAAAAATAAAACCTCTCTGGCCAGATGCAGGGGCTCACGCCTGTGATCCCAGCACTTTGGGAGGCTGAGGCGGGAGGATTGCTTGAGGCCAGGAGTTTGAGATCAGCCTTGGCAATAAAGCGAAATCCCCACCTCTATAAAAAATACAGATTACATTTTTTTAAAAAAAAAAAACCTCTTTATTACACTAGTTTGCCTGACCTTTCCAGACATGCCTTAAAAACAGCTGTAGAGATGATGAAGGCTCCTTCTGAGATCTCTCCTCTTTGTTTAACTCATATGAACCTGACTGCATTATAAGCTTCCTTTGGACAGAGCTCATGTCCACAGTGCCTAGAACATAGTAAGTTCTCAATAAACTTTTATTAAATAGATGAATAAATTAATTAAAATAATAATAGCTAATATTTATTGAGTGCTAGATGCAATTTCTTGTGTTTTATATTCATTAGCTTGTTTAATCATTATTAAAACTCTGTAAAGAGGTATTTTTATTCCAGTATGTGACCCAATACCTTCCTTTTGCTCCTGTAATTCTGATCTCAGCCCTTCTCCTTTCCTCTGTTGCAGGAGGTGGGCCCATGTGAACTACCACAGTGGGGCTTCTTACCCTCTGGTTTGTGTGGGTTTGGCTGTTGAGAGGCCAGGAGATCAGAGGGAGAGAGGAGAGAGGAATGGGGGCTGATCATTTCCTGGCCCCTTCATTGTGATGTTGCCTGGGTCAGGTTGGGACATTCTCTGAAAGTCACAGGTCTTCTCAAGATGGCTTTATTCTCAGGATCTCTCATGCTCCCTCCCTTTTCCCTTTATACTAGGAGCAATAACAGCCTGATACTACCACACTCAGGCTCCTTCACCACATATAGTGCTGTCCTCTACACTTACACCCCACTTTAGTAGATAATCAGTTTGGTAAAGGCTTCTCCAATTATATTAAGAAAGTCATCCTTGTCTCTCTGGGACTCTGTGTGGAAAGCATTTGCTAATGAGGTAACTGAGGCCCACAGTGATTAAGAACATTCCTTAAGATCATTATACTAAAGGTGCCAATATGGGAGTTTGTATCCAAGCCCATGGCTTTAATGACCACATCATGCACACATGAAACTGCATGTGAATGCTGGGCGGCAGTGATGCACAGCGGATAAGCACATTACCATTGCAGTCACAAAGATCTGAGCTTCAAAATGGGCTCCACAACCTAGTTACAGTATAACATTGAACAAATGACTCTAGCTCTTTAAGATTCAGTCCCTAAATCTGTGAAATGGGGATTCTACCTACCTTGGAATTTTTATAAGATTTAATTTTATGTTAATTTATGTAGAGTGCTACCATAGTGTTTTGTACCTAATGAAGACTTAATAGTTATCACAAAAGCTATTCTGAAGGGGATTATTTGGAACTACGAGAGAACACAAGAGAAGTTTCATATGTGGTACCTTTAGTTAAGACGCTTATAATAGTAACAGAAAATAATCAAATGCTGATGGTTAGAACAGACATTGGAATTAAAGAGTTCTGGAGAAAGGGAAGAAACTCATGGTTTAAAGTAGATAGGTCAGGATTCATTTTATTTCTTCACCTCTTTGGTGCATTTATTTTCTTGCCTTGGCTCTGGCAATCCTGTTGAGAGTGCAAGCATCCCCTAAGCAATGTGGTCTGAGTGAACTAACAGACATTAGCAGCCTTCATTACGAGCCTTCTTTCTGGCTGTTAATTCTTGTGGTGATAACATTTCTACTTGGTGGGGGAACAAGGCCAGTGTAGTGGCCTGCCTAGCTGTGCTAGTGGGATTAGATTGCCACAGGGCTGCACTCTTAAAAACAAAGCCTACTTTTTCAATGAGGACAATTATGCAGTATCCCATAATGGCTTCACAACTTGCATTAAAATTTTTTAAAAAGTTGCCAGTACATGAAAAATATGTCTTACCTGTGAACTCTGTAGAGAGATGGACAATGTAAAGTAAATAGTGAATACTTTTTTATGGGTAAAAATATTCCGGGGTACATCTAATCTATGGCAAGGCTTGCAAATGTATAACATGTATATATTTCCCACCCCCTATTAAAATCAGAGATGGCCTTAGAATCTCTAAACACAGCACTGAAAAATGCCATCATTTACTTGATTAAACTTAGTACAAAAGATAAGAGCTTTGCTAGCATTATTGTTCTATGAAGAGGAGGATCCTACCTTTCCATGTCATATCACTGTCCAATATTTACCACTGAGTATAAAACCAAATAGAACTGGTTTCATTTTATTGGCTGAAATATTATATAATGTTATTGACAATATTGTATAAGTAAGCCAGAATTTTTATGTGGAAATGTAAATTTAGACTATAAGCTACATCCTGAATTATGATTTTTAAAATCCCTATTTATGTTGTCTATGGGAATAGTATCAGTTAGCTTTTGCTGTGTAACAAACCACTCCAAATTTGAGCGACATAAAACAACAATCATTTTATTTGTTTATGATTCGGAGGGTCAGCAATTTGGCCTCAGCCCTGTTGTGATGGGTCTTGGTTCCTGCAGTCAACTAGGGGCTGGTGATCTCATTCACATGTCTAATAGTTGGCTGCCTGTTGGCAGAGACAATTGAGGTAACTGCAGCATGTCCCACTTATCATCCAGGGGCTGGACAGGGCTTATTATCAGGGAGGTGGTTAGAATTTTCCCAAGAGCAGCAAGAGAGCATTTGCATGAGCACCTGGGGCTTGCCCTCTCTTGCTGCTCTTGGGAAAATTCTTTCCTCAGTTTGTGTCAGACTTGCTATTTTCCCATTGGCCAAAGCAAGCCACATGGTTAAGCCCAGAGTCAGTGTGAGAGAGTATTTCCCAAAGGCATAAATATGAGAAGAAATTATTACCAGGCATGGTGGCTCATACCTGTAATCCCAGCACTTTGGGAGGCTGAGGCAGGCAGATTGCCTGAGCTCAGGAGTTTGTGACCAGCACAGGCAACACAGTGTAATCCCGTCTCTACTAAAATACAAAAAATTAGCCCGGTGTGGCAGTGTGCGCCTGTAGTCCCAGCTGCTTGGGAGGCTAAGGCTGGAGAATCGCTTGAACCCAGGAGGTGGAGGTTGCAATGAGCCGAGATGGTGCCACTGCACTCCAGCCTGGGCGACAAGAGCAAGACTCCATCTCAAAAAAAAAAAAAAAAAAAAAAGAAAAGAAAAGAAATTATTGTAAGTATTTTTCTAAACAACCTACCACAAGGACACTGTTTTAAAATAATAATGTGTGGTAATGAAACAATATGCTTATATTCACATAATTTTTCAGAAAAGGCTTATTGTAATGTAATAATTATACTTAGAAATTACATGAAGACATTTAGTATTATTATTTCAATTAAATACTATACTGAACCATTGCTCTTAACCTTATCCCTACTACTAAAAATATTTAACTTTCATAATCATCCAAATGATAAAGGTACTACTGTTATTCCCATTTTACACCTGAGGAGATTCAGACTTAGAGAAGTTGTAGATCTTTCCCAATGTCACCATAGCTGAGGGAATAACATTTGAGGAACTTTAAGGATATACTAATATAATGTATATGAGGAACTTAACATGGTGCCTTCCACAGAGTGTTCAATGAGTATATGGACGCTATATTTATATTATAATATTATTGATAATAGTTGAGTATGAAAGATTATTTTATTTTAAAAGTCAGGTCATATATAGCTATAAAACTAATAACTCACTAACATATTAAATTTCCCATTATGGACATATCTATAATTGGTTCTATATTTTGTTTTAACTGGAACTGACTACAAATCCAATATAAACTCTAGTTTTCAGGGAAGTCATGTAACTCAGCTCACTAGGAAACAATCAAACTTTTCAAGCACCACTCATTAAGCTATGTCATTAAATCTGAAGCTACATTACCAAAACACTAAATAATTGGCTAGCTTCTCTTTATTCCTTCAGTGATTACAAAAGATGTCTTTATCAAATCTTTATGAATGCCATTTATTATTCATTTTGGTTAAAAGTGGGAGGGTTTATTTGAAGGAAGGAGGTTAAATTCCACATATTTTATGTTTATAAATATATATATCACCTCTGCATTAGTCACATGGTGAGAAAAGAACTGGAAATCATGTTTTCAAAATAATCTTTTATTTTATATTTTACTTATTTATTTTTTTTTTTGAGATGGAGTCTTGCTCTGTTGCCCAGGCTGGAGTGCAATGGCATGATCTCGGCTCACTGCAACCTCTGCCTCCTGGGTTCAAGTGATTCTCCTGCCTCAGCCTCCCGAGTAACTGGGATTACAGGCACCCGCCACCATGCCCAGTAATTTTTGTATTTTTTAGTAGAGACTGGGTTTCACCATGTTGGTCAAGCTGGTCTCGAACTCCTGACCTCAGTTGTTACACCCACCATGGCCTCCCAAAGTGCTGGGATTACAGGCATGAGCCACCTCACTCGGCCTTAAAAAGAATCTTTAAAGGATACCTTAAGGAAATGTGAAACAGGTTTATGCTACACTTGATAACATTCTTCCATTTTCCTGAATGGAGTCCAGGAAAATACTAAATGTCGACATCTAGTCATCAAATGATAATTTTCATATCAAAGTTAAGTGTAAATGACTCATTAATTCTTTGGTTGCTCTGTTCTCTTATAATTAACTTGAAATCAAAGAAAGAGTAGGCAGAGAGAGTATAAGGACTGGAGTTCTCCAGGTTAGTTCGTTAAAACTCGGTTAAGGCCAAAATGGCAGGGAAGTGCAAAACAGGCATCCCTGACCAGGAGTCAAACTGGTGTTTCTTTTCAGCACTGCTTTTAGATTTATACCTCACTCAGTAGTCAGTATCTTTAGTGTTGCAACATGGCATAAACTACTTCTCTACTATTCCCATGTACTTATTGAAAGTGAATGCGGGTTAAGGGTAAAAATATGAATAAACTTGAATTGAAATATTCCACATAAGAATTAATTTTGAGGTTTAGCTTTCAGCATCAATTTATACAAGTGGGTCTCAACTGGGGGGTGGGGGGGGCGGAGAAATTCTCATTTGACAACATCCGGAGATATTTTTGGTTGTAACAATCCAGGATGAGGGCTGCTACTGGAGTCTAGTGGATAGAGGCGAAAGATGTTACTAAAGATCCTACAATGCACAGCACAGTCTCCTACAAGAGAAAATTATCTGGCCCCAAAGGTGAATAGTGCTGAGGTTGATATAACTCTGATTTATATAAACAAAATTGCACTAGCTCTAATTGCTTAAGCCATCTAGCCACTGGTGTACATGGCTATCTCTCAGGCATGTTTTAGAAAATATTTGTGTGTGTGTGTGTGTCTGTACACACACGTGCATGTGCACAGGAAATTAGGCTATTTCTATAATCTGTTGAACTGTAAGATCCTAGGCTACCCATTTATTTTACTGTTTTGGAGACTGTTATCCAGAAGAGGCCCATGGAATTATTGAAATCCAGCAAATATGAAGGTTAATGCTTTTTAGTACACATCTTAGGATGATGTATGGCATCAGTGAGAGGACAGCTTCTCGTGGTGGTCTCCATACCCAGTGTAAGTGGGATCAAGTTTCAGGGTAAGAGAAGGCCAAAGGAAAAGTTGTTTTCTGCTTTCTGGATACTGTTTATTAGTAAAGCTAAGTCATTTTATTATGATATCTATATATTTAAGAAATCATAGAAATTCAATGACTTAAAACATTTTCATGATTTGTTATGTTGATTGCAGTTGTAATTTCATGGGTATATATATATAATCTGTCTAAATTGATAATATTTAATAATTTAAATGTGTGCAGTTTATTGTATGTAATTTTCCTCAATAACATTGTAAAAATTGTATACAATATACATTAGTACATTCTCACTGTAGAAAGTTCAAACAGTGTGTATTTTACCAAACTTGACAGTTATCCACCTCTCCTCACTCCTACTCCCCTTCCCTCTGGTAACACGTTGAGTTTGGTTATTTAAATACATATGCATGTATTTTACATATATCATGTAAACATGGTCATGTAAATGAAATCACAGTAGTTTCCCTTACTTTTTTTCACTTTGTATCATATCTTGGCATTCTTCTTATAGGTCTATTTCATTCTTTTTTTGTGGCTACATTTAATTTTATAATGTATCATCCATTATTTAATCACTTAATTTTAAGGGTTTTTTTTCTCTTTTGCAAACAACAAAAATACTTTGTGTATACACATGATCATTATGTCTATAATCTGAACGTTTAGAAGTAGGATTGCTGAATAAAAGCTAACACATATTGCGATTTGGATTGCTACTGCTAAATTGCTTGCTACCAAGGGCTTTAGCAACAGCTTACACTCTCATCAATATTTGGGAGGGCCCTTTTTCACAACTTTGACAATAAGGAATATTATCAATCTCTTAAATTTTGCTAATTTGACAGACAAAAATAAATTTTGTTCAGGATGAATGTCTTTGTTTTTATCATTTCGTATGGGAAATTTGTATTTTTTATTTTGTATTGAATTAGGTATCTTGTTGATTTGTAGGAGCATTTTACATCTTATGAATACTAACTGTTTCATATATTTATAAAGCATTGTCAATGATTACACATAGAATTATTATATAATCCAGCAATTCCAGTTCTGGGTATGTGCTGAAAACAAATGAAAGCAGAGACCTGAACAGATTCTTGCACACCAATGTTGATAGTTGCATAATGCACAACAGCCAATAGGTAGAACCAGTTGAAGTATCCATTGGCAGATGAACGGATGAACAGAATGTGGCCTATAAAGACAATGGAATATTATTCGGCTTCAAAATGGAAAGACATTCTCATACATGTTACAACGTGGATAAACCTTGAGAACATTAGGCTAAGTGAAATAAGACAGTCACAAAAGGACAAATAATGTATGATTCCACTTATATGATGTGATGGTTAATACTGAGTGTCACCTTGATTGGATTGAAGGATGGCAAAGTATTAATCCTGGGTGGGGGTGTTGCCAAGGGAGATTAACATTTGAGTCAGTGGGCTGAGGAAGGCAGACCCATCCTTAATCTGGTGGGCACAATCTAATCAGCTGCCAGTGAATATAAAGCAGGCAGAAAAACGTGAAAACGCAAGACTGGCCTAGCCTGCCAGCCTACATCTTTCTCCCCTGCTGGGTGCTGGATGCTTCCTGCCTAGCCTCCCAGACTACATCTTTCTCCTGTGCTAGATGCTTCCTGCCCTCAAACATTAGACTCCAAGTTCTTCAGTTTTGAGACTTGGACTGGCTCTTCTTGCTCCTCAAGCTTACAGACAGCCTATTGTGGGACCTTGTGATAGTGTAAGTTAATACTTAATAAACTCATATATATACATATAATAAACTCGTGTGTGTGTGTGTGTGTGTGTGTATATAAACACCACATTGGTTTAATTACTAGAGCTTCACAGTATATTTGGTGGTAGGGCAGCAATACAATCTTTGTTGTTTTCAAGTATTTTTCTTACCCTATTATAATATTTGTTTCATACAAATTTTCAAATCCACTCATCCACTTCTATTTTTAAAGCATTGTTGGAATTATACTGAATTTAGAGATAAATATATCTGGGGAGATATATCATAGTTATTATCCAGAATATTTTGGTTAATCACATTATTCTTACTTTTCTAAGTATAGAAAAATAGTTTTTACTATTGAAAATTATTCTTATTTATAAAATGTTTTGTAATATTTTACACCTATACTCTCTCTCCAATTTTTCTGTAATATAGTATTTCATCGATAGTAGCAATTTTAAAACTGCTTATTCACATGATACACACTCAGGCCTTCTCTATTACACAATGTATTAACTGTTTACTAATTTTTTCTTTCCTTGGAAAAATGACTTAATTTGTACAAAATTAGAATAGAAATTTTGTTACTCTAATAAAATAATGATACAAATATATTATTTTTTAAATTAACAAGTATACATATTTGGATTTGCAAGGTTAGCTCTGTCAGAGTACTCTATTTGTTTAAGCAACTTAATTATTTTAACCTGATTTTCCTGGTGGATAAATTTTCACACTCACAAAGAAAAGCAGTCTTTATAGGAGAAGTTAAAAAAGAGGCTAATTTTAAATGAACATTAAACCCAGTGAGGAGACTATAGTCTTGCTTTACTGGTGCCACAGATAACATTTGGTTGTTTTCAAATATCTTTTTGGAAGCTTCCATATGTTATTTATTGTAAAAATGTCCCTGGTTATGGCATTATATTAAATCAGCACCTCTTAGTATAAAACTTCAAGCCCTTGGAGAGGCATTCCAAAAGGCCTTCCATATATACTGTCCAGCAAGCATGTGGCCTTGTCTTGCCCCACCCATCACACCACCTTCCTATCCCCTGACCAAACAGTTACACAAACAGGTGCCTGAGCTTTTCAGAGAACATGTTCATAGAAGAAGCCATTCAGAGAGATTATACATATACTCAGAAAGGCTCTTTCTTAGTGACAGTTTTTGGTTAGTTTTAAATTATAGAAATTTAGCTAGTTTTTACATTTGTTTGGAAAATTATTTCTTTGGTTTCAACAAAGTGGGCATGTGTCAAATTGGTTATTTGGTGATTTTGGCTTTCTGTGAATTGCTTTTTGGCAAATTAAATTGTGGAGAATTGACCAAGGCTACCCCACCTTTCTCTCTCTCTCTCTCATATGAAGACACACCCACATCTTACTGATTGTTCCCTCCTCTTCCTCTGTAGTATGACAGCACTTTGAGAAAAAGCCTTCTAGTTTTTTCACTATTGCTCCACCATTAGTCATGTGCATATCTGTGTCCCCTAACCCTAGAGCAGCTCCTTCTGCACTCTCCTGAGTTTCTTGAGGGCAGATACTGTTACTCATCTCTGTATCCTCAATGTCTAGCAGAGGGCCTGGGACCTGTAGAAAAGCAAGCGAAAAAACTTGTTGAAAGAATGAAATGAAATACATCTGCTCAGGTAATACAAACATTTATTTTTAATTTCCCTTTCTGAAGAAGAATGCCAGATTCATGATATCCTTAATAAAAAGATTCCTGGCATAAGTGGCTCTTCGCCTGTGTCTTTCCTAGAATGCTAATTTGACATTTGCACAAAAGGTAGATCAGTTTGTCTGACTGTGGAGGGGCAGATGTTGTCAGTCCTGATTGATGATGATGCCCTAGAGTCTAACCCTCAGCCACTTGTGGTATTTCCCATCTGGTCTTCACATCACTCCATTTCTGCTATTAACATTAAAATATCCAAATGTTCTGAATTGAGACTTTTAAAGGAATAGTTTGTGTTTTGCTGACCTACCCAAGCTAGAGGAATGATTTACAAGAAAAGAAAGTTACTGTGCCTGAAATAGACACACATACACACACACACACGGGTGGGGTGTACACACACACACACACACACACCAGCACCACCTTATGTTACCCCGAGGTATTCCTGGCAGTTTCTTGCTGATTTTAGCCACAGTCTGAGTAATGTCTGCTTGCCTGAGTGTTGTAAAGTGATCTCCCTTTATTAGATGAGCTCTTGAATGAAGGGTGGCGGTACTGTGTCTTCCTAGTTCAATATCTGTTGTCTTTCTGCCGCCTCTCTGCAGACTAGGAGTGGCTGCAAAGGATGCTGTGAAAAGGGGAGAGGAGTGCTGAGCCAAAGCATTTTTCAATGCAAAGACTTCTCATTGTAACTCACAGAGGTCTTTAAAATTGTTATGGGGAAGTTTTGAGTGTTACTCTGGCCTTCTCACTTTTATTAAGGCTGCTAAAATGGAGCCATATATAACACAGATTTGAAAATATAATCAATATAGCACTTGGAATTGTTACTTGTAAATATGAGAATTCTAATATCTCCTGGAATATTGCAAGTTCTGTGAAACTATTTTTTTACAAAAGCAAATTATAATTTATTTTTATAATAACTGCCTGGACATTCTGATAAAATCATTTCCAAATAAATTTGTCCTCATTGAATCTAAAATAGTAAATGAACTATTGAACTAACTATGCAATTTTGATTAGAGACCAAGAAAATCATGACAGTTATAAAGGCTTGAGAGACTATCAAAATAGAGTGCTCCTTATGCCTAGCTTTTTTTTTTTACATGGAAACTGCTAATTGGAAATAACTTGAGATAAGCTCAGATGAATGTTTCCATTAACACAAAGCAGGTGGGGAAGACTAAGGCCAGAGGTTATTTTATTGTATTCTTAAAAGACATACATGTCTTATAAGGTTTGGCTTTTGTTCTTAAAATACTAGACCATTCAAAAATTGTTATTAAATATATTTAATAAAACAAGAAGTACCTAATTTTTTTGAAAGGGAAAGAAAATCTCTAAATAATGGCTAAGTGAAGGAAGGTCGCAGACTGTCTAAATTCAGCCATGTTCCTGACTTGTTACTGACCATTTTATCGCAAAGTGAAACAGTGTGACATATTGCACTGGAATAATGGTCCTGAAAAGCAGGAAATAATAGCTTTAAGTTAGGGAATATACCAGCATACAAACCAGGTATTAAATCTTATTTGTCTAAAAATGCATGTTTTTATAAAAATGCATTTATGAATGAATTGAGTATCTTATGAGGGATACACAAATAAATGTTACTAGTGAATGATTGCCTCCAGAACAGGGAACTGGAGAACAGGGATGGGAGAGACTTACCTTTCATTGTACATTCTCTTGTACTTCCGGAATTCTGTATCACATGCATGTCTTTTCTATTAAAATTATTTATTTAAAAGATGTTCTAGCTGGGTGTGGTGGCTCACGCCTGTAATAGCTATACTTTGGGGGGTTGAGGCAGGCAGATCACTTGAGGCCAGGAGTTCAAGACCAGCCCAGCCAAAATGGCAAAACCCCATCTCTACCAAAAATACAAAAATTAGCTAGACAGGGTGGCACAGGCCTGTAATCCCAGCTACTTGGGAGGCTGAGGCATGAGAATCGCTTGAACCCAGGAGGCAGAGGTTACAGTGAGCCGAGATCGTGTCACTGCACTACAGCCTGGGTGACAGAGCGAGACTCTGAGATTCTGTCTCAAAAACAAACGAACAATGTTCTAAGCAGACAAGTCCAATTTCTATCATTTCTACAATCAAACAAAAATTCAAATCAAAAACTGAACTCAAAAAATATTTGTATTTAAAAAAAAAATCTTCCAAGTCTCTTCAAATATATGACATTAGGATTTGAACTCAAAGTGTAGGAGCACTTAGTTTCCACGGATAACTATGGAAACACATTCGGTTCATTAATAAGACTCCAAAATTATTTAAGTATATACTCATAGCTAAATACTTTATACAAAATAAATAATACTACACAAGAGAGTTATTAATATTTTACAGATGAGAAAACTAACGGTCAGCTGACTACCTAATTTCTTCAAAATCACAAGGCTGGTCCTCTACATAGGGCAAATTATAGTAACATTTCTGCTGTGTAGTAAACTAACGAATGATTTCAATCCTTTCTAGAACCTATGTTTGGAAGATTTACTCTTCAGTCACATTAGTGTTTTGCTTTAAACATAAACATCTTTTATGGAGGGCTGTTCATATTGTCATCAGTATGCTTTAAGCAGTTCATAATTTATAGCAATGTTTAGTGTTGCTCAAGTATCCATTTGAAATGCATTATAGTTTCACTGAAAATGACCCTTTTGGGAAGGCAGGCTTCTGGAAATGGCAATACATTCCTAGTGTTTTTAAAGGATATTTTAAAAATGGCAGTCGAGTCATTTATGAGTTTTATCTTGTTGCCTGACAATTTTTACCACAAACTAAAAGACTTAAAACCAACTTATCTCACAGTTTTGGTAGTGAGAAGCGTGGGGACAGCATGACTAGGATCTTTGCTCAGGGACTTAACAGGCTGAAATCAAAGTGTCAGCCATGCTTCCTTCTCACCTGGAGCTAGAGGTCCTCTTCCCAGCTCATGCGGTTGTGACAGAATTCAGTTCCTTGCTGTTGTAGGACTGAGGTCCCCACTTCCTTACTTAATGTCAGCTAGGAGTTGCTCTACATCCCTGGAGTCCACCTGCATTCCTTGCCATGCAGCCTGCTCCATTCTCAAAGCCCATAACAGGAGATCTCTCTTGAGTCCAATCCCAATCACATTTCAAATCCCTATCTCAAGAGGAGCCTAATTTCTTTTAAGGACTTGTCTGATTAGGTCAGGCCCTAAGAGAAACAGGTAAGTTTTCTCTCTTAAGGTAAAATGATTTGAGATGTTAATTATTGTTACAAATTCTCTTCACAGCAGCACTTTTATTAGTATTTGATTGTATATTGATTGAGTATCTGGGAGAAGATGCTACCAGGGGTGGAAAACTTGGGGGATATAAATGTAGTATAAACATTCCCACCACCATCACCACCAATCCTGTCCCCATCCCCTACTCTCTTCCCCTGGTGAGCTATCGTTCCAACAAAAAGTCAAAGAAGGGATTACATTACCATGTTACTTATATTTATTTATATAGAGTTAAATTAAATAATAAATGATATTTGGCTTTCCTGTTCATTTGAGTCTTAAAGGTCTAGGTGCAAGAGAATATACTTTCCCCATCTGTGCTTTATAGTTGGGATAACTGATGCTCAGGGAGATGAAATTATTGGCCTCCTCAAGTTACATGGCATCCCTATCTTCATATTTTAGGTCCATGGTTTTAAATTTACTGCAGAATTTTATTTCTATAATATATTAAATATCACAATTTTTAGGTCAGTTTTATTTTTCATGATCTCTGGAAAGAACTGTTTTTTTTTCAAACCTGTGGACAAATATTGCAGAAAATAATAAAACACAATGGTCTTACTGTTGTATGCCTGCATGAGAAAGAATTTCATTTACATCAATAGGACCACATTGTGAAAAGCATTTATATACTTTTTTTTTCTATAGGAACTCATGTTTTTTTTTTTTTTTTAATAACTGTATGGGCTGGGCACAGTGGCTCATGTCTGAATCCCTGCACTTTGGGAGGCCGAGGCGGGTGGATAACTTGAGGCCAGGAGTTCGAGACCAGCCTGGTCAACATGGTGAAACTTTGTCTCTACTAAAAATACAATAATTAGCTGGTTATGGTGGCAAACGCCTGTAATCCCAGATACTTGGGAGGCTGAGGCAGGAGAATCACTTGAACCCAAAAGGGGGAGGTTGCAGTGAACTGAGATCACACCACTGCACTCCAGCCTGGATGACAGAGCAAGACTCCATCTCAAAAAAATAAATAACTCTTATGATTCCTTATGGAAATCCAGAAAACAGAAACCAACTATTTTTGAAGTTTGTTTAATTAAGGCAACACTTCATTTGCCATTTTCATCTTCTGTGTGTTGGTTAATGTCAATGTGGGTGTGTTTCAGGACTTCAAGATTTTATCTTACTAAAGGTGCGACCACACTTTATGATCGAAACAACATGGCTGGTTCAGGTGACAATGTTAAAGCCACATCTAGTATGATGTAGAATTAATGGAAAATAATCTTCCATTAATCAAAAAGTACACTGTAATTTTTGTAGGACCAACCAGACTCCATCTTAACTCTTTCTTCTCTCAAAGTTTTAAACATAGCTGAAGTTATTGGATGGATGCTGTCTATAAGAACAGATTGATAATTTCAGAATGTGAGTCACAGGGAAAGTGGAGTTCCATAGAACCATTGAAGGTAGCAAGGTGAAAAGGACCATAGGTAACTTCTCCTTTTACAAATGATGAAAGTGATCTCAGAGAAGTTAAGGAATTTGCCTAAGGGCACACAGCTCAAGAAGTGATAGAACTGAGATGTGAATATCAATCTTTTGGTTCTAAATTCAGTCCTCTTTAGTTCACCAATTGCATCTGTTGGTGCAAAATGCATTGCTTCCAGTTTTTCACAGGTATTGCCATTTTTTACAACCACAGGAAGTATTGGGGAATAAATATATGGTTTGAATTTTGTGAATCCTTACCTGTTTCACAAGCTCAGATTCCTGTCTCTATTTTCATTTCCCCAAGCCTCTTTTATGGGCTGCTGCCATCCATGTGAACCTCACTCTAACCAACTGCACATGACAATTTTCTTTGGTCTGAATGTGTACAATATGCACCAAGGTCAGTGTTATTCCAAGGGGTGGGGTGATGAGAGTGGTCCACCTGCTCAACAGTAAACACAGTAATCCTTTGTACTTAGACCAAGAGAATATTTTTGGGAGGAGGAGGAATATTTTATTACTGATATTTGTAACTTCTAGTAAATAGAGACAATAAAAAGCAGATTGACTTTTAGTCACTTTTATTATTGTTTTTAAGTTTTTTATAGACCTGTCCTCCCATTGGCCCCTGTGACGCTGTCCTGGATTAAAGTACAGAAATCCCGGAATTGCTGCTTACATCTTACACACTTTCAGCCTTTCTAGAAAGTGCTCCTTATTAGACAGAAGAGAGAAAGGGAGGAGGCAAAACAAAATCATAATTTTGGAAAGCACAAATGCCTAAAAATTGAAATTATATATGAAATGTATAATATATCACAAAATATCACTAAGAAAACAACTTCAGTAAGGAAATTGATTGTTAGACACCACAATCTTATGAATTTTTCCGGGTTTATATGTGATTTTACACTTACTGTGTCCCCAGCAAGAAAGATATTTTAGTTTTGCTTGTCACTGGGCCCACAGAGAAGTGAATATTTTAATGCATTTTGAGTAGAAGCAGCGCTGCATATGGTATTAAGACAGCCTGGGTCAAATCTGGACAATGTGACCATGGACAAATTATCTAGTCTGGCCAAGCATCAGTTTCTCCATCTATAAAATAGAAATGAGTAATAGTGCCTATCTTACAGAGTAAGTGTGGGGATTAAAATCAATTACATAAAGGGCTTAGCCCTGTGCTGGCACGTATTAAATAATAAATGTTGACAATCATCATTGTCATCATCCAGGCTAAAAGATATTAAATGTAAAAAAAAAAGATTTTTAGTCTGACACAAAATTCTGGTCATTTTCTTTATTTCTGAAAATATGAAATGAAAACACCAGTACAGGTATTTAAGGACATAACCCCAACTTAATTAAGATTTTTATTTAGCAAATTTCTCCAAGGGCACTAGATGGCGACCTTCTCCTTTAAGAAAAAAAAAAATCTAAGTTTTCATTAATTCTCTGCTTTGACATATTACTGCTACAGATTTAGAAGTAAGAAACAGAGAGTAAGGTCACATCTTTCAACACTGTATCATCAGAATCATAGAGTTTCTAAATTTTCTGGATCTACGCTAGGAGCAGCATGGGATGGAAAGCATGCTTCGTGGGTATTAGGCGTCCTGGACTCAAACTTCTGCCCTTGAAGTGATCTTGGACTTTCCCTCTCAAGATCTAATTTTCCTCCTTTGTAATATGAGGTTGTTGGGTTAGATCATCTTCAAAGTTCTTTCAGCTGTAATATACTATGACATGTTTTTTAATAATTCAGTGTTTATTCTTCTACCAGCATGTCTTTTCTCAAGCTTTCCTTGTGGTCTAAAATAAATACTTCTTAAGCCAATGGACAAAATTTAACATCACTCACTAGAAATCAACATTATTTAAATTAAAACTGACCTATTCAAAAATAGTTTTATTTTGGAAGATGGGGATGAATTTTAGGTTTTGAGGTGCATGCATGAAATCTAAGTTTAAAGGTTTATTTTTTAATAAGCAGAAGAAACATTTGAATATCTTCATTTAAGATAGTGTAAGACTTGGAAAAAAACATTTTAGGAGTCATTTTAAAACTATTTTTTTCTTCTGTAAATAAAGTTGAAGCTATGCCTAGATTTTTGAAAGTGACCAAAGGTTTTTTCTAATGTATTATTTTTAAATGTCAATTATTTTAGTGTGTGTAAAATGATAATAGCAGATTAAGTTCATAGACAGAAGCAACAGAATAGCAACTGTCAACAACACTAAGAAACCTTTCTCAAACATCAGTAGACATAGCCAGACTTCAGCATCTGGTGCAATTAAGAAATTCAGATGTGGTTTAAAACACTTTTAATGTACAATATTCAGATAAGTAGAACAGTAAATAATAAATCTCCAGAATAAAATATACACCTATTTTTCCTTTATTTCGTTGTTTCAGAAAAGGTAGAATAATTTTTTTTGTAAGTAGCCAGTAACTATACATTGATTTTTCTTTTTTAAGAAAAGTTACTATTTAGGAAAGAATCTCCTTAATAGGAGATTCTTTAAAAAAATTACCAATGTGTTGACTATTATCGGAAGAAATACTTCTCACTCCCTATCAAATCAAACTCTCAAATAGTGACTTATGTAAATGCTCTCTGTGATACATAGATATAAAAAAGGAAATTGTAAGAATCCGTGAATACACGATTATTCTACTGTGCAGAATAATCCTTTTAGCATAGGATAGATGGTGGATGCACAGGTAAAACCTAAACACAGATAATTAAAGATGCAATTTCTCCTCCAAACTGGAACTGGTAGTGTGACCCAGCTTAGCACTGGTGGCCACCACTTCTGAGTCACTGAGAAAGAGATTGTGATATAATTTGGATGCTCTGTATACAAGACTGAAGGGTAGTAGATGAAAAAAAAGCCAGACACAAGAAGTTTACAATTAACACATGGCCTTTCTCTTTTCCGTAATCATTTGGCTCATTACCCTATGTTCATCCAACTTCCCCACCAACAATTTTATTTCGCTCTGTCCAATAAGGCTTTACGCTGAAAAACCTTGGAACTGGTATTGCCCTGTCATTCTTACTAGGGTCAGAACCATGGGACTTCAAAGTAACTAACACACACACACACACACACACACACACACACACACACACACGCCTTCCTTTCTGAATCCATCCAGGCATCAAAAATAGAAAAGAAGTAAAAGTCAAAGACCAAGGTGAATTTGTGCAGGTTACTGTCTAAAGGCAGTTTAATATTTACGAAATGTCACACACATACACACACACTCACACTCTTTAGGATCCAGTTACAAGCGCTGCGTCATCCGCCAGATCACATGGTAATTGTTGCTATTTCAAGGATCAAGTGGCATAAAGCTCCCCCCCACCCTACCCCCTTCCCTTGGTACCATATAGCGTGGAAGAGTGAGTTTTGTGTGATGGAGTGGGACCAGGCTCTCTGATCCAACCCTCTGCTAGCAACTCGGCTGTCGGTGGGGTGGCGCGCGCGTATTCTCACGGAGTGACTAAGAAAGGGGGACGGGGGAGGGGGTCTCAGGGGAGGAAGGGAAGCTCTAATTGGTTTCTCAATGAAAGATAATCACCTACTCCCCAGAGAGGCTGGAGATTAGCACTCTGCCTCTCCTCTCCATCGCTTTCAGACTTCTCATCCTCCCCTCGGTGCTTTTAGTCCATTCAGCAGAAGCGGATCGAAGCAGGAGGCTCCCCGCGCCGCATTAGGGGCGCACTCCGCCGCGCTCGAGTACTTAGCGCCCATTCACTCGCTCACCCGCGCCCTCCGCTCCCGGCTGCCGTCCCAGCCGCCGCCGCCGCCCGAGAAAAAGTTCTGCGGAGGGGCTCAGTGAAAAAATGAGCGAGCTGGAGGAAGACTTTGCCAAGATTCTCATGCTCAAGGAGGAGAGGATCAAAGAGCTGGAGAAGCGGCTGTCAGAGAAGGAGGAGGAAATTCAGGAGCTGAAGAGGAAACTCCACAAATGCCAGTCGGTGCTCCCAGTGCCCTCGACCCACATCGGCCCTCGGACCACCCGGGCGCAGGGCATCTCGGCCGAGCCGCAGACGTACAGGTCCTTCCACGACCTCCGACAGGCGTTCCGGAAGTTCACCAAGTCCGAAAGGTAGGCGCGGAGGCCGTGGGCCCGGGTGCTCGTCCCGGCCCGCGGCGCAGAGGCTGGGGGCTCTGGCCGCGGCGACTGGGGCGGGTCGGCCCAGGGCGCCCCCTGCTCGTTGCGGCGCGCGGAGTGGGGGTGGCCCCGCGGCCGGGGAATGGGAAGTGTTTATTTTTATTTCTGCCCATCACGTGCTGTGCTTGTCTCCGCCGGGCTGGGAAAGGCGAGCTCCACGGGGAGACGCGCCCCTGTGGCGTGGGGGTGGGGAGGAGGACCGCGAAAAGTTTACTCGCGCGGGCTAACTTGTGTCCTCCACACATGGCTGCAGTCGCGCGGCTGTCCTTCGTGCGCCCCGCTGGGGGCGTCCACGCAGGGACCCAACCCTGCCCATCCAGGGGCCTGGAGAGCTTCCCAGCGGCGACCCCCCGGACTCAGGCCACTGGACATGCTCAGTGGGGCTGTCCGAGCGTCCTAGGGAGGGGCGACTGGAGGCTGGACAGGGTTGGGCTCAACTTAGGGACTGAACCTGCCCAGAACCCGAGCTCTGCTGGCGGACGCGGGGACGGGACGGGGAGAGGCGGGACAGGGGCTTGTCTCTAGGGCAGGGATCCAGCCTGGAGCATGGGGGCGAGGCGGGGAGAGGTTTATTCACAGGGTCACTTTCAAGTCATCTGTGATGTCAGCAAGACATTGCAAAGAAGCCCCACCTTCTGAACGTTCCTTTGCTCTGATTGTGTCTCTTCCAGAAATGCAACACCTTAGGCTGCTCTAGGCTTGGAGTCCACTCAGTGACCTTGCACCTGAAACAGATTTGGGGTTGCTCGTCAGCCCTGTCCCAAATACTGCGCCCTCCCTTTTTGTTTTCCCCTGAGTCCCTCCCTGGAAAAGTTGGGATGAAGAGGGCGGAGGGGTGAGGGTAGGCTGTTTCTCTGGACGCCTCCGGGCTCCTTCCTTTCCTCCTCTCCGGCACTTTAAGAGACAAATCCTGCCAGTTCAAAGTTGTATGTCACTCGTTTGGGGTGTGCAGAGGAGGCTGGGTGGATTTTGGCCACAAGTAGGAAGCTTTTGCACTCCACTCGTCGCCTTCACCGGAGAAGGCTGATCGATTGGCTGCAGCATTAAAGCGCCTCTGGACATTAGGGAGAGGAAGTGCAGACTCCAAAGCCCATTACTGGCTTTTAGTCCCTGGAAGTGCAGGGCCGAAAGTGCATTTCTCAGGATATTGAATATTCCATTAGGCGTGCCTTCATGCCCGCCTACCTCTCTTACTCCTTCCCTCTTCTTAGATCATTTGCTGTCTGAGTTTGGGGCCCTCAGGGGACTCCTAAACTAGTCCCCCTCTCTCCGTTTAGCTCTCTCACTTTTGAGGCAAGCTCTTCTGAAGAGGATGTCCTTCCCACTGTCCCCATCCAGGTCAGCTCCAGGGCGCTTAGTGTCTGCCACTGGCCCACTGCACCTCCTCCGTGTCTGCCTCTGGAGTCCCTCTTGTGTATTGATTATATGGGATGGGGAGCCAGGGAGACTGAGCAGGGGTTCAGAGTTACTAGAAGAAGACCAGGAGCTGGGAGCCAGAGTGGGGAGGAAAACAGGAATCAGGCAGAAAGGACTCCTCTTAAGGAATTGTGAGACCTTCTGAACAGCCATCTCAGAAGACAGCTTTCAGATTTCCTGAGTGACTTAGTGACATTCCACTTACGAATTGACACTGTGTACATGGCACCTTTGGGCCCATCTTGCCTTGAAAGCCCCTTTTGGATGGAACAGTGGCATTTTCCTTCCTTTTCTCAGGACTGCAAACAGACCTAATATTTGGCCTTGCCCTTGCCTGAGAAGCTGCTGCTGAGTCTTGTCTCAGCCGGGCTGTGCATTCCGAGCGGCTGCCCTGCCCTGCGCTCAGCAGCTGGAATCAATCTGCCCACCTCCTTAAGAAGCCACTTCATCAGCGGTCACCCGGCAGCTGCTCGCCTCCCAGGGCTGCCGGGCTAGGGCTTTATCGCATTTTTGAAATTTCAGATTTCTGTGTCTGGGCTATGCCCCTCAAACAGTAACAGCACCGCTTTGCAGCAGGGAGGAGATTTCACCAGGGTATGGAGGGGACAGGAGAAAAGCCCTCCTTCCCAGAGTCCACTGTCATTCAGGATTTGCCCTCAAAGAGGCAAGAAATCTCTAAGAATGAAAGGAGATGTTTTGTTGTTGTTGTTGTTTTTTGTATGTACTGGGAGGACATGGCTAATCTTGGATATGCACACATCATCCTTCTGTCCTTCTCTCTTCCCCTCCCTTTCCCAACATTTTCATGTTAGGAGTAGGAACATTCATCATGAGTGGATCATGCGCAGTAGCGGTCAGTGCATATTTGTGTCTATAGCAAATAGCTGGAGTACTTTTCTACTTCCTCTCTGTGCTGATTTACACTGGGAGTGAGGGTAAACTTTTTCCCATTCAGCGTTTAGTTTCATACTTTCAAATAGAAGTGTGGAGTTTATTTTCAGCAAGCTGACTCATTAGAGTTTAAAAATTTTTGACAGGTATAATATATGGGGATAGTAAACATTAGAATTATGTACTCTTCCTGGCACTTAAAGAGACAGTACTAAATTATCCTTGGCCAGATACCTCATTTTGGCCAAGAAAGGAAATAATTTATTAAAGTATTTCTGGGATACAACATTTAATATGAAACAAGATACTTTTAAAATAAAAATTGTTTAAAAATGTTCAGATAAGGATTTGACAAGTAGATATTCCATCACCTCACCTTTTTTTTGTTTTGTTTTGTTTTGTTTTTGTTTTTGTTTTGAGACGGAGTCTCGCTCTGTCACCCAGGCAGGAGTGCAGTGGCGCGATCTCGGCTCACTGCAAGCTCCGCCTCCCGGGTTCACGCCATTCTCCTGCCTCAGCCTCCCGAGTAAACCTCACCTGTTTTTTGTAAAAGGCTGTGCCATTCTGAAAGACATGCTGGGGCTGAAAGAGAATGCTTTATTGCAAAGCTAGTGTTCAGTTATGATTTCTGTAGCATTTGAATGATAACTATTCATGCTACAGATTCATTTCAAACTTGATCAAAACACCCAGTTTTCATACCAACAAGAGCAGAAATGTGGCCTGAAAGTGCAGTCGGCCGCCTCTATCCATGGGTTCCACATCTGTGGATTCAACCAACTGAGGATCAAAAATATTCAGGAAAAAAAAAAAGAATGATTGTGCCTGGACTAAACATGTATAGCCTTTTCTTCTAAACAATACAGTATAACAACAATTTACATATAATTTATATTGCATTAGGTGTTATAAGTAATCTAAAGATGAGTTAAAGTGTATGAAAGGATGTGTGTAGGTTTTATGCAAATACTACACCATTTTATATAAAGGACTTGAGTATCTGTGGATTTTGGTATCCTCGGAGGTCCTGGAACCAATCCCCCATGGATACTGAAGGATGACTGTGTAGGAATTTTATTTATTGAAAAGAATGATGAAAAACTTTTGCCTATAAACACTGCTTCAATGAATGATCACAATCTTAAAAATTTGCGTAATAGGTGACAAAAATATCTTAAGCATGTATCCTGAACAAAGGAAATGGAATTGATTAATGACTGTAATCTAGTCAGTCCAATTAGCCAGATTTCTGCGTCCACAGAGGGTATAATGCACAATCTCCATTAAGAATGATCTAAGTATCTAAGGAATGCTTAGATGAAAATTATACTAGGAAAGGAAGATCTGAGCTCTCAGCATAAGTATCAAGTGTACAATATGATGATCATGTTTAAAAAGAACATATCCAACTTATTGTGGTACTCATTTTTAGACCCCTTAAGAAATGCCCAGTAGGGATCAAGTGATTATCTTTGAAAACTGTAAGCTGTTTTGGATGATGGTGATGATATTTTACATTTATATTTTAAATACTGTTTTTCTGCCAAAGAACTCCAAGTGTTTTACATAGATCTCTGTGAACTCTTGATTTTCTTAATGAATATACTCCACATCAGGAATTGCCTATTATCTTTAATCCTTTTCCTTACTCTTTTTGCATACACCCAAACTCCTTATTTTGGCTGCCTAGTTAGCCAGTGTATGCTCAGGAACTGCACACAATTTTTTAATGAGTTTAAGGAAAGGCTTGAATCAATATTAATCTGTTACAGGAATAAAAATAGACGTATTCCAGACACATTTGAGTTATTCTTGTCATGAATCCCTTGATTCTTGATAATGTAAATTGATCATTTGCAACTGGAACTTCCTTTCACTGGGGCATGGATGCCTTGGGATGGATGCCCCAGAAAACTCATTACCTTTTGTCTCTCTGATCCAATTCACATTTGATTTGACCTTAGGACGAAATCAAGGAGTTTGGCCTACTTCTTATATAAGCAAGGTCAATGAAGTGAGTAGGTCTTAGCTGCATTCTGGGTCCAGAGTCAATTATTTATTAATTGTTCATGTGGAAAATACACAATGCTGTAAAATAGCAATGAAAGCAATAATAAAGATAGCTAATCTTAGCAATCTTAGAGCTGTGCTGAGCTATTTACCTGCACTAGCTCATCGTTTTCTACAGCAGCCCTAAAAGACATCCCCACTTTTCAGGCGAGGAATCTGAGGCTTGAAGAAATTTAAGTCGCCTGCCTAAGGTGTCACTACTAGGAAACGCCATAAAGTTTCAAACCTAACTCTTGAAGAGTTTAGAACCCAAGTACTCAACCACTATACTATATGAACTTGGAATAGGACTGGTTCTAGTTTAGTAAGTGGGGAATCCTTCTAAATAGGAAGAAATGAACCTTCCCTAAATTAGAATGGGAATTAAAAGTCTTAGAGCCAGTGATAGGCTAACCTCGTGAAAAAGTGACCAATGAATCTTTGTATCTAGCACATGTCCGTTGGATCTGCCGTGCCAGGCTGGAATTACCTCAGTTAGCCCTGCTCTTGGGATTGCCCTTTACCAGTTCTTCATCTTCTTCCTTCCTCATCCAACTTCTCTAGCTCAGTGCTGTGTTACAGGCAGGTCAGATGATTATAATACAGTTATGAAGGATATGAAAATGACCTTGGTTGCCTCCTTTGAATACCCTTTGCTATTTGTCACTTGTGTCATTCATGCTAATCCCTTCATCCCTACCTTTCCCACCATGAATATGGATTGATTACTGCCTGATAATATGCCAAGATATTAACCTGTTACCTCTTTCTGATGAACGTGGTAATGTCCTAACAGGAACTTTTGGAAGAGGATATTTATTTAGTTTACTCAGCTGAGTAATATTTCTGACAAGATTTTAAGGGGAGGTAGGCTGAGGAAGGGAAAGGAAGATTTTTAGGGAGCACGGCTTGTAAACATCCTTGTATCTTGCCAGATGTGATTTGAAGAGTACAAGGCTTAAGCATAAGGACTTCATACATGCTTTCAGTCAAAGCTGTACAGGAGGTGGTAGTGTCTTGATTTTAGTGATGAGAAAACTGAGCAAATCCTTGTGGAAGTGTCCTTCAAAGGATCTCAGAAATAAGACCAGAAAGAAAATTTAGGTTGTTTGATTTTTATTTTGCATCGGTACCAGAGTTGGTGAATTGAGGTCTTCAACTTATCTGTTTAACTTGTTATTTAAGACACATTGATTTTGCTTTGGGGTTAGTTCAGGTTCAGGAGTCTTGCGCATTTTCCAAATGTATTTGTGATACACCAGGAGTTCTTGTTCCATTTGAATTACCAATATATGCACAGGTTGAAAGTTTACATTTAATCGTGTATTCACTGGAAATTTGACCCTCATGAAACTATTTCTAACAGACCTGAAAAAACAAAAGATGTTGTATCTTTTTCCTCTTTCCTGACTAAGGGCCTGTTTCCTAGTGCCCTCTCACCATAGCATGTAAGAGATGCTGAGAGTGTGTTAAAACCCTTTCTTTTGATAAGATTTTCAGGTGATTTCATAGTTGCTCAGGGTATGAATAATTATTTTCATTTGCCATTGAGAATCTGCTTATCAGAGTTCAGGACCCTTGTTATCTAGGTTTCTTGTAGCTCTTGGAAGTTACTGTGAGCTCTGAGATAAACCAGGGATAGCATATCCTGTTTCACAAAAATGAAAGCTCAGAAGTTTGGGAATTGTCAGAAAGGAATACTGACCTTGAGTCTAGAGTCATTGGTGTGCTGTGCTGTTGGCTCCCTGAAGAGAAAAGAGGAAGTAAAAGAAAAATAAGGGAAAAGAAAAATATGTGTATACATATGTGTGCATATATGAACACATACACACGTGTCAAACTGTCACCACTTTATTAAATTTACAAACGTGCATTTCTTAATAATAATTATTACTTGAAAACCCTCTAGGTTGATCCAAATCAGTTTCCTATGGAAAGGAGGGTTTACTTCTTAGGTCTGTTATTATAAGCAGATCACAGCATCTTATAGTTTGTAAAATGCTTGTGTTTCGTATTAGTCACATAGCCCAGTGCTTAGCCCAGAAAAAGGTACTGGATTCAGTGTTTGCCACTCCTGGTTGAAGTATTTCATCCTTCTTTTACCTAGTGATGATTTTTCGTCTCCTTTTCGATGCTCCTGGATCTGCCTGTGTTGTGTGTCCCTCTTTCGGGTCCTTGTGTTTCTTCTGGCTTAACATCTGTAACTCCTATTAGATCTGTTTTATTTGCACAAGTCATATGACAGCAAATATGGAGCAGATTTCTTACTCAAACTATTACTCTAATCTCTTAAAATCTTTCATGTTCTCAGATGTTTCAGATATTATATAATTTAAATTTTCTGAGGTTTCAGAAATAATTATTAATCGTTCATGTTGAAAATACATGCTTTAGGCTGGGCACGGTGGCTCATGCCTGTAATCCCAGCATTTTGGGAGGCCAAGGTGGGCAGATCACTTTAGGTCAGGAGTTCAAGACCAGCCTGGCCAAAATGGTGAAACCCCGTCTCTACTAAAAATACAAAAATTAGCCAGGTGTGGTGGCACATGCCTGTAGTCCCAGCTGCCTGGGAGACTGAGGCAAGAGAATCGCTTGAACCCGGGAGGCAGAGGTTGCAGTGAGCCAAGATCGTGCCCCTGCACTCCAGCCTAGGTGAAAAAATGACAGAGACTCCATATCAAAAAACAAAACAACAACAACAACAAAACAATGCTTTAAAATATTTGCACACTGCAAAATGGATATATCCAGAAAATGTATGTCTTTAAAATAGATTTGTTTTATTATATAATGACTGGTAGTAGAAACTAATCTCCCTGTTTTATTTATTGCTGTTCTTAAACAACAGAGTTCGTTTTAAAAATGCTTAACTTTCTCTGCACTGCTCACTAAACATTATTGATGGATCACCAACTTTGGGGTATACTATGTTGATTTTATTTTAAACATTTTAAAATTGTTTTTACATATGAATATGATAGAAACCCATACTACCTTAGAAAATTATGTAGTTTTAAATTCAATCAATATTAAGTTTATATTGACTCAAAAGTTTTAAAATACTATTTGTAATTTTTCCTGTCCAGTGTGCTAGCTGCATCTTCAACCTTTTTCTAGTGCATATTGATTTTATATATTCTTGGAAATTAGTCCTAAGCAGTTAATTTGTTATTCTAGGATTTGATTTGGATTGATTTTGTTATGTATTTGAACCCACTGATAGCACTTTCATATGCAAGATGATAACATGACTGTGCTGATTTCATCTGAGTGTTTATTTATTAAGGCAAATCCAGGAAGATGACTACTGTAATCAGCTTGTTAGGATTTAGTTTGACTGTTTGATTCGTAATAGGTATATTGCAACTACACTTCTTCAATTATCCTCTCGGACTTAGTCCTAATTCAGACTCTCCTTCCTTTTTAGTCCAATTTAGAGAGTACTTTAAAATGTGTTTTAAATTCTCAGATATGTCTTTATTTGAGTACTCTGACCTCAAATGCTGGAAAAGTACTGGCAAAAACCTTATAGGGTTCTAAAAATAATTGTATGTTTGCCTCTTACAAATATTCGTGGGTCTGTTTATTCAACTATATGGTACTGTTATTGTCTAACAAGCAAATCTATAAGCCTTTGGGTAAATGTTAATATTTTTCTTGATGCTTCTCATTGCCCCCATAGTGCAGATAATACTAATTTCATGTATCACATGGTCACCAAGGGGTCTGGCTACATATGCTAAAAATTTTCCAAATAGAAAATTCTTTTGTATCTCAGGTTGTAAACCCTTGGGTAGAAACCAGGTCTGTTTACAGTAAAAATTCCAGCCAAGTAAAAACCTCAGCTTACCATACATTTATCTTCCCACATGCTACTTTTCAGAGAAGAGGTAAGAGGAGCACTATCTAGAACATATTAAAAACAAATTTTAAAAATCCTGAAGCCTTCCCTAGAATAAAACCAGTTCATACTCCATTTAGTCTCCTCTCAGAGAAAAATATCACTCCAAAATACTCAATCCAATATCCTGTGCTTTACTCTGGCAGGTTTAACTGTGGTGCCATGACAGTGGTGTGTATTTGATTAGTTGTAAGGTAGAAACGAGTAAATAATGGCATAAAAATCAAAATTCATGAATAATTTGTTTCTTAAAAAATAAGATTGTGTGCACTCACAGGCACCTCCCGAGGGATAGCCATTTTCTTGCATTCCAGTTGGCTTTCTTGACTGGGAAGATTACAAATACATGGCAGGAAATTGCACATAATCCACAGACAGTCTTGTCTTTTCACAAGAGTATCTTGCACATGGGAATGTCATCTATCTTATGAATCACTGTAGAAAAAAGTGTTTGAGAGCCTCTGATCTGAGCTATGGTTCTAAAAAATCAGAATCTTGACTCTGTGTCACTTAACGCTAATTATTTATAAGTAAATATAAGATTCACTAGATTCTACTTAGCCAGCACCTATATTTCATAACAATGGTTCCCAAAGTGTGATGTTTATATAATTGGTGGCACCAGGGATGCTTCTATGTGGTAGACAAGTGAATTTATTTTATAGTTATAGACATTTTAATAAGTGTTGGGAGAAAACATGTAACAATCACATCAAATCCATTGCTATGTAGCTGTGTTGCTGAGGGTAAGGCTAAGTATTAAGAGTTCATAGATTTTTTTTTTAAGAATGAGGTGTAAAAATACAGATTGTGCATAATGTCAATATGGGTACACAAGAAAGTTTTGGGAAAGATTGTTTTAAACTCATTTTCAACAAGGAATGAAATGGATTGTTTTCCTGTTTGTGTTTTTACTCCCCACTGCCCTGTTTGAAGAATTCTGGCCGAGTTCTCTCTGTATCTGTGTTTGAATGACTCCTTGCATGCTGTTTGTCAACTTCTTCATGGGAATTGCTGCGGGGACACAGAGTTAGATGGAGATGGTGGTTTTCATGAAATATATTCTTGCTTTGAGGATAAGTCATTCTGGTTAAAAATTGCTAACGTTAATACATCATCAGAAAAACATTTGACTCTCCTCCTTCAGATTTATAAACTCTCTTGCCATGAGGTCCATGGCTGAACAGGCCAGCCTAGAAATAATAAAGGATGCTGGGGCACCCACTTCCATCCAGCCTGGGTTCCCTGGGGAGCTCTCACTTCCCGTACTGTCTCTGCAGTGAGGCCTCTCGTTTCCTCCTCCAGGCTCCTTCTTGATTCCTGACAGTAGATGCCTGTGGCTGTGAAGGGCCATTCCACCATGTGGTATTTTATAGCAGAAATACATGGTGCTTCCCCCTACCCCTTTCTTTGTAAAGAAACAACTTGGAAAAAGTTTGGAAAGGAACAATCTTTGATAGGATACACATTTATTTTCCCTTAATCTGTTCCCTTTCCTTGTAGAAAAAAATTAGATTATTCCCAATTATAACTATGTTTTTTTTTAAATTATATTGTTAAAAGGAATGGCTTTGTTAAATGAGAAAAATATAGGAGAAAAGAAGTATATTACATACAGGATGAGGAATTTGCAAACATCCACTTTTCTTTCTAGAGCATAGTTCAGGTCATCTCCCCAATGGCTTAAGAAAGGGAATCCTTAAGGTTTGAATAGAAGTACCCTCCTAAAGGTAGGAAAAACAACAAAAAAGAGGTGGTTCTGTGGGGAGAAGATAGAGGAGACATAGAGAGATTTCAACAATTACCACGAGATGGCAGCAGAAGTATAATATTTAACAATTGTGGGCCCCACTAGGAATTTGAAATGGCTTTTAGTTGAATTTTAAAATACATTGTCAAATATATAACTTTCTTAATATCAGGATTTATAAGTTTGAAAAGTGTATTATCAGATACATATGGTCTTACATTTTTTCCAGTTAGTAGTGGTTTTGGGGAATATATTTAAAAAGCTAAAGTTAAATTTTCTTCTCGATGTTTGTCTTAAGGAATAGAGAAACAAAGAGTACAGTTTGCATGGAGAGTTCTTTGAACATTGATAATAGACTGAGGGAAATTCCTAAAACCCCTATGAGGAAACCTCTGGACTCATACTTGGCTGAGAGAAGAAAACAGAGAAATAATGGAAAATTAATAGTAGTAAAAAAAAATGTATGTGTGAGGAGACTAAAGGAATGGCTTCCTATTCACTCCTTTCTACCCCCATAACAAATTAAAAGAAAATTATAGGAAAAAATTAGATCAGTTATTAGATGAAACTCATAATAGGTTGCTTGATCTCTTTGATAATTCTGCGATTCTAGAATGTAATTAATTAAATCTTAATGTGGCCTATTGTAATCTGAGATTTCCATTATAAAAATATTTTAATAATTAAGTTAATATGATTATTTATTTACATGTATCTAAATATTTTTAAGAGAATAGCAAGGTGTTTTATGAGATACTCTGAATATAAACTGCCTCTCAAAAATTTTTGGGTAAAGAGTAGTCTGGCTTATACCACATAGGGTTACACTGTGGGTTGGATCTAATGGGCTGTACATTTTTGGATCAATATTCCCTCAGAAAGTGCCATTCAGCCTTCCTGTAAAAGGCTATTTCATTCAGTCTGTGACCCCTTTCATGTGAAACCTCCCAGGGGCCTGGATGTGAAGCAGTCTTGCTGCTGGCATCATTTGTGATTTAACACTGAGGAGAAATGTACTTATTTTGGTCTGTCCCAGCAATCAAGGGTCAGTGGTAAAAGGAAGTTGTACTCTGGGTCAAAACAAGTCAGTTTTGGATTAATGCTATTCCTTGGCCTCTTTAATTGGTCTTTTTGCTCAGATACTGTGTTAGATCATACTTAGATAAACAGGCAAGAAGGGAACTAGAGAATTTAGAACAGTTCACATTTTCAAGCCCCGTTTGACAATAAGATGCTTTTATAAAAAGTGTTTTGAAATTCTGTGATATATTTATTTGGGGTTATCAATATATAGAAATGCTCTCTGGGATAGTAGTCAATATTTTTCCTAGGTTAGGATAAAAACAATGTTACACTGTCTATGACTGCCAAAGAGAACCAAGGGTAGATCGAATGTTGGGTATGCTTTCTCGTGTCTGCAGGGCCAAAAAAAAAAAAAAAAAAAAAAAAAAACCCTAGCCTCCATTAGACATGGTGAAGCAAGCAATAGACAGTAATATCCTTTATTTTCTCTGATCTTTCTAGTTTGTTATCTAGGCCAAGACAAATTCCCGAAGTATAGCAGCAGGGTTTGAAGCATGTTACATTGAAATCCCCTGGTTACCCAGCCTCACCATCTGACTCCAGGGCATCACGAGAGCTGTCCGCACAAAAGGAGACAGGCTGTGGACTCTCTAGGCTTCTTGATATTAGAGCAATTAGAAAAAGAAGAAAAAGTTTCTGTTTTGTGGTACCAAATCCCCATTCACCATGTTAAAAGTCTGGACATGCTTTTATGATACTTATGAGCATACACTACATCTCAGACTTGCTGACTTTAATCTCTTCTTAGCCTATGTCTGCTTCCTTGATTGTTTTAATTGCAAAAACAATGTGTGCTGGTTGTCAGATAATAAAGACATATACATTTTATTTTCTCCTACCAATCTTTTCTACTTGTCTTCCAGCAGATACCCAATGTTAAACTTTCTGTATGTTTCCGTAAATCTTTATATGTACAGAGAGAACTCACCTGCTCATTTGGGGGGTTTTATTTTTTCACCCGAAATAAAATACTTCCATAACACCCCTCAGTAACCTGCTGTTTTTGCTTAATAATAGTACCTAGGCTTCTTTCCAGATCAGTCCATATTGGTCTTTCTAATAGCTATGTAATAATAATTCCATAGTATTCATATACCTCAGCTTATTGATACTGATATTTTGGCTTGTTTTTTGCAAGCATTCAATGCTGCAATTGATATTGTACACATTTTCTCATATGTTATTTATGTATTTATTTATTTATAGGATGAATTCCAAACAGTGAGAGTCCTAGGTCAAAAAAACTATTAATATTTGACTTTTTTAGTTTATGTGATTATACATACACTTTCTATATGAGATAAATAATCTATAAACTTTTCTATTAAAAAATGTATACTGGCTGGGCACGGTGGCTCACGCCTGTAATCCCAGCACTTTGGGAGGCCAAGGTGGGCAGATCACCTGAGGCTGGGAGTTTGAGACCAGCTTCACCAACATGGAGAAACCCCGTCTCTACTAAAAATACAAAGTTATCCGGACGTGGTGGTGCCTGTAATCCCAGCTATTGGACAGGCTGAGGCAGGAGAATCGCTTGAACCTGGGAGGCAGAGGTTGCAGTGAGCCAAGATTGTGCCAAGAGGTTGCAGTGAGCCAAGACTGCACTCCAGCCTGAGCAACAAGAGAGAAACTCTGTCTCAAAAAACAAAACAAAACAAAAACAAAAACAAAAAACAAAAAACAAAAAACTGTGGGCGGGCGGCATAAACAATTAATTTTTTACATTAAAGACAGACAGAATTAAAAAAAATCAAACGTACAAACAGTGGAAACATGGAAGGTTCTTTTTTTTATACTTGAGTTACATTCATGAGAATGCTCTTTTCGGAAGGATGTTTACATGCCCTTTTACTTTTCAGATTTATAAAGTCCGTATTGTACACTTGGTTTGATGTTTGTGGGTGTGTGCCTGTGTGTGTGTTTAAGCTGAAAAAAAAATTAATTGCTATAGTGTAATTTTGAAAATAAGGAAAATAAGGATAAAACTATCTATTGCTCTTAAATAAAATAACTACAAGTCCTTCTTTAAGAATCACAATGATTTGTTTTTCTTTTCATCAAAATAAGTTTTTGGTATTCTAGCTCCCACTTGGGAAAATAACAAATTCCAAGTCCCTCAGCTACTTTTTTTTCAAAAGGCTAGTGGGGAGATTTGGACATATATGGTATTGGAACCACTCAGTGGAGATTTCCTTTTATAGGATGGCAACCTCGGTAGAGATTTCATTTCATTAATTTTTTCTTGGTCATTGTAATGATATTGGACTAGAGTTACTGAACAGTAGCTTTGCAAACATTTATTTGGATCAGAATTCAATCATATTAAGGGTATTCAATCATGTGATTGGAGCCAAAAGGTAAAATCATTTTGGGGGAGTAGGAAGGGTAACCTTAGAAATTTCAGCCTACTATTGTGCAGGAGTAACAGGTAGGTTGTGATAATTAAAAAAAAAAAAAGATCCTGGGAGTCACAGACTTGATGTTGAATTCTGGTTCCTCCTTGACATGCTGGCTGTGTGATTCTAGACAAATTACATTGTCTTTCTGAACTTTAGTTTCCACATCTATTAAATGGGGACAACGATAGTTTGTCCCCATAAGGTTTTGTATACAGGGGAATTTCCATGTGTGTCTATGGAATATTGAAAGATGATGAGTATGTAAAGGGCTACATAAAAGTGCTATCAAATTTGTAACAATGGAAAGTTTAAAAGTTTTAGAGCTTTTGAAAAATTTAGTTTTGGTAATAAGTTTATAGTGCCTCTTGCTTTGAAAGGGTTTTAGAAGATATCTTTGTTCACCTCCTTTGATGGACAAAACAATAATGACAAATCAAGCAAATATCAAGAAGTTCAGAAAGACTGATATTCCAGTGACATGGTAAGCTGGACATTTGTAAATTGGACCAAAGGGACAATGGAAATGAGATGGTTTAAGTATTATTACCATATTAATAACATAAAGTGTCTTTTTATGATCTGGTCTCGCAGACACAAAATGTGTTGTCACTCAGGTTAACACCCCAACCACCTCTAGAAGACTGAATTTCTTAGCAGACCTGCTTTTGAAGGCCCTGAGTTTAAACAAAACACTGCGATGAATTGTCCGTAAGGCAGGAACCCTGAGTGGGCCAGCTATTTCAGGCTCAGGGAAAGACACTGGAAGTGCTGGAAGAGCTGCTCAGAGTGCTAGAATGTCTGAGTGGGCAGGGATCATTGACAGTTGTGCATATTTTTCCAGGCTGGGTGCCTTATTTTGCAAAAGCCTTTCTCTCCCCTCCTCTCATTGTCTATTCGTGGTTCAGTCCTCAGGAATAATGAGGGCATAACTTTTCATATCTGGTGGAGTTGCAGATGTAGAGATATGGGTTAGAGGCTCTTTGTAGATATTCTAACAATGCAGTTGACGTCAGTTTCAAACTCTGAAGGCTGGAGGGGGAGGTGTGCTTCCACTGAACTTTCTCTGTATGTGCCCATCACCCCATGTCAACGTTAAGCCTTTGTGTAGCCCCAGTGCCTGTTTGCAGTTTAGAGACGGGTTTTACTGTATTTGAGCTTTTTCATGTAGACTAATACTATTTCAGATTTTATTTCTCCCAAGGCAGTTGGATCTATCAGTCAATCAGCTAATATGTGGGAAGACATATGAACTATTTTGGAGATCCAAAGACACTTTGTGTCCTTACTAACCTGACGCTATCATGCAAAAAAACACACAAAGCCACAGCCTCTTCAATTATTAAAAACCTCTCAAGGTTGTTGAGAGGATTAAATGAGCTCATGCATGTAATAGATTTAGTTTATTGCCTTATGGAATGTAGTCATTCAATAAATGTTAGCTCTCATTTTTATCATTTATTGATTCTGACTTCATTCACCAAATATATAAGAACTTTTAAGCCTGTGACAGGAATGGGCCCATGTGTATTCTTCCCATATTTCTAACTATACTTGGATCTAATTTTGCTCATTGAAATAGCTCTGACCCTATTTTCGGAGTAATTTCCTGAATCACAGATGGTACTCTGACATAGGTCATATTTAGGACTTATTTTCCTTTCTTTCTTTTCCATCCATGGTATAGTCTCAGTTTTCTTTCCACGCATTTCACGCCTCCTCTCCACCACCCCATCATAATATAAACTTATTGCTCTAGAAGGAAATATTAGAAACTTTTGTATAGTGATATATTTAGCTGTGCTAGGACCACCTCTGCAGCTATCTACTCTCTGAGCTGTATAAACCAAGGGCTTCTCAAACTCTAGTTTACATATGAATCACCTGGGGAATCTCCTTCAATGCAGGTTCTGATTCAGTAGGTCTGGGGAAGGGCCTGAGATTCTTTTTTTTTTTTTTGAGTGTCTTGCTCTGTCACCCAGGCTGGAGTGCAGTGGTGCGATCTCAGCTCACTGCAACCTCTGCCACACGGGTTCAAGCGATTCTCCTGCCTCAGCCTCTGGAGTAGCTGGGATTACAGGTGCCCGCCACCACACCTGGCTAATTTTTGTATTTTTAGTAGAGATGGGGGTGTTTCACTATCTTGGCCAGGCTGGTCTTGAACTCCTGACCTCGTGATCCACCCACTTCGGTCTCCTAAAGTGCTGGGATTACAGGCATGAGCCACCGCATCTGGCCGTGCCTGAGAGTCTTAATTTGTAATTGTCTCTCAGGTGTTGCTGTTGCTGCTGGTCTCCTGAAGACCATTAAATAGCAAGGGATTAATTGATTCTCTCCAGTTCCTTCCTCCTTTCCTTTTACCATCCAAGTTAAGTTTTCTACACAAATAAAGTGCTATCAGATACAATAATGCAAACTAAGGTATTAATGATACATTAACAGGGATTACATTATAAGATGAACTCATTACCTAGGAAAGCCTACAGGAAATCTTCTGGTATTCTTGTCCCTGCTAGGCCATAAGCACACACAGCTGTAGAATATAAAGGCTAACAGCATGGACTGTGGAATCAGATGAGCTTGAGTTTCAAGTTTCTGATATCTTAATCATGTTGTTTAACATCTTTGACCTTCAATTTCCCCCTGTAAATGGGAATAAGAAGGCCTACCTGAAACTAATGTTATGCAAAAGACCTGTTGTAAACATGCCTTAAACAACAGCCTTTGCTTCTGTAGTTTTAATATTAGTGTTTTGGAGACAAAGTCAATTTTAAAATGTGATTCAGAAGGAATTTTAGTTGAGATATAATGGGAAAGTAGGAAGTACTAATTCAGCATTGTTAAGAGCTTACTTTGTGCGAAGTACTTTAGTGGCATGAATTAATTTGCTCTTCTCAACAATCCCATGGTGGTTTCATGGTGCCACCAGGCAGGAATTATTCCACGTGCTCTGTACAGAGGAGGAGACTCAGTCCAAACACATCAAGAGACTCATCCCAAGGCTTGCTGGTCCAAGACTGTCTGGCTCTAGGGCTCTGACACTATACTACATGATAATCAAGAGTAGGAACATAGGGGAAAATTGGAGGAAACTGGGCTTTGTGAAGACCTTCAGATCATTCAGATGCCCAGTTCTTTTCAAACTGTAGTATGTATAAACATCTCTTGGGTTCCATTTGTTGCAGTGAAGACTCCTAGGCCCATCTCCAAAGATTCTGACTTCATAGGCTTGGGAAATTTGGGACCAGGAAATTTGCTATAACTCCTTGAGAAGTAGCTTTCTAGGTATATACTGCAAGAAGGGTGACTGTATGCATTCATTTCTTAGTTCTGCTGGAACACATTGCCACAAACTGGGTGGCTTTAAGCAACAGAAATTTATTTACTCTCAGGTCTGTAGACTAGAAGTTTGAATTCAAGGTGTCAGCAGAGCCATGCTCTTTCTGAAAACCCTAGGGGAGGAGCTTCCCTTGCCTCCTCCTAGCTTCTGGTGGTTGCTGGCAACCTTTACCATTCCGTGACTTGGACTTGCATTCCAATCTTTGCCTTCATTTTCACATGGTTGTCTTTCCTCTGTGAGTATGTGTGTCTAAATTCCCCTCTTGTAGGAATACCAGTCATTCAATTTGGGGCCCACTCTAATCCAATATGATGTCATCTTGATTACATCTATAAAGATGCTGTGTCCAAATAAGGTCACAGTTGAACCATACACCTGTATTTATTTTCCTTCAAGCCCAAGATGTGGAGCTGTGACTTCTGAAGTCTGCTGAGCCTGTGGAGAAAAGATTTTGGATGAGATGAGGAGAGTAAAGGACACATTTAGGCATCTATGATACAAGGTTTTGTAGAGGCTTTTTCACCTGCCATTTCCATCTGCCCTCCCTCCTTCTCCCGTTTTCTTATTTTTCAAAGGATATGGTGTTGATTGATTGTCATTTGGTTCAGATGAAAGTATTAGTCTCTGGTGGCTCCGTGAAATGTCACACATCTATGATGGTTTATGGTTCTCTTGTTTTCATGGCATGAGTTTTATAAGGATTTATAGGGAAACAAAATTGGGCTTAAAATGTGAGACAACTGGTGATTTTCACTTCTGTAGACTGTAGTTTTCTTACCTGTAATTTTAGAAGGAAAAAAAAAAAACCTTTTATGCTATAATTTCAATGCCTTAATTCCCTATAATTTGGTAACTTGTTTCTTTAGGGTTACAAAGAACAAATGGAATAAACCACAAATAGATATATTAGGATAAAGATAGATTTTCTTTGGTGTATTTATCTAACTAATTTAGAAAAGCTTTAAATGCCAATTAAATTATATATTTTAAAACACGGTTATATTTAGGGATAAACTATTTTTAAGTTAACATTATTTTATGCATTTAAAAGTAGAATTTAAATAGTTCTGCCACCTCCATCTCAATCTAAGGTGCACACACATACTTTTAGCTTTACTAGAGGGTTTTTGTTAAGGTAGCCTATAATAGAAATTGAGGATTTCTGTTATGGTATTTCTATTTTACTGTTATACTACTGAAAATTTAAGCTTTCTCTTACGAATTTAAGAAAAGTTTAAGAGACAGCATGAGCTAGTTGAAGAGTCGTGTTAGTGAATTAGTTTTATATAAAATAAATTATACAATGAAGGACAGTCCAGTTATCATCTGAAGACATAATTTAGAAATTTATGATAATATATTTCTTTCTGGGTCTATTTAATTCTGAAACATTCTCATACAAGGTGGTTCAAAGAATCCAGATTTCTGGGAATGGTTTTGGACTTCTTGAAGATAAAAAATATTTGATAATGCATTGTTCAATATGGAATCATACTTTTTGGAAAGAAAATCTACCAGAACATTCATGCTACCCAGAGAGAAGTATCATTCTCCATTCTCTTCAAAATTGCATCTTCTTTGCTTTGATTCTCATCTGCCTGCTATCAGAGATTTTGGAAACTTTCTCTTCTCTTTGTTGTAAAAGATCTCAGGTATAATTCAAATGGTTATTTCATTTTATAAAAACTTTACTGGAAATGTCCAAGTGCCTTCAGTAGTGGGAGGAGGGGTCAGGAGAGGGTGGCTCCATTGGGAAGCGTGATTGGCCCCTAATTTGTGGGAATTTTCCAGGGCCATTGTTTGTGCGAAGTTGTGTTAAGAATGTAGGTTGAAAGGTAGATGTGGAATTCCGTGGAGCACATGCAGAAAAGCTAATTCTACTACCCAACATGAATCATTCTCTCTATATTAATCATCTTTGCCAATTATTTGGGTGAGGCCATTAATGGCATCTCACTCAGATTTGCACAGGGCAAGATGCTGTGAGGATTGCTTATTATGTTGGAAAACAGAATCAAGATCCCAAAAGATTATGATGGGCAAGAGTAGTGATTTATAACCCTATTTCAGACAATGCTTTCCTTTTCATACCAAATATTTCCTAATGCTCCCTCACTATGCTGAAATGAAATTCATCAATAATATAACCCATCTGCACACATAATTGTGTGTATCTATGCATATATATATATAGTATCCTAACTATAATATAAACAAAAGATAGGGGAACATGTATAATGAAATAATACGTGCTTTAGTAAGTGCTTGAACTGTTCAAGTTGGAGATGATTGCTGGAAAAGGGCTACACAGTAAGTTGAACTGAAGATGTGAAGTGCTTGTTCCTCATCCTGAAATCATTTGATGTAACAACTGAAAACAAATACTAGTACTGATATGTTTTACCGGTTACTCTGGTGCCACTGGTGGTGTTTGTATCAAGTGACTCAGTTTTCCAAAGTGATGAACAGCTCTCTGTAAAGTTTTTAACAAAATAAAGTACCCTCTTTCCTTAATTTACATTTTTGTTGAATTTCCAGCAAACAATTTATAGCCACGCAAAAATAAATACTTGGTTTACATGTAAGACAGACTTTGATTCTAGGCTTAGATAATATGTACAGATTTTTCTCCTGCCTGAATGGCTGGTGGGAGATTTGAAGGCACAGGGGTTGAAGGATAATTATTCAAATTGTGGGATTCTCCAGCGGGTCCTAGGACATCATAACTAAAAAGCACCAATAAATTTCCAAAGTTACCACAAGGGGGCAGTAACGCCCCCACTGAGAATCACTGGGCAAATGGTGTTTCTTAGCCTTGCAACTATGGATATTTTGGATTTTGGATCAGAGAATTATTTGTTGTGTGTGTGGGCGGGGAGGGAGCGGTGTTGAGGGGAGGGAGTGCTGTCCTGTGTATTTTAGGATGTTTAGCAGCATCTTGGACTCTACCCACCAGTAACATCAGTAATACTCTACTCACCAGTAACAGCTCTCCCGACCACCAGTTAGGGCAACCAGAATGTCTCCAGACACCACCTCTTCTCCCATGGTGGGTAAATTCACCCACGATTGAAATCACCAAACAGAATAAAAAAATGCTTAATGAAGAATTAGTGGGAAAATTTTCCTTTGAAACTTCATAATTAGAAGTAACCTTATAGAAGCATTTTTGAAAAGATTAAGGATTTATCTATAAGTAATTTATGAATCGACCAGGATAAATGGCTGCCAAAAATTATTTAATGATTGATTTATATACATAAACATATCAACATTTAAGTGCCTAAATTTATTTTATTTGCTTTGACTCCTGTTGTAGTCAGTAAAGGATTTGTAGCCCTTAATCAAAAGTATAGAATCACTAATGGAAAAGGTGCCATTCTTGCCTTACTCTGGGTTCAGTTGTGGATGCTTTAACAGGGACAATTATTTGTATATGTGAGGAAAGGTAGTTCATGGCTATCAGTCTATTCTCTTGCTGCTGATAACATACCAGAGACTGGGTAACTTATAAAGAAAAAGAGGTTTAATGGACTCACAGTTCCATGTGGCTGGGGAAGCCTCACAATTGTGGTGGAAGGTGAAAGGCATGTCTTCCATGGTGGCAGGCAAGAAGAGAACTTGTGCAGGGGAACTCCCCTTTATAAAACCATCAGATCTCATGAGACTTATTCACTATCACAAGAACAGCACGGGAGAGACCCACCCCCATGATTCAATTACCTCCCATGACATGTGTGAATTGTGAGAGCTACAATTCAAAATGAGATTGGGGTGGGAACCAGCCAAACTATATTGCATGGGTTCTGCATGGTTTCAAGAGGTAGAAGGAAGACATGATTGCAAGCAAAAAGAGTGGTGTTTCCAGCTCAGGGTAAGGAGGAGTTTTCTAGCAGAGCTTCCTGGTGGTTCTGGACTGAGCTGCTTTGGAAGGAACAATAAGTAGTGAATATTCAAGGAGAGAGTTGTTGACAGCTGGCCTTGAGAAAGTAAAATCTTAACGTCTTAAGGTTGGAGAGAATTCTAACAGTGATATGTGTGTTTTTATCCATTCAGTAATTCTAACCCCTCTACAAGCATCATATTTACTAGTCATTACCTCTGTAATTAAAGAGTTCCATACCAGACTACCTCCCTTCCAAGACCATCCATTCCAACCACCCACGTGCATACAATCAGTGAGTGGCTGAGAAGGTACCACCAATATTCAGAATTAAGGCACGCATTTTAAAACATATTCAAAAGACCATTCACTCATTTATTCATTCATTCAGCAACTATTTATTGAGTGCTTACTTTGTGGCAGTCATCATTCTAGGTGCTGAGGACGCAATAGTGCAAGTCATTGGAGTCTGGTCTAGTAATAAAGACAAACAAATAAAAAGACAAAAAATTCAAATTATGATGAATTATAACAAGGCAGTAAATAAAGGTGCAATGGCAGAAAATAAACGGGAGAGGGAAGAGTATATTTAAATGGTATGGTTGGAGATAAACTCTCTTCTCAGGTGGCATTTAAACTGAGACCTAAAAGATGAGAAATAGATTGTTCTAACAGTGGGAAATCACTTTAGACAGAAGGAAGAACATGTGGAAAGGATGTGCGTGGGCAAAGACATCAGCATGCTTGAGGCCCAGAAAGAAAGTCCTGTAGCTGGAATACTGCAGTGGGTGACAGGAACGGTGGCATGCAGTGAGTTTCCAGAAGTATAGAGGGTACAGCTCATCCGGAGGTAGTAAAGCTTAGAGGTTAAGAACATGGACCAAGGAACAAGAGAAACTGCATTCAAATTATATTACTTTTTACACTTATTTTTCATCTGCAAAATGGTTTACGAAAAATACATGCCTCATAGAGTAATTGTGAGAATTAAATGAGATTATATGGAAAGTGCTTAGAACAATGCTTGCAGTTATGGATGTTGGGTGTTATCACTGCTGCTGCTACTATTACTACCACCACTAGCCTTGCAGACTATGTTAAGAAGAAGGCAAAGCCATTGAAGGGCTTTTCAGTTTAGACCATTTAGTAACACTTATTTTTTTGAGATGGAGTCTCGCTCTGTCACCCAGGCTGGAGTGCTGTGGTGTCATCTCGGCTCACCACAACCTTTGCCTCTTGGGTTCAAGTGATTCCCCTGCGTCAGCCTCCCGAGTAGCTGGGACTACAGGTGCATGCCACCACACCTGGCTAATTTTTTGTATTTTTAGTAGAGATGGGGTTTCACCATGTTAGCCAGGATGGTCTCTATCTCCTGACCTCATGATCTGCCCACCTAGGCCTCCCAAAGTGCTGGGATTACAGGTGTGAGCCACTGCGCCCAGCCCTGTAACACGTTTAAACAAGAATCTATAACATAAGCCTAATGAGAAAACAGGTATAGTCACTTATCTTAAGGTTTTGAACATAACATCTACAACAAAACAAGTTAAGTTATAAAGGATAACCTTTTCTTTTGTTGGAATACTCCCTTTACATAATTTGAGTCATTTGGCAATAATGTAGTGAGGCTATTCAACAACTGAGCACTATTTGTTTTAAATCATCTTAATCGATGGCTCTAAAACATCTTCTGGGTTAAAAAACTATATAAACAGCCATAATAATATGCAGGAAAGAATACTGGGATAATAATAAATCCCAAGTTTTGGAGCACAAGTGTCTGGATCCTTTGGAAATAAAGAGGACATTTTTGACATTTTTGAGGGCAATGGAAGAATGAAAAACGTTTATTTATTTTGAATGTGAACATGGTGAATATATGTTAATTGGATTTCTCTATTGCTGTATCTATAGGTATGTTGTATCTTCTCTTCCTATTGCTTTTGGCTCTGTTTTTAAATCTGCCATGTTGCTTCCTGATAGAAGGACACCAGGGCTTTAGGCTCACTGATTCCCGTTGACAGAACAAGTGTTGTTGCCTTATAGGAGCTACTCCTGCATGCAGGCATTCTCTTTTTTGTTTTTTTTTGAGATGCCCCAAAGGGCACTATCAGTTTTTCATCGCATCAGCCAATGTAAGATGGCGTTGTCTTTATTTTTATGAATCAGAGTTGTCTTTGATAGCTTGGTAGTGAGGCCAATTGTTCCTTAAAACACTAATGATAACAATAAAATCCAAGAGGTAAGTAATAGGGCTTTTGAAGGGAAAAATTATCTTGAAAACATTTTTTTTTCACACCTTAGGTCTTCTTGGCACTCCTTATCCATGGTGAAGCTGCATGTGCAGGTATCACAACAGGTCACTTTGGTCTTACTGCACAAATTACTGAAGGCAGTGGACACTATAGAGACCCTAATTTGATCATTATGCAACATATATATGTATCAAAGGGTCAAATTGTACCCTATAAATATGTGCAATTACATGTTTGTTTTACATATTTACATATTTATGTTTCAATTAAATTTTTTAAAGAAATTTTAAACAGATGAAGGGCTGAGAAAGCTGGTCTGTGACCTCACACTTACTTGTTTGATTCTGCAATTCAGACTCTGTAGTCTGACTTAGATGTGGTTCTGGCTAAAAATAAACAAAGACTTGGTTGAAATATTTGGCTTCTGTGCTTCCTGTTTTTCAAGCAATAAGGCAAAGTTGATATTTTTACTTCTTAGAGCAAAAGTGTCTTTGATTACTATATGATAGAAACTCAATCATTTCCCATCATGTATGTTTAATACATTGCAAACCATTACTAAGAAATCCAGCAAAAAACCACACCCATATTTCTATGGAATGGCCTTCTAGCTAAATAAAATGTCTTTTTAAATGAGAAAATACTTTGATTGCAACCCTTACTGAAAAAGTTTCTAAGTCCAATAATGCCTTTACTGAATTGTGAAAGGCTGTCCAGACGCAGTTAAATTTTTCTCCCAGGCTCTTGAACGAATTCCAAGTTACAATTACTAAACATTATTGCCCACTATATCTCCATCAACTATTTATTTAAAACCTACTATGTTCAAGATATTTTCTGTTTTCTGAGACTGTTGTATATCAAACATGTTATTTTCTTGTTACACTATTTGTTCCAATTATAGGTTTGGAAAAGAGCATCCCCATTGACTTTGAAGGCAAGTAGGAATTCTTAGACCCCAATCTTAGTTCTATTTTACATCATTGTAGCTCAGTATATATTTAAATCAGTATCTACAACAGTTCAGGCATATTGTGTTAAGTTGCATAGAAACAGATGCAGTCAGTTACATGCAGTGTTTAGAAGCTCATAGAAATGGATAGAGGAGGCTGGGCTTGGTAGCTCATGCCTGTAATCCCAGCACTTTGGGAGGCCAAGGTAGGCGAATCATCTGAGGTCAGGAGTTTGAGACAAGCCTGGCCAACATGGTGAAACTCCATCTCTATTAAAAATACAGAAATTAGCTGGGCGGGGTGGTGGACATCTATAATCCCAGCTATTCTGGAGGCTCAGGCAGGAGAATCCTTGAACCCGGAAGGTGGAGGTTGCAGTGAGCCAAGATGGCGCCATTGCACTCCAGCCTGGGTGACAAGAGTGAGACTCTGTCTCGAAAAAAAGAAAAAAAAGAAAGAGATAGAGGAAGCCCTCTGAAGGTTATTCTTACAGCTGTGTTAAGCACTATGATTGAAGCATGCTTGATAGAGGAGGCAAAGGGACTAGAAGATCATTGGCAATGAGGGAAAGTCAGGAAAGTTTCTTGGAGGAGCTGATCATCTGAGTGATACATTCTGCATATGTGTTTGCAGGACATCAACCTTATAGAAAGCAGTTTCAGTTGCTTTTATTTCAATTTAGCAATCACTTAATAAACACAATTTACCGATTGCATTGCATTTGGCAGGGAACAGGGATACAGGTTTAGAGATAATTGACTCTGGGTCCCTCCTCTTTCATTTTTCAGTCAAGCATTAAAACATCAAGTTACACTGTATTAATTATTCTGCCAGCTCTGTGTTTTACCTGAAAGTTTTAAAACTTATGTTCTTTGTTCCTCTTCACCAGTGGCCCTCTCTTGCTTTTTATGTAATTAAATCTTTGTTATGATTGAATAAAATTACTATTTTTTTGGCAGAAATGCAGTTCATGTTTCAGGCTAGAATGGTTAACTAAAGCATCATTTTAGGCTTCTGTAATAAATAGAAAATGCTACTTTCCTTTTCTACTTCTTCTGAATATTGTTTATTTCCTAAAGAAGGACAAAGACTAATAGGCAGTACTTTTGGGAAGTATTTAAACATTTCCTCTATACAAGGCATTACAGTTTATAATGCAGTTTTCTATTATTTCATTTCATTAATTCTAACCATAATCCAGTGAAGAAGGTATTATTATCCTTTTTTTTTTTTTTTTTTCGGAATCTTGCTCTATTGCCAGGCTGGAGTGCAGTGGCGCAATCTCGGCTCACTGGAACCTCCGCCTCCCAGGTTCAAGCGATTCTCCTGCCTCAGCCTCCAGAGTAGCTGGGACTACAAATGTTCCCCACCACACCCAGCTAATTTTTGTATTTTTAGTAGAGATGGGATTTTACCATGTTGGCCAGTAGGGTCTCAATCTCCTGACCTCATGATCTGCCCCCTTCGGGCTCCCAAAGTGCTGGGATTACATGTGTGAGCCACTGTGCCTGGCCTATTATCCCCATTTTTAAGATGAAAAAACAGGCTCAGATTAATCCAATGACTTGCTCAAGATGCTATAGTGAACTCTCTTCATGTAACTTCCCCAGCCCCCAGCCAATCCTGACTAAATTATTCTTTCTGTTGTTTAGGATACTGCTTAAGTACATCTCCTCTAAAAAGCCTTCCATGATCCCTCAGCACTGCCAGTGAATCCCTCTTATGTGCTCCTATAGCACCCTCTATCCATCATCCAAAGTAGCACTTGGAATCAATATTGTATTTTTACAATATCTCATTTTGTAAAATTTTTTTACAGATTTTCTGTTTACAAGCCTGTCTTCTCAATTCCACTTGCAAACAACTTGAGAAATATCATATCTTCATTCTCACTGACTCCCCTTTTAGTGTACCTGCCACAGAGAAGATTTTCAAAAATCATTTATTGAATGAGAAAGCTAAATAATAAAAACGTTGTTTGAATGAAAATAAGATAATGTATGTGAAAGTGCTTTGTAACACTTATGTGTATGAGATTTTCTTGATCAAATCGCTGGGTACAAAATGTTATATTAGGATATAGTTTCAAACATTCAAAGAGTTTACCTTCTAGTCCAATAGACACATTGATATGACCCAGTTATAAAACAGTTGCACTGACTTCAAATTTTTTCTTGGGGCTCTATTAATCTGTGATCTCTTACAGTCTTTACATTGGGATAGGTGTCATTTTAAATCATCATTTTTATATCTTCAGGTAAAACAAAAGAGTTGCAAAAGCCCCAATTGCTTATTTTAATATTAATTTTTATTTATTTATTTAATTTTTCGATACAGGGTCTTGCTTTGTTGTCCAAGCTGTAGTGCAGTGGCGCCATCATGGCTCATTGCAGCCTTGACTCCTGGGCTCAAGTGATCTTCTGAGTAGGTGGGACCACAGGTGCATGCCACCACATTAGGCTAATTATTGGGTTTTTTGTTTTGTTTTGTTTTGTTTTTTAGGTAGAGACAGTTTCACCATGTTGCCCAGGCTGGTCTTGAACTCCTGGGCTCAAGCAATCCACCATCTTGGCCTCCTATAGGGTTGGGATTATAGGCATGAGCCCCCGAGCCAGTGTTTGGAAAATTTTACATATATTAATTAATTTAATCTTCCATAACTATTCTAGGAGATACATTTTCCAAATGAAGAACTTATCTTTATTTCCCTTTTATTGCTGAAGGATAATTTTACTGGATGTAGAATTCTAGGTTGGCTTTTTTCCTTTCACTTTAAAAGTGTCCTTTTCTTCTGGCTTGTATTGGTTCTTGACACAATATCTGGGTAATTTTTATATTTTATATTTGTTCTGCTGTATGCAATATGTCTTCTTTTTCCCTGTCTGTTCTTAAGATTGTCTCTAGTCATGGATTTTCAGCAAAATGGTTTTTATGGCCTTGGAGAGGTTAAATAATTTAGTGGAGTCAGCGTTAAAATTCAGCTAATATTTCTCTAGAGGCCCTGCTCTTAACCAGTTGAACATACTGCCTCTTTTATGGTAGATAAAATCAGTTTTTTTGATAAGGACACCGAAGCAGAAAGAGGTGAATTTAGGTCTCCTGATTCTCAAGGTCAGCATTCTTATTTGAATTAAGCACTCAGGACAGAATCATATCTAACTTTTTCTACAAACTTTTTTGAATATGTTTTTTAAAAGTTCAGGGCAATTACTTCCAACCCAGTATCCCTTTGATCTCTAGATAGTAGGGCTCAAAAAAGAAGTGTCAATATTTAAAAATTAGAAATCACACATTGACTTGATATGAGTACAGTGGGCTACAGAAGCATTTGACACAGGCTGCTCATCTAGCTTTCCCTTTCACATCAGAAACTCTGATTGGTAATTATGCATTTATTTGATTACTTAAATAGAGAAAGAAGAAAACTGTTACTTAGGAAATACATTTTATAGGACAAGACACTTTTAAATAATGGGATTTATAAGTAAATGTTACAAAAGGGATCTTTGCTGGTGAAAAGACTGGGAATTAGTGGTCTGCAGTCTTTGTCATTACGAACTCTATAGTCAGAAGGTTATGTAATTCTCAAGTTTGTTTCATTACTGCCCACTTACACTATTAAACCTCTAAACAGTCTGCCTATTTAGTGGAAGAAGGACACAATGCTATGGAAGATTTGGAAAAGGATAAAATATAATATTGTAGTATGAGCTTGTAATCATGATTTTATATAATAAAGATGGACTAACAGTAATCAAAACAATGTGGTACTGGCATAAAGACAGACATATAGTCTGATAGAATAGATTAGGGAGGCTGGAAATAAATAACATGTATGATCAAATGACTTTTGACAAGGCTACTAAGAACATTCAATGGGGAAAGGACAATCTTTTCAAACAAATGGTGGTAGGAAAATTGGATATCCACATGCCAAACAAGGAAGTTGGGTCTTTACCTAACACTGTATACAAAAATTAACTCAAAATGGATCAAAGGCCTAAATGTAAGGCCTAAAACCATAAGGCTCTTAGAATAAAACAAATGGGGAAAGCTTCAAAACACTGGATTTGGTAATGATTTCTTGAGGATGACACAAAATAGGCAACAAAATAAAAAAATAGACAAATTGGACTTCATGAAAATTTAAAAAAATTTGTGTCTCAAAAGACAATATCAACAAAGTAAAAAAAACCCACAGAATGGGAGAAAATATTTGCAAATCATATATACGAAAAGGAATTAATATCCAGAGTATGTAGAGAACTCCTGAAACTAAGCAACAAAACAAAAAAACCTCAATTTAAAAACGGGCAAAGGAAATGAATAGAAATTTCCTTAAAGAAGACATATAAATGACCAATAAGCACATAAAAATGCTAAACATCACTAATCATTAAGGAAATACAAATCAAAACTATGAGATGCTACTTCACACCCATTAAAATGGCTACTATAAAGAAAAAAACCCAGAAAATAGCAAGTTTTGGCAAGGATATGGAAAAATTGGAAGTCTTGTGTGTTGTTGCTGGGAATGTAAAATGGAATAGCCACTAAGGAAAATAGTATGATGGTTTCTCAAAAAATTAAAAATAGAATTACCATATGAGCTAACTATTCTACTTTTACATGCTAGGCTAATTATTTTTATTTTATTTTATTTTATTTTTTGGTAGAGACAGGGTTTTGCCATGTTGCCGAGGCTCATCTTGAACCCCTCAGTTTAAGCAATCCACTTGCCTCAGTGGATTGAGATTGCAGGTGTGTTGAGATTACAGGTGTGAGCCACTGAGTGTTGAGATTACAGGCGTGAGCCACTGAGCCTGGTCAATTTTATTCTTTGGGATATATTCCCCAAAGAATTGAAAACAGAGTCTCTAAGAGACATGTACTATAAACATGTCAACACATCCCCATTTAACAACTTTTTTTAGCATCATACTATTTGCCAGGCACTGTTCCAGATGCTTAGGCTGCATCAGTGAACAAAATAGATAAAAATCCCTGCCTTCATAGCTTACATTCTGGAGGGGTGTGTCTGTTATAATGTCTGTATTTTAAGTAATGCTTTAAAAATATGAAAATATACTAAAACTTTATTAATAGCCCTCAACACTTCAGAGCTCATATTGTATTCTCAAAATAGCTCAAAGGTCTCTCTTGGCAATATGAACAGTTTTCTCATAGATTCTGTAAATTAGAAGGCACCAAAATTATGCCTCAGAAATTAAGCTTAATCTCAGTCCACTTTAGTCAGCAGGATTTTCACCAGCTTCCCCCATAAAAGCAGTCTTCTCACATGATTGTACTTCAGGGCTCTAGAGGTAAAAAAGAAATGGAGTAGGGAAAGTTTCATAAATGAGTCAAAATTGATTTATCCGTTGAATTTAGCTGACCAAATGTTCTTCAATATTAAATGTTATTAAGATGCATTCTAGAGGAGATATGTTGGTAAGACTATCTTTGGAATTTGGAGTCTATACTTGTAGTTTAATGAAGTATTTGTGTCTCAAAACTGTGCCTATTGAAATTTGTACCTATGTAGGGGTGTGTGTCTGTGTGTGTGTGTGTGTGTGTGTGTTTATGTAAGTTAAAACAGTGAAGATCCCCATTAAAATGTACATTTTATTGTGGAGAGTTTAATCTGTTGAATTGAGACCAGAGTTATCAAATATGGTACACTCTTTAATCAGATTAGTTTGCACGTTCCTGGAAAAGTAGATACATTTTGACATAGAAAGAAGAAAATCAAGTCCAAAGCAATTTCATGAAAACAGCATCACTGCAGGGTTAGAGCTCCTAAAGGAATCTCATACGGCCAAAGAATCCCAGGGAGTAAGGTCCTAATGACAAACCATATGTCCGTAACAATTTTACCAAAGAATAGCCCACCCTCTTGCTTCCCATAGCATTTCTCAGCAAATCTAACCTTTGCTAGAACTTGCTACCAAATCTAGGAAACTTTCCTATTTGATTATTCAATGTGTCTCTCCATCACAATTATATCATCAGTTAATAATTCTGACCCATTTTTCTAAAAGACGGCACAAATTCTTTCTAGCTAGTCATGTTGGAAATCTTTCTTCCTCAACAGATTTGGCAGACTGTGTGGAGTAGATTAAAGGGGTAGAATGTTTTTCCTCCTAATCTAATTGCCTACAGATCTTCTATCAGCTAAAAATAATAAGCCTGGTTATTTATTTATTTATTTATTTATTTTTTGAGATGAAGTCTCGCTCTTGTCACCCAGGCTGGAGTGCAATGGTGCAATCTTGGCTCACTGCAACCTCTGCCTCCAGGGTTGAAGTGAGTCTCTTGCCTCAGCCTCCTGAGTAGCTGGGATTACAGGTGCCTGCCACCACACCTGGCTAATTTTTGTATTTTTAGTAGAGATGGGGTTTCACCATGTCGGCCAGGCTGGTCTCGAACTCCTGACCTCAGGCGATCCACCTGCCTCGGCCTCCCAAAGTGCTGGGATTATAGGTGTGAGCCACCGTGCCCGGCCAAGCCTGGTTCTTACAATGAGTATGAATCTTATTCGACAAACTCAAATGCGCAAGCAACACATCTCTTTATTTTTATAAAATCAATTAATATCTGACCTTGAGCTCCTGTTGGGGCATTCAATTCTAGTCATTATTGGAGTTCTGTCCTCCTTGAAGTTGTGCAGAAGTCCTAGGATCATGACCATAACCAGAACATTGGAGCAGTTCCTCCGGTCGTCAGTAATCAGACTGAGCTACCCGTTGCCTCAATTTGCATGGGGTCCTCAGCTCTGGTGGGTCAGCTGTCTCTAAGCCACTCTTATGGCATAGTAGTGTTTGGTGAGGCTGGAGCCCCCTGTGTCTGGGTTTGGAACACTTCATTTCTTGACATCTCCTCTTCAGGGCACTGTTGCTCAGCCTTGTTCAGATCCATTTCACCTTTGTGGCATGCTGATTTCTCTTTCCTTCCAGGTCTGGAAACCCTGTGTCTTTTATTTTGCTGCCTCTCCAAGTCCTCCCCTCTCTCTCCATTTCCTCTTGGACACCTAGAGCAATGGGCTTTTCCCAAAGATGGGAAGGGAGTGTCTGGAAGACAACCTGTACTCTCAGCTCTTTAATATAAACTCAGCCCAAGTGAGCTGCTTGAGATGAAAGAAGTGAACACAATATAGGAAGAACAAACACACCATGATATTTGAATTATTATTATTTTTCCCCAAAAGTAAATCAATTAGAAAAAAAAGATCCTTGTCCACTTTTACTCTGAATAACAAATATAGAACTGTATATTAATTGACTCAAAGTAGAACATAGGATTTAACATATATGCTAAAATTCAGATAAATTAAGACTTAAAACCTCTGTACAAAAAATTAGCTGGGCATGGTGGTGGGCACCTATAATGCCAGCTACCTGGGAGGCTGAGGCAGGAGAATCGCTTGAACTCGGGAGATGGAGGTTGTAGTAAGCCAAGATCGCGCTACTGCACTCCAACCTGGGTGACAATAGCGAAGCTCTGTCTCAAAAACAAAATAAAACAAAACAAAAAAATCTGTATCCATAGCATGCAATCAGATAGCTAGTGAGGCAGCCTGACTAAGTAAAAAGGCCATTTGACAGAAGAGAAAGTATCTGGATTCTAATATGGGTTCTCTCCTGGAGCTATGTGTTACCCTGAGAGTCAAGGAAGAGTATGAATTCTCTTGGCCTTAGCTTCAACTTTGTCGAGCTAGGGGGCAAAATTAGATAATCTCTAATGCCCTAATAGTTCAAACACTTTATGATTTTAAATGCCCTTCTGCCACTATGAAACATCGTTTACTAAATAAAGAGCACTTGTTCAAATTTGCCGTGTGAAAAATTCAGCCTCAACACTGTCTTTTATATGTGCTACACAACATTTATGTAAGAGCATTGGGAAAGTCAAGGCCCTTTTCACAGTGAACTGTCCAGTGAGATTTATCTATAAAGCGTTGAGAAGTTTGGTACAATAATTGTCAAATGACAGGCTTATAGAAACAGAGATGAAACCCAGAAAACTAGAAGAAATCGTGACCTGTGCACCTATATTATCCTGCACTGATTTTTCTCTTGTTACCAGGTAGATTCACAGAGATGGCATCTAGTGTATTAAATCATGAGGATTTGTTTAAATTAATCACTTAAAGCACACAAAAAGCAGATTAGAAGTAAAAATAAGTAGTGCATAACCTGGGCACTTTCTCTAGGTTCTCAAAATTCACTGCTTTTTACAGTTCAATTCCATTTGAATTTAAGCCAGTTTTCCTCTAGGTCTTACCAAACTATCTTTAGAATTTAGATAACCCTGGTTATGCTCTGAGGAAAACAAACAAAAAGAAAGCCACATAACACAAAAACAATGTTCACTTTAAAATTTAGCCAAGAACATTCAGAACTGGCAGAGATTCTGATATTCCAAAGATTTCCAGGCAAATATTGCAAGCTTTAAGCATTCTATTTTGAATAGTGAAACATTTATGCCATTCTAATTGACACTGTAATTTTCAACATATTAGAATAATAGATGCCATTCAAAATTTAGCATCTCTGTAGCTCCAACACAACCTCCATATTAGAACTCCAGATGTTCAAGCAGTCATCACTGCCTGATTGTGCCAGGTAAGACTTGGTGTTAATTTGCGTTTACACATAAAAAGAAGGCTTCTAAATCTAAATTGGGATCTTCCTCAGTATTGGTCAGAATTAAGTACTTACAATAATTTGTATTTTTTACATGAGTTCATAACTATATGAGTAATCACTACGGTTTTTTTTACCGAGGCCCAAATTATAGCTAATGATGTAGGGTTAATTATATTGAAGGACAATGTAGAGAGAATAGATTTTTCTTTCTTCTCCCTGGTCTGTATCACAGGAAGGATCTGTACCTTCCTCATATGAACATAATGATACTAATCATGTTCATTAAGCTTGTACTAAGTTCTATGTACTTGACCTAGATATTATTTCACTTGATGTTTATAATAACCTATGGCATAGATACTTCTTAGATGAAGAAATTGAGACTGATTAATTGAATAATTTGAGAAAAAATCTATGTAACTGTATTGGTTTGTTCTCACACTGCTATTGCTATAAAGAAATACCTGAGACTGGGTAATTTATAAAGAAAAGAGATTTAATTGTCTCAGGCTGTACAGGAAGCATGGCTGTGGAGGCCTCAGGAAACTTCCAGTTATGGCAGAAGGTGAAGGGGAAGCAGGCACTTATTACATGGCCAGAGCAGGAGGAAGAGAGAGAAACGGGTAGGTAAGACACACTTTTATGCAACCAGATCTTGGGATAACTCATTCACTATCACCAGAGCAGCACCAGAGGGGAAGTCCATCCCCATGATCCAGTCACCTCCCACCAGGCCCGACCTGGCCCGACCTCCAACATTGGAGGTTACCATTTGACATGAGATTTGGGCAGGGGACACAGACCCAAACCATACCAGTAACCATAAATCCTCAGCTCCTGTGTGCCATGCCGTGGCTCACTTTGGGGACTCTCAAGCCTAGCTACCCAGTTGATTGGACCAGCTGGACTGGGTGCAGGCTAAAAACCCCTTTTTGTTATTAACCACTTGCTTCTAAACTTGCTCCATAGACTTGTTCCTCCTCTCTCCTAGATGAAATCTTGTGCAGATAGTATACCTTTCCAGCCTTGATCAATCACAACTAACAGCCTCATTTTAATCCATTACAATTTCCTATATAGTGAAATATCAAAATTCCAAACTTCTCCCCCAGCTTTATCCTCTATCAGGCTTGACAGTTGCATTGAGAAAGAGCGGTATGTCTGGGCTCATTTTATTTTGCTTGCTCATTTTTTCCTGTACTCAATCACTGCTTTATCTGATCAGGGAAAGGGCCTGAATTTAACTGGCTGGTCCTGGTGTCATGGGATGTTGACACCCTCTGATTGAAGCTGACATCCAGAACTGACTCTTTCTGCTTTGGACACTGGCTGAGATTCCCCTGGGGGCTGTGGCTGAGAAGCTCCTTAAGGAACTCTCTTCATGCAGGCACATTTCTCCTCCCATTGGCTGCTCAACTCTGTCGTGCTCAGACCCTATGCTGGTGTCCCTTTCCCCTCCAAGTGGTCTTCTTGGATTGGCTGCAAGTTTGGTCCCCTTTGTCTTATTGTCAGTAGAAGAACAAGTAGATCTCAATGCAGCCACCTCTAATCTGTCGTCAGGCTGAAACTGTTCCAGGCATAGCTTTAGACTCCTCAGGCACCACAAGTTCTTTAAACTATAGAAGACATGGGCAAAATTATTTGATTCTCATAAAGTAGATCTTATCACTTGGCTTGAGGGAAGGTTATGGGTTGAATTGTGTCTCTTCAAATTCATATTTGCAGTCCTAACCCCCAGTACCTGAGACTGAAACCTTATTCGGAAATAGTCATTGCAGTTATAATTAGTTCAGTTAAGACGAGGTCATGCTGGAGTAGGATGGGCCCCTAATCTAATATGACTGATGTCCTCATAAAAAGCGGGAAATTTGGACACAGACTGCACACAGAAAATATGCCATGCGAACATAAAAACAGAGATTGGGGTGATGTGTCTACAAGCCAAAGAACACCAAAGATTGACAGCAAACCACCAGAAGCTGGGAGAGATGCATGGAACAGGCTCCTCCTCCCAGCTCTCAAAAGGACCCAACCCTGCCAACACCTTGATTTTGGACTTCAAGCCTCCTGAACTGAGAGACAATAAATTTCTATTGTTTAAGCCACCCACCCTATAGCACTTTGTTGTAACAGCCCTAGGAAGCTAATACAGAGGGGAATAAACATCCTGTGCCCCTCTCTGTTGCCCTCATGGGGAGAAATGGAACAGAGACTGCCAAATAAATTCTTTGTCAGTCTCTCCAAATTCAACCTCTTACATCAGCTAGAGGTGGACAATCAGCTAAGACTCAACTCACAAAACAGATTTTAAACCACTCCCTTCACAAGCCCTGCCTGGATGATCTTGCATCTCACTTTAGAATGCAAGGGTTCATGGAACCTAGTGCCAATCAGCCATCCTAGTTTCTTTATTCATGGGAATAAGTACACCAAGTGAGAACTCTTGACTCATGCTGCCTTGGGTCCAGGCTCTGTGCTGAGATGTGGCTTAAATTTTATCTCTTTTCCCTTTTTTTCTTCTCGAGTCAGAGCAGCTAGTGGTGGATAACTTCAGGATACTAAATTAAAGTTACATCTTATCCTAGCAGTAACATCTTTGTAATAGCTGTCAGTGATGGTGGGGAATTAAATAAGGTGGAGGAAAAGGCAGAGAACTATGATTTATTAAGCACCTAAGTTTTCTAGGGGCCATGCTGCGTATTTTATATGCATTATCTTCCTTAATTATTACAACTCTGAAAATAAGCATTAAGATTAGCTTTTGCAAAGATGAAATGAGAGCTCAGATATATTACCCAAATTGTATGCATTTCACTAAAGCAGGGCTGGACCTAGAATCAAATCTATATCTGTGAAATCTCTTACTCGAAAAATCCAAATCTCTTACTCAGGATTTACCACATAAGTTTTGGATCCCGGTGCAAAATGAAATGTGAGGCTCCTTGTTAAAGGATCATGAGTTTCAAGATGGTGACTGCAGAGCGTTAAACCAACTGCTCTGGTGTGGCTGCCCAGGTTGCACACCTATGAAGCCAGCCTTCTTTGATTATCCACAACAATATGCTGGAGAAATATTGATGAATCTGAATGCTTCACAAATCTTATTAGCTGGCTTTAGCATCCCATTGATCCTGTGTGTTTCAAGGGAGAAAATACATTGATATCTGTATCACTACACTTCTCAAAAGTATATTGACCTAGTGTTCTCTTTGAAAGATTAGTGTCCCATAGGTTTTCAATGGATGGGCCATTTATCTAGCTCACCTAAAGGCTATTGGGCAGTTTTTGGAATAAGTTATTGCATAATCAATTTTGGTACTTATTCTTTGTTATGCCCCTTTTGCAGACCTTCAATGATTTCATCAACATTAACCTAATTTTTGTTTAGATCTATCTAAAACTTAAAGCGTAGAAAAATTTTTGAATGGAAATTAAAATGATCACATTGAGAACATTATCTTTAAATCTTGCTATTTAAAAATGTTTTCCAAAGATTAAAGCAAATAGAGCTTTAAAAACATGTAAGAAAATCTTAATTTTTACTAAATCTTCTCAAGGTTACTCTCAGATGGGAAAATAGTACTCCAGCTTTCAGAGATCATTATGTCAACAAGATCAAAATGGTGCTACACCAAGTGAAAGTGATAATTTATTACCAGCATGTTTTGTTCTTTAAGATTCTTAGTTTCTTATATGCAACCCAGGAACCCTTAATTGTCTTCCCTGTCAGCTCATTTTGACAACCATTCATTTTTAAAAAATATCAAACTGAAAAGAAACAATCTCCTGGTTGTAATAATTATATACAGCTGATTTCTCTCTGGTAGATAATGCTAGACAAAGACAAGGCATTTATCGTAGATAAACACACTGAGGCAGGGCTGAGACAATCAAAGTGAAAGATCTTTTTTCTTGTGAGGCAGTTTTATTCCAGTGACCTTATTTCTGTTATTCAAAACCACCAAGAGGAAACTGATGAATATTTGAGAAAGACAAGTAACTCTGGTGCCCCATATTACTCCTAAAAATATATAAATGTCCTGGTTTAAAAATCAGATATGCTAATTTATTTAAATGCAGGAGTTCCAAATGAAAAATATCTTTGAGGAAGCCCCAGGTTATTTTCCTCCTGGCTTTCAGGAATGAAATTAAACAATTTTATATCAGAAAGCATAAAATGACTTTAAATTGTTTTTAAATCCAGTGATTTATCAGGTCACAATCCAGGGCCATAGTGAAGTTCAGTGGCGCTGTTTTCACTTGTGCCTTCATGTAAATTGGCCAGTAACTATCTGTTGATTGGATTTGGCTGTATTCTCAATGAAAGCCTAGTGCTCTAAAAAAGAATGAGCTTGGCAGTCAGATGGGGAAACAACAACAACAAAATTACAATAATCTGCCTAATTTTATTGCTGGGAGAAGATAGGGAAGAGAAGCCAGGAAAAAAAAAAAAAGAATTCAGATAACAGAAAGGAAGAGGCAGAGTGGAAAGACAAAGAAATTGTCAGGGAAGAAGAATGAGAAAAATACCAGGAGTTCAAGCCAAGGATGGATTTAAGTTTGTTGGCTCAAATAAGTAAGAAGCTCATTAGAAGCTCCTACTCCAGAGGAGTGGCAAAACCAGGCAGGGTAATTTTTCTTTAGAAACGTGTCTGCTTTCTTTTGTTATTTTTGCAGCTATCATCATTAGATGTTTGTTCAGAATATAAACTCATAATTTAACAAGTTACCTAAACTAACTTACCTTACTAAATTTAATTCTGTGATCCAAAGCCCAATCTGTGTTTATTTTTAATAAAAGTTTTATTTAAAAATAACCAATAGCTTAACAGCTGTTCTCTCAAGGAACACAAGATAAATTCCTTTCTTCTACTCCTTTTGTCCATGGGCAGCTCTGCGTGAATGGAAAGCCACCAAATAAAGCCATTTTGTTATTTCTATCTTGGTGTCAGATATTAAATTTGCAGTGTAAGGTTACAAAAAGCACAAGCTGCCATTTCACTTTGGGCAAATTTGCTTCAAAATAATAGCTAGGAAAATGAAGACTCAACCTTTATGGCAACAATTCAAAAACAGGGAGGTGATCAGGTCACACGACTGCACCAACATTCATCACTCAGTGTGATCACACAGGTATTATTCATTTGGCATCACAGAAATGAAGTCATTATAACCAAGGGCTGTGTCATCAGATCAGCATCTGCTGCTCTGGAAAGAAGCTCCTCATCTTTGCCTAATGGTTTATATCTGAGAAAGGTCTCAGTACCCAGAGTTTAACAGTCCGTGTCATTAGCCTGTAACTATTTTTTTAGAAAGTCACCTCATCCGTTTCCTTTATTACCATATTTCTCATGCCAGAATGTCAGAAGTCATAAAACTTGTGAGATCTTGCAGGACACATTAGGAAATGTGTTGGAATGTGCTCATTGGATTGATTCGGCTCTGGGGGAGCAAGCCCTACTAAAATAACAGTAGACCTCAAAAATTAGGTTCCAGTCCCAACTCTGACATGAGCAAGTTGTACCCACGGATGAGTCATTTAAATTTGTTCTTGGTTTGCTTATTTGAGAACAAATTAGCTCCTTTTCCATTTCATCCATTTCTTGTGAGGATCAAATGAAATCATGGCTTTGGTATGAGTGCAAAACATTATACGAATGTAGGAGTGTGTGCTCTGGAGTTAGACTACCTGCGTCCAAACCAGGGCTCCCGTATTTGCTGGCTGTGTAACCTGGGGCAAGTAGGATAACTTCTCACATGTTCTCATGTGGGGAAGATTATGATTGAGATAATAATAATAATTAAATCTATCTCCTAGAACTGTTTTGGAGATTAATTAGGATAATGTTGTAAAGTAATTAATATTCTTCTGATAGAGAAAATAGCAAACAACTATTAATTGTTACTGTTAGAGAAACAGAAATTCAAGTCATTCTGTGCATTTTAGTATACTTCTATGATGCCTCCTTCAGTAGATTTTCAATAAAAAGCTGTTGGATAATAGTAAATTGAACACTGTATTTATCTTTAGGGTCAAATAAATACCAATGACTATATTCACTGTTTTTCTCATAATAAGCCTTTTGATAAATTATCTATAATGTATAACTGTCAAAGAAAAGTTCTTCTTTTTCAAAAAATAGCATTATATTATTTAAAAGAATTATAAATATCTAAATATGTGAATCATTGTCACATGTTTTCACTTCCCTGATACACTAAGGGATCACATAAATTATAATGAATTATAAAATCAGAGAAGAAATTGATCAAAGAATCAGATTTTTTTCCAAAGGACTACTTGTCCGTTAGAATTTGCTTAAATTATTTCTGATAGAAAGTGCTTCCTGATGCACCTCATTCTCTGTAACCAAAGAAAGAAACATATTTGCAAAATTTTCAGATGGATTACTGATATGGTTTGGATATTTGTCCCTTCCAAATCTCATGTTGAAATGTGATCCCCAGTTTTGGAGGTGGGGCTTAGTGGGAGGTCTTTGGGTCATGGGAGGGGATCCTTCATGAATGGCTTGGTGCCATCCTTGCAGTAATGAGTTCTTGCTCTATTAGGTCATGCCAGAGAGGGTTGTTTAAAGAGCCTGAAAACCGCCCCTCTCTCACCGTGTGATACATCGGCTCCCCTTTGCCTTTCCACCATGATTAAAAGCTTCCTGAAGTCCTGACCAGAAGCAGATGCTGGTGCCATGCTTCTTGTACAGCCTGCAGAGCTATTAGCCATTTAAACCTCTTTTCTTTATAAATTACCCAGCCTCAGGTATTCCTTTATGGCAACACAAAATGGACTAACAAAACTACCTCTCAGTTTCAGAAGCTCTCATTTGATTCACTGATTTTAATTTTTTTACTAGTTAGAGATTCCTATGGGGAAAGGACTCAAGAGGTGACCTAGTTCCTTGAGTGCTTTCCTACCTTCAAGGATTATATTGTCTGGAAAAGATCAATCTTGACTCTATTTGCATTTTCAAAAGTATTCATTGATTAATCTTCTAAATCTTCCCTTTAGAATTCAGTCCTGTGTCTAACAAATTTCTAGCTGGTAGATTGGAATTCACAGGGGGTGAATAAAAGGTTATTAACATTAATCTCCTAGGCTCTTCATATGTAGAGGCATATTTACCCTGTTTGCAAAATAGGTCAAGCTGTAACTCTTAAATTTGTGACAATGTTTGTTTTCTCAACTAAATTTAAATTTTCTGGAGGACAAGCCACTTTTCACAGACCTTGGCCATAGACCAAAGACTCTAGCAGAAAGATAAAGAGATGGCAGCTTCTCAACAAATGCTTTAGAATGGTCTTAAACCAAGAGTCTCTAAGTAGATATTATTTATTTTCTAGACCCAAGGATTGGAGCAGAGGGCAGGAGGTGAATGGGAAAGAATGAGGAAGAAGGGAACATATTTATTGAGTGGCCAGTGTGCATCAAGCATATTGCTCTTTATTGTATACATGCAGAATCTTGTTTTTATCATATCAGCCCTATAAAGTAAATACTGTGACACAATTTTATGGATAGAATTAAGGCTCAGAGAAGTTACATGAGTTATCCAAGATCACAAGACCAGTATGTGGTCAAAATGCAAGTCCACCTGATGCCTTTCCATGCTCTTTTCTTGTTCACGCAGGATTATAACATCACAGTTTATTACATATCTCATCATATGAATAAAAATATGCCATTTATGTTAAGCAGAAAAGTATGCACTGTTAAACCTTGAACTAGGAAATGAACCTGTAATTTTAGGTGTTTTGTCAATTGAACAAGAAAGCCTAAAGAAATGTTAAGCCTATTGAGCAATATAGAATATCATTTGTATGAAGCATATTTATCTCAAAGCTGGTTGGATGCTCTGTATAGGAAAAACATTAAAATTGGTCTGCTTCACTGAAGTTGAGTGGGGGGAACTGCAGGTTTTCTTGGGAAATCTTCCAGCTGTTCAGTGTGTGCTGAGAAGAACATTCCAGGCTCCTGAAGCAGCTGCCAGTGTCCTTGGAACTGAGCAGAGAGACAACAGGCTGCCAGGATCTTGTGTACCTGTTGTCTCCAATTCCTGCCTCTCTGAGAATCTGTGACTTGCAGCTCATTGGCACTACCCCTCTGCTGGTATTTAGTATTGACAGTCTCGGCTCTACTTCTCCAATTTTAACCCCCAAAGTTCTCTTGGCAACTCTCATCTGCTATTATTATTTCCTCTTTCACCTTTTTTTTTTTTTTTTGCCCTTGTTGATTTTTTAAACTTCTGAACTTTGAATTTAATAGATTTTATTTCCAGAGACAATGAAGATAATGCATATGTTCAATATAATATACATATATTATTTTGGTGCCAGGCATGGTGGCTCACACCTGTAATCCCAGCACTTTGGGAAGCTGAGGCAGGTGGATCACTTAAAGTCAGGAGTTCGAGACCATCCTGGCCAACGTGGCAAAACCCCATCTCTACTAAAAATACAAAAATTAGCTGGGCATGGTAGCTTATGCTTGTAATCCCAACTACTCAGGAGGGTGAGGGAGGAGAATCACTTGAACCTGGGAGGCAGAGGTTGCAGTGAGCCGAGATTGCAACACTGCACTCCGTGCAGTGGGTGGGTGACTCCGTCTCAAACAAACAAATATTATTTTGGGGTATGTGTATGTGTGCATGTGTGTGTTTATTCTAAGCTTTCTTATTTAAAATTTTTTTTAAATTTTTTATTTTTAAAAATTAAATTGTGGGTATATAGTGGATGTATATATTTTGGGGGTACCTGAGATGTTTTGATACAGGTATGCAATGTGAAATAATCATGTCATGAAGAATGGGATATCCATTCTCTATGCCAAGGTATCTTATTTCTACTACAGTTTCTAATTACTTCCCTAACTACTCTGCTTTTTTTCTTCTTTTCTTGTCCCCTAACTTCCATGACTTTCTATATCCCCTGTGTTAGAATGCTCATCCTTCTCAAAGCTTGTATTCCCTTATCTCCAGACATAATTACAATTCTGATTATTGAGCCTCAGTCTCCTGTGTCCAATTACTTATAGGACATCTTCATTTGGATGTGCTGCCCCTTCAAGTATGAAATGCCCACCCCATCATGTCCTCACAACAGGGCACTTTATTTCCATTCCTGATATAGGCACCCTTCAAAATAATAATAATAGAAGACATTTATTGAAAGCTTACTGGGCGAGCCATTATCCTAACCTATCTTTCTAAGGAAACTGAGGTTGGAGAGGAAAGATAACTGCTACGTCTCACAGCTAGTAAGTCATAAGTGATGGAGCCAGAATTTGAAGTCAGTCTCACTATAGGACATGTACCCTTTCCCACACTGCCTTGTTTTATCCTTATCTTTGAATAACAGGAATCAGTTTCATCCCTTAATATCAGGACAATGGCATTTAGGTTGGCCAATTTAGGCACTGCTATACACATGGGATGTATCCAATAAATATGTATTGTAGCCACCACACAGTCCTCTAGACACGTTTTGGAGTGAAGAGTTATGTTTAAATCACATGTCTTAAAAGGTATGATTCCCAAGCATTAGTGATGAAAATTACTGTGGAAAATACCTGTCATCCAGAGAGCTATGTTTGCAGAAGAAAGGCCATTTTTAATCTAAGCTAATTGAGGACATGGAGGAAAAAAGAAAGTAAATACCCTCAACTCATGGTATTTCAGCATTCCATTGCATTATATCCTATGGTGTTTGCTCTTATTTCAAGTTTGTTCATTTGTTTTTATGCCTCTTGCTATCTCTGTTGTCCCTTTAAGATTTAAATCTTTTGAGGGTTCCTTTTCTCTTTAAGTCACTTTGAATATTATGTAGGCCACAGCATGCCTCACACCAGAGACAATGAGATGCTTCTAGATGATTAGAATTCAAATGATTAGAATTCAGATAGAAGAAAAGAGATACAATTATTAATCAGTGAAATGTGTAAGAAATCACATTTGGACATTACAATTATTAATTTGCTTTAAATATTTTTATTACATGGCAAGCACTCTTCATGAACTTAGAGATTAAGACCCACAATGTATTTCTCTATACTTTAATTACTTTTTCATCTGAGTTTAAAAATGTGATCCTTGCTCAGTTTCTGAGCAGTAGCTAAGTTGAAGAGTGCATCAGGACAGGAACTATTGGAAGTGAGTTGATATCTTTATTCCTCAGGCAATGAATAATAAGTAGTTTGTTGGTAATTTCCATTAATCTATGAGACAGACAGAATATTATCATGCACTTCACAGTGTGTCAGCAATTCTGCCATTTCTAGAAACATAAAATTATCCATGTCTATTTTTCATAAACACCTTAATTTTTACAGTCATTCAATGGCAATTTAGTTTTGTCCAAAATTCATAAAATTGACTTGTCATAATTCTCCAATTAAATTTATCCCAACTCAAAAAATATTCTAATTGCTGTATACACTAAATAGAGGAATTTATACTTAGAATTCACAACTTTTTTGCCGTAAACAATCAAATAAGCAAAATTATATATAATATGTTATTATATATATGCCTTAAAAATTATGGTAAAATTGCTGTATAAAATTCAGAAAAAATATATTGAAACCATTAGTTAAATAGATCTTTCCCCATTCTGTACCTAATTTTTAGAAAAAATTAGAAAACAGTAAGAAAAAAACTGATATTGGGAGTGGGAAGCTTCAAAAATGAACCTGCTTTCTGGATCATTCATTTAGCAAATTACTTACTGAGGCTTCACATGCCTCAGGCCTGTGCTAAGGTGCTGAGAACATTAACCTTGCCCTCAGGCCATTGCCCTCAATCTTCTCTAACATGAGCTCTATGTGATGGTTTGTTCTTATTTGGAATTCTCAAAATATGTATATTCTGGGAAAAGATCAGAGATGATGGTAACGGTCATAAAAGGGAGACAGCAAAGTATACACGGTCATGGGGTTTGGGCTCTGAGTTCAGATGCCTGCATTTAAATCTTGGCTCCCTTATGGATGAGCAGTGCAATCTTAACCTTGACCACTCTGTGCCTCAGTTCCACATCTGCAAACAGGAATAATAATGCTGTTTAATTCATAGGGTTATTTTGATGATTATGTGAAATACATGCTGAATAAATTTTCATTATCCATGTCGTAACTAACAAAATGAAGTTTCCTCCCCCGACAACTATAGATCTTAGAGCAGGACACAGCAGCATATTTTTCTCAACATGCTGTCATTTCATAATCTGTTGGTCATAAGAGACAAAGGCAGCATTAAATTGCCTTGTGGTCTCGGTTGTAGTGTCAGGGTAAAATCAGTTATAGGTCAATAACCTGGCTTTGTTAACAGCCAGGTGTTAACCTGGGTGATAACTGACTGGCAGGCATTTCCTGCATGCCTGCATCCCAGTGCTATAACCTGCTCAAGGACACAGAGCGCTCCTTACTTAGCTCTGTAGCCTCAGCACCTAGCACAATCCTTTATACACAGTAGGCATCTGATATATGTGAATTGCTCAGATACATTCTTTTTTTAAAAAATACTTTTAATTAAAAATATACCTTTACTAAATTATAAACTTATTACATGCACTTTGTGGATCATTTGGAAACAAAAAACTACAAGCTTAAAAAATTGAAATCACCTATAACCCTGTTATCTAGCAATAATCATTAACATTCTCTTATATATCTTTCTACTGTTTATCCATGACTACATACCTTTATTTATTTATTTATTTATTTATTTATTTTCAGAAAGACAATCATAAACACTCCTTTTGGTAGCCTACTTTTAATTCAATAATATTTAATTCATATTTGTCCAGGTAATTACATAGTCTTGTGAAACATATGATACAAGTTATCTCGTTTATTCTTGAACATTTCAGTCGTATTCCATTTTATGCCTTTGTATTGAAATCACTGTAGTTAAGTACTGACATGCTCCTTGCTATCCCCTTGCCTCTGCCAATGTGCTTCCATACTATTGTGTGCTTAACTTACTACAGAGCCTACCTATGTCATTAGGTTTTTCTGTTTTTTCTTCTTTTTTTCCTCCTCAGGCAACATCCTCCATAAAAAAAGATACCCTATGTATTTTCACCATTTCAATCTTAGTTTGAAGTATACTGCTTGGCTGGTAAAGGGTATTCAATGTATATTTGTTGAGCAGATGAATGAAAGGTATTACTTTTATAGGATAATGCTAAAAAACCCATTATGAAATTTCATATAAAGGTTTATTCTTTGGAGGTAGGTGTGCCTGGGATATGAGCATGGAGAAGGGATATGAAGCTTGGGGTGGCGGGGGGGTGCGGAGTAAAGTGAGGGAATTGAGGAGTGACCTGAGACTGAGAGCTGAGGGGCAGGGGAGAAGAGTCTGGGAGGAGGAGTGAAAATTTTTCAAATGACTCATCTTTTCCTTTCATGCTTTCCATCAATAGCTTCATTTCTTCCCACTGACCTTTAAAACAAAATTATTGGAACGAAAGGGAAGGAAAACAACCTTCATTTACCTATTAGGGGATTAAGTAAATGGGGGCGTGTTTGCTCCTATTTGGGACTGTCTGAATTATATTCAAAGAATCCAATTCCAAGCTTTGACATGTTTAAAAAAATTCCAGCTGTGTATCTAGCACATATTAATGGGGAAGGGAAGGAACCAATGTTTAGGGAGTGCCTTCTATATGCTAGGGATGTTTCTACATTATTGCATTCAGTCTGCTCAGCAAACTTGAGGAGTGAAAACTAACAAGGAGAGACCATTCCACTATGGACCATGTGATTGCTGCATCAATTTCCTCAGGTCTAAATATCAGAGAGGATGAATTCTCTGGTTAAATGAGGAAATGACATACAGCTAATGTTAACAAATTCTAAATTTTCTGGAACAGTGAGGCTATTTCTATGTTTAGGTATGTTTTGGATGATTGATTTAGAAAGTGGAAAATAAAAACACTCCTCTATAGAAATAAAACCATTTAAAAACTTAGCCTTAAGAAGACAAGATATTTTACCAACACCTGAAGGAGATATATAAAAAGTTAAAAGGCCAGGTGTACAGGTGTGGTTGCTTGCACCTGTAATCCCAGCATTTTGGGAGGCCGAGGCAGGAGGATTGCTTGAGTCCAGGAGTTTGAGACCAGCCTGGGCAACATAGCGAGACCCTCCCCTCCAACCCCCAATCTCTGCAAAAATAAAATAAAAAATTAGTATGGCATCCTTGTGCATATTGTAGTCCCAGCTACTCAGCTGAGGTGAGAGGATCCTTTGAGCCTGGAAGGTCGAGGCTGCAGTGAGCTGTGATCGTGCCACTGCACTCAGCCTGGACGACAGAGTGAGATCCTTTCTAAAAAAACAAAAAACAAACAAACAAAACAAACAAAAAACTGGCCAGGTGCAGTGGCTCATGCCTGTAATCCCAGCACTTTGAGAGGCTGAGGCAGGCAGATCACTTGAGGTCAGGAGTTTGAGACCAGCCTGGCCAACATGGTGAAACCCCGTTTCTACTAAAAATACAAAAAGTAGCCAGGCGTGGTGGCATGTGTCTGTAATTCCAGCTACTTGGGAGGCTGAGGCAGGCAAATAGCTTGAACTGGGGAGGCAGGGGTCGCAGTGAGCCAAGATCACACCACTGCATTCCAGCCTGGGTGACAGAGTGAGACTCGATCTCAAAAAAAAAAAAAAAAAAAAAAAAAAAAAAAAAAAAAAAAAATTCAGGCCAAACATATTTTATAATTTTGCATTTACAAAGTGTATATTCAAAGGCAATTAATTACATGGCCTCACACTTTCTAAATTTAGTAGGAGTGTCCTTCTCATATTAACTTTATTTTAATTTAAAATGTATGAAACAGGAGTTATAAACTTTTGACTTTATTGCTTTTAACTTAGTAAGTGCTTTTATTTATTAATTACTAAATGTCAGGCCAGAACCAATTATGTGTTTGTGTGTTTGTTTTCCTTCATTAGGAAATTGCCAGCTGACATCAGAGAAATGTTCAGGCCTGTTTCTGCATACAGGCCTTAACAAAAATGTGTTTTTCTTTTTGTTAGTATTCTTACTCTACATGTTGCGCAAACTTTAAGAAAAGTTGTGGGGACATAGTTGGTGTATAAATTTATTAGTTGGATGAGATATGTTGATACAAGCATGCAATGCGTAATAATCACATCAGGGTAAATGGGGTCTCTATCACCTCAAGCATTTATCCTTTATTTGTGTTACAAACAATCCAATTATTCTCTTTTAGTTATTTCAAAATGTACAATGAATTATTGTTGACTGTAGTCATTTTGTTGTGCTGTCAAATACTAAATCTTATTCATTGTATCTAACTATATTTTTGTACCCATTAACCATCCCCATTTCTTACCCATCTCCCAAGCCCCTTCCCAGCCTCTGGTAACCTTCCTTCTACTCTCTATCTCCACGAATTCAGTTCTTTTGAATTTTGTCTCCCACAAACAACTGAGAGCATGTGAAGTTTATCTTTTTGTGCCTAGTATATTTCACTTGATATAATGTCCTCCAGTTCTATTCGTGTTCTTGCAAATGACTGGATCTTGCTCTTTTTTATGGCTGAATACTACTTCATTGTGTATATATACCACCTTTTCTTTATTCATTTATCGTTTGATGGGCACTTAGGTTGCTTCCAAATCTTGGCTGAATAGTGCAGCAATAAACAGCAAGTAAATGCTTGAGGTAATGGATACCCTATTTACCCCGATGTGATTATTACACATTACATGCTTGTATCAACATACCTCATCCAACTCATAAATTTATACACCTACTATGTACCCACAATTTTTTTAAAGTTTGCACAATATGTAGAGTAAGAATCCCAAGAAGAAAAATACATTTTTGTTAAGGCCTATATGCAAAAACAGGCTTGAACATTTCCCTGATGTCAGCTGGCAATTTACTAATGAAGTAAAACAAGAGAGTGCAGATATCTCTTCAATATACTGATTTCCTTTGTTTTGGGCATATACCTAGCAGTGGAATTGCTGAATTGTATAGTATCTCTATTTTTAGTTTTTTGAGGAACCTCCAAATTGTTCTCCATGGTGGTTGTACTAATTTACATTCCCACCAACAGTGTTTGATGGTTCCCTTTTCTCCAAATTCTTGCCAGCATTTGTTATTGCCTGTTTTTGGAAAAAAAGCCGTTTTAACTGGGATGAGAGGATATCTCATTGTAGTTTTGATTTGCATTTCTCTGATGATCAGGGATGTTGAGCACCTTTTCATATACCTGTTTGCCATTTGTATGTCTTCTTTTGGGAAATGTCTGTTCAGATCTTTTGCTCAGTTTTTAATCAGATAATTAGATTTTTTTCCTACACAGTTGTTTGAGCTCCTTATATATTCTGGTTATTAATTCCTTGTCAGATGGATAGTTTAAAAATATTTTCTCCCATTCCTTGGGTTGTGTCTTTACTTTCTTGATTGTTTCCTTTGCTGTGGAGAAGTTTTTTTGTGTGTGTGTTTTTGTTTTGTCTTTTAATGTGTCCATTTTTGCTTTGGCTGCTTGTGCTTTGGGGGTACTACTCAAGAAATCTTAGCTCAGACCAATGTCCTGGAGAGTTTTCCCAACGTTTCTTTAGTAGTTACATAGTTTGAGGTTTTACATTTAAGTCTTTAATTCATTTTGATGTGATTTTTCAATATGGTAAGAGATAGGGGTCTAGTTTTGTTCTTCTGCATATGGATATCCAGTTTCCTCAGCACCATTTATTAAAGAGATTGTTCTTCCATGATGCATGTGTCGAAAGCGAATTCACTGTAGATGTGTGGATTTGTTTCTTGATTCTTTATTCTGTTCTGTTGGTCTATGTGTCTGTTTTCAGGCCAGTTATCATGCTATTTTGGTTACTATAGCTCTGTAATATAATTTGAAGTCTGATAATGTTATGCTTCCAATTTTGTTCTTCTTGCTTAAGATAATTTTGGCTATTCTAGATCTTTTATGGTTCCATATAAAGTTTAGAATTGTTTTTTCTATTTCAGTGAAGAATGTCGTTGGTATTTTGATAGGGATTGCATTGAATCCATAGATTGCTTTGAGTAGTATGGACATTTTAACAATATTGATTCTTTCAGTCCGTGAACACAGAATATCTTACCATTCCATTTGTGTGTGTGTGTGTGTGTGTGTGTGTCCTCTTTAATTTCTTTCTTTCTTTTTTTTTCTTTTTCTCTTTTTTTTTTTTTGAGATGGAGTCTTGCTCTGTCACCCAGGCTGGAGCACAATGGTGCAATCTTGGCTCACTACAATCTCCGCCTTTCGGGCTCAAGCAATTATTCTGCCTCAGCCTCCCGAGCAGCTGGGATTACAGGTGCCCTCCAATACACCCAGCTAAGTTTTTGTATTTTTAGTAGAGATGAGGTTTCGCCGTGTTGGCCAGGCTCGTTTTGAACTCCTGACCTCGTGATACACCCACCTAGGCCTCCCAAAGTGCTAGGACTACAGGCGTGAGCCACCACACCTGGCCTCTTTAATTTCTTTCATCAGTGTTTTATAATTTTAATTTAGAGGTCTTCCACTTGTTTGGTTAAGGTAATTCGTAGGTATTTAATTTTATTTGTAGCTATTGTAAATGGGATTACTTTCTTGTTTTCTTTTCAGATTATTTGCTGTTGGCATATAGAAATGCTACTGATTTTTGTATATTGGTTTTGTATCCTGCATCTTTACTGAATTTATCAGTCCTAATAGTTTTTTGGTGGATTCTTTTTTGTATAGAATCCACCTTTTTGGATTCTTCAGGTTTTTTTCAAATATAAGTTTATATCGTCTGTAAACAAGGATAATTTGACTTCTTCCTTTGCAATTTGATGCCCTTTGTTTCTTTCTCTTGTCTGGTTGCTCTAGCTAGGAATTCTACTGTGGCTGAGCTGGCACCCAAGCAACAAGACAAAGTCTTTCCCACCCTTACCCTTCCCTCGAGCAGGGTAGTCTCTCCCTGTGGCCACTACCACCCCATGCCTGGAGTGAGCACTGCCTGGCTATCACTGACGTTCATTCAAGGCCCAAGGGATCTTCAATCAGCTTGTGGTGAATGATGCCAGGCCCTAGGTATCCCTTCCAGGTAGTGGGCTCCCCTCTGGTCCAGGGCAGGTCCAGAAATGCCATTCAGAAGCCAAGGCCTGGAATCGGGGACCCCAGGAGCCTGCTTGGTGCTCTACCCCATGGTATCTGAGCTGGTACCCGAGCTGCAAGACAAATTCCTCTGTATTTTTATCTCTCTTTTTTTCTCAAGTTGGAATCTGTCCCCATAGCCACCACAGCTGGGCATGTGCTGGGTCACACCTGAAGCTGGCATAGGTCTGAGGCTCACCCAAGGCCCGTGGTGGGTACAACCTGGCTACCATTGCTGATTATTCAGGATCCAGTGGCTCTTTTGCCAGCAGGTGATGGATACTGCCAGGAGTAGATCCTTCCCTTTAAGGCAGTAGGTTCCCTTCTGGCCCAGGTGTATCTAGAAATGTTGCCCTGGAATTAGGGCCTGGAATGGGACCCCAGGACTCTACCTGGTGTCCTGTCCTACTGTGGCTCAGCTGGTATCCAAGTGGCAAGACAAAGTCCTCTTTACATCAAAGAAACATACTCTGCCTTTTAGTGGAGGAAACCAGAATGTTACTGAGAAAGGCATGGTTATGAGGAGTGGTGTAACCTATCATAGTTTGCTTTGAATAAGTTAATGTTTTTAATACAGAATACCTCCAGTATATACAATCATTGCAAGACAGTAACTGAAGTCTGCAAGCCCGAGTGTTTTCAAGCACTTAAGCTCCCTTATAATCAAGGTACCTGTTATTGAGTGGGACAGTGAAAGAGGACAGGCAGCAACCCCTGCCTGAACCTGAGTCCCCATCCTTAGACCATGTCCTCTGAGCCAGCAAAGTAAAATGGAGGAGGTAGAGGTTGTCTTCTTTCTGCACACACCTGTAAGCCCAGCTCATTTTGCCAGGAGCTCTCCACCCTCTCAATCTCTGAGGTGTTCCTCTCTTCCTCTTTACTTACAACTCTCACACCTCCTCCTGGTCTTGGACCCTTAAAATAATGGTGAGTAGTAAAGCATTAGTCAGATTTAAAATCCCTGGTAACCTCTCTCGGGTAAGAAAATGCTTTCACGCAGTAAAAATATGCTTACAGTGTTCTAACTTGTCATGTTAAAGGACAAGTTGACCATCTCAGTCCTAGTCAACACTTCTGATATTTCTCACTACATCAGGATAATGCCCTAATTTCTTATTATGACCTATTATGTACTTTAAGGCATAGTTAATCCTTGGCCTCTTATACCTTCAAATTCTGGGCTTTGGCCAAACTGAGCTACTTCCATTTCTCTGAATGAGCCATACTGTCGTATCCTCAACAAGTTACTTAACCTTTCCAAGTTTGGTTTTTAAATTAATAAATAGAGAATGTCGCCCCAGATTTGCATGCAAGAACTTTATTAGGGAGTGCTGTCAGAATCTCCACTAAGACCTGTCACCCGCAGAACAGAGAAGAAAGGAGGCTTTGAGAGAGCAAGATGCCAGCCTGCCTTGCCACCAGTCCTATAGGAGACACTGGACTTGGGATGGCTCTGCAGAATGCTGGAATAAGGGTCCTCTAGACTGGATGTTTTTGTCCCCCGCAATTCATATGTTAAATCCTAACTCCCAATGTGATGGTATTTGGAGGTGGGGTCATGAGGAAGGAGCCCTCAGGAATGGGCTTAATACCCTTATAAAAGAGATCCCAGAGAATTCCCTTGTCCCTTCTGCCATGTGAAGGTGAAATGAAAAGATGGCCATCTATGAACCAGGAAGTAGGTCCTCACCAGTTATCAAACCCTGCCTATGCCTTAATCTTGAACCTCTGAGCCTCCAGAACTGTGAGAAATAAATGTCTGTTGTTTATAAACCACTCCCTTTATGGTATTTTGTTATAGCATCCCCAATAGACTAAGACAAGGGACAAAGGGATTGAGCCTTTATACTTCCTTACTGAGCAGTCATTGGATGCAGGCTGACCTTGGAAAGCCAGGGTGACCTTGAGTGACGCTACTGTCTTCAGGGGAGGGCAGGTCCTGAAGAGGGACTCCACTGAGATCCATCAGCCACCAATACTCCCAGCAGCTGGGGAATAAGTGTTTGTGTTCTGAAGTAGATAATCTGAAGGTTTCGCCACTGCAGAATGAATACCTGTTTCATAAGGTAATTATGATAAATTTATTCCTGTGCTGTGCCCCCCAAAGCACACATATATACACATGTATGCTTATTCTTCAGGTCTCACCTTGCATCTTATCGCCTGTGGAAAATTTCCCTGACTACACACCTTCCAACCTACAGTAAGCTATAGGTCATCCTTTTGGCTTCTATAGCATTATTTATTTAATCCTGTGGTAGCAATTATTATACAATATGACAATTTCTAGTAATGGCCTGTCTCCTCATCAGACTGTAAGGGGCAGGAACCGCAGGCCATAGTACTTTTCTTACTCTAAGCATCTCTTCCATTATATTGTGATTATAATGATTAACCACCTATACCACAAACTCCACAAGAACAGGTCAATATCTGTTTCTTTTTTCTCACTGTTTTATCCCATAGCACAGTACATGGAATGTAGTCTGAGCCTGATAAATATTTTGGTGTATAATGAGTGTATAATGAGTGAATGTTTAAATTTCTCTGGGAAGGGAGAATAAAGACAATGGCTTTGGATGGGGAGAGCATATCTAGAGTTCTAGATTGCTGGCAGTTCTGGTATTCAAAGGTCCCGTGATGAGACTGCTCAGTTATGTGCAGTACTGAGGAACACTAGCTAAACTTTTCTCTATACCAAACATTTATCCAAGCTCTTCACAGGTACTAACTCACTGAATCCTCATGATAACCCTAAGAAGAAAATACTGTCTATTTTACAGATGATGAAACTAAGGTATGGAGAAGTTAAATAACTTGGTCAAAGTCACAAAGTTGAAGTAGTACAGGTGACAGACATTAATCCTCCATGACTTCCGTTTTCCCAAATGAGAAGACCAACACACTCACTCTTATATCTTTCGTCTTTTTTTTCAGTAGAAGTTCTGGATCTTTCAGACTTCATTATGTGCCCCAGTGCTTCCCCTCAGTAGACTCTGTGTGGGGATAGATGAGCCTAAACTGGGTCTTGTGAAGGCCGTGGGGGTGAGGTGACTGAAGACCTTGCTTTCACAGAAGAGTTTTGGTAAAGATATTCCTGTGGATATAGGAGATGCCAGAATTGTGATGAATCCTTTGATTAAACATCAAAGGAGGAGGAAGGAAAGGGGGAAAGTGAGACCAGGCACTGAAGCAACTCATGCACTTAGAAGACCTTCCTCCTCTCTTTGGGTGGCTATCCCTTTAAAAAAGTTACAACAAATTCTTACATCAAAAAAATAACCTTAAGCTTTATCATTCAGAGCTTAATAGGTAGAGGAAATATATATATTTTTTTTATTGGAGGAGGGAGTAGAGGGCACAGAGAGCAGGAAGGCTTTATTCTCCACACCAGATAGTTTATAGTCTCCCCTCCTTTGAGAGGCAAGGCAGGCTGGGGTGCCTTGGGTCCATCACAGATGGATGTCAAGCTGTCATAGCACCTTAGGAAGTGTTGGGCTAGGTGGGGAGAGTGATAGGAGCCCTTCTTCTATTATTTCTAATCATCCCACTCTCCTCCAAAGTGATAACCCTTAAGAAAATCCTAAATTGCTTCACTTCAAGGAAATACTTTGAAAACTGGATTGAGTTTGAGTGTTTTATCATGATGCCATTTTCTTTTAAAAGGAGTCCTGGAAGCCAAATGTCTGGGGATGGATTTAGCTTACTTGCTTCCAAAGAACACTTGAGGAACTTATTAGGCTGTGCTATGATATTTTAGTGCATGTATTTGGTAGCTCTTTGTGTGGCAAGGGAAGTATGTTGTCTTAAAAAATAGACATTTTTATTCTTGGAAGAAAATTGTCTCTTAAAACACTTTTAATACATTTACTTTTACTTATTTGTATTGTTTGGTGAAATAAATAGTAAAATTAACAGAAGCGATCAAAAAGTCCTTCTAGGTCACATTTAAAAACTGCTAGAAATCTGAATTTGAACACTATTAGACTGAATTGTATCAGGCAATCTTTTAATTATATACATACATTTCAAATAAAATGCCTACTTTAGAACTACCATAGAAAAAATATTTATTTATTTATTTATTTATTTATTTATTTATTTTTTGAGATGGAGTCTCTCTCTGTCACCCCGGCAGAGTGCAGTGGTGCAATCTTGGCTCACTGCAACCTCTGCTTCCTGGGTTCAAGCGATTCTCCTGCCTTAGCCTCCCCGAGTAGCTGGGACTACAGGCATGTGCCACCACACCCAGCTAATTCTTTTTGTATTTTTACTAGAGACAAGATTTCACCATGTTGGCCAGGCTGGTCTCGAACTCTTGACCTCAGGTGATCCGCCCACCTTGAAAATATTTTAAAGTTGTAAATCTTACCACTGTAAAGGAACTATTTTTAGTTTCCAAGTTTTTTTCTGTCCTTGTCCATATGCACATGTACATTTCCACAACTGTGCTCATAATCACTATAAAACTTCATGTTTATCTTTTCTAAGCTAAATGTTATAATGTTATGTCATAAAATATTTTCTACATTATGAAAGGTATAATATATAATATAATTATAAAGGCTACCTTATAGCCTTTATAATTATAGCCATAAAGGATTCAAAATCTTCATTAAATCACTCTAACCATACATAACTTAATAATTTCCTCATGGACTAATTTATTTATAACTTAAATACATAATTTTAAATCATCAAAAAATTTATAGTTTACTTTTTCTTCACATTTAAGGCTTGAATGAATATCTCTAATGTTGAAATGTTGTAAAACACCATATGGCCACATAAGCACTAAAGCTACTCTTTTACTAAGCAATGTAATTCAGAGGCAGACACTGAGCTTTCCTGAGAGTTAGTAGATAGCACCAGGGTCTATACCCAGCCTCAGAAATGCAACCGCTGAAGCCAACATTTTTGCACAGTAAGAGCATGTGAAAAGTTCTTCCAGTATGTAACAATTGTTTACATAGGAACCTTGGTTGAATTAACCTTGATTATGCTTCTTCGTCTTCTCTAACAATGGGTTTAGTAATTTTAACCAACCAAATAAGCGCATTCCAGATATTTGACTGACTTGCTTTGAGAGACCTCTGTATGTGGAACTTGATGATGGAGGCTTTGAGCTTGAGATCTCAGTCCTCCTGTAGCGCTTCTCTCGGTAGAAGAGATACATTCTGAGCGGAATCTAGAAGAGAAGGAAGTGCTGGCATACTGTTAGGGCATTTTCTTGATAAGTGTTATGAAACATAAATCTTCATTTGACTCTGAAGAAAGCCTAGGTTAGTATCAAGATGAAAATCAGGTTATTGTCAAAGATTTGAGATAAATCTTTCCTGGGAAAGAAACCAACAATTTTTCCTTTGGCAGTACATCTCTGGTTTGCACAGGCTTGAGCTGTCGCTTTTGCAGAGAGACCACAGGTCTTAAACAGAGGCTGCTGCAAGGTTCACTACACACCGAGAGACTGTCAGACCAGCGGAAATGAAAAAGGTTTCCGTATTTAACCTCTGGGATTTTGGTCAGTCAAAACCCATGGGTAGAATACATGTGTCAACTCAGGCAGATAGCACAAACTGCTATTAGGCATGACGGAGTCTTTGCAGAATGCTAAGAAGATTTGGAGAATATTAAGTGCTCTTATTACTGTCGGGCGATTCATGCCTCTAGTTGGTAGTTCTCATCTTGGAGCACGCTTGGAATATGCTTTCATTGAAAATGTCAGGCTGCTTGGATGGAGCAGATGCTCATGGGTTGAGTCGGGTGCTCAGAACACAACCGGCAATATCCATGTTCTTTTTCTGACATTTTTGATAAAATGGAATAACAATGTAATATTCTTTCTGTAAAACTAGGCCACAATATTTAAGTAAAGAAAACAGAATGGCGTGAACCCGGGAGGCGGAGCTTGCAGTGAGCCGAGATTGCACCACTGCACTCCAGCCTGGGAGACAGAGCGAGACTCCGTCTCAAAAAAAAAAAAAAAAAAAAAGAAAGAAAAAAGAAAGGGAAATACGCGTTTTTCTCACGTGGAATGTAGAGTGTTTCCTTCTTGTTGGTCACTTATTGTTCTTTTTGCTGGTACTATCCAAAGGTGACAGCCTCAAAGTCTGTAGTCTGGGATAGGCACTTAAGCCATGTGAAAAACATAATGGAGCATAATGGTTAAAGAGCTAGATTACACCAGGGATTGAAGCCCAATTCTACCACTTACTTTGACCTTAAAGCAAGTTACTTACATTCTGTAAGCCCCAGTTTCCTTGTCTGTACTTACGAAATTCTTGTGAGGAACAAATGAGATACATTTTGCAAAACACTTAGCTTGTTGCCTGTCATGTCATGTGAAATCCATGTTGATGGATTGGACTTGTTGAGTAGATGGGTAGCCTAGGTCAGTTTTCTAGAAAGAGGGATAGGAGAGATGGAATGTTGATCCATGAGATAAATTGAGCTTACAGATTTATTGTGTATGTTTTTGACATTTTGAAAAAATTGAGTAGTAATTTAAAGGTGACAGACTTAACACAAAACCATATCTGTTATTATTTCCAGAAAAAAAAAAGAGGAGATGTTGCATCATAAGACTTCAGTCCTCCATGACAGTCATCTTCAGGCAATCCCCACCACTCCCTATCATCCCTGGGGCCAAGTTTCAGTTGGCATTCAGCATTGTGCTTGCCATATTTGTTATAGCAGAAACAATATTTTCTATCAAAAATGAAAAAAAAACACAAGATATACCAAGAGGGTCAAGAGTATATTTTTTTTGTACAAGTGAGGAATATCCTTAGGCACTTACTATACAAGGAAAGTATAAAATAACATGCTTGGCCTGCTTTATTGATTGATAATATCTCTGCGGTTCCTGTAGTCATGTTAGTTTGTGAACCATGATCTACAGGGCATAAGGAAGGATGAAAGAGAGTTCTTTAGAGCCTGAAATAGCCAGAAGTGGCCTGTGATACTAATACTTAGTTTTCATAGCACATAGAGCCATCTGCTGTCTTTCAGAGTTCATGCAGCCCTGCTATTCCTTGTTGATTCTTGCATATCACTCAAAAACCTCAGGCCTCTTATATCTTCTTTCCCATTATTTCTATGTTTTTGGACTAGAACACTAACAAGCCTTCCTTCTTCCTTTGTTCTTTCCTATTTTCCTTTCTTCCTATCTTTCTGTCTGTCTATTTTCTTTTTCCCTTTCTTGCTCCCTCTTTCTTTTACTTCCCCTCTCTTTCCTCCTTCCCTTCTCCCCCTTTCTCCCTCCTTCCCTTTCTTCCTTGTACTTGTATTTTAACACCATTGTTCAATTACTCTTCCATTTAAATTTGTATCTATTCTACAAAGAGTATAACAATAATAAAGTAACCCAAATCCCACTAGCACTGTTTTCCATGTTGTGGGCTAGTTTCTCTGATTAATTCTTTATCAGTGTCTCAAGAGTCTGCAAAAAATCTTCATTTATATGATTTGAGCTTCAAATCAATGGTGCAACCACACCCACTTCCCAAATGGTATTAAGCTTCATGTGGGTATTTCTGTGGGAAAAGTTGCTTTCCTTACATTAGCTGGGAACTACTAGTCTTTGGTTCAAGAGACTAAAAGCATTAGTATTCAATTAGACGTAAGTCAACGCTTGCAAATCACTACTTTCCAAAAGAAATAATTTTCACTAGACAGGTGGCCAACAGTGATAGTTAACTTACTTTAGTAGTATGTGTACACCTTCCAGGGAATGACTGAACTGAGAAAATAAGTCCAAACTGAGAGGAGGGAGTATAGTGACTTTTTTTTTTTTTAAACAAGTCTGTAATGCTGTTACCATGCACCGCATGTCAGTCAATAACTCTAAGCTTGGGTGTGGTAACAGACAGTCCTAAATTCTCAGTGGCCTAGAACTGAGTAAAGATTTATTTCTTGCTCACCTGCCTATTGTGGGTTTGCTGGAGCGTTGCTCATGAACCAAGCTGACAGAGGCTCTGTGTAGATGCATGCTTCCATGACTGACAGGGCCGGGAAAGGAAGAGCTCCTGCATCCCACACCGGCAATTAACTGCCTCTGCCCAGAAACGTCACAAGTCATGGCTGCTCATTTTTAACAGCCAAATAGAATCCTGTGGCTGTGCTGAGTTTGAGCAGGTAGGGAAATGCGATTTTACCATGTGCCTAGGAAGAGAGAGACTTGGTATATTTGTGAATGTCTTTAATAACTAATACCTGAACCACACTTAGGAATGTGCACAAACTAATACTCATAACTGCCACTTGAGTGTGAATAACAATGTGTGGTGTTGTAATTCATGTATTTTTTCAGGCTAATGAGGAAACAATTTTTAATGCAGAGTATTTGAGTAAAGCTACTGATTTGGGGGAATTATTCCGTCCATTTATGTCACTCTTCTTCATTCCTCTGCTTTTCTGAGAACGATATTCATTTATTCACACTTTTCTCCTGTATAGCTTATTTAACTTAATATAAGTGCTAAGTTTTCTTGATGGGCACAGTTGCCTGCTAGGTTGATTTAACTTTTAAGCTGAAAACAACCATATAGAAAGATATTTAAATGACTGTTTTTGCTGCTGCAACTACTACTACTGCTACTACTAATAAAAAGTTCTATGTTTTGTGTTATGTATTTTACCAACTAATGACACCTTCACGGGGTCTTATGCCCAACATATAATTACTGATTCTAGTTGGTATGGGTTTTTGTGTATTGTCCATTTCAATATATTTAAGGATTTATTTTGTAATAATTCTTGCTTTATGAACATTAAAATAAAATCCGAAAGTATCCATATGCATGGCATGGGTATTCTAGGTTGCAAACATAGTAATAAATTGTAGGCTTCATAAAATTAGAGGTCAGGTAAGAATACCACTTCCATTTATGGAAGCATGCGGAAACTCCAGTTTCCTTACTTGTCATTAAATTCAGGTCAATGGAGATTGTCTGCCAATTGCTTCTCCCATTTCAATGGATTTTATATTTTCTACATATTATTTTGTTCCCCATCCCAAAAGAATAGTCTTCTACATGTTTTCTCTTGAAAACACTAAAATATTCCATCATGTATTTTATTTTCTTTGTGATAATGACATTTAACATAATATCTATCCTCTTAGCAAAGTTTTAAGTATACAATTCACTATTGTTTACTATAGGCACTATTCCGCGCCTCTAGACCTCTAGGACATATTCATGTTGCATAACTAAAACCTTGTACCCTTTGACTAATACCTCCCTGTTTTCCCCTCCCCCAACCCCTGGCAACCACCATTGTACTCTCTGCCTCTACAGATTTGACTATTTTAGATTCCTCATAAAAGTGGGATCACATAGTATTGTCATTCTATGACTGTCTTATTTCACTTAGCATAGCGTTCTCTAGGTTTATCCATGTTGTTGCAATGCACTTCCTTCTTTTTCTGAGACTAGATAATATTCCATTGTATGTATACACCATATTTTCTTAACCCATTCATCCATCTATGGATATTAGGTTGCTTCCATGTCTTGGCTATTGTAAATAATGATGCAATAAACATGAACATGGTGACATCTCTTTGAGATCCTGATTTCAGTTCCTCTGGCTATATACCCAGAAGTTGAGACTCCTGTATCGTATGATAGTTCCATTTTTTATTTTTTTGAGGAACTTCTACACTGTTCTTTATAGTGGCTGCACCAGTTTACATTTCCACCAACAGGGTTCCAATTTTGCCACATCCTTGCCAATTCTTGTTATCTATTTTTTTAATATAATAGTCATTCTAACAGATGTGAGGTGACATCTCATTGTGGTTTTGATTTGGATTTCCCTGATGATTAATGTTGAATACCTTTTCATATACTTCATGGCCATTTGTATGTCTTTTTTTGAAGAAATGTCTCTTCAAGTCCTTTGCTCATTTGCTCACTTTTTATTTTTTTATTTTATTGTATTTTATTTTTTTGCTTTTGAGTCATGGGATTTGCTTATATATTTTGGATATGAACACCTCATCAGATAAATGGTTTGCAAGTATTTTCTCCTGTTATGTAGGTTGCCTTTTTATTCTGTTGATTGTATTCTATGCTGTACAGAAGGTATTCAGTTTGATAGAATCCTGCTTGTCTATTTTTGTTTTTGTTGCCTGTGCTTTTAATATCACATCCAAGAAATCATTGCCAAGGCCAATGTTAAGAAGATTTTCCCCTATGCTTTCTTCTAAGAGTTTTATCACTTCATGTTTTACATTTAAGCCTTTAATCCATTTTGAGTTGATTTTTCGTATGATGTGAGATAAAGATCCAATTTTATTCATTTGCATGTTAATATTCAGTTTTCCCAATAGCATTTATTGAAGTGACTATCCTTTCGCCATTTATTATTCTTGGCACCCTTGTTGAAGATCAGTTGACCCATTATTTCATTTATCAATAAAATGTACTCCCTTCTTTCTTATTTGCCAATCATATTTGTTTTCGTCATTCAAGAACCTTTTTTCTCTGACTTCTCCAAAGTAATTCCTACATGATCCCAGGACTTCAGCATATCTGTTAACACATATGTACATTCAGGTTTAGCTATAACTGGGCTTTACTTAAAAATATTGTTCATGGTTTTATTAGGCTTTAATGTTTACTGTCTATAAATAAACCTAAATAAGCTAAGAATCTACTTCCTTTATAATTCCCCGTAATACATTGGCCTGCCATCACCTAGTGACATCTTACATGAAGAACAAACATCACTTAACTCACATTGCAAAGTTGCACTTCTGTATATAAGCCTTCAAATTAGCACATTCCTAAGGCTTGAGAAAAATCGGTTCAGGATGATAATACCACAAGTAAGTATTAACCCTAACTAACACATGTGGGTAGATTAAGTGATATTAAAATACTTTGATAAATAAAAATTGATACTTAAAGTACAAGTTATTATTATTGGCAACAGAAAAAAGATAAAGGACCTACTGAATTATGCTTATTTAAAATATATTTTGAAAATGGCTTACAGCAAAATGCATATGAATTTTATAGTACAATAAAAATAAAAGACAATAAGCACATTTTGTAAAATTTTATTGTTCTCAAAAATGATTTCAGTGAATAGATTTATATTTCTTTTACCAGAGTTCAAATTCCAACCACTAGTATTGGACTGTAGGCCTTTTATTTCTTTTATGCACCAAAGAGAGTAAATCAAATATAAAATATGGCCAAAGATAATTTTTGGAAAAGAAAACATCTCTTGGCAAGAATTTAACCTGGAATTTTCTTATTAATAAATGAGGAGTGTGTTTGGTGGACTGGATTATGTTGTGCAGGCTTTCCCATGGACCAATGCCCAGTTGGAATATTCTTTTTTGAATACATAAACAGATGTGCACAAATTCTTTTTTGCCATTTTCATTACTCAGAAGCTTTAAGAAGAAAGTTGCCCAAATAAAATACTGACTGTGGAAAAATTATTTAGAATGCAAATGTATCCCTTTGTTTTATTTTTAACTAGCTTTTGCCCTTACTCCATACTCCACATTGGATTCAGTTTAGTAAACACAACTTTGTTTCGTGTAAAGAATTAATAACCACTCCAATGGTAGAGAATACATGGCTGATAGAGATCACTTATTAATCTGAAATCAGTTTTATCATTGAATGCTTCATCAACAATATTTCTATGTTCAATGTAGAGGTTTTGCCCTGTGGGAAGAGATTTATCACCAAACCAGCTAACTTTCCATGTAATTTTTTAGCATTTTGCCTGTCATGGGGTAGATAAAGTGGTTTTCTATATAAAGGGTCTGATAAAGGCCATCAGATTGACAGTGCATAGTGATTTTTTTAATAACCAGTAGATGATACTCAAATATTAAAATGTAGATTTTAAAAAGTCATGGCCACGTGCCGTGGTTCATGCCTGTAATCTCAGGACTTTGGGAGGTCGAAGTGGGTTATCACCAGGGGACAGGATTTCGAGACCAGCCTGGCCAACATGGTGAAACCCTGTCTCTACTAAAAATACAAAAATCAACCAGGTGTGGTGGCATGTGCCTGTAATCCCAGCTACTTGGGAGGCTGAGGCAGGAGAATTGCTTGAACCCTGGAGGTGGAGGTTGCAGTGAGCCGAGATTGCACCATTGCACTCCAGTCTGGGCGATAGCGCAAGACTCTGTCTCAAAAAAATAAAAAATAAAAAAAAAATAAATAAATACTAAAAAAAAAACCATTTTCCACCACCACCTCATAATTCTAAGCACTAATTACTGTTCCCATATAATACTAAAGGTGTGGAGATATACTCTCCAAAGAAAACCTTGGTGCCACGTAATCTGGTTACAAGACAGAGTTTTGAAATTGTATTTTTATCTTGGCAACTTGGGGGCACATGGGATCTGTATGGTTGGCCCTTTTTAATGGTGTTCATCACTGGGAATGACATTTCTGTGGTATCCTGGGCCATTCCTGTCCTCAGAGGTACACATCCATCGTCCCCGATGGTAAATCCCCACCCAGTAATTGCCAATTTGATTATGGATAACCTTTCTTTTCCATAACATGGGAACTAGACTTTAACCTTCACAAGTGACATATTTATTTTTAAAAAGGAAAACAATAAAACTTTGGGTTTAAAATCTGAGCAATTTATCGAAAAGATTAAACGTAAGTAGTTTAAGCTTCATAATTGCTTGACCACACAGCCTTATAGTGCTCAGTAGTTATGGTTTTTTATTTTTTTATTTACTTTTATTTTTTTTACTTTTGAATATATTGAGACATCGTGGAACTGAAGTTTGGAAAAGTTGGCGGTTTGTGGGTTTTTATATTGGCAGCTGACTCTTCTCAACCTCTTGGTGAAATGAAGTTATTTATAACTGCTTCTCTAGTGTACTCTGTTTTATGTTGAGTCCAACTTACAATTTTCAAAGCTAAGTACAGTAAAAATGATGTAACTAAATATAAACACTTTTTATTAGAAGACTATATGTGAAACCAGCCTTTACATTAAAATGTTTCCTTTTTTTCCCTAATTGGCAATATCTTATTGTGCCCCTTTGAGCTATAACTTTTGATAATAAGTCCTAGTTCTAGAAACTTTCTCATCTTAAACTAAACCTCATCTTGAACTAAACCACACATACATACACATTTATTTCCCCACAAATTTTTCTTAGAAAAAAAAAGTCCATGGAGACTTCTAGCTCTGAGGAACATGTTCCAATTCTGTTTTTAAAATGCAATTACATAGAAGGCATCAAGAGAATTACAAAACTAGCAAATGAAAGAATAAAGTGTAAAATAAGCTCCTTAAAATTATTTAATTTGTTTAAACTTTTTAAAAGTTCAACACTTATTTTGACTGAAAATTAAATGTTATCAGGGAGGTTGATGCTGCATAGTTATATAATCAGCTTAATTAGTTGATATGGGTCATGAAGTAGATGCCCTATTCCAATAGAGTTAATTCCAGAATTCTAGAGGAAGCCTCTCATGCCCTTAAGAATGGAGCTACATGTGCACAATGTGCAGGTTTGTTACATATGTATCCATGTGCCATGTTGATTTCCTGCACCCATTAACTCGTCATTTAGCATTAGGTATATCTCCTAATGCTGTCCCTCCCCCCTCCCCCCACCCCACAACAGTCCCCGGAATGTGATGTTCCCCTTCCTGTGTACCCTAAAACCTAAAGCATAATAAAAAAAAAAGAAAAAAAAAAGAATTGCATACATTAGAGTCCACCCGAAAAGTATAGTTTATCTCTTTGAAGTAGTTCAGCAAATTGTTTAACATGATGTCTGACACAACAGAGTAACAATGGTACCAATCAAAACTTGATCTTATCACCTGCTTTGCCAAATTTATTTTTCTTGCCTTTCTAGGAAACTGGTTGGCAATAGAAGGAGGAAAATAAAATGTAATCAAAGATGCAAAAAAAAAAAAAAAAAGAATGGAGCTAAGTCCACATTGTGGTAATTGTTATTGTAACCTTAGGGGTGTCAAATCCTGAGAAGACAATGGTGTGACAGATTGCCAAAGCATGAGTTTTGGTGATAGGCGTATCTAGGTGTGCATAGAACAGATTTTAGTGAACCTTTCATTATCATCATCATTATAATTGTTGGATCTTGGTACCATAGTTATAAATTCTGTAGCTCTGGAGTCAGAAATTCCTGAGTCTGAAGCCCACAAGCTGTATGATCATATGACCTTGGACAAGTTACTTCAATGTTAAATCATTTTCAGTTTTCTCACATTTAAAACTAGGACAATAACAAAAATGCCCCCCTCATACATTTGTGAGGCTTCTAATGGTCTATGAAAAGCACTTAGTACAATCTTCACACTCATATGTATAAGGCACTATAATAATAAGAGCTCAGTAAATGCCAAATACTATTATATAATGATTAATTCTATTACTAATTATTATTCATGATCCCCTTCCTTTAATTTCCCCCGTATCCCTGACCATATTCCAGGTTTGGCGAGTATAATACACACACTTCCCAAGAGCTGCATGAGTGGGATGTTTTATTGGCTCCTTTGTCTGATTTAGAAGGATCTCAGAAGTGGTATTCAGTACCCCAGTGGATGTGCTGCCATGTGAAGCTTCATCAGTGTTCAATGGCAGAGATTGGTTTGCTCTTCCTTGAGTCCTTCATGTCTATTGTTCCTGCCCAAATTGCCGTGCAAAATCAGAGTTAGAGGAATTGGAGTGGCTGACGCCTCCAACAGATTGACTTGAAATTCAACAAAAATTCCTGCCCCCTCATTAAAAAAATTTTAATTCCTTTCATGTACCATTGTAGGTTCTTTAGATTATTTTATTCACTGTAATCTTATAAAGCCAGAATCTATATGGTCCAGTCTCTCAGTGCAGGGTCATATAGGTCAATAACCAAAAGTTCATTAAAAATAATTTTGTTTGTCAGGAGATCGAGACCATCTTGGTGAACATGGTGAAACCCTGTCTCTACTAAAAATACAAAAAAAAAAAAATTAGCTGGGAGTGGTGGCGGCTGCCTATAGTCCCAGCTACTCGGGAGGCTGAGGCAGGAGAATGGCATGAACCCAGGGGCAGAGCTTGCAGTGAGGGGAGATCACACCACTGCAGTCTAGCCTGGGTGACTGAGCGAGACTCCATCTCAAAAAAAAAAAAAAAAATTGTTTGGATTTTTAAAATGTCCCAAAACGAGGATACTTACAAATCCCATTTTCTTCTTCCAACCCCATGTGACAACTGCTCTCCTCTCTCTCCATCCCATATCTTAGTAAAAATCCCACCATTATTCTAAGCCCCTGTGTCTCCTGTTCCTTTCCTCCTTTTCTTTCCTCTTGATTCTACATCACTTATGGACAGACTATTGGTCCAGCTAAAGTACTCTCCTCAAAAAGTGGTGGGAAGGGAAGACTGAGCCAACCAAGCATCAAATAATGAAAACCCATAAGTTCACTAGCTTAGCATAGATTACTGGGGGAGCAAAAGGAAATATCTGGAGCCTTGGGCTATGAGATGAGCCTAGACAGGCATGAAGGGGCAGCAGTTGTGATGAAGGCACTCTTAAGATGGAGTGAGGTTATAAATAAGGGTGCCCTCTCAATAGCCCTTCAATAATTTTCACTTATTCTCCAAGTAGAACTAGATGTGCTATTTGTGTTTAGCTGGGTTTCAGGGAAGGCACCTTCAGGAACAGGAGCCCTAGCTCTGTAAAGACTGGATATGCTCAGAAGAGATTCTCAATAAAAGAGTTAACTTTCTTGAAAAGTTGTACCTGGTTACACAGGAGCTTGATCTCCCTTTACTGTTAAACATGCAGCAGTTTACAAAATGACTACTTGGGAATACTTGTTTATTATAAGAGCAATTAATGCTAATATTAAGGAAATTATGTTTTCAGCAGTTATCTTTGGCCACGTCTTTCCTTCCATTCCCAGTTTCATATCTTGATTAGACCTTTAGTATGGCAGCAGCTTGCTAACCTGTCTCCTTGACTGTAGGCTTTTCAGTATCCAATTCATTTGACATCATGCTGTTGGAATAGTTTTCCTGAAACACAGCTCTGATCATGACACTTTGCTGAAACTGTAGCTACCTTTCCATTACCAAGTTCATGTAGTCTACATTTGTCAGTTGACACTCCAAGATCCTCTTCAGTCTGGTCCTTGTCTGCCTCCTATCTGCCTTTCACTCGCTCACCTTTCTGCTCTCTTCCAACAAAATGAACCCCTGATCCCATGTCTGCTTTCCCTACATTGTACCTTTCCTTATGCTGTTCCTACCCTGTCTCAAAAATCTTCTTTTTCTTCCTCCACCTATTCACATCCTACTGTATTCTTTTGAACTGAGATCAAATGGAGGCTTTTCCTGTTATATCCCAGTTCTTAAGACATATTTCTACTAAAATCTTCTTTTCTGATTTCTTCAATGTATACACATGAAAATCAGACCTGAGTTATACACATTTAGTAAGTTCTTTTATTGAAATATCTAAGATATAGTAAATCAAGATATTTTTGAGATCTGGAATGTAAACATTATGTGCGTATGCACACATATATATTGTGTGTATATACACATTATGTGTGTATACACACATATACACACACATACATATGATGGTCCAAGTCAGTTTTATGTAGATAATTCTACACCTGACATTTTGAGGTCAGGATATATATCTAATTCACTTTTTATTTTCCAAAATCTAACAGTTGATTGTTGATTGTGTAATATAAATGTTTGATGATGGATTGGACATGGAGCCTTTGCACCTTGTAGATATCTAAAATGATATTCAGTAATTCCTTGCTAGTTATTCTTAGTAAAATCAATATGGCTTTTGTTTTATGCTTCTGTAATACATTGTAACACACATAAATAAAAGTACTTAATTCATAAGTCTTCAATGAGTTATCCTTACACCAGTATAATCACCACTCAGATTAAGAACTTTTCCAGATCCCCAAAAGCCTTCCTCATGCCATTTCCCAATCACCAGACCCACTTTTTTCCTCAAAGGTAACTATTATCTTCACATCAATTTTTTGCCCATGTGATATATATTCATTTATGTCTGGTGTATTTTGCTGAGTATTGTTTTGAGTTTTATTGGTGGTATTGCTTGTAGCAATGTTCACTTACTTTTAATGTTTTTATATTCTATTGGATTAATATATATTTATCTATTCTAATGTTGATGGACATTTGTGCTATTGCCAGTTTGGGATATTATGAATAATGCTGCTACAGATATTCTTGCACACATTATTTGGTGATAATAGGTATGTATTTCTCTTGGAGATATCCTTAGGATTGGACTTTCTAGATTATGAGACAGCCATATAATTAGTTAAGGTAGACGTTGCCACCTAAATTTTCCCAAGTAGCCATAACAATTTATACTCCCACTAATAGTGGATGAAAGTTCCTATTGTTCCACAAACTTGATGTATGGGTATTTAGTTGATGCAGTACTATCTATTTAAATAACTATATTTGTGTAGTGTCACATTTGTTGTATATGAAGTAGCATATGTATGTAGGTTTATTTCAGAGCTCTCCATTGTAATCTATTGAACCATTTGTTTATCCTTATGCCACAAATATTTGTTTGTTACTGGTATAGAAACACATTTTTAACCTTTAACATAAAATTTCTGTATGCTGATCTCAAATTTACTTATTTTAATAGTTTATATGTAGGTCTATGTCAATAATTATGCAATATTTCCTAATTTTATGCATTTTACTTAGTGTTCTTGCCTTATTTCAGTGGTCAGACCTCAATTATAATGTTGAATGAATGTGGTGATTATGGGCATCTATTTCTTTTTGTGGTGCCATAAAGAAGTCTTTTAATAATTCACCATTAATTATGAGTTTTTTGGTAGATTTTGTGTGCATGTGTATGTGTACATTTTATCAGATAAGTACTCTCTACATTTAAATTGTTTATTCATTCATTCATTTTTTAATTTTTTTAGAGGCAGAATCTTGCACTGTCATCTAGGCTGGCTCCAGTGTACTAGTGCAATCATAGCTCTCTGTAGCCTCAACCTCCTGGGCTCAAGTGATCTTCCTGCCTCAGCCTCCCAAAGTACTGAGATTATGTGCATGAGCCACCACACCTGGCTTATTTCAAAATTTTCAAAATTATTTCAAAATTATAAATGGATTTTTAATTTTATTAAATACTTTTTCATAATTATTGAGTTAATTTTTGTTCATTTCCAGTTTAATTCTCTGCAGCAAGACACCATGATTTTAATCTTCTGACATTTGTTGAGACTTGTTTTATGGTCAGCATATAGTCAATTTTAGTAAATATCCCTATGCACTAGAAAATTATGTGTTTTGCAATTTTGAGATGAGATTTTCTATGTGGTGTAATTAACTCACATTTGTTAAGTATATTGTTTCTGTCTTTTATAGCCTGATTATATTTCTGCCTGCTAGGTCTATCACTTATTCTAAGAGATGAGTCAAAATCTAATAAGATATTAGATTTGTCTCTATCTCCTCTTAGCATTATGAATTTTTACCTTTGCCAATGTGAAGGCTGTTATTTAGTGCATATAAATTTAGAATTATAATTACTTTCAGATAAATTAATCATTTTATTATTAAGGGATATCCCTTTTTAACTCTAGTAACACTGATGTTCTTACTTCTTTGTTACTGTAGTAGAGCTATATCAACTTTCTTTTGGTTTGTGTTTGGATTATATTTACCATTTTTACTATAAGCCTTTGTGTTTCCTTATATAACAATTGTCTCTTGTAAAATATATATAGTTTTTATTTTATTCAGTCAGATAGTCTTTGTTTAGTAACTGGAGTAATCTGTTTAGTTTATTTACTAACATTTTGATCTGTCATTGATCAAATCTTTGATCTATCATTGTACTGTTTTCTATTTGTGATTTTTGTTCTATGTAAATTTTTCTTTCCTTTTTTGCCTCTACTTTAATGAATCTATTGTTTTTAATATTTCAGTTATCCCTCCGTCAATTTGTTATTTATACAAGTTGTGCTTCTTTAAGTGGTTACTCTAGAGAGTAACACATGTAATACATCCTGGCATTAGTAAAATTAGAGGTAAATCATTACATTTATTAATACTCAGACAGTGAAATGACCTAACAACATTCAACTCTATTAGCCCCTTACTCTCTTTTATATTATTGTTGTTAGATGTTATTCTTTTATATAGTAATAATTTATATACATTTACCTCATATTTGTCCTTTCTGTGATACTTATATTTTCTTTAAATCTTTGTGCTTTCATGTGGATTCATTTGCTTTTTGTCTGAAGAATATCTTTTATTATCTCCTTTAGTGTGATCTGTTGGTAACAAATTCTCTAGTTTTTGTTTCTCTGAAAGTATACCTATTTACCTTTATTTTCAAAGTATATTTTTGTGAAGTATAGAATTCTTGGTTGTCAGATTTTTTTTCAGCCTTTTGAGGCTACCATTCTATTGTCTTATGGCTTTCACTGCTTCAATTAAAAAGCTGTTATCTTACTGTTCCCTTGAAGATTGCAGATATTTTTGTCTGTCTGCTCTTAGGAGTTTTCTGTTTTTCATTGTAACAGTTTTACTGTGTTATACCTAGGGGTGTGTGTGTGTGTGTGTGTGTGTGTGTGTGTGTGTGTGTCTGTATGAGTCTGTTCTCATGCTGCTAATAAAGACATACCTGAGACTGGGTAATTTATAAAGGAAAGAGGTTTAATGGACTCAAAGTTCCACATGAGTGGAGAGGCCTCACGGTGGAAGACAAAGGAAGAGCAAAGGGACGTCTTACATGGCAGCAGGCAAGAGAGCATGTGCAGGGGAACTCCCCTTTCTAAAACCATCAGATCTTGTGAGACTTATTCAGTATCATGAGAATAGCATGGGAAAAACCCACCCCCATGAGTCAATTACCTCCTACCGGGTCCCTCTCGCAACACTTGGGAATTATGGGAGCTACAATTCAAAATGAGATTTGGGTGGGGACTCAGCCAAACCATATCAGTGTCTTTTATATTTGTTGTGCTAGTCATTTACAGTGCCTCTTGAAATCTGTGGCATGATAGTTTTTATCAGTTTTGGAAAATTCATAGTGATTATTTCTTCAAATACTGCTTTTGCTATATTCTCTGTTTTCTGTCCTTTTGAGACTCCAATTATATAGAGGGTAGAACTTCTCCCATAACTCCACATCTCATGTCCTTTTTCCTATGTTTTAAAATTCCTTTTCTTTATTTAATGTAGCTATTTTATTTGGACTTATCTTCCAGTTTACTAATTCTGTCTTCTGTTATTAAAATTGACTATATAGAGTTATTAAATTTCAGTTACTGCCTTTTTTAATCTAAAATTTCAGTTTCAAAAAGTTCTTTGTAATTTCCAGTTTTCTGCTAAAATTACCAACATTTTTTAATGTTGAAAAATGCTGAAACATAAAATTGTCACAATTATTTTAAAGTCCATTTCTGATAATTCCAATATCACAATCTCTCATGGGTCTCCTTCTGTTGCATGGCTTCTACTGTTTTCTCGGTTTTAGGTTATGGGGTGTTGCCTTGTTATACCTAATTGTTTTTTATTGAATCCCAACATAGGTGTGAAAAATTGTAGAGAGAGTCTGATACTCTGGATTATGTGATCTTCCTTAATGGAGGATTTACTTTTGCTCCTGATGGGCAGGAAGACTAGGATCAGATCACCCAATCCAATTATAGATTGAACAGATATAAAGCAGGGTTTCAGTCTTATTGAGTACATGGTTATTAGCAGTTAAAGTTTAGCCTCCCTGGAATTCAACTGGTTGGGCCTGATTCCAGTTTTTTTCCCTCCAGCCACTTTAGACTTTAGAAGCTTTGCTCAACTTCTTAGCCTCTCAGCTTCTAATTTATGCTTACTTACTTATTTTCTTAGAAGTATTTTGTAATTGGTGAATACCTCAGAAAAACACTGAATGTTGTGCTGACATCTCTGGACGGACTTCACTTTTCTCTGGGATATTGGCCTCTCAATTCCTTGCTGCTTGGGAGTTTTCCAGTGCCTTATTTTTATATTTTTGGTTCGGCTTCTCTAATTATTATAGGTGGGAGGGTTGATTATCAGTAAACGAATCTACCATCACCAGAAGAAGAAATTGATAAGATAATCTTTTGAATAATAATTTATTTTGAATTCGAAACAGCACCTTTTTTTTTTTCCTGTTGTTTTGAGATGGAGTTTTGCTCTTGTTGCCCAGGCTGAAGTGCAATGGTGTGATCTCGTCTTACCGCAACCTCCTGCTCCTGGGTTCAAGCGATTCTCCTGCCTCAGCCTCCTGAATAGCTGGAATTACAGGCTTGTGCCACCACATCCGGCTGATTTTTTATTTTTAGTAGAGACGGGGTTTCTCCATGTTGGTCAGGTTGGTCTCAAACTCCTGACCTCAGGCTATCCGCCCGCCTCAGCTTGCTAAAGTGCTGGTATTACAGGCATGAGCCACCGTGCCTGGCCCAGCAGTCTCTATTGAAACAATAAAGATAGGTTTTAAAAAAATACAAGTAAGCTATTAATTTTAGCTCATAGTGGTATTTCAGATTTTGACAATCAACTGAAAACTTTTCTTAAAAACTTTGAAGCACAGTTTTAGAGAGACATTAATGTTTTTCTGATTTTTAACTTGAAACAAAATTTGGCAAACTTTATACACTATTAGAAAAATATGTCAATTGTTTGCTTGAATGATTTCCTATTTTTCCACGTTATGGGTATGTTGAAAAGGTGATTAATATTGCCATTCATTATCAGTAAGTTAATGAATACTTCACTCAAGTACAGCTGCATCATTTAACAACAGGGATACATTCTAAGAAATGTGCCTGTAGGCGATTTTATCATTGTGTAAACATCAAAAAGTGTATTTACACAAACCTAGATGGTATATAGCCTATTACACACCTAGACTATATGATATAGCCTATTGCTCCCAAGCAACAAAGCTATATAGGATGTGATTTTACTGAATACTGTAGGCAATTGTAACATGATGGTAAGTATTTGTGTATTTGTGTATCTAAACATGTCTAAACATAGAAAAGGTACAGTAAAAATATGGCATAAAAGGTAAAAAAGGTACAACTATGTATAGCAGCTTCATTATAATCTTACAAGACCACTGTTATATATGCGGTCTGTCATTGACAGAAAAGTTATTACATGATGCATGACTGTACCTTAATAAGAGTCATTTTCTAAATTAGGTTATTACAAGTAACTATAAAAGTGGCAAACTTACATTTGCATCACTATGGAAATTTTATAATTAGAGCTTAATTTTTTGAGGATCTGCTAATCAATGTCAAAAGGAAACCAATGTTATTTACCAGTTACTTTTATAATGATTGTGTTAAACATACACAACACGGTGCTCAATATGGAGTAGAACATTTGGACAGTAGAGGGTGCAATTGTACCTTTAGTTCTGTATTTTAGCCGTTAGAAATTAGTATTTAGTGGCTGAGAGATAAATTTGAAGAATGTACTGTTTGCTGAAGCTGTACACTATTTATGGAAGTGTATTTAAAATAAACTGAGTCATGTAAAGAAGGAATACAAATTTCTCTATCATGTGATGCTTTGCTTTACCTTGTACTTTTAAAAAATGAAACATTTAAATCTCAATCAGAAACTATTTGCTAAAAATATTATTTTTAACTGAATAAAGAATATATTTTCTACATATAGAAAGGCATATACATATCAACATGACATTTTTCTGTTGCGGAGCTTTATTAATATTAATTATATATGTTTTTCCTCTTGGGAAATGGTGCTTCCAAAAGGATTAGGTATATTGATGACTGCATCATGAGACTCCCAGTTTGTGGGAGGAAAAATATAATTAAAACCACTAAAGATAAATGATGCAATGCCAAGAGGGTTTTTACATTCACATGGTTATTAATACTAAGGTTTTGTTGAAGATCTAGAAGTTTCACACAGTTGTGAATCAGAAACTTAGATTTCTATTTAGACACTGAAGCAGCATTATAACATTACAGTTAAAAGCTTAATTTATAAAGATTTTTGGGACATACGTATGCAAGGCTTTGACTTTTTATCTTCAAATTTGACTCATAGATAAGGATTTATTTTATTTTCTCATAGGAACGGCTTGTCTTTAGGTTTTTTAAGGTTGACAACAATTACTTTTTTCAAGACCTATATTCAAGTCTAATAAATTTGAAGAGCTTACGAAGTATTCTTTCTGACTTTTTAAAATTACAGAAAACATCTACCTGAGAAATATTCTTTTTTGCATTAACAAACCATGTATTCCTGTCTTTTGATTTAATTGAACAACTATTTAACATAGCCTTGTGACTTTATAATTATTGCTAATTCCCAAAGGTTAGCACTTTCATATTCAATTGATTGTGATGTTAAGCTTATGATTTTATATCTAGGGCCTAATCTGACATTCTATGGAGAAAGCAAAGCAAGAACAAGGGAGAGGAGATGGGAAATAAGTATATGTATGTTAAGAATTAAGTTAGTGAAGGAATTTTGCAGATGGATGTAAATTTGCTTCTTGAACTTTGAATCTTAACTTTCAAATTTTAAATGATCAGGTAGGACACAAACATTGGTTAATAATCACAGAAGTTATTAAGTATCTTAATTGAAAACATCTGCTTTCAAAATAATATTAAATGGTATGAATAGTTTTCTACAAGATGTATGTATTAAGAAGCACTAGTAAAGAAGGCCAACTCCAAATAAAGCAATCAGCTTTTGAAAGAGTAGCTGGAACTGTGGAAGAAACAAAAAAGAAATTGCAAAACTGTTGGTCCTGTAGACATTGCCAGTGTTACATAAAAGCACTGTACCTTGAAGACAACATATTATAAGCCTAACAGTAAGAAAGAAGGTGAGATTATGGTGATTTAAAGTGCATTGAGAGAGTTGAAAAAAGTAGTTGGATATCAAGACACATTTCTAGAAAAAAAATCAGAGTTACAGGAAGAAAACACGGTTATCATGGGCCTTAAACAGGCAAATATGTTGTTCAAATAGTGATGTCTTTTTTTTTTTCCGTAGAAGAAAACCCATTTTAAAGTTAAGCCTCTGATATATTTGATTTATTACATACAGAAAGGCTTAAACTAAGCCTCTGATATGTTTGATTTATTAAATATTACACAACACCATCAATAAACAGAAAAATTGTCCCTTTTGATTCTTTTCCATCAGAGAGGTGTGTTTTGCATGTTAAATAAATAATTGTTCACTGCATTTACTCCTACCTTTATTTATTCAAAGCAATTAGCCAGTATAGTGAGCGCCTTCCTGTTCTAGGTGTTGATGAACAAAATAGACATAATTCTTTGCTTTCATAGTTTACAGTCTAATGGGAGATGTATCTATTTAACAAATATTTATGCAAATTAGGGTTAGCATTAAGGTTAGGGTTAGAATGCATAATATATAATTATGCATTCTGATAAAGTGCTTTTAGAAGGGAAAATATTATGGGGATGACTCTGAAGGATTATCAGAGGTAGTTTTATTTTAGGGAAGAACTGAAGAATAGATTTATTGAATAAACGACTCAAGAGATGAGAGGCAGTAATGGGGCAGTGATAGGGCTAGGATTTGAAGGCAGTGAAAGGGGTTGGGAATAGGGCTTCACAGGCAAAAAGAGAATTCCCATTGGAAGCTATGAAATGTTAAGACGTAATTGCTTAATGCTTGGAGAACTTAAAGAACTAAAGGATCACTGTAACACTTTGGTAATTAATTACTCATCAAATGCTCTATGTATTTTGATCCCATTGTAGTCCTTCCTTGAACATTTTCCAAACCTAAGCAATAATCCTGTGACCCAGTCTAATTTTAAAGGGAGGAAATGTGATTATGGATCAAATGGCAAGGCTAATCCTTCCTGTAGGCACCAAATTTGTTATATGTTCAGGGTTTTCTGTCATGTCATTGGCTGTGGCCACAGGCTGGGCAAATTGTGGTTTGAAAGGGGAGATGTGAGTAGTTGACACTACTGTTTGTGGGACGAGAACTGTGTGTTCTTGTCTCAGATATTGCTGTGTATGTAGATAGCAATAGGGGATTTCACAAATGGAGAAAATGCTTGTACTTTCTATTAAATTGTCTAACTGACTTTTAAAGTATTAAATGCCATGAATACTCAGGTTCAACACTGAAAGTATTAGAAGAAGGAAGGTTTAGTTTTTAAACAATGTATATATTTACCATTTATTTATATGGTATATACAGTATGTAATATTTTATGTATTTATTGTATATTTATTTTGGAAATTCGTAATACATACTGGAAAGTTAAAAGTACTGATATTAATGCAGAAAGAAATCCTTTTCTTACATTTTTCTCAATCTCTCCCAAACATTTTTTACCATGAAACCCTTTTTCATTACATTTATTACCATCTTAAGGAACTAATGTTCTTTAGTTCACATTCTGAGGGAAGCCCTGCATTAGAGCTGCCTGGTTGCTAGCAGAGCTTTACTTTGGCACTCCTCTTAGAACAACATATTTGCCTGCTTAAGATCCGTGATAACTATGTCTTCTTCCTGTCACTTTGAATATTTTCTAGAAAATATGTGTCTTTATACAACTGCTTTTTTTTTTCTTGAAAGAATCACCACTTAAAAGATGCCACCTCTCAATGTTGTTGCACTGGGGATTAAGTTTCCCGCATATGAACTTTGGGGGAGACATTCACAACATAGCTGACACATTTGCTTTTTTTTCTGTGGGAGGTGGGATAGGATGGGATGTTAAACCATGGCCTATGTTGCTGTCACTCCTTTAATTATCTGTATTTGTGTGTTTGTATGTATGTATATATATGTTATTTGTGTGTGCCCTTGAGAGTGACATAAAGTAAACTAAAAAATAGACCGAACGTGGAAACACTGTTATCTTAGGTAAGTTTTAGTTCTGTGACTGCTGAGAGAATATTACTTGCTGTTTTCTGATGGAGGGTCTGACCAGTGGAAACTGGAAAATGAAAGTAAGCAATTTTCGCTAAGTTCTCTATGTTCCTAACAGCAGCAATTGCTTTTAATATTCCACAAATAAACATTGTGAAGATTTCCCTGTCATTTTTTCCACTTAAAAGTTGTAGTCAACATAGATGATTGTGTAAAGAAACTAGATGATTAGAATTTTGGCTGTATTATATTCTGGGGAAAAATTAGATGAATTTTCCATAATGCCTCTCTACATTAACTCTTTGAGTAAAAAATTTGTATGTAATACAGTGACTCTAGACAGACACTATTTTGCACTAATATCAAAAAAGTGTGAAAGTTCCTATTGTACATTTATTTATATGGTGCATTGAAACTATATGATACTTTAGATATTTCTGTTTTGGGTGACTTCTTCATTATATAGGTGTTTGCACATTTGTCTTTTAAGTTTAAATCTGGACCACTAATATTTAAAGTATTCTTTACCTACCAGATTAAATGCCTGTGCTTTCAATAATGAATTTTTAAAAATCCAGTCTAGACCATGAAGGAATTACTGAATCTTTTCTCAAAACCTACATTAGGCAAGGCGAATGATAATGTTACAGTTAGTTACAAATACATAGTGAATGTATGCATCTCCTGGGCCCCAGCCTGGGGCTCCTATCCTTGTTTCAAGAATAATACTTGGCAATATCTTGGCCCTGGAATGGTATCCATTTGCTTTACTAGCCTACTGCTTCATTTGCCTGACATTAGAAAAGTAGATTTCTGGATTTCCATCTCATGATGATTATAGAAAAGTCACAATATGAGGATTCCTTAATTTGAAGTTAGGTGATATTTACATGCCCATTAAGTTAATGAGAGTGGAGATCTCCGTGTATTTCCCTACTAGGTCTTTTTTCCTGCAAAGCCCCCTCTCCCTTGAATCACTGACATTCTCACAATATAAATAAATTTCTTAACATCTTTCTCTTGCCCAATGCAGTCATTTTACCTATTAATAAAAATTCAATTCACTCAAATTTCTATTTTATTATCTTTCTTACATCTTTAGTATTTTCTTACCTTACTATTTTTAAAGAGTTTGCTAACAAAATTTCGGTTTTCTTTATTTTAAATTTTGGTTACAAAACCTGTAAGAAGAAAATGGCCAAGTTATATCATCCGCTAAATACTAGTTAAAATAAAAACAACAGCAAAAAAGAAAAATCATGGACTATAGAGCTATTCTATAAGCCCCACGATATCAAATCTGTTTTCAGAATCAAAATTACTTTTGAAAGTACTATAGAATATTTTGTGGAAAATAATGATGATTTACCTTAGTAAAAGATGCACATTTAATATGCCAGAAGAATCACTGAAATGGAACTGAGCAACTCTAACTTATTTATCATACAGGGAGATATGTTGCATGCTTATGTGCATATTCATTAAGCTTCAAATGTAGTAAAATGGTATCTTGTGAATAAAGCATTTTAAATTCTATTTTATGCATTTAAAAATTTTGCACTTATTTCAAAATACAAAAAACCTAATATTTTTCTTGATTTTTTTTCTTTTGGCTATTGGAAATGAGCAGCTGACTAAAGAGTACAAATAAATATTCATTTTGCTAGATAGTTCATGAGTTTTCATGAGAACTAGTTTAGCCTGAGACCCAGTAATAACTTCCCGTCATCTTAAGAAGGGGACTATAAAAATTCATTTCACCTAATATTAAGCATGACACTAATTCGGTATTAAATGCTAAGTACATTAGCAATTATAGTACAGTGCGCTATTTCTTTCCAAGTCTCTGCAGTAAGTTTTTCATCATTAATGGTTTATTTTTTTTTCTTTTCTACGCAGAACTTACCATTTGAAATAGTATAACTTGAAAACAGCCAAACTATTTCCATTTTTACTTATATCCATGTAAATACATATTCCTTATGGACAAATCTATCCACTAAACACAATTATAAAACTAATTCTATAGGAATTAATAAAATAGCAGGCACTCGAATCCCTGTACTTAATTCATAGGGAATCAATGTAAGTTCCAGTTTCTGTAAAAACAATAAAGGAAAAAGGGATCCTTGAATTATTGTCTAATTTATCAAAGTGTAATTAAAATTCTGTTGTCTGACTCATCCCCCTTTATAGTCCAAAGACAATTCTGGTTGTGCATTATTATTCGTTGCAATAGGATGATTGCTTTCCTAAAACATATTCACACGAAGTAATGTATAAGTGGGTTTGTAATGTGCCTAAAATAATAGGTATTATCATTATGGATCTTCCTTGGTTTTGCTTTTCTATCAGTAATGTGGAAAGCAAAATTTGAAAATATTTATAAACTAGAGAGGCTCAGATATTTTGAATTAATTAGGGTGACCAACTCTCCTGGTTTGCCCGAGACTGGAAGATACTTAGAACTTTTAGTTTTAAAGACAGGACAATTTCAAGCAATTTTAGGATTAGTACAATCTCTGGCAAATGGGTTCAAGTTACTTACCCTGAGCCAGAATGTAATCTTGTTGAAATAAAGACAAGACAAAGAAAAGACAAGACAAGAAAAAATAAAGACAAGACAAGAAAAAATAAAGACAAGACAAGAAAAGGAACTTTTTGAAAACCTTGTTGCTGCTCTTTCAGGATTTTTCAAATTTGTCCTCTTCGCCTCCCCAACCCCTAAGTCAAGCAAGTTGATGTTAAGGACACTCTTCTCTCTCTGGATACAGAATAGGACAGTAGCAACACTTACAAGTTCTGCAGAAAGTAATGAGGGGTAGGGGCCTCAGCTCTACATCACCTAGTCTGGATATGAAGCCAGGCTTTGCCATTGATTAGTTGAATGATTCTGTGGCTCCATTTTCTCTAATATTAATAGAATATTAATAATATTTAACTTATAGTGTTGTATGAACAATACCTATCATGCATTAAGAAGTCAAGGAAGTTAGTTAATTTTTTGTGATCTTGATTATGATTAGCAACTTAGAACAGACCGTTATGTCTGCCAGTGATAGTAGCTTTAAAATCTAGATTCTTAGGAGGACTTGCTACTTTTAGCAATCTTCTGCAAGAGGTAGCTTCTATCACCTGAAGGGCTCAGCTATATATTTGTTTGTTTATTTTTTCCCATTCAAGATATACACATGAAATGGCAGAAGAAAATTTCAGAACTTAAGATTCTTCCAGGAAATACAGTGTCAGTGGAATGGACAAGTGGATAAAATTAGCACAGTTCTTTTGGGCTAATTATGTTTTTAGTGAAGGATGATAAATTCTACAGATTTATTTTTGAATAGCCAGTATTGTAATAAAGCTACTTTGTTGGAATAGCTCATTAAATGATTCTGAGAGTCCGTTAAGGAAGGCATGTCAGTTTTTATTCTCAGTTATGAGGGTTGGGTGCAAGACTAAAGAGCATATGGGAGTTCAACAGGCCACAGTTTGGTCTGGCTACCAGTAGAACTTTGCTTCTATTAAAGTTATGAAAAAGGAAGACTGCTGAAAAGCAGGTTGTGAGTTGATTCTGGAATTCTAGAGTACGAATTCAGTTCCTTCAAAATTGCATTGTTCTAACTGTTAGCATCTAATGTCAAAGCTTCATTTCAGATAGGCAGTGGAGCAGGCTCAGATCAAGCCATTCTCCTCTACTCTATCCCTAAAGGAATTTGAGGTAGACACTTTCTAATTAGCAGAAAGTAGACTTGTGCCTGATTTTTGATCTTGTAATTTAGCCAATTAAGTTTACTACATGACACTTAGTAAAGATAATTTGTCTGTTAAGACGTAATTGCAGGACTTTGATTTTTCACATAAGGTTTATTTCCAGCATTTACTAAGTACAACGCATAAGATGTTTAAGAAAATATTGGAAACACTCAAAAGGTTGAGATGGAAACCTGGTCGCTCAATATCTAAACAGCTGGTCAAAAGCATCATTGAAAAACATACCTAAAATATTTATTTTTACTTTAAAAATGAAAGAGAAAAGGCTAGAATCCTGGATTTTGCATATGAAATTATAAAGCATTTAAGGGAAAATCAATTTAAAAAAATAACACAGCCTGACATAACTAAATATATTCTATTCCTTGAACACCTTTTAAAGTCAATTGTAAAAGTCATGTCTTTTCAGCTGTTTACTCTCTTTGTGTTTGTTATAATAGATTCCTGACTCTCAATATCAGATTCATCCTGGAACAGATTTTATATCATGAGATGTAAATTTAAAATGGAAATGTAATGTGTATACATCCTATAGTTGCATGTAGATATGCCAGCTTAAATAATGAAAAGTATTTACATAATTTAGTGTAAAAAAACTCACTTTTTTCCAAAATGCCTAAATATTTTTGGTTGAAGTCTTATTTTTTATTTTTGGGGAAAGTGTTTTAGTTTTTATTTTCCTTTGTACATGTAGACAGACTTTCTACAAATAAGGAAGAAACTTCTCTCTTTGTGCTGCTCAAAAACATTAAGTAACCCCATTTAAACCCTAAATAAACTCTAAAACATCAATGAAAAACTTATTTAAAATATTTGTTTTTACTTCAAAAATGAACAAGATGGCTGGGCACAGTGGCTCATGCCTGTAATCCCAGCATTTTGGGAGGACAAGGTGGGCAGATCACGAGATTAAGAGATCGAGAACATCCTGGCCAACATGCTGAACCCCGTCTCTACTAAAAATACAAAAACTAGCCGGCATGGTGGCGGGTGCCTGTAGTCCCAGCTACTCCGGAAGCTGAGGCAGGAGAATCACTTGAATCCAGGAGGCGGAGGTTGCAGTGAGCTGAGATTGCGCCACTGCACTTCAGCCTAGGTGACCAGAGCAAAAATCCGTCTCAAAAAAAAAAAAAAGAAAGAAAAGAAAAACAAAGAGAAAATCCTGGAATTCTGAACCCAGCTTAGCAGTTGTCTAATTATGTCCTCTATACATTGTATCTGATATATTTTTAGACACAAACTCATGGCTTCATGAACCCCAATAATAGATCTATAGGAAAAAGTCATTTTGTATTAAACATTTTCCCATGGAAATAAAAAATTCCCACAGGTTAAATAAGAATTTGGCCTTTTGCCCAGAAGAAGGAAATTTTCATGGAAGCTTTTTTAGACTACAGTGAGTTATACAAAGTCACAGTACTTCTGATTGGTTTACTTTTAATTAAAACAATAATTCAGAGCTATTATTTATTATTTTCAATATTTGTAAGTTGCTCATTTCTTCATGCAAAAGAAAATGTTTTGAGAATGATCCATTTTATATATCACATTTAGAAATAAATGCACTTCTGAAAGCCTGTGTTGGAAAGCAGAAAAATGAAGTGTCTTGTGTAATCTGCATTAAGAGAATTATTAGATCATAATCTACATAAAAGAATATTCAGGACTATATATATTTTGTCATTTAGTCCTCTAATTACAAACAAGTACACTTTAAATGAACAAGCTTGTTAACATACCTTGACCTCCCTCCCTCCTTTCGTCCCTTCCTCTGTCTCTAGCTTAAATACAAAAAGTTGTGTATTTAAAAGCAACAGTGTGCAAGTTATTTTGATACTATTCTTTGCCAAGTTTAGAATTGCATTGCAATTCAATTTTATTTTCTATCCGCTTTGTTTTAGTGTTAAGGAATAACCAAATAGAGCATTGAGGATTATAATATTGAGTGCCCAAGAATAGTAATCAAAAGTCTGCCAATAAAGATGCTATAAAATTGGATGAGTTGGTAATGTCTTAAGCAAATATTAGGAATTTAGTTACGTATTAGGCAGATATTTGGGGATTCTAAACATGTGTTCCCATGATGGGAGAGTAACACTTGGATAGAAAGGAAGTTACCTAATTGTGATCATTTTGGGGAATATTGAGTGGGCAGGGATGAGGGTGGGAGTGGGTAGAGGTGGGGGTGACTGCAGTATAGTGTACAATTCACTGCAGCCCGCGTGGTCTCCCTCGCTCCTTCACGATTTTCCCTCTTCATCAAAGTTTGTGTCAGGATGTCTTCCTGGCCATTCAAGTGGAAAGATACATTCCTAACAGCTTGGTTGTGAGGAAAGTAATATTTTTAAAGGTATGATTCAGTTTCCAGATGAAATTTTTGGAGCTCGGGAATGATTTTTAACCCCCATCCTCTCCCCGCCAAATTCAGCAAATGGAAGAAGCAAGGCCCATCCGAGAACTATTCCCAGGCACCAGCTCGAGGCGGAGGGCTCATGGGGAAGCTGAGTGGCCTGCTAGGGCCCAAATCCGTTTTTGGCCTTTGCCCTAAAACAGTTCCCTGATCAGAGTTTGGAAGGGGCAGAAAGGAAAGTAACTATCTGGAGCAGGCAAAGAGTAGCCACGCCTCGGGGGCTAAAATCGGAAACCCCACCCCCTACCCCACAACCCTTTCCCAAAGGTAGTAGGCTGAAAGGGGGAATTCCTCGCGGGCGCCGACTCGCTTGCATCTCCTGAGAGGCAAGTTTCTTCGCAAGCGTTAGCCACCTGTGTGAGGCGCTCCGCGTGGGAAAGGTGGCGTGGGAGAAGCGACAGCTCGGCCACACCGCTCTGGAGCTTTCCTTAGTGAGGCCGGCCGTCAAAACACCTCCAGAACTCAGAGCTTTGATGATACAGAGTCCCGTATACCTCGTACGTCGCTAGGATCGTAGCCCAACATTCTCCAGGCTGGTCTGCTCTGGAGTCAGCTGAGGCCTCCCGAGTTTGCCCGGGGTCCTCCCTGTCCCCTCCCTCCCACTTCCCCACCCCCGAAGTAGTGCTCCCGCCTCGCTCCACCCGCACACCCCCGGCGCGCCTTGGAGGCTTATCAGGCTCCCCGCACATCCCGCAAGCTTCCTTGGGCGCCCGGCACGAGGGACCCTGAGAGCCCAGCCGCTGCCTCGGAGCCCCCATTCATGTCCCCTCCTCCCGCTCCCCCGCCACCGCGCCTCCCGGCTCTTCTCCCCCGCGCCGCGGCGCCCACCGCGTCTCAGGTTTAATCCCGAGTTGGCCCTGCTCGTTTGCTCTCCCCGCTCTGAGCCTCACAGCCAGCCCAGAGAAGTGGAATCTGCACTGAAACTCTGGGTGGCTGGAGCCGGCGGACTGGGCATGCTCAGAAGCCAGGGCTGGCTTTGGTCTCAAGTAGGAAGCTTTGGCACTCGGGAGGCAGCGGCGACTTTGGGGAAAGTTGATCGGAGAGGGGAGGAAGCCCCAGGACGCGGAGCAGCGGCAGGAAGGAGCCCCCGGCAGCCCGGAGGAGCATGGGCACCTTGCGGGATTTACAGTACGCGCTCCAGGAGAAGATCGAGGAGCTGAGGCAGCGGGATGCTCTCATCGACGAGCTGGAGCTGGAGTTGGATCAGAAAGACGAACTGATCCAGAAGCTGCAGAACGAGCTGGACAAGTACCGCTCGGTGATCCGACCAGCCACCCAGCAGGCGCAGAAGCAGAGCGCGAGCACCTTGCAGGGCGAGCCGCGCACCAAGCGGCAGGCGATCTCCGCCGAGCCCACCGCCTTCGACATCCAGGATCTCAGCCATGTGACCCTGCCCTTCTACCCCAAGAGCCCACAGTAAGCAGGGGTGACGCGCCGGGTCCATGTGGAGCCCTGGCGATGGGGAGCTGCGGGTCTCTGTATTGTCTGTCGGCCCCCGCCCCTCCTGCTTGCCATGTCTGTCCTCATCCTCAGAAATGTTTCATTTTAACGGGCACTTCTTGCGGGGCTGTGCACGTTTCTCAGAGCCAGACTCACTGCACATACGTTGCCTTCGTGTCTTTGTCAGATGTCAAGCTATTATTTTTAAATATACATACACGTTCGTGTAAGCCACCTAGTGTACGTAGAGTTTGAACACATCCCAGGTGTGTGTCCGACCGTGTGTGTGAGTGTGAGAGAAGAAATAAAAAGCCCCCTTGTCTCCCAAAAGCCCTGGCAAACCAGCCCAGCTGGAAAATCCTAAATGCAGGCTCATCAGACTTGAAATGAAATGCGTCTGATATCACCCATACTTTCTATGCTTTTGTGGCTCTCCCGGATTTCTCTACCTGCTGGCGCTTCACGCTGGTACCCTTCAAACCTGACGTTCTTGTCATCATCAAAGTGTGAAACATAAGCAAATATGCATAGAAAAAGGAAGAATTTTTGATTTCCTGAATTGGATGACATTTACAATCCATAAATGGAAAACTAGTCTGTTGATTTTGAAGAAATATTTTTTCATAACATATGAGGGAGAAGATTGCTTATTTTCCTTAAGGAACGTGCATAATGTTACTAATGGAGCATCTCCATCTCCCAAGAGGTGGTTGCTTGTTTCCAGGGTCAGATACAGATAAGCACACTTATTTAAAACGTGGACCCATTGTTTGCCTCACTCTTGGCTTCTAATGCAACCACTCTGGCATTGTTCTAGCCTTTTAGAGAACTGTGCAATTCTGATGTTAGTGGGCTTCATAACTTGGGTGGGAAAAATTTAATGAAACTTGTTATACAACACTCAACTCAGAGTTCATATGGAGAGTAAAGGGACAGGAACATGAGGTTAACAGAGAATGTGGGAGAGCACCCAAAAGAACGGCATTTTAAATTAATAGATAATAACATAATTGATAAAACCAAGGATGTTGCTGCTTACTCTACTACTAACGACATCACTTTGGCTGGATGGCACGTGTTACATAATAATGCAAGGTCCATTGAAACCCTTCACTTCTTAAATACATCAAGTTAATATAAGGAGAAAGTAAATATTCGATTATCTCTATTTGTATTTATGGGATGTTTTTGGGGGGGAATCACAGTATGTACCAATTATTACTTTTGAAAACTTAGAGTTATACCTATACATGTTGATTCCCATGGAACATTTGCTGTTCATGCAGGCTTAGTTTAGGGAGGAGTTTGTATTCTGCGAGGGAGTTGGAAAGAGACAATAAGGATAAACATTTCTGAGATTCTGACCTTAACAAATTGCCCTAATAGTTCAGCAGACTTAGATCTGCCTTAGAAACCTGAGTGATCTGAATAAACTTCAACTTTCTCTGGTAAATTAATTTGCAGTCCTGACATGCCTGACTGTTTTAGCTAACGAGGTACATGACCATCTCTCCTGGGCCAAGTTTTGCATAATGAAAAAATAACTCAAAGACAGCTCTCTGCATCTTTAAACATTTCATAGGATCTCATTTTCGTATCCGCAGGACTCTTGAGTGACACAGAGCAAACTCTGCTTTTACAAAAAGACCATTTTAATAGGTTTCATAGTGAAGCATGTTCAAGCCAGCTGATAACTCCAGTTAAACATTCCATCAGAGATTTACAAGATTCTAAGCAGTAGAGAATGAGTTATACAATGTAATAAGTTTAAAAGCCTCTTTGTACATGACTTGTAGAATAACTGCATTGAAAAACAAACAAACAAAAAAGGTCCAGAGTGGAAAATAAAGCTGGTGTGGCAGATAATTTACAGCATCCCATTATAATACACATTTTTATCTATCAAACAATGCTGTGTGTCCTGATACTGATTTCTTACTAATAACTTGTATTTTAAAGGACTCAGCTCTTAAGGTATTGCCATGATGCTTTGGGTGACTGAGGTATTTTATTGAGGAAAATGATAGAATGCCTTCCAAGCTTAAATAATTTTGGAAAAACATCTGTTCTTTTTTCACACTTACATAAAGAAAACTAGAAAAAAATTGGCTTGAGTAGTAGAAAGTGTACCTTTCTTAGGGAAAAAAGAAGTACATTGTATGCAAAATGAATAAATCTTATGTTGTTTGAATGGTTGTACAAGGTAGCTCCACAAAGAGTTAAGAAAACCTGCCAAACCAAAGAAGACTTGTTTGCATTTCAATGTATTTCACTATGAATAATTTGATTACAGGGACTTCCTGGCAACAAGTGTTTGTGTCTTTATATTTCATCTTTACTACATCTTAAATGTAGCCATCTTTCTTATACATATAGATTATTGTGAGTTCAAGTTAAAATGAAACTATCTAAATAGACACATTAATTTCCAGTTTACGTTCATGCTAGTTTTTGATTCTCTTTCTTTTTAGATATAGGTAACTGCCGCACTAATGTTCTGTTCATTTATCTGATATATGCAAATATATGTTTTGTTTTTACTTACTGAGGTTGCCTTCTGAGGATTATAATTTTTTTTTAGTTCTGTTTTCTTGGTAAATTTGGTCATTTAAAAATAGTATAAAATGTAAATTAATGTAATAACTTGAATCATTTTAACATTTTTGGCTTGGAATTTTTCCTTTAATGTGGGAACTGGAGGGAAGGTTCTGTCAGATTCCAGCACTGAGCCAGGACACTCCTGCTATAACTGTGAGGTAGGAGGAGGGTTTTTATTGGTCTCTTTCACAATCTGTATAGATACAGTACTTACGTGAAGCAAAGAACTGATGTAGCAAATTGGAATCTATATTCCACTGCTACCAAATAACTCCTTGAGAATGTAAAACTACTAAACTATATTTGGAAATAAATTGAGCAAATAAACCCTCAAAATGAAAAAACAAAACCTAAGCATTCATTATGTGAGATCAGATAGCCTGTTGATTGCCTATGTAGAATAGTTCTTATGGACTTAAGTAATTTTATTTCATCATTCCTGAAATTGATTCTATATCATGTTAGAAAATTCAGTCTCTGAAATTTTGATCTAAACCCCTTATCTTTTGAAAATATTCCCAAATCTTTTCCATTTTCATGTCACAGGGTTTCAGTCATTTCAGTTGGATTATATAGACTTGAGTTCCTAAAAGTGGTTAGTGTCTTTGTATTTTTGTAAGCTGTTGCTTTCACTCCATGTTCTATTTTATTTCCTTTTTTTTTCCTTTGTTGTTGTTGTTGTTGTTGAGACAGAGTCTCGTTCTGTCACCCAGGCTGGAGTGCAGTGGCACGATCTTGGCTCACTGCAACCTCCACCTCCGGGGTTCAAGCAACTCTCCAACCTCAGCCTTCTGAGTGGCTGGGATTACAAGCACGTGCCACCAATGCCTGGCTATTTTTTTTTTTTTTTTTTTTTTTAGTAGAGATGGGGTTTCGCCAGTTTGGCCAGGCTGATCTTGAACTCCTGAACTCAGGTTATCAGCCCACCTGGGCCTCCCAAAGTGCTGAGAATACAGGTGTGAGCCACCACACCTGGCCCCTGTTTCACTTTTTCATTGTGAAGTACTTTGGAGGAGTTAAGGATAAAAATATTTATATTTATTTATTTATTTATTTATTGAGACAGAGTCTCTCTCTGTCGCCCAGGCTGGAGTGCAGTGGCATGATCTCAGCTCACTGCAAGCTCTGCCTCCCGGGTTCACACCATTCTCTTGCCTCAGCCTCCCGGGTAGCTGGGACTACAGGCGCCAGCCACCACGCCTGGCTAATTTTTTTGTATTTTCAGTAGAGATGGGGTTTCACAGTGTTAGCCAGGATGGTCTCGATCTCCCGACCTCGTGATCCTCCCGCCTGGGCCTCCCAAAGTGCTGGGATTACAGGTGTGAGCCACCACGCCCGGCCTATTTTTATTTTTAAGGAGGCATTAATTTTAAGAGATTATTTAATCTTTTAAATTTTATATTAATATATCTCAAGAAAAACAAAATGTTCCTAAAGGCTGTATATTAAAATCTGTTGGAAGTTGAGAGAATTCTAGAATTCTAATGTAATTATAGATGGCATAATATTAAAACATAGATGTCTTGAAAAGTAGAAATTTAATTCCAAAAGTGCCCTACAGCTCAGTTCAATACTTCTATGGGATTGCCTGTGATGTGCAAAATATTGTAAGGCATTAGAGGTAAGAGCTACATAGGTCCTACCATCCAGGAGTGAACAAGGGGTTAAAAATACTGCACAAGTAAATATTCTAGAAAGTAGATAGAGTAAGGTAAGTCACAGGGGAGATAACTAAGACAGCTGGCAAAATATAATCAAGCCTGTTTAGTTTTATGGTGTCAGAAACTCATGTGGAAGTAGAAGGGTTTAAAGTAAGTATTTGAAGAATGGCTATGATTTAGGTGAGTGGAAATGAGAGGAAAGAGGGAGGGATAGAGATAGGGACTGGGGAAATACATTCCAAGCCATTAGCAAAGCGACAGCACAGAAAAAGAAAGCAGGGCCCCTCTGGGAATTGGCAGCAACTAGTGGCTGTGCTAAAGTACTGTGGTGGGAACTGTGGAAAAGCAAGTTTAGGCCAGTGAGAATGAGAATCTCAGTTTCCGTGATTTGATAAAGTAGGTGAGAGGGCATTCTTCTGGGTTTTAGAATAGCTAAGGCTCATTTGTGTGTGTGTGTCTGTGTGTGTGTGTGCACATGTGTGTGTTTTATACCAAGGACTAATAGTTACCCACTAATACAGTTCTGAATGCCAGAATATCAGTTCAGCTTTCTTATCCCCACCATCACAGTCCTGTTAATAGTCATAACTATACTAACTAGGTATGAGTAGTTAATTTAAGCAAACAGCAGATGATTAGTCTTAAAGAAACCAAGTTCCAAGTTCCTTTTTCCACTCACTTCCAAACGTTCCCGTTGAAAATAATCTAATTTCATGCCACAGACTAGCACTGCAGATTCCTCACATACCTAGGCAAGCTGAACATCTATGAGAATTGAACCTGAAGTTGTTTTTCGAAAGTCATCTTTTCTTGTTTTTGTGGAGGAGTTAAATTCCAACCTAATGTTATTCTAATAGAGTTTCCAATTTAAGGTTGATTGTTAATTTGACATTACAGTTTATGCAGTAGAATTGAAGTCCCGGAAGCATTTATAAAAATGTATGAGACCAGGGTGCTAAAACCTTATTAGGGTATTTTGAAGCACAGTCAAGTTGCATGCCCCCAAAATGGGTCTTATAATGAAGATACTGGTAAGCCCTTAAATAGAATGGCTCTAGAAACTGCCTGAGAATATAAATTACCAGCTTCCTTGCCCTACTGGGCCACATTTCCAAGCTCCTGATACTTGTTATCTGGATTCCTAATGGGAAAGGGTAGAAGAATACAGATGATGTTTCTATTGTTGCTGTTTGCAGGTTATAAGGCATATGAACACATTTTTTTTTTCCTGTCTGCCTAGCAATGGAGGGTCTCCATGGTATCCTAGCAACCATACTCGAACACCAGGCTGCTGCTCTTTCTGCCATATCTACCATAGGTGCTGCCGCCCATCCCAAGAAACTGGGTCTGTTGCTAGCATTCTAGATCCTCTCACTTGAACCTTTCAAGCTCAGAGAACGCAAGACAATGTGATAAATAAGCACATGCTGAAAGCAGCATTTACCAGTATGCTCAACAGCTTATTATGCAATCACATCCTTGGCATTTTGAATCCTAATCTGAATTGTTGAGCTGGTACTGTTTGCCACCCCTTCCCCGACAGCCCTTCTCTGCTTCCTCACACTCAGTTCTGACACCGGTTCTGCTTCTCTCTCACCATCTTCTCTAACGACTGTGTTCCTCAGCACTTCCTTAAAATTTATTTTCTGAGAAGTTTCGTATGCGCAACCTGTTTGAACTTTCTAAGGATAATTTTGTTTGGAAGAGCAGAGGAATGTTCATCCTCCAAAACTGTCGTGTAAATATAAACAATAGCACAAAAACTTCAGCTACACAAAACAGATGTTTAACACAAGATGGAACTAATAGTACACTCTCAAAAGTGTCTTATTTCTGAATGAATTTTATAAGCATACTACTCTCCAGCTTTTTTCATGGCTTATGAAATTCACATAAGCATTCCTTCTGGAGGCTCTAGGGGAGACTTCATATCTTGTCTTTTTCAGCTTCTAGAGGCTGCCTATATTTTAAGCATGAAATTTATAAGCAATGAAAAAAGCTGGAGAGTAGAGTGAGAAGAAGAAATGCCTGTTGAGGGGACAAGAAAGGGCAAAATGAAAAGAGTATTGGTAAAGCTATGCCATATTTGCAAGGAAGTTGGAAAATAGTGATAGGCTTTGTGTGCAGGTAAATAGGTGACAAGACTGGAAAAGAGCTTGCAAGTAAGATAGTACTTTATGGATGAAGACTGCCGTAGAGAAGAGGCACCCAAATTGGAGTACATAGAAGGCTTGCCTTCTTAGGGAGCTGTACTGAAGATAGTTTCCCATTAGACCAGTGCTTGTTTTGAATGCATTGTATTGTCCCTTTGAAATGCTCCTTAATTTGACATCAGTGCGGACTTGGTGGTATTTGTGCAGCCCATAGTGCAGAGGACAAGAATAAGGGCAACAACTCAGTGCATCCTGTTTCTGAATGAAAGCGTCAAGAATTACATTGCTCATCATCATCAGATTGGGTAATATTTATGGGGCACTAACTCTGTGCCAGGCACTGCTCCTGTGCTTTATATAGATTGTCTCTTTCATTAATTGAATGATTGATTGATTGATTGAGACAGGTTCTTTCTGTCTTACTGCCCAGGCTGGAGTGCAGTGACACAATCATAGCTCACTGCAGCTTCAAACTCCTGGGCTCAAGTGATCCTCTTGCCTCAGCCTCCAGAGTAGCCAAGATTATGGGCATATAGCACCACACCTGGATAATTTTTAATTTTTTCTGTAGAGACAGGGTCTCAGTTACACAGGCTGGTCTTGAACTTCTGGCCTCAAATGATTCTCCAGCATTTGCGCCTCCAAAGAAAGTGCTGGGAATACATATGTAAGCCACCGCACCCCACCTGATCATCTTTTTTTTAGGATAAAAACAACCCTGTGAGGAAGATTCTGGATTATCCCAATTTCACAGCATGAGAAAAAGAACTCTGGGGTGCAGAGAAGTGAAGCAACTTGCCCACAGTTACACAAGGTTGAGCCTGAATTTGAGCTCCAGAGCTTTTCTCCTTAGCCGCTAGGCTCTCTTACTGCCCAAAGGGCCATGGGGATTAGGTAGTTGCAGGAAAACTTTATGAATAACATATAGGTCGTTCTCTGGGGTGTATCTGTTCACCAATAGTTAAATAGGAAGCAGAAGGACTCTGGGACTAGTGGAAGAAATGATGTAGGGCGGCGGTTCCCAAACTTTCCTGCACATTAGTATCACCTGAGAAACATAAAAATCCAATTCCTAGATTGTACCACAAACCAATTAAAATCATAATGTCTGCGGGTTGGAATCTACATATCAGTAATTTTTAATGGTTCTTCAGGTAACTTTAACATGTAGCAAAATTTGAGAATCACTCTGATAGGAAGATGACAAGAGGAGTGTGTGTGTGTGTGTACGTTTGTGTGTGATATTAAAAAACCAGGATAAAATGTTCATCTAAAGAGTTGAATGTCTCTTTTGGCTAAAACCTTTAAGTGCTAGGGGCCTGCAAAAGCATAGCTGGATTTTTTTTGTCAAATTATACGTGTAGACAGTTTAGTTGACGCCTTCTTGTTTATTCTCCTAAACAAGTGATCTTTTCCCCACCTAGCCCATTGGTTCTCAAACATAGCTGTATGTTACAATCATCTAGGGAGCTTTAAAACATACATTTGCTGGGCACCACCTCCAGAGCCTATGATTTAATTGTTCTGGGGTAGACATGAGGTATAGGTATATTATTTTTACTCCCAAAGTGATTATAATATTCAGCCAGGGTTGAGAACCTCTGCTATGACCCATTCATTGTTGATTGTTACAGACTACTTGAATTCCTATACTTTGGGGAAGCACCTTTCTTGTTTCTTTTTGGGCAACCCAAGTCCCTGGCTTGCAGTGGAGCCAGACAGCTTCAGCTCTCCAGTCTCCCTAGCATCTGCACCTGTCAGTGTGACTTTAATCTCTCGGGTTACCTGTTAAGGACCTGGGGCACACAAAAGTGGCAGCAGCTCTGTTCAGTGGGTAAGTATGTTTCCCCTTTCCTGCCAGCCAGGGTTCCTGGCCACTGTTCAAATGTGAGACACATTCGGATCAGCCTTCATCCCAAGTTTTTTTTTTTTTTTTTTTTTCTCACTGAGGGCAGCTGCCTCTGTGGCCAGATAGTTTCTTTGGGTCCCAGCTCCTGCTATCCGATGCTAAGTTGAAGGTGAAACAATGATGAGTGCCTTTTGGAAGAGCAGTCCTGGGCTTGTAGCGTCTCTCCTGGTATGTGATGTCTCTGCAGCCAGCTACAGTTTTTTTTTTTTTTCCTACAGATATTTTATCCTTTTAAGGCAAACAGTGTGAGCTCAGGCTGAGGAGTACTTTCTGAGGAGACTTCAGAGAAAGCAGAACTAGCACATCAACCTTTCAGCCCCCTTTTCAGGAGGCTTGGTTTAAGTGGACAGATCTGGGCATTGCTGGCAGATGAGAGGTCTGAGACGACACCTGCAATAAAAAATCTTGGTGTGTCCCTCATGAAGACTTCCAGGAGAAATAAGAATTCCTAAACCGTGTGGTCAGACCTCACTGCTGCCCCTATTGCCAGCTCTGTGTGTCTTTCCTGCCCTCTGTCCCCTTAGATCCTTGTTACAAACTCCTCAAGGTGTTGCTAATGGTCTCTGCTAGGAGCCTATTTACATTTGTAATTTAATCATTATTTTCTCAGGTAAGGATCAGCCAATATATCACTTTATATAAGCAATGAAAATAGCTAATATAATTGCAAATACTTTTTGATAAAAATATTCTTAGAATCAGAGTCAGCAAGGAGCTTTTCTGTCTTTTCCCCACTCCTAAAATATGAAAATGTATTCAGCTGACAGATAGTATGTTAAAACAGAATAGATGTAATAAGGCTGCCCAGAGGATTGAGGACATTAATTATGCAGGGAAGTTAATCATAAGTAAAGTAAACACTTTCATTATGAATCCAGCTTCATGGAGTGCATTTGGTTATTGCACGTAATTGGGGAGGGATAAGAGGAATTAGAAAGAATGAAAAACATGACCAAAAGCATGTGTTTAATTATTATGACTTAGCAGTTAGAAGCAGAATGATAGGCAGAAGTTGGTGGTAAGACACTGGGAAAATATCTGTGTCTTTGCATTCTTATATTCCAACCTATGAAAGGATGGGGGTTCATATAAAAAGAAGAAATTAGTGACAATTTACTACCAAGATATACTACTTTAACCTGCATCAAAAATAAAATAATGTTAGTTACTTTTGCCTTTCTAAAGATAATAAATGTAAATTAAACTTCAGATTTTCTTTAAGATATATGTAATTTAATTCACTTCTACATAGATGTGGAGAGAAAATAATGTAAGCTATTTACTTATGCTTTGGCTGGGCATAAAGCATAAGTAAATACCTTACATTATTTTTATGTGGTTATAATATGCATCAAAAAACAGATCTAATGTTATTGACCTTCTAATATTTAGTTTCATTTTCTCACTTTTAGACCCTACCTACTGTTAAGAAGTAACATTGTACTTCGTACTTCTTTGAACATGAGGTAATTATAGTATCAGCCAGTCAGTTTAATTTGGTTAATTGGATTGAATGTCAGTGATGACAAATACACTCTAGTTAAGCAGAATACTTGGACTATTTTTGGAAACAATTGTATTATGGTAATATCAAGCTTTCACCAGAGCTTGGCCAAGGAATAAGGAGATAATGTGAGGAAAAAAACATATCTTCTGGATATACTGTACGTCATCTTAATGGTCCAGTTTTATCAGTAAATTATGGTTTTGACAATGCTTCTAAGTTTGGACTGAAAAGGAAGAAGAAAATATGGCCAGGACAAAAAAGAAAAATGCAAAATCTAAGTTTTGCTCCTCTGGAGTAATTGCTACAGATGGAAAATAGGGTGGGTTGGTCGTAAGCTACCATGCCTGCAGGTGGCTGGCAAACATGCTGTAAAAGGAAGCACAGCTCCACACTTCCATCTTCCTAATACCCACATTACCTAAATCACTGGTGACTAAGTAACACGTTTTGTATTAAAGCGAGTAAGAGAAGATAGCCTTAGATTAGATTTGGGCTGGTTTGACAAGAGTGTCGCCATATCCTTCACAGAGGAATATTAAACATATGAAAGTGACATTTTGCTAAGCCTGTGTTGACAACTCATTATGTCAGTGGGAAGAGAGAAATAAGAAAATATGCATTGGAATGAACCCCTTTTGGAGGATACCAAAGCTTAGAAAAGTATGCCCAAAGACACTTAGAAAAATAACAGTAGTGTTTTTTTTTTTGGCTGGGAGATTGATTCAGTGAGTTCCTCTCTGAGCAAATGGATTTTACTTAATGTAACATTTTTTTCAGTTCTGAATGTTAGAGGAAAATCTTTTTTACCCATAGTGTATGGTACAGTGCAAAATGAAAGAATTGCTCAAAGTTCGTAGTCATTCATTGAATACCTAGCTTTATAAAAATGTAATGTGAACTCCATCATACACTTGTATGAGCAGTGTTTCTTGTTACAGATCTGAAAAGCTTTAGAAATAATGTGAAAGAAAGTATGCTATGATTTTTAAAAATAGTTTTAGCCTTGGTCAGGAAAAAGTCATTTTTCTCTTCTTCAAAATTTTACTTCAGATTTTTTGTTCTTCATCAAAGGAAAATATGACATGAAAAATTGTAACTTGCCTGATTCTGCTTTCCAGATGTTTTACCATTACTTAGTATGGAAACCTATATTCTCTTGTTGGAAAAAAAGGAGCTAAGTGAGAACTAAGTGATTCCCTGTTTATGTAGCACTGAATGGCATACAAATAAATAGATGTTACTTTGAAACTGTCCTCATGGAAAGGAATGGCAAATAAATAAAATAAGCTCACTGTGAATGAATTATCTTTTTTAACTTCTTGACATCTTTTACATACTTCATGAATTTATCTAGCCTTTGCCTTTCTGTTGGTTTGCTTAAGGCATTAACATATTTATTTTCCCTTCCTTTTGGCTTTTGGTGGGAAATGCTCAGCTTAATAAAAGTATTTTCTTTCTGATAGATAACAGCTAAAAGAGTGTAGCCCATATCCTTTCCAATAACAATAATTAGAGAAAGAACTTCCAGAAATAGAGAATTTAGGCACTTAGAAGCATTATGGATATGTGTGTTTGGGTGTTTGTTTACATGTTTTTAAATAATTATAATAACCTTTTTCCGAAAATTCTGATATTTGAAGAGTATCCGTTAAAATTCATATTCTATTCATTATATAATCATGATAGTTTTAAGCAACTCACACCCTTAGAAAGTGGAGAACAGAAGAACCAATATTGAAATATTCTGGTGAATATACCAAATTTGGTGTGCAGACAGGTGTATCAAGTTGAACAAACAGATTACTAGCTCCTTTATCCTGAAGTGTAAAAGCAAAAACACTGATCATCAAAGAGGAGGATACTCTTCTCCAGTGACCCTTTCTCATCTGAGGTTCGTCTTATCTTTTGGTGCAGTCACTGAAGTCCTGTGCTATGTAAGTCATCTATCATAATAGAGCAGTGCTCCATCTTCTGGATTCCTAAGGGTTACTGTCAGGGTGATGGATGGAAAATGGCTCAAGTGTACATTTATTTGTCTTGGCAAGAGTGAGATTCTCTGCTAGATGGTCTTAGAGGTTATTAAAGAATATCTCAGGAAACCCTTGCTAGTGAGTTTTTAAATCATCTCTGACAGCTTTTCCCTCTCTTTCTTGACTCCTGTTAATAGATTTCAACACTTCTTTTTGTGGTTCAATCCATTGCTTTATCATCATGAAAGGAAGAATATAATATTAACAACTTCTCTTGCTCAAACTAGGCTCACTTTTTTTTCTTCATTTTTTTTCTGGACCTAGAAGCAATTTCCTCTGCAAAGAAATCTTTGATAAAGTGAAAGTAGTAATTGTTACTTTTTAGCCTTGTCTTTAATGGTCAATTTTATTGATGATGATGGTGATGATAATGATGATAATTACTAAAAATATTTGTCTAACTGTATATCATATATGTGATCTCATTTAATTCTCACAGCCATCTGATAAAGTAGCTACTATTATCATCCCAGTTTTTCATATGGAGAAAATGAGGCACAGAGAAATTAGACAACTTGCCCAAAACAAAACAGTGGCCTGAAGTGCTGCAATGCAGGGTTATATAAGCCCAGAGCTCATGTTCACTCTCTATATGCTGTGTTGTTTAGCTATTTGTTTCATCAACCCATTGTTAGCAGAAGTCTCTTGTGCAGTTTTGTTTTTTTTATATAGACAGCTCTTTGGTAATTTTTAATATACTGTATACCCATACTCATGATGGTCATGGGTACATTCTCTTTTAGAGACTAGCATGACTTAGTATAATGATAGTTCTTTCAATAATACTGTATTGCTACTATATTTAATTTTGGTTTGTGGTTTTGTTTTGTTTTGAGACATGGTCTCACTCTAGCGCCCAGGATAGTGTACAGTGGTACGATCTTGGTTCACTGCAACCTCCGCATCCCAGGCTCAAGCGATCATCCTGCCTCAGCCTCACAAGTAGCTGGAATTACAGGTGCATGGCACCACATCTGGCTAATGTTTGTAGTTTTTGTAGAGACAAGGTCTTACTGTGTTACTTAGGCTGGTCTCGAACCCCTGAGCTCAAACGATCCACCAGCCTTGGCCTCCAAAAGTGCCAGGATTACAGGGGTGAGCCACTGTATCCAACCTCTATATTCAAATTTTTATTAAACACAACTACATATACCTAAAGCATTTCTAGTTGATTCATACATAGAAAGTTTTCCCCGTCTTGTACTTGAGTATTTTGTTTTTAGTTTAAAATTTTTAAGTAGCATCGGCTTGTTCCTCTTGAATCAAATTTCCATTTTGAAGAAACATTCCCTCAATTTTCCAAGGGTTTACTTCCTCAATTATTTCCCTCTTTTCCCTTAAATATTAATGTCTTTAATAGAAATTTTTGGAAAGTGTATCAGTGCTTTCTGATTCTTTATTCTGGCAATTAATAAAAGTTTCTATGGATTGGTTTTCAGTTTTTTTTGTGGTTCAATCATTTACCAAATATTTATTAAGGAACTAATACAGAGTGGGACTATAGTATATGTGTCTTCTTCTCACTCACATAGCATTTAATATCTGAAAATTAGTGGTTGTAGGTTATATGCTAAAAAAGACACTCCCTTGTTTCTTCCAACATGGATTGGACCCAGCATTCCTAGGTTGGAATTGTGCTTCCAGTTCTCAGTGTTTGGGTTTGTGGTGCCATGTACATTTTTTCCGTATCCATCAGAGTTTGAATTTCTATGTTTTGACTGTTGTTGGTTAACAACTACCTCCCCCAGAAAATAGTAAGTTACGTGAAAACAAAGTCAATTTCTCTGTTGCTCCATGTTACATCCTTGGAGCCCAGAAATGGGATGGCACACAGTAGATATTTAATATGATTTTTTTTTTTGTCAAATGAAGGACAGGATAAAACCTCTTCATGTTTCTGGCCCTTAGAGACTTCAGTTTTTAATTTACAGTTTTAAACATTGGAAACCTATGTCACTGAGCTCAGTAGAATTTCCAAGCATGTTTGGTATTGCATTTGGATGCTTTGGCATGCCTTTGTGGATTGCCTGTGCTCCAAATGGTCATGATAATCCCTATCACTCCATACTCCCTTCATCTAGCCCATACCCCTTGTTTATGTTATGGGCCTGCCCTCTGAAGGCATTTCCATTTTTCAGATTGGGATTACGGTCATGAAAAGTTCCTTCTAGTTTGAATAATCTGTGATTTGTGATGCCTTTCCAAGGAAGCACACTTGTTCTACAACTCTAATAAATGTGTAATCCCAAACTCTGCAACATAAAATCTCATAAATTGGTTAATCTTAAAAATAAGACAGACTGATTGCTAATAAATACAAGCATGGGATTAGTGGAAATAGAAGAGAATCTTTTCAAATTCTTACTAATTTTATTTTGCAGACACAGCCAGAACACGTACTAAGAAAATCCTTTCAAATTTAGATATAATTTTTACTCTCCAAAAATTCTTGAAGATCTTAAAATTATGAGTTGGTAGAGACCATTAAACACATAAGGAAATACTTTTTAACTAGGTGCTTGCCTCAACATTAATCAAAATAAACACAGGAAAAATGTAAAGGTGGAATTTGCTTGTATATTGTCTCTTAGCTCTTCAGGATGGAAACTGGGAACACCTAATCCTGTAAAAAACTTTTCACCTCATCTAGTCATATGCTTATGTGAGTATCTGAAGTTATTTTTCTAGGTGACCTATTTACCAATGCAACTATAGATTTTGCAACATATTCATTGGCTAGAAAAATAAATATGTGTATGATTTCATTTATGCCCCACAATATCTGAGCAAATAATGGAGGACAGATCATCACTGTTGTACAGATGAGAAAATTAATTATCAAAGAGTTAAGGTAATATAACCTAAATCTAGTAGTTCTTAAATGATACCACTGTAAGCCCAGTAGGTCATCAGACTTAGTTCAACCCATTCTTCACTCTCTGTGGGCATTAATGTACTCTTGAGATGACCTTGAGAAGCCATTGAGTCCTGTGGTTCAGCAATGCATTTATGGAAATTACAGAAGGTAAGCTCAGAACATGGCATATACAATGGATAAGAGAATGGGTTCTAATTTAATTGCTACTTTACCACTAACTAGGTGTGTAATATTGAATCTAATCTTCCATGTTCTCACTATAAATGAGGATTATAACTTTTCCCTGATTGGAGATAATGCTTGAGAATCCCTCAGCCCAGTGCTCAAAACATAGTATGGGGCTCAATAAACAGTTGCTGTTGAGGTTCTCATTACTATCATAATTTTTATCAGTTTTGTTAAACCATTTTCCATTGACAAAGTGCTGTGTACATATCTAAACCAAATGGAAGAGCATGAGATGGAAAGAAGTTCAGTAATGACAAGGTCCTGGAGCACAGCCCAACACAACCCAGCTTGGCTTTACTGAGTATGACTCAGAGGAAGATTGAGTGACAGAAAGGATCCTACACAATTTCTGTGTGGGATAACTGTGGGCAAGAAGGTTTGAACATAGGCAAGTGTGAAGTTCCATAATAATGTTATTTATTTTATTCAATGAGCAGTTATAGGCCTACCAAAAATTTAAGAATGGATTGATGAAGTTTGTACTGAGCACTGTGTATTTAAACCATGTTAAAAAAAATCATGAAAATAATTGTATTATGCCAAGGGAAAGCTGTCTATGCTCTAAAAGACAGGAAGTATTAATATTTAGTGGTTATTCTGTGCAGATAGATGTATGTGAAATTATAATAATATTGTTCGTAACATTTATCTTAACACTTGCAGCCACTATATATGTAGACTACGGCATTGCTGCTCTGGAGGAAAGTTTTAAAGACCCACTGCTTTAATGATTTGATTTAAATCCATCAAAAGTGTTCAAAGAAAAATGGCTTTTCTGTTTGTTGAAATGTTTGCATAGAAGTCATTCACTAGTAATAGATTTCTATTTGAAAACCATTTATTCCCAACTTGAATGTTTTCTGTCCAGCCCAAGAAGCTATCATATGTAGAACATAATCTTAGCTTATAAATGCTTTCTGTTAATGACCTTGATACTGTATCTCAAGATGTCTTTTCAAAAACAATATGATTGTGGGTAAAAGCAATGATAACAGCCCTGCTTGCCTGTAGAGGAATACATTAATGGTCTTGGACAAATTCTTGACAGTCATAATGATGAGCTGATAATGGAATGCTTTAGAATAAAAATACAAATACTAGTTTATTTTGAGATGTGTCATGTAATACAAGAAAGATTATTTTTAACAGCTTTATTGAGGTATAATTTATATACCATAAAACTTACCTAGTATACATGTAAAATACAAGGTTTTTCACTACATTTATAGACTTGTATGACCATCACCACAATCCAGTTTTGGAACATTTCAATTAGCCCCCAAATTTCCTGGAACCCAATTGCAGTCAGTCCCTGCTCCACTCCCAGGACCTGGCAACCACTAATCTGCTTTCTTTGCTTATAAATTTTCCTTTTCTATACCTTTCATATAAATAAGCATTTTATTTTACAAATATCAATTTACTTGAATGACTATGTGACACAATTTATGGCTTAGTCAATGAAGGTTAGAATGCTAAGGTTGTATTTGGACCCAGGGCATTTGTTGTTATATTGGACGCTAAATCTCATTAGTGTCAGAAAAGCTCAATTGGCCTGGTTTTTGTTGTTGTTTTTGGAGAATTGAAGCATTTAGTTTTGTACCTAGATCTGGTGTATTAGTGTATTAATGACCTGATTAGCAGTAACAACAGCAGTGGTAGCAGGTTGCCATTTATAGAATACTTACGGTGTGCAGGCATTCTACTGAGGATTAATATACCTTTTCCCTCTAATCTTCATGAGAGTTCTGAAATATAGGGAGTAATTGCTCCATTTTAGGGACAGCAAAAGTAAAGCAAGCTCAGAGAAGTTAAGTAATTTGCCCGAGATCACCTGATGCTGCCTGTGCCTATACTAAGAATGATTAATCTTGAGGTACTCTGGTAAGCAAACTGTATGGCTTCTGCTTTTCTGCAGCTTTACAGTTATTTCTATTTTCTTCAGCACTAAGATATATCCTTGAAATTACCTTCCAACTTGCCTTTTTGGCTTCCTGTGCAAATTCTGCCATGAAGTATTAAAAGAACAGAGTCAACAGTTTAAAGATAAGCACTGATCCCTGAGGTGAATATAGAATTGATCAGGGAGCTGTTTGTGAAATGAGAGAGGCAAAGAGAGAGAAGAGATTTGATTGATGAAATAAAGAAATGGACAAGCACACATGAGAAAAATGTAATACAAAATAACTTTACAGGCTTAGAGAGAAAGGGAGAAATTTCAGTTCTTTAGATGTGCCTGAAGTGATGATTTCATGAAGAAAGTGGAAGGTTTCAATTAAACTTCTCTTTTGAATAGAAATGATTTTAAAGGAAGAATTCTAATGGGTTCTTGTGCCAGTGAGGCTGAAAGCAGATGAAGAAGATGAAATGGTCTCTAATGTAGGTGGTCCCAACCCCAGTGGGACATAACTGATTTAGGTGGCTGAAGCTAACTCCACTTTGTCTCACTAAGGATCCTCCTGGCTTGCTAACTGGCTGGCTATGTTCCCCAGAAGCCTTTGCTCTGATGCCTATCAGTTCTGCCTGGTGCAAAGGCTTCTGGGTTATGAGCCAACTGGGGTTGCTGCCAAATCTGTTGCTTATTCAGCAGTGAAATGAGGTAGCACTGTTAGCTTGCTTTCTTATTGTGCAGGTACCAGAAATGAAGTTTCAGTGTGAGAGAATAAAGAATAGTCTTACTTTGAGGATTCACTGGAGATTGATAAAGGAATTTCAGAGACAATAAACTGTTCCATGTGTTTATAGTAAGTTGTAGATTTAAGATTCAATGACAGATTTTTATATTTAAATAAGTAATGGTGAACAAAAGTGAGCAATGTTTGTGGATGGGAACCAGCTTGGATAAATAACTAGGTGCAAAGCAATTAGGAATTCAAAATATTAGAGATATACCTATGTATACACATAAACAAAGGATTTAGAGGATTTTATAAAAATGCATGTGATGCAACAGGATTTTCCAAACACATTGTGAATCGTTATGCAGGTTGATACTCCTTCCCTGTGTTTTGTTTGTTTGCAGAATCCAGAATGGTGAGCAAAACCTAAAAGATATAGAGACCCTGCGGTTCTCAAAGTGTGAGCCCTGGACAAACAGCTTCAGCGTCACCTGGGAGCTTGTTAGAAATGCAGATTCTGAGATATCTCTCCAAACTGTTTGAATCAGAAACTCTGGGCTAGGGCTAGCAATCTGTATTTTAACCACCCCTCTAGGTGATTCTGATGTGCCTTAAAAGTAGAGAAGCCCTGGAATAATATAGGATGGGAATTTAGAGCTGAATGTGGCAGACTGTACCATAAACACTAGTGGAAGCAGTTTATCCTAGTGCCCAAAATAATGGAGCAGAGATTTTTAGTTAGGAGCTGTCTCTCCTTGCACTTTGCTAGTACTTGGCTTGTTCCCCTCCTTTTCAAGGCTGATCTGCGTTTCACTTCCAGGAGAACTTTTCTGTCCATACCAGTCTGAAATACTTTGTTTTATGGTATACTATAGGTTTGCATTTCTTTAGGTCTAATATTCTTTTGGTTTTTAATGTCAACTCTTGTTTTGTTAATTATTACTTCATTTTTTTTCACATTTTGTGAGGGTGTACATTATATATATCTATGTATGTGTATATATATATATATTTTATATGTATAGTATATATAAATATATGTGTGTGTGTATTTTTATATATAAAATACACACACACATACACACACACTCAGGTACTACCTCCCTTCTCTGAACAAGTCACTTTTATCCCATACATTCTTTATTGCATTATCTTACCTTGGTTTCTTGAGAGCACTTAATTACCTGAAAGTATGTATTTATTTGTTTCCTTGTGGTTATTTGTCCATGTAAGCTCACCTTTGTTGATCCAGGCCCCAGGCTTCAGACCCCAGAACGGTGCTTGGCACAGTAGATGTGCAGTGAACAATGAGTGCTGTTTGTCTATCCTGATCTAGGCTCTAAACTACTAGCGGACAGAACTTGTGTCACAACCTTAAATTAGAAATACATATGTAAAGAGACTAGCGTAGTATCTAGGGCATAGAAAACACTTACACAGTGTTATATCTATCTATCTATCTATATATATATATATATAGATACATATATTTCCCTTTTATTCTTCTTGTAGCACTCAGCTTCTAACATTTATTTGCACTGAGTCTGTACTTGAAGATAGATGAACATAACAATTGAGACAGAGTATTAAATCTTAGCAATTAGGAAACAATGGAATATATCAGTATTCTCTGTGTTTTCATTCTGTATGGATTACTTATTGAATGGATCGTGTTTGGTTTTGAGCTATGAATATAAGAAATTCTAAAAATTAAAATACATGCTAAACAATTAAAATCTGTAACATAAATGCATAATTCTTACCTGAAACCTTTGGATCCCAGTGTGCTTTAGAATCCAGATTTTTTTTTTTCTTTCAGATTTTTGAAAGGTATCATGAAAGATACATGTAGAATGGATTCTGTAACATCCACTGGGGGTCTAGGGCAGCGCTCCATAAAAAAAACGTATCTACATTTCTTCAGCAAAACATATGGATATTTACTGAAATAGGAAACATAAAAGCTGCCGAAACCCTTGTGGTCAAATTAGGTTGGGTTTTGTGACCGAGTGAGTTTTCTGCAAACGTACAAAACTTTGGTGTTTAGAGTTTTGATTTTGGCTTTATGTGTAAAGATTTATAGACCTTACAGTCTATAAGCAAAACTAATATTTATATTTCAGACTGTTTTTCATCTTCAGAAGCTATATTAGTCCACAGTTAGCATTTGAGGCACTTGAAGCTTAGGGAAATTAAATAACTTGATCAAAGTCACAGTGCAGTATACAAATAAAAGCTGAATTTGAACTCGGGTCTGGTCGAATCCACATTCCTTACTCTTTTCCCTACAGAGCACTGATCCTTAAAATCACACGTTACAGATTAGAAAGGCTATAAAAGTTGCAAAATGTACCCCCTTCATTATACAATTAATGACAAAGACATCTAGAGGGTTTGTGATCTATAGTAACATCACTGCTAAAAGGCACATTCAGAATCCAGGTCTCTTAATATCTAGTTCTGTACTCTCTCATTTTCCATGCTGACTTCTAGTTTCGGGATGCTTCTAAATTATTGTTCTCAGAAATCATGGTTGTTGCAGAGGTAAAGGCAGTTTTCTTCTAGTTTTTCTCTTCTATATGAGCTCCCAAAATGTTTTGGTCAAACGGTTTGGCTCTCCGTGTTTTTGTAATCAAATACCCTAACGCTGGTAATGCACACTTAACTCAGGTTCAAGCGGGGGACTTTATTTACTTGGGCACAGCTAGAGTGTATTGTAATTCCCTGTTTCCTTAGTTGCCTTGAAGAGTAAAGTAAGCAATTTCATTTAAAATTAATAGCCCCAATCTTATTTTTGCCTTATTCACTTAGGAAAACCTTATAGTTAACAGCAATTGCAGTTATTTTCAGCACTATTTCAAGGGAATTGTTTGATAGCAGCCAGACCGCGTGCCCAGCTTTGCTGCTTTTAGACAAACTCAAGTATTGGCGCAGTGTGATACTCAATACTGGGGAACTGCATTCCAAGTCAAAGCAAATTAGTTTGCTGTCTGCTTGAGGACTTTACAGATTTACACATCTTCCCAATGAGATTTGTAAGAATAAATTTTTGTAAATCAAGGGTTTGAAGACTCCTAGTGAAATTCACATTTAAGGTAGAAACAGTATTCTTCATTTTATTGAAGTCAAATGATTCAGGAAAAATAAATTGAGGACTTTTGGCAGGCTAAAAGGATCTGGAAAACTTTAGATGTATTGTTTTTACCTCTTGTTTCAGAGATAGAAATGTAATGTTTTTAATTATGAGCTTTTGTGTTTTGTTTGTGCTTGAATTTATGTGTTATATGTTCCCATAAAAGTTGTGTGTGTGTGATATTATTACATAATAATTAGAAATAGGCAATTCTTTTTATTTAATAAATTTAGTAGAGTTTTTCTTTTTAAATAGTAGATAAAATGAAGGCACAGCAGCTCAAGAGGGATAGAACTGGAAGAAAGGGAAAGAGGAGGGAGGTGAAAGAAGGAAAGATGGGGCTTTGAAACCGATCCAGGTCTCTGTGTAATGAGCTCTTGGTTCCTCATCCCACATTTGTCTAGTCATTGAAGGTAGAAATTAACCCCTATGTTGCATTTGCCCCTGAACTAAAGACTGAGCCTGTGTTTAGACACTTAATAATTTTTAGGTCAGTAGCCCAGTTGGCATTCCTACTAGCCTCGTGATTGCAGAAACTGGATAGTTAGTAGACCATGGTGGTTTATTGTATGGGCTCTGGAGCCAGAGAAACCTGAATTCAAATTTGAGTTTTGACAGTACTTGTGCCCTTTACCTCTCTGCACCTTGGATTTCTCATCTATAAAATGGGAGGCAGCATAGTATACCGGGTAAGAGCATGGTCTCTGGAAGTACACCTCCCAGTTGGACTCTCAGGCCTGCCAATTTAATGCTGTGTTACTTTAGGTAAGTTGTTTAACAACTCTGTGCCTTAGGTCCTCCATCTATAAAACAGAGATAATAATAGTGTCCCAGGTTTCTGTTAGGAGAATTACACAAGATTATATGTGTAAAGCTCTTAGAACCATGTTTCAGCAGATGCTAGGCCTCCTCATCATTCTGCTAGCCCAGTGACTTTCAACTGGGAAAGACTGCTTCCCAAGGGCATTTGCAGTGTTCTGGAGGTATGTTTCTTGTCACAACTGAGAATAGGGTAGATGCCAGGTATGCTGCTAAGTATCCTATAATTCACAGGGCAGTTTTCATAACAAAGGATCATCTGTCCCAAAATGTCAATAGTGCATTAGCCTGTTTGGAAATCTAGTTCCCTCTACCCCAGGTTCCATAACTGTCCCTCTGGTACCTACAGTGGGGTCTTCCCCAAATGTTAGGTCTCAGCCTAGCGGTCTGTTCCTTGGTATCTTTTCTGGTTGACTCAGATCCTGCCATGGGTACGTATAATGCTGGTTGACCATCTCAGTGATGACTTTCCTGGGCAGGGATCCATATAGGAGGAAAACATGCAGGCTGCAACCTGAGGTTTTTTATTTTTATTTTTGACAGAGTCTTACTGTTGTCAGCCAGGGCTGGAATGATGCAGTAGCATGATCTCAGCTCACTGCAACCTCCGCCTCCCGGGTTCAAGTTATTCTCCTGTCTCAGCCTCCCCAGTAGCTGGGATTACAGGTGCATGCCACCACACCTGGCTAATTTTTGTCTTTGTAGTAGAGACGGGGTTTCGCCATGTTGCCAAGGTTGGTCTCAAACTCCTGGGCTCAAGCAATTCACCCACCTTGGCTTCGTGAAGTGCTTGGGATTATAGGTGTGAGTCACCACACCCTGCCTTTTTTTTGTGTCTTAGTGCTCGTATTAGAGCATTTGTGGCTATCTAACAGACTGATTAGCAGCCCCACTTTCTGTTACTCCCATCTTCTTATCTCCTTTCCATAGGGTTTTTCTGTTTGTCCAAAGTTCCAGAAGCACTTCCAACAAGCATTGCAGTGCCCACCCTCCTTCAGAGCAGCTCATCTCCCAGGAATTTTTAATGCAGATTACCCTCCTGATAGACATAGAACTTCAGTTGAATTTTGCACTCAACCTTCTGGACGGCCCACAGGCAGGAATGGACAGAGGCCATTTTCTTCTTCCGGAGAGATTTTTATCTCTCAGCTTTCAATGCTTTAACTCTTTTTTGGATCCTGGAATGATTCTTGAGAAATGATAGGTCCTGGGCTAGCTTTTCTGGATCTCCTCCACCCCCAGTTAACTGGAAAAAAAGCCAGCCTTCTTTTCATGGGAAGTATCACGGAAAGATCATGGGTTTTTGGGTCCTCTGACTTGTGTTGAAGTTCTCACTATGCCCCTTAGCTCCTATGTGAGCATGAATGGGTTATCATTAATTTCTCTTCTATTAGTTTCTTTTTTTCTCTAGAATATCACTAAGAATACATGTCTGAGAGGTTGTTAGGAGAGGTAGTATGCATAGTGTTTATGAGCATGGCCCTTGACATGCAGCTGTGTTTGAATTCAGGCCCTACCACTTTCTAGTTGTAAGTTCCTGGACAAGGTACTTTTCTGTGCCTCAGTCTCATCTTCACATCTATCAAATATGTATAGTACTGCTATCAGAGCATAGTTAGGAGGATTAAATTGGGAACTGTATGAGAGTCTTGTTATTTACCTATTCCTTCATCTTTCCCATGTCCCAGAGGTCCTGAATTGGAGATAGTGTGGATTGGGTTGTGAATAGCAGAACAGGCCAAGACTAATGCAGGTGGAGCAAGGTGGACTGGAATGGAGCAAAGTGAATTGGTAGAGATATTCCTCATAAAGACGGGTCGCTGAATATGGTGGAAGGATGAAAGTGAGAAAATGTGGGCCTGTGTTAGCCTTTTTTTCAGAAGCAATGATGTTTTGGTAAAAGAAGGTATAAATATATGCTTAAAGAAAGTACATAACTTTTGACATGGTCTAACAGGGAAACAAACTAACCGACAGACCCTTAAACTCTCAACTTTTTGAAATTGTCAAGCTGTCCATGAAGGGCTCTTTACAAGTTTTAAAGGACACCTGTATGTCACGCAGATCCCCTTCGTTTCCTTTTAAAATCCTCACATGCCATTCCCCACTTTAAATCCACTTTTGCTTCCAATAGCCTGCATTGGCCACTCTTCTTTAGCGAAATTATCCCGGGTAAAACTAATGGTTTTTCAGGCATCAAGAGAAAGCTGGAAGCATTTAGGAGATTCCACCTACCCCAGGGCAAACCTTGCAGTTTCTCACATATGGGAGCATAAAAGGCTAGCTCCCTGCCTCAGAGAGTTGTAATTTTTCCTCCAGAGTTCCCTTGCTGCACTCTGTGAAACACACTCTATAGAACATTGCATGAAGTTGCACCTTGCTTGGCTTTTTTTTCTGGGGAGCACTTCCTTAATAAATTCTTGCATGTGAACCCTTGTGTCAGGATCTGTTTCTGGGGACTTTAATCTAAAGGAGCCCTTCTCTGAGGCTCACTTCATATAGGAGCCTCATACCAACATGAATCCTCATTCCTGAGGAAGAACACCCTGGAGTGAGGGGCAGAGATGGGGAAAGAACTGAAGAAGTTATTTTTACACTTTGTACAGTAAGACAAAGCACCCATTTTATAATTTGACATAGCTGTAGGTGGTTATATTAAATTGTTTTTGCCTTAGATACAAGCATTCGAGACACACACACACACACACACACACACAAACTCACATGCTTTTCATTTTAATAACTAGCATTGCAACAATATATGATTTTCTCTAGTTTAAGGAGGTGTTTGTGGACTCTCTTGGGAATCTAACTAGGATTTATGTTCCTTATCCTCTGGGAAAATGTGTTCCTAACTTGAAATACTTGACCTGAGGGAAATGGTTTAGTAATGTAGTAGAGATGGATGACCTACATTGAGGTATTTTTTTAACCCAGGACTCTGTGGAATAAAGTTAATGAGGAAAACATTCTTGTGCCCACCCTGAGCCAGGCACTCTGCTAGATATTGCTAATAAAGAGACTGTCATTAGAATATGTTCTTCTCCCTGGAAATGTGTAGGATGTCCTCTTTGTCCCCGCATAATAACATTTTTTGATCATACACTTTGCTGTGAGTATAATTTTAGTCATTATAAATGTGTTTGGCTCATCGTGAGCCCGTTTAATAAGAAAACTACATGCCTTCAGTTTGTGTTTATTTTATTTATTTATTTTTGAGACAAGATCTTGTTCTGTCACTTAGGCTGGAGTGCAGTGGCACAATCATAGCTCAGCAGCCTCAAACTCCTGGGCTCAAGCCATCCTCCTGTCTCAGCCTCCCGAGTAGCTGGGATTCTAGGTGTGCACTACCACACCTGGCTAATTTTTATTATTTTTGTAGAGACTGGATCTCACTGTGTTGCCCAGGTTGGTCTTGAACCCCTGGCTTTAAGTAATCCTCCTGCCTCGGCCTCCCAAAGTGCTGTGATTACAGAAATGAGCCATCATACCTGATCTAGTTTTGTGTGTATGTTTTAAATTACTTAACATATTCAATTGGATAAGAAAATAGGGAGGCCTTAGGAAGGTGAAAATAGAAAATGTCAAGTGTAATCTTGAAATGGATGCTGTAGACTGTTGAAATTTATAAGGGAGTGTTCTTGAAAATTTAAAATGTCTAATGTTTACAATGTGACAATGACTTAAGAAACCACACTCAGCCACTCAAATGTATGTTCCATGAGATATCCATTTCCTGATTCATTCACTGCTGAATTGCCTGCATTTTTCAGTCCAGATTCTACAATGTCTCCAATATGTAACACAATGAAGTACAAATACCTCATTGGTTGATAGAATATCAAAACTGCTGCAACTGTTACAGCTGTGACTGCCAATAAGCATAGCCCATAGCCCTTATTTTTAATATATCTGTCTTATCAAATAAATATGTTCCTTAAAATAACCAGGCTTCACTAAAGACTTACAGGTAAGAAGCCTTTCAAACCTTTGATATTAGGACCAAAGTAACTGATGGAGGAAGTAGTAATAGAGTTGTTACCTGTATTTTGAAAGGCAAGACAGGAATGTAGACTCTTGAAGGAAGATGGAGAAAATAACTAACAATTCTAAAGAGTTACGAATCTTGCAAGCAAGAAGAGCTGTACTCTGGGGAGATCAGCCCAATGCTGAGGCTTTGCTTAAACAGGTTCCTGGCTGTGAACAAAGTGTGATTCTGAGTCTATTTACTCTTCTTTCTATGCCTGTCGTCACGAATGCAAAGTGCTTTTGAACCAACATGAGGATGAAGAAGTTTTCACCAAGGGAGTATCTTCTGGCTTGGTTCTCATCCCTCTTGCTAGACACTAAGGAAAGTTGGAAAATTTTTTTCCTGTTACTGAATATTTGTGTTTCTACCCCACACGAGAATTCATAGGTTGTAGCCTTAACCCTCAAACCTCTCCTGTGACTTTATTTGGAGATAGGACCCGTAAGGAGATTTAGGGTTAAATGACATCATAAAGGTGAGGCCCTGATATGATAGAATTAGTGTCCTTATCATAGAAAGACACCAGAGAGGTCTCTTGCTCTTTCTCTTTCCTTACCGTGTACGGACACAACAGGAAGATGCCCATCTACAAGCCCAGGAGAGAGGCTTCACCAGAAACCCAATTGGCTGGCACTTTGATCTTGGACTTCCCAACGTCCAGAACTGTGAGAAATACATCTCTTGTTTAAGCCATTCGGTGTGCGGCATTTGTTATGGCAGCCCAAGAAGAGACTAATACAGGTGCCAAAAGTCAGACTCCAGATTACTTGTCTCATGTTTTGAGAACTTTGTATTCTCCTTTCAGAAGCTAAAATCCTATCATTTTAGTATATGACATGATTTCTAGTTAGCAATGGAAGATTAAACAGATGCACATATTTCCACTCCTTCCCCAAACATCCGTGAAATAATAAGAGTATTTTTTATAAAAATGCTCAATTCTACAAGGACAAAAACCAAACAGAGTTGGAGATCATAGTGAGAACATGTTGGAAGCTGGAAAGGAAGGAAGAGAGAGAAACTTCTGATTATCAGACCAAATAAAACTGAAATGCTGAGAAGCGATTGGATTTCTGTTGTTCAATTTCAGAAAACATAAGGACTGGAGCCACCAGTTACCCCTGGGCCTGGGGTAGAATGGAGGCTAAAAAGAGATGAATTGATTAAAATGTGTTTAAGAATTAGTAAGACCTCAGATCCCCTCCCTGACTTTGAGAAACTGGGCATCTGCCCAGTGGCGTGCTGGCAAATACTTAACAACTAGGTCTCAAAATAGTTGTGATTTGTGGTATTTGCCAATTTCTGTGGAGTAACTACTACCATCATGGTCAATGTCAAGCTACTGCATGACATCACTGAATGCAGAGTTGGGAAGAGATGAGAGTAGCACACCTCGTGTAGTAGAAATACAACATGCAAGTGACCTCAAAAGCATAAAACATAGTATAATAACTAGTAAGTGATGAGTTTCTTTGTGTTTATTACCTTTGTTTTAATATAAATTTATTTAATTGCATATTTGTATAATTTACTTTTTAATAATGACAGTGTGCAACAATCAGCATGACAACTTCCAAAAATTTAACAGCCTGCTCTTGTGAGCTGGAGGACAAATTGACTCCTATAAACTACCACAATAGCTTCTTCTCCATTCTGGCAAGACTGGATATTTATTATCTATAAGTTTAAAATAAAAGGTCTCTGGAGTTGGAAAAAAAAAACAGGCAGAATTAAAGGCAGAGACTTTCAACCTAAAAAGTTAGAATTAAATGGAAGTTCATAAGTGAATTTAGAAATTTCCTAATTCTTATTTCCCATCCGGCTCCTGTTACATTGGAAGCCAGACGTATTCCCTCTTGGTAAGAGACTGGAAGCATCTTTTCTGGGAAAATTGACCCGCTGAAAGAGTGGACAAACTCTAAAAGTTTTGACATTGAGAGTCCACAAGGAAACACACTAGGTAGATCAGTCCGTTGCAAGGACTGTAGTTAACAAGCCCCATCTATGTGAACAGAGCTTCAAATCAGCATTTTTAGTGATGCAAACGTAAGCATCTTTCAGGGTTCACGAGGTATTTTGGTGAAGCAAATAATGTAAAAGAGAAACACACAAATACACACACATACAGAGACAGAAAATTGCTACTTGGAGGAGACAAAGTATGCATGGAGAGGAAAGTTTTTAAAGCAATCATCTACCATAAATAACTTGAGACAGATAAGAGAAAATATATGAATGAAACAAGAAGAGGATACTGGTAAGAGAGAAAGAAAAACTGGCAGAGCACAAAACCAACTCTTGGAAATGAAATGAAAAATATTATAGCAGAGTGAAAAACTCAAGATATGAAATTGAGAAAGTCTTTTAGAACATTGAACAAATGGCTAAATATTCAAAAGTAAAAAAAAAATAGTTAGAAAATGAGAGTGTTCATCTAGGATATTCAATAGAAAAAGAGAAGATCTATAGAAGGGGGTTATTAAAGAAAAATCCAAGTAAACTTCCCAGAATTGAAGGACAATGTTTCCAGATTATAAAGGCCCAGTAAGGGCCAAACATAGTGATGAATTAGATCCACTAATGAAGGCATTTGATCATGAAATTTTAGAATACTGGGCAAGCTTCAAGGGGAAATATATTTCTGTTCAAAGGATTAAGAAGCAGAATGACTTTATATTTCTTCGAGCTAAAAAAAAGCTGAGCAGTGTCCTCAAAATTCTCAAGAAAAATGAATTTCCCAACATAGAATTCTGAGCCCAATAAAATTGTCACTGATTGTGATGATAGACCGAAGACATTTCTGATAGTTTAGCTCTCAAAAATTTTACCTACTTCACACGCCTTCTCTGAAATGTAATAAAGGATGTGCTTCACCAAATAAGAGGGAGGAGGGGGTCAAGAAAATGGGATCCAGATGAGCTGAATCAAGAGTGAGGTGACAAGAAAACCCAGGTTAACAGGCAGGAAGTGTCAAGCTTCAGGAGCTCCTGATCCTGACTGAAGCAAAGCCAGTATCTTCGGGAGTGACTTCATGTGGATGAACTTGATAGCATACCTACTAGGTATGAATAAATGTGTTGAGAAGAAAGAGTCTGGAGTAAGTACATAAACAACCAATTACCTAAAACAGAAATGAGCACAAAAACAACAGCTGCTAACAATCAGAAAACAAAATGCTCTTCAGAAAAGGACAATTACTCATAAGGTACTGCGTGGATTGGCTATGAAGGACATTTATAGAGTCATAACAATGTGAGCATTCAGTAATGATCTCACCACATTTGATATTTCATAGAATTGGGAGGAAGAGGTAGATGGGAAGTCTGTGTGTTTGTTTGTGTGTATATGGATGTGTGTGTAGTAGGAGTGGCAGGAAGGGGAAAGAGGGCTGAATCATTTTCTTCTATAGTAGCAAGTAAATAGATAATTTCTAAACAGAAAACAAACAGTAGCAATATAAATATGTTAGTCAGATATATGAGAGAGGAAAAAAGAATCATCCCCCACAATTAAAAGTGGTTATTTCTAGGGTGCAGAATTTGGGTCTAGAGTGGGAAACTGCTGTTGTAACAAGCCTTATGGAATGGTTTGACTCTTTGTACAATCTTCACCTACAACTTTGCTAAAAACAAAACCAAAATTAAACTATATATTGTGATACTGAAAGGCATTACTGACAAAATGAGTGACAAGAGATAGTTGTATATAAGATATAAGTATGTTAAGACACTGAGAGGAAGTGGAAAGCCTTTGGAACATATTTTTGATGCTTCTGAATAGAGCTGCAGTCTTTCCTTTTTTCTTGAGATGGAGTCTCGCTCTGTAGCCCAGGCTGGAGTGCAGTGGTGCAATCTCTGCTCACTGCCACCTCCACCTCCTGGGTTCAAGTGATTCTTCTGCCTCAGCCTCTGGAGTAGCTGTGATTACAGGGGGCGCTACCACACCTGGCTAATTTTTATATTTATTTTTATTTATTTAATTTATTTATTTATTTATTTATTTATTTATTTATTTATTTATTTTGTGATGGAGTTTTCCTCTTGCTGCCCAGGCTGGAGTGCAATGACACGACCTCGGCTTACTGCAACCTCCACCTCCAGGGTTCAAGTGATTCTCCTGCCTCAGCCTCCCAAGTAGCTGGGATTACAGGCGTGTGGCACCATACCCAGATAATTTTGTATTTTTTTATTACAGATGGGGTTTCACCATGTTGGTCAGGCTAGTCTCGAACTCCTCACCTCAAGTGATCACCCACCCTGGCCTCCCAAAGTGCTAGGATTACAGGCATGAGCCACCGCGCCCAGCCCTGGCTAATTTTTGTATTTTTGGTAGAGAAGGGATTTCACAGTGGTGGCCAGGCTGGTCTCGAACTTCTGGCCTGAAGTGATCTGCCCACCTCAGCCTCCCAAAGTGCTGTGATTGCAGGTGTGAGCCACTGCACCCAGACCAGTCTTTCCTTTTGAAAAATGTGTTGTGTTATATTTAATTAAAATGGATTCAAGTGTAATTTATAGATAAATTGAAAAACATTCTGGAGCAAATAAAGATGCAAAAGGATACGTATAATGCAACACCGTTTATGTGAAATCTCCAAATGCAAAATGGTATAATTTATTGGTTATACAGTGTAGTTTTAAAAATCTCTATTAGACTGATCTCCTACCTCGGATGTGTGGTATTATGTGATGAAGGAGGGAGATAAAAGGTTTGGGAAGTGAGGTGCTAGCTATATCAAATTCTTTTTGTTTCAAAGACAGTGCACGAAGGGAGAAATGAAGGCTGAGTCAAATATTACAAAATGCTAAAATCTACAATATTGAGTAGTAGTTATACGGATGTCTATTATTTTTTGTAATTATCTGCATCTTTGAAATGTCTTATAACTTAACAAAGGAATAAATGAGCACTGGTAGTCAACAAGCTGTTATCCTAAACCTGGAGAGTGGGGACAAATAGACATTAATATTTTTCCTTTTATTTAGAAAAATAATTTTAAAAATTGATTCTGAGTCTGATGACATATAATTACTAGAACAATCAATTTTATTGAAAATGTTACTAGTTTTGCCTTCATATTGTTTTTATGAGGACACAACACCAAACATAAACTAAACATTGAATATGGATATTCAAGGTTTAGTGCCCCATGGCCCTTACCTGGAAGACAAATTAGAGCAAAATTAATGAATATATGATTTTGTGTAACAGCCAATTCAATTCAATAAGTAGTTATGAAATTTCTACTTTATAAGAGACAAGACAGAAAAATAGCAATGAACAACCAGGGTTTTGTTTCCCAACATGATTTCCACTCTGGGAAAGGATGGAGTAGAAAGTAATAGTTAGGCGAGTGCCCTAGAATCAGATAACGGGGTTGAGTTAGCTGAGTTATTTAACTCTGTGAAAGTTAATACTTACTGAATTTTAGATGAGTTATTAAGCCTCTCTATGCCTCAGTTTCCTTAATGTAAAATAGCATCAAGAATACTATACACCTCACAGGATTATTGTCATTAAATTAGCAAATTCAGATTAAAATACACGTTTCTGTGCCTGGCATAGAAGTATGGTAAATTCTCAGTAAATGTTAGTGTGATTGAAAATTGTGAAGACATTAGCATCACAACTCTCGGGAGAATACATCATTCAAGACACGATGGTTCAGCTAGAGAAACAGATGTACACAGCTTTACGTGAGGAAGGATTCTTTTTTGCTGGACTGAGAAATTCCAAGAAACTCCCTAATGAAATTTAAGCTTGGAATTACAACTTAACTCAGCTTCACAGGCTAGCAATTTCTTGACATCAGAACCTTTCTTAGAAGGGGAAATGTCTGTGCCCGCCTTGCTCAGATTCACTCAGATCTTGGCCTTTCTTCAGCAGCAGAGACAGATAAAGTCCCACCATGGAGCCAGCCAAAAAATGAGCTTGAATCCCCAGATTCAAGGCCTTGTTACTCCTGGAAGACTTGCAAAATGAAGCCAGGGAATAGAAAAACAAATTAAGTTGTGGTTTGAATATGTCACTGAAATGCTATGTGGATAACAAAACTTCATGGTGGAGACATCAGAGAGATGAATTTCATAGTGTCTGGACATTCATTCATTCATCAAGTGGTTAGTGAGCACTTACTATCTGCTTCCCAACAAGCATGATGTCAGGGACACAATAGTGAACAGACAAAAGTGTCTTAGTTTTTATTAAGCTCACAGAAGCTGAAGAGATGGACAAACAATAAAAAAATACAAGTAAGTGAATGCAGATGGTAACAAACGTTTTGAATGAATGAAACAGCCTACTGTTAATGACTGAGTGGGGTAAGAGGCTGGGCTAATTTAGACTGGAGAGTCTGGGAAGGACTTTTATTTAATCTGAGATTGTACTTATTAAAAGGGGGTGGCCATGAAATGATATGGGAAGAAACAGCAAGTGCAAGGGCTCCAAGGTAGGAACAAGCTTCGTGTACCTGAGGGCCAGCAGGGCTAGAGCACGGTGGGTGAGTGGGAATGCGGTGGGACACAAGGTAAGGAGTTGGGTAGACATCAGCCCTCGTGAGGCTATGTAGAAGCTTGGATATTATCCCAGTGCAATAGCAAACGTTGCGAGGATTTTATAGTGGGGTGCGATATTATATGATTCACAAGTTTAAAAGGATTATTTTTCCATCTCAAGAAACTAGAAAAAAATGAGAGTAAATTAAACCCATAGTAAGTAAAAGAAAGGAAATAATAAAGATCAGATTAGAAATTGTTGAAATAGAAAATAGTAAAAACAATGTGAAAAAAATAAATGAATCTAAAAGTTAGTTCTTTGATAGGATCAATAAAATTGATGAACCTCATCTGGGTGCATTCATGCCTATAATCCCAGCACTTTGGGAGGCCAAGGCAGGAGGGTCACCAGGAGTTTGAGACCAGCAACACAGTGAGACCCCATCTCTACAAAAAAACTGAAAATATAGCTGGGCATGATGGCATGTTCCTGTAGTCCCAGGTACTTGGGAGGCTGAGCTGGGAGGATCTTTTGAGCCGGGGAAGTTGCAGTTGCAGTGAGCCATGATTATGGAACTGCCCTCCAGCCTGGGCAACAGAGCAAAACCCTGTCTCAAAAAAAAAAAAAAAAAAAAAACCTTTATAACCAGATTTAATCAGCAAAGAGGGAGAAGACACACAATATCAATGTCAGAAATGAGAGAGAGGCATTTTACAAATTTCACAGATATTAAGAGGATAATAAGGAAGTTTTTCGAACAACTTTATGCCAATATATTTTACACGAAATTTACTTACGTGAAATGGACAGATTATTTAAAAGGCACATACTACCAAAGCTCACTCAAGAAGAAACAGGTGACCTGAATAGCAGTATATCTATCGAATAAATTAATTTTATATTTAAAAGCTTCCAACAAAGAAAACTATTGATCCAGACGGCTTCACTGGTACATTCTACAAAACATTCAAAGAAGAAACAATGCCAATTCTGTACACACTCTTGCAGAAAACTGAAAAGGAGGAGATATTTTCAGCTCAATTTATGGGGTCTGAACTACCTGATACGAGAAAGAGAAGGGAATTAGAAGGGAAGAAAACTATAGACCAAGATGCTTCATGAACATAAATACAAAAACTCTAACAAATTTTAGCAAATAGAATCTAACAAAATTAAAAAAAAAGATAATTCCTCATTATCCCCACTGGTATACAACCCATGAATATAAGGTTGGTTTACCATTTGAAGTAAATCAATATAATTTACCAAATTAACCAGCAAAAACAAACAAACAACAACAACAACAAAATCAAAAACACTGTATGATCATCTCAATTGGCACAGAAAAGGCATTGGACTTAAGCCAGTACCCATTCCTGCTGAAAGCTCTCCACAGGAATAGAAGGGAGCGCTCTTAACTTCATAAAGGGCAGTTACAAAACCCCCACAGCTAACATCATACTTAATGGTGGGCAATTGAATATTTTTCCCCTAAGATCAGGAGCAAATGAGGATGCCTCTCTTTCCACTTCAGTTCAACGTTGTACTGGAGCTTCTAGCTAATGTGATAGGCAAGAGTAAAAAATATATTTATATTGGAAAGGATGGAGTATAAATAGCTTTTTTTCAGGCAATATTATCATCTAAGTAGAAAATCAGATTGATTATATAGAAAAGCTACTAGAACTGGGAAATGAGTTTAGTAAGATGCAGGATACTACATCAATATGCAAAATGTATTGTATTTCTCTATATACACTCAGAAATTGAAATATATCTCTTACAATATCATAAAAATTTAAAATGCTTAGTGATAAGTGTGACAAAAGATGTAAAAAACCTCTAAACTGAGAACTACAGATCATTAATGAAATAAAGAAAAATAAGTAAATGTAAATATAAAATACCTTCATGTGCCATTCATAATATTGTTGTCAATTCTTCAGAAAATTGATCTATAGTTTTAGGGCAATCCCAATAAAAAACCAAGCAGGCATATTTGTAGAAATTGATAGACTAATTTTAAAATTCACATGGAAATGCAAAGGACTTCAAAATAACCAAAAAATGTTTAAAAAGAAGAAAAAATGGAGGACTAACACCACTTAAGGTTTATTATAAACCTTCAAGAGCATAGCAGTGTGCTGTTGGCATAAATATAGGCAAATAGAATAATGGAACAAAATAGAGAGTCCAGAAACCGACAACTGCCCCCCCCAACACATATATAGATACATGATTTTTGACAAAAGCACAAAGGCAATTAAGTGGAAAAGGGATATTCTTCAAGAAACAGTGAGTGCTGGAATAATTGGATATCCACCTGCAAAAATATAATCCTTACCTCACCTAATACAGAAAGATTCAAAATGGACCATAGACTTGAATGTAAAACCTAAAACTATTAATAAAGTAGTTTTATATATAAACCTTCCATCTTTTAGAAGAACACATAAGATCAAAACTTAGCGCACTTGGGTTTGAGCAGGCAAAGATTTCTTAGACATGACAACAAAAGCACAATCCATAAAAGAACAAATTGATAAGCTGAACATTATCAAATTAAAAACTTCTGTATTTGAGAAAGAATAAAAAGGAATGTAACAGACTGGGATAATATTTTGGAAATAAAATATCTGATAAAGGATTTATATCCAAAATATGAAAAGAACCTCAAAATTCAAAAAGAACAATTAAAAAAAGTTGGCAAATGTTTAAACAGACATTTCACCAAAGAGGATATATGAAAAGCAAATAAGCATATGAACAAATGCTCAACATCATTAGTCATTAGAAAAGTACAGACCATAAAGTGAATCGTTAGAATGGTTAATATTAAAAGAATGATCATACCGAGTCAGAAGAAACAAACTTATACACTGACGGTGGGAATGTAAGATAATAGAACCATTATGGAAAACATTTTGACAGTTTTTTTTAAAAAAAACTGTTAAACATACATCTACCATGAGATCCACCTATTCTATCCCTGTGTATTTACCCAAGAGAAAAACAAAAGATGTTCACATGAAGACTTGTGCATAAGTGTCCATAGCAGATTTATTTGTAATAGCTAGAAACTGGAAACAATGCAAATGTCTATCAGCAGGTGAATGGATAAACTGTGGTATATGCACACATGAAATACTACTCAATAATAAAAAGCAATAAGCTGCTGATACACACTACAACCTGAATAAATTATGCTAGTGAAAGAATCCAGAAACAAAAGAATATATACTGTATAATACCATTTATATAAAATTCTAGAAAATGCAGACTATCTATAGTGACAGAACAAACCGGTGGTTGCCTGGGATGGAGAGAGGAATGAGTGGAAGAGGCTACAAAGTGTCAGGAGGAAACCTTTGAGGGGAGTGAGATGTTTATTATCTTGACTGTGGTGATGTTTTCTTTAGTATAAACATATGCCAAAACTTATCGATTTATATATTTTGTATATTATATATTTGTGTATATTTTATACAAAATTTTTTATATTTTATTGCATATCAGTTATATCTAAAGAGAGCTGCTAAAAATTAGGACTAGCTCATTCTAGGGGCTAAATAGAGAATGAACTGTGAGGGAGAGGATGAAACTGAAAGCGCAACTGCGGAGTCCACTTAAAAGATGAGAGTAGCAGCAACTTGGTGATAGCTGAGCAAATGGGAAAGATTGGTCTGCTATAGTAACTGTATGTGAAATTAATTTATCTCCGTAGTCAACCCTCTAACTGTATTTGAAACAGCATATCGAAAGGGGAGAGTTTTTTGTCATCCCTGTGTTGGATTTACAAGTACACTTCAATGCCAAGGAAAGGTGCAGAAAGATGAAGCTGTGTGGTTCTTTGGGGGAATCCTGAGTATTTCAGTTCTGGTGAGGTACAGAGTTGATAGAGTAGGACTGGAGAGGTTTGGAAATGTAGAACTGAGCCCAGCTGTGGAGAGCCTTGCATTTTACTACTTTATACAGTAGGTGGGCAGTAAAGAACCATTGAATCATTTAATTAGGAAAGTTACCTTGTTGATTTTTTAAATTAAATTAAATTATTTTTTATATTTTTAAATTTTTTGTGTGGGCACATAGTAGATTTATATATTTGTGAGATACATGAGATGTTTTGATACAGGCATACAGGGTGAAATAAGCACATCATGAAGAATGGGGTGTCCATCCCCTCCAGCCTTTATCCTTTGTTACGAACAATCCAGTTACCCTGTTGATTTTTGGAGGAGATTAATTTGGAGCTATTTGTAGGATGCCCTGAAGTTTGGAGGATGTTTTAGACAGGGAGACAAGTTAGGGGAAGCTAATGAAGTCTTAACTTGGAACTGTTGAAGTAAGGATGGAAAGATGATTGATGCAAAGGGACTACCTGTTGGGCTTGTGAGTTGATGCTGATTGATTGGTGGGTGAGAAGAAGGGGAGCCTTCACAGTTGGGCAAATGGCAGGATGCAGGATGCTTATAATAGTTGCTGAAATCCAATAAGTTTGTGTGCATTTCTAAGGGACTTGACTTTCCACTAAATTTTTTGTTTGATTCATTCATGTATTTTAAAAGAGATATTTACAAAGCTCTCTGATGAAGTTAGCACATGAAGAAACTGAAGTTCAGAGAAGTGTTTTTACCCAAAGGTAGAAAACTGCAGAGCCAAGAACAGAGAATAGTTCTTTATTTTCTCCCGATTCAAAGATCTTTCTTATAAAGCCACAGTATATGTCAAGAATGAGCAGTAGGGTGTTATTTTCTGTTGCCGTGCTACTATGCACCACCTACAGAGCCTATCTGAATTGTTGTAGTTTTCTTTATTTTGTGCTGAAAACATTGTCTTATGGATGGAATGTAAGGTAGAAAATAGGTTAAGTACAGTAGTATATGTGTTTTATGGGTAAGACAGTAAAGAACCTTTTCCTCCTAGTAACTGATCTTGTTTTATTTACCTTTCCTGGGTGAAGGAGTTCTGGCAGTTGAGGTCTCAAATCATCATTGTATTGCAGTGGTAAGCACTAGCTAGCCTACATTTAATACTTTTAAAACATTTACTGGTTTCCTAGGAAACAATGCCTTGACTACTGTATAACCAAACTTTACCATAGATACTAGTTATACAATTTCTCAGCAGAAAAAAGCTTTCGGGTTTTGACACAGAAATAAAAATGTAGGTTGTTGGAATAGTATATGCTGCTTTTTCTAGTTCAACAAAGGAGACCAAAAAAACTCCACAACCTCAAAATAGATCCTTCCACTAAAAATAAATATTATATATAATACAGATCTTGCCAGATTTTATCATCCTCATGAATTTCTGAATCTGGAGTCTCTTTTTTGCCTTTCATTAGATTCATAAGAACATTTGCCAGAAATGTTGCTAGTTAAAATTTACAAAACTGTTGTGACATATGAGGCTTGAACCAGATCTGGATGTATTATGGAAACAGATCTGATGATTAAAGTACCAGACTAGTTTCTTTTGTTCGGATATTTAATTTTTATTGTATATTTGGAAAATTAGGATAGGGTGAAATGAGGAACTACATGTAGCATTTTAAATTTTCAGTCTTCTTTAGTTCACTCTTAAACACATGTATGTCCATAATGTTATGAGTTTAGTGTCAACCATGTTAACTAATTTCCATTTTTCCAAATTCATATGAATGCTAGACTAGTTTGACATAGTATATAGAAAGATGTTTGAAAACACTGTTAGCATATTATGGTGCTATTCAATATACCAGGTTGTATTCAGCAGAAATTGGAATAAAAAATTGCAAAAGCTCTATGGGCTTCAACTAGGCAGAAGGAGACTTTAATTTTGATTCAACAGCTACCAAAATCCCTCATTAGCTGATGACATGGAACAATGATTTTACACCTCTGTGCCAACTCCCATTTTCTCATAAACTACCAGACACCCATAGGCTTTGCTTTTCTGATATGCATCACAATGTGGTGGAAAAAGCATTTAGCTTTGCAGTAAAATAGACATGGATACTGATTCAGTCATTAGTGAGTGAGGTTCAGAGAAGTTAAGTGACTAACTGAAAGATGCACAGCTAGTCAGTAGCACAGGTAGAAACAGGAGCTAGTTTTCATGACTCTTCAATCATGCCAATGCAGTTGCCACTATATTTTTATGCCTTTCTGTTCCTTCAGAGTCTTTCAGTTGAGCATAAGGGTGGCAGTGTGTTATTCAGGGTGTTATCTGTGAATAGTTATTATCCCACCAATGAAACCAACCAGAGCCATCTTCTCCCTAGCTGCCCTGCCCACTTCTTTGTTATTCCTTTATCTTATTTTGCTCCTCACAGGAAAGAAAAGTTATCAAGTAAAAACCGTTAAGTGTTTTTAAATTCACATCTATACATGTGTAGAGAGCAACTAATCTTTATGAGGGAGATCCTGTTTAAAATACAAACAATGAAATTTTGCAGTTTGCATAGTCAAATTACATTAGCATGTTGTATATAAGTAGAAAGAAACTGTTTTAAGCATAAACCAGCCAAAGCAGTAGGAATATTTTGAGCATTCTATTTAAAAAAAAAAAAAAAAAAAAAAACTAAAAGAAGAGGAAAAGTGAAAGCCTCAATAAAAAAATGTCATTTTTGCCAAACATAACTCAATTCCATTGAAAGTAGCTATTTCTGTAGTAGCAGTTGGCGTTGCACCTATGAGCTTCACACTCAGAACCTGAGATGCATTTAGGGAAGGGGGATTTCCAGGGGAGCACTTCAGAAAAAGTCAGCCTGTAAACGTGTGTGTGTGTGAGTGTGTGTGTGTGTGCTGCTTTGATCATTTTAACTTAAACTGTGTTTCTTTCCTGCCTCATAGTTTAACTAATTGATTTCCTTAGCTCAGAAACAAACTAGCATTTAACATCCTCCAGTATATAGCTTCACTTTGCTTATTCACTTCTGTTCCTTGTTGTCTTTCAACGTGAAGATTATACTCTAGTCAAACTTCCTTTAATACTACATTGCTCCTATACAACATGATGTAGGTTAAATATGCAAAAGAACATACTGATATGAAAGCTTGGGAGGTTGTGGAAACTCTTTCAGGAGAGTTTTTAGATAGATTATTTTCTCTGCAATAAAGAGTAGAAATAGCTTCATTGATATATTTTGTTTTGCTTTGTTTTGGTGATACTTTCCAACTCTATGATTTCCTAAAGAAAGTCAGTCAGCAATTTTTCAGTTGTATTGATTGTCTGCTACCCATGAGTGACTGTGTGTGTGTGTGTGTGTGTGTGTGTGTGTGTGTGTGTGTGGATATGCGCATGCCTATGTTTAGAGGACAAAGTGTGAAGGGGAGGGGGACAAGGTGGGAAGGGGAACAAGAGAAATGTAAAGGTAAATAACACTTTTCCTTTTTTCAATTATTCCTTTTTTCAAACCTTTAAAAAGAGTCTGGAAGCAATCAAGTAGATAACATCAACTAAGATGTGTGGAACTGGTATTCTGAGTGGTCATTTACATAGAAAATGTTTGATTTTCTTGAGGATAGAGGAAGAGGCAGCTTTATTATTTTTTTCTGACTGGTGTACTCTTTTCAGCTAGACAGTTACTGAAGTGTATTGAGGGGTTAGATAAGGTGCATTCTAAAACATTGTATAGGTTTCCACAAATGACTTGGAGCCCAAGTAAATGGGCAATTAATTTCTTCATTTTAAGTATTTACCAATATAATGGTATTTTATCCTGGAAGTTTGGTTATTACTGCTGGATTAATAGAAACTTATTTGAATATTTGTTTTGGCTTATCCGGTGAGTATTTGTGTGCAATATCGGATATATTATGTGCAAAGTACAGAGAAGCATACATCTAAAGATTTAAAGAAAGAGGCCAGTGCAGTGGCTCATGTCTGTAATCCCAGCATTTTGGGAGGCTGAGGTGGGCAGATCACGAGGTCAGGAGTTCGAGACTAGCCTGACCAAAATGGTGAAAACCCATCTCTACTAAAAATACAAAAATTAGCTGGGCATGGTGCCGCACACCTGTAATCCCAGCTACTTAGGAGGCTGAGGCAGGAGAATCACTTGAACCTGGGAGGCAGAGGTTGCAGTGAGCTGAGATCAGGCCATTGCACTCCAGCCTGGGAGATAGAGCGAGACTCCGTCTCGGGGTGGGGGAGGGAAGATTTAAAGAAGAAGAGATGTTATAATAAATGTTCCTTTAAACATATATATGTAAAACAAATGTGAAAGTGGGGAGAGACAGAGAGAGAGAAAGATAATTGATGAGATTCTTTTCAGCCAAATTTGGGAGAGGTAGGATGTATGTGCTAGACCCTAATAAATGAATGCGAGGGGGTAACTTGTAATGTAAGAATGATAAAGAAGAAGGCTGGGTGTGGTGGCTCATGCCTGTAATCCCAGAACTTTGGGAGGCCGAGGCGGGAGGATCACGAGGTCAAGAGATAGAGACCATCCTGGCCAACATGGTGAAACCCCGTCTCTGTTAAAAATATAAAAATTAGCTGGCGTGATGATGCGCACCTGTAGTCCCAGCTACTTGGGAGGCTGAGGAGGGAGAATTGCTTGAACCTGGAGGTGGAGTTTGTGATGAGCTGAGATTGTGCCAATGCACTCCAGCCTGGATGACAGAGCGAGACTTCATCTCGAAAAAAAAAAAAAAAAAAAGGAATGATAAGAAGTACCAAAATTCCCTTTTAAGAATTGTCATAGTGCAAACATAGAGAAGAAATCAGGGGAAAAGGGTAGCAATGGAAAGTCAAGGCAAGGTTGCTCTTGTAGAGGAGACTGAGTACATGTACAGGCTGGGCGAAGGAGAGAGCTTCACTGTAGGGAGGCAGTTCTGGCGTGGTGGTGGAAAAGTACTGGGGTTTTACTCAACAGATTTGGAGTTGTTTCTCATCTCTGCCAGTTGGTAACTAATTGAGAAAGGTGAGTAATTTGCTTAATTTACTTGAGGCTCAAATTAAATAACAAATGTGAGGTCAGTTTGTGAATGGTAAAATGCTGCATCAATAATGTGGCATTATCCACGGTAGACTGGCAGAACACATAAGCACCCTGCCCCACTGAATTATTTCAACCATGCATTTGCTGCCTCTTGCAGAAGAGAAACAAAACAGAGGACACTGAGATGCTTTGCACCTCACTCAAAATGAGTAGAATGTAATTATAATCCCTTCAAAGAACTAGAACTCTTCAGTCCCTGAAGACACAGCTTGTTGGGCTTCTGTATGAAATGAAGGACATGGACTAATCCTGGAAGGACATTCTAGTAAATTTGGGATGAACAATATTCATGAATCATGGGGATTAAAGCCATTTGAAAGCAACATGCAAGGAGGTGAATGTTAATATGATGCAAACAGAATACAGAAAAGCTGAAGTTGAGGAAGTGAACAGTAAAAGGTGTCTGCAGGAATTCTTACAGGAATTGAATTCTGAGCCAGACTTGGAGGAGGAAAGGCAGGAACTGGTGGGATGATGGTAGGAAGCATTTCCTCTGAAATCCCCGGAGGGGGTTGAGTTCAAGATGTAGTTAATAGACCAGTGGGAGATGATGGGAGAGAGGGTGGAAGGCTGGATCAAGAAGGTAAGATCTGATACGATGAGCAATATTGACCAGTGGGGAATTCCTGAGCAAGAAGATGACATTGCTATCAGAGGAAGATTGTTCCACCCTTTGGCATCTCTGTGCAGGATGAGTAGAGGTGGGAGCCTGGAGAATCAGATAGGTGGCTGTTGAAGGCATGGGGTAACAGGGCTGATGGAGGCTGTGGAATCATAAGAGGGCATGGGTAGATCTGAGAGATAATGGAGAAACATACTTGAAATATGACATTTTTAGTTAACCTGTGCATGACCATTGGTTCTGCTCTCTCTTATTGTGGAGCCAATTTTGAGGAAGTAATATTTCTGTATCGTAGTGAACATGGAAATGCTTCATGGGTATTCCCCAATTTCAGTTACCCTGTATCCTAATTATAGAGAACCTGGGCTCTTAAACACAGCACAGCATTTTCTTTCACTCTGGTACAAAGCAATCATAGGCCTGCTTTTGCCATGGATCCCATAATGCTTCCTTGTTCACAGTGTGGTGAAATTCTCCTTATTGGGAAAGTCCATAATGGTGTTACATTCTTCTTATATTCTATCAACATTTTAACCAGTTATCTTGCTCCTCATGTGGTAGCACTTGTCAAGCTATATTTTTTCCCAGGCAATAATTGAGGTCTTGGCTGATGAAGCAAATGGCCTAATGAGTAATAATCACATATTTGGAATGTACACGATGAACCAAGCATGTTGCTAGGCACTTCATGGACATTATTTCTAGTGCTTACCACCGTTTGTTGAATGCTTACTATGTCCCTAGTACTGTGTGGGCACTGTGTGTTTGATGTGGGTAATCTCATGTAATTTCCGCAACAATTAGGAAGTGGCTAGCATTCTTTCTTCCATTTCATAGATAAAGGAGACAAGACAGAGTTCTAATGGAGGCATCGCTTTACTACAGCAGAAACAATTTTTATCTTTGTAAGAAAGCTATGCTCATATAACATACCTTTTTGATTCCTTAAATAAAATACGTTACGTAACAGCTCTCGACGGAGTAAAGATGAGATACGGCTGAGCTTTTAAGTTGTTTTCTTAAACATGATTGCAGTTCTATGTTTAAAAATGAGTCAAGAACATCTGCTTCTTTCTAGGGAGATATTCCATGGCTTCTTAACAACTGCCCTAACTTTTGTGGCAGCTGTCTGAAAGTTAGCGATCTCTTGAGGCAGTGATGTCTTTAACACTAGGGGGTTTTCACTAAAATCTCAGTGATGACTTGCAGATGTCATAGATGTTGGATGAGGGGAAGGGAAATTGAATTAAATGGCATTGGAGATCCTTCCTAACCCTGAGAGTCTTTGAGGTTCTAAGTTCCATTAAAACTATTTCAGGACACAGTTAAGAGAAGAGCAGCAATCTTTAGGTCAGTGTTTTATGGCTTTTGGCCAAAGGCCATTTAAAAGTTGATGGAGCAAAGAGAAGTGGATATAATGGGATTTCGAAAAAAATAAAAAATAAAACAAAAAGTAACTTTCTGTGCAAAAGCAGATAACTTTTAAGGGTAAATTTTAGAAAAGGAATCCTTAGATCAATTTAGTGCCATGCCATTTTAATTATAGAAAGTAAATTAATATCTGGTCTTTAAAAAAGACAGTTAAAATGGTTCTAAAAGTGATGTTTGAATTCAGTGAGTTTCTAAATTAGCTTAAATTCTCAAGAAAGCATTAAAAATGATAATAACTCTGTTTATTATCATTACAGAAAGCTTTCGTACAGTACTTTTATCTGTGCCAAATACTGTACTAAATGTTTTCCATGAATTTTCCCGATAATTTCTACACTAACACCATGAGATACGTATCCTTATTAGCATCAGTTTTTCGAATGAGTACTTCAAGGTTCAGGAAAGTAAAGAAACTTCCCTGAAGACAGTATCTCAATTAGAACACAGTTCTGATTCCTACGTTTTCCCTCTGCAACCTACTGTTGTTCTATTCGTCTCTGCAGAATATTCTATTTCATTTACAGTAAATGACTATAGCTGTTGTGCCTATTTATGGTTTAGCTTGCTAAGGAGTTAAAGAATTCTTGCTGGAATAAGCTAGGTTAATTGAAGGGAAAAGCAACAGCATATTGGTTCTGAATGTTAAGCTTCAAATTATTTTGGAACCTGGTCTCTTAGTAACTGATAATGTTACTGTTACATTTTAGATAAAATAAAAAGGAAATCATGAAATCCTAAGCCATATCTTGGACCTGAATATACGTTGCTTTAGGCAATGAATAGCTGTCCTTTGAATAATTCTTCATTTCCTGCACTACCTCCAAAACACAATAAACTTACTGTCTTAGTAGTCTGAAAATGTAGCCTTCCTAATGTTCACTTGCTAAATTCATATTATTTGTAACACATAGGCTATGGTGTCCCTATTCAATTAGTATGGTTCAATTGCACCACATTATGTCTTAGGTAAAGTAAACTAAATTAAATTTTCAGGGAGCGATGGAAAATAAAAGGAAATATTCACAGTCTTTGAGTTATTGATCTTTGTGATTTTCACTGCCTTATACTTTTGCCTGAAAATATTAACACGTTTTATAAATCTTAATTATTTGCATAATTAGAGAAATTTTGTTGATTATCTAGAATATGTTAAATTTTGAAGAGAAATCTGGAATATCAAAAATACACATTTTAGACTCATGGTACAGATGTGTATGGTTAAATATGCTTCTCAAGAAAAAAGAATCATGCCTTAATCTAGGAAAGATCATATTTTGATAGAGAAATTTTTGGCAAAACAAAAATATATAAAACCACTTTCTACTCTAATTTAATGACCCTGTTCATTTCCTGTTTTGATTTTGGACATAATTCCAACACTAACTCTCTAGAGACTGTTAAAATTCATGGTCTAAAAATATAATGACAATTTTAACTTTACCACAAGACAAATCTTTCCATTTTACAGTACAATCATGTTGATATACTTTAAAATAAAATGACACTTAGAATTAAGATGAGAGGTCTTGGAATTTTAAAATAAGACTTTGGATTCATATAAAAATAATTAATTTTTTAGTCAATATTCTAGAAAAGTTATAATTTATGCTTATCAATGGAGAAGTAAGTCTACTTGAAAACAGAAAACTAATCTCTCCTTAAATGAGAAGAAACAGTGATCATGAGCTTAGACATGAAAGTTTACAAATGATCACAGGTCGTAAGTTTCTGTGGGTTCTCCATATATCAGTGTCAATAAGGCCTTACTTTCAAATTTCCCTTTTGCATTTATAATGTTTGTGAGGCTTATTGAAAATTTAATTTTTTAACTTTTAAGAAAAAGGTTTGGAGCATTTTATTATTTTTTGAAAGATAGTTGTGGAACAGGGTGGAGGAACTTGCTGTCTAGAATTTAGAAGCTTAGTAAAATCCCAGTGTAAATAACAAAATGTGCTCACTGCTCCTAAGATTACAATTTTAATGGAGAAAATTACCTTAAGCTAAATAATGATTAACTATATGAATATTAGGGAGGGCAAGGTTGTTGAGGTTGTTGATTCCGATTTTTCTGGTATTGTCCAAATCACAACAAACTACAAGGCCCCCTGTGAAGAGGAAAAAGGTGTACAAAGGGATATTTAAGGTCTTGAAGTCAATCTTCACATATATCACTATTTTTTAGGCCTAGTATACAATTTTCTCTCTCTGTCTTTCCTTCACAACATTTTCAAATTACTTTCCTCCTACATTTTGTGGCCCCTGTTTTTGAACAGAGCTGAACTTTTCAGCTCTGTCAAATTCAAGGAATTTCTCAAGCACATGTAGAGGAGTTTGCAGTGACCATCCAGAAATGACATCCTAGGATTTAAGTTTCTATAATGGACTTGGTATATTTGACTTAGTTATGTAATAGACCAAGTGGAATCTTCATTAAACAGCTATCTTTCTTTTCTGTTAGCATATACACTACACATGTATTGTCTCTTAGTCATTTTGCCAATATAATTTAATAAAGCAAAGAGACATTGTATTAATTTCCTATTGTTGCTGTAACAATACCACTAATTTAGTGACTTAAGTGATATTGTTATAGCAACAGTAGGAATAAAAATTCACACATTTTTATTGTATAGTCTTGTAGGTTAGAAGTCTAATGAGGGTCTCACTAGGCTACAATTAAAATGTCAGTGGGGCTGTTGTTCCTTTCTGGAAGCTCTAGGAAAGAATCTGTTCCTTGTCTTTTGCATCTCTTAGAAACTTCCCACATTCTCAGCTCTTGGCCCCATCCCATCTTCAAAGCCAGCAATGCAAGTCTAGGTCCAGTCTTTCTCATATTGCATTACTGAGATCATCTCTCCTGCCTCCCTCACTTACAAGCATCATGGTGATTAATTGAACCCACTTGGATAACCCAGAGCAATCTTCCTAGCTCAATGTTCATACCCTTCATTACATCTGTAGGCCCCGTTTTCCATATAAGGTGATATATATCCAAATTCTGAGGATCCGAAAGTGGACGTCTTTGAGGAGCCACTATTTGCTTTCTGCAGGCATGCAGAGTTTTCGTTTAATAGTAGAGACATGTCTTTGATGGAGGAAATTATTATATTATTTTTTGATACATTTAAGCATAATTTTTAGCTCATGAGTTTTTCTTTCTCTGCATTCTACTTTGGGACACATTCAAACTATCACTAATTAAATAAATACAGTAGGGAAGAACTTCATTACAAATAATAATACATAACATTCATGAAGTACTACACTCAGAGATGAGAACTTTTTATGTCGTATTTCACTTAATCCTCATAACAACTCTCTGCAGAAGGTATTTTTCCCTAATGTTTATAAATAACATAATTGAAGATTTAAAATTTTAATGATTTTTTCCAAGGCCACCCAGCTAGTAAGTGACAACCGTAAGAACACAGGTAATGTGGCACCAAGATTGGTGTCAAAACTCCTTCAGAATATGCATATTTATTTGAAAATGTCATAATCACCCATCAGTACATCATGCACAATGGGCACCCACTAACTGTTCATTGGATTCGTGAATGGTCTTGCACAGTAATATGTTTCATAATTTTCTGCATGGTACAGTTAACAAGTGAGATAAATATGGTCCTAATGGCATAGTATTAAGGAACACTGCTACACTTATTGCACTTACTGTTCTCTGTGATGGTGATTGTTGGCACTTACCTCAAGAGCAGGCCCTTGTCATTGCCAGCCCTCTGCTTCTCGTATTGTACGTACATCTGTTGTACCTTCTGCTGTACCTCTAGCGTCATGTCGCTGCTAAACATTTTGGCAGAAACTTTAGAAACATCTGTTGCCTTAGCCCAGGAACGAACTAGCAGCTCCCTATTAAATGAGGATGGCACTTGGCAGTTCAGGCTTTAGCCTTCTTCAGAAGTCCCTTTGGTCTAAAGCAATGGAACTAAATCCTTAGAGCTCTACCATCTCACATGTGTAGCAAAGGGCAAAACTCATATGAAAGGCATATGGTGGAACAAATCACAATAATGCATCATGCCCTTCTCCCAAACAGTAGTGAGACATCCATCTTACTGGGATGCCACATGGAGACAATATCAACACAGCACCAAGAGGCTTTTGTTCAAACACCATTTCTAGTCCTAACTCTTCCAGATAATGGCTAAGTGATGTTAGCCCTGTGTCTTAACCTCCGTGGGAAGAATAAAAACCTAACCCATCTGGGTTGCCTCTTGTGGGTATACACGTGTGATTAAGATTTGGTCTCTGATTACTAAGGAAACTGTAATTTCCCAAGGAAAAACTCACATATAAAAACCCAATTCATGTAAATCAAAATCACAAACTATCAATAGTTATTGCTAGACATATCCTTCTTGGTTTTCTTCTAAGAAAGAAAAAAGCAGCCAGTGACATCCAGCAACTGATCTGATGCTCATAGCTGGACCTCAGTTTATTACAAACTTATTTGACACTGGCAACTATGCCATGTTGTTCTCCAGTTGAGCATAAATAATGTTATAAACCACCTACTTCAGACCGTGTCACTGTGCGTACTACAAAATAGACCAGATCTCTCTCTCTCACTAAACCAGGTATCTTCCTGTCTCAGTAAATACTCCTTTACTAGGTTCAATTTCAGGCTTCCTGTAGCCTGCCCTCTCTATAAGTTTTATTGAGATATATAATCATAACATTTCCCCTGCTTTCTGACAACACACAATGTAGGACAAACTTCCACTTCCTTAGAACCTTCCTCAAAATTATTCAACAAAAGCCCCAATTCTATAATAGATTCTTCTGACACTGTTGTACTGAGCTACCTCACAGGTGGTTCCCTGTGGTATGCATTCTCCCCCTGCATTGAATAATACACCAAACTTGTTCACTTACATTTTTAACTGATGGGCATTGACACTTCCAAAAACTAGTTCTGTCAATGACTGAAGTCAGATAATTGCATAAAAATCCTAACATTTTACAACAGTCTTAATTAACCTCATTCTTAAAAAATAAATTTTATTACTGTTATCCATATGTATGGTTTAAAAAATCAGCCCCAAAAAAAGGCTTATAGTGAAGAACAGTAACTTCTTGCATGCTCCGTATTAGGCCTTTCTTGCATTGCTATAAATAAATAAATACCTGAGGCTGGACCTGGTGGCTCACGCCTGTCATCCCAGCACTTTGAGAGGCCGAGGCAAATAGATCGCCTGAGGTCAGGAATTTGAAACCAGCCTGGCCAACATGGTGAAACCCCATCTCTACTAAAAATACAAAAATTAGCCAGGCATGATGGTGGGTGCCTGTAATCCCAGCTACTCAGGTGGCTGAGGCAGGAGAATCACTTCAACCTGGGAGGTGGAGGTTGCAGTGACCTGAGATCATGCCATGTGCCACTGCACTCTATCCTGGGCAATAGATCAAGACTCCATCTCAAAAAAAAAAAAAAATTACTGGAGGCTCTGAGACTGGGTAATTTATAGAGAAAATAAGTTTAAGTGGCTCAAGGTTCTGCAGGCTGTATAGAAAATATGGTGGCATATGTTTCTGGGGAGGCCACAGGAAGCTTACAATCATAGCAGAAGGTGAAGTGGAGGCAGGCACTTCACATGGTGAAAGCCGGCGCGAGAGAGTGGAGGGAGGGAGGTGCCATGTACTTTTAACCGGCCAGACCTCATGAAAAATCACTCGCTATTGTGAGGACAGCACCAAGAGAATGGTGCTACAGCATTCATGAGAAATCCACCTCCATGATCCAATCACCTCCTTTCAGGCCCCACCTCCAATACTGGAGATTAGAATTCAACATGAGATTGGATAGGGACAGAGATCCAAACACTATCATGCTCTTTTCATCCCCATTCCTCAGAGAAGATATGACCTGGGGGTCAATCTACTCTTGATCAGAACCTGATCAAGCTACTGTCCTTAATTCTTAATTTCCAAGTACTTCTTTTTCTCTGATTATCTTTTCTTCATTGTGTTTTCTTAGATTTTTGTCAGCACACTGTCCTTTTGATATTCTCTTTTGTGGACCCAAATTTGATGTAATTATTATTGTTATTGATGATATTATTTCAAATCATTTCTTGCCCCTGAAATATTATGTGTGTGGGGGTGTGGAGTGGGAGAATGGAGAGGGTCTTGTTCTTTCACTTTCACCTTATAGAAGTGACCTTGATTACCTATTTACATTGAGGAGAATGAGTATTTAGAAAGTTGACCCATGTTTGTGGGTGTGGGACTTGATAGCATGGGAGGGAAACTCACATGATTTTGATCCCTAAAGGCCAGAATGCTGAAGGCTTTGTTCTAATTTGCTGATTTGTAGTTGTGTCTTCACTGGAAGCAGTCATATATGAAACTTTTATGTACGAAAGATCTTATGTATGAAATTTGTTCTTAGATTGACAGTATTACTTCACCATGTAAAAGAAACCTGGCTTTAGCCCTAATTGTTCTATATTCCTTTTGTTTGCTTACAAAACAATGGGGAAACTCCAAACAGGCTCAATGAAAGATCTGAGTTAGTTTGCTCTTTAGTTACCCATCCAATTTGCATATCCTTGTCCTCTCTGAACTCTTGGGCAAAACTACTCAGAAATAGCCTATTATTGTGCTCATCTGTAGTTCTATCATGAAGATGCTCTCCTTTGAGTTGACATATGACCTGCGATGTTCTAAGTGCTTTATGTATTTTACCTCGTTTAATTTTCATATCAACCCTGAGTCAACTTAGATATTCTCCGTATTGCTTTTAAAATATTGGCACTTGGCCAAGCATGGTGGCTGATGCCTATAATCACAGCAATTTGGAAGGCCAAGGCAGGTGGATTCCTTGAGCCCAGGAGTTCGAGAGCAGGTTGAGCAACATAACTAAACCCTGTCTCTACAAAACGTATGAATACCAAATTGGCTGGGCATTTTGGCATGCACCTGTGGTCCCAGCTACTAATGAGGCTGACATGGGAGGATCACTTGAGCTTGGAAAGTAGAGGTGGCAGTGAGCCAAGATAGCACCACTGCACTCCATCCTGGGTGACAGAGTGAGACCTTGCCTCAAAAAAATTAATAAATTATAAATTACATAAATTTATTTAAAACATTATAAAGTATAAATTATATAAATTTATTTAAAGATTTGGCCAGGCACAGTGGCTCAAGCCTGTAATCTGAGCACTTTGGGAGGCCGAGGTGGGCAGATCACCTGAGGTCAGGAGTTCAAGACCAGCCTGGCCAACATAGTGAAACCCTGTCTCTACAGAAATACAAAAATTAGCCAGGCATGATGGCGGGTGCCTGTAATCCCAGCTACTTGGGACGCTGAGGCAAGAGAATCGCTTGAACCCAGGAGGCAGAGGTTACAGTGAGCCGAGGTTGAGCCACTGAACTCCAGCCTGGGCGACAGAGTGAGACTGTCTCAAAAAAAAAATTATTTTTCAAATTATATAATTTAAATATAAATTATGTGTTTTAAAATATATACATATAAAAATTATATATTTTTAATTTAATTATATAAATATATAAATTATATAAACTTATTTTAAAACTATAAATATATAATTTATATATTTTAATTATATAATTATTTACAATTATATAATTTTTAATAAACTTATATGATTTATAATTCTATAAACTATGTAATTTATAAATATATAAATTACATGATTTATAAGTGTACAATTTTATATATGATATAATTATAAATACATATAATTATATAATTGTATAAATTATATAATTTATAAATATATGAATCATATAAATTTATTAAAACTTATATAATTTATGGATTTAATGCTATTCCCATTAAACTACCATTGACATTATTTACAGAATTAGAAAATCATACTTTAAATCTCATATGGAACCAAAAAGAGCCCATATAGCCAAGACAATCCTAAGCAAAAAGAACAAAACTGGAGGCATCAGGCTACCTGACTTCAAACTATACTACAAGGCTACAGTAACCAAAACAGCATGGTACTGGTACCAAAGCAGATAGACCAATGGAACAGAAAAGAGACCTCAGAAATAACACTACACATCTACAACCATCTGATCTTTAACAAACCTCACAAAACCAAGCAATGGGGAAAGGATTCCCTATTTAATAAATGGTGTTGGGAAAATTGACTAGCCATGTGCAGAAAATTGAAACTGGACCCTTTCCTTACACCTTGCATAAAAATTAACTCAAGATTGATTAAAGACTTAAATGTAAAACCCAAACCATACGCACCCTAGAAGAAAACCTAGGCAATACCATTCAAGATGTAGGCATGGACAAAGATTTCATGATGAAAACGCCAAAAGCAATTGCAACAAAGGCCAAAATTGATAAACGGGATCTAATCAAACTAAAGCGCTTCTACGTGGCAAAATAAACTATCGTCAGAGTGAACAGGCAATCTAGAGAATGGGAGAAAATTTTTGCAATCTATCCATCCAACAAAGGTCTAATATCTAGAATCTACGAGGAACTGTAATTTACAACAACAACAACAACAACAACATCAAAAAGTGGGCAAAGGATATGAATAGACACTTCTCAAAAGAAGACATATTTGTCGCCAAGTAACATATGAAAAAAGCTCAACATCACTGATCATTAGAGAAATGCAAATCAAAACCATAATGAGCTACCATCTCACACCAGCCAGAATGGAGATTATTAAAAAGTCACGAAACAATAGATGCTGGCGAGGCTGTGGAGAAATAGGAACACTTTTACACTGTTGGTAGGAATGTAAATTGGTTCAACCGTTGTGGAAGACTGTGTGGTGATTCCTCAAGGATCTAGAACCAGCAATACCATTTGACCAAGCAATCTCATTACTGGGTATATACCCAAAGGAATATAAATCATTATACTATAAAGACACATGCACACATATGTTTATTGCAGCACTATTCACAATAGCAAAGACATGGAACTAACCCAAATGCCCACCAATGATAGAATAGATAAAGAAAATGTGGTACATATACACCATAGAATGCTATGCAGCCATAAAAAGGAATGAGTTCCTGTCCTTTGCAGGGACATGGATGAAGCTAGAAGCCATTATCCTCAGCAACCTAACACAGGAACAGAAAACCAAACACCACATGTTCTCACTGATAAGTGGGAGTTGAACAATGAGAACACATGGACTCAGGGAGGGAAATATCACACACCGAAGTCTGTTCGGGGGTTGGGGGAAAGGGAAGGGAGAGCATTAGGACAAATATTTAATGCATGCAGGGCTTAAAACCTAGATGACAGGTTGATAGGTGCAGCAAACCACCATGGCACATGTAACAAACTAAGTAACAAACCTCCATGTTTGGGGCATGTATCCCAGAACTTAAAGTAAAATAAAAAATTAAGAAAAATGAAAATGCAAAAAGGCAATTAACATTTTTTCTTTGCTTTAAGAAATGAGAGGTTTTTGTGATACTCAAAAAAAAAAAAAAACCGGATAGACTTAGGAATATAAATATCAATTCCCTATCTAATTTAATTGAACCCAGAGTTGCACATATAGCAAACTGTTTTCACACATGAATTTGAACTTTAAGTGATTCCATTTGCACAGAATTCAAAGCTAGTCTAATGTTTTAAGAATATGTTCATTATTTTTATCAGTATTTTTGTGTGGGACATTAAAATTAAGTGAAGTTCCATTTGCCCTCTTTGTCATAAGTTAATCCATCTACTTTGCATCTGTGGCTTTGCTTTGAAAAACTAATGTTGTGTAGCTTTTAACTCCTAATTTGCAAAGTAAAGGAAAAAAATAAAATGTATGGCAGCAACATGACCTCTAGGCTGAACAGATTTCAAGCTGAAATGCCTAGTATCTATCTACACTTACACCAGGGTAAGTGGAATTGCAAATCAAATGCATTTAGTTTTCCAAAGTCTGATAAAGAGCCTTTTGTAGAATCTTACTTTTAATTGCCATAGGAATACATTATAACTTTGGAGTAATTAAAATTAAATACTTGGTAATTAGAAGTTAGATTTTATGGCTTATGTAGTAAGAAAGATACACAGAATGCTTAAGAGAGTAAAAATTTAATATTCATGCCTCAAGCTTAGCATTAATAACCATCGATTTAGCAGCAAAGACGTTAATTCAATGAAAGTTTATGCCAGTACTATATATATATAATGAAAACAAATATATTTTAATGATAGTAATCTTTAGTTACTTGTAATGATGGCCTGCAAGAAGACATCTTACTTCAGAGTTTTCATGTGACTCCTACTCTTGCCTTTTGGCTATCTGGAATACGGTCTCTGTAAATTTTTCAGGTGATCTAATGATGATGATGATATTGACATATTATGTTTGTAAGCACTTTGGCTTTTGACATGCTTTTATATGCGTCATCTCAGTATCTTTATCACCACCTCCAAGTTTTTCACAACAGGAAAACACAGTAGAAGACATAAACAGAACCAGGTGTGGTGGCTCACACCTATAAGCTTAGCACTTTGGGAGGTGGAGGCAGGTGGATCACATGCAGTCGGGAGTTCAAGACCAGCCTGGCCAACATGACAAAACCCCATCTGTACTAAAACTATGTAATCCCAGCTACTCGGGAGGCTGAGGCATGATAATCGCTTGAACACGAGAGGCGAAGTTTGCAGTGAGCCAAGATTGTGCCACTACACTCCAGCCTGTGCGATAGAGTGAGACTGCATCTCAAATAAATAAGAAACAAAGAAAAAAAAAAGAAAACATAAACAGGAATATTTCCAACTATCTGCCTGCAAAAGCCTTGAAGTCTAATTTGGGGACAAAACTTTTTCACTTATAGTTAAATTATAAGGTAGAGTCAAGTGAGACAGTTAGACACATCCTCAAGGAAAGAGCTTCATTAAAGTCTTTGGAATTGAAACTTGGATATGACACAAACTAGAGATCTACAAGTCAGATTGGAACCATGCATATATTTTAGTTGCCTAGCAAGGCAGTTGGAAAGCATTGAATTTGATGTCTTTTGGTAGCCACGTTGCCCCAATATTCTCCAATCTCTATTCTCATTTGTGATGACTTCCCTAGCCCTGAAAGAAGGGTCACATGTTTCCCTCACTCCAGGGGGCCCTGGTCCCATCAAATTTTATGTGAATAGGGCTCCCAGGAGCATCAAGGTGTAGGACTTTCCAAAGAGAGTGGAGTTTCCTACTGCTGGTGTGGAGGATAGACAGACCCAGTCTCACTGGGTGCAAACAGGGAAGACTATAGGGAAGAGATGACTTCTGAGATGGACCTTCAAGCATGAACTTTATTCTAATAGTTTTGCATTGATAGGCTGCCATATAGGAAACAACCAGAAAACTGGAGACTTGATTTGTTTAAAACTGAAGTAAATCAGGGCTTTATTTACACTACTTACTTGCCAATCCAGTTGTTCAAGTCAGAAGCCTGTGAATCATCTTAATAAACCTCTTCTCTTCTCCATTCTCTAACAGAGAAGTTAGATGCTTCTCTGGCTTCCCTTTCTAAATATTTTCCCATCCTCTATTCTCCATCCTTCCAGACCTCATCATAGTCCAGATCCTAATCATTACATGGCAAGCAATCTGTCTCTCTGACTATGAGAACCCCTGCCTAAGTGCCTCCATATGTCTCTGTAGCCTCCACAATAAAGAGAAAGTTCCCTAGCATGACATAAACAGTCTAGTATAGCTAGGCTCCTCCATCTCTCTTCATCATTATCTCTTGGTCTGCTCATTCACTATCAAACTGTTTATAGTTCCCTAAATACATCATTTTATTTTATATCCTATATCTTTAACATATTTCAGAAAAATAAATTCCATCTACTATTTTTTTATTTTATTTTTTGCTATGCATCACCCACTCAATTTTCTGGTTGAACAATAAAGTAAAGTATAAAAAACTAAATAATCCTAGCACTTTGGGAGGCCAAGGCGGGTGGATCATGAGGTCAGGAATTCAAGACCAGCCTGGCCAAAATGGTGAAACCCCGTCTCTACTAAAAATACAAAATAATCAGCCGGGCATGGTGGCAGGCACCTGTAATCCCAGCTACTGGGGAGGCTGAGGAACAGATTTGCTTGAACTCGGGAGGCAGAGGTTGCAGTGAGCTGAGATCTGAGATCATGCCACTGCACTCCAGCCTGTGCAACACAGTGAGACTCCATCTAAACCAAAACAAAAACAAAAACAAAAAAAGAAAAAGAAAAGCTAAATAGTGATTAAACTGGACAAACTGACATTCTACTCAAGGAAATGAAACTGCAGGATACAAATGAGTTTTATTGAAGCCCAAACATTTATCATATGCCATATTAAACAATAAATAGTCAAAGCATTTATTTCTTTTTAGTAACAATTAATGTTCCTGGTAGATTTTTCCATCCTCTGAAATATTTATATGGCGTGTTTTTGTTTGATTTCCTTCATTCATAATTTTAGTTTCCTTCGTACTTCTCAATCTTCAAGTATCAGATAATGTTTTGAAGTACAATTAGAAGTATCCAGAATTATTTCATATCTGAGTTAACCTTTGAAACAAATAAATGACACATCTTATTTTTGTAGAGTTTATTCTACAAAATTAAAAATCTAATTATCTCATTGTAAAACTCCACATAACACTACTACAGATAACTGTTTTAGTTAAATTTGACATATAAATCATTGTTCATGTAACTTTTGTTTAACCTATTAAAACGGAAGATGATGGACTGGGAGCGGTGGCTCATGCCTGTAATCCCTGCACTTTGGGAAGCAGCGGTGGGCAGATCACCTGAGGCCAGGAGTTTGAGACCAGCCTGATCAACGTGGTGAAACTCCATCTCTACATACATACATACATACATACATACATACATACATACATACAGTGGAAGATGAATGTGGAAGGATAAGGTACAGTTTGTTTACTTGTGCACAAGCATTGCAATATCAAGTTGTTTGTCTCCTAGTGGCAGTTAATGGTATATGGTTCTTCATTCCTTTTTCATTCAAACAGCTTTCATTGAATGCCTACAAAAGAAAAATGCCTACAAAAAGAAGAGCTCAGCTTAGTGTTTAGGGACTTTCTCACTTTTTGCAGGCTTCTTACAAGGTTTGATGGACCTTGAAATCCGTTTGCATTTGTTGGAGGGGTGGGGATGGACAGCTCTGGCAGAATTTTTATGCCAGAAAAATGGCTGAAGTAAATATTATCTGTAATTTTTCTCAAGAAGTGATTGCTTGATCAAACATGCAATAAATAGATTTTTACAAAGCTTAAAAGGATCTATTCCCAGCCCACCCCTCTGTCTTAGCTCGAGAAATAAACAAAAATTAAAATTACCTATAAACCTCAGGTGTGGATTTGAAGTATTAAAAAAAATGGAAAAATTGAGCTGAAACTTTCTTGCATAGAGAGATATTAGAGATATGTCTTTCTAATGAGGGACAGACTCTCCACCACTTATCCTGATTTATACTTTTAGTCCTTCTGGGTTTGGGTTTGATTGGGCTGGATAGCTAGTTAGCTGTTGACTGCCTGAGGCGACTTGCCCTAATGCAGAGAAATTCCTGGTTCTCAGAGTCACAGGCAGAAAAACTTGAAATTATTTATTTCTATACCCCATCTCTTTCAATTAAAAATATTAAGACAATTTATAATAAGATATGTCTATTTAATAAGATTAGTAAAAGACACTGAAAAACTTAACAGTCAACATCTTACATGTTACGAATGTCATCATAAGGCTATTTCTTGTGTCTTCCCTAGATAAAAGGTTAAACTTTATTATTAAAATGTAGTTTTTTTTGAAGACACTTTATTGGGGTAGAGTCTCTGTGAGAGACGAACTCTGTTTGTCTGATTTAATAAAAAGACAAAGCCTATGCAATCTGCAAGTGTTTCTCCAAGCGTGATTTATGGACATCAGCACATACATACCGTATGTATTTTATATATTATATATATATTATGTTTTATATATATTATATATGTTATATATATAATTTAAGGTTCTTGTTAAAAAGGCAGATGGTAAAATAGCTAAGTAAATTTCAAATGTCTCATCACAAAAACAGATAAGTGAAGTGATGGATATGTTAATTACCTTCATTTAATTATGCCACATCATATGTATATGTCAAAACATCAGAGTGTACCCCATAAATGTATATAATTATGATTTGTTAATCAAAAAATGCATATGGTTGAGTACTAGCTGAGATCTACTAAATCCAAATCTCTGGGTTGGAGCCTTGGTGTCTGCATTTTAACCTGTCCAAATGAGCCTTACAATGAAATTTGAGACATAGTTGGGTGGATAGTGAGAAGTACCCTCAGTGATGGCTATCTTATATGGATAATCCTTTCCTAAGGTAAATCTGAGTGATGGGGGCCAGAGTGCAAATGTCATCAGTTATCTGAAAGGGAATCTGCATGTAGATGGCAAAACCAACCTTCTATACTATACTCCCAATCCCGTAAGCTCTCCAGCCACACGTGTCAATTGTAGCAGCTAGTCTTCACCAGGAGTCTTCTTATACCTCAACTGTGCCACTCTTGCAAAGTAGGGTACCTTTTCTCTCCTTTCCCTTGTCCACTGCTCTTACGATCTGATGATAACCACCATCAATTTTGCACTGATCACTTCTAGGCACCTAAACCATTATTCTATGTATTGTAGTGCAATCCCAGAGATAGGTGTTGTTTTCATGCTCATTTTACAGATAAGAAGACCGAAGCTCAAATAAGCTATGGAATCATGGACAAACATTGAGGAAATAGCAGGAAAAAAGATTCAAACTCAGGTATTTTTGCAGCCACTCTGCTGGACTGCTGTCGTGCAAACATTTACTGCCTGACTTTCTGGACAAGAGTGTGGAGAGCTTTGATTTCTAAAACTGCAGCACAGCTAATAATGAAAAAGAGATGGCCTAATTCTTTATTTACTTATCCCCTGCAAGCTTTTATACATGATTTTAATATCAAAGGGAGGATATTAAATCTCACTCGTGAATTATGATAAACGCTAATTCACAGACTAAAAAAAAATCTGCATAAATGGGTAGATATGTATTGTATGCATTTTGTGAAAAAAAAAAATACATTAAAAAGATAAATGGGAGAGGTGCCAGTCAGAGACAGTACATTGTTAAAGCCTAAAATCATCAACATTGTATCTCCTCTTCCTAATTAATTTATTCCTAGATCTTGACATAATAAAACTATGTCTTTTATCTCCCTGCTCCCTCATTTAGAATCTTATTTAAAGTTAACTTATAAGAAAGCAAAACTTAAGAACTCAACATCTTTAAAAGTCTTACAGATCTCAAAACTGAATTCAAAATTTTAATGTTAATTGATTCTAACATCCACCATTATCAGAAATCTGAATGCATTCTTGTTGCTTCCAAATTTAGAGGTCTAACAATTTTTTTGTACTTTTAAAAACTTCAGTAAATAGGAGTCAAGGATTTAATGTGCCAGATGAAAAATTTCGCAAATCGATATAATTATTGGAATTCCTAAAATCTGTTTGCAAATGCGGGGAATTTTGTCATTACTTCGGGCAACCTGTATTCTCACTGTGGTTGTAGCATCAATTAACTCTGCTCTCATTAGCGTTCTCATTTTTAAAATCAGGGATTGAATCAGATGATCTCTAACTGATGATCTCTTATAGCTCAAATATCTTTTACTTCTTTGAAAAGTGTAGTACTTATTGGGATACCATGCAGTAGTCCTGAAAATGCTTTAAAAGGATTCCAAGTACTTGATGTTACTGTAAACTGCACCATGAATGTGGAAAGTTGAGCACAAATGGCCAAATAATAGTGGAGAAAATAATAGTGAATGTCATCCTTTTGTAGCTCCTTTTCTATCATAGATTTAATGGAATGTGAGTCTGCGGACTTCGCAGAGAACTATTTTTAGAACAGAAATATGTATTTGAACCCCTTCCCCTTTCTTAGATATTTGAATCACATTATAGTTGTGTGTCCGGAATTGGTGGGTTCTTGGTCTCACTGACTTCAAGAATGAAGCCGCGGACCCTCGCAGTGAGTGTTACAGCTCTTAAGGTGGCGCGTCTGGAGTTGTTTGTTCCTTCTGATGTTCGGATGTGTTCGGAGTTTCTTCCTTCTGGTGGGTTCATGGTCTCGCTGGCCCAGGAGTGAAGCTGCACACCTTCATGGTGAGTGTTACAGCTCTTAAGGCGGCGCATCTGGAGTTGCTTGTTCCTCCCGGTGGGCTCGTGGTCTCGCTGGCTTCAGGAGTGAAGCTGCAGACCTTCACGGTGAGTGTTACAGCTCATAAAAGCAGCGTGGACCCAAAGAGTGAGCAGTAGCAAGACTTATTGCAAAGAGCAAAAGAACAAAGCTGCTACAGTGTGGAAGAGTACCGGAGCGGGTTGCCACTGGTGGCTGGGGCAGCCTGCTTTTATTCTCTTATCTGGCCCCACCCACGTCCTGCTGATTGGTAGAGCCAAGTGGTCTGTTTTGACAGGGTGCTGATTGGTGCGTTTACCATCCCTGAGCTAGACATAAAAGTCCTCCACGTCCCCATCAGATCAGTTAGATACAGAGTATGGACACAAAGGTTCTCCAAGGCCCCACCAGAGCAGCCAGACACAGAGTGTCGATTGGTGCATCCACAAACCTCGAGCTAGACACAGGGTGCTGATTGGTGTGTTTACAATCCCTGAGCTAAACATAAAGGTTCTCCTCATCTCCACCAGACTCAGAAGTCCAGCTGGCTTCACCCAGTGGATCCCGCACCGGGGCCGCAGGTGGAGCTGCCCGCCAGTCCCGTGCCGCGCGCTCGCACTCCTCAGCCTTTAGGTAGTCGATGGGACTGGACGCCCTGGAGCAGGGGGTGGCGCTCGTCGGGGAGGCTCGGGCCGCACAGGAGCCCATGGAGGGGGTGGGAGGCTCAGGCGTGGCCGGCTGCAGGTCCCCAGTCCTGCCCCGCGGGAAGGCAGCTAAGGTCCGGTGAGAAATCGAGCGCAGTGCCAGTGGGTCGGCACTGCTGGGGGACCCAGTACACCCTCCGCAGCCGCTGGCCTGGGTCCTAAGCCTCTCACTGCCCAGGGCTGGCAGGCCGGCCGGCTGCTCCGAGTGTGGGGGCCCACCAAGCCCACGCCCACCCAGAACTCCAGCTGGCCCGCAAGCACCGTGCGCAGCCCGGGTTCCCGCTCGCGCCTCTCCCTCCACACCTCCCTGCAAGCTGAGGGAGCCGGCTCCCGCCTTGGCCAGCCCAGAAAGGGGTTCCCACAGTGCAGCGGTGGGCTGAAGGGCTCCTCAAGTGCCGCCAAAGTGGGAGCCCAGGCAGAGGAGGTGCCGAGAGCAAGGGAGGGCTGTGAGGACTGCAGGCACACTCTCACCTCTCAGTTGTATCTGAACTACACCGTGGTCTAATTTAACATCTGGAATGTCATACCACTTTCCCTAGAGTGTATAATATTTGGTATACCACCGCCCTGAAATATTGGCTCATAAACTACTGAAAAAATATTGTTAATCATAGAAAAGTAGAATATCACCCAATAAAACAGTGTATATACAGCCCAGAGACTCCTTTGGAAAGTAATAGAATGGATAAATAATTGGGATTTTAGCAGCAATTTGAATAACTTATTTACTCACTTACTCAACAAATATTTTCTCATCAGACATTCATTCTCTGTCTATGTTGAGTTTGTGGAGTACTTGTGTGAGGGAATATATTGAACAAGAAAGTTTAAGTATGATGACTTTTACAAAAGAAGTAGAAGGTGCTGTGAGAAACTAAAAGAGGAGTTAATTCATCTAATTTGAATGGATGGCTGAATCAGTGGAGGATGTCTGGGAAAACTTTCCCAACTAAGGGATTTTTAGCAGAGATCTGAAAAAATAAGCAGATAATATGCCAAGCAAAGATCTGGAAAAACCATTTTAGGCAGAAAGAATAGCTTATTTGACGTTTTTAAAGCAGGAGAGAGTGTTCTTTTTGAGAAATTAAAAAAAAACTAGTAGAGTTATAGTGCAAATCCAAGAAGGAAAATGGGGCATAGAGTAGACTAGAATTCTGATGGGTATGAAAGTCAATGTAAGAATGATGGACTTATTCAGGGGCACTCAGAAGTTTTAAGAAGGGGTGGGGCAAAAAAACGCAGAATATAATCAGAGTTAGTTTTTCTAAATAGTATTTATTTTGAAATAGTTGAATACTCACAAGAATTTTCAAAGATAGTTTAGAGAAGATTTGTGTACCTTTCACCCAGTTTTTCTCAATGATAAGATAGTACATCACCATAGTATGGTGTCAAAATCCGGAAATTTATGTTGACACAATGTTATTAGCCATGCTGTAGATTTTATTCGAATTTTTCAGTTTTTACATGCAAAATTTGTTTTATTTTGGTTTTGGTATTCAAAAGTTTACTAAAATGTTTTTAAAGGACTGAAAAGGATTAAATACGGATATTGGTGGAGCAGTTTGTAAAATGAAAAGGAAAGTCGAGTTGATAGGTGAAGGTATCCTAACCTAGAAGTGGCATGGTCTCAATAAATATTTAGGAGGTAGAAATGATCAGTGAGTCTCGGTGAGTGGATATGGCATGTGAGAGAGGGAATAAGGTCAAAGGTGACGTATGGATTTCTATTTTGAGCAGTTGGGTAGGTGGTGATGTTCCTAGTTGAGGTTAAATGTCCTGGAGGAGAAGCAGACTTGCTGGAAAAGGAAGATGCATTCAGTTGGGACTTTGGTGAGCTTCAGGTACCTGTATAGGCAAGAATGCTTTCTGCCTGGAGCTCTGGGAAAAGCTAGGGTGTGAGATATAGATTTAGTCATCCTCAGCATATAGATAGTAATTTCAGTGAAATTATCTCAGGAGAATATGTTAAATGAAAATATTTTTAAAAAGTTTAGAATAGAGCCCTGGAAACTAAAAATATTAAGTGGTTTGGGAAGAAGAATGAGCTGGTAAAGAGATTGAGAGGAAATAGTGAAGAATATGGAGAGAGTTTTTAGTCTGTGTGGGAGGGGGCGGGGGGAGAGACAGAAGAGGAAGGGAGATGAAGATACAGGAGATATATGGAAACATAGCAAAATTATGTCACATAAGCAAAGTCCTAGTAAGCTCTGTCTCTTCTCTTTGATTTCTTCTGAAGTTATAATTGGAAGGTTTCTTGTAGTTCTCTATGTGTGCCATTCTTTTAAAGTTTAGTATTTATAATGTCGCAAGCTCAATTTCATGATAAAGTGTGATGTTTTCTGCAACATTATTTACATCTTTCAAAATGTTATTTTGGATTTAGAATACTTGAATATGCCACATTTTAGTAACTATTAATTAATTGTTTCTTTTTTTTTTTGAGACGGATTGCTCTGTTGCCCAAGCTGGAGTGCAGTGGCGCCATCTCGCCTCCCGGGTTCATGCCATTCTCCTGCCTCAGCCTCCCGAGTAGCTGGGACTACAGGCGCCTGCCAACACGCCTGGCTAATTTTTTGTATTTTTAGTAGAGACGGGGTTTCACCGTGTTAGCCAGGATGGTCTCGATCTCCTGACCTCGTGATCCGCCTGCCTTGGCCTCCCAAAGTGCTGGGATTACAGGCTTGAGCCACCGTGCCTGGCCTTAATTGTTTCTTAAAGTGAATAGGAACTTAAAAACTATGGCGGTGGGGGCGGGGTGGGGGGCAGCAAGGAGTGGTAAATTGTGCAAAAACGTTTAGGTTTAACAAGATCCAAAATCCTGTAATTAAAGTATATTTTAATTACATATATTTAAGCTATAAATATATGACAGTAAATATACCAACAACTGGGTCATACCCCAAGCTAACTGAAATCAAACTTTCAGGATAAGTCCTGGGTGTCTGTATTTTTAAAAATCTCTCCAGTTGACTCTGATGCCTAGTGTGGATTGAGAATGATTGGAACACCTAAGTACTCTGAGAATCTTAGGGGTGGTGAGAAGGTTCTATATAGCGACTTGAATGCTATGACTCTGTAGAAATCTCACTGATACCAGTGTAGCGAAAGTCACGTCAAATAAATTTTGAAAGAAAAGAGGTTGCCGGTAAAGAAATAAAGGGCATGTCCTTTGCCCACTTTTTGATGGGGTTGTTTGTTTTTTTATTGTAAATGTGTTTGAGTTCATTGTAGATTCTGGATATTAGCCCTTTGTCAGATGAGTAGGTTGCAAAAATTTTCTCCCATTCTGTAGGTTGCCTGTTCACTCTGATGGTAGTTTCTTTTGCTGTGCAGAAGCTCTTTAGTTTAATTAGATCCCATTTGTCAATTTTGGCTTTTGTTGCCATTGCTTTTGGTGTTTTAGACATGAAGTCCTTGCCCATGCCTATGTCCTGAATGGTATTGCCTAGGCTTTCTTGTAGGATTTTAAAGGTTTTAGGTCTAACATTTAAGTCTTTAATCCATCTTGAATTAATTTTTATATAAGGTGTAAGGAAGGGATCCAGTTTCAGCTTTCTACATATGGCTAGCCAGTTTTCCCAGCACCATTTATTAAATAGGGAATCGTTTCCCCATTTCTTGTTTTTGTCAGGTTTGTCAAAGATCAGATAGTTGTAGATATGCGGCATCATTTCTGAGGGCTCTGTTCTGTTCCATTGATCTATGTCTCTGTTGTGGTACCAGTACCATGCTGTTTTGGTTACTGTAGCCTTGTAGTATAGTTTGAAGTCAGGTAGCGTGATGCCTCCAGCTTTTTTCTTTTGGCTTAGGATTGACTTGGCGATGCAGGCTCTTTTTTGGTTCCATATGAACTTTAAAGTAGGTTTTTCCAATTCTGTGAAGAAAGTCATTGGTAGCTTGATGGGGATGGCATTGAATCTATAAATTACCTTGGGCAGTATGGCCATTTTCACGATATTGATTCTTCCAACCCATGAGCATGGAATGTTCTTCCATTTGTTTGTATCCTCTTTTATTTCATTGAGCAGTGGTTTGTAGTTCTCCTTGAAGAGGTCCTTCACATCCCTTGTAAGTTGGATTCCTAGGTATTTTATTCTCTTTGAAGCAATTGTGAATGGGAGTTCACTCATGATTTGGCTCTCTGTTTGTCTGTTATTGGTGTACAAGAATGCTTGTGATTTTTGTACATTAATTTTGTATCCTGAGACTTTGCTGAAGTTGCTAATCAGCTTAAGGAGATTTTGGGCTGAGACAATGGGGTTTTCTAGATATACAATCATGTCATCTGCAAACAGGGACAATTTGACTTCCTCTTTTCCTAATTGAATACCTTTTATTTCCTTCTCCTGCCTGATTGCTCTGGCCAGAACTTCGAGCACTATGTTGAATAGGAGCAGTGAGAGAGGGCATCCCTGTCTTGTGCCAGTTTTCAGAGGGAATGCTTCCAGTTTTTGCCCATTCAGTATGATATTGGCTGTGGGTTTGTCATAGATAGCTCTTATTATTTTGAGATATGTCCCATCAATACCTAATTTATTGAGAGTTTTTAGCATGAAGGGTTGTTGAATTTTGTCAAAGGCCTTTTCTGCATCTATTGAGATAATCATGTGGTTTTTGTCTTTGGTTCTGTTTATATGCTGGATTACATTTATTGATTTGCGTATGTTGAACCAGCCTTGCATCCCAGGGATGAAGCCCACTTGATCATGGTGGATAAGCTTTTTGGTGTGCTGCTGGATTCGGTTTGCCAGTATTTTATTGAGGATTTTTGCATCAATGTTCATCAAGGATATTGGTCTGAAATTCTCTTTTTTGGTTATGTCTCTGCCAGGTTTTGGTATCAGGACGATGCTGGCTTCATAAAATGTGTTAGGGAGGATTCCCTCTTTTTCTATCAATTGGAATAGTTTCAGAAGGAATGGTACCAGTTCCTCCTTGTACCTCTGGTAGAATTCAGCTGTGAATCCATCAGGTCCTGGACTCTTTTTGTTGGTAAGCTATTGATTATTGCCACAATTTCAGAACCTGTTATTGGTCTATTCAGAGATTCAACTTCTTCCTGGTTTAGTCTTGGGAGGGTGTATTTGTCGAGGAATTTATCCATTTCTTCTAGATTTTCTAGTTTATTTGCATAGAGGTGTTTGTAGTATTCTCTGATGGTAGATTGTATTTCTGTGGGATCGGTGGTGATATCCCCTTTTTCGTTTTTTATTGCATCTATTTGATTCTTCTCTCTTTTCTTCTTTATTAGTCTTGCTAGCAGTCCATCAATTTTGTTGATCTTTTCAAAAAACCAGCTCCTGGATTCATTAATTTTTTGAAGGGTTTTTTGTGTCTCTATTTCCTTCAGTTCTGCTCTGATTTTAGTTATTTCTAGCCTTCTGCTAGCTTTTGAATGTGTTTGCTCTTGCTTTTCTAGTTCTTTTAATTGTGATGTTAGGGAGTCAATTTTGGATCTTTCCTGCTTTCTCTTGTGGGCATTTAGTGCTATAAATTTCCCTCTACACACTGCTTTGAATGTGTCCCAGAGATTCTGGTATGTTGTGTCCTTGTTCTCGTTGGTTTCAAAGAATATCTTTATTTCTGCCTTCATTTCATTATGTACCCAATAGTCATTCAGGAGCAGGTTGTTCAGTTTCCATGTAGTAGAGCGGTTTTGAGTGAGTTTCTTAATCCTGAGTTCTAGTTTGATTGCACTGTGGTCTGAGAGACAGTTTGTTATAATTTCTGTTCTTTTACATTTGCTGAGGAGAACTTTACTTCCAACTATGTGGTCAATTTTGGAATAGGTGTGGTGTGGTGCTGAAAAAAATGTATATTCTGTTGACTTGGGGTGGAGAGTTCTGTAGATGTCTATTAGGTCCACTTTATGTAGAGCTGAGTTCAATTCCTGGATATCCTTGTTAACTTTCTGTCTCGTTGATCTGTCTAATGCTGACAGTGGGGTGTTAAAATCTCCCATTATTATTGTGTGGGAGTTTAAGTCCCTTTGTAGGTCACTCAGGACTTGCTTTATGAATCTGGGTGCTCCTGTGTTGGGTGCATATATATTTAGGATAGTTAGCTCTTCTTGTTGAATTGATCCCTTTACCATTATGTAATGGCCTTCTTTGTCTCTTTTGATCTTTGTTGGTTTAAAGTCTGTTTTATCAGAGACTAGGATTGCAACCCCTGCCTTTTTTTGTTTTCCAGTTGCTTGATAGATCTTCCTCCATCCCTTTATTTTGAGTCTATGTGTGTCTCTGCACATGAGATGGGTTTCCTGAATACAGCACACTGATGGGTCCTGACTCCTTATCCAGTTTGCCAGTCTGTGTCTTTTAATTGGAGCATTTAGCCCATTTACATTTAACGTTAATATTGTTATGTGTGAATCTGATCCTGTCATTATGTTGTTAGTTGGTTATTTTGCTCGTTAGTTGATGCAGTTTCTTCCTAGCCTCGATAGTCTTTACAATTTGGCATGTTTTTGCAGTGGTTGGTACCAGTTATTCCTTTCCATGTTTAGTGCTTCCTTCAGGAGCTCTTTTAGGGCAGGCCTGGTGGTGACAAAATCACTCAGCGTTTGCTTGTCTGTAAAGGATTTTATTTCTCCTTCACTTATGAAGCTTAGTTTGGCTGGATATGAAATTCTGGGTTGAAAATTCTTTTCTTTAAGAATGTTGAATATCGGCCCCCACTCTCTTCTGGCTTGTAGAGTTTCTGCTGAGAGAAAGGACATGAACAGACACTTCTCAAAAGAAGACATTTATGCAGCCAAAAAACATATGAAGAAATGCGCATCATCACTGGCCATCAGAGAAATGCAAATCAAAACCACAGTGAGATACCATCTCACACCAGTTAGAATGGCCATCATTAAAAAATCAGGAAACAACAGGTGCTGGAGAGGATGTGGAGAAATAGGAACACTTTTACACTGTTGGTGGGACTGTAAACTAGTTCAACCATTGTGGAAGTCAGTGTGGCGATTCCTTAGGGATCTAGAACTAGAAATACCATTTGACCCAGCCATCCCATTACTGGGTATATACCCAAAGGACTATAAATCATGCTGCCATAAAGACACATGCACATGTATGTTTATTGCAGCACTATTCACAATAGCAAAGAGTTGGAAACAACCCAAATGTCCAACAACGATAGACTGGATTAAGAAAATGTGGCACATATACACCATGGAATACTATGCAGCCATAAAAAATGATGAGTTCATGTCCTTTGTAGGGACATGGATGAAAATGGAAAACATCATTCTCAGTAAACTATCACAGGGACAAAAAACCAAACACTGCATGTTCTCACTCATAGGTGGGAATTGAACAATGAGAACTCATGGACACAGGAAGGGGAACATCACACTCCGGGGACTGTTGTGGGGTTGGGGGAGGGGGGAGGGATAGCATTAGGAGATATACCTAATGCTAAATGACGAGTTAATGGGTGCAGGAAATCAACATGGCACATGGATATATATGTAACAAACCTGCACATTGTGCACATGTACCCTAAAACCTAAAGTATAATTAAAAAAAAGAAAAAAAGAAATAAAGGACAAGAAATTTTGAGTTGACCTACTGAATTTGGAAGTCATCATCACAAATCGTATTGAAAGTTGGAGTGAATGAGGCAGGGGGTTGATTTATGGTAGATTTATGCTATGACGAGCTGAGTGACAAGTTCAGAATGAAAAGCTGAAATGTCTCAGAATCTTTTCATATTAGATGGAGAGAAAAGGTCACACCAGTTTGAATAAGTGATAACTGAAGGCTGAAATAAAGCTTTGGTTAAAGGAATGATGCAAGAGAAGGTTGATGATTAAATGTTCTGGGAAGAAACACATGTGAATTTTGCTAGACATGTGACTGGGGATAATAATAAGCTGAAAGTTACTTTGGGGACTTTCACTAGGAGGGGAGGTTATGTATTGGTGGTTCCAAAAGTAGCTTATTAATTAAAAGTATTTACTTTCTACTTGTAGATTTGCTCATCATTATGTTTTCGAAAGAATGTAAGGTATCTAAGAAGGTCATTTTTAGTGGTTAAAATTATCTATGAACATAAGGAATAAATAATAAACATGAGGGTAACTGAGTCAAAAGTGAAATGAGGTAGTCATTTTATTAACTATAAGCAGGAGCTTTGCTTTACCGGTATTTAGAATTTCAAAACACTGTATTCAGCACAGAAACCTTAATGATCCTCATGGTGCAGTCATGTTTCTGAATGGTGTCATTTATAATGCAATTCTAAACTTAGAAAATAAATGGAGGGGAGGGTAATGAGGCTTATATGATGTCGAATGAGTCAACATATGATTAATATTGACTCTTTCATGTTCACTATTGCCTGCCTTTCTGCAAAGTGGTTTTTTATCTGCACTAACTTGGTATGAGAATCAAATCTATTCAATAAATTTCTTATAGGGAATATCCTGTTAGGTTGCTAACAAGTATATTTCCTCAATATTAATGAATTCCTCTTACTACAAATATGGCAGTCTAATTTTGATTTAGTTCAGGTTGATTGCTATTTTGCTCTGATAAATGAGGAGGAATCCAGTCTTTTGGGACATTGAGGTTTTTTTTTGTTTGTTTGTTTGTTTGTTTTGAGACAGTGTCTTACTCTGTCGCCAGGCTGGAGTACAGTGGCATGATCTTGGCTCACTGCAACCTCTGCCTCCCGGGTTCAAATGATTCCCGTGCCTCAGCCTCCCAAGGAGCTGGGACTACAGGCAGGCACCACCATGCCTGGCTAATTTTTTGTATTTTAGTAGAGACGGGGTTTCACCATGTTGGCCAGGATGGTCTCGATCTCCTGACCACGTGATCAGTGCTCCTCGGGCTCCAAAGTGCTGGGATTACAGACATGAGCCACTGCGCCCGGCCACATTTTTTGAACAGGTTGTGTGACCTACTCTTTCTGTAAACTTACCACAGTAAGCTTTGTAGACTTTAGTATATATCTACTTAGTATGGTATGTGTGTGTTTGTGTACAGTTTTTTAAATGTAGAGCATAGCAGTAAGTCTTACTAGCTTTCTTTCTGGGTAAGTCTGTTTTCAAGAAAGTTTCAGTTGCTGCGATACCCTTATGCTTAAAGTAATCTGAGAAATAAGACCATGATAAACGCATTTTTAAGTGATTTTTTTTTAAAATTAGCACAGTGGAGAGCAATGTTTATTATTGCTAGACTCAAGCACAATATTCATTTCTAATGAATCATTGGATGACCTCACAGATAGAATGGCCAATGATTTAAAAGTAATCATACTAGAAAATATGGCTCTGGCAGGAATCCAAAGGATGAGCTATTCCTTCTCCTTGAAATGCTTCCCTCCCACCACCTCCCTGATGTCCACTGCCCTGGTTGTCTTTTTGTGTCTCTGCTATTTCTCAGTCTCCTTTGTGGGACCTCTCTCTTGACCCCACCTCTAGGTTTATTTGGCCTTTAAGAACCAGTTACTTGTCTAAGTCTAAACAACCAATGTCTATTCAGTTGCTCAAGCTGGAAACCTAGGGTTGTCCCCTTTTCTCCATCCTTACATTCATTCTACCAGTAAGTCCTATAGTGCCCACTTGGAAAATATACTTTCAAGTTAGTTTCACTTCTATTCCTCTCTGCTGTCACCATCCTAATCTAGGCCATCCTTATGTCTTACTTGAAAATAGTGCAATAGCATCCTTTCTGAGTTTTCCTTCCCCTCTCCTTCTACCTGGAATTGCTCCAGTTTATTCACTGAAATTCTAGAGATGTTTTTTACAACATAGATTTTATGTCACTCATTATCTTTGCTTTACCCCTTTAATAGCTTTTCATTTCACTAAGAATTCAATTCTTTCTCACCATCTGCAAGACCATGTCTAAAACAGACTCTGCTTATGTCTCCAAGTTGACCTGTAGCTATTCTTTCTCTTGAGCTAAAGGATCTGGCTCACCAGCTTCCTTCTCCAAACTAGAGCCAGAAAATATTCTGTTCCTTCTGCTTTGAGCCCCTTTCCCTTAGATTTCCTATGGGGTGGCTCACTGACCCTTCAATCTCAGCCTAAATGCTACATTGTCAAACAGGTCTTCATTTTACATGCTAAATAGATCTTCCCCTTTATTCTGTATTCAGCACCCTTTCTGTGACCTTTAAAACACTTTCTCTGTCTTAATGATATATTTGTTTGTTTACCTCTGTATTAACAAGAGGTACTACTAAAATTTTAGCTTTGAGAACACAGATACTCTGTTTATTTCACTTACCCCCTTACCCCTAATCCTTAGCACAATGTCATATGTGAGGTACTCAAAAAATGCTTGTTGAACGAATAAATGAATCAACAGTGTAAGGATCAGGCTGAACAGACTCCTGTGTAAAGGCAAACTGACACACCCGGAGCAGCGTGGTTGTTAAGAGGGGGTCTGGGGTGGAAGTTAAATGTTGCATAACCATTATTTTAACTAACATGACTGATTTGTTTCTAAGTTTCCATTGGGAGGATTAGGTGAGATAACATGTGCAAAAATGCCTAAAATAAAAATGTCGTATACTCAAAAGGCTGTCTTCTTTGTAGCTCTCCTCCTTGTACTAGACTGTGTGGCGAAAAAAAGTGAGACTTTCCTCATAGACTACCTCCCCTTTTCATATCCCTCTCTCTATTCCCTTTGTTTATTCTGGGAAATGACCAAGAACCCTAGAGACTGTGGCAGGGCTGTGTGCAGAGTGTGTGTCCAGCAATTCTTGCACCTCTAATAGCATATTCCTACCTGTGGGTAGGTCATAACCCAACCACTGCATGAAAGAGTCCCCTGAAGTCCTGAGAACCGCTGCCCCAGAAACATTCTGGAATTGCTGGCTTCTGTCTGCCTCTGAATTCTTTTGTTCCATCCAGCTGCCTCAGGTTGAAGAGCCTGTATCTTGGGCTTAGTTTTCATTTGTATGCCTGAACTCCCTTTGGATTAATTCTTTAAACTGTTTCTCTCTAGACCACAGTTTTGCTCAGTGTCCCACAACCTCAGGGACCAACACTCATCCCTCTATACCCTGCCCCTGATTTCTGGAATCTCAGCCTGAAAAAGACCTCAGCATCCTCCTTTAACTAGCTGGAGGCTTTCACACAGGGTTACATCATGTGCCTGCCCAGTTATCTGCAGTTCAAGCATACATTGTGCTCTGAACCCCATGTCTTTTGCATTTACTTTTTATATTCAATCTCCTTGGCTTCACGGCCTGCCTAAACTTCTTTATTGCCTCTCTGTTTCTTTTTGTCCTTCTGTCAGTGATTGTTGTGACCTTATTTTCACAAAGGATACATTTTTAGGAGTGTTTTTCCAGATTGTGAATAACACTTACTTCCATAAATACTGTACTTATGTCAGTGGCAACTCTAGGTCACTCTTTAAATCACTTTGTGGATAATTATAGTTGTGTTTTAAAACCATCAATCACTATTGCCTGTATTTACCTGCAGTGGCTGATTTTGAAGCTAGAATTGTTGTGCTGGAAATATAATAAATATTAACTATTTACTACTGAAAGGGACAAACTTTTAAAGGACATATGGTACATGATAAATAGTAGATTCAAGTTATAAAATCACATTTATTTATCTTCTTTTTTCTCAACCTTCCTTTCTTCCTACTCCCTCTGTCTTATGCCATGAAAATCTTAAGGTAGCTAACTCAGATTATAGTGTTTGAACTCTTATACTAACATGCTTTAAGGTTACAAATTGTACATATTACATTTCTACTGTAAAGTACTTACATGGAAAGCATTAATGTTTGGTATCTTATATTCAGAATTCTCTGAAATATTATAATTTCTCTGAAATATTATAGGTCATTAGTTACATTAATTACGCAATCTGCCATTTTGCAGTTTTTTGGAATTTTATATTTTATCTTATAATGGGAGTTTCCTTTTTATTTGAAATTCAAATACAGATCTCCATCCAAATTGATAACAAATTTTGTGTACTTCATTTCTCCTCCATACTTATATATTGAAATCATCTGAGGCAAGGTATGTAGGAATAAAAGGAGAGAAAAGGAGAAAGAAAGATGTGTACTCAAGTCAGAGAAGAGAAAACAAATGTGAAAACACTGGAATCAAAATAAGTTGAATCCATTGCTGAATTCAAGAAGTGTTTCTGTATTAGAGATTATCCTTCTGTAAAAGCCATAAAACATGCTCAAACTTCTGTAATGTAGAGAATGAACTAGATCAGAAAGGGAATCTCTGAATGAACTATGACAGAATTTTTAAACTACAGAATTATTGCGAAATGGCAGCAATTGCCTGCTGATAACTATTGCAGTGGATTTGTTGACTGTTTATTCAGGTGAGTTTAAACGTTAAAGTGGCCAAAGGTATGAGAAAAAGACAGAAAAAGAGAAGAAACAGAGAGAGAAAAAAGAGAGATAAAAAGATCCAGAGAGAGAGGCACAGACATAGAGAGAGACAGATTATGAATGAATCAATATGAATGCGTGTCAAATAAAAGAAGGTTTAAAAAGTGTTTTATTGCAGACTGATAGTCAGTGGACCTGAGTCCTACTTTAATCTCTCACATGAACTTGGCAGGCATCTAACCTCTTTATACCTTTGTTTCTTTACCTGTCAGATAAGGACAAATAAGGTTCTACGTACTGCACAGGTCTGTGGCAATAATACAATGAAACATTAGATATGGAAATGTTTTGAAAGCATGAAATGCTCTCTAGATAAAAGTCATATTATCCAAGCATAACATACTTCTAAAAATTTTTTAATTGACAGATAACATCATATGCTTTTATTGTGTACAATATGATGTTTTGAAATATATATGCATTTACAACTGTTAAATCTACCTAATTAACAAGTGCATTACTTTACATAGTTATCATTTTTATGGTGAGAATACAACATCCATTCTCCTTACATGTTTCAGGAATACAATATAACATTAACTACAGTTGCCTTGCTGTACAGTACATCTCTTGAAATTTATTCTCCCTATTAAACTGTAATTATGTAAACTGTGACCAACATCTCCTAACACCTTTTCCCCCCTAACTACCCCAGCCTTTGGTAACAACCCTCTTCCTCCCTAGTTCTATGAGATCAGCTTTTTAAGATTCCACATATGGGCCGGGCGCGGTGGCTCACGCTTGTAATCCCAGCACTTTGGGAGGCCAAGGCGGGCGGATCGCGAGGTCAGGAGATCGAGACCACAGTGAAACCCCGTCTCTACTAAAAATACAAAAAAATTAGCCGGGCGTGGTGGCGGGCGCCTGTAGTCCCAGCTACTCGGAGAGGCTGAGGCAGGAGAATGGCATGAACCTGGGAGGCGGAGATTGCAGTGAGCCGAGATTGCGCCACTGCACTCCAGCCTGGGCGACAGATCGAGACTCTGTCTCAAAAAAAAAAAAACACAAAAAAAAAAAAAAAAAAAAAAAAAAAAAAAAAAGATTCCACATATGAGTGAGATCGCGTGGTATTCATCTTTTTGTGCCTGGCTTGTTTCACTTAACATGATATCCTCTAGGTTCAACCATGTTGTTGCAAATGACAGAAATTAATTATTTTGATGGTTGAGTAATATACCATTGTGTCTGTATAACACATTTTCTTTATTCATTCAAGTATTGATGGACACTTAGGTTGATCCCATAGCTTGGCTATTGCCAATAGTGCTGCAATAAACATGAGGTGCAGATATGTTTTCAAAATACTAATTTAGTTTACTTTGGATATATACCCAGTAGTGGGATAACATGGTAGTTCTATTTTTGATCTTTTGAGGAATCTTCATACTATTTTCCATAATGGCTATAGTAATTTATATTCTCACCAACACTGTAAGGATTCCCTTTTCTCCATACCATCCCCAACACTTGTTATCTTTCGTCTTTTTGATAATAGCCATTCTAACAGGTGTAAGGTTAGATCTCACGATTTTGATTTGCATTTTCCTGAAGATTAGTGACACTGAGCATTTTTTCATGTACTCATTGGCCATGTTTATTTTATTTTGTTGAGAAGTGTTTACTAAGTTCTTTTGCCCATTTTTAAATTGGGTTATTTGGGTTTTTTTGCTACTAAGTTATTTGAGTTTGTTATTTATTTTGGGTATTAAAGCCTGGTCATATGTATAGGAGGCAAATATTTCTTCCATTCTGTAGGTTGTGTCTTCATTCTTTTGATTGTTTCCTTAACTGTAAAGAGGCTTTTTTTGATGTAATCATATTTATCTATTTTTATTTTTGCTGCCTGTGATTTTGAGGTTTTATCCAAAAAATCCTTGCCTGGATCAGTGTCATGAAGTATTTCCCCTATGTTTTCCTCTAGTAGCTTCATAGTTTTTGGTCTTGCATTTAAGTCTTTAATCCATTTTGAGTTGATTTCTGTTTATGATGAGAGATAAGGGTCTAATTTCGTTCTTCTGCAAAAGTATAACATTCCTACCTTTGAAATATTAGAGATAAATGAGTGGAACATTTGCTTTTGAATTTTTATAAGTGGAATAATTTATTCAAATTGTCAGTGAAATTAAATATTGTGGGCTTAGAAGTCAAACAGATTTATCTTTAAATCCTGACTCTACCTGTCACTTACTATTGTGCAACATTGGACAATTTATGTAATTGTCTTTGAGTTCTACTATGGCAAACTTAAAGAGTCAAAAATGAATCTTAAATGAGGGAAGGCTCTTTGTACATTGTGGAACACAGAATAACTACTTAATAATTATGAATAGTGGTAATAATAAATATTAATAGTAGTAATACTACTACTATAATAATGACTAATGTTATTGTCAGTATTGGGTTAATTTTTCACTTTGGTTAAGAAGCTTGGTAACCACAGAGCTTTTATGACTAGGAGCATGATTATTTGTTTTAAATTTTTAGTTATTTTCAAAATTACTCAATATAAACACCATCTCACTTAAGGCAGACTCTAAATGTCTAATGTATTAAAGCCTTATGCAAAATAATGTTTGCAGGTGAAACTGAACTGAGTATGTCAGAGTAGAAAATCTGCCTTGTGAGACATGTAGGACATTGTAATGAATCGAAATTTGGCTCCAATTTTCTGGAATTAAGTGAATCGAATAAAGTAACCAAGTCACCATTTTCAGTCAAGAGAAAGTATACACTTTGGGATAAGGGGGTGATAGAGAATCATGCTGTATTTCTGCCATTGAATACAAACTGTATTTTTACTAGCTGTATTTTTAGCTTAAAATTTAAAATACAAGGTAATCTGTCTCAGACATTAAGTCAAGAAGCATCTTAACAACAGAATTATTCTAAAATGATTTCTTTAATGATCAATTTGAAAATCAAGTCATTGCAGTAATTGAAATTACAACATGTAACACATAGTGGTAGTGTGAGTTGCTGGGTTTCAAAGCACTAACGGTAACATCATGGCACTCAATGTATGCCCTGATGATAGGGTTGCCCAGGGTGGTGAGGAACTTGTTCATAGTGTATTTATGCTGACCTTGTTGGAAACAAATGAGTTCTGAGAAATTTCAATTATTTAGTGCCTTGAAAGGTAAGAAAAAAAATACTTTAAAACACTGAATTGCAATTAGACATATAAATATCTGACTTTTTTTTTCTCAATTATTACCCTGTTTTGCTGTTTGGGTATCTAAACTTCAGAAATAGAATTAGTTCTTAATAGATCAGGCCACATAGTTCTTAAATTCTGTAATGAAATGTGTGCGGTCTTATTTATTCTCAGGCAAGGCACTTTACGTTACTTCTGTGAAACTTCACGGTTTTAATTCCATGATATGAGAGAGGAAGTTTATAGGAGAAGAGCTTGATCTGGATTCTTTTGGAAACTGCTCTATTTTTAGTTAGGCTCACTCGTAAAATGCATCTCTAGAGAGCTGAATGACTTGAATAGTTGAATGAGAGACTTTTAATATTGACGTTTTGGAAGTGGATGAACACCTAAAAGAACAACAATTTTCTTTTTCTTTAGTTAATGTAAGCCTGCCCCATCTGTTAACATTTAACTAGTGATTTCAAGAGCTACTTAGCATTGCTCCTAGTCAATGACAATGAGGTGAGAGTATTAGTTAAAATGGAGAATACTAGCTGTATTTTTAGTTTTAGAGAAAACTCCATACTGTTTTCCCTGGCTGTACTAATTTACATTCTCACCTACAGTGTAAACTTTGGGAGGCCAAGGCAGGCGGATCACAAGGTCAGGAGATTGAGACCATCCTGGCTAACATGGTGAAACCCCGTTTCTACTAAAAATACAAAAAAAAAAAAACAAAAAAACAGCCAGGCATGGTGGCAGGTGCCTGTAGCCCCAGCTACTTGGGAGGCTGAGGCAGGAGAATGGCATAAACCCAGGAGGCGGAGCTTGCAGTGAGTCAAGATCATGCCACTGCACTCCAGCCTGGGTGACAGAGTGAGACTCTGTCTCAAAAAAAAAAAAAAAAAAAAAAAAGTAGTCTCTTTTCTCTGCATCCTCTCTAGCACTGTGTTATTTTTTGTCTTTTTGATAATAGCCATTCTAACTGGTTTAAGATGATGGGTCATTATAGTTTTGATTTGCATTTCCCTAATGATTAATGATGTTGAGCATTTTTTCGTATACTTGGCCATTCGTATGTCTTCTTTTGAGATATGTCTATTCAGATCACGTGCCCATGTTTTAATCAAATTATTATTATTTATTTTAAGTTCCTTGTATTTTCAGAATATTAGTCCTTCGCCTGAAGCTTGCAAATATTTACTCCCATTCTTCAGGTTGCTTCTTCACTCTGCTGATCATTTCCTTTGCTATAAAGAAGCTTTTTATTTATTTTTTGACATAGTCCCATTTGTGTATTTTTGTTTTTGTTGTCTATGCTTTTGAGGTCTTATTCTTAAAACCTTTGCCTAGACTCAATGTCCTGAAGCAATTCCCCTGCTTTTTCTTCTAGTAGTTTTATAGTTTGGGGTCTTACATTTAGGTCTTTAATCCATTTTGAGTTGATGTTTTGTATATGGTAAGAGCTAGAGATCTAGTTTCTAGAAATCCTGCTGGGTATTTATTCAAAGGAAAGAAAATCAGTATATCAAAGAGATATTTGTACTCCCATTTTTATTGCAGCACTAGTCACAATAGCCAAGATGTGGAATCAATCTAAATGTCCATCAACAGATGAACAGATAAGGAAATGTGGTACATATACCCAACAGAATACTATTTAGCCATAAAAAGAATGAAATCCTGTCATTTGTAGCAACATAGATGAACCTGGAGGACATTGTGTTAAGTGAAATCGGTCAGTCACAGAAATATAAATACTGCATGTTCTCACTAATATGTAAATTGAATGCATAAAAGTAAAGAGCAGGATTATAGTTTTTAGAGGCTCCAAAGAGTAGGGATGAGGGAAAGATACTGAGGGGTTGGTTAATGGATAAAAAATTATAGCTACATAGGAGGAATAAGTTCCAGTGTTCTATAGCACTGCAGGATGAATATAGTTAACGATAATTTATGGTATATTTTCAAAAAGCTAAAAGAATTTTAAATATTCCCAACACAAAGAAATAACAAATGTTTAATGTGATGGATATGATAATTACCCTGACTTAATCATTACACATTATGTCCATGTATGAAAATATCACTCTGTATCCCATAAATATGTACAGTTACTACATGTCAACTAAAAGTAAAAGTAAAAAAAAAAGAAGGAAAATTAAGTTACCATCTGAATGACATTTGGGCAAATAAATATTTTATAGCCTAAAAACAATCATCGTTTTTAGACTATTAATATTTCCTCATGATTCCATGATTTAATTCAAAGGAACTAAATAATCTATTTTAGAACTACAGGAAAAAAGTTAGAAGGCAATTGACAATTGGTAAATATTACAATGTATGTAATAAAAGATAAACATTATTGTTCACCAAATAACTATGTTGCTATCATTAATTTTGGCCCAGTGATTCCTTTGTTTTGTGTCAAATGCTAATTATAGGTCTGAATTTGGCAAACAGTTTTAATTTCCCCATGACTATTTTTGTCAGAAGATTGGGATAGCTATAGCAGAGTTGGTTGATATGAAAATACAGTCTGAACCTTGTTGAAAACTGGTTTGTAGTTTTGAGGGAATATCTAAATTGGCCAATAACTTTGCAGGATTAAATTTTATCTTTATGTGGGCTGGTTGGTAGTTCTTAGCTCTTAGCCAGCTTATATCTATGGAGTTCATTCAGAAAAGCTGTTAGGCAAGAAATAGGATCCATGGTTTGGACAGAATGTTAAAAATTGTGGCAGCAACAGGACTACCATTTTTATTGCTTATAGGTATTAATCAAATATTTCACAATAGATGGATGGAGTTGTCCTTTTGCAATAACTCGGAATTAGAAACTTTTTTTTTTATTATTATGCTTTAGGTTTTAGGGTACACGTGCACAATGTGCAGGTTTGTTACATATATATCCATGTGCCATGTTGTTTTGCTGCACCCACTAACTCGTCATTTAGCATTAGGTATATCTCCTAATGCTGTCCCTCCCCCCTCCCCCCAACCCACAACAGTCCCCAGAGGGTGGTGTTCTCCTTCCTGTGTCCATGAGTTCTCATTGTTCAATTCCCATCTATGAGTGAGAACATGTGGTGTTTGGTTTTTTGTCCTTGCGATAGTTTACTGAGAATGATGTTTTCCAGTTTCATCCATGTCCCTACAAAGGACATGAATTCATCATTTTTTATGGCTGCATAGTATTCCATGGTGTATATGTGCCACATTTTCTTAATCCAGTCTATTGTTGTTGGACATTTGGGTTGGTTCCAACTCTTTGCTATTGTGAATAGTGCCGCAATAAACATACGTGTGCATGTGTCTTTATAGCAGCATGATTTATAGTCCTTTGGGTATATACCCAGTAATGGGATGGCTGGGTCAAATGGTATTTCTAGTTCTAGATCCCTGAGGAATCGCCACACTGACTTCCACAATGGTTGAACTAGTTTACAGTCCCACCAACAGGAATTAGAAACTTTTAAGAGGCTCTGCAAGGAGTATGTCTATGTGAAAGAGCTATGGACTGTCATGTCCTCAATGAAGACTTGGATGTCTGAGTTCCCAAATGGATAGACAATACTGTAGGCCAAGGTGACCATGAAAATCATTTATTGCTTCCCCTGACATTTGATCCCAAAGTTGACCATTCAGTGCAAAAGAAATTTAGTGACTGATGTTTTTGGTTAAAAATTTTTATTATAGAAGATTTGTGCTATATTTTCAGATTGCTTTAGCTGATCTCCATTCTTAGCAATAATTTAATAGCTTTAACTATGTCTTTTAAAGTGCCTGGAAGTCTTTTTTAATCAAAGAGATCAGATGTTAATGCTCACATTTCTGGGCAAGGCTGTTCTTGGCATGTTTACTATTGCCTGTGACCTGACTGAGGGGGAAACTGATCTAAAACATGAGGGAAAGTAGAGAGTGGGCACACTTCAGGCCTCTGGAGATAGTTCTTGAAATTGAGATGAGACCTAATTCTCTCCTAATGTGTAAGAGTTGTCTGAGAGTAAGTGATTTAAAGTCCAAATAAATGTAAGCTTTATAAGACAGTGGTTCCCAAGAGTTTCAATTATAAAACTCCCTTATTAACATGATAATCAATTTTGCTTTTAGTATTCATTAATTGATGAAATCCACAACAGAAAACGTCCACAAATTTAGTAACATTTTAAAGTAAATTTATATCATTTATTCTTTATGTCTATTATATTGTCTATAAATCATACCCCTTTTTATAGTCCTTCACTGGTGTTTGGAATAAAATAAAACTCTTTATTGTAGTCTTCAGGGTCCTATGAAACCCATCCCCTGCCTACCTCAGTGATCTTATTCTCCCATCCCATTCCTTCTTTCTCACTGTATGCTTCAACCATACAGGTCTCCTTTCTGATCCTTGAATATATCAAGGTCATTCCAAACTCTACACATTTGTCCTTGTTTTTACTTCTACTTAGAATGCTTTTCCTCATCCTCACTGCAATAGAGAAGACAATAGTTGGATATCATTGTCATGTAATCTTTATTTCAGAGAGGCCTTCCTGACCACTTAATCTGAACTAGCCTTCCCTACTCCTTGAAATAATGCTACTGTTACTTACATATTGCTAGCCTACTGTATGGTTACCATAATGTAGAATATCCTTTTATTAGCTTAAGAAAAACTAGTGGGGGCCTGTTTATTAACAGTGAATAGTGCTGGCTCCCTTATTTGAGAAGTAGGTATGTGTTTTCCTATAATCTAAAATTGCCCATTTTTACCTAAGATTGTGTAGAAAGATAATTTCTATCAAGTATTTTTTCTTTATATTCAGAAATTTTCTCTGTAATAAGTAAATGGGGAAATGGATTTTCCAATTTATTTTTCTAAAATTGAACATTTGGAAGAACTATTGCTAATCCTGGCATTAAATTATCTGGGGATATTATACCACCTCATGAAATTTTTCAGGAAAGAAAGGATTATCATGTTGGTTTCAGAATTTATAAATTAAGTTACACTACATTCTTAGGGTGTTAGAAAAATACTCTATATCCAGTATTGTGCTGGAGCCAACTTGCACTGGCTCATGTAAGATCTGCTTGTTAATTTCCAGGAACTTTGCAAACAGGTTGATTTTGCATGAAAGCTTGAAATTGGCCATGGTGGGAGTATTTACACCACGGAAATTGGCAAATGCTACATACCATGGCTTCCTCCGCTTTTCTCCACCCAAGACAGACAGCCAGAATACCAGCATATCATTATATATAGCTAATATTTCAGAGGATGACAATTCAATGATGACAAAGGAATAGGGATAGCTCAAATTAGTCAAGTCACATTTATGGGTGTTTAGATTTAAAAAGCCACACATTTTGGGCATGAAACAAAAAGATTTTTAAAAATAAATTATTTGTACACAAAGGCAGATAGTAAAAATAAAAAAAAATTCATGATCTTTGTGGTTACTTCTTATACCTCCCAAGTCAGGCTGCTGAATTATTTCAAAATATTGTTAAAATATATACTCTGGGTTGAGCAGATGGCTACCTTCTGGTACTTGTGATATAGACTTTCCCCAACTCCCATACTAATAACACAGCTCAACTCACGGATTTTATATGCATTATATCTTAGTTACAGTGAGTGTCTTAGACCATTTCTTTGGGGAAAGAAAGGGATTCAAAGAAGAGTTAGATGGGGGCCCTGATTAAGTATAGTCTATAATGTCAGAGAAAGTAAAGACTAATGAGAGTTGACCCAAGGTTTTCAGTCCTCAATAGGAAAGGACTTAAAGGAAAATTGCATGAAAAGGCAGGGCTTGGAGTATTATTCTCTGACAAGAACATCCTTGGGGTTGTACTACACAGAGGCAGAAGGTATCTGTCTTGCTGTGAGAGCAGAGACAAATTGTTTGTGAAAATTCAGAAATAATGCTATTTAGCAATACCTGTATGAAGGTATAAATAGTAAGGTCTGGTCCTATATTGACTAGTTTCTTTTGAAGTGACACAACAGCCTATATGGAAGCCTCCAGTTTGTTTCTTCAGAGACCTGAAATTAAATGTCCTTCATCCAAAATAAAATTTGAGAAACAAAAACATGCTGAAATCCCGTCCTTCCCATCCCGCACTCTACATTCAGTGATAAACAGTTGGAAAGTTTGGATGATTCTAAGGAATTGTGTTAGGGTTCATTGTTTAATCTTTTGTAATATCTTCATCAAACAGATTAATATCCTATTTATCAGAGGGGAGAAAGCGACTTCAATATAATTATGTTCTTGGAAGAGGGCTTCATTTTTAATCTTGCTGCATTTCTAGGACTTAAATCTTTATAGGGCACTATTAATACTTCCCAAAGGATAATGTGTCATCTGCGTGTAGCTGAACAAGTTGTGGTTCTTGATTAGTTTTTATTGTGCAAGAAACTATGAACCCATCAAATGGCCTCACTCTCTGACGAAAAAAAAAAAAAAAAGAAAGACATTTTTAGGAAAGAGAAAATGTAATACAATTTGACCAAGATTAATTTCCTGAATACCAAATAAGCCTAGATTCTTGGAAAATTAATCCCAGAATAGTAGCTCTCAGGAGTCAATATGAAGTTGCCACTGCTATTCTTGAGACCAGGAGTGGTGAAGGTAATTATAAGGAGGGGTGAAGATAATACTGCAATTAATACTGCTACAACCTGTATCTCCTACCATTTACTGAAAGTAACATTTTATTCCTCGGTCTTCACATATAAACCTATTAAGCTGGTATTTTTCAAATATCATTTTGTAGATGATAACATGGAAATTCAGAAAAGTAAGACAACCCGCTCAAAATTTTTGAGGTGTCAGGGCTAGGATTGAAACCCAAATATATGTCTCTTCAAAACCTATGTTTTTGTTTTTTTACATTTTAATAGGCACATACATTCTTACTCTAAAATCAATTTTGTATCCTGAATTTTCACTTAAAAATAATAGAAGAATTTCCTCCATGCCATTAGCACTCCTCATAAACATAATTTAATGGCAGCATAACATTCCATTCTAGGATTATTCTTCATAGTAATGAAATTTCAATTGTTTTTATTTTTATGTGTATCTTTGCACTACTTAAAACTGAATTATTACAAAACATAATGGTGAGGGCTAGGCTGGTTAGACTGAGGTCTAGATGAAAAGCCTCCCAGGAATGGGAAGGGAAGACTAATGCTTTAGTCAGTATTCACTACTGCAGGTCATTTCCCTGGAAGCCACTTGCTAAGCAAATGAGGACAAAGGTCAGCTTGTGTTTAATTTTTTAAAAATTAAGACTTTTAATATGACATTCCAAATGTGGTGTCTCCTCTCTGGATTGCTAAGGTCTTTGCTTTCATCTTATCCAGCTTCTGACTTCTCTGATAGTTCTCTGATTGTCCTCCTCCTGATAAAATATTTCTTAATGTCTCTTCCACTTTGATTTTTCATTCTTAGAAAGTTATTTGGAACTTCTTATTCCAGCAAATAAACATCCCAATGTTTTCAGTTCTGCTAGAACTTTCTCATTAACCACTGAATTCCAATTACAAAATTTATGAATATGTTTCCTACTGACTACCTGTATTGAATCCCATACCTAAAACATGTTGCACTTCAAACATCTTGTTCAATAGAGTTGTATCTGCCTGGTTACCTCAGTCTAAGCTGCTTGAATAAAGAAATATTCTTAAAAAAGCATGGGACATGTATAAAGTACTGTTACATTTCTACCAGTTGTTTCAAACAGCTAAGTAGGAATCCAATTCTTACCTTTTTTAATCCAAAATATTACTTAAGCAGTATTATCTCCCACCATTTACTGAAAGTAACATTATATTCACCAGTCTTCACACATAAAGCTGTTAGGTTGGTATTTTTTTAAATACTATTTATAGATGACTGGCATCTTAGTAGACACTGGGCATACAGTAAGGAACAAATTTAAAATGATCCCTGCCTATGTGGAGCATAAAGTCTAGCGGAAGAGGCACATAAAAAATAAGTAAACATTTTTTTTAATTGTTTATAGTACAATACGTCCCTGATGTTCTTTTACAAATATAAACAGTAGTAATAGTATTTGTTCTGGAGTGTTAAAGTGTTGTTCATATTTATTCTTAAACTAAGTTACAAACTTTAAAGTGTGTATCCATTGGTTTTCTGGCAATCTTTGTGGTTAAGAAAAAGTCTAAAGCAAAATGAACTTGTATGATTTTGTTTGTCGGTTGGTTGGTAGGTCACTTATTCATTAAATGATAGAGTACTTAAAAAAATTCTTAGTGCCTTTTTTTTTTTTTTTTGCTGCCATGGAACTACTTTGTTCTCCAGTCTTACAGAAAATTATTGGATTCCTAACAAGAAAATAAATTTGTGGTGTGCCAGAGCACTGTGCTAAACCTCACAAACTATGAAAGAGCTTGTCAGATGTGCCAGTAAATCTTCCCTCTCTTGCCATAGGTCCAAGGATCTTATAAAGGAAGCTATCCTTGATAATGACTTTATGAAGAACTTGGAGATGTCGCAGATCCAGGAGATTGTGGATTGTATGTACCCGGTGGAGTATGGCAAGGACAGTTGCATCATCAAAGAAGGAGATGTGGGGTCACTGGTGTATGTCATGGAAGGTACGGTTTGTAACTCCAATCCTCTGACATTCAAATATTCTCTTTTCATCTTATCAGCTGCACACAGATGGCAATGCATTACATGGAAAATTCCATTTTTCCTTCTTTTATTGAGAAATTAGTTTGAAAAGAGTTGAAACACTACTTAGATAAAGTGGTTAATTATGTGAAGTGTTTGTATTTAGAATATTAATATGAGAATCCAGTATTTTTTCAGACATGGAAAAGTTAAAAATGTGAAAAAAGAAGTGTAGTTTATTACACTGAATATTCTGCATGCAGTCAGGTCACTGAGCAAATATACCAAGCTTCAGCAGAAGCTCAAGATCACTGGAAGTATTTTTGGTCCGATAATTTAAGCGTCTTGAACTCTACCCTTAACTTTTAATATGTGACTAGTTTTCCTGCTATGAAGCTTCTGTAAAAAGAAAATGTTTTTCATGTGTATGACAGAGGCAGATAATAAAGGTTGGATGGCATATTACCTGCCTAATTAATAGGAATGATAGCTTGTTTCATACATCCTGTAAAGACTAATATAGAAAGTGTTTTGAAAAAAACTGAGGCATGCACTATGTTTTATGCCTAGCTAATTTTTCATAATACTTATTTCTGACTTGAAATTTATAATGACATGTTTTTCTTTTGCGGGAAGAAAGTAGCTTGAGATAATGACTGAATCAGCTTGGAAGAAAGTGAGTTCAGAAATACCTGTAATGTAAGACGGTGACACATGAAAACCAGTTTCTTAGGTGGTGATTAATGTTTTATCTAAAACGTTTGTGTGATAGTGTCCTATAATTATCAAACTTATAGGTCATTCAGAGAAGCGCTGTATTTGGGCGAGTCACTTAATTTCTCTGTTTCACATAACCAATTTGTAAAAAAAGAAGATATTCTTTCTTTCTGCCAGTGGTTTTCAACTGGTGATGATTCTTTCTCCCAGGGGACATTTGGTGACATCTGGAGACATTTTTGTCACAAAGGGAGTGATGTTGGGGCGACTGCTGACTTCCAGTGGGTAAAAGCCAGGCATACTGCTCAAAAGGGTAGCTGCCCAGAACAAAGATTTATCTGGCCCAAAAATGTCATTAGAGTCAACATATGAAAAATCCTGCATTCTGCCTTCTTTACAGGATTTTTATAAAATGAGATAATTTGTATGAATGTTTAATGTAAAGTATAGGACACCACAACATAATAATAAGTAGTATTATTTCTATTAAAATCTTGACAGTATGTAAGAGATATTCTTTCTTCATTCAGCATGCACCTTTTATTTATTCTTTGTCATCTTTTTGGATATGTGTTAGGCATTCAGTTTTTAAGTAGTAATTTCTATCATTTTTTCCCTTATAGTTTTCCCCTTCTATGTCAACAATATAAAATTCTTCCCAGGCCAAAAAATATAAATATTCATTTAGACTTTCTTCTGGTGACAAAATACAATAAACAAAATATACATATTGTTCACTTGGCAGAGAATTGCAAAGAAAAGAAATGAAATTATAGGACAAGGCTATATGTGGATAGTGAGCAGAAAGGATGGAAAAGTGGCAAAAATATATAGAGGTCAAGTATAGAATATAAAGATAGAGGCAATATCTTAAGAACTACTAACAATTAGAAACCACGTTTAAAGCACTTCTGAGATTATATGAATAGCTTCATATGATATTATTTTTCAGATATTATATTGGTCAGCACCTCTTAATAAAACAGCTATTGTATAAAGGAAAGTATACTTTTACTTCATCTGTTTTCAAAAGCTAATTATTGCTGTTTCATTCAAGAAACCACAATTTTGAACACTTGCGGATTCAATGTTCCTTCATCTTAAATATTTCTTACAAAAATAGATTCGCAAACAAACATGGACATTATTTCTAAAATTTATTCATGTTGTCCCTTCTTATTAAGCCTAACTGAAAGTTTTCTAGCTATATTGGAAGAAGCTTGGGAATAATAGCTAATATTTGTTAATGTTTAGAAAATGCCCAACACATAGAGCATGCTTTTTCTAAATATTGTTTACATATTAAATTTATTTAAACTTCAAACAATACTGTGAGGTAAAGGCTAATATTTATTATTCCATTTTGTAGATGAGGAGACTGAGGCTTAATGTGGTTAAGGAATTTGCCCAGGTCGCCCAACTAGTTTATAGTAGAGTCAGGATTTATACCTAGGCTATTTGGATTCAGAGCTCAAACTGTTAACTATGGGGCTATGTATTAGTCAGGGCTCTCCAGAAAAGCAGGACAAATAGGATGTGTGTGTCTATATACAGTGAGAAGGAAATTTATTTTAAGGAATTGGTTTATGTGATTGTGGAGGCTGGCAAGTCCAAAATCTACAGGGTAAGGCCCATTGGTCAGAGATGCTGCAATATGAGTCTGAAAGCCGTCTGCTGACAGAATTTCCTCTTTCTGGGCAAAAGGTGGGACTTTTTTCTATTCGACTGATTGGATGAGGCTCGCCCACATTATTGAAGGATAATCAGCTTTACTCAATGTCTATTCATTTAGATGTTACTAAAAGAATATCTTCACCAAAACGTCTACAGTAGAATAATGTTTGAGCAACTTTCTGGTATTGTGACCTATCGAAGTTGACATGTAAAATTAAACATCACAAGTCAATCGACCCCTTGTCAACTTGGCACCCATACATATCTTCTTAAACCATATTTAATTTTCAAATAAAGACAAGAACAAGGTCATACTTCCACCTAACATGATTCAAGAACCCTGTGTACAACTGCAAATTTACTAACCCTTTCCCCAAAAGAAGACACAAAGTTCTTGGGTGATGTTTACTCATCTCATTGATATCCCATAGCTTAAATACTATGATGTGAATTTAACAATACTTAAATACTATGATATAAAGTCAATACATCTTATGCTACATGATAAGGAGATAAGAGAAGGAAGCAAACGAAGATATTTGATGCAAGCACACACACACATACACACACACACGTGAATGTAACAAAATAAGAAATACTCATGATAGATGATATTGCTTCCCCAGGTAAGTATACTAATATTTTCCCCAATGCTTCATGATAATTTTTTTTTTTTTTTTTTTTGAGACGGAGTCTCGCTCTGTCGCCCGGGCTGGAGTGCAGTGGCGCAATCTCGGCTCACTGCAAGTTCCGCCTCCCAGGTTCACGCCATTCTCCTGCCTCAGCCTCTCTGAGTAGCTGGGACTACAGGCGCCCGCCACCAAGCCCGGCTAATTTTTTGTATTTTTAGTAGAGACGGGGTTTCACCGTGGTCTCGATCTCCTGACCTCGTGATCCGCCCGCCTCGGCCTCCCGAAGTGCTGGGATTACAAGCGTGAGCCACCGCACCTGGCCTGCTTCATGATAATTTTAATAAATTTTATTTATCTTCCTTTTATTGCTAGATTGACTAAACAGCACGTTATCCTAATTATCCTTTTAAAAACAGGGTTCTAAATAATATATCAATATTCAGAGTCACAGCTTTTGCAATGATGTTGATTGCCTTCAGAGTCACAGCTTTTGCAATGTTGTTGATTGTCTTCAGTTAAACTCAATAAAATGACTACAATTTTATAACCTGATGCTGATCTTTCCCTAAATGGCAATTCTAGCCAGCCCAGTGTAACTTTAGCAGATCTTGTGCTAACAGCCTTATGTCAAAATAATTTAAAATTTAAAAAACAATCATTTAAATTTTGAAAAGTTTTAATTGAGGAAATGTTTCATTGTATAATTAGTTCAATCTTCTCAAAATTTAGGTAGCAATGTTCTTGCTATAGATGGATTATTTGTTATCTGTGAACATTAACATTTATAAAGAGTATACCATGGTAATAATGAATGAATAGGCTGTAAAGGATCTTCCACAAACTTGCGTACTATCAAGATATTCAGCAAAAGACCCAGGGAGTTTATGTGGAAAATCAGTCCAATTCTTCCTGTCTCTCTTTAGTGAAATTAAGTGCTCTTCATAAAATGCTTAACATGTGCCTTACATATTTTTTTTTGTTTTCATCCTGGGCAGTGTTCCAAGTGTTATTGCATACCTAAATGCCAGAGGTTCTTATGGTTTTAACAAAGAGAATACTCATATGATAAGACTTCATTAATTAGGATGACTGGGGAAAAGTCATCTGAGTGTACTATGCACACTTTATCATGTATTTTCAAGCAAAATGAGTTGTATTGCTTTCAGGTACTTAAAAGTGCTACCTAGTAGAAGTTTCGATTTCAAGTTTTGATCAACGTTGTTTTGGAATTAACTTTTTAAGGAAGTAGCGTAAGTAGATTATATTGCTTAAAGCTCGTTTTATGTTTTAATTATGTTAATATATTTTAGTGAGTCTTACAGAATATTTGGATACAGTTTATTTTCTTAAACAGATAGACGTTGGCTTTAATTATGAGAGAGCATGTGTTAATACCCTCATATTCTTGTTCTCCTTTTTTATTATAAACTCCAGTCTACGTTCATTCAAAATAAAACAAACTCTGACTTAGTGATTTATAATTGGTGATGTGTTATTTGAGGTGAATTTTACCTAATATTCTAGTATTGGAAATGTCTAATTTATACCTATTATAATGATTGATTTGCTTAGAGATATTGGTTTTGTTCATATTTTGTGATGTTTCATGGTGGAAGCAGATAAATTTCATTTTAATTTTTAAAATGGCAAGTGTCTGTTTAGTGTCCTTTGGCTATCGGTTATTTTAAGTTAAACTTTTTCAATGAAATCATTAATTTTCTTTTTGCATTTCAAATTTTATTTAATTAAATTAACTTGTTTTGTTTTATTCATTTAATTGATTTACAATAGTTGTAAGTAGTCATGTAGACATGGTGATGTTTTGATACATAGAATGCATAGTGAACATATCAGGTAATTAGCATATCCATCATCTCAAACATTTTTCATTTTCTTTGTATTGGGAACATTCAATATCCTCCTTGTAGCTATTTGGAAGTACATAATATATTATCATTATCTGTAGTCATCCTACAATCCCATAGAATTCTAGAACTTACCAATTTTTTTCATGAGGTGTTTGTTAATGATAATAACTTTTGTTAGTTACTTATATGCCAGGTACTGTTTAGTCACTTTCTAGGTCTCAAATTTTTAATTCTCATAATGACGTTAAGAGATAGGCATTCTGTTATCTACATGTTAATAAATGGGAAACTGATGCCTGGAGAAGTTAATAACTTGGCCAAGACTATGCAACCAGTATGTTGAAATACACATCTTAGCCATGGAGTCCCCATGACTAAGGACTGTGCGGTGCTAACTTCTGAAGAACAGATTAGAAGTACTGTTGTTACATGTTTATTATGTGTGTTCAAGCTTGAGGAGCCGATAAAAGATGCATAGCTTTAAACCATGAGATTAAAAAATGACTGACTATTTGCAAGAAATAAAACTTGAACAGCAATAGTTCAAAAAGAAAAAAAATTCAAGATATTTCCTGTAAGTACTTCTTAGGCCTCTCTGCATCCTTTGAATATTAAACTTCTTACTGACCTCTCTGTAGATCATCTGGCATCCATTCCTCTTCTCTTATTAGTTCCTTTTTTCTTATTGAAAGAATAGCTATGATTTGGCTTAATTCTTGGTCCACCTTTGTGTCCTTATTGTTTAGAATTAAACTCCACCATGTACCTTGGAGGCGCTATTTTCTACCTACAGTCAATAGCATTGATTTTGTTTTTCTCACAGATTTCATTTTTATTTTTATTTTTTAAGAAGGAACAATTCTTTCAAGTTATTACACAAATGACTCTTTTAATGGAGCATTAGTATACTAACTCTAAGTGTTATGTGATTATTCACATCAACTCTCAAAAGACTAGACTCTCATTTCTGTTGTTATTGAACTGAGACTTCACTTATAAAGATTTGCTTCTTTTTCCAGTAAGTTGGTTGATATAGTGTGGTCTGCCTATTATGCTGATGTTCAACACTATTTGTCATTCAGGGTGGACATGAATCATGCTAGCCACCGTCAACAGTAAACTTATACCACTTCAAACTACAAGTTCTATTTTCCCTCCCCAAACATTTTGTACTGTCTTTATACAATTAAATGATGTAATGAACATTGACTTTCAAAGAGGGATTTTATATAAAATTGAACATTAAAAATGAGCCATTCAATGTCAGATGGCATTCAAAACACTGAATTGTGACTATGTGTGAAGGAGTTGAATGTATTTTCATATTGATTAGCTCTCAGTAAATTTAACATGAGAAAGGGGCCATTTTATTCTTTACAATCAGATGTTGCCTTTTGGCCTCATGAGGTTTTCATGTTAATCCAAAAGCTATCTTTAGAACTGTTGAAATACAAATGTACTTAAAGTTATTCTTGCAATTCCTTTATGGGACCAAGCTTATAATGTTAATGTTAAAGAGAAAGCTTGTGTACTACTTATATAAAAACAAAACAAAACACCTGATTATAAGAGGTTATCATAAATAAGGAGAGTCGTGAAGCACTAAATGTGAGTATTAAAATATGTTTTAGTTATTGAGGCAATGGCAAAGGCAGGGATGTGAAATATTTAGATGCCATATGGGATATCGTGTTCATTTTGGGGTGCCATGCTTCAGAAAGGACTTTAATATACTTGAGCAAGTTCAGGAGGCATAAAATGTATTTAAAATAATTGATAATATTTCATGGACAGATTTAGGAAGAAAAGATAACTGTTTTTGAGTGCTGAAAACATGGTCACGTGGAGGAAAAAAGGGAAGTATTCTGCATAAATCTAGATGGCCAAAGAAGGAATGCAGGTTATAGTAAAGTCTAAATTGAGTCAACTTCAGAATCAACATTTTGCTAATTAAAAATGGACCAAAAGTGAAATGAGCAGCCTGATGTGATGGCAAGAACCTTATCTCATGAGGCATTCTAGCGGTGACTACATACCATCTGCTTAGAGAAAGTTTGTGTGGGTTGAGGAGGGATTCCTTGTGGCTGAACCATAACATATCTCCTGTATCTTCCGCAAACTCCAAGACTCTTGAGTCTGTGAATCTGTGAACTAATAGTCTACAAGTCAGCTTATAAGAGCCTAGCCCTCAAAAGGTTTCTTCTTGGAAATCCTTTCCCATATGTAATGTACGTGTTTAGTTTTGAATGTTCTTTTACTTATATAAATCTAATAATTTTGCACATATTCTTCTACCGCTTAATTGTTTTTGCTCAATATTATGTTCCATTGTATAACCCAATTTATTGATACTTTCTGCTATTGATGGTATCCTGAATCATTTTCTGTTATTTTGCGCTCTCAAACTGTGCTTGTTTAAACAGTGTTAACGGTGAATCCTTATAAACACGTTCAGTAATTTCTCTAGTGTATATAGATAGAAGTAGAATTCCTGGGTCTTAATGTATGTGAATCTTCAAATTTGTTAAACAATATCAAATTACTTTCCAAAGTGGTTTTATCTGATTATACCTGATTGCAACTTATGCCTACGTTTTCTGATTGTCCGTCACATCCAGGACAATTTATATTGACAAACATTTAAATTTTACCTATCTGGTGGATGGGAAATTGTACCTCGTGATCTTAATTTTCATCTCCCTAGGTATGAATGAGGTTGTGACTATTTGTGTTTCTTCCATGAAAAGTCTGTTATTGTCCTTTCCCTTTTTTACTGTTGGGGGGATAGCTTTACATACGTTGGAACTTAATCCTTATGGAAGTTACATGCATTGCAGATATCTCTCCTATCTATGGCTTGTATTTCTATTCTGTGATGTATTCTGATGAACAGAAAGTATTAACTTTAATGTAGTCAGATATATCAGTCTTCCTCTTGGTTTGTGCTTTTTGTATGTTTTTAAAGAAATCCTGTTAACCAGTGTTCCTCATGCTCGCGTGTGTGTGTGTGTGTGTGTGCGCATGTGTGTGTCCATGAAGGTACTTTCATAGCTTAGTTATGTGAGGTTCATGGCTTAGATTATCTTTACATTGATAATCAAAAGAGTAATTGTCCTTTTCAAAGTAGGAGGCTTGAAAAGCCATACATTTTTGCTTTTCTTTTTTCAATATATTTTAAGAATTCTTTATATATTGTCCTTTGGGACAGTGAATATGCTTTTGAAAATATTTGATGACAGCAATTTCTTTTTCTGTGATAGTGGATTTTATATTTGGAAATAATCACCAGTCATTTAGTGACAGATTTGATGAATAGGGGTAGGTGATTAAGCTGAGTAATACAGTTTTATTTTTTTTTTTGGCTAAAATATATAAGAATGTGTGCGTATGTACCATTAGAAAGTAATGGTATTTGTTGTACAAGTTAAGAATTGACCAGACGTTTTACTCTAGAACATCATTATTGAAAAAGTGACATATTTTGAAGGGTAATGTTCTTAATACTCATCTGGTTAATACGTCCTTGTGAAATTTTTAAAAATATAGCCTTATCTCGTTGTGGTTCTACTAACATACAGTTCTCCAATTCTTTCTAAGGTATTACTGGTGAAAATGAGTTTATTACACTAGGAAGAGGCATAGTGTGGCTTTTCTTATTTTGGAAGCCTCCTGAAAGCTAAAAAGTTTGAAAATTGCTGTACTTGTTTTGAGATGATGGTTGAAATGCCATCCATTTTTTTCAAAAAATCAATCTGACATCGATAAGGCAAATCATGGGTCACATTAAAAAGGTACACGTTTTTCCCCTCTTATTCTTACTTCAACCAGTTATTTATTTTATTTCTATGCTTTTTCATTTTGCTAAGATATCAATCTCTCCATTCTTCATTTTGAGAGAATGCCAGATTGGAAACTTTAAAAGTGTATTTTTTTTGGTAAAAATTAGAAACAAAACAGCATAGCTGAAAAAGTAAAAAGTGAGAAGAAAATGTGGATTAGTACTTTTTTGGCAATGGTGTAATAACACATTGATTTCTTGCTAATGAGGTAAAATTTACTTCAGCCATCATTACATAACTGTTGAAGAGTTTGCATGCTGAACACTTCACACAATCTACAATTGTTGTATGTTCATTTTAAAAAACACATAGATATATTTCTTCAGGGACTTTAACATGATTTTCAGTGATTTCTTTGTGGAGCTGGATAGACTAATGCTTTTAATATCCATCCCTCTAATGAGAAAGTCTTGAATGTTTAGTAATTGTTTTGGCACACTCTCCAAGGGCAGGACAGATAGGAGCCACTTCCCAGCACAGGGGAGCTTACTGGCGTGGCTACCATGGCAACAGCCTACCCCACCCCCACCACAGAGAACATCAGAATTGGTCTCTGAAGTTCTTATTTGAATTCTCCCATGTCTCCACATTTGAGAAGCACAGGCTGTAATTGCACCTACTTCATCTGAATTTAACTACTGTAGCTTTGGAAGGCTGCAGTTTGAATCTGATCTTTATATTTAGGCCCTTCTATAAACTCCTTTCTGATAAAATGAAAATATTTTTGTGCTAAGGCTCCAAAAGTAGTACACAGAGATTTAGAATTATGGTGGATGATGTAAAATGGTATTAAAATCAATCTGAGAATTCACACTTTATGTGTATTTAAAATACCAAGGAATTATTATTGAGTATATAGTTACATTAATGATTTGTATGGTATCTTTTATTTGTCTAATTCATCCAACTTTACTGAAGTGGATTTTTTTCCTTGTATCACGAAACATCCATAAGTTATTCATAAGAATATATAGGAGGAGACGCTTTTTTTTAATTTCAAATGTTATTTTATTAGTTTTGAGACAGGGTCTCACTCTTTCCCATGCTGGAATTCACTGCCTGGATCATAGCTCACTGCAACTTTGAACTCCTGCATTTAAGCAATCCTCCTGCCTTTGCCTCTTGAGCAGCTGAGACTACAGGTTCATGACACCATACCCACCTATTTTTTTGGATTTTTTGTAGAAATGGGCTCTCACTATGTTACCCAGGCTGTTCTCAAATTTCTGGCCTGAGGTGATTCTCTTGCCTCAGCCTCTCAAACTTTTGGGACTACAGAAATGATCCACCAAGCAAACATGCAAATGCTTTTAAACCCAAATAGTAATCCCAGCTACACAGGAGACTGAGGCAGGAGAATCTCTTGAATTTGCGAGGCAGAGGCTGGGGTGAGCCGAGATCACACCGCTACACTCCAGCCTGGGCAACAAGAGTGAAACTCTGTCTCAAACAAAAACAAAGAAAAACAGAACACAAATAGAGTATTTACTTTCTATTTGCTGTCCACGGTCTGTGTAGTTGAACAAGAACAGTTAAGTTACTCTGTACACTGTTCAATTTCAATATAAAAGCTAATTAAATTACTTTAGTCATTTATTAATAGCAAAGCTTTATTAGAAAAAGCATCTGGTGAAGGTGGTCAAAATCCTATGAAGATGGTTTTCCATTAAGGAAAACCAAAGCTTCCCACAAAATCATAAATGAAGTCAATGTGTATAAAATGTTCCTTTTAAAATTGAGCAGGCTTCTTTAAAAGATCTTTTATTCCCCACTGGAAAAAAGAAGGGTGTGAACATTTGTTTCCTACACAGTTTAATTAATAGCCTATTATAATAACTTTCACTTAAAGCCATTCACACATACTCATCAAATAAGCTTTTTTTTTCATTTTTATGACTGGAAGAACATAATTCAATGTTACACTTTATATTCGGATCATGCAGATCATACTTACAGAGTATTATTTTACATTACTTTTCTATTACATTGCATTTCATCTTGTTTTAGAATATTTAATACCTTCAGCAACATTGCTGATACAGATTTATGCGATCCTTGATGCTTCACTCAATGACGGTACATGCCCTCAATTTAAAGCCACTTAAAAAAAAAAAAGATTTGTAATAACTTGCTCTGATACTACCAGTGCAAAGATTTTTATTGACTCATCCTTTTGGAAATATGCACATGCAAATGTTTATACTTTGTGCCAATATGTGTATATAAATTTACATGACATTGCCTTTTCCCTGAGTTTATATCATATTTCAGGTAACGGTGGGTTGGTGGTATAGCATGTAAAGAATGTTATCAATGATTAAATTTAAATTTACAAGAAAAACATGATTAATAGCAATAACTATAGATATTGATGATAAAGCTCCCAAGTGAATTAAAAATGAGTCTTTAAAGAAACCACAATGGTTTTTCAGCATCATTTTGCATACTATCCTCTTCAAAGAAAATTAAGATGACTTTTATGGAAAGTCTTGAAATTTCTTTTCATCTAATCCTATGGATTTAAGTTATTTATTTATTACATCAATTCTAGTATTCAAAGGCACATGAAATAGGAAAAATATTTTGGAAAATTTTTCTTCATGTTGAGTAACCAGTTACATCTATACAAAGCAGGCATTACTAAACTATGGTCTTTCCTCTTCTCTTAGATGGTGTGTTTCTACATGCAGAAAGGGTGGTAGAGATAAAGCAGGGTGTGACTTTGACAAGTGTATTCTATGAATATTTGAAACTCTTTGTATATTCCTCAAAGAGAGATAATAGCAAAGAAAGTATATAATGAACTTCCTTTTGCAATATATATTCTTTATTCTCCTTTATTAGAATTCATTTGATTATTTATTGGTTCTTACATTCAAGAAATATCTACTCAGTGATGATTATGTCTCAGTGGACACTGAGGACATTGCAGTGAACAACACATATACAGTGTCTCTTCTAGAGCTCACATTCTGGTGATGGTGGCAGGGGAAAAAGATAAAACTATGTATGGAAATAAGCGAAATACTTTCAGATGGTAACAAGTGCTATGGAAAAATAAATAAAACAGGGTGATGAAAGAGAATTGTGGAGGCAATGACTGTGTGGGTCAGGGTAGACTTCCCTGGGAGGGTAGCATTTGAGTTTGAACCTGAATGACAAGAAGGAACCAAACAAAAGTGTGGGTAGAGGATTCCAGATGAAGTAAACACAATAGAAAGGCAGTAAGGTACGGAAAAGCTTGACACATTAAAAGAGACGGAAAACATGAGGCCAGGTTGGAATGGTTGGCAGAGGCAACGTCACACATAGGGCCCTGTAAGTAGACTGCTTTTCTAAGAGATTTAGAGAGCATTAGAGGAGTTTAAGTTGAGATGAGACATGATCTGATTTATGTTTTATGAGTAGAAAAATGGATTCCGCTAATAATCTTGGAAGAAAAATTGGATTGTAGAGTAGTAGGAGAAAAAGGGATACCACTTGGGAAGCCATAGCAGTAATCCAAGCAAAATATAATGGTAGCTTGTGCCAAGATGGCAGTGTGGGAGATGAAAGAAATGTGGTATAATTTGGCAGTGCATGGATTAGATGTGGGTGTGAGAGAAAGATAAATTAGGAATGACTTGTATGTTTTTATGTAAATAATTAAGTGAATGGTGGTACCATTTTCTGAGATGGGAAAAAGTGAGATACTTCGTCTTTAAGAGTACAAGTCAAGATTTCCCTTCTGACAGTAGATACACTGGTCCCAGTGTAGTACTCTCTGCGTATGTAAACCTACATTGTGAGCTACCAATTGGATGTCTCTTTTAAAGTTCTCTTGCTAAGTAAATGTTTGAAACGTCTGCATATTTCTCTTGTGATGCATTTTGCAAAGAACTTTTTCATTTGCTAGTACTTTTGCTTGTTTTTGATATTTCAGCACCATTAGCATTTCCTTGGGATAAGTTAAATTTTTTAAAATGCTGTTTTTACTTCTTTTTCTTGGAAAAACAACTTTCTTCTCTCTTCTCTTAAAAGTAAGACAGCTCTTATGAGGTAAGCAACATTGGAAGATAAAAGGCTTACTCCAACACATACGACATTATATTGTTATGAGTAATTAATTTTAGGGTTTGTTTTCTATGCAAATTATATAGTTCAGTATTTTCTGCAACAGTACATGCTGTTTCCTGTTCTTACAAAGTATAGACTTCTCCTTACATAGACTTCTGAACTAGCTTTCTGCCTCTTGTCTCTCTGTGTTTTATGTTATAAACTTTAGCCATGTAGCTCAATTTTCTTGTAGAGAAGTGGCCACAAGGCTGAAAAACATAAATCCTGGGAGTTTATTTCATATCCATGCATTAAGTGGCTATGTGACCAGATTGAAATGTTTGAGATAATACTCTGTACATTACCTACTTTATTTCCCAACTTCGTGGATGACACCTCTTTTTCTCCCTAACATTTGCCTACACTAGAAACCCAGGAATTATTTCAAAAATTAGTTGCACAAATCCTATTCAGTCTATCAGGCTATCAAAATTATGTGTCCCTGTGTGCTACTGCTTTAATTGAGGACTTCATAGCTTCTTGCTTGAATTTCCCTAACAATTTTATAGTTCTTCCTATCTCTAGTTTTATGTGACTTTCTACATTCTCTACATGACCATGAGCAAAATCTTTTAAAAGGAAAATGTGTTCATGTCCACCCCCCTGCTCAATGTTTTCCAATGCCTTCCCATGGTAAAACTTCAGATGCCTTAGGTTGGAAGACTACAGTGAAATGAAGAGAGCTAGGTTTTGGAACTTGGCAGACATGAACTTGAATTCTGATTCTGCCACATAACCAGCTAAGTAATCTTGAGGAAATTATCTAACCTTTTTAGTCATTCCTTCCTCATTTGTCACATAATATATGTCAAGCATCAAGTCCTGTGTCTGGCACATGGGAGTGGCCGTTACCCATTGATCTGCCCTGCTTCCCTACTAGATTCTGCACTCACCACTTCATAGCTCTGGCTCAACTTCCTCGAATGCTCGCTTGTCGTGTGACTTGTACATTTTCCTCTGCCTGGCATACATGCACTGAAGCACTACTGCTCTTCAGAGTTGATGTAGAAGTTGGCTCTTCTAAGAAGTCTGCTTTGACACCTTCTGACTGGGCTGGACTGTTGTCTCTGAATTCCCTAACACCCTCTGTGTTCCTCTCTATAAGCGCATTGGTCAGATTGGGTTTTGTTCATTTCATTTCTCCAATTTGTTAATTCATGAAATGCTTATTTTGTATAAAAATTGTTCCAGACAGAATACGAAGTTTCTATTAACATGGTGCTTATATTTTAACGAGGAAAATACATAACTTAAAAAATAAACAAATATTTATAGTGTGTTGATATAATACATGGAATAAATTCCTATGATTTATGGCTTTCAGGCTTGTGGTCATTTCTCTGCAAGACAATTGGGACCAAATAGCTAAATTTTATAACACTCAATCGATAGCTCACAATTGATTTTTACAAATGTCTGGATACACACACACACACACACACACACACACACACACACCCAGGAGGTAATAATGGCTATGAAAACCAAAGCATGGCAAGGGGATAGTGTGACATGTTGGATGGGGAAGGGATTGCTATGTTATGTAAGGTGCTCAGGGAAGGCCTCTGTAAGTTGAGCATTGAGCAGAGACATGAATGAGGTGACAATAGATAGTGCTGATATTTGGGGAGAAGAGCGTTTTATGCAGAGGGAATAAATGTGCAAAGCTCTGAGTCAGGATTATGATTGGCATGTTCAACAAACAGTATGGAAGCCAGTGTGGCATGAGTGGGGTGAGTCATTGCAGGGGTGGGGGTGGGGGAGTTGGGTAACAAAACCAATTTAATAACTGAGCTCTGATAGCATTGTAGCCCATCCTAAGAACTTTTTTTATTATTTTTAAAAATCAAGATGGGAATCCACAGGAGGACTTGAGCAAAAGAGCACCATGCTCTAAGCTGTGGCTAATAAGGGACTTTCTTTCAGGGATGGAGAATAAACTCTCTGGTACCAAGCACACATATCAGCTAGAAAGCTATTAAATAGTCAAACAGGCAGATAATGATGACTTGGACTAAGGTCATTATCCAAAAAAATTGAGGTGGTAAGAAATGGTCAAATTTAGGAACTGTTTTGAAAGCTCAGCCAATAGTATTTGCTAATGGATTGGACTGGAAATGGTATATGAGACACAGTGAGGAGTGAAAGATGACTCCAAGTTTTTGGCCTAAACAGTTGGAATAATGGAGTGGCCTTTTACAGAAATTGAGAAGACTAACTGACAAAACTCTCAGGGAATACCTAGGGTACAGCAATAATTGTGTGCTTATTTATCGTATCAGGGATTGGCTAAATTGTGGTAACAAAGAGCTCTTAAACTATGATGATTCAAATAAGATTTGGGTTTCTTTCTCTATTGTGCAATACCCTAGAAGTGAGTGGAGGAGGCTGGTGGAGCAGCTCTACCCCTTGTAGTCATTGAGGCACCCAGGTTTATTCCATCTTATTTGCTCTGGCATCACTCAGCTGTTGTCCTTTTCTACACAGTTGAAGCTGGCTCATTACCTTGTTGATATTCTATCCTATGGGAAAGGAAGAAAGATAAATGACAGGGCAGATAGCTTCATGCTCTAAGTTGCACATTTCACCTGCCTTCATCCTCCTGTCTAGTACTTACTTACAGAAAGGCTAGGAAAAGTAATCTCGACAAAGGCAGCGATCTGTCCAGTAAAAAATTTGTGGGGACTTCTTTATTGAAATGAAGGACAGAGTGGATTCTAGGGGATATTTTTGCCATATTTGTTTCACTTTTCTAAGCAACTTAAGGTCAGGAACTATTATGTTCTCTCTAAGCCCACTGTTCCAGCACATAGCACATGTTCAGTATATGTGGGTTTCCTTAATAATAAATTAATTTTATGAAACAGAAATTGTTTTATACTTGATAGTGTGTTTCCTCCTGGTACTTCTGAATTAATTGTACTACTCGTTTTTTATATTTTAGGCTATATTTTAATGTATCTTCATTACTAATGAAGAAAAAGTGTAGCATTTCAACTACCTTTAAGTCAATGTCTTAAATTTATTTATTATTCGGGATGAAGAAGTCATGATGAGCAATTATTTATGTTTTTCAAAGAGTATTTACCTCACACATTTTCTTCCAAATAACAATTCCAGAAATTATACCCAGTGATGAAATAATGAGTCACTTTCATATAATAAAATTGCACCACCTATTCCAAATTGCCTAACTCTCAAAATGTCACCTAACACTGTATTTAAGCTGAATGCTGCTGCTGTCTTCGTAGTACTATTTAGCTTAAAAATTAGAGGAACTGTATTTGGGTTTAACATTTTTAAACAAAAGGGGCATAAACTATATAACATTGAAGAATTATATCTTGGAATAAAGACTATTTTGAAGATAAAATTTAATAAGAAAACAAATTGTTAAGACAATAAAGTATTTTTTAATAAGACAACTGAGAGTCGGCACACAGAACATATTATGAATCTTTTGAAAAACTTGGATTTGGGCTATCAATATGAAAGGAAAGTACCTACTTTTTAATAATACACCATTTTGAAAATTGGCTATGTCTTTTTTTCCAAGATCAGTTGATCTATCTGTATATCTATGTCTGTCTGTCTATTTATCTATCTATCTATCTATCTATCATCTATCTATCTATCTATCTATCTATCTATCTATCTATCTGTGTATATTTTGTTAGGTCATCATATGTGTGGAAAACTGCACGCTATTTTCCAAATACCTTCAATGGGAATGCTTGAACTTATGTGCACATCTTCAAGCCTAGGTCTTTGAATCAAATATACATTCTTAATTTACTAATACAAAGAATTAAGTGAAGACACGGATATTAAGGAACATTTTTAGTCTAATGTATTCTAAGTTCCATGTGGGTAGAAACCTTGTTGGTGTTCCCCAATGCCTAGCCCTGGGGTGACACATGGATGGTGTTTTATTCACTTAACAAATAATTAGTATTTGAATCTTTCTTGAATGCCAAATATACTTCTTGACACTACAACTGCATAGTTGATTTGCAGTTTATTTTAGGGAATACACCTGTTCGTGTGCAAAAACATATCACATACACAAAACTTTAATTCTTTTCACATCTAGAATTATCTTATAATAAACGATACAGCTTTTGAAAACATTTAGGCAGGATGTTATTAAGCATCTGGCTTATTTTGAATATTATCTACCTGTTTTCCCTCTATGAAATTTTTATTCATTTAATTGTAAAAACTCACACATTTAGTTTTTTAAGGTTTCTAAAACTTCTGTTGAAGTATAATAAGCCAGAGCTTTAAAAAATTATTTGTTTGACCTAACATAATATCACTTGGACCATGTAAATTTTCAATTAAGATTATTAGAGTTGGGCAGTGTGTGTGTGTGTATTTGTGTGTGCGTGTGTGGTGTGCATAAATTCTCAACTTTTTAAAGATAGTGAGGAGATTCACAAAACTATATGTAAAACTGTCATCAGTGTGGAAGCATATGTCATTATTCTCAAGAGATAATTTGTTAAGCTAATCGTCATCCTAAGGAAATAAAAGAAAATTAGAAAAAATTTTGAATAGGAATGTTTAGCTTTCGATGTCTTCTAATCGCTTGCTTGTAACTAAAATGAAACTTAAACTTTTATCATGCATGACAAGTGTATTCCTTCAATTCCTCATACCAAATGTATTTCTTTCTAAAAAATACCCATCCATATCACAAAATTACTAGATTTAAAAGGAGCTCAAAAAATAATCATATTTTCCTTAAGGTTTGTATTTAAAATCAGGCTGTATTTCATAAAAAATTTGAAAGAACTGGATTTCATAAAACCTTTTACTATTGAGAGTGTTTTTCCTTATCCTTAAACTAATACAACCTAACACTCTATTTTTAAATTAAATTATTTTTATTGTTAAAAAATAGAGAACTGGTTACTTCTGTTCAGTTATTTTTGTTCTCAAGAATGAGTGAGAAAGAAGTATCCCTCAAGTGTATTTTTGACTTAGGGAGCCAATTAATCTTACTAGTCAAAAATAGATCTTAAATGTTTTCACCACAAAAGTACAAGTATGTGAGGTAATGGATATATTAATTAACTTGGTTTAGTTATTCCAAAATGTTCACACATAATAAAACATCATGTTGGGCACTATAAGAATATATATTTTTTCAATTAAGAAATGAATAAGCCTTGGTTATTTAACCTTTATGAACTTATGTTTCATTCTCTGTAAAATAATTAATAAATAATGCCTTCCTGCAAGGGTGCTTGCGATCATGAATGAAATATTTAGAATTCATTTGTAACATTGTAAACGTTTTTTAAATATATACTAAATTCCTTTTAGCATAGTAAATCCAAAAATTTAACTCTCTTCTCATCTCCTTACAGTGTCTATATAATCAAATTTTTCATTATATCAGTCTCAAGAAGTGAGAACTTAAAATTAAATAGGGTGAATGTTTGACAATCGGCTTCACAAAACAAAAAAGAAAGAAGAAAAAGTTTTGATTTTTAGTCTTTGCAAGTTTTTATGGTGTGAATATTCCCAACATGGTCAATTTCAAACTACCAACATGATGCCTGAAAATGCAGAGTTGCTGATGTTTCTGAGTCCGTTGTGGTGCACCCCTGGGTATGGTCTTAAAGAACTGCTTAATCATATTGATAATGGCAGAATTGGTATGTGAATTTGCCTATTACACTTTATTTATGATTCATTAACTATATTTTCCATCAGACAGTTTATTGATTATATTTTTGATGTCAATTCTGTTCAGCTGCGAAATTTCAGATTTCCCTTCAAGTCTCACCTTTGAAGTTGCAACTGACTCAGAACCTGCATTTGCCCTACTTGAGAATAACACATCAGGTGTGTTAAAGTTCATCCACTCCTCACAGTAGCATGCTCTGTTATACATGTGCAACCTTTTTATTTATACATTGTGAGTAATTTTTGTCTTTCAATGCAAGACAATGTAAAAGGATTTGTAAATTCCCACTCAGTTTAACTTATAACCAGCTAGCTTTCTATTAACTTATCAATAATTTTGCAGAGAAAATATGTATTTTACAAATTTTCTAGAATTAAACACACATACTAACAATGTAATAGCTAAATTACTAAGCTGTAGTCAGTATGTGTTCCTTAGGCAAGAGTCAGGTATTATAATGTACATTATTTCATTTAACTCTTCTAATTCATGCACATATTAGCTATAAATTCAAATGTTCTTTAATTGATTTCCTCCATTCTGTGTGTGTATAAGTATATATACACACAAACACACATATATGCACACACATATACACACATTAGTTTCTTTTTTTTTTGAGAAGGAGTCTCGCTCTTTCACCCAGGCAGGAGTGCAGTGGCGCGATCTCGGCTCACTGCAGGCTCCGCCCCCCCAGGGTTCACGCCATTCTCCTGCCTCAGCCTCCCGCGCAGCTGGGACTACAGGCGCCCGCCACCTCGCCTGGCTAATTTTTTGTATTTTTAGTAGAGACAGCGTTTCACCATGTTAGCCAGGATGGTCTCGATTTCCTGACCCCATGATCCACCCGCCTTGGCCTCCCAAAGTGCTGGGATTACAGGCGTGAGCCACCGTGCCCGGCCCCACACATGAGTTTCTACCAATAAACCTGTAGCATGAGTTTTTTCATATAAGAAAGCTACCACTTTTGATATACGTTTGCCATTTATTTCTATCAAACATAATTTTATACTTTATCTTCAATTTATTTTCAATTATAGGATTATCAAATTATCTGCTGTCAAATTGATTCCAATATGATTATTTCCACCCGGAAGATAAAAACATAAAACCTCATTCAAATCCTTTCCCATCTTTCAAGGCCAGAGTCAACACCATTTCCTCCATAAAATTCCTGAGATATATTTTAAAAAATAATTTCTTCCTTCTCAAGTCTCTCACATCTTCTTGGGTAAATATATCATTATACTCTAGTTGACTGGTTCTCAAAATGTGATTCCTGGACCAGCAGCAACAGTATCTGGTGCAAATGAAAATTATCAGGGCTCACCCTAGACCTACGGAATGAGAAATTCTAGTGATGATGGCCAGCAATCTGTACTTTATCAGGTCTTGAGTCTGATCCTGTTTCTGAATGATTAATTGCATAATTTAGCTCTTTATTTAGTTGTATGCTCTATGAGGACAGGATTTATGAGTAATTGCATCTTTCATATAGTAAGTACCCAGAAAATATTTATTGAATGAAGTAATATATCAAGAAATAGAAGTACAGTTTAAGAAAGAGGGGACAATTAACTGGAAGGATAAAGGACAAGATATTTTATTTGAAAGGCTATCATTTGGAGAAGTGAGAGAAGCTCTTAAAATATCAGGACTAGAATCAAGATATATGAATACAAACTACGATTGAAATTTTGATTTCAAATTATTAAAGTTAGGTTATTTTTATTACATTATCTCATTAAATCCTAACAACTCTATGAAATAGATGTTAGACTTATTTCACTAATGAAAAATAGAGGTTCAGAGAGTGTATATTTCTCTCTGTATCAGGGTCATATAGGCAAGCAGGTTTCAAACCCCGTTCTCATTGATGCATTTTGCCCGTCAGGTGCAGAGGGTCAAATTTCAACTCTAAGAGATAGCTGGTTCAGTCAATTTATTCAACAGACATTTAGCATATATAAATATGAGCCAGGCACCATGCTAGGTTCTTAACATTTAGGAACAAAGAGCCAGTTTCCTCATCTGTTAAATGTGGTTAATAAATGTACTTAGAACTGTGTGGAGCTGGTGTGATGATTAAATACAACAGATGTCAAAGCAATAAATAAGACAATCAAAAATTGTGAAAAGTTCAAAGATGGAAAGAAACACTTACAATGAGGAGTTAATAGAAAGGTTCTTGAGTTAGATTCAGTGTCAGGTGAAATTTTTCTAAAATGGTGACAGGGATGCTGATCTAGAATGACAAGTGTCATTTGGCCAGGTGACAGACTAAGAGAAGAGCACCTCAGACACTGAACCTGCATATGCCAAGCTCTAACACTTGAAGTGTGATGGAGATGGAAAGTCAGCAGTAGACCAATGTGACACTAAATGTACTACATACTATCAAATTTTATCCAATCCTAAGTCTTTGTGTTCTCCAGATAAGTCTATAAAATGTTATTGATATGACAATAAAGTATAAATGTTCCACTGGGAGCAAAAGTTTGTGGTCAATGTGGCATCAAATAAGTCATTTTTTAAGAGTGAAGACATAAAAGAAAACAGAAATCTGAATATTTTAGAGTTTGGATAAGTCAGTATTTTGAGCAAACCTGAATTTAGTACAATATCCTCTAGTTTTTCTTCCTAACATTCTAAGAATAACTGAGGATGCCAGATGGCTTGGAGCACTTTGTCCATGATTAATGTGTTGAACTATTTCCTAACTGGATTACAGTGGCATTTCTTCTAGAAATTCTCAGATTACATTCCTTCACAATCATACTTACCATTTGATATAAAGTCTGCAATACATGTAGAATGGAAATGCAGTGGTTGGAATCACTGAGCAAAATGGATGTATTTAAAGTGCAATTAAGTTGTACTAACTACAAATGTAAATATTTCAATTTAATTACTTTTTTCTGTTAACAAACTTTACTTATTTCTTATTTGACTAAGGGTAGTAAACAGTGGCTGCTAGTTGCTCTATTCTAAAGACTCCAAGCCTTTCAATGACCACATCATATCCTCTTTTTCTAATTCCTGAAACTAGCAGAAAACTTGACATTAATAACCACCACCTAATGTTTGCTGAATGAATGGTTGAATGAAGTAGATGTTAACATGTCCAACCAAATAATTGTGAATTACTGTTATTCCAACTCTATGGAAAAGGAATATCATATACAATATATTTAATTTTTATTATAGAAATCCTAAGACTGACATTAATTACTGATGTATATGTTATGCATATATATTTATACTATAATTAATTTAGGATTAATGTATTAAATTTAACCTAATTAATATGATTAGTTTCAATATGATTACATTTATATTTAATTATTTTTAGAGATTCTGACTGATATTAACTCCTAATATATATGTTTTATATATACATATATACTATTACCATAGTGCCCAAAACCATCAAAAATTTACAGTGTAAGAAAAGTAAAAAATGTTTTAATAAGCTGACATTGCTATATTGCTTTGAAACGCAAGTTTAAAATCATTTGCTTGTATCATCATTGAGATATAGTATCATTTGGATTCACATAAAATGAAATGGCAAGGGAAGACAGTTATTGTGAAAAAACAACACTCAAATGTCTGTCTGCTACGCATTCACAGTTGACAGGAGGGAGAAATATTTCTATGTACATATATTGAGTGATTAAAAAATATATTTACATATTAAAAACTGCATATTAACCTTAAGTTTAAATATGCACATTTTCATGCATATGTATTATAAATCTTACGGTTAACCTCTAAGAAATAGTTTTAAATGAGGAACAATGCAATTGACTACAATTCTATAATATCCTCCACATAATGCATACGTTTAGAAAATATTGGGCTGGGCACAGTGGCTCACGCCTGCAATCCCAGCACTTTGGGAGGCCAACGCAGGCCGATCACCTGAGCTCAGGACTTAGACCAGCCTGGAGAACATGGCTAACCCCATGTCTACAAAAAATACAAAAAATTAGCCAGGCATGGTGGTGTGCACTTACAGTCCCAGCTACTCTGGTGGCTAAGGTGGGAGGATTACCTGGAGGCAGCTCAGGAGGTCAAGGCTGCAGTGAGCTTTGATTATGCCACTGCACTCCAGCCTGGAAGACAGAGTGAGAACCCTGTCTCAAAAAATAAAATTGGTATTAAATGTAAATATCCCAAATCCTTTCTCCTATTTTTCAACATGATTATGCTGTGGTGGAAGTTGGCCTGAGGCATATCTCATATATCATTAGTTTTTGTAAAATACAAATTTGCTAGAATAAGATAATTAATTGAAAAAAAGACAAGATAACATATATGGTGTAATGAAATTGTTGATGATGTAACTACAGAGAAAAAAAGCCTTAAACATATCTTCCAAATACACTGACCTTCTACTAACCAATATAACATTTGTATGCATAATATTAGTACACTAGACTGAATAAGAGAGCTTAATGCAGTAAAATGAAAACTGATGCTCTACATTTTTATATTGTTGAAATGTAGTTTTTATTATGTATGAACAAATATATTTTGTTACTTCCATAAAGCACCCAGAGAAGCTTTCACTACAGCCTCATGAGATATTGATGACTTACACTTAATGATGTCAAATTTCAGTCAACCAGGGATTACGAATATGTAAATTGGTGCTCAGAACTCAATTGTAAATACTAAGAGGCTACTATTATCAAGAAATACATCAAAAAGTAAATTCTTTGGACTCTGTAGAACATGCACTAGCTTTATGCAGCATCTATTTGAAGACTAGTCAAGAAGACATCTCCTGCATCTAATGTTTTGCTTTCTTAAAAAGAAGTTTTTAAAATGGAGTATGTAGAATAGTAGCTGCAGACAAAACTTAAATGAAGCTAAAAGTGATGATTTAGAGAAAGTTATAGGATAATATGGTTGATAGGTGATAGCTAATTTTCGGCCTTATCCGTACATATTCATTTAAAGTGGTCATCTAACTGATTTGTTCATATCTTCTTGTACTTTCTGACAGAATAGAATAAGACAGTTGGAAAGCGTTAGTAGCCTGAAACCCACAGAACCACTGGAAGGCTGAAAGCTTTTGATTTTATTCAGCACGCTAATCATGTGATAACAGATTGGTCGTTCTTCTTGATTCCTCCTTCTTAATCAGGAGTTACAGATTATGGACAAATAACCCTTACCTTTCAGTGCTCCAGTCCCTCAGACACCTGTTACCAAAAGGTGGCCTAGGTTTCCCTTATTCAAATGATAGCAGTGGAGAAGTCATTCTCTTAAGGGGGACAGCCAAAAGTTCCAATGCTTGTTCTGCCCATTACTAGCTGTGTGATCTCAGGTAGATTACTTATCTCCTCCAAGAAGCTGTTTCTTTATCTGCAAAATGAAAATAATCACAGTCCCTACTTTGTACTAATAGTCCCTACTACAAAATCCCCTATGTAAAGTTTTTAAGGACATTGCCTATAAAGAAAGCCTTCCATAAATGTCCATCTTTTATTATTTTGTTTCATTCCTCTGAACGCTGTGAGCTGTCCACATATTTGTTCTTTTGATCTAATTCAAATGAGACCATAATAATTGACAAGGTCTTAATGTGTTATAGTCTCCCCTCTGCTCCATGGCATTTGAGTGAGAACCTTGAAATATAACGCATAGGGGCAAATACTGCAGGTGTTTTCAACACCACTCACGGACTCTCTCTCTGAGGGGACGTTTATGAGAGAGGTGGAATCTGTCAGCACTCTTCAGATCACCCTATGGAGAGTTATTCTCTGTACATGTAAGGGCCGCTTGGTTGGTTATGTCACCTGTGCCTATTGTCTGATTCTTTTTTACTTCTAACCTCAGGGCTGGCCTAAAGGAAAATATAGTTAAGTAGACTTAGTTTGCTTTTGCTGTCTGCTTCCCTCCCTTTTACCATACTTTCCCATATACCAGCATCCCAAAGATCCCCATCTTTGAACTAAAGACAGCTGGTGTAGAAGATATAAATCTTATTTAGCAGACAAAGATACGCATTTAACATATATGAAAATGTAAGTATGATATTCTGTCATATAATTGCAATCTAATTAAACATAATGACTAGCTGTGTCTCCTTTGTAAACAGTGATCTAAGCCAAATGTGTGAATTTCACCCTGTCTGCTTGTGAAACTAGACCCCTATTAAGATAAGCTTGCATGATTTTGGAGTAAGTAGGTCTGCATACAAACAGCTGCTGCAGAAATACATGGCATCTCTCATTAGGGTTCTTTCTGGTAGCAACAGTGCTCCTAGACAAACTTTACTTCCAGTCTTGCTGCAAATAGCTCTTTCCTATATTTAAATGGAGAGATGGGGGAGAGGTTTCAATTTGTCTGTTTCTTAGAATGTAAGGCAGATTATTTTATGTGTTCTTAATTTCTGTAAGTACTCAAAAAGTGGTAAAAATGAACTCTCTAGGACTCTGATCTCTTTGATACATCTATTTTATTATTTTGTCTATAAAGATTCATTTAAGTATTTTGACATCTTAATCTTATTTAAAATATAATTCTTATCAATGATAGCATTTATTACTGTTACACCTTGGATCAGGGCGCACCATACAAACTGCACTGAGGAGAAAGAAAGGATTCTGGGACAAATACGGTCTCATCCCAACCTATTGCAAAAACAAAAACGAAATCTTCTGGTTCCATTTCCTGAAAGGGCACTTGGCAAATAAAGCTGACCAAGATTATTATATAGAATATTTTTTTAATTGTAATATTTTCCTGGATTTTTTCTTATTTTAGATAAGGAATGAAAAGCTCTTCTTAGAACATACAGTCAGAACTACATTTAGTGATGCTCACCATGTGCCAGACACTGTTCTTAGTATGTCACATGTATTATCTCATTTTACCCTCACAGCATCCCCAAAAGAGATAGGTTCTATTATATTCATGTTACAAGTGAGGAAATTGAGGATCGGGTTGTCTTCCACTGCAATCTATTAAAGGAGAATTCGACACAGGTCTGCATGACCACAGAGCTTGTTCTTAATCTCCCTATGATACTGCCTCTTGGAAGTATTTTGCATGTATGAAAGTTGGATTGCAACAGTTTTGTCAGTCTAACAGTTAATCAACATTATATTTTTTACTGAAAAACTACTTCTGATGTGGCAGAGTGCATAGTTGGAACAATATTTCTTGGAAAGTGTTTGTAATTCCAATCCACCTTTGTCATGAGGCTCCAATTTCCCATGACTGTATGCATAGTTGTCATTTTTTTTCAAAAGAATTTTTTAATTGGATAAACAACCAAAAGAATATAACATACCTCTGGTATATAACACCAGTCCTTTGAGCTGACTACACAAATGTGCTTCTCTTTTTCAAGTTGATGGTATTTTGAGTTTTTTTGTGTGTGTGGTGTTGAAGACTTTGGGATGAAGAGGGAGAAATCTGCTATGGAATTGTTTCATTCTAAAACCAGAGTTCTTTCTTGAAATTTTATGCTTGTTTTAGCTTTATTAAGACAAATGGATTATGCCTGAGAATGGATTTAGTTGATTTTAGAGATATCATATCAACAGTTCCAAAGGCCAACAGATTCCTGTATCCCAGGGCAGCTATGGTAGTGTCCATTTTACTGTAGCCACATTCCTTTAGCAATAGATCTCTGCATCACGTTTCAGGCAGGTCTGTTTGTGGCCAAATACATGAATGCAAACCCTGTCATCCTGGTCTGGGCCTTACTACTGCCCATATTTATAACTGATAGCATGTCACAGGGGTTAGAGTGGGTAATGAGACCCAGCTTGCCTAGGAGTGCATGTGTGCAGGTCTCCAGTGGGATATGGCAGGTAATATAGATCTAGACAGGTAATGGGTCTTAACAGAATTTTAACAAAAGTCTCAAGTGGCAGATTTGCATGCAAGATCCAGCAAGGCTGTCAGGTCTAGAGTCTGTGAGGTCTGATGTCAGCATGCCTAGCAACTTTAAGGTCCAGGGGACATCACTCAGCTTGGATTCTAACAGCCTTCAAGAATTGTTGAATTCATACTTAGGCATAAGTCTTTTTCTTTTAGCTTTGTTTTATCCTTCCTCCTGGGAATGTGCAGTCCTGGGATGAAAGAGTTGAACCTAGGCCCAATTTCAGTGGGAAAAAAGGTAGAATCACAATAATTCTATTGATTTTGGACATATTTCATATTGATTAAAAAGAATGACATCTGCAAACTATGTTATAAGACACAATCTGGTAAGGAAAAAAAGACTAATAACAGTTTTTCTGGTCCTTTTACTTCCTTAAAGTGTTGCTAGATGGAAAGGAGCTTTTTGATAGAAATATTCAAGTTATTATCAAGAAATAAAATAATAGCACAACCAAAATAATAATTATCCTGCTTTGTATGTAATGACAATGCCACACAACCCTGCAGGCTCTAGTGAAATATGCAGTTAGTGCTGGGTTGTGGGAAAGCATAGATAAACAGCGCAAAAAGGGATTCATTACTGAGCGAAGCATATCATTTTGCTTTTCCCTGACATAAGCTGTTCTATACTGTACTTTGCAGCTCCAAGCCATGCTAATTAGCTAGTACCCTGGATCTCATGCATTAAGTCCCCATGGAGCTCACCTTAAACATTCTTCTTGATGCTAGGCAAGAGTTTTGAACATCTAGCACCATTTCTGCATATTACAATAGCTACCATTTATTGCACGTGTCACATTTGGTCCTCTGAGAACCCTGTGGGTATGTTGTATTATTTTTGCATTTTATAAATGAGTAAATTTCAATGAAGAGAGGTAAATCTACTTACCCAAGATCAAGGTTATGAAGCTTCAACATATCAAGATAAACCAGGGACACTGACATTCCATTGCATTTCCATTGCATTTTTTTCTACTTGCCTATATTTATATATCTGTATATTAATCTGAACATGTCTTTTTCATATGTATAAATACATACATGTTCTTACTCTTAAAACATACTTAGTGTTTTTTGTCCTTGCGATAGTTTACTGAGAATGATGTTTTCCAGTTTCATCCATGTCCCTACAAAGGACACGAACTCATCATTTTTTATGGCTGCATAGTATTCCATGGTGTATATGTGCCACATTTTCTTAATCCAGTCTATCGTTGTTGGACGTTTGGGTTGGTTCCAACCAAACACCGCATGTTCTCACTCATAGGTGGGAATTGAACAATGAGAACTCATGGACACAGGAAGGGGAACATCACATTCCAGGGACTGTTGTGGGGTGCGGGGAGGGGGGAGGGACAGCATTAGGAGATATACCTAATGCTAAATGACGAGTTAATGGGTGCAGGAAATCAACGTGGCACATGGATACATATGTAACAAACCTGCACATTGTGCACATGTACCCTAAAACCTAAAGTATAATAAAAAAAAAAACAACAAAAAAACATACTTAGTGTTTCTTTACTGTTCTGATGCTGATTCTAGCAGTTTTCCTTGTCTGCCTCATTGTTAGTCCAGAGATGGGCAAATCTGTAGCATGGATATCAGTCCTTGTTTATCCCTTTCCTTTGCAGACATAGCCAATCAGCCAATCAATCTTAGCAATCTTCACTGAGCCAGTTTCAACCTCATTATCTTTTCCACCTATCACTCTAGACAGGCATGACCAATGGATTGGTATTGGCTGTCAAGTTAAATCTCTTTGTTATTCCTGTACGAACATTTATTTTTGTCTCAGCCATGTCTTATAGCACAAGGCGAACAACATTTACCTCAGTCTCCTCTCTGATATCCAACTCATATGACATCTTTACTTCCAAAGATCAATGGTAACAGTGAACAAGTAAATTTCATGGTGTTTTAGATTCTCTCCATTATTATATTCCATTTTTATTTAACATTCGCAAGATAAAAGTCGATTCATCTCTAGCCTTTTTCCATAAGGAAGCTTTTTTTTTTTTCAATGGACCAATGTTCGTGGAGAATGCTACGTCTTCACTGATATTATTTAACAATTTGTTCTTACCAGATTTGAGAATTGTTAACCTGAATATTGTTACTGTTTGTTCCATTACCAAAGTAAAATATTTTGTAAATTTATACATCAATCAGCATCACCATATTTTGTTTCCAAACATTGCTAAAGGCTATTTATCTTTATTCTGCAGTAGCCATGGTAATTTAGAAGAAAATGAACATGTAGGAAGTTATCTATATAAGTTGTCGGTTGTAGTTGCCTTTCATGTCATTTAGTAATAGTTGTGGTGAAACTAACGAAGAGTGTTTTTTTTCATTTTAGGATGATTAGCTAGATCCAAAAATATGATTTTATCAGCAGGTTATATTTTTATGTTTTGATTTTACTATTTCATATCTAATCTAATTAGGCAATATCCCTTAGCTAATGCTATAGACTTCTTAATTTTAATTTGTGCAACTCTTCGACCCATCTTTTTTGAACGTGAACAAGAAAGGAAAGCTGTTTGTTGCTTACCTCACCCAGGTCAAGAGGCTGACCTTCACCACTTTTCAAGCACAGAAATGGAGCTCTGGCAGTTACATCCCTTGGGAGAAACCTAGTGACAGCAGGTATATGAAAGGCCAATTGATCTCTCAGTGTCCAGAGACCACCAGTCCCTTTATTTAAGCATTCAGGTTATTAACTTTACAGGGCAGCCACTATCCTCTAAAATTCATTTTGATAATGGTGACACCTCACATCATCAAGTGGAGATTTGACCAATATTTAGCTTATTTTATCATTATGGGTAACATTACAGAATAGCTAAACTTGCAGATATTTCACAGGGTGAAGTCTTGGACCTGAAAAAGTTACTTAACCTCTCTTTTATCATCTGTAAAATGGGACAATAAAAATATAAACTTCAATGGGATGTTGTGAGAATTAAATAAGATAATAAAAAAGAAATATTTATAAGAATCTATGGTGAATATTAGGTCTGCAGTAAGTTATAATTATTTTCAGTTTAGACCAGATTTTTATTTTGTACCTTGACTTTTCCTACACAATGCCATTCTATTTATAAAATAACACCAAGTTGAAATAGGTTCCACATTAGTGTATTCAAATCCATATGAATTGAGGTTTACTTAATTTTGATGTTTTCTCTCTAATTCTAAAACTTTTTTAAATTATAAAAGAAAGGTGTTTATTTTAGAATATATGTTACCAAAAGGATAAACTTAAAATCTTTTAAAATTCCATGTAGAAAGTCACTATTTTGGTTTGTAACCTTTGAGTCTTCTCCTGTTTGTATATAAGAATATATGTATATACCTTTTTAAAAGTGTAATTACACAGTTCATGATGTTCAAATATATTATGAACATCTAAGTCTTTAAATACTATTTTACAACATAGTTTTAATGATTGCATAGTATTCTATAGTGTAAATATAATGGCATTTAAGTTATCCAATACTGTTGGACATTTGGTATTTGAGTTATTTCTTTTTTCTATGTATCCTTCTTTCTCATTCACGATTACAAACTACTCTGCAGTGAATACTTCTTATACTTATGTCATTGTACACATTTTAAGGCATTTCCTGAGGATAAAATTCATAAACATAGAATTATTTCATCAAAGATTATGCATTTTAATATCTTAATGAAAAGTGATTTTTTAAAAAAATATGTTATAGAACATGATCTAGTGTCGTTTTTTATTTCCAATTTTGTCAACTTCCATATGCATGTTTTGCTTGAGTACCTGAATAAATTTTTTTGTGTCTTAGCAAGGACTATTATTTTTCTTATTCTACATTTTTTCCTTTGAATTGTATTTTTACCTACTTGTAATTTTCTGGTTGTCTTCCAGGAATAAATAAATTATACATATGCAGGATATTCTTTGCCTGTCTTTTATATGTATCATTTTCTCTCTTACGCTTCCCAATTCTTTTTTAATTTTATTTATTTTTATATTTTTCTCATTTAATCTATTTCTCTTGGTGTTTTTTCCAACACATTTCATGATGTTTTGGATTCTTTCCCTTGTTACATTCCATTTTTATTTAACTTCTATATTCTCTTTGGTTCCTTCCATTTTTTTCTTCATTTTTTGCAAGGCTTTGTTTTATTTTAATAATTCTTTCCTGACTTCTACCAGATCACATTTCATCATCTCCTTTTGTCTTACCACTTCATTTCTGAGGTCTTGGATTTCTGCTTTGGGCAAACAGTGTCTCAGGGTGAGCCAGGAATGGGGGTGGGGAGTTGAGGGAGTGGAGTAGGAGAAGAGGCCAAGTTATGTTTCCAGACTTTCTAATTTTATACCATAGAGAGAGAGAGTGCTTCTACGAATGTGCTTCCTCTGTTTGACTTTGTGTGTGCATGTACATCCCCACTGCTTCACGGTCAACTATATTATTTTCTCTTCCATTAATCAGCTGTACGTCTGCATTTTAGAGTGTGCCCCTCACTTTCAGGGAGAATTTTCGCCTTCTGAGATCTCTTGGTGCAAGGCACACTTGCCATTGCAGTTTCTATGCTTTTTACTTCACCTTTTGTCACTCTTTCCTGATCTCGGTCTTTATACAAATTTTAAAGTCTGAAGATTGTTTCCTACTTCTGTTAAAAACGAATTTTGCAAGGCCCTGTGGTATATATATATATTCTCTTTATTCCTTTTGCTTCCTTTTGGTTGCTTGCCAGAAAGAGGAAGTGGAAATTTTAATTTAATTAAAATGTTTATATGAGAAGTTCAAACTACTTAATATTGTTCTAAATATTTAATCAGATTTGCCTTGAAATAGTTGCTAGAAATCTTGATAATCCTGGCTTGGTATGAATCAAATCATATAGAATATGATTCTGTATTTTAAAAATCCAAATATATGAAGTTCACTGTTAAAGTTTTAGCAAGGGAAGCTCCCATCTGGACCTTTCCTGGAAAATGTGTAAAAGGAACTTTTTTTTTTACTTTTTATTATTATTATTTTATTATTATTATTATTATTTTAATTTTATTATTATTATACTTTAAGTTTTAGGGTACATGTGCACAACGTGCAGGTTTGTTACATATGTATACATGTGCCATGTTGGTGTGCTGCGCCTATTAACTCGTCATTTAGCATTAGGTATATCTCCTAATGCTGTCCCTCCCCCCTCCCCCCACCCCACAACAGTCCCCAGTGTGTGGGTGTGTGATGTTCCCCTTCCTGTGTCTATGTGTTCTCATATGTTTATAGCAGCACTATTCACAATAGCAAAGACTTGGAACCAACCTAAATGTCCAACAACGATAGACTGGATTAAGAAAATGTGGCACATAAAAGGAACTTTTAAAACGGGTTCCACCTCTAAATGAGGGCAATGAAGTAAGTCCCATTTAATTTGAAAAACTTGGCTATTTCTTGAGAACAGGATACCTGCAAGAAAATATAATTTTACTAAAAAATGACAATCTTAAAATCTTAAGAAGTTGTAAAAATAGACTAGAGTTATTTAAAAGTTGACCTTTCCTCCTTGTATTGGTTTCTCTCAGACATTCAGATTTTACCATGTATTTGCTTGTCTTACCACCCAAACTCCTGAGTTTGTTTCTGAGTGTTTGGCTGTTAAGTGAATAGCTTGGGCAAACCAAATTCAAATTATTTAGGTAGAAATTAGAATAATTTATTTTCATGCCTCAGTGATGGGTCTAAAATGTGGCCCATCATTCTTCTAATAAATTATCAATATTGTGAATTTCCTATTACAGTTCTATAGACATTTGTTGTTTCTCAGAACATAAGGCTACAATGCCTAAATATCATAGTTGATATAAAGTTTAGCATGAACAATAGGAATTCTCTCCTCTTTTATGAAAAGATTATTTTTTATGTGCTTAAGTTCCACTAGGATGGTTAAAACTACCCAAAGCTTGTTAGATCTTGCTTGTTTTTTTTTTTTTTTTGAGACAGAGTTTTGCTCTGTCGCCCAGGCTGGAGTGCAGTGGCGCAATCTCGGCTCACTGCAAGCTCCGCCTCCCGGGTTCACGCCATTCTCCTGCCTCAGCCTCCCAAGTAGCTGGGATTACAGGCGCCTGCCACCACGCCCGGTTAATTTTTTGTATTTTTAGTAGTGACGGGGTTTCACCGTGTTAGCCAGGATGGTCTTGATCTGCTGACCTCGTGATCCACCCGCCTCGGCCTCCCAAAGTGCTGGGATTACAGGCATGAGCCACTGCGCCCGGCAGATCTTGCTTGTTTTGATTTCTTGAATATATTTGACCTATGAGACAAAAGTTACTCTGCTGATAGGGAAGAAAATTATGTAATTAAGCTTTCATTTGTTTCATGGTTCTTATTGGCACAATGCGTTCATGTTTCTGTCCTCTGTTGCTCCTAAGTTTAGTACAATGTGAATGGAAAATTAGGAGTATAGAATTTTCCTAGTTGATTTAGTCTGAGGCTCTAAACACTTAATGCCATTTTGTGGCACTATACGATGAACACTGACAAGGAAATGAAGGGATGACTGAGCCAGCTGTGTTTATTGTCAATTGGCTGCCCTCAGTCTTGTCTTTATAAAGGATCTTTTAGTTATAACTGACCTCAGCTAGCCATGGGCTATTTTTTGATGACACAGATTCTAAGGAGAATAGCACACGTGAGTAACTGTAGAAATACATAAGGCTTTTCATGTACTTTTTTCATCTTGACAAACAACTATATACCACAATTATAGACTACTTTATTTCAGAGTCTCTTTTACATTAATAAAACTAACCAAAGTAGTTTTTCAATGTCTATCTTATGTGATATATAAGATCATATATCATGTTTTCATTAAACATGATGTATGTTCAAATATATTTCCCATGTGTCAGCTTTTTATGTTTTCAAGATATAATTGCAACAAATTGATGAATAAAACCATGACAAGATCCTTCAGAAAACAACTCGAGACACAGTCACATTTTAAAATGACAAAATATTTAGTACTTGAAATTGTGGAAGCCTGGTGTTCCTGGTTGGGGTATGGCTGACATTCTAGAGGGTGACTGTGGTGGGTATCCTAACTAAGTGTACAGAAATTAAAAGACCCCAGAGGATAAATTTATGTCTAATCCCAAAGAAAACTCAAGGCAATGGAACATAGTTACCACATTCCAAGGGCAAAGATCTGGGTCAAATTCAGGCAAATTCAAGGCTCAGAATCTCCAAAATAACTGAAATGAAAAAGAGCAAAAGGAAAATGCAATAGGATGCCAAATCTTTTATGAAGGAAGCAGAGTGTCTGCAGTTTAGCTTTATCGATTATGTCCCTTTTGTGGGAGAGGATTGGGCCGCACTAATATATCACTGGAAAGTATTATTCTGGACCCATCCCATTAAGAAAGTCATAACCTATTGAGGGTCTCAGAATAACAGTGCTATCATGAGTAACAAGGCCCTTTAGGAAAGGGACATTTGGCATCTCAAGCTCTTCTTTGAGGAGTGTGCCGAGATCCAGGGAAAAAACTCTCTTTAGGAGAAGAGGATGCTCATCTTTTCCAGGCCCGTATATTCTTTATGGTACTCATAGCAAACTGAATTTCCAGGTTTTTAAAAAATATTTTCTTAGTCAAAATAACTTCTTGCTTTTGAAAGTTTTGAGTTTTCTGACTTCTATAAAACAAACAGAAACATATGTTCTTATTAGGAACAAAGTAGGTATATAGGCAAGAAAGACACAGGGAACCGAATTAAAGAAACAGTGAGGTTTGTAGGCAGACATGTGGATATTTTAGCCATTTTGCTTTATGGTACTACCAAATTCCTACCAGCAAATAAAGGCGGTGGAGAATAAAACCAGTTCCTTGTGGCCCATGGAGTTCACCCATATTTTGTTTTTAATATTAAGCCTCTAAACCCCATATTTATAAACACAAAATGCACAAGTTGCATAATAAACTCCTGTGTCCCAGTTGTTTGTTTATTCATTCAACAAACATTTATTGAATGCCTACTAAACACATGGCCCCATTTGAGGACATAGCCTGAATCAGATATCATTTCTGCGTAGGTACTAATAGATCTGGAATTAAGTTAAAATATTATGAATGTAGAATTGTAATTAAAAAGAGAATGAGACCAATTATATAAACAATAAATGGATATGCATTTAGAGCCTAGGTATTGAACACTGTGCTATATGTTTTGTATTTATTTATTACCTCACATCATCCAAATGACTCTGTAAGAGTGGCCTACTGGGCCCATTACGCAGGGAGAAAACTGAAGATTATAGTTGTGGAGTGCCTTACCTAAGGCTACAGAAATAACAGGCAGAGTCCGGATTTTAACTCAGATCTTCCGACTCTTTGTCCAGTAACTTACTATACATGAACCTTAGAAATGTGGAGTCAAAGCAGTTGGTTATGTGTGTGAGTGGTTATATGTGTGACTAAACATTTGAGTTCATATGTAACAATGTTGTTGGCATATCTATAGTCTAGAAGTAGTTCATCTTTTGTTTTTTATATTTCAACTTTTATTAGTAACTGTACAACTAATACATGGTTACTTGTCTGCAAGTAAATAATAACTAAATAAGTGAATAAAAATAAGTAAACATAGAATGTAATACTTAATACCTGAAGCTGGCCTACAGATGATGGATTATGAAAATTATTGCACTGAGGTCTATAATTGAGCAAACTGAGCAAATGAATGGAGCAGGATTATGATAAAAATCTAGACAATCATAAATGGCTGCTGAGAAACTGGTGCAAGAAAGAGATTAGCAAGGTAGATGGGTACTAATGGGAGTGAGAATGCAAACAAAGTATGGACTATATGTGAATAAACAACTCATAGGGCCAGTGAGAGACATGGTATAGTGGAAGACAGGAAAGTAGGCTAAAAAAAGACCTAGAGAACCAGCTGCTCTAGGTTGCTCCTTTGCCTGAAATGCTGGACAAATCTGGGAAGACCCAGGAGTTCTCTTCCTTTGTGCTCTGTTTCCTTTGCTCTTCTGATTTTGATCTTGATTAATATTTACATATAGGACAGTGGTTGAGCTTTATGTTGTTATTCTGTGGAATCACAGAGCTGGGTTTGAATATGAGTTTTGCCACTGATCGGCAGTGAAGTGCAGAGCATGTTATTTAAATGTTTTGAACCTCTACTTTTTCTTTGTAAAATAAAGGTACAAATCCTTCCCATGTTGTCATTGTGTAAATGTAAGAAGAAGAAATGAAACAAAGGGTGTAATGTCTCTACTATGGAGCCAGGCATGTTATGGATGAACAATAGTATGTGATTGTTATAATTATTATGCTCAGGTGATTACACTAGGTTCCTGTACCTTCGGTCTTTCCCTAGTTCACTAGAATGCTTTTTAAATACAGTACAGCAGGGGCTGGAAAATAGTAGGCTAAACTGTTATACCTTGATATATTCCTCCTAAGATTTGTTTATCAGTTTGAGCTCATTGAATCTCTGACCATCCAGATTATTAACATAAAATATTAGTCCTCAAACTAAGTATAACTCTGAGAAATTAATACATTTCTCAGAAAATAATACTCAGTGCGGTTTCCTGAGAACCAGAACCACATTGAGTATTGTTCTCTGAGAAATAGTTTAGCATAGTGGAACTAAGATTGCTTTTGTTTGATTTTGCTTTTCTCTACTCACCACCTGCATAACTGTGGGTAAATTATATAACTGCTAAGCCTCGGTTTCTCCATATGTAAGAAAAGTGAAATAGTGCTTACCTTGTAGGTTTGTGGTGAAGAATAAATGCATGTAAATAATTGGAGTGGTGTCTGGCTCATAGTAAGCATTCAAAATATAATTAAGTGAAGTTGAACTTAATTTTATCCTTTATTTCCATCCATTTTGTTTTCTAACTGTCAAAGTAATATGATGATGATTATTATTATCATGATAATTTATTGAGACTTATTAGTGGCCAGATACTGTGCTAAATGCTTTTTAATGCCTTATCTCATTTAATCCTCATGGCAAACCTGGATGATATTACCATTATCCTCATTTTATAGACCATCAAACTGAGGCTCAGAGGTATTCAGTAACTTGACCAATCTACGTAAGTATCAGAGCCACTACTAGAACCCAGAGTAAGACTACAGTGCCTTAACTCAATCTTAGAGAGAAGTTTGCTTATTTGATGAGTTGGGGAAGGTCCATTATATCCCCTAGGCATAGTGAGTTTTTCCAGCCTTCCTACTAGAATTTTGGATCTACTTTAACATAAAATGAAGAGTAAATAAAGTATCATTCTGTGGGTCATACTGAAGAGGGCCGTCCTTAGGTCAGTGGTTTTGAGGTTATTAAAATTCCACTGAATCTATAGTGTAGATGTTAATTATAAGAATTTCCCCACCTGACTGATGATGCCTGTGGACTAGAGCCATGCACATATGCTGAAAAACTTCCCATTTCCTCCTAATTCTAGATTTAAATACTATCCCTCAAGCCATCGTACTTCATTTAAAAAAAATTCCACCTAGAGATGTCCAGTATTTCTGTATGAGTAATATAGGGTAGAATTATTTCTATCAAGAAATAAAGCATGCATTTCCAAATCATCAGCTTTATTTGCCATTTTGAAATAAAATCCAAATATTTAATGAAACAGGGAAGAGCACGTGACCTTTGGAAGCTTTCTTAGTCTCTCTGCATTTCGTTTTTCTTATCTGTAAAATAGAATGGGTTGAGATGGGACTCTATTAAACTTCGAAATTCTAAAACTCTTGACACAAAAAGTTGTGATTCATATATGTGACTATTTTAGAATAAGAAATCTCGACAGAAAAAAATGTTGTCTAGACTTTTATTTAAAATTCCATTCTAAAATATTCTTCAGACTTATTTAATGTCCTACCAAAAGATTAGAAATGTTACTGGGGAGTTAGGAAAGTGAGACTGAAGAGGAAAATAGTCTGATTAAAACATTTTTATTGCAATAAAAGGAAAAAACCATGAGTATTTTACCCAGTAAAGAGATTTTCGTCTTAAAAAGGAAATGCTTATTAACCCAAATTAACTTCTAAATTAATGGATTATCAGTCAATATGATAAACAGAAGTAAAAAATTGTGGTCTTGGAAAAAGGGACCATTTGGAGGCAGGAGGATTTGTAGAGAGGAAGCCTAGTAACATCACGTAGAATGGACATTCATATCTGGAAGTCTACCTTTCAAGTAATTCATTCATTCGCTCATTCACCCATTCAGTCTTGTTTATTTATTGAGCATTTGTTGGAAAAATCTGGTCTCTACCGATTTTGTAGTTTAGTGGAGGAAAACAGAGAAGTAAACCAATCATTTTAATATAGCTATTTAAATGTTAGAATAAAGCTAGAGTCAGAATTCTCAGTAAAAGGACATCTAATTTAGCTGTCTGAGACTGAGATCATGGAATCTTTACTAGGGAAACTCACACTTAAATTAGGTTTGAAAGATGAATGGGAGTTGACATTGACTAGTGCTCAGTAATTATTAGTTGAATGACAGAAATGGTAGAGAAGGAAGTCATGAAGACTAAGAGAGTATGACAATTTGGGGAATGAAGGTACTTGAATATAGCTCGAGCATAGCGTAGTTTTTATCAGTATGCCTCAGAAACCATCTACATCAAAATCACCTGGAGGTACTGTTGAATATGCAGATTTCTGCGCCCCACCCTATATACACTGATTCCGAGTCAAGAGTAGGGTCAGGGGATCTTGACCTTTTTAATAAGCATTGTATCACAAGGTGGATTGTTATTATATATATGATAATGTTAAGAACCACTACATTATTTGCATTTTATCATGCTGTCCTTCAAAACTGTAGATCATCTGCGCCATCAGTGCCAACACCTTTCGGACGCCTAAGTGTCAGGAGTTGTGGAAGGGAGCTCCTGTATGAAATGTTTGTTTGTAAATTAAATGTTTATAAATTAGGAGTAAATTAGTTGTTTTACTTTGTGAGAAAAAGACTAGCTTTCAAAACCAAACCTCCAACTATTGATTCTTATCCCCAGATCCAACTTCTCTGTTGCTGGTCATCAGAGATCATAAGCCAAGGAGACAAAGGTTAATGTTCTCAAAATGTGTAGTAACTTTACTCTGTTTGATCCATCCACCCACAACTTTTCTCAGCCCCTAATTCCAGCCAGCAAATCTGCATGTTTGTGCCTATAATCACAAGACAGACCAGATGCGAAGGAGGACATAAATTGATGACATTTCTTAGGAAAGCAACACCCTAAAACTTCACTGCAAGACTCTTGCTGGGGCAGGTCAGGAACACTGTCTTTGTAATTGTTCAGAATGAAAGCAGAATGTTTTCTCCTTAATAGTTTTAAATTACGACCTTTCTATTAATTCAAATTCATTAATTTCAAATTATTTTTCATATCTCTTAAGTATATTCTCACTTTTTCTCATATTTCACCCCTTTGGTAATATGTGAGATTATGTTTAAAAAACCATATCTATTATTCTACAAAATATGGTGCATTTTGGCACACAGTAAAAGATTAGTATTTAGTATCAAGGTTTAACTTTTTTTTTAGTTTTTTTTTTTTAATTATACTTTAAACTCTGGGGTACACTTGCTGAATGAGCAGGTTTGTTACATAGGTATACATGTGCCCTGGTGGTTTGCTGCACCTATCAACCTGTCATCTACATTAGGTATTTCTCCTAATGCTATCCCTTCCCTAGCCCCCAGCCACCTGACAGGCCCCAGTGTGTGATGTTCTGCTACCTGTGTCCATGTGTTCTCATAATGAAGTTTCTGTGCACAAATTTTCTGGGAGTAATTATCCTCTGTTGAATATTGTAAAACTTGCCATCTTTTATTTTACCCATGACCTGCTTTTTAGGTAGAAATGAGTTTCAACAGTCCTGGAACTTTTTGTCTCTATCTAGGTTACATTGAATGAAAACATTTATTTGTGTTCAGATTGTCATATTTTAGTAGTTTCGCGGTGTGTGTGTCTTAGTTTGTTTTGTGATGCTATAACAGAATACTACAGACTTGGTAATTGATAATAAACATAAATTTATTGACTCATGGTTCTGGAGGCTGGGAAGTCAAAGATCGAGGGCCCAGCATCTTGCAAGGGCCTTCTTGTTGCATCATCTCATGGTCGAAGAGCAAAGAAAGGATGGGAGAGAGAAAGCAGGAACCAAAAGTTCTTGTGTAAAGACCCCACTCTGGTGATAATGAAACCACTCTCCAGTTAATGGTATTAATCCACTCATGAGGGCAGAGTCTTCATTGCCTAATAACCGCTTAAAGGTCTCACCTCTTATCACTCTTGCCTTGGGATTAAATTTCCAACACATGGACTTTGGAGGGACACGTTCAAACCGTAGCCTTGTACTAAAACCAATGCCATACATGTTTGCCCATGCAGGAAACCCATAGCCTTCAGTGAAGCTTTAGAAATTGATGGAAACTTATTTGAGAAAAAGGTGTTGTATTTAAAAAACAACAAGTTCAGTTCAAATAAATCCACATTTGATTCTTAGGCTGATTAGTCACTGATGAGGACATCTTATTCATCAATTTATGCTTATTTTAGTTATCTTTGTGGTATAATGAAGTATCTTTGAATTGGACCCATTCATCCCTCAGGCAGGTTAGTGTTACTGGCATTTGAATTACCTCCTTAATTCAGTTCAAACGTCAGTTTTCAATTTTTTAATTCTTTTGCTGTTTAAAATAATCAAACAAATTAAAGATGAATAATTACTGGCTCCATTCCTATAGTAACAAGTGTCACATTCTGACAACTTCAGAAACAAGGTTGGTTATTTTCAGCTTTAATCATTTACACTCTTCAAAAATAAGGATGAGAAATGTATTTTATTTTCTTATTAGTCAATAAGTTCTACTTGGCCGGGCGCGGTGGCTCACGCTGGTAATTCCAGCACTTTGGGAGGCCGAGGTGGGTGGATCACGAGGTCAGGAGATCGAGACCACGGTGAAACCCAGTCTCTACTAAAAATACAAAAAAATTAGCTGGGCATGGTGGCGGGAATGATGTAGTCCCATCTACTTGGAGAGGCTGAGGCAGGAGAATGGCGTGAACCCGGGAGGCAGAGCTTGCAGTGAGCCAAGATTGCGCCACTGCACTCCAGCCTGGGCGACAGAGCGAGACTCCATCTCAAAAAAAAAAAAAAAAAATAAGTTCTACTTAGGAGGCATAGAGTTCTCTGAACAATAAGTTAGGGCTCAGATAAGATTGTTTTAATACTGACTTCAATGTTAACTTAAGGAAAACAGGTGATATCTTTGCTCCTCATTTCTTTAAGACTTAAGACTATGGTTGTTTGGATATGTAATTTATTTTATGTCTCTTAGAAAATTGTCATAAATCTTATTTTACTTGAAGAAGATAAATGTGATGATAGTAACAGAACAATCAGAAGTGGTTATTCTTTTATACTAAATTTCAACTAATATCTATTAAGTACTTATGGCATGCCAGACCCTGTGATATGAGCTGGAGATTACAGTTTTATAGAGAGATACAGTGTTTGTGGATGACTTTGTGTTTAAGTCTAGGTTGGGTAGAACACATTTTCCACTTGAGCTGCAGCAGGATTCCAACTGAAAACATACTTCAATCTTGTAAATTCTAAGTTCTAGTGTGTACTTGATGATTGAGGGCAAGGGAAAGAGAAGGGAGGATCCTTGCTATAATTATTGTCAAGAAGTAGAAAGGAGCAGGAGGGATGGTAGGAAGGAGAGGCTATAGATTGGTCTTTAGTAGGACAAGGCTGGTGTTTAGCATTATTGCCTTTGCAGGAGGTTAAAACCTTTCTGTATCCCAAATGGGAGTTACTTGTATCAACTATGTTGAAAACTAGTACATGTGTGTATGTATGTGTGGAGGAGAGGGAATAATTGTATGTATTTGAAGGCTTATATGAATTAGATTTATTTTTATATACTTTTAAAAGTAATATGCACATATACATTCAATTCTGCTATAACAAAGCATATACATTTCTTATTATTACCATGTTATGCAAAATTGCACAAAAATAATCACAGCGCTTATAGGAAGAATGAAATTAGGGGCACAAGACTAGAAACCTTTGTTAGTGACAGATAATAAAGAAAATAACCTAATAAAAATTGTGCCAACTTTTATGTATGTTAACTGCTTAGAACATACATAAATACTACAATAACTATGGTACTTTACCTTGAAAATGCCTTAAGTTTGATAATAGAAGTGAGCATGAGAAATATTTGAGCTTGTGAGCTGTGAAGTAGTAGAATAAAGATGACCTGAAATTCGACAGAAAGTTTAAACTTCAGATGTGGATAGGTGTGACTCATAACACACTGAGGTAAGTGGTAAATATTTGAGTTATAAGCATATGTGTATCTTTTGTACTCTTAAACAGCTCAGTTCAAGTTGGCCACTTTCTGCAGATGAAATTGTGCAGAAGCAAATATAAAATTGGCTTTATCCTCAAATTATTTCATAATATATGAATAGCATTGGAATGAATTTGTGTTTCGTTACAAGCATAATAGTATGTGGAGATATATTTCCCTTCTCTTGCAAAGTACTCAACCTGTCTTGACTTTGGCACTTCTGTTCTGCTTGTGTTCTGGTTATTTACACTTATGCCTTTTCCTCAATTAGGTATTAAGCTTTTCTAGGGCAAAGGCTGTCTTTGATATGGCTTTAATTGGTACAGTACCTATTTAAGTGACTTATGATTTAAAAAAATTATTAACACCTGTTGAATGAATAGCTGTAATTGAAAATTGAGACATAGACGGACAGATTTCAAGAAAGCAATAAAGGAAAGTTTGAAAAAGGAAATAAAATATCTGTTGGTGTGTTTTGAGACATTGTGTTTATATTTAATTTAATTTATTAATTAATTTATTCTTTTTTTTTTAATTTTTTTTTGAGATGGAGTCTCACTCTGTCACCCAGGCTGGAGTGCAGTGACACAATCTCGGCTCACTGCAACCTCTGTCTCCTGTGTTCAAGTGATTCTCCTGCCTCGGCCTCCCAAGTAGCTGGGACTACAGGTGCCTGACACCATGCCCAGCTAATTTTTGTATTTTTAGTAGAGGCGGGGTTTCACCAAGTTGGCCAGGCTGATCTCAAAAACTCCTGACCTCAGGTGATCTGCCCACTTCGGCCTGCCAAAGTGCTGGGATTACAGGCGTGAGCCACTGTGCCTGGCAGACATTGTGTTTGTTGAAAGGATACCGTGAATCCAGAAATTCTACAGGACTGAGGTACACATATGTAGCAATATACTCAGTGTATACACTCAAGACAAACCATTAAAAGGCTATCTCCTCCTAGAATCCCTTTAGCCAGGGTCAAATTAAATAAGGTGCATTTTTTCAGAGAAAAATAAGTAACAAAGGAGCAGCTTAGCAGGTTTAAGAGGTGCTATTAGGCTGGCGCAAAAGTAATTGTGGTTTCTGCCATTAAAAGTAATCGCAGAAATCGCAATTACTTTTGCACCACCCTAATATATCACCAGAGTTGCTATATTATCCTTTAGACAAACATTGGACTTCAAAAGTGTTTCCGTAAAGCCCCAGATGCTTTAAGGAATCCTCTCAAATCTGTGATGAAAGAGAGGACAAAGGTAAGAGCTTTTAGTACCCTTACCTTCATTTCAAATTTTGATTATTTTGCTGTTATTATTTTGTTTATGAAACATATGATTCCCTGGTCATCAAAAATAAAAAAAAAGTTTGCAAGTCAGTAGTCATAGTTTTGGGCAGGAAGTTGGGGTACTGGTGATGGTGGTATTAGATCTTATTTATATGGATGTGAGCTTCTTGGCTTTCTTAGACTCAACTGGAATTTGTCATATCTTCTCCCCTTCCTTTTTTCTGCATGGTAATAGAACTCCAGCAGCAGAGGTAGCCTCTAGAGTGTATGGCTAGGAGAAGCTGCACATATCTGTCATATTATAGTACTAGTGGTCTAAGGAGAGATATTTGGACTGCATTGTGTAAAGCCTATAAAACTTCTGGCAAAATCTTCCATTCGAATAAATATCCAATCAAATTCACAGTCATATGTAAAAACCTGTGAGAGACTTCCCCATAAATTAGTGTAACTTAATTTAAAATTTTCTGAGCACCAGTAGAAGAATTCTAGATCTTAAAAACAGTGTTATATTTCTAAAGCAGTGATTTTATGTACAATCGATAAAGTATCTATGAAAATTGCATTAAAGCATTCATGGAGGAAGACTCTATAACATATACTCAGCTCAAAATTTCAGCAGCTGATTATCCTGTTTACAGGTTATTGGACCTTTCATTTTTCTTATGCCGTCAGTCTTTGGGCCATTTCCTACATTAGTTATTTGACAAGACTATCCAGGTAGAAAGTTAGTTAGACCTGAGTTTGTCATTTAGGTTAACAGTTACAGTTTCATCTAAAGGTTTGATAGAAATGAATATTGTAACCCCTAAGTAAGATTTACAGTTATCTGTAGATTTAATCAATCCATGATCTTCCTCTTGCAAATTACCACAAAAATATCAAGAATCCTTTTTTTAGCACTTTTGGAAATGCAACTGAAATTTTATGACTTGGAGGAGGAGGTAAGGTATAGCTTCATCTTTGATAAGAAGTGATACTGAAAAATCAGAGGTGCAAAAAGGATGACGAACATCTGATTGTTAAAGCATTGTTTTCTTCTCAATCCTTTTTCTGGGGTAAAATTGCAAACAAATGAATTGTACATGGAACTATTTGCCATAGAACCAATTAGCCAAATGTCTACACATGTTATCATTCTGAAAAAGTTGGGAGGTGAAGTATCAGTCTAGTTTTGCTGAATTAATAAATTCAACAATTAGAATCTTCAATATGTATAACTTAGCAAGTAGTGGTACCTGTGCATCTGTATGCATGACTCTCAGGCAAATATAACCATGTGTTCTTCTGAATGCTAGTATCCCTTTAACTGCTCTTATGATATAACACCCATTAAGAATACACTTAATAAACATGTACTGTGTTCTAGATGTTGTCCTAGGTTCCAGGTTTATATGTTAATTCAGATCCAGACTCTAGAAAATTCAGAGTCTGGAAAAGGAGACATGTATGAGTGTGGCAGATTTCTTCCCTCTGCCTCTGCAGATCTATTTTCTACCATTATCAGCTGTGTTACCTGCCCCAGCACAATGGCCTGTGTGGACTACCAAAGGGCTTCCTGGCCATCAGAAAGTGGGGTTCAGACTACTACAGGGCCATCCCAGCAGTAGATAAGAGGAAGTTGAAAGTGAGGTCGGGGTGTTTCATCTCCCTGTGACTTTTCAGTGCCTGGCTTTGTTTCTTCACTGAATTTCATTGCTCCTCTCAAGGCAGCCTTGTTTGCCAACTCTCTTCTTTAAGGTATTGGTAATCATTCCCTCCCTTTGACTCTTTGGGCTAGGGCTGGTGACAGCTCTGCTGTTACACATCCTGGGTTACAGTGCTAAATCCTGTGTCTCCCTTATATTCTACCCCAAATTCTGATGATAGTCCTTTTCTAAATGAACACTACTCAAGTGATCCTAATGCAAGAGAGTTGTTTCTTCTTGGATTCTCTACGTGTTATTTAACAATATCAGTCGGGTAAAAGAAAGCCTACAAAACACTAGGGACATACAAAAGAAAGAAGGATCGCCTCTTCTGAATAGTAAGTATCAGGACACACAGCTCAAAGTGGTGGCATGTGGGCTAACACTTGAAGGATCAGAAAATTTATGAGGTGAAAAATACGGGAAAAAGCATACCGAGTGGGAGGAAACACACTTGCCAGAATCACAGAGGTTGTAAATTCAATAGCTAGTTCTGGGAATAGTTAGGGATGTGTGGTTGAAGTCTAATATGTGTGAAACGAAAGGGTGGGAGACATAATGATGACAGCAGCAAAACTAGTGTGTATCTTGTCAACCAAGATCTCTGTGCCTAGCACAAACGTGATGTTCAATAATAGTTTGCTAAGAAAATAGGTAAATCAATAAATACGAAAGTAGGCAGGAGGCATATTATGAAGGGTTTTGAATGCTAAGGAATTTGTACTTCACAGCTAACGTGATAGAGATGTAGAAAATGATTTTGAGCAGGGGCTTGATGCATTGTATTATTCTTCCTTTCAGTTATCAGTACATTTATTGTCTCCCTTACCAGATTGTAACCATGTTGAAGGCAGGAAACAAGTCTTATTTATCTGTATCTCTGAATGAAAGGATTCATACATTGTTGGCACCCAAAATCTGCTTGCTGAATTATTGCAAGTATAAATTACATGCTTGGAGTTTTCATAGCATGTGCATTTTATTTTAACTATTTTTATTAGAGCTTTTAAAATGAAACCATACTGATTTTATCTCAAACATTGATTTAAACATGATACAACTGAAATCAGAAACACAATGCCACTGATGGGTTTAATATGCTGCCTACTGAAATATATTTGTTCTTTTATTAATCATCGATCCACAGAAGGCCTCAACTTGGAAGATGATTGACTACAGCTCAGAGATTCTCTTGAGGGTTTCAGGGAAAGATTTGGCTCTTTCTGTAAATATTTATAACCGTAATCAGTAGTTTGATGGGGCCACTAATGAACATTCTGTCCTTAAGAATGAAAAGGATCACTTTTCATCAGAAATATCCCTTACTATTTTCACTAATCTTTATCTTAAATCTCTAAGAGTGACAAACTGTTCAATTTTTCCATGGGTATGAATTAATTTAAAACTAAGTATATTGGCTCAGACTTGCTAATGAGTATAAAAAATATTTTAGGCCAGGCGTGGTGGCTCATGCCTGTAATCCCAGCACTTTGGGAGGCCGAGGCGGGTGGATCACCTGAGGTCAGGAGTTCTAGACCAGCCTGGCCAAACTCCATCTCAACTAAAAATACAAAAGTTCGCCGGGTGTGGTGGCAGGTGCCTGTAATCCCAGCTATTCAGGGGGCCGAGGCAGGAGAATCACTTGAACCTGGGTAGCAGAGGTTGCAGTGTGCCGAGACTGTGCCGTCACACTCCAGCCTAGAGGACAAGAGTGAGACTTTGACTCAAAATAAAAAAATAAATAAATAAAAGCAGGAAAATGTATCAAAGCCATGTATTTTTATTTGTGTTTGTTCATTTATTAACCTGTCATTAGTAAATGCTACGGAATAAATGCCTGTGTCTCTCCAAAATTCACATGCTGAAATCTAATCTGCAATGTGATAGTGCATAGAGGTGGGGTCTTTGAGAGCTAATTGGGTCATGGGAGTGGAGTCCTTATGAATGGATTTAGTGACCTTATAAGAAGAGGCAGGGGAGCCAGCTTGCTGTATTTCTGCCATGTGAGGATACAACAGAAGTTGTAGGTCTGCAACCTGGAAGAGTCCTCACCAGAACCCAACCTTGCTGGCACCCTGATCTCAGACTTCCAGCCTCCACAACTGTGAGAAATAAATTTCTGTTGTATATATGCTATCCAGTCTACAGTACTTTGTTATAATAACCCAAACTGGCAGACAGCAAGTGAACAAGTTTCTATTTGTAAGAATATGCTAATGTACTTCAAAGTTATTTCCTTATGTAGGCAGGTCTTTTTAACAGCTACTGATTGAACATCTACTGTCATCTGTGAGCTATTAGAGGTATTATGAGGGATTCTGTAGCAGATGCTATTGGTGCCCTCCCTGGACCTTCTCTACTAGGTGGGTACACCCACCTCCCAGCTGTTGTGGGTGTTGATTGTTAAAGGTTCACACCTACACTCTTCCTCAAAGCATTATCTGTGGCCAGTGGGAGGTGCCCAGCCCAGAGATGCATGGGAAGTCATACTCCTCTACACAGATGACCCAGGGGCAATGACTGACTGATGTAATGTATAATAGCCCAGCTTTCTCACACTTGGGAGAAAATGTCTAGGTGCAGTCTATGCTGTAGAGCTCTAATGGGATCAGGCTGAATGTACTTTCCTCTTGGGCCTCTATCTTTGCCTGCCATCCTCCACCATTCTATCCTGCTTTTCTCACTCCCCAGAAGATTTCTCCTGAGAACACTGCTTCAGTAAATCTCCTGCAAGAATTCTTATCTCAGGCTTTGCCTCAAGAATACCGCATTTTAGACAGATATATACACACAAAAAAAGACGTAGACTCTTTTAAAGGAATGCATAGCCTAACAGTGGAATATGTTTGTAAATAATTTCAACTAGAATATAGAGTGAGTATGTTTATTGTGGCACTATTCACAATAGCAAAGACTTGGAACCAACCCAAATGTCCAACAACGATAGACTGGATTAAGAAAATGTGGCACATATACACCATGGAATACTATGCAGCCATAAAAATTGATGAGTTCATGTCCTTTATAGGGACATGGATGAAACTGGAAACCATCATTCTCAGCAAACTATCGCAAGGACAAAAAACCAAACACCACATGTTCTCACTCATAGGTGGGAATTGAACAATGAGAACATGTGGACACAGGAAGGGGAACATCACACACCGGGGACTGTTGTGGGGTGGGAGGAGGGGGGAGGGATAGCATTAGGAGATACACCTAATGCTAAATGATGAGTTAATGGGTGCAGCACACCAACATGGCACATGCATACATATGTAACAAACCTGCACGTTGTGTACATGTACCCTAAAACTTACAGTATAATAATAATAAAATTTAAAAAGAGAAAGAAATACAAGGGTAGCATATGGGAGTTAGAAGAAGAAATTTTTCACACAGATTATGGATAAGATGAGAAATCCTTGAAGTAAGATGATTTGAGGTTCATTTGAGAATTGCAAGTAGGCCATTTTGTCTGTGGAAGAAGTGGAAGGTTATGATGGAGCCATATTGTGGCATGCCTTGAAAGCTATGATAAGGTGTTTGTTTTTAATTTGAAAACAATGGAAAGCCATTGAGTATTTTTTGAGCATCACATTGATTCTGTTGGAACTGGGCTTCTGAAGATATATCTGGCTGACTATATAGAATAAATATTAGTGGAAGAAAATGAGAGTTGGAGAGACCAGTAAGAAAGCTAATAGACAAATGAGAAACAATGGTGTCAACGGGGTGAGACATAAATGTGAGGGACATAGAAGTAGTACTCTTAAGACTTGGCAAGTAATTGAATACAGAGAGAGAGAGAGAGAGAGAACAGTGTCTCAAGGATCTTGGGCCTACTTAAATGGTCACTTATTAATGCCTTCCCCAAAGTGGAATTGTTGCACTGAAGGATATACATATTAAACATTCTGTTATAAAATGCACACACTGAGTTTTGTCCCTTTTCAAACACTGGTGACAATTTAATGGCAGGAATTATATTGTTATTTTCATTCATTCTGAAAATTATGAATAAAGGTAAACATATTAATGGGTTTTGTTGACTATACCTATAATGGCATTCTTTCTGTTATATTTTCATCTCTCCTTGAGTAAATTCTTGCTCTACATAGGTTGATGCTGTGTTATGAGGACCATGATGACTTACGACAGTTTGAGACCCATTCAGACTATTTTCTGACTAAAAACCGAGGAAATGGAATTTTCTAGGCAATTGAGGGCACAGCTGGATGTGCTGCAATGCTAAAGAAAAGCCTCCCCTGTAATACCCTCAAACAGCACTGTGGAAAGGCTTTGGGTGAAAAGACCTGGGCTTGAATCCTGGCTCCACCAACAGAGAGTTGCACACATTTGGACAAATATCTTAAGCTCTCTAGGCCTCAGTTTTCAAATCTGTAAGGCAATATTTTCAAAGAGTTGTTCTGAGGGACAATTGAAACAATGTGAGTAATTTTCTTTAAACTTACAAAATGAATGTTAGTAGACTTTACTCTTGCTGGTATTTCCTCCTCAGGGACAAAACCTTTTTTTTTTTCTTGTATTTCTTTTCTTCAGCATTTTTCCTGTTACATAGTAACTCTTCATTAAAGTCTCTCATATGGATGGATGAATGAATTTTTGCCTAGGGTGATATAAGTGACAGTCTGTATACTTCATTCTCCTTTGGCCTTTCTGAATTAAGAAACAGGAAAGGAAAGGTTTATTGGAAAGTTTTTTGATATGAAGAACTATTTTCTTCTTCTCCATCTGTTTTGACTTTAGTACCTAGAAACTTATGTATTTCATTTAGGATGAATGAAATTCATTTCCCTCTCTTTATAAAGCATTGTATTATTTCTGATGGGCCTCTGGGTTCTATTATTGTTATTTAAACAACAGTATCCTGTTGAGGTAGTTGCAGCTGGCTTAGCACATGGAAAAACTGTTGTTGCATCTTTTATTTTTACTCTTCGGTATTTCCTGAAAATGATAGGAAGATGAAAAGTGACCTCCTCTTTGGTATTTTTTTTCCATTGGAACAGCTTATTTAGATTATTTGAATAGACCTCTCTCTCTCTGTGTGTGTGTGTGTGTGTGTGTGTGGGTGGGTGTGTGTGTACACATTTCTTGTGCTCCCATTTTTTTTTCCCATCCTTCAGGAAAGGATTTTGATGCTTGATTACATTTTCCAAATTCTCTAGTATACTTGTTCTATGCTTTTTGTCAGGCCATTTTCAACAGGATCTTTTTGTAGTTAGAGAATCTCTCTAGCCTCATAGCTACCCTGCTGCTGGTAGACTAGACAATTATAATTATTCGCACAGGTCAAAAACCTGTGGATATTACGGATTGAAAAAAATGCCAGGTGAGTCCAGATTAGAAATTGCCTCTCTAGCTTCAACTGGGGACTTTTCACCAGACCCCAGGGAACTTTATTATGTGGCAAAACTCCTAATAGAGTATCCATTGTCCTTGAGGCATACTGAGATGTGAATATGCTTGTCTTTCAGTTTGATTTTATCAGTTCATGCAAGCATTGAATAGATCATTTTGGGGCCTGAAGGGAATGGAGCTGAGTTTCTGCCACTTGTAGCTAAGAATATTAGCAAATGCACTGTATGACCCAATATTCTAACCAAAAGAGGCTATTGCCATTTCTGAGCATGGTGTGTACTTTCCCATGCTGTTGGATTTGCTTACATTATTGCCTTTCCTACATTATACATTCTCATATTTAACCTGAAATCCTAACTATCCTCAAAATATAGCTCAGATGTTATCCCCTCTATTAAACCTTTCTTTGTTTCAGAAGGAAGAATTTTCATTTTCTTTTCTTTCTTTCTTTTTTTTTTTTTTTTTTTTTTTTTGACAGAGTCTTGCTCTGTCACCCAGGCTGGAGTGCGGTGGTGCAATCTTGGCTCACTACAACCTCAACCTCCCAGGTTCAAGCGATTCTCCTGCCTCAGCCTCAGCCTCAGCCTCAGCCTCAGCCTCCAGAGTAGGTGGGACCACAGGCACTGCCACCATGCCCAGCTAATTTTTGCGTTTTTGTGAGATGGGGTTTCACCATCTTGGCCAGGGTGGTCTCGAACCCCTGACCTCCAGTGATCTGTCTGCCTCCGCCTCCCACAGTGCTGGGATTACAGGCGTGACCCACTGCATCCACCTTGGGAATTTTCATTTTCATCTCGGCTTCATAGCAATTTCCACCCCGCCTCCTACCATTTCGTATGACTTTTCACATTTTGTACTGGGTAATAGGGCCTTTTTTAAACTTTTATTTCTTGAGATGGAGTTTTGCTTGTTGCCCTAGCTGGAGTGCAGTGGCGCAATCTCGGCTCACTGCCACCTCTGCCTCCAGGGTTCAAGTGATTCTCCTGCCTCAGCCTCCTGAGTAGCTGGGACTACAGGCGCTGCCACCACACTGGCTAATTTTTGTATTTTTAGTAGAGACAGGGTTTCACCATGTTGGCCAGGCTGGTCTCAAACTCCTGGCCTCAGGTGATCCACCTGCGTCAGCCTCCCAAAGTGCTGGGATTACAGGGAATTATAGGGTTTTATTTTTGCATTTTTAAAAACCTGTTAGATTATAAATCTAGATTTTTCTGTATCTTTCTCACCTAAGTGAGAATTCTCTCGTATACTTGTAAGGGTATACTAAGTGAGAAGGATAAACACCAGGTAGGTGACTGGTAAACATGTGTTGATGGGTGGTTAAATTTTCTGCCTGTAATGAAATTACATCCATAATTTACATTTAAAGTGTTTTAAACAGAAGCAGCAGGTTAAACAGTCAATTTTAGTTTTTCAAAATTCCGTTTTCTGACTTTTCTTGTATTTGTTCTGGTGAAGGTAGCTTGCATGCTTACTTTGTAATTCTGTTTTTAAACACATCGTAAACTGTGAGGGGCTAGTTGCCTGTCAAGAATGGAGCCATTACTGGCCGGGCACGGTGGTTCATGCCTGTAATCCCAGCACTTTGGGAAGCCGAGGCAAGTGGATCACGAAGTCAGGAGTTCAAGTTCAGCCTGGCCAAGATGGTGAAACCCCGTCTTTACTAAAAATACAAAAAAAATTAGGCGGGCATGGCGGCGGGCGCCTGTAATCCCAGCTACTCGGGAGGCTGAGGGAGAGAATTGCTTAAACCCGGGAGGGGGAGGATGTAGTGAGCTGAGATCACGCCACTGCACTCCAGCTTGGGTGACAGAGCAAAACTCCATCTAAAAAAAAAAAAAAAAGAATGGAGCCATTACCAAAGATGGAGCCAAAAAAAGTATTTTCAGTTTTCTTAAGCCAGAATGAGAACTTAAAACCAGTCTTATGCCAAACATACACTCCCAAAGGATCACACATTGAGCTGTACAGGATTGTGGAAACTGGAGGCCAGAATAGAGGTAGCATCTGTGCCCACTTTTTCTTCGGAAATAGAGATATTGATTGATCTTTGCCTTGATCACTCTTGTGTCACTTTTTCAACTCAGATCGTTGTCGCTTAACTTGAGAGCAGCTTTTTCAGAAACTGAAACTCAACTGCAGTTATAGCTTTTTGGCAGGACTTTGCTAATTGGGACAGGGAGGCGATCACTTGTTACAACATAAATAGAATCAGAAATCAAGTGATAATAGTGATAGTATATCATTCATATGATAGATTCAGCCTATATATATGTACATGTCAGGAAAGTGTGAAATTTCAGTTTTCTTATTGGAAAATGAATCATATTTGTTAGTTTTTTTAAATTGTAGTTTGCAATTTTTGAGTAATATTTTTGACTGGCTATTTCTTAGTACATTTTATGAAGAAGTTACTATTACATATTCTCTTTTTGGTAAGTGGAACAATTTCTGATTTCAATTGCTAGAGAGCCTGAAGTTGACAAGTCAGGCTGGGAATTGGCCAGGGCATGATAACTGGAAGAAGGGATTATGTTCTACATCATTAATATCTGATTCCAGGCTTTATAATATTATCCAGGCTGCCAGTTTTCTTAAAAGGAAAAAAATTATCTTGATTAACTTTCAGCTGTTTCACCCTTCCTTATGTTCAAGACTTTGGTTTCCCTGAGAAGAAGATTGCAAAGGACCACTCTTATTCACTGAATCTCTTATTATGTGCCTGGGTGAATAGAATGAAAAGAAGAGAGTGTCTAAGTCCTTCACCAGCATCCCATCCTGCATGGGCTCTGACTGTCTCTCAAGACATGCTTCAGCAAATAACATTTGTGGTTACCTCGCTGGTGTCTGCCTTATTATTATTTTTTTTAATCCTCTCTGGCTTGTGGAGTTGGTTTTCATATAGCCATTCCAGAGATCTACTGGAATGCATTCAACTCCACTCAGGCACCAGGATTCAGCTCTGAAAAGTGTACAGCTTCCCATTCTCACAATATACTGCCCCCATTTCCTCTACTTGTGATGATCCAAACGTTCCTTTAGATTTACTTTCCTGGCAGATTACAAGTAAGTGGAAGCCAATGGCAACTTTATAACATTTTTCTACTTTCTGGAACTCTTAAAGAAAATGCGTAGGGTTCTCTCTAATTCTACTACTTGGTTATTTTCAGTACTGTCTTATATTCCTACCCCCATAAACCTCAGACAGAAGTAATTCTCTCGTCTAATAAATTTACTATTTCTTCCTTGCATGATAGTTACAGTGTAGACATCTTATCTGAGCCCTCTCTTCAAAGGTAAGTTTTCAAAGGGACTATTTCTTATTCGTGGTGTTATTATTAACTGAATGTCTTTGATGCAGTGGGGACTCTATCCTTGTTGAATACATTTTAACTTCCATTAAAACAAAACATGGTCTTCCTTTTCTCTCTGCCCAAAGTGTCAATTACCTAGGTAAAAAATAGTTTAATGTATGTTATTATTTCTTCCACTAAAGAAGTAGAAGGTACAGTCTTTGTCCATTAAAACCCCACTGGTAGAAAAATAAGCTAACTGTGGAGTGTGTTTATATGGAGTTTTTATACGTGTAGATGATGAAAGAATAATGAGAACAAAATGATAGCACAAAATGTGATACCGGTTATGGAATATTTGGTAATTCCAATATGGTAAAATTGTTATGGTTTAGGAAAGTTGAGGAAGGAACCAGGATACTACTAAGGAAGTTCAGGTTCTGGGGATTCATACTGCATAATATTCTAATTTTTCCCAAGTAGACCTGGACTGAAGATTAGGTAAGCACAGCCCCATTGTTACCAGTTGTTATATAGGAATGCATGTTCTTAGCAAGACATGAAGATTCCTTTCTGCAATATTAAGGATGAAAAGGGTTAGGGGAGTTCAGAAATGAGAGAGAAGCCACCTATTTCCTTGAATAATGGGAAGGGGACTTCAAAATGCAAAAGGCTTAGTGGAGTTTGATTTGAGAAGGTACCAAAAAGAAATTGATCAGGTTCAGAGTACAGAGGATGAAAGGGAAGAAAATCAGGGAAGGTCCTGGAGCTGGGCCAGTGGGATTTTTGCCATCACAATTCTGGACATGTTCTGCTGGTGATGTCTTTGACATGTGTTAGTATTTTGACATGTTGGGAAATACTCCTAGAATTTTATATTCTCATTACCTGCCTCGAATGGAATAGGACTATCATGTAGAAAATTAGGAAGGGATTGTGTCTTCATTTTGACATTAAATGATGGACTTTCCCTTTTGTGTTCTCATCAATTTATTTTTCTCCTGAAAGCATTTTGTGACACTGCAGCGTTTACTAGATATGGGTGCAACGACGCAGACAGATTTATAAAATGGGTCTTAAAAATCAACTAACTAGAAGCCCGTCCAGCAATGGAAAAATTTGGTTTCCTTTAGCCACCCATGATATATTCACTTTCAGGTTTCTGTGTTTATGTGGAAGAGAGGAACAGAAAGATATTGTTTTGACTAGTGTTGGCAAATGGACAAAAGCTGGGTTTTTTTTTTTTGGTCTGAAATATTTTTCTTTTCTCATGTAAAGTGTGCAGAAATGTATTCCTTTATTGGTGTAAGAGTGTACAGATAATCATTGACCTCATACCAATCGCTTAACTGCCAACCTCATCCAGTCCACATTGTAATTCCTGTCCCCAGGCACTTATGGGGATTGCCCAGGCTTGAATCCAGTGAACAGATAAGTATGTGGAATAAAACGTCATGACTTAAACTGAAGCATTATGGTTTCCACCTGGTAAAAGTAAAATAATATAACGTGCAAGAACTGTTCACTCATTAAGGTAGTTTCACATTGTATACACAAAGACAGCCTTCATTGTCCTATTTTCTTTCTTGTTTTAATAGTCACTAACATGATTGACAATAAATTAAAACTATTTTTAATACTTGAAAAAGTAGCATGGGTTTAATTTTTTATTCATATCTTATTTTTGGAATATTATTCTTGCTTCATTTTGCCATTTTACTAGGAAGAGTTAATTATCACAAAGAGATGGTTGACATTAATAAGGCAGAAAGCAAAACACAAATTAGTATACAAAATTTGGGGCTAGTGCTGTTTTGTTCTTTCTCTGTATTTGCAAAAGGAACTGCAGTGTTTCCTGAGAACAAATCCCATTGTGCTCATATTCTCTCTGGACATATTCAGGCACAGTTTTCATTAAACTTGAAGGCAATTGAAGTGGTTTTTCATACCTATTAGTTTTCCTGGACTTAATTGCTTGAGAGCAGTGGAAGTGTGTTCTGACTTTTTCAAATCATACTTTCTTTGTGGTATAGTGTTTGAAAACCTCTTCCCAACCCTTTTTAATGTATCGTGCAATAATTTTCTCACAATAAAAATTGAGTAGTTGTACATGTCTTTCTAGCAGTGAGATTTTGCAAAAGACAACTGAAGTATCTCACATGGAGTGACCACTCATTTGAAATTGTTCATTGCCTAGGCAGATGTTAGAAGAATTTGCAATATATTCAATAGCCATGCCTGGTGAAGTCATTGTTGTAATTAGGCTGAAACTAATGCAATATTACTTTAAAATATTATTTTCATAAAGATAACTTATTTTAAAAAAGACAAACTGAATCTTTGGTTCTTCTGAATATTGCATTTTGTAAAGTGTCTGTGTGTGCGTGTGTGTGTGTGTGTGTATGTGCGTGTGCAGGGGTGAGACAGCAAGAGAGAAGTAATTTTTTAAGAAACTGAAATAATATGTTACAGAATGGGAAGTTGTTTTATTCATGTGTTACTTGGTGAGATATTTCTAGCATCTTGAAGATTTATCCATAAGATTTAAAGGCAAAAGAATGGCCTTTTGTTTATAGTTCTCATTTGGAATCAGGTTCATCATTCTTACTTAAACAAAAAGAAAAAAATATTTATACATTTTCCAAAGTGTAATATTATAGTGAAAAACTTTACAACTGAGTTCAAAAGTTTTATTAGAGAGCCTAAAGCACCTAGAGTTATTTCTAATATTAGAAGAATGGAATGTTAAGTCTTATGATTCCCCTAAAAGCCCTTTTAAAGATATACAATATGTGATATTATATATATGTCACCTATGTACACATATGTACATACATATGTATGATTCCTTAATAGCTTCTTTAAAAGGTCTGAGGTTGTCAAAGGAGCACATGAAAAGGTGTTAACACTATGGTTTCATAATCCATGTGAAGTTTGTCCCTTCAATGATATTTGTCCCCTGACATTTCTGTAGCATGATTGAAATATCTGTGTTAGGTTACCAGGGAATGGGGTCAGCAGTATGAATTACCTCTACTTTGTATGGATACAGATCTTACCTTGCTACTTAATCAGTCAAGATGGACCAAGTATTGCCACAGAAAAAGAAAAACTCTTTTTTTTTTTTTTTTTTTTTTTTTTTGACGGGATATTGCTCTTTTACCCAGGCTGGAGCACAGTGGCATGGTCACTGCTCGTTGAAGCCTCTCCTGCCTGGGCTCAAATGAGTCTCCCACCTCTACTTCCTATCTGGGACCAGAGTTGCTTGCCATAACCCCAGCTTTTTTTTTTTTTTTTTTTTTGTGGAGATGTGTCTCATTATGTTGCCCAGTCTGATCTCAAACTGCTGGGCTCAAGCAGTCCTCCTCCTTGGCCTCCTAAAGTACTGGGATTACAGGCTTGAACCACCGCAATCAGGCCCAGTGAACAGCTGTCAAATATCAATGAACTAACAGCAAAAGCTTTGTTTTTACAATCGCTTTACATGAGCACGTGGATTGGCAGGGGACCTCTTCCCAATATCTTTACACAGAAACCCACAGAAGACTCACTCTTGACACATGTTTGCAAATCACCACTGAAGGGAAAATGAAAGATTGCCACTTGCTCTTTGAAATTTTCTTTTAAGTGACATTGTCACTTCTACCCTCAACTCATTGGCTAAAGCAAGTTACAGGGTGGGCATCTAACTTCAAAAGATCAGGGACACCAATCCTATCATGTTTCCAAAAAGAGAAAACAATGTGAATCATCTAATGCCAATCAGAACTACCATAAATGATTAGACTGATCCCAGGAGGGAAAGAGTTAGTGTAAATTCATTACTGTTATTTAAAAAGATGCTCAACAGCGCATTTGCTGCTAATTAATGGTGTCATGTTTGAAGAAAGAATCCGCAAATGCATATTTTTAATAATTGAAAAATAAGGAGAGCTTTTTCTTTGATCGTGAATTAGTCTGTGCAGTTGGATGATAAATTACAAGTGATTACAACTACCACTTATGCTGCTAAATTATAGCTCTTCAGCATTGTTAGAAACAAAAAGGAAAGCTGGGCTCCACAGAGGTCATATACATTTTTTCTTAGGAGGAGTGAGAACAGGTGTTGAAATTTAAATGGTAAGAACCTTAAGTTCATAGGGAAGACAACTGAAGAGAAGCTGAAGGGAAAGCTTGGGGAACCCTGTAGGATTTTTGCAGGAGGAATGGAGGAGGAAGGCAGTAGAAGAATGCTGGCATTTGTTTATTCATGGTAAGAGGTACTTTGGTCAAGAAGGAATGAAAATGTTTTCATGTTTATAAAACAGTCATTGATCAACATTCTTTGTCTCTCCCTCTCCATCCCTCCCTTCTTCCCTTCCACCTTCCACTCTTTCTTTCACCAGTATGACAAAATCTTGGTAGCCTACCATTCTGGATTCTGTCTATAGAACTGGAAATTCCTCTATATACAGAGCTTACATTCTAGTAGTTATAACAGTGATAGGTGTATGTAGAAAACCTAAAGCAGAGTAAGAAATACAGAGCCCTGAAAAGCACTACTTTTTAGAAGTGTTCATGGAAGGTGTATTTGAAGACATAACATTAGAGGAGAGAGAATAAAGTGAGGGAACAAGCCTTGAAATGACATAGAAAAGAGCTTTCCAGATGGAGCAAATAGTAAGTGCCAAGGCCCTGAGGTAGAACTGTGTTTGTCTGCTGTTGGTGCTGGGCCTTCAGAGATGAGGGCTTGCAGGACTTGGTATAGGACCTGGCCCACAGGAGTTGCTCATTGAATATTTGTGGGATGAATGAATAAGCAGATGAATGAATGTAAACCCCATCCCCAAGGAATTCCCGCCGTAGCAGAGGATGGAGTTCTGACTAAAGATAACTACTTGGTAGCAATAACAACATTCAGCATTGCTCTTCATTGGGTAGGGCACTAAGATCTTTACATAAGTTATCTTACATAATTTACAAAGCAATACTATGGACACATGTTATTGCTCCCATTTTGTAAACAGAAAATCAACAGAGATTCTGTTATAATGTTTAAGTGTTCAGACTCTGGAGCCAGACTGCCTTGATTGGCGTAACAGTACTTCCACTTGCCATCTTTATGACCTTAAAACAAGTTACTTAACTTCTCTGTGCCTGGATTTCCTCACTGGTTTTAAAAAACCTGAATATAACCGTTTCAGGACATTGGTGTGTGGATTGTGTGAATTAACATATGCAAAATACTTAAGACAGTAACTGGCACTATGTAACTTTTCTTCTAATAAATGCTGTCATCATCATTTTCAAGATTATGTAGGAAAATAGGGACGCTAACTGCTTGAGAATTCAACAGAGGTCTTCATAAATAAGATGTTTGAACTAAGATTTGAATGGAAAGGTAGGAATTCTAAAAGGGTAAAAAAATGTATTCAAATGATATGGGTGTGTGTAAATATTTCAGCTAATTCAGCATTGATTTTTTCAGGGGGATTTAGAAAGTACATCTGGTAGTAAATTGTCTTTTTGCTGAATATCAGGCTACTATAATATAAATTCCACCTTGTTCCCCCAAATGCTTCTAGACTTACAACTTGTATACATGAGAATAAAATCATTGTCATTTTCCATCTTATAAGACTTAACATAAATCTAGGCCGGTTTAGCCTTCATTGTCATTAAATAAAAAATAAGAAAATGATGTCCTGTGCAGATAGTGAAATTGAAAAGCTCATGCGTGATAGTTAAAGTTTAATACCCACTGAGGCCATTTTAGAAATAGCAATAATTTGACTGTATGTAATTGTGTGTTTATGTATGTGTAGCTTTATATGCAATTCTACAACACAAGCTGTTACTGAATCAGAGATGCTTGACCTTCTTTCACAGATATAAAAATTACACCTGGAAATATTCTCTGAGTTTACATGAGAGAAGGGAATGGCTTATTTTACACATATAAAATTATACATACCTTCACAGCATCTTAATCTATTTTTTCTTTAGCAGTGTCTAAATGGTTTAAGAACTCATTACCTAATAAGTCTGGTGTGGGGAAAAATGCCTTAGAAAGGAGTAAAGCAAAATCTATCACCTTCTCTATTTTAATAATAAATATGCAAGTGGATGATTACAAAAGAGGAGATCTGGAGATGACTGAAAAAGAACATTGTGAGGGTGTTGGATTATCGAAATTTTTATACATTAGAATTCAGTGTTTATTTTGAGAATGAAACACATTTTTTTCTATTTACATTTACGCAAATAAAATGCCTCTGCCCACAAACAGTCCTTCTATGAGTTAGGAATAATTTTCCTGTGGTATAAATTGGTCCTTCTGTTTCTGGCCTTAGTTCGGGGCTCACACAGATGGCCTTTATAAACATGATCTATTATTTACATAAATCAGTTCTCTCTTTACCCCTCGTAAACACTCCTGTGCAGTTACTTGAATTCAGATCTGATTATGGATGGCAATGTATAGCAAGACAAATGGAAAAGCTAATTCTTTTACTATTTGGATTTATTTTTGTAAAATAATTTCCAAGGATTTCTTTAGAGTTTCCCTGCAAGGGTAACAAATTCCTCTTTTCTTTCAGTTCCCTCCTTCATCTGAATCTCAGGTCTTACAAGTGATTAACATCTCATAATTCACTATGGTTTCAGCACTTGTACATTTCAAGGGCCATTTTAGGAATAGCATTAATTCATGTTTACATACTTTGTACTGTAAATGAACTGTGATACTTATGTTGTTAACTATTATTTAACAATATAATTTTGTAAAAATTTGAAAGGCATGTATTTTCTAATGAGGTAAATAAATACAGTATCTTTTATACCAATGACTAGGTCTAAATGTTTTTAAACATTGCATTGGAGGCCCTGAGCAGAAAGATGTAATATATTTGAGTATGACTTTGTTTTGTAACAAAAAAGTTGCTCTAAGGCACAGATCTTTGTTTTGGTGAAGTTGAAGTCACTATAAACATGTGTGGCTTCCTCATTCCCACCATCTGTGGTTCATACACTATCCTCAACTATGAGATCACAGTTGGGCAAGATGGAATTTCCTTGTTTAAATTTTCTCATCAGTTTTTCCCACAGAAAGTTACTAATGACTAGCATATTTTGAAGTCTACTTTCATTATAGTTCATCTATCTTCATATATATATATATGGCATTTACATAAAAACAAGATCAGTGATGGGTAATTTTAAATGCATATGAAATATAAACACCAATGCATGATAATATTATTTTATGAGGTAATGTCTTGATATTTTGTTCATATTAAGTGCTATGAATACATATGATAAAGATATTATTTCTAGAAACAAACAAAAAAGATTGGGACCCAAGTTTATTGATTGATAATGGTTAGCCCAATGCCTACACATAATCAATATCAATAAATATCAAAGAAAGGAAGGAGAGAGGGAGGGAGTGGAAGGAGAGAAGAAGGGGAGGAAGGAAGGAAGAAGATAGCATAGCAGCCAGAATGTTCAGATACTATGGTGGCTTCACTAACTTTGTAGTCACTTTACCTTGTGCAAGTTACTTAACCTCTCAAAGTCTCAGTTTCCTCATCTCTAAAATGGAATTGTTTTGATTAAATGAGATGAAGCAGTTAGTGCGGCAGCAATTATTCTTAATACATTTTAGAAATACTTTCAAATTATTTTTAATGAATATAAAATTTTAATTAAATGAGTAGGATCAGCTGATAATTTTACCTATGAATACAGATTACTCATTTTCAAAAATTAGTGGTGAACACACTTCAATATTGCAGTTTACACTGAACATAACTTATGTTTTCCATTGACCTTAAAGGTACATATATATAAATTGTTAAACATATGTTTATCAGATGGGCATCTATTATGTTGATTCGCACTGGTCTAAACTCTGGGGTTACATAGTTAAGTCTTCTCAGAATAGTAGACAAAAAAACAATGTACTGTAGTGTAATGAATGCTTTAAGGTACACAGTGGGATGCTGTAGAAGTAAAGGAGGAGCGGCCGGGCGCAGTAGCTCACACCTGTAATCCCAGCACTTCGGGAGGCTGTGGCAGGTGGATCACAAGGTCAGGGGTTTGAGACCAGCCTGGCCAACATAGTGAAACCCCGCCTCTACTAAAAATAATAAAAAAAATAGCTGGGTGTGGTGGCAGGTGCCTGTAATCCCAGCTACTCAGGAGGCTGAGGCACGAGAATCACTTGAACCCAGGAAGCAGAGGTTGCAGTGAGCTGAGATCACACCACTGCACTAAAGCCTGGGCGACAGTGCGAGACTCCATCTCAAAAAAATTAATAATAATAAAATTTAAAAAAAAAGGTAAGAAGGAGCATCTGTTTAAATTTCAAATAGAGAGGAAGTGAAGGATTGGCAGGAGAAGTTAATGAGTGGATATCTAAGGTTTTCTGTCAGTGGTGAAATTTGAGTTAGATTTCTGTGATAGGCAGAATTTCTAGGAATGACCCCCAAGATTCCACATGTCCTGATCCTATGAATGTGATGTGATCTCATTCCCCTGATTGTATTCTGTTATATGGACCAGCTGACCTTAAAATAGGAAGATTATCTGGTTGGGCCTGGTTTAATCACATAAGCCCTTATAAGCAGAGAACTTTACCAGCTCCTGGCAGAAAAGGAAGGCAGAAGAGGAGGGCAGAAGAAGTCAGAGATATTTGTACTACAAGAAGGATTTGATGTGCTGTTGCTTGGGTGAAGATTCAGGGGACAATACAAGAAGAAATATAAACTTACAGAGTTTGGAGAGGCCACTGGCTGACAATCATCCAGGACACAGGGACCACAGTCCTATGGCCACAAGGAACTGAATTCTGTCAACAGCCTGAAAGAGCTTAGAAGTGGATTATTCATCAGAGAGCCTTCAGATAAGAACCCAGCCAAACCCACCTGATTTCTGACCTACAGAAACTAAGAGATTATAAATGAGTGTTGTTTTAAGTCACTGGTTTCCATGAATTTGTTACAAAGGAATAAAAAGATAATATAATTTTGAAGGGTGTGTTTTAAACAGCCAGGAAAAGAAATAAAGACCAAAAGGCTACTTAAAAAGCAGATGGAAAAATCTAACAGAGAAGTCACAGTCACGAGGGCTCAAAAAATGCACAAAATCATAGTATAGGACACCAGTATGAGTGATAGCAATTACCATTATACCAAGAGTGTGGAGCTATAAATAAACATCTAGTATCTGGATCAACAGCATTTTATTCATTCTTTGCCATGGTTGAGTGATAAAGTAGCTAACATTAAAAGGTAAAAATACGTATTCAGTTATATCTATCTAAGGATCTTGTGTTTGTATGTATAGGGAAGTTTATTTTTGGAGATGTGGGAATAATATACATTGAATAAAAGATTATTAAAAGTAGGTATAAATTAAAATATATGAATAATTTCAATTTGGAGAAGAGGGAATTAAGTGTACTAAAATTTATAATGAATTAAATAAAGAGGATAAAGACAAATTGGAAATGGAAAAGGAATAAGAAACATTTTTCTGTGTTGGGACTGTAGTATGTAGAAATCTAATCTTATAGTATAATATTTGTAATTAAGATGCTTAGTTCCAATATGTTTCATTCAACACTGGGTTATTGTTTAGTACATTCATCCAATAATTAGATAAAATATATATTAATGAAAGTAGATTTTCTGAGTTGGAAAATACACTTGCTTTAGCAAAGTAAACTAAAGCTAATGTATTTTTACCAAATATAGTTTGCTTTTAATTTTTTTAAATTTTGTAAAAATGTAAGACATATTTAGAGTAACTCCCTAGTTAGTTCTCTACTAATTGATGCTTTGAAAAGACAATGACTTTTTTATCTGATGTATTTTTAATAAAATAGTCTCTCACATCACATCTCTAATGAATGCTTTAAAATTCTCAAGTGACTAAAGGGAGTTTAAATTATCTCTGTATTATTATGTCAGCCATCTAGATCTATGATATCAAAATATATATATTTAAGATGTGCACAAATTAATTAAAATAAGTTTCTAAATCTCTCTTTGTATAAGTTCCAAGAATTATAAAAATAGCACCATTTTCTGATCAACCAGTTAACACTAAATTTTACAATGTTTGTAAATGTGGCTTAGAGGCCAGTCTTTTTACATGGTTCCTTGGTTTACAACAGCAGCCACCACGATAATTTCAGCAAGTCAATACAATGTGTTCTAAAAAAAAAAGGCAAAAAAAAAGATTGGCGAAAGTGAACCTTTTTTTTCCTATGTTCTGCATTATTTAACTTTAAAGTAGAGCTCATCTTTCCAAAGAGGAAAATAGTGAGCAGTAAATAAATCTCTTTTGATAAGATAACAATGAAAGGTAGGTAGGTAGTCCAACCAGCAGTGCCTCAACAAAGGCCAAACATCAAAGGCAGAAAATAATGAAAGAGGAGCATTTTTCTTCCCCTTTACATTTTTGTTTCATATTTTTCTTTTTTCTTTTCTTTTTTTTTTTTTTTGAGAGGGAATTTCACTCTTGTCGCCCAGGCTGGAGTACAATGGCACTATCTTGGCTCACTGTAACTTCCGTATCCCAGATTCAAGCAATTCTCCTGCCTTGGCCTCCCGAGTAGCTGAGATTACAGGTGCCCACCACCACGCCTGGCTAATTTTTTTGTATTTTTATTAGACACGGGGTTTCACCACTTTGGCCAGGCTGGTCTTGAACTCCTGACCTCAGGTGATCCGCCCCCCCCCACTCAGCCTCCCAAAGTGTTGGGATTACAGGCATGAGCCACCGCGCCCAGCCTGTTTCATATTTTTCTATGGAAAAATTGGATTGTAGTGGGGAAAGAGAGGAACTGTTCCTCCCACCTTCACTTGTCTAAGACCAAAGTTACTTCAAAATAAGGGTTTTGTTGAGGAAAGCAGTCTGCCTCATTTTCTTTTTCCACAGAACTAAGTATAAAACTTGATTTCCAGGTAGAACATTAATCAATGTTGTCTCTGCTCATCTTGGTGGCTTAATTGGTTCAAACACTCTGGCATTAACTCTCTAGGGATTTTCTAATTTGCCTATGGTCAGAAATGCTTAATTGATTTCTGTTCTGATCTTTTCATAGAAGTTCTGACCCTTTCTTTAGCAAAACTGCCTTACTTCATTTCTTTAATAAGGTTGAGAAATTTGCTTAGTCTATTTGTTTCATAAATAACTCTCACCCAAAGTTTAAGTAATGGATTTAGAGGTAACACTGAGAAATTCAGAGAAGGAAGTCTCATGGCTTTATGGTTCTAGATATAAGAATTATAGCACAGGGGTAGTTTATATTTCTTTATATTAGGGTGGCCACCATAAGTATGAGTACTTTATGAGAAGAGGCCCTGATGGTAGGAATTATGGTATTCCTGCCCACAACACTCCCTCTAAGTTTTCTGAATTCTGCAGTTTTCCAGCTGTATAGAAATATAAATGATAAACAAAAAATGTATATATGTAAGGTATACATATGTATACATTATATTGGTATACATATGTATACATTACATTTGTATACATTGTAAAAGTACGTATGCATACATTGTGAAACGATTACCATAATCAAACTAAATAACGTATCCGTCACTGTAATTTGTTACCCAGTGTGTTTATGTGTGTGTGTTGGCGGCGGGGAGGGTGAGGGCACTTAAAATCTACTCACTTCACAAAATACAAGTAAACAATAGAGTAATATTAACTGTAATCATCACGCTGTATATTATAGCCCCAGAACTTACTCATTTTATATCTGGAAATTTGTACCCATTGATCTACATATCCTCGCTTCCCCCACCCTCTCTAGCTCCTGGAAATCACCTAAATTCTGATTGTTGATAGTGTTTCAAGCAGTCTGGGAAAAGAGAGAACATTTTTATAGTTATAAAAAAGTTCAAAATTATTATTTTAATATCACAAGCAATATGTACGAGGCAAAAAGAACCAACAAAAAGATATAAGCCCCATGAAGACAGAAATTTTTGTCTGCTGACTTTAATGTCTGTATTTGACACCACATGTATACTTCATATAAGTAGAGGCCAGATGTCTTCTTGTTTACAAAGTGCTTTGCACTATGCCTAGTGCATACATCTACACATACATGAGTGAATATCTATATAAATGTATTCTCTATAGGATTCTACTATCCATAAAAAAATTTATCCTTTTACTTAGTATATCATAAATATCTTACCACATAAGATGTATATTTCTACAGACATAAATTTAATGGCTGTATAAGATACAACATAATTTACTAATTTCTTCTTTTTATTCTTTTGGCCTATTTCCATTTTTAAATTTATTATTATATAAACAATTCTTCAAGAAAGACATCACCATTTTATTCTGCACATGTAATTATTTTCTAATGATAAAGCCTTGAAAGTAGACTTGACAGATAAAAGTATATTGGTTCACAAATATAATGCAAATACTCTACTGAAGAATAAATTGAAGCAGTCACTCATTCTTAGCTCTGGATTAAATATAGTTCATTTCATTGTTTTACTTTGAATACATTGCTGAAATGACTGGCTCTAAGGGAAAGTGTGTTTTGATTAGGAGCAGGTTTTTATAATTCTCTTCTACATGCCCATCCTGTAGATGGTATCTTTGTACAAAAAAGAAGCAAGCATAAGGACACATAGACCAGAACAGAGGGACCATGGAGTGGGAAAATAGCAAAAGAGGCACTGCTGGAAGACAGAAGATAAACTGTATTTTGTGGTTTTGTGTAAGCCTGCCATTGCCTTCATCTAGACCTGCCAAGCGTGACAGATTTGGACACACTGTAAAAGTTAACGTTTTCAGTGGGAAGTTTAGGGTTTCAGTTCCTTCTGTCTCTTAGTTTAGGTATCATCAACGTCATCATTAGAATCACTAAGGAGTCAGAGAAAGGGGTGTCCACCTAATTCAAGGGCCTGAGTGCCAGGCAGATTTTTCCATGGTAGCATGTTCCATCCTAACGATCTCTTCAGCCTTGTTCCCATCCTCTTCTCTTTAATAAGAAGCTGTCATTGTCTAGCAATGAATATTTATTGCTCAGAGATTTAGCAGATAGTGAATATTTTCAGACATCAAATTAATTTGCATTTGTGCTTGAGAAATTTTTCCCAGGTGGCACAATATTTTATATCCTGTTGTAACTGAGAAAGTTATCACATACATAAGAACACATTTACTTTCATTTTATTTTTCTCCTACAGAGCGTCCTATATTTCTGTAAACTGTATTACAGGATACTTAGAAGAATGAGCTTGCTTGTCACTGAAGTATGCAGCATCTTAAGTAAAATCTAAGCCCTATTTCATCATCATGTTTATTCTGAGAATAGAATTGAAGAGGACCACATATGGTTGAAATTATAGGGAGGGTTGAGGTGGGCAGAATCTGGCCCAGTGGAATCATCCAATTTGGAAATAATCCATGAAAACTGTTTGGCAGTTTTAGCCATGCCCCTGCTTCCCATCGCCTACCCCCTGCCCCCACTTTCAAAGAGCATATAAATTCAGTGTTAGTGATGAAAATAGGAAGAGAGGACTTTGATTTGCAGTTAACATGAAAGGAAATATACACTGTTTTAGTCCATCTGGGCTGTTATTACAAAATACTACAAACTGTGTAGCTTATAAACAACAGAAATTTATTTTTCACAGTTCTGGAGTTTGGAAGATTCTGTGTCTGGAGGCGCCGGCGTATTTAGTGTCTGGTGAAGGCCCCCTTTCACATACGTGTTGCCTCCTCTCTGTGTCCTCATGTGGTAGAAGAAGCTAGCTAGTTCTCTGGGGCCCTCATCTCATCCATGAGGGATCTACCCTTACTTATGAACTAATTACCTCCCGAAGACCCTACCTCCTAATCCCATCCCCTTAAGGGTTAGGATTCCAGCATATTCATTTTGAGAGGAGGTAGGTATTCAGTCCATTGTGCACACCAAATTATGAATTAATTTATTAATATATAATTGTATCCCAAAAAAAGTCTACCAGGAACCCATGTTTGTTTGCTGATTTGCTTGTTTAATATGCTTCATTGCCTCAAAACAAAGGTAAGCATATTTTAGCTTATTTTCCTTTTTAATCTTTTGTTTTGAGAACCTCTGCCATTGCTAAAGTAGAAAATTGTTTTCTTAACTTTTTGTTCATGTATTATACATAAATACATTATTATTAATAATAATATAAATTCAGTGTGTATGTATTTCTCTATAGTGAAGGTGTTGCTTTTTAAGTGAATGTGGCTATAAACTGAAACTTTAAAAACATCTCGTTGTGATTAAAAAATACTGATTTAGAAAAGTTCTAGATTCACTGTATAGAACTCACAGAATATAGAATAGTTGCTGGAGCACAGAAACTAGTACTCTTTCAACTTCTAAGAAGAAGTCTGGGAATAATGTAGATCCCCTCATCTTTATTTAAGTAATTAAAATTGATTCTGTGCTGGGTGCGGTGGCTCATGTTTGTAATCCTAGCACTTTGGGAGCCCAAGGTGGACGGATTGTCTGAGCTCAGGAGTTTGAGATCAGCCTGGGCAACATGGTGAAACCCCGTCTCTACTAAAATACAAAAAGTTAGCTGGGTGTGGTGGCGGGCACCTGTAGTCCCAGCTACTCAGGAGGCTGAGGCACGAGAATTGCTTGAACCCAGGATGCGGAGGTTGCAGTGAGCCAAGATCACTCCACAGCACTCCAGTCTGGGGGACACAGTGAGACTCTGTCTCCAAAAAACAAACGAACAAACAGAAAAATGATTCTGCATAATGCGGGGCAGATTATTTATTTACAAAATTATTTTTTAGGAAAGAAAAAGTTGATTACTAAGATTCAGCTAGATTCACTATAATCAAGTCATGGAGTCAAACTTTACATTGTTGTTGTTTGAATGAGTTAATTGGCTGATAGATTACTGGAAAGCCATGGATGTTGTGTATCTGGTTTTTAGCAAGATGTGCATCAGAGTTCCCTATAATATCTTTATCAATGAGTATGAGGGCTGTGAGCTGAGTGATAATTTTGTTAGGCAGATCTTTGGCTGTTTGAATAATCAACTGTAGCAATGTTATTCATTAATGCCAATTTGATGGAAACTTTGGTCTGGCTCAATATATTTATTAATAAATTCACAGAGAAGCTTAATAGCATACTAATACAATTTGAGGATATTAGAAACTAGGAGCGTTAGTTCATATCTCAAATAAGAAGGCAGATCCAAGAACTCCACAGAATAAACTATGGAGAATAACACTTATTTAATTTTTTCAAATTATGGATGTGGAAGAAGAAATGAGTGAACTCTAAAATGAGAGCAAGACATAGGACTAACAGATGGAAGTTTCAGGAAAATATATTTTGGCTCAGTAAAAGAAATAAATTACTAAGATTTATAGTAGTCTGAAACTGAAATTGAGTATTTCAGGAGATACTCAACTACTGATGTGGATAGGTGTCCCAGCAACAATTGGACAAGCCCAGGGACCACTTGATGACATTTTCCACTAGGCATTCAGCATCAGATTCCACAGTGCTTTTGAGGTGGAGGATAAGTAGATAATATGTCTCCATTATTTAGAGGAAATCTCTCACCTTTGAACTCTTACAGAACTTTAAGTCATTTAATAATTATTCCTGTGTAATGTACAGGAATAATTATATATATTATAAATATATATGTTTTATATATGGTATATATATTATATATATGTATCTGTATCCTATCCCTTTACTTTTAAGTTCTTTTGATAGAGACATGTCAGTCATAATAGGCTTATAGTGCCTAGCATAATATCTTGCACATAAAAAGAGAAATAGTGAATGAATGAATGAATGATTTCTGTAACCATATATTTTCTTCCCTAGGTGCAGGACATCCTAAATTCTTGAGAATACTGTATATGCCCTGTGTTATAACAGCATGGTGCACACCACACTAGCCCTTCAGGTGTTCTTTTTCTCTTTTGGGTGCTAGTACCCTCAATTTATTATTCTTGTTTGGATATATCCAATTTACCTTGTTGAACATTATTTACTAGCAGCAATCTGTTAGCCACTAGGAATGTAAAGACACATCATAATATGACCTTCTGAGGGACAAAAACTGAGGCCTATTTATCTTTGTATCCCAAATGCCTGGTGTACAGCTGATTCTCATAAAATGTTGAATTGCTCCCGGACCAGACCTTAGAGTTTGTTTTTAAAAGATGAGCCAGAGTTCAGCAACAGGGAAGGGAATTTAATGTGGAGAAAGAAACATGAACCAAGAGGCACAGCTTAGTGTTGCTGAGATCAGGTAAAGCATCCCTGTGACTGGGGCATAAGGTGTGGCAGGGATGAGGGAGCAAGAAAGAGTGGCACAAAAGTGCTTGTAATCACAGCAGGGACTATCAAGTAAGGGCCTTGAGTGTTGTGCCAAACGACTGTGGAAGTTGAATTTAATCTCATGGACATCTCTAGACTATTCTACTTTAGAGCAACTCTAACCTGTATGAACATCTTCCAGTTGCTGGATCGTTTTCTTTAGGGATTGTTGGAGGGAGTGGGGAGAATCTCAGGGAAGCATTCATATGTCAAACAAAGTGACCTAGACTTGAGATTTACATTGGAGGCTTCACAGTACCAGGTGTTGAAATCACACATTCTTTGGCACAGAAGCTAGCATTCTCATTTGTGCATACAGTTTATGTCTCGATTTTTCTTTTAGATGTTTAAAGGTCTGGGATAGATGCATTTAGCCAAGGAGTTATGTTATTATGTCTGCCGTTTGGAAACTTTACTTTGTAGGAAAGCCTTACTGCTTAGAATGTTCAGAGAAGCTGAGGTTATGGGGCAAGTGACAGATCTCTTTTCTGAGGCAGCTGTCACACTCTTAGTCTAAGTGGATTCTTCCTGAAATTTGCTTCCCCAAGTGGCTACTTGTACTGGTTATGCAGTTGGTTAATTTTAAATTGATGTCAGCATTTGCAGCTAAGTTGATTTGGAAAGCTCTCTAATTTAACTCTTCATATGTAATCCTGTCCCCTGATCATGATGGTGATAATTTTCACTTCATCTTTAGATTAATGTCATTTAAGTAAATTGCTTTTTGTTGTCTTCCTACTTATGGGAGAAAGAGAGGGAGAGGGGAGACCAAGAGAGCACTAGTGAGCATCAGGTGTGGTTTTTAGGCATGTGGAGTTTCTTCTTAGAAAAGTTGCTGCTTTCAATTGCATATACGATGTACATTTAATATACTGAAGAGCTTTGCTTTAGGAGTTAAGTAATCATTTTCCTCTCTGCTGCCACAGTGATTTACACCTTCCTGTTAACCTTTCAATGCCTCCCACTTTGCTGAAGATAATACTCCTTCCCCAGACTAATAAAGCCCTACAAGGCCTGGATCCTGCTTACATTTTCTCTATCCCTGTTGTATAATCACACTTTGCACTGTCCAGTCCCTGGAACTTGTACTGTTTCTTTCCATCATGACCTTTATGCATACTGTTCCTTTACCTGGAGTGAAATGCATTTTTCTACCTTTTTCCACTACTCACTCCCACCTTTGCTATGGATTTCAACTCAACTAGCATTACCTCCAGGAATCCTAACCTTGTCTTTGTCAAATCCTCTTATAAGTCAGATATCAGTGACATGTTTGTACTGCTTGGTTATAATTTTACATTAATTTTTATGATGATTTTGTTAATACATCTCTCCTCCACTAAAATGTAGAAACCTGTCAATTTTGTTCAGCAAGGGTCTCCATGGTATAGCACCATACCTGGCAGAGAGGAGGTACTCAAACATTATTTTATAAATGAGTGAATAAATGATATATTTAAACCCCTTTGGAAACTCATTTCCCAGATAAGAAGGTATTGGTCAATAGTTTGTCTCACACTGAATAAATGTTCCATTGTCCATGCCAGTACCAAACTGACTGTACTTCTTCCAGAAATTTAAGGACTACTATTAGGCTGAGAGTCACTTTAAGATTTTAAGAAGTCAGGTGACAAGGGTGGAAGTGGTGAAGCTCAGAGCTAGATAACCTTAATTTCAAATCCTTGCTCTACAGCTTTGCTTATGAGCTTTTGTGACCACTGAAATGTATCTTAGTCTCTCCAAGACTCAGTTTCCCTAACACATAAAAATGGGGCTAAAAGCTTCAGTTCAGAAATTTAGTAATGGGCCAGGTGTGGTGGCTCATGCCTACAATCCCAGCACTTTAGGAGGCTGAGGCAGGTGGATGGTTTGAGTCCAGGAGTTCAAGTCCAACCTGGGACACATGGCAAAACTCTTTCCCTACAAAAAATAAAAATTAGCCTAGCATGGTGGCATGCTTCTGTAGTCCCAGCTACTTGGGAAGCTGAGGTGGGAGGATTGCTGGAGCCTGGGAAGTTGAGGCTGCAGTGAGCCGTGTTTGTGCCACTGCTTCTCTCAGCCTGGGTTACAGAGTGAAGTGGTCTCAAAAAAAAAAAAAAAATAGAAAAAGAAAAGAAATTTAGTGATGTCTATCAAAATTTAAAATATTCCCAATTTTAACTAAGCAATATCACTTGTAAGTGCTATTTTTCAACATGTACAAGGATATTCTTTACAGCATTATTGGTAATAATAAAAACTAGAAACTAAATGTTCAGAAAACTAGCTAAGTAAATGAAAGAACATTTATTCAGTGGCCACTAAAGAGAATAAAAATGAATTAGTTGTGGGAAATTAGATATAGGAACATGAATTAGATATAGGTAAATGTTCAAGATACCATGGGAAATAAAATAGTTTCAGAAGGGTATATGCACAAAGAGACATGCATAGAGGCTTTCTGGGAGATACTCAAAGCATAGACACTAATGGGTACCTCTGGGAATTTTGATGAGTGGTTCATATATGTGTGCATAGGGGTAGAAGTATTTACTTTTCACATTATACTTTTACTTACTGTTGGTGTTTTTACCAAAAAGATGTAGCACTAATATAATTTTTAAAAAACCTCATAAAATACAATATTACCCTCTATGTGGTTGTGAGAATTAGATACACTCATGTGTGAAAAATGTCTGGTCCATACTAAGGAGTTAAATTCAGTTATCCCTTAGTATCCGTGGGAGATAGGTTCCAGCACTTCTGACAGATACCAAAATCCAAGGATGCTCAAGTCTTTGACATAAAATGGCATAAAATACTATTTACATATAACTTATGCACATCCTGCCATATACTTTAAATCATCTCTAAATTACTTATAATAAATAACGAATACAAGTAAATGCTATGTAAATAGTTGTTATACTGTATTGTTTAGGAAATAGTGACTAGAAAAAAAAGCCTGCACATGTTCAGTACAGATGCAATTTTTTTTCAAGTATATTTGATCCATGGTTGGTTAAATCCACGGATGCAGAACCCATGAATGTGGAGGGCCGGTTGTAGGCACTTTAAAGAAAAAATGTGGTCATTTTGAAGTGCACTTGCAGAGAGCTTCCAGTTTGGAAGCCTCATGAGTTTCAGCTGCCCCCCGTGCCCTGGTTACTGTAAGCCATTAAGTCTGGAATTTACCTCTGCATGTCCTAGTTGGCTGGGTTGGCTTCAGCCCTTCTTGCTGGTAGTGAAAAGGGAGGGAGAGTCCCTCATTTACTTCAGGAGGTAAAAAGACTCTAGGCTGAGTCTCCAAAGCCTAGATTACAGCAAACATGTTTTACGTTAAAAATTGGGGAAGTTAAATTTTAGGGGGCAATCTCTGGTTACTTTCTTTCTAAAGTTGTAGAATTTCCTGCTCAAAATTAAAACTCGGAAACATTACTGGCAGTAAGGGAAGGTAACATGAGTTTTCAAACCAGGTACTGAGCACATTAAAATAGACCAAGTCCAAGCTGCATACAGCTTCAATATTCATGCAATATTCAGGGTCTATATTGCCATGTCAGAGTGAGCAGCCAAATTGTGTGTTTCAGTCTCATGGCTGTCCGCTGAGGAGGAGGCCTAATTTTTAGTCTCCTCAAAGCACAGACCGTCTCCACTACAAAGTGAATGGTCATTCCTTTGCTGCTTGAATCTGGGATTCTTTTTCTTGTACTTAGGGTGTACGGAATTTACCTTTCTTTGGAATCATCCTTTTTTATGGAGTTCTGCCTCTGAACATGACCTGGCCACACATATGCACACTGAGAAGTTCCATTTCAAACTAGACCTTCTGTTGAGCTCAGACCATTCTGGAATTATTTGGCAACATCTGAAACATTTTTTTTTTACCTACAACACTTCTAGATGTGATGTTTCCTGGAGAATTGATAAACTGATCTGGTAACTGTTAGTGGCTACCAAGCCAAGTTTTACATTGCAATCTAAATATATTGTTCCTTGTCATGTAATGACATTTATTAGAGAATCTGGCAAAAGCCCAAATAAAAATACAGGTTTTCACACTGTTTAACAATCTGAGGTTTTATGTCTTTTTGGTGAGGTCATTGAATACCAGTCTCATTTTTACTGCCTCTATTTTTGAAAACAGTAAACAGTCATATTTTTATTGTCCTACGTGGTTGCACAAACTGACACATTGCCAAGTGGTTCCGACTGAATGCTTTTCACTTGGCAAACTAAAGGTACTAAAAAGAAGTTCACAGTGGAGACTTATGCATGTAGGGGAGCAATTTCTGTGGGCATGTGTATGTACAAACTAAATCTGTGAATTCCAGTAGAGCCAGTGCCCAGGACTCTAAAAGTAGAACAGACTGATTTATTTGTGACAATGTACTTCAGCTGAACCTCTATGCTAGTTTGTTGGCAAAACCTTACATATGGCCTTTTAATTAGAGACAGATTAATAATTGCAGATATGAGTAATAAAGCAGAAAGATTGGCTGTGCCATCTTTTACTCTAATAGGGAATTAGATTTGGTTACTGAAGAAGCAGCTGTTTACCAGGTATGGTATGCTACTGTTTGAAATAGACACTTTGATGCAAAACGGGATGCTTGATGGTGTATGGACTTGAAAAAATGGATATGCGATGTGTGTTTAAATTTTTCAAGCCCTATAACAGTAAACATTTTACACCCCAATGATTATTATTCTATACCAATTGCCATTCAAAAACCTACAAAAGACAGTGACAATGTTTTCTGTCTTGTTGTCCTTTGAGAGAAAAGACCTATGAAGTTACCTCAGTGCAATGGAAAAAAAAAATTCTTGACAAAAGGATCAAATAGAAGTGGTGGCACAGTTTCTGGAATATATGATATTATGTTTAAAATCGAGTGCAAATTCTTGTTCTCCCCTGTGCTAGACACGTTTCTTTGCCTGCTTGAATCCACAGCTCCTTCAATAGAATCAACCTGCCCCTACCTTGGCTCCTAGAAGTGGCAGCTGCACTTATCAGGTGACCCATTTCCATTTCTAGCTATGATTAGTTAGTTAGCGATGGAACCTAATCAAAAGGGAGCTAACCTATTCATTCGACAGAGGTAAAGCAGATTATTTCTCTCAAGAATTTGAATAAAGTGGCTCAAAAACTCAAGATATTCAGTGATGAGCCCCTAAACTGCAGTGCAGTGTACAAAATGGGCTGTGTAGGTGACCATGCTGAGAATATGCAAGATACCTGTGCACAAGAATGTGAATGGTAGAGATGGAAGGAGCAGGCAAAGATAAGAACCTGGTGGAGAATATAGAAGTAGAATTGAGAGAGAGCTAGAAGGAGCAACGTCAGGATTGACATTGTCACTCCAGGTTCTCTGAGACCACATTTGATGTTGTTATATTCACATAAAACCATCTGTTTACCTAAGCTACTTTGAGTGAATTCTATTCCTGTAACCAAAAAAGTCTTCATGAGAACACCCCATTTTACAATATAATCCTGTGTGCATAACCATGACTTCGGATCTATTTCTACACTGAAATCTGCAATATGAGACTGTTCTAAGGAAAGCCTCTAAATAACCCAAAAGACTAGACAACCTTCAGTATTAGGGTTTAATAAAAATAGTTCGCATTCTGATATGGGAAATGTATTCCAGATGGAATGTTATTAAGGCTTATCAGTCTAGAGTAAACATGGATGTGTTCACCAAATTCTTCAATATCAGAAGCAGATGGCACTGAAAAAGGATTAATTTCATTCAAATAAGCAATGCCACTTTACCAACTAGAAAGGGGATAAATGAAACTCATTACCTCAGTGTATGGCTTAGGACTCAGATAAATGCATGTGAGAGAGATCCTTAATGGGTGATTGAGATAAATTAGGGAAATTTGAGAAATCTTCTTATACCTTTAAGGGAGACTAGTGAGAAAGATTTTGCCATCTAACAAAACATTTTCTTGATGTTAGTATTCGATTCCTCAATAAGCAGTATCGTTTATTCTAGTGTTCTCTGTGGGTAGTAGGTATGAATTTGCCCTATGACTCTCAGGTGTCTTGTTACATTCTTCTTATGAATCGAATTATTTTCTCAAGAGTCTGGAGATCTTATGTCATCCTGAAAATTTAGGGAAGCGTCTCTTTAGCTTATCAGAGTTAGAATTGAGATGCATATTTTCCAAATTCATATGCACCATTTCAAGTTGGGGGCCTGTTTAGTGCCCAATCTGACCTTGGAACACTTTGCCCCACTGTGTAACTTTAAATAAGCTTCTTAACTTCTCAGGGTCATGGTGCTAAGGTCAGTCTTTCTGAATTCATCAAAGGTTTTCAAAGATCCTCTTGCCTTTTGAGATTCTGCATGGTAGTAAAACCCACTTCTTCACTCTGGAACCCACCCGTCTTTCTGTGTCAGACAGTTTTCTTCTGCTTGTGGTTGGGGCCTCTCCTCACCTTTAACTAATGAATCCCCTTTCCACTTTGTGATGAGCTAGTCTTTTCTGCCCAAATTGCACTGAAAGACAGAAGCTGCTGCGTCTTTGTAAGGAGAGCTCAACCTGTTCACAAAGATATCTACTTCCCTACAAAATTTTTTTAGAACAAATACTGCTTGAATACATTTAAGGCAAAAATAAAACAATAAAAATCAGCCTTAGATTTGATAGCTGGGTTGAGATTGAACCTTTAGGTCTTCTTACCAAACAGGATTTATCTCTGCTTCATTAATACATAGCATTAATTTGGCATTTTTATTCTCCACATTAAATAGAACACAGGAAGACAAAATAATTTTCTTTCAGCAACAAGAAAGTAAAGCAGTAGCAGGAAATCTAGAAAAAAAATCCTTCTAAATAGGAATTAATATTTTGCATCCTTTTTTTGTATTTTTTTCCCTCAATTAGAGTCCTAGGCCATAAACATTCAAGTCAACCAAAAGTATTATTTCTGAATGGAAAAGAAAAAAAATAAAAATATTTCACCAAAAACAAACAACACAGTATAACAACTTACGATTTTTGCCAAATTGATGATCAAATATATTGGACACACTATTTTTTCTAATAATTTATAGGCTGTGAATAGACACATTTTACCTAAGAGTATATACTATCTGTAAGTAGCTTGAAATAAAATCATTAATGTTTTTGATTTTCTGTTTCCAAAGAATCAGAATGTGACCTGGTCATGGACATTCAAGCCAGTGCTTTCCGTAATACCTAACTATGGCAAGAGTGTTAGAGAGAAACTTATTCTTCCTAAGAACAATATTCCATGCAGGAATCAGAGTTACCTTCCATAGAAACACAATTGCTCAGAGAAGAAGAGCTTTCAACTCCCTGGCCAAGCCTTCTTTGAAATGATTCTGTTTTTCTGTTACTTATTGTGGTATCTGGGAAAGGCAGATAATTGCTTACTTGTTTCTCAATTTTAAGATTCAATATTACTATTTTGTTCCTCTTTGGACACAATGTCAGATTTTCTTTTACCAAATATTTATAGAGCCCCGTTAGGTTTAAGTCACTGTCAGGCAATTTGTTCTAAATCACATTACATCTTGCAGAAAAACAAACAAACAAACAAAAAACTTAATTTCTCTGAAAATACTAATAATTGCCATTCTGCATATCATCTTGTATATTACTGTCTGCCTTTGCTGAAAGTTCTTTTGGTTTTTGTCACTTAATGCCTGAGAGATGGATTTTATAAAGCCCCACTGCTGAAGCCATTCCTCCACCAGGCCTCTTCCGAAATCTTATGATGACTTTTAATTTATGATGAATTTTAAAATACAATTCTAGATGCTTACTTTTCTGTTTTTGTTACACAGAGATTTTCTGATAGAACAAGTGACAGGGAGAGATGAAAATGAAAAGGATAAAACCATTTAAAAATTAAAAACTAAGTCATCAAAATGGTGAAAATCGGTTAAATTATATACACATACCTCTAAGAAACCAGGAAAGTATGTAAAGCAATTTAGAAAAAACTCCATCAGAAATGGTTAAAAATGAAAAATAAAAAAAAGAGAGAACCAGTTAATATTTGGAGGGGAGAGAAATTTGCAAGATTTCTTTCTTCCCAAGGTCAATGGTTCTCAAATTTTGAATGTATCAGAATCACCTGGAGGGCTTGTTAAAACAGCTTGCTGGTCCCGCCCCTAGAGTTTCTGCTGTAGCAGCTTTGGGGTGGAACCGAGAATTTGCAGTCTAACAAGATCCCAGATGGTACTGATGCTCTTTGAGAACCACTGTTCTAAGAATAAGAACAGTTAATTTTAGTTCCAGAGTATGACTTTTCACAAGTCATTTGACCTCTTAGCCTCACTTTCTGTATCTGTACAATAGGGATAATACCTAGATGGCTACCTTATTGAAAGGGGAGAGCCAATTAATCAATAAATTTGATAACTCTTAACTGCTGACCTTAACTCTTCAATGGTAACCTGTTATACTGATAATTCAAATACCATTTTATATTATTTTTATACACAGTATAGAAATGTTTGTTATTTCCTGTGGTATCGTGTGTCTTTGTTGTCAGTATTTGTCAGCTTTCATGTGATATTTTTCCCAACTCCCTGGGAACTCAGAAATGAGGAAAGTAGTTTGCATTCTGAACATGTATTTGGGCGATAGTATAGATAGATGTTCATCTATTCAATAAACCAGGTTCTTTTTTTTTTTTTTTTTTTTTTAATGGAGTCTTGTTCTGTCACCCAGACTGGAGTGCAGTGGCATGATCTTGGCTCACTGCAGCCTCCACCTCCCAGGTTTAAGCGATTCTCCTGGCTCAGCCTCCGGAGCAGCTGAGACTACAGGCATGCGTCACGATGCCCAGCTAATTTTTGTATTTTTAGTAGAGACGATGGGGTTTCACCATATTGGCCAAGCTGGTCTCGAACTCCTGACCTCATGATCACCCACCTCAGCCTCCCAAAGTGCTGGGATTACAGGCATGAGCCACCACGCTCAGCCATGAACCAGATTCTTTCCAGTTTTGTGAGATGCCGGTATAACCCATTTGAATTAATTAACCTACATAAAGAAGCAACATAGGCAGTAATAAAGGGTAGTTAGACAGTCTTCATCCCAGTAGAGTTCTGGTCACAAGGCTCTTCCTGATGTGAAAGGTTTTGGCTAAGGTAATCATACTTCCTGTTTTGCTCAGGACTGTTCTGATTCATGCCTGTTGGGGCAGAACTATTAACAGTGCCCTTCTTGTTTTCAGGACTGCACCTGCTCAGATAATAAATTTCATACACTTTCTAACTCTAGGCAGTGGACATTGAGTATTTCCATTCTCATGGGCAAGTCATCCCTATAATTCAACTTTCTTTGCCTGATGACATTAAATAATGTTTTACCTTACTAAAGTCTCTTGTTCTGATTTCGTTTTTACCAAATGATCTTCTGATCTCCACAGTCATATTTTGGTATTCTCAGGGCGTTGGTAGCTACTGATGCCAAAGAGTTGCTCTAAAATGTGTGTAGAATGAAAGCACAGGGTTCTAGGGACACATGCTTGGGAAACACACAGAGATTTGCTGGGAATATCCATGGGCACCAGGACACATTTGCATATCCAGTGAGATCTGTCATTTAGGAAAGATTAAAAATTTTAGTTATCCCTTAATGTTGAAACAGATAGACCAACTTCAATGGTCTGAGAGAGTATGGAGCTCACTCCCAAAGGAATCCTTACTGTGTGTCCCAGATGACATACACAGCATTGACTGGCACCCATGCTCAGAGCGGGCTTCTCCGAAAGATAAAGGACATGTCCAAATTGAAGTCCTTCGATCTTTGAGAATAATTAAATAACTAACTAAAGGAAAATGTTTTGATAAAATGCTTGCCACAGTACCTCCCTAAATATCTATAAAGACAGAAGGTTCTAATTATAAAACACTTCTGACAAAGTGATAGTAAATATTCTCATATATTTCTGAGAAAAAAAGAAAGCACTGATATCCTTCTGTTGACTTCAGTGTTTCAGGCCCTTGATCCCTGACAAGTTTAAGTCCCTGGGACTTCCAAGTCGATGGTTAGATGTAGCCTTAGACAGTAATATTGGCACAAATGAATTCTAGATATATCTCACTTAACGATATCTATAGTATTATGTTTACATATTGTTAAGTATTTTCTGTGTGGAAATGGTAAGATTCTCATTGAAACTGTTCATTGCTAATCTGTAAGGTAGACAATTACATATTCTTCTATTAAAAAAATTTGAGTCTACTATTAATACTGGAAAATAAGAATTGTTATAAACTAATTTTCCAAATCATGCTGCTTAAGTTAGGAGCATGGTTCTTTTTCACTGTAGCCAGGAAAGCACTATTTCACTTATAAGTAGTAGTAAAATAAACAATCATAAAATGTTGGAGGGCATCAAACTTTCGTCATCGTACTTTATTGAGTTGCTATAGACAATTTTGTTCCTATTTAAAAGTATTGGCCCGGTCAGATGGCTCATGCCTGTAATCCCAGCACTTTGAGAGGCCGAAGCAGGCAGATCACCTGAGGTCAGGAGTTTGAGACCAGCCTGGTCAACATGGTAAAACTCCGTCTCTACTAAAAATACAAAAAAATTAGCTGGGCGTGGTGGCGGGCCCCTGTAATCCCAGCTACTCAGGAGGCTGAGGCAGGAGAATCTCTTAAACCTGAGAGGAGGAGGTTGCAGTGAGCCAAGATCGTGCCACTGCACTCCAGCCTGGGCGACAAGAGTGAGACTCCGCCTTAAAAAAAAAAAAAAAAGAAGTCAAATTTAGCCGGGTGTGCTGGTGCGCCTGTAATCTCAGCTACTCAGGAGGCTGAGGCAGGAGAATCTCTTAAATCTGGGAGGACGAGGTTGCAATGAGCCAAGATGGTGCCACTGCATTCCAGCCTGGGAGACAGAGGGAGAATCTATCTCAAAAAAAAGAAAAGTATTTTTCATACAGTTTTAACGTAGGCCCTTCACATTTACAATATAAAGAGCTGCTGTGAAAATTCTAGAATATAGTCCTAAAGTTTAAATATTTACATTTGTAATTAAAGAAATTGGTTTTTATTATACAATAATTTTTAATTTGTTTTTTAATTTTGGTTTGTTTAGACCTAAAGTTAAATGGTAAAGTCAACAGGAATATAGTAAGCTTAAGATAACCAATGGATAAAAATCTAATTAAAGAATTTGAGGTTATAACAACTAAAAAAATCTTTTTGGAAAATAACTATGATTTTGAAAACATGATAAACAATATTACAAGATTGGAGTTCGGCCAGCTGCTCTGTAGAAGTAAATTAAAATAGAAGTTCTGTTCTTAGCTAAATATCAGTTCACACCCTTCTGTAACCTTGCAAAAGAAGCTGGTTCTTAAATAGCATCCGTAACCCAGAAACCAGAAGTAAATAATAGAAGTATTGGAACATATGAAAACAATGCAGGAAAAAGCCAGATTTCATGATTTTTTTTTCCTAAGAAACTAAAAAAATAACTAGCAGGAGAACAATTTTAACACCTTCTGACCCTAAGTATCACACTAATAAGTGTATACAAAAGTTCAAATTGGGGCTTCCCAGATATTTCTTTTATAATGGAGCCTGTGTAAGGAGGTTATGAAAAACACAGTTAGCCAAACGGCTAAATAGAGGTACTAGGCATTTAGGTTTTTTTGCACATTTAAATAATGTGTGAAATTATTCCCAACTTTAAAAATATCTTTACACGTTCCTAATGCTGAGAGTGAGGATGAGACCTCAGCACACCCCCCTCAACACTGGACAGATCTGCAGTGGAGAAACAAGGAGCTAAGGGTGAAATTCTTGCATTATTTCTACTTTTCTGTAATGAAGTGGTTTGAGTGCGTGTGCTGAGGAAGTGGTTACAAGAAAGCATGTCACATAGTAGTTGAAAGCTTGAACCAGATCGACCAGGGTTGGAATTCCAGCTCCAAGATTTTCTGGTGGTATAACCTCAGGCAGGTTGTTTTACATGTAGGAGACTCAGCTCTTCAGTTGTAAAGTGGGATACTAGTGCCCACCTTTATAGGGCCAATATGGGAGTAAATCTAATTATTCTTGCAAAACATGTAACACAACTTCCGGCATATAGCAACTTCCAATAAATATTGGCTATCAGTAACTGAAGAACCAAGGAAGGTACAGAATGTGTTTCTGAGGCAAACGGCCCACATGGCTCCCAGCCTTTCTCATCTGAGCAGGTATTAATTTAGGTGTGATCACAAACATTTCTAGTTATATATTAAAGACTCTACCTCGCCAGGCAAATCATAGGTAACCAATATATTCTGCAGAATGAGTGGACTGTGGTTTAATTGTTAAATAAAAAATAGATAGTACCTTTGCCCATCTCAGATAGTATCCTCTAGTGCTCAAGAACATTCATTGGCTCTCAGTTGTCTGCTCTGATAGACCCAACATATCCAAATTGAATATCTATTTTCCTCTCAGCATTTCTATGTTTTTTATAGACATACCTTTGTTTGTGAGATCCAGTCTTCTCAACCAGCTCTTTCTTACCAATTTTGCCTGAGAAAAGATTACTAACTCTTCAAGATTAATTTCAGATGCCCCTTCCTACACTGTAGCCTTTGTAGCCTCATAGCATTATGTATTTTAAATATGTCTTCTCTTACTATCCTTGTACAAAGTCAGTTATTTTATATATTTTTGTCTCATCTGTAGTTCCGAAGGTCAGGAACTCTCTCTTTCAAATTATGCCTCTTTAATGTCTAGAAATGTATTCACACGACAAATGTTTTGTATTTATGTATCTAATTGAAGAAATACTTCCAGATCAGACAAAATCCTGCAGGGACCTGTAAAATATCAAAAGGACTATCACCTTGAACACCAAGAGGGGCCTCCTCTGTGTAGCCTGGATGGAAAATGCCTAAACATCCTTGGTAGTCAATGGAAGAAAACTCCCTACTTAAAGGAATAAAAGGCTGGGACAATAAAAGTACTGACCTCTTAGGGATCTAAGGAGAAGATTCTGGACCAGAATGGGCCTAGGCTTGAAGTGGATCTCTTCCAAAAGAATAATAAATAGTTTTTATCTTTTCTAAAAGATGGATTGAATTGAATTCTTCCATTTGTAGTAGTTCTTGTAAGTTTCATTAGTTTTGTGACATCTTTTGAGAATTTACCACATGCTACTCCGTGAGCTGGGTGCTTACTATGTGTTTATTCTTTTAACCCTCACAACAACCTCAACAACCTCATGAAGTAGGTCCTATTAGGATCCCTGTTTTGAAGATAAACTGAGGCTCATGTTTAGCCCAAGTTCACTGAGCTAGTAACTGGCAAAGTTAGAATCTGAAATGAAATCTGCCTGATGTCAGAATGATGTTGTTCATTCATAGTCTGATATTTGTAAGGCTCTACCCCAAAACAATAGTCACGTCGTCATGGCACAGGCAGCCTGTGGAGCTAGCTCATTTGCTCTAATCAAAAAAAAAAAAAAGCCAAAGCACCTCCTTTAGCTAATTGCTTCTTTCAGGGAATCATTGAATATCAGAGTTGGGAGAGATGTTAGCAAACATTTATTCACATAATTTTAAGAGGAAAGATAATCACACAATTTAAGATGAGGAAGCTCATCTTAATTTAAGCCGAGGGAGGTAAAGTAATACCCTGCTTTAAGTCAGCGAATTAGTAGCAGAATTAGAATCTGAACTCTGGTCTCCTTATATTAGCCTAGTGCTAATTCCTCCTAAGGCAAGAATAAACAGCTTTACAGATTAGGCCTGCAAACCCAAACCTATAAAGTGACAGCACATGTCACAATTCACATAACAGATGTTGTTTTAGGTTGCAATTGTTGTCAACTACCCTTTCTGCCAAATTCTCTCTTTTTTAGATCATCAGAGCCCATCTGACAACCTGTAGAACTTCAGAGGTAGAGAAAATAATTATTTCTCCTTGTCCTGTGCTGTCCTTAAACCTGAGAAGGTCATGCCTGACCTAATGAAAACACCCTTAAAAAATCAACCATCCGGTAGTCTAAAGCCAATTTCAAAACTGCTTTATTTGCATAAGCAATATTCAGAACCCTGGATCCCAAAGATCCACATCATTGCCAGTGGAGAATGGCTTTTTTGCCCTCTATGCTGGAACAATAAAAAAAAAAAAAAGATGGATAATGCAGCAGTCTGGCTTGAAACAAAAAGACTGCTGAATAAGGTGGTAGGCTCCCAGAACTGAAATTCAAATAGAATAATAGCATGGATTGTGATGAGGAAGGCAAGGGAAGTCGTCCTATATATAAATGACTGAGTGAAAAATTCTCTAATGAGCACATACAGGATAAAAGACAGGAGGCTGGGAGAAGAGCCCAATAACCAAGCACAAGTGTCAGAAGCCTGTAGAATGTGTCAAAGGAAGAAAATGCCAAAGATGAGAAAAGTTTATAAGTATATTCAGAACAGGAAGATAGAAGGTGATTGGATGAGTCAATCAAAAGCCCCTCTAGGATAAAAAGTCATACTTTGTCTTCCCCCAACACATAACAGTTTCTCTATCAAAGGAAATAAATATTAGACTGGATAGGGTGTAATACTAGTGAGAAGAAGCTGAAGCCCAAAGATATGAGGAAATTTTAAACCACTACATTGGTGCAGTAAATTCAATTCAGCAAACAGTTATTGTGCATCTGTAATACCCTGACATTTTCCTAGGTACCAGCAATGATGTCCATTTCGAGATGAGTAAGATACAATCCCTGCCCTCAAGGCTCTCAGTCTAGGGGTAAAACAAACATTAGACAAGTTAATTATGTAACACTGGGATAAATGCAATTGCTGTGTTGATCTTTGTTACTTTATAGAGCTATGAAGAATGAGAGAGGAGCAGGAAGATTGTAATTGACCAAAGGTGGATATAATTTTTGAAAAGAAGCTCAATCCCCCAATTTTTAGATTAATTAGCTTGGTGGGATGATGCCAATCATGAGCAAAAATCTGGAATCAATTAGTGAAAATATAGTGAACACTAAGACAGGTTGCAGGTGATCGCTAAGAATCATCTTGAGTTTACTAAGACAGATTATACCAAAATGATTTAATTTCTCTCTTGGAAAAAAGTAAATTAGATTTGGATGGAGGCTGGAGACCCAGTATAGACATACTGGATTTCTGGGAATGTTTCACTAGGTCTTCAATGGCATGCTCGTGAATAATAAGAATTGATATGGTGCTAATACATTGAGATGGACTTGGAAATGCCTCTTAATTGGTGGATATCAGTTAGAAGGAAGGCTTTTTGGTGGGGGATTGTAAGCCCCTTAGCCTTAATGTGACTGTGTTCATCCTTTCTTTCCTGACTTGGATGATGTGTCAGTGAGAGGCCCCACGGGACACAGACAGCTGACTTAAACAGCGAAATTTAAGGAGAGTTTATTAAAAGGACTATTTACATCTGGACATGTTTTAAAGGAACTGATAAAGAATAGTGCAGAGTCTCAGGTCTATTCGCCACCACTGGCCTAATGGGAAAAGATCAGTCCCTGGAACAGCTATGAAGCCAGAGCAGTCAGCAGAAGGCTCTTGCCCTGGTCAGGGTGTAGGATCACCATTTCCTGGCATTGCTCTGGTGGACCTTATGTTTTTCCCTGCTGTGGTGTATGTGCAGGTGCCTACCTACTTCTCCATGTCCTTCCTCCTCCCTGGACTCATCATCTGTACAGAGACCTAAAGTAATTGTTTTCCCTTTTCTGGACATCAGCCATTTTTCTGTGTTGATTTGTTGCTTCTGAAGACCTTCATTAGATAGATCTTTCCTGATGTAATCCATCATGGCATGGGCAGTTTCATTCCCCATAGTGCTGGTGAGCATTTGGCAAGGTCTCTTTTCATATACCTGTGAACAAGGACTATGGGCCTGATGCCAAGGCTTAAATGGACCTGGAAATGCTAATTAATTGGTAGATATCAGTAGATATACTCCTAGAGAAGTAGGGCTGGAAACGGAACAATTGCATTTGCGGGAGAATATTATTTGACTTCTTATATTACCTTCTGCCATTTTCCTGGTTAATTTCTAAAGACTCTTCTTACTGCTTTGGTAAATAAATTATTCTTAGACCAATGATGCCCAGAGTGAGCAGTAATTATCCCCAACAAATGTAACAAATGAGTTTTGAATTGTGTTCTATTGTACTGATGTTGTCATGTTTTGTTTCTTTTGCAAGCAATAGCATCTTTCTTGGCCCAGTGTTCAAATAACCTTTTTCTTATTTGAGCACATATAAACACGCAATCAATAAAATTTCCCAAGAAGGAACAACATAAATATTTTAAAAATATATCATAGATACTTTACATAAAATGTAATACCTATGGGGCTATTTAAAACTTATTAGTTATTTGATTAGATTTTCATTTATTTATGTGGCAAATTGAAATTAAGAAAACTAAGCATTTGAATTGAGTGTAGGAATATTCCCTTTCTTCCTTTTTTTTTTTTTTTTTTTACCATTTATATTGTCAAGGTGAATCCAAGATAATGGTTTGTTGCAGGTAGCCTGAAATTTCAATATCATTTCTGAGTTCACCCTCATGTCTAGGGGGATATGCAGAATAGATCATATTTATTTATAGAACATTCAGTGGTTCTTTCTCACACACACACACTCTCCCTCCTTCTCCCAATTCCCCCTGCTGTGGGGTCTCTATTTCAAAGAATCCAAAGGCCCCGTTTTAATTGCTGTTTACCTCGAAATGCCTTAAGGGATCCCTAGAGGAATAACACAGTAAGGTTCTTGTTTTCTTTCCTAACTTTTAAACTTATATATTTTCAAATTACTGGAAAAAACGATTACAGTTTAGCATGTTTGTAATGAAAACCTTCTTAAGATAAAAAAATTATCCTACTATCCTTTTTTTTTTTTTTTTTTTTTTTTTTATGAGACGGAGTCTTGCTCTGTCACCCAGGCTGGAGTGCAGTGGCGCGATCTCCGCTCACTGCAAGCTCCGCCTCCCGGGTTCACGCCATTCTCCTGCCTCAGCCTCGCGGAGTAGCTGGGACTACAGGCGCCCGCCACCACGCCCGGCTAATTTTTTGTATTTTTTTTTTAGTAGAGACGGGGTTTCACCGTGGTTTCGATCTCCTGACCTCGTGATCCACCCGCCTCGGCCTTATCCTACTATCCTTTTAAAAGAGATTGATACCTTGTCACAATTTTTCCATTTTATAGCTGTTTTATAGTCACTTACTGGAAAAAAATATCTGTGAGCTCCTCAGCTACTTGAGGTTACCTTATCATTTTTTTTTCTACAACTGAGATTGTATCTTTTTAACTGCAAACTTCACAGTGGAAGCGCTTTCCTTTGTGAATACTGGGACTACATTCCTGAGCCTTTGGATATACTAATTCAGACTGCTGCCTTTCCTCCTCTAGAAAGTCAGCCAAGCATAACACCAAGAGGTGATTAGAATTTTACTGCCCCTGATTCACAGAGCTTCGCTTTTCCTCTTCTCCCTAGCTTCCCTTTGCTTAGCAACAGGAATGTGGCAAGCACTGTATTGCCAACAGATTTCTCTTTTGCTCTCCTATTGAAAAGAACTTAAGGATATAAGACAGCCCATAAGACATCACACATTTTACTAAATTAGATTTTTTTACTCTGAATATGAGAGGCTTCCTCTGGCCACAAGATTTTCACAATATTTCTAGTTGGAACTGACTTAATCATATAACAACATCTGGGTCCCTGTTATCTAGTGAAAGTAGCAGAATGTCAGCAGCCAGCAAAGTGCCAATGCATCTTTCAACTACAACTCTGCCCCCTTTTCCCCAAACCCTGGCACTATTTTTATAAATTTAAGTAATCTAGGTCAGGAATTAAGGCCTTCCTTGCAATAATTAAAAGTAATCTAGAGATGTGCACACTATCTTCTTTACTCTGTTAGTACTGAAGATTTTGTAAATTCAGTGTGTCAATTCAATAATTCTCTTCTTTGAGCAAGGTGTTGTGTTAGACACCAGGCATGTAGCAAGATGAATGAGATGCAGTCCCTACCTTTGAGGAGTGGAACAGACATGTATATAATTTATTGATATAATCTTAAGCAGAATATATATATTTGGTTGCCAATATTTTACCTAAAAGTATAACAACCTCATATGATACAACTTAGTAGACCTTAACTGTAACTGTTGGAATCTGAGAAGGCTTCATGGGAAGCATATCATTTTAGTAAGGCTCCATAATATGGGTGGAACTGGATTCCCCTTAAACCAACCTCCTTCAGTACTAGAGAGTAGGAAGCTTGATCAAAGAAATGAAGAGCAAACACTAGGAGTTATACTTAGATAATAGCAAACAATCCAGAATGGCTTGAGCAAATAATTCATAGGTGGGGCAAGGGAGGACAAATATGATTGAGACAGTACATTGTTATCAGACTCCATTATATTATTAGGCTATAGAGAAGCCTCAAAGGTTTTGAGGAAGGGAGCAGCAAATTCATAGCTATGCACCTACCATTCCACTGTCCTTGAGATTTGCACTTGCTGCTCCCCAAGATGGGCTTTCTCTGACCCAGAAAGTTAATAGACAAATTTGACATTATCTTATAACAGCCATTTTGAAACAAATATCAACATTTATGAAAGAGTCCAAAGTGAGGTGGAAAAGGAACTAATAAAAAGTTGTTTTGCTAGAAAATGAAGCTGAAAAGAAATGGGAGCAGAGGTTGCAAGCCCACATGCCCACAGGATCCAGACAGATAGCATAGATAGACAGACAGCACTCCACAAACTCTGGCCCAAATCCAGCCCACCTCCTGTTTTTGTAAACGAAGTTTTATTGGAACACAGGCCTATTTTTTTCGCATATTGTCTGTGACTGCTTCCGTGCTGCACTGCAACAGCAGAGTTGAGTAGTATAGACACTGACAGTATGGCCAGGTAAGCCCAAAATGTCTACTTTCCAGCCCTTTGCAGAATGTTTCTAACCCCTGGCATTAAACAGCAACAGAAAAAAAAGAAAAAAAAAATGGGGTGATTTATCTATCATTTTTCAACTTTTCTGACAGATGTTGGTACAGGAAAATACTTCCAACAATGAAACAGTAGTAGAAAGAAACATGATGATAAATGTCAACTGGCAGAACCTTGGCCTCAGACTCAGGCATGAATAGGAGAATTGGGGACTGTGGTGAATTAGGGAGCTCTTGTTCACTGCTATTCAGCCCCTTATTGATGCCCTGTGGCCAAATCTTCCCAGTTTTCAGAAGAACATGTACCTTGGGAAATGTATGTTATATCTTCCAGTTTTTAAACACTGGCAGCTAACAAAATGAAACATTTTTAAACCTTGGGGACCCAAAAGCAACATTTATATGGTCTGGATTTATTTCATGACCATGCATTCGTGGATTCTGGATTTGGGACCAAGACATAATTTGAAAAGAGAAGGGAAAAGGTATGGGAAGGTAAATTGTACAAGAAGATGAATGGAGTAATAAATGTATGGTTCTCACGTGGCTGATAAGACTGTGAAAGAGACAAGAATAGTAGTCAAGAAGATGAAAAAACCCTTGCTTCTTCCTATAGGTCAACTTTGTGTGTGAGAGCTCAATTAGTTTTTGGTGCACTGGGAAAATGATTCAAGTATACTGACAGTTTTTATTATTATGTTTATTGAACCAATTTTCCCTCCATACTCATCATTTGTTACGCAAAAATGCAAGAGAAGAAAGGAATTAATTGTGCATCTGAAACTTAGATATCTATTTAAATCAGAAAATAAAGGAGATTAAAGAATTACATGAGCAAAACACATTTCTTGTTTTCGTATGCATTTGAGGAGAAGGAAATATTCAAGGAAAAAATTCAGAGTAAACATTACTTTCCATGAGATATTAAGTTAAATAAATATCCAGCAAAATTTACACCCTTAACAATTGAATATATAAAACAAAAATTGTTTGCCTTTTCAGCTAATTACCCTGAGGACAAGACCTTATTTAACTTGTTTATTCCAAAATCCTCAGGGGCCAGCATAGTGCATCACCATAGAAGGCACCTGCTAAATTTGTAGAATGAATGATTCATCAATGAATGAGCAAATGGAGCCCCACCTATATCCCATATTGCAGTGTCTTTTCTTTCATTTCTGGCCTCTAAATTTGCTCTGATGGCGTTCTTTTCTCTCTCTTCTGTTTCTCTTGTCTTCCTCTTCCATTCTTTTAAAAACTAAATTGATCTTTTCCTACTTTTGGCCAAGTCATTTACTGATCTCCATTTTCTACCTGTGCATGAAGTTCACTTCAGCTTGGACTTTTTCTCAACTCTCTCGTGTAATCTTCAGTTTGTGTCTGCCTGCTTACATTCCTGTAACTTGAATTACCATATCTGTTAACAACAACAATAAAGGTAACGGCAAAGTGGTAGGGGAAATGTTAAACAACAATCATAAAAGGGAGTAAATGAACGCTTAGGTAGAAAGTTAGAAGGACTGAATTTATCCGTGGCTGTTGAAAAACTAAACTGCATACACTGTTAAGCTTTAAGTGTTGCTCCTGAAAATGTTCTCGGGCTGCCCAGGACAGTTATTGACACTCAATAAATATTAATTCTCTGCTCAATGTAGTATGAGAAAGTCAGGATCAAATATTCATACATCCAGATCTTCCAGACGTAAGATGGATTGTAATATCTGTGTTTCTTCTAGGTCTTGTTTCAAGTGCCTATCAAAATATTGGTAATATTTGGGTTGGAAGAGAATAGTTTGCATATTATTATTAATGTTTTATTAAAAAATCGCTCTTTTAGACATGCAATTCAAAATGGTCTGTGCATTTGTAACCATGATATTGTATTCAACTTCACATTTTCTCATCTAAGTACATTTGCAGTTGTCGAAAAGTGGTCAGCATTAAAATCAGGTTTGTACAATTATGGTATCTTATGGTTAAAAGTAACAGATAGAATCCATTTAGTTCGTTGTCTTAATTTTTATGATGAGAAAACTCTGATTACAGAAATGTCTCTATGGCAAACTTTATTGAACTGCATTTATATATTTAGAGAAGTGCTAACTGAATTAGTGCAATTTAAAGTTTCATATGAAAGTGCATGGAAAATTGTAAAGTTTATTCTCTATTGCAACTACAGTATAACAAATTCTATGTCATGTAGATGGCTACATAGCTGTTTTCTCTCTGAATGTGTTGTGTCTCCCAGCTTACTACCGAAGCAAAAAAAAACTAATGATCATTACAACTAGGGTAAAATGCTTTAATTACATTATATCAAATGAAATTTATTCTTCTTATAAAAAGCATCCCTCATATTCTAAATATGTTGTAAATGATAATTGGCCTGAGAAATTGGTGATTGAGTAATCAAGACCCCGGTCAGATTACAGACAACATTAAATACAACCAAAGGTGAAATTTTATCTGGCTCATGGCGATTAAAAGTAATATAAGGTTTAATGCAAATTTATCATATATAAAATTTTTAAAAACATCATAAATTTGTTAAGAGGCGAGGAAGACAATTAATGCTGTATTTCAAATAGCAGCTGTGGTTAACTTATGTTTTAAAATCATTCTCTACAAAAAACTAGGGGCAAACAAATTTTAGTTTAAAAAGTTGTAATACATACTTTGAAAGAATGGCTTATAAGTAAATGTTAGTAATGGGGTCATCCCCATGGACTCAAATCAGTGGACATTAAGCAATGCATATATTGTAGAATTATCAACATTAGAAAATGCACTGAATATTAACTTGAAAAGTTTTTGACATACAGAACCTGTGAGAACATGTGAATGTCATAGGAATTTTTAAAATATGTAGAAAATATAAATCTGGAAGCTGTCATTTCTTATTTGCTGTTTATAAATGGCTGTATATGTTGTTCCTATTCTCTCGGCTATTTAAAGTAAATTAAATTTAATTGATATCTTTTAATCAGACATATTTTAGGTGATATTTTGAATTCTAATATGACCATTTATTAAAATAATCGCAAGTAACAGCATATTATAAATTGTTATTTTTAACAAAGGACACTATACATTTTTTCATTCAACAGTAGTGATTGAGCATCTACTCTGTGTGAGGCACTGTTCCAGTGTTTTTGCAGCCCAGTGAACATGACAAACACTGCTATCATTGTGAAGTGTGCATTCTAATAGCCGGGCGTATTTGTCATCTTTGTATTCCAGGTGACACATTTGTAATTATGAACTCTAAAATGTCACATTGTGCTTAAGTGCATTTAAAAGCATAAGTAATATGTTAGATGATGCTTCATAGCTTAGAACATATCCACATACATTTATGTAATTCTTATCATCTAGGGTACTTTGTTTATTAGAGGAGAAAACTGAGACCCTGGAAGGCTTATTGACATCATGAGCCTACAGGTACTGAATGGAAAAGTGAAGCTTGTCCCTCTCATTGCAGGGTTGCTGTGGTTTAACTCCCCAACCTACCCTAAACAGCCTTTTGGCAAAAGACCAATTTATTCAGTATACCTTGGGAGAAGGCAGATATCTAAATTTATCTTGCTTTTGGCAAGAAAATGAATATTTGGTGGCGTAAAAATGATCACAGTTTGAGAAATACTAGGAAACTATGAGAAACTAATGTTTAGCAGCATATCAATTTATGACATTTGAAAGAACTAAGAGTGAATGATTGCTTGAAACTTGAATTGGACTGCTGATCATAGAACTAGTTTAACCCATGGGAAACTGGGAAGTATGTTTCAGAGTGATGGAATAACCTGTCATGCAAAAGCAAAGACCTTTCATGGAGACTGGTGAATTCCCTAAAGCAGTCTCAGACTTTGATGGATGATTTTGTCAGCTGTTTTCTCTCTGAATGTGTTCGCTGGAATTCACTTTTCCAAAAGCAGTCAGGGACACACCATCCTTTCTTTCTAGAAGTTTGTACCTTTTTCAGCTTAGAAAAGCACTTGCCTTTCTATCTCTGACAAGTGACTGTGCAAAACTCCATCTATGACAAAATAGAATTGTGCAAGAGTAATGAAGGGATGAGAAATGCATCTCTTTTGACAGGCCATGCAAACCCCTTTACTCACATTATTACAGTGATAGTTGTAAGAGGAGGAGGAAGTAGAAGAACTGGTATTGAGCTCCTAGTGTATGTGAAGCCCTCTCTATGCCTTCCAGCCCTACACCCTGTGTTGGTGAGTTACTGTTATTCCTGTTTTATAGATAAGAAAGCTGAGGTGCTGGGAGAATACAGAACTAGAGCTCTTCACTGTAATGTTTTCCCCTCCTTTTTATGTTATTGTGTATTGCCCCCTGCCCAACTCTACAGACGGATTTTACTTCCTGAATGTTTATTGTGATAATATGTCTTAAATAAGGGAAAGTTTTTCTGACTGCTTCACTGATACACATGAACCCATGTGTTCCACCTTTTATAATAGATTTCCCATAATAATTCATGGTAAATAACAAATTGCATTGCTTCCTTTTCCTATTTTAATATAGAGTCATGTCATATTTTCCTTTAAGGCAGACAAGGCACCTGTTTCCTAAATTGGCAAGGACATCTGCAAGTTGCGTCTTTACTCTGGCAGAATCAAGCCTTGGCAGGAAGTTGTAAATTTCTCTTTTTCTACAAGGTGTCAATCCTCTTAAAAGCATTTTTTAGCCACAAACTCTTTGTGGGCATGGATTGACCTACAGGAGGAAATACTATTTGGAAGGATATGTGTAATTCATTTCCATTTGGAACAGCTTATTGTATCTGCCAGGCACCCAGCTGATGTGCAGTGTTCCTTTATATCTGCATATTTTACATAAAATTATAATTAAGTTCATTAAAGACCCTCATATTAGAAGTGATCAAATGGTAATTAAATAAAGTTCAACTTACATGAAGAAATCTTTAGGAACACAGAAAAAAATTGTCATTTTCTACTATATAATCTAAAAGGTATTTTTTACCCCATAAAGTTCTTAGGAACTCACTCCTTGGGAAGAGGTAACATACTAGCTAATTGGTATACTTCTGATATAGAATTCTGCTAAGAATCAACCTCTGGCTCTTAAATACTTGGAATGAAAGACATAACTCTACTCAAAATGTGTACGGAAGTTTTGTGGTTCACAAATGCAACAGGTTCTCCTAGATCTTGAGTTAATCAGCTACCGAATGCTGAAAGTTCTCCTGTTATATACTGGCCATAAACATGAGATATTGATATAATCATAATTTACTGCTGCTATTAATAAATGAAGACTCAAGCAATAAGTAGCATATTACTTGCATATTTATGTTGCAGATAATATGCAGTACATTGCATACTATTGCATATATATGTTATTAGTCTAATGTAATTCATGTGTGTGTGTGTGCACATGCATGAGTGTCTTCTCTTTTGAGGAAAACTCCAGCTATGTGAGATCAGACCATATACTGGCACAATGAGCCCCACAGATGACAGAAGCAAAACAAAAACAAAAAACAAAGTCTGGAATCTGAGTGCTTTATTGTATAGTATTTGTCTTCTACTAGACTAGGAATTGCAAGTCTTCAGGTGATAACACTTTTGTTATTTGGAATAAATTTCATTGATTTTTTAAATGTCTTTACTATAAATACATACCAACACAGAGATAAGTACTTATCAAACACTTGGTGCTTATTTTTAAGCCCAAATATAAAATGCATGTTTTTTATAATAGACAGCTCAAAGTTACGTTACTAGAAAATTATTTTATAAACTTTATCAAATTCTTCAGAAAACAGATAAACTCTATTTCATTTGAGCAGAGACTTCTTACTTTATTGCACTGATGATAATGCAAAACAAAAAAGTAATCCTTAGTAAGTTCTGTTCTGTTTTTCATGAAGTAGTTAGAGTTTGGATTAGCATTCTCTCAACTCTCTAAATAACAATTGCCCTTATTGACTTGAACATTTCTTACAGTAGTGTAGTGTTAGGAGAAACATGAAATTTTGAACCAGACAGATCAGAGTTTAAATCCAACCTCTTAGCTGCTTTATATTGAATAGTTCTGAATGGCAGGTTCTTCATTCTTTAAATGGAAATAGAAATGTACTGTAATGTTGTCTTCAAGGTTAAAAAGAAAACATATTAAGCTCCTGGTATAAGGTCTGGAATAAAGTAAAAGCCTGAAACTGGCAATCATTGTTGTTTGGATTGGAAGCAAGATAAAACAGAGGAGGGGAATTATTTTGATAAAATGAAAGGCATTCTGGCAGGAGATGAGCCATGTGTGATTATCAAACCAACCCACCAGTGAGACCCATTCATAATTAAAATCATCGGCAGAGATTTTTACAGTCCCTCCACACCAGTTGAGTATATTTCACTTGCAAATTCTGCCCTTTTTAGGTTTTCAATTCATCAGAGAGTTACAGTGGTCAATATTAGTATGGCAAAGCAGGGAAACTATAGAAATCATGAAAGTATTCTCATTTAGATTTGTGCAGGAAACAGCACTATATTGCTAATGAAGATAAAAAGCCAAATCAATCATTTCAGAAATTAATTCATCTAATCAGTCCACCATTTTTTGGAAAGGAAGAACTACTTCACCAAATGTTGCCAGAGGTTAGAAAACTACAAATCAAGATCAGTGTTATTCCTTGTAAACCTTTTGTGCTGATGAAGTTTAAATGTAGCAGTTGTATAAGGTTGATTTTATAGGATTGCAAGTTTCCCTTCCCTGGCTTAATTTGGGAAAAAGAACTCATCTTTTCCCCCAATAGACATCCCCTTTTACCACAAGGTATCCAGTCTGATTTTGAGATTAAAGAGTTTTATTTAACCTCTGAGTTGGATGTTACATATTTCATTCATCTCCAAGCCAGTTATGTTCAAATTCTGCTTTCTGAATCCAGTCAGCGAGTCTCAGAGAAGTCAGGGTTGGCAAGAGAAGGAGAAGAATTTTGGCTTTCCTCTGCTGTATTGTACTTCATGTTCACTTTGAAGCCTTCAGAACCATTGCTTCGACTTATTGTTTTATCAGCGAGGTGCAGAGGAGGCCAGAACGTAGATGTGCCCATCAGGATGGAAAGACTTTAAGAGTTTTGCATCCCTTTAATCTTTGTAAATGCAAAATGTGTTGTGTCAAAGGAACTTAGATCTTATACTATTATCATCAAAAGATTTGAAGTTATTTTTCTTCTCAAAAGGAATCTGTGATATCAACAGTTGCATATTGTTTTTGTGTTGTAAATCAAACAGCTTGGAAGAAAAATGTTGCCATGTTTTTTGAAAGGGCAGCACAAACTATGATCATTATGGATAAATTTGACAGTTCATCCTCATGAACTTTTAATATTTCAACTGAGTGGCAGTTGCAAATAAAAGCGATGTAAGATCAAAGTGTTTAATATTATACACACATACACATACACTATATTCAAGATTTTACCATTTGGATTGGAATAGATTGTTTAAAGAAATTTTATAGTTGAAGCATTGATTAATTTTTCCAAAAGTTTCTTTTGATTTACAAGCTTGTAAGTATTCTAACATAATTTTCCTAGAAAAATTTAGCTCTTTTTGTATTTTGTACACCTATAAAGTGTTCTCATTTTCATGGCTCACTCATATTGGTATCCAATGTATACATTTTTGCATGGTATTGTGAAAATATTAGATTATTAGATTTTTGCATTAGTCATAAGGGAAATTATTGTACTGCCGGCTAAGTACTCTTAGTCTGATCCAAACCTTCCTACTGGGCTCCAAATTAGCCGTTCTGTTCAACCTTTTCACCAGGCAATTCAGTAAGAGAAAACAAGTCAATCTAAGGAGTGAATTTTGTAATCACAGACTAGTAAAACAATAACAACACCTTACATAGCAGCAAAGAAAGCTATGGAATGCAAAATTAATTAATTCCTTGCTTTTCCTTAGAGAATTTGGATTTATACTTAATTGAGCTAAAGTACCTGACTAGCCTGGGATGTGTTCATTTGTATTCATAATGATTTTAGATGTTGTATAAAGATGGAAAGCAACTAAGTCATTATTTATTTCCTTAGACTGAAATTATAATTTATAAAGAGACTTGGGAAGAAAAACTGAGATTTTCATTGAAACCAAATTTATGTTACCTTAGGGACAGGTTGCAGTCAAAAATAGATCTATGGTATGCTCTTTGGCCCAGATTAATAATATGACAAACATTTGGATTCTGTTTTGATGAACTGAAGGAAATGTAATTCAGGACAGAATGCCCCAAATAATAACATCAATTTTGTTAGTGAGAATTAGAGTAATTTCTGTTTTTTCAACTACGATGTAAGTGATGATTTTAAAATAAAAACATGATAAAATAATTGGTTCAATAATGTAGTGGCCTTCCAGCATATATGAATGCTTTACATTGAATTAAATCAAAATTAAGTGACAAGTATAAGCAGTAATAATAATTTATATAAACGTACAGAATTTTAAGAATATAAATAATTTGTGGAATTCAATTTCTACCTATATTTTGACTATGAAGAGCTGGGAATTACCTCATTCATTCACTTCACTTGGCAAACAGATGTCTTAATTTCTAGGTTTAAGCAATTGATTTCATGGCTCATATCTTTGTAGTAACAGAAATCATTTAAACATGTAGAAACACAGAATTTTAGAACTGCAAGGGCTTGTGTAGTCCAGGCTCTCTCAAGAACCAGCCAGGATACTTTTGGGAGCAGGTAACAGAAAACTCTGCCTCGAACTGTCTCAAACTGGCTTAAACAAGGACATTTATTTATCATCTCACATAAGGATTTTTGAGGTAGGCTGGACTCTGGGTGTAGTATGACAGTTTCCCTGATGTTCTTGGGATTTGGATTTGGTCTCTACAAAGCATTGCTTTTTCTGCTGAGATTGTCAATAAGATGGACGCAGTAGCCATGCCTTTGATGTTCAGAGAAAGCTGTGAGAGAGTCTTTCTTTCCTGCACGGTTTTTTCAGGAGGAAGTAACTTCCCAGGTGCTTCCCAGCTGAGGCACTTTTATTAAATGGTTGGGCCTTATGCCAGAGATGAGGAAATACTGTGATTTATATAAAGAGATCCTGACCATCTTTGGGACTGGGAATAAGGGTCTACTTTCCTGAGTCACATGATAGTGAACGTCAACCTACGAAAGCTGGGGTTTCATTTGAGAGGAGGAAAAGAAGACATAGATGTTGTGTAGATAATCATCAGTCATAGCCACCTCCTTTTGCAGATTAGGGAAATAAGGGCCCAGAGAAGACTTCTAATTGGTCCAGATCACAAACATAGATCCATTTAGTCCAGTATTATTTTCCACATTATTTACAAAATGTCCCCAGTGCTTTTTTTTAAAATGTCGTTCTGCTCATACTTGTACTTGCAAGTGAAGATAAATTTTACTCAATAGGCTTCAGTTGAAAAACAGCTGAAACAAACCACTTTGATTTTCTCCTTTCTCAGAGAAGAGATCTCTGTCTTCCCAAGAGCCCCCACAGACCTCTCCTTAGAACTTTTCACAGAGGAGTTTTAAATTACTATGATTACTTGATTACAAGTTTTTCCTTTTAGTAAATATTATGAGATAAAGCCCACTTTTTGTTTAGTACTCAACAAAAGAATAAGCAAATAAATCCTGAGATTTTTCATTCCCATAGCTATAAAACTTGTTTAAGCATTGTTGTGTGTTCCAAGATGAATGTACTGTACTTCTAGGTAACATGTAGACATGGTCTGGTCCCATGTACTGAGATAGGCTGGTAGAAAGGCTACATAAAGGATAGGCAAACAGAAGAATATGAGATAGTCTGTGTCATATGCCAGATGAGCACTGCAAATAATAAATGCCTTCAGACTTCAGGAAAGTTCAGTGAAGAGGGCCATGATATTTGGAGACTACTTCATAGAGAAAGGAGAACTTGGCCTGGGAATTGAAGGAGGAGTAGAACATAGACAAATAGAAAGACACGGATCCAATCCAGGAAGATGAACTAAGAAAGAAAAGTTAGATTTACTCTAGGAGTGATAGATTAGTTTGATGAGGCATTCTGTTAGTGGGAGTAGAAAAAATGAAATCGGGGAACTAGAAAGTAAGGGAGATGGTAGAGACTCTCCAGTCTGGGATAAGACGTTGGACTATGGGGGAAGCTATTGAAACTCTGTGGGCAGGATTTTGACATAAAAAAAATCAATGTTTATAAAGATTAATTTTCAGACCATGTGTAGAATGGGATGTGAGAGAGAAAAAGTAGTCAAGCAGTAAAGTAGCCTAAGTATAAATAAAAAATTCAAAAATTAAAATTCAAAAAATTCACATGAAGAGAAGAAAGAGATAAATTTTGAAGAATTGACAGGACAAGATAACTCATTGGACACAGGGGCTCAGATAGCTTAAAGCAAAATTCCTAGGTGTCAAGCTTTGAAAAAATGATGGCATCATTAACTGAAATAGCAAAGTTCAGAGAAGGGTTTTTTTTTTTGTTTTTTTTTTTTTTTAGAGAAGATGATTAGTTTTGTGTTACATGGTTTTGGTTTGCAACATCAGTGGGATGCTTACAGATGCCCGTCAGACAGCTGGAGATGTGCAAATGCATTTTAAGTTTAGCAGAGCTAGTGTTACAGATTAGAGAGGATGGCATGTGCGGGTGAGAGGCAAAATCATGTGTGGGTCAGAGATTTGCAGCTCTTAGCAAAATGCCTGGCACATGTTTATCTCAATACATATTTATCGAATGAAAACTAAATTTTTAACCGGAATACTTTAGGTTGGAAGTGACAGAAATGCATCAGAAACTGACTTAAAGTTTGAATGTATTGGGTCATGTAACAGAGAAATCCAGGAACAGGGCTGACTTTAGGCATGACTGGATCAATATACTTACAGGATTAGGGATTTCTAACTCTCAACTCTGCTTTGTTGTGTGTTAGCTTTTGTTCTTTGTGAGCTCTCTGCTTTTCTGGCACATTCTACCAGCTTAGCTAACTCTGCAGAAAGAAAGCTCATTTTTTTTTTCCACCAAGTTCTGCATAACTACCAGGATTCAGTCTGCCAGGAAAAACTTGAAACATTCCACCATTCCTGAACCATTTGCTGTGATTCTGATGAACTAGGCTCTTCCCTAGAATCAGGGACAGTGAGCATAGTGCTCACCAGAATACACTTAAACAAAACCTAAAGGGATAAGGAGGTTAGATTCAAAGAAAATCAGGGTTCTTTTGCCCAAAGAGAGGAGTATGGATGCTAGGCTGGTAAATTTAATATATGTTCCCTATTGGAATTAGGAGGAAAGATAACGAGCTAAAGCCTGGGCCTAGAGTATACTCACATTTCCAAGGCAGGAAGAAGGTGGGGACAGTGAAGGGGAAACAAGTGAATCCACAGGGAAGGCTTATTGATGACCACGAAGCACAGACGGGAGCTCATTGGGTCCATTTCTTGATATATGACTTCTGTGTAAGCCTTCTCCAGACACAAGAGGACCCCAAAATGGCATGTTCCCTTGGATAAAATGTAACAATATCTCCATCCCTGCAGGGTAGGTTCTTTTTCAGTAATTTAGACATACAGCAAGACATTCAAAAGTCGAGATTGTAGTGAAATAACAGCTACTTTTACCATTCTTATGTCTTTGGTTACCAGATTCAAAGCATGTGACTTCGACATTTTAAGAAGAGACAACATCCTAAAATGATTTTCTTCCTGGTTTTTATAGCTCAGGGTTTTCAAAGGGAAGTGGACACATGTCAGTACCTAATGATTCAAAGCTTCTATTTCTTTATTTTCTTTATATATTTTAAGGCCTACCCAGTCATTGCTTAGCTTCAGCCCAGCAGAAGCTGGCCTTGCTCTATTGTCACTCTGCCCTTCAGCTTCCACTGTGCATTTTGCTTCCTTCTCTGTGAGGTGTAAGTCCTGCCACATGGGCCAGTACTCCTGCTTCAATGACTTGTGTGGCCACAGTCAGAAAATATTCTGTTTGGTCATCAGAGCTCTCAGGACCATTACTGGAATATAGTAAGTTCTCAACAAATATATGTGGTTATTAATATTACTGTCATGATTCTTATTACAAATCTACCCACTTGGCAAATGCCAGCAATCAGTGCATTACTCCATGCAGGAAACCACTCTTTGTGATCTTATTTTTCTCCAGGAAATGCATCGTGGATCTCAAGAAAGAGTGAGTCCCTTTGGTGCTAGCCAGATCACTGTTCTTTGACGTGAACCTCACATTCAGTATTTTACTTTTTGAATATTCCTTCTTGTTTCTGCTTTTAGTCATTTCAATGCATTTTGGTTTGGTTCCACATTTTATAGTTTTTAGGGCTATATAGTGCCCCCTGCCAAGTGCTTGCATGTTTGGCATATTTCTTAAGACACATTTACTATATGAAAACTGTAAAATTTAAAATACAGTGTATTTTTGTACATGGGTGCATTTCTATGTATGTGTGTACCTATATATATACACCCATACATATATACATATACTCACATATGTACAACCATCAGATGTTACCTAAAGCTTTCATGAGAACGAGGTTTTAGGCATGCCATTTCTTGTCAAGAAAATCATTTAGCAGATATCTCAAGGATGTATTTTTTCTTGAAAAATATATTCATAACAACAGCTGTGATTATTCCTGTTTACTTTGTTTGTCCTTACCATGTGCTGAGAACTGTGCTAAGTAATTTACATACATTGTCTTACTTCATTTCACCTCTACAGTAACCCTATGGGATGGTATCATCCCTTTTGTGTTTTTGTTTTTGTTTTTTGAGATGGAGTTTCACTCTTGTTGCCCAGGCTGGAGTGCAGTGGCACAATCTTGGCTCACTGCAACCTCCGCCTCCTGGGTTCAAGCAATTCTCCTGCTTCAGCCTCCTGAGTAGCTGGGATTACAGGTGTGTGTCACCACGCCCATCTAATTTTTTTTTTTTTTTTTTTTTTTTTTTTTTTTTTTGAGACGGAGTCTCGCTCTGTTGCCCAGGCTGGAGTGCAGTGGCGCAATCTCGGCTCACTGCAAGCTCTGCCTCCCGGGTTCACGCCATTCTCCTGTCTCAGCCTCTCCGAGTAGCTGGGACTACAGGCGCCCACCACCACGCCCGGCTAATTTTTTGTATTTTTAGTAGAGACGGGGTTTCACCGTGGTTTCGATCTCCTGACCTCGTGATCCGCCCGCCTCGGCCTCCCAAAGTGCTGGGATTACAAGCGTGAGCCACCGCGCCCGGCCTAATTTTTGTATTTTTTTAGTAGTGACAGGGTTTGACCATGTTGACCAGGCTGGTCTCGAACTCCTAACCTCAGATGGTCCACCCGCCTTGGCCTCCCAAAGTGCTGGGATTACAAGCTTGAGCCACCGCGCCTGGCCCTCATCCCTTTTTTATATGTGTGGGTGCTGAGAAGCTGAGATGTGAATTATAGCCAGGCCCCATATGGAGGTGTATCTGTATAAACTATAAAAACATTTTATAGGTTTTAGGGCTATGTAGTCACCCCTCCAAGTGCTTATATGCTTGACTTATTTATTATGACCCATTTAGTTTATGCAAATTGTGAAATCTAAAATATAGTACATTTCTGTACATTGGTGTTTTTCTTTATATGTATACATTTGTGTATACACACACATATACATACACTCACATGTGTGCAACCACCAGTTCTCACCTGACATTTTAACGAGAATGAGGTTGTGATCATGCTCTTACTGATTGCGTGAACTGCTGCCTGCCAATTCCATTGCTCTTCAGCTCCATTGGAAACAGTTCCATACTTCAATTAAAGCACCATGTAAGCCAGAAAACCACTATTAATAAAAAGTATTCCATGGAATAGAAAGCATTTATTAAATTGCTATTCTGATTTAGTTTCATGATGCTTGGATATTAGAATATGAGATCAATAGCCATTTATATGAAAGGGGTTTGTAAAACATTTTTATATACATTTTTTATTTTTTCTGAAGAGTTTTTTAGCATGTATGTTTTACTCTCCTGGATGATTATTTTTTCATGTTGTGCTACAATTTTTAAAAAATTTTCTTATTCCTTTGGGTAATACCAGTGGTCTCTCTAGGGAATTTAAAAAGAGTCTGGATATATTGCATAAATGGTGTATTTCTAGACTAGCACTAATGACTGGGAAATATAGTGACTTTGAGAGTGTGCCCTGCAAAAATGCTTGTGGTGAAATGCAGATTGCTCCAATTTCCTGCTGAAATGTCCATCTCTGCAGGGAGTGCTACTTTCCAGGGTTATACCATCAGAAATCAATTCTGCTCATGGAGATTATTAAAGACTCAGAGCAAATACCAAGTCCGAAATCAATGTGATGTGATTATACTTATCTGTATAAGTACCAACAATTTTTGGTCACCAAGAAATTATGTGAATTTTAAAAAATGGTTTAGGTGAGATTTAGCCATCAGAATCTAATTTGATTTCTAAGAGAGAATATTTAGAATGTAGATTTTAGCAAGCACCATAATATATAAGACAAGAACACTTTGTGTCTGTTTCTTATTTGATAAGAACTGTGCTGTTCTTTCTTTAAAACTGCAGTTTACAAAATATGTCATAACTTAAATTGGCATATATAAGCATGATGTGGCAAATGTTCCTCAGCAAATTCTCAAGGGATTGGAACATTTCCCAACCTTTTCAAAGCAAAGATATAAAGTATATTCTTTTGGAATCCCAAAGGAAGATATTATTAAATACAAATGGAGAGAATTTTGAAATTGTTGAACAGGCTGTTATTTTGATATATTTCTTCCCTATCCAAAGTTTTAGTATTATTATTTTCAATGGGTCATCAGATTTTACAGAGAAAGACTAATTTTTTAAAAAACTTTTGTTACATTTGGAAAATTTTGGATTGCAACACTTCTAGATTCTGAGATATTCCTAGAGCCTAAAATCAAATATCTGTATTTCTCCAGATTAATTTTGTTTGGGGTATTATGAAATAATTGCAAGGAAAAAAGTACTCGTCACATCCTTTCACTGTATTTTCTTTTCCAAAAATGAACCCAAATAGTTGAAATCTAAGACAGTGAATAGAATTTGAACCATTTTAGTGATAAACAATATAACTGTTGAAACAAAGCTAATGTACATATCCAAGAAAAATTTCCAGGCACATGTCCATTGTCGGTCTTGTCTAGGTTCATCCCATTTATGCCAGGTAAAGATCAAGTTTTGTTTTTGTTGTTTTTGGTCTAATGCAAAGAATATCTTAAGAACGCATTCTTTGGCAACTTATTATACACTGTACATTAGCCCCAATATTTTATTTTATTCTCATCATTCTCTAAAGCAGAAGTTTCAAACAAATGTCTCCAGGGCTTGGCAGGGGAAGTATGTGACTGAAGGTGGGGATTGTTGCAAACTGATCCCCTGTTTGAAGTGATCAGCAGCTACTCAGCTTCAGCAGAGTGTCGGCAGATGGAAATTGAAAGCCAGTGTGGTTAGGACTTTCTAATTTTTTAAAAGGAAATATAAATTCCTTTATTATGATGATTAATGTGAAATATTCTGATTTCTATATGCTATGGACTAATTAAATTTTTAAAAATAATGCATAGACTGATAAAACATATCTGTGAGCCACATGTGACCTGAGGATCACCAATCATCAAATTCTTGACTAAAGCATGACACCATATGACATCCTTATCAAATAATATTTATTGAGATCTTGAGTGTTCTCTGGCAGGTCTTCTGATGTTTGTTAGTAGTGGCTTGCTCTGCCTGGTTCTTTGCTCCTGAATCTCCATTTCCCTTAATTAATTCCACTTTATTGCCTGTCTAAGGATGAAATTCTTGAATTAAAAAGAAATAGTTTGACATAGTATAAAGCCCATGTATTAGTCTATTCTCTCACTGCTATTAAAAACTACCTGAGGCTGGGTCGTTTATAAAGAAAAGAGGTTTAATTGACTCACAGTTCCACAGGCTTAACAGGAAGCATGGCTTGGAGGCCTCTGGAAACTTACGATCATGGCAGAAGGGGAAGGAGAAGCAAAGCATGTCTTCTCATGGCAACAGAAAAGAGAGAGAGAGAAGGGGGAAGTGCCCACACTTTTAAGCCATCAGATCTCATGAAAACTCACTCACAATTACTAAAATAGCAAGGGGGAAATCTGGCCCCATGATCCAATCGCCTCCCACCAAGCTCCTCCCTGACAAATGGAGATTACAATTTGACATGAGATTTGGATGGGGACACAGAACTAAATTCTATCAGCCCACATAAGGGTCCTTGATCTTATTATTAATCTAGTGCTCTTATCAAGGATTCTTTCTTCTTCCTGAGAAAAGTCTTTATCTTATATTCCACTTTTACAGATTTGTACTCTGTCTTATTTACTGTTCCTAAAAAATCACACCCAGAACACAAGCCTCTATAGGATTGGGGCTTCCATTGATAAACTTGGTGTGGTTAGGGTTTAATGTTCAACCGTTTTTCTGCAAGCTTATAGTTTGAGCCCTTCAGTTATTTAACAGGCCTCATTGATGCCGATTTCCTGACTTCCTCAATCTTCATTGTCTCTTTCTAAAATTTCTTGATTTTCAAGGTTCTTTGTTTCATGTTGGTATCACCGATATCCCAGTGACTTGCCTTTCCAGTTTTTTTGTTTGTTTGTTTGTTTTTTCTGGATTCTGGGTTCTACATGCCTGGCTGGACTTTTAGTTACAGCTCTTTCCGCCTCAGTGGTGAAGTTGCTTCTTGGCTGTCTCAGCTTCCAGACATTGCTCTAATTAACCCATTCATATCTGTGGTAGCATCAGGCAAAACTCCTTGGGAAGGTAGTACTTACAGAACTGCTTTTATTATGGAAACACTGAAAACAAAAACAAGAAGGAATAAAATCTTGCTCTCTTTATGTCCTCATGCAATTCAAATGGACTTAATTGTTCTTATCCAAAAGTTACTGTGTGTGTAACTTATATGATAAAGTAGATTGGTGGTTATTTCATTAGTATAGTCCATTGATACAAGAAAAGGAGTGATATTTTTTAAATTTCCTGCTGATTTATGAAAGAATAAATGCTAGTGCTAGTTGAATAAGGTAACAACCTATTAAAATGCTCTTGTAGAGCTGAAAGAGAAGAGTTAGAGGTTATTAGAATGTTTAGGGTATTAACTGTTAAAATTCCCTTTTAGAGTGTCACATCACTTTGGGATTATTCTCAAATATGGTAATCCATAATATATTATAATTTGAATCAGTGAACTTGAAGAACAGCCCCAAAGAACTGAACATTGATATGGAAATTTTCTTTGAAAACTAGGTTTTAAATTCCAAATTCCAGAAAGCTTAAACTGATTTTCATGGAACTACCGTTACTCATGTCATGTTGATTCGTTTTGTTTTTGAGGAAAGATGAATATTATCAATGAATGTTTCATCCTTCTTTTGTCTTTTCTTGCCCACCTGTATGAGATTGAAAAGAGTGAACAGTAAATTGCCAAAAAGCTTTGAACCTGGTGTATGTCAAGAGCATAAGTAAATTCTCCATTAAAGATATTTGAAGGTTGCATCCAAAATATTGATTGAGTATGCTCCAGGAACTTTAACTACAATGATGTAGCAAACAAAATGCTTGAATTGTTGATTGTAAATTGAGCCTTCTCTGGCTTCATTTGTTGTGTACCATGTCCTGTAAAAGCTTGGTTCAGAAGATAGAGAAGTTCCTATTTCAAAGTATTTCAATCTCAAAGAGATACATAAACATACAAATAATAATATGTGTATGTATGGAAGTACAATGTGAAAAATATACATGGACATGTATTAGTATTCACATATGTATCACGGTATTCTGTGGCAAATGGGCTACACATTAGTTGGTTTGACTGTGTGTCCTCTTTTTATTGCTTATCTCTGGAAATCTTTGGGAAGATTCCACAGCACTTGGGCTTTGCTTGGTAAGAACTTAATGTTTGGTGGCATGGGGATATGGCATGGGTGTATGTTTGAAATCTTCAAGTAATAGTGATTATAAGGAAATATGACTTTAAACAAAATCAAAGAGAACCAGACATGAGACATGCCTTTGAATATTGTCTTCATAGTAATACCTTGGAAGCTATGCATTTAATCCAGAGGGCTTTCATGTACAGTTTTGCATATATTTGGGAATTGTCCTTTTAAGTTGTAAATATATCTTAAAATTATTTTCAATGGTGGCAATTATTCACCCTTTCAAGATAAATGTGTTCTTCAAAAAAAGTAAAATGATAGTGGATGTCAATGCTGAAAAATAAGATAAGCTATAAAAACAGATAATATGGCTTGTGAATTTTTTTAAACACACAGGTTTCAGATAATGAGCCTACTTTTCTTATATAACCAATAAGAGAGTTGTGCATGCACTTCTTTTTTTAAAAAAAGAAATTCAAACATGTTCTGGGCAACATCAGTGTCAATGAATAAGTACATGTTTTTCCAAAGTGATTTTTTAAGGTAAAACACTTATTTGGGTATATAAGTTAATTTGTTTTTATTTTTCTGCTTCCTGGAGACAGTAATAGTAGTAAGGAGATAAATATGAATAAAGACAATGTAACATACAAAGAATACTGCTAGGGTTGCCAGTATTCTGGCACCTGTATGAGATTGAAAAGAGTGAACCTTGATAATTTTCAGCAGTGCTAATCATGGTTAGTGGAGATAATTTGGTTATTCAGCAATGCTAATCATGGTTAGTGGAGATAAGGGCAACCTATATTGCCCACCTGTATGAGAACCTTCACTCTCATACAGGTGGGCAATATAACCCATAATAAAAGGGTTGGATGCCCAGTTGAATTAGAATTTCAGAGAGACAACAAATAATTTTTAGTCTGATTTTATAAGTATGTTCAATGCAATATTTGGACATACTTATGCTAAGAAAATTCTTTGTTGAAATTCAAGTTTAATGGGAGTCTCTTATTTTAAGTTGCTAAATCTGGCAACCCCCTTAATGTTTATCAGTAGTTACATTTATTTTATTTTATTTTATTATTTTATTTTATGTTTGGAGAAACACCTGTAGAATATCTTCTATGTAACAATGTGACCCTATATCTTGTGGAAGTTACAGAGTACGTGCCTTCCTCAGAGTCTACACTCTAGCAGAGAAAATAAGAAATGTGTGATTAACCATATTTTGAGAGAAATTGAAGTGAGTGCTCCAGGAGAAGTACAGTGACCATTCAGAGACTAAAGAGGTTACTTCTGGTTGAGGAAACCATGGAAGGGACAATTGAGTTGATATTAACATTAGCCTGAAAGGATTAACAGGTTTTTACCCACCTGGAAATAGGGAGGAAAGGGCACATCCAGGCAAGAGAACAGCACTGGAAAAAGCATTCACTTGGAAAATGATTGGGTGTATTTAAGGAACTACAGTTTGTTTAGAGCAGTGGTTCTCAAACTTCAGCACACATCAGAGTCATCTAGAAGGCTTGTTAAAAATACAAGTTTTTGGGACCCCAGCTAGAGTTTCTGACTCAGTAGGTCCCTATGGGGAAATAATTTGCATTTTTAACAATTTCTCAGGTGATTCTGATGCTGCCAGTATGTGGACCACAATTAGGGAACCACGAAATAGAATGCAGCTCTGGGAACTAGTGGAAGATGAGGTTGGGAAGTTGGTTGGGGTCCTGAGGGCCTTGTCTGTCTTGCTCAGGAGCTTGAGTTTTGTTTAATAGGCAGTGGGGAGCCATTAAAGGCTGGTGATCAAGGTGACATAAAAGAGTTGTACTTTAGAAATATTTATCTGGTGGTAGTGTATGGGATTGATTGAAAGGAGTAGCGACAGATCAGAGAAAAAAGGCCAGTTAAGTAGCTATTACATTAGACAGAACAGGAAGTCAAAGGCCCAAACTGGAGAGGTAATGTCAGAAAGGACAGATGCTTCTAAGAACTACTTGTTATCTTTATAAGTGTTAGAGAATCAGACAGTAGATTTTCTTTAGCGGACTCTTTCTTCCCGAGAAGCCAGTTTCAAAATTGATAAGAATTTGGTTTTCCAAGATTGCTTGAAGTTTTGAGAAAATAGTTACTGAAGTTTTCAAATTAAATAAGCAGCTTTTGCCTGTTTGGTTACAACAGTACTTTCTCATTAAACAGTAATCAGTTAAAGTACGGGCTGTTTTTTATTAAAACAGAATGGAATACTTGCACGCAGCACAAAGGTCAATGCATAAAGCTGAACAGAAAAATTGATAGACACACAATGTGGTTTCACAGATTGTGTCATTGACATCTTATTTCAATTCACAAGGAATACATCCTGTGTCTCTAAGACGTATTTCTGAGGGCAGCTCTATTTTCTGTACTCAATTATTTATTTAACTCCTATTTAGTTGTAACATTTCTTATAGGCCAATATCTGCCAGAACCTATCATTGGATCTGATTTAGATATATAAACAAAGTAAAATATACCTTTCTTAGAAGTGACATTGGAATGAGCTAAAAACTGATATGGAAGGGGCATTGAAGAATCACAATCAATGCTCGTCACCAACTCCACTAACCATGATTAGCACTGCTGAAAATTATCTCTGTTGCTGCCGACATGAAACTTACTAATTTTCACCCGTTTCTTAGTAAATTTTAATTAGTTTTTTCTATGAAAATTGTGTGCGTATTTCCAAAAACAACATATGAAAGATATAAAGAATAACATAATGATCACACATAATTACATAATCTTGCCAATCAGAGAAACATTAAACACTTTGGTGTATATGCCTCCCTATAGTATATATGATTTTGTGACCTGATTTTTGTTAACATCATATAAACTTTCTTATGCCAATTATTATTCTTTGAAAACACAGCTTATATAGCATCATATAAAATATAATAAGTTACTACATAAGTAAAAAGGTGTCTTTCAGTTTTTACTATGTTAAATATTTCTGCAAAATATATCTTTATATCTGAATCTTTCTGCTCTTCCTTGATGGTTTATTTCTATAAGATAATTTCATATACTAAGCTGGTTTACTACAGAAACATAAAGTGGAAAAAAGACACCTTATTCAACATATGGTACTGGGGTAACTGCAAGCCACATGTAGAAGAATGAAACTGGATCCTCATCTCTCACCTTATACAAAAATCAACTCAAGATGGTTCAAAGACTTAAATCTAAGGCCCGAAACCATAAAAATTCTAGAAGATAACATTGGGAAAACTCTTCTAATTGGTGTAGTCAAAGAATTCATGACTAAGAACCCAAAAGCAAATGCAAACATAAATGAATGGGACCTAATTAAACTAAAAAGCTTCTGCTCAGCAAAAGAAATAATCATCAGATAACACACACAGTGGGAGAAAATATTTGCAAACTATGCATCTGACAAACGACTAACATCCAGAATTATTGGGGGAAGTTCAGCCAGATATCAGGCGAAATTCACTCCCGATTATTTCACGTAGGTTCTTTTCTATTTTCCCTAAGTGTCAGCCGGTCTGAGAAATAAAGGGTGAGGGTACAAAAGAGAGAAATTTTAAAGCTGGGTGTCTGGGGGAGACATCACATGTCGGCAGGTTCCGTGATGCCCCACAAGCCGCAAAACCAGCAAGTTTTTATTAGTGATTTTCAAAAGGGAAGGGAGTGTATGAATAGAGTGTGGGTCACAGAGATCACATGCTTCACAAGGTAATAGAATATCACAAGGCAAATGGAGGCAGGGCAAGATCATAGGACCACAGGACTGGGGCGAAATTAAAATTGCTAATGAAGTTTCAGGCACGCATTATCAATGATAACATCAGGAGACAGGGTTTGAGAGCAACCGGTCTTACCAAAATTTATTAGGTGGGAATTTCCTCATCCTAATAAGCCTGGGAGTGCTACGGGAGACTGGGGCTTATTTCATCCCTACAGCTGCGACCATAAAAGACAGCCGCCCCCGAAGCGGCCATTTCAGAGGCCTACCCTCAGGGATGCATTCTCTTTCTCAGGGATGTTCCTTGCTGAGAAAAAGAATTCAGTGATATTTCTCCCATTTACTTTTGAAAGAAGAGAAATATGGCTCTGTTCTGCCTGGCTCACCAGCAGGCAGAGTTTATAAGGTTATCTCTCTTGTTCCCTGTCCATTGCTGTTATCCTGTTCTTTTTTCAAGGTGCCCAGATTTCATATTGTTTAAACACACATACTCTACAATTTGTACAGTTAACGCAATCATCACAGGGTCCTGAGGTGGCATACATCCTCCTCAGCTTATGAAAATGATGGGATTAAGAGATTAAAGACAGGCATAGGAAATCACAAGGGTATTGATTGGGGAAGTGATACTTGTCCATGAAATCTTCACAATTTATGTTCAGAGATTGCAGTAAAGACAGGCATAAGAAATTATAAAAGTATTAATTTGGGGAACTAATAAATGTCCTTGAAATCTTCACAATCCACGTTCTTCTGCCATGGCTTCAGCCGGTCCTTCCCTTTGGGGTCCCTGACTTCCTGCAACACAGAATCTTCAAGGAACTCAAAGAAATCAGCAAGGAAAAAACAAATAATCCTATCAAAAAGTGGGCAAAGGGCATGAATGAACAATTCTCAAAAGAAGATATATAAATAGCCAACAAACATATGAAAAAATCCTCAACATCACTAATTATCAGGGAAATGCAAATTAAAACCACAATGAGATACCACCTTACTTCTGTAAGAATGGCAAAAATTTAAAAAAATTAAAAATATTATTAAATGTTGGCATGGATGTGGTAAAAAGGGAATACTTTTACACTGCTAGTGGGAATGTAAACTAGTATAATCACTGTGGATAACAGTATGGAGATTCCTTAAATAACTAAAAATAGAATACCATTTAATCCACTACTGGGTATCTACCCAAAGGAAAAAAAGTCATTGTATAAAAAAGGCACATGCACATGCATGTTTATAGCAGCACAACTTGCAATTGCAGAAGTATGGAACCAACTCAAATGTCCATCAACCAACGAATGGATAAAGAAAATATATTATGTATACACCATGGAATACTACTCAGCCATAAAATGGAATGAAATAATGGCATTTGCAACAACTTGGATGGAGTTGGAGACCATTATTCTAAGTGAAGTAACTCAGGGATGGAAAACCAAATATCGTATATTCTCACTTACAAGTGGAAGCTAAACTATGAGGATACAAAGACATAAGAATGATATAAGGGACTTTAGGGACTCAGGCAGAAGGGTTGGAGGGGGATAAGGACTAAAAGACTACATATTGGGTACAGTACACACTGCTAGAGTGACAGGTCCACCAAAATCTCAGAAGTCACCACTAATGAACTTATCCATGTAACCAAAAACCACCTCTTCCCCAAAAACTATTGAAATAAAAAAGGAATCAAATGCTATCTTTAAAAAGATAGATGAATAATTTATTATTAGATACAACTTTTTAATGCAGTTTGGATCAGGGCTTTCCAACATGTTTCACTTCAGTGCACATAGAAAACCATAGAGATTGCTCACAGCTTGAGGTGAAGGAGGTCAGTATTTTGACTGTCTGTAACCAATAACTACATACTCAGGCTGAGGCCAGATTATCAAGATTTTTTATTCTCTCCTTGGCATTCATGTTTGTTGATAGCTTATGCTTACAGAAGGGGAGACTAGTTTCACAGTATTAATTATTAATATATCATTACATCTAGATTTGTAAAATGTATTCATGCCTTACTTTGTATCAAATGGACATAGGTTATGATTGAAATATTTAGGGTGGCTAAAATATTGATTTGTTAACCTATTTAATGGCAAAATTAATGCACTGATTTTTAAAAGGTAGATTATCTTTGTGACAACAAGCTCTGATCATTCATTTTGGATTTTTTAAGAGTAATTTGGTGGAGGATCATCTAAATTACTTAGATTTTTGGACATTTTATGCCTTCAAAAACCTTTCCATAGTTAAATACCCCCTTTAAAGTTATTATGTTTATAAAATTTCCAAGCCATTCACTAAAATCAAGTTCATAACATGAATTGGAGGGATTTAATGGGTGGATCATATAGTGAGTTACTCCTGGATCACTCAACAGATTGGAAACTGTAAGTAGATAACAAAGATTCCTGTAATCAGGATTTGAATCTTTCTGGTTTTCACTGTTGTATGCTTTTCTCTCAGAAAAAAAATCAGTTTTTAAAAAATAACTGATAAAAATCAACCCTTTCCATGACTTGTGAGCTTCCCATCTGATCTGCACCAATTCCACTCCTTTGTCAATTTTGTTGGTGTCCACAACCCTCCACTCCCTAGTTGTCATGAAACTGAGAAAACTGAGTTGCCTCTTTTGAGGGAAAATGTAAGGGAAGCTAGACTAGCAAGTTACAAGCAGCAGAGAAATGTGATAATTTATTGACCCAATTCTATCAAACATTATATAACAGGCAGAAAAAGGAGAGCACATTCTAATGACTACTTAGAACTGAGAATTATTGGCTTTGCAAAGATTTTAGAGATCCTCCTTCTTAACCTAATTGTTTTGTCAGTGAGAAATCTAAAACCTAGAGTCATTCAACTCATTCAGGATCATCCAATGGCTCCTGGTGTGACAGAGCTGAGGACCTACATCTCCTACGTGGCCATTCAGCTGTGAAGAAAGGAATCTCTACACTTGTAATAAATGACTGTGGTATGAAGAGAAGCTATATATAACTATATGGTTGGGGGGGAGTAAAAAAGTTCGCTTATTGGCTATTTTATCCTGTTGAAGAAGAAGTATGATTTTTTTTTTTTTTTTTTACAATTCTCTTCAGCCTGGTCATCATCTAAATTCTTTCCTTGCCACAAGTGTTTAGTTCCATCTGTTTGATCTAGTTTCCCATGGATACAGAGCTCTAATTGTATAACAAAATCCAAAGGGAAATTGGGCTTGCTTACGGAAAATCTCTTTGTGACAAACTTTGTAAAAAGTTTTGTCCTATAAATTGAGATGTGCTTATATTAGTAATATTATGGATATAAGATATATCACTTAGACACTGAGCCTTTAAAGTAATTTAAAGTGATTAACTTTAAATGGGATTTTCAGATCTAGATGGCTTTTACTTTCATAGAATATTTTCAAAACATTTTAAATCTTTGGTCCAATATGATTGGGAAAATCTGAATATTAATTTCATGTGTTCTTCTGCATACTTCCTTAAAGTAGTCTGGGTTAGTTTGCTGAGAATGATGGTTTCCAGCTTCATCCATGTCCCTGCAAAGGGCATGAACTCACCCTTTTATGGCTGCATAATATTCCATGGTGTATATGTACATATTTTCTTTATCCAGTCTATCATTGTTGGGCATTTGGGTTGGTTACAAGTCTTTGCTATTGTGAATAGTACCGCAATAAACATACACGTGCATGTGTCTTTATAGTAGGATGATTTATAATCCTTTGGGTATATACCCAGTAATGGGATTGCTGGGTCAAATGGTATTTCTGGTTCTAGATCCTTGAAGAATTGCCACACTGTCCTCCACAATGGTTGAACAAATTTACATTCCCACCAACAGTGTAAAAGGGTTCCTATTTCTCCACATCCTCTCCAGTATCTGTAGTTTCCTGACTTTTTAATGATCTCCATTCTGACTGTTGTGAAATGGTATCTCATTGTGGTTTTGATTTGCATTTCTGTAATGACCAGTGATGATTAGCTTTTTTTCATATATTTGTTGGCTGCATAAATGTCTTCTTTTGAAAAGTATCTGTTCATTTCCTTTGCCCACTTTTTGATAGGGTTATTGAAAACCAAACACCGCATGTTCTCACTCATGTTGAACATTGAGAACACATGGACACAGGGAGGGGAACATCACACACTGGGCCTGTCGTGGGGTGGGGGGCTAGGGGAGGGATAGCATTAGGAGAAATGCCTAATGTAGATGATGGGTTGATGGGTGCAGCAAACCACCATGGCATGTGTATACCTATGTAACAAACCTGCACATTCTGCACATGTATCCCGGAACTTAAAGTATTTTTAAAAAAAAAAAGTAGTCTGGGTTAGCCAGAGGATCTTCTCCACTTTAAGGTTATAAAGAAATGTAGTTAGAGTCAAAAATTAATAGAAAGGGAGGATGAGAAGTGAACAGGACAAATGGTTGTATGCTTTATGTTCTAGGGCTCCTTGGCCTTTTCCCAGCTGGGTGAATATCTGCAGTAGCATGGTCAGGAAATTTGCCTTGGTCTTGGCAGTCTCAAAGGATGCAGCCCAGCCTCTGTGCGGGTGATCCATATTTTAATTAGCTGGGATTGTGTCCAGTGTCTCCCTGGGGAATCTCCTCCCTTTTAATAAGGCTAGCTTAGCATAAATAGAATCCATCTGAGAATGAACCAGAAGTCTTGGTTTTGCTCTGAGCCCAACCCTGCAATAATATAATAACAGTCATGGCTTGTATTAGAATCCTAAATTCATCCTCTTCTAAGCTGAATGTAGCCATATCAAAATTAGCCTGTAGTGTTAGAAGAGTCAGGCAGGAAGTACACAGCTACTATTCACTTTTTCCATTGACAGACATAAAGTCGAATTTACATATTTTTTGTTGTATCAAAAAAGTGCCCTTGCCTCTGCATCACTGGGCATGGAGTCTTCTTAAGCATTAAGAGTTCACATTTCGTGTTTGTAGAAGTGTTGCATGAAATCCCTGCTATCTTTCTTGCTGCAGAACAGCCAAATTTGATATGAATGACCATTAAAATCAGAAGGCTAGGCATCGTGGCTCATGTCTGTAAACTCAGCCCTTTGGAAAGCTGAGGAAGGAGGATTGCTGGAGCCCAGGAATTTGAGACTAGCCTGGGCAACATGGCAAAACTCCATCTCTTCCACACACACACACACACACACACACACACACACACACAAGGCAAAAATTAGCTTGGTGTGGTGGCATGTACCTGTAGTCCCAGCTACTTGGGGGGTTGAGAGATGGGAGGATCGCTGGAGTCCAGGATGTCGAGACTACAGTGAGCCATGATCGTGCCACTGCGTTCCCACCTGGGTGACAGAGAGAGACCCCATCTCTAAATAAATAAATAATAAAATAAAATCAGAAGCAGTAATCTGGCAGTTTTTAAACCTAGTCTAGCTCAAAGATGGGCTCAGTGGCCAGCTCAGTCAAATGTAACTAGTTGCCAATATTTAAACACTGGGACATCTCACATAAGAAGACAGATTTCTAACTTTTAAAATTTGCAGAGTGTGGCAACCCTTGGCCCACATTTCTATGTGACAATATCTGGCTGGGGAAAAGAAACTGGGACTCCCTCATCAGATGAATCCTGTACACTTTCATATACCGCAGTTCCCCATCTGGCTGCTTTGGATGTTTATACCACCCACCTTATGCTTTTGGCACTAGATCTCAGGATATAAGCATTAGTTTCCTAAGTAGACAACATGAGGCGCCTGCGCAGGTCAGATCTATGTTAAATCCCAGATCCTCTCTTTTCCAAAGATGGAATGTGTACAAATCTCCAAGCCTTCATGAGCTTTGGCATTCACATCTATTAATAAGGCAGGTTTCTTTCCAGGATTGTTGTGAGCTTTAAATAAAATACCATTCATGTAGACCCCAAATTTATGTCCTCCTCATATTAAAGGCTCAGTGGATATTTATTATCCTTCCACTTCCTGGTGTCATAGTTTTTTTTCTGGCTATTTATATTGAAGTGAGAGTATTTGCTACTGTTACCTTTGAAAATTTGCTTTGGAACTACTACCTCAAAGTAATCACCACTTTCAATGATAAAACACTATGGTCATCCTTGAAAACCATTGCTGCTCTTTCCTTTCCTAGATCCTGTAGACTTCTGAGAACTCGTAATATATCTACCTTATAACTTTCAAGTCCACTGAAATGCATTTTGACTTCGATTTGGATTTCCACTGAAGTTTGATTAGTGCACACTAAAAAATTGCCCTGAAATGAAAATGAGAAGAATCAAGTAATAATTGTTCTAAGTGCAATTGAAACATTGTATCTCCTAGTCATTCTCTCTGAGCCTCAGTTTCCCCAGCCATGAAATTGGGATGACAGTGTTTTACAAAGTAGTAATTAGAGTAATGCTGGCTCCAATAGGGCATAAATCCCAAAATGTCCGTGCTCAACACTATAGAAAGTTATTGATCAATCATGTTAGAGTGGTGAGTGTTTGAAGAGAGAGCAGTACTGCTCTTCTTCATGCAGTGGCTGATGCCATCTTAAAACACATCTGAAAAAGTTAAAAATCCATTCCTAGTTCCTAAAGGGAAGGAGACAATGGAGAAAAATTATGTGAGAAATTATTATGGGTCAAGTTTGGAAGAGTTGCACTTTATTTCACTCATACTTAACTGCAAAAAGGTGGGCAGTATAGTCCCTCTCTATGGACAGGGGAGTACAAACACATGGAGGATGGGTAGTTGTCTCTGCCACAACAAGCAATGCTGTGAGAGTTGAAACTCCACCATACCTGCTTCCTGGAGGCTTTCAGCAAGTGGTGGCTACTCTTGCTTTGCTGCTGTTGCAATGGTGTTATTGTCATTATTAGACCTTAAAGTGCCATGCATGACTCAGCCTTTCTAACAGGAAAATTGAAATTAAATTCTATAACCAGTGGCCTGGAATTTGAGGTTCTCTAGGAGTGGAAAGGGTAAAGAATTGAACATGACATCCTTGTTTATCTGAGGACCACACTTGTCAAAATAAAGTCCTATGTTTTTTCCCACATTATAAAGTTGTCTTTATTGTCTACCGTCATCTTTCCCAGCTCTTATATTTTATAATTTTAATTGCATATGTAGTTTAAAGTTCAAGATAAAAGCCAGAAAGTGAAAATGATCTTTATGTCCCTAATATACTGGTAAATCACACTTCTTTTGTTCATAAAACTTTTTTCTATTAAAAATGATTTCAACTGAAAGCAGTGAAATTGGGAAAATCCTAATTTTTCTTTGGAAAATGTCTTTGCACATCATTTCATAATGTATTTCCTCATAGTGTGGTGAGTTGAATGCAAAGGGAGTGTGTTTAAGGCTGGTGAGTCAAGTTTGAAAATGCTATAAATGTATTGACATGATACAAATACCTTTATTTCTAAATTAAATTCAGTTTAAGAATATAATTTAATTTTATATGTTCCTGTGAATTTCACTTAACAAGCACATATCAATAAGCTGCTGTGGCAGGAGCTGATGAGACAAGAAAAAGGTACATTCCCTGTATATACACTCTCAGAGACGTAAACTTTCAAAAACAACGAGAGTGACAAACGGCCCCCAAAAAAGAGACCTGTGACACTGTAGGCAAGACGTTACTCTATCTTGGGTTGACTGGGATATATCAGGAAAGGCTTCTTGTTGCTAAAGAAAAGGCAAGTAAAAATGATCCAGAAAGGAAAGAAAGAATATTTTAATCAGAGGAAGCAGCATATACAAAGGTATTAAGGGAAGAAGAAAAAAGCCTAAAGCAGAGACGATGAAATTTTCTCTTTTTTTTATTACGCTTTAAGTTTTAGGGTACATGTGCACAATGTGCAGGTTTGTTATATATGTATACATGTGCCATGTTGGTGTGCTGCACCCATTAACTTGTCATTTACATTAGGTATATCTCCTAATGCTATCCCTCCCCACTCCCCTGACCCCACGACAGGCCCCAGTGTGTGATGATCCCCTTCCTGTGTCCAAGTGTTCTCATTGTACAATTCCCACCTATGAGTGAGAACATGCGGTGTTTGGTCTTTTGTCCTTGTGATAGTTTGCTGAGAATGATGGTTTCCAGCTTCATCCATGTCCCTACAAAGGACATGAACTCATCATTTTTTATGGCTGCATAGTATTCCATGGTGTATATGTGCCACATTTTCTTAATCCAGTCTATCATTGTTGGACATTTGGGTTGGTTCCAAGTCTTTGCTATTGTGAATAGTGCTGCAATAAACATACGTGTGCATGTGTCTTTATAGCAGCATGACTTATAATCCTTTGGGTATATACCCAGTAATGGGATGGCTGGGTCAAATGGTATTTCTAGTTCTAGATCCTTGAGGAATCACCACACTGTCTTCCACAATGGTTGAACTACTTTACAGTCCCACCAACAATGTAAAAGTGTTCCTATTTCTCCACATCCTCTCAGCACCTGTTGTTTCCTGACTTATTAATGATCGCCATTCTAAATAGTGTGAGATGGTATCTCATTGTGGTTTTGATTTGCATTTCTCTGATGGCCAGTGATGATGAGCATTTTTTCATGTGTCTGTTAGCTGCATAAAAGTCTTCTTTTGAGAAGTGTCTGTTCATGTCCTTTGCCCACTTTTTGATGAGGTTGTTTTTTTCTCGTAAATTTGTTTGAGTTCATTGTAGATTCTGGATATTAGCCCTTTGTCAGATGAGTAGATTGCAAACATTTTCTCCCATTCTGTAGGTTGCCTGTTCACTCTGATGGTAGTTTCTTTTGCTGTGCAGAAGCTCCTTAATTTAATTAGATCCCGTTTGTCATTTTTGGCTTTTGTTGCCATTGCTTTTGGTGTTTTACACATGAAGTCCTTATCCATGCCTATGTCCTGAATGGTATTGCCTAAGTTTTCTTCTAGGGTTTTTATGGTTTTAGGTCTAACATTTAAGTCTTTAATCCATCTTGAATTAATTTTTGTATAAGGTGTAAGGAAGGAATCCAGTTTCAGCTTTCTACAAATGGCTAGCCAGTTTTCCCAGTACCATTTATTAAATAGGGAATCCTTTCCCCATTTCTTTTGTCAGATTTGTCAAAGATCAGATGATTGTAGATGTGTGGTATTATTTCTGAGGGCTCTGTTCTGTTCCATTGATCTATAGCTCTGTTTTCGTACCAGTATCATGCTGTTTTGGTTACTGTAGCCTTGTAGTATAGTTTGAAGTCAGGGAGCATGATCCCTCCAGCTTTGTTCTTTTGGCTTAGGATTGTCTTGGCAATGTGGGCTCTTTATTGGTTCCATATGAACTTTAAAGTAGTTTTTTCCAATTCTGTGAAGAAAGTCATTCGTAGCTTAATGGGAATGGCATTGAATCTATAAATTACCTTGGGCAGTATGGCCATTTTCACAATATTGATTCTTCCTATCCATGAGCATGGAATGTTCTTCCATTTGTTTGTGTCCTCTTTTGTTGAGCAGTGGTTTGTAGTTCTCCTTGAAGAGGTCTTTCACATCCCTTGAAAGTTGGATTCCTAGGTATTTTATTCTCTTTGAAGCAATTGTGAATGGGAGTTCACTCAAGATTTGGCTCTCTGTCTGTTATTGGTGTATAAGAATGCTAGTGATTTTCGCACATTGATTTTGTATCCTGAGACTTTGCTGAAGTTGCTTATCAGCTTAAGGAGATTTTGGGCTGAGACGATGGGGTTTTCTAGATATACAATCATGTCATCTGCAAACAGGGACAGTTTGACTTCCTCTTTTCCTAATTGAATACCTTTTATTTCTTTCTCCTGCCTGATTGCCCTGGCCAGAACTTCCAACCCTATGTTGAATAGGAGTGGTGAGAGAGTGCATCCCTGTCTTGTGCCAGTTTTCTAAGGGAATGCTTCTAGTTTTTGTGCATTCAGTATGATATTGGCTGTGGGTTTGTCATAAATAGCTCTTATCATTTTGAGATATGTCCCATCAGTACCTAATTTATTGAGAGTTTTTAGCATGAAGTGCTGTTGAATTTTGCCAAAAGCCTTTTCTGCATCTATTGAGATAATCATGTGGTTTTTGTCATTGGTTCTGTTTATATGCTGGATTATGTTTATTGATTTACATATGTTGAACCAGCCTTGCATCCCAGGGATGAAGCCCACTTGATTATGGTGGATAAGCTTTTTGATGTGCTGCTGGATTCGGTTTGCCAGTACTCTATTGACGATTTTTGCATTGATGTTCATCAGGGATATTGGTCTAAAATTCTCTTTTTTTGTTGTATCTCGGCCAGGCTTTGGTATTAGGATGATGCTGGCCTCATAAAATGTGTTAGGGAGGATTCCCTCTTTTTCTATTAATTGGAATAGTTTCGGAAGGAATGGTACCAGTTCCTCCTTGTACTTCTGGAAGAATTTGTCTGTGAATCCATCTGGTCCTGGACTTTTTTTGGTTGGTAGGCTATTAATTATTGCCTCAATTTCAGAGCCTGTTGTTGGTCTATTCAGGGATTCAACTTCTTCCTGGTTAGGCTTGGGAGGGTGTATGTGTCCAGGAATTTATCCATTTCTTCTATATTTTCTAGTTTATTTGCATAGAGGTGTTTATAGTATTCTCTGATGGTAGTTTGTATTTCTGTGGGATCAGTGGTGATATCCCCTTTATCATTTTTTATTGCATCTATTTGATTCTTCTCTCTTTTATTCTTTATTAGTCTTGCTAGCAGTCTATCAATTTTATTGATCTTTTCAAAAAACCAGCTCCTGGATTCATTGATTTTTTGAAGGGTTTTTTGTGTCTCTATCTCCTTCATTTCTGCTCTGATCTTAGTTATTTATTGCCTTCTGCTAGCTTTTGAATGTGTTTGCTCTTGCTTCTCTAGTTCTTTTAATTGTGATGTTAGGGTGTCAGTTTTAGATCTTTCCTGATTTCTCTTGTGGGCATTTAGTGCTATAAATTTCCCTCTACACACTGCTTTAAATGTGTCCCAGAGATTCTGGTATGTTGTGTCTTTGTTTTCATTGGTCTCAAAGAACATCTTTATTTCTGCCTTTATTTTGTTATGTACCCAATAGTCATTCAGAAGCAGGTTGTTCAGTTTCCATATAGTTGAGCAGTTTTGAATGAGTTTCTTAATCCTGAGTTCTATTTTGATTGCACTGTGGTCTGAGAGAGTTTGTTATAATTTCTATTCTTTTACATTTACTGAGTACTGCTTTACTTCCAATTATGTGGTCAATTTTGGAATAAGTGTGATGTGATGCTTAGAATTCCTGGATATCCTTTTTAACTTTCTGTCTTATTGATCTGTCTAATGTTGACAGTGGGGTGTTAAAGTCTCCCATTATTATTGTGGGGAAGTCTAAGTCTCTTTGTAGGTCTCTAAGGACTTGTTCTGTGAATCTGGGTGCTCCTGTATTGGGTGCATATATATTTAGGATAGTTAGCTCTTCTTATTGAATTGATCCCTTTACCATTATGTAATGGTCTTCTTTGACTCTTTTGATCTTTGTTGGTTTAAAGTCTGTTTTATCAGAGACTAGGATTGCAACCCCTGCCTTTCTCTGTTTTCCATTTGCTGGGTAGATCTTCCTCCATCCCTTTATTCTGAGCCTATGTGTGTCTCTGCATGTGAGATGGGTCTCCTGAATACAGCACACTGATGAGTCTTGACTCTTTATCCAATTTGCCAGTCTCTGTCTTTTAATTGGAGCATTTGGCCCATTTACATTTACGTTTAATATTGTTATGTGTGAATTTAATCCTGTCATTATGATGTGAGCTGGTTATTTTGCTCGTTAGTTGATGCAGTTTCTTCCTAGCCTCGATGGTCTTTACAATTTGGCATGTTTTTGCAGTGGCTGGTATTGGTTGTTCCTTTCCATGTTTAGTGCTTCCTTCAGGAGCTCTTTTAGGGCAGGCCTGGTGGTGACAGAATCTCTCAGCATTTGCTTGTCTGTAAAGTATTTTATTTCTCCTTCTCTTATGAAGCTTAGTTTGGCTGGATATGAAATTCTGGGTTGAAAATTCTTTTCTTTAAGAATGTTGAATATCGGCCTCCACTCTCTTCTGGCTTGTAGAGTTTCTGCTGAGAGATCCGCTGTTAGTCTGATGGGCTTCCCTTTGTGGGTAACCCGACCTTTCTCTCTGGCTGCCCTTAACATTTTTTCCTTCATTTCAACTTTGGTGAATCTGACAATTATGTGTCTTGAAGTTGTTCTTCTCGAGGAGTATCTTTGTGGCGTTCTCTGTATTTCTTGAATTTGAATGTTGGCCTGCCTTGCTAGATTAGGGAAGTTCTCCTGGATAATATCCTGCAGAGTGTTTCCCAACTTGGTTCCATTCTCCCTGTCATTTTCAGGTACACCAATCAGACGTAGATTTGATCTTTTCACATAGTCCCATATTTCTTGGAGGCTTTGTTCATTTCTTTTTACTCTTTTTTCTCTAAACTTCTCTTCTCGCTTCATTTCATTCATTTGATCTTCAATCACTGATACCCTTTCTTTCAGTTGATGGAATCAGCTATGAAGCTTGCACATTCGTCAAGTAGTTCTTGTGCCATGGTTTTCAGCTCCATCAGGTCATTTAAGGACTTCTCTACACTGGTTATTCTAGTTAGCCATTTGTCTGATCTTTTTTCAAGGTGTTTAGCTTCTTTGCAATGGGTTCGAGCTTCCTTCTTTAGCTCGGAGAAGTTTGATCATCTGAAGCCTTCTTCTCTCACCTCGTCAAAGTCATTCTCCATCCAGCATTGTTCCGTTGCTGGCGAGGAGCTGCATTCCTTTGGAGGGGGAGAGGTGCTCTGATTTTTAGAATTTTCAGCTTTTCTGCTCTGTTTTTTCCCCATCTTTGTGGTTTTATCTACCTTTGGTCTTTGATGATGGTGACGTACAGATGAGGTTTTGGTGTGGATGTCCTTTCTGTTTGTTAGTTTTCCTTCTAACAGTCAGGACCCTCAGCTGCAGTTCTGTTGGAGTTTGCTGGAGGTCCACTCTAGACCCTGTTTGCCTGGGTATCGGCAGCAGAGGCTGCAGAACAGCAGATATTGGTGAACAGCAAATGTTGCTGCCTGATCTTTCTTCTGGAAGCTTCATCTCAGAGGGGTACCCGGCTGTGTGAGGTGTCAGTCTGCCCCTACTGGGGGGTGCCTCCCAGTTAGGCTACTAGGGGTCAGGGACCCACTTGAGGAGGCAGCCTGTCTGTTCTCAGATATCAAACTCCGTACTGGGAGAACCACTACCCTCTCAAGGGTCTTAGCAAATGGCACACGAGGAGATTATATCCTGCACCTGGCTCAGAGGGTTCCACGCCCACAGAACCTCGCTCATTGCTAGCACAGCAGTCTGAGATCGAACTGCAAGGTGGTAGCGAGACTGGGGGAGGGGCACCCGCCATTGCTTAGGCTTGAGTAGGTAAACAAAGCGGCCTGGAAGCTCGAACTGGATGGAGCCCACTGCACCTCAAGGAGGCCTGCCTGCCTCTGTAGACTCCACCTCTGGGGGCAGGGCATAGCCAAACAAAAGGCAGCAGAAACCTCTGCAGACTTAAATGTCCCTGTCTGTCAGAAGATGAAATTTTCTTATGGCCTATCATTTAGGGCCTCTATGCAGGGATGCTGCAGAAATGTTATGGACCAGATTGTGAGGGGGCTTCTTAATTTGGAAACTAAACTTGGGCTTTCTCCTGAGGGAAGTGGGTAGCTTCTAAAGCAGTGATTCTCTGCTCATTAGAGTCACCTGTGAAACTTTATAAGCACTCTCTATCCCTGAGCCCATCTCAGACTAATGAAGTCAGCATTTTTCATAGTGGTGCTGGGGTATTAATATTTTTGACAATCTCCCCAGATAATTTCTAATCTATGGCTAGTTGCGAATTACTCTTCTAAATGTTAGTAAGCAGAGTGTAAAGTGGTACAATGCCAATACTTTGAACTGGAGGCTCATAAAAACTGAGGCAATATGAAGATGCAAACCCGACATGCTTTGATGTTGGAGGAGAAAGAGGGTAAAACAGGTAGGATGTTCCTTACGTTTCTGGTTTTTGAGCTTGGAATAGATGTTGGTTAAATTCAACAGAGTAGAAAATATGACGGGCATATGGCTTAAAGAGGAAGACAGAATTTTGTCCCGTTGAACCTGAAATTCTGTGAGACACGTCTAGAAGGCTCTTAGCTGTACAAGTCTGAAACTCAAGAAATATTTTGGTTATATATATAGAGAGATGTAGAATCACCAGCATATAATGGGAACTGAAGTCTCAGGAGTAAGCAACAATGCTTAGGGAATTTGTGGTGTGAGAATTGGGATAATTACTGAGTCCTGAAAATCATCAACATGTAAGAACCAAGGAGAGGAGTTCATGAAGGAAAGCAAACAACTGAAGACAAAAGGCATTCACTGTCTGTTTAAATGCTGGGAATTTATAGTTTATTCCATGAGAGATCTTTTAAATAATATGGAAGTTTTAAACAGCAAAATTTACTCGACACTGAAAATTTTAAAAACTAGTTTATGTCCTTTTACCAAACATTTCCCAATGGAAACAGCGTTCACATTTCACAAGTTTCACTTGATTACTTTCAGATTTTGTATGAGTATAAAGTGCATTAGTTTTACAAATAATACAAAAAAAACCACCCCAGGTACCCATCTTGCTGATTAAACTTTTTTGAATTTTTATTTATTTATGTTTATAATTTCAACTTTTATTTTAGATTTGGGGGGTACACGTGCAGGTTTGTAACATGGGTATGTTGTGCTTTTAAACCCAAGAATTTCTCCCTTTATTTGCTTTATGGCTGAATTACGAGGACAGATGCACCTTCTCTCTTAGCAAAGAGAAAAACCAAAGTCTTTTTACTTACAAATGACCCATGTTATAAACAGTTTCTCATGCCCTGTTCAACATTTCTATCTCTCTGTCCCCCAAAAGCAAACAAAAAGTTCCAATTGCCAGAACCATTGCTACTGCCACTTTAGGAGATGTTATTAAGAAGCAAGGAAAATTGTGGAGAAGCATAGAAACCATAAGGAAAAAAGAAAAAAAAACTAACCTTAGGGAGATAGATTCCTAGGCAAGGCTTACCTGCTGTGAGATGAAAAACAGCCTACTAGTGACTTGGAAATGTTTTTCCCAATAAGGGAAAATAATCCCTTCTCTTGTGTTACATTGCCTGCGATTCTACCAACTAGATAATTACTTTAGCTGAGCAGGCATACTATTTGAAAGCAGTAAAACATGTGTCCTAGAGCTATTGGGCCATTATTTTTTTGTGTGTTTTTAATCAATTTCACTGAGATCAATGGCAGTGAGGCAGTGAGTATGTGTGTGAGTAAATTAAAGATTGCTAGTTTGAGACTATTGAGCTTTTAGGGTGGTGGGACAAGATTGGAGGGGGTACCTCAGTTGAAGAGGCAGTGGAGAAAGATACTGAGAGTATCTTACACTGAAGTACACTGGGAATCATGAAAGATCTTGATGGTGTCCACAAATAAAGAAAAAATTATGCAAAGAATAAACCAGCTACTTTAAAATTGTGTTATAGCTAAGTGAAATAAAAGAGTTGATAAAACTGATTTACCACACTCTGTTATGAACCACTCTTGCACCATCCACTCGAGACCCCAACTTCAGGCTAAAACCCAATTTTATCAGTAAATATTTATGCTATAAACATGAATCTAAGTGATTTTAAGTAGTCAATAAAGAAGTGAATTCTTGATTCTAATCAACCAATTTACAAACATAGTTTAGAATGTAGTTTATCTGTAAACAGAACTGTCTGCTATATAGATATAAAAATGCTGAGACATGAAGTAAGAGATTTGACTGTGATGCTGGACTATAATATGAAGAATTTGGAAATAAAATATTTATAAAGTTCCTATTCCAGGTAGCAAGAAAACAAGGAGAATTTTTCACATTGCTCACATTATAAATTAAGGGCTACAAAATAAAATCCGGTGAAAAGTATATGAAATCACATTATTTTTTGTAAAGCAAGAAGAGCCTTAAAAGAAAAAAAGACGTATTTGTGGCTCATAAAGGGAACTAGTATTTATTGCATATCTAGAGGGATTAGTCCTCCAACAGCCACATTGTAAAGACATTACATTAGCCCCACTTTACATACTAGGAAGCTGAGGCTCAGAATGGTTACATAACTAGCCCAAGGACACAAAACTAGTACCTGACATGGCCCCAAGGTAAAACTCAGGGCCGATTTTCCTCTACGTTACACTGGTTTGCAAATTATTAAAATAGGTTTGTTCTATTTTGCAAACGTATTTCAAAAGAATTCTTTCTAATACATGTATTATCAATGCTTTGTATTTTTTGTTATTAAAGGATGTGTTTGAAGACACTTCCTGCAAATAAAAAAGTCTATAGTGCTTATGCATTTTTAAAGGTGTTTTGTGAAGGTTATTACTGTTAGCTTGGAAGCAAAAATACAAATCAATATCTTACTTCTATCCCAACAATTTCCTTACTAAACTGCAGGCTTATTATGTTTTCTGTCCTCAGAGCTCATGCTGCAGAACTATGTTTATATATATATATTTTGTAACTATGCAGTTGAATATCTGAGATAGACAAAATAATGTCTTATGTTGTGTTCTGGGTGTGGCTCCAGTGTTGTGGGTACTTTTTTAAAATCTTATTTTATTAGACATTTCCCAAGTTTTCATTGCATTGAACAATGGGTTTCTAGTTGAAGGATGTGTTCTTTCAATAAATGTTTTCCCTATACTATAAAACATTATTGTTTTTTAGCACAAGAAGCAGTAGAATTCATATAGTATGTCTACTTAGGTTCACAACTTTTTTCTGTTTCTCTTCTTTTTATTGAAAATTGAAGCTAAAAATTGGCTCAGCCCTCATTAATACAAATTTTATGACTTTGGCTTCAATATTTTATTCAGGACCTTTGCACAGGTGCTTTATCTCTAAGAAGATATCACCCACAGGCAAAAGCAACATGATCTGTTAAAACAGTGTTATTTTCCTTTAGACAAGAGACGGTAATGTGTAGGTTATATGAGATGACTTGATTCTGTCCTGCAATGAGAGACCAATAAGCTATAGGAACTGAGGTTCTGAGAAGGGAAGACTAGAACAAAATTGTAGGAGACTAAGGGGACAAATAAGAGGATGGGGAGTGTATTGGTTTACATGGTAGAAAAGTTCCCACTAGCAGTACAAATAGAGGGAGATGAAAGGGCTGAGGCAAAGTGATCTGCACAGAGGTGAAGAGTTCTGAAGCCCTCCCCAGCTTATGAAGCTGACAGTAACCGTTCATGAAACAGGCACCGCAGATGAAGCAGCTGCAGCCATAATTCTAGAAGGAACCTAAGGACGCAGACCCACTGGAAATGAGTTAATGGGGCTTGAGAGGTAGCGGCAGCAGGTGCCTTTATTTATTTATTATTTATTTATTTATTTTGAGATGGAGTCTTACTCTGTCATCCAGACTGGAGTGCAGTGGTGCAGTCTTGGCTCACTGCAACCTCTGCCTCCTGGGTTCAAGCAATTCTTGGGTCTCAGCCACCTAAGTAGCTGGGATTACAGGCCTGCGCCACCACGCCTGGTTAATTTTTGTATTTTTAGTAGCAATGGGGTTTTGCCGTGTTGGCCAAGCTGGTCTTGAACTCCTGGCCTCAGGTAGTCTGCTTGCCTCGGCCTCCCAAAGTGCTGGGATTACAGACATGAGCCACTGCACCTGGCCCAGCAGGAATCTTTCAAAGGCATCCTTTCATGTTTACAATAATGTGGTTTTGGCAAAGAAAGTGAACACAGCATGGACAATTATGTATGATTGACTTCCTATCACAACATCTCTGACTATGAATTGTCCCTTTTTCTTTTCCATTTTCTACCTTTCCCCTTCTTATAACATTTATTTCTTGCAAAATTTTTTGTTTTTGTTCCTTTGGAAAATATTATGTATTCTAACTTGAATTTCCTCTCTTTATTGCTTTTCCTCTCTTAGCTGTATGTTCACTCTTTGACTTATTTTTTAGTTTAATTTAACTCAAATTTTTAACTGGGGAGGTGGAGCCAAGATGGCCTAATAGGAACAGCTCCGGTTTACAGCTCCCAGCATGAGCTACGCAGAAGATGGGTGATTTCTGCATTTCCATCTGAGAAAAAACTACAAAGATGGGGAGAAAACAGAGCAGAAAAACTGGAAACTCTAAAATGCAGAGCACCTCTCCTCCTTCAAAAGAACACAGTTCCTCACCAGCAATGGAACAAAGCTGGACGAAGAATGACTTTGACGAGTTGTGAGAAGAAGGCTTCAGACGATCAAACTACTCCGAGCTACAGGAGGAAATTCAAACCAATGGCAAAGAAGTTAAAAACTTTGAAAAAAAATTAGACGAATGTATAACTAAAATGACCAAGCCAGAGAAGTGCTTAAAGGAGCCGATGGAGCTGAAAGCCAAGTTTCGAGAACTACGTGAAGAATACAGAAGCCTCAGTAGCCAATGCAATCAACTGGAAGAAAGGGTATCAGTGATGGAAGATGAAATGAATGAAATGAAGTGAGAAGGGAAGTTTAGAGAAAAAAGAATAAAAAGAAACAACAAAGCCTCCAAGAAATATGGGACTATGTGAAAAGACCAAACCTACGTCTGATTAGTGTACCTGAAAGTGACGGGGAGAATGGAACCAAGTTGGAAAACACTCTGCAAGATATTATCCAGGAGAACTTCCCCAATCTAGCAAGGCAGGCCAACATTCAGATTCAGGAAATACAGAGAACGCCACAAAGATACTCCTCGAGAAGAGCAACTCCAAGACACATAATTGTCAGATTAACCAAAGTTGAAATGAAGGAAAAAATGTTAAGGGCGGCCAGAGAGAAAGGTCAGGTTACCCACAAAGGGAAGCCCATCAGACTAACAGCAGATCTCTCAGCAGAAACTCTACAAGCCAGAAGAGAGTGGGGGCCGATATTCAACATTCTTAAAAAAAAGAATTTTCAAACCAGAATTTCATATCCAGCCAAACTAAGCTTCATAAGAGAAGGAGAAATAAAATACTTTACAGACAAGCAAATGCTGAGAGATTTTGTCACCACCAGGCCTGCCCTAAAAGAGCTCCTGAAGGAAGCACTGAACATGGAAAGGAACAACCAATACCAGCCACTGCAAAAACATGCCAAATTGTAAAGACCATCGAGGCTAGGAAGAAACTACCTCAACTAACAAGCAAAATAACCAGCTCACATCATAATGACAGGATCAAATTCACACATAACAATATTAACTTTAAATGTAAACGGGCTAAATGCTCCAATTAAAAGACACAGACTGGCAAATTGGATAAGGAGTCAAGATCCATCAGTGTGCTGTATTCAGGAAACCCATCTCACGTGCAGAGACACACATAGACTCAAAATAAAGGGATGGAGGAAGATCTACCAAGCAAATGGAAAACAAAAAAAGGCAGGGGTTGCAATCCTAGTCTCTGATAAAACAGACTTTAAACCAACAAAGATCAAAAGAGACAAAGAAGGCCATTACATAATGATAAAGGGACCAATTCAACAAGAAGAGCTAACTATCCTTAATATATATGCACCCAATACAGGCGCACCCAGATTCATAAACCAAGTCCTGAGTGACCTACAAAGAGACTTAGACTCCCACACAATAATAATGGGAGATTTTAACACCCTACTGTCAACATTAGACAGATCAACGAGACAGAAAGTTAACAAGGATATCCAGGAATTGAACTCAGCTCTGCACCAAGCAGACCTAATAGACATCTACAGAACTCTCCACCCAAAATCAACAGAATATACATTGTTTTCAGCACTACACCACACCTATTCCAAAATTGACCACATAGTTGGAAGTAAAGCTCTCCTCAGCAAATGTAAAAGAACAGAAATTATAACAAACTGTCTCTCAGACCACAGTGCAATCGATCTAGAACTCAGGATTAAGAAACTCACTCAAAACTGCTCAACTACATGGAAACTGAACAACCTGCTCCTGAATGACTACTGGGTACATAACAAAATGAAGGCAGAAATAAAGATGTTCTTTGAAACCAATGAGAACAAAGACAAAACATACCAGAATCTCTGGGACACGTTCAAAGCAGTGTGTAGAGGGAAATTTATAGCACTAAATGCCCACAAGAGAAAGCAGGGAAGATCCAAAATTGACACCCTAACATCACAATTAAAAGAACTAGAAAAGCAAGAGCAAACACATTCAAAAGCAAGCAGAAAGCAAGAAATAACTAAAATCAGAGCAGAACTGAAGGAAATAGAGACACAAAAGCCCTTCAAAAAATTAATGAATCCAGGAGCTGGTTTTTTGAAAAGATCAACAAAATTGATAGACCGCTAGCAAGACTAATAAAGACGAAAAGAGAGAAGAATCAAATAGACGCAATAAAAAATGATACAGGGGATATCACCACCGATCCCACAGAAATACAATCTACCATCAGAGAATACTACAAACACCTCTACGCAAATAAACTAGAAAATCTAGAAGAAATGGATAAATTTCTCGACAAATACACCCTCCAAAGACTAAACCAGGAAGAAGTTGAATCTCTGAATAGACCAATAACAGGCTCTGAAATTGTGGCAATAATCAATAGCCTACCAACCAAAAAGAGTCCAGGACCTGATGGATTCACAGCTGAATTCTACCAGAGGTACAAGGAGGAACTGGTACCATTCCGTCTGAAACTATTCCAATCAACAGAAAAAGAGGGAATCCTCCGTAACACGTTTTATAAGGCCAGCATCATCCTGATACCAAAGCCTGGCCGAGACACAACCAAAAAAGAGAATTTCAGACCAATATCCTTAATGAACATTGATGCAAAGATCCTCAATAAAATACTGGCAAACCGAATCTAGCAGCACATCAAAAAGCTTATCCACCATGATCAAGTGGGCTTCATCACTGGGATGCAAGGCTGGTTCAACATATGCAAATCAATAAATGTAATCCAGCATATAAACAGAACCAAAGACAAAAACCAAATGAATATCTCAATAGATGCAGAAAAGGCCTTTGACAAAATTCAACAACCTTCATGCTAAAAACTCTCAATAAATTAGGTACTGATGGGACGTATCTCAAAATCATAAGAGCTATCTATGACAAACCCACAGCCAATATTATACTGAATGGGCAAAAACTGGAAGCATTCCCTTTGAAAACTGGCACAAGACAGGGATGCCCTCTCTCACCACTCCTATTCAACATAGGGTTGGAAGTTCTGGCCAGGGCAATCAGGCAGGAGAAGGAAATAAAGTGTATTCAATTAGAAAAAAAGGAAGTCAAATTGTCCCTGTTTGCAGATGACATGATTGTATATCTAGAAAACCCCATTGTCTCAGCCCAAAATCTCCTTAAGCTGATAAGCAACTTCAGCAAAGTCTCAGGATACAAAATCAATGTACAAAAATCACAAGCATTCTTGTACACCAATCACAGACAAACAGAGAGCCAAATCATGAATGAACTCCCATTCACAATTGCTTCAAAGAGAATAAAATACCTAGGAATCCAACTTACAAGGGATGTGAAGGACCTCTTCAAGGAGAACTACAAACCACTGCTCAATGAAATAAAAGAGGATAGAAACAAATGGAAGAACATTCCATGCTCATGGGTTGGAAGAATCAATATCATGAAAATGGCCATACTGCCCAAGGTAATTTATAGATTCAATGCCATCCCCATCAAGCTACCAATGACTTTCTTCACAGAATTGGAAAAAACTACTTTAAAGTTCATATGGAACCAAAAAAGAGCCCGCATCACCAAGTCAATCCTAAGCCAAAAGAACAAAGCTGGAGGCATCGCGCTACCTGACTTCAAACTATACTACAAGGTTACAGTAACCAAAACAGCATGGTACTGGTACCACAACAGAGACATAGATCAATGGAACAGAACAGAGCCTTCAGGAGTAATGCCACATATCTACGACTATCTGATCTTTGACAAACCTGACAAAAACAAACAATGGGGCAAGGATTCCCTATTTAATAAATGGTGCTGGGAAAACTGGCTAGCCATTTGTAGAAAGCTGAAACTGGATCCCTTCCTTACACCTTATACAAAAATTAATTCAAGATGGATTAAAGACTTACATGTCAGACCTAAAACCATAAAAACCCTAGAAGAAAACCTAGGCAATACCATTCAGGACGTAGGCATGGGCAAGGACTTCATGTCTAAAACACCAAAAGCAATGGCAACAAAAGCCAAAATTGACAAATGGGATCTAATTATACTAAAGAGCTTCTGCACAGCAAAAGAAACTACCATCACAGTGAACAGGCAACCTACAAAATGGGAGAAGATTTTTGCAACCTACTCATCTGACAAAGGGCTAATATCCAGAATCTACAATGAACTCAAACACATTTACAAGAAAAAAACAAACAACCCCATCAAAAAGTGGGCAAAGGACATGAACAGACACTTTTCAAAAGAAGACATTTATGCAGCCAAAAAACACATGAAAAAATGCTCATCATCACTGGCCATCAGAGAAATGCAAATCAAAACCACAATGAGATACCATCTCACACCAGTTAGAATGGCCATCATTAAAAAGTCAGGAAACAACAGGGGCTGGAGAGGATGTGGAGAAATAGGAACACTTTTACACTGTTGGTGGGACTGTAAACTAGTTCAACCATTGTGGAAGTCAGTGTGGCGATTCCTCAGGGATCTAGAACTAGAAATACCATTTGACCCAGCCATCCCATTACTGGGTATATACCCAAAGGACTATAAGTCATGCTGCTATAAAGACATATGCACACATATGTTTATTGCATCATTATTCACAATAGCAAAGACTTGGAACTAACCCAATTGTCTGACAATGATAGACTGGATTAAGAAAATGTGGCACATATACACCATGGAATACTATGCAGCCATAAAAAATGATGAGTTCATGTCCTTTGTAGGGACATGGATGAAACTGGAAACCATCATTCTCAGTAAGCTATCGCAAGGACAAAAAAGCAAACACCGCATGTTCTCACTCATAGGTGGGAATTGAACAATGAGAACACATGGACACAGGAAGAGGAGCATCACACTCTGGGGACTGTTGTGGGGTGGGGGGAATGGGGAGGGACAGCATTAGGAGATATACCTAATGCCAAATGACGAGTTAATGGGTGCAACACACCAACATGGCACATTTATACATATGTAACTAACCTGCACATTGTGCACATGTACCCTAAAACTTAAAGTATGATAATAATAAAAAGTAAATAAATAAAATAAAATTCTACTTTTCATTAAAAAAAATTTTTTAACTGACATGTACAGTTATTATAATTGTACCTATTTATGAGGTAAATGATCAGATAAGGGTAGTTAGTATATTCATCATTTCAAACATTTGTCATTTCTTTGTCCTGGGAACATTCAACATCCCCCTTTAGCTATTTGAAACTACATAATGTATTATTGTTTACTGTAGTCATCCTACAGTGGTATAGAACACTAGAACTTATTCCTCCTTTCTAGCTGAGAGCTAAGAATGTGGTTCAGTTCAGTAAGATACAGAGAGAGGTTCAAAGCCATAGTATTTTCTTTTGTTTGTATTGTTTTGTCTTGTTGAGACAGGGTCTCACTCTGTCACCCAGGCTGGAGTTCAGTGGCATAATCACAACTCACTGGAGCCTTGACTTTTCGGGTTTAAAGTGATCCTCCCACTTCAGCCTCCCAAGTAGCTGTGTCTATAGGCATATGCCACCACGCTTTGCTAACTTTAATATTTTTTATAGAGATGGGATTTTGTCTGTTGCCCAGGCTGGTTTTGAGCTCCTTGTCTCAAATGTTCTTCCTACCTTGGACTCCCAAAGTGCTGGTATTACAGGCATAAGCCACTGCGCCCGGCCCTATTTACATAGCCTTACACAATCTTTACAAGGTCTGGATTCCACCATTTATTCATTTGTTCATTCATTTGCTCAGGTTTTTAGAGTATTTACTGAGGGCCAGGTGGTGTATGGACACTCACTATCATGGCCCTCAGTCTGAGGTCCTTGATTTGTCTTCAGAGAATATGGGAATTCCCTGAAATAATTTGTGAAGATACCTGTGTGTAGTAGGAATTTTGGATCTCGACAATTTCTCCCCATCATGTTGGTTAAGTGTCCACTGCTTCAACTCACATTAGGATCATGTCCTGGGGACAGAGCTATGGGCAGTTCAGATGAAGGTCCTGTTCACATGGAGCTTAAATTCTAGTAGAGTGAAGAGAGGAAATGATATTATTAAGGTTAAAAAGGAAACAAACCAACAATAAACAAGATAATTTCAGATTTTAATAAATCTATAAAGGGAATGTCCTGGATAGGACTGCCTTAGAGAAGGTGGTCAGGGAAAGGTTTTCTGGGAAGACATTTAAGACAAGATTTAAATGGGAAGAAGGGGGTGATTTTGTAGGTCTGGGCCAGGCTGAGATACATACATATCTAAACAGTTATCCTCCACAGTTATTAAACTAAGAGATTTTATTATACATTTTCTTATTTATTTGCCTTTTATTTTTGCAATTATTGTTAAGAGCTTTAAAAATTTATATTGTCACTTTTTAAGATTTGTTCTTTACTCCTACAGCATAAGATAATTGGGCCAGATGATGTCTATAATACCAGGCTTTTATAAAAGAAATGCAGTATGCCATAAGATAGAATTCTGGATCCCATGTATTTTGTACCCACAGATAATTAAAATAGCATGTGTTGATTTGTTATTCTTCATCTGTTCTTTTTTATTTCAATCATAATTTAACTGTTCCAGTAACACTGCTAGAGGATTTTTTTTTCTTTCTTAGACCTGCGTTTAATTAGATGAGTGTGCTTTTCAGGAGTAATATGGAGAGGCCAAAATGCTCCTTTTTTGTGGAGATTTTAAACTTCTATTGTTATGCATTGAAAGAGAGTATAAATGTGTTACTGAACAATGTATTTGCAAATATTAGGTGCTGCAGTAAAGTGTAAAGAAATTTCCAAGGCCTGATTTTATGCATTCAGATTAACTATTGATGTTTCTCCTAATTCTGCTACTTGAAAATGGGTGTGAAGAACAAATTTGTTTTCAATGCAGTTTTAAAGGGACTGAGTCTTTGGTAGCTTTATGGACCCACAGTCATCAAATTTCTCATCATCTGAGGTTGTTAATCATTATGATAGTTCAAGGAGATTCTGAGTGAATAAGAAATGAAATTCTATTATTATCTTATCTTTGACTGTGAAGATATTTGACCACAAAATATTTAACTGCTTATACATCTCAACATACTCTATTGACTAGAATAATAATGAGTTTAATAAGCTGAAAAGATAACAAAAATTAATAATACTACTTAGCAGCAGTACTTTCTGAAAGAAGGAATGACAGAGGGGAGCAAAAATGTATGTGTAGTTATTCTGTACATCTTGTATGTGGTTGTGTGGTTTAAATGCCTTTACTTTTATTTAGAAGTAGATTTTTTTACTTCAGCACTAATTTCTGGGGTGTTTCTATATTCATGTGTTGCATGCATGATTATGTATGATGTGTAAAATTATATATTAATTAATAAAGTGCTTAGTGCATAAAATAGATTTGCATGTTTAATAAGACTCTTATTATCTAGAATGGAAAGGCTAGGAAAATGACAATCAGGGAATATCATAAGTGTGAACAAGAAAGTTCCACTAGATAATTAACTTTAAAAAATAATAAAAAGAAAGATGTAGTACACTTGCACAGTCCAAAACAACCCATGAATGTATCCTAACAAGTCCATGAGCAAGTCCAGGCAGCCAACTTTGCCACCATGTTGCTCCTTCTGGTTGTTCATCATTAATGGGCATCACTGCTTTTCTGCTTAGGACCGCCTCTCTTACTGGGCAGCACTGTCTGTTACCATGGTGTTACCATCACCTCTGGGTAGCATTGCTATTGCTTCTCCTAAGCTACTATTGCTACTAGTACTGTCATTTGCTGTGACATCATCCAATCACTGCTGATGCTTCCCAGTGAAGCTTGACAACAGTGGACTAGAGCCTCCAAGTGCTATAACTTCCAATGGTCTGTGGCTGAATAGAAGCTACCACTTCCCTTCCCTGAATGCACTTTAATACCCTTAAGGAGTATCTCTGTCCACATTGAGAGACTGTGCTAGATGTATCATTTTTAACCCTGTAGGCAGCAGAGTCACCTAGGATACTTGGGAAACACAGTTTCTTGACTCTACCTAAGACTTTCTGAGTACTAATCTCTGGTGGTAGATTCCATGAGAGAGAGAGAGAGAGAGAGAGTTTGTGGGGTGTGTGTCTGTGTGGTGGATGGGTGGGTGTGGGTGGTTAAGTGGGTTTGTGTGTGTGTAATATTTGTAACCAGGTACTCCAGGAAACATTCACGCAGACAACTCAACATTGTTCTCAGACCAAATTTGAGAAACACAAGTCTAGATGGCCTTAAGGCTGCTTTAACTTCGAGACTGTGTATTTCACTCTGCAGCTTTAAAGTGAAGTTGTGGTAGTCTCATTCACCTTTGAATTTGTATGATGTCCATGCCTCCTTTTTGGATGGTATTCTCTTTTGCAGGTTCAGTTTTTGACTTAGGCACCTTTGAAACTACTTGAATTGGGGATTATTCTTTGATAATTTGCTGTTATCACGTGAATTGAGATAAATATGCATTCAGAGCATCATTATCAACTTTGAGGAAATGTAGACACTTGTGTGTTCATGTTGGACACAGGAGGCTGAGATGAGAGGATCATTTGAACCCAGGAGTTCAAGGCTAAAGTGAACTATGATTGTGCTACTGCACTGCAGCCTGGAATACAGAGCGAGATGCTGTCTCAAAAAACAAAAACAAAAAAGACAACTAACAAAGAATTATACAAAATTCATTTATAATATTTGATACCATTAAATTTACAGGTGCACCTGCATAAATGCTGCATTTTGTGCTCAGATGACCAAGGAGATGGCAAAAGCTAATCAGCCTAGGAGGCAGGAGAATCACTTGAGCCCAGGATTTCCAAAAATATGTATCACTATGATATATCAATTTTTTATTCTATTTTTCTTTTAGAGACTATTTTTGTAATAGTCTGACTTCTTACATCACAATATGTAGAGATCCATTTAGCTCTCAAATCTATGATAGTGTGATTCTTTTAAATAATTGTATGCTTCAGGATGTAGTAGAATTGGAGTTTCTCTTATTCCTAAGTAAAGGAAAGAAAAATATTCATATGAGTTAAAATAAATTAAGATTGTATAATCTATGTCTCCTTAGGCCACCCCACCCCAGTAAACGTGGGATTACATGGACAGTCTACCAAAGACATTTCCCTGGCCCCCATCTCTACCAACCACCTGTGGACTTTCTGATCCCTTTGGAGTCTCTGTGACTTATTTCTGGGAGGGTATAGGGTGTGTTTCAACTGTGTGCTCCTGAACAAGTCCCTGTGTTCTCTTAGTCACTGCCAGATGAAGAGGCGAAGAGTAAAATTCCATATTTTTCCATTTACCTGTTGCATTCTTGTTTTTATATATTTTACTTCAATATATACTATAAGCTATACTACATGTGGTTAATATTTTTGCTTTAAACAGTCAATAGTCTTTGTATACATGATAAAAATACAGTCTTCAGTGAAGTGAGCCTTTTCTGGTTTTTCTTTTACACGTATTTCTTCATAGAACACAGAAGACAACTGAGTAATAGTTATCAAAATGACTCCTATCTTCCAAAAACTGAAGCATTGTTATGAAAGTTAATGCCCCTGACCTTTTTCCAAGAGGGTTTCTTGGTCAGTTGGTATTCTGCTGGACACAGATGAAAGAAAACCCAGCCTGCATTGACTTAAGCCAAAAGTTAATTTAGTGGTTTTCCTTCCTGTAGAATATAAGGACAAGCTGGCTTCAGACATGACTTAGTCTAGAGGCTTGACTGTTATCAAGAGGAAGTAGTTTCTCTGTCTCTGGGCCCCACTCGGATCTTCTTTTCTCATTTATCTCCTCATGGTAACAAGATAATGGTAACTGTAGACATAACCAGAGTCTGCTGCTTAGGTCCAGTAGAAAAGAGAGTGTCTCTCTTCAGTATCAAACCAAAGTTCTGGTCTGAGTCTCCTTGTTCAAATTCGATCATGTGCCCATATCTGAATCATTCACTGTAACCAATGAGAATGGCTACCTTGCAATCAATCACGGCTGAAGCCCTGAAAACTGACTCACCTAAGCCGCAAAACTTAAGAGGAATGGGTGCCCCCCTTAAAAGAAAGAGTGTTCTGTAAAAAGAGGTGAATGGATGTTAGCTAAAACAGATGGCCATCAGAGTGTTTATGCAAATATGGCTTCTTAGTAGCTCATAACATTAGTACCTTAAAAATGTTCAGATGTGTTTAGATTCTAGTGTATTATTTCATTTAGATCTTATTTTTCTTACTCTTATTTTTGCTTTACTACCCCCTGACTATAAAGTTGAAGTCTTTGAGACATTGAATTGCCTTTAAGTGTTTTAAAATCACACTTTAACACTCTTGGAGTACTTCTGAGTCTAAACCCTAAAACACTTTGATAATTTGTGGAAACTCTTCTTTTGTGCAAAGTCTTTGTTTAACGTTGTTAGAGTCAATCTCTTTTTTTAGGGGGAGCCTAAAAAAGACAGAGCTGCAACATAGCAGTTATTCAATTCTGTTTTGAATTATCTGCTATACTGTGAAACAGTGGGAAACGAACACAATCTAAAACCACAGCTAGCATTGCTCCCAGACCTTCTTAGTTACTCTGACCCTGAAGTTGTTTATTTATCAAGCTTGAGGGAACACTTCTGAATTCTAGCTGGCATTACTCTGGGTTTAACATCTTCCATAAATTAGGAAAAACATTGTCCACAATCTCACTCTGCATAACCTCAAGCCTTCATTTTCTCAAACCTCACTCCTCTTTCTCCTTGCTTCATTGCAGCTCACAGAACGGGTGAGGCTTGTACAATTTTTTAGGACAAGTGACATAGGCCTGCTATTTAAATGAACAAAGAAAGGACATATTTTCTACATGGTTATTTGTTTAACAGAACTATTCACCTCAGTGCTATTTTGGGGAATTAAGAGTACAAAATACCTTTGAATCTTGTTCAATATTAAGTCATGTTTATTTTTAAAGTAAGAGTCATTATTCTAAGTGGAATAGGATTTGGTTTTTCTGCATTGGCCAATAGCTCAAAATGCTATTTTAAAATTATATCAGTTCCTTCCAACTGACCTTGTCTATAGATTTGCAAACACATATAGACATTTTATGTTTTATGTTTTTCAGCTATAGCAAAATATTTTCCTTTTCTAGGTCTGCCTGTGAGTGTTTACACACTTTGCATATATCAACATTTATATCTACAAACATACACGTTTTAGCACCTATACTATTCTATATTTTTAAATTTTGTACTGAACTCCTCTGAGACTTATTATGGCTTACACTCAACCCCATTTTATCTACTTAATGATTGGAGCCACTTTTTTATTCTTATTTATTTCTCTAATGAACTTTGGAGGATTGCAATGTGCTAAGTTCTAGGGTACAACTGTGCTCAAGACAGCCCCAATCACTGCCCTCACGGTATCTTGGTTGGTTACATACCTGCTCTTACTTCTTTCTTCCCCCCAGCTTTATTGAGGTATAATTGAAAAACGAAAAAATTGTATATTTAAATTATACAACTTGAAGTTTTGAGATACATATACATTGTGAAATAATCACCGCAATCAAACTAATTAACATATCCCTATCACCTGACAGAGTTACCATTTTTTCTTTCTTTTTTTGTATCAAGAACACTTTAATTCTACACTCTTAACATATATCGAGTACACAATACATTATGGTTAATTAAAGCACATTAACTATAATTACATTAGCTATCCATATCATATGCATCTTGCATGACTAAAATTTTGTATGCCCTGGCCAATAACACTTCATTTCCCCCTGTTAACCAGCTCCTGGCAACCACCATTCTATTCTTGTCTCTATGAGTTCATCTATTTAAGATTTCATTCTATTCAAGGTGAGATCATGAGATAGTTGTCTTTCTATGTTTGGCTTATTTCACTTAACTTAATGTCCTCCAGGTTCATCTTTGTTGTCACGAATGACTGGACTTCTTTCTTTTTTAAGGCTGAATAGTATCTATTGTGTACCTATACCACATTTTCTTTATCCATTCATCCACTGACAGACATTTAGATTACTTCCATGTCTTAGCTATTGTAAACAATGATGCCATGAATATGAGAGTGCAGTTATCTCTTCAATGTACTGATTTTTTTTGGGGGGGATACCTAGAAGTGGGATTGCTGAATCATAGTTGTGTTTTTACCTTTCTGAGGAACTTCCATGCTGTTTGTCACAATGGCTATACCCGTTTACATTCCCACCAACAAAACTACCATTCTGTATAAGAGCTCCGTTTTCTTCACAACCTCACCAACATTTCTGTCTTTTTGATAATAATCATTCCAAGAGGTGTGAGGTCATATCTCATTGTGGTTTTGATTTGGATTTTCCTGATGGTCAGTGATGTTGAGCATTTTTTCACATGGCTGTTGGACATTTTTATGTCTTCTGTTGAGAACTGTCTATTCATACCTTTTACCTATGTTTTAATAGAGTTTCTTTTTTTTACTTATTGAGTTGCATGAGTTCTTATGTATTTTGGATATTAATTCCTTATCAGGTACATGGTTTGCCAATATTTTCTCCCATTATAGGTTGCCTTTTTATTCTGTTGATTGTTGTCGTTGCTCTTCATGAGCTTTTTAATTTGATGCGTTCTCACTTGTATATAATTACTTTTTTTCTTGTGCTTTGGTATCATATCCAAAAATATCATGATCCAAATTAATTTCAAGAAGCTTGTTTCTTATGTTTTCTTCTAGTAGTTTTATGGTTTCAGGCCTTATGCTTAAGTCTTTAGTTCATTTTGAGTTGATTTTTGTATGTGGTATAAGTTGAGTTCAATTTCATTCTTCTGTGGTTGGACATACTGTTTTCCCAACATAATTTATTTAGGAGACCATCCTTTCCCCACTGTGTGTCCTTGGAACACTGTTAAAGATCAGTTGATGGTAATGGGTGGGTTTGTTAGGTTGGTGCAATAGCAATTGTGGTTTTGCCATTATTTTAATGTTAATTAGTGTAATTAAAAGTAATGGGAATACCACAATTACTTTTGCACTAACCTAATACTTCTGGGCTCTTTCTGTTCCATTGGTCAATATGTCTATTTTTATGCCACTATTATACTGTTTTGATTACTATAGCTTTGTAAGATGTATTTCAATCAGAAGGTGTGATACCTTCCCCTTTGTTCTTCTTGTTCAATGTTGCTTTGAGAGGCCAGGCACAGTGGCTTACTCCAGTAATCCCATCACTTTAGAGGCTGAGACAGGAGGATCACTTGAGGCCAGGAGTTTGAGACCAGCTTGGGCAACATAACAAAACTCTGTCTCTTCAAAAAAATTTGAAACATAAAAAAATTTCCTGGGTATGGTAGCACTTGCCTGTAGTCCCAGCTACTTGGGAGACTGAGGAGGGAGGATTGCTTGAGCCCAGGAGTTTGAGGCTGCAGTGAGCTATGATTTTGCCACTGCACTCCAGCCTGGGCAGCAGTGCAAGACCCTGTCTCTAAGAGAAAAAATAAAAGATTGCTTTGGCTATTGGAGGTCTTTTATGGTTCCATATGAATTTTAGTATTTTTTTCTACTTTGGGATTTTGCCATTGGGATTTTAAGACTATTACATCGAATCTGTAGATTATTGTGGGTAGTATGGATATTTTAATAATATTAATTCTTACAATCCATAACCATGTATGTCTTTCCATTTGTCTGTGTCTTTTTAAATTTTCTTCATCAATATTTTATAATTTTCAGTGTGTAAGTCTTTTGCCTCTTTAGTTAAGTTCATCCTACGTATTTTATTCTTTTTGTTACTATTATGAATGGGATTGTTTTCTTAATTTTCCTTTTAGATAGTTTGTTGTTCGTGTATAGAACATGACTTACTTTGTATATTAATTTTATATCCTGAAACTTCACTGAATTTTTTTATTAGTTCTAACATTTTTCTTTTTTTGTAGTCTTTAGAGTTTTCTACATATATGATCATGTCATCGGCAAACAGAGATAAGCTTATTTCTTCCCTTCCTAATTAGATGCATTCTATTCCTATTTCCTTTCCTTTCCTTTCCTTTCCTTTCCTTTCCTTTCCTTTCCTTTCCTTTCCTTTCCTTTCCTTTCCTTTCCTTTCCCCTTCTTTTCTTTTCTTTTTTGTCTAATTGTCTAATTGTTCTGGCTAGGACTTCCAGTACTGTGTTGAATAGATGTAGTGAGAATGGACATCTGTATCTTATACCAGAACTTCAAGAAAAACTTTCAGTTTTCCCCATTGATTATTATGTTAGCTGTGGGCTTTTCATATATGGCCTGTATTGTGTTGAAACAATTTCCTTCTATACCTATTTTGTTGAGAGTTTTTGTCATGAAAGAATGATGAACTTTGTCAAATGCTTTTTCTGAATCTATTGAGATGATCATATTGTTTTTGGCCTTCGTTCTGTTAGTGTGGTGTATCACATTGATTGATTTCCTTATGTTGAGCCATCTTTGCACCCCAAGGATAAATCCCACTTGGTCATGATGTATAATCCTTTTAATATTCTGTTTAATGCTGTTTGCTAGTATTTTATTGAGGATTTTTGCATCAGTATTTATCAGGAATATTGGCTTTTAGTTTCCCTTTCTTGTTGTATCTTTGTCTGGTTTTGATCAGGATGGTCCTGGCCTCATAAGATGAGTCTGGAAGTGATTCTTCCTATTTTACTTTTTTGGAAGAGTTAAAGAAGGATTGGTATCAGTTCTTCTTTGATTGTCTATTAGAATTCACCAGTGAAGTCATCTCATCCTGAGCTTTTCTTTTTTGAGACACTTTTGATTACGGACTGAAATGTCTTCCTTATGCAGTTTGTCTACACTATCCTATTTCTTCTTGATTCAGCTTCAATAAGTTGCATATTTGTAGAAATTTATTTATTTCCTTTAGGTTATCCAGTTTGTCAGCATATAATTGTTCACAATAGTCCCTAATGATACTTTTCATTTCTGAGGCATCCATTGTAATATCTTCTCTTTTATTTCTGATTTTATTTATTTGAGTCTTCTCCATTTTTTCTTATTAGCCTAGCTGAGTTTGTTGATTTTATTGATGCTTTCAAAAAATCAACTCTTGTTTATTGATTTTTTTATTGTTGTCTGTTTCTTACTTGATTTACTTCTATAATCTTTATTAATTCCTTCCTTCTGATAATTTTAGGCTTGTTTTCTTCCTCTTTTTCTAGTTCCTTGAGGTGTAAAGTCATGTTGCTTATTTGAGAACGTTCTTTCCTAGTGTAGGCATTTATGTTGTATTTTTGTTTTCATTTGCTCTGAAATTAAACCTAGTTACATTGCCGCCTCTGCTTTTCCACGTTTTCTTTAGTCTGCTTTTTAGCTTTACCTTTATCTATTCTTTCCCTCTTTATTTAAGATCTCTTAACTTGAATAAATATAACAGAGTGAGCAGTGAATGGGTTATTTCATTCCTTTTAGGAGGATATTCCTCTGTTTTAACCTTGGATTCTAGGACTGACTGGTCAAAAAAGGAAACAATAAATACAAAGCATTGAGTCCAAATGCGGAGAAAAGCCACAGTTCATCTTTCCTGGCAATAATATTATAGTATTATTTCAAGATTCAGTGAATTCTGTTCTGCAAGCTGTAAGATTGGTTGATTTGTAATAGGGGGAACAAGTGCATGTTGCAGGGAGGGTAGACATTTAGGGAAAGTAAATGACCTTGAGGGTATGGAACTCTGTGAATCCACTTGTTCTCTAAAGTTAGGGGACATGCCACTTCTAGATGGTGAACCTGTGGGTGTTCATTTGAACAGTAGAGTCATAGAAAAACTTTACTATCTGGAATATAATAAAAATGCTGCTTTAACTGCTAAGTCGCCATCTGTTACCAGCTCTTTGCTACTGATTTATCTTTTTTCCTTTTAAAACATGTGAATTCTTAGATTTTCATATTATAATTTTATACTTACCTTAAATTAGGATTGAGAGGAAACTTTGACAACACCTCCTAAAAGAAAATTATTAACTTGTAAAAAATCATACTTTTAGGTTTGGGTAATATCTGGGGAGAAAGCAAAAGCAAATCAGGAAGCTTGTAGGTGACCCATGTGCATTTCTACGTATGAGCAACAGGAATGGTAGAACTTTTGTTCCACTGCAGTTGTACAATCTAATTATTCACTGATCAAGCGACACATACTGCATTACTATGTAGGTTTGAAGATGGCATCTTTGCCATATGTCTCTTTTTTAACCTTGATATCTTACATGTAATAGGTTTTCATCAATTTTGATGAAATCATGATGATAATGATTATGATAATGCCTCCCATTATTTTCTCTTTAGTATAAGGCATTTAATGGCTTTTCCTAAAAAATAATGCAAGCAGTTTTTAACCCTAACAATGAGGGATAGAGTAGACATCCTTACCTACACTTGTTACTACGAGTGACATATTTATATAAAGAGATGTATGTAAAGGAAATTCATTCACTCATTCATTTATGTACCTAACCATTATTCCTTCATCAGTTCTTGTTAAGCACTTACTATATCAGGCCCTGCATACATTTTACATGCATTATCTCCTAACCTTATAACAATGATGTGTAAAGAAACTAATATTGTCTGTTTTATAGATGATAAATTCATGATTAGGGATATTCATTATTATGTCCAAATTTACACAGCTGGCAAATGACACATTTGAAATCTGAACCCACAGAATCTAATTCAAGAGTTACATTGCCAGTACTTCAAAAAATGTGGTTTATTTTATAGGCAAAGAAGAGGCACTGAGTTAAATATTATGACTAAGCTTGTGATCTTAAAAGATTTAGGTTCTGAGATGGACCTGATTAAAAATCCCAGCTCCACCAATTACTGATTACATGAACCTGGTGGGAGTTGTTCAGTCTTTCCATACTCCAGGTTCTTCCTTTTTCAACAGTATTGCTGGGCCATTAAATGAAACAGCTTTATGTAGAAAGCACTCAGCATAGTAAAATCATTATAGATATTAGCTATTACACACTTACTTCTCTCCTTTTCTGGAGGGAGGGAGAAGACGGGTTTTTATTTTACAACCTTATTTTATAAAACTATAAGCCTGGAGTCTAGGGGGTAATGTAGGAATTGAAATGTGAAATGGTTCTGATCTAAGGTAGAAACATTAGATAGATGAAAGAATATCATGCAGATAGAATTAAAAATTGTTAGGTTGGAGTATTTTATGTGGGGCTGAGAGTAAAATAAATCTACAATTTGTGTGAGTGGTAGAATGTGAAGCGATTAAATAGGATATGGAATTGGAAGGGAAGTGCTAGGACAATTCCTGGCACATAGTAGGCATGCAACAAAAGGTTGGAAGCTTGATTGCTATGATCTGTATGCAGAGATCATATGGTTGCATAAATGTGTTAATATTGTTCTTTGATAAGTGTTTTCCTGGTATTTAAGTGCAATGGAGCACAAAGGTTTGTTGTGTAAAGTGTAATAATGAAAGGAATATGACCATTATTCCATCTGTCACTTTCACTCATGCCTTTAAATGAGCCCTTTGCTCCAATAAAATGGTTCAGTTAATGGTTCCTTAAAGCCACACACACTTACCTGTCTTTTTGCCTTTGCTGAATTTATTGCTGAAGACTTTAGCCAGTATCTCTTTTTGCCCATTCTTTTTATTTATATTTATTTTTATATTTTTTTTGCGATGGAGTCTCACTGTGTTACCCAGGCTGGAGTGCAGTGGTATGATCTTGGCTCACTGCAACCTCTGCCTCCTGAGTTCAAGCAATTCTCCTTCCTCAGCCTCCCGAATAGCTAGGATTACAGGCATCCCCCACCATGCCTGGCTAATTTTTGTAATTTTAGTAGAGATGGGGTTTCACCATGTTGGCCAGGCTGGTCTTGAACTCCTGATCTCAGGTGATCCACCCACCTTGGCCTCCCAGAGTGCTGAGATTACAGGTGGGAGCCACCGTGCCCGGCCTCTTTTTGCTCATTCTTTAAAGTAGGAACTTTGGTAGGACTTTCACAGCCTATAACATATGTCTCTAGCCCTATCTTGGTTCTAAATCCCATGGTGCCTTCTCCTTGGGAAAAACAGAGAAGGCACTATGGGATTTAGAACCAAGTTAGGACTACAGATACAGGTTACCTATGTTACAGGCTGGCAGCCATAGGTATATTGCTCTCTGCACATGTGTTTTTTTCTGGCCTCTCAATGACATTATATGCTTCTTTTATACCTCATGTGGTGTAACTGCTCTGCAATAATAGAAATTCAATAAAGGACTCTTAAAGTTACAATTAAAGTCAGGATTGAATTTTGTGGAAAATCTTGATGCAAATGTACAAAAGAACTTCAAGAAAATTAGAATGCCATGAGTCATGCATTTCCTGGTACTATTCATTCCTCTTTAGGTACTATCATTCTGCTCAACCTAACATTTCTACCACCTACACCTACCATCTGGAATTATAGGCAGAGGGTATGAAGCGTGTCAAATCTTGAAAGAAAATTGCCTTTTCTCCAAAGTCGATGAAACTACACCACAGTTGATTGGATTACTTGCTCAGCAAGAGAATAGAACCTTGTCTTTATGAATTAAATGTCACTATTTTGTCTATTTGAAGATGACCTTATAGAGGATCATGGCTTACGACAAGTTATTTTGCTGAGGCTTGAATTTGAATTCTGTGTTGGTGAATGAGCCACTGCACACACAGAGCAGCTGCTCTCCAGGCAGCTTTTCTTCTCTTTGGTTTTCTGTGTCATACACAATAATCCTTGAAAGTTATTCACATCTACTTCTTGTGGAGTAATAGTATATTATAGTGGTATCATAAATTCGGGATTTATGAAAGTTGTGGGACATACCTTCGTGTGAATCTCAGTGGGTTACTGTATTTAATGATTTTTTCTTTTTTGTTTTGATTAAGAAGCTCTTTGCCGGGATGCTGAGTTCTGATTTAAATATCATACACCCTTCTTATTTCTCTCTGCAAAATTATAGCCTTACTGATGAATTTTGCTTTACTCTTGAGTGTGGTTTACTTTTGCAAAAAATACAAATTTGGTAAGTTAAATCTTAAAGCCACAGTTAAACACAGTTCTCCTTCAGAGGTAAGAACCATAACTGTTTCTGTGGACCCCAGCAAAGGTACCTTCTTTTACAAAACAATGTTCTACTTGTTCCATAGTCAATTACACACTGAACCCCTATGTTATCCGAGATCTAAGCAGCAGGGCTGCTCTCTCCAGAATTACATTCAGCAGCTGTCTCCTCCCTGTTAGCTTACCCATTCCTGATGTGTTGATTCCTTTCAGAAGGCTCCAATCCAAATAAGACTCAATTAGCAGCAGCCTGAAAATAGTGTGTCTGCCTTTCTTTTCCTGTATAAACTGTGTGAGTGCTAAGCTTCTAATTTCACTTTCCTCTTAATACTAACTGAAGGTCCCATAACTTTCTGTGGAATGTTGACTTTTTTTTGAGTGAGATGAGCTCTTGTCATGCCAGTTAACTCTCATGTCTTGGTGACAGCACAATGGAGAAATATTAGGAAATCTGACAGGGAGAAACATTCATGTCCGATAGAGTCCAGCGACAGATTAGTGAAAGAAACTGGCCATCCAAAATCATCCTCATTCATTTCCTTCACTAAGTCAAAGAAATCATTGTGCTCTGCTTAAGCCCCATGTTGAGTTCATTTCACTGACCCTTCCTTAATATTGGCTGAAGGGTATTTTTAATAACTTGGTATGTTTGGGAGTCAAAGGAGGCCAAGTTTCTGGCTAGGCTCAGAAGGGATAAAATAGTAATGAAATGTTTGGGGAATGGGAGGGAAAAAATGCCTAAAAGAAAGGTACCTTCTTTTAGACCTGTTTAATATAACTCACCTAATTATTTCTGAAGTAGAGGGAAAAACACACAAAACCCTCTGAGGAATATCAGTTTTTAAACATTACAGCCTTGAGTGAGCCACTTCAAAATGTGCAGAGAATTGGTTTATTATTTTATTTGGAAACTAGTGTTTAAGTCAAATGGAGCAACAGAAATCCATAGTAATCTATCCAAAAAAAAAAAAAAGACCAAAGGATTGGGAATAGGTCAGGGTGCAGTCAGGAGAGCCAGGCGAGGGATGGCAGACAGTGGAAGACGAGCTGGCCCAGCCAGTCTGTGGGCATGTGAGCTGAATCACCAGTGTGGGGATCACTGTCCCCTAAGAAGCCCTGTTCTAATTGATCCTGTTTCCTGAGCCTCCCCCTCTGCCACTGGACGTTGCAAGTTTGGCTTCCTGGCTATTGGTTTTGCAGTCAGAGGAGTTCAATTCAGTTTAGTGTGTTGAGTATGAGCAAAGCAGTATGAGCCATGAGGTATCAGGATGAGTGTGTCACTGCCTTCTCTTCTCATGTGTCATCTGTGTGAATTCTTCCCATCCATCAGCCTCTTCTAAGACATGGCCTTAACTAGTCCAGTTCCTGCTGCTCTGACCTCTCTCAAGCTACTTCACTCAGAGTGTTGACCAAATGGTTTGGAACCACAGTGTTAGCTATGTCCTTGTTCCGTTTAGTCTGTAAATCCACTGAGATGTATCTTATACTTCTTTTGAAATACACTCTGCCATTAGCACATTGAGGAGCACTAATAGGGGTTTAATTGGCACCTGTTGATAGACTGGTACATTAATTAATGTAGGGCCTTATGGTAAGCATGTCTTCCAGAGACGTTTAAAAACTTTTATTCAAATTCTATATAGCATCTACTTGACAAACATTTTTGGTAAACGTGATAATATAGAAACAGAATTATTCCCTGTAAAATATTAGTCATTTTAGTAATTTGAGATAAAGAGTTATTTGCTCACTTGATTTTATTCACTTGGCACCTGTTTATTAAGTGCCTGTGGTGTGTCATAAGCACTGATGGCGTAATTGAGACCTAATAATAGCCTAGGAAAGTATGAAAAAATTTTAATATCTTCAATGTTGGTTCTTTCAGGCCAATATTTTTATATGACTCATTGGTAGCAAAACCTGGAGATCACTTTTTTTTTTTTTTTTTTTTTTTTTTTTTTTACGAGCAGATATTTATAACTGCTACCAAAACCAGGAATAGTTTACTAAATATGGGGGTTTGAAGATATTGTCTTTAACTGGGAAAAGCTTCCAGGCTACATGAGAGGATAAAGACAGTGAGGAACATTTGAGATGTACTTTATTTCATTACCTAACAAACACTTATCCAGCACTCACAATGGACAGGCTGTCTTCCAAGCAGGAGCAGATTATGGAGCATCTGCTGTAAATATGACCTCATTTAATCACTATAATAAGTCTATAAAGAAGGTACTATTATTACCCTCCTTTTTAAAATAGGGAACTTGAAACTATTTTACAGTAAAGTTCAGAGAAGTTAAGTATTTCACCCAAGATCACACAGCCTGTGCGGTGGAGCTTCTTGTAAAAGTATTTTGGCCCTTTATAGGATAGAGAGATTAATTCCAACCAGGGAAAGAAGGGAATAAAGTAAGCCCCAGGGAATGGATGCTATTTCAACAGGGTTAAGATTGATTTGAAACCTGGTTACGATTGGTTTGTTTGCAAATATGGGGCAGTCAAGAATATACCCAGAGAAAGCTATTCCACAAGGGACATAAATGTAAGATATTAACAAAATACCATTTTCTGTCCAACATTAAAATTTTAGGAAGATACATCCCCCTCTATTCTTTTCTCTCAAGGACTTCCCAAGTTTCCGTGCAATGTTCGCTTTAATTTTTTTAATATGAATAATACAATATGTTTTACATGGCACTACCACTTTATTTAAATCTCAAGATTTTCTAAGAGTTAAATGTTCACTGCTAGTCTTCGCAGCAATCAATGGCTATGAGATGAGTCACCAAGTAGAAGATCAAACAGGCCTATTCAGTTTAAGATGGCCCTCCTGTGTGAGCTGTCAGTGACATCTGCCAAAACCATGCCTTATTTGTGAGAAATGCCCCTGGTCTCTGCTTGATGGAAGACTGATCAGCCTCTTTTACTCTTTCAACTTAATGATTAGCAGTTACTGCTAACCTAGAAAACTTTGCTGGAAATTTATTTAAAAACTCTCATCTTACTGGGCATGACAGATCTTATTTGCTTTTTTTGGGGGGGATCTTTTTTTTATTATTATTATACTTTAGGTTTTAGGGTACATGTGCACAATGTGCAGGTTTGTTACATATGTATCCATGTGCCATGTTGTTTTGCTGCACCCATTAACTCATCATTTAGCATTAGGTATATCTCCTAATGCTGTCCCTCCCCCCTCCCCCCACCCCACAACAGTCCCCGGCGTGTGATGTTCCCCTTCCTGTGTCCATGAGTTCTCATTGTTCAATTCCCACCTATGAGTGAGAACATGCGGTGTTTGCTTTTTTGTCCTTGCGATAGTTTACTGAGAATGATGTTTTCCAGTTTCATCCATGTCCCTACAAAGGACATGAACTCATCATTTTTTATGGCTGCATAGTATTCCATGGTGTATATGTGCCACATTTTCTTAATCCAGTCTATCATTGTCAGACAATTGGGTTAGTTCCAAGTCTTTGCTATTGTGAATAGTGCCGCAATAAACATACGTGTGCATGTGTCTTTATAGCAGCATGATTTATAGTCCTTTGGGTATATACCCAGTAATGGGATGGCTGGGTCAAATGGTATTTCTAGTTCGAGATCCCTGAGGAATGGCCACACTGACTTCCACAATGGTTGAACTAGTTTACAGTCCCACCAACAGTGTAAAAGTGTTCCTATTTCTCCACATCCTCTCCAGCCCCTGTTGTTTCCTGACTTTTTAATGATGGCCATTCTAACTGGTGTGAGATGGTATCTCATTGTGGTTTTGATTTGCATTTCTCTGATGGCCAGTGATGATGAGCATTTTTTCATGTGTTTTTTGGCTGCATAAATGTCTTATTTTGAAAAGTGTCTGTTCATGTCCTTCACCCACTTTTTGATGGGGTTGTTTGTTTTTTTCTTGTAAATGTGTTTGAGTTCATTGTAGATTCTGGATATTAGCCCTTTGTCAGATGAGTAGGTTGAAAAAATTTTCTCCCATTCTGTAGGTTGCCTGTTCACTCTGATGGTAGTTTCTTTTGCTGTGCAGAAGCTCTTTAGTTGCTTTTTAATATAAACAGTGAAAGTATAAATACATTCTTACTTTTTGGAAAAGATAATAATATTAAATTTAATTTTTGTCTCCAGTGTTATTGCATTTTTCTTACAGAAAAACTAAATAAAACATATCTTTAGTATTTAATTCTCTTTAAGATATCACAAACTATTTTTCAATTTTAAAATAAAACTATATCTATATATATATACACACACACACACACACACACACAGACATACATATTTGAGACAGAGTCTCGCTCTGTCACCCAGGCTGGAGTGCAGTGGTGTTATCTCAGCTCACCGCAACCTCCACCCCCCAGGTTCAAGCAATTCTCCTTCCTCCGCCTCCCAAATAGCTGGGGTTACAGGCACCCGCCACCATGCCCAGTTAATTTTGGTATTTTTAGTAGAGACGGGATTTCATCATGTTGGCCAGGCTGTTCTTGAACTCCTGACATCAGGTGATCTGCCCACCTCGGCCTCCCAGCATGCTGGGATTACAGGCATGAGCCACCGTGCCCGGCCAAAATATTTTAAAACATTGTAAATGATCATTGGGTTTCAGTGGTCCAAATCAGAATTTTCTTTGGAAGAAAAACATTAGGAGAAATATACTAATAAAAATAAATCAGTGTAAGCACTTGAAAATTAGTTAGAAAAGATGTATAGAGATACCTTGATATAGTAAATATCATATAGTGATGTAATATTAAAAAAATCAATTTGAAAACATTACATAGAATCAAGTATCTCTAAGGAAAAAACATGTGAACAACTGATGTAATAATTAAGTTGAATATCAAAGGATGATGTAAAATTTATTTTAATCATATACCAGGGATTGGACTTTCTGATAAGACCCAGAGACACTTTAAATATCTTACAGATGAAGAAATGGGGGACCAGAAGTTTGTCACTTCCTTACATCACATTACCTGTAAGGGGTAGAGAGAGCAGAGCTAGTGATTCAACCCAGGGCCAGAATCAGCAAGGCCATTCTTTCTATGTGCTGCTAGAAAATGAAGACTTTGTCATGGTGCATTCAACAGCTTTGATCAACTGGTCACTTGTCAGTTGGACAGATCCTATTTTCCAGAGCCTTACTGAAGGTCTGGGGATGGAGTGAGTCACAGGACTGAGCTTGCATCCTATAGGAACATAATCACCCCCTGGAAAGAGAGCCCTTCAATTTTAGGGCAATAGCTATGAGACTGCTACCCTAGTTCTTCCAAAAGTAGAGTTTCAGAGCACAATGGCCCTCTTCTCCCACCACCAAAATTTCCATTTTAGAAAAAGAACAGTAACTTTAAAGAATAGACCTCCTATCCTGCTTTATACATTTTCAGAAATGCCCTTGAATTATATGTATACTTGAATTATATGTATACTTTTGTGGCTTGACTTACTAATTTTCCTTTATGTTGGCTTCCTGCACAGAAAAGCTGTTGGGGGTGACTGGTAGATGCATTTGTTAAAGGGCTAATTTACAAGAGACCACTTTACTGGAAAGGGTGCCTCTCTCCAAATAATAAGTAAATAAATAACTTTTTCCAGAAAAATCCTCAAAAACAAAAACTTTCTAAGACCTGTTTACCTTGCAGAAGCCTTTCAATTGGCCTTCAGGGCAGCATGAACACAATGTTCTATACCTTGAGTGGTTCATGCACTCAGGAGAATGTGCTGATTTTAGCATCTTCCTTATAGCCATGTGAACACCAAAATAGGATTCCTTTTTTCTCTGCTCCAGCTTCCTGGAGCAGTTGTTTTGACTGTGCAAAAGTGTAACATTTTGCATTGTTTTATGTTTTTCTGGATAAAAATATCATTTTCTTCCTAGAGAATTTGACTTGCTAAGCACATATATTGTGAATTAATATCACATTCCTGATATGGAGGGCTTTTGTAATCAGAATAACTATCACACACCACAGAGGAATAAGAGGTTGAATATGTTCAGTTTCTGTCTGACTATTGGAAGCCTCAGGTCATCACTTCTTGGAGGCAGTCCTGAGTAGATGCAATAGATACTAAAGCAAATATTATGTGTACCATATGACAGTTAATTCTTGGAATAGCTCTGGAAAGTAGACATTATATGACCATTATTTTACTGAAGACAATGCTACAGCGAGGATGATTTAGTGACTTATTTAGGGCCTCACAGTAACAGAACCTGGATTGAAATTAAGTTTGGTCTGAGTCAAAGTCTGCTTTCTTTTCATTCCATTACACTGGATAGGCTCAGAGAGTATATTGCAGAGAGAATATGGCATTTGTACCCAGATTTCATAGTTGACTTACATTTGGGGCTTCTTTTTGAAATTTTGGTTTCACAGGAGAGAATGACAAGTTGCATATCAGAATTCAAGAGTGAGATTTGGGCTTGAAAATCACCTATTTGAAATTGATATGCATATTTCCCTCTTCAACTTTCCATGTAAAGCCAGGCTTTTACCCAGTATGGCCTTGGTTGTACCCTTGTGTAGTTCTGGGAGTTTCCATAGTTGATATGTGTATGTTTGAGGGAAGGCAGAGAAAATAAACATGTCCATTCTGAATGCCTTTTCCTGTGAGAGATGCTAATCGGCTTTCTCTCACTCAGGAGTATATGTTCAATGTCTGGATGTTTTCAATGTCTGGATTAATTCAGCTGTCCAGGAAAGAAGTTTGTGCTTTGCTCTCCATGTACAACATCTATTAAAGAAGACTTAGTCTCATCATTCTTCTCTGAGGAGGCAGGATTCACGACCAACTCATCCCATTGAAGACAATATTAGCAGAAATTATGAAAGGAGCTTACAGAGTATTTTGCAAAGTTCATTTACTTACATTGCCAAAAGTTATGTGATTTTACTAAATCCCTCAAAACTCCTCTAAGGAAGTTGAGAATATCTCCATTTATCCATTGAAGAAACTTCAACTTAGAAAGGTCAAAGGGATTTGTTTGAAGTCATGGAGTCTAATGGCTCCCACTCAAGTGTTCTTTTGTCTGCAGTACCATCTTCCACCTGCTGCCTTACACATTTCAGAAGTGTGAAAATGGGGAGCAGACTGTTTCTCCTGGATTCTGAGTATCAATTGCCCCCTTCCTGAGTTAGAGAAATATCAACAAACTTGCAGTTTGTATAAGAATTCGATACTTAATGATAATGCATTATTATACAGTGTTAATATATTATATATATATTAATATAATGAATAACTACTATGCAGATATATTTATGTACATGCATACACACAATCCCTTTATACTTCATGTTTTCCAGGTAAAATGAGAGTTGACCTTTACTGAGTGTTTAGCATGTTCCAGATACTTCCCTTAGCTTTTCAGCATAGGAAAGTATTATCTTAATTTTGTAGAAAAAGAAGTTGAGAAGACTGTGGAGGTTAAGTAACTTGCCCAAGGTAAAGCAATCAGTGGTGGCACCAGGATTTGACTCCAAGATGATCTTTTCCAGAGCATTTGCTACTAAACACTCTGTTTTATTGACTCTCCTTTCCTTATTTCTGATAGTGGTGGTGAAAACTGGAGTTCTTTTTTCAAGTAGAATGGTGCTTCAATATTTAACATGTATCTTGCATTTTCCTCAATTTCATGTTTATTTTTGAGTTCCTGGTCTCTAAGTTTACTTACCTTTTATTTAAATATGTAAAGTAGAGGCTGTCCTGAGTAGAGACAATAGGCATTAGACCAAATATTCTATGTACTTTATGACAGTTAATTTTTGGAATAGCTCTGATGAACATAAAACACCAGAGACTGAAATATATTCTATATTATTTATATTTGTCCATCTTTTATAAAGTTTTATGCTATACTTTTGAGGTACTCTAAATAATTTTAAGAACTTAATTTTTCTGTGTATTAAGAGCAGGTTAATATAGCATCAAGGAAAGAAGAGATTCCCTGAGAAAGTCTATTTTATCTCACTTTGTTTCACTAAGTTTTTAGTTGTCAAAATTCAGGTATTCAGTAAACATAAATGTAGATTATGTCTATTGAGCCCCACCTTTTAGTTTATTTCCCTCTTAAATCAAAGAAAAGTAATTTGAAATCCAAATAAGAAAATGAAACAATTAACAACTGGGAATTCAAGTACCTAAGGTATATTAAATATTTATGTGCTAACTTATCCCATGGAGCTTTGCTACATCTCAGAACTTGTCAGAATGAATTCCTTTCCCTTGTTCTCCTGTACCACTTTTTTGCTTTGTTATGTTACTTTATATAGATTACTTGTAATTTCTGTGAGTAATTGTGGTGGCAGGGAAACTGGTTAAGTACAGAGGTGCTTAAAGTGTTGACTTTTTGCTTAGCTAGAAACAGGTCTCTGCCTATTTCACTATTTACTCTCTGATGATCGTGCACAAGCCATTTAACTTCTTTATATTTCAGTTTCCTTGTATGTTAATAGGCCTATTGATACTAACTACATCCTAGGGATTTTGCAATGATTAAATTACATATTTCATAAAAAGCACGTGGGCCTATTGCTCAGTGAGTGTTAGCTGATGTTATTGTTAATATCTTTTCATTCTTATTCTCATCTCTCTATTTCTAGATTTATTGCCTTTTTCTTGAGCAAGGTAATAGCAGGGCTATTACATTAGCCTTCTCACTGGTCCCTAACAATCAGTAGTCAGTGTGTGGCAAGGAAACTAGATAATGTGAGATATTTTATCAGAAGTGATTAAATATAGAAATTGTTCAAGCAGGTTGAGGAGAGGTGCTAGAAAAATAATACTAGAATAACACAGAGCCAGTAACTGCAAGAAGCAATTGCACATTTAGGGTAAATTAAAGGGAAAAAGTGGGGTTTTAGGACCTGCAAGCTCAGATGAGATCTCACTGAACTGGAACCCAGTCTTCTGAGGAGGTGGTATTATCAAACTTTGGCAAGGAGCTGAGACCTTTGAGGAGGGGGCACCACCAACTGGTGCTGGTGCTGAGGGTATGATGACGCTTGTTCTGGGAGTGCAGAGAAAGCTGGAAAGTGGGACCCATTGCTGCTGCCCAGGTCAAGTTCTAATCCTGGGGTAATGTAATCAAAAAGACAGCCAAGCAGGAAGGGGTAAGTTCCTTCTCCCTCCTCTTGCTTTCTTGCCTCCCCCAGGGCTTCTTCTGGCAGGTATGAACAGTCTTCCAGTTGGTCAAGTGCAACAAATGTAGTCTGCTGAACCATGAAGTCTGCATCAGAAAACAAAGAACAGAAAGATGGGTTTAGAGCTAAGAGGCAATATCTTAGTAACCAACACAAGTGTCTTTCAAATCCCAGTCTCTTTCATAAACTCCTATTGGATTAAATAATCAACAGAGTGAACAGAGAACCTACAGAATGGGAGAAAATACTTGCAAACTATGCATCCAACAGAAAACTAATATCCGGAATTTACAAGGCACTCCTACAACTCAATGACAGCAACAACAACAAAAATAACCCCATTAAAAAGTGGACAAATGACATGAATATGTATTTTTCAAAAGAAGATATACAAATGGCCAGCAAGCGTATGAAAAATGCTTAACATCGTTAATTGGAAAAAAGCAAATTAAAACCACAATGAGTTAGCATCTTATACCAGTCAGGATGGCTATTACTAAAAATACAAGAAATAACGGATGTTGGTGAGGATGCAGAGAAAATGAAACACTCATACACAATTACTGAGAATATAAGTTAGTACAACCTCTATGGAAAACAGTACGGAGATTTCTCAAATAACTGCAAATAGAACTACCATTCAAACCGGCAATCCCTCTACAGGGTATCTACCCAAAGGAAAAAAAAAATTGTTATATGAAGAAGATACCTGCATTCATATGTTTATTGCAATACTATTCATAATAGCAAAGATATGGAATCAACCTAACTGTCCATCAACAGATGATTGGATAAAGAAAATGTAGTATCCATGTGTACAATGGAATACTATTTAGTCATAGAAAAGAATGAAATTGTGTCTTTTGCAACTACGTGGATGGAACTGGAGGTCATTGTCTTAAGTGAAACAACTCAGAAACAGAAAAATATTGTGCGTTCTCACTTATTCATAGGAAGTAAATAATGTGTACACATGGGCATAGAGTGTAGAATAATAGGCATTGGAGACTAAAAGGTGAGAGAGTGGAATGGGGGGTAGATGTTGAGAAATTACCTAATGGGTATAATGTACATTGTTCAGGTGATGGATACCCTATAAGGCCAGACTTCACCACTACACGATATATCTATATAACAAAATTATACTTGCACTCCTTAAATTTAAACCCCCCCAAAATTTCCTATAGTATCACATGGAACGCAGCTCTCACCTGCTCCAATATCTTCATGTCCTATTGAGCAAAGGAAATTCAATACACCCTTTTTAAAAAAGAACCTATTATGAACATTGTGCTCTGGGCTATGGAGGATGTAGACATGAATAAGAAGTTTTTCTGTCCTCACACAGTTTAATGAAGAGCAAGGTTAACAGAAATCATTCCATAGCAAACGCAGAAAGTACTTAGAAGGAGGAATGTGTCCTGGCTGGTGAGATTCAGGAAGAGTTCATGGAAGGATAAGTAAAAATTCACATTCAATAGTGTGGCCTCTTATACTTGGCTGACTTTTCACTATACCCATATTTTAATTTTTTTTTATTTTTTTGCTACTATGTCACTATTTCCTGTTTAGCCTTCAGTTTTTTTTATCTGTATACTTTTTTTCTCATGCCCGTCACTTAGACATATGGCCAATGTTACTGAGTGCCTTCTATGGGTGCTTTCAGTTAGTTGTAAGGATACAACATTGAACAAATGAGACAAGGTGCCCCCCTTATGGAACTTGCCGTCCAGGTGGGTAGGCAGTTCTTAATATTAAAAGGTCACCCAAATGAATGCAAAATTGCACACTATGGTTGGTGCTGGGAAAGACAGGTGCAAACTGCTATGCCAGCAGGGTGATCAGGTTTCATTCTGGAGTCACAAATGGCTTCCCTGAGGTATAGGTGTTAGGTTAGGTTGAGTCAAGAAGGCTGTTTCTAGCCTTTGCAGATCTCGGAACAGAAGAAGCAGATTATGCATCTGAGAAAAGGTCATTATGGGTGCAGAAAAAGGGAATGAAGAGTGTGTACAGCACTTTTCACATGGTAAGCATTTCTCAGGGTCAAGTTCAAAAGGCATCTCCTCCCTGAAGCCTTTCTTAAAATACTTGAACATTAAAAAGATCCTCCCTCTTTTCAGCTCTTAACCATTGTGTATCTCTCATGAGGGTGTTTATTACATACTGCCTTGGTTTGTGATTATTTATGTGCAAGTTTGATTGTCTGTGCTCAACTGTAAGCTTCTAGAAACCAGAATTTGTCTCATATCCATCTTTGTATCCTTCAGTGTCATGAGTTCTTAAAAAATATTTGCTGAATAAGGTCACTTCCTCAGTATGCCTGTTAGCACTTAGATGGTGTGTTCAGTTACATGCAACAGTTCAGTGTAACTGTTGCTTTCATTCAGTGTCTCATATCACTAACTGACTTGTCCCTAGAGAACATTGGCAGTTGCTTGACATTTGTGTACAACAGGTGAAGAAGTATTCACTGGCCCACTTTGGGAAAGACAGAAGTTTGGAATTTGAGGACCGGTACCTTAGATCTCCATGAATCACAGTGAATGGCTGCTTGACCAAAAGTGTTCATAAATCTGTAGCATTGCAAAATGTAGGTTCAACCAACCAAATTTGCTTTACCTTTTTATTTCACCATCTGTGTTGGCTTGTTCTGATTTCCATGTCATTAGACAAGGAGAAGATTATCATCTGCCCGTAGCAAAACACTTGGATTCCATCAGAGGTTCTTCTGAAAAGTAAACATACTATGGAAAGGAGGGCCTGGGGCGGGGGAAGCACCACACCTGTAGGCCTTCTTTCTGATATATTTTTTTGGAGGGGGGATGGTGTTTCACTCTTGTTACCCAGGCTGGAGTGCAATGGCATGATCTTGGCTCACCACAACCTCCACCTCCCGGGTTCAAGTGATTCTCCTGCCTTAGCCTCCCCAGTAGCTGGGATTACAGGCATGTGCCACCACGCCTGGCTAATTTTGTATTTTTAGTAGAGATGCAGTTTCTCTGGCCTCGAACTCCTGACCTCAGGTGATCTGCCAGCCTTGGCCTCCAAAAGTGCTGGGATTACAGGCGTGAGCCACTGCTCCCAGCCCTTCCTGATATCGTCTAGGTCTCTTTGCAGCAAGCTGAGTGGACCCATTCTCCTGTGCTCAGGACCTAGCTCTAGGTTTTCCCTTATCTTTCCTAGAATATGGTCATTCACTGGCATCTATGATGGAACAGAAAAATAGCTGGAAAATGAAAACTACAAAACTCTCACTCAACATTGTTTTACAATAGTGTTGGAGTTAATAGTTATGGCAGAACTGCATCTTCTAAGGAAAACTGCGCTATGACAAATAGCCCCAGAGTGAGAGGCAGCCAACTCACTGTCAGGGTGACCCAGAAGTCCTAATGGGTGGGAATGATCATTATATGAAGACTGTAAATCTGATTAATGTGCACTGTGAGATGAGGTATAACATTTCATGCGAAATGAGGTAGGGGTAGGTGAGAAAGGATGATAGAAACAGCTGGTTCTGCACATGTCTAAAGGACCATATTAAAATTACAATGACATAGAGAGATATGTAAACAAACATAGGGAATGTTCAGATGGATATGTGTGTGTGTGTGTGTGTGTGTGTATTTCAGTGTTTATATAAACATATACCTAAACTTATTTATAGACTCATAGCTGATGAATGAACCTTCACAAATATACTATTTCCAGTCCCCAAATAGTGGGGTACACAATTTTATTCTCACTGTAAAAGCTTATTCTTTGGTAGGACATATTGCCAAGTTTTTCACTATGGGACTAATCAGGAGGCCATATGGTGACATTTAATTTATGGGCGATATTATCTAACAGCATTCCTTTAGCAGTTGGTAATCGTAATGTTTCATTATCTCAGTTTAGTTTTGTCATAATCTTGTGACATGGCTGATATCATTATTCCACACTGATAAAGAAAGATATTTAGAGACAAACACAATTCCCATTAAGTTGCAGTGTGTGTGTGTGTGTGTGTGTGTGTGTGTGTGTGTGTAGGGTATGTGTATGTGGGATTGTTTTTAAGTCATGTAGAACATTCTTCCTCATAACTGATATTCTGGATTAAATTTTAATTCGTGGAGTCTTGGGCAAAGTCTAAACCTAAATAATGTTTGGGAAGAGGGGCCATAACCTGAAAATCTGTGTCAGATTGGCCCTATAAGAGAGAGGCGAGCTTACTGGATTCTGGCTTCAATACATCTATTCCCCTTTCTAGATGAGTAAAGAGGAAGACACAGTTCTACCCTTCCTTTTCTGTCTCTCCCCTCTTATTCAGAGTCTATTCTATCTTATTTCACTTTGTTTTTATGGATGAATTTTACTACAAAGGGTAAAGTCCAGCCTTCCCTATGTCAAGAAAGATTAGACCTCATTATCTGTCCTGATTTCTCAAAGGCATGAACCAGGAACAATCAGAGTAACTTCTTTGGACCTTCCAGCATGAGAAAGAAGTGTTCTCTTCCCTATAGGTTAAAGACTGAGATGGAAAAGAAATAAAACAAATGCTTCTTAATTCTGACTTTTGTAGTATGTAGCCCTATTATATATACAGTTGTCCCTTGGTATCCGTGGGGGATTGGTTCCAGGACCCAGTGCGGATACCAAAATTTGCAGATGCTCAATTCTCTAAATAAAATAGCATAATATTTTCATATAACCCAGACACATCCTCCTGTATACCTTAAATCATTTCTAGGTTACTTATAATACCAAATAAAAGGCTTACATACCACTTCATTCTCATGGATTCAATGTAGCACTTGGCACACAGCAAATTCAAGTTTTGCTTTTTGGAATTTCCTGAAAACATTTTTCTGAATAGTTTTGATTTGCATTTGGATGAATCCATGGGTGTGGAACTCATGGATAAGAGCTGCCTACTGTATTCAGTCTGTGCAGCAACTGGTAAAGGACACAAACAAGAAGTATAATGAGGTCTAATCTTTCTTGACATGAGGCAGGCTGGTCTTCACCTTTTTACGAATAAGAAAACTTTGATTCAGAAACTTTAATACACAGATATATTTTTGTACATGTATGTACATATTTATACACTTAAGAATGTTGTGCAAGGTCACAGAGCAACATCATGGTAGAGCCAGGGCTTGCCAGGTGGCATAGGTTTTACATCTCCCTCAATATTTATTAAACTACAAACATCCCTCAGAGATGCTGAGAATCTCAGAGTCCCTCTGTAATATGATCACATGCTGTCTGTTTTTCCTCTAGCTGATCCCTGAAATGCTGGAGTTGGCAGGAAAAAAAAAGATAAAGGTGAGATTAATTAAATGGGATAATGCATGTGAACACAGTTTGTAAATTCTAAGGTCTTACAAAAGATTTCTATATTAGTAATAGTTGCAATACGCTCATTTACATGAACCACTTATCATTCACAGCTAATTACCAAGCAGTACAGTAACAATTATGTGGATGATGAAATACACTTCAGATCAACTCTTTTGCAAGCTGTTTCAGTTACAATATTCAACTCTCTTCCCTTGGTTTCCATCTTCTAAGTATATTGCTTAGGAAACTTGGATAACTACTGACAACTAAAAAGAATTATGAACATTCATCATACAGGAAGTAAGCATTCATCCAAGAAAAATGAGTTATAGAAATGAAAGATGAGATTCTATTTCTGAGCTGCCCATTGGCTTTTCTTATGAGGACTGAATTTGTGGACTCTGTGAAATTTTCATATGCATTATTACACTGTCTTGGAAATGGCCATTTAAGTTTTCAACATGAGACAGCTGGCAGGCCCTCATCAAGTTCTGCAATTCTAACTGTGTGTCTCCATTGGTCTCACATCTATGCCCTTGAGTTGGTTTATACTCATGTCATTTTTCCAAAACAACTGTAATTACTATAAACGTTGAACAAGCAAATATTAACTTGGCTGGGATATGATTTTCAAACTACATTACAGTAGAGAACAAAGTTTGTAATGAGATTCTGTGTACTACTATTCAAAGCAATTAGGAGAAATGAGTATTGAGCTCTTAACATTCTGACAAGTTATTTCAATATTATGTCCAAACAAAGGAACTTTTTTTTTTTTTTTTTGAGACGGAGTCTCGCTCTGTCGCCCAGGCTGGAGTGCAGTGGCGCGATCTCGGCTCACTGCAAGCTCCGCCTCCCGGGTTCACGCCATTCTCCTGCCTCAGCCTCCCGAGTAGCTGGGACTACAGGCGCCCGCCAACACGCCCGGCTAATTTTTTTGTATTTTTAGTGGAGACGGGGTTTCACCGTGTTAGCCAGGATGGTCTCGATCTCCTGACCTCGTGATCCGCCCGCCTCAGCCTCCCAAAGTGCTGGGATTACAGGCTTGAGCCACTGCGCCCGGCCCAAATAAAGGAACTTTTTGAAATAAAAAAAACTGATTGATTTCTTGAGATTTCATAACATGAGACAAAAGAAGAAACAGCCATCACTGATCTTCCAGCAAGTCACAACTGTAATGTATTGAAAAGTTTAATGGCCTTGACTTTAGAAGTGTAATGAGTTTCGTAATTGCTCATGTGAGAGGTGATTGGTTATGCTGAATATACGGGTGCAAATAAGCAAATATAACAGGTGACATTTGTTGTTCCAATAAAATAAATCCAGCTTTGAACAAGTTTAGTGTAAAAGTTATAAATAATAAAGAAACTTTAAGAAAGAGAATATGTGATCACAGTATTTTTATGGGAAGGTAGGACATCTTGAATACTAATCTGGAATTTTATTGGTAAAAGGGGCCATTTATTGAGTTCTTAGTATATTTTGAATTTGGCCGAGGCACTGACTATCCGGTTTAATCCTTATAAGCAATCCTATGGGAAAATACAGCGTGGATTATCTAAGTGACTTTCCTGAGACCACATAGCCAATAAATGGAAAAGATAATTCAGTTTTGGGTCAATTTCAATGATATTTCTACTATCCTAGAGGTTTTGCATAAATATGTGATATTAGAAAGAATTAAATATCAGAATAGTTATGCACGGGGATTTGAGAGAAAGCTCCACAATTATATAGTGAGCATTTCAGTCAAGAGGGAGAAGTGATAAAATAATGTGTAGAGATGAGTAGGTCCTGTTTGGATAACTCATTTGATTTGTCTGCATCTAATCTGTGTCTTCAGAGTTTTGTAGCCTGTTTATATCACATTTAATTTGATATTTGTTCTTTCAAAATCTCCTATAATTGGGTTTACCCTCCAGGTCAGGGATAGATGAGGTTAATCACAACAGGATCAATGAAAACACTAACCAGTAACATTCCCAGAGCCATTACAATCTGACTAACAGAAAGATGGAGTAGAAATAACCATTCTGTTTTCAACAAACTTTTGAGTTTATCTCATTTTGAATGGGCACAAGAAAATCTAAGAGAGATTCTCTTTAAGAATTTTATTCAAATGTCCCCTTGGGCAAAGTTTGTGTGGAGACTCTCAGAGCTAATTTATGAGATACTACTTTGATTGTTGAACAAAAAAAGTAAAGAAATAATTATGATAAATCAAATGAAAACTGTGTTTATATTATTAAAGCGGACAAATGTGTGGCTTTATTACTTTATAGAATGAAGAGTTCTTAAATCATGTAAGGAATATTTTGTTCTTAAGACAAAGTTGGGGCCGGGCACAGTGGCTCACGCCTGTAATCCCAGCACTTTGGGAGGCAGAGGCAGGCGGATCACTAGGTCAGGAGTTCAAGACCAGCCTGGCCAACATGGTAAAACACCATCTCTACTAAAAATACAGAAATTAGCCAGGCGTGATGGCGGGTACCTGTAATCCCAGCTACTCAGAGGGCTGAGGCAGGAGAGTTGCTTGAACCCGGGAGGTGGAGGTTGCAGTGAGCTGAGATCATGCCATTGCATTCCAGCCTGGGTGACAAGAGCAAGACTCCGTCTCAAAAAAAAAAAAAAAAAAAAAAAAAAAAAAAAAAAAACAGAGTTAGACAAAAATGAATTGTGATAATGGTATTATTACTGATGCCTTAAAATTTAGGACACTCTAGTTTCAAATATTAATACATTTCAAAGTTTCTTTTCAAGGACTATTACAGAAAACTTGAAGCAGCAGTCACCAACTCATGACATGGCTTTTTTATTCTGAATGAGGCTTGAGATATTGTACAAAAATGAGTGGACAGTTAAACTTTTTTTGAGCTGGGTGCATAAAATGAGCTCTTGACTTTTTCTAATAGCCAAGAAATCTTCCCACACACAATCTGCAGCCCAGTTGCAAGTAGCTGGTAATCTCCATGGTCAGGTAAGTTGGTAGGTATCTGCCTACAAGATGTAATTTAATGGGTATGAAAGGTCTTTTATTTTTCCCCCTTCACGCATGTCCTGCAGGTATCACAGGGACTGAAATTCTGCTAGCCAACTGCACTTTAGATTCAGATTCATTTTACACTTTTTCCAAGCACCAATTATACACCCAACTATTGCTGAATTTTTTATATACATGGTTTACATGTGTTTAATTTTTATGAGTGTTTTCCCCTCTTACAGCCTGCATACTGCAGATATTTTACAAGTTAATCAAGAGTCACATGTGGGCAAAACTAATTTAGTATTCAAGTGAGAAAAATATAAAGTAGTCACAAATATTTGATTTTAAGATTAAAATTAGTAACCCCCAATTTTATTGAAATAGCAGAAGCTATGTCTTATTCATCTTAGTTCATTGTATTCTTCCTAACATGCACACAAACACCCTTGGCTCTCCTTATGTGTAAATGACATTAAATACACATAATGAATCCTAAACAGAATAAACTGGGGACATCTCAAAGTAGCTGAAAGGGAAAGAAGCAACTAACATAAAGAATAAAAGTGTAAAGAGCCCAGAGTAGTAAGGAGGCCAGGACAGGCCAGAGTTCAAGGACAAGGAAGATGAATAATGGGAAACTCATAAAGAAAGTCAAGGATAACCTGGGGTTTATTCTGAACATTGCAACTCCTGTCACCATGCTCTCAACAGCAGTTACTTAACAATCCTGTTACTTAACAATCCATCAATGCCTTCTATTTCCTATAGAATAAAGTCTGGATTATTTAGCCAGGTTATGCCAGGGTCTCCAAAACCTGACCCATCTGTTCCTCTGGCATAGCTGATTTAGCCTCTCTAACCACACTCTCTCCTGTAATGGGCAATTGTACCTGCCATTCTTTTTATTCTTTCCTAACCATTCCACAAGCCAGCCCAAACATCTTCTGCAAAGCCTTCTCTGAGTTAATCCTTTCATCCTCTGTGCTGTGGTACCTCCTACACACTTTATATTGTAGCTTATTTGATCCAATAATTGCAATTGTATGTTTCCTTGGCCAAATTATCCACTAGACTGGGAACTCTTTGGAGACAGAATTACACTCTACTTACTTATGTGTCCTCAGCCTTTTGTTCAGAGACTGTGGCATGGTAGGCATTCAGTAGATATCTGCTTGATGTGTGAAAATATGGAAATTCATGTTTCTTAGCCTGGCAGTCAAGGTCCTCTTCCAGTCTCACTTTCTAAAGATAAAATGTCATAAGGATTTGGTAAGCTTTTACTTTTCTAGGGATGTAAAATGAGGATGACAAATATGCCTACTTCAATGGGTTATCATGAAGGTTAAATAAAATGGTACATGTAAAATATTTAGCATGATGTCAAATCGTTGATAAGGACCCAAATGGTATTGACTAGTATCATTATATGACACATTTTTCAATATAGATAGGTTTTTAAGATTATGTAAGAATAAATAAGTATAAGATTAGTATATGGTAAAGACTTTAAATGCTGTGGAAATACTGAAGAGGATTGCATAAAGGGGTGGAGTTGGGTGAGGAGTTAACACTGTCAGGCATCTGAATGCAGAGTAGGGAAAGCAGAGGGAAATTCCAAGGACAAGGAATCATGACACCTGATCGGGGGATTTAAAGATTACTTTTATCAAAAGATTTTTTTTCATAAAAATCTTTAACAGAGGAGGAAAGCTAGAGTATGTTTAAATAAAATGAAATTCTTGAGTATTTTGTGAAAGTTCTTCTCTGTGCTCACTTTGACATATTTTAAATTAGAGGCTATCTTGATAAATTGCTTAGAATCCGAGCTTAAATTTCTTCTCTTCATTTTGTTGACAGAAGTCCTACATCATTGATTTGCTTTCATTTTGTCTTAAGTTGGGACATTTCCCATGACACTTAAATAATTTCTGTAATAACACTTCATGCATAACTGCTGGCTAACTATAGCATTATCCTTGCCATTTCTTTTTATAAGCATATACCATGAAAATTTGTGACAATTTTGTTAAAATATACAGTCTCAAATTGGTTTCTTACACATTCCTGTGAATTCTGAATTCTCTTCTTTGAAAGATTCCTAGATAGCCCAGCATTCACTGGGTTCTCCACTTACTCCCTTGAAGGAGATTCTGAGTGCTTTGAGCAGCTATTACAAACTAGTTAACAGACTTGGGCCAAGTCAGTGTTCTCTTTTCTGCTTCCATTTTATCTCTTGCTGAATGGGAATCTCTACCAAGCTCTATTCCTCCAGGGAAAGAGTGTACAGATAAGTGAAACAACATATTTGAACTATTTTATAGATCCCTAGAAGAAAGGAACCAAGAACATAATTCTTTGACCTAGTTAACAATTTTTGGCCTGCTTTGTGCTATTGCTGGGTTTGTAGTGGCCATTGTTTGCTGTTTTCCCTTCCTTTCTGCTCTGTGGACTACTGTCAATTTATTGTCACTACTTTAGGCACATAAAACTGGTGAACAGCAAGGAGATTCTTTACTCTCAGTTATTAGAAAATATCCGTCTTTTGGAAGTAGCATACAGATGAGGATACAGTTCAAGTTTCAGTCTGGGATTTATCTCCCAGGCATCTTTCTACCAAAATGTGTTGACCATCTCCCTTATCACTACACTGTCATAAAATAAGTGTTCAAATAACCGTGGCTTTGTACATTTGGCCAAGTTCAAAAAGAAAGGTTGCTCTTCTAGCAAATACATGTAAATAGATTGAGAAGTACAATAAAAGTGCATCCTGCCGCAGTCTGTCATTCCATGCCCATGCTGTTAGGTGGTGCTCTTCGTGACCATGTCCAAGACTCTGAAAAAGTTTGTGGAAAGCCAGGAAGTAGACAGGGTGACTAGGTCATCTACAACATGCTGTATGTCAATGGCACATTTTCCTTATCCCGTACCATACAACTGGTCCTCAGCCATAACAAGCTCACAGTGGTGCCACCAAACACAGCAGAACTGAAGAATTTGGAAGTGCTCAACTTCCTTAATAGCCAGATTGAGGAGCTGCCCACCCAGATCAGCAGCCTTCAGAAACTCAAACACGTGAACCTGGGCATGAATGGGCTAAATACTTTGCCTGAAGGATTTTGCTTTCTACCGAGCTCTTGACCTTCTGGACTTGATGTACAATTTGAATGAAAATTCTCTTCCTGGAAACTTGATCTACCTTACCACCTTCCGTGCACTCTTATGTAAGTGACAATGATTTTGAAATCCTGCAACCAGCTATTAGGAAGCTCACAAAGTTGCAGATACCCAGCTTTAGGGATAACAACCTGATCTTGCAGCCTAGGGAAACTGGGGAGCTTACCCAGCTTAAGGAACTCAACATTCAGGGCAACTGCCTGACCCTTCTGCCCCCAGAACTAGGAAACTTATATTTAACTGATCAGAAGAAGGTATGCAAAGTGGAGAACAGCCCCTGGGTTACCCCAATTGCTGACCAGTTCCAGCTTGGTGTGTCCTGTGTGTTTGAATGTGTCTGTTCTGAGACATATGAGTACCTCTATGGCAGCACATGCAGGCAAATCCAGAACCACCAAAAAATAATAATCACAAATCAGAAAAGATGAGCTGGAAACACCTGACAGCCAGTAACAAATAAGGGGTGGGCATTGGCTGGGCATCTGGCCTCTTCTCTCACCAACACTTCTGTCTTTTCTTGCTCTGTCTCTCAAATAAATACAATGTGTGTGTGAAAAATAAAGACATACAATAAAAGGCAAAATGTATTTTATAACTCAACATTCTATCCTTAAATACTTGGGAATTACTTTTAACAAGTTCAGTTACTAGCATAAGTGATTTAACAAGGAATCAAGTATAATTGGATTCTAAGTACCTTCAGGTACAATTTGACCCAAATTGTTTTATTCAGTAACAGAAGAAAACACTGCACCTTATTTGCAACTTGACTGCATTTTCTAGGAAGCAGATAAGGTCAGATACTTCAGAAGAACTATTTATCTGCAAGAAGATATCCTTCTTGCAGAGATTTAGAGGAATTAAAAAAAACATTTTGTTTAATTTTTTTGTGTGTATATGGTGCAATTCCGTGCTTTTCCACAAATGATTCAATGGGTGACCATAGAAATAAGTTAGTATTAGTGTGGTCTTTGAAGCCAAACTGACCTCTTTATATAACTAGGCTTCAGCTGTGTAATCTTAAGCACCTTACTTAAATCCTCCAAGACTCAGTTAGCTCATCTATAAAATGGAGTTAAGCGTGTAACTTTTTAATAGAGCAAGATTAAATGAAATTATGAATGAAACATGCTTTGCACAGTACATGACACGTAAGAAGCATACAACAACTATTAACCATACTTATTCTTATCTATAAAGTAGATGAAATTACTTCCCTTTTCAGACTCTGCAGAACCTAATTATATTGTAGTTAAAAATATGCAGTATAAATGCTAGCCTATGTTAAGTGAAATAAGCTAGGCACAGAAAGACAAACATCGCATGTTCTCACTTATCTGTGAGAACTAAAAATTAAAAGCAGTTGAACTCATGGAGATAGAGAGTAGAAGAATGGTTACCAGAGGCTGGGAAGGGTAGTAGCAGGAGGATGGTTAATGGGTACAAAAAATAGTTAGAAAGAATAAATAAGACCTAGTATTTTCTAGCACAACAGGGTGACTATAGTAAAAATTAATGTAATTGTTCATTTTAAAATGACTAAAAGAGTATATTTGGATTGCTTGAAACACAAAAGTTAAATGCTTGAGGTGATAGACACCCTACTTACCTTGATGTGATTATTATGCATTGCATGCCTGGATCCAAATACCTCATGTGACCCATAGATATATACACTTATTATGTACCCTCAAAAATTAAAAATTAAAAAATAAAATAAATGCTACTAAACCACAGACGGTAAGTCTTAGGAAATCGTGCATCACATTAAATTCTGTTTTTCACACAAAGTCTTTGTCATCCAGTGTATATTTTGCATTTATAGCACGTCTCAATTAGATTAACCTCATTTCAGGTTCTAAATTGCTATGTGAAGCCACCATATTCGACAGTTCAGGATTGTGCAATTTCCACCTTCCCATTCCCAGTTGAGTAATTCTTATCTGGAGATGATCTCAGCTGGAAAAAGGGAATCTCTGCATTTTGCTTGTCAGTCCTGAGGCCAGTGACAACTGTGCTTTTCTACGTTACTAAAAGAAGGTTTGGCATCAATGTTTAAAAAAATATAAAAAAGTGCATCTCTCATCCTGAGAGTCAACTTGAGCAAATGCAATCAGTCAGTCTTTCTCTAACCCTTGTGTAAATCTGGAATGTGTTTCTTTCTGCAGTTTGACATGAGATCGGTCTCTAGATTGTAAAAATCAAACAAAACTGACCCTGAAATTGATTCTGCAGCCTTTCTAAATCCAAGGACTTGCTTCCCTGGGCAATTGTGAGGCTCTCATTTTAGTGCCTCGGAGAAGCAGAGAAAAATACAGATACAGACAGAACGAGATAATAGTAATAGCAGTGGAGTCAATAACTACACTTTCCCTGGCATACGTTCTAGCATTTTCTGAGGCCTATGTGCCAAGAAGTGTGCTGTCTTAGATATCCATCATCTGATTTAATAGAGTATAGTATTTTAAAAATTGGATCTCCTGAGGTTTTACAGAAAGACCCTTATTTAGATGAGCTCTTTAAAAACTAAGGTCAATCAAATTAGATACAGTACTACTAGCTTGCATTGTCAACCACAGTAAATGTAATTTTCTTAAAGGATACCTTTCTTTCTACTCAAAAGCTCATGCACACTAAGGTTGACTATCCTTTATAATCTTCCTAACAACAGAATATTGTTACTGTTATTTTAATGTTCAATTTTTAAATTATTTGAAAGCATTTATTGAGCAGTTACAATATGCTGGGCACTGATCTAAGTACTTTATATACATTATCTCATTTAATCCCTATGGAAACTAAATAGTAGACATTTATATTGTCATTATATTCATTTGTTAGATTAATTTACATATGGAAAAATAGATGCTCAGTGATGTTAACAACAAAACAAAACAAAAAAACCACTTCTATTTTCACAAAGACACTAATTGACAGAGGTGGAACTCAAACCTCAAAAAGTTTTTGTGAGCATACTATTACCAAATAAAATATTGCCATGATATGATATATTTATGCATAGCACAGTAATTTGTTTCCTCAAAAATTATACGAAATAATTACCTTTTTATCTCTTCATTGTGGAAAAATTAGCCTAGATAACAAAAATCAAGGCAAGAAGTTGTTTTTGCTTCAAATAGCACTAGACTTATTTACTTATTAAATAGTTCAATATTGGTTAAAAGTGTAAGCTCCAGAATTAGATGACCTATATTCAGACTCTAATAATTTCCAGCTGAGTAATCAAGAACAAGTTACTTAACTCCCCTAAACCTCATTTTTCCCATCTGCAAAATGGAAGTAATAACTGCAATAGATTAATGCAGTTAGCACAGTGTCATACACATAGTAAGACCTTCATGAATATTAGGTTGGTTGTTATAATAATAAGAATTAAAATCTTATATATTTCTGCATTCTACAAGAAGTTCACAACGCCTGGAAAAGGATGCTCTTTTTCTTTTTTCTAAGTTGATATGTCAGGCTGGACACAGTGTCTTCCACCTGTAATCCCAGCACTTTGGGAGGCCAAGGCAGGAGGGTCACTTGAAGCTAAGATGGGTCTAGAGACCTTGTCTTTACAAAGAAATTTGTTTTAATTAGCCGGGCATGGTGGCACGTGCCGGTAGTCCCAGCTACTCAGGAGGCTGAGGCAGAAGATTGCTTGAGCCCAGGAGTTTGAGGCTACAGTGAGTTATAAGCACGTCGCTGAACTCTAGCCTGGGTGACAAAGCAAGTCCCTGTCTCTAAAAATAAAATAAAATAATTTATATGCCATAGTTGTACATATCTTTGGGATGCATGTGATATTTTGATACATGTCTACAATGTGGAATGATCACATCAGAGTAATTGGGATATCCATCTCCTCAAACATTTATTTTTTCTTTGTGTTGAGAATATTACAATTTTTCTAGCTATTTTGAAATATACAACAAATTATTCTTAACTGTATAACTATAAAACACTCTTCTATTGAACACTAGAACTGACAGCTTCTCTCTCTTTATTTTTGTACCCATTAACCAACTATTCTTCATTCCCCATCCTTCCTTTCCTTCCAGGCCTCTAGTAACCACCATTCTACTTTCAACTAACATGAGATCCACCTTTTTAGCTCCCACGTATGAGAGGAAATGTGATGTTTGTCTTTCTGTGCTGTGCTTATTTCACTTAACACAGTGGCCTCCAGTTCCATCTACATTGCTGCAAATGACAAGATTTTATCCTTTGTTATGGCCTGCTAAGATTCCACTGTGGGCCAGGCATGGTGGCTCACGCCTGTAATCCCAGCACTTTGGGAGGCCGAGGCAGGCAGATTATGAGGTCAGGAGATCAAGACCATCCTGTCTAACACGGTGAAACCCCGTCTCTACTAAAAATACAAAAAAAAAAAAGAAATTAGCCAGGCGTGGTGGCAGGCACCTGTAGTCCCAGCTACTCGGGAGGCTCAGGCAGGAGAATGGCGTGAACCTGGGAGGTGGAGCTTGCAGTGAGCCCAGATCGCTCCACTGCACTCCAGCCTGGGCGACTGAGCGAGACTCCATTTCAAAAAAAGAAAAGAAAAGAAGATTCCATTGTGTATATATCTAACATTTTCTTTATCCATGTATCCACTGATAGACACTTAGTGTTGCTTCCATATCTTGACTATTGTGAATAATGCTGCAGTAAACATGGGAGTGCAGATATCACGTTCGTATACTGATTTCCTTTCAGCAGTGAGATAGCTAGATCATGCAGTAGTTCTCTTTTTAGGCTTTCGAGGAATCGCCATAATGTTTTCTGTAATAGCTGTACTAATTTACACTCCCACCAACAGCGTAAAAGAGAACCCCTTTCTTTACATGCTCTCCAGTACTTGTTATTCTTTCTCTTTTTATAGCCATTCGAACTGGGGTGAGATGATATCTGTTTGTGATTTTAATTTGCATTTCCCTAACAATTAGTGATTTTGAGCATTTTTTGAAATACACCTGTTTGCCATTTGTAGCTCTTTTTTTCAGAAATATCTATTCAGGTCTTTTACCCAGTTTTAAATTTGATGATAATGATTTTTTTGAAGTGATTGAATTGTTTGAGTTTGTTTTTTTTTTGTTTTGAGACGGAGTCTCGCTCTGTCACCCAGACTGGAGTGCAATGGCGTGATCTCAGTTCACTGCAACCTCTGCCTCCTGGGTTCAAGCAATCTTTGTATTTTTAGTAGAGACCCAGTTTCACCATGTTGGCCAGGCTGGTCTCGAACGCCTGACCTCAAGTGATACGCCTGCCTCGTTCTCCCAAAGTGTTGGGATTACAGGCGTGAGCCACCGTGCCTGGCTCTTCAAGTTTTTCAATGTATCCTTTGTCAGATGGATAGTTTGCAAATACATTCTCTGATACTGTAGGTTGTCTCTTCGCTTTGTTAATTGTTTCATTTGCTATGCAAAAGCTTTTTAGCTTATTGTAATTCCATTTTCCTATATTTGCTTTTGTTGCTTGTGCTTTGGAGATCTTACCCAAAAAATCTTGACCCAGGCCAGTGTCCTGTAGTGTTTCTCCAATATTTTCTTCCAGTAGTTTTATAGTTTCTTTCCTGGCTGTGCAGGGACTTGCTGGGAGACCCAAGCCCCTCTGAGCCAACAAGACCTGGTTCTCCAGCCTTGGCCTGACAGCAACCTCCTAGGGACCCAGTCTCAGCTTCAACCATTCTACTGCCATTAGAAAACCATCCCATCTGTGCTGAAACCTGCTGGGAGACATGCGCCTGCCTGAGCCAAGGAGAAAGGGGTCTCCTTTTTGGCTTTAGAAAAGAGAGGGAGAGGATACTGTTTTCTGAGTACTAACTTTGATGAGGTGCCCAGCAACCTTAGAAAGCTGCTCGTCTGTCTCATCTTGTGTCACATGTCAGGAGTTTCCCACTTTTGCACTAGGTATTTGTAGCATTAACCTAAGTCCCTAGGATTGCCTAATAACAGTAGACCTGAAGCAGTTGAATAGGCTTATGATTATGTGTTTCTATTAAAGAACTTAGATTCCTATCTGAAATGTAATAGTTTGCAAGTTCTCAATTTATTTTACTATTCATACTTTAAATTAGGAAGACTGGAAGAAGTTTAAATGCAACTACTGACCTCATTTCATTTTTTCAAGTCAACTTGCAAATTTTTCAAGTGACAGCACTTTTGAGATAACGGAGTTATAGGTTTAACAGCATGGGTCTGGATATAAGGTCTGACATTCCTATGGCTATTTAAATAGCCATATTTCTGAAAATTATGATGATGGGAGTAAATAAGTTTCTGGGACATAATGACATCAATTCTGTAGTAAATTCTTTTTTCATTAATATCCTGCAAATTATCAAATTAATGGATAAAATACCCAAGTAATTACTCCAGAGAATATGCAAGATGCATTTTAAGTTTGCTAGCTTTGCCTTTAAAAAATAGCTAATTTTCTTTCTTGATGTATGGGCAAGAAGAGATTGGCTAGAGCAAAAACAAAAGTTACTTTCAACATAACGATTTCTTTATTATAAACACAAGCCTTAGCTCACTGACTATCATGTGAATTAAAAGAATAGCTTTCCCAGTGCTTTCCCTTTGGGACATAGATTATTTAAGTGCTGAATACAGTAACTTAAATATCTTCTTCAACATAGAATAAAAACCTTGACTTTTTTCATTAGGTTAGAATTAGTGCATAGAAGCTAAGAAATAGTAAAACTTATGTAATCATATTATGCTTGGGAAACTTTGTTTTCTTGCAAACAAAGTTGTCTCTTATTTATTGTGTTGATAATGAAAATAGTATCTCTACCCTGAGGTGTTACAAAAAATTAATCAAGTCAGCATGTATACTGCATATGTGTCTTGTGGAATATTTACCATTTAATCAAGAACCTAAAAAAAATATAACCTAGCTCCCAAAAAGTAACATCAGTGGTTAACTGTCAGGTAAAAGAAAAGTAAAATAAGGCTGGGCATGGTGGCTGACGCCTGTAATCCCAGCACTTTGAGAGGCCAAGGTGGATGGATCATTTGAGGTCAGAAGTTCATGAGCAGCCTGGCCAACATGAAGAAACCCTGTCTCTACCGAAAATACAAAAAAATTAGCCAGTCCTGGTGGTGTGCGCCGGTAATCCCAGCTACTCGGGAGCCTGAGACAGGAGGATTGCTTGAACTCGGGAGGCAGAGGTCTCAGTGAGCCAAGATCACACCACTATACTCCAGTCTGGGCTACAGAGTGAGACTCAATCTCAAAAAAAAAAAAAAAAAAAAAAAAAAAAAGTAAACTAAAACAAGATAGCAAAAAATGTTTCACTTTTCTTTTTTAAAAATAGTTTTTTAAAAATTAAAGAATTAACAGATAAAATTGCATGTACAGACGTGTCACTTAAGGTCAGAGATATGTTCAAAGACATGCATTGTTAGGTAATTTCATTGTGCAAACATCATAGAGTATATTTACAAAAGCCTGGATGCTATAGCCTACTACACACCTAAGGTATGCAATACAGCCTATTGCTTTGAGTCTACAAACCTGTACAGTGTGTTACTCTACTGAATATTTTAGGCCATTTTAACACAATGATAAGTATCTAAGTATATAAATATGTCTAAACATAGAAAGACACAGTAGAAACACAGTATTACAATTTAAATGAGAGCACCATCATATATATGATTCATCATTGACCGAAATACCATTATGTGGCACGTGACTGTATTTACCATGCAAAAAATAGTTTGAAGTATATATACATTGTGGAATGACTAAGTCTAGCTGATTACCATATGCATTACCACAGGTAGTTACCATTTTTGTGGTGAGAACACTTTACATCCATTCTATTAGCATTTTTCAAGAACACGGGAATATTATTAACCATAGTCACGATGTTATACAATAGATTTCTTGACCTTATTCCTCCTACATTACTGAAATTTTGTATCCTTTGACCAATATCTTCTCAACCCCTTCCAAAATCTCTCCCCACTCCAGCCCTTGGTATCCACCATTCTACTTTTTACTTTTGTGAGATAAATTTTTTAGATTCTACGTATAAGTGAGATCATGCAATAAATTTATTTCTGTGCTTGGCTTATTTCACTTAACATGATGTCTTCTAGGTTCACCCATGTTGTCTCAAGTGACAAGATTTCCTTCTTTTTAGAAGGTTGAATAGTATTCCATTGTACATATTTGTGACATTTTCTGTATCCATTCATCCACTGATGGACACTTCGGTTGATTCCATAGCTTGGCTATTGTGAATAGTGCTGCAATGAACACGGAAGTGCAAGTATCTCTTTAATATACTAATTTCATTTCCTTTGGATATATACCTAGTGTTGGTGTATATGGGTATATAAGTATATATACATTGGCATTGATGGATTATATGGTACTTCTATTTTTAACTTTTTGAATAAACATTATACTGTTTTTCATAATGGCTGTATTAATTTATGTTCACACCAAAGTACACCAGGATTTCCTTTTCTCCACATCTTCGGTGATACTTGTTATCTTTTGTCTTTTTGATCATAGCTATTCTAACAAGTGTGAAGTGATACCACATTGGAATTTTAATTTGCATTTCTCTGATGATTAGTGATGTTGAGCATTTTTTAATATACCTGTTGGCCATTTGTTTGTCTTATTTTGAGAAATGTCTATTCAGGATCTTTGCCTATTTGGGGGGGATATTAGGTACATTTTATTTTTTAATTTGTTTTTTATTTCAAAAGGTTTTTGGGGAACAGACTTTGCCCATTTTTAATGGGGTTACTTGTATTCTTGCTATTAAATTGTCTTAGTTTCTTACATATTTTAGGCATAGTTTGCAAATATTTTCTCCCATTCTGTAGATTGTCTCTTCACACTGTTGATTATTTCTTTGCTATGTAGATGCTTTTTATTTTGATGTAGTTTGTCTATTTTTGATTTTGTTGCCATTGCCTTTGGTGTCATATCCAAAAATTCATTGCCCAGGCCAATGTCATGGAACATTTTCGCTAGGTTTTCTTCTAATAGTTTTATAGTTTTCAGCTTTACATTTAAGTATTTAAATCATTTTTAGTTTATTTTTGTATATGATGTGAGATAAGGATCTAATTTCATTCTTCTACATGTGGATATTCAGTTTCCCCTACACCATTTATTGAAGAGACCATCCATTTGCCCTTATATACTCTTGGTACCTTTGTCATAAATCAGTTGGCTGTAAATGTGGAGATTTATTTCTGCCCTGTCTCTTCTGTTCCATTGGTCTATGTGTGTTTTGTCATAAAAAAGACATAAGTAATTTACAAATACCATTACAGTATTAGAGTATTGTGAATTTAACTGTGTACTTATTTTTACCAGCAGGTTTTATACTTTCAGAGTTTTTGTGATACTCACTAGCTTTTGTGCTTTCAGCTTAAAGAATTCTGTTTAGCATTTTTTGTAATGAAGTAGGTGGTAATGAACTCCCTCAAATTTTGTTTTTCTGAAAATGTCTTTAACTCTCCTTCATTTCTGAAGGACAGCTTTGCTGGGTACAGTATTCTTAGCTGGGTTCCTTGTTTTTTTTTTGTTTTTTTTTCTTTACAATTTAAGTATGTCATCCTACTCTCTCCTGGCCTGTAAGATTTTTGCTGCAAAGTCTTCTGCTAGCTGTATTATAATTTTTTATAAGTTATTTGCTTCATTTCTCTTGCTGCTTTCAGGATCTTCTCTTTAGCTTTGATTTTTGAGTTTGATTGTACTACGTCTTAGGGAAGTCTTTTTTTCTTTTTTGATTAGATATGATTGGAGACTTTTGACCTTGTACTTAGATACTTCTATCATTCTCCAGATTGAGAAAGTTTTCTGCAACTGTTTTTTTTTTAAATAAATGTTCTAACCCCTTTCTCTTTCTCTTTTCCTTCTTTAACTCCCATGACTTGCACATTTGCTCTTTTATTTATTTATTTATTTATTTTTTTGAGATGTAGTCTCACTCTGTTGCTCAGGCTGGAGTGCAGTGTTGCAATCTCAGCTCACTGCAACCTCCACCTCCTGGGTTCAAGCGATTCTCCTGCCTCAGCCTCCCGAGTAGCTGGGATTGCAGGCATGTGCCACCATGCCTGGATAATTTTTGTATTTTTAGTAGAGATGGGGTTTCACCATGTTGGCCAGGCTGGTCTTGATCTCCTGACCTCAGGTAATTCACCTGCCTTGACCTCCCAAAGTGTTGGGATTACAGGCGTGAGCCACCACACCTGGCCACATTCTCTCTTTTGATGCTGTTCCATACATCTTGTAAGCTAGAAATATTACAAGAATTTCTTTACTTTTCATATTTATTCTCATCTGACTGTATATTTCCATATATTTGTGACTGTATGTTTTCAGTTTCACAGATTGTTTCTTCTGCATGATCTTTTCTACTGTCAATGACCTCTATTGCATTTTTTCATTTTGTATTGTTTTCTTCCAAGATTTCTGTTTGACTTTTTTCAAATCCTCTATTAAATTTATCATTCTGGTCACTTATTGATTTCTTCATTTGGTGAATTGTTTCTTTATATTTTCTTGGAGTTTGCTGAGCTTTCTTAAAACAACTATTTTGAATCTTTTTGAAGCAATTATGTTTGTTTAGTGATATGATATTTCCCCGATAGTTCTTGATCCTTGTGTCTGCACATTTGAAGAATTAGGTATTTATTCCTGTCTTTGAAGACTGGCTTTGTTAGGAAAAGCCCTGTGGCAGGTACAGCACTGAGGTGTATCAGAAGCTGGGGCAGCTGTGGATGGCACAGTGCTCCTCATAGTCTCAGGTGTGCCACAGCAGTTGCAGTCCTGGGGTAGTTCAGAAGGCCAGGACAGATGTGGCCAGCATGGTGCTTCATTCAATAAGCCTGTGGCTCTCTGTCGTAGGCATGGTGCTGGGGTGGCAGAAGCCCTTGGCAGATGGTGCTTCCAGAATCCTTGGGACCACTACAGCCCACCCAGTGCTGGAACAAGCTAGAAACATTGGTCAGAGGTACCTGGCATGGAATTAGGGCACACTAGAAGCCAGAGGCCAGTGCCTCCAGGACTGCCTGCTGCTGAGGGATGTCCAGAGCCCAGAGCTGTTGATGTAAGCCCCATGGTGGTGCAAGCTGGAGAGTGGGTTCACCAAGCAAGTGTGGAAACTGGAGCTTCGCGGTCTCATCTGGTGCCATAGTGTTCTAGAGGCTCAGTCTGTGAGTACCAGCCTGAAATACAGGTCTGGGGGTTTCTGTCCAGCTGGGTTTTCCTGTGGCAGACCTAGTGCTGGGGTCCAAGGCAAAGTCCTGTGCCCACTTTCCTCTCTTTTCTCCAAGTAGATGTGATTTCTCTCCATGCTTAGCTGTGCAACCTGGGGTTGGGGGAGGGATGATGTGAGTAATGCAAAATTGCCTTTCTATCATCATCAATGTGTCTTTTCTTATTATTGTGCTGCAACTAGATACCGTGACCTCTTACCTGGGTTCCTTAGCTTTTGTGGACATATTTTCATGCATGGATATGTGTGCAAATCATTGCTTCTCCTGGGGCAAGGACAATCACTGGAGAGTTCCACTCCATCATCTTTCTCTGCCCCCAATCTATGGTTTTGTTAAAATGAATAAGAACTATTTCTTGTGTCAGCTGGTTTTAGTAGGCCTTTAAGTTGTCATGTGGCTTAATAGGTGTTTTTGACGTATAATCCTAAAGGGGAGCGACAAAAAGGTCATGGTTATCATTAATTTTGATTATAATCACCCACAAATATTTACTGAACACCCATTCTGAACAACGTACTCTCATAAATGCAATCATGCCCTCAACTAAATATTTCTTTGGTAAACATTCTTTTGACATGAAATCTTAATGAAGGGAAAGACTTACCTCATCAAAATGGATAGATATTCATCAAATCCCTTTAAAAAATATGTAAAAATGTCTGGTATGCTTTTGAAGATTTTTGAAATGATTTTTCTCTTCCTTAGACCAGTTTTGAAATGCTTTGAAAATGTTTATTTTTACAGGGAAGGCACAACACTGAAAACATTATTTGTAGGTAGAATGAGGTCCTAATGAAATTCACAGGAGTTCCATGTCAGAAAGTGCATGCAGTGGTGTTCATAATTTCAGGGAGGAAAATGGGACATGCTATTCCTTATAGAACTTGGTACCGGACCTCAATTGTGACCAATTCAAATTTTCTACTCCCCTCCCCCCAAAAAAATCACACTGAAGAAAGTGAAAAAGATCAGCTTTTTATAACTTTTTAGCAAAATTTGGTTTAACTGTGTGGAATATATTTCAAGGGCCAAAATTTAGGTAAAACTATGAGCTGTTCAATGGGCATTTTGGATAGAGGGAAAATCTGTGTATGTAAAGATTAAAAGTCACAAGGTTAGGTAGTACTAAAGAAAATGAAGATGAAGTTAACCCAGTGACTGTAGGGAAACTCTTATGGAGAGGGAGAGAGTGAGTTTCTGGCTTCTGTTGACCTACTGTTCATCCACTGAATCGATTAGTGTAGTTACTTTTTCATATCATCTCACTGGCCTCAACCATTGGCATCTTTGCCTAGAAGGAAACACAATTTGGGAAAACATGAAGGACTACTCTCCTTGTGCCCTGTGGAAACAGACCTAAGTTCTGAGTGACCCAGGCAGCCTTCTGTTGGTCTCTCTGATGTCCCCATCACTGTAGAGTAGAACAGGGATCAGTAATAGTCAACATTTATTCAGTGCTAACTAGAGCAGAGAGTGCTATCTCCTTTAACCTCCTAACAGCTCTATGAAGTAGGTACAATTATTATCTCATCTTGAAGATGAGGATACTGAGGTTCAGGCAGTTTACATAACTTGCCAAAAGCCACACAGCGGTGAGTGGACATCATGGTCTTAACTGAAGATGTGACATTTTTAACTACTTTCTCAAAGCCATCTCTTAAAGAAGCTGGTATAAGTCTACTCAGTGTTCATGCCCATGGCTGAAGGAGAAATAGCTTGGGTTTTGAAGATAATGTAAACTGAAATCTCAGCCTAGTCATCGATTCAATGTGTGACCCTGGCTATCTAATTCAACCTTCAGTATTGGTTATCTTAATTGTTGTGAAGATAGTTTAACTTAGCTCATGTTAGTGCTTACTGTGTGCCAGGCACTGTTTCAAGCACTGTATGAATTAACTCAGTAGTCTCTACAATGTAACTATGAGAAAGATACTGTTATCACCGTCAGTTTTACTAAGGTACAGGGTGGTTAAGTGAGTTGCCTAAAGTCAGCCAGTAGGAAAATGGTAAACCTGAGATTCAAACCTGCATAATTTCTAACTGCTCTGGTCTTCTGACTGTGGAGAGAAAAAAGCTTAGCACATGTTGACTGTGTAGAACATAGCGAGGTGCTCACCCATCATAAATGCCCATCCATTTTCCCTGTTTATCCAAAATGTTTGTATAAAATTATTTCAAATATTTTTTCTGGGTTTCTAAAAGTAGTAGTACTGAGGTGCAAGGCAGCTTCCATGTTCTTCAGATGCATCAGTGAACATGCTTTTCCATGCTTTCACTGACAGGTATTAGAGATGTTACAGATGGAAGACAGAAAACCCAAGCCCGTTCTATCAGGTAGTCCTTCTACAGACCTTTCTCTATTGATCCTTTGCTTTCACCTTAATCACCTTATTCTTGTTCTCATCAATTTGTGCCTGCATCATAGTAACAGCTCCATAACTAGTCTCTCAGCTTCATTCTTGCCCTGCTTAAATTCATTTTTAACAGATTGCACCCAGAGTTATTTTTCAAACAAACCAATTGTGTTGCTCTTCTTTTAATTGCTTCAGACTGCATTTATGATAATGCCAAAACTCTTTAATAAGACCATTTATGTCTCATCTCTTGCCTCTGGTCTTCTTCCCATGCTGGTTTTATTGGCCTATAATAGGGGTCTGCTGCCCTTCCTTTCTCTTTCTCTCTCTCTCTCTCTCTCTCTCTCACTCACTCACACACACACACACACACAAACACACACACATTGACCATCTTTGCTTGGGTGTCCCCTTCTACTACTCTTCAGGTCAGATCTCAACTAAAACGTAAATTTGCCAGGATATATATATTTTCTCCAAGTACAAATCAAATACCTTTCTAAGGCATGTGTTATCACATCATCTGAAATTAATTTTCTGCCTGCTCTAGAATGCAAGTTATATGAGGGAAGAAACTGTGACCTGGAATATAATAGACACTCAATAAACATTTATTGTTATAAATGAATGAATGAATGAATGATTAGTAATTAATGAGATCTGACATAGTAATGGCTTCTTGCAGAACCTCTTCAGCACCACTGTTTTTCAAGCAATCTAATCCCTTCTTCCTCTCTTCTGTGGCCTCTTTTCAGCCAAGCCATACTTTTGCTTACCCCAACTCCAACAAAAGTAATCCGTTTCCAAGGACCAACTTTTATCTGGCTAAATTGGCTATGAACTCCCACACATTTCTGAAATTTTCTGTAATGGCAGAGAGAGGGTAAAGGAGGGAACCAGAAGCAGTTATTGCTTTCACAGAAACAATAGAGGAGTTAAAGAAGCTTAAACGGGAGCATGGTGACTAAAGGAGCCCTAATTAGAGGAGAGCAGAGGCAGAGGGAATCAGGGTGCCTAAAAGGGAATGTAGGAGAAGACTTTCACACAGATGTGATGTCTAGATGTTTGCCTTCTCTATTAAGGGAAAAATAGGAGGACATGTTTAAAACAAAATATGAGTGCTTTGATTAAGCAAAAAGGTTTTTCCTGGCAGCTTTCTTAATTCCCCCAAATTTTAAAACCTCTGTCTAAATCTGTAATATTTTAGTTTATCAATGTTCTGTGATTGGTCAACTTCTTAGTTTACTTACCATCTTTGTATATTTTAATTCTGTTGTTTTTGACACATTGTATGAAAGGAGGTTTTTTCCAGACCTAGGAATCTAAGAATAAAACTGAGTTTTTAAACTTTTCTAAAATATTACTTACCCAAATATTTTCTTCTGTCCCATTATAAGCTAGTCATTATCTTCTTCTATACCAGAATTTAATATAATTTAGGTATACTTTTAAATTCAGTTATGCTATTTTTTTGTTTTTGAGATGGAGTCTGCTCTGTTCCCCAGGCTGGAGTGCAGTGGCACGATGTCGGCTTACTGCAAACTCGGCCTCCCAGGTTCAAGCGATTCTCCTACCCCAGCCTCCTGAGTAGCTGGGATTGCAGGTGCACACCACCACACCCTGCTAGTTTTGTGTGATTTTTAGATATCTGCACTAAAATACTACAGAGATGTCACCCTACTTTCAAGGAGCAGCCAACTTCCATATAATTCAATGTCATTCAACAAAGATAATTGAGTAGTTAATATATGCAGAGAACTATGGCTGGTTATAAAAGGTGTGGGTGCAGTTCTCTGTTTATGAATGGATTAAGTTTCAAGAATTCCTTTGTGAAAGTCAATTATATAGAGCTTCAAATGCGTTTTCCTACAGAAATAATGGTTATAAATGGTGATTTGATTTCCCCATATTTAATTCATAAGTTAGCCAAGATATATTTGTAATAAAAAGTAGGAAAGAATGTTAGAATACCAAAAATCAATTAGAGAGCAATTATAGCAGGCTGGGCGTGGTGGCTCATGCCTGTAATCCCAACACTTTGGGAGGCCAAGGTGGGCAGGTCACCTGAACTCAGGAGTTCGAGACCAGCCTGGCCAACATGGAGAAACCCCGTCTCTACTAAAAATACAAAAACTAGCCAGGCCTGGTAGTATGCACCTGTAATCCCAGCTACTCAGGAGACTGAGGCAGGAGAATCACTTGAACCCAGGGGGCAGAGATTGCAGTGAGTCGACATCATGCCACTGCACTCCAGCCTGGGCAACAGAGCAAGACCCTGTCTCAAAAAATAAATAAATAAATAAATAAAATAGCATAATTGAATTTAAAAGTACATCCAAATTATATTCAATTCTGGTATAGAAGAAGAGAATGATTAGCTTGTAATAGGACAGAGGAAACACAATAAGCTGCCACATCCTATCCCCCTCTTATGGCACACACTGCTAATTGATCATGGCCTCCATTTTCGTTAAGCTCTCAACCTCAAAATCCTGCTTAAAACAGTGTTTTCTGCAACTGCTACCATCCCAGTTATACCTGGCATAGATAAATTGTTTGGCATTTCATTGATAGAGATGGCATTACTTCCAACATTGTAAAGCAAAGAAACTTATAGTAGTCACTTGGGGACAGGAGGCAAGGTAGAGATGGGGGCAGACCAGTAATAAATGGACACTTCATGGCATTGGTTGACAGGATTTGGCCAAAACAAATGATTAACCTTAGATGAAAACAGGGTTTCTAATGGCCATAATGCCCAAAATAAACTATTCCCAATAAACTACCACTGACATTCTTCAAAGAATTAGAAGGAACTATTTTAAAATTCATATGGATCCAAAAAAAGAGCTCGTATAGCCAAGACAATTCCAATCCAAAGGAGCAAAGCTGGAAGTATACTACTGGACTTCAAACCATATTATAAGGCTACAGTAACCAAAAGAGCATGGTACTGGTACAAAACAGACATAGACCAATGGAACAGAACAGAGAACTTAGGAATAAGACCACTCCTGTACAACCATCCAATCTTTGACAAACCTGACACAAACAAGCAATGGGGAAAGGATTTCCTATTTAATAAATGGTGCTTGGAGAACTGGCTAGCCATATGCAGAAAATTGAAACTGGATCCCTTCCTTACACCTTATACAAAAATTAACTCAACATGGATTAAAGACTTAAATGTAAAACCAAAAACTATAAAAACCCCAGAGGAAAATCTAGGCAATACCATTCAGGACACAGGCAAAAGTAAAAACTTTGTGATGAAATTGCCAAACGCAATTGCAAAAAAAAGCAAAAATTGACAAATGGGATCTAATTAAACTAAAAGGCTTCTGCACAGCAAAAGAAACTATCATCACTATGAACAGGCAACCTACAGAGTGGGAGAAAATTTTTGCAGTCCAGCAATTTGACAAAGATCTAATATCCAGAATCTACAAGGAACTTAAAACAATTTTACAAGAAAAAAAAATCAACCCCATTAAAAAGGACATGAAGGGACACTTCTCAAAAGAAGACATTCATGCGGCCAACAAACATGAAAAAAATCTCAACATTACTGATCATTAGAGAAATGCAAATCAAAACCACGATGAGATACCATCTCATGCTGGTCAGAACAATGATTATTAAAAAGTCAAGAAACAACAGATACTGGGGAGGTTGCGGAGAAATAGGAATGCTTTTACACTGTTGGCAGGAATGTAAATTAGTTCAACCATTTGGAGGAGGGTGTGAGGATTCCTCAAAGATCTAGAACCAGAAATACCATTTGACCCAGCAATCCCATTGCTGGGTATATGCCCAAAGGAATATAGATCATTCTATTACAGTGATACATGCATGTGTATGTTCATTGCAGCACTATTCACAATAGCAAAGACATGGAATCAACTCAAATGCCCATCAAAGATAGACTGGATAAAGAAAATGTGGTACATATACACCATAGAATACTACGCAGCCATAAGGAGCTAGAAGCCATTATCCTCAGCAAACTAATGCAGGAACAGAAACCCAAACACCACATGCTCTTACTTATAAGTGGGAGCTGAACAATGAAAACACATAGACACAGGGAGGGGAACAATACACACTGGGGCCTGTTGGGCAGTTGGGTAGCAGAAGGGAGAGCATTAGGAAAAATAACTAATGCATTCTGGGCTTAATACCTAGGTGATGGGTTGATGAAAATGAAATATGATTGCCTTAATACCTAGGTGATGGGTTGATAGGTGCAGCAAACCACCATGGCAAACATTTACCTATGTAACAAACCTGCACATCCTGCACATGTACCCTGGAACTTAAAATAAAAAATTAAAATTAAAGAAAAAAAACGGGCTTCTAGGCTAGGAGTTAGCCACACTAAAACAGTCTGGTAGAAGGGAGGAAGTGGAAACAGAGCCACATAGCTAGTTATAAGATAGCTGCCCTATAAATGCATGGACCAGGGACAATGGAACTTGTGTCAGAATTCTCAATGGGAAGCATCTCCCTGGATTGTGTAAAATGAGATGCTTACATGTAGCACTGCTATTAAGTGGGTAGTCAAGGATATTTGTTCTTTTATTCTAAGGAAGTTATTGTTAGTCTTAATTGAACTTCATCATTTCAGATAAATCTGGGGGATCTTTGGGATGCCTGATTAGTGATGCTATGATTCAATTAGATTGTACAGTCAGAAATATTACCTGAGGTTGAAATATTTAATAGGGTACAGAATTTTGTTCTTTCTCCTTTTTTTGTAAAATGATTTTCACAGAATAGCCCGCAAAAGATATCTAGGGCAATGCTAAGTTTGTCCTGCAGAATAATTGGAAAAAAATCAAAATGAAATATGATTGCCTTAAGAAATGACCAACTTAATAATAGGCCATGTTCTGAAAGCCCTGGGTAGCATATATCCATTTCACTGTCACATGTAAGTATTTATTAAATTGGGGGAATAAATTGGGAGAAGGGAATTCCCATAAGTAGTCTTAAATTTTGCCAAAGCTTAATTTTAAGCTCTTTTTTCTATGCAAAATCTTCAAAAGCCTTAATATTTGAAACATATAAGAAATATAATTTCTTTGACCTTCTCCTTCACTTACCCTTCTTACTTTACTTAAAGGCTCAAGTTGTTTGAGTTTATAAAGTACTTGCTATGAATGACCAAATATGTTTGACTCATGGTTTTGGAAAATCACATAATCTATACCAGAGGAGAGCTGTGTCTTCAAATTATCTTCTAGAAAGGTTCACCAGAAAGTACAAAAATGTTTACATTTTAGAGAAAGGAATGCGATATAAAGCATAATTTGTCCTGAAATATTTATTTCAGAAATCATGCAATTTTCAAGATATCTTCCAAGTTTCCAGCTTTTTTCCTGACTTTAAATATTTTTAATAATTTTAATTTTTATTAGACATATATATACATTCACTGTAGAAAATTTAGAAAACAAAAAAGAAAGTAAATAAAATTTTCATAAGGTACTGTAACATTTTGTATACATTATTTCAATCTTTGTTCTATATTTATATATATTTATATGTATATTCCTTTGCATATAAGTTCATGTAGTATATGCTGTTTTTAACTATTTTCTCATGCAAAGTATATAATTAACATCTTTCCATGTAATTAAACACTATTCTACGATATCATTCCAAAAGCCATATAGAAGAACTCCATATGATGAAAGCACTATGATTTAAGTATTATCTTACTGTTAAGCATTTGGTTTTATTATAGTTTTTTACTTTTTAAAAAAAACTCTGTAAATAATATTTTTGCTGCTTAATCTCTGGTCATCTGCGATTATTTCCTACAGATAAATTCCTAGAAGTCCTGCTGAGACAAGATGTTATCAAATTTTTAAGGCTTTTATCTTTCAAAAAGATTGCACCAACTTATACTTCCATCAGTAGTATGATGAACTGCTTTATTTACTTTCAGATGGAATAAAAGCCTCTGCTAGTGGATCTCAGCTTTATAACAATTTTATAGGAGAATCAGTCTTAGGACAATTATCTATTGACTTTTTGAAATAGTTGCCATTTCGTTGTGTCTACTTTTGTAGCATTAGCCTTCATTTCATTATGTCAGGTTAAAGACATTTTTATATATTAAAAAATTCTAAAGAAAAGAAACGTATCGCTCTGATATTTTCCATTGATAGCTTGAACTGCTATTCTAACATGTTTATAACTATAAGCCATTTGTTTTTTAAGAGGTTGTTTCTAAGAATATATTGTACTTAACTGATGGACAAGGTTTTGACTTTGCCAAACTCATTTCTAATCATTTAATCCTTTTAAATCATCATCCTCTTATCAGTTTAATCTATGTTAAGATTGTATTTTTACTCACAGTTTGCATGTCTACAAGTTTCCAAATGTTTATTTCATTTCAAAGTACTTGCTACTATAATAATGCATGTTAAACATACATGAATATGCAAAGACTTAAAGCTATTTGGATTTAGAATTGCAAAGTCTCTTTTAGGTCATGAGCCAGGCATAATGCCCTACTAAGAGAAGAAATTACTGCACCAAATCAATCCCGATCCAAACCAATACATATCTCATCATTTCAGTAAAGCTGTCTAGCTTCAGAGAACACCTAACTTAATGCATTCAGTTGTCTGGAAAAACAGCTGAGGAGTTTTTCTTTGAGAAAAGTTCAGTGCCTGATAGTCAGTAGAAAACCATAGAGAATATCTGAAGTCTCATTAAAAACATATGTCTGGAATGTCGTGAATAAGACAATCTAATGGGGCAGATGGGGTAAGAGGGTCATTTTATCCGTATTAAAAAGATTAAAAACCAAAGTTCTCAGTAATTGATTCTACATCTCACATAGACCTACATGCAGCTTGTTGATAGAAAAAAATCCTCCTCAGAACCTTTCCCCATTAGCTAATTCAAAATATCCATTCATCCAAAGAGTCTCTACTCCATGCACTTGGTGGGAAACCAGACTGATTTCCATAAAATATCCATATTTTATCATCACAGCTCATAGCATCAAATACATATTCTAGTGTTTAAATTGCCTCGAAGTCAATTAAGAAGTCAATTAACAAGAGGTGCCTGAGAAAGTTGTATTTCAAAAGATTTTATAAACTATTACTTTTTTTAAAGGCAATTTCTGTGAATAATTTTCTTAAATATCTATCTACATAGAATTGTGTTAGAAAGCCAGGTTATTCTTTTGAGGTTTTATATTGTAAAAGTCAACAGGAAGTTATTTTTATCATGATTCACACCCTGTGGTTGAGCAAAGGCTGAGCATGATAGAGGCAGAACAAACAGAAGTAAAGCCTGTTGTTGGGACTGTTGTTTAAATATCTTTTTCTTTTGACCCCTACACAGTGCTCTGCTTACGTTTGATACTTTAAGGATCCCTAACTTCTCTTGTCTTCCCTAAGGCAAGTGTTATGGCTGGGAACCTAAATGGCTATTCTTAAACCTCACAGTGTAAAGTGTGTCTCCAACTCGTTCCATATTGTTTTAGAGCCGCTTGTGATTTAATGTGGTACATTTCTTCTCCTAGCACTTGATATGTGATAGGAAGTGGTGTATAGTGACTTAAAGGAACAAGAGAGTTCCAAGGGTAAAGTATCTGTATTAGTCTGCTCTCATGCTGCTAATAAAGACATAATCGAGACTGGGTAATTTATAAAGGAAAGAGGTTTAATGGACTCAGAGTTCCCCATGGCTGGGGAGGCCTCACAATCATGGCAGAAGGCAAATAAGGAGCAAGTCGCGTCTTACATGGCAGCAGGCAAGAGAGCTTGTGCAGGGGAACTCCCATTTGTAAAACCATCAGATCTTGTGAGACTTACTCACTACCATGAGGACAGTATGGGGAAAGCTCCCCCATGAGGTTTCCTGGCCCTGCCCTTTACACATAGGAATTATTACAAGTCAAGGTGAGATTTGGGTTGGGACACATCCAAACCATATCAGTATCCGATATTAGGTACCAGAGAGAAAGCAGAGCTGAAGATGACACATATTTTAGCCTAGAGGCCCTTGCTGTTGAATCTTAAATCCAGGCATAATGGTAACATCTCATTTTATTAAATATTCTGGAGTAAGGTGAGGACTCCTAATGGTTATTTGTAGGATAAGTAATAGGAGAAGGGGGAATGAGTTTTGTGGATATGTACAACAGCGGGTAGTTGGGTCCAACCTTCCTTACAAGGGGATTCTCATTTTAAGATTAGGAAAAAAGTCATACAGAGAGAGATTTTAAAGGATTAAGAGAAATAGCTCAATTTTTTTTCACCTCCTTATACAGAGAAATACCACAGAAAGGACAAGATGTGATCAAACTTTCTAAGAGACATTGAATTAAAACATAGAGAAACAAGAACTATTTTTAAGTGAAATAAAACATCAGAGTCAAGATCAGGAACTTGTTTGTTTGCCAGTTCAGAATTTTCTGGACAACTTCCTAAATCTGTATCAAAGTCCTGAGTCATCACATTTGATTTAATTTTTAGCTCCATTTAACTTCTACTAGATCATATGCAGACCTAATTTTCATCTGAGTCACTTCTATATTCTCCTGTCACCAAAAATAGAGTTTATATTATACAATAGACTTATAAATATTTCAAATACTATTACAGGTAATACAATCAGAGAATCATAATAGCCTCATATATCCAAAAGCATTAGTGATTATACTTATTGCTTATCGTCGTAAAGACAGCAATATGAAGAATAACAAACGTTCAGGTGTTCATACTACGAATATTCATCTGCGTTTGATTATTTTCAGTTGCAGTAACATTCAGTCCTTGGATTAAAAGTTAGGGGGGGTTCATCCATGAGAAATGTGAAAATCAAAAAGAGAACACACATTACCCTATGTATTACCACATTAGACAGGAATTCAGGGGTAGGGGTTAAGGTAGACTTCATAGGAAAAGGAGAAACTGCTATACAGTTGGGCCTCAAGTAGACTAAATTATTTTGCTAGTTGGATGTTTGCCCAAAATTCACTGCAACATGAGCTTCCGTACTACCACTTTAATTCTTGGACTTCAGATTCTCTTTCAACAACATGGATCAGTAACTCAACTCATGTTGTCTATATTCTTTCTTGTATATCTTTTTTTTCCCTTCCGTCCCCACTGTCACTTGACTTGATTCTCTGTATCTCCAGTTCAAGATCTGGGGAGAGATAATTACCCTATTATCCGCTAGTTAGCTTACAGATTGGCTACAGTTGGCACAGATTCTCTTTCACTGCCCTCTCACCTGGGATGTCAACTGAATGTGGTTATTTCTGTTAAAATGGGGCTCTGTACACAGTTGGCATTCTGCAGTTTTGACTGCCCAATGTATATGTGATATCAGTAACCAAAGCAAAATATCTTTGAAAAACACAGTGATAGGATTCTCTACCATTTTTATTTTAAATAATTATTTGGTATAAAAAGCATATTTAATAATATATAATACATAATTTGGTAGATATATTACTGGTACACTTATTTAAATATTGACAGTAATATGTTTTAATAAAATGAATAGTTTTATAAATTACTTTTCACTTAATTTTCACATATAATTACTAAACAAAAATCTATGAAGCATGCAGGCAATATATGTTTCTCTCACTTAGCACATTAGTTTAAGGTTGGCCCTCAATAAATAAATTGTAAAGCAGGATTGTGCCTTTCCCCAGATTACTCAGCCAGGGAATAATAGAGCCAAATCGAAGCTCACGTCGTTGTATCACCAGTAATGTGTCCCTCATATGTAGCTAAAAGCTCCTTCTACAGTACCTAGCAGCTCAGTGGGAATCAACTGGTAGAGAGATTTGTTTTTAAATACTAAAGGAAAAGCCTAGATAATGTATGCTAGCAATACATTTTTATGTCTGGAAGATAAACTACTTTTACTTCTGAACATTTCTATGTTGTGGATTCTGTGTTAGGTCATTCTTGCATTGCTATAAAGAAATCCCTGAGACTGGGTAATTTACAAAGAAAAGAGGTTTAACTTGCTCATTGTTCTGCAGGCTGTACAGGAAGCATGAGGCTAACATTCTCATGGTTTCTGGGGAGGCCTCAGGAAACTTACAATCATGACAGAAGGCAAAGGGGAGAGCAGGCACGTCACATGGCCAGGGGAGTAGGAGCAGCAGAGAGAGCTGGGGGTACCACATGCTTTTATACAACCAGATCTTGTGAGAACTCACTCACTATCACAAGGACAGCATCAAGAGGATGGTGCTAAACTATCCATGAGAATTCCACCTCAATGATCCAAACATTTCCCACTAGGCCCCACCTCCAACACTGAGGATTACATTTCAACATGGGATTTGAGTAGAGCAAATAGTCAAACTTTATCAGACACACTCAGGGCTTAAACGTTAGGATTGTACTCATATACAAGGTAAACCTCCTCAACTCTCAATTTCTCTGCTTAAGCAATCATTCTAGCATAGTCAATTGGGGTCAAAAGCATGTGCATGGTATTTGACAAGATGACTGTAGAGATGATGTCTTACTCAGAAGAGAGAGATCTAGTGAGAGATGTGGGTACAAGATGTCCTTTTTTTCACCGTCTTATAAATGTAATATAAAATGGGAATTTGAAGAGAAGGTTCATGATGTTACTGCCCAGATTGTCTTTCTATAACAAGGGAGTATTATTACCACTGGGAAAAATTCTCAATATGAACAATTTACGATAAAATGCTAAATTAACAAGTCAAGGTAATTGCATGCTCCCTTTGCCCTTGATGAATTAGTGCAAATTGCATTTCACAGTAATTGGTCCACAAAATTCATGCACAATAGGAACACTGGGATTTCTTCAGTTTTTCTTGTAAATATATATATACATGCAAATAACAAGACTATTTCTTTATTTTAATAGTTTGTTACAGACTAATAGGTGCACTAATTAGTCTACCTCTCCAAGGTGACTTTGAAAACAACAATAATTAGTAGTTCTTGGTGAAATATAACCAGAGAACAAAAAAATGGGTGCTGCATTTAAGTCAGAAAACTTTAAAATATGTGAAATCTTAGAATATAAGGTTTTCAAATAAAAGGGATATTAAATTACCCTATTTTAAACGTTGCTTCTAACATTGTTGCAAATTCTTTGCTGATGAGAATAATTAATCAAGTGCTTTCTAGTCTTTTTATTATTACAACCTCTTTCAATCTTCCTCTACTTCATGGTGCCATTCTTAGAAATAGTATTGCCTTTAAAACTATATTTTCTAAATAATGACTAATTTGTTGTCCATTTTCTATTAACTGTAATAGGTAACTGTTAATCGGGGCTTCTGAGTTATGGCTTGAGTGTTACTGTGCTTGATTGACATAATCCCAGACTAAAGCAAAACCATGGGATGTATAGTTAGTTACGGGATATTTCACTGAGACTAAATATGTAACTTCTACTAGGCTACTTGAAAATGTTGGACAGACAGTAATCACTTTTGAAGCTACTCATTTGCTCTAAAATGCCAAATTTAAAATCCCAGACTTAATCTCATTTGGAACAAGCAAACAACACAAAACAGGCAAGGAAGGGAAATAGCCTTATCCTTGATAAGAGCTTTGGGGACTCTATCAAGTCCTGGATTTTTATTTGTTCATTCTTCATTTATTTATTGAGCATGTGCTTTGTGCAAGACACTCTTAAGATGTTAACAAGCCAATGAGAGGAACATGAAAGTAAGCAATTATGGTACAGTGTGACAAAGGCCATGCTACGGGATGATTCAAGTCTGGTGTACTGGCAATGATGAGTTCTGGATCTTGCTCTTGATTCCAGCAGGAAAGTTATTGATGTTTCTTCTGGAAATTATGTTCAGTACAGATAGCATTATTTGTACAATTTCAAGGCTCTTGATTCTCTGTCTTTTTTAGCATACCTGGTTCTGTGGAAATCTAGCTGGTATTATAAATGGTTACTTGATCATTTTATCACTGATAGCCTGCTCTGTGTGATGTTTCCAATAGCTGTCACTTTAAGACATGCTTTTTGTTTGGTTTAAATTAAACCCGACAAACGCTGAATTCCAAAAAAGTCGTTGATGATCATTGTGGGATACTGTTCTCTCATAATTTATTTCAAATTTTAGATTAGCATACAACTGGATTCAGAAAAGAAGTGCAGGATATAGTCTATAAAGTAATAACATTTGAAAAATGGATTTGCGTCCGTGTTTTATTTGAAGATAAACATAAGCATGTCTTTTATGACCAAAATATGTACTACACACTTAATTATTTTAATGCTTTCAACATTCTAGTGAGAGTTATAAAATACTGCCACTTCTGCATAAAGAAATTAAGATTTTTATCTAGAGTCCTAATAAATGTTTCTTAAGTGAAATTTTGAGGAAATGCAGCAATGTATGTAGAATCAAGCAACTGTTTTATGTTACTTTTTAGACTAAAATAACTGATTTGAGGGCCATATAGGCATATTTTGGGGTACTCAGAATTAAAGGCAGAGTGACTTGAGCTGTTAAGCCTAATGCCATTGCCTATTATGAATATTACAAAAAAGCAATCACTTTTCTTTTTATCCAACTGATATTTCCTGCATGAGTATAACTTCACTGAATTTGACATCTGTAAAGCATATTTGATTTTAGATAATACTTTCCAATTATAATGACATGGTAATTTGCTAGCATTGGAAGTATTATAGAATACTACCTCACAATACCTAATCTTCCTCTGTTTTATTTGTGGGGCTCTCTTAAATTGAATAAAGACTTTGTGGCTCTCTTCTGTAAACCACTTCACTCAAACCTTACTTGGTAACAGATTTATTTTACAGACATAGAATGGGCTTCAAAGCTCAGTACAATCAGTAGCTTGATGATGTTGCCAAGGACCTGGGATGCTTCCCTCTTACCCTGTGGCCTCAGCATCCTGAGTCTGGTTATTTTCATGGCCATAGATGAATGCCAATAGTCACTGAGGCCACATGCTTCCCTGTTCATGAAAAAAACTTTTTTTTTTTCTACCACCAAGACAATTTAGAATACTTGCACACCCCTGGATCAATAAGAGTCACTAGAAGAATGCCAACACACTGATTACCTGAGGCTAATGAGTATATGCCCTTGGAGTTGGGGTTAAGCACCTCGCCCTGGATCATGTTGAAGAAGAGTGAATATTGAAGAAGAGTGAATATCTGAATACAATTAGGGTTCTTTTAACGATGGAAAAGCTTGGAAGATGGAAGGCATTAGTTATCAATAGACTATGTACAATATTCTTCCTAATGAAGAATGGATACTTCAGTTCCTCAGTTCCTGGAACTCTTGATACTTTTATATAACTTGATTTTATGAATGAATTGCTTGGTAGGAAGATGGTTGTTGGAATACCAGCGAGACAGTAGTCCCCCTAAAAACTGGTAATGCCATTTTTAGTGAAAATGTGATAGTTTCTCATTGGTTTTCAAATAAACTTTTTTGGTCCTTTTATGGACGTTCAGATGAACTTGTTTACCTGTGTCTCTGGGTCTAAAATGAAAATAAGATTAACAGAAGGCTTTACAATCATCGTTCTTCTTGAAATCAGTAAACATTCTCTTCTGGGATTCTCAGTGGTGTAACAGGCCAGATTTAGCACAGGTTATCAGAACATAAAAGTCAACAAAGGCCAGGCGTGGTGGCTCACGCCTGTAATCCCAGCACTTTGGGAGGCCGAGGCAGGTGGATCATGAGGTCAGGAGATCAAGACCATCCTGGCTAACACAGTGAAACCCCGTCTCTACTAAAAATACAAAAAAATTAGCCAGGCATGGTGGCGGGTGCCTGTAGTCCCAGCTACTTGGGAGGCTGAGGCAGGACAATGGCGTGAACCCGGGAGGCGGAGCTTGCAGTGAGCAGAGATTATGCCACTGCATTCCAGCCTGGGCAACAGAGTGAGACTCCATCTCAAAAAAAAAAAAAAATGGCAACAAAGTTTGGGGAGAAAACACGTAACTTAAGAGAAAGTAATGCTAAATCTTAATTTAAAATATAATAAACCTATCACACTGGAATAAAAAATTTACACCAAAAGCCACTTAAGTCCACATATCAAGTTTACTCTGTACCTTACCTCCCACACACACTCTCCTGCCCTTAAACCGATATGTGCAATCATCCTTTTCTCTGTTAATCAGAGAGAGATTATACATTTGATCTCTGTTAGCCCATCAGTGGAATCTTGAGATGCACAACAAATTAAATGTATAATCTTTCAAAATAAAATTAACTTTTAAAAGAAGTTCAGTAATTTTCCTTACATCTTAAGGCAACCTGTTAGTAACCACAACCTCCAGGTGAGTGCCTTGGAATTTTAGTCTGACCTTCTCCATCAAGAATGGATCCTGCCTAGAAACATAAAACAAGTGCATTAGAGATCCCACACAATGATGTTTATTCACTGAAGAAATAAAGCCTTTTTTAAAAGACTATTTTTTACCAGATTGTCTCTCTTAGCGGGTGATACTTCTCTTGAGCCTCAGGTATCAACTTGTAGTGAAGCTTTAAGGAAGTCTAGTGAGAACTGGACCTTGGTCTCATTTCTTACACTAACGTGTATCTACTGCACTTACTTCTAACGTTACCACTTATTCTGACATATCCCGTCAATATAAAAAACTGAGTGAAGTGTACTGCACCCATTCTTCAGTGTGACTGGTATGTCACAACATTTGAGTTTCCCTGATTTGTGTAGGGGTTTCTGAGTTCTTTTTCATTTTTTTCCCTATGTGATATCATTTTGGGCTAGGGAAAAATCTACTCATTGGTAGCAGGTGAAATCCAGAGCTAGGAAGATATAAAACAGCTCACTTGGCGGCATTCACACTTGAGACGATAGTGAGATAATGCTAATTAATCCCTTACCATAAGTCAGACCTGGTGTGCCCAAGTGTTATCGTCATCTTCCATCAAAGCCAAGGTAAGCACTGTATTACCTCTCCTTCATCGATGAGGAGTCTCAGACTTAGAGGAGTAAAATAGCTGCCTGGTGTGGCACATCTCATACCTGCTAATATTGGTGTCTCCTGCTGGTGCTAGATGTGTGTGCATTTGTGGTTTTGTGTGGAAGACTACGGATTTCTGTTTCTTACATGCAGTGAAATATATGGCCAGTGGCCTATTGTCAAGGTGAGAGTTTAGAACCATCATTATATCATCTCTGACCTAATTGTAAAAGCATAGGATATTTTCTTAGACCACCATTATATTTGCCAAAATCCTAAGTAAGAAATTTTAGTGTGTATTTTGTTCAGAGAAGATAAAAAATTTTTTACTTTGAGTTCATATTGTTTGTGTGTGTGTGTATGTGTGTGTGTGTATGTGTATGTGTGCTTTTTTTTTTTTTTAGATGAAGTCTTGCTCTGACACCCAGGCTGGAGTGCAGTGGCATGATCTTGGCTTATTGCAACCTCCGCCTTCCAGGATAAAGCGATTCTCCTGCCTTAGCCTCCCAAATAGCTGGGACTGCAGGCATGCACCACCACGCCCAGCTAATTTTTGTATTTTTAGTAGAGACGAGGTTTCACCATGTTGGCCAGGCTGATCTTAAACTCCTGACCTCAAGTGATCTGGCTGCCTCAGTCTCCCAAAGTGCTTGAATTACAGATGTGAGCCACCGGTGCCCCACCATGTATGTGTATCTTTAAGCTGAGTGCACATTCTCTCTAGAGATTCTCAGTGGAGTGCCAAGAAATAAAGATAACTGCTAAATTGGATAGATAATTATAAGGCACAGCTTCTGCCCTAAATGAGCTTACTCTCTATAGAAAAGGCAAGGGCAAGATGCACTCAGATAAATTTAATTTTAAGGAACATAAATACCATGGAGTTAAGGGGAGGAAGGATAAAACTTAGGGTCATATAATAATAACCATAAATCATTTTGATCACTTCTGTGCTAATGACTGTGCTGAGTTCATTATTTGAATTCATAATGAATTTGCCATATCATTCATATAGTAGAGTTATGGAAGTTTCCACAAGTGGAGCTGGACCAGTTATGAGAATTCATCCAGTCAGACTCACGTGGCCTCAGCCAGTCCACAATGTACCCTCCCCAAGATAGACTGACCTAATGACAAGGCCATTGAAAGCTCAAACATCCCAACTCACTAACATAGATGATAAAGGAACCCTGAGTACAAGAGGTCTCAGGTAAATACCTGAATGGTATTGCCTAAGTTTTCTTCTAGGGTTTTTATGGTTTTAGGTTTTACATTTAAGTCTTTAATACATCTAGAGTTAATATTTCTATAAGGTGTAAGGAAGGGGGTCCAGTTTCTGTTTTCTGCATATGGCTAGCCATTTCTCCCAACATCATTTATTAAATAGGGAATCCTTTCCCTATTGCTTGTTTTTGTCAAAGATCAGGTGGTTGTAGATTTGTGGTACTATTTACGAGCTCTCTGTTCTGTTCCATTGGTCTGTAGATCTGTTTTGTTACCAGTAGCATGCTGTTTTGATTACTGTAGCCTTGTAGTATAGTTTGAAGTCAGGTAGCATGATGCCTCCAGCTTTGGTCTTTTTGCTTAGGATTGTCTTGGCTATGCAGGCCCTTTTTTGGTTCCATTTGAAATTTAAAGTAGTTTTTTTTCTAATTCTGTGAAGAAAGTCAATGGTAGCTTGATAGGGATAGCACTGAATCTATAAATTACTTCAGGCAGTGTGGCCATTTTCATGATACTGATTCTTCCTATCCATGAGCATGGAATGTTTTTCCATTTGTTTGTGTCCTCTCTTATTTCCTTGAGCAGTGGTTCTATATGCCAGCAATGAACAATCTGAAAAGGAAATTTTAAAAGTATTCCCAGTTATAATAGCCACAAGTAAAATTAAGTACCTAGGAATTAACAAACAAACAAGTGATAGATCTCTACAGTGAAAACTATAAAACACTGAAGAAGGAAATTGAAGAGGACACACACCAAAAAATGGAAAGATATTCCATGTTCGTGATTTGGAAGAATAAATGTTGTTAAAAATGTCTATACTATCCAAACCAAATATTACCCAAAGCAATCTACAGATTCAATGCAATCCTTTTGAAAATACCAATGCCATCCTTCACAGAAATAGAAAAAAAAATCCTAAAATTCGCATGAAATCAGAAATACCCAGAATAGTCAAAGTTATCTTGAGCAAAAATAACAAAACTGGAGGAATCATATTATCTGACTTCAAATTATACTACAGAGCTACAGTAACTAAAACATCATGGCACTGGCAAAACAAACAAACAAAACAAACAACAACAACAAAATAAAACAGACACAAAGACCAATGGAACAGATAGAGAACCCAGAAACAAATCCACACATCTACAGTGAACTAATTTTCAAATCCACACATCTACAGTGAACTAATTTTCAATAAAGGTGCCAAGAACATTCATGGGGGAAAAGACAGTCTTTCAATAAATGGTGTGGGGAAAATTGGATGTTCATATGCAGAAGAATGATACTTAATCTCTCTCTCTCATCTTATACAAAAATGAAATCAAAATAGGTTAACAATTTAAAGCTGAGACCTCAAACTGTGAATCTACCACAAGAAAACATTGTGGGAACTCTCTAGGACAGTGATCTGGGCAAAAAATTTCTTGAGTAATACCACACAAGCACAGGCAACCAAAGCAAAAAATGAATAAATGGGATCACATCAATTTAAAAAGCTTCTGCACAGCAAAAGAAACAATCAACAAAGTCAGGATACAACCCATAGAATGGGAGAAAATATTTTCAAACTATCCTTCTGACAAGGGATTAATAACGAGAATACAGAATGAGCTCAAACAACTCTACAGGAAAAAAGTATGATAATGTGATTAAAAACTGGGCAAAAGATCTGAATAGACATTTGTCAAAAGAAGACATACAAAATGGCAAACAGGCATATGAAAAAGTGATCAACATTCCTGATCATCAGAGAAATGCAAAAGCTACAATGAGATATCATCTCACTTCAGTTAAAATGGCTTTTATCCAAAAGTCAGGCAATAACAAATGCTGGCGAGGATGTGGAGAAAAGAGAACCTCGTACACTGTTGGTGGGAATGTAAATTAGTGCAACCACTACGGAGAACAGTTTGAAGTTTCCTCAAAAACCTGAAAATAGAGATACCATATCATCTAGCAATCCCACTGCTGGGTATATACCCAAAAGAAAGGAAATTAGTAAATCAAAGAGATAACTGGACTGCCATGTTTGTTGTAGCACTATTTACAATAGCCGAGATTTGGGAGCAACCTAACTGTTCAGCAACAGATGAATGGATAAAGACAATGTGATATCTATATCTAATGGATATAAATATCCAACTATTCCAGCATAAAAAAGAATGAGATCCAGTCATTTACCACAACATGGATGGAACTTGAGGTCATTATGTTAAGTGAAGTAAGCCAGGCACAAAAAGATAAACAACATATGTTCTCACTTATTTGTTGGTTCTAAATATCAAAACATCAAAACAAACTCATTGAGATAGAGAGGAGAAGGATGGTTACAAAGCTGGGAAGGGTCATGGTGGGGGCAGGGAGGTGCAGACGGTTACTGGGCACAAAAAAAAAATTAGAAAGAATGAATAAGACCTAATACTTGACAGCACAACAGGGAGACGGTAGTCAATAATAATTTAATTGTACATTTAAAAATAACTAAAAGAGTATAATTGGATTGTTTGTACCCCACAAAGGATAAATGCTTGAGGGGATGAATACCCAACTTTCAATGATGTGATTATTACACTTTGCATGTCTGTATCAAAAAATATCATGTACCTCATAAATATATACAGCTACTACGTACCCAGAAAAATTATTAAAAAATAAAAAATCTCTCATTCTATTCTGTATTTTTATCAATAAATTGAGGTTTAAAATATCATTTTCCCATACATAACTTCCATATATAATTATAGCTGAATAATACAACAAATGTAAAAATCAACTATACACTCTACATCAGAATAGTCTAACATCCTATTTCCAACTGGATGGACGTCCTAATTTATTCTCCATGTTGTGTAATTTTTCTGTCTCACACATATTGCTTTGCGATAGTTACTAATCAATGTAAGAATCTGATGAAAACTTCTGTTTCCAGATCTTCATAATATTAAAACTTTTAAAGGAGACAGGCTGTGTTGTCTATGGGAAGGCTTGGGGTGAGAGAGATAAACAAGCCAGTATTACTTGTCTGTTTTGATTAAAGATATCAAAAAACAGATTAAGGGTCTTTCATCTGTGCTGTGTAGGCTCAGATGCTGACAGTTATAGGGACCCTCCCTCTGAGCATGGTAGCAAATGTCTGGGCATAGGAATGGCATAGCAAATTTCAGATTCAGATGCATAAATTAGAGTCTGATTTCTCCATTTATTAACCCTATGATTTTTACAGATTTGTGACATGACTAAGCCTTAATTTTCTCATCTACAAATGGATCCATACAACATGGGATTGTTTAATCATGAAATCAAATAATACACATGTAAAATGCTTAACATGGTACTTGGTGCATAGTAAGTCCTCAGTAAAGGATAGCTTTTATTATTACTATTATTATTTCCATCTATATTTTAGAGGTACGTAATACAAAATTCAAGAATCCCTTAATCTTTTAGCTTCATTTTCCTTCTTTGACAACATCCTGGAAACATTAAGTAACTTACACTGTTTTTTAAGCTCCTTTGAACATTTTTAAAGGATGATTTTTCAGACTTTGCAGAAGAGAAACTAGGATCACATATACGGTGACTTGTTCAAGACTATTCTGTAGGTTCCTAATAGAAATATCCTTTGTATTCTGCAGCTCTTTCTCCCCCATGCTGTGCTTCTTTTCGTGAATACCAAAATTAAATCAAAGTTGAAACATTAACCAGAGAAAAGCTTTTGTTGTTGCTTTTTCCCTTTTCTGAAAAGAAAGCTAATAGCCACAGTGAAGATGTAACCATCCTGATCACTTAGCATGTTTGACAGGCCCTCCCTACCTCTTTTCAGTTGTTAGAAAGGATACCCACCCAGATTTTTTTTTCATTCATGAAAGACTGTCTAGTGGAAGTTGGAAAAATAAAGTGGGGTCATGAATTTGTTTATAAAGGCTATTTAATTATAAGATAAATTGAAAATTGCGTAGGATTTTTAATGTGGGTGGCTGGTCTTTGATGAATGTTGTCTTTGCAAATATCCCCAATGATAGTAGTAGAAGCGAGTGTGGATGCCACCATCGCATTTATGTTGTGAATGGGATCTTCTTGACACCCATGTTTTCACAGAGTATTGCAGATTCTTTCTGCAGGAAAAAGGGTGGGAAAAGCCTGAGCTACAGCACTGCTAATGTTAACACTTCTTTATATAGACAGATCCTGCTAAACCTGCACATTTTTAAGTCCTGTATTTGCTATGACAATAACATTTTTCCTCCCATCATAGAATTCATCTTATTAGGCAAAAGCTGCATGGTGCACACCTCCAGAGTTTTATTTTAAAGCTTTGCTACTGTATTGGTGGCAAAGATCACTGTAAAGGAAAACAGAGGATTCTAGTAAGAGAATGTAGGTGAACCAGAATGGTTGATGAAAATACTGCCAGAGCAAGCATGATTCTGTTTCTTCTTCTTTTTCTTTTTTCTTCTTTTTTTATGGGACCGGTTTGTAATGTCACTGCTCTGATTCAAACAATTGTATATGCAGCCCATGCTCAGGGAGAAAAATCCATGAGGTCCAAGATAGAAAAGTCAGCTTACATTTTGCACTCAAAGATTGTCCATGCTGTAGTTATCTGCCCACGAAAGGCTATTTGTAAACAGAATAAATCATTCTTTAAGCTATCGTCCCTAAACTTCTCATTATTTTCTGAATATTCTAGACTAAAAGATGCTGCACTTTCATGTCTCTGTGCTCCCCGCTCCCCCACTAGAATTCTATCTCCCTCCCCTACTCTTTTTCCTCTGCTTCTTCTGCCTTTTGAACTACTATTTGTACTTTAAAGCACAACTCAAGTGTCATCTGTAGCCTCTTCTGTTGACATTTCCCCCCTACTTCACCTTTGGTCAACTCTTGTGTCTTGTACATGTGTCTCTAATTCTGCTTTTTACTATAAACTTTAAATAAATGCTTTCTTTCCCAAGTAAATTTACTTGACCCTTTTCAACCTCTATTTCTAGCCAGCTAAGGGCAATTGCCTGACTCCCATTGCACCATATACATAACTCTCGCTGCACTATTGGTTTCTAATTGGGAATTTTTCTAGGCACATCTATCTTCTCTATTAGGCTATATATCCCTTAAATGTGTAGGAGCTCTTATTTTTATTCCCATTGTGCTGTTAACACCTATCATGTGGTGCACTCTCCGTAAATGGTTGTTAAGGGAAGAGATTGTTTTAATAACTGTGGTGGCCCAGGATGTAGTACAGTGGCTGGAAATGGCAGGAGCTAGATAAATATTTTCTGACTTCAATTAGCCTGCTCTCTATTAGAATGGCACTTAGCAAGAAGTGTAATGGACATAGACACACATGGCAGGAGGTAAGAAATGAGAGGAAGGTCTTTCAGTCATTGCAAGTAGGCAAGTAGATTTTTAGGCTTAGCAGTCTCTTTCTGAGGTCTGTTGAAGGAACTGAAACCCTTTGGATTAAAGGAAATTCTGTTATAAATGTCTATGACCAAGGAAGTAGTATTGATTGGTTTAAGATTGCTTAACTTCCCAGAGAGGGAAAGCAGCTTCTGTCTTGGCTCATTTGCCTTCTGTTGAAAATACCACTCTCTCATCAAGGATGACTCAGATTAGGAGACATGGAACAACAACTGAAGAGGCTGCACACCCTTCTCTGAAATCTTTTGGCAGTCTCTCTACCTGCCAGCTCAGTGTCAATGACGGACATTCAGTTAAGGCAACTCTTATTGATTTTCATCTGTAAAATCCTTTTTCTCCACCTTTCAGAAACTATTGACAAGAATAAAACATGAAGCCTTATATGTTATGCTTTACATGGGAAATTGATGTTAGTGGTCATATGCCATAGTCATTAGGGTTCTTTTTCCCATTTCATATTCTTTCACTACAATTTTAATGAGAAAAAAATTTCTATATAATTCCTCCTTTGATATAGCCCTAAGAGAGTCTAAGTTCAGCATTCAATCTGAAAATTACCTAAATGACTATAAAATGAAATACTTTAAAAACTCTTGAAATATGCTTTAATATTTGGAAATAAAATGTAGCCCATGCTATTTGTAAGGCACTTTGGTAAATGCTAAGTTTTCATTACTGTTCAATACATTTTATTTTACATATTAGGGATTTCTAGATTTTATTTTTTTAAGTTACAAAACTTTTAAAAGGTTATTTATCCATTTTTTCATAATAAATTACGCCAAAACATAGTGGCTTAAAACAGCCATAAGAATTTCTTATTTTTCATGGTTTCTTTAGGTTGGGAATTTGTGAAGTGCTCAGCTGAGGGGGTCATGAGATTGTAGTCAGGTGCTGGCTGGGGCAATAGTTACTTGAGTCTTGCCTGAGACTGGAGGATCTATTTCCAAGGTAGCTCACTCATGTGGCAAATAGGTGCTGTTGGCAGAGGGTCTCATTTCCCTCCATGGAGGCCTCTTATTCAGAGAGAGCAATCCAAGATACGAAGGCAATGCCTTTTATGACCTAGCCTCAAAAGTCACACACTGTGACTTTTGCCATATTCTACTGATTGAAGCAATTACAAGTGTTCACTCAGGTTAGGGGATAGGAGTAGACAGACACACCTCTCAAGTGTCAAGGGTTGACAGTGTCTAAAGGAATGTCAGTGTCCCATGTAATAAGACCAGGTGGTCTGGAATGTATACTGGTGAATCTGTCTTTAGAAAATATAGTCTGCTACAACTGGCAATGGAGAAATTGAAAACTATAATTCTGGGGACTAAATAGTAAACAAGATATGTCCACTGCTTTCAGAGAGCTTGTAGTATAATAGAAAGAGAAGAGACAAGGAGGAGGCTGATAGTCATTTTACAAGTTATAACCAGAAGAAGATAATCACCTGGAAGTCCAGAAGGGAGATTACTGGATGGGAGAGTTAAAATTTACTTTGGCCTTTAAAGCCTAAGTTAGCCAATTTGGAATACTGTCATAGACTCTTGTTCACTATGGATGTGGGTCTTTAACTGTGTTATCATAATGCTGTAAAATATACAATTTTTGCAAACATTATTTAAAAGGACAGCTTTAAGAATCAAGTTTTCCTTTAGTTTAAAACCTCCATCTTAGTTTTATAAATAAAACGTTATTTACTGGGGGGGTGTGGATTTTGTAGATTTTTCCTGCATGTGAAGGTGTGTGACTTAAGTTTTAGAAGTTTAATTTAGATCTGTTGAAATGACTATAAATTTATATGGATTATTGCCTAAAATTTCAGTTGATATTGGAAAGTGGCCAGGATACTTTATTAATGGTTTTAGAAGATTATGCATGTTTCTTTTTAAAATGACTAAAGGGTTCATCTGGAATTAGTTCTTATACCATTATTCTAAGCCTATTTTTTCCTGCAAATAAAATCCTTTTGAAGACTAACTGTATTCTAGTGAAGATAATACATATTATAATTATTTAAGTTAAAATTTTAGTTAAAGATAGCCTTAGAATTGAAGTTTTATGGTTAGACCTCTTTAGCCACTTTAATAGTCCTCACTAAAAAGCACTGCTTCCTCTGATGGATGGGAAAACAAACTAGAGATACATAGATTACCTGTATTCTCAGAGGCCATTTAGCCAGCTCAGCTTGGGTTACTTGGCCAGTCATTTGTTTGTGTGTGTGTGTGTGTGTGTGTGTGTGTGTGTGTGTACAGGGTCCATTATTATTATTAACAGTCATATATGTAAATGAACTATGACTTTACTAATTTTATTGAATTCAGATTTATTTAAAAGAAAAATAGGCCTCATTTTATTTTTAAAGAAATGAAACATCTTTACCAGTAAAGAAAGGGAGTACTTGGTTTCTGCCATCATGGCTGACTATGTTTTAGCATTAGGAGTGAGGCTTTCCTTGCTGTAAATAATCATACCGCTCAGCTAGAACTTGAGAGAAAAAAGATGAATGGCGTAAAGTATGAGTCAGGTGTGTAAAAAGCAAGGAGGGGAGGGACGAATACACCAAAAGACCAGATAGGAAAAGAACTCTACTTTTGATAATCAAAATAATTTTTAGAACTTAGTTCTTTAATGCAGATATGTAAGACTGGTATTAAATTCTGGGCCAGAGAGCTAGCCTGGAATTTCCAAGACACAGCGTAAACTCTAACTTTCAGAATTCTGCTTCTCCCCACTGAATGACAAGGGTATTTTTAAGTCTTCAGAAAATTGCTCAGGAGTTTCTGGGGTATCCTGAGGGAAATACTACAACACCCACAATGCGGGAAAATGTTAGTTGAGAATCATGGTAGTTTTATTAAAGCTAATTAGATCATTGACACTTGCCAAGATGTCTTTTGGAACACTGCTTTTCATAAATTTGAGCTGTAGGGACACCAGCTATAGGAGATGCTAAGGAATTCCATGAATGCACCTGCTGATACTGGAGATGTATGAATTCACTGTTACATTATGCAGCATCAGGCCTGGGAAACAGAAATCTGATCTCAATTTTGCCTGCCTTCTGTGTTTATGACCTTGTACAGGTATACTTATGCACATAGGGGCTTTCTAATTCTAACAAAGAAGTTATAAAAGACATCAGCCTCCAGCACATAAACTGTTCAGTCATTTTAAGTGAATTCAACTGATATAAGGGGAACGTTGGAATAGAAGCAGAATTTATTTTAAAGTTCTAGCTCTACCTCTTGTTAAACTCCATTATTTCGGGACAAATAATTTAAATGTTCTGATTTTCAGTTTACTTACTTGGCAATTCAGATAGTGATAGCTGCCTTATCAATATCGTAGGCTAGTGAGAGGGTGAAATAAAGATATAAATAAGAGATTATTTCTGAGCTGTAAAATTCCCTGCAGAGTACATAATTATTACCGTACTACCCACAGGCTTGTAACGCTTTTGTCTTTATAGTTATTTTTCCTATTTAGAGATGAATGTCATTGACCCTCCGCACACTTTAAGTTGTTTCCTTTAGTAGTAGGTGGTTGAGCCATCCACATACTCTTGCTTGGTCCTCTTATTTTAGAGCACGCGACACATTTCATCATAAGCTGTGGCCATAGAGGTGAGATTTGTCTCTGAACAAATCAATTTCCTATGTCATCAAACCATGGTCTAGCAAAATAACCAACCACTCAGGCATTTTTCACTCTAAGAAACTAGTGAAGAGCAGATTATGGCTCATTTAAAATATTGAGTAAAGGAAGTTAAGGAAAATGTGTCATTGGAGCTATAGTATATTTAAGGGCACTTAACAACATTCTCAGCTCTAATAAAAAGGAATAGTCTTTTAAATAATATAATAAATAAATGCAATTCTGGGGTGTCTTATTGATGGAAATGTATAGACAATTTTTTGGTATATGACGTCCAAGACAAAAGACTCCCCAAACAAGGTTTTAACCTCCACAGGTGCCACTGCCACCACTAACATCACTGCCATCCTCATTAGCATTTATTTAGCCCATGCTACGTGGCATGAACCGCTATACAGACTTTCCCTATATTATCTCATTAAACCTTGTTTAACAGTATAGGTACCATGATTATACTCGCTTGGCATTTGTAGTCATTGTTTTGCTCTACTTTATCTTTGTACGAAGTACAACTTAATTGACACCCACATAAGAGAAAACCCTACCCAACTTAAATTAGTAAAATAGTGACTGAGAATTGCTCCAGCCTCAGAGTCATGGTCTATGTAACTCATTAAATTACTAGTAACATGTTTTTGAAATCTTGTTCGTGAAATTATTGAGAGCTCTCAGGTCCATGGTGAAAAATTTAAGAGGGTTTTTTCTTCTTAGCATCTCTGAATTAAGAATAGTTAACAGTTATCTAGGTTAAACCTATATCATGCATGATAATGATCATCCAGTTACTTCTGAAATGCCAAATTATTACCTGTTAGCCACTGCTTGTTCTTATTAAGGCAGAATCTCTGATGTAAGTCATTCTAGGAACAGAAGTCCAAGCAGAAACACTGCATATTATTATTACCTATCTTGGATGTTTAGTGGTAGCAATCACTTTCAAAACTTATTTTTATATGATTTCATTAATTCTAATCAATCTATTGAAATTACATTAATTGATTTCTAGTTTTGCCTCATAAATTTTCTTGTAAGCTAGATATTTTTCTGGAAACATAGCATTATTTAGAAATCTTAGATCTGTTTTAACAAGTTCATAAGTTTACATGGTCACTTTTCTGTTTCTGTAGCAAGAGTAAGTTATTAAAAAAAACGAAATAAAAATTAACTATAGGGTTACATAATTGTGAAGTGGATTCACATTTTGGACATCTAGTCCTTAATTGGCATGCAACTGAAAGGTAGACAAGATTTTTTTTTGCTTTTGTTTGTTTGTTTTTGAGACAGGGTCTCACTCTGTTGCCCAGGCTGGAGTACAGTGGCATGATCATAGCTCTTTCCAGCCTTGATCTCCTGAGCTCAAGGGATCCTCCAGTCTCAGCCTCCTAAGTTAGACTAGATATTTAAGACATGGAGCTGTATGAAAATATTAAAGTTTTCTATGTGCTCATAAAAGTGTATGACTTTTCCAGGAAAACCAAATTTTCTTTAATACCCATCGTGGCTTCTTTTTAAACTTTTATGTGAGTCTTCTTTTTTTTTGGATAGTAAATGTAAATTTATATTCATTAAATTTTTAGAAAAACATAATACCATAGTATCCTTTAATACATTGTTGATTAAGGAAATTATAAAAAGGTCATTGATTTTGACAATATTGACCACCATTTATTCCATAATACTAACACCTAGCATTATATAAAAGTGGCTTTGATTTTAAATTATACTTTTAAGGAAAAGCATTGAAACTGTATTTTATTTATTTATTATACTTTAAGTTCTAAGATACATGTGCAGAACGTGCAGGTTTTTTACATAGGTATACACTTGCCATGTTGGTTTGCTGCACCCATCAACCCATTGTCTACGTTAGGTATTTCTCCTAATGCTCTCCCTCCCCTAGCCCCCCACCCCTCCACAGGCCCTGGTGTGTGATGTTTCCCTCCCTGTGTCCATGTGTTCTCATTGTTCAACTCCCACTTATGAGCAAGAACATGTGGTGTTTGGCTTTCTGTTCCTGTGTTAGTTTGCTGAGACTTCTTTTAAGGCCAAGCTTTATGTAGTGTTACGATCAGCTTAGAACAAGGAATTCATTTTGAAACAGCAAATCATTCTCTGTCCTGGTCACCTTCCAGAATTACCTGTAGTGCCTTTTCAAAATACAGATTCCCTGCCCCAAACCCTTTAGAGTCCGATTCAAAAGATGCTACATGAATCTCAGATGTTCTTATTTTTTAAATGTCCATATATGAATCTAATGTATAATCAACAATGACAATCACTGAATATTTTTAAGAGACTGAAAAATAAAGTCTTCCAGAGGGGAGTAAAATCCTAGTCAAAAAAAAAAAAAAAATTCTCGCACTCCATCAAAAGTAGATTGACTAAAAAAAATTTTTGGAGACTCTGTATTGATAAGCATGCCCCCTTCAGACTGATTGCCCAGTATATTACACTGCTTTTACAACTTTCTCTTCATCTCTCACGGAATCTACCTATGTATATACTTTGATATTGCGAGGAAAAGATTGTGAATATCAGCTGATTCATTTCTTTGCTGAACTAAATCAAATATAGAGAGAAGGAAAAATACAAGTATGTGGATGTAAAAATGAACAAGAAGGGGGAAGTGAAATAGGTAAAATTAAATAGAGGTGTCAAATAATACCAGGAAGCCTTCCAGGGGACTTAGTGACTTCAGTTTATGTATTATCTTGTTATTGGTTAACTACAGCTGCTGTTTATTAATTCAGATCACCATTAGAGACACGTGTTGTTGTCCTACTGCTAGACAGCTTAAGGTGATGGTGGTAGGAGTCGTGAGTCTTTTCACCATGACTCTGCCACCCTGCACTACTTTAAGAAAAGTCAAAGCATATGAACCTTGTGGTACCCATTAGTCAGTCCATGTGGAGCTCTCTGCCCTTCTCTGCCCTGACCACGTCAATGTAAGGTTTTTTGCATGCACAAAGGCAAAGTACTTTTAATTGAAAAGTTTCTTATTTCTTTAGAGTGAGAATGTGCATACTAAATAAAAAATAATCAAAATAAATCAAATAGCTTTGTTCTGTACAAATGGAAATTTGAGAAGAAGACCTCTTAGAAAATGCTAAACCAAAAAAGGTGCATTTGATTTGAATAATGACAGAGAAACACTGACCTCTCTTTTTCTGGGCTGAACTAAAAACTGGCAGGACATGCTCAGCCTTCTTAGCACAAGAATTAGATTAAAGTCACTGCAGTTTTTTATTAGATGGCTAAGGGGAAAATATCATCCACGCTAAATCTCACTCTTAGCTGGTTTCTCTATATTTTAGTCCATTTACTTGAAACTGGATCTTCACTCTATCCACTCTATGGTTAGCTTTTTGTAAGTGACCATTCATTTAGCCTGTCTGCTGTCTTAGGATGGGCTCTTCAGTAGTCAGGCAAATGGGAGGAGCCATTTGATCACTACTTGTCTTTTATATACAAATATCTGGTTTGGGCACACAATATCCTTCAGAGATATGACATCACAAAATGCTATTGACAATAACCTTCATGAAATGAGATCTTTGCTAAGTTGTGGTATGTGCTTGACCATTTCCAACACCCACTAAGATCCATATGTTTAATGCCATTGGCAATACATACTTTTCATCACATCCACTTTCAAGCTGGCTGTGTGAATTGGAGATAGGACTCCAACAATTACTTTAGAAATTGTTAAATTAAAAATAAGAGGGAAAAACCTAAATTCCCTTTATAAGGAAAATACCTAGCCAAGCTCAAATGGATGGATTCATATAAAAAAAGTTTCAGGAACAACCTATAGATAGAAAAAATAATAATTCTTTGGTGTAAATATCTGAGAAATGTTTCATTTATCTGGGTTGAATTTTTTAAATAATTGCTCAGATAGACTCCCTGGAGTGGCTTTACCATGATTAGGAGTTTAGCCCTCAGCTTTACAGATTCAAGAAGTCGGCATTATCCAAGTTGATAAGGCTATGAAGTCTGACTCAAGTGAACCAAATGCACAAGGGATTCAAATATAACCACGTAAACTCTATATAATAAGTAGAACAAATAATTACCATTTACTGAGTGCCTACTTTAGTAACAGTTAAAATGAAAGTTTTTTTTCCTGTTGGGATGTATATATTAGCACAGAAAATCAATTTGGGGCTGGACGGTGATGAATTTAAGTCTCTACAGACCATTACTAGCTCTATAACTTTGGGTTTTCTTATCTGTCAGGGATGACAGAATTAAGTCATAAGATTGATCTAATATATGTAAATCACTAAGCACAGTATCTGGCACATGGTAGGCACACAGTAAAATGCCTGTTGTCACTATCATCATCATCTTCTTCATCTTGTTTTCACCACTCATCATCATTAACAACAGATCTAACAGATCTTATTCTGTCTGATTCAAAGCCCAATCTCTTTCCCTACTGTCAACCTCCTGTAGGAGCTGGGTTGACTAACCAGCACAATTTGCTCTAGAGGAAATCCTGCACAAGAAATCAAATTATAATCCGAAGGCAGTTAGTATAATGTCATGACATAAGAGGAAATCAACTTAATAACCTTAAAGTTTGTGGCTTCCAACTCTGGGTGCTTGATACATCTGTCTCTACAGTGGAGCAGTCCTGCCACTCAGGCCCAATAAATTGGTTAATTTGGGGGGGCTGACTATTCTAATAATTTTTATTGTTTCTGTTTATTTCTAACAACATGTGGTGAAAGGATACTGAACATCAGGATCACTGAGGAGGTGTTTTAGAAATGCAGAATCTCAGCCCAATCCCAGAGCTGGTAAATTAGAATCTGCGTTTTAACCAGATTCCTAGGGGATTCAAATGTACAATCAAGTTTGAGAAACATCATTTTTGGGGGATATTCCTTAGTATCTCTCTTAAGTACCTAGTCTCATCCACTATATCCATATTCTTACTAGTTTCCCTTCAATAGAATAAACTTATCCCCAAGTAATCTTATTTCCAAGCTGCATAGCTTTATACTAAATCTTTTTTTCCTCTCCATCACTATACAAAAAAAAAAATTGCTGTGTAAAAGACACTAAATTAAAAAAATTGTTTCTAAGTCTTTGTTTAAAAATGACTCTATCACTCAAGTTCTTTATCTTGGCAGATGGCCTCATTTATATTTAAGGGAAAAGATCGTTTTATATTATTTGGTTCTACTTTTTAGAGTTTGCTTTTGCATGAGGTAATTTTTTTATTTTCGGTCATCTCTTTGAAGTCTCTCATTTTTTTCTCATTTTGTTTCTCTGGTATAATTTCTCTGGTATGTTTCCTCAATCACTGCTGCTGAAGGAAGTGCAATGTCACCCTGACACCAACCAATTGGAAACCTGGCAGTGCTTTTGGAAATTCTTTGTCTTTCAGTTTTTCCTAGTAGAACATGGAGTTCATCTGTTTTTGCAACCACTTATAAGTGGATATTAAAAAGCCAGCAGTTCCTTCTTAAATCCACTGAGATTTTAAAGAGCATTCTATAATCAATGAGTTTGGTCTCCAAGAAAACAATGTTCCTTTCAAGACAAGCTTTAAAACTTTGGAAGTGTCTCATCAGCCCATACTTTATGGTGATAACTTCTCTGTAACCTCTCAAGCTTCTACTTACCTACTCTTTTCCATAAATTAGTAGACCTGATAACATACCTATCTGTAAATACAGTTATCTCCAGATTCTATCTCTCTATTAAATTAACATGGAAATCTGTTTAAACAAACTGGAGGTCCTTCTTGGCCTTCAAATTCATAGAACTAATACACACTATTTAAATGTTTGTATGTATTTGTGTTATACATCCATATATGTCCTTACATATTTAGACAAGATTATAAAAAATCATTTCTCCAGCATGTACATGAAAGCTTTCTTCAAAATTTCTTCATTTTTTTCATGTTCTGAATCAAGTCTCTCATTATTTTAACAGAAAATAGAAAGTAATTTTACCTCATTTTGCTAAGCCTTGTTGTTTAGAGAGGTAAAAACACATGTCTAAGTCTACCCTTCCCACCCCCCCAGACCCCCTGCAAAAATTAATGACTAAACCAAGTGTGGTAATCCAGGTGTCTTGGGTTCTGAGCCATTGTGCCATTAAATAACTCACATCATAGCAATTGGATGGGGAATTTTAAATTCATTAATTTATCATTTAAGAAAACCAGTGAGGGATTACTGATTTGTTTTACTAGGTTTTTCCTCTCTTTGAGCAGTTTCATTTAGAAACTAAGACTCTTTTTTTTCCATGTTGTCAGAAGAGCTAAAAAGAAAGTATTTTCAGCTCCATGGATTTCAACAGGGAGGCTTTTAACAGTTATACTGCACGTATCCAATTAGCTTGTGAAATCTTATCTCTTCTACCAGTAAAAAGGGCTCAAAAAAAAAAAATTAAAATTCCAAAAAGAGCAAGAGGGTGTTTTTGGCAACAGGGTAACTCCACTGAAAGAGAGCTTACTAGTTAAAAATGGTAATTTGGGCATTTTGTTTTCCTTTAAAGAGGTGTGTGGATATGCAGAAGTAGGAACCAAATGTGCATATGTACAAATGCTGCTGAGGGAACATCTCTTATGATGCCCAGGGCTGGGATTTACTCCTTTTTTCTTTCTTCGCACTTAACAACTAGCTCCATAAAAGGAATTAGACAAGAGTCTTTCTAGTGATAGATACTATATTTTCCTTCTTGTTGTGTCTGTCCCCCTTATTTTTATACCTTTCATCCTTTTTAATGTCCTTTGATTTGCTAATTTCTCTATTCCATCTAAAGCAAGCAAAGACTGCTTATTTTTAGAGTAGAAGAACTTCAAGGTCTCTACCAATTTTGAGATCTAAATTGCTCTTCTGTGACCTAATATATTATTAATACAGCACAACTACTAACACAGCGTTTTTTGGTCCAGTGGTAAATTGGTATTCTCTTAATCAGAAAATGTATTCCCTACCTAATAAAATAGATCTTTTCTGTTGACATTCTGAGCGCTCAAAGATCCAGTCCTTAATTTACATTGCCTATTACACCTCAGCTTGACCCCTCTGCCCAGCCAAACCAGTCTACAAACTGTTTTACAGGGCTTCCCGCTCCTTTCTGATTATTGTGTTTTGCTGATTTTATTTCCTTTTGCAGAAATGTCCCAACTCCTCCTCTTCCCAAATCCTACCTGCTTTCCAGAAACCATCTCAGATACTAATTCCTAAGAACATCATAGAGCCAGAATATTTTCTTATGCAGTTTTATCTAATATTCCTAGCTACAAATTAACTCTTTTATTTTTGCAACGTGAATATTACCCAAGGTATTTCCTTACCTATTGCAAGCCTAGATTTTTTAGGTTACTATGTTATTTGAAAAGCATGCAGTCTTCAGATCTGACTACTTCATGATTGAAACATATTACACTTTTTTTCACCTTCCTTGTAGAGGACTGTCAAGAATACAAGAAATTTTACAGCTTCTCTTGACTTTTTAATAGCCATTCACCTAGTAGACAAGAACCTGCTATGGATGGAGCTTCATGGGATCAATATAGATTTCATATTTCTGAAATTTAGTGTAAAAATGAACTCTGTATTACCTCAGGTCATGCTCTATAGTCTTGTTCTTCTAGCATCTATACCTTTCAGCACTTCTCACACATTGGGTTTATATTCTTCCAAAATCTTACATAGAAAAGGTGTTCAGAAAATGATAGCTGACCTAATTTAAAATTACAGAGTGACATGGGATGACAAAAGAGAGTGAAACGTTTAAAGGTTGAGTATTTACTATGAACAATAGACTTACTCTGTTCTTTCTAGTGGATCAAGACTAAAGAGTACTAGAACGTAGGACATCTTCAGGAAGAAAACAATATGTATCAGAAAGCTACCCAATCAAAATCATTTTGCCACACTGGAGAAATTGTGAACTAAATTGGCTTAACCAAGTTTTCTTCATGGGAACATAGTGTCCTCGGTGATTTATTCAAATCAACAACCGTCAGGAAGTAGTCTCCAAGAATGAGGTATATGGATTGGAGAAATGAGAGTAAGAAGAAACGGAGAAAAGGAATGTACTGTTATTAAATTCTAGTTGAAGGAATCTCAGAGATTTCCTTCATCTTCATAACACCAGAAAAAAATCTTAGAAATGAGATAGTCTCTGTGATTCTAAAAGTGACATTATATACCTGGAGATTTCGAAGCCCAAGGCTCATGTTTCTTCAGCTGAAAATCACTGCTGTAATGCACAATAAGTGCCTGCCAATAGGAGGTGCTCATAATCTTTTTTTTTCATTAGGAGCAACTGTTCCTGAATGGAGTGTCTTATTCTGTTGGGCTTCTATGACAAGAATACCATAGACTAGGTGGCTTATAAACAAGAGAAATTCCTTTTTCACAGTTAGGGAGACTTGGAAGTCCAAGATCAAGGCATTGACAGATTCAGTGTCTGGTGAGGGCCCACTTCCTTGTTCATAGATGGCACCTTGTCACTGTGTCCATATGACAGGAGGGGTGAGGTAGGTCTCTGGGGCCTCTGTTATACCATCCCACTGGGAAGTAGGTTTCAACATATGAATTTGGAGGAGAAACTAACACTCAGCCTATAGTAGGAAGTATCTCATCTCTTTCATGCCTGCAAGGTAAACAAAGGTTGAACACCACCAATTTAGAAGATCTTCATCTGACAGAGGGGATGTAGGGTGTAGAAGAGTTAGTAATTCTCCAAGGTTGTACAGCTTCTTAGTTGCACAGCAAGAACTGGAATCCAGGTCTCTTGGTTGCCAGTCCAGTGCTGTTTGCTTAGCATCACACTATCCAATTAATAGCTCCTCTCCATCCTTTGACTGGCCTTACAACTCTCACCACCTTTATTAAATAGAGGGATTTCCAAGTCAGTTTTTGCAAGAATCTTTAGGACCATGTGTCCCCTATGCACCATGTGCTCTACAACATCATCTCTGATAGGAAAAGAACGCCCATGAAAAATATCCATGTACACTAAAGACATTTATGTGTACCAAAATGTTGAAGCCCACCTAAAAAGGGATAGCCTGAATAACAGTCAAATATGAGTTTATTGTTTACTTTTTTTTTTTCTTATACTAACTCTAGCGAGCCAGCTCAAGCCACTCAGTTTTGGAGTGATTGCTGCCTTCTGGTGGTTGCCATTTTGATGATGAGATGAGTAATTTCTTGGTACTATATGAAATATCAAGGTCAGAGTGGCTGGAGCATCATAGGGCAAACAAGAGTGAGTCACTGGGTGACTGCTATAAGGCTGCCTCCTCTGTGATTTTGTGAGCCAGAGCTCCCTGCTTGAATGCTCTTTCTGGAGGGGTAAAGACTTTAGAAACCTATTTTTCTTACAAAACCATTGTTACTGCTTTGTTCCCCACAGGTACTTTTTTCTTTAAGATGTAAACGCTCTCTGGGTGCTAAATGGATCCATCCTTATTTCTTGCAAAAGAGTTTGGTTAAATTATTTTTATTTCAGAGTTTTTCCTAGCGAGGTGAGAGTCCTGAGTGGCCTATTCCTAAGGAGGCTGGAGGTTGAAAATAATAATAATAAAATAATAATATGGGGTTAAGAGAGAGAGAGAAAGAGACAGAAAGAGAGAGAAAGAGACAGAAAGAGAGAGAAAGAGACAGAAAGAGAGAGAGAGAGAGAGTGTGTGTGTGTGTGTGTGTGTGTGTGTGTAAGGAAAAAGGTTAGTCCCAGCAGCAGCCAGTCCTAGCCTTACCCTCCCCATGCTTTATAATGCATCCCATCAGTGACCAATAGGAATACAATGTGAACCATAAATGTAATTTTAAATTTTTAGAAGCCATATTAAAAAATAAATCAAAAAAAGGTAAAATTAATTTTAATAATAAATTCTATCTAATCCAGTACATCCAAAATATTATGTCAATGTGAATTAATATAAAAATCACTGATCAGGTATTTTACATGAGTTTTTTTTCACATTAAGTCTTAGAAATCCAATGTCAATATTATGCCCAAAGCCCATGCCAGTTCAGACTACCTACATGGCCATGCGTAGGGACTATAACGGACAGTGTAGTTATAGAGTAAAAACCAGCTCTACAGTTTGGCATTCGAGATCCTTCTTAATTTGTCCTATAACTTTTTAAATTTTGTGTGCCCTACACCCTCTATATTCCAGCCTTGGCAGTTTCCTTCTCATTTGTCAGCATGGTATAGTTTTCCATTTTTTTATTTCTGCAGTGGCCTTTGCCTCCCTTTCCGCTATGTCCCAAAACATGTCCCAGCTTTGGAGATAGCCTGAAAAGGGTCTATAAGGGCTGTGATTGGGATTTAATTCCAACTTCATTGCTTAATAATTAGGTGACCTTAAGCAAGCCATTTATTCTTTTTGAACTTACACTACCTGTCTTTAAAATTATGATCATACCAGGAATGATGGCTCATGCCTATGGTCTCAGCTACTTGGGAGGTTGATCGGGGGAGGATTGCTTGAGCCCAGGAGTTTGAGACCAGCCTGGGCAACTTTAGAGACCCATCTCTTTAAAAAAATAAAAGAAAAAAAAACATGGGGACAATAATTACTCTGTGTGTGTGTGAATCTGCGGGGGTGGTGGTACGAGAGAGAGAGAGAGAGAGAGAGAGAAAGAAAGAAAAAACTGATGTAATGAATACAAAACAAACAAAAAATATTTTTAAAAAGACGTATAGTGCTGTAGTTATACATCCTGCCACCTAATAGTTAAAATGTCCTCCTCTTTCTGAGTTACTTCCCAAGTTGCTTTTGTGAGTAACACTCCCATTCCCATCTGCCAGCAGTGCCACAGAGCATGCTGTTAAATGGTCAGTAAGCTTACTTAAGTATCTCATTCTTTGTATTCTGCAGTCTCATCACCTGCACATCTTAGTTCTACCTTCAATAGCCCCTGCTCAGGCTTTCCTCCTTAGTCACCATTATCAGCCCCTTTCTTCTTTCTTTTTGCCAAAATGCTAACAGCAAAATATACAGCCTCTGCTTTTTGGAAATGATTGACTCTGGTACCAAGTAGAGCTGCACAGGTGCCCTTCCGTGGGGGCTGAGAACTAACAAGCTACCACTGAAAACTATGCCCAGCTCAGGGTGATGGTACAGCCAGTTCTGTCCCCTGCTATAACAGTTTCCTAGGCAACCAGTACACATTGCCACTGGAAGAAATGGAAGAAAAGTCGAAACCTGCATCATTTCCAGTTTTCTATACATTTGAAGTGCTAGAAGCATAAAAAAAAAAAATGGATAACTCAGCATGTGTTTCAGTATTTCATGTCATGTTGGTTATGGCCTCTGTCATATCTCTAATGGAACTGCTAGTGAAGTACTAGTGATGGCGTTGTATAAGTGAAATTGGTTATTTCTAATGAAGTAAGGTTTATTGTTTTTTATATCAGCCTTGTCCATATTTTATTAAATTTAATCCTGCATTTTGGTGTGTATTGAGCTTTTATAAATTACATTCTAAATTTCCTTTTTAAATATCTTTTTGCTGACATATAAAAGTACAATTGAGTTCTTTATCTTGTATCCAGAAACCTTGCTAAATCACTTTACTAATTCTAATAGCTTCTATGTAGATTCTTCTGTTTTTCACTTGTGTAATCATGTCTCCAGCAAATTTTTTTTTTTTTTTTTTTTTTTTTTTTTTTTCTGAGACGGAGTCTCGCTCTGTCGCCCAGGCTGGAGTGCAGTGGCGCAATCTCGGCTCACTGCAAGCTCTGCCTCCCAGGTTCATGCCATTCTCCTGCCTCAGCCTCTCCGAGTAGCTGGGACTACAGGCGCCCGCCACCACGCCTGGCTAATTTTTTGTATTTTTAGTAGAGACGGGGTTTCACCATGGTCTCGATCTCTTGATCTCGTGATCCGCCCGCCTCGGCCTCCCAAAGTGCTGGGATTACAAGCGTGAGGCACCGCGCCCGGCCCTGAAGCTTTTTAAAACATTACAAATGGAAATAGATTTTGTCCTATTTCAAATTTGCTAAGAGGGCTTTGCAAAATCACAAATTGAGATACAGTTTTATCCAATACTCTTTCTGCATCTATTGAGATAATCATATGATTTTTCTCCTTCATTTTATAAATATGGTGGTTTAAATTTATTGATTTTTAGTTGATAAACCAATCTTATATTCCTGGAATAAACCCAACTTGATCATAATGTATTATATTTGTATGACTCATTGGATTTCTTTTGCTAATATTTTGTTTAGGATTTTTTAACTTATGTTCATGACAGAGAGTTTACTTTTTCTTGTAATGTCTCCGACAGGTTTAAGGATCAGGGTTATTTTAGCATCTTAAAATATGGCTCTAAAGGCTACCATTATGTCCATCCATCCATCCATCAATTCATTAATCACTCAAATATTTTTTGAGAGGCAATATAGCATAGTGGTTTAAAATAGAGATTCTAGACTTCCTACATTTGAATAAAAAAAACTTACTGTAACTATATGTTATCTATTTCTGTATAACAAATTTTCACAAACTTAGCAACATGAAGCAACACACAGTTACTATTTCGCAGTTTCTGTGGATCCAGAATCTGGAAATCAAGAATCTGAGCCCTCTGCTTCTGGGTCTCTCAGAAAACTGCAAGTAAGGCATCAGCCAGGGATAGAGTCTCACCTAAGGTTTGATGAGGAGGTGCTATGATTCGAATGTGTCCACTCCAAAATTCAGGTGTTTCTTTTTTAAAAAATAAAATAAAATAAGTTCCGGGGTACACGTGCAGGATGTGCAGGTTTGTTACACAGATAAACATGTGCCATGGTGGTTTGCTTCACCAATCAGCCCGTTACCGAGATATTAAGCCTGGCATGCATTAGCTATATTTCCTGATGCTCTCCACCATCCCCCACCCTCCCCCGACAGGCCCTAGTATGTGTTGTTCCCTCAGCCAACCCAAATGCCCATCAATGATAGACTGGATTTTTTAAAATGTGGTACATATACACCACAGAATACTATGCAGCCGTAAAAAGAAACAAGATCATGTCCTTTGCAGGAAAATGGATGAAGCTGGAGGCCATTATTTTCAGCAAACTAACGCAGGTGTTTCTTTTCTTTCTTTTTTTTTTTTTCTTTATCCACACTGTCTCTTTTCTTTTTTAAAAAATTATACTTTGGCCGGGCATGGTGGCTCATGCCTGTAATCCCAGCACTTTGGGAGGCGGAGGCAGGTGAATCATGAGGTCAGGAGTTCAGGACCAGCCTGGCCAACATAGTAAAACCCTGTCTCTAGTAAAACTACAAAAATTAGCTGGGGGCAATGTAAGGCACCTGTAATCCCAGCTACTCATGAGGCTGAGGCAGGAAAATTGCTTGAACCTGGCTGGCAGAGGTTGAAAAAAAATATATATATATATACTGTAAGTTCTGGGATACATGTGCAGAATGTGCAGGTTTGTTATGTAGGGTATACACGTGCCATGCACCCATCAACCTGTCATCTATGTTAGGTATTTCTCCTAATGCAGTCCCTCCCCTAGCACCCCCACCCCCAACCCCCGACAGGCCCCGGTGTGTGATGTTCCCATCCCTGTGCCCATGTGTTGTCATTGTTCAACTCCCACCCATGAGTGAGAACATGCGGTGTTTGGTTTTCTGTTGTTGTGTTAGTTTGCCGAGAATGATGATTTCCACTTTCATCCATGCCCCTGCAAAGGACATGAACTCATCCTTTTTTATGGCTGCATAGTTAACGCAAGTGTTTCTAATGTGATAGATTAAGAGGTAAGGCCTTTAAGAGGTGTTTAGGTCGTGAGGACTCCTCCCACATAAACGGGATTCGGTGCCTTTCTAAAGGGGCTTGAAAGAGGGAGTTTGGTCTCTTTTTCGCCCTTTTACCTTGTGTCTTGTGAGGACCCAGCATTCCTCCCCTCCAGAGAATGCAGTGTTCAAGGTGCCATCTTGGAAGCAGAGAGCAGCCCTCACCAGGCAATTGAACCCAGTGCTGCTTTGATGTTGGAGTTCCCACCCTCCAGAACGGTAAGAAATAAATTTCTATTCTTTATAAATTACCCAGTCTCAGGTATTTTGTTGTAGAAGCACGAGACAGACTAAGGAGAAATCTGTTTCTAAGTTCACGTGAGTGTTGGCAGGATTCAGTTCTTTGCTGGTTGCCAGACTGAGGACCTCAGCTCCTTCGTGGCTGTAGGCTAGAGTCTACCCTCAGCTCTTGCCATGTGGGCCTCTCCATATGGCAGTTTACTTCATCGAAGTCAGAAGGAGAGAGAGAGAGAGAGTCAGTAGAGTCTGCCAGCAAGGCAGGAGTTACAATATTAGGTAACATAATCACTGACGTAACATTCCATTACCTTTTGCCATACTGTATTGGTTAGAAACAATGTACCTATTCTACTTACATTGGAAGAAAGGGAATTAAATAAGGCATGCATACCAGGATGTAGAGATAATCAGGGGTCATCTCAGAGTCTATCTGCTACTGTAAGTTAGATAGATTATTTAACTTGTATATGCATTGGAGTCTTCATCTGTGAGTGAAAATAATAATAGTACCTATTTATAGGGTCATTAGGAATATTACATAATTTACATAAATAAAGCAGCTAGAATAGCGGCTGGCATAGAGGAGGTAATGCATTACTGTTAGATGCTATGACAGAATGAGCATCCCTTATCTGAAATGCTTGGGACCAGAGTGTTTTGGATTTGGGGTTTTTTTGGATTTTGGAATATTCGTGGAAGACATACTGGTTGAGCATCTCATTGGTGAAAATCTGAAATCCAAAATGTTCCAGTGAGCATTTCCTTTTAGTGTCATGTCAGCACTCAAAAAGTTTCAGAACTTGGAGCTTTTCAGGTTTGGGATTTTCAAATTAGGGATACTCAGCCTGTTGTATATGAAGTGAGGGACTTAACACTGAGTAACAAGGACAAAATCCTACCCTGATGCAGATTAAAATCTACCGGAGAAAGGCAGAAGGTAAACATATAAATATATGAGTGTTGGTTGTGGTGGGAGGGGGTGTTACTATTTTATATAAAATGATCAGGGTGGTTCTTATCAGTGGCCTGAAGGACGTGGAGGAGAAAGCTTTGTATCCATCCTAGGAATAACAAGAGTGAAGTAATTAAAATGAGAGTGTATTTACTTTAAGAACCACATGGAAGCTTGCTTTGAAACTATACATTGTAACTTATAAATATTCATGGTGGTTATTCACAGATGACAGTTTATTCCCAGATAGCTCTTCCATGTATGCAAAACACTACTCTGTAGAAATTGTTGCAGAAAATGTGCAAACCGACAAGAGGTTATGCTCAACAGAGACAGTAAAAAGTTAATCTAGAATCTTGGATTAAGCTGAGTGATGCCTTGGGTATTTATCCAAATTTGGGTTGAGTTAAATCCAGCTGCAGCAAATGCTACTACAACGGACCAATAAAAGTGGTTGAAAACCTCTTTTCTTTTCTAAATTATTCATAATTCAATTAATTAAACATGAAATCCCAAAGCTTAATTTGTTTTTCCTTCTAGCTTACATTTTTACAGTTTATACATAGTTCTAATCACAATACAGATGTAAGTGTCTCTTTCTCTTTTCTCACTTAGTGTTTCATAACAGAAATATATTTTGGTACCAATAATTGTTAGGGATTCATTTTTAGTGATTCAGTCTTTCACCATATTGGTATATCAAAAATACTTGGTCTTATTCTCCTGAGCAGTTTGGTTATTTTTATCTTGTTTGCTGTTGAAAAAATTTGGATGCTGTTAACACTTCTGAGATAATACCTTTTTTTTGTATTTTAAATTAGTTTTAGAATAAATTCTCAAGGGTGAGTTACTTTTCCAAAGGACATTAACATTTTATGAAGCCCATGTATTTCAAGTCACGTTGACTAGGGTTTTGTTTGTTTTTCTTTGTTGTTATTGTTGTTTGTTTGTTTTTGAGAGAGTTTTGCTCTTGTAGACCAGGCTGGAGTGTAAGGGTGAGATCTTGGCTCACTGCAACCTCCGCCTCCTGGGTTCAAGTGATTCTCCTTCCTCAGCCTCCTGAGTAGCTGGGATTACAGGCACCTGCCATGATGCTCAGCTAATTTTGTATTTTTTTTTTAGTGGAGACGAGGTTTCACCACGTTGGCCAGGCTGTTTTTGAACTCCTGACCTCAGGTGATCCGTCTGCCTGGGACTCCCAAACTGCTGGGATTACAGGTGTGAGCCGCTGTGCCCTGTCAGTCCATTTTTAATGGTAACAGAAATATCACCATAGATTGGTGATAAACCAAGTGTCCGTAGATTGTGTTATTTCTGAATACACTTAATGTTATAACCTGTTAGCAGTTAAAAAAAAAAAAAACAGTATTTATCCCTTCAGGCAATAAACAGAAATCTTATTCTCAGTAGTCTCTGTGTTAACTGTATGCATAACTGGATATTTTATTTCACATAGGAGTTCAGAGTAATCTGAAACCTGAATATTTGGACAAACACCTAATTCTATTGCTTGCTACCAGTGTGACCTTGGGCAGAGTATACACCTGCTCAAGTTCCTCAGCTTTGTTATCTGTAAAATAAGGTTAACAAGAATGCCCACCTTAGAGGCTTTGTCTCAGTTGATACATGATAGGAGCTCAGTAAGTCCCACTATTACTATCATATTACGTGTTCCTAAGTTATTTTTAGATCACAACTTGTTGAACTCACCATGAAGGGTTAAAAGTTTGCTGGAAACATTAGCAGCAGCTAGTGGTAGCCTGGGCTCTGCTAGAACTGCTGAAAAGACAACACAGTAGAATACAAGTCATGAAGCAGGCACCTATGGGCCATATCTGGTTATGTGTTTTTATCCCACATGGTGTTTTTTTTTTTTTTCTAAATTAGTTGCTAATATTGAACAATTTTGAAATTTCACCTAAAATCCTGATTTGTTGTTTTTCTTTCAAAAAATAAATTGAAAGATAAAACAAAAGCTGGCTGTTTTGCTTATGGCAACTGTCAGCTGGAGCAGAGCAGCAACTGATTTCATTAGAAGAGGGATTGGAAAGGACCACACATTCCCCAAGTGCCACCTGTGCTTCATTGCCTGTTGCTTACACCTTGCCTCCTTCGCTCATTTACATGACCTTGCTGGCTTCCAGAGAATTTCACCAGCACAGTGACCAAGCTCTTGGCCTCTGAAGGTTGAGAGACCTGGGTTAGACTCTTGGCTCTGGCCTAATCACGAATGAAACTCCAAGCTATCTGATTGATCACTTATATCACTAGACATTGCAGAGCACTGATTGGCAGAGTACATTTCTTACCAGGCTCCGGGATGTCTCATTATGAGAGATGCTCTCTTTGCTTTAGCCTTGGCCTTCGGGCCAAAGACATCCTTTCCTCTAGTCTGCAAGAAGTATGAATTGAGAAAATTACAAGGAATAGTAGAATGCCTAAAATGCTGCTGCAAAAAGTCTGTGTGCTCTTTCTGAAAAGACTGAAAATGGTTACTTTGAGACAGCGGGGAATCCATACCAGGAACACTAAGCTTCTATTTTTATGCCTGGGAGAGTTTTTGAAGCCATTACTCCATGTTATCTAGTCTTAAAATGCATGATTCATGCATAACACAGATTGGAAATGGCAGAGAGATAGATCTTATGGTAGAAGTGTATGGTTTTCTATAGCACTAGCCGACGATTTAGTAGTACAAGGGTTCTGTAGACCTGAGCTAATTGGTTCTTTCAGGCATTTGAGCGCTAGTGTACAGCTTCCCACTGAGCTCTGCATTTTTCCTTGTTTACACATTGCAATTAATAGGAGACTATTGTACATTTACATAAAACCTCTAACCTCCATGCACATAATAGGGGGCCTAAGGAAAACATTATGTCGTTGTTCTTGGGGTTGCTAGCTAAGCAGATTAAGCAGAAAAATCACAGTGATGAAGAATCCAATAGACCTGAGTTTCAGTCTTGGCACTGCTGCTATGACCTGTGTGATGCAGGGTGATTTATTTAAATTCTCTGAGTCAATTTTCTCATCTGAAAAAAAAAAATGGGATAGCATTAGTGTCACTCATGGGATTCTATGAAAGAATTCATATTAGACATTTAAGACATAAATAAGCACTTAGTAAAGAGAGTTAACCACGGCTTTCCCTGTGTATTAATGCAGAATGGTGAGAGATTTCTATATAACAGTAAATGCAAGCCACAGTTTTTGTCCTTATGGACCTAAGAATATTCAGTAGGGTTTATGCTGACCTTGAATATATTTTTGTCTTATAGCACAGTCATGGTGAGCTTGACTATCTGGCTTTGACTCTCTATCCCACCTCTTACTCATTCTGTGACATAAGGCACCTTACTAAACTTCCTGTGTTTAACATCCTTATTTATTAAATGGGGACATTATTAGTGACACATAGATTGTATTATTGATACCACATACCTTGTGTCAGTTATTATTATTGACACCACATACCTTGTGGTGTCTGGCACAAGGTAATAATAACAATAATGAAGAGGAGGTGAAAAGCTAACATTTATCACATGTATTCTGTTTATTAGTACATTATGTTTATTACACGTAGTTAATATTAATTGATGTACTAACTTTTAGATGTATTATGTAAACCTCACAGTTACCTGTAAAGTCATTTTCATTATTAGTCCCTTTTACAGATGAGGAAACAAGAGCATAAGAAGCAAAATATCCAAGAGATATTAGTTGCTGTGGTCATTATCTTTAATAAAATGAACATCTTTCCAATTAATTACAATTATATTTAAATAATGGTTTTAAATTCCCTTCCCTCTTAATAATTCCGTTGCATCTGTAGAGCTTATCCAACTTTCTGTGGCTGGACATTTTGGTTATTCTTATGACATTCACATGAAGAGCAAGTTTTGACACTCTTCACATTTTACACAAGAAGTTTTCTGCCAGTTTGTGTTAGCTCTGAGATAAATTTTACATCCTTCTGTTCACTCGACAAATTTAACTGAAGAGTTGAGAGAGTGAGGCCATCAGGCTAACCTTTGAGACAAGGAATAAAACGTTTGGACAGTGCACATTGGCAGGCAGAGGGTTGTGTTACTAACAGACTAGATGAGGTAAATATTTTCAACCTGTTGAATCTCGAATCCATTTTTCACGATCTATAGCTATGAGGAAAAGCACAAGTGAGACCATACTGGGCTAAAATAAGTAGACTGAGACATCTTATACACAGACTAAAACTAATATTCTTGGTTGATATGCTGTTTAGACCAAAGAGATACTGTGCTGTTTTCACTCCTGGCTCATTCTTCTCCACCATAAGAGGTGTGATCAGCCCCGTTGAAGCCCTCTATGTCTAGGCTATTTCTGATTGTACTCTCTCTCTACCCCCAAACACTTAAATATTTCCCTTTCCCTGCATTATTTTCCTCCAAAGCACTGACCTCTATTTACAGACTACACATTTTACTTATTTATTGTCTAATCCCCCACCAGTGGTATAGGAAGCCTGCTTACTCTAGTTTGCAAAAGAAAATTGCTAACTATTTGGGAGTTTTGCGAGCTGATTATCTGTAGTGGAAGTATTTACACCATGGAAATTGGCAAATGCTACCAATGAGGGCTTTTATTTTGGAGAGGTGGTTTGCCAGAACACCATTGCCACACCATTGCCTCCCCATTAAGCATAAGCTCCATGAAAGAAGAGATTTTTTTGTTTCTATTTTGTTTATTTCTCTATCATCCTAATTAGAAAGGTGCCTTTCACATAGTAATTAAAAGTTGTTTGTTGAAAAAGTATGAAATAGGCCTGGTGCAGTGGCTCACACCTGTAATACCAGCACTTTGGGAGACTGAGGCTGGCAGGTCACCTGAGGTCAGGAGTTCAAGACTGGGAAAACATTTTAAATGGTCCATTTTCAAGGCATGATAAATCTAAGTACTGGCAGCCAGCTTGTGGATGTAACAAATGGCACAGCTCATGCACCTAAAAGGTCACAATAAGTGAACAGAATGTAGAGGAGGGGTCAGCCCATAAAAGGGAAGAAAGTTTTGTTATTGGGAAATTGAAACTTAACCAGGGAAGGGGGCCAGGGTATAACCTTATAAGGGGAATCATGAAACTTAGGCAACATCCAGGAAGATTGCAACCCCATAGTACTCGACCAATGAGGAACTGGGAGAAGAACTTGTGTGCTAGGAGATAAATTATCTGCTGTAACTGCCCTGGGTGTGCCTGCCTACCGGACACCCATCTTGCAAGAATGCTATTAGAAGTCTCACTTTCACTGTGCCTCTGAGTCCATTCTTTGAATTTGGATGGGTAAATGTGTGTTTTTCACAAAGACCAGCCTGGCCAATATGGTGAAACCCCATCTCTACTAAAAATACAAAAATTAGCTGGACATGGTGGCACACACCTGTAGTCCCAGCTACTCAGGAGGCTGAGGCAGGAGAATCAGTTGAACCCAGGAGGCAGAGGTTTCAGTGAGCCAAGATCATGCCACTGCACTCCAGCCTGGGCAACAGAACAAGACTCCATCTAAAAAAAAAAAAAAAAAAAAAAAAAAAGGAAATGAAAAAGGTATGGAATAAATGCATGAGTAAATGTAAATGAGTGAGTGAGTGAATGAATGAATGAATGAAGAAATGAAAGTTAATCAGTACCCCTCACGTGGAGGTAAAACCAGTCATAAGAGCTGCTTTTCTTGGTGCAGTGATTGAGTGATTCACAACTGGGCATGGAGAGCTTAGTTGCTAAATGAGTTTTACTAGATCCCAGTGCAGAATTGAGTCACAGAACTTGGACATCTAGTCTATAGTTTCAAGTTTCTCTCTTCTTGACTCAAAACTTTGGCCTTGAGCCAATGAAATTTTTTCTAGTTAGATTTAGTAAATCAAGCTACTCATTGCTTAGTCATTAAAATGGAAAAGAACTAAGAATATGTAAACAGAAACCCGAAAAAAGAAAACATTGCATGTATACCATGGGGAAGTTAAGACAATTTGGCTTATGCTTGCTTTCATTTCACCAGCTCAGATTTATATTTATAAGTCACCCTAAACAAGAAGGATGCCTAATTTTTTAGCTTGATTGTTTATAATTGCATTACATGGAAGTCCTATCATACAATATTGTTGATTGCTGAGAGCTGTATTACCTTGTGTCACGAGCTCTGGGATTGCCTTAAAGTACCTCCCTTTCTGGAAGGAAAAGAGACATTCAGAAATAAAGCATATGGTCAGGGATAAAAACAGACTACCTAAAATATAATCAAGAATTTATTTTTGTTGTGGGTTTTTTTTCATCCGAATGTTCTCTTCAGTTTTTTTTTTATGCTTTTTGATGTCAGAATTGGTAATTAGATTTCAAACATCATTATTTGTTTGGCATGACCTTAAGAAAGATGGGACTGAGTCTGAAAGGACTTAAAATTGAGAAAAACAATTTCAAATTTAAAGAGTTATGAATAATATAGAAAAGGGAAAAAATGAATTTGTTTATTAACGTCTTAGAATGGAGGCTGTTCTTAAAGTTTAGATAAGGTGATATGAGAACAACAACAAAAATTTTCTTTTTCAAAGTAGTATCTATGAAATCTTCTACTGAATGCTGAGGTGTAGTCGAAGGCAGAGATCCAATGATTGAGTCCCATCTGTGATTAAGTAAGGTTGGGATTTCTAAGGGCTGTCTTTAACCTCTTGAAATTAGTGGAAGATAATAATGTTGCTTTGGGGCAAGTCCTTTGGGGACCATTATCATAGTAAACATATCATCAACTTTATGCTTATTATGTGATCTGTACTCTGTATTGTAAGATGCATACTTCTTTGTGAGCACCTTATTTTGAAAACAACCTCAGACAATGCTGTGGGGTAGGTATTAATATGTGTGTCAGTTAAGATACTTTAGGTAGAAAGTGTCAAAGTGCCTATTTAAAGTGCCTTGCACAGTAAGGAAATGAATTATACTACACATTTAAAACTCCATTGTTAGTGTGGGCTGCTGGTGAGAGGAGAACAAAGCTCTGGCTCCATTTTCTCAGCTCCGTTTCCAACTGTGTCCTTCTCCATGTGTCAACTTCGCTTTTCCGTTTAACCAAAAGTTAGCTGCCAGTGGGTCTAGGGTGCCATGATTCATTGTTCTTATCCAGTGGGAGAAAGGGGAACCCAAACATAGAGTATAAATCCTTCCCTTTAGTATGCTTAGGTAAATTTGTGTCATATGCCCGCACCTAGACCAAGCACCCTCTGTAGGGAAATGCCTTGTGATGCTTGTCTTAGTTCTGTGTTCCTTGACCAATTCACTAGCAAAGCAAATGGGCTTATAATAATTGGCTCATCAATAAGATCTACCCCTGGAGCTAGTGATTTGGGTCTACTTCCCCTGTTTCCCATGGTTGTGTGAGGATAGAGAAGATCCCTGAACAACACCAAAGTCTTGTTAGGAAGAACGGAGTCGGTGCTGAATAGACAATAGACAACCAAATATCACTACAGTCTTATTATCCTGAGTTTACAGGTGTGGAAGCCAAGAGGTTCATCAACTTGTCCAAGATCAGGCAAGTAGAATGAGGAGGAGTAGAAGAAAGAGAAGGAGGAAAAAAAAAGAAAAAAAGATGAGGAAAGAGGACAATTAGCAGGCAGCAAATACTTATATTGTACTTTACTGTGTCAGGCAGTACTCTAAGCAGTTTATACAGCAATAGAAATTAGCACATTTAATTTTTACAGCAAGCCTATGGGGTAGGGGCTATTAGTATAATTACCACTTTGCAGTTGAGAAAACAGAGGCACACAGAGTTTAAGTACCTTGCCCAAGTACATGTAGCACATCCTGTGGAGCTGAGATTTGAATGTTGGGAGCCAGGAAGCTCTAGAATACCTGATTGTAACCACTCTAAAACCATCTCTTGACTGACCTGTCCCATATCAAAGCTCCTGATGTAACCATGAGGGAAACTACTGGCCTATTCCAGTATTTCTTCTTCCTCTGAGACTAATCCTTTGGTTTTTGGACCTCACATGTTATTCAGCTTGCCTCTGCGCGAAACAGCCCTTCTGCTTACTCTGCGCTGATGAATTTGTCTTTGATTATCAACTCTTTTTAATGAATGAGAGCATAATTCTGTGAATTGTCTTCAATTATGCAGCTTTCCTGAAAGGTTGCTTGTACTTCTTTATGTTTATTCTGCTGTCTTATTGTAATCATCATCCTATGTTGATTAAGCAAAGAGCAGTAAAGTGTAAGAGAGCAATGACTTGTAAATGAGGTACATTAACAAAAAGAAGAAAAAAAGCACCACCTGAAAGATTTAATTCTGTTTGATCAAGACATCAATATAACTGTTAAATGAATTCTCTTTGAAAAAAAATTCTTTTTCCTTTTGTCATCCTTCTTCAAAGACCAGAGATGGGAATGAGAAACTCTGTTTCAGAGGGGGAGCTACGATTGCGGCCAGAGCCCAACTCAAAGAACAATCTGAATTTAGAATTAACTCTTATTCTAAAATTCCACATATATGTTAGTGTGGTCAGCTACATGTACAAGTTCTACCTTCATAAAAACAAATGTTATAGAATTGTATTTATTCCCAAGAACACTAAAATAAATCACTCCCATAGGAGCCTGAGACCTCAGTGCTTATGGCAGAGGCTGAGGGATTCAGGCAGGCAGAGTGGCATGGGAAATTTGGATTTAAGGAGCCTGTTCTTCAATTGTAGCTTCATCACTCAGCAGCTGTGTGAACTTCTTGGAACTCAGTTTTCTTGTTTGTAAAATGTTTTCGTAGGGCCACATTCTGAGTTTGATTATTAATCAAAATTCTTCCACTTCTACAATGTTTACTAATAAACCCTCACCCACCCACTTGCTCCCTGTCACCCAGCTATTTTTATCGTGAATCCCTCCATTCTTCCCCTGGTCCTCTCCTCTCTATTATTAGACTCTTCCTGGTATTATGTCTTTTCCTACCCAACTTCCACTCTCAGCAAGAACCTCATTGCTGTTCCCACTTCACTACTTAGACTTTCTTTGAGGGCAATGGTCATAACTCATATTCCCCTGGAATTCCCCATAGCTCTTATAATGATACCAGCTACACATGACATAGCTGTTGAGTGATACTGAAGATGATAAAATAGTAAATTAAAACAGTGCACATATCTCTGTTTTCATGAGTTCTGTACTATTTCCTTTTGTGAAAACTAAAAACAAAGCAAACAAATGAAACAAGAACATAATCTTCTTTATAATAAGTACTGTAAGTAAAGGATTGTCTCTTGAACCTTGTTGTTGATGTAGGAAAAGATTTTTTTATGAAGTCGTCCTAATGGGTGTTTTCATTAGTATGTATTGAAGTTACTAATAAAAACACAGGAGTGCTTAAAGTGCGTGCCTTAAGGCCTTGTGAAATGGCTTTGGTTGGGTAATGCAGTACATTATGTGTTATCAGAAAAAAAGTAATGGTGCTCTGGTTGACAAATATTCCAGATGTCAACATTATCCATATATAAAGATGACTGGATATTAAAACATCCACACTGTATTTCTTCCTATTTAACACATTCAATCTTTGTAACAAAAAAGACAAGGGAAAATAAACAGCAGAACCTGAGGTCTCTAAATAATGGTTGATAATGCATACATTAAGGAGAATATATCAAATAAGTCATTCATTTATCTATTTTTTAAATGCAAGCAATTTTTTAACCCAATCCATTGAGTGAGTGCTATTTACCCACAGTAGCCCATTCCATTCCTGTGATGGACCAAATGTGTTCTTAGCCTTTTCCTGGGTCAGGTTAACAGAGGACACATGTGAATATGCTTATCATTCCAAGCCCTCATCATCTTCAGAATCAGACCCTGTGATGGACTCCTACATTGGCCTTGGGTTTCTGAATCGAAGCCCTTATTCATGGGATTGGCCCAAAACAAACCAGTCCTTAAATCAGGGACCATTCAAAGTGCTCCCATGGGGTTTATAGCCACCCAGACTCTGAAATAGTCACCTGATGGTTTAAAATCAAAAAGGCTCTTTATTTCTTCTACTATATTTCTTTGAACTGAAAAGGAGTAGAGGCCGAAAAGAAGCCACAGGGATTATCTCCTAGTTTTCTTTTTCCTCTCTCACATTTCTCCCTTCTATTCTACTAATAGGTGCCTATCAAGAGGATATATACAAAAGAGGTTGCACTGAACCTTAATAACCTCCAAAATCTTCACCTTCAAGAGTAGAAAAAGTCATGAGTTAATTTTCTCATTGGTTTAGAGTGTAAAATAGTATTCTTACTGATAGTAAAAGTTAAATTTACTAAAGAGCAGTATAGATGCCTTGTGTTCTTGAAAATTATATGGTGTAAGTTGCATACACATTAGACCTCCTTTTCCAAGAGAGTGTTTCCTCTTGTTCCATTGTTCAGGTGTTTCAGTCCTTCAGATCCCATGGTGAACTGAGAGCAATAAAATATTGTCTACAATATTTTTATTCTAGGAAAATCAGGGACTTTTATTAATATGAGTATGACTGTTTCCATAACAGTCATATATTAGTGAGGGTTCTTTAAAGAAACTTTAAGGAATTGGCTCACACAATTATGGAAGCTGAAAATTCCCAAGATCTGCGGTTGGCAAACTGGAGACCCAGGACTGGTGATGGTGTAATTGAGTCTGAGTCCAAAGGCCTGAGAAGTAAGAGAGCTGGTGATCTAAGTTCTAGTCCAGAAACCAATGAGCTAGAGGCCCAAGAACACTGCATGCTTCAGTCCAAGTACAAAGGCTGGAAAAGACTAATGTCCCAGCTCAAGCAGTCAAGCAGGAGGAGTTTCCTCTTACTCAGCCTTTTTGTGCTATTCAGGTATTTAATACATTAGATCAAGTCCACCCACATTCAAAGAGAAATCTGTGCTACTCAGCCTATCAATTCCAATGTTAATCTTATCCAGAAACACCCTCAGAGACACACCCAAAACATGTTTGATCAAATGTCTAGGCATCCCATGGCCTAGTCAAGTTGACACATAAAATTAATCATCACAGCTCTCTTGTATTCTTAAATAATTTGAGGGAAATCAGTAAGAACCACAAAGTCTTTGTGTTGGAAATAAAAATGATTACCTGCTTTGGAATATTCATGTTGTTCGTTGCTTATCAATTCACCCCTTTCTTAAGACCTCATAAGAAAAAAAAACTGTTGTGATTTACAAATAGAATTTTATAAATTGTAATTATAAAAAGGAGTGTCCTCACCCATCAAGCTATTGATACTAGTGCATATAAAATAGAATACATATTGGTCAATGTGACTTTTACAACAGGCCTATGGGAATACTTTTATAGTCTTAGTTATTTTATGAATGAAGAACTGAAGGTGAGAGCAGCCAATCGTCTGGCACAAGGTCCTATACAGAACTAATAAGTGGCTGAACAAGAAACGAACTGTCTATAGGACAAGCAGCCCCATAAATGTGGGAACTGTGTAGTTCCACAGGGCCTATGGTCAAGAGGGTCTGCACTTGGTTTAATGTTCTGCTGTGGTCCTCTTGAAATGTTATATATATATTTATATATATATATAAATTTAAATATATTAAATTTAAATAAATTTATATATATAGATATATATATAAAGAATGGGCCCTGCATTTTCATTTTCCACTGGGCACTACAAATTATGTAGCCAGTCATTTTTCTTTGGCTATAAAGTCCTTCCAGTCCATCACACCTCTTTTTAGAGATGAATTTTCCCAGCAGGAATAGTTACTACCTGCTTATTGCCAACCCGATGATGCACTCCTGCTGTTTTCTGCCGGTGTCACTTAGGAAGGCTTGGTACCTGAATTGATATTGAAATATTCATATGACAAATATTTGAAAGGCCAACTTGTAGCTTTCTGGCTGGTTAAGTGCCACATAGCAGGACACAAAATTATTTCATGTAGTTTACTAACTCCCTTTAGTTATTTCTTTTAAACATATTAAGTTGTATTTTCATTTCTACACATGGAATCATTTCCCTTCTCCTCCAGTGTGTTCTAATATATTTCATTCTATTTGGACTTATCTAAGTTGCATTGGTTTTCTAAAAGTGATTGCTGCTACTGATATATTTTATTATTAATCATAAACATTTATTTAGTGTTGGGCATATGGTGTGAAGTCATTTTTAAAATTAAATCCAACTTTTTACTATCTAAATTAAGAATGTCAGCTTTGAAGTTAGTGCGTTGACTGACAATGATATTTTTGTTTTCACATTTTTTTCTTAAAGTATTTAACATTTAATGTTCTAATTTAAGAGATGAAGAAATGGTGTGGTATATTTTTGAAACTTACTTTTATCAAACCCTAAAATAAGTTTTTGTTTCAAGCCATATATAAGACCGTTACTATGAGTTGGTGTTTTGAATTGGGACACTTTCTTTTCATTAGTAATGTATATTTCTCCTTTTATTTTAAAATGTTTCCTGTAGCCATCACATATTTGCCACAGTTTGGGGGCATATGTGAAGACATCTGATCTGACTCTCTTACTTCCCATGTAAAGAAACCGAGTCCAGTGAGACTAGTTCAAATAGTGACAGAGCAAAGATCAGATGCAAACCCCCTGAATTTAAGTCCAGGACTCTTTTATGACACCACACAAATCTCTTCTGATGCCTAAAATCACTAAGATTTCTTTTTAAATTTTCTGTCCATGATAAATATTTATACAGTCTTGAGCCTCAAGTTAAAGTTTAGCTTACCAAAGGCCCTATGAATATGAGAATCCGAAATCTGGAGGGAAATATTAGCTTTTCAGTAAAAGGGCAACAGTGTTTTTGAAATGTTCAATGTCATGTGAGGAAAAAAAATTCTGTCTTTCAAATTAAATTCTCCTAACACTCAGCGATGCCTCTAGATTGTTTTGATAATTTTATAATTCCATAACATTTTATAAAAACAAATTGCCTAGGAAAGTTATCAGTAAACTCATATCAAAGTAAGTACATTGTGAAAATAATCTAGTTGACTCTGTACTGTAATAAGGAATACCAACCAGCAAGGTGGCCTGGGTAAAAGGAACTTTTTTTCTCACCAGGGTTCTAGTTTTTTGGTTGCTAGTGGAAAATAACAGAAATACATTTGCAATAAAGGCAAATTATGAATTCTGTGCAACTGACAGCAGGTCTAATGAAGGTCCTTTGAAACATGGTAATTGATTCCAAATTGCTATTTTATTAGTATGAAAATAGGTTTCTTCTTAAATCTGTCTATCTAGGTAATGCTCCAGGGATGCAATATAATTGTACTGATCAGGCATATAACTTGTGATAGCCAATTACATGATTTTTGTAGGAAAAGTTGCCTCTGATATAGTTTGGAAACAAGAGTTCTGAGTAAACATTCCTTAAGAAACTAGTGACAAATCTTTTTAAAAGATATCTTGTTTTTCCTCTTTCTTATGACCAATTTTCATAACTTTTACAGCTTCGCTTCGGTTATGCAAGTGGCCTTTTAATCTTATGCAAAGACATTGCTCTTAAGAGAAATAACTTTTTTATTCCTTATCCTGGTGCCCCAGCCCATAGAATAAAAGCAGTCAGTCCTGGTTAGGAAAAGAACCCCACAGATAGAAAACCTAAAAATAATATTCAAACACCGATCATTCTTTTACACTCTTCACCGTACTAGAATTACTTATCTTAACTAAATTTCATCTCTATTGATCACCCCTAACATGCCGCCACAGCTATACAGTTTCCTTGGTATTGCCTGTCAGCCACTAGGGGGCATCCTGGGGCAGGCAGACAGCTCTAGGTTTGCACTTTCACTATTCTACTTGGTGGGTGTCCCACCAAGTCCTTGGCCAACTTAGTTAAGCTCCCTTATTCTCAGTAACCTCTTTTTAAAAATTGAGATAATAATACTAGATTAGCTTATAAGTTATTTTCCATATATAGAGAAATAATAATGCTAGATTAGCTCACAAATTACTTCCCATATACAGATGGATTATTGAGTAATACATAAAATGATAAGAGAACAAGAACATCTTGGAACTGAGAAATGTCACTTTCAGTGACCTTTCTGCCAGCAGCCCAATCGGACAGCTGTATTCCATCTTAGATAGGGAGATGAAGGGCTCCCAGCAGGTTGCTTTGACTCTTTCAAATTCTTGAAATTCCCATCTGCGGAAAAGTACGTTTATGGACCCAAATGAATATCAGTCCACTGGCCATATGCAAAATCTGGCAGAATGTCATCCCTCCCTAATTCCTTGATTCTAGCTAGAGCCAATGTGCTTGGTAAGCAGGAATATTTGTGGTCGAGGCATTCAGTTGAATAAGCTGAATTAAAATGTTTCAAAACTCCACACACACTTCAGTTGATAGTGCAGCATTTAAGGCAGAATCATGTGGAACACATCCAAAGTGCAAAACTCTGTGGGACTTCCACCAAGTCACATACCATAGCTTTATGTCTGAAATGACTAACTGGAATCACTGGGTGAGGCTCCTGGCAGTGTCCATTTATGGTCCATAAAGTTGGCTTCAACTTTACAGACAGGTTCATATTCCTGGAAACTGCAGGCTGCTAAATACATTGATATACACATTCATGACATGCATATATTCACAGGCACTTTGAAACTTGTTTCAAGGTGACAATGAATATGTTTACATACAATTCAACTTCAGGTTATAAAATCATCACTAAGCAATATCTTCATGGGAAAGAGTTTTGGAGAAACCTTAGTCTTTACTTCCTAGGATAGCTCTGAAGATAACACAAGTTCATGTGTACATATAAATATCATTGCAACAGTGCATAATACTTAGTCCATCAACAATTTTCTTTTTCCTTAATTATTACATTAGTATACCTAAAGTCCATGGTGGTATTTACTTTCTTAAGGTGAGGTTAAGGCTTCTTCCTTATAACAACAGGTAACGCCAACTGAAGTACTCTAGTAGGGGGACTCACATTTATTCAGGAGTTGCCATTTGCTAGGCAGTAAGCATTGATTATTAGCAGGTATAATTTTGCCTCGAGGGAACATATGGCGATATCTAGAGACATTTTAATTGTCATTACTGTTACCTACAGAGTAGAGGCCATGGATGGTGCTAAACATCCAACAACGCACAGGAAATCACTCCACAACAAAAAATTATCCAGTCCAAAACATCTATTATGTAATCCTATGGTTGAAAAACCCTGCACAAAGATAATTGGTTTTGATTTAGTCTTCGTAAACATCATTTGAGGTGGATTATGGTGTTACCCTCATTTTTCAGAAGCAGAAATTGTAGCACTGAGAGGGGGAGAGGCTGTCCAAGATTGTAGAACTTGTGGAGGAGTGCAAATTTGGCTTAATCTAGAACCTAGTTTCTTCATCCTTGCTCTCTAAGGGTACAGTCAGAAACAGAACTCTTTTTTTCTGCTTCCAGAACACATTGCTGCCTTCTTAGTTAATTACTAGGATGAATGATTATAAAACTTACCTCCTGCAGAGTGAATGAGTTTTAAAAGTTTGTTTAAAACAACAAAAGAATTCACATATTGTGTAACTTTGGATTTAGGGTACCATTGGAATTGCTTTCCTTAGAGGTGTGCTAGAGGCAAAGTTTGCTAATCTGGTTGGTGGAAGAGTACTGATGGAATCTTTCTTTAGGTTTCTCTCTATGTTTAAGTTCCTGCTTGCACCTGTGCTAGTCAATGTATTTGTTAAGGAAGATTTATGGTTCTATTCTTTTAGGAGAGAATATTCATACTTACTTTGGCTTTGCCTTTTGAGACTTACACATATTATCACTAAAGTACATTATCATTTTTTATCTGGTGGTAGGGAGGATTTTACCACCTTCCGAGTTAGGTGGAATGCTCTAGGCAGAGAAATGATTAGGGCTCATCAGAGCCAATAGGGCCAACTTTGTTCCGTTGTTTTCCTGCCAAAAAGAAATAGGGGATAATAGAAACTCATCAGTTGCTATTTGCAAAACTGTTTACTTTCCCTGAATATTTTGTTCTCTTGTTGACATGAGCATTGACTGCTGTTTTGCCATAGCGGGATAATTTATTTTATATGAGGTGGTGTTTTCAACTACCACTGTAGAATGTTCTGAATCACTGTGAACTCTTATCTGGATAAAAATAAATGCTCTTATTTTCTCCAGTGGATATTTTTCCTTGCCCATGAAAGTTACGACTGGTTCTGCTTATTACTCAAACCGACTATATGAACTTCTGATAAATGTTTGAATAAAATGTAAGAAATATTGTAAATAAGCAAAAATCCCACAGAAATCAAAGGAAGTATGTTCTACCTCTGCTCTTCTAAGTCTGACCAACAGTTAAATAAATTCTTGGGTTCTATGAACAGAATTTTTACGTGATGAATTTTTATCTACATTAAAAGTCAAGATGATCAAACAAAGGTGGTATTTTAATATAATTAATAAGAAGCAGAGGAGACCAAGATCAATGCCTTATCTACAGAAAAATGAATATGATGATCATTAACACTAACGCAAAAAGATGAAATTAGTTGTGGGGTGAGACAGGTGGCATTGGCTCAGGACTCATAATCCCAAAGAATTTCACATTTTGACTTCTGTCATCTTTCAAAGGAGAGCAGTGCTACTATCACGTAAATATAGCAGCAGAACTAAAGGAAGAAGACATTAGTCATATGACTTTTGTCTTATTGTTGAAAAATACTAGATAGTACACTGTGAATTACTGTTTCATCTTTGAATGATCTTGAGAGTAACACAATCACACTGTACTATTTGCGGGTATATATGGTAAAAAGCATTATGTTTTAAATGTTAGAAGTAAACATTTTGACATCCCATCTTGGCATTTCTTCATAAATTAATATATGAAGAAATTCAAATACAGGAGTAGCTTCCACTTCTCTTGACCTCTGAGGGGCCCAGGAGAAGGCCATCAGCCCTGGACCATACGTATAGTGAAATCACAGGGGCTGAGAGCAGGTGTTCTGATTATTTATTACTTTCTAACAAATCACTCCAAAACTTATCGGCTTCTAAAAACAATCATTTTATTATCTTTCACAGTCTGTGGCCTGGTTAGACCCAGCTAGGGTGAGTTGATGATTAGAGACTGTCATATAGGGGTTTGAACAGCCAACATAAGTCACCACCATGTGGCTGATCATGAACTCTGCCTGTGAGCTGGGAGCTCAGCTGAGGGATCTGACAGGAGAACCTAGACATGGCCTCTAGTTGTGATTTGGACTTTGTACAGCATGGCAACTGTGTTCCAAGAAAGAGTGCCGCAAGAACAAGTGTTTTTAAGAGGGAAGAATCAGAAGATCCCTATCCTTTTAAAAGTCAGGACTAGATCTGATGCAGCATCACCCTTTCCATGTCCTGTTGATTAGCAAGCAATAGGAAAAGCCTGGATTTAAGAGGCAGGAGGGAAATAAACTCGAACTCCCAATGGAGAGAGTGACAAAGAATTTGCAGCTGTTTTAAGCCCACAAAGTAGATAGGGAAATGCTGAATCTCACTCCACCTTAGGCCAAAGAGTCACTAGCACTTTCTACACATTGCAGATATTCAATAAGGATTTATTTCTCATGCTTTACTTGTATCAATTAACTTGACCCTCACAACAATACTGTGTGAGGTAGGTGAAAAAATGGAGGCAAAGAGATATGGAGTCAATTGCTCAAGTGAAATAGCTGGGGTATCAATCAAGGGCTCAAACCCAGAAGGTCTTCTTCCAGGACCCCTCTCTTAATCACTATTCAAGTAACTCTCCCAACAGTGATCTTCCACACTCTTTTGATATATATATACCATGGATTCTTAAATATTTTTTTCTCTTTAAAAATTGTTCCTTCCTTTTGAAATTCATCCTCACTTTTATAATTTTAGCTTGTCAATATTAGTGTGACACATTTGGGAAACTTGCTTTATAATGCCCCAAATTCTGGTGAGTATTCCATCTAGGGATGTGGTCTGTATTTTAAATATGCATGCAGTTTGGAGCTAGACTGAGAGAGTAGTCGAGAACAAAGGGGAGTCCAGAGACTAAATCCTCTTTTGGGTTTCTCACAGGCTACATGGCTTCTCACTAAAACATCTCTCCCACTCTTTGCAAGTCTCTGCATAACCTTCCTTGCATATGGCACTTTAAGGTTGCCACCACCTCTCTCCACATAGTAACCTGTTACACTTATTTCTCAATGTGCAGCACCTCATTGTCTAGGTTATTTCTTAGATCACGTTTCTGAAGGATGGAAAATCTAATTATTGTTTTATTAGTTTGAGCACACTACTTATAGATCACTGCTTAACCTATGTTGTCTGTCCTTAGTTCTTATGCCTGCCCTGGTTCAGAGAATCAAACCCAGAGGTAAAGCCGGGGCTGGGGTTCCTTATCCAAAGAGAGCTGTCGGTTTAGTAGGAACTCTGGATTGGCTCATTTTGCTTTAAAGAAGTTATGGGCAGCAGGAGAGTAACTGAGAAATTGTAATTGAGATATAATTAAAATAAGATGAAATTGATCAAATAAGCAGAAAAAGTGGGAAAATTGAATGGCTGAGTAGAAGTAATTTTTTAGCGTTGGAAGAGATCTCTGAGGCATGATAACTCCAGCAGTGGTGCTATATTCAGGCACATTAGGGAGAAGGGTTTTGAGATGTGAGTGAGGGTATTGACCATATCCTGCTAAGTAATGCTGTGACTGATTGACAATATCGTGGTTGAAACTAAAGCTAGATGACCCTGTCAGTAGGGAGGCAATAGTGGGGAGAAACATTTCTGCCCTAGAAAGATTTCCTGTCTATTCTACCAAGTTACTCTGAGTTGCTCAAAGTAGGATAATTCCAGGTGACCAGGTCATATAAAATTGTATGTTAAAGAATTTGAACTTTAATGGCATAAAATGCTAGATTATATTATGTACGTAACACTCTTATCTACACTGTAAAAATAAAGGTATTTGATAATATTTATCAGTGTTTGATTCTTCAAGGAAGGGCCTAGCTGCCATGGCTAATGCCTGTAATCTCCGCACTTTAGTAGACTGAAGTGGGTGGATCGCTTGAGGCCAGGAGTTTGAGACCAGCCTGGGTTTCATAGTGAGACCGTATCTCTATCAAAAAAAAAAAAAAAAAAAAAAAAGAAAAGGTGTAATTAACTGGGCGTGGTGACATGTGCCTGTAGTTGTAGCCACTCAGGAGGCTGTGGCAAGAGGATTACTTGATTCCAGGCATTTGAGGTTACGGTGATCACATAACTACATTCCAGCTTGGGCAACAGAGTAAGAAACTGTCACTGAAAAAAAAAAAAAAGAGAAAGGGATACAAGTTGTGTTGGATCATTTCTATTAATTTAGTACCCAAGTAAGTAAAACTAAAAGAAGTTCCTTCAAGAGTATTAAAACATGATGCCCTGAGCAATGAAAAGCAGTTTTCCTTAGAAGAAACTGGTTAGATCTTTCAATGATGGTTAGCGCTGTGGACCACTGAGTCTAACCACAGAGAGTTGAATCCAGGCTTGACCACAGTCTGGCTTTGCTGAGTTACCTTCACCAAGGAGCTCCAGGATGCTCAGCTGAAAAACGGGAAAGTAACATTCACATGGAGATGTTGTCAGAGTGAAATCGATAATCTGTATAATTCTTTTTGCAAATTATAGTATTTTCACAAGTGTGGCTAACAATAACATTTTGAACTATTAGGAGTAGTTTGATTCAAGAGGGTATGTAGTAGGGTGGGTACTGGGGTGAACTGAGTGAAACACCTTGGGTGGAAAATTTAAGGGGGTGCCAAAGACTCAATATTCAAGATAAATATTTTAATGCAATATTTTAAAAATCACTACAAAATAAGTCCATGAAAAGAAAATATCAATATTTTAATTACAGGCAGGATCTGACTCTGCCTCATTCACCTAGTTTCAATAAAACTTATTTTACAAAAGCAGGCAGCCAGCCCATGAATCGGAGTTGCTGTTTTGATTTTTTTTTAATATTTAAATATCATGTATCTTGATTACTGAGTTTTTTTTTTTTTTTTTTTGGTGCCCTCTAAAATTTTGTGTTCTGGGTGAGTGCTTCACTTCCTACATCGTAGTCTGGGCTCTGGTGTGTAAGTTTTTAAAAAAATTTAATCAGATTCAGAATTCTAAAATTCAAATCCTAGATGTAGACAAGACCTTTGGGGCCATCATGATTAAGCTTCTATGTAGTTACAAATGCTTTCTAAGCACCCTTTTTAAATGTCAAAGAGGATAGTTTTTCCTTTAATAGCCTATGACCGATAAATCATACATGCACATGTGGAATTTTTAACCTTTTACAGGATCACTAAACCTTGGCTGCTGCGGTTTAGTGAGGGCACTTCATGAAACAAGAAAACCTCTTGCCTAGAGGCCCTCGAGTTGGACTTTGACTTGCTGTGGTTTAGAGGGTCCATTTGCTTTTCTGTTTATGTTCATTTCTTTTATACTCAAGGATTTTTCTGACTTCCTTTGACTATTTTCTGAGGGCAAATTTTGACCATCCTAAAAACAAGGAACATCTCAGGAAATTGTTTTCTTTGTTGCTTTTAAATATTGATGGGATTCTGGCAGTGGAAATATAATTAAAATCACAGCAGTTATCAAGCTCCTTTTTATAATAAACCTTTTATCCCTTTACCTAACCTGCCCCTGCCTTTCCTTGTTTCCCAGGTTTAAATGGCAGGGAGCCATTTGGCTCAACCAGCTGTGCTTTGGCAGGGCTTGCTATGAATCAGATGTCCTTTTCCTCCTCGAAGGCAGAATGTGTCACTTACTTAGACTCACCTCACATTTCAATTTGCAAGTGAGCATGTGGCTTCTGTGCCTTCTATTGGCAGCAGTTGATATATCAACCTAAATGACAGCCCTTGAATGTGTAATTATTACAGCTCTTCACGGCTTACCTTCCACCCCTCACCCATTCCTGAACTTCCTATCCCTCTAGTTCATTTTGTGCATCTTTAAGGTAAAATATTCACCCAGGGATCACAAAGGGAAGAGTAACCCCCTTAAGGCAATGGTCCCCAACCTTTTTGGCACCAGGTACTAGTTTCATGGAAGACAGTTTTTCCATGGGACAGGGTTGGGTGGGGGAATGGTTTCAGGATGAAACTGTTTCATCTCAGATCATCAGTCATTAGTTAGATTCTCATAAGGGGTGTGCAACCTAGATCCCTTATATGCACAGTTCACAATAAGGTTCGTGTTCCTATGAGAATCTAATGCTGCTGCTGATCTGACAGGAGGAGGAGCTCAGGCAATGATGCTCACTCACCTGCTGCTCACCTCCTGCTGTGTGGCCCAGTTCCTAACAGGTCATGGATTGATACGGGGTGCACGCCCCAGGGTTTGAGGACCCCTGCGTTAAGGAACTAAGAACAAAATAATAGGTTTCTAGTCAGTGGGCTAAAGAGTGACCATGGCAAAGCTTCAGGCTTTGAGAGCTAACTGGATTGTTTTTTGTCCCCAGAAGGGTATGTGTGATGGTTAATTTTATGTGTCGACTTGACTAGGCCACAGTGTGTGCCCAGATATTTGACTATACATTATTCTGGGTATCCATGAAGGTGTTTTTAGATAAGATTAACATTTGAATCAGTAGACTCTAAGTAAAGCAGACTGCTTCACTCACCAGTGTGAGTGGCTCTCATCTAATTAGTTGAAGGCCTGTGTGGAACAAAAGGCTGACCCTCCAGCCAGTAAGAGGGATTTCCTTGTTCCTGAAGACTTGGAGCTGGAACATCAGTCTTTTGCTTCTTTCAGACTAGAACTGAAACAACAGCTCTTCTTGGTTGTAGAGCCTTTCAGATTTCAGACTAAACCTTAGATCTTCCGTTCCTCTGGTTCTCAAGCCTTGGATTCAGACTGCAACTATACCATCAGCAGTCCTGGGCCTCCAGCTTGCCAACTGCTGTTCTTGGAACTTCCTAGCTTCCATAATTTTATTGTATATAAATCTCTTTATATACATCTTATTTATGTGTGTATAAATAAGATATATGTATACATATACATGTATAAATAAGATATATGTATACATATGCATGTATAAATAAGATACATAAAGATATTTTATAAGATATGTTATATATTAATATATGTAGGATAATTTTATGTTATATATGTATAAAGAGATTTGTTATTATAAGGAAATGGCTTATGAATGTCATATGATACATAGCATGCCGTGTTAATCAGTGTTCCCCAGAGAAATTGGAGAAATCTTACTGGTTCTGTTTCTCTGCAGAACTCATGAATACAGCACGCTACCTGTCATTGGGAAATCCACTACAGTCTAAGAAACCTAACAATGTGACATACAACAGTAGAGAATATATCTGATCAAAGAAAAAAAATAAATGCATCCACAAGGACATGGAAGATTATGGGGAATATTTGTCACTTGTAGAATCTTTCCGGTATCTGAACCCCTCGCCTATGTTTGGTGAAGATGGTGCCTTATAAATATTAATGAGAGGCAGAGCCCCTTTCCTTATGTAGAAGAAAAATAAAATCAAAACCAAAGCCAGATTCTCATCATTGTTTTTCGTAGTAGGTAGGCATGAGCCCTGTGACCTAGATTTGAACAACCTGAGGCACATACTCTGAATTTTTGACATGGAGTTTGTGACACAGAGAAGTGGGGTCAATGCAGAATTATTTTTTGATGATGGTTAAAGTGACAACAGTATCCAGTTTCTAAGCACAACAGCAGAAATGGTGACTTCAGGGGCAACCAACATCTGAATCCATTGGTGTCAGCCCGTGGTGGAGAGCTAGAGCATGGAATGTGGGTGCCGGGGGCAGAGGTCTCCTCACTGGATAGGATCCACGGCATAATTTTGTCTGTAGGAGTTCTGGCTGCATGGCTTCCCTTCATTCTCCCCATTTTTCAAATCTGGCTCTCCAGACTTCATTGGCAATTGTGTTAAGTAATATGTTCAGTTTCTGTTAAATTAGCCAGTCATTGTTGGTTGTTTATATCTAAGAACCAGGTCTGGTTCATTTACTCATTTCTCTAATAATTTTTTGAGTACCTACTATATACCAGATGCTCTTTTGGATGGGATAGAAAGAGCAATGATTAAGACAGACAACGTATTTTCTCTTATAAAGGTTGTATTTTTGTAGGACAAATGAATAAATAAATAAGTAAACAAGAATATAAACAAGGAAAAATCAGCTTGATGTAAGAGCAATGGAGAAAATAAAATAGAGTGATGTGATAGAAAGGGACAGGAGGACCAGAAACAGTGTTCAGGGAAGCGTTCTCTAAGGAAATAACTTTTACGTTGAGACCTAAATGGCAAGAAGGAGCCAACCACACAGATAATGGGGAGATGGAGTCTTCTGCCAGGGTAATGGTGAGTTCAAAGGCCCTGAAACAGGAAGTCAGTACAAGTTCAAACTCCAGGAGATTTTAGAGCTCCTCTGATTCAAACATCCAGGTGTAGAAAGAAACTGAAGTGTAAAAATTTTTCAAGCCTTCTGTGAGGACTCTTAAGCGATTCAGTAAACAAATCGTAACTATAGTGAAAAATAAAAAGCAGAGTGCAACGTGGAAGTGAGTGTGCTTCTGTTTAAATTGAAACTCCCGGCACAAATGTTTTCCCTTTGTTTGGTTCTTCTTGGTTTTTTCTGAGTTCATGTTTTCCTAGTCCAGTTTTATCTTTCCTGTCTTTTCAACAGCATGTATTAGGAGAACTGGTGAACTAGCAGCAACCCCTTTCTTCAATGACTTTCCTCACGTGTGTAATGATGGGAATGGGAATAAATTTCAGTATAGTTCAAGTGTATGAGTCAGTAAAGAAATACTAAGATGGTCAACAGACCAATGAGAAGTTTGCTACATTTGGGACCGACCACTACATACAGTTCTTCTCAACTATAAAAATATTTGTGAAGTAAGCAGTTTTAAATAACTTTTAAAAACTCTAAAACAGTGCTGCCAAATACAAGTATAACATAAGCTATGTATGTAATTTTATATTTTCTATTACCTACACTATTTTTAAAAGGTTAAAACAAATCAGGCAATATTAATTTTAACAATATATTTTAACCAGTATATCCAAAATATTATTCCAAAAATTATTAGTGAGTTATTTTACATTCTTTTTAAGCTAGGTTTTTAAAATCTGTCTATATTTTACATTTATAGCACACATGGACTCTCAATAGCCACATATCAGGTGCTGATGTTGAATAGACACACACGTGGCTAGTGACTACCATTTGATAAGAGCAACTTCAGATTGAGGCTGATTTGGTTACAGAGTTCTTGGAGACCAGGAAGTGGGATAAATCACTGCATGAATCCTTGTAATGTCCTAGGTGTCTGTTTTTGTTATGTTTGCTTCCTTTTCCATATTTGCTGGCTCCTTTGTAAATCCTCTGCATTTCACCACCCCTCTGTCACCAGTTCTGCCTTTCCCCTCTTGCCTGAAAAGTTCTCTAAGCAGGGAAAAGTTGTTAAGCATTTTAAAACTTTTTTTTAAAGTTTTTTTTTTATTTTGTTTTGTTTTTTGTTTTTTTTTTTACAGTTCCCTTTTTTGGTGACTTACTTTTCATCTTATCCTTCATTTAAAGAAGGCATCCTGAAAAGCATAATGAATCCCTGGGAATCAATCCCACACCCTCTTTTGTCAAATATCTCCTTCCCTCCCCATAATTAAGAGGTTATAAAAGGAACCAGGAAGTGTTTATCTGTGATGCTTAAAACATAAAAATAGGAACTCTAGGTTTTCTTTCTATATAGTGATAAATTTTTTTCCTTTCTGAGTCACTAGCTGATTTTCAGTTTAGGGTAATATTATGTCTACACACCTACTTAATTTTAATGTGACAAAAATGAGCTTTGTGCAGTGTTTCCTCCTGCAAAAAATGCTGCCTCTCTATTTATCCAATAGACCACACTGATTCCACCATGCCTTTTTTATTTTGTACGTGTAATTTTAAGAGGTCCACTCTTTTTGTAAACTATGAAAAGCTATATAAATATTAGAAATCATAGCATGAGAACAATATAAATATACTAGTACTGATACATTCATTAACACTTATGCTTAACATTTATCCTTCCTGATATTTGAAAGAAAACAAGTAATTGTTAATTGAGTGTGTACAGGGATCCATGTGTTCCTTATCTTCACTCACTTATTATGCTATAAGTCATAGATTATTAATCAGCCAACCACCTTCTTGATATTGGAAGGGAGGCAAAATCCATTTTCTCCATGATAAAAATCCCAACTACTTGGTGCAAAATTAAGACCCACCAATTATATAAAGGTCACACATTCAATTCCCCATGTGTCTGTGGGAAACATGAAAAAGGGTTATTGCCTTTACCCTCTGCCATAGAAGCACCACACTTTTATGTTGCATAGTCAGACACCACTTAAGATACTGGACTTCCTTCAGCTGCCTAAGGAAGAATCAGCTAGGACCCACAGTGTTTCTCAAAGGTTTTCATGTCAAGACTCATGCACAAAATATTTTATATGTTGACTGTATTAATGATCAGAGATGATGCTGTATACCAGGCCTCTCCTGGTGGTTATAGGGCTGTCAGATCAACACCTCAGCACCTGTAACCTATTCACAGTGTCCCAGTGACTGGAAACTCTGGCCTAGAAAGTGTAGGTGATTTCTTACTATTAGAAGCAAAACTAAAGTAAATGCCTTATTAGTGGTAGGAGCTACTCTTTTGGGAGATGGCTCAGAATGTTGCTTCATTGATGGCAAACTGCAAGGACAACTCCATTTTAGGAATGCCTGGCTTAGACCCAAGAAGAAGATTATAAAAAGGGTCTCTCATCATTGATGGCCTTGCATCTCACAAGGTTAGCCAGATTACTATAGGGTGGATTTTTCTAAGTGATTAAAAGGCAAAGCTACTACTACACACAAAGCAAATAACTGTTTTGTCATGGAATAGCACATTTTAGAACATTGAAAGAATATACAAAACTCTGGTGAACCAAGAGATCCTGGAACCAAAACTCAGCATTGGACACATCTCTCTGGATTTAATTTAGAATTCCTGATTGATAACTCATGCAGAAAGAAGCCACTTCTAGTCTCTTCTGGACAGACTTCCCCTATGCAGAGTGAAGGATGTCAGGGCCCAGCTTTGTAATTAAGCCATCAGATGATTTGCAAAGTTAAATACTTGGCAAAGCGACATATAGCATTCAAGTTACATATGGCATGTTAATGCTCTTATTTTGAAATACTTAAAATTTTCAGATTTAAAGTTGCATTGGGGACTTTGAAGAAATCTAAAATGTACTTTTCTAGGGAACTAAGATATCTCCTAAGAGTTAGTGTCAAAAATGTCCATATATAGGGCATTTATTGAGTATTTACTCTGTGCAAGACACTGTTTGACACTTAATTTACTCCTCTACAACATCCATATGAAATAAATTAAAGTAAAATAAATAAATAAATAAATAAATTATTCTTATCATTTAAGGATGAGACTCAAAGAACCTCAATAACTTGCCCAATAATCCATTTAAGTAAGTAATAGAGCCAAGATGTGAACCGAACCCAGGTCTCCTTTTTAAATAAATCCTTTTGTTTAACTGCTGTCAAACTCTTTCCCAAGACAGAGCTCCCCACAGGGAACTTTAAATAGAATACTTGGCAAAGATACAGGAAAGGAGGTAGAAGTATGGGATGATTTGCTGCTCTATACAAACCATTGAATTTCTTTCTATCCTTTGGTTTCTGTAATCTATGTGCTTTATCTCATATACTGACATATAACAATTATAAAAGAAAAAATCTATTTTAGTTTAAGTATTTTGAAAGTGTTCCATCATTTTAAATTAACATTACTAGGTAGTAACAAAGCCATTTGGATTCTTATCCCATGTTAACACTACTCCCTTTTTAAAGCTATGAATGTTCTTTGCCCAGATACTTAACATTTTGTTGAATTTCAGTGTTCTAGAAATAGTTTACTATTCTCTAAAAAACATTAGTGCATAGTGCTGTTGCAGCCAAGAAAACTAAACAGATGATTGGTACCATTAGGAATGGCCCTGTAAGCGAACGTGATGTAGCTCACACTTTCTCAAATCTGCATCAAGCGTATTTCAGATAGCTAGCGTCATTGTGTCTAAAGAAAGTTATCACATGCTTAACAAGTCCCAGGATATGAAAATCTTCCTTAACTTAGTATTTCAACAAATGCGAATACTTTGTGTCATGGTTTCTACATGTATATTCATAAACTTTGTAGATTGATAATAGATTATGATGAAACAATAACTGGGACATGAATCTACAGGTTATATGTTACAGAGGCCAAAATGTTTTTGCTGCCAGTGTCAGAAAACAAACCCAGCTGGACTGAGTCAATTTGTCAAATCTAATTTGGGCCTGAAGTGGAAATATCAACTACCTAAGTGTAATATGATGGACAAAGGTTGACCTGTGAATGCAAAAGTCAATATGGTAATGGTATGATATTTTGCTTTGGAATCAAACATACTTGCTTGGGTTGAAATCCTTGTTTTCAACACCTATGTGTCCTGAGAGCTTGGCCAAGTAATTTCCATGAGTGGGTTCTGTCTGCTAATAAGATCATGCCAATTAAATGTATTTGGAATGTTGTAGAGGCTCTCCTTTCAACATCAAAACATGCATAAGAATCATGGAGGATGAAGGACTTATTAATGTCAAATGCACATTTTTGGCCATGGAGAGCAGAAATCTCTCCTGCCCTTTTATTCACTCACCTCTAGATCTATGCAACTTAAGCAGCGCTTTAGGAAATAAATGGTGAGCAAGGGGCCATCCTTAATGTTGGAGAAAACGGTGAGCACAGGACCTTCTTACTCTTGTTTCTTTTTGAGACGTGATTAAGGAAAAAAAATCACAAAGTACTCATTTCTGCAGTATGAGTAAACATTTTGATTTTAACTATGAAGGCTTCCTAAAAGATAGTAATGAGTCTTATATATGTTTTGGGAAATTATAATATTCTATAAATTTGCCTTCATTAAGTAGAGGGCAGTTGGATAATGTTTATTTTTGTGCCACTCATCCATCATTCTCAACAGTGGTGGCGCATTTCTGACAATTTACTGTACAGATGCTCCTTGACTTATGATGGGGTTACATCCTGATAAACCAATCATAAAATTAAAAAAAGTCAAGTCCAGCCATCCTAAACTGGGGACTGGCTGTACTTTAGATCCTAGAGGAGTTGACAATGAAATTACCTGAGGCCTTTTCTTCGTTTAACCCTTAGAGGAGTTACTTATGTTTGAAAGAAGTCTTTACATCTGCATTTTCAAACAATGCCAGACAAATACCACTAGTCAAATAAGAGATAGCCACTGCTAAAATTCATCAATAAAAGGATCTCCACACCATGAATGTAGTTTCTTCTTTTATACACACAGGCGATTTCAAATATGTAAACCATGTACTCTTCAGAACTGGATTAAAACCATATCGGAAATCTGACCCTTAGACATGTACGTCTGGCACATATATGCAGGAAATGAAGCCTTTGGCAAACTTTTTCTAGGATCTAAATATTTGGCTCTTGTAGACAGCAGTTTCCTGCGCTTGTGTCTCATCCTGCTTTTCCGGTCCTGTGTTTTGGCATGAGGCAACCTTGCTCCCATAAAAGGTATCCGAAATATGTGGAGACTTCTGTGTTCCTGCACACAGAGAGTGGATGTGGAAACCACGTGGGGTTCATCTCATAAAGCATCTGCATAAGCTGTAGGGAGATATGGCAAGTTCCACAGAGAACTCAGTATACTGGAAAGAAAGCTGCACAATGGGACCTGAAAAGACCAAATAGTCCTCTCATCTGGCAACAGAGCTGTCATGAAGACAGGGTAGCAAGCAGTGTTTTGCAATTTACCCTGCTGTTTGTTCCTTTCTCTGTTTAAGGCCCGTGGAGTGCCCTGTTGATCAGGATTCTACCTCTCTGCCTTCCTCTCTCTGCAGCAATCCTCTGTCTCTACTTCTCCAGTTAGGCCCTCTGGAATTGTCTTAATGATGTTAACTACCCTGATGGGTAAGCACAGCAGCCCGCAGCCACTCCAGCCCCACTGCCTGCTGCTGCAGAACTCAACCAATGAAATCAATTTGTTGTCAACAGCTGTTCCTCTCCCTGCTCATTCAAGAGCTTATAGATCATTCCTCCCCTCTTTCTTTGGGAAGTAAACCCTGGCCCAGGTGCAGAGGAAATGAGTAGATCCGCTAAGATTTCAAACTCTTTTTTTTTTTCTTCATGGCATACCGTCTTCCTCATTGCTGTACTATCGTTTTACTAGCAGATGAAACCCAGGCGAGATGAAGCCAGAGTAGAACTGCTTAATCTTGGCCCACTGGAGATAGATAGTTTTCATTGGGGGCCTGCTGCAAATGGAATCCACTTAGGAAAAACCAATTTGATTGTCTTGAAGACCCAGATTGTCTATATGGAAAAAGAAGATGCTTTGAAAGGAAACTATTATGTTAACTACTAGGCTTCTTGGCAAGAAAATAAGCATTATGTTGTTTTATTTTTTATGAGACCCTTCTGTTTTTATATATTTCTGTGGCTGCAGTTCATTCCAGCATGTGCAACAATAGGTGAATTCTCTGCTAATACTTATTGAATAAAATGTGCCAAGAAATAAATGCACTGGATATGTTCAGATGGGTTATTTCATGTAACCCTGTATTAGTCAGGGTTCTCTAGAGGGAAAGAACTAATAGGAAATATGTATACCTATAAAGGGGAGTTTATTAAGTATTAACTCACATGATCAGAAGGTCCCACAGTCAGCCATCTGCAAGCTGAGAAGCAAGGAGAACCAGTCCGAGTTCTAAAACTGAAAAATTTGGAGTTCGATGTTTGAGGGCAGGAAGCATCCAGCATGGGAGAAAGATGTAGGCTGGGAGGCTAGGCCAGTCTAGTCTTTTCATGTTTTTCTGCCTGCTTTATATTCGCTGGCAGCTGATTAAATGATGCCCACCCAGATTAAGTGTGGGCCTCCCTTCCCCAGCCCACTGACTCAAATGTTAATCTCCTTTGGCAACACCCTCACAGACACACCCAGGATCAATACTTTGCATCCTTCAATCAAGTTGTCACTCAGTGTCAACCATCACAAGTCCACCGCTTGTCAACTTGAACCCATACACATCCCCTGAGATCAAGCATAATCTTCAAATAAACACAATAATAATGCCATAATTACACCTATCATAAAACAACTATCCTTTGTACAACTGGAAACACACCAATCCCCAACCCAAATGCTATTACATAAAGTTAACAATACTTAAATGATATGAAGTCAATAAATATTATGTCACATTATAAAGGAGAAAAGAAATAAAATGAAGATATTTTCTTAGTACAATTGTATACATGCATACATGCACAGACATGTTTTTAACAAAAGGAGGAAATACTCATGACAATTACAGTCCTTATTTCTGCAACTCATCACGTGGTTGTGGATGGTATTGATGGCTACCTTCTTCTACTACCCATTCTGTATTGCCTTTGCCTTCAGCAAGCACCTCAACAGATTGTGTTTTTATTTTTCCTGGTTGAGTGACCCAAACCTTCATTCCTGAAGGGTCTGGGCCATTTGTAGTCCTGCCTGGATTGGACTGTTGTAGTTTCCCATTGACCTTAATCACAGGGCATGGTAATACTAAGAGACACCCTAATGGATCTCCTGTATTCCATGCATACTCTTCCTTACCTCCATTATGGAGTAGTAGACTGATTTCATCTTGATAGTCTGGGTCAGTCACCCCAGCCAACATTGCAACTCCCTTCTTAGCCTGTTGACTTAAAGGTAGGAGGAGCCTGGAGGCAATCTTAACTTTCAGTTTAATGGAATCATTATGTCTCCTGGTGGCAGCTTTCCTCCTTCTAGAACTAAGACCTCTAGGCCAGCATAATGTAATTTCATGGGAACAGGAAGCAAAAATTTTGCTAGTCGTTCATAGGGATGATGGTGAGTGGTGCCACTTCCACTTCTACCCCTTGATTCCTGGACCTGTGAATCCTGGCTATGGGAGAAACAGTACCATATATTGGATGCTGATTCAGAGTATACACGGCCTTCTGGAGAACTTTGTCCCAGCCCTGCAAAGTACTGTCACCTAGTTGGTATTGTAATTGTGACTACCAAAGGCCATTCCACCATTCTATCAATCCAGCTCCTTCAGGGTGATGGGGAACATGGTAAGACCAGAGAATTCCATGAGCATGAGCCCACTGCCTCACTTCTTTAGCTGTAAAGTGAGTATCTTGGTCAGAGGCAATGCTGTATGGAATACCACGATGGTGGATAAGGCATTCCATGAGTCCATGGATGGTAGTCTTGGCAGAAGCATTGTGTGTAGGATAGGCAAACCCATGCCTGGAGTAAGTATTCCAGTGAGGTCAAACCTCTGCCCTTTCCATGATGGAAGAGGTTCAATATAATCAACCTGCCACCAAGTAGCTGGCTGATCACCCCAAGGGATGGTGCCATATCGAGGGCTCAGTGTTGGTCTCTGCTGCCGGCAAATTGGGCACTCAGCAGTGGCCATAGCCAGGTCAGCCTTAGTGAGTGGAAGTCCGTGTTGATGAATCCATGTGTAACTTCCATCCCTGCCACCATGGCCACTTTGTTCATGGGCCCATTAGGCGATGACAGGGAGGATGGCTGGGGAAAGAGGCTGAGTGGTGTCCACAGAATGGTTCATCTTATCCACTTGATTATTAAAATCTTCCTCTGCTGAGGTCATCCACTGGTGAGCACTCACATGGGATGCAATGATCTTCACAGTTTTTGACCACTCAGAGAGGTCCATCCACATACCTCTTCCCCAAATTTCTTTGTCACCAATTTTCCAATCATGCTTCTTCCAAGTCCCTGACCATCCAGCCAAATTATTGGCTACAGCCCGTGAATCAGTATATAATTGCACATCTGGCAATTTGTCCTTCTATGCAAAGTGCACAACCAGGTGCACTGCTCACAGTTCTGCCCACTGGGAAGATTTCCCTTCATCGCTTTCCTTCAGGGATGTCCCAGAAAGGGGCTGTGCTGTAGCTGTCCATGTTTGGGTGGTGCCTGCATATCACGAAGAACCATCTGTTTTCCAGGCCCTAGTCTTGTCTTCTTCTGTCAGTCGATCATAGGAAACTCCCCATGAGGCCATCGATGCAGGCTGGGGGAGAGAAGACAGGGTGGCGGGAGTGGAGACCATGGGCATTTGAGCAACTTCTTCATGTAACTTACTTGTGCCTTGACCTGCTCGAGCCCGATCACATGTATACGATTTCCATTCGGTGACTGAATGCTGCTGCACACAACCAGCTTTATGGCTAGATGGGTCAGAAAGCACCCATGGGCAGTTCAGGTTGTGTGGTGACTTGATGACCTATAGTCTAACATTTAGTTTCCTCCAAAGCCCAGTGACAGGCCAAGAGCTGCCTCTCAAAAGGAGAGTAGTGGCTGGGCACAGTGGCTCATGTCTGTAATCCCAACATTTTGGGAGGCTGAGGAGGGTGGATCATGAGGTCAGGAGATCAAGATCATCCTGGCCAACATGGTGAAACCCCCTCTCTACTAAAAATTCAAAAAAATTAGCTGGGCTTGGTGGTGCGTGCCTGTAATCCCAGCTACTCAAGAGGCTGAGGCAGGAGGATGGCTTGAACCCGGAAGGTGGAGGTTGCAGTGATTGGAGATTGTGCCACTACACTCCAGCCTGGCAACAGAGAGAGACTCTGTCCAAAAAAAAAAAAAAAAGGAGAATAGTTATCTACAGAAGATGGCAGGGCCTTGCTCTAAAATCCTAGAGGTCTCTACCATGATTCACCTGTGGGGGCCTTCCAGAGGCTCCAAACGGCATCCCTACCTGCCACTGACACCTTAAGCACCATTGGATCTGTTGAGTCATATGGCCCAAGTGGCAGAGCAGCTTGCACAGCAGCCTGGACCTGTTGCAGAAACTTCTCCTGTTCTGACCCCACTCCTAGTGGGTACTCCTACTACCAAATTGGTGTTAGTCAGGGTTCTCTAGAGGGACAGAACTAATAGGATATATATACTATGTATATTAATAGGATCAATATTTAATAAAACTCCCCTTTACATATATATATGTGTGTGTGTGTGTGTGTATAGTATTTATTAATCACACAATCACAAGGTCCCACAATAGGCCATCTACAAGCCTAGGAGCAAGGAGAGGCACTCTGAGTCCCAAAACTGAAGACCTTGGAGTATGATATTTGAGGGCAGGAAGCATCCAACACGGGAGAAAAATGTAGGGCTGAGGGGCTAGGTCTAGTCTTTTCATGTTTCTCTGCCTTATATTTTCTGCCTTATGTATATATATATATTTTCTGCTTTATATTTGCTGGCTGCTGATTAGATGGTGCCCACCAAGATTAAGGGTGGATCTGCCTTCCCAGCCGACTGACTCAAATGTTAATCTCCTTTGGCAACACCCTCACAGACACACACAGAGTCATTACTTTGCATCTTTCAATCCAATCCAGTTACTCGTTATTAATCATCACAAATCCTCGTTGCAGATAGTAAAACAAGCATGATAATTTGCATTGTACAAACAAGGAAATTAAGGTTTTGGATTTAAAAAATGATTTCAACTACTTTGTGTTTATATAAAATAAATATATTAAATGTAAGTAAAAGTTTTTATTTAAAATGTATAAATAGAAATATACATTTATATTTACATTGAAATATATTTTATATTTATATTTATTTTAATGGCTACACATTTATTTTTAAATTCTTTTGGTAAATCGGATGTACACCAATTTTCTTAGTGATTTTCAGCTTTTAAAAGTAGAATGTGTAATTTTACAGGTTAATTTTTTTTTTTGAGATGGAGTCTCTCTCTGTCACCCAGGCTGAGTGCAATAGAGTGGCATGATCTCAGCTCACTCACAACCTCCACCTCCCAAGTTCAAGCGATTCTCCTGCCTCAGCCTCCCAAGTAGCTGGAACTACATGTGTGCACCACCACGCTGGGCTAATTATTTGAATTTTTAGTAGAGATGAGGTTTCACCATGTTGGCCAGGCTAGTCTCAAACTCCTGACCTCAAGTGATCAGCCCACCTCGGCCTCCCAAAGTGCTGGGATTACAGGCCTGAGCCACTGCAAGTGGCCTACAAGTTAATTTTGAATGCTAGATAATTAAACTTGAAAGGGTTTAATCAACTTGTTTAATGGTATGATAAGGAATGTTTAAATAAGGACAGGAAACTTACAGAATGAAGTTACAGGAAGTTAAAGTTACACAATATTAAATTCACGTTTCTACCCACTGCTTTTGGTGTGTGTCAATTTGTATGTGCATCTACCCGTGTGTGGGAGAATAATGGATAATGGCAGGGGGACGAGGTGGAGAGTAACATGAAGCAGAAAGAAAGGTTCCTCTAAGACTCAGCATCATTCCTATCTGTATCTGATGATGCCCTGCACTTTAGGTAACGCTTAGCAGTTTCTCAGCAAGGTTCAAGTTGTAACTTTGATCTCTTTTCTGTCCCCTTTTGCTTTAGACTCTGATCAAAATTACTTATATTTTTCCTTCAGCCAAAATAGAACAAAGCCCTTCGCCCATATACTGCTCTTGAATATTTTATGACTATATTTATGGCAATGGATTAGTACAAAGTTGCTATTGGGGATTATTGTGCTTCTAAATGAAGGACATAGATTTAAAACCAACTAGAGGATTGTGGCTGGAATACACATTGCTTTGGGGAGGAAAGGTAACGGCAGCACTGAAGTAAAATAAAACTATAACATGGCGTATCATATTTAGATTTGATTTAGAATTAACTTATTTTCCCACACTTAAACAGAAGAGTGTCTCATTATCTGATATTAGTGTCTATGAATAATGTGTAATTAAATTGACAATATTTATCTTATCTTTCATCACATTATGAAATACTCCCATACATGGATTCTACCAGGTTAAACTTAACTATGAAATATTTTTTATTTAAGGAACCAAGCTGATTAAATGGGAGAGAGAGAGAGAGAGAAAGAGAAATAATTTTTCAGAAAATTATTCAGAAAAATGTCAACAGGGCCTCAGGAAAAAAGGAAGGAAAAAACACAAAACTCAAAACTAGCTGTTAATCTTTTAAGCAACATTGTGCTGAAAACCAACTGCCCAAAACCATCCTAAGAGCATAGTGGCTCACACCTGGAATCCTAGCACTTTGGGAAGATGAGACAGGTGGATCACGAGGTCAGGAGTTCAAGATCAGCCTGGCCAACATGGTGAAACCCCATCTCTACTAAAGATACAAAATTAGCCGGGCATGGTGGTGCACGCCTGTAATCCCAGGTACATGGGAGGCTGAGGCAGGAGAATTGCTTGAACCCAGGAGGCAGAGATTGCAGTGAGCCAAGATTGCACCATTGCACTCCAGTCTAAGCAACAGAGCGAGACTCTGTCTCAAAAAATAAATATATATAAAAAAAAAAAACCATCCTAAGGGTTCAGGCAGACATTCAGTTTATGGGGAAGCACAATGGTGTGGCTGGAAGAAAACTTACTGAGAAACGGCTGAGGTAGGGAGTGAAGAGGAATGTCTGGTGTGTCCCAGTTCCCCTGTGCTGATTCAGTGGTGCATACAGACCATCCTGTCCATTTGAACAGGGTCCTTTGTTAACTGTAGGTGGAAAGAAGGGAAGGGAGGGAGTGAGGGAGAAAGGTTGAGACAGTGAGGAAATAAGGGGGCTCAAGCCTCTGAGTGTTTGGTGGAGCTGTTACTGAGTAAGTGGCTTACTCCATGAGGCAAGGTTTGGAATCCGGGCCTTATAAAGATTAAAAACTTGGAGAAGACATTTTGAATCTTAATTCTGATTCAGATCACAGCAAATCTAGACATTTAGCTGAATGGCATGAGAAATGTTAAGATTGTTCCTAATTCAAAATGACAAATATGATTTGCTATTTCCCATTCCAAACTAAGTGATACATTTCTCTGCATCTTGAAGAGTTTTTTGTTGCTATTATTGTTATGTTTTTCATTGTTGTTATTTCTTTTAAAATCTTTGTGTTCCCTACATAAACACTAACACAAGTAGGAAGAATAATAACTTAAGGCCTTATTAGAAAGCACTTTCTCCTAAAAATTTTTTTTGAGACAGAGTCTCTCCCTGTCGCCCAGGCTGGAGTGCAATGGCAGGATCTCAGCTCACTGCAACCTCTGCTTCCCGGATTCTAGGCATTCTCCTGCCTCACTCTCCTGAGTAGCTTGGATTACAGGCACACACCACCATGCCCAGCTAATTTTTTGTATCTTTATTAGAGATAGAGTTTCACCATGATGGCCGGACGGGTCTCGAACTCCTGACCTCGTGATCCATCTGCCTCGGCCTCCCAAGGTGCTGGGATTACAGATGTGAGCCATCGCACCTGGCCAAAAAAAGTTTTTAAAAAAATGCTTGCTTCATTATCCTAGACTTGTGTTGTTCACATTATTAAGAGATTGAATTCTCACTTTAGAAAATTTGGGGAAAAGGAATAAAGACAATATGTTCATTGTTCTACAAACCAAAAGGCCCAAGAATCAACTTTTGCTGCATTTCTTTCATTAGATTTTTGTTTCTTTGCTGAGTTCTGTTTTTTTTTGTTGTTGTTGTTAGTTTGATAACCAAACGACCCAAACCCTTCCACAAAGGGACTTTCAGCAGAAACAGTGTGGTAGGGACGTGTAGTAAGGGCATGAACGTCATACGGACTTGTTTGTGAATATTCACTGTGACATGCAGTGTCTGTGTGACCATAAGCAAGTAACTTGAACTTTCTGAGCCTCCATTTCCTTATTTGAAAAAGAGGATAACAATACCCATTTTTTAGAGCTTTGTGAAGACTACAGCTAATGTGTGTGCAGCGCCCATCGTGAAGCCTGGCCCCTACAGCAATGTGCCCCATCACCGACATCTCTTGCCTCAGTATCACATTCATTGTTTTCCTTCAACAAACAGCAGGAACATTGCAAATGTGGAACAAAAATGGTGAAAATAAGAATGTTGGGTAGGTCCAAGGGGACAAACAGGATGGTGCTAGAAGGAGGAGTTCTGAAGAGAGGCAAAAATAACCACTGCTGGATTTGTAATCTTGACCAGGTGGTCTTCATTTTTTCACTCTTCAACACTGTGGAATAAATAGTACAGTTAATATTTCAGGCTTAACTTTTTTGTCATCTGAGACATTCTGAGACATAAGTTATGCTTTCAAGGAGGTGTGTAACGAGCTATGAAAATAAAAAGCTCTGAATTGGAGTCATTTTGGGGGAATGTTGGAGTGAATAGTGTAACTTTCTCTAAATCCGTTTAGCAGCTCATGGTAACAATATGCCAAATACATAAATTATGTGGTTACAAAAATCAGCTTTACGCCCCGTAATGTCTATTAACATTTGTATTAATATCAAAATGTGTACATTTTAGAGATTTACTATAAAATACATCAAACTGGGTGATTTTTTATTCTTGACATTTACAACATCCTTTCAAGATTTTTTTAAAAAACAATATTATGATTCTACACTCACACTACATAATTCTTTTCTACATTTTTATTTGGTTTTTAAATAACTAAAAATTTTAATTGCTTGAGCTGAAAAACTTTAACTATAAAAGTAGTCTAATTATTCAAACAATATAAAGATTTAATTAGCATCCTGAATTAGAATGATGAATAATGGCTAACAGTCTTCGAGTTCTCCTTAAATGGTAGATATTGTTTTAAGGGCTTCATATGTATTAACTCAATTATTACAACGATCTTATAAAATAACATTAGGACTACTTTCATTTTACAGATGTGGCACAATGGGGTTTGTGACTTGCCCCAGGTCACACAGTCAGCGTGATCAGTAGTTCAGGCAGTCTGATCTCAGAGCCTATGTCCTTGTCAGTATGCTGCCTCTCTACAGCAGCATCTATTTAGTGAATACATAGGATGTGTCAGGTCAATGCTGAGAACTTTATGTATCAAATTGTATTTCATACAATCTAACCCCTTTAATATCTCTATAAAGAATGACTGTTGTATCCATTTTACACATAAGTAAAAGGAGGCTTATAGAAATGAGGTCATCTGCTTAATTCTTATTATTTTTTGGTGCTGCTCACTATTCTGTTGCCTTCTTTGGTATCTTTGCTGTCTCTGATGCTTCTGTTGGGGAGGCTCCCAAAATTAAGCCACCATCATGTGTATCTCTTTGCTTATTTGGTCTTAGTTATATTGACTTGTTCTCCTCCTACGTACTAATATACATTCCCCTGAGGTGAAACGGCTCTCTACAGACAGGACTTGTGATTATTTTATAAGATTGCTCATACAGGCAGAAAAGGATTATTGATCACAATTTATCTAATAGCCAGTTCTTGAAACATTTGAAAGAAAGCCCGAGGAAGTTACATCAGAAGGCACATGAGTAGCACCAGCCAAGGAGACACAAAAAAATCCTTCCCAACACAAACTACGAAACCAAAATTATCCCAAGAAAGACTGCCCCCCTCTTTATTAGTCCCAATTCCATTTTCAAGACCTCATGATCCAGGCCCTATATCCATTTTAATATTTTCCTTAGTAGGTCTTTGGATTTGGGGGAAATTAGATTATCCATGGGGCCTAAATTGGCATGCTAGAGCTTCCAGTGTGTGTGTGTGTGTGTGTGTGTGTGTGTGTGTACACAGGCACCACAAAGATTTTGTTGTCCTCAGAATTTATTAGAACTCATTATATTTAGATGGACAGCACATGAGATCAGAAAATGATTGTATTATGTATAAGGTGAGCTTAAACTTCTAAAAATAAAAATAAAGCTTTACACTTGGTAACTTCCCACGTTGTGAATTTTATTTTGTATTTAGTGGCAGAAGATGAAATGATTCTAGAAAAAAATTGGCTTTCTAATCAAATAATTCAATTAATAGCAAAATCCTTTGAAATAAATCATTTTATCATGGTGAAAATTAGGATGAAAACTCATGATCATTTACAGTATTCCGCTTTTTCCTTTGGTCATAGCAGTATTTTGTCGCCTAATTTAAAGTGGAACATTGTACCTAACAATTACATGTTTTGAAGTACCAGCCAAATATAGTGAAAACTTCTGGATCTTGATAAGAAACAATTAGATTTCTCTCAAAATCACTCCTTATTAAAGATCCAAAATAGTGTCATGGTTTGTCATTACAAAGATCTGGGTTTGAACCCTGTCTCAACCAGTTTCAAACTATGCCACCGGGACACAGTAATCTTGTTCTACATAAAATGGAAATAAAATAATCTACTTTATAGGATTGTTACAAGGAAACATGATAATGCTTGCAAAGGGCTCAGCACAGTGCCAGGCAGATGCAAGCCCACAGGAATCTGTGATGGTGTAAGAACGTGGAAATGACAGTGCTTTTTCCTGGGCTAAAGAGGGTCACGTCCATTTGCTGCCCTTCCAGCCATGACCCACACATCTCTGTCTTACCAATTATTTGGCAGTGGTTTTGAAGAAGGTCAGAACTCCTCAGAATTCAAAGAACAGCTTTGTGAATGGGTGTGACTCTTAGAATTCAGGCTTTCAATGAAGAACACTGCATAAAAACATACTGTTTGCAAATTCCGAAAAGATAGTTCTATTTATCAGATTTTCAAAGGTAATACCACTTGGAAAAAAACTAGTAAACATGGTTCCAGTTTTCTCATTGACAGTCACCCCTGCATTGTTTCCCAGACCCCAGTGATTCACCACCACCTTTTTAAATAACTTATCAATATTTACTTATTAGGTTTCTTAACATATTTTCACTTTTAACCCTAAATTGTTTCAATAATTTTGTTTCTGTTTAGTTATATCACCAACAAGAAACCAATATTAATTGACATAATAGAAGTTTTAAAAAGAGGGTAATTATTCAAAAGAAGGTCTGTTTATGTCCCCTCACATGGTCCTATATGACATTTATTCCACATTTGGGAAAAACTCAACCACAGTATCCTTCCTCACTAGTTTCAGGAACATAAAGTTGATCACGAAAACTTCCCCACTGGAATCCAGTATTCCTGCTATTCTTTAACTGTAGCGTTCAGCCTCTTTATTTTAAAGATGAAGAATGTGAAACATAGAGGGTTTAATAACATGTACAAGGGACACACAGCTTGTTGGAGGCTCTGTATGATATACTGTGGAGAACGTGCAAGAGAAAATTAGTTAACAGGTATGTAGGTATAAAATTCACCACTTCTGTGATTAAGGTCATAAAATGATAAAGCAAACCATAGAATTGTAGGGAGTGAGTAAAGTGGAAAATTGTAGGACATAATAGGACCGAGTCTTTTATATATCATTATTAAATGTGAGTTAATGGGATGGACATACTTCTTATTTCATTGTTTTCTCATTTTCCCCTATGCCATTTTTGATATGTGATTATCTCAAACTGACACCTCTCTCTATATTTAATTAAGTTATATTTGTATTCAGTATCCTCATCATAGTCATGAAAAAATACAGCCGCACTGAGCACTATGCCCCCAAGTATAATAACTATCCTGTATCTCTTGGTTGGATGAGACTTGGAAAATATTAGCCATTGATTTTTCTATCTCCCTTTCAAAGGAATCCCCACATATTCCTGGATATGGAACATGGCAAAGCCCTGCAGGAGACACATGTTTTACATTAGCCTCCCTGCTCCAAAAGAAAGCAATTATGTTTGCCTTTCTGTCTTCCTTACCCTTTGCAGTTTCTATTAGTAAATGTTATGGTTTTTATTCTTCTATGCTTTCCTTATGCTGGCCTTCTAGCAACTGTGAGTGAGATAAAAGAGCAGGAGAAAGCTCAATTAATTCATTCATGATTTATCTGCCTGACTTTCAATAAGTTCATGTATCTCATAAGAATTTCAGAGCTCCTCCAGTTTTTTAGTTAGGCTTGAGATTCTGGAACTTTGGGTAGAATTGCAGAACTCGAGAGCCATAGGTATACCAAAACTAAAGAGGGAGCATCCTCTTCCCTTCTAGTCTCTAACTGAATAAGGGATGTTGGCTGAATCATACAACACTATCAACTTGTAGATTAAAATGGCCAAAAATAGGCAATTTTGTATAATTGAGCCTATGAGCAGAGGAAAGAACATTCATTACTACCCTGTAACTAAGGTCACTCAACATGGGACTAGCAACGAGTAGACATTGGTTGCCCAAAACATATGGACCTAACTACAGAAATATCTAGTTCTTGGAAGCCCGATCTTTTGATAAATGTTAAATCACAAAATGAAATAAGCAAAGATGAGATCTAAGCCAGGCAATCAAGTCTCAGCGCTGGACTAATGCAATGAATGAATGAGAATGTAGCCAATAGCTGTTGCTGTATGATGAGTGAGGCTGTTTAACAAATGAATGTGCAACTTTGTAATGTGTAGCCAAGCTGTAGCCCCATAGAAAACTAGAGTGGAGGGCCACTGAATGTGGCAGACACACACACTAATGCAATGAATATTTTAGGGAGCATTATTGGGTAATCTTGTAGGCTGGGAGGGCACATCATCAAGATTCATTAACACTACTCATAATCCAAGGGAAAATTTCCATGCATACATTATGGGAAAGACTATTGTTGAGGGTTGCAGATACACATAGCAGGAGTTGCTTTAGATTGTTTTGGGGGTGAAAGTAATATTTTTTTCAGTATTCAAATATGTCTTATGTAGGTATTTCTGATAAAGAGGAAACATTTGTTAATCCAATAGGAAACCATACTAGCTTAGTTATAGAAATTTTATTTTTTTCACTTACTTTTGCAATTTGATCCTGTTGGAAAAGTCATGTATTGTGATTTTTATGACAGCATTCTCACATTTCTATCCTTTAAATGTGTTCATATATTTGGGACTTAAAGTTATATGGGAAATAATGTATTTTATTTTAAATTGAAATAGTCACAGGTATACAGCACAGGTGCAGTGTATCAGTGACAATCACTGATTCTCAAGGAAGTGAAGGGAGAAGGAGAGGGCAAGCAGTAAATCCTGAGGAATCTTATGTAAAAGAATTGAAGGACCAGTGAAACAAAACAAGATTTTAGTGGTAACCATGGCAACCTCCATGGATAAAGAAGAACATGACGTTTTTTGGTCATTATTATTATTGCATTTCAACCTTTATTGACTGACTGCCTGGATGGGATTGGGGCTAATCAATTTTTTCTCAGGAGGAAAAAAATAAATGGAGATGAGCTTTCCCTAAAGGGAAGCCAATGCATTCTAAGAGCTATTAATGAACTTGGGACTGTCAGATGACAAAGGAACATTAAGTTCTCTCTGTTGTACAGTGGAGAGATTTTTTAAACTTAGAGATTATGTCATATAAGGGACACTGCCGTGACATTTGTGCCAGAGACATCTGACAGGTGAAAAAGATATATGATAAAATTAGTGATGTGGAACCAAAATAACGCCAGAGGTTAGATTTAAGATTAATCGAGTTCTTGTTCAGAGAGAGAGCCAACAATATTTTTTTTCGGTGATCTATCTTCTTGTGGAGTCCCTGGGACAAGATTTGTTTGGTGTAGCAGCATAATTAAAGTTCCGCCCTATCAAAGAACAAGTGTTTAGATACATTCTCTTCTGAACTACTTTAATGCTTGTTCATACACAGGCACAAGAGCAAAACTGTTACAAACAAAACCACTCCAGAATAAAAGAAAATGAAAGGCTCCTCTTCCATTCTGGGATGTTGGGGGGCAGGTCTGGAAGATAAGCAAGAAGGGGAGTGAAGTCACTGTTTTTATGTCTGGCATTGGCTTGGGTTGTTTGCCAAATGGAAACTGGGGGAGACCTCAGGAAGCTTCTAGTCATGGTGGAAGTTGAAGCAGGAGCAGGCAATTTGCATGGTGGAAGCAGGAGCAAGAGAGTTGAGAGGTGGGTGCCACACATTTTTAAATGACATAGTATTAGTATTACTACCTGAATAGACCTCCTTCTCTTGAGCAGGATTTCTCAAATCAATCACCTGGGAATCTGCTTAAAATAAAGATTTTTGGTTCAGTAGAATCATGTAGATTCAACAGAATTTGTTGGGACTCCAGATTCCTTATTTCTAGCAAACTCCCAGTTGATGCCCAGGATGACTGTATCTTAAATTGTAAGGCTCAATCATGGTTGCACCACAGATCACCTGGGGTGCTTTGAAAATTCTTGCTGCCCAGCCCACATCCTTAAACCAGTGAAAACAGCAAATCCAGAGGTATGATCTAGGGGCTGAGAACCACAGTAGCTATAGGTCAAAGGTGAACCCCAGATACATTGATTTGGCTGACAAAGGTTTCACAACTTTTCTTACACCAAAAACATGGAAGGATCTCACATAAAATCTGTACCTTCAGGTTGTATTAGGCCGTTCTTGCCTTGCTCTAAAGAAATACTTGAGACTGGGTAATTTGTTAAAACAGAGGTTTAATTAGCTCACAGTTCTGCAGGCTGTACAGGAAGCATAGTGCAAGCATCTGCTTCTGGTGAGGCCTCAGGAAGCTTCCAATCATGGTGGAAGCTGAAGCAGGAGCAGGCACTTCACATGGTGAAAGTAGGAGCAAGAGAGAGGGAGTGGGGAGGTGCCACACACTTTTTTTTTTTTTTTTTTGAGATGGAGTCTCACTCTGTTGCCCAGGCTAGAGTGCAGTGGCGTGATCTCGGCTCACTGCAACCTCCGCCTCCCAGGTTCAAGGGATTCTCCTGCCTCAGCCTCCCGAGTAGCTGGGACTACAGGCACCTACCACCGTGCCCAGCTAATTTTTTATTTTTAGTAGAGACGGGGTTTCACCATCTTGGCCAGGCTGGTCTCGAACTCCTGACCTCAAATGATCCACCCACCTCAGCTTCCCAAAGTGCTGGTATTACAGGCGTGAGCCACCGTGCCCAGCCGCCACACACTTTTAAATGACCAGATCTGGTAAGAACTCACTATCACATAGACAGCATCAAGCCTTGAGGGATCTGCCCCCATGATCCAGACACCTCCCACCAGGCCCCACCTTCAGCGTTGGGGATTACAATTCAACATGAAATTTGGGCAGGGGCAAACATCCAAACCATATCACAAGTCTTTGTTGAAGAAACAGTATTTCCACCTCGCTGCCATCTGCTGCAGCTATGGCACTCTGAGCCTTTTATTTCTTGTTTGTTTGTTTTAGAAGCAGGGTCTTGTTCTGTCACCCAGGTTGGAGGGCAGTGGCATGATTATAGCTCCTGGCAGCTTTGAACTCCTGGCCTCAAGCAATTTTCTCACCTCAGCCTCCCAAGTGTTTGATACTACGAGGCACATGTCACCATGCCTACCTAATTTTTTAAAAATTGTTTTTTGTAGAGATGGTATCTTGCTATGTTGGCCAGGCTGGTCTCGAACACCTGGCCTCAAGTGATCCTCCTGCCTTGGCCTCCTAGAGTGCTGGGATTACAAGAGTGAGGCACTGTGCCTGGCCCCCATACCTTTTAGATAGGTCATAATCTCTCCAGGTCAACCCTGCCTGGAGAGACACTTTCCCCAGTTCCTCATTTTTCTTCATGGCAACTTTTCAGGCTCTCAGAGCCCTGGTAAGTAGATGAACTGAACTCGCCTTTTTGTTGTCTATTCTGCATATCTGTCTCCTGCATACTTGCTTTGGTGCCCCCTCCAGAGCATCATGTCATAATGTCTCCTCTTGGATGAATGATTTGTAATGTATTCCTTTAAGTTCTTGACTCACACAGGGCAAAGATGCTGAATTGTTAGTTTGAGTTATGTTGCCCACTCATTCTAAGATCCCTATTGAAACACTGATATGGAAAAATACTTGTGTAGGAGTCAGGAGCTAGCCTGTTTCTGCTACTTACTGCTATATTGATACTGAACAAGTCACTTAACCTCTCTGAATCTTAGTTTTCCACATTTGTAAAATCATACAATTTGGAGATTGGACCAAATGTCTTTTGAAGATGCGAAGACAGCATCAGCCACCATTACTCATTCGCTCCACAAGCTCTATTTATAGAGTGTTTGCTTACTCTGTGCCAGGCACCCTTGAGTGGAGAAGAGATAATGAAAAGGCAAGTTCAGTTCATCTACTTATCAGGGCTCTGAGAGCTTTAAAAGTTGTCATGAAGGAAAGCGAAGAACATCTCCGCACATCTCTATTTGCTCAAACAACCTGAGTTGTGCTTGATGTTCAGGCATGATTATTAACCACAATAGTTTCACTCCAAAGTGTTCTGGTTTGGTTAAGAGATCCAAACTCTGTAGTTAGGAAAGGATGGAACTGTGAGGTTTCTGTAAGAAAGGGGACTCCATGGGATGCCACAGCTAGGTGAGTCCTAGATATTTAGCATGATGGGTAGTACAGAGGGGAGAAAAACTGTGCCTGCACTGATTATTCACGTGCTTTCATGGGACAGTTGCCGGCCCCATCCCCTCTGCTTTGCAACATCTCAGAGAAGTCCTGCTAAGCATGTCCCATCTCCAGGCAGCAACTCCACGCAGGGCAGAGTGAATTTGGCCAGACTTGGGGGACTGTTCACAGACTTTGTCAGCTCCAACTTCAGCAGCCCTAACAGCACAAGTTCTAGTGATTGTTTTCTGTTTCTAGTCCCTTGTTTCTGTCCTTTCTCATCTTGAATCTTGTATGTTTCCAGGCCTCTGTCTAAGATTCTGCTGCTGAAATTCTCCTGCCTTTCCTTTTTAAGTTTCTTTTTTGTTTTTTAAATTCCTGGTGACCCCGCACTTCACGGGCCACACTCATGCCTGCTGCTGCCATCTAGTGGAGGTACCACAATGTCATGATTGCCTTTATCTTTGATCAAAACTGGGCTAGGTTAGAATTTACTTAAAGGAATTATTCAGACACTGCTTCTGGTTTGAAAGAGGGCGAGTGGAGAGTGAAGATGTTTTTACAAAGTATACAGCATTTGATCTCCATTGAGATCAGGTTTTTTTTTTTTTCTGAAAATGGATTATAGAAACTAACCCTAAAAACACCAGTGTACCAGTTCCTTACTTATAGAAGCCAAATAATAGTGGTTTGAAGAGTGAATAACCCAAGGATCTGAAAGAAGAAAGAATAACTATTCACACCCTGTTCAAGCAGTTATATTTCTCTATTCAAATCAAGTGTGTGGCATCTTGCTTCTTTCCACATGAAGAAGAGACTTTCCAAAGTGACACCAGGTTGATCAGCATACTTGATATGTCTGACTTCCTAGCCTGAGCTGCAGTAGTTATACAATCTCTTTCTCTTAATAATGACTTCGAAATTTCACATTGAGACTATAAATTCCATTCTTGCACTTGCAGTTGAGTATTTAAAACAACAACCTACCATCTATCTAATAATGTTGAAGAAGAGATATTTGCTTTCTTCATATCTCTTTGTCTTCCTTGTTCCTCCTTTTTCCAAAAATAGGCATCTATCCTGTCTCCTTTTCCCTATTTCTGGTTCATTCTGATGATTTTTTATCTCCAGATTTCTTCCTACAAAACCTTCTGTTCACCATAAAGACTCTCAGTGGTTCTCATCTACTTAAGTAATTCAAAGGGATTGAATTTATTTTTCAATTTTTGAGAAAATGTTCCTTGTAATGATCTCAATATATTGGTATTCCTGAATATGAATGACAATTGCCAATTAATAATATAAACAAAGCAATATCTATATTATGATGGCTATAGCAGTATTATTCCAACCCTCCTGAGGATTTATCTGGAAGGCTAAGATGAATATTTTAGGACATAGTTCACAGAGGTCACTGGAATATTTAATCTCCTGTGATTATTTTTTATTTAAAATATATTGGCCAAAAGCAGATTCTAGAAATAAATGAATAGTAGTTTTACTTAGGGTAAAAATAGGGCATAAATTGAGCTATGATCATCATATTAAATTATACTACCATATTATGTTTGCTACATTTGGAGCTGTGTCATGTTTAATATTCCTATGCTGCAATTGTCCTGAGACCATGCTTTCCAAAAATAATACAAAGACTCTTCTGTGCCTTTTGGACTATTATGGTACCTAAATTGAATATCAAATTGCAGATATTTGAGACTCTGGCATTTTGTTGTTGGAAAATACCTAAGATAAAACATACTCTGCTCCCTCTTAATTTTAACATAAAAGAATCTGAAGCCCAGAAAGCAAACTGTTACCCAGTTTAGCTATCTTTAAACCAGAGTTGAGTCCAGTTCTCTTTGGACCATTCTAGAGTGTCATTCATTTTATTTATCTATACATGGATATCTATATTCATGTTATATTTTTTCCACATATATTTTATAAATTTTATCTTATGAATTACAGATCTTTCAAATATGATACCTTTCTAATATTTTCTAAAGCAGTAATTTAAAAGAAAAATTATTTCAAGAACTTTTTAGATTTTTTTTTAAAAAGGAAAGGCAACTATGGCGTTAAATCTTAATAGGTACCTGTGTTAAAATGATTTGAACTGTTGCCTAAAATGAACTGTCTTCTTGCAAGACTGCTTTGGAGGGCAGCGTTGATTAGATCCGTGTGATCATGTTTACAACATATTCCTATATAGGTACTTTTTGTCATCTTCCATGAAACATTTAAGTAAGAATAACTGTGGAAGAGTTACATGACCCCTACTAAGATTTGTTGTTATTAATAAGTGATGAAAGACCCCCATGTTTCTCTAAATTGATCTATCTTAGTGTTTATATTTCAAGGGTGCTTTAAGATGACACCATATTGCTTTTTTTCCTGATGCATTAGACTAGTCACAGTAGCAAACAGATCCTTCTAGTGAAGTCAAGAATTAACTCCCTCTTTTAATATCCCAGAGAGATTATTTTCCCTGCTGTTTTGTTCTCTAACAGTTCAATTCCGTATTACCATAAGAAATGTGGATATACATTTTTAAAATTATTTTCCTGATTGATTCTTTAATATTCTACTTACACTTTAAATGTTCTGAACAGAATACACCCCTCCGTCCTTCCTTTGCTCCCATCTTTCCTTTCTCCCTTACTTCTTCATAAACCATTTGTCCTGGCCCCTGCTACGTATCAGGTGTTTTGTTAGATGCTGTATTTCTTGAGATTTTGAAAAGATTACCTCATAGATTTGATTTTCTTTGTTTAACTCTGAGAACTACATATCAAATTCATGATCATATTCTGAAAATTATGTGATATTTTAGTCTTTATAGTAATCTCTTAAGGAATGTGCTGAAACACAAATTATTAATGTTTCCGATCATTACCCTAATAGATTGTGCTTAATTAAATTGTTCCAGTTGTGAAGAAAATGTGTACACAACTCGGTAATCAGTGTTTTTTCTTTCATGTAAGTACCATTATCTATTAAAAAATACAGCTCTGCTACTTTGTATTTTTGCATTTATACAAATGAGATCAATGTTGTCTCATAATCAAGCCAGTTGACGTGGTGGGAGAGATTTTCTTTAGTTTTTTCAGTTGTTAAGAGCACTCCAGCAACAATATTCCCATGCACTAACTGGAAGGCTGATTTAATAGAGGAGTTGCTGCCTCCACCCCTTTCGGAAGCCACAGCAGGGAGGCCTGGCTTGGGGTTCATTAGAGTCTGGTACGATGACAACAGACTGGGAAGCAGCTGTAAATGATCAGAATCAGGCCTTGGCTAGTTTCAGCTTCTGCCAAGCCCAGCGTGGTTCCAAATGCTTTCTGGATTCCAAAGAAAACATGCCAGCCTTATACCTACTGATCACAGGACATAGACAGGATATATGTTTCTGGATTTGAGGTTTTAGAGGAAATGCCTGTCATTTGCATCTGTCTTCCAGCCATATGTAAGCAGAAAATGGACACTTTTGGTGGATGTGTTTTTCATGGCAATTCCATAGGCTCTCAATTTTCTTTAACCTTCAAGATAAATCTGTATTTTAAATATAATGGAGAAGGGACCGTCTTGTAAAGGTTTTATAAATCAACAAAAGGCAGCTGGGAGCGGTGGCTCATGCCTGTAATCCCAGCACTTTGGGAGGCCGAGGCAGGCGGATCACCTGAGGTTAGGAGTTTGAGACCAGCCTGGCCAACATGGTGAAACCCTATCTCTACTAAAAAGTACGAAAATTAGCCAGATGTGGTGACACACACCTGCCTGTAACTCCAGCTACTAGGGAGCCTGAGGCAGGAGAATCGCTTGAACCTGGGAGGCGGAGGTTGCAGGGAGCCGAGATCATGCCACTGTACTCCAGCCTGGGTGACAGAGCAAGACTCCGTCTCAAAATAAATAAATAAACAAACAAACAAAAGACTTAGAGGAATCAGACCTATACTGGGTTAGGGTTAGATATGTACCCAAGCACTGCATTAGGCACCAGGGAAATGGAGATGAATAAGAATGAGTCCTTTCTATAAGCAGTAGGACAATGTTTGACCCATCGTTGACTGTCTTTAATTAATTAAAAGATAAAAGAGCATTATATACTATGGTGATAGACATGTAGACAAACAGATTGCTAGAGATAGAGAGATATCACTAAAATGGATAGGTACTAAATAGTATGCAAAGTACTCAAATTAACCTGAAAATATAGAGACCTTGATATCCAATTAAGTAGACAAAAATAGATACAGAATACTCTGAATTCATTTCCATTTCCAAAAGACAAAAATATATGTGTGTGTCTATACACATACACACACACACACACACATATATGGAAGTATTCATATGCATGTTTGTCATCCATGTCACCTTCTGTTTTTGAGTAGATTTTGTTTTGTTTCATAAATTCTCATTCTGAGCACATATAAAAATACAGGTGATTTGTGCAAGGTGGACTTACAGAAAACGGACTGGGGAGTAAAGAGGGCAAGCAGGTGGTTTGCCATATGACTTTCTTTTTTTCAATATTTCTCTTTTACCTTTGTTATTCTTACTTTTCATTTCTTCCTGTCTCACTTAATGTCAAGGTTTGTCTGGTTGGTTGGTTGGTGATTGTTTTTAAAGCTCACTTAGAATATTTGCTTCTATGTTGCTATTGCCTGCATAGTCAGGTCCTATGAATTTCAAAATATTGTTTATTTCCCCACAGCTATTAGCTCCAAGAATAAATTAATTTGAGGATCTAAAATTGGTTTCATCAGAAATCCAGTTGCAAAGAAAAAGCAAAGAAAACATGAAAATAGGGAGAGAGATACAGAAAGAGAAGAAGGGAGAGACAGAGAGGGAGGGAGAGAGATAAACAGAATGAGAGAGAAAGAGGCAAAACTCACAGCTCTACAGTACCATGTGAGCAAACCCTGATGCTAAGTCTTCCTTGAGAAATTTTGAAATTGTGGAGACTTGTCCAACAGCCCCTCATACACTAGCAACGTTCCAAGGTGAGTTCTTACCTTGATCAGCAAAGATAACATGAACGATTTAGCACAAAATCACCAAAAGGCATGTGTACTGGGTAGGATATATAGAATATCTGCCACCTATAGAACTCCCTCCCAAGTTTTCTTTTAATACATAAGTCACCAAGCTTTGTACCATATAACCCTGTGGCTCAGGCCACAACTGATTGATAGGGGATTCATTGGCAAGAGCCACAGGCTAAAGGCTGATCTGTGGCCTATATGGGACCTTGTTGCAAGAGCTGCATCCTCTTTTAGGTGCTTACTAGAGCCCTGCTAGTGAAAGTGTGATCCATGTACCAGCAGCATTAGTATTACCTACAAGAAGCTCCAGCTTCACCCCAGAACTTCAGAATCAAAATTTCCATTTTGCCAAAGGTTTCAGGTGATTAATATTCACATTAAATTTTGAGGAGCTGTGCGCTATAAAACTCAATTGGATCCTCTTTTCTGAAAAGCTTAGATGTGCAGCATGAAGAATATCATAAACACCAGGTGGCAAAGAATTAGAGAGACATTAAAAGGAAAATAGTAAAGATGCCATGAGTCACCAAAAGTCATGAGTTAATGGAATCCATAGAATGGAACAAATATGAGTAAAGTCCCATTAGCTGGTGGGAAGAGCACAGTAAAAGTAGAGACAAAGGGAAGCTAAGGGCACATGGCCTTAAGGAGAGTGCAATGAAGAACTTCTCTGAGAGGATGACGTCTAGAATTGATGTTGAGTTAGCTGCTTTCTAACTGCTAGACCTTCTATTGCATCTGAATAGCTTTCTGTTTTCCATGCATCCTTGTTATGCAACTGCTAAAATTGACACCATCGATTCTTACTGTCTTGAAAACTTGTGGCAAATTCTATTAACTGAGGTAATTTAGGAATATCAGTAATCCTGGCAATCTCAAAAAGCCTCAAAGAGTTGACTCTTATTCCCAGGTCTTGTTTCTCATTCTTTTGCCAAAGTTTAGCTTCTTGGAAAGTTGAATTTTAATATAACTTATGGCTTCACTAAATCCTGATGAAGCCATGAAAAAGAAGTATAGGGATTTCTAGAATGATGGAGGGAGGGGTTGGCAAGCCCTCCACCCAAAAATAAATTTCAAAAACCCTCCAAATATTTGATAAAACAACCATTTCATTACTCTGGCCATAGGCATACAAAAATTTGAGAAACATTTATTAAGAAAAACGGCTGAACACTGAGTAAGGGCAGTATGAGTCTATAGCATTTTTGCCTGGGGCTTCTTTTATTATTTCCAAATACTTCACTGTGGTAACTAACTCTACCAGGAAAGGGTATACTGTGAAAACCAGTACTCAGTTGCTAGAGAGGACTGGTTTGGTTTGGAGCAGAAAGTGAAAAAACACATGCCCCTGTGCATTGTCAGAAACAATAGTGATCTGGGTGACAAACCAGCAGGCTAGTATGCTACAGCTAGCCTGACATCATGGTCCTGGTTGGGACAAACAAAAAGACGGTAGATTCACCAAAAATTAAACAGGGAGATCTAGTGACTAAGACAGTCATTGTGTGCATTGAGGGCTCATACATCCCTATAGGTCTTAAAGTCTGTACACACATGCAAATTTGCACTCACAGTCAGAAGAGACTACAGAGCTATCTATACATCCCTTGCTGGACATGATACTATGTTCCAGTGCAGAAACACAAGAGAGTCCAGCGTAATTTAAACTGCCTGAACTTTGTTCCCTAACTGACACACAGATCCACTGAAAAAGTAAGAGCTTATTGGCTCAACATGTTTGAGCACAACCTCTGGTCAATCACTGGTTGATCACTAGGCTATTCTGACACAGCAGTAATCACTAAGAAGCCAAATTTTAAAATAAAAATAAGATTTTTGAAAAACTTAGCAGAGACATAAACACCCTCATGGAGAGACAAAATGCACTGACTTAATCTAGAAAACCTACTGAAGAAATCACTACCAACAATAAACTATCAGAGTAAACAACCTCCACTAACAAAACCAGAATCCAGACTTGCTGTACTATATTACCTAAAGGGTCCAGTTTTCACTAAAACAAAAATCATGAGACACATAAAGAAAGAGAAAAATGTGGCCCAGATTAAGAAAAAAAGAAACTGACTCTGAGCGTCCCACATGTTAAACTTTGCAGACAGAAACTTTAAATTAGCTGCTATGATTCTGTTCAAAGAACTAAAAGAAATCGTGTTTAAAGAATTAAAGTATGACAGCAATGACTCATCAAATAGAAAATATCAATATAGACAGAAATTATCAAAAGAAACAAATGGGAGTTCTGTATTTGAGAAGTATAGTTAAATGAAATATCCACTAGAGCAGCTCAAGAGCAGGTTCAAGATGGCAGAGGGAAGAACGTAGATCAATAGAAAGTATCTATCCTGAAAAACAGAAGAAGAAAAGAATAGAAGAAAAAACAGAAGAAGAAGAAAAACAGAAAGAAGAAATGAATATAAAAGAAAATGAAGAGAGTCTCAAAGACCTTTAGTATACCATCGAGCATGCCAATATATACACAACAGCAGTCCCAGAAAAGAAGAAGAAAGAAGGGGTAAGAAAAAAACATTTGAACTAAATAGTTATAAATTTCATAAATTAGATAAAAGAATTTTAATCTATGCATTCAAGTTTCTTAAACTCAGAATGGAATAGACACAAAGTCCTCCAAAGCTACATATATCATAAACAAATTATTGAAAGCCAAACTAGCCATGAGAGTGGCTACAATTAAAAAAAAAAAAAAAAGCCAGGCATGGTGGCTCATGCCTGTAATCTCAGCACTTTTGGAGGCTGAGACAGGAGGATTGCTTGAACCCAGGAGTTTAAGACCAGCCTGGGCAACATAGCAAGATCTCATCTCTACAAAAAATTAAAGCAAAAAATTAACTGGGTATGGTGGCATGTGCCTGTGTGTTCTTAGCTCCTCAGCAGGAAGAGGTGGGAGGATTACTTGAGCCCAGGAGGTTGAGGCTGCAATGAGCTGAGACTGCACCACTGCACTCCAGCCTAGGTAACAGAGCAAGATCTTGTCTCAAAACACAAAACAAAACAAAAACAAAAGACGGACAATACAATTGTTAGAGACAGTGGGTGAAACTAGAACCATCATACGCAACTACTGGTGTGAATATAAAATGATATAGCCTCTTTGATAAACGGTTTTGCAGTTTCTTAAATAACCTTACTATACAGTCCTGCAATTCCACTCCTAAATATCTACATGAAATAAAAACATATGTCCATATAAGGAGTTGCAAACAGTTATTTATAGCAACTTCTAATAGGCAAAAACTGGAAACAATCCAGGTATCAACTAGTAAGTGGAAAAACAAAACGTGTTATGTCCATACAATGGAGTGCTATTTAACAATGAAAAGGAATGAAGGAACTACAACATGGATGAACCTCAAAAACATTACAGTAAGGGAAAGAAGCCAGATGAAAAAGATTGCATATTATATAATTTTCTGTATTGGCAATATCCAAAGCAGATACATCTAGACAAAAAAGCAGATCAATGGTTGCCTCGGGCAGAGAATGGGAGCAGCAATTGAATGCAGTGGGATCTTTTTTTGTGGTGATGGAGATGTTCTTAAGCTGGATTGTCGTGGTGGTTGCACAATTCTGCAAATTAACTGAACACAAATTGTACAAATGGGCAAATTTTATGGTATGTAAATTAGACTGAAATAAAGATGTTAAAAAGAGAGAGAGAGAAAGGGAGAGTGAGCTGCTCCCTGTCAGATGCAACTGCTTTGCACAATGACATTGAGTGAAGAGAAAGTGCATCAATGGCTATACCCACGGGATTTTAATTTATGGAAGTGACTAAGTGATGACATGGAGAGATCCTTGTACTTGAATAAAGAATTTATCACTTACATTTTCCAAGAGAAAGAGGCACGCCACACCATGTAGGGCCACACGGGGATGTGCCAGTTTGGTCAAGTAGCCAAAGAGATCCCAGGGAAGGGGTAGGAGTTTCTATGGGAGGGACAATGTGGGAGAAGGCAAATGGCTTTGAATTGGCTAGTTTGAATAATTCTGAGAGGCAGTCCACAGTTGTCTGATACCTGGCCGTGTGTTGATTTAGGGCAGGAGGAATATTGGCTTGCTGGGTGAGAATTTAAGATGATAGTTGAAGGTGTGGGTTCTGGGTTGGTTTGCAAATGAAAGGCATGCTCCCTGCTGAGGCCTTTGCTGTTTTTAATAATTGGACAGCTATGAGAGGGGCAGTCTATCCTCAGTTGGGGGGCTACAAAAGCCAGTGCAACAAGAATACAGAAAACATAGTTAACACAATTGGCTTTTTGTTGAATAGTTTCCCAATAGACAAATACGGAACCTGAGACAACACAGAAAGAAGGACAATTTAATTGGCATAAACTAGAAGCTCCTTTTTCCTGTTTTTTAGTATATTTTAATAACAATAATTTGTTATGTTGTTTCTCTTTTTCTTCTGGAAGAAACAAAACAAAGCAAAAAAGCCTGCTCACATGTTTTTACCACATGTGGAAAAATATAACCATTTCTATATGTACTTTTTCACGTTTATAGCATACACTACTAGTACGTACATTTACATTTGGCAGCAAAATTAGGTAAAACACTCTTTACCAGTAATGGATTTAATAGAGCCTTGACACATGTACCAAAAAGGATGACTCCTTGAATATGATGATCAACAATGGAGTATGCCACAATCAAGGTTTGATTTTTATAAGAGATCAAAGAACCTCAAATCTTTATCATTAGTCTTTATATACTTATTGAAAGAGTTTTTAAACTGATAATTTTTTATTGCTCAGACTAATGTGAGACTGAAATGTATTAATATCCCTCTTGCTTGTGTACATTATACATACAATTCATTTTCATAAAATAATTATATAAAATAACCATAACTAGTTTAAGTTTTCAGATGTTACCATCTCTCATGTTTCATTTTTAGACAAGGGCATAAATTCTACTTTCAGGTATTTGTAAAACCAAGAAATAAAAAAAAAACACACAACTTCAGAGATTTTAGAGTGAAAGCTTAGGGAGTTAAAGCACACAAAAAAGTTGAGCAGCATAGTCCAACAGATGTTTAAACAGATGAATGAAATGTGCCTTGTGAATTCCTAATGAATTTCAAAGAATACTGCCTGGTACTGACAAATGCAGCAGATCACCCAAGTGGCAATAGTCACTGGAAAATAGTTGGGGAAGAAAAGGTCTACCAGGGGCAGAGCTCAAGTCATTTGTACCTTAGGGTGTCTGCTTATAGTTTTACGTCTATATTCCTAATCCTCAAAGTTGAACATAATAACAATCATTTAAGACAATGAGGGTCGTATCCAGCAAACATACAGATTGTTTTTTACACTTGTGTCATCACATCTTCTAGGTCTACTTCTCCTATTTCTAACTTCTTTCTCCTCCACTGGGTGTTTTAACTACGTCCCTTTCATCACATTTATCAAAGGATGCACAATATCTTGCTGGGAGCAAGACCACTCTTTCTAGGTCTGAATAGATAGAATAACCACCACCTCAGAAAATAGAATGTATAGCTTAAGACAGATGTTGAGGCATGAAGAAGATAAATCCCTCTCTTTACAGTATGGACATTTTCTAAAAATAAAAATAGCCAAGTGAATCTTGGGACATTATGAGCTAAGAGAACATAGCACGCAGTGGATTCTTGATGCATGTCTTCGGAAAAAGAGCTACATAGAAAAAAAAGTTATTAAAATGGTTGGGGAGGGAGTCTGAAATTAGAAGGATCCCTGGTTCTAGAGCCACAATTTTTTTCTATTAATCTGAGAACAGGGTAAAATAAATGGGAATGTGTTGCTTAATGGATACTATGATTGAGTAGACTGGTTAAACTTATTAAGAGGCTTAAGAAATGAGACTGTTTACATAGAAGAAAAGAGTATGAGCTTTAAAATCAGATGAAACATGGTGTGCATCCTGGTTGCCCCATGTTGTAGCTTGGGTGCTTCTAGTACCCTCTTGGAGCCTTGGGATTCTCCTATGTAAAAGGATTTGGTTGTAATGATTAAAGATCACAGATGGAAAGTCCAATATATGGCTGGCATTCCATATGAGAATCTGGGAAATAAAGCCACATGAAAGGAATAATGAATGATGAAAATCACAGTGTTCCCCTGCCAGGCATTTGGCTTTTAAATAATGACTCAATCCGAAGGACCGATTTTGTAAAATACTAGACACCAGCAACAGGGGCCTCTTAGTGATCTACGGGTCCCACTGTTTGAGTGGTGAGCATATTATGTGTTCACATACAACTATGTGAATGTAGACTTAATCCTAGTGACAATTGTGTGGGAGCTATAAATAAAACAATGTTTAAATTAAAAACATCTACTATGTAACTTGGAACAGAATATTCAGACACAGTGCTAAACAGTCTAATACATAACTCTCCCATAATAGACTGATGGTATTAACCATACTTAGTCTCTATATTGCTTTATCATTTGGAAGTCTCATCCATCATTTCTCTCCATCATCATGCACTTCAAAACAGGTATTAAAACCTTTACTTTATAGGTAAGAAAACTGAGTTCAAATTTAAGGGATTTTCCTAGGTGCCACCGCTAGTACCTGGCTGAGCTGTAACTCAAAGCCTGGTTTTCTGACACCAAGTCCAGAATGCTTTTCCCCAGTGCATTGCAACAGTCATTCAGAGCAGGTGTACCTCTTTAAACAATGCTTGCAAGTTTTGCAGCTGGTGCCTGGCTGCTGAAATTCACAGCCATAGCAGTGTGTGTTTTTGGGTTACTTAACCCCGAGGCAGTGTGCCTTCAAATCCATATCACAGGCTGCAAGCAACCTTTAATCTGTCTGCTGCCATCAGTTACTGTACCTGCCAGTTCATCATGTTCACAGTAAAGCCAAAAGACGAAGTAGCGATTGAAAGGGAGCAAACTGTACCTTAAGAAAATGGCATTTTTCTGGCACTGATAAAGGTATCAGCTGCCAGTCAGTAGAGAATGGAAATTGTTCCAGGTTAAGGATCAGTCGGCCAAAACATGCATTTTAAATGAATATAGCAGCTACCCTGGGATAAATTTCAGTGGCAGCTGAAACACCTGCCCAGAAAGAAAGGCAATTTTTATCCTGTGGCTCTTCTTTATGAGACTGAAATTTAGCACTTAGGTGGAAATATCTCCATAGAATGAATACTAAACAAGCTGAGTAGTTTAGGAGGACAATCAGCTGTTTAAAACATAAGATCAGTGCATATGTTATTTTCATTTCTCTTTATCTTCCTCATCTGATTTTTAGGAATTATGGGATGTTCAGATTTATGGTTTCCATGTATGTGAAGTGGAAATAGAAACTCTTCACAGATTCTAATTTTCTGATGGTTGTTTATGTGAAACATCCTTTCAGATGGGGAAATGTCTCTTACCTATGTGAGCATACTAAGAATGTGCTAAATGGATCTCACTTTAACTATTAATGTCTTCATTTCTTATTTCCTTACATGTCATAAAACTGAAGTTATGTACAACAAAGCAAACAGACTGTTGTAAGATATTTCAGCATGAAATTGTATTATTTCTACTTTGTGTGTGCTGGAGAACATTTTAATCACTATTTTTTTAAAAAAAACATTTCTCTTTCTTTCCCAGTTAGTTATTTGAATGATTTGCACTACAACTCTATTTATAAAAGACAGGAATTGTAGATACTTTCATGATAATGACTAGGGAGGAGTTTGGTATGAAATGTACCTTATATAGCCCAGATCCTATTTAGTTGCACAGTGGCTGGCAGCTCTGGCATGACAAATTGATAAACATTTTTGGCTTATAATGGCATTATGTGTTTGTTTGTTTGTTTTACAACTGATTGATCTTTATAAGTAGTGTTTCATGGCTTTAGGGCAATATTAGCCTCAGTTTGCATTTCCTGAACTTCAGTAGGGCTTAACCACTGGTGTGGACTTCTGGCCTCGACTTGCACTTGCCTACACCCAGGGGCACCGAGGGACGTTACTGACTCTCTCTCTCTATATATATATATATGGCAAAACGTTGGAGGATGCCATTGGCCTGGCTCTTGCTTGTGTTTTTCACTTCTTGTCCCATGGACTTTATGTGCAATTATATTCTTCTGATTTATTATACTTGGCCTCTTTTGTTTGAAATTTCTACCTTTCTTGGGCTGGTTCAGGGTACATTGGAAACTATATTTATGCTTACTTACTCCATTCATTCATTATCATGACTTAACTGTACTGGATGCTGTACTGGGAGGTGGGAATAGTGTGGTGAGCAAGTTAAACTCATGAGCATGAGGTGGGATGTGTTCCAGGCACATCAACAGGTAATTTCATTGCAGTGTGATATGTGCTATGGTAGATTAGGTGCCAAGTGCCAAAGGATCATTGAAATTGGGCTGTGAGTACTTATTTGAGTGTCTGAGCTTGCTTTCTCTTTTCTTGGTCCCAAATACATTATGCAGATACTGTTTTTATTCCTAGGATATTTTCTTGAGATTTTATTCTTAGGATCTTGGTTGATGGTACAAAGATAACCTTTAAACACAATAACAAACTCCAGGAGAAAAGGGAACAGGTGCTAAAATATAATAAGGTTTAATCTGACTTGCCAACTAAATGTGACTTTCAACAAGTACTTTAACCTTTCTAATCATCATTTATCTGTAAAACAAAGGCAATAATGCCCTTACAGGGTGTTGGGAAGGTCTAGCGTTTCTATCTGTAAGGTATTTTTTTTTTTAGCATAGTTCTGACATATGGCAAGTCCAAAGTAATTATCACTCTGCTGTTGTTGATCAGTGATACTATCTACCTGTGAAAGGGCAAGCATAAGGATAAAGGCAAGGATTTTGTGTTGTTAGTGTGTGTGTTTGTGGTTTAGCAGACATAGACGTCTCCCAATTACACTTTTGTATTCTCTTGTCTACTGACTGATGCTGCAGTTTTCTCAGCATCAACATGCCTTTAAAAGTATGTCCTGAGTGAGCTAAATTAGTGGCAGCTCATTGATTCTTCCTCCTTCCTGAGGTGCCTTGAGAAGGGTGTGACTAACATCCATTGAGCATAAGCAAGGCATTTCAAGTTGACTTTAACTTTGCCTGTCACACTGAAAAATGGCTCCTTATGAATTCTTAAAGGGGAACAGAGGGACTAAGACCACACTACTCTCAAGGCAGCCTTAATAATTGGATGTAATATCGCTGTCACATTCTGGATATGAACACGTCTTACCATGAAGTCTCAAAATGTTCAATTTGGCTTGCTGGGATCTCAATTTTAGACTGTACTTAGGTGAGATTAAGCAATGGTTGCAAACTTCTTTGCCTGCACATAGTGGCCACTCAACTTACTTCTGCATAGACTATTCCATCATCACTAGAGACCTGTCAGCTAAATTCTCTTATCCCTATTACTCAAATGAGAATAAAATAATGAACTGTCTGCAGTAGCTAATTGACTTGCCAGAGGTTGCCCCAATCAGAGTTATGCGACATGGAATTGGTAGCCAGGCCTTGTCACCCCTGGTCCATGTGCTTTAGACTGTACCATAATTGCCTTTTATCTCTTTGCCAGTAAGCTGGTTTGTTAGTCACATTCTATCTTGTGGCATCCTTGTTAGCCAACCCGATTGCTTGAATTCTGTTTGTATGAGGTCTTATCTTTCCCCTTGAAGTCTAACTAGGAGAGATAATTTTTCGCATGGATTAAATTAATGTAGTAGCGTGATGAGAACTTAGAATTTGAAACACCTAGATCTGCTCTTTCTCCTACCTTTTATTTATTCTCATAGAGAAAATAAATTTTCTTTCATATAAGGAACTAAACTATTCTGAGCCTATTTCCTGAATTTGGCTAATATCTCTTTTCCAAGGGTCATTAACAGGCTCAAATGAGATATACACATGGGCAAACATCTTTAGGTTGCCCAATGCTATACAAATATATTAAATTTGTGACATCCAGTCTTACCTTCACCTTTGAGTGTAAACGCCTTATCTAATGGCCAGTGTTTATGGTGTAGCTCCCTATCTTTCCATATATTTTACGTACATCACACACTTGCTTAATGGTAAATTCCTTGAAGATAGAAAACACGTATTTTAAATTGTGTTCCATGATGATAGTGAGTAGATAATTTCTAGCAACTAAATTTAATAGAATAATTACAATTATCTTTCTGGAAGCCCAAAACATACTAAGCCTTTAAATATGGTAAGTAAATGAATAAAGAGTTTTTTTCCAAAGTAGTCGACCCAAAGCCATATTTTAATGAATGTTCTAAATCAGTGGTTCTTAAACAGAGGTGACCTCCCTCTTCACAGGAAACATTTTGCAGTGTCTGATGACGTTTTTGGTTGTTACAACTGGGAGAGAGGGGTGCTAATGTGATTTAGTAGGCAGAGCCAGAGGTGCTGCTAAGTATTCCATAATTTACAAGACAAGACAGTCCCCACAATGGAATTGTCTAACCCAAAATGTTAACTGTTCAAAGGCCAAGAAATCTTGCTCTAGATTAAAAACATTGCTGCTGAAACTATGGTTCTTGAGTCAACGATATTGGCCTCCTTGACAGCTTATTAGAAATGTAGACCCTTAGGTTCTATTTTAGACCTACTACAATAAGAATTTGAATTTAACAGGAATCCCATCTGATTTGCATATGCATTAATGTTTGGAAAGCACTGGATGCAAATAATACTGTTTTCTTAAAAGTTATCTTTTAGAATGGTTTGAGACTTACCAAAAAAAAAAATGTGAAGAATTACAGAGTTCCCATATACCCACACTCAGTTTCCCCTGTAATAAATACCTTATATTATGGTAATTTTTTATAATTAACAAACCAGTATTGATACGTTATCATTAGCTACAGCCAATTCTTCATTCATATTTTATTAGTTTTTAACTCATGTCTTTTTTGTATTCCATATTCTCATTGAAGATATAACTTTATGATGTTTAGTGATCATATATCCTTAGGCTGTTCTTACGTATGACAGTTTTCTCAGACTTGTTTTTGATGACCTTGACAGTATTGAGAAGCAGAGGTTAGATATTTTATAGAAGGTTCCTCAATTAAAATTTGTCTCCTTTTCTCATGATTAAACCAGGGGTATATTATCTTTGGAGAAAGACCACAGAGGTAGAGTACCATCTTAATCGTATCATGTCAAGGTTACATACTATCAATGATGATTTATCACTGGTGATACTGACTTTGATCACCTGGCAGAGGCATTTTTGCTCAGTACTACATTCTACAGCTTACACTTACTTCTTATCTGATTCAATTTCATCTTACTGGCCAATGAAGGGTCTGTCCTTCAGCAGCTACCTTTTGTTTTGGAATTCTAAAGGCCTACATTGTTACAGTCACCAGATTTATTATACATGTGGAGCTGCAAATTGTACATTTGTAAATGAACAGTTTTACAGTTTACATGGTGGACTTTATTTACTCTGGGGAAATATCCAGATTGCAGTAAAGGACAAATCTGATTAATCAAAAGAGCTAAAAACCACCTGGAACCAACAACTAATTGGGATTATTTTTTTAAAAAAAGAGAAACCAATCCAACTGGCAGTTTCAGATCTGAATTTTGAAATATATTAGATAGGAAATCAACGTTTTTAGTCAAATAGGTAGTTGCAGAGAATGTTTCGCCCCCCCACCCCCCTTACGAACATGTCATGACTTTGACCTTCAGTGTGGTAGGGTGATTTTGTAGAAGCTGGAAGAGAAGGATTACAGTTCCTTCACTGGATACCCATGTCTTACAAGTAGTCATATAGTAGGTACAATTAGATTATGCCTTAATGTCTTCATCAGATTTGGATAATTATTTCTAACCTGTGTACTTTGAGTGTGTTGTAAGGATAAAATGAAATAAAAGATGTGAACAAGTACTTATTTATCTTAAACTCTACCTCACTGTAAATTCCAGCCATTACTTTTTACTACCACTTAACCAATACAAGATAGATCTTAGTTTCTCACCCCTCTCTGGCATTCCTACCTTTGCACTATTGGCATTGCTATCTTCCCACAGTCTTCTGCAGCAAATGGAAAACTCCTTTCCCACCTAAAACCCTCAGCTTGGTATTATACTTTAACAGTAGAAATATCGGTGGATTCTCAAGTACAGTCAAAAAGTATAGAAGTAGCATTACTAATGTTTTAAAAATGTAAATTCCACTCAGCAAAGAACACTCTAAAATTTTGACCTTGCAAATATGAATATCCACTAGCAGCTTCTTCGAGGCTCTCAAGGGCAGGATGTTCTCTGAGATTTTGAAGAACCCAGGAGCCATTCTGAACTGCTGGTGTTTATCTGTGTAAGTGACATGTCAAGGGACTCAGATTGAACAGTGGAAAAATAAGTGTCTAAGGATGAGTTAGATGCCAGCTTTTTATGGCCCCATAAATTTTTAACATAAGAGCTTTTGTTGAACTTGAAGAATTCTTTGTTCCTTTAAAAATGAAATACTGAAAAGCAGATTTGAGTTCCACAATAATTTTAAAATTTTCTTTTAAAGTAAATATTTAAGAATCATGTAATCATAAAATTGAACTTAAAACTACCCAGGATATATGTGCAGATGCATGCTGAAGCCACGGAAAATTAAATGGCTTGTACAGTCAGCTTCTTAGTTACTGAGTCAGGACAAAAATAAAGTTCTTTTGACGTTGAATATGATACTCCGTTCAATCTTTCATGCTGTGTGTTATCTCCAAATAGTGCAGTTTGATTTTTTTTTTAAGTAAAATCCTATAAAAAAAAATATACCTTTATCTGGGTATAGTATAAGTATAGACAGTCCCCAACCTACAATGGCTTGACTTACAATTTTACAATGGTGCAGAAGAGATGCACATTCGGTACACCCCTGGACTTATGATAGGGTTATGTTCTCAAAGAGCATTTGTAATTATATCTTTTGAAAAATTTTAACACTTTAGAATTTTTTCAGATCGAAAAACGTAAAAATCACAATTCTTTTGTCTTGGGAACTATTAAAATTAGGGGAAAACTACAGGAAGATTTCAAGAGATTACATGAGCAGATACAGTGTCAGATCTATTTCAATATTAGCACGCATAAAGCAACATATTTTGAAGGGAATGTATCAAAATTCAATTATGGTATATACACCCTGCAACTGATTTCAACATCTGAACTAGAGTTTGTGATCATTATAAATCATTATAAATTGTGATCATAGTAACTTTAGTGTAAGGTGTTGCTACAAGCCAGAAGGTCAAATAATCATCGTGTTTGTCTATCCAATGCTTCCGCCATGGTAAAATGCTATTGCATTTTTCTGCTTAAAAAATCTTTCTGGAGAAACTTCTCCAGGAAAGGTAGAGAGTGCTTAAAGAAATTACGAGAGAGCAACTAAAACAGCCAAGAAGGCAAAAATTTCAGGTAAACAATTTTCTTATCTTTATTTCAAATGAATGGAACCAATAAGAGGATATGTTGAAGCCTATAAAATCTGGAAAAGAGTGGGTACAATAAATGTGGACTTTAAACATGAAAATCTTTTGAAGTTTAAAAGAGATAAACATGGGACAAATGAAAGCAAACATTGGTTCTAATAGTAATTCTTTCTAACTTTATCCTTGAGTGCCTGGGTCCTTCCAAACTCTCAACCTCTGTAAGTGCTGTTTCACTTCTATGTTCTATTTTGATGTTGGATAGTGACCATGATGGGCAGTTTATTGAAAAAAAAAAGTATCAGCTTAACACTGAAGGCCTAAGAACCAGTTTTTTATTCTTACTTAGACCATCTCAATTTTATATTTAGTCAGTTTTGCTCTGGTTCTCTCTGATAGGTGTATTGTGAACTTATCAAAGAGAAACTAAAGCATAGAAGAAAGGAATGTCATTGTCAGCTAATCTAAAACTTTTTTCCATTTTGTAACTTCCTTTTTCTTAATCAATTTGCACCTTTATTTTTAGCCACACTTTTTATATGATACTTGTTTCAAAATTCTATTGACATTCTTCTCCTAGCATCAAGCCCTGAATGCTTATTTTCCCATTTTTCACTGGCTGCCCTGATGGTAAGGCAGATGCTTAGTTCACCATGGAGAGGTGGGAGTGACTTTGCCCTCCTGTGCACTGATCTTCATTCTTCTAGGTGGAGTGGCTAGAATCCATACAGAAGTTGAGAATGGAGATCTGAGTTTTAGTTCTGGTTCTGTTCTACCAGAAATTTTGTTCTCTTTTACCCTACCAAGTTATTGAACTTCTAAGAATCAATTTTTCTCATTTATAAAATTAAGCGTTGATCATTATAACCTTGAGTGTATATTTCAACTCTAAATTTGATGACTCTAAAGGAATTGTTCTCCTGAGTCATATTCACCACTCTCATCGGTCTTGAGCCAAAATTTATTATTTTGCCTCCCATAGTTTCTTCTTTTTCATTTTACATACTCAGAATTCTGATTCTTGCCTCTAAGCTATTTCTTTCACATTTTGGCATCTGTCCCTTTACTGAATTCATAGAAGTGCATTTGAAGTTAGTTTTCTAACTTTAATATTCTTCCAAGTTTAAGTTATCCAGAGTTATTTATAGCAAAAATTTGGAAAGTTTTACTTTTTTGTCATTTTTTACCAGGAAAAAAAAACCCTGCATATTTGCTCACTAAAGTTCACTTTTTACATTTTGTGATTATTGTGGAATAGAAAGTATTCGCTAATCAGTCACTTAAAGTTGGAGCACCTTGTCTAAAATCAAACTTTTCCTGGAAGTTCCAGTTTTTGAAACAATTCTTATTTAAGTGCTGTATCTTTGTCAATTCTAAAACATTATATATTTTTAATACTAACTTACTCAAAATTTTGGTTTTAATTTTTTAAAGAAAACCAAATTCTATTTAGAATTTATCTAATTTAATCATTTAGCTAATTTATGATGGCAGTTCTGTTTCAAAATTAGTACTATAATAGTTTTTTAGTGACTCTATCCTCCCTCCCTCATTTGTAATAGGTTCAGATATGGCTACAACATAAATGACAATTTTTCAGCGTATCTTTGTTCTTATACAACAAACGTGACTGAATTTATCAATGACAGTTAAGATGAGTGAAGAAGAGTGTATAATCTGAAGATACATTTTTAATGGATTTACTTAATATAGTCATTGTACTTATAGGTGGTCTAGACATGTGGATTGAAATAAATGAGGCTAATCTATGAATTTTAGAAAAAATACATTCCTTTCACTAATTGAGGGGAGTGAAAAAGCATGTCCTCATTTATTGACAAACTTCTATTCAACTAAAAGCATTTACTTTAATAGAAAAAGTGTCATTGGTCCATAACCAAAACCAAAAATTTCTCCTTATGCTGTAGCATACCAAACCTCTTAGTGGCCTAGAACAATTCATTATCTCTAACGGTTCTGTGGGTTACCTGGATTCGGGTGTTTCTTGTGTGGGATCTTTCCTGTGGTTTGAGTCAGATGGCAACTAGGGATAGAGTTACCTGGATACTTAGACAGAAAGCAGAAGCTGCCAGGCCAGCACCATTTCCATTGTATTCTATTGGTCAAAGCAGTTACAGGGCCTGAGCAGATTTAAGGATGTTGAGAAGTACCTCTTGAAGGGCACATTGTTTAAGAGCATGCAGCATGAGATATATTGTTATGGGATCTTTAGCGACTACAACTCATCATAATAGTTTTAAAGGAATACCCTACCATATTCCTTAATGCTGGGGTTGGCAAAGTACAGTCTGCAGGCCAAATCTGGCTCTCAGCCTATTTTTGTAAATAAAGTTTTATTAGAATATAGCCATGCTTACATATTTATATGTTGTCTATTGCTGCTTTCACAATACAGTGGCAGAGTTGAGTAGCTGTAACAGACACCATATGGCCTGCAAAACTTAAAAATATTTACTCTCTGGGCCTTTACAGAAAAGATTTGCCAACCTCTGACTGTTAGTCATCTGAAGGTGTGCGTTAATAATTACATTAATTTAAATTCTTATTGGCTGTATTCATGAATTTTTTCTATTTTTTTTTCTCCAAACTCTAATAGCTTCCATGACTACTCTGATAATTTCAGGGAAAGTAAACTTGTTTTTTTTCTGCAAAATAGAAGCTTTCCCTTCAGCCCTCACTCCTGCTCCACAAATGTGGACTTTATTGTTTTATGAGGTTACTCTGTTTTGTCAGATATTATATAGGTTATAGTGGTCTTCAAACCTAAGCTTGTCAGCAAGTAGAAATAATTTGGGGAACTTTAAGACCTACAGAAGTCAGTATCCCACCCTGTAGAAATCCTGGTTTACTTAACCTGGCCTGGGTAACAGACATCAGTACTTACAAATCTGTAGTGTGCCTGGAGAAGAACACTTGATAACTGTTGCACATCTTGAAGTCTTGTTAAATCAACAATAAAGCAACCCATCTTCTGTAAATTAATAAAAATACATTCATCTCTTGCAAAGAAGTGACTCGAATTTTTTCTGAAAATAGATATAATGCACTCATTGCCTTCTAGAAAAACACTGTTTTCTTAGGTGAAGACAAAGTGTCTTTAGGGGGAAAAAAATGCTTTCTTACATAAAGAACCATGATCAGAGGAGGAAAAAGGAGAGTATAGGAAAAAAATATATGGCAATATTATCAGGGAAGTGTAATTATTATCCCAGTTGTATATTGCAGTAACTAGAAATATCTAGTATGAAAAAAGGCCTTGAAATGGGCAAGGTCTGGGAAACAGTGAGGGCATTTGTATGGAGGACTCTGTAAAGAAAAACCAACAGAGAATTGCACCTCACCATTTTGCAGGAGGCAGAGGCTGCTGCAGTGTTTGTGTGTTGGAGGTGGAGGAATGGAGAATGAAATGATAACCATGGCCTAAGGCAAAGGTCAGAACTTGAAGAAAAAACTGAAATATGTGTTGCCTCCCTAACCAGTTCCATCTTCTAGATGAAATTCCATATGGAAGGGGTATACAGATTTAAAGCTACAATCAAGTAAGTTCAAATGAAGTGGTTCAGTCCAAGTTCAATGAGACCACAATATATAAAGAATCTGCCTTTATCTTAGGATGGTAAAAGAAGACAAAGCAAGCTCATTTCTAAAAGGCAGCATCTTGCATACTTTCTGCAACCATAATGTCAGGCATACCAATTTGATATCTTAGATATAATTTCCGATTGTAATAGTAATTTCATTTTTAATTAGGCTGAAAGCTTCAGCTGCTGGTAGGCGTGAAGTGTATTTTCTCCCAAAGTCATGCTGCTATAATGCATTATTTGTAGAGTAACATCAATTTTGTTTTTGTTTCACAAAACAAAATACAGTTTGCCTTTTTCCACCCAAAGAACTTCAAAACTAATAGAGATATTACATAAGTCAACTAACTTGAGAAAGGTATGATATTTTGAAGAACTGAGCGGGAGGAATCTTGGGACTGGGTTAAAAAAATAGTCTTCATTGTTGAAATAAGGAATGATTCTTCACAGGGACAATGGTTAGTAAGAGGGATGTTACAGTGCTGTTCAGCAGAGCTTTCTGGAAGAATGGAAATGTTCTACACTAGTGCTGTCGCCACTAGCCACATGTAACATTTGAGCACTTGATATATGTTTAGTGCAAGTGAGATGAACTTTTCATTTTATTTATTTTTAATTAATTCACATTTAAATAGCCCCATGTGGCAACTGGCTACCATATAGGAGAGCACAACGTAAAGGAAACAAAGTGTTCCTGGAAATGAAAATGAGAAGATGGAAACCAATTGTTGTTCGTCATTATAATAATAATTCATAAAACAGAGTATGTTTCTAATTTAAAGCTTTATCATAATCATCACAGGTGAAGATGGACATCTTTTTGTTCCTAGTTATTCATTTTAATAAAGTGTTTGTGGAAATTATGTTAATAAAAGTTACCCTTTGATCATTATAAATATAGCCTGTCAAAACTACAATTATTACATTATCAAGGAAACCATTTTTCCATAGTTTAGTTTACAAAACTTGGTATAATATGCCACATATCACCTTTAGGTTAAATATAACAACAACAACAAAAAAAAAAAAACAGTGAAGCAGATTTAGTCACAAGGGACATCTCATCAAGTAGTTAATTTGTAGAAAAATTTCATTTTTTCAATTTGAATGAACAGATGGCCTATTCATTAAAATTCAAAAGTAGATAATTACTTGATTCCAGTATTTTTAGCAAAAGGACATTTTATAACATTGTGTTTGGGGAAGACTCATAGGTCCTAAAATGCCTTGTGTGACTGGACACATAATTCTCCACTGTCTACAACTGCCTGCCGTGCTAACTGAATAAGTAGGTTAAAAATAGCCTTGCAGCTCTTCTTCAACACGAAAACACTCACTTAAAAAAACCTGCTCATCTCTCTGAAGAAATATCTTCACACTAACCTCTAAACCCTGCTCAAACATTCAATCAGCAAATGTTTATCTATCATTTTTTGTGCTGGATGCTTGAAAGGGGGGGTATACATTCGAAAAGATTGCCCTTGCCCTTAAGAAGTAGAGTTCAATGGTGAATGTTCCTTGATCCAACGGTCCTGAATTTTCTTCAATTTAGTGATATTCTGCAACTCTTTTCTCATTTAAGTAGTTCAATAAAGGTGAATACTTAGTAACTCATTACAGAATATTCATATGATGAAGAATTCTGTATGAATAAATCTGCTATTGAAAATGTCAGTGTAATGATGTACATCCTAGAATTACCTTACCACTCAAAGCTTTTCTTTTCTTTCTTTCTTTTCTTTTGACTAGAAATGTTCCTTCTATTCCTAGATACATAAAATGAGAGAAGTAACATGTTTGCCTAATTTCCCTGGTTGCTGGGAAGCTCAGAGTGTGTGTTTTTACTCTGGCATTCCTGATCTAGGAATTCTTGATGTAGTTCTTCTTCAACCTTTACTTCCTAGTTCTTGATTATCTCTCTATAGGGTTTTGCTATAATTCATCCCAAACCTTTTTTGGAATAAGTTTATAAACTTCTCTTCAATTTCTAAAATGTGTTCATTTCCACGAAACATTTTAAGGTTTCTGAAAATTGTTTTGCAATTTAAGAATATAAAGTTTACATCTGCCCCATGAACCAAATTATGTAAAGGAAACTTGCCACCTTGAATTTTAAATCAAAGGAAAACAACGGTCCTCACTAATTAGATGTGATCTTCATCCTTTCGTTCAGGTTCTGCTTTTCTAAAGTATAATTTTCTCATCATACACTTGCTCCATTTTGGCCTTACACTTTGAGAAGGATGGCCCCTGCCGCAGGCATTTTCTTAGGTCCATGTTGACAATCTTATGGTTGAATACAGGAAAGTAAGAAATAGCTATGTATGTACATTCCTAAACTACCCGCTCTCAGCAGCCATTTCTCATTTGAGAGAAAAACCTTTTCCTAAATCATACAAAGACCCACCCATGATAAACAGAAAAGCCTTGTCCATGTTACAGTAAAGTAGTACACATCTGCAAGCCTCTTTCCAGAACTCTTGGTCACGTTTCCAGATTTTTTAAAAGTAATATAGCACATATACTGTGTGTTTTATAAAACCGCCAATTGAGTCTGGCACATCACCTATAGCCAAACACATTAACCTTTCTGCAAAGTCTGTAAATGGTCATTCGGGGTCAAATAAATAAAGGCCATAAGTAGTCTCATATTCATTTAGATCAGTTTTTGAAGCCAAATGAGAAAACACCTTTGGGATTTAGAGAGCATACCAGGGATTGCAGATCTAATGGTAACTGATATATCACTCTCAGCCCCACCCCAGTGCTGCAACTCTCCCAGTGACTGTGTATGCAGCTGACTAACACAAGGAAGCCCTTTGGGCTCTGCACGTGAAGAATCCCTTGAAGAACTACCAGCAAGATTTAGCGTTCTTGCGAGTTTAGCTCTGACCTTTCTTCAGGAGATATATAAGAAAGAAAGAGTTCTAATGGCCAACACAAAAACCCAGATAATCAGAAATATTACACTAAACTGCAATTTTTGATGCCTTAACTTAAAACCTCCCACTGCTACATTGCATCCTATTTCCTTAACTTTAACTGTCTATTATTCCACAATACATTCACCCACCATTTCCATTTTTCTCTGAGTCTTCTCTCCACCTCTTCCTCCTCATCTGCAGTTTCTATGACATTCATATTCCATCTACCCATACCACCATTTCCATAACTAGACATAATAATGTACAAGGCTTGAATTTTTGCCTAATTCTCTTCTGCAGGAAGTCATAACCCAGTTCCTTCCTATAATTACTTTGGATGACTTAGCTGCCACATGCCTGGGTGGAATTGCAAAAGGCTGTAATATGTCTGGTTAGAATATTCCAGTGAACATTCCCTTATCATCTAGCACATGACCATAAAACTCAAAATTACAAATGGCTTCTCATTAATATGTATATGTAATCATTGTTCAACCCAGTATCTATTATTTTTGAGGGAATTATATCTTTGCATTGGTCACAAAAATATGTTTCTTGCTTATCGAAAGCATAAAATCAGACTGGGTAACATAGTGAGACCCCATCTCCACACACACACACACACACACACACACACACACACACACAAATACAAAAATTAGCCACGCATGGTGGCACTTGCCTGTAATCCTAGCTACTCAGGAGGCTGAGGTGAGAGAATCACTTGAGTCCAGGAGGTTGAGGCTACAGTGAGTCACGATCATGCCACTGAACTCCATTCTGGGCAACAGAGCAAGACCCTGTTTCAAGAAAAAACAAAACAAAAAAAAAAAAGAAAAGAAACAAACAAAAAAACTTTCATCAAGTTGACATTCATGTTTTCCCATCAAATAGGGATTTTTGTTTATTCTGTGGTCTGTGCCTCTAAATATATCCACATCTTACCACAGATGTGGATCATCTCTAAAGGGTTTAATCTATCCCTGCTTTTAATTCATTCTGACACAGTCATGATAACCACATGAAGTGTATTACTTTCCCTTGAAATTCAAACAGGTTCTTTCTGAGGATTGTGACTGCATTTTCTACCTGTAGAGCTGAAGAGGCTGATCCTTATTCATTTATTCAACTACTACCAGCTTGTAATATTTTTTCAATAGCAAACAACAAATGAACAACAAGCAAAAACAGATCTGTTTCTATGCCATTATCTTCTTGGTGCACTGAAAGCATGTCTCTGTTTGATATATACCAATGATTTAAAAAAAAATAGAAATCTTTGGAGGTCTGGACACAGGTGGCATGGGACTCATGGCAGATTTATTTGTCTTACATAAATCTTAATTTTCAAGCTTCCTGGATACCTTAATTGTGACTGTCAGTGTTGCACTTGTTCGTATATAGAAACACATTGTTCCACCTGCTACTTACATTTATTTGAAAGTAAATTCACAGTGATGAGGAATTTATGAAAAGTATGTTTTGTTTATTTTGATGTTATAAAAAGTTGCACATGTAAAACTGATTTATTAAAACATGCTATGTGTTCAAAAACAAAGACCAAAATGACATTGCAAAAAGAAAAATATGAATATAGAAATCTCAATTAATGAATTTTCAAGCTACCTCACCTAATATAAATAGCCATGATGCATTGGTTTCTATTTGGTGTAATATTTCCCAGGACTTGTTTTAGTTTTTTTCACCTACCCAAAACCTGCTCATTTTAGCAAATGGATTTTAGTTGTGTCAAACTTGCATATTATTTAACATGAGTTTAAATGGTCCAGTGCTAAAAATAAAAAAATAAAATAAATAAATAAATAAAAATAGTTCAATTCCTCTCGTGTTTACTCATTTTTACAGGATGGTATTAGCACAGAAAAGGTCTGATTTCGCTGTTCTTTGTAATGACTAAAATATGTGGGAAATGTGAAGAACTTATGTAAGCCCTTTTGGTCTCACTGAAGAGCTTTAATTTTATTCTTACTTTATAATCCTGGAGATGTCAACTGGCCCCATGACACTTTTCATGGACTTTATAGAGACCAAGGACTTCAAAGTCTGTTAGGATAACATTAAAAATAAAGGCCCAAGGCTAGCAAACTTCAACATTACTATTTCCTGTGCTGCTACAGCGATATACAGGGAAGCATGTTTTCTTAGCATTCAAGCATAATTTAAAACCACTCTGCACTAACAGCATATCATATATATATATATATATATATATATATTTTTTTTTTTTTTTTTTTTTTTTTTTGAAAGATGGAGTCTCGCTCTGTCGCCCAGGCTGGAGTGCAATGGTGTGATCTCAGTTCACTGCAACCTCTGCCTCCTGGGTTCAAGTGATTCTCTTGCCTCAGCCTCCCGAATAGCTTGCATTACAGGCACCCGCCACCATGCCCAGCTAATTTTTTGTATTTTTAGTAGAGACGGGGTTTCACTGTGTTAGCCAGGCTGGTCTCAAACTCCTGGCCTAGTGATCTGCCCGCCTCGACCTCCCAAAGTGTTGGGATTACAGGCGTGAGCCACCGTGCCCAGCCAGCATATATTCTGAATTTTCACATATTAGACACCGGAGTTTTCTTATAATATTATTTGGATATATTTTTATATCCCAATTTTTATGAAAAAGCCATCTCTTAGATGGAAGCACAACTTTAGTTTAACTTCTATTTCATAATTTTTGTGACTAAAATTCAATATTTTTACTTTTTATCTGTTGATAATCTTTACACTGTCTGGAGGTAGAATGCAAATTCCTTTTTTAATTTACTTTTCTGAAATCTGGGCATAGTTAGAGAGGATTTATGAAAGAAAAAAGAAATCAGATGCTCAGATGAAAACTTCTTATTTGTTTTTGATGCGAATCAGTGAATAAACTAAAAATCTGGAAAAACAGAAAAAGAACTATGAGCATAATACCATTTAGAGATATTTAAATTCAAAAGATAAATGATTTAGGACATTTTTGGAAGGGACAAATAGATGGTCCTCATTCATTAGGAATAATATTTTTTTATAGGAATTAGATTCCTAAATTAATTTATTGCTGCTCAAGACTGTGTAGAACTCCACATCCTTTTAAATATTTTAAACCTATTAGGTTTTTTTATAAAAAGTTCTTCAGTAATAGAAGAATGGTTAACATAAATGTGTTAAGAAACAAATTTTTTTTAAAGATTCAAGATAAAGTTTATATTTTATAGTTTCCATTTAAGAAGTATATCTAGTTTATGTTTTCATTTTTCTAAGCAGTGTATATAATGTTTTCATTTTTTGTAATTGGATTTGTGCTGACAGAGCCAAACATTTCCCCTGTTCCTCCTATGACCAAAGACATATTAGTAACTCTAAGGTGAGAGGCAAACCGTACGGCCAGGGAGCCAATTAAAGTTAGCTGGCAAGCAATGAGATGGAATCCATGATGATGGACTTCTAGCAAGTGCTCCAGCCAACCAACTTAACATGCTTTTAAAGAATTCTACTTTGTCTTCTCTCTCTTAGGCAAATTCTGGGCCATCATTTCAGTTCATTAGAAGAGAACAAACACTGAGAATATATATGGAAAATCTAAAGAAAATACGAACTAATAAATAGTTGCAGCTATAAAAATCTTTCAACTTTTTGGCAGAGTTTTATCCATGTTGGAAGGGATGAGACACTTAGACTGACCTAAGAGTGCTTTATGAAGAAGCTGAGTTGGCAGTGGTGTAGAGAAGGAAGGCTGGAACTTGAATGAGGGGAGAGAAGAAACACCTTGTCTTAAAAAAAAAAAAAAAAAAATGCCCCTCATTGTGGCAAAAGCTTTATAGAAGTCTATGAAAATGGCAAATTCAATGATGAATAAAGTTAAACATTTTGTGTAAAATATTAGAAGTGTATTCAGCTAACTAGGGGTTATTAATATTTTTTTGTGCTAGGGGCCCCTTTGGAAGTCTGCTGTGTATGAACCTCATTTCAGAATATTTTTAAGTGCATAAAATACACTACCTTCGACTACCAAAACAACTATTTATATTGAGAATCAATAACTAAAATAATATAAAATAAATTTGTGATGTGCTAATAGGTGTTATTTCTATTTAACACATTAAATAATAAGACCTAACAGTATGTCTAATAACTACCATGAGTTTAAGGGAGTGATGAGACTAAGCAATGTTTAAAGCTATTTGCAATAATTGTCATACAGTAAGTAAACTTTTTTTAATTGGTGACGATGTCCATAATACTCTTAAACTAATGTGATTTGTTACTGTTTTTTGTTACCTCACTTCAACTAAACGTTAGTAAAAATAACGATGTATGTATTATTTTTCTTATCCAAGTTCACAGATCCGTGAGTTCTATTAGGGTAAGAACCTCTGAGCTAGACCATGAGGTTTGAATAAGAGAATGTCAGAGATGAAGGCTCAAACTCAGGTTAATTTAGAGAAGATCTGTATTCATGGAAATACTAGACACACATTGCTAGCAATATGAATTTGACTCTAGAGAAACTAGTTTGAACTTCTTAACAGGGGGATACTTTATCAGAATTGTATCCAATAAATTATTCTTTTTCTCTTTGCAGTATAGTTTGATAGCAGAGAATCCAGGTCAACAAGGGCTTCAGACAGAGTTTCAGTTAAGAAATAGACATACTTGTGTGGATTAACTGTGCTCACAAATAAGTATTTGTATCGTCAATTGCATGACTTAAAGATAATTTGGTGTTCTTTGAAAGTGAGGTTGGGAAGGGATGGATGGTAATTTTGGAAGGCAAATGAGGTTATTACAGTTGGTGAAACGTGTTATAATTGTCCGAAAGTTAATAGGAGAGAATTACTGAAGGAAGGGTGAGAAGTCAAAGCATCTCTAATTCTTAATCTTTTCATAAAAGATATTATTATATTAATGGAATTAGTGACAAATCTTATAATTGAACAATTACTATGTACCTGTGCTAATCCTTATTTTTAACAACTTTATCGAGATATAATTCACATGCCATAAAATTTACCCATTTAAGGTGTTCAAATCAGTGTCTTTTAGCATATAAACAAACTTGTGCATTCATCACCACAGTCAAACTTAAAATATTCTCATTACCCTAAAAAGAAATTGTAGCTGTTATACCCAATTTTTCCACTCCTCCCAGTCATAGGGAACCCTAATCTACCATCTGTCTATACTGCAGATTTAGCTAGTCTAGACATTTTATATAAATGGAATTATATTGCTCTGGCTAGGACTTTGGGACTATATTGAATAGAAGTAGTAAAAGTGGGGATCCTTGTCTTTTTTCAGTTCTCAGGGGGAACGCTTTCAACTTTTCCCCATTCGGTGTGATATTGTCTGTGGGTTTGTCATAGATGGCTTTTATTACCTTGAGGTATGTCCCTTTCTATGCTGATTATGTTGAAGGTTTTAATCATAAAGGAATGGCGGCGGTTCTGTCAAATGCCTTTTCTGCGTCTGTTGAGATGATCATATGATTTTTCTTTTTAATTCTGCTTATGTGATATAATACATTTATTGACTTGCATATGTTAAACCATCACTGCATCCCTGGTATAAAACCCACTTGATCATGGTGGATTATCTTTTTCATATGCTGTTGGATTCATTTAGCTAGTATTTTGTTGAAAATTGTTGCATCTATGTTCATCAGGGATATTGGTCTGTAGTTTCATGTTTTAATTATGTCTGTTCTTGGTTTTGGTATTAGGGTGATATTGGCTTCATAGAATGATTTGGGAAAGATTTCCTCTTTCTATATGTTTTCTAATAGTTTCAGTAAGATTTGTACCAATTCATCTTTGAATGTCTGATAGAATTCAGCTGTGAATCTAACTACTTCTAGAAGTTTTTTTTTTGTTGGTAATTCTTAAATTACCATTTCAATCTCACTGTTTCTTATTGATCTGTTCAGAATTTCTATTTCTTTCTGGTTTAATCTAGTAGGGTTGCATATTTCCAGGCATTTATCCATCTCCTTTAGATGTTCTAGTTTGTGCACATAAAGGTGTTCATGGTAGCCTTGAATGATCCTTTGTATTTCTGTGGTGTTGGTTATTATATCTGCCATTCCATTTCTAACTGAGCTTATTTGGATCTTCTCTCTTCTCTTCTTCATTAATCTCACTAAATGGTCTATCAATTTTGTTTATCTTTTCAAATAACAAAATTTTTGTTTCATTTATCTTTTGAATTTTTTGTTGTTTTTGTTGTTATTCATTTGTTTCAGTTTCATTTAGTTCCACTCTGATCTCTGTGATTTCTTTGATTCTGCTGGATTTGGGTTTGGTTTGCTCTTGTTTCTCTAGTTCCTTGAGGTGTGATCTTAGGTTGTATATTTGTGCTCTTTCAGACTTTTTAATGTAGGCATTCAATGCTATGAACTTTCCCCTTAGCACTGCTTTTGCTGTATCCCAAAGGTTTTGATAAGTTTTGTACTATTATCATTCAGTTCAAATATTTTTTTAATTTCCATCTTGGTTTCACTATTGACCCAAAGATCATTTAAAATCAGATTAATTTCCATGTATTTGTATAGTTTTGAGCATTCTTTTTGGAGTTAATTTCCAGTTTTATTCCACTGTGGTCTGAGAGGATACTTGATATGATTTTTATTTTGTTAAATTTATTGAGATTTATTTTGTGACCTATCCTATGGTCCATCTTGGAGAATATTCCAGATAAGAGAAAGAAATAAAGGCATCCAAATTGGTAAAGAGGAAGTTAAACTGTTGTTGTCTATTGATGATATGATTGTATACCTAGAAAACTCTAAAGACTCATCCAAAAAGCCTTGGATATGATAAATGAATTCAGGAAAGTTTGAGGATACAAAGTCAATGTACACAAATCAGTAGCACTGCTATACACCAACAGTGACCGAGCTGAGAGTCAAATCAAAAACTCAAACTGTTTTACAACAGCTGCTCAAAAATAAAATGCTTAGGAATATACCTAACCAAAGAGGTGAAAGATCTTTGCAAAGAAACTTACAAAACACTGCTGAAAGAAATCATCAACAGCACAAACAAATGGAAACACATCCCATGCTCATCTAGGGGTAGACGAATATTGTGAAAATGACCATACTGCCAAAAGCAATCTAAAGATTCAATGCAATTCCCATCAAAATACCATCAGTGTTCTTCATAAAACTAGAAAAAAAAAACCATATAAATTATATGGAACTAAAAATGAGCCTGCCTAGCCAAAGCAAGGCTAAGCAAAATCACAAATCTGGAGGCATCACATTACTCGACTTCAAACTATATTACAAGGCTACAGTTACCAAAATAGCATGGTACTGGTATAAAAATAGGCCATAGACCAATGGAACAGAATACAGAACCCAGAAGTAAAGTAAAATTCTTACAGCCAACTGATCTTTGACAAAGCAAACAAAAACATAAAGTGGCAAAAGGACACTTGTATTAGTCTGTTCTCACACTGATAATAAAGACATACCTGAGACTGGGTAATTTATAAGGAAGAGAGGTTTAATTGACTCACAGTTCCACATGGCTGGGGAGGCCTCATAATCATGGTGGAAGCAAAAGAGGAGCAAAGTCATGTCTTACATGATGGCAGGCAAGAGAAACTGAGAGCCCAGTGAAAGGGAAAACCCTTTATCTAACCATAAGATCTCATGAAACTTATGCACTACCATGAGAACAGTATGGGGAAAACCACCACCATGATTCAATTATCTCCCACTGAGTCCCTCACCTAACTTGTGGGAATTATGGGAGCTACAATTCAAGATGAGATTTGGGTGGGGAGAGAACCAAACCACATCATTGTGCACTTGACCCCTCCCAAATCGCAGGTCCTCACATTTCAAAAACAATCATGCCTTCTCAACAGTCCCCCCAAGTCTTAACACATTTCAGCATTAACTCAAAAGTCCAAAATTCAAAGTTTCATCTGAGACAAAGCAAGTCCATTTCATGTATGTATGCATTTCCATACATCCTCTGAAATCTAGGCAGAGGTTCCCAAACCTCAATCCTTGACTTCTGTGCATCAGCAGACTCAACACCACATGGAAGCTGCCAAGGCTTGGGGCTTGCACCCTCTGAAGCCACAGCCCAAGCTGTACCTTGGCCTCTTTAGCCATGGCTACAGCACCTGAGATGCAGGGCACCAAGTCCCTAGACTACACATAGCAGGGGGTCCTTGGGCCCAGCCCATGAAACCATTTTTTCCTCATGGGCCTCCAGGCCTGTGATGGGAGGAGCTACCTCAAAGGTCTCTGACATGCCCTGTAGATATTTTCCCCATTGTTCTGCTGATTAACATTTGGCTCCTCATTACTTATTCAAATTTCTGCAGCCAGCTTGAATTTCTCCTTAGAAAATGGGTTTTTCTTTCCTATCGCATAGTCAGGGTGCAAATTTTCTGCTCTGTTTCCCTTTTAAAACAATGCTTTTAACAGCACCCAAGTCACCTCTTGAATGCTTTGCTGCTTATAAATTTCTTCTGCCATATACCCTAAATCATGTCCCTCAAATTCAAAGTTCCACAAACCTCTAGGACAGGGGCAAAATGCCACCAATCTCTTTGCTAAAACATAGCAACAGTCACTTTTATTCCAATTCCCAACATGTTCCTCATCTCCATCTGAGACCACATCAGCCTGGACTTTATTGTCCATATCACTATCAGCATTTTGGTCAAAGCTATTCAACAAGTTTCTAGGAAGTTGCAAACTTTCTCACTCCTTCCTGTCTTCTGAGCCCTCCAAGTCTCTAGGAAGTTCCAAACTTTCCCACATTTATCTATCTTCTTCTGAGCCCTCCAAGCTGTTCCAAACTCTGCCTGTTACCCAATTTTAAAGTCACTTCCACATTTTTGGGTATCTTTACAGCAGCACCCAATTCCTGGTACCAATTCACTATATTAATCTGTTCTCACACTGCTAATAAAGACATACCCGAGACTGGGTAATTTATAAAGAAAAGAGGTTTAATTGACTCAAAGTTCCACATGGCTGGGGAGGCCTCATGATCATGGTGAAAGTGAAGGAGGAGCGAAGTCACGTCTCACATGGTGGTGGACAAGAGATAATGAGAGCCAAGTGAAAGGGGAAATCACTTATAAAACCATCAGATCTCATAAGACTTATTCACTACCAGGAGAACAGTATGGGGGAAACTGCCCCCCATGATTTAATTATCTCCCACTAGGTCTCTCCCAAAACACATGGGAATTATGGGAGCTTCAATTCAAGATGAGATTTGGGTGAGGACACAGCCAAACCATACCAATACACTATTCAATAAATGGTGCTGGGATAATTGTCAAGCCACATGTGGAAGAATGAAACTGGATCCTCATCTCTCACCTTATACAAAAATTAACTCAAAATATCTCAAAGACTTACATCTAAGACCTGCAACCATAAACATTCTAGAAAATAACATAGGAAAAAAAAAAAACGCTTTTAGATATTGGCTTAGGCAAAGAATTCATGACAAAGAACCCAAAAGCAAATGCAACAAAACCAAAAATAAATAGATGGGACCTAATAAACTAAAAAGCTTCTGCACAGCAAAAGAAATAATCAGTATTTTTTAGACAACACAGAGTGAGAAAAAATATTCACAAACTATGCTTCTGACAAAGGACTAATATCCAGAATCTACAAGGAATTCAAACCAGCAAGTACAAAACCAAATAATCCTATCAAAAAGTGAGCTAAGGACATGAATAAACGATTCTCAAAAGAATGTATATGCACTGCCAACAAACATGAAAAAATGTTCAACATCACTAATTACTAGGAAATGCAAATGAAAACCACAAAGAGATACCACCTTACTCTTACAAGAATGGCCACAATAAAAACAGTCAAAAAATATTAAACGTTGGCATGGATGTGGTGAAAAGGCAACACTTCTACACTGCTAGCAGGAATATAAACTAGTATAACCCCTATGGAAAACAGTATGGAGATTCCTTAAAGAACTGAAAGTAGATCTACCATTCAATCCAGCATTCTCACTACTGAAGAAAAGAAGTCATTACATGAAAAAGACACTTGCACACACATGTTTATAGCAGCACAATGTGCATTTGCAAAAATATGGAACCAGCCTAAATGTCCATCAATCAATGAGTGGATAAAGAAAATGTAGTATATATGCACCATGGGTTACTACTCAGCTGTAAAACAAAATGAAATAATGGCATTCGCAGCAACCTGGATGGAGTTGCAGACCATTATTCTAAGTGAAGTAACTCAGGAATGGAAAACCAAATATGGTATGTTCTCACTTATAAGTGGGAGCTAAGCTATAAGGACACAAAGACATAAGAATGATACAATAGACTTTGGGGACTCAGTGTGGAGGGGGGAAGGGGGGAAGGAATAAGAGACTACACATTGGATGCAGTGTACGCTGCTCAGGTGATGGGTGAACCAAAATCTCAGAAATCACCACTAAAGAACTTATCCATGTAACCTAAAACCACTTGTTCACCAAAAACTACTGAAATAAGATAAAATATCAAAAATAAATAGAATTATATGACATGTGGTTCTTGTGACAGACTTATTTCACTTAGCATATTTTAAAGTTTCATTCACATTGTAGCACGTATCAGCAGGTCATTCTTTATTATGGTTGAATACCATTCTATATTTTGTTTATTCAGTCATCAGTTGATAAAGCTCTTCTTACGCATTACTTTAGTCTACCATCTTCCTTGACTGCCGAACAGAGGATTGTTCAGCAGTTTTCTTTTACCCTCAGTTTTTCTTTATTCTTGAGTCCTCCTTATTTTGTCCTCAATGGTGCTGGAGGACAAAGGTCATCATTCTCTGTCTGGGTAGTGACTTTCAAAGCAAGTCCTCTCACCCCCAACCTGCCCCAGGCCATTTGTATAATTGCTTTTGAGAAAATAAGTTTAAAAGCATTCTTTTTCATCTTATTAAGCAGATGTTTAGTATTTTTTGCAGGGTATGTGGTTATTCTTCATTTTAGTTTGTTCTTTGTTTTAAAACAATGTGCAGGTAGATAAGTGCTTGTTGTACACTCTGGAGAATCCTAACCTCATAAAATGGGAAAAAATACATATATCACATCAAGCGCAGATATTTTAAACTGTCACATAACAATTCTCATGGTAAGAAATGTATTATACCACTGGGTGAAGTAAGTTATAGTCCAGAAATGCTTTTAATAAGTGGAGTAGGAGGTTGATACTTTGAATTATTGTTGTTTCTATTGCTCTGGATGTTACATGAAATGAAATTATAATGTAGTACTAAGGCTTTCACACAAGCGTGTTCATAGGAGTAGTGACTAACATTTTGACTAACATTCCAACATATTCATCAATGAGTATTTACTAACCCTCTTTTTTTTTTTTTTACAACCAGATATGGTATGAATTAAATAATTGTTCCCTCAATTAGTTTATGCTAATATTAACAGAAAGCTTCATCACACAAAAAGATCTTTCACATAAATTTTATATATTAATACTGTGAAGCAGGTAGTTATTATTTCCACTGCATTGTTGTAGAAACTGAGAGCCAAAGGTTCAAAGCATCCAAGAGCAGTGAAGCTAGGATATCTGCTTAGAACTTGTGATTTTGTTTCCTTTTTCTGCCTAAGAGCCATGACAAAGCTAAACAAATGGACTTAGGAAAAGGACATGTAATCTCTGATTGAAGCAACATCTTGTTGACAGTACAGTTGACCCTTGAACAACACAGGATTGAGCTTCACGAGTCTACTTAGATGTAGATATTTTTCAACCAAACATGGATCGAAACTACAGAAACCCACATATAAGAAGGACTGACTGGGACACTTGAGTATTCATGGACTTTGACATACATAGGTGTCATGGAACCAATCCCCAGGTATATTGAAGAATGACTATTCACTTTTCTAATGCCTCGAAATTTACATGATATTGGATTTAGTATTCATTTGACATCTTGTGAAATGACCCTAAGATATATGCAAATTCCTGAGTCCTTAGTTTCTCACATTAATATAATTTGCACAATTACTCCAAATCTCCTGCCTTTTAACTTTCCTCATCACTCCTTCATCATATCCTGACCCCTCTATTCTTTGACGTACCTAAGCAATAGATCTTCCCTCAAGCTTTCATCTTCCCCCAAACCCCTCACACAAGAAATTAGTATGGAACAGACTTTACTAATAATTTGGAGGGAGGGGTAGGACATTCATTCTGGCAACAATAATTGAATACTGTACATTAGACATCCTTTTTACCAAAAGTCTTTCAGTCTCTGAAGTATGAGACTTTCCCACTGGCCTCTTTCTCTGTAACCTCTAGCTTCTTCATTTTTCCTGTATGTTTATGACTCTGCTCTTTTTTCCCTTCCAAATTTTATGAACCATGACCTAGAGCCCTGCTTATCCCCACTTAAAACTGCTACTCAATGTATTTTATTTTTTAAAAGGAAGAAAATTTTCTCTTTAAAAACTACTCAACGTATATATTCTTTGTCTTGCTACATGTATTATCTAATTCAATTATCATAACCCTAGGAAATAAGATACTATTATCCCAAATCTGTAGTGAGGTAATCCATGCACAGAGAGTTAGATAAGTTATCTAAGTTTCCACAGCCAGTCAATGGTGGAGCCAGGATCTGAAATTCTCAAGTATGTGTGGAGAAAGGATGTTATTCTTACATCAGTAGAGTGTCTTCATAAGCTTAGAAATTTCCGTAATTACTTCTATTTCAGGTGACATCTGCTGTGGAAAATTATTCAGTAAAGTAGCTTTGTGGCTTTATTCAATCTGCTGGCAACACGATTTAGTTAAATATGCAACCTGATGCTGCCCTTTTATCTAGGTTGTAATTTACATTTGGTGGAAGTTAATATGATAAATAGTGGAAGTCAAAGTTTTCCCTTCAAATATAGAGTATTTTGTATGCTCATGGATTTTTGTTTACATCAGGACTTCTCAACTCTGGCACTATTGACACTCTGGGCTGAATAGTTCTTTCTTGTGGGGGCACTATCTTCTGCATTATAACTACAGCCCTAGCCTCAACCCACTAAATGCCAGAGGACTCCCCTGGTTGTGACAACCAGGAATGTTTCCAGATATTACCAAATGTACCCTTAGGGGTAAAATTGCCCCCAGTTGAGATCTGTTACATTATATTACATACCCAAGCTTAATATTAAAACATAACAAAAATAAAAATCGCATTAAGACTGCCCACAATTCTGATAGTGATTTTAGTACTCTTGCCATTTGCCTGCCTCTAAGCAATTACGGAAATAGCCATTCATTCTTTAGGCTAATTGAAGGTGCTCATGTATTATAGAAAAAATAGAGCAAGAATGTATTATACATTGCTGGAATTAAGCTTAATACACTTGACTTAATTAAGACAATTAAATTATATGTTCAGCTCTCATTTATTTAGGGGATGATTAGTCTATTTTCCTTTCTTTTTTGTGGGTACACACTGGATCTGTGGCCTGTCTTTAGCTTTCCTCATTACTGGAAATTGAAATCAGTCCACAAACACTTATCTAGTGCTTGACATGTATTTTAAGTGCTAACATTTCAAAAGATAATGCGCAGAAAGATTACGGAATATGCTGCTGGGGAAGGATGTTGTGAAGTCCTTTCAGAATCCTGTTCATTGTCAGATAAATGGTTGACCCATCTACAATAGGTTTAGGATGTTCTCTTTTCCTTAATTATCTTCAAGGACAGAATTGCTGCAATATAAGTTTCTCATTCCAGACTTTTATTCTGATGGTTCAGATGATTCTCTATATCTAAATATTAAAATTGCTTAAATTTCAGTCTGTTTCCTCATACAAGTTTTCTTTGTGAATATGTATGTATGCCCCATGACTTCAGAATTAGAAACAGTTCTGAAGTTGAGATACCTTGATAAGTATGTTCACTCTTTTTTTGCATAAATGAGATTTTTAGTTTTGGATAGCTTATTTATGTTTTTGATTCACAACCAAGAATAACTATAATGGTTTTAGTTCATATGCAATATGTATTATAATGTTGCAGTTTAGTATAATGAAAATTGTTTCAAGTGTATTTATAGCAGTCATGACCAGAAGGGAAATCAGATTTGCCTAATTTAAGGAGAAGCAAAGATCTTCACTCATGTAGTTTCAACTTCAACTAAACTTTTCCATCTCACATTGTTTCATTCCATTTGGATAACTAGCGCTTTTGAGCACCCTGTAAGAATTATTTCTATGATGATATCAAAGAAAAGTGACTTCTTTGAATCAGAAGCTTGGTTCTAACTAAAATATTCTAAGAACATGATGGTCTTAGAAACTATGGATACAAAAAGGTTTAGAAAAAAACCTAATACATATATATGTGTAATGAGAAACTGCTAAGCAAGATACATAGCCAACTAGGAGTAAAACAAACTAAAATAGGGCCGTTTCTCACAGGCTTTGTTCAATGTCCAAAGAATGATTTTCAAACATCCAGATTAATACCATGAAGAGTTAACACATCATCTGGGGGGCAAGAGTTCAGATCCAGAGAGACTTTATCTATTCAGATTTGAAAGCAATCTTAAACTGACAACTGATAAGGCAACAACACACTGCTGTTCTTTAATTCAAGAACAAAATTGCATCTCACAGTGGGGTCATCCTTTTCCTTCTTATAGTGGCTTAAGAAAGACATATATAAATGACTGACAAGAAGTACAGGTTTAAGGGAGATATCTAAGTTTATAGTCTGTCCCTGGGAATTGGATGGCTTTTCCCGGTAGGTAGTCCCATGGCAGCCTCATCAATTTCTACTTTCTTACTGGATGACAACACCCCCCATCTAAAATGACCCTGCAAGGCAAGTCTGATATAATAGTATGCCTAATCTATTAAGAAAGCAGATCCACAGATGAACCCCATCTCCCAAAGGAAAATAAATCCTCGCTGGTGACAGCACAGCTCCACTACCAGAATGTTGAAAGTTCCTTCTGAATCTAGCAACTGTAGAAGCCCTTATGAGAGAATATGTAATGTAAAAGCCACAAACTCCAACCTACAAAATCATGAAGGTATAGTCAGATTACAGAAGGAAGGAGATAAGAGTTCTTGTCTAGACAAGACCTTTGTTATAGCACCTGATTCCCTTTAGTAGTCAATCAAGTTGTCCTGAATGTTCCAACCAAGATTTCTGGAACTAAGCACAGTGATTATAATTAGGTTATTGCCAGCCTTCTATTTCTGCCTGCCAGTAATAAATCTCTAAGCTGATTCTACTTATCATGAAAGTCCTTATGGCATAAAACCACAGGTTAGTGAAAAACTCATAAGGATAAACAAAGCCGGGAGGTTCTGAGTCTCCCTATAAACTCAGTTTCTTCCATTATGGATAGGGCCTTATAAAAGATAAATGCAGGTGGAGATATGCTATAATGGATCCCTTAATGCTTAGCATCTTCCAAGGGTGGTACGTGTATAGTGGTGCCAAATACCAGAAGATTGATTGCTTCTCAAAATGACAAAGTTTAGGACTTATGACTCAGCTCATTCCAGAGCATAAATGGGCATGTGTTACCTGAAGTAAAATTTAAAAGTGCATTCAAGTTACCATGATATATCTTTCAATTATTCATGACAATGCCAGGAGTGATAAAAGAACTAAATAAAACTATAAATAACCCTTTAAACCTCATTTTAGCCAACTGTTTCAAATCTTCTCTCATACAAACAACTTTAGCAATTTAGTAGAATTCAAATTAAAATGATTTGAATTTTTTTTTATATTTCTTCCTTATGAATATGGTGGTAAGAGGACATGATGAAAATTATACCAATCTAGTAATATATTTTTTAAAAGTAAATATAAATAGTAAAATGCACAGTAGCAGAATATATAAATTACCACATTTTGGATTATCATTTGTTCCCTTAGTAACAGATCTAATAGCCTCTAGTAACTGTTGGTCTTAGAGAAATAATAGAAACAGTCTAGAACTTAGTAAGGTGCTTGGAAAACAACTTTCTGATACTCTTGAAAAAGGAATCTTTGATTTGAAATCTAACATATTTGAAACTGAAACTAAATTGAAGTATTAAAACAATCAGGAATAAATGCTAATGAATGTCTTCTGTTTTTTTTAAAGAAATAGATATCACAGTAATCAATGAAGACCATCAGTAAACTCATCAAAATGCATTTCTAAAGTTAGTAGCAAACTATAATATATAAAAACCTCCAAACTGAGCTGTTTCTAAATTTGGTATGTCTCTGGCAAAAGCATGCTGTATATTCAGCCTACCTGACATTTTCCTTATTTGTTTTACCCTCTTTCCCACCTAAATAATAACATATAAGTTCACCTACTTTCTATGCAAATGGAGTCAGTGTAAAACACATCTCAGGTAGCCACAGAATGAAAAAGAAGAAAAAAAAACACAACTCCTTGAGGGAGTATAAAACTAAAGGAATGGCCTCATGACTACCTTAATACTTTAAAGGAAGAAAGGAAGTTGATTAGGTGAGATTAGGGGTCACTGGGTGTATGCAGTAAACTTTTATTATTCTTAGCTTTCTTAAGTGAACCACACATTTATACTTGGAAATCATTTGTAAATGTGTAATCACTTCTAATTTTGCTACAAGACGGGTGGGTGGCCTAGTAAATTAGTTTAACCAATTTCACATATCAGACCAGTAACTCACTAGACTCTTAGAAAATTGGGATACTTCTAAATGTCTCTGAAAGAGCCCTCATTAAAGTATCCAGTGTGTCCTACCTCCTTGAATTAGCCATGCCCCATTCACATAACAGGTGTGAGAAAGGATACCAAATTATGACTCGGGGTAACAAAGTACAGACACTGTGTTTTGTTTATCATTCATATCTTTCTGTTTACTTAAAAAATGCAGTGCTTTTTGGACGGGGCACAATGGCTCACGCCTGTAATCCCAACACTTTGGGAGGCCAAGGTGGGCAGATCACGAGGTCAGAGGATCGAGACCGTCTTGGCTAACATGGTGAAAACCTGTCTCTACTAAAATACAAAAAAAGAAAACAAAAAAAAAAAATAGCCTGGTGTGGTGGCGCGTGCCTGTAATCCCAGCTACTTGGGAGGCTGGGAGGCTGAGGAAGGGGAATTGCTTGAACCTGGGAGGCAGAGTTTGCAGTGAGCCAAGATCACGCCACTGCTCTCCAGCCTGGCTGAGCGAGACTCCATCTCAAAAACAAAAAGCAGTGCTTTTTGGATCATTCTCACCTGTCATATGACATCACATCCCTTACTTTTTTGGCTATTGTGAGTATATTGAATTTCCAGTGTTTAACTTAGCCTGGAAAAGATGTCTTATGTCAAAATTGCTATTTCTCAAATACAATCTGGCTAAGTGATTTTTAGCTATTCCAATTAATGTGAAATACAACCTTTTGTTACCAGCACTGATTATTCATATATACAAATAATTTATATTCATATATGTATAATTTATACCTACCTTATCAAAAAAATAAGTTAAACATGGAGAAATCAGGCAAATATAAAACAAGATCAGGAAAATAAGTTTGAACCAGAAGTGAGCTGAGAATAGGAAACATAATTCATTAGAAAATTAATTGTCAGTAAATTGAAACAGATCAGTGTTATATGAGTATGGTTTTTCAGGAAAGAAGTGGCAGTACGACTGAGTATGGTGGTCGTGGCAGTGAGGGGATATTCACTCTTTCCTATGGGGCGAATATCTGATCTTTATAAATTAGTTCTGATGTAATGGGTCCATAGATTTCCTTTAAGAAACCACTGAGCTAAAACAATAGTCCTGATGTTCTTCCTCCTTTAAAAAAAAAACTCCAAAACTATCTAGTAGAATTCTTAGTAGTGGTTTTACTCACATGGCCCATAGGTTTCTTTCCACTGAAAATGTTTAATTATCAAACCCAAAGAGTCAGAGAAATAGACTTGTACAAATCATTTATTTATGAAAGTTCTTTAGGCATTATTCCTTTTGCTTTGAGATCTATTAATATAATTGACACTAGATCTATAGGTCAAGAAAATTTTACAAAGCATTGGAAAATTATTACATATTATTCTTTGGAGTCTCTACCACTAGGCTGTAAGGGCTGAAGAAACATTACATCAAATGTTGGCCAGACATAGACAAATGGAGAAAAGAACAAAGCCATTGCATTCATCTAGGAAGATTGGTGTGATTTTCTGAGCTTCTATTTTCTTCTTTGGATGGGATCTAAAAGGTTCTCTCCTCAACCCCCCATAGAGAGGGAATCTGAAAACAAATTATTTCTCCACTGGGGGAGGGGAAATTAAAAACCTCTGTTACCCTATATTGTTCTTGGTTAGTTTCTGTAGTAAATGATGGAATATTGTGCTTCAATGTCATCTAATAAATCATACCTCCATATAAATTATAAGAAAATAATGCCAGTGATAAGAGCAAGCATTTATTAAGCATTTGCTATGTGCAGGGCACTGTGTTAAGAATTTTACCTGCTTTATCTCACTTAATTTTGACATTCATCCAGTGAAATAGGTGCTTTTGTTGTATCCATTTCACTGAGGCAAAGAGAAGTTAAGCAATTTGCCCAAGGTCATAAGGCCAGTAAGGAACAGAAAAGAGAACCAGAACTAAACTTTTGGTCTATCTTTAGATGATTTATAAATTTTTTAACCTCTGTGTGATATTCTGTCCTGTCTCTCATTCTTGAGTGGTAGATGAAATTTCTAGGGGGATAGGCTTGCCACTGAATAAAAGGAAGGAAAGTGCCATACTATCTGAAGCCTATGAAAAGATGAATTTACTGGACTCATTTTGATGGGGAAGAATTTTTCTTTCCTACAGTCAAGAAGTGAACCATGAGAAAGCTAGAATATTTGGCCGTACCTGTGTAAGCAAGTCGTTTTAAACCTTTTGAGTTGTTGAATTTGTTCATTCCTGACTAGTTTCTATACATACAGAGGGGCATGCATACACCAGTCAAAAATAATGAGGAGATTTTTATGAACTTTTATTCTAATTACTGCAGAATTCTGTCTTCATTGATACCATTTATGTAAAATGATTTTCAGGGTAGGATAATGTCCTCTGAAGGGTGAATCATGTACCACTAGTATATGGATTAAACTTAAAATTTAAAATATATATATTCAAGATTTTATCTCCATAGTATTTGAAAATAATCAGCACATTAAGCCTCAGTTGTTACAAAGATTATTGCCTAGATAAAACCAGGTTGATTTTAAAAGGGAAGGAGTGAATTTAATGTCAATACTCTAAAAGGTTAAGTATTACAGGTAGCACACAAATAAAGGAACAATTATGAAATCAAAGTATAAAGGCCTGAAGTTTGGCAAACACTGGAGGAACATAGTTCCTTTCAAACACAAGCTAACTCTCTTGACAGGCATTAAGCTTCTCTTCTGTAGACCATGGATAAATAACTTGGAGAAAAACAGAAGAGGAGAAGTCAGTCAAGAATGGACTGTGTTGCCTTTTTATTTCTACCTTGATTGCGTTAGGCGATGAAATTCTCGGTCTACATAGGTATGACTTTCAAAAATATGTATTTTTTTTTCATTTCTCTCATGAATAGCATTTGTTTTACTTGCAGGTAACAATGTATACCCAGTATGTGGTGTTTCCTTAGCTTTTACTTCCTTTAGCATTTCATATTCCAAGTCCTTTGTCAAACGTAAACTGTCGTAACACAGCTTTCTTTTCCCTCAACCCTTGTAGATTGTTTTTTCCTACAGTCAATGTTGCAGAGCTGGGAAGCAGATAAGACAGTCTTGGCCAAGTCAGACAAGATGTTTTAAATAAAAAGATACCATGAGCAGAATTAAATAATGGCAAAGGGTCAAAATGATTCCCCTCTTCATAGTAGCTGTCTTACTAATGAGAATTTTCAAGTATGAAGTGTGCTGTAGAAAATGTACCACTTACTCAAGTTTTCGTTCAGATTCAAAATTACATTAAAATTGGAATTACCATGGTTTACTAATAACAGATTTGGAATAATATTATGTTTGCCTGTTTGTCTCTATATTTTCTTGTTGTTTCTTTGGATCTCACATCAAATCTTTTCAGTAGTAAATTTAAGAAAACATATACTTTTCTTAACTTCCATATTTTGTTTTATTTCTTGCATTGCCTCTTGGTGACTTTGTTTTAATTGGTAACTGCATTTTTACAAATGAGCCTAACACTCCTCTTCACATTAAAAACGCAACAAATGAAGCATGAGAAAGAATTTATATAACATGTTTTTCCCTCCTCCTTTTTAGATGGTAAGGTTGAAGTTACAAAAGAAGGTGTGAAGTTGTGTACCATGGGTCCAGGAAAAGTGTTTGGGGAGTTGGCTATTCTTTACAACTGTACCCGGACAGCGACCGTCAAGAGTAAGACTATTTTCATATTTTTAAAATATTTTCAATATATTTTCCCTAGGCCTTTGAGATGTTGATTAAAATGCTCATTCAATCTTTATAATTTTATTTCTTTGTATTTTAATTTTTGCCCTGCAGTATAGCTGATGTATTTGTTTTCCTACTAAAGGTGATTGTTAACAGTTTTGTATAAATTACGTTTTCTTGCTGACTTCTGAAAATTATCCTTTAATCAATAAATTCTCATAATTAGGATTTTTTAAATGATATAATTTTATACATTTGAATCAAATAAGAGCAAGTCCTTTTCTCTCTTTATAGTCTCAGGATCATATTTAAGAAATTTTTACATGTCTGTCTATTTTGGGTTATATTCCTCACATAAATTCCACTTGTTTACTCAGTGGTTTAGAAAAATTAAGAGAAGAAATGTCCTTCATCTCATTCAAACATCATTGAGTAAGATATCTCCTGAATTCTAAAACTGCATCTGAGTATATTTTTGCCTTCAGCTGCTCATCAAGCTGTATATTATAGCATTTTTCTTTTCTACTGATTGAGCTTATTTTAAATCAGGGCAATAAAGCAGCTTGTTTCCCTAATTTTACATGTATGTGTATATATGATTTCTCTAGCAACTTTTATTGCTTGGCAGAAGCAGCTGCAATAGTTAGAAGGAAAAAGATTTTTTTAAAAAAAAATCTGCTTCCTGAGTAAGTATATAATGACTGTATAACAAACAGAGCTAAATTCAAAAGTCAACAGTGTAAGGTTCATTGCATCTTTAGGCAAACGTGTGTATTTCATGTTTGACGAGTCTTTCTGACACATTTTCCTGTGGTTGATTTCAGTCATAGATTACTTTGATTAGGTTTTGTCATTTTAAAAAAAAATGCTATTGGCAAAATGACAAGTACATTGTGAATTTCAATTAGTTTTATCTGGATCTCATTGACTACTTTTTGTATTAGATTTTTCCTTCAGAAGTACAGCATATAATTGAAAATACAATAATGAAATTGGATTTAAAAAAACGTAAGAATGCATGGCCAACTGGAGTCCCAGAAATTATCTTACACGTCTTATTAGTTAATCACCTTTTTATTCATTGGATTCACTGTAACACCAATTGCAAATGGACCCCTTTTAGGATGAGTCTTCCTTGGCATTTGATTCTTGATCTCTGAAAGCATAGGACTCTTTTGACTGATAGATGCTGCCATATTTTTACTTCAAGTGATCATTCAATTACATAGCTCAAAGAATGAGGCTCAGTGAACCATAATAGAAACTGCCACAACTTTAACTTACTTAAAAAGAACCTTAACTATAGAAAGAATAGTCATGGCTCCATTAAGTGAAACAATTTTTACAATCATGCTTCATTTTCATGAGAAATATGTTCCTTTTAAGATAAAAAAGACCAGAATAGCATATTTTGATGATATCTCAGAATTATATTTTTTTGTTTTAAAGTATTTAAAATTTTTAAATATTTCAGGCTTGTACACTGCCTGATAAATTTAATCTAATTGAAACTACAAAATTTCCAAAAGCCAACAGTTGGTAATAACATGGTAATTAATCTTATGAAACAAGGAATTTTTATTAAAGGAATATTTTAAATAGTTTATTTACATGAATTTTACAGCAAAGATTTTTAATAAAATGATTTGTTTGCTTCATAAACATCAGTTTTCTTATTAGAGTTCTATGTAATGATGTTCGTCTGCACTAACATCTATTGTATTCTGATTTGGCAAATTTAAATAGACACTATGAATCTAATTCAACAAGAAGAAACTAGATGTTGAATGCAAATTATAAGCCTAACTCTTTTGGGGTCAGAAATCCATCTTCAAAGAAAATGAGTAATGGGACATGTTCTTCTTTAACACAGACTCAGAGAAAGCTCAAGAATGCATCTGTGCATGTGTGTGTGTTTGTTTCTTCACAGTGCCTACTTAAGATATAAAGGTTGTGTTGACAAAAGAGCCTAGAGTTGGTGATGTGCAAATATATATCTGCATTTATAGGTACAGAGGTTTTGTGCATGAATCAGAAACAATATCTGTGAGCAACTGTTTCTTCCAAATGTTTCATAAGCACTATGAAATATGAATAATGATTGTTTATTGTTTCAGGACTTTTTTGTCCTGCCACCTCTGCTATCTAGGGAGATTGTACTTGTGACTGTAGGCCTCAAGCACCATTTTTTTTCTATATATTTAAATTAAACCTTCAGGCTGGATATGTTATGATTCTAACTAGATCACATTGTGGATGCTACTTTTACAAAATGACTACGTAGTATAACTCCCAATGCTGTCTTATTCTTTACATGTGATAAAAACATGTCTTCAGATTTATTTGGTTTATAAGGTTCATTTATTTCTTAGTATTCAAGATTATATCAACTTGTCCATATATTCCTGTCATCGTGTCATTTGGAGTATCAAATGACAACAGTATTGACCATTTGAAGTATCATTCAAAATAGATTCATCCACTTGGGCGTAATAGTCTAATTCTGAGGGGAATATTTTTCTACACAATAGCTGACCTATCCATGCTTCTTCTTTCTTACATACCTTGGCTTTTGACCTCCTTAACCCTAACATCACCCACTTTCCTTCGTGATTGAAAATGTTGATGATCCTTTCTCTTTTCTGTTTTCCTTGATCAGCCTGAAAGTTATCTGGCATCTTAACGCATTTTTATTTTCACAGTGGTAACTAAATCCTAGGTAGTGTTCAATAGTTTTTCAGTGTACATTACTTGTTTCCTGTTTAGGAGAGCAGTTTTTGCAGTTGTATCAGGCTGTGAATAAATACATTTCAGTGACTTCATCAGCTAATGAATGTGATCAGAACACCTGTGGTTTTTTTCAAGCTTAGGTTATCAAGAAGTAGTTTTCTTATTAAAGCTCCAGATTGACATATGCTATAAAATATGATTATGAGCTTGTTCATAGTGATCCAACAGAAAGAAGCACCATGGTAGTTTGAGGCAAGCTCTTTGGTTTTCATCCGGGAAAAAATAAATTGACATTCTTCTGAAAATAAAAAACATTTATTTTCAGTGGTTACCACGATAGCGCTAGGAGGAAGATCTGATAGCACCAGGAATAACATTTTTAAAAAATCAAAACCACAGTGATATAGAAAGAAAAAAATCCTGGTATGATTCAGAACTGTATTCATAGTCTGCTCCTGTCTTATAAAATAACTATTGATTTTTCCCTGAGGAATGAAGAAATAAAAATATATTAAATTAACATTATATTGGAAACAAAAATTTAACAACAGTCTTGAGTTTGTTCTTGGCTTAAATAGCCTCAAATTTTCTTTATTAACTGTGATCTGAAAATGGCCACTTTGTATCTTTCCAATCACAAACATTCCCAATGGCATGGGGATGGGGAAAGAATCGCTTGTTATAGTTGGTTTTCACAGCACCAATTAATGTTTTCAGTAGTTTGATTTTTTAAATATTTTGTCTAAATATTTTGACATTGTATAGTGAAAGGAATTTTACCATCCATTTTCAACCCCACAGGGGCAAGAATGTCTCACATGTTGTTTGAATACCCCTTACTTACTCAGTCCCCACACCTGGAAGCAGATCATTATCATGTTTTCCTAAAGTGTCACTCCTGGGTGTGATTTCACTTTTACTACCCTCACAGCTATAGCAATATCAATTTGCACTTACCCTGGGCCTTGCTTCTGTGCCCAAAGTTCTTCAAAATAACAAAAATGGAGAAGCTGAAGTTACTGGAAACCTAAAAGGAAAAGGCATTTCATTTACAATGAGAGAAATTCAGTGACACATGTTGAACTCGGAGTATTTTTACCTGTAAACATTAAATTGAAGCCCTACTTCTCTTTGAGTTTCAGCTCACAGTGCCTCCAGACCTTTGGTCATGTATTATTCAAATGGTCTCTTTCAACTATACTCCAATGAAACCCAATAAAAAGCACTTTTCAGGGAAACATCTTGATGCCTGGTCAATATAATCACCATGGAAAGTTATCTACAAAGAATGTCTATGGTGGGTGTGGTAGATACTTTATGACATTACTTGGGCAAAATATCTGACTAATTATTTCTCCTTAAATTGTTAATAACAAGTATTTAATTTTTTTCTTTATTAAAATACTTCATTGTTAATTCCAAAGGGCCTAAAAAGCCTACAAGAAATCTGACAAATTGATGACTTTAATAATATTGGGTAAAAAACTATTTTTCTGCCTTGGTTTGAATATTTTTAAGTTTACATACTTAAACTTTCCTAGGATATTAGTAAAGGGGAAGTTGACTAATTAAGATGTTTTACTAGGTGTCGTAGACATTTTAAGAACAAAGTTTAACGGTCTGGAGTTTTCTGTTTATTTTTGTTTTTAAAATAAATTTGAGTCAATGTAGTGAAATGGCTTTACATTCCCTTGCAGCTGTTTTAAGCATTACGTTATTCCAACTGTATCAGAAAAATCTGCTGACTGTCAAAAACCTAAATGATGAACAAGAATTAAGTAATAGGAGACTCGACTGAATTTTTTGCTGTAAATACTTTTACATGCTATAAAAATAATGCCTATACCTCATACATATGCTCTTTATCTCATTCATCCACACTATGCTTTTTATTGGTAAAGGAACAAAAGACATGAATGCCAATTTTTACTGTGAATGAAAAGGAGTCGTTGATGAAGTTCTTACAATAGCTGCAAACCTGGGAAATTTCTTAAGATGCCTAACCAAGAAGAAAGCAATCAGATCCTTTTTTAGTAAATATCACTGTAGAGCACCATGAAATACTAGATTTATGATAAAAACACATCCGCATGTGAAAATGAAGCAACACTGTCTGTCAGCACAAACAATTACTAGAATACCATTATTACTGGGTTTTCATGAGCACAAGTACCCAGGTACTGTCATGCTTGCTGTGCTATAGCAAAAGAGCAGAAGAGATAACTGGGCTAATGAGACAGTCTCTGTTCTGCCTTTGAGAGGTAAGTTAAAGAGAGGCATGTTTGCTTTCTCCTAGTTTAATACATGCTTTTTACCAAGAATCCAGAAAGAAGGGGAGAAGACACAAATTAAGTTTGGGCCAGTGATGAGTAGAAACCTGAGCCTGGTTGTGGAAGGGATAGTTAAGTGACTTTCCACGAATTTTATCATCATGGACAATGAAGCAAACAGTATATTTTGGCAGCATCTTGGGGAAGTTGGTACACTTGTGTAGTGAGTTAATAAGACAATATTCTTCTTAGTAAAATTTTCATTGCATTTGTCTATTAAAGAATACTGTGAAATTAGTAACATAAATCCAATTATGTAATCCCTGAGAAATAAATTAATACAGGAATCAATTCACTAGGTATCAATGATGCTACATAACAGACTAACATGAACAAATGTACATACAAAAGCCATGTTTTAATCTCATTTTTTTTGTTAAGTAGATTAAAAATGAATTTCAGAGAAGAGGCAAACTATTATTGAACTATATTTTTTTCTACAGGTTGAGAAGATTTTTTTCCCTAGGCTTGAGGGAAACTGTTACAATCAAAGTGTATTTATAATTTATGTATAACTACTTTCCCAAAAATTCATGTCCAATTTCTATATTGACCAGGCCTGGTAGATAGTCATATATTAGCGGTGCTTCTGAGGCAAAAGCTACCTCCCATAGTCAAAGAAAGGCAATAAACTTAATTCCTTCTGAAGGCTTGATAAATTATTCTCCTTCTCCTTCATTTAATTACTAAATCATTGAATAATTTGAATATTCTCTATGTCTAAAGAAGAGTCAGACTTTAGCTGATGGGGTGTTATGTTTTAAAGATCACAAGTAATTTACGAGGAAATCTAAACAATAGGCAAGAAACACTGTTTTTTTTTTTTTTTTTTTTTTTTTTTTTTTTTTTTTTTTTTTTTTTTTTTAGCAATCTTTGTTATTTAATCCTGCAGAAGCAGTGGTTTTCCCACAAAAACCTGCACCATAAGAGGCTCCCACACATGTAAAGCTTGAGTCAGTTTTTGGTATAATGAATCTTCATTCATTCATTTAGCAATTTGCTTAGAGTCATTTTTAGTATTTATTCAACTGATTTGAAGAATAAAAAGCAAACTAGTAACATAGGCCAATACTGTATTTTCTGTAATTATTTTTCTTAAAGGAAAGCTTCCTGCCTATAGGTTAGGGTCAGGATGAATTCCTAATGAATGTTTCCACAGTAACAATAAGTAATAAAAGCAGATGACATTTGAAGATTATGAAGAACACATGAGGCTCAGAGCTTGAGGGATGGGTGGTGGTGTTACCCCCGTTTTATTGCTAAAGCAAGTAAGACCTAAAGCAGTTAAGCAACTTGGCCCATGTTCATAACTAGTGAGAAGGAGGACCATAAGTCTGACACTACTTTGCTATATTGCTACTATCACAAGCTTTTAAATTTTGTCTGCGATATTTCATTTTGCTTTTAAGCACCGGTGTATCTATAAGACTACTTCTATTGGTCTGAGGACTCCGCTTTCACAAAAACTTATACAGCATGTTATGGTTTCAAAAATTTTTAAATATTAGCACATGGACCCATGTTAAGTACATCTGTTATAAAAGGATGACTTCTGTAACGTAATGATGAGAAGGTCATAAGTTTAACACCTTAGAGACATATAATGGATAATCAGAACCTATTGCAGGATCTAGTTTTTGTAATGCATTGAAACCCTTATGGATGTTTCATGAGATGAAACTTCATGGTTCAGTGTTTGAGCCATTACTAAGTAGCTACATTTTTTTACATAAAATATGTTAGTTAATAAATTTCTTCAAAGGAGGAATTAGGAAAATTTAAACAGCAGCTAAAGACAATGAATGAAGACTGGGAAAAAATTATTATTTTTTGTTATATAACAAAATAAAAGCATAAGGTGAGTCATGACAAGTGTGTTTGCCTTCATTTTCCCCTTCAATTTCCTCTGACTACTGAGGAAATGTAACCTTAGCACTTTGTTGGTGAATCTGAAAAGCCTGTTCTGCTTATGAGATGTTCTTTGTTGACTAAATTTCTAAGTCATCATGATAATAATGCTTTATAATTTACAAACTGTCATCCCATGCATTATGTAATGTAATCTTCAAAATACCTCAATCTAGTAGATGAAAGAGGTTGTCCCTGATTTTCCAGATGAGAAAATGCAGGCCAAGATCATGAAATACATTAGTGTAGTTCATTAACAGAGTCTCTGATGCAAATTTAGGTAGCAGTAATGTAAAGCCCTTGCTATAAGCACCTCTCCTTTACTCCTCCTGCTCCCCACCCCTATGTGTGGACTCCTGAATAAGGCTCTTAATATGCCTACTCCCATACCTAATATATGAACTCTTCATAAGGGAACTTCAAATGTTTACCCCAATGTTTCTCAAAGTGTGGTCCCTGGAACAGCAGCAGCAGCATCACCTAGGCCCTCATTAGAAATGCAAAATCTATGGTCCCTGCTCTACTGAATGGACATTTTGGTGGTGGGTCACAGCTATCTGTGTGTAACAAGGCCTTGTGGGTAATGCCCCTATAGTTTGAGGACTGAACTACACCCTATAGGTGCCCAATTTGTGTTAACCTACACATATGCATACTATCATGCTCATCAAATTGTCTATATTGAGGAATTTAAAAGAACATTACAGACACTATAATAAGTAGGCAGTGTTATTATTGGCATGATTGCAGCTTTTTTCTTGTTTTGTTGCTGTTGAGCAGAGATATTTAAGGAAAGTTGCATTTTTCTTTTAAGGAGTAAAACACTGCCTTAGTAAAGAGTACCAGCTTTGTACATATTATTAACATATTCTTTTGAAGAATAGTGAGAAGTAAAATTAAAAGAAGAACAGATTGAGAGGGAGGGAAAAATTAAAAAATCATGGACTGTCGAGCCATGTTGTTAACAAAAATCACTTTTAGATTTATTAAACCCGATGGCTAGGATGTTGGTAGAAAAACAGAACAAAGAAAAAGTTTCATTTGATTTTTTGTTGTTCCTTTACCTGGTCATGAGTGTAGTTTGGATTAAGCGAAAACAAATGTGAATGGACATTTTTAAGAAAACAACTGAGTTGATAATGTCTTCATACGTTACAATGACAAAATACATTTCTCACTAATGTATTAAGTTCAACCTTTTGTACTCATAGTGGAAAGATCTTTGGTATTTTCCATAGGTGGCCATTGACTTAATTCATAGTGTAATCCAGGTAGTCTTAGGTGGGTTACATAACTCGTTGCTTTCAATAGTTAGAAGATGAAAAGACATCCACATATCACAGTCATTGAGAAAGAAATGGGAAGTTCCTTGGAATTGAGACCTGTAGAGATCTGAGGCCTGCAGTGTTGAAGGATACAGGAAAGGAGGTGAGCCAGTCGATATTTGCAGGAGTCCTGAAGAATTGAGTTTTCACTGTGAAGGTGACAATAGATCCTAGAGAATAAATATTGACTTCTCAGAAGGCAGGTAAAAAAAGATTCAAGAAGCGATCTGGGATAGCTGAACATTTTCCTTTAAAGCTAAGTATTCTTTACTACTTGTTTTCTCTAAAGAAGAAACAGTCTGCCTCATTGATAAATACTCATGTTATACCCTCATAATTCCTTCCACTTCTAGAAGAGCAACACTTTATTGACCTGAAAGTATGGTTGTCTATAACCTTCTGAGTGGGATCAAACAGCATTGTTTAAATTATCATCCTAAGTGGATTATTTGTTGTTGTTGTTGTTGTTGCTTTATTTCTAAAGTAAAATTTCATAGAGTACTTCTGTTTATGAAGCTTATAAGAACAGACTTTGCTGATTACAGAATAGGGGAACAGCCTCCAGGAGCTCCATCCAGTTGCCCTAAATTCCCTTGCGATTCATTCGCTCTCATTCCTCCGCCGGATTAAGTTCTTCTCCGGAATTTTTGAGTTCAGGTCAGGTAAAATAGTTTGAAGACCACTTTTCTAGTTGAATCCAGTGTTACTCTGAGTACCTAAGTAATGATAATTCTTTATCAACTGTATACTATGTACATGCCACTTGGCTATGTGTAGAACCTTTACAATAGTCCTGCACTTTAGGGATCGATACTGCAATTGCATAGGTGAGGCAACTGAGTTTTAAGGAGCTTAAGAAACTTAAGGTCACACACCTGGATTTCTAAACTATATCTCTCTCCATGACAGTCACCAGCAAAACATTGAATTACATCATCTCAAATGTTGTTTTTGGCAGTTAATATATGAAAATTGAATTTTAGATCTGCACTGTCAATTTATCAAGAATTTCTAAGACTCATACCAAATTCATGTGAGGTACTGCCGAACTCTCTGGGGAGCATCACTGAGCAAGGGGTCATAGCCCTACAATTAAGATATTTATATTCCAGTTGGAGAGAAAGGAAAGACAAAGATTACAAGGAATTCTTGGCAAACTAGATCTAGAGAAATAGAGGAATTTGGAAGGAGAGAAAAATTATTCTGGACTAGCATGGACAGATTTAGTGGAGGAGATAGAAACTGACCTGTGCCAAAATTAAAGAGAAGAATAGTTCCGAGCATGTGTGTCCAGAAGCATATTGCTTGGGTTCTCATCCTTTGCCATTTACTAGCTGTGTGTCCCTGGGAAAACAATTTAATGTTCCTGGGCCTCAGTTCTCTTACCTTCAAAATTGTAAGGACCCACCTTATGACTGTGGCAAGGATTAAAGAAGGGAATGCCTGTGATGTGCTTAGTGCAGAAACGAACATAATGCAGTCAGTAAACACTTACTGTTCTGTAAAAGTTGTTATCCTCACAGTTGATGCTATAAAAGCAAGAAATAATCCGGAAGGGAGTTGGAACTTTCATCATTTGCAGAACCTGAGGAACTAAGAGCACAATTTGAAACCCATAGATACAGAAGTATAAGAAAGAAGGGCCACGATCCAGAGACTAGAGGCCCTGGCAGGATCCCAGACCCTAATTTTTTCATCACAGCCCTTACTTGGGGAAATTGGTTCATATGCATGCTTTGAATTAACTTGTAAAAGAGGCACTGATGTCAAAACCAAACTACAGGTAAGGATATAGGGGCAGAGATTGAATGACACAGGCTGGGCATTGAATTCAATGCTTCTGTTTGGAGGTATGACTTTGGTCTGTGAAGAGGTAAAGGGTATTCATTGGTGTTGTCCCATAGACCTGTTGCCATCACTTCTCTCCTGGCTGGATTTCTTAGGACTTCATGACAAGTGTTTGTGTATTTTGAGTCTGTGTGTACACAGACCTGAGGAGGCACCAAGTATATCAAGGCTTTGGACAAATTACGAATAGATGGCTATTGAGCATGCCTTTAAAACAGTAACTATTTTAAAAAGTACTATTTCAGACAAATGACAAAAGTAGATTGTATCTTAAGATGCAGCCTGGAAATTCAAGACTTGTGGTGTTCAATTTATGTGTCTTCTTTAATTGCCTTAAGGAAGAACCTGAATCTATAATCACCACATTCCTTCTGGGTAAAGTTGCTGGTGATGGCCATAATTTTTATAAGACTGTAAAAACTGGCTCCCTAGATGATTCAAGCTACTTCTGGCCAAATCCTTGACCAGATAGATAAAATTATATTGTATAATTTTATATCCTTAATTTATAGATAAAATCCTTTTATCTAAATTTTGAATTTACCAATTCCCAGTTTCCCTAAAACTATAGTGAACCAAGTTCTTGAAATTGCTCATATTCATTGCCTTTTATTGTCATTTAATTCTGTGAGGCAAAAATCTATCACTTTAAGTGCAATTTGTCTCTGACACACAACCAATAACAGTTATCAACGAAGCTTAAGCATATCATGAAACAGAGTGAGATACTGAAAAAAAAAAAAATGGGATTCTCACCAAGGTGAAATGGCCCAATCTATGTGGAGCCCAAAATGTAATACATGAAGTTTTGAGGCTACCAAATTATTAAAAGTTCAAAAGTAGAATTTCTGAAATGCTAAATATCTTCTGAGCTCAAATTGGAGTTGGAAGAGATCTTAGACATAAAAAAATCAACTCCCTTTGTCTGTTAGTTTCATGACTAATAAAAACAGAAATGAGCTCTAGATGTTTTGGGACTCTGTTTAAATACATCAAGATACCGTAAAAGTCTCAGAAGCAAAAAGCGAGAAAAAGAGAAAATACTAAATGAAAGATGTAATCTTTTATTTACTCATTATCTGAATCTCCTACTTGTGCTTTCTGTTTTTTCAATCAGAAAAACTTAGACCGTGGACAACAGTAAACAATGATAAAATCAGCAGAATATTTTTCTGTATAGACTGTTTTCCTTATAATTATTTGAATGCCTTTTAAAATTTTTCATTATTTTCTGATCATAAAAGTAATGTGTTTATAAAATACATACATGTAAAGGTTTTAAAAATCACTTATAACCCCACTCCCATAAAAGAATACTTTGACATTTTGGCCTTCCTTCTTTCTCTTCCTAAATATCTGAAAAGGGAAGACCATACTACTTCTCTTTTTAATAATCATGTTCAGTTCTGAATATTAGTTGTTTGTTTATAGTTGGTAGGTGCTTTTGTTTTTCCTAAGGTTTTATTTTGGGTCAAAGTAGCTGGATTTTGTTTTCATTTTCCCTTTGAGCTTTCCACTTATATGATAATATTAGAGTGCTTTTTCTTCTACTCATCTTCCAATTTTTTATCAATTCATTTTTGCTATTAAAAAATGGTTTCTTTTCCACTCTCGATGTGCATATTCTCATTGGTCCATGCAACTTAATAACTTGAATATTAATACTTTGTATTCATGTTTCATGAATACTTTGAATTGGAAGCTGTTATGCATGCCTTTTGTTAACAGGGCTGATTAAATTGGAATAGCAAGTAGTGATGAGAGAATTGGTGTCTTTCTAAAGATATGTTCAACAGTAATACATGTCTGGTGGTTGACTTGGCACGCCTTCACAGCATTTGAATTTTAGGTTTCTCCCAATTTTTGTGATGACAGTCTGGCATTCTGTTTTAGGACTTAGATGTTTCACTCAGTTGAATCACCAGTAGCTTAAAATTTATGGAATAATTATGTTGATTGATTTTAATTGCTCAGCAGAGCCATCTCAAAAAAAAAAAATTAAATGTTGGCAAGCTTGATTTATTTACGACCGTGTCATTAACATCTCTGAGCATTAGTTAAGTAGGCACTAGATTTCTCTTCCAGATGAGATCTTAAGGCATATAAATTCATGGCATTTGGGTGAGCATATTTGCACTGCTTCTCCTATAAACTGATTCTCAATTATTATTAATGTTTGAGAAAAATGTGTTAGTCCATGTGGTAAGCTACCCAGGAAAGTTTTCAAATTTTAAGATACATTTCATAAACTGACACCCATAGTACAGGTAAGCTGTCTTCTGATATAATCTCTTTGTCGAAGGTGTTCTTATAAACGATTTTATAACCATTTAGAATATTCCTATGCCTTATCTGTAAGAAGTGTCCCTCTACTTAAACTCCTCGAGAGTGTAATTTAATCATACTTGACTTATATGTTGGGCTTGTATTTAAAAATTGGACCTTACTGTGTTCTCCATACCCTTTTCAGCATTCTTCAGGAATCATCTTTGGAAGTAGAATGATGGTATTGTAGCTGAGATCACTTCCTTGGCACCTAAAAAAAAAAGCTTAAAAGGTTGTGTAGGAGACCCATGGCTAACAGCCTTTTGGGTATGACCATGGTGAAGCCGCCGTGAACTTTGACTTTAGTACTGGTATTTAAAACCTTATAAAACACATTTTATTTTTCATAACAGTATTAAGCTCATAGAGAATATTGATAGAAAAGTACTGATAGGGGTTATTGATAATATGGGAAGATTTATAATGTTTTTGGCCTTAAAATTTTCTAAATAAATGTGGCCATGAGATGTAATGGACAGTCAAAAAGGATTAAGGAAAGATTTCAGAAGATATGTTAAGAAATATAAACATAAAAGCAAATTTAGCTAGGTATATGAGGGACTGGAGAATGGGGGAGGTGGTGGTGGTGTGAGTCTAGGAAATACCAAAGCACATGGGTGTATCTACAAATAAAGGAAACAAAATACGAGCCATACATATAATGTCTGCTGTATATGGCATTTAATGAAACTCATACACAGTAGAATTAATCTATCTTTCTGAAAAAAGTCAATTTGCTATAAAGGAACGTTACTGAGAAAAAGAAAAATGAAGGAACTTTGACTATTTCTTTAGCATGAGGCTATTTTACTCTTCAGTCCCTCCCTCCCTCCCTCCCTCCCTCCCTCCCTCCCTCCCTCCCTCCCTCCCTCCCTTCCTTCCTTCCTTCCTTCCTTCCTTCCTTCCTTCCTTCCTCACTCTCTCTGTCTCTTTCTCTCTTTCTTTCTTTCTCACTCTGTCGCCCAGGCTGGAGTACAGTGGCATGATCTCAGCTCACTGCAACCTCCATCTCACAGGTTAAAGCAATTCTCGTGCCTCAGCTTCTCAAGTAGCTGGGATCACAGGTGCCCACCACCATGCCCAGCTAATTTTTGTATTTTTTTGTAAAGACAAGATTTCTCCAGGTTGGCCAGGCTGATCTCTAACCTATGGCCTCAGGTGATCTGCCCTCCTCGGCCTCCCAAAGTGCTAGGATTACAGGCGTGAGCCACCATGCCTGGCCAGACTATTTGGTTCAATAGAATACATTATTTTAGTGTATATTAATTTAAAAATTCTTGTTAATTTTGGATTTATTTGAAATTTTAAATCCCAAGTAACTTATTATTGGCATAATTCTATCAGCTCTTGCTTTTATTTCTCTTGTGAGAAATCATAGTAGCTTTGGAACTCACTAGTAATTGTAAAAAGGCTCATTTTTTTTTCTGTTAGTGCTAATATCTTCTGCTTAGCATTTCAAGTGCCTCTTTAAAGAGTTAATGCACTTCATTATTTCACCTTGAAATGATTTTCAAGTATCTTAGCAAATTGTGAACAGAACGTCAAGCTCGTTTGAATCACAGAAGCTTGCCAGCATTTAAAGACCTTTTAAAGAGGGGGTTATATATCACCATGAGAATTTTTTTTTTAGTTCATGTACAATAAGTGTTGTATAACTTGAAGGATAAATTAGCATTTTCTACTCTGTACTTCGAAAGCATTATTAAATTCTTGGAAATAGTTTGAAAAGGAGGCACACATGATATATAAAGTGACATAAGGAATTGGAATGATTTTCCAGCTTCCCTTACTCCAATTCTTCCAGTACAAACTCTACTCACCTCCACAGACTGGGGAATAATGGCAAGAGGCATGGACTTTAAACTCAAGTATGAATGACATCTCTGTTGCTTGGGTATTTTTACCCTAAGTGAGTTATTTAACCCCTTTGAGTTTAAATTTCTAAAATCAAACACTATGAGATTTAATAACTGATATGCAGTATTAAATAGACAATGAATGTCTATACTTTTCCTTTTTTACAGAGCACAAGGTAGGTGAAAAAGAACAGACAGAAGGGATACAAACTGTGGAGGAAGCGAATCAAAACCACCTAAATGAATAGTGTTTTGTGTCCATTGGCTCTATCATCCCTCCTTATCCAGCCATGCCATTGGCCTGGCTCACTAGGACTTTCCCCTCTCCCTTGAAGGGTAACAATGGCTTCTAGTCTTTTTCCCCTTACGTCTACCCTGGACATGGATACTGAGTTAATCCTATTATTTTCTAACCTTTCTGAAGAGGTTTCTGTTTATATTGCTCACCTTGACTCCCCAAGCTGTGGGGGTTCTCCTACGCAAGGGCGCATGGTGGCAGAAGCATGGTCAGCCAGTCTGGGTTGAAGACTGAATATACTTTGGGCCTTAACAAGCGGCTTAACTTCTCTAAGCTTCAGTTTCATCATTCATGAAATAAGGATAATAAGGTATATTTCACGGGTAAGGCTTACATCAGGTAATATATGTCAAATGCAGAGTGTCATTCCAGATAAAATATATAATCAATAAATGATGATTGTTATAATGGCTTCCTGTTCCAGGATAAACATTTTTAATTACCTCATAACTTGAAAAACAGAGACTTCTAAGTTTTCCTGAACCTTTTCTTTTCTTTCTTTTTTTTTTCTGAGATGAAGTTTCACTCTTGTTGCCCAGGCTGGAGTGCAGTGGCACAATCTCAGTTCACTGCAACCTCCACCTCCTGGGTTCACGCAATTCTTCTGCATCAGCCTCCCGAGTGGCTGAGACTACAGGCACCTGCAACCATGCCTGGCTAATTTTTTGTATTTTTAGTAGAGACAGGGTTTCATTATGTTGGCCAGGCTAGTCTCGAACTCCTGACCTCAGTGATCCACATGCCTCGGCCTCCCAAAGTGCTGGGATTACAGGCGTGAGCCACCGCGCCCAGCCCCCCTGAGCCATTTCTATTTTGGTGCCTTTATGCAGGGGTTTCTTTCCCTTTAATGCCTTCCATGTAAAATTTCTTTTTACCCTATCTTTGACTATTATACTCACACCTACTTTCAGAAGTCCCATTCAACTTCCTCCTCCTTTTTTCTAGTTCCTTTATTATTTGTATCTCATTCTGAATAGTGGAAATTTCTTCACTAATTTGTCAGGTCTTTATAGGTGTAGACTATGCCTTAATTAACTTTTTCCACATTTCCACATTCCAGTTTTTCACATTTCTCAGGACACTTGTATTGAACCTGGAAGTTGGAGACAATACTTAGGAAACGAAGAGTTCAATGTGTGACAGGCCTTCAAGGATGTTGACTTCTTAGAAGCCAAAATGCTGATACCAAGGCATTCCTTCAACTAAACTATGAAGATTTCTTAGTGATGATACATTTGGAGTATTCATTACTATTTCATAAGGCTTTATAATACTCTTTTGCAGGGTTTCAAACAATCAGCAGGAAGTATCTGCCGAAACCATGATGTTTTATACACTTAAGTTTTGACACTGCTTTTCAAAGTTTCCCTCCTTTACCTTGACAGTTAGCTGATTTAGAAAACTAATAATCTAAGCAAATTCATAAGGCTTTTTTTCTGACACATGAAAATGGAGGAGGAGTAGCTGTGAAATAATTACTTCCTAAGCTTTGTTTTTATCTGATTCTACTAGTGACTCTGAAAATATTGTTGATGCATGAAATGATAGACTTGAAGTAAATTTTGATGGATGAGCTGAATTAACTTGCTAATGATATAAAACCTTTACTTGGAGTAGTATATAGCGTGAAACAGGATTTACTAATATGGTTTCAACCTGCACTTGCCTATTTGATGCCCTTGCATAGGGAATAGTAAATTGTCAAGCCCGTGTCCCTTTACCTGAGCCCTATTAGCAGTTTCCGCATAATAAAAGCGATCATTGTCTTTACTAAAGGCCATCGACTTTTTTCCCTGTAATCTCAAACAGAAATCACAGATTTATTTACTTTTTAAAAGACATTTTATCTTATTTTTAAATTTTGATCTATGTATTTATGCATTTTGGGGCCGGGTTATGAGACTGACTAATTTTTGTATTTTTGGTACAGATGGGATTTCAACATGTTGCCAAGGCTGGTCTCAAACTCCTAGGCTCAAGCGATCCACTTGCCTCGGCCTCCCAAAGTGCTGGGATTATAGATATGAGCTGCAGCACCTGGCCCCCACATTTATTGTCATTGATCATTCTTAATGTATACTGTTTCAATCAAAGTTTTATTGAGCACCTACTATCTCTAAGCCCCCACCTGAGACTCACCACTTGAGGTAGACTTCCTCTACTATTTAACCCTAGAGCGCTAAGAATGTGCCCTATAAACATGTTCTTTAATTTGACTCAACAAAAAATTGCTTTTGAAATCTAAATTGTTATGCCTGAATATTTTTTGCTTTGTCCAGAAAATCACAGTCAGCTTTTTCCTTCTTAGAAATACCTGTGTTGCTGCTGTTGTTGTTCTATTAAGTACCTCCAGATTCTATCTGGCAATATTTCTTCTTTCTTTTAAAGATAGAGATAATTAGCACTGATTAGCAAAGAGATATATGTACTAATAATCTTAACTAGGTAGTTGCAAAATCCAAAACATTGAGTACTAGGGAAATTTGAGCTTCAGGCTGTTCCAGGTTGTTAAGGAATAAGGCCAGAAGTTTTTTTCAACAAATAGAAAATCTAATACAAGCCTTTTGCTCAACATTTAAAATGAAGTTGAGTTTCTTAATACTGAGGTACGTTTTTAGCCATATTAGTAAATGCCAATTACCTTTTATTTTTATTTTTTAATAAAGAGTATGTAGTGTCCTGGTTATCCCTTTACATTCTTGGTTAACTGTAGTTACATTGATAAATATCTGAAACAATTCCTTTGGAGTTCCAATTATTGGGAAGAAACTACTTGGAATTCTTCACAGGATGAGTGATGATCAAGGTTCCTACCTTGAACATTTTCTTGTTTTGAATAACAAATCTTCCACGGAGGGTGGTTAGACAGAACTCATTTGCAGTAAGTGTCTGTGTAGCCAATCTTGGAAATAATTAGATTGCTTTGTAGCATAGTTTCACAAGCCTCACTCAGTATATGGATTCTTAAATAAACAATAAGAAAATGATATTATGAAGAAAGACAGCCCACATACAAATCCCCTAGTATAATAAAAAGTGATTAAAATCATTGTTCAAGAGAGGCAAGATTCTTAAGCATCTACGTATGAGGCTCTACTAAAATTTTATATTGTTACTAAATATCAGAACATGTTAAATAACATTGTTTGCTTTTGTTATTTTTTGTAGGTCATATAAGCTGGCAAAAAGCTTCTTTGGAAACAGAGGGCAAGACACTTTCTTGTCTTTGAGTACTGATTTAAGCTATGAGCTACATTCAGGAATTCTTATTAGGGTCATGTTACATCTTAAATGTGCTATAGTGTAGAAGCTTGCTAACAGTGTCAACTTACGTTGTTAGCAGCCATTCACACCTGTTGATGCATGGCAAGCTAGACTCTCCTCAGCCAAGCTTCTCTATAGGCAACAGTTCTCATTAGAAAAAGAAGTCTCTTTTCATCTCTTCATTTTATAAAGATGTTCATTACCGTCATTTATCAATCTATCCCTCCAATTTCTTGAGGCCCCTCTCCAAAGTGTTTCCCTTCATCTTGTAATCATTAAGTACAGCTTTATAAAATACATTATTATTATTTTTGTTTGCGATAAGAACACATACCAGAATATAGTATTGCTAACTGTGGGCACTATACTGTACAGTAGCTCTCTGGGACTTCTTCATTTTGTGTAACTGAAACTTATGTCCCCTTTCGCTGATACCTCTCCATCCTCCTTTCCCCCATCCCCTGACAACTACCATTTCACTCTCTACTTCTGTGAGTTTGACAATTTTAGATTCATCATATAAGTAGTATCTTGTAAATAAGAGAGCAGGATGAGACTTTTGGAGGTTACGGATAGGTTTATGGCATAAATGTTGGTGATGGTTTCACAATTGTATACTTACTCCAGTCATCGAGTTGCATGTATTAGATATATACAACTTTTAGTATGTCAGTCTTACCTTAATAAAGTGGCTTTTAAAGTACGCTAAATTTTTCCAAAGGTTTGATTGGAGTGTGGCATTCCCATTCTTTCTGGCTTTTGAATGGCTACGTGTGAATAGCCCTCCACCTATTTTGAGTAATCGCAAAACCAAAATAGCTTTTTGGAGGAAAATCTTCCATTCCCTACTATTTGAGTTTCTCATTTAAGGACTAGCAAAGCTTTAACTTTTCAAATGACTACTGAGTAAGAAAATATTGAGCTTTCTTAGTATAATTTACCATCATTAACAATTTAGTGTTCATTGGCTTAAAATAATATTTTGCTTATCTCACAAAAGGATTTTACCTTCTAAATCATTTAAGTCAATTCACCAGTGCTTGCTATATTGTCACTCTGTAATTCCTAATTTCTACAGTGTGGTAGTTATTTTTTCTGAAGGATATTGTCCTTCAAGAGGTGATCTATTGTCAAATTCCAATTAATATTCAGATTGCCACAGGCTTTTTACTCTCTCTCACATTTGTTAAAGGGCATCATTAGAACTTGAGAGGGCATTAAAGAGCATTTGCTAGATGTAAAGAGTGCATACATCAATAACTTGACTTAGTAGGTTGAAAGGGGAAAAAGCAAAATGTAGAGTTAAAAGTACATAAACCTTATAAATACTGCCAAGCCAGTAACACCTGTTCAAGACATTAAAAGAAAATCTTTATAATATTGAGAATGTAAACCCTTAAAGCTTAGAAGTTCTAAGCTTCTGCATCTTGCAATTAAAAAAAAATACATGTTTAAAATATGAATATTAATCTGACGTATTTCTGCTAGAGGAGATTATATTAATAATTTACCAGGATATTTTAAGTTAGTATTTTTTGAGTGGGTACTTTTGGTATTTAACATTTACTAATACATAAGCATCTTGAAAACCATAATTTTATTTACAAGTATGAACTCTATAGTTAAATAAATATTAAGGTAGCAATTAGTAAGTGTTAGAGACAAGATATAAAAACTCAGTAGGGAGTTGCGGTAGTTGAGGTGGATGTGTTCCCCCAGAAGCCCTACCTGCTGATGTTCACACCCTTGTATAATCCCTTTCCCTTGAGGATGGGCTGGACCTCATGACTTGCTTCTAATTTAGAGAATACAGAAAAAGAGAAGGAAGAGCCAGATTACTGAAAATGGGCCAAACAATTAAGAATATCTTAAGGAGTATGTCTTATCAATGGAGAAAAGCTAAGCCAAAAACACCCTGGACAACGAAGCTCGTAATTTATTGGCGTATAATTCCTGAGACCATATATCTGCCAAATAAAAGTACTGCAATTGGAAACACGTTAGAAATCACTTTATGGCAGTTATCCTGAATATATAATCAAAAAGTATTTGAGTGATTCTTAGATTTATTTCAGTTTCTAATGTTTGGAGACTGTAGCGAGATGATGATGAAGAAACAACTGAGGATTTCAGCTATGTTAATACAGTTGTAAAAATAGACAATCAGCTTTTAAGAAGAAATTCTACCACCATTTATTGAGTGCCTGTTTTCTACTATATATTGATAATACATGGTTCTAGGATTAAAATGATACTACATTTTAATCAATAGAGTCAGTGGAAAAAAATAGTCATCATCTAATTTGAATTCTATATAACATGTATGATAAATGCCAAATCAGCTATGGCTGACTGGGTGACTGTGAGTCCAGCCCTAAATGTGTGAAATATTGACAGCAGGCTGAATGGTTTTCTAAAAATTCATTCTTATGGTTGTCATCCTTCTTTAATATATGGAAGTTGAGCTTTGCATATAACATTTTAATGTGACGATTCTCTAGATGTACTTTGGTCATTCTAGGTTTTTAAATGGACCACAAGTTCTAATTCCTAACTAATGCCCTTAAAGAGCTTTTGGGTACAAGCTCAATCAATACAACAATAGAAAGACATTTTAATAAAAGGTTCTTAGCATTGGAAGTGTGAAAACTCATTACATTTCAGGAATTAGATTTTCTTTCTGAATATAGTTGGAATGGAAATATTTTATTTGGCTGATGACAGCACTATAAACCAGCTCTGTAGTAGACTTTGACATCTGTACTTACTACTAGATGATGTTTGTGCAGACCTTTAATTTGGCTTGAAATATAATCATGCCTAGATGTGTTTAACTAGGATCCTAATCTTTGAATCTACTATCCAATACTAAGCAGAGTGTGAACGCTATGTGGCATTGAAAATTTAAACACACACACATCATCTAGGCAAACTAGATAATAAAAATATTTAACTGGGAGCCCCACAGAGGGCTTTTGGTAGCTTAGATCTAGACTGGCTCTCTGCGTTCACCTTTTCTCTGGTTATCCCAGGGATTCAGGCTGCATTCTTCCTCTACTATTCATCCGTTCCAGGTTTTCTCTCTGATATGTCAAGAGTGGACTACAATCTCTTCAGTTTGTTTCCATCTCAGATGACAAGCACACAGGCCGTCTTCTTCTAGGATATTTCTACTAATCACTAAAGGAAAGTGGGATACTAAAACAAAACAAAACAAAACAAAACAAAAAACTGCCACTGGCAGGATGTCAAGGTATTAGAGTCATTCTGCTAACTCTATAGTTAGCAACATGCATTGAAAAATTATTTGAATGTCTTTCTAGGCATTTTGCTAGGCATTGAATATACAGAGATAAGAAACAGCTAGCCTTCAAAGACTTCACCATAGAATGTAAATAGAACAGCAATTACAGAGATTACAGTGATAAGGGTACAGCACAGCAATTACAGTGATAAGGGTACAATAGAAAAGAAGAAAATATGTGCTATCACAGGAACACAGAAGGTGGGAAATGATTAATCTGTAGGCAGACGGGATAGGCATGCCAGGTAGAGGAATTAGCATGAGCAGAAACAGAGAGGCAAGAAAGAACAGAATGAATTTTGGGATTTGAAGACCCCATGTTGAGCAATGAGGCACAGTGGGTAGGCATGAACTGCTAGATCACTGGTTCTCAAAATGTATTCCCCCAACTAGCAGCATCAGCATCACCTGGAAGTTTATCAGAAATGCAAATTATCAGACCCCACCCAGGACTCCTGATTCAAAATGGGTGATTTAACTAGCCTTTCAGGCACTTCTGATCCACACTAAAGTTGAAAAACCACTGTTCTAGATTATGTCACACCTATAGACTGAAGTTCTTATTTTAAAGCCAATAGATTTTAAACAGGAAAATGACATGTGTTGGATTTGCTATTTTTAAATCAAAAGAGCTGTCTGAAAGCAATGTGGAGAATAAATTAGGGCACATGTGATGAGAGGTGAGAGAATGGGATGGAGGGTAGGGAATAAAATTGGATGATGCTTAATAGGCTGTTGCAGTCATTCAGGTGAAAATAATAGGGCATGAACTGAAGAGTTGTGATGAATAAGGATTTGAAAAATATTCAATAGCTAGTTATTTTCAGATTATGAAGAATGTTCTATGACCTATTTACTATAGTTCAACTGAATGTGGACTCATTGGTCATCACTACCCCTCTTCCTATCTTTTGGCCCCACTTTTAGTGACGGCCACTGGAACCTTTTCTTTGAAGAACACTTAAAATGTAAGTGTTGCTCCCATACAAGTGATCAGTTTCATTTATAAACAAGATGAAACAGTTGTTTAGCTTTTTGTCTCTGGCATCCAGACACAATTATATCAGAGTATTTCCTCTGGCCTTGAATCAGAATTCCCTTTACAGTCTCTGATTTGAACAAAGTTACATGTATAGCAGGGAGGATTTTCCTTATGGTGTGAACAATAATTTTATTATTTTTCTGACTAAAATAAAAACAAATAGGAAATTATTTACCAATTCTTCTAGTGATTCCACATTTGTGGTTCTTGCATTTATAGGTAAACATTTATTACATTTACTAATATGTGTTTAGCATGTACTATAATGCAGCAACATAAGTGAAAATTATCTAATGCATACTTTAAATATATAATACCAGATTGGGATGATGATGAAATAGGATTCAAGAATCACTGTGTTCTTAACATCTGTTGAACTCTCTTATGCATCAGTCTCTTTGCTCAGTACTTTACATGCATAATTACTTAATCCTCAAAGCTCATACTAGTGTTTTTTATTTCAATAAAGATTTGAGATTAAAGAGGTTAACTAGCCTGTCACTCCTAATAAGGAGCTGAGACTGTTTGAGCTTCGGAACAGTGTGACAAGAAAGCAAAGAGAAATACTGTCCATTTTTCATAGATCGTGCTGAAAAAGAACTTCAAGACCATGTTAATACAGGTGCAGAGAGATATGAACTCTCACATATTCTTGGTGTGAATATAAGATGATATAGTTTTTCAGGAAAGCAACCAGGCTAGGTCTATCTAGACGGAAGGATAAAAGTGTCCATATTGCTTGATTTAGAAACCTCATTTCTAGGATTTCTAGGAAACTAGTCTATGGAAATAATTTGAGATGCAACAAAGAAACATGCATTCTGATGTTTTTCAGAAATACTTGAAATGGAAGAAAGGGTTTGGATAGAAAGGAACACCCCAATATGAAAAATGAGGCCCTACATCAGTGGCATCATGGGACTACTTCTAGGTGATTTCATAGAACTAGGTTCTCGCTTTTCATGTTGGGGTGCTTTCTGCCTATCCAAACCCTTGAGATCCAGGAAGACTTCGATATGTATAATAGGGTCATTAAGTCAAGGATAAATCTGATGAATCTCCTTGAATCATCAACTTTAGTTGATGATTTGGGGTGAGGTTGATTTCATATTACACATAGATGTTGTATTAGTAGAATTAGGAAGTATATAAATGTTATGACAAAATGATGGACTTCAAAAAACTTTCTAACCACTTTGAGATATACTACTGCCAGACCTCCTAAAGGAATTTTCTCTCCTTTGCTATTAAGCATGGCAGATACCTCAGATGGAAAATTTGACAGATGTGAATTTAAATGAATAAATGTTGTTATTAATAAAACAATAATATTTCCAAGGATTAAAAAGTAGAGTTATAAAAATAATACCTACGGAAGCCACAGAGTCATCAAACCCATTTGACAGATGAAGAAGCTGAGGGCTAGGGAAAGTCAGTGACTTATTCAAGGTGTTAAAAATGGTTCAGAGCATGACTATAACCACTACTTGGATCTCCATATACTCAGTACTTTGTTGAGCTGCCTCTAAATTCCTGAAAAACGGGTAGCATTACTAATACTATGTTAGATTATTTTCTCAGCAAATTAGCAATATTTTTCATGTCTGTGAATGATCGAGTAATTCAACTGGGATCAGTTAGGAGGCATCAGATTAACTGCAAAAGTGAAAGCATGTTCAAATCATATACTCATGAAATCACATAGAATGGATGGTGGCTGAATATTTTGTTATTGTGAGGTTTTGCAATTTGGTCTTTATATACACTAAGTCTTGTAGAAGTCATCCTATTTGCTTGTTTTTCTCCTCTAAACACCTACACCCTCTCCATGAATATTGAGTGGAAGCAATGGTTTTTTTGAGGAAAGAACCACAGCTTTCTGATTCCAAACCCAGTACAAGCCCTGGCTCTGCCAATTTCAATTCAACAAATATTTCTGCCACTCTAATCTAAGTCAGGTCAATTTATCTCTGTCCTCGTTTTGCTCAACCATGATATGTATGTGCTTAAAAGGGAAATTATTCATTTGAAACTCTCTACCCATCTAAATGCTGGCTATAAGGAGTTTTGAGCTGGATAGATGAAGCCACTTGTCCAACTTGAACCAAGTTCTGCTTCTAGATGTCTCTTTGTGTTTGGAGAGGCAGATGCTAACACGTAGAATGTTTTTATAAGAATATTCTTTTTTCTTTCTTATTGAAGAAAGAGCTCTTAGAAGAAATATTAATTTTATTAATACAACCAAATAATCCAACTTTTAAAAGCCAAGGCTATTTGCATTAGGTGTTGAGGCTTTATGTCAGCATATGACACGAATGATAATTTGCAATTGATCTAGAAAATCACCAGTGAAAGATAAGATGATTAAGTCCAAATTAGCTGATGTAATGTTCTAAGCTAATCCAGTTAATCAGAAAGCAGGCACTTTTAAACTTCCCTTTGTGCTATGTAAATACAGTCTATTGTAATACTAATTTAATTCCTTATTTACATAAGCATGTAAATTTCTATTTGTTTCGACTGGGTAAATTTAAAAACAGAAATATACATACAGTAAAGAAATCAAAATGAATGAAATAGTCCTATGCCTTAATATACTTAAACAGTTAGCATAATTGAATGGTTTTCTTGAGACACTTGAACCTATAGGAATTAAATGAGAACTATATGTATTTCAGAGTTATTTTAGGTTGGCATGAAACTTGAATAAATTTTGAATAAAAATTTGAATAAATATGCCATAATTATTATAAGTGACAAATGTTAGACTGCACATCAAGTAGATAAAAGATTATTAGATCTTTTAATTATCTCAAAATGTGAGAAGTGTGTTAAAATTAATTGTATATAAATTTCCTTGAACCAGTAATTAGTCTATTTCTCTTAAATTACCTATTATATCTTCATTTCTCCCTAAGAAATAGCTCCCATTTCCATTTACCTAGTAGTAGAATACTTTAACAAGGTTATATCCTATTAACTCATGAAAACAGAGCTTGAGCATATTAATTATAGGTCATTACCCTGATCTTATTCCTATTAACACTCCCCTTGAATATTTAGAAAAATCATTTAATTGCTGTTTTTAAATTTTGCTCCAAAAAGGATTAGCAATTTTTTAATCTACTCATTTCCAAAATACAAAAAATATGCAGAAAAATTTTACTTTGTCAAGCATGGATTTTGACCACTTTCCAAATTCCAGGTGTTGTCTATATTTAAGATGATAATTTTAAAATTTGTTGTAATTAGTGGATTGTTTGTAATTGCCTTTTGGGGCCTCCTTAAAGTAAGTCATCACTATTATCATAATAATGTGTGACAAAACAATTATACTGCATATGATGATATTTTTTCCATTTCTATTGCCAGAAAATATTTTTTAGCTATCGACTGAATTTTTTTAGCTGTTGACTAAATAGACACAACATACTATTACTTAATCTACTGCTCTGCTTTCAGAGAATAAATGAGTCAAGATTCTTCGCTTGGATTGATAGTGGTTCAACTGACAATTGTAGGAAATGCAATGGAATTTTAGTGAAGGAAAAAATTGAAATTGTTTGTCAGCATGTCAAGTTTCAGCTGCTCCTGAATTTTATTAGTAGTTGCTATTAGTTCAGAATTATCCTATAACCTTTGTTACAAATTTTATTTTGTTTTGGGGGAGATCACCTAATATTAACTGAATAAATGAATAAATTGCATGATGTACTTTTTCTTGATCAATGTTCTTTAACTGAACTGTGTTTTGAATTAACCTTTTAAAAGTACTTAGTTGAACTTTTATTATGGGAGTATATAAGTGAAAGGTAAGCAGAAAGAGCTGGTGAAACAAAAATTCTTAAATTAGATAATATGTAGCTTACCAAATCATTTCTATTTTGCCTGCAACTGCAAGGCCCTAGACATGCCCCTTATTGAGTGAGTTATGTGAAAACCAAGCTTTACTTTCTTGTACTTTGTATTAAAAAAAAGTTATTTTTTTCACTTTATAAATACAAAATTTTACTTTTTAAGGTTTATATTAAAATAGTTATTTTTTCTGCTTTGTGACTATAAAATGATTTATGTTATTTAATGTTGTAACATTAATAGGCAAATTATTTATGACCGCTAAATGCTCCCTCCGATTTAAAATGCCCATCTCAAGTTCTCTCTGTTCTCAAACTTCTAGCCATTCTTAACTGCTCTTGTTGCTCCCTCCAAAACTTTGTCTTTTAATTTCCATTCAGAGCCTGCACCCATCTCCTCCAAATCCAGAGCTGCTCTTAAAGCAGAGAGGATTGTACTTGCACAGAGGAACTCAGCTGATATCATCAAAGGAACCCAGGGGACTTCAGAAGGACTAAAATTAGATAAAATTCTATTTCTTTTTGTTATTGCTACTTCATCCCGTAAGGATGCAATGATAGCAAGGTTGGCAAAATAACTTTGATCAGGCAACCACTACTATTCCAAAGATAAAGAATGAAGTTATTGCTTTTGGCAATAAAAAGACCCATCACCTCCTAAGGCAATAGACATGAAGAGTAAAGAAATCCCCTAGGTATTAAAATAAATGCCCCCTCCAATAACTCCCTATTTACATACACATGTTATAATAATTTTTAATTCTGGGGAAAAAAAATAAAAGTTGAAGGTAAAGAAAGAACTTTCTGCTTGCTTTTCTGCTGCAGGATCTGGGTAAGTTTCTCTACTATGAACCAGTCTGCCTGGGCAAGATTTAGGAGGCATGTTTCACAGCCACAAGATTCAAAATTGGAGCTTTGACCCTGCCTAAGACCATGATGAACAGTTGTTCTTATTTGTGCCCTGTTTTACCTACTAGAATTCACATTCTATTAGAGAATGTATCATCATTTGCTCAATAAATAGTTAAATGAATGGTCCATTGTTAGAAAACTGAGGATTCCTTCCAAGAGTTTGAAATAAACCTCAGGAGAGGTAACCCAGAATTACAGGGACTGTAGATTTCAGGTTCTTAGGCATGGGCAAGCAACTTTGAATCAGATAGGAATGTACACCAGTTCATACTGTAGCTATTTTTTCTACTTAAAATTGTCTTACCTGTACTTATACATTGATTGATTTTTTAATTTATTATTTGTTATTCTCTTTTTAGAGTTGGGGTCTTGCTCTGTCTCCCAGGTTGGAGTGCACTGGCAGAATCATAGCTCGCTGCACCCGTGAACTGGGCTCAAGTGATCCTTCCACCCCACTCTCTCAGGTCACTGGGATTACAAACCTGAGGCACAGCACTCAGCTCTATAGCTTTGATTTAGTCTTAGAGAAACACAGAAAAACTAGAATGATTTCAAATCCATTGTTCTATTTTCTCTTGAAAGGACACATTTTTCTGCACAGTGTCTTCTAAATAGTTGATGATGAAAAAGAAAAAGGAACTCATTTTAAAAAATGGGTAACTATTGCCAGTATCTGTTAACTACTGGTAAAATTGCCTTTCAACAGAGAAAACTGAAAGTAGTATAAACGATAGTAGGGAAGTTTTAGGAAAATTAAATGTAGATGTGAACTGTGTCTGTTTGCCTCTCACTGCTATGGTGAGAATGGAGTTGCAGAGAACTGTAATTAACTGTCCAGAACAAATGGAGATAGCAAACATTGCCAGGCAGGCAAAAATGGTAATTACAAACTATAACTTACTCACTAGTTAATTGGAATAAGAACCTACATTTGAATCATCTTTCATGATTTAGTTCTACTCTAATGTGTTTGCTTTGTAAAGTCTAAAACCAGGATAGTTTCAGTAGGCTTCAAAACAATGTGTGCTCTCAGTATTTTTCTATTAACGGTGTTTGTGACTTCGAAAATTTACAGGTTTTAGATTTATTCTGTTCATTTTATTATGCTATTTGTAATTAGTCATTTATCTAGAAGAATGAGCATATTGTGGTTTGCTATTATTCTTGAAAAATCAGACAAAATGATGCATTTTGTTAACCCTGTATCACTTTGTAAATGTATTGCCCATTTTTGCTAAAAGTCAGGCTCTTTCAGGAGGGAAGATGAAGATTTTGATGGAGAAAATTGTTTTTGTTAGTTTTACCAAATTAAAATTGTGTCCAAGCCCATGGGCTGTACAAATGTAATATCTGAATCTTTTTTTTTTTTTTTTTGAGACAGTCTTGCTCTGTCACCCAGGCTGGGGTGCAGTGGCACAATCTTGGCTCACTGCAACCTCTGCCTCTGGGGTTCAAGCAATTCTCCTGCCTCAACCTCCTGAGTGGCTGGGACTACAGGTGAGTGCCACCACACCCGGCTAATTTTTTGTATTTTTAGTAGAAATGGGTTTCACCATGTTGTTCAGGCTGGTCTTAGACTCCTGACCTCAAGTGATCTGCCCGCCTTGGCCTCCCAAAATGTTGAGATTGCAGGCGTGAGCCACCCGACCTGACCCTGAATCTTTCACAATGACTTTGAACTTGAATACTAGTATTAGGCTGATTTTTTCCTATAGCCTCATTTCAGATTCGGATTAATTAATAAGGAAAGATATCATTCCATATAGCACAAGAACTTCAAGGAAGGGTGCTATCACCTGGTTTATGAAAACAGCAGGTGGATGGGTCTCAAGTAATATTTAAAAATAGAAAATAGACTAATTTATATTTCTATTACCTCAGTTCCCAGAAGGGATATCACATTGACTAAGATATCAAATGCTTGTCACTTATTCTCTGAAACATGCTTTGCTTTTAAGAAACTTAAAACATTAATGCAAGACTTTGGTAACATTGTAAATGTGTCCTCAGTAAGGAGATAAATGTCTATTCAGCTGAGTTAAGACAGCATACTTCAGCCAACATGAACTATAAAAGGAAAGTAATAGCTTTGTCTTAAAAGTGACGTAGGTATGATTGAGGGGATAGTTGTTATTTTGTCTACCCAGTGCAGAAGCCATATGGCCAATTTGATCAACTCTTAAAAATAAAGTAATAGAGACACAAGTTTTAAGCTGTTTTGTATAAATTAATGCTTGATATATTTTCAAGGTAGATATTAAGTACCTTAGATTTTTTTAACCAACATATTTAAGTGTGTACTGTAGAGTATCCAGTAAGCTCTGGTACATTACTCTTTGTTTGCTTATTTGTTTGATATATGAAATACACTGGTACAAAATTCAAGAATGAAGTGATGTTCTGCTCTTAGGATTGGTAATGCCATTCTATGTAAAGTTATTCTGCCTTGTCAGAATTTCATCTTATGACTAACTGAATGTATTTATTGTGTGGAAGAATAGAGAGGTTCATTTTAGTGTATAGGTGTTACCTTGTACAATTAGAGGCAAATAGCTGATTTACTTAGGAACTAAATCAGAGACACTTTGGGATGATGTGTTATTGGGTTGCAGACAGAAGAGTTCTGAGTTAGACTATGTTAAACATACCAGCATGGGTTAATCTACAGAAGTTTGCAACCAACTCTACAGAGAATGAAAGACCTTCAGCCTCACTTTCAAGTAGAGAATTTTAGAATCACCCTTGGGCCATGTTCTGTTAATGGAAATGTGCACGGATCCAGCTCTCCCTTGGCAAAATTGAAAAGTAGATAACATTTAATCCCCTTTACTTCAAAGGGTATGACTTCTTTTCCCAAGGTGTTCACTGAGTCATTGTTGATCAGAAACACCTCAGGTTCAGACCATTACTGATGGCCATCTTCATCCAAATGGTCTGTTTTCTCAGGCCTTGTTTTCTGTAAGTGTCGTAATTAGTAATAATGCTCATAATTATAAATAATAATTCTGAGTGCTGTGTGTTTTGGATTAGTAAAACCCTGTTAAATTCTCACTGGTTCCCAGTTCTGGAATCACTTTGAAGCTATATTCTGAGTTGTCTTGTCATAACAAATTAAACAAATTAATAGATGTAATCTAATCATTCTATGCACCATCTAAAAGTAGGAATTTTTGAAATGAAATGTAATTTAATATTTCCTTCATTCTCAACTGATTCCTGTTTATTTTAGCAAAATGACTTCAATAAGAAGTTAAATGGGCCTGTTGTCTTTTATCAGAATGAGCCATTTGCTTGTATTTGAAAACATGTACTTATGGAAAGATCATCTGAATGAGAGATCTGAGTTTTAGACCCACATACGGTACTAGCTAGCTGTGATAACTACATTAAGTCAATTCACCTTTCTGAACTTTAGTTTCATTACTGGAGTAAAATAAAGGGTTTTCTTTGATCATCAGTTTGCTTAAATTTACAACTAATTCTTACCTTAGAACTTTAGTTGACTTAACATAGTTATCTTTCCTCTTTAGATTTTCTTTCTTAACAACCCTTGGACACCCAATACTTTTCCCATGAATCATCCATTCAATCACTTGATGAATACTAATTGAGCACCTACTATGTTTCAAGCACTGCATGAGATGCTAAGGTCACAACAGTGGAAAAAAATAAGTGGCCCTTCTGCAGCTTGTAGTCTAGTGGGAGAAAAAAAGATTAATGAAAAAAATCCGACTATTTAATGTGAAATTACAAATGTGATGCATGCTGCAATTAGAGAGTAGTGTGGCCGCATGATAATGAATACTGAGAAATTTTCAAAAAAGAAAGGTAATTGCTAAGGCAAGTGTCAACCAGTGAAGTGTCTGGTGGATTTTGATATTTCTGACAAAGAGCAAATAGGAGCAAGGTGTGCAAATAGATTAGAGATCAGGTAGGAATCTTGTAAAGTGTCTGTTTTATGATCCTGTCTATTCTCTGCAGAAATGTTGATTTAGTGTTTGGGACAAAATCTAACTCTCATGGGACTTATAATTTAGAGGAGCAATCTAGTTAACCCAAATTTGGTTATCCATGGCTTTCTGTGAGCTCTTTCAATTACATTTAGAAGAATAGTATGGAGGAAAATCCACAAATTCTAGGCATGGTTCCATCTGGAGGTGTTTGTGTGTAGAGATTCTTTCTGGTGCCATATTAGTATCTACTAATATGTATTAGTAAGTATGGCTACCTGTCCTTATCTCTCAAGTCTGATTCTGTTCAGCATAGGTAAGCCTTTTTCTGAACCTCAAGGAGTGCTTTAAGCAGTGGGACGCTAGGAGTTTCTTGTTCATGGGACAGTGCTAATCAGTTTAACAAATATTTGGAGAACCTATTCGGTGTCAAGAACTGTGCTGGCAATAAAGGCTATGTAGATGATTAAGGATATGTGAAGTTCATAATTTAGTAACTTCCTAATTTAATAAGCTCAAAGTCTAATTATTTAGCAACTTCCATTATGTCCTTGTGTGTGGAATTTGAGAAAATACAGAAATACTTAGTCTTGGCTTTTTGAAATAATCACGGAAGAACAACATGGAGTAGTTATTTATAAAATAAGATTTAATTTCAAATGGAATAATCTAGCTATGTTTACATCTCTTAAGAAAAATAGAATTGTTCCCTTGGAAGTTTTAAAAGCAGGCACTATCTGCCAAAGTTTTACCACGGCTGAAATTTTTAACACTGAACTTAGTACTTTAAATTGGTGAAACTATGGGAGGTAATTCATATGTGTAATTAGCTAGACTTAGTCATTCCACAATGTATAGATACTTGGAAATATCACGTTGTACATATAATTTTCTCTGTCAATTACGATGAGTGAAGGAATGAATGAATAAGTAGATAAATGGTGTCTATAAGCCCTGAGTAAACAACACATGTAAGTGAAGCAAAAGCTAGTAAGTCTTTTTGTCCCTGGAAGTTTTGGTTGAATGAGTAAATCTCTTAAGTGGGTGAGGAAGTGCACTAAATCCGAATGTACTGAGGTTGACCTGGGTCTCCGTTCTCTGAATACTCTTCCTCTGCATTACAGCAGTAGATGGTTCTCTTACCTAATACTCTTTCTTCATGTTTTTTCCCTAACCTTCTTTTGCTATCATTCCTTAAATCTATTTACCCTTACTCTGTCAGAAAAAAAAAAAGCCAGCACATATACATAAGGAAAACATCTTCTTGCCCCCAATAGTGTAGAACTGACCTGTCTTAGAGGAAACTAGTCATGATTCTGTTCTGTCAAGCTCTGACCTAAGAGGTAAAGTGAGTAGAATGTTAATTTATAATATTGAAACAACAGTTTTACATACTTTTTCAGGTAAGGAGGCCTTGGTTCCTGTAAGACAAACCAAAGAGACATAATTTAAGAACACTCTGTGAGATTCCTCTGGGAGTTGGGACAAAAGCTCTGAGTACATGAAGAAGGGATCAGTGCTGTGGTCAAAGATACTTGGCCTTCTAGAAGAGACAGCTGTGCAACTCTATGAGTGTAGAAGAGAACTATAGGCATAGCCAATACTTGGCATTACCATAGGATCTGTCAGGATTAACTAGAAGGCACTCTCAAAGCCTTCCAGTAAAATGAACAAAACATCAGGAAGAAAATATGTGTAAGAAAGATACTATGAGAGGCACTCAGAGAAGGGAAAGATATTTTGCATATTATAATTGAGTTTTAAATCATCTAGTGGAATTACCCTTAAGAGGAAATTTTATATCATGTAATTTTAATTATCTACTTAAACATTGGGGCCAAATTCACTTATCCACAGCCTCTAATGTTCATTTTAAGTGTGAAAATAGGCAACAAAAAAGTAAGCATATGAGTACAAACTAAACAATTTCCCCCTAATATTTTGGTAGTACACATCACCGTGGGCCAAGTGTGGTGGCTCAGGCCTGTAATCCCAGCACTTTGGAGGCTGAAGCAGGAGGATCGCTTGCAGCCAGGAGTTCGAGATCAGTGTACGCAACATAAACCCCATCTCTACAAAAATTTTAAAACTATTTTTTAAAACAATGAAACATTAGTTGGGCTTGTTGATATGTGCTTGTAGTCCAGCTACTCAGAGGCTGAGGCAGGAGAATCACTTGAACCCAGGAAGTCGAGGCTGCAGTGAGCCATGATCATGCCACTACATTCCAGCCCAGGTGACAGAGTGAAGACCTGTCTCTGAAATAAAAAGAAAAGAAAACAACAACAAGCAACAAACAAAAACATAATCTTGGGCACATGGAAGATCTCTCTTTCCTTCTAATTATATTCCTGCTCAAATATTATGTTAAGGATTCAATATTTATTTTTTTATTGTTCATGCAAGTGTTTTTTATTGTTCTAAGATTAGATGTATCCAAGTTTATTCTTTCTTCAGCATTTGCTTTTTCTTGACTTCATGTCAGAAATTAAATACATCTGCTTTCCTAGTAGCAGAGAGGATTTGAATGAAGATCGACATTTCTGGCTGTCCTTTCTGAATAATGTTTCCACTTGAACTTGGCAGTTTAACAATACTTCCAATAAAGAGTGCCATAGAATAATTCACTTACTGTTTAATGCCACCGTTTTAAAATCTCCTGCAACCACCTTTCTCCATATATGGTCTTCCCTGGATCATATTTTGTATTTGTGATCACTCTGATTGAAAATTAGTGTGCAGAAAATCTTGAGCTATTCAGTAAATACAGTTTAGTTACCAAAAACTTAGGTTCAGGTATCAGGCATTAGATTCTAGTCCCAGTTTCTACCAATATCCAGGTGTGCTTAGAGCTTTTCACACACTGCATGAACCTTATATTGGGGCTGATAGTATTATATAGGGCCTGGTTATCTTTCAAGTGATCCCCACCCTATCTCCCTGGGGGAGATCGCTGCATTTATTCTGTTGTTCTGGCTACCACAATCCCCTTTCTCTGTTTTGATTCAGCATTTCTTCCTTTACATTGGCTCACTTCATGTGGTCCTGGAGGAGCTATCAATTAAGGTGTTCTCATCCCCAAAGGGTAGGCACAGGACTCAAGCTTGGCCACTTGGATTCTCTTACTACTCAGTTTGAATCTTAAAGTGACACACAAGAATGAAAACAATTGGAGCTGCGTTTTTCTTTAAAGTGATTGTCCATTGATTTATTAGGTTGATGCAAAAGTAATTGTGTTTTTTGCCATTATTTTAGTGGCAAAAAAGACAGGACCCAGGGAAGTTTTGAGCACTACGTTTCATATTAGGTTGGTTCAAAAGTAATTGTACCAACCTAATAAAATATTTAGCACTCAGACCTTCCCTGGTTCCTGTCTTTATGTAGCCATATTGTTCAGTTTCCCCGTGATTCTGAATCATGCAGTATCCTTCCAACAAATCCCTTTTATTTTTGCTTAATATGGAATCATATTCAGGTTTGCCTAAATTTCTGTTGTTTATAACCGAAGGATTATAGCAGTATTGGGGGCCCACTAGACTGGAATTATTTCTAATCTTTAAAATAGGTTGATTGTTTTGTTTGGTTAAGGGGACAATTAGATAAATTATATTTCTGAGATCTCTGAATCTGACTTTGCAGTTAAAGTGCTTGGACTGAATCTAGATCATAATTTCGAAGTTCAGGGAGAAGGAGGTTTCTGCGGGTATCTGCTGGATACTTCTCATCTTGGGTAGGCTATACAACCTGCTGGATGGATTCCTGTAGAACATCTTCCACTGTAGCTGGCATGTGTCTTGTCTAATGGGAGTGCTATGCTGACATCGAAGCTCTCTCCATCTGTGCTTCTCCATGAATCTCTGCTTTGTTTATTTCTATTGTACCAGCCATGTTTGTGCTGGCTCCTTGTCCATTTCCCAATTTAGTGAAATTTTCAGGATAGCTTACATAGTATTTGTTATTTGGCAAAAGGGCTTGGCATTCCTTTAGAACTGATGTTATTAACACTTTGGCAAAACTCCCTTTCTTTATTCAAGAGGGCAGAACAGAGTACTCTTTATGTGCAAGCAAATTCACCCAACTTTAGTTTCTTTTTTTTTTTTTTTTTTTTTGTCAGTTTTGGCTCTTCTCAAGCATCTATACAAAGTTGTATCTTGACCAAATATGGGCACAGATGTTCTTTTACTGTACAGCAAAACTGCTCATCATGAGTGAGAAGGTATCTGTGGGTAGGTTGTGTAGGTCCATGGATTCTTTGTGATTTCATGCAGCATTTGATGTGGCATATACTTTTATAAAAAGAGTCAGATATTATGAGATTTTCAATGTTTAATAAATAAAAACAATTTAAACCACAAATAAACAAAAAATTACTTACAAACTTGACTTTTCTATTAGGCTGTGGAATATTTAATGTCTGAATCCGTATTAGGAATGAATGAATCTCTATCCAGGCCTGAGGTCATTCCAAATTTGTTAGAATAGAAGTGGGCAGCCATATTCCAAGGAATAACATGCTGGATCTCTGTTATGCCACCAATTTAAATACATGCCAGGGAGGTGTAGAAAAGTTTCCTAGGGCACTCAGAATAATCCTATCCCTGTTGTCACTCAACTGCCTTTGGAGGCATTGGAGCATAGGTTCTTGTGCTCAGTTTCATCAAGTGCCAGCTCTAAGGAGCACAAATTGCTATCTGAACACATCTAGGTTATATATGAAAATAACATTTTTCTTTCATTAGAGAGCTGTATCTTGAGCTGTTTGCTGATACAAGGAATGAGTCTATGTTTATTTACCTACATTCTTTTGTACCAGTTCCCTAGGATTCAGAAAATGTACAGGATTTGAAGTTAGAAGAACTAAAATCAATTTAAGCTTCACTAATTTAATAGTGGTGTAACCTTGGGTGAAACATAGAAGCACTCTGAGCTTTAATTCCTTAGTCTGTGAAATGGGGATAATGATGCTATCCAAATCCCACAGTTACTCTGATCATCAAATAAAATCATGCATATTATAAAATGTCTCTTTGGGTTATTACCAGCAGATGGTATATCATGCATTTTGAAATGATTAGTCAAGTCTAGAGGTCAGTGTTGAATTATGAATCTAAGTCCTTCTCCTTCTTGAATGAACAAACTAAATTACAATGCCAGGTTTGCTGATTATCAGATCCTGATGCTTGGCTCCTAAATCAGCTGTAAGGCTATATGCATATTCCTGTTTTTCGAAGATGAGTGCATTTGAAATCCAAAAACTAGAAATTTTCTTCTGAGACAGAAATGGATTTTTAGGGTAAGAAAGGTCACATTTCACTTCATTTTTAAATTTTAATCTCAATTTCTGAAGTCCCTAACTTCTAACAAATCATCATGTAGGTCATACTCTATCCTTCTTTAAAGGAGGAGGGAAAGTGTGCAGTTAGCCATCTTGAATGTATCAAGTCCTGTAATATGCTCAGCACTTTTCCTGAGTGCTCTCACTGTATCCTGACTCTGCCACCACCATCTCTTTCCAATGTTTGTTCCCATAGAACCCTCCTATTTTATTTATTTCAGTTCTTTCCTTTTATATGTAAAACAAAGAAGATGAAGGAAACATTTTCTTATAAATTAAAGACAAAATACCTCCCCTGTAGCCCACATATCTGTAAGAGTTCAATGAAATCCTAGGTGACAACTCTTCAAAGAAAACCCCATTGAAGAGCATTGTTTGCGTGTTTTGTGTAAAATGCTAGTTTGTTTGTAGAATGTCCTCAGGAGAGCTGCACTGTCATCCCTGTCTTATTGCAATGGAGCTGTAGGAGCTTAACCTCTTCAAATTGCACTGACCTTCTCTATAACAGAACATTGGCCTAAGCCAGGTCTGTATCCTTAGCCAGCCTTTGAATCATCAAATTTTGGGCCTTTGCCTACATGTAACTGTTGTGAAAGCAATACATATGCACCTGGCTTATCAGCTGAGACCTCAATCAGTCCTCTAATTCTTTAACCTCTTCTCTTTGCATCTGGGTAAAAATAAAAAGGTAGGAATGTTTGTAGAGTACTTGAAAGAGCTTTATTTTTCTTTACAGTGTTAATGGTAAAATAGTAGTTAAAAAATAGGAAATCTTGAAAGAGCTTTATTTTTCTTTACAATGTTGATGGTAAAATAGTAGTTAAACAATAGAAAATCTTGAAAGAGCGTTATTTTTCTTTGCAGTGTTGATGGTGAAATAGTAGTTAAACAATAGAAAATCAGTTATTTGAAAATGCTTGAGAATTTTAAACAAATAATTCAGAATTTAGAATTGATATTTCACAGTCCGTTTACCAAAAATATTACTGAGTTAATCCACTATTGTTTGATTACCAAAAGAAAGAACAAAAGTAAGACAGAAAGATTACAGATTCTTTATTTAGCAAAGCTTAATTCTTGGGATAATGACTGCTTTGTTATAAAGTGGAGCCCTGTTAGGATAAAAAAGAGGTGCCTTTAATTATTTCAGGGCCTCGTAACACAAAACATGGAAATTGCCTTAGCTATTCCATTCTTATTTTGCTCCCTAGATTTTAAAGGTGCAACGAATCTGATTAACTGGCACAGACCTCTTGACACATCAAGCATATGGAAAGAATTCAGGTTTGTCAAAGATCAGATGGTTGTAGATATGTGGCATTATTTCTGAGGGCTCTGTTCTATTCCATTGGTATATATCTCTGTTTTGGTACCAGTACCATGCTATTTTGGTTACTGTAGCCTTGTAGTATAGTTTGAAGTCAGCTAGCGAGATGCCTCCAGCTTTGCTCTTTTGGCTTAGGATTGACTTGGCAATGCAGGCTCTTTTTTGGTTCCATATGAACTTTAAAGTAGTTTTTTCCAATTCTGTGAAGAAAGTCATTGGTAGCTTGATGGGGATGGCATTGAATCTATAAATTACCTTGGGCAGTATGGCCATTTTCACGATATTGATTCTTCCTATCCATGAGCATGGAATGTTCTTCCATTTGTTTGTATCCTCTTTTATTTCATTGAGCAGTGGTTTGTAGTTCTCCTTGAAGAGGTCCTTCACATCCATTGTAAGTTGGATTCCTAGGTATTTTATTCTCTTTGAAGCCATTGTGAATGGGAGTTCACTCATGATTTGGCTTTCTGTTTGTCTGTTATTGGTGTATAAGAATGCTCGTGATTTTTGCACATTGATTTTGTATCCTGAGACTTTGCTGAAGTTGCCTATCAGCTTAAGGAGATTTGGGGCTGAGACAATGGGGTTTTCTAGATATACAATCATGTCATCTGCAAACAGGGACAGTTTGACTTCCTCTTTTCCTAATTGAATACCCTTTATTTCCTTCTCCTGCCTGATTGCCCTGGCCAGAACTTCCAACACTGTGTTGAATAGGAGTGGTGAGAGAGGGCATCCCTGTCTTGTGCCAGTTTTCAAAGGGAATGCTTCCAGTTTTTGCCCATTCAGTATGATATTAGCTGTGGGTTTGTCATAGATAGCTCTTATTATTTTGAGATACATCCCATCAATACCTAATTTATGGAGAGGTATTAGCATGAAGCGCTGTTCAATTTTGTCAAAGGCCTTTTCTGCATCTATTGAGATAATCATGTGGTTTTTGTCATTGGTTCTGTTTATATGCTGGATTATGTTTATTGATTTGCATATGTTGAACCAGCCTTGCATCCCAGGGATGAAGCCCACTTGATCATGGTGGATAAGCTTTTTGATGTGCTGCTAGATTCGGTTTGCCAGTATTTTATTGAGGATTTTTGCATCCATGTCCATCAGGGATATTGGTCTAAAATTCTCTTTTTTTGTTATGTCTCTGCCAGGCTTTGGTATCAGGATGATGCTGGCCTCATAAAATGAGTTAGGGAGGATTCCCTCTTTTTCTATTGATTGGAATAGTTTCAGAAGGAATGGTACCAGCTCCTCCTTGTACCTCTGGTAGAATTTGGCATGAATCCATCTGGTCCTGGACTTTTTTTTGGTTGGTAAGCTATTAATTATTGCCTCAATTTCAGAGCCTGTTATTGGTCTATTCAGAGATTCAACTTCTTCCTGGTTTAGTCTTGGGAGGGTGTATGTGTTGAGGAATTTATCCATTTCTTCTAGATTTTCTAGTTTATTTGCATAGAAGTGTTTATAGTATTCTCTGGTGGTAGTTCACATTTCTGTGGGATCAGTGGTGATATCCCCTTTATCATTTTTTATTGAATCTATTTGATTCTTCTCTCTTTTCTTCTTTATTAGTCTTGCTAGCGGTCTATCAATTTTGCTGGTCTTTTCAAAAAACCAGCTCCTGGATTCATTGATTTTTTGAAGGGTTTTTTGTGTCTCTATTTCTTTCAGTTCTGCTCTGATCTTAGTTATTTCTTGCCTTCTGCTAGCTTTTGAATGTGACAAACCTGACAAAAACAAGAAATGGGGAAAGGATTCCCTATTTAATAAATGGTGCTGGGAAAACTGGCTAGCCATATGTAGAAAGCTGAAACTGGATCCCTTCCTTACACCTTATACAAAAATTAATTCAAGATGGATTAAAGACTTAAATGTTAGACCTAAAACCATAAAAACCCTAGAAGAAAGCCTAGGCAATACCATTCAGGACATAGGCATGGGCAAGGACTTCATGGCTAAAACACCAAAAGCAATGGCAACAAAAGCCAAAATTGACAAATGGGATCTAATTAAACTAAAGAGCTTCTGCACAGCAAAAGAAACTACCATCAGAGTGAACAGGCAACCTACAGAATGGGAGAAAATTTTTGCAATCTACCATCTGACAAATCCAGAATCTACAATGAACTTCAAACCGATTTACAAGAAAAAAACAACCCCATCAACAAGTGGGCAAAGGATATGAACAAACACTTCTCAAAAGAAGACATTTATGCAGCCAACAGACACATGAAAAAATGCTCATCATCACTGGCCATCAGAGAAATGCAAATCAAAACCACAGTGAGATACCATCTCACACCAGTTAGAATGGCCATCATTAACAAATCAGGAAACAACAGGTACTGGAGAGGATGTGGAGAAATAGGAACCCTTTTACACTGTTGGTGGGACTGTAAACTAGTTCAACCATTGTGGAAGTCAGTGTGGCGATTCCTCAGGGATCTAGAACTAGAAATACCATTTGACCCAGCCATCCCATTACTGGGTATATACCCAAAAGATTATGAATCATGCTGCTATAAAGACACATGCACACGTATGTTTATTGCGGCACTATTCACAATAGCAAAGACTTGGAACCAACCCAAATGTCCAACAATGATAGACAGGATTAAGAAAATGTGGCACATATACACCATGGAATACTATGCAGCCATAAAAAATGATGAGTTGATGTCCTTTGTAGGGACATGGATGAAGCTGGAAACCATCATTCTCAGCAAACTATCGCAAGGACAAAAAAACAAACACCACATGTTCTCACTCATAGGTGGGAATTGAACAATAAGGATGCATGGATACAGGAAGGGGAACATCACACACCTGTGCCTGTTGTGGGGTACGGGGAGTGGGGAGGGATAGCATTAGGAGATATACCTAATGTTAAATGAGTTAATGAGTGCAGCACACCAACACGGCACATGTATACATTTGTAACAAACCTGCACGTTGTGCACATGTACTCTAAAACCTAAAGTATAAATAAATAAATAAATAAATAATAAAAAAAGAATTCGGAATAGGGTGAAAAAGATATGTCAGGTCTTTTTCTATTCACAAAGCAGTTGGCTAAATGAGCTATCTGAAGAAAACGTGTATGGGAATTTGTGCTTGTATTCTTGCTTGTAATTCTGCTTGTATGTATAACTCAATAATCTTAGCTTGCTGTAAAATTATTTCATATTTGGTTGGCTTGCTTTGTATCATGAGTACAGTATTTCAGAGATGGAAAGTCCTTAGTTGCAGTTAAAGATTTTGTAAGTACCACTCCCTAGGACACTGATTAAACTTTTACACTAGGTTTGTTAAAGAGATCATCCTTCTGCGGGTCATGAGTGACCTGGTTGAGAGAAAAGAGCTGACTCAGTACAAATCCACTTCCCACCCCAGTACTCTCCACACAGTGAGGATGACTGGAATAGCCAAACTGATGTCAGATGGAGCACTTTGGAAGAGGAAGGCTAGATCTCTTTCAATTACACCATCGAAGATGTTCTCCCTGACCGTTAAATGCTTTTGACAGTTTCCATGTCTATAGCTTACAGTCTATTCTGTTTTTCTAATAATGAACTCTTCTTTCTGTTTTAGGAAATACAAAGGTAAACAGTTAAACATGTGTAATTGTTTTTAAACTTAAATAACTCCATGTCTAAAACAAGTAATTGTGAATATACTATTGAGAGACAGCAGTTTAATGATTAAGTGTATGGTCTGTGGAGTCTGATAGCCCAGATTCAAGTCCTAGCTTTGTCATTTACTGTGTGATCTTATGTTACCCCATCTGTAAAATGCAGATGACTTATAGATACCCCATAGAGCTAGAACAAGGATTAAATGAGATAGTACATGTAAAGCATTTAAACAGGACCTGGCAAAGTGTTAATGCTCAAGAACGTTAGTTATTGATATTGTCAGTATAAATGTATCACAAGAAGTGCAATTGCCACACAATATACCTATTTATCATTAGGTTTTACTTTCTATGTGAAAGAATATACACATGGTCTGCCTTAGTAATTAGGAACTTTCATGATATTTTTAAAAATAACTACAGTTACTTAAGCTGGAAAGAACCCTGGGTAAGGGTGTGGCTATGCCATGCATTAATGAGAAACTATCAAGGAATATGTGCAGCTTTCTATTAATTTTAATGGCATAGATATATAAAATTAGCAGATTGCCTTGGAATATCTTTTAAAGCAGTCACTTTTATCTTGTGAGAATGACTTTTTAAAAAAGCCTTAAATCTTTGCCACAGCCAGATAATCTAATCACTCTTGTGGATGTGGCCAACAGACATAAATTTTTCTCATAATAGATCTTTCTCAAATGGCAGAAAACTGTCTCAGTACTTCCATACTGCTATTATTTTAGCTCTCTTCATTTCCATCCAATTCTGTTCTGTTCATTCAATGTGATTGAAAAGCATTGACATTTGTTCTTACAGATCTCTTTACCCAAACTGACCAAATTAGAAGGCATTTAATCAACCTTGTATAAAAGTGGAAGCAATAGAAGGGGGAAATGAGTTGTTTTTAAATCCCATTTTATTATTACATTATTACAACGGTATTGCTATTAGCTATATTGATCACAGCTAACTTCATGGCTGTGTGTTGACCACAAAATGTAATCTAAAGGGCATTTCAGATTTCAAATGACTTTCTAGAGTATCTGAGTTAAAATTGTTAACCCTACATGACAAGTGCTATTATTTCAGTGCCAGCCAAATATAAAAGAACATTAATATTCATTAGTAATGTTACAGCTGGTGACTCCTTAACAACATTGTAATGATTTGAATAGTTATTTCAAACAGTGTGTTGGAATATACACACAATAAGCCCTGATTGACACAATGCATTAAAAAACCCAGTAATGTCAAGGAAAAAAATTAATATGTATGCCTGTATATTAGGCTAAGTAAATAAATGCTTTAGAAATACACTTCAGCTGATAAGACCTACCACTATGCAAGGAATGACTAATTTTTGGATGTGTTACATGGGGGAATCATCATGGTAAATATCTGAAACACAAATTCAAGTCTCAATTTTATCACTTAAGTTCAATATCACTGTTTTCATTTCTACAAATTAAGCTTTGTGTCGTAAATGTATCTGTAGAGGTAGTGGTGAGGATAAAAATAGGACAAATTTAATGAAAAGGGGTTGGTAGCAGAGGTTATAAAACAGCACTAATATCTCTTTTTTATTTTTTCATTCATATGTAGAGATGGGGTCTCACTCAATTGAGCAAGCTAGTCTCAAACTTTGGGGCTTAAGCAATGCTCCTGCCTCAGCCTCCAAAAAGGCTGGATTACAGGCAGAAGCCTAGCCAACAGTAATATCTTCTGAGTACCTAATATGGTCCACACACAATGTTGGGGTTTTATATATGCTGTATCATCTCATTAGGGAGGTGGCTTCATCTTCATTTTATAGATGAGTAAACCAAAGGCAAAACAATGTGAAATCCTAGTGTTAGGATTAACGTCCAAGTCTGGATATCCTTTGAAATATAACAAGATGCTTCTGGAGTTTGTTAAAGATGATGCACTGTGGTGAGTGTTATTGGGGTTGAAGTTGGGTGGGAGACCTAGAACCCACTTTTAAGGAATTTCTCATCTCACTGAGATAATAAGACTGAGATGCAGGAAGCATTTAATATGGAGGTCCATAGATCAATTGACAGCATAATAAGAGCATTTATCATTTGTGTTCTGAAAAAGTTAAGTTATACCAACCTCCCTTTCCTTTCACTGCTTTTTTGTAAACGTGATCCATAAGGAAGAAAAATTGACCTTTCCTCATTCTATTTTTTTAGGAATTTACCAATAATATTATTTTAATTTTTGATTGGCAAATATAGTATATATTTACCTGTACAACATAATGTTTGTATATGTATATGGATAGTGAAATGATTCGTTTGAACTAATTAAATATGTATAACTTCATATTTCTACCTTTTCCTTGGTGATGAGAACATTTAAAATCTACTCTCTTAACAAATTTCAAAATACAATGCATTACAGATATTGTGGATTTGGTTCCAGACCATTGCAATGAAGTGAGTCATATGAAATGTTGCTTTCTCAGCACATAATGAAAGTTACGTTTATACTTACCAAAAGTATTATAGGTTCTTAACTTTTAAAGTATAATTTTCTTGACTTTCTAAACAGGTCTACAATTTTAATTATTTTCTTCAAGAAATGATCTGAATTATCAAATTTTGAGAATATTGTACATTTTTAAATAAAACTAATTTTGTATTTCCTATATGATTAGGGAAGTCACTAGTAAATAATCATTGCATATGTATATACACTAGAATACTAATGAAAAAATGAGTTAAATGTTATACACCTTTCCCTGCATTGTACTTTTTTTTTTTTTTTTTTTTTTTTGAGACAGAGTCTCGCTCTGTCGCCCAAGCTGGAGTGCAGTGGTGCGATCTCGGCTCACTGCAACCTCTGCCTCCCTGCCTCAGCCTCCCAAGTAGCTGGGACTACAGGCGCCCACCACCACGCCAGCTGATTTTTTTTTTTTGTATTTTTAGTAGAGATGGGGTTTCACCATGTTGGCCAGGCTGGTCTTGAACTTTTGACCTTGTGATCTGCCCACCTCAGCCTCCCAAAGTGCTGGGATTACAGGCATGAGCCACTGCGCCTGGCCTGTATTGTACTATTTGTAACAGAAATTTTTAAGTGTTTTGTTATATAGTTTAAAAATGAGCTGAAATATACTATTTAGTATACAATAATGCAATCCTTGGACACAAGATGTTGCTAGACTCCTGTAACTTTTACGACATTCACTCTTCTTGGATAAAATAAGGCTTGTTGCCAGGGATCAGGCCTGAATGCATCATCAAATGTACACCAAGATTCCGGAAATTTATGAAACACCCAGCTAATTTCACTGGATTTTACTGATCAAAAACACAACTTAAAGGAAAGACTGACACATTAGACTACATTAAAATTAAGGACTCCTATTATCAGAAGTCACAATTAAAATGAAGGTACAATGCACAGATTGGAAGGAGCTATTTGAGTGACTTACTTCCCACAAAGGATCATATACAGAATATTTAATGAAACCCTGCAAGTTGGTATATGAAAATGATAATCTGATACAAATGAACAATAAACTTGAGTAAATACTCATAAAAAAGAATATCCAGATGCTCAGTTAACATATGAAGTGTGGGTTAACCTTATTAGTCATAGTGGAAATGTATATTAAACTTATAATGAAATATCAGTAACACTACAATGGTTAAAATGAGAAAGACTGGCTCTACCAACTGCTGGTGAGTATATGGAGCCACTGGAACTCACATCCATTGCTTGGGGGAATGTAAATTGTTACCCTCTCTTTTATAAGCCATTTGGCAGTATCTATTAAAGCTGAACACATACCAACAGAAATGCACATAGGTAGCAACGATCATAGTCAAGAATATTCAAAGCATATCTGTTTATAATAGTCATAAAGTAGAAACAATTCAAATCATTGATGGCTGAATATATAAATTAACTGTGGTGTATTCATACACTGAAATACTGCACAGCAATGAAAATAAGCAAATTGCTATGCATGACAACTCAAATGAACTAAAAAATATGATATTGAGCAAAACTGTCAGTCATAAAATAGTATATGTCATGTGATTCCATTTATATAAAGTACCAACATTGGCAAAACTGTAATCCAGTAGTCAGAATAGGAGTTATTTTCTTTGGGAAAGAGGGTGGTGGTAGGACTGTGAGGGGACACAGAGAGTACTTCTCTCATTCTAATTAATTTTTATTTCTTGGTCTGGGTTGTGGTTATACTAGTGTGTTCACTATCTGAAAATTTCTTGAGCTTTATACTTAAATGTGTACTCTTTGTGTGAATGACCTGCTTTTAAAAAGTCCTTATTAAAAAAACAATTGATCACAAAAAGAACAAAAAGAATAAAAGTAAGGATGTGACTCCAGGGTCACCATCTAAGTAAGATATTGATTAGCCTCCCTGTAGTTCAAAGAAGGGCAGGGAGTTTATTCCAAGCTTAAAGGCAAAGCATGGTAAATATGCTTCTGAAAAGCCATGTTGTGGCTTCCAAAGACTTGAAATCATTCTGAATCTGTAGAATATCAAATTATGTGGCAAGGTGCAAGTGCTGATGCCACAGCTGCGAGGCATGTACTGAAGTCAATAAGGAGAAGGGTGACCTGCTTTAACAGATTTTAAATCTAGATGAATCTGGACTGTTTCAGGAAGGGATGGTCAAGAGTTGTACATCAAGAAGGTGATGAGTGTTTCCAGGTTTTCAGTCTTCAGAAGACTGACTCAAACTTTTATTGCTGGGAATTTATCCAAAGACTTAAGTCTAGGCACTGCAGACTTTTACATAAATCTGAGTTTCTCAACCTCAGCTCTATGAACATTCTGGGCCAGACAATTCTTTGCTGTGAGAGGCTGTCCTGTGCATTGTGGGATGTTTAGCAGCATCCCTGACCTCTACCCAACAGATGTCAGTAGTATCCTTCCCCCAGTTGTGACAAGTAAAGTCGTCTCTAGATATTGGCAAATGTTTCCTGGGGAGTAAAACTGATATCCTGCCTCCCATGAGAACAGCTGGAATAAATCGATTTATGTAAATAAGTAAAATAAATAATTTTATGTTTATACTCAATTATATATATTTTATAAAGTCATATAAAGTATTTATGTTACATTAACAACCAAGAAAGGCAAAATAGGGAATCAGCAGTTTTATTTTTTTCACAAGTCATTCAGAGACAATACCATTTATAGTACTAACACCCTTATTTATTACTAATAGACCTAAATTATTCTCAAATTTTAGGTGGATCATTTTTATCAATAAAGAACAAGAATGATCAGCATAAATGGGCAAAAGTCTGACAACAAGTTGCAGCATGGATAGTGTGATATATCCAAATAATATAATTCATGGTTGTTTCTAGTAGGAAAATGAGAATGAGACACTGGTGAAATATTAGTACTATTCAACCTGAAAAATTTTTTGCTCATTTGTATGAAATTAGCGGCTACAGTAAAATTCCTATTTATCTGCTTGTTTCAAAATGACTTGACCTGGCATTTCAAGCATGTTACTAAATTGTCCTTATCTTTCTCCTCCTCCGTTGAATTTTAATATTGCCATTTTTCATCACAGTTTTTTGCTTAGCCCAATTTTTCACACATAATGAATACCCAATCAAGTTCCAATTGACACAGGATTTTTTGACTCCTTTGTGGAACTCGCAACAGGGGTCCGTGTTTATTCAGCCTGGCCCACTCAACCCCTCGCAGGAAGGAGTGCACAAGCAAACGAGGGCAGGAACCGGCCGACCACTTTGGTGCCTGCAGGAGCAAACTTCATGTGGGCCCCATGGCAGTGTCCAGGTGGGATGCTAAGGCCCCAGAGGGCGTGTTAAAATGCTCTCTTAGTTCCACTGTCCACAGACAGCATTGTGTTATCAGCTCAGTGGGCCCTTTGCCTTGTCATGTGGGGCAGCTGCCTTCTGCCAGGGAGGGCAAAGGGCCAGTGTGACAGTCTTTTTGGGTACCTGCACTTGATGCAACCTGAATTCTTGTCTGGTGCCCAAGAGTAATGGGGTCACGCGGACGAATTGAAGGATGGTGAACGCAGAGAATTTTATTGATCCGTGAAAGTGGCTCTCAGGAGAGAAGGGAGCTGGAATGCTGGAATGGGGATGGGAAGGGAAGATTGCTCTCCCCTGAAGTCAAGCCACCTCTCTGCCTCTCTCTTCTGAAGCCAGGTTGCCTCTTTCCAATGTCTAACTGCTGTCTCCGAAGTCAAGTTGCCTCTCCCCAATGTCTAGGCTCTACTGAGCCTGCAGTCTTTATAGGCACAGGATGGGAGGTGGGGTGGGCCATAGATTGTTTTGGAAAAGAAAACATTCAATTGGAAAAAAAAAATTCAAAAAGAACAATCGGGAGAGAGCAGGCACACAGGGATAGAAGTTCCCACTTCGGGCCATGGGTTTCAAGTTTTTTGGCTTGAAGGTGGGGTTTTGCCAGGGACCCACTGCTTTCTGCCTAGAATTTCTCTGCCTCCTGTCACTATCACAATGACACTGAATTATGGAAGGATAAATAAGAAGGAAAAAGACACAAAGGAATGAATGCCTGTGGGTACAGACTGGGTCTTGGGACTGAAACACCTTCTAGCTGCAAATTTTGTCAAGTCAATGAAGACCTGTGTTGACTATGCTGATGTGATAATGTTTTCAACACATGATTTTTGACTCTCCATTATGAGCTCAGTGCCCTTCAACGCACTGGAAATATAGGATGAATAAAACAGAAGAGGTTTGTGCATTTGTTGAACTTATATTTTAGTGGGGGAGGTAGGCAATAAACAAATACACAAAAATAAGTTATGAGCTGAGAGAAGAACCATAGGAGGAACTATTGAAGAAAATTAAGGAACCTATTTTATAGAAAGCAGAATCACAAAAATTCTCTGAGGAGAGATTGTATAAATTGTGAGGTGGAAAAAAATACTGTTTTTTCTCTACCCGCCTAGGTTCTATAGCTAAAGCCCTGTAAATTAGACTGACAAATGACAGATTAAGAAGAGAAAAGCATACAAAAGAATGTAAGTTTTACACAACACAGGAGCCTTTCTAAGGAAATGAAGATGGGAAGAAACAGTTACAACTGAATGTTTTTACACAAGGTTTGATAAAGAGTGGAAAGTTGAGAAATGTGGTAGGACAAATGGATTTGAAGTAAGAGCAGTAAACTGGGAAAAATTTAGCTAGACTGTTTGTTCAGGTTCCTCTCAGTGGCCTCCTGCCTTCAGAGATAAGTGTTCCCTTTTCTTCTGGGTATGGGAAAGGAACCTCTAGGGTAGTAGCAGTGGAGATAGAGAATAAACATTAAGGAATGTGTACTTGAGGGGGTGTCAACAACACTTGCTGATGGCCTGGATCTGGGGATTGCGGGAAAGCAGGCGTCAAGGATGACTTCTAAGGTTTAGCTTAATCTGATAGTGGTGCCATTCCCCAAGACTGACAAGACAGAAGGATTAGAAAGGCATTGACATTTTCCATCTTCTTCTGTCTTCTTGAATATGCAAATCAGTTATTTAAAGTCTGTGTCTTATGACTTTACTGTTTGGCCCACTTATAGGTCTATTTCTATAATTATTTTTTTTCACTTGGGCTTGTTTCCTGGCATGCCTAATAATATTTTATTAGATTTTGACTAATGTATATGGGAACACTGAAAAAGTTCTAGTGAATGTTTTCTTCCTCCAGAGAGGATTTTCATTTTCATCCAGAAGGCTGTTAGAGAAAGAACAGGTCAATCTAACCCAGCCAGGGATTGAGCTGACTCAGGCCTGGGTTTCCATTTTCGTAAGTTCTTATCTATTTCTGTTTCACCTTTATTCTCATGATGCAGCCCTTAAGGAACCTCTGGTTAAAGTCTGGCATGTGTGCAAGGGTACTTCCTACTTAGCAGGACCTGGAATCTTTTTGTTTGTTTGTTTTGAGACAGTCTTACTCTGTCCCCCAGACTAGAGTGCAGTGATGCCATCTTGGCTCACTGCAACTCTGCCTTCCGAGTTCAAGTGATTCTCCTGTCTCAGCCTACCGAGTAGCTGGGATTACAGGTGTGCACCACCACACCTGGCTAATTTTTGTATTTTTAGTAGAGATGGGGTTTCACCATGTTGGCCAGGCTGATCTTGAACTCCTGGCCTCAGGTGATCCACCCACCTCAGCCTCCTAAAATTCTGGGATTACAGGTGTGAGTCACCGTGCCCCGCATGGATTCTAATTTCTGTCTTCTTGAAATTGTGAGATGGGGCCGGGGTAGCTGTTCCAGTATTGGGGGGGGGGGTCCGGGTAGGATCGAGCCGGTGTTCTCTAAATTAAAAAAAAAAATTAGCCGGGGGGGGGGGGGGGGGGGGGGGGGGGGGGGGGGGGGGGGGGGGGGGGGGGGGGGGATCTGTCAAAAAAAAAAAAAAATTGTGAGATGGCCTAAGGTTCTTCTAATTTCTTAGCCTTTAGCCCCAATTTTCCGCTGCTTGTTCAATTTAGGATTATCAGACCACACAATGTCAGGCTCACTTATCTCTGCTTTCCTTCTCTTCTGGGTCTAGAGTCTTCAACATGAGACTCTCTTAATAGCATTGACATCCTGTTAGCATAGTCTGACTTGTCTCTTAAATAGTTTGCCCCATTATCTTCATATAAAAGATGCATTGGAGAGGTAGCATTTAGAAGCTGAGAAGCCAGGAAAACAGATCTTTTAAATTGCCACATTCCAGTAGGAGATAATGAGGACCTGAAGTAGGGCAATGAGCTTAAAATGCAGAAGAGGAAATAGAAGCAAGAAATACTTAGGGGGTGGATTTGAAATGATGGCAAATGGAAAATTTAACTGTCAGTACCTCTTAAATATTATTTCTGTGTCAAAATAAGAATGACATATTGGCTCATTAATTCTGTGTTCCTCATAATTTTAAAGGCTGGTCAAGGATGACTGGTTGCCAAACAATATAATCTACTCTTTGAAATTTCTCATGGTTCTGCTATTATTCTTAGCAGTAAGGATTTGAAGGGGAAATGTATTTTAATCTGCTTTCATTGTTCAAAATAAGAACTTGCTTAAGTTAGAGCCTTTATGTGAGTGATCACTTTGAAGGAAGCCATGTGCTCTGTAATTCAGAAAGCATCGAAAATATTTAAAACCAAACTTCCATTATTATTCGGATAACAATATTTTATGGAAGAAGTTTGAATCATTCGACTTGAAGAAACACTGAGCTGGGTTGGTAATATACATCATTTAACAATGCATTTGATATGTGGCATTTTTTCTAAATAAATAGTATTATAAGAGGTAGAAGAGTGATCATTTTTAGTGCCTGCTATAGAACCAGGAACCCAATGGTGACTGCTGTAATTACATTCTCATTCAACCTTTTCAACAACCTATAAGTAAGGTAGATATTTCCCATATTTTATAGAGCCAAGTCTCAAAAATTTAGGATAACTTGCCTGAAATCATGCAATTAGTAAATGGCACAACCAGGACTGAAAACTCATTCCATTTTGTTCTATTCCATCTTCTCCTCTTAAGGTACAAAAAAATCTAAGAACTTTCTTACATTTTGAGAAATGCTTGGAAAAAAACATGAGGGGGGAAATCTGGGTCAGAATTTTAGATTTATTTAAAGAAAACATTTCATTACTCAATAAAATAAAAATAATCTCAAGTAAATTCTCCAAGTCAAGTAATATTTTTACTCATGAGAGTAGAATGCTGCTCATTCTCTTATTAACTTGAATCCTGAGGCATCTCATTATATATTTTCTAAATTCTTAAATATGATCTCATCCTCTGAAAGTTTAGTATACCTATTGTCATCATTTATATAGGAACAACAAAACCAGCTATTCAAAAATAACTCAATGACCTTTCTTTTAATTTTTTCCTGAGCTGGGACATTCTACTTCATGCAACAGCTAAATTAGCAGAAATCTGACCCAGATGATATAATGACTAGATGAGTTCACAGCTGGCTATAATCTTATCTCAGAAAGAAACAGGAAATTTACCAGTTACTGTATTTCTACCCTGTTCTGGGCACTTAGTATTTAACTATCTCATTTAATTTTTACAACAAACCTATAAGGTGCATGCTATATTTATAGATGATTTAGTTGATATCCAGAGAAGTCAAATGACTTGCCTAATATATTAACAAATCCTGGTAAGGAGTAGTTCATTCTCAAACTGAATATAAAATCTTTTGAGCCTAAAGAACTCCAATATCTTGGTTAACATAGATTTAGATAAGTCACTAGTGAGACACTGTACTGAATTTTTAATACTACATTATTTATATAATATATACAAATTAAATGTTATATTGTATATGTACATATATGGATATACATATAGAGTTTTATATATATGAATATATATGAGATATATAATAAATTAAATAATTGGCTTTTGCAATACATATTACATATTTTTATATATGTATATTTAAATTATATAGGATAATGAATGTAAAATGGAATGGAGACTCTAGATTATATAAAGTATAAATTAATCTCTACATTTTGTCAACATGGGAGAAACAATCACTGCACCAGTCTGTAAACTGCATGAGGAATGCAGGGGCAGTCTGTGCTGTATACAGCTATCATCAGTGTCTAGCAGAGTACCTGACACATAAATGCATAATAAATATTTTTAGATAAGCAAATAATTGATATGATTAAAACCCAAGCAAAACTCCCAGATTATCTAGAAATTCACAGTGATAGCTAGAGGAAACCTGGTATCCAAAGAAAAGAAAGTTGGAAATAAATTAAATAATATAGATAATACTCTACAATCCTATGAACGATTTTTGCATATTGACCTCATGTTTTTCATATTCATGAAATAGCAAAAAGAATTAGATGGAATTGTAGAATGAATGATTTATGTCATACATGGAAGAATTTTCTGTACATTGAAAGTGGTTAGTACTTGTATTACTTATGAAAAGCATGCAGTCTTCTTTAGACATATATAAAATTAGGGGAAGATATTTCAACTTAGGCTAGTTTAAGGAGGTTTTTTTTTTATTATACTACAGGTTTTAGGGTACATGTGCACAATGTGCAGGTTTGTTACATATGTATCCATGTGCCATGTTGTTTTTCTGCACCCATTAACTCGTCATTTAGCATTAGGTATATCTCCTAATGCTGTCCCTCCCCCATCCCCCCACCCCACAACAGTCCCCGGAGTGTGATGTTCCCCTTCCTGTGTCCATGAGTTCTCATTGTTCAATTCCCACCTGTGAGTGAGAACATGCGGTGTTTGGTTTTTTGTCCTTGCGATAGTTTACTGAGAATGATGTTTTCCAGTTTCATCAGTTTAAGGAGGTTTTAATCAGAAGCTCAATGTGTATAAGGAAGGACCGTACTTGGTTTGCTGATTATTAAAACTGCAGTGCCTCCTGGGCATGGTGGCTCATGCCTGTAATCCAGCACTTTGGGAGGCCAAGGCGGGTGGATCACCTAGGTCAGGGGTTCAAAACCAGCCTGGCCAACATGGGGAGACCCTATCTCTACTAAAAATACAAAAATTAGCTGGGAGGGGTGGCGTGTGCCTGTAGTCCCAGCTGTTCAAGGAGGCCGAGGCAGGAGAATTGCTTGAACCCAGGAGGCAGAGGTTGTAGTGAGCAAAGATTATGCCACTCCAGTTTCCAGTCTGGGTGACAGAATGAGACTCTGTCTCAAAAAAACAAAAAACTGCAGTGCCTAGAATATTGTCTGACACATAGCAGTTACTTACTATATAGTAAAAAAAAATTGAAAATAAACTAAGAGAATAGATGTTCCCAAAAATGCCTTTCAACCCTATGATTTATATGGAAGGTGAAGGCTAATTTTTTTGTACATTGGATTTTAACTAAACTGTTGGGCCACATGAGTTGTATTTAAAATTAATTGCTGAAAATGCCTAGGATTAAGAGCTGAGTCTACTCTCTACTGGCCCAAAATATACTTTAAAACAATACAGAACGTAGCCAAGGAAAAATAACACTTCTGAACTAAGCTTTACCCTTTACTCGGCTGATTTAGTTCACCTCTCTTTGCCTTTAATTTTTTTCCATGAGAATTCTAATTTTACAAATAGCTTTAGCATCTGTAAAGTGGCAAAGATCAATTAGAGAGATCTATAAAATACTTTGAGCTTCTTGAAGAGAATTGTCTATAAATAGAACTTGGCAAGTAATTAGTCATTTCAGTACTATAAATGAAAGTCGTGTGAATAATTTTTTTAAGTTGCTCTTTTTCTACTCCTCTGCATTTAACATAAGGCTGTGAAATCCTTTAGGGCACTTTAATATGCAAAATACCACAACTTCTTTTTTCTTTGTAATCATTTAATTAATATACTTCTAATACAGTATGGGAGGCAGAAAAATCAGCTTATAGCCAACAAATTGAGCCTTAAGAGAAAGGAATTTTCAATCCCTTTTTGGATTATTATTTTCAGATATTCCTAGTTGGATCCACTGCTTTTAAAAAGATCAGAAGAATTCATGGTTGTATTTGTTAATTCTGTAGGTCTAGGGCAATGAGTAATTCTGGGAAATATTTAACTTTCACATTAGCATATAACCATTAAGCTTTGGGTAATGTTAATATGACATTGAAGACCATGTAGAATATGATCATGTTTTGTGTTTGACACATTTTCCCAAATTGGGAGTATTTCCTTTTTCCCAACAAAACTTTACAACCATCACATAGGTATTCACGCAGACCAATCATAAAATATTAGGGAAAATTTAACTCTGCTTTTGAATAGTTTAGAGGGCTGTGATTGAAGATGTTGCTTGGTAATGAAATTGATTTTCCACCTTCATTGTGGGAATTCGATTAAGAAGAAAGCAGTCTGGTGAGATAAGAATAACTCAGTCTGATTCTTCCAAGTATATATAAATAATTCTGTGTGGCCTTTGCTACCATCTTTAACATTTTCATCATGTTCAAATACTTCCTTCTTAAATGACATTTTGGGGACAGTGAGGGGTGTATGTGAATGAGGGTGTGTAGAAATCAGGTGAAAATAATAAAAATGTGTTTATTGTGAATCAGTTTAAGTCTGAGATTTCACTTTAATTGATTGAAATCATTTCCTTTAGCCTCATCTCCAAACAAAATATTGGTACAATAAAAAATATACCTGCTTTTTTTTAAAGAATATTATGTCAGTGTCAATCATAGGCAATTCTGAAATGTGTTGTTGCTAAGATGATCCCCATTCTTACTCATTTACTTAGAAACTTTAATGCTGTTAAGGTGTGAAGGCTTTTAGATTATTACTTTATTAAAAATCAAGGGAGACAACAAATTACTTGGGTCCTGACAGTCTTATTTAAATGATCCTATCCTTTATTGATGCATTTGAATATTCAAAATAATGTCCTTATTGTGAAATATTTCTAAACAGTTTTGTCCAGTAACTCTGTCCACGGTGTTAGGATTTCTTCAGATTATGTAACACCAGATACTGAGAGGTTGAAGATGATTTTTTTTTTTAACATGGCAGTTGCTTAGATTTCTTTAAAATAGCAATGTTAGGAATCAGAGGGTGAAATTCAGCATTTCAATCAACATGGCAACAATTCTGCAGTCATTTTGTCAAGGGACCCTGTGCTTGCTTGGGGAGCATCTCGACTTGTCAAAACAGTGACTTCTCTACCTCAATCTCTGTGAGTCCATGAGAACAGTAATAAAATGCCTGTGTCAATGATTTTTGCAGTTCGGCTCAGCAAATGTATTTCTATTTAAGTTGGTTAGTCCATACTAAGCAGTCCTCCAATACATTATCTCATTGAACATACAGCAAATTTGTTAAGTTCTTGACAAAGTCTGCAAACATGAAGCCCAGTGCTGAGAACTGACCTAGTTAACTTCAGTGTCTCTAGGATATTATTTTTTACTGTTTCTCTCTTAATAAATTTTCTCCATAATTAGTTATAAAACTAGAAAGGATCATGGTGACAATCTAACTTTATCCTTATTTGTTTTATAGACCAACAGAGGCCCCTAGAGACTCTGACTCTCTTAAGATTGTGGACATAGCTAAAGCTACTGACAAAGCAGAACTGCCATCAGATGTGGCCTCTGCTTTCTCTAAATTGGGCAAATCCGAGATGCATGTTATTAGCTCAAAGCATTAAAGTGGAAAATAAACACACATAACACTCAATGATCACTTTGCAATTGTTTTCTAATAATGATTTCCATAGTTTAAACATTTATATCATGTTTTTAATTTGATAATTGATATGGTTTGGATCTATATGCCCACCCAAATCTCATGACCAATTATAATCCCCAATGCTGGAGATGGGGCCTGGCGGGTGATTGCATTATGGGGGTGGATCCTTTATGAATGGTTTAGCATCATCCCCTCTGGGCTATTCTCGTGATAGTAAGTGAGTTCTCAAGAGGTCTGGTTGTTTAAAGTTTGTGGCACCTCTCCCCTGGCTCTCTTTCTTGTCCCTGCTCCTGCTGTATAAGACTCCTGCTCCTGCTTTGCCTTCCACAATGGGTAAAAGCTCTGAGGCCGTCATGTTCCTGTACAGCCTGTGGAACCATGAGTCAATTAAACATCTTTTCTTTATTGTGCAATCTCAGGTATTTATTTATGGCAATCTGAGAATGGACTAATACAGTCATTATACAGGAAACTGATCATCATCTGGGAAAAATGGTGATTTAAGCCAAGGGTTGGCAAACTTTTGCTAAAAGGACCAAATAGTAAAAATTGTAGGTTTTGTAATACAGTCTCTGTCGGAACTATTCAAAACTGCCATTTTTGGACAAAAACACCATAGATAATACATAAATGAAAGGGTATGGCTGTGTAGCAATAAAACTCAAATTTCAATTTTACGTAATTTTTGTGTGTCACAGGGCATTATTGTTTTGATTTTTTTCAACCATCTAATACATGTACAATTTATCCTTAGCTCTTGTGCCATACAAACACAGCCAAGTTACTGGAGTTGTCCCATAGGCCATGTTTTGCTGACCTCTGATATAAGCCCACAATTCCATTCTGCCATTTTTGCCCCTGTGTATGTTTCCTCATAAGTGTGGGTAATGTGTAAACATTTGTAGAAGGTGAGTCTAAAATGAATAAGGATGATAAAGGAAGTACTTTGACTATGCTCAATATACTAACACTATATTTTCTCTTAACAGATTCCTACTTAAAATACTTTTTTGGTACAAAGGCTCACACAAAAGCTGCTTGTTATTTTTCAACCATTAACTTTTGTTTTCTAATTACATTTTTAATAAATAGTTTTTTCAAGAATGCCTATTTAAAATGATGTCATTAAATGGGAGAAAACAGGTTCATATTTAATTGAATTTGTTTTGTGCCAAGTAAACAAAAAGAATGTTCTGTAAGGACTTAAGCAGATCCAAGGAATATATCGGAATCACCTACAATCAATATAAAGCACATCACACAAAGGGTGAGAGAATGTGGTGTATGTGCACACGAGAGAGACAGAGACAGAGAGAGAGAGAGAATGAGGAGGAGGAAGAGAAGGAAGAGGAGGAGGGAGAGCAGGAGGAGGAAGAGAAGAAAGGGAAGGAAGGAAAAGAAGAAAGGGAAGGAAGGAAGAAAAAAAAGGAAGGAAGGAAAACCTTAACATCTAGAATTTTAGAGAACAAGACAAGTTTATTTGAAAGTAGGCTCTAAATGTTAAGGTATCTTCCCTTGCACTTAAAAATAATCTGACGTGCATGCAATAAATAAGAAATGCAGCCGGGCACGGTGGCTCAAGCCTGTAATCCCAGCACTTTGGAAGGCCAAGGCAGGCAGATCACGAGGTCAGGAGATCGAGACCATCCTGGCTAACACGGTGAAACCTCGTCTCTACCAAAAATAGAAAAAATTAGCCAGGTGTGGTGGTGGGTGCCTGTAGTCCCAGCTACTCGGGAGGCTGAGGCAGGAGAATGGCGTGAACCCAGGAGGCAGAGCTTGCGGTGATCTGAGATTGCACCACTGCACTCCAGCCTGGGTGACAGAGTGAGACTCTGTCTGAAAAAAAAAAAAAAAAAAAAAGAAATGTGCAGCTTATGAAATGATAAAATAAACTCCCATATACCTACCACAAACCTTAATGTTTACAAATGTACTCTCCGAGTAGAGTAGCCATCACACTTCGCTACTTTTATTTTTTTTTTTTTTTGAGATGGAGTCTCATTCTGTCACCCAGGCTGGAGCCCAGTGACATGATCTCGGCTCACTGCAATCTCCTCCTCCCAAGTTCAATCGATTCTCCTGCCTCAGCCTCCTGAGTAGCTAGGATTACAGCTACTCACGTCCAGCTAATTTTTGTATTTTTAGTAGAGATAGGGTTTTGCCATGTTGGCCAGGCTGATCTCAAACACCTGACCTCAGATGATCTGTCTGCCTCGGCCTCCCAAAGTGCTGGGATTACAGGTGTGAGCCACCATGCCCAGCCACTTGGCTACTATTAAACATTTAAAATGTGATTAGCTTTAATTGAAGGGTGCTATAAGAAAAACATACAAATCCAATTTTGAAGATTCAGTACCAAGAAAAGAATATAAAGGATCTCATAATAATTTTTGTATTTGTTAGATGTTGAATGATAATATTTGGATATATTGAGTTAAATATATTATTAAAATATATTTAACTTTAAAAATTTGGTTAGTAGAAAATTCTACTTAGGTTGGTGCAAAAGTAATCGCAGCATTTGCCATTAAAAGCAGCGCTAAAACCCGCAATTACTTTTGCACCAACCTAATACATATGGTTCACATTTGTGGTGGTTCACACTTTATTTGTATTGGAGCAGAACTGATAAAGAGTTCTGAGTCTACCAAGACTTTTGAGTTTTCCAATGTACCCTTCCCTAATCTCCTACTCTGAGGTAATCATTTTTAAAAAATTTAATAATAACTTCCTGGCTTTTTACAGTTTTATCACGTACATGTATGACTCTAGATTATGTAGTCTGCTATTTTAAAACTTTTTTTTAAATCCCATTTTATTTAGCTAACACCGTCTGTAACAACAGCAGCTCCAGTGTCTCCTTATACCTGCTCCTCATTTCTGACCTTCAGATGTTTTCTTTCTCTCCTACCAGCTCAGCCATGCTTTCTAAAAAATATTCTTTTATCCAGTATTTTCAGGTGTTCTGTACTGTGAAGGACTTCTCTGTACATTAGACCCTTATTACCATATTGCCCTTGTCATCTAGTGGGAATATAATTATGTTTTACCTTCTCCATGCTCTTTGGAGCCAGGAGTTGGCAAACTTTTGCTAGAAGTACCAAATAGTAAAAATTGTAGGTTTTGTAAAACAGATAGCCTCTGTTGGAACTACTCCAAACTGCCATTTTAGACAAAAGGAGCCATAGAAAATACATACATGAAGAAACATGGCTGTGTTCCCAATAAAACTAGAATATGAATTTCACATAATTTTAATGTGTCACAGGATATATTTCTTTTGATTTTTTAGCCTATGGCAAAGGTGAAACATATGACTTTATAAAGACATAGCTGAGGAATGATTGTATGAGATACTCTAAATGAATAACAAAAAAGAATAAAGGAGCAAACATTCTATATTATAATAAAATATAATTCTATATATATACTAATATATTATGCAGCCATAACATTAGATTTGAGATGATAAAATGTAAACATGTACAAATAATTAAACTAGGTAATCAAATGGTCAAATTATCTGTCCAGACATTAGGTGCTGCAAGAGTACTAAAAAGAAAAAAAAAAAAAAAAAAAAAAAAAAACTGGAAATGAGCTGAGGTGGATTTTGAAGCATAGATAGGAATGAACAAATTGTTAGAGAAAGTTAAAAGTCTATTTCAAGGGGAAAAAAATGTATATGAGTAAGACTTACTAACTATGAATTTGTTAAAATGCGTAGAGTAAAATATGATACGTTATCTTATCGTTCAGCAAAACAATATAAATAGAAAAGTGTTCTAGACGTTATAGAAGGATTCAATTTTCTAGCGCTTTAAAGTCTCTGAACTAAACATTCATGCCAAAGTTCCCGGGAATTGTAATTTAGATCCTAGCAAAGATAGCAGTAGAGTTATACAAAGCCTTTTGTTTCCTTTTCTCTAAGAAGAGTTATTTCTGTTTGAAACAGGTCTTTAAGCTTGTATTTCAAACGACTCCAGGCAAATATCTCTCTAGTTAAGTAAATGCAAAGATAGCCAATACTAAAATTCATCTTTAAAGTGATCATACTATGAATTTAGCTCCTTCTCGGGTTGTGACTTGAAGAGTTTATGATTTAGTGTTTCCCAGTTGTGATATACTGACCATTAAAACCTTGGAAGTTGGTGTTAGGAAACCCACACCGTGGTGGTTTATAGCTTGTCTTTCTTTGAAATATTCCCTATCATCCAATTTCAAAAGATACTTCTAAGCTCATGGGAGCAAATGTCATTAGGGAGAAGCTTTCAAAATCATCTAGAGATAAAAGAGTCACTCTGCTCAAACAAGGAAAACCCACCACAACAGTGAGCTAGAGACACTAATCTCATTTTGTTTATGTATGTCAGTACCTCCTTTTATAACAAATAATCCTGATTTTTCATTTGTGGTAGTTACGTAAAAGTTCTGGTTAAAGTGTTCATTTGAATATTAGAAAGTGAGTTGACTGTAAGAAAACATTAGGTAAAAATAATGTGTGAATATGGCAAAATGTGAAGACAGCATGCTGATGACTGGGAAAAATCTGTCTAAATACACTTTTTTTCCCAAAGGAAGAATTATTTTAAAGAAAAGTTGGTAGGGCATATTTTAAGACTGTCTATCTTCTTTTGAAGGAAAATCACTTGGCTTAAGTGGAACATTAGGTTTCCTGTTTCCTGTCATAGTTTTTCTAAATTACATTCAGTACAGCAAAAAAACAAATTCGGAGGTGAATCCTGAGTTCCTCTGTGCAAGAGAAAAGGCCTTCAAAGTTTAAACAGGCACAGCTATCCTTCCTTCCCGGGGTGGGGGGAAGACAGGGGGTGGTATAACTCTTGCAGAGGGCTAATTAAGTAAGCCCATGTGAGTTACTGCATTAACCATGCAGAGGACAGCCCCTGGTGGAGGATTTCTAACCCTTAGGAAGTAACTCAGAAGTCAATCAATCAACTAGAGAGCATTCAAGAGAATAATTAGAAGTCTTGAAATAATAGTTCCACATATCTTGTCCCCAGTGTAAATGGAAATAAGGGAATTCTCCAAACAGGTCATACCTACTGACTAAAATCCATGAAAGTTCTGAGAGTGTTTCTCCTAAATGCACAGTAATTAACATGCAAAGGCAGGATAGTAGCTGTCCTGAACTTTCAGATTCTAAGAAAATTCTTAGAAATTCTAAGAAAATTCAGAAACTAAGAAGATTTTTAGTTTGTCCACAACCTCCAAATCTCTTCTATCTCAATAGATGGCACCACTATTTCCTGACTTTACTTATTTCCCTCACCTCCCATGTCCAATACGCCAACAAATCCTGTTGACTTGACCTTCAAAATCTATCCCAAATCCAGCTACAATTCGTCACCTCCATGATACCAACCTATTCAAGGCCTAAGTCTCTCTGACCTACACTATTGCATTGATGTCTTTCATTCCACTCTAACCATCTTACAGTCATTTTATCCATACTGCAGCCCCAGTCACATTTTAAAAAATTAATTCAGATTTTGTTCGTTGCTTGAAGCTCTTCAGCGATTTATCATCATGCTCATATGGAAATACACACTCCTGAATTTTACCTAAGATGCTCTTCCTAAAGACTCTGTAACAACGTCACCTACTGCTCACCTGCTCACTTCTTCATAGCCAGACTCCCCATCTTTCCAATCCCTGGTAATATACTTGCCTTCCTTTCCGAAACACTCTTTTGTTGTGTCTTTGCATGGCAAATCACTCATTCCACTTAGCACTCAGGTTTCTGCACAATGTCACTTCTTTCTTTCCCAACCCCCCCTCACTGAAATAGCAATACAGACACACACACACACACACACACACACACACACACACACGCTCCTCAGTCCTCTGTTATTTTTCTTCAGAGCAGTATCACTACTGAAATTATCTTAGTTATTTGTTTATATGGCTGTCCTATATACTTCATCAAATTATGAAGATTTAAACAGACCTCATATGTAAAAGCACTTTATAAAGCTCTATTTAAATGTGAGGGATGGTTATTGTAGTGGAGTTTGTCACTTTATAACTCTAATCTAATGACATTATGAAACAAGTCTTTATTGATTTAATTAATTGTAATTATTCTTGTCTCCTCCTAGCCTGCTTTCTTTTTTAAGTAGCCTGGAGATGTTTGCTATCTTTTTTAACTAGTCTGGAAGCAATTGCTGACTGGCTATTCAGATTGCATTATTTAATTTTTAGTACTTCCTCTTCCACATAATATTGGTATTACTTTTTCATGCATCCTTAGAATCATAACATTTATCTATAGTTTGCATAAGAAAATATTTAAGCTTTATGTGTCCAGATACATATTTTCAAGTAGTTTATCAAAGGTACTGACCTTTCAAATAATGTATGTCTCATAAGAATATCATTATTTATCAGGTTTCCCAGATGTTTGCAATTTTCCTGGTATCTAAACAATGTTAGCATTTTGTAAGCATGTTGTTGATTTCCTATTTTAAAATTATTAAAGGAAGAAATATCACTTCAGCTTTTCTTCATATAGCAGATACATATATTATTAAGCAGAGAACAAATAGTGTTCTGCAACTCTCGGGTGAGCAAAGATAGTGCTCACTATCTTAATTTTCCATAACAGAATTCAACTTTGTCTCAAGCACCTACCTATCCTGCCAGGCTCTTCCAAATCACATTCTTGTTCTTAAATCTTCTCCTATTTTCCACATCTTGTATTGGAGCCATTTGCCCATATGAGTTGCAACTGAGGTGACCATCGTCATGGTCACCAATGCCTTTTGCTCTTTATTTTCCATATTGAAGACACAGAATCCTTTGTTGATATTTTGCCTGGGTCCCATGTGCCTTAATGCATCACAAAAACTTTTCCATCTCCAGCGAGGCTTCCAGGAAGCCCACACAGCCTGCCAAGAACCCTCCCTCTCTTCTCACACACGACCTTCCACCCACCCCAAGAAATTTCCTTTTGTCTGACGGGAAACCCTTTTTCCCACGTGTTTTTGTTGAAGATATTTGTTCTCTGTGCTGATTCTGTTTCTCTTACCAGTTCTGTAAGTGCTCTAAATCTCCTTATGGGCCTGGGGTTTGGAAACACAAAGCCAGAGTGAATTGCAATAAATTTCTATTTTCTGTCCTGCCAGTTCTCTCTGTTGAGTCAGTGAGCACAGGGCCAATTTTCTGATGGAATGGGGGTAAGAAGAAATCATAAATACTGAGAGGAGAAAAACATAGGTTAATAGCACAAAATAGTTACCCTCCATAATGGTTTTCAGTTTTACTCCTCAGTATAAAAATCAATATAAATCATAAAAATCATAATTACTGCTGTTGAGCATCTGCCTTGTAAATGGTCCTATTATAAACCACAGTGGTTTTACTCCTTCTTCTTTGTTTGCCTTTAAATTGAAGTATGCAATAAGCTTGTAAAAGTCACAAATTTAAAGGAACTATGGTAACTTTTTAAGATAATCTTGACGGTAATAATCAGCATTTTCATGGCACTGTATAACTGTATTCAATAAGTAACAAAATAAAACACTGAACACATTAGGTATGTAATACGGAAGCTCCCGTTGTAGAATTGTCTGCTTCATTGAATCTCATATGTGGTTTCACTGTTCAGAAATAATAATACCTGGAAAAAAAAATACAGCCCTTCCCCCTTTTCAAACTGACCTATTATTTTAAACTCTGTATTTAATGCAATGTATATATTTTTATACTAGAGCAAATTTGCCACTTGTCAAGTCCTTCACGTTTAACCCTTGTGAATAGAGACATTGTTTTGGACTACAAAAATAATTAAATAATTTTTTTTTTTTTGAGACTTCGACTCACTCTTGTCCCCCAGGCTGGAGTGCAATGGCACAATCTCAGCTCACTGCAGCCTCCACCTGCCGGGTTTGAGTGATTCACCTGCCTCAGCCTCCCGAGTAGCTGGGATTACAGGTGCCCGACACTATGCCTGGCTAATTTTTGTATTTTTTGTAGACACAGGGTTTTACCATGTTGGCCAGGCTGGTCTTGAACCCCTGACCTCGTGATTCGCCCACCTTGGCCTCCCAAAGTGCTGGAATTACAGGTGTGAGCCACCGTGCCTGGCCAAAGAATTTTTTTAAAAAAATGACAATCAGGACACACAATTTCTGCTAATCCCAGTCTGCTAGAAAGAATTTACTTTTACAAAAGCCAGTTCACCTCAATTTTGCTCACTATGTTAGCAGAGTATGTCTCACTTGTCTACTTTCTAGTTTATTTCTTGACCTACCTGTTACCTCTCTCAGTGAGGGAAGTTAAAGCTGCAGCAAGAGCTTGGAGAGCTTTTTCAACTGGTTGACATCTCTTATTGTCACACCTTAGTTCATATGTTATGTATAGGTGACTATTGTTTCAGTGGGTTGTGGTTTATAAAGTGCTAACAAGGCTTGAGACATAAAGATCCTATTATTTCAGGTGACACTACTAGTTATGAATCTGCAGCTTCTCACATCCATGACTCTTGTGAAAATACTCCATATACAATTTTCCGGTCTGTTTAAGCTATATCATTTGACTTCCCTGAAGCATGAGACTTCACGAAAGCATGATTCCCTTTCATTCCAACTCCTGATGTGATTTCCAAGTGAATTTACATTATTTTACTGATATTTTAATATCATAGTGAGTTCTTAAATCAGCAGTCATGCCTCAGCTGAATCTCAAGGGACATTATGTGGCCACCAGGCAAAGCTAGTGCTAATTAAGTGTTTCTCTGGATTTCTCATTACTGACAAACAGCTCTTGACCTCACAAAAACACCAGTGGCTTCACAGAAGTAGCATCCAGTAGTTGGTCAATGTTATTTCTGTGGTTGCTATGACCACATAAGGCAGCTCTTTGACCCCTGAGGATCTTATCCCTGGCCATTCCTGTTTGAGACAGGGATATACACGTTTCCCGAATTTATTGACTTTATTAAGAGGACAAACACCTAAGTCAATCTCTGTCTCTCCTTCTCCCTCTTTCCCCTCTCCCCTTCTCCCTTTCTTTATCCTCTCTCTCTTTTTCAAATTTGAGAGTCCATGACTGAGTATTGATGAGCAGGAGAGCTTGGGGGCAAGAAAGCTATTTATTAGCAATGACCTAATGTATGAGCATAGAAAGAAAAGACTGAGGAAAGCCAAAGAAGGAGAACCTGACAGTTCCGAGAAAATATGACTGACCTCAACCTGTGAGGCTTTCATGTTCTCAAATGACACAGAAATGACTAACTTTCTTCTGTTGAATTTACTGGAGTTAGCCTCAGTGGATTTCTATTTCTTGCAATGGAAAGTTAATCAGTACAATTGAAACTTTAGTTTATTAAAAGTTATTTTTAAATGCATTTATCAAATATGGATTTTTCCTTTCAATAAAAGTAATAGTAGTTTTGCATTTGGCAAGGAATTTAACTTTTTCACAATTCTTTTACATCTGTTATTATAGCCACAGAAGAAAGAACAACTGTTTTCCTCTATTTGGTAGATGAAGCAAGAGTCTGAAAAGATCAGATAATTTGCCTAAAATCTCACATAAAACTAGAGGTAGTACTGGAACTAAGTCCCTGACCCTCAAGCATTGATTGTCTTCAGTGATTCCATGGCCTGAACTTGCTTGTAACAGCTTACCAATTCTGCACCTGATATCAATTTAATTTCGTGTTCGGTTTTTAGTGACATTGTGCTGACAGCTTGAAATTAGCCATGGTGGTAGTATTTATGCCACAGAAATCAGCGAACAATTCAACTAAAAGCTTTTTTTAAAACAAAACAAAAAAAAGCCAATTGTCAAACATTTACCACTTCCTCAAACAAACTGAATATTTTATAAAATCATTTGTTATATATTCTGGAGCCAAGGGTATCCATGTATCTTTAAAGCAAAGCTGAAAACTCTTAATTTACTTTTAATTGGAACTTTACAATTTTTCACCAGGAGAGCTTCCAGTTGTGGGTGAAAACCTGTAAATTATTGCTGGAAAACAGTCTTAGAAAAGTTGTACTGTCTTAGAATTGGAAGGTTACAAGAACTGCCAATTTTATCTAGCTTAACCCTGATATTTCACAGATGGGAGAACTAAGGGCAAGAGATGGGAAATGATTTGTCCAAAGTCATAAAGCTATGGGAAAGGAAAAGCATGATTCAAACTCAGATGATCTTCCATGTAATCCAAAGTTGGGTAAAATTTATGCTTAGCAGGATCAAAGAAATAGGATTTGGGCCAAAGAAAGAAAAGAGAAGGCAGAAGGCTACAATCCTAGTAGGCTCATAAAATCCCTTATGAATAAGACTGAGAAGGGGATTATTAAAAGGGATTTCCAATACCCAATTAAAGCTGTAATTGTGCAGGTGTATTTGTTCATTAATGTATATGAACAAAGTGATGTTTCTGGTTATTAAAATATACAATCAATCAACTTACAAATTCAATTTCATGACTAATTGCTTGTCTATTAAATGCAAAAGGTATTTTGCATAATGAGAAATTGCCAATATTCAACAAGGAGAAAATGAAAATGAAAGTGGCTCTGGGCTGGGCGCGGTGGCTCACACCTGTAATCCCAGCACTTTGGGAGGCCGACGCAGGCGGATCATGAGGTCAGGAGATCGAGACCATCCTGGCTAACATGGTGAAACCCCGTCTCTCCTAAAAATACAAAAAATTAGCCGGGCATGGTGGCGGGCACCTGTAGTCCCAGCTACTCGGGGGGCTGAGACAGGAGAATGGCGTGAACCCAGGAGGCAGAGCTTGCAGTGAGCCAAGATCACGCCACTGCACTCCAGCCTGGGCAACAGAAGAAGACTCTGTCTCAAAAAAAAAAAAAAAGAAAGGCAGCTCTGCCCAGATCATGGTTCATGGTTGCTATTATGTGATAAAATAGCCAAGAATGACAAGAAAAAAATGTATTTATTTTAAAAATAAGTAGTGAAGAAGTGAATAACTAATTTTATCTAGGAGGATTGGTGAAATAGATTACAGGTTTTTGCTTGATTTAATATATTTACCTCTTCAGAATAAAGCTTGGTTTGAATGGTATATTGCTCACTTTATTATACATAGATCTCTATAAATCAATATCATGCCAACCAACAAGCAAAAAAAGTAGTTATCTGGTTTTTGTCAATATTTTAAAAAATTGATGTACCCTTTATGAATATGAATTATCACAGAAAAATAGAAGTTTTTTGGGAAAGGATAGGGGTACTTTGGAAGTATGCCTTTGAGACTTGAGTGTAGTGTGTATAATCAATCTATTTTATTTAAACAAAGTTTAAACTCACTTCTAAATGGTAAGTCAATATACTGGTACAATTGGTCTTTTATGGATAGGTAACATTATGTGGTGTGTTCTCATAATAAAAGTGGAACTCAGCATAGGAAATGTTAACATATTACAATTCAGCATCTATTTTCCCCTTCTTCTCCCTATGCAATATTATCTCTGTTTCCTAGTCATAAAAATTGCCAAGGTAGAATATAACAAAAATGACATTAAATGATCACATGTGTCAGGATCTTTATATTTTACCAAGCAAACTGCACCAATCAGAACTTAAGTGAGACTTTTTTAAAGAAGAAGACAGGAAGTAAAGAAGAAACCCAATTTAAAGTGTTTTGTGTGTTATGATCTGATTCACATCAAACAAGTTTTGAAGCAGCTGAATAAATCAATTTTTGTTTTAAGAAAGTAGTTTTATCTTATATCTTTTTCTTGGCTATCAGCAATTAGTTAATATTTCAAATATAGTAGCTTAAATGAAAAGGCAACAATCAAGAAAATTAAAAAGAGAGAGGAAGAATAAAACACAAAAATATACAATTTTTTAAAGATTAAAAAGAAAGGATTTTGGAATCAATGATTTTTTTTTTTTTTTTTTTTTTGAAACAGAGTCTCATACTGTTGCCCAGGCTGGAGTGCAATGGCACGATCTCAGCTCACTGCAACTCCGCCTCCCGGTTCAAGCAATTCTCCTGTCTCAGCCTCCTGAGTAGCTGGGACTACAGGTGCATGCCACCATGCCCGGCTAATTTTTGAATTTTTAGTAGAGAGGGGGTTTCACCATATTGGTCAGGCTGGTCCGGACCTCCTGACCTCAGGTGATCCACCCGTCTCAGCTTCCCAAAGCCCTGTGATTACAGGCATGAGCCATTGCGTCCGGCCTAAAATCAATGCTTTTTATAAATTAAAGAGAAGGAGAAAGAGATTGAAACTGTATTTCCGATTTGTCCAGGTCATAGGGGGTATGATACTAATGCGACAAAGTGATTGTTTTGTGTGGACAGAATCATAAAAAGAAGTAGAAAACAGAAGTTGATGAAGTTAAGTGCTCTGCCCAAAGTCACACATCAGCTAACAGCAGTGCTGGGAAAGGACACTCATCCTAGGGCTCTTTCTGTGTTAAAAAGTTTTGACTTCCATTTCCCTGGTGATTATTGATATTGAATGTTTTTTCATGTTTGTTAGCCATTTGTATGTCTTATTTTGAGAAGTGTCTCTTCATGACCTTTGCCTGCTTTTTAATGGGTTGTTTTTTGCTTGCTGAATTAAGTTCTTTATAGATTCTGGATATTAGAGATTCGTTTGAGGCATAGTTTGCAAATATATTTTCCCATTCTGTAGGTTGTCTCTTTACTCTGTTGATAGTTTCTTTTGCTGTGCAGAAGCTCTTTAGTTTAATTAGGTTCCACTTGCCAATTTTTGTTTTTGTTGCAATTGCTTTTGAGGATTTTGTCATAAATTATTTGCCAAGGCTGATGTCCAGAATGGCGCTTCCTATGTTTTCTTCTAGGATTTTTATAGTTTGAGTTCTTACATTAAAATCTTTAATCCATCTTGAATTGACTTTTGTTTGTGGTAAAAGGTAGATGTCCAGGTCCATTCTTCCTGCATAGTAAGTTTTAAAGCCAATAGCAGCTAGATATGCAAAATGGGTTCTGACAGGCTGCTACCTATGTAATGATCATAAGAATTTTTTATAATTAAATTTTTTTAATGTGCTGAAATAAGTTTCATGATGGCAAGAATTGTGATTTGTTTACCTTTTAAAGTTTGTATCCTTTGTACCTAATGTCTTGCATAGCATCTAATAGGTGAATAATAAATTTTTAGTAAATGAATGAGAAAATGAATGCCCAGAAATGAGAAAATGAAGTTATTAACTTACATACATATCATACTGCCTCTATTGGGAGTGTTGCTATTTTTAAGAATGGGCTCTAAAGACAGATCACTTTATTCTGGTTGTATATTAAAATTACTCAAGGAGGCCAGGCGTGGTGGCTCACGCCTGTAATCCCAGCATTTTGGGAGGCCAAGGCAGGCGGATCACAAGGTCAGGAGTTGGAGACCAGCCTGACAACATGGTGAAACCCATCTCTACTAAAAATACAAAAATTAGCTAGGTGTGGTGGCACGCGCCTGTAATCCCAGCTACTCTGGAGGCTGAGGCAGGAGAATCACTTGAACCCAGGAGGCGGAGGTTGCAGTGAGCCAAGATTGCACCACTGTACTCTAGCCTATGTGACAGAGCAAGAGTCTGTCTCAAAAAAAAAAAAAAAATTAGGGAGCTTTTAAAACATGCCAGTGCCTTATCTCCACCCATGGGGGGTATTCTTTGATTGTTCAGGGCCTGCTTCTAGGGATGGGTAATATTTAAATCTCTTTGGGTAACAAACAAGAACAGTACACTTTGAGAACTACTGATTTATATGAAAGCTCCATGAGTGTCTCACATCCAAAGATAAATTAATCTTAGCTTTAAGCTAGACAAATGTATAAAAATATTCTGTTTTACTGTCATTTTCCAAATGAGATAACTGAATATCAGACAGGTTAAATTGTGTATCTACTAGTAAACATTGAGTAAGTGTCAAAGCTAGGACTGAAATTCAGGCCTTCCCTAGTCCAAGGCCAATTTCCCTGTACTACACTGCACCATTTCTCTCATGATCTTAGTAGCAACTGTTCAAATAATAATGTGTTTGTCCATGTAGCTTAATCATGTGCATAATTTCAACAATTGAAGACAAAGAAGTAGCATTTTATTATTTTTGATGTTCAGTACAAAAGATACTCCTCCCAAGTATTTGCAGCTTATGTAATGCAATTTGCTGAAAATTATTAATATATAATGTGATGAATATTATGTATCACATATGATATATAATATATAATAATGTATCATATATGATATATAATATATAATAATGTATCATATATGATATATAATATATAATAATGTATCATATATGATATATAATATAATATATATCATATAATATAATATATGATATATAATATATAATGATGTATTATATATTATATAATATATAATGATGTATTATATATTATATAATATATAATGATGTATTATATATTATATAATATATAATGATGTATTATATATTATATAATATATAATGATGTTCATCACATTATATATTCATAATATTCTTTTTCATCTGGACACACATACAAAACTAATAGAGAACCAGTTTGATTTTTAAATTAACGGGCTCTTAGAAAGGACAAAAAAGATGAATGTCTGAAAATTCTACCACACCTGACTGTGGCATAATGTTAACCCTACACATAGTTATCATTTGGAAACCCTAACAATGGAAAAAAAAAAAAATCCCTTTAATAGTTTTCTATGGTATCTATGCTTCAGTTAATGGTCAGATAAAAGAGAAGAAGAAAATAATTGGTTGACCTGACCTTTTCCAGCCATTAAATAATTTCCAAATTAAAAACACAGTTCAGTTTTTATCTCCTCTTACCTTAGACTGCTGCTATTATAGAAATGTCTGCACGTATCTTTTTTTTTTTTTTTTTTTACTTAGGCCACTTACAATAACATTTATCTACTTCAGTAATTGTGTTTTTTTTCATAACCACTCCATCAAATAGATTTTATATATGTGTATTTACGCATATAAATGGAAGCAAAGGTACTTTTATTAATTGAATCTGAAAAATAATTGTGCATTGAGTAACTTCAAGTGATTTTGCCTTTTTATTTATGTTCTTTAAAATAAACAGTATTCACAGTATAGTGATTTGCTAAATTCATTGTTAGGATTAAATTTCATTTATTTGTTTCATTGTAAAAAAGTGATGGATTCATAATTATACTCCCCAGAGTAAATGTAACTGGATCCGTACATAAAACTAAAGGAAAGGTGAAAGAGTCTACCCAAAAATAACATGCTCAACATCTTAACAAAAAGCAATTGCAAGAAATAACAAGATATGTAAGTTATCCCTATATTCTTAAAACAGTGTACAAAGATTGGGCATGAAGCAAAACTGTCTCCCAAATAGGGATTTCATCTTTTCTCAGTTAATGCAAAACACTGATACACCTCTGGAAAGCATTTGGAGCTATAGGCTGACCTGAATGATTTTCTCAAGACTTGACTGACTTCTAAAACATTCACACATCCCTGATATTCAAACCAAATTATTAAGTGCACGAATGAATTCCTTTTAAGGACTTTATGCATTGCTGTATGACACTGATTATATTTAATATATTGATGGCGAGAAGAAAGCAGAAGGAAAAAACTTCTACCAGAGGAGATAGGGTCAAAATGTCACAGTTTAGAAGGATGAAAGGAATTTTTTGTCCTACTTCAAATTTATCCAACCAAGTGATTTTTGACTAGTTTGTTGATTACCTGAAATCTTAATAGTTTCATTTCTGACATGTTTACACAATTTTAGCAAAAATCAGTGGGAATTATTTTAGGCATGTAAAAAAGATTTTTAAATATTTTGTTATTTCTAACAATGTCTTCTTTTGCCTTCACTAAAATTGCTTTATTTCTGTCAAGTCGATTTTTATTGAAAATATGTTTCTTATTAGCTCAAGAGAAAAGTGTGTGTCTTCTCAGTTACAGAACCAAATGATCTTTTTGCTACCTTGCTCAAGAGCACTAACCAAGAATTTTTCCCTGCTGTAACTGTAGGCATTTGTTAAAAATGTCAGACTGAGATAGCGTGGTACATACAGATTGGACATATTGCTGGATACTCTGGAAGTAAACTATAATCATGTTACACAAAATGTGTCTAGAAGCTAATGATTTGTCTAAAATTTTAGGGTATGATCTGATTAGTTTTAAAATACATAACCTCTGAGCAGGAATATATTCTGTAACAACTATTCTCTTTTATGTTATTATAAAGCATTTACATTCACATCAATGTAGACTATTAGAATCTCAACCAAGTCAACTGAAAAATTTCAGAATATTAAGAATAATTTTATATGGCATAATGGTAAATGTCAAAATAGTAGTGACAACCAGTGTGTGATGACATCGTATCTTTAGGTATGATCTAAAGATACCTAATTGCTTATTTGTATCAATAAATTAGATAGATAATAGATAAATAATATACATATAATTACATCTATTCATATACATACACATTCAATATGTGTTATGTATGTCAGGGAAATTTCACTTGTAGAATATTTGAGCTTTTATTTTATACTTTTAAGTAATCATGACTATTGTTTGAACCTTTTCATCTTTTCAGTATAGTAGTCTTTTTGTTTTTTGTTTGTTTGTTTTTGAGACGCAGTCTTGCTCTGTTGCCCAGGCTGGAGTACAGTGGCGCTATCTTGGCTCACTGCTACCTCCTCCTCCCAGGTTCAAGCAATTCTCCTGCCTCAGCCTCCTGAGTAGCTGGGATTACAGGTGCGTGCCACCACTCCTGGCTAATTATTGTACTTTTAGTAGAGACGGGGTTTCACCATGTTGATCAGGCTGGTCTTGAACCCCTGACCTTGTGATCCATCTGCCTGGGCCTCCCAAAGTGCTGGGATTACAGGCATGAGCCACCACATCCGGCCCAGTGTAGTAGTTTTTGTGTGGAGGTTTTTATGTTAAAGCAGCGGTCCCCAACTTTTTGGAGCCAGGGACCAGTTTCATGGAAGACAATTTTTCCACCGAGCAGGGTTGGGGTGGGGGATGGCTTCAGGATGAAATTGTTCCACCTCAGATCATCAGGCATTAGTTAGTCTCATAAGGAACATGCTACCTAGATCCCTCACATGCGCAGTTCACAACAGGGTTCGCGCTCCTATAAGAATCCCATGCCGCTGCTGATCTGACAGGAGGCAGAGCTCAGGTGGTAATGCTCACTCATCTTCCACTCATCTCTTGCTGTGCAGTCCAGTTCCTAACAGGCCACAGACCTGGACAGGTCCTTGGTTCAGGGGTTAAGGACCCCTGTGTTAGAGGACTAAAGTAAACAGATAGATGAGTAAACTATTTCTTGGATCCCATGTTCATGGATCGATATTCAATTGCTATGCTATTCTTTTGAGCTTTCTTACCAAATAAAGCTGTGATTACAATTCAGAGGTTTAAAATAAACTGCATTAAAAGCATAGGAAAAGCAATAAAGGAAACGGGTAATGGTCAAATAAAATCAGTGAAGTTTATCACTTGGTTTAAAATTTTGATATTGCATTATATTGCTCAATATTACTTATATTGATCACTCATGGTTTCTATAGTATTCATTCCAATTGCTTAAAAGGAAAGATAGTGAAGTTTTATTTTTGGAAAAAAGATGTATTAAGCCATTTTTTTGTAGAATAGGTTAGTCTTCAAATATTTTGCTCAGAAATATCATTTAACTGATACCTAGGTTCACCTCGAATTTACTTTAGTATTTTAAATCTTTTTAAAATAATGTGCCTTATAAATTTAAAATGTAAGATAGAGCTTATTAATTTTTAGCAGCATAACAAGTTTGGATAATTCTTTTCATGATAAAGATATCTTGCCAAACTTCTTGTGGCTTTGATTTTTTCTGTACCACCAGAGACACTCCAGGCTCTTGACCACAGTCAGCCCAGGCTCTTCATTAGTAACTACAGGATGGGATTAGATGACAGATGAGACTAATTTTCTTTAGAAACCCTTGATTTGTCATATCTGACCTACCGAGAGAATAATGTTTCCATATAAGCATAGAGCATTTTCCCCCACTAAGCCATTATGTGAATTATCCCAAGCTCTTTCCAGAAAAATGCTCTGGGTGTAGACTGAATAGGAGAAGGAATAGAGAGAGAGAACTTGGAGGGTCTGCACCAGAAAAAACATAACAGCAACTAACATGCCTGAAATGTTCCGTGTCTTGTAAGTCCTGCATTAAGTACTTTACGTGCATCCACTAATTTTATCCCACTAATAATCTTATGATGGAGATTACTATTACCCTTGTTTTTAAATGGGAACACTGAGACTTGGAGAGATTTAGTGCCCAGGTAATGAGTGGGAATGCTGGGGTATATCTCCTATTCCCAACCATTACAAGTAACTGACAAACTGTAATCTTTCTTCTATGTTCTTTGATTTAAAACAACAATAATAATAAGCAAATGAAATCTTTGTTTTTAACTCCACGCTGGGGCCAGTGCCAATGCTTAACTGAGGCGGGAGCTCTGGTTCATTATTTTGTTATGGTAAGTTTGTTTCCGGGCTTGTATTTCGCATGATAGTCTGCAAACTATTATTGAAGCAGTCTGGCTGGAAACCATTTTGTGTCCTATAATTTTTCTAATTTACCACAGTGGGAAATAGAAAGGAGAGAGAGCATCAGGCTAGCCATCTGAAGACTGCCTTCTCTTTCTGTGTGGCCTTAGGCAAGTTATGTAGCCTATCTGGACCTCTTACCACATCTATAATAAAAGATTAAATTACACAATTGCCTATGACCCTGCAAACATTAATGTTTTGATTCTTCCTTTTGTCATAAATGACAACATAGGAACATGGGGGACGTTGAGTGTTTTAGTTGATGTCAAACCCATAAACGGGAGTGGCACATCTGGCATTCAAAATTATGTTTCTTAATTCCTGAGTCAGATATGTATTACTACACTGTGCAGGCCCCTTTGGGGTCAACATCAACCCCAGTGCAGTTGGAAAGTTGTCTTGTAGAGTTATGCAATAGAGTTTTGAACTTGGCCCTGTCCCATCTAACATTACCAATAATGTAACTGAGGATATAATGTGCTTGTCAAATCGATTAATGTCTAAACATTACAGTAATTCATAATATCATCTATAAAACAATAAAGAGTTTTAAATTCTTGAAAGGTAGGACTGCTGAGGTAAATTCAGTAAATGAAACCTCCTTGTTTTTGTCAGTGATTAAAATAATTTGTATAAATACCATGGAAATGTCTGGTTAACAGCATATTAATTGACACAGGTTCAGTATTCAACAGTGTGAGGAGAATGTTTGAAAACTATAATCACAGGCTACAAAAGAAGTGGAGCATCCACATGCAGGTAACCCTACGAGTAGAGAGAGTAGTAGGGCTCAGTGTTTTTCCTCCACTACATACCTGAAAGATAAAGCTTCTACAGATATTACTAAAAGTTTTGCAGATGGCAGCGTAGCTAAAAGCAGCAGCCACCAGTTGTGCAGAATGTGCAGCCTGTTAGTTCAAACGTTTACCATTTGAGGTCTCAGTGATTGTGAACACTTGCTCTGCTGTGAAGACTAGGTGTGAACAATCTAGCCACATGTTCTTCATGTCACACAATGGAAACATCTAAAATACATGGATAAAATCAACATTTTGGTTTTTATAAATTATACTTTAAGTTCTAGGGTACATGTGCACAATATGCAGGTTTGTTACATATGTATACATGTGCCATGTTGGTATGCTGCATCCGTTAACTTGACATTTACATTAGGTATATCTCCTAATGCTATCCCTCCCCCCTCCCCCCTCCCCCCACCCCACAACAGGCCCCGGTGTGTGATGTTCCCTACCCTGCGTCCAAGTGTTCTCATTGTTCAATTCCCACCTATGAGTGAGAACATGCGGTGTTTGGTTTTCTGTCCTTGCGATAGTTTGCTGAGAATTATGGTTTCCAGCTTCATCCATGTCCCTACAAAGGACATGAACTAATCCTTTTTTATGGCTGCATAGTATTCCATGGTGTGTATATGCCATATTTTCTTAATCCAATCTATCATTGATGGACATTTGGGTTGGTTCCAAGTCTTTGCTATTGTGAATAGTGCCGCAATAAATATACATGTGCATGTGTCTTTATAGCAGCATGATTTATAATCCTTTGGGTATATACCCAGTAATGGGATGGCTGGGTCAAATGGTATTTCTAGTTCTAGATCCTTGAGGAATCACCACACTGTCTTCCACAATGGTTGAACTAGTTTACAGTCCCACCAACAGTGTAAAAGTGTTCTTATTTCTCCACATCCTCTCCAGCACCTGTTGTTTGCTGACTTTTTAATGATCGCCATTCTAACTGATGGGAGAAAATTTTTGCAATCTACCCATCTGTCAAAGGGCTAATATCCAGAATCTGCCAAGAACTTAAACAAATTTACAAGAAAAAATCAAACAGCCCCATCAAAAATTGGACAAAGGATATGAACAGACATTTCTCAAAAGAAGACATTTATGCAGCCAACAGACAACATGAAAAAATGTTCATCATCACTGGCCATCAGAGAAATGCAAATCAAAACCACAATGAAGTTTTTTTCTTTTTAATTTCCCTTTAATTTGCACTTTCCATCCCAGTGATACAGTATTTATCTCTGTGTATTTTCTATTGCCAGATATGACTCATATTTATTTACTATCTGCCCTTGTATGTCAATAATGGGTCATAAGGGCCATAATACACTTAATATATGCATCATTAAAACCTAATAAAAAAATCGTAGACAATCTACTTGAAAAATAAATGCCATCCTCCCCTGCCCCCAATGCCTGCAATCAGCCTTCATGGTTTAAGATCAAATTCAACAATTTTCTTCAAACTAAACTCTACCTACATTTGAAAGGAATTTCTTTTATTCTCTAGTGCAGTTATGCCATGTGTTACTATATCTTGGCCTGGTATTAGTAATGAATTTGTCCTCATGGGAATTTGTGACTTACTGGCAACTGTGTGAGTGCTCTTCGTTGCTTTGTTAATAACCAGCTCTTTTCCTATAGAGCACGTTTTCCTTGGTGGATGGAAACCATCTCTTCCTGGGGTATACACTTAATCAGAATATGTAGACAATTTCTATCTCTTAGAGAAGTAGGCACAACAAGCTTAAAAGTAATTTACACAGAAGAGCAACAGCAAAATAATTAATTCGAATCCTTTTATTATGTTGTTGCCAGAATAAATATCTGTATAACAAGTTCTGTCATAGAAAATTATATTAAAGGAATTGTGATTAGGCTTGTCATTTCCCCAGTGTATGTACAAATGAGTTTCTTTATAGCTAGCTTTTACTGTATTCTTAAAATATTACAAACATATATAGTCCATGTTAGCAATAGGAAATCAATGGATAGTTGCAAGAAAGAATGATTTTTGACCTCCCAAGTCACCAGAAGATTTCAATATTGGTCTGGTTTCCTTCTTATCAAAGAGAGTCCCTTCTCCCTACACCCCCACCCAGCACCCCCCGTTTCTCTCCCTCTCTTTTTTTCTCTGAACTAGCTTTAGCTGCGTGGCTCCCATTTATCTTAATAGAAGTTACTTAATGAAGGTTATGCATATTGCTTAGTAACTCAGTGGTTAAATTATTCTGTTTTGTGCTTTCTGATCTACAGGTATTTTTTTTTTTTTTGCTTCAAACATTCACCAATATATTCCACAATTGCTATTTGTGTTTCTAGCCAAATAATTCATGAGTTTATTTTAAAATATAATTATGCTTATGCAATTTCTGCAAGACATGATATTGACAACAGTGGTATAAGTTCCATCAAAATGTAGAATCTGGTATAAACATTGTTATATGTGTGTATGCTGTGCATATAAGCACAGAAAATACTTCTTTAATTTTTCTTCTGAGTGACTAAGCAGTCGTGATAGAGGTTTAGTCTGAAAATGGACTAATAGCTGTTGGAATTGTCTTTTTCAGTTCAAAAATGATAATTAAAAACTACACTAATTTGTATTAATTCTTACCAGAAAAGGGTTTATCCTCTTGTACATAATACTTTTAATTCTAAATATGTGTGTGTGTCCTGTAAACTTGCTTGAAATACTGGTTTGAAAATGTAATTGGTCTTTATTTAAACTGAGACAAGCCTGTATATGCTACAAATAGTTTATTTTAGCAAGTATAGTCTTTGATAATTTGAACTAATCTTTAAACTCAGTTCACCTTCTACTTAAAAACTTTAATGGTTTTCTGTGTACTTCCTTCTCATAAACCTCTGAAGATTTTTATGCATAATGAATAAATTTTATATTCTAAACCTAGAATTCAGCCCCTTGCACAGAAATCTCATCCTGTTTATCCACAGTTTTATCCACGACTCCCCAAGACAGAACTTCTCTTATGGCTAGAAAGGCTTCATGGGCATCCACACACACTTGCTTATTCTTCCCTCAATCTTATATTAAAAAATACCTCCCCTTTGTACTTTGCCTACAAATTTTACTCATAGATGAAGACAAGGTTAAGTTCTGCCTTTTCCATGAAAGTTGAATTATTATTGAATCTTATTAAAACCCAAACTGAGCAGTTCTAGTTGAGCCTCCTGTGGGTGCAAGACTTTGTGACCAATAGCATTGCTTATTATAGACATGTAGGTGTTGCCTCTACCAGTGGGGCAGTAACCACCCTGAAAACAAGAGCCTCATCACAGACAGGTTTTATATTCACCCTAATATATACATATAGACATGGAATAAATGACTTTTATAAATTTGGACGTCTTCAAACTTGAAAGTGTTCAGCTAGGTCAAAGCAGGGCAGCTGAGCATTTGAGAATATTCACATCTGCAAGGATATTTCCCTATCAGTAAGAACTTTCATTGATCTTATAAAATATATCAGTCAAAACATCTAGATTAAGTCATTCGTTTATTTAATATATTAAAAATAGTAAAATAACTTTGACTTGTGGGTTGAATCATGCAAAATTACAAGTTTTATAATTCAAGTGTGGTTGAACGTCAGCAAATGTATATGTTTCAACCTAATATTTGCCAATATTTATGGATACAGTAGTAAATAAGAGGCTGTCTTTATGGAACATATAGTATAGCCAATTAGAAGAATTACGTTTGATTTTATAGACCACTGAAAGTTCTCATTCTTGTTTCGATGATCTCATAACTGAATTTGTTTGGACACAAGTCCTTACAGCAATTAGATTTTAATAGTAGTTCCCAGTAATACTTGATGAATAATGGTCTTTTTAAAAAATCAATCTCAAAAGGTTGAAATGTGTCCCATCTTCTCTTACCAATCTGTTATTATGTTACCTGTAATCTGCCAATTTCTATAGGTCCCCTAAACTGGTCAATGCATATTGTATTGTCTTTTAAATTGAGAAACTTTATAATTTTAAAGTATGTTCTGTGTACAATTAATGTTACCTTTTGTAGCTTCCCTTCAAGTTCTTTCCCTATAATGACAAAAAGCTGTCACCTCAAAGTTGGTGAATGAATTATGGTTCCCCATATTCATGCACATCTTTATTATTAAGGCTTAATTCATTTTTTTAAGCTTTATAATTTCCCAGACCAAAAATAAGAGATTGGTTTCTTAATATTTATCCCTACAAATAGGCTGTTTTGCCTTTCCTGATAACCTGCTTTGCCTAAATTATGAAAGAACAATTTGGAAGAACAAATTGTTCTCTGGAAGAACGGTGGCTAGAAAAAGACACAGTGATCCAGAAGCTGATGCCCCACAGCTCCCTGCAAGGTTAGGGCAGTATTTTCTGTATTGTCCCCCTAATGATAACCTGCATATTGCTGGCCTTTTTGACTCAGAGCAGCACAAAGGGCTTATGTCTCCAAAAACTTGAACATGGTGACTCCATGTCTTGATCTGAGCTCATCATTTTAAAAAACATAAGTTGGATTTATTTATTTCTAAGTCTTTATATCTGTCTAATATAGACTAACATTATCTTCTGTGTTAATTATAGTAGATTTGTACCAAACTTCATAAATTTATCTTATTTTTTATTCCTTAGTAGTATTTTGGCATGTCGCAGACCAGAAAAGTTGTATGCTATCAAGGCCTCCATTTTTAAGAAATGTTTTAAATGCTGTCTAATAAGAAATCATTAATGATTCAGTTTTGACTGTTCTTCTTATTTTATCCTCTTTTAGCTCAGTGTTTTCTCAGTGTTTACATAACACTCTGCTATGTGCCTGAGATTATCAGCTGATTCCTTTCTATTGTGTTACTATTTCATAAACTATATCAAAAGCATTTTTGCGTTCTATTTTATATTTATGGAGGTATTTGAGTTATCAGCTTTAGTTTTCTTTTGGGTATGCTGGTCTTAGACTTATTTTAACACAATTTCAAAACTTGGTGTTCAGTTTTACACAAATCTCCAGAGGCTCAGTCCTTTGATTCACATAAAACTACAAGAGTTTGTTGGCTTAGTTAGATCTTGTATAAATCTCAGGTATTTGTGTGTGAAAGCCTAAAATAACACCTTCCCAAAATGTTCACTGCTTACTTTAATTTTACCTGATAAAGAACTTTCTTAGTGAATTTTATTTTAAGAAGCACAGTTTCACTCAAGAATACGGTTAAGAGATTTGATTGGCTTCAGTCAAGAATAATCATGATATAGGTGGTTCTTTTTGTCCTTCAGACCTTGGGATACCAAATTTCTTTCCTTCCTTCCTTTTCTTTTCTTTTTTTTTTTTTTTTTTTTTTTTTTTTTTTGAAACAGAGTCTTGCTCTGTCACCCGGGCTGGCGTGATCTTGGCTCACTGCAACCTCCGCCTCCCGGGTTCAAGTGATTCTCCTGCCTCAGCCTCCCAAGTAGCTGGGATTACAGGTGCGTGCCACCATGCCCAGCTAATTTTTTGTATTTTTAGTAGAGACAGGATTTCACCATGTTAGCCGGTATGGTCTCGATTTCCTGACCGTGGGGATACCATGTTTGTTAAGAAGAACATCATTCTGGACTCCACTAGACACGCTGCCTAAACTAATATGGAATATTCACTCAATGTGTCTACAGTGGCATCTCTTGTTTTACAATAATGACTTAGCTACTAGTTGCTATGGGTTTATTATTTCATCTCTATTACCTGATTTTAAAAGCATTGTTGCCTTCAAGGAAAAAATGGTAGATTACAATGTCCTTATACTAGACAACTATTTTGAAAATCAGATTACCTGTATAAAGATGCTGCATTTCTCCTTCTAACATTTTCATGTGACCTAATTAAGCTGACTTTATTTTCTTGAAGAATTCTCAGCAACTTGTGCTGTTCCCTATTTGGATTATGAAGTCTCTCAGTGTTTTAAGATTAGGGTGATGAGGCTAAGGTTTTGCCAGTTTATGTCAAATGGCCTTATTGACTTTTTGAGAGCAGCTGCCAAGTTTTTAGCCTTCCGATAAAGCAGTAGCAACCTAACTGAAGCTCTCTAAGAGAAGCTTTCCATAAACTATTAGTTAGGATGGGGGGCGGGGGGGGGAGAAGTGTCCTTGCAAGGGAGGTTTTGTTTTTGTTATTGCTTTTGCCTGGACTCATCCTTCCCTTATATCAGTCACAGAATTCAGTTGCCAGGCTTATCAGAATTATTTGAAATCAAGACAGTGTTTATTGATCATAATAGAATTGTGTCACCTTTAATAATACTCAATTCCCTTCCTATGTATCATCAAATGCACACGAATCCCATGATCATCTCTAATAACTTAGTCTCTACTAGCAACTACAAGAACCTAAGACTTATAAAATCCATTTGTTACCTTATTGAATGTGAACATGTAAAACTATGACCTTTCCTTAATCTCTAACTATTTCAACATGCCTGTCATGCCCCAATTGTAGTTAGAAAGACATTTTCATGTCTAGATTAGTTAAGAAAACAAAAGTCATCTTATTAAGGAAGTAATTTTCTAAACAAGATTTGAGCTAATGCTGTGCTTTGTCTTTTCTTTTGCTGTCTTCTTTTTTAAAATTAGTTTTTTTGTGAAATCTCCATTATAATTTCAATACAAATGCCAAAAGGAGATTATTCTGAGATGTGTATTTACTAACTGAGATGACCATGGTGCTTATGGTCATTATTTATCTTCCTTATTTTCATAAATGCCTGGGAATAAACCTCTTATAGATACAAAATGCTAGTTTTCAAACTTACCACTGGATCCTAGATTTCCTGTTATTAATGTAAATAATACTAATTTTGGATAGTTTGATAGATTCTTATCAAATTATTAGATCATATTTGGAATGGCCTTACTTAAAAGATAGGTTCCATGGCTTATACGAAAGATATGGGCCATTCTTCCTCAAAGCAACTCAAAGTGAGGTAGCATAGGAATCTGTGTAAGTACTGATAGATATTTGCCACATGTATCAAGAATTCATGGGAACTATGGTTTCAAACGTGAAACCAAAATTGATCATGCCAAGGAATCTAACATTGGTTCAATGTTGAAATTTTGTTACTATTTTCCAACCCTAAATGACAATGCAAACCTAAATAGATATGTTTTTCATTGTAAAGTATATGCTGGGGTCAACTAATGAGTCTCTAGGAGGATGCTTAAACCTTTATTAAGAAATACATGCCCAAATTCAGGCGTATAAAAAATAGTACCCTGATTTACAACTGTGCATTTTAATAAGTGGCCCTTATAACTTAAATTTCATAATTTTTAAATATGTTCTGTGTGCAATGGTATAACTTTTGTCATCACTTTTAATAATTCATCACAAAAGCAAATACTAACATAATGGGTATTTAACTTGCAACCAACATGCATTTCACATTGACACCTCTACATATCATGAGGACCTCAAACATATGGACCTCACTTCTGATCGATGCACAAGGATCCTTTGTTAAGGAATTCAATCTTTTCTCTGTTAGTTATTAAAATTATTGAAAATCATTATTAGAACTCTAAAATTGATTTTTTGCTTTATACTAAAACTTTTATTTGATGATCATTAATGATTATCCTGAAATGGCAATATAATACAGCCATTTCATATATAAGAATAGCTCATTTGTTAGTCAAGTTGTATAATTTTGAGAATTTGTTCATAAACAGATTTTAAGAAAAAGCATGAAGCTATTAATCTAATTGAATACACTATATGTGTTTGAGTTATTGGACAGGAAGGAATTTTTCTATTTGTTGTGGCAGATAAATATTCACTAAATGCTTTGAGATGGAAGGATTCAATTTGGAAATATCCTAGATATTTTGAGAGAATGGCATTGATACATGTGAGCTATCTTTGAAAAACTAATAATTGAGTGAGACTCCTCTATCATTGAAAAACTAATAATTGAGTGAGACTCTTTCAACTACATCATGGAAATTGTTTTTCATATTTAATTATGAAAGATCCAATGTGCTTATTTGAAGTACTTTTATTTTATCTCTATGGAGAAGACTAACCATAGTAAAAGCTTTGATTCACTTTTTAAGATTGTGCCTTGGCTCCAGCCTTTAAATTAGTCATTATACATTTTATTCTTCCCTTGGCAAGTATTTGAGGACCAATTTTCTTTTTATTAACAGGGGAGAAATAATGGTTTTTTGAATAAGCTAATCATTCTTAGTATTTGGCCGGATTTCATTTTCCCCATCTTAGACTGACTTTGTAAATAGTATTTAATATCTTGATAGCTATATACCCTATAGACTCAGTGATTTTTACTTTAAAATAAAGAAATACTTTCAGTCTTATCTCAGATGATGATTATGCTAAACATGTATTATATAAACACTAGAAAAATCTTTATTCAGAACAAGTACTAGCCTCTCTCCAGCACCACAGTATGTTTTCTTAAATTTCCCTCAAAAATTATACAGCAAAAAGTTTCTAATAATGTCTATTTTATTTTGTTTCTATTTAGTATACATTTAGCAAGTATAAAGGATATTCCAAACCTTGGATTAGATAATAATGGGAGATATACCTTGGATTTCTTGGTAGTTGGTAGTGTTTTTTCTAGCATAGTTTTTCTGGACCCACCATTTATTTAATAAAGGTAAGTTCAGGCAGCTCTCTGCTTCTTCTCACATATAGTAGCTAGATCATAATTCTCAATGTCATTCAATCCAGATAACTATAGTTACCAATATTACAGTCACAAAAACAAATAAGTTTCTTCTTATTTAAGAAAATGTCCTGAAAATTGCTTTATGTAATCAATCAACTCTCCCCCATTTATTGTGACCACTCTACCTTAGCTCACAAGAAACAACATAAAACGACAATTTTCATTCAATGGCAGTCATTAATTAGAAGCTGGTATGAAATGTTTAATGTAATCTAGGCTGTTGTGAAATCAGGTATCTTTCCTCTGTCTTGAAAAACTTTGGCATGGTAGAAATTTTATCAGTTATTCGCCATGAAGTTTCTCCTACCATATTTTTACTGGCAGAAATCTAAGTCTTGTCAGTTTGGCTCCTGTCAGCAGGCAGACTATAGATACTGGAATATACAGTTTAACTCCATCTAATTTCAAGTCTCACTAGCTTAAATCTATTGAGGAAGATTGCATAACTAAAACAAACAAATTATGGACCCAAAATAACATAATGAGGACAGTAAAGATTAATTTAAGTGCTTTTTTAAAACTTCACCTGGCTTTTCTCTTGGAAGGCCTGTGCAACTCATATAATACCAGATTATTTAGTACCTGAATGCATCTGGACTTTGTTTAAAGTTGATCATTTTGTTGACTCATTCAAAAATCTTCTTGCTGAGCCCTAACTTGTTTTATCTTGGGATTTCACATACTTTTTAAGAGGTACAGGAAGGAGAAGCAATAATGAATGATAAAAGCTGTAACTCCCTTCACTAGACTGTAAATAAAACCTTGTATTAATTCTTTTGCCATGACAGAAAGCAGTGCAATGAATACTTCTGGGGCCAGTTATTTAATCATTTTTTTTGGCCATGGGAAAATAATATAGGTGTTTATCATGCCTTTTTGTGTGTGAACTGTCATAATTAAGGTGAATTGGAAAAGAATTGATTACATAGTTGAATGACATAAACCGTACTCTGAAAAGAAACACTTTTAACCAGTATCATTTATCAGCCAGATCACTGTATTAGCATCCTAAAAATAAGTTCTTGCTTCAAATCTTGCCTCTTTCCATTCTCTCCTGAAAAGGCAGCCAAAGTGATCTTTATGGAATTGAAATGTAACCATGTCACTTTCTTCTTAAAATCTTTATTTTGCCTCACTGTGGTTTTCAAGCAAAATTACAAACTCCTTGATTGTGAACACAAAGTTCTTTGTATCATATTCCCTGTCTACAATTGTAGATTCATCTTCTGCTCCATCTCACATGCTCTGCTCCGACCATATGACTTACTGTTCCCCAAAAGCATCTCCTTCTGGCTTTGACACCTCTGTTTCACCTAACTTATATATATATATATATTATATATATTATATATATAAAATATATCTTATATATAATATATCATATATTAGATATATAAAATATATCTAATATATAATATATATATTAGACATATATGATATATCTAATATATATATTAGACATATATGATATATATAATATATATCTAATATACATAAGATATTCTAATATATATATCTAATATATCTAATATTATATATCTAATATATCTAATATTTAATATATATTATATATCTAATATATATTATATATCTAATATCTAATATATTACATATCTAATATCTAATATATTAATATATTACATATGTAATATATATTAGATATATCTAATATATAATATATATGTAATATATATTAGATATATCTAATATATAATATATAACTAAAACAAACAAATTGTATATTATATATATCTAATATATATACATACTAAACTGAAAAAACAGAAGCCTAATTCTGAAAGAAGCACCAATGAAACAGTAAGCATGTTCCTTCTTCCTCTTGGCAGGGTAGCTGTTAAGGTAGCTGTTGAGGACAAAATCAAGTGTATCAGAAAGTTTAGTAAACAAAAAGCCATATATAATATATATACCTAGGTATAATATATATATACATATTATATATACATATAACTAAAATAACCTAAGATATATGTATAATATATACACATATATAATGTATACACACATATATAATAGACATATATAATATATACACATATATAATATATACATATATACACATATATAATATGTACATATATACATATATAATATATACACATGTATTATACATATATGTGTATATAAATGTATATGTATATTTATTGTGTGTGTGTATATATATATATATATCACTAAGTGGTGTTGTTTTAGTTTCTCACTGCCCTCTTTCCTGATGAAATCCTAATCATTTATTTACTCAATAGTTTTTCAAGATTTTCTCATGATCGTCTCTTCCAGGAAGACTTCCAAGAGACACTATCTTGATTCTTCCTCTGTGGTCCAGTAGTAGCTGGCGCATTTTTCATATAGTTCTGTAATCATTGGTTTCCTTGTATTTCTCCCTCTATTAGGCTATATGCATTTTAAAGGGAAAAAAAAGTACAATATTACATTCCTCACTGTGTTCTAGGTGCCCAGGGCTGTCCTTGGATAAATATAATGGGTCCTCCATGAGCAAACCTTTGTTAAATCCATGAACGGTAAAGAGTTCTATATTCAAACCAAGGCTCTGACAATACTTCACTATAAAGCCTCAAAAAAATTTTTTTTAATATGAGGCTAGAGATTCTTGCCTCAGGTGGGTTGTTATAACTGTTAAGGGCAGTGTAAAAGTTCCTTGAAATTTCAAAATAAAAAAGATACAAAGATGATAGCATTATTGTTAAACATATTCTTTATGCAGAAAGGTGTTTGTTAAGGTTCATGATTGGGTGAGAATAGTAAGGGAGAAAAACTGAAGTTATGAATCTTTTCTTTTTTACTTGTTTTTCTGAAGTCCCTAAGAGTACTTTTTTGCTGTAGGAATACAAGGGCGTTGTCATGTTTTTCTTTTTATGCTTTTTGGCTCTCTGGTTCCAAGTGCTGAGTAGGAAAGATGACTCTTTTACTATAAGAATAGTAATAACATTTTCAACCCAAAACGCACTAATCAAATTGATTAGCTGCTCACAAAAATAAAATCCTGCAACAACACATTCCTATTTTTAAAACATTTTTTGGCATTTTATATTTTTTCATTATTTGGTAGAGTGAAATTTTATTGTTTGGGGATGTTCAGTTCACTTGAGAAACCAAACTTAAGAAAAAGACAACTAGAAATTGTCTTTATTGAAGAAAAAATATAGAGATAAAACTGAAGAGAAAAAATGGCTTTAAATGTGTTGTAACACGGAAAGTCAAGTTAGTTATTTGGGAAGCCACAAAAACTACCATCTCCCAGGCCATAGTTTCAGAAGTTTCTTGGCTTTATTGGGTTTGCACACTAAACTGAAAGAACAGAAGCCTAATTCTGAAAGAAGCACCAATGAAACACTAAGTATGTTCCTTCTTCCTCTTGGCAGGTAGCTGTTAAGGTAGCTGTTGAGGACAAAATCAAGTGTATTGGAAAGTTTAGTAAACAAAAACCAGAAAAACTAATTCTACTTCTTGACTTGGTGACTTGGCTGGAAGGTAGGGGAAGAGGAAGGGTTAATTTTGTTTCTGAGTGTCTATTTCTTCATCTGTATGATGAATGAGCAGGACTAGCTGTTCTCTGATACCCCCTAGATCTGAAGTTACCAGATTCTAAATGAACCTAGTTTTTATATATTCAGGTACAACTTTCTGTCACCTCAACCAAACCCCATTTTCTCAAGCAGGAAGGGAGAAAGGAAAGGAGAAACAGAGAAAAGAAAGGCAAGAAAGAGGAAAGAAGGTAAGCTGTAAGGAACAGAGGGAGACAAGAGGGAAGGGAAGGAAGAAGTGAGTAAGAAAGAAAGGAAAGATTTCAAAAACTGTAGCCTTAGACATATTCTAGGCTCTCTCAAGCCTTACAGTGAAGAAGTTATTTCTAATAATACCAAATATGAATAATTCCTATCATACATGAATAAATTTGGTTTATTAGTAGTAAACAGATTGTCATTCCTAAGATATAAGAAGTAAAATTGCTTTCTGATAATAAAATTTGAAAGATGTAACTTAGAACTTATATATACTATATAATATAAACTTCCACAAATAATTTGAAAAAATAATTTCCATAAATATTTCAAAAAATAATTTCTCATAAAATTTTAAAATGATTTTTTTGCATGGTATGATACTTTTTTTTACACTCAAAATATTCCTAGGCAACTAGTCACGATAGCAAAGACATGGACTCAACCTAGGTGCTCATCAATGGTGGACTGGAAATGAAAATGTCTTATATATACATCACAGAATCCTATATAGCCATAAAAAGTTTCCTTGCAGCAATATGGATGCAGCTGGAGGCCATTATCCTAAGCAAATTAATGCAAGAACAGAAAACCAAATACTACATGATCTCACTTATAAGTGGGAGCTAAACATCGAATACACGTAGACATAAAGATGGCAACAATAGACACTGGGGACTACCAGACCGGGGAAGGCGAGAGGGGGGTCACTGGCTGAAAAACTGCCTATTAGGTACTATGGTCACTACCTGGGCAACAGGATCATTTGTAAGCCAAACCTCAGTGTCATGCAATATACCCACATAACAAACCTGTACACGTGCCCTTTAATCTATAATAAACGTTAAAATTGTAAAGGAAACATATTGCTAGAAAGCACTAAATAACCATAAATGTTCAGTTATGTTGACTTTTATGGAATTTAAATGTTTTCTTTCTATATCTCTAATTTATCACTTCGACAGACGGCTTTCTTTTGACTCTTCTTTTTCTCCTTGATCAGATGATACCACCCAATTCTCCCCCAATCCCACACACATATAAATGCATATAAATAGTCATGCTTCTGTTCTCTTCCTCCCAGCTTCTTTTTCTTCTCTTATTCCTTTTCCCTCTCATTGTGGTCTTTAACTATTATAGCTGCTAAGTTAGGGCAAGAAACTCTGTAGTATCTCTAATATTGCAGATTAAGAAATGCTGCTGGGGTAGATAACTAAGTGTTACTTCATAAGGGGCCATGGGGAAGGTGAGTCAGAAAGAATCCTTATAATATGGACACTGACCTTGTTAATGTTCTGGGCACCAGCGTACACCCCCCACCACCCACCCCCCCCACACACACACAAACTCATAATTAGTACTGCCTTTGGGTTGTTACTGCCTCTTGTCTTCATGAATCTTAAGTGATAGAAAGAGAGGCTGAAGCTTTATCCATTCTAGAGTAGGAGAAAAATGCTTATAAGAGAGTTATGAGTATGGGCTTTATTGTCATACACTCCTGGAATTTCAGTTCTGGATTCAACTAGCTATGTCATCTTGGGCAAGTCATATACATTCTTTGACACTTAGAAACCTCATGTAGCAGAAAGAGGAGGATGAATGTACTGTAACTCTTCACCTTGTGAAGATTAAATAAGATAATGTACCATAAAGCTCTTAGCACAGTAAACTTTACTTTTCATCTGGAGATGTGAAAAATGTATTGGGGTTAAACCTGAATGATGACCTTAAGACCATGCCTCAGAGTGTGGTTCTCATCTAGCTACATCTGTGTCAACTACTACATCAGAACTTCTGTGGGTGGGGCTGAGAGAATGGATTTAGATGAGGATCCTGAGTGAAGCTTTGGCACCAAGATGTTTCAGAAACACTGCCTCAGAGACTTATCTTCAATTTAAAAATAAAAATCAATAGAAATATTGGATTCAGTATGCAGTTTTCAATTTCCAATCAAGGTTTCTACTGTGTACTTTCAAAAATATTCTTTATCTTCTGTACATTTGTACTGAAAATAATATGTTTTGATGTAGGCCTATTTGGAATAACTTGTTTCTTCATCCCTAACTTTTGAATAAAAATTACCAAGAGACCAGATTTTTGAATTTATATTTTCACAATGCCTGGTTATTCACAAATATTAAATTTAAGTGTGACATTAGTTTAATCATTTTCAATTGTGTGGGATGTTTTCAAGTTGAGAGAATAACTGAAAGGGATTTTATGTCAGAAGTATATAAATATTTAAATGAAGTTTTTACCAATATATACTGTGTCCTAGTCAATTTGTGGTTAAAGAGCTAATCTTCACCAAGAATCAAGAAAAATTAAGTCACAAATGTGCTATTCAAATAGAAAACCTTTGTGATCAAATGAGGACCATACTTGGTTAAAAAAATATTCATTTATTTATTCCTATTTCCATAAGTTGCATTATATCTGCACTATTCCCAGGATGACCCCAATAGAATTGTTCTTGCCAGGAAGACATGAATTCCTCATTCTATACCTGTGAATATGCATGGGATGTCATCAGTGGTAAAGTGAGTCTTCCTAAATGCTAAATGCCAAGTAGAATAAGAGCAAATGTTGGGCTTAGTTGATTTAGCTATAAAAATACTCAGTGATAAATAAGAATGGTTTAATGATACAATTATGTTTGGTTTAAGAAAAACAAGTACTTCCTATTCGAAGAGACAACAGCTGAAATGAAAAAGATTTGAAAAAGAAAGCATGGTAATGGAATGATTTCTTAAACTGACGTGTGGACAAGCAGGTAGATAAAAATCTCTGTCTTGTCTTCAGCATGGCATTTTAGACAGATCAATGAACTAAAGGTGTGAACAGAGTGGAATGAATACAGTAGTCCCCTCTTATCCAAGGTTTCACTTTCTATAGTTTCAGTTACCCAGGCTCAACCCTTGTCATTGTGTTATATCAACAGTACAATAATATATTTTGAGAGAGAAAAAGAGAACAGAAGAGACGACATTCAGATAACTTATATGGTTATAGTTGTTCTCTTTTATTATTAGTTGTTAATCTCTTACTATGCCTAATTTATAAATTAAACTGTCACAGATATACATATATATATGGCTTGGTACTATTCAGATTCAGGCATTAAGGGGGGACTTCTGCAATACACTAAGAATTGGAAAGCACAGCATATATTACTTCATCAGGGAAAATGCCTTATATATTGCTATAACACAAGAAATGATACTGATGGGACAGAAAAACAAGCAGGCTCCATTGATTTTCCCTGGCTCCTCATATTCCTTACTAATGCAGTTGAGGATGTAAATAATGCATACAACAGATTGCATTAGAGGTGATTGTCTCCTTATTACATGCATAAGTCAGAAGGCATTATTAGTGCGTTAGAGACTTGGAATCAGTTCCAGATTGCAGAGTCTCTTTGCCTAATGACTGTCAAAAATGGGAAACTCACAAACCAAAGCAACCAAACAAGACTATTTTCATAGTTAGCTCATATGTTGCCTTCCTTTGCATCATAAAAATAAAAATGTTATTTTATGGAACAAACACTTTTTTAATGCATGAAATTTTTATCAACTAAGAAAAGACATAAAAGGTTTTCATAAAGGAATATTATATTGTCCTTTGTGATTCTTCTTAAATCAGTTGTTGTTATTTCTTTTTTAACCTAGGCAAGATAATCATAAACAAATTGATGTTACAAGCCTTATGTGATTGTCTCAATAATTTCTATAGCCTGGGGAAGGACTATATATCTTAATCCATTATTGTAACTTTCATTGCTTAATTATGGTAGATGTTCAATAAAGCAGGATGGTTCTTCCATATAATTTTATATTGTTGATAAATAACCAAAAGTATCCTGTCCCTGATCACTCATTTGCATATGATCTACAAAATGTTAATTGAACTATGTTTTGTTCTAGCAAATTCTGCAACAGTACGTACTTTGACTTTGTCACTATGGAAGCATTGTTAGTTTAATTTTAGTACCACTGATTTGTATAACATTTATTTCTGCAGCCTTTTAATCTCCCAGAGCCTTCCATATTATGTTCAATATCTGGCTTTGGTGAGCATTTTCAATGGTAAAAACAAACTCATTCCCCTTTTGGTGGGTAGGTTGTGTTTTTTTCACTTACTCCTGAGTGGTACCTGTGCAAAAGCACAAAGGACTGATTAAGTTTTCAGTTAAAATGATGGGATGTATGAGATATATAAACGGAATGTTGATGATCCAGAAATCCATGGCCTCTGCACAAAAGCCAAACTAATTTCTAGAATATGTAAGAAAAAGTAAACTTGATTTAATAGATAGGAACATATTACTTCTTTTTAAAGTCTATTTTAAATTCTTTCTGACACTATAACAGACCTTCCCTCTTGCAACTTAGTAGGATTAAGTTTAATAGGATTAAATTTAGTTCTAATTTTTTAAAAAAAACCTTTTTATTTTAGAGTAATTTAAAATTTACAGAAAAGTTGCAAAGAAAATACCATGCCCCATGCCCAGTTTTCCCTACCGGCAATGTCTTGTGTTATATTTGTCACAACTAATGACAAATATTGGTACATTATTATTAACTAAAGTTCAGTCCTAACATTTTAAAAATACATTATATTGAAAAGAAAATATTTTATATATAATTAATTGATTGTTTCTCAGGTTTAAAATAAAGACCAATTAGAAAATGTATGTAGCAAAAATAGCATTCCATATCAATTCATAAGAAATGATTTTGTGATTCAATATAGGTGACCAGATAGAAATGTATAACAAATATACAGTTTTGTAGATGCTATTGTGTTGTAATTTATTTCAATAGTATATTTATTTAGACTTTAATGTACCACAACCAAAATAAATTCTGCAAGAAACATTGTGTGTTTAGACAGTTTTGAACAGGGCTGGGCAAGGTGGCTCATGCCTGTAATCCTAGTGATTTGGGAGGCTGAGATGAGAGGATTTCTTGAGCCCAGGAGTTTGAGAACAGCCTGGGTAACATAGTGAGACCCCGTATCTACAAAAAAAAAAGAAAAAATTAGCTGGGTGTGGTGGCACATGCCTATAGTCCCAGATATGCTGGAGGAAGGGGAGGGAAGCTAAGGCAGGAGAATCATGTGAGCCTGGGAATTTGTGGCTGCAGTGAGCCGTGGTCGTGCCACTGCACTCCAGCCTGGGTGACATGACAGACAGAGTGAGACCCTGTCTCAAAAAATTAAAAAAGAAAAAAAGGTTTTCAACAGAAAGATATCTTCCCATTTAACTTGAAAAAATTAAGTATTATCTCATAAGGTCAGTCATCTCAGTAATAACCGTTTACTGAGGACTGTGTGTCAGGTGTTTTGTGAAGTGCTTGGCACACATTATGTTCCATCCTATCAACAGCACTTCCATGTTTGTTTCTATGTTATAGATGAGGAAATTGAAACTCAGCAAAGCATAGAAAGTAGCTCAGGGATAAACAGGCAAGAAATGATCGATACAGGTTTAAAGGAGGAGGAAGAAGGGGTGGGGAGAGGAAAGTGGGGAAGTGGAGAAGGGGAGGAAGAGGAAGAAAAGATGTCCAGGGGAAGTAATCTCCTAAAGTATAAAGTATAAAATACCACCTCATGTTTATAACAGGAGATTCAGTACTTAAATCCAATCCTGATTAATAGAATAGAGTGTTTAGTCATCTTTGCATTACGTAAATGAGAGTGATTGGTCTAAATTGGCATTTTTGCAAATTAGGTTTTTTTTCAAATAGTGGTACTGGCAGGTTTATCAGGGAAGTGATATAGAACTGGTTTAATACAAAAGGCTACCTGGGCATAGTGACTCATGCCTATAATCTTAGCACTTTGGGAGGCCAAGGCAGGCAGATCATCTGAGATCAGGAGTTCAAGACCAGCCTGCCCAACATGGCGAAAACCCCATCTCTACTAAAAATACAAAAATTAAATGGGCACAGTGGTGTATGCCTGTAATCCCAGCTACTCAGGAGGCTGAGGCAGGAGAATCGCTTGAGCCCAGGAGGAGGAGGTTGCAGTGAGCTAAGATCGCGCCACTGCACTATAGCCTAGGTGACAGAGCTAGACTCCGTCTCAAAAAAAAAAAAAAAAAGGCTACTGTAATGTGTGAAAAATATTAATGAATTTTATGTCACAGGTTTTCATCTTTTACAAGGAGATGTTTGTGGTTATTTATAAAGAGGCTGAGAGATAAAAATTATATTAAACTGAGTAGTTCATTTAAGGCATTAAAATGAATTATTACTTAGCAGAGTTGTGAGGTTCTGTTACTCAAGATTTCTAAGTGGAAATAGTAGGAAACTTTTCTTTAGTTTAGTAATCCATAGATATGTGTGCACCTTTGTGTTATAAGGTAGAGGCTTAGGATGTTTGGGACTCTTATTATACTCCTGACCCTGAATTCCTTTCTTGATTAAGGAATAACAAGATGAATCCACCTGGGGCACCATTTGGAAATGTATTATCTCTCTTTGATTACTATCATTTCTCTGTCTGATTGTCATAGCTGGAGTCTCTTGAATTTGGGGGCTCCAACAGGATATTTTTGCCTGTTTTGAAAATGTAAGTAACAATCGACATTTATCAATGTTATTTTTAAATGTAAGCGTCGTACTTTATTTATTTATTTAGAGACAGAGTCTCGTTCTGTCACCCAGACTGGAGTGCAGTGGTGCAATCATAGCTAACTGCAGCATTGAACTACTAGAGTCCAGTGATCCTTTCACCTCAGCCTCCTGAGTAGCTGAGACTACAGGTATGCATGCCACCATGCCCAGCTATTTTTTTATTATTTTTATTTTTGTTTTAAAGACAGGGTCTCATTACGTTGCCCAGGCTGGTCTCTAACTCCTGGTCTCAAGTAATCCTCCTGCCTTGGCCTCCCAAAGTGTGAGGATTACAGGTATGAGCCTCCACACCTAACCAGCATCATACTTTAGATTCAGTCTTCAGAAAATGGTTTTGCTTCAGCATTGTTTATTAAGTAGAAAATAAGTTTCAAAACTAAAGAACAGGCTAGGAAGAGTTTGTTAAAGTATACAAAATTACAGCTAGGTAGGAAGAATGAGTTCTAGTGTTGTATACCACTGTAGATTACTATAGTTAGCAATAATATATAGCTGCAAATAGCTAGAAGGAGAATAGTGAACATTTTAAATACACAGAAATGGTAAATGTTTGAGATATTGAATATGCTATTTATTCTGATCTGATCACTGTACATTCTGTGTATGGGAACACTATGTACCCCATGAATATGTACAATTATTTTCAATTTTAAAAAGTAGAGTTAATGCTAAATGAGTTTCTCAGTGGTCTAATTGCTTTTGTATTCAGAATCTCTCTTTTTAATCATCAGATATACAGCTTGAGATTTCACATTTCAGCCTAAAGAAACACAGTAATATTAAGTAAAGGTTTGATACACTGCAGCTGTAACAACAGCAACAAAACGTTTCTTGACTGTTATTACTCCGTTACTCAAATTGGAAAACCACATGTATAGTAGTAATTTATGTTTTTGGTAACAGAAGAAGGAAACATGATTTTATAAAACATTTTTATTTTTTTCCAAATAATATTTGAAAAATAAGGATGCTTCTCAGAAGAACCCAAAGAAATACTAATCTCGGCCACTATGTTGACCTCTGCAAAGGCAATATAAATAGGAGAGACCCAGGGAATAGCTTGATATTTATCAAAGACATAATTTGCTTCTTCCACACCATCTCACTAGGACATATGTTTATTGATAAAGACCCAGATACATAAGTGTTATGGAAAAGAACTAACTTCTTGTATTAATTGGCAATCCTAATCTTTAGGTAACTGCTTCCCAGTAAATTAAGACCAATCAGTAAGCTTTCTTTGATCAGGTCAGCTAAAAGAATCAGGGGCAGCATTTTTCTTAGGAAAAAACTATTTTTAATTATATTCTGTTTTCATCATAATCTCATATACCTTTGGGGCATCAGGAAATGATTATGGCATACCTACTACGTGCTGGATACTTTTTTATGTACTAAGGAGACAGTAATGAAAAAATAAACAGACAAAACAAAACAAAAAAAACCTTTTTCTCATGTATGTACTAATGGGAAAAAGCTAGACAATTGATAAAATATATAAGGAGATTGTATTCTATTCTTTATTATAATAGATAGTGGTAAATGCTATAGACAGAAATAAAAAGACCTAGAGTTTGGGGGTAGTGGTTAAGATTACAGCTTTTAATGATGAAATCAGGGATGTATCACTAAAGAGGGACAGTTGGATAAAAGTTTTAAGGAGATGAGGGAGTGAGCTACGCAGATATTGAAGACAGGAGCATCCAGGTGGGAGGAAGTGTGCCCTGAGAATAGCATGTTTGGAAGTTTAAGACATGACACACGACCTTGCACCTAGGAGGAATGCAGACCATGTTTCATTAAATCAATACTAGACTTCAAGATATTAAGTGTTTTTCCATACATTATGGTCTAATTCAATGACATTCTTTCTTTACCCACAGAATTGAATTTGACGTGAATATTCAAATATGGTTCACAAACTGAAAACAGTTTGCTTCGTATGTAAGATTTTATATCATTTCAAGCCTTGTTTTTTCATTCACTCTTCATATTAATGCTTTAAAAACAGTTGTAACTTTCTCTCATAATTGTGAATTGCTTTTTCTAGGAGGGTAATTGGCTGTGAAATTGGACTCTTTTTTTCTTCTGTAAACTGTCTTCATGCTTTGTGGAGAATTGCATTCACCAATTTCTCTTCCTTCCTTTATTTTTGCTTCGTTGAATAGTTTCACCCAGAAGAGAAAGAGAAAATCCCTGAAGGCATTATACACAAAAGGTCATTTGTCCTATTGCCAGCTCAATGATAAAAGCTCAGAGAGTGAATAGTACTCCCCTGCAAAATAAGCATTGATAATTGAAACACCAAACAAACAAAATAGATACCAAATTCTTTGAAACAGTAGTCTAATGCTGCCCTCTCAAATTGGGATACATTTTTTTTTCTTACAAATCAAAAACCCTAAGGGATTCACTCTCCAAAGGCCTTTCTCTTGAGTTTTGTCCTGCAATTTGAATAAGCTCTTTGTCTTCATACTGTCCTCACATTGCTGAGGGAGTTCTGATGAGCAGATACCCCCCTTTCCAAGAGGGTATGGTGACAGAGCAGACCCTAGCCCCTGCTACTGTTCTCTTGCTCCACCAAGAGAACGAGTGGCAGTGTTTTTTTGTGAAAAAAACAAGAAAATATAAGCATACATCAAACTGTACAGTCAGTACTGAAAGTGCCCAAGTGCCATCCCGTTCATGCCATGAGCTATATGATTGGCCTGGATGTAGAAGCCTGAAGGTGAATTATCCTGTTGGGTTCAGATGAGTGCAAATTAGCTGCAATTTAAGCATTAAAGTGGATATGAACTTGAGTATATCCAATGTGCAAATTAATTGTAGCCATTTTATCTAGCGGGTTCCAAAATTACCCTTGAAAATTAAAACACTTGTTCCTGAAAATTCTTATGAAATAGCCTCTGTTCAAATTAGAAGGGAACAAACCTCATAGAGCTTCTGGTTAAAGGTGAAGGCATTTACTTTTGGTGAAAAAAATGCATCAGCTATTTATATCAGAATATATGGATTGGAATACTGACTCTAACTCTTAGTAACTAACCCATTTGGGAAATACGCAATAATGAAGTTGGCAATGTTTTTGGTGTTCTTTCAAACTGGGTTCTGAACTTATCTATTATATGTCTGGCAGTGGAAATTAAAGAAGAAAAATAGATATAGCAGACTTATTCCTGAAAGAGCATCTTGGGAAGATAAGACATATATATGATAGAGATTAAAGAGTAAAGTAATTAATATAATGATTGGTATCACTATAATACCAGAAACAAGACTTAAGTGCCAAATGTAGAAAATATAATGTTTGAGTCCTAAGAAGGGAGAAATTATGGCACACTGGCAATTCCTAGAAACTTCTCTCTCCAGGGATAAGACTTGGCACTTGACTATGATATGTCAAAGTTAGAACAGAACATAGAGACTACCTGGCTCAGTTTCTCATCACACAGATGTTAAGAATTCCACAGTCCCACAAAGCTGCAAGTTAAATGGGCCTGCAGCAAAGACTTCCTAAGCCCTAATCCAAGCAGTTCTTTCCTTGTTTTATGTACTCATTTCTGAGTAAATAAACTCATTGAACAAGCATTTTGAGTGCCTATATGTTCCAGATGCTGCTCTGAGTGTTGAGAACCAAACAGTGGGCAAAATTTACAAAATCAGTTGATGTAATGGAACTGGCATTCTAGTAGATTATATACACAGTGAGTTTATATTTTTGAAAATAATTTTTCTTAGTGAAAAGAGTGTAATGGGGTTGGGGTGGGCAGGTAAGATAGTGAAGTTTTCTCTGAGAAGTTGTCATTCACACAGAGAATTAAATTATAAAGAGCCAGCTATGGGCAGGCAAACATTTCCAGCAGTGAGAAAACAAGGATCAAAAGCTCTGGGGGAAGAAAATGTGACTGGATGGAGGACCCACAGGAGGTATTCCATACCTGTAAACAAAGATATGGAATTGAGAAGCAGGCATTGTCCTGTGATCACTGATTGTTCTTTTAATATAAGTTACCACTTCAATATGATAAGGACACCCCATTGGGAAGACAAAAAAATAGAGTAGGTCTTAAATGTTGTCAATATATACACACGTACACACACAAAAAAAAAAAAGAGAGAAAGAAAAAATAAGGCAGTGGTAACTATGGGAGGTGATAATATGTTAATTAGTTTAATTGTGATTATTTCACAATGTGTACATATATCATAACATTAAGTTGTTCATCTTAATTTTGTTTATAAATGATACTACAATAAAGCTGGAAAAATTAGAAAATACTATACATAACTTGAGGATTCAAATCAATTTTAAAAATTTTCTTTGCACTAACATTTGCTATTCTGTTTATTTTTTGAATATGTGTTCCCCTCCCTACTCACTTTACATGAAATAATGTAGTAGGCTGATGGTTGGGGTGGGAGAGATGAACCACTTTTCCATGTTCACACCTGTGGCACCAAAAGCAAAAGAAAGCCCCCGGGGATTGCTATCAGGATGCTGGTCCCTGGGACCTTTCCCTGTCAAAGCCCATCTGCCTTCCTAGACACTTTTCTGAGTAAACAAGGGCTGATTTCCAGGCCGCACTTATGTGGTTAGCTTAAATTTTGTACATCAGGGCATTCGAGGGAGACCACATTACCCAGTGGGATTTTACTTGGCAAGGTACATCCTTCTATAGGAGAATCTAAGAGTTCTGCGTTACAAGATTCAGCCAGATACGGTGCAAAATGCAATTAACTGATTGTTTTTAAAAACCATACTGTTTTTTTGAGACAGAGTCCCCCTCTATCACCCAGGCCGGAAGACAACAAGTTGATCTCGGCTCACTGGAACCTCCACCTCCTGGGTTCAAATAATTATTGTGCCTCAGTCTCCCAAGTAGCTGAAACTACTGGCCTGCACCACCACGCCCAGCTAGTTTTTGTGTTTTTTTGTAGAGATGGGTTTTCGCCATGTTGGCCAGGCTGGTCTTGAACTCCTGACCTCAAGTGATCCACCCACCTCAGCCTCTCAAAGTGCTGGGATTACAGGTGTGAGCCACCACACTTGGCCTTAAAGCATTTCATTTGAAGTTTTGCCAGGACTGGCAAATATTGGACCCTGAGTTTGACGGAGAAAGGTTTTCTGGACTGCTTTCTTGCCTTTCAGCTTGTTGGCAGTATCATTATAAGAATAACTTCTTCCTTGTTCATGGAAAAAACGTCAATGGCTGCTAATCTGGAAAGAGAATGTGTAATTTAAATGGGAAGCTGAATCATGTTTTATCCTGCCAAGAAAAAAAAAAATGCTTCACTAGAGTTGCAAAGTGGACTTAAGTATTTTCATTTCTTTCCAATGTTGAACAGTCTTCACTCTTTTCTTATGTATTTTCAGAGTATTGTCCAAATGAGAGGAATAAGATGACATTTTACTGGCAGATTTTTCTGATTCAAATGCATATGTAGTGCAAGGAATACATTTCTTAATTTGATTGATGAGGATCTGATACACTTACTGTCTCCTCTGAGGAGCAATTGGTTACATGTAGAGCATACATAAATAATTTGAATCCATTTTTTCATATATCTTTTAATTGTTAAGTTTTATTTTTTTCATAGAGATGGAGTCTTGCTATGTTGCCCGAGCTGTTCTTGAACTCCTGGGCTCAAGCAGTGCTCCTACCTTGACCTCTCAAAGTGCTAGGATTACAGGAATGAACCACTGGGTTTAGCCCCATTTTTCACCTGTAACCTTAGTTTGTACAATTGTTGACTTTTCTGTTAGAAAACAGGGAACCTTCGTATTTAAAGAACTTTATAGCAAGTATTGAATTTCAAAGGTTAACTTCAAATAGCAAGTGCTTTTTAGTGTTCTTCACCCAATGTAAAAAAACAAAATTAACCAACTTCCAGAGCAGTATAAGAATTCTTACAGCATCATTACACCCTGGCTTTACATCTTACACTCCATATACTGCCAAAAAAAAAAAAGAAGAAGAAGATTGTAAGATGCTAGTATAACTGATAACTAAGCGACCATTGGTCAACTCGTAATGATCAGAGATGGTTTGGAAGTGGGCATAGAACCAGTATTGTTGTAGTAAGAAGTGGTGGCTATGAGGATAGGGAGGTAGTGATGCTGGGTGTGGGCCGAGGAGACTAGATTATTTCAGGTGCATATCTGTGGTCAAGCACATAAAATGTGTAATTCAGAAACTATTACAATATAATATGACTTGCCAGTTTTTATGAGCTGTTAACCCTATACCAAATTCCAATATACTTAGAAGAGTTTTGATTTCTTCTTTCTTCTTGTTCAAGCCCATGTGTGTTTATGTCAGGAGTAAACCAAATACTTGGAGGATATAACCACCTACCGTGGGTTAAGACTAGAAGACAGTAGGGAATGAAAGGCAAAATAAGGTTGTGTTTTCTCCAGCAAACCTTTGTATTTAAATAACTTTATAGCAAGTATTGACTGTCAAAGGTTGCCTGACTAGGACAGCTTCTTAAATACTGATGGAGAAAGGATGCTGAACTTTGGAGTATTTGTCTTCATTAAATACTTGAGTGACAGGTTAGGTGATCTGCTTCTGTGCCAGGTTAAATCATGAAGTATAATATTATAGTAGTAAAAATAATATCTGCCTTTTGTAAAATGCTTTGTGTACTAAGCACTTGGATGGGTACTTTATATACTTTATCTTCTTTAAATTACCATGCGTGAGACAGCTGCTGTTATTTACAGAGAAGAAAACCCACAACAGGAAAGTTGTGGCAGAAACTTGCCAGGGTCACTAAGCTAGGAAATGGAGGAGCCAGGTTTCATACAGAGCAGTTTGAGCATCAGAAACCAACCAGAACTACAGTTACCTGGCATTGGGCAAACCATGTCATTCTCTGCATTTGTTTCTTTAACTATTAATTTATTTAAAACGTATGCCTCCCTGATGAGGCTGTTGTGTTAAGTGAAATAATGCATATAAATGCAGACAGTTCTGCCTGGTGCATGGTAGGCCGGTTGTACTAACTAGTATGGTGTATTTCTACTACAACTCATTTTATTGGCAGAAGCTCATCTGAAGTTCTGATTGTTTTAGAGCATTTTGATGTTCCTTTGAACAGATTAATTTAGATCTGATGATAAAATGTTATGACTAAGACTCTAATCCTGATACAATCACCCAAACTAGTGTATGTATGTGTGTATATATATATATATATATATGTATATATATGATATAAGGATATGTGATATACAGATAATATGATGGTATGTATGTATATACATACAGTTGACCCTTGAATGACACAGGAGTTGGATCTGTCCCCCCACACAGCCTGCACAGCTGAACATCCACGTATAACTTTCAATTACACTCAAATTGAACTACTAGTAGCCTACTGATGAGGGGAAGCCTTACCTATGACATGAAAATTCAATGAACACATAGAATACAATGCTCTATGTATTATATACTGTATTCTTACAATAAAGTAAGCTAGAGAAAAATATTGTTATTAAGAAAATAAGGAAGAGAAAGTATATTTACTATTCATTAAGTGGAAATGGATCACCATAAAGGTCTTCATCCCCACTGTCTTCAAATTGAGTAGTCTGAAGAAGAGGAAGGGTCTTGCTGTCTCAGGAGTGGCAGAAGTGGAAGAAAATCCATGAATAAATGAAACTGCACAGTTCAAACCTAGGTGTTTTCAAAGGTTAACTTTATACATATGGGTGTGTGTTTTCTAATTGCTGATGGGAATTATATACTTACACCATTGTTATTTTGACCTGTCGAATTTTCTCTTAATCCCTAATTTAGAAGAATTTTTGAAAAAATAAAAATCCCTCAGTACCCTGAAAATAGACTATGATTTTCACATCCTTTAAAAATTGATGTATGGGGTGTGAAAATGAAGCCAGACAAAAGAAATGAGATCACTTCTTTTTAAAATTAAACTTTGTCATTGTTTGTACTAGCTATCCTACAGCCCCAATATAGTTTTGAAATTGAATAGATTCCTAATAGAACTTTAACCCATCAAAGTGTGTTTCCTGGAGCTTCACAAAACTGCATGGACATTTTGACTTATCATATAACAGGTGTATAAATATATTTATAATTTAGATTATGCCACTAACTTCTTCCTTACACAAGTTCTGTGGTGAGACTGCCAGAGTTTGAATCTTGCTTCACCACTTATTAGCATGTACTCCTATGCAAGTTGTTTAGATTCTCTGCACTTGACTTGCTCACCTGTGAAATGGAGATAATAGTCACTTAAGTAATTAGAGTTGTCATGAGCATTAGCGTTTATGTGCCTGCCATGTAGTAATCCTCAGTTAATGTTAGCTGCTATTAATACAATTATTATCAAAATCATTATTATAATTCTCATTTTTAAAAAGTAGTTTATTGAAAACAACACTGAATTAGTAGACAAATCCTATGTTTGATCTGAAAGTTGTGTTAATGTCTCAACGTTATGATTTTCTCATCAATAAAATAGAAATAATAATACTTGTCTTGGCTATCTCATTGGATTATTCTGCGAATCCAATGAGATGCCATTGGTGAAAGTGATATGAATATTGCTAAATGTTATGTAAACATAAAGTGATATTTATGTTATATTAAAGAATGAGCCTGAGAGAAAGACTGAAGAAATGTTTCATGGGGGGTGAGGCAGTCCCTTTTAAGAGAAGCAGGAAGATGTTTTCATGAGCTCTTGGGTACAGGCAGGTGAAAAGCTGAAACTCATGCTGAAAATGATAGAATATCAAAAAGGCATGAACATACTGATATGGCAGATTTCTGTTTGACACTTAGGGGATATGATATACGTTTTACAAAGAAACATAGATGAGATAACAAAGATTATAGTTTATAATGGGGGAGGATTTCTTATTTTCTGTATGGCAGATTTTGAATTTCTACCAGTACTTTAATCAGATGATGTAAGATAGATATATTATTGTGGAGAATTCACCTTTCTGAGATGTGCAAATCAGCTTGGCATATATTTCAAGCCCTGAGAAAAGTACTGGCATAAAATTTCTTATCTACAGGAAAGCATACGAAATATTGTGAGAGTAGAGAGAGAAAAAGAAGATTGAGAGAAAAGGAGAGAGAGAGAAAATGGGGCAAGGATGTCAAAGTTTCACATTTGTTGGTTTCTAGCAAAGGGGCAGTATACAGCAATTTGTAGTTGTCACATTTGAACACATAAAATTAAAATTTTTTCAAAAAGCAATTTGCTTTATTGATGCTTCCATTTTTACTTTTGTAAATTTCTGAGTAAAATAATCTTTTCTGACAATCCTTTCTATCTGAAAATCTGAGCTATTTATCAGAAATCACGTCAGCGATACCCTGTGCCATGTGATATTTTGCATTTATATTGAGTCCCTCAATCAATAAAAAATATATTAGAGTGCTTTAGGAATCACCTTACAGAGTAATGAAAGGAAATCCGTTTAAAACTAAGTGGCTTTCGATATTTTACAAGGTGCACTGTATAAATTTAATACCACCCAAAAGAATAGGACTCTTCAGGCTGAGACCAGGCAGTATGTTGGAATCTGGGAATTATGAAGTGTTTAATGCTGAAAGATGCCTTAGACATTATCCAGGTCAATATCCCTATTTACAGATGAGAAAATAGAGCCACAATGGATTAATTCAGTGATTCTATTTGCAAAGTATGGTTTCTTTAGGATCAGTATGATCTAGGAATACATTAGAAATTCCAATTCCAGGGGCCTATTCCCCAGACCTACTGAAACTCTGAGATCAGGCCAGCAATCCTTTTTTGTTTGTTTGTTTGTTTAGATGGGGGTCTGTGTATTTTAAGAAGCCCTCCAAGTGATTCTGATATGCACGATAGCTTGAGAACCACTGGACTAGCTTTTAATTTTTCTGACACCTACCCCAATATTTTTCACATTGTACCATGCTGCTGCTTCTCTTTCAAAGTTTTGCTCTTTAGAATTGAAGGGACTAAGAAACTCAACTGTGTCCACGTATACCAAAATAGTGGGAAAATCAAGGAAATAATTTTGTAACACAGCTCTTAAAACACCTGTCAGACTCGAGAATTGTTAGATGAAAGTAGTATTTTTAAGATTTAACATTGTAGATAACTGTCTCATTTCCCTACTCCACAGAAACTGATTAAACTACAATCTCTAAGAGATATTCAGGAACACTGCTCTAGCCTCATACTATTTAGAAACAGCCCTAATATTTTGATTAAAATTAGTCAATCCTATATCACTTCACATGTCTTGCATCCAGATTAACAAAGAACTTCAAAGACTGGTAAACAGAGCCCCAGCCATCTTTTGAATTTTCTCCCTTGCCCTGCAAATACAAACACTTCCTTAACTACCCTGTAAGTTTATGTGTAATGCTCTGAATACTTAATAGATATTTTAGGATGCTGAGTATGGGAAAAATAAGAATTAATACACATTGTATTTAATCACTAAAAGTAGGTTACTATTATTGAACTCTGAATGATATATAAATTTTCCTTTTGGTTGGTTTAAATGGGTTTACTTAGATTCATTATAATTCTCCCATAAAATAATTGTAATGGGCCTTTTGCAAACAAATCAGGTGCATGTTTTTCATCAGTGAATTCGAGAAGAAACAATGAGAATCTTCTTTGGAGACAGAAACCAATTTACCATGAAGCTAATAAACCTTAAACTCAGTGTCCTTCCAAAATCCAGTGCCTAATTTTGGACTTGTAATTTTGTATTCTTTTTCTTGAACAGAGCCTCCTGAATTCTATAAGCTTTAGGCCCCACATAACCTTCAGCTATGGAGTCTTAGTTACTCTGTCAGTGAGAAGAAATACTTTACATGTTGAACTCAGTAGAAGTCTTTCTGTTTATGCTCAGTGAACATTGAACCAAAATGAGCACCCGTGCCAGTTTTAAAGCAGGTAGAAATTGTTTCTATATAAGCACCTTGACAGTTGTGAGTGGTTTTCGATTAGCATTAGACTGGGTTGTCAATCACTTCTTTAGCATTTTAGATTTCCTTTCTCTTGAATAGAAATAGACAAGAAGCACTTAGCAGCTTACCACAACATTAGGCAATGAAGTGTGTGTTCACACATGTAAAAATGTATGTCTCTAAATGCTTTCAAAAGGAGGGCAACTTTACTGTCGATCAGTTCTGGCCCCAGGAATTCAAAAACACTTCTTAGTTTAAACATTGGAAGAGAAAGCATCTGGATTCAAATCTGAAATAAATGACAAATGCTTATTAAATAGATATTTATTTGATTTGTGTGGCTCTCATCTCTGATGTCTTAGAGCGACAGCATAATTTACATCTTCATCTTAGTGAAGGAACTTTTTTTCATCACTGAAAGGAGACAAAAAATGATTCAGTTGTAAATATGACCTGGTTTAAGTAGATTTGGATGTTACAGCTAATTTCAAAATTCCAAAGGGGAGGGTTGCATGATTGCTATGTTCTTTTTTGGTTATCATTTTAAAAATTGAAATGTTGCCAGCAATGCTTTTAGGTTAGTCAAGGATAGGGAGGGGAGGTATGAAGGAGAAACAAACCATGTCATATCTCTAAATAATAACAGCAGGCAAATGGTAGCACTCCATTCCAACTCACTCTGATGTGTTAATATATTAAGGCTTTAGATTCAATTGCTTTAGAATTTTAGACTCGTTATCTCTTTCCGCAATGTCACTGTTAGCCAGTTGTCATCTAGTCCAAGAAATTAGTCTCTTTGAACCTCAATTTCTTCAACCATCAAAGATACCTAACAACTACTACAGATTTGTGAGAATCAAGTATGTTAAGTTTCTAGGATGGTATCTGGCACACAGTCAATAAATACAAAACAGACTTTATGGCCTTTTCAGTGAATAAATCTGAAGCACATTTTATATACATGAGATCACCTGGGGGGAACTAGGTTGAGAATTAAAGTGCCTCTTGCCTATGTGTGTCTATATTTGGGTAACAAAAGCCTAGAGCTTTTGCTGACATAGTTGAAGGAGTAAATGGTGAGAGCAGGAGAGACAAGTAACTGACATGCTCTTCCTGTGAACTTTTGATAACATTACAGATGATATAGTCACTTACATGGAATTGGTTGTACTTTGTCTTGATACTCTACTTTAAAAGCTGGTAGCTTGTTAAATGTTCCGCCATTCACGGCTACAAGTGAGAGCTGTGAGTTCCCAAGGGAGCCCTATATACAGTGATGCCTGTGGTACTGAGAAACTAAGCTGGGTTCCAGAAGTTTATTAATGCTTCCTTTCAAAGTGACAAGAGGGATCACAATGTAAGATTACAGTATTTGTCATCACCTTCTCTTCATTTTTCTTTACTCTCATTCAATAAGAAGTTGGCTTTTTGGTTAGGCCTCTCCACATGGTGATATACTAGTGTAAGATTCCAGTAAGACCAACACCATACTAGTGTAAGATTCCAGTAAGACCAACACCACACTGCAATTTGAGGTGTGCTCCATGGCTCTGCCAATGTTGTGTTTTCATTTTTTAATTACTCAACAGTTTGCTACAACAACTGAGATCTCTACCATAGAAATTGCTTCTTGGATTGAGATATTCTTTCCAGAATGCCACAGAAAAAGTTTTATATTTTACCTGGGTTGATTTAACTTCATCAGTGGGAAGACCTGATTGTTCTTTATGAGCCCGCTCATGGCTTCATCATTTTTTTTTAACCTAGGACTTTTCTTCAACTCCTAAGGACCTGCACAACTTTGAAAATGGAACCATTTTAGAGACCTATAATATATTAATTTTAATACAGTATCACTAGTCATAAGAACAATGTTAAAACTAGATAGGCTGAAATTTTAGAGTTAAATGTGAAACAAATCAGTAACTTTTTATTAAATTTGTATTTAAACTTAAAAGTTTTAAAGATAGATTATATACAAATAATACATATTCATTGTTATGAAAATAATACAATAAAGAAAAATACAAACATAACAATGTTCACTTAGGTCTTACTGTGTGCCAGGAACTTGGCTAAGATATTACATCATGAGGTAGGCTTTATTTTTCGCATATCACAGATAATAAAATGGCAGCTTCAAGAGGTGAAGTAACTTGCCCATGGTCACTCACTTTGTGGTGAAGCTGGAATTTGAAGTTAGGCACCCTGATACAGAATTGTGATTCTCAACCACTATGTTTCAAATCCAAACCAAATTTATAACTCTTTATTAACATCCTTCAAAACAGTTATGTATATGAATATGTGTATGCCCATACATGTATAGTGACATAAAATTGTATATAATGATATCTTACTTTCCATGTTGTTATGTACGCTACCTTTTGTTCAACAATGTGTCATGGGCCTTCTCCTCTATATAAAAGGATTGATATACACACATAATATTATATTGTGTATCTCAAAAATAGCAGGGCCCTTTTGATGAATATGTGTTATATCCTATTTCATAAATAGATATAGATAATTTCCCTAGAATATCCTTTTACAGATCCTTTATACACTGATGATTTGTTTCCTTGGAGTAAATCCTAATAATGGGAATAGTGGGACAAAGGACATACCCATTTTATGTTGTGGCACATCCATCTAAGCAACCAAACAGGAAGGCTTTGCAAATGTATCCTCCCAGCAACAAGGTAAGAGAGCAATATCCCATTCCTAAGTGCTATTTTCAAAATTAGACTATATCAATATTTTTAAACTTTGCTAACTGTAATTGTTTGAGGATGGAATTATTTTCTTTTTTTTTAACTGAATTCTAAATGTGATAGTAATTTTTTTCATTTTCTATTGTCATTTGCGTCTACTTGGGGAATTAATGAACTTGTGCTTTTAAATAGCCTTATGATCCAGATAAATATTTTTACAAGCTTAAACTCTTAGAATCTCATAATATTGGCAAAATGTACAATACTTTTCTGTTTCACTTATGCTGCTCACTTCAAAATCTAATGCTTTTTTAAAAAATAGAACTATCATACTTGGATTCTATAAAGTTTACTATCAAAAAGTTTAAGGTAATCACTTACCATTTCTGAGATGGATTAAAATGTTATAGTACTGTGTGGCTTCATATTGCTGTAAAAGTCACTTTATCTAAAAGCTTTTCCTGGAGGAACTTATGGTGAGATAAATGGTTTCATATTTTTGGTATGTTATTTCCCATAAAGCAATATATTCCAAATGTGTTAGCATTGTACACTTGCATCATATTAGTCAATCTGCTGACCTAAAAAAATGTAAAAGGCAAAAATATTTCCCATGTAGTATTACCATAAAAAGCAGTACCTCACTAGTGGTTTTATTCAAAACACAAATGTGAAGACATACTAAATTTAAATCAACTATATTACTTTATTTTGCTGTTTTAAAATAATACTAATGTTGTATAGTCTTCTTACAATTATGTGCATTTCCTTTTTGCATGTATGAAAATCTTAAATGTGGTATTCCTATCAAAATGCTGACTGGTAAAAAGAAATAAGCACAGTATTGAAATTTCATCATGATAGAGGATACAGATAAGTAGTTTTGAATATTTTCATTACTATCACTTTTACCACTTACAAGTCAGTTTTGTGAATCAATCAGGTTTATAAAATAAATATCTTGGTGGAATAAGACATTTACCAAGTTACACTATCCTATAAACAAAAGCATTCAAAACCTGAAACAGCTGACGTCTTAGAGTTTTGTTTTGGTTACCTGCATTTTAGTTTTGATTACCTATGTTTATTCTAGTTTCACATCCCGTCTACATTTCTCTAAGCTACTTTACATCATTGGTTACTTGCTTAGTCCCTCTTCTGTGGTATTTCTGTGCCTCCTAGAATATTGTTCATTCAATATATTCAATTGACAGACAGTTTTTTAAACTTTTGGTTCAGTAACAGAGGTACTAAATCACCTGGAAGTTGTTTCTGTGACTAGTAGACTACACTGAAATTAACAGATTTATTGTTCGTTAGGATTCTCTAACCATGTTCGTTTTCAGGATATAATAACAGCCCAGAGGCTTGTAAGTTGTAGTCTATTAAATCCCTCTTCCTAGAGAGTTGATAAAACAGAAACATAATGCTCTTCATTCCTATTCTCTTCTCTGGATATTTCTAACAACTTCATGATAAGTCCTAATAGATAAATCTAAGTGCACTTCCATTAGATTATTGGTAAATAGCAATGCTTACCAAAATTGCCTTTTCCACTCCTTTAACTTGAAGACTTACCTCCAGGTGGTCAAGTTAATAACCTGAATTTTTAAATCGATCATTGCCTTCAGAAACCATACTATTTTTAGGTTGTAATTCACAGTCATAATTTTTTCTAAAGATAATGCTAATCATTTTTCCTTGTCATTTTCTGTTTTTAAAGACATTCTCCTGTCCAATCCTCATCTTTTGACAGTCCAAAATTTTATCCGTCATGACTGGATTTTTCATAGTAAGTGTAGAAGTATAGAGAAACAGCCTAGAATGGATCTATCCCTCTTTGCTGGGCAGTGGTGAGAGGGCAACGTTAAAGTCTGTCTTCTCACAGGGCCAGGAATTTCAGGATTAGTGAAACCAAGAGAAGGCTGATGCTTTCAAATAAATTTGCCCCTTAATTAAGCCATAATGTCAGCAATAAATCTTCTATTTATCCTTTAATGTCTTTTAATGATAGCTTTGAAATGGGCTATTAATGCCAACATTTTCAATAGAGTCTGTTAGAAGGCACCATGTTATTCATGCTAGCTCTATATGCAAGTTTACATTAATTACGGTGATTTTTTTTTCTGCTTGTTATTTGAGAATCTTTGAAATAAAATTATATTTTAATGAGATTGGGACCGTAGACCATATAGCATATTTAAATCAGTTTTGTGTTGAGAACTTTTGTCTTAATTTTACCCATGTGTTGCCATTTAGCCATTTTTCCAGAAGAGTTTGGATTAAGTTCTGTTGGGTTTTTTTTTGTTTTTTTTTTTTTTTTTAGACACAGTCTCACCCAGGCTGGAGTGCAGTGGCATGATCTCAGCTCACTGCAACCTCTGCCTCCTGGGTTCAAGCAATTATTGTGCCTCAGCCTCCGAAGTAGCTAGGGCTACAGGTGCGTGCCACCATGCCTGGCTAATTTTTGTATTTTTAGTAGAAATGGGGTTTCACCATGTTGGCCAGGCTGATCTCGAACCCCTGACCTCAAGTGATCTGCCCACCTTGGCCTCCCAAAGTGCTGGGATTACAGGCCTGAGCCACTGCACCTGGCTGATTTTATTTTTCGTAATAGATGTCTTAGTAATTCTGGGGGAGTTTTGTGAAATGCACATGAAATTAATACACATACAGAAAAGGTGAAGTGTGATATCTTCAATATATTTGCAATTTTTAATTATCTCTCACTATGAAACATTAACATAAATGTTTCCTTTGTCACTGAGTTTTGTGATACTGTTAGATTAAGGAAAATAAAGTTTCAGAAAGACTAGCACGAATGGAAGAGAAAAAGCCAACAAAGTATTTTGATTAGATTTCATGAAGTCCTTTTCTCATCTATTAACTATATGAGGAGACTGGCCATTGCTAACTACTTCTAGGGTAACAATTTCATTTTCACTGTATTTCCATTTAATTTATAAATGTTGATATTTGTGTCAATAAAGTTCTCCTATGACTATTAGCACTTACAGATTTTAGCAATCCTCACAATCACTTTTCATGTGAAGAGTCTTGAATTTAGCATATAAAGCATCTAGCATAAATTACAAGAGAAAATGTAGATTAATTGTATATGTGAAATCAAACTGTCTTTCATTTGGAATTGGGATCTGGCAGTTACATTTTAATATGTTTTCTTTAAAATCCTTCCACATCCCATTCTTCTCTCTCTACCTCTCTGGAAGTAACAACGCTTCTCCAGTTGATCTGCATCTTTCTCATTCACATTCTCATAGTTTTACTACATATGTTTGTGTCTATACACAAAATATAGTGTTTGTGAGTGTTCATGAGATTTATAAATAGGTGCCACAATCTAGGTATCCTTCAGCAACTTGTCTTTGCCACTCTCTGTTATGTTTTTAAGATATATTCATGCTGTTATGTGTATATATAGTTTGTTAATTTTAAGTTCTGTATCATAGTCTATTGCAAAGTACAATGCAGTTTGTTGATCTTTATTGTTAAAACTTTGGGATCATTCACCCAAATTTTGATATTACAAACAACATTACAATCATTATTCTTGCATGGGAATTCTGAAATTCTGTTATCCTATATTCTTGCCAACACATGGTATTATTAGACTTTAGCTGTTGACAGTATAATAGATTTGAAATGGTACCACTTTGTACTTTTAATTGGTATGTTTCTGAATTTAAAAAAAAAAATTTTCTGTGTTAAAATATTTTAAAAACATTATTAAGCTTTTATACCACTCCTCTTTCTTGAAAATGCCATTTTCATGGAAGAGAATTAAGCTCTTGTCCAACACTTACCTACATTAGTTTAATATACTTAAACAGCCTTTTGTCTTTCATAAGAAGAAAGAAAAGATCAATTTGAGGGGCAGCTATTTTTTATTAAATGTAGAAAAATTATATTCTTTTTGTATATTATGCAACTATGCTCTTTCTAAATTAGCTCACTGGAGACAGAAGGATTTGTGTCTTTAGTGTTTTTATTTTTGCTTTTAAAGAGATAGATCAATAAGAGTGAAATGATTAAATCATCACCTGCTTGACACCAAGTGGGGATGCTCTCCCACTTCCTTAGTATTTATTGCGGGATCTGGCCAGCAGCCCACAATGCAATGGGGCTCTTTCTTTGTTCCCAGGTGGATTGGCAGGTTGAGAAATAATAGACACACACAAGATAGTGAAAGCTGGGTCCAGGGGGGTCACCGCCTTCTGGTCCCATGATGCCTCCAATGCACTGGATATACCAGCATATATTATTAAGTTTAGTGAGGGTGGGGGTAGGTTAGTGAGAGACTTAGGGTCATTTGATTATGAGGTGAGATGGTCACATGGGGATGAAGTAATTCTTTAACATAACATCTGTATGCAGAAGTACAGTATACAGAGATAAGAATTTACAATATAGTGTGTGCATCAGTAATTTCTAACAGAGCCTTAAAACAGAAACACAGTCTTTCCATAACCTATGATTAGCAAGATATTAATCAGCAGTAACAGTTGCAGCAAAAGCTGGTTACAAACAATCCGTAGAAACGGGACGTGAAGCTAGGCAACCGGTTAGACCAGAAATTCTCAGAAGGGAGTATGCCTTAACCCTAAAGAGGCCTAGAATAGCCATGGCAAGATGAGGGTGTTTATAGCCCTGTCTTATCCATATGGACAGGTGCCCCTCATGCATCTGTTTATAGGCTCTCCACAAGGGTCGCAACCCATTCCCAGAGCTATGAACATCTGCTTTTCTGGAATAGGAATCTTGGTGATGTGAAACCTCCCTGACTGCACGTCCATTCATAGGCTCCCTGTAGGGGGAAGCACATCACGCGCTGTTGGCTCATTCTGGCAGTCCAACCTGGCATTGTCTTTACACAATCCTGCATGCAATTTTGTATTTACAATAATCAGGAGCATTTCATCTTTTATTCCATAGCAATAGTTTCAGGGGGTCTCCCTACAAGTATTACATACTCTACCTAGTTCATGTTAAACACACCCCAGTGAAGGGTGTTAAAAAAAAAAATAGGCTGGTCCTGCCTTTGAAATGGTCCACAAAGCATGTTTGTTTAGAATTTGGAACCTGTATTTTTCTAGCAGGAATATGCTAAAATTTAAAGACTAAGTAGAGACTAACTGTTCAGGTAAGTTCTTAAATTAACGTAACTGAAAAAAGGATTGAGTTGGCTGAAAAAAATTTAACTGCTATTCTGCTATGATAGCCTCAGAACCTGAATAATGAAAAAATAAAATAAATGAGTAAAAAACAATTTAACGACTAGTCTATAATATTCTCTTCTCTGAGAAAATGTATTATGTAAGCCCTGCTTGTTCTTGGGGCTGTAAAGAGAATTTGCCTGTGACCTCTGCAGTGAGAGTAGCTGCTTTTTTTTTCTTTTTTTGTATTTAAGTTCCAGGGCACATGTGCAAGATGTAAAGGTTTGTTACATAGGTAAACGTGTGCCCTGGTGGTTTGCTACACCTCTCAACCCATCACCTAGGTATTAAGCCCAGAATGAATTAGCTATTTTTCTTGATGTTCTTCCCTCCACCCACCCTCCCTCACCCTCCTTGTATCCATGTGCTTTCATTGTTCAGCTCCCACTTATAAGTGAGAACATGCAGTGTTTGGTTTTCTGTTCCTGTGTTAGTTTGCTGAGGACAATGGCTTCCAGCTTCATCCATGGTCCTGCGAAGGACATGATCTCATTCCTTTTTATGGCTGCATAATATTCCATTATGGGAAATGTACCACATTTCCTTTATCCAGTCTATCATTGATTGGCATTTGGGTTGGTTCCATGTCTTTGCTGTTGTGAATAGTGGAGAGTAGCTGTTTTTAATATATATGAGCGATTAAACAGAGAAACCCTCATGGGTAATTTATTGGGAATTCTGTGGGAATTTTACCATATTGAGTTCATAAAATAAGAAATATGAATAATTTCCCATTTGGCTATGAGATTATTTGCATAATGTTGTCAGCCACCAAATTAAAAGATAAATTGGAATCACAACTATTATTTTACTACTTTACTGTTTTGAACTTAATTCAACCTGTAGTGATGTAGCTGGCAAGATTTATGTTTGTTGGAGGATATAGTTGGTTTTGACTTTACATAGTAGTGTATCTAATTGTCATATGTAAAGTACTTTATAGATAAAATTATGTTTCTATATAGGAGAGTATATAGAAACATAGAAAGAATATAACAGAGTAGTAAGCTATTTTATAATCTGAACATTTTTAAGTTCAAGTTTGCTTTTCTCAAAACTGAGTGCAAAGAGAGCCAGGATAAAGTTAAAAAGACATGGGCTTTAAAGTCAGATGACGTTTATTAAAATTTTAGCTCCATTATATGAATTTAGGCAATTTGTTGACTTCCCTGAGTCTTTTCTGAGTCAAATTCTCAAATAGTAAACAAAAGTTGTTTACTATTTCAGACTCGAATTCTGCTATCTCATCATTGTTTAGTCTTCTCTATTCATTAAGTGAAAGCACCATCTGCTCTATTGCTCAGATCTAGACCGAAGATGTTTCCTTCATTCCTATTTTTACTCTAAACACATGAAACCCATTAGTGGGTCCTATCTGCTTTTCTACCAAAACATCTTCACAATGCATTCCCTTTTCTCTATCTACACTTCAGCATTCTATCTAGACCATCATCTTCTCTATCTAGAATATAGTGCAGAGAGTATGCCATTTACCTTAGTCTTCAGTGACTTAAAATTTCATAAGCAAATGTCAGGATAATTTTGAAATAATTACTGGAAAAGTGCTAACTGAGGCAGAAAATCATTTTAATGTGAGTAGGATGAATTATACCTCAGGTGCCCTTAAGGTTTGCATATATACTATAATGGAGCAGAGACAAAGTTTTGTATTGAATGTTTCATTTTTCATAGGATTAACTCACAATATTTAATGGTATGGCATATAGTATAACACAGGAACTTTTTCTCACTCTCTTTTTTGAATTGTGAATCAATTCTGTTGAGTTAAAGCTTTGCAAATCTTTTGATGGGATATAAATTAGAGTAAGAACTGGAATTCCACAGAGCATAATCTACCTCTAGCACTTATAGCACTTAATCAGACGTTTGTAATCAAATTACTTCCATTTACTTATTTTTCCACTCAGAAGTAACATTTTCCAGGTATTTTTGGAGAATTAATTAGTTTCCATTAATTAATTTGTTTCCACTATAGCTTTAATAATTCTGTTGAACCTCAGGGTAACTCACTGTAATGATGTGGACCTAATTTGCCTAGTGTAATGCAATAGCCTTTTGTTTGAATAGAATTCTTCTGTCAATGTCAGTCAATTAACTAAAGTGATTTTAAAATGCCTACCTTGTGAGGCACTTTGTGCCAGGGCCCTGTAGGGACTCCAAGGGTAGACTACTACATTCCTAGATTCAAAAACTAAAATCTAGTTAGGAAGAAAAGAGCAACTTACAAAATCATCTAAAAGGAATATAACATAAAATGAAGATTCCACAATGTGTAGTATAAAAGTAATAAATGATAGGAAAATTCTCAGGGTAGTTGATACCAAAGTTCAACAGAGTTCCATTCTCATAGTACACCCTACTAAGTAGAAAGTTACTTACATGTTTATCATCCTGCCTGACCGTCTATTCTTAATTGACAACATTTATAGTGTATCTGGGGGAAAGAAGAAGGGGCAGGGAGAGGAATAACAAAACAAATTGTTTCTGAGTACCTAATAAATTTCAGTTACTTATGTCTACATGTTTTATCATTTAATATTAATAATTATCTGGCAAAATAGGTTTATTTGTGCACGTTTTACAGTTCAGAAAATTGAGGCTCAGAGAAGGGAAAGAACTTACACCAGATAGCTCAGTTAGGAAGACTTAGGCTTCTCTTTACCAAGCTACTTTCTTTCTGCAGCATCATATAACCTACCAGTTAAAACAAACAAACAAACAAAACCCTATAATAGCAATTCAGTACCAAGAGGAATTATTGTAGGTGTTTTGAGAGGATTTGGTTAGTTTCTTTTCATTAGTTTCCTTTATGATTTACCCCCAATAAGTTTAAGAATAACAAGTGATAGAATGGGTCTTATTAGCAAAATGCATGATAAAATGGAGTAATCAAATCACCATTCAATAGGACTCCTGGTCTCTTCTGTCAAGAAATTCATAAACTTAACATGAGATGTAGTTAAACATAATGAATTATAAAACAGGAAGCATCAACAGTAAAATTTAAGAGTGAATCTTTTTCTGTGACTACTGTCTTCTTCATTATCACTTAAATTCTTTCTCAAAAGGGTAGTTTGATCAAGGAAAATAAAACTGGAAAGATAAGGTAGGATCATGCTCCTTTGCATAATTTATAAAAGAATAATGTTAATGTTCAAAGCTAATTCTGGTTGCTAAAATATTTTGGTGATTTACACAATATTGCAATAAAAATATGTTTCCCATATGACGTTACACTTTCTCAAGGAGTAACAACTTGGTGCATTATTTTATTCATTCAAAACTAAACTAATTGTCTTAGTTTTAATATTACCTACAGATGGCTTAAAGTTATCTAAGAAAGTTTTATAATATGTTTATAACATAAATACTTGCCCATTTTCTGTGAATTCCAGGAGCTTTCTCAATGAACTTAAAAGAGAACTACCATTCAATGCAGCAATTCTGTTACTGGGTATATATCCAAAAGAAAATCAATTGGTCTACCAAAAAAGCACATGCACTTGTATGTTCATCACAGCACTATTCACAATAGCAAACATGTGGAATCAACCTAGGAGCCCATTAGTTGTGGACTGGATAAAGAAAATGCAGTGCATATACACCATGGAATACTACACAGCTATAAGAAGGAGTGAAATCATGTGCTTTGCAGCAACATGGATGGAGCTGAGGCCCATAATCCTGAGCAAATTAACACAAGAACAGGAAACCAAATGCCTCATGTTTTCACATATAAGTAGGAGATAAACATGGGTACCCACATGGCTGTAAAGATAAGAATGCTAGACACTGGGGACTAGTAGATTGGGGAGGGAGGGCAAGAGGACAAGGTTCAAAAGATACCTGTTGGGTACTATGCTCACTAGCTGGATGACAGGATCAATGATACCCCAAGCCTCAGTATCACGCAACACACCCATTTTACAAACCTGCACACATACCTTCTGAATCGAAAATAAATGTTGAATTTATAATAAGCAAAGGTAAAGAAAAAGACAGGTGATGTTTGTATTGTGGAAGCCTTGAATTCCAAGATAGGAAAACATCTTTAATTTGTTCAGCTATAGGGAGCCACTGAAGGTTTACAGACATATTGCATACTAAAGCTATAGTTTTGAACAATTAGACTAAAAATGATGGTATATGGATTAGAATTGGAAGGAACAAACTTGGACACCACCGTAGCATTTCACGGAAAAAGTAGTTAGATGGTGGGATGAGGATAAAAGGAAGAAATTGATACGAGGTATCTTCTGATGTGTTGTATTGAGGCCTAAAATGGACACATTCTATAACTTTTCAGTTATGTGTGCATATGAGTTTGTGCATTTCCTGCAATGATGGAATTTCCTTTTTGTTCTCCCTTCATGTTTATCAAAACTTTATTAAAGTGTTAGCTTCCTTTAGCTAAGCCAAGCTTTTGCCCAAAAAGTGGTTTTGTCCATGCTTAGGTTAGAGTTGTAAATGTTAAAAGTAGCTCTGTTTAAAAATTTCTGAGCACAAATTTACAAAATAAGTTTTTTACTGATGACAGAGAGTATCTGTGCTATTTTTCCTACTGTCTGATACCCAAATTATGTTCACATTTTTAGCCAATTCAAATAGTAGCAACTGAAAGAAGAGATAGTTGATATATACTCCTAATCTTAGAGGAAGTTAACATATTTAAATTTCCTGCAGCTGTTCCTGGTATGAGGAAAAGGATGTACATGTATTCCTGTCTTCCTGACTTGTATTATTATTCATGTCTCAAGATAGACTAAGCATCTCTCAAGATAAATCTAGTCATTTAAGTGTGGCATATCTTATAAATACAAATATAAGAATCACTGTTTGATTAATTCACAAACTCTGTACTCAAACCTCACTAAAAATGGGTCTCACTGTGTCCTTTAATATTCACTTACTAAACGTTTTTCTAGGAAAAACATATTCAGACGGGCCTCATTTTTTTGTCATCTGAGAAATGTAGGAACTGGCTCCTTCTAGTTCGAAGACTTCTAAAACTTAAATCCACTTCTAAATACTCATAGAGAGACCATCTTTCTTTCCAGAGAAAATAACAATAATATTAATAGTAGTAATAATGGAAGAAAGAATAAAATTGCAGAAAGGGAATTTTTCCTAAAGCAAAGCTGTAATGAATAGCAGCAGTTTGATTCTTCCTTAAGGTGTATTTGCATAGATGTAAATTACCCATGTCAAACACCAAACGAATCCTCATTCTGTGTCAGGATTTTAACTCCTTACCCAAAGCCAAGTGTACATTACAGTGAGTCCATAGAGAGTCTATGTTTTTAAGTTAATCCTTACGTTAAATTAAAGGATGAAGTGGAAGGGTTTAAAGCAGTTTCCTCTGCTATTGAATTCCAATATATTAACATCTAAAAATTAAGCACAATGTTTGTATAGTGTTACTTTAGTATTAAATATTGTATAGCTTCGGGTGGTAGGATTACGCTCTAGAGCAAATGTACACATATATAGCTTGCTTTTCATTTAAATACCAATCCACTGGCAGCATAGTACAAGAGAAATGGTTTTAAAGTAAGTTGGCTTTGCTAATCCTGGCTCCAGAAACTTTGGATTTGACCTGGACAAGTTTCAAAGTATCTCTGAGCCTCAGTCTTCTCATCTGAAAATGGGAATAATATCTACTTCAGAGAATGATGTTTTGGGATTATTTAAGAGACAATGGACATACTAAGAGATTATTCATAAACTGTTCATACTTTTCTATACCATACAAAACATATATGGATTAAAATAGATGCAGAACCTTCACTTTATTCCTTTATATATCATTGTTGCTCAGCCTTACTTTCCCCAAGGTAACCAATCTTAGGAAGTCAAAGACAGAATGGTTCAGAGATGCTGATCAAAGCAAGTGCAAAGTTCATTGGCCATATCCTGGAGGGACTGTCTCTTGACAAACTTATCAGAGATTAGAACATGCTCATTCATTTAAACCAGAAAACACACTTTGAATCCTAATGTGTGTTAGCCATTGCCCCAAGCATTCAGTATACAGTGCACATTTTTTTTTAGCATCACACCTTGGTTTTGGTACATCTTGGAAAACACTATTATCCATACCTTCGACATGATCTTATCAGTTTCATTTGTTCCTTTGGATAAAAGCACCTAAAATCTTTTATCTAGAACAGAGATTTGGAAATTTAAATATAAAAATTGCCTGTAGTTTTAAATGCAATTTCCTGAGCCCCATCTCTAGAGATAATAACTCAAAGTCTGAGGTAGGCCTTACAACTATCTGCTCAATAGATTTTGATCAACAAGCTAGTTAGTCTACAGCTGTATTTCTCAGTTTCACTCAGATTGTTTATAGCCAAAGTATTCATCTCTAAATGGACTTTGCTATTTTTAACAAGGAGAACTTGTCAAACCTGTACTCAAACTCTGTACTCAAACCTCACTAAAAATGGGTCTCACTGTTGTCAAAAACAGTAAAGAACTAGAAGGTGATTTCTTCTTGGGAGAAAACAAATTCTGGTTATAATCAAATTTCCAAATGAACATATTTTACTATTTGATTGAAATAAACCAATCTATGACTAGAAAATTAACTGAGGGTTGAGATTCCAGTGATCCCGTTGGTTGTTAAGAGGATAATCCAAAAGCTTTCTTTGATGTGCCATGTGAACCACAATTAAAATAAATATAGTTTGGGCTTTCAGTCAAAATGCTAGGAAATATATAACATCAGTTATAGTAATTGCCTTTTGATAGTAGTTCAAGAATACAGTTACTTCCCTTTTTTTTCAATGACTTTATGAATATTTTAAATATACAAAAATTTTAGATAGATACCAAATACAAATTTGTATGCAGCTGTTTTTTTGGAGAGGGTTATATATGTTAAGTGTGAGCTTAATATGAATAAATACATCTAGATGAGCTGTTGTTTTGTCTCGAAACCATTCCCTGTCATTAGACAGGCTATAAGAGAATGCTGTAATATTTTGTTGCTGAGTTGCTAACTGGATATTCATGAACTAGGTGCCCTATCAACTCGTCAGTCAATTGTTGTGTTAACTAGCTTCTATGTACTTTGCTAGCTTCTGCTGAGGGAGGCTACAAGACAAAACAAACAAGGGGAAAAAACCTGCCATGTGTGTAAGGTTTCATAGCAAAATGTTTGGATAACCTGGGGAAAATAAATTTTGTTGCAACATCTAATGAAAAGAATAATGCAGCCCAGGCACAGTGGCTCACACCTGTAATCCCAGCACTTTGGGAGGCCGAGGAGGGTGTATCACCTGAGGTCAGGTTTTCAAGACCAACCTAGCCAGTATCATGAAACCCCGTCTCTACTAAAAATACAAAAATTAGCTGGGTGTGGTGGCATGTGCCTGTAATTCTAGCTACTCAGGAGGCAGAGACAGGAGAATTGCTTGAACCAGGAGGCGGAGGTTGCAGTGAGCCCAGATCGCGCCACTGCATTCCAGCATGGGCGACAGAGTAAGACCCTGTCTCAAAAATAAAACAAAACAAAGAACAATGCAATACTTTATTCTGTGTGATTTACAGTATAAAATGGGTATTTACCAGGTTATGCACCTTCACTTTCATTTTCCTTTTGGAAATCCCTTTGTGTGTTCAAGTGCAAAACTTGTAAGAAAGTCGAAAAATCAAAATGAAGTTTAAGTGGTAAAAGTGACATTATTCACTCTAAGAAGATAAAATTAATTCCAGTAGAACTTAAAGTTACTCTATTTTAATTAGAGAAAGAAATTTCTCACAAGTAAGAACATTGTAGAGTTGTGAGATATACTAAGAAGCAATCAGAAATGGAAGCAATCGATTACTATGATGAATAGGAGATCATAGAAGATCAATAGAAGATTTAAGTGCAGCCTGCTTACTGTTGGGAGAAAGTAGGTTAGATAAATTCACAAGGTCATTAAGAGCTTGTGTTTATGTGTTTAACAAGCAGAACTTGTCAAAAACAAGATTTTTTTCTCTTCAATGATGGTCAGACCAACATAGTTGTGACTGATTTTGAGAAATTATTTCATTTTCAGCATCTGCTACAAACATATCCAAGAAGTCAAAGTTGTAGATCCAGATTTTAGTTGGAAAGCAGAAAAGCACCAGTTAGCAATGAGCTTTCCTTATTTGTCTTCCTATTTCACAAGTGAAGAAACTGAGGCTTGGAGAGGCTACCCGCCCCCCATAATCATTTTCACTTGGAGAATAGGTGGCATATGGGGAACTAGAATCAAAATGCTCAGTTCCTCTGGCTAATTTTCTTTCCCCATTGTATGCCATCTGTTGTGGAATCAGAAGTCATATAAAGAGGATATTAATGTTCTTTTTACTTTCATGTATTCCCCAAACATTTAGATTGTAAGAATATTTTACTCCAGTGAAGAAAATTATTCTGTCACCAAGAAAAAAGGTTCCTCTTTCTACACAAAGATTTCCTTGCCAAAAACCAATTGCTTAGCATAAAAATGCTGCACTTTTTTCATGCATTAGTAAAATCAATTCTCCCCACTATAATACTGCTCAGCCATTGTGTCTGTCAGCACTCTGGGTGCAAAGCTGAAATCTAAAGCTGTGTCACCAGACACAATTAATTTTAGGGTTGATTTTGCAGTTTGTGAGCTCTCTAGGCTTTGCGCTTCTCTTCTGTTCTTCTGTAACTCACCATTTCGATATGCGGGGTGGGGTGGTATTGCAACCTCAATAAAACTTAGAAAAAAGGAAAGGAAATCAGGTGCCTTTGTTCATTTCTTCAAAACGTTATTGAACACTTAGTTCTGTCAAACATCAGTAGGCGCAAGGAATGTGGAAACCTGCAACTAACAGACTTGAGACAACTGACAGGGAGTGTACTGGACATTGATTTCCAAATTCAGATGGTAAATAGTTTAGCAAAGGCAAACACAGTAGCGGTGTTGTTGAAGCACATACAAGGAACAGTAGAAACAAATTGCCTGAACTGGATTGAAGAATAAGTAAGAGTCAGTAAGGAAAAGTAGTGTGTATGTGTGTGTGTGTGCATGTGTGTGCACACATACGCACATGCATACACATGTGTATGAAAGGAGGAAAAATTTTTGCATATTAAAGTTCTAAGAAAAGACATTTAGAGACGAACTCTATAATCCTGTGTCAAATGTAAAACTGCTGGTAGCTATTTGATCTCTATTCATGGGATACTTCTTCATTATCACAGATCAAACCCCCTCACCTCATAAAATGTATCAAGAAATTTAAGATCAATTCTGTCATTAGACAAAATAAAAATCATTTTAAATAGCGCATTTGAAAGATTTAACTTTATTTTTGAGGATTTTCCTCATAGATATCTATTCAATCACTAAATATGACTGGTTTGAATACTTTGTTAGAACTGGAGAAATAGAGAAGAGTAAGTTGTCACCAGCACTGCAGAAAGTGTTCAGTCTAATTAACAAGATACAGTTGGCACCCAGTAATTAAGAATATGCTGCAATAAAATATTCAAACTGGAATGAAGGCTGTGGGGGTTGTTAAAAAAGCATCTTCAGTAAAAACTTATCTGAGATAATCTTTCGTTCCCATTTGAATATTTATGTAGATGCACAGTTCCATCTAGAGTCTGATTTTCAACTAGACAAAAAAAAAGAGATCCAGAATCTCTACTTATAAAAAACATTTCTGATTTTGTAATTAAGAAGCCCAGTAATTAAATATGCCTGGAAAATTGTATTAGATTGCATTGCATTGGGTCAGGTACATGCTTTCATTTCACACTTAAGAGCCCCTTTTAAGAGCGTAAGCAAATTAAAGAACAGCAACCCAACAACCTCTATTCCCCCTGTTAGTGGGAGAAACACATTCTAATACAGCTTCTAATTTGCCTTGCTAATTCTAATTAGTATAGTATGAGCTGCTGGACAGTTTTTCCAGAGGGACACTCTGCAAAGAAGCATATTTCTTTAGCTGCATGCTCTGGGGAAAGAACTCAAACTGGGAAAATTGAATAGATACTTTTTCTCATTTGATTGAAGGTTATAGATGAAATAAAATAAGGTTCGAGGAAATCAAAAGAGGCTGCCCTTTTCTCTATTCAGAACTGCTGAAAAGATTGAATGATAAGATGAAACTGAAATAAAGCCTCCAGACCATTGCCTTTGAATGGTTTGGTGAGTTGCTGCAATTAAAGAAACACTTGTTTACTCTTGCCACAATGCATGAGTGGGATCTACTAGGATTCTACTTGTTTCTGGGTGTTTAATTTCAGTTCTGACCCTAGAAAGTACAATCTTTGAGAGCAGGGATTGTGTGCTCCACCTCTGCTTGTGCTGACTTCCATAGCTCAGATATACTAACTGGGTCAGACTCCCACAATCAATACGTGCCTGTTGAGAGGCCCATCTCCTGCCTGCCGTGATTATTGATCAGCATCTTCCGAGAGGATGCCATGGCCTTCATCTGTCCCTAGGACTAGCCAAGAACAGGAGACACCATATATTCATAAATAGATCCAGGGCACCTTCCCTTCTCCTTCCCATTTTGAGTTTTAGTCTAAACATAAATGATTGGCTAATCAGTGCACATTCTGGCATTCTGGGGGCTCAGTACCATTGTTTTAATTATGAAAAGAGGACTTTTATTTTTTTATTTTGACTGGGGTCCAACTCAAATATTCTGACCAGTTTGTATACTACATCTCATGAAGGGAACATATAGAATGTTTCTGATGATCCTCACAAGTATTGACTAGTAAATTACAAATAGGACCTCCAGTTTTGCATACAGCTACTTGAAAGGAGAGCAATTCTTTTTGTTCTAAACTGTGATGGCTTTGTTCCTCATTTAATCATTTCTGAGTTTAATTTTAAGTCATCACTATCAATTTAAAAGACAGGTTTTGATATCAACATTATGCACATCAGATTAGCGTTTTGTACTTTTGCTTTTCAGAAAATAATTGTTTTAGCTTGATGGAGTGTAAGAATAATTTAAGTAAAAGAATGCCATAGTTCCATTTGGAGATGTCTTCTAAATTAGTTTATTCTATTTTGCTTTGCAGTATCACTAAAGTGCCCTGTATATAGTATTTTGAAGCTTATTGAAAATACATTTCTCATATACAAATTATATTGTCTTCAAGAGAAATGCTGATTTCCTTTAAGAAGGTAATACCCTATATTGAGAAAAAAAAAAAAAAACTAGACCTAATTTTCAGTTCCAGTTACTAACTGATTGTTGGTTATTAAGTATTCGCTTTCTTATTAGAGTTTACCAGTTCCAGCAACTGGTTTACCTTAGCCTCCTGTCCGTCATGGCCAGTACTGATTATGAAACTAACTAGTGTTGAGTGCATGCCTGTTGAGTGTAGGCTCTCAAACTGCTGATTGAATAGATTTGGAAGAGGGCTCTGACATCTCCATTTTTAACAAACATCTCAAATTATTCAAATGCAGGTGGTCAGGGAGCCATCTTTGAAAAATACCACTCAACATGGTAAAGGCATCAGAGTCTACCAATTTATTTAAATTCAGGTTAGACAAGGTAAATTAGAGTGGTATTGTGTGTTACTAGAAAAGTATGGCACCAAAAGGAAGGCAGTCCCTTTTTTTTTTTTAAGATGGAGTCTCAGTCTGTCACCCAGGCTGGAGGGCAATGATGTGATCTTGGCTCACTGCAACCTCTGCCTCCCAGGTTCAAGCGATTCTCCTGCCTCATCCTCCAGAGTAGCTGGGATTACAGGCATCCACTACCACGCCCAGCTAATTTTTGTATTTTTAGTAGAGATGGAGTTTCACCATGTTGACCAGGCTGATCTTGAACTCCTGACCTCAGGTAATCTACCTGCCTTGGCCTCCCAAAGTGTTGAGATTACAGGTGTAGGCCACCGTGCCTGTACCCCCCGTTTTTTTAAGAGTTAGGGTCTTACTCCGTTGGCTAGGCTGTGAGACAGTAGTGTAATCATAGCTCACTGCAGTCTCAAACTCCTGGGCTCAAGTGATCCTCCCTCTCAGCCTCCCAAGGAGGTAGGACTAGAGGTGTAGGCCAACATGCCCGTCTAATTTTTTAATTTTTAATTTTGTAGAGATGGGGTCTTATATATTGCCCAGGCTGATCTCGAACTCCTGGCCACAATTCATCTTCCCATCTCGGCATCTGAAAGCACTGGGATTACAGAATTGAGCCACCATGCCCGGCCAAGGCAGTTTCATCACTAAATACCGGTAAAGCCTAAGACATTTGATCATGTTCTGCAGGTAGCTATAAAGTCTAGAAACAGTTGAATATACATAATAAATGATTTGTTGATATTACATCACAATAAATGTTATATTCAATATGTTGTCTCATATTACGACTGCATAGTTTAATGCAATGTGCAAAATTACAAGGAACATAATGTGTGAGCACTCCATTTACATCCATCTCTGCATGTGTATCTGTGATATGTTGATAAGGTTCCTCAAATTTCACTAAATAAACTTTTGATATATTTCCTCAAATTTCACCAAATAAACTTTTTTCCTTTAGCCTAACACAGTTTCTCAAATCATCCAATCCAGTTTGCAGATTATCACTCAGCCATTTCCATATCACAGTGGCCTGGGGGATGTGGTGTGCCATGCATGCTACTGGAACCACCCAGATGGCTTTCTTTAGCTCATAAAATGGGGCATTATTTGATCACTTAAATTAGCAAACATTGTTTGTCTTAGACTTTAGTAACTACAGAACTGCCTTGGTCTCTTGCTGTACTCAACAAGTACAGCAAGGGAATTATAAAATTTAGATTAGAAAAAAAATAAAGGTTAAGTGATCTTATATTAAGGATCTTTCAGTTTTTAAATGATTTAGAGTTATGAAATGAGTCAGCGCTCCTGGATGTATGATAATGGAATCCTGTGGATCCCATTGGTGATATAAATTAACTCTGTGCCAAGTGCGGTGGCTCAAGCCTGTAATCCCAGCATTTTGGAAAGCCAAGGCAGAGAGATCACTTGGGTCCAGCAGCTCAAGACCAGTCTAGGCAACATAGTGAGATCCCATCTCTACAAAAAATGGTAAAGCTTAGCTGGAGGTAGTAGTGCATGCCTGTAGTCCCAGCTACTCAGGAGGCTGAGGTGGAAGGATCTCTTGAGCCCAGGAGGTTGAGACTGCAGTGACCTGGGCAAGAGAGAAAGATCTTGTTTCAAAAAATAAATAGATAAAAATAGGTCAGGTGTGGTGGTGGCTCATGCCTGAATCCCAGAACTTTGGGAGGTCAAGGCAGGCAGATCACTTGAGGTCAGGAGTTCAAGACCAGCCTGGCCAACATGGTAAAATCCTGTTTCTATTAAAAATAATAAAAATTAATTGAGTATGTTGGTGCATGCCTGTAATAACAGCTACTTGGGAGGTTGAGGCAGGAGAATCGCTTGAACCTGGGAAGCAGACGTTGCAGTGAGCTGAGATTGTGCCACTGCAGTCCAGCCTGGGTGACAGAGTGAGACTCTGCCAATAAATAAATAAATAAATAAATCTGGCAAGCTTTTTTTCATAATGAATCTGGATCCTCTTACCTAAGTTTGATTTTAGTTGAATCATCACTCCTCCAGGTAAACCTTTTCTGACCTCCCAGACCAGGTCAAATTCACCTATTCACCTATCTCATGGTAATACATGCTTTTACCATTAGTACTTACGTAATTTCTTTTCTTTTTTTTTTTTTTTTTTTTTTTTTTGAGATGGAGCCTCACTCTGTCACCCAGGCTGGAGTGCAGTGGCATGATCTCGGCTCACTGCAACCTCTGCCTCCCGGGTTCAAGCGATTCTCCTGCCTCAGCCTCCTGTGTAACTGGGATTACAGGTGCCTGCCACCATGCCCAGCTAATTTTTGTATTTTTAGTAGAGATGGGGTTTCACCATTTTGGTCAGGCTGCTCCCAAACTCCTGACCTCGTGATCCACCTGCCTCGGCCTCTCAAAGTGCTGGGATTACAGGCGTGAGTCACCTCGCCTGGCCCTTATGTGATTATTTAACTGATTTCTGTCCCTTTGCTAAATTTTAAGATCTTCAAAAAACAGCACTATGTATCTTTTTGCTGAATATTTTATTCCCATTGCAAAGCACATCTGACATGAGGTTGGTAGTCAAAAAATAATTGTTGCGTGAATGGATGTAAGATTAAATGAGCACAATTTTCAGTGAACCTGGAAAGTTTTGCCTATGGTGTCACCCTCTTCTCAATATCTTATCTTCTTCCTAAGGGACACACTTCATTTATTACAGTCCATTGAAACCCATTTTCCATGAAGAGTAACCTGAAACGGAAGAAAATTCCAGAGTCATAACTTTAAGTTAGCTCGATGGCCTTCCAATAGAATGGAAGAAGCAAAGAAAGATGTTAACTTCTGCCTCCCTTTTCTTCCTCTTCCTCAAACAGCTCGGTCCTGCCTTTGTTTACTTAAAATGTATCCAAATATTTATTTCTAAATAGGTTTATGGGGGTATTTTTAAGGTATTTGAGATGTTGTCCAGCGTAGTATATTTTTGTCTCCCACTTGGCTTTTTGGAACAGCGTTATCTCTTCGTTTTCTAAGTTGGAAATACCCTTTAAAGAAATAATCAATGCGACGATTTGAAAGCTAGGGGAAGGATAAAATAAAAGTAAACACTACCAGTTATTTTTTTAAATTGCTTCTCAAATGCCCTTCTCTGGAGGAGACTGTAAAGGCCTATTCAAGCTGAAATAATGGCTAACAGCGGCCAGTCCTGTTCCAACTGCAGCGCCAGGCACTAGCAAGTAATCTCTCCGTTTGGTGTGTATAATATATGAAAAAAAGTGACTGCTTATACAATTGGACTGATTACTTACTTTCTCTGGTGGCAGAAAGAGCATTTATTGTCCCTGTAACAAGCTTCACATGAATCAGCCTACTTTAAAGGGACTTATCTAGGGTTAGGAAAAGTATATTTTTTCAATTTCCTTTCAAATTCATTCTTTTTTTTTTGTTAATGAAAAGTAGAATTTTATTTTATTTTATTTATTTTTTATTATTATACTTTAAGTTTTAGGGTACATGTGCACAATGTGCAGGTTTGTTACATATGTATCCATGTGCCATGTTGGTGTGCTGCACCCATTAACTCGTCATTTAGCATTAGGTATATCTCCTAATGCTGTCCCTCCCCACTCCCCCCACTCCACAACAGTCCCCAGAGTGTGAGGTTCCCCTTCCTGTGTCCATGTGTTCTCATTGTTCAGTTCCTACCTATCAGTGAGAACATGCGGTGTTTGGTTTTTTGTCCTTGCGATAGTTTACTGAGAATGATGATTTCCAGTTTCATCCATGTCCCTACAAAGGACATGAACTCATCCTTTTTTATGGCTGCATAGTATTCCATGGTGTATATGTGCCACATTTTCTTAATCCAGTCTATCGTTGTTGGCCATTTGGGTTGGTTCCAAGTCTTTACTATTGTGAATAGTGCCGCAATAAACATAATGTGTGCATGTCTTTATAGCAGCATGATTTACACTCTTTGGGTATATACCCAGTAATAGGATGGCTGGGTCAAATGATATTTCTAGTTCTAGATCCCTGAGGAATCGCCACACTGACTTCCACAATGGTTGAGCTAGTTTATAGTCCCACCAACAGTGTAAAAGTGTTCTTATTTCTCCACATCCTCTCCAGCACCTGTTGTTTCCTGACTTTTTAATGATCGCCATTCTAACTGGTGTGAGATGGTATCTCATTGTGGTTTTGATTTGCATTTCTCTGATGGCCAGTGATGATGAGCATTTCTTCATGTGTTTTTTGGCTGCATAAATGTCTTCTTTTGAGAAGTGTCTGTTCATGTCCTTCGCCCACTTTTTGATGGGGTTGTTTGTTTATTTCTTGTAAATTTGTTTGAGTTCATTGTAGATTCTGGATATTAGCCCTTTGTCAGATGAGTAGGTTGCAAAAATTTTCTCCCATTCTGTAGGTTGCCTGTTCACTCTGAGGGTAGTTTCTTTTGCTGTGCAGAAGCTCTTTAGTTTAATTAGATCTCATTTGTCAATTTTGGCTTTTGTTGCCATTGCTTTTGGTGTTTTAGACATGAAGTCCTTGCTCATGCCTATGTCCTGAATGGTATTGCCTAGGTTTTCTTCTAGGGTTTTTATGGTTTTAGGTCTAACATGTAAGTCTTTAATCCATCTTGAATTAATTTTTGTATAAGGTGTAAGGAAGGGATCCAGTTTCAGCTTTCTACAAATGGCTAGCCAGTTTTCCCAGCACCATTTATTAAATAGGGAATCCTTTCCCCATTGCTTGTTTTTGTCAGGTTTGTCAAAGATCAGATAGTTGTAGATATGCAGCATTATTTCTGAAGGCTCTGTTCTGTTCCATTGATCTATGTCTCTGTTGTGGTACCAGTACCATGCTGTTTTGGTTACTGTAGACTTGTAGTACAGTTTGAAGTCAGGTAGCATGATGCCTCCAGCTTTGTTCTTTTGGCTTAGGAATGACTTGGCGATGCGGGCTCTTTTTTGGTTCCATATGAACTTTAAAGTAGTTTTTTCCAATTCTGTGAAGAAAGTCATTGGTAGCTTGATGGGGAGGGCATTGAATCTATAAATTACCTTGGGCAGTATGGCCATTTTCATGATATTGATTCTTCCAACCCATGAGCATGGAATGTTCTTCCATTCGTTTGTATCCTCTTTTATTTCATTGAGCAGTGGTTTGTAGTTCTCCTTGAAGAGGTCCTTCACATCCCTTGTAAGTTGGATTCCTAGGTATTTTTATACTCTTTGAAGCAATTGTGAATGGGAGTTCACTCATGATTTGGCTCTCTGTTTGTCTGTTATTGGTGTACAAGAATGCTTGTGATTTTTGCACATTGATTTTGTATCCCGAGACTTTGCTGAAGTTGCTTATCAGCTTAAGGAGATTTTGGGCTGAGACAATGGGGTTTTCTAGATATACAATCATGTCATCTGCAAACAGGGACAATTTGACTTCCTCTTTTCCTAATTGAATACCCTTTATTTCCTTCTCCTGCCTGATTGCCCTGGCCAGAACTTCCAGCACTATGTTGAATAGGAGTGGTGAGAGAGGGCATCCCTGTCTTGTGCCAGTTTTCAAAGGGAATGCTTCCAGTTTTTGCCCATTCCATATGATATTGGCTGTGGGTTTGTCATAGATAGCTCTTATTGTTTTGAGATACATCCCATCAATACCTAATTTACTGAGAGTTTTTAGCATGAAGGGTTGTTGAATTTTGTCAAAGGCGTTTTTTGCATCTATTGAGATAATCATGTGGTTTTTGTCTTTGGTTCTGTTTATATGCTGGATTACATTTATTGGTTTGCATATGTTGAACCAGCCTTGCATCCCAGGGATGAAGCCCACTTGATCATGGTGGATAAGCTTTTTGATGTGCTGCTGGATTCCGTTTGCCAGTATTTTATTGAGGATTTTTACATCAATGTTCATCAAGGATATTGGTCTGAAATTCTCTTTTTTGGTTGTGTCTCTGCCAGGCTTTCGTATCATGATGATGCTGGCCTCATAAAATGTGTTAGGGAGGATTCCCTCTTTTTCTATCGATTGGAATAGTTTCAGAAGGAATGGTACCAGTTCCTCCTTGTACCTCTGGTAGAATTCAGCTGTGAATCCATCAGGTCCTGGACTCTTTTTGGTTGGTAAGCTATTGATTATTGCCACAATTTCAGAGCCTGTTATTGGTCTATTCAGAGATTCAACTTCTTCCTGGTTTAGTCTTGGGAGGGTGTGTTTGTCGAGAAATCTATCCATTTCTTCTAGATTTTCTAGTTTATTTGCGTAGAGGTGTTTGTAGTATTCTCTGATGGTAGATTGTATTTCTGTGGGATCGGTGGTGATATCCCCTTTATCATTTTTTATTGCATCTATTTGATTCTTTTCTCTTTTCTTCTTTATTAGTCTTGCTAGCGGTCTATCAATTTTGTTGATCTTTTCAAAAAACCAGCTCCTGGATTCATTAATTTTTTGAAGGGTTTTTAGTGTCTCTATTTCCTTCAGTTCTGCTCTGATTTTAGGTATTTCTTGCCTTCTGCTAACTTTTGAATGTGTTTGCTCTTGCTTTTCTAGTTATTTTAATTGTGATGTTAGGGTGTCAATTTTGGATCTTTCCTGCTTTCTCTTGTGGACATTTAGTGCTATAAATTTCTCTTACACACTGCTTTGAATGTGTCCCAGAGATTCTGGTATGTTGTGTCTTTGTTCTCATTGGTTTCAAAGAATATCTTTATTTATGCCTTCATTTTGTTATGTACCCAGTAGTCATTCAGGAGCAGGTTGTTCAGTTTCCATGTAGTTGAGCAGTTTTGAGTGAGTTTCTTAATCCTGAGTTCTAGTTTGATTGCACTGTGGTCTGAGAGACAGTTTGTTATAATATCTGTTCTTTTACATTTGCTGAGGAGACCTTTACTTCCAACTATGTGGTCAATTTTGGAATAGGTGTGGTGTGGTGCTGAAAAAAATGTATATTCTGTTGATTTGGGGTGGAGAGTTCTGTAGATGTCTGTTAGGTCCACTTTGTGCAGAGCTGAGTTCAATTCCTGGGTATCCTTGTTAACTTTCTGTCTCATTGATCTGTCTAATGTTGACAGTGGGGTGTTAAAATCTCCCATTATTATTGTGTGGGAGTCTAAGTCTCTTTGTAGGTCACTCAGGACTTGCTTTATGAATCTGGGTGCTCCTGTGTTGGGTGCATATATATTTAGGATAGTTAGCTCTTCTTGTTGAATTGATCCCTTTATCATTATGTAATGGCCTTCTTTGTCTCTTTTGATCTTTGTTGGTTTAAAGTCTGTTTTATCAGAGACTAGGATTGCAACCCCTGCCTTTTTTTGTTTTCCATTTGCTGGGTAGATCTTCCTCCATCCCTTTATTTTGAGTCTATGTGTGTCTCTGCATGTGAGATGGGTTTCCTGAATACAGCACACTGATGGGTCTTGACTCCTTATCCAGTTTGCCAGTCTGTGTCTTTTAATTGGAGCATTTAGCCCATTTACATTTAACGTTAATATTGTTATGTGTGAATTTGATCCTGTCATTACAATGTTAGCTGGTTATTTTGCTCGTTAGTTGATGCAGTTTCTTCCTAGCCTCGATGGTCTTTACAAGTTGGCATATTTTTGCAGTGGCTGGTACCGGTTGTTCCTTTCCATGTTTAGTGCTTCCTTCAGGAGCTCTTTTAGGGCAGGCCTGGTGTCTGTAAAGTATTTTATTTCTCCTTCACTTATGAAGCTTAGTTTGGCTGGATATGAAATTCTGGGTTGAAAATTCTTTAAGAATGTTTAATATTGGCCCCCACTCTCTTCTGGCTTGTGGAGTTTCTGCCGAGAGATCAGCTGTTAGTCTGATGGGCTTCCCTTTGTGGGTAACCCGACCTTTCTCTCTGGCCACCCTTAACATTTTTCCTTCATTTCAACTTTGGTGAATCTGACAATTATGTGTCTTGGGGTTGCTCTTCTCGAGGAGTATCTTTGTGGCGTTCTCTGTATTTCCTGAATCTGAATGTTGGCCTGCCTTGCTAGATTGGGGAAGTTCTCCTGGATAATATCTTGCAGAGTGTTTTCCAACTTGGTTCCATTCTCCCCGTCACTTTCAGGTACACCAGTCAGACGTAGGTTTGGTCTTTTCACATAGTCCCATATTTGTTGGAGGCTTTGTTCATTTGTTTTTATTCTTTTTTCTCTAAACATCCCTTCTTGCTTCATTTCATTCATTTCACCTTCCATCACTGATACCCTTTCTTCCAGTTGATCGCATCGGCTACTGAGGCTTCTGTATTCTTCACGTAGTTCTCAAAACTTGGTTTTCAGCTTCATCAGCTACTTTAAGCACTTCTCTGCATTGGTCATTTTAGTTATCCATTCGTCTAATTTTTTTTCAAAGTTTTTAACTTCTTTGCCATTGGTTTGAATTTCCTCCTGTAGCTAGGAGTAGTGTGATTGTCTGAAGCCTTCTTGCAACTCGTCAAAGTCATTCTCCATACAGCTTTGTTCCATTGCTGGTGAGGAACTGCATTCCTTTGGAGGAGGAGAGGTGCTCTGCTTTTTAGAGTTTCCAGTTTTTCTGCTCTGTTTTCTCCCCATCTTTGTAGTTTTTTCTACTTTTGGTCTTTGATGATGGTGATGTACGGATGGGTTTTTGGCGTGGGTGTCCTTTCTGTTTGTTAGTTTTCCTTCTACCAGACAGGACCCTCAGCTGCAGGTCTGTTGGAGTTTGCTAGAGGTCCACTCCAGACCCTGTTTGGCTGGGTGTCAGCAGTGGTGGCTGCAGAACAGCGGATTTTCGTGAACCGCAAATTCAGCTGTCTGATCGTTCCTCTAGAAGTTTTGTCTCAGAGGAGTACCTGGCTGAGTGAGGTGTCAGTCTGTCCCTACTGGGGAGTGCCTCCCAGTTAGGCTGCTCGGGGGTCAGGGACCCACTTTAGAAGGCAGTCTTCCCATTCTCAGATCTCCAGCTGCGTGCTGGGAGAACCACTACTCTCTTCAAAGCTGTCAGGGACATTTAAGTCTGCAGAGGTTACTGCTGACTTTTTGTTTGTCTGTGCCCTGCCCCCAGAGGTGGAGCCTACAGAGGCAGGCAGGCCTCCTTGAGCTGTGGTGGGCTCCACCCAGTTCAAGCCTCCTGGTTGCTTTGTTTGCCTAAGCAAGCCTGGGCAATGGCAGGCGCCCCTCCCCCAGCCTCGCTGCCACCTTGCAGTTTGATCTCAGACTGCTGTGCTAGCAATCAGTGAGACTCCATGGGCATGGGACCCTCAGAGCCAGGTGTGGGACACAATCTCTTGGTGTGCCGTTTTCCAAGCCCATTGGAAAAGCAGTATTAGGGTGGAAGTGACCCAATTTTCCAGGTGCCGTCTGTCACCCCTTTCTTTGACTAGGAAAGGGAACTCCCTGACCCCTTGTGCTTCCCGAGTGAGACAACGCCTCTCCCTGCTTCGGCTCGGCTCGCACACGGTGTGCTAAACCGACTGTCCTGCACCCACTGTTTGGCACTCCCTAATGAGATGAACCCGGTACCTCAGATGGAAATGCAGAAATCACCTGTCTTCTGCATCGCGCACGCTGGGAGCTGTAAACCAGAGCTGTTCCTGTTTGGCCATCTTGGGTCCACTTCCCCAAATTCATTCTTATTCTAGTTGGCATATGTTTTCTTTTTGGCTAGGAAACTAAACTAACCTTCTAGAGTTGTTTTTTTTTTTTTTTTTTAAACCTGTAATTTCATCGGTAATAAAATCAAAAGTATTTAATCCTACATATTCTTTTTAAAAGAATTCCCTTTAATTCATTATTGGTAAAACATTGATCATCTGTCCAAAAGTTAGAGAATGTTTGTATGCTATCTCAGTTTAATCACACACACTTACCAATCACATGAGATTCTAACATTACCCCTGACAACTGTATGTGGCTACTCTAGTTCTCAGTAACCCATTTATTTAAGAGCTATTGAGAATGGTATTTGCAATGTGAGGGAATGATCTGTTTCAACTAACAGATGGAATATTTAGAGTACTATATTCTGGTATCTCTTGCATATCTCATATTCCTTCATAAATCAATTTTTAAATCACATTGAATGAAGCTTCTGGTTAGCGGGTTGTTCATTTGTCAGTTTTTCCAGTGAAAAAGATTGACCAAAAATCACTATTTACATTTCAGAAGCTTCCATACAGGTTATTGCCAACTCTCTCAGGGTCCTGTGGCAAGAAAATCAATACTGAATGCACGAGAAGGTACAAGGGTCTGAAGCAGTATGTGTGACCTTCCAGAAAGTAATAGAAGTATGAGAATTGTATTGGAAAACAAAATGGAAAAAATACGTATATTACTTATATAAGCACAATGAATCACTCTGACATTCCTCAAAAGAATGAGATTTTATAGAAAACCTGTGAGAAACATAATAGCAATTCTTAAAAACCAGATTCCTCCAAAAATTACTATGTAAAATTATTTAAATATAAGTTAGAGAAACAGTAAGATAAAGTTGATTTAAAAAAAAACTCTAGAAGGAGATATATCCCTAAAACCTTGATAGCCACATGTTGTGCTAATGATAATGACTTGAATTGATATAAATCTAAAAAAACTAAGTAGCTGCATAGGCCTTACTTTAGAGGAGCTAGCATTGGTCATCAGTTGTCTATTTGGGGTCAGATAGCATGGTAGCCTCCAAGGATACAAAAATACTCCTGCTCTCAAAGAGCTTACCATTTGGAGTTTCTATCTACTAACATCTGAAGACTACTGAAAACTGCCATTGGCAGGGAACTGCATCTTCATTCTTTTACCTTTTTTATCATGTTGCCCGAGCCTTTTTTTTTTCCTTTGAGAGACAGTCTTGCTCTATCACCCAGGCTGCAGTGCAATGTTATGATATCAGCCCACTGCAACCTCCGTCTCCCAGGTTCAAGAGATTCTCCTGCCTCAGCCTCCCAAGTAGCTAGGACTACAGGTGCATGCCACCATACCTGGTTAATTTTTGTATTTTTAGTAGAGACAGCATTTTGCCATGTTGGCTAGGCTGGTCCTGAACTCCTGGTCTTAAGTGATCCATCTGCCTCAGCCTCCTAGGGTGCTGGAATTATAGGCATGAGCCACCGTGCCTAGCCTACCCAAGACGTTTAATATTATAATAGGTTAGTCACTCAGTAGAAGTTGGACACGTATGTTCTTTGTTTTAACTGATTGGGTTTTAGTAAAATATTCAATGGTCCCAGGCTATATGATGTTTAATCTAAGTGGAGCATTAAATGCTCAGTAGCACTTAAATGATATTCAAATGAGTAAACAAAGATTGATTGAGAAAAAAATGTGGCAGTTGACTAAAAGGAGAGGTAGACATTGAGATGGTGTAATTTTTTTTTCCAAATAAAATCTTAGAGTGAATGGGAAACAATTTAAAAATAAAAGGGATGAGAAGAGAAGGAATAGGATGGCTGTAATGTTTCCCGTTTTGCACGTGTAGGGGAGCATGTGGGCACCTGTGAGTATGCTACTGAAACAGGAAGAGGAAGAGGATTTCTAGACGATAAACACCACCATGTGCCAGAGTTGTTTAAAGCTGAAATAAAGTATAAAATGTTTATCTGAGATGATAAGCTGGATAAAACATAGGTCTGAAAATTTTACAGAATTTGGATGGTTTGGCATTGAAGGAGAATATGATTGACTCACTAACCTGTTTTTCCACATTTGTTAAATTTGTATGAGTTTCAGGATAGTATGGATGAAACAAAGGTGTCAACCAGGGGGTGATTTGGATTTGGTTACCCTCTTCTCGCCCAGGAAATATTTGGCAATGTCTGGAGACATTTTTGATTGTCATACGTGGGGTTGGGTGTTACTCATGTCTAGTGGATAGTGGCCAGAGACACTACTAAACGTCCCACGATACACAGGACAGGCCCTTACAACAAAGAATTGACTAATCAAAAACGGCAATATTATAGTGCCAAACATAAGAAACACTGTTCTAGACCTGTTCTTCCAAAGTGTTTCCAGACTTTGTAAGAATCCAAATCCCATTCGACTACTTTTTACTTTTCTTCTAATTTAATATATTCATCATTCACAAAGAATCAAATTATTAGTATTGATGATTTAATTTTTGCCTTAATAATTATTATCAGATATTACAACACTGTATCTTTCTTGGTTTCCACTGCAGCTGTGTGTTTTTTAGAAGGATTCTCTGAGAAAAGGTTTTGTTCTAATGGAACAGAATACCAGTCCTGATTAAAACCAGGAAAAATTAAGCCTTTGGGCTCCAAAGATATATTTTTATATTAGTCTTTTACCATTATAACCTTCTGGCTATTTTAATGCAAACTTGTTTCTGTAAAGCCATATTTTGGTTGCTATAACAACTTGATGTAGCTCTTGATGAGCTCTCTTCTTGCCTTAATGCTGCTTTTTAAAAAGTTGGGGTTGCTATGACTACAAAATGCTGTTTTATTTTCAGCAAGCTTTTTCCCCTTGTAAATTTGCTTTCAATATATATATGTGTACATGCATGCATATGTGTGTGCTTGTACTTGCATGCCTTATAGAACACTAGAGTATAGTAAAAACTGAAGTCTAAAATCACCAGAAGAAAGATAACAGTTGATTTATCTAGATGATACTATTATTTTTAAACTGATTTTCATAATGTTGGATGAACTCAGATTTGAGCTGTTTTTCTCCTTCTTCGAATTATATAACTGTTTAATGACAGCTCCCCTTCTTTGTTTCATGATTTACTTCTCTTGTCCTTTGTGTTTTAATCTCTTCCTGTTTCCAAGTGTTTATACCTCTGCCTTAGATGGTCATTTGAACTCTAAAAATGTGAAAGCATGTGTGTCTTAATATGTTCATCATTATAGGTGGACTCTATAACACTACTGATTATGGCCTTCTTCATATCAAAGGGAATAACAAAATTCCCATGGCTAAGAATCTCATTCAAATTTTGAAAAGCCATAAAGCTGGAAGTTGGGATGCTTTCCTTCTATTATTAACTCTGTCACAATTAGCAATATGAGCATCTGCTAACCACATATCTTTCTAGAGGAGTGCTATCCAATAGAAATAAAATACAGCCACATAGAAAATTTAAGATTTTCCAGTAGGTAAGTTAAAAAGTAAAAAGAAGCAGGTAAAATTAATTTTAATAACATGCTATCTCACCCAATATATCCAAAATATTATCATTTCAATCTGTAATAAATATTTTTAAATTATGAATGATTTTAAAACTTTTTTTCTACTAAATCTTGGAAATTCAGTAGGTACTTTACACTTACAGCACACCTCACTTCAGCTGAGCCACATTTCAGCTGCTTATCAGCCACATGTGACTAGTGGCTACCGTATTAGACGTATTGAGCTTTAGATCTCAATCAAATTTAGTCATACAACAAAGTTTCTTATTTATTGTTCACTTACTAGTTTGAGGGCCCTTTGTTAAGTCTTAGGAATACTTAAATGATTAGGAAAACTTTTTCTTAGTTCATTTTTGAGAGAGAGAGAGAGGAAGAGAAGGTGAAGATGAAGAAGGAGGAAGAAGGGGAGAAAGAGAGGGAGGAGGAAGACAGCAGGGGGAGGGGGAAAAGAAGAAGGGAGGGAGGGAGAGAGGAAAGAAGGAGGGAAAGCAACTAGAAAGATGCAGATTTTCAGATGTTTTTTGCTATTTTATTATAATGTTATTTTATTTCATTATAATTAATTTGAGAATAAACTAGGCATTCTGAACTACTTTGGTGTTACTTGTTCACAGGTCTATTCCCAACTTCTTGGGGAAGGGAATGTTTGGGACAGATTAGCTACTCCCCATATATTTATTGAATGAATGAATGAATCTCCTTTGTGATTGAGTCCAAGACTAAGTAAATATTATTGTCAAGGAATAGTTTGAAAAATAAAACTGTACATGAATATTTTAGGAAGGCGAAGGGAGCAGTGGCTAACAATTTGAAGTGGAGGGAAATAATGTAAAAGATTGTTATTCTTTCCATTCATGTTGTTTCTCTTGCTGTGTGAAGAATTTTGTCTGTAAACAAGGAGAAGCACATAAATGCCTGACATTGTTTTGGTTCCACCTGGCAGGGTATGTTGCCAGAACATCACTGATGTGTCCAGATCCCTGATCACATTGCTGCTTCCTTATCCCTTTCCTGCCTTTTCTCATTTGAAAAAAGCCAAATCAAAGTGAGCATGTGACCCTTTTAGCCTGCTCAGTAAAGGAGGTTTCTGTTTTCTTTTTAACCATGTGTCATTTTTTATCACCATTATTTTAGAAATAAAGTGGCAGATTGAATTTTTTTTTTTGTAAGCTGAGCCATTTTGCCTGAAATGCAGAGGTTTGGGTCATCTAATCTGATTTGGAAATCAGAGAAATAAGAGAAGCGTGTTACAACTTGAGTGGATTCCAAAATCAGGTTCTAGATGATAATCTGGCTTGTGAATTAAAATGTTTGATGCTGACAGCTCTTCATATTACAAAAAATTTTAACCAGCTCCCATCATTTGTCACAGAATTTTTTAACCTCTCTTCAGTAATGCCACAAAAGGTCTGGCATTTCATGTCTCATGTCTCTTCGGCCCTCGTAAATTGGAATTATATTCAACACATTTCACTTGGAGAGTTTAAAATGTAAGGTGACTTTGGAATCCTTGTTAGAGTTCCACAGTAAGACATCATTCTACATTAGCCCAAGGTGTTCGCTCAACACAAATATTAGAATGTACTTGAGATTTGAACAACCCTAGGTTTCTACGATCATGTCATTTGTGTCCAAACTGGTAAATCCAACTATTGCTACCTCAAGGAGTTTTGTTTATATCGAACACTAGATGATGTAGGCTAATGCTTGGTACTAAAAGAAATGAATCAGAAATTCTTTGAGTTATTTACCATAACCTTATGTTTACTTGTAGACGTTATGAACTGTTCAACTGTTCATTCTCTTTTATCCTGTGTCACTTTGGGTTTTTTTTCTTTTTTTCTTTTTCTTTCCTTATTTATTGAGATGGAGTCTCACTCTGTCACCCAGGCTGGAGTGTAGTGGATAATAGCGACTCACTGCAGCCTCGATCTCCTGCGTGAGCCTTGTGAGTAGCTGGAACCATGCCTGGCTAATTTTTTTAATTTATTTTTTGTAAAGACAAGGTCTTCCTATGTTGCCCAGGCTGGTTTCAAACTCCTGGGCTCAAGTGATCCTCCCAACTCGGCCTCTCAAAGTGCTAGGATTGGAGGCATGAGCCACTGCGCCTGGCTGGCTTTGAATATATATATATATATATATATATATATATATATATATATGTGATTTTTTTTTTTTTTTACTAGAAAACAGCAAGGGAAGAATAATTAAGTTAATTTTCCAACTGGTGACATGGGTTAAAAATTTATTAGATTATAATCATTTGTATTCTTTTTCCTAGGTATAATTTTTTTAATGTGAGTCTTCTTGTGCCCCCTGCCCCCCAAAAAATTTATGGGCTGCCTTTAACTTTTGGATGAAATAATTCAAGTTTATTTTTTCTGAGATGGAGTCTCACTCTGTTGCCTAGGCTGGAGTAGAGTGGCGCGATCTGGGCTCACTGCAACCTCTGCCTCTCTGGTTCAAGCAATTCTCCTTCCTCAACCTCCTGTGTAGCTAGGATTACAAGTGCAGACCACCATGCCTGGCTAATTTTTGTATTTTTAGTAGAGATGGGGTTTCACCGTGTTGGCCAGGCTGGTCTCGACCTCCTGACCTCAAGTGCTCTGCCCACCTTGGCCTTCCAAAGTGTTGGTATTACACACGTGAGCCACAGCATCCAGCCTCAAATTTTTAATCATTAGACTATAAGGCACACTAGAAACATGAAATTTTAGAGATGGCCGGGATTTTCAAATCAACTAGTTTAGTTATTTTCAATCTTTTTGTCTGGTGAGTTCTTTACTCAAGCTTTAAGTGAACCCCAAAGTTCAAACACAAAGTCAAATTGAAGAACCAAGGAAGAAGGAATATAGGTGAAGAGGATAGGGAAAGAGCTATCCCTTTGCTGGAGTTCTATTCCAAAGCCATAAATCACTTTACCTCTATCCATTTGCTAATAAGATACAAAGGGTTTTGTTCAAGGTCAGACAGCTCTGCCTGAAAGCCTGGTTTGTGTCTTTTGGATTCATTTGTTCAACAATTATCTGAGTGCCTATTATGTATCTCACTGGTTCTTAGGATACTGGAGATCTTGGGGTACGACCATGAACAAGTAGAGAAAGGCTTCATGCAGCTTATGTTTTAGCATAGGAAGACAAATAATACACTAGTAAATGCATATTGCAGGTAATTTCAGACTGTGACCAGGTAAGGTGATGACATAGAGTGACTTTAGGAGAAGGGGTTGAGATCAGAGAAGGCCTCTTGGAGGAGGTGACATGAAGTTTGCACATACCTCTACTCCTCTGTTGTCTTCAAGAGGGCTATCTTTAATTACTAGCAAGAATGTCATGCTGGGATGGTGCAGTGGAAAGAACACTACATCAGGAATCCCAAGGTCTAGGTGTTTACCCCACTTCTGTGTCCTTATAAGACTTTACATATTTTATTTTATATCTGTGAAATGAGAGTCATCATATCTGTACACGATTAATGAAGATCTGGTCCCTGCCTTTTTTTTTTTTTTTTTTTCAGCCTTCTTAACCACCCTCTTCCTTACCCCACCAGTCTCTTAAACATTATTTGCCATGAATGCTAAATTTGTTTATATTCTCAAGGTATTCCAAGCCTTTAAAATAGCTGTGGTTCTCTCAGCCTGGAATGATTCCCTTTCAAGTTCTTAGTTTTTAAAATAACATCTTAAGTCATTACTCCTATCTGAAACTTGCTCCGATTATTTCCTACAGAGGGAAGAATGATTGTTGTCTTGCCTCATTTTTTGAACCATTTAAGATGGTGTTTTTAAAAGTGTTTTTTAACCTTCTAAAATGTTGTTTCATCCCGTATATTACAATAAATAACTAATAATTGTCTATGTATTCTTTCTTCCCCCGTTAGATCATGAGCTCTTTAAAGGCCCAAACCATATCTGATTCACAACCACATCATGGGCTCTCGCCACACAGATCAAAATCTAAAAAGGAAAGTGGATGCAATGTAAATTTTTCTTAATGTTGTGTGGGGAGAACCTCATCCAAAACGATTTCACAGAAAAGAGCATTTGTTTTGCTGGTACAGGAGAGTTTCTTTATTCCAATCACAAGGCATGTGACAGTGGTGTGGCTCACTTCTTCGGTGCCCACTGCTCAAAGCCCTAGGGGGAGCATGCAGACAGGCAGGTGCAGAGGCCGTGGGGAGTGCTTTTGGGATCTGGCCCATGGCAGTGTCCAGGACTCCCAAAGCCCAAGTGGGCGTGTGTTACAGTGTGCTCTTTCAGCTATGCCATCTGCAGATGCCTGTGTTAGTCAGCTCAATAGACCCTCTGCCTTATTGCAAGGACAGGGGGCCATTGTTACAGCCTGAGTTCTTGCCCAATGTACTGGAAGAATCAGATCACATATGGGCTGGAAGGTTGAGAGCAAGGTTTGATTGAGTGGTGGAGGTGGCTCTCAGCGAGATGGATTGGGAGCTAGAAGAGGGGATGGAATGGGAAGGTGGTCTTCCCCTGGAGTTGGGCCGCCCAAGGCTATACTCTCCTCTGCAGCGGCGTCGTTCTGCCATCACTGGTCTGGCAGTGTCTGTTGGTGTCCACAGGTCTGCCCCTATGCTCCTCTCAACATCCAGCTGCTTGTGTCTGTGTCCGCTTAAGATCTCAGGTTTATATGGGCACAGGATGGGGGGCATGGTGGACCAGAGTAGTCTTGGAAAATGCAACATTTGGGCATGAAAACAGGAGTTCCTGTTCTCACTTAGGTCCATAGGCACAGGCCCGAGGGTGGAGCCCTCATTAGGGCTCCCTGCGCTTCTCTACCTAGCACTTTCCTGCCCCACTCCCGTATCACTGTTACATACCTTACATTGCAAAGGTTGTTGCTTTCTGGCTTATCCTGGGAAAGAGACATATGTGCTTGCTGAGCCCTTCGCTAAATTTACAAGAGTATATGCACTGAATAGGAGGCAGAGAAACAAACATAATACTTTAATCATTCTCAGATTTCCTCCCATTACAAGCAATGTAACATATACTGCTCTGGGTACAAGAGAGTATAACCATTCCATCTAATACCATCCTGCAAAGTGCTTTAGAAAGTAGAACGACAATAGAGCCAGCCTTTGGTAAACATTTAAAGTGTGTTTTATCATCTTTCACCAAATCCCATCTTTTCATCATTTCCTTCATTGACTTATGATAAATAAAAAAGCAGGGAAACAATTTTGGGAGAGCCAATAAAGTATAGGACTAAAATACTTGGTCTTAATGTTAGAGGACCTGAGTGTGATGCACTGCTCATCTACTTGCCAGTTTTTTGTCCTGGACAGATAAGTTACTTCATATCTAGTACCCCTGTTTACTCATCTTTAAAATGTGAATAGTACCTGTTTCATAGGTTGTTCTAAAGGCTACATGGCTAATGCATCTGGGACTAGCTAACACGATACCTGGTAAATAGTAAGAACTTTAAAAATTTTTAACATTTTTTAAATTACATGTAATTATTGATGACATTGTTGGTTTATTTTTATATTATAATTTCCTATGGCTAAATCTAGCTCAATAGTAAATTTTGAATAAATGGTAGGTTAATTTATTACTGGCTTTATTCAGTATTCCTCACATCTATTCCTTTCTTCTCATTTTTAAAGTATTTTCAAAACTGTTTCCTTCTGTGTCTCCAGACTAATTGGGTAACTAGCAACTGCATAAAGACAGCCTATGAATTTCAAGGATCTTTCATTACTGTAAACCTGGTAATCAAACCGGTAACTCTTTCTGAGGCCTGAAGAAGTTACTGTTCTGAGAGTTCTGTTATGCAGCCATCACTGTTTTTAGGTGTTTTCCTTTGCTATAGAAATAAGAGAGAAGTATGTATGCAGTTTATTTCACTTCATTTTATTCTGACCAATACAGTAGTGAAGCTTCCAATTGAAGACAGAGTAATTATACAAGTCATATCCGGTAAAAAACTAATGGCATCTTTTCATGCCTCACCAAAAAGGGTAAATCAGAGGCTAGGGGAGTCATCTGGATAAAAGGGAATATTTAAAATACTCATTTAGAGTTTAGAATGCAGATCAAAGTATGCCTGTTTAGTATTTTACTTAAAAAAAAAACAGTCTAGCAACAAGCTAGAGGGAGATGTTTTATTTTGGTAAAGCGTGTTCTTTCATCATCATTTCTTAAATGAGTGAATCTAAGTAGGTTCTTTCTGCTTGTGTTCCCAGGGAAACAATTGTTCCTGGAATGAGATCCTATATTCAGAAGGGAGCGATCTAAAGAGAGTGGTTGTGACTAAAACATAGTAGCTTAACTGCAAATTGGTAGGAAGTGGTAGGCTACCCAAGCTAATCTGCTGATTGCTAATTTTCTTGGTTGTTGTTGCACTGCCTTGCTGTAATTGAATAGGCCCAGATTACCCTGGGAGGGCGGAGTATTACAGCCCTCTGAAGAGAACCCTAGTGTGTGTGGTGTTTTCCTTTGTGTTTGCTAATGAAAAGCCCAGTAATCCTGAAAGCGATCTGAAACCAATTTTGCCACCAGCATCCTATGTGGTAAAAATGGTCTTTAAATGTGCATATCGAATTAGTAGACTCTCACTGAGCAGCTTTAATGGAAGGAGTTTCTGCTTCACTAATTTGGTGTGGATACTTAAACAGCTTTTCTTTATTTGCAGCTATGCATGGGCAGAGGTAGTTAATTTTTTACTGTACTTAGTAAGTCCAATCCAGAACAGGGCTGGCAAACCTTTTCTGTAAAAGCCAGATAGTTAATATTTGAGACTTTGTGGGCTAAGAGGTAAAATTGAATATATGATGTAGCCACTTATAAAACGAGGGAAAACCTCTGCCCTTGTCCTGTTTGCCTGGGAGCTGTGGGCTCTCAGTAGCAACTAGGTGAGAGAAAAAGGAAAGTTGATGACGTTTCTCAATTGTCTAGCTCTGCCTGGGAGCTCCAGCCTCCACAGACCATCACCCTGTCTCTCATTCCCATGTCCCAACTTTCTGTTCTACCTCTATATCTCCTATCTGATAAATAATACTCACATTATAGTCAGCAGACCCTGCCTTGGTGGCCCCAAGCCAGTTGGATCCCTCCCAACTGCCCATGAGGTGGAAGGAAGAAAAGAGATAAGTGCCTATTATTCCCAGTTGAAATGAGGACTACATTTTGCCTTGATAGCGGTACTAGCAGTGTATGTTGGTCTTCGTATTCTGGTCAATTCTTTCAATTGGAGAGAGGAGGAGTGTAGAGAATTCTAAGTCCAGATAATTCATTTAAAAAAAGAAACTCTTGGAACAAACCATATGTATAATTAGTAGCTACCACTAGTGCTTCTTTGTACTGAGGGTATTTAGCTGTTAAAATATCATTGGTTTTGTTTCCATTTCCAAATCATGTTTTGTAGTAATTGGCTCAATTAATATATAAATTCAGACACTTTCAAGTATTTTTGCAGAAAACATATTTTCCCTTTGAATTTTCAAAATCCACCTTCAACCCCTACTTGCTATCGATTAAATACTGGTTCTGACTGCATCTTAATGCCAATTTATGGTAGCTTGGCTCAAATACAATCATGTGCTGTGTAACGAAGTTTCTGTCAACAAGACTGCATATACTATAACCGTAATAGGTTTGTTCCCCGATGCACATGGCAAGTCAATACACCAAGACACTAGGAGGAAGCTGAGAAAGAGGTTTGATTGTAGGGCTGCTGAATGAGGAGATGGAAGGAAACCACAAATCCTTCTCCCTGAGAAGTATGGGACTAGAGTTTTTCTGGGTTTTGGAGTGGGCCAGAGTGTAGAGATTATTGATTGTTCAAAGAGTGCAATTTGAAGTCATGGGACAGGGAGTTGAAGAAACTGTATTCTCATGCTGATTCAGTTCTTCTGTGAGCCTTTAAACTGGTTGATGTCAGCTGTTCTGCTGGAATTCACGATCTGCTTAAATGATTTTTAAACAAAAACTTTATGATTCTAACATCAGTGATCCTATTTAAAATAAAAGCCTTGTGATTATAACATCGGAAATCCTATCTATGGGAACAGTAGGGATGCAGATGGTCAGTATCTAGTGTTACATGACTTTCTGTTATTAGGAAGTGAATCAAAATGCAACCTAATTAATGCTTACTTATAACTACATTTCTGTCCAAAATTTCTGTTAACCTTGTGAGGATGGCTTCAGTATGATGATAGTGCCATAACATTATAATAGAGCTGAAAAATTCTTACTGCCTGGTGACATCTTGATGACCCTGACACTATGTAGGTCTAGTATAATGTGTGTGTTTATGTCTTAGGTTTTAACAACAACAACAAAAAGTAAACAAATGAAATAAGAAAAAGCTTATGGAATAAGGATATAAAAATATTTTTGTAGTGCTGTATGATGAGTTTGTGTTTTAAGCTAAGTGTTATTATTAAGCAGTCAAAAAGTTTTTAAAAATTAAAAAGTTTATAAAGTAAAAAAGTTATAATAAGCTAAGGTTAGTTTATTGTTTAAGAAATTTAAAAAAAAAAATTTAGTGTAGCCTAAGTGGACAGTGTTTACAAAATCTACAATATTCATGTCCTAGGCCTTCACACTCACCCACAGTCACTCACTGACTCACCAGAGCAACTTTTATTAGAACCCTGCAAACTCCATTCATTGTAAGTGCTCTATATAGGTGTGTCATTTTTTTAATATTGTTAAAAATTTACACTTTTGGTGAGAATGTAAATTAGTTCAACCATTGTGGAAGATGGTGTGGCAATTCCTCAAAGATCTAGAACCAGAAATACCATTTGACCCAGCAATCCCATTACTGGGTATATACCCAGAGGAATATGAATCATTCTATTACAAAGATACATGCACACATATGTTCATTGCAGCACTATTCACAATTCAAAGCAAAGACATGGAATCAACCCAAATACCTATCAACAATAGACTGGATAAAGAAAATGCAGTACATATACACCATGGAATACTATGCAGCCATAAAAAGGAATGGGGTCATGTTCTTTGCAGGGACATGGATGAAGATGGAAGCCATATCCTCAGCAAACTAAGACACAGGAACAGAAAACCAAGCACAACCTGTTCTCACTCTTTAGTGGGAGCCTAACAATGAGAACACATGGACATAGGGAGGGGAACAACACACACTGGGGCCTGTCAAGGATTATGGTGGGGGAAGGGAGAGCATTAGGAAATATAGGTAATGCATGCTGGGCTTAATACCTAGGCGATGGGTTGATAGGTGCAGCAAACCACCATGGCACACGTTTACCTATGTCACCTGCACATCCTGCACATGTACCCCAAACTTAAAAATTAAAAAAAAAAATTTTCGATCCATTGTATTTGTACATATTTATGGGTACATGTGAAATTTTGCCACATAAATAGAATGTATAATGATTAAGTCAGGACATTTAGGGTATTTATCACATGAGCATCATTTGTATGTTTTGGGTATATTTCAAGCTCTCTCTCCTAGTTTTCTTAAAATGTACAATACACTGTCATTAACTATAGTAACCTTACTAATCTATCGAAGAAGAGCTTATTCCTTCTATTGAACTGTGTATTTGTACCCATTAACTAACCTCTCTTCATCCCCACTGCCACTCATACACCCTTCCCAGTCTCTGGTATCCATCATTCCACTCACTACCTCCATGTGAGCAATGTTTTTAGTTCCAACATATATGTGAGAACATGCAATATTTCTCTTTCTGTGCCTGGCTTATTTCCCTTAACATAATGACCTCTATCCAGTTCCACCCATGTAGTTGCAAATGACATAATTTTAATTTTTGTGGCTGAATAGTATTTCATTGTCTATATATATCACATTTTCTTTATTCATTCATTTGTTGATAGACACTTAGATTGATTTCATATCTTTGCTATTGTTAATAGTGCTGCAATACTATTCACAATAGCAAAGGCATGGAACCAACCCAAATGTCCATCAATGATAGACTGGATAAAGAAAATGTGGTACATAAACACTGTGGAACACTGTGCAGCCATAAAAAGGTATGAATCATGTCCTTTGCAGGGACATGGATAAAGCTGGAAGCCATCATCTTCAGCAAACTAACAGAGGAACAGAAAGCTAAACACTGCATGTTCTCACTCATAAGTGGGAGTTGAACAACGAGAACACATGAACACATGGAGGGGAACAACACACACTGGGGCCTATCAGGGCTTGGGGGCGAAAGGGGAGGGAGGGCATCAGGACAAATAGCTAATGCAAGCAGGGCTTAAAACCTAGGTGATGGATTGATAGGTGCAGCAAACCACCATGGCACATGTATACCTATGTAACAAACCTGCACATTCTGCACATGCATCCTGGAACTTACAGTAAAAAAAAAAAAAAAAAAAAAAAAAGTAGTGCTGCAATAAACATAGAAGTTTATGTGTGCCTTTGATATATTGATTTATTTCCTTTTGGATAAATACATAGTAGTGGGATTGCTGAATAGTGTGACAGTGTTGTTTTTAGTTTTTTGAGAAATCTTCAAACTGCTTTTCATAATAGTTGTACTAATTTACATTCCCACCAACAGTGTATAACAATTTGTCACTCCACATCCTCACCAACATCTATTATTTTTTGTCTCTCTAGTAATAGCCATTCTCACTAGGGTGAGATGATACCTCATTGTGGTTTTGATTTGCATTTCCCTGATGATTAATGATGTTGAGCATTTTTCCATATGTCTGTTGGCCATTTGTATGTCTTCTTTTGAGAAATATCTATTCATGTCCTTTGCCAATTTTTAATAAGATTATTTGCCCTTTTTAAAAAAAAAAAACTGTTTGTTTCTTTGTGCATTCTGGATATTAGCCCCCTGTCAAATGAGTAATTTGCATATATTCTCTCCATTTGAAGAGGTTGCCCCTTTACTCTGTTGATTGGTTATTTTTGCTGTGCAGAAGCCTTTAACTTAACATAGTCCCATTTGTCTATTTTTTTTTTTGCAGCCTGTGCTTTTGAGGTCTTATTCATAAAATCTTTGCTTGCCTAGACCAATGTCCTAAAGAGTTTGCCTTATATTTTCCTCTAGTACTTTTATAATTTCAAGTCTTATGTTTAAGTCTTTAAATCATGTTGAGTTGATTTTTGTACACAGTGAGAGATAGAAATGCAGTTTCGTTCTTCTGCATATGGTTATTAACCAGTTTTCCTAGCACCATTTATTAAAAAGGGTGTCCTTTCCCCAATGTGTGTTCTTAATGGCTTTGTCAAAGATCAGTTGGCTATAAATATATGGATTTATTCCTTGGTTTTCTACTCTTTTCTATTAGCCAATTTGTCTGTTTTTGTGTCAGTGCCATGCTGTTTTGATTACTGTAGGCTTGTAATACATTTTGAAGTCAGGTAATGTAATGATTTCAGCTTTGCACTTTTTACTTGGGATTGCTTTGGCAATTCTGGCTCTTTTTTTCGTTTCATAAACATTTGAAAGATTATTTTGTTTATTTCTGACAAAAATGGTATTAGTATTTTGATAGGCATTGCATTGAATCTGCAGATTGCTTTGGGCAGTATAGTCATTTTAACAATATTAATTCTCCTACTCTATTAACATGAAATGCCTTTCCATTTGTTGTGTCCTCTTCAGTTTTTTTCTTCGGTGTTTTGTAATTTTTCTTATAGAGATCTTTCACCTTGGTTAAATGTATTCCTAGGTTTTTTTGTGTGTATCACTATTGTAAATGGGATTGCCCTCTTGATTTCTTTTTCAGTGATTTCATTATTGTTGTATAGAAATGCTACTGACTTTTGTATGTTGATTTTGTATTTAGCAATTTTACTGAATTTATGATTTCTAAAAAATTTTTTGTGGAATCTTTTGGTTTTTCTATATATAAAGTTGTGTCGTTTGTAAAGAGGGACAATTTGACTTTCTCCTTTCCAATGTGAATGCCTTTTATTTCTTTATCTTGCCTGATGCACTGGCTACAACATCCAGTACTTTCTTGAGTAAGAGTGGTGAAAATGTGCATCCTTGTCTTGTTTCAGTTTAAAAGGAGAGTCTTTCAGATTTTCCCCATGATGATGTTAGCTGTTGGTTTATCATATAGGGCCTTTATTATTTTGGTGTATGTTGTTTTTATGCCTCATTTGTTGATAGTTTTTATCATGAAGGAATGTTGAATTTTGTCAAATGATTTTTCTGCATCTATTGAAATGATCATATGCTTTTTGTCCTTCATTCTGTTGATATAATATATCACATTTATTGATTTGTATATGTTGAGCCATCCTTGTGTACCTAGTATAATCCCACTTGATCATGACATATTATCTTTTTGATGTGATGTTGGATTTAGTTTGCTAGTATTTTGTTGAAGGATTTTGTGGGTATGTTCATTATGGATATTGGCCTGTAGTTTTATTTTAAGGAGGATTGATATTAGTTCTTCTTTATACATTTGATAGAATTACACTGTGAATCCATCCAGTCCTGGGCTCTTCTTTGTTTGAAAACTTTTTATTACTGATTCAATCTCATTACTCATTATTGGTCTGTTCAAATTTTCTGTTTCTTCCTAATTCAATCTTGGTAGGTTATATGTTTTTAGGAATTTATCAGTTTCCTCAAGATTTTCCAGTTTGTTAGTGTATAGTTATTTATAATAGTTTCTGGTGATCTTTTGTATTTCTATGGTTCCAGTTGTAATGTCTACTTTTTCATTTCTGATTTTGTTTATATGGGTCTTCTCTCTTTGTTGATTTGGCTAGTGGTTTATCAATTTTGTTTATCTTTTTGAAGATCCAGCTTTTCATTTTATTGATTCTTTGTAATTTCTTTAGTCCCTATTTCACTTAGTTTTGTTCTGATCTTTATTATTTATTTCCTTCTGCTAATTTTGGGTTTGGTTGTTCTTGCTTTTCTAGTTTATTTGAAATTTTTCTACTTTCTTGATTCGGCGTTTATTTCTGTAATGTTCCCTCTTAGCACTGGTTTTGCTGTGTCTCACAAGTTTTGGTATGTTGTTTCCATTTTTATTTGTTTTAATTTTTTTATTTTCATATAAATTTTTTCATTAACCCAATGGTCATTCAAGAACATGTTGTTTAATTTTAATATGTTTGTGTACTTTCCAAAGTACATTTTGGTGTCAACTTCCAGTTTTATTCCCTTGTGGTCTGAGAAGATACTTGATAGGATTTCAATATTTTTAAAATTTGTTTAGACTTGTTTTTTTTTTTTGGCCTAACATATGGTCTATCCTGGAGAATATTCCATATGTTGATGAGAAGAATGTGTATTCTGCAGTTGTTGGATAAAATGTTCTGTAGTTGTCTGTTAGGTCCCTTTGGTCTAAAGTCCAGTTTAAGTCTAATATTTTGTTGTTGCTTTTTTTGTCTAAATGATTTGTCTAATGCTGAGAGTGGGCTGTAGAAATACCCAACTATTACTGTATTAGAGTCTCTTTCTTTAGATCTAGTAATATTTGCTTTATATATCTAGGTGCTCTTGTGTTTGGTGCATACATATTTTGAATTGTTATATCCTCTTGGAAGACTGATCTGTTTATCATTATAAAATGACAATCTTCATCTATTTTTTACTGTTTTGCTTTAAAGTCTGTTTTATCTGATATAAGCAGAGCTACTCCTGCTTGGTTTTGGTTTCCATTTGTGTTGAAAGTCTTTTTCCATCCCTTTACTTTCAATTTATATGTGTCTTTACAGGTGAGATGAGTTTCTTGAAGGCAGCATATAGTTGTATCTTTAAAAAAAAAAAATTAGCACAGGGTCGGTATTCACGGATCATTTTCTTAAATGTATTCAGCCAGTCTATACTTTTTAAGTGGAGAATTTAATCTATTTATATTCAAGGTTATTATTGATGTATGAGATTTTGTTTCTGTCATATTGTTAATTGTTTGTTGGTTGTTTAGTGTGTTCCTTTTTTCTTTCTTTTTCTTTTATTGTTTGTCATTGTGGTTTGGTGGTTTACTATAGTGGTGGTATTTGAGTTCTTTCTTTTTCTCATCTGTGTGTTTGCTTTACCAGTGCTTTTCATACTTTTGTGTTTTCATGATGGTAAATGTCATTCTTTTAGATTTAGGATTCTCTTGAGCATTTCTGCCAAGGCTGCTCTCGTGGTCATGCATTTTCTCAAGTTTTGCTGTCTGGGAAATGCTTTATTTCTCTCTCATTTATGAAGGATACTTTTTCTGGTTATAGTACTCTTGGCTAGCAGTATTTTTTTCTCTTTCATCTTTGAATATATTCAACTTTGAATATATCCCATTATCTCCTGGCCTATAAGGTTTCTGCTAATAAATCTGCTGTTAGGCTGATGGGTTTTTTAAGGCATTGATGCTTTACTCTTGCATCTAGTCTCTTTTAGAATAAGTCCTCTGTCTTTGAGTTTAGACAGTTTGACTATAATATGCCATGAAGAAGACCTTTCTGCCTTATATCTGTTTGGAGATCTCTGAACCTCCTCTATCTGATGTCTAAATCTCTTGCTAGATTTGGGAAGTATTTTTCTATTATTTGAGTAATTCAGTTTTCTATGCCTTTCACTTTCTCTTTTCTCTCCGGGATACTGATAACTCAAATATTTTGTCACTTTATGGTGTCCATGAATGCTTTGCTCATTCTTTTTTACTTTATTTTGTTCTTGTTATTTAAAAAGATGCGTCTTTACATCTTGAGATTATTTCTTCTGCTTGATCTAGTCTATTTTTGAAACTTTCAATCTATTTTGTTCAATGAAATCTTCACTTCCAGAAAGTCTGCTTGGTTCTTTTTTTTATGATGCTTGTCTCTTTGATAAAGTTCTTATTCATATCCTGAATTGTTTTTCTCTGATCTCTTTGTGTTGTTTTTCAGTATTCCCCTGTATCTCACCAAGCTTCTTTAAAATAAATATTTCAAATTGTTTTTCTGAGATTTGACAAATTTGTTTTCGATTGAGATCTGTTCTGGAGAACTATTGTATTCATTTAGTGGTGTCATATTTCCTTGCTTTTTCATTTTCTCTGTGTTCTGACCTTGATATCTGCACATCTGGTGTAATAGTCACTTCTTCCCATTTTTAAAATTTGCTTTTGTAGGGCAGGACTTTTTCCTGAAAGTTTTGTTTGAGTAGGGCACTTTGGCTTTGATTCTGGGTGCATGCAGTAAAGTTGTCTCTGTATGAATTATCTGGCTATAAACAGCATCATTGTTATTTATTATTTCCTCAGTGACTTAGGATATGGTTATTATCGGAGGCTATGGTAAGGTTTTGCGGGGGACTTGAATGCCAGATGGACTGGCCTTCAGGCCCCACTGGTGGCAGTGATTGGCTGAGTATACACATCCTTGAGCACCAGGGTGGTGTATACCTGCACTGGAGCTAGCAGATCCACATGGTTCACTTCTTGGCCCTTCAGGTGGTTTATTCAGATGCCCACAGTAGCAGCAGTGGGATGGGAAGGTGGTCAGGGTCTTGAGTCCCTGGGCAGTTGGTGTGTGGGTGATGGCAGTGTCAGTGGCAGGATAGTCCTGTGGAGCAGGAGTGAACAGTGCATGCTTGTGTTGACAGTGGCTGTGGTGGGCTTAGGAAAGCCAGTCTACGGTCCCCCAGATGGCACATGCAGATAGGTGGTGGTAGCAGCAGGGTGGGTAGGCTCAATCTCAAGCCCCGAAGATAAGTGCTCAGGTGCCAACAGTGGTGGAATGGGCTGGGAAATCCACTGGTCCCTGGACTGCATATTCTGGCATAAGAGAAGGGGTGGTTAGACTGGGTGAACTTTTCCTCAGGCCTCTGGGTGATGTGTGCAGTTACCAGCTATGGTAGGCAGGGGTGAGATAATCCGTAAACCCTTGGTAGGATCCACAGGTGAGGGATGGTAGTGGTTGTGCTGTAGCCCTGCCACTGGGTAGGGTGGGGCTGTCTTCACTGGAAGTATTGTAAGTTGGTGGGTGGGAACATGCACACAACATGCTCCTCAGGACCAAAAAGGTGGTGACCTCTGTCTTGCTTGCATTTCAGTCACAGTGACAGTAGCCCATACTTTGCTTGTGCCTCATCTCTGACACCACTGGGACCCAGGACAGTAGGCAATCTGTTGGCAGCAGGGCTCTAAAATGGTGCCTTGGTGCAGCTGCTCAGGTCTCAGGAGTCTGTGGGACCCAGCATGAGCTTCCCTCTGGAGCAATGCCATTGCACAGTCTCTTAGCAGCTCTGTATGTTAGTTTTGAGACCCATGAGGCTCAAGGGGCTCTCTCATGGCTAGGATTGCGGAAGCCCACAATGGGAATATAGACCACTGGGGGTCTTTCATTTACCCTTCCCTTGCATTGAGGAGTATCTTCCAGTTCACTCATGGTCTCCGACTTGCAGGCTTGCTTTAGGTGTTCCTTCTTCTTCTTTCTATTAGGTGTATCCTGTCACTTTTCTGTTGAATTCTAGTGTTCTCTTTTGGATGATCTATTTGAAGTGTGATTATCTACTCAGTATTTTGGTTTTTAGCGGAGGAGGTAAGCACTGGTGGTAGCAGCAGGGTGGGTAGGCTCAATCTCAAGCCCCCAAGGTGCTGGTACCAGCACCTATCTGCATGTGTCATCTGGAGGACTGGAGACTGGCTTTCCTAGCCCGCCACAGCCATCGCCAACACCAGCATGCACTCTTGTACCTTTTCTATGTTTGGATATGTTTATATACACAAATACATTGTGTTACAGTTGCCTACAGTATTCAGTACAGTAACGTGCTCTATAGGTTTGTAGCCTAAGAGCAATAAGCTATACCATATAGCCTCAAAGCAATAGGCTATACCATCTGTGTGCCAGTACATTCTATATTTGCACAATGATGAAATCGCCTAATGACATATTTCTCAGAATGTATTCCTGTCACTAAGTTACACGTGACTATATTTTGAAACCTATGAAACAATAAAAATCCCTGTTTCTCTGTATCCTGCTTGTTTTTCTCAAGCAAAGTATCTAGCTAAAATGGAAGAGGTTAAACCTTTATCCAGACAATTTAAGCATGAGACAACAGATGCAGAACATCTGGAAAAAGGATAATCATTCTGGATGTTTCTGATACTCTTAAGATTTTCTGCAGTTGAATCAATAGCCTTTTCATCCTCATTGCAATTGTATCTGTCCCAAGAGAAGGTCTTTTTTGTTTTTTTGTTTTTTGTTTTTTTTTTTTGGTTCAGAGCATCTGGCTACAGCTACTTTATCAAAGTAGCATGGTGACCACTGCTCAAAAGTGAGACTTCTATCTTGGCTTCAGAGATTAAGGAAACTTGGAAGCTGTAGAAATCTTGTTTTATTTGAGGTTTATATCACAGTTGGCCTAGACTTCCCTGGGAAAATTGGTCTTTGTTTTCTGTGTTCCATAGCAAACCTGGGAATAGCCATGGTCCAGGAAATTATATATGTAGGTCATATAAGGTAACCCTACCTATTCAAGTGCTTCAGAACAAAATATAATAGCTTAATGAAAGAAAGAGGTACAACACAGGGAGGGAGAGGCATCCCCAGAGCCCAGAGCCAAGCCTCCAAGAAAAATGGTCATCATTGTCATTGTCATCATCATCATTGTCATCATTGCAGACAAATGTTTCACTTAATATATACTAGCCCCTATTCTAAGTATTTTGCATATATGAACTCACTTTAGTACTAACAACTGTGCTATGAATAGGTACTATTATAGTCCCTACTTCACAGATTAAGAAACTGAAGCATAAGAAAGTCGGGACTTACAAGTAATATAGAGCTTTGGATTTATGGGTGATAGAGAGCCATTGAATGTTTTAAGTAAGGAAGTAGCATTGTCAACTTCGCATTTCAAATCATTTAGGCATTTATTTTTTATTATTTATTATGTATTTATTTATTTATTTTTGAGACAGTCTTGCTCTGTCACCCAGGCTGGAGTGTAATGGCACAATCTTGACTTACTGCAACCTCTGCCTCCTGAGTTCAAGCAATCCTCCCACCTCAGCCTCAAGAGTAGCTAGTATTACAGGTGTGAGCCACCACACCCAGCTAATTTTTTTTTTTTTTTTTTTTTTTTTTTTAGTAGAGACAGGGTTTCATCATGTTGGCCAGGCTGGTCTCCATCTCCTGACCTCAAGCAATCCACCTGCCTTGGCCTCCCAGAGTGCTGGGATTACAGGCGTGAGCCACCATGCTTGGCCTAGGCATTTTAAATCTTGTGGAAGAATAGAGGAAGAAAAACCAGGCTAGATGTGATAAGAAATCCAGAGGAAGTGATGAGGGGGAAAGAGCAGAGAAAGGGATTGGTTTGCTAAATAATTTGCTTAAATGTACAGTATTGGGTAATTGAAGGTTTCAAGGAAAGGGGGCAGCTGAAGAAATCAATGTCCCAAGTAAAGTAAATGTATAGAGAAAAGAAAGCAGGTACATTTTAATGATCAATCTTATGGATTTCTGATTAATGCATTGATATTAGCAAGCCCATTTTGCTCTATGAAGGAGGTTTTCATTTGACTGGGTCTTTCCCCACTATTTTGATTAAAGGCAGGGTGGGGAAGGTTCTCTGAAAGACATTTTTGTTTTGAAGTTTCTCTGCCAAATAAGAAAAAGGAAATAAGACACTAAATTAATACCAATCAAATCAATCAAGTCAAACCCTCTCAGTTTGATAGCTGTGGAGGGGCCTGCCTGAATTTGCCTTTTACAGAGAAAGTTTCCCAGGGCTCTTATGTTAATTAGGGAATTTGAGTTTGCTACAGATGATTGCATTATCATCCCAGACAGGACAGCTAAACCCTTCTGTGCGAGAGAAAGAAAGCCATTTACATATCTCTCCAATCATGTTTTAAAGGATTTTAGAGATTATAGGTAATTTCCCATTTATTGTCAGGTCTCTCCTAAAGCACATTCATAGGTAAGTGCAAGTGGGTCATTTCTAGTCCCTTATTTTTGATGTTTCCAAGGAAAGAGAAGAGAAGAAACAAATTTTCATCTCGTAAGACATTGCTAGAGAAGCATCAGTTGAGTTTGCTTCGTGTGTATGAGTCCTAATTGTAGTTTTTTCTTTAACTTTGGAGTTTTCTTTTAGGTTGGACTCCAGATTGAAACATCCCATGACAATTTGAATTCATTTCATGGCTCCTGTAAGTTGGCAGACAACCAGAGTAGTTATCTGAATGCTTATTGTGTTTGGTAGATGCTGTTTTCCCCCCTTATACCTCAACGAACACTAGCATACTTAATTTTATTCAAGTAGATCATACATTTGAGGATAACTTGGACGACAGGGAAATTTGCACTCCAAATTTTAGCATAATAAATCTTCTGTGAATTTCTATAAAACCCTTCTGAAGATTGTAGAAAGTCTTGCAAAATAACCCAAGGATTTCCCTTAGATTAACCTGTAGTTAGTAATACCCAGAATGGCTTTGAAGATGAAAGTAAAAATAAAATAAATTATTTATAAGTTCTGTGGTCATCTGGCTCTCTATTCAGCCTAGACACTGAAGGTACCAGGTCACAAATCACTTCCTTATGCTTGACTTAGAGACATGAGGAATAATTCTTCCTGCCTCATTTTTGGTACAGTCCTAGGTAATGGAAAAATACAGTGATGATGATATAACCATCATCTCTCCTACTTTAAGCCATTTCAGGCTTAAAGTCCTGTGTTTTCAGGCCATTGTTAAACATTATTATACATTGTTGTGTAATTTCTAGGGCCAGTGTTATACTCAATCATTTATTTGTGACTTTAATGTTAATATTCCTATTGTTTCTACTTACTAATTACTTCCAATGTGCCAAGCACTGCTCTAGAGCTAAGTTATGTATAACTCAGGTAATCCTCACAATGACTTTATGAGTTAGGTACTATCATCCTGATTTTACCTAAGAGAAAAGTGAAGCACAAATAAATTATATAACTTCTTAGGGCCACATTGCAAGCAATGGATTAGAGTTTGGACTAGTATCTTTTTGACTGTCATAAGTTTAGGGAAATGACCCAGATGTCCTCATCTGCCATTATAGATCAAGGATTGGAATCTACTGCAATTTCAAAGACTTATGCATTTAACTATTATGTTAAACTGACTCCATATATGTGTCTGTGTGTGTGCATATATATATATATATATATATGACTCCTATATATGTGTGTGTCGTAAACTGACTCCTATATATATGAGTCATAAACTGACGTGTGTGTGTGTGTGTGTGTGTGTGTATATATATATATGTACATATGTATGCTGAAATTCTACCATGCATGATCCACGGCATTAGTTTGAAGCCTTTTGATGCTTCATTAGCTGTTCCTTAAAGGGCATTCAGCTGTTATCAGACTGGTTGCACTTGAAAGGGAATCACTTTTTCTTTGTTGGCTAGGTGAGATCAGATGAAAGAGTTTTGAAATTAGATGTCAACAGTTCTCAAACTTCTTAGTTTCCAGGCCCCTTTATACTTTAAAAAGTTTTTAAAGATCTCAAAACTTTTGCTTTGTGAGCATCACCTCATATAACATTTTTTTAAATGTCTCCTTTTATTTAATGCAATTGCATTAAATAAAATGTAATTGCATTGTCTCAAGATGGCATTTGAAAATTTGAGAGATGTCTAAATGCATCAGCCAAAAGTATACAATACTGGCCACCTTAGTCCCTAGAGCCATCTTGTTTTGGCTGCTCATTGTCCATGCAAGTATCATGCCAAGTTTATTATTCCTTCAGAGATGCAGACCTCTCTTTTAGATGAGGAAAAACCAAAACCTCTATCTCTCTTTTAAATCAACTAACTCAGATGTTATCACCTGTATTCTATTCTAGAATTCTGTCAATTTTATTTCTGCTCTAGAATATTCTCAATTTAACCTGATGTTTTAAAGGTCCTCTCTATCTGTGTAATTCAACTTGATTCCTAAGTTACACCAGTGAATAATTCTCACCTTTGGTGTATTTACACTTCTTAAAATTTAATTGACTTCTTTCTTCTTTTGCAGTATTTTAACTGAAATTCCTTATTAACCACAGATTTCTAGGTTAAACTTGGACTCTTGATTTGGTTCCTTACTTAGGAACCAAAATCAAAGGTGACTGAAATGTTTGAAATATAACTTGCCATCAGCCCTGAATATTTCTTCAGATTTCTCCTCACCCTGTATTGGTTGGATTTGCTTATTTTCCAACTATTTGATGTATGCCAAATCTGATGACATGTGGCTCTGCTTCAAAGTGTAAGTCAATACTTTCAGGTAATATGTACCCTAATAAAAATATAGAAAATCCATTCATAAGCATATAGACCTTGCCTCTCTTAGTCATATACTGTGTCATGTCAGTTTGAAAAGGAGAATGAGCTCGGATCCCAAGACCCAGATCACGTGGAAGAGCTTGAATTAGTGACAAGGATGAAACTGGAGGCCTGGTTCCAATGTCTTCAGGGAATATAGATGCTTCACCTTCAGGCTTCTTTACCTTCCCCAAGAAAGTATTCTACCTACAATTTTGGGGTAGTAGTGAATCATGATCAGATATCGAGGAGGAATCTTTATATCCACAGTGCTTTCCAGACTTCTCTCAATTTGAAAGACCACAGAAACTCTTCAGCAGCTATTTGCGCATGACGAGTCACCCAAACTTTCTGCTTTCTATGACAGTTCCAGGGAATCTATACTCGAATTACTTGCCTGGTATAGGTATGGTCATTAATTGAAAATGGTCATGGAAATGAGATACTTTGTTTATATGTGAGATAAATCAGTAAGATAAATTAGATACTGGTAAGTGCCAGAGTTCAAGTTAAGGCTTTTTCATTAAAATTATACAGTATTTTCCTCCCCAGAGACTTATAAACAGAAAAGCTAACCATTATTGTCAAAGGGTGGAGGCAAAAACAGTGCTTTTTGGCCATCAGACTTGTGTCAGAAAGCCAATCAGATTTTTTAGGAAATTATTTACTTTGGGCTTCACTTTCTCAAATTCCAACATTTCAATGTAATTTTTTATCCTGTTTCATTCATAGTGCTAAGATCCTATTTGTTCATTACAAGAAAATGAAATATTTTCTTCAAAGTAAAACTGATGCATGAGACAGAGATTGAGTCACATAATTAGCTCTGTAAATGACAATTACTCAAATTTCTCTCTGTTAAAAATACCAAAACAGTACATCACAATCAATGGAAACATTTTTATTGCCTGTTTTATGTGTGAACATTTACAAATATCTTCATACTTGTAGTAATCCAACAGATCACATTGATATCTATTTTTGGTTTCTCATAAAGCTATGTGGGGACAGAGAAAGGTGTGCTTTAAAGATAGTATAGCTGAAGCAATTTCAGTTTTCTATTTTTCATTTTTTGAGACAGGGTTTTGCTCTGTTGCCCAGGCTGGAGTGCGGTGGTGTGATCATGGCTCACTGCAGCCTTAAACTCCGGGCTTAGGCAATCCTCCTGCCTCAGCCTCCCAAGTAGGTGGGACCACAGGCATGTGCCCCCATGACTGGCTAATTTTTTAAATTATTTGTAGAGACGGGATCTCCCTATGTTGCTCAGTCTGGTCTCAAACTACTGGGCTCAAGCCATCTGCCTGCTTCAGCCTGCCAAAGTGCTGGGATTACAGATAGACATGTAATGCGGTTGTGCACAACCGCAATTTCAGTTTTGAAGCAAACTTTTAGTAATTGGGTGCTTAAAATGTCAACTTAACTTGTTACAGTTTATGTTACTTTTCATTTTTTATAATGGAATTACAGTTCTTAAGAAGGAAGAAACTATGGAATTACTTGTGAAATAGTGATATACACAGAGCATCCTCTTGGTAGAGAAAAGTCGATGGAGTAGACAAGTGGAAACATTTCACTGGGAGTTGGTGTTGTCTAAGTTGATTCTCAGGAGCGCCATCTCCTAAGCCTCTTCTATTCCCCTCCTGCATGTTTCCGTCTGTGGACTTGACCCTTATCCTCACACCCTGAAGCTGGTGATCAGTCTGACATTGGGTTCTAATGTTTTGTTTTGCTTCCCAGGAAAAGCAGCACAGGCATTACCATGTAATTCTATTGTTCTTATGCTTGCTATTTTTCTCTCTAAAAAACAGACCCTAGACACCATTCCACAACCCCTGGGGCCAAGAGATGATTAGTGATCCAGAAATTGTTAAGACTTGCATCACATGTCCATTAACCACTCATATTTTTTTCCCAATCCAGCATGAAATGACAGAAAAGTGACTCTCTTACTTTTAAAGCCAGGCCTTTGATTCATATGTTAGAGAATCTAATTTTTAAAAACTTGTCATACATTTGGGGCTGTATTCTGTCATGAGAGAATGACAACCATAAAGTTAAAGCGTGTCCAAAGGCTAGCAGTAATGATTGACAAATACGTGCTTGCTAGACCCATTCATTACATGAAGTGATTCAGATGTAAGTGTTCTTTTAGGATTTATGGTGTGAGAATGGACCCTGTTTTCTTGAGTAAGGAAGCTGCTCAATTAAGCTTTCTTTTCTGCAGATGCTTCAGTTTATTTGGGGGCTTTTAAAAATTGTTGTTGTTGGTCTCTATAATAAACAGAAATCTGCCTCCTTGTAATGAATACCATTGTTTTACTTTTTATCACTGAAGCTCAGTGTATAATTCTTTCATATCGCTGCTTTAGATCTTTCTGTCTGGCATAATCTTTTAAGTCTTTTCTTTCTCAGCAGAATATTCTCAGGGTCTCCAATTATTGCCCCTTCTGAAAGAGCTTCAACACATTAGTGTTTCTCTTCAAATGGGATTTGGGACACACCTGTGGCCACAGACATGCTTTTCACAGCATTACTCACAGAGGTGAATAATTTAAAAATGTTGAACAAAATAAATGATTAAATTATGATACATTCTCACAACAGACTGTTATGAAATCTTTAAACTAGTCTGATTATGGGAAAATATTCAAACTACATTATATTAGAAACAGACACCACATAATCTCACTCATATGTTGAATGTTTAAAAAGCTGATTTCGTAGAAATAGAATACTGGTTATCAGAGGCTGGGAAGGGGAGGGTGTCCGGGGAAGATTGGTTAATGCATACAAAGTTACAGATAAGAAGATAAGAACAAGTTTTGGTGTTCTAATATGTAGTAGGGTGACTATAACAAGTAACAATGTATTGTATATTTCACCATAGCTAGAAGATTTTGAATATTGTCATCACTCAAAAATAATAAATGTTTAAAGTGATGGATATGGTAATTACCCTGATTTGATCATTATACTATGTGTACATGCATTGAGACATCACATTGAACCCCATATGTATGTACAATTATAAATAAAAAATAGGCCAGGCATGGTGGCTTATGCCTGTAATCCCAGCACTTTGGGAGGCTGAGCGGGTGGATCACCTGAGATCCGGAGTTCAAGACCAGACTGGCTAACATGGTGAAACCCCATTTCTCTTAAAAATACAAAAATTAGCTGGGCGTGGTGATGGGCACCTGTAATCCCGGGAACTTGGGAGGCTGAGGCAGGAGAATCACTTGAACCCATGAGGCAGAGGTTGCAGTGAGTTGAGACTGTGCCTTTGCACTCCAGCCTGGGTGACAGAGTGAGATTCTGTCTCAAAAAAAAAAAAAAAAAAAAAAGAAAGAAAGAAAGATAAACCCACAGAAATAAATTTGTGGTTTACCGGGTGCTGGAATGGGGATTCATTGAAAAGGACAAGAGAGAGATGTGAGTTGATGGAGATGTTCCAAAACTGGATTTTGTAATGTTAGCATGGCTGTAAACTTACTACAAATTATCATTTAATAGTGCATTTAAAATGGGTGAAGCTTATGATATTTAAATTATGCTTCAGTAAAACTGTTAAGATTTAAAAAAAAAAAGAATAAGTGGATTAACTTTTCTTTGTATTTCTCTAGCTACTATTATCAAACAAACCTCCAGCAGATTCAAAACAGAACAGAGAGTCACAGTCAATGAAAAGGCAAATTATGTTCTGGGTTATAGCTTTTCTCCCAGACCAATATCGGTTTAAGTTACACTTCTCCCTATGTCTATTCTTATGGAACTTGTCATTCACTCTACCTTGCAATCTGTTTTCTTTGAAAATTGCTTGAGAACCTGCCTAACACTAATACTGAAAATGTAATAGTAATTTTATTTTACTTGCTGCACAACGATATTGCTGAAGTCAATTATTCTTTCTTGCTTTAATATTTACAGGCATCTTATGTGATCAAAGTTGTCACAAAGGGAAGAAACTTAACATTTTATTGGTGTATACAGTAGAAATGTTTACTACGATTGTGGGAATGACTGGGTAACCACTTTTCATGCATGTCACAAAGCAGCAGAAATCCCTGTGAAAACTGGATGACTGATATTCACTCATTTTTCAAGGAGCTTTTACAATTAAGAATCGCTTGACATTGAGCATGAAATGTGAAATGCATAATTTTGTTTTAGAAAACATAGTTGTCATTTTAGTGATTAGGAGCTCTATATCATAGGGCATATTTCTACGTATTGTGTTTAGGAATGTGTGAATATTGTCTTTAAAATCCTACCTGCATATTGTTAGGGAAACACATTTCTATTCCGTTTTTTTAAAATAATGGTTGAAAGTTATTTTTTGAAATCCTAGGGGGAATTTTTCTCCTTAAACTTCTGTTTCTTTTTTAACTTTTATCCAAACAACCCACAAAAATCTACAAATCATAATGAATAGCATTGATTTTCAGACTTTCATATTTCTTCTGCTTTTTATCTTTTGTGTAGCAACAATCCATCATCTTTTAGGCCAATTTTAGCATTCTTTTGTTTTTCTGCAATTTCTTCATTCTGTAATATTTACTACCAACTCAGCTAAACCTGGTATTGGCATCATCTTGGGGACTGATTGGTCAGTGTTGAGATCACTCTTGGAAAATTGTATTGAAAGGAGGGTCTCCATCAGTTTTCCCTTTTTAGTCAGTATCTATGCAGGAGTTTTAACTTGTATTTTAATTCCATAAGGCTAGATGTTAAATTTTTAGTTTTCAGGGCTCTTTTTTTGTTCATTATTCATTGGTTCATTCATTCACTCAACCAGCCAATGTTTATGAAAACCTACCATAGTGCCAGGTACTGAAAGTATGGAAATGAGAGACATAATCTCTGCCACAAGAGATTCTCTAACAAACCAATTGACAGTGAAAATATAAGTTCTATTATGGAGAAAAGGAAGCAAGGTAGGGCACTTAACACATTGGAAAAAGGAGTCATGGTGACTTTCTACATAGTCTTTCAATTGAGCCTTGAAGAAATAAATCAGCTGGAGAAGAGAGAGAAGGAAACAGAAAGAAATGCTTGTGCCAAGTTGTAAACACACAAAACAACATGCTGGGTTTTGGAAACTCAAGGTAGTTCAGCTTACTAGGAATGGGATACATGGAAAAAAAATGATATTGGTGAAAGCTTGGGCAGGTTGTGTAAACTGTTTCTTCCTTATCAATAAAGTGGAGACAGTGGATACAGGTTGCTTAACAGAGTGCAGACATATAATACATGCTTCAGGTTTCTTTAGTGGTGGAAGTAAGAGTTTCGTATAAGGACTAAGGAAAACCTCCCAATTAATTTTCAATCTTTTCATGAAATTCTAAAGCCTGACAGTTTGGGCTCAGATAGATGTATGCTTCTTGTTAATGTTTTGAAGTGTTTACTAATTATGAGGGGTTTTTGTTCATTTTTTTGTTTGTTTTCTGGAATCATTAGGATATAGCAATTACAGTTGGAAAGCAGAACACCATAGTGGTTGATAGGTCAGGCTTTTGAAGTCAGACTTACAAATTTCTTGTTTCTAATCTGCAAAATGGGGATAATACTAGTATATCTAATTCACTGTTTTTCTGAGACTTGAAAGTGCTTAGCAGAGTACCAAGCACCTAGAAAGCCTTCTGAAATGGTAGAATGGTAGCTGAAAGTCACAATCTTCCTTTCCTTTCTCCTTTCCTTTCTCCTTCCATTATCTCCCCTCCCCTCCCCTTTCTTTCTTTCTCCTTTCTTTTCTTTTTTCTTTTCTTTCTTTTCTTTTCTTTTCTTTCTTTCTTTGTTTCTTTCTTCTTTCTTTCTTTCCTTCTTTCTTTTCTTTTCTTTCCCATTCTGTTATCCAGACTGAAGTGGAGTGGCACAAACTTGACTCACTGCAGCCTCGACCTCCCAGACTGAATCTATCTTCTGTTTTCTGGGTAGCTGGGACCACAGGTGTGTGCCACCACACCCAGCTAATTTTTGTATTTTTTGTACAGATGAGGTCTCACTATGTTGCCCAGGCCGATCTCAAACTCCTGGGCTCAAGCAATCCACCCACCTCGCCCTCCCAAACTGCTGAGATTACAGCCCTGAGCCACTACCCCCAGCCTGGTCTTGTTTTCAGTGGTAAATTAGTACACATGTTTTCCCTCAACATTGGGGTAATAATAAAGCTCTGGTATGTATTTTTACCATGTAAGTTTTCACCACCTTTAAAGTTTTCCTATTTCTTTTCTCCATTTAGTTAATAAATTAAGTAGACTATTCTGGTAAGTGCCTCTGAAATCAAAAAGCTTTCAAGTTTTTCAAAACTGCAAGTTATGTTAGTGAGCCACGCATCAATTTAGTGGTTAACAACTAGCACTTTGTTTTTATAAAATAGAAAGGATCATAATTGAAAATATGGGGTGTGGAGGAATAGGTAAGAGCACTGTTTCACGTTAAATTTTGTTTCAGGTATATGTATATGAAATCATTATGTATAATCTATTTCCTTCTGTGGTTCTTGGTCAAAGAGTTTGAACGTAATTGCTCTAAAGCAGTGTTCCCCAACCTTTCTGGCACCAGAAACCAGTTTCATGGAAGACAGTTTTTCCATGGACTGAGGTGGGTGATGCTTTCAGGATGATTCAAGCACATTACATTTATTGTACACTTCATTTATATTATTACATTGTAATGATAATACAATAATTATACAACTCACCATAATGTAGAATCACTGGGAGCTCTGAGCTTGTTTTCCTGCAACTAGATGGTCCCATCTGGGGGTGATGGGAGACAGTGACACCCAAAGTGTGTTGCCTATGTCCAGTCTACACCATAATCTCATTTTGATGGCTGTCACTGCAGAAAACCCTGCTTCACAAACATAAGATGTTGGAAATGGAAGCAGGCTTTTCAGTGCTTTTGTGGCAAACTCAGGATATTCCATCTTGATTTTAATCCAGAACATATGGAGATTTGAAGTTGTCTCAAACATACTTTTAAGATCATCATCATTTGTGATTTCAAGCAATTGACCCTCTTCTAGCATGGACAAAGTTGATTCACCTGGCTTATTAACAAATGGGTCGCAGAACCATTCCTTCCAAGTTCAGGGATCTTTTATGGTTGGGAAGTAATGCTCAAACTCTTTGAAAGCTGAGATAGATGATCATGCACCAGCTGGGAGAAAGAAGGCCCTGGCTCCATCTCTTTCAAAATCTCTGCTAATGTTTGAAACATGTCAGAAATTCCAATGTTCACTCATCGCCCCCATAATTCCAGTTTGGCTTTGATTGCAGTTACTGTATCTGCCGACTTGAACACAGTTGTCATTCTCCCCTGAAGTGACAGATTGAGTTAGTTGAACAGGTTGAAAACGTCACACAAGTTAAGCAAGTTTTGCGACCCATTCTGTGTCACTGAAATGTGCTGCCAGTGATGACTGTTTTTCTAAAAGACATCTCTGGAGCAGCTGTCATAACTCAAAAACTCTGGCCACTGATCCAACTCCAGAAAGCCATCTCACTTCAGTGTATGAGAAGACATGTGTGCTGTGTGTCCATCTCCTCTCAGAGCTGCACAAACAGACATGAGTTAAGGGCATGTACTTTAATGCGGTTTATTTTACTCACATCCTGCAAAACATTGTTAAGTCTAGGTGACGTTTTTCAGCTAGCCAGCATTTTATTATGGATGACACAGTGCATAGACTCAGATTGAGAAGCAACCTCTTTGACCTGGGTAGCAAAACCAGAAAGCCATCCAGTCATGGCAGCTGCTCTGTTCACAAATATACTGACACAAAATGACCAGTTCAAATTTCCTGATAGACTTGAATAGTTCTGCAGCTGTGCTGTTGGTTGGCAACAAAAGTGCACATAACATACCCTCATGCACATCCTCCCGAAAAATATATCTCACAAAAACAAGCATTATTGCCTTATTTTCAATATTGGTAGACTCATCAACCTGGATTGCGTACCATGGTGACTCATTAATCTTCTTTACCAATTGTGCCTCAATATCCTCTGCTACTAGTTACGTTGCTAGCCGAAAGAGGAACGTGTGCTATCTTTTTCGAACTGTAACCTCTCCTAAAAGTTCATGACAAATGTCCTTAGCAGCAGGCAAGATTACCTGTTTACCAATATTAAAGGGCTTCATAGCTTCAGCACTGTGGTTAGCCACTAAGAATGATGCTCTCAGTGCAGACACATTTGATGAAGTGGTAGCCTTCAATAATTTCTTCTGTTCTTTGTGTTCACGTGTTTTTCTATTGAAAAACTCCAAAGGCTTGTCTTTTAATTCAGCATGCTTGGTCTCCATGTGGCAAAGCAGTTTTGAAGGCTTCGTGGCTTCTTCGTTGGATAGCCAGTCACCACATATTATACAAAAAAGGCTTGGAGAATGTAAATCACCTGTTGTGATGGACGCATAATTTAAGTAGTACTCTTGGTATTTTATTTTAAATGCTATTTTCTTCTTGTTGGCATTCTTAGAGTCTTCTGCTGTCTCATCACTGGGTCTTTCCCCCTCTTCAGAGAAACTCTCCAGTTACATTTGTTTTCATTCATTTGCGCTAGGGTTAGCTTGTGGGCTTACCAAAACTCTGACTGAGACAAGTGTGCAGTGCAGGGAAAGAGGCATGGATGGAAGTGGTAAATAAACTAATAAACTAAATAAACTAATGGGTGGGCCATGCATGGACTAAAATTAGTGTCGGATTCTGACTTAAATCCTGCCACCAGATGCAGCTGTACAGTTGAAATACATCAACCCACTTGCCACTGTAAAACCTGCCACCAGATGCAGCTTCATTTTCACTTACCATTCACTGATAGGGTTTTGATATGAGTCTACAAGCAGTTGATTTGTTATGGTCTCTATGCAGTCAAAGCTCTCTGCTAAGGTTAATCTGTATTTGAAGCCACTTCCCTCAGTGTTGGCATCACTGCTGCAGTTCCACCTCAGATCATCAGGCATTAGATTCTCATAAGGAGCACGCAACCTAGATCCCTTGAGTGTGCAGTTCACAATAGGGTCCGCACTCCTGTGAGAATCTAATGCTGCTGCTGATCTGACAGGAGGTGGAGCTCAGGTGGTAATGCCAGTGATGGAGAGTGGTGATAAATACAGATGAAGCTTTGCTTGCTTGCCTATTGCTCACCTCGTGCTGTGTGTGAGGAACATGTTTGTAACCAGTACCTCTCCATGGCCCAGGAGTAGAGGACCCCTGCTGTAAAGGATAGAAAAGCAGGTTACAAGTTTCTCCCTTGTTTGCATCATAATCCCAGATTGCGGTAACATCTACATGAAGCTTGTCCAACCTGCGGCTGGTGAACCAGATGCAGCCCAGGACAGCTATGAATGTGGCCCAACACAAATTTGTAAATTTCTTGAAACATTATGAGATTTTTTTTTTTGCAATTTTTCTTTTAAGCTTATCAGCAATTGTTAGTATTAATGTACTATATATATGGCCCAAGACAGTTCTTCTTCTTCTAATGTGGCCCAGGGAAGCCAAAGATTGGATACCCCTGATCCTAGCAGATTAGAAAACAGTAAAGAAAGAGTTTGTTATAAACAGTGACCCCCACATGATTTTAAAGAATATACTGTACAGGTTGTTTTGGGGATGTAACGGGAAAAATGCTGTCATTCAACTGTCTGCTGGAAACTCAGAAACTCTTGTTCTTTGGAATTATGTAAATAGGACTTTGAAAAATAGGCTGAATTTTTTCCAATGATTTTATGAGCTTGTGCACATGCACCCATCGCAATCAAGTACAGATGGCTTTAGGAGTGGGAAGCTTGGGAAGCAAACTTTGCTTTTCCCCTCTGTTCTTACATTAGCATCCATTCTAATTGTTGCTTGAATTTGGGGCAGCGAGGTTAATCATATCTATCTGTTGTCCCCTACTGAGCTGATATTTTCTGTCACTTTAAGGTGTTTCCTAATTACTTTGTGAATAAAATTTTTTAGATTGAGTGTAAAATTGAGCGGAAAGTTATGCTTGTAGCTAAAAATGTGCTCTATTTAATGGTTGAATTGGGGCCAGTCGTTTTATGTAAGGAACTCTGATTGGGCTGTGGTAAAACTGCACTTACTGACGCATGCCTCTCCTTGCTGGTGAAATTAATTTGGAATATGGTGAGTCCATAATGACAGAGGAGTAAATGTTTCCCTTTTTAAACAGTAGTTTTCTTGGTTCCATTGTAGGAGTAATGCTTTGAGCCCTTAGTATTTTCCAAACTCTTACCAGCCTCTATAAAATTCCTATTTTTAGAGATTATGTCCAATGTAATGAATCTTGTTTACAAACTCATGTAGTCTTTACATTTAGTTTTTTATCAATAGATTTGGACCACTATGCTTAAAGCTAATCAGCAAGCGATTCTGACTAGCAGAACACCTTTAAATTTGAGCAGAGGTACTGCGGTTCCAATTGTTGTCACTCAGAGGTACAAGAAGAGTTGAATTAATTCTCGGTGGCCTGAGTAAAGATCTAGAGGCAACCACTCACATATTTTAAAATAATAATAATAAGTCTCTTGGAATTCTTCCAGGTCTGTTTTATTAACTTCCTATTTTTTATACTAAAGGAAAAAAATAGATTAGTAATAATGTTAACCTGATGATGATAGCAGACTTACTCTTTTTAAACAAATTTTCACCCTTTCTAACAGTTTAGCTGAACATCCTGAAGCAAGCAAGGGAAAATAAAAAGCAGTGCAAACTCAAAAGCACATATAAATCAAGTCACTTAAAATAATGTACTCAAGAAAAAAAAAAAAAAAAACATGGTATTCCTGGTCAAGCTTTTGTTTTCACAACAAAATTTTCCCTGGTTACAGAAAAATATTTCTGAAGTATAAAAAAGTGAAGGCATAAACATGATAATGAATGACAACTGGCATCTTCATTATGGGGATAGAAGAAATTGGTGTGGTCTGTGGCAAAATGAAGAATGTGTGCCGTATCTTAACAGACATTATGCTCAGCTCCAGCAGATGGTTATCATTTGAGGAGTCAGGCCCAGCAGTTTTAGATTTTACTTTTTTCCCCAAAGAAGCCAAATCCAGATTTTTAACATGAAATGTCCTGGCTTATAAATGTTGTCTCAATTTTTTTGGACAGCATGTAGACCAAACAAAATTGATCCTTAAGCTATTTGGCCTATTGGTTGTCAATTGATGACCCCTCCACTGTAGATTTTCTAACAAGAACAGATGGAACATTTTCTTTGCTAACGAGGGTGATAATTTAGAAGGGCTCTGGAGCCCCCTCTTTTGAGGAAGCAGAATCCTCATGTCAGGATTTAATAAAAAATGTTTTGGTCATCAATTTATAAAATTTCATAGAATGCAAAAGTTTCTTGATTGATGACATATCACTTAGCTTGGAGAAGGGAGACAAGATAACTAAGGCAGAATGAAATATGTGTTTCAATAGAGATTTGCACAAAGCTCTGTGGCAGTAATAAACCTACCCTAGGTACTAGCAAAGCTTCACAAAGGAAGTAACAAAAAAAAATGAGACTATGAAGTATTAATAGGATTTTTATAGAAAAAAGAAGAGGATTTGCCAAGGGAGGAAAAAATATAAGCATCTCTACAGTTACATTGTGGGCTTTGCTAAGTCTTAAAATGGTGATTGATTGGGTATAATTGGAAAGTAGACTACATGAGAACATATAATTAGGGCCAAAGGGACCTCAAATATCAGTCTACACATCTAAAACTTGATTATATAGTTAGAGGAGCCATTCAGGTTTAGACCGGGGAAGATACATCATCTGATCTGAGATTATCTGATCTGCATGTTCTTATACCAAATCTTGGTGTGAGTTCCCTTAAAGTAATTGGACACTTTCTGTAAGGAATTGGATAAAAATAAGGACCCTACCTAGATACTGGCTAAAAAGCTATATGATACCTGGAGATACTGACAATTCTTAAGAATCAACTTTACACTAGTCATGATAAATTACATCCTTGTGATTTCCAGATGAAGCTAGAAAGCAATGTTCAAAAGGCTATTAGAATACCTGGTAATTTCATGGAATACTACATGGCCATAAAAAAGAATGAGATACTGTCCTTTACAGCAACATGGATGAAGATGGAGGCCATCATTCTAAGCAAACGAAACTAATTCAGGAACGGAAAATGAAACACTACATATTCTCACTTGTAAGTGGGAGCTAAACATTGAATTCACTTGGACACAAAGAAGAGAATAATATACATCAGGGCATACTTGAGGGAGGTGGGTGGGAGGAAGCTAAGGATTGAAAAACAACCTGTTAGGTACTATGCTTATTATCTGGCTGACAAAATAATATGCACACCAAACCCCCATGACATGTAATTTATGTATAAAAACAACCTGTGCACATACCCCTGAAACTGAAATAAATGTTAAAAAAAAAAAGAATGCCTGGTAATTTGACTGGCATGCAGAACATGATAGACTGTCCTGCATTTGGGTTCTGTGCAGAGAATATTACGCCGCCATTAGAATCAACTAATAGAAGTCACGAAAACAAAAATTGATGGAATTAGGTTGAAATAGACTGGAAAGGAAATGTAATGACCTTAATTATTTTAGCAAAAAAAAAAAAAGAGGTTAGATATATGAAGTTGCCACAGTATGAAAGTGGAATGAAATGCAATATGTAAATATAAGCTAATAAAAGTGTCCTTTTTTATATTAAAACATGTATTCAAAATAAGAGCAAAAATATTTTACCAATCATGAGAAAATTGTCTTAGATTAAAGAGAAAGTACAGGATTAAATAATTTTTTTTCTTCCTAAAATGCCCATGGCCAAAACTCGCTTGTGGGTCAGGTGTCATAAAAGGCACCTTTTGACCATACTTGGGTGTTGGTCAGAAAAATCAACCATTGTGCCAAATTATAATTAAATAAAACATGTCCTAGACAGATGGCCATTTTGGCACAATTGGCATAAACAATGTATGAATTAATGTGAATTGCTTTAACACATGATTTCTGTCTTCCAAGAAACTTAATGTAGAATCCATGTGACTCCTGTTCCATCAACTCAACAGTAATTGTGGATCTAAATTAATCACTTGGTTTATCATTTGCCAATTGCTCATTTAGATGCTTTAGATACAGGGAAACAATTTAGCTAAGCAATATTAAATAAATAGTCCAAGATCACAATAAAGAAAATAAAAATTATAAATCTTCAGCTTCTAATATTTTGCACAGTTAATAGAGCAGTGCAAAAAATGAATTCCTATAAGGCTACTGAAACAAATTCATCATAAAGCAAAGGGATACCTTGGTTGAAGTAAATAAATCAGGAAATCTATGGTAGCACTTAACATTTATGAAGAAATTTATAAAGTCATAAATAAATGGGAAACTTCTGTTAGGTGGCTTGGTCTTATTTTTATTTTATTTCCATAAAGCATAAGCTGCTTTAAGTTTTTTATAGAAGTAAGTGGAGTTTAAATGCATGAGTTTGCATATCCGCTTTTTACACCTCACACTTCTTGACTTATGAATATATTTGACAATTGATTTTAGAAGAGGGAAATAACACCGCCCTAGGACTTTGGAAATCTTGGCTTTGCCTTTAGCTTCTTCAGTAGTCAGCTATATTCAAAAGCAAAACCATTGACACTCCATAATCAATTCTGTAAATTAACAGGGTTAGATAAAAAATATTTGGATCCTATTCATCATATAATTGGTTATTCTGTTCATGTTTTATTTAGTTACATTACTCAATAATTGGAATTGAGAGTGCCAGAGTAAGCTGACTGATATTAAACATCTCCATGAGAACACAGCTATGTGAGTGAGAACATCAAATATTGTGCCTGATATAAAACAGTGTTCAATAATTACTTAATTGACTAGTGGTTCCAGACCACCCTAAGAGCTTGAAGTGATTTCGATATTTCACATGGAACAATGAGCTTTGGGCACTTGGATAAGATCTGGGAAGGCTGTACCCAGGTAAATAGAAGGGGCTTTTCATTTGACCATCTGTCCAGTCAGAACGTAAAGATCTATTTGGCTCATTCCTGGCTGATTCAGCTTATGGCTTTAGTTTGTTACTTTTAACTAATCAATTTCCTTTTCTTTTATTTTGAGCTATTTTCACCTGTATCAAATTCTTTGATGTGATAGGTAGCAAATGAGGAGAACAGTATGAGTTACTTGATGGTTTATTTTCCTTGAGTTTTATTCTTCACAGGGAAATTCTTAACTAGAGAGAATAAGGCACCCATTACTAAATCTTAGCTTAGCAACAAATTGGATTGGCTATAGATAGTGCCTGCTTTAGCAACTGGACATCTTGTGATGATCCAATATGGTGGTTCATTTTTGAGGCTTTTCTTCTGAAAACCTTCTCCATAAAAAGTGATTGTTATTTAAAAAAAATTAAAATATAGGCAAAGAACATGAACAAACACTTCTCAAAAGAAGACATACTTGCAGCCAAGAAACATACAACAAAAAAAAAGCTCAACATCGCTGATCATTAAAGAAATGCAAATCAAAACCACAATGAGATATCATCTCACACCAGTCAGAATGGCAATTATTAAAAAGTCAAAAAACAACAGATTTTGGAGAGGTTGTGGAGAAAAAGGAATGCCTGTACACTGTTGGTGAGAGTGTAAATTAGTTCAGCCATCGTGGAAGACAGTGTGGCAATTCCTGAAAGACCTAGAGGCAGAAATACCATTTGACCCAGCAATCCCATTACTGGGTATATGCCGAAAGGGACATAAATCATTCTTTTATAAAGATACGTATATATACGTGTTCATTGCAGTATCATTCACAATAACAAAGATGTAGAATCAACGTAAATGTTGATCAATGATAGACTAGATAAAGAAAATGTCGTATATATGCACCATGGAATACCTTGCAGCCATTGAAAGGAATGAGATTATGTCCTCTGAAGAGACATGGATGGAGTTGGAAGCCATTATCCTCAGCAAACTAATGCAGGAACAGAAAACCAAATACTGCATGTTCTCACTTATAAGTGGGAGCTGAATGATGAGAACACATGGACACATTGGGGGAAGCTACGCACACTGGGGCCTGTTGGGCAGGGGGTGGAAGGAGTGAGAGCATCAGGAATAATAGCTAATGGACGCTGGGCTCAATACTTAGGTGATGGAATGATCTGTGCAGCAAACCACCATGGCACATGTTAACCTATGTAACAAACCTGCACATCCTGCATGTGTATCCCCGAACTTAAAAGTTGAAGAAAAAAAGTGATTGTCAGCCTGGGCCCTTGGAAATATGAAATAATGAAAGTAGCTAAGTGCAGTTGAGTGAGAAAGGAAACAAGATGAGAGATCCCAGATTTGCCTAGATATAAGTAAGCATTGTAGGTCTTTCACCAATTAAATGATCTTAACAATTTAGAGTTATGATTGAAAATTCTATTGGCTAGTACTCATAAACTTTTTACAAAAGTAAAAATTTTACAGGAGAAATCATATGGTCTGGCTGGATCTCTTTTTCTGTGAAGTTTCTGGAAAATTGACTAGCAGTTTTATTATTTTAGATAAGTATACTCCATTTTGGAATCTCTTCTTAAAATTGTAATGGAAGTCTTATTTTGAAATCACAGCCATAAAGACACACTCCAAGCAATTCCCACAGTGCTGAGTCCCCCAAATGAGTGAGCACGTGGTGTGTGTAGCTTGGTGGTGAGCAGATGAGCAGAAAGGTGATTTAGCTGCTCTAAGCAACCACAAGGAAAAATATATTACAAATATTCAATATTTGATATGCAGTTGAATTTTATTATGCATTCATCAAATCATTGCTGTGCCAAATGCTCCAGTTTGGAAACCACAAAGAGAAATAAGACATTGATTCTTTGTCTCAAGCTGTCTCTGATATTCATGTACTTTGACTGCCATCTTCAAAAGGCATATAGATAACCAAGAAATTCTTTGTTGTAATATGGAATATAAAGCAGAAGAGTTACAATGGGAATAACATGTGCAGGAGAGCCTGTCTCTTCAGTAGAATCATGGAGAAGAAGGAAGCAGGAAGTAATCATTTGTCGGTTCAGCTAGTTAATTTGAAATAATGACACATTGAAACCATTATTTCCCAATTAACTAAGACTGGAAAGAAGAAAGTCAACTAACTAGTTACGATTAAGAATAAAAAGGATATGCTCATTCTTAATGAATGAAAATGAAATACCTTAAATGGCCCATAGGGACAGATAAGGACATGCCTCTTCAAAGAAGATTATAAGTTCTACATAAGAACAGCCACTATCTTTATACACTACAGAATTAAGAATGAAGACTCTGGATTGACCTTAAGCACTGTAATGTTTTTTAAGGAATTGCTTTCGATTATTTTTCTGCAGTTTTAAAATAATTTTTATATATCTTAGAATAGAAGAGGTGAGGATTGAGGCGATTTATAAGACATATATAAAACAAGACATGAGAGGCCAGGTGTGGTGGCTCACGCCTGTAATCCCAGCACTTTGGGAGGCCAAGGCAGGTGGATAATGAGGTCAGGAGATCGAGACCATCCTGGCTAACATGGTGAAACCCCATCTCTACTAAAAATGCAAAAAATTAGCCGGGCGTGGTGGCGGGCACCTGTAGTCCCAACTACTCAGGAGGCTGAGACAGGAGAATGGCATGAATCCGGGAGGCGGAGCTTGCAGTGAGCTGAGATAGCACCACTGCACTCCAGCCTGGACAACAGAGCCAGACTCCGCCTCAAAAAAAAAAAAAAAAAACACACACACGAGACAAAAAAAAAGACTGGAGTGAGATGGAATGAGACGGCACTATTTAAAAGCTAAGTTAACTCTGAGATTCCTGGAAGCCAAATTTTAAAACCTAAAATATTACTCCTTTCATTTTTCAGTCAAAAGAATAAATAAATTACTTATGAGAAATAGACTTTTTATGCCACAGAATTCCAAATCAAAGTCCATATACAGATTTATATATAAATTATTTTATTAAGAATTAATTATAAAATGATATTTACATAACATTAGGTTGGTGTAAAAGTAATTGTGGTTTTTGCCATTACTTTTAATGCAAAAACCACAACTATTTTTGCACCAACCTAATAAAACCTTTGCCTTATTTGATAAAGCTTCTGAATCTTTGGAAGCATCTAATTTAATCATTTTTCTATTCAAGAGTATTGCTTTCCTTTGTTTCTGGCCTCTTAGCTGCATGACTGTCAGTGACTTCTCACAGCCTTAGTCTCTGGATCTACAAAATAAGTATCCTAGTGCCTTTCTCAAGGAATGGTTGTAAAGATTAAAAGAGGTAATGCACCAAAAGCAAAATCTCTGAAACAGTAATTGTTCAATAAAGCTAAGGTGCCTCGGTCTTCATTGTCATTGTCCTCAACATCATCATCATCATTTCTACCACAACACTTCCAGAGACCTGCAATGTATCTTCCAACTATACATGGTAGATGGAGGGAAATAAAGTCTTATTTCAGTGCAGCTGGCCACCCTGCTTATAATAGCATTACATGTATTCAGGAGTATCTAGAACATAAATTATTAAACCAGCAGTAGTCCCTGATAACAACTACGTTAGGTTTTATGATGTCAAGATTCTGAAGCTACCAGAGGAAAGCTGATTTTTAGTTCTCTCAACACCGGATTTTTTTTAAAAAATTGGTTTTCCAATTTCGATTTTCTCCTTTCTTTTCTGACATGGTGGAGATTGTACATGCAAGAATAATGTTAGTTGGCTGGAGTAGGAAAAACAAAAGAAAGTAAATCAGAAAGTATGTGTAAAGGACTGACCAACACTAACACATTGGTTATCTTTCTCATTTGTCCTATTGCAGCTGTGAATTATTTTTTCTTGTTAAAGAGGGAGAAAATCCTTCCAGAAAAAAAATTAAAACCATCTGACTACATTTTTAGGGTGTCTCTGGAGACTTAAGGCTGAGATTTGAATTTTTTTTTAAGTTATTGAGTCCTTCAAGTTTAGGAAGTGAGGCCTTAGAATACTCTCAAATTAGTGGTTCAAATTCTCTATGTAGCTTTTAAACTAGCAAAGTTCTTTGACATCGCTCTTAGCAAGAAAGCAATAGATGTATATGTCTCTTTTTATGTTTGGTCAGAATAAAAGACATAACTTTAGAATAAAATATTTCTTCTCTCTAAATATTCAAGTTTCTCTTTTGTATTTTTTCACGTTTACCTTTTTTGTTTGCTTGCTGAATTTGTAGAGTTTTGTAACCCTGACTATACTGTCACATTAGGCAAATACATGCCATTAGTGGTCAAAGTGTGGATGAGGGATATAGATAAAGAAACAAATATAATAAGATAAAAGAATCAGATAATCAGAAAAAAGCCCTTTATAATACTGCTAAACGAGTGAATTAAATAATCATAAATGACTTCTAAGATTAAAAAAAAATTATCCTGGGTTATTATCCTGGGTTAACATCCAGAAGTGACTGGGGAGAGAAAAACAATAAACAATGAGCTGTGCTCAGGGGTTTCCAATAGATTTAGTGCCGCTCTCAAGAGTTCATGAATGGAGAACATTACCACCACCACCACATTAATTGTCCTGAGTCCCTGCTCCTTGGGTTTGCAAATTCTATGGGTCGCTGAGGGGACTAGTAGGCTGTTCACATCAATAATCAGATAGGAACGGAACAAACTCCAAGGTGATGAATTTTTTAGTCTACAGGTAAGGTAGTGGATAATGATAAACGAATGATGTCTCCTCCAAGAGAGAGAATATTTCTGCTGGAGTCTGTGCTCACATGGGTCCCTTGTGTTTTTTGGACCCCTGAACAGTCTCCATCTTGGCAGTCTCTTGCCGTGCTTGATTGGCTGGTTTTTTGGAGGCAATGGGCATTCTTTCTTAGGCAACCTCCAAATGATCTTCTATTAGATTGGTGCAAAAGTAATTGCGGTTGTTGCCACTGAAAGTAATGGCAAAACCGCAATGACTTTTGCACCAGTCTGATAGCTATACTGGCTCACTGCTAACCTCCCACCATCTTTTGTACTCATCGCTGTTCTTTTTAAAAATGTAGACACATTGTATTTTTCCCCTCAACTTTTTTTCTCCAGAGGCGTTTATTTCCTTTAACTTTCCTCCTTTGGAACCCCGTTCTCTTCTTTCTTAACAATTGATCTAGATTGCTCATTAAAACCAGGGCTGAAAATCAATCAGAAAAAGCAGTTCTGTTTCCCTTGAAGAAGAGGCTTACTTTTTAAACTATGCGAAGGTGAAAGGGGGAATATTTGCAGTCCATCCGTGGTAAATCAATTATAAAAATAGCTAGTATTTATTGAGCAACTACTCTGTCAGTTACTTGTTCTACATTTTATAGAACTTAAAGTTCTAAAAAATAGAATTTAAAATAGAACTTGGCTGGGTGCTGTGGCTCACCCTTGTAATCCCAGCACTTTGGGAGGCCAAGCTGGGCGGATCACAAGGTCAGGAGTTTGAGACCAGCCTGACCAACATGGTGAAACTCCGTCTCTACTAAAAATAGAAAAATCCGCTAGGCGTGGTGGTGCGTGCCTGTAATCCCAGCTACTCAGGGGGCTGAGGCAGGAGAATCACTTGAAGCCGGGAGATGGAGGTTGCAGTGAGCCAAGATCATGCCACTGCACCCCAGCCTGGTTGACAGAGCAAGGCTCCGTCTCAAAAAATAAATAAAATAAAACTTAATACTTAAATACTTATTTAAGTATTTTCCCCCTCATTATACACCGTTAGTCCTGTCACTGAACCTGCTATTCAAGACATCAGCTTTCCATTTTTTGGGCAAGGACATAAGAATCAATCTGCATTTCTGCTAGATAACTCAAGTTTTCAAGACTGGCTGGTAGAACACAGGCTAGTTGATTTTTATATACAGTATTGTCTCAATAATTCTAAGACTTCTCTTTTAGAGTTTGGATCTACTAATCATATATGATAATATTTTGGTCATGCTAGTTCTTAGAGAGCAAGGAAGGGACCCAACTGTTCATATTTCTCCTAAGACTAATTAACAATGGGCTTATTATAACAAAGGGTTTTGTGGGAAACAAATTAAATGGCTGTCACAATGGTACCAGCCTGAACTTACTGATTGAATAAACTGAAGGCTGTCTGGAAACGCTGGATTTCTGACTGACCCTGAACGAATTAGTTATCTTCAATCCAAATTGCATTTTGAGCTCTCTGAAATCACAAGAAAAAATACTGTTTCTAAAACTAAAGTAATCCACATTCTTATCTTAAATCTCTATTTCTAAAATCACTAGGTTTTTCCCACTTTTTAAAGTTAATTTATTCTGACAAGAAAGCCCCGGGATTTCAGAGTTACTGAGATGTAATGATAGACACTGTGATTTTTTTTTAAAAAAAGTTACTAATTGTTCATGCTTGAGTTAAAAAATTAATCAATGAAATGCTAGTTAATTTTTGGATACTCTTTCAGTAACAGGTGTCGTATCTGAGAATATAACATCAGTGATTTTATCCAACTGTATGTTTCTACATCTTAAAATGTTTCCTGTCAATGTTATTTCACTTAATAAAAACAAACTATTTTTATTCTAATGAAAAATAGTTTTAATGCCAAAAAGATTTAGTCACAATGTAGAAAACCCAGACATCCTAAAACCTGCTGATTTTCCCCTTTCTGAATTTCCATGCTAATTTATTACACATACGTCTCTCTAGGAAGTTTTAATTAGATATTAAAAATTTTGACATTTGACAAATATTGGGATAAAATTATTCATATTCATATTTAATAAAGCTCTTATACATTGGCAGCTTTTTTTTAAAACTTGACATTTAAAGGAAGTAATATTTATATTTGGAAAATGACAAGCTTGACATAACTGGATCCTGGTGAAGAGATAGCTAATTGGCATATACTGTGGTGGATCTCCTGCTGAGTGCTTGGATTAATAAAAGCTTTCTTTGGTGTCAAAGTAATTCTCTAGTGTATTTAAATGCAACTGTTTCTTAAAAATCTCCAAAGATTTTAGTGTTGAAATAGTTCTCTAGCACTTCTAAGCGCTGCTGACAATAACAAAACAAACAAAAAAATACAAAAACATAAAACAAAACTTTTAATTATAGAAACTTTCAAATATACACAAAAATAAGCAAACAATCAGTGAAACTTCCTGTCCCATCGCCCCGCATCAACACCATTAACCAGTCATGACTAATCCTGCCCCATGCATGTCCCCCGCCTCTCCCCAACTTCTCATGTTGCTTTGAAACAAATCCCAGATATTATATCATTTCATTGTGAGGTTGTTGTGAGGATTAACTAAAAGCATGCCTGTCATATGGGTCTCTAAAGGATGAGTTCCCTGTTACTCTCACCATAATTACAATACCAGTATCACACCTAAAAACTAATAAACTCTTAGTGTCACAGAATTTTGAGTCAGGGTTCAAATTTTCAATTATCTCCAAATTTATGACATAGCTTAACATGTTTTTCTAACCTATCTCTATAGTTTCTGTAAGTTGGAAGTTGGATCTAAACTCTGGATCAAGATTCTGTTTTATGTTTTTGTTCTTGTTTTTTATTGATGAGATTATGTCATAGCTGTATTCATTCTTCCTTTGAGGAGGCATATAATTTCTGACTTTCTTTTTTGTGATGCAGTTCATGCTTAACGTCTAGATCCATTTGCTTATTATTAGTTCAGATGTTCAAATTCTTGATTTATTACCTGGAATACTTCTACCAAGAGAATTTATGGAATTAAATAATTTTGTATGTTTTAATTCACTTTAGTTCTTATTAATGCCTGAATTGTTCCAACTCAGACCAGTAGGAGCCTATTTAAGTTTTCTTCTGAGTTTTTCTATGGATCTAGTAGTCTTTAACAGCTTTATTATTATCAGATATGATAAGATGGTCCAGACTTATCTTGTATATTTCATGACTCAGGCCTGAATCAGCTATTTCTTCAATGACCCTTAATTCCTTTCAGAAGGAAATAGTGTTTAGAGATGCACAATCTGGGCACTAGGATTGTCCATTGCTACTGGGTTGGTTGGCTTCCTTCCTTCCTTCCTTGCTTCTTTCCTTCCTTGCTTCCTTCCTTCCTTGCTTCCTTCCTTTTTTCCTCCCTTCCTTCCTTTCTCCCTCCCTCGCTTCCTCCCTTCCTTCCTTTCTTGAGACCAAGTTTCACTCTGTCACCCAGGGTGTAGTGCAGTGGCGTGATCTCAGCTCACTAAAACCTCTCTGCCTCCTGGATTCAAGTGATTCTCCCACCTCAGCCTCCAGAGTAGGTGGGATTACAGGCATATGCCACCACACCCAGCTAATTTTTATATTTTTAGTAGAGATGGGGTTTCATCATATTGGTCAGGCTGGTCTCAAACTCCTAACCTAAAGTGAGCCAGACTGGTCTCAAACTCCTGATCTCAAGTGATCTGTCTGCCTCAGCCTCCAAAAGTGCTGGGATTACAGGAGTCAGCTGCCGCACCCAGCATCTTGGTCATTGTTTCCAGGCCTCATTAGCACATTAGAGTTTTTAAACATGTTTGTCTTTTTCCCTTATGTTATTTACAAATTAAATATCAGCTGTTTGTTTACATGTACATTTTTTACTTGTAAGACTTGCTTGACCCAGGAGAGATATAAAGCAGCTTACATTTCACAAGAGTGTTCATTGGCACAGATGAAATTAGAAGACAGCATTTCAAGTCATATTAAAACATTTTGCAACAACATCTTGTATGTTTAAAATTCTGTGTCTCATATTTGAACTACATATAAATAGGCAATCTTTTGAGTTCAATTTCTCCTGAAAATCAATTCTAATAAATAGATTTATATGGTGGGAAATACACAATAGCTTAATAATTATGTGAATATATTAGTGAATTAGAATCCACTGGCAAATTAGTCACTATTTTTCTAATTAGAGTGTGAAATCTTAATTTTTTGGAGTCTGATTAGCCGATAATAGCTATGTCATGATGTTCATGCAAAAACCTGTTTCGATGAGCATTGCAATATAAAAAGTACCAGTTAATAGGCAAAATGAAAACAAAAGAAAAACAAGTACTCATTATTTTCCCTTCAAAATTTTCTGAGCACCTGATAAAATATGACAGTGAAACTTCAGATACATCAATAGCAAAATTAGTATTACCGGATATTGTCTTAGCTTTTTGTATAATTAAAGGCTGAGAAAAAAATGTATGCTGAAGAAGAGCTGAATCTGGATATCTGCAACTAAGAAGATAGACAATTGAAGCAAGTTATTCAGTTTATTTAGAAAAATTTAAAAAATTAATCAGTTTTTCATTAAACTTGACTTGTATAATATGCATAAAATCAAGTATTAAGCCTGAACTCTTAAGTATTGTAATTTTCAAAAAATCCTGTTGGGGTGGGAGTAGATGAATGACTGTGTGTCACTAGAAGCTTAGTAAAATTATAAGAGTATAGCAGTAGAATAAATTCTATTCAGCCACAGAAAAAAATGAGGCAGATCTATATGTGCTGCTATGGAAATCTCCAAAGTTTAGTACAGTTTGTTGGTTAGAAACATGGGCTGTGGAGCAAGTCTTCAATCTTGACGCTATTAGTACAACCTTGAGCAAGCTACCTAATTATTTTAGATCTCAGTTTTCTTAATCTGTAAAATAAATATTATAATAATATATACCTCTGAGGGTTGTTGTGAGGATTAACTAAAAGCATGCCTGTTTTATGATAAATATTTAGCCTAGCTTTCTCCTCCTCCTCCTCTAACCCTCTTCTTTCTCTTTTTCATCTTTGTCCTCCTTCCCCGTTGCATTTTTTTCTTACATCATCATCATCTTGCTGAATAAAAACTGGAAGCTTTATATAATTGTTTATAAGGCAGGATCTATTTGTGTTAATTAAAGCATGTTGATATATATTTACATATAGAAGCTTATATACTTATATCCATAAACACTTATGGACAGTTACATTAAAAACAATTAAGAAGAGCTTACCTCTGGAGAGCAAATCTCTTAAAGAAGGAAAGGAGAGAGGCAAACACTTGATATATTATGCTTTTTCTTGTTTTAGGCTTGAACTTTGTATCTCCATGTATTTTTTAAGTAAAAACAGTATAAATTTAAAAATAAATAATGTAATAAACTTAATAAATCAGCTATATTTGGTCTTAACTATGAGACCAGCCTAATGAAAGATGGACAAAATAGGTGCCTAGATGAAATTATTCAAAGTACTTATATATGGCCACTTCTCTAAATTATCTTGTCTACTAGCCCACTTAATTCAATGAAATTCTTCTACTAGAGGCTCATTCCTTTGTGTTAGTATTTTCCCTTTTTACAGAAAGAAAAATAAAAACTTATGGAGAAGTTAATTTAAGTGAACCATTAGTTATTGGCATTAAAATATAAATTCCTTTTTTAAAGTTGTCTTCCAGCCCATAATATATATCTGCTACACTGCTCTCTGATAGAATGGATGTTCAGATTGTTGGAGAGCCAGTGAGTTATGAGATCAAGATAAAAAAAAAATTGAGGTGAAGCGTACTGAAATGAGATTGCAAGGTATCTAAAAAAGGAAGGTTTTCTGATCCAACAGTCTAGACTTAAAATCTCAGCTCTGCCCAATGAAGTAATGTGTAGCCCTGAAAAAGTCACACTTAACTTTTCAGATGCTTTTCTTCATCAATATAATTGAGACAAAAAGACTCACATTTAAAGACTAATTCGGTATTTGAACTTGCTTAACATAAGCCTCCGGTATACTGTTCATTGCTATTTTAGTAGGAGGGAAGCAGAGTCCAAGGACACTCCTGGCTAAATCACTAAACAACTAAGTGAACTTGGCTTTGCCATTATCATTTTTGTATCTCCAGTTACTCATCTAAAAGGAGAGCTGGGTTATGAATGATCATGAAGTTTTCCCGAATCAATATTCAATGGCTAATTATTTGATAGTATTGTACTATAATACAGTCTCAAAATTTTGTCACCTCAAGAGGAACTAACTGTAACCCTAACCTTTCTCGTTGTTGATTTTTTAAGTCACTTGGTCTTTATAAAAAAAGAACTCTTGATGATAGAAATGTTCAGTACATTAAAAAATAACATATACCTGCCACTACATCTTAAATATTTAATTGTTTAGTATTTTAGAACATTATAAAACCACCTAATGGTTTACCTAATTTATCTGATAATTTATAATTATTTGCCATAATGATACGTTGCACAGTATGTTTTCATCTGATGTATGCATTCCAGACTTAAAAGTCCATGTCCTATTTTCAACTATATCTCCCTTTGTTATAAAATTATCTTTCTCTGTAATAAAAATCATTTTTCATTTTAGGTTATAATTTAAGAAATTACATTTTCTGGTTACACACACACACACACACACACACATATATAATGCTTAAAAATCTACCACGATGACTTTTAAACTATGTAATCTTTTATGTCTATCATTTATTATTCAATAAATATTTATTGGATGCCTCCCCTGAACAAGGCCTAATTTTAGAAACTTTGGAGGCTAAATGATAAATCACACAAAAATCCAACACTTAGAAAGTTTTAAGTCTTGATAATGAGATGAGATGCACATATCTCTATCTCCACCCCTATCCAAAGTAAACTTCAAAGAAAATCATGAATTTTTAATGAAACAGAATTATTTTTAACAGACTATTAACTCTTAATTTAAGCTGTGGTGCTGAATCATATGATACTGTATATTGCCTGCACTGGTTGAAAATCATAATCAAGTAATGAGAATTTGCCTAAAGAGTGCATAGTTCATTTAATGCAGTAGTCATGATATATTAATTTTTATTCTCTTTTTTTTAAACTCTGAGTACTCACTAATCTTCGCAGTGTTTCTGTAAACAGAAAGAAGGCAGGTGGCACTAGATATTTTTTCTCTAATCATCTTTCCTGCTGGACCTAGAGTGGTTGAAAATGTCAATTTGCTCTATAAATATTTTTCTTTGAACATTTTTTTAACTGCCAAGTGACCTCAGCATTATCAATAAGGGTTTTTGTTCAGTGACATTTAATATTCAATTACGGAAATATATGTCATTTTAATGTCTAACCTTCATCCTTCTTATAAAAAGTTTGTAGAGCACAGAAGGAAAATAGAGCATTTCTAGGCATTAACTATGTCTCATGGAGGAAGTAATTATATTCCAGTAGGTGTATTTTTTCATCATGTTTGCAGTAAGTTATATCCACCGCAAGAATGCCTAAAGTAGGCCGGGCATGGTGGCTCATGCCTATAATCCCAACACTTTGGTAGGATGAGGCGGGCGGAACACTTAAGTCCGGGGGATTGAAACTAAACCCCATCTCTATAAATAAATGAATAAATAAGACCAGAATGCCTAAAGTATCTATAGAAGGCCTAATTAATCAATATATGAATTGGTGATCAGTTCTGCGTTTTTGGCACTACATTTTTGCCCTTTGCCCCTGGGATTCAAATGCAGATTTCAGGTTTTGGTAGATAGTCATAGAAAATAGGAGCTCCTACTTTCTTTTTCAAAACCAGTAATTCACTTTCTTTGTACGCAGAGCAAAAGGAATCCGTGATGAGTCACTGCTATTTTAAAGAAGAAATAATCACTAGATAGTAGTACATTTATTGTTAATATATTAAGCACTTTGGATGCCTTCTTTGTACAACCAGTCTTATTTAATTAAGCTTAATGGTTTAATTTTTTTTTCTTCTAAGAGTGATCCCCAAAGTATCTTTATAGTCATTTTCAGTAAAGGTGAACTCTTTAGTTGCTAAAGAACACGCTTGCTGAATTTGTTTCCCCACAGATAAGTAAAATATGCCTTTCTGTGTTATTATTCTGAAGGTAAATTAACACTTAACTAGGGCATATTCATGTCACCGATAGAGAGTCGTGACTTCAAGTTGCCCAGGTTCTTGGTGTTTTGAACAAAGAATTGGACAAAATGCTCAGCAAAGCAAGGAAAGAATGAAGCAACAAAAGAACGAAAGCAGGGATTTATAGAAAACAAAAGTACACTCCCACAGTGTGGGTGCAGACCCGAGCAGCGGCTCAAGGGCCTGTATACAGTTTCTTCTTGGGTTCAAATATCTCCTAGAAGTTTCCCATTGGCCACTTCATACTCACCTCATGTAACTGAAGTGGTAGCCCACAATCAGTCTGACTGGTTGCAGAAAGCAGCCAATTAGAGGCTGAAATGAAGTTACAAGGGTCACATTCCTGTGCAAACATCTGATTGGTTGCAAAACATTAAACCAAGTCTGTGGCCCTTTTTAGTGAAGAGTCCTATGAGACTACACAGGTCTCTTGCCTATGATGCCAGCCCAAGAGTCACCGTCTTCTCTCTAGGTCTAACTCTCCTCATCTCTCAGCCTCTGGGTTAAGGCTTTTTTTTTTTTTTTTTTTTAATTTTTATTTTTTAGTGAAGCTGGAATAGACCAACAACTCCTAGAGGTCAGAGTTTCACCAACCAGTATAAAGCATAGCCCTGGTATTCACGAGGTGCTCAGGAGAGAACCTATCCAGCCCACCATGCTTTTTCCCTCTTGTGGAATCTGGACTTGTTTTCTCTTCAGTCCATTTGCTGCTTAATCGTGTACCATGTCAGGAAACCTCATGGTTTTTGTTGAATTGGAATCTTGGCTCTCTAATATTATTTTACTTTTTATCTCATCTCAATTGTGTACTCCTTGATAAGAGTCCATTTCCTAGAATTATTATATCCCCTACATACTAAGCACAGTATCTTTTCATGTGAGTTTGAGAAAAAATTTTCTTGTATAACCATTGACAAAATTAATTAGCAACGCTAAAACCAATGAAAACACATTACTCTTAGTTCTTAGAGTATTAAAGAATTCAGTGTTGACTATCAAACTGTTACCTTTGCCTTATTTTTTAATGTATTGTAATTGAAAGTAATTAATTTTAAATCTAAGCTTTAATCATGTAACATAGCATTTCCTAGAGTGTGTTCCACGGGATATTGATGAGCATTATGTAGGTTTCTGTGATCAAATAAGTTTGGGAATGTTTTAGAAAATAATAATATCACTAACACTATACTGATTCCTGTTGTCTTTCCCATTTCCACTGCTGCTGCCTTAGGCAAGGCTTTCATTAGCACTTCCCTGAGATGTTACCCCACCCTACCTCTAACTGTCCCCATCTCTGTCAATTCATTTTAGTTCAACTGGAATCATCAGTTGCATACTGTGTAATCACTGGTACCTGTGATCTCACCAAAAGAATCTGTCCTAAAACTGCTTTTACATTTGTGGTTCTCAACTGGGGGCGATTGTACCCTCCAGGAGACTTGGCAATGTCTGTAGACATTTGTGGTTGTCACAACTCAGGCTGGAGCAAGAGATGTTATTGAAGTCCAATGGGTAAAGCCCAGGGATTCTGCTAAACATTCTACAATGCACAAGACGGCCCTTGAAACTAAGAATCAAACATCTCAGAATATTAATACTATACTGATTATACCACTGACTTCTTAGAAACTGTCACTGGTTTTCCATCTCGTACCTAAGGAATTTCATTACCTCAGGCATGATATTCAAAGGCTTTCACAATCTGACAGTAGCCTTCCTTTCTAGGCCTTTTCCACTAGTCCTTTCAATACATACTACTCTCCAGTCTAATCAAATGACTCAGTCCTCCTCCAACACAACCTGTACTTCCCTACTTTTCTGTTTTGTGTGATATCCTTTTGCCTATGGTGGGATGCCCTTCCCTCTTGTTTACCTATAGGTTACCCCAGTTCCAGGTCAAATGTCACTTTCTCTAGGAAGTCTCCTTTGATTTTCTTCTTACTACTCCCCTAGAAAAGTGATTTCTCTCTTCTTTGGACCCCCTTAGCATTCTATTTCCCTCATATTTGGCACATGATTGGCACAAAAATTTTACAGATCTTACTTTTTTTATTATTATTATTTAGTAGGAGTTTTGCTCTGTCACCAGGCTGGAGTACAGTGGCACGATCCTGGCTCACTGCAACCTCCGCCTCCCAGGTTCAAGCGATTCTCCTGCCTCAGCCTCTGGAGTAGCTGGGACTACAGGTGCACGTCACCATGCCCAGCTAATTTTTGTGTTTTTAGTAAAGACAGGGTTTCACCATGTTGGCCAGAATGGTCTCGATCTCTTGACCTCATGATCCACCTGCCTCAGCCTCCCAAAGTGCTGGGATTACAGGTATGAGCCACCGTGCCCAGCCCTTACTTCTAATAAACAGTAAATATTTGAATGATAGCATCATTAACAACAACAACTTTGTGTCCTGTAAAGCTTTTAATAGATGTGTTCCATAAATACTTAAATTGAATTACATTATTTAGTTTAGAGAAGAGATTTCTAGTTCAAACTTTATCACTGGCTTTAAATTTGTCTATGTATTTAACAAGAATTGAGTTTCTGTCGTTAGTAATAACATTATTTTAAGAGCTATCTTCTTCTGGAAAGAAAAGCTTTAGGCTTAATACAAAACTGGCCACAACTGAACTATAACCACAAAACTATTATATATATTACACTATTATAACTCCTTTGATAGTTAACGAAAGGATTCTGATATAATAGCACTAATGCAATGATGTTGTTAATACTTTTTGTTTAAGGAAATAATCACTAATGTTAGTTAAGTGATTTTTGACACAAATTTTAAACAAAGCTGTCTCAGACTTATTCTTTAAAGTATAGGGAAATTGATTGGCTTGTAATTGGTAATTCAAAGGTAGGGTTATAGGTAGGGTTAACATCTTCAAACTGCTGGCTAAACAAGTTTAGCATCTCTTAAATATAGATTTTAGAAAAAAAGGGAAAGAGTCATTACCAGATACTTTGGAGGGAACATCAAGAAAGAACTTTCCCAGAGCTCCTAGGAAAGCACTTCTCATCTCATTGATCCCATTTCTTTTTAAAATTTTTTGTCATTTGGCCTTTTTAATTTTTAAAATATTTTATTTTTAATTGACAAATAATTGTATATATTTATAGGATACAATATAATGTTTTGATATATGTATACATTGTGGAGTGATTAAATCAAGGTAATTAACATATCTATCATATCTTTTTGTGGTAATAATATTTAAAATCTATTACTTTAGCAATTTTGAAATATGCATTACTATTAACTACAGTCACCATGCCGTGCAATAGATCACTACAACCTATTCCTCCTGTCTAACTGAAACTTTGAGCCCTTTGATCAACATCTTCTCTTCTACTACTCCTCTCCAGCCTCTATTCTACTCTCTGTTTCTATGAACTCAACATTTTTAGCTTCCATATATAAGTGAGATCATGTGGTATTTGTCTTCTGTGCCTAGCTTATTTCACTTAGTATAATGTTCTCCAGGTGCATTCATGTTGTCACAAATGACAAGATTTCCCCTTTATTAAAGCCAAATAGTATTTCATAGTGTGTATATATACATTTCTGTATTCATTCATCCCTTTGTAGACACTTAGGTTGATTCCCTATCTTAGCTTTTGTGAATAGTGCTGTAATGAACACAGAGTGTAGGTATGTCTTCTACATACTGATTTCATTTCCTTTGGATATATGCCCAGAAGTGGGATTGCTGGATCATATGGTAGTTCTATTTTTAATTTTTTTTAGCAATCTCCATACTGTTTTTGATTATGGCTGTGCCAATCTACATTCCCACAAACAGTGTACAAGGATTCCCTTTTCTCCACATCCTCAACAACACTGATCTTTTGTCTTTTTTGATAGCCATTTTAAAAGGTGGGAGGTAGTATCACGTTGAGGTTTTGATTTCCATTTCCCTGATGATTAATGATATTTAGCAATTTTTCATATAACTATTGGCCATTTATATGTCTTCTTCTTTTGAGAAATACCTGTTCAAGTCCTTTGCTTATTTTCTTTTCTTTGACTTTTTTTCTTTCTTTTTTTTCCTTTGTAGAGTCTCGCCCTGTTGCCCAGGCTGGAGTGCAGTGATGTGATCTCAGCTCACTGCAACCTCTGCCTCCCAAGTTCAAGCAATTCGCTTGCCTCAGCCTCCCGAATAGCTGGGACTACAGGCATGTCTCACCATGCCTGGCTAATTTTTTGTATTTTTAACAGAGGTGGAGTTTCACCATGTTGGCCAGGCTGGTCTGGAACTCCTGGCCTCAAGTGATCCACCTAGCTTGGTACCCCAAAGTGCTAGGATTACAGGCATGAGCCACCACAGCTGGCCTCTTTGCCTATTTTTAAAATCAGATTATTTGTTTTCTTGCTAAGGTTGAGTTGAGTTCCCTATATATTTTGAATATGAGTATTTTATCAGATGTATAGTTTGCAATTATTTTCTCCCAATTCCAAGATTATATATTCTTTCTATTGTTTACTTTGCCATGCAGAAGCTTTTTAGTTTGAGGCAATCCCATTTGTCTATTTTTGTTTTTGTTTCCTCTGCTTTTCGGGTCATATTTAAAAAAAATCACTGCCCAGATCAATGTCAAGAAACTTTTTGCCTATGTTTTCTTCTAGAGGTTTTATAATTTTAGGTTTTATGTCTAAGTCTTTAATCCATTTTGAATTGATATTTGTATATGGTGTAAGACAAGGATCCAATTTCATTCTTCTGCTTCTGGATATTCAATTTCCCCAATACTATTTATTGAAAAGACTATCCTTTCCTAGTTGTGTGTTCTTGGTACCTCTGTCAAAGTTTAATTGACTGTAAATATGTGGATTTAGTTCTGAGCTCTCGATTCTATTCCTTTCGTCTGTGTTCTGCTTTCATGCCAGTTCTATTTTGTTTTGGTTACTGTAGCTTTGTCGTGTATCTTGAAAGAAGGTAGTGTGATACCTTCAGCTTAGTGCATTTTGCTGAAGATTCCTTTGGTTATTCATGGTCTTCTATGTTTTTTTATTAGTTTTGAGATTTATTTAAGGAAAGAAAAAAACACACACACACACAACCAAACTCAGGAAGCTGCTTATTAATAGAATCTACCACATCTTTAAAATGAGGTTTTCCTTGTGTCATCTCTGTGAATTTAAACCTATTTTAATAGCTAAAAATGGACAGTTGGATAACATATTCTTCACACTTTTTATATTTTTAAAAGTTAATAAATCACCTCTTTATTCTTTTACTCAGATTTGGATAATTCCAAATTTTTTATTAATGTTTAAACTTTAGTTATTTTGGTTTCTCATCTCTGTTCACTGTTCTAAGTTTCTCTGCACATTTTAAGCATGAGGAAGCTGACAGTGTACACAAATACTCTCCTACTGGGTGCATGTCTTCTTGTTAGAAACAAAACAATCAAGAGATTTGAATAAGCTTTTCAATCTTTTGTGAGGAAATTATTTCAGCCCAGTTTAGAATTTCTGTATTTTTCCTCCCATCTTGGGTTACTTGTTAGACTCTATACAAAGTGTGTAAATCTTGATTGGAGAAGACACTGCTGATGGTGCACATGATTTATTATAACCATGAAATTAAGTCCTGGGCCACATGCCCAGTATCTAAACTAAATCAAGGAGGGCTTAATTGAAATTCAGCAGTGAGCCTGGAAGAACTTTACTTTGTTCATTCTCAAGTTTCCAAATCCGTTGGATTCATGTTTCATAGAAATCTGAATTTGGGGGTCACAGGAAGAGAGAAATTTAATATTAAAAATATACTGGTTATACACAAGATTCTGTAGCAAATGAAACTAACCAGGAAAATATAGGTTCAAGGAGTAGGAAATATATGTCCAGCATATAATGGATACTTTGTAAACATTGAATGGTAGGATACTTTTCAGGTTAAATTATTTACAGTGTTAGAAAATATTTGCAATACTTAATCAGAATATAGAAAGATCAGGAAATAATTCAGCACATTTAGAACCTTTATTTCAAATGAGAACAGCAGGCCATGACAGAATATGGACCTTCATGATTCTACAGATGATAAAATTCTGTACTTGGATTGTTTTTCTAGGAAAAAAATATATATATATTTTTAAGCCCTCTATGACTCAGAATTTTAAAAGTGGGAATCTATTAAGTCTCATTCTACTTTAATCTCTCATTATAATGGAAAACTGGATTAAATAACAGAATACTTTCAACTACTTAGTGATAAATACTGTGCAATAGGTTGTTTTTATTCTTTCAGATCATTCCCTGGAGACACCAGTAACCTACTAGAGAATTAGCATAGAGATATTATGTTAAAATTTTGAAAATCAAATTCCTGTCACGAACTATTGGGGATAATAGACAGATACTGAGTAAGAACAGGTAAACACTGCTTAATTCTACCTGTAATTCTGTTTAAATTTTCAAGTGCTGTGAGATTTGGTGTCTTGGAGACATGATTCATTTTTAAAAGTCAGGTATGAATATATTCAATTATTAGGGATGGAGTCTTGAATATAACAGAATGTAAGCAACATCTAGGCACTGAGTTTGAGATGTACAAGAAAAGAACAGCTACCATATTTACTTCAAATCAAGCGTTTTACTGTCATAATAGATTGTACAACTTTTTGAACCACAAACTTTTTGAGTTTGAGATATACAAGAAAAGAACACTATCATATTCACTTCAAATCAAGTGTTTTACTGTCATAATAGATCATACAACTTTTCAACCACAAACTTTATTCTCAAATCCATGATTCTTATGAGATGTAACTAAATGTTCTTGTTAAATGACATTTTCTCTTCAGAAATACCAAAATACAGTTGTATGATGCATTTTTAACCCAGTTAGTGTAGTAGGCAATGAACCACCGGGTATCAGGAATTAATATTTTCTGAAAATTCCTCCTTCTCACTGCCTCTAGTTTTGATCATACCCGGTCATGCTCTCTGACGTTGTCCCCAATATGTGCACATCAATTCATTCATTCAAAAAGCTTTGTATTGAGAGCCCATCATGTACAGGGGAAACAGAGCTAGGTAGGACTAATTTATCTTTGTATTTCCAGTGCCTGAAACATTAGAAGACCTCATGAAGTGTTTGCTACCCTGAACTGGTTCTTTCACCTCAAAGTATTTGTGTAATTCAAATTCTCTTAGTCCTCGCCCTAGCTATAATAGCCTCCTAACTCATGTTCATTTGCCTACTCTCTCTTTAATTCATCTTAAACACCACTGCCAGATTCTTCCTAAAGCACAACTTAAATCATGTCATCCCCTGTGCAAAAACCTTAATGGCCCTTCTATCTCTTCAGAGTGGTATTCATTTTCCTTCCTCAAGATACTCAGAGCCTTCCACAACTTGGCACCAACAAACCTTTTCAACAGGACTCCTTATCATTTACCTTCACACATCGTACATGCTAGTGTCAATTAAATTAGTAGCACAGAGTAAGGCAAATTTAAGAGTACAGACTCTGAAAGCTGCCTGACTATGAATCTTGGCTTTTCTGACTTGGCACTGTGTGGCCTTGGGCAAGTTACTTGAATTCTCTGTGCCTCAGTTTTCTCACCAGTAAAAGAGGGATACCGATAACTCCTAATGCATAGTTTTTGTGACAATAAAATGGATTAATACATGTCAAGCATTTACAGTAGAGGTGGGCACATGTTTATTGGGTAGTAGGTGGTGTCTACTGTTATTTTTTTTCCCCTTTAAGCTTTGCTCATGTTGTTTCCTCTATTTGGAAAGCCCAGTTTACTCCTTTACTCTCATTGTTTTATATACATGTCCAAATTCTACCTATCCTTCAAACTCTCGTTTATATGGTCTTTCTGTTTATTTGTGTGTGGTCTATACACTTAGCCACTAAGCTCAATTGCTTCTGCCATAACAACAGAAAAATTATTCTCATGATAAAAATCATTTTGTTTTCAGATGAAATATAATAAGCATGGATACAGAAATTTGGGGTCATGGAATAACTCCAATAACACTGTTCATTGTATGCAGGGCAATGCAGAGTGGAGGATTATGAAAATAAAAGTCAGATTTGCAATCTCTGAGCACCCGTCTTAATAATTATAAGAATCAAATTGTCCTTGTGCCCCAGGATCATGGACTGATTCAGAAGGTTTTGTAGTAAAGTGCCATCAGCATTCTTTATTTTGTGGTCAAAGAGACATTGAAATATGCCTTTCTTTCACCTTGAGAATTATGGCCCATTTTTCAAACACTCAGCATACCAATAAGCAGTTTATGGAGTGGAACATTTTTGATTCATTGAGAGGTGGTTTGTGAAGAAATTTTTAGCCATGAGTTTCCAGTTATATTGGAGCCCGTTTTTAACAGGCTTCCAACAGGAGAATAAAGTAGAGACTTCCTGGTGAGATTTAGCAGAAGGGACTGTTCTGCTGTATGGAATTATATCTTCCCTCTCATTGCTTGTGGACTCCAGGGTACTGGGCTCCAGTGAAAAGCAAACAAAGTGTTTGTCAAGAAGAAAGAAATGGAAGGTGTCCTAGACAAGTTTTTTGATTGCAGAAAAACAAATCAACTTTAGCAAATAAGCAAAAAGGAAAAAATTGGAAACACATTGATAGAATCAACAGCTGGTTATGAGACCAGGCTCATGAATGGACTGGAATGAAAAGAAACATGAGATCCTTGGAAGCAGGAAATATGGATTTATCTATTAACAGAAACTATCCCATTGGCAAGCAGTACAGTGAATTATATTCAACTGCTACTTTCGTCCTTGCACTACTGGATCAAGATTTTATCTCCTGCAAGTGAGACTCTCTTTATGACAACTCTAGGTCATGCACCTGCTTGCCATCTCTATTGACAAAGGGAGAAGGAGGATCTGGCCTCTCTGCCACCCAATGCAGAAAGAAGGCAGTTACCTGGATTAAAATACTCCTTTCTCTCCAGGATTATCATAATAGGGCAGGGCAGTCACAGTGCTCTGAGGGTGGGAGAATAGATATAGAACAGGCACAAAATGACAAATGTTCCAGATCCTAGGGGTCAGGTGACATGAAAAGTAGCCCAACAAACATGTCATGAATCCCACAGGACCTTGCCTTAGATTCAAACCTGGCCTACGTCAAGGCTAACAATTATAGAAAAATGATGCTGTGAGGAAAAAAAAAAGTTAATCTAAAACTCATTCTTCATCTATAAGCATAACTCGTAGCAAGAGATGAATTCTCACTAAAGGACATAGAGCAGAATAAAGTTAAATTGACCCCAAAACTGGCTATAGCTTTTCACCATTGATTTCCATAGAGAGCGGTTCTCTTAACTTCTGGCAGTTTTCACTTTTACTTTTTTTCTTCTACAGTTTTCAGAAAATAGTGTCTCCTTGAAATATGAGCAGAAAAAACTCCCAGTTTTCTTTCCCAGGACATGTTTATTTTTCTACCTGTCTAGATATAAAATCCTTAAATTTTTTTTTGTCCAAATCCTTTCTACTTTTGAAAAACATGTATTTTCCATCTCTTCTATTCCCATATTACTAGACAGAAATGACACACTTGGACAAATGCAAAAGCAACAGTGGGCAATGGGTTTTTCAAAATGAGATCACCAGTGAATTCTCTATATTTATTATACAGTTTGCCCACTTTGCATTTGATTTGCTGTTTTATGTTTTCTTCTAATCAAAGTTCTCAGTAAAACATGAGGCAAAGGTGTTTGTTTTATAAGCATGCTTTTTATATAATTCAAGTATTCTTAGGGATTCTAGAAAATAGGCTTGAAGATTGGGTTAGGGGTCCAGTAGAGAACAAGCATAAATATACCCTAAAATGACAATGTTCCCTAAAACAAATGACACACAGGGATGACAGTTCGCTCAAATGTGCTACAGAGGGTAATCATTGTGATCTGGAACAGTCAGACGCATTTTAGAGAAGAGTCTTGAGATAGCCTTCAGAGGACAGGTAGGATTTTTGTAGGCCCAGAGGAGCTGAGCCATCTGGCTGGAAGAACAGCATGAGCTAATACCCAAGGAGATTAATAATCTATAACAAATGAAAATAATTGTTTTCAGGCAAAATCAAGAGTTATGATGATGTGATGACTAAAAGGGATGACTCAGTCCATTGGAAATATGAGACTAAAGGGCAGGGGAAATTTAGGAGTATGAGTTTAGCTATCTCCGTGCACAGTATCAACAGTTGAAGCTGTAGCAGTGAATTATCTCATGTGTAGTCAACAAGGCAGATTCAGGTTTTGTGAAGCTTCAAGCCTATTCAAATTTGGAATGTCCTATTTATGGAAAAGTATACAAAATTGCAAATGCAAACTTGCTAGAGTTCATCACAAGCCTTGGAAGATGCCAATTAAATGAGAGACCCTGAATCCTAAGCTTTGTTAGTTTTTGAAATATCTGCTTCCAACTATAGCAGTGCTGACCAGTAGAAATATAATGTGAACCACATATGTAACTTAAAATTTTCTATCATGAACATCAAAGAAACAAAAATAAGCAGTGTTTCCACCCCACTCTAGACCTACTGAATCAGAATATACATTTTTAATAAGGTCCCCAGACTATTCATATGCATATTAAAGTTTGAGATATGCTTTTGAGATATGTTGCTCTATAGAATGAAGAATAGAGTGTCTGAAAATAGTTGCTGAAAAAAAGAGACAAAGAAATTCTCAAAGAAGGCCTAGGGAAGGGAATTAAAAAAAGAAAAAGAATAACAGAGATGGTTTCTGGGATCAAGAAGACACAGTGACAAATGACACAGGAAGGCTGAACAAGAGGGTTAGAATTAAGAATAATCATTATCAGAATCATGCTGAATGCTAGCTATAATTATAACACCATCACCACCGGCAGCACCGCCACCTTCATCATCATCATCACCCTTTTTAGCCCATTGGTAAACTTTGAGCAGTTTCAAGAGAGAGAGCGGTAAAAAATAATTTGAATGTGAAAGGATTGAGAAGAAAATGATGGGCCATAAAGTGTGTTTAGATTGCTTTTGGGCAGAAAAAAAAAAGACATTTCAATGTAAAGTTATCATGGTATATTAAAGAAATAGGATGTCATCCTAGCAGTATTTACAAGTATTTTTCAACCTAATTATGAAAAGCTTATAGTGACTGTTTCTCATTCCTTCTCATACTCATTTCCCTACCTTAGTAACCCAGTTCAAATAATAACTCTGATAACACAGTAACTTCAGAATACATTTGGAATGTTCTGAAATTTATTATTGAAAAAGTTTTCATGTGGATTCAGAGCTGAAAATGAAAAATGATCCTTCTGAAGCTGCTTAATTGAACACCTTTACGCCTGTGGCCCTGCTTGGTGATGCATGTTATGGCTGCCAGTGGGTAAAAAGGGTTGCGTGCAGCTATTGAAATGCTTTGTGACTTCTGTGATTGCAAAGCTTAATTTAATCATAAGAACATATCTCATTACTGTTGCAAATGTTTTATTCACTTTTGCTGTTGATATAGTCCTCTATTTTTATTTGGATTCAAGGAAATATAAATGTTTTAAATTGGAACATAAATCACATATTAGAATCCAAATGAGCCCATTTCATTCTGTGAGCAGAGATTTTGTTGTTGTTAGAATGGATTTTCCAAAAAGTGCTTGGTTGATTTAGCAAACCGAGTGAGTCCATGTATAAAGAAAAGCCTAGATATAGGAGACCAGGTATTCAACTTTGTATTTCCATAATCAAGATGCTATCTGGAACATAATTGGCACTCAATAAATACCACAACGATGGATAGCAAGATGAATGAGTGGATGACAATACAACAGTTATTTCCCCTACTTATAGTTGATCCAAAAACCATTGCTTCCAGTGTGTTTGGTTATTTTCATGAAATTAACCAGTTATTTGAATGAAATTCCTATTTTACCCCTTTTTAAAACATTGGAGTTAAGAATTTAAACAAATTTACAAGAAAAAAACAACCCCATCAAAAAGTGGGCAAAGGATATGAACAGACACTTCTCAAAAGAAGACATTTGTGCAGCCAACAGACACATGAAAAAATGCTCATCATCACTGGTCATCAGAGAGATGCAAATCAAAACCACAATGAGATACCATCTCACACCAGTTAGAATGGCAATCATTAAAAAGTCAGGAAACAACAGGTGCTGGAGAGGATGTGGAGAAATAGGAACACTTTTTCACTGTTGGTGGGAGTCTAAACTAGTTCAACCATTGTGGAAGTCAGTGTGGCGATTCCTCAAGGACCTAGAACTAGAAATACCATTTGACCCAGTGATCCCATTACTGGGTATATACCCAAAGGATTATAAATCATGCTACTATAAAGACACATGCACACCTATGTTTATTGTGGCACTATTCACAATAGCAGAGACTTGGAACCAACCCAAAAGTCCATCAGTGACAGACTGGATTAAGAAAATGTGGCACATATACACCATGGAATACTATGCAGCCATAAAAAAGGATGAGTTCACATCCTTTGTAGGGACATGGATGAAGCTGGAAACCATCATTCTGAGCAAACTATCACAAGGACAGAAAACCAGACACCACATTTTCTCACTCATAGGTGGGAATTGAACAATGAGAACACTTGGCCATGGAGCGGGGAACATCACACACTGGGGCCTGTCATAGGGTGGGGGAATAGGGGAGGGATAGCATTAGGAGAGATACCTAATGTAAATGATGAGTTAATGGGTGCAGCACACCAACATGGCACATGTATACATATGTAACAAACCTGCACATTGTACACATGTACCCTAGAACCTAAAATACACTTTTAAAAAAATTGAAGTTGATTATTTAATACTAGTTGATCTAATCAGGCATTTAATTGTGTGGATAAGAGCATAAAAAGACAGGAACTGGTCATTATAAATTATGTAGAAATTATCTTCTATATTTTTAGAGTATCTTTTTCTTGAGCACAAAAGATAAAAGTAATCCTTCAAACCATTTATACTATATTTCTTTTGTCCTTTTTGAGCAATAAACATACACACAAAATTATATGCTATGTGATCTCACAAAAAATATGGTATAAGACTTAGAATTGTGGTTTAAGACTCTAGTCATTAAACATATGTGGAATTTGTACTATGTGTCAGTTACTGTACTAGTCCTTGGGGAAATTTAGCTGAAGAAGACTGTTTCCCAACTCACTTTCTTTTTGGGAAAGTTTGTATACATAAAACCATTATATGATCAATTATAAAAAGTATAATCATAGACTAATGAGAAAAGTATAAAAGGAGCAAATGGAGAAGGTCATAAATTCTTACTGGAGGATTAAGAAAAACTTCAGAGGCGGGAATATTTTAATTGAGCCTTAAAAGATTGAAGACTGAAAATGGGGAAAGAGAATCACAAAGGGTAGCAAGTTCAAAGGTATAGACTCAGGATTTTTATGGAGTTAGTGAATAATGTATTGGGGCAGGAAGTGTGGGGTGTATTGGGTGGAATGTTGGGAGTAGCACTAGAATGTTGGATCTAGTTTGTGAAAGACTTTGTAGGCTCTACTAGTGAGTTCGGCTTTTAACCTGTGGAACTCAGGCAACTACCAAATGTTTCTGAGCAAAGGAATGGTATGATTAGATTTAGGTTTTAGATAATGAAATTTAGCAGGTAGAATTTACAGTAGAAACTGTAACGGTGTCCATTGATGAAAACAGAACCAGAAAACCGCAATGAGAAAGGGAAAGAGAAGATAAATATAAAAGAGATTATGGGGCCAGAATGGGCAACACTGGCCAGATTTTGATATGAAAAGTGAAGATGTAGAAAGAGTCAAAAACAAGGCAGATGTTTTTAGCTTGAGCAACGATGTGGATGCCATGGCTGTGTGAGAAACTCTAAAAGAGCTCACCAAGGCCAGTTTCCTGTTCTATACAGTTTCACATATTATTTTCATCTTATAGCTTATTCCTTCTATTCAATTTCACATCAACCTTAAAGCTGTTTAGAAAACAATTTTTTGGCTGGATGTGGTGACTCATGACTATAATCCCAGCACTTTGCAGAGTCAAAGTAGGAGTCTTGCTTTAGGTCGGTAGTTTAAGAGCCGCTTGAACAACATAGCAAGACCCCACCTCTACAAAAAAAAAAAAAATCTAAAAAATTAGCTGAGTGTGGTGGCACATGCCTGTAGTCCTAGCCACTCTGGAGGCTGAGGTGACAGGATCACTTGAGCCCGGAAGTTTGAGGTTGCAGTGAGCTATGATCAAGCCACTGGGAAACAGTGAGACCCTGTCTCAAAACAAAACAAAAAAACACACCTGACTTTTTGATATTGTCTCTCTCTTCTTAGATAAAGCAATGGAATAAACTGCAGAAACTTCGGGAGGATTATTAGATCTCTAATTAGGAATCATTTTTTCTACTTTTCAAGGAAACATTGAAAATATTTCCAGGGATGAAAATTAAATTTTTAATTTGTAAATTTTAATAATGGTTTCAAAATTTAACATTTATGATTCTTTGAATAAAATAAACAAAAGATAGAAACTGAATTTTATTAATCTCTACTTTAAAAATTATTTTGTTGAGTTTTGTTTTTCTTTAGTTTTATCTCCCTAAAATTTTGTGAATTGAAATAGAGATAAGTGTTATTATTAATATTTTTTAGATAAGCTACCCAGTGGGTTCATTTTGCTGGAATACAATTTATATTTTCTTGAGTGAAGAAATTTATCTTTAAGTGAATTATGAAATTAAACCAGAATAATTTCAGGACCACTAAGAAGTTCATTTTATTCAATTTGACAAACATAATTTGACAGAATATTATCAGTATTGTGGCAAAACCTAAAATAATAAAATTCCTAAGAAGAATAATCATTTTTCTTTCTGTTGTTTGGCCCATCAATTCATGAATTAATTTTCAGAGCCAAATTTCCAAAACAAAAATACATTTCTTCAGAAAAGTAATAAGGATCTGGGTTCTTCCACAGGAATCTCTTCTTACGACACTGTCCTAACATGGACAGCTTATCACTTACTACCCACTTGAAATACTCAAGAACATAAGTCTCTTAGAAATAAATGCACTCTCATTTTGCATCTAGTCTATTGTCAAATACTGGGTTTAAAGCATTTTCATGGCTGTTCTGTTGAGTTGCTAGTCCAACCCTGTGAGTTTTGTATAATCATTACCATCTCAGGAGTCCAGATACTGAGGGCGAATAAGATACCCTCTTTGAAAATGGTTCTGGTACAGAAAGGTCTCAAAACTCCATCTTTGTTAAGAAAAATGAGATGAGCATTGGAACCGAACCAATCTGATCTAAATCCTGACTCTACAATTACTTAAAACTTCCTGAACATCAATGTTCTCATTTGTTAAATGAAGAAGATAGTACCTACTTCAAGAGATAATTAGGAGGGTAAAATGAAATAGTGTCTTCTTTTGAGAGGATGTCAGGGGACATTTAATCAGCAATGGCTTGGGGATAGCTTCATTATTGTTATAAGAGTATGTCAACAGTGACATCTGACCTGTGGACTTTTAAAAGCTGCCCATGGTTGGGAACAGCAAATTATTGTGCTCCAGATCTCATCAGCCACTTTATTCACAAATGTTCTGCTATTCAACTCTGTTGTTACTTCTGAGTACGAATCTCTTCCTTTTCATTATTAACTGAAAAAATCTCACAAAACTCACATTGTAACAACTTGAATCGTTACCTGGGCACAAATAATTTGTATCATGTAACGATTAGATGAGTTGAGCAAATAAAAATCTAAATTGCAGAGAAAAATTCTAAAGCAAACATAAAGAAACAAAAGTTGATTTTGACAGATAAAAATTAAAATAACAGGGTACCTAGTTTGCGGTATGAAATGACTTCATTATGTGTCACTAAAATAATTTTACATTGCCTTGCCCAATATAATTAATACTGAAAATTTCAAAAATCTGTCTTATGTTAAGTTGCCATTGTACTGATTATATATGACCATATTATTTTGCCTAGACATCTGAATCTTGATTTTAAGACCATATGATCAGTAAACTATTATCCATCCATAGACAACATTTTATTTAAGACAAATGTATTGTGTCTATCCCTTTTCTCTTTTGTAAGCCAAGATTCTCTTTTGTACCTAATCGTACATTTTAAGACAACATGTTTATGGTCAGGATATGAAGGAAACAGAGATTAACAACTGAATTTTGTGGTTTTTGAAATGTTGTTTCAACAGTTTTTATTTTATTTGTCTTTCTACTCATCCCTCTTTCTATTTCTTGATCTTCTTCTTCCTTCATTTTTTAAAAATGTATGCAGTGTTTTAATATCTGCTCTGTAAAAGAAATTATACTAATCTCAAGTCTAAGGAGAATATTAAGATATAAGAGATATTGTCATCGACCGCAATGAATTTTTATTTTGGTAGAAGAGAAAAAAAAATTATAGGTTGATTGCTAAATAGAGGTAGAGAGAGCTAGAGGTATTTATGAATATGTGTGTGTGTGTTTGTGTGTTTGTGTGTGTGAAACAACACAAGGGAAAGCAATGTCCTGGGAAACTGTGATTTTAGCAGCACATTTATTAAAGTAAATGAGCTTTAAGGGAGGTTAAATGATCAATAGCCTTAGAGAAATTAATGGAAATTAAGGTGTTGACAAATGAAACCTTATGTTTGTATGTACCATATAACAGGAAGATTTCATTCTACATGGAAGAAATGTGGTGACATCCGTATTATGTGTCCTGTGACCCAGCCCTAGCTCCCCTTTATTCTGACAAGCATTGCTAGGGCACAATCACTGCTGCTAAAATGTAGATCTCAATAGAAATCAAGTATATCTTTGGCTGCTTCTCCAAACACAAGCCCGACACAAAGTTGGCCCCTTGATGATTTTTGACACATGAAAGAATATAAGCAAACTTACATAAAGAGCAGATGACACTGGCTGGGAATTAAATTGGAATGATTCCTTTGTAAGATTCTCTAGTGGTTTGAGAAATAAAAGTGAGTGAATCCTTGTGACACAAGTTTGATGTAAATGAGTCCTTTTCCTTATTCCATTATGCGTAATTTACTCCATAGCATCTCTTGGGACAGATCACCTTCTATGCCCCTCAAAGAAGCACAGCGGTATAATAATATACTATAAATGCTACTCACCCTTGAAGTGAAATATCTGCTAGTTCTGAGCTTTGCCAGAACAATACTTCATATCATAAATCCACCCACACGGTAGATGCAGCTGTTGCTTAATTATTTCATCAGGCACAAGGTTCATGGTTCCTTGGCTGAATCTTTAAAAGCAATTGTTAAATGCGTTCCATAGAACTCTTGTAAAAGTTTATTTATTTATTCTTTTTTATTTTTTTGAGATGGAGTCTTGCTTTGTCACCCAGGCTGGAGTGCAGTGGTTCAATCTCAGCTCACTGCATCCTCCACATCCCAGGTTCAAGTGATTCTCCTGCCTCAGCCTCCTGAGTAGCTGGGATTACAGGCACCTACCACTAAGCCTGGCTAATTTTTTTTGTATTTTTAGTAGAGACGTGGTTTCACCATGTTGGTTGGCCAGGCTGGTCTCGAACTCCTGGGCTCAAGTGATCCACCCGCCTCAGCATCCCAAAGCACTGCCGTAAACATTTATTTCTATTATCAACAAAAATAATATCTAATAGCTAAAGACTCCAAAATATTGTTAATTATATATGAATGTACTGCCAAAAGCAATATCTCAATATTATTTACAATATACCTATTGATACTTTTTATTTTTCAAGAATGAAAGAAAGCCAATTGTTTTGAAATAAAGCATGTTTTTCTTGTGAATATCTATGAAAGAATGTCTTCTACATGTCAAATATATTGTCTAGTGCATAGTTCCTTTTAAAAAATGATACCAAAGTAGAATAACATAAAAACACTATTTTTAGATATGTATAGCCTTCTTTCTGTTATTTAGAACTGAGAATGCTTTATTCAAGCTAACTGGGTTTTTAACTTGGTGTTGTCAATTGTAATAGTGTTAAATAATGATGACTTAGGATTATATGGCTGAATTAGATACAGAGAACACTCTTACTGAGGAAAATATAAGAGGTGGCATTTCAACATTATATAAACCATATTTTTAAAGCTCACATTTTTTAAAGGGTTGCAGGGACTATAAACACTCCTACTGAGTGAGCATCGTAGAAGTCCTTCTGGGTATTGATCTTATTCATCTAGTCTTGTCCATGTGTTATTTATATTTCTATACTGCTCAAATTTATTAAGATTTATTTGTCTCTTCTGTATGTCTTCAAAGTATTGTTTTCTGTCTACCAAATCTTTCAAAGATTCCAGGCTCTGGCATCATTTGTCTTTTCCTAAGCTCTGACTATTTTGAGCTCTATATCGTGTTCACAGTGCAAAGGTCCTGTTGATTTCCCCAAGATGAAAACATTACTGAGTTATGTGCAGAGACCTGAAGACAAAATCTGGCCCTGAAGTTGGTTGAGATTATTCATGGGGAGAATTTTCCAGCTCTTTTTTTGTTCCTGCCTAAAGCCATTGAATGCCTCTTAAATCACTGACATAAAATTTAGGTCAACACATTGCCTGGGGTCATTTAAATTTCAAATCTGCTGCCATTTTCTTGCTTGTAACTATTGGGAGAGAAGAATATTGGGCCTACAGTTAGTGAGCTGTAGCTGAGAATCTGGCACAAGAAATTTCAACTCAGAGTCAAATTTATTTATGCTCAGCTGCAGGAAGTATGTCAGGAAGGTTAATGAGTCTAAATTGGCATTCTGCCTTCTGACTCAGAGCTGAATTGAAAACTACATATAGTGATATGGGTTAGCCTCTGCCAGACTTTGTACCACTTGTTGGAGTTTAGGACTTGGTATATTTTTTGTGAGTGTGGAAGAATTTTGACTCCATAGAAATTATGAGCGAAACTCAGATTTCATGATTTGCTCGAACAATTTGTTTTGTTTTGTTTTGTTTTGAGACAGGGTCTTGTTCTGTCGCCCAGGCTGGAAGGCACTGGTTCTATCATAGCTTACTGCAGCCCTTAACTTCTGGGCTCAAGTGATCTGCCCACCACTGCGGCTAGCCCTTTTTTTCCAACTGCGAAACAAATAATATGTACCCTATGGTGATGTGGTGAGGGTTAAACACGAAAATACACGTGATGGACACAGCTGGTTCATAGTTAAGACCTTATAAAATCATTAGAGCCGTCATTTTTGTAACTGGTGAATCATTACAATTCTATTCAAAATTAGGATTGTTTTTGTGTTTTAGAAAACAAAATAGGAGTTTCAGAGTAACTGCAAAAAGAATTACAAAGCCTATCTCCTCAAATGATCCTGACCTATTATTGTGCATCTCAATTCAGAAAGCATCTCAATACCTCTAAAGGTCTATTAGTTGTATTTATTTCTTTAAATTTTACTGTTTGTAAAATAACTGAAGTTAACTTTAGAAGGAAGTGCTTACATGTACATCATTTCATTTATCCTCAAAATAATATTTTATATCAAGAGATATTACTTTCATGTTATACCTAATGGATATGTATATATATTTATTTAATCTGAGCTGTTCATGATAATTCACCATCCCGATTTTTTAAAATAAAACTGTAATTATGTTCTACATACTCTTCTCCTGCTGCCAAAGTTAAATGCCTAAGTATTATCTTACTGTGTATTCATCATCTTCAGCTGCTTCAACAAAATATCATAGACTGGGCAACTTAAACAACAGCCATTTATTTTCCTATAGTTCTGAGGGCTGGAAGTCTGAGATCAGGGTGCCAGCATAGTTGGGTTCTGGTGAGGGCCCTCTTACTGCCTTGCAAGCTGCTGTGTCTTCCTATGGTGAAGTGAGAGCTCTGATGCCTCTTTCTTCTTATAAGGACACCAGCTCTATTGGATCAGAGCTCCATTCTGATGACCTAATTTAACCTTATCCTTCCCTTAAAGGCTCTATCTCCAATACAGTCACATAGGTGCTTACGGCTTCAACATATGAATTTGGGAAGGGGAAGAGAGTGGGCACAATTCAGCTCATAGCACATAATATGGACTTAATAACACATTTTAGAAGGAAAATTAACAGTTAATTAGCACTGTTACTGTGCACTTTGAAATTGCTAACTAACAATAAGCATCCAATTGATCTGTTTTTAATTTCTTCAGTTAAAATCTCAGTAAATTGATCCCAGGGTTATATAATTAGTTTTCCCAATATCTATTTTGCCCCCCATTTAACTTTTGTTATTTACTTCTTCTTAAGTCATGGTCACAGAATATGGTTGATACCTTTTTTTAAAAAAATAATTTGTTGAGACTTGATTTACAGCCTAGAATCTGACTAGTTTCCATAAATGTTCCATGCATGCTTTAAAAGAGTAAGTATTCTTAATTTCTGGTCAGTATTCTACATATGGCCCTTCAATGAAGCTTATTAATTATGTTAAGTTTTTATATCTTATACATATTTTCCTTACTTGATCTATCAATTTCAGAGGGGGGAAATAATAAAAATTATGCCTTTATGATAAATATGCTTATATTTGCCTATGATTCTTTGTTTTTAGCTGTATATATTTTAAGGTTGTATTAGTTGATGTGAATGAGTTTAAAATTGCTATATCTTATTTGTTAATTGCTCCTTTCATAATTATGAAGTAACTCTCCATCTCTGTTATTTTTGTTTGTTTCCAAGCCTGTATTTTCTGATATTAACATATCTATATATTACTTGGTTGGCCTATATTTTTTATCCAAATTTACCACTTGAAACAGCCCATAATATATTTTTAATTTCAATATGGTAATTTTTCTTATAACTGTTATGTTGAAGTATACGTACAGCATTATTTACAGCTTTATATTGATCTTGCTTTTTCTCTATATTCATTTTATTTCTATTTTTATTATTTATATTTCATTATTTTTCTTTAATGTTTTGTTCCTTCTGTTTCTTCTCTTCAGTTAACATTTAAAAATGCAAGATACACTTTTAAATCAACAACAAAAGTTCAACTTAATCAGTATTTTTATCCTACTCCTGAATAATACTGAGTAACTAAGCTCTGATCATCTCCTCTAATCTCTTAATACTGTTGTAGACTAATATTTTGCTCTATTTTTTTTACTTCCAAATTGGGCAGTGTCATTTTTGTTGTTCTATGCAATGTTTGCTTAGATTTCCTATATTTCTATCTATTTGGTCATCATTTTATCTTATATTTTAGAGATTTTTTATGGGATAATTCGTGTGCTTTCTAAAGTATATTTTTAGAAGTTTAATCAATGAGAATCTGATCATGCTAAAGTCTGCTTTATGATCTTCAAATGTACTTATTTTGTTCTCATTCTTAAGTAAGAAAGTCAGGAACAAAATTTTAAGTCAATAACTATTTTCAGTTAGCATGTGAAAGATGACACTGTCATCTGGCTTCCACATTTACTGTTAGATGGCAATATCAATATAACTGCAGTTCCTTTACAGGTATTAGTTTCATAGAATTGCCATAACTAGTTACCACAAACTGGGTGGCTTAAAATGACAGAAATGTATTCTCTCACAGTTCTGAAGGCTAGAAGTTCAAGATCAGAATGTTGGCAGGGACATGATCCCTCTGTAATCTCTAAAGGAAGATCTATTCCATGCCTCTGTCCTAGTTTCTTGTTGCCAACAATCCTTTACCTTCCTTGGCTTGTAGATGCATCGCTTCGGTATCTGCCTCTACATTCATATTGTTGTCTGCCCTCTATGTATTTCTGTCTCAGTGCCTCTTCTTCTTTCTCTCTCTCTCTTTTTTTTTTTTTTTTTTTTTTTTGAGATGGAGTCTCACTCTGTCACCCAGGCTAGAGTGCAGTGGCATGATTCAGCTCACTGCAACCTCCACCTCCCGGGTTCAAACAATTCTCCTGCCTCAGCCTCCTGAGCAGCTGGGATTACATGCACCTGCCACCATGCCCAGCTAATTTTTTGTATTTTTAGTAGAGACGGGGTTTCACCATGTTAGCCAGGATGGTCTCGATCTCCTGACCTTGTGATCTGCCTGCCTCAGCCTCCCATCTTCTTCTCTTTTATAAGAGTACTGGTGATAGTGAATTTACGGCCAACCCGACTCTAGTATGAACTTTTCTTGATTTAACTAGTTATATCTGCAAAGATCCTATTTCCAAATACAGTCACATTCTGAGGAAGTACATAAATTTTAAGGGAGCACAATTTAACCCAGTACAGTGTTGTGCCTTTTTGTAAACTATCTATTTATCTTTGATTTTCTATGGTTCTACTATGATGTATATTTTTATATGTGGATTTCTTTATGTTGATCTCATTTGAGATTTTTTTTTGTTACCTATTTCTTATCAATTTAGAAGCTCTTAGCCTTTAGCAACTTGAATAGTGTCTACCTTTAGTCTCTTAATGCTCTCTTCTTGGAACACCAATTTAATGTATTTTAGACCTTCTTACCCTTAATCTTCCATGTCTCCTAAGTTCTTGCTATATTGTATATCTCCTTAACTCTGTATTTTATTCTGGGTAATTTCTTCACTCTGTCTTCAAGTTTACTAATTTTCTCTTTATTCCTGTCTAATCTGCTTTTTAATTCTTTTTTATAATTTTTGTGATTATACTTTTTATTTCTAGAATTTCTTTTTTACATTTCTTTCTGATATTTCTGACCATTTTTAATATTTATAGTTTTTCTTTATGTTTTGCCTTATTTGTTTTATTTTTATAAACATTATAAACATTGCTATTTTATAGTCTGTATCTTATGGGTCTGAAGTCCTTGGTATTTAATTGTGCTATTTGATTTTTCCAACTCCTTCATGTGGGATCATATTTGATTGAATTTAATTTGTGAAATCACAATTGACCTGGATGTTACATGTCTTCCTAAAGAGAAAATACATGTTTACATAACCCAGGCCACCACTGAGATATCTTCACTTGAGGTTTTCCGATTCACACAGGTAGTAAAAATTGAAACAACTAACCAATTTGACTGTTATCAATTTTTAAGAGGGCTTTCACATTTAATTTTATACCCTGAGTCAAGACGAAACCAGCCAATTCTTGTGCTGGTTTCCTTGATGATCTTACAAGTTTTTCTATCTCACCTTTACACTGAGGTATAAACTTTCATAGGCACGTGATTTGTTCAAGGATCTCAGTTGTATCTTCTAGCTAGCAGAGACCCAAGGTTCTATCTTTCACTCCCCATGTGTCTATTAAAACCCAAGACCTGGACTGGTTCTTGTATTGTAAAAAATCTCCAGAGCCATCCCAAGGTCAGTCCATGTTTACTATTCTAGTTTTTTTCATTCTTTTGTTTAATAAATGTGTACTGACAAATTGCTAGGTGCCTGGCACTAAAAAAACAGAGCAGAGTCTCCACTCTGCCTGGCTGCCATTCTGTTTGTGGTAATGCCAACAAATAAAAAAACAAATATGAAAGGTGGTGACAAGTGCTAAGAAGAAAAATTAAGTGAAAAGAGAAAATAAAGAATAATTATATTTTATGAAGAGTAGCCAGGAAAGGCCAATATGATAAGAAGTTCTTTGATCAGAGACCAGTGAAAGTGAGGGAGTACTTAGGTGGATATCTGGATGGAATAGACACAAGTACAAATCACTGAGATGGGAGCTGTTTGAAGAGCAATGAGGAAATTGGAGATAAAGTCAGAAAGATGGGGAGTGTGGTAGTGAGGAATTTCAGGAAGGGGAAAATCATGAAGGATCTTGTGAACCACTGTGAAGTATTTTTATTTTATACTAAGTGATAAAATCTGAAGAATGATGTGATATGACTTACAGTTCTCTGGACCACTGTAATTTTCATTTCTCATCTTGTGATCCCACTGTGTTTTTAAAGAATATCTTATTTATTGAATGCTTGTGGGATATTGTATCTTTCAGTAAGCATAATCCATCAGAAATATAAATCCACCCATATTTATTCAATTTATATCACTTTAATGTATATTATGATCGGGATTTGAGAATAGACTTTTTAACATCTGAAGTCTAATGATTTGCTTTAATATATTTTTAGCCATAAGCAGCTGTTTATCTCATTCCTGTGATATGCTGCTTTTTTAATGTTAATATAATCTTTTATTGATCACACACAATCTCAGGGAATTTTTCCCCCTTTAGATAGTGTCACAATTGGGATTCACCTACTTTTGATAACCTAGACTGTGCTAGTGACCATGTAGTACACTGAGTATTGATTAGAATGCAGAGGGGCATATTGGAGAATACCAAGAGACTTTTGGTTCTTTCTACTTAGTTCAATCTGTAATTTCATTTCTTGCTTTGATTAAATTATACAATGCTAGAATTTAAATGGCCTATCTTAAAAGTGAACGGGAAGTTTTTTTGGTTTTTGTTTTTTTATTATACTTTAAGTTCTGGCATACATGTGCAGAATGTGCAGGTTTGTTCCATAAATACACATGTGCCATGGTGGTTTGCCCCCATCACGCACCCATCAACCCATCATGTACATTAGGTGTTTCTCCTAATGCTATCCCTCCCCTAGCCCCCCATCCCCCAACAGGCCCCAGTGTGTGATGTTCCCCTCCCTGTGTCTATGTGAGTGAACTGGAAGTTTTTGACAGATGTTTGGCATAGGACTGGGGTTTCATCAGGATGTATAAATCAATTATACTTACTTCTTTTTTAACTTCAAATTTTCATATCATATTAAATTTCTTATGATATGAAAAAATTATCATTTCATAAACAAGAAATTTGGCAGATTCTATTGCTTTTAATTACATTGTGTGGTGAATCAAAAGGAGTATTTTGAATAAAGAATAACTTTACATCTCAAAACTGCTCAACAGTGTAGTCTTAAAGACAATTTAAAAATTAGGAGTTCGAATGTAAGTTAGATTTCAACTCAGTGTACTGCTACCAATGAAGGGAATTAAATCGAGGTGACAATTTGGATAAACCCAAGACATTCTAGCATAGCTAAAATATAATTAGTGTGGTTGAACAATAGTAATTTTGTCAATACTGTTTCCTCTGCTTGGAGTCTGGCAAGTTTATTCTCCACGTTGATTCTAAGATGCATCTTGAATGCATAAATGTTCATATGCAAGTCAAAAAAAAGGATGTGGGGGAGGGAAGGGATCTTAGCATTAAAGAAGTAGGATTTTAACTACTCCAAGGCTCACTTTATATTTATTCAAACTTTTTTGTGTATGAAGCAAATGTTACGTAGGTATCTAAAGATGGAAATACTAACATATTTCTGCTTTATGAAAAAGAAGACTGAACAGTTTTCAGTGAGGGAAAAAATTTTACAAGAAACTCTTCTGGTTACTTTATAGCTGTAATCCTTCAAACACAGTTGGTACATCAGTCTTACTATTAGATAGCATATGAAATATAACACTGACTCAGAAATCATAAAAGTGGTTCAAAAGGTGACTGTTTTCTTGTGACCACTATGTCCTAAACTATTTGGGAAATGACCAAAAAATGCTTGTGAGTTGATACACTAGCGTACTTATACTGGCACAGCAGGAATGGGTGTACACAAATATGAGTGTACTGTATCATGTCTTGCTGACCTTGTTAGGAAAGACTGATTCTGCAAATAACAAAACGATGTAAAATTGCAATTTTTCTCAAGTCAAGACATCATCCATCAAGGGAAAAGGTTAAACACCATTAAGTCTAAAAAATAAGATTCCCTTTCAGGGTATTTGAGACACCAAGTTGTCACAGTTCTACATGGTATGGCCTCAAGACTAGAGCATTAGTAAGTACTTACTCAAAAGCATTTACTAAGTTAAAACCAAAAGATGTCTAGTTACTTATCTACCCAAAGTGTTTCCAGTCAGCTGCTGCACCGATTTTCATCCTCCCCTTCGAATTGTTTTAATGTAAGTATTTAAAGTTTGCTAATTTTGCTAATTTGGATACATTTAAAAATTTTAAAGTTGTTTTTCCTGGGGCCCCATGTAATATTCCTAAAGATTTTAAGATTCTATAGTTCTTGAACAAAATTTCCAGAGAAATTCATCTCCTTCTGATAACTGTGGAAGCCAATAAACTACACTTGCCTTCTTCATCTTCTCTGAAATCCTCCCAGTCAAGCCTTGTTGGACTCTACCCATTTCACCAACCTATCATCATTTCAGGGAGGGTCGTGGGCCCTTATGAAAGAAAGTGGGACCAGATCGTCATCAAGACTTTCACTGTCGGTGCTAGTAATCCTAGCACTTTGAGAGGCCAAAACAGGAGAATCACTTACAGCCGGGAGTTTGAGACCAGCATGGGCAAAATAGTGAGACTTATTTCTATTAAAACAAAAAAAAAGGAAAGAAAAAAGACTTGCATTGTTCAGTAGAGCAATAGAGTAGCAACCAGACACATGTGGGTCATTTGAATTTATATTCAAATTAATTAAAATTATATTAAAGTAAAAATTTATCTCTTCTGTTATACTCACCACATTTCAAGCACTCAGGAGCCCATGTGGCTAGTGATCATGATCACAGAGGAACGTTTCCATCCTCACAGAAAGTTCTACTGGAAAGCATTGGTGCAGGCCAAACAAAGAAACCAAACAACCCTTCATCCAAAATTTATGAGCATGTTAAGACCTCATTTAAACCATTATATATTACTCAGAGTTTCAAAAAGTTACCAATGAGCAAAAAAAAAAAAAAAAAAAAAAAAATAGTATTTCAATTCATCATTTTCCTCCCACTGTTAACCTGAGCAAAGAATGATCAAAAAGTAGGTAGGAGAAGCAAAGGAAGTGAAGAACCAATCAGCAGCATTCTTTTATTTTGAAGATAGTTCTACCTCCATTTCCCTGTATAACAAGTTATCTGTGAAAAGAAAAGTCTGCTAAATTTTGAAATCCTGATTTATTTATTTGTTTTCTGCTTCACATTGTTGTGCTGTTTTCCATGGTCACAAATAAGCCAGAAACCATTTGCTGTGGAATTTATGTGACAACACTTATTTTAAAATAATAGCAGGTGTCTCATTAATCTCAGTTGTCTATTCTTTTTTTTGCTAATCTCCTGGCATTGATTCAAGGCTAATGTAATTAAATGATCATCCTGAAAGAAATGAGCTTCAAAGCAGTTATAAACTTTTTATTAAAATATGACATGAAAACTACACAAATCATAAGTGTGCAGCTCAATTAAATATCACCAAATGAACATACCTGTGTAAGTCCCACCCATTTCAAGCCCCTAAAGCCCACTGTATGTGCCCTCCCAATAATTATCCCTTCCTTTTTTCTCAGAAGTAGCCACTGTCCTGACTTCTTACATTTCAGATGAAGTTGTCCTATTTCTGGAATGGAATTATACAATGCCTTTTTTAATGTGTGCTGTCATTGGCTCAATGTTATGCTTGTGATATACCAATATTGTGCATGTGATCGTATTTCTTTCATTTTTATTGTTGTCTAGTATTCCATTGTATGCATATACCATAAAACCCACTCTACTATTGATGGACATGTGACTTGCTGCATCGTTTTGAACACTTTTGTACCTTTCTTGTATTCAATAATGCACACACTCTTGTTTGTTATACCTCTTAATGCATTTTTATTTTTTGCATTTTAAAGTGGAAGTGACTTGAGACAGAATGCATAATTCAGCTGACCCTTTACAAATGCAAAGTGTGCAAAGTTTGGGATTTCTATTGTCAGTGTTGGTGTTGTTTTAAAGAAGGTTATAATGTGCTTTTTCAGGAATATCTGGTTCAGAATGGGGCAGGTCTGCCACAATAGAACAGTAAGAATTCTGCACCCTTAATAAATACACTCACCAGTGTCTAAACAAGTAACAAAGACTCATAAATCACTGTCTGTAATTCTCCGGGCTTCTAGCTATAATTGCAGTCAGTTGCCACAATGTCCAAAGATAATGCCAGCTGCTAAAGCAGAACCCCCATTTGTGCTCAGAGAGGCATTAGCTTTTGGGCACAGTTTGGAAAAATGACCTTAAGATTTGTGTGTATGTTAAATGCATCTTTAACAAATCTCTGGTTTGCCCATCAGAAGGAGAGAGAATTGGGCAAGAGCATAGGTGAGATAGGGACATGGAATATCCCATATTTTGGTTTCATGGTCAACCTGTTGGATATGAGAGGTTTTATTATTATTATTATTTGCAGCATAGGGTCTAGACAAATGTTTTGTTCTTCTCTATGTGTTGAGTAAAGGAGAAAAAAAGAGGATTAAAGATCAGTCTTTTGTTCTCATTGTTGGCACATTTAGCCACTTGATAAGCGATTAATTAGAAAATGAAGAGCTGAGTGGATTCAGAGAGAAAGAGGTCATGCTTTCCCAGCATTATCTCAAAGTTTAGCTTAGAAACAATCATTAACAAATATAGGCCGGGCGCGGTGGCTCATGCTTGTAATCCCAGCACTTTGGGAGGCCGAGGCGGGTGGATCACGAGGTCAGGAGATCGAGACCATGGTGAAACCCCATCTCTACTAAAAATACAAAAAAATTAGCCGGGCGTGGTGGCGGGCACCTGTAGTCCCAGCTACTCGGAGAGGCTGAGGCAGAAGAATGGCATGAACCTGGGAGGCGGAGCTTGCAGTGAGCCGAGATTGCGCCACTGCACTCCAGCCTGGGCGACAGAGCGAGACTCCGTCTCAAAAAAAAAAAAAAAAAAAAAAAAAAAGAACAAATATAAAGGGCAACACCTATGCAGCTAGCTCCACAAGCTATTCTTGACATGCTGGGGCTCCCTACAAGCAACAAGCAAGGGAAGCCATTGATTGGGAGGGTCTGGATAGGCTTCTGAACGGAACAAGTAGATTATATTTAGATTTTACCTTCTATCTGAGCAAATGGAATGCATTCTGGGAATTCACATATTTCTAATGTTCAAGCACAGTTGGGATTGGGATTTCTAAAGTAATAAATTGAATAAAAATAAAAATTCTTAGCATACACCACCACCCTAGATCTACTTGAGTCTGAATCCCTGGGGATGGAGCCCAGGAATCCTTGTTTTTGATAAGTTTACAGGAAATTCTAATATGCAGTCAGCATCAGAACGATTCTAAATAGAGCCTGGTGGTGTTTGGATTATCTTTGCTCCATATGATAAAGGGTTATTAGATTGCATTGTTGGATTGTTTAATAGGAATGAAAAGGTGACATTACTTAAGAAAATGGGTTTGTAGTTTTTATTTCTGTATTTTACATTAACCAGAAAACGGTGTGTGCCATAGTTAAATGTCTTCTTTGGAGGCAGCTGGTTCAAGCTACAAACTGGAGCTACATCCCTGGAGCTCAAGAAAAGACAGAGACGAGTGTGTCTGGTAGAGTCAAGTCTGAAGCAGTGGCTGGATGTTCCACACAAACTACCCCAGGGGCTCCAGGGTAAACATCAGTTATTGTCTTGGGATATAATACACTGATGTCTTTGGGGACTACTGCAGTGCATTATTAATCTGAGTGGTCTCCTAATTCATCTATATGATTTTTAGGATGCATTCATTTATAGATATTTATAAATTTAAATGAATATTTATTGATCACCTAGTACCATGCCAGGTATTAGGCTAGATATTTAGAAATACAAGAAGGAAGACAAGGTCTCTGACATTTAGATGTTATTCCTCCCTTATTTTTAACTATTATTTCTTATTCCTACATTATTTTTCATTTAGTTCTGAGTCAGTAGTCTCTGCAAAAGGACCTGTTTTACACTCAGAGTTCCTAAGAAGTAACCTATTGCTTTTTTCTCTCTGCTTTCCTCTTCCTTCCTTCCTTCCTTCCTTCCTTCCTTCCTTCCTTCCTTCCTTTCCTTCTTTCCTTCTTTCTTTCTCTTTCTTTCTTTCTCTTTCTTTCTTTTATTGGCTTTTGACTGAGTTATTGATGGCTGGAGTTGCTGAATGTTTCACTCAGAAAAAATTAGATTCTATGAAGAGATGGGATCCTTTGTGAATTACTTAGAGCCACAGAAATATTTTCCACCTGGATTCTTGTGATTTTTCTTAATAATTGCTCTCCTTTGGAGAAATCTGAACTTTTCACTTTCTAAAACCCTTAAATTACTTCCTATAACTTTCAGCATAAAGATCAAACTCGTTAGCTTATCTCTGGAGACACTGGGGAGCTAGGCCTTGCCTTATCTCCTAGTACTCCTTTATATTCCCCACATCACCAAACCATTTACATAGTTCTCTGATAGTGAGGCAGGAGAATAGGGTCTGGGGACAGGGAACTTAAGGCAAACTTCCTAAAGCTAAACCATAATGAAAAACCCCACCTCCCCACGCCCAAGAAACAAAGGATCAAAGGCTGCTCTAGCTACAACCTCCCCCTTCCACCACATCTCGGATGGAAAAGGAAAGTGCCTTGGAGTGGCCGCAGGCCAAGCATGGGCCACCACTTCATCTGCATATGGTGTCAATCTGCTCTAGCATTGGGTTAGCCGCAGGCCAATTCACCTCAGCCTTTAATTAGCCAGGAGCCAAATCCTTCATCCAGATAAAAGGTAGCTGATAAGAACCTCAAAAGAATACTTAAACCCCAAAATCTTTGTAAAGGAGGCCCTTGAGCCCCTTCCTTGGGCCCACTCCTGCCCTGTGGGGTGCTTTCTTGATTTAATAAATCCTTGCTTTCGCTTCTTTGTTCCTGGGTTTCATTCCTCTGTTACTTTGTGCATTTTGTCCAATTATTTGTTCAAAACCTCAAGGATCTGGACAATTCACACTTAAGGCCTGCCTTCTGGTAACAATAGCACCATGCTAGTTTATTCCAACATCTTGTCTCATATAAGTCCTCTGTCTACCTCTCACTAACTACTCTCAATTTTCAAAACTCAGTTCTGTTTCAAGAAAACTGCCAGGATGACTTATGAATTCAGAGTCTCTTTAATTGTGTTCCTATAGTACTATAATGCTATATAGTACTCTGTACTTTCCTTTCATTTGGGGACTAAGTCTTTCTAGACAGTCTAGCCTTCTTCAGAACAAAGCATATGCTCAGAGGAACTGGGACAAAGTAGATGTTGAATAAATAGAAAAATCAATGGGAGCAGGATCCGTTCTGGTTTTGCTGAATCCTCATTGCTTGTAACATGGTGGCATTAGATAAATGTTTGCTAAAAGAAAGATGAGTAAAATGAGCTAGCCGTGCTTTTATTTCTTGTTTTCTGAGCACTTCTTATTATGTAAGAATTTATGAAAAATGAGGTGCATTCATTCATCCAAGTACACATGTACTACCAGTTGACTACCTGTTATAATATTAATGCTACAAATCAGTGATGACATTAGTTAGTTGATCCGTTTATGATTTTGAACCATTACCCAAAATGTTATCTAGTCATAAGATAACTTATGTCCTCTTTATCTGTGCTAGTCAATCTGGGAGCTGTTGCAATGAATTAATTAAATTTGAGTAAATTTTAAAATGTATTTATTCAATTTCATTAGTGACAGGTGAAGTCCTCGATAGCTTCATGTAGATAGTGGCTGCCATACCAGAAACACAAATACAGAATATTAAATATTATATAGAATATTAAATTTAAATCAATGATGTAGTGGCACGTTCATAAACTGGAAATTTACCCTCTTTGCTTTACTTATTTTTCATAAGTAAAAATTTGAGGATAAATACAATAATCAGAAGTAAATATTATTCAAAACATGACTATTTCTACATAAATCTACTTATAGAAACCAAAAAGTATTTGCTAAATTAATGCCAAGTGAATGTTAAAGAATATACTCATTAGATGCTCCTTTAAAAAAACTCTCAGATTTATCTCTAATATCTCTAACATTGGATTTTGAACTAATTCACAATGTGGTAGTTCCCAAGTAATGGTAAAATATGCATAATTATAGGATTTATGTCATTTTAATACACTTCACTTGAGCTGGTAGTTTTTCATAAAAGCTTTTTTTAATACATGTAATTTTGTAGGACTATTTTTTTAAGTCAGGCTCAGAAATACTAGATACAGGTAAAACACAAAGACAGTAAATGAGAATTAATTAAATCATAACATTTTGATACATTTATTCTGAAATGTTTAATTGATATTATAACATGTTGTGTGCCACCTTTGAAACCAGGAAGAAAGAGCTTTCAAAAGTCCTTTCACTTCATTCATAAAACAAACATTGAAGATATATGTACCCTATATATATAATATTTTAATAAATAGTGCAAATAGTTCCTCAAACTTTTCTGTTGGGTTATTAAAGTTTGTCTTAGATAAAGAAAGCACTTTTTTTGGAAAATCTGTCTCTATTGTACTGGATAAATCTATAGGAAATAGAAATATATAAGCCATAAAAACTTAAGCCAGATAAAATCCTGATACCATTTCTATTGGTTTATCTAAAATAGGATTTCAGGAGCTTGAAACTTCTTGGGTCAAACAGAGTCAGCTGTTAGAGGGTTTTTCCACATAAGATTGCCTTTACCACTGTCAACTTTGTATTAGATTTCTTCTCGTATAAAATATAGCTTTGCTAAATAAAGAAATACAAGGAAAGCGGTACAGGAAAAAAGTGGCATTTTTCTTCCTCTGCCCAGATCTTACAGATCTTACAGTCGGCTCCAAAACACAGCCCAGACCTCTCTAATTTAAAATGCCTCCTTCTCTGGTAACAAATCTTCCTTAGAGTGTCTCTTTCCTCTTTTGAAGTAGAAGTCCTCATAGCTGATCTCATTTCCTCCATCTTCTAACCCTCTCTTTCTCAATGCCTGGAGAAGCAACCAGTGCTAGCTTATGTTTCATGTTGCTCCTAGAGTTTCCATGCCCATGGGTTTTTTTGTTTGTTTGTTTTTTAAGGAATAATAATAACTGGCACATATCACATATCAATAACTTATTATATGTGAGCATGGTACAAGTGCTTTATCAAACAGTCCTCTCAACTACCCTTGGAGATAGTTTGTCCAGTATACAGATTTGAAAGTGAGGTGTAGAAATGAGTCACATGGTTAGTATGCGTGAGAGCCAGAATTTGAACACAGGCAGAGATTGAGCTCTTTATTATAACAGTGCCTTCTTTGGAAAACCACTCTCAATTCCCTTCAGATTCAACCAATGTCTTCAGAGCTATAAACCATGAAAATGGTTACCTACCTGTTCCAAAAGGGTTAAAGAATATCATTGAAAACTCTCACTTCTACCTCTGCAACTTGACTCCTCCAATTTCAGTCCAGTTATTAAGTCACGAAATAAATAATTCCTTTCATATTTTAGGGACACTGTTATCTGATTATCCATTTACCTACCAGAGAAATGCTGAAATCATGAAACATGTTATTTTATTTATAGTAAATCACAGGGAACAGACATTTCTCCAAATAAGCTAAACAAATAGCCAGTAAGCACATGAATATGCTGAAAACAGTTAGCCATCAAGAAAATGCACATCAAAACCACAATGAGGCCAGGCACGGTGGCTCTTGCCTGTAATCCCAGCACTTTGGGAGGCCGAGGCGGAGGTTGCAGTGAGCCAAGATTGTGCCACTACTCCAGCCTCTGCAAGGGAGTGAGGCTCTGTCTCAAAACAAAACAAAACAAAACACCACAATGAGATACAGCTTCATATCTATCTGAATAGCTATAATTAAAAACAAAAAAACAAGTGATGACAGTGTTACTAAGCAATCAATGGGCTCATTGCCCAATGCACATAGAGGTCATAGCACTGGCTTTTGAGAAAAGAAAAGCTTTATTGCAAATCCACTGGCAGGGAGATAGAAGGAAGCCCTCAAATCTGTCTTCCTGCCCTGGGGTTTGGGTAGGGTTTTATAAGCATAGGGTAATGAGATGTGATCTGATTGGATCTTGCAATGAGGTGATGTTGAAGGCGTGATCTGACTGGATCCTACCACCATAGGGTGGTGCCAGAGCTTGATCTGATTGGATCCTGGACCCTGCCATGCAGTGTTCACTTCTTAATTCAGTCCCCGACCCTCACTCTGAACACTTAGGTTCCCCCCCACCTCCCCAGCCCATGGTTGCACGCTTGGTTCATCAGGGCATGCTCAACCTGGAAGTCCATGGCAACTGAAAAACTCACAACTTTGTTACAAAACAACAATCAGATTGGTCTAATTCAGTTACAAGAGGATGTAGAGAAACTGGAACCCTCATTTATTGCTTGGGGGAATGTAAAATAGTATGGCCATTTTGGGAAACAGTCTAATGGTTCCTCTGAAGTTAACATAAAGTTCCTATATGATGTAGCAATTCTACTCCTAGGTATATACCCAAGAGAAACGAAAACATATGTGCACACAAATGTTCACACCGGCACTATTCATAATAGCCTGAATGAAAACAACACAAATATCCATCAACTGGTGAATGAATAAATAAAATGTGGTATATTCATACAAAAGAATACTAATTGACAATAATGCTACAACATGGATAATTTTTTTAAAAAAATTATGTTAAGTAAAAGAAGCTGAAGACCATACGTTGTATGATTCACTTTTTAGGAAATATCCAGAATATCTATAGTGAGGAAAAGTAGAACAGTGGTTGCCTAAGGCTGAGAGTAAAAGAGTAGGAAGTGAATCCAGTATTTCTTTCTGGGGTGATGAATATGTTCTAAATGTAGGTGTGGTGGTGGCTGCACAACTCTATGACTATCGTAACAACCATTATATTGGATGCTTTAAATAGGTGGATCTTATGGTGTGTAATTTATATGTTGATAAAAATGTTAAAAAAGACACCATGGGAAAAATAGATCACAGGATTGTTTAAATTAGATATTGACTAGAATTACTATAGATAGATAGACACATAGAAAGAGAGAGAGAGACAGATATAAAATATTTGGCCAGGCGCAGTGGCTCAGTCCTGTAATCCCCAGCACTTTGGGAGGCCGGGGCAACAGATAGTTTGAGCTCAGGAGTTCGAGACCACCCAGGGCAACATGGCAAAACCCTGTCTCCACCAAAAGTACAAAAGCTTAGCTGGGCATGATGTTGCATCCCTGTGGTCCCAGCTACTCAAGAGACTGAGGTGGGAGGATCGCTTGAGCCAGGGAGGCTTAGGATGCAGTGAGCCAAGGTCATGCCACTGCACTCGAGCCTGGGTGACAAAGAGAGATCTTGTCTCTATTAAAAAATATATATTTAGTTTTGTGGATATCTTATAAATAATCTATTGTTACTCCATATAAGTATGTCTTCATTCTAAGTTTTGGTTTTCATTTTCCTCTATAATCCTAAAACCCAAGTCTAGTACTTGGTTCTTGGGAGAAAAAAACAAGAAAAAACATAAGGGCAAAAGATTGATTTCATAAATTTTTCACTGTTGCCCAAAAATCACATGTTCTAGACCTGTAATGATCTTCATCACTTAGTGAAAATGATGGCTAATATTTCTCCACATTCAGCCCTCAGTGTGGATACTGTTCGACCTTATTACTTGTCTCTTTCATAAAACTAAATGATACAATGGGGACAGTAAGAGCTTGGAAGTCAGACAAACTTGGATACAATGGTGCTTCCACCTCCTATGAGCTGTTGTGACTTACGGCAAATTAGTCAACTTCCTCCAATTTTAGTGAAGTTAAAGATGCTGCGTGTCAAATGCCTGGTGTTTCGTAGGTTCTCAATACATGCTGTTTGTATGTTATTCATGACACAACCTTCTAAAAGAGGACATAGAACTCATAAGTGGCATGTGTTGGTTCTGGAGCACTTGCAAGATCCTTGCTACCACCTCCCTCCCTCAAAAATAAATAACTCCCCTCACCCTAATCTTGTGGCTGATGTCTGAAATTGCACTATTGTAGTCTCTTTTCATCAACTCAAAGTATTTGCTCACTGTGTAAATTAAAAAGCCTATTGGAATTAAAAAATATTTTAAATAATTCTATTTCATGTCTATATCAATATGTTTTATTTTTTATTAAAAGACTAGACAAAAAAGCTTTCATGGCTGGGCGCGGTGGCTCACGCTTGTAATCCCAGCACTTTGGGAGGCCGAGGCGGGCGGATCACGAGGTCAGGAGATCGAGACCACGGTGAAACCCCGTCTCTACTAAAAATACAAAAAAAATTAGCAGGGCGTGGTGGCGGGCACCTGTAGTCCCAGCTACTCGGAGAGGCTGAGGCAGGAGAATGGCGTGAACCCGGGAGGCGGAGCTTGCAGTGAGCCGAGATTGCGCCACTGCAGTCCAGCCTGGGCGACAGAGCGAGACTCTGTCTCAAAAAAAAAAAAAAAAAAAAGCTTTCATAATGTGGTGGGTAAGACCCAGAAGACTTTCTGAACAGCTGAAACTGAGCTGGAGACAGCTCCTCTTGCTTGGGGTGGCCAGCCATGATCATATATGTGGAGTAAGTCTGTGGTTTTGTGGGGAAAACAAAACAACAACAAAACAAAAAAATGTAACTTCCTCCCTCATTCTTTCCTGCCTCTTCTCTTAGAAGAGACCACTCTCCAGCCCTAGTCATTTGTGAGCCTTTGCCGCAGTGCTGGCCCTGACAGGAGATCAGTTTCACAGTCCTGCTTGGCTGGCATGGGCTGAGTCACCGACCAGCCCATCAGTCCCCTTCCTTGTACGTAATCCTGGGTAAATGAAAGAATGGGCAAGAGATTCAGAAAAGCCTCTTTTTTTCCTCTACCCGGAATAATCCAGCTTGAATTCCTCAGGATGAGTAGTTTTGGGCCATTTTATTTTACTGTATTTTTTAACTTTTAGGTTCAGGGGTACATGTGTAGGTTTGTTATACAGGTAAACTGCGTGTCGCGGAGCTTTGGTGTACAGTTAATTTTATCACCCAGGTAGTAAGCATAGTACCCAAAAGGCATTTTTTTCTGATCCTCTCCCTCTTCACCCCCATCAAGTAGGCCCCAATGCCTGTTGTTCCTCTCTTAGTATGCACGTGTTCTCGTTTGGCTCCCCCTTACAAGTGAGAACATGCAGTATATGGTTTTCTGTTCCTGTGTTAGATTGCATAGGATAATGGAGCTTTGGCCATTTTAAACCAAGATTATCACTGGCCAAAGCTCAGCTAGCTTGCTTGTCTCAGTACAGGCACTAACTAGGGGAAAAACTTCTAAAAACATGTTTATCTGAAAATGATGACAGTGAAATCCCCACCAGTCAAAGATCCTATAAGCCATCTTCCTTCCAATTCACAAAACATTCTAGTTAAGCACATTTGTTTCCCCCTCAGGCAAACAAAGCCCCAGTTAGGACTGGGATGCAAGTGGTCTGAACACATGTGGAAAGGGAAGATTCTTAAGTTCCCAATTTATCTTTACAACCTTGTTTGTTTGTTTTTACTTTTTAGAGGAAGGCTAGAGTGCAGTGGCGCAATCTTGGCTCACTGCAACCTCCGTCTCCCTGGTTCAAGGTATTCTCCTGCCTCAGCCTCCCAAGTAGCTGTGATTACAGGCACCTGCCATCATGCCCGGCTAATTTTTTATATTTTTAGTAGAGATGGGGTTTTACCATATTGGCCAGGCTGGTCTCAAACTCCTGATCCCAAGTGATTTGCCCACCTCAGCCTCCCAAGTGCTGGGATTACAGGCATATATTACACCCAGCCATCTTTACAGCCTCTTGATGGTTTGATGTCACCATTTGAAAGGCCTTGATTTGAATTTAAATTGTTGTTTGCTAGAAATGTTTTGAGTTCACTCATTTAAGGCCAGTGAAAACTTTCAAGAAAAAAAAAGTTAATTTGCTTAATTTACAAATGTTGATTTGGTTAATTTGTACTCTTAATTATGATTAGTTTCAAAGACAAGGTTGAAAGCACAAATTGCAGTATAGAGTTTTGCTACCATTTCCAATACATTTACTGAAAATGAATTAACAGAACAAACACTGGGCTGATCCTTTGAACTGTTCTTGTTATACTGGTCCTTTCTTTTTGATGCTTTAGAATACTTAGATGAGGTTTGAAAAATTGTTAGCAGCAGAATTCTGTTGAGGGTTTATTCACACTGAATCGTAAGCATGCTGATTTGACAGCTTCAAAATTTCTTCTAGAAATCTTGTTTCTAGTCTAGATAAATTCTGTGTGATGTTAGGCAATATTTCTGGGTTATAGGGAAAGACATTTACAAAAGAAAATGGAGTACCCAGATGTTAGCATTCCTATCTGGATAGTATATCTTACCATAAAAATAATGAGATTTGTGGGATTAGAGAACAATTTAGGTTTTATGAGAGAATTTTTTGACGAATGGCGGCATTCATTCCAGAGAGTAACAGCTTGGCTGAAACAATTTTTGGTGTGCAATGTTTCTGGTGATCATATATAATAAATATAAATGTTTCTACCAATTCAATACAACTTCTTCTCCATATCTAAGGAAAAAAGGTTTACACATATGGACAAAATACATTCAGGTGTCTTCCCCAAACAACAATAATTCCAATTATGGTGTCTTCGGTTTCCCAGCAGATCCAATGTTCACTCAATTATCTGTGAAGGAACAAGATTTTTGTTTGCTTGCGTGTCCAATGTGGCATCTAATACATGGGCTATCTCCTATTTTCCTCAGATTGGGTAAGGATTCTTGCCAATTCTTGATTTTCTCTGCCAGTGGAAGGGAAGCCATGTAGGTAAATTAAAAATCCCTTCTATTTATCATAATATTAATTTTATGGTGCTTTTATTTGTTGTTGTCATCGTTTTCACTTTCTTGTAGGATTAAAGCAGTGCTTTTCAAACGTTTATTTGCATGTGGATCCTTGGGGATCTTGTTAAAATGCAGGCTTTGATTCAGCAGGTCTGGGTGGGCCCCCAGATTCTGCATTTCTGACAGGCTCCCAGGTGATGCTAGCGCTGCCGGTCCAAGGAGCACACTTTAATTAGCAAGAGATTAGGGTATATTCTGTTCTCCTCAGTATATAACATCGCAAGGAAGGGGAAGGAGGAGGACTGGAATGGTGGCAGATTGGTGTCTCTCCTGGGTAATCCCCTGGAGGTGAAAGGGAGACAACTATGGCAGCACCAAACCTCAGATAACATTTCCTGAAGGATTTTTCTTCCACTGCCTGAAAAATTTCTGTGAGGAAATTAAAGCATTGACCTGCTTTGTCTAAAATTGCCAGTAACAATCCTTTTTTTTTTTTTTTTTTAGTGAAACAAGGATTTGTACACTTACAAAATATTAGGGTAAATTCTAGATTTTAAAGATTTTTAAGGTATTTTAAAAATTACCTTGCCCCCACAGTATTTAACAATGATGTATTTTTAGCTCCTCACTTTTATAAAATCTTGTAGAAACAGTCAACATAGTTTTCACAGAAATAACTTTTTCACACTCATGCTAATGTCAATCAGTCAATCTATATAAAACAAAAAATAGTACAATTGGTATAAACTGGTTTACCATCTGATATGGTTTTGCTCTGTGTCCCCACTCAAATCTCATCTTGTAGCTCCCATAATTCCCATGTGTTGCAGGAGGTACCTGGTGGGAGATGACTGAATCATGGGGGTGGGTCTTTCCCATGCTGTTTTCGTGATAGTGAGTGGGTTTCATGAGATCTGATGACTTTAAAAACAGTGGTCTCTCTCTGCCTACTGCCATCCATATAAGACATGACTTGCTCCTCCTTGCATTCCGCCATGCTTGTGAGGCTTCCTCAGCCACGTGGAACTGTGAGTTCTCCATTAAACCTCTTTCCTTTGTAAGTTGCTGAGTCTTGGGTATGTATTTATCAGCAGCATGAAAACAGACTAATACACCATCAAACACAGTTGACATAATAAATCTATCTACTATCTATATTTCAAAGCATTCAAGATAGTTTTCAGAGAAATAACTTTTTATTTTTACAATCGTATTTCATACATACACACATTATACCTATGTTTGTGCCTATATGCATATTCATATATTACAGTAATAGATACAACTAGCATAGATTTGTTTGGGAACAAACATGATTTACATGATAAATATAACATGGGCATAATGAAGAGTAACTCATTCATGACAGTCATCAAGTTTGGTGGGTGCATAGAAGAACCATTATGCTTTGCAAAGGGTTGGAGAATATGGATTAATCCCATACAATGTGTAAGTGGTGCTCAGGTAAGATAACTACTCTTAACAAACAAACAAGAAAGACAACAAGATTATGAGAGAGAATTGGGAGACCATTTAAATTTACGTTTGCTTTGTCTGTGGTTTCCCAGGTGTTCAGGAAAAGGCCTCTGAGTAAGTGCTATACTATGTAAGCCAAGACCTGAGTAAAGAGAATCAACTAGCCATTCAAAGGCCTAGGGAAAGAGTGGGTGATGAGCAAGAGAAACTCCAAGTACAGAGATGAAAATGAGTCTGGCAAATTCAATTAAATAAAACTAGGCCCAAAATGTTTGTTGAAGTGAGTAAGGGGCCAATGGTAGTCTGCCACATTGGTATACTTAAGGCTTGTATTAGTTCATTCTTGCATTGCTATAAAGAAATACCTGAGACTGGGTAATTTATAAAGAAAAGAGGTTTAATTGGCTTGTGGTTCCGCAGGCTGTACAGGAAGTATGATGCTGGCATTGACTTGGCTTCTGGGGAGACCTCAGGAAACTTAGAATCATGACAAAGGGAAAGGGGCAGCAGGCACAGGACCAGAGCAGGAGCAAGAGAGCAGAGGGGGAGGTGCTGCACACTTTTAAATGACAAGATTACATGAGAACTCACTCACTATTACGAGGACAGTACCATGGGGGATGGTGATAAACTGTTCATGAGAAATCCACCCCCATGATCCAATCACCTCCCACAAGGCCCCTCCTCTAACACGGGGGATTATATTTCAATATGAGGTTTGGGTGGGGACACATCCAAACTATATCAGGGCTATATAGGACATATAAGGATTTTGAATTTTATTCTAAGAGCAATGTAAGCCATGAGAGGTTTTAACAGGGAAATAACATGATCTGGTTAAGGGCTTTTGTTTTGTTTTGTTTAAATTACTGTGGTTGTTATATGAAAGCTATATATAGTGGGTCATTTTCTCTAATCTATATAAGTAGATTCCTAAATTGGTACAGGTTGCTTCATATTCATTCCAGGCAACAAAGTGAGATAGTAGAGAATCAGGGAGTCAGAGGTTGACAGGTACATCAATAACAGATAAAGAAATTAAAGAATTCTGGGCCCGGCACTGTGGCTCACTCACTCCTGTAATCCAAGCACTTTGGGAGGCCAAGGAGAGTGGATAAGGAGGTCAAGAGATCGAGGCCATCCTGGACAATATGGTGAAACCCCATCTCTACTAAAAATACAAAAATTAGCCGGGTGTGGTGGCAAGCGCCTGTAGTCCCAGCTACCCAGGAGGCTGAGGCAGGAGAATCACTTGAACCCGGGAGGCGGAGGTTGCAGTGAGCCGAGATTGCACCACTGCACCCCAGCCTGGTGATAGAGTGAGACTCTGTCACAAAAAAAAAAAGAAAAAAAGAATTATGTTCCACTATGTATACTATCCATATCTTCATTCTAGAGCTGTTAACATTTAATATCTATATATATGAATAATATATATCATATTTTATAAACGCATGTTTTCATTGAAAAAGAAGATATTGCTATTTTGGATTAACATTTATTGAAAATGCAAACATTTGTGGGATAAATATACTGATTGGCTTAGTTTCCTAGGACATTCCTTTGCTCAGTGTAGCTCACCAAAATCTACAAAAAAATTGCATCAAGATTTTTGTTTTTGTTTGCCCTGGGTTTTCCTTTTGTTGCTGGTTGATTTTGCAGAAATATATATGCAGAACCAGTTGCTAAACAGGTTTTTCTTATCTTTCTTTTTTTGAGATAAGGTCTTTCTCTGTCACCCAGGCTGGAGTGCAGTGGCAAGATCCCGGCTCACTGCAGCCTCCACCTCCTGGGCTGAAGTGATCCTCCCACTTCAACATCCTAAGTAGCTGGGACTACAGAGCCATGCCACCATGGCCAACTAATCAACTAATTTTTGTATACTTTGTAAAAACGGGGTTTCACCATGCCGCTCAGGCTGGTCTCAAACTCCTGGACACAAGCAGTCCTCCAGCCTTGGCCTCCCAAACAGCTGAGATTGCAGGCGTGAGATACCCTGTCTGGCCTTGAGCAAGTTTTTCTATGTCACATTTGTCAAATTAGACACCAGTATTGATCCAATCTAATAATTGTGTTTTTATACTGAGTAAAAGCAGGAGTTGTAAGCTCAAAGGCTAGCAAGAGGTTAGGCTTGTGGCCAAATTGGAGAATATAAGCTGCTTCTACAGGCATTAAAGTTCAAAATTTTCAAGAAAATTGACTGGTCAAATAAAACATATCTGTAGGCTCAATTGGTCCACAGATCACCAACTTGAGGTTTCTTGTCCAAAGATATTTAAAACTTTTAGGGACAAAACTTGAATAACATTGACAATAATGCTACAAGTTTCAATAGTGTAATTTCTCTGATGCTTAAAATAGATGAGGATCTTTTTCTCTGATGATTGATAAGCATAAAAAGATGAAATCATTTCGGATATAGGCTTAGCCAAAGATAGGAAATATATTGTATTAGTAGTTGATGGTTGTATTTACTGTCCTATACAAGGTTTGTGTCTGGCAATGTTTTTAGTCTTGATTTATGTCACTATATTGATTAACATGAGAACAAGAGTGATATTTCCAATATGGAGTATGATTTAATAAATGTTAAGGCACCAAACAAGCCCTATATTGGCCTTTTTTAAAAAAAATCACATTATGAACTCAACTATACCATTTCTCTGTCACCCAGGCTGGAGTGCAGTGGCGCGATCTCGGCTCACTGCAAGCTCCGCCTCCCGGGTTCACGCCATTCTCCTGCCTCAGCCTCTCTGAGTAGCTGGGACTACAGGCGCCCGCCACCACGCCCGGCTAATTTTTTGTATTTTTAGTAGAGATGGGGTTTCACCATGGTCTCGATCTCCTGACCTCGTGATCCGCCCGCCTCGGCCTCCCAAAGTGCTGGAATTACAAGCGTGAGCCCGTGCCCGGCCCACTCATTTTAAATGTTATTAAAGTGAGTCTGTAAGATTCACTTAAAGAATGTGTACATCGCCATACTCAGCTAATTTTTACATTTTTTTGTAGAGACAGGATCTCCCTGTGTTGCCCAGGCTGGTCTTAAAGTCCTGAACTCAAGTGATCCTTCTGCCTCAACCTCCCAAAGTGCTGGGATTGCAGGCATGAGCCACTGCATCTGCCCATCAGATATATTTTTTAAATGACCAACCTTTGTAATATATATGAGATTCATTTCAAATGTCTGCAGATATTATACATACTCAATCATACAAAATTAATTATGATTGAGAATGTTGTGTATTTTTTGTAATTAGCTACGTACTTTTTATTTTTTTATTTTTAAAACCCTATGATTAAAGGATAGTTACCTAGTTTGGGAATCTAAAACCAACTCTTGGTTATAAAGGGTTGTTATAAAATGCTAGGTGTGGTGGCTCACACCTCTAATCCCAGCACTGTGGGAGGGCCAAGGCGGGTGGATCATTTGAGGTCAGGAGTTCGAAACCAGCCTGGCCAACATGGTGAAACCCCCGTCTCTACTAAAACTACAAAAATCAGCCAGGTACGGTAGCACACACCTGTAATCACAGCTACTTGAGAGGCTGAGGCAGGGAAATCACTTAAACCCAGGAGGCAGAGGTTGCAGTGAGCTGAGATTGTGCCACTGTACTCCAGTCTGGGCAACAAAGTGAGACACCATCTCAAAAAAAAAAAAAAAAAAAAAAAAAAAAAAAAAAAAAATAGCTGTTATTTGGTAAATATTTGGGTGCTTTTTTACAGTATTTAATAAGCACCAGGTTTGTTATTTTTAATAATGTTACCCCAAGTGACACTTATTTTTAAATTCATTTTATTTTATTTTGAGACAGAGTCTCACTTTGTTACCCAGGCTGGAGTGTAGTGACACAATCTCGACTCACTTCAATCTCCACCTCCCAGGTTCAAGTGCTTCTTGTGCCTCAGACTCCCGAGTAGCTGGGATTACAGGGGCCTGCCAACATGCCTGGCTAATTTTTGTATTTTTAGTAGAGATGGGGTTTCACCGCATTGGCCAAGCTGGTCTCAAACTCCTGACCTCAAGTGATCTGCCCACCTCAGCCTCCCAAAGTGCTGGGATAACAGGTGTAAGCCACCATGCCCTACTCCCAAGTGTCACTTTTGACACAATTCATGCCCTTGAATGATATGTTATATATTGTTGTAGAATAATATCAAGAACAAACATGATAGTTAATATTTTATGAGAAAGGTAATTGGTAATATGAATATTTGTGAAGGTGAATTTTCAACCAAAGGAGTAAACTTTTGTTTCAGGGTGCATAAAAACAAATGAAAATATTTAAAGATCTGGTTCAGTTAATATTTGAAATAAATATATATAAGCACATTATACAGTATGCCAATATCATGTAATATCCCTATTAACATTTAATATTAAAATTTATATTTATGGATACTTACAATATATTAATAATGTCCGTAATATGAATTAGTTCTTAACCAGCGCATTCTTGATAAGAGACTGATGAAAAAAGTAAGCTTCAACCAGGGAAGTTCGTCTAGAGATTAGCTGATATAAAGCAGTGAGAGACTGACATTCTTTTGTGAGAAGACTCTCAGATGTAACTGATAATTCAGTTTCTCTGCCACAGTAGGTTGTTGCACATAATTACCCTTAGACCTCATCAGACCTAAGAGAAAGACCTGACACACCATAGGAAATTATGTTCTGTGTGCTTAGCTAATGTCCCATCACAGCATGGAAAAACAAGAAGCTTTGCAAGCTGTGATTATGTTAACGGTTTTCTTTTTTAAATGTTTTTCTGCCATTAGAATTCTGAAAAGTGTAGTTGAAAAGCCAAACATAATCTTACTTAGATAAGCTTACTTTTGACTGGGATTCACATTGGCTTATATCTTATAAAATACTCCAAAATCCTAGGAAGTCAGCAGATATTAAAACATATTTTGGGTATTAATCATCAGTAATATGAGGGCAAGGGCTAATGGGCAGGCACTGATTAAAGTTGACCATTTCATAATCCCAAAAAACATGTACTGCCCAAGAGGATAAGCCTTAAAGAAGCATTAGCAAATCACTGTTTGACCCCGTCATCTTCAACTATTATGATGAATGAATTGGTGATTTTATTTTAGTCTACACATCCTAGGGAGAAGTCAGGATGTGAGGAGTTATAACCGATGATTGTGTAGTAAAACACATAAAAGATTCTGATTGTGGCAATATTGCTTGCATTATTCTTTACTATCAAATGAAATTAGGCTCTATGCTTTCTACATCAATATTTGAATGTTCAATGATTCAGAAGTGAGGAGAATCTATTTCCTTAGCTTTCAGAGTAGAGGTGATTGTTTTTAATAACCTATTTGTAATCGTTTTTTTAAATGGAAATAGTTGTTATAGCTCATTTGTTCTGTGTTGAATCTAAACCCTTATGAAGGCAGCATATGTGCTCTTAATGGGATTTTCCCCCCAATAACTCTAATAAAATATTTTGTTCTTTTCCCATCTGTGAATATAGGAATGAGATAGGCTGTCCCTGTGTTCAGTTTGTGGGAGTGGACGTAAACAGTGCACTGCAATATAACTAATGTTGTCAGTAATGAAGATAGCTACAAGGTGCTATTGAAATACAGAGGAATTCTCTCTGGGGAACATAAGCTTAATATCTGACTATCGCCAAGATGTTGCTTATACCAACCACAAAATGGCACGTCTTTATAGTTATTTCAACTGTCAAACTATATAGATAATGGCCCTAAGAGAGTTCCATCCATTCCTGCAATTTCATTAGTTCTGCCTTTTTCATTAAAAACAAAAGGTAATCAGGCCCCATGTATATCCAGAATGGAAGACTTTTGTATAATTGTATTCATTAAAAATAAACGTATCAGATACTAATGTCAGCTTTAATTGTATTTTTATTTTCTGCATTAAACAATGCAGAGATTTGACTAAAGACTAACATTTAATAATTTTCAGTTAGAGCCCTTCAGTGAAAGCTTAGAGATAAAGCAACTAGAATCTCAAAGTGATCGAGCCAACTCTGAATCAGTATTAAGTGTAACTATTGCATATGTAAAGGCGAGTTATCCTCTCCAATATAGGGGAGGCATATAGGAAACATGGGAAAGTAGCAGTATGAACAAGAGGAAAACAGGTAGTAGAAGACAACAGCGTAGGGATGAAAACCTTGTGAATGAAGAATTACTAATTTAAAATGTAAAAATTTTGCAAAGGGAAGATAATTTCTACATTTTCAGCTCTTTGTATTAAACATTTTTTCATCTGCAACTAGATATTGGTTTTTCTTCTCCATAGTAAGATCACCTGATATTTGATAATTTATGCTTTTATTATTACTTGTTTTATGATACCAACGTTATGTTCACATCCTCAAGGCTTTATTTTCAAGAAAAAGTAAAGGTATAGTAGTGCAATGTGATAAGCTCCATCTTCCGACCAACTTTTAATTGTCTCATTGGTATGTATATTAGGACTAAATGGCTGTATTCTGTACAAAAAGTAAAATGAGCAGTAAGTCAAGTGAGTATTCAGGCTGTATAAAAACTTCTACCTACCTGGGCCTTGATTATTCTGGTAAGATGACTAATGATAGAAAAGTAGATTATGAAATAAGAAACTAAAAGGCGTGTTAAATGCTCTTTAGTCTAAAGGTTTTTAACTCCTGCCTGGTGGAGCAAATGGACACCATCTGTATAAGAAAGCCAGATACCAACAAACTGAGAGCTTTACTTAGTGAAACCTTCCACTACTTATGAAAAGTCAAATATCACATATAACTCATCCAGATCAACTGGTCCCTAGACACTGATTTTTGGGAAGGATGTAAGAGAATTACTGACTCAGATTTAGGGTTTAAAGACTACTGAGAAATAGGAAGGTATTGAGAGATTACTGGGTTTCATCAGAGCAGACTTAAGTAGCCTGGTTGATTTTAGAATTGTCACAGCAAAATCATCATGCTTGGATGCTCCAGGCCTGGCAGAAACTTGCTGGTCTCTGTAGGGTGGGATAAGTGAAGCAACATTAAACCAGGTGTAGTCCTTAATTTCTCAGGTAACATAACTTTAGAAAAAACAGTTCTAATACAAGTTAACTCCTGTCTGGTTGAGCAAATGGACACCATCTGTATATGAACGCCAGATACCAAGAAACTGAGATCTTTACTTAGTGAAAACTTCCACTACTTACGGAAAGTCAAATACCATTTATAACTCAACTAGATCAACTGGTCCCTAGACACTGATTTTTGGGAAGGATGTGAGAGAATTACTGACTCAGATTTAGGGCTTAAAGACTATTGAGAAATAGGAAGGTATTGAGAGATTGGGTTTCATCAGAGTGGACTTAAGTAACCTGGTTGATCTTAAGTAGCCTGGTTGATTTTAGAATTGTCACAGCAAAATCATCATACTCGGACGCTTGGGGCCTGGCAGAACCTTGCTGGTCCCTGAAGGATGGGATAAATGAAGCAACAGTAAACCAGGTGCACTCCTTGATTTTTCAGGTAACATAACTTCAGAAAAAAACAATTCTAATACAAGTGTAACCTTATCCTGCTAACTCTAATGTTTCAAAAATAATCCTAAAACACTAAGACAATACTTATCCTATTGCCTCCAAAATAGGATTTTGCATTTTAAATTGTTTACCAAAAAATGTATCTTATATTTTTGGGTAAACTTTTATTTTGTTATACAACCAAAAATCTTAAAACCATCTTAGTACATTAACGTTTTAACAGGTCAACTTTTAGTCTTTATGAGCAGTTTTCACAAAGTTTTACTCAACATTTTAAAAATGTAGTTAACATACTGTAGACACTTCAATATTGCTGCTTATTCTTTGTAATCTTATTTGGCATAATATAATCATGTTCAGAGTTATTTTAAAGTAACTTAAAGTGAACAGACACACTCCCTCCTCCCCCCACCCTCAATTAAAAATAAAAAGGAAAACAGAAAGAAAGAAAAAATCAAAAAATAAGATTAGGTTCTAGGAGGAGGGAAACCCTAATCCAAGTGTGGGGATGCAGAAGTCAGCTTTTTGCATCCATTCTCTGTGCTACAGGATAAACTTTGAGACTACAGCCAAATATTTTCTAAAACCTTTCAAGAAGCTCCTGTGGATTTCTGGATTTGTTCCTTTAAAATCAGGATACTCTGCCTTTGCTCAGGGGGCAGCATGGCAATCTGATCTGCAGTCAGTTGAAGAACCTGCATGATCAAAGCTGCCTTTTCCTGATCCTGTGGAGTGACCTGGCTCTGCCCAGGACTAAAACTGCTAGGCTGGCTTCCACCTTGCTTGCTTGCCCCCTGTATACCTCCTCCTTGTATACTGACTCCTTGTATGCCTGACCCCTGCATCCCTCCTCCTTGTATGCCTGCTCCCTGCATGCCTGCTCCTTGTATGCCTGTACCCTGCATACCAGCTCCAGGATTCCCCACCCCTGAAATGCCTGGGACCTGTCTGGGTCCCTGAGGAGGGCCACCTGCCCCTATATTAATGGGACCAGGACCCTGAATTCCACCAGTCATAGGGCCTCTTGAACTGGGGACAGGGCCCCTCATCTCCAATCCTCTTGCATCCATGCCTCTTGCTTCCATCCCTCTGGTTTCCATCGCACAGGTCTCCATTCCTCTCCTCTCCATTACACGTGTCTCTAAGACCTCAGTTTCCAGGGCGCGGGTCTCCATCGCTCGAGCATCTCTACTACCTCTACCATCCATAGGTAGACCCCTTTGATCTATCATGGGGCCTCTGGGCTCTCCAATTAGCAGTCTGGGATCTCCTAATGGCCCTCCCCTCATCTCATGTGAGGAAGGGCCACGAGTGTCATGACCAGAGGCATGATGCATGGGAGGACCCTGATGGGGTGGACCCAGATAACCTCTGGGCTCCACTTCTCCAGTGACTGAAAGCAAAGTCCCTCCACGTGGGTCATTTGGAGCATCTCCTAACAGTCCTCGAGGAGGCAGACCACCAGGAGTCATGGGTCCACGAGGTATAGGAGCTCTAGGATCTGACATCTGCACTTGTCCCCGCTCTAAAGGCACTGGGCCAACCCCTGGCATTCCAAGTTGGGGCTGCATTGCTCCTCCAGGAGTTAAGGAACCAGGACCAGGTCCGGGAACTGCAGCTGGTATTGGCCCTGGAGCTGGAATTCCACCCTGGATAGGAGTCTGCATCAGAGGAGGAATGTCCTTCACAGGTCTTCTAGCCAAATGCTGAGGCTGAGGGGCTGGAGGATTCTGCTGGTTCAGCAGAACATTAGGTCCTGGGCAGAGCCCAGGGCCAGGGCCAGGGCCAGGACCAGGGCCAGGGCCAGGGCCAGGGCCAGAGACAGACAGAGATTGAGATTTGCCTGGGATCAGTGGTGTGACATGTATCTTCCGATGCAGAATTTTCAGAGCAATCTCTGGATCCATGATTCTCATCACTACTTGTGCCTGCAACAGCGCATAAGCCAATTGTGGATTTTGAAGTAACATGTTTCGAGCTTCCTGGTGGCTGTTTTGGACACAAAGCTTCATCTGCTTCATCAGCTCAAACATCTGCTCCGGGGGGAGACTGGCTACTGCTCTGGTAATCGATTCAGGGGCATCTTCTGGATCGATGGGATCCCCATAGGGTGAGTCAATAATGGGCGCTGCAGGCCCGAGGCTCTTTAACTCCTCCTTATTCTTTTCACTGGCAGCATTGTCCACCCGAAGCGCTCTCCCACTGAACTCCCGCCCATTGAGGTTCCGCATGGCACTAAGCGCGGTCTCTTGGTCTTGGTATTCGCAGAAGCCATAGCCCTTGGGTTTTCCCGTCTCTCTATCGTATACCAGCCGGAAACTGACAACAGAACCAACCTCCGAGAAAATGTCCTTTAACTGCTCCTCAGTTGCCTCATACGGAATGTTCCCCACGAACACGGAACGCAGTGATCGATCCATTGCCGGGTCTCTCACCGCCAAACTCGACATGATTCCGGTTGTGCAGACAGCCGATAGCGGATTCTTCGAGGCGTCTGTCCTCTTGCGACCGACACTTCCGCTGAGCACCGGAAGAGGCTCTCAAGATCCGGGCAGAAACCTTACTAATTCGCTTGAATGGTTCCGCTTGCCTGTGGAACCTGCATCCCACTAACAACTTATCTAATGCTTTCCGTCCCTGATCCTTTGTGGTTCTGTCAGCTTCTTATTACAGAGTCGCATGATTCCTTTCCATTTCACGTTCCGCTGACCTTCTGTGGAGCCCCAACAGCCCCACTACGACACGCTTGGTACGAGATGACCACAGTAAAGATGGCCGCATAGACCTCACCATAGTAACTGGGAGGGGACTCCTCCCTTGACGTCAAAGGCGGTTTTGCTTCCGTTCCACCGGCGGGAAACCGCCAACCGAAAGCGGATTTAAGGCGGCGTGTTTTTCGTTCTGACAAAGTATTTTCATGTGGCCTTTTATTATAGTATAGTTAAGCTAGATTTAAAATCACATTCGCGACTGAGGGAAAAGCGTAGTCGTTTCAAAACACATTTGGGATTTGCCCCTTAAATTAAAACAGTATTATATCTCCTTTTTAGAACAACATTTTTGGAAATTAACTGACAAGAAATATAAACTGAAGCGTGTGCCGGCTGGGCCCTGCCCCCACTCTGTTGCTTCCTATAACCGCTGTTAATGGATGGGTGGCAGACCCTTCTAGGTTTTTCCTGAGCACACGGGCGGCAGTCGTGCTATTCCTAATATTACGGTTTTCTTCCTTAATAATAACCGATTTCAATATTAATTGGTGATTAAATAAATTAGTGATTAATTAGTTATTAGTATTTTATCGCTTCAGAATATGGAATAAAGAAATTTACTTAACTATCCCTACATTGATTGCTTCTGATTTTTATTATATCATGCAGTGAGTCCACCACTTCCATGAAGGGAAAAACAAATAGTGGGTGTTTGTCTTCTGCCGTTAGCTTTGCAGGCAGGAGTTAAAACATGTTCAGTGTGGGGTTTCCCCGCCTGCAATTCGAAGCTAGAACTGAAGCTTGGAGAGGGCTAGGTAAATTCCCAAGGACAAGCAGCTGCAAAAAGGCAAAGTCAGGATTCTAACCCAGCTTGGTCTCTCATAGCTCCAACTCTACACTGCCTTACGTGTATTGAATATTTGAAATGCAGCTAGTGTGACTGAGGAATTGAATTTTAAATCTCATTTTTTATTTAAATAAAAAAACTAATGTTCAGTAGTCTATTGGAAAACTTTTTTAGTATTTAGAACAACTTGGGTATAGAATCTACTTTTGCAATAATAAATTGTGTTCTAAATAAAAATCATTTCGAAGAACACTAAGACAAAAAATAAAAATAAATGGAAAGTATTGCCAGTCAAAATTTAACATTCCGGTTGAGGTGTGCCATACATGTAGGATACATGAAAGATGTTAATGATCAAATACAAAAAAATGTAAAAATAGCTCATCAATTTTATATTTTTTATAAGTTGAAATGTAATATTTTATATATTGGTGTAAAAAATTATTTTGAGGTTAATGTTATTCATTTCATTTTGCTTTTTAAAATGTGGCTATTAGAAAATTTAAAATTATATGGATAGATTGCATTATACTTCTGTGGACTGGACTGCTCCAAGCCTGTGCTTTAATTCCAAAACAGGGAATTATTTTATTCTGAAATATGCCTCTTAAGTGGATTATGAAACTTTCAAATTTCAGCAAAAAAATTGCATTATGCATCTTCAGTATCCTATTCCAATGAATAGATTTGACATGAGTATGATGGTTTAGCTGCAAATAAGACACCATTTACCTTCAAGTTTTTGAAACAGTTCTGCACATAGCTGTTCACCCAAGATGCACAACAGTTTACATTTGCAAGTGACAAGGTTCATTTACATCACTTAATAAGACTTTCCTGCTATATCAAACAGAATAGCCACCTGCTAGCAATGTTTCCCCAGTGTGATTCTTTTATTGGGGACAAAAGGGGAGGGGTTAAGGATAGTAGCATTTCAAAAAACGAAAGACAAATTTATTTTTCTTCCTTCTATACCATCACTTTACAAAGAGAAGCCATGCCTTTTTTATACACATTCTGTCAAGGGTAACTTACAAGTTGAATATGTGTGTAATTGTGTGTGTATTAAATGTAGTAATCATGAAGATGGTAATGGAGTATTATAATATGTTGCAAAATTCACAGAAGATTGCACAGCTTGACAGAGTTTCTTTACTGCTGATGCTATCTAAACCAGTGGTCTTCACATGTATCAGAACCACCTTGAGCCACGGCTTGTTAAGTCAGATTCTGCTTTAGCAGGTCTGGAGAATTTGCATTTCTAATAAGCTCTCAGGTGATGCTGATGCTGCTGGTTTGGAGATCTTTAAGAATCATTGGTCCTAAGGATTGGTAGTAGTTATTCTCATTTACATCAGACCAAACTAAATTTGGTACACTCTATTAAAAGATTTGAGGTAAAGGTTTTTAAAACATTATTAGTTTACTATTAATATACTATTCTAGTACATGCTGATCTGCTACTGACGATACCCTGGACATGAAGACTGGGTGAACAGAGAGTAGCTGAAGGACTATGGGGACAAAGAAGGGGGAGGTTATGATTATAGAGTGTGCTTTAGTCACAGGCTTTCCATGTTCTCTTTAGTCCCACTATTCCAAACTAGAAGAATGGTTTGTCATGCCCCCCCTTCATACAGGACCAGTGTGACCCACCATGTAATTCCATGCCCAGAACACATAAACTAATGCTTATTGTTAACTGAATGGCCCCAAATCAAGAGCTCAGATAAACCTATGTATATTTCCTGGTACCAGTACATACTTTTTTATAGATCTAACTTGGAAGAACATCCATTTTTATACTGCTTTTTTATTCCCATAATGTTTAAATTTTAGATATTTATAGCATGGCATACACTCTGAAGAAAAGTGTACATGGTATAGTGTATGTTCAGATGTTGATTCTTTCAATAGATTGATACCAGATATATTAAGACTGATTTCAAACACACAAGAGCATCTATGGCCAAATGGAAACTGTCTTTAATCACTTTGAGAAACTACAAACTTAATCCATTGTTCAAAATGTTTTTTTTTTTTTTTTTTTTTTTTTTTTTGACACAAGATTTCACTCCTGTCAGCCAGGCTGGAGTGCAATGGCGTGATCTTGGCTCACTGCAACCTCTGCCTCCTGAGCTCAAGCAATTCTCCTGCCTTAGCCTCCCGAGTAAAGACTACAGGCATGTGTCACCGCTCATGGATAATTTTTTGTGTATTTTATAGAGACAGGGTTTCACCATGTTGGCCAGGCTGGTCTTGAACTCCTGAGCTCAAGCGATCTGCTTGCCTCAGTCTCCCAAAGAGTTGGCATTACAGGCATGAGCCGCTGCACCTGGCCTCAGACTGATTTTTGAACTTCTACCCTGAAATTGCTTTGGGCCTTCATTTATAAGTCATACTAGAAAATCGGTACATTAACTGAAAAGTATACTTTATTTTTAACAAAGAACAGGATTATGCAACAAAATCACCCAACTTCCTGACCAGATTTGGCAAAAAATATCATGCTTAGCTAATTCCAAATATCAAACCTTACATCAGAATACAAAAATTCTGTACACTTTGAGGGAATTTAAAAAAAAGATTCACTATAGAGTGTAGGGAAAAAAGAAAAGATTCACTATAGATTCAGTAGACAAATTCCAAAGACAAGAACTAAAAATATTTTGAGTAATGACAGGCATTTTTGAAGTAAGTGTACGGGTCCTTCAAGGAATAGCTCAAATAAACTACTCCACAAAGCTTTCTATGACCTTTCTACCCTTTCCCCTAGGTTAGAAGTAATTTTGTTTTTCTTTGGATATAAACCTTGCTTATACCTTGTACCTTTCTGATTATAGTAACTCCTTTACCTTTCAGTAAAATTGCAATTTTCCTTCTAAACTGTAAAATCATTATGTATTCCCCTTTATCAGTTAACTAAGTGCCTCAAATTTATTATTTCATTCCGTCAATATTTATTCCAAGCACTGACAATACAGCAGTGAGAACAATAGTCTACCAGAACAGAAGGTCTCTAAATGTGGTCCTTGGTTCAGTGGCATCAGCATCACCAGGAAACATCTTAGAAATTAAAAGTTTGGGGCCCTACTCCAAATCTATTGCATCAGAAACAGAGAAATCTTTGAACAAGTTTTCCAGGTAATTCTAATGCAAGCTCAATTTTGAGAACCACTACATTATAAGAATGCAATCATAGTTGCCAGGCACAGTGACTCACGCCTATAATCCTGGCACTTTGGAAGGCGGAGGCTGGTGGACCATTTGGTCAGGAATTCAAGACCAGCCTGGCCAACATGGTGAAATGGTGAAACCCCGTGTCTACTAAAAATACAAAAATTAACCAGGTGTGGTGGTGCATGCTTCTAATCTCAGCTATTGTGGATGCTGAGGTTTAAGGATCACTTGAACCTGGGATGTGGATGTTGCAGTGAGCTGAGATCACACCACTGCACTCCAGCCTGGGCAACAGAGTGAAACTCTGTCTCAAAATAGTAATAATAATAAAAAATAAATAAAATAAAATAAAATAAAAAGAATGCAATTATAGTATAGTAGCTGATAGATAAATAGATATTTTGTTTTCACCTCTGTATCCTCAGCACCTGGGATAGAGCTCAGCACAGGTGGATGTTCATTATATATTTGTTGAATGAATGACAGGAAATGACTTTAAAGTTTGCTAATTCACAAATAATTTAATTTTACCAAGAACAGAAGCTGTGGCATTGAATAACATGCCTCAAATCAAAGAGAAGACATGCTGCCAGGACCCTTGTCATTTTATTCCTAAGTCAGTGATAGTTCTTCCAGGTTGCCATTTGATAAAATGGATATGCAATAAAGTATGTAGAGACGGAAGAGAGTGATATGGTTTAGATCATCAAGGAAAGCTTTCTGATGGAAATGAGATTTAGGGATGGGTTATAATCTGGCATAGATAGGTAGAAGATGAAGAAAATAAACCAGGAGCTAGTAATAGCCAATGCAAGAAATTGGAACCTGGTGTTTTTTATGGCCTCAGAGGAAACCAAGAGAGTTGGTGAGGAGTGTGACAAAAGATGGGCTTCTGGGACAGATTATAAAAGGTTTTGAAGTTCAGATTCATGAATGTGAACTTGATGTGAGAGTCAGTAGGCTTCCTTCACCACCCCCTGAAACAGGACCATAGAATAATAATGGCAGAGGCTTAAGAATACCAAACTTATCTAATCCTTTTCTGTATATTTTCTATCTAGGCTGTTCTTTTTTAATACCTTATAACTTTTAATCTAAATTGTGGCAGTTGTTCTTCCTACATATGACACACTCTATTACATAGCTTCATTCTCACTACTTGCCCTCCATCCCTTCACATATTCTCCTCTGGCTAAATTGTACCACTCACTTTTTATCATACATGATCTGTATTTTTTCACCTCCTAGGTTTTTGTGATACTATTTGTCAGGGATGCTTCCTTTTTTTCCTCGTCTTCTCTTCCCTCCCCCATGTTTAAATCTTTCTGTTCTTCAATGCTCACCTCAAAGACTTTCCATTTAGAGTATTGGTTTGGTACTCATTATCTTCTATATTAGAGGTATCAATATTCTTGTATTACCATAAAATCCATATCTGATTGATATTCTCCACAATGCCTGGTCCAGTGCCTTTTATATTCCAAGCACTTAGTACATATTTTTAAATTAATACAAGATCATCTTATAATAACAAAATATAGATGTTAACCAAATGATAATTTAGTGCCTTTTGCTTACAAAATACTTTTATCTGGGTTCCCACATTTAGTCTTGATAACAGTCTTATGAAGTATATGCAATCATTTCCTGATTTTTAACAATGAAGAAACTCAGAGTTATTACATAGAACTTTACCTAACAATGGACTCACTCAAAATACAGATACTTTATAAAGGCAAACTCTGAGCACTTAGTAGGGAGAAGGCTCTTTGATAAATGCTTTATATAATGTAATATTTCGTTCTTTCTGCAACCTTTTGAAGATAGGCAGTCATAGTTCCTCAATTTATAGGTAAAGAACAGAGGCACAGAGAAGTTAACTAGTGTGCCTATGTTAACTAGCAGAACGAGGATTTGAACACAAACCATTTGACTTAGGAAATCAAACTCATAAATCATTGTTCTATTAAATGAGTTGCCTAAGGATACATAGCTACCAAGTGGCATAACGACAACCTGAAAGCAGGTCTCCTGAATTTGAACTTTCTATTTCATAAGTAGTACAGTGATCACAAGTTATTGACGCCTGGGCACCATCTCCCTTGGCCTTTTTCCTGATTGTCTCTGAGTGTAACTAATTGCAGTTGTGACATCAGAATCAGTGCTGTGGTAACAGATGGACTGTGAGGTATAAAGACTGAAGCAATAGAGAAAATGTTTCCTTTTTCAATTTGCAGGACTATAGTTAAACTTCACATAAAGACTTTTATAAAGCATCCAGTTAGATAAAGCATGCATTTTTCCATAAAGTGAAAGAACTCAAATTAATTTGGTATATAACTTTTTTTCCCAAAATGTTTAACGTATTTGATATGAAACAATGTACAGAGGAATAAAAAGCAAATTTCATGTACTCAAACTCCTAACCTCAAATACTCCACCTGCCTCAGCCTTCCAAAGTGCTGGGAGTGAGCCACGATGCCTGGCCCTGAATTTCATTTAGTTATACACAGGATGAATCACTGTTATTGGCAAGTGCAGATTACATGAATTTGGGGCTGCTGGGAGTCTGCCATTTCTGGACTTGAGATTGAACAGAACCAAATGTTCTCCCTGGAAGGGACTGCGAAGTCCAGCCCCATTTTTTTTTTTTTTTTTAATAGATAAAGAAAATGACGCCCAGGAAAGGAAAGAAATTAGACCAGGCTCAAATATCCAGTTACTGATCTAGCTTGTAAAAGGATTTAGATATTCAGATTTTTCTCATCCAAACTATACTCTCAGCACTTAGAAAAGGCAGTAGAGTGAAGGAATTAAGAACACAGAGATTTTAATGTCAGAGTGACTTAGATTGGCTACCTAGTTCAATAAGTAAGTGTGTGGCCTTGTACAAATTACTTCACCTCTCTGTGGTTCCATTTCCACATCTTTTAAATGAGAATAATGTCACCTGTATTGGATTGTTGTGTGGAATACATGATATACTTATATTTTCATTATTCCTCACATTGTATGGTAATTATTAATCTACATTTGTTATATAGTAATAGTAGATGAAGTAGCATCTTATGTGGAAACAGACACAAGTTTTAGTCTAATGCTATTTATTTGGGGGCCTATATTTTATTTTTATTATTGAAGGGCTTGTACTTGTACTACCTGGTCTTGTCAGATTATATCATTTTCAAGTTGTACAACCTTAACACTGCCATTTTAGCTTTTGGTAGATTTGTAGTTGAAATGGATACTTTTTAGGCTTAATCCCATAGAATACTTAAATGAGAATTTTAGTGATCATTTTGGCGCACATTAGGTTCTTGTACTAAACCATGAAATGCACTCTTCAAATATTTAGTCGGCTAGAATTCCACTTGTCCATTTTTATTAAAAGGGCCTGCCTGAACTTTGACTGTGGAGGATACAGGCTTATTTAACACCACATCGTTCTGCCACACAGGTACCTATTTGAGCGCATAGTCCTGTTCAGGGTGATATTAGAACTACTGCTTTTACGTGTGCACTGGCAGATGTAGGCCGTTTATTCAAACATAGAAAGGCATAACTAGTTAGACAAGAAGCAAAGCTCCCTTATTCGTGCTTCAGGCTGTCACCCGAAGGAACGCAGAAGTATCCTCATAAACTGTGGAAAAGTACAAGCCCTGTAACTAGGTCTGAATAAAGATACCCTATTTAAGTGGAACAATGCACAAATCTTTTTTTTTTTTCCTGTGACCAGAACAATACAACACCTCACTTCAGAGAAATGTGTAAACTGCCACTCACTTCAGAAATTTGGCTAGTATATCTCTTCTGAGGCTAGGTTGGTCTGAGAATGTGCCTATATTTGTACAAAGTTACAAGAAAGAGGCCTTTCTGAAAACATTTGGTTCCAGGCTCAGACTGTTGAAAACAACAAAAGTCAGTTTAACAGAATATATTTTAGATTCATTATCACAGTTGAATGATCCTTGAAAAACATTACTTCAAGAATGCCAGTTTAAATTACCTTCTAACTCTGGATTCTTGAGTTAGAAAACCTAAAATCTAATGTTTATAGGAATGCAGTAGCTAGCGCTTTATGGTACAAGTACAGAAACCAATTCCAACCAAGGTAAGAAAAGGAAGTGGTGGTTATTTTCATGACATTTTGTTATCTCTCAGAACCCACAGAAATTAGTCTGCCAGGCTGCTGTATTAGAATACCATAGACTTAAACAGAAATTTATTTTCTTACAGTCCTACATGCTGGAAGTTCAAAATCAAGGTGCAAGTAGGTTAGGTTTCTCCTGATCCTCTCTCCTTGGCTTGCAAATGGCTGCCTCCTTAGTGTCCTCATGTTACCTGCTGTGTGCATGCACTCTGGTGTCTCTTCCTTTTTCTATAAGGACACCTATTGTATTAGATTAGGTGTCCACACGTATGACCTCATTTAGTTATAGTTATCTCTTAAAAGGCTCTGTCTCTAAATACAGTCACATTGTGGGCTAGGGCTTCAACATATGAATTTTGAGGGACATAATTGACTCCTTAACAAGCAGTAATGCAGTAACCTCTAGGAAAAGAAAAAATGGATAATTGTTGGCGTTCAGAATACTCTATTCCCGTCTCTTTCTCTCTCTCTCAAAATCTTTGTCTCCCCACTCCCTTCCTCGCTCCCTCTTCACTGCATCTCTTTGTACATTTGTGGTGGTTTTCCTCTGTTGAAGGATCAGATCTCCTATTTCACTCTCTAGTCCACTGTCATTCCAGTTTTCTGGAACTGGGAATCTGAAGGTCCAGCTTTATTCTGATGTGTATCTGTGGTTCAATTCAGCATTGTTAAGAGGTTGGAGCCAGACTGATAGTGAGACCATTTACCAGTCTATGTCTGCTGGGGCCCGGTAGTCAGCTGGAGCAGGAGGAACCCTACAGACTTTTGCGGTGCCAGTTGTTAACCTCCTTTACCTTCCAGGTCATGGAGAGGTCAGGAGACTGACTTAATGGGCTTGAGGGAGCATCTATCATCCTGTACCACTGGTGTAGCCATACTGGTTACTGCTGAATATCTATCCTGGTTGACAATGAATTCCAAAAATACTTTGGTGACTTACTCTTATGAAGGAAGGGAGCAGTTAAAAGGGCTGTTTTGAGCTAGACAGCCATTTCCAGTGCACAGTCTGCCAGAGAAAGTTTGTCCACAACCTTCCTCTAAATCATTCTCTCAATCTCTGCAAAACATAAAACATTATTTCCAAAAATAGATCATTTTCTTAGAAATGTTTAAATATGGACTTCCAGTTAGAAAAATGGTCTAATATAAAACAGTAGAGGAATGTTTAGCCACCAATTCACAGTTTTTGGAAAGTTCACACCATATATAATGCCTGATGTTCTTGAAGGTGAATACAGTGTACTTGTAAAATATCAAACTCTTCCATCCTTCATATAAAAATATTGACCATTTTTCTTGACAGTTTAATGATAAAATCATAGCGACAATTCTTTCAGTTACTATCATCTTTATCACTATCATCTGACATTTATGCTGAAATAGCTGTGTATACATTCTTGCAGAGCAGTACAATGAGAAACTTTTCTCTCTGGCCTCCAGGTGTTTGTCAATTCCATCCCGGTTCTGGGGAACAAAACAAGTGCCTGTAGGAAAACAGGGAAGTGCAAATGACCTATTCCTCTAGAGCTCAGCCTTTTGATAGCCTTGAAAATGGAATTGCGTCTGTTGGTCCATAGCCCTTGAGGGGTCTAGGAAAGAGAAGCTGATGCCTACAGGGAGAATAAAGAAAGTGCCAACATTTTTCTGCCCATGTAGTGGTCTGGAGTTTGCTGCCAAGGTCCCAGGACTGGGTAATTGTTGCAGGTCTTCATTCTTATCAGCAGGACTTCCACAGGGAGGAGAGGTTCTGGGAAATCCTCCTGACAGCAGGTGTCTGCAAATAGGGAGGCAGAGATGAGGGAGGGAAGGAAAGTGTTTGCATCCCCAGCAGGAAGGAAACTTACCTGACACATTTCAGAGCAGCAAGGGTTTGACAATGCTTTAGGATACTAAAGCTAGTATACTCATTATTCAACTAAATGTTGAATTTTATATATATCAGCATGTATTTTATAAATACCTACTGAATGTATACTGTGTGGAAGGTAGGCACATAGTTGGACAATATGGGAGTTGAAATGTGAACGAAAATGTGACTTCTCTTTTCAGTAGTACTTTCACAGGAAACTTTATCATTAGCCTTTCTCTTGAACTTACACTGAGGATTTATGGTGCTCAGATTTGAGTCTCTGGCAGAACAGCTGTGCCTGCAAGGAGTTTCCCTTCTGTCAGACGAGATAGAGAATAGAGGATTTGAGCAGACAGTTTCCAAATGCATTTTTTGATTTGTTTGATTTCCTGAGAGGTATATAGAAAATGAAAATGTAACTGCTGTTCATCCATTGACCCTCTTTCTGAGGTTCAAGATGAAAGATTTTTGGCTGGGCGCGGTGGCTCACGCCTGTAATCCCAGCACTTTGGGAGGCCGAGGCGGGCAGATCACGAAGTCAGGAGGTCGAGACCACTGTGAAACCCCGTCACTACTAAAAATATAAAAAATTAGCCGGGCGTGGTGGCGGGCGCCTGTAGTCCCAGCTACTCGGGAGGCTGAGGCAGGAGAATGGCGTGGACCCAGGAGGCAGAGCTTGCAGTGAGCCGAGATCGCGCCACTGCACTCCAGCCTGGGTGACAGCAAGACTCCGTCTCCAAAAAAAAAAAGATGAAAGATTTTTTTTTTCTTTATTACCGAGAAAAGGACTGTCACACCCCGAATTCTGTCTACCTGTATATACTGAAGATAGGGATTATGATTTATAGCGGCATTCCACTCAGAGTCAGCATAACACTAATAGCTCCTCACACACCCCTTCATCTAGAAGCAGAAGCTTCAGGCAAGCCTGCTCTATGGATAGTACATTGTTGCCAGGCCATTGATTCATTGAGCAGCTAATGGTCATTTCACGGCCAGAGTTCTTAAACATTAACCTTAAAGCATGATTTCTTGAGAACAATATTTAAGTACCACATAAGTAAACATAGAACCAAATTTATTACTTAAATGACTACGATTAAATTTAAATATCATTGTGCTTTAAGCAAATGATGCTATCAGTTTCTTCTCACAAGTGAAGCATGACAGCTTCCTAACCGGGGACAGTAGAGTCAATGTGCCTGTTGATGCCATGATACATCGTCCTGTTTTGTGGGGGCGGGAAATATTTTTATTTAATTTTCTTTTTTGTTAATAGAGATGGGAGGTCTCCCTATGTTAGCCAGGGTCTCGAGCTCATGGGCTCAAGCAAGCCTCCCATCTCGACCTCCCAAAGGTGCTGTGATTACAGGTGTGAGCCACTGCGCCCAGCCAGTGGGGTTTTCTTTTTTAAACACGTGAAATAATTACAGTTCCCTTTTTGGGCTGGTCAGTGACTAGCTGTGTTAATTATGTTATTTGAGAACTCTGCTTCCTAAGCTGACCTTTCTTTTTCTTTTTTTTCTTTTTTTTTTGAGATGGAGTCTCACTGTGTCACCCAGGCTGGAGTGCAGTGGTGCTATCTTGGCTCACTGCAAGCTCTGCCTCCCAGGTTCACGCCATTCTCCTGCCTCAGCCTCCTGAATAGCTGGGACTACAGGCACCTGCTACCACACCTGGCTAATTTTTTGTATTTTTAATAGAGACAGAGTTTCATCATGTTAGCCAGGATGGTCTCGATCTCATGACCTCGTGATCGACCCGCCTCGGGCTCCCAAAGTGCTGGGATTACAGACGTGAGCCACTGCGCCTGGCCTGACCTTTCTTTTTCATATACAGTCTCCTAATTTTTTCTCTTTCTCCTGTTTCTGTAGTTGTTGCCCACTATGTCCATTACTTTCTGACCTCCTTCTTTTACTTAAAATATAAATGTGTATGCTTCCTGTTGTCTAGGTAGAGGAGAGTTATATTCTCCTAGAAAGAATTGCACCATACGAAACTGAAGTTGTCTTGCCTTTAGTTTCCCTCCTCATGGCTCCAAGGCAATTCTGATTGTTTATCTCAAAGCTGTAGCATTTTTTGTCTACTTCCTTTGGAAGACACCAGCACTTTTCCTGTGTGTAGGAGGAAGCTGTCAGTGATTGTGGGTGGTTGGGTGAGAAACCAGATAAGATGGATTGTTGGAAAAGTTAAATTGGGGGAGAGTGTTTGAGCTGTGGGTGAACTTAGAAGAAAACATTTTAATAGATAGATCCAGAATGGCAAAGGCTGCAATAAACCATGGGGGTAATGAGTTTATATTCTTTTCTTCTTTTCTCTTTAAATAGTCTTTCCATAAACATTGTAGGGAAGGAAACATATATTTTCCTCACCCATTCTGCGTTCATGGCTGAGGTTCCTATAATAAACAGATGAAGCAGAGGAAAGCATATAAATTTAATGAATATAAGTTTTATATGATACAGGAGCCTTCATAAGGAAATGAAGACCTGAAGAAACTGGCAAACATGAGTAATTTTATGCTAAGTTTGATGAAGATTGGATAGTCATGGAGAAATATGAAAGGAGGACAAAAGTTTGTGATCTAACCATAGTAAACTGGGGGAAACTTAGCAAAGCCTGTTTGTTCAGTTTCTTCTTGGCACCTCCGTGTCTCCTTTCCTCTGAGTATAGGGAGGGTACCTCTTACATGGTCTTATAACTTGCTTCAGGGGAAGATCAGAAAGTCCTTACTAGATTTCATGATCTGGTTCCAGAAAGAAAGGTCCAGAGAAGGTGAGAGTGATCTTCCTGTTTCTGCTGTTTTCTCAACGGCCAAGATGCCATATTTTGGGGAAGTGTGTTCTAAACTCTATTGACATTTATCTATTAGAATTATTGTCAAGTTTTAATGCTTATTTGCAACACTATTTGGAAAGTTGGAGATTTAATATATAGCAGTATAATTATACAACTCTGTCTTTTTTATAAATGTTGACTCTAAAATATTCTTTTTTTTTTTTTTTTTTTTTTTTTTTTTTTTTTTTTTTGAGACAGAGTCTCGCTCAGTTGCCCAGGCTGGAGTGCAGTGGCGTGGTCTCGGCTCACTGCAAGCTCCACTTCCCAGGTTCACGCCATTCTCCTGCCTCAGCGTCCCGAGTAGCTGGGACTACAGGCACCAGCCACCACGCCCGGCTAATTTCTTGTATTTTTAGTAGAGACGGGGTTTCACCATGTTAGCCAGGATGGTCTCGATCTCCTGACCTCGTGATCCGCCCACCTCGAATTATTTAATCCTCATCCTCACGTAGGAGAGCCATGTGAATCCAAACACTTATTATTAGAATTACAATGCCATCCCATGCTAAGTGTTTTACACATAACTGCTCATTCTACCTGAACAATAACTCTATGAGGGTTTTTTTTTGATGGATAAGAAAACTGAGGCACAGATAGGGTAACTAATTTTCCCAGGGTTATACACCAAGTAAAAGCCAGAGCTGGAATATAACTGTCAGCAGTTTCATTAAGGAATATCATTAACTCCTAAAAGTTCTAATTTATATTTTTCTGCACTTAGAATACATGTTTTATTCCCCCAAAGGAAACATTCTATTAAATTTCACCAGCAGCCACCACATTTTCTAACTTTTCTTGCCTTGTCAGCTGCCTGTCAGTTTTGTAAAGAAATGCAGCATAAAACTGACAGGAAAAAATTCTGAAATCTATAACCACATGACAGAATATTGAAAATTTTTTGCAAAGGATTATTTTGTCATTTATTGTATAGCACTGAAACCAAAGGCCAGTTGAACAGGTGATTTAATGAAAACCATTTAGCTAATATATTATTTTGCCAAGAAAATTTGTTGTGTTGAATTCTTTTCTAATTTTTGATGGTTGCTTCCTTATTAAAACAGAATGCCTACCAACTCTAAGTTATTTCACATAGGGGAAAAGTAAAGCAGAAGAGGAAGCTATTAATTTAAGCTGTTTTACATTTAAACTGTCACTCAAAAGAAAGAAATATATGTGGAATAAGATATATGTGATTCTTTGGTAAAGAAAAACACGTTAAATAGCACATTTCATGTTTAGATGTTCAAAAGGCATTATTTTTAAATACAGTATTAAGATGGATTGAACATTTCCTAGCTTAGAACTATGAAAGTCTTTTGCAGACTCTAAAACGTGATGCATACCTCAGGCTTCTATAAGTTTATATAATGCAGGTATATTAGTATTGGGTCAGACAGGGCAGCAATATAATTATATGATTTCTAATATCTTTTAAGAAAAAGGCATCCAAACATTATTTAGAATCCCAGATGTTATTTAGAATCTAAAAGAACTATTTTAATTCAGTAGATCAGTGTTCACTGTTGTTTTTATTTATTTATTTTAATTTTTATTCTTATTTTTATTTTTTTGAGACGGAGTCTCACTCTGTTGCCCAGACTGGAGTGCAGCTGCACTATCTGGGCTCACCGCAAGCTCTGCCTCCCAGGTTCATGCCATTCTCCTGCCTCAGCCTCCCAAGTAGTTGGGACTACAGGTGCCCGCCACCAAGCCCGGCTAATTTTTTGTATTTTTAGTAGAGACGGGGTTTCACTGTGTTAGCCAGGCTGGTCTCGATCTCCTGACCTCATGATCCGCCCACCTCAGCCTCCCAAAGTGCTGGGATTACAGGCATGAGCCACCGCTCCCGGCCTATTGTTTTTATTTTTTACACTTATATAGGGCTTACCATATTGGATGACCATACTTCTCTTTGTAGAGAGGGAAAGAGTGTCTACAAACTCCATGTAAACACCATGGGAGAGGCATGAGCTACTGTCCTGCAACAACCTTCAATCAGGTGGGAGACTTAAGGCATATTTATGACAACGAAAATAGTAGAATGAAAAAAAGATGGGTAGTTTAAAGGGGTAGAATTTTAGGAGAGAAAAGGGTCCTTTATATCTTGAAAGATAGAAGGAAGAGATGTAGAAAGCACAGAAATGATGTAAAGAGGAAGATGGAGGGATGTGGTAGGTCAAAATTTTTGTGTACTACAGTATGTACCAGCCATTCCAGAGAATGTCAGATATATCAGCCAATGGCCATGACACTTTCCTGTGGTCACTGAAAGACTGATTTATCCTTCTCCTTATCATCACTTGGAGCAGTAGTTTTGAAAGGCTGGAAGGTATCATTCATTGTTTGTACTCACGAAATGCAGGAAACAACCTAAATATATATTAACAGTGAATTAGATAAGTGAATTATATTTATTAGAGCTGTATGTCATAAAAATGTATCATTTATTAGAGAATTACATGCAACTATTTTAAAAAATGAGGGTAATCTCTATGTGTTCTTATGAAATTATCTCTTATAAATATATTTAATGAAAAAGAGCAAGGGACAGGACAGTGTTATCGTATGCCACTATTCTTTTTTTATTTCCCCCAGTGGGATGTGCATATATATATGAGCTCTTCATTGGTATATTCATAAACTATTTCTCAAAGGATATCTAAGACACTAATGATAGTTTCCAGTGTGTAAGAAGACTGGAGGATAGGATAATAGGGAGGTTTGGTTTTTCGTGATATGCTTTTATTTATTGTTAGACTTTATTTACCCTGTGTTCCTCATCACCTCACTCCACAAAAGCATTTCATTATATACAACTTAGATTTCATTTTTCTACTGTTTCCAAGCTTCATATATAAATAAATTTACAAATTATGAAAGATTTCTTAATCAAATTAGCATGTGTCAGAAATCTCCATAGGAACTCAATAGAATAAAGATACCTGGATCTCCTCTAGGCAGGTTAAATAAAACTCTGGACAGAGAGCCCTGGAATCTGCATTTGGAATGAACATCTGGAATCAAGTCCTCAGGGGGTATGCAGATTTCGCTTTGAGAAACCCTTCATTTGAACATGATTACTATTATTATATTCAAGTGGAGGGCATTAGTGTGTCCTGAAATGTAACTATTCCATGGAATAGAAGGTGATTCAACAGTCTAAAAAATAAACATCTGTTAAAAATAGCAGTTATTATTGTCACTATTGTTACTATTCCAGATCTCCTATCCTGTTGACTTCCTCCCACATAAAGGGGACATATTGCCATTTTTCTATGATTGCACCAAGATTCACCCTGCCTTGTATCTAAGGGGATGACATAAATGGCCTTGATATGGAAAGTCAGAATGAAAAAAATGTTTGAAAACTTTTCTTAGAAAACTTAGATGTGTATTACTAAATTTAACAATGTCCACTAAAAGTGTTGACATTTTTATATGTGATTGAGTGAAGTTTACTTTCCCAGGCCTTTCCAAGCTTGTCATTAGACGGGTGGGTCTTAGGCATTCATAGACACGGGGATTATTAGGATGCCAAGCCATTCTATATTCTCCTCCCAAATCTCACTTCCCACAAATGCTGAGGCTTCTTGCTATGTGGATGTCAAGCATCATAATGGTTCCATATTCTTTGCTTTGCAGCGTGATGGTCCCTTATTACCCCTTCTCCTGGTGAAATGAAACACTTCATTCTTTCTTTCTACTACCTGCTGCTACTACTGCTTACTTCTTGCCCGTTCCTATCTGCTGCTCTTGTGGGGAGCGGGAGAGAATTCACCTCACACAGCTTCCAAAAGCAATTACATCTTTTATTTGGCTATCAAGCGGAAACCTGGCTCTTTTAGTTTACAGTCCATCACCCATGTTTCTGATAATTGTCCTGGAGGATATTTGAGTGTCTTCATCTAGGCTTATAGTCAAACATAACATTCTCTGCCATTCTAAAATCCGTGTCTCAAAATTAAGCCCAGGTATCTGGACAGTCATGTACCCCAAGACCTCTGAAGTATCTGGTGTTCTGGGACCTAAACATCTGTCCACAGTCTTTTACAACATTTTACTTAAAGTGTTTCCTGGAAATAAATTCCCTGATCACTTACCTTAATAACCCAGCATTCCCAGAGTGAGCATACAGATTAGCCTCCAGGTTCGTACGAACATGGGCTTAAGATTGAATTAAAACAAGTTCTTTATTGCCTGATTTCTGGTTTCGTCTCTCTCTTGACCTACTTTGAAGTGAACGTAGGGCAGTTTTGTTAATAATATTGCTTTTTTTTCTGGGATGGAGTCTCACTCTGTCTGTTGCACAGGCCAGAGTGCAGTGATGCCATCTCACCTCATGGCAACCTCTGCCTGCTGGGCTCAAGCTCTTCTCCTGCCTCAGCCTCCCAAGTGACTGGGATTATAGATGCAGGCCACCATGCCCGCCTGGCTAACTTTTTGTATTTTTAGTAGAGACGGGGTTTCACCGTGTTGGCCAGGCTGATCTTGAACTCCTGACCTCAAGTGATTCACCTGGGTCGACCTCCCAAAGTGCTGGGTTTACAGGCGTGAGCCACTGTGCCCGGCCAATAATATTGCTTTTTGCAAAGTATAAAAGTCTTGTCAGGATTGAGGGTGGGAGGGAGTGGCAGGCAATGTGAACACACTGGTGGGCAGCGGAATTCCAGCTGGTTCTTCCAGTAAGGAAGCCGTCAGAGCACCCTCAGGTCGATGTACCCAGGTCTGAAAATAGAGCAGAGCAAGACTTAAGACTGGGGAAGCAGATGGAAGACAAATACCAGACATTCCCCCTCTTTGCAGTCTCCTTTCTCTCCACCCTTTTTGTCTGGTTTTGTTCCTGTGTAGAAATGAGCTCTGAGTAACAGCTTAGCCAACAGTTTGGGAACTGTTTGGGAATTAGCTTTGGCAACTGATTGGGAGACCAAAGGAAGGATTTGTCAAACAAAGCTAGGGGACACAGAGCCAGGAGGGTAGCTAATTATTTTTGAAAACTAGTCACTGTGCTGATTTAATGTAAAGGTGGCTTTGTGCTTAACTCCATGCACATCCCTAGATTAGAGTATGAAATTTATGATCCTCAAGTAAGAAGGGAAGCATCTTTAGAAATGAAGAAGTAATGGGCCAGGCTCTGTGGCTCACGCCTGTAATCCCAGCACTTTGGGAGGCCGAGGCAGGCAGATCACAAGATCAGGAGATCGAGACCATCCTGGCTAACACGGTGAAACCCTGTCTCTACTAAAAATATGGAAAAATTTTCCGGGCGTGGTGGCATGCGCCTGTAGTCCCAGCTACTCAGGAGGCTGAGGCAGGAGAATGGCGTGAACCTGGGAGGTGGAGCTTGCACTGAGCCGAGATTGTGCCACTGCGCTCCAGCCTGGGTGACAGAGCGAGACTCTGTCTCAAAAAAAAAAAAAAAAAAAAAAAAGAAATAATCAACTTATCATCAACAGCACAGACAGCACATTGCAAGTCTTCTATGAAATTTAAGTCTTCATTGGTTTCTGCCTTGATTATTACATTAATAATAGTTTTCTAAATCATCTTTCTGTCTCAGGTTTCATAGTCCTCCCCTTCATTCATGTTTATGTATACACTCATCAAACATTTAATTATTTCTTGTGCACTAGACATTGTTTTGAGTGCTAAGTGTTGTGAAATGAAGCCCCTCTTCTCCTAGAGTTTACATTCAAGTGGGGCTGGTGGTGGGGAAAAACAACAAATTGATATAGTAAAATAATAATAATGGCTACTATGAAAAGAATAAAAGAATAACTGGTTACTTTGGAATAGGGTGATCAAGAAAGCCTTCTCTGAAAAGGTTGCTTCTAAGCTGAGTACTAAATAAAAAGCAGAAATAAGAGTATTCCTGGCAGAGAACACCTCGTGCAAAGTCCAGAGGTGGGAACAGGGGAGCAGTCCTACAAGCTCAAGTGAAGGCCAGGCCAGTGTGGCTATGCTATTGTGGGCCGGGGAGGGTGAGAGTAGGGAGTGGGGAGTGGTATGAGATAGATGCATCAAGCTAGGTGCATTAGATAGGCTTTGTCAGAAGGCTAAGGAGTTTGGATTTTCTTCTTAGATTTTCTTCTAAAGGGTAGCCACAGGGGCATTTTAAGCAGACAAGTGACACATAGAATTTCTATTTTTGAAAGCATGTTATAAAATAAGTATTCATGAATCATAGTGATATCAGTAAAATGTTTGAATAAATAAATAAATGAGGAAGGAAGTACAAATCTTTCTTATAGATAAATTCCTAGGCAAACATCATATGTTCTCACTTATTTGTAGAATCTAAAAATCAAAACAATTGAACCCACGGAGACAGAGAGTAGAAGGATGGTTACCAGAGACTGGGAAGGGTAGTAGGGGCCAGAGGTGAGGGGAATGGAGTAAGGATAGTTAATGAGTGCAAAAAAAAAGTTAGAATTCCGAGGCCAGGTGTGGTGGCTCATGCCTGTAATCTCTGCACCTTGGGAAGCCTAGGCAGGAGAATGGCTTGAGGCCAGAAGTTTGAGACCAGCTTAAATAACAAAGGAAGACTATCTCTACAAAAAATTTTAAAAATTATCTGGGCATGGTGGCAAGTGCCTGCAGTCCTAGCTACTCAAGAGGCTGAGAAGGGAGCATCACTTGAGCCCAAGGAATTCAAGACTGCAGTGAGAAATGATTGCAAGACTGCATTCTAGCCTGGGAGACAGAGCAATATCCTGTCTCAAAAAAAAAAAAAAAAAAAAAAAAAAAAGAAGAGAGAGAGAGAGGGAAATTCCGAGCAGTAAATATAGGTCTTCCCTCCTTGAGGAAGTGGAGCTTAATTACTTGCCTTTTGAATGTGGGCAGGTTTTAGTGACTCACTTGCAATGAACAAGAATATGGAAAGAGAAAAAGTAGTAACTTTATAATGGAGAAACCCGGCAGACACCACTAGTACCAAGTAATGAAGGTTAATGTTACTCGACATGATCTGATAAGAGGGATATTTTACTTCTGTGATAATCATCCCCCAAATTCATAATGATGAGAAAACAAAAGACAAACACAAATTGAGGGACATTATACAAAATACCTAATTAATGTTCCTCAGAACTGTTAAGTCCATGAAAATCAAAGAAAGATTGTGTAACTGTCATAGATTAGAGAACACTAAGGAGATACAACAGTTAAATGCAACACAAAATCCTGGATTAAATCCTCAAACAGAAAAAGGATATTAGTGGAAAAACAGTGAAATCTAAATAATGTTTGTAGTTAGGTTAATATAGATGTACCCATTTTTCAGCTTTGATAAACATACCTGGGTTGTGTACGATGGTAACACTGGGAAAGGTGGGGGACAGGTGAACAGGAACTCTCTATAATATCTTTCAGAACTTTTCTGTAAATCTAAAATTATCCCCAGAAAAGTTTAAAAAGAAAACAAATAAAAGAGAGGATTCTGGCTTCTCTGTGATGAACAAACTGAGTTTGAGCTTCAAGAGTGAAAGCAGAGAGCCCAGTAGGAGCTAGGTCTACTGGAGTGGTCCAGATGAGAGATGATGCTGACTGTGCCCAAAAGGCTCTTAGATGATGGGGGAGATGCTGGGAAGGGTACATATTTGAATTGTTCTGGAAGTAGCCAAGAAAAGATTTGGGGATTGGCTGAATGGAACTGGTATCATAGGGAAAATAGGGGGGGAGGGGCTGGAAAAGAGAAACTATAATGAGTTATTTTTCGAAAATACAGATATAGTCATGTCAATTCTCATTTCAGAAATCTTCACTACCTTCCCCCTTAAAGTATAATAGAGACCACACTCTTCCTGCTGACCTACAGGACCTTCCATAATTCAGTCCCTGATTATAGCTTCTCGTATCTTACCATCTTACCTCCTACACACATTGCTCCACATGCAGACATTCATACCTAAAGCTCCAATTCTGAGTCATTTCAGATCCTGGAAGTGTTAATTTTCCACCTCTTAAAACACCAGAACATGCTCACTATCTTACTATCTTGCTAGTTAATAACAGTAATAGAAGAAAAAAACTTTTCTGAGCTTTTATAGCATGTCATGTCCTATGCGAAGAGTTTTACCGTCATCACCACAGTAACTCTCAACAATATTCCTATGACAAGAGTGCTTTGCTTTTCCTTTGTCTGCACTTTGGGAAGCTGATGCTTATGGGTGGGATGGCTTTATAATTTATTGTCCAAACAGAAAAGGAGCACTGTTCATACTTACCTTGGAACAACATGTGTAACTGGGAAAGCCAGGACACATGGTCTTACTAGTTGGTATGAAAATTTGCCGAAGTCCACAAAATTAGCAAGTGACACAGCAGAGCTTTAAATTATAATATTTTAGAACACACACTCTTAATAATTATAATGATACTCTCTTGGTAGCAGATTATGAGTTTGGTTAGTGACTAGACCTCTCTGAGTGGTATGTTCCTCATGGATACAAATGGTGTTGCTGGGATATTGATCACTAAAGCACTTAACTAATAAGATGATGGTTAGTAAAACAACATGGCTGGGGGTGTTGGCTCACACCTGTAATCCAAGCAGAATTTTTTGGGAGGCCGAGGTGGGAGGATCTCTTGAGTCCAGGAGTTTGAAGCCAGTTTGGGCAACATGGGAAGACCCTGTCTCTACAAAAAAAGACAAAAAAAAAAAAAAAATTAGCTGGGCATGGTGATGTGTGCCTGTAGTCCCAGCTAACTACAAGGCTGAGGTGAGATGATCTCCTAAGCTAGGGAGGTTGAGGCTGCAGTGAGCCATGATTATGCCACCGCACTCCAGCCTCTGGGTGACAGAGCAAGACCTATTAAAAAAAAAAATAAATAAATAAAATAAAACACTTAACATTGGCAAACATTCAATAAATGAGTACCTAGCTCAATATTTTGCTGTTAGTTGGTGCTGGCTTTTTTATAGGTTTTATTAAATGCACTCATGTACTTCAAGGCAAAGAATTTGATTGACTGGCCAAAGGGATGACCAGGAACTACATGGAACCCAGAAGTAGATTTTGGAGAATGTTCCTCAGTAACAGAAACCTTGCCTTCTTGCAGTTGCTTCAGAGCCAGAGCCAGAACTAGAGAAATCTTTGGTAGAAAAGTGCCGTGGAAATCCACGTTATTCACCACAGTAAACTGAACAGCTATCCTTGGATCTATTACTCCAAGGGAAGCACAGGGTACAAGGTGGCTCTCTTTAGTGCATGAGGCTCACACTCTCTGATACCACTTGCTGCTAGTAGAATTAACATGCATATATTTTTCTAAATATTTTAATCTGCTGTGTAGCCCAGGCAGTATAGAGGATATTATTATCATAACCAGTGGTATTCTCTTATATTTTCATGTTGTTCCTGTGTGAAATGCCAACTCTAAATATCAACCATAGATGCTTTGCTGAATTTTCAGTCTATAACCATGTAAGCTAACATGATGCATTTTCTCCAGGGACTGCCTAATAATTCCATTTAGCTGTAAACATGCATTTTTTGCCTTGCCTTATTCAGGGAAGGATTCATACTTTAACATTAAATTATTCATAACAGGCAGGGCGCGGTGGCTTACGCCTGTAATCCCAGCACTTTGGGAGGCCGAGGCAGGTGGATCACGAGGTCAGGAGTTCAAGACCAGTCTGGCCAAGATGGTGAAACCTTGTCTCTACTGAAAACACAAAAATTAGCTGGGCATGGTGGTAGGCACGTGTAATCCCAGCTACTCGGGAGGCTGAGGCAGAGAATTGCTTGAACCTGGGAGGCGGAGGTTGCAGTGAGCTGAGATCATGCCACTGCACTCCAGCCTGGGCAACAGTGCAAGACTCTATCTCAAAAAAAAAAAAACAAAAAACAAAACAAAACAAAAAAACATAGCTTTCAGTTATGGCTGTTTGCCACCACAATTTTCTTCTGAAAATCTTTCATGTGATTTGTCTTGTTATAATTTAAACTGTGGACAATTTACCTTCTAATTGCATGATAACATACCTGGTGCCTTATTTATTATGGAGAACATAAAACACCATTCCTGTCCACAAGGAACTTCCTGAATGATTATATTTATTTATCATATATATATTTATTTATTTTATATTATGTTGATACTTATTAAGTATCTACTGTTTTATAAGTGTCTTTATTTATTCATCTTTTGCAATAATCTTATGATCTAAACAGAGCTGTGCCTATTTTATGTATTACACCAACATTCAAAGAGGCAAAATATTTCACCTCTATGGCAAAGAAAGCATTTAAATCTAGTTTATCTCTGGCTCTAAGACATCTATTCTTACTGGAAAACCATAGTTTGTTTTCATGGAACAAGTAGAGCAGTAAGAAAGCATACAAATACATATATTTATATTTAGAATTCTATCTACATTTTTCAATGTTGATAGTCAAGGATTATAAAAGCATTTATACATACGAGAGAGTTATCTCACTGCTAAAGGACTGATTAAATGTTAAATCTCAGTCTCGCACAAAAGTTACTAATCCATTTAAATAAACAGGTAGAATTCTTCTGCCTACTTGATCTCTCTCCAAGTGGAAGGATTTACTCAAATGAACGTGTTCTCTGTGGTTCATCTAGCCCTTTGTTTCAAAGTTTTCTTTCATGAAAGTATGATAACATCAGGTTTTGGCTCTTTTATCTTCTTTTGTTATTGAGAAAATTATGTTAACCTGTTTAAACTGAATTTGATGTTTGTGTCATAAGTGGTCAATACCACTTTCTATCTGAAAGGTAGATATGTCAAGGTATTATAATAGTCCTGATTAATTGAGTTTATTGCAGCACTGTTCACAATAACAAAGACTTGGAATCAACCCAAATGCCCACGAGTGATAGACTGGATAAAGAAAATGTGGCACATGTACACCATGGAATGCTATGCAGCCATAAAAAGGATGAGTTCATGTCCTTTGCAGGGACATGGATGAAGCTGGAAAGCATCGTTCTCGGCAAACTAACACAGGAATAGAAAACCAAAACATGTTCTCACTCATAAGTGGGAATTGAACAACAAGAGTACATGGACACAGGGAGGGGAACATCACACAACAGGGCCTGTCAGTGGGTAGGAGGCTAGGGGAGGGATAGCATTAGAGAAATGCCTAATATAGATGACAGGTTGATGGGTGCAGCAAACCACCATGGCGTGTGTATATCTATGTAACCTGCATGTTCTGCACATGTATCCCAGAACTTAAAGCATGATTAAAAAAAAAAAAAAAAGAAAAACTTATCTGATGGTCTCAGTCAATCCCAAGACAAAATCCCAAACACCAATATTCTGAATGCTGCAACCCTGAAAGATCAAAATGTTTAACACAAAAAATCCTGAAAATCACATTCCAGAAGATTAAAACCTCAAATGTTGAAATCCTAAAAGCTGAATTTTGGAGAAGAAATTAATATATTTTCTGTTGTTTGCAGAATAGTTGCATCATGTTAGTTGGATCACGTTAGGTGAAACTATTATCTTGTTATTGTCTTTATTTGGAAACTAAGTATGGGTTAAGGAGATTCGTATGGGTTTCAACTGATAAGGGGTGGACTTGTGGACTTAATTTTAGGTGTCAACTTAACTGGATAAAAAAATACTTTTAAACCCAGTAAAGCATTATTACGGGTGTGTCGATGAGAAGATTAGTGTGTGTGTCTGAGTGGACTAGGTGGGGAAGATCTGCGCTCATATTTCTAGTATTTCAAAGATCATAGAGGGAGTAAAAAAGCAGGTGAAAAATACAAGAAATCTCCCCTGCCAAATTATTCAGTTATGTACACTATCTGTCTCTTTACACACAGGACCATGCTTGCTTTCCAGAAACACCTTTTGTCATAGGATAAAAATAATTCAACAGGCTCAGTGACCTTCTGCACTAAATATATTTGCTGAAATGGAAGTTTCTCCAGTGCTTATAATGTACATGAGACGGTGAACTCTTCTTGGTTAGGGATTTGACTGTGGAAGAAGATAGATTTCCTATATTTACCACTAAATTTAACATAGACAAACTAGTGCATGCTTCACTTTGGCCAATGGATGGCGCTTTCAAAACCGTCCCTACTGTTTTTCTTATCAACTATGCCTAATTCATGCCCTTATTGGATCTGAAAACTCTAGAACTTATTTACTTTTGTTTAAATTTTTGAATAATGATGATTATTATTCTTTAAATTGAGATGGGGGGTCTCACTATATTGCCCAAGTTGGTCTTGAAATTCCTGGACTTAAGTGATCCTCTTGCTTTGGCCTCCAAAAGTGTTGGGATTATAGGCATGAGCCACCGTGCCTGGCCTCATTCATGGGTTTTTGTTTTTTGAGACAAGGTCTCATTCTGTTGCCCAAGCTGGAGTGCAGTGTCACTATCACAACTCACCGCAGCCTCAACTTCCTGGGCTCTCAGTCTGTCCTCCTGCCTCAGCCTGAGTAGCTGGAACTACAGGTGAGTGCTACCACACCTGGCTAATTTTTGTACTTTTATTTATTTATTTATTTATTTATGAAAATAGGGTTTTGCCATGTTGCCCAGACTGGTCTTGAACTCCTGGACTGAAGCAATCCTCCTGCCTTGGCTTCCCAAAATGTTGGGATTACAGGCGTGAGCCACTGCACCTGGCCCCATTTATGTTTTAATGACTGGAAAAAATCAAGCACTTTATAAACATTTATTTGAAGATTTGGTGGACTTGCAGAAGAAAATGAATTACAATTGAATCCCCAAAGCATAATGACAGATTTGGAATTAAGTACAATCAAGTCTTCTAAAAGTGAATTTCAAGGTGTTACCAATAGTTTGTTTTGTCCATTCAGCCCAATGCATTTGGCAAAAAATTCAGATGTGTGGATTGCCACGTGATATGGCAACAATGAAAACTTCAGTTTAAAAATGTGTCAGGTGTCTGCACTGGCATTTCCTTCCAGGTGATAGAATTTTAGGAGCTTTGAATAAATTAAAGCTGCATTTGTCTGAAGAAGCCAATGAAGTTACTGACTAGTTTGTAAGTAATTATGTGCATGGTAGGGTAAAAAGAGACTTTGGAAATTTTTTTTTTTTTTTTTTTGTCAATCACTAGTTTTGTTTCCACCGAATTTGTGGCCTGTGTATGAGTGCATGCTTAATGGATTTCCACATACCCAAAACAAAATAGAAGCATGGCACAGAAGATGGGAAGATTTGATAGAGCATGCTTATGTTGGTGGATATGGAATCATAGCATAATTTCCTTTTTCTTTTGTTTGGGGGGGCGCTGGGGGACAGGGTTTCATTCTTGTAGCCCAGGCTAGAGTGGAGTGGCATGCTCTCGCCTCACTACAACCTCTGCCTCCTGGGCTCAAGTGATCCTCCTGCCTCAACCTCCAGAGTAGCTGGGACTACAGGCACATGCCACCATGCCCGGCTAATTTTTGTATTTTTAACAGTGATGGGGTTTCATCATGTTGGCTAGGCTGGTCTCGAACTCCTGACTTCAAGTGATCCACCTGCCTTGACCTCCCAGAGTGCTGGGATTACAGGCATGAGCCACCGCTCCTGGCCAAAGAATTTCAAAAAGAGCAGCACCACGTTGAACATGAATGTAAACATATTCTCCTAGGTGAGCAATGCCCTAAAAGAAAATAAACAAACAGCTATTGATCACAATGCAAAACTTCAAAATATAGTTGATCATGAAAGTTAACTAGCTCTTATACACTAGCTCTGTGTGATTTCCTATAATGTAATACCGTTTGTCAAATTTTCTTTTTTGGTGTTTTGAGGTCTTTTTTTAAAGTTTGTTTTTCCCTTCACTATTTTAAATCGTCAGCATTATCCTTTTACACATCACTATGCTATGTATTTTAGTTTTGCATCCTTTCTAATACTGGAGGCATACATTTTGTAAAGACTTTTAGAGAGTTCTAATTCATTTTATGCATTTTTTGCAAATTTGACTTTGCAAAAGAGCATTAATCACAATGTCGACTTTGTGTAAGCATTGCGCATGTATGTAAAAACATCGAAACTTCCTCAATAAATGAAGAGATGTCCTCTTGTACATCTGCATTTGTGAAAGATAAAATTTCTCAAGCTCTCAGCTATTTGCGTGGCTGCATATGTAGTAGTGACCCATCATGGTTTTTGGTAAATCTTGTTAGATGACTCAGGTTGTCAGTCACTATATTTCAGACAATCACAGTTATTATAAAGCTGGGTGCACACAATTACCATTGTGATATGTGTGTATACATTGCACTTTTTACCAATTTCTTTTTTTGAGACAGAGTCTCGCTCTGTTGCCCAGGCTGGAGTGCAGTGGCGCGATCTCGGCTAACTGCAAGCTCCGCCTGCCGGGTTCACGCCATTCTCCTGCTTCAGCCTCCCGAGTAGCTGGGACTACAGGTGCCCGCCACCACGCCCAGCTAATTTTTTTGTATTTTTAGTAGAGACGGGGTTTCACCGTGTTAGCCAGGATGGTCTCTATCTCCTGACCTCATGATCCACCCGCCTCAGCCTCCCAAAGTGCTGGGACTACAGGCGTGAGCCATCATGCCCGGCCGTCACCAATTCCCTTATGAATATAGTCTGTTCATTGTTGTTGTACCCATGTAACCATAGTTAATGTAACTGGGTGTATATACTTGCAAATATATTTGTTATTAATGCCTATTTCATTGTGTAAAGTGGCCTATGAAGTAGTCTGACATATTTTGTTTGTTTGTTTTGAGACAGAGTCTCGCTCTGTCGCCCAGGCTGGAGTGCAGTAGCGCGATCTCCGCTCACTGCAAGCTCCGCCTCCTGGGTTCACGCCATTCTCCTGCCTCAGTCTCCCAAGTAGCTGGGACTACAGGCAACCGCCACCACGCCCAGCTCATTTTTTTTTTTGTATTTTCAGTAGAGACAGGCTTTCACCATGTTAGTCAGGGTGGTCTTGATCTGCTGTCCTCGTGATCCACCCTCCTCGGCCTCCCAAAGTGCTGGGATTACAGGCGTGAGCCACCGCACCCGGCCTAGTCTGACATATTTTATGGACTTCTCAAATAAATTCCTCTTTAAAAATGTAAATGAATGTCTTTTAAATAATTTTTTAAGCTAGGCATGATGACACACACCTGTGTTCCCAGCTATTTGGGGGGCCGAGACAGGAGGATACCTGAAGTCCAGGAGTTTGAGACCAGCCTGGGCAACACAGTAAGACCCCATTGCAAAAAATTATTAATTTTTTTTTTTTACTTTTTTCAGAATTATATTTTTGGAATTTTGATGTCTTGGGATTTCAGCATTTAGGATTATGGTGCTCAGGATTGTGTCTATTGGAATTACAGTTCAAACCATCTTCTGATAAGTAGAAAGGGGTCAATGTGTCACTCTAACAGGCTGCTGTTGAGTGAAACCAAGATTCTATTGAAATTAATGTTTTCCTTTTGCCAGCTGCATAGAAATTTCTCTGAGTTAAATCTGGGATTCCATTCACATTAATGTTTTGCTTTGGCCATTAGCACAGAAATTTCTACTATTTAAATGAAGCCCTAATACTCCCAGATGAACAGAGAGGCAGTACCTTAAGTCTGTACCCTGTATCTTAACTCATAACTCTGGAGAGTAGTTCAATAGGCTGGTAGCTGACTATAAGATTTATGTAGTCTAGCAGAGGAATTGGATGAGGGGTAAATGACTGTTTAAACCTATATTATTGCCTTTTGAAATTAAGAGTTCCAAGGGAGTTATTATATTTTAATACATTGAGGTCTAGAAGAGTATTCATTAATATGTATGCATTGATATAGTGGCCCAATTTGAAACTTAATTCAAATGAAGACCATGTGCCCCAAGAGATAAATGCTTCTGTCCAAATTGCTGTAACAAAAATGAAAAGCAGAAATGAGAGTTGTCTTCCCTGCAGTTTGGAAGTCTTGCTTTAATGAATAGTTGACTTTTTTCCTATTTCAAAAATAGTACCTCCTTCAGAGTTTAAAATTTAAACCACATAGAAGAAAAAAAGGTCATGCGCACAGGAGATTTTCTATATATAATATAGCACACTTCACCTGGGAAACTTTATGTATAAGCTATAGAATGCTATTCAGAGATCATTCAGAAGTATATCAAATTGGAGATTTTTTTTACCCCCAGACAAGAGAAAGTGCAAAGTAATTGATTCTGTTTTTCTTTGCAACTGTATTAAAATATTGCCTATAATGCCCCCAAATTAAAAATAAACTTCAAAAAGAAATGAATTAGGAAATGTTATAAATCTGTGGAAAATGCTTTGCATTTTGTCTTGAATAAACAGAAGTTTCTTTGAAATTAGCATCTTTAAAAACGTGCTCTTTACAACTAATAGCAAAATTCCATTTTTTTTTTTTTAATCAAAAGCAAAACCACAAAATCCTCACTCTCAAGGAATGCACAGGCTATTGCAGAAGCCAGGAAGAAATCTATATTATTACAGAGTACTTATCTCAGAGGGTTGTTATAAATATTAAATGAGAGTTATTTTATGGAATACATCTGAAATAGTGCCTGGCACATAAAAAGTGCTATATAAGTATTAGCTATTATAATTAGAGTGACAAATAAAAGGTCAGAGTGCTATGGTTATGGAATAGAATGATGAGAAAGGAAACTTCCAGGAGCTTAGGTGTACTTTAGGTGCATGTATCAAATATTGATGCTTCATTATGGCAAGGGGGCTAACAAGTGCCAGTGTGCCACAAGTCAACATGCAGGCAAAGATGGAAACATTTTCCAAATCTAAAATGTAGTTAAATATGTTGTACTTTGGAATTGTATATGAGCTTTATTCCCCTTTCAGAATCACAAATCTCTTAGAAAGCCATTTTATTTCTTTCTAAAACTAAGTTATGATCATCTACTATTTAGCACAGCAATAAAAAGGAGGGATAAAATCTACCAACACAGCAAAGACACATCTTGCTTTGCATATCTTGAGGAAGGCCATCAGCAAAATGGAAAGATGACTCTCTGTTGAATACTCATGTTGAGAACCTTAAGATTCAGACGGGGCCGGGCGCAGTGGCTCACGCTTGTAATCCCAGCACTTCGGGAGGCTGAGGGGGGCGGATCACGAGGTCAGAAGATCGAGACCACAGTGAAACCCCATCTCTACTAAAAATACAAAAAATTAGCCGGGCGTGGTGGCGGGCGCCTGTAGTCCCAGCTACTCGGAGAGGCTGAGGCAGGAGAATGGCGTGAACCCGGGAGGCAGAGCTTGCAGTGAGCAGAGATGGCGCCACTGCACTCCAGCCTGGGCGACAGAGCGAGACTCCGTCTCAAAAAAAAAAAAAAAAAAGAGATTCAGAAGGTATAGGATTCCAGCTAAGCAGTTGTGAACTGTCCATTGTCTTATGCAAGAAAGTCTCTTCAGCTTTCTGAACTTTTCTGTATTTCACATACTCATTCTAGTTCATGCTCATGTTCAAAGCTTGGCTAGAATAGAATGAAAAAGGTTCCAACGTAAACTCAGCATAACTCAAACATTCTTCTAGGGTTTATTATCTCTAGTGGAAAGGTGAAAAGATGGCTTGCCTTTTATTTTTAAACACTTTACCTGAGTGATAAAATAACCCAAAAGCCACTGTCAAGAATGGGAAAAATTGGCTGGGCACGGTGGCTCACACCTATAATCCCAGCACTTTGGGAGGCCAAGGCGGGCTCAGGAGTTTGAGAGCAGCCTGACCAACATGGTGAAACCCTGTGTCTGGTAAAAATACAAAAATTAGCTGGGCGTAGTGACGGGCACCTGTAATCCCAGCTGCTCAGGAGGCTGAGGCAGGAGAATCGCTTGAACCCAGGAGGCGGAAGTTGCAGTGAGCTGAGATCGTGCAACTGCACTCCAGCCTGGGCAACAGAGTGAGACTCCATCTCAAAAAAAAAAAAAAAAGAATGAGAAAAATTGAGAAGCCATAGGCCGTGGTAATTCAAACTACATCATCAGCTACTGAAAAAGTAGAATGAGTGATGTTTTCAAATGCACTTATACTCCTTTTAAAAAATTATTAGACTTTATTTTGTAGAGCAGTTTTAGATTCACAGCAAAATTAACAGATGATCCAGAGATTTTTCATGTACTCCCTGCTCCCATACCACATAGCTTCCCCTGTTATCAACCTCCCACACCACAGTGGTACGTTCGTTACAACTGATGAACCTATATTGACCCGTCATTACCCAAAGTCCATAGTTTACATTAGGGTTCACTTTTGGTGTTATGCATTATATGGGTTTGGACAACTAGAGTCTCTTTTTAAAAAGAACTCCTTTGTGGTGAAAATGAAATCTGAGTCAGAATAGAAGTGTTTTTCAGTTGTAGTAAAATTGGAGCTGATTCTCCAGAGGCTGTTGCAAGGATGTGCCCTCAGGCAAGGGCACAGACCTCTCAACCTAGAGCACTAATAGTTAAAGCTTGGTAGCCTCAAGCCTTTGCATTGCTTTGTACTGGCTTAATGGCTTTTACTGTTTAATATGTTACAAAGGCTTTGGTCTTCAAAAGTAATGAAGTGCAAACATGAATGACAGTAGAAATTTTAGTTTGACTGATGACTGAGAAGAAAGGGACTAGAAAGAACACATTTTAGACTTTGACCTTGCGGGGAATTCTTTACTCATGTGAAGTGGGATGGGTGAAAAACATAGCTTTTTTTCTTTCTTCCCCACCCCCCCCGCCCCCCGCTTGCTTCCAGAATTCATATGTAAGCGTACTTTGTAGAAATTGTGTATGTATTGCAATAAATTAAACTAGTGGCTTCCAAGTTTTTGGCCATATCCCACAATGATTTTTTATGTTGCAATCTATCAAATATATATGTATCTGACAAAAAATTACTAGTATTAGTTAAATTCTGGTCACAATCTATGTAATCCCAGTTTGGACAAAGATAAAGTGAGTTAAACCTTCCTGCAGCACTGGCTGGGAAACAACATTTTTAAAGGGGGAAAATTAAACCTGTTTATTCAAATTTAAAAGAATAACAGATATATGATCAGGAGGAGGCGACTATTAATGTATTTCAACTTACAAAAACCTGGCCGGGCGCAGTGGCTCAGGCCTGTAATCCGAGCACGTTGGGAGGCCGAGGCGGGTGGATCACCTGAGGTCAGGAGTTCGAGACCAGCCTGGCAAACATGATGAAACCCCGTCTCTACTAAAAATATAAAAATTAGCCGAGTGTGGTGGTGGGTGCCTGTAATCCCAGCTACTCGGGAGGCTGAGGCAGGAGAATTGCTTGAACCCAGGAGACAGAGGTTGCAGTGAGCCGACATGATGCCACTGCACTCCAGAGTGAGGCTCAGTCTAAAAAAACAAACAAACAAAAAAACCACTTCTGATAAGGTCTTATATTGAGAACTAGTATCAATTCAGTTAACTGGTTTTTGGAAGAAATGTTCCCAAAGTAATAATTCTAGCAGAAATGGGGGATTTCAAGTTTGGGAATAATGTTTTAAAGTGTTTTAAAAATGATCTGGATTAGATGGTATCCAGTTAATTCTTAAATTTGAAAAAAATGGAAACAAAGTGGTGTCTGTATTCTTAATATTCCCCCACCCTTGGTATTTCTGATGCAATTTGTCTTCATAGGCCATTTTTAGAAATGTGTTCACAAACTAGAACAGTATTAGTAGGCCTGAAGAACGAAGCCCAGACTTGAGAAAATTTAGTGGTTAAAATGTTCGGGACTTCCAGTATTTAGTTTTCTAGAGACAAGCCATCAAGAAGAGAAAAGAATTAAGATACAAGGATAGATCTGAATAAGAATAGGTCAAGTTAAAGTGTTTTTTTTTTTTTTATATGTAACCTGTATGCCTATGCGCATCAGAAAATTGAATATATAATTTTGTCTCTCAAAGGAGAAGTTTAGATTTGGAGAGAGAGATTTGGAAGCTATATTAGTTTGTTAGGACTGCCATAACAAAATATCACAGACTGCGTGGTTTACAAAACAGAAATTTATTTTCTCAAAGTTATGGAGGCTAGAAGTTTAATGTGAAGGTGTTTAAAGTAGGATTGGTTTCTTCTGAGGCCTCTCTCCTTGGCTTGCAGATGGCTGCCTTTCTTGCTGTGTCCTCACATGTCTTTCCTCTGTGTGCATGGCCCCCCGGGGTCTCTCTCTGTGTCCAAATTCCCTCCCTCCCTCCCTCCCTTCCTTCCTTTTTGTTTTTGTTGAAACAGAGTCTCACTCTGTTGCCCAGGCTGGAGTGCAGTGGCACAATCTTGGCTTATTGCAACCTCCGCCTTCTGGGCTCAAGTGATCTGCCTGCCTCAGCCTCCCAGAGTGCTGGGTCTACGGGCATGAGCCAACACACCTGGTCCAAATTTCCTTTTCTTATAAAGACATCAATCAAGTTGGATTCATTAAAATGAATCCTATGGTTTCATTTTTATTCAATGACCTCTTCACAGGCCCTGTCTCCAGATACAGTCACAGTGTGAGGTATGGGGGGGAACACAATTTAGCTCATAACAGGTTCCATCAGAACATAAAAGAACAGTAAGTAAACATATATTAAGCATTGAATCCTTAGATGCACTTACATCTAATGATTAATAAAGGGCTGGAAATCCACGACAACAACAGAAAGATGGTCAGAGACGTATACAGAGAGCAAGAACGGTGAGATTCAAGAAAGTGAAATTCTTTTTTGATATGGAAGGCATGGTCAAGTTCAGCAGCTATGTCTAATAATAGTAGTGAAGAAAAAATTATTTTCATTTGGAAACTAGAAATTATTAAGGATCTTAATGAAATCAGATTCTGTTGAGTGGTGCTAAAGGTTAGATTTTGCTGAGTTGATAGCTAAATTGAAGGCAAAAAGAATAAACACACCAATTTACCAAGCCAGGGAAATAATAGATTTTGAAACTTGTAAGATCTTACCTTAATAGAAATTATAAGCTGGGCTATCTTACTAGATGGGAGATGTCTTATTCATTTTGGGCTGCTGAAATAAATTAATATAACTGGATGACTTAAATAACATACATTTATTTCTCCTATTTCTGGAGGCTTGGATTCTTGAGATTAGGGTGCCAGTACGGTCAGTTATGGTGAGGATCTCTTTCTGGTTTGCAGACAGCCACCCTTTGGCTGTGTCCTCAAATGGTAGAGGAGAGAGAGACAAAACAAACAAACAAACAAACAAAACACAACAAAAAAATACACCTCTTTCTCTTGTCTCTTCTTATAAAAACACTAATCCCACCATAAGACACTACTAGCCTCATAACCTAATTACTTCTCAAAGGCCCCGTCTCCAAATTCCATCACATTGGGATTTAGGGGTTCAATATATGAACTTTATGGGGAAACACACATAGCAGAAGTGACTTTCAGAAGCCCAACACCTGAGTCATCATATACTGAAAACTCAAGACAAATTCTGGAATGCAGAAGAAAAACCGTAGATGGGTGTAAGATTTTTAGGAAGTTGTGTGGGGGCGGCTGATACAGTTTTCCACAGGATTCTTCTTGATGTTATTAATACTATTAGTTGCACCAACTAATAGGAACATCTGAACCAACTAATAGTAACATCAATAATTAATCTGAACCAATGATCTGAAATTTATTATACTTTGCTTTTTTTCTCTATATAAGATGGAGTTGAAAAGCAAGTAAGTGATCACTTGATCTCCCTCAAGTATCTTTAAGAGTTAGAGTCTAAATATCAGAAAGTACTTTTTGGTGAGGACGATTTGATAAAAAGAATTCCAATAACAGGCTTAAGTGAAGTTTTGGTCTTATAGGAATAGAGCACTGTAAGCAAATCAATACTGAGCTCAGCCATAAGTGGATATGACTGCTGGTGTAGTGGGTGAGCTGCCAACAGACATGATGCTAGCAATTTTGATCCTGCAGTTGCCGTAATGAATATTTTGAGTACCTTGGGACCCTCAGTAGTTATATATTATTTTTCTTCTCTGTGTTCTCAAGTTTGAACTTCTGGTGTTAATTATAACTCTGCATACCTGAAGTTAAAAAATATAAAATTTTAGATTATTGTTAGGAAAAAACTCCACATACTCCAGCTATTAAATAGTGTTATTATTCTATATTTAATTCTTGGCATTCTAATAAACAAAATGTTTCTATAACAGGTTCTTGTGATCACCTTTTTTTAAAAAAGTTTCAGCTTTTTTAAAAAAAATTATTATTTTTTTGCTCCTGGCATCTTAAACCAAACCTAAAAATTACCAATATTTTCCTTCAGTGAATAACATTATATGACCGATAAATTGTCAACGTTCATTCAATTTCATGTCCTGCCCTTATAAATATTGGGGATGATCAAGGTATGCATTTTAAAAATGTTAAAATATGCCGGGTGATAATGGCTCGCATCTATTTGAAGAACTATTTAAAATATGGTTAGAAGTGAAAACATACCACTAGGGCAAAACTTACCTCATTGTACACTGAAATTATCTACACATCTTCCTCTTTTAAACTATGAATTAAATATGAGATATATTGTTATTTAATTTTATTTTATTTTTATTTCAGTGATTATACAATACCGGGCCCAAGAGCACACAGTAAATATTTGTTGAATAAGGAACTGAATTTAGAAGTCACAATGAGATCAGTGGCATGCTGCTCCAAATGTAGGCCTTGAGAAGGAATGTTCAATACAGAGTAAACGGATACTAAAAAGTTGGTTCCTTCTTAGTTGAGGGATCGTGAAAATAAAATAAATATTTCTAAAGAACAGCCTCCAGTTTTTCACTAAGGGATGGTAGGTCAAGATAAACATGAACTGAAATAATCCAAGAGGTATGGAAACACTGGCTTCTTCTAAAACAGAATAAATCTGCAGCAGCTGTCACGGTTTTTCTACTCCACTGAAGAGTTCAATAGTAATTTAAAAGGAGGAAAGAATTCAGTCTTATCTGAAAATGGGCTATTGTTCTATTTGTATTGTTAGTAAGCAGCAGCCACAGAAACATATAGGCTCATTTAAAAGAATAAGGTCCTATCTATAGTGTGTTATATGCTCAGGGGTTAAGTGAAGGATTCTGCAGGAAAATACCAGTCATTCTCATTTGTGGGAGGATTTCTGGAGATATTCAATAAAAATCCCGGACTCTGAAGAAGCAGAGTGAGATAGGGAATTACCTACCATCCCATCTTTGTGCCCTAGAAGACATCTGTTAGGGGATGGAAATGGAAACCACACAAAAATAAATTGCTCACTTCCAGACAGATTAGCTATCTTTATGTATTGTTTGCTACATGTGTTTCTTTTTTGAAGAATACTATCTAGGGTCAATGTTGAGAAGTGAAAATTCCTTGCTCAGAGTTCAGTTTCTAAGTCCTTGGTTTAGAACTGAAATCAGAAATTGTCATTTGAGCTTGATGTATGTTTTATTTATGGATAATGCATTAGGGTTTATTAACAAGGAATAAATGGTAATTTTCTATTCCAATTAGTTTTGCCTTTTGTGGGAAGACATGGATTTTCCTCATCTTAATGTGCAAAACTCTGCAATATCCTGTTTTTCATGGTTCCCAGAAGGGAATGAGGACATTTGGATACCAATAATTGAGGAATCATGCCTTAAAGAAACACAAGAAATATACAGGCATTCCTCAGTATTTGTGGGGGGATTATTCCAAGACTGTCCTTGGATACCAAATCCACTCAAGTCCCTGATATAAAATGGCATAAAATTGCCTATAACTTATGCCAACACTTCTGTATACTTTAAATTATCTCAAGTAGTTATAATACCTAATACAAAATTATGTAAATAATTGTTATACTGCATTATTTAGGAAATAATGACAAGGGAAATTCTATATGTGTTTGGTACAGAGGCAATTTTTTTTTTTCAAATGTTTTCTATCCCTGATTGTGTAACCCATGGATATGGGGCAGGGGGCCCGACTGCACATGTATATATATATATTTATTTATTTATTTTTCCCTCCAACTTTAAGTTGTCTTTTTTTTTTTTTTTTTTGGAGTACACGACTCACTGCAGCCTCGACCTTCTGGGCTCCCACAGTGCTTCCACCTCAGCCACCTGAGTAGCTAGGACCACAGGTGTGTGCCACTATGCCCAGCTAATTTTTGTATTTTTGTAGATATGGGGTTTTGCCATGTTGGCCAGGCTGGTCTCCAACTCTTGGGCTCGAACAATCCACCTGCCTTGGCTTCCTGAAGTGCTGAGATTACTGCCGTTGAGTCACCATGACTGGGAGTTATTTCTTGATTTTGTTTCAGAAGTTCTCAAGGGGTGGACATAGTGTCATCTGGCATTGGCTACTTTAAAAAAATTATTTATTATCATTATTATTTTTAAGTAATAGAGATGCTATCTCAATATGTTGCCCAGACTGGTCTCAAACTCTTGGGCTCAAGCAATCCTCCCACGTCAGCCTCCCAAAGTGTTGGGATCACAGGCGTGAGCCACTGTGCCCAGTTGGATACTTTTATAAAACACATTCATCCCTCAATATTTTATTATGAAACATTTCAAACATATAGCAAAGTTGAGAGAAGTTTAGAGTGAATACTCATATACACACAATTTAGATTTTACCACTGGCATTTTACTATACTTGCTTTCTCACATAGTTATCCATCACCCTATTCATCCATAAATCCATCTTACTTTTTTTTTTTTTAAGAGACAGGGTCTCCCCTCTGTTGTCCAGGCTGGGGTGCAGTGGCATCTTCATAGCTCACTGTAATCTTGAACTCCTGGATTCAAGTGGTCCTCCTGGATTCAAGCGGTCCTCCTGTCTCAGCTTTCTGAGTAGCTAGGACTATAGGTGCACCATTACCACACCTGGCTAATTTTAATTTTTGTTTGTTTGTTTGTTTGTTTGTTTGTTTTTGTAGAGAAGGAGTCTCATTATGTTGCTCAGGCTGGTCTTGAACTCCTGGCCTCAAGCAATCCTCTCACCTTGGCTTTCCAAAGTACTGGGATTACAGATGTGAGCCACACCACCTGGCCCATAAATCCATCTTACTTTTGATACATTTTAAAGTAAATTGCAGCTATCAGTTCACCATCCTTCAATACTTCAGCTTACATATTATTAACTAGATTATTAACAACTTTTAAAGATTATTTACAAACAGGCATATTTGAAGTTTATTATCAAGTACACTTTCAGCCTAAAAACCACCACAAATTTGACCACTGTGTACCTAAAGGAACTACTATTTGAATAAAGAAGCCTGGGAGCCTTCTGGCTCCCTTGAGAAATCAGTTATGGTCTTTTCATCTTTCCCCACTCCCACATTTTTCCCCTGTCAATTGTTTTTCCATATAGCTACTGCTTCACATGCCCACTAGACACTGCTGTAGCTCAAACCCTTTCTTACCTTTCATGGTATGATTCTAAACAGCATGTCTCTGCTTCTTCTTGTTCTTTCAACCCATCCTTCTTGAAAATGCCTATTATCTACTCAAAACAGATTGGAGAGAGTTAAAGCACTGATTTTGTTGTTGCCTGGTTTATTGCTTTCAATCTAATTGAGAGATATTAAATGGCAGGGAGTCACATTCTTGTATTTCCCATTACATAAAGGGGTAGGTTTCACTGGTGTCGAAGGAATGACTGGATGTTGTTGGACAGGGACTCTCACTCCAGTTCATTGACTGATGCTTGCCTGGTTTATGCAAGTCATCTACAGAGCTATTAGAAAAGCTTCTGGTTCCTGCCCTGATCTCAAGAAATCTGGGCTTCTGGTCTGATAGAGAGCCTAGGAATGTATATTTTTATTTATTTATTGCATTATTATTATTATTATTATTATTATTATTATTATTATTTTCTGAGATGGAGTTTCACTCTTGTTGCCCAGGCTGGAGTGCAATGGCGCCATCTCGGCTCACTGCAACCTCCATCTCCCAGGTTCAAGTGATTCTCCTGCCTCAGCCTCCCAAGTAACTGGGATTACAGGCTCATGCCACCATGCCTGGCTAATTTTTTTTTTTTTTTTTTTTTTTTTTTTTTTTAGTAGAGACAGGGTTTTGCCATGTTGGACAGGCTGGTCTCAAACTCCTGACACCCACCTCAGCCTCCCAAAGTGCTGGGATTACAGGCGTGAGTCACTGCACCCGGCTGAATTCTGTATTTTTTAAAAGCTCCCAGGATTATTCTGATACACAGCAAATTTGGGGGAAGTGAAAATAAGAGTATTGGTCAAACGTTGCCTGTTTCTTGCTGGTGATCTTCACAAGTTATATATCCTCTTACAGTCCTCAGTGTCTTTAACTGTAAAGTGAAGAGGATGTACCAGATAGATATTACCTAGAGTTTTTTGTTTTTTAAATTTGTGCGCTCAGTTTAGTCCTTTAAAAGGGATGTTTGTAAGACCCATGTCTAGGAGAACAGAAGGAAAGATTGGAAATAGAAGAGCAAGTCACATCATCTGGGTTCAAATTCTATTTGTATGGCATGGTGCAAGTTATGTAATTGTAAGTTTCTTTTTCTCTAAAATGGGCATAGTAATAATTCTTCCTGCATGAAGCAGTTGCAAGAATAAAATGTGTGGCACAATATATGACAAATTCTAAACATTCAAAAAATGTTTTGCTAATTTGTTTTGTTTGCTGTTTTACATGGATGAAAGGGAATGGGAGGTAGAAAGGTTATGAGAGGAGGAAAGACCTCCTATTAGTCTATATTCTGGTGAGAATGAGCTGACTGGGCTCTAATTTCACCTTGATCTTCACCACAATCTGTGTCCCTTGGCAAATCGTAGCATCTCTGGGAATCCATTTCTTGGACTGAGAAATGAAACAGTTTAGATGAAATAAACTTCAATCCCCCTTTTAAAGTTAAACTTCTATTCTAATGCGATTCTGATAATTTTTCATGGCACTCCCTGATAATGAACGCTGTGAATTGTAAAACTGATAATATTTCCTCTCTTTGTTTTGTCTTCTAAGTTAGCTTCAAGTTGTATTTAGGACCAAAAATAAGCAACTATGGAAGACTTTAGCAGAGCTGGCTTCCTAGATATGCATTCTGAGTAGTCACATAGGGCTCTACATTTAGAAGGGCCATGTTCCTGGTTTAATGCTCCTAGTTTAATATTGCTGTCCTGAAATGCTTATTTTTTAACAAGGAATCTTGCATTTTCATTTTGCTCTGTGCTCTGCAAATTATAAAGTCAGTCCTGGATCTTAGTATATGTTTTCCGTTTTAGCCATCGTATTTGCCATGCATCCTAAATTTATTGTCTTTTTTTCCCTAATTGCTCTGTGTGTGTTTTTTGAAATATCATATATTCTTTTGGTAAACAGGCAGAGAATGGATAAATAAGGACGTTATTCTTCTATGAAGATTTGCTTGCCAAAACTCCCAGCCATATTCCCCTCCTAATGTCAAACCTAACAGCATTTACTGTTTGTCATTCATCTTGATGGTAGGTTATATATTACCTTGCATCACTATCTAACTTTGCTTTGTGGGCATCTTAAAACTTCTCAGGTTATTGTAACCTCTTTGAATTTTTATATCCCCAACAGTGCCCATCTTCATGGGTATTGCTCCTAACAGCCTCCCAGAAAAATAATTTTTGAATTAATTTAACTAGAAATTGAATTGATTTAACCAGCTAGAAGAAGAAAGGAGGGGAGATCTTAGCAAAGAGAAGGAAAAGAGGAAAAGGACCCCAAAGGATGGTCACAGAAGATAATCATTTGTCATTGCTTGATTTCCATTCCAAAAACCACTAGGCCAGGCGTGGTGGCTCATGGCTGTAATCACAGCACTTTGGGAGTCCGAGGTGGGTAAATCACTTGAGTTCAGGAGTTTGAGGCCAGCCTGGAAACATGGTGAAACCCTATCTCTATTAAAAATATAAAAAGTTAGCCAAGCGTGGTGGCCCATGCCTCTAGTCACAGGTACTCAGGAGGCTGAGGTGGAAGGATCTCTTTATAGTGCAACTGCACTCCAGCCTGGGTGACAGAGCAAAACCCTATCTCAAAACAAACAAAATAGTAGTACAGAGATTTTCAATATTTTTGGTCTCCAGAGCCCTTTACAGTCTTAAATATGATTGTATACCCACAGAGATTGTTTTTTTCTTTTGTGATAGAGTTTCACTCAATCGCGCAGGCTGGAGTGCAGTGGTATGATCTTGGCTCACTGCAGCCTGGGCTTCCTGGGCTCAAGTGATCCCCCCATCTCAGCTTCCTGGGTAGCTGGGACTACTGACACACCACCACACCCAACTAACTTTTGTATTTTTTGTAGAGACAGGTTTTTTTCCATGTTGCCCAGGCTAGTCTCAAATTCCTCCTGAGCTTAAGCAGTCCTTCTGCCCTGGCCTCCCAAAGTGCTGGGATGAAAGAATAGAGCCATAGCAACTGGCCTCCACACAGCTTTTAATGTGTGTTATAGCTATTGCTATTACAGGGGAAGTTACAAATTTTTATTATAATTATAAAATTTTTTAAATAACAAAACTGTTACATGTCAACTTAATATTTTTCATTGAAAATATTTTTTCTCAAACAAATTTTATGATGAATGACATTATTTTATGTTTTGCAAATCACTTTAATATCTGGATTGATAGAAGACAGCTGGATAGTCATATCTACTTTTCATTCTTTCTGTTGTGATATCTTGTAGCTTCTGTAAAACTCTACCATATACTTGTGAGAAAATATGAGTATAAATGGCAAATAATGTTTTATGGTTATTATGAAAATCGCTTTTACTCCATGGACCCGTTTAAAATGTCTCAAAGACTCTAAGTGTTCCCTGGACCACACTTTGAGAACTGATTGAGTAGAGTGACATCTTCCTGCCACAATATTTTTCAAAATCAAGATAGTAAATTCTACACAGCTATCTCCATTTCCTTTAGGTGAGGTAGGTGGAATTTCGCTCTGAAGCTCAAAAAATAGAATACTTTATCTTCATATTTGCCAACCTGCATTGCCCATTGATTTGCCCCAAAACTGAAAAAAAAAAGCATCAAGAGATTTGAGAGTTTTTAAAGATTCTTTCTCCTCCTTACTTGCATGTTATAAATGATGGACAGATGCAGAGAAGGAGCCAAGTGTGGCGACACCATCATACAATACTAAGTTTCTTAATCGAGGTGATTTTGTTCTATTATTTTTTAAATTTAATGTTGGGAAACGATGGGAGGTGGATCTGAGTGAAACCTTTGGTGAAATAAAAGACATTATTAAAATAACTACTGGAATAAATTAAAGAGGTTATAATAACCTGAGAAGTTTTAAGATGTCCACAAGGCAAAGCTAGATAGTGATGCAAGGTAATATAGAATTTAGTACCAAAATGAATGACAAACAGTAAATGCTGTTAGGTTTGACATTAGGAGGGGAATATGGCTAGGAGTTTTGGGAGGCAAATCTTCATAGAAGAATGCCTTTATTATCCTAGGGATCCTACCGTAAAAAATAAGATTCTTCGCATTTACCGCTAACCCCAGAGTTTTCAGTGCTACCTTTGTAGCTAATCTTTATAAAGCTTGTTTTAAATTGATATTTGGAACAAAATTCTATTTTCCAGTGGCAGATCACCAGCTGGAGGCAGGAAGAAACTCTTAGGGAGCTGTAACTCATTGTCAAAGATTAGTGTTCTGTGTTTAATAAACATGTCTCCCTAAAGTTATAAGTAGACTGGCTTTAGGAAACACATAGTCAGGTAGAAATTTTCGCTTCTGTCTTACACATCCATTCACAGCATTTGTCTGTGGCATTATTGTGATCTTGCGAGGTAACTGTCTTCCTTAGGGAAGAGACACATTCTTACTTCTAGGGTGGTCTCCCATAACCATCTGGGAAAGAGGCTGCTGCTGAGATTGTTAACTGGGACTCAGAAGGTGTATTTCATTCAGCAATCATGGGTTAGTGCAACAGGGTAAGATTTACGTTGAACCTGAATGTCTTAGTGATTATATGGCCTTGGGCAAATTATGTAATATCTGAGGACCTGCTTCCATGAAGACATTACATTTTTGGAAGATTTACTGTAGTAATGATGTAGAATATATAATAAGGAGAATCTCGATACTCCAAAACCAACTATTTGGTTTGCTGCTTAATAGCCATGAGATAAGAACGTGAGCTAAGACACTTGCTGAGAGACTAACAAAGAGGAAGGAGACCGGAGAGATTATTGAACAGAATCAATCAGTTTAGTGACCAGTTGGATGCAGGTGATATGAAAGAGGTAACACTCTTAGGCATGCTCAAGTTGCCGGAACTGGTTGTCTAACGTCATTTCCTGAGGACTCTGCAAGAAAGGGTAATGTGGAGTTGTGGTGGGTGCTGAGTTTTACCTGAGTCATTGTTGAATTTAAGGTAAGAATGAAGAGGAGTGGGGAAACTAATTCCAGGTGTAAAGGTGTAGTATGGGTTTATGTATCTTGGCCTGGAGGTCAGGAGAAATCAACTCTTTATGTGGTAGATGAAACCATGAGTATGGACAAAGTCACCCAGGAAAAAGGCACAGAAAGAGAGATCTGGGATTGGCCTAGACCAGGAAAAGTTGGCTGCCCTTCAGGAGGTGGGGGGCAAGAGGAAAGAGAGCATTAGGACAAATGCCTAATGCGCTAGATGACAGGTTGATAGGTGCAACAAACCACCATGGCACATGTATACCTATGTAACAAACCTGCACGTTCAGCACATGTATGCCAGAACTTAAAGTAAAATTAGAGAGAGAGAGAGAGAGAGAGAAAGGAAGGATACACAGCAACTAGCAGCCCTTTCTCCAGGAAAACCACAGCACACACAGACATTTGTAATAAGTTCTAACTATGAAGCAAATTAGCTTTTAATTCGGGGCCTATTTGAAAGGAATTTAAGGACAGACGCGGTAACAGGGCTCAGCCAGCAAAAGTCAGTCTTTGGCCCCCCACAGACAGATGTGCCCAGAGTCCCCTGGGGATAGATAGGCAGGAACCCAGATGTGCTTTCTGGGGGTGGGTGCCCATGTGTGCAGTGCTGCCCTTTCAGTTTCTTCAGGAAAGAAAACCAAGCTCTGAGGGTCAGTGTTAGTCAAAGGCTGGGCCTCTGCTCCGGGAGATGAAAGTGGCAGCTTGGAAATAATCGCATGTGATAATCCCCAGGAGGAAGCCAGCCACAAGGCAACTGGCAGAAGTCTGTTGCCTCAGTAACATCTTCCTGAGTAGCCCAAGGTGGGATCTCTTTGGTGTTTAGACTGTTGCCCCACCCGCAAAAAATCATTTTTCTCTACCTTTATTTCTCTCCACTTGTTTAATTTATTATATATATATATATATTTTTTTTTAGTTGCCTATTTGGTATTACACATTCAAATCTTGAATTACCCAAGATTATTCTTTTACTGTTTAGCAAATATAACAGAAAGACTTGGGATTTCTGATTTCTGATTGGTTTAAATATTCGGCTGAATACAAATTGAAGTGATTTTTAATTCCCCTTGTTCTTTTGATTGGCTTAAAAGCAACTTCAACAAGTTGTTTTAATTAACTCAGTACTTTTATAATTGTAGCTTGTTCTTAATACCTTTATTGTCCTTTCTTCTCTATTTCTTTCCTTTTAAATTTCTTGTACTGTAAACCACCAACATTCTTTTTCAGAATAAAATAATTGTTATAGTAATACTATTCATATACTTAAAATATTAGTAGTAATAAACTAACATTTATTGATCTTTTACTATGGGCGGGCCATAGATTTTCATTTAATTCTCCCAACCACTGTGAAGTGGGTACAGTACTGCTGTTATCCTCATTTTCTTGATAAGGAGACCAGAGCACTGAATGTTCAGAAACGTGCCCAGGGTCATGAAGCACCTAAGCAGAAGAGCTGGGACTTGAATCCAAGGAGGCTGCTGCCAGAGTCCCAACTCTTAGCCCTGTGCTATAGTGATAGGCCTGTGGACAAGTCCAGCTTTTTGGCTGAGGAAATCTTGTTTCAAGTGAGAGACTGAACAGAGGAACCACAGCCAGTGTCAGAATGAAGACTAGGACCCAGGACCGCTTTCTCTCAGTCTCCTACCCTATTTTACCCAAACTTTCTCTCAGTATAGCTTTGTCCTACCCTTACATAAGAATAGTGATAGTTTTTTTATGTTAGTATTTCATGTATAATTTTTTTGTTTGTATGAGAAAGACATTTCTTATGTGTGGAAGAAGAACAGATGTATTTTCGTTTTTTATGGCTGGAGATTTTTGAGCTTTTAAGGCTGCTGCTTACTGGAAGCTGTTGCACTAACCATTACTGATGTGTACAGTAAATGTCAGGAAAAATACCAAGTCACATTAATCATGGGTCTTCCAGTTGTCTCCCAGTTGAACATGTTTGGCAGCTAATACAAGCACATCGAACCTTAGGGAGCTTCATGAAAGATTAATCTGCAAAACAGCTATCATCTAAGTGGGAAATAATTGGAAATGAGTTCAAACCTCAGTCCAGTTAAGAGATTTTGAAATTTTATTTTTTAAACTGCCTGGTTGTTGAGGGAATGGTATGTTTATAGTAAAGTAGACTATTATTAGTCCATCTTAATATAGACCTGATTAACATAGATCTTCATAATTGTATGTTTAATGAAAATTGAATACCTTTTCTCAACTATTATCAAAACATACTAAAGATTAAAAATAGAAAGTAAAAAATTATATGTTTTTTGTCTCACCATCTTTATCCTACCATCACCTTATTTTAAATATATGGTTTTTAAGAGTCAAATAATTGTTGATATATTCTGGCCAATCATTGGGAAAAGATTTTTTTAAAGTGATTATACATTTATTAACTCGTCAAACTAGCTCATTAGGTGCCATGATGTTTTTCTTTCTTTTTTTTTTTTAAAGACTTCATTTTTTTAGAGCAGTTTTAGGTTCACAGCACAATTGACAGGAAGGCACAAAGATGTCTTGTATACCTTGTACCCATGATGTTTTTAACAGTAAATATTCCAATTAGTACATTTTAAATACAAAAGACTGAAGTGACATTAGTACTTCATAGCATATTATATGTATTTTTAGAGACATTAAATTATCTCTGGAACTCTTTCTATTAACAGCAAATATATGTACATATACATATATATGTGATTCATTTGTGTGTCTTAGGTAAATGTTATCATACTCTAAGCTTACATATAGTAGTTTTAATGGTAGTAAGATATTTTAAATAAATGCATGAGGAGGAAGGGATGCAAGTGATCGTTAATGATACTGTCATTTTTTCCTAGCTAAAAAAAGTCCAAGCTGGGCGTGGTGGCTCACGCTTGTAATCCCAGCACTCTGGGAGGCTGGAGCAGGTGGATCATTTGAGATCAGGAGTTTGAGACCAGCCTGGCCAACATGGTGAAACCCTGTCTCTACTAAAAATACAAAAAAATACACAGGGGTCTCACTATGTCACCCAGGCTGGAGTGCAATGGTGCAATCATAGCTCACTGCAGCATCGAACTCCTGGGCTCAATTGATCCTACTGCCTTAGCCTCCCAAGTTGCTGGACTACAGGCGCATGCCATCTTGTCTGTCTGGTTTTTTGTTTGCTTTTTTTTTTTTAATAGAAACTAGGTCTTGCTTTGTTGCCCAGGCTCATCTGGAACTACTGGCTTCAGGTGATCCTCCTGCCTTAGCCTCCCAAAGTGCTGGGATTACAGGCATGAGCTACCATGCATGGCCTGAATAACAATCTTTAAAAGCATCTTCTTCCTATTTAGACTATTTAGACTAATACACATTGTGTGCCATTATTTGGCCAAACCAAGCAAGCAACCTGTGTAGATGTTGTAAGCAATTTGGTAGTCAAATTAGTTTACATTAAAAAAAAAAAAATCCCTGCTACCTGTGTACCAACCTGAGGTTTCCCTTACCTTTGGGCCATTCTCACCTCTATCTTAGAGTTCCTCCTTGGACTCAAGCTCTCCGTATACTCCCTCCTATTTGGAAGCATTTGCATCTGGGCACAGTAGCTCAGGCCTGTAACCTTAGCACTTTGGGAGGCCGAGGCGGGCAGATTGCTTTAGGTCAGGAGTTCGAGACCAGCCTGGCCAACATGGTGAAACCCTGTCTCTACTAAAAATACAAAAAATTAGCCAGGCATTGTGGCGGGTGCCTGTAGTCCCAGCTATTTGGGAGACTGAGGCAGGAGAATCGCTTGAACCCAGGAGGTGGAAGTTGCAATGAGCCGACATGAGGTCACTGCACTCTAGCCTGGGTGACAGAGTAAGACCCTGTCTCAAAAAAAAAAAAAGAAAAAAGAAAGCATTTGCTCCATCATGAAAGGGGCCAGCACATTGGCAGTCATTCCCCTTCCTGTCTCCCAAAGCAGTTCCCCTCCATGTATGACAACAAAATATTATTTTCCAAGTATGCCAACGCTTTGCTGTTTAATCCTCTGGACTTTCACTGGAACTTAAAGGGTGGCTTTACTGGCTACCACCTTATTTCAAAAGGACTATTACTCTCCTGTCATTCTTGATTCACACCAATCACAGCCAACAACTTAGAGGTACAAGTCTTTGTGTGGTGTTATTTTACCTGGAGTCACTGGGGGTTTTTGCTTGTCGGAGAAGTCAGCATTTCCAAGAGTGGAGAGGAGAGGAAAGAATAAATTATTTTGCATTGCTCTAAAGTGGTTCAGATTTACACAGAAAGAATTCAACATCAGCCATATCACCTGCAGTTCACAGTTATTATCAACTCAGACTGAAAATGTGCAGGTGCTTCCCTAGTGTGAAAAAAGGTGCACTTCTTTTGCTAAGGAGCAAGCTGTGCTTGTCACTGTTTCTGAATTTGCCTCTGGGCACTCTCTGGTCAGCCTATTGATGAAGCCACTCACTGATCAGAGGCAGAACTTGTCTTAGCATGCTTCCCACAGAGAACCATTTGCTCATGTTCTGCCCAAATCACAAGTCACCCTGCTGGGATGTCTGAAGGCGCAGATGGAAAGACAATGCAGGACATGGGAACTCAAGGGAAAATGAGATAATTCCCAATAAATCCAAGGTTTTGATTGTATAGGTCTTCTAAGGCCTGTTAATGGCAGTTGGCAGAAAACTTCAATAGATAACTGACACCAGGTGGTTAGCAACATTTCAAACTTTCCAGCACAGAATTCTTTGATTTTTTTTCTTTGTTTTGAGATTAGCTGATTTATTTATTTTTATTTAGGTAAAAATCACATAAGATTCACCATTTTAACCATTTTAAAAAACACAGTTTATAGACTGTTAGTACTTAGGACTTTTTTTTGGAGAGGGGCACGAGGGTTAGGGTCTCACTTTGTCACCCAGCCTGGAATGCAGTGGCGCGATCTTGGCTCACTGCAACCTCCGGCCCCCAGGTTCAAGTGAGAATTCTTTGAATTTTAAAGCACTAAGGCCATGAAGCACCTTAGCAATCATTTAGTCCATCCCTATTAATTGTACAGATTATAAACTTGAGGCCAAATGAGGCTCTTACTTGCCTGAGGTCTATATAGCAGTAGAGCCAGGACTCCTGACCTTCAGTGCTATTGTTTTTCTACTAGTTCAAGTCCTACAGTATGATTACCAAGTGTACATTTTGTCTCTCCAGAAGATGATTATTCACTTGGGAAAAATCTATAAGCTTCCAAATATTTCAGTGCCCATCCAGTCTTATCCAAGAGAGAAGTGGGCCAAGTCTTAAGGCTGGCCATTATGCTCGTAATGGTGGAAATGACTGATCTGTTTGGATAGGTGCCATTACATGTTCAACACAACTAACCAAGTTCTCATTTCTGATTCCATGCTCACTGGGCAACAGTATTTTTATAGTTTGGCCTGTTGTGTAGGCCTGCCTATGGGAAGAAAATATACTAATGGTGCTGAAGGGAATATTTCAGTCCGTATGATAATTAAATTTTTCATGACATTTTTAATAGGTTGGTATTTAGGTTTTATCTTTTAAAAGGCATTCTAAGGCAAGAATTGTATTTTCTACAGAACTTCTATTGTACTAAAAGGTTTATATAGTTAAAACTTCTTCCTTTTGGTAGGGTGTATGAGTGAATCTGAAAGATAGCATTTCAATAATTAAAAAAGAGGACTCTCCACAAATGTTTCTTTGAAATGACTATTTCTTTAAAATTGTTTTTCTGTCTTAACTGGATGTTTAAGCCAAAATACAGGTGATGAAAATAATGCTATAAATCTTTTGAAGTTCACAAGCTTTATTTCATGCTATTATCTAGATAGCTGAAATATATTTGAGGTACCTTTATGCAGATTTATAAGCTTACAATTATATAGTTTTACAATCCAGGTAACTAAAGATATGTAACACTCTCAAAATAGCATCCAGTCATATGCTATTATAATTTCCATTACTCTTTGTGAACATTCTTGTAAGTTTATAGTTCACTATTTCATATTACCTTTGGTCCAATGTCAAATTTATTGATATAGGGAGAAGAAAGGAAAATGAAGTTAAAATACTCTTCTACATTTTGCTGTTGCTTAATCTGTATAGATAGTGACTGTTGCTATTTCAAATAAGCTTTAATGAACTTGCATAGAGGTGTCTGCCTTCCATTAGTTGGGAAATGAGACAATCTTTGAAATTAACAAGATAAGATTGTGAAACATACATACACTACATCTTTGACATTTCAGAAGTGAGTACTGAACTGGGAAATGCAGGCTGTAGTGTATGCTATCTAGGAGAAAATGCTTAAGGTTTTTTTTTTTTTTTTATTTCAGTTCTGTCTTAGCTCAGACTGTCATAACAAAATACCATAAACTAGGTGGTTTAAACAACAGAAATTTATTTTCTCACAGTTCTGGAAGCTGGAAGTCTGAGATCAGGCTGCCACGAGCATGGCCAGGGGCTGGTGAGGGCCCAATTCCTGGCTTATAGACAGCCACCTTCTCGTTGGATGCTCACACAGCCTTCCCTTGGTGCTTGGAAAGGAAACAGATCACTCTCTCTTCCTCTTCTTATAAGGCCATGAAACCTATCAGATTATGACCCCTCCATTATGGCACTTAACCCTTAATTACCTCCCCAAAGCCCTGTCTCCAAATATGGTCACATTTCGGGGTTAGAGCTTCAACCTGTGAATGGACAGGGAGGGTAAAATGGTCCTCAGGAAGTTCTTTGCTATGTAAGATGCCAGCTCCAGCTGTTATATTCTATAATCTTAAAACTGATTAGACAATAATATCAGCTTTGACCTCTCAATACATTTTTCCCAAGTATCTTTTGCTAGATTTTCCCTGAAAGAATCATTTATAATTCTCATTGCATTAAACTGCTCCTCAGGGGACAGATGCGAATCTCTGGCATTTAATAAAGTTTATATGACTTTCAGCAGCCTTGTAGCACTCTATTTGGTGGGCTTAACAAAATTTGATTCTAAAAATTATATTAAAACTGTATCTCTAATAGTATTTTTTTTTTTTCTGTGACAGAGTCTTGCTCTGTCACCCAGGCTGGAGTACAATGGCGTGATCTTGGCTCGCTGCAACCTCTGCCTCCCAGGTTCAAGCGATTCTCCTGTCTCAGCCTCCTGAGTAGCTGGGATTACAGGCTCATGCCACCATGCCCAGCTAACTTTTGTATTTTTAGTAGAGACAGGGTTTCTTCATATTGGCCAGGCTGGTCTCAAACTCCTGACCTCAGGTGCTCCACCCACCTTGGACCCCCAAAGTGCTGGTATTACAGGCATGAGCCACCACGCCTGGCCTGTCATTTGTTTTTTAATCTCCAATATTAGCCATAATTCTGCAGGTGTGGTCCCGCAACTGACTTGCACTCCAATAATATATTTATCAATTTAAGTATTTTATGCATAAGAAATCACTAATAGACATAACAGAGATGAACATAGACTGAATATGTTTATAACAATTTTGCCTTTATGGACATGTGTACATTTTACTATGAGACGCAGCTTATAATTTTACTATTCGTTTAAAACATTTACTAATCATATAAGATGTAGGTGCCAGGCAATGAGCTAGCTGCTGGGTACGCTGTGGGAAAAAATGTACTTTTGCTATTAGGAGTTTACTGCTTCAGTCGAAACAGTCCAAAATGCATGAAGTAGCGCATCAAGAGCTGTGAGAAGAATCTCCATAGCTTAGAGTCAAAGGACCAGGAAGAAAGCTAACACAGACTGTGAGGCTTTGCACCGAACGGCACGTCTAAGGGTCTTTTTCAAAAGCATTTTATTCCTCCCACGAAACGTAAAGATCACAAGGGATTATAACATGTACTTAAAAGCATTGAAAGAAAAACTATATACATGAGTTGTATTTGTAAACTTGTGATACCCATTAACAACCCCTTTCTAAAAGAATATTTGCAATTGCTACTTTTATTTCATATGCAAAAAAAGATAAATGTAAATGATGACATATTTGAGGTCTTGAGGTGAATATTTTTCATCAGTGCTCCTTTTCTGGTGCTGAAGTTTTTATCTTCCACTCTGTCCCATAATGGACAATTAAAGAGAGAATTTTAGATTAAGATCTGAAGTTAATCTATTCACTTCTCTCCATGTCCTTTTCCCTCCCCAACCTGACTCAGAGTTCAGATTAATTCACCTCCTCAGGGACACTTTCTCTAAGCCCTCAGACTAAGTCAAGGCCCCTCAGATGTAGAATTGCCAGAAAAAAATACAAGGCATTCAGTTCAACCGAACTGTTTGTTTGTTTGTTTGTTTGTTTGTGTGAAACGGAGTCTCCCTCTGTTGCCCAGGCTGGAGTGCAGTGGTGCGATCTCAGCTCACCGCAACCTCTGCCTCCCAGGTTCAAGCGATTATCAGGCCTCAGCCTCTTGAGTTGCTGGGATTAAAGGCATGCACCATCTAATTTTTGTATTTTTAGTAGAGATGGTTTCACCATGTTGGCCAGGCAGGTCTTGAATTCCTGGCCTCAAGTTATCTGCCTGCGTCAGCCTCCTAAGTGCTGGGATTACAGGTGTGAGCCATTGCGCCTCATGTGGTCCAACTGAATTTTGGATAAGCAACAAATAATTTTATGGCAGAAGTATATTTTATACATAGCATAGAACATACCCTATACTAATTTTTTTATTGTCTATCTAAAATTCAAATTTCACTGTGCATTCTGTATTTTATTTGCTAAATCTGGCAACCCTACCTAGGTATACAGTTTCACAGAAACCTATGCTTTCCTTCATTGTAGCCAGCAGATCTTGTAGTTTAATATTGTTAAGGTCCTTGGACTCCATGGGTTTCCAAAAGGCCAAAACTACCTTTAAAGTTTTCTTTTTAGCTCATCATTATATTCTTAGTGCCTGGCCTACATAACTATTTGTTACATAAACTAATAAATATCTGAATGGATGATAAACAAATACTTGGATAATAAACAAATAGTCAGGGCATATACATTTTATCTTTTACGTGCATCCTGGTGACTATTTTTCAACGCTAGTACCAACTCTTTTTACTTATCTTTAAACCTTTCCTTAGTATTGCCAGTGTCTGTTTTATTCTGCATTAACTCCCACACAGTTTGGAATGCTATTTCCTCAGCTAATGTTGCATTTTCCATATCATTTGCCCCCTTTCCATCATTGTTTATGTCCATCTTATATATGCTACTTCCTTCTTAAATGCAGCTACATAATATAACCTCATTATGCCTTTTAATACTTGTGTCAGTTCTCTTCTATGTTGGGTCATTATTTGTTGCTTTTCTCATTCTTTACATCAGTGTTTTGAAAACTTGCATGTTTCCTAAAACTGCTGAAGTATGAAAACCTGTGCAAGACTATCTGCCTTATGAGGCAGAAGTTTATTTTTTGTCTCCTCTAATCTCCAAATATTAGAGATAGCAGCTATTCTACACATTTTGCTGAATTGAATTTATAATGGTAAAACTTACATAGAATTTTAGGGATGGAGAGGGTCATGTAGGAAGGCCATTTCTTCAAATCTGTTATTTAATGACAAGGAATGTATAAGAACAAGAGCTCTTGGCTTTTAGTCTAGCGAGTGTGTCTTCTACCAACCATACGTGTCAAATGTGGTCTTTGTTTCTACTGTTAAATAGATGCAGATGAACATTTAACCATACCAGGCCTGTTTTTGTCGTTACTGTTTGTTTTGTTTCGTTTGTTTTGCTATTTAATTCTGTGAAGGAGGGATTCGAAATGGAAGAATATCGTTCCTTTAAAAGCTAAAAGTCTGTTTGAAAACTGTATGTCGCAGAGTGAGAGTAACAGACAACAAAGATTATTCTCATAGGCAGAAAACAGTACCCTTCAAATATGTATTCGTATATGTATATATATAATATTGAGTAGTTCCTACACAATCATAGCTGCAACTGTTCTAAACATAGCCTAAGAACTTTTTGCAATGTTGATTTTACTCTCTATAACACGCTCATTATGTATTGCTGTAAAACACTAATGTTAAGATGTCTCATAAACTAGCTAAATTTGGACCGTGTGTCTGTTACTTGAGTAAAATAAACTAGTGCTACTGAGTCTAGCAGTAACTAGGTACTTGGCAGTGTACAATTCTTAATCTTGGTGTCTAATTATATTACAAATGATAGCTGTGTTCTTTTAGTAAGCTTTTGGAAAAATGGCACCTTTTTTTTTAGTTCATTGCTTATCTAATCAATTTTATGGAAGAAAATATTTAGGAAGCAATTATATAATGATTAAAACCTACATATCATGAAACTTTGATCTTTAGCCTACCTGTTTTGAAAAGATGAGAATTTCTAGATACCAATTCGTTTGGATTATAAGATGTCAATTACTGTTTAATTGCTTTTTTTGAATCTAAGCATAAATTTTTTTAGATGGTCTTTATATTTATCTGACAAAACCAGGTATAGCAGCACTGTCCCCAAAAATGTTAAAAATGAAGGCATTCTGTCGGTACAAATCAGGAGCAACTAAGATGATTTGTTTAATTATATTGAATTTCTCGCAATACAATTAGTTTTCCTCAAAATGACTGGCCTTATCATTAAATTGATAGGCATGTGGTCAAAGAGAGTAGAAGTTACCTATGCCTGGATTTCATTTAGAGAGCCCAATGCCTTGTTCATAGTAAGCCTTTAATAAATGTTTGCTGATAGCTTTAACATTTTAAAACCATCTATTCCAACTGCACATAGTAAACAAGTATATTTTTCAGAATTTACTGGCATAGATTGACTCTGCTTCAATTTATATGGTCTTAAAATATGAACTGTAAACTGTAAAATAGATTTTCTTAATGTAATTTTTTTATTTTTATTTATTTTTATTTATTTTTTTTGAGTCAGAGTCTGTCTCTGTCCCCCAGGCTGGAGTGCAGTGGCCCGATCTCAGCTCACTGCAAGCTCTGCCTCCCAGGTTCACGCCATTCTCCTGCCTCAGCCTCCCAAGTAGCTGGGACTACAGGCACCCACCACCACACCCGGCTAATTTTTTTGTATTTTTAGTAGAGACAGGGTTTCACCATGTTGGCCAGGATGGTCTGGAACTCCTGACCTCGTGATCCGCCCGCCTCGGCCTCCCAGAGTGCTGGGATTACAGGCTTGAGCCACCGCGCCCGGCCCAATGTAATTTTGTTTAACCCTCTGAGTTGCTACCAAAACTTGGTAGCATGATAAGGTCTCTTTTTCATGAAGCTCATGAACATTCTTTTTTGTTTTTTAATCCCTGCATTTTGTGCTTTTGTCTTTGATCATTTTGTTGTTGTTCTTTGTTTGTTTGTTTATTTTCAGGATTCTCATGAGTCTCTAGGATCATTGTAACATGGACTCTGGAACCCTGGATGGGAAGGTCCTTTTTGACCTCAGGGAGTCTTTAGCTGCTTTCATCTTCTGGGCTGTCATCTCTGTGGCTGTTGACTTTTCTCTGGATTTAGCCATTCCTCTAGTCCCTGGCTCTTCTCTTAGTTTGATAATGATTATTAGAGTCCCTAATGAAAGTCTTACTCAGGCAGACTCTTTTCTGACCCAACTTAGTCCCTGTTATTGATTTGGATCTAGTCCTTCAAATCTCAAGCAAGCCTCAGGTTTCCATCTTGATCTATCCTGGGACTTCACTTTTGCGCCTATTGGTAATTATCTGGCAATACAACTCCTCTGTCATTCAGTGGCAAGGAGTCAATTAACTTCTGCTGGTGACCCATCATATGCTAACTGTTCTTTCATTTACTTCCCTCTTCAGTCACTTACCCAAATGGGTGGCTTAATCTTATTTCACTCAGGATGGTACTGAATTTCACAGAGGGTAAGTGAGTTAGCAAGGAATAAGGCTAGCTTGAAGCAAGCTCATAGTTGGAACCTAGGTGTTTCTGCTTTCAGAGTAAAATGGGGCTTCCTACATTGTGGAACATTTTGTTTATTTGTTTGTTTCCGTAATCTATGACCAGCTGAGCTATTGGACCTCTACCCAGACTCACAGAATTAACATGCTGTCTTGCAGAAGGTGCCCATTAGTGAAGTAGTCACCACTGCTGCCTTCTGCCATTTAAAGGAAATTGCGTCTCTCTTCAAAGTAACTTTTAGGTTAGAGCTGCATGAATTTCAGATAAACTATTTAAATACTGCAAGCATAAGTCTTAAATAGGGGCTAGTTTAGGTCATCTACCCAGAAATTTTGTTTCTTTGTGAGATGTGTTGCCACTATAAAAGCAGTGCTGGATTGGATGAGAATGGATTGGCTCCCCACAGGCACTGTCAACTATGAGGCAATTCAACTTGGAATGTTAACCTTCTCAATTATGCTTTGGAATAAAATCAGAACTCTATTACAAAAAAAAATAGATACGCATATGTATTAGCTACTGATACTACTTTCTCTCATTTTTTAAGTATGTAATAAGAGCCAATTTAATACTTATTTATTGAGTTAACCAATTCTGAACTTCTTAATTGCTTTAGATCATTCTGATTCTGAAATTTCCAGCCAATTAGAGGTCAGAAGCTGCTCAACTGTTAAGCTGTACAGTGTCCCTATCTGACATACTGTCAGGGGCAAATCAATGCTGATCAATATTGGCCATCTAGAATACTGATGGCTTACTAACTCTGCCTGCCTTGTATATTCTTTAATTCATAACAATGCAGAGAGGGGGAGATCACTTGAAGCTGGAATGGGTTTGGGAGCTAGGCTTTCTCACTATCTCACCTAGTAAACAACCCACTTAGCAATCTAAGTCATCAGAAGCTAGAGATCTGCTGCTAACAGCAATAGCAACAGCAGCAGCAACAACAAACAAACACAGGAATAGCCCAGCAAGCATCTTGCCTTATAACTTAAGCATTTTTTGCACAGCTGATTAGATTTATACTTACTTTTTGGTAGAATTGTAAACCAACCTTTTCAAATTTAACTTTATATTTGTGGTTAAATGGAATCTAATCAAGCTTTTAAGTTACTATTCAATTATTTGTTTAACCAGCATTCTCTATTGCAGACTGATGTATCCTGAAATAACAGATGCATCATGCATTTGGATTTTCACATATTAGCTTTCTCTTGTACAGAATCTTAAAATCAAAATGGTACTTATAAATCTGACTATCTACTTGGTTTAGGAATTTTCCTTATCATATTCCAAACAAGTAGCTAACCATATCCATGAATACTTTCAATAATGAAACTCTTATGATATAAGAAGCCAACCCATTTCTTCTTTTAACAGCTCTCTGATTATTAGAAAGTTCTTCCTTTCTTTTGCATTTATCATTATTTAAAGCAAGTTCAATCATCCTGGATCACGCTTTTGAGACAGACAATACATTAAAAATGATAGGAAACATAGAAAGTATTTTAATTTAATATGTTCAAAGTGTTAGATAATATTGAGGGCAGACAAGGAAAGTAGGAAGTATAAAATAGGGTCTTTATTCTCAGGAACCTTAGAATTCAATTAAAGATACAATAATTGTAAAAAGTCAGTAGAGGCTGGGAGCAGTGGCTCAGACCTGTAATCCCTCCAAGTGCTTTGGAGGGCTGAGGCAAGGGGCTCACCTAAGGCCCGGAGTTTGAAACCAGCCTGGGCAATATAGTGAGACCCCATCTCTACAAAAAATTAAAAAGTTATCCAGGTGTGGTAATGTGTGCCTGTTGTCCCAGCTACTCAGGAGGCTGAGGTGGGAGGATTGCTTGAGCCTGGGAGGTTGAGACCATGGTGAGACGAGGTTGTGCCATTGCACTTCAGCATGGGCAACAGAGTGAGACTGCCTCAAAAAAAAAAAAAAAAAAAAAAAAAAAGTCAGTAGAGCTTACAATTAAAAATAAAAAGTAGGCCAGGCATGGTGGCTCATGCCTGTAATCCCAGCACTTTGGGAGGCCAAGGCAGGTGGATAACGAGGTCAGGAGATCGAGACCATCCTGGCTAACACGGAGAAACTCCGTCTCTTCTAAAATACAGAAACATTAGCCAGGCATGGTGGTGGGCGCCTGTAGTCTCAGCTACTCGGGAGGCTGAGGCAGGACGATGGCGTGAACCCGGGAGGCAGAGCTTGCAGTGAGCTGAGATCGGGCCACTGCACTCCAGCCTGGGAGACAGTGCAAGACTCTGTCTCAGAAATAAATAAATAAATAAATAAATAAATAAATAAATAAATAAATAAAATAAAAATTAAAAAAATAAAAATATAAAAGTAATTATGTAGACATTGCATGCTACAGGGCTTATGGAATAATCAGTAACACATTGTTATGTGTGGTGAAGCTTGTGTTGGTCCTTGAAGGACAGAAATGATTTTGGCAGGTTGATTGGAAGGCTTATATTTGCAAGAAACTGAGAAAAATGACGTGGCTGGACTCAGTGGCCTACTTCATTTTATTTTATTTTTTTATTTTGCATTTTCTCACTTTCATTTTATTTTATTTTATTTTTGTTTTTATTGAGACGGGGTCTCACTCTGTCTGAAGGCTGGAGTGCTGTGGCACAGTCTCAGCTCACTGCAACCTCCACCTCCTGGGTTCAAGTGATTCTCCTGCCTCAACTTCCTGAGTAGCTGGGATTATAGGGATCTGCCACCACGCCCAGCTAATTTTTTTGTATTTTTAGTAGAGAGAGGGTTTCACCACGTTGGCCAGGCTGGTCTCGAACTCCTGACCTCAAGTGATCAGCCTGCCTTGGCCTCCCAAAGTGCTGGGGTTACAGGTGTGAGCCACCGCTCCCAGCCCCTCAGTGGCCTACTTTAAAAAGAAGTAAGAAATAATGAGTATAGATAAGACCGGAACAAATTACAGATAAAAGGCTTTGAAGTTAGTTTGCCCTAGGATCATTGAGGAAATATGTAATGCTTTCAACACTAAGGGAAGACACTACTTTACAATTTTGTTTAAAATAGTGTAGAGTTGAGTTGTCCAATATGGTAGCAGCTAGCCACAAGTGGCTACTGAGCACTTGAAATGTGACTGGTCTGAATTGAGATGTGTTATAAGTGTAAAATGCATACTGGATTTCAAAAATTTAATTAGAAAAAAAGTAAAATAACTTTTAATACTTGTTATGGTGACTATATTTTAAAATGATATGTTTTGGATATACTGTGTTAAATAAAATATTACGATTAATTTCACCTGTTTCTCCTTTTTATATGGCTAATAGAAAAGATAAAATTAAAGCTTTGGCTTATATTTTTTTCTGTTGGGTAGCACTACTATAAAAAGTGGCAATCTCTTATTTTTTTGTATGCTACCTGAGTCTTATCAGTTGCAGCCTAGGAGATAACCAGAGAAACTCAGATGGTAATTTTGATCTGGCATTTGTTCCTTTATGTGTAAGTTTTGTAGATACTACTGTTTACTCTGCAACTGTCTATAAATTCAAAGTAAAGTAGCGTGCTAAGAAAATTACACAATTTATCACATTTGAAGTTTTCAAAAGCCTAGGATGTAGGAAAGAGTCTAGAAAACAAACATTTAAACTATGTGCTTATGTGATATTATTGTTTAATTGTCCATGTACGTACAGTCTATTACTGCAGTTATTTCTCAACAGACTGTTCCAATCGTGGGTGGAGAGTAAAATTGACAGTTTCTTCTAACTTGATGTGTAAATCTTTAAAAACAATATACATAAAAAATACCAGTTCATTACAGAAAATAAGAATAGACAAATATGTTTCATATATACAAACACATTGTTCTTATTATAAATGAAATAACCAACGTTAATCATTTGTTACTGGTCAGTGGGTTCTTGGCCCTCAGAAAATAGAACTTGACCAACAGTCTAAGATGGAATTGAGTAAGGCAGTTTATTGGGGCTTCCAGCTTAAGCAGAAGGGAAGACGACAACAGGAGGAAAACCTGCAGCTGGCTCCCTGGAAGCTAACTAGTCTAGGTTTTTATTCTTCTCTGGGCCTCTTCCAGGTGACATCATCACATATTTGGAGTGGTCCATTGGCTGTACCATGCCTCATTGGCATCTTAAATCTCCACCCAGGCCTGTGATTTTTTTTTTAATTTATTATACTTTAAGTTCTGGGATACATGTGCAGAACATGCAGGTTTGTTGCATAGGCATACATGTGCCATGATGGTTTGCTGCACCCATCAACCCGTCATCTAGGTTTTAAGCCCCACATGCATTAGGTATTTTTCCTAATGCTCTCCCTCCTCTTCCCCCGCTACCCCCTGACAGGGCCCAGAGTGTGACGTTCCCCTCCCTGTGTCCATGTGTTCTCATTGTTCAACTCCCACTTATGAGTGAGAACATGCAGTGTCTGGTTTTCTGTTCCTATGTTAGTTTGCTGAGAATTATGGTTTCCAGCTTCATCCATGTCCCTGCAAAGGACATGAACTCATCCTTTTTTATGGCTGCATAGTATTCCATGGTATATATGTGCAACATTTTCTTTATCCAGTCTATCATTGATGAGCATTTGGGTTGGTTCCAAGTCTTTGTTATTGTGAATAGTGCTGCAGTAAACATACATGTGCATGTATTTTTATAGTAGAATGATTTATAATCCTTTGGGTATATACCTAGAAATGGGATTGCTGGGTAAAATTGTATTTTTGGTTCTACATCTTTGAGGATCTTTTCTTTTGTTTTTTTGAGATGGAGTCTTGCTGTGTCACCCAGGCTGGAGTGCAATGGTGTGATCTTGGCTCACTGCAATCTCCACCTCCCAGGTTCAAGAGATTTTCATGCCTCAGCCTCCCAAGTAGCTGGGACTACAGGCATGCACCACCACACCTGGCTAATTTTTGTATTTTTAGTAGAGATGGGGTTTCACCATGTTGGCCAGGTTGGTCTCAAACACCTGACCTCAGGTGATCCACCCTCCACCCGCCTCAGCCTCTCACAGTGCTGGGATTACAGACGTGAGACACCACGCCTGGCCTGATTTTTACAATTAAAATGAAACAAATGTTAAGTTAGGACAAGGTAAGGTTGTACACACAAATGCGTTTGAGGAGAGTCTTTCAAAAACTTCCTGTGCTGATAACCAGGATGTTTGTGGTCAGACTGTTCTTTTTTTTTTTTTTTTTTTTTAAGTTTGATTGGTTGATTTTACGAGAGGAAGCATCAGTGGCTGCAAGGTTATAGAGCTGAGAGCAGCCATAGTCACCACAGTGTGTAAAGAAGTAGGAAGGGGTCCCTTGTCCTGTGTTCTCTGTCTCAGTTTTAGTGTGTGCATGTGTGTATGTGTGTGTGTGTGTTTTTGTGTGTGTGTATAATAAATGTGGGATCAAGCAGTTTTATAATTAGCTTTTGTCACTGAATATATTGTAAACATCTTTCTGGTCCCATAAAGGTACTTTTAAAACAATGGTTTTCAGAGTTCTAGTTTTATTATTGTTGGTACACTTATTTCAAACAACAGCTTTACTTAGAATCTCAATATATAAAATTGATAAAACAAATCTACTCTGGCAGAAGCAAAGTTGGAGTCCTGGTACTCTGTCTGCCTGGCCAGCCCATTATATCTTACTTCATGGTCACCTAAGGCACTGCAGAGCACAGTCTAAAAATGACTAATCTACCACTATTTTTTTGATGTGGCTGTGTTTTATTCAATGTGTTAATTTTTGTCTAACATGATATAAGTGTTTCTCAATTCATAGTTTCCCTTCCAGTTTTGATAGTTATCATTGTCTTGGTACGTTAAAATGTTTACCTTTTATGTAATCTTGTTTTGCTCAGGCTATCACTGACTGTCAGTAAGCATGATGAATAACCCGGAGAAGTGAAGTTTCAAGATTAATACTCTGTTTTAGAAAAGGGACTATCACTCCATTCATATACAAATACATGGCTATTTAAAGAGAGAATAGCTTCCAGTCTTTAGTAGTTTTGCTTCCCTGTGATCACTTATTCATTTATTAAGTCTATTGCTTGACTTTTTTTTTTTTTTTTTTTTTTTTTAGACCAAGTCTCGCCCTGTCACCCAGGCTGGAGTGCAGTGGCACTATCTCTGCTCACTACAATCTCTGCCTCCTGGGTTCAAGCGATTCTCCTGCCTCAGCCTCCCAAGTAGCTGGGATTACAGGCGTGTGCCATCACGCCCAGCTAATTTTTATATTTTTAGTAGGGAGGCGGTTTCACTACGTTGGCCAGTCTGGTCTCCAACTCCTGACCTCAGGTGATTCGCCTGCCTCGGCCTCCCATGGTGCTAGGATTACAGGTGTGAGCCATTTTGCCTGGCCAGGACTTTTCAAAAAGATGATTTTGAGGTAAAGTCAGAGAAATTGAAAAGAGGATCAACAGGCCTGGTGCAGTGGCTGATGCCTGTAATCCTAGCACCGTGGGAGGCTGAGGCGGGTGGATCACCTGAGGTCAGGAGTTTGAGACCAGCCTAGCCAACATGGTGAAATGCTGCTTTCTACTAAAAATACAAAAATTAGCCAAGTCTGGTGTGCACGCCTGTATCCCAGCTACTTGGGAGGCTGAGGCAGAAGAATCGCTTGAATCCCAGAGGCAGAGGTTGTGAGTGAGCCGAGATCATGCCATTACACTGCAGACTGGGTTATAGGGCAAGACTGGGTCTCAACAACAACAACAAAAAGATCAACAGGAACCCATTATTTCACCAATTATCTCTTTGTTAAAGTATTTGCTTCACGCTCCAGTGATAATGATGATTTGCTCCTTTTCTTAAACATTTGTGTCTTTAATTAGATTGTTTTTTAACTTTTAAAATAGCGTTACTACTAGAAATTTAGCTTTCAATCAGCTTTGCTTAGATGTTAATATAGGCTGTGCCTTCCTTTTTGTTATGGTGGAAATTATTGTTATGCTTATTATTGTTAATGAATGAAAGTATCCAGCTGAGTATTCGATGTATTTGAAAGTATCTAACTGTGTAAATGGGATTCCACATGGCATCCTGCTATCCAATCTACTTGAATGAGCTTTGTAGAAAATGTATTTTGGTAGAAAACATCTGTGAACCCAAGGGCACAGCTGATGATGTGAAAAATGCATATCCAGACAAAGTGAAGAAATGGTATTTTTATGCTTTCAGAAGGAAGTAGTGTTTATTTATTTTTCAGGTTGTGAAAGCTGTTGAATGTAGAATGAATATGATTACTTTTTCAAAAAGTGTTTTAATTTTTCTTTCATTGGAATTTATTTTTTTCTTTCTATGTACATCCCTAAACATTTAAGAAAAATTTCTCAGGCATAGGAACTACTTTCTTTTGTAGAGCTAATTATACATTTAAATAATTGTTTAAGATAAAGATATGTGGCTTCTGTCTTTCTAAGACACAAATTGGACATAACATTTACATAGAATTCAAATAGCATTAAATTTTGATTATTGTGGATTGTGTTTTTAAAAAAGATTTTTACATGGTAAATAAGCAAGAGAATTTTCACTGAGTTAATAGTTTTATAGAAGCAGATATAAGAACATGCTATTGACCCCCAAATAGTATTAAACTTTGATTATTAAATTGTGGATTGTGTTTTTAAAAATGATTTTTACATGGTAAATAAGCAAGAGAATTTTCACTGAGTTAATAGTTTTATAGAAGCAGATATAAGAACATGCTATTGACCCTCAGGGATTCAAATCCATGGTCCATGTGGTAGGTGAACGTATTTCAAACGATGGTGAATAAGGAGGCATACTTAATGTGAATCTCCTAGCTTCTCATAATACCTTACAAGATTAAGAGTCATCTACAAGCTCTGGGATTACTATGGAGATCTGTGCATTTCTGCTAGGCATTAGGCTCCTCATATTTGGGTAACACATACAAGGGAAGTATTATTACCTAGATGTAGGTGTTTGGGCCCAATGATAAAGCTCAATGATAAAGCTGTTATTGATTGGGTATACCTGAGACACAGGTGTATGATGAAACATTCAACTATTAGTTCATTTCTTTCAAAGGTATTGGATGTAACTCAATAGTATATTCAATCGACCTTAAATTCTACATCTAAAATATGATGGATAAAATGCAAAATGCCCTCATATAGCCATGAATGCTTACTATTAAACTTAGCTGTTATAGCAATGATAACAATGACTTTCTTTTACCTGGGGGTGTTTCAAAACATTTCCATTATCTAATTCCTCATCTGTGTCAGCATCTTCCTAGTCTCTCAACAGAAGAAAACAGTGACTTGCCTCCTTAAAATTGCTACTTAATTATAAACAATCCTTGCTCTCTTTTAGTCTTCCCCTCAAAGAACATTTTTAATATCTGCCAGCAAAGGCTACTTTTCTGAGCTCTTAATTCTTTCCTTTCACAAATGCGATGGCTAGAAGGATCTATATCCTCACAGTGGTTCATGCAAAGGTACCTGTGTATTTCCATTGTATTTTAAGAAGTCAGTGCCATGGAATAGAAAGAATGGGAGGATCCAAGTTTAAAAGTCTGGTATTCTAGTCCCAACTCTGTCAATGACTAGCTATTTTACTTTAGTTAAATTACTTGTAATAATAATTGGGTTAATCATTACAGAGGCATGCCATCTTGAATCCATCTTTATTTAGGAAGAAGGTTATAATCTATATGATAATATGACTGTAAATCAATCAAAATTGACTTTTTGCATGGTTCTTAGAGAAATATTAGGTCAATAGAATCTTCTATATTGTCTTACCATGTACTTGTAAGGATGTTACATTATATGTATGTTTTTAATTTTTTTTAATTTTTTTATTTTAGAGACAGGATCCCACTTTGTCGACAAGGCAAGAGTGCAGTGGCACAATCCTAGCTCACTACAGCCTCCAAATCCTGGCCTGAAGTGATCCCCCCACCTCAGCCTCCTAAGTAGCTGGGGCCAGAGGTGTGTGCCACCATACACACCTGTGTAATTTAAAAATTACACAGCTAATTTAAAAAAATTTTTATAGAGGTCTTGCTATGTTATCTAAGCTGGTCTTGAACTCCTGGTCTCAAGCAATCCACTCACCTGGGCCTTCCAAAGTCCTGGGATTATAGTCATGAGCCATCACACTCAGCCACATTATATATTTTAAAAGATGTAAAATTTGGAAAACACTGATCAAATGCAAAAAAAAAAAAAAAAAAACAGTAAGCATTCTCAGTCCTTTTAATTACTGATCTGTTAATAAAGTCCCACCTAGATAATGCTACTTATCTTAGTCTTTGATCTGTTGCTTATAGCAGAATACCTGAAACTGGATAATTTAGAAAAAAAAAAGGAATTTTTTTTCTTACAGTTATGGAGGTTGAGAAGTGTACAAAGTCAACGGGCTGCACTTAGTGAGGACCTTCTTGGTGGTGGGAACTCTCTGCAGAGTCTCAAGGTAGTGCAGGGCATCAGATGGTGAGGAGGCTGAGGAGACTAGCTCAGATCTCTCTCCTTTTTCTTATAAAGCCACCAGTGCTACTCCCATGATAATCCATTAATCTACTAACCCATTCATCTATTAATCTCTGAATAATTAATCCATTCATGAAGTCAGAGCCCTGATGACCCAGTCATCTCTTAAAGGCTCCATCTCTCAATGCTGCCACATTGAGAATTAAGTTTCAACATGTGTTTCAGAGAGGAACAAACATTCCAACCACTGCATTATTGTTCTTGCTTTTTCCTTCAGGATTACAGGCTTTTCCCTCAGAACACAAACAGGAAAAGCCCACTCCTATATCACATAAAACATTCTAAAACACATTTAAACTCAAACTTTTAACTCTTTGTTATGGATCTATTTTTACTGGGTTAGGCAAATTTTGGAGAAACTTCTCATAGTGTTAGTGTAGGGAGTCTCTGAATGCTGGAAGGTTTAAAAGTACAAAGTGAGATCCTCATGCCCTGACTTTTCTTCAGATCAAATAAATGGCTTATGTTTTGGGAAGAAGAAGACCTGAGATTATAATCAAGTTGCTGATGCTTTGTTTCCTTGAATTTCCATGAAGTATCAAGGTCAATCTTGCTCTGTGAATGCTTTCTCTCTAAAGAAAGAAAACTCTCCACCTGGCCCAGGTTGAGGCAGAACTATGCAAAGGATGTAGTATGACTTCTAATTAGGTAGTTCCCTGGATCTAAATTTCCCTGGCGACACTAATGTGACCGTGACCTTATGTGCTTTCCATAGTATTGAAATAGCGTGCCCCTTAGTTCATCTTTTTAGTGCCCATTTCCTAAAGTGAGAATTAATGTAATAAGTCAATTTGTGCTTACTATTGTCTGAATGTTTGGTCTCCCCCCAAAATTAGGTGTTGAAACCCTAACTCCCAAGTTGATGATATTAGGAAGTGGAACCTTTGGGGAGATGATTAAGTCACAAGGGAGCAGCCTTCAAGAATGGGATTAGTGCCCTTATCAAATAGGCAGAGAGCTTATTAGCCCCTTTCATCTTGTGTGGACACAGCAAGAAGGCATGTTTCATGAACCAGAAAGTGGACACTCACCAGACACCAAATTGTCCAGCACCTTGATCATGGACGTCTCAGCCTCCTAAACTGTGAGAAATAAATTTCTGTTGTTTATAAGCTGCCCAACTTATGGTATTTGGTTATAGCAGCTCACATGGACTAAGACAATGCTAGTGTGTATTAGGAAGGAAGATGGGGAGCACAGCTAGGTTCTTGAGTTCCTTTTAGGTACCCCAGCTTTTTAAACCTAAACTTTTAGAGGGTATACCTTAATCCATTAAATGAATCACTGAGGGAGAAATGAATGCTGAGGGAATTTCAGGAAGCATGATAGACAGTGCAGGAGGTCATGAAATCTGGCCTCACTGGAGCAATTTTCACTTACTTTACACTTCTTTCCTATACAAAACTCCCTCGATTCAAGGAATCTGAGAACTTTTTTCCAATGCTTTTGTGCATCTATTTGTTAGATAGGTATCTGTCCTTAAGCTATCTGTCCTTTTCATTTTTCTAATAATCAAATCCTCTATGATTCAGTCTTAGTTTATCTTGCCAAATTAACCCCTCATTGCTGCTTACTACAATCTCTCTGCATTAACTTAATTATTCTGCCTGTCCTGTCCAGAGTTGAATTCCTAGTGCTTGGCACTGAGCCTGGCACACAGGAAGTGTATATTTAATTAATAAATTCATATATTACATTTCCATACCTCTGAGTCTTGGCCCATACCATTAACCTCACCTGGAATGTACTTTCCTTCCTGTCTACCTATTTTCAATCTACCTCCATGGTCAACTGAAGTAACACTTTGGTGAAGCTCTCTTTGCACTCAAAGGCTGCCTGTCCATATCATTCAAGTCTGTTTTGCCCCTAAGCATGCTGTTGCCTTACATGATTTTTTTTTCTTTTTTTTACTTTATTAGTCAGCTAGGTGGCCATAAAAATATCACAGACGGGGTGGCTTAAAAAACAGGAATTCGTTTTTCACAATTCTGGAGGCTGGGAAGTCCCAGATCAAGGTGCCACCCAGTTTGGCTCCCCAGTGAGTGCACTCTTCCTGGCTTGCAAATGGTCACTTGCTTGCTGTGCCCTCATGTTACAATCACACCAATGCACCACAATGTAGCAGTCTCTCGTTGCCCAAGATATCATTCAAACTTCTTTGTCTCACGACCAAAAAAATTAAGGAGCTCAGACACCAAGGGTGAGGTTACAGCAAAAGTTTAATAAGTGAAAAAAGAAAGCTCTCCACTGCAGAGAGGAGGCCCAAAAGAGGGTTGTTGCTTCACAGTTGAATACAGAGGCTTTTATAAAAAAGCAGTGAGGGCTGGGCATCTCATTTGCATAAGGCATACATTTCTGGCATCTCCACCCCATCCTCCTAGTGCACATGCAGGCCCTTAACTTGAGTTACTCCATATAGCTTTGTTCCCCTTACTGTGCACGTTTCAGGGGACAGAATTTTCCACTGTGGGCATGTCTGGGCAAGTCTCTCCTGTGTAGCCTTTGTTGTCTATGTGGCTGTTGGCATATCTTAGGCAAGACCCGCCCCCCCTGCCCCCACCATGCCCCACACTATGCAAGTTTCCCTATCTGTGCCTGCAGTTTAATTTTTCAGGCTGTTTTTTGTTTGAAAGAATTTTACTGAGGACCCACACTAACCACCTGCCTGACAGGTTTCTTCCTCCTCTCCTACTCCTATGGAGAAGTGAGAGAATGGAAGCAAACTCTCTGGGGTCTCTTCCTATAAGATCTCTGGGGTCTCTTCCTATAAGAACACTGATCCTATCATGCGGGCTTCACCTTCACAACCTCATCCAAACCCACTTATCTAGCAAAGATCCTATCTCCAAATACTATCACATTGAGGGTTGGGGCTTTAGCATGTAAAACTGGGGTGGGGTGGGGGGAGGAGTTGAGTGTGGAAAAAATTCAGTCCATAGTACCACCTAGTTTTTTACTTTGTTCACTCTTTTGTACTTTCCAAACGCTTTGAGGACTGACACCCTTTTTCTCCCTGCTCTGCTGGAAGCCTGCAACACAACAGAAGCCAACTCCACAATAGAAGCCACTTAATTTTAAGTAGTGACTGCTTGTTGTGTTTTACTCGTGTTAAACTGTTGCACCAACTGTACTGAAGTTTTATATTTATCTGAAAGTCCTTTTTACTGGGAGTAAATAATCCATAGACTTCCTTTATATGGTTCTCACTAATTGCAATGTAATCAAAATCCTACAGGAAATTTTCAAATTACACAGAACTCCCTGTTTTCTGCTTCCCCATACCACAAGATTCTCATATGCCAAGATTAGAATATAGGCGGACATTGGCATAAATGCACATATACTTACTGAAATCCAACTCTCCCACCCTCTACCATGGAGAGCTATTTGAAATGAATTCCCAGAAAGACTAAATAGTATATAGAATTTACTCTCTCTCTATATATATATATATGAAAATGGTGGAAAAGTGACTTGCAGACTGACAAACATAGGAACTGTTTGGTTTGTAAGAGTTTATAGATAAAGGCTATCTGATGACTGGAAATTTACAAATACATTTCAGTAGCCTTTTTAGTCTCTTCTCTAATGATTGCTTTCTCTACCTTATATAAATATGCTGGGGGAAAAGGTTTCAACTCTGAATCAGAAGACTTGGGTTTCAGGACAGATTGCTACTCACTAGCTTTGTGACCTCACGCACATTATGTAATTTCTCTTGCTTTTGAATTTTTTTTTTTTTAACCTATGAAATCAGGCTGTTAGAACAGATGACCTCCAAAGCTCATGAAAGCTTCAGCATATGAAAATATGAATAGGTGATCTCTCAAATCAGTAGTTCTGTTTTATCTTCCTTCATCATTTTATTAGAGGTAAAGATGTTAAGAAACTGATAGCTGTAGTTTTATTTTTTTGGCGGCAGCAGTGGTATTTTCGCCTGCTATTTTGAAGACATTATAAACCCTCCAGGAAAATTAGCCATGGAGGTGAGAGAGTAGAGAAAATAAAAGATAATCAACTACTTAATAATTGAGAAATGCCTATATTGCATTCTAGGCTTAAGTCCAGAAATAGATTCATTTCTAGGTAAAGGCATTTTGCTGTGAATTAAAAAAAATATATATATAAAAAAACTTTAAAAAATGCACTAAATTATTGCCCTAGCAAAAATATCTTCAAAATTGAATCCAGGATTTACATAATTTCACAGAGTATAATATAAATGTAGTTGTTTTCATGAAATGCAGATTTTTGCTGCTTCAGGGGAAAAACATCAGCTTTCCAACATACACTCATGGCATTATTACAAAATGCTTCTTTAGATAAAACTGGAGGCAGAATTTTTTAGTTATTTAGTTAGGAAGATTTTTATATCAGGTTTGTCGTAAGCTAAGAGTTGTGCTGGCTATATTTTTTGATTACACATATCTATGGAGTCGGCCAAAATTTCAGCAAAAAACTTTTTAGCTCTAAGTAGTTCTCTTTGGCTATTTTTTCTTAATTTTAAAATATATGGCTAAAATATATATTTTGTAAAGACCACACATAGAGACAAACAACATATGGAATGGCAAAACAAATGTTTTGTCCACATTGCAAACACCTAAATTTTATAGGACATGCTGATGGTCTATAAATTTAAAACTTTTAGCTGAGCTGCCATTTGTTCTTTTAATCAATAAGTGCTAGGATTGAGCACTGATAAAATTTGTAAAGACAATCTTGGGATTTTTTTTTACCCCCATATGTTTTACATATCCTCATCAAATAACCCAGGAAGGCATAATGTATTTAAAAGATGAAAAAGGAATGGGGGCTGAGGACATAAAAGATGGTATGAGATTTAACTTTTGAGTACAGAATAGCCCTAGTGAAGTTAACTAGCTTAAACAGTAAAATGCCCCTTTTTTGTCTATTTTTTTGTAAAATGCTTTCAAGAGCTAAAACTATTCAACAGAGTATTAAGTCTCATAAATCAAAAAATGATGTAACCCACACTGACTATTAATATGTTATGTCATGCTTTAAATTAATTTTGGACATCTTTGACGAACATAAGTGAAGATATTTGAACATCCCAGGGATTAAAAACCTAGGACAAAGGACCAGATCTGGAAAGTTCCTGTCCTTGAAGCGCTTTCACAAACAGCTGTTTGTTCTGGGTGATTTCAATATTCACTAGAACAGTGCTTCTCCCTGTAATCTGGAAAGCAAATGCAAAAACCTGTGCAAGGGTAGCTGTACAAGATTTGTTTCTTGGTCCCAGATTAAACACACTGAATCAGAACTCTGAGGGGTAAGGCTTTGAAATCGGCATCAGAGTGGTTCTCTGAATGATTCTTGTTCACACTTAAATTTTAGAATTACTGCATTAGAGACAGATGGCAGAATCAATTATCTTTTCAAGTTTCAGCTGTCTAGCCTACTACAAATGCATGAAATGAAGTCATTACTGAGTGTCTACATGGTAGAAATTCAGCTAAAATTAAATATTTATATAAAATTATACTTTTTCTTTAAATCATTTACAGTTATTTTCATGGACATATCTAATCTCATATTGAGAAGATTCTTGCCACTATATTACTTGTTTTTTCAAAGGAATATTCCACATATGAAATATTCTTCAGTATCCATGTACTGTTGCTTTGACCCAGACTTTCTAATAAAACAAGGCGTTATGACATATATTAAGCCTATTTGGAAACGGATATCTTTTGTGATGGCAATTTTTCTACTTTAGATAATATTTATGAATTTCCTGTAGCAAATGAAGTATGGCAAGCTGGCTTACTAAATGATGACTTGGATGGCTTTTCTTGGGGAAATAAGAAAGAGATTTTATCAGGTGTGTCCAATCTTTTGGCTTCCCTGGCCCACACTGGAAGAAGAATTGTCTTGGGCCACACATAAAATACACAACACTAACAATAGCTGATGAGGAGAAAAAAAGTCAAAAAACAAAAACAAAAAGCAGGAAACTTACAGTGTTTTAAGAAAGTTAATAAATTTATGTGGAGCCACATTTAAAGTCATCCTGGGCCGCATGTGGCCCATGGGCCAAGTGTTGTACAACCTTGTTGAAATCCTGTTGTGCCAGTCTTCCCTAGGTTAATGTATGTCTGTACGACAGTTACATCTCCTTCAAATGCCTCTTAAAATATCACCCCTCAAACTGGATGTACAAATATACTAACTTCCTCAACCAAAAAATCTGCCACACTCAAGAGATGTTATGTGTCCTCTAAGGAATCTGACTAGTCAAAGGAATTCTACAGGACTAGGCGTTCTAGGCTTTGTGTTCTTTGGTTTGTTTAATTTAAGGAGACCTTCTTCATTTTTCCCAATAAACCACTATCTGAACAGTAAAAGAGTTATGCAGCATAGAGGGAAAGTGGTTGTAACTTTGTGATTTACTCACTGTGAAGAAACAAGTATGTTAATTAAAAGGACATGGCATCAGCAATCATTTGGAAGGGCCATCAGCAGTATGGTATTGAAAGTTCTTAATTGATCTAGATCTGTTGTTTGGAAAACTTAGCACTAGGTTCTCAACATTTTGTCTGACTGCCAAGCTAAGCTGTAAGACAGGGGTACCCCACCCCTGGGCCACAGGCCAATACCAGCCCGTAGCCTCTCAGGAACCGGACTGCACAGAGGAGGTGAGGGGGTGCGGGAGAGTGAGCATTACCACCTGAGCTCTACCTCCTGTCAGATCAGCGGAAGCATTAGATTCTCATAGGAGTGCAAATCCTATTGTGAACTGCGCATGTGAGGGATCTGGGTTGTGCACCCTTTATGAATAGAGTTTAACTAATGCCTGATGATCTGAGGTGGAACAATGTCATCATGAAACCATCCCCTACAAACCCGTTTGTGGAAAAATTGTCTTCCAGGAAACCGGTCCCTGGTGACCAAAAGGTTGGGAACCACTGCTATAAGAGACAGTTATTCAAAAAATGGCTGGTTATTAGACAATAACTAGAGTCATGTATTGCTTAACAAGAAGGATACGTTCTGAGAAATGTGTCTTTAGGTGATTTCATCAGTGTGCAAACATCACAGAGTATAATTACACAAACCTACATGGTATAGCCTGCTACACCCCTAGGCCATGTGGATATAGCTGATGGCTTCTAAGAGACAAACCTGTACAGCATGTTACTGTACTGAATACTGTAGGCAACTGTAGCACAATGTATTTTTGTATCTGTTAGGTTGGTGCAAAGGCAGTTGCCAGTTTAGCTGCAATGAAAAGTTTTGTCAAAAACCACAATTACTTTTGCAACAACCTAATCAATGTATCTAAACCTAGAAAAAAAAAGTACAGCAAAAATTCAGCATTGTAATCTTATGGGACCACCATTCTGTATGTGGTCCATTGTTTAAAAGATCATATGCAGTGCATGACTGTACTTCTATGATTACTTAGACTTCTCTTTTTCTCCTTCTTCCTCTTAAAAAAAAAAAATAGGTTGTACTTGGAAGCATTTCCGGAATTTGCTTTCCGTTCTCTGGGTCTTGGGAGATACATGTCAGTCAAAATACTGGGATGGACAGAGCACTGTATTTGCATGTTTTACTGATTGATTTAGCATTTCTGTTTCTCCCCACCTTGTTCATTCTAATTTCCTATCTAATTCTTTGTTTCTCCCTTTTGAGTGTCTTTTGCTATTATTCCACTCTTGGCCTTGAAATCTCAATGATTAAAATGTCTGTGTACAACCCCTACTGATGTTTTATATAACATCATTAAATAAATAAGCTATTCAAGTATTGAATTTCACACAAGAATAAAGTATGAGTGTATAGGGCAGTAAGAGGAGATGAACAAACTGTTATCACATAAATTGCTGAAATGTACGTCCACCCCTAGCACTTCAGGCAACTCCAGACATTAAATATTGGATGCATGATTCATGGCCTGGCTTTCTATCTGCCCAGCTTGCAGAAATGCCTTTAATCATTCCTGGTACTCTAAATATACATATAACAGTAATCATTACCCCCCACAGTTCCAAGCAACTCTCTCAAAGATGACTTTCCTTTCTTGAAAAAAATAAAGCAATTAGAAATTCATAATTGATTACATAGTTATGGTATTTTTATTTTTTTTAACTATTACTACTAGGAAGCTCTCATAATCCAAAAAAGTTTCAAATATTGATTTGACTTTTGATATTTCAAGTTATTCTCAAGAATAAAATATGTACAATATTAAAAACAATTATAATATCAAGTTTTGGAGAGGAAATGAGAAAATGAACACTCTTGTAGACCTGCTGCTATGTAAATTGACTCAAGCTTTCTAGAAGGCAATTTGGAAATATATATCAAACATTTTAAAAGTATGTGTACATTTTGATGTAGTAACTCCATTTGGATTAATTTATTCTGAAGAAATAAATGTGCAAAGATATGTATTCAGGGAGATTCATTACAGTTTTTATTTTTTGTTTAATAGTGGAACATTGGAAACAACAAAAATAATTAGAAATAGGGTATTTAATTGTGGAACAAAGAAATTAAAAACTGGTGAATTAAAAAGAATGAATTAAACTCATATTAGGTGAAAACATAACATTAAAACATGTGACTGACATGATTTTGTAAATATATAAACATGCGAATATATTCATACAGAATGAAAGTCTGGTAAATTATGCAAAAAAATTAGCCATGGTTATTTCCTGGTGGTGAGAATATAAATCATGCATTTTTTTGGTCTGAGTTTTGTTTGTTTGGTTTGCAGAGAATCTGTATTACGTTTGCTTCTTTAGTTTAAAATATTTTTTCTTAAAAACATAATTATGGCCACAGAGATTCAAATAACTAATTGCTTTTAGTGGAAACATCTCATCAACTCGGGCTAGGGGGTATTGTCCTTTAGAGTAATAATGATTTTGAAAAGCATGTTTTGAAATTAAATAGGCGAAATGGAGATTGATGGCTAAAACTTCCTTTTCTCAGTAATGTAGTGATTGACAAAGAAAGTAAACATCGTAAAGGTACCTATCTGATTACTTTTGCTCTCCAGTCTAATTTTCTCTGCTTTGGGCCTCATATAGCAATGTTAATTGGCAGAACTAGAGTGCATCATTTAGTAAAAATTATCTTTTCAATAGAATGGACCATACAAAGTCATTGTTTATTTGATACATAACTCAGTGGATTTGACTAAAATAAGTGTTTTAGTCATAAATTACAATTCCAGTTTGGCATAGAAATAAACTATTGCTCAGTTTTCCTGTTCAACTGCCCTATTTTAGTTGTGATTATTTCTGATTATTTCTTGTTTAACCTTGATTTATGCTATAGTTGACTTTCTCTGACATTTTATCTCATTTTAATAAATCAATATTTGTATTATACCAGGTAAACTGTTTCTTTGATTTAATATCTCATAAAATCAATATATAATTTATAATTTAACTTCTCTGCAAATACAGATTTCCATAGATCCACGGAATCTTGATTAATGGAATGTGGGGGCTATTCAGGGTACTCAAAAGCTTTAGTTCCTGTAACTGCTTAAAGGTGCATCAGGGATGCTCTGGGAGGAAGTTTGTGACTGTAATTGTATCTTTCTGCTTTTAAACGAAAATTTTCTGTGTACCAGGCTCATGATGATGAGCTCCATGAAAATGTCAAGGTTTAGGACATACTAGGGATCAAAACCAGAACAAACCTCAAGCTTTTTAAAAAATATGATTTACCTCTTTCCTATAAAATTTGGCCTCTTAAACTTGTTTCATGCTATGATTTTTTTAAAGTTCTGATAAAAGCTAGTGTACATATACATAAATATGCATATGTAAATCACATTATATGTATACCATGTACCATTATTCATCTCATTTAATTCTCACATTGAAATACTATTACACTCCTCTTTTACATTTGATGCTTTAAGGCTTAGAAAGTCTAGATCACTTAAGTATTACATAGCTGGTGTGATGCAGAGCTAGGTCTGATTCAGAAGCCTTAGTTCCCAGCAACTATGTCATTTTCACCCTCAAACTCGTATGTAAACCCAGTTAAAGAATTTCTATTTTAGTAAGTGGAATATGGGAGAAAAACAACAAAGTATAATCAAGTAGAAGGGGAACCAATATTTGTTCAGCTGTTAATATGTGCAAGACACTTCACTTACATTATTGTCTCAGTTGCTCTTTCTAAAAACCTTGTTGGAGAGGTGGAGTCTCTGTTTGGCGACTTTTTGGCTCTGTGATTTTGGGTAAGAAAATTAAGCTGTCTGAGCACCGATTTACTACCTAGAGAGCTTAATTTACTTACCCAAGGTACCAGGGCCAGTAAGTAGCCAATTTGTGATTTAAACTCAGGCTTCTTTAGCTCTATAGCACATGTTTTTACACTTTGTATATCACTTTGCCTAATGAGATACATTGCATTTTGCGTTTTTCTTCTTGGAGTATCAGTTAGAAATAAACATACAAAAATTAAATGGGGGAAATTTCTATTTTTTCCCCTTATACTATATTCTCATCAAACATTGTAATATAAGCTTTTGTGAGCAATTAAATTCTTAGTCTATCCTTATGGTTCTTTCCCTGTGATTTAAATTTAAAGGCCAAAAAATATATTCAATTTAGAATTCTCGGTGAATTTAAACCAAAGTCTCAGGAGTATAATGGGTTTTTTTAAGAGTACAGTATACTTACTCTTCACACAATAATATTTTTTAATTGTTTTTGCAAGTAGGTAGTGTTTATCATATGAAGGAATATCAATTAAATCAGTGGTAATAGCTCAGTCCTTGAATTTTAAAATCTTATTCATTCTTATTTTAAGCAGTTACTTTAAAAAAATTGCAATTGGCACAAAACTAAGTTCTGGAAACTGTGTCCCAAGGATTGTTTAAAGAAGTACTTTCATGAAGAAAAAGGTCAGTTTAAAGTAATACATAAGACAGAGATGAGATGCATTTTTCATTATATACCTAAAAGCTCATAAATTAATGTGCAAATGGGAGTATACAAGCCTGAGATAAACCTTTTAAGACATTTATGTTTGGTCGGTTGATTTTAGGAATATTATTAGTAACCAAGCTTTAAATTTATTTAATATTCTATTTTATCAGTCTTAAAATACTCACTTTAGTCTTTATACCTTTTCTCCAAAGGATATGTTAGTATATATTTCTGTATATAATTTTTAAAAATTTGTTTCGGAAGAATATGGTTTTAGCTAAATGACTGATTGGAACTCTATTACTTTTGTACTTTGAAAAGTTGCCTGTTTTATAGAGCTGCTTGCAGGGGAGGTTATTAAGCCCTGTGATTTATGACAATACAATTTCAACTTCATCTTTCAGGCAAAATCTATTCTGGTAGTGATGAATTTATCTTGTTGTAACTGGTTGTTTTAGTGCACAAATACTATAGTGGTCTAAAGTAGTTCATAGTCTTCAAGGATTGCTTTATTTCTTAAGAATACTTCAAGTCAGAAGAAGATGCTGGCTTACCTTCCTTTAGGTTACTTATATTAATATTTCAAATGGATGCTCCCCAAATAACTTTCTCCTACTTTGAAAGGGCCTATGACATGGACATTTTGAATTTAAAAATATGGTAGCTAATATGTTGCAAGACTTGCACAAATCCGAGTAGATGATTTTGTGAATGGAAGCGCCTTCCCCTTTCATATTGTTGAGGAGGCCCAGTTATTCTTTTGAGACAGAGCCTTGCTTTGTCACCCAGGCTGGAGTGCAGTGGCATGATCTCGGCTCACTGTAACCTCCACCTCCCAGGTTCAAGCGATTCTCCTGCCTCAGCCTCCTGAGTAGCTATGATTATAGGCGCCTACCACCACACCCGGCTAATGTTTGAATTTAATAGAGATGGGGGTTTCACCATGTTGCCCAGGCTGGTATTGAACTCCTGACCTTAAGAGATTTGCCAGCCTTGGCCTCCCAAAGTGCTAGGATTACAGGCGTGAGCCATTACGCCAGCCTAATTTTTAAATTTTGATAATTTGCTGTCTTTCCTTCATTGTTACCCTTTGTATTATTTTCTCACATTCTTTTTCCTTTGTTATTCCTTTCTTTGTTTTAGTTCAAACCCCAACTACATCCTTATGGTATGACCTTCAGCAAGTTAGTCCAGTCGGTCTCCCCACTGAAACTAAAAGAAAATGTTAAGAGTACCTATTTCAGTGGGTTGTGAGCAAACAACCTGGTAATCCCAGGTAAAACGTTTATCTACCCAAAGACCCCTGCTTAACATTCAAAAAATGACATTTTTTCTAAGATATTTCTAAAAATGAAAGAAAATAGGTAAAACATTTTAGTTGTCTATTATATTTGTCAGTAAGAACTATAGTGTATTGTCTTCTAATTCCACTTAGTTGTTGTGACTGTCTAGAATTAGAGTAAATGCAAAATGCACACCTTTTTGTTAAGGTCTGTACCAAAAAATCTAATAGATAGTTACAAATACAGGGATAGTTATTAGAATTAGAGGTTAGTGAGATAGTAATGGGACCTGAGGACTATTTTTAATACATTTTAAGACCCAGTATAAATTAATGAATCTTTTATATTAAATGACAAAGCAAATTAATGATCACCTAATCGATGAATAACTTTCTATTAAAATATAAGCCGGTCATGGTGGCTCATGCCTGTAAACCCAGTACTTTGCAAGGCCAAGGTGGGCAGATCACTTGAGGTCAGGCGTTCAAGACCAGCTGGGCCAACGTGGTGAAACCCTGTCACTACTATAAATACAAAAATTAGTCAGGCGTGGTGGGATACACCTGTAATCCCAGTAACTCAGGAGGCTGAGGCACGAGAGTTGCTTGAACTCAGGAGGTGCAGGCTGCAGTGAGCTGAGGTGGCCCCACTACACTCCAGCCTGGGCGACAGAGCAAGACTCTGTCTCAAAAACAAAATAAAACAAAACAAACAAAATGCTTAAACTTTAGAAATCTATATGATGAGGCAAGAGCAAACATGGTCTTAGGTGTTTGGAAATCCTATGCCACAGAAGACATTTGAAGTCTTATGGAAGCTCTCTACTTGACAGTTTAACAGAAAGATTGTAATTGTTTTACAAACAAGTATTAGAATGATAATCCAATGATTCTTGTGATTAGCTCATTTAATACTCCCAGGATAGCAAACAGAACATTATAGTTTAATTTTTAATGAACTGAGAATTAAGATAGAACAACTTTGCCATGGACTGATAAAATAGCAGTCTAATTTGTACTGTAGTAAGATAGTGATAAGTACCTGTTTGGTGTCTACTATTTGACAGACACTATTAGGTGATTTACAGAAATAATCTTTCATCTTCACAATAATGCAAGGTATGCATTATTATGTCTATTACAAAGAAGAAGCATTTGACATTCAGATTGGTTATAAAAAGTAACACATCTAGAAAGTATTAGAAATACCCTTCACCCTCCCTCCCGAGAAAGCTTCTTCTCATTCCCACAGAATAGGATGCCTATTGTTTGTGTTCACATAGCATTCTGTGCACCTATCATTAGTCTATTCTGTTTATTTTGAATAGACTTTATGTTTTAGGGTAGTTTTATTAATTGTTTCACAGCAAAGGAATATACAGAGATTTCCTGTATACTCCCTTCCCCCACACATGCATAGCCTCCCTCACTATCAAAATCCTGCACCACTGTGGCAGATTTGTTATAATTGATAGACCTACAGTGAACACATCATTATTGCCCAGAGTCCATAGTTTACACTAGGGTTCACTCTTGGCGTTGTACATTCTATGGGTGTGGATAAAAGTAAAACATGTGTTCACAATTATAGCACCATACTGAATAGTTTTGCTGGCCCAAAAATTCTCTGAGCCCTGTCTCTTCATCACTCCCCACCTCAACCCTTGATCTTTTTACTGTCTCTATAGTTTTGCCTTTTCCAGAATGTCATATACTGTAGTTGGAATTATATAGTATATAGCCTTTACAGATTAGCTTCCTTCTTTTAGAAATTTGCACTTAAGCTTCTTTTATGTCTTTTCATGGCATGATAGCTCATTTATTTTTAGTGCAGAATAATAGTCCATTGTTTGGTTGTACCATAGTTTACATATCCATTGCCTCCTGAAAGACATTTTGATTGCTTCTGATGACTGTTCTATCTTAATTCTGATTACTTGTGTCTTTTCCTACAGTACATTGTTTCTTCACAGTGTAAGCTTTACAATTAAATAACTTGACATTTCGAGTTCCTGTCGTGGTAGCCTCCCCATCGTTCTGCCTTAACAGATATATAATCTGGAATGTGCCACGGTTTGCCAGTCATGAAAGACTACATTTTGGTGATGTTTCTCCCATTAGGTCTTTATAGGAGTTCCTGAGAACATTTCTATGTTCTCAGGACGTTGTGACCTCCGGCTCAATACTGACTAATTGGCAAATTATTTGAAGATGGTGCCTGCTGTTGCTACCAGTGCTACTGACCAGCAGCAGAAAGCTGTGTTCCTACTTTGGGTGCTGCCCTTGGGTGCTTCTAAGGCAGCAGAATGCAGGGGATGCAGGATACTGTTTAATGCCTTACTTTATTTTGCTCAGGTTATTTTAGCTTTCCATTTGGTAGAAGAAAAATTAATTTTTAAAAGAAGAGAACATAATTTTAAAGAGTGAATTATTCTTAGTTTTAAATTCCACAAAAAATGTGTGGTGAGTGATATAAGACTGGATTTCCATTTTCTGAATCTTCTGTGGCTGGAGACAGAAACAAACATAATAATTTATTAATTTCCAGAAATAATCTTATAGCTGTAAGAGTAGATATGGTATTTATCTGTGGGAAAGCTTTTCCTTCTTCTGGGAGGTGTCAGGACAAGCAGGATATCTGTTCCTTGTTCTTGGGATAGTGATGACTTTAATGAAGTAATCCAGATGTCAATACTTCAGACAGAAATCCCTATATATTTTGTTTAATAAAGCCAAAAGCTGTTCTACTAGAAATAAGCTGGTAATCTTTATAGAGTTTTTGTGTTTTTTGAAAAGAATATGAAAAGATTGTTGGTTTTTCTTTTGCACTGGAAAAGAGGTATTTGGGTTTCCTCAGAATGAAGATGGAGAAACAGAAGGAACAGAACTTTAAGAAAAGGTTGGGATTGTTAGGTATCCATGTTTTAACCAGATAGTCCAGTATTTGCCCTATATTTCCATAAAAGAACCACCCATTAAGTGGTATGTTCATTACCCTTGTTCATTCATTAGGCATGTACAATGTACTCTTAATCCTGTTAGGTACTTGGTTACAAGAATTCCTTATATGGTTTGGTATTTTATTTGAAACTTTATGACAACCCTACTTGGAGAATAGATCTTCTGTCTTTCCTGTCCTTTGTCTTAGGCAGCAATACATGAACTTTTCCTTGTGGGTCCCCTGTCTACCATGCACATCAGTTCATGCTTATACACCGCTGGGAGATACCAAAGACAGCCAAATCCAAATCCCAATGTAAAGTCTGCCTGGACAACCCACTACTATTAAGTGTGAATGATTGAGTCAGCATATGAACCCAAGTATATCTGACTCTAAAGATTATTATTTTCTTTCATAAAACAGTATGTTTCCTTTGATTTGAAAATTTGCTATTGAGCCAAAAATCATGATAAAATTAACTACAGCACACAACCTACTGAGTCCTTGAAAGGCCTTCTCCCCTGAGTGAACAGAAATGGCTGAAGAGAAGACCCTGACTCCTGGACCACCTAGCCCATTTATCTCTGATGGCACCTGGCTAATGACTTCTCAGCTGTCTCCTGCAAGGCTTGTGGCTGTTTGCAGTTGTGACCTGGCTCTGCATTCTTAATGTTTTTAAGGAGTGAATAGTGACTATTTTTTCTTTTTTAAATTGTGGTTTACTGTGGTTTGCCTACCATAGTCATTTCCTGGTTATTGATTTTGATGTTTTGCTACTTCATTTTATGTTGCTCAATGTCCATGAGCTGAATTGCCTGAGGAAAAACTACTTTGACTTTTAAAATAGTTTTCCATCCAAGATTCTGATTGGCAGAAAAGGTTGAGGGCTAAAGTGAGCCTGGTTTTGATATCTCCTCTGTTTGATGACCTAGTTGATTTAGCCTGAATCTCTCATTTTGAGTTTGGCATAATCTGTTCCTTTAGTTACAAAGGAGTAGAAAAACTTACTGTGTAATCTGATTCTATAAAATAGGTAGGCTTTTTCTGGTAACATAGTCTGCTGTTAGGCGTGGGTTTTAAATAAGCAGTAGTTTGTACCCTATCTTACCTTTGGGTTGAGTAGTGTTTGAACTGAGCATCACAGTGGGAGATAAACTTTAAGTGTAGAATTTTCCTCCTTTCCCTACCTACTTTCTTCATAAACCCCCACAGTGATTTTTACTGAGTTTTATACTAGAATGAAAAGAACCTTCAACAAACTGGAATACAATTTGGATGCTGAAAAATAAATAAATAAATTTTGGAAGACTCTGGGTAGATCACGTATTTTTCTGTCTTCAGTATTTTATCAAAAAGACTTAAAAACATTCTAAAGAACTTTAAAATGCATATTTAAAATACATGCTCATGTACATGATCAAGCAAACATTATGCAGCCAATAGTCTTAAGCTACCACATAACTTGTAATTCTTATTTATAAAATCGTAAGTAACTTTTAATCATTTCTGGACCCTGTAATTGAGTCTGTCTCTGTGTTACAAGTTCCTCAAATTAATCCATGATTGACTTGGTTTGTTAGACTTATTTTTACTTAGCTAAATAATTTGATGCTAGATATTGTGCTTGACCACAGATTGTATGATATAGTAGCTGATGATTGGGGAATTTTCTTCTAATAAAACTGCGAAGATCATTAAGCTTGTTCTTGGTTATTTATTTGCAGGAAGTATTGCATTCCATTTGTAAACCAAGAAGATGGCCTATTTTTTCTTATTCATGTGAAACAGGTGTCATCACATACAATTTTGACATAGAATGTTAAGCCTTTGTAAGAAATATTTATCATCCTTAGAACTGCAGAACTTAAAATTCTGGAATTTTTTGAAGTGGTTTTATATATCCTAAAGACAATGGAAATGGCGTATTGGGAAAGAAATGTCTCATTGGATGGGGTGGTGTTTAAGATATTCACAATGATTACTGTGTTCTATCTAGAGAATAATTTTTGCTAAAACAAATTTTAAAATCTCCACTTTTCGATATACTTTTATTTTTCCCCAGGGCCAAATGCCCTTTCTACTTTACAAATATTAAAACAAAAACAAAGCAAAAACAAAAAACAGACATCTGGATCATTTCAATCATCAAATGTCTTTGGGTCTGCATGTGTATTTATACTCATGATCTCAAATATGAATAGTATAGATATAAACAAGCCATTGGTTACAAAGCTTTTGTGTTATGTTGTCATTTTAAGAGAGGCTGTTTCCCCAAAGGCAAGAGGGAAATTATAGCAAGTGCAGTTTTAGACCTCTACAGTTATCCTAGATTACCTTTTTATAAAACATTGACAGCCTCACAAAAACAGTCTCACTATGCCGACAATTTGGAAGCAGACAAGCATTGCAAAATGTACCATCATAACAGCAACGGTTTGGGTCTCTGAAAAATCTTTTTATATGTGCACAGAAAATTGTTTTTACCACTTTATAAATATTCAGCCAAAGCTTTATATTCCCCTTTAGAAAACAAGAGCTAGTACAAGCACTCTTAAGTAGTCACAGCTGGAATTAGCACTACTTCTGTCCACTGGAGAGGGGCAGGAAAAGTAGGATGTAGCAAGTATGTTTCTATGTCTGTAATAACTATTGCCCTTAAGAAAACCAGAGGGAGTTAGAAGTCCCTATAATTCCCTTTTACAAACAAATCAAGTAAATAGTTATATGTGAACATTCACCATCAGTTATGTCTGCAACATTGGGAAAAGCACTTATTAATTTTTTCTTTCTCCTCATCATCATGTTCCCCCTCACTTCAGCCCCCAACACCCATTGTATTTAGTTCAGTATTGCCTTAGATGTTAAAAAAAAAAAAGTATCGAAATCTGAAGGGGCAAGGTTGTTCTATATGCAAGTCTTAAGTATTATAAAAAAATGCAATAGCAATAGAGAGATGAAGAACTCTATTAAATCAGGTATTAATATTTAATCTTATACAGACACTTTTCTCTCATCCTAAACAAGGACTGCTTAACTTTAAGCACTTTTAAAGAATATATAAAAAGCAAATACAGATGGTCCTCAACTAACAAGGGTTCAACTTATGATTTTTTGACTTTACAATGGGTTTATCAGGGCCTTAAATGCATTTTTGACTTACAATATTTTCAGCTTACCATGGGTTATCAGGTTGTAGCCTCATTGTGAGCCAAGGAGATCTGTACACAATTATTATAGCTTGAATACAAGCAAATCAGACCCCTTTCTTTGTGTATACAGGTAATGTTTATTTAATACTTACCTGTGCCAAGCACTGTATCTTCACATCATATGAGGCAGGTACTTCTACTAGTCTAATATTACAGATGAAACTGAAGCACGGAGAGGTTAAGTAACTTGCCCCAAATCACACAGCTAGTAAGTGACAGAGCTTGGACCTTGATATGGTTTGGCTCTGTGTCCCCACCCAAATCTCATCTTGAATTGTACTCCCATAATTCCCATGTGTTGTGGGAGGGACCTGGTGGGAGATAACTGAATCTGGGGGTGGTTTCCCTCATACTGTTCTCATGGTAGTGAAGAAGTCTCACAGGATCTTATGGTTTTATCAGGGGTTTCCACTTTTGCATATTCCCCATTCTCTCTTTGCCTGCTGCCATCCATGTAAGACGGGACTTGCTCCTCCTTGCCTTCTGCAATGATTGTGAGCCTTCCGCAGCCACGTGGAACTGTAAGTCCAATTAAACCATTTTCTTTTGTAAATTGCCCAGTCTTGGGTATGTCTTTAACAGTAGCGTGAAAATGGACTGATACAGACCTGTATTCAGGTAGCCTAACTCTTGAGTCCTGTCTTTTGATGCCTGTGCCGTATTGCTTCTCATTGTACAGTAGTAAGATTGCCAGGTGATTCATACACACATTTAGGTTTGTGATGCACTTATCTAAAACTCTTACTATTGAAAAAAAGTCTCTTTTAGAAAAAAAAAAACAAACTATTCTACCCCAATTAATTAAATTGCCTCCTGATTTTCCTTCAGGTTTTGAGTGTGTTGGAAAAAGAGTAAATAAGGCATTCTCTTTGTTCTTGCTCCTCATGGTCCAGTTATAAGCTTTGGCATGAAATTATATAAGCTTATTCATTTTCCTTAGACCAATGGCTCTTTTTAAAAACATTTATTTATTTTTTGAGATGGAGTCTCACTCTGTCCCCGAGGCTGGAGTTCAGTGGCATGATCTCAGGTCACTGCAACTTCCACCTTCCAGATTCAAGCAATTCTCCTACCTCAGCCTCCTGAGTAGCTGGGATTACAGGCATCCCCCACCACATCCGGCAAATTTTTGTGTTTTTAGTAGAGGTGGGGTTTCATCACCATGTTGGCCAGGCTGGTTTCAAACTCCTAATTTCAAGTAGTCCACCTGCCTCGGCCTCCCAAACTGTTGGAATTAAAAGTGTGAGCCACTGCACCCAGCCAGACCAATGGTTCTTAAATGTGAATCCTGGACAAGCAGCATTCATCAGCACCACCTAGGAATTTAAGTATGTACGTGTTTAAGCCCCAGCCAAGACCTACTGGGGGGTTGGGGCCCAGTAATCTGTGTTGTAAAAACCCTCCAGGGGATTTTGATTACCTCTCAAGTTTGAGAACCACTGCCTAAGTTCTGAAACAGCACAATATTTGAATATTATTAATTATACTTCACCATAGAGCCTTCAATAAAAACATTGTTTTGCAACTGAGACAGTTTATAAATGTATAGGAAAGTGTGTGATGTGAACTTGTTTCATTGAAAACAAGCCACAGTCCTAAAAATAAGAACATAGCAGCTTCTTGCAAAAGTGGCTAATTCTTTGGAAAGGATTTTCTCTGGGGTTTGCCCTCTTGCCATCTTGGTTAACTCTTTCTCCATCCCTTTTGACATTTCATTATATTTGGTTGCTGCTTTTAACAATCTCCTTGTGAAAGGCCTTACTTTGCTTGGTTGACTGATATGTTCTTTCCCTGCTCTGGCTGAGTTTGCCCTTTGACAGGCCCCTGACTTCCCCATCTCCACAGCAATCATTTCCTCAGCGGCCCTGCAGAGTCTCTTAGTTGTGTTCTAATAAAGATTAAATACATGCTGTGCATGCAGGATTTAGCCCTTCAGCTCTTCTTTACGCCATTGTGTCTAGCGTGGAAATGAGTAGCCTTCCTGAAAATTGCCCATGGAATGCCTTTTTCCTCATGGTATTTCAATGCAGTACACGTATGTAGCTGTCCCACTGGATTTTAGGCATCAGCTCGTGTGTGTTCTGGTATTCTTAAACCAGAAGCATACGTTGCTCATCTCTTTCAAAGTTAAAAAGCAAAACAAAACAACAACTTCTACCTGCCAGAAAGGATGAATAGTTTTACCCTGGGACTTTTCTAAGGAAACCAGAATAGTTTTTTATTTGTTTAAGAAAAAAATCAGTTCCAGTGTGTTTTATATTTGGTGTAAATCCTGAAATGATTGTCACTTTACTAGTTATTGGAGCAACCCGATTGAACTGTGACTGTACCCTAGAGTTTAAAACAGATGATGGGGTATGTCTGTGCCTTATCTACTTCTGATAAGCTATCCTTAGTCTACATGCTTTATTCAGGCATTCACCTACAATATGATTACAGTATTGAACTTCCTTCCCTGGAAATAAGAAACAGTTTCCTAAATCTAAATATGACTGTATGGTTTCATTAGTGTCAATTAGACTGTCATTAATTTAGCTTGAAAAATAATCATAGCTTTTGGAATAAAAAAATATATTCATTTTTGTTTTTGCCTCTCATGTACCCTTTTTAATATTAAAAGGCCAAGTGTATTATTAATGGAAAAAGGCTAATTTGTGACAGGTGAGCAATTAGTGTAAAGACTATGACTAATTAAAATAAATTTTCTTCTCTTTTTTTTAGAATCCAAGTTGCTTACTGGGGTTGTTATTCTTTCTTCCTTCTTTAGGCCATAAAATTGCAATTTGATTGTTATCATATTAAAATATTTGGGAACATAACAAGTCCTCATTAGAAATAGCTTCTTGATTTCTTCTTGTTTTTTTTTTTTTTTTTTTTTTAATAAATATCCTAAAAAAACTAAGTTTGTTCTCTTGCCTCTATCCATTCTCAAGTTTGAGTATGGGTCAGTGGGAACCAGTGCATGAAATGTAAAGGGAAGCTCAAGAGTGATTTTGAGTATAACCTCTAGTGTTTCCAGGTTTCCAAGTTTGTCTTTTGCATAAACCTCTGTCCACTGTTACTGTGGCATAACCCTGACCATGGACGTTTTTCTTGTTCTTTGTTACTGTTTCCTGGTTGGAATAACAAGAAAAGAAAAAAAAAATATATGGAAAACACTGATCAGGGAAGCTGAAGAGCTGGTAAAAAGAAAAACAGAATGACAAAATTGGAATCCTAAAACATATTCCTGGCTTTCTACTTGAATGCAACTTGTAACAACTTAATGTCTATCTAGTATATTATTGATTGACATTGAAGATTTTACATTCCTTTTTCACAATACTAAGTGGAGACGAGATACCAGGAACATTAAGAATCAAGGCAAATTTTGTTGATTATCTGCCAACTCTGCATAGTAGAGTCTACAGTGAACTAAGGTGTACTTCAGCTGATGGCTCCTGTCAACATGATGCCATGCTCAATTCATGTTTGTATTTGAATAAACATGATGGTCTCATGCCATGTTTAAATCCATAAAGCCAAATTGATAAGGACATAGTATGATTAAGAAAGCACTCATTACTACTTTTGTCGGTAGCTGGGAGATATCTCATTCAGCCAATATAGATAAATAGATCAATAGTTACTTAATATCATAACTTGTATTGTCTATACAACATAATAATGCATCTGTAGCTAGTAATGACATAGGAGTTATAGAACCTGAGCTGTACTGTCTCCACCTTTCAGAGTTTGCTGCATCTTTGAGGCAGGTGGCATTAGTTATGCCCAAGAAAATAGATCTGAAATTCCTGTAAATCTGTAGCTAACATTATTTCCAGAATGTATAGAGTCAATTGTTAGAGATGTGAAGTATCAGAATGGGATAAACAGTATCAGTGAAGTCAGAGAAGTGGAAGGTTTGTTGATAACTTATTAATTTTTGGCTAAGGTCTACTAAATTGCTGACTAAGTGATAGAACATTTGGCAGTAGGGCAATCTAGGCTGGTGGATCTGTTGTTTCTCGGCTGAGTGGTGAGATGCCTTGCATATGTTTTAGGAGTGTGTGGCCTTGGGCTCAATAGTGTCTTGATTTTGGGGATGGGGCTCAATAAAAGGAAACAAGGAAATAGGATTTTTTATTTCTAGAGTTGTAAAGTAAGGTTTTGCCAGCTTTGTTCACATCAGGAATTTGACCAGCCTTCTTTTCTTCATTCGGGTAGCTCCTCCTCTTCCAGGCCTAACTGTAAGCACTTTTTCCATGGGGAACTCTTCCCTCACCACTAGGGCTAGGTTTGATGTTCCTGTGGGAGGCTCCCCACACATTCTGAACATGTCAGTTGAGCCTGGCACTCACCACACTATAATGATGTTGCTTTCTTTGTTGTTCTCTCTTCTACTAAACCATTGTAAACTTTTAGAAGAGGAAATATATGTGTTTTGCTCACTGTCGTAGCTATATTACTTGGCACTTAATATTTCCTGAATATGTATTGTGGAACAAATATTTCATTACTTTCAAGCTTTACTTGTGACTTAGTATTTTCCTTTTTGTATCAACACTTACTAATGTTTCTACTTAGTGTCTTGAGATCCTTACCACTTAGTCATAACTTTCAAGAAATTCAGTCAGACTGCTTTAAGATTTCTAGAAATATGTCCATCCTTAAGTAATTTGCCTTTAAAATAATTTACTGTGTATAAGGTTATGCATTCCAGGTTTACGATTTAGAAAATATAAATATTAAATCGGTAAAATATTGATCTGAACATTTTTGGTCATTGTGGTTAAAATTATGTGATATGAATTGGGAATGTCCTTGAAGGACTTACAGAAGATGAGCTCTATAGCTGAACCTTTGGTTGGATAATCTTCGTAAAATCAGTTAATCCCTCTAAGCCTTTTGTCTACTGATAAAATGGAATTGTAAGTTGTTTTTATCTAAGTATTGTTTCAAAAAGTTAAAACCTTGTAAGTAAAGCCCTATGAAAATTGTCAAATTTTATTCAAACGGCTTCAAGCTCTCAGAGTTCATTATCCTTTCTGTATTATGCATATATAAATAAAAGCCCTGTGCTTATGTCAGAATTAGCAGCATGTAAGGTATTGAGGACCCCTTCGCCGGCTTGAGACAGAGACCAGATTCAATCTAGTCTAAGCAACAATGTAACTTAATCAATCATACTTAAAGGAGAACCAGGGATGGGCAGGGACTGGGCACTGGAGTTACATTACCCAGCATGGTAGTTCCCCAAGGAAGAGATGCTGCTGGCAGAACAACAACACATCCATGGAAGCCTCAATAGTGGCCAGGCTTAAGAGTTTGGAAGTAACTCTGCTGTGTATATTTGTACCTATTTTCACCTCCGTTTAGTAAGTATACATTCTCAAATGGTGTGAGCAAATATTTGACTATCCCTGGTCTGCCATTCCCTGCTGAAGGAGTTGGCACAATTATGTTGACCAAGGGCAGAGTTTATCAAAGTCAGAATTTGGGAAGGTCTTATCAAAACAATTATTAAATATTATCTTTTGCTCTTATTTTAGAAAACAAAAGTTCACAAACTACTTATTACAATCAACCTTCAGAATAACTCAGTTTTGAGGCTGATTACCTATGAGGTGAGGCAGGCATGAGGAGATGACATAAAGAGAAACATACTTAGTTACAACTGGAATTTGATGGAAGGACTGGAGGCGAAGGGTGAGTAGTGTGTCGACTGACCTTTGGGTTTATGCAGTTGAGCAAGTCATTAGGGAGACTCGATAACACTCTGAGTATCATTGTGTTGTACACTCACAATTGGTGCCATTGTGTGGAGAGAATGCTCAATGCACGAAAAAGGAGTATGTTTAGTGTGTTTAAACAGAATCTTTCTAGAAGTCATTCAGATTTTTTTTCCTACGGAAGATACCAGTGATCCTTTTGTAAAGTACAGATTCCACTGTTTCTTTCACCTGTGTAAATAAGGATGATCAGTTTTCATACTGCATAATCATACAATCAACCTCTGCATTCGTGTCAATTACAGCTTATTTTTCTAATCATTGTTGAATGATCAATTTTCTTTGCAACACTATGTGTCTTCCAGACTAGAAGAATCACAAGAAGGAAAATGGCATTCTCATAATGTGCCAAAGCAGACAATTTTGAAAATGTAAAACAGCTGAGCTCACTTGACATTTCTTGATGTCATCTGCCAGCAGAGAAGGCTGTTAGAGAGCTCCCTTTCCTGGTGATTTTTTTCCCAGAATTCTGCCAAACTTAGAGAATGACATATAATTTACTAAAGAGAAAATGGGCCAAAATGGGACATTCTATTTCAAAGTCTACTAGCGCCTAGAAAATAAACGCCAGGTAGTATTGCATCTGTTTCTTTTAAGCAGCCTTGTCATATACTTTCTTAACAGGACCTAGATGGAAACATTGTTTTCATATTTATGTGAGAACTTGAAAGAGTTCACAAATTATGGCTGTGGAGTCTAGCCTTAAGGTGGCAGCGAACTGAGGTGATGTAGAGGTATACGACAAAAATGGAAACTTCTAAAGCATGTCAACAGCGAGCTCTGCAGGAGGGTTACAGCAAGGGGCTAATAGGCATATAATCTTGATGCTTCATTTTCCCTTCAAGAAATGAGATTAATTAAGGATATGTCAAATATATGGCTTCTGGCATATGTACACTGTTTGCAGAAAGAGAAGCATTCTAAGAACTGACTAGGAAAAGGAAAATCCCTCCTTTGGGAGAATACATTTGAATAATGTTTCTGAGTTAAAGTCACATCGTTTAACTTGTAAGGAATAGTTATTAGCATGACTTTTTGAAGGTGTTTGCTTGAATTTCAGCAAATATGTAAGCATATGTTGTCAGCATCTTGGTGTAGTATTTAGGGATACAGCCTATCCAACTGACAAAAGGACTTACAGATGTAATACTCATTTTCCTAATGAGGTTCAAGCCAAAATCTGTTGTTATGCGCAGATGTGCAATGACATTTACCAAACATGTGCAGATATTTTTGAAGTAGGCACACTGTTAAAAATGTCCCACCTGCAGGACATTGTGTCATCATGAGAGGGCTGCCACAAATTCCATCTCAGTAGCTTGCCAGAGACTGAAGCTTTTGACCGAATCTCAAAATGTGAGGTGTTTGGAGCCTCACTGATATGAGATGGACCCTCCTACATGTTGAAGAGCCTGTTGCAAATGGATCTCATTAGTCAGTGGCCACTCAGCCTCTGATTCCTTTTCTAAAAAATCACAGATCATCTGTTTAATAATTATTGATTCTAGAATGTTTCTGGGTTTTGACATCAATTGAATTATATGAGGCCTGTTTATGATGGAATTAAGGGCTACCCTAAAATGAAGAGTTAGGAGACATTTATGCCTAAGAGCACCAGACAGGAATATGTATGAGTTATTCATTTAGCAAACATTTATAGCCTTTATTATGTGCCAGGAACAGAAAAGACAAAGATGAACAAGATGAAACATTTCTTGCCTTCAAATAATTCTGTGCTTCTGTATGCCAGTTTTCTTGTCTTTGCCACCTTATTAACACAATATCAGTCATTCTCTTTTTTTTTTTTTTAGATGGAGTCTTGCTTTGTTGCCCAGGCTGGAGTGTAGTGGCACCATCTCAGCTCACTGCAACCTCTGCCTCCCGGGTTCAAACAATTCTCCTGCCTCAGCCTCCTGAGTAGCTGGGATTATAGGCACCCACTGCCACGCCCAGCTAATTTTTGTATTTTTAGTAGAGATGGGGGTTTTACCGTGTTGGCCAGGCTGATGTCGAACTCCTGACCTCAAGTGATCTGCCTGCCTTGGCCTCCCAAAGTGATGGGATTACAGGCGTGAGCCACCGCACCCAGCCTCAGTCATTCTTTAATTTTCCCTCTTAACCTTGCAGCCTGTCTAAATCTGGATGCAATTTACCAGAATGCTTCTTGTATTCCTCAGAGCTAGTGAGCCAATTGCATGACTACTCTAAACTTTTGTTTAACTCTCTTAGAATTCATTGTCACTACCCAATATGTTAGTGCTAATTCGTTCTCTGTTTCCTATGTACTTATAAGATGATAATACCATTAAAAGACATAAAAAAATAAATTATATTTTAGGTGCCAGGTACCATGCTGAGTATCCACCATGAGTTATTTCACTCATATCTGAGAATAGTTTCGTGAGGCATGCATTATGATATCTGTTTCCTAAAAGAGAATAATGGAAGCTTAAATTAATTGCCCAAAGCCACATACTCCTGTATGGTGAAGTCAAAATGCTTAAACAGGACAAACTCCAAATTATTGACTTTTAGTGTCCTTTATTTCTTTTGAATCCCCTAGAGTCCTTAAATTTGTTCATAGAGCATTGATCTTATGAGACACCATTTCCTTTATTAAAGTCAACACATGGTGTCACCTTTTTTCTAGACATCTGATCTTTTGATGTAGAATCTGTCTCTACACCGTCAATGTTTTAGTATAATTCCTCATAGTTACTTCAAAATAACTATCATGAATATACTCAATCATATAGCTGTATGCTTCACTCCTCTCTGCATTGATCCTTTTGCTTCTGTAAAATGTTATGGTTCAATTGCTCCTTTGAGATAATACAATTCAATTTACCATCCAATTCAGTAATCCTGTCTCTATTATTTTATTAGTTGGTCTACTTGAACACTTCCTATAATGGAAAACTTCTTAGCACAAGATTCAACCATTGCTATACTCCTTTTGTCTCTAAATTGAATCTTAATAGGCAACCCTATAAGTTCTAATTACTAGTCTTAATTCTGTACTTTACAAGTTAGAAGGAAATCACTCTTAATCCATCAGAAACACTATCTGGTTGATTCATTCAAATTTCATTTGAGATGGAATAATTAAGGCTGTTAGCTTAAGATGGAAAAAATAAAATAAAGAAAAATATGAGTATATAAATAAAGAGGAAAAGCAATGAAAGTTAGCCTGTAGCAACTAGGAGCTATTTGAGAGCAAGGTCTGTATCTTGTTTATCTTCATACCACCAGTTCCTGGTACAGTTCTTGGCACATAGTAAGGTCTCAAAAATGCCTATAAAATGTTTGTAATAAATCTCTCAACTCTTGACTTCAGGGTAGCCCTTAATTCTGTTATAAACAGCTCCACTGAATTTACTTGAAGCCTAATAAACCCATCAAATACTTTAGGTCTTTTAGTGACTTTCCCTTTCTCTTATACAGGATGACTGTCCTCAATTTCTAATCTTTTTCACAGATTGTTTCCCCTTTGTAACCCAGTCATTTATTTAATCTGAAACATCTGCTGAACACTTTAAAACTATCATAGATCTCAGAGTAGAATATGGTACCGATATAACTCAGGTATATGAATAACTATGAAGCCGATATAACTCAGGTATATGAATAACTATGAAGCAAGGCATAGTGACAAAAGTCACTAAGGAGACACAATCAGAAGGTTGCAGATATTTAGAGGGGGCAAAATTCTAGTTGAAGTGAGTGGGAAAGTCTTCATAGACAAAGTGGCTTTTGAGCTGAGCCTTTAGGGACTACTAAGATTGCTGTAGGTAGAGGAAAATAACTGGAGTAAAGACTTGATGGCAGGAAAAGGATGGGTGGATTTGGAAACTATGCAGTCAGTCCATTGACTGAAATATGTTACGTTTAAGGGATTATGGGAGATGAAGCTAGGAAGATACTTTTAATTAGAGACGTGGATTAAATGTAAAGATGAATACATTTTGTTTTATTTATGGCAGTAGGAAGAAGCTATTGAATGTTTGGTGGGTAGAATGACGGGATTAGCATAGTGCTTTGGAAAGATCAATCTAGTAGGACTGCTTGGAATAGCTTATCACTTTCTTAATTGTGTTTCTTTGTAAACAGCTCACAAGTGATTGTGTGATCTTTACTATTCTTGATAAGAGGGAACTTGTAGCATTTTCATCTTCATAACTCTATTATTATCTGTGGGCTTCTTGACTCCTCCTTTCACTCTTGGTCCCGAGTTTATAACCAATTTACACAGAAATCTACTTATTTCTTAGAGAAAAATTCCTTCTTTTTCCCTGTTCTTTTGCCTAATATACCTGACCTTTGCCTCATGCTAGGGTTGTTTTAGATAACCTAAGTTTTATTTATTCTTTCCACTTCTTCCCCACTTCATCAGTCAATCCACAGCCTCCACTACCAGCTTTTCATAGTGCTGAGTTTCCACAGATTTTCAAGTACTTTAATTGTGGTTTAACAAATGTAAGAATATAGTGTATTGTTATTAACAAGGAGTGCAAGGAGAAAGACTGGGACACTTGGAACATTCCTTGTTTCTATAGCCCTATTCCACATCTTCAAAACATGTTACTTATTAGCACCTATTTTTTGGTGCCTATGGGTGTCAGCCAAAATGGAAAAAGGCAAGAATTGATTTTTTATTGGCACATGTGATCCCTCACATCCATCTATTCCTGTTGCCCTCAATGCCTGCCATCAGATGAACTCTGGATGGTTCACACAGCTTTGACTTTTAAAAATGACTTCTTCAACACTGTTGGGAGTTACTGTGCCTAAAAATTAGAGCCTGTAGAATGAATTAAAATGCTTATTCAGCTTTTTTACTGAAGACCACCTAAAGACAGAGGGTAGCTCTGAGCTTTCCCAGAAAAAGTCAGTCTGTAAAGAGTAAAATAAGTAAATATTTCTTCAAATGTCCAGACATTGCTGTACAACCACAGGGATAAACAAAAATCAGGGAATCGTGGCATTATTAAATGAAAAAAAAAAAGGTGCTAGTGACGATCTCCAAACAAATGGAGATGTAAGAACTGCCCAACAAAGAATTCAAAATCTCTATTTTAAAGAAGCTTGCACACTGCAAAAAAAAAAAAAAAAAAAGAACAATAATTTAACAAACTGACAAAAACAATGTGACCAGAATGAGAAATATAATGGAGGGATTGAATTTTTTTAATCAAATAAATCTTAGAGCTGAAAAATACAATGAATGAAATGGAAAATGCAATGGAGAGCATCAGCGCAGCACAGAAGAATCTGTATGCTCAGACAGGTTATTAAAAAATATATAGCCAAAGGAGAAAAATGGTGGAAAAAAGAACAAAAAACTCTTGTGAAATTTATGGGATAGCATCAAAAGAATGAATGTACAAGTCATAGGAGTTAAAGAAGAAAAGAAAGATAAAGAGGAAATAGCGTATTTACAGAAATAATAGCAGAAAACTTTTCAAACCTAAAGAAAAATAAAAGTATTCAAGTACAGGATGGTCAAAGGTCTCCCATCAAATTCAAGCCAAATAAGACTACCGTAAGACATAATCAAACTGACAAAAATCAAAGACAAAGAGAGGAAAGCAGAAAGAGAATGAAGTAAATAACATATACAAGAATTCCAATATGCCTAGCAGCAGACTTCTCAGCAGAAATCTGTCAGGAGAGAGTGGGATCATACATTCAAAGTGCTGAAGGAAACCATATATTAGATAAAATACATTTTTTTTTTTTTTTTTTTTTTGAGACAGAGTCCTACTCTGTTGCCCAGGCTGGAGTGCAGTGGCATGATCTCAGCACACTGCAACCTCTGCCTCCTGGGTTCAAGCAATTCTCCTGCCTCAGCCTCCCAAGCAGGTAGGATTACAGGCATAAGCCACCACATCCAGCTAGGTTTTTTGTATTTTTAGTAGGGACAGAGTTTCACCATGTTGGCCAGGCTGGTCTTAAACCCCTGGCCTCAGGTGATCCACCTAGCTCAGTCTCCCAAAGTGCTAGGATTACAGGCGTGAGCCACTGTGCCCGGCCAATAAAATACATTTTAAGTCAAAAACTACAAAGAAACAAAGAAGATCATTGTATAATGATAATGGGATCAACCCAGCAAGAGGATATAACAATTGTAAATATATATGCACCCAACATCAGAACACTTAAATATATAAACAAATGTTAATAGCTCTGAAGAGAGAGAGAAACTGCAATAGGATAATAGTAGAAGACTTCAACACCCTACTTGTAGTAATGGACAGACCGTACAGACAGAAAATCAATAAAGAAACCCAGATATAAAGTAAAACCCAGATCAAATGGACCTAACTTAATTGTACAAATGTTCTATCCGACAGCTGTAGAATATTTCTCAACTGCACGTGGAACTCTCTTTAGCATAGATTATATGTTAGGCCACAAAATTAATTTTAACAAATTTTAGACTATTGAAATAATATCAAATATTTCTGACCACCATGGGATAAAAGTAGAAATCATTTTTCTATTGTAGTTATTAATATATTGTATATATAGTGACAGTAGTTATTAATATATTGTATTCTTGAAAAATGCCAAGAGAATGGATGTAAAGTGTTCTCACCACAAAAATGATGACTATATGAGGTATTGCAATTGTTAATTAGTTAGATTTAGTCATTCTACAATGTATACATACATTAAAACATTATGTGGTACACAGTAAATATGTATAATTTTATCTGCCAATTTAAAAAATAAAAATAATAGAAAGTAAAAGAAACAAAAACACATATTAGTAAAACAAGCTAGGCTTTGGAGTCAGACTGAAACTAACTCTTTTAATTATTATATATGTGACCTGGGCAGTAACTTAGCTTTTCTGAGACTTAATTTGAATATTTATAGAAAGGAGATAAGACTATTTCATAGGATTAACATATGTTAAGCAAACATAACAAAGTTTCATTTTGTGTAGTAAATGTTCAATAAAGATACCCTAAATAATGATCATTATTATGAACATACTTGCACTAAAATCATTATCCGCTTGGTCCTTCTAGTATCCTTAACATTTGAAAGTCAGTTTACATTTTAAAATCATTATGTTGGTGAATTGTTTTCCAACAATTTTCGGAAGGCACCATTGGCCTTTACAGGTTACTTTCTACAAGGTATGAAGTCAAACAGAAGTTAGAGAAACAGCCATTTTATTTCTATCTCCTTCATTACAGAGCAGCCCACTCCCTTCCAATGTATGAATATCGTGACAACATTGATGGTAATTTTTCTTGTTAATAAATATATAATAATGATTCTTATCTGCAGTGTCCAATTTTATGATCCATCCTCTATATGTCATTAAAACGATAACTTTTCCAGTTAAGAAAGGTTAAAATATATCCTCCAAACTATACTGTGAGGCAATTTGTGCAGTGGAAACATTGGCATGCTCCAGATGCATAGTAAACAGCAAATGGCCTTTTCTAATTATGAAGCATTTGTCTCAGAACATTCCGGCAGTTAGAATTTAGCTTTAGGCTAACATATGCCTTAATAATGTTGGGAAGCAGTTATGGGCTTGATGGAGCCCCTCAAGGTCTCTCCCAAGCTTCTGATTCTGTCACACTAAGTATCTGAGTGATCACAGACGAGTCAAGCATCAGTAAAGTGGGGGTAGAATAAAGCTTCTGGGATTCCATGAGCACATATTAAAGTACCTTATGATGTGAGCTGATTTTCTTTAATTTGGTAAACACGAAGTAGGAGAATAAGCTAATCATACTTTTCCATGTCTTTCTTCCTGTGCTAAGCCCTCAATTTCTGGTCTATTTAGAAAAAGTATGGATTAGCAAACATTTTAAATGAGACTTACCTACTATCTGAGAATGTTCCCTGAAAAACATGGTCCAACTTGAGAAAAATAATTCACTCAGGAATTCTTTTCAGAAATTTCAACTAATGTTCTTCTGCAGGAGAAAGATGTTCAGACACAACTAAAATTGAAAACCAGTTCTCTCCTAATAGAGATTATGACAGTCTGTGGTGATTTGCCAAAGAATTATAAGAATATTTTATTTAGTTGAAACGTTTGACACACACGAAATTCAATTCAGAGTATATTTGATGAATTTTCACTTTGTTATATTCCAAGGAACAAAAGAAATGTGTAAATAAATGATTATCTGTTATGAGTGTTGTTACTCTAGAGCAGCACTAACCAACAGAAATGTTATATAAGCAATATATATAATTTTATATTTTCTGGTGATAACATTAAAAAGAGAAGCAACTATAATGAATTTTACTAGTAAACTTTTATTTTACCCAATATACCCAAAATATTATTATTTTAACATGTAATAAATGTCAAATTATTCCTAAGTTATTTTACATACTTTTTTCATACCATCTTCTAAATCTTGTGTGTAACTTGTGCATCTAATTTCACGTTAGCCTCATTCCAAGTTCTCAATAGCCATGTATGGCAAATAGCTATTATATTGGACAGTGCAGATTAAAACATATCAAGGGCTAAGCTTGATAAAAGTTTAGCACAGAAGGGTCTGGAAAGGGAGAAAATATTTAAAAAGTACTGTGCTGGTTAATTTTGTGTCAAATTTGACTGGGCTAAGGGATACCCAGATAGCTGATAAAACATAATATCTGGGTGTATCTATCAGAGTGTTTCAGACAAGATCAGCATTTGAATCGGCAGACTGAGTAAAATGATCCACTCTCACCAGTGTGAGCAGGCATCGTTCATTCTGCTGAAGACCTAGTTAGGACAAAAAGGTAGAGGAAAGGCAAATTTGATCTCTCTTCTTGACCTCTATAACTGCATAGCCAACTTCTTTCATAAATACCCACTTATATGTCTATATAGCCTATTGGTTCTGTTTCTCTGGAGAATCTTGACTAAGATTGACTAATACAACTATCTTTGCTTTGAGTCTTGTAAGCTTATGTGGGAGTTTTAGAAGACAAGTGGTTGGAAAGTCATTCCAGGTTGAGGACCTATCATGAACAAAGTCATGGAGTAAAACAAGCTTTAATCTGGAGGGGTAGAGGCAGGCTTGAAGCTGGGGAAGACATGGGGAATGTCACCAGTTCCTGCTTATGGAATTTGAATTGTGCCTTAAAAACTCTAGGTATCTGAGTATTAAAAAAAAAAAAAATACCGATGTGAGACTTATGAAAAGTAAAACAAAGCATGAAACACAATTTATTTAGTTATCTAGCCAAGTAAATATCTTTGATCACTTTTGTTTATTGTAATAAAATATATATTTTTTACTTATATATATATAATGGTTAGGATGATAAATTTTATTGTATATGTAAGAAAATATATAATAAAATATATATTATATATCTGTATTATATTATTATATATTATATTTTATTTTATAATGTAATATATTTATACTATATTTATAATATACAGATTATAATTTATTATATCATTATACATTATCTATAAATATATATAGATAAATATGTTATATGTATTTAATATTAAATATAATATTTTATTATTTTATATGTTATATATAAATATCTAATATATAAATATATAAATAAAATACATAAGTAATAAACTTTTATTTTTTATGTATATCTAAAATATATCATCCTAACCATTCTGAAGTGTACAATCAATCAGTGCCTTTAAGTACATTCACATTGTGCAACCATCATCACTATTCATCTGCATAACTTTTTCATCATCCTAAACTGAAACACTGAATTTATTAAAGAGTAGCTCTTCATTTCCCCACTCCTTCCCAGGCCCCAGTAACTACTATTCTACTTTATACCTCTGTGAATTTGACTATTCTAGGACCTCATATCAGTGGAATCAGACAATATTTGTCTTTTTGTATGTGGCTTATTTCACTTAGCATAATGTTTTCAATGTTTATCTATGTTATAGCACATATCAGAATTTCATTCTTTTCCCAAGCCTGAATACTATTTAATTGTATGTATACACCACATTTTGTTTACTTATTCATCCCTTGAAGGACATCTGGGTTGTTTTAATCTTCAGCTATTGTAAATAATGCTGCGGTGAATATTGACACACAAATATCTGTTTGTGTTCCTGCTTTCAGTTATTTGGGGTGTATACTCAGAAGTAAAATTTCTGAATCATATAGTGATCCCATGTTTAATTTTTTCAGGAACCACCATATCATTTTCCACAGTGGCTGCACCATTTTATATTCCTACCAGCAATGCACAAGGGTTCCAATTTATCCACATCATCACCAACACTTACTATTTTATATTTTTAAATAAAATAATAGCCATCCTAATGGGTGTGGAGTGCTATCTCATGGTGATTTTGATTGGTATTACGCTAAGGTTAGTGGTGTTGGACATCGTTTTTATATCCTTATTGGTCATATACATTTATCTTCTTGGCCAACTTTGATGAAAGGAAACATTTTTCCCAAAACATAAAATTTACTTGGCTGACATTTCATAATATTTGTGAAGCTTCATCTTGGCCTCCTAACATTCCCAAAGCTATCTGAGTGTTAAGGTGTTTGTCCTGGGACTCACAGCCGGATACATTTATTTCTAGACTATAAATATCTGTAGGACCATGTGATTTCAGAATGTTTTTAAGATAATTATGCTTTTTTATTATAGCAAGGAAAATTTTGAAAGCATTAGAAAATACTTTGAAGATAATAGTTATATATCTATAATGTAGAAAGTAAAAGACAATTACAAGCTAATTTTGCTCATTGAAAGTCACTTAGATTAGTTTATAATGTGCATGGTTCTCACCCCTTAAAATGGGGTAATTTTGCTAATACAATGCTGTCTGCACTTTTGAATAATATGAATGCAGCATTCATTATTCCACTATTTTATTTTCACTTGTATGTCTAGGCTAGAAAGTTGAATATTAGGGTCAACTTCCCTCTACCTGACTTTTCCTATCTGTTTAAGATCCTTAAAATCTTTCAAATTCATCTACCTCTCTAGCTTCTTTGCCACTACCAAGGTCCACCCACCTGAATAATTCCAAGAGCTGCTAACTAATCTCTGTCCCTGTCTTGTCTCTATCTCTATCTCCATTTCTGACTCTGTCTCTATTTCTACATCTTTCTTTCTTCCCTGAGTCCTGTCCTCCTCCAGTGCACCATTAGGTACTACTAGCAAAATCTTTCTGAAGGGAATCATTTGCTTTAAACCCTTCTGTGCCCCCCTCTTCATTGGCCTCAGGATCAAGTCATAACTCCTCATCAAGGCACACAAGAGCGTTTGCCATCTAACCATTGTTGCTTTCCTTATCACTTCTGTCTCACCTCTGACTACCTCCTAGCATCTCAGCATCCCTGGACCACTTGGAGTTTCCTCCAAGGGACACCTTTTCTTCTTTATATATACAACGAGACTCCTCATTTTGGAAAACACTTGTGGTGGTAGTTGTGGTGGTGGTAGGATAACCTCAAAAATATCTAGCAATCCCCATGGCATACTTGATTCTGGAGCAAGGTCTGTGAGGACACTGTTGAGCTCAATATTGACACTTTAGTTACTGAACTGTGGGGATCCTAGGAGATACTGGGGGAAAGGCTGGGAAGGGCTGTTAGTGAACTCAGGGAAATGGCTGTTTACTAAATAGTATAAAAGTATTTTGATGTGTTAGCAACTGGCATGACCCTAGGGACACAGACCAGCTAAGTACTAGCCCTGCCATTGCCACTCCCACTACCTCTTTCTCTGACCTAATTTTTCCTCCAGGACTTGCTTAGAGTAGGGGCTCTTAATCTTGTGTGTGGGTGTCAAGGACCTATTTGTCAGTTTGGTGAAGCATATGGACTCCTCTAAGAGTAATCTCTTTAAAGACATGAAATAAAATACATAGGATAACAAAGAAAATCATTTATATTGAAATACAGTGATGACATTTAATGATGAATTGTGATATAATAACTTATTAAAACTAAGATTTAGAGTCAGCTCTAGTAACTGCCATAATTTTGAAGTAGTGATGAATGTAAATTATATTAAGATATCTGCAGCAAATATAGGATATAAAAATAGCCACTGTTTCTATTGGTAACAAATCATACTGTGGTTTGTTGCTCAAATTTCTATAATCATAAGAAGAAATGCCAAATATCAGTTATAGTAAAAATAAGGGTGCTGTTTTTTCTCCCTCATGTTCAAGAATCTCTTGAGTTCCATTGACAGATGTTTTGGAGCTCCATGGATGCCAGATTTCTTAGTCAGTTCGGACTACTGTAACAAATACAGATGCTCCTGGACTTGCAATGGGTTATATCCTAATAAACCTGCATGAGTTGAAAATATTGTAACTTGAAAATGCATTTAAACACTCAATCTACCAAACATCATAGCTTTGGCTAGCCTACCTTAAACATGCACAGAACACTTACATCAGCCTACAGTTGGGAAAAATCATGTAGCACAAAGCCTATTTTATAATAAAGTGTTGAATATCTCATGTAATATATTGAATACTTTACTGCAGTACAGTTTCTAGTGAATACATATCACTTTCACACCATTGCAAAGTTGAAAATTTTTAAGTGGGACCACCGTAAATCAAGAACCATCTGTACCATAGACTGGATGGCTTAAAAGACAAGCATTTATTTCTCACGGTTCTGGAGGCTAGAAGCCCAAGATAAGGGTACCAGAGAGGCTGGCTTCTCGCTGATGCCCCTATTCCTGGTTAGGTCCTCACGTGGCCTTTTCTTGGTGCTTGCATTCAGAGAGGGAGATCCTCTTTTTCTAAGGACACTAATCCCATCATATGAGCTTTACCCTCATGATGTTATCTAAATCTGGTCTCATCCCAAGGCAACCACCTTCTGATAGCATCACATTGGGGATAGGGCTTCAACGTTTGAATTTTGGGAGGACACAGATATTCAGTCCCTAACCCTGGGTGTAGCATCCTAGCTTAGATGATTCTTTTCTGCAAAGCCTTCTTTAATCATCTCTTCTCAGCTCCTCCCCACGGAAAGTATGCGTTGCCTTTTTTGTGTATTCACAGCCCCAGAAACTTACCCCGTGGTAGCATTTATCTCTTCATTTGTTTTTCTCTTGTACTAGACCAGGAAACAGCAAGTATTTTCTGTAAAGGGCTGGATAGGAAATATTTTAGGCTTTGCAGTACATATGGTCTCTGTTGCAATTACTCAGTTCAGCCAGAGACAATATGTAAATGAATGGGCATGGCCGTGTTCCACTAAGACTTTTATGGACACAAATTTATTTTTGGACACAGAAAATTGTTTCATACAATTCTCATGTGTCACGAAATATGCTTCTTTTTAAATTTTTCAACGATTTAAAAATACAAAACCCATTCTTAGCCAGTAGACTGTACAAAAACAGACCATGGGCCAGATTTGGCATGGATAATAGTTTGTCTACCTCTGTACTAGATCACAAGTTTCTTGAGGGCAGGGACTGTGAATTTGTTTTCTATCCCTTAGATCTAGCACCGGTGTTTGCCATATTGGTATAAAATAAATATGAGCTGAATAAATATTTGAGTCTATAAGTGCATTATACTTACATTTGCTTTCCCAATATTCTTCCAGAATTTGAGTTGAACAACAGATGAATTCCTCAGTAGAAGAACTGAAGCCAAATCCAGATTTGTGGTCTCTTAGTCTAGCACGATTTTATGGCTCCTTCCTCTGTAATCTTGGTGTCCCCTAAATGAAGGCCAACTGTTTCATGCATTGAAGTTGTTCTCAATGTACGTGTGTGTTTAGAGGTCTCAGAGTAATGGGAGTTTATTTTCCACTGAGTGGGATGTATGTGACCCTAACCTGAGAAAATGATACACACTTCAGCAAAGAATTTTAGATATATACTTGAACAAAAAGGAAAATCACTTCCCAGCACTGTCTCAGCTTTATACCCTTTAGACTTAAATGTTCAACAGTAATCATCATGAAAATCACAGGAATTGTATTTGTGAAATACTTATTCCCTATAGAGATTAACACATCACTTAAGATCAAAGGTGAATGAAGAGATATATTTTTGAATGGTCTCTGTAAGTTATGGAAGCAATAGATTTACACTCCAGCAGGCTAGTTAAAAAGCAACATGTTAATCACAACTCTAATATAACCATGTTTTTGATAATAAGTCAAGGTGATTATTAGTCATGCTTGTCCATCTGTAAAAAGCTGACTTGACTAATATGTATGTTGGCCAAAGCTAAATATAAAAAAGGTTTAGGTATCATGCCCAAGGTCATGGACAAATTTGCAATCTCATCAAGCCATGTTTATTATCATGCAAAATATCTGAACTACAGTTTTACCTACAGACATTTTAATAGCCCATGTAAACAGGAACCAAAAAGTAAAATGAAATTATTGAATTCTGTCAATTTATTTTTTAAAGTCATTTTTCAAGACATAGATAATGAAATCTGATACATTCAGTTTAGATATTTTGATGGGCATCAGACGCTACGTAGGCTTAAATTATTTTGTGGGTTTTTTGCAGGTGAACTTTATGTCCATAAAGTTTATTAACGAATTTGCCTAATGCCTACCAAATGAAATGCTAATTTCTAGTGGAGGAGCAGAGATTATAAGAGATGAGACAGGGACTTTTCTCTGAAGGAATATACAAATTTATATAAGGAAACATGATACAGACCTAGGAGAGAAATAACAATATTAACACATGCTAAGCACCAAGGAGAGAAACAGATAGAAAAAAGCAGCAATTCATAGGACAGGAAGGGACCAGGGTCAATGCCTGGGCTTGAGGTGCGAACTCAGATTTAAAATGCTGCAGATCGCTTGGCCACAGTAAATACGTGTGCGTGTGCATGCGCCACCCCCAAACCATGCAGCAACACTACGGAAATCTCAGCCATTTCAGTCTCTTTTCCTGGTAGACTCCTCAGCTCATTTCCAACTGTGCTCTTGTTTATGTACTTTCCTCACCCAGTTACTCTTTGCCCACCTCTTTTGTAGCTCAACTCCCACCACTTTTTAAGGTCCCACTTCCTGTTCCAACTCTTAGGAATCCTCTCCTGATTTCCCAAGTTCTTTGTGGCTATATCATCCAGTCTTACTATTTGTCTCCAGTAAAAGGGTATTGTGGAAAAGAGTCTGGAGGCAGCAGATGTATTAGAATCTGGCTGACGGATACCTGCACTACCTTTGTTTTTGATGAAGTGTCATTTGTAAAAAACATTTAGAATGGAGCCATGCACACGCAAGTTCCGGCTGCTTTGTTCTATTTCTACTTCAGTGAGCATGTTTTGTTTTTTCTTTAATATAGAGTTGGCCAAGGGAGGAGTCATATTCTAGTTTTGCAGCTTAAATTTTGCAAGAAAAAAATAGATACAATTCAAAGATGGCTTTACTCTGGAGTACAATATCCATTCCTCTTATCTTCCTTCTCCCCTGTTCCTTTGTGTGTAACTTCTAGCTCCTCCCCACAAGGCACACACATGTCCTAATTCCTCTGATAACTTTTTTTCTCCTCCTTCACTCCCAAATCATGATCCATCACATTCACTGGGCTTAGTCTTGAGAACTGTGAAGCAGAGAGAATTGCACTCTTCTGTCTTTCTATGTTTGGCTCAATTAACTATATCCTGGCCCTATTCAAAGCTCTTCCTCAGACTACATACCCCATGACTGTGATATATGAATTGTTTTTTTTAGTTCATTTGCTAGCTTAAAATATTTTATGTCATGAAAATTTGAAAACATATATAAAAGTAAAGAGAATAATAAATCTCTCATATGCCATCACACCAATATAATAACCAAGATTTTTAATGTGCTCATTTTAAAAGTGTTACACACTGTAACATTTGTCTTTTAAACTTCTCTTAGTCATGTGCTTAATAGATCAAATGGTGAAGTTGTGGGGTATTCAGCTTCAACATTTAATTATGCATTGTCAAAGATAGTGGTGCATAAGAGAATAAATTAAAATTCAACAAACATGTCTACTAAAACTACCACGTGGCAACTTTGGGCACAGATTTCAATTTGTAAAACGAGCTTTGTGTGGAAGTCATTGTGTAACTATTATTTCTGTTATATAAATTCTCCCCTAAGCCTGAAAATTGAAATTTTACTTCTACTTTTTATAATTAAAATATTATCATATGAGTCATTAACACCATGCTGGGTGATTACTAGGGTTTATTATTACTTGTGAACCTCTTTTTTCTTCGCGCTATTTTCTTCATATATAGGCTCGAATTACAAAATGCTTTCTATGTGGGTTTAGACACTATCAACCCCCAAGGGTCATAGAGCAAGGGCAACAGGAATCTTCCTAGTAGGTAATAATGCTAGTATGGAAGATTATGAACTACATTTTGCCTGTAAACATATAGGACTTTTTTAATGAAATGGGATAGCATTGTGATATTAGCTTTAAATGTTTGTAAAAAGTCAATCATTTTCATGCTTCTCATGAATAGCTCATCTCCTTTGCAGGATGTTGTTCACAGTTGAAATTCTCTGATTAATTTTTCCCTGTTTGTTTCCCTTTTATTTTTCTCCAGCTCTTGTAAATGTAAAACTCTGGGCCATTGATCGACAATGTTTTCAAACAATAATGATGAGGACAGGACTCATCAAGCATACCGAGTATATGGAATTTTTAAAAAGGTAGGATGCTTTCTTTTCTCTCGTGAGAGTGTTTACTTTCCTTTTAGCCTATTATCTGAAATGCAGCACCCTGAAGACTTTTTGCCTTTCTCTCAGTCATAATAGTCTACAAATTTGTAGAGATGTAAGACTTCGAATAAGCTTTCTGGTGATAAATCTGTAGAGATGTAAGACTTCGAACAAGCTTCTTTATATTTCTGGTGCCATTTTCCATGACGTATGGTTAAGTCAGAACTTCAGAGTTTCATGACATGTATTAAGCCATTCTCTCATAGAAGTGAGCAACTCAGAGAAACAAATAAAAATGTGCTTGAACAAAAAAGGATATTGAATACATCTTCAACTATTTATTGGTTAATATATTTATGACACTTCTAAACAGACTCACACTGTAAGGCTGAGTCATCCCTTGTGTGAGTTTCCATATGAAAGGTCAGATGACTAAGATGAAAAAGTTCCAAGAAATAGCTTATTATCCTTTAATCCTGAGCTTAATTTCCCAAATAAAATTCATTTTATGCTACAGTTCTGAAATATCAAAAGCTTTTCTTTCCTTTATATTATATATTATCATAATAACTCAATATGGGATGGACATTAGAATAAAAACCAGCTTTTTATTTCTTAGGAATACATTGATACTCACTGAAATGAATTTTTTTGTCTCTAAGTTTATTTTAACGAAAATATATTATCTTATAATTGAAAAGAATATTGACAATTCTCATGACTTTTTAAAAAGCACTTATTTTTAAAATTACTTTTCTTTTGAAAACAGAGCCATTATTAAATAGTAATACACAAGTTATATGAGTATATAATGAGTATGCTGCTAATTAAGATTTCATTTTTGATAGGTAGAATGTTTAACTTCTTTGTTTTGCTTTTCATTTTTGGTGAATAAATTGTTAAAATGAAGCTAAAAAGTCAAATTCACATTTTGCTTTAGTGATACATCTTAATAGGTATCTACTGAATTTTCTTAAGATGCAATTTTTAATATTCCTTACTTGGATATTTCTTGTGGTTAATTTATTTTCTTACTGCTTCATCTTTTATATATTTTTATTTCCATATAAGACCTTTTATATTCATGCTAAAGGGGTAATAGAATTCTAACTTGATATCAAGTAATAATATATTGAAAAATTACTGTCAGCAGGGTGTTGATTTTTTTTCTCAATGTGGTTGGACGAAGAAACACTTAGAAGAGGTAGAAATGTAAATTCCTATTTGAAATTTAATATAGTTTTCAAGGAAATTAAATTATTCAGGTGCCTTCTATATTGGGTGATATATATATGTATGTGTTGATATATATGTGTTTATATGTATGTTGTGTGTGTATGATGAAAGATAGAGAGAGTGAATGAATATTCATTTTAAGCCTTAACTTATAGTTCAAGAGCTATTGATTTCTTCTGGTGCAGCTCTGATAAAGATCACAACTGGTAATCAATGAAATGCTAACCTATAGAATACAGTCCATTATTCATCTCACATACCTAAGCGTTGGACACTTACGATGTTGATTTTAGCTTCCATAAGTTTGTTTTTCCAAGAAAATGGACTGAGTGCCAATGCTATCTCAAATGACTCTAACAAGAACTCTTTCTAGTGGCACTATTTCAGGAGATGGAGATGTCTCACTCTGTGTGCGCGCATGTATTTATGTGTGTGTGTGTTCAAATTCAAATCTTAAACAATAAAATTGGCTCTCCAAAGTAAGTGAACATTTTTTTTGGTCAGAATAGAGCTGGCAGAGTTTAACTGGCTGAATAAAAAAAGAGGTGGTTGCTGACTTGGATGTCACTTTCCATCTGGCTACTCCATAAAACATCAAGTTCCCATTGTTTGTGAATGTAGGACTGGGCCGGGAGTCCAGAGAGGTGACAGGATGACCATCCTTGCCTGAGGCCAGCTTTAATCTTCCTAAATTACAACTGTGACCAACTGGTTCTCTCTCTATAACTTTTTCAATGGCTCACAGTTCCTGTTGCATTATTTACAGCCTCATTAGTTGGACATTCAAGGCCCTCCTATAGCCAAAAACAGCAAGGTTTTTCAGCCTGGATTCTTCTCACTTCCTGCAAACCAAACAATTCCATGTACCCGTGCCTTCCCTGTGCTTTTTCACAGCACACCCCCTCTCTGCCTGCCCCTCTCCTCCATCACTGTCAATGTTCAAATCCTTCTCTGCTTTTTGGATCCAACTAAAAGCTGCCTTTCCATGTATACTTACCTCCTTACACTGAGAAGTAACCTCTTCCCTCCTCTGGAGCTTCATCTCTGCCATGTGTTTTATTGTCTGCTTTGTTTTCTTATAATTTGACCTTAAGCTTATTTCTACTTCTAGACTATAAGCTGTTTACAACTAGGGTTATTTCTTAAATATCCTTGTATTCTTCTTTGGCACAAAACTTAACTGCTTTGTAGATAGGCACTTTATAGAACAGTGAGTACAGAGCCAGTACATAATTTTCAGCACTCATTGAAGAATGAAAATCAGGACCTCTTTCACAAATTGATAAAAAATTAAAGACCTTGACAGCACAGCATTAAATCAAATGTAGGAACCTTGTAAGTGCAGGTCCTATGCTTCGGTACAAGTCACACATCCATGAAGCCATGTAGGGGTGGAAAGGGTACCATCCCTTTTCTCTCCATTGTGAGGGTCATGGATGACACACTTATATAAAAAGACAGGTTAACAAGAGAAAGGCATTACAGATTTATTTAATTAAAAATTAAGACAACACAGGAGCCTTCTGAATGAAGTCCTGACGATACAGGGGAAAACTGCATTTTTATCCTTAGGTTTAATGAAGAATGGGCAGCGACAGAATTGTGCTTGAATGAAAGGAGTGTGCTCTAATGATAGTGGCCTAAGTGAGGAAAACTAGCAAGGCTTGTCTGTTCAGATTCTTCTTGGCCTCTCTGTTGTAGCATTTCTTCCTTCCAGGTATGAGGTTGGACTCCTTTGGAATGAGAATCTTAATTTCTGTATGACAGCTGTCAAACAGAAAAGCAGGGGAAGGTTAAAATAATATTTTTAGGCTTTATGGATGGCTTTTGGGGGAAAAAGGAGTCTGTCTCTCTGACCTGCTTTGGGGAAGAGGAATTCTAGTTTCTATGGCTTGCCTCAGGGGAGAATGAGAAGCCAGAGATAGGAGGCAGGAGAAGGTCAGAAAGAAAGGACTTCTGAGGCCTTCCTTTGGAGTGTGTTTTTCTGAGCTCCAAAAGCTAGAAGAGTGAATAATATTAATTCCTTCTTCACATCCCCAGGTTAGCTATACTTGGTACCATTTATTTTTCAAGGCTATTAAGAGATGGCATAATCGCCTCAATGATAGATACTATAAAAAACTCAGAAGACCAAAATTAATTGTTTTACTGTAACTTCAGAATTACTTTTATCTCCCTGTTTGTTGTTGCTCTCTAAAAAATTGCTTATCTTTCTTTTACATCATATAAAACTTTGAAGTTTTTTTTTTTTTATAGTCAAGCCAATCCACTTTTTTCTTTCTGACTTCGGCTGGGTATAGTGGCTCAGGCCTGTAATCCCAGCACTTTGAGAGGCCTAAGTGGGCGGATTGTTTGAGCTTAGGAGTTCGAAACCAGCTTGGTCAACATGGTGCAACCATGTCTCTGCAAAAAATAGAAAAACAGAAAAATTACCAGGTGCAGTCGCATGTGCCTCAGCTACTCAGGAGGCTGAGGTGGGAGGATCACTTGGGCCTGGTGGGTTGAGGCTGCAGTGAGCTGAAATCCCACCACTGCCCTCCAGTCTCGGCAACAGAGAGAGACCCTGTCTCAAAAAACAAAAACAGAAACATCACTGCATGTATAGGAAGGCTTACTTAAGATTACAAAAATATTGACTTTAAGTGCTTTAAAGCAGTCTGTGAAGAGGGGGATGTTTGCTAAATAAAACTTGCATCTACATTTTTCTGTTATAGATACCTTATACTTTATACTTTGTAAATGAGTTAAAGGGGTAAAGCAATGGCGATGCTATTAAAAAAATGAAAACTCTAGCAAAGGATCATGCAAATTATCAGAGTTCTTTTCGGTAGGGGTCTCTGTTGTACATCCCAATGCCTTCCCAACTGAGGAATTTCAGGAGCTGCCACAGGCTAAAAAATGAGTGGCTCTCTATCATTTCTTATCTTGCCGTGCCACTGTTTCTCCTCATTTTTCTGAATAAACACATAAGTTTGGAGGAGGAGAAAAGGGGACACACCAGGCATATAAATGCACTGCTAACAAGCAAGAGTTTTTCTTTATTGTCAAAGTTGGGTTTTATTTTTATTCCATTGTATTTACCCATTTTGTAACTCCCAGTCATGTGGTTTGGCCTCCTCTTTGCTATTAGATGCCACATCAAACTGTGATTCTGGCTCTTTAATTCTATTTAGTCATTTCTCTTTTGTGCCTGTATTTCAGATTCCCTGATGTAAACACAGATGTTTCTATCCAGATCATAGAAAAAAAAAAAAAAGGTATTCAAAGGGCAGTGCTACTAAGCATGGCATGATTGCTATAAGTCAAACCATGATTTTTCCAGTTGCCAGCATTGTCTGTCATCTTTGGCTACTAAAAACTACTGTTGTTTTTAAGACAGATTCTGAAAAATGAGCCAAATAACTGCCAGAGTTAATCTGTGTTGCTTTTTCTCTGAGCATATTCTCTGTTACTGCTATTAACACTGGTATTTATACCCAGAGGAGCATTAGTATGTAGCTGTGTGACCATTGGGGTTTACTTGTAGAAACTAGGTTTTCTTTTGTCCCTAAACTATGAAGCTGATGAAGACAATGATAATGGTGGACGCTGATTTATATTACTTGCTTCACTGACAAATCGGAGAGACGGCAGGGGCTTTTTGGAATTTAAGCTACACAGTAGATCCTGTTCACCCTCAGAAAATATTTTCTTTATCCACTTCGTAAGACAGATGTGCTCATGTCATCCCTCTTGCGTTAAACCTTTCCATATCTTCCCATCACTCCTAGGAGAAAGCCTACCTAGTTCTTACCATTGTCTTCCAAGCCCTGCCTGCCCCGATACTGCTCACTCTCCATCTTCTCCTTCTTTATTCTCTCATCCTCCCTTGTCCCAGTCACAGGTACTCTTTCATCTCCTTAGATGCTCCATGGCCCCTCTTAATAAAGATTATCTCAAGAGACTCCCCTCCATTTGAATGGATGCATTTCCAGAGTGATCTAAGATGTGATGACACATCAAGTATGCCTGCCATAGTGGAAAAGAGAATCTGATATCTCTCAAAACTCTTATAAATGTCTGATTTCCCTTCCTTGAGTTGAATGGGGGCAATAATAGTATTCACCACTGAGCTTTACATTATATTTTCAATACAAATAATTGTAAAGTTCACAGACTTTGAAGATTTTTGGTGATAATTTGGTTCCCACCTGACTTTCCAACTGTTAAAGAACTTGAAGGTGTTGTTCAATTTTAAAAGTACTTATTATATGGTTTGGCCCCTTTTAACAAGAAGGGTAAATCTTTGCCAGGAAGCCCTCATTCCTGGGAGGTGATTTATAACCAAAGTCCAAAACTGATGTCCCTCTATGGGGGCCTTGTAGCATCCGTATACAACGGATCAAGATGATGGGTGGGCCCTTGGCAAGTCATAGAGCTGCTTTGATGATCCCTCCTTATTCCATAATTTCCATTCTAAAAATCCTGCCAGATTTTAGTGCTGTGTAAAGCTTCCTTATTCTTTATCTCCATTACTAGGGAGTGAGCCCCAAGTCCACATGTGCTTTTCCCTTATTCTCTAAAACAATAATGCTTGTATATAGATATATCCAACATATTGTTAAATAAATATGCTACCTATTTATATATACATATTATGAATGTAAGTGATCTTCCCTTAAAAAAAGTATGACTTTGTTATTGAAAGTTTATACTTTCATTTGATATCAGAATGGCCTTGACTAGGAAGACAATTTTATGTTGAGATCACCCCTTGACTTCTGCCTATGGGCCATACTTCAACCAAACTTTTCTGAAACTTCTGTTTAATTGCTTTACATTTTTCTCATTTTGTGGTTTCTGCCTCACCTGCCACTGGATGGGATCTACATAATGATGCATCATCACCTCTGTGGTCTGATGAATCAACAAGGATTAAATGATTTTAGATTTAGAAAAATCTAAGATGTGATGTCATTTAATTTCTCTGCACATTTTATAGCTGAAGCAACTAAGTCTCAAAGAGGCCAAAATAAGCTCATACCCAGTAAAAAACAGAGCTTAGACTAAAACTCAGGTTTCGGAATCTCTAGCCTGAGTATTACACCTTACCTGGACTCTAGTTCATAGTTTGTTTTCTAATGGCAGCTCCCTACTACAGTAAACTAAAGTGAGGGTAGTTTAGTAATATTTTCGTTGTTCCTTTCCACAAAGGCAACTTACTTAGATTATTAATTCAATATTATATAAACCTTTGTCTATATTCTAACTATATACCTTTATTTTCAATCTTTTAGAAATAAAATTTCTAAAGCCCTTACAAGCTTTTCCTTCTTTGATCCAATTTAAAAATCTGGTTTCATTTTTTTAATAACTCAATCCAACAGGCACTTTATTTTGATATTTTAATTGTATTTTATCATATTTGTAAAAGTGTAGTCAGGGAGAGAATTAGAGTTTGTTGAGTAGAATACAAAGTTGTGAGGAGTGTGAAAGTTTATTCATTCTACTGATGAGAGAACTGGGCCTAGATCAGTGAGGAGAGCTGCCTCACATCAGCTGGAAAATTGCTAATCAAATGATCCCTGTGCCTCGGCAAGTCTGAAATTTTACTATCCTAGAATATCACCTTTGTTTTGTTCAAAATCTTCAAGGTAAAATTCCCCACAATGTTGACTAAACATATGTCCTAGTGTTTTTGCCTTTCCTATAGGATATTCTGTGAAGATCTTGCCTAAGTTGTCATATCCTCTAAGGAAAGAGAAAGTAACTGCACAGAGGTGCCCTTGTAATATCCATTTTTAATGATAGATTTGGAATGCGGCCAGAAAATGTGCATTTTTAAGTTCTCAGCTGATGCTCATGCAGCTAGTCTGGAGATCATTCTTGGAGAACCACTTATCTAGGACATAAGATGAAAGTACAAAATATATTTCAAATATTTTAAGTATTTGTATGACTTATTAATATGAAGAGTGCCCGGGTTTAAATCCTGGTTTCACCATTTATAGGTATATGATAGGTTGGTGCAAGAGTAATTGCAGTTTTGACTATGAACTTTAAATCATTATAACTAGGCTCAAACACAACTTTATTTATCAAAATAGGAACCATTACAATCAACACATTTTTGCCAATGAGAAATAAGCTTGTTTATTCCTGTAGCATAAAAATCCATGCTTAGGGATTTGACAAACTCTTGGGAAAGCATTTTCTGCGTCCTACTGGTTGTGGAAGCATTTTCTCTGCAAAAAGTTGTCGAGATGCTTAAAGAAATGGTAGTCAGTTGACAAGAGGTCAGGTGAATACGGCAGACGTGGCGAAACTTCTTAGCCCAATTCATTCAACTTTTGAAACATTGGTTGTGCAATGCTTGGGCAGGCGTTGCATGGAGAAGAATCGGGCCCTTTTTGTTGACCAATGCCAGCTGCAGGCATTGCAGTTTTCAGTGCATCTCATCGATTTGCCAAGTGTACTTCTCAGATGTAATGGTTATGCCAGGATTCAGAAAGCTTCAGTGGATCAGACTGGCAGCAGACCACCACCAAGTGACCATGACTTTTTTTGGTGCAAGTTTGCTTTGGGAAGTGCTTTGGAGCTTTTTCTTTGTCCAGCCACTGAGCTGATCATCACTGGTTGCTGGATAAAATCCACTTTTCATTTCATGTCACGAACCAATTCGAGAAATGCTTCATTGTTGTTGCACAGAATAAGAAAAGACGACACTTCAAAATGATGATTTTTTTTTTCTCTCAGCTCATGAGGCACCCAGTTATTGATCTTTTTCACCTTTCCAATTTGCTCCAAATGACAAATGACTGTTGAGTTTTTTGGCAAGTTCTTGTGTAGTTGTAAGAGGATCAGCTTAGATGATTACTGTCAGCTGGTCCTTGTCAACTTCTGATGGCCAGCCACTATGTTCTTCATCTTCAAGGTTCTCGTCTCCTTTGCAAAACTTCTTGAAACACCACTGCACTGTACATTCATTAGCAGTTTCTGGGCCAAATGTGTTGTTGACGTTTCAAGTTGTCTCTGCTGCTTTGGGAACCACTTCAAACTCAAATAAGAAAAATCTTTTGGATTTGCTTTTTGTCTAACATCATTTCCATAGTCTAAAATAAGCATAAAATAAACAGCAAGTAATAAGCCATTAGCACAAAAGCATAAAGTAATAAGCTATTAGCAAAAAATCATAAAGTAATAAGTCATTAGCAAAAAAGCATAAAATGATGTATAACATAACCACATTTATTTAAGAATGTATTCCAATATCAAATGGCAAATTTCAACAATGCCAAAACTTCAATTACATTTGCACCAACCTAATATTATCATAGGCAAGATTCTTTACATTTAGGCGCAATAAAAAACGTAGTAAACCCTCCCACTATCAAGGACCGTAATTAGAAATAAACGAAATAATATGTTAGTAAAAATTTATTGAGTGTGTGCCAAGCCGTGTTCAAAATACTGTAGACGTATTAACTTATTCTCAACAAAAATTCGTAAAGTAAGTACTATTATAACATCATTTCCATTTTACAGATAAGAATACTAAGGCCAAACAGATAAAGAAAACTACACAGGTATTCAGGGTAGAGCCAGTGTCTATAGAACTGATACTCTTAAACTCCACCCTCTACTGCCTCAGTAAATTCTGGATACCCAAATATTAGTCCCTGCACATTGTTGTCCTTCTCATTAAATTGGCATTTACTTAGCCTGGAGATTTCAGCCATAGGTTGATTTTGTTCTTGGAGTACCTGAGTTTCCTGTTCACCATATTTTTCTCTCTCAGTGCCCTCCTCCCAAACCTCAGTAGTATTTTCCCTTCCTCTCACCCCTCTTGAATATATTCTCAAAACAATGCTCAGTAATAGCTTAAGAGCTATCACTTGAAACAAGTGACAGTGTCTTAGAATTACATAGGCTCAGTGAAGGGGCTTTCAGTTGTTTGGAAACCCACCACCTGTACATAAGCAGACACCATGATTTCTAAAACAAATGTGAAATGACTTACAACTCAGGATCAGTGTCTTCTGCAGACATTCAGACACTGCGTTTCTGGTTCTTTTTTAACCTCCTGCCTTTGAGCTCCTCAAGCGCAGGTTGTAGTCTATAAGTGGGACCTGTTCTTGCTTAGGCTATGCTCTGTGATCTTTTAAGGAATTGAACTGTTTGGACGTATACAAAGTATCTTTTGTACACTTCAGCCTGGACAAATGAAGATGCCACTTTTTGGGCACAAATTATATAAAATACAAAATATTGTCAAATATTTTGTATTATATAAAATACAAAATAAAATTATATAAAATACCAAATATTGTCACAAAATACAAAAAATTGTGATCTCAGTTTGTAGAGATCACGATTCTGGGAAATTAAAATAATGATTTCCCTTTCCCCAGATTTTTCTTCTATCATTTACAAAAAGAGATGGGAAAGAGAAGGTGCATATTAAAACAATTTGGGGGCTGTTAGAACTTAATTTTTTTTGTTTGTTTTTTAAGACTCAATGACAGACAGACCTATTGAGCTCTTAAGCTTTGAGCTTTAATAGAGCTTTTCTAGAAGACTGTGAAACTTGCATTAGAATTAAGCTTGACAAAGCTGGTATAGTTTTAATTTGAAGGGAAATATTGGGAAGAATAAATAAAAAGGCACTTTCTCACCCCATTTTCAAGTTGGTTTGCTCACAGACCATTTCGTGGTAGCAGATTCATTCTCATTAAGGATGACACAAGGGGCAGGTAAATCTAAAAGTGGCCATTAATTTTATGTTGTCATCTAGCATTTGCACAAATGTCTCCATATTGATCCATTTTTTATTAAAAAAAGAAAGACAATGTGATCTCAGATATTTGCATAATTATAGGCTAATTTTTAAAAAATTATTCATCTGCACATTTCATATTGGTACTTTCACCTCCATATGTGTAAGTTTTTCCTACTTCTTGCAAATAATTAATGAGACAGTTGATTATATTTGTGGTAAAATCTTCCACTTGAGTCAGTAATGAATCTCTCACAGATAAGTCCTGTTTAGTCCAAGAAAAGACTAAGTCCTCAGCTAAGGGACTTAATAAATTGATTCATTGTGCTGGCCTCTCCCTGAGCCTGGGTTAAGAGGGATGAGTCTCTTTAAGGACTGTAGGCAGCTTTTCCTCACTATCTCCATGAGAATTCTTTCTTGAAACTCTGGAATTTCAAAAATCTAAAACAGTGTGACAAAGCAGTTTAATATTCCTCTAGCCTGTTGTAGCTTTGAACCTTATAAATAGCTCCTGTAGTAAGGCTTATTTTATTTCTGTATCATCCAGATTGAGCCTAATAACAGTTCTATGTTTGTAAAATGTTTTGTACACAAAGGATTAGTGCATCTGGGAGTGAGTTCTTTTCCATAAGGAAAACTATTCTGTAACGAACAAATTCAGAAAGAATCCATGAGTTATAGGGAAAATTTAAGAAGGGTGGTCTTCTGGGATCCTAGCAACATAGATTTCTCTGCTTGATATAGAAACCCACTTCCTCATAGTTGGAGAGAAATCTGATAGAGAATCAGAAGTGGGAATGAAAAAATACTGCTGAGGCACAAAATAAATACTAGGGCAATTTAGACAAAGAAAGCATCTTAGTGTGTACATTTTATCTGTCCTGAGACGAGGCCAGCACGTCAGTTTGTCAGTTGAAAAAAAGCACGAAAAAGGCGGAATTAGCATTATAGGTCCTTTTTTGTTTGTTTGTTTGTTTTTGGTTTGGGCTTGGAATAAAGTTAATCATAATTTATTTATCAATATGATTTGACCAAGGCGAACTCTTAATGGACAGCTTAGAATCTGGCTGTTGGGCAGCATGGGTGTCTATGAATCTGAAAATCCTGATATTCTGACTCTTTCTAGGGTGCAGGGAAAGCAGCCCCTGGAGAGGGAAGTCCTTAGAGGCAGCGTGAGCACAATGCTTCACAGCACAACCAGGGGCTTTGTTGTGAACACTCCCTTTACCAAACCCAGTATGAGTGTCTTCAAAGCAGTGACGGAGAGCAAGGGAAATCCCAAACTCAAACAGAATAAGCTGGCACCTGCCTCCTTACACACATTATTATCTCACCTAATTTTGACAGCTCCTTTAAGAAAGTTAATCATAATTTATTTACCAATATGATTTTACCAAGGCATTTCCATTTTACTGAGGCAGTAACTAGAGTCATGAAAATTAGCAATTTCCCAGCATCAGTAATGAATCTCACACAGATAAGCCCTGTTTCATCCAAGAAAAGACTAAGTCCCTGGCTAAGAGACTTCATGCGTTGATTCATTATGCTGGCCTCTCCCTGAGCCTGGGTTTGGAGTTAAAACCAGGTCCAATCCAAAAATCCTCATTCTGTTAATTTATCAGGCCAGTTTCCTGTAAATGGGTAATGTCAGAGGAAGAATAATAGAACAAATATTTTAAAATTTTTTATAGAATAAAAAAAGTAACGTCAATTGGTGAATATGTGAAAAAATCATTACAAATACAATGAAAAACATTCCTTGGAAGTGCGTTTCTATAAACATTTCAATTCATGGAAAAGTTCCTAACATATAATTTTGGCACATCTGTGTGTGTGTGTGTGTAATCATCCATCCATAGTTAAATCTGAGGTTTTTAAAAGTAGTTTCAAAACAGAGGAGAGAGGATTTTTTCTTTGAGCTCTAATAATGATGTAATTTTATTATTTGTGCGTATATAATAAGTGATAGAATATTTATGCTAAAGCCCAGAAGAATTCCAATTAAGCAGCACAATTTTAGTTATTTTATAAATACATATAGAGTGTTTAAAATTATTCAGTACTTTTCAAGCAATTGAATAAATACTGTTTTCCCTGGTGGCAGAAAGGGGTCCAATGGGTAAATATTGTATTTCATGTTTGGGAAAAACTACGTTAAGTGCTCTGGTTTGTTGTGCAAACAAAGATAAATCAAAGTTGCCTTGCAGGATGGATTTGCTTGTTTTATTTTTTAAAGAAATTAAATACATAAATAAATCTAACAGGAGCACAGCCAAGAAAGCAAGAAAAGAAATATTAAAATTTAAGAATTTTAATTCCACAGAATTCTAAATTCTTACAAATTTTGACTTTAGGTTGGTTTTATGTGCGTTGAACTCTGTATACTTAGCATTGCTTCTTGAAATTAGGTCTTGATGTTTGGGGCAGTAGGGCCCAAAGGAATGACAGATTTTGTTCTTATTTTTATTTTTTTAAAATTATACTTCAAGTTCTGGGATACATGTGCAGAACGTGCAGGTTTGTTACAATGGTATACATGTGCCATGGTGGTTTGCTGCACCCATCAACCCATCATCTACATTAGGTATTTCTCCTAATGCTATCCCTCCCCTAGCGCCCGCCTCCCCCGACAGGCCCTGGTGTGTGAAGTTCCCCTCCCTGTGTCCATGTGTTCTCATTGTTTAACTCCCACTTATGAATGAGAACATGCAGTGTTTGATTTTCTGTTCCTGTGTTAGTTTTCTGAGAATGATGGTTTCCAGCTTCATCCACATCCCTGCAAAGGACATGAACTCATCCTTTTTTTATGGCTGCATAGTATTCCATGGTGTGTATATGCCACATTTTCTTTATCCAGTCTATCATTGATGAGCATTTGGGTTGGTTCCAAGTCTTTGCTATTGTGAACAGTGCCACAATAAACATATGTGTTATTGTTATTTTTAATTTATGTTTCAATCTTGTCTGGATAAAAATATGACAAAAGACTGTAGGGCCAACCAATAAATGAGTATGAGAAGTAGTTAAATACTAAACAGCAAGAAGTTATTGACTTGTTTTCAGTTAATGAATATTATTCTAAATGATATTAATTTCATTTTTTCCATTTCTCTTTTCTTTCCTTCTCTCATTCACAATAAATCAATACATTCATATGTATAAATGTAGTCAATTGCTTCTTAAAGGTAAGACTTATGCATAAACAACAAGTGATCACTTTTTTTTTCATTTAAACTGGTATATTCTGCTGTGTTAAATGTGCCCAATTCATATTTTAAGTCCTTTTGGACACCTATCTCAACAGGTGGAAGACAGTGTGCCAGAATGTAGTAGCAAGGATTGGGCCATCTGAAAATATGAAGAATTCTATAGGGGACATATAGAATTAACCTAAATCAGATTTTGTTATCATATAGAAACACATCAAAATTAGCTTTTGTATTGGATAAGAAGTCAAACCAGTGCACGAAGATTGGAGTCTCTTCTAGAATATTGTTTTAGAATTTATTTAGCCTACATTAAGGATATATTGTCTCACTAATGACAGTTCATCCAGAGAGTCTTCACTCTTTCTGACTCTTCAGAATTCTAACATCTAGTTAATTAGTCTTTCTAGCACTAAACAGTTTCTACTTAAATTCGAAGCCCCCTAATATAGACAAGAGATACTCTGTTTGATTACAAAAAAAAAAAATCAAACATGTCAGAAAAGAGATATTCTCTTTCTTTTACAATTAGTGTTTCTTCTTTATAGCCCTTGTTAGATAGCTCTGACATCTCAAAATACATGGCTGACTACTTTAAATAGATATTTTTTGTATAAATTTCACAACAATCTGATTATACTACACTATACTACACTATACAATGTGTTTGATCTCTCCTATTTAATCCCTAGATGTTTGCTTTCTGAGAACCACAGCACACACATAAATATTCTCTCTTCAGTGCTGGCTTTGTCACTGCCTTAGTCTGTTTAATATTGTTGTAAAAGAATACCAGAGGCTGGGTAAATTTTAAAGAAAAGAGGTTTATTTGACTCATGGTTCTCCAGGCTGTACAAGAAGCATGATACCAGCATCTATATCTGATGAGGGCTTCAGGCTGCTTCCCCTCATGGTGGAAGGTGAAGGGGAGCAGGCGTGTATAGAGATCACATGGTGAGAGAGAAAGCAAGAAAGAGAGGGGAGGTGTCAGGCTTTTTTTTTCTCTCTTTCTTTTTTAGCAACCAGCTTTCACAGGAACTAATAGAAAACTCACTCACCCTTTTCCCATCCTGCCCAGGGCATTAATCTATTCATGACGGATTCATTCCCATAACCCAAACACCTCCCATTAGGCCCCATCTCCAACATTGGGGATCAAATTTCAACACAAGTCTTAGAGGGGACAAACATCCAAACTATAGCAGTCAGCAAACTTCATTATGTCCATGTTTCTGCATACCTCACTATTTTGGTCCAAGAACCTGTCTATATGTCTTATCCTGATCTCACCTGGCTCATTGTGTCCTGCTGCCATCCATGCCAATTAGTTTGATCTCTACAGAGTTAGTTGAAGCTGGGTTTGATAAAATAAATGGAGATAATGTTTGGGGGAGTTAGGGAAAGGAAATAGAGTCTAGGGGAGTAAGTGACCCTCTAGAAGGAATGGAATGTTGGTGAAAGAGCCAGAATACAAACCAGGGAAAGAAGCCACACAGCCTCAGGGGCACATAGGGACAGATCTGGAATTTTCATGAAGCTGAGGGTCTATGCTGAAGACAGAGAATTAGAGAGTGAGTCACACTAGAGTAACATTGTAGCTAAAGACCTTGATATATCAGGAAAAAGTCATAACTTGAGGAGAGCTGAAGTCAATGATAAATTCATAATCATTGAGAATGAAAAGCTTCATCATCATGACAACTGAGGCACAGATGACATCTTTATGTGGGTTTCAAATAGCTTTTCTAAAAAAGATTTTAAAAATTATTCAATGTTCAACTTATAAATTAATAAAGAATATATTTTATAAAAATTATAGAAACTGAAAAGACAAATCATTGCAAAGTCACCTTCCAAAAATACCTAATGTCAGATACCTACTGATAGCTATTTAAGGATTTTACTATTTATGTACAACTGTTACATGCAACTATTTTCCTGTTTATGTGCAACTTTTAACCTAATTATTTTAGTGATAACTATGCAGCTTTAATGTTGCTGATAATTTAATATTATATCCTTCCATGTTATTTAATATTAAAATTTTCCAAACTCTGTTTCCTTATGCTGCCACCATCTACTTCTTTTTGTCAGTTTTAAGGATTCTTAGTTCTGTGAGACCAGGGGATAGGGTAGGTGTAATAGTAAAAAGCATTAGAATGAAAGACAACATAACCTCAATCTACAGTGTGCCTCTTGAGCACCTATTGCGTGGTAGGACCTGTGTCCCGAAAATGTCCAACCTACAGAAGCAGAGGCACATCTCCTAGTAATCTGATTCTGTGCCTTTTTTTTCCTGCTGTTTCCTATGAGCCTAGGACCACACCCCACACCTTCACACATACACTTGCTATGGCTTCAGAGCAGGAGCTAATCTGGTTATTCTCAGGCAGTGGAAAATGGCAATGTCTGGGAATGATCCTGGAGGAAAGCGAGACTGATTTTTGGCTTTGTAATGGAAAACCTGTGGTTTGCTTTTAAGCCTACTGTACACATTGGGTTTTCATGTGGATAAAGAAGATTTTCATAGATCTTTTCTAGTTTTGATGGGGAGAAAATTAAGTTGGGTACTTCCTAATTTGGTTATAACTCTTACAGTATTTTTTATTTCAGTATATCAGAGTACTGTAAAATACACAAAGCTTGAAAGTACAGACCAATGAATGCTTACATATTTATATACTCATGTAAAAAATACCAGCTCACAATATAGGACATTCCCACTTCTATGGAAGGCCCTCCCGAATCTCCTTGTAGTTAATCTCCTCTGCCAAAGGTAACCACTGTTCTGAGTTCTACCATTACAGATTAGTATTGCCCTTTTTCAACTTCAGATGAATGGAATCACATAGTATGTACTCTTCTGTGTCTGGTTTCTTTTGCTAAACATTATGTCTAGAAGAGTCATACCTTTTGCTGTGTGTATCAAAAGTTAATTCTTTATTCTTGCTTTGTAGCATTCTCTTGCATAAATATGCCACCATTTGTTTATTCATTTTTACTGACAAAGGGCATTTGGATTATTGCCATTTTGAGGCTAGTATAAATAAAGCTGCCGGAAACATTCTTGAGCATGTTTTTGGTGAGCATCTGCCTTCATTTCTCTTAAGTATGTACCTGAGAAAAAAATTTCTGGATTATATAGGAGGCATATATATAACTTTTATAGATAGTGCTATATAATTTTGCAGAGTGGTTGATTGAACTAATTTATACTCCTAAAAAATATAAAAAAAGAGGTTTGTTCCAGATCCTAACAGTATTTAGTATTGTCAATCTTAATTTATTTGGTTAAAACATTTTAATCAAATAAAATACCACACAGTCTGCAAATATTTTGAGCGTACACCCCGTTAACAATATTTTTTAGCACATTTACCTATATATTTATATACGTTAAATACTTAAATGTCTGAACTAATACATATACAAAATAAGATTTATGAAAAGATAAGATATTAAATAGAATTGAGAGCCCAGAAATAAACCCATGCATATGGTCAGTTGATCTTCAGGGAATCTTTTTGCACTGTTGATGGGAACGTAAATTGTTACAGCCATTACGTAAAACAGTATGGAGCTTCCTCAAAAAATTAAAAATAGAACTACCACATGATCAAGTAATCCCATTTCTGAATACGTATCCAAAGGAAATCAAATCAGTATGGTGAAGAGATATCTGCACTCCATATTTACTACAGTATATTCACAATAGACAGGACATGGAAATAATCTGTGTCCATCCACAAGATGAATGAAAAAAGAATATATACATATATACACACATATGACATATGTATGTCATATGTATATATGTATATATATGTCATTTATATGTGTGTGTATATGGTGTGTGTATTTTTATGTGTGTATACACACACAACGAAATATTATTGAGCCTTAAAAAGAGAAAATACTGCCATTTGCAACATGGATGAGCCTTGAGGACATTGTGCTAAGTGAAATAAAGCCAGGCACAGAAAGATAAATACTGCATAATCCTACTTATGTGTAGAACCTAAAAAAAGTAGAACTCATAAAACAGAGAGTGAGCTGTGGTTTATAGGGCCTAGGAATTGGGGAAATAGGGAGCTATTGAACAAACAGTGCTAAATGAAGAAAAAAAGGTAAGAGAAACATAGAATTAGCAATTTTTTTTCTGTCAGCCACACAGATTGTCTTGTGCAATTTTTGTAAATACCCCTCTGCTTTAAGGCATACACACGTACCATGGGTCATAATGAAATCAGTGATTACCAGATGGATTGACAATGTTCTGTGTCCCACCAGAGTTTCTTCTGTTCAGTTCTGGAGATAATCTAAGCTAGATGAGAATGCCTAGCTGTATAAAATTTAGAAAAGGCTTAGGGGGCTAATAATTATGAGTCAGTCCAATGTGGTCATCTCCCTGTGTTTCCCTTGTGTGGTGCATCAGCGCAGTGCACCCTGCCCAGGGGACAGCTTTAAGATGTATATGCATGCCTGGAGTGTAGCCCTTTTTTTTCTGTTTGTTTTGCATACAGCTGATTTTTCCTTTGTTAGTGGTGGTTCCTCTAAACTGTGGTTCTCAAAATATGATATGGAGATTCATGGGCATTCCTGACACTATTTAGTGGGAATTCATGAGGTTAAAACTATTTTCATAATGCTAAGGTATTATTTTCCTTTTCATTTTCATTGTCTCACAAGGTTACAGTGGAGTTTTTTACAGGCTAAGACAGATAATAATATGTATGCTTGGATACTTTTATGTTTTAAAACTTTCCAGTCACTATTTAATATGGTAAATATGGATAGATATAACACATATAAACAAACTGTTAGGAATGTAAAAGGGTCCTGGGACCAAAAAGTTTGAGGACCACCCTTTCAAATTAAAACAAGATAAAAAGAGGGCAGATAAACAATATGCTAGACTTTAATAAAAAGTCTAACATAATAAGAAGCATGGATAGATCCATGCTTTTGGGGAAAAAAATTTAATGGAACTCATTAACCAATAAATTATATCCATTGCTTCTCTATGGCATATAGGGTGAAACTAATAACAGCGGAATTACTTTGAAATACAGAGGGATAACCTTGGACTAGCCATTTCAAACTTAGGAGCCAATTGTAACATGAGCCATGGGGCTTCCAAGTTTTCTCAGTAGAAGAGCATTTCTTCTGTCTTGGTATCTAGTATATAACATTTGAGTGTACCTCTCTACTCAACATCATCAACTCTTGACACTTATGACACATGTCAGAGAATTCATCCATGAATTTATCTATAAATTGTTGAAAGTTTCTTGAAACATTTTGATGTTTGAGAGAGACAGGCTAAAGCCCAGTGTTAGCTATGCATTTTTTAGGTTTTCTAAATTCTGTCTTGAAAGAGGGCATCAATGTCTAAAATACCTAAACTATGGTAGTATTCCATAGAAATGTTGAAATGATTTAAAATATCCATCCCTAATTGGTATAAGAATTGTCTTCAGATAAATTGTTGGTAATATTATCCAGAATTTTTTTTCTCTCTCTCTCTTTCTTTTTTTTTCTTTTTTTTTTTTTTAAGACATGATCTTGCTCTGTCACCTGGGCTAGAGTGCAATGGTGCAATCTTAGCTCACTGAAGCCTCGAACTACTGGGCTCAAGCAAATCTTCTGCCTCAGCCTAATGAGTAGCTGGGACTACAGCTGTGCGCCACCATGCCCAGCTAATTTTTGTACATTTTGTAGAGATGAGCTTTTGCCATGTTGCCTAGGCTGGTCTTGAACTCCTGGGCTCAAGTGATTCTCTGCTTTGGCCTCCCAAAGTTCTAGGACTATAAGCGAGGGCGACCACTCCTGGCCTATTATCAAGGATTTGTATATCCATATGATAAATTCCTTATAGGTCTTGGTGCTTGGACAGCATTTATCCTGCCTCTTGATGAATGTGAATACTTTAGTTAGTCAGACATTGCAAACCACATTTCCATTATTGCCTGAGATGAATTTAGCCTTAGATATAATGTTCAACTAGAGTAACTTAGTATTGGAAGCACAGTATGCATTTTCTTTTGGAAATTTTTTGTTTTAAATTTTTTTCATCCGGTTTTATTTATGTTTTTATATTGTTGATTGTTTCTTTTGTGGATATAGGCATGGCATAAGAATTAGTGGATTAATGTCTAACACACTTGTAAAAGTCAAGGTGTTTGTATTAGTCCATTTTGCATTACTATAGAGGAATACTTGAGACTGGGTAATTTATGAAGAAAAGAGATTTATTTGGCTCATGGCTCTATGGGCTGTATGAGCATACTGCCAGCATCTTCTTGGCTTCTGGTGAGGCCTCAGAAAGCTTTTACTAATGGTAGAAGGTGAAGGGGGAGCAGGTGTGTGACATGGCAAGAGAGGCAGCAAGAGAGAGAGGAGGAGGTGCCAGGCTCCTTTGAACAACCAGCTGGCATGTGAGTTAATGGGGCAAGAACTCACTCATTACCATGGGGAGATCACCAAGCTATTCATGAGGGATTCACCCCTGTGACTCAAACACCTCCCATCAGGCCCTACCTCCACTAATGAGGATCACATTTAACATGAGATTTGGAGGGACAATACCCAAATCATATCAGTGTTCAATGTTTGGAATTATAATTTGAGTAGCAGTTATAATTTGGATAAAAAATAGTTTTTCTCAAATTATTGGGGCCTTAATCTGTATAATCAACATAACTTTCCCCTATGTTAGTGGTTTTCAGCTTTTTATTTGTACTCCAAACTACCAGAAATACTGACTTACTCTGGTTTGTAAGAATAGGTCACTGTAGCCATAATGTTAGTTATTGAAGTTGGAAATAGTTAAAACTAATTGTGAGTGGAATGTACATGTACATTTTCTGTATGGGCTAGAAATTAATTAGGCAAATTAATACAGACCAGCTAAGTATTTTTAGATTTTAGAAATCACTGAGTCACATCTGCATGATTTTTGCTGTTTTCAGATTCTATCAAGCTCTTTCCTCTTTCTCCTGTTATCTGATCTTTGATGCAAGACCAAAAAGACCATAATATAAGAATAAAAATCAGTCCTCTGAGGAAAAAGTACAGTATGTGTTCCAATGGACAGAAAAATAGAGACAAAATTTAACATTACACGTTCACAGACAGGGACAAGAGCATTGTAGGCAAAGACACACCCTGAGAAACAGTACAGGGATGGGAAAATTTAGTTGGTGATGCCTTTAGAGAGTCCGTGGTCTGTTCCCGCCAGTCTCCTGTGCCTACAACAGCTGCCTGACACCTCACCCTCAGATCTCCAAATTCTAGCTCCCATATTTCCCCTGGAAATACCATAAGGAGTAATCTAAACTTAATTTGGTAGACGACAGAAAGTTATAAAAGGTATTTGAGCAGGTGTCAGAATTTAGCTGCACATTTTTAAAATTAATCTAGCAGGAATGCATGGGAAGGTTTGGGATGTGGAGGGAACTGGAGACAAGGGCAGAGAGGGTCAGTCATCAAGGCTCAAAACAGTCCCATACCTAAAATCTCCAGATTGAAGTTCCCAAGTCTGGCCTTTGTCTGTGATTTCTCAGCAGGTGATGCTGTGGGGAAGTAAAGATGCGAAATCAGAGAAGAAAGGAGAAGCAGGTGGGTTTACAAGACAGTGAACTTGATGCCAATTCATGTATACGATACTAGAATAGTATAGCAAGGAGTTGATTTGTAAAAGCTATTAGGGTAAGGAGCCATCCTGAATTCTCTATCTTATCATCTCTTTCTCAGATGGCTTTACTAGATGATTAGGTGGAGAAAATGTGATAGCCACTGTGGATTAGACTGTGGTAGTACATTTAACAATGTCACTGTGGATAAGATAGAACAATTTAGGCTGAATATGAGGAGAGTCCCACAGCACACTACTGTAAATGTAGCTCTTAAAAACTCCAACAAAAGAAGCTAACAGTTTCCTACTATAAACCAATATAACCACCCCAGATCCCATGCTGTGCATACATTTTTAAGAATATGTTCTAATAAAATATATGGCAATAGAGAAAATTTGTTTAGCTACTCCCTCTGGGAGCCAAGAATCTTTCATTTAAATGTAGCTAGTCCTCCAGGGGATTGAGGAAGTGCTGGTGAGGACTAAGTTGATAATAAAAACTCTCAATTTGAGTAGAGTTTTCTTAAGTACTGTGTTTATGCCTTCAAAAATGGACAAAAGCTATTAATAAGGCCCATTAAATGTTTATATCTGCTGGATGAACTCCTAGGACTTATCATTTGGAAAACAGGGGTTGCCTCTTAGGAGGAATGGACCCTGTCCACAGGTGTCTTCTATGTCTGGGGAAAGGGTTTCTTTACAGAGAGCTGGAACCATGAGAGCCAGAGTTCTCATTCCCAGGTAGAGAACAAAGGAGAAAGGAGGAGGGCTCTTCTCTTCATGTTTGTCACCTGTTGATCATCAAGAATGGAGAGATTGAATTATTTGGGAAGTAACTTGTATCTTATTAAAATATAGCACAATAGACAAGATGTGAAATAATTTTACTCTTGTTATTGCCTGTGAGAAGACATTAATTGAAAAAACTTTCAGCAACAAGTTTAGTTTAGTTTCCCCTGAGGAAAAAATAAACCACCACAACAGTGGTGCTGAGAGGCAGCCTATATTGTACAGTCCATTAACACTAAAAGAAATAATTAGTTTTCCCAGTGATGACTGATGAATTATTTTAACTTGCTTATAAACATTAAGGGTACATCAACAAAGCAAAATTTCCCAAAGTATTCAAAACAAAGAAAAACAACACAATTGTATGTTTGTTTATTATCTCAGTATTCAGATGATTGCCCTAAATATTCAATTTCTTAATTGTATACAGCCATTTTCATATATACCCACCAACTGACAAGATTATCATACAAATAAATTAAAATTATGAAAAAGGTTTGAAAGAGTATTATTTATTTCTGCAGTATTTTTGGCTAATTTTTATTCATGAAGATAATTAAACTGAAAATAATATCTAGATTTCATAAACATAAATCATAGCTAAATATCAATAATAACTTGGTTATGCACAAGGACTTTGGGACACTGAAATGGTTCTATGAAATGTATAATTGTCTTCTCTGAGGATACTTCAGTGTGGAAAAGATAATATTATATTTTTGATACTCTTAATTTCTAGACATAATGATTCACTAAATTCCAAACTGGGCTTATTAACTCATGAGTGTGGATGCATTTTATCATTGAATTCCAGTAACTACTATTTCTAGGGAACTAAAATTGAAGACCTCATTTTAACATGAAAAGATACATCATGATGATTCTGAAAATGAGTTAATTGTGTTAAAAAGAAAAAATATATTGCTATGTCTTTCACTGCCCTTTACTTTCTAACTGGAAAAATGCCATCTTATAGAACAAGGAACTGGCTCTGTCATAGATAAATTCTATTTCTTTGAAGGTTGAATTTCTTTCTAAGTCCTGGAACAATTCAGAAAGTTTAGGATTATATTATCACACCTAACCAGACAACTAGATTGCATCTATTCTGACAGTTGGATACCTGAAGAAGTACAGGTTTTCTCTGGTACCTGAGAAACTTTTTATTTATGATAATTAGAACTTTTAAAATGATGGTAATGTCAGGCTTTGAGACTGTGGACAACTACTTCTCATCACTTGGAAGATGTATCTCTGAATTATTGGAAAAGTCAGTAATGACTACTCATTTTTCTCTTATACTGAAAAATTTTAATATGTGAATATTTAACATCTATATATATTAGGTTGGAGCAAAAGTAATTGGTGCAACCTTTGGACCAACCTAGTAGAATAAATGGCAGCAAGCTGTCAAAGGAGCTCAAATTCTCAAAGTAGTTTAGAATTTTAGATTGCCAAAGCTTTACTCTTATTTACTTTCACGTGTTATAGGAGAACTTATTATTCTTCAACAGGAAAGTATATTTCATAATCCTCATGTGAAAAAAAAATCAGAGACATTTTAACATATTGATAAGGGCTTTTTGACAAGCCATTTGACTGCCTCATTGGTGCTCAGACTTGTCATTCTTCCTATGTTACTGAGCAAAGACTGTTCACGGCATTTAAAGTTGTGTTAGGAAATTACTTGTTAATTGCAAAGGGGGAGAGAAGGGCTTTTACATTAGAGAAGTGGTGGTCACCACTTTAAACAAAGCATTAAAATCAGCATCACTTATAGTGGAACAACCTGATAGCCTGTGGCTCTTGGTGGAAAACAATGTGAAGTACACAGCATCATCTTTGATGTGTTCTCACCAACAATGTTAAATTTTGTTCTAATGAAGGCTTTGATATAACTTTTAGTTTCTAGAAAACACAAGAATATAGGAAAGAGTTACTGCTAGCAACAGTTGGATAAATAGACAGATGATAAGGCAGGCATTTAATAAGGAAACTAGCTTGGTTACTTCAAAACATTTGTTTTATTTCAAGACAAAGCGTGTAATAAAAATGTTCAAGAAACTGTTCAAGTTTAAAAGAAGCTAAAGAGACATAATATCCACATCAAATCTGTGTTAGTTATCTATTGCAGTATGACAAATTACACCAAAACTTACTGGTTTAAAACAACAAACATTTATCATCACGCAGTTTCTACGGGTGAGAAATCTGAGTATAGCTTAACTGGATGCCTCTGACTAAAGGTCTCTCATGAAGTTGCAATCAGCTATTGGCCAGGTTGCAGTCTCATCAGAAGCCTCAACTGGAGAAGGAGGGTGTGAGAATCTGCTTCAAGCTCATTCATGTGGCTGTTGATAAGTCTGTTTCTTGCCATGTGAACATTTCCACAGGGATGCATTACAATATTGCAGTTGGCTTCTCTAAGGATAAATGATGCAAGACAGATCTGAGAATGCCCAAGATGGAATTCCATGTCTTCTTATAACTTCATCTTAAAAGTGATACTTTATCACTTCTGTATTCTATTCCTTAAAAGTGATTTGATAAGTCAAGCTCACACTCAAAGTGGGAAGGTGGGAGGTATACACAATGACATGAAGACCTTGGGATCAGGCAGGGATTACTGGCGGCTATCTTAGATAATAAATAATGTTAATGTTATGGTAAAAACAAAAACAAAAACAAAACTCATGATGTTGATGAAACCAGCTTTCTCCAGGTCTACTTCTATTGTTATAGTACCTATTATATTCCTTAATACCTATATTTACATGGTCGCCACTTTGGGAAAGGGTGAAAAGATTTCCTGGGAGAGTAGGGTGTCTGTGGATTTGATATGTTCTATACTCAGTTAATCTAGTTTTCTGCTCTTTATGCTTTTCTTCAGGATTTTTATTAGCTTTTGTTTTGGAACTTTCCACCATATAACAGCTCTTCTACTTAAATCTGCCATTACCCTCTCAACATTTAACACTATTTTCACACACTCTTGAATAATGAGTCTTCAGTATGATTTGCATCTACTGATAATTTCAACAGTGCTACTTTTTGAGCCATCTAACAGTTATCCAGAGTACATAATTTTCCAAGTTGTTAGTGATACTGTGATTCTTTAATTATATATGGTGTTCTATGTGGAAATTTTGTTCCAGGTCATACATACACATTCACTAATAATAGGACAGTTTGGCTTATTTGTTCTTTCTAGCCCCATTGCAATATAATTGTGATCTCTATAGTATAATTATTTATTGAACTTCTCTTAAAGTGTTTTTTTTTTTTTTTTTTTTTTTGAGTCATAGTCTCACTCTGTGGGCCAGGCTGGAGAGCAGTGGCACAATCTCGGCTCACTGCAACCTCTTTCTCCAGGGCTCAAGTAATTCTCCTACCTCAGCCTCCTGAGTAGCTGGGATTACAGGTGTGTGCCGCCACACCAGGCTAATTTTTGTATTTTTAGTAGAGACAGGGTTTCATCATATTGGCCAGGCTGGTCTCGAACTACTGACCTCAAGTAATCCACCCTCTTGGGCTTCCCAAAGTGCTGGGATTACAGGCATTAGTCACCGCCTAAAGTGATTTATAAAAAGCTGTTTATCATAACATTCATTGTTTTCAACTGTGAGATCATACCCTCAGGAATAAATCTTAAATCTGTGCTATTTTTTTTTTTTTTTGCCTTTTTCCTTACCAATTCCACTAGTTAACCTCTACTCATCTAAAACCATTATCGACTGAGGTTTTTATCAGACTAATGTATGTTTTCCCAGTAGTACATTCGTTGTCAAAATGAACATCATTGATAGATCTTAGTGACAACTTTGATATGTGGCAATTCCCTGTTCTTAGGTATATTTAAGAGACACAAGGCCTTATTTTTATTTATATATGTATTCCACTGAAATCCAGAGTACTTTTACAATTTAACCCTTAGCCCAAGGTATTTCAAACAATGTATCACTTATTTATGTATTTATTTTTTTCTCATAGCAGAATCATTATATGTTCATGGTAGAAAATGTAGAAACTACAGGAAAGCATAAAGGCTAAAATAAAATTAAAAACCATTTCAATGCTAACCCCAGAAAAAAAAAAAATCACTGGTAACATTTTGGTCTATTTTAAACCTTTTTCCCTCTACCAGCCAAGAAAATGTAAATGAGACAAGGTGGGAATTTCTTCATATAAGAGGAAAACAATAAAACAGAACAAAACAAAAGCAAGAAAGAATAAAAGTAGCCTGTGGGTAGAAAGACAATCCAGACCTTTCATGGCTGCTCCGTAAATTTTTCCAAGACCCAAGTTACTCATAGTTCACTACTATTCCATCCTTTGAGTTCACTATATTCCTAGGGTACCTCATTTTCATGGCCCAAGGTGGCTAATCTAGCTTATCTTTTATCTCTGCGTTCTGGCCAGTAGGATGGAGGAAGGGAATTGAATGAGGGCCCATCCTCAGCCCTTAAAAGAGGCTTTCTGAGAACTCCATGCTTCTTCCATATACAATGAATTGTCCAGAATTTAGTCACCTAGTTGCAAAGGTAGGTGGGCAAGAAGTAGCAGTCTTAGAAAGAAAGGAAGAATAGGAGAATAAATGAAAGAAACTATCAATTTTTTGGTAGGAATTATCTCTAGTTGTTGGGATTATGGGTGACTTATTTTTCTGTATATGTATATATTACATATACTTGTATTTTCTAAATTTGATATAATAAGTGTACACAGAGGTTTAAAAAAACTGGAAAGAGTTAATTTCTATAAAATAGGTGAAAATATCAGGCATTTTTCAGTTGTTTAAAAATAATCAACTGTTTTCTTTTTTAAAAAACTTACATACAAATAGTACTGATATTTCAGCTTGAAGAAACTAAACCAATGCTCTATAGAGGCTAAGAAATATTCCAATATCACAAAGTTTATGCATAATGGAAACTGTCAAGCAGTTAAAAAGATCTCATTTTAAATTCATGCTTATTAAGCAAAGCAACAGTTGTTCCCTCAAAGGAGGGAAACTGATGTTTATTAAATACCTTCATGTGCCAAGTGCCTATAGAATGTATATAAGATTCCTAGTCTACTTAATTATCTAAATCAAGGGTTGGCAAAAATTATCTGTAAAAAGTAAGATAGCAAATATTTTAGGCTTTGTAGACTAAGATGCTGAATCAAGAATATTATTTGGGTACTTAACGAAAAATAAATGTCTTTTTTTTTGGTTTTTCAAGCATTTAAAAATATAGGGGTGAGGGGAAATATTTTTCCACCCTCTGTAGGTATGATAATTTTAGTCTCTGATAATTTTAGTCTCTAGAATAAACTGACAGTAAGTGAATTAACAGGAGAAAAAGCATGTACATTTTTTATGTGCATGTGCTTGAGAGCATCACAAAACACAGCTTAAAGAAGGGTCCCATGATTGAATCTTAGATAGCAATTTGCACTACAGAAATAAATAGAAGATTGGGCCTTCTCTGGAGGAGGTGGAAACACAAGCTATGGAATGGTGAGGGGAGGAAATGCATGATGATCAAAGATTGTCTTATCACACAGATAAAGTCTCTCTGGTATGGCCCTCAGAAGAATAGGTGAAAACTCTATCTGGGTTTAATGCTCTAGGCATGGAAACTTTTAGTCCCTTCTCCTGTGATATGAATTAATCTTGCCTGGTTAATGTCGATTAGAGGATTACAGGGAGGGTGTTCACAGTAATCACATATTTTGGCAGGAACTTCCTTTAGTCATATAAGGGAAAGTGCAGGGAAGCACTTTATGGGAGAAAGAATATGGAGAGACTAGGGGCAGAGGAGTCAGTGAGATCTTAGTTTTGAGGCTGCTTCTTTATTTATTTATTTATTATTATACTTATGTTTTAGAGTACATGTGCACAATATGCAGGTTTGTTACATAGGCATCCATGTGCCATGTTGTTTTGCTGCACCCATTAACTCGTCATTTAGCATTAGGTATATCTCCTAATGCTGTCCCTCCCCCCTCCCCCCACCCCACAACAGTCCCCCGAGTGTGATGTTCCCCTTCCTGTGTCCATGAGTTCTCATTATTCAATTCCCACCTATGAGTGAGAACATGCGGTGTTTGGTTTTTTGTCCTTGCGATAGTTTACTGAGAATGATGTTTTCCAGTTTCATCCATGTCCCTACAAAGGACATGAACTCATCATTTTTTATGGCTGCATAGTATTCCATGGTGTATATGTGCCACATTTTCTTAATCCAGTCTATCGTTGTTAGACATTTGGGTTGGTTCCAACTCTTTGCTATTGTGAATAGTGCCGCAATAAACATACGTGTGCATGTGTCTTTATAGCACCATGATTTATAGTCCTTTGGGTATATACCCAGTAATGGGAGGCTGCTTCTTTAGTGCAAAGTACTCAGAATGTCAAAGCACCATAGTTTGTGGTATTGTTTTTCTGAGCCCCAACAGTACAAACCCTTCTTAGCTCATGGCCAATATTAAATCAGTGGCAGGCACTAGTTTGGCTACCTCTGAGGTAAACAACTCAGTGTAATGGACAGTTATTTGCTCATTGTGCAGATGAGCAAATAGTGACTTAGAATGCCTTCCCTTGCTCACAAAACTAGTGAGTAGCATGACTGAGATTATACCCACATTTATCTGACTTTAAAATTTATGCCCTTTCCACTTGTCCATGCTGCAGAACATGCAAACACTTATATAGAAAAATGAGTTTTTTAGTAGAAGAAAATGTCATCAGAAGGGAGAGTTTTTCCAGGCCCTGCCAGGATCCTGTGGTTTGAGACCAGGCACTTTCTTCTCACCTGATGCTATAATGCACTTCAAGTAAGTCAAGGACCCATTTAAGAAACTATGAATAAGCGCCTGAAAGGGTAAGTCTGTGTTTACTATAGTAATTATTTTATGTTGTGTAAAACTGGTCCTATTCTTTGGCTTTAGTAAAAGCCAAGATCTTTGTGTTCAAAGGGAAAAAAAGGAAAGATAATCCATATTGTAACTTTATTTGAAAATAGAAATCTAGGGAGGTTTTAAGCAGTGTTTCTAGGCCCTTTTCTACTTAAATGATGTTGCGATTGTGTCCTTAAAGAAAAGGCTCATTGAATGCAGTGTGTTAGTCATGAATGGCAACAAATCTGCTCCCACAGGAGGGACCTGACCTGCTGAGTCATGCACTCAAAAGCAAGAAATGACAGACTGCAACTGGAGTTGACAAGAAAGGGCCTTGTATAAAGGTGTCCTGTGAATTGAGCAGGAAGAGCGGGGTTGCTGAGTGATGTAAAAGTTCACTGGTTCTCAGTAGCTAGGGGTTTGAAGAACCTCAGTAGGGACAGTCATTGAGCATATAGTAATCATCACTCCTCTCTGTTGAACTCTCAGGGCTTGCCAAGCTTATTGCATAGCTAGTTGTAAACTTCTAATTTTTCACAACAATGCTGATAGGTATGTATTATTCCAAATTTATAAATGATGCAACTGAGGCTCAGCAAAATTAAATCATTTTCAAGGTTACACATTTATAGGTAGTGGAGCTGCATGGAAACATGAATCTTTATTTATTTTTATTTTTAATTGACAAATAATAATTGTATATGTTTATGTGGCACGATGTGATATTTTGATACATGTATACATTGTGGAATGACCAAATCAGGACAATTAGCCTATCCATCACCTCAAATATTTATCATTTATTTGTGGTGAGAACATTAAAAATTAACTCTTTTAGGTATTTTGTAACATATAATACGTTATTATTAATTACAATCACCTTGTTTTGCCACAGAAGCCAGAACTGATTCCTCCTATCTAACTGAAACTTTTACTTGTTGATCAATGTCTGCCTTTTCTCTGTCTACCTTCTTTTCCTCCACCCCAGCCTCTGGTAAACACCATTCTACTCTATACTTTTATGAAATTGGGTGTTTTAGATTTTACATGTAAGTGAGATCATATGGTCTTTGTCTTTCTGTGCCTAGCCTGTTTCACTTAACATAATGTCCTCTAGGTTCATTCAGGTCATCACAGATGACAGAATTTCCTGTTTTCTTTTTAGGGCTAAATAGTATTCCATTGTGTATATATACCACAGTTTTCCCCCTTGGATTACTTACTTTCTTGTACTTTAGTCAGACTCTTCCCCAAATGTGTTTCAATCTCCATAATGGCCTCTTTTCCAAAGAGCTTAAAACTGTGCCCTGCCTCTTATCATCTTTATGATACCTCCTGCCCTGTTACATAAAATATTTTAAAATAAATACTGAAACAAGAACTTAGCTGAGTTTTGCAAAACAGAACTGTGTTCTAGGCCTACATTTATAGAAAGTGAGGGAGGAGGGCAGGTGCCACGGCTCACACCTGTAATCCCAACAACTTTGGGAGGCCAAGGCAAGAGGATCGCTTGAGCCCAGGAGTTTGAGACCAGCCTGGGCAACACGGAGAAACCCCATCTCTACAACATACACAAAAATTAGCTGGATGTGGTGGTGCATGCCTGTAGTCCCAGCTACTTGGAAGGCTGAGGTGGGAGGATTGTTTGAGCCCCAGAGGTTGAGGCTGCAGTGAGTCATGAGTGTGACACTGTGACACTGCACTCTAGCCTGGGTGACACAGTGACACCCTGTCAAAAAGAAAGAAAGACAGAAAGAGAGAGAGAGACAAAGAAAGAGAAAGAGAAAGAAAAGAGAGAAAACAAAAGAAAAGGAAAAGAAAAGAAAGTGAGGGTATGAAAGAGCAATAAGCCCATGAGGGTACGTCCACACCCAAGGTCATCACATTGGATGGGGCAAGTGAGATGGAAAAGGGTTACTGAGTCTTGGGGCCTCCAGAAACATCAGAAATTAATTGATTTATCAATTGGGAAAGTCTTAGAAAAATGTATAAAGACACACTGTCTGCACATAGGAGGCATTCACTTCCCCTCAATGTAGACTAAAAAAAGATGAAAGAAAGCCCATAAGCCCACATTAACCAAACGCACACACATGAGAAACTCCAAGTGTCCAGATTAACACCCTCAAATAGGCACTTGGTGTTTTCAGCTCTGGGGCTGGAGAGAAGATATGGGGCTTTGGCTTACAGAGACAGAAGCCTCTGTCCCCAGAGAGGGGATAATAGCTTCCAAAGTCTCTGGCAAGTGATCTGGCAGGTGGTACTTGACAAGCTGGATGAGAAGGAAGTACTGTTTTGAAGAAGATTCTCCCCTCCTTCCATTTCACCAAGACAGTGACTTGCAGAAAGTTTGTGTCCTATGCATTTCCTGAATATAGAGGACTGGCATTTCTAAAGAGCGCATCTCTGAAGGGACAGATGCTGGCCATTTAAATGTGGGCTTTGTGTGTTGTGAACTGACTGGTTCCATGCAGTAGGACCAGGTCCAGTTTGCTAACAACAGTTGTATTTGCAGAGCCCAACACTGTCTCTGGCACTTAGTAGGCACACAACAAATGTTTGCTGAATGGTTGAATAAAATAATCCAGAATGAAAATATCATTTCCCCATGAACATAAATTATAACTTTTTTCATTGGTTATCAGTTATCAAATTAGCATGGCACTAGCATCAAAACAGACACATCAACCAATGGAATAGGATAGAAAACCCAGAAATAGATCCACACATCTATGGTCAGTTGATTTTTGACAAATGTGCCAAGAACACACAATAGAGAAAGGGCAGTCTCTTTAATAAATGGTGTTGGGAAAACCATGAATAGATATACACATACAAAAGAATGAAAATAGACCTTTGTCTCACTCCTTATGCAAAAATACACTCAATATAAACAATAGACTTAAACGTAAAACCTTAAACTGGAATACTATTTGAAGAAAACATATGGGAAATGCTCCATGACATTGGGTAGAGATTTCTTGGATATGACCCCAAAACACAGGTAACAATGCAAATGCAAATATAGACAAATGGGATTGCATCAAACTAAAAAGGCTTCTGCCAGCCGAGAAAACAATAAAGTGAAGAGACAATCCATGGATTTGGAGAAAATACTTGCAAATCATACACTGGATAAGGGGTATACTATCCAAAATATACATACACTATCCAAAATATACAAGGAACTCAAAATATCCAGTAACCAAAAAACTCTCAAATAATCCTATTAAAAATAAACAGAAGATGTGAATAGATATTTATCAAAAGAAGAAAAGCATAAGTCTTTAACTCAAATCTCATGACCCTTTTAATATATCATACTGCTGCTTATGCTATTTAACAATGACCCAGAGGGTTGTGTTGAAAGTGTGCACGGAGCATTTAAAAAAAATTGCTTTAGCATTGTTTTGCTTGTGAGATAGAGATAGTGTCACTAGTTGGAATGAATGCACAATTACAGGTATTTAATTCGTGGTCCCTGCATTCATTGAGTATACTTGGGAAATGACATGGATTTTTGAATTTGAAGGCTAGATGTTAAGCTACTGGAAAAGTATTGAGAAAATGCAATTCTTCTCACTCTTCTGCTATTGAGCCTTGGGGCCTAACTGCATTGAAAATGAAGAAGTAAGTTGATTTTTCAGTTAACATGATTAAACAGTGCAATTCAAATATAGAGATTGTCAAAGCACAGCCTATAGAAATTATTTGCTCCGAGGGTAGAACTTGCTTTGATATGGTAGTTAGTAAGTTTTATAAAGTTTTTTCTAAATAAAACACTTAAAGTTCTCAAGTCTTTTGAATACGGCACTTAAAGAAATTAAATAGCATACTTTATTGGGCATTGAGAAATACAGTTTGGAATATGAACAGAATTTTACTAGTTTAAGATACTTTATGTTCTGAAACTGTTTACCTTTCTGGTTGCATCTCTTGCTGTTTGCTACCACACATTTTTTTAAATTCCTGCCATAAACCTTATTTCCTCAAATGCATACAGATTTTTCCTCTCCTGTGTGGCTTTGCCCTGCTCTTCCTGTTGCCTACTAGAACTTTATTCCCTCTCCATTGGGGTAAGGCCCATTGATTCTTCATCTACTCTGGAAATCCTTCGTGGCTAGAGTAGGGGGCTCTCCTTCATGATCTCATAACCTATATGCATTTGTCTCTCCAATAGCATTTACCACACTGTCCAGATGTTTGCTTTCTGCTTTTCCCATTAGGTTGTAAATAGTTTGAAGGCAAAGGTATCTTTTGTCTCCATAATCCAATGCTTGGGCCCTAGTACACTCAGAGCAAATACTGATTAGATGGTTTAGGATACTAAGGTTTATTTGATTTGCCTAGTGATATATTTTCTCTTCTAATTCACCCAACTTTTTGCTTTTCAGCAAACTTTTTAAATATTGGACTATCATAGTAGAGAGAAAGTTGCTGCATCCATTGTTAGTCAAGGATGAATCTCACTGCATCAGTGAGACTTTTAACACTTGAGTCCTGACTCTTATCTTGGAAAGTCTAAAGCCAATTTACTTAACTTGCAACTCTCTTTGTGATCCATATCAATACAATTCATTAAAAAATAGTAATAGTTTAAAACACTTATCAATAAAAAACAGATTTAAAAGTGACGTATATACAGCTAATAATTAGGCATTTTAGGAAAATATTTAAAATATAACATTCAAGGGTATATAGCTAAGTTTTAATAATATATGTGCTCATGTACAGTGATCTAAAGATTTTCTCTGGTTTTCAATCCAAGAGTTATTTGTGGTTGTTTTGTTTTTGTTTTGTTTTATCTAGAGTCACTCAATGTAGCTAAATAGATCCAGTTATATATGTTCTTTCACATTTGTGCAAATAAGCGAAAACAATGTTTAAAAGCCACAGAGAAAAGGGCAGAAAATCTAAACATGAATAATGAAGCCCTATAAAACCTCTGGGCAGTTTTAGCAGAGTTTCTGAAAGGAAGTGTCCTCTAGGACTCAATCAAATCTCCTGTACTTATTTTTAAAGGGAGCTTCCTTTTTTAAGTCAAAGATAGAAATAGTTTTACTTGGAGTGTCCTGCAGGTTTAAATTAGCAGCCTAACTCCTTGGGGCCGAAATGTCTTCCTTATCTTCTTTGTTCTTTTTGTCTTTAGTAATGAAAGCAGAGATTGTTTTGGGAATCCTTTTTTTCTGCCTAAATTCTTGGAAAGCTTAAGTCTGAAAGCTAGTAGGTCTAGGAATTTTCTAGGCTAATGAAAAAAAAATCATGCCATCCCTAGGGCTATTGTTAGCCTAATGGGAAGTGATGGGAAATAGAAACAACCAAGTTCGTTCTGAGGCAAATAAATTTTTTAAGTGCTGAGATAGACCAATTTTTCCAGCCAAAACTGGGACTTATTACTGTATAATGGCACATAAATTTAGCTGTATAATGGCTGTATAATGGCACATACATTTTGAGGTTCATATTTTGAAGGCAGATTCAAGAAGCTGACTGTAATAAGAGCATTCTGGTCACATTGATATAGCCTGCCAGAGTGTAAATAGGCTCTGCAGCAGAAATGTGTCAGAAATGTAGAAACTGACATTTCAGGACTGCCCCCTTAGACCATTACCATAAGGAAGAGCTACTTTATTATTATTTTTTTTAACAGTTGGTTGAGCAGAGGTTTTCAGAATTAGAATGATTTTGAAATAAAGATGAAATGTGCATGGTTATTTTATTAAGTGCATATTTGTTACTGACCTCCTAGCTCATTTCTGCACTCACTTAATTTCCTGTTGCTGTACTTTTCAGAGTTTCATATTCAAAGTGACAGTGGGAACATTTAGCGTAGAAGCCAACAAATAAATATGTCTTCTACTTCCCCCATGCCCACCTCACCTCTACCACGTTGAGTTGGAAACATTTAATTCAGTGACTTGCACAAGGGACAATTTCAAAGCTTGTATTTAGAATAAGAAAGTGGCTGAAAAGGAAATGTTATGCTCAATAGAAAATTATGACTCACTAATTTTGCATACGGGTAATATTTTTGAAAGACCACTTATCTTCTGGGAAGTGTGTGAAACTGACAGGAATTATATTGAAAACCAGCCAGATAGCCATGATAAGCACGAACCTGACTTTGTTTTGGATATCCAGGGTTCTTAATAATCGTAGTGGTTTACTAACCAATATTCTACAGGGAAGAATTGTTCTTTACCTTATGGCAGAAGCATGCCTTCCTATGGAGGTAGTTCTTTAGATGAAATAACAGGAACCATCTACTGTAATTTCTCACTGACCCAGTCCCATGAGGGCTGCCCCAAGGCAGGTAAGGAATTGCTCCCCAGTATTAGTTACCCATTTGAATACAATTCATTTCTACCAACAGCAGTTTTCTCCTATTTTTCCAAGAGCATGCAATAGCTAAGTTTAGTTTTTAATTCTTGAGGATGCCATTTTAACTAATGGAGTTCAGTAAGTGACAGCCCTGTTTTCCTCCCAGGCATTTCACATCTAGTTTTAATTTAGATCAGCAGTTCAGGAGCAAATTATTTGCCAATGCAGGTGGCAGACCATTGCCTTTCTCCCTAATATCCATCTGTGGAGCACTTTGAGACTTTTCTAAAATGATGAATTGATATGTCTGTTGGGAAACAGTTTGTTACCCAGAACAGTGGTGTACATAAATGAGAAGCCTGCACGCTGCAACAGAGACCACAGGTGGTATTCGTAATAAGGCATCTGTGGATGATGTTAAGGATTTTTGAAGCTATTTGATTTTTTTTTCTCTGTTCAACTAAGAGTTTTCTTGTTTAGCTAACATTTCATTTTTTAAAAGATTTGTTGTGTTCTTAGAGGTAATGCCTTTACAATTTAAACATGTCCAAGAATCCTTTTTATTCTGATACTTTTTACAATCATGAATAGGCTTAACAACTGATATGGATCATGCAGTTTCTCAGGAGACTCAGAATACAACTTTTGTTTTGTAATGCCACCTATGTCTTTATTGAACTATTTTATTTTATTTATTTATTTATTTATTTATTGAGACAGAGTCTCCCTTTTGTCACCTAGGCTGGAGTGCAGTGGCGCGATCTCAGCTCACTGGAACCTCCGCCTCCTGGGTTCAAGCGATTCTCCTGCCTCAGTCTCCCAAGTAGTTGGGATTACAGGTGTGCGCCACCATGCCTGGCTAATTTTTTATTCTTAGCAGAGATGGGGTTTTGCCATGTTGGCCAGGCTGGTCTCAGACTCCAGCCCTCAGGTGACCTGCCCCCCTTGGCCTCCCAAAGTGCTGGGATTACAGGTATGACCCACCATGTCTGTCCCTGAACCCTCTATTTTAAAGAGAAACAAATACAATGAAGAGTCTATAACACTTATAAAAAATAAACACTAAATTTCAGTCAATAAGCAGAATAATTAAAATATAGGGTTTTATTTTTATGGAATATAGGTTATGAATCCCAGGATTTCAGAGTTGGAGGGATCTGAATCAGATCACCAATAGATGAATGATTTCATTTTCTTCTCAGATAGCCATTTTGCACCTACTTAAATTCTTCCAGTGATAGAAAACTTATCTCTTCTAAATTAAGCTCATTACATTTTTAAAATGCCTCCTGGCCTCTTTGTAACTTTATCTCCAGTAAGTCAATCTCTCTCTCTCTCTCTGTCTCAATCTCTCTCTCACTTAAAAGTGATTCCGGTGTGATTCAGTTTATTCATTCATCATTTATTGAACATGGATGGACTCTGTGCCGGGCACTGAACCAGGTTTCAGGACTTCATGGATGAAGAAGACATGGTCTATTTTTTCAAACAGTTCATAGTCAAGTGAGAGCAACAAAAAAGGAGAAACGAAAAATTATAGTACAGTGTGATAAATGCCTTGTTAGGACTAAGCATGAAGTGATACAAGAACATATTAAGAAAGCACATAGCCTGGACTTATGGAATATGGGTAGGCTTTCAGGAGGAGGTGAAATTTCAGGTCAGTCTTGAGGAATGAACAATGAACTAGAAATATTAAAAATGCATAAGATTTTTAAAGAGAGATTTTTAGAAATTCTGTTTTCTTGTGCAGTTAAATTTTCTAATTTATTCAGAAATGTCACAAATTCATGCTGTGACTGCATTTGTTCAAAAAAAGACCAAAATATGGTTTTTATGTTTTTTTCCTTTTTGATAAAGAGTCTCGCTCTGTCACCCAGACTGGAGTGCAGTGGCGTAATTTCAGCTCCCTGCAACCTCTGCCTCCCAGGTTCAAGCGATTCTCCTGCCTCGGCCTCCTGAGTAGCTGGGATTATAGGTGTGTGCCTCCAGGCCCGGCTAATTTTTATATTTTTAGTCAAGGTAGGGTTTTACCATGTTGGCCAGGCTGATCTCTAACTCCTGACCTCAAGTGATCTGCCCGCCTCAGCCTCCCAAAGTGTTGGAATTACAGGCGTGGGACATTGCGCCTGGCTGGCTTTCATATTTTGCAATGAAATATAGAGTCTTGGATTTCAAGGCAGATACTTCTAGAGGCTTTGAAACTGTCCAGATTCTCAGCTAACACAGATGGGATGTTGGTCAGTTGGATTCCCTCGCTGGCTAAGTGGGTCCGACTTGACTGGCTGATTCATACTTGTGCTATGGGCTTTGAATGTAGTATTTTATTTGATCCTCATAGGAGTGCTTTGGGGTAGGCACTACAGTCAGCATTGCATATCATTATTCTGGGATCACCAGTTACAAATAAGTGAAAACTGTCAATCTGGGATTGCTAAGGTAAAACAGTATGATACTAATTGTATGAAGGTAATACTCTCAGCTGATGACTGAATGTTATGAGGATACATTCTCTGAGATATCATCCAACTTGCATGTAGCTTAAACTAATGGAAGCAGACCATTTGTTACACTACATGATGGCTGAATGGTGGCAAAGAAGACCCTCTTATTCAGGCTTTCAGCTACTTTTTTCCTTCTGATCCTTATGTGTGGTTCCTGTGGTCTTGGTCAGTATCAGCAAACATGTTTAATGGCAATGTGTTACCTGTTACTTCTCTATGCTATAAGAAACAAATGACCATGCTTTTTATGTGAGTGGAATTTAGCACTCATTTTGATATTGCCACTAGAATTTTATGTTGGATAACAAAATTATGTGTGTATGTATGTGCATACTATATGTGTGTATGTATATTCATATATATGAAGCACTTTCAAGTGTTCATTTACTTTTCTCAATCTGTATCTATTTAACTAGTGTGTGTATGTCATATAGTATATATTATGCAATATTATAAAAGAAATTATGCCTGCCAATTATAAGAAATTATATAATATTTGTAAGAAATTTTGCCTACAATTAAAAATATTTCTTATCTAGTGTTATATTTAATGCTTACTCTAAGAAATGTGAAACAGTTTACTATTTTCATAAAAAATAGAATATGAACAGAACTTTGTTTAAAGCTTTGGCACATTTTGAGATCAGATGGTCATTATGAATATAGTACAGATCATCACTAAATAACCTATAGATGTAAATTTTTCAATAAATTTAATTTTATTTAAATTTAGGAAAATCATTCTTTTTTTTTTTTTTTTTTTTTTTTGTGATGGAGTCTTCTGTTTCGCCAGGCTGGAGTGCAGTGGTGCAATCTCGGCTCACTGCAACCTCCACCTCCCGGGTTCAAGTGAGAAAATTATTCATTTTTAATGTAAAGTGGAATATTAGTGTTATAAGAATAATTTGTTTTATATATTAGAAACTTTTATTTGATGTGCTTTTGTTTCTCAGAGAAAACAAAGAAAGTTCATGTAATCAACATAAGTGTGTCAAGATGGTCACCTCATTTGCGTTGGGGCATACCAAGTCAGACAGTAGCAATTTTGTTGCCATAGTGACCATTTGGAATCTAGTTTAATAGCCTATGTAGGCAGCTTAATATAAAAGGCTTGTTTTCAACATTGTGTCCTCAAGCCAGTCTTGTGACTGACTGAAATAAATTTTTGGAGGAAAAAGGCAGGTCAAGTCTTAAAGAATAGCAACCATGTTCTTCGTTTAGTGTTCAGCTTGAATGTCACCTGTTTCTCTACCACACTGAAGTAACAGCTATGCTCACTGCTGCACAGGCATAGAAGAGCATGGTATTGCCTGGCTTTCAACAGGGAATTCCAACTCTAATTCTTCATGCCACCATTATCTCTTAACTTATGATCCCACTTGGATTTTTACGTGTACTGAATTATTTCCTTTTACAGAGAAATATTAAATTTGAAACAAAATTATAGTGTATTTGCTAAATAAGTCCATGGAAGTCCCACATCCCCACACACACACATTGTAGTTTCTACCTTTTTTATTGTTCCACTTAAAACTGAGCTTCTTTTCCCACTTGAGAGAAGTGACTGAGTCAAGAAAAGAAGGCATGAGTAAAGAATTCAGGGAAGAAAATGATGTCTTCATGTTTAATTATTATCAGGATTATACATAGTACTATATTCATAGAATTTGCTTGTGGCAAGCAAATAGATCTGAGTGAGTTTTTTCCTTATTATTCTCAGAAATGAGTTTTTCTTGTTGTCTAGTGTTTTTTATTTTTATTTTTGTCAATGCATCATTTGACAGAGGGGAAGAAGAATGAAAAGAATGACATATTTTCAAGATTCTCTGTCAATGCTGATGGCAATGATGAGCCATAATTCTAATGATAGATTTTTGAGGGGTGAATAAGAGACTACTAAATGTACTTGGTGACTATAAGGTAACTTCTAATTACAGGAATGTCAAAATGTGAATAATGTGTTCATATTACAAGTGAAAAAATATGGAAATTAAGAATAAAAATTATACTAGTAAGAGGGTTGAAAGATTAAGAGAATGAAAATATAATATAATTCATAGAACAGTTACTATTATTATAATTTTGACCTAATGATAAAATTTGTGGTTTCAAAAGTGTCTCACAGACCTTATTTGCCTATTACTAACTTTAATAGATTGTACTTATAGTGGTAATTAGGTTAATTAATTTTAAATCACATTGGTTATTGCCTCTAGGACAAAATGGGTGTTTAAACCTTAAGTTTGTATCAGACATGATTTGGCACTGAAATCAATCTACTTTTATTAGCTTCTGGCAGCAAGAATAGATGTGGTTTACTAACAGGAATAATGAAAGAGCATCAAACTTTGATAAAAATTCTGAAGGAATGTCAGGGGCTTAAAACTGGGCAGGTCAATAAATAGCCAAAAAGTTAAATTCAAGATCAAGACTACACTGGGAGACAGAGGGAGGTGATGTTGTATCAAAGACAAGAACAGGAATTCACACAGTCCAACAAAAATGAAGTATGCTGAGCAAGTTGCCATGCCAGTGGATTATTGGTCCACAGTAAAATATCTGACAGTGCTTTTTGAGGATTCCAAATTCTTTTAATGAGACTGGGATAAATTTCAGTTATATCATTGTATTTTATTTTATCTGATATTTATCTGATTTATCTGATTTATTTTTCTGATATTTATCCGTATTTATCTGATTCTTCTGTGTTAATGTAGATGTGAAAAAAATTCTAAATTGGCTTTATGTAGAAATGTAAATGTCTGGTTGGCCAGCTACCTCACCTGACCTCAAAATACCCTTGAGGGCTCTTAGTACATTCTTTTTGTGGGTATATTCCTTATTCAAGTCTGGCAAAGGACTGCTTTCCCCAAGATAACATATGCTTTCCAACTTTTGTATTTTTTATGTTCTGCATGTCTGGGATGCCCTTTCCCTCTTCTCGCTGTCTTTCCAGATTTTATCTTTCCAGATGTTATCCTCCTCCAAGGTTCTCCTTAAGCACCACCTCTTGTGTAATGCCTTTCCCGATTACTCTATTGAAAAGTCTCTAAGGAATTAATTATCAGTCTTATATTTTGTGCTTCAAGGTGTTGACATTCTTAGTTAAAAGCAACACCACCACCAACTGTCAATTTGAATCTTGACTTTACCACTACTTAGTTTCCATAGGTTTTAGAAAGTCCTTAACCCATGGTTTTCTCATATGTAAAATGTGGACATTAAATTGATAGCCTTGTAGAAAATTGGTATGAAGATGAAATAAACTTGGCATACAAATAAGTACCAAAAATAAGAAATTTTATTATCACCAATATGGCACTTAACATCTCCAGACTTTTTTTATGTGTTAAAACTACAGCATCGTTGTCTTATGGACATGATATGTGGTTTACGGTATAATCTCCCTTCTTATAATAAGATTAATTCTCTACCACATGTGTAAACTAGCTTTTTTTGGCAGGGGGTTGTCACACTTGGTAATTTTAGTTTTCTACTACCTTCAATATACATAATACTTTATAGTTGATGAACTGTTCCTCAGTGTTACATGTTTGAGGTCCCCACATTGTCCTTTATTGAAAGTTATTTACATATATTAATTGAATGATACAGTTCTGTCTGATTGGGTGTTTCTTAGAAAAGCTTTTAAAAGTGTGGATTTACTATTGTTTTTCACCTTTATGTCTTATTACCACAAATGCAAAGTCACATACCCTTAATTTTAAACAACATGTAAGAACCAGCTCCCTGAAAATGGGCAGCCAAATGCCCCCACATCTACCCAAGCAGATGTTTAGATGTTAAAGATGTCTAGGAATAAATTCTGCCTGGGATTATTGCTAATAAAGTTCACAGAGACAACCATACCTTCTCATATAGGTTGTGGTTCTCCATCCCTTCGTAGACCAAAACCTTACCTGATGAGCAAAATAGAAAACTGTTGTTTTGATTGTTTTTGCTCTACTGATGAAGAACTAACAAACAGTAAAACAATCAAAGAAAGGAAAACTAATGATTTGAACCAATCCTTGATTATATGTTTAACTCTGGTGGAGTTTCATGGTATAAATTGATGTTAACGTAACCTCATAACTCAACTGCTATATTGATCATGACCTTTGCCATCATCAAAGAAATAAAAGAAAATGGTAATAGGCCAGTGGCAGAGGTTCTACTAAATCTATAATGCAACATTTGTTTACCTCAACTCCAATCCATTAAAAGGATCAGAGGCTTCTAATTGCCTTTTTCTGCCACTATATTAATATGTATAGACAGTGTATTGATCTTGTTTCTGTATTCATTAGTATTCAAGGAACATGATAGCTTGTTCTGAATACCTATGAATGTTAGCAAATATCAATGCTGGTGCCCACTCTCCGCAGAGATATCCATTCACTTTTGCTGGGATTCAATTCTGTTGCCTCTAAATTGCTTGAAGATGTTTTGAGGATGCAAGTTTAAACTGAATCATTTTTTTTAAGTAGGTTAATTGGACAACAGTATTCACTTTGTAAGTGGATGGATTTGATTCTCAAATGGGAATATCTGTCTTGAAATTGGGTTATAAATTAATTTGCAACAATATTATTTCAGATAGCATAAAAATATATACATCAAGTGCTGCTAAAATCAGTGATATGAATTCTGAGTTCAGAGAGCATCTTTAAAAAAATAAAGTAGATCAAGTAGGAGGCTGGATGGGGAAGGTAGGTGAGACAGTCATGAGAGCTTTATACTAATAGCAGCTCAGCTGCTCACTGTCATTTAATGGCATCACATTTCTTGGCCTCCCTGAATCTCAGGTTTTAATATTTAAAATGAAGGCAGGTGCTGATGATCTATGATGCTACTCCTAACTCTAACGTTTTGTGTTTCTAATTTCCAAAAGAATTTAGTCAATGTAGAAATACTTTGTTACAATTTACCTGCCATTATGAACTAAACAATGCTACTTGTCACTCAAAACCACAAGTGCAAAACGAGTGATGATTGAAACTGAAAGCAAATATGCCTATGATCTCTCAAAAAATAAGTTTTCTAGTTACAGAATAAGGGAGTGATTGGCAGGGAGGCTGATTATTATAAGCCTATTTCATGATTTTTGAAGTCGAAAATGAACGTTTTTTTATCTCTAAATGTGATGACTTACTAAAATCTAAAATGAGAAATCCTATATATGTAATTACTCATTGCAAATGATTCTCCAGATGATTTAAATAAAATTTTATTATATATAAAGCATATTAATTAATGATCTATTGACAACATTTAACAATGATTTGTTTTTTTCTGTAGGTTGGCTAAATTTAGTGATTCTAATTCTGTAATCTAACATCATAATGACAGTTTTTTTCTCCTCTCTCACCACATACATGGAAACAGTGAGTTAAAAGTCTAAACTCTAAGTTGAGTGTGGTAGTGCATGCCTGTAGTCCCAGTGGCCATGGAGGCTGAGGTGCTTGAACCCAGGAGTTTGAGGCCAGCCTGGGCAACATAGAGAGACTTAAGACTCGGGTAAAAGAAAAAAAAGAGAGAGAAAGAATCTGAACTCTGTTCTCTTATCTAAAGCACTTTTTTCAAGTTGTACGTATACATTAAATATACTATTCTATGCATGACGTTTCATGGTTTTTAAAAGTATTTACTATTTGCCTACCTCTGTGTCCCTCTAAATTTCCTTAGGCTTTCAGCAGTGTTGCTTTGGCAAGTGATAACCAGTGGACCAAATGCTAGGAAACTCCCTAGCATAACAATAGGAAGCATTCCAAAATACAGCCCAGCAAACAGTGGATACACCACATGCCTCCTGCTAGATTTCAAGGATGTATGTGTTAATTACAACAGGTATTGCAAGTTGGATATTTTTATTCTTTTTTGCTAAATGCCCTGATTAGTGTGACTCAAATTGAAATTAAGATATATATGAATTTGGGGTTGGTATAAACATATTTTTAGATGTAACATGGAGAAAAAAATAACTAGTGAAATGAAAACAAACTCCACCTCCAAACCTTAGTTTCAAAAGCAGCCTATTTTATGGTTCCCGCACCCGTCTTTTTTGTTTCTTTTCAATATCATGATTAAAGAGAAATAAATAAATGAACAGTAACACTTGGACAGTTTTCTTATAAGCTTGTTCATATGTTGACATATAGCATTTCAGTCTTTACTGGTTCTCAGATGCCATCTAAACCTCTGTAAGATGTGTTTTCATATGAATGTAGAATTATTTCCTAGAGACAGAAGATCATCAGGGAGTGGAGTTCCATTAATTCTCTGTGTCTGTATCTGTGTGTGTGTGTGTGTGTGTGGACGTGTGTGTGTGTTTTATATTTTTATAATTTAGTAGAAATGAGATCTCACGATATTGCCCAGGCTGGTCTTGAACTTGTGGCCTCAAGTGATCTTCCTGACTCAGTCTTTCAAAGTGCTGGGATTACAGGTACAAGCCACTTCTCAGCCTATGTGTGCATTTTCTTTAAGCAAAGAATCTATGGTTTGCATTTCTATAGTTTTTTTTTTAATACTTTATCTTTCTCTGATTTCACCTTGTTCTGGCTCTCTCTATTCCAGTAAGACTACCAGTTCTTAAATGTTGATCTTATGACATCATTTTATTGCTAGAAACCTTGAAATATATTTAAACTACAAAATCATCGTTTAGGTCCTGTATTTTGTAGTATTTATAGCACTAAGCAACTTTGTCCTCAAACTAGCTAATGCTTCTTTTTATTTCTAAAAATATCTATTTTCTGCTTTATCCAATTATGTCTCCTTAATGATCTTTGCCTTCTAATCCTACCAAAACCCATTCCATATATCATCCTCCCATTCTTTAACCCACCTCTGCTTTTATTCTATTTAGTTAGTATGTAGGGAAAAGAACATTGTACTTGGAGCCAAAGAGGCATGAGTTTGAATTTTATTTCTGCCACACAGTAAAGAAAATAATCTGGGGAGTTACCTAACCATTTGAAAAAGCCTTAGAATGGTCAGCCATAAAACGAGTATTAAGTGATTAAACGAATATCAAGGTACTCAATGAATATGGATTTTTCCTCCTCCTTTCTGCACATTTTTGATTTCTGGTCTTATCTTGATTCGCTCCAAAGTTATGTTTCCTTATCTCTCTCTGGATATCATTCTTACCTGATTACTCAGATTTGTTTTCCTTGAATCCATTTGCACTTTTTTTCTAGAGTTATCCAGCTATCTCTTCTATCCAATGGCCTATTAATTTTACACCAAAGTCCGTTTCTAGCCTTGTTTTGCACTCTACCTCAATGCAAACATCTTTTTCTCCAAACAATTGAATTTAATAATCACCAAACTCTCTTCTTACCTGATATTTCATGTTGATTATTGTCATGCTTTAAAAATTCTTCAGATTTACATTTAAATGATATAATAATATTATCACTTATTTTATATACCAATATGCCTTTAGAAACCTAACTTTCAAACTTATCACATTCAAACGGGCAGACTCAGGTTTGATGGGGCCTTAAGCATATACAATTTTAGAAGTTTTTTAAAAAAAGATCAAGGACACAAACTAGAAAGTCCAGACATAGCTCCATCAGTGGAATCAAGGTAGATGTTTTAATAAAATGAGTTAGAAAAACAGTCTAGTCATTTGGAAAGAGAAAAGTTGAACAGTACCTCACAGTGTACACCAGAATGAATTTCAAATAGATCAAGGATTTGAAAGTGTAAGAATCAAATAAAAATTAATAGAAGAAAACATTGTTCACTTGTTTTATAATCTTGAAGCCAAGAAGATCTTTCTAATTGTACCCCAAAGTTTATTGGCATAAATTTGACCACATTCCAATATATATATTTTTTTGAGATGAAGTTTTACTCTTGTCACCCAGGCTGGAGTGCAATAGCACGACCTCAGCTTACTGCAAACTCTGCGTCCCGGGTTCAAGCGATTCTCCTGCCTCAGCCTCCCAAATAGCTGGGATTACAGGCACCCACCATCACACCCAGCTAACTTTTGTATTTTTGGTAGAGATGGGGTTTCATCATATTGGCCAGGCTGGTCGCAAATTCCTGACCTCAGATGATCCACCTGCCTCGGCCTCCCAAAATGCTGGGATTACAGGCATGAGCCACAGTGTCCGGCCCATGTTACAATTTTTTTTTTTTTTGGAGATGGAGTCTCGCTCTGTCGCCCAGGCTGGAGTGCAGTGGCGCAATCTCGGCTCACTGCAAGCTCTGCCTCCCGGGTTCACGCCATTCTCCTGCCTCAGCCTCTCCGAGTAGCTGGGACTACAGGCACCCGCCACCATGCCCGGCTAATTTTTTTTTGTATTTTTAGTAGAGACGGGGTTTCACTGTGGTCTCGATCTCCTGACCTCGTGATCCGCCCGCCTCGGCCTCCCAAAGTGCTGGGATTACAAGCGTGAGCCACCGCGCCCAGCCCAATTTTTTATATGTATATATTTGCATAGGAAAAGGATACCATCAGCAAAACCAGAAGGCCAATAATAAACTGAGGGAAAACATTTGCATTGCATATCACAAAGAGCAATCTCCTTAATATGTAAAGAGTTTCTTGAAATAAAGAAAACATACCTACAGCCTAACAGAAAAATGGGCAAAGGTCATGAACCAACAGAAAGCAGACAGTTTTTAAACATATAAAAGATAAATAACCTCATTCATGATAAGAAAAATGCAAATTTAACACTATAGTGTTACACTATTTCTCACCTTTTAGATTGGTAAATATTCCAACTATGATAACATACTCTTTGACAATGTTGGAGGAAACAGGTATTCTCATGCATTTAGGTGTAAGTAAAAATGAAAAAAAGGCTCTACTGGAGGGGAATCTGACAAGATCCCAAATGCTTTATAGGTATCTTTACCTTTGATCTAGCAATCCTACTTCTGACAATTTATCCTAAAGATATGGTCATGCCCCTACAAAATGACAAATGTGCTGGGATGTTTATTTCAGTATTTCAGTGCTTTCGGGACAACCCAAAAATACATCAGTAGGAGATTAAATAAATTATGGAATACAATGCAGCTGTTAATAGATAATCAGGAAAAGGTAGCAAAAGGTAATATGCTACCTTTTGAATAAGAAAGAGGAGAAATGAACAGCATGTATTCATCCCTATTTGCTTAAATTTGCATAAAAAAGGACTAGAAAGATAAATAGTAAAAATAGTTACCTTTATTTAGGTCAGAGATTCTCAACTGGGAGACATTTAGCAATGTCTTGAGATATTTTTCGTTATTGCAAGTGGAGTTTGCGGGTGGGGTTGTTGCTTCTGGCTTCTAGTGGATATACACTCATTGTGCTAGTAAGCATCCTTAAATGTGCAGGACAACCTCCGACACCCCACAAAAAAGAATCATCCAGCCAAAACCATTAACAGTGTTGAGACTGACAAACGCTTCCCTATGGGGAAGTAGGGCAATAGGGCCTATGGAGGTGATGGGCCAGGGTCAAGACTTCTCTGTGTATATATTTTTTGCATTATTTCTTTGATTCATTTAAATGTGTTACCTATTCCAAAATTAATTTTAAAGAACTATTAAAATGTCAAGATTTAGAACAGCAGTTTTTCTTCATTCTCACTATAAATTTTAGTACGAATGAATAGCAGGTATGCTTAAAATGCTTTGACATTTTTCTCTAATGCAATGCTCTTCTGGATATGAAGTAACTGAGTTGAGATGCTGATAATGTTCTGGACACTCACGTACATGTTGCTACACAGATACCAAAGTTGGCAAATAAATTAAAAGCTAGTCCATTAGATTAGTAGGACCTGCCAGGAGTGCTGTCTTGGGAAGGATTCTGCAGGCTTTTGTGGCCTTAGCAGTAAAGACTGCCATGATCAATTAGTGATGCTTGCCATGGTCAAGGGATGGAAAGACATAGACACATGTTTCAGGCACCTGCCATCTTTGATTTATGCAGCCATATTGGTAGGCTATTTATTATCTTAACATGTTGGAGAAAAAAGCAATGTTTAGGCAATTCTAAGTTATATAGATAAAACTTAGACATATATATATTTATATATGTTATATATAAGTTTAGGCAAATCTAAGTTATGTATAACATACATATGTTATAGATAAGAGTTTAGGCAAACCTAAGTTTTATATATATATATATACATCATATATAATGTATATATATGTAATAACTTAGATTTGCCTAATACTATTTTTTCTCCAACAGGTTGTGTGTGTGTGTGTGTGTGTATACATATATATATATCTCTGTGTGTGTATATATATATCTGTGTGTATATCTATATTATATATACATTATATATGTATATATAATATATGTATATATATTATATATGTATATATATATAATATATATATAATCAAGCAATTGAGCTCTAAAACATAGCAGCTCCATGTGGTAGCTGGTGACATGTACATCTTAGAGATGAAAGAACTGGAGTTCACATAGTTGGTGAGTACCTGAGCCAAAAGTGAAACTCACGTCTGTCTGATCCAAAGCCTGTCCTTATTATTATTCCTTGTGGTTCGGCCTATACACATGAGCATATATAAGAATACTGCATATATATAGTATAAATTAAAAATCCACCAGTTTTCTAAATTCTGAGGGAATTAAGAACAAGTACTTTGATCCATGAGTTTAATCAGACAACTTCTTCTTGTCTGGCACCACAGAATTATGTATTTCAGATGTTTGTGAACTTGAGTAACTTTGCTTTTATATGTCCCTAGATATTTTAATTTAAATGCATTTAAGTATAAAAAGAGAAGTGTTTTTTCTAGATGAGTTTTTATAAAATAGTTTACGATTTTATCAGTTCCTCCAAGACTGGCATATTATCTTTTAAACTCTTAAGTATTTTGAAGCCTAAGGAAAATATATAATCTAGACTTCCCTCCCTACACTAAACTCCCTCAAACCGGTGTACACATATACAAAACATGGTGATATATTTATGTTTTATAGATGACTGAAGAAAGTAAGGGCTAGTGATATCTGGTATCTTGTTGCAAATCATACTGCCTCTCTAGATCAGAGAAAGAACTAGTCAAGTGTTCTTTCTAATACATCATCTGTGTATCCCACCACAGTACTGACGTGATGTTTTAGTATTTATTTAGTATTTATTTCTTGGGCATCTATTATGTGCCAGAAACCATTCTAAGTTGTGTACAATGGATAGTAAATGAATATTCTATGTGTGCCTAAACTTCAAAATGGAAACAAAATTACAAAGACATATCCAAATCCCAAATGAAAAATCAGTGTTTGGCATCTGCTATGTGTGGTTAGACCACAGGAATATGTTTGCATAAACGAAAACACCTGCAGAATAAGCGAATGTCAAGGAAAAATAAAACACCCATTATAATCATAGCACACGTGGAGAAGTATATTTTATAACATTTGCAATTGTCTGTTGGTACAGTGTGTACTTTAATATCCTTGGAAGACTTTTCCTTAGGCTGATAATTCTTTAGCAGACAGCAGTGTCTTCCTGAATTTTAGCAGTAGTAGCTTAAGTATGCTTGCAAAGAAAACAATAACCTTTCAAAATACTAAATAACTACATGCTATTTCATGGGACTTGGCATTTCATATCTGTGCTCTGCAGGCAGGCATCATATATATTTATTGCCAAATATGTGGTCTGGGCATTGTAAAAGTCTCAAGGAAAAGGCTGATTTGGGAGAGAAGCAGCCTCTACTGTACTAAACACTTTTCCACAGCTGGTTATCTAATCACACACTGGTCTTTTATTGCCATTTTGTGGGTGTTTGTAAGTTTGCTGTTTTAAGCATTTATCCCTTTTTTCCAAGTTTTTTTTTAATTGTTCAACCAGCAAGTGGTAAAATGCAGACTTGCAAAATTGTTTTCATTTCAAAAAACAGCAATTGTTTTTACTAAATATTCCCATGTACGGTATTTTGGAAGTCAGATGTCAATACTTCCTCGCCCCTCTATATAGAAATTTGGGGATTCATTAATGGGGAGCAAAATTGGTGGGTAAATTTAACTTTAAAATTTGATACATGAGTCATAGTCACTCAGTCATTTGGTTAATAGGCATTATTAACCTCCCTCTGGTGGCAGGCATTTTTATTAAGGTAGAATACTGTAATCTTCCCTTTTTGATTTGACCTACCGGGATTTTCTGAAATGAAAAGAAAGACAAAAAATAGCTTTGATGGAACCAGTTCATTGAGAAGCCAAATCAGATAAGAACATCTGATTACATCGATATCTCTATGTAGCGTTTGGGCACAGGGCAATATTTGTCTGTCACCCAGTAGTAAAGAAGGCATAATTCACAGGATAATGTCACTCCGGAGAATTTACTGAGTTAGCAATAAATTGGAAATAACCAGTATTGTAGTCAATGGAGGAATGGTAACATAAATTATGTGCTGTGAAATATAACACAACCATTATAAAAATCACAAGGCAGATCTCTATGTACTAAAATGAAAAGACAACCTTGTTATAAAGTTAAGTGAGAAAAAAAGAAGAAACAAGTTGCCAAAAATATGTAAGAAAGAACCTCACACCCACATAAGCATGAATTAGTTTATATAGGCTTAGAGAAAAGTCTAGGAGGATGTACACCAAACTAAAGTTAGCGTAATCTGGGGTGGTAGAGGAGAAACAAAATGTTTCCCCATTAAATTCTCACTGTTTTAAAAAAATCATTTCAGTACAACGAGTTTATAAATTAAGAAAATAAATATAAATGTGCAAAAAAAGTGCAAAAAATATATATACTGAGTGAAGGACTTGCGCCCACCAGCAGCTAAACAGAGTGCGTGTATGTGGTTTAAATAGATGAGAGAACTGGGAAGGGAGGAGGAAAATAGCACTGTGCCTGATAAATTTAGATTACTGCAAAGTGGATGAGTGTTGAAACAATTTTAAAGCAACTATAGCAAATAATAAATTAGTTTCTTAAATAGTGCAATTCGGTGATTTGAATTAATCATTCAGCATAATGTTGTAAAGGGTTATTATTCCTATAACTTTTAGTAGCACATTGTTTGTCAGAGTAAAAAAAATAGTAATAGCTTAGACTTATTTCAAAGGATCCTGCTATACTCTCTGTCTTTGAGCCTAAAAGTAACAGGCAAGCCTTGATTGAGTCATGACTTGTCCCCTGTCACTCATCTGGTCTGTTTCTGAGATAGTGTGTTTTATATCAGACAATCTGATTTTCTATTCTAGAGTAACTGGAGATATTCTTGCTGGTGAAGGGTTGGAAAGAGGGAGACACATTTCCTCAACAGCCATCTTAACATTGAGTTTAATAATTATGTAGTAGTCCTCATGGTTTTACCAGTACAGTTTAGTTGAACTGCCTCTCTACTCTGTGTGAACTGTGACTACTGTGTTCCGGTGTGAGGAACGCAATTACTTGTATGTCCAGCACAATCATTCTCTCAGTCTAAGCAAGTCATTTTGCAAGCATGAAATTGAATTTGGTTCTAAATTCCGGGCAACAAATTATTTTCTCCTGTTTAAGGGACCTCATTTTTCTTTCCATTTGTGATGTTTTCACTTAAAAATAAGGTGACCAGTTGTCTCTGGACTAAGGGATTTCCTGAGGAAATTTTAGTGCTACTACTTAGAAAATACTAAAACATAGACCATCAACAAAGTAAATTCCTGTCAGTTTTGTATCCAAGAAGAAAGCATTTATTGGAAACAAAACGAAACAGAAATCCAAGCTGTATTCACTTCCTACTGCTGCTGTAACAAATTACCACAAACTTGACGGCTTAAGAAAACAAATTATTATTTTATAGTTCTGGAGGGAAGAAATCCAAAGTATATCATAAAGTGCTAAAAATAAAGGTTCCAGCTGGGATGGTTCCTTCCAGAGTCTCCAGGGAAGATCTGTTCCTTGTCTCTTCCAGCTTTTAGATGCTGTCAGCATCCCTTAGCTTCTGGTCACATCCCTTCAATCTGTTCCCATTGTTACATCACCACCTTCTGCCCCATTGACTCATAAGGACAATTATGGGGTCATTGCTTCTCTCCCATAAGGACCCTTGCAGTTACATTTAGAGCCCACCCATATAATCCAGGATAATCCCCCTATCTCAAAAGTCTTAATCACATCCACAAAGTCCCTTTGTTCCATATAAGGTAACATATTTACAGGTTCTGGGATTATGACATGGACATCTTTGGGAGGCCATTATTCAGCCAACTACCCCAGGTTAGAATTCTGCTCTGCCATTTTCTAGTTAGGCAAAGATGTAAATATCCTTGATGTCACATAACAAATATTTGTTGCTATCCACTGCAAAGCCATTTGCTAATTTTGCATGAGAAGCCATAGAGTTAGCAGTTCGTTGGGCTGCGGGAGTTCAAATTCTTACTCCAGCAGTTGTTAGGTGTGAGAATTTTGCTTATGTTAACTTAAACCTTTTTTTGCCCCAGCTTCCTCTTCTGTAAGGTGGCTATTATAAGAGAACCCACTTCATAAGACTATTGTAATGATATAGTGAAGTATTAATATTGTAAGTAAAGAGCTTAGAACAATGTTTGCCACAAAGAAAAGGCTTGGACATGGCCGGGCGCGGTGGCTCACGCCTGTAATCCCAGCACTTTGGGAGGCCGAGGTGGGTGGATCACGAGGTCAGGGGACTGAGACCATCCTGGCTAACACGGTGAAACCCTGTCTGTACTAAAAATACAAAAAATTAGCTGGGCATAGTGGCGCATGCCTGTAGTCCCAGCTACTGGGGAGGCTGAGGCAGGAGAATGGAGCGAACCTGGGAGGCGGAGGTTGCAGTGAGCCGAGATTGCACCACTGCACTCCAGCCTGGGTGACAGAGTGAGACTCCGTCTCACAAAAAAAAAAAAAAAAAAAAAAAAGGGCTTGGACAGCCTTGACTGCTGCTGCAACTTCAGTTGTGACTGGGTGTTCTTCTGATGGTCATACTCACAATTATGACATAGTTTAGCGTTTTTACATGTCATCTTTAATTAATTTTCATATTTCATTTGATTATTTTGGGGTGAAGTTGATTTGCTTCTTTGCATATTTCTCTTTCCAGTGAAGCTGAAGAGTTAAACAGATTAAGAATGCCTTGAGCCAGAGTAGTCTTTCTTCTGATGGATCACCTTATTCAGAAAAGACTAACACTGTATAATAACAATAGTTAATACCTTTAACACGTGAACAACTAATTCTAATAATAATGTTCACTTGAGTATGTGTTACTATTTTCAAAGCCTTTTTTACATCTGTTCTATCTTTTGATGCCAGCGTAGACACCTGCTCGAAGACTTCAGAAACTCCCCCTCTCAGATTTCCGCAAATGCTGATGGAGGGGGCCATGGAGAAAGTAGACTACCCACCAGGAAGGGCCACACATGCTAATGAATAAGATTCTGAGTCCTATACTGTGATTTTCTTTTTCCTGCTGAGTGAACAGCAGTTGGGAATGGGGGAGGAGAAGAACTAATCAATCCTGGCTTTGTTTGCATGTTATTTTATTTTATTTTTTTTCCAGGGCAATCAGCAGAAGGGAAATAAACTGCTTATTAAAATGTTTAAAGCTGTACTTAAAGGCTTTTTCTTTAGAGCCAGCCAGATTTCTAAGTCTTTTTCTTCTCAATGTTTTTTACTCCTCTTCAAAGGTAGCAAAATGTAAACGCATTCAGGGCACATACTGGTCAGGGTGTTTATGAAGCCAATGGAGAGAACGTCATTGTAAGCACTGTTCCCCCACCCTGAAGGACGGTGAAAACATGCTAAGCAGAAAAGTAACTTTATTTTTAGTGCTGAGGAAAAATAAAATATACAGATGCTATTGCCTAGATTCCCTATGTTGTTTTGAACACTGGTCCGAATTAATGAGAAGCCTGTGTGTGTTTAAAGCCAGGAAAATCCAGATTGAAGAATACTCAGATTTAATGGCATAAAAGGAAATATATATATATATATATATATATTTAGTCCTAGTTATCATTACCTGAATAAAGTTCAGGATTTTCTTACAATCTGAGCAAAATATAAATGTGCTTTGATTTGAGCATCCTTGAATCCCTAGCCATTCAGGCATGAACATATTGAAGACTCTAAAAAACCCATTAAAACATTTTGCACCTATAGTGTCATGTTGTAACTGGTACCATAGGGTCCTTTCACCTGCCTGTACACTTGTGTACCTGTGCGTTTATTAGCAAACAAGCATTTATTGGGTGCCTGCCATATTCCAGGTGTGGTGCCACAGATGGTGAAGGAGGTACCTTCAAAAGGCCTTCTTACTCTGAAAATGCTTAAAGTTTTAACTCAGTAAAGGCACTTTCAAACCTGCTGTGGGCTACAGGCTTTTCCCATTATGCTTTAAACACTTTTTCCCTGAATCACTAATTCTAATGGATTAGAGGGTCTTTATCTCAATAGGCAAACAGTTTTTCTCCTGGCCCCACCTCTGCCTTTAATATTCCTTTGATTTTTCTCCTTGCTTCCCAAGGAGCTGATATCAATGGGTATCTCTAACACACTGCACTTGTCTCAACCCCCAAAGTGGCCTGCTCGATAGAACAAAAGCTCCTGCTTATTTGTGAAAGTGATGAGGCCCATAGGAAGGGAATATTTCTGATGTTAGATGTTGAATTGGGCATTTGGATAATGACCTAGGGTTGGTTTAAATCCATAAATTTGATTCCCTTTAAATTGTCGTTCAAATGTGTATTTACACAGATGTTCAGAAGCCCTGAAGTGGGCTCCCTTCAAAGACTCAGATTCTACATAGAATTATAGACATTATATACACCCACACCTGTGCAAACATGGCTGGGTGCTAAGGTATTAAACTCAGGTAAATAGTTAAAACTTCCAATGGCACCTTAAGCCTTTTTCTTTCTTTTTTTTTTTTTCCTTCATGTGAAGAGAGTAAGAGATCTTTATGTTTTTAGTCTGCAACAGAGCCTATTAAATGCCCCCTTTATGTGTTTCACTACATTAGGGGAAGACATACTTAAAAAAAAATACATGCGGCCCTTGATCTGATCTTGACCACATAAAAAAAAAAAAAGGAAAAAAGAAATAAAAGAAAAAAAGAAATCCTGACACATGAACAAATAATCGAATATTACATGCCAAATTAACAGTCTACCACAGATATTCTTACACAAATGCACATGGCAATTACAGCATGCTACTTTTATCATCTGAAATGTTCTTAACACCCTGCTCCCCAATCCCTTTTATCTTTACCTTTCAAACCTTCATTTCTCAAGGTCCATTAAAAATCCCATACTGCCCACCATGTATTCTATTTCCCATGCAAAAAATTTCTCTTTAACATTCCACACTAGTTTGCTTGAATCTCTGTTCCAATACTTTTCATTGTGAGGTATGGTAATTTTCATATATGCTTTATTTCTCCTACCACATTTTAAGCTCCTTAGATCAGGGATATTTTCTTTGTGGGCCCTATTAGCCACTGGCATATAGCAAATACTAATCATATATAGTTCTATGTATGTTACATGTAACACCTTTTTATTCCTCATTCCAGATGAATTAGGTACTAGTGTCATCCCTGTATTACTGGGATGTAAAAGTTGAGGCAGACATAGGGAAAGTAAATTTCTTCAAGTCATCCAAAAATAGGGTAAATAAGTACCCTAAAGGCATACATATACTAGGCAATAGAGCTGGGGTTTGAAGAGGTGTGCTCTTAATCATGAGACTTTTATTTCAGTCAAGAAAGGTAAGCTTATACTTTCGAAAAAACAACCCTCAAAGTTTATGGCTTAAAGTAAAAACATCTATTTGTTGCTCATACCTATGTGTCAGTTGTGGTTCTTTGCTTCATGTTGTCTTCAAGCTAGGATCCAGCCTGAAAGAACAACTATTTATCTGGAATATCGTCAGAGGCTAGCTGTGTCAGCAGAAAAGAGAGAGTGTGGTGAATCACTTACTGGTTCTTAAAACTTCTGCCCAGAAGGAAGTGACACAAGTTATTTTTGTCCACATATTCTTGGCCAAAACAAGTCACATGGCCATACCCAGTTTCAAAACAGGGTGGGGGAGTACGGTGTTCCCGTTTGCCTAGAACATGAAAAGTCTGAACTACTTGGTGAGCATCACTAATGGTTACACCAGCAGTACTACCCCTACCTCTACCCATCACATCGTGCCCTAAGGCCCCATTCAGTTGCAACTCTCTTGGGGATGAAGGTTTGCTGAGGGATGATGTATTTGTGGATTTAAAAAAAAAAAAATAGAAATAAGGACTTTGTTGAACCTGGCAAAAATACACCCAGTTCAGAGATTAGAATTGGAAGCAAGGACAGGCAGATCTGAGAACTTGGGCCAAAACAAGAGGAGGCAGAATAATGGAAAGCATATAAGAAAAGGCTTTGGAGCAGGGATGGTCTGAGTAATTGTTCAGCTCAGTAGCTGAATAGAAAGCTGGAGTAAATTTCAAAGAACCAAAGTGATGGCTAGAAAGAAAATATGAAAAGTGAAAGAAATCTCTTCAGAGCAGGAATTCATTCATGTATCACACGAATGTAGTAAGTGTTGGATACGCACTACATGCCTAGCAAATGAGCTAAGCCCTTTTACCAATGTTTTTTTTTTTCTTTTTTTTTTTTTTTTTTTTTGAGACGGAGTCTTGCTCTGTCACCCAGGCTGGAGTGCAGTGGCACGATCTCGGCTCACTGCTAGCTCCGCCTCCCGGGTTCACGCCATTCTCCTTCCTCAGCCTCTCCAAGTAGCTGAGACTACAGGCGCCCGCCACCACGCCCGGCTAATTTTTTGTATTTTTTTTTTTTTTTAGTAGAGACGGGGTTTCACCGTGGTCTCGATCTCCTGACCTCGTGATCCGCCCTCCTCAGCCTCCCAAAGTGCTGGGATTACAAGCGTGAGCCACCTTTTACCAATATTTTTATGGCATTTTATGAGTTTTTTAAAAAAAGTACACCCATTTTACAGGTGAGGAAGCTTTGGTACTCATTTAACATCACATAGCTGCAAAGTTAAGTGGCAAACATTCAAACCCAGTCAGTCTGGTGTCTGAGTTCAAATATGCTTAAACAAAGACCGCTGTCTAAGCTCAAACTCACTGTCTTATGGAAAAAGTCAGTAAGGGTAGAAAAATAGAATTTATATAATAACAGCATTTGTCAACTTGGATAGAGTTTTGCTTCTAGTTGGATCACATATGTTATAAAATTTAATTGCTTGCTACTTCTCTACTCCAACAATGTCTTTCTCAGCACTGTAACACAGCAGGTAGTTATAAAAAAATCATTGAAGTTGTTACTATTTTCATATTTATTAGAACTATTATTTTTTTCATCAGAAATACCCAGGTCTATTACATTAGTTTCTTTTAGTTCTTTCTTTGGTTTGCAGTCTTAAGTAAATCATTCTGTTTTGTCATTTTGTAATAATGACAACTAGTCAGATCCATGCCTTACAGCAGCTCCTATATCTTTTTCATAAATTTCTCCAGTATAGAAAATTAGCTATAGAATTACAAGTAACAGAACATATACTTCTTACTTTAAAAATAGAAATCTTTGTGAGTTGTTCATGAAAACTATAGTGATTTTGAATAACAAATCATGAAAGTTTTTACTCAATTATATATTTACACAAAAGTTTTTCTGTTGTCATCCTGACACAGGATCCTTTCAGTGCCACTTTGCCAGCCAGAAATCTTTATGGCAGGTGGTGCCTCTGCCCGGGTTTCACTCAAGCCTGCTGGGCTTGCTCAACCCACTTGGCCCAGGAGGCTGCACTTGGCTCACGCTACCAGTCCTGATCTGGGCATCTGAGCCAGGCATGTGGCAAGTGGTTTTCATGTTGGGTGCTGGCATCTAGGTGAAGGGAACGTGGTGGCACCCACAAACTACCAGCAACCACAGAGCCCCAAAGGGTGTTACAGCCCTTGTCTAGGGAGTTCCAAGGTTTGAGCCCCCAAGAAATGTTACAGCTCTGTCTCATTCCTGCTGTCCACAGTGTGGCAAACAATGGGGGAGGGGGGCATGTTACAGCTCATTGATGTTATAGCTCATTCATGTTACAGCTCATTTGTTCCCACTGCCCATAGCATGGCAAACAGGTGCATGTCACAGCTCATTTAGTCCTGCTGCCCGCAGCTCAGTGAACAGGAGCTTGTGGTGCCCAGCAGCTTTTTCTCCCCTGTTGTTTGGCAAGTGGGAGGGAGGGTTACAGTGTTACAGCACTTTTCACACCCACCATTTGGTGGGTTCTGGGTTCTTGTCCCACGATCAAGAATGACCAGAGAGTGAGCCAGTCAGGGAAGAGTTTTATTGAGCAACAGAAAACCTCTTTACAACAAGAGGGGACCTGAAGTGGGTAGCCCTCTGTGTGAGAAGGGGCCCAAAAGCAGGTAGCCCCATGTGTGGCTGAGTCTGGGGTTTTTATGAGCTCAGAATGGGGGAGTGCATGACGATTGATCCATGGATGGACCTGGAAAAAAGCACCATTCAATTGGCTAAAAGGCATCGAGAAAGGTCCCTGGTCATAGACTCTACCCAGAACTGGCAGCTCAGTTTTCAGGCTTTATGCTGTCTTTGGCTTCAAGGTTGGGTTTCACTGGGGACCTACCTCTGCCTGCCTAGGAATTTGTCTGCCTCCTGCCACTGTCAATCTTAAACATGTGTATTTCTATAGCAATATGGGTAGCTGTATTCTGACTACAGCAATAAGTGAGATGTATATAAATTCTATGTTACAGTGCCTGACCTATGTAAGTGCTCAAATATCACCAAAATTATCAATATAGTATCACTGACATTTTCATTATATTACTGATAGCACATAAATTTTAGCCCTATATTGAAGATCAGGTATCTTGGTGATTTGGAGGGATCTGAGAATATAAATCCCATATCCTCTTTTCTCTTTCTCTTACTCTCTCCCATTTCTCTAATCCATGCCACTCCCATATTTTTCATCATTCCTTGCTGTGCCCAGATAAATCCGTAGGAATCAAGCATGTACCCCCAGAGTATCTCATGCTAATCCAGATGATGACCCTGATATGATATCCTGGTTCCCTAGAGAATTAACCAGTTAATTAGTTAACTTTCTAGAAAGCAGTATAGGGAAGTTAAGGGCTATAATGGTCCACTGGTGCATCTCATATTGCCCAGCAAGAATGGACCAAGGTGGGATTCTTAAGCAATCTCTATCTTGACAGTGTTCACCTGGCTCCATTTCAAAAGTACTTGTCACTTGTTGATGGTCTTTGTTTCCATTTCTTATACTGCCTGACTATGCTTAAAATATATTTTAACCCACTTTTCATTTTCTTATTCCTTTGTGCCACCAATCTCAACCTCCTCTTTAATTTTCTTGCCTTTATTCTTAAGTCATTGCTATGGTTTGGTATGAATGTGTCCCTCCCAAAAGTAGATGCTGGAAATTTAATACCCAATGCAACAGAGTTGAGAGGTGGGGCCTAATGGGAGATGTTTAGTTCATGAGAACGTGAGGCTATAAATTCCATCTCCTGCTCTCTCTCACCCTTTCTTTGCCCTTCCACCATGAGACAGTAGAGCAAGAAGGCCCTCACTAAATATGGCCCCTCAACCTTGTACTTCTCAACCTCCAGAATTGTAAGAAATGAATCTCTGTTCCTTATAAATTACCCAGGCTCAGATGTCCTGCTATAGGAGCACAAAATGGACTAAGATGGTCTCTTTATATTTCTTTCATGTTTAGCTTGAACTCTGTCCTTCAGCTCTGTTTGCATCTCTGCTTGTCAACAATTTCCCATGGGAAGATTTAGCTGGCACACAAGGAGGAGACTCACTTGTCCACTCTATCCTTAAACCAATGTTATTTCTTTCCAACTGATCCTGGATGCAATGTCAGCATCCTTCCCAGCATCCCATTGGATTAGGGGACCAACTGCCCCAGTTTTCCTGGGACTGAACATGATTCCTTGGACACAGGACTTCCAGTTTTAAGGTGGAAATGTCTTCTGCAAACGAGGATAAGATGGTCACTCTACACTAAAGACATCTCTACTAACTGGTTGAGTTGGCATGAGGCATGAAACTATTTCCTACTACTGTAATCAAACCTTCCCATAGAGTGTGCTATATAATAGGCTGCACATGTGAGGTATACTGAGTTATTGGTTCCTGTGGCCATCAGAGTAGCTGGAGTTCTGGGCCAGTTGCCTTTCTCTAGAAGCAGATTTGTACGTTTACTCTATGTGTTGATAAATATTTTCGTATTCTACATGTGCGATGATAATTTTAAAAAGTTTGGAATGTATTGAGTTAGATAGTACCCAACACAATATATCACATTTAAGCTAATCTGTTGACTCTCACGTAGTAATTGCAAGATAATGTATTTTGTCTCAAATCCCTTTCAGAACATTTCATGTTAAAACATTTTTTATGCTCCATTAAGCAGATACATATTTTACCAAAGCATATTCTTTTAAAATATGGCATTTCCCTAGAACTTGAAGTGAAACTAGAAGATTGGGTATTATGACATGTTGCTGTCTGAACAGAAAGTTTATTATTTCTAGCAAAAATATGTTTCAGACCAATCACTTATCTCTGCATCATTCATTTAAGGTGAGTGAAATAAAGATTTTGGAATAAATTGTTGTTTGTACATTCACATCTGCCTGGAAAATAATTGTCTTGACTTCAACTTGATATTTATTTTCTGTAAATCCCAATATTAAGTATTTATTTATCAACAGGAGAATTTTTGTATGCCCCTCATTCTTTCTTGCAGATTGTGAAGCTGTAAATCAATTAAGGTGTGCTCTTGATAATTGTCTTGGGCCAGGATAATTATGGAATATAAATGAAAGTTGAATTTTGTTAAAGGCAAAACATTTACATTGTATGCCAGCTACATTAATGAATTATAGGAGGATTTCACATTCTCAGAGAAATTTATAAATAACTCTTAGTGTTGCTGAATATCAGAGAATACTTGTATTTCTTCAAAATCTAATCATTGAAGATGCATATGGTGAAAATACTGCTTTCAAAATGCTATTGTGCTGTATGTATACCCTTAGTAAAATAACCTCATGATGAAATTAGTTCAATTACATAAATGCTTAATTATGACTTTGTTACCATTACATAGTCTTATCTAATTAAACTCAACATCAGAGAGTGTTTATTGCCAATTTTATAATTTTACAGCATAGGTATAATTTACAACAAGGCATTAATAAACTTTTCTAATAGTGAAGAATATTTTTCTTCTTTCTATGCATACTATTTTTTGAAGGCATTAAACATTATTTTCATTGTGATGAGTATGAAAAATTATAAAATTAAGAAACTAATAAGCACATAGGACTTCATTTCTCTTTTCCTAACTCTGACCTTTCCATTCCTGAATCTGCCTTATATTAGAAAAAAATATATAATTATGTAATTTCATTTAGAGTATTACTGAAAGATCTTTTCAATTAAGTCTATACATATATTTTTAATGCATTAAAACTACAATTAAAGTAATGTACATGCTTGGATACACACTCTCACTACCTCTGGACTGGCACTCAGGTGAGAGTACTCAGGAATGGTTTGGTATAACTTGTGCTGAGGGAAAATGTCTGATTTCCAGTGATTGAATGTTTGACTAAAATTTATTTGTAAGCATTTCTTCTTTTCTTTCTGTATTACTTTATTTGAATTTCTTAAAATATATAATAAGCATTACTTTTTAAAGGCATTTTATAAGAATATAGAACATATATAGATTAAATAAGATCAGTATTGTATCAGAATTTTTCAGTGTTGAAATGTGTATATTATTTCATTTTCAGTCATATGTATCATTATCCCAGGGATTTTTCTTGAGTCACATGATCATTAAAGTGTGAGCTTATGTTCTGTTAATCTTTGTAAAGAACCTACAGGATTTAATTAAAATAATTGTTGACTCATATGTTGTATTCATATGAAAACATGATCGCTTAGTTTTGCTAATGAGATATATTAATTTAAGCATTCTAAATATACAAATTTGTGTAATAAATTTATTCATTTAAATATGAAGTAATTTTCTGAGATATAATTTACATAATATTGGAAAGTTAAAATAAGCATTCTCATTTAAATAATCAAATCACAGAATGGTATATAGATCATATGGGACTGCATTTGAAACCATAGATATATACGTCAGTCTGTAATTTAAAGAGGCATTAGCATTTGCCATCCCTGGAAAGAATGAAAGAAATATTGCTAAGCATAATTCTTTTGAAGTCCAGCATAATTATAACATCAGATAGGAATGATGAATATTTTAAAGTATCTATTATTAGCTTAAAGCTTTCTGTAATAGAAAGCTAAAAAGAAACAAATGAAATACCCCAGATAATTTCTGGATTTTCTAATTGATGGTGAGATTTCTACTTTATCAACTTACCAATGGAGAAGTTGCTGGTAAATTGATGTATTTATTTCTGCCCATGAGGTACACTAATTTAAAACATCTTCACTTTTGTAGGAGTGAATCTTAATGTTTTTCTTCTTAGACATAAAATACCATAAATTCTGTTTATTCTTCCAAGAACTTGGTGTCAGTTCAGCCAAGAAGTATTTGAATACTTAGTCTGTGCATTCATTCAGTGTTCCTGAAAACTTCCTTCATACTACCAGGAAATGTGCTTTGATATAGGTTTACAAAGATGGAGTAAAACATGGCATTTTTCCTTAAGGAACTCTCTATCCCCAAAACCTCAGTCTAATGGGGAAGACAGACAATTACTTTAGAGTTTCATGATGGAGGTATATAAAATGTTGTCATTAAAGGGTACTTAACCAACTCTAGAGATTTTATTGAGGGATGAAGAATAGGATGAGCTCAGAGGAGACGTCCTGTAGAAAACCATACACCATACACTTGTGTTCAATGCTTAATTCATTAAGTCACCTAAAAGGTACAGAGGAGAGGAAAAATTATTCTAGGCAGAGAAGTAGAATGCACAGAGGTTTAAGGACATGTAATGTTCCTTGAGAGTTTCAAGAACTTCAACATTTCTGAATATTGAGACTATAAAGGCAGGTGGAAGTACCCTGGAGAGGGAAGTAGCAGAATAGTGCATGAAGGACCTTATGTTCCATGCTAAATAATTGGGTTTTATTTAAAAGGCATATCTGTAGCCATCAGAAAATTTAAGCAGGCAAAGGATGTGGTTGGATGTATATTTAATATAAATCACTCTGAGACAGTGTAGAGAAGAGATGGAAGGAGGGGAGAGGAATAAGGGTGGTGTGATTGATCAGGAGAGAAATGACAAAGGCATGATCCTAGGCCAGGGCAGTGGAAATGGAAATACACAGATGGATTGGAGAAAGACTTAGGAAGTTAAATCAACTGGCCATGGTGAATGGGTTAAATATGGGGGAAGCAAGGGAAAAAGGAAGGAGTCTAGGAAACTGCCCAGCTTGGGTAACTGTTGGAGGTGATATAGACTGTGAATTGAAAAATCAGAGAATTAGCAAAATTGGGGATGGAGCTGAACGGAGACAAGAGGGGGAATTCTAGATGAGTACCCTCTTCTGATAATGTTAAGAAAATGATATGCAGAGTGAATACTGAATTGTAAGAATTCTAATATTTGAATTGGAAAGACGTAATCAAGATCTAAGATCTCTGTCCTCTAAGAACTTGAGAGGGTAACAAAAAGTTAACAAACATACACAAAAATTTAGTTACATTTTATTTAAAAAATAAAATTTAAAGTATGGTTTCATTTGTATCTTACCCTTGACTTCACATATAAATTCCTTGGGTTTTGGGTTTTGTTTGTCATCACTTACGCATGGCCTGTATGTACCAGTGACTAGTAAATAACTTACTGGTGCTTAGGTAATGCTGTGGAAGGAAAATGGAATGGAGAATGTCTATCAGCTGAATTGTGTTATATGGTTCTGCAGTGTAGGTGGTCAGAATTTAGAAAAGCTTGGCAATATTGGAATAAGCAAGGAAGACTTATACAAAGATGGGATTTGATTACTGAGTAGGAGGCAGGCAGATTTCCAGGAGAAGAGAACAAAAGTGAAAGTAGCAACCAGCATGGTTGCCCATGGGACAGTGAGGATGAAGCGCCAACTAGAGCAGAGGGCATGATGGAGCACTGAGATGGCTGGAGGTGGGGGAAAATAAGGCCTTCTTACAAAATGGCTTAAAAACCAGAAGAATGTAGCTTTGATGTGAGAACAATAAGAAGCATGGTAGCATTGTTTGTGGCAAAGAGAAATAGATTAATAGATAATATATTAAAGAATAAATATTACTGTTTTCTTCAATTTATCCAATTTTTTTTTCATCTGTAGGATACTGAAAATATTCAGCCTTGGCATTTTGGGAGGCATTTCTTCCCCTGTTCTATCATTACCTCTCTAAGAGGAAGGTCTTCATAGCTTTACAGTGTCCTGCCCAACCCACAGTTTCCCCCTAAAGGTTCTTCTTTGTGCCAACATACTTGGAGAACACCCTACTTCAAGAAAAGCTATCTATTTCCCTTGATGTGTCGAACATGTACTAGCTGCCCGCATAAATAATATGGACTTCCTTGAAGATCCAGAAAGCCCAAAGACCTGTATTAATATTTATTAAGTTCCTAGGACATGAACCTTAAGGTGTGAATTCTGCTGAGGATATCAAGGATAAACTAGACTTTTTCTGTTATAATGAGTGCATATAAAGAGGGATTTTGTTGAGTAAGTGAAGCTAGAACACTGGATAAATTTGTTTTCTAATTTAAATGTGCTTAGGGCATTTTCCCAGGTTTGGTTTTTCCAATGAATAATTTTATTGCTTTATTTGTATTTATAATATTTATTGGGTCTTTTTCTTTTATGGACTGATTGTTTTCAAATTCTTTCAAACTAAATCTTGCAATATGACTTTCAATCTATTAATATTCAGCTTTAGTGTAACCATTTTGATATTGACACGTTGCGATTGCACCTTTCTTAATTTAGTTTTTTCTTTGCTTGAGAAAATTGATACTGACTGTACTTCTCAGTCTCCGAGTTGTTTCCAGCCATAACTAGTAATCCCATCATCGCCTTAAATGCATTTACCCATGCGTTTGATGCGCTCCAGGTCAACATAACTTTAAATGCATTGTTTGTCATAGATAAGAATTTTGGTAATCAATTGTGGTCCATTATGGCCATTCTGTATAACTGTTTTTTGGTTTTTTTTTTAATAGAGTATGTTTTACTTTGTTACTGCTTTGTAGCTAGAAAACAATCAGCATTCTAAATAAAACTTCCATAAGGGAAAATGGAAAGTACCAAAATCAAAGAAACAAACCTATGCAGGGAAGATAAAAGGACAGATCCAGCCCTTGAACTCAAAGATCTTATCATCTAGCTCATCTGACTTACCATCATTTGTTCACCCTGAACTATGTTCTAAGAGATAATAGAAAATGGAATGAAAAATTACTATATGAAACAAACAACATTATGTGCATACTTATATAGTCTGACTTATGCATAATTATGAAGAGAGAAAGGAGAAAAATATTTTAGATTTAATAAAGATATATATTGTTATATTTAATTTTCACAGAAGTCACATTACAATTGAATTTTAATTTTGAAACAAAGATGTGTTTAATTTACAGACTGTCAACTAGAAAGGTAGAGAATGAAAATGTGTTTGTGTTAAATATTGCTACTCTGGAAAGCAACCTACATGTATTTAGAAGCATTTTCAATACTAAGGGATTGAAGAAAAAATGTTTTTTATTTCTCAGTTACCTTACAAAGAAAATCAAAGCAACATGAAAGACTTCTTCCCTGAACAACTTAAGATAATTAGTGTTTCATTGCATTCTCTTTCATGCTTCCCCCAACAAACTATTTTCCAAGTTAAAAAAAAAGTCAATGAACAAATGTTTGTGATGGCTTTTTCTTAAGGCAATGCAATTCTGACCTTAAACGCTTTAGCTTTACTCCTTACAGGGGCTTTTGTAAATAGCAATGTTTACATTGTGCATTGTTAGGAAATAAGGTGTTGTAGGTTCCCAAATCAAGTGACCCAATGTGAATTGGTTGATTGCTACTAGATTTTTAATGATGATCAGGAATTAAAATTTCTTTATAAAAGACATCTTGTTCCTCCAGTGTTGTCAGAGGTAAGTCATTTAGTAATTTGATAGATATCCTCTGTTTTCTTCTCTGATTTCTCCTCTTCCTTTCACCATCCATCTGCTTGGCCATTTTGTCCCTAATGTACTGAAGTTTAAACCTAGGAGATACTTTTTAGGGCCCCTCCATCTCCATCCCTAACTGCAATTCATCTTATCAGTTTCTTCATGGATTAACGTGTTCTTTTGGGGTGTCTTACATCTTTCTTGTTCTCCTATTATTTCTGCCTTTGTCTATAGTAGTGACCTACTGATTTTCATTCTGTCAGTTTCCCCTCCAATACAATCTATAATGCTGTCAGATTCATTTTAATGAAGAATCGCATGGGTCAGATGAAAGGTTCCCCACTGCCTACAAATAAAATACTACTAACTTGGCTTTCAGGCTCTTCCATGCTCCCATGCCATAAACTTTTGCAACCTTCAATGTAGTGATTTCTGTGGTACAAATATCTACACCGTAATTGATTTCAAGCAATCAGTGACTGAAGATCCAACTCAGATTTCTGGATTTGTAACAATTGCTCACGGGGCTGCTCCAGTCTCCAGCACACATCAGCCTGAGTTACTCTACACTCTTCAACCACTTTACTCCACCCCCTAGGCAAGCTGAACTCTTTTCTGTTCTTGGAGAAAATGATTTCTAATCATTTCTGTCTTCTCTGAACCAGAAGGTAATTGTTTACTATAGAACAACTGGTCTTCTAATCCTTGATTTTTCTCTGTTGGAAGTATCTTCTTAATTAACACCAATACATTACAGCTTCAGATTTTTTGTGGGTCATTTAATTGATTTTGCTACAGTCTCTCATACTTTCTCAGTCCTGATATTGCATGTCATGTAAATATCCATTGTCTCCTTTCAGAACATGGCTATGGTATAATGGTAGTAACCAAGAGTTTAATGCTGTGTGGTCACTGTTAGTAGAGTTTTAATAATTTCACTTTGGATTTTTTATAACTGGAGTCATATGGAACAATGAAGCTACTCTAAGCTTGGTTCTTGTGTGATCCCACCTCTTCTTGCTTCCCCCATCTCTAGGACTGGTTCTGAATCATCCATAGCCCTGTTCCAGCCTGGCCTCCCCATCCCGATCCTACCTGCTGCCCACTGCTGCCCACTGCCCACAGCAAGAGCCTGGGCATGGGCATGCAAATTCTGTGGTATCTCGAGTCAGATAATAGTGGCTACTATCCCAGCCCCAAGCTGTCAGTGCTGTGACACATTTGGTGGGAGAATCATCAGGAAAGATCCTCTTGCCCACCATTTCATCTCATACAAATACATAGTCCATCCCAGCAAAAAGGTTGCAATATGCGCTTCCACCATGGATTGCTACAGTTCAGTGGGCCTGTGGGAAGAGGAGATACCTGACGACTTCTCCCAACTCTGGCTGGAGTGCACAGCATGTAGGTCCAATATCTGGAGGGAGCGGGGAACACTGCAGGCACGTGTGGCTTATACATGTGCAGAGTCTTGCTGCAGGGGATGGATGGTGCAGGTGCCTATAGGGCTTAGCAGTTGCCTGGGAGCATCCCTGTGCTTGAAAGAGTAAAACATTACATAGCAAATAAAAAATATCACAACAAGTAGAGGGAGGAAGAAAGGATAAAAGTTGTATTTGTCAGTACCCTTAATGGACTTTTTCTTTTCCATTTTAAACAAAGAGCCCTGCGTTTTCATTTTGCACTAAGCTCTAATTATGTAGCTAATCAATCCTGGCCCATTCTTCATTTGTTTTGCATCCTTCATCTCCGCCTCTCCTCTGCACCTGAAGTCTAAATTCATTTCACAAATGCAGTACTTTGCACAGAACATTAGGAAACTTTACCTAAAGGCAATCAGGACTATCAGATTCACATCCCAGTTCTGCAATTTCTTAGCTGTCGTGTGACTTGTGGCAACTTACTGTATTTTTTGCCTTAGTTTCCCCATCTATAGCATCAGAATTTTTTATTACTTCATAGATTTTTTTGTGGAATTAAGTGAGACAACTTAGGTAAAGTGCTTAGTCCAGTATCTGGCATATAGGAAATATTAAAATGGTAGCAGTTCTTTAATTCTTATTAACATAATGACTATTAGTTTTTGGTGGAGTGAGAGATTTTTGGCTCTGTGCATTCAGTTCGATAAACTGAATTTGGTTAAATTCAATAATGCATTCTTCCCTTGTGGGAAAGATAAATTAACTACAAGACTTATAATTTTTTCAATTTTTCTTAAAACCGTTAAAAAATTTTCTTTCAGCATCATTAAATAACTATATAGTTGTTTCCTCCATATTGTTATGATGCTTACCACATGCTTACTGGTAAATCCTTATATACTGTAAATTATTTTAAGCAAGTAGCATTTTTATTTGTCTCATTAATCACTGTACTCCTCACAACTCTTGCCTAGCAGATACTCAGTGTATGTATATAGAATTAATAAGTGATCTTTTTTGTACTAGGTAAACCATATGAAATTATTGAGTTTGGGATGGCTGAATATTAGCAATTTCATAGGGTATCTATTTTCTTAGGTTCAGAGCCTAGTTCTATAATTATTCATTGATTTTAGGAAATTAAAATAAATTGAAAAATAAAATTTTATATACAATTTTCTTTACCGTAATGTTTGTATGACCTCTACCTCTCAAGGCTATATAGTTATATCTGCACCAATTGTTTTAGGAAGATGCAGTAAAACATTGGCTAACTGGAATTCACATGTAATAATATCAAATATCTAATTATTTTAATTTTTCAGTATTAAGGATTTTGACTTGAAGAGATCCAGTCCTTCTTTCTGTCTTATTAAACATGATAAATATCATTCAACCTTAACTTGATGATTTGTCATGTTACAGGATTTCAAAATAATAATTTTTGTTTTCATTATATAATGCCATATAGTTTAAGAAAACTATAACTATGGGATTCATGGGATTAATTTTAATCTTTATTTACCAAAGGATATATTTCAGGGACTGCTTTTCTTGTTGATATTAAACTTGGACTCAGCCTCTATCCTAAAAACTGTAGTACGGTCAAAATTTAGTTATGTGAGAGTTGTAACTGGTAATTTTTCAGGTTAATTGAAGTTAATTTTTTATTTATCCACCTGTCTATCTAATCATCTATGTCTCTACATTCTTAGCTTGAATAATTTCTAAATTAATAAAATAAATAATCTTCTCTTTTTGTTTTTTTTGAGACGGAGTCTTGCTCTGTCGCCCAGGCTGGAGTGCAGTGGCATGATCTCGGCTCACTGCAACCTCTGCCTCCCAGGTTTAAGCAATTCTCTCACCTCAGCCTCCCAAGTAGTTGGGATTACAGGCAAATGCCACCATGCCCCAGCTGATTTCTGTATTTTTAGTACAGACCAGGTTTTGCCACTTTGGCCAGGCTGGTCTTGAACTCCTGGCCTCAAGTGATCCACTCGCCTCGGCTTCCCAAAGTGCTGGGATCACAGGCGTGAGCCACCATGCCCGGCCAAGAAACAGAATTTTTATAACCAAAACATTAGAAATGTTTTCTATAAGTATTGACCAATTTATGATCTTAATACTCTCATTTATTTGCATTTTTTTTAAAAAAAGTCCTCTATCTTCTTTATACATTATTGTACTAAATTTACCACTATCTTGAAGTAAAAGTCTACTTTCCTTGGACCTTAACTTATCTGTTTTAGCTACTTGATGGAAAATTAAGGCCCATAGCCAGTGTATGGAAAATTATTTGAGCCAAATTTAACAGCAACCTCAAATGGCAGGCAGGCATATTCACTCAATCTTGATTACTGGGCATACAGTGTAGTTTAGTGCTGTTGAGACCATTCCCAATCTTGCTGAGCTTCTCTGGGGGAATTTTTCTGAATATGATTTGTTCTCCTTTTGCCGTCAATCTGTGTGCTTATGAAATAAGATAAAACTGTTGCCATGTGCATCTTCAGCAGACTGCTCTGTTTCATTAAAAATACATGGATGTTCAAATTTTTTTGAAGATGCCTTTGCAGAAAACGTAAAAGTTAGATGATTTATACAAGAGAGCAGGAAAGCCGAGAAGTAAGTAGTACAGATAACATCAAAATATCATACAACTGTGAAGTGATTTTAATATTTTCACCATTTTTTTGTAAATTCATTATCTGCAAATCCAATATGTTGTTGATGCAGACTGTACATTCACTTGAATTTGGAATGTTCATGCTTTTTTTAAAGCATGAATATGCCAAAGCTTAAGAGCATCTAAATAAAGCTTTGCCAGTACCTTAGCCCATTTCCTAAAAGAAGACATCTGAGTTAAGATAATCACAAGCTATAGCAAGTTGTGGTAAAATATATGTACCTTAAATGATAGAAAGAATACGTAGTGAAATAGAGTTATGTTCGTTTGTTTTTCTCCCTAGAAAATGTAAATACAGACTTCTATCACTTACCAGCTATTTGGGAATAATTCTGTAATTTCTCTGAGCTTTAATTTTCCCACTGTAAAATGAGGTTAATAATATTTACTTTACATTCCTATTGGGAAGATTGTGTGAAATTAGTTAGGTAATTAAATAATTAATATGAGTCCCTACTGTGTTCCGGACACTTCCTGGATTCTGGGGAGAGGGCAGGGCCAGAGTCTCTGCTCTCATAAGCCACTAGACCTTACAAATGAGATATTTCAAAAGTGGTAATTATCATAATAATCATCCTTTTCCTCTTACTTAACACTTCCACTCTGTGGAAGCCTGGTTGATTAGAAGAAAACAACATAAAGTAGTAGTACCTTTTTCCATTAAATTCAACTCTATCGTTCAAATATAGTTTTAGGAATACTAGAAATACCAAACACTTGAATTAGGTAAGTGTTGAATGCATTTGTGAGATAGAGAAACTGTGCTTCATAGTGGACAAATGCCCTTTATCAGACAATACAGCTGGTAATTGGTGAATGTGAGAAATGCTTTAAGCTTTAATGAAAAAAAAAAAAAGCTGCACATGAGAATCTTAATAGACCAAACAGATAAATTTGTATTTTCAAATAATTGTTTTTAAAAAAACCCACCCCAGATTCCCTTCATATTAATTAATTGATTGATTGATTGGTTGGTTGGCTGATTTTAGAGACACGGTCTCACTATGCTGCCTGGGCTGGTCTTGAACTCCTGAGCTCAAGAGATTCTCCAGCCTCCGAAGTAGCTGAGATACAGACACTTGACACCATGCCTGGCTCAGATTCTCTTTAAATAGAAAGCTCACCTAATGAAATTTTTTAAAAATGTTTTGATTGACAAAGTATCTTTTGACTTTCCATGGACATTTAAATATGTTTATTTAAAAAATAATGTGATCAAATTTAGTTAAATTTGAAGTAATACTTAAAGCAAAAGGGGAAAATAACCCAACCATATGTGCAAGGATATCATGTTTCACAACTCTAGGGGGAACCATCGTTTTGTATTTTGTAAGAATGGTGCCACCTGGAGTTCTCCGTCATTGTGGCCAAGCATATGTATCCAGTACAAATTTTCGGAATAGGTAAGTGTTGTCTAGAGAGTTATTCTTTCTTTTTCTCCTCCTTTATTCCTTTCTTTTCTTTCTTTCTTTTTTTTCCTTTTCAGAGCACATGCTGTCAATGACACAGCACCCCTTACCTTTGCTTTGGGCTTAGAACATGGGATTTGTAAACTTTTCTGTTTCCCTTTAAGGGAGGGGAAAGGAACTATCTTTTCCCTTTAAAAATAGCACTTTCGGGGGTGGAGCCAAGATGGCCGAATAGGAACAGCTCCGGTCCACAGCTCCCAGCCTGAGTGACACAGAAGACGGGTGATTTCTGCATTTCTGTTTGAGGTACCGGTTTCATTTCACTAGGGAGTGCCAAACAGTGAGTGCAGGACAGTCAGTGAAGCGCACTGTGCACGAGCCGAAGCGGGGCGAGGCATTGCCTCACTCGGGAGGCACAAGGGGTCAGGGAGTTCCCTTTCCTAGTCAAAAAAAGAGGTAACAGATGGCACCTGGAAAATCGGGTCAGTCCCACCCTAATACTGCGCTTTTCCAACGGGCCTGGAAAACGGCACACTAGGAGATTGTGTCCCGCACCTGGCTCGGAGGGTCCTATGCCCACAGAGTCTCACTGATTGCTAGCACAGCAGTCTGAGATCAAACTGCAAGGTGGCAGCGAGGCTGGGGGAGGGTCGCCCACCATTGCCCAGGCTTGCTTAGGTAAACAAAGCAGCCAGGAAGCTCGAACTGAGTGGAGCCCACCACAGCTCAAGGAGTCCTGTCTGCCTCTGTAGGCTCCACCTCTAGGGGCAGGGCACAGACAAATAAAAACTCAGCAGGAACCTCTGCAGACTTAAATGTCCCTGTCTGACTGACAGCTTTGAAGAGAGTAGTGGTTCTCCCAGCACATAGCTGGAGATCTGAGAACAGACAGACTGCCTTCTAAAGTGGGTCCCTGACCCCTGAGCAGCATAACTGGGAGGCATTCCCCAGTAGGGACAGACAGACACCTCACTCGGCCGGGTACTCCTCTGAGACAAAACTTCCAGAGGAACTATCAGACAGCTGAATTTGTGGTCTCACGAAAATCCGCTCTTCTGCAACCACCGCTGCTGACACCCAGCCAAACAGGGTCTGGAGTGGACCTCTAGTAAACTCCAACAGACCTGCAGCTGAGGGTCCTGTCTGGTAGAAGGAAAACTAACAAACAGAAAGGACATCCACACCAAAAACTCATCTGTACATAACCATCATCAAAGACCAAAAGTAGATAAAACCACAAAGATGGGGAAAAAACAGAGCAGAAAAACTGGAAACTCTAAAAAGCAGAGCACCTCTCCTCCTCCAAAGGAATGCAGTTCCTCACCAGCAACGGAACAAAACTGGACAGAGGATGACTTTGACGAGTTGAGAGAAGAAGGCTTCAGACGATCCAACTACTCCGAGCTACGGGAGGAAATTCAAAACAATAGCAAAGAAGTTAAAAACTTTGAAAAAAAATTAGAAGAATGGATAACTAGAATAACCAATGGAGAGAAGGGCTTAAAGGAGCTGATGGAGCTCAAAGCCAAGTATCGAGAACTACACGAAGATTGCAGAAGCCTCAGTAGCAGATGCGATCAACTGGAAGAAAGGGTATCGCTGATAGAAGATGAAATGAATGAAATGAAGCGAGAAGGGAAGTTTAGAGAAAAAAGAATAAAAAGAAATGAACAAAGCCTCCAAGAAATTTGGGACTAAGTGAAAAGACCAAACCTACGTCTGATTGGTGTACCTGAAAATGATGGAGAGAATGGAACCAAGTTGGAAAACACTCTGCAAGATATTATCCAGGAGAACTTCCCCAATCAAGCAAGGCAGGCCAACATTCAGATTCAGGAAATACAGAGAACGCCACAAAGAGACTGCTCGAGAAGAGCAACTCCAAGACACATAATTGTCAGATTCATCAAAGTTGAAATGAAGGAAAAAATGTTAAGGGCAGCCAGAGAGAAAGGTTGGGTTACCCACAAAGGGAAGCCCATCAGACTAACAGCTGATCTCTCGGCAGAAACTCTAAAAGCCAGAAGAGAGTGGGGGACAATATTCAACATTCTTAAAGAAAAGAATTTTCAACCCAGAATTTCATATCCAGCCAAACTACGCTTCATAAGTGAAGGAGAAATAAAATACTTTACAGACAAGCAAATGCTGAGTGATTTTGTCACCACCAGGCCTGCCCTAAAAGAGCTCCTGAAGGAAGCACTAAACATGGAAAGGAAAAACCGGTACCAGCCCCTGCAAAAACATGCCAAATTGTAAAGACCATCGAGGCAAGGAAGAAACTGCATCAACTAACGAGCAAAATAACCAACTAACATCATAATGACAGGATCAGATTCACACATAACAATATTAACTTTAAATGTAAATGGGCTAAATGCTCCAATTAAAAGACACAGACTGGCAAACTGGATAAGGAGTCAGGACCCATCAGTGTGCTGTATTCAGGAAACCCATCTCATGTGCAGAGACACACATAGACTCAAAATAAAGGGATGGAGGAAGATCTATCAAGCAAATGGAAAACAAAAAAAGGCAGAGGTTGCAATCCTAGTCTCTGATAAAATAGACTTTAAACCAACAAAGATCAAAAGAGACAAAGAAGGCCATTACATAATGGTAAAGGGATCAATTCAACAAGAAGAGCTAACTATCCTAAATATATATGCACCCAACACAGGAGCACCCAGATTCATAAAGCAAGTCCTGAGTGACCTACAAAGGGACTTAAACTCCCACACAATAATAATGGGAGATTTTAACACCCCACTGTCAACATTAGACAGATCAATGAGACAGAAAGTTGACAAGGATATCCAGGAATTGAACTCCGCTCTGCACAAAGTGGACCTAATAGACATCTACAGAACTCTCCACCCCAAATCAACAGAATATACATTTTTTTCAGCATCACACCACACCTGTTCCAAAATTGACCACATAGGTGGAAGTAAAGCTCTCCTCAGCAAATGTAAAAGAACAGAAATTATAACAAACTCTCTCAGACCACAGTGCAATCAAACTAGAACTCAGGATTAAGAAACTCACTCAAAACCGCTCAACTACATGGAAACTGAACAACCTGCTCCTGAATGACTACTGGGTACATAATGAAATGAAGACAGAAATAAAGATGTTCTTTGAAACCAATGAGAACAAAGACACAACATACCAGAATGTCTGGGACACATTCAAAGCAGTGTGTAGAGGGAAATTTATAGCACTAAATGTCCACAAGAGAAAGCAGGAAAGATCCAAAATTGACACCCTAACATCACAATTAAAACTAGAAAAGCAAGAGCAAACACATTCAAAAGCTAGCAGAAGGCTAGAAATAACTAAAATCAGAGCAGAACTGAAAGAAATAGAGACACAAAAAACCCTTCAAAAAATTAATGAATCCAGGAGCTGGTTTTTTGAAAAGATCAACAAAATTGATAGACCGCTAGCAAGACTAATAAAGAAGAAAAGAGAGAAGAATCAAATAGATGCAATAAAAAATGAAAAGGGGTTATCACCACCGATCCCACAGAAATACAATCTACCATCAGAGAAAACTACAAACACCTCTACGCAAATAAACTAGAAAATCTAGAAGAAATGGATAAATTCCTCGACAAATACACCCTCCCAAGACTAAACCAGGAAGAAGTTGAATCTCTGAATAGACCAATAACAGGTTCTGAAATTGTGGCAATAATCAATAGCTTACCAACCAAAAAGAGTCCAGGACCTGATGGATTCACAGCTGAATTCTACCAGAGGTACAAGGAGGAACTGGTACCATTCCTTCTGAAACTATTCCAATCGATAGAAAAAGAGGGAATCCTCCCTAACACATTTTATGAGGCCAGCATCATCCTGATACCAAAGCCTGGCAGAGACATAACCAAAAAAGAGAATTTCAGACCAATATCCTTGATGAACATTGATGCAAAAATCCTCAATAAAATACTGGCAAACCGAATCCAGCAGCACATCAAAAAGCTTATACACCATGATCAAGTGGGCTTCATCCCTGGGATGCAAGGCTGGTTCAACATACGCAAATCAATAAATGTAATCCAGCATATAAACAGAACCAAAGACAAAAACCACATGATTATCTCAATAGATGCAGAAAAGGTCTTTGACAAAATTCAACAACTCTTCTTGCTAAAAACTCTCAATAAATTAGGTATTGATGGAGGCCGGGCGCGGTGGCTCATGCTTGTAATCCCAGCACTTTGGGAGGCCGAGGCGGGCGGATCACGAGGTCAGGAGATCGAGACCATGGTGAAACGCCGTCTCTACTAAAAATACAAAAAAATTAGCCAGGCGTGGTGGTGGGCGCCTGTATTCCCAGCTACTCGGAGAGGCTGAGGCAGGAGAATGGCTTGAACCCAGGAGGCGGAGCTTGCAGTGAGCCAAGATTGCGCCACTGCACTCCAGCCTGGGCAACAGAGCGAGACTCCATCTCAAAAAAAATAAATAAATAATAAAATAAAATAAAATAAATAAATTAGGTATTGATGGGATGTATCTCAAAATAATAAGAGCTATCTATGACAAACCCACAGCCAATATCATACTGAATGGGCAAAAACTGGAAGCATTCCCTTTGAAAACTGGCACAAGACAGGGATGCCCTCTCTCACCACTCCTATTCAACATAGTGCTGGAAGTTCTGGCCAGGGCAATCAGGCAGGAGAAGGAAATAAAGGGTATTCAATTAGGAAAAGAGGAAGTCAAATTGTCCCTGTTTGCAGATGACATGATTGTATATCTAGAAAACCCCATTGTCTCAGCCCAAAATCTCCTTAAGCTGATTACCAACTTCAGCAAAGTCTCAGGATACAAAATCAATGAACAAAAATCACAAGCATTCTTGTACACCAATCACAGACAAACAGAGAGCCAAATCATGAGTGAACTCCCATTCACAATTGCTTCAAAGAGAATAAAATACCTAGGAATCCAACTTACAAAGGATGTGAAGGACCTCTTCAGGGCGAACTACAAACCACTGCTCAATGAAATAAAAGAGGATACAAACAAATGGAAGAACATTCTATGCTCATGGGTTGGAAGAATCAATATTGTGAAAATGTCCATACTGCCCAAGATAATTTATAGATTCAATGCCCTCCCCATCAAGCTACCAGTGACTTTCTTCACAGTATTGGAAAAAACTACTTTAAAGTTCATATGGAACAAAAAAGAGCCCGCATCGCCAAGTCAATCCTAAGCCAAAAGAACAAAGCTGGAGGCACCACGCTACCTGACTTCAAACTATACTACAAGGCTACAGTAACCAAAACAGCATGGTACTGGTACCACAACAGAGACATAGATCAATGGAACAGAACAGAGCCCTCAGAAATAATGCCAGATATCTACAATTATCTGATCTTTGACAAACCTGACAAAAACAAGAAATGGGGAAAGGATTCCCTATTTAATAAATGGTGCTGGGAAAACTGGCTAGCCATATGTAGAAAGCTGAAACTGGATCCCTTCCTTACACCTTATATAAAAATTAATTCAAGATGGATTAAAGACTTACATGTTAGACCTAAAACAATAAAAACCCTAGAAGAAAACCTAGGCAATACCATTCAGGACATAGGTGTGGGCAAGGACTTCATGTCTAAAACACCAAAAGCAATGGCAACAAAAGCCAAAATTGACAAATGGGATCTAATTAAACTAAAGAGCTTCTGTACAGCAAAAGAAACTACCATCAGAGTGAACAGGCAACCTACAGAATGGGAGAAAATTTTTGCAACCTACTCATCTGACAAAGGGCTAATATCCAGAATCTACAATGAACTCAAACAAATTTACAAGAAAAAAACAACCCCATCAAAAAGTGGGCAAAGGACATGAACAGACACTTCTCAAAAGAAGACATTTATGCAGCCAAAAAACACATGAAAAAATGCTCATCATCACTGGCCATCAGAGAAATGCAAATCAAAACCACAATGAGATACCATCTCACACCAGTTAGAATGGCCATCATTAAAAAGTCAGGAAACAACAGGTGCTGGAGAGGATGTGGAGAAATAGGAACACTTTTACACTGTTGGTGGGACTGTAAACTAGTTCAACCATTGTGGAAGTCAGTGTGGCGATTCCTCAGGGATCTAGAACTAGAAATACCATTTGACCCAGCCATCCCATTACTGGGTATATACCCAAAGGACCATAAATCATGCTGCTATAAAGACACATGCACACGTATGTTTGTTGAGGCACTATTCACAATAGCAAAGACTTGGAACCAACCCAAATGTCCAACAACGATAGACTGGATTAAGAAAATGTGGCACATATATACGATGGAATACTATGCAGCCATAAAAAATGATGAGTTCATGTCCTTTGTAGGGACATGGATGAAACTGGAAAACATCATTCTCAGTAAACTATTGCAAGGACAAAAAACCAAACACCACATGTTCTCACTCATAGGTGGGAATTGAACAATGAGAACTCATGGACACAGGAAGGGGAACATCACACTCCGGGGATTGTTGTGGGTTGCAGGGGATGGGGGAGGGACAGCATTAGGAGATATACCTAATGCTAAATGACGAGTTAATGGGTGCAGCAAACCAACACGGCACATGGATACATATGTAACAAACCTGCACATTGTGCACATGTACCCTAAAACCTAAGGTATAATAATAAAAAAAGAATTTGTATTTGATTACATATTTTATATTTTAAAGCAGTTTAGTTTTCAAAAGCTCAAGCTTCCAAGTAAAATATGCATTTTTAAAAACCTCAAAATTCACTTCTTTATTACTCCATCACTCAATCTCTGTAATCACTTCCCTATAACCACCGAACATCTTTCCATAATAGCATTTGCAACAGAAATGTAAAGAAGATTGAACCAATTTCAAAAAGATTACACCAAGAGGATTTTTCTTCTGAAAGATTTTTGCCCTATTCTTTAAGACATGCTGTTTCCTCAGGTTATACTCAACTAACTTTTCCATAAAGATAATTTGAAGTACATTCTCTTTTTTCCCAACTTCCCACCTCATGGTGGCAGCATCCAGATTAGAATTACTTTTTTAAATGAATGTATCTCACAATTAGGCCAACTTAACACAATCAGAAAGTAAGATGAAATTTCAGAAAGATACCACTACTACAATAGTTGAGGAATCAGTTAACACTGGAAATAAACTTATTGCCCATGTGTATGGATAAATTCTCCTAGAAATATGTATTTTTTACTTCTCAGGATAGCATATGACTAATTTAACATAATTCAATTTTTAAAAAATATTTTTAACATGCTACCAAGTATGTATTAGACATCATTAACCAGAAATATGTAAATAATGTTTAACAGTGTAATAAATAACATATATAATTTAAACGTGTATATATAAATATAAAGCAATATATATGTGTGTGTATGTATGTGTGAATGTGTGTGTGTGTGTGTGTATCCAGCACTGCTTACCATTAAAGTATGAACAAACACTTTATTATTTCACAACTATTTTGATTGGCTCAATATACTATGTTGAACAGGGAGAAGTTTGCTTTGATGTGTCAGTAAGAAACCTTCTCTCAATATGTAAGTGGCAAGTCTATACCAAATGGATAACATCAGCCTAGAAAGTGGATGTAAAAATATTCAGAACAAATTAGCTGTCCCTACACCAGATAAAACTACGCATACAACTACTCTAAAATATTTTCCTTGGTGGATCACTAAGAAAAAAAGTCTTATAAGAAAGGATTCTATCCTTATACCATTATAAGAAAGGATTCTATCCTTATACCATTATAAGAAAGGATTCTATCCTTATACCATTATAAGAAAGGATTCTATCCTTATACCATTATAAGAAAGGATTCTATCCTTATACCGTTATAAGAAAGGATTCTATCCTTATACCGTTATAAGAAAGGATTCTATCCTTATACCGTTATAAGAAAGGATTCTATCCTTATACCGTTATAAGAAAGGATTCTATCCTTATACCGTTATAAGAAAGGATTCTATCCTTATACCTTATACCTTATAAGAAAGGATTCTATCCTTATACCTTATAAGAAAGGATTCTATCCTTATACCATTATAAGAAAGGATTCTATCCTTATACCATTATAAGAAAGGATTCTATCCTTATACCATAAGTCTATGTAATCATTTTTCTAAGAGATGCCTAATTGCTTGAGGTCCTCCTTTTCTGAACCTACTCGCCATCTAATTTTGTTACTCCCCAGAGTCTCACCAGAAAGAGAATACCAACAGTTTCTATTGAAGGATTTATTCCTGTCACAAGCCATTTTCCTTTCTTCTCATACTGACTAAAGCTGGCTATTTGGTGAATTCCAAATGATCTTCCGCCTAAGTAGCTGTCTCTCATTGATGAGTTTCTGTCAAAAAGAAATCAACATACAGAGAGAACAGACACACGCACATTGACTTTAATGCAGTGACAAAACAAAGCATTCGAGTCACTTATTTAAGAACCAGACCTCTGCAGATGGAACTAGCGTGTCTAATCCCATTATTGCCAGCTTTCCCACACAGAGGCAGCATTACTGATCTATCTATAACTGTCCAATAAGTCCAGGGCCTTTGGTTTTTGTCCTTGTCAACCTCTAAATATTTCAAGCTGATATCAAAACAGAATAGGCAGGAGATAGAAGGAAACCAGCATCAACATGTATTTGCTTGTAAATATCAATTTGTTTTTGGCTATAATTATCCTTATGTGGACTTTTGTGACATGATCTGAGCTTTTAAAAAATAGCAGAAACCTGGACTATAATATATTTGTAAACATTTTATCCTTTGATTAGTTTTGTTTTGCTTTCATTTTGCTAAGTAACTATGGTATTAGTCTTAAGATGAACTGGGGTGAGTTCAGGGCTGACTCAAGGAGGCCCATTTCATTTGAGTCACCCTGAGATGAACAAGAAAAGTTGCTGGCCTCAAGTCTCTTACTATCCCTTGGGAAACAAACACATACAGAACTATGATTCATGTCCATCTGTGAGAAGTTGTAGACAGAAGTATAAAGTGCTATAAAAGCCTGAGGCACAGAAGAGGGAATTGTCTGCAGACAAGGAAACTACCACGAGTCACTTTCTCTGAGGTTTTCTTTTTTACTCAAGTTCTGTGAGTCTGCATCTCTCTCAGTGTGAGCAACCCAACTGAGCTGTTAGAGCTTTGTGTCCATGACTTTAAACTGCCTCCCACGGTAGGAAACAAAAATCCTATGTGTAGATTCAGCATATAGGTCTTCTGATGTGACCATCTAGAGCTTATCTGTCCTCTTGCTGGCTTGAGTGTAGGTCTCTGAAGTTAGGGAAGTCAACTGCAAATTTTCGTAGATAACAGTGGAATTGAATGCCACTTGTGGGCATCTGGGTTCTGAAATCTGATTGATGTTACTCAGTGGAAGGAATTTCACAAATATACTACCTGAATCCCACAGGGGGACACTACGGCAAGCAAGGAAATTGTAGCCACTATGTAAAGAACCTCAGGCTGTGGCCTGTGCAATTCTAGCAAGCATCCTTTACATGGACCAAAATGTAAGTGAGATTTCTGCATTGCACAGTACCAGCCTGCACATCCATTGGATATTTGCTTCTGGACATATTTTCTCAGCCTGCACCTTTTACATCAGAAAGAGATACCTTGTTTGCATAAGAAAATTTTATTGTATTTGATTAAAAAGTATTTTGTGTGATACTATATATTTAAATTATGGCTTACATTTTACAAAGTACTTTAATCATTATAATTATCTTAGGAAGTAAATAGAAAGTAATTAGACCGTTGTCCATATGTGGAACTGAGCTAAAAAAAAAAAAAGATTAAATAATGTGACTTAGTTGAAACTTATATTACATAATTTAGTTAGAGCTCAACTATTATGAAGCTTGATGACATTTTGTCAGCAAGGTCTGGGATGGAAATAAGCCCTTGTGGCTGGGACTAAGTCTACTGGCTCTGCTCCGTCTTACCTCCTGAGTACTCTTCATTGAATAATGGTCTGCTCCAATGGAATTGCCAGGGCCCCATTTTTCCATTTAAGAGTTACTATCTTTCTGGTTTCCTGTGGGGAATAAAGCTTTGTAAATAAAAATTATGGAATAATCTGAGAATCTTAAAGAAGGAGAAGCTGGTAACTAATATAGAAGTCCTGTATTGGTTTTGGCTGTGTTAATCTTTTAAAAACCTCCTCCTCTAAAAATGGTATCCACTCATATCTTGGATTTAAAATGCAAAAGATATTCCCCAGTAAAACCTCACACAGATTTCCCACAAATGGAGAGGAGGATGGTAAGTTACAAGCACAAGAACACTAATGTATGAGGCACGAGACACAGTTTTGCTTTTGGCTCTGTTGCAACCAACCTATTGGTTCATCAGTTCAAGAATGAAGTATTGAGCATCTTTAGATGCCAGAAATTGTGCTGGGTGCCTTCAGTAAATTTTTAGGCTGGAAAGAAGGCAGACATTAAACAAATAACTACCCAAGTAATTATAATTATAGAAAGTGCTATAAAGAAAAAATAAAGGCTTGTATAAGAGTAAATGACAAGCAACTGAATTAGTCTAGGAACTAGGAAGACTACTCTAGATTCCTGAGACCACAAGGATAAGCAGCAGTTACTTAGAGAAAAGGGGGACAGATAGTATATGGGATGGGTGGTGGAGGGGCCTCTGGAAGCATGGGCCAGGTAAAGAGCACAGCATATGTGAAGATCCTGTGTCCCAGGTTATATTTGAGAACTGAAAAGATCAGAGTGACTAGAGTAGTGCACATGAAGGGGAGAGGGCTGAAAGTTAAGATTAGAGACATCGACAGGGGAAGATCATACATGGCCTCATATAGTGTTTCACTTATCTACTGAGGTATAACAAGCTACCCCAAACCTTAGACTGTTAAAACAACAATTTGTTATTTCTCATGATTATATATTAAATAATTGTGCATTGGCTGTGCTCAGCTGAGTGGTTCTTTTGCTCCACATGTCAGCTGGGTCACTAAGCTGCATTCAGCTGTGAGCTCAGCTGGGGTTCTACTTATGTCTGTGGTTTCATCTGGGTGGCTGAAATAGCTGGAAACTGGCTTCTTCCACATGATCTTTCATAATTCAGTAGTCTAGCTGAACTTCTTGAAATTTGAGTGGATTCAAAAATGATTGGAGCTGATGGTACCAGGCCTCTTATGACCTAGCCTTAGAACTGGCATAGCCATTCTATTTATTAGTTAAGGCAAATCACAAGGCCAGCCCAGGTCCAAGGGGGAGATAGACGCCATCTATTTTGAGGAGTTGTGCTAAGCCTTTAGAGAGTGGAAGGAAAAGATTTGTTATGAGGCAGTATACCATATAGATAATTTTAAACATTTTGGACTTGAGATTTTTATTATTTGTTATAAATCTAGCATGTTTGAAATGCCTTATTTATTGTAGTCTTCACAACAATATAATGAAATAAGCAACATCATGATACTTTTCTTAAGTTAGATGGGTCACAAAACTATTAAGTGGCAAGGCCAGACACCAACTGAGCTCTAACTCAAAGCAGTCTGTTTTTGACCACCATGCTGCTGCATGACCATTTTGCTGATTCTCAGTCATAGTTCCTTCATCTTTTCAATGATGAAATCCATGAGGATGACTAAAATGTGTGAGAATTGTAATAGGCAAAGCTATCATATGTAAGTTTAAAGCATAAAAAAAATCCACCTTTGGAAAAATCTCATTGTTAATCCACTCCTTGATACAGTTCAGAAAATGAATTAATAAATTATGAACAAAAGCAGCTCATTAGCCCTAACTCCCTAACCCCATCTGCTATTATTGTTAGAAGCTGAGATTCCCAAAGTCCCACCAGACAAATGGAGAAACATTATCAGTGACATTAGGGGCTCTTTCTCCAACCAGCTACGCTTGCCAGTTGCTCACTTATTTCTAGAAATCTCAGACATGTCTCATGTAACTTCATAAATAAATCTTCTTGCTACCACCTGGTGTTCACAACTTTCCTTCTCTCCTACTCTAGAATTTTTTAGTGAGATTTCCTTCCAGATCATCTACTACTTCTAAAGCCTCATTGTATGTTAGGTGCTGAAATGGGAAGATTGCTTCTCTATCCTTTGTGTTTAACTCTATTAGAGTTACTGCCTCTTTACAAACATCCTGATAGTTTGTAAGACTTAAAATGGAAATATGCAAGTCACATAGAGGAGAGAATTTGTATTCTTCGCCCCTCTATCCCTAGGATGAATCTGAATGGCAGTTACCAGGAAGTCTTCAGTGCTTTTTCTTTTCCCCTGCTGACTGAGGCTTGGATATTGATTTGAAGTTTTCTGATTCCATCTCTACTTAAGATGAATTTTCTCTCAGAAGAGTCATCAATCCTTCATGCCAATAGGCTTCTGGTAGCTACACTACCAGTCTGCCAGATATGGTCAGACATGTATGAGTGCTGGGATCTACAATTTAATTTAAGCTTGAGCTGTTGTCCTCAGTGTACTATCATGTGATGTTTACTTTCATGTGTCAACTTGATTGGGCTAAGGGATGCCCAGAAAACTGGTAATACATTATGTCTGGGTGCATCTGTGAGGGTGTTTCCAGAAGAGATTAGCATTTGAACTGGTAGTAAGTAAAGAAGTCCATCTTCACCAATGTGGGCAGACATCATCCAATCTGTTGAGGACCTGAATAGAACAAAAAGGTGGAGAAAGGGCAAACTCTCTCTTCCTGAGGGACATTCATCTTCTGACTTCAAACATCGGCACTCCTGGTTCTCTTGCTTGAGGATTTTAACTACAACTTATACCATTAGCTCCCCTGGATCTCAAGTACTTGGACTCTAACTGAATTACACCACCATCTTTCTTGCTTCTGCAACTTGCAGATGGCAGATTGTGGGGCTCTCAGTCTCCATAATTGTATGAGCTACATAGTATAATAAATCTCTCTCTATGTCTTTGTCTCTCTGTCTGTATAGACAAATATAGATAGGTGATATGGATATAGATCCTATTAGTTCTATTTATCTTGAGAACCCTAGCTAATACATAACAATAATATTTTCTGCAAATTTAAGCAAGTTTTGTATTTCAATCTCATGTGACTTCATTGCAGTGTTGAGGTAATCATGATTTACCCATGGGTTAAGAAAGACATTTTTGCTTATGGCAAGAAATAAATTGCTGGGGCTGCATCTATGCTATTAAGCAACCAATAGTTGTGAACCAAACAACTATTTAATGGATTAACATATTTACTTATCTCTGAGTTGTTTTGGAGTTTTAAAGGATGCAAGTGTTTTCTCTCAAAGAAAATTGGCAGCATGCTTCTGCTGGCAGGGCTGTGTGTCAAAATGGAATTGGTTGAGATAATAAATGTACTTTAAAAAGAATCTGTTGTGTTTATGTAAGTTTTTAAGTGTGGCTGCCTCCACCTTTATAGTCTTCCTATTATTATTCCATTTGTCCTTCCAGGAGGTAGAATGCTTTAAGACTGTCAGAAGAAATGAGACAAAAAATTGTGTTCTTCAATTATTAGGAAACTTTTCAGATGAAAATCCATTTTAAAGCAAAGTGGTTTTCTTTGAAAATGAATTTCCTGAAACCCAAGTGTTCTTTTATTTTTCAAAAATAAAATAAAAAAAGAAGCTTTTGCCACTTCCAAACACCACTCAAGTAAATAATAAGAATGAGATACAGAAAGCAGGCTGATGGAAGTGATAGTTTTGTTTGAATGAGTCACAGATTAATTATAAGAAAAGTTTAGCTTTAGAGCAGACAAGTAAATATACTGCCACAGAGGTTGTTTTGTGTCCTAAATTACCCCAAAATGTAGTTGCTTAAAACATGATTTATTGTTTCTCACGATTCCCTCGGTTGACTGGACTCAGTGTGCCCATGTTCTACTCCATATATTGTAGCTGAGGCCATGGGTACACTGAAATGTCCAAGGTGGCCTCACATCCTTCAGGGTCTGTCTCCAAATTGCCTGTCATCATACAGTAGTTGAGAATGAGATTCTTTACAGCTTGGTGGTTGGCTTTTAAGGATGAAAAATGTAAGCTACAGGACTTTTTATGTCTTATAACTTATTTTGACCCCATTTTTTGGGTCTAAGCAAGTCACCAGCCTAGGTCACATTCAGAGGGAGGGGAGTTAGCCTCCACCTCTTCGTGGGAGAAATGGCAAAGAGTTTGGAAGCATCTTTAACTCACCACGGAAATATCAGTTTACTCATCCATTGAGGTTTTGAGAGTCTACTGTATTCCTGACACTATTCTCAGTGCTATAAGGAATAGACCCTTGAAAGAATCTTTCACTTTCTTTCAGCTCCATTACTGACATACTGTGCAATCTTAGCCAAGTTTCTTTTCATTTTTATAACTTAACTCTTCTCATCTTTAAAATGGAGATAATTGTTGCTTTACATGTAATTAAGTCATTTAATTTTCACAGTTGTGATGTTAACCTAGGTAAAACACTTAGAATGTGTTAATGCATGTAAAGAGATAGAACAGTACCAGGCACATAACCACTCACAAGTTAGTTGTTACTGTTGTTACTGCTTGCTTATGAGAAAAGTGGAGCCAAGGGGATTGTGACTTGCCCACTGATCTATTTAATGGCAGATTCTGTTTTAGCAGTACAAGATAAAATTACCTTATAATGTATTTTCTCATAAAATTGGCCAAAGGTTTCTGCAAAATGCAACTGACTTGCTTTTTAATAAATTATCTGGGAACATTTTGCAAGCCAGTTACATAGACTTACAGAATGTACTTCCCATTCTCTGTTCTAGCTCCAATCCAATTACTCTCATGGCACTTTACCACTAGACACCTCCTCACCTTCTCTAGTTTTGTTTTACTTCTCCCCTATCAAATTCTACATTCCAGCCATATCAGATCACTTGCAGTTCCCACCTTTAACATGCTGTTTTACACGTCCATGTCTTTATTATACTCTGTTCCCAGTTCTGGAATGCTGATATCGTATTACTTTATGCCCCAGCTATTATCTGCTCTTTTTTCTTCCTTGCCTTAGACGTTTCCTATTCCATTCCTGACTTCTCCTTTTAATTTGAATCTGCTCGGGCCTTTGCCCTACCACTCCCAAAGCACATGATTACCTCTTTCATGAGACATTATTATACTATAAATTATCTATTACTTATCCATTCCCATAATCTTTCCAAGCTGGAAGGTATGAAATACATCTTTTTTCTTCTGAGTTCTCAAAACCACATGGTGCCATAAAAGCTGTGTCATCACAAGTATAGTTACCTAAGTAAGGTTTCTTTTCTTTCATTTTAAAAAATATGTTTTTAGAAATGGAGTCTTACTCTGTCACCTAGGCTGGACTGCAATGACACAATCATAGCTCACTGCAACCTTGAGCTCCTGGGTTTAAGTAATCCTCCAGCTTCAGCTTCCAGAGTAGCTGGGGTTAAAGGCATGGCCACCATGCCTGGCTCCCAAGTAAGGATACTTAATATGTATTTTACAGCCACAATTTCTTACAAAGGGAACCAGAACCAAAAATTTATTTTCAATATCATATTTATATGTATTATATATTTTCTAGGATTTCTATTACAAGTTGTAGTTTTGGGTTTTTTTTAAAATATCATCATTGGCACTTAATGTAAGCCATTTAAAGATATGGCAAAAGGACTATTAGAATTTATGCATGCACATTTTATTTTCCCTAGAATTAGAACAACCCAGATATTTAGGGCCAGCAAATTCCCAGTACTTTCCATGTAATATAGCTTGGAGTCTCATTTCAACCTGCTAATGTTGGATAAACATTTCAGTCATTGAAGATACAAGCTAATGTTTAAATCACAGGCAACTTGGAGGATATTTGTCTGCTTCTATTTGGGTGACTAGACGACTCATGTAAGTGGAATCATAAAGTATTTATCCTTCTGCATCTGGCTCATTTTACAGATGATAATGTCTCATAGGTTTAACCATGCTGTAACAAATGGCAGCATTTATTTCTTTTTTAGGGCTGAAATAATATTCTATTGTATGAAGACATTTGTCCTTGGGTATCCAAGGGTAATCGGTTCTAGGACCCTCCACCGAACCAAAATCCACATCCACTCAAGTCACTCAGTTGGTCCTGCAGTGCTCACCTATACAAAAAGTTAGCCATCCTTATCTGCAAGCTCACATCTCTCAGTACTGTATTTTCCATCTGTATTTGGTTGAATCTGCAGATGAGAGACTTGCAGATACACAGAGCCAAATGTATGCCAATTATTATTATGATTAGTATTTTTAGAGACAGAGTCTCACTCAGTCACCCACGTTGGAGTGCAGTGGTGCATCTCCGCTCACTGCAACCTCTGCCTCCTGGGCTCAAGTGATTCTCATGTCTCATCCTCCTGAGTAGCTGGTGCTACAGGCATGCACCACCATGCCCAGTTAATTTTTGTGTTTTTAGTAGAGACAGGGTTTCGCCATATTGCCCAGACTGGCCTCAAACTCCTGGCCTCAAGTGATCTCCCTATCTCAGCCTCCCAAAGTGCTGAAATTACAGGTGTGAGCCACAGCACCTGGCCCACTTTTTTCTTTTTTTAAATTATTTCATCTATAAGTGGCATTTAGATTGTTTCCATATCTTGGCTATAGTCAATAATGCTGCAATGAACAGGAAATCTTTTCAAGATCTGAACTTTGATTCTTTTGAATATATTTCCAGAAGCGGGATTGCTGTATCACACAGTAGTTCTGTTTTAAATTTTTTGAGGAAACTCAATACTGTTTCACACAGTGGCTACACCACCCTATATTCCCATCAACAGTGTATAAGAGTTCTAATTCCTTCACAACCTCGCCAACACTTATCTTTTGTTTCTGTTTACTTGTTTCTTTTTTGATAACAGACATTTTAGCAGGTAAGAAGTGAAATTTTGTTGTGGTTTGGATTTCATTTTTCCATTAAGTTATGTTGGCAATTTTTCATATAGCTACCGGCATTTTGTATGTCTTCTTTGGAGAAATATTTATATATTTATTCAAGTCTTTTCCCCAATTTTTAATTAGTTTGTTTCTTTGTTTTTGTTTTTGTTTTGCAATTGAGTTGTAGGAGATTCTCATTTATATCGGACATTAATCCCTTATGAGGTAGGTGGTAGCCAGAGGTTGTGGGGAGAAGGAAATAGGGAATTGTTTTTCAATGGTATAAAATTTCTGTTATGCATGTTAAATAAATTCTAGAGGTTTTCTGTACAACATAGTACCTATAGTTAATAATATAGTATTGTGTTTATTAAAATATAAAGGATATATCTCATGTTAAATTTTCTTACTGCAAAGCAAACAAAAAACACACAAAAGAACACAAATAAATTGTTGGAGGTGACTATATACTTAGTACCCTGGTTGTGGTGATCGTATTATGGGTATAGGCTTATGGCATGGCCCAACTCATTAAAAGATACATTGAATGTATGCATTTTTTGTGCATCGATTATATCTCAATAAAGCTAAAAAAGTAAAAATTGAAAACTGAAGTCAAGGGAATGTTGGCCAATAATGACATGCTTTTTGCTGAAGCACTGCTTAGTTGGGTTATGAAAAATCAAAGAGCATATTGGCATCTCTTAAGAACAAGGTTATTTTAGTCTAAGTAAAATACAAATTCTACTTTGAAAAAGTACAAGGACTTCTTTCCCATCATACTGTACTGTGACACATCAACTAAAAGCATTACTTCAACTTCTGTCTGTGCTTTCATAACCCTTTTGTCATCTTCTTGGCTTTATGTCTCAAACCAATGGGACTTTTATAGGCTGATCATAGACACAGCTTCACTTTTTGAAAGGGCCACTAGCTTTCTCCATGGTGGCCTCTCCCTAGAGCAGAAGAGATAAACAATGCAGGGTGTGATGTTGCTAATTAAGCAATCTAAGATTTTGGCAAATGAACTGGAGGCACTGGTTGATTGAGAATTCCCACTGGAGCTCTAGCTCTGGGTTTGTGTCCAGGTTTTACCACTTAGATACAGAACAGTGAAGTTACTCATGAGAGGTCTTAAAGTTTCTGTCTCTTCATTTGCGTAAGGTAGATAATAAGAGACTCTAAAGAAATAATCTAAAGAATTATTGAACAATAAAATGAACTAGTTCATATACAATTATATGATTATCTCTATGTCACTGACAAGAAAATAAACTCAGAGAGGTTAATTAACTTATTTAATGTCATGTAGTTACAAAGTAACGACTGGGACTTAAATAAATAAAATTTATTTTCTTTATATGCTAATGCTGCTTATTACTTCCCATCCTGACAGAGAGAGATTTGTAGAGTCCTCCACTTAACACACATTCTTTTTTTTTTTTTTAATACTTTAAGTTCTAGGGTACATGTGCACAACGTGCAGATTTCTTACATATGTATACATGCATCATGTTGGTGTGCTGCACCCATTAACTCATCATTTATATTAGGTATATCTCCTAATGCCATCCCTCCCTCCTTCCCCCACCCCACAACAGGCCCCAGTGTGTGATATTCCCCCTCCTGTGCCCAAGTGTTCTCATTGTTCAATTCCCACCTATGAGTGAGAACATGCGGTGTTTGGTTTTTCGTCCTTGAGATAGTTAGCTGAGAATGATGGTTTCCAGCTTCATCCATGTCCCTACAAAGGACATGAACTCATCCTTTTCTATGGCTGCATAGTATTCCATGGTATACATGTGCCACATTTTCTTAATCCAGTCTATCATTGATGGACATTTGGGTTGGTTCCAAGTCTTTGCTATTGTATAGCGCCACAATAGACATACGTGTGCATGTGTCTTTATAGCAGCATGATTTATAATCCTTTGGGTATATACCCAGTAATTGGATGGCTGGGTCAAATGGTATTTCTAGTTCTAGATCCCTGAGGAATCGCCACACTCTCTTCCACAATGGTTGAACTAGTTTACAGTCCCACCAACAGTGTAAAAGTGTTCCTATTTCTCCACATCCTCTCCAGCACCTGTTGTTTCCTGACTTTTTAATGATCGTCATTCTAACTGGTATGAGATGGTATCTCATTGTGGTTTTGATTTGCATTTCTCTGATGGCCAGTGATGATGAGCATTTTTTCATGTGTCTGTTGGCTGCATAAATGTCTTCTTTTGAGAAGTGTCTGTTCACATCCTTGGCCTGCTTTTTGATGGGGTTATTTGTTTTTTTCTTGTAAGTTTATTGGAGTTCTTTGTAGATTCTGGATATTAGCCCTTTGTCAGACGAGTAGATTGCAAAAATTTTCTCCCATTTTGTGGGTTGCCTGTTCACTTTGATGGTAGTTTCTTTTGCTGTGCAGAAGCTCTTTAGTTTAATTAGATCCCATTTGTCAATTTTGGCTTTTGTTGCCATTGCTTTTGGTGTTTTAGATGTGAAGTCCTTGCCCATGACTATGTCCTGAATGGTATTGCCTAGGTTTTCTTCCAGGGTTTTTATGGTTTTAGGTCTAACATTTAAGTCTTTAAGCCATCTTGAATTAATTTTTGTATAAGGTTAACACACATTCTTACCTTCATATTAATCTGTCCTAATTCCTACTATTTCTACCTAAATAATTCCTTTGGGTTATGACATTTGACTCCAGAAATCAAACTGTGAATCCGAAAACTCCTACACTAATCCATCAACACTTACAGATATCTTAGGATAAATTGTATGGTTATATAGTCTGTCACTTGACTGCAAAAATCTCTTACAAGATATTCATTCAGTTAGCCATGTACTAAATTGAGGAAGTATGCATCAGTTTAGGTCTAAGCTCTGTTATTAAAATTGCCTGAAAATTAGTACATATGATAATTAAAGAGATATAAATAATTGTGTAAATTGTATTAAATCATTTTTTGTAGAAGGTAAACAATTAGAAGTTTCATATTTGAAAGATTAAAAATGATATTAGACAAGAAATATTCATATTAAGAATTATGGCCAGGCGCAGTGGCTCACACCTGTAATCCCGTCACTTTTGGAGGTCAAGGCGGGTGGATCACATGAGGCCAGGAGTTTGAAACCAGCCTGGCCAACATGGTGAAACCCCCTCTCTACTAAAAATACAAAAATTAGTTGAGTGTGGTGGCGCACACACACCTGTAATCCCAGCTCCTCGAGAGGCTGAGGCAGGAGAATCACTTGAACCTGGGAGGTGTAGGTTGCAGTGAGCCAAGGTTGTGCCACTGCACTCCAGCCTGGGCAATACAGCAAGACTCTGTCTAAACACATACATACATATATATTAGGGCTAGGTGGAGTGTCTCATTCCTGTAATCCCAGCATTTTGGGAGACCAAAAAGGGAGGACCCCTTGAGCTTAGGAGTTTGACATCAGCCTGGGCAACATACTGAAACCTATCTCTACAAAAAAAAATAATAAGCCAGGTGTGGTGGCATGTACTTGTAGTCCCAGCTACTTGGGAGGCTGAAGCAGGAAGATCACGTGAGCTCAGGAGTTTGAGGCTGCAGTGAACTATGATCATGCCATTGCACCCAAGCCAGGGTGACAGGGTGAGACCTTGTCTCTACAAATAAATAAATAATACATAAAATATTCTCTACAGAGTGACCTTTGAATTCTCTACTATCTTTGGATCCTGCACTTCAATACATGAGTTTTTATTTATTAAGAGTTAATATTTTTTGAACCTATATTTCCAAATTGACATAGGGAAAAAACTATTTTAACATTGAATAAGACCTTTGACTATATGACCTGAGTCAAATATTCCATCTCTCACATTTTATTAAAGCATTTACTTCAAAGTCATATTTTCTTGGATTTATTCTAAAAGGTAAAAAATTTTGTCATTCAACAAACTTTGAGTATCTATCATTTACTAGGCATTAAGCTGAAAGAATTGGACACCGTACCTGACCTTAAGGTAATAGGAGCCTAGGACTGCAGTTGGAAAACTTTCCCCTAAAAGACCAAATAGTAAATATTATAGGTTTGCAGGTCACACGGTCTTTGTCGCAACGCAACTACTCACCTCTGCCACTGTACCCTAAAAGCAGACATAGATAATACGCCAGCGAGCATGACTATATTTCAATAAAATTTGATTTACAAAAATAGGTAGTGGACTAGTGGACCATAGTTTGGCGATCTAGGGATGAAGCAAGACTGTTAATCACAATACAAGAATTGCTATGACAGAGGGAGACCCAAGTACCTCAGGAGCTCAGATAAAGGACATCCAGACTTTGCCTTTGTAAATGGGTCTGTGAAGAATCTGGAGTAAGCAGGAAAAAGGGAAGGAAGGAAATTAGAGAAATTATCAAGCAAGTTTTCTCAGAGAAGATTATGGCTGAATTTTATCTTAAAAATATGGAGCAATTCACAAGGAGGCCACGCTAACATCTATTTCATGTTAAGAATAGAGGCTATTGTAAATCTTGTTACCTCAGCCTAAACCAAAGTTTCCAAACTATGTAGTATGGAATTCCTCAATACATTAATAGATATTCCCGAATAAAGGAGTTACCTGGCTGAGTAAGTTTGAAAAATACTCTTTTCCTTCTTCAATTAGCTTTCTCAGTGTTTTAAAATTTCTTTTAGCAAATGAAGACTTTAATAAGTCATGTAGTAAAGAGGATTTTTCAAATTTTTATAACTCAGAATTTTAAAATTTATTTATGGAGCCCTTCTCTTGATGTGGAATACCCATTAATGTATTTCAGAAATAGTATTTTGAATATTGTGGTTTTCAAGACAGTCATAAACTAAGGATTAAGAGTCCTAGACCCATTTGTCTGTCCATACGTAGGCAGCAAGGTTTCAGAAGCACTTTAAACAGATGGCTTCTCATCATAGGAGTGTCCTGGGCAACAGGTGTCCAGCCACTGGGAGATGAGAATTTGAGCAAGACTCAGTTACCAGGGGTTTTGAAGTTTCAAGCAGAACAAATAGCAAACTCACTTGCTGAACTGGGAAAATTATGAAATTATAAAGTGAGACAGTATTGCTCCCAAAGGGCATTTGCTTGTCACAAGGATCAGGAATGCTATTGGTATTTCATGGGTAGAAATGAGAGATGATAAACGTTCTGCAGTACATAGGCCAGCCCTGCACACTGAAGATGTGTGCTGTCCCAAATGCCAATAGAGCTCCATGGAGAAACACTGTTGAAGAACAAGGAGTGAGGGATCACCTCCCAAGTTTCAGAAGACTGGGAAGAAAATTGGGGATAAACCTTATAGGCACATCACCATTAGTGCAGCCATTAAATATTTAAAAGGTCATACATTCCTTTTTCATTTTTAACAACCAGATGTAATTTATTTAATTCCATAAAAATATATAAGATTTTATTTTTGATGCAGGCATATGCAATTGTAAAACTTACAGAGCAAAGATCAGGTGCAGTGTGATCTTTTGAATAAGCCATTGCATCAGATGCTATTAAGCATTTCAGAGGCAATTTAATAAAGTGTGTGATTAATGCCTCACTTCCTGATGGTCATTCTGACAGGAGCACCAGAGTAACCTGAGTGCTGATTTCAAACCTAGCCCTTCAGTGAGTTTTTTAAAAGGCTACTGTAACAGCCTTTTATAAGAAAACTCTGTCAATAAATGTTTCTCTTCTGAATTCGTCTCGAGTAAATAGCCTCAAGGAAATATTCCTGTGGTTCCTGAAAAATAACAAGCAGAAGATCCTTTACACAGACCAGGGTAATCATAAATATGGCACCTTTTTTGAAATATAAGATGTGCTCCCTCCTCTGGGCTGATGAAGCTGCTGTCAGGGCACAATGGGTGGCATACAGAGAGTGAATGGGCTGAATTTCAGCCCTCACTCAGGCCCCCTGCAGGTGCCTTTGTACGTTTGCAAACTGTGTAATCCTGTCTAGTGACCCTGGGTCAGAACCACTGTTGCTTCACTGCATTTGGCTTTATTGCATATAGTCCTTCAATCTGAATGTTTTAAGTACCTACTACACGGCATGCTCTATATTAAGTATAGCATTACACAAGCTAAATGACATGTTTCCTTAATTGAGTGCTTACCCTACAGCAGCCCCTTGGCCAAATATTTCATATTTATTAATAATAACAACAACTCCATGAGCTAAGTTTTATTGTTTTAATTTTCCAACTAAGGAAGCTTCTCGGCTTTAAGTATCTTGCCCATAGTTACACAGCTAGGAAGGGAAGGGTGCTGGGATTCAAAGCCTTTTTTTCCCCCTGATTCTAAGTTTCCTGTTACTATTTACTACAAAAGTAGGGCTTTCAATGAATTTATTTATTAGAGAGGAGACAAATATACCAACAGATGGTTACAATACAAGTGTAAGTGCTATTCAGGTGGGATGCCTACTTAGATGTAGAGAGAAAGTTGTCAGGGGCCAATTTCCAGAAGAGGTTGTCCTTGAGTTTTGAAGAAGTTTCTACAAACATATGGGAATCCAGAGGTTAATAAACCAGAATGCAGGCTGAAAAACTTGGCTACACTTCAGAAAATAAGCTGGAATAGGTTTGTGTGTTTTAGTGATTAAGTTATCATATACCAAATGAAAATAATTGACTGGTAAGGCTATCAATCTTACTGCACATTAAAATTATCTGAGTAGAAGAACAACATAACTGAACTTCGAAGACATTATACTGGAAGAACTAAGCAGACACAAACGGACAAATATTGTGATTCTACTTCTAAGGGATACCTGCCATAGTCAAATTCATAGAGAGAGAAAGTAGACTAGTGGTTGACAGGGGCTAGTTATTCTTTAACAGGTACACAATTTCAGCTGGTAATGTTGAAAAAGTTCTGGAGACAGATAGTGGTGATGGTTGCACAACAATATGAATATTCTTAATGCCATTTAGCTGTATACTTAAAAATGTTAAGACAGTACATTTTACGTTACGTATATTCTACAACAATTAACAAAATAGAGTGATTTCTTGGAACCTACCCTATGACCTCTTGAATCAGGGTATCTAATGACTTTACGGTTCGGAAACAATTGGCCCAGGACATTTTGACCAAAGATCTGTTGTAAGAATCTGCTAAACTGAATTACATTAAAATGGAATCTGAAAGTTCATAGTTAGATATAGCGTAGTTTTAGAAGACGGTTTTAAAGACAACAGTTTTAGGATTTTTGTTGCTTTCATAACTGATATTTGTGTAGTGATTTAATTTTAAATGTATTCTCATATGTTATTTTATGGCAGCTATCTGGTATTGCTTGGCCTAACTTATTATTTGTATGTTAGAGATGAGAACACTGAGTTTCAGTGAGCTAAAGTGTTGCCTTTCTGTTACACATGCTGCTATAGTTACGATGATAAGGAAGATGCCTAACTGATGAGAATAGAACTCTTGTCTAAATGAGAATTATAGGGATAATAGAGAAAGTTCATAGATTTCTTTTTTAAATCATTTAAAAATTGTTATATTTGCTGCCACATTAAATTAATCATCTGGACTGAGACTTATTGAATGAATGAAGAGGTGTCAAAGAATTGAGTTTCCATGAGAAAAGGCATAAAGCTTAAGGCTTAGGTAGAGAAGGGCAGTGTTTGGCTGTTGTTCTTAGCAAGAGCAGGACAGAACTGGATGAGTAGTGAAGATGACAAAAGGTTCCTCTTTAGAGCCCTGTCCTTGAACTTTTCAGTTTCTTCTGGGTGTGTCCCTTTCCTCGGGGGGAATCAAGAGAATGTGTGTTACTCAACCCCTTCTAGAGCAAGAATCAGGACCTTGGGATTTCTTGCCCTCATGTTCCTGAGCTCACTTCCAGTATCTACATGGGCCTGTTTCCCAGGCTTTTTCTTCCTGCCCTGTCATTTTGCCCAACCCATGTCTGAGCATTGGCCAAAAGGCCACGGTTTATGTGTGTTTGGAGTGGACTGATTGTGGTAGACAAAGCTTGGTTGCACAGGGAACCAGGGTCCTGAAAATGCTAGGGATGCATCTGTAGGGCAGTTTATCCAAATATAAATTGTTAAAAATATCTTCCCTATATTGTTCTCTTTTTCCTTTCCCAAGCATGTTGTTAAGCTCTTTCTGTCTACTGGTCTCAGGGTTTTTGGTCAATACCAGAAGCGTCTAGAAGATAAGGTGCTTCTTATGTATTTTTAAAGCCTAGATTCATTGGAATCTAAGAGTGTCTGGAGTCAAATGGAGAAAGACAAGGACCTTGGAGACATTTCCCCAAGAGTGGGTTTCTCTGCATGCAATTGCCTAGAGAGGTTGACCTGAAGCACCAGAGTTCCCAGCCTGACAGAGGTTCCCTTTCTTCTCTGTGCACACAAAAGCAGAGAGCCATTGGACTCCAAGGGCCCCTTGTGACATTGATAGCAGGGAAGTTAACAATTTTGCTCCCCACCTTTTGGACATGACATGCTTCCTAGATTCAGGTATGACCTTGAGGAAGAGCTAAACAATGAATGTGACTTAATATCTTCCTGAAAAAGAAAGGCTTGTACTCCAAATCAAACACATATGATTTGATTTTAAAAATGAAGAATAGGATATTTCCAGCACTCTTTGAGTCTAGACTGAGGTTCATATCTGATGTAATAGAAATTTGTTTTGATTACTGAAGGTCTTAAATAATAACAGCATTCAGAACATTTTGCATATACTGTATCATAATTGTGGTAGCTGCTGAACTTTATTAAGCATTTATTATGTGCCAGGCACCTTCTTAAAATGTTATACCTACTATTTTTCTTGTGTTGGCCACAATTCTGTGCAGAAGGCGATATCATCTTATTTTTAAGCTAAAGAATCTGAGGCCTGGCATGGTGGCTCATGCCTTAATCCCAATACTTTGGGAGGTTGAGGCAGAAGGATCACTTGAGGCCAGGTGTTCGAGACAAGCCTGGGTTACATAGTGAGATCCTGCCTCTACAAAAAAATAAAATAAAAATTAGCCAAGTGTGGTGCAATGTGCCTGTAGTCCTACCTACTCAGGAGGCTAAGCTTAGGTGACAGAGCAAGATCCTATCTCTAAAAAAAAAAAAAAGAATCTGAGATGCAGAGAGGTTACATAACTGGCCAAAAGCATAGTTACTAATTAGCAGCAGAGCCTAACTTAACCTGATTTCTTTTGATTCTAAAACTCATATGCTTACCCAGTATACAATTCTCCAGTATAAGGAGTTTAAACTTTTATCACATATATGATAAAAATACAGTAAATTTTTATCTCTAGAGTGGTTTGCTTTATTTAAAGTATTTTTATGTGAAAAAAATTTGAATGCTCCTAATCTGGCAAGATAATAGTCAGCTATTAATAGGTTGTGGCCATTGTGTGATAAGGGCTAAACATTACTAAAAGAAAATAAATCTGGCAGTAATGTGTAAAGTAGATTGAAGTCAGATGTGGGACAAGAAACTGAGAGAAGAAAGACCAGTTATAAGACAATTGCATAATAGACTGAACCAGGATAAATGCCAAATCATCCAATTAAGGGAGAAAAGTATATTTGGTGCAGAAAATGTCTGATAAGCTTGCTAAGGGGAATAATTAGGTAGCTATAAGGTTGAGGACCTTTAATCCTTCATCAATACGGATTGATTTTTTTAGTAAGTCAGGGATGTCTGCTTTTATTCTTTTATCCTGTAAGGAAGTCACTGGCACAGAAATAAACAATACTTGTCAATGTTGGTGGCACTAATTTGATGCAGAGATGATTTCTTATAAGAGAATCAGAAGGCTACTCTTCTCCATATGCTTCCCGGAGACAATTAATATAACTCCGTATGCTTCTTCCTAGGTAGAGGACATTGTTGAACTATTTGCAGATTTCTGTTTGTTCAGATGTTTTGGCTTATAAATATGGGGCTAAATCTGATATTCTTTGGTTATATTATATTTTAAAACTATAATCTTTTGAAAATATCAAACCCTTTACTACTAAGTTAGAAAATAACTTGCTTGTTGAATATTTAAAAATTAAATTGTTTTTATTGGTTCCTTTCAACCACAAGGAGCCATCCTTGTCTCTTCTCTTCTCTTTCGTTCCACATTCAGTCTACTAGGAAATCATGTTGCTTCTACTTTCAAAATATAACACAGCCCAGCTGCTCCTCATCTCCTCCTTTGCTTCCACACTGTCCAGCCCTCCATCCTCTGTCATGCAGTAGACTCTTATCTGGTCTACCAGCATCCCCTTTTACTACTTTACAGTTTATTCTCCCTAAAACTGGCAGAAGGATTTTTTTTTTTCATATGTAAGTAAGATAAGTCACACCTAGGCTGAAAATCCTGCAATGGCTCTACATTTCACCCAGAATAAAGCTAAGTTCTTACAATGATCTATAAGCCCCTTTGTGACCTGCCCCCACCCTTACCTCTTGATGTCTACTAATCTTCCTCTTTTCCCCAGTTCACTGAAGTCTAGACACTCTGACCTCTTTGCTACTCCTGGAATCTACCAGGCACTTGAAAACCCTTGGCTCACTCTGTTCGTTCTGCCTGGATGCTCTTCCCCAGAATCCAGTTATCTATCTCCCTGACCTTTCTCAGGTTTCTGCTCAGATCTTGCCTTTAAAGTGAGGACATCCTGGTTACCCTGTTTAATCTTGTAACTTGCCCCTCTTTCCATTGTAATAACTGCTACCCTGTTCATCTTTAAATCATATAAAATTCTGTAGCCATTATCTAATGCAACTCTATGATATAGATGTATATTTAAAATATGTATAATATACATTATTTGTTATATTTATTCTTTATTTTCTATTTCCTTGATGAATAGGCTGAAATCTTTTCTTTGGTACACTGATGAATCCTAAATACCTAAAACAATTTCTGGCTCATGAGTTACTCAATAAGTTTTGATGAAGAAACAAATTAATTAATTAAACAATATTTTTTCCAATATTAAAAAAAATTTTTGGCCGGGCATAGTGGCTCATGCCTGTAACTCCAACATTTTGGGAGGCAAAGGAGGGAGGATCACTTGAAGCCAGGTGTTTGAGACCAGCCTGGGCAACATGGCGAGACCCTGCCTCTTCAGAAAACTGGTGGCACACATCTGTAGTCCTAGCTACTCAGGAGGCTGAGGCAAGAGACTTGCTGGAGCCCAGGAGGTTAAAGCTGTGATCTGCAGTGAATTATGATCATACCACTACATGACAGCATTGGTGACACAGCAAAACTCTGTCTCTGAAAAAGAAATACTATTTTTTTCTTTAAATGGGCCCATTCAGATGCATTTTATCTACTTATAACCATAATTGTGCACTTTATATTTTTGGTATTATGAGAATATATTTACAAAATAGAAAGTTTGAAAATATAAGAAAGTAGTGAGAGAGAAAAAACATAAGACAAATACTAATTCCACCTAACACAATATCTGTTAACCTTTTGATTTTTTCCTGCAAAGCTCTATTCACAGTTGTAAGAAGTTTCTGTAAAATGTAATAATTCCATTGTATACATAACTTTTAGGATCTTCTCTTAATATTATCTTGTAGGTACTCCATGTTTTACATATTTTTCATCAATACATCAATTTTAATCACTGTGTCCGTGATTCTTCAACTTAGGTTGGTTATATCTGTTAGTATTTACTGCATTTGGAATTAAAAATGAAAATATTTGAAAAATATTTATTCACTAATTCATTTGGAAACCTCAATAATAAACATATTATATTGTAACACAAAGTCTATTTTTTAATTAAAATAACCATATTTTCCCAAATCAAAAAAAAAATAAAATAGGAGTTTAAGTTTACAATTATACATCCCAGCACTTTGGAAGACCGAGGAGAGTGGATCACTTGAAGTCAGGAGTTCAAGACCAGCCTGACCAACATAGTGAAATCCTCATCTCTACTAAAAATACAAAAAATTGGCCAGCTCATGCCTGTAGTCCTAGCTACTTAGGAGGCTGAGGCAGGAGAATCTCTTGAACTTGGGAGTCAGAGGTTGCAGTGAGCCCAGATCCCACCATTGCACCCCAGCTTGGGTGACAGCGTGAGACTCAAAAAAAAAAAAAATTATGCAAATTTCTCAATATCTAACTATCGAACTTGATAAAAGACTGGATTCTCATATTGATATGGTTTGGATGTGTGGCCCCCTCCAAATCTCATACTGAAATGCAATCCTCAGTGTTAGAGGTGGAACTGAGTGGGAGGTGTTGGATCATGGGGTTGGATCCATCATGAGTGGGTTAGTGCCATGCCCTTGGTGATGAGTGGGTTCTCACTCTATTAATTCTCATGAAAGCTGGTTGTTTAAAAGAGCCTGGCACCTCTCTTACTCTCTGTCTCACCATGCTACGTGCCTGATCCTTTATTGTCTTCCACCATATTTTAAGTTTCCTGAGGCCTTCACTGAAAGCCAAGTAGATGCTGGTGCCATGCTTTTACAGCCTGCAGAATCATTAGCCCAAAGAAACTTCTTTTCTTTGTAAATTACCCAGCCTTAGGTATTCTATTATAGCAATGCAAAACAGACTAACACATATCTCTTCTTCTGCATTCGATCTGTTGAATTTATGTGGTTGAGGTTGAAATATATGAAGAAAATACAACCTCACAGATACATGTAGTAACAAAAGGGAGGCTTACACTAATAGCGTTTCAAGATAATGTGTACATACTTTTTTGTGATTTCATACTTCATTAACATCCAACAAGAGGCAGTTTCTTAAAGGTTAGTTGCAATATGGAATCTGAAACTATAGCAATAAACTTTTCATACTCTATTATAACATTAAAATCCATTGATCCACGTTATAATTTGAATGACTCATTTACCAATGTGTGACTTTTATAACATTATGCTTTGGTCATTTGGAAATCATTGGCTCACTGAGTTATGCAAAATTTCCAATATAAAAAAATCATATTTCTTAATGTCATATTTCTTAACTACTGATCTTATCAGAAAAACTCTTCAAGTATTAGAAAGCTTTTATGCTCACAGTGGCAGATAAAAGTTTTCTGAAGTTTTAATTTTCGGTTGAAAGTTTGAAATTTATCATAGGCAAAAACCACTGTCTGTTATTGCCCTTTAAGTGATGGGCTTAACTTTGTTCGTTTTGAAAAACAGTCTGCCAAAACCCGTAATTTTTAAAAATCATTTTCTGGTAAAAAATGATGTTCCATGAGAAAAGTGGCTAACTCGACCTGTAACTCCAACAACCATTCAAATGATTTTCCTTGAGACAACTATTATACTTCAATATTTTGTCACACACACAATATCAAAAACATGTATACAAAATTAAATTTAAAGATTTAAATTTAATAAAATTAATAACTTTTACTATTTCAGGAAGAATTTCATACTTTAAAGTAAAACTGGCATGCTATTTATCTTTTTCTATGGTGAGTGTGTGGTAAATAAGAAAATAACAACTAGTATAGTTTGGTGTTACTGCTTTGATTTGTACTGAGAGCCACCATCACTTTTGCACCGTCAACGCAAATGTCAACACAGTTATTCCAGGATAAGCCTTAAGAGTCAAAAAGTTATTCAAGTCCATCTTTTAAAAAGTTATTCAACACTGAATAGCACAGTTACCACTTGTGTTTGTTGTCACATATTCATGTAAATGATAATTTCTTTGATGATTAGTTTGTTCTGGTACTAGAAGAATAGAAGCAAAACAGCAAAACCAGCCATGTCTGTAGCTTCATTCATTTGTAAAGCAGAAGTACAATTGTGCAGACAGGATCTTAACTGAGTCTTTGTTTTGAAGCTAAGCTTTTACTTCCAGCAAGGTACCATACCGTTTGAAAGACTCAGTGCAATAATTTCTTTTACTGACTTTGCATCCAGCACACATTCAACAAAGCCAGCTTTACAGGGTTTCATTTGTCTCTTAATTATTGTGTGATCTTCTCTAGTGAATGCAATATGGTAACTGACTTGTAAGATGCTTGACTGATTTTCAGTTTTAAGTTGAAAAGCTATACAAAACACTTTTCTTTTAGAAAATGCATCATTTCTACATTTTAAAAACTCAATTTCTTTTTCTTTAAAGTCTGAATGATTTGTCTCAAAATGGTGTCACAACTTAACTGGCATGATAATCTTTCCAAAAATGTTTTATAACATAATAAGGGAAATTATTATCTATACTAAGAGAGAAAGATAGCTTTCATCTTATTTGTATTTCTTATTTATAGTGTTTCCAAGTTTCTTTGGATTCTCTATCTTCCATGAGTCAGGAACTCTCTGATGTGACATTTAAAAAATATCATTGATAAATAATAATTACACATACTTATGGAGTACATGTGATATTTTGATGCATTTTTATATTTTCCAAGTGTCTTTGGACTTAAAGATTGACTGCTGTGACTTGAGAATGTGAGTCTTTTAATCACTCTTTCAAAGTGATAATCTATTCTTAAATTAAGAAAAATATAGCTTTTCTGAGGATCCGGCAAGATGGCAGAAGTAGAGCAGAAGAAGAAGCGGACCTTCCGCAAGTTCACTTACTGCGGCGTGGACCTGGACCAGCTGCTGGACATGTCCTATGACCAGCTGATGCAGCTGTACAGTGCGCGCCAGCGGCGGCAGCTGAACCCGGGCCTGCCGCGGAAGCAGCACGCCCTGCTGAAGCGCCTGCGCAAGGCCAAGAAGGAGGCGCCGCCCACGGAGAAGCCGGAAGTGGTGAAGACGCACCTGCGGGACATGATCATCCTGCCCGAGATGGTGGGCAGCATGGTGGGCGTCTACAACGGCAAGACCTTCAACCAGGTGGAGATCAAGCCCGAGATGATCGGCCACTACCTGGGCGAGTTCTCCATCACCTACAAGCCGGTAAAGCACGGCCGGCCTGGCATCGGGGCCACCCACTCCTCCCGCTTCATCCCTCTCAAGTAGTGGCTCAGCTAATAAAGGCGCACATGGTTCCAAAAAATAAAAAAAGAAAAAAAGAAAAAGAAAAATGTAACATAAACTTTTATTTTTATTTTTATTTTTTGAGACGGAGTTTTGCTCTTGTTGCCCAGGCTGGAGAGTGCAATGGCGTGATCTCGGCTCACCGCAACTTCCGCCTCCCGGGTTCAAGCAATTGTCCTGCCTCAGCTTCCCAAAGCTGGGATTACAGGCATGTGCCATCACGCCCAGCTAATTTTGTATTTTTAGTAGAAACGGAGTTTCTCCATGTTGGTCAGGCTGGTCTCGAACTCCCGACCTCAGGTGATCCACCTGCTTCGGCCTCCCAAAGTGCTGGGATTACAGGTGTGAGCCACCACAGCCAGGCTTAAACTTTCTTTTATTAACTTCTTAATAAGTACTATACAATTCTAAAATTATAAGTAAGATAAAATTTTAAAAGTTATAAATGTTTTAAAAATATGTAAAACTGTTATTGAAAAATAAGGTATCCAAATGTATTTACTTGTTGTTTTTCTACTCAGGCACACAGAAAACTTAAGAATTTCAAAAGAATGATCTAGTGGATGATGATAATAAGGTTACAGAGATTATACCAGGTGTAATGACTAGTAAGAGCACAGTAGAAGTACTAATAGCATAATAATTTCTGTAAACACCACACCTATCATAAACCTACTGCCTTAAAAATTTTAGGAGACCCAAGAACAAACAAGCATGCATTCCATTAGTCATTAAAGTGATAATATCATTCTATGTCAGGTGATCTCTGGAGAATTCTATTGTGTACATGTGAAAGAATAAGTGAAAAAAGCAAACTCCAATTTAGGGAAATAGTTTTGACCTTTGAAGACCCATATAAAAGGGTCACAGGAAATCCCTGGGTTCCCAGACCACATTTTGAGAACTCCTGCTGCATATAATTATGTTATTCTATATGTGCTCCCAATTTTTGTTTTTATTGACACATGCTTTAATAAAATTATTTGTACTTAGGTTTTCCCCCTCTTAGCTATTGTTTTCATGCAATAGGTTACCATAAATAAAATTACTAAGATGAATTAAGAAAATGGGACATCTACTAATACAGCTGTCCTAATCTCTTCAAAATGTCAGTGTCATATGGGCAAAGGTGTGAGGATTGTCATAAAAATGAGAGACTATGGAGAGGAATAACAGCCAAAAGCAGTGTTCAGATTTTGACTGGACTTGGTTTGGAAACAAAACAACAAAAAACAATTGATAAAGACACTTTTGGACAATAGGTAATATTTGAATGTGGAATAAATACTAGATGATAGTATAGATTTATAGTTAATTTTGTTAGGCATGATCATGGTATTAAGGCTATTTACTTAGGAGAATGTTTCTATTTTTAGGATGTGTATGCTGAAGTATTGAAATTGTTTCATATTGGCAACTTACCGTCAAATGTTTCTTTCAAAAATAACTATATATCCATTAATCTATGCACACACATAGAAGAATACATGGACTGAGAGTAGATAAATAAAAAATGATACATGTTAATAGTTGTGATTCTGTGTGTTGGGGATAGAGGTGATCTTTATTATTCCAGACTTTCAATTTATTTGACATTCTTTAAAATAAAATGTTTGGAAATAAATGAAGTCACTAAATCAAATGTTACTAATATTATTTATTTATTTCCATATCACTCTCTAAAAGAATAAAGTGTTGTTTTGAAAGGCATTTTTTTAGTACATTCATTGAAAAGTATGTAGCTCAGTGAGTAAGCAATCAGCTCCACCATCATTTACAGGATATGTTTCATCCTCTCTTCACCAGTGCTGAGTGGAATGACCTCAGGCAGACTTTCAAGGTCTCAGTCGTCTTATCTATAAAATAGATGACAATAAGAATGACTATTTGATAAGGTTGTTGTAAAAATGAAATTTATATTATCTATAAAACCCTTAGCTAAGTGCCTGGCAAATAGAAACTACTCAAATCTCATCTTCTACTATTGTCATTACAAATTCTAAGTCCTTGCTACATTCAATTAGAAAAACCAATGGAAAAGCACTGCACATTAAATCATCTCTATTATATTACATTCTAGTGCATTCCGTAACTTTGGGCCCATTGCAAGTCCTTAGGGAACCAAAACAATAGGTAATGCATCTGTAAGAATTACTCATAATTAGCATGTAAATTGTTACAATAAATTTTTGTTTGCATAACTGAAAATATTCTTCTCTAATGTTTAAACATTTTATCTGGAAGTTTGTCCTTGCAATTATTTTGCTTTCAGTTTTCTAAAGGATAGAAAACTTTATTTTGAATTATTTTATATATAATTTAGTGGAGCCTAAAATGATGTATTTTGATGTATTGGAGGAAGCTAAACTAATATATTTCATGGGTAGAATTTCAACCTATAAACATTCTGAATTGTTTTGTTCCTAGTGTGTATGCTACTAGTAGACCAGTCATTTTTAGAAAGCAAATTAATTACGTGACAGAATTTATCTAGTGTTTGCAGAATATATATCTTAGAATTGTAAAGATGGCTAGAAAAGTGTTTTCACAGTAATTTATGAAAGTGAAGGCACTTATTTTTCCTGTTAAATGGTTTTCTTTTTGTGAAGTCCAGAAGTGCTTCAGTTGTTACTGGTGATAATTTAGAGTGTTTCTTCTTAAAAATCATCCTTAATTTGTATTAGCAATAAATGCTGCTCAATGTTTTGAGGCATTTTAAAAAGGCATTTAAAATTGTGAAAGATTATATATTTAAAATGCCATCCTAAAACCTGATGCTTTTGTTTTCACTTAATGCATTATATAGTCAAGTAAATTTCTTCTCTTGGATAAGAACTCTCATGGAAATGAAAATACTGTAGTATGGCTAGGGATAGCCAGAGCCTAAAGTAAAATAAGAGGCGTAGTATAATAGGAATAAGCTGGTCTAAAGAAGGAAGCCAATTATAATAAAATGAGAAAAACTCAGTTCTAGTTTGTATTTTCCACAAATACCTAATGGGATAGAAGCAGTCTAATTATTCATCTCAGAAGAAACTGAAATATAGCTCATTAAAAGAACAAGGCAGGACTAAATTTTTTAACCTACATAACTCATGGAAACAGCTTCCTCTATCTCCTTCTGTCTTTATGTGATATGGTCCATCCAGCTGCTGAAATAGACTGCCTTCTGGAAATTAAACCCCACATGGCTCAGACCATAGCAGTAAATCTGGTGCAACAGATGGTCCTGGGTGAATTGTTACACCTCTGCATAAAACCTTGGGATTTCATCAATAAGCCTTACCCTAAGTAATGGAAATCAAAGTGACAAATTAACAACAAAATTTTCATGCTTTTACCAAAAGAGCGTATTATTTTTTCTTTTATGGTATCATTGTAATCAAGCCAAAATTATGCTATAAGTCAAACGTCAGGCATACAAATGTATATGCACTCAGTTAGAGCCTTTTCTCCCTTGAGACATTAAGCTATGATTAATTAAGACTATAGTTCCACATCCCAGTTAGATTTTCCAGTGAAGTTTCAGGAATTATATGTTGATAACCTTCTGTTTTTTTTAATTTAAAGTGATTATAATTTTGCATAAAGTAAGTTTTATTGTTTTGTGCATTCGACATCATTTCGTATTTTTATTTACTGTTTAATAGGGAGAAATAAGAGAACAGGATGACAAGAAGGGAACTAACATTGTATTTTGATGTATTGGAGCAAACTAAGCTAATATATTTCATGGGTAGAACTTTTCAGGTCTAATCACTGTCCTATGAAGCATTCACAAATCCATGCTTTCATAACTACATTCAAAATATGTTGTTTGTTATTTATAAATCGCTGAAAATACAGGGGGTTGAAAAAGACAGATAAAGTTCTTATTTTTGTGGATTTTTAATTCTAGCAGAGAAGACATGCAGTAACAAAAATCCAATTAATTATCTAATTACACTTGTAGTACGAGATTAAAGAGATCATGATAGGAGAACTTGACCTAGCTGGAGAGGGGTTGAGGAGAGTGGGAAGCTTTCCAAAGTTGTTAAGTGAATGCTTGCAGATGTGAATGCATCATCAATCAACCTGTGTCTTCAATAATGGTTAGGAGTCGGCCTGGAGAAAGGTGTGTGTATGGAGGGAGACCTGGAAAGGGAAATAGACCCTGAAGGAACCTGGTGACAGCAGACTAACAGAGGAGAGAGTGGTTTTCTCCTCATTACACGTTGAGGCACCTATCAACAAAAAGAGTCAAACTCTGTAAAATATTTGAAGAGATTTATTCTGAGCCAAATGTGAGGACCACGATCCGTGACACAGCCCCAGGAAGTCCTGAGAACATATGCCCAGGGTGGTTGGTTTACAGCTTGATTTTATACATTTTAGGGGGACAGAAGTTACAGGCAGACATCCATCAGTGCATATAAGGTATACATTGGTTTGGTCTGGAAAGGCGAGAAACTCAAAGTGGGAGCTTCTAGGTCATAGGTGGATTAGAAGATTTTCTGACTGGCAATTGGTTATAAGAGTTAAGTTATTATCTGAAGACCCAGAATGAATAAAAGGAGTTTCTGGATTAAGCAAGGGGTTGTGGAGACAAAGGTTCTTGTTATGCAGATGAAGCCTCCAGGTAGCAGGCTTCAGAACTCTTATCAGACGTAAAAAGATGCCAGACTCTTAGTTAATTCTCTCCTAGATTAGGGAAAAGACCTGGAAAGCAAAGGGGATTCTGTATAGAATGTAGATTTTCCCCACAAGAGACAGCTCTACAGGAGAGAATTATTTTTCAAAATATGTCAAAGGAATATATTATTTGGGGTAAAATACTTCAAATTCTTTCAGGGTATGCTATCTGTCGTGTGATTCTATACTAGAGTCAGGTTAGAATGTGGTATCTTATTTCTATAAAGAGTCTGTTTTGTCAGTCTTAAGATTTCTATTTTAAGACTTACAAAGAGTCTTAAGATTTCTATTTCTATTTGAATGTTAATTCTAGTAAGTTGTGACTGAAATCCAAAGGGAGAAGGGTATAATGAGGCGTGTCCAATCCCTTCCTTCCCATCATGGCCTGAACTAGTTTTTCCGGTTTACTTTGGAATGCCCTTGGCCAAGAGGGGCATCCATCAGTTGACTGGGGGGGCTTAGAATTTTATATTTGGTTTACATATCCATGGTCATGCAGGTAAATATAACGGTGATTTGGACTCAGTCTGTCCAAACTCCAAGTTTTTTTTTCATACTCCATGCCTTTTCCCTGTTAGACATCAAACCATGCTTAAATGATTGCTTTGATCTTCATCTGCAACTTTGTTCGTTTTTTTTCAGGTTGTGTGGCTAATGCATTTTTTTTTGTGGCAGATTCTTTATCATAAAATAGTTTTGTATTTTAGATTCATGGTCATTTTTATTACTTATGAAAGTAAGTTGCGGTTCATGTGTTCAGCACTATTCTGTTTTGTTTTTCAGTGTTCCAACATTCCAGAGCCTTCCTGAAGAGATCCTCAGCAAGCTCGCTGATGTCCTTGAAGAGGTAATTGTTTTTAGCCTTTGAACTTTTTGAGATGAGATCCAGCCTGCTTGGCTGGCTTCTTTCACAGCTGTGTGATGAGGAATCACAAACTGCAGAGATCTTTAAAAAATTTTTAAGCTCTGGGATGAGCTATATATTTGGCTTCATATAGAAAGCAGCTTAGCATGTCTGACATTTATATGCAGAAAGGTGCAAATCAGCCTAATTATGGAGGGAGACAAACTTTTTGTTGTGGTAAATACCATGTTACTTTGACTTACTAGAATAGGAACTGGCATATTTCTCTTATTTTAACTAGTGTAAAGTAAAATTGTAGTTATCACCACTCTGAAGCTTCAGATTAGCAATTTACAACTGGGATTAGTAGTTGGGCACATATTTTATTACCATATAAGTATATTTGATACACATAATTTTCTGCCTGAAAGTGGAATGCCACTTTTAGTTGTTTTTCTCTGAACCCACAAAGCTATGGTTTTGAGAAAGAGGAGAAACAATACACATTAGGCTATCCTTTTGTAGACTGGGATTCATAATAGCAGCAGCAGGAGGAAGTTTTTCCATTCAAATTGATGAGCTTTATATGGAATGTAGTCTAAAGTTGTTCTCCTGAAGGTATTGGGCATATAAATTTTGTCTCAGGTTGAAAAGATTAAAAAATTGTCTTTTCCTGTTTGCTGAGGAAATAGAGATACATTGGTGGTGTAGGAAATTTCAAACTTTTTCTCTAAAGGTTAAAGTCTAAGTCTTTTGAAGTGAATTGACAATAGAGAGATTAACAGGAGAAAATGTCATACAGGAATAGTGTATGGGGGAGGTCATGGTGACAGAATAGGAGGATGGAGTCACAAAAAGGTGTGTCTAGAGTGCTATAGGGGCAGCCAAGTAATGGAGGGCCACTGAGGACAATGCAATTAATTTAGCTTTTACTTAGAGTGAGATAGAAGTCACTGGATGGCTCTAAGCAGAGCAATGAACTTATTTGACTTAGATTTTTAACAAAATTGTTGTGGCTGCTGTGTTGAAAAAAAAAATAAAGAGGCTGCTACAATAATCCAGGGAACAATAGTGGTGACTTTGTTCACTGTGGGAGAAGGATATTGAAAAATCATCAGATTGTGACTCTCTTTCCTCTCTCTCTCTCTCTCTCTCTCTCTATATATATATATATATATATATATATTTTTTTTTTTTTTTTTTTTTTTTTTTTTTTTGAGGCAGTGTCTTGCTCTGTCACCCAGGCTGGAGTGCAATGGCATGATCTCGGCTTACTGCAGCCTCCACCTCCCCGGTTCAAGCCATTCTCCTGACTCGGCATCCTGAGTAGCTGGGATTATAGGTGCCTGCCACCACGCCCGGCTAATTTTTTTGTATTTTTAGTACAGACAGGGTTTCACTATGTTGGTCAGGCTGATCTCAAACTCCTGATCTGGTGATCTGCCCGCCTCGGCCTCCCAAAGTGCTGGGATTACAGGCGTGAGCCACCACACCCAGCCAATTGTGACTATATTTTGAAGGTAAAACTGAAAAGCTTTACCATTGCGGTAAACTTGTGAAATGAGAGAAAGAGAGGAATCAAGGGGAAACCCTGAGGTTTCTGTTGTAAATAATTAGAAGGATGGAGTTGTTATGAATTAACGTGAAGAAGACTGGAAGAACAGTACATTGAGGTGGAGAGATAAGAAGCTCAGGGAGAGAGGCTGAAGTGAAATCAGAAGCTTAAGAGATCTTTGGCAGGTAGATGGTTTCTTGTAGCATTGTTTATGTAGAGGGAGCTGTTGGCTATCTGAATATCATTCTGTGGGACCAAATGCGGATGAATACAAGGCAGAACCCTGAAGGAGGGAGCAGCCAACAATTATTATAAAACCATGAATGGCCCAGCACTTTGGGAGGCCAAGGCGGGCGGATCACGAGGTCAGGAGATCGAGACCATGGTGAAACCCCGTCTCTATTAAAAATACAAAAAAATTAGCCGGGCGTAGTGGCAGGCGCCTGTAGTCCCAGCTACTCGGAGAGGCTGAGGCAGGAGAATGGCTTGAACCCAGGAGGCGGAGCTTGCAGTGAGCCGAGATTGCGCCACTGCACTCTAGCCTGGGCGACAGAGCGAGACTCCGTCTCAAAAAAAAAGAAAAAAAAACCATGAATGGATCTTAAAAACATCACGCCGAGAGAAAAGCTTAAAACCAAAAAAAAAGAGTTATTGAAAGATTATTTACATATATTAAAACATATGAGCACAAAAATACATTTTGCTGGGAGTCCTGACAAAATATTAAAAATTGGATATATGTGAACAGTGGTCTGTATCAGAAAAGGGAAGGGAGATCTATAGGGATAAAAGGGAATGAATGAATGAATGAATGAAGAGGAAGGCATAAAGCCTTGACTGATTCTTCACATTTCTACTTTAAGAGACTGAGGAATGAAGAGGGACCAGGAAAGCCTGTGGAAGTAGGAGGAAAATCAGGAGCTTTTTGCTTGTTAAAATCCAAGAGAAGAAAATAACTTAGAAAGAGTCAGCAAAGTTTGGATTTTAATTTAGGTGAAAAGAAAAGGAGAGAAATGGGGTCAACAGGTAGGAAAGGGAAAGTCAGGTTGAGAGAAGAACAGAATATATTACTGAAGCAGGGGACAGAGAGGTTTGCACATATAGCCCCTTGAGTAAGCACAAGAGAATAGGCGCTGTAGTGCCTCTAGAAACAGGGAAGGTAGACTATCTGGATACACATGCAGGTAGGTGGATTGATGTAGTGGCTGGAGCTGCGGAAAGCCTGTTCTGATATATTCTGTTTTCATAGTGATACAGAAAGCAAGGTGATCAAATGAGACTGGGGATGGGGTAGAGATACAAATGGTTTGAGGACGAAGGTATGAGAAAAATGGAAAAGTGAATGGACTAGGGAAAGTCTGTATGATTGCTAGGCATCATTAAGGCCCTGCTTGATGTTAGCAATCCCAAATCTAAGTTAAACAGACAACAAAGCATTTATTCAAGATTATTGCAATAGGGGAAGGAGAATTAACTCCATGGAACAAAAGGTAGGAGAGCTTTTAAGCACTGGGGTGAGCTAGTGGAAAAGTCACATAGGTGAACTCCAGTGGGGGTACTTTAGGAGGGAGGCAGTTGTTCATTGTGATTAGGCCATCTGTGTTTGCTATTTGTTCCTGATGGAAGTTAGGCTCCCATCCTTCCAAGAGACTGAGAGAAAAGGACCGGTTTCCTTCCTTCTAAGATTACATTTCAAAAGGGTGGTTCCAAGGTCCTTGAGAAGGACATTCCTGGGGTGTGAAATCAGCTGGGAGAAGATTTTCATCACAAAGAGGCAGATTAAGAATTTTCAGTTGAAAGGTCTTTAAAAGTAAGTGCTCTAAGTAAAGGGAAATCAGGAGCCTTGAGTCAGGAAGCTGACTGTCTAAAGTTTAGTCAAAAGTTTATTCAAACAGAGGGGAATATTAAGCCCTCTTGGACACTAGAACATTTGATTATGTGTCCGTTTTTAGTCTCATTCGTTTACCTGGATTCACTTTCCAGATAGGAATAGAATTGGATTTAACCAGGATTGTTATTTTGCCAAGAGAAGATGGATGGTTGATAGAGGGAATGGGGAGTTGAGTGTGCATATGGAGAGTGATTGTAATGATTGACCTTGGAATTCAAACAGGGCAAGGAGGAGACGAGCACCAGATGGGCAGTGGCCAGTGAGAAGTGGTAGGATCAGTGACTTTTAGTCTCATGAGGTTAAAGAATTTCTGGAGTAGGGCTATAAGAAAGGATAAGTTGGAAAGATAGTGAAAATGCTTTTGTCTCTAGGTACTGACTATACCAGTAATTCTGTGACCCATATACAGATTCTTAACTGACGGTTTATTGAAGTCAGCTTTGCTATGACTTACTGGTCTCCTTCATCTATGTGAACACAAAGTGAAGCAGAATATTGTCACAGTTGACTCCTATGTTCAAGTATAAAAAGTTTATGAGAAAAAGTACTGGCTATATTTCTCTCGGAATGTGCTGACCTATAACCTCTGTAAATATAAAACTACTTTTCCAAGTTGGTCTTTTGCCTTTTGCTTTTTTTATTGAATACACTGAAGACTCTCTGGTGACATTGTGTGTTGTTGGTTTTTTTTTTTTTTTTTTTTTTTTTTTTTTTTTTTGAGAGGGAGTCTCGCTCTGTCGCCCAGGCTGGAGTGCAGTGGCGCAATCTCGGCTCACTGCAAGCTCTGCCTCCCGGGTTCACGCCATTCTCCTGTCTCAGCCTCTCCGAGTAGCTGGGACTACAGGCGCCCACCACCACGCCCGGCTAATTTTTTGTATTTTTAGTAGAGACGGGGTTTCACCGTGGTTTCGATCTCCTGACCTCGTGATCCGCCCGCCTCGGCCTCCCAAAGTGCTGAGATTACAAGCGTGAGCCACCGCGCCCGGCCGTGTGTTGTTTTTAAATCAAACTAAAGCACAAATTTATTAGCCCCAATCAACCTCCTAAAAAAAAAAAAAAACCAACAAAACAAAGACTCCATGAAATTCTTTAATCATTGTCTTTCTTTTCCACAGCTGTAAAAGTATTTGCTATTTTGTGTAACAAAAGCCGTAGCTCTATAAATAATTCTGACCAAAGAAATGCTTTAGTATTTTATGTCAGCTTTTCTAATCAGAAGATGCCTTAATTTGCGTTTGGATTGTGTGAGCCATAGTACAGTCCATACCAATGCTGAATTAAAATGGAAACAGATGATTAAGTACTCATACATTTGTTTTCAGGATGTAAAAATGAAGAAAACACACAAAATGCAAAGTAGACATGTAAATACAGTACCTAGTACAAACAAAGTGTTTAACTCAAGTTGAATAAACAGGCACAATGAGAAACTAAATTATATATCAGATAAAGTGAAGCAAATTTGGAAGAGCAAAAGCAATACTGAAGTCACATAACATTAAGGGGAAATGTGCTTGCATAATAATTGAGCTGTCCTTCTCAAATAGCCACAAGAAGATGAAAGAACTCCAGATTATTTTGAAAGGAAAGCAGTACCGTTAAAGCCTTCAACAAATAAGTTTACAGCTTTGTTCGTTTGACAAATATTTATGGAGCACCTGCCATGTGCCAGGAATTGTTTCAGGGCCTGGAGATTCAGGGCTGTGCTCTCTCATAGCATATCTTTCAATGAAGGATACTATGATAAGGAAGGAAGGAAAATAACATCAAGTGAGAAGCCTACTTCTGTAGTTACTAAGGGAAGAACTCTCTGAGGAGGTGATATTTAAACCAAGGTCTAAATGAACGTATGGGGAGCCATGTGCATCTGGTGGAAGGAAGAGCAGACACACCATTTTAAAGTAGGAATGAGTTTGCTGCTCTTAAAGAACAGAAGGAATATTTGTGGATGGTGGTAGTGTGTTGAGAGGAGGCTACAGAAAATTAAGCAGGACCAAGTTGCAGAGGGTTCTGCCAGTCATGATAAGGAGTCTGGTTTTTATTCTAAATGTAATGGGGAGATTGTTAGGGTTGTAAGTAGTAAAGTGACATAAGCTGAGTTATGTTTTAATAACATCTCTCTGACTATTGTGAGAAGAATGGATTACCGAGGGAAAGGCCAGTTAGAGGGCTCCTGCAAAATAACCCAGGTGAGGGTGGATGGTTTGCATATGGACTTATTTCTTATTGACTATTCATTCTGGGTATTCATTGTAAAAAAATACTTCTAGCAGAAGAGAAAACAATTTAAAAGTGATATGGAAAGACAGAGACTGAGAGAAACCAGTGTAACCAGACAGAAAGAGCATTGAACATAACGATATTGAAAGTGATATGGATAGTTAAGTGTGACAAGAAGGCAAGGGTACAACACCTGGGGAATCCTGTTCTGAAAATGAAAAAATTAAAATAAAAAATAAAGGCTTTAGGAGTGATTTCTGCCATGGCCCGCCCCAGCCCCCACCTATCCCCTTCTGAAATTTCTAGCATAAATATACCACCCACTTGTGAGTTTCTCCCCATGAGATTATAGTACAGGAATCTTTTTGTTTGTTCATTGGCATTATTACTATTGTTTTAAAAATTCAACTTCTATTTTATTTTATTATTATTATTTTTTTCAGATGAAATCTCACTCTGTTGCCCAGGTTGGAGTGCAGTGGTGCGATCTCAGCTCACTGCAACCTTAATCTCCCCGTTTCAGAGATTTTTGTGCCTCAGTCTGCCGAGTAGCTGGGGTTACGGGTGTGTGCCTCCATACCTGACTAATTTTTGTATTTTTAGTAGAGACAGGGTTTCGCCATGTTGGCCAGGCTGGTCTTGAACTCCTGACCTCAGGTGATCCATCCGCCTTGGCCTCCCAAAGTGCTGGGATTACAGGCGTGAGCCACAGCACCCACCCAACTTCTGTTTTAGATACAGGGGTGCATGAACAGGTTTGTTACATGAGGATATTGCATGATGCTGAGCTTTAGGGAATGGATCTTGTCACCCAGGTAGTGAGCGTAAGTATCCAAAAGTAGTTTTTCAACCCCCACGCCCTATCCTCCTCTAGTAGTTCACAGTGTCTGTTGTCCTCATTTTTATGTCCATGTGCGCCCAGTGTTTAGCTGTCACTTGTAAGTGAGAACATGTAGTAATTTAGTGAACCTTTTTCTCTTTCCTTTATATAACATACTAGAACAATTTCCTTTGTATAGTGAATCACTCCTTCTTCAAGAACAAATGAGAGTTTTCTCTAGTCTCTTTGAAAAGTTGTGTATACTTACAGGTATAGAGTTTTTTGGTCAAAAACCTATCCAGACCAAACACAGTAATCTCAATATTTTCCTAGGCTGTGTTTTGAAAGACAAGTTCAAGTAATTTACTTGACTCTTTAAGTGTTCACTGTTACTGTCACTGCAGTATACTCTACTTATCCCATATTTGACTCAAATCGAGACAATAAATATTAGAGATTATTTTAGGACTCAGATTTATTTTGCTAGAGAAGCCATTTTTAGTTTGTAAAATAGGAGTTTTAGGTGCAAGTATGGAACAGAAAACTGACTTTATAAACTGGTTGCATTAATCTCTATACTCTCCCATATAGTAGTGTGAAAATATGTATTTGAATTAATTGAATATATTTGAGTCTATTCTGAGAGTCTAGGATGTACCTGGGGGGAAGAGAAAAAAATTGTGAAATTATAAAACAGGATCCAATCTCCTCTTCTTACTATAACAAGCTAACTCATTTTCTTTCTTCTCTTATGTATACTAAGTCTCTATACATGAATTACATTTTTCAAATGGTTTGAAGAACTCCTTTTCATGCGCGTCCCTGTGAAGAGACCACCAAACAGGCTTTGTGTGCGCAATAAAGCTTTTTTAATCACCTGGGTGCAGGCGGGCTGAGTCTGAAAAGGGAGTCAGCGAAGGGAGATGGGGTGGGGCTGTTTTATAAGATTTGGGTAGGTAAAGGAAAATTACAGTCAAAGGGGGTTTGTTCTCTGACGGGCAGGAGTTGGGGGTCGCAAGGTGCTCAGTGGGGGAACTTTTTGAGCCAGGATGAGCCAGGAAAAGGACTTTCACAAGGTAATGTCATTACTTAAGGCAAGGACCGGCCATTTTCACTTCTTTTGTGGTGGAATGTCATCAGTTAAGGCAAGGCAGGGCATTTTCACTTCTTTTGTGATTCTTCAGTTACTTCAGGCCATCTGGGCATATACGTGCAAGTCACAGGGGATGCGATGGCTTGGCTTGGCCTCAGAGGCCTGACACCCCTAACTAATCTCCAGCTAAGAAATAGTTCCCTTCGGCCGGGTGCGGTAGCTCACGCCTGTAATCCCAGCACTTTGGGAGGCCGAGGTGGGCGGATCACGAGGTCAGGAGATCGAGACCATCCTGGCTAACCTGGTGAAACCCCGTCTCTACTAAAAATTCAAAAAATTAGCTGGGCGTGGCGGCGGGCGCCTGTAGTCCCAGCTACTCGGGAGGCTGAGGCAGGAGAATGGCCTGAACCCAGGAGGCGGAGCTTGCAGTGAGCCGAGATTGCACCACTGCACTCCAGCCTGGGCGACAGACTGAGACTCTGTCTCAAAAAAAAAAAAAAAAAAAAAAGAAATAGTTCCCTTCAATATTGCCTACCCAATCACAATGGAGAAATGTCAGTGAGAAAAGTAAAAACAAAACAAAAAAGTATTTATCTAAATGTTGAGACTATGATGACATCTTTAAAGAAAGCAGCAAATAAAACTTTTTTTTTTCATTGAGAAAAGTAGCAAAGATTAACCTAATATGTCACAAAAAGCACTTAAAAGTCAATTTGAATCAGGGGTTATACATTCACAAATGGGGGAGTAAAAGTCGAGATACCTTGAGGAAAACTGAACTTTATTGAAAACACCAAATTGGAGAACTAAATTAAGTCAACAAATACACTTTTTACCAGCTGGTGTGAGTACCGTTCCTTTATCTATGTGAAAAGAAGTGGGGTATGGATGCTATGTTTAGATCTCCTGATATTTAGGTAGAAAACAAAGCATATTAGAGCCACTTCTTTGCTTGTATTAAAGTCAATTTCATGTCCAATTTTCCCTTTAAAACATTTGATGAGATTGTCTTGGAATAAAAGACTTGTGTCTCACTAACTTTTTAAGAACTCTCTACCTTTGATTTGCAATTTTGCATGATTGGATCTTGGAAACATTTCATCCTAACTTATGAGTTGTTCTGATTTGTGTCCCTGGATGGTGCACTTGTGTATGTTATTATTCACTGGATATTTATACTTCTATGGCACCGACAAGGTCTTGGGCAAATAACATTTCTTACTAAATTATTAATTGGGACATTATAAGAAAGTTTTTTTATAAAAAACAAAAAAATAGGCAAAGAGAGAAAACATATTTCAACTCACCCTTGCTTAATGATACAGTGGGAAGTACATATCAGATTATACATTCCAGGGACCCTCTTGGGAAAAGGAGGTTAATGTAACCAACTTACTCTTACTTGCTGCCAGGTCCAGCAGGCTGATTAAATAATTTAGTTGTTTTGGCTGTGCAGCTGTTCCTCAGTTTTACTGTCCTGTGTTGACATCATCCCAGACTCCTTTGCATTCTCTCCAGTTGTGAATAATACAGAGAAAAAGTCCTGCCTTAGGCAGAGTTATTGGAGTTCTGTGAAGCTCTCTCTTTTATCATTCTAAATAGGCCTAGAGTCTTCAGGAGAGACACTGATAAGGTAAATGGCAACATTATTAGTTCTCTTTGAAATCTGTTGTTTGTAACTAACCTTTTCCTTCCCTTCCTTCAGGTTTGGCTCTTGCTATTCAAAGCCAAGCTGGAATAGATTAAAAGTTCCTGTTCTTTCTCAATTGCTTTGGCCTAACATGCTCTGAATTTGGAAACTTAACTGCCTCTTTTGTTCTCCCTCATTTCACTTGTGTCTTCCCTTTTGGGGAGCAAATTACTGCTTTTGAAGGAGAATGGGGTGGAAGGTGTGTGTGTGTGTGTGTGTGTGTGTTTGTAATATGGAAGATGGGGAGGATAAAAAGAGGAGAGCTTAAGAGACAAAACTCTCAGTTCGGTATTAATATCTCCACATCTTATTTACAAAGCAAATAGGGAATGAGAGAAAATATTTGCTAATTATAGGCGTTGTAAGGGACTTGTATCCATAATTTTTACAAGACACTTACAGCTTAATAATAAAAAGATGAATAATTATTAAGATGAGCAAAGCACTTGATTAGACCTTTCTCCAAAGAAGATATACAAAAGTCCTATAAGGACACAAAAAGTTTCTTAACATTATTAGTCATTCGGGAAATGCAAGTCAAAATCACAGTTAACATACTACTTCACACCCACCATATGGACTAGAATAAAAAATAATAGACAATAACAAATATTGGCAATGATATAGAGAAATTCGAACCTTTACACATAGCTGGTGAGATTGGAAAATGGTGTGCCTTCTTTGGAAAACAGTTTGGCAACTCCTCAGAATGTTAAACATGGGGTTACTTGTCAGAGGTGTGTGAGCCAGAGCAACCCCATCTTGAATAGAAGCTGGGTAAAATGAGGCTAAAACCTACTGGGCTGCATTCCCAGACAGTTAAGGCACTCTAAGTCACAGAATAAGATAGGAAGTCAGCACAAGATGCAGATCATAAAGACTTTGCTAATAAAACAGGTTTCAGTAAAGAACCCAGCTAAAACCCACCAAAACCAATACAATATGGCAACAAGAGTGACCTCTGGTCATCCTCACTGCTATACTCCCACCAGCACCATGACAGTTTACAAATGCCATGGCAACATCAGGAAGTTACCCTAAATGGTGTAAAAACGGAAGGCATGAATAATCCATCCCTTGCTTAGCATATAATCAGGAAATAAATAACCATCAATATGGGCAACCAGCAGCCCTGGGGGCTGCTCTGTCTATGGAGTGGCCATTCTTTAGTCCTTTACTTTCTTAATACACTTGCTTTCACTTTACTCTGTGGACTCGCCTTGAATTCTTTCTTGTGTGATATCCAAGAACCCTCTCTTGGGGTCTGGATCAGGACCCCTTTCTTGTAACTGTGTGACCTAGCAATTCTACTCCTAGGTGTATACCCAAGAGAATTGGAAACACATGTCTATACAAAAACTTATACACAAAGGTTGATAGCATTATTATTCATGATATTCAAAAAGTGCAAACAACCCAAGTGGTCATCAGCTGATGGATGGGTAAATAAAATGTGGTATATTCATACAATAAAATATTACTTGACTTTAAAATGGGTGAAGGACTTGATATATGCTACAACACGGATGACTTTGAAAGCATTTTGTTAAGTAAAAATAAAAGTAAAATGACTTTTGTGTGATTTCATTTGTATGAAGTATATAAAACAGACAAATCTATAGAGAGAGAAAGTAAATTAGTGAAGGAGGACAGTAGAGAAGGTGAGTGACTATTAAGAGTGTGGGCCGGGCGCGGTGGCTCACGCCTATAATCCCAGCACTTCGGGAGGCTGAGGCAGGTGGATCACCTGAAGTCAGAAGTTTGAGAGCAGCCTGGCCAACATGGTAAAACCCCATCCCTACTAAAAATACAAAAAATTGGCCAGGTGTGGTGGCACATGCCTGTAGTCCTACCTACTCGGGAGGCTGAGGGAAGAGAATTGCTTGAACCTGGGAGACAGAGGTTGCAGTGGGCCAAGATCGCGCCACTGCACTCCAGCCTGGGCAACAGAGCAAGACTCCGTCCCAAAAAAAAAAAAAAAAGAGTGTGGATTTCTTTTTAGGGTGATGAAAACATTCTAAAATTTGGTGGTGACAATGGTTGTACAACTCTGAATATACCGAAAACCATTGAATTTATTCTTTATGTGGGTAAATCTTATAATATCTCACTAAAGCTGTTATTAAAAAGTACATATGGACTTTGATTTCAGTTGTGATAATTTCAATGAAGGAAAGTTTTGGGCTTATAAGAAGAGTGTGTACTTGGGGGTCTCATTTGACTTGACAGCCATGCAAATATCCTGATGGCAAAGTATAGTATAAAATTTTAAGTATTAACAAAAATAATACATGTTTTAAAAGTAGGCATGTAAAAGAGATTTAGTAGGGATGTTGTAGATACTTACACATTGATTTAGTGATTGAACGATATTTACTTTTTAGCTTTGTCTGAGATTCTGTATTTAATTCTCAACAAAGATCTTTCTAGTTCTAATCCTCAGTTTTTTTTTTCTCTCCCTGTAGAGAGGTCCCTCTCCCATATTTTCTAAGTCAATTTAGCCATCATTATATAGAAAAAACAAATGCTTGTTCATTGCTTTAAATTGATGTCTAGTTATGTGAACATAACTTGAGATATAAATTCCTTAAAAGCAAAACTATATTCGTATTTCCTTTAACTGGGTTCCTATATGCATTTGATTAAAGCAACAGTAATACCTTCCACTTATTGATGCAAACTCTGTGCCAGGCTAAGGCCATTTGTCTAATCCCATCTGAGTAATAACAATAATACTATTTTTATTATTCCTAGTCCCAATGTGCAGGTGGGAAGACTGAACCTCAGATAACACAGCGAATTAAATGGGGGGGTATTTTACCCTATGCACTCTGACCCTGGAATCAGTACCTTTCAGTACTATACTGCATTGTATCTTGAAAGTTTGAGGAATTAATGAAAAAAAAAATTCTCCCACCCCTGACTCTTTCTTATAAATAGGTTGTACTTCCTTCTGAAAATACTGACTTGACTTATTTTTATTTTTTATTTTTTGTGAGAGTAATTAGCTTTTTCTCAGTCAGCATTTTAAATTTGTTGTGACAGGGATCCATTTTATGCTTTCCACGAGACCTGAAACAAAGCGTTTCTAGACATTTTATTGCCAGAATATGCATGCTTTGCTCCATGCTGCTTGTAATTCATTAAAATGTATGTGCTCTGCAAATAGGAAACCAATCTGCAATAAATCAGCTCTCTAGAAAACATTCATGGAAAATGTTCGAAATGGTTGCTCTGTAAGAATACACAAACCTGCTTGGTATTTGTGTGATTTGCTGTCATTTATGGGGTTTGTAAACAAATCATGGATTTGTGTGAAACTGTAAATTAGTGGCCTGCCTTCAGCATGTGTGTGGGATCTGCTTACAAAATGCCATTTGATAGCATCTGAGCAGATCACGATGAGCTCCAAATTCCTTTTACAGGGACAAGTGATGCACACTGGTCTGAATTAGATAATTTGCCCTGACCCAAGATTTTCAACTATTTTTTTTCTTAATCCGAGACATATTTGTAGCTGCCAGAAAACCTAGCTCATGGGCTTGTACACAGTTGGCATCTAAGGCATAAATCAATGAAGAATAGAAGCTCACTCGTGCTTACAAGTAAGAGGCTAGAGATAAGAAAATCAGTTGGGCTTTCAGTTTTAGCCACAGAATACAAAGCTTGTTTGTGCTAGGGAGAGTTATCAAACAACTTGGTGGAGGGGATAATGTGGGTATTCAGTTCCAGGCCTCCCCAAGATCTGTGACTACAGAGTACTTCTCTGAATCCATAGCAAGGGTAACCTACTGCTTCCCTGCGGAAAAGGAATCATGCAGTTCCTTAGGCCAGGGGGTATAAGTCTGTTTCCTGGTAGATAAGGCTCTGAACCAGGGCAGGCAGTATTTCAGTAATGAGCATTCATCAAATCAGTCAATGTTAATGAGGAGCAAACTGTGACCAACCAAGGCTTTTGGGAGATGGCAGTTGTTGTGAGAAAGGATGTTCTGTTTGCCTCATGTTCTACGTGTTCCCTTAATTATTATGAGATTCTGTAAGTGAGCTCCTCTTAGCTCTCTGGGAAGAGCTACCATTCTTTTTTATTACTTACACCTAAAAATTATTATTTTAATAAAGGTAACATGATTTGTCTTGTAAATAGACCTGCAGTGTAATACCCTTCTGCAGATTTTTTCTTTTTTTTTGCTTTAACTTGTGCAAATCAGTTTACATTACAGATGTTAATAATTGCTAGGTGTGAGAGTAGTTGTCTCTCCCTGACTCCTCTTTCCTCTTCCAAAAATGTTCTTTAAGGTCAAATTGAACAGCCCCCCACCTTTTTTTTTTAAAGCGGCTCACCCTGACTAATTCTACTCTATCCTCTTCATTGTTTTCTTAATCTTTTTGTACAGTTTGTACTACAAAGCTACATGCTTGATCCTATATTGCCTGGAACTTGTCTGTCTCCCAGTTTTCTGTAAGTACCTAAGCACAGGGTATGTCTTAACATATATCCCAAGTTTCCAGCACAGCAAGGATTTGTGGAAGAATTATGCCTGGTACTTATTAAATAAACAATAAGTATTTGTTGAATCAGTAGTCTGAGTAGGCTTACAATAAATACATACGTGCTACTCGAGTGATCCAATGAATGAAACAAAATTGTTCTGTTTTGCATTTGGATGCTTTATTAGCACAACTAGATTAAAAATGTGTCAAGGACAGGGAGCCTTCTGAAATACAAGAACTCATCATGAGGGCATGTAGAGTAGAGGTTGCTGGTAGGAGATTCTCAAGGATACACAATCAAGGTGGAAAACAAAGAAGGTGTGGGAAGCTGAGGACAGAAAGATCGTGGGAAAGGAATAAGACTTTTCTTCTATCATCCTTCTCCTTTCCCTATCCATCCCAGGGAGATATAACAAAGGCCAAACCTTCAGAAGGATATTTTGAAGAAGAGAGAAACTTTTGTAGAAGATGTTGATTTTCCAGTATAAGGCCCCGGGCAGAAAGCTGAAATGTTGTCAATTACTGTTCACTTCACGACAGCGTGAAGGCCTCTAGTAGCCATCTTGCCGATTTCACAGTTACAGTTGAGTGCTTGTCTATGGGAATCTCCTAATTAACAATCTTACAGTGTTCATGTCTTCTCTCTTTCTGCTTAGTTTCGTGTCTACAGAATAGAGATAGTGATCCTACATATATGGATATATGTATGCATATATGTGTGTGTTTATATGTCTATCTTTGTATCTCCATATAATTATAATGCCTGCATTTGAATATTGGCAGCACCCTTTAATTGTGGTTCAATAATTCCTTAGCTATGTGACCTTGAGCAAGTTACTTAACTCCCCTAAGCTCCATTTGTTTTCTTCTGGAAAAGAAGGATAGTAATAATACCTACCTCATAGAACTGTTTCTAATTTTACTTTTAAACATAACTTTTTTTTCTTATGAGTAGACCTTATTATTTTTAGAGCAGTTTTAGGTTTACAGAAAAACTGAACAGAAAGTAGAGAATTCTCATATACTCCCTCTCTCCCACTCACAGTTTCCTCTATTTTTAACATGTTGCACTGGTGTGGTACATTTGTTACAACTGATGAACCAAGATTAAAATATTATTTTTAATTAAAGTCCATAATTTACCATAGAGTGTTGTACAGTTCTATTCTTTGGGTTTTGCCCCCCAGAATTTGGATTTTGCCAAATGAAAAATGTCATATATCCACCATTACATTATCATACAGAATAGTTTCACTGCCCTAAAAATCCTCTTCCACCTACTTATCCCTTCTTTTTCCCGTCTTTTACTGTCTCAGTAGTTTTGCTAATATAAATGATATTGTGTTTTTAATTTCAAATTTCAATTATTCATGCGAGTATACAGGAAGTCAGTTGACTTTTATATATTAACCTTGTATCTTGCTACCTTTCTATAATCACCTACTAGTTCCAGGAGTCATTTGGTCAATTATTTGGAATTCTCTACAATAACAAGCATGTAATTTATGATCGAGGACAATTTTATTTTTTCCTTCCGCATCTGTCTCCCTTTTATTTCCTCTTATTGTCTTACTGAATTAGCTGAGACTTCTAATATAATGCTGAATAGGAGTGGTGTGAGGGGACATCCTTGTCTTGGTTTTGATCTTAATGGGAAAGCATCTAGTTTCTCACTGTTAAGTATGTTAGCCGTAGGCGCTTCGTAGTTTTTTTGTTGCTGTTGTTTTTAACAAAGCTTACCCCCATTCTTAGTTTATGAAGAGTGTTTATCATAAATGGGTGTTAAATTTTGTGAAATGCTTTTTCTGTATCTATTGATAGGATCATGTGATTTTTCTTCTTTGGCTGTTATGTGCTGGATTACAGTAATTGATTTTTGAATGTTGAACAAGACTTGTACACTTGGAATAAATACTACGTGGTCGTGGTATATAATTCTTTTTATGCATTGTTAGATTTGACTTGATAATATTCTGATGAAGATTTTGGCGTCTATATTTCTGAGAGATATTGGTCAGTAGTTTTTCTTTCTTGTAATGTCTTTTTCTAATTTTGGTATAAGGGTAATGCTGGTCTCAGAGAAGGAAGTAGGAAGTATTGTCTGTCCTATTTGGTGAACCAGAATATATAGAATTGGTATTATTTTTTACTTAAATATTTGGTAGAATTTACCTGTGAATCTATTAGGGCCTAGTGCCTTCTGTTTGGTAGGTTATTAATTATTGATTTAGTTTCTTTGATAGATAAAGGACTACTTAGATTATATCTCTTTGTGTGTGTTTTGGTAGATCATGTCTTTTAAGGAATTGGTCCACTGTTCTAAATTATAAACAATTTAGAGTTGTTTATAATTTTTTTAAATTTTTTGTTAATGTCCATAGGATCAGTAGTGATGGCCCTTCTTCATTTATATTAGTATTTTGTATCTTCTCTCTCGGTTTTTCTTGGTTAGCCTTGCTAGGGATTTATCAATTTCATTCATCTTTTCAAAGAACCACTTTTGGTTTTGTAGATTTTCTCTATTGTGTTTTTGTTTTCAGTTTCATTGATATCTGACTTGATTTTTATAAATTCTTTTCTAATGCTTATGTTGGATGTAATTTGATCTTATTTTTCTAGTTTTCTAAATTACAGCTTAGATTATTTGTTTTTAGATCTTTCTTCTTTTGTAATGTATTCATTCAATGCTATAATATTTTCTTTAAATACTGTTTCTGCTACATTCCAGGAATTTTGGTAAGTTGTATTTTGATTTTCAGTTAGCCCAGAATAGTTTTTAATTTTTCTTGAGATTCTTCTTTGAGCCATATGTTATTTTAGAAATGTGTCGTTTAATTTCCATTACTTTTAGAATTTTCCAGCTTTCTATTATTGATTTCTAATTTAATTTAATTGTAGTCTAAGCACATACTTTGTATAATTTTTATTCTTTTGAATTTGTTAAGAAATTTTTTATGACACAGAGTGTGGTTTATCCTGATGAATGTTCCATGTAAACCTGAATAAAATGTGTATTCTGCTATTGTTGGATGACATATTCTAAAAATGTCAATTAGACTGATTAGTGGTTCAGTTCAGTTCAGTTGAACTACATCCTTACTGAAATTCTACCTGCTAGATCTATCAATTACCAATAACAGGGTATTGAAATATCAAATTATAATAATAGATTCATCTATTTCTTCTTGTAGTTTTATCAGTTTTTGCCTCATGTATTTTGGTGCTCTGTCATTAGGCATATACACATAAAGAATTGTTATGTCTTCATGGACAATTTATCCTTTATCATTATGTAATGCCCCTCTTTACTCCTGATAACTTTTCTTGCTGTGAAGTTTGTTTTCTTTTGAAATTAATATAGTGATTTCTCCTTTCTTTTTATTAGCATTAGTGTGATATATCTTTTTCCATCTCTTTTAATCTCTCTCTGTCTTTATATTTAAAGTAGGTTTTTAAAGATAACCTATGGTTTTTTTAAAATCCATTTAACAGTCTGTATTTTAATTGGTGTATTTAGACTGTTCAAATTTAAAGTAGTTATAGATAATTTGAAATAATATCTATCATATTAATATTAGCATATTATTATATGCTAATTTGTGATGATTTTACTATATATTATATATGTTTATAATATTGATATAATATGCTAATATTGCTAATATTAATTTTAGCATACTACTATGCTAAAATTTTTTTTTTTTAACATTTTTTAGTGGTTGCCCTTGAGTTTGCAACATACCACCAATTCAGGCTATGTTTCAATTAACACTACATCACTTCACAGATAGCATATGTACCTTATAACAGAGTATTCCTGTCCCTTATAAGGTTGCTATCATTCATCAGATTTATTCGTAATCTATAATAACTGAGTATATTGTTACTCTTATTATTTTGAACCAGTTGTTACCTGTTAAATCAATTAAGAATAAGAAAAATAAATGAATTATTTTGCCTTCATTTATTCCTTTTCTAATGCTTTTTTTTTTTATTTTGAGATAGGGTCTCATTTTGTTGCCCAGGCTGGAGTGCAGTGATGCAATCACAGCTCACTGCAACCTCTACCTCCCAGGCTCAAGCAATCCTCCCACCTAGGTCTCTTGAGTAGCTGGAACACAGGTGTGCACCATCACACCCAGCTAATTTTTTTTATTTTTTTGTAGAGACTGGGTTTCATCATGTTGCCCAGGCTGGTCTTGAACTCCTGGATGTAAGCAATCTTCCTCAGCTTCCCAAAGTTCTGTGATCAAAGGCATGAGCCACCACACCCGGCCTTACTTCCTTTATTTTTATTTTTTGTAGATCTGAGTTTCTGACCTTTATCATTTTCCATTTCTCTGAAGACCTTCTTCTAACATTTCCTGTAAAGCAGGTCTACTGTTAACAAATTCCCTCAATATTTGTCTAAGAAAGTCTTTATTTCTCATTCACTTTTGAAGAGTAATTTCATGGGATACAGAATGCTAGGTTGGTTTTCTTTTTTCTCTCAACACTTTAAATATTCTACTCCATTCTCTTCTTGCTTGTGTGGTTTTTGTAGAGAAGACTGATATAATTCTTACCCCTGTTTCTCTATAGGTAAGGTGGTTTATTCCCCATCTCTCTTCTTTCAAGATTTTCTTGGTCTTTAATTTTCATCAGTTTGATGTGATGCACATAGGTGTGAATTATTGGGTGTTTATTCTGTTTGATATTCTCTGAGCTTCCTGGATTTGTGGTTTTGTGTCTGTCATTAATTTTGGAAAATCATCAGACATTTTTATTCCAATATTTCTTCTATTCCTAATGTTCTTTCTTATCATGCTGGTATTCTAATTACATATATGCTACATCTTTTGGAATTGTCCCTCAGTTCTTGAATATTCTTTTTTTTTTTTTGTCATTCCTTTTTTTTCTTTGCATTCCAGTTTTGGAAGTTTTTATTTATATACTTTCAAGCTCACCAAGTCTTTCTTCAGCCATGTTGAGTCTACTGATTGGCCCATCAAAAGCATTCTTCATTTCTGTTGCAATGTTTTAATTTCTAGCATTTTCTTTTTCTTAGAGTTTTCATTTCTCTGCTTATATGACTCACCTGTTCTTGTATGTTGCCTAGTTTTTTTTTTTTCATTAGAACGCTTAATATATTATTCATAGTTAGTTTAAATTCCTTTTCTGATAGTTACAAAATTTCTGCCTACATGGTTTTGGTTCTAAGGCTTGTTTTGTGTCTTTGCATTGTGGGATTTTTATTTGTTTGCTTTTATATTTTGCCTTTTAGTATGCCTCGTAATTTTTTTGAAATTCAGGTATGATGTTTTGAGTAAAAGAAATTGAAGTGGAGAGGTATTTAGTGGGAGGTTTTTTTTTTGTCTGTTTGTCTGGCAAGAAGTTAGACTGTGTTTATCGTTTGTTGTAGCTATAGTATCAGGGGCTAAAATTCCCTCTGGTGTCCTTGTCTTTGACTCTTGTTTGGTCTTTGAGTTTCCCTAGGAACTTGTTCTTAAATAGATTCTGAAGCTTATAGTCCTATAGCTTTAATATTGTTATACAGGAGCACTACTGATGTAGTGATAAAGTGTGAAGTGGATTTCTTCTATAGTCCTGTGTTTAGGTGTCAGTATTTTAGCAAGCTGGAGTTATGCATACCCCTTTCTCCTTATCAAAGACTAGAGGGAACTGGACTGGGTATTTGCCTTCTTCCAGGTTGGTTAATCCTTGATAAAATCCCAGCAAGTTAGGCTCTGGTGAAATAATTTCCTTTGAGTGCAGGACTTGTTAAAGAGAACAGAGATCTTGGAATTTACTTCAAAAATGGTTATTTTCCTCTTGAGAAAAAGTACAGATCATTTTTCTCCCAAATTTATGATGAAGACCCAATAGAGTTTCTAGGGATAAAACTGATGAAAGTGTGGAGTTGCCCCTAAAACTGAACCCAATAGTCTGTCTTTCTGATTTTTGGGGCAGCAGTTTGCTCTGTGACTTCATTTTTCTTATGAAGCTCTAAGAAATGCTATTGATCTTTAGTTTGTTCAACTTTATTTTTATAAGGATGGAAGTGTTGACTTACAAGCTCTTCATATATCAGACTAGAAACTACTTTTTAAAAAATATAAAATGTAATCACCATCTAAGCACTTAGCACAATGCATGGCATGTAGTGAGCACATATTTTTGGCTCTCACTGTTATTTATTATTATTCCATTGAGAAAAACATTTTCTAATAATAATGAAATGACAACATGATATGGTAGCATCACAAAAATCAATACATCTTTCTGAGCATATTAGAAATTATTTCTGTATGAAATAACAGGTTTAAGGAAAAAAATTAATGTGGTCAGAAGTGTGCAATCAAAGTAATTAAATGGCATTGGCATGAAGAAGAAACTCAACGCTAGGCCAGATAACCTGTAACAAGAGACAACAGTGAGGAATGGGAAAGAAAGTAGCAGAAATTGGGATTTAAGGAGTGTAAGTTTGGAAATAGAAAAGGTGGTGAGGGGGATAATAGCATCTGTAGATATTTGACCCATAGCAGAATTGATTCAGCAAGCTTTGTCTTTTGTTTTCAAAGATGGTGCTTTCTGATGAGGATTGCTATTTGTACCAAGAGATGCTGCTGAACAGTTTATTCCAAGAAAAGCTGCCCTTTGGTTCTCAGCTGTCGCCACTGTTTAAAACAAAGCTGTCATGGATGTGTGGCTTGCCCCACCTCTTTGCTTCCCCATCCATGATAACTGTGCGTCTACTTGCCCTGGGTGCTACTGAGTTTTTCAAGGGGCTAGAATTGTCACAGCATTTGAAAAGCATGAGGAAAGCATTCCTCCTGTCCTGCCTGCTTGTAGACATATCAGTTTTCCATAGTTACAGCTTATTTTCTCTGAAAATTTCTTGCCTAGCATAGTTTTTTTTTTAAACTGAATAACATCTCCTGAGTATCTCCCGAGTAGCTCTAGAAGTTTTGCTTGCTTCCAAAACCTCATGATCAGCAATACTGCCATACCTTTTAGTGTTAAGATTGGTATGTAGTTCTACCTGGTAATTGTAGGTAACCAATTTTATATTTATAAAATAGAAAGCATGGCAGCCTGGAAAAGGTTGGATCCCAACTGCACCATGAATTTTCAGTTTGTTCTAGACCTTGATTCCTGTATTTGTTTCCTAAATAGACTACTAGATTATGTGAGTCACCTAGGGAAGTTGCTTAAAATATAGATTTCTAGAAGCCACCTGAGAATTACTGAACTGTATCAATAGATGATATGGTTTGACCATGTTCCCATCCAAATCTCATTTTGAATTGTAGCTACCATAACTCCCACATATTGTGGGAGGGACCTGGTGGGAGATAATTGAATCATAGGGGTGGTTTCTCTCATACTGTTCTTGTGGTAGTGAATATGTCTCACGAGATCTGATGATTTTATAAGGGGTTTCCCATTTTGCTTGACTCTCATTCTCTCTTGTCTGCTACCATGTGAGACGTGCCTTTCACCTTTCATCATGATTGTGAGGCCTCTCCAGCCACATGGAACTGTGAGTCCATTAACCTTAAACCTCTTTTTCTTTATAAATTACCCAGTCTTGGGTATGTCTTTATCAGCAGAGTGAAAACGGACTAATACAATAGGGAAGGAGTCTGGAAACCTTCATGTTAAATAGTAACAGTAATATTGCAAGTCAGGTTACAGATTGGCAGCAGCAATCAAACATACACAAAAACATACACATACACACGCACCCATGCATTCACATGCTATAGAGTCCCAATTTATTTAGTTAAGGAAACAGGAACTAATGGAAGTGGGTGGTTAAAGACAGCAGGAATAAATACTGCCTATCTCTGCAGTGCTTTTCCCATGACCCCTCCTTCTATTACTAGGAGTGAAAACAAAAGTTGACACTTTCCTCTCTCCTTGCACTTTTATTATAAGATTTGTATTATCATTTGAGAGTATGTTATTCTAAAATTTTGACATTTCCATTTAAGGCAGGAGTCAGCAAATTGTTTGCCACCTGGTTTTATATGAAGTTTTAGAAGCTGGTCTTGGTAGCAATGAACTAGACCTTAATTCTCTGGATACCTTTCTGCTAATTATATCATGTGCCTTAAGGCAAGTACTAGTAGACTGTGGCTTTCTAGGCATATGAGTTTATGAAAACTTTCAGGAAACAGGTCACACTCTAAATCCAGATAGATGAGAAACTTCCTTACTGAATTGGAAAAGGTGTTTTAAGTGGAAATCAGGAGGCCTCCTGAGGCTTCTGTCATTACTTTCAGTGTCAGCTTCTTAAAAAGCTCAAGGGCCAGAAAGCTTGAGGTGGGAGAGAAAAAGTGTTAATAAAGAACAATTATGGTACACTCTGACTGACATTTGAATTTGTAATATTCCTTTCTAATTAGCATTAAAGCTTTCTCTATTTGAGGAAAAAGATATGTGACTGAACTTTAACTCCTAAAGAGATGTTTTAACAGCTGCTCACCATCCTAAGATGAATATCAGTAATTAGAACTATTATCGTTTTCTGTCATCATTATGGCTACTGTTATTAATCCTCAGCACAGAAAGCCATGATACTAATGCTGGCTGTACCAAACTATGAAATTCTAATTACCATTCCATGCTCTAGAAAAGAGGCTGTTTGTAAGAACAAAACAGATATTAAGTGGAGGAGGGCATGGTATCCTTTTAGTGTGCTGATGATTTGGAATCACCAGCTAAAAGAATTCTGGAAAGTAACCCCTTCTTTCATCTGCTTCTTAACTGATTTTAAGGGTTATCGGATATTTTCCAAAGCAGTTTGGGTTGGATATTGTATACTTTGACCTCTCAAATGTGGCTCCCACACTGATTTTGTAATCAGCTAATATCACTGTTTGACGACAATCAAAGAACCTTCATGCATAATTACTGTTGACCCACAAAAAGATATAGTTAGTGGAAAAATGGCTTTAATATATAAAAAATAGTACATCTGTTACTGAGACACAGCCTTCACGATCGTATATAGTAGTCTAAAATGTATACTTCACTATTAAGTTATTTGATCAACTATTTTGAAACTACAGAGAGTACTGCCCTGGGCCACTCACTCTTTACGTACTTTTATTTGATATTCAAAGACAGTAATTAAATTGTTTATTCTAACCATAGTCATAAATACACCCCATACCAGACCAAAACAATAACAACAACCATACTTTTAACATTAATGTATAAATCAAGAAAGCTGAATATAGAAGACTGAAACTAATTAACTTGCCATTTTACTTATCTACATTTTTGTTAATCAAATAGGACTCACCCACTAATTGCTGAGGAATTATCAATGGATCAAGAAGGAGCTTTATCAGTAATGTTAAGGCAAAACCCTCAGACTTAACACTATATCATTTTTCTTTAAGTGGAAGAGTGTTAAAAGGAAAGGCTTTCTTTTGACCCCAGCTACATAATCTTCTTCCCGGCATTGCCTGATTGCCTGGCCAACATCTGAATTCTTTTCTTTTCTTTTTTGAGACCAAGTCTCATTCTGTGGCCCAGGCTGGAGTACAGTGGCACAATGTCGGCTCACTGCAACCTCTGCCTCCCGGGTTCAAGCGATTCTCCCACCTCAGTCTCCGGAGTAGCTGGGATTACAGGCATGTGTCACCATGCCTGGCTAATTTTTGTAGAGATGGGTTTTCACCATGTTGGCCAGTCTGGCCTCGAACTCCTGACCTCAAGTGATCTGCCTGCCTCAGCCTCTCAAAGTGCTGGAATTACAGGCATGAGCCACTGCACCTGGCCTGAATTCTGATATAAATATAAAACACAGAAAGTTAGCGGGTCTAAAGCTGTGTTTCTCAAGTAAAATATGTTTATGAGAATTAACATAAATTCTAGACATTCTGGAGCTTCCTGTTAGAGGATACTAACATATTGAATTCTAAAAAGACTTTTTGAATTTTGTTACCATTTCTCTAACTGACCTAGGGACATGTTATTTTCACCTTTTACATATCTTTGTTGCACAGAACACCATGATGAAACATACTGTGAGGACGCTGGTCTAGGTATGAATCTTTGTGTAATAAAGTTGGCTTCCACATAGAAGTGTTATTGGAAATCTCGATTACTGTAGCATAGCATCAGAGGTACTGGAAGAAAAGAAAGTGATATGATCTTAGGTAGCAGCATTTCTAGAGACCCAAAGTTCGTCCATGTCGTGGTATGTCAGAATTTCCTTCCTTCTAAGGTTGGATGAAACCTTGAGGACATTACGCTAAGTGAAATAAACTGGTTACTAAAACTGTATGATTCCACTTATGTGAGGCATTTAGAATAGTTAAAATTATAGAGGCAAAAAGTAGAATGGTGTTTGAGGTGGAGTAGGGGGAGGAAAATGAGGAGTTACTGTTTAATAAATAGAGAGTTTCAGTTTTACAGATGAAAAGAGTTATGGATCTGAATGATGGCAATGGTTGCATAACAAAATGAACATATTTAGTACTAGTGAGATGTACACTTAAAAATGGCTAAGATAGTAAATATTATGTCGTGTATATTTTACCACAGTGCAATTAATTAGAAAAAAAGAATGCCTTCTATTCTGTTGTACATTTTTTTTTAATCTTAAAAGAACTTTTTTTTTCTTTTTTTTTTTTTTTTTGAGACAGAGTCTCGTTCAGGTTACAGTTCAGTGGCATGACCTCGGCTCACTGCAACTTCTTCCTCCTGAGTTCAAGTGATTCTCGTGCTTTAGCCTCCCTAGCAGCTGGGATTACAGGCATGTGCCATCATGCCCAGCTAGTTTTTGTATTTTTAGTAGAGACGGGGTTTCACCACGTTGGCCAGGCTGGTCTCGAACTCCTGATCTCTAGCAATCTGCCTGCCTCAGCCTCGCAAAGTGGTGGGATTACAGGCATCAGCTGCTGCGCCTGGCCAAAATGAACATTCTTGTAGAAAAAGAAAGGCAAACATAGTAGTTTTCATTGTGTTTTGTTTTAAAATATTCTTACTTAGGAAAATAAAATTTAATGACCCTATTCTCTCCCTAAGTTATTAATATGGTTTCAAAATATTGTTAGGTTTCTAGACTCTGTAAGAATTGACAGTATACTGGAAGTGCTTCTCTCCTGTCCTCGGCATTGGTGACTCTCAGTGAGCTAGCTAGCTACTCCTCTTATTGAGGTTGTCTTTCTCTACTCCTCTCTAACAGTGCATAAATTTGTGTGTTGCAGGAGCCTTGTGGCTATGATGTAAGTTTTGTCTCTGTGCAGTTAATTGGTCCATTATGGAATTGAATATTCAATTTTTGTGTCTCTGGCACATCTGTCTGACAAAAAACTAATTGTCCTGGATTGAACCTATTATTACACCATCTTTTGTTACTCGAAAATTAATGTACCAGGGGTCAATTCAACATCTCAAAATACAATAACCTCTAAAATAGGCAAGTCAAAGGATGATAATAAATAAAATGCTAGAGGACTGGGTGCAGTAGCTTATTTCCATAATTCCAGTGCTTTGGGAGGCCATGGCCAGAAAATCACTTGAAGCCAGGAGTTCAAGACCAGGCTGGGCAACATAGCGAGACCCCCCCCATCTCTATAAAGAATAAAAATCTAAAATGAAATAAAATGCTAAAGATGGGAAGGACCCTGGGGGAATTAACCAGACCAATCCCATCATGTTATCAATGAAGAAGCCAGACAGGATGTGATAAATACATAAGGTTCCCTTCTCTTTAGCTTCTGAAATTCCTGTCAGTTAAACGTATTTCCATCATGTGGGTAATACACCATTCTTATAGGAAAGGAAAAACTCTCAGTTGTACTAGGGCAGGTATAATTCAATAGAAAATACAGAGATCCAGAGGGAATCAAGAAATAATTTTGCATATTCCTTCCGTAATATGATCAACCATAGTAAATAAATGTTTATAAGAAGGATGTAGTAAAAATAACAAGATTCACATTTATGAAATGTAGTTATAATTTTTTCTTATTCAAGTATTTGTGGGATCATCTTAGGCATATTTAGAAGCCAAATAGTCTATTATAGAATTCTGTCTTCAAACTGTATTTAAAAAGAGAGAAATGTTACCACTATAAATCCTTGATATGTTTGAAAATCCTAGTGTTATTTTCAGTTTTTCTCTGTAGAAAGCAATTTTCTCTGCTGACTAATATGAAAATTTAGCTGGAGTCCATCCTCCTCATTAGGTAGGATAATTTTTGTTAATGTAACTTTATAAATCACTTAGTCTTATAAATATTCTGCTTTATTCCTTACCTCAGAAATCTTCTTATTTAAGATATTCAGTATCATTTTATCTTTCCTGAATTGGTTTGGTGTTTTTCTTTTTAATTGAGGACATTTTTATTCTTTAACTATCAATAAAATCATTTCCATAGTTCCAAAAATGTCCAGAAAATACCATACTGTCTGGAAAAGCAAGAACAGAACATTGAGAAATGGTTCAGTATTAACCCCAAATGTCCTTTAATAATAACAGCTTCCATTTATTAAATTATCTTTATATGTTAGTCATCAGGGCTTTATTTAGGTTCACTTGTTGAATCTTTGGACAACTCTATGAAGTAAGTGGTATTGAGACCATTTTACAGACAAAGAAATTTGGCCAAGAATACCCACCTAGGAAGGTGGATTGGGATCTAGATCTGCTTACTGCCAAGGCTAGGTTTTAATTTTTATGCTGCTCTGCCTTGCCCTCTAAGCGGACAGATGGAGGAGAGGCTTTACTAGGGACCAAGTGTAGGATTTTGTTGTGCCTCTTTAAAAGGCCCAGCCCTGGTGGGGACTGTGACAGGACATTTGGCCAGGGCAGTTCTGAAGAGGGTGATGCCAGCTGCTTGTGAAAAATTGAGTCTTGTGAAACCTTTCTGCAGCTTTACAATTTCTGTTTCAATGAGGAGCTTTCAGTTACATCTATTGACTGCTGCCAGTGAACTGACAATAAAATCAACAATGATACTTCCTTTGTACTTGGAAAGGAGGTAAAGCGGGAGTTATCTCAGAGTCAGAGAAAGAAAAATGTATCTTATTCTTTTTATAATCAGTCCCTAGAGTGTTTTCTGGAACTGTTGACATTCTTGTCAGAAATTGTGTCTTGGCTACATGACTATACTTTTTTGAAATTTGTAGTCTAAACCAACAGGTATTATCCAAAGACTTTAGTACGTTATCACACATTGGGTAGCAGCCCCAATGTGTGATAATCATGACTGCCAAGCACAGATGCAAGATGTCATGTGTGGACTATACTGTGTTTCCTAATTACAGTCCTATCTTACATTGCTCCAGAGGTTCAGACGTTACTAAAGGGGCCTCCTGTGCTCTGGCCAGTTCTTGCTGTGCAGGAATGAAGGGCTTGCAGCTATTCTAATTTCTTTTTAAGCCAAAAAATCCAGATTTTTATATGAAATCCAGAGTTTTTTCAAGAGAATTAAATCATTTATTGATTACACATGATAATGGATGATATATAAACTTCACTCCCATCTATAATTTTATCTGGTACCATTATTCAATTTAAATATATTGCATAGGATGCACCAACAATCATTTTTATAACCGATAATTTCATGACTTTGCTTGGGTAATCCCTTTTAATGGTGAACTTCAGGTCACAACAGTAACTATCAGTTCAACTACACCAAGGTTTCTGAAGACAATGGCTTCTCCACCCAAACAGAAATCCAGAATTTTATGTGAAATTAGAATCTCCTAATTCTAGTTCTTAAATTTTAGTCAAGTTGTTTTTTTTTAGTCAATACTGTGCAGATCAAAAGAAACAAAAAAATTTGTGCCTTAGGTTTTCTCTAGTAAATAATAATACTTCTGATATCATAAGGTTGTTGTGAGGATTAAATAAAATGATTAGAATGTATTTGCCATTAACTTTTAGCTGCTTAATAACTTTTAGCTACTTTAATAATAAGAAGAATATTTTACTGTGCTTTCAGTACAGCAGTAAGAAAATATGTGCCAAAGTCACAATTTCTATACAAGCACTTCAGCACTGACATAACACAAACATAAATAACAGTTGTAGTATCATCTTTAAAAATAGTTAGGAAGCATTATTTGAATTTTTATTATAAAGTACAAATATATTGTTTTGAATGAGCAGAATATTTATGTGTATAAATACATACATGTAAATTAAATAAACCAAAAGGACTAGCTAGAAATGCACTTTCCTGGTGTACAGCAATAGAACCACATCAAAATTGAAAGAAAGAAAAGCTTTGCTCATATGATTCAAAAAGCCATCACCCAGATTCCAATATCATAACAACAAATTAGATAAGAAAGTTAGAGTAATCATTGGAAAAGAAAAAATCCACAAGTGTAGGGTTGTGTGCATGATTACACACACATACCACACCCCCCCATACACACACAGATTTTTCAGGTTATATTTGGGTTGTGTCAGCCAAAGTGCAATGTGCATTAAGGAACACCTCTACACACCCTTCAGGTTTACGTTTTGAAAATTTTATTAGGGAAATTTGTTCTTAACATTTTAGCTTCACACTTTTGAAATCTATTGAGAATTGTCAATCATTTTGCATTCGTTACGATATATTAAGTTGCTCTACAGTAACCAACAATCCCAAATAACAACAGCTTAAATTTGTTCCTCACCCACATTACATGTTCAGTGTAGGTCAGTATAGGGGTTCTGCTTATTGTGGTCTCTCAGGGACGAAGGCTGACATGGGCTCCGTTGACCTCTGTTTCCGTGATCACCATAGCAGAGACAAAGGTTTGTCCCTGTTTTTCCCTATCGTCCCTCTGTGACTTCTGGAGTAGTGAAAGATTAGCCTGGCCAATTGTGGATGAGGAGAAGGACAAACTACAAGGAGCATCTCTGATTGCTTCAGTATTTTCAGTCTGCACACACAAAGAGAGAGCTCATAGTCAATTATGTCTGAGCAATGGTTTTTGTCACAGAGAAATTGAGCAAAGAGTTCAACCGTTCTTTACTACATGGATTTCAATCATGTATCAAATGACAAGCTAATCAGTCAGCCAGGACAGAGAAAGAACCAGATGATAGAGTTTTGGGCAGAAGTATGAGGTGGGGTCTTAGAAGACTCCTTCCATCTGCCCCTAGCCTAAGCAGGATGGTTCCGGCAATGGGAACTGGTGACACTGTACTCGTTACCAGGCTTCTCTACTTGCTACTGCAAAACCACCTCTTCCTGCCCATTGGGTAGCTTGGCTACAGTGGAGTGAGTTAGGGCCCTGGAAAACTTTGTCTTATTCACCTTGAAAGTTGAATTGACTGGGAAGAGCGTCCCTGTTCTCAAGAGTAGAGGACATCAGCTTCTAAATCTTAGAGAAGTGCTAAATATTTATACTAATTGAACTTAAGAATCATTCAGCTTGATTTATACATGATTATTAAATATAAAGGGAAACTCAGTATAACCTGTGGTTCCGTTAACTATTAAACAATTTTCTGGAGATAAGTGCTCCTTATGGATTTAAACAGACAAACACAAGAGCAATTATTGGAGAGGCGATTCGATTCAGTAAACAGTTACCAAACTCCTACAACTGTATTTCAGTAATTGGAGGGCTTGAGATAGGATAGATTTGAAGATAAAAATGTTTTAACCTCAGAGCACAGATAACCAGACATCTTACTTCCCCTTTTAATTTCATACAACCCAGCATTTGTTCTTCTCTAAACTCATATATCACTCAGTCATGAAAGACTTCTTAGTTACTGAATCCAGTTGTTGCTTCTTGTTCCTTATCATATGTGTCCTCTCTTGGGAATTTAATATGACTCATAATTTCTTCCTCAAAACAATCGCCTTATCTTTTGTAACCCTATACTTTTCTAGATTTTTTTTTTTCCAATCTTATTGGCTATTATATTGTCACCTTTGCAAGCTGTGAGTCTTCCAGTTTTCCCTTCAGCATAGGTATTCACCACAGTGAAGTACTCACTAAACTTTCCTGAAGTTACTTTGTTACATTAATATGCATATGCAAATGGTCTAAAATCTATGGCACTTTTCCATTTATTATTTCTGAAAACAGACTTATGTGTTAATTGCATAGCCACCACTCCTATCATCTCTAACTCATCCTATTTCATACTGAGCTCATCATCTTCCTCAAACTTCATCCTTCTTTCCTCATTTTATTGAATGGCAATATTTGTTCAAGGAAACTGGATCTTCTTTGTTTCCCTCCTTTTTTACATTTCTAAATGTAAATTCTGTTTATTCAGCCTTGTCAGAATCTCACAAATATTATCCCTTCTGTTCAATATAGTGTGGGCTGGGGGGTTAGGTGCCTTTTTCCATATGTTGTCTCAACAACTGATTTATATCTCTATCATAGCAATTTATGCGCCATATTATGAATCCTTAATTTTATTTAACTTTTTTCCCTGTTGCTGATGGCCTCCTTGAGTCCTGGAACATTTATTTCTTAATTCACAGCATTTATAACATTTCTTTCATATAATGCATAACTAAACCACAAATGAATAAAGTTAGTAGTGCAGAGATACTGACAATTAAAGCTATGCCTGGTAATTTTGTTTTCTGAAAGTAAATGACAGTGTCCTTAAATTTTCCACAAGGGGCTAACTGGATTTGCACCTAGAGGTAGTGAAATGATCTGTGTAGGCATAGTACTGGATTCTAAGGAATGGGTCAACAGGACTTGTGAAAAATGTTCCATTTCTCGCATCTTATATCTTTGATCTTTGATACTTCCTTTTATCATGCTGGGAGTAGAGGGTATGAGAAAAGCTAAAATTATAATTTTTTGTTTGTTTCCCAAGTGTACTTGTTATGATGCTGGCTTAAAAACAATTTTTTTTTTAAATTTTTTGCTTGCATAAACACATACTTGGGCAGAATCAAAGGAAATGACAAATAGAATTTACAATTCTTAAAGATCTTCTAAATGTATGTGAAATATGCATTCCTGGTACAGAAGCTTATGACATTCATATTAGAAACAACCCATTTCTCCTGAATTCTTACAGACTTTTTAGATGACAGTTCTCATTTTGTTTTTGGGCTTTCTTGGGGGAATTGATATAGTTAGAAGACGAAGTGTAAGAGATTTATGAGAAGATTTTCATAATGATTCACAGAAATTCAGAAATAATTATTTTGCTGTTTCATTAGCAGGAATGCCTTCTTTTAAAATTTAGCTTCACACTGTAGGGTTGGAAAACACCTTAAGAAAATTACAGAAACAAAGATGAGGTACTCTCAGTACTAGACCTAATGTCCATAATGCCATTTCTAGGTTTTCCAGACCACTTCATAGGATTTGATTTACAAGTATGAAATAGTTCTTCACATGCAAGCAGGGACTGTTGTATATTTCATATGATTTTATTGTGGCCATATTCTATGCCACTATGAGCTCTTAGGAGGAAAGTCATTAAATAAACCCATTAAATAAAAAATAAAATTAATATGAATCTGACTGTCTCTCCTGCAATGTTGGCCTGTTTTGAATGGTTAACCTAATTTAATGTTTCCAGGGGCTTTAAGCTATTATGTGCTCTCAGAAAGAGCATATTGAAACAGGCCATGGTTAGTAAATCTTGGCAGTTGTTTAAGAACTAAGTCTTTGGTTAGCCTGAATTCTTTTTGTTCCAGTCTGACTTTAGAAATCAGATCCAAGAGTTGTACATACCATCTGTATTCAAAGATTCTCTGAACTGCCTGTTTACTTACTGTTTAATTTTGTGGTAGTTTATCTAGCTTCTTAGAAATAATTCTGTGTTTTCCTTTTTATGTTAACTGAAAATGAGAGACTTCTGGTCAGCATGCTAAGGATAGTCTCTACTCAGGGATATTTAAATGCCTGATTTCCACTGACTGAGAGTGCCAAAGTCCAAAAATTCATCCAAATACAGTAGTTCCCCCTTATCCACAGTTTCACTTTCTGTGGCCCGAAAATATTAAATGGAAAATTCCAGAAATAAACAACTCATAAGTTTTAATTTGCATGCTGGTCTGAGTAGTGTGATAAAAGCCTGAGCCCACTCTGTCCCACTGAGTATGTGAATCATCCCTTAGTCCAGCATATCCATACTTACACGCTATCTGTCTGTTAGTCATCGACATTGTCTCCTCCTGACTTCCAACCATCAACATTGTCTTGGCTTCATGATCTAAAATCACCTGAAGCAGATGATCTTTCTTCTGACATGTCATCAGAAGGTCAACATTAGGCTAATACAATGTTCAGGATGCCTATGTCGTTCACCTCTCTTCATCTCACATCATCACAAGAAGAAGGGTAAACACAGTACATTAAGATATTTTGAGAGAGAAAGAGACAGACAATATACACGTAGCTTTTATTAAAGTATGTTGTTAAAATTGTTATATTTCTTATTAGTTATCAGTCTCTTATGTGCTTAATTTGTAAATTAAACTTTATCACAGGTAGGTATGTATAGGAGAAAAGATAGCATGTATAGGATTTGGTACTATCTGCAAGTTTTAGGCAGCCACTGGGGATCTTGGAATGTATCCCCTATGGATAAGAGGGGGTCATTGTTGGCTTTTTATGACTCTGAACCTAAATGTGGTTTAGAGCAAGATGGAAAGACATTTGCATTTTACTTTAAGAGGGCATTAATGTCGTTCCCCTTCTTTAAAGTGATTGGAAACTACAATCTTAAGCATTCCTTTCTTCTTAAACTTTGTATGATCCTAAGACATAAGTCATTTTTATCCCTTTTCCTTCTTCCTTACTCACCCCTCTTCCCATTGAGAAGCCACCCACACATGTGATGTCCTCCAAGGATTGTGTGACATCAGGGGTAATCCCTAGTCACATTTTAGTACTTCTCTGGAGTCAGAGTACCCAAAATCAAGTCCCACTTTTACTATTTCCCTTCTAGATGTATGACTCTGAGCAAACTGTTTAGTCTTCTAAAGCTTAGTTTCTTTCTTCATCAAGTAAAATGGGAATAATACCATCGTATGTACTTCAGAAAGTTTTTGCAAGCTTCTGGAAAGATTAAATAAAATATATTGTTAATATTATTTTATCATTCTTATTATTTTTGCAGTAGACACTGATAGGGAAAGGGTATGTGGATGGACCCAGCAAGGAGAATTAATTTTATAGTGTATGAGTATGTACACTTTTAAAAAGTGAAGTCTAAAAATTCTTTTCATTATGTGTTAGTGCTTGGTTCAGCTTTCCTTAGTTCATCCTATGAATCCTCCTTTCTGTTTTGACCACTTCAGCTGTTATCTTATTTTATTCTCTTAGTGTTGCTCCATTGTCACCACATATTAATCGCCAGAATTGAACATTATTTTACATTATTTCCTTTTTTAGAATCTAAACTTATTTGATGTAATATTGCTACAATAGCTATAGCAGAACTCGCACAGAAATTTTTATTTGCTGTAGAAAATATGTCACATATGGCCAGATTGAGAATCCTTCTGCCTCGTTGTGATTGGTACTGGATCCTATTTGGTTTTGTTGATTTTAAAACCATAATTAATTTTTTTAAATCCACAAAAAATAAAAATCACAATTGATTACAACTCCGAACAGATACATACAAACTCCGAATGATGTAAAGAAGTAAAGCGTAGGCTTAACATTGCTTTCCTTCTTTATATCATATTATTTATATAAATTCAAGAGCAAAGTCTGATCTCATTCTCAATTCTCTTCTTTCTTGATGAGTTTATAAACTTAATTTTTTTTTTTTTTATTTTGAGAAACACCTCTATCTTGGTCATGTCCTTAACATGCTTTAACTTGTCTTTTTTGGCCTCTGGTAAGTACTTTATGGAGTAGAATATTAAATATGTTGAGTGGCCATGAAACAGCATTTTAACTTACTGGCAGGAATAATACATGTGTATTTGGTAAATGCAAGAGTGCTATATAACTGAAGAAGAAAAATCTTTAATTTTCTCTCAAATCTACTAAAATGTGGTCTGCTATGAAAAGTTATGCTGATGAGTGATCCTGTTTACATTCTCTTAGTTATTCCTATAGGTGACGTAGATACTCAGAAAAACTGAGACTATTTGTTGAATTCCTAGAAAAGTTAAAACATTCAATGAATGAGAGTCTTTTATACACTTGATTTGCTTCAAACTGCCTTTGAATTAATATTACTGAAAAATTTCTATAGCCTTATAGCTGTCCCCAGTCCCCACCACAAACTTTTAAAGAGTTAGGTAATTGGTCATTCCCTGTTGCTTTTAGCTCTATTCTTTTTTTCATGACTTCTCTTTATTCTTTGCAAGAGAGGTATACCAAATATCCCCTGCTTTTTTTGGTTTGGAGTGAAAAATAAGCTCTTGTCTTTTTTCCTTTTAAACATTTGGGACTCTATCTTATTTATTTCAGGAAAACCCTTCTCTTATTTTGGGGATCAGCTTTCTACTGATAATCAGCCCTCTGTTAATAATTAGCCCTCTACTGATGGTCAATCGTCTACTGATAAATATATGGTCCCAGGACATGTGCTTTTCTCCAAAGGTTAATCCTGGCCCTTCTTAAATAACTCTACTGCTATGGACAAGAGAGACCCTTTTGATGTGATATGTGAATATGGGGCTGGGTCAAGGCCTCAGTTTATAGCTCTTGCCACTGGTACAAGTTTGGATACCTATGATGGCTGTACTGGTTTTTCAAAGTTCAAGGAAAAATGGGCCCTACCTTTCATGTAGTGTCAGCCAGGGCTATTTTTCACCAAAGCTGAGCGGGATCCCAGACATCAAGCTTTATAGAGTCATTTAAACATGCAAGTCCTGCCAGGCCATTCTGTTTCTGAGGAGTGAGGGGAGGGTTTTTTGGGACCTCAAAGCACCACTTCTCTTCAGCTTTGCCATTTTATTACTTCCCTTAACTTTTTTCTTCTTCTCTCTCTTTTTTCTTTCACCAAAGCACCAAAGCCCATAACCGTTTCCTATTCTAGAATGAGTAACAAATCCTTTTGAGGGAAAATTCTCATCAGATCACAGTAGATATTATAATGATCATTATCTATATGATGAAAGTGAGAGATAGAACAATTTTACTTCTCAGTATCCAAGTTTGGGGAACGCAATCAAAGCTAGATAGAGAAAAGTATCAACTTACCATTGTAGTAATTCCATCTGTTCCCCTCTCTGCCACTTGTTATGTAGCAAAAAAATCACTCTATTTTATTAAATTTCAGGATCCATCCATTGTAAGATACATTCTAATCTGAGAAACAATAAATGAAAAACAGAGCATCTTAGAATCAGTGAAATTTAGTACATAGCATATATGTGTGATTTAGGGATTTCTTTTCTTTTGTTCCATGTATTTTCTTATGCTTTCTTTTAAACAAATGTAAAATATTTGGAAAACGCAAAAGATAATAAGGAATAGTATAATGAACACTTAAGCACCAACTATGTGGCTTAAGAAATAGAAGTTTATAATTAAAATTGAAACCTTCAGTGTATCCTTTCAGGTACAATATTCTGTCTCAGTCACTGTAATAAATTCTACATTGAATTTAACATTCACATGCTTTTATTTATATTTTTATCACACATGCTTATGTTTATAAACAATTCTTAGTATGTTTAACATCTTTTTTATTATGTGAAACTTCAAACATTAAAAAAATAGAATAGCCCAATAAATATACAATTGTCAATTATTCAGTTTCAACCTTAATAAACATTTGGCCAATTTTGTTTCATTCATCACCTTACTTTTTCCACCACACATTTTACCACTGGATTGAAGCAAATCCCAGGCATTCTCTCTCTCTTCTTTTTTCAGTAAATGCTTCAGTATATATCTTTAAAATATAGGATTTTAAAAACTTATAGCCATTATAACTACTATCGCACCTAAAGCAATGAACAGTTTTTCTCAATATTATTAAATATCAGTTAGTATGCCAAATGTCTTAGACTTTTATAGTTGTTTTGTTTGAATCAGGATCTAACTAAAATTGATGTGTTGCATTTAGTTGATATGTTTATTGAGTCCATTTATATCTGTACAGTTCCTACTCCCAATTTCTTACATCTTCTTTTGTTGCTTGAAAAAACTGGGCGTGGTGGCTCACACCGGTAATCCCAGCACTTTGGGAGGCCAAGGCGGGCAGATCACGAGGTTAGGAGATCGAAACCATCCTGGCTAACACGGTGAAACCCCGTCTCTACTGAAAATACAAAAAATTAGCCGGGTGTGGTGGCAGGCGCCTGTAGTCCCAGCTACTCAGGAGGCTGAGGCAGGAGAATGGCATGAACCTGGAAGGTGGAGCTTGCAGTGAGCCGAGATGGCACCACTGCACTCCAGCCTGGGTGACAGAGCGAGACTCTGTCTCAAAAAAAAAAAAGAAAAAGAAAAAACTGGGCCTGTGGATTTTCCCACATTGCATTCCCATGTTGTCACTTAAAAACTTTTTTTTCCTACTTGGGAGGCTGAGTCAGGAGAATCGCTTGAACCCAGGAGGTGGAGGTTGCAGTGAGCTGTGATCGCATCACTGCACTCCAGCCTGGCGACAGAGCGAGACTCCATCTCAAAATAAAAAAAAAAAAAAAGAAAAAAGAAAAAAAAATTTTTCTCTACTTTTCCTGATAGGATTTAGAAGCTTGACTAAATTCAGATGATAGGTTTGGTAGGTGACATATACTGTGTGGTTGTCGTTGTCTCTGTGTATTGAAATGGATCAGTGGGTTCAACTGCTGTTGTGTTGAAATCCTTCCGACATAAAGTGCTTTGTGTATCTCTAACACTTCATGTAAATGTTTCCATTCCACATGAATTCTTCTGCTTGTCTTTTTGTGAAGAGTTGTCCCATAATATCTTGAAAGGCATTAAGTATTTTTACATGTAGTTCATTAATTTTCCCTGTCAGTTTCTCACGCTTACCTCAATTGGTCCATTTTCTTGTACTTCTTTAGGCCATTTCCCAGTTTTCATTATTCAAGGTGGTGTTGCTATTAACTTTCTAATGCAAGTCTCTGTGTGCATACCTGTGTTTCTCCAGCCTACATATTCACTTCATAGTAAACTATTGAGTTCTGAGATGGTATTTTCAGCTTTACTAGATATTGTCTAATTGTCCTTCAATATACACTTAGCAGCAGCATTTGAATGTTCTTAATACTTCTTATTGTCACCAAGGCCCTTAACTTTTTCCAGCATTATGGGTGTATAAATGCATCTCGTTTTAGAGGAAATTTTCCTTTCTATGGGATTATTGGTGATATTGATACATCTTTTCATGTTTATTGGCCTTTGGACTTCCTGTTTTATGAACTTGTGAAATTGCTTGTCATTTAACTGTAGGGTTATTTTATTTGTTCTTACTAGTCTTTAAAATGTCTTTTTGTATTTTAGGCACAAATCTTTTACTGGTTACTATATGCACTGCAAATAATCTTCTCTCTGTCTATAGTTTCCCCTTTTACCTTTATTTAAGTGTGTCATTTGTCTGCAAGTTATTCTAATTTGAAAGAAGCAAATTTGTCACTTTTTTCCTTTATGCTTCTTTGATTTCTGTGTCTCTTAAAACATGTTTTTAGAAGTTCTTCTCTACCCTAAGGTTACAATGATATTTTCCTACATTTTCTTTTAAAATCTTAAAAATTTGTTTTTTAATTTAGGTATTTAATTAACTTAGATATACAAATGTGTGTCTGTATACACATATAAATTATAGGGACCTTCTTTCCCCTTTCTATATGGATATACAGTTTTACTAATGCCATTTAATTTATTTCCGCCTGCTGATATCCAAGACCATCTGTGTCATATGTGTCTGTATAGCATGCTTTGTTTCTGGACAGTCTCTTCTGTTCCATCCATCTAATGAGTCAATATGATACTACAGAGATCAATATCATACTTTTAATTATCATCACTTTGTGGTAAGTAGGATGGTCCCCTCTCCTTATCATTTTTCAAAATTGTCTTGGCTCTTCTTGGCCCTTTGTTTTCCATATGAATTTTATAATCACATTGTTAAGTGCCCCACCCCTAAACAATCCCATTAATCCAGTTGTGATTTTTATTAAAAAGTTATGATTTGATGTATTAATTTGTAGATAATATGTTATAATTTCAGCTTTTTTATACTATTGTGTTCTTATCCACAAATATAACTCTATTAATCCAGATATTTTATGTCATTAATAAATTTTATAATTTTCTTAAAGGACTTCTACATTTGTTCTAAAGTTTATTCCTTGGTTTCTTATATTTATTATTGCTTTTTTATACATGGTATTTATTTTTTTCATTATATATTTTTGATGAAAGAATAGAGGTTTATGAAAACATTCCTCTATTTGTGATATATATTAAATTATTTAAATTGTTACCTCAAACAAGTGCTAGTTCACCATGATTCACAACATGTATTTCAGGAGTTTCATGTACTGAGAATATCTTATTGCCATACAGAGAACAATTTCTTCTTAGATTTGACTTTGAAGATATGAAAGTGGCTTTCTGACTGATATTTACATTCCTACTTTAAGTATATATATGCTGTTTATTTTTGCCCACTTCCTAAGTAGTATTTTTTTGTCTATAGTTTGTTGTCCATTAATGAACTTAGTGAAATTGAAATGTTGAACTATTACGAACATTTAACCAAGAATAGGATAGAAAATATCAAAAATATACTGCAAGGGATAAGGGTTTTGGATTTCATGTGATTCAGGTATTATTTCATGAAACGTGTGTGTGTGTGTGTGTGTGTGTGTGTGTGTAATTTGATAAATAATTTTAAAAGAATACATATACTGCACTTTTTGTTATATTTAAATTCAGTCTTGGTGACCTGAGAAATAGACTCTGAGTATTACTTCTCTGAGTTGTCAAAGACAGAGTTTCAACGAGCCAACTAGTTTGAAGGCTATCATCACCACCACAACCTTTTTAAAATTACTTAAGAAGAAGATTCACAAAAACAACTCTTGGTCACATAGTCTGGAAATAGATTCATATATCTCTTGGCCATTTATTTGTGAATAAACTAAACTGTAGGGCAATCTTTTCAAAGTGAATTATAGTTAATTCTTTAAAACATTGATTCAATAAAGATTACAAAGTGTAAGATAACCAGAATAATATGAACTATTTGTGTGCATGTTTTTGAATACCTCTCCCAATTATATAATAATAAGACTTGCACCATAACAAAAAAGTTTTATGTCAACTACGCGATTTTCATTATGGTGTCTTTGTCTTCTGCATGTCCAACACTTTAGGTTCAGCACTAAATATTGCCTTCAATATGGACATCTAAGACTTAAATTCCACCCTCCCGAAGCCTACAATTTAATGAAGGTGTCCATATAAACACTTAAGAAATATTTAACACATAAAACAAAATAGCATATATGTTGTCTTTTAGGAGGCAAGATTCAAAAAGGGATGGTTTGCATTTTTGAAGACTAGAATTGTGAGACAGGGCTTAATGGAAGGAATAAACCTAGTTGCATTGGGCTTTGAATAAGAAATTTGGTTTAGGCTGGGCAAAGTAGCTCACATCTATAATCCCAGCACTTTGGGAGGCCAAGGCGGGAGGATAACTTGAGACCAGGAGTTCGAGATCAGCCTGGGAAACATAGGGAGACCTCATGTCTATAAATAAATAAATAAATAAAATTTGGTTTAGATTGGTACAATAGAGCAGAAGAGCATTATATGTCAGAAGGAAATGATAAGAAAAGCAATAAATGCCCAGAACATGTGTACAGTGATAGTCAAGAGAGTTGCCACTCAGGAATTAAAGGTATGTTAAGGTATCAGAGAGAAGATTGGCTAGGGTACAGCCTGATTACTGAGAACTTCTTGCTTCCAGAATTGTAGCTGTGATAAAATAATTCTCAGTTAATATAATGTCCCTTGTTTAATCCAGAAGTCTCCAGGTTCAACTTACCTGCAGACATAAAATAAATCATGTTTACATGAATAGCCTCATTTTACTCTGAATTTCATCATCATGTCAGAGAGTGTCTTCTCAGATTATAATCATACATGTATACATGCCATAAGCATTTCCAGATACATTGTTATGTCATGTCATCAACTTATATTTGGAATTCTTATGTCCAAGGAGCACTTGGGTGAAGATTTCAAGGAAAGCATTTCAGTTTAAAATGAGGAAGGTGAGTCATTATTGAGCTTCCTGTCACCAAAGGCATTTTAGCAATTACTTTTCTTGATGAAGATTTTCAGTCAAGCACAAAATAAAGAAAAGTTGGACTATGTAACTCCTATATCCTTCACATCCATGAAAGTATGTAAGAATCTCTAGGCTTTCAAATGTCCCAGTGCCTTTTATTCACAAAATCATAGCATACTCTTGAAATATACTCATGTGCTCCAAATATACATCTGTCTTTTCTCTTTAATGCATAATTAAACCCTGCAAAATATTTCTTCCTGACAATTGAAAAGCATATCTCTTAGTGAGTAATATAAACTAGAAAAAAAACAAGTGATAAACTATAGAGCACCAAGTACCTACTGAATAAAACATGTTTAAAATTACTTGTTTTCAATTAGAAATTATATGAGAGGCTTTTTGGAAGAGAAAAAATGGTAATGACACAGAAATTTTCTTTCGGCCATTTTGCCGGACTCACAGCAGGGGCACCCTGTCTACTCAGCCCACAGTGCTCTGCCCCTTGCGGGAGGGAGCACGTGAGTGAGCCAGGGCGGGATCTGGCTGGCCGCTCCAAGCACAACACAGGAGCAAGCTTCATGTGGGGCCTGCAGCCACACCAGGCACAAGGGTGCCAATGACTCTGAAGCCCCAGAGGGGGTATTAGTGTGCGAATTAGTTCTTTTAGTTCCACTGCCCATGGACAGCTGCATGTCAGCAGCTTAGTCAGTCCCTGCCCCATCGTGTGGAGCAGCTGCCCTTTACTGGCAAGGGCAAAAGGCTAGTGGGACGGTCTTTCTGGGTACCTGCACTCAGTGTGTCCTGAGTTCTTGTCCAGCATCCAAGAAGAATGAGGATATGCTGACAATTGAAGCATGCGCAAGGCAGGGAGTTTTATTGAGTGATGAAATAACTTTCTGCAGAGAGCGGACGTGGGGGTGGTCCCCCAATGGTGGGAAAGTCCCCCAATGTAGCTGAGTCCTGGGGCTTTTATGGGTTCAGAATAGGGGAGGTGCAAGCCATAGGTAGTATTGGAAAAGGCAACATTCAATTGGCTAAAAGGCATTATTCAGAAAAAAATCAGTCGGGGAAGGGTGGGCAACCAGGAACAGAAGTTATCCCTCTGGGTCATGGGTTTCATCCAGGACCAGCAGTTCGGTCTTTCAGCCTTCAGGCTGTTTTTTTGGCTTGAAGGTGTGGTTTCACCAGAGACCCGCCCCATCTGCCTTGGCATTTGGCTGCCTCCTGCTGCTATCAGTAGTAGCATCTTATTAGAAAAGGATTCAGTGAAGTAGAAGGCCAAAAGAATGTGATTATATATTGATTAAAGCTATGAGGCAAAAGATTCCTGACTTCCAGAGATACACAGCCAACCTGCATGTAATAAACTTAGATGGTTGCCTGCCAAATGTTTTTCTCTTAAAATTCTTAAGCTTAATGCTGTTGCTAATAATACACAGAAATGATAAAATTCACTTACCTTTTGGATATGGCCCAAATAGTTTGCAAGAGATCCTTATTCCTTATAACACATGTATTTATAATAAATATATTTTCACTTATGAGTTTATTTTTCCAAAGACCTTATGGTACTGTTCGCAGGATTTTTAGAAGAATATCCTTTTGTATCTTAGAATTTAAAATGAGATAGTTTCCAGACATTGGGATGAGAAGGCAGGAGACAGAAAGGAAAAAAAAAAATAAAACAATGGGGACATAACTGGAAATGTCAGTAGGCATAAGTTGGGTAAATAATTTTCTATCAACTACTGTTCTAGTTGGAACGAACCTCTAAGAGAAAGGTAACTAGAGTAGTTATGGTCAAAAATAGCTCAAAGGCCAAATCCAGCATGCCTGTTTTTGTATGAGTGGTGACCTAGGAATAGTTTTACATTTTTTACTGTTTGAAAATAATCAAAAGAAGAGTAATAGTTCATGCCACATCAATATTATATGAAATTCAGATTTCAGTGCTCATAAAGGTGTTATTGGAACCTTGCCATACCCATTTGTTAACGTATTTTCCGTAGTTAGTTTCCAACTACAAGAGGAGAGATGACTGTTTACAACAGAAACCGGACTGCAAAGCCTAAAATGTTTACTATCTGGCTCTTTACAGAAAAAGCTTGCCAATCCCTCAGCTGGAGGATAAGTTAGAGAAGTTGACATCAACTTCAATATATAATGTGGGTTTTTTAAACTGGCCTGATGTTTGGCCAAATGTTGTTAAAAATGTGTATCTTGGGCTGCTTGCCCGACCTACTAAATCAGAATCTAGGAGCAAAGGCCTGGACATTTGTATTTTTTGTGAAGTATCCAAATGTGCATTTTCATCAGGCAAATTTGGGAATCACTTGTGCTGGCTGTGAACACAGGCTTTGGAATCAGACAGTTAGGGTTGGAGTCTGAGCTCTACTACTTACTAGCTGGGGGACTTTAGGCTCTTTTGGACAACACAGTATGATTGACTTCATTAGCCTCAATTCACTCATTGGTATAGTAATGGTACCTAATTCATCAGGTTTTTGTGACCATTTAATAAGGTAATATATTTAGATTAGATATAGCTAAGATTAACACAGTGCCTAACATATTGTAAATGCTTAATAAATATTAAGTGTCATTGTTCTTAGTGTAAATAATATCAGCAGTAGTTTTTAATTAGAAGTGGAGATTAAAGGAGGTATCATCGTCCAGAAAGAGCACTGTACTTAGAATCAGAGGACATGAATATGAGTTCCAACCCTATCACTTACTAACTATGTAGCATTGAACCACACAGCCTTATTGGGATTCATTTGCTTCATCTGTAAAATGGAAATGAAAATAATTATGTATCTCAAAGTCATTTCTAAAGGTCAGAATATAACGAAAAGCAGTATTTATCTTAACCATTCTGTTGCCATGTCTAATACAGAGCCTGGCACAGTGTGATTAATAAATGTTTATTGTATCCAAGTGAATCTAACCAACTCATGCCTGCTGCAGAGGAATATTTCCTACTTTAATACTCATTGTTTCTTCTAAATGCCCTTTGCTCAAATGCATACATTTTGTAAATTTCTTTAGCTTTTTCTGTCTATGTTTAAGTCAAAATTTGTTTGCAATCAAGAGTGTATTTTCTCCTCCTGTAGTTAAAACCCTGTTGGTAAGATCAGAAATGATGGCTGCAGGAAAGGCAGGGATGTCACCAGTGGAAGATTATAAATTTGCATGCTGTATTTAAGAAGTCGTAGGAAATTTACAAGGAGAAAATAATATAAAAGTGACTCACCTTGGTCCTCCAAAATCTCACACACATTCAAACTGTTTTCCAGGCAGAAATGTCAATGTAGAGGTAGAAGTGACATGTACAGGCTTTTAAAGTGTGAGAAACAAAATCAGTTTATTTCACTTGCATTCAGTTTTCAATAACTGCCAGCTGTAGTAGTGTGCTGGCATCATCAAAGGACTTTTTTCAGCAAATGTCTTTTCTCTACTTTGCCCTAATCCCTGGCCTCCCCAACCCTCTACTCTAAGGCTGTTAATTGAGTGGTGACTACTGACCGATGAAAAGGAATTACTCATGACAACAGTTAGTTCGGGAGGTACATGCTGTTGCCTTTGTGTACCGAGGTATCTCTAGAGTCTACCACAGTGCCTGGCAGTGTGTCAGTAAGTGCTTAATAATGTTTGATGAATGAATGTTAAATGAACATTCTCCATGGAAACACCATATTGTGCGTGCGTGTTTTTCTTTTTTTTCTTTTTTAACTTCTGAACTGAAATCAACAAAAATGTAAGTGGTGTAGTACTTCTCAGTTGTTTGGTTGTTATTTATTTCAAATTCTGTATCCTCTATATTATTCGAATTATGCATAGTTAGTAATTACTACAGGCTTTCTTGGTTGTGACAATCAATATCACTGTGAATTTGTGTTAAAGAAATTGCCTCTTTTTTCTTCTGATATGGATTTCCACTGAGCAAAATGAGGCATTTATTAATCCATTTTAGGATTGGAATGAAGGAAATTGTTTTCTCTCCTAATTGTTAAAGATTTACTAATGAATTACTGTTACAACCAGACCTATTTTTCTATCAAGAAGCCTGTGCTTTTGATTCCAGTGGAATCATAAGTACATAAATGTAGTTATATAAAAAAATTAGAGGATCCCAAGTTTCCTTAAAAAGCCATGAAAATCAAAGCAGTCTCCAAATTTTTAGAAAATGTTTTTGAAATGACAATTATGTAATAATCCATTGAAAATAATAGGCTCAATTTTCTGGATTGTTGGTACATAAGTAGGTGTTTTGTCTAAATATGAAATGAACCAGAAGTAGAGATGAATTCATGCAGTCTTTGCTTTTCTGATTTTGCCTAGGAACCAAGAATTAAATTAATGACTTGCATTTCTAGACCAACATTGCTAGGATTATGCTTTACTGAATTTACTAAAATTAAAAAAAGAAATACAAATGCTTTGAAAGATGAATGTGTATAATAAAAAAATTTGTACTTTCCTATAAGAAACTATATTTTACACACAGTGGTTGTTAGATTCAGTTTGTTTACCACACTTAAAATGCTTTGTATTTGCATGTGTTTGAGAAAAACACTTAGATAACATGACACCTTAGCTTAATGAAATTCTCTGAACATCGATGCCTACTTTCTCAGAGCTTGATTTCAGGAGGAGTCATATGTATGTATCTTGGCGATTTGTAAGTCATAGGAATTTGGTGAACTCAATAACTGATTAGAGACTTCTATTTTTGTTTATTTAAATTTGTAACCATAGTATTCACTCTGCTAAGCAGAATAGACTTGGCATTGCTTATGGTTTCTTTTTTCCCCCATCTGGAGACAGAAAATTCTAAATTTACAAAGATGGAGAGAATAGTGTAATCACCTCCCAACCATGTACCCATCACTGAGCTTCAGTAATTATCAACATTTTGCTATCTTTTATTGTTTCTCCTTTCTAACTTACCATATTTCTTTTTGCTGGAGTTTTAAAAAACAAAGCTCAGACTGCCATTTCAATAGTCGATATTTCTTGCACCTGTCACTTTTCAGGTTTGTGTGTGTGTGTGTATGTGTGTGTGTATGTGTGTGTGTGTGTGTGTGTTTTAAAAAGGACATAATCTTGTAGTTGGCTTTTTAAGATTCTTTCTTTGACCTGTGGGATGCAATCTGTTGGGGAGTCTTTGAAAAGTAGTATCCAGGTTTGTATCAGGAGGGCCATCACAAATTGGTCTCTAGCCTGAGCTCACTAGTGGAAAGTTGCGTCTATTGGCAACCCTTTCCACGGGAGGAAAACCAGCAAACCTGCCCCATTCACCAATATTTGACAGCCCTTTAAGGTTAAGGTATTATAGGTTAAGGTGCTCAGGATCATGGTTTTCTTTTCATGGAAAAAGACCCATTATTTCATGGGTTGGTACACCATATTGAAGAACCAAAATAAATCAAGCATTTTTCATATGTACTATACTTTTAATAGTGTATTAACTTTTAAGGTATTTAAAAGATCAATAATTCTAAAAATCAATTTCTTACTACATGCATTTGTTAACTATTTTGTAAGCTTCAGCATATTAAGTAGCGCTCAAATGAAGATTTCGTAGGCAAAATGTCTTTTGATTTCGTTATTATGATGAATAGCTTTTTAATGTTGTCAAATCCTTTTAGATTTAAAAATTTCTTTATGTCTGGAAATCATTAGTCCAATACAATCTTTTCTGCATTATTCATGTTCTCTTAATGTTAACTAGTTTATACATGGTTAATAAAGTGGAGAATGACATAGAATTTGTTGGAATTTATGTATAATTTCCCCCAGAATGTTAATGTTTTACAGTGGTTTTTTGTTTGTTTGTTTTGTTTTGTTTTTAGAGTTAAAGCGAAAGTCTTAGAACATGCCTTCCTTTTGTGCAGGAAGAGCTAGTTTAGTGGCTTCAATAGCTACCATTCTTCTCTTTTCACATGCCAAGCTTCTGGGGAAGCTGCAAGTACAGATGAAGAAGATTAAAAGGCATTCGTTTTATGTTTAAGGGGAAAAAGATTGATGAAGAAAGCTACCTTTGAATCATCTTTTTAATTTTGATGAAATTGATCTCTAATTAGAAACATGTTTCTTTAAGGAACCACATCTTGAAGGATATGATTTCTGTGATGTAGGATATCACAAATGAACTACAGTGGCTTCTTGTTGCAAATGTCAGTAAAAATTTAATTGTGCTAGTATTTTTATTAGGATTATTATTTTGTTGGTATTCTTGTTATATCATTCTGTGCTTTTGAGTGATGTACTTTCCCCATAAGCTCTGTTATTCTTAGTATGCAATTTCATTGGACACAAGTTTCCACAGGAATACATATCTGGTGTTACAACAATAATATCTATATTAATTATATATTAATAAAGTATACATTATTATTAACATATATTCATTTTGTGTATATTATCAATTGTTTTCTAATGGTAACAATAAAACAATTTGAAATAAGAAGCCAAGTGAGCATCTGCCCAATAGATACTTAAAAGAACTTAGGAAACTTTCCAAGATTCCACGATTAATATTTTGGATATTTAGTCTAAATTGGAAGAGAATGAACTGAGGATATTTTCATTATACTCTATGGCTTTAAGTATTTGACATCAAAGTAATTCAGATTTACAACTTTATTGAGTTACCAGTTGTTTTATTTGAAACTACGACAACCAATATATAAATGAAAGAACTATTTCATATTCTGAAATAAAACTCCTCTCTGTCTCTTTTCTACATCCACAAATAAATTTTAAGTTTCCCCACTCATATTCACTCTGTACCATGTAGTTATTTCTCCCTCTATTTTTTCCTTACTCTCTTGTAAATCATCAAATTCTTTTTTTTTTTTTTGTATTTTTTTATTATTATACTTTAGGCTTTAGGGTACATGTGCACAATGTGCAGGTTTGTTACATATGTATCCATGTGCCATGTTGTTTTGCTGCACCCACTAACTCGTCATTTAGCATTAGGTATATCTCCTAATGCTGTCCCTCCCCCCTCCCCCCACCCCACAACAGTCCCCGGAGTGTGATGTTCCCCTTCCTGTGTCCATGTGTTCTCATTGTTCAATTCCCACCTATGAGTGAGAACATGCGGTGTTTGGTTTTTCGTCCTTGAGATAGTTTACTGAGAATGATGTTTTCCAGTTTCATCCATGTCCCTACAAAGGACATGAACTCATCATTTTTTATGGCTGCATAGTATTTAGTATTCCATGGTATATATGTGCCACATTTTCTTAATCCAGTCTATCATTGTTGGACATTTGGGTTGGTTCCAACTCTTGGCTATTGTGAATAGTGCCGCAATAAACATACGTGTGCATATGTCTTTATAGCAGCATGATTTATAGTCCTTTGGGTATATACCCAGTAATGGGATGGCTGGGTCAAATGGTATTTCTAGTTCGAGATCCCTCAGGAATCGCCACACTGACTTCCACAATGGTTGAACTAGTTTACAGTCCCACCAACAGTGTAAAAGTGTTCCTATTTCTTCACATCCTCTCCAGCACCTGTTGTTTCCTGACTTTTTAATGATGGCCATTCTAACTGGTGTGAGATAGTATCTCACTGTGGTTTTGATTTGCATTTCTCTGATGGCCAGTGATGATGAGCATTTTTTCATGTGTCTGTTGGCTGCATAAATGTCTTCTTTTGAGAAGTGTCTGTTCATGTCCTTTGCCCACTTTTTGATGGGGTTGTTAGTTTTTTTCTTGTAAATTTGTTTGAGTTCATTGTAGATTCTGGATATTAGCCCTTTGTCAGATCAGTAGGTTGCACAAATTTTTTCCCATTCTGTAGGTTGCTTGTTCACTCTGATGGTAGTTTCTTTTGCTGTGCAGAAGCTCTTTAGTTTAATTAGATCCCATTTGTCAATTTTGGCTTTTGTTGCCATTGCATTTGGTGTTTTAGACATGAAGTCCTTGCCCACGCCTATGTCCTGAATGGTATTGCCTAGGTTTTCTTGTAGGATTTTAATGGTTTTAGGTCTAACATGTAAGTCTTTAATCCATCTTGAATTAATTTTTGTATAAGGTGTAAGGAAGAGATCCAGTTTCAGCTTTCTACATATGGCTAGCCAGTTTTCCCAGCACCATTTATTAAATAGGGAATTGTTTCCCCATTTCTTGTTTTTGTCAGGTTTGTCAAAGATCAGATAGTTGTAGATATGCGGCATCATTTCTGAGGGCTCTGTTCTGTTCCATTGATCTATGTCTGTGTTGTGGTACCAGTACCATGCTGTTTTGGTTACTCTAGCCTTGTAGTACAGTTGGAAGTCAGGTAGCATGATGCCTCCAGCTTTGTTCTTTTGGCTTAGGATTGACTTGGTGATGCGGGCTCTTTTTTGGTTCCATATGAACTTTAAAGTAGTTTTTTCCAATTCTGTGAAGAAAGTCATTGGTAGCTTGATGGGGATGGCATTGAATCTATAAATTACCATGGGCAGTATGGCCATTTTCATGATATTGATTCTTCCAACCCATGAGCATGGAGTGTTCTTCCATTTGTTTGTATCCTCTTTTATTTCATCGAGCAGTGGTTTGTAGTTCTCTTTGAAGAGGTCCTTCACATCCCTTGTAAGTTGGATTCCTAGGTATTTTATTCTCTTTGAAACAATTGTGAATGGGAGTTCACTCATGATTTGGCTCTCTGTCTGTGATTGGTGTACAAGAATGCTTGTGATTTTTGTTCATTGATTTTGTATCCTGAGACTTTGCTGAAGTTGGTAATCAGCTTAAGGAGATTTTGGGCTGAGACGATGGGGTTTTCTAGATATACAATCATGTCATCTGCAAACAGGGACAATTTGACTTCCTCTTTTCCTAATTGAATACCCTTTATTTCCTTCTCCTGCCTGATTGCTCTGGCCAGAACTTCCAGCACTATGTTGAATAGGAGTGGTGAGACAGGGCATCCCTGTCTTGTGCCAGTTTTCAAAGGGAATGCTTCCAGTTTTTGCGCATTCAGTATGATATTGGCTGTGGGTTTGTCATAGATAGCTCTTATTATTTTGAGATACATCCCATCAATACCTAATTTATTGAGAGTTTTTAGCATGAAGCATTGTTGAATTTTGTCAAAGGCCTTTTCTGCATCTATTGAGATAATCATGTGGTTTTTGTCTTTGGTTCTGTTTATATGCTGGATTACATTTATTGATTTGCGTATGTTGAACCAGCCTTGCATCCCAGGGATGAAGCCCACTTGATCATGGTGGATAAGTTTTTCATGTGCTGCTGGATTCGGTTTGCCAGTATTTTATTGAGGATTTTTGCATCAATGTTCATCAAGGATATTGGTCTCAAATTCTCTTTTTTGGTAATGTCTCTGCCAGGCTTTGGTATCAGGACAATGCTGGCCTCATAAAATGTGTTAGGGAGGATTCCCTCTTTTTCTATCAATTGGAATAGTTTCAGAAGGAATGGTACCAGTTCCTCCTTGTACCTCTGGTAGAATTCGGCTGTGAATCCATCAGGTCCTGGACTCTTTTTGGTTGGTAAGCTATTGATTGTTGCCACAATTTCAGAACCTGTTATTGGTCTATTCAGAGATTCAACTTCTTCCTGGTTTAGTCTTGGGAGGGTGTATTTGTCGAGGAATTTATCCATTTCTTCTAGATTTTCTAGTTTATTTGCATAGAGGTGTTTGTAGTATTCTCTGATGATAGATTGTATTTCTGTGGGATCGGTGGTGATATCCCCTTTTTCATTTTTTATTGCATCTATTTGATTCTTCTCTCTTTTCTTCTTTATTAGTCTTGCTAGCGGTCTATCAATTTTGTTGATCTTTTGAAAAAACCAGCTCCTGGATTCATTAATTTTTTGAAGAGTTTTTTGTGTCTCTATTTCCTTCGGTTCTGCTCTGATTTTAGTTATTTCTAGCCTTCTGCTGGCTTTTGAATGTGTTTGCTTTTGTTTTTCTAGTTCTTTTAATTGTGATGTTAGGGTGTCAATTTTGGATCTTTCCTGCTTTCTCTTGTGGGCATTTAGTGCTATAAATTTCCCTCTACATACTGCTTTGAATGTGTCCCAGAGATTCTGGTATGTTGTGTCTTTGTTCTCGTTGGTTTCAAAGAACATTTTTATTTCTGCCTTCATTTCATTATGTACCCAATAGTCATTCAGGAGCAGGTTGTTCAGTTTCCATGTAGTTGAGCAGTTTTGAGTGAGTTTCTTAATCCTGAGTTCTAGTTTGATTGCACTGTGGTCTGAGAGATAGTTTGTTATAATTTCTGTTCTTTTACATTTGCTGAGGAGAGCTTTACTTCTAACTATGTGGTCAATTTTGGAATAGGTGTGGTGTGGTGCTGAAAAAAATGTATATTCTGTTGATTTGGGGTGGAGAGTTCTGTAGATGTCTATTAGGTCCACTTTGTGCAGAGCGGAGTTCAATTCCTGGATATCCTTGTTAACTTTCTGTCTTGTTGATCTGTTTAATGTTGACAGTGGGGTGTTAAAATCTCCCATTATTATTGTGTGGGAGTTTAAGTCCCTTTGTAGGTCACTCAGGACTTGCTTTATGAATCTGGGTGCTCCTGTGTTGGGTGCATATATATTTAGGATAGTTAGCTCTTCTTGTTGAATTGATCCCTTTACCATTATGTAATGGCCTTCTTTGTCTCTTTTGATCTTTGTTGGTTTAAAGTCTATTTTATCAGAGACTAGGATTGCAACCCCTGCCTTTTTTTGTTTTCCATTTGCTGGGTAGATCTTCCTCCATCCCTTTATTTTGAGTCTATGTGTGTCTCTGCACGTGAGATGGGTTTCCTGAATACAGCACACTGATGGGTCCTGACTCCTTATCCAGTTTGCCAGTCTGTGTCTTTTAACTGGAGCATTTAGCCCATTTACATTTAACGTTAATATTGTTATGTGTGAATCTGATCTTGTCATTATGATGTTAGTTGGTTATTTTGCTCTTTAGGTGATGCAGTTTCTTCCTAGCTTCGATGGTCTTTACAATTTGGCATGTTTTTGCAGGTGCTGGTACCGGTTGTTCCTTTCCATGTTTAGTGCTTCCTTCAGGAGCTCTTTTAGGGCAGGCCTGGTGGTGACAAAATTACTCAGCATTTGCTTGTCTGTAAAGTATTTTATTTCTCCTTCACTTATGAAGCTTAGTTTGGCTGGATATGAAATTCTGGGTTGAAAATTCTTTTCTTTACGAATGTTGAATATCGGCCCCCACTCTCTTCTGGCTTGTAGAGTTTCTGCTGAGAGATCAGCTGTTAGTCTGATGGGCTTCCCTTTGTGGGTAACCCGACCTTTCTCTCTGGCTGCCCTTAATGTTTTTTCCTTCATTTCAACTTTGGTGAATCTGACAATTATGTGTCTTGGAGTTGCTCTTCTCGAGGAGTGTCTTTGTGGCGTTCTCTGTATTTCCTGAATCTGAATGTTGGCCTGCCTTGCTATATTGGGGATGTTCTCCTGGATAATATCTTGCAGAGTGTTTTCCAACTTGGTTCCATTCTCCCCGTCATTTTCAGGTACACCAATCAGACGTAGGTTTGGTCTTTTCACATAGTCCCAAATTACTTGGAGGCTTTGTTCATTTCTTTTTATTCTTTTTTCTCTAAACTTCCCTTCCGGCTTCATTTCATTCATTTCATCTTCCATCAGCGATACCCTTTCTTCCAGTTGATCACATCTGCTACTGAGGCTTCTGCAATCTTCGCGTAGTTCTCGATACTTGGCTTTCAGCTCCATCAGCTCCTTTAAGCCCTTCTCTCCGTTGTTTATTCTAGTTATCCATTCGTCTAATTTTTTTTTCAAAGTTTTTAACTTCTTTGCTATTGTTTTGAATTTCCTCCCGTAGCTCGGAGTAGTTGGATCGTCTGAAGCCTTCTTCTCTCAACTCGTCAAAGTCATCCTCCGTCCAACTTTGTTCTGTTGCTGGTGAGGAACTGCGTTCCTTTGGAGGAGGAGAGGTGCTCTGCTTTTTAGAGTTTCCAGTTTTTCTGCTGTTTTTTTCCCCATCTTTGTGGTTTTATCTACTTTTGGTCTTTGATGATGGTGATGTACAGATGAGTTTTTGGTGTGGATGTCCTTTCTGTTTGTTAGTTTTCCTTCTACCAGACAGGACCCTCAGCTGCAGGTCTGTTGGAGTTTACTAGAGGTCCACTCCAGACCCTGTTCGGCTGGGTGTCAGCAGCAGTGGCTGCAGAACAGCGGATTTTCGTGAGACCACAAATTCAGCTGTCTGATAGTTCCTCTGGAAGTTTTGTCTCAGAGGAGTACCCGGCCCTGTGAGGTGTCAGTCTGTCCCTACTGGGGGTTGCCTCCCAGTTAGGCTGCTTGGTGGTGAGGGACCCTCTTTAGGAGGCAGTCTGTCTGTTCTCAGATCTCCAGCTGCATGCTGGGAGAACCACTACTCTCTTCAAAGCTGTCAGTCAGACAGGGACATTTAAGTCTGCAGAGGTTCCTGCTGAATTTTTGTTTGTCTGTGCCCTGCCCCCAGAGGTGGAGCCTACAGAGGCAGGCAGACAGGCCTCCTTGAGCTGTGGTGGGCTCCACTCAGTTTGAGCTTCTTGACTGCTTTGTTTACCTAAGCAAGCCTGAGCAATGGCGGGCGCCCCTCCCCCAGCCTCGCTGCCGCCTTGGAGTTTGATCTCAGACTGCTGTGCTAGCAATCAGTGAGACTCCGTGGGCATAGGACCCTCCGAGCCAGGTGTGGGACACAGTCTCCTAGTGTGCCGTTTTCCAGGCCCATTGGAAAAGCACAGTATTAGTGTGGGACTGACCCGATTTTCCAGGTGCCGCCTGTTACCCCTTTTTTTGACTAGGAAAGGGAACTCCCTGACCCCTTGTGCTTCCCGAGTGAGGCAATGCCTCACCCTGCTTCGGCTCGCGCACGGTGCGCTTCACCAACTGTCCTGCACCCACTGTTTGGCACTCCCTAGTGAGATGAAACCAGTACCTCAAGCAGAAATGCAGAAATCACCCGTTTTCTGTGTCACTCAGGCTGGGAGCTGTAGACCAGAGCTGTTCCTATTCGGCCATCTTGGCCCCACCCCCTCTTTTTTCATCAAATTCTTTATGTACATACCATATTCACTGGTACTCTCCAGGTCTATATGTTACTAGCCCTGAAATGTGAGAACTCAGAATTTCGAGGAGTTTTGAAGGTAAATTGTGGGACAAATTTTCTTTCTTTCCTTCCTTCCTTCTTTCTTTCCTTCTGTGCTTCCTCTCTCTTTCCTCTTTTTCTTTCTCTCTCTTTTCCTTCTTTCCTTCCTCCCGCCTTTCCTCCCTCCCTCCCCGTCTCCTCTCTCTCTCTCCTCTCTGTTTTCTTTCTTCCTTTCTTTCTTTCTTTCTTTCTTTCTTTCTTTCTTTCTTTTTCTTTTTCTTTCTTTTTCTTTCTTTCTTTTCTTTCTTTCATCTTTCTTTCCTGCTTTCTGTCTTTCTTTCTTTCTTCTTTCCTCTTTGTCTTTCTCTCTCTTTCTTTTCCTTCCTTCCTTCCTCCCACCTTTCCTCCCTCCCTCCCTCTCCTCTCCCTCTTTCTCTCCTTCTCTCTTTCCTTTCGTTTCCTTTCCTTTTTTTCTTTTCTTTTCTTTGTTTCTCAGGGTCTGTACAGTGGCGCAATCATAGCTCATTACAACCTAAGACTCCTGGGCTCAAGTGATCCTCCTGCCACCGCATCTAGAGTAGCTGGGACTACAGGCTAATGCCACCATGCATGGCCAATTTTTTAAATTTTCTGTAGAGATAGGTTCTCTCTATGCTGCCCAGACTTGTCTTGAACTCCTGGGCTCAAGCAGTCTTCCCATACTGTCTTCCCCAAATGCTGAGATTATAGGCATGAGCCATTGTGCCTAACTGTGAAAAATATTTTAAAACTATAAATTACTATTGGGTCATGCAGGTCTGAATCTTTTCACTTTGGGTAAGTATATTGTTTTCTTTTCTAGAATAAGAGAGATAATCTCTGTATACCTTATAATTTACAAAATATGTGTTGAATTCTCCTCTGCTTAGGGCTATATGGAGCTAGTAAAAAACATTTCTTTTCATCCAATGAAATCACGGTTTGTAACTTCACCTGTAATAGTGTAGGACATATAGTTGTTACACATTTATATTTTCATTAGTCTGTAAGCTATCTGAAGTCTGAAACAAAGGCTTATTCATCTTGACACTTTAAAGACAGTGCCAGTGAGTTAGATGCTCAGTTGAATGATGCTTTTTGAATGAATAATAATGTAAATGGCAAAATTCTCAAACTAGAGTATCATTGATAATTTTTACCTTAGATTTTTTTTAATATAACAAGCACTCTTTAATTTGAATAAAATAGAATATTTTATCAACTTTGTTTATCTTCAAAAATAGCTTTGACTAGAGCAGATGTTCCCCGGAATGAAAATGTACACTTACTGTGATACAAGAGAAATTGTTTAACCAAATCTATCATCCACAAGAATTGCTATACTTCCTACCTTATTTAATTTCTCCCATCACTCAGGCTTCCTGGGCCATTATCAGGGTAGTTATTATGAAAACACAAATCAAGAAAAAAGACCTTAGAACTTTTAGAGAATTTGTGATTGTAGAAACAAGGAAAGGAACAAAAAAAGAAAATCCAGGATATACGAACGAAGTTGATATGTTAGTGTGGGTAGATGTGTTTTGGAACTAGGGGCAGGGGTTATGAAGATTCAGAGGGATACAGATACAAACTGGACCAGAGTTTTTTTTAGGATAACTTGGTCCTTTGTGGCCCATGATGATCTTCAAGTATTTCAAGGAATAGGTCGTCCGTTGTTGTTTCTTTTTTTTTTTTTTCAGCTGGACGTCTAGAGAGTATTTTTTTTTGTCAGTGAATATGTGTACACATGAGTGTTGGAAGGGAAGAAGCCTATGTCAGGGGAACATAAATTACTAAGGCAATTATATATATTTTTAAATAAATTAAAGTATATTTCCTGGCATTTCAAGTCCAGTAAAATGGTCTGATATAGAATCAGGCTACAACTTTTTCTGATTGCTGCTACAGTGCATGGCCAGAACTGTTTTGTTTAACAGCATCAAATATTAGTAGTTCCACTTTAATCAGGACGTAAAGTCAAACAATGTTAGAGGTAGAAGGCATTACCTGGGCCTTCTAGTCCAAGCCCAATATTTTACAGATGACTATGTTAAAACCTAAATGGTGAGTGATATGGATTACCTGTGCCAAATACAGTAGTCAGTGCTTTATGGCCATTTTCTCACTTTGTCCTCACAGCAGTCTTGTGGCATCTATTGTTAGATGAATACATGGGGCTTAAAAATTACACTACCTTGTTCAAAATCTTAAGGTTACTTAGTGGTAGAGCTGGAATTGAAAACCAGACAGACTGATTTTTAGACACAATTTATTTCAGGTGTAATTCAGTAATTAACTAAAGATGAATGACAAGCTCTTCTCTCATAGACTAGACACTCAACATGTTGTGATAGTGTTATGTGAGAAATGTGTACAAATATGCAATCATAGAGTAATTAATCATCATTTTAGGATAATTGGAGAAGATTTTGTAGAGGAGAAAATAGTTGGGCTGTGCCTTGAAAGATATCTAGGAATTTGCTAGGCAGTCAAGGGTATTACAGTTTGTGAAACCTATCAAAGAGTGTCATGTGGGTAGTTCTAATAATATTGAGTACTGCTGTGCAATTGAAGATGGAAATGTAGAGTACGTTGAGGTAGCATACAAGAGACAAGACTGGAAGGGTAAACATTGCTTAGAGTCTTGTATCTCAGTTCCAGCTTTGATTCCTCCTAGGTTGGTCACAATTTTTCTCCTTCCCCCCAGGTACTCACTGCTCCAATTGGGTTTATTCAGTCTGTTGAGTGAGATCTAGGCAGTGAGTGTTTGAATAAGGGCAGGAGTCATAGGGTTTAAAAATTAGAAATAGAATAGGGAGAGAGTTTGGAGGTAAAATTTGTTGGGCTCAGTGACTGATGAAATGTCAGAGGGTGAAGGAGATTGAAGCATAACGGATGATGCCAAGATTTCTAACTGCAGAGAGCCAAGCGGGTGGTGATGCTGTTACTTAGGATGGAAAAAGTTGGAAGATAATTGAATCTTCTGGTCTCTAAATTCATTTCATATTGTCCTGAGTTTTAATGCAAGGGAAATATCTTTCTACTTTGTTTCACATTAAGTATAAACAGAGCTATCACAGATTGAAGATATCAAAATTATGCATATTCATATATGTACATGATTAGAAATATGTGTGGTTTTATATATTCTCCTAGTAGAATCTAGGATCCATTACAGTGTTCTATAGCTGTAGAAGCTTCTAGACATCATCTAATCAAGAAGTCAAAAATTTGCTTCCAATGACCTTTTTACTTTGTTTCCTTTTTTTTTTTTTTTTTTTTTTAAGCCAAACCAACCAGAAAACAAACAAAAACATTGAAAAGGAAGTTATTTTGAATGGGTACCATTTAGCATCCTTATCCTCTTACTTTAGAACCTCTGAACTCATTTAAATGAGCTGCCTGCTCTAACAGGCACTTGAGTTTTCTACCCTTGAGCGAATTCAACCTTCTCATTTACTAGATGTGAAACTGGGTTAGTTTAACAGACTTTGGTGAAACAAGGTATGAAGGAGGGAAAAAACAGGAGCAGTAGTTATACAACAATATAGTTGCATAACTTATATAAACTATAATTATAAGACTATAAAAATATTTATGGGAGTAAGGTACTTTTCAACAAGATGGGATATTTTTTCCTGCCCCCTCCCCACCACACCCCCCACCAAAAATACGATTTTCTGTTTTTTCTGTTCATGTAGTGTCACATTGATTCTATATTATTACCCACAGTGCCACCTATTGGTAAAATAAAGACGACGTAACCAGTTTTTCTGTAACCCATATTTTGTACCATAGTCTTAAGAAATCTGCCCTGGATTTTCGCAGGCAGATGTTAGAAAGCAGATTGTGATCCAACTGAAATGGGAAATGAATCACGTGTTTTATGCGGAGATGCTCAAGCTTGTCATTTAGAAGAACTCCAAATAGGATCTCAAAAGCATGATATCCGACTTCCCCAGTTCATGGTTCTGCCAAAAAAGAGGCTGTGAAACTGCTTAGGGATTCTAAGAATTTAGACTGTTCCCACATATTGGGATGCAAATTGTTTTATATGCCATGCTACTCAGGCATGATTGTTGCTTTTTAGAGACACCAAGTTGAAGTATTGAGCTCATTTGATAAGTGCTCTGCCAGTCTTCATGTTATCACACAGGCTATTAAGTGCCAAAAAAAAGGCATTAGTTTCACTGAATATATTTAATTTTTAAAAGTTAGTTTTATAAGATTAGTGAATGTAATTTTCCCTTTCTCTATTATAAGCTTTTCTAGAGAAGGATATTATTTCTACAGAACTAACATAATGCCAAATACAGTTGTCCCTTGATATCGTGGGGGGAGGATTGGTTTCAGGATCCCCTTAAATACTAAAATCCATGCATGCTTAAGTCCCACAGTGGACTCTGCTGAACAACAGATATGAAAAGTTGATCCTCATGTCCACGGGTTTTGCATACCAGGAATACTATGTTTTTGATCTGTGTTTGGTTGAGAATGAGGAACCTGCAGATGTGGAGAGCCCACTGTATTTATTGAAAAAAAATCTGCATTTAAGCAGACTTGCACAATTCAAACCCATGTGGCTCGAGTCAACCATGCAAAGTAAGGTGTGGTATATATGGTTGCAGGAGTAATTAATACATTTGACATATATCAGCAATTGATGCTCAAGTGCACATGCACTAACACACACCCAGAAAGATACACAGTAGAGATGGATGAGGTAAAGTACAAACATTGATGACTTCCCTCTTCTACACTCTTTGGATAAAATGATAGATTCATGGTGATTGTTATTTGTTTGAAATCAAAAAATTTAATTATATCCTCCCTCCCACAATCTGTTATTGTCCAAATTTTTACATGTATCACTAGAATGTATTTCTGGTTAGCTTTGCTCACTTTTGAGTTATTATTTGTTGTGTATTTGATACTTGATGTAGTTTTTGGAGGCAAGCTGTACTGACGTTGTTATAGCTACTCTTCCAGTTATTTAGAGACCAGGTAGTGATCCCAAGTAAGCCACCAGAAGTGTGATCTGTGATATCCATGTCAGGAAAGACAAAATTGTTCCCCAATTAAATAAAAAATTAAGTAAATAAAAATGGAAAAACTAGCACCATTGGACATTATGCCCTTTTAAAGAAATTGGGGTTTAAAAGCAAATTGTATTTAGATTGAAGGGCTATGGGGACAAAAATCCAAAAATCTATCCACCAAGGAGAGGCAAGTCAAAGGCTTGAAAGCAAAGAGTAGACCACAGGCCGGAAGACTCTTGGTTGGGAGAGAAGGGCCAGGAAGGAGCTCGGGAAGAACGATCCTTAAAATCTGGCACCAAGGATGGGTAGGAGCACTAGCCCTGGAGCTTGACAGCTAGGGTTCAGATTTTGGGAGCTTTGTCAGATACTGAGGCATTCAGAATGGTGGGCAGGAACACTAGTCTTGCAACTGTACAGCCTTGATTCAAACCCTGCTTCCCCCTATTATAGCTGTGAGATCTTCTCAGTTTCCTTACCCAAAGATGGATAAACTCAATTTAGTATGGCTGTTCTGTGAATTCCATGAAATAATAAATACAAATAGGGTGATCATAGGTCTTGAATGGCTAATTTAGCTCCAGATTTCTTTTTCTTTTCTTTTCTTTTTAAAGTGAGTTATTATATAAGCCATGATGGATTTGGTAAACCTCCCTTTGATTTGCAGCCGTGGCCATGGTCTCTTCCTGTGTTCATTGAGACTAACTTTGGAGTTCACCAGGGATAATCCTGCTTTTTTTTCCTGACTCTTTCCACATATAATTTAACTAATGTAATGCCTACCTTTCAAGGACAGCATATTAGGCTTTGACAATAAAACAAAGTGCACAGGGGAATGTGGTCTAGGCACATGTAGCTCCTGATGTGGAGTGGCTGTGGGAGAAATATTCAGCACTAATGTCCCTACCAATATATTTGTTGGCAGCCACTTGAGCCTACCTCTATGTTTTTATTAATGCCTTCAAAATGTTTGAGGCTACAAGGAATTTAATCAGTGAGATGAGTGGGGGAAATGTGGATTATTATGGAGTAGGTTTATCTTAAATATTTTGTGTGGAAAACAGAAGCTGAGAAATTTTTCTAGTTTGAGTTTATCAAGAAAGGCTGGATGCTCTCAGTGTAGTTTTGTCATTTATCATAGTAGAAATATACACCTGCTTATTTATTTTATGTTTTGGCACAAACTTTTTTTTGCAATGAATTCTTTCTGTAGCAAAAAGGTAAAAAAATTAACTGGCGGATTTCTAAAAATTTGATAATGAATGTGTAACTTGCATACAGCGTTCATTAGTATTTACTATTTACTGTGGATGTATTGAAATCACTAGCTACATGGCAACCAGGAGACCCAAATCTGCTGAAGATTCAAAAATAGGCAGTTGAATTCTCCACTTCAAAAGTCGATAGTTATTTTAAGAAGGCTGTTCATGAAGATGATGATTTAGCACATGCTAAAGAAGCACATGCTAAAGCTACAAAAGATGTGTTTTTATATTACTGTGAAGCAGTTTTCATTTAGATCCAGTGTCTTATTTTAAATTAATTTCACTCATTTTTAATTTACTTATTATTATTTTTTAAGAGAGAGTCTTGCTCTGTCACCCAGGCTGGAGTGTAGTGGCAAGATCCTGGGTCACTGCAACTTTTACCTCCTGGGTTCAAGTGATTCTTCCTGCCTCAGCCACCCGAGTAGCTGGGACCACAGGCGTGTACCACCATGCCCGGCTAATTTTTGTAGTTTTAGTAGAGATGGGGTTTCACCATGTTGGCCAGGCTGGTCTCGAACTCCTAGCCTCAAGAGATCCACCCACCCTAGCCTCCCCACATGCTGGGATTACAGGCGTGAGACACTGCGCCAGCCCCACTTATTTTTAAGTTTCCTTGTGCACATAAGAAAAATTAGGTAAAATCTTCAAAACACTGTCCCTTCTGGTGAAAGATAAACTTTGCAAACATTCAAATGATTCTGATTTTACGTCAGTATCACTAGATGCTGTATTAGTTTCCTACTGCTGCTGTAACAAATTACTACGTAACAACATAAATGTATTATTTTACAGTCCTGGAGGTCAGAAGTCTGAAATGAATCTAACAGATTAAAATCAAGGTGTCAGCAGGTCTGCATTTTTCTTAAAGTTCTATGGAAGAATCTGTTTTTTGCCTTTTCGCTGTTTCTGGAGGCACCCTGCACTCATTGGCTTGTGATCCTGTCAAAGACCATCACTTTAACCTGAGCTTCTGTTGTCCTGTATCCTTTTGCTGACATTGACCTTCTTGCTTCCCTCTTGTAATGATCATGGTGTTTGGGTTCACCTGGATAATTCAGGATAATCCCTCCACCTCAAGATTCTTAATTGCATCTTCAAAATCCCTTTGCCAAGTAAAGTAACATGCATAGGTTCTGAGGATTAGGATGTAAACATCTTTAAAGGCTCAATATTCTGCCTAACACAGATGCTTCAAATACATATTTATGTTCATTCCAATAACAGTTTGATGACAGCATTGAATTAAATAAAGCTTGTCCTTATTGTGAATGTTTAATGTAAATTCAGTTTGAAAGTTCAGCATTGATGGTAAAGTTGTTTTCAAAGTGATTACAAATTTGGCAGAGCCCTGTCATCATGACAACAATGTTCTTACAAAATTAAGAGATTTATGGAGCAGAAATGTATCTGAAACAGGTTGTGGTGTAAAAATAATTGATGTGCCCATAATTGAGTCCCAAGAAACTAGAATATACTAACAATAAAAATAGATGATCCAGTTATCAAATTTTATAGGTACACACACATAAACACACAGAGAAAAACTGAACTGAAAAACCTTTATGACAGAACTGACATTAAATTTGAAAAAGTAAAACAACCCTCCAGTATCACAGTCTTCTTTTGTTGCCCAGCTTCAATTGCATCCAAAAATATCTGAGGCCCTGGAGGACTCACTTGTAAATAAACCTGAGTGTCCTACAATTGCATTCAATTCCTTTGTACATGAGTCATTTGGTTGCAGTTTTATTTAAAATCAGTTGGAAACATTTATTCAAAGTATTCAAAAATTGGAAACCCAAAAAACTGAAGCTTTTAGAAAATTGTAATTATTGAAAGCAAACCATGAATATAGGCATTGAAATTTGTTCTTATAAAAGCATGGAATAAACACAGTAAATTAAAATTTGAAAGCTCAAACATTTTTTAAATTTATATTTTAATTTCAGGGGTACATATGCAGGTTTGTTCCATAGGTAAACTTGTCTCTTTGTTTTTGTACAGATTATTTCATCACCGAGGTATTAAGCCTAGTTACCATTAGTTATTTTTCCTGATTCTTTCTCTCTTCCCACTCTCCACCCTCTGATAGGCCCCAGTTGTGTGTAGTTCTTCGCTATGTGTCCATGTCTTCTCATGATTTAGCTTTCATTTATAAGTGAAAACATGCAGTATTGGTTTTCTGTTCCTACATTAGTTTGCTAAGCATAATGGCCTCCAGCTCCATCCATGGCCCTGCAAAGGACATGATCTCATTCTTTCTTATGGAAAGCTCAAATTGTATGTAAGATTTAATTTTGAAAACCTGTGATTGCACTTTGAACTATCTTGTTTCCTGGGAAGAATCATTTGATGATGCTCCTATTTTAAATTTGATACATTTATATTCTGTATCAGAATATAACAACATTAAGAAGGAAGTTCTATGATTTTCAAAAGAATTGTATACCAAAACAAGGTATTTGATGAGATTTGTCTTTCAGAAATATTTGCTGACAAAGCATAGTTTGAAGGGAGACACCAGGCAGTAACAGTAAAAATATCTGGATGAAAGTATTTACAAATTCCACTATGAAAAAAATTACAATTGAGAATATCCTCCACTTAGTCTGTTCTTATCTATTCAGATATTTTTGTAACTGTAGAAAGAATATTTTGTCAAAAATGGTGTGTGATCTGGAGAGAAGAGTTAGTTGCGAATGTCAACAATTTCAAAATTAGAAACCTTAAAATGTAATTTTGAAGACTGCAGTCAGTTCTGTGAAGAAATAAGATACGTAAAAATACATTTTTTAGAAAGTACCTCTAATATGCATTAGAGAGAGATATAAACATAGATTCAATTATATGGTTATGCACCAAGAATAATTATTCTGATTATGTGATTTTCAGTATTCAAATAATCAATGTAAATAAGTTTTTAGTTTTAATTTTGCATTAATATATGTGAATGTATTTTATATTTTAATGACAGAAACATAAATGGTTTTCGAATGGAACCATTTCATAGGTGTTTCATATTTCATAAGCTGATTAGCAAATACATATTCATGATTTCATATGATTGATAATTTCAGCAACCGTTTCCATCTGCAAACAGTACCTGGCTCATTGTAATCTCTTATTATTACCATAAGCAGCTTAGTGAGGAACCTTCTGAGACACCTAACCTTTAATAATTCCTTTCTCTGTGGCATGTGGAACACTTTCTTACATACGAATTCAACATTTTTTTGTGTCATTTTCTGCTTTAATCTGTTTTATACATGCTTTTTCTTTTTCCTTGTCATAAGTGGCATGTCCTATTAACACTTTTTCTTTCCCTATTTCCTTACTTTAACTGGCATTTTCTGTCAATGCCATTTCTCTCAAAGTATTATGGAGCAGACATCAAACTTTCTCCCAATTCCTTTAACTTCTCCTGGAGGAAGGGCTGACTTTGCTTATGCTATGGGTGTGTTTGTGCACTGTGTGTACAGCCCCATGATTCACAGATGAGGGAGCAAGCACAGGCTGAAATCCTGTAGGGCTCTGTTCCCCTATTTATGCAAAAAAGTCACCCATGCCAGCAGCACCCTGGTGTGCCACTTTCACTCTCCTTTAGAAGCCTCTGCTCTTTGTCCAGGCCAGCCTTTCCTCATCCTTGTCAATGCTCATCATCACTGGTCATCAGAGAAATGCAAATCAAAACCACAATGAGATACCGTCTCACACCAGTTAGAATGGCCATCATTCAAAAGTCAGGAAGCAACAGGTGCTGGAGAGGATGTGGAGAAATAGGAACACTTTTACACTGTTGGTGGGACTGTAAACTAGTTCAACCATTGTGGAAGTCAGTGTGGCGATTCCTCAGGGATCTAGAACTAGAAATACCATTTGACCCAGCAATCCCATTACTGGGTATATACCCAAAGGATTATAAATCATGCTACTATAAAGACACATGCACACGTATGTTTATTGTGGCACTATTCACAATAGCAAAGAGTTGGAACCAACCCAAATGTCCAACAATGATAGACTGGATTAAGAAAATGTGGCACATATACACCATGGAATACTATGCAGCCATGAAAAAGGATGAGTTCATGTCCTTTGTAGGGACATGGATGAAGCTGGGAACCATCATTCTCAGCAAACTATCACAAGGACAAAAAACCAAACACCGCATGTTCTCACTCATAGGTGGGAATTGAACAATGAGAACACATGGACACAGGAAGGGGAACATCACACACTGGGGCCTGTTGTGGGGTGGGGGGAGGGGGGAAGGATAGCATTTGGAGATGTACCTAATATAAATGACGAGTTACTGGGTGCAGCACACCAACAAGGCGCATGTATACGTATGTAACAAACCTGCATGTTGTGCACATGTATCATAAAACTTAAAGTATAAAAAAAAAAGATTGTTTTCTAAACTCCAGAACCATTTCCCCGTATCTTCAACGGCCTCAGCCCATTGGCCTTTACATTATTCTTTATGACTTCAGTATTGTTGACTTCACAGCCTTTTTACTTCCTCAGCTCCAAAATAGCGCTGTCGTTTCCTAGCTGGAATCCCGCCGTTCCTCAGAAAGTTTCCTTCTCTAGCGTCATGGGTTTTTACATGGCTTTTGTGACCACAGTCATCTTCACCACTCCTCCCCTCTTCCCTACAGAATGTGGCTTCCATATGCCTCACCTCAGGACCTCAATGTTTTGGTGCTTCTTCATTTTCTCAGTTCATCACCTGCTTTAGGCTTTATTTACCTTGCTTTGTCATCAGAATCCCACCAGCCATTCTCAGTGATTCTCTGCGCTAACTGCTTAGAAATCTTTCTCTGTTGGAGAAAGCATTACAGAAGCCTTAGAGCTTAAGACTGTGTTTAGCCGTTTCCTTTTTACTAATACTTGAATTTGAAAGTCTTAACTATCTGCTTTATTGCCTTCTAGAGTTTTGTTACTCAAAATGGAAGCCATGGATCAGCCTTTGAGAATTTGTTAGAGATGCAGATCTTGCCTTATGCCAGACCCATGAGTTGGAATCTGCCTTTTAACATTATTCATGCTGAAGTTGGACTGGCACTGCTCTAGAGTACCAGGAGACTAAGGCCAACTGTAAAGATTATTCTTTACTACTTCTTTGGCAAGCCAGATAAACTCTAGGAGTGGGTGAATGGTTGGCTCCAGGCTATGTAGGCACAGCAAGGAGCAGAAGAAAGAGCAGGACTGTGGGGATGCCATGCATGGGAGGAATGGGGGAGAAGAAGAGGCATAGACACAAAGACTGTGAAAATGATCATTTCAGAGACCCTAAATTACTCACACATACATTCAATTCCTGTGTGTGCTGAGTGGCGATGATGTTGTGGTATTAATAATAATAGTAATAATTAGACCAGGCACGGTGGTTCATGCCTGTAATCCCAGCACTTTGGGAGGCTGAGGCAGGCAGATCTCGAGGTCAGGAGTTCGAGACCAGACTGACCAATATGGTGAAACTCTCTGTCTACTGAAAATACAAAAAAATTAGCTGGGTGTGGTGGCAGGCACTTGTAATCCCAGCTACTCGGGAGGCTGAGGCAGGAGAATCACTTAAACCCAGGAGGCGGAGGTTGCAGTGAGCCAAGATCATGCCACTGCACTCCAGCCTGAGCGACAGAGCAAAACTCCATCAAAAAAAAAAAAAGAAAAAAGAAAAAAATAGTAATAATTAAAAATTGTTCATCCCAAATTATGAAAACAATCTGCATTTCAATGAGAACACTTGATAACTCATACATATAATAAAATTTGAGAGGTATTTTCTAAAGTAGTGGTTTTCAAAGAACTGTTGTGTGAAATCACTTTAGTGGATTTACAGTCTACGCTAAAAACAGCAGCAATGACAATAAAATGGATTAAAATAGAATACATAGACATTATCAGGGTATGATTAAAAAACATGGTAAATGTTAACATTGGTTTGGGAATTTTTTCAGTAATATTTGTGTGTGCGCAATTATGATATAAAGTAAATTTCTTACTTGGGTAAAAATGGTTGGTAAATCTCATCTAGACAATTTTTCAGTAGCAAATGCAAAACCAGACTGAAGAAGTCTACTCAATTTCTGGCATCTCTTGTCATTGCCTTCATTTCTACCTAGAAATCTTAATCATCGTCATGCCTCGTAACTTTGTGAGAAAGAAAAGTGGAACTGTGATTCGTTCAATTGAGATTCACACAAAACTCATCAGAGTATAGATAAAAGTACTACCCATTGGTCTAAAGTAGAATTTCTAAATCATTTCTGAGAATTATTCCTCAGAGAATAAGGATATATAACTCAAGCCTTTTCCCTGTAATTTTGGAGTTTCTTTGAAACCACCTTATTTTCCTTTAAAATTTATGCAAAATCATGTGAAAGAACTTTTACAAATCAATAAGAAAAAGACAATCCTGTAGAAAAATAGGAAAAAGTCTCAAAGTGTTATATTGTATAAGAGAATATGCAAATAGTCAAATAACATATAAAAAGGAGCTCAAAACCATTAGTTTTCAGAGAAATGAAAAAGGCAAATAAAAACTACAATGCAATACAATTGTATTCCCACTAGAATGGCTAAAATATAAATATTCACACCAACCAGTTTATGACTAGGATTAAACAGCAGGATCTCTTATACTCTGCTGATAGGATACAAATTAGCACCATTTTTTTTTTGTTGTTAAAAAAAAACCTCTTTATTTGGAATTGATTTTAAACTTACAGAAAAGTTGAAAAATTGAAAATAGTTAAGACAGTATAAAGAACACCTGTATACTTACGAAGATAATCAATTGCTAAATTTTACTCTGTTTGCTTTATTTGCCTATTCTCTTCACACACACACACACCCACCCACCCATATTTATTTATATATTTTTCTTTAATTCCCTGAACCATTACGTTATATATATCATGGCCCTTGACCTCAAAATACTACAATGTGTCTTCCCTAAAAGTAAGACTATTTTCTTACATCAACATAGTGCAGTTATCAACTTCAGTAAACTTTAACATTGATATAATACTTTTCAATTTTGAACTTACCTTTAATACATTTAATTTTTAATTTTGTCAATTAAACTAATAATGTCCATTACAACACTTTTTCTTTTAGATCGTGATCCAGTATAGGATCAAGTATTATACTTAGTTGTCATGTCTCTTTAACCTCTTTAATCTAGAACATTTCCACGACCTTTTGTTTTTTTTTTTGGTCTTTAATGACATTGTGTAAAGAATAGAGCCCCTATTTTTATAAAATAGGTTGATGCAATCGCTTTTAAAACCTTGTTTTATAAGAAATTTCAAACAGATAAAAAGAAAATAAGTCGTATTATGAACTCTTATGTATGAATCACTCAGCTTCAACAATCATCAATTTTTATTTTATTTATTTATTTAGTTATTTATTTTTTGCTATTCTTGTTTCATTTGTACTTATGCTCACTGGTGTAGCTGGTTTTGAAAAATTTGAAGCTGACCATATTGTATACATGATTAATCATCCCCAACAGAAGTACATGTATAAGTACCTAAGAAAATATGGACTAGAGTGTTCATAGCAGTTTTGATCATAAATGCCAAAAGCTAGAAATAATGTAAATACTCTTGACTACTAGAATGGCTAGACAACTTGTGATCTATTATGGAGTACTACACAGCAATGGAAAGGAATAAGCTAATGCTACATGCAAAACATTGATGAATCTCACAAATATAATTCTAAACAAAAGAAGAACAGAGTATTTGGTTGAAAACAAGCAACATGAATGAATCCATAGCATTAGATGTCAGAATAGCTCTTACTTTTGGAGGGAGTGTAGTGATGGACAAAATCATAATAAAAGCTTCCAGGATTTGGCAATACTCTATTTCTTAACGTGGGTTGTGCTTGTTTCCATTTTAGAAAAATTTATAGAGCTATCCAATAATTTTCCACTTCTCTATGTCCATTTAATTTTAATTTAATGCAAATTATTTTTAAAGATTTATATGAAGTTTATTTTCTACTTCTTAATATATCTGTGCTCATTTTAATATACAGATATTTCGAATTATTCAAAATCAGTAAAAATCATTTAACTTATCTTTTTGTTACTAAATCTACAAATTTAGAAAATCGATTTGAAGTAATAAAGCTTTGAATTCAGGCAGTTTCTCTTTTTTATCTTATTGTCAAAGTTTTTATCTTATTGTCAAAATATTTTGAGCACTCCAATGTAAAAGAATAAATGTTAAGAGTTTTATTCACTGCCTTTACAGCTATATGAGTAATTACTTCAGTCTGTGTTGATGAAAGTGTTGATATATCTATCTTTTGTTAATGGATCAAGTTGCTCTTGTTATATAGTGAACTGAATGGCTCTTTACCCCTTACACAATCTCACAGGAACACTTCATCCTAATCTACACTTCATTTTATTATAGCACCTTATCATGTGCAGTAAAAATATTCATTTTGTTATAGAGTGGCTGATTGAGTGTTCAGCCTTGAAAAAATATTTGCTATTAAAATGAACTGCAAGTCAGTCTTAAAAATTATGTACTATTTCACACATGCAATAACACAGTTTGTAGGCATCCAGGAATCCACTATCTAGATATAACGCATTTTACCATTTTGCCAATTTGCTGCAGATCTTCGTTAAATTAAATTAAAGTTATGAATACAGATTCTTTCAAAGCTTTCTATTTCCTGCCTTATTCTCCATAAATGTCTCCTCTCTTCTTCCCTCCCTCCAAGTACAATTCTCCTGAAGTTAGTGCATGTTTTTACAATTATGTTCTTACCCTTTTATGACATGTATGAGCATGTGTAATGTTTCATATGTTTAACATATTTTACATAAATAGTCTTATACTGTATGTATGTATATATAATCTTTTGCATTTACTTTTTGTACATCTTATATTTGGGATCAGATAGTTTAAAAGTATTCCATTTGATAAATACGGAATAATTAATTTATCCATTCCCGTGTTATCAGTTGTTAACCACTGTGTGCTATTGCAACAATGCTGTTCTTAAACTGAGTGGTTACTGCATTGCAGTCGTACCTCTGGGCATATACTGAAGGTGAGATTGCTATGCTGAATCATGTCAAATCCACCTAATTACTTTACTAGCTCTTATCTGATGGCTAAGAAGTGTACCAATTTATACTTATAACACATGGTAAATGGAAGTTCTCATTTCCCTACATGCTCTTCAACACTTGGTTCTGTTAGACATTTAAAATTTAGTTGTGAGTTTCTGTTTATTATTAAACAGTAGATTAATTGACCTTATCTACATTTTCATCTCTTTTTATAATTTTTTTCCTTTGTGAAGAAATATAGAATTTAATATCCCCAAATTCTGACCTGTCCCTTACTTCTAGTTACCCAAGGTAACTGTAGAGTATCAAACAGTTAAAGCTATTTCTCATCTTGTTAATAATCTGTCTTTTAAAATAAGTATCAGAATTACTTTTTTGTTGTTTTTACAGTTCTGATTTGATATAGGGTTTTTTTTTTTAACAACATTTTATATTTTTGCCACTTGACTGGAAATGTCAGTGCTGCCCACAGCAATTCCAAGGGTATCACTGAACATGAAGCCTCCCAGGAGCACAGACTGAAAGTCACTGATCTGGTCAGATTGAAGTAAATGGAACAGAGGCACAGAAGTTGCTTTTTTCTAAGTGTTCCCTATGGGACCCACATGAGGCAGCGGCACTTTGGAGCAACAGGATCAGCCCAAGATTCAACCCTGCCAGTCTCTAGTGACAAGCTTCTGCTTGGGGGAAGGTGCAGGCTGATCCAGTCACACGGAATGTGTGATCAGTGCTTGCCATGGCTTCATTAGCACCTCCAGGAGCTGAAAAGCACTGTTTCTATGAACCAAGGTGAAATGATCTGCCTCACATTGCAGCAAGCTACAGTCAACCTTGCTGTTACTCAGCAGTCTGTTTTATGAATCTCATGCTGCCTCCCTGAGGTTCCAGACCATACTCATTTTCTACTCAAACCATCCTTTATTCTTGTAAAAGTAGCACCATCCTCCTTTTCGTTCAGACTCAAATGCCTGACACATAGGCTGAATTTATTATGTTCCATTGCATGTCTTCTAAACTGGAAGCCATTGGAACAATGCCACCTCCGCAGTTTCTCTTGAAGAAACTGCTTTCGGACTTATTCATCCTGTGATCATTCTGCTTTGGTCCTACTTACATCTTTCACTTGGTGTATTAGTTACAATGTTCCTCTGTAGTGCTGTTGGCATTGCTCTCATGGATGCAGAAATAGTGGACTCAGCTCTAAACACTTCGTCTTCAGTGACGTTATTTTTCTTATACATCTGTTTTTATTAGATGAGAAAATCTTTTCTGGAAATTCTTTGGTGGACTTTTTCTTATATCTCATAGATCAGAAACACCTCACATAGCCAATTGCTCCCTAAACATAAATGGGCAAGGAGTGTAGAGTGGCGACAATTGGTTTAGATTTAGGGTTGGCAGAATGTGATGATGAGCATTTTTTCATGTGTCTTTTGGCTACATAAATGTCTTCTTTTGAGAAGTGCCTGTTCATGTCCTTCGCCCACTTTTTGATGGCCATCAGAGAAATGCAAATCAAAACCACAATGAGATACCATCTCACACCAGTTAGAATGGCCATCATTAAAAAGTCAGGAAGCAACAGGTGCTGGAGAGGATGTGGAGAAATAGGAACACTTTTACACTGTTGTTGGGACTGTAAACTAGTTCAACCATTGTGGAAGTCAGTGTGGCGATTCCTCAGGGATCTAGAACTAGAAATACCATTTGACCCAGCCATCCCATTACTGGGTATATACCCAAAAGATTATAAATCATCCTGCTATAAAGACACATGCACACATATGTTTATTGTGGCACTATTCACAATAGCAAAGACCTGGAACCAACCCAAACGTCCAACAATGATAGACTGGATTAAGAAAATGTGGCACATATACACACCATGGAATACTATGCAGCCATAAAAAAGATTAGTTCATGTCCTTTGTAGGGACATGGATGAAGCTGGAAACCATCATTCTCAGCAAAGTATCGCAAGGACAAAAAACCAAACACCGCATGTTCTCACTCATAGGTGGGAATTGTACAATGAGAACACATGGACACAGGAAGGGGAACATCATACACTGGGGCCTGTTGTTGGGTGGGGGGAGGGGGGAAGGATAGCACTTGGAGATATACCTAATATAAATGACGAGTTACTGGGTGCAGCACACCAACATGGCGCATGTATATATATGTAACTAACCTGTACGTTGTGCACATGTACCCTAAAACTTAAAGTATAATGAAAATAAATAAATAAGCTATATAAAAAAAAGGGTTGGCAAAATGTAACTCATGGGTCAAATACATCGTGCTGCCTGGTTTTGTATGGCCCAGGAGCTAAGAAGGAATTTTACATTTAAGTGGTTAAAAAATCAGAAGAATATGTTGTAACACGTGAAAATTATATGAAATTTAAATTTCGGTTTCCACAAAGGAAGTTTTATTGGAATGCAGTTACATTCATTCATTTCCATATTGTCCATCATTTTCTTCCTTTTACAATGACATAAATGAGCAATTATGACTGAGACCCCGTGGCCTTCAAAGACTATAATATTTACTATCTGGTCATTTATGGAAAAAGTCTACTGAACCCTGGCTTAGGTCACTTTATTTTTGTCCCTTGGGGAAGGATCCACTTTCCTTGAGCATATTGCTGCCCGCAAGATTCTGGAACAGCATTAGGGTTCTGTTAGCAGAACCCTGTGTGAATGATGACTACTGGGAGGTACACAACAGTGTCAGCCTTATTTGGAATATTGTAGTAACTAACCTGTTTCTCTACTCCTAGTCTGCTTACACTCCTCCCCACCCAAATCATTTTGTATGTTGCTGAAGAAAGGATCATCCTGGAACATCCTTCTTAACATGTTAGGTTTCTGTTTAGCCTTGCATCACCTGTCAAAGTCCAAACTTGATCCATCATTTAATGCCTTCTGTGCTCTGGATCCAACTTAGTCCCATGTGTCATCTGTACTTTAGACACATCAAGAATCTGTATTCCCTTTATTTCTGCAAATATGCCCTCTTTCATATGTCCATATGCTTATGCTAGTTCTTTCTTTTACCTAAAGAGCCCTAATTACTTTAGGAGTTACTCTACCTTAATCCTAACCATATTTTAATGTTCACCTTAACTTCTCCAGAAATTTTTCTGACTTCCCTGTTTGCATAATGTATATCATTTTCTGAACCCCAAAGGAATTGGCTTGTATCTCTTAAGACACTGCAACATTCTGCCTTTTTAATAGTCTCTCTGATTTTTTTCTAAAAGATAATAAGGCCCTTGAGGTTGTAAACTGTCATTTTAAAAACTTAGTACAGTAGCTTATACCTAGTAGAAGATAGTGACAGAGGGAATATTGGAATTTGGTGCGCAACTACGAGGAAAATGTCTTCAAAGCTAGACAAAGATTCTCAATCTGGAATAGTAGAAAATAAGAAAATATACTGACGGTTTTTACTGGTATATCTGGTAGGGACTGGTTTTGGGAAGAAGGAAGACTGATGTATTTATAAATCAATTGTTTAATGTCAGATTACATGCTGAGTGCATTAAATGTGTTATCTCTTCAATTGCAAGATATTTATAAGTAACCATAAAATATAGGCTTCATAGGTCCATTTTATAGTTAAATAGGTTCAGAGATACTAAGTAATTTGCCCAGGGACATACAGATAGCAAAATATGGAATAGAACCCAAATCTTTCTGAGTCTCTTGTGTAGACCAATCTCTTTCCATCACTTTAGGACAGAAGCAGCCTTCACATGATCCATTATGGATGACTAAAAAGGCAATCCTTTCCTACCTCACTAGCAATTAAAGACTCAAGTGGGGGAAATAGGTTGTGACACAGTCAGAACGCAGTAATCAAAATTCTTGTGGAAAAAAAAATGAGTTGCATTGTATCATGCCGATTGTAAACATTCCACACATACACACCTTATCTAGAATTTGGGGTTCATAAAATGCTGTTCTTATATAAGTTTAAAGCACTTCTGCCATACATAGCTAGGTGTGTGCAAATGTATGTATATTTGTAAGTATGTTGTTTTGATGAAATTATGCAGAAGGTTAATTCGTGTGTTTTCTACCTGAGCCAGGTTGATAGTACTGTATGCTAGAAGTATAAAACTCTTAGAAGGAAACATAAGAGTAAATCTTTGTGACTTTGCGTCAGGCAGTGGTTTTTAGATATGACACTGAAACTACAAATTTATACAATCGACTTCATCCAAATAAACATATTTTGTTCTCAAAATGATTATATCAGTACAGTGAACAAAACCTACTGAATGGGAGAAAATATCTGATAAGGGACTTGCATTCAAAATATTTGTGTTACTGTTCAATAATAAAAAGATAAATAACCCAATTAGAAACTGGGGAAAGAATTTGCATGAACATTTCAGCAAAGACAAAATACAAGGGGTCAATAAGCAAATCAAAAGGTCTTAAACATCATTAGTCATTAGAAAAGTACAAATCAAAACTGCAGTAAGATACCAGTTCATACTAACTAGGTTGGCTATAATCAAAGGTAGATAATAACAAGTGTTAGGGATGATTTGGATAAATTGTGACACTCATACACTGTGGGAATGTAAAAAGGGTGCAGACACTTTTGAAAATAGTTTGAGAATTCCTCAAAATATAAACATAGATTTACCATGTGACCCCATAATTTCACTCCTAGGTGTATATCCAAGATAAATAAAAACACACAAAAACTTCTACATGGATGCCAATTACAGAATCCTGCATAATAGCTCAAACTGAAAGCCACACAAATGTCTATCATGATTAATGGAAAAACAAAATGTGATGTATCTACACAATGGAATATTACTGAAGCATAAAAAGGAATGAAGTGCTCATACACGCTACAAACTGGATAAACCTTAAAAACAATGTGCTAAGCCAAAGAAGCCAGTCACAAAAGGCCACATACTATATGATTCTATTTATATGAATTGCCAAGATTAGTCAAATCTATAGAAACAGTAGTAGATTCATTATTACTGGAGGCTGGGGTGGTAGGAGTTAGTGGAAATGGGGAATGACTGCTAATTGTCACATGGTTTCTTTTGGGTTGGATAAAAAAATTCTTAAGTTAGATTTTAGTGATGGTTGTACAACTCTGAATATACTGAAAAACACTGAACTGTACAGTTTAAAAGGCTGAATTTTATGGCTTGTGAATTATATCTCAATGAAGAAAACAACTCAGTTATTTGATAGACAACTCATTAGGAAAAGTGAGAATTATATTTTTAATTAAGTTACGACCTGTGTTAGCTACTTATTTATGATTTATAATGGTATTCAAAGTAGTAATCAAGTATAATCATTTTTTCTATACATACTGAATGTTTCTAAAAATGAACCTTCATAAATGCAATGCTTTTTTTTTTTTTACTTTTATTTTAAGTTTGGGGTACATACACAGGTTTGTTAGATAGGTAAACTTTGTCATGGGGTATTGTACAGATTATTTTATCACCCAGATATTAAGCCTAGTGACCATTAGTTATTTTTCTGACCCTCTACCTCCAACCACCCACAACTCTCCAATAGGCCCCAGTGTCTGCTCCCCTCTATGTGTTTATGCGTTCTCATCATGTAGCTCTCATTTATAAGTGGGAACGAACCTGTGGTAGTTGCTTTTCTGTTCCTGCAACAGTTTGCTAAGAATAATGGCCTCCAGTTCCATCCATGTTCCTGAAAAGGACATGATCTTATTCGTTTTTATGTCTGCAGAGTATTCCGTGGTGTATATGTACCACCTTTTCTTTTATCCAGTCTACCGTTGATGGGCATTAGATTGATTCCATGTCTTTGCTATTGTGAATAGTGCTGCAATGAACATACACATGCACGTCTCTTTATGGTAGAATGATTGATATTCTTTGGGTATCTACCCAGTAATGGGATTGCTGGGTCAAATGGTAATTCTGTTTTTAAGTCTTTCAGGAATTGCCACACTGTTTTATACAATAGTTAAATTAATTTACATTCCCACTAACAGTGTACAAGTATTCCTTTTTCTCTACAACCACACCAGCACCTGTTATTTTTTGACTTTTTAATAATTGCCATTCTAACTGGTGTGAGATGGTATATTATTGTGGTTTTCATTTGCATTTCTGTAGTGATCAGTGATACTGAGCTTTTTTTTCACATGCTTATTGGCTGAATGTGTGTATTCTTTTGAAAAGTGTTTGTTCATGTCCTTTGTCCATTTTTAATGGGGTCATTTGTTTTCATCTTGTAAATTTGTTTCAGTTCCTTATAAATGCTGGATATTAGACATTTGTCAGATGCAAAGTTATGCAAAAATTTTCTCCCATTCTGTCGGTTGTCTGTTTATTCTGTTGATAGTTTCTTTTACTTTGCAGAAACTCTTTAGTTTAATTAGATCCCATTTGTCAATTTTTGATTTTGTTGCAATTGCTTTGGCATCTTTGTCATGAAATCTTTGCCTGTTCCTACGTCTAGAATGGTATTGCCTATGTCGTCTTCCAGGTTGTTTATAGTTTCGGGTTTTACATTTAAGTCTTTAATCTACCTTGAGTAGATTTTTGCATATGGTATTAGGAAGGGGTCCAGTTTCAATCTTCTGCTGTGACTAGCTAGTTATTCCAGCACCATTTATTGAATAGGGAGTCCTTATCCCATTGCTTGTTTTTGTCAGCTTTGTTGAAGATGAGATGGTTTTAGGTGTGTGACCTTATTACTGGTCTGTCTACTCCATTTCACTGGTTTATGTGTCTATTTTTGTAGACAACTGGGTTACTGTAGCCCTGTAGTACAGTTTGAAGTTGGATAGCATGATGCTTCCAGCTTTGTTCTATTTGCTTAGGATTGCCTTGGCCATTTGGGCTCTTTTTTTTAGCTCCCTATGAATTTTTAAACAGTTTTATGTAGTTCTGTGAAGAATGTCATTGGTAGTTTGATAGGAATAGCATTGAATCTGTAAATTGCTTTGGGCAATGTGGCCATTTTCATCCTATTGATTCTTCCTATCCATAAGCATGGAATGTTTTTCCTTTTGTTTATGTCATCTCTGATTTCTTTGTGAATGTTTTGTATTTCTCCTTGTAGAGATTTTTCACCTCACTAGTTAGTTGTGTTCCTAGGCGTTTTATTTTTTTACTGTCATTTGGGAATGGGACTGCATTCCTGATTTGGCTTCCAGGTTGACTGTTGTTCATGTACAAAAATGCTAGTGATTTTTTGTATGTTGATTTTGTTTCCTGAGACTTTGCTGAACTTGTTCATTAGATCAAGGAGCTTTGGGCAGAGACTGTGGGTTTTCTAGGTATAGGATTATATCATCTGCAAACAAGGCTAGCTTGACTTCCTTTCTTTCTATTTGGATGTGCTTTATTTGTTTCTCTTGCCTGATTGCTCTGGCCAAGACTTCTGATATTATGTTGAATTGGAGTGGTGAGAGACAGCATCTTTGTCTCGTGCTGGTTTTCAAAGGGAATGCATTTAGCTTTTGCCCATTCAGCATAATGTTGTCTGCGGGATTGTCATAGATGGCTCTTATTGTTTTGAGGTATGTTCCTTCAATGCCTAGTTTATTGAGAGTTTTGAACGTGAAGAGATATTAAATTTTATCCAAAGGCTTTTTGGCATCTATTGAGATCATGTAGTTTTTGTCTCTTGTTCTGTTTATATGATGAATCATAGTTATTTATTTGCATATGTTGAATCAACCTTGAATCTTAGGGATAAAGCTTGAATGTGATAGATATGCTTTTTGATGTGCTGCTGGATTTGGTTTGACAGTATTTTATTGAGGATTTTTGCATCAGTATTCATCATGGATATTGGTCTGTTTTTTTTGTGTGTTTTTTTTTTCTGTTTTGTCTCTGCCAGGTTTTGGTATCAGGATGATGCTGGCCTCATAGAATGAGTTAGGGAGGGGTCCTTCCTTTCAATTTTTGGGAATAGTTTCAGTAGGAATGGTATCAGCTCTCAACTCTTCTCCTTTGTATATCTGATAGAGTTCAACTCTGAATCCATCTGGTCCTGGGCGTTTTATTTTTTGGAGGTTGGTAGGCCATTTATTACTGCTTCAGTTTTGGAGTTCATTATTGGTCTGATCAGGGATTCAGTTTTTTCCTGACTCAGTCTTGGGAGGATGTATATATCCAAAAAATTTTCCCATTTCTTCTAGATTTTCTAGTGTGTGTGCACAAAAGTGTTCATAATATTCTTTGATATTTTGATAATATTCAGGTCAGGGAAATATCCTGTTTGTCATTTATAATTGTGTTTATTTGGCTCTTCTCTCTTTTGTTTTTTATTAGTCTAGCTAGCAGTCTATCTAATTTATATTTTAAAAACTCCTGGATTCATTGATCCTTTGAAAGGGTTTTTATGTCTCAGTCTCCATCAATTCAGTCCTGATTTTGATTATTTCTTGTCTTCTGCTGGCTTTGGGGTTGCTTTGTTCTTGCTTCTCTAGTTCTTCTACTTGTGATGTTGTTAATTTGAGATGTTTCAACTTTTTCATGTGAGCATTTAGTGCTATAATTTTCTTCTTAAGACTGCCTTAGCTGTGTCCTAGAGATTCTGGTTGGTTGTATCTTTTTTCTCATTAGTTTCAAAGAACTTCTTGATTTCTACCTTAATTTAATTATTTACTTAAAAGTCATTCAGGAGCAGGTTATTCAATTCCCATGTAAGTGTATGGTGTTGAAGGATTTTCTTAGTCTTGATCCCTAATTTTATTGTGCTGTTGTGTGAAAGAATAGTTGTTATGATTTCAGTTCTTTTGCATTTGCTGAGGAGTGTTTTGTGTCTGATTATGTGATTGACTTTAGAGTATGTGCCCTGTGGTGATGAGAAGAATGTGTGGTCTGTTATTTTGGGTTGGAGAGTTCTGTAGAATTTCTATCAGGTCCATTTGATCCAGTACTGAGTTCAGTTCCTCAATATCTTTGTTAATTTTTTGCCTTGGTGATCTGTCTAATACTGTCAGTGGGGTGTTAAAGTCTCCCATTGTTATTGTGTTGGAGTCTAAGTCTCTTTGAAAGTCTCTTAAGAACTTGCTTTATAAATCTGGGTGCTCCTCTGTTGGGCATATATATATTTAGGATAGTTAGGTCTTCTTGTTGAATTGAACTCTTTACCATTATGTAATGCCCTTCTTTGTCTTTTTAAATTATTGTTGGTTTAAAGTCTGTTTTGTCTAAAATTAGTATTGCAACTCTGATTTTTTTCTGTCTTCCATTTGCTTGCTAGATTTTTCTCCATCCCTTTATTTTGAGCCTATGGATGTCGTTGTATGTAAGATGGGTCTCTTAAAGACAGCATACCAATGGGTCTTGCTTCTTTACCCAGCCTGCCATGTTATGCCTTTTAATTAGGACATTTAGCCTGTTTACATTCAAAGTTAATATTGATATATGTGGATTTGATTGTGTCATCATGATGTTTAGGCGATTATTATGCAGAATCTTTTGTGGGGTTGCTTTACAGTGTCACTGGTCTGTGTACTTAAGTGTGCGTGTGTTTTTTAGTGGCCGGTAATGGTTTTTCATCTTCATATTTAGAGCTTCCTTTAGGAGCTTTTAAGGAATGTCTGGTGATAAATTCCCTCAGCATTCGCTTGTCTGAAAAGGATTGTATTTCTCTTTCACATATTAAGCTTAATTTGGCCACATATGAAGTGCTGGGTTGGAATTTCTTTTCTTTAAGAATGTCGAATGGCTGGGCATGGTGGCTCATGCCTATGATCCCAGCACTTTGGGAGGCCAAGGTGGGTGGATCACCAGAGATCAGGAGTTCAAGACCAGCTGGCCAACATGGTGAAAGCCTGTCTCTACTTAAAGAATACAAAAATTAGCCAGGCATAGTGGCGTGTGCCTGTAATCCCAGCTACTCAGGAGACTGAAGCAGTATAATTACTGGAACGTGGGAGGCAGAGGTTGCAGTTAGCCGAGATCACGCCACTGTGCTTCAGCTTGGGTGACAGAACAAGACTCTGTCTCAATAAATAAATAAACAAATAGCAAAAAATAAAAAAAAAAGAATGTTTAATACTGGCCCCCAATCTCTTCTGGCTTGTAGGGTTCTGCTGAGTGGTCCCCTGTTAGTCTTATGGGCTTCCTTTTGTAGCTTATCTGATCTTTTTCTTTAGCTGCCTTAACAGTTTTTTCTTTCATTTCAACCATGGAGAATCTGATGACTGTGTGTCTTGGGGATGATCTTCTTGTGAAGTATTTTACTGAGGTTATCTGCATTTCCAGAATTTGAATGTTGGCCTCTCTAGCTGGGTTGGAGAAGTTCTCATGGATGATATCCTAAAATATGTTTTCCAAGTTGCTTACACTCTCCCTGTCTCCTTCAGGGACACCAGTGAGTTGTAGATTTGGTCTCTTTCCATGATCTCATATATCTTAGAGGTTTTGTTCATTCCTTTTTATTTTTTTCCTCTATTTTTGTCTGACTGTCTTATTTGAGAGTTGAGAGCTGATACCATTCCTACTGAAACTATTCCCAAAAATTGAAAGGAAGGACCCCTCCCTAACTCATTCTATGAGGCCAGCATCATCCTGATACCAAAACCTGGCAGAGCCAAATAAACTGTCTTATTTCAGAAAGCCAGTCTTAAAGCTCTGGTCTATTCTGCTATTAATACTTGTGATTGCATTATAAAATTCTTGTAGCATGTTTTCAGCTCTATCAGGTTGATTACATTCTTTTCTATACTGGCTATTTTGTCTGTCAGCTCCTGTATCATTTTATTGTGATTTGTATCTTCCTTGGATTGAGTTTCAGTGCATTCCTGCATCTCAATGATGTTCATTCCTATCCATATTCTGAATTTTATTTCTGTCATTTCAGCCACCTCATCCTGGTTCACAACTTTTGCTGGAGGGGTAGTGCAGTCATTTGAAGGAAAGAAGACACTCAGGCTTTTTGAGTTGTCAGAGTTCTTGAGCTGGTTCTTTCTTATCTTTATGGGCTGATGTTTCTTCATGCTTCGAAGTCGCTGACGTTTTGATTTTTTTTTCTTTTATCCTATTTGATGACCTTGAGTGTTTGATTGTGCTATAAGGTGGGTTCAGCCAACTGGCTTTATTTCTGGAATATTTTAGGGGACCAACACTCAGCTCCCATCTCCCGGACTGTGTTCCCGTAACTCTGGGGGACTTTTATCAGCCTCAAACTTTGTTCTCTGTCTCCTTGAGGTTAGGGATCCATTGTGTTGGGGGTGCTGAGGTGCTCCTGGACCACTATTCACTATACTCCAATGGGTAGTGTCAGCAAAAGTGTTTTATAGTGCAGTGGCAGTGGGATCCATCCTCATTTATACATTCCAGCAGCAGCAGCAGTGTAGTGGGGTGCACACTCATTGGCTGCAGCGGGGTGCTAGCAGGTGCCAGGGTGCCTGCCTCCATGCAGGTAGTCACCAAAGTGGTGGAGGCAGCATGGCTCAAGGGGGAGGGCAGGGGGTCCCTGCTGGCAACTGTACCCATGGTTGTGCTGGTGATGGTGTTAATATGGGGATGGGGCACTGGTGGCCATAGGTCTGTGTGCCCTCTTTGTGTGCTGCGGGCAGTGTTGGTAACTCAGGGAGGGAGTTGGTCGGCTGTTCTCTGTGCCTAGTGTTACTCCCACACCAGTGTTGGCAAGGGTGGGGCACTGGCAGGCGTGGGGCTGGCTGGCTCTTTCCTGCCAAGGCTTTGACTACAGTGGTGGTCCAATAGGGGATTGGGGCACGGGAACAGAGTGAGGTGCTGGTGGGGCAAGGAAGGTTACCCTCCAGGCCCCTCATCCCTACCCACTACACACACTGCTGGCAAAGCTATGTGGGAGGTGGCCATGGGGAGGGAACTGGAGGGCTGGTGTATGGCATGGGGGCAGTCCCACTGAAGCTGTCTACCAGTCAGGCATAGTCTGCCTGTGAAAGACCTATGATGTGGGCCCCCAGGGCACCTGAGGCTGCACTGTAAGCAGGTGTGGCCATGCTGGGGCCCCAGGAGAGGACAGCAGACCAAGGGGTGCTTAGATTGGACCAGCCCTATCTGATGGGCAAGAACCACCTTGAAGAGTTTAGGTCTCACAGTTCCTCTAGGGGTAATGTCTCCTATAGGAACAAGTTGAGCCTAGGGGATGGGCATTCCTGGCTGTGTTCCTCTACAGACACTCCCACACCAAACCCTCTGGGCTCTGCATTAGCTAACATACTGCACCTACCACTTCTCTAAGCAGCTGTCCCTGCCAGCTGAGTGTCTGTGGTGGTTAAGGGGGTATCCTGCTGAGATTCCAGAAGCCCATGGCGAGAACAGCTTGCTCCTTGCCAGTTCAACTCACCCATTTCCCCAGAGTTGTTGGGGGTCAGGAACAAGTCCAGGTGCAAAGTCGCCCTGTGCTCGGTTCCCAGCTTTCTGCCCCCAGCCAAGCTACTGTGTCAAATGCAGTTCTCTTAAAGGAAAAATAAATTTGCCAAAAATTAGGGGCACCTATTTGAAATGTGATTGGCCATATATGTAGTTCTGGAGAAAGATGAGGAACTCACAGTCACTTACGTTAAGAAGTACACAATTACAGACACATTAACCACCTTGTGTGGTGTGAGAGGATATATGTGATACTAGGCACAGAAGAGAAATGCATTGGGAACCTAAAGAAAGAAAACTTCTCTGTGAGGCATGTTACAAAGGGTGATATGATAAATTACTTGGGATTAGTATATGGTAGAAATATTTTGTAAGAGGAATGCATTATTGAAGACATTATGCAATTCAAAATTCATGTAATTCAAAACTAATTTTAAAGATTGGCTGGTGTTATTACTTACAAGCTAAAGTGGCATTGGTAACTGCAATACCATAAACAAAGTTTATTATTCATTTCTGATGATTTTGAAATTATTTATTGACAAAATATTTCTTTTGGGAGATTCACATCGTTTTAAAATTTGAGTATAAAGTGATATTTTAATAACGTTTCTTATTATACTCTGAAGTATGCACAATTGTAAGTAGCTCAATTGTGCTTGTGTTATAGGCAACAGGATTTCACCAACAGGAATAGGGCAGGTAGAAGATTTTTTGTAATACCTGTAGATGCAATATTGCAAGGTATACTTCAAAGAATTATTAAGAAATAATATCGTTCATATACTTTAGGTATCTCTGACTGGAAGGTGCTACAATGTAACTCTTAGTGGTAATGTGAGAGCCATTTTTGTGCCTATAAAAAAATGATTTCAGTCATGTAGAATCAAAGCTGAATGCTGCTTGAGTTTTTTAGTTGGGGCCTAATCGTTCTAAATGATCAAAATTCTCTCAAAGCTGATATTAGAAGATTTAACAGAAAAATAAAATCCTATCAAGAGGCTGGTACTTGGTAAGGCAAGGTCATGACAGTAAAGTTAAATTTTGTTCCTGAATGATGTTTTGTTCCCTCTGGGCAGTACCCTTAATGCTTCATGAAAGGGAAGTGTCTGAAAAGAAGAAAAGTTACGTATTAGAATGCACACCACCTAAATTATTTCATTTCCTTTTGCTCATATTTTATAAATACCATAGGACATATATTTTTAGGCAGTAGTTCATTTTGAATTGTTATATTGAAGAACTTGTCCTTCACAGAGCACATCTTGTATTTTTATTCCATGCCTTTTGTTAAACTTGTTCTTTTTTGGTTCACACTAAATTAGTCAAAACCCTTATTAGAAAGCAACAAGAAATTAGGTTAGCCCAGGAGCAAAAGTGCTTATGGATGATTTTGAGAAAATAATTCAAGCTTGTTTCATGCGATTGACAGAGGCAAAATATAGCGAAATTTTTTCAGCTGTGCAAAATTTAGGGCATCTCAGAGAAAGCAAAATCTTTAGTGTTCATAATCTTCTGTATATGTTACTAATTTAAGTGTCAAAAATGTTATTCATCGCTTTATTTAAGTGAGCGTGATTGTTAAAATATTTTGCAATGCTAAAAAATGTAAACTCATGGAAAGAACATGGGAATTGTATCACTTATTCTTTTTTAAGATTGCTTCTGTCAGCTCTTGGCACATCAGCTGGGGAAAATAAAGAAAAAAACATCATTTCCTCAGTTTTGATTGTGAGCTTGGAAAAGTTACAGAAGTATGCATCTAAGTAATATTTTTTATAGCCACTTGTTTTCTATTTGTAGTATGCTGCCATTTAAAAAATGGTTGTATCATACTTTAAAATTTATTGGTAATATAAAGGCTACCTTAAGGAAGTATTTGCTTCATTCTCTACAGTCTCCGTGGATGCCAAGTGTCTTAGTCAGTTTGGGCTGCTATAACATATACAGATGTTCCTCCATTTACAATGGGGTTACATCCTATTAGGCCCATTGCAAGTGGAAATATTGAAGTCAAAAATGCATTTAATACACTTAGCCTACTAAACATCATAGCTTAGGCTAGCCTACCTTAAACGTGCTCAGAACACCTAACATTAGTTCATAGTTGGGCAAAAGCATTTGGCAACACAATACACTATAGGGTATTTGTCATTTACTGGTGACAGCATGGCTGACTGGGAGCTGCGGCTCACTCTCACTGTCCAGAACCACAAGAGAGTACTGTGCTTACATATTACTAACCCAGGAAAGGGTCAAAATTTGAATTTCAAAGTACAGTTTCTAATGAATGCATATTGTTTTCAACCGTCTTAAAATTGAAAAAAAAATTAACGCTTGTAAGTCAGGAACCACCTGTACAATAAAGAAAAGAAAGTTTCTGAAAGTAGGAATTAACCTCACCACTTTGTCTTTTGTTTCAGTGACTCCTGTAGTTATTTCCTTCAAGAAATATGTCTTCTAAACCTCTATTGTTCAGAATAATTATATTAACATAGTCACATAGAACACATAAGATAGTCATTTTAAAAAGAAAGATCTTTCCAAGTTCAAGTGAAGGAAAAAGTTAAGCAAAAAGCACTATGATTTTTTATGATCACTTTCTCAGAGATCTGGGCAAAGTAGGAGAACGTTATGTGATGCCAGCTAAGAATATCAATTTCTATATGGTTTAAACCAGAGTAATGCTGGGATGTTGACCTCAGCTGCCAGAGAAAAAGCCCAGGGCTGCACCCTGTAAAATCACCTGCTCCAACATGAACTTTGGTCTCTAGACTTGTGTTATTTGATAATTCAGAGCAGCCTCTACCTTGGTAACAGGTGTCTGGGATTAGAAGTGAAACCTCAGCTGCAGTGATGTCTCACATGCATGTAGCTTAGAACTCCTATGAGATACTGGGACTTGCCTATTGGAGGAGAGGGATAGGATGCCTCTCAGAGCAGCTGGCATTGTGGACATTCTTCCCATAGAAGGAACAGGAAAAAATACGCTTCTATCTTGAGCATACACAACTCGCTAACACAAGAACTCTTCAGGGAGATGGGGAAGTCTGTCAAGATTTTTCCTTCAGTATTCTTTTATTAGACTGATTATTATAAATAAGAAAAGCTTATCATGAAAATGATGAACACTTAGGTCTAATATTTTCTTTGAGTATATATTTTTGATTGGCAACTAATTATGTATTATATCTACAACTGGAATTAATAATTAAAAATAAAAACGTGTCCTCTTTGAAAATTACAGATTCTGTTAGAAGCTTCATATTAAAAAATCTTAAAGTTGGGTGGTTCAGGTTAGTAAATATGTAAGTGCTTTTCATGTAAATGATGTCCAGCAAAGGAAAGAAAAAGTCTCTGGGTACATATGTTCAGTGATGTATATACTTTTGTGAAGCCACTGCAAGCTTAGCACTTTGAATTAAAAAAAAGTCCAAGGGTTATGTGGTTCAAGACAGAGAAAAAGATAAAACTGTGGCAGTCATCTGGCAAAGAAGGTTTAAGAAGGAAAACAAGCTTATGTTCTATACGTGGTAGAAGCTTTGTTAAATGTCGACATGTAAAATCTTCTACTCGTGACTTTTTTTTTTTGAAACTTACAATTAGAAAAGACTTTAGCTATACTCTGGTCCAAACGTTTCACTTTCAACAGTCCCAGAAATTCTAAGTCACTGGTTGTGTGAATTGGAAGTGACTTCTTAGCCACTATAGGCTTCAGTGTTTCACACTGTAAAAAAATGTATTCTATGTTTATCTCCAACCGTAAAATTCAAGGCTATTTCTTTAATTTTAGTGCAATATTTGTAACTATTCGCTCAAGGAATTTCATTACCTGTAATAAATATCTCCCATTAATTTCGTGTCAGTGTATCTGTGTCTGTGTTTATTTGTATACATTTATCTATGATTGCAAAGAGTTGCCAGGTAGATTTAGTAAGGGACAAGTATAGGTTCAAGAAAATGGCCACAAGGAGCAATTTTTTTAAATGAAATTATGAAGTTTGAAAGTTGCTGAATGCTACAAAAATAATATAAAAACACTAATTATACCTCACACTCAAATTTAACTGTTGTTAACTTTATGCCATATTTGTTTTGAGACTATATATACAATTTAGAAATAAAATATTATAGTTCAGTCCTGCTTCAAATCTCTCTTTTGCCTTACTTGCTTTTCTCCTTTTTCACAGGTAACCACCATTCTAACCACTATTGTATGTGCCCTTTCCATCTACATTTTTAACTTTGCATAATATCATTATGGGGAATATCATTAAAACAATGCATAATATTGTTTGGTATGTACTAAAAATATACATAAATTATATTTCATTGGCTATATTTACAAACTAATTTTCTACTGATTAATATATTTTTGAGATTTATCCATGTGGATATGTTTAACTTGATGCAACACATTATAAAATTTATTGATTCTTCCCTAGATGGTCAGTTTATTTCACTAAGATAAATAATGTTATAGTGAACCTACTTGTACTTGTATATGATTAAGTGTTGGGTTGCTGGAAATTATTAAAGATTTCCAAATCTCCACTATGAGAGTATCAAAATAAGAGTCCTCATGAACAGCAGTAAGTGTGTGGAAGTTTCAATTTTTCCACATTATCACCAACATTTTGGTTTAATACATTTAAAAATGTTTGCTGGGTTTGAGGCATCATTGTTTAAATTTTCACTTCTCTAATAATAAAGTTAAGCATTTTTCCATAAGTATTGGCTATTCAGGTTTCTTCTTCTGTGAATTACCTATGCATATCCTTTATACCTTTTTCTTTTAGGTTTTTATTTGGTAGAGGTGTCTTGTTCTTGTTGACTGGTAAAATGTTTTTCTTTTAGGCACTAATCTTTGCCAGTTATGGGTGTGGCACATCTTTTCACCCTCTTTATAGCTTGTCTGTTTCACTTTAAAATAATATAGTCTTTGTTTTCTATAGAAGTTTTTAAAATGCTAGTTTAAATGTAGTTTATAGGTTTAATTTAAATATAAATCTTTTATGTTATTGCCTTTTTTTCTGTCATGTTTAAGAAATACTTCCCTATTCAGACACCATAAAGCTATTTCATATTTTCTTCTAAAAATTAGCTTATCTTTTAAAACTTTTCATATATACCTAAAATTAATCTCTGCCATCTTGATCCACATACAGCTAGAGTAGAGATGAGCAAAAAAGTGTGTAAGGCTGTGATAACAGTGTTAGTGAAGATGCAGAGGTGAGAGAACTCATGGAAAGTGCAAGGAAACAACAACAACAAAAATCACAGTTAAGTTGAATCATAGGGTATGTTATCGGATGGGTGGAAGGGGAAAAGTAAGTAGGTGAAACTAGTGGGTCTTTTTATATGAGGTCTTAAATCCATTTTAAAGAGTTTGGTGTTTACATTGAGATTGGTAGGCAACAGTTGCAAGGTGTTAGCAGAGAATAACATCATCAAAGATCTATTCATTTTAAGAATGATTACCTGTAATGTGGAGAATGACTGGAAGGGACAGGATGAGGCAGGGCAAAATAGGTAGAAATCATGTAATAATTCAAGGCCAAGTCAATGACAACTGAGTCTAGTATAGAGACAGTCCCTGTACTACACATCTCCAGAGGTGAATTTAGTAATGTAACCAGATTGCCTGTAATGTCAATCATAATAGCTTTGGCTATCAAGTCTATAGAAGCTAATGATGATGAAAAAAACTTAAAAATTTTGAAGAGAATATTTCCTCTAGGACCCATGAAGGCACTTTAAGAAATGCCTTACAGTTCATTGAGCAGCATAGATGTCATGAACATAGGAACAATTTAGAGAATCTATAAGGTCAGCAGAGAAGAAAACAGTCTGCCAAGAATCAGACTCATCTTTAAGGAGTAACTTTGTTTATAAACATTTCTTTTAAGTTTGATGTAATCCCATGTTATTTATTTGTGCATTTGTTGCCTGTGCTTTTGGGCCCTATCCATAAACATCATTGCCAGACCAATATCATGGGACTTTCTCTCTTAAGTTTTCTTATAATAGTTTTTTTTATTATTATTATACTTTAGGTTTTAGGGTACATGTGCACAATGTGCAGGTTTGTTAAATATGTATCCATGTGCCATGTTGTTTTGCTGCACCCATTAACTCGTAATTTAGCATTAGGTATATCTCCTAATGCTGTCCTTCCCCCCTCCCCCCACCCCACAACAGTCCCCCCCGGAGTGTGATGTTCCCCTTCCTGTGTCCATGAGTTCTCATTGTTCAGTTCCCACCTATGAGTGAGAACATGCGATGTTTGGTTTTTTGTCCTTGAGATAGTTTACTGAGAATCATGGTTTCCAGTTTCATCCATGTCCCTACAAAGGACAGGAACTCATCATTTTTTATGGCTGCATAGTATTCCATGGTGTATATGTGCCACATTTTCTTAATCCAGTCTATCGTTGTTGGACATTTGGGTTAGTTCCAACTCTTTGCTATTGTGAATAGTGCTGCAATAAACATACGTGTGCATATGTCTTTATAGCAGCATGATTTATAGTCCTTTGGGTATATACCCAGTAATGGGATGGCTGGGTCAAATGGTATTTCTAGTTCGAGATCCCTGAGGAATCGCCACACTGACTTCCACAATGGTTGAACTAGTTTACAGTCCCACCAACAGTGTAAAAGTGTTCCTATTTCTCCACATCCTCTCCAGCACCTGTTGTTTCCTGACTTTTGAATGATGGCCATTCTAACTGGTGTGAGATGGTATCTCACTGTGGTTTTGATTTGCATTTCTCTGATGGCCAGTGATGATGAGCATTTTTTCATGTGTTTTTTGGCTGCATAAATATCTTCTTTTGAGAAGTGTCTGTTCATGTCCTTCACCCACTTTTTGATGGGGTTGTTTGTTTTTTTCTTGTAAATTTGTTTGAGTTCATTGTAGATTCTGGATATTAGCACTTTGTCAGATGAGTAGGTTGCAAAAATTTTCTCCCATTCTGTAGGTTGCCTGTTCACCCCGATGGTAGTTTCGTTTGCTGTGTAGAAGCTCTTTAGTTTAATTAGATCCCATTTGTCAATTTTGGCTTTTGTTGCCATTGCTTTTGGTGCTTTAGACATGAAGTCCTTGCCCACGCCCATGTCCTGAATGGTATTGCCTAGGTTTTCTTGTAGGATTTTAATGGTTTTGGGTCTAACATTTAAGTCTTTAATCCATCTTGAATTAATTTTTGTATAAGGTGTAAGGAAGGGATCCAGTTTCAGCTTTCTACATATGTCTAGCCAGTTTTCCCAGCACCATTTATTAAATAGGGAATCCTTTCCCCATTTCTTGTTTTTGTCAGGTTTGTCAAAGATCAGATAGTTGTAGATATGTGGCATTATTTCTGAGGGCTCTGTTCTGTTCCATTGATCTATGTCTCTGTTGTGGTACCAGTACTATGCTGTTTTGGTTACTGTAGCCTTGTAGTATAGTTTGAAGTCAGGTAGCATGATGCCTCCAGCTTTGTTCTTTTGGCTTAGGATTGACTTGGAGATGTGGGCTCTTTTTTGGTTCCATATGAACTTTAAAGTAGTTCTTTCCAATTCTGTGAAGAATGTCATTGGTAGCTTGATGGGGATGGCATTGAATGTATAAATTACCTTGGGCAGTATGGCCATTTTCACGATATTGATTCTTCCAACCCATGAGCATGGAATGTTCTTCCGTTTGTTTGTATCTTCTTTTATTTCATTGAGCAGTGGTTTGTCGTTCTCCTTGAAGAGGTCCTTCACATCCCTTGTAAGTTGGATTCCTAGATATCTTATTCTCTTTGATGCAATTGTGAATGGGAGTTCACTCATGATTTGGCTCTCTGTTTGTCTGTGATTGGTGTACAAGAATGCTTGTGATTTTTGCACATTGATTTTGTATCCTGAGACTTTGCTGAAGTTCCTAATCAGCTTAAGGAGATTTTGGGCTGAGACGATGGGGTTTTCTAGATATACAATCATGTCATCTGCAAACAGGGACAATTTGACTTCCTCTTTTCCTAATTGAATACCCTTTATTTCCTTTTCCTGCCTGATTGCCCTGGCCAGAACTTCCAGCACTATGTTGAATAGGAGTGGTGAGAGAGGGCATCCCTGTCTTGTGCCAGTTTTCAAAGGGAATGCTTCCAGTTTTTGCCCATTCAGTATGATATTGGCTGTGGGTTTGTCATAGATAGCTCTTATTATTTTGAGATACGTCCCATCAATACCTAATTTATTGAGAGTTTTTAGCATGAAGCGTTGTTGAATTTTGTCAAAGGCCTTTTCTGCATCTATTGAGATAATCATGTGGTTTTTGTCTTTGGTTCTGTTTATATGCTGGATTACATTTATTGATTTGCGTATGTTGAACCAGCCTTGCATCCCAGGGATGAAGCCCACTTGATCATGTTGTATAAGCTTTTTGATGTGCTGCTGGATTCGGTTTGCCAGTATTTTACTGAGGATTTTTGCATCACTGTTTACCAAGGATATTGGTCTGAAATTCTCTTTTTTGGTAATGCCTCTTCCAGGCTTTGGTATCAGGACAATGCTGGCCTCATAAAATGTGTTAGGGAGGATTCCCTCTTTTTCTATAGATTGGAATAGTTTCAGAAGGAATGGTACCAGTTCCTCCTTGTACCTCTGGTAGAATTCGGCTGTGAATCCATCAGGTCCTGGACTCTTTTTGGTTGGTAAGCTATTGATTATTGCCACAATTTCAGAGCCTGTTATTGGTCTTTCAGGTTTTACATTTAAATCTTTAATCCCTTTTAAGTTGTTTTTGAGTTAATACATTTTTTTTAGTATATGGTGTGAGAATATGGTCTAATTTTATTCTTTTGCATGTGGATATCCAGTTATTTCAACACTATTTATTGAAGAGATTGCCCTTTCCTCGCTGTACATTCTTGGCACCTTTGTCAAAAATCAGTTTACCCTAAATGCATAAATTTATTTCTGGGCTTTCTGTAATATTCTGTTATATTAATCTTATATCTGTTTTTATGCCAGAACCATGCAGTTTTGATTACTATGGCTTTGTAGTATAATTTAAGGTCAGGTACTGTGTTGCCTGTAGTTATGTTCCTTTTGCCCAAGATTGCTTTGGCTATTCAGGAGGTTTTGTGAATGTTAGGAATGTTTTTTCCATTTCTGTGAAAAATGCCATCAATATTGTGATAAGGATTGTATTGAATCTGTAGATAGCTTTGAGGAATGTGCACATGTTAGTAATATCAGTTCTTCCAATCCATGATCATAGTATTTCTTTACTTTTTTTGTATTCTCTTCAAATTCTTTTTTATTATGATTATGGTATTTAATATACATTTTTTAATCTTTCAGGTGATTTGTATTATTTTTATAACTTTTAAGTTCAGGGTTACATGTGCAAGTTTGTTATGTAGGTAAACTCGTGTCATGGAGGGTTGTTGTATAGATTATTTTGTCACCCAGGTATTAAGCCTAGTGCTCATTAGTTATTTTTTCCTGATCCTCTCCCTCCTCCCACCCTCTACCCTCTGAGAGGCTCCAGTGTCTGTTGTTCCTCTATGTGTCCATGTGTTCTCATCATTCAGTTTCCACTTGTAAGTGAGAACATATATTTGGTTTTCTGTTTCTGTGTTAGTTTGTGAGGCATGATGGCCTCCAGCTCCATCCATGTTCCTGCAAAGGATATGATATTCTTTTCATAGCTGCATAATATTCCATGGTGTATATGTACCCCATTTTCTTTATCCAGTCTATCATTGATGGGCGTTTAAGTTAATTCCATGTCTTTGCTACTTTTCGATTTCTTTCCTCAATATTTAACACTTTTCGTTGTACAGATCTTTTACCTCCTTGGTTAAATTTATTTTTAAGTGTCTTTTTTATAGCCATTGTAAATGGGATTGTTCTCCTCATTTCATTTTCAGATATTTTTCTCTTGGTGTATAGAGATGCTGCTGATTATTCCTGTTGATTTTATATCCCGCAACATTACTGAGTTTGTTTATTGGCTCTAACAGTGTTTTTAGTGGGATCTTTAGGGTTTTCAATATGTAAGATTGTTCGGTCTGCAAACTGGGACAATTTTATTTCCTCCATTCCAATTTGATACTCTTATCTTTTTCTTGCCTAATTGCTATAAAAATGGTAAAAGTAGTCATCCTTGTCTTTTCCAGATCTTTTTTTTTTTAAAAAATATGCTTTAAGTTCTAGGGTACATGTGCACAACATGCAGGTTTGTTACATATGTATACATGTGCCATGTTGGTGTGCTGCACCCATTAACTCATCATTTACATTAGGTGTATCTCCTAATGCTATCCCTCCCCCCTCCCCCTACCCCACAACAGGCCCCGGTGTGTGATGTTCCCCTTCCTGTGTCCAAGTGTTCTCATTGTTCAATTCCCACCTATGAGTGAGAACACGCAGTGTTTGGTTTTTTGTCCTTGCAATAGTTTGCTCAGAATGATGGTTTCCAGCTTCATCCATATCCCTACAAAGGACATGAACTCATCATTTTTTTATGGCTGTGTAGTATTCCATGGTGTATATGTGCCACATTTTCTTAATCCACTCTATCATTGATGGACATTTAGGTTGGTTCCAAGTCTTTCCTATTGTATAGTGCCACAATAAACATACGTATGCATGTGTCTTTATAGCAGCATGATTTATAATCCTTTGGGTATATACCCAGTAATGGGATGGCCTAAACTATTACACTGAAGAAACTGTATGTGAGGAGTCAAAATACTATTTATGCAATTATTGTATTGGGTGGTATGTATTCTTAGTTCCAAGCACCAAGTCAAAGGTAAAAATCTGATAAACTCTATTTATAATTTGAGAATTATTACAACCTTATAAATATACTTTAAATTATATCTGTTTTAATTTAGATATGGAAACTAACATGTCCATTAATATTACAGGGTATTTGATAAATCATTTGGTATTCTTTCTTATAAAGCAGTGGTTTCCAACCTGAGATCCTCATGGCAATTATATGCCCAGTTATATGTCCACTGAAATTATATGCCCAATTTTGTGAACAGAAGTGTGAGTATAGAAAATGTACCCACAGAGAAGGATTATAAATTTCATGGTCTCCTCTTCTTCACCACCAATCTACTGATCTAGACTAAGCATTTCCTGTTTCTTTAACAGTTTTCATTTCCTTTTTTAAAGAAAAATCTTTAATAGATTATAAAAATGGAAGAGGCATGGATTATTTTATTTGCTGTGTTGAATGCTTTAAAAAGGCACTGGTAAGACCTCTGTAAGAGCTATAACATTTTTTTTTTCCTATTCCCACTTCCCTTCATCTGAACTTTATGTCTCTGGGTAACTTTTAGATTACCCCCAACTTTGTCCATCTTCTGCCACTTCCCCAGCCATGACTGTCTTCAACATCACTGCCCCAAAATCTTATGTTTTCTCTAAATTGCAACAGCTCTGAATAATGCAGTTTTGTCTTCTGGCTTACTTAGACATCCAGGCCTAAAATTGTGTAGAGTATATGTGTCTCTGTGTGTATGTTGGCATATGTGTGCATGCAAATATATGCATATGTTATTTCTTCTCAAATGCCTCAACTGAAGTTGAAAATTGTATTTTACTTGTGCAAAACCCAGATAATTATTTTCATATCCAGTGTCAGTTTGAATCAGTAGAAGACAGTGGATATCTAGAGTGATCTCTTAGTTTTACATTGATTTTGCCAGTTTGATTAAAAAATCTGTTGCTAGCTTGATATTTGCAAAACTGAGACCAGCGTTTGTGCTTAGTACTTTCTTCTTACTCACTGAAGGGGAGAATCAAATTGAAGGCATTCTTTATAGTTGCCATCTGAATGAGACATAATATATAATTCATAAACTGTTCTTATAATTACTGTTATGAGAAAAAAAGTAAGTAGTTTGTAAAACTTACCTCCTCGTTATATATCTAGCACACAAATAAGCTTTAAGGCAGTAGATTTCCAGCACAATTTTGTAATTTTTAAATGTTCTCATTATTTCATTTTTAAATTCTCTCATTATTCCAAGTTTTTCATTTCCTCTTAAGTGGCTCTGGCTCAGTAGTATAGGCTATCTATATTGTGCCTTCTCAATAATGTAATGTAATGATAAAACTTCTCATTACAAAAATATAGTCTGCCTGCCTCTCTTCACAGAATAACAAAAGGGGCAGAAATTTTAAACAAGAAACTTTGATGTGAGGAAAATATCTAGTGGGAGCATTAATAAAGGCCCCCACTTATTGAGCTTATTTTATGTAATGCTTATTACACTCCTACGAGTAGGATTATTACCATCTGTGTGTTATACATTATGAGATTGAGTCTAAGAGAGTTTGAATAATTTGCGTTAATTTATGTAGGTAGCAATTGGCAATGCCAAGATTCTGGCTCTCATTGGGTCATACTGAGGATTTAAGAAATTGAAATAGGTAAACCAGTGACAGCAGTAGCAACAACAGCGGAGCTCTTTCTGTTCCTCGATCTACAAACCTTTTCACTATAGAGTTTCATGCAGATGCAGAAGGATACAAGCATCCTTATATTACTTCTCAGTGTTTTGATTTACATGACAATTGTCAGGTTGACTTCAAGCTTCCCATTACTCTTGAATATATTCTTCCTCATTGTCTCAAAACCACCTTTATAAACATTCACCACTAACCCCAAATTCAGGACTGTATCCTGTTCAAAAGCCTTTCCTAGGGCTTTCTTTACTAGGTTAACTTTCTGCTTCAAAGGAGGGTCTCCTTCCTTCCTTTGGTGGCCTGAGCTAACCATCCCAGTCTAAAGAAATGGCATAGGGTTTAATAATGCACTAAACTATGTTCTGAAACCAGGAGACCATGTACTTCCTTTAACATTTCTTGTCCCTTTGAGAGATACACAATTCTCAGTCTCTTCCTCAATGGCAAACTACTGCACCCTTTCTTCCTAAAGAGAGGTCTAAGGAACTGAAGCTGCTTTTTTCTTTCTTCTCATCTTAGGGGTATATATTTGTAAGGCTTGGTTACAGAGTATAATTAATTTGCATCAACTTTTATGTTAGAGAGTGAGAATTTCAGTCTTTCTCCTTTTGCTTCAGATAACACCTCAGATAAAACTACATTGATCAAGGTCTCCTCGTGGCCCTGTATTGCTGACAGAAGATGCCCTCTTGTAAGTTAAGCAAGAGGTGTCCCTATTATTTCAAAAATGCAATACGTATCCCTGAAAACTTCCAAAGTAGATAATATTATCCTTACCTTTCTGCCTATCTAAGAACCCCTCTGGGCATTTCCTCACAGGAAATAGTGATTTTCTTTTGCTTCATGGCTGTGATAAGGCTAGTCAATTCCCAATCTCTGGTGGTAGCTCAGGTGTGAGAGCATAAACTTGTTTGACTGAAGACTGAGATGTCCTTAAGGAGCCTTAGTCCTTAGGTCCATAGTGCTTTTGATGCTTGCAATATTGTTTTCTCCCTAGAACTATGTGCTATTTCCCAGCCTCCAGGAGGACAGAGTGTGCAGTTGTCTCTTCATGTATTTGGAATACGCCTGCTGAGCTTTTTTAATCTTAAGGGAAGGAAGTACTGTTTTATTTGACTTATGGAGTACTGATATCTGCTCCCTGAGATTGAAGAAGTCACTGCTTCTATCACCTTGACAAAGAAAGATAATAAACTGACTACAACACTGCAAGCTAAAGGGAAACTTTGATCACTCTACATTTCCACAGTTACTTGTATCATCTTTTTATGAATACTTAGTATACACCAGGCACTTTGGATACATCAGCTCACTGAATCTTCACAGCAACACTGGAAGATAGTTGCTATTAATCTGCACTTAATATTCATACAAACTAGATCCAGAGAGGTTAAATAACTTGCTTATGATCACATAAATAGTAAGAGGCAGAGCTTTAATTCAAAGCCAATTCTTTTGGCACCAATTTGATGCTCTTTTTACTTTGCCTAGTATTTACAATAAAGCATTTTAGCGACTTTGGGACCACCAAAACCATTCTCAACAAAAAGCTATGGTTAATAAATTTTGTACGTGGTAGGTACTTAATCAGACGCCTGTTTTAGCAGTGAATGAGTCTTTAACAGGAGCATGTAATGTACAATCATGCAGTTACATTGACCTTAACTATCTTAAAACTGTTAGACAACTTCAATTACCTTTTCTGAATGATCTGGATAATAAAGGTGAGAATTATTCATTGTCTAAAACTTTCTCAGTATACAAATATTGACATATAAGATAGGCCAACCCATTTTCTGAATTCATTAAATAGCATTAAATGTTTTTACCATTCATATGGATACTTGGTTGTATAATAATGATTATGTTAAATTGTGTGTGTGTGTATGTCTGTCTTTTCTCCTCTACCATGTTGTCCTTATGTTTGAACACATTACTTATATAAAGGAAAGAAAGTGCAGTGATGTAAAAAGAGCACAGACTCCAGGATCTGGTGGATTAGGTTTGATAGCATACTCTACCAGTAAATGCCTGTGGGAAAGTTCCATAATATTTTAGCTCTGTTCCTTATCTGAAAAATGGAGGTAAACATGTATACCTTGCAGTGCGGATATGAAGCTTAATTGAGACAATATATGTTAAGTACATATAGAAACATGAGAGAAAATATTAAAATACAAAAAGAAAACATAGGCGGAAGCTCCAGGACATTGGTCTGGGTGGTTATTATTTGGATATGACCCCAAAAGCACAAGCAACAAAAGCAAAAATAGATCAGTGGGATTACATTAAACTAAAAAGCTTCTGCACGGCAAAGGAAACAATCAATAGGGTAAAGAGATAACTGGCTGGGCACGGTGGCTCATGCCTGTAATCTCAGCACTTTGGGAGGCCGAGGCAGGTAGATCATGAGGTCAGGAGTTTGAGACCAGCCTGGCCATTCTGGTGAAACTCTACTACTCTACTAGAAAATACAAAAAAGTAGCCGGGCATGTGGTGGCGCATGCCTGTAGTCCCAGCTACTCAGGAGGCTTTGACAGGAGAATCGCTGGAACCCAGGCAGTGGAGGTTGCAGTGAGCTGAGATTGCGCCATGGCAGTCCAGCCTAGGTAACAGAGTGAGACTCCATCTCAAAAAAAAAAAAAAAGAAAAAAAAGATAACCTACAGAATGGGAAAAATATCTGCAATCCACATATCAGATGAGGGATTAATATCCAAAATGTATAAAGAACTCAACTCAATAGTGATAAAACAAATAACCTGATTAAAGAATGGGCAAAAGACCTGAATAACCATTTCTCAATAGAAGACATAAAATTAGCCAAAAGGTATATGAAATTAATGCTCAATTACTAATTACTAATAATCAGAGAAATGAAATTAAAAGCATAATGAGACATCACCTCCCAACTGCTAGATTGGCTGTTATCAAAAAGATGACAATAATAAGTATTGGCAAAGATGCATAGAAAAGGGAACCTTGAACACTGTTGGTGAGAATGTAAATTAGTGCATCCATTGTGAAAAAAAGTATGGAAGTTCCTCAGAAAATTAGAAATAGAACCCCCATATAATACAACAATCTTAGTACTGGGTATATATCCAAAGGAAATGAAATCAGTATTTCAAGGAGATATCTGCACTCCCATGTACATTGTGGCATAATTCACAATAGCCAAGATATAGAATCAACCTAAATGTTCATCAAGGGATGAATGAATAAAGAAAATGTGGCATATATACAAAATTCAGCCATAAAAAGGGAGAAATTCTGTTATTTGTGATAAAATGAATGAACCTGAAGGATATTAAGTGAAATAAGCCTGGCACAGAAAAAAAGTACCATATGACTTCACTCAGATGTGGAACCTAAAAGAGTTGATCTCATAAAAATAGAGAGCAGAATGTTGATTACCAGAGGCTGAGATGCTTGGGGGATAGAGGGTGTGGTGAAAAGATGTTGGTCAATGGATCCAAAATTTTAGTTAGATAAGAGAAATAAGGCTGGGCGTGGTGGCTCACACCTGTAATCCCAGCACTTTGGGAGGCCGAGGCAGGTGGATCACGAAGTCAAGAGATTGAGACCATTCTGGCCAACATGGTGAAACCCCATCCCTACTAAAAATACATAAATTAGCCAGGCGTGGTGTTGGGTGCCGGTAGTCCCAGCTACTCGGGAGGCTGAGGCACAAGAATCACTTGAACCCGGGAGGCAGAGGTTGCAGTGAGCCAAGATCGTACCACTGCATTTCAGCCTGGCAACAGAGTGAGACTCTGTCTCAAAAAAAGAAAAAAAAAAAGAAATAAGTTAAAGAGATGTACTTTTACAACATAGTGACTGTAGTTAATAACAGATTGTATTCTAGAAAAATATTAAGAGAAAATGTTACATTTTCTTACCACAAATGATAACATTGTGAAATAATACATACATTAGTTAGCTAGGTTTATTCATTCTACAACGTATTCATACTTCAAAATATAATGTTGTACACAATAAATACATACATACAATTTTAGTAAATTCTAGTAATTTTTTGGTGTATGTTTTTGGATTTTTCTATATACATAATCATATCAGCAGTAAATAATGAGTTTTTCTTCCTCCTTTTCTTTTCTCTCCTTTCCTTCCCTTCTGTCCCCTCCCCATCTCTCTCTTTTCTTTCCCCCCTGCAATCCCTTGTAGTTTTTATTCTCTCTTGTCTTATTCTGCTGACTATAACTTCCAATAAAATGTTGAATAGAGGTGGTGATAGCAAGCATCTTTTCCTCTTTCCTATTCTCAGAAAGAAAGCTTTCAATGTTTGACCATAAAAACATTATTTTTTACTCTAGGTTTTTGGTAGACACACTATCATGTAAGGAATGTTCTCTTTTATTCCTCATTTGCCAACAATGTATATTTAAAATCATGAAAAGATGTGAATTTATCTGGACTCTTGATCTACATTTTTTAAAAATACTATTTTTCCTTTTAATTGGTTAATATAATGAATGGCATTCATGGTTTTCGTTTGTTTGTTTGTTTGTTTCCTAAACTAAGCATTTGAGTCTACAAAATTCCCTCTCATTGGTGATTATGCTGTCCATGACATTGGCACTGTGTCATTTTGGGTTCTTGATTTCATGTGGGAGCTCCATTCACCCATCCAAATGGAAGTTTATAGATACTATTGTTCAACAAATACCCCTAGGCTGAAACACCCTGAATGTTCACTTATATTTACATTGCTATGGTCACTTTTTTTGGTCTTGGAGTAGTACTTTTTTGATAGATCATGATGCATTTGGAAAGATGTTTTTAAATATTTTATCTACTGTATTTAGTTGTTTCCAACAGCCTGGTTTATCAGGGTATTTGTTACATATGCTGTTGGAAACAGATGTCTAATATATTATTTATTTTTTTCAAAAGAATCTGAAGCATATATACCAAATTGTCAAATTGTGTTAAATCTGAGTGAAGCACACATAGGTGTTTGTTACATTACCCTATAATTTTTGTATATTTAAAAAAAATCAATTATTTGCAATTTTTGAAGATAGTCCTTTTCTGCTTATCAGGGAAAGCATTCAGCACATTTTAAAATCCTTGACTTTCCCATCCCTTTAGATTATTCTCATTTCCCTTCACTGTCAAAATCATTTTCCCTGTGGCACTTCCAAGAGGGACTTTTCAGTCTTTTCATCTCGTGTTTGGTGGTGGGAACCCCAGAGCAATAAGCAAAAGCCTAAGGGCGTATGTGCTGCTTTTGTCTGTAAACAGTGGTGACTATCAAATCTTCACACTAACTTTCTGACATTTTTTATTTCTCTGTGAAAGTCACCTGTTTCCTCACCTCTGTTTTTTGGGGTTTTGGGGAGCTTTTCTCTAAAACTTTAAACAGAAATGAATCTAACTATAACCAAAAGCAGCAGATGTGAGCTTACATGTGGGAGATTAAAAAGCTAAAGTCACTGCCTTTCTACTTTTCCTCTAGCGAAATCTCAATATGAATACAGCTTACTACCCTTTACTCCCTTGTGTCTGCTTCCAAATACAGGTTGAAGGCATTACATTGTCCAGGACAGAACTACAATTTGTGTCACCAGGATGTGCCCAGAAAGGATGCCATCTGTTAAATGACTCACTATTAGAGAACAGACCCACATGGTGGGCTTTTAGGGGCTGAACTTTATAAAACTGAGCGTTCGTAAAAGGAAACTTGCCAGCTTCATAGGGATGTTTTAGGGTTAGAACTGCAATACCAGAATCAACATGAACTTGGATTAAATTTAAAATATACTTTCATTGTTATTACTTTTTAAACATATCTATCTCCGTATCTTTATCTATCTTTTGGAGGAATTAACGAATAGGTATTCTGTTTCTAAATGTATAAACAGCACTAAAATGGTTTTTCCTTTTGGATACTTCTAGAACCATGAATATGTAATTCTTTTCTTTAGAATACTTTGCAGATACTTTATGTAAGAGTTTATATATATTTACTTTGCTTCCACTTTTTTGAAAAGATCTTTGATAATTTAAAGAATTAAATTTATAAAAATTCAGGTACAGATGTATTTTTCAGTCTTCAGTATAATTTGTGTATCTCCATGCATTTTAAGGGATCTTGAGATAAAAAGGTTAACTTTTTTCAACTATATATTTTTTAAACAAAGTTAAACAACAATAATAGCAAGACTAAAGAATACTGAAATTAGGTAGAATATGGATCAGAAGATTGGCATAGGAAAAATTTTTGAATTTATATTAGTCCAATAAAAGGTTTCAATTTGGCTTTTTAATGTACTATGGAATATTATAACCCTTTCTGATTTTTTAATGCATTTTCATGCTTTGTTCCTTTATTGTTCCATAAAGTTCACCCACTCCCTTTCCATTACATTTTTTCCAAATAAAATCTCAGATAAAATGCAGTTCCACATTTATAGGAGATAATAAAAAAGCAGAGCTCAGGATGATACATATTTGACTTCTGTTTAGCTGCATTGTTTTATGATAGGCCATTAGAAGGCAGGAGAAGATAAGTGCTATGAAAAAGGAAACTGCGTTATTGTTTTTGGTAAACTATACGTAAACATTGGAGATATCAAAAATGAGTGAGACAGCAATATATACATAATTTCAACAGATGATTGAAATGTTTCTGTAAATTAAAAAAGTATTTTAATACTGCAAGGTGATAATCTTATTTATTGTATATTTTCATCCCTACACATGCATTTTTCTTGAGCTACTCAATAGGAATCTAAATATAGAAGGTGAGAAATCAAGATTGGCATTTACACGAACATGGCCTGTATTTTGTTGAAATATTGTGGTGCATGGTTTGAGTTAGAGTTCTTTTGGGTAATACAGAATTGGTTGTGAATGAAAGCACCCTTTCAGAGATCTTAGAAGGACTGCACTTCTCATAACTTGACATCTTCTACCTGCTTCTCTTCTTCTATCTCTTCCATTTATTCAACAACACCATAGGGTTTTTTTCTTTCTTTTTTTGTTAAAATATTCGTGAACATAAAAACGTACTCTCACACACTGAGCCAGGTGCGGGATATAATCTCCTGGTGTGCCGTTTGGTAAGACCATTGGAAAAGCGCAGTATTAGGGTGGAAGTGACCCGATTTTCCAGGTGCCGTCTGTCACCCCTTTCTTTGATTAGGAAAGGGAATTCCTTGACCCCTTGCACTTCCCGGTGAGGTGATGCCTCGCCCTGCTTCGGCTCATACTCAGTGCGCTGCATCCACTCTCCTGCACCCACTTTCCAACACTCCCCAGTCAGATGAACCCAGTACCTCTGTTGGAAATGCAGAAATCACCTGTCTTCTGCGTCGCTCATGCTGAGAGCTGTAGACTGGAGCTGTTCCTATTCTGCCATCTTGGCTCCATCCCTCTCCTCTAAGTGTTTTAAGAAGACATTGAATTTGTAAACTTCTGTATGTTTCTATTCAAAACGATGTTCCCCTCACAAACCACTTTTTGGCTGTAAACTCCAGGATGGCAGGTATTTTTGTTTTTGTATGTTTTTTTTTTTTTTTTTTTTTTTTTTTTTTGAGATGGAGTCTTGCTCTGTCACCCAGGCTGGAGTGCAGTGGCGCAATCTCGGCTCACTGCAAGCTCCGCCTCCCGGGTTCACGCCATTCTCCTGCCTCAGCCTCTCCGAGTAGCTGGGACTACAGGCGCCCGCCACCACGCCCGGCTAATTTTTTTTTGTATTTTTTAGTAGAGACGGGGTTTCACCGTGGTCTCGATCTCCTGACCTCGTGATCCGCCCGCCTCGGCCTCCCAAAGTGCTGGGATTACAAGCGTGAGCCACCGTGTATGTTTGTTTTTAATTATATTTTCAAATGCTAGTAAAATTCCGGCACAAATAAATATTAGAAGAAAGAAGGAAGGCAAGAGTTACTTGCATTGTTGAAAACAATAATAATGTCAACTGCATGTTGATAAACAGTAGAAATTCCTAAAATATATTAAAACAAGATAAAGATGATAAGATAAGACAATAATACCAATTCTTAGCTAAAAACTGAAGTATCATTACTTCTCTTCAGCATCTCCTGGGACTGAATCTATCCTCCCAGAGCCCATCTAGACAAAAGATCTCCATCTACTGGATAATGCGTGAACAGCATCTAACAAATATGATTCTTATGTATGTTAGGGAGTTAATTTCCCTTAAAAATGCATACCATGGAATGTCATATTTGGGACTGTTTTGTGAGATGGAGAGGAGATTAGTGTTACAGAGTGACTTGGAAGTGGTAAGGGGAAAATGTTCATAATTTACTTAATTTGCTGCTATTGTTACCGTATTATTCAGCCAGCATGTTCTATTTTTGAAATTAAAATACAGTTTTAGACCCAGGCACAGTGGCTTATGTGCTTACTGGGACAACAGGAAGCTGTGCCCACCAGCTGAGCTCATACAGAAGTGTGTTCTCTCAGCACACTGGGAGACTGAGGTGGGAAGATTGCTTGAGCCCAGGAGGTCGAGGTTGCAGTGAGCTGTGATCATGCTGCTGTACTCCATCCTAGGTGACAGACTGATACCCAGTCTCCAAAAAATAAAAGAAAAAGAAATATGATTTTTAAAAAATTTAATCATTGTCAATATGAGTTTGCTTAAATCCCCCTTCACCTTCCTTTCAGTTATAGTTTTAGGAGCCAACAAATGTATTTTCTTCCTTATTTCATGCGTTGAAGGACTTTTGGTAGGCAAGCTCTCTATAAGGGTTTGCTTTTAAGTTATTTTCTACACCCTGCAACTTGCCTTTTCTTTTCATTAATACCACCCTGGAGAAATGGCATATATGACAATGTGGCATTTATGACTTATACAATATAGCAATGTGGCTTATGGATGAATTAAAGGGTAATGCCCATCTTTTTTTTTTTTTCATTCAGTAGAGACGGATTTTTGCTATGTTGGCCAGGCTGGTATCGAACTGGCCTCAAGTGATGTGCCCACCTCAGCTTCCCAAAGTGCTAGGATTACAGTCATGAACCACCCAGTGCCCAGCTAGTGCCCATCTTTTTAAAAGGCAGTGGAGCTTCCTATTGTCCTGAGAAATATCTGGACAGCAAAGTGTATGACCCCACCCAACCCTGCCACTGGTAGTTAGGCAGGCATTGCATGCTAGAGCTTCTGGCCCTGTGGCCTGCTTCTGTGTGAACTCAACTGGTGGGCATAGCTTCCTGTTGTCCCAGTAAGCACATGGAGAGTAACATGGGCATTTCCACCCTCCCCTGCCACCGGTAGCCAGGTGAGCCATGACTGTTAGAGTTTCTAGCCCAGTGGTTTTACTTCTGCCTGAATTTGCTGAGGGATGCAGTCTTCTGTTGCTCTAGAAACATCCAGATGTCAGGGTGGGCAGGTCCACCAATCCTACCTCCCGTAGCTAGATGAGCCATACATGCTGGAGGTTCCAACCCGACAGTCCTGCTTCCACCTAAACTCTGTGGGCAGGTGCAACCTCGTGTTTTCACGGGAAGCACACAGACAGCAGATTAGGGCCAACCTGGCAAGGATATGGCTTATCTGCCACCTGTGGCCTCTGCCTGAGGAAGCCCTTGGACCACAACACCCAGAAGAAGAACTCAAGCATGGGGAGAATAATCAGAGGTGTCATTAAGACACAGTAGCAAACTAGCATCAAAGTCAGTCAACTGAACCCACCTTATACCATAATCAAACCCCCAAGGGCATCAAATAAGATAAAAGAAAAAAAAAAGTCTATTCAAAGGACAGCAACTTCAAAGATTAAAGGAACATCAGCCCACATAAATGAGAAAGAACCAGCATAAGAACTGGTTAACTCTGGCAACTCAAAAAGCCAGAGCACTTTCTCTCTTCCAAATGACCACATTTGTTCCCCAGCAAGGGTTCTCAATAAGGCTGAAATGGCTGAACTGACAGAAATAGAATACAGAATATGGATGGGAATGAAGATCATCAAGATTTAGGAGAATGTAGAAACTCAATCCACAGAATCTAAGAATCATAATAAAATGATACAGGAGCTGATATACAAAATAGCCATTATAAGAAAGAACCAAACTAATCTGATAGAGCTGAAAAATACACAAGAATTGCATAATGCAAATGTTATTAACAGCAGAATAGACCAAGCTGAAGAAAAAATTTCAGAGCTCAAAGACTGGCCCTCTGAAATTACTCAGTCAGACCAAAATAAAGAAAAAAGAATGAAAAATAATGAACAAATCCTCCAAGAAATATGGGATTACATATAAAGACCAAATCCATGACTCACTGATGTCCCTGAAAGAGGGAAAAAACAAGCAACTTAGAAAACATATTTCAGATATCATCCATGAAAACTTTCCCAACCTTGCTAGAGAGGCCAACATTCAAATCTAGGAAATGCAAATAATCCCTGTGAGATATTACATAAGGAGATCATTCCTAAGTGACATAATGATTACATTCTCTAAGGTCAAAATGCAAGAAAAAATGTTAAAGGCAGCTAGAGAGAAGGGGCAGATCACCTACAAAGGGAACCCCATCTGGCTAACAGTGCACTTTTAAGCAGAAACCCTACAAGCCAGAAGAGATTGGGGATATGTATTCAGCATTCTTAAAGAAAAAAAAAAATTCCAACCAGGAATTCCATGTCCAGCCAAACTAAACTTCATAAGTGAAGGAGAAATAAGATCCTTTTTCAGAGAAGCAAATTGTGAAATAGTTTGTTATGACTAGACCTGCCTTACAAGAGCTGCTGAAGGAAGCTCTAAATATGGAAAGGAAAGACCGTTACCAGCAAGTACAAAAACACACTTAAGTACACAGACCAGTAAACTATAAAGCAACCACAAAAAAGACTGCATTTAACATCAACAACTAACATCAAAATGACAGGATCAAATCCACAGATATCAAAACTAACCTTGAATGTAAACAGGCTAAATGCCCCCATTTAAAAGGCACAGAGTGGCAAGGTGGATAAAGAAACAAGACCCAATGTTATGCTGTCTTCAAGAGACCCACCTCACATACAGTAACACTCATAGGCTCAAAATAAAAGGATGCAGAAAAATATACAAAGCAAAGAAAACACAGAATAAAGTAGGGATTGAAACTGTAATTTTACACAAAACAGACTTTAAACCAACAAAGACCAAAAAGACAGTGAACAGCATTATATAATGGTAAAGGGCTGAATTCAACAAGAAGACCTAACTATCCTAAACATATGTGCACCCAATATAGGAACACTCAGATTCACAAAGCACATTCTTAGAGACTTATGAAGAGACGTAGATTCCTGCACAATAATAGTGGGAGTCTTCAACACTCCACTGACAGTATTAAACATATCATTGAGGCAGAAAATTAACAAAAATATTCAGGACTTGAACTCAATACTTGCCCAAATGGACCTAATAGACATCTACAGAACTCTCCACCTAAAAGCAACAGAATATACATTCTTTTCATCACATGGTACATACTCTAAAATTGACCACACAATCAGACATAAAAAAGTACTCAGCAAATTTGGAAAAACAAAAATCTCACCAAACACAGTCTTGGGCTACAGTGCAGTAAAAATTGAAATCAATACTAAGAAAATCCATCAAAATAACACAATTACATGGAAATTAAACAACCTGCTCCTGTATGACTTTTGAGAAATAATGTAATGAAGGCAGAAATCAAGAAAATCTTTCAAACTAATAAGAACAAAGATACAACATACCAGAATCTCTGGGACACAGTCAAATCATTATTAAGAGAGAAGTTTCTAGTACCAAACACCCATATCTAAAAGTTAGAAAGATGTCCAATTAACAACCTAACATTACTAGCAGGAGAACTGGAGAAACAAGAGCAAACCAACCTCAAAGCTAGCAGAAGACAAGAAATAATCAAAATCAGAGCTGAACTGAAGGAAATTGAAACATGTAAAACCACATAATACATCAATGGATGTAGGTGTTGGTTTTTTGAAAAAATTAATAAGATAGACCACTAGTTAGACTAATAGAAGAAGAGAGAAGAGTCAAATAAGCACCATTAGAAATGGCAAAGGGGACATTACCACTGGCCTCACAGAAATACAGAAGAACAATCAGAGACTACTATGAACACCTCTGCTCACACAAGCTAGAAAATCAGAAGAGATGCATAAATTCCTGGACACATACAATCTCCCAAAACTCAACCAGAAGAAATTAAATCCCTGAACAAACTAATAACAAGTTCCAAAGTTGAATCAATAATAAAAACCCTACCAACCAAGAAAAGTCCAGTTGGATTCACAGCCAAATTCTACAAGATGTATAAAGAAGAGCTGGTTTTTTAAAAATTGTCAAGTCTCCTCCCCAGTTTTTTGGAAGAGTTTCAACAGCAATGTAATAGATATAAAAATCCTCAGCAAATACTAGCAAACTGAATCTAGCAGCACATTAAAAAGCTAATGCACCATGATCAAGTAGGCTTTATCCCTGGGATGCATGTTTGGTTCAACATATGCAAATCAATAAATGTGACTCATCACATAAACAGAACTAAAAAAAAACACATATTTATCTCAATAAATATAGAAAAGGCTTTCAATAAAATTCATCATCCCCTCATATTAAAAACCCTCAAATAACTAGGCATTGAAGAAATATACTTCAAAAAAATAAAAGCCATCTATGACAATCTCACAGCCAACATTACACTGAATGGAAAAGCTGAAAGGATTCCCCTTGAAAAACAGCTCAAGTGTGCCCTCTCTCACCACTCCTATTCAATATAGTATTGGAAGTCCTGGCCAGAGCAATCAGGCAAGAGAAAGAAATAAGAGACATCCAAATACAAAGAGAGGAAGTCAAACTCTTCCTGTTTACAGATGACATGATTCTATATCTAGAAAACCCCATTGTTTCTGCCTCAAAGTTCCTTGATTGGAGGAACAACTTCAGTAAAGTTTCATTATATAAAATCAATGTACAAAAATTAGTGTCATTCCTATTCACCAACAGCATCCAAGTCAAGAGCCAAATTAGGAATGAAATTCCATTCATGACTGCTACAAAAAGAATAAAATACCTAAGAATACAGCTAACCAGGAAGCTGAAAGAGCTCTACAATGGTAATTACAAAACACTGCTCAAACAAATCAGAAATGACACAAACAAATGGAAAAACATTTCATGCTCAGGGATAGGAAGAATAACATCATTAAAGTGGCCATACTGCCCAAAGGAAATGTACAGATTCCATGCTATTTCTATCAAACTACCAATGACGTTCTTCACAGAATTAGAAAAACTATTTTAAAATTCATATGGAACCAAAAAAAGAGGCCACGTAGGCAAGGCAATAATAAGGAAAAAGAACAAATCTGGAGGCATAACATACTCAACTTCAAACTGTAGTACAGGCAACAGTAACCAAAACAGCATAGTACTGGTTCATAAACAAATACATGGAACAGTGGAACAGAGTAGAGAGCACAGAAGTAATGTTGCACACCTACAACCATCTGATGTTCGACTAAGATGACGAAAACAAGCAATGGGGAAAGGACTCCCTATTCAATAAATGGTGCTGGGATAACTGGCTAGCCATATATGGAAGATTGAAACTGGACCCCTAGCTTACATGTTATATCAAAAATCAACTCAAGATTGATTAAAAAGTTAAATGTAAAACCTAAAACTATAAAACTCATGGAAGATAACCTAGGAAGTACCATTCTGGACAAAAGAATGGAAAAAGATTTCATGACAAAGACACCAAAAGCAATTGCAAAAAAATCAAAAATTGGCAACTGGTATCTAATTAAACTAAACAGCTTCTCCACAGCAAAATAAACTATCAACAGAGTAAACAGACAACCTACAGAATAGGAGAAAATACTTGCAAACTATGCATCTGACAAATGCCTAATTTCCAGAATCTGTAAGGAACTTTATAAGGAAAAACAACAAACAATCGCATTAAAAAGTGGGCAAAGGATATAAACAGACACTTTTCAAAAGAAAACATGCATGCAGCCAATACGCATATAAAAAATGCTCAAGATTACTAATCATTACTTAAACCAGGGGTGTTGAAAAACTAACTGTTGAGTACTATACTCATCATCTGGGTGATAGGATCTTTCATATTTCAAACTTCAGCATCATGTAATACACCTATGTAACAAACTTGCACATGAACACCCTGAATGTAAAATAAAAGTTTAAATTATTTAAAAAAAGAATTTGCAGAGGCAGATGGAAGACCTCAAATAATCCAGATAAACCCACAGCCTTCCCACTCCCCACTTGTGACATTGGTTAAAAAAAAATGTTGTGAATTCCTATTCTTTATGATGAAGATGGCCTCCCATTATCTGTTAAGACTTGCGACCAATGTTATTAGCCTGATTTCAGGGACAAACTTCAAAATACTCATAAAAGCACAATAATAATGAGTATTCCAGAAAAAAAAAAGCCAAACATTGTGATTGTGGTGCTGAAGCAAGCTTCTCTGACTTCTAGAGACTTTGTCATTTTGTTCATCCCTTCTGGAGGTATTTAGTAACCCAAATGTTCCATATTTCCTTTACTTGATTCAAGCGTGAAAATCTGTTCTGTCAGTGTTGGACAGTTCTCTCAGCTCTATCATAGCAAATAAGAGGCAGCCATTTAATTTCAGAATCATTAGAGAAATACAAATCAAAATCACAATGATATACCATTTCACACCAGTCAGAATGGCTATTATTAAAAAATCAAAAAAATAACAGGTGCTGACAAGGTTGCAGAGAAAAGGGAATGCGTATATTCTGCTGGTGGGCGTGTAAATTAGATCAGCCATTATGAAAAGCAGTGTGGTGACTATGTTCTTTAAGAACTTAAAACAGAATTACCATCTGACCCAGCAATCCCGTTATTAGGTATATACCCAGGGGAAAGTAAATTTTTCTACCGTAAGGACACATGCACCCATATGTTTATTGTAGCACTATTCACAATAGAAAAGGCATGGAATCAACCTAAATGCCCATCAGTGATAGACTGGATAAAAGAAAATGTGGTACATATATACCATGGAATGGTCTATAGCCATAAAAAAAAAAGAATGCAATCGTGTCCTTTGCAGCAACATGGATGGAGCAGCTAGAGGGAATTATTCAAAGAAAACTAACACAGGAACAGAAAGCCAAATACCGCATGTTCTCACTTATAAGTGAGGGCTAAACCATGAGAATGCATGGACACATAGAAGGAAATAACACACACTGTGGCCTACTTGACGGTGAAGGGTAGGAGGAGGGAGAGGATCAGAAAAAATACCTGTCGGAGCTATGCTTATTACTTGGCTGACAAAATCATATGTACAGCAAACCACCATGACATGCAATTTATCTATATAACACATCTGCACATGTACCCCTGCACCTAAAAGTTTAAAAATACTATTTTCGGGCTCCTTTCCAAAACTGCTTCGTATCTCATCCCAATCAAAACTTCTAAATCAATGTGTTTGTTTGAAAACAATTCTACAAAGAACAGGATCAAGGAGGCTTGGAAACATTAATTTTTACAAATAAGGAATATTCAACTCTTTTTGTAATGGTTTTTGTAAAACCATTCTTTTGTGGTTTACCCTTTTCTATATTTTATTGCCTTCTCACAGATTGTCTCCAGAGTGGTTTTTAAGTGCGAGTGAGACTTTCAGTACAAAATTTTCTCACATTCATTATATTCATAAGCTGGTGAAAACATGGCTCTGGCCAGACTTCAAGCAGGGTTTGAAATGAAGGTTGTCTATAAGAATCCCTGAGTCACCAACATAGTAAGAACCAATTGAATATACTAAAAAATAGAAAGATCATGAGGATAGTGACAGTCCCTGACTTGCACAATCATCTAATATAAGGTCAGCAAACATTTTCTTCAAAGGCCAGATAACAGGGGGCAGGGCGTGGTGGCTCACACCTGTAATCCCAGCACTTTGGGAGACTGAGGCGGGCTGACCACAAGGTCAAGAGATCGAGACCATTCTGGCTAATACGGTGAAACCTCGTCTCTACTAAAAACACAAAAATTTAGCCCAGTGTGGTGGCAGGCGCCCGTAGTCCCAGCTACTTGGGAGACTGAGGCAGGAAAATCGCTTGAGCCCTGGGGGCGGGGGTTTCAGTGAGCCGGGATTGCGCCATTGCACTCCAGCCTGGGCGACAGAGTGAGACTCTGTCTCAAAAAAAAAAAAAAGATCACATAACATATTTTCAGCTTTGCATTTCATTCAACCTGTTATAACTATTCAGCTTTGCCATTATAGTATTAATACATAATGGATGGGCATGGTTGTGTCCCAACAAAACTTTACAAGAACCTGACCTACAATATATTCTGAGCAAAAGGATACAGCTCAAGTCATGATGATATATACATCAGAATCAGGTAGATGAAGGAGAGCTCTCATCCAGCGAATATATCATACTTACCACTTTTTTTTTCTGTAAATATACATGTCTAATTCTCTACCTAAACCAGGGGTGTTGAAAAACTAACTGTTGGGTACTATACTCATAATGGGATCGTTCATATTTCAAACTTCAGTGTCATGTAAATACACCCATGTAACAAACCTGCACATGAACATCCTGAATGTAAAATAAAAGTTAAAATTATTTAAAAAAAAGAATCTGCAGAAGCAGATGGAAGATCTCAAATAATCCAGATAAACCCATGGTCTTTCCACCCACTGCTTGTGACATTGGTAAACAAAAAATATTGTGAATTCCTATTCTTTATGATGAAGATGGCCTCCCATTATCTGTTAAGACTTGCAACCAATGTTATTAGCCTGATTTTAGGGACAAACTTTCAGAATACTCATAAAAGCACAGCAATAATGAGTACTCCAGAAAGAAAAAGCCAAACATTGTGATTGTGGTGCTGAAGCAAGCTTCTCTGACTTCTAGAGACTTTGTCATTTTGTTCATCCCTTCTGGAGGTATTTAGTAACCCAAATGTTCCTTATCTCCTTTACTTGATTCAAGCATGAAAATCTGTTCTGTCATTGTTGGACAGTTCTCTTAGCTCTATCATAGCAAGTAAGAGGCAGTCATTTAATTTCAGTATGCCAAATACCCAGAGCAGAACGTGGTGTGATTAGCTTGTGTTTGTTAATTGTTGGTAGATAGACCTGGTTAGGTAGGCCGAACAGCCTGAAGGAAAATTTCACACAGAACTTTTTTCCCTTTAAGTTTCTGCCTTCAGAGGAACATCCAGGCTTCATTTTTAGAATTCATTTTTTTATGCTACATAGTTCTAGGCTGGATAGATCAGCTGGTATTAATAAACCTGTTGTTTTGCCAAAAGCCTACATGTGCTGTTATGGCCTTCTTCAACTATTTAACTTCCCAAAAATATGTGTCAGTGGTCAGAAGGATGACTGAAAAAGCACACATGCATAATTCTACAAAAAGTTTCTCCTTTTTCCAATGGCAAAGTAACTTCCTTTCTCCCCTCCGCCTCTTTTTTTGGTCCTATCTAGAGCCTCAAGACCACAATTATTTCCCCCAACATATACCCTGATTGCATCACCGAGTTCGTCCTTTTCAAGTGCTCCTTTGCTTCTCCTGGAAACAGTTTCTTAAAATAGAACAAATGTGGACTCCTCATCTGATTTGTTACCACTTGTAATTCCCAATCTTACTTGTTCCCATCAATGCCAAACTGGTTGACAGAGCAGATTTTTAACATTTCCTCCATTTCTAGTCACCTCTTGATATGGTTTGGCTCTGTGTCCCCACCCAAATTGCATTTTGTCATTCCTGTAATTCCCTTGTGTTGTGGGAGAGACTCAGTGGGAGATGACTGAATCATGGGGGCAGGTCTTATGCTGTTCTTGTGATAGTGAATGGATCTCATGATATCTGATGGTTGTAAAAATGGGAGATTCTCTGCACAAGCCCTCTCTCTTTGCCTGCCACCATCCATGTAAGACTCGACTTGCTCCTCCTTGCCTTTTACCTTCCGCCATGATTGTGAAGCCTCCCCACCACGTGGAACTGTAAGTCCAATAAACCTCTTTCTTTTGTAAATTGCCCAGTCTTGGGTATGTCTTTATCAGCAGCATGAAAATGGACTAATGCACCTCTCTTTCACTCTTCACTGTTCTCCCCATTTTATGAAATTCCACATAGTTGTCTAGTTTAGGGATATTCTATTTTTACTCTCCCTTTGCACATTTTCTGTTTCACTTGGACTATTGCACAGTTTTGTTTTTTTCCCTAGAAATGTTCTTTTTGAAGGATTTATTTGCCTTTTTTTTCTTTTTTTTTGAGACAGGGTCTGACTCTATTGCCCAGGCTGGAGTAAAGTGGTACAATCTCAGCTCACTGCAACCTCCACCTCCCAGGTTCAAGCCATTCTCCTGCCTCAGCCTCCTGAGTAGCGGGACTACAGGTGCCCACCACCACTCCTGGCTATTTTTTTTGTATTTTTAGTAGAGACAGGGTTTAACCATGTTAGCCAGGATGGTCTCGATCTCCTGACCTCGTGATCTACCCGCCTCAGCCTCCTAAAGTGCTGGGATCACAGGTGTGAGCCACTGCACCCAGCCACACCCAGCTAATTTTTCTATTTTTAGTAAACATAGGGTTTCACCATGTTGGCCAGGCTGGTCTCAAACTCCTGACCTCAAGTGATTTACCCACCTCTGCCTCCCAAAGTACTGGGATTACAGGCATCTGGCTTATTTGCCTTTTTAAAATGCAATATTGAGCACCAGCTAAATCCTACATAGTGAGATGAGGAGGTATAATTAGTAATAATAATATTATTGATAGTTAATTCCTATGGGATATATATTATGGGTCAGGTACTGTTCTAAATGTCTTAGACAAATGAACTCATTTTCACAGAATACCATGTGTGAGATGTGATTATACTCACCACATACTATGTCAATACCATGTGGTAATTATTATATTAGTATTATTACTTCCATTTTTAAAGTAAAGAAACTGGAGTTCAGAAAAAATAAATTCTCCAGTGTCACATTCAGTATTAGAGCTATTTGAATGAGCATGCTCCTTGCCCTTAGGAATGTTGTAGCCTAATAAAATAGTAAACTCAGTCTGCATACGTATAATTCTGATGTAAAGCAGGGTATGATAAAGGTTAACCAGTGGAAAGATGGTTGGGAGGGCCGGGCGCGGTGGCTCATGCCTGTAATCCCAACACTTTGGGAAGCCGAGGCAGGTGGATCACGAGGTCAGGAGATTGTGTCCATCCTGGCTAACATGGTGAAACCCCGTCTCTACTAAAAATACAAAAAATTTTGCCAGGCGTCGTAGTGGACGCCTGTAGTCCCAGCTACTCGGGAGGCTGAGGCAGGAGAACAGTGTGAACCCAGGAGGCGGAGCTTGCAGTGAGCTGAGATTGTGCCACTGCACTCCAGCCTGGGTGACAGCGCGAGACTCCGTCTCAAAAAAAAAAAAAAAGAAAGATGGTTGGGAGGTTGTTGGGAATGCATTGTGACTGGGAAAATAAAGTGAGTCTTCAAGGATGAGGAGGTAATATTTTTGCTGTCTCTTGAATAGGTGGAACTCTTTTAGTTGAGTATTAGAGGACAGTCCTAAACTATAGGTACAGTATAAGCAAAGGTAGAAGCAATGAGCTTATGTTCGAGAAAAGTGGGGAGTCTGATTTGCTTTGAGCACAGGATATGTGTAGAGAGGCATTGGGAAATGTAATTGCAGGCCTTGATTCAAAGAAATTTTGACTTTAATGTGTGTTTGAAGTGGGGACCCCTTGACGAGTTTTAGAAATAGCAGTGGCTGATCAACCTGTATGTTAGTAAGATAGCTATGGCAGCAGTATGAAGGATGCTATTTTCTCAAGTCTGTTCTTGATATCACTCACTTTTCTCTTTCCTCTTTACTCAACTCTGTGGGTATCATGCAAGGCTTTCTCTCCTTGATTTTGTACCCTCTATCTTGGGAGCTCATTCCTTTTCCTGGACTCACTGCCCTTATATATAGCTGACTGTCACATTTCCTGCTTTTTCCTTAGTTACTCCCAATTTTCTAAGGAAGAGAGGAATCCAGGTAGAATACTCTGAAATAATGCATTACTAAACTTGGTGTCAGGAGTGGGAAAGAAAAAGGAAAGGACAGGATTGAAGTATGAGGGGACTAGGTTCAAGAAGAAGAGGTATGTCAAAGATTATTGTGTTAGTCTACTTGCACACTGCTATAAAGAAGCTACCTGAGACTGGGTAATTTATAAATAAAAGAGGTTTAATTGACTCATGGTTTCACATGGTTAGGGAGGCCTCAGGAAACTTACAATCATGGCAGAAAGTGAAGGGGAAGCAAGGTACATATTATATGGTGGCAGAAGAGAAAGAGAAGGCATGGGGGAAGAGCCAAACACTTTGAAGCCATCAGATCCCATAAGAACTCACACGCTATCCCTATCATGATAACACCATGGCGGAAACAGCCTCCATGATCCAATCACCCCCATCAGGTCTTGTCCTCAACACTTGGGAATTACAATTCAAGGTGGTATTTGGGTGGGGACACCAGAGCCAAACCATATCATTCTGCCCCTGGTCCCTCACAAATCTCATTTCCTTTTCACATTTCAAAATTAATCATGCCTTTCCAACAGTACCCCAAAGTCTTAACTCTTTCCAGTGTTAACTCAAATGTCCAAGTTCAAAGTATCATCTGAGATAAGGCAAATCCCTTCCACCTATGAGCCTGTAAAATAAAAAACAAGCTAGTTACTCCCAGGATATAACGGGGGCACAGGCATTGGATAAATGTTTCTTTTCCAAATGGGAGAAATTGGTCAAAACAAAGGGGCCACAGGCCCCATGTAAGTCTGAAAGCTGGCAGGGCATTCATTAAATCTTAAAGCTCCAAAATAATCTCCTTTGGCTCCATGTCTCACATTCAGGGCACACTGATGCAAGGCATAGGTTCCCAAGGCCTGAGGCAGCTCTGCCCCTGTGGCTCTTCAGGGCACAGCCCCCACAGCTGGTTTAATGGGCTGGCATTGAGTGCCTGTGGCTTTTCCAAGTGCACAGTGCAATCTGTTGGTGAATCTACCATTTTGGGGTCTGGAGGATGGTAACCTTCTCACAGCTCTGCTATGCAGTGCCCCAAAGTGGACTCTGTGTGGGGGCTCCAGTTCTACATTTCCCTTCTGCATTGCCCTAGTAGAAGTTCTCCATGAGGGCTCTGCCCCTGCAGCAGACTTCTGCCTGGGCATCCAGGCATTTCCATATGTCCTCTGAAATATAGGCTGAGGCTCCCAAAGCTAAAGTTTTCTCTCCTGCATACCCACAGACACAACACCATGTGGAAGCTGCCAAGGTTTGGGGCTGGAACACTCTAAAGCAATAGCCTGAGCTGTAAATTGGCCCCTTTTAGCCATGGCTAGATTTGGAGCAGCTGGGACACAGCGCACTATGTCCCAAGGCTGCACAGAGAAGCAGGGTCTTGGGCCAAGCCCACCAAACCATTTTTCCTGTCTAGATCTCCAGACCTGTGATGGCAGGGGCTGCTGCAAAGATCTCTGACGTGCCCTGGAGACATTTTTTCCATTGTCTTGGCTATTAACATTTGGTTCCTCATTACCTATGTAAATTTCTGCAGCTGGCTTGAATTTCTCCCCAGAAAATAGGTTTTTCTTTTCTATTACATGGTCAGGATGCAAATTTTCCAAACCTTTATGCTTTGCTTTCCTTTTAAACATAAGTTCCAATTTCAAACTATCTCTTTGTAAATGCATATGACTGAAAGCTTTCAGAATCATCCAGGTTATATATTGAATGCTTTGCTGCTTAGGAATCTCTTCTGCCAGATACGCTAAATTATATCTCTCAAGTTCAAAGTTCCACAGATCTTTAGGGCAGGGGCAAAATGCTGCCAGTGTCTTTGCTAAAGCATAGCAAGCGTTATGCTTCAGTTCCCAATAAGTTTCTCATCTCCATCTGAGACCACCTCCACCTGGACTTCATTGTTCATATCACTATCAGCATTTTGGTCAAAACAATTAAACAAATGTGTAGAAAATTCCAGACTGTACTTCATCTTCTTGTCTTCTGATCCCTCCAAACTGTTCCAGCCTCTGCGGATTACTTACTTCCAAAGTCACTTTCACATTTTTAGGCATCTTTATAGCAGTACGCTACTCTGTCAGTACCAATTTTCTGTATTATTCCATTCTCACATTGCTATAAGGATGCTACCTAAGAGTGTGTAATTTATAAACAAAAGAGTTTAATTGACTCACAGTTCCACATGACTGGGGAAACCTCAGGAAACTTACAATTATGGCAGAAGGCAAAGAGGAATCAAGACATTTTTTATATGGCAGCAGGAGAGAGAGGACAATGGGGGATCTGCCAAACAGTTGTAAACCATCAGATCTTGTTAGAACTCACTCATTATCTTGAGAACAGCATTAGAGAAATTGCCCCCATGATCCAATCACCTCCCACCAGATCACTCCCATGACATGTGGGGATTACAATTTGAGACGAGATTCAAGTGGGGACACAGAGCCAAACTATATCAATAATTCCATCATTCTAAAGTCTTTAATTTAGAAAAGTGAAAGAACAACAGGCATAATGTGGTTATTGGGGAAACAGCTGCTTTATAAAGAAAAGTAATGTCTCTTTTAGGATTTATGAAATGTGGAAATAATGTAGTCACTTACAAATATTGCTAAATCCTTTATTATGTGCTAGACACCTTGCTAGGCTCTGAGGATGCAACAGTGAAAAAAAGAGAGTCCTTGCTTTCATAGTATTTACATTCTTGTGGAAAGAGAGAGAAAATAAGCATATTTATAAATGCTATATAATAAAATTTTTTAAAAAAACGCAACAATAACAGAACAAGGTAAAATACAGAACAAAGAGATGAAGAGAAGAAGAAAATGGAGGAGGGCATATTAACTAGGGTGGTCAGTCCTTCCTAAAGGGTTATTTTTTGAGCAGACACTTGAATTAATTCCCAGAGGTAGCCAGGTGACAAATTTGGAGAGACAGCATAGTAGACAAAAAGACAGGTAAATTCCCTAAGTAAGAAGTGTGGTTTGTCTGAGGAATAAAAAGAAGGTTATAGTGACTGAAAAAGAGGCAGTGAAGGCTTGAGTATTAAGAGATAAAAATGTATTTTAAGAAAAAGACAAACGAAAGAGAGATACAAATTTTGAAGGTAGCATGCTAAGTGCTTTGGCTTTTGTTCTGTGTGATGGAGGAAACATGGAAAAATTTCAGCAGGGAAATGCAGTTCTCTGGTTTGAGTTGTGAATCTTCTCTCTTATTGCATTATGGAGATTTGACTGTATTTAAGACTGCTGGAAAGGGAGCATGGAGAAATTGAAATTAATGCAGAAGTCAAACTAGACAGTGTCATGGCTGGAACAGGTGCATTATGATGAGGAGTGGTTGGATTAGGGAAATAGTTTTAAAGTGGAAATGACAAGTCTTGCTAGTGAGATGCCAGGGAAAGAAGATTCAGGGGCGATTCCAAGGTTTTGGGTAGATAGTAGGTACCATTGGTGATTCCAAGGTAGATGGTAGGTACCTTGGTGATTCCAAGGTTTTGAGGTAGATGGTAGGTACCACTATTGAGGAGGGGAAGATAGGAGCAGAAGTAGAATTAGATGGGATATAGATAAAAAGTTTAGATATGATACTTGCAAAATGCCTAGTAATTATCCAAAAGGTGCTGTTAATTAGGCCATTGAATATGAGTCTGGAGGTCTGGGCTGCAGAGGAGTGGAGATAACCATGTGGAGTGTGATGCCACAATACCTAAGATGTTTCCTGGGATTCTAGACAATGGAAAGTGGCACAATTTCAGGAAACTTTACAAGACTCCTGTTGTAATTTATCTTTTTCTATAATTGCATGAAATCAGAACTTCTCAGTTTTATAATGATCTTATTCATATATTGTAATATTAGCATTAAGAAGCTGAGGAAACTATCTTTGAACAACCCTATAAACTACAATTGCACTTTTCTCCTATTTTCTGGGCTGGAGACACTCACATTAATATTCCACTATAAGCATTGATTTGCTTAATTAAGCAGTATTTTTTGGCCATCCACAGTTGTCATTTCAAGTTCAGCAGAGATCAACTCAGGGGTGACTTACAACATGCTTTCTAAAAGACTCAGTGTTTTGCAGGGTAAAATGACTATGAGTTCCAGAAACCTATTAACAGCTCATAAAATGTGGTGTTGAGCCAAATTTTATCTCTTCACCTTGATAGGAATGATTTAATGAATGAGCAAGAAACTATCTTTATTCATTTTGCATTTTGAAAGGATTTTAAAAAATAAAACTGTGTACTCTTAATATTTAAAAGAAAAGCATGTTCATGGACACCATGACTATTTATTTGTAAGATGAATTTATTTTCTTGAATTGGTTTTTTATGTCCATTTTTATACACCAAGATACAAATTAGTTTCCTGTTCTACATCATCCACATAGATGGTGTAGATTATATTTTAAAAGGAAATACATTATACTGCCTCTTTTAAGGAATCATGTGATTCTTGTACCAAATTAGCTCTGTAACCAAAACAATCAAACAAATGAACAAACAAAAAACCCCAAAACAACACAGGATCTTTTAATTTTATAAAATGTAACCTAGTTTCTTTCATATCCTTCTGGGAATGAGGTGGCTAATATCTCTATTTATGATGTTGTGTTTACTGATATCAAAGAATAATTGTACCAAGCAGAGTAAAACAGGTCAAGAAGACTTTAATTGAAGACCTCTACAATAGGGAAGATACACTGAACTCAACTCCATTGAAACAAAAGGTGGTAGGGTTTTTAAGCCCTGGAGTGAGCTAGTGAAAAAAGTACTGGAATATATTAGGGGGGAATTTGGTCAATGTGATTAGGCCAACTGTATTTGCTAATTGGTGCTTATGAAAGTTAGGATCTGTCTTTGTCTGTTTTGCATTGCTAAAAAGGAACACTTGCGCCTGGATAATTTCTGAAGAAAAAGGGTTCATTTTTCTTATGATTCTGGACAGCTGGAGAATGCAAGATTGGATATTGACATCTGGTGAGGGCCTCATCCTGCTTCTACTCATGGTGAAAAAGTTAAGGGGAGCTGCTTGCACAAAGGCGTAGGGGGAGGTACCAGGCTCTATATAACAACCAGCTTTCCTAAGAACTAACAGAGTGGGAACTCAATCACCCCACCGAGGGAAGGCATTAATCTATTCATGAGGGATTTGCCCCCATGACCCAAACACCTCCCATTACGCTGAATTTTCAACATTGGGGATCAAATTTCACCACGAGGTTTGTGAGGGACAAACATCCAAACTATAGCAGGATCCTACCCTCTTACAGAGACTGGGAGATGGTGTCATTATCCTTCTTGATGATTATGTTTCAAAGGGAAGACTCACAGGTTTTTGAGAAAGAAATTCCTGGGTTGTAAAACCAGTTACAGGCTGGAGGAAGATTTACATCTCAAAGGGGTAGAGAAAGAATATATACGTCCAAGTTTTTGAAAGTAACTTTTCCAAGAAGAGGGCACTCCGGGGCCTGTAGTCAGGAAGAAACCTGTATAACATCTAGACAAGTTGAGGAGAACTTAAGATTGTGTTAATGAGGACATTTTATACTCTGTGTCCATGAGATATTGATATGCTCAGTCATTTATAAAGAAGGCAAATTCAGCCCCCACAGAAGTATTTTATTTGGGAGAAAGAATAGGAAGAGCTGTTTTAGCTTATACTCTTAGCCATAAAATTACCAAAATGGGTTGAACTTCCTCAGATTGCTTAAAGTTGCTTGCTGGGATTGGAGGTCTTTTTTGCCTGGGGACTGACAGTTTTTTAGTTTGGAGAGTTCTCTAGGCCCCTAAGTAAGATAAAAATCCTCTGAGCTGAATAGCCTCAGGCAGGAGTTGAGCTTTAAATTCTTGTTACTTGTATTTCAGAGGATCTGGAGTTCAGAGTCTCTGAGGACAAAGGCAAACAATGAAGATAGGAAAGTTGGAAATTAAAGAAAATAATAATCTTAACATACTGTATTTACTCACTGAAATATATTTTAATATATTTTATTTCATTAGTGGGTTGCTTGACCTTTCTTTGCTTCAGTTTCTGAGTTTTTTTAATCTTCTGTAAAATTAAGATAATAAAATTTACTCATTAGGGTTATATGAGGGTAAATGAGACCATACATACAAAAATCATAGTGCTTGGCTTATAGTAAATCTCCAAAGCTATTTTATATTGTTCTTATTTCTTGGTGTTTCTTAACTGTCTCTCCAGTAGATTAAATCTCCCTTCAACATAGGGACTGAGTCTTTTCATCTGTGGATCTCTAGCCCTCCACAGAGCATGTCATAAGTATTTGTTGACTGAATGATAAGTAAACTTTTTACCAGTGGAAGGTATCCAAGTTACTGCCAGCAACTCCATAAGGGTCTATAGTAACCTCAATTCTTGCCTCCTCAGAAGAAAGAATTCAACTGAGGGGCATAAGGCAGAAAAAGAAACCAAAGCAAGTTTCAGAGCAGGAGTGGAAGTTTATTTAAAAGGCTTTAGAACAGGAAAGAAAGGAAAGTACACTTGGAAGAAACCCAAGTGGGCACGTGAAGGTCAAGAGTGGTGTTTAACCTTGATCCTAGGACTTTATGGGCTGGCCCCTTTCCCATGATTCTTCCCTTAGGGTGGGCTGCCCACTCGTGCAATGCCCTCTTAATGCTTGGGAGGTGAGCACACGCAATGCGTTTAGGAAGTTGTACACATGCCCATCTGGGGCTTTCTTCCCCTTTCTGGTGGAGTGCCCCTGGAAGGTCATAGTCCGCCACTTTTGTCTCTTACTGCACGTGCCCAGGCTCACTCACCCAGTACCTGAGATTTTATTGGAAGTTCCTTTTTGCTTCTCCCTTGTTCCTGCATTCAATTAGCACTTTAATACAACAGGTGTGGACCACCAGGAACTGGCCTCTCCCTGGTGTCTGCTGCCACTTTATCACTTTTAGAGAGGCAATGTGATAGTTGCCAAACCGTCACCTGACATTCCTAGTGGGTGGGGGTGAGACCTCTCCTGCCCCACTCATGCCTGTCTAACTACCTGTAACAAACTTACAAGCAACACTCAGAACATGTTTTATAGGCTGATGTCCCCCAGGCTAAGCTGTTCATTAGAATGATCTACAAATTCTCAACTGCCAGACTGTGCAGGCAGGAACAAGGCATTCAGTGTTACTAGAGCAGAGGTTTAAGGTAAGGAAGTGTAGCACTTGAGGCTTGAGAATTATAAAGGCAGCCTTGTATGATATGTTGCTTTTGGATTTTATTCTCTGGTTGGTGGAGTTATGGATGGATTTTAAGCAGGAGGGAGGCCACATGGGGTATGAGGTAGAGTCTTGGGCCATTCAAAGGTATCTGGTTTAGTGCCAGGCACATGCTGGATTCTCAGAAAATACCTTTTGAATGAATAGGATAGTAAATATGTCATCATTAAAGAGAATAAGGAATAAGGTAGATCTCTATGTGCTGCTGATATGGTAAGATGTTCAACATTACTGTTCAGTGAACAAGAGCAACTTCAGACCAGTATATAAAGTATATTTCCATTTGTGTTTGAAAAAATTACATATGTGTTTATTTCTATGTGTATGTGGTGGACAGTAGGCAGGTGGATGGATGTATGGATACCTAATTTAAACTTTATGTTTCATATAATATGCATCATTTGAATTACCTGAATTGCATGAAATTTTTTGCGATGAAGATGATGTTGATGTTGATGATGATGAAAAAATAAAGAGACTCTCCAGGTAATTATTCAAGTATATAGTCAGATTCTACAATGTAACCTAATGAATTATTATTTATATTTCATTTTGATTGTTACAGGATAAGAGTCAAGACTAGGAAAGGGTGGGAAAGTGACACTGCTTTTTCTTATTGCCATATCCGTGTTGTTTCTTATATTATCTTCTTTATTTATAGTTAAAACTGCACTAAACGTAACTTGTCATATAACTTGCTATACAGGCAGTCCCCATTGTTCAACTTATAATTTTTCAACTTTACAATGGTGTGAAAGCAATATACATTCAGTAGAAGGTGATAAGATAATCTCTCAAGACTCTGGGCAGCAGTGCAGCTCCAAATCAGCCATGAGGGTAAATGACTGATATTCTATAGTGTACTGTGTTCCCCGATGAATTTGTCCAACTGCAAGCTAATATAAGTGTTCTGAGAATATTCAAAGTAGATTAGGCTAAGCTATGATGCTTGATAGATTAGGTGTATTAAATACATTTTGACTTACTCTATTTTCAACTTCTGGTGGGTTTCTTGGGACATAACCCCATCGTAAGTCACAGAGCCTCTGTATTGCGATAGGAGTTTAATTTTTTACTTCATTATTGATCAATGAAAAATGTTTCAAATATTTACATTTACAATGTTGCAGATTTGGTACTCTAATTTCTGATGAAATTTATATTACTTAAAGTTAAAATTTAACATTCAACAATTGTTATATGCCAAATCCAGTCTCAACATTATGGTTTTATATTATTATGTAGTTATCTTTTTTATTCTTTAAGTATTTCAAGTGTTCAGGCTGTGGTTTCTAGTACACATGGGAATAGGCAAAATAATATGAAAGAATATATGAACATATTCTAAGTTGTACAATAGTATATGGTATAGCTCATCTGAAAATAATATTTTTCTTCTACAAAATTAAAAAGAATAATAATCCAAAACGTTGGCAGTGGACAAGAGAAAGAGAAGGGTATTTGGGTTTGTATGGAGCATGACATATACAATGTCCAGAAATGAAAGTAAAAGTAAAAATCAGGAAATAGCAAAATCATGTTATTTAGGAATATGGAAATGTAGAATCCACAGCAGAAAAACATTCATTATTACTATAAAAATGCAGAACTTTTGGTTGTAATAGGTGAGGGTGTTTTTTTAATTATACTTTAAGTTCCGGGGTACATGTGCAGAATGTGCAGGTTTATTACATAGGTATACATGTGCCAAGGTGGTTTGCTGTACCCATCAACCCGTCATCTACGTTAGGTATTTCTCCTAATGCAATCCTGACCCTAGCCCCCCACACCCTGACAGGCCCTGGTGTGTGATGTTTCCCTCCCTGTGTCCATGTGTTCTCATTGTTCAACTCCCACTTATGAGTGAGAACATGTGGTGTTTGGTTTTCTGTCTTGTGTTAGTTTGCTGAGAATGATGATCTCCAGCTTCATCCATGTCCCTGCAAAGGACGTGAACTCATCCTTTTTTATGGCTGCATAGTATTCCATGGTCTATATGTGCCACATTTTCTTTATCCAGTCTATCATAGATGGGCATTTGGGTTGGTTCCAAGTCTTTGCTATTGTGAACAGTGCCACAATAAACATACATGTGCATTTGTCTTTATAGTAGAATGATTTATAATCCTTTGGGTGTATATCCAGTAACGGGATTGCTGGGTCAAATGGTATTTCTAGTTCTAGATCCTTGAGGAATCGCCACACTGTCTTCCACAATGGGTGAACTAATTTATACTCCCACCAACAGTGTAAAAGCATTCCTATTTCTCCACATCTTCTCCAGCATCTGTTGTTTCCTGACTTTTTAATGATCGCCATTCTAACTGGCATGAGATGGCATCTCATTGAGATTTTGATTTGCATTTTTCTAATGACCAGTGATGATGAGCTTTTTTTCATATGTTTGTTGGCTGCATAAATGTCTTCTTTTGAGAAGTGTCTGTTCATATCCTTTGCTCACTTTTTGATGGGGTTTTTTTTCCTTATACATTTGTTTAAGTTCTTTGTAGATTCTGGATATTAGCCCTTTGTTAGATGGATAGATTGTAAAAATTTTCTCCCATTCTGGAGGTTGCCTGTTTACTCTAATGATAGTTTCTTTTGCTGTGCAGAAGCTCTTTAGTTTAATTAAATCCCATTTGTCTATTTTAGTTTTTGTTGTCATTGCTTTTGGTGTTTTAGTCATGAAGTCTTTGCCCATGCCTATGTCCTGAATGGTATTGCCTTGGTTTTCTTCTAGGGTTTTTATGGTTTTAGGTCTTATGTTTAAGTCTCTAATCCATTTTGAGTTGATTTTTGTATAAGGTATGAGGAAGAGATCCAAACCACTGCTCAAGGAAATAAGAGAGGACACAAACAAATGGAGAAACATTTCATGCTCTTGGATAGGAAGAATCAATATCATGAAATGACTGTACTGCCCAAAGTAATTTACAGATTCAATGCTATCCCCATCAAGCTACTGTTAACTTTCTTCACGGAATTGGAAAAAACTATTTTATTTATTTATTTATTTATTTATTTATTTATTTATTTATTTATGTTCTTTTTTATTCTTCTTTTTAATTATTATACTTTAAGTTCTAAGGTACATGTGCACAACGTGGAGGTTTTTTACATGTGTATACATGTGCCATGTTGGTTTGCTACATTCATTAACCCATCGTTTACATTAGGTATTTCTCCTAATGCTATCCCTCCGCCATTCCCCCACCCTGCAACAGGCCCCAGTGTCTGATGTTCCCTGCCCTGTGTCCAAGTGTTCTCATTGTTCAATTGCCACCTATGAGTGAGAATATGCGGTGTTTGGTTTTCTGTCCTTGAGATAGTTTGCTCAGAATGATGATTTCCAGCTTCATCCATGTCCCTACAAAGGACATGAACTCCTCCTTTTTTATGGCTGCATAGTATTCCATGGTGTATATGTACCACATTTTCTTAGTCCAGTCTGTCATTGATGGACGTTTGGGTTGGTTCCAAGTCTTTGCTATTGTGAATTGTGTGGCAATAAACATAGCGTGCAGGTGTCTTTATAGTAGCATGATTTATAATCCTTTGGTTATATACCCAGTAATGAGATCACTGGGTCAAATGGTATTTCTAGTTCTAGATCCTTGAGGAATTGCCACATTGTCTTCCACAATAGTTGAACTAGTTTGCAGAACCACCAACAGTGTAAAAGCATTCCTATTTCTCCACATCCCCTCCAACATCTGTTGTTTCCTGACTTTTTAATGATGGCCATTCTAACTGGTGTAAGATGGCATCTCATTGTGGTTTTGATTTGCATTTCTCTGATGACCAGTGATGATGAGCATTTTTTCATGTGTCTGTTGGCAGCATAAATGTCTTCTTTTGAGAAGTGCCTGTTCATATCCTTTGCCCATTTTTTGATGGGGTTGTTTGATTTTTTTCTTGTAAATTTGTTTAAGTTCTTTGTAGATTCTGGATATTAGCCCTTTGTCAGATGGGTAGATTGCAAAAATTTTCTCCCATTCTCCCATAGGTTGCCTATTCACTCTGATGGTAGTTTCTTTTGCTGTGCAGAAGCTCTTTAGTTTAACTAGATCCCATTTGTCTATTTTGGCTTTTGTTGTCATTGTTTTTGGTGTTTTAGTCATGAAGTCCTTGCCCATGCCTGTGTCCTGAATGGTATTGCCTTGGTTTTCTTCTAGGGTTTTTATGGTTTTACGTCTAACATTTAAGTCTTTAATCCATCTTGAATTAATTTTTGTATAAGGTATAAGGAAGGGATCCAGTTCCAGCTTTCTACATATGGCTAGCCAGTTTTCCCAGCACCATTTATTAAGTAGAGGATCCTTTCCCCATTTCTTGTTTTTGTCAGATTTGTCAAAGATCAGATGGTTGTAGACGTGTGCTGTTATTTCTGAGGGCTCTGTTCTGTTCCATTTGTCTATATCTCTGTTTTACTACCAGTACCATGCTGTTCTGGTTACTGTAGCCTTGTAGTATAGTTTGAAGTCAGGTAGAGTGATGCCTCCAGCTTAGGATTGTATTGGCAATGCGGGCTCTTTTTTGGTTCCATGTGAACTTTAAAGTAGTTTGGAAAAAACTACTTTAAATTTAGCCAAGACAATCCTAAGCAAAAAGAACAAAGCTGGAGGCATCTTGCTACCTGACTTCAAACTATACTACAAGGCTACAGTAACCAAAACAGCATGGTACTGGTACCAAAACAGATATATAGACCAATGAAACAGAACAGAGGTCTCAGAAATAACGCCACACATCTACAACCATCTGATCTGTGACAAACCTAACAAAAACAAGCAATGGGGAAAGGATTCCCTATTTAATAAATGGTGTTGTGAAAACTGGCTAGCCATATACGGAAAGCTAAAAGAGGGTATTTTTTATTATAAACATTTTAGACTTATTTTTATCTATGAAAAAATACAGTTGGGATTTATTAAAGTATATTACCTGGAATGGGTTAGGGATAATGTTCTAAAAGAAAAAGGAATATGGAGTAGATTATAATGTTTGATAATTGAGAAATGTGTTGGACTAAACAAAACAAAATAGTGAGAGGCATGGAAGTAATAAACTAAATTACACTTCTTTGCTTATGCTTCTATCTACCTGACATAAAAAGAAGTACTGATTTGAGCTACAGTATGAATGAACTTTGAGAAACATTATGCCAAGTGAAAGATACCAAACACAAAAGACCATGCTTTGTATGATTCCATTTATAAGAGATGTCCCAAAAGAGCAATTCCATAGAGACAGAAAATACATTATTGGTTGCCCAAAACTGAGGAAAGGCAGAATGGGGAGTGATTACTAATTGGTATGGAGTTCATTTTAGGGGTGATGAAAAGATTCTTAAATTAGAGAGTGATGATGGATACACAACTCTGTTAAGATGTTAAAAATCTTGTGCATTTAAAAGGGTGAATTTCAGCCTGGTACGGTGGCTCACTCCTGTAATCACAACACTTCGGGAGGCCGAGGCGGGCGGATCACCAACTCGGGAGATCGAGACCATCCTGGCTAACACAGTGAAACCCTGCCTCTACTAAAAATACAAAAATTAATTGGGTGTGGTGGTGGGCACCTGTAGTCCCAGCTACTGGAGAGGCTGAGGCAGGAGAATGGCATGAACCCAGGAGGTGGAGCTTGCAATGAGCCGAGATTGCGCGCCGCTGCACTCCAGCCTGGGCAACAGAGTAAGACTCTGTCAAAAAAAAAAAAAAAAAAAAAGCGAATTTCGTGGTATATGAATTATATCTCAATTTAAAAAATTGTTCTGTGACTGTGTCTGCCCAGAAGAGGTTGTATAAGAGAAGATATGTAACCTATAACTCAATCCATGGGAACTGCACTTGAGAAAGAAAGCAACTCATATGGTCTGCGTTTTCCACATCGGCTGGCTCTGTGCCTCTAGGTCACTAGATAATCACTCAAATGTACTCGTTACCTAACCTGGGTGCAAGCCTGATGGATAGCGACAACAGCAACCACAAAAATCCAGTGAAGGAGTTTTGCAAAACTCAGTTCAGAGGGTCGTGATATGTGTATGGGTGGAGGGTGGTGGATGAGGGTGAGTGTGTGTGTTTTCTTTTTCCATTAATTGGCACAGATCTTATATTGCAAAAGGCTTGTATTCTAGTAAATGAATGTATAGATAGCAGATGTTGCTGCTTCCGAATCACTCACCATGAGGCCTGGGATATATACGTTTATACACAACACTTTTTGTTTCTAATATACAACCCAAGATGTGAACAAGTTTCCTAAACAATCCAGAGAATTATATCTATTTTCCACTTCACTTTGTCCAAGTAGACACACATAAACAATGGTGAGCATGGGATAAGAAGGTAGTAATTCAGTCAGTCTTCGCAATGACGGTCTATGACAGTGACTTGCTGCTTTGGAAAATGTGTCCCTTAGTCTGGTTAATTAAAATGGTTTAATATAAAGCAAAAAATAAATAATGGATTAACTAAATTGGAACTTTTATTAAAGCCCAGGCTGTTCTATCTTTATTATTATTATTATTATTATTATTATTATTATTTATTTGAGACAGAGTCTCGCTTTGTTGCCCAGGCTGGAGTGCAGTGGTGCAATCTCGGCTCATTGCAACCTCCACCTCCCGGATTCAAGCTATACTCCTGCCTCAGCCTCCGGAGTAGCTGGGACTGCAGGTGCCTGCCACCATGCCCAGCTAATTTTTGTATTTTTAGTAAAGGTGGGGTTTCACTATGTTGGCCAGGCTGGTCTCGAACTCCTGACCTCAAACGATCCACCCACCTTGGCCTCTCAAAGTTCTGGGATTACAGGCGTGAGCCACTGCGCCCAGCCCATCTTTATATTTTATTACTGAAAAATGTAGCCACATAGTTTGTATTTTTTTTCTCAAGGTTACTATTCCTGCCCTCACAATAGGAGATTCTCTACAGGGCACCCAGGTCAAACAGACTGTAGTTTAAGTTTTTATATTATTATAGAGTCCTGTATGCTTTTTAGTTTTCTACTTTTCAGATGTGTACGGCTCCTATCTGCACATTCTATTATGTTCACTGCACACATTTTGAGGACAGAACCCTGCAAACCTGAGTGCCTTTAACTTCCAACAAGATTTATGTGTGTGTCCCTCTTGTGTACTATGTGCAAAGTTAAGCCAGTCAATTACTTTTCTGTTAGTCTTTTGTTCTTGCTCATTCTCCTCTGGAGATACACTATTTCTGTAAAATACTCTTTTATTATCATTTCCACTTCAGTGTAACCCCTCAAGCATAAATTCTGGGAAGGAAGGAAAAGGTTATACCTCATTGTTCTGTATAACATGTGCCTAAGGTTTACTTTGGGCTGCTTGTAACCTCATGCCGGTGTTAAACAGATCCTAAGTGTACCTGTTCCAATACCTAGTTTATTTTTACCCTAAGGTGCGTTTGCTTCAGCAAATTTTAAGAACCTGCTTGGAATTGGTTTTGATATTCAGAACAGTACAGACACCGTTTTCTTTCATTATATGTAACACACATAGTGTCCATGATTGTGGAGTATTAGTGTAATATAATTTTACTGTGCTTGGTAAGAACATCTTAGAAATGAACAATAATGTTGAAATATGGGCTACACATTTGAAAAACCTTCCAGACTTAATCAGTCTTGTCTTGGGGCTCTCTGTACAGTGAAATTCCAGGTTTAAAAAAATACTATTTCACAAAAAACCTTTGCTATTTGCAAGGATGGTGATTTGAAACCATGACTCTCCTAAATTGCAAATGACATTAAAAATAGGTCACTTAAGGAGCCTGACAAAATAGTGTTGTGCTGTGACCCAAGGTGGTGCTTCTAGTTTTCTACTGGGCTGCTAATAGAGCGGGTTGGACGTTCCTATTCTTGCATATTATGTTCTGCTCTTTCCTATTCCTTGGTGAAATCAGAAAGCTTAGTGCATCATTATTCCAAAATAGAAAAGTCATTCCATTCTTTGACACAAACACACAGTCTGTCTTTTCCACTTATATTTAAATGTTCACAAATGAATTTCTTTCCATTATAGTTGTTTCATCTTGTTTGACTTCTTTTTTGGATTCACATATCTCCTCTCCACCAAGCTCACAGTAAACATGAAAGTGCTGATAGGACAAATCTCCTCTCCACCAAGCTCACAGTAAACGTGAAAGTACTATTAGAGAGGAATGGAATAGCTTCTAAAACCTCTCAGAGAAGGCTTTTCAGAGGAAGCACCAGTAGAGATGTGCCTTTAAGTGGTGCCTGTGTCAAAATAAACAGGCAAAGGGAAGTACAATCTCAAAGTCGATATACTTTACTGGAAAGAAAACTCTTTATTAGGCCCACATCTGAGTCTGGTACTTTAGTGCCTGGTACTTGACCATGGCTGAACACTGGGATCACTTGGAGAACTTTAATTAATACTGGTCCCAGCTCTAGGTTGTCTAATTTAACATATTCAGGGAAAGGTCTAGGTATCAGAACTCTTAAACCTTCTCTGGTGATCTTAATGGGCAAAGTTAGAAGCTGCATGGTTCCCTTAGTTGTAGTTTCCCATTCTATAGATGATTAGAAACAGGGTATCCGGCTGCATGCTGGACATGTGGACAGTACATATCCTCAGGTGTCTCTCCTGCAAAAAAAGTATCCCAACTTAAACCTGCCCTTCCTAATATATCATCTCATCATCTACTGAATCCCATCCACTTTTTAAAGAAATCTATGCAATCATTCAAAAAATATTGGAGAAGCCACCATGTCTCTGGCTCCAAATCTTTCTATCTGAACTCATATCCTTACTCTGTGATAGATCTCTGTTTAAATCCCATCAGTGGCTTCATTTGCCCATGGATAAAGTCAAAGACAGCATATAATCCACAGCTACCTTTGTAACTCTCAAGTCTCAGGTCCTACCATTTGCTGCCTAAATGAGCTCTAGTAATACTGAGAAGTTTATCATTCTGTGTGCATACCATGCTACTTCAGGCTTCACAGAATTTACCTTTCCTCTCTTCTATCCCACTAGCTACCTTTCATCTGGCTAGCTCCTATCCACATCAAGGCTCAGATCAGCCACTGACTTTTCTGAGAGTTATTCTCTGAACCCCCTGCCACTGAGGATTTCTTGTTGTATACCTTTAGCAAAGCACTTTTGAGTTATTTTAAAACTGTCTGACTCCACTTATGTGCCTCCTCTGGACTGTAAACTCATAAAAGGCGTATCTTCATCATCTGTGTATGCCCATTTCCTAGTACCTAATGCATTCACTTGATGGTTTTCTTCAAATGAACTGATCTGGGATACGGCGTATCGGGATGCTGCTAGTTAAGTGATATTGGAGGTCGAAGGAAGTTAGAGCTAACAGTTTGGCAGCAAGGGAAGAAACAGAGGAACTCAGAAGTCAGCGATGGGAAGTGACCATGTAAGAGTGGCTGCATGCTTCAGTTATCACACAGGACATGACCATGCTATGACTCAGGACAATAACTGATGTGAATAATAATGACTCCAGGTCAATTTGAAAAAGTTAAATGCACCCATAAGATGTAGTTTAAAAATTAAAATGAGCATAAATGTATAAATGCATTTCAACCAAATCAATTAAAAAGAAAGAGGAATTATATGGAAATTTTGCTTATGAGGGAAAGATATATCATTCTGTAAATGCTAGGTAAATTATATAATGTATTTTATACATTATAATACAACAGTATCAATTTCTATTTTTACATGTGTTTATAGCCAGAGAAAGTTTCTAGCCGTAGCCAGATAAGGTGATATCACTAACTCCGATCCATTATTTACTCTCAAACTTTAAAAAAAAAAATGCTGCTCATTATCCCTAATGTCATTGATCCACATAGAACCAGGTTGGGAAATAGAGTAAGATAAAATGATTGACCACTGGGAAGATTTATTCCAGCGCTGTTCCCTGTGAATTTCTCCTCCAAATACACAGGCTTGAAAATAATTAGTTTCCAATGTAGGATGTTCATAAATGAGCATATGTAGCACCTGTAAGAAACACCTCTGTTTTCCATCTCAAGCTTTCAGAGAATAATATAATTCACATATGTTCTTTGCATTTTGGTTGCCATAATAAGTCTTCTGCAGATGTTAGAAACAGTTAAATAATTAATTTTAGTTCTGATCCCTCATCTGAAAAATGGAGATAATAATGAGATTTTTACTAACCATAAAAAGGGCTTCTTGCAATGATCTGACAATATATATATTTGAAAGATCTTTATAAATTGTAGAGTATTTGTTAGTAATAGTAATTTAGTGATTTTACAAAACAATGCATTATTGAATAATATATTCATAATATGAATATTAGTGTTTTAAAAATAGTGCAAAATAAGCCGTATTTTAGTGTAAATTCTAATTAATTCAATTTAACAAATATTTGGTTATGCGTTCTAAGCATAAAGCATTGTGGTTGCTGTAGATGGAGATGGAGGGTGGAAATATATGGACTCTGTTCTAATTTGGATATAAGATATATAAATAATCTCTAAGAACAAAAGGTAGAATGATAGAAGCTGTAATTATGAAACCAAAGTATGCTATGTTAAGGATGATCTTTATATTTGGATGATCGAGGGATAATTTATTAGACAACTGCATTTTATAAGTGAAAGAACATTCCAGGATGAGAGACTAACAGATGTGGAGCCCACAAGGGAAAATGTATCCACAATACAACTAAGGCCCTGAAATGGCTGGAGTGTAGAGGGAGAGGGGGTATTTAAACAGTCATGGTCTTAAATGTCACAGCAAGAGATCTGAATATTATGCCATGGAGAATGTTGAGCAATTTAAGGTTTCGAGCATGAGTTGCAGGATTGCAGCAGTGTTTTGGGAGTCAATTTCTAATGACAGAAATGAGTACACTGTAATGGAGATTAAATAAAATTCAAGACTTCACTTCTCTGTTTGTGTCTGAGTAGTTTTTCTAGGATCATTGTTACTAACCTGTTTTTTTTTTTCTTAGACTAAGGAAAACTGTTTGTAAGATTAGTGGAAAGTCAAACTGTGAGCATAGGCTTTCTAAAGCAAACTTGGATTTAAATTTTGTTTCCAAAGTTTACCTGCTGGGTGCTCTTGGGAAAATTATTCAACCTGTTCAAGTTTCTGTTTTGTTCTGGTAAAATAGAGATCATAATACCTCAGCAAATCATAGTCCTAATTGAGATATCCTTAACACATTGTCTAGCATGTGATAAATGTTAAATTGTCTAGCATGTGATAAATGTTAAATTAATAGTAACTATTTTTTATACACCATTGGTGTATAAAAGTGAATATTTATAGTTAATATAAAATAGTCATATTGTATTCAGGAAAATTAGCAGAATTTTAATCATTTGTATTTTTCTAATTCCCCCTTTTTCATTGCTAGAAATAGGCAAATAAAAATTCAGGAATGTGCTCTCAACCTCCTTGTGGTCCACTTAAATGCAAGTAAGTTAACCCCTAGGGCTTCCACAGTAACTATGTTCTAAAAATCTGTGATCACAACATTTGCTGAATTGGACATATCTCCATAAAGTAGGTAACAGCCTTTCTGCATGTTTAAATGGTAAAGGTCTTGTGTTTTCTTTTTAGTAGTGGGTGTCTGCAGAGATATCCTGATGTAATCTAGGTGCAGGACTTGAAGGCAGCAGTATGGAAGGAAGTCTTTATCTATAAGGATAGTTGTCAGGGTACCACTACTTTGTTAAATTTTTTCATACTTAGGATGTGGGCTTTATCCTAGCAGGGAGAGAGACTGGGTCTTCTATCTATACCCAGCATTCATTCAGTACCCCAACTTTTAGGATACTAATATTACTTGGGATGGATATATGAGCCCAAATGCCACCTTAGTACTTTCTAGTGAGTGCAAGTCATGCGCACATCTCGAGTTCAGATTCCCTTCCTCTTGAGGTCAAAGCACCTGGGAAGGAAACACTTTAATGAGAAGATTGCCTGGTGACTATTCAGTTAAAGCCAAAAGAAGTGGCACATCTAAATGCATAATTCATTCAAGTGGTCAAGGTTGATAAAACGTACCTGGTCAAGGTTGATAATACAACAGCACACTTCTCTGTGGTGACAAAAAACTTATAACCCTCAGCTCTGTGATTTCTGACTTGCACACACATGTTGCTCCTGCATGTTTTCTCTTAACCCTCTCTTTCCGGGTTCCACTGCTAAGTGAGCTATTTTTTATGGACTATATTTGTGTTCACCTTTTTAGCTATTTAGCTATTCCCAGCCTTGGAGACAGTCTGTCCTCCAGTTTTATGCAGGTTGAGCTACTGTATTTCCTTGAGTCTATCATTACAACTACTATTACCAGTAGTGACATGTATCCTGAATTCAGAAACTCTAAAATATACGTAAAGCAGGAGCTGTTGGGGGAGGGAGGATTATGAAAGTAGTGCAGGAGTGTTTCTAGGGCTTCTACTAAGTGGGTTTGCACAAGTGGTAAACACATTGAAATGCTACTGTGCCAGTTGGTACATATCGTTTGCTAGTAACCCTCTGACTGCTGCCTCAGCTCATTCCTGAGGCCTCTAAACCACACCATGACCTAGGAAGGGACCTAGGACCCTGTGCAGCCTGTGCCTTTTCTGATTGGTTAGTGCCCTTAAACTGCTACTTATTAAATATTCTGTATACTATATTTGGTATCAGCTCTGGTAAATACACTAATTTCACTTTCTGGGGAAAAAAAAACTTTTCTTCCTTTGTCTCCTAATTTTTGAGAAGCACTCAAGTCTCACCAGTGCACTGCTTCTGATGAGTTACATGGCATACTGTAGAATAAAAAGGGGGGCAAAATCCTACATGACTCTACCTTCAGCTCTGAGTAAGACTACTCTCAAACCAGCCTAGACAGAAACAAAAAATCCTTACCATAAGACCCACATCCTTCAATGTGTGAGGAGCCCTTTTCTCCCTCATGTAATTTAATTCTCTCTACTTTCCATTCTTTATTGACCTCAAGCGCTCAAGATGCCCTTTAAACTAAATAGTGCCTTCTCAAAGAGAAATGTGAAGTGTTTATTTTAAACTCCTAAAGAAGTAAAATATTGAGTAAATTCTACATACATTTGACCTGCTCCACTATTTTTGCTATAGGGTTCATGAGAAACTGTGATCAACCTGCTCTTTTTCTTTTTGAGTACTGGATTTATTTTGGTAGAAACTTCAATACGTATTTATACTTCCGATGGTGACTCTGAAACACTAAATTGTGTGATTCCCTGTAACACATTTCATAATCCGTCAGGGCAAACTATTTTCAAGTTCTGCTGAAGCTAATTGCCTTTGTAAATCAAATTGTTAAATTTGAGTTATAGTTTAATTAGGTAGAGTAGAATGCTTGCTGGTCTACTCTGTAAACAGTTTTATTCTGTTGTGAAATGAATAGGTCTGAAATGAACTAAGTTTAAAATAGATTTTTGGTGCTTTGTGGGCCTGCTTTGATATTATTCTTAGTCATTATATTATGTTAGTATATTTGCATCAGAAATCTCTGAAAGGAAATAGGAACAGTTTGACTTCCTCCTTTCCAATTTGGATGCCTTTTGTTCCTTTCACTTGCCGATTGCTCTGGCTAGGACTTTCAGTATTGTATTGAATAGAAGTGGTGAAAGTGGGCATGCCTATCTTATTCTGGATCTTGGAAGGAAAGCTTTTAACTTTTTCTCCCTTCAGTATGATGTTAGCTGTGAGTTGGTCATAAATGGCTTTTCTTTTTTTTTCTTTTTTTTTTGAGATGGAATGTTGCTCTGTCACCAAGGCTGGAGTGTTGTGGCGTGATCTTGGCTCACTGCAACCTCCGCCTCCTGGGTTTAAGCAATTCTCCTGCCTCAGCCTTCTGAGTAGCTGGGATTACAGGCGCCCGCCACCATGGCCTGCGTAATTTTTTGCATTTTTAGTAGAGACGAGGTTTCACCATGTTGGCCAGGCTGGTTTTGAACTCCTGACCTCAAGTCATCTGCCCACCTCAGCCTCTCAAAGTGCTAAGATTACAGGTGTGAGTCACCACTTGTATTGAGGTACATATCTTCTGTGCCTAATTTGTTTAGAGTTTTTATCATCAAATTGATGTTGAATTTTGTCAAATGCTTTTTCTGTGTTTATTGAAATGATCACATGGTTTTTATCATTAATTCTGTTAATGTGATGAATCACTTTTATTGATTGACAATGTTGAACCATCCTTGCATCCTTAGGATGAATCCCATCTGATCATGGTGAATTATTTTTAAAGTGCTGTTGAATTCAGTTTGCTAGTATTTTGTGGAGGGTTTTTGCATCTATATTCATCCAGAATGTTGGCTTATAGTTTGTCGTTTTTATTGTTGTGTTCTTGACTGGTTTTGCTATCAGAGTAATGCTGGCCTTGTAGAATGAACTTGGAAGAATTCCCTTCTCTCCAATTATCTGGAATAGTTTGAAAGGAATTGGTATAGTTCTTTAAATGTTTGGTAGAAGTCAGCAGTGAAGCTATCAGGTCCCATGCATTTCTTAGACGGGAGATTTGTTATCACTGATTTAATCTTGTTAGTAGTTATTGGCCTGTTTATCTTTGCTATTTTTTAATGACTGAATCTTCATAAGTTGTATGTGTCCAGGAATTTATACGTTTCTTCTGGGTTTTCCAATTTTTTGATATATAATTATTCATAATAATTTCTTGTGATCTTAAATATGTAAAACCCTAAGAGTCCTTCAAAAATTCTTAGAATTAATGAATAAATTTACTAAAATTTCATTATACAAAATCAATATATTTAATTTGGTAGCTTTTCTATACATTAACAGTGAACTATCTAAAAAAGAAATAAAGAAATCTCATTTATATAATAATAGCTACACACACACAAAAATTAGATACCTAGGAATAAATTTAACCAAGGAGGTGAAGCAAGATCTCTACACCAAAAACTATAAAGCACTGATGAAAGAAATTAAAGAGAACAGAAATAAACAGAAGGCTATTCTGTGTTCATAGATTAGAAAATTAATATTGTTATATTAAATATTGTTGAAATGCCCATCTACCCAAAGTGATATGCAGATTCAGTGTAATTTCTCTCAAAATACTAAGGGCATTCTTTGCAGAAATAGAAAAATCAATCCTAAAAATTGATGTGGAACCATGGAAGACCCTGAATAGCCAAAGCAATCTTAAGCAAAAAGAACAAAGCTGGAAGCATCACACTACCTGACTTCAAAATACACTAACAAGCTATAGTAACCAAAACACATGGTACTGGCATAAAAACAGATACACAGATGAATGAACAAAATAGAAAGCCCAGAAATAAATCCACATATCAACAGCCAACTGATTTTCAACAAAATGCCAAGAGACACATTGGGGAATGAACAGTCTCTTCAATAAATGGTGCTGGAAAAACTGGATATCCACATGCAGAAGAATGAAACTAGATCCCTTTCTCTCACCATGTGCAAAAATCAACTCCAAATGGATTAAAGACTTAAACATAAGACCCAAAACTATGAACGTACTAGAAGAACATACAAGGGAAATGCTTCATGACATTGATCTGGGCAATAATTTTTGAGTAAAACCTCAAAAGCACAGGCAACAAAAGCAAAAATAAACAAATGAGATTACGTCAAACTCAAAAGCTTCTGCCCAGCAGGGGAAACAATCACCATAGTGAAGAGACAGCCTACAGAATGGGAGAAAATATTCTCAAATTATACATCCAACTGGGCATTAATGTCCGGTCTATATAAGAAACTCAAACAATGCAACAGCAATAAAAAAAAACAAATAACTTGATTTAAAAATGGGCAAAAGATCTGAATAGTCATTTCTCAAAGGAAGATTTAGAAATGGTTAACAGGTATATAAAAAATGTTTTTATCACTAATTATCAGGGAAATGTGAATCAGAACCATGATGAGATTTCACCTCACTCCAGTTAGAATTGCTATTATCTAAAAGATAAAAGAAAACAAGTGTTAGTGAGTATGTGGATAAAAAGGAATCTTACTCTTGATAGGAATGTAAATTAGTACATTTATATGGAAAACAGTATGGAGATTCCTCATAAAATTAGAAATAGAGCTGTCATATGATTCAGTAAATTCACTATGGGGTGTAAATCCAAAGGAAATGAAACCATATATTGAAGTGGTATCTGAACTTCCGTGTTTATTGCAGCACTATGAAAGATATGAAATCATACCTTGGCTATTGTAAATAGTGCTGCAATGAATGAATGGATTAAAAATGTGGAATATATACACAATGAAATACTTTTTAGCTCTAAAAAATAAAATCCTGGCATTTGTGACAACATGGATAAATCTGGAGGACATTAAGTGAAATAAGTCAAACACAAAAAGCTACATAGTGCATGATCTCACTTATATGTGAAATATAAAAGTTTGTTTCATAAAAATAGAGAGTAGAATATTGGTTACCAGGAGCTGGAGAGGGTAGGAGAAAGGGAGGGGTGGAGAAAGATACAAAGTTACAGTTAGAGAGGAAAAATAAGTTTTGGTATTCTATTTCACATTTTAGGTAAAAATAATATATATTTCAAAACAGCTAAAAGAGGATTTGAATGTTGCCACCACAAAGAAATGATAAACATTTACGGTAATAGACTGCTAATTACCCTGATTTGAACATTACACATGTATATACTTGTATTGAAACATCACATTTTACTTCATAAATATGTACAATTATACATCAATTAAAAGAAAAACTTAAAAAATTTTGAAAAAAAAAAAAAAACAAGGATTGAAAATCCATTAAGTAAACAATGTCATTGAAGAGCTCAGTTAAACATAGAAAAAAAAAAAAAACAAAACCCAAGCATTTGTGGAATTTCAGCCCAGGTTATCCCTTTCTTTGTCTGATATTCAGGTTAAGGATTCAGATAGTCCAGGCAGCCAGTGCTAGGTCAACAGCTGTCTTTGAATCATAAACTCTGAAGGTGTTCAAGAGGCTTAAAGGATAATGATGTGCTCTAACCACCGAAGACACAAAGAACTCGAAAATATTTGAAATTCAAAGAAAGAAACCAGCAGTGCCAGTTGTACGAAACCGTATGTAGTTATCTTGTACTGTGAGAAGTGCTAAAAGTTAGTGTGGAAAATTGGATACTTGGATACACCAAAATGTAATTATAAGTGATTGCCTCTTGTCATAATGTGGGAAAGGTAAGGCAGAAGATTGAGGAAGAAGATCAGAGAGCTCCATGAGGAAACAGAGATGAACTGAGTCAGTGTGTCATTTACTTAAATGGAGATTATACATTCTTTTAAAAAAGTACTAGTACTTTCTACCTATGCACACCTTTTAAAGGGAAATAATTTTAAAAATGACAGAACTCCAATACAAGTATTTTTATTAATGATAATTACTAAGAATGATTTGATGTAGAAGCCAAGATACTTCATTGTTCTAAAAGCTTATGGCTTTTTTAAAGAAAGAAAAGTATTTATTTTATCAAAGTGTTGTTTGTTGTAGTAAGGAATATGTTTTACACTTGGGTCTAGTACACACATAATTATTTACATGCACAAACCACTTTTCCAGATTTTACTTATCTTACTACATGTGCTTTATTTGATGTTTTCTGTTCTATTCCATTTTTTAAAAATGCTGTTTGCAGCCCTCTAAATAGATTTCTTGATATCTTTAATGGATTGCATAGAACAATGGACACAGCAGCATACTCCCAGATGGGGGTACAGCTTTTCTTGGTTCCTTAGACACCATAAAAATACAAAGCTGCCAGTCATTTCTGTTCACCCTGGTGACAGTCCCGTTAATTCCTTTAAGAAGCTTCATCTGGGTCTACTGCAGGAAACCTTTAAACCTTTGTGTCAATTCCAAACTGCTTGAGAGGCAGACATACGGCAATTCTGAGTCTCAGCCAGCGTGTTGGCTTAGTATATTTGGGAGCAAGTCACAAATTAATTTTCTAAATTGTTTACATAGTACCAGTACTTCTTGCCCTGGGTATTTTCACATCTATTCCTTTCATCCATGTGGGAGCTAGTAAGAATCAATCCCAGCACCTTGATAAGGCAAATTTTAATTATGTGTCTTTGGGATCTGACCATACATAGCTGGTCAGGATGAGGCTTAGGCCTCTCTGATATTCTATCCCCACAATATCTGTCCTATCTAGTGGGGATCAGGCTGATTTATAGAGCAACCTAAGGGCTTTAAATACAAATGGGTACCTCAGTAGAAACAAAGTCCTGAGACTACTATCGAGGTAGATAGAAATGTAATGATTCAAGCAGAAAGGACCAAGCACAAATGCCTTGTAGCTAGAATGATCAGAACACCAGAAAGAGCAAGGCAAAGTTCAAGGTGAAGTAGTTTGCTAAACAATGTTATAGGTAAGTGAGGAATGTTTCATCCAGGGCTGTTATGACATAAAGGAATGTGACAAGGGACAGCTGTGTACACATAGATTCTTAGCAATGGAAGTGACACAGACTCATATTTGTGGCCCAGCTATTTGTGTCTTAAATAATCTTGGTGAGTTAGGCAAGTTTGGTGTCTTGAGGGACAGTGATGGGCAGGCTCTCTATCCAGAAGTCTTAGATAACTATACTTGATGATTAAAAGAAAAAAAAAAATTCTGTCTACACTTGGGTTTCTACCAAGGTGTTTAGGTTTTCTGGGTGCTCTGAGTCAGCCCCAGAAGAGTGCAAGGACACACTTCATTGATGATTAGAGCTCTCCTTGTTTGATATCCACATTTTCACTCCCCGTGGCATGATGGTTCTTGCGGGGAGGGGAAGGGCTCTGTGGTTATCTGGAAACAATCCTTCCTTCCCATGGTAGAGTGATCCTGGTGAAACTTTTAAGCAATCAAAATGCATGCTGATGTTTGCTGAGATTCTGATTTTGACTCTTTAGGATGCGTTTCTGTATTCCTTCTCATCCACAGGACATTAACTAGGGAGATCTCTGAATTTTGAATACAAAGTAAGGTTGGAAGTGAACTTTACTATTGTGATTTTTTTGTGATAGAGGAGAGAATGGTAAAGAAGAAATTAAACTTTAGATTGTTCAGAGGTTGAAGGTCACTGGGTTAATGATATTGGATTTGGAAATGACCCAATAAAAATAAATTCATTTCTACTTTATGAGTTATAAGATTCAGTCACTCTGACCTTCTTTTTTTATGTAAACTACATGCACTCATCATCTGAGCACCTTTACATTTGTAGAGGTATTTGTACCTTTACAAACACTTCTCTGTGCATGGAAAGCCCTTCTCCCTTCCTCCCCATCCAGCGAGGAATCACTGCCTGCCTGGGAAAAGCTTTGTATTATAGATTATTTGTATACAATTCTATCTCTGTACACTGAAATTTCCCTAAAAATAATAAAACTAACAATTTATAGGTATATAGTGATTACAATATGACAGACACTGTGTTTTGTTATTATTAACTCATTCAGTCCTCACAACAATCTGTTTATGGAGGTATGGTTATATTTTGCAGAAAAGAACATGGCATAGGAAAGTTAAGTGACTTTCTTAGGGTTCCAGAGCTGGATTTGTAACCAGGGAGCCTGCCTCCAGTATCTGTTTAACCACAGTGCTATGCTGACTCTCTAATTGTTGACTGTGTCTTGTGTATCTTTGTAGCCTCAGTGTAAAGTACATTGTCTCATTCATAGGAGGCACACATAAATAATGTTGGTTTAATTAATGAAATTAACAAAAGGCTGCACTCTCCTAACCAGGTCCTGTATCTCCTCTGCACCTGAAGTTCAGACTTGATAAAGGAGGATTTTACACATTAATTTGCGAAGATCTGGAGACAAGTTTTTATCCTGCCCAAGAAATGTGGGGAAGTGCTGGATATAGAGTGTCCTGAGTGGAAGATGAGATGTAGCGCTTAAACAGAAAAACTCTGTAGTATAAGAGATGTGTATTTCTGACTATTCCAGATGTCTAGTAGGTTGGGACAGGGTGGTGATGGTATGAGGAAGGAAAATTAGAAAAAATGTTCCAGGATTTTTTTATTCTTTTGATATCTTGGTTAATTTGTGGATGATGATATGAGGAACAAAAGTTTTCTTTTAGAGGATAGGAAGGAGAGCATATTAAAATTATAGCCTGAACGAAATTATCTGTTATCCAATAAAACAGTTCATAACAGAACAAATCCTTTCAACAATGGTTTTTCCATGAGTGAGAAATGGCCCATTTATGACAACTTTTTTGCACTGAAAAATATTGCTGCACTAGTTCTGTGATGAAATCTGTGGTGACCATGGATTGGAGATCAGAGTGAGAAGACCTTCTGGTTTGCAGATGTGATAGCTAACTGGTTTCAGAATAGATTTTACCTAAAACCTTATATTCCAAACCACCAAAATCCAAGGATAGCAATGGTGAGAATTTTATGCTGTTATGAATAGCTTTCAGTCTTTCTTAGCATCTCTAGATAATCTAAGACCAGTCATATCTAATGGACAGAGCTTTAACAAACACAAAAGTCCATAGTCAAGAAATGCCTTACTTGTTGCCTACCTAACTAGCATGGTTTTTGATTAATCAAGCTGTTTGATGATTCAGTTCTACATGAAGAGGTCTTGCTTTTGGAGTAAATCTGGGATATTAGAGAGAGGTAAGAATTTCCTTTAGGGAATTGACTGATTTAGGCCCCAAAATGGCAGATCCCAATATTTTAAATAATGTTCTTCATCTTAATGTAGGACTCTTCTTCTGAGACATATCTTCTGAAAGAATGAGGTACAAATCATGACCCAAGATCATATTGATTACTCTTAACTCAGTAGATTTCCAATGATTATTCTCCATTTCGAACATTTATTAGTCATGCTTTAGTTGAGATGTACATGAGATATACATGTGTATGTATATATAAATAAAGTGGGCATACAAAGGTGGTTTGTACTTACTGCAGCTATTTTTATAATCAGTAGCAATTACCATAGTATTGGTAATTGCCTGAATTGGTAATTGGCCTGAATTACATATGACCTGATCATTAGAAAAATGTCAATTATGGATGATCTATGCTTTAATAAAGACTTAAGCATAACTCCAAACTTAAATATAGAGGAAATAATGTTGTAATCTTGGGCTGAAATAATTTAGGGTGAGAATTTATTTCAGAATGATATACTGTGTTTTAGTTTATATTAACTGAGATTCAATGAGAGATTATATTACAGTCAGAACTGAAAATGAAATTGCTAGGTAAAATATGGTATATTTGACATCAATAACTATGACTGTGATCTAACAAAAGAAAATAAATCATTTATATTCACCAAGGAGTCACCATCAAGGCCTTCACCAACCATATCCAATGTTGTAATAAACCTCTGTCACGTGTCATCAAATATGTGTAGAATTTTAAAATAGCTAAATGTACATTTATATATTAATGTTGAATTCTGAGAACCCAAAGGCACACAATATTAACAAGAAAAGCCATACCTTGTATTTTAGCAGCAATGAGAAGACAGGCTTTTTAAACTCACAAGTTTTAGAAATAAAATTTCAAGTTATTGTCTTTGGGGAAATGTATTGCTTAATTTAGATGTGCTGTCAATTTTCTTTATCTATCCTCCTAATCTCTGATTTATAAATCTGTTTTCCTATGTGAAATGAAGAGGTTTGGGCTAAATCTGTCTTCAATCTAGTTATCTTTCAACAAATATATATTGAATGCCTATTTGTGTTAGGCACTGTTCAAAGTGAAACAATGAATATAGCATAAGACCTCCAGGTAACAGGGGGAGGAGTCACAGATAGCAAGCAAAAGAGTAATAATTTCAGATCATAAAGAGTGTGATAGAAGACTCTTCTCACAGGAGGCTTTGCTGTGGTTTGCAGCTGTGCTGGTTATCACGCAGTCATTAAAGCATGCAGGAGCATTTTGGCAGCAGCAAACCTTTGGATAGCTTTCTAATACCATAGAAATACAAACAGTAATGTGGGATACAAAGTGAATGGGGTCGGAGTGCACACTGGTAAGATTGGCCAGAAAAAGGCTTTATGAGGCCCAATGATGACAGCAAGATAATGTCAAAAATCTTAAGGAGGAATGCTAGAGAAAGGACCAGTTGAGTGCAAAGTCCCTAGAAGGGATCCAGCATGGCACATACAAGTCACAGAAAAAAAGCCAGCAAGTCTGAAACAGAATCACAAGGGTGATAATGGGAGGGAAAAGGGTGGAGAAATGAATAGGGGTCAGAATACAGAGAATTTTACAGACCACAATAAATTGTTTATGATTTTACTTGTAGTAAGAAGCCATTGAAAGTTTTTAAGCAATGAAGTGATTTCAATTGATTTGTTATTTGAAAGGTCACTTTGATGGCAATGAGAAAAATAGAGGGGATGGTTTGGGGTATGATGAGTAGACAAGTGACAGGGAGATCAGATAAGAAGACATTGCAAAAGTCCAAGATAAGATTTTGTCTTGAACAAGGGAAAAAAACAATGGGGATAGTGGAAGAATATTGGGCTTAGCCGATGAGTTGGAAGTAGAAGCCTTTCTAATGGACTGACTGTGGGCAATATTAATGATGGGGATTAAGGAAGACTGCCTCATTTGTGCAATTAGTTTTGAGTCCCTACTATGTTCCAAGCACAAGGTTAGGCACTGGGGATTTTATGTGTGGTGAACAGAACTAGACACATTTCTTGCTTTCGGAGGAGTTAAAATCTGGTGAAAAATAATCATGCAAGTCAATAAACAAGTGCGAGCCTAGAAAAGGGCAATGAAATAGAGCTATGTGGTATTGTAAGTTCATACAATGGAGAGAACTGATTTAGCCAGAATGTGTGTGTGTGTGTGTGTGTGTGTGTGAGAGAGAGAGAGAGAGAGAGTGTGTGTGCATGTGTGTGTGGTGGTGGTAGTAAGGGTGGATATGCCAGGTGAGAGAAGGCTAAGATCTGAAAGAAAAGTAGGATATAACTAGGGAAGCAGCAGTGAAGTATGGCAGTAGGACTGCTCAGGCCTGGTGGTGGCACAGTCAAGGAACCAACCTCAGAAGGCTGGCAGGGCTGGAGGGCAAAATCGAGAACAGTGAGAAGAGGTTGGATACTATGGCATTGAGCAGACATGGTCTTGTAGGCCATGTTCGGGAAACTGGCTTTTGTCTTAATAACTATGGAAACCTTTGAAAGGAAACTGTCTAATTGCTAAGATTTCTTCTTACTCTAAATTCTGTATATTTCTTTGATTTAATTTGAAATATGAAAATGGTAGAGCTGTAAAATGACCTTCAAAAACCAGTGAAAGCGCTGGCATTTGATTAACATAATTAGAGAGTCTCTTGAAGAATCAGCATGTAAGATCATCTTCCCCTCAGGTGCAATTAAACGTTTCAGAATAGCTTAGTCATTACAGTCCTGGTGTTATGACACCATGAATATTATCTTTCCCAAACCTGGAATGCCTTTGGCCACTGTTCCATAGGTTGTTCTGTGACCCCTGGATTTTATGAGCTCATGCAACATGGACATATGTTCAGTGAATGCCTGTGTAGGTAAATAGATATTTATATGACAAGTTGAGTTACGAAACACCATATCAGATGATATTAAGAAGATGATTAGATAAGTTTCATGAATTAAATAGACTAGACTATATCTGGATATCCCTGCCAAACTTTCAGCTTTTTAAGATGAAGAGATTAAGAATATAAAAAATTTAGAGTAATTGCTATCAGCTGGGGGCAGTTTTGTTCCCAATGGAGTAATTAGCAATGTCTGGAGATAGTTCTGATTTCTGCAACTGGGGTTAGGGTGCTACTAGCATCTAGTTGGAAGAGGCTGGCAACTCTGTGAAACATCCTGCTGCAAAACTGGATGTACAGGACATGTCCATACAATAAGAACGAATGGCATCAAAATGTCAATAGTGCTGAGGTTAAGAACCCCTTACTTTCACTCATTTTAATATATTACAAATAATTTTGGCTTTCTGAAAGAAAATAACTATCACATGGATAGGGATATGCTTTTAAAAAGGAGATGGATGAGGAGAATGAGCTCACATGGGTTAAGAGTTCTTCAATTTTTGGTGCTTTTTATTTGCATTTTTCTACTTTTTCCAAAATAATTGTATATTCACTAGTATTATTTGATCATAATGAGCTGCTTATTCTCCTCTTAGGTGTTTTTAACCTGCTGAACATTGGTGACCTCTTTATCCTTCTGTTGGGGCTCAAGAATCCTCCATGGAGAAGCTCTTGGGAAGTCACATGTCTCCCAGACTGTGCTCTCACACATATAACTCTGTACTTATATACAGGAAAGCATTTTGCATACTGGATTATTTTGGCATTGTTGAGTGATCTTGAATTAGGAACCAAGTGAGAAACAAGACAAAGAGTAGGATAAATGGAGGCAAAACATTACCATTATTACTAATAAAATCTGGGTTACAGGATGTACCTTAGGTATGACAGCCAGCTAGTCTTCCCAAATTGAACCCTATCTTTGGGCAGAATTACCTGCCCTGTCACAGAAGCTCAGACAGGGGCAAACTTCACTATTGTGGAGAGAAGAGCCTTTCCCTGGAGAAGCAGCAATGCCAGCCCTTTGTGGGAAGCTCCCTTCCATGAGGAAAAGATGAGAAGTTGAGATGAGCGTACGTAGCTGTTTACTTCCAAGTTTATCAATCAGATGAGTCATGCCACCTCTGTTGGTGCAGAGTGAGGAAAGGGGAAGAGAAAGGTACTTAGTTTTACTAATTGAGCTTCATTCACTTGGAAGGAAGTATCAAGAGTGGGAAAGATGTTCTCCTCTCCCCCTTGCCCCAAAGCTACAACTGTAACTCTGCTACTACCTTTGCTACCCAATACGGTATCTACTATGTGTGACTATTTATACCTTAATTTATTAAAATTAAATAAATTTAAAAATTCAGTTTCTCAGTCACACTGGTCATATTTCAAATGCTCAGTAGCCCCATATGTCTTGTGGTTACCATATGGGACAATACAGTTATAGAACATTTCCAGTGGATGGTGCTATTATGAGATTTTACCCTACTCACTCTGTGGCCCTCAGAAATGTTTGCTGGAAAGGCACCCTGGCTCATGCCTATAATCCTAACACTTGGGGAGGCCAAAAGGTGGGAGGATCACTTGAGCCCAGGAGTTTGAGACCAGCCTGGGCAACATATAGGGAAAACCTATCTCTACAAAAAAAAAAAAAAAATTAAATTAACTGGGCATGGTAGTGTACATCTGTGGTCTCAGTTACTTCTAAGGCTGTATTAGTCCATTCTCATACTGCTGGTAAAGACATACCTAAGACTGGGTAACTTAGAAAGAAAAAGGTTTAATGGACTCACAATTCCACATGGCTGGGGAGGCCTCACAATCATGGCAGAAGTCAAAAGGCACTCTTAAATGGTGGCAGACAAGACAGAATGAGAGCCAAGCAAAAGAGGAAACCCCTTATAAAACCATCAGGTCTCATGAGACTTATTTACTACCACAAGAACAGTATGGAAGAAACGGCTGTCATGATTCAATTATCTCCCACCAGGTCCCTCCTATAACCTGTAGGAATTATGAAAGCTACAGTTTAAGATGAGATTTGAGGTGAGAGGATCATTTGAGCCTAGAAGGTCAAGGCTGCAATGAGCCATGATCGGGCCACTGCAACAGAATGAGCAACAGAACGAGACCCTGTCTCAAAAAAGTGTTTGTTAAATGAATACACGAAAGTGGACTACTGCCATTGTTATTCAGATCTGCATGTTGTAAAGTTCTTTCCATTTTAGTGCAGCATACATATCTTTTTTTAAATTTTTTTTTATTTTTTTATTTTTTTATTATACTTTAGGGTTTTAGGGTACATGTGCACAATGTGCAGGTTTGTTACATATGTATCCATGTGCCATGTTGATTTCCTGCACCCATTAACTCGTCATTTAGCATTAGGTGTATCTCCTAATGCTGTCCCTCCCCCCCTCCCCCCACCCCACAACAGTCCCCAGAGTGTGATGCTCCCCTTCCTGTGTCCATGAGTTCTCACTGTTCAATTCCCACCTATGAGTGAGAACATGCGGTGTTTGGTTTTTTGTCCTTGCGATAGTTTACTGAGAATGATGTTTTCCAGTTTCATCCATGTCCCTACAAAGGACAGGAACTCATCATTTTTTATGGCTGCATAGTATTCCAAGAAAATGTGCCACATTTTCTTAATCCAGTCTATTGTTGTTGGACATTTGGGTTGGTTCCAAGTCTTTGCTATTGTGAATAGTGCTGCAATAAACATATGTGTGCATGTGTCTTTATAGCAGCATGATTTATAGTCCTTTGGGTATATACCCAGTAATGGGATGGCTGGGTCAAATGGTATTTCTAGTTCGAGATCCCTGAGGAATCGCCACACTGACTTCCACAATGGTTGAACTAGTTTACAGTCCCACCAACAGTGTAAAAGTGTTCCTATTTCTCCACATCCTCTCCAGCACCTGTTGTTTCCTGATTTTTTAATGATGGCCATTCTAACTGGTGTGAGATGGTATCTCACTGTGGTTTTGATTTGCATTTCTCTGATGGCCAGTGATGATGAGCATTTCTTCATGTGTTTTTTGGCTGCATAAATGTCTTCTTTTGAGAAGTGTCTGTTCATGTCCTTCGCCCACTTTTTGATGGGGTTGTTTGTTTTTTTCTTGTAAATTTGTTTGAGTTCATTGTAGATTCTGGATATTAGCCCTTTGTCAGATGAGTAGGTTGCAAAAATTTTCTCCCATTCTGTAGGTTGCCTGTTCACTCTGATGGTAGTTTCTTTTGCTGTGCAGAAGCTCTTTAGTTTAATGAGATCCCATTTGTCAATTTTGCCTTTTGTTGCCATTGCTTTTGGTGTTTTAGACATGAAGTCCTTGCCCACGCCTATGTCCTGAATGGTATTGCCTAGGTTTTCTTGTAGGATTTTTTTTTTTTTTTTTTTTTTTGAGACGGAGTCTCGCTCTGTCGCCAGGTTGGAGTGCAGTGGCGCAATCTCGGCTCACTGCAAGCTCCGCCTCTCGGGTTCACGCCATTCTCCTGCCTCAGCCTCTCCGAGTAGCTGGGACTACAGGTGCCCGCCACCACGCCCGGCTAATTTTTTGTATTTTTCGTAGAGACAGGGTTTCACCGTGGTCTCGAGCTCCTGACCTTGTGATCCGCCCGCCTTGGCCTCCCAAAGTGCTGGGATTACAAGCGTGAGCCACCGCGCCCGGCCTCTTGTAGGATTTTAATGGTTTTAGGTCTAACATATAAGTCTTTAATCCATCTTGAATTAATTTTTGTATAAGGTGTAAGGAAGGGATCCAGTTTCAGCTTTCTACATATGGCTAGCCAGTTTTCCCAGCACCATTTATTAAATAGGGAATCCTTTCCCCATTTCTTGTTTTTGTCAGGTTTGTCAAAGATCAGATAGTTGTAGCTATGCGGCATCATTTCTGAGGGCTCTGTTCTGTTCCATTGATCTATGTCTCTGTTGTGGTACCAGTACCATTAGTGCAGCATACATATCTTGTTAAATGAAATAAATCAGTTGAAGAATATGCATTCCATATTATTATTTTTATTTAGAAATAATTATTTGTATGCATGTATGTGTGCAGGATGGAGTGGTGATGGTTAAAAGCATGGAAAAAAGTCTTGAAGTGTACATATCAGACTGTATATATCATCTGGTGGTTAAATTGAGGGAAAGGAATAAGGAATACCTTTTTTATTTAAAAATCTTATTCCTAAAAAACTGAATTACTTTTGAGTAAAAAAAATTAGCAAATTAGGTAGTATGTTAACTTTCTAGATACACTAAGAAAATAATGGCTCTTTTCAATGTCAAGTATTAATGAAAGGCAATTTTAAGGCAATCTTAGCACTTTATGTGTTAAGAAAAACTGTATTGAAGCATAAGGACAAATAACAACCATCAGCCTAATGGATATTGCATGTAAACCATGAATTCTGTTTTGTTAGGAGTGTGCAAAATAATGTTTTATTTCCCAGAAATATAGCTTCTCTGCTATGCTGCAGAGAAGGATAGGGCCAGATGGCACAGTTATCATTTTTCTGTTAGACCGCTTGACCCAGCAGTATACTTTCTCCGACCTCTCCTTATTGAAATTACTTTTGTTCATTGCAGAAGTAATCTTCACCCTGGAAACAGACCTAGTTGTGGTGTCCGTGTCAGAATACTGACATACTGACTGTGATAATCCGTTTGCGGCCTTACCTCACTCCTCGTTTGATAGTTTATAAGCTCACAGATGCTGGACCGGAATTCAGTCCATAAAATTAAGACATTCCATTTGACAGGGCCAAATCTAAACTGCTGAAGCAAGAACACTAAAGCATGAAGTGGTGTCTTAAAAAGTAACTAGGGTCATTTAACCCACAATAAAAATCAACCTGGTTTCAAATGAAGATTTTTACATGCTGTAACAATTTCTTAGGAAAAAAAGGCTGTAATTATGAGAATATAAAACCAAATGAGAATGGCAAATAAAATAATATAGAATGAGTAGTTCTATATTATTAGGAGCTCTGCTATTTTGTTTTATGCCCAGTTGACAGGAGAAAAGAATATTTTCATCGAACAACTGAATGAATTTAAAGATGATATAATCACCTAGAAAAATGACATTAAAAGCAGTCTTGAAAATGATCATTATAGAAATGATATCTTTGTAATTATTGCATACATTGACTAATATTCATTATTAAATCTTGATGGTTCTAGGCTTGGATAAAATTCCATTAGGATGAATGTATCCCTGGGGGGTTGATATTTGAAGAGACTGAGCTGTTTGGTAGCTTACTCCTTGCTTATTTTTTTTCTTATTGTTTCTACTTTTCAGACCCACTATGAAAATGGAGAATATATTATCAGGCAAGGTGCAAGAGGGGACACCTTCTTTATCATCAGCAAAGGAACGGTAAGCTTTGGTGGCACAAGACAGTGATGCACTAGGGGAGCCTGGGGTTGGTTAGTAACTCCAGTAGGAACACATGCAGAGTCTTGTGCTACATGAGTTTGTTCCATTTTTTGACACAGAGAGGTATTAGAGAATGGATCTTACAAAAAATGATGTAGGAGGGAAAAAATGTAATTTTGAAGACCAGTAAGTAGCCTACTTGCTAATAATCATAATATTAGATGACACTGATATATTTGTGTGAATAGAAAGATCTCCATAATTAAAATAATATAATAAAAAAGAAAATACCGCTGGGTGTGGTGGCTCATGCCTATAACCTCAGCACCTTGGGAGGCCAAGGCAGGTGGATCACTCGAGCTAAGGAGTTCAAGACCAGCTTGGGCAACATGCCAAAACCTCATCTATACAAAAAATAGAAAAAATTAGCTGGGCATGTTGGTGCATGCCTGTCATCCCAGCTACTTTGGAGGCTGAGACAGGAGGATTGCTTGAGCCCAGGAGGCAGAGGTTGCAGTGAGCCAAGATGGTGCCACTGCACTTCAGCCTGGGTAATAGAGCAAGACTTTGCCTCCAAAAAAAAGAGAAAGAAAGTACTTAGGTCACTTACAAAATTCATCTAGTCATTAGAAGCAGTAACATTGCTGTAATGAAACATCTGGGCTTTGAAATCAGATGGCCTAAATTTTAATCCTGTTATGAAACTTAGTCATTTTAATGCCCTTAGGCAAGTTGCTGAATACTCTGAGGATGATAAAGATAGATATATGTTAATGTTTTAAGTTATTTTCATAAAGAAATATTGATACTAAAAACTACTAAAATTGATAAATTATAAAGGAAGGGGTAAAAATGGGGTAGACAAGGGTTATGAATGAAAAATCATACTTTATTTCTAAAACTTAATTTTTCAACAATATGAATTTATTTATATCTTAAAACTAAGAAATTGAGTGAATTGGAAAATAGAATTTCTTTTAGATTAATGCTATACTATTATATTACTAAAATACCTTAAATTTATTTCCACAGTAAAGCTAATCATTTTTGTGTTTGTGTCATTACATGGTAACCTATGATTTAAACTTATGTTTCTTTATTATGTATCATTACAAGGAATTCCTATCTCTGTATGTACTAAGTATAGAAAGAGATGGAGAAGGAAATGCGAATAGAAAGGAATTGATATGCCAGTTTCCATTTTTATAATTATCACTTTATAAATGAAGCATATTTATTTCCTCTAATTTAACAAAATGACTGACTGTAACTTATAGCTCATATATAGAGAGATTTACAGAGCTACAGTGAATAGAATGCAGTGGAAGATTATAAGTATTGTTGAATTACAATTTAGATAATTCTCCTTGGACTACTTTTGGATCAAGTGTATGCATATGTCAATATTTACACCAGTGGCATGTCACACAAAAATGAAGAAAACAATATTTATATTTTTATTATTCCTATTCTTTTGACTGATCTCTGAATGCCTGGGATAGAAGTAGAAGTCAAGGCTGACTTCTTAAAAGGTATCATGAAATGACATGTCTGACCACGGTTATAGTTAAAATTATATCTTGTATTTTCCAATGTTAGAAGATAAGAAAATTTTAATATTTTGTAGTTTATGTGATAGATTGTTAGAGCTTATCATTTATTGTCTTATTGTTTAGATTGACTAAAGAATCAGGGTAAATTGAAAATCACCATGGATGTAAATTATTCAAAAAGTTGCACAGGGAATTTGTCCTGACATTCTAGATTTGTTTTTTCTTTACTACATTGCTAATTCTTCACTATGATGCAATGATGTGTTTATCCTTTGAGATGGATTTCTGACAGTCTTTTGTTACCACCCTGTTAGTGCAAATTTTACTGCCTAAAAGTAGTGCTTTGTAACCAGTTTCAGCTGAAGACAGGTGCATTAGTCATGCCTTTTTATAAGTTTCGTAATAAGTATAAGTAGAAAAACAGTGTAGAAATTACACTACAGGAACCAATTCACTTGGCAATATTTCAGAGCACTCTGGGGATTCTGGGAGGGAAGTAACACTAATATATTAGACTCTCGACACATTCAAGATCTTTTACTTTAAACCAGACATAAATTTCTACTAACTTACTTTTTTAGGTCACACAAGTTAGCTGCTATGATTCTTAGTTATGTAAATTACATAATAATTGTATTAATTTTATTCATTCTAATACTAATATACTAACAATATTAATTATATTAGTTCTAATTCTAACATATTAAAATCATTAAGAATATGTCACCATATACAATAATTAGAATATATTAAGTCTTAAGAAGCAGAAGGTGAGGTCAGCATACTTAATGGCAAAGAGCAGGAAAGACAGGTGAATAATAAGAGAGTAGACTCAGTTGAGCAGGCAAATAAGTTGTAGAACTGGAATTTTCTACAATTATATGTTATATGTTTTGTTTTAGGTGTATAGATGTCAACTTGTTTTCGCATGCATTTAAAAAATGTATAAAGGATAACCTTGGCCAAGATCTGTTTCTTGCTACCACCAAACTGGCTTTTTCTTAGAAAATGCTGTGAGATAGAGAGACACAACAGGGGCTGCCAAGCTACAAATGGAATTCCCCTTGTTCAGTTCCACTTATTTAAGTGTAAAACAATTTTTATTCTTCCATTAAGCACATTCACACAAAGAGAGAAGCATTATAAAATAAGCTTTGCAGTACTTGTTTTTCCCCCATTAAGCCTGTGCAATCTGATTTTTTTAAAACCTGAGGCAGAATGCTTGCAGTGATGATAGTGATGATGGCTAAAATACCTGGTGCTGCCTCAAGTAGAAGCTCAGTTAGTTCTCTATACTTCAATCACTCCATTCCAGTTGCCTGGAAACGTGACTTACTTCTCCAACAGTGAACTATAAAGCACCAAAGGTTCCTGCATATGTCCCTGCAGTTGTGTCACATCACAAAATGAACTATCTCTTTATAAATAAATCAAACCAAAATTGAACAGGATGGGTAAGCAAAGTTGCAGAGTTCTAATAATAGCTCAAATGCATTTTGATTTTTCTGATTCCATTCAACATACCTTGTTTCCCATCATTAGAAAAAAATGTGATTCAAAAATTCTTGTCTATCAAATGGCATTTAAAATCACATGGCTTTGCTTCATAAAATTAACAAGTATTTAAACATGCCAAGTAAACATGTTGCCTTAACACAATGCTCAGTGTTTTTTAATATAAAAAGTGTTCTGTTATGGAAATTTTATTTGCATATGTATACATATGTTTATGTATACATTATGGTGAAACCTCTGAGAAACTTTTTTTTAATATCAAGAACAAGATAAAGATATGCGTTATTACCAATTTTGTTTAGTGTGGTACTAGACATCCCAAATACTACAGTAAGTTAAGAAAAATAATTAATATTTGGAAAAAGAGAAACAGTAATTATTTAGACATGATATGTTTTTAGTTTCTTTTAGGATTTTATGTAGACATATATATTATTAAAATTAATAAGAGTTTAGCAAAATCAGCATTTTCAGTATATTTTTCTTTATTTATGGAACCATTCTATATCTCTACACAACCCAAAATAATAGCTATTATTCACAGTTGCTATCTAAACTAAAATTATCTAACTTAACTTTAATGTTAATTTCTCAGTAGTAGTAGCCACATCGCAATAGCTACTAGTAGTGGCTGTATTGGACATTATAGAACTGGATATTTTATTATAAATGAATATTGAAAAAGCCATATCATTCAACATATTGTACCATATTAACAGTCTAAAGAAAAAAAATCACATTATCATGCCAAATGATGCAGTGAAAGGGTGTGACAAGTGTAACATCCATTCATAATAAAAATTCTCAGCAAACTGAGAATATAAGAGAACGTTCTTGCCCTGATAAGTGGTATCTATAACATGCCTACAGTTAACATACTTAAGGTGAGAAACAGAGCAATCAGTAAATGAAAGTAACTGACAACAAAAGGAAAGTCTTTTCAACAAATGGTGATGGAACTGTTGGTAATCCATGGACCAAAACAGGGGAACCTTGACCTGGACTTTATACCTTATATAAAAATTAAATGAAAATTGGTAATAGATTTAAAAGTAAAACATAAAGCTATAAAACTTTCAAGAGAAATGTATGACTTGCGATTAGATAGGAAGAGTTCCTAGGCATGACACCACCAGCACAATCCATAAAGAAAAATGATAAATTGGGCTTTATCAAATTTAGAAACTTTTGTTCTGTGAAAAACACTGTTCAGAGAATGGAAAGACAAATTACTAACGGGGAAAATTATTTGAAAAGTACACGTCTGGTAAGGGGCTTATATTGATCCTATCCTTTATTGATCCTATAAAAAACACCTCAAAATCAACAAAAAACACCAAAGTACCCACTTTAAAAAAAAAATGAATGAATGACTTGAGCACATCAGCAAAGAAGATTCACAAATGGCAAATATGCACATGAAGAGGTGTTCATAATGATTAGTCATTAGAAAAGTGCATATTGAAATTCTGAGATACTACTGCATACTTAATGGAATGGCTAAATCTAAAAACAAAAATTAACAATATCAAGTGCTAGTGAGGATGCAGAGCAACTGGTATTCTCAATCCCTGCTCCTGGGAATGCAAAATGGTAAAGCCATTCTGGAAAACAATTTGCAGTTTCTCATAAAGTTAAATAAACATTTACCGTATGACACAGCAATTACTCTTTGTGATATTTATTCTAGAGAAATGAAAATATAGCTCACACAAAAAACTCTGCATCGGTGTTTGTAGCATCTCTATTCATAATTGCCAAAACTAGAAATAAACAAATTGTGTTACAGTCATTCAGTGAAATATTAGTCAGCAATAAAAAACATAAACTATTGAATCTTGCAACAACTTCAATGAATCTTAAAGGTCTAATGCTGAGTAAGAAAAATAAAGGTCTGAAAAAGTTAAATATTGTATTATTTCATTTATATGGCATTCTCAAAAAGATAAAATTAGTTTGATGCAGAACAGACTATAGGGGTGAGGAATGAGAAGGGTATGACTATAAATACATAGCATGAAAGAGTTTCTGGAGGTGATGAAATTGTTCTGTATCTAATTGTTCTGGGAATTAGACAAAGCTATCCATGTGTTTAAGTTCATACAACTATATTCCAAAAAAGAAGTAAATTTTACTATATGATAGAAGTAAATTTTACTATATGATAACTTAAAAATTCAAATACATTTCTAAATACTGTAACGTGTAACTAAAATATGTTTTTAAAATACCATTTCAAAAATCAAGTATGTAGGCATATCTATAACAAGAAAATGTTTAAGTCTTTTAAGAAGAAAATTTTATTTAAAATATTATAATGAAGAGCAAAACACCAACATGGCAGAACATCCAAAAGAAAGAGAAACATATTGGGAGTTACTATAGTAGATATCAAGACCTATTATAACATTCAGGTAATGGAAAAAAAATGTGGACTTAATTTGACTGAAAACCAGACAAATATGTCAGTGTAAGAATGGTGAACCCAGATAAAGATCCATGGTAATCTGGAAACTTGATTTAGGATGGCATGGACACTACAGATATCACAACAATTGGTTATGCATAGGGACATAAATAAAATTGGATCCCTAGCTCACACCATACATAATGCCAGTTTCAGATGTAAATGTGAAAAGAAAATTTAGGAAAAAATTAAAAGATAATTGGGATAATACTTCCATTATCTTGGGATAAGAAAGCATTTCTTGAATAAGCTATTTTAAAATGCAAACGATAAAATATAACATGGTTAAGTGTAATTACCTTAAAATTAATACATGTGTTCAACAAGACACCATAAAGATGGTTTAGACAAACCATAGTCTTGTGAATGAACAACAACAAAAATAAAGATAATCAGTCCAATAGAAAAATAGGCAAAAAGCATGATCAGGCACATAATCAAAAGAAGCACAAGTGGCTCAAAAAATAAGATGATAAAATCTCCCACCTCTATTAATAATAAGGGAAATGCCATCTAATACCTACCTTTCTGGAAAAAAATCAAAGTCTGACAATATTAAGTATTGATAACAATATAACATAATATAATATGCATTTTTCACCCATTGATGGTAGGTATGTAAGATTGTACCAAGAGTGAGTTAATACCTAGTAAAATGGAAGATGCATATACTTAATAACCTTGTTCTTTATTCATAAACATTGGCCCTAGTGAACTCTTACCCATGGACACTAGAACACATGTATAAGAATGTTCACAGTAACACAGTTAATAGCACCATAAAAACAAAGTATAACAAAAATAAAACTGGAAGCAACCCACATTTATATCTACAGAATTAGTAAATTGCATAATATTCATATAATGGAATACTGTTTAAACAAAGAAAATAAATCTTAGCTTTTATATGAACATGGGTGAATCAAAACCTCAAGAATAAGGGCCCAGTAACCTTTATTTTAGATCAGACTCCCTACTGAAGATTCCACATCTATAAAAGCCTCGTCAGCATACAAATTAGTGTCTCTGTGATACAGCTTAGTGGTAAGTAAAAGTGTTAAAAACTGAATTTCCATGGTTTTGAAACACTGTGTGGAGGAGTAATCAAATGGATCAGTGGAGAATAATAATTGAATTTCCTCCACCTTACACAGACCTTCTTAATACTTATAAAAATTCTGGCCTTTGACATCTAATCTCTAGATTCAGAAACCTTGAAGCATAGTATTATTAAATGTGTTTAAGTGTTGAGCATTATCTCAAGAAATTAGTTTTTTTACTTCATCACATTTTCCAGGTAGTGAATTTTAACTATTTAACCTTTCTGGATGACACATAGACAGTTTTATGAATGTTAATAGAGCTTGAGGGAGAAGTGAATTAACACAAAGGTACAAGTTACTCTGTTTTTGTTTTCATTCAAGCAACAAAAAACATTATCACTTGCCTTCTGTTAAGTCACAAGTCTTGTGTGTTCTAGGCTATCTATCTTGTTAGTAATGACACATTCTGTTAAAACAATTTACAAGTATTTATTGTGTGCTTATTATAATTTGTGGAGAATGCCAAAGAAATACAACTTTCTTTTAAGGGCACTTTATTTATTATAGTAAAGAAGGGCCTATATGTAATTTATCTATCTTTAGAAATAGAAATCCTACCAAATGAAGCATGTGGATTATGAGGGATATAGTCAGTTACAGCCACACAAGAAATCTTTATGAAAATGTGGTGTGTCTTCAGATGGAAGCTGGATTCTTCTCAGGGAAAGGGATAGGCTTATCCTAGAGAAACTAGGATATGCATGTGGAGGCATTTAGAAGGATGTTCATTTCAGCAGCAAGAAAGAAAGAAAGAAAAAAAAAATTGAAACAATATAATTGCCAATTTATAAGATATAGGTAAGTAAATATATTTACATAAAGAAATAAAACTCATACATTAAAATGAATGAAATAGATTTATACCTAAGAGCATGGAATAATTAAAACCACCTTAAGAGAAAAAAGTAAGTTGCAGAATGATGAACACTACTTATGTTATTAATATATTTTAAAAATACATATACATAAACACATAAAAAAATGGACAGAATGCTCACCAAGTTCATTATAGTGGTTGCTTCATAAAGGCAGGAAAATTAGAATGGAGATGAGGAATTAGATCAAATTTACTAGTAATGCATTATTTCTTTAAAATAACTTGAAAGGATAACAAAATATTTGGAGGTAAGCTCTTGTGGTTTTCCTGGGAATTTATGATATTGTTCTTTGGTCCTTTTAGTGGTAATTTAAATGCTTTTTCTTTATAAAAATAAGAAAAGAAACAAGAAATGGAATTAACTTCATTAATTAGTGTTCCTTTGTCCATTGTGGATAAGCAGTGGATTTAAACTTTCATTGTTTCTCTTTGCAGGTAAATGTCACTCGTGAAGACTCACCAAGTGAAGACCCAGTCTTTCTTAGAACTTTAGGAAAAGGAGACTGGTTTGGAGAGAAAGCCTTGCAGGGGTAAGTAGATCACATGTTATACAGGTTTTTGTTTGAGTGCTACATAAATTTCTGTCTGAAATTTTGAGCTCCTAGCACAATAGGCTTTTTATTTAGTGCTTATCCCAGTGTCATATATGGACCCTTGATGATAAATAAATTTTTATTTATTTTCAGCTGGACTTGGAATCTGTTTGAATAGGTTGTGGAATAAATTCCTTAATTTCCAATAAATCAGTGTTACATTAATTGGAAACATTTTCAGGTTTGTGTCCTTAATTGCAATCTCTATAACAACTTCAAAGAGAAGAATTCCATGCTAAACTTTGTGCAATGATTTTACTCAGAATCATTAAGATGGTTGGTTGAAATTTTGGAAATCCCTAAACCTGTTTGTACAAACAATTTTTACGGGATCTTTGGGGTGTCAATTTCCTGGCTGGAAACCTGTGGCTGGTGGCGCCTTTGCCCGAGTTTTGCTCGGGCCCACTGGGCTCATTATGCCCACTTGGCCTGGCAGGTTGTACTCAGTTCACACTACCGATCTGGTTCTCACACCTTCAAGGGAGACTGCAAGTCAGGCGTGAAGTGGCAAGGGGCATGTGAGCGAGCGTGGGGTCCGGCCACTGCACAGGCAAACAAACTGGCTGCTGCCGTGAGGTGGGCAGCTCCAGGTGCTGGCATGGGCTCTTTGTAAGGCTGTGGCCAGACCAGGCACACCACAAGCAGCTTCCCTGGCTGGCACCAGGGAATGTGGTCGTGCCTGGAAGCTTAGAGACACCAGGAACTGCATAGCCCCAAAGCGGGAGTCACAGCCCTGACTCGGGGAGCTCCCAGGTCTGGGCCCCCCAAAAGGCTACAGCTCTTCTCTCCTTGTCTTCATCTGCAATGTGGCAAGCAAGGGACACGTTTCAGCCCTGTTTGTATTACAACTCTTTTAGCCTCACCATTCAGTGGTTCCCAATTTCTTGACTCATGACCAGGAAGAATGTGGTACGCAGACAAATGGAGGTTGAACAAGACAAAGAGGAGCTTTAGTGAACACTAGAATAGCTCAGAGAAAACCTGCAGTGGGCAGCCCCTCTCCATAGCCAAGGTGTCCCAATGAGTGTTCAGCTCTAAGCAGAGTGGGTAGTTTCTGTCTGTAGTCAGGTCGTCCCAATGAGTGTTCAGTTCTCAACAGAGAGGGTAGCTCCTCTCCGCAGCTGGTCGTCCCATCATCTGCAGCTGTCAGCAGAGAGGAGGCCCTAGAGTGGGTAGCTCCTCTCTGCAGCTGGTCATCCCAGTATCTGCTCTGCTCTGGTTAAGCCTGGGGCTTTTATGGGCCTCAGAGGGGCGGAAGTACATGCTGATTGGTTCATGAGCGGCAATAGGCAGGTCCAGAAAAGGCACTGCAAGTTCCCACTCTGGTCCATGGGACTGGCAGCCTGGCCTCCAGCCTTCAGGCCCTCCCTGGTCTGAAGGTGAGGCCTTAATGGGGATCCACCCCCCTTCTGCCCAGAAACCTGTCTGCCTCCTGCTGCCATTCATGGCACCCAGGCTGTAGCCAGGGGCACCTGCAGGCCAGCACCAAGCTGCCCTCAGCCCACCATTGGATTCCCTCCTATGCTCATTGGCACCCAAAGCCCAGAGGGGGGTGAGTTGGCAGGGGACTGGCATGTCAGCATTGCCCTGAGCATGTGCACACCTGGCCGGGCTGTGACAGCGTCTGGGCTCAGTCCCAACTTTCCTCGAAAATCAGAATAGGCGCCAAAAACAGAGAGAAGCCAGGCAGTGGGAGCAGGCACTTCTGATCCTGTGAGGGCCAGGGGGCCCTTCCCAGACCCCTAAGAGTGCAGAAATGCCTGGGTCTAGCTGCCTCCAAAGAGCAGGGATCTTGTCAGCTCCTAGTCCCCCAACAGCTCAGGGGAGGCCCGGGTCCATGGTCATGACTTCGGGCAGCTGTAGCTGCACCCAGGAGAAAAGGGCTCCTGCTTCCCCCTGCCTGCCCACGACTTGGGTGGCTGTAGCCCTGCCCTGGAAGACAGGGTTCCTGCTTGCTCCCAGCCCCAGGAGCACAGGGATGCCTGGGCCCATAGTCGTGGCTTAGGCAGCTGCAGTGGTACCCAGGGAGCTCCCATCCCAACTCGGAAGGGGTGGGGGTCCCGCCTGTCCCTGGCTCCTGCTGGCTCCACGGGTGTGCAGACCTGGCCATACCTCCCTGCTGCAGCCAGTGTGATGACAGCAGCAGCTCCAGATGGCCTGCCACTGCCATCACAATGATCAGAAGGCAGTGAAGCATTTCCAGCGTTCACTTGTAGGTTGTAATTGTCATCACTCTTATGGTGGTAGAGATAGAAGAGTAGGTGGAGGTAATGTACATCTGGATTGACTATGGGATAGGCCGTGAAGGCTAGACTAGTAGAGGTGTACTTCTGTGAGACTGATACTCTATTTTTAAACTAAGACATCAAGAAGCAAGCACTTGGGGGTTCTTCTCATGTATTATGGAGGAAAAACTGAGTTAACTTTTTACCATGCATTTTACAGAATGCATGATAAACATATTTGGGTATCCTACTCTCATTTTCCAATAAGCAGTATATCTCAGTTATCATTAAATATAGATAAGCCTTTTCAACACTCAGTGCTGTATGTATATACACTACTTGAATAAGCAACAACCGATGAACATTTATTTTTCTATCAAATTTCGGGTGCAGGAGTGTCTCCTAGGGAGGGACAGCAATAGGACATAATTTACTCCTAGCATATGGGAACAGTCAGTTTTGTTTTCATTTCAAATTGTGCCTTCATTTAAAAAATTACATTATGAGCCTTTTGCTTCAAAGTACTTCTAAGAAGTAATTCAGGAAGTTATTGTTTTTTAAGCCACAATCAGATGACAGGTTTTATTTTCTTTCTGACTATTTCACAGCTTAATAAGTGAGATAAAGATATTCTGATAAATCATCTTACTTAGGCTATATTACCTTATGAAAATTCAGAAGTAACTACCCTCAACTTTCCTTTTTTCTCCTACTGAGTTCATTTTATCCTTATCTGATGAACATGTAGTTGCCATTAGATTTTTTTCAATGTCGAAGTTGGAAAAAATAGTATGTTTGGTGTAGATATACAGAAGAGTGAAATAAACATTACCTTTCTAGTATAAATGTATCATCTGTATCTTAATCTTGCTTTCCTTTGATTATTAAATGTGACATTTTATAGAAATCAGGTGGCATTTTTTAGAAAGACGCCACCTGATTTCATTGGTCCAAGATTAAATACCTCTGTGGAAAACAGTGTTATTTCCAACGGAACCAAAGAACCAGAAATATTTACAAACACTGAGGTCACAAGTAGAATGCCAGAAAATAAGGCCCCACCCTTTCTCTTCACATCCACCCCTTACCCCCATTTCACTCACATCTCTTTCTTACGCTCTTATTCTCACTTTCTCTCTATGGAACCTGGTTTTATTAGTCTACTCTAAGTGCTCTCTTAAATGTCACCAGAGATTTGCTAGTTACCTCATGAAATGGTCTTTTTATTTTTTTCTTCATTTGACTTCACTTCTCAGCCATGATTTTACATTGTTGACCACCCCTTCTTTCTTTAAATTCTCCACCCTTTGGGACCATTTAAATTATTGGCACTCTTTAGAATTTATTTCATTTCCTAAAATTTGCTAATATTATGTCCTCAACTGTATTTCATACACCTTGGTAAGCTTCTCCAGATGTGTGATTGCATAATACCTCAATGAAAAGAAGTCCCAAATATTTATATTCTTATTTGAACCCAGTGTCTGGCACTTATCAAATACCCACATATTTTTTGAACAAATGAATGAGTGAATGAATGAATAGATGAACAAATGAACCTCTCGAATGATGTCCAATCTTAAAGTCCCTTCTGCCGTTGATCACATTCGACTTGAATTTGCCTGGCAGTGGATAGGGGTTATGAGCTCGCTTGACCATAGGGGGCAGGCTAGCGATGTAAATGACTACAATAGGCTAGTAAAACAGGTGGCAAACTGGAAAGCCTTATGTGATGAGGACAGAAATTACTGAACTCCAGCTTGCTGCTGATCTGTAAGAATGTGACCTTGGCTTTTTAAGAAAAGCAGAAAAAAACCTAGATTTTAAAAATATGAAATGTGATTTTGTAATCTGATTTTTTAAAAAAGCTCTGTAAACCAACAAACCATTTCTGCAAACTGTTTGGTGTGTGGATGCCATTTTGTGATTTCTGTCACTCAGATATGCCTCTTTAAAAGCTGTCCTTTGCTTCAAATGATGGAAGCCTATTAACCCATCTTGATTATTTTCTTGTTTTGATTTTTTGACATTTTATCATTTTGATATCCTATGTCTGTAACTTGTTTTTCACTGTGTCTAGGTTTTTTTAATCTTTTGTTTGCATTTCAATATTTTTCACAAGAAATTCCAACATTTTGCAAATCAGATTGATTTGTTTCACTTGTTTCCTTCTAAATAATTTAGAAATTGATATAACTTTAATATATAAAATCTTTTGGGCACCTGTGTATATCCTTTGGGTAATAGCTATGCTTGTTTACAAACTATATAGTTTTTATACTTGGAATAAAAATTTTATAGCCAGCATTCTCTATATGTACAGAACAGAATTTCAGATTGTGGTTTTCTCACAAATACAATTTGTGTGTACTGGGAATTTTGGTTTTATTCTCTTGAAGTTGTTCAGCAGGCAATTAAATATTGATAAGTTGCTGGTTGGAGATTGAGTGAAATTAATATATGCTTGACCATTCTTTTTAAATTTGAGAGTACATAAATACTAGTACTGATTAAGCACACGGTAGAAAATTGAATGGCATTGCTGAAATGTAAACTCAATACCCTTTCTCCATAACTCAGCCTCCTGACCACTATATAGTTCTGCCTCTAAAAGTAACAAATTTATTTTCTTGTTGGATGGAGATAGTAGAGTCATAAATTGAGTCATCTTATAAACTGTATTATTAACATCCTTTAACCAATAGCATCTTATTATTAGAAAAATTTGAGTCACTTTCACTTTAGTTGACATAAAGCAAATTATGCAGTACTGTTTGGCTCAAGCATCTTTTTTTTCTTTTCTTGCTGTGATAAGTGTTTATACACACCAAAGAGAGGGTAAAATGTTTACTTTTTACAGAAGTACTCCCTTATGTATATGAAAACTAAAGGTGTGTTTAAGAGCAATCACTTCACGCTTAGTTCAATAACTCATAAGTCAATCCATTTATACTTTGACTTACCATTGCTTCAAGATCTCTACTTGACTTGAAACCATATGGAATACATATAAACATCAGATGATGGCAAATTCTAAACCGAATATTCACTTTGCATCTCCAGTAATAGGAAATATAGTAGACCAAGTTGTACCCAAAAGGGATGGGATTAAGCTCCCAGTGGCCACCTTCCCTTCTTTCCCCTAACATTTGAGTCTTCAGCATGGCATATGGCTAAGAGATCCAGTTCAGAGTCAGATTGCCTGGTTTGGAACTTATTCTGTCATTTATTAATGATTAGTCACTGAGAGGAATTTCTTTTATCTGAAATGGGGATTATGATTATATCTAACTACTTGGGTTATTGGAGGAGGAATCAAAAGGATACTTTTAAAGAATTTGGGTGAGTGCATAGAATTTAGTTTAATGCTTCCCCAAAGTGAGCTGTCATCATCACTACCACCATCATCTTTATCTACATCATCATCTTCATCATCATCACCATATCATCATACCAGCAGTGTTCTGCTACCACTTGATAAAGTTTAGTGTACTGGCAACATTGACATAGCATTAGATTTAGAGTCAACCACTCATTGATTGACTTTGAGCAAGCCAGTTAAGCTCCTGTAAACTAAGCCAATTGAACTAGATGATCTTTAAGTTTCCTTAGGTCATAGCTTCTGGTTCTCTGAGAGTTGGCCCTTTTCCACCTGGAACAGACCCCTGAATGCCAACTGCAGCCCTGAGGCTACCTGTTAAATGGTGGCATTTAGTGCCAAACCACTGTCAGCAAGGAACTTCCCTCCAAGAACTTTCCCAGCTGTTGCCTCTCATTCTGAGTACCTGTGCCACATGCCAGGCCCTGTTCATGTTAATGCAAAAATGAATTAGCCAAAGTCAGTTGAACAGACATTAATATTAGAAATCTGTATTTCCTTGTTTGTTTTCACCTCATAGCCTGTGATCATGGAAAAGTTAATTAACATTTCTGAACTTGCTTCTTTATCTTCTGATGTATATTTTTTTCATTTAAAAAATTAATAAAATTTTGCTGGGCGTGGTGGCTCATGCTTGTAATCCCAGCACTTTGGTAGGCTGAGGCAGGCAAACCACTTGAGGTCAGGAGTTTGAGACCAGCCTGGCCAACATGATGAAACACTGTCTCTACTAAAAATATAAAAATTACCCAGTTGTGATGGCACAAGCCTGTAATTCCAGCTACTCGGGAGGCTGAAGTAGGAGAATCGCTTGAACCCAGGAGGTAGAGGTTGCAGTGAATGAGATCACACCATTCTCCTCCAGCCTGTGCACCTGAGTGAGACTCCATCTCAAAAACAAACAAACAAAAAAGAAAAGATAAAACAATAAAATTATAGTACAGAAATTAAGTACTGGATATGGATTTTAATATTTTTCCATATTTGAATTTGATTATTTATTTATTTAGAAGTAAAATGTTATAAAAACTATTCAAGCTGCTTTTGTATCCCACCCACGTACTTCCTCTCCTTCCTAATGTCACCATTCTGAAGTTTATTGTATGCATCCTCATTACTCATGTGTCCATAAATGTGTCTATAATTTATTATGTATATATGTATTCATATTTGTATTTAAAATTTTACACATGTGAAATATTATTCTGTTTCATTCTCGGTCAATATATAATTTTTTTCTTTTCCTTCTATTGTCATAGTCATTGCACTTATGTCATTCCTTCATTTAGAAGTTTTACCTTCTTCTACTCTTTTAATGATTAACCTTTAAATTTTAATATGTATATTTAACATGTAACACTAATCAATAGCTCTATTCCTCTCTTGAATAATAATATAATATTAAGTGTGTTAAACTCCAAATTAATTACTCCTACCCATCTTCTAGGTAGTTTTCTACTGGTCCCCAAATATTAATCATTATTATTACTGTATTTTTTCAGACACAACCAAAACCTAATTATTTAACATTTATCAACTCATTTACAAATTCTTTTGCCCACTATTGCTTCTATAACCCACCTCATTTCTTTTAGATTTATTCTTTGAAGAGATGATTGGTTTATCCCTTCTGCCCTTGCCTACACATGAGTGAATTTTGGGTTAGGTGTAAATATCTAGGTCAAATTTCATTTTTCTTTAGCATTTGAAGTGTTATTACATTGTCTTCTGACATTCATGTTCTGTAGTCAGTCAAATCACCATTCCTTTATAGGTAAACTGTCTCTCTGGTAGCTGTTTCTGTCTTTGACATTATGCATTTTTGATATAATTAATGTAGGTACAGATATATTTATCAATAAATGAATAAATAAGACTCTGCATCTCCTTCTGAGAATGCAGTTTTTTTCAATCCTAGAAAATTCTCAGCATTATTTCTGCATATATTCTTTCCCCCACTTTCTCTCTTCTCTCATTTTGTGACTTTTAGTGGCCTAGACTTAACCTCATCATCATATGTCCTTACCTCCTTATTCACATTTGTATCTTCTTTCTCTGTGTCATTTGGTGCTACATTTTTAATAGAAGATGGGCAGATTGTCTCAGATGGTCATGCAATTCTCTACTTCTTCCTTCAATTGTATCAAGTCTTCAATTCAATTAATACACTGAGTAGGTTCCAATGACTATTTTATAAAAGTAATTTTAGAAGTTCTACTTGGTGCATCAAAGTGCTTAGGAGTGTGAGCTCTGAAATGAGACTTCTTGGGTTTAAACCCCAGCTGCATTATTTATGAAATATGTGATCTTGTTGATGTTCATCTCTCTGTTTCAGCTTCATGGTTTGTAAAAGTAGAATAATAGTACTTGCCACATAGGGTCAAGGTGATTAATAGCCCAAATAATGTATATAGTATGTATGCATGTTAGAGTAATATCTGGCATATACTAAGTGTTTGATAAATGTGAGGTATTATTGCCATTATTTTATTATTTTTAAATATCTTTTTTCTTTTCCTTTATTTATTTATTTATATTTTTAATTTTGATTCAGAAGGTGCATGTGCAGGTTTATTACATGGGTGTACTGTGTGATGCTAAGGTTTAGGCTTCTAATACTCCCATAGCCCGAGTAGTGAACATAGTACCTAAAAGGTAGATTTTCAACCCTTGCCTCTATCTCTGCCTCCCCTCTTTTCAACTCTCTAGTGTCTATTGTTCCCATGATGGTGTTCATGTGAACTCAATGTTCAGCTTCCACTTATAAGTGAAAACATGTGTATTTGGCTTTCTGTTTCTGCATTAACTGGTTTAGGATAATGGCCTCCAGCTGCATCCATGTTGCTGCAATGGACATCTTAAATATCTTTTACATTGTTTCTTATATCATCTTTTTTTGCTGTATGTCTTTAGAAATTATTTTTAGAATGTCAAATTCTTTGAAACTTTCTGTTAGTTTCACTTTTGGGGTGCACATTCTTCCATTGGTCACTTCCACCAACTTTCCTTCCTTGTGTGGTTTAGTATAGCTGAGGTGTGCTTGTCTTGGGTAGGGGTGGGGTTTTTTTGGTGTTTTTATTTTCTACCACATACCCATTTTCAGTGGAGTTAGTGGACTGAGGGATTGATTTTCTTGTGCACACGTTATTGAAGCATCTCTATGTACCTATTTTAAATGTTTCATATTTGTCTCTGCAAGGATACATTTTAGCTTAATATCCCTGTAACTTGAAGATAACATTGAAAGAATTCAGTTCTTCCAGTTACAAGGCTTGGGTTTCTGTTTCTCTCAGAGAAAGACTCTTGACATTTAGTTGGGCTGACAGAGAGAGTTATTTATACTGCGTGTGCCTTTTGTGTCGAAATGCTCCAGGGCTCTGGCCTTATGAAGGACTCAGTCCCAGTTGCCCTCTCCCATGGGGCCATCACCAGACTCCTTCACCCAGCCCTCATGACTCCTGTGCAGCTCCAGCTTGTTTCTCCAGCCTTGGGACCCTTCTCTTTCCAGCATCTGAGACTCTCGGGATTTGTTGTTTTGCTTTTTTTTCCCCTTTTTCATTTTAGTGAATATTATAATTAATTTGTTTTTTAGTGAAGATTATTCTTGTGAGGATTATAGTGAATAATCTATGGAACAAATCCAGTGTCTGGTGGGGATTTTTATTTCTGTTGTTCTGGATTTGTGGCTGTCCAAAACAAAACAAAACAATACAAAACAAAACAAAAAGATGCTGTCCTCTCACTTTTCTGGCCTGAGTTATTCTCCTCTTCAGGATTTATAGATAAAGAGGAGATTAAAATAATTGATGTACTAAGTGCTATAGGAAAAGCACAGAGTATCATAGTAACATTTTATCTCCACCCCAGAACTTTTTCCTATGGGGCAAGTCAACTTAGCTGTCACACAAGTATCTCACATATCCCTTGGACAAAAGTAAACTAGTTTTCTCTCCAACTCCAATCAAATCTATTCTTTTTCAAGTGAATATTATAAGTGTTTATCAAACCAGAAATTTGGACATTATCCTTGACTCTTTCTTCTCCTAAAATTTCCTCTCATAATAACGAATCCTGTTTGTTCTACCTCCTAAATAACTCTCAGCTTCAACTCTCAATCTGCTTCTGACCATCCTCACACCACTGTTCCTGTTAGTGCCACCATGATCTGTCTAAATTATAGGATAGCCACCTAATTGGTCTCCCTGTGTCGAGTCTTGCACACCTTTTATCCATTCCCCTCTTTGTGATGGTGATAAAGTATTTGTATTAAGTTTCTTAGCATGGCCATAATAAATTACCACAAACTGGGTGGCTAAAACAATAGCAATTTATTCTTTCACAGATCTGTAGGCTAGACGTACAAAGTCAGAGTGTTACCAGGCCACACTCCCTCTGGAAGCTCTAGGGAGGAATCTGTTCCATGCCTCACTCCTAGCTTTTGGTGGTTCCCAGCAGTCCTTGGCATTTTTTGTCTTGGAGCTACATCACTTTAGTTTCTGTCACTGTCTTCACATGGCTGTTTTTCCTCTGCGTGTGCCTCTGTATCAAAATCTTTCTTTATGAGAACACCAGTCATTGAATGTAGGGCCCACCCTGATCCAGTATGGCAGCACCTTAACTTGATCATATCTGGAAGACCTTATTTTCAAATATAATTACATTCACAGGTTTGAGGGCTAGGGCTTCAACATATCTTTTGGGAGGACACAAATCAACTCACTACATTCTCTAAAGCAAATTGGGTCATGCCACTTTTCTCCTCAAAGGCTTGCTCTGGCACTCCCTGTTGTGAGAGCTGCTCCATATCATTGCTGCAGTCTCACGATCAGCTACATCCTGCTTCACTACCTATGCTATAATCATACTGAGATCTGTTAGGTCCTCATCATCCCCATGATTTATTTCACTTTTAGGTATTCATTTGTAGTAACATTTTGTAATTCGTCTGTTCTGGCATGAAAGAGTAGCTGAACTTACAACAATCTCCAAATGGGATGTTAGAACCTGGAAGCCCAGCACAGCACAGGACCCAAATACATAGGCATGTAGAAGCTGACCTGTTGCTCTGAAGATGCCTGGACCCATTTTATAGACCTTAATTAAAAGATACCTGTGATATAATAGCCCATTGGACTTTGAGGTCAAGGAACTCATTAGAGGATGAATGGAAACTATATCCTGATTTTAGAGAAACCGTAATGCATAAAATAATTATACACACACACATGCAACCTCCCCTTCATATCTCAAATTATTGATATTTGTATGGGAGCACCTTAGCATTTGGACTAGACTACTTCCACAATAATGAAGATTATTTAATAAACAAAATTTGAATCCTTCCTCTGAACTTCTCGGAACACGTTCACCTGAAACATACAGTTAGTTGTACAAAAAAATGGTTGTTGTTGCTGTTGTTTGAATTTACTTAATAATCTTGCTAATGTTTTAGTGTGTACCTTAGACTCAGGTATGCCTACATTCTTGATTTAGCTCATTATAATATGTACAAATTATCAGTAACTGACCAGTAACTAATGTAAAAAAATACATTAGTTTTAAGTAAGTTGGGAAATTGGTTGTTTAGAAAGCTTCTGTTAAATGCATGGAGATTTTTGAAAGAGGACTTTTCTTCTAGAGGAGAGCTAAGGACCTGCGTACATGAATGATTGTTTATAGAAAAGGGATCAGCCTTTCATAGAAGGTTGGAGAAACATCAGGGTGTCTTAGTACTTTTCCATAAAATGGTTTATTTATCTCCACTGTCTAAAACGTAAGGTCATTTTCCGTGGTGGAAATTGAGCTACTTATAAAAACAATTCAGTCTCTCATTGTTATTCTTCAACATGTCATTCAAACAAATAATTCCCTTCAGGTGCCACAAGATAAGAAAAAATAATGTAAATTTGAAAATCTCTTCAAAAATGGATATAAAAATGTTTCTCTTGGAGTTAATTTTCTTGCTAATGAACTCAGCCGGTGTTTTGTGTGATTGCTTCTTAATTTTTCCTTTATACAATTGTTAATAAATCATGACTTGTTATAAATCATACTTTGGATAGGCAACAAAGATTTTAATTGGCTAGATTCACTGTCATTACACTAATCACTTCTGATGCCTACAAAAGAAATGCTTTAAGGTCCTCTAAATTCTTGCCAAAAAAAATATTTGAGTGTAACATTACCCACGTGTTCTGATTAAGACTGTATCGCATAAAAGGAGCGTTTGCAACTGTATTTGGCATTGCATGGTTCTTATTCCTTGTTCATACAATGAAATGGAAATGAGAAGTATCTGAGAAAAGTATGCTGTGTGATAATTGCCTTATCCCCTATTCCAGGCATTTAGGAAAAGTGCAAGATTATTTTTAGAATATTTCAGTAATATTTAAAGGACTTTAAGTCCACTAACTTTTCCTGGGCCATTTTGAAAAATGTCAATAAATAATCGTATAGTACCCATGATTTAATCAAGAAACAAACAATTAGAAATTGAAATTAAAAATACTACTTATGACAGCATCAAAAACTAGGGAGTAGTTACAGATAAATTTGTAAAAGATGTGTAAGATCTGTTCACTGAAAATTACAAAATGATTCCAAGAGAAAACTGAAGATATTATGTTCATACGTTGTAAGACTCAGTATTATTCTCCCAAATGGATCTATACATTCATTGCAATCCCAATCAAAATGTTATTAAGATTTTTTTGTTGTGATTGACCAGATGATTTTAAAATTTACATGGACCTAGAATTTATATGGACCTAAAATTTATATGAACAATTTAGAAAAAAAGAAAGGTTGGAAGACTAACTCTACCTGACTTCAAAGCTTACTTTAAAGCTACAGTAGCCAAGGCAGTGTGGTATTGATATCAAGTTAGACAAATAGATTGATGTAGCAGAATGAAGAGTCTGTAAATCAACCACACATACATTGCCATTTTAGTTAGCTTAGTCAGCTTTGCCATTACAAAAAATACCATAGATTGGGTGGCTTAACCAACAGAAATTTATTTTCTCACAGTTTTAATGGCTGGAAGTCTGAGGTCAAGATGCTAATATTGTCAAGTTCTATTGATTGCCCTCTCCCTGGCTTGCAGACACCCTTCTGGCTTTGTGCTCTCATGGCCCTTCCTCAGTGAATTCATGTAGAGAGAGAAAAACCACCTGCTCTCTGATATCTCTTCTTGTAAGGGCACTAATTCCATCATGAGGGCCCCACTTTCATGACCTCATCTAAACCTGAGGATCTCCCAAAGGCCCTGTCTCCAAATACTGTCACACTGGGGGTTAGTGCTTCAATATATGCATATAAATTTAAAGGGGATAATTCACCAATTGATTTTCAACAAAGGTTCAAATGCAATTCACTTAAGAAAGGTCAGATTTTCTACAAATGATGTTGAAACAATTGAGTGTCCATCAAGAAAAAAATTAACTTGAATCCATACCTTGCACGACATACAAAAATTAAGTTAAAATGGATCGTGGACCTAAATGTGAGATCAAAACTACAATCTTCAGGAAAAAATAGACAATAAATTTTGAGGACTTTGGTTAGATAAAGATTTTTACATCAAAATGTAATCTATGAAAGGAAAAAAAGGGTCCGGGCCCAGTGGCTCACACCCGTAATCCCAGCACTTTGGGAGGCTGAGGCAGGCCAATCACTTGAGGTCAGGAGTTCAAGGCCAGCCCGGCCAACATGGTGAAACCCCGTCTCTACTAAAAATGCAAAAATTAATTGGGCATGGTGGTGTGCACCTGTGATCCCAGCTGCTCAGGAGGCTGAGGCAGGAGAATCGCTTGAACCCAGGAGGCAGAGGTTGCAGTGAGCTGAGATCATGCCACTGCACTCCAGTGTGGGCAACAGAGCAAGACTCTGTCAAAAGAAGAAGAAGGAGAAAGTAGAAGGAGAAGGAGAAGAAAAATTAGATTTTATTAAAATTAAGAATTTATATTTTTTGACAAACACTATTTAAAGTAGGAAAAGGCAACCCACGGACTGAGAGAAAATATTTGCAAATCACATATTTGAAAAAGAGCTTGATTCCAGGATATATACAGGGCTCTCAAATCTCAATAATGAGAAAATGAATAGCCCAGTTTTTTAAATCATCCAAATTATTTGAACAGATGTTTCACCATGAAGAGAAACTAATGGCAAATAAGCAAGTGAAAATTGTCTCAACATGATTAGTCATTAGGGAAATGAAAATTAAAACCACAAGGTAGTGCCACTACAAACATATTAGAATACCTAAAATTAAAAGGATTGATCATATAAAGTATTGGAGAGGATGTAGAGTATAAAATAGTACAACAACTTTGGAGAACAGTTTGGCAGTTTTTTTTTAAACTTAAACGTATTACCTACTATCAGACCCAGCCATTTCATTCTTAGGTATTTACATGAAACATGAAGGCTTACATGCATACAAAGACTTGTACAAAAATGTTACAGCAGCTTTATATTTAATATCTCCAAATTTGAAACAACAGAAATGTGCATCAATAGATGAATAGATAAACAATGGTGTTAGAGCCATGCAATAAAGTAGTATGTAGCAATAAAAATAGTGAAATATTGATATACGCAGAAACAGATTAGTATCAAAATAATTATGATGAAAACTTCAAAAATATTTACAATGAGTGAAATAAGCCAGATAAAAAACAGTACATGATGTGTAATTCTATCTATCTAAGATATCTAAGATCTATCTAAGATAAGATTTTATCTGCTTTCTGTCACCATAGATTAGTTGCCATTCTATAGAATTTTATATAGAGATGAGAGATGGCAGGAGACAGAGATTATAAAGGGATACTAATAAACCTTTGTAGATGATGGATATTTTCAATATATTGATCATGGTGACAGTAATTAGAATGTCTGCAAATGCCAAAAGTTTTTGAATTGTACATTTTAAATGTGCAGCTTATTTAATGTCAATTATACCTCAGTAAAACTAATATGATGTTTTAAAATTCACTAGACAATCGTACCCACTATCACTTTCATGGTTCTACACCCAGGAGGCTCAGAGTTCTCTATGCTTCTATTATCAAAACATCTTTTAATAACATTTTAGTTCTGCAATAGGTTTTACTACAGTCACCAATAGCAGAATACTTCAGGGCTCATTTGGGTAAATGGAATTAGATGCCCATGAGTGCAATAAACGCGCTGACAGTAGTAATCATCTTCTATAAAGGCATGGGGTTTTGACCAAGTCAAGTAATGGATAACTCAAACCATGCAAGCAGGGATAGGCAAAAGGGTCTTGTCTTTGAGAGTCAATTTCTGTGCTTAGAGGTGTCCTCAGCAGCAGTTGATGACAGTTGTCTGCTGCCCAGATGGCCGACTGCCACTCTCACTGTCTACTCGACGACATCTTTGCTGCAATCCTGCTTCCCATATGGGGAAACATGTTGCTTTGAAAGGAACATTTTCCACACACATTCTGTAAGAAGAATACAGGTTTTCTACCGCCTACATCCATATGCACTTAATTCCCTTAGAAACATGGATTTGCTAACCTGGAGAAATAGAAGGTGTTTACTTTAAGTCTTTTACATTGTATTGCCAAACACAAATAGTCAAGAATTGTAAAACATGTACTTGAAGTTAATCTTAAAATTGATAAAATTTTAAAATAACCATAAATTGTTTTTAAAATAATCATTTTTTAAATATATGGGGGAAAGATAAATGTATGGTTTTTATGTTTCTAGACCTACCCAAGAATAGTAAGGATTTGAGATTGTGGAAAATAATAGGTTATAGAAACTTTCCTATAAAAAACTATTGACATTGCATATCATTCTAACTTCCTACACGTGTACACTATTCCATACACTACCATGAGTTAACCTATCATCATCATGTCCCTATATGCACCTGAGAGGTAACAAAAACATTAAGCCAGCTGTCACACACCAGAGACTACCATATACCACAATTATTTTTATTGCTTCTCCTTTTAACTGCTATTCTTATTCAAAGGAAGACTGGATAAATTATTCTGTCACTAGCAACAACAATTTCATTAATTTTCCATTTGCTAAAGCAGAGTGAGTCATTAAGAACTGGAATATAAATCTTATAGTTTCTCCTTCTGGCAATGTCTAAATATCCTGAAAAGTGCTGCTCAACCAAATAATTTTATTTAAAGTAGCAAGACTATATGTGTTTATGAGAATGGGAAATAATTTTTACATGAGTGATGAGATAATTTTTATTTACAGTTTTTATTATTCCTTTCAAGGTTCAGAAATAGATCATGGATCCTGGGTCTCTCATGAGAATAGAGTTGGATGTGCCTACAGGCAAATATCATGGGAGAATAACTTCTACTGGCATTTTAATTTCTTTCTCAAATGCATTAATTGCTCTTCAAACAGTTTCCTCTGTTAAGAACACCTACATTTACCTGGTCACCCAGGCTTGAACATTAAGGACAACCTCTGAAACACCCCTCTGTGTCATAGCTCTCCTTCTTCATCTTCGGACATCAAATTTTACTAACAATTCTGCCACGGCATTTCTCCCATTCATTCATTTATCTCTTTTAACACCTTTTCCACTGTAATTCAGATCTTTTTTTTTTTTTTTTTTTTTTTTTTTGAGACAGAGTCTCGCTGTCGCCCATGCTGGACTGCAGTGGCGCGATCTTGGCTCACTGCAGGCTCCGCCCCCCAGGGTTCACGCCATTCTCCTGCCTCAGCCTCCCGAGTAGCTGGGACTACAGGCGCCCGCCATCTCGCCCGGCTAATTTTTTGTATTTTTAGTAGAGATGGGGTTTCACTGTGTTAGCCAGGATCGTCTCGATCTCCTGACCTCGTGATCCGCCCGCCTCGGCCTCCCTGTAATTCAGATCTTTTCTTTACCTGTAGCTCATTCTGTTAGATGTGCATGGTTTTTTTTTTTTTTTCCATCATATCCCAGTATATCACAGCACCACAACATTAGACTCAGGCAGTAGGACCCCTGCCCAAAGTCTGAGCTTTAAGTTTTAGATTCCAGAGGCCCTCTTCTGCTGTGCCTCTTCCCTAAGAAAAAAAGAATCTTTAGGGTCAGACAGATATGTCCATATGGAGCCTGCACATCTCCTTCTAGATCATCCTTTAGGAACCTGAGACTCATGACTTTTGTTTCCCTCTGAGGCCAGGGAAAGCTCTTTCCTGGGTCCTTCCTAGTAAAAGTTGAGCACAACAGTTGTGTGTATCCTAGAGGCAAGGCTCCCTGTTTAATTGGGGTGGGAGAAGCAAGTGGACCATTTCTTCTCCTACCCCGGTTGGATATGTGGGCTACTCATGGTTTGTTAGAAGGCAGGAGATAGCTGGTAGAGGGGGACCAGGGTCACCTATTGCCATATGTGACCCTGGATTCCGGGCTGCACTTGGAATTCTGAAGAACAAAAAAATTCTGGTTTGAATTTAGTCTTCCAGATTATTGAGAAATATTTTTCAAGGTAGGAGGATACTTTTATATTATTAGATATATGGTATGGGGGCCTCCATTTACAGTCTTGCCGTAGGCCCCATACATGCTAATAAGTGCTGGGGCAGGCTGTCCCATGATAGGTCCGTAAAGAAAAGCTGTTTTGATGATAGCACAGCTTTCTCCAAAGCACTTTGTTATAACCCAGTGCCCACTAAATAAACACCAAATTTATTATTTTGAACTTCAAGTCCTATGACACAGCTTCAAATTTACTTTTTTGGCTTTATCTACCACTATACTAGAATAAAGCCTAAATTCTCAAGAAATATGGATTATAATATTAACCATTCCTGAGACCCTGGCACTGTTCTGCCTCTGCATATTTAAACATAACATTCCTTTTAACTCTGTGCTATTTCATGCTGCATCCAATATCCACTTATAAGGTCCTGCTCATCCTTCCTGATTTAGTTTGAGCAACTTCTCCATGACGTTTTTTTCATGAGTATCTAACCAAAAGTGATCCTTATCCATTAAGAGCTGGCCCATGTCCCGTCTTTGAATCCAACAAAACAAATATGCCAGTACCCTTCTAAAAGTTTTCTAAACATATGTTGAATTATTTTGTTACATTTTTCAATGCAAAAAAAACTTTGTAAAGATGGTAATTTTTTTTCTCCTATTTTTCTTCTCAAAATACGCTAATTTAGGAGTCTATGAAATGAAGGCAAGCAAATTGAGACTTAGTACATAAACTAGCTTGGTAAGGGGCTTAATTTGGTTGATAAGTACAAAAGTAAGGCATACAGAATCTTCTGGATTCCCACCGAGTTGATTACTATCTATTTTTTTTATCTTAAATTGCTATTTGGTATTTGTTTTGTGTATCATACAAAAATATTGGCTTTTATTTTCTCTTTTTTTTATTATTCTGTGTTAAAGTTTTTTAAATGAGTTTAATTTATTTAAAGTCTCTAGCACTTTTGAGAATAATAATAATATTAATCTGGTGATATAATAGATGCTGTGGTATGCCACCAAGATCACCTTTAAGACCAGGTCATTCCCCCAGCTGTCCAGAGTGTTGATTACTGTGAGCTTGATTCCCTGGCCTCAATTAGAACAATTCTGCAGGGCTATTTACTCTAAAACTCCTGATAGAATAGGCTGAGGCCTCTGTTGCAATTGCATCATAGCTCAACTTCTCCCTGTGTTCAGCCCTGTTTCCTTCACCCCAGTAGGTGTTGCTGCTGAGCACCCTCTTCAACACACCACCTGCAAACACATTTCAGAGTCTCAGATATTGTTTCTCAGGAAACCCAATATACAATGTCTGATGTTTACCTTGAAATTAAATTTATTGTAAAGTGTGTGTTGAATAGAAACTTTGGAGTTAATGTGGTATAATAAAAAATACTGGGGATCAGGCAAAGACATGCATGTCTGGATTTGAATTTCTGATTTATGATTGACTTGTTCCATTATCTTGAGCTAGCTACTTAAACCTTCTGACTTCCAATTTCATTATTATTGAAATCATAATAGTTGCTTACCATGCAGGGTTCATGTAAGTGTTAAATGAGAGAAGTAAAACACCCATCAACATTATCTGATGCTTTGTAGACAGATTCTGATAAATGTTAGTTACTATATATCTCTCCCCTCCTCACACCACCTAGCTAAAAAGTCAAATTTGTGTCTTCAATTAAGGTAGGAATTCTATAACACATATTAATTTGATTGATTAATTGTAATTCATTCAATACTTACCATATGCCATGTACAGTGTAGACATTTGGGAAACACTGATGGAGGAGCAAAACATGTTTCTTCATGGAGCTTACATTCTGAGGTAAGGAGTAAGGAGAAAAAGAAGCTAGAAGATGACGAGAGCTCAGGATAAAATGGAGCAGGGTAAGGGTGAACAAGGTGGTAGGTTGGAGGAATTTGCAGTTTTAAATAGGGTGGTCAGCATGGTCCTCATTGAGAAAGTGATATTTCAGCAAAGATTTGAAGGAGATAAGAAAGTGAGCCACAGCTATCTGAAAGAAGAATGTTTCTTGTCCTGACTATAGGGTCTCACCAAATCCACTTGATATTGTGGATAAACTGACCATTTAATATCTGTATTAGTCCGTTCTCACACTGCTATAAAGAACTGCCTGAGACCGGGTAATTTATGATGAAAAGATGTTTAATTGACTCACAGTTCTGCGTGGCTGGGGAGGCCTCAGGAAACTTACAATCATGGTGTACAGGGAAGCAAACACATCCTTCTTCACATGAAGGCAACGAGAAGAAGTATTGAGCAAAATGGGGAATAAAACCCCTTTTATTTAATAAATAAATCACATCTTGTGACAAATGACTCACTATCACAAGAACAGCAGCATGGGGTAACCACCCCCAGGATTAAATTACCTCCCACTGGGTCCCTCCCACAACATGTAGGGATTATGGAAACTACCATTCAGGATGAGATTTGGGTGGGAACACAGCCAAACCATATCATTACATCCTTTCTCATCTCTGAGCCTTGGCATAAGTTGCCCACTCTACCTAGAGAGCCCTTTAACATACCTATTACTGTGCTTAAAAATGTTTAACAGCCAAGCTCTCTATACGACAGGAGGGAAAGCTCTGGTGATTGCATGTTTCTGTGGTGCAAATAACCCTATCATGACCAAGTTACCAATGTGGTGGCCTGGAAAGTGAAATTGGAAAGAGATTCAAATTGTCTCTGGCAAGCTGGTGTGAGAGAGCTCTAACACAGTACTGTACTTGATTTACTTCTCACAGGGTGTCACCTGTTTGAAGTTCTCTCTGCTGTAGCTCTTATCCCATTATGGTTTGATACCATTGTTCTGCCTTCCGAAAGCACACACATTCTTTTTTCTGTCATAACACTTTCATATTTTGCCTGCCCATTTATCCAAAACACTTGAACATTTTAAGAGGATGATCATTTCTACATTAGGGGTATTTAGCATAGTTTCTGACATACAGTAGGAACATATAGTATATTTTTAAATAACCAGTTTCAGTAGGTTTGTGTTTTAAAAAATTTTTGCTTCTAATAATTGATGACAATAAAGAATTATTATTTTAGAGTAATAATGATACTTAGATTATGATGTTAAAGAAAGCTTATATCTTTTAGAGATATATGCTGGATATTTGCAGGAAAAAAATACATGGATTATGGATTTGCTTCTGAATAATCTAGTGGTGTGGTGGGTGGGGGATATGGAAGAAAAGATTGGCCAGAAATTCATCATTTTTGAAACTGAATGACAGGCACACTGTCATTTATTCTCTTTTTTCCTCTTTAACATTATATATGTTTGAAAAATTCCATAGCACACTGTAAATAAATTCATTCTAGTTTACTTAATTTGATGTTTTTTGTAAATTGAACTTTGGGCCAGGTACAACATCGTTCTTTGCATAATTTTACTGTTAGAAAATTACATTGAGCATGGAATGCATTTCATTAATTGATTTTTGAAGTAGTTAATATTTGGTAACCACTAATACAATTATCTTGACAATTTACTTTTCAGCCCTAATTGCTCAGGAAAGATATTGTATAGTTGATTAAGGAAAACAAACAAATGAACAAAACAAAACATAACAAAACAAAAAATTATGTGATCCAGAACACTTTAGAACAGGACCGGGACATAATATTCTATGCAGTCCTTTCTTGGCTTAAATAGTGTTAAAGAAGTTTTTATTCATATTTGCATGTTTAATTCCTATTAGTTAAAAATGATTAGTCAGGAAATTATTCATGTAAAATTGCCACTTTGAGTTATTTTACAAAAGTGGTTTTCTGACAGACTCAAGGGAGAGATTTATGAGAGGCAAGTATAAAGCAAAATCTATTTTTTCGGTGGCTGCACATACCTACCCTGAGTGTTTTGCCTAAAGAGTTCAAGGATGGATGTGAAATTGCCTAGGAAATTAGATGTAGATTTATTTTATGTTAAACCTGAGTGAAAAGAATATGTTTTAGTCTAGCAATATTAGTAAATATTGCTACAAGTATAAAGAAGCAAATCATGTCTACAGGGGCTGGAAGATCAGTGGGTACTAAAACGAAATCTTTTGTGGCTTATTCTCTTCTATCTGGTCAGAATTTTAAGTAACTGTTTTACATTTCAAATTCAAGTTTACATAAATACATAATAAATCACGTTTGATATTGATGGACTATAAAGAACTTTGCTAAAAGAACATAGACAGGACTTTGGGGAATTTCTACAAGGGAAATAGCTGATTTTAATATTTGCTCATAAGATAGCCCAACTTTACAAGGAGTTCATTAGAAGATGATTAGCAGTGCATTTAAAATGCTTGATAGGGTCTGGTTTTTAAAAGGGAGCAATAAGGTTTTCTTACTGCTATAATACTTAATAAAATGCATTTCATTTATACAACACAATGAAACAAATATCTGCTCAACTAAGATGCTTTCAAGACAAATGAGATGAAACTTTTTGCAGTTTCAAATTTTATTATCTTCATTCATTCACTTGCAACAAGACCTGATTCTACTAAGACTCAAATTTGAAATATTTATTGCCTTGAGATACATTGCCATGTTTTTCACAAATTTGAAATAGTTGCAACTTAACATAGAAGTTGCAAGATTAACACAGAAAACTCCCTTATACATTTACTCAATTTCACCAGTTATTGACATTTTGCTGCATTTGTTTCATCTTCTTTCTCTAATATATTGATATAAATATGTGTTTATATAATATACAGATATATACTTTTTTTTCTGCACTATTTGAGAACAAGTTCAGTCGTTCACCCTTTTCTCCCTAATGTCCCAATATATGTCACTCAGGAACAAGGTAGTTTTCTTATGTAATGACTATACAGTTAACAAGTTCAAGAAATTTGACATAGATATAATATTTTATCTAGTTAACAGCCCCATGCCAGTTTTGCAAGTTGTCTCAAAAATGTTCTTTATGTCACCTTTTTTGTCCAGTTTTCAAGCCAGTCCAGGATCAAATATTATATTCAGATGTTATGTTGCTTAGGTATCCTTTAATCTGAAACTATTCAACAGCTTTCTTTCTCTTGGTGCAGATATTTTTGGAGGACCACAGAGAAGCTATTTATTTTACATTGTCACTCAATTTGAGTTTATCTGATATTTCCTCATGACTACATTCAGGTTATGTATTCCTTGCTGGAATATTATATAAGTGATGTTGTATTCTTCCCAGGGTATCAAACACATTAGGAACCACACAACTGTCTCTCACTGTTGATATTAATTTAGATCTTTCAGTTAGGTCATTAGTCAGAGTTTCCACTGTGTAGTGGAGAATAACTTTTTCCCTTGCAACTAATAAACAACCTGTAAGGAAACTCTTAAAGAGTATGCAAATGTTCTGCTCTGCATCAAATTATTCTCCCTCCCTCCCTTACACTTTGATTTAGCATCCATTGATCAAGATTTCTTCCTTTCAGAAGAGATATTTTTAACAATGATTGCAAAAGGATGATTTTCTAAGTCATCTACTTTCATTGCTGGAAGTCCTTCATTCTTTTCCTTCCAATTAATTATCAATATGGACTGGTGGATTACTATTGTATTCAATGGCTGATCAATTACTTTGATTCTCAAATTGTCCCAGACTTGACTGGGATAATCTGTTCAAAGTGGCTTTGTGTCCTTTTGACATGCCCACATCATTTTTTTCCCTCATGAGCACTTTCTTGTTACAATAATCTGTATCACTCTCAACTTTTATATTTTCTGTCTCAACTTTGGAGTCAAGGGCTGTAAGAGCTCTGATTCTTTTTAATATGGAATGATAGTTAAAAACCAATATCTGAATATTAAATGTGCTCATGGCTACTCGGGTATAATTATAATTCACTGGACCAAATGTAGGAAATTTGTGTGTGTATGTGTTCATCCCATTCCCTCAGAATTCCTTCTTGCATCCCCCATTTTATATTTGCATTCCCCCTTTCCTTGGTTCCTAATATAAACATATTTACTCTTTTTTTCAGTCCTATATTAAATGTAAAAGTTTCAGAATTGTGACATGCATAGCAGTCCAAAAATCTAGTAAAAAAAAGTTAAGCTTCATTTGCAGTTTTTTCCCTTTAGATAAGGTTCTACAGTCAAAGAAGTTCTACTGGGTTCACATGTTACCTGAAATTACTTTTTTTCTCCCTTTTGTTTGATCATGTTATTTATTTGAAATATAGCTGAATTCATATATTTCTGTTTGATTCACTTCAGGTCTTTTTCCTCTTGTTTAATTTTATGTTTTGAATGTGTACTATGCTTTTAATGTCAAAATTATTCCAAAAAAAAGTTTACTCAGAGATCATTCCCTCCCATCCTTTCCACCCTGTTCTCCTTCCACCTCTTATAGGAAGCCAGTTGCATTCTTTTCTTTATCTTTATCTTTCTTGTGTTTCTTTTTGTAAAAGTGAGTAGATACATGTCTGTTTTCTAGTTATCTCATTCTTACACTAAAAGAAGCATACTATACACTTTTTTGAACTTTTTCTCAATATATTTCAGAAATTATATGAGTTTATAGGTATGATTTTTTTTTTTTTTTTGAGACCGAGTCTCGCTCTGTCACCCAGGCTGAAGTGCAGTGGTGCAATCTTGGCTCACTGCAACCTCCACTTCCCAGATTGAAGCAATTTTCCTGCCTCAGCCTCCTGAATAGCTAGAATTACAGGAGAGCATCACCATACCCAGCTAATTTTTGTATTTTTAGTAGAGACAGGGTTTCACCATGTTGGCCAGGCTAGTCTCAAACTCCTGACCTCAAGTGATCCGCCCGCCTTGGCCTTGATTTTCATTTTTATAGCCCTTTAGTACTCCGTTGTGTTTATGTACCCTAGCTCCCTCAAACAATTGGCTATATATGGGCATTTGGACAGTGTATTAGTCTGTTCTCACACTGCAAATAAATACATACCCTAAACTGGGTAATTTATAAAGGAAAGATGTTTAATTGACTCGCAGTTCTGCAGGGCTGGGGAAACCTCAGGAAACTTACAATCATGGCAGAAGAGGAAGCAAACATGTCCTTTTTCACATGGCAGCAGCAAGGAGAAGTGCCGAGTAAAAGGGAGGGAAAGCCCCTTATGAAACCATCAGATCTTGTGAGAACTCACTCACTATCATGAGGGTAACTGCCCTGTAATTCAATTGCCTCCTACTGGGTCCTTCCCATGACATGTGGGGATTATAGGAACTACAATTCAAGATGATATTTGGGTGGGGACACAGCCAAACCATGCCAGATACTTTCCAATAATAAAAAACAACTGCATTTTTCTCCAGCAATGTATGAGGGGATTTCTTCCCTAAAGCCTTGCAAATAGGGTTTCTTGTAAACTTTTGACATTTTGCCAATTTGATGGATAAGAAATGTTATCTCAGTGTAGTTTTCAATTTTTATTTTTAATTGTGAATGAAATTGATAATTTAAAAATATTTTTTGTTAATTCCTTGGTCATGATTTTTGCCCATTTTCCTACAGGACTTTTGGACTTTAGTTCTACATTTTTAAGGTTTCTTATCTATTAGAAAATTTATCTTTTTTGATAAATATTCCAAATATTTTTCACAATTTGTGATTTATCTTTGACTTTGCTTAGGATTTTTCCTCATGCACAAATTTGTTTTTATTTTTATTTAGTCATTTTTATAAATCTTGTCTTTAATTGTATCTAGATTTTGAGCCATAGTCAGAAAACCTTTTCTATGTTTTAGAGAAATTTACTCACGTTTTCTTACAGTACTTATATACTTTAATATTTTGTGCTACACTAGTTATAACACAAATAATACATTTTTAGATAAATCAGAATAAAGCTACATTTATGCCACTAAATTGCATCTGGCAACCAAGAACAGAGTGAATTTGGCTATTCTCATGTTTTTTTTGGTAGGAGTGTCTGAAAAATTGTGAACTGTAGTTAAGAATTCTCTTATTTCACTAAAGCTATTTCCTTTTCAAAACAGAGAAAAAGCAAAACTCATTTTTTCCTCAATTGTAAGGAGACAAAATAGGAAATGTTTCAATAAGGAAACTGCATGATATGCATGAAAATTTCTTGAAACACTGAGCACAGTCATTTCTTCCCCACTCCTTCATCAACGACTAATGAACTTAGAAAACTGAGTGGTAATTCTCAAGTGCATCCCATGCTCCCACTCTGGGTAGGGAATGTCAGAAAATGTGCCACAGGTGTTTCACATCCTGCTTAACTCTAATCTATGGATGGGATGTCATTCAGATTAACCTTTATTTATGCATATTACTTTTTAAGGTTACACAAAAGGAATTATAGTATCCACTCAGTTCTTTGCCTTATTTTTTTATTTAAAAATTTGAAAAACTTCACATCCACAAAAATGCCTTATTCTTTTTAATGACTAAATATTATTTAATAAAATACTATTTAATGAGGAAATTGTTTACAATATCAAATAGTATATTATTTATATTTATTAGTACATAATAAATTGATATTATTTTATATATGTATATATTCAATTTAACTTAGGCTTTCCTGATGGGTACTATGGTTTGAATGTTGTGTCCTCTTCAAAATCCATGTTGAAACTGAATTCCCAATACAACAATACTAAGAGATGGAGTCTTTAAGAGGTGTGAAAGGGGTGGAGGAAACTAGCAGGGACTTTTTGCCTTCTATCTCCTCTGCTGTGTGTGAACACAGCGTTCATGTCTTTTTCCCTTCCATCTCCCAGTATGTGAGGACACAGTAACAGGGTGCCATCTTGGAAGCAGAGACTGGGTCCTTACCAGACACTGACCTTGCCAGCACCTTGATCTTGGACTTCCCAACCTCTAGAACTGTAAGAAGTAAATTCCTGTCTCAGGTATTGTGTTATGGCAGCAGAAACAGACTGACAATGAGCATTATTTGTTTCTGTGTTATTAATATTACAAAAATAATGCCAAATCACCCTTAAATATTCCACTATGTACCATCTGAAAACAAATATACACTGACCCTCCTAATCAGAAAATCAATAATGATGCATTACCATTCAATCCATAGATCATATTATATAAACAAAGGGTGTATGGCACATGAGTGATTAAAACTTTATTTCAGATATATTTCTGTATTTAAAAAATGTTCTACAACGAACACGTTATTTTTATAGTCAGAAAAATATTTTAAAATATCAAGATTTTTTGGTCTCTTTAAGCCTTACTAAATAAGGAGATAAATGTAATTATGTTAAATATCTGGCCATTTAATTAAGTAGGATCAGAACCAGGTGGTAATTCCAAATTATGCTGAGCTCTTAGATGAACTGGGTAACTTGACTTTTAAAAAAGGTTCCACTTCAAAGGGCAGAATGGAATTCAACAATAGCAACTAGCAAGAGTAACAAAAATTGAACAATGGGTAAGCATGGTACCCACAGCTGTGAAAAAATGCATTTTACAAATTCTTGTTATCTAATCCTATTTTCTTGAATTACATTTGGTTGGCCATTCTCGGCAACAAACTGATGAAAAAATTCTCCTCTAAGTTAGCAGACTAGTTAGTATAATTTAGTCATTAAGATGTATCAAATTGAGATTTTTATTTTGGTCCCACATCCAGATGTTTATTTTATCTTATATATATGTGCTAATAGATGAAATGATAATAGAAAGATCTTACAAAGTATACTATACACAATGAGAGCCAGTTTCTTACTATCAGAGAGAGAAGTTACAAATTAAGCAAGGAAGGAAGTCTGGTTTAGAAGTAGAGATGTCAGTATGAATGCAGATAAGTGGAGAAACAAGTTCAGATATATTTATATACATGGGTTAGCATACATATTTTCTAGTTCTGTTCACTTAAGGGCCTAGAAGCAGTGACACCCTCATAGCAACCAACCAACACATCTGGGGCTTAGATTATTGTTACTTTCTTTCTTTCTTTTTTTTTTTTTTTGAGATGTAGTCTTGCTCCGTTGCCAACCTGGAGTGCAGTGGCATGATCTCGGCTCACTGCAACCTCTGCCTGCCGCGTTAAAGCGACACGATCTCGGCTCACTGCAACCTCTGCCTGCTGTGTTCAAGTGATTCTCCTGCCTCAGCCTCCCGAGTAGCTGGGACTACAAGCATGTGCCACCATGCCTAGCTAATTTTTGTATTTTTAGTAGAGATGGGGTTTCACCATGTTGGCCAGGATGGTCTCGATCTCTTGACCTCATGATCCGCCCACCTCGCCCTCTCAAAGTGCTGGGATTACAGGTGTGAGCCACCACACCCGGCCTAGATTATTGTTTCTAAATACCATTACTCCATAAAAGAAATCAGAAGTCCTTGGAGAAATGGCTAATTCTATACCTGGGGTAGGAAATTATAAGATGATCCTGGGGTATCTTGTAGTGTTGGAAAGGAAGGAATGATTTTTTTTTTTTAAATGGCCACATATAAAAAAGACATTGGAGGCCACCTGAAAGAGCTCCCAATGGGCAAAGCTAAAACAATTTGTGTAACAAAATAAATTGTAATAGTATTGGATTGCAAACCATATAATAAAATAAATGTTCATAAGTCCCTACTGATATAAATTATTTATAAATAAATACTGAATAAATAAATGAGAAGAGGTAAATACGCCTTACAGAATAATTCTAATTAATAAATGTAGAAGAAATAAGGGAAATAGAAAATCATCATTGGATCATTACAGTTAATAATTGCTGCAGGCAAGATCCACCGAGAATGGTTAAAATTAATGAGTTGAAACTTTAAGGTGAAAGGGGATATTTGCATAGCCTTAAACTATCTCCTTCCACATATTTGTTAATTGCCATAGTCCTTTTAACATATGTCCACATAAACATTTTGACAAGTAAATGTTATTTGAATGTGGTAGGTAAACTATTAATTAGAATGCCTTTTTCGACTAACTTTTATGGCAGGTTATCAGTTTTAAGGTTTAATCAAATAGCACGTTACATAAAATGAGTATTCAGATATAAATAAATGAGAAATTGCTGATGATCAAACCAGTTCATTTTTGCCTTCTGCTAAAATATTAATGTCAACCTGTGAAAATTACCAAGTACATTTGTCAATGCTTTGTTCTTCTACTCTTATTGACATACCTGTGTTAGTTTTCTATTGCTGCATAACACATTACCATGAGTTTCGAGGACTGAAAACAACATTCATTTATTATCTCACAGTTCTGTGAGTCAGAATTCTCGGTGGGCTTGGCTGAATTCTCTGCTAAGGGTCTCAGGAGTCTGTAATGAAGGTGCCGGGCTCTTATCTGTTGTAATCTCTGAGGGAAAAATCTACTTTTAAGGTCATTCCGGTTGTTGGCAGAATTTAGTTCCTTGAAGTTGTAAAATTGAGGCACCTCTTTTCTTGTCAAATGGCTTCCTCCATCTTTAAGCTAGCAAAGATGACTATTCTCTTGTTTAGAATCTCTCTTTCTTCCCTTCTTCTACTAGTTAGAGAAGACTCTTGGTTTTTTAAAGGGATTGTGTAATTAGATCAGACCCACTTAGATAATCTCCCTATCTTAAGATCAACTGTGCCATATAACATAACCCAATCATGGGAGGGATGTCTCACCAAATTCATAGATCCTGGAGGATATGATCCTGGATTCATAGATCCAGGAAAGATATCTTTGAAGAGTTATTTCAGAAATTCTGCCTATCACAATAACATCTTGTCTAATCTTTACAGTTATGTCTTTCATCCAGTCTTGTTCCTAACATGTGGACAATTTAAATGGAGATAAAAGTGTCCCCTCTGACTAATAAGATATTTTAGACATTTACAAACAATCTGGGTCATCATGTTGGTTTTCATCAGTGGGGTAAACAGTCTTGGGTTGCCTCAGATTTGTTTTTGTTTTGTAGAGATTTAAATGTGAGAAAACTATATCAAAGCAGAAAGGTTCTAAACAAGACATTTGAGGTGTCCTCATTGTGAAATCAAAGCATGCATTAAAGTGGTGATATGAAAGTAATGAAGGAGCAAACCTTAATGCACATTCACGGAATTTTGATATTCATCCTGTGGTGCAGCAATCCCAAATGTACAATAATCATCTTTTTGAAAGCTAATCAGATATTTATTGTTCTGTATAAGGAAAGAGTTTGAGAAAGTAGGGCTGACTTGATGTCATGGTATGACTGCTTCTGGGCAAAAACTTCTCCTGGGGTTACCAGTGTTTCCTTCTTGATTGCTAATGAGGCTGCATTGTGAGCGTGAGCACTTAGTATTTAACTTGTGGTTCCTGTATTAAACCCAGTAGATTATCTCCATTGTTCTTCACACCTAATAGGCAGGTTGGTTAGACTTTTATTATGCCTTAATTTTACCTGTTAGGGAGGATGACTCATAAGGGGTATGACAATGCATATTTTAGGTAAGAACATCTCATATCATCTCTTCAGATTTGCTCCAGCCTATTTATGTGTAAAGTAACAGCCTACTGACATACACTAAATTTTATTTTAAATAAAATTTTCCATGCTTTTTGTTATATTTGTAGTGTAGGTTTCCGTGAGTACTAAAATTTGAAGGCTAGTTAACTAAAAATAGACTTTTGTGTGTGTAATATTCCTAAGAACACACTGAAAAAAACCCAGTTCTAACATAAAGTTTGATTCTTTTCCTTGTGATGTGGAAGCTGCTGATATTCTTTGGGCATCTTTCTATGTCTGATTACATTTCTGAGTTGTAACCTTACCCCCTTCAGCATAGAGTCCTGTGGTGTTAAGAGTTTACTCCAGCAAGCACTTTGATTGATACTTGATCCAACTTGTGTCCTCTCAAGGGCAATAAAGGATCTAGAAAATGTAGAAATCTTCACATAAAATTAAGCACATCAAATACAATTTAAATATGAAAATATTCTTGTATTGTATAATGCTTTAAGTTTTACTGGTTAGCAAAATGACGTTTTAAACCAAATTTCTATTTTGTGTGTGTGTTTTACCATTGGGAAGATTGTTAAGAACTCAAGATAAAAGCAGAATGTTGAGCCAAATTGTAGTACACAAACTGAAAAACCAATTTGCATGGTAAGTATGGTTTTATCTGCATAATTCTTTTCTTGTGAATTGTAGGGTGAAGTGGCCTTAGACAAAATTCTTAGAGGCCTGTAAAAATGTGGACTGTAGAGTCCTGGTTTTGAATCCCAATTATTAGCAATGTGAGTGTGAATAGATAAATGAAACTTGGTTCTTTTCAGTAAAACGGGATGATAATCTTAGTACCCCATGAAATGTGATTGTTCAAGAAAACCTTGGCTGTAGAACCACTGTTAGGGTTTCCTGGCACTTGTTTAACTTTCATTGTTAGAAATACGTGACAAATATTATATTGGAACATAAAGAAGTGAAGGTTACTATATAATAGAGACTTTTTGTTTCTTTAGGTGAAAATTCAAGTGACTCTTTAAGCTGTCTTAATAGAAATAAAGATGTTTCTGAAATCTTTTTAAAAAGAAGTGGTCGAATAAATGTTATCCTTTCTGAGTTGCTTTCATTTTCCATTTGTCGGAGAAAAATAACTTAAAAGTGAAATAAATTTCATCTAGCTCTAGCTACTTAAGGAATTTAGGTGCTCTGGCATTATTATTTTATGCAAAGGCAAATTGTTTTAAAAATGTACACGTGAAAGTAAAGAAAAAGCACCATGAAAGCAAGCCTCAAAACAAAATCAATGTGAATTTCTTTACAGGAAAAGGAATTTTTCTTTTAACCTTTAAAATTGCCTCTAATCATAGACATTGTAAATGGATGACAGGCAATTATCTGATTTAAAGTAAAACATATTAATGCCTGTCTTGTTCAGATAGTTCTTGAAAAAATTTTCTTCTTTGTTTTGAATTATGCAAATAATCACCTCTGTTTGTTACTTCCCTTTGTTAGTGTAGGTGTTGCCCTAGTCTAGATCATAGCAAAAATTGAGCTTTTTGGAGGCATCTTAAGAAACCCAACTGTTATATATCATATGGGAAGAGCTGTAGTCGAGTGGAGCTTAACCTTCTATAGTTTTAAACTCTGAAAACTATAGACTCTTCTACAAAAAATAAATTCCCATATACAGAAAATTATGCACACAATGGAGGAGCTTACAGACATCCCAAAACCTGCCAGTGAAAACAAGATTAAGAACCCCTATGGTTGCAGAAATCAACTTGCTACTATTTTCCAGACAAATTGGAGAGTTGTTATTTAGCAAGCACCTTGAGATATATATTAAAGATTCTAAAAAAGAAAATCATAGAAACTGGGGAAAATGTTTGCTTAGGGGTCTATTTCTTTAATATAGAATAGATTAATGAAAGAACTGTCTTGAAAATATGGCAAATATTCTTGTAGTTGTATTATGCTTGAGAAAATGATGTTTTAGGCACAATGAAGGATTTGAAATTCACCTAGATCTGTATAAAAACAAATTTATGCAGTCATTCCTACTGTTACTAGTTTAGTTCATACGTCTTCATTCTTCCTCATTTGTCAATAATACTGCTAATACATTTCCTTTGTCAGCTGCTAAGCTAATTTCTTTTTTAATATTTTTATTTAATCACAATACATTAATTCATATTCATATCATTTGATGTTCTCTCTCCTTTATCTCTCATTTATATAAACCCATTATTTCATTTCTTTTATTTTATATCACCACCGTTCGTATATTTAGAAATTAAAACCAAAGAATTCTCCCTCATGTTCATTACTATCTTAGTCTGCTCAAGCTGTCACAACAAAATACTGTAGCCTGAATGGCTTAAACAACAGAAATTTATTTCCTCCTAGTTCTAGAGTTTCAAAAGTCTGAGATCAGGATGCCAGCATGATAAGTTCTGGTGAGACCCCTCTTCCTGGCTTGCAGACAGCTGCCTTCTTGCTGTGTGCTCATAGGGCTGGTGTGGGACAGGGACCTGCACAAGCTCTCTTGCTTCTTCTCTTATAAGGGCACTAATCCCATCTTGAGGACCCTACACTCATGGCCTCATGTAGAGCTAAATACCTCCCAAGACCCCATCTCCAAAGATTATCACACTGGCAGTTAGGGCTTCAACCTATGAATTTGGGAGGTCACAATTCAGTCACTATCAACTCCATTTGAATTGGAGTGTTTTCTTGTAGGGTTCAAACTCCTTGGGACCATTTCATGCTTATCTTTTCTCAAAGACTGCTGCTTTTTGGCCACTGGATTCTGGTAGCACAACTCATTTATTCGTTAACAGCCTCTAAGCCACCTGCCAGGCCCCACACTATCTGCACCTCTGCCCCTGCACCAGCTTTGTTTTGCTTCTCCCCTCTATAGCCACAGTGGGCTTCTTTGCTGATTCTTAAACATACCAGTTACTCTGGCCTTTAAGCTTTGCCCCTGTTATTTCCTCTGCCTGGCATATTCTTTCCCAGTTTATCTTCTTGATATACTAAATTCCTCATTTTCTTTAAGTCTTGGTTCAAATCTCACTCTCTCAATGAGAACTACTCTGACACCTTATTTAATTCTGCTCCCTTCTCCCACATGCCCAGTGCCCTTATCCCTAATTATTTTATTCTGGTCTCTATATTGTTTCCATAATACTTATACTTTGATAGATTATATAATATGTTTATTTATTTTAGTTGTTCATTGTCACCCTCTAACTATGCCCTCCCTGAACCACCAAACATATGCAAAATAGAATGTAAGCACCATGAGGGTTGAAGGCAGGGATCTTTGTCTCCTTTGTTTATTGTTAGGTCCCAAATTTCTATAACCATGCCTAAACAGTAGCCACTTAATAAATATGCTTTAACAACATTAAGTGAATTTATGTATTTAATATTGAGCCAGTTGCCAGATGCAGAAATGAAATCTACAGCCCTGTCGTCCTAAGGAGTGTGTAGCCTAGAAAGAAAGACAAGCAAACAAATGGCATCTATTGATTGCATATGATCTGTGAGTACTTTGGAGATACATTGTTGAGCAAAACCCAAAGAGGTTATAGCTTTCATGTTGCTCAAATTTAGCTAGTGATCAGGTATACTATGAATGTAATATACTTTCTAACTAGTGATATGTTAGCCTTGATATGCAAGGTGCTGTGGGACCATAGCTGTGAGTGGTTGAAGTAGTCAGAGGGTGATTCCCCAGACAGGTAGCCCTGGGAAGTGAGCAGTCTGTAAGGCAGGCAGTTAAGTGAGGAGTCTGTGAACAAGGAGTCGGGGAGAGCATTCCAGAGGGAGCAATGTCTGTGCTTAGAGGCTGTAGGGTCTCTGTATCTATTCCCAATTTAGTGCCTTACTTCTTGGCTCTTGTCACTGATACGTTTTGTACTTCCTGGTGCTACATCTTCTAAGAATTCCTCTTTAAACAAAGGTCTCAGACTGTAGGCTTTAGATGTGTTTTTGTAATCAACCTAATGTTTATAACATTAAAACCAAAATTTAAACGTCTAGGCACTTTTACATAAGCACATCTGGCTTCTCTTTAAAAATCTGATGAATGGGTAACACTGGCTCACAGACTGACATGGCAGCACCTGCATGTAGGGAACATAGCCTCCCATTTATCCTGGTCCACAACTTACCCAGCTTCTGCAGGTTTCTGAGTTTTTGAATCTTGCACTGAAACAGGAAACCAACTTGCTCCTTGTGATGTGCAGTTTTCTCTGCTTTGTTGCATTTCCACCCTTCTTAAGCCCTCTTCCATATATTCCTTGGGAAAATGCAGTAAAAACAGTTGGACACTTGCTTCGACACTAGCTTCTTCCTTTAAGTAGACTGCAGTTAGCATAATTGTTCCATCTCAAGACTCCTTGTGACTTTGCATTAATTTTCTGAATCCTGGGCTCTATAGGGATGATGATGATGTTGGTGTGTGTGTGTGTTTGTAGATCTGTGCATACAGGTTTAATATAATATGCATATAATTTTATTTTTATGTTAAAATTGAGTCATTTTACTATAGTAAAATTAAAGCGAACTCCCTTGGGCTATTATTTAAAACCTAGGAAGGCAAATTGAATTTATTATGGATTCCACTACAGTGTAATATTATAAGTTTCTGTTGTTATCCTTGTTATTATTATTAACTTACATGTAATGACTGCTTGCTCTGGGCCGGGTACAGAGTTAAGGGCTTAGTATGCCTTATCTAAGTTAATTCTTAGGACTCTGGGGTAGATCTTAATTCCCACATTCCATGGATTAGAAAGTTAAAAATCAGATAGATTAAATAAAATTGTCGAGTTATACAGTTAAAAATCAGACAGATTAAATAAAATTATTGAGTTATACAGCTTAAGATACAGAATTGAAATTTGAACCTAGCTTATATGACATATATCCAGGGGTCTCTTCCACTCTAGGCAGAAAATAGGCCCATTTTTGCCTATTTAGCTACTAGTTAATAACCCATTTTTGACTTTTAAAGCATGCCCTAACATACATTGTATCATTTATTTGCTTTGGAGGAAAAGAAGTTAAGAATGATTTCTAATGAGTGTCTATTATCTACCATTTTAGTTCTATATAGTAATTGTTGAATATTGGATTAGTAACTATTCAGTAGAATATATGGTTGTTGTTTTGCATTTTTTTATTAATATATGATTTATTAAATGAAATTACTGTGTTAATAATTGTTTTAAAGATTTAATGGTTCTAGAGAAGTCTTCATTGATAAGATAACCAAAATTTAATCTAGCCAGTGCTATATCTTTTCAGTTCAGCATTTGTTTTGTCTTGTTTTTCTTTGATACTTTGATATTATACTTTACTCATGGTATTTAATAAACTCTGTTCATTAACATCTTCTGCAAACTAATTGATTCTCCATAAGAGGGCTTTGTGTTCTTGTCAATTATTTGATGTCTTCACAAGATTAGGTATCATTACATCCTAAAGCTAATTATTTTGCGAATGGAGTGGCGATTCTAATATGCCTAATATATATGCCATATATGTATATATGCCATATATATATATAAATATGCCATATAAATATGGCATTTATGCGATTCTAATATGCCTAATATATATGCCATATATATATATGCCATATAAATATGGCATATTTATATATAAATATATGGCATATATATATATGGCATATATTTATATATATATATGTACAGGTTGCTGATAGCTTTTTAAAAATCAAGATGCCTTTTGAAGATGCTATGAATCATTACCATTAATTTCTGAGGTACTTAGTCATTATAGGGCATAATGCTTTGTGCCTTAGGGAACAAAAATAGAGATTGCAAACCATAAAACTCTCTAAAGGTAAGTTTTTCTTAGTTTTTATTTGCTTAGCTATCAAGTACATTCCTATGTAGAACATTTATCATATCGAATGTGAAGATAAAATACATAAATTTTGGTGTAATAAGGAAAAAATTTAGTTGAGTAAAAGTTCCATTCAATTGCAAAGTTAAAAGGAAGAAAATGTTACAGTGGGTTAATTCAGCATGTACTGAAAATACTCGTTTAATAACTGAAGCAATAATCATTTCTATGTCAAGAAGATACCACAAATGTTTTTAATTATGATAATTTTCATTTCACAAAAATAATACATTTTGATAGCCCTTTGTTCCTTGTAAAGTCAGTTTCTACAATTCCCTCTAATTACATTAATTTTTCATGAATCCTGAGTAAACATGTCCCTGAAGTACTGGTGGAGGTTTTATAGAATCGTAGTGAATATTTAACTCCCTTTTTTAGAGAGTCATGGCTAATTTATAACAATAATCTGAATAGGGTTGCTTTTACATTTCTCTAACGTATATTAAGCACTTTTGAGATCCAGGTACTGCATAAAATGTAGGGAAACAATACAAATAAAAAGCAGGAAAGACAGATGTGTAAATAGGCCGGGCGTGGTGGCTCATGCCTGTAATCCCAGCACTTGGGGAGGCCAAGGCACGTGGATAACTTGAGGTCAGGAGTTCGAGATAGATGTGTAAATAGATGTATAAATGTAAAATTGATAATGAGAAGCTTTGAGAGTGTCATAAGTAATGTGAAAATACATAGGAGAGTGACTAATCCAGGCTGGATCAGAAAACGGGAATTTGGGAAGAATAGCTGATACCTAACTGAGTGTTAGGAGGGTGAGTAGCCCTTCATTCCCAATCCCTGAAAAGTGAGTGGTTATGATGAGTGGGTGAGAAATGTGTTCAAATGGTCTAAGTATCTAAATAACAAACCTATGAGGCACTATAATTAGTTGGTTCCATGAATGCCTTTATAATAAAAGAATCCAAATGTAAAGCCGTATGAGAAGAAGGTAAAGGAAGCAATTCACCCCAGGGAGATACCAGAGAAATTTAACAACAAAAAATTCTAATTAGCTTAATCTTCTTTGGCTATATTTCTTAAACAATTTTAGTAAGGGATGACATGGTAAGAAAAGAGTAGGATCATAAAATAGCTGGACTGTTCCAAGTTGCCTTTTGCACAGATAATTATGGAATCCCGCAGTTACATAGAATACTTCCAAAGATAATCTGTTTGTAAAATTACAGTGTAATCTCATCTTTTTTATTGGCTTTCACTTGTGGCTACCTGTAGTAGTGGAAAGTTTTCACATGTATAAAATGGAGAGGAAAATGGTAGAACATTTAAAAAATGCTAAAACACTGCTCTTCCAAAGTGTTCTGAAAGAGATTTACAATGAGTCATTCTTTTATAGAAGTACAAGATGAATAATTTGTAAGAATCAAAGTCTAGGAAGAGATTTTTCCCTGTGATAAGTCTTAGAAAGACCACTTTGTCTTAGCATCATTCTCTAACTATGAAGACACTGTCACACAGTATTTTGACCTTATTGTGGATCCTCTTTTCTCTATGGTTTTTCTTTAAAATACATGTAATCCTGGGAGGGATAACAGGTCAGAGTAGGAGAGTAGGTTTGGAGATATATGTGGGGAAAATAAAAGATGGATCACAGAGGGTTCAAAGTATAAATTCAATCCACATCACACAAAAGTAAAAAATAATGTAGGGTTATCTATAAGATGTTACCATCCACAGTGACTTAGATACTATAAGGGTTGCTTTTGGAATCACAAACCTAGGGTATAAGCCTGGCTTCCCACTAAATAGCCACGCAGTCCTGAGTTGACTTCATTTTGTAAGCCTCCTTTTCCTCATTGGGACAAAATAAGATTTGGGCACTTGCCTCCTAAGTTGAGAACTAAACACGAGAGTGCTTGTAACGCATTTGGCACAGTGCTTGGCATATGGCTGCTGCTTCTGCTGCTTTGGATTTCATTATTCTTATTTATTTTATTATCGATGATGACGATGCTAGTATTCTTACAATAATCTACTTACAGGGGAATAACGAAGACCTTCCAGAGATTTGGTAAGCCAAAAATGTCAGTGGCACTTTCAGATTTGAATCTTGCCCCAGGATTATGGACAGCAATGAATTCAGTGAGGGGTAGGGATCCCTGTCTCATGGGGACATCCCAGCCTCCTCCCAGCACAGTGAACTCATGTAAAGAGACTGGACAGGAATGTCCTTTGGTGTGAGGCCAAGGAAGGGCTTGCTAGTATATTTTAATAATTGATTTTGTTTTAATGCTTCTGTTGATATCTCTAGGGAAGCGTTAAGACAAGTCCAAAATCAGCAGCAGTGTTTGACTAGTTTTCCAGTAGCACTAATGGACTATGTGGAGTTAGAAGCATGGCCACCTGGCCTCAGAGTGATGAATGATGTTAATTTGTTACATGCTAAAATAAATTCAGTGCACACAATGAAACTGTTTTTATTTGTTTTACTGCCGAGTTAGCTGACCTTTGGCACCACACCGAAGGGTTAAATGCTATAGATTTACTGTTGATCCTAATTCAGCTCAGATGAGCCCAGCCCCTGAGGATCCCTACTGATAATGTTTTAATAAACCTTGACAACTGTGCAAGAAGTTTTCCTTTATCCCTCTGAGAAGAAATAGAAATATCTGTTGCCAAGAGACTACTCACTTTATGTGAAATTATGGTCAAAGTGAGAGCCTTTATCCAAGATGAATTGTTAAAATTGCTTTGTTGGTTTCATAGAATCTATGGTATTGCCATTTGTGAATCACCTTTACTTCATTTTATTTTTTCCAACCTATTATTTATATCTGCTTTATTACTAACTGGAGTTTTATGAAAACAAGTAAAGGATTAAGTTTCTTTCATAAGGAAACATAGCTTAAAGGAAATGACATTTTCAATGCTGTTTTCGGCTCTTTCTCATTTATGGTGTTTCTGCTTTGTTACCCAGAATGTATTCATTAGAGATTGTCTAAAGAAGTTCCATTAAAATTTCTGTGACCAAGGCAATTTGATGGATATATGCAAACAATCTTACAGGATTTGGATGTTCATATACCTGCCATTCATATTGATGAATCTGTCTCCTTAGCTTATTTTTAATTTTCAGAATTAATACCAGCATCTCTCTCTGCATTTTTATAATACTTCTGAAAAAATATCTAAAAATATGCAAGCAGGTTTATTTTTCTGTTGAACTCTTGTCTTAATATGACAACAAAATACAGCTTTCAAATGCCACTGATATATCTTTAACACTGCTAGTATTTCAGAGACAGGTATCCATTGGCCTCATATTTTACAGCCTAAAAATATTAAGGAATATGAATTTGACATAATTTTACCATAACCACATTATATATTTTTTATGAGCCCTATTTAGTCCATTTTACAAACATGGACCTTTGTAGAGGCAAGACATTAGAATAACATTTCCCTACACATATATTGCGTAGGGATTTTCTTGAAATCTTATTCATACTACATAGATTCATATAAACAATGAGGAAGCATAGGATCAGTTTTCCAGGAATACAGGGCACTTAGTAACAACAATAATATAGTAATCAACTTTAATGAATTCTTACTGGGCCAAGTACTTATCTAAATAATTTATGTGTATTGACTCATTTAGTCTTCAGAACAACCCTATGAGGTAGATGGTTATTTTATCAATAAGACAGCTGAGACCCAGACAGGTTAAAATACTTTGGCCAAGGCCACCTAGCCAGTAGCTTCCAGAGTCAGAATTAAATTGACAGAGGTTGTGTTAGTTTCCTATTGCTGGTATAATGAATTACCACAAACTTAATTGGTTAAAGTAACATCAATATATTATCTTTTAGTTCTGGATGATGGAAGCCAGAAATGTCCACAAAGGACATTTATTAGTAAGGAAGAGGAGCCAGCACCAGGACTTAAGGCAGGAAGAAATAGCCTAACTCTATTTTGTGCAAACAAAGTCAAGTTTATGATCAGGACTGCCCTTCTCTATAAAGATGCTAACCCCTAAGCCTTCAAGTTGAAGGGAAAAGATAAACACCAGCTGACAGTCTTATGGATGCATAACAAAAAGGACTAAAGAACATGAACCCCTTTTCTGGATTGGTTCCATAATCAATACTTTGTCCCTGAAGTCAGGAAGTACCTAGCCAATAAACAACTGCCTTTTTACAGTTTTGTTTTTTTTTTTTACATTGGACAATGCCCCTGGGCCACCCGGAATCCCATGAGTTCAACATTAAAGGCTTTCATATGGTCTCCTTGCCCCAGACACAACATATTTAATTCAGCCTCTAGATCAGGAGTCATAGGATGTTTAAGGCTCATTACAAACATATGCTGTGGAAAGAATTGACAATGCTCTGAAAGAGAATCTCTGCAGAGGGAACATCATAAGCATCTGGAAGGATTTCACCAGTGAAAATGCCGTCATCCTTATAGAAAAATCTGTGAAAGCCATCAAGCCCAAAACAATAAATTTCTGCTGGAGGAAATGGTCTAGATGTTGTGCATGACTTCATAGGATGTATAACTGAGCCAATCATGACAATCATGAAAGAGATTGTGGATATGGCAAAAAAAAAAAAAAAAAAAGGTGGGAGGTAAGGGGTTTCAAGATACAGATCTTGGAGACATTCAAGAGCTAACAGACAACACACCAGAGGATTTAACAGAAGATGACTTGATGAAGATGAGTACTTTGGAGCCAGTGTCAGACAATGAGGAAGACATCGACGCAGTGCCAGAAAACAAATTGATGTTAGACAATCTGGCAGAAGATTTCCACTTACTAAAGACTGCTTTTGAATTATTTTATGACATAGACCATTCTATGATATGGGCATGAAAGCAAATGGTGAGAGAACTGGTACCATGTAGCTGGGGCCCCCAACCCCTGGGCCATGGACTGGTACTGATCTGTGGCCTGTTAGGAACCAGGCCGCACAGCAGGAGGTGAGCAGCAGGTGAGTGAGCATTACTGCTCGAGCTTCACCTCCTGTCAGATCAGAGATGGCATTAGATTCTTATAGGAGCACGAACCGTATTCTGAACTGCACATGCCAGGGATCTAGGCTGTGTGTTCCTTATGAGAATCTAATGCCTGATGATCTGAGGTGGAACAGTTTTATCTCTAAATTAACCCCAATCCCACGCCCCCCATCCTGACCCATTCATGGAAAAATTGTCTTCCACAAAACATGTCCCTGGTGCCAAAAAGTTTGGGGACCACTGCCACATAGAAACATTTTTAGAGAAATGAAAAATCAAAAAAGTCAGACAGAAATTACAATGTATTTCCTTAAAGTTACACTGTGCCTGCCTCTCCTGCCTTCTCTTCTCCATCCTCTACCTCTTCTAGCTCTGCCACCCAGAGACAGCGTTATCAGCCCCTCTCCTTCCTCCCCTTCAGCCTAATCTATGTGAAGATGATGAGGATGAAGACCTTTATAATGATCCACTTTCACTTAAGGAATTAGTAAATATATTTTCTCTTCTTTATGATTTTAACAGCATTTTTTCTCTAGCTTACTTTATCGTAAGAATACAGTATGTGACACATATAATGTATACAAGAAGTATTAATAACTTTGCTATAGGTAAGGCTTCTCATCAACAGTAGTGTATAAGTAGTTACGTTTTCAGGAGTCAAAAGATACATGTGGATTTTCTACCGCACAGGGGATTGGCACTCCAACGCCTGTGTTGTTCAGAGGTCAACTGTATATATATGTTGTTGAGGAGAAATAATAATAACTTTAATTAAGGAAGACTAAATAAGCTTGAAAGCCTCATTGTTTTCTTTGTATGAAATAGCAGCAAAGGGGTCATTAGTTTTAAGCCAACAGTTAAGTCAATAAGATGCAAATCTTTGGATTTATATATCCTATTAGATATTTCTCAGAGTCAAAAAATAATGAAATTAAAATCAGCCCTTAATTCTGTGACCAGATGAGCTCTCTTCTATTATGACTTTGTGTGTGTGTGTATATATATGTATATATATATGTATGTGTATATATGTATATATGTATGTATATATATGTATGTATGTATATATGTATGTATATACGTATATATGTATATATGTATGTATATATACGTATATACGTATATATGTATATATGTATGTATATACGTATATATGTATATATGTATATATGTATGTATATATGTATATATAAAATGAGATCTATATATCTCATAGATTATTTTAGTTTAGAATTAATTACATTTAAAATTAAATATAAATCCTGATTTTTAGCTGTCCTATCTGACCAAATGATTGAATGATGGCTATAATTTTATATTTACTTTTTAGCATATAAATCTTCTTATTTTATGTACATGGGAATACATTAATTTACTGCTAAATGTCATTTTAGCCACAAAATGGATTTCAATAAAGTAATAGATAAAATGCATTTAACTTACTGAATTCTTTAATAACGATATTTTAGTTGTTAGAGACTATATTGTAAGATAAAAAGGAAGTCATTTGGGGCCTTTAAAAACTGATGTGGCCTTATTTATATATAATGCTTACACTGAAAGATTATATCCAGATAAACGCATACCCAGTACCTTTCAGTGTTACTTAATCCTTTATCTGGTGAAATGACAGTTATCATTTGCTGAGGTCTTAAAGTTGTTCTGAAAAAACAGTTGTTATCACTGTGGAGGATAGAAAAAGGAAGTCATGCATAAGACCACCTCTGCTGAAACTTTTGACTATTTGGCACATAGTTTTACCTCAAAAGAGGGGATACATACATGGTGGAAAGAGATGGACTAAATAATATATAAATAATCTTTCCAAGCCTAAAATCCTAAAAGATTTTCTTTCTCTAAGATATAGTTCAAGAATTGAAAACATCCTATTTCTTTGTGAACTGACACATTATCATATTAATCAATCTATTAATTTATGCTACCCTATCAGTGGCACATAACCTGATAAAAATAAGGCATATCCACCTTTTTGGAATTTAACTGTTCTACCTACCCATTTGTGAATCTTTTGATTTTTCACAATCCAGCCACAAATGTGTAATATTTTTCTTTACTTTTGTGAAAGAATGCGGGGAAATAAATATATTTTCAATTTCATTTGACTAGAGGTTGGATTTACTTTCTTTTGATCTGTATTAATTGTAGTTTTAAAAAATTAGACAATAAATATGATGGACAACTAACAGAGGCCACGCAGATGCTGTTTTAAGAATCACTGAAAAGAAGCCTTTTCTCCTTCATAGTTTCTTAAAATCTTAAAAGGAAGAATTTATCAAATTTATATGCAAAGTAGGTGGTTGCTTTATTGTTTGGTGAAATTGAGAGACAACTATTTTCTTTTATTACCAATTGGAATAAACACATATATGGGTCTAAATTGTCTCCAGTTCCAGAAGGAAGCAGAAATTATATGATGTCTGTAAAAATACTTTGTTATAGTTTTTAGGTCGCTGGATTACTTGCATTTTACAGTTGGTTCTTTGTAAACACATCTCCAAGAAGTTGGTAAGAGATAAACTTGACTGATTTTGAAACTTACCCTGTGTTAAGGAAGCGATAATAACCCTGAAGGGCCACGTAGAATTAAGGCATCATGTCGCTAAGTTATCCTTGGCTTTGCAGAATGTAGTAAGGTGCTATGCAGGACTGCAGAGGGAGTGTAGAATGGAGCCCTAATTCTCCCCTTAGTTTATCTTTGAAATCTTTCAGAGAAGTGCACTTGCACTTTTATTTATTTTTTTTCAAAGTTAATACCTTTTTAGTTTTTTTTAAACTTTTAAGTTCAGGGGTACAAGTGCAGGTTTGTTACATAGGTAAACTTGTGTCATGGGTGTTTGTTGTACAGATTATTTCATCATCCAGGTATTAAGCTTAGTACCCTTTAGTTATTTTTCCTGATCTTGTCCCTCCCCCAACTCTCTACCCTCTGAAATTTGTTTCTTTACAATGCTGCTTTTATTTTTTTTATTTCAATAGTTTTTTGGGAAACAGGTGGTTTTTGGTTACATGGATATGTTCTTTAGTGGTGATTTCTGAGATTTTGGTGCACCCATCACCCGAGCAGTGTACACTGTGCCAAATGTGTAGTCTTTTATCCCCCACTCCCCTCCCATTCTTCCCACTGAGTCCCCAAAGTTCATTGTATCCTTCTTATGCCTTTGCATCGCATCTTCATAGCTTAGCTCCCGCTTCTATGTGAGAACATGTGATGTTTGATTTTCCATTCCCGAGTTACTTCATTTAAAATAATAGTCTCCAACTCCATCCAGAATGCTTCTTTTAAAAATAGCAACAAAATAACAGAGTCTCCAAACTGTCAATTCACAAGTATTTAATGAAGGCCCTCCAGGTGTCCAGCACTGACTTGGACCCGTTGGAGATGTTGGAAAACAAAACCAAAAACTATTTGGCATGACTTGTTTCTAGACCGGGGTTGCCAAATAGAACATAGGACATCCAGTTAAATTTCAATTTCAGATAAACAGTGAATAGTTTTGTTACTGTAAGTATGTCCTGTGTGATATTTGCAAAATCTGTATTTTTACATGCTACCTCTGGCAACCTTTTCCTCCAGAAACTCACAGGTTGGTGAGAACAGTAACTTATGTGTATTAAATCCTTCGGGAACAGCATCACACAGCATGTTAAGCAAGTTACTAGATCATGTACTTTAGGCCAGCACTTCATGAATTTGTCCTCCGGTGGGACAAATCACAGATGGTCCTCATGGGAAGCATTAAGACATGCAGTATAAATGTTGAGTTATTCTGGGAGGTGGAGCTTGCAGTGAGCCGAGATTGTGCCACTGCACTCCAGCCTGGGCAGCAGAGCGAGACTCTGCTTCAAAATAATAATAATAATAAAATAAATAAATAAAAATGTTGAGTTCTTGTTTCTGATTGTTTCTCCCATTTATTTTCAATTCAAAAAAGCAAATTGTAATGACACATAATGAGAGTGCCTTTATTATGGTGATATTTCTCATGTGATTCTAGTTTCTATATATTTTCAAATAAATTATTCTAAAGCACCCTTCAGCTATGGTTAGTAAGAAAGTACTTGCACAGCTGATCTTGTCACATTTATGTGTGTGTGTGGTTAAGAAGCTTTGCTTTATCTTTAAATGTCATGGGATGTCCTGATCCTCCATAGTCAGTGAGAATCAGAGGAAGCAGATCAAGTTTCACTGGAGACACTGGCTATGAGTGAGTTCTCAAGAGCCTAGAGTGGATGCAGTTAAAGCAGCAGTGTCTGAACATTTTGTCATAGAAACATGAAGGAAGCCATTTCCTAACCAATAGAATGACCAGAATAAGATGTTACCCAGAAGGCGAAATATTCTCTCAGCTTGGGTAAACCAATGGAAGGGTTACCTCAAAAATCCTCTTTTGAGAAAGAAGTACATTTTAGACAAAGACCTAAAACATGGGAAAAGATTGTAGTCCTCTGTTCTGCTGTATTTTAATTGCTAAACAACAGTCAAGAAACTAAATGTATAATAAAATCTAAATTGTTAATTTAAATATTATAAATTCTTAAATGAGATTGAGTGTCTAAAGAATGACATTTTTACATAAAGCCTGCTGAGCAGTGAGAGTCATTTGGGAAACTTTGTTCAACCTCCACAATGTCTCAAAATATTTATAATATGCACAACATTATTACACATTTGTTCTGCAATAATCTCTGTAAATAATCACTTGAACTTTAAAAATGTTGCACTTTATCTCCTGTCTCAATGCCCTAAATAGCTCTAAAATATCTTAAAAAGAAGCAACAGCTTAACTAACAAGATGACAATGTTTTCACAAATTCTTATTATTTAAGGTAATGAAGCTCAGGCCCTTATGTGTCTATGGGCCATGGATTTTCATCACCAATGTGTCGTTCTCCAGTGTTGCCTTTTAGTATTATTTTTCAGTCCAAAAATTCTGCTACTTACTGCTTTAATTACAGTTTGGAGTGAGTAAATAAGAAAGTAGGTATGATTAACTTTGTGAAATAGAGTATAGTTGGCATAATCACCTAGCCTGTGCCAACATGGTAAAATGTATCACAAAATAACTGAATTTATACAATATGGCATGTTTGATTTCTAGTGGTTATTTTAGAATCTTTCCATTTATTTTCAAATTATACACACGCGTGCACATATACAGACATTGGGTAAATATTTAAATATATATTATCCTAATTTCACAAAGAAATAGGAAAACTCAGAGAGGTTAAATGACAGCCTGATATCTCAAAACTGTTTTGGAGAGGAACACAAATATTGACTCCAGTTTTTCTGATCCCATATATGTTCCCACTCATATTTCATTCTTCTCTCTTTACATTCTTAAAGAGGATGTAAGATGTTAACATGTACATTACACAATGAAAACATACCAAGGATGTCACAGGTATGCCAGAAGTGATGGCTTTTAATCTGTATGACAGTTAGTGAAATAACCTTTTGAGAAATTCATGTCTACATGTTTTTTTCAGGGAACTCTGTCTGGCTTCCAGTGATGTACACCATGATGACAGGGTAGCAACCCTGCTCTTGTTTCATATTCAAACAATGACCTGTCAAAGATACCTAAGTGTGGCTTGCTTAGGAATGAGTCCCAGTATCACTGCCCAAGTGAATCGCATTTTGCTGTGTCATGTAAAATGTGGCCTCTCATTTCTCTTTCAGTATACTATAAATAATCAAGGAAAACAACACCTAGTTTATTCCTCTTATGATGTTGTACACTAAATTGTTCTAAGTAAAAAAACCTAACACTGGTTCATTCTACAGCTTATAGTCTATTATTACAAAAAAAACCTGTCTTTTGAAAATGTGCATAATCTATTTTTTTTTTTTTTTTTTTTTTTTTTTTTTTTTTTTTGAGACGGAGTCTCGCTCTGTCGCCCAGGCTGGAGTGCAGTGGCGCAGTCTCGGCTCACTGCAAGCTCCGCCTTCCGGGTTCACGCCATTCTCCTGCCTCAGCCTCTCCGAGTAGCTGGGACCACAGGCGCCCGCCACCACGCCCGGCTAAGTTTTTGTATTTTTCAGTAGAGACGGGGTTTCACCGTGGTCTCGATCTCCTGACCTCGTGATCCGCCCGCCTCGGCCTCCCAAAGTGCTGGGATTACAAGCGTGAGCCACCGCGCCCGGCCGTGCATAATCTATTAACAAAATTTTTCTCTTCTTTGTTAGATAGCTATTGCGCTGATACTAAAGGTGTGAAAAGTGGAATTTTTATTAACCTGGGAGAACAAGTATTCCTTTTTCTTTTTGAGATGGAGTCTTGCTCTGTCGCCCAAGTTGGAGTGCAGTGGCGCAGTCTCAGCTCACTGCAACCTCTGCCTCCCAGATTCAAGTGATTCTCCTGCCTCAGCCTCCTGAGTAGCCGGGACTATAGGGGAGAGCCACCACACCCAGCTAATTTTTGTATTTTTAGTAGAGACTGGGTTTCACCATATTGGCCAGGCTGGTTTTGAACTCCTGACCTCATTATCCACCCGCCTCAGCCGCCCAAAATGCTGGGATTACAGGTGTGAGCCACTGCGCCCAGCCTTCAACAAGGATTTATTGGCATCACCTTATACTGTGAAAGTCATCACAGGTCTCAGAAGGGGAGTGGCTGGGAATATAACCAAGAATGTCATTTAGAAATATACTAGGCAGATTGCTGAAACCACATTATTTTCTGAAACATAAAATTTGGATATACTTTCGTCCCCCCTACTTCACCTGCGTTTTTCTAAAAGAGCACATGCAGCTTCTAGGAATGTCCATATTAAATCAAATGGGTAAAACCGGCTTATTTCTTCATGCTTATTTTCTTGGTTAGGAAAATACAGGGTTTGACTTCTCTTAACTGGTCAAAGAAAAAAATTAATACCCACCATTTATTTAGATATAAAATGTTTGGCTGGGTGCGGTGGCTCACACCTGTAATCCCAACATTTTGGGAGGCCAAGGTGGGCAGATCACCTGAGGTCAGGAGTTCAAGACCAGCCTGGCCAACATAGTGAAACCCCATCCCTACTAAAAATACAAAAATTAGCCGGGCGTGGTGGCATGCACCTGTAATCCCAGCTACTCAGGAGGCTGAGGCAGGAGAATCACTTGAACTCAGTGATGTCGGCAGTGAGCTGACATCACGTCACTGCACTCCAGCCTGGGCGACAGAGCCAGACTCCATCTCAAAAAAAAAAAGTCTTATCTCAAAAACGACTTCATGTGTTAAAAACAATAACAACAACAACAATAATAATATCACTGCCTTATATAGGTCATATACAGCAGTGTCAAACAGCTTCACTTGACTTTGGATGGTGGTTCCTCATCTTCCCCAGCCATATCCTGTACCACACCACTTCCCACTTCTCAATTCCCGAGCTGTGAGCCTTGACATTGTAAAGTCATTGTAACAGTGCAAAGATCAGGGTCATGATGCACCAGGTGCTCACTGGGAAGGTGCCACTCAACACTCTTCAGAAGACCTGATTCTAGGCCGGGCACCATGGCTCACGCCTGTAATCCCAGCACTTTGGGAGGCCGAGGCGGGCGGATCATGAGGTCAGGAGATTGAGACCATCCTGGCTAACACGGTGAAACCCCGTCTTTACTAAAAATACAAAAAATTAGCTGGGCGTGGTGGCGGGCGCCTGTAGTCCCAGCTACTCAGGAGGCTGAGGCAGGAGAATGGCGTGAACCCGGGAGGCGGAGCTTGCAGTGAGCCGAGATCGCACCACTGCACTCCAGCCTGGGTGAAAGTGCGAGACTCCATCTCAAAAAAAAAAAAAAAAGCAAACAAACAAACAAACAAAAAGACCTGATTCTAGGTTGAGGATGCACATATAGATCTCTTTTTGTACTCTATTGGGAACATGCCCATCACATATTTTTGTGTGTCTTTTGTTTTTAGAAAGATGGAGGCGGGAGGAAGAAAGATCAGTACCCTTAGAAAAATATGCTGAGAAATTGAGGCATGTTGTGCAGAGGCAGGGAGGGGAGATAGGAAAAGAGAATGAGACCAATATCACACTCTTTTCTGGGAGATCCCAGTTTGCTTTTTAGAGCCGAGCCATAGTTTAGAGCTATGCTTCCCAGCAAATAGTGCAGAGAGAAGTGTTTAGTTGCATGGAACATATTATCCGTAAAGCACAAACAGCTTGATTGCTCAATAGATTATTCACATAGTTGGTAGCACTTTACAATCATTCGTCTGTCATAGTCATAGCTGCCGTGTTGTTACTTTGTGTGACCAACTGCATGCAGAACTGCATGCTCCAGGGCTAGGTAGAATGGCCATCCTCTTAGGAAGGGTAAATTATCTAAGAAAGGAAGGTGCCCAAGTAGAAATGTATCCATTGGACTGAGAAAGTACCTAACTAACCATGGCCAAGAAATGTTCATCAATGCCAAATACCAGAGTTTTCCCAGAGGTCTCCATTTAGATTATCTCATTGAATCTTATCTCCCTACAATGTAGACATTGTAGTCCCATTTTTACCGATAGGTAAATCTAGGCACAATGAGATCAAATAATTTATTTATCTTACTTAACAAAAAGGATCCAGAACCAAGTATGTTGGAGTCCTCTGCCCACGGGCTTTTCATCACACAAAATAGAAAGTTGCAGATGGAAGTGGAAAAAAAGTGGTAGGGAAAGTATTTTGGAGAAGCAATTTCACATACATCTTCTTTAAATTAAACAATCTATGTAGAGCACATGGCACAGTGCCTAGCACATACTAAATACACAAAAATGTCAGCTATTATACTAACACTTCGTTTTAACAATTTTGCTCCCTTGGCAATGTAATGACAGCCTTTGTTGACATTTTTACTCAGTATTATAGGATTTGTAGATAACAAAAGGTAGTACATATTGTGATGTTTCTCTACTCTTATTAAAATTACTTAGCCAACATCATAGCTATTAGTGTTTTAACCATTCTATTGCTTTGACACTAACAGATAATTTAAATATAATTCGGGTTGTTAGATTGTGATGTATGATCTGGTTTGTGTATGTCAGTGAGAATGCTTTAATCCTATCTAATTTTAGTCTTTCTCTAGATATAAATACTTTGTTCTTGGAGATCAAGGTGAAATATTTCCACACTGAAGTTTCCTGGAGACACTTTGTGCAGTGTTGAGTTCACTGCTTATATCTTTGTGGAGGGTTGTTGGTAGGACATTCTACTGAAGCAGACAATTTACTTGCTTAATGAAGACATTATGAATCTTGAGGAGTTACTTCTTTGGGCTCTGTTTATCATCTCATTGAACTCCTAAGTGCTCTTCCCATATCTTTCTTCTTCTCACATACTACTTGACATTACCAGAGGGGTCTCTTAAAGCTTATGATAGTGCCTGCCTTTAAATAAAGGATTAAAATATTCTAACATCACAGCCTTCTATTCTCTGCCTGCTGAAGCCTGACCGTAGACCATCTTTCTGACTGAGCCTTCCGTATACCCTCAAGCCAACCTGATTCCAGCAAAAGTGAACCCCTCAACACACACCATCATTCAGGTTGCCCCCACTATTTGGTTGCCCTCCATTCAGGTTGCCCTCCAACTGAAAAATGGAGATAGGCATCTGTAGCATATACGTAATAGTTATACTTTGATTGTAAATAACAAAGCCCAATTCAATCTAGTGTGACTCATAAAGGGACCATATTAGATGGATAGTGAGGTATTTCATGGACCCAAGGTTCATAAGGTATCTTGAAACTCTCAAAAATTATAATGACAACCAATAAATCCATTCAAAACACATAAGATTCTTTCTCTCATCTCAGCTTTTCTGTTAACATCTCTCATTCTTTCTTGTTCCAGACCTGTTTTCTCTGCTTTTTCTATTCCTGTGAGAGCTTTCAGCCAAAGCTCTCAGGTTTTGACTGGTCCTTAAGTACAGGTGTTCCTGATTCCCAGTTATCCCTAAACAGAATTTGATTGGCCAGCTTGGTCATGACATTTACCTCTAAGCAGCTGTAAGCATAAGAGCCTTCTGGCAAAGAATAGGATTATCAAAGGCTTACCTGGTAAGCTTGGAGTACAAAAAACATTCTTACGAAATTATGACTATGGTCATCCGAGAAAACACTAAAAAATCTATCATTATAGGATTGTTGTGAAGATAAAATATGATAAGTTATGCTGCAAGAAGTATAATTTGTGGTACCTGGAGTAAGATTACCTGAATTTGCATCCATGCTGTGCGCCACTCATCAGCTTTATGGCCTTGGGGAAATTGCTTAACCTCTATTTACTGAAGCTTCTTTGTCAGTCAAAGTGAGAAAGCATAATAGTAACTAAATGATAGGGTTGTTTTGAAGATTCAGAGTTTGAATGCGCAAAGACCTATTACAGAAATTGGCACATGGTGATCACTCAGTACATATTACTTATTGTTTACTAAAATGTGCATAGTTGCTAATCTATTGTTAGCATGAAATAAAAGTTTGTTGCTAATCTCTAACATTGCTTTTATTAATCTATAAATTTCTTGAGAGTAAAAATTATTCATTATGTATCATTGTATCTGTCTTAGTGTTTAATATGGCTTCTTACATATTTTAGACACAGTAAATGGATGGATGGATGGATGGATAAATAAAAGAACAGAAGGGAGGGAGGGAAAAAGAAAGGGTAAGGGAAAGAAAATATCTGCTTTTCAAATGAATTTTGAATTAGGAAGGCAGATTTGGCTGCTTTGTTCATAAAGAATATCAGCCTACAATCTTGGGGTAGATTGAAGAAAATAGTGCCGCAGGTATCTGATGAAGTGGTGTGACTGACTGTGTCCTGTTCTACAGGTCACAATACTAGACAGCTGTGACTGTCTGGTAGTAATATGAGATTTCTCAATTTTGTGATTAAGAGGAAAGATGGCAAATGATCATTGTAAGCCTCATGCTATAGCTGCACATAATTAAAATCACTGGATACCTTAATTAAGATTATTAAGTGTTTCATTAAGACATTTAATTAGAAAGTTACGTGCTGTATGATTTTTTTAAATCTATCAAATGGTATGATGTTGTATGAAACTACAAATTGTATCTATTGAGCATTGTCTTGTGAGCCACTGTGAATGTAGTTTAGAGTCTGCAGAAGTTATTGTTAAATCGCTAAATAATTAGCTTTAGTGTAGATTTTATTTTTGTTACTGCAGAGAAAATGTTAATTAAGCACTTGGGCTTGATTAGATCGTCTTTCTTCAGATACAGAAGCATAAAATCACAAGAATAGAAGGGAGTGGTAGAGGAGTGTTTTTTGCATAATAATGGACTTGGGGTTAGGTAAATGTGAGTTTATGTCTATGTTATTGCTCAGTTTAGGTGGTGAAGTCAAATACGACCTGTAAAACAATACCCTTTGATCACAGCCTCAGAAATATCAGAGACAGATATGTCTAAGGTTGGGGAGATAATATGATTAGTGGAAGGTACATGGATGTTGGGAACAAATGTAGGTTCAAATCTAGATCTGCCACTTTTTAGCTGTATGACTCCTGCCAGATCCTTGAATCTCTTTGAGCTTCAGTTTCTTCGTCTGTTAAGGGGAGGGAAACTTTTCTGTCAAGAGACAGTAGGTATTCTAGACTTTACATATCACATATGGTCTCTCACATATTTTAGTTCTTTTCATTCTTTTTTTTCCTTTCAAACAATCCTTTAAAAATATGAAAATCATTTATGGCTTGAGAGCTTTATACAAACAGTCTGATTTGAGCTCATGGGCCTAATATGCTGACTATATATATATATATATATACACATATGTATATATATATGTGTTTTCACTTTTAAGCAGCAAATACCTAGCACAGAGAAGTGCACAATAATTGTTGGTTCTTCCAATCATCAATGAAGCTAAAACTTTTGCTCAATTGTGCAGAGATTTTCAAAATGACCCTATTTTGCTGTCATATATGCTTCCTGATTATCAGCTATAAACACAAAGTAACAATTTATGGCTCTTGCTACCTGCCTTCCCAGTGCTCCCAGTAGAGTAGGTGCTCTATTAAGTATTATGTAATGATAGTAATGGGAACACATGGTGCACCAGCATGTCAGCATTCATAGAGAAGTGGCTGTGAATGGAGCATTGTAAAGGAAATAGGAAGCAGATGCAGTTGGTAGTGCAGGATCCAGAACATAAAAGGCAATGAAAGAAGTTTTCCAAATGTCTCATATCTGTCCATTACTGTCATGCACACGAAATATCATAGGTGTATCGAATAGAATAAATGACGAGAGCAATTGGGTGGTAGGGAAGGAAGATTTATCAGTAATACTAATATTGTTACTATTAACTTTATCTAAGTAGTTTGCTTTTTACAATTATCTTAGAAGGATTTAGGAGTTTTTCTAGCAATTCACTTTAGTCTCTAAGGACAAAAAAAGAAAAAATAATAGACCCAAACAACATTGTCCATACATTGTCTCCTGGTAATCCTGTTTTTTTTTTTTTTTTATTTCATTGTTTCTCCCTTCTGGAGATTTTATATAGGTTTAACAATGTGTTAAAGCAATTTGCTGAAATTTTAAAGGCACATCTGTGTAGTCGATATAAAGCCATTTAGAATTTTTTCTGTCCCAAAGGTACTAGTCTTATTTCTCTCTCCTTGCCTATTTGGCCCTAGAGCTTCAGCCATTATAAATTTCCTGCTATTCCCTATACACAGTACTGTCTCATTTTATTTCATAGGCTGTTCCTGGTGACATGACCATCTCACTTTCTCTGTTGATTAACTTCTATATGCACATCAGTTCTTATCTAAGGCATCGCCTCTTCCCATGGCTTTCACTGATCCACTATCAACCCGTTCCCCTTCCTCACTCCATCTCGTAGTCAGGGTTGGGATATTCCCATGTGATTTGTTGTCACTCTGCTCACACTTTTAGCCTACTCTGATCATACTGCATTTTAATTGTCAAAAACTGTGTTACTTACTAGACTATAAACTCTTTGAGGGCAATGACTTTATCCTTTACCCTTCTGTATACCCAGCAACGTGGACTATCTGGCTCAGGGTCTACATTTGGAAACTTTATTTTTGGGTTTCCTGCTAAAATACAGGATACTTGGTTAAATTTGAATTTTAGATATTCAGAGAAAAACTTTAGATGAATTAAATTTAGCAGACTTTATTTGAGCAAGGAAATGATTCATGAATCAGGCAGCACCCTGAACCAGTAAAGTCTTGGAGAGCTCCACTCAGCAATATAGACAGGAAGTATTTATAGACAGAAAAAAAAAGAGGTGCCATGCAGAAATAACCTGATTGGTTACGGCACTGCCTTTTCCTTATTTGGACATGTTTTGGCAGTTTGCAGCCTGTGATTGGCTGAAAGCTCTGCTGCTATGATTGTCTGATATTTGGCTACTAGTTACAAAAATGTACTTTCAGTTAGAATGCAGTTTGTTTCCATATTAAGTTAGGTTACAGTTCATTATAGCTTTAGGCCAAATTTAAATTAATGCAGATAAACAATGTATACGTGTTTAGTGTAACTACATAGAACACACTTATACTAAACAAAAATACTCATTATTTATCTGAAATTCAAATTAAATTGCATGCTGTGTATTTTTATTTGCTAAATCTAGCAACCCTACTCTGTTACATGAATGAATGAACCGATGTTATTCTATTCTGTATTATAGTAAGAAATAATTTTCATTATTTTCTGTAGGTTTCAGACTGGAGATTAAGCCATAGTAGAAAATTTCACCAATGTGATCTGAAATCCTTGCTTGCACTCTGAAAGCATGTTTTTATAATAACAACAGAGGGTCTTACTCACTGTGAAGGGATGACTGTCAATCCTTGAGAAACTTTCCAAATTAATAGAAGCAGTGTGACACTCATGATGGTTTATCAACAGTAAACGAGAGTGAACAAGAATCTATTGGGATTAGACATGATGTAATAATAATGAAATAATAACACTGTCTAATGTTTATTGAGGGCTTCAGTATGTCAGACAGTGATCCAGGTTATTTTCGTGTATTTACTTTCTTATTCTTCACAAAATTAGCCCTGTCTAATACCATTATTTTCCTCATTTTTTTAAAAAAAGAAAACTGATAGGCAGAGAACTTAGGTATCTGACCCTAGGTCACACAGCTGATTAGTGGCACATTTGGTATTTTCAGCAATATAAACTCTTCAGCCTGCTTTTCTAACCGCTATGTTCTACCCTCTCATTGTAAAGATATCCTGTGAGTTAATATAGTGGTTAATGCACCTTATGTGATTAAATTCTGAAAGAATCATTATGAAGAGAAAATCTGTTTCCCAATTACTAGTGGGAATATTAGAAAGAGATCTCAAAGTAAGATTAAATATAGGTATTATTATATGCATGCATGGATATCTATGTGAAATATCTGTGTGTGTGTGTGTGTGTGTGTGTGTGTCTGTGTGTGTACGATTGGTAGCTTAATCTTTTAAGAGATCCAAAACGCCACTCTAAGAGTTATGAAGGGTGTTAAGATGTCCCTGATGAAAAAATACCTTCCTTAGTTTATCATCCAGTTCCTATGATTGCTGCCAAAGAAACTGGGAAAAAAGGCAATGCTGTAAGTGACACTGGAGGATACTGTGTTAAACATGTTTTACTTGATCTACCTGCTAAACTGGTATCTCTTCAGTGTAATTAGACTAGGCCAGCATAAATTACCTCTAGACCTGATAGCTGGGGATGGTTTTGGTGTGAGGGTTGAGGGATGACCCAAGAATGAACAGCAGCTAATAACCACACAGTCAACACACAGCCCTTCAGAAAGAGTAAGACCTCAGCAGCCTCTCTACTCAGAAATTACTTGTAAGAGTTAATTTCTATTATTTCGTATATCTTTTATTGAAAAATAGAATATTTATTTTATACATGTAATTCGAATATATAATATAAATTTTAAAAGCTACAATAATAATTATCCCTTCTTCCTCTCTCTTATAATCACACATTCACTTCCTTGAATGTAATTATTTTTTCTAACGCATGCAGAAAAATACCATGCATTTTGTGTGTGTGTGCATATGTGTTTTACAAAAATGATAAAATACATACACATGGTTCTATACCATGGCCTTTTCACTTAAGATAGGAAGGAGACCATATACATATAGGGGTTTTTTAGCTATTTTCAATGGTTTTAAAATATTTCCTTTTATTATTGCACAAAAAATGTATTCAATCAATACTACATTGATAGGTATTTAGGTTATTTCCAATCTTCCTATACACAACACTGTAGTAATATGCTTTTAATGTTATTTCCCAAAAGTATAAGTACATATATAAGATTAAAAATTACAAGAAAATACTTAAATAAATTATGCTGAATTGTTTCTACAAAGGTAATACTAGATTGTATTTTTACCGGCATTATTTTCACGTGCTTTTGCATTTCTCTGACTGTGTGTGAGATAGTGCATATTTTCTCTGTTTAAAGGATGTTTCTCTTTCCTTGTCTGTGAACTGACTGTTCATGTCTTTTGCTTGCTTTTTAATTGGGGTATTCTTCTTTATATTATTATCACCTTGTAGAAACTCTTTAAAATCAAATAAATTAGCTTTTGGATATTTAGATATTTAAGCTATAAATACTTAAGGAAACTTTTAATGCATATATATCTATATACAGAAATATTTAGGACCATTTCAATGTACATATATGTGTTTATATTTTATATATATACAATATTTTAAGACCTTTAAAATGCTTATACAGTGTATCTCTATGATAGGTGCTGAGCCGGTGAGGCAAGTTTAATATGTCACAATTTTTGGTAAAAATTGATATGTTTAATAATTCAAATGCCATGTTTGCTTTTTTCCCCTAAATTAATGCTATTTAAGTTTTGACTGTATACAGAAGTTTGGCTTTTAGTACTTTTCATTTGAATTGGATATGAATTTCTTTTCTTTACAGTTGTTTCCTCTGTTTTTGAGTCACAGTTAATATTCAGTGTGGGTAAAATTATACCATGGTAGATGCACTAAATGACAAAGTCACTAAAAATTTTTGCTTAGCAAGCTAGCTCTTTATTCAATTAAGATGAAATAGGAAATATGTGATGAGCATGTACCAAAAAACTTTTTTCCAATTTAACTTTATACTATAATTTTGCATATTTCTTTTCCTTAAAATAACTACTTAAAATCTCAATTTTAATTTTCATTTATGATATATGGTTTTATACATATTTATTATATTTTCTTGACTTTTTATTGTGAGAATCTATTATTTAAAGTGATCATGCTTGATTTCTATGTGAAAATACATTTTAATCACCTATATAAAGTATTATTATGAAAATCTACACATTCCATAATACACTACTTACATTTTCAGACAGTAGATCACAATTACAGGCTTATAATTACTATTCTATCTAAAGAAATATCCTTGGATTCAAGATGAATCATCTCAAGAGCATTGAAGACCATGATAATTAGAACTTTAAAAAAGTATCGACATGCATAAAATCCTAACAAACTACAGAGTAGAACAGTGCCATGATTTTGATCAACATTTCACATGTGAAAAATGAAATGGAGAATGAGTCATTTTCTCAAGGTCATATACCAAGTTGACAATAGAATGATAAAAAGGAGACACTCTCCTGACATGTTGTCTAGAATTCTGATGAGAGAACACAGTCCAGTTTTGAGGTGTTTTAGGTAAAAATCCTTTGAAATATGTGACCATACAGCTTAACATTTATTTCAAATTTGTATCAGTTGAGGTTTACTAGTTTATCAATCCAGTCATTCCAGTATACCTTCTCTTACTCTACTTTCAAAATAGGAAAAAAAAAGTGAATAAATATTTTTCAGCCCTGTAGAGTACCAAGAAAAATAAAGGAAAGACTAATGCGTTACTTTATTCTCTAAAGTACTCATAACCCATGACACAACCTGTCTTGTCCCGTCTTGATCTGTTTTGTGCTGCTGTAAGTGAATACCACAGACCAGGTATTTATAAAGAACAGAAATTTATTTTTTACAGTTGGAAGTTGAAAAGTCTAAGGTTGTGGCCCCATATCTTTTGAGAGCCTTTTTGCTGTGTTATCCAATGGCAGAAGGCAGAAGGTGGAAAGGGAAGAGAGCACAGGCACGAGAGAGAGACACAGAGAGAGATAGAGAGAGAGAGAGAGAGGGAAAAAGTGAGACAGAGAGACAGAGACAGAGAGACAGAGAGGGAAAGAGAGAGAGAGATAGAGAGACAGAGACAGAGGCAGAGAGACAGAGAGAGGGAGACAGAGACAGAGAGAGAGAGAAAGAGGGAGAGAGACAAAGACAGAGAGACAGAGAGCACGCTGAACTTGCTTTTATAACAAACTCACTCTGGCAATAACAAACTCACTCCCTTGATAAGGACGTTAATTCATTCATGAGGACAGAACTCTCATGACCAAATCACCTTTTAAAGATCCCACCACTCAATACTGTTGCACTGGAGATTAAGCTGCCAACACATGAACTTTGGGGGATACATTCAAACCATCAAATTCTGTGCCTGCCTCTCCAAATTTACATCCTTCTCACATTCAAAATACATTCATTCCATCCCAATAGCCCCCAAAGTTTTAACCAGTTCAGCATCAACTCAGAAGTCCAAATCCCAAAGTCTCATCTAAATCAGATATGGATGAGACTCAAGGCATGATTCATTTTGAGACAAATTCTCTCCAGCTGTGAGCCTGTGAAATCAAAACAGGTTATCTATCTCCAAAATACAATGGTGGGGCAGGCATAAGATAGATCTTTTCATTCCAAAAGGGAAAAATAGGCAAGAAGAAAGGGATGATTGATCCCAAGTAAGCCCAAAACCCAATGGGGCAAACAACATTCAATCTTCAGAACAATCTTCTTTGACTCCATGTTCCATCTTCTGTGCACACTGGGACAGGAGTTGGGCTCCCCAGACCTCAGGCAGCCCCGCCCCTGGGTCTTTGCTGGCTTTAGTCTACCCTGTCAGTCTGTGCCTGAAACTTTCCGAGGCTTATGTTGCACTCTGGCAGCTCTACAGTTATGGCATCACAGATGCAACCCCACTCCTATGGCTCCACTAGGCATTGCCCTAGCAGTGGCTATCTGTGGTGATTCTGCCTCTGTGACAATTTCTGCCTGGGTCCTAAGCTGTCCATGACATCTTGTGAAATCTTGGTGGAGGCTACCATGGCCCCATAACTTGCAAACTGTATGCACTTTCAGAGTTAGTTATATGTGGACACTGCCAAGACCCACTGCTTTTGCCCTCGAAAGTGGCAGACCAAGCAGCCCAAGCTGCACCTAGGCCCACTTGAGCCATATTTACTCCTGGGGTGGCCCAGGAGTGCTGCATTGGGATGAAGAAACAGAGGTGTCCTGCACTGGAGGTGGTGTAGGACAGCAAATCCTGAGTCCTTTAGGGCATCTCTCTGGAAACCTTGCCTTCAAGGTCCTGCTCTGGGCCTGTGATTGGAGGGGCAGTCTTGAACATATCTGAAATGCCTAGATGATCTTTGTCCCATATTCTTGATGAATAGGATCTATCTTCCTTCCATCCATATTACTATTTTTAGCAAACAGTTGCTTGACCACACCATTAGTATTCTCTCCCAAGCATGCTTTATTATTGTTTACATGGCCAGTCAGAGAGTTTTCCAAATCTTTCTATTCTGCTTCTGTTTTAATTGTTAATTCCATCTTAAAATCATTTCTCTTCTCTCTAATTTTACTGTAAGCAGCTAAAAGAGGCCATCTTTTAGCATCTCGAATCCTTTGCTGCTTAGCTATTTCTTCTGCCAGATATTTTAGTTCATCACTCTTAAATTTCATCTTTAATAAAGCATTAGGGTGTAGACATAATTCAGCCAGGTTCTTTGCCACTTTATAATAAAGCTAGCCTCTACTCCAGTTTCCAATACCTTATTCCTCATTTCCATCTGAAACTTCATCAGAATTGCCTTCAGTGATCATGTTTCTACCAACATTTTAATCATGACCAATTAAGTAATCTCTAAGAAGATTTATTCTCTCCCTACAGCTCCTGTCTTCAGAGCCCTCACCAGAATTTCCCTTAATACTCTGTTCACAGCAGTCTCAATTTTTTTCCTTGGCTGCTGCTTGAAATTCTTTCAGCGTTTAGTCATTACTCCATTCCAAAGCTACTTCCACGTTTTCAGATATTTGTTTTAGTAACAGCCCAACTGCTTGGTACCAATTTCCTATCTTAAGCTATTTTGTGCAGCTATAACAGAATACCTGAAGTTGGGGAAATTGTGAAGAACAGAGATTAACTTGCTAGACTTTGAGACACTGGGAAGTCCAAGGTTGAGGGGCTCACATCTGGTGAGGGTCTTCTTGATGCATCATTCCATGGTGGAAGGCAAAACATAGAAGGGCAAGAAAGCGTGTGCACATGTGCAAGAGAGTGCAAGAGGGAGCCAAACACACTTTTATTACAAACTCACACTTTTAATAGCATACTCACTCCTGACATAATGACATTAATCCATTCATGAGGGCAAAGCCCTCTTGACCTAATTACCTCTTAATGGTCCCTCTTCTCAACACTGTTGCATTAGTGATTAAGTTTCCAAGACATAAATTCTGGGGGATACATTCAAACCATAACATACCTATCGAATAATTATTCTATTTATATCTTCTACTCAAATTCAAATTTATCTTTCACCTATTACCTTACAAAATTACATGTATCAATGTCTGAAAACCACCAGATTTATGTTAATTCATATTATTTTATAAAATATGGCTCAGAGAAGAGGAATAGATATAAGAGGAATCCACTAATAAAATAATAACAGAGAACAATAAGCTCATCCTTCTATCTGCAAATTCTCCCTGGGGTAACATTTTTAAATTTGTAAGGCTTTGCCAAAGAGTTTAATATTTGAAGCAAAAGTACAGAGTAAATACCATTGTACTCTAACAAGAAAGAAACTAGGATTCAGAATTCTTCAGAATGTCTTATGCCAGCTATAATGGAATGTAAAGAATATTATCTGTAATGACTAGATAGAAAGAACAAAAGCCACCAGTCATGTTTTAACATTTAGGGGAATGAATTCATTCAAATATGGAATATAGAAGATGTACAGGTTACTGTCGATTCTCAGTTCCACTAATAACACAAAGGAAACACAACAGAAAAAAATAGCAATATATATCCCACTGCACTTACTTTTTCTTCCCTTTTCTCTTTCATTAATTCTGTATATTAGGTTGAACCATAGAAAGTTGCCAATATTTGATTGTTTTTAACCCGCACAAACAATTTTATTTGGCTCAATCTAATAAATGGCTACATTCTTTGTCACTGAAGAATGCCATAGAAAGTGAAGTTTGTATGTCAGATAAAAAATCCATTATGCTATCAACCCAGCAGAAGTAATGAAAAAAAATGTGAAAATTGAATTCTTCCAACTTCATCATTCTCTATTTAGTTATTGTGTTCTTCCGTGGATATTGATCGAAGAGGATATGCAGTCTCTCGGGAAGTGAATTAATATAATGAATGGAAATATCCAATCACATGACCAGGAAGAATAAACCTTAGAGTTGCTTTTTGGATGGCACTTATAATTTTTCTGCCTAGAGAATCAGTCTCTTTTGGGTCATGTCACGAGTCCATATTATTGATAAGAAACCATGGACTGCCTTGGGTAAACTCCAGAAAGAGGATCTGCTTTAAACTCAAGTCTATGTTTATCATAAGTTAATATATATTCTTAATAATACATTGACTTTTATGCATTTTTCATTGCTCCTTTATTTTACATTGTAGGATTCTTAAGGGCACAGATCATATTTTCTGTTTAGAAGAAATTGTTCTTTAATATATGAATTCCTTATAAATGGCTGTAACAATAACATTTACTTCAATATGTGAAAAGGCCATCGGTATAGGTACTCCAAAATTACTAATTCAATTTTCTTAAAACTTCATTCTATCATGGCTACAAATTGTTTCCTCTACTTGAGTTTAAGCTCTCTAACTAATTTTAGAGATTTTAGTTAACATGGTAAAGGAAAAGAAAGTTAGTGAATCTTAAAAAAAATAAATAAATCCTTAGAACTACCTCCAGACACTGAATGATGTGGGCCTGTTTTCTTCCCTGTGTTCTATGGTCTCTGCCTTCTTTTCTTTTACTCAATCTCTGAATTCCAACTTTGCTTGTGTTACAATAAGCTCTTTCCTAATTCAAGACTATTGTATATGTTCTATATGTTGTGACAGTTGATCTGATAACTGAGATGGCTACTAAGTGGCTAATGGGTGAAGAGCATCTACAGCATGGACACACTGGACAAAGGGAGGATTCAAGTCTGGGGTGTGAGGAAGCAGGACAGAGTAAGACTTAATTAAGCTACTTAGAATGGTGTGCAATTTAAATGGTGTTATTTAAGGATAGGGACACATTCTGAGAAACGCATCTTTAGGCAACTTCATTATGCTAGCGTCGTAGAGTCTACTCACACAAACCTAGGTTGTATAGCCTACTACATACCTAAGCTCCATGGTATAGCCTATTGCTCCTAGGCTAGAAACCTGTACAGCATGTGACTGTACTGAATACTGCAGGCAGTTGTAACACAGTAGTATTTGTGTATCTAAATATGTCTAAACATAGAAAAGGTAAAGCAAAAATATACCATGAAAGATTAAAAATGATACACCCAAACAGGGCACTTACCATGAATGAATCTTGCAGGACTAGAAGTTGCTGTGGGTGAGTCAATGAGTGAGTGATGAGTGAATGTGAAGACCTAGGACATTACTGTATACCACTGTAGACACTAGAATTACTGGACACTTAGTCTACACCAAGTTTATAAGAGTAGTTTTCTTTCTTCAATATAAATTAACTTTAGCTTATTGTAATTTTTTACTGTATAAACTTTTTTATTTCTTTTCCAATAATTCCTAAAACACAATTCATACAGCTGTACAGAAATAGTTTCTTCTTTACATATTCTATAAGATTTTTTCTATTTTTAATTTATTTTGTTTTTTACTTTTCGAAGATTTTTTGTTAAAAACGAAGACACAAACATTCACAGTAGTGTAGGTCTACACAGGGTCGAGATCATCAATATCACTGTCTTCCACCTCCACATCTTGTCCCCTTGGAAGGTCTTCAGGGACAATAACACACATGGAGCTGTCATCTTCTGTAACAATGTCTTCTTCTGGAATACCTCCTGAAAGACTAGCCTGAGGCTCTTTTATATTAAGCCCCCCCCTTTTTTTTTAGTAAGCAGGAGTACACTCTAAAATAACAATATAAAGCATAATGTAGTAAATACTTAAACCAGTAACAGTCATTTATTATCATTATCAAGTACTATGCAAGGTACATAATCATATGTGCTATACTTATATATAATTGGCAGCACAGTAGGTTTGTTTAGCGCTATGATATTACTAGATGAAAGGAGTCTTTCAGCTCCATTAGAATCATTGTTGCATATGTGGTCTGTCTGTTGACCAAAATGTCATTGTGTGGTGCATGACTATGCATGCTTCCTGTAACACATTTCTCCTGACTCTTTATCTTGAGGACCCAAACTCCACCTTTGGTTCTTAATTTCTAATGTCCTTACAAAAATTGTCCTAATTGCCGAATGAGATCCTCCCTATTAATTATCAGATTGCATGCTATTTGATCAATGTTTCCATTAGAGTAGCCCCCACTTATCTGCAGGGAATATATCCCAAGACCTCCAGTGGATACCAGAAACAGATGATAGTATGGAACCCGATTGCCCTCAATTGGAACACGTTTCTGTTTGTGTCTTCCACCCACAAATGCAATGCCTTTTCTATCTTAACTAAGCACTTACCATGCACTGTGGCCATAACTTGTGCAGTTTGAGTACAACAGCAAAACTAACGCAAATTTATTTTTCCTTCATCACAATTTCACAGATAGAAGATACGTTTTCATCATAGATCTTAGCAACCTCACCATATGACCTTTTTTTCTTTCTTATCAAGTCAATAACTTTCACCTTTCATGAAGGAAGCACTTTAAGCCTTTTCTTTGGCATATCAGAATTGCCAGCATCACTACTCTTGCACTTTGGGACAGTGATGTGACAGTTGATCTGGTAACTGAGATTGCTACTAAGTGGCTAATGGGTGGGGAGCATATACAGCATGGACACACTGGACAAAGGGAAGATTCAAGTCCAGGGTGTGAGGAAGCACGACAGAGTAAGGCTTAATTCGGCTAGTTAGAATGGTGTGCAATTTAAAACGTATGACTTGTTTTCTGGAATTTTCCATTTAATATTTTTGGACTGAAGTTGACTGCAGGTACCTGAAGCCTAGGGTAACTGAGCGAAACTGGTTAATGGTGAGGGGAGGTGGTGGTGGGGCAGGGAAGGGCTACTGGGTATATTTGTGTACTAATTTGATATGTCTCCACTAGACTGCAAGGTCAGGCATACAAAATATATTAACTTTTGGCAAATATTTGTTACAATAATTGCTGGTTTATTATTATTACATTCATGGGACATATGAGTATTTCATAATAAAGGTGGATTTTCTAATTTAATAAATAAAAAGAGATAAGAAGAATAAAGGGCTTGTAAGGTATTCACCAAGATGTGAATCTTAGTTATCTCCTGGTAGATGGTGTTATAGTATTTTTTATTTTCCCCCTCTTTTTGTAATTAATATGCAAAAATACTTCTTTTTCTTTCTTTCTTTGTAGAGGTGGGGTATTGCTACATTGCCCAGGCTGGTCTCAAACTCTTGGGCTCAAGTGATCTTCCTGCCTCAGCCTTTCAGGTAGTTGGGATTACAAGTGTGTGCCGCCAAACACAGCTCTGTAGAAATATTTCTTGTGTGTAAAAATTGTTCTTATCCTTTAAAAATGCTACTGAAGGATAATGGAAGTTTTATGGAGGAACTGAAATAGAAGGTTCTTAGAAGAGTCAGCTGCATGTGCACAGGCATGGACAGAATTTACAATGGTCATATTTTGAGGAAACAGTTATCTGTCACCAGTGCAGCAGAGGGTCGTCAGTATAGTGCCTGGAAAGGTGATAGATCAGATAGTTGGAGGACCTCTAACTACATGAAAATGTTGAAATTTTTCTTGTTTTCTTTAAAAGTTCTTGTGCAAAGAGTTGACATGACTAGATTTACATTTGAAAATGTATGGCAGAGTGAGATAAGGATTAGAAGAGGGAGAGAGTAGAGGCAAGGGGATCACTTAGGAGGCCAGATCAGTGGTGCAGGGCGGAGATAGTGGTGGCCTGCAGTAGATCCATACCTGTGGAAATGTGAAGGAAGGATGGATATGAGAGATAGACAGAGATAGAACCGATATGACCAAATATACACAAGAGATATGGAGAAGAGTTAAAAAATGAGTCCAATCTTTTGAGCCTAGGTGAGTGCAATAATGCTGATGCCATTTACCATGATAGGGAACCCAAGGAAAACTGGTTTTGAGGTTAGGAGAAAATGAGTTAGGTTTGAATCGCAGGTTGCAGTGGGACTTCCAGATAGGAGTGTATAGCAGGAGAGAGGTGAAAGTTGGAAATGAAGACTTGCAGGTCATTCATGTAAAGCTAATAGTTGATGTCATGGTGTTATGTGAGTTTTTCTCAATGAGAGAAAGCAGGGCTAGCAAAAAGAAAGCCCAAAACAGAATTTTGGGAAAAACACCGATCATCTGTGGGCTAGGGATGAAATGTCAACAAAACAAATTGAGAAGATGGTGTCAGAAAATAATTGGGAGATTAATTTATTATATAGAAACTTAGGGAAGGGGACTACTAGAGACAAAGTATATAAAAAGCGGTCATATGCTTCCCAGTGTCAGAAGGTCCTAAAGTGATGACGATCATGATGATGACCATGATCATGATGATTGTCACTAACATTTATTGGTTGATTACTCTCTGCAACCATGATTAGAAGGTATATAATTATTTGCATGTATTAGCTGATTTTTCACTTAGGTTATGGATTTTATTACTGTGTTGGAGGTATAAATCATGGTGGAATAGCTTCAGGACTTAGTGGAAAGTGGAATTAGTGATTAACCTGATACGACTTTTTCTGAAAGCACACTTATCTGCCAAGGGATCCAATTTTCAAAAAAGCATATTCAGATTTGCCACCAACTCTACAATTCTTGTTCATAATTAATTTATTTCATTTTTTGTGGTTCTTTGATGCTTGTCATGTCCTATCAATTTTGATTATCCTACCCCTTGTAGTAAGATTGCTTTTGATTTTGAGATGAAAAGAATTTGCTTTGTGCTGTGTTAACTAAACTTAACCGGGGACATTAAACTGCTGCACATGACAGAGAGTAAAGAGCTCTGACCCCTGGATTGCTGTAAGCTCATAAGCAATTGGAGTAGTGTCAGTTTCCATGAAGGCTGGCACTGAGAGTGTGCTGGGATTCTGTGGACAGCAGTCATATTGCTCCAGAGCTGAAAAGGGAGAGCCCCTACTCTGACAGCTACTTTGTATCAACTGTGTTCTGCTTTGGCCTCATACATTCTGCAGTTTGTTCCCCTGAGGTGTCAATGAACCATACGGTTCTCTCATAGCCATGAGACACAAGAGAATTGCTTTAGAATGAGAAGAGCCAATGTAAATTCCCTATATGGATTATTCAGATACTGACAGTGACGCCACTTTGGGATACAGCGATGATGAAGATTCCAGTGATGAAGTTCAAAGAATATCAGAGTCAGTGCACAGAAACCTATATTTGCAAATATTTTGGGATATTTTTCATGCTCTATTATTTCATTGAAATGAATTTCTAACACATCTGAAAATGCTTAAAAAGAGGCCACTACTAAACTGCATAGCTTTGATTGTAATTACTAATTAATCAGTAGCAATTTTGTAAAAATACTTGTTAATCTGCCAAACAGTAGCTACTTTGCAGTAGTGCTTTTTAAAGTATTTATTAACTGTCACACCGAAATCAACTAACACAGAGACACAGAACTAGATAAGTGTGAGATTTTATTTTTAAAGACAATTTGCATGTTGGATGTGGACTGCTATGTGGCTAGATATACATTTATTTATTATAAAAAAGCAAGTCTAGTGTGCTGAATGTTCAGAGGTAATGTGTTTGGTAAAAGTTTTTAATTAAATAAATCGAGCGTTATAATCCTAGTTATAAAATTCTCTTGTGTCCAATATTTTACCAAAATGTCTTGTATTCTTCTATTAGAAATTATTAAATACCCTGATCAGTAAAAAAGTACAAATGAAAGCAAGTTCAGTTTTTTTAAAAATAACGCTTTTCTCCTCTCTTGCCTTTTCCTACTTCTAAACCACTCTGACGTGAAATGCCTGCTAACTTGGTAGATGTTCTGTGTGAAACCAGTATCATAACATCTGTGGATAAAAATATGTTTAATAACAACACAGAGTTATTAAGACCTTTGTATTATATGAATATGTAATATTACGTCTTTAAATTCAAATGATATTTGCTTTACCATGGTCCTTGGACCCATAAAAGATATAAACATACATAGTAAATCACAGTGTTGTCAGCTTCTATCATTGACATTCTCTCTTTAGAAGTTAGAAATTTCTACTATCACTCCTAAAATGAGAGATTAATACATGTCATATACTAATGTCAAGGATTAATATATATGTTAATACTAAGTCAGATAGTATTTTGTCTGTATCTCTAGCAGGCTTTGAGTGCACAAGAACAGAATTTATAGACACCCTCTTAGAGAGGTAAAAGGACCTTAATAATAGAAATAAAATGACACTGTCATGGCAACAGGAGTTTGCCATTGAATGAGCTTGGCATTGAATAATTCTCTATTGTTAGGCAACATTGTTACAAAGCAATATAGCAGGCTAGGACATAGCTATGGATGGGAATTCTAATAATTTTAAAATCAAAATGACCCTTTCATATTAGTTTTACAACTGGAAACCCATAACTCTGTTAGCGCTGGTTCTATTAACAAGTAAATATAATTTTCATAATGATGGACAGAGAAAAGTGAATACTTACTGCTCAAAGGTTATTAAACATTTTAATGAATGTTGAATTTAAATCTGATAGCAAAGCACGTAAGCAGCCTACTGTTGTGGAAAGAACATGACTTTAGGGACAGCCAGATCTGTGTTCAAATTCCAGAACTGTAACTCACTAGCTATATCTGACTTTGGGTGCATTCCCTAACGTCTATTCTCAGAGCACCACCCTTTGTTATGTGCAAATGATATTTGTATGAACTGTTTAATGTTGTTCCTGACATGTACTATGTGCTCAATAAATGGCGAATATTATAATTTATCGTTTAATATGTTGTTTTTTCCCCCCAATGTGATGCTTCTTTCCAGTTTTAATATATGTCACTTTACTAGGTACTACACCTGGCTTTAGGCCATACTTATTTTCCTTTTTAAAATAAAATTTTCTATTTCTGTTAACTATGTCACTCTTCTGATCTTTGATATTTTCCCCAATCTACATTTAAAAATACCAATGTGTCTTCTTTTTGTTGCATGGAAATTGCATTCAACTTTAAAAGTGTATCCAATTTAGGCCAGACAATATGATGACATTCTGAAATATTGTAGATTTGTGATGAATACATTTTTAAAAATCTGTATGCACAGAAGATATCTTTAAAATGAAGCACTATTTTGTATTTCTTATATTTTTAAAGGATGTGGGCACTTTCTTAATAGTCAAGTGGAAATATATTTCAGGAAAAGCTGAATTTAGTATTATATTTTCTATTTTGTGATGGTGGTTTGTTTATTATTGTTGTTCATTTATTTGTTTTTGGCTGGCAGCAATTGTTAGTAACTTATGCTGCCATGAACAACTAAGAAATAAGTCATTCACATAATTTATGAAGAACGCAATGAGCACTACAGAAGTTTCCTGCCCATTATGTTCATTTCACGAAAAATTCCCACTACGAAAGTGATAATGAATTGAAAATACATTGCTTACACCTATGGAGCAGAAAGAAAATCCCCACTGTGTTTCTGAATAGGAGTGTTTTATAAAACACCAGATAGAGCCTCCACAGAGACAGGCATGAAGGTGTTGGGGATGAAAAGAATTAGAAATAATAAACAGCGGAACACAGTTCAGCTGGGCCAGGCACTATGTTAAACTTACCTTTTATTATCTCACTTAATACCACCTAGTGAGTGACTACTCGTATTCCCATTTTACAGATGAGGAAATTGAGGCTTTCACTTGTGAATGGAGGTGGGTTTAACACCAGAATAGTGCAACTCCAAAGCCTGAGCTCTGCCTTCCTACCCCAGGGCTCAGAAGTATGATGGATGTCTGTGCCATAACTGCTTTAAACACTAAGCATCTTGTATGTGTGAGGCATTTGGGATGAAATGGGGAGCAAAGCCAGCCATGGTCCCTGCCCTCATAGGGTTTAGTGGAAGGACGACAGAGTTATTAAACAAATGACTACATAAATACACATATTAATATAAATTACAAATGGTGATACATGCTTGGATGGAGAGATATGTAGGGCTATGAGAACAGATGCATAGGAAACCCAACCTGGTCAATTCAAGATGGCATCCCTGAAGAAGAGGTATGTAGGCTGGGATTGAAGAGATAAGAAGGGGTGAACTAAGCAAAAGTTAGAGAGGAGCTTCCTAGGCCTATGGAAAGCATGTTAAGAACTCATGGTAGGAGGGCAATGATGTGTATTAAAAGGAGGCCAGTGGCTGGGCACGGTGGCTCATGCTTGTAATCTCAGCACTTTGGGAGGCCGAGGCGGGTGGATCCCCTGAGGTCAGGAGTTCGAGACCAGCCTGGCTAACATGGTGAAACCCCGTCTGTGCTAAAAATACAAAAATTAGCCAGGCATGGTGGTGGACGCCTGTAATCCTAGCTACTTTGAACCTGGGAGACGGAGGTTGCAGTGAGCCGAGTGCCACTGCACTCCAGCCTGGGCAACAAGAGCGAAACTCCATCAAAAAATAAAAAAAAAGGGGCCAGTTTGGCCAGAAGGCAGGGAATGTGAGGGAGACAGTGGGAGGATTGTACTGGGAGTTAACGAGACTATAACAAAAATTTTAAAGTTAAGATAATGTAGTATGGTGGGTGGATTAAAATATGTACAACAATTGATGGCTTTTTTAAAAAACGGGGCAACCAGTGAGAAACAAATGAAAAGGAAAGTTACTCATAAGAAAAACATAACATGCGACACATAAGAATACATTTTTTAAATATCAGGACCCAAGTGAAAGAAATTATGAAATTGTATTTAAATATATGAAATTATATCTGAACAAGTAGAAAGTCATGCCATGTTCTTATATGGAAAAAATAATATCATCAGAAATTCCTTGCTTTGATATCAATGAATAAATATTAATATAATAGAACTCTACTAGAATCCCAAGGCGGGTGTTTCAGAAGTGGAAGATTATTTTAAAGTCTATATGAAATAATGAATGCTTAACAATATCATCAAGGAATTTCTCAAAAATAATAAATGCTTAAGAATATCATTAAGCTATTTCCGAAAAAAAGGATTTTAGTAAGGGAGAACTTGCTTTGCCAAATATTAAATACAAGTAGTTAACTTAAAGCGATTGTGATCTAAACAGCATGGTATAGCAACAGTGAAAGACGGATCAGTGAAAAATAGAGTTCGGAAATATATTTCAGAATGTAGTGTGTTTCGAAAGTATAAAAAGTCACTGGGAACATCTTTATTCTCAAAACTTTAAGAGCCTGTTATTAGAGATGTGATTTTTTTGGTTTATAGACTGTATTATTAATGCTATGTTATTTCATATGTACCTATCTCTTTAATATATTTCAAACATATTAATTATTAATTATATTAACTTAGAAATTTTACTGTTTTTGGAAAAAGTAAATTTTCAAGTGTAACTTATTTTGTAATTTTAAAATTATTTTTTAAAATTCTCATGGGCGTGGTGGTGGGCGCCTGTAGTCCCAGCTACTCAGGAGGCTGAGGCAGGAGAATGGCGTGAACCCGGGAGGCGGGGCTTGCAGTGAGCCGAGATCGCACCACTGCACTCCAGCCTGGGTGACAGCGAGACTCTGTCTCAAAAAAAAAAAAAAAATTCTCATGGGTACATAGTAAGTGTACGTTTTTATGTGTACTTAGGTGTACCTAGTAGGGGGTACATGAGATGTTTTGATACGGGCATGCAATGTGAAATAAGCACACTGTGGAGAATGGGGTATCCACCCCCTCAAGTATTTATCCTTTGAGTTACAAATAATTCAATTACATTAAGTTATTTAAAAATATACAATTGTGTCATTATTGACTATCATCATCATATTGTACTATCAAATAGTAAGTCTTAGTCATTTTTTTTTTTTTCACCGCACCTGGCAGTCATTCTTTCTATTTTTTTGTACCCATTAGCCATGTTACCATGATAGTGATACTATTAATTTTTAACTAGCTGAAAACGAATTGTGAATGTTAATTTATCAAATCCACTTTTAACTATTGGATCAAACATAAGATACCAGGATAGATTTTCAAAGGTTTAAGAGGTTGATAGATACGAATGCAGTAACAAATTAAATGCTTCTAAAGAAACAATATTTACATGTTTCTATCAGTGTGACTTAAGATTTGTCAAATACTCTTAAAGAACCATAACCTCTGATATAGATGAATGACTATGTGCTGTAAGTTGCCGAAACATTAGCGACATAAAAACAGGGTCTTTAAAGTAAGGAAATAATTTAAACAGATCAATTGTTCTCAAGGATATAATGATAAATTCATATACAAATGGATCAGATACTCAATTTCTAGAAGTATAGCTTCAAATTCTTTAAAAACTTTTGTGTATTTATTTTTGTTACTATCTTGATCATTATCCAACTATTTTATTAATTTCCCCAAAGTGAATTATATCAAATTTGTTCTACTTGGGTGAATGAAATTTCAAATTTGAAAGTTGTAACTACTGGATTGTAACTGTAGGATTTGTAAGATTAATGACAAGGGTAAGATGATTCCTCAGAAAAAAAATTTTGAAACATGAACAAAGCTTAAGACTGGAGGTGGATAAATCAGAAGAGTTTATATAATGTAAAATTTTCCTGAATTAATCGCAATGGACACTGTGCTTTGATATTAAAGGTTATTTTATTTGAATGTCTCTATTTTTTATATAGGGAAGATGTGAGAACAGCAAACGTAATTGCTGCAGAAGCTGTAACCTGCCTTGTGATTGACAGAGAGTAAGTACATTGTTTTATTATGTGAATTACACACTCATATCAGCAACACACATGAGTTTGTGGAATTAGACACCATTTTATGGAGCTATTAATACTTGTTTTACATCTTTTCATTTTTAAATGAGTTCTGTATTTGTTTCTCATTCCCTATTCTTAAAAGTGGCTGGCTCTGCCATTCTAGCTTTGTGATCTTTAGCAAGGTACTTAACCACTGTGAGCTTCAGCTCAGCTCATTTGTAAACGGGGGTAATGAAATACCATACGGATATTTTGAGGATTAATGAGAACATATGAGTAAAACATTTGTCCAAGTGTCTTTTACTCAGGAGGTACTCAACCAATGCTAGTTATTTTTGTAAATTTTTAGAATTATTATTCCATTTTTGTTAAGAAATGGGTTATTCTTTGAGTAGTTTTAGTTTTCCCCTCTATTCTCCTATCTCCAGACTTCCATAATAGAAGCATTTAGGGAAGAGACTTTTGAAGAAATAATCGGTTCTAGATATAGGCATATATTTAAGGCCATCAAAAATTTGTCTGATAATATCTATCCCTGTTTCTTCTCTCAGTTCTGGCTTGCTCTTTTCATTACCTGGATGCTTTATAAGTTAAACTGCAAATGTCAGATTATTGATTCTCCAAGAGCATGGTTAAAATGCATATGTACTTTCTGGAAGCAGTCGAACAGACTTTTCTTCCTTGTAATGTATGTGGATAAATTCATCAGAATAGCCAAGTACCTGACCCAAGAAGAACTGTAAAACATCCATTTTAGTGGAGCCATTCAAACTGTAATAGGCAGTGAGTGACCACGTAGAATGAACCTGAGGAGCCAGGTATGATTAGCCTAGAATGATGGAGCTGGATGCCGAGCTCAGAGGGCTCTGGATGGAGAGAAATTCTACCTGATTTACAAACCTCACTTTGAGGGCCCTTCGATGCTGAATCACTAGAACCAGTGCAGAGACACAGTTGCAGAATGGTAGCAATATCCATGGATATTTCTGAAATTGTTATATTTTGTCTGGTTCCCAAAAACAATAATTACCAATTCGCTCTTCTATTCAACTCACATTTTACTGAGAATCCACCATGTACAAAGCATTGTCCTAGAAGAAGATTCAAAGAAGCAGCACAGATGCTGGTTTTAGGAGTTAGCGTCTAATAGAGATGTGGCATATACAAAAATAACCATGATACAAGGCAAAAAAAAATGAGTTCAGAATAAAATTTTAAGGGAATTCAGAAAAGAGAGTGAGTACTTTTGAGAAGAGTCAAGGAGGTCTTCATGGAAGTAAAGGTATTATTAGGTGGATGTGGAAGTATAGGAAAAGCAATATAAATATGGTGACTAGTGTAAGAGATACTCATAGGAAAGCTGTCAGCCTTTTAAATTGGCTAAAGTGAGACTGTGTAAAGGTAGTTGGCGGAGGTGTTGTAACAAGTTCATAAGCATGTTGGCACTGGTTCACTGAGAAAATTGAATGTTGGGATAAGGGCAGTTCTGACCATTTTATGCAGCAAAAAGTTATCACTGTAACAATGGATTTAATAGACTAATCTGAGAATTCAGTGTAAAATGAATTAGAGGGAGAGGTTAGAGACAAAATATTTGGTTAGGTGTCTAAATTCAGTTGGTGATGATGAGACCATTTGTAAGAGGAACCCATAAGAAACAAAGAGGTAAAACCGGAAGGTTTCATGTCTTACTGAATGTGAAGAGCAAGGGAGAAATTAGGGATGTAGTTGGGATAGAAAAGATGTAAAAGGAAAGTAGAAAAATCAGTTTGATAGGTACAATGACATTCTACTAAGAATGTAATGCATTGAACATACAATATCAAACACTCAAGAATGGATGGCCTGCAGGAGACAGGAAATGTGGGACAGAAACTTTTGTTAGAATTAACTTAAAATTAACTTTAGAATTGCCTACATGTGGTTAGCAGCTGAAGCTATGAGACAGGACAGAATTGCGTGAAAGAATTGAGAAGAAGATTAAAGAGCCAAGGCTAGATTTGGGGAAATCCTTTCATTTAAGCATTAGGGAAAGTAAAACCAGTGAAGAATAATGAGATGTTAGAAAGCAGAGCAGTGTAGGAGACTTCAGAAAGCAAGAGGATGTTTCATGAGAAAAGAGATAATCACAGTGTTACAAGCTGAGAGGCATGCAGATAGAGAAGAGGGCAATAGGCTTAGTAACCTGGGAGAAAACAGTTTCATTAAAGTGTTAAGAATGGGATCCAGATTACAAAGTGTGACTAGGTGAAAAGGAAGTGAGAACACTGAGCTTACAGTATACAAGTATCCAGGAAGTTGGAGCAAATGAAATACTAAAGGGGATATTTCACAAATGGGACCCCAGGGGAGAAAATAGTGGGCAAATGAGGAAAGGCTCTTGGAGAGCACATATGTATGTATTTTTGATTTTCTGAAAAGTGAAAAAGAGGCAAGGTAGAAAATTTGTAGAGAAATGACGGGATGTAGATGAGGATAGTTGTGGGAACTTGGATGGACTTAATCTTGCCTCTTTTAAAGCATGAAGCAAGGAAATCTAGTGAGGGGAAGAATGAGACTGAGGCTTTTCCCTAATCCTAATTTTCTCTCCTTATCCAAAGCTAGGCATATACAGTGTACACTGACAAGTGAATGGATGTGGTCAAAGCTCAATACTTGAATCTTGACTGCACCATTTGACAAGAATATGGATAAATTACTTAAATTCTGAGTCTCAGTTTTCCTGTCTGAAAAATTGGATAACATTATCAAAATTATAAAATTGATTTGAAAATCAAATGATTTAACATAGGTAAACGTCCATGCACAGCACAAATACATGAAGTAAGCACTAAATAAATATGCCCTTCCTCTTCTTACAGAAGGCGTAGGATTCCCTTGGATTTAGCTGTGTTTCTCTCTGCTCAGCGTTGGTTTATCTTCAGGGTTATATACGGAGAAGACACCTTAAGAGAGGTCTATCTTAAGCACAAATACAGAAAAATCAGCTTGAGTCTAAGAATTCAAAAAGTGCATTTGTATACTCTTAGCAGAGAAGTTGGGCTTCCAACCAAATGTTGAATTCACAGCTTTATTTTTTTAAAAATGAAACTGTAACTGAAGGATCCTGTCAAAAGCCTGCTGCTGATACCTAATTTATGGCCAATTAGAAGAGCACCAGGGCTTCATCCCGTGCAAACAGATGGCAGACATTAGCACTGTCAACAAAAGTAGCTTCCTTCACAAATTTACGAGTGAGGTACCATGTTCCATAAGCCAGTGATTATGCTTTATCATTCCAGAGGGAGAGCAAAAGAACATTATTGTAACTAATTGTGCATGTCATTGACAAGCCAGAAGATGATAAACAGATATATGGTGTCCTCAAAGGCATTCTCTAAATATTGGTTTCTTGTAGTCTACTTATTATCTTAATAAGTACCTGCAGTGATATCAAAATTTATGAATATTGTATAAAAAGAATATTAGTCTAACAGAACCATCCATTAATAAATTTCATCCATTAATAAATTAAGTACCTTTGGTACCTCTTATTTTGGAATCTGTGAAAAGAAATAAATATAAAACTAAGTACAGTCATTCCTTAATATCCATGGAGGATTGGTTCACGGACCCCCTTTGGATACCAAAATCCACAGATGCCGAAGTCCCTCATATAAAATGGCATAATATTTGCATATAACCTGTGCATGTCTTCCCTGTACTTTAAAATATATCTAGGTTACTTACAATACCTAATAAAATCTAAATGCTATGTAAAAACTTGTTATACTATATTTAGGAAATTATAAGAAAAAAATTCTATGCATATTCAGTAAAGGTGTAACCAATGTCTTTTTCAGCTAAATATTTTTGATCTACAGTTAGTTGAATCCACAGATACAGAATGCATGAATACCAGAAGGCTGACTATATACTTTTGTATTCTGTAATCAGTTATGCAATGTCTGCTTATTCACCGTTATGGGAAGCTGTATAAACTAAAAGTTCTATTAAGATAATTGATTTTTTGACACATTGAGGATCATTTTGTTAATTGTTCAAAGACAGCAACTTACAATTATTAGTAAACCTTGAAGAGTTATATATTTTTCCCCAGGAAATTAAGATTTAAATTATCAGAGTCCTAACTCTATCCCTGATTCACTGTGTAGCCTCTGAGATACAGCCATACTGGTTATGAAAATGGAAACATTTTCATGCTGGAAGGTAAATAGCACTGGTCTGAGATCCCTGCATATCTCTCCCACTCCTCTGCTGCCCCAGTTGTCTGATTGCCCCCTACTCCTAGGACATTCTAGATCCTTCTTTAATCCAGCAAGTAAGGAGGTGGCATCTGGCAAAAACCAGGACTATTGTCCATTTTTGTTGCTCAGTTCCTGGGCCCTACTGGCCATTAATTATCTTTCCTTTCACCTCTGATAATGCCAAACTAAAATATAATGTCCTATTATCAATTGTTTTCATGCTTTTGCTTTACCAGGTCCATTGTTTAAATAAAATCTATTAGAAAGAAAACAGAGGAACTTTTTTGGTTGTCATGGGAGTAAGACTCCTAAAGGATCCAGTGGTCTTCATTCTTTCCCTCAGAATCACTCCAGGTGATTCTTGAGGCCCTTGTGGGACCCTAGAAGACGCTAAGAATGATTTTTACAGCACACATGGCTGATGATGTCCCTACCATCAGTGACACTCTGTGATGTTTTTTCATACCATGGGGCCCGTTTTGTTATTGGGACAGTCTAGGAAGTAGAGACCAAGAACTAGCCCAGAGTAAATGCAATGTGATAGAGTACAAAAATGATGAAATTAGGAGGAAATGTCAAGCATAAGATTGTAGGGCATTGCAAGTAGCAATCTCTGAAACTGAGATATCTCTAGATATCAGGGAAGTCTGGGTTACCATGTTCCAAGTTTTTGACCTCCCCGAACTACGGTCACCTGATATATTCATGCCATATATTTAAAAATGTACCAAGACTCTCGCCATAATTGGGGAGCAACTCATAAGACCAAGGTTGATCCCAAGGTCCGTAAATAATAAAGTAGCAAATATATTACTGAGGAAGATTAGACACAGAAAAACATCACTGGAGTTGGCAAACTAAAGACTATTCCTTGACACCCAGACTGGAACCTAAGTATTAAAACTGGGTATGTTTTAGTAGATTTGGCATTAGAGCTAGACTAGGCAATTTTTATATTTATTCATGGAGAAAGATAACAAGGAATGCCTGATTCCTGTGTCAGGTACTGGGATACTGAGATGAACAAGACACAAATTCAAAATAGGTTTGAAAACTGAGTATATAGAACCAGCTCAATTAGAGACAAATTGGTGTCTGTATTAGAATGGTTTTTTGTTCCTTTACCAGTGCTAGTAGGAAAACCTCAGTGCCTTCCACATGTAGGCTCTGTTTAGAACTCGTTTGTAACTCTTTAGCCACAACAGCATCGGTCCCCAAGGGTACAGCTTCTGATGCTGGTCTCTATCTGAATCTCCTCCCAGCCTCATTGCTTGCGGTCAGTTTGTGCCTTCCTCCATTTCCTGTTACTGCGTTTATTCAGATATTCAACTCCCAAGTTCCAGGGGCAAAGAAACAGAAATACTGAATCCATGCTCTGGGATAGGAAGATCACACAGTGAACCAGCCATGCAGGAACCTGCATGGCCATTGGAACCCAGAGTGCCAAACGGGATAGAAATATGTGAAGAAAATAGTATTTATGTAACTCTTCTCAGGGAGGTGCTATTGGTGTTTCTGATACGCAACTTGGGATTGAGCGGTAAGGCTCACCAAGGTACATACTCAAGGTAGAATAGGTGATCACTAAACTGCCTGGTAGGTTGCATTAAGTGTGGGAGTTTTATCTTCTGAGTGGGGTCTGCAGGCATGACTCTGTTATAGAACTACATGACTCAAACAAGGGGTTGGCAAACTTTTTCTGTAAAGAGCCAGATAGTAAATATTTTAGGCTCATGGGACAAATTACCTTTGTTGCAGCTACTCAACTCTGTCTTTGCAGTGCAAAAGCAACCAAAGATGGTGTGTAAATGAATGAGGACAGATGTGTTTCAATAAAGCTTTATTAATGGACATTGACATTTGAATTTATATCATTTTCTTATGTCAAGAAGTATTATTCAGCATTTGATTCTGTTCTCATCATTAAAACATGTAAAAATCATTCTTATCTCATGGCCATACCAAAAATAAGCAACTGACAGAATTTGGCCTGTTGGCCATAATTTCTTGACCCCTGACTTAAACAATATTAGAAAGTGGAGGGCTATCCGTAGTTGTCCTGCGCCAGTTTTCTCCATCCTGTACTCAGCTTTTTAAAATAAAGCAAATACATAAAAAGAACTGATTGGAAGCGTCTGATCAGCACTGCCCATGGTGTCTTCCAGTGCTGCCCCTCCTGATGCCATCTGTCTGTCTTCCAAACACTGGCACGCTTTACTCCATCCCCTCAATTTCTTCACTTTACTCTTCTGTACAGATCTTCTGTAACTCTTTCCCATTGTATCCCCATCCCACTCCACTCCCCATGCACGCACCTCTTTTTATAGTTGATTCCTGCACCTCTTAATTCCACTCTTGCATTCTCTAGAAGTTTGCTTCAGGCTTTGCATCAATTTGGTAATAGCTAACTAATTAGAGATTAAAATGGTTCTCTGCAATAATTATTTGCATTATGATAACATACCCCTGAGGAATGACAAATCGTGAAAATCCAGAAGAATCTTTTAGAATGTCAGGTGCCATTGGGGGAGAAAAGAGGGAAAGTAGAGGGGAGATTTGGGGACAGCAAACCCTTGCAGGCACCACTCTGAGATCACCATCCAGGTCAGTCTCAGGAAGGAGCATGCACCCAATGGTGATTTGCCCACCGAGGTCGCCTGTATTCTTCTCATATAGCTTGTCACTCTGTGTCCACGTGATAGGACTGTATGAAATCCACATGTCACATCGCCTGTTGTCACATTGCTTAACTAATAGGATGATACACTTAAAATATTTCACAGCCTCAGCCTTTCCTACAGCCTAAGTGGATTTTATTTTGGTTCATTTTCCAGAATAAAATCTAGGGTGATGTGAGGGTATTGGCAGGATGATCACAGGAAAACAAATGTGCCTTTTTAGAATGGTGTCAGCTGCAATTATTTGAACTTGTCTTTTTTTACAGAGCTGTTATTGACTGGTGTGTTTTTCAAAAAATATGTATTAAGCAGGAAAGATAAAATCCAGAGGTTTAAAAGAAAGAGTGACATTATATTTGTTCAATTTAACGATGTGGGTTGAATTATAGCATGCCCTGAACCAGCATGATCTAACTACAAAATAAGTGCATTCTCATTGGAAAAGGAGTATACTCTGAGACAACATTTGTGGTTTAAAGTCATGGAAAGAGACAGTTGAGACAACTCCTCATGTTTGCTTGGCTTTGAAATGGTAGTAGACATTCATGCTATTGCAAGTCCTTACAGCAATGATATACAGCATGACTGACTGGGATGCCCAGACTGTTGGTTCATCCACCCAACCAGAGCTTACTGGTTACCTGCCATATGTGAACCATCCAGACATCTAGTATTTGGGGTTTTAAAGGCAAATATTTAAATATTATATGCTTATTTCCATCTCTGTTATATGGATAATTTCCAGCAATAATCTGTTAAGCCACAAACTTACAAAGGCTCTCTTTAGTAACCTTTTGACTCTGCTCAAAGTAAAAGAAGTCCAATCTCAATTCTTAATACGCTGGTGGGCTATCAATCAAAATTTAACACACTTAAGAAATTATTGTTAAAAAATGTATATAGTAAGTGGATAAGTCAGAAAGTCATAGAAGAGATTTAAGAAGGAGAAATAAAAGGGAACCTATAAACCAGAGCTTACCAAGCGTTTTTTAGAAAAGGCCAAACAATAAATATTTTCAGCTTTGTGGGACAAACAGTCTCTGGCATGAAAACTCAATGCCACTTCACCCAAGGGCCATAGTTTTCTAACCCCTTTTATAAATAAACTTATTTTACAGATGAAGAATTTGAGGCCCAGAAGTGTCAGGTATACTCAAATCACACTGTTTAATAAGAATTAAGACAGATCAGGTATTCAAATTCTTATATTATAATGCATTTGTTATATCTCAGGATTTTAGAAAATAATGAGAGTTTGAAAAACCTCTCTTCCAAATCCTTTAGTTTAAAAATGAGGAAGGTGAGTCCCAGAAGGAGTGTGGATTGCCCAAGCTCTTTAATGTCAAGGGTGGGATTACAGCAGAGGCCTAATAACATCTGTTTCAGTGATTTTTCGCCTACCCCACATTATTCTGTAAATGACTAAGATAGAAAACTCATACATTTATTAATTCAATAAGCACATACTGAGAGTATCAAGTGGGTTTTATGCTCTAGGCTCAGTGCTATGATATATAGGGATTTCTAAAAACAGTTTCCTTCAAGAATCTTGGAGTCATGAAAATGAATAAATCATATGATAGTCCACCTGAAAAAGAGGAATTGATGGCTTATGAATTGAACTAAAATATTTTCATTGAATTAAATCTTAACCTAATTATACTACTTCTAAATATATGTAGATATATGGATCTATGTAGATGTCTCTCAATATATAGATCGATCAATGAGTGGTAAAATATTTGAGTTCCAAATGACTCGTCAAACGGATAAGAACCTCACAAGTCACATCTCCATCATCCTGGCTAAATATTTGGAATTACAGAATTTAAATGACAATTTATCAATTCAGCTAATAAATTTATTTCATTAAAAACATGTGGGCCCTTACTAGCTCACTCCCCTCACATCCCATAACAACTTTGGTTCGCCTGTTGATTTTCATTGTACCATCCTTTTACTTGCCATACCATACATTTACAACACTTGTTTATCTGTATTGACTTACAAACTACAAGCTTAGGGAGGTCAGGACTATGTTTATTTGGTTCACTACTGTATCCGCAATTAGCACAGTATCAGGAAATATAATAAGCACCTACTATCTATTGAAATGAATGAATGAATGATGCCATATTAGTCTGAATCTAATCAGCATATAGTAATTTGAGCAGCAAAGTGTTATGATAAAAAAATAGTAACTATAATAGGGGACTGGAATAATAAGGGATTACCTAGTAAGAAGCAAAGAAAGCTTTAGAACATATAGAAATAGCAGATATAAGGAGTATTCACTAACACTACTCCTGTGAGAGAGCACCCAGTGAAGACACCTCCCTTCTTGCCCCCCTCCCCCACCCTTCCCCACTCCACCCTGCTGAGGCTGAGGGCTAGACCTTGTTATAGAGCAGGGTTCCTGAAGCACGCCACTATCGACATTTGGGGTCAGATAGTTGTTTTGTGTTGCGGGGGCGGGGCTGTCATGTGCAAAGCAGGATGTTTGGAAGCATCCTGACCTCAACCCACTAAATAGTAGTATCCTTCACCTCTCCAGTGTGACATTCAAAAGCATGCCCTGAGCAAGCATTGCCAAATGTCCCCTGTGGGGTGAAAATCACCCCCTGTTAGGAAAGATATAGTCATTACTTACTGGATGGCAGTGAAGTCTCTGTGATGCCAAGCCAATAGAACTTGTGCCAGAAATCTGCACTGCAGGTGCAGGAAAGCTCTGTAAAGGGAGGTATAAAACCACCTGAGGGGAAGTCCGCCGGGGAAGCTGCTGGCTGCCATGTACTGTAGTAGCCAGACACAAGAGAAACCTCAAGAGCCTACCAAGAACACTGGAACCAGGAAGCTGAACCCTTTTGTCCTTGAAGTATCTCTCCAATACCTTCTGCCGACAAAGTTTCAGTGCCAGTCAACCCAATCCACTTTTACAGAGCAGTTAAAAAGAGTAAATTTGGGACTGAGAGGCAATAAATCAATTATCCATACAGATTCCAAACCAAATCCTATTCTGGGGTCCAGAGATATAAAGATGAATAGCAAAGTCTTCTCCTTCTTTGGATTAACTCTTGGTCCAAACAGATGCATTCAAAAATCAGCATGAGAAACTGCATTTTGAGTAAGAACAAAATACTTGGGGAACATTGAGGATGGAGGAATATGTTTGGCCGGTGGCATCCCAGAACTTCCTGGACAGTATAACATGAGAGCCAAGTTGTTAAGTTTGAGTAGGTGTATTACAAGTGAGGAATGAAGGGTAAAGACAGCTACTGCTGAGGGAAGGACCTGTACAGAAGACAAGGAATTTAGAAAGACTTTTGTACAGTAATAAGGGGAGTGTGGCAGTAACAGAGGATTTATGGGACAAGGAACTGGATAATTAGGTGGAAAGCTGGAAGATGTGTTTGGAAAGAAGAGATGGGGATAGATAGTAAATAAATATCCTAGTATCTCAAACTAAAATAATCTAGATTTATTTTGGGGGCAATAAGAAACCAACAGAGAACCATTGGAACTGTATTTTGTATTTGTTTTTGAAGGAAGAGAGTAGCAGATTAATTACAATGGGGAGGAACTCAAACAGGCAGACTTTTAAGATACTGCTGCAGTAGTCCTAAAGGATGTTCATTAGAGCTTAAGAGCCTTAACTTTAGTCTAGGGCCAGGCACAGTGGCTCATGCCTGTAATCCCAGCACTTTGGGAGGCCAAGGCAGGTGGATCACGTGAGGTCAGGAGTTCGAGACCAGCCTCGCCAACATGGTGAAACCCTGTCTCAACCAAAAATACAAAAATTAACCTTAGCCTAGCATGGTGGCACACACCTGTAGTCCCAGCTACTTGGGAAGCTGAGGCAGGAGAATTGCTTGAACCCAGGAGGTGGAGGTTGCAGTGAGCCAAGATCACATCGCTGTACTCCACCCTGGGCGACCGAGCAAACTCTGGCTCAAGACACAAAAATAAAAATAAATAAATTTTAGTCTAAAGTAGATTTTTATGAATAATTAAATATGAGGGATGAAAGGGAAATGTTTCTAGTTTAGGAGACTTGGATGTATTTAATAAATAAAGAACAAATAATAGATGTATGTAATAGATAAAGAATAGAACAAGACAGAGCAGGTTGAGATGGAAGTAACTGGCTGATTCAGTTACTGATATTTTAAGTTCAGGCTGCTTAAGTGATATGCAGATAGTCAGCAGATGTCCATTGGCAGTTAGAAATGTGAGTTTTGTTTTGTTTTACTTTTTACAATCAGATGATGAATGGAAATTGATGTTGGAGTTCATAATCATTTAAAAAATATAATAATCCCAGCTTTGATTACATTAATTACAGTCATTGTTTTGTTTTGCACCAATGAACAAATAATTCATTTTTTCCAGTAAATGCTTGAAATCTTACTATATTTCTTTTTTTATTATTATTATACTTTAGGTTTTAGGGTACATGTCCACAATGTGCAGGTTTGTTACATATGTATCCATGTGCCGTGTTGGTTTGCTGCACCCATTAACTCGTCATTTAGCATTAGGTATATCTCCTAATGCTGTCCCTCCCCCCTCCCCCCTCCCCCAACCCCACAACAGTCCTTGGAGTGTGGTGTTCCCCTTCCTGTGTCCATGAGTTCTCATTGTTCAATTCTCACCTATGAGTGAGAACATGCGGTGTTTGGTTTTTTGTCCTTGTGATAGTTTACTGAGAATGATGTTTTCCAGTTTCATCCATGTCCCTACAAAGGACATGAACTCATCATTTTTTATGGCTGCATAGTATTCCGTGGTGTATATGTGCCACATTTTCTTAATCCAGTCTATCGTTGTTGGACATTTGGGTTGGTTCCAAGTCTTTGCTATTGTGAATAGTGCCACAACAAACATATGTGTGCACGTGTCTTTATAGCAGCATGATTTATAGTCCTTTGAGTATATACCCAGTAATGGGATGGCTGGGTCAAATGGTATTTCTAGTTCTAGATCCCTGAGGAATCGCCACACTGACTTCCACAATGGTTGAACTAGTTTACAGTCCCACCAACAGTGTAAAAGTGTTCCTATTTCAACACATCCTCTCCAGCACCTGTTGTTTCCTGACTTTTGAATGATGGCCATTCTAACTGGTGTGAGATGGTATCTCATTGTGGTTTTGGTTTGCATGTCTCTGATGGCCAGTGATGATAAGCATTTTCTCATGCATTTTTTGGCTGCATAAATGTCTTCTTTTGAGAAGTGTCTGTTCATGTCCTGAAACCTTACTATATTTCTAAGACTTGCATTTTTGTACATTGGATGTTATCAAACTTGTTATTTATGAAATTCACAATGTCTTCGGAACTCATAAACAAGTTGTATGAGTGAATAAGAAAGTATAAAAGATTTCAGTTTCTAAATCATAAATATCCATCTTAATTTCTTCAATTAAAAAGATAATATTTGAAATTTTATATTTGAAAATCTCTTTACCTTTTTTAGTACAACATTTGGCTGTTTCTTTGAGGAGACGTTATAATGCTTCTTGTGTTCCAGAGGTAAACCAGGGAGGGGAGGGCATCAGGATTTATTTCTGACAGAAGCTTAGCAATCAGTTTAAAAATTAACTGTATAGTCATGAAGTTTGAGAGTTGAATTCTGCTTTAGACATCCACAGCACTTTTTTGGTGGAGTTAAATGGTTTTGCTTACTTTAGTATTCACACTTCCCTGGTGAGACAGTTATTACAGGCCCAGCTGGGTCATAAAGATCTAAGGCTTTTCTTTTCTTTTCAATATGTCTAGCAGTTGGTACTCGTTTTGAAACTCATAGCATGGATGTGTGAATTGGATTAGCATCAGCCACAGTAACAGTGAAACTTCATTCCCAGACAGCTGTGTTTACAAAGGAGGCCTTTTTAGAATTTACTTCTTTGCATAAAGTACAAAGATCATATTAGCTATTGCTTTACTACAGTCATATAATTGAATTAGTTTTAAATGGAAAGCCAGACTAGCAAAGGCAAATCATGATTTGCCTTTAATAGGCAAGAAGGGTGTTGTCCTCCTAGCTGCACTGGAGGTAGTACATTGTCATCTAGACAAGAAACCCACTTGGGCTGAATAACATTTTATTTCATTATGTTGCATTATTCCCATAGGGTTCACTTTAAATCTTCTCTCTTTTTTTACCTTTCTAATATAGTCTATGTCATATGATTATAAATGTAATAACTGTTTGTTTTAGAAGTATTGGAAAGCATAGAGACAAATAAATATAACCCTGCCATTCAAAGGGAATTACTGTTGATAATTTCCTGTCCTTAAATAGTGAGATAATTCTGCCTAGATATTTTTCTTCTGCTTCATCTACATCCTGGGGCAGCATTAATAAATCACATACATATAGATAGAGATATTAATATATACACATAGATGCTAGATGTACTATAGATAGTCATTAATTTCTCTCACAGCAAACTTGCAAGAAATTCTTTTTTTCCTCCGTTTCAAAGGTAAACTAAGCTTCACATAGCCAAACTGTCACGTTGCAAAACATACAGCTTGTAAGTAAAGAAATGGCATTTGAGTATAATTCTATTTTCAAAGCCTATTATAGCACATTACTTTACCACATTGCATTAGCAATTTACCATGTTAATAAAAACACTTCATGTATAATTGAGTTTCTTTGTCATAGTTTCTTGACTGTGCTTGGGCATTTAAGCTCATTTTAATTTTTTATTTTGTAAACAATTCTCTGTGTTAAACTTTACCCCCATTTTAGAAATATGCAGTATTAGAATTACTGATTCAAAGGATTTGTATTTTTTAAATTATTGCCTAGAATCATCATACAGTTTACTCTCCAGTGACAATATATGAGAACATCTGTTCCACTGCACCCTGGCCAGCTTAAGTTTTTGGTTAAAACAACATGACTGGGGCGAATCAGCCCAAGGCATTAGATATATCACCGTCCTAAAAGAGTTAGTTTGACATTTGTTCTTTTCTTGCAGTTGAGACATAGAACTTAATTATTGACAGAATCTGGAAGATTGTTCATTCTTTAGTGATTGCTTCTTTGTTCTTGAAAAGAATAAACAAATCTAAGACTTCAGAAAATTGGGAGTAGAAATGAGCTCAAATAAACTTTCTCTGAAATGTCAAAAGTAAATAGTAAAGGCCAACAAGGTACCTGAAAAGAAAATGTAGACAAAAGAAAAATGGAAATTATCCAAGTAATAACTTACGTAGGAATAAAACATTATGACTTGAGAAAATCCCAGTTTATAGATGATACAGATTGTGGTCAGTGGTAGAAAAGAAAGGAAGAGTTCACACAAGCTAATTTATAAATTTTCTCAGCATCCAAATATGATGTTTTTGTTTTAATACACTCATGTCAGCTAATCCCCACAATAGTCCCGTGGGAACAGAAAACAAAAACAGTTTCAGAGAGAAATTAATGATCAGAAAGACCCAGTGACTTGGTCAGAGTTACATTGCTGTATTGGAATTGCAGGACTGTCTGCACTAAGACCATGCTCTGTCAATTATACCAACTGTTGCTTTTATACCAACAAAGTAAGTGGTAACTGGAAAGCGTGGTTGTGTTTGGGGAAAGAGTAGCGTAGGAGAGATTAAAGGCAGCAAAACAGAGGATGCTTCTGAAGTAAGCATGTCAATAACCTGAATAAGGCGGTGGAAGTAGAAAGGAAAAAGAGGAACAAATTCAAGAGGGATTGCAAAGGTAGACTGGATGGACTTGGATAAAAGGGAAAGGTCATAGATAACGCCAAGATTTCTATCCTGAATTATTGGTAGGTGATAATGCCATTAGAAAACAGAAAACCTAACAGTAAGTCTGGATGGAAGCTGGTTAATACAGTTATGGTTAGGTTGAGTTTGAGGTACAGGTGAGACATGCATATGACACTGAGAAAAATGATGACAATATGTATCTGGAGAGTTCGAGGATACAAATACAGATTTGAAAGTCATCGGCCTGGGGGTCTGAACTGAAGTCTTAAGGTTAAATGTTATTTTATGGGATAACTTAAATCAGTGTACTATGTAAGAACTAAGTTCTAATAAAAATCAGACTACCTGGCATCAAATTCTAGATCACTTTCTAGCTATGTGGTCCCAGGCAAATTTATGTAACCTCTCTTAGCCTTGTCACTTATGTATTCTCATCTACATAACAATAGCAATGCCTGGAGACATTTTTTGTTGTCACAGCTGAGTTTGCTACTGTTATCTTAGTGGGTAGGGTTCAGGGATGCTGTTAACCATCCTACAATGCACAGGACAGCTCCCTAAAACAAAGAAGTATCTTGTCCAAAATGTCAGTAGCTCTGAGTTTGAGAAACTCTGCTGTAAGTATTCTATACAGCAGAGATAACTGTACTTACCTCACAGAGATGTTGTGAGGTTTCAATGAGATCATGAAGGTAAAAAACAAAACTGAACATATCTTAGACAAGAAATATTTAAGAAAACAAATTTAATATATTGAATAGAAAACAAAGGCAAAGGACACAATTTGGGAAACGATTTACCTTTAAGAAATGTCAGAGGAAGGAATGTGTGTTACATATGCTGAAAGGTAGCGTAGAAGGAGAAGAGAAGAATCGGGAAAGTGGGGCATCAGCGATCAGCACAGAGCGGCTTAGTGGATTGCCCTGAGCGTCTGTTGCATGACCGCAACCAGGGAAGAAGGCAAGCGGGACCCTGAACCTCAGATAACTCACCGAGGATGGGACCTGGAAAGAGACCACTGGGGTGAATGGTTAGCAGAGTCATGATAACTTTGAGGGAAAGGTTGTAATAAGGGTGAAAGAAAGATGGGAATAGAATTCCAGGCAGCAATAGGCTGAGAATTAATGAAAAATGAGGATGAGACATAGGAAAAGCAGCTTCTTCACACTGGCTATTTGACCACAGAGGATAGTTTTGCTTTTTTTTTTCTTAGGTTTGGAGAGAACATCCTGTTTAGACTGAAAAGAAAGAAAAGTCAAAAGGGAGACAACAAAACAATAAGAAAGATTGTAATTGATGGAGCAAGAGTCCAGAGGAGAAAGATGAAAGACTGTGATTAGTAGCAATGAAAAGGAGACTTGTTTTAGAAAAAACATGGGGTACTTCCTATGGCAGAAAAGTATGACGATAATGTGACTACACTTGAAGTCCAGGGAAAAAATGCAAATCTATTTAATAAGATTTTCATTTGTAGCTTTTGAAAGGTTCATAAAAAGCATAAAAAGCTGAGTTCTTTTTATGAATCTTTAAAAAATTACAAATGAAAATCATATTAAGTAGTCCAAAAACACAAGAAAATGTATTGTCTAGATTGCCATTGGTGTTCCCCTCATTAGACTTCCTATTAAGGACTGAATTATGTCCTCCCCAAATCCACATGTTGAAGCCCTAACCCCCAGTGTGACTGTATTTTGAGACAGGGCCTTTAAAAAGGTATAATAATTAAGGTTAAATGAGGTCATAAGGGTGAGGCCCTAAATCTGTGGGACTGGAGTCCTTGGGAGCCAGGAAAAGACACCAACACAGCGCACATGCAGAGGAAAGGCCATGTGAGGATGCCGTGAGTAGGGGCCTGTTAGCCAAAGGCAGGACAAAATAACTCACCAGAAACCAAACCTGGTGGCTCCTTGATCGTGGACTTCCAGCCTCCAGAATGGTGGGAAGATAAATTTCTGTTCTTTAAGCCACCCACTCTGTGGCATTTTGTTATGGCAGCCCCAGGGGACTAATTACTTCCCTAATTGGAACTTTTATACACATAATACAATAGGAGAAAGAAGGTGACCTGTTGAAATAAAAATTATTTATCTTAAAGAATCTTGGCCGGGTGTGGTGGCTTATGCCAGTTATCCCAGCACTTTGGGAGGCCAAGGTGGGTGGAATCACTTGAGGTCAGGAGTTCAAGACCAGCCTGGCCAACATGGTGAAACCTTGTCTCTACTAAAAATACAAAACTTAGCTGGGCATGGTGGTGGGTGCCTGTAATCCCAGCAACTCAGGAGGCTGAGACAGGAAAATTGCTTAAACCCAGGAGGTGGAGGTTGCAGTGAGCCAAGATCACCCCATTGCACTCCAGCCTGGGCGACAGAGCAAGACTCTGTCTCAAAATAATAATAATAATAATAATTTGATTGGCCATAAGGGCAGGATTTGAGAGAGAAAGCAAATATTTGATACCAAATCTTAGACATAACTATTAGCTAGATCACCTTAGATTTCCATATTGGGGAGATAAATATGGTGCCAATTACGGCTGGGATTGCAGGTGTTAGAAGCAGGTTGCCTTGGTTCAAATCCCAGTATTGACACTTAGTAGACATGTGACCTCGGGCAAATTACTTAATTTTCTTAGCCTTGATCACCTTACCTGTAAAACAGGGAACATCCATGTAAAATAGTTTGTACAATCCTAATACATGCTAGCTAGTATTTTCATGTATTACTTGAAATTTTTATATTGCTAAGTTATATAAACATTAATTTCTGACATAAGGGATGCATTTATTGCTAAGCTTCTAATGATTTTTTGGGAAAAGTATGTATTTCCCTTTCTAATCATGTAAGGAGAACAGAAGTAAAAAGTCCAGTAATTGACTGATATTTATAAAAATGTTAAGCTAATGTCTTTGTTTCAAGGAGTTTCAGAGCATAAATAACAAAAAGTCTACTAAAAAAGATACCTTGGGATAGATTTATTGTGCCATTTTAGGATTTCACTTTCCAGTTGCTTAATAGAAAATCAGTGACTATCATAGTATTTGCATTCTCGTGATACTTTTCTTAGCCAGAGTTTCCCAGAGGCAGTTTTTAAATAGTCAGTTACTAAACAGTGGATTGTTGTAATTGATATCTACTATAATTGATACATCCATATAAACTAGAATATATCAGCTATAGATTTTTATTGTTTTTCATAAATATGGCCTATTTGTTTTTAGATAATTTTGATAAGATTTTTTGCCGGTTATATGAATTAGTAAATTTTAAATAATTTGTAAGTAGAGAAGCTTGAAATTTTTAAAAACATTTCTTTTAGGTTTTAGGGTACTTGTGCAGTTTTGTTATATAGGTAAAGTTGTGTCATGAGGGTTTGGTGTATAGATTATTTTGTCACTCAGGTACTAAGCCTAGTACCCAATAGTTATTTTTTTCTGCTGCTCACCCTCTGCTCACCTTTCACCCTCAGGGAGGCCCTAGTGTCGGTTGTTTCCTTCTGAAAATTTTTTAATAGATGAGATGCTCATTGTTGCCATAGATTCTGCTTTGAGAATATGAAAATTTGGAGAAAAAAATTCACATTTGCTTCTACATAATTCTGTCAAAATGGTCTTAAAATTTGAGAATTTACAGTGTTATGAAAAAATTAATTCAGTATTGATTGTTTTCATTGGGAAAGTATATTATTTTGATGAAATTAATTAAACATATGTGAAACTTATCATTGGTTTTCATGTCAAAACAGTGTAATTTGGTCCAGAAAAACAATGATAGGAAGAGTAATGTGTAATATCTACTTTTGTTAGTATGGATTTTATGTAGTAAGGTAAAGAGAGTTGCTAACACTTAAAATAATTGGCCAGCCACAAAAAGTATGTCCATTGCATGGACTGTTTGATTTAACTATAGTTGAGAGATCTTTATTTTTAAGGAAAAGGAAACATATAGAGTTGACACATTAGGGCAATCTATTCTTATATTTTCCTCCTAAACACTGAAAAGGCTAAGAACTATCACATGAGATTTGATTCTAATTTCTCCTGCTTTTAATTGAAAATGAAAGTCATGCTACATTTTAAAATGCTTTCTTCCACTTTAATTGCAATTGGGATTCATGGATATAAATTTCATTATGGTCTAAAATAATTACCTTCATTTAATGTCCTCTATATAATTCAATGTTAAATTGCTAAGTGTTTCAAATCACTTCACCCATATTTATACCAATGTATTGCTTTATTAGGACCCAAAATGTATGCTAGGCATTCATTTTAACTAAGCCTTTGTCCTAAGAGTTCATGTAGGTGGATACCCTAAGACACACAGAGGACTTTTAACTCATATATCTTAAATTTTAAATAAAACTTTGCTTCAGAAACTTAAGAGTTTGCTTGTCATATCCTGGGCACATGCATACACACAAATGAATAAATGAGTAAGTGGTTGAGTGAGTCCATCCATTTATTTATTAGTTCATTTTAAATTTCTGTTACAGGCCAGGAAATACTCTAGTTCCTAAAGAGAGAGATTGATGAAGAAGCTAGACTAGGTGACTGATCTCATGAAATGTACATTTTGGCATGAGAAAGACAGCAGATATTTAAACAAACAAAGTGGTTTTTAGCTAGTGGCGAGTGAAAATGAGTTAAAATCACAGAGTGACAGCAGGAAGGATTTTGAGTAAAGTCTACTTTGCATGGGTTGGTCAGTCCTGTATAAAGAGGACACAACTGAGCTGAGGCCTGAATGGTACTGAGGAAAAAAACCATGAAAATCTAGAGAAAGAATGTTCCAGGCAGAAGACAAAGGCCCTGAGGCAGATGTGTGAAGTATTCTATGGTCAAATATAGCATAGAATAATTCAGAGAATTTGTAGAGGTCAGCAGAAGAGTGACACGATCTGATTTATGTTTTTAAAAGATTACTCTGCTTACTGTGTAAGGGTGAGAGAGGAAATAAAGGAAAAGGCAGTTACAGAATTCTCCAGTGAGAAAATGGCAGTTGGGACCCAAAGATAATATAGACGAGGGGATTCATTTCAGATTATTGAAGTTAGAATGTACAGGGTTTGGTGTTGGATTAGATACAGAGGAAGGAAAAGGACAATCTAGAACAGGAGTCAGCAAATGTGTTTTGGAAAGGGCCAGGACATCAAAGAATATCTGTAAATCTGGACATCAAATAGCTCAGTTTATAGAGGAGACTGACCAAAAACTTAACAATTCCAAAACTCTGCAATATGCTCTGAAAATCAACCACAAGGTATCAGATAGGATTCAGAAAGAGGCACATAGGTGGGGGTGAGAGAGAAGGGGAGTGGTCTAGGACAGTGCTTTTCCAAGGATCTGTGCTTAAGGACCAGTTTTGTTTTTTTATTTTCAGCCCATCCATTGTGGACAGATGTTTTTGCAAAATAAAATACAAATGAATTGCTAGAAAAATACAAGTGAAAAAAAGCATAGAAATAAATGCTACTCTTTTTTCCTATTATATTCAGCATACATAAAATCCTATTTCAATAAAAATATTAGAACAAACATGCCAGATAAAAGGAAAAAAATTGCCCCAATTAATCACATTGTCATTGAAAGCATGTGTACAAGTAATAAGAAAGATAATGGCTATTATACTTGTCTTACCATCATAACAAAACCACAATTTATGAGTGAAATAGCAATTCTCCATTCTGACTGCAATTGGTACACTTTGAAAGAACACTGTGGATTTCACTGTCTAGTCTTTAATGTGTCAAATATGCCTGTTTCTTGATTGTTAACTTTTTTGATCTAGGTTAGATGGATGATGGAAATGCCACTTGCAGGGAGTAATGTGTACTTATCTGTTTTATGTTTTATTTAATACACTCATAATAGAGAAACCAGTCTCACAGAGTAGAATTGATGGGAATAGAAGAAGTGATTTTAAAGTAATATCAGCATACTGCAAAAATTTATTTTTATTTATTTATTTATTTATTCATTTATTTTGAGATGGAGTTTCGCTCTTGTTGCCCAGTCTGGAGTGCAATGGCACGATCTCGGCTCACTGCAACTTCCGCCTCCCGGGTTCAAGCGATTCTTCTGCCTCAGCCTCCCGAGTAGCTGGGATTACAGGCATGGACTACCCATGCCCGACTAATTTTCTATTTCTAGTAGTTAAGGGATTTATCCATGTTGGTCAGGCTGGTCTCAAACTCCTGACCTCAAGTGATCCACCCGCCTTGGCCTCCCAAAGTGCTGGGATTGCAGACGTGAGCCACTGTGCCTGGCCTTCATTTTTATTTTTTATTCAAAACGGAACAAGTGATGCTCTATTTTAGTTAATCCTTCATTAGTAGCTAGTTCTATCAATTACTCCTGTAAAGTATGGTTAAATTTTGATTATCTTTTGATAAGATAGATTCTGAATTTATATGCTTTAGGTTAAAATTAGCAAACTAATCTTAAAATATCACACATTTAATAATACCCTCTTACTCATGACTTGTATGCAGCTTTTACCAAATGTTTCTCACCTTATGGATTTGACAGTAACACAAATCTGTACCCTGTTCAAAAACACAAGTCCACTGATCTTGCCCTTGGATGTTTCAGCATTATCAAATTGCTAGAAAAGTTTCTAAACTTCTGTGCTTATGTCTTTACAGACTAGCAACAAATAGTGGACCAATTATACTTTGAGTAGCACTACTCTACAAAAAGATTGTGAATTCAATCATCCTTAGAAAAGGGTGAATCATATATAGGAAACTTGTATATAAATATTTAAGATAGAATATTTATAATATCAAAATTGTGTGTAGGAAAATATCAAAGCACTTCTTTTTAAAACAGTGTTTCTCTTTTTACACCCTTTATTAAGATACATATATTCCTTTTTATTTCAATATTTTTGGAGTACAGGTGGTTTTTGGTTACATGGATAAGTTCTTTAGTGGTGATTTCTGAGATTTTGATGCACCCATCACCCTAATAGTGTACACTGTACCCAATATGTAGTCTTTTATCTCCCACCCCGCTTCCACCCTTCCCCCCGAGTCCCCAAAGTCCCTTATGTCATTCTTATGCCTTTGCATTCTCATAGCTTAGCTCCCAATTGTGAGACATAATATTTGGTTTTCCATTCCTGAGTTACTTCACTTAGAATAACGGCCTTTGACTCCATCCAAGTTGCTGTAAATGCCATTGTTTCATTTTTTTTATGGCTGAGTAGTATTCCATGGTGTATATACACCACATTTTCTTTATCCACTCATTGGTTGATGGACATTTAGGTTGGTTCCGTATTTTTGCAATTGTGAATTGTGCAGTTACAAACATGCATGTACAAGTGTCTTTTTCATATAATGACCTCTTTTCCTTTGGGTAGATAATACAGTACTGGGATTGCTGGATTGAATGGTAGTTCTACGTTTAATTTTTTAAGGAATCTCCATACTGTTTTCCATAGTGGTTATACTAGTTTACATTCCCACTAGGAATGTAAGTGTTCCCTTTTCAGTACATCCATGCCAAAAAGACGTATATATTCTTAACAGTTAAGGATTAAAAGTGATAAAGAGTTAAAAATAAAATCTTAAGCTAATGTTTGTCACCAATATTTCAACAGTAGAATTACTATATAAGCAAATAAACAAAAAAATTGAGAAGTTTAGTCATTTCATATTGGATATTTCTCTGTAACCAGGCGTGTCCTACATGCTTGACTGGATTGTTTTCCACACTTAACCATTAAGTTGGTTATCGTATAAGCACAGACAGCCTAAAATCAAATAAGTACTAAACCAATACAATTTCAACTTTGAAATAACTGAAAAAAAGTCAAGGAGGATACATGCCAGAATGTTAACGTTTAGCTCAAGATTGTAAAATTACAATAAATCTTTTATCCCGTAGAGTTCTTCGGTGTCTTTCAATTTGTTAACATATTGCCATTGGAAACACACACACACACACGTAATTTTAAAATTCAAACATAGATGATTTCTTTTGACTAATATAATAAGCCTAGTCAACTTAACAAGACCCTGTCCTGGAAAAGACTGATTTTTATAGACATATTAGACATGGAAACTTGATCAGCACTCAGTCACTTTTTTATTTCTCAAAAGTGACAATAAGTAAAAGGAGAGAATTCTTGTAATCAATTCTTAGCTTTTTATTCCTTTGTGCGTATGCCAGATTGGATCATTATTTTCAAATGGTGGTACCTTTTAAAGCACATAATTATAATCAGGAAACAGTTTAAATGAAGTGTTTGTTACTTGAAATCCATTTTTCTAGTGAATAATCCCCATGATAGATAGGGGGATATTATTACAAAGCAAAGACACAGACAAACATCTAACACTTTGGTGTGTGTAACTGTCTCTTGCAAATATAAACATATGTGCATGATAAGAAAATACTAATAATTATTTACTCATAAAAATGTCATTGCTTTCTATGCAATTACTATCTAATATGATTTTGAGTTGATGAAATTATTTTTATGCACACTATAGCCTTCCTTCTGATAAGCATTCAGCTACTCATTACTTCTCACCTTTGTATTGTAAGTCTTTGTGTCTTATCTGTAATATAAGACTGTAAATTCCTCAAAGTTGTACTTTATTCTTTCTGCATAATCCACAGTAGCTTGAATTGTCCCTTATGGATAGTAGGCATTGTATATGTACATATCTGTGAGTTTGGTTGGATGGATGGATGGATGGATGGATGGATGGATGGATGGATAAATGGATGGATAAATGGATGGATAACTGGGAAAATATGGATATGGCTGGTTTTATTTTATTTGGGGGTAATTTTTTCTCCAAGGAAACATATAGTCACATGATAGTTGATAGTATAAACCGCTAAGAATTGTGATTGTCCTGTTATAAATAAAATAAACAAAAAATTACAAGCATAAGAGCACTTGAAGCCACAAAGTAAATCAAGGGATTTTCTGCATAAGTGTGTCAAAACAATGAAGGATCCCTCTGAAACCTTGGGCTTAGCTAAGTAAAACATCTCAACTACTTTGGAACACTAACTTTCTACATTTTTAAATAAATATTTTTTAAAAAGATTTAGATGAGATTCAGGTTAACAAAGCATAACGGTATAGCCTGTGAAATTAAGAAGGCTTTGCCAAGCGTTCTGATAATACCTGACAAACATTTTGCTTAGCACTATTGAAGTGTTTGAAATAGCTTCCAGTTTAAGATTTTACCTTTTACACTTTTTGACTTATAACATTTCACTATTAAGTGTAAAAAAGAAAAAAACTGTTTTGAATGTATGAGACTTTCTCCTACCCTATTTTTAATTTGAAAATATTCTATTTTTAAAATGCTTATACAAAATTCTAAGCCACTATATCAGAATAAAGGATAGGAGATCATGAGAATTAAATCAACTAACTCACACACTGTATATCTATACACCAAATATATATATATATATACGCATATATATGTTGTGTATATATACACATATATACATATATATATTGTGTGTGAGTTAGTTGATATATATATATATGTGATACTTTGTAAACTGTAAAGTAAACTTTAAATGCTATGATTTTTTAGCAGCATGCTAATGCTGATCTCTGATATTTGGACTGCCTTTCTAATAATTTAAAAGACCATTTCTGTCTAGATGAAGTCTCATTATATCACAACTGATGAACCGAATTATATTCTTTTTAGACATACCACTGAGTAATCAGCTCCGTTCAGAAGAATGTTTTACCTTAATAATGAAAACATTTTAATAATTAAACTTATTACCCACTGAGTTACTGTCATCATTGCGTTCTAAAACAGACAAATTTTCTAAAATGAGAAACAGCCTCTTAACTGATATTCCCTAAGGACAATTTCTTTAAATGTCACCATTCTTAGTGTGTAAGGGTTATAGTTTCTTCTCCCTTTCCATCCACCTTTTACTCTTTCCTCTTCCCTTCCTTGTTCTTCCTTCTTCCTTCCTCTTTCCTTTCTTTTCCCTCCCCACCTGACAAGTATGTCTAAACTACCATCATTAAACATAAAAGGGATTTCTCATTTGCTCTCTTTCAGTATCTATGTACTCAACTGATAACATTTTACCCATGCTCCTTAACGTTTTATGTCAAGACTTGTAAAATCAGATTTTCTATCCCAAGAAAAGTAACAGAAAATTTTGCATGAAATATGTGCATGCATACAGGTTTGCTGTGGAGATGCCCTAAACTAAAGCCACTTGCTCATTAACATGTCTTTAATTTATTGCGAAATTAAGTTTGGCATGTAGAAATTTGGTATTTTATAATGTTAAAATGTAACTTGTGTATGAATTGTGTTTGTTTAAAAAGAGAATTTAATGATTTTTCTGTAGTCACCTATATTTGTTAAAACTCATAAATAATGTTTTCTGGTTTCTACTTATTCAGTTGCTGGAGTTTTTACAACATCTCATTATAATCTTTTTCAGAATAGAATAACAATCAGAAAAAGGCATTAGTCAAGAAATGTCATAGGACCTGAGTAACTATTTAGAAAACATCTGATACCTATACTAGTACTTTTCCAAATACCTATTTGATGAGGGTTCACACAGATGGCAGGTGTTCCTACAGAGTGTCTGAGAGAAGGGAAAATGAAACACTAATTGGTTCATTTTTGTGCCAGGAGTGATAAGTTCTATAACACCATCAATTATGCTTATCAAGATGTCTTAAATTATTCATTGAGCCGTACAGGGATCTGCAGACAGTGGCAGTCATTTGGAACTTAATAATATTACCTGAAAATTCTACGTTTTCTTAAACTTCCAGTTATGTATAATGGTTGACTTATTGTTTGAGGAGACTTAGAATCTATCAGCAAGACACATTTGTTTAATGTTTCAGAAAATGTTGTATTATTTCGGCTAGGATTGTCTTCTAAGTAAAGATTATTTATTAAAGACACGTGGTTCCAATTCCAAATGCCAAGATTATAGTTCTGGGTATTTTTATTTTGAAAATAAATTCCATATGTTTATAATATAGAGCATGAATAAAGATATTTGTATAAAAGGTCTCCAACTCCTCCTTCAACTGTGTGTATATGTGTGTGTATATTTGAGTATCTGTGATGTATTCAGCTACTAAAATATTGCTTAAGGAGTTTTTCAAAATAAAAGTAAATACTTATGCTATAATATTAAGTTAAAAATCATAGCGATGAAGATTACAAATATGAACAACAATAAAGCTATGCAAAAATAAATTAAAAGTAAAAGGAAATATATAAAGATACCTCCTCTAGTCATTTGTAGTTAGAGTCCTATGGGTGATTTCTTAATTTCTTCATTCAGTTTTAATTTTTTATAATCAAAAATCAATTACATTTCAAATGAAATTTAAAGGGAACTGAATTTAAAAATAGTTTTTATAATATTTATACAGGTCTTTTGTAGGTACATATTATTTTCTCATTTTTTGTCTAGTCATAAGAAATATTAATAAATATTGGGTCATTAGGACAACATAGAACATTCATATTTTAAATCAAGGACACTTAAGAAGACCTGAAGAAAGTTATACTTCAAATACTACTTTTGTTCATTGTTTTTTAATGTGATACCTGTCATGGGATATGATATTATGAGTTTTAAAATGTGTTTTTTTCCAATCAAGCTCAACTTATTTTTAAGCTCATTGGGATGATTAAATGGTTTCTGCTTTTAAAACTCCATCTAGCATAACCATATCTATGCTTTTCCATTTATATATTTTGCTAAGAATTTCAAAGTATATTTTCAAAATAATATTTTGTGGAGTTTTGATCTAGCTTAGTGGGTTGAACAGAATTTGTTAAGTTAAAAGTTTTAATTCTTGTCAAATATATCATCAGTTTACTCTGTAATTCTTTGGCAATATGCTATCCTGTTTAAAGTGTCCTTAATTCAAATAGATAATAGAAGGAAGACAGGATTTTTTTTTAAAAACTACTTGAACTCTCAGAATTACTATGAGTTTTAAATGCCTAATAACATAATCTCTTAATATATCTAAATGGATTTGAAAAACTAAGTTTTAGTAATTATTGCTGTTTGGTTTTCCTAGATAATACTATTTGATTCTTCTCCTTCAATACCTTTTCATAATGTTTTGGACTTCATTGTATTGTAAATATCCAAATATAAAGGACAGAAGCATTATGGAATATACATTCTAGTGGTGGATGTGCTGCTAAATTGCATCCATCTTGCACAAGGAACTTAAACTGTGCTTAAGTTTTCTTATTATCTAAAAAAAAACCAGAAAATTAGCCAGATATTATCTATTTATAATAAAAGAAATATTATACTTTATGTTGTGAACGCGTCTAGCCTTAAGAACATTCTCTAAACTCGGACTCCCTCTAAGTTTAGGTAAGGACCACGACATTCTATGGGGAAGTGGGAAATTTTACCATATAAAGAACAATGATAAAAATAATATTTGAACATATTTTTCAACTATGGAAATTATATTTATTACTTATCACTGGTAATATACTTTTGAAAACTTTCTGAGGACTGTTGCCTATTATTTGTCTATTTAGCAATCATTTGTTTTGGCATAAATTAATACAATTCATTACAGAAAGCTTTATATTCTTGAATATGATTCTTGATTCCCCATGTCTCTGTCTAATCTTTTTTGGGGTCCCTTTATGTATAGAAATAGTTCATGTATGAGGTTCAGCATTCTGGTTACCATGCACCCTAGATGAGCTCATTACCCAAGGGTCTGAAGTAACAGCTACTCCCTTCCCCTCCACCCAGCCCCAAGAACGGTGTCATGTTCCTCTTTATAGTTTTTCAAAATTAAAAAGTATATGTAAAAGCAATTAAGGAACATTTACATTTTAAGTCAACAAGCACCTTACTATGTTTCAGGACCTGACCATGCATAACTTATTGTTTAATACTCATAACACACAAACCATTTACATGTATTAAGCTGATAGAGGATTAAAATTAAATGTAATTTCTTACAGTATTTTAAAATTATCTCCATTATAATTGGAGATTATAATACTAACTCATAGTATTTCAAAATAAAAGAATTAACTTTTATTTTGAAAAACCTCATTGGAACTATTAAAATATTTGTTATTACATATAAAGTACTTATAGCAATGCCTGGCATATGAGTACCATGTAAGTGAGGATCTGATTATCATGTGGGTCCTGGGACTTCTGAGTATAGACTTTCACTTTTTTCTTTCCTTCATTCCAGTTCAGTAGTTGCTAGAATGTAGTGTACAGTAAGAGTTACTGTAGCTGGTTATATTCAGTAATTTTCAAGGGCGATTCTGGTATACATGTGTGTATTCATTTTGTGTTGGCACTATAATATTTACTATTTTAGTGACAGAATTGATGATGCTTCACTATAGAAGGCTGAATACAGCTCCAGGTGCATAGTAGGATATTGAATAGATTGGGCTTAAGCAGTTAAATCACTCCTCTGGTTTTATGCTACAGTTCGTTTTTCACTCTTCCAAAATGAGTTAATTTTTCTGTGATCTTCTCCTTTTGTTTTCCTGTATTCTGCATATTTATTTTGCCTGTGAACATTAGTTTACTATTTTGTTAAGTGGAGATAATGATGCTTGTTTTTCAGAATTTGTTTGAGAATTGTAATTAATATATGTTAGTGGTAATTTAAATAAGAGTACCTGGCATATAGGAGGCACTCCATAATTGGTAGATCTTGCTGTCATTTCAGTATTTTAATTGACTCATTAATTTTGTGATGTATATCATTTAGTGTGTCACAGACTTTATTCCAAACAATTATTTGAATATCTGCTTTTGCCAGATATGGTTGCCAGATTTGTTTATGTGTTGGCAACTGTATTGGCGAATAAGCTAGAAGAAGTCCCTAATCTCATAGAGTTTATATTCTAGTCAGGAAAAATATCGACATGCTTCTAAATACTGTACTTAGATTAAGTGTTTGAATTTACTTTTATTTAGATGTCTTTAGATTGTTTCACTATATCATTGACTAGGTTGCCATTGTTACTACTTTGCAGAAGATTTACTCTAATCACTGTGCTTTTTTCGTCTGACAGCTCTTTCAAACATTTGATTGGAGGGCTGGATGATGTTTCTAATAAAGCATATGAAGATGCAGAAGCTAAAGCAAAGTAAGTGACTTTTTTCCTTTGGCCTTAATTTTGACTGAAAAATTATTTTGAATAGAAATAAGATCATATATTTTGTTGGACTTGACACAGCCCAACACTCTGACAGGAAACAACTAATTACTTGAGAGACAAAGAAGCAAACTCTTCAAGATAAGTATTGCATGGTATGCTTACCTAGGAGTGTGTCTCTCTTCAAACACAAAACTTCAATTTTGTGATGACGATAATCTCAGGAAGAAAAAATGCTTATTTTAAAATCTAATATAAACAATTAAATGTAAATGTGTTGTTTGTCCTCCAGAAAATACTTTCTGAACAAATGGTGGTTGTGTTCCATAGTTGCTTGTGGAATTGTATCAAAAATAATAAGGCTAGAAATATTTCCCTGTGCTAATTCATCATTACATTGAACTTTGATGTTACTAATATGAGAATGATATGAGATGGTAAATATACCATTAAGTATGATGTTGTATAAAAATACAATTCCGTCTACAAGAATAATTTGATTAAAACAATGTTTTTTGACAAAGATTTAAAGTATGTTGATATTAGCTTTTTCTACAAAATTATTATTTTTAAAATACCAGTAATCTATATAATCCTCCCCTCTTTCCCCAATGTAACTAGTATTTAATAGCATATAGCATACCTAAAAGATTAAATTGACAACAGTTAGCATTAAACAGATAGTTCAGGGCCAGAATTTGATCTGTTGATTTTGTAGTAACCCAAAAATCAAAAGAAGTAAAATAATGTATTTTGCTTTGAGAATCCATGAAGATTAAAAATTTGTCCTAGAACTAAAATATTAAGAATTATATTCCATGTTAACCCAATAAAATTATGTTATTTTCAAAGCTTTATGAAAATATTCACAATTTCTCCTCTCCTCCTCCTCACAATAACCCTGAGGTCAAATGCCTGCAGTGCCTCTGCTAAGGTTTGCTTAGGAAGTTACACAGGCCAGTTGTTAACACCGGACTCCATGCAGTCACTGAGACTGCCTATGTTCTGGATAATTAGTATTAATTGTTCTGGTTTATTTCAACAGGCTAAAATGTACATTGATATTCAGTTTAGACTTTAGTTTCTAGTATTAATAATAATTCCACTGAGGTGGGAAAGGGGGCCATTTAAGGTACCTTATCAGTTTTTAAAGTTGTACAATGGCCTTTGTTATGGTTGGGTTCTATTCCTATAGGAATTTTTTTGGTATGTGACAAAATTCATACTTTTATAATTTATGTCAGCTTATCTTTTCATGTGTTTGTGTGTGTGTATGTGTGTGTGTATGTGTATTCAGTTAAGGGTCTCATTGGTCATTATATATATACATCTCATATATAATTTACATGTAGTATATATGTAATTTTATATGTATTACAATTTATATAATTATAATCATATTATACAATATGAAATATACATGTATATGCATATATATATATAAAAGATATAAAACAACTGATGGTAATCTTAAAAATTCACATACGATCCAGTTAAGCAACTATTAACAGAAAAATTCAAGAATCTTGTAGACTAATGTATTTTTGCTGCTTCTCTATTAAACTTTGAAAGTTTAATCTCATTTTTCCTATTAAACTTTAGAAAGATTTTCTAATGAATGTTTTTATAGAACTCCTATTTATTCCACTTAAAGTTGAGGCCACTATCATGCTTCAAATTGATCAGTGATGGGGAAGTGACTGAGTTAGTCATAGGTTTCTCAGTGTCCTATGGACTTTGTGAAGATACCTGTGTGTACATCTCCTGAATTCTGGCCATTCACAGATTCACTTGCACATACTTCAGTTAAAAGTAGTAAGTAAGAAAAACTGAAACAATGAAATTCAGATATTCAGACAATTAGAGGTAGATATGGCAACAATTCTTAACATTGGAAGAAAATCATTCAATATGAAAAACATGAACCTGAATGAAAGCCAGAAGCCTTGGATTCTGCTCCTGGCTCTGTCATCACCAGACAAGTGATTTTGGTCATGAATATTAACGCCTATCTCTCAATCTCAGTTTTCACCTTTTTAAAATGGTGTTTTTGAGATTTAATTGATGGCCGTGTGTAAAAATACTTTGTAAATTATAAAGGTTATAAACATATGTCACTAGGCTCATGCCTCTAATCCCAGCACTTTGGGAGGTCAAGATGGGCAGATCACCTGAGATCAAGAGTTTGAGACCAGCCTGGCTAACATGGTGAAACCCTGTTGCTACTAAAAATACAAAACTTAGCCAGACATGGTGGTGGGCACCTGTAATCCCAGCTACTCAGGAGCCTGAGGCAGGAGAATCACTCGAACCCGGGAGGTGGAGGTTGCAGTGAGCCAAGATCGCGCCATTGCACTCCAGCCTGGGCGACCAGAGCAAAACTCTGTCTCAAAAGTAAATAAATAAGTAAATAATAAATAAATAAATAAATAAAGTATATCACTAGAAATAACTAGAAATATACCTTAGTACATTTGATATATAATTGAATTTACAGATTCCATGTCTATTATGTTGATCAATTTTACTTGGACAGGAAGTCTCTAATCTTACGTAAGCAACATACTTTTACTTGAGAAGCATATTATGAAATTAAACCTTGCCTACAAAACATTCATAAAAATATTTTTAATAAAACAGTAACATTTTATTAAAAGAGAATTCAATTCTAATTAAAGAAGAAAGAAGGGCAATGAAATGACTACTTACATCAAAGTAGTTTCAAATATTGCTATTTGAAACCATTGATTTGATAGATTATAATATAGCCATTATGTTTATACTTTTCCCCCCAGTTTTACTGAGGTGTAACTGAGAGATAAGAATTGTATACAATTAAAGTGTATATGACATGATGATTTGCTATATAAGAATACATTGTGAAATGATTATCACAATCAAACTAATTAATACATCTACCACCTCACATAGTTGCTTTTGTGTGTATGTAGTAAGAACACTTAGTGTCTACTGTCTTAGCAAATTTCAACTGTACAGTTTTGTTTGAATTTTCTGCTCAATTCACACTAAACCCAAATGAATGTATAGTCCATGTTTTTTAATATTGATTATTATTTAGAAAACGGTAATTGCTTGATGAAAAAGTCTAAAACCTTTGATCCAAATTCTAGTGAGGCTGATAATGTGACCTTTATTCCTAAAAACAGCCAAATAGTAAATAAGCAAATAAATAAATAAATACTGGAGGAGTTTGTGTTGTGTCTTATACACTGTTAGTATTTTATAGCCTTCTAATAAATAATTAATATCGGAAGATTTCTGAAGTGTAAGGTATCTCTTAATTAGGTGTCCTGTCATTCAAAGAAGGCAAACTGTGAATTATTCCCTAGAGAAAGCTTTCTAGTTGAACCATCAAGTTTAAAACTCTATATGAATTAGCATTGTTGTTTCTCCGTATTGAATTTCTTCCCCTTAACTACTTTATACTTTCACTTTGTATTTAAGGAATTTATAAGGGTTGCCAATGCTGCAGGGGCTAGGAACCAGCTCTAATTTGTCTAAAATCTGGGATATTTCTGTTAATGCCTCTAAATTTTTATAAGGATCAAAATATATTGACCATTTAGAAAGACAATGTTAATTTGGCTCTACTTTGTAAGCTTTATTTGTTCAGGGTCTTCTTTTTGTTTTGCAAAACCTACGGAAGATAAGATTAATATTTCTTAAAACTCGACTAAAATGATTATGTTAGTTATCCATGGGAAACGGATGTTAGTTATCCATAGTCTCATTGACTATGCCTATTTGGGTAAGAAGCGAAAAAAAGTAGGACTGACTGTAAAGATTGATTAAGTTGAGGCATTTAAAAACTTAAATGGTAGCATAATCAAGCTCAGTCGCAGAAAGATTTCACAAAATGTACAGACCATCCCAGTAAAACCATACCAGGCATTCAGCTCAGGTAGATAGTCTAGGAAGATTGGCTTGAGAGAAATGTTCCAGCAGAAGTGGTTCTCAAAACTCCTCTACTGCAGGATAGGTTCCCTCAGTCTCTCGTGAGATATATTTTCTACAAAGATAATAGTTCTTGGCAGAAATTTTGCCTATATGGCATGCTTAAGCTTCTCTTGATTGTTGCTAATTATCCACTGAGGGCTTCTCTTTTTAAAATAGGAAATTATAATCACAAAGACATTAGAAGAGGCAATATCAGATCAAAGTTAAGGTTCACTGAATTTTATTTGGAGAAGAAGGTAGCATGTGTGGTGAGAGGTACATACTTTCTATTGATAATATGTATTCATTCATTTAATAAACATTCAGAAATTTACTTATGATGAGTCAGGCATTGTGCTTTATAATGTGCACACCAAATAGAAAACACCATTTCCAATACCAAGGATCATCTTACAGTTCAGTAGGGAAGCTGGTATGTAATTCAATGAATACTTTCACTGTTTGGTTCTAAGAATAAGTTATAATAATTATTATGAGATAATAGTATTTGAATATAAAGTTATATCTCTGTATTGAAGGCTTGCCTTATAAAATAATTAATGATCCAGTAATATAAAAATTTAAATATTTTGTTAAATATTTCTTACATATGTGTATAGCTTGTATCTTTGATGTCTTAATTGCTGAATACTCAGCAGTTACAGGCAAAACAGCTATTTCTTCAAATAAAAAAGCCTATATATATATATGTCTATATATGTCTGTATATGTGTATGTATATATACACACACACACACGTATATAAGCCAAGATAGAGAAAGAAAATGAAAACAATCTAAACCAAACACAACTGCTGTTACCTATCTTTGTGTTTTGCAGTTGTACTTATAGTGCATTTTCAATTTTATATCTTGCTTTATTCCATTTAACGTCTGTGTTAGTCTGTTTTGCATTGCTGTAAAGTAATACCTGAGGCTCAGTCATTTATGAAGAAAAGAGGTTTATTTGGTTCATGGTTCTACAGGCTGTACAGGAAGCATAGTGCTGGCATCTGTTCTTGGCGAGGCCACTGGAAGCTTCCAGTCATGGCAGAAGGCAACAGGGGAGCACGCATATCACATGGAGAGAAAGGCAGCAAGGGAGATGCCAGGCTTTCTTAAACCATCAGCTCTCACTCTGTGAACTAAGAGAAGGAGAACTCACTTATTATAATGGGGATGGCACCAAGCCATTCATAAGAGATCCACCCCCATAACCCAAACACTTCCCATCAGGCCCAACCTCCAGCACTATGGATCACATTTTAACATGAGATTTAGAGGGGACAAATATTCAAACCATATCAGCATCTTCATATTATAAACATTTATAATACTATTATATATTCTTCATGAAAATCATTTGAATGGTACCTGACAACCCAATGAATAGAAACTTAGACTTCTAAACTGATTCAAGTTGTAGCCTTGTTGATTCAATGTATTTTGCTTTTAAAGGTAAGATCTCAACTACCTTTTAAGGAAAAAAAAAAGCACCAAACAACAAAAACACCTTCGAATACATTCCATCTAGTGATGCCTTTCAAACTACTTTGTGTTGTGACATTCATAGAAAATGAGTACAGTGTTTTGCACCAATTAGTTCAGCTGCCCTAGGCTCCATCCTTCAGTATTGAAGGCTAAAGGGATTCATACCTAAGCCCTTCAATGGGAAGTTCTGACAACTATATGACTATAGATATGTAAATGCACTTAGTTTTTATCTAGATTGATAATACCCAATATTGTTCTTTATTAACTCCTCTTGTCAAAATCTATATAAAGCCTCCAAATGAGCATGGACAGATAGATTTTAATCTGTAATATCCCTTGGTATACATAAAGATTTAAAGACTCCTTGCAATGGCTCTGTAGTCCCTCATGCACCAGCATCACCCATGTTCATTCACTTCTTCATACGCTTTCATCTATTCAACAGTTATCTTCTATGTGCCTACAAAATGCTGCATATAAAACAATGAATAAAATAGATGAGTTTCTTGCCTTAATGGAGCTTATGGTCCAGTGAGGGACTGAGGCATATGTTAATCTTTCTAGGAAGTCTTCTTAGGGGAAGTGACATTTTAACTAGATGTGGCCTGAATTCTGAAGAATTAGCTGGTGCTGGCTAGGCAAGAATTAGTTGGTATTAGTTAAACAAGGAGGTATGGAGAGCATTCTAGCTGGAGGAACAAATGGAAAGCATTTTACATAGAGGAACAGCATGGAAAAAGCCCTCAAAGTAGGAAGCAACATTATATAGTCAAGGAACTAAAGTAGCAATATGTCTGAGACCTAGAACAAAAGAGAGAAGAAGATCAGAAAAGAGAGAAGGACAGAGACCAAATCTCACAAGACTTTGTAAGCCACATTAAGAAATGAGGAAATCACATCAGACTTCTAAGCTGGCAAATGAGATGAGTTGGTTTATATTAAAACTGGGCACTCTTGTCTTTGTGATTGAAGGGATGTACATTGAAAGCAGGGAGAATAATCAGAATATTTTTCATATTAAAGCTGATAGTAGACAGGAATAGAGTGAGGACAATGTGAGTTAAAAAAAAAAAAGCATTTGAGAGATATTTAGGTGGCAAAGCCAGCAGGTCTTCAGGAAATAGATATAGGTGATGAAGGAGGAAAAGGTCAGGGAAAATGCTAAGAGTTTTGGTCTGAATGTTGGAGAGAAGTGATGGAATTCACTAAGGTAGAGAAGGATTATATTGTTCCCAGGTTTGGAGAGTAGGGTGATCATGAACAGATTTTTTGACAGTTTAAATGAGGTACTTTTGAGATATGGTTAGGCAGGTCTGGTGCTCAGAGAAAAGATTGTTATCAATTTGAGAATAATGAACATTTCGATGGTAGATAGTAATTATAGCTGTGGATAAGATAGAAATTAGTGAGAGGAGCATGGCACTGAGGATTGATTCTTGGTGAATGTTAGCATTTAAAGGTTAGAGAAGAAAGAAGAATTTGGCAAAAATTAAAGAAAAGAAAGACTGAGAAGGACAGATGAAAGGTAGAAGGAACACCACATGCACAGAAACCAAGAACAGACTATGTGTTTTAGTTTGTTCAGGCTGCTGTAACAAAATACTCTAAACTTAGTGGCTTATAAACAGTAGAAATTTATTTCTGAGTTCTGGAGGCTGTGAAGTCCAAGATCAAGGCACCAGCAGATTAAATGTCTGCCCATTTCCTGGTATATAGACAGCTGCCTTTTCACTGTAACCTCACATGGCAGAAGGAGCAAGAGCTCTCTGGGGTCTCTTTTATAAGGGCACTAAGTCCCATTCCTGAGAACTTGCCCTCATGACCCAATAACCTCCCAAAGGCTCTTCCTCCTGACACCATCACAATGGGGATTAGGTTTCCACACACAAATTTAGGTAGGAGGCAGTGCACAGTCTACAGCAGTGTGCTTCAAGAATGGGGGAAGAAACAATATTACATGTTGCTGAGAATTCTAGTATGTTACTTAACAAATTGGATTTAGCAAACCAGTGGGTTCAGTTTCATTTCACAATGGAGTGTTAGGGATGGAGCCCCCCACTGCAAAGGCTACAAATGAATCTAATTTTCAGAAACAGGAGTCAATGAGGTTACACCAAATAATAAGACATTTAAGTAAAATTGCCAGAAATGTGTAAATGGAAGATTATGGATCTTCAGTATTGATAGAGATATGAGCATGTTAAATCTAGTAGAGAAGAGAGTTTAAGACTGAGCAAGTGGGTCTCAGGTCCTTTGAACTTCATGACAAAGGCAGACCTCTTCAAAGGTTAAGAGTGAGACCATCTCCACAGATAAGGTTTATACCACTTTGTGATGTTATTTCTTGGTTAAGAAGGTCATTACTCTTCAGTCTTATACTAAGTAGCATTCCCTTAGTTTAAAGCATTGCCCTCTCTCTAAAGAACCTATAAAAATAATAAATTCTCCTAAGAGGAATAAAAAGATTTTCTCAATATTGTAGTATAAAATTGTACATGAACTATTTTTCCTGCAAGGATCGCTTAAGCCTTCCTCTGAGGACAAAGAATAAAGAAGGACACTAAGAAAGAAGGCCCAAATTTGCCAAAAACTTAATAAAAACCCACCTTGTAATGACCATCTTGTTCTGCTCTGCTCTCCTCATCATGCACCTAAATTGTTCACATATTCTCTGCCTTATCCCCAAAAAGGACATTCATAATAGATTCACATAATATAGGAAGAAAATATTAGAAGTAAAGAAGAAAGATGTATCTATGGTAGTGAACCAGAGATAAGGCTAGTATGCAAAACAGGACTCTTATAAGTGCACTGACAAGAGAGAGATGCACAAAAAACATTAGTGGCTGCAGGGCTGGCTCTCACTTATTGCCAATAAAAAAAGAAGTACCACAATCACCCCCCTCTCCACTCCATCGACACTCTGCAAGAACTGTAGGGAGTATTGCCTACCTGTGTACCACTGTTTTGGCTTTGATGGAATAGTCCTTAAATATTTTACTTCTATTTCCGTAATTAGTCCTCATTGATTTTCAAGCCCTCCTGTTTACAAATTTATTTGCAAAGAAACATTTAAGACTGTCTGATATTTTCAGGATTACTTTTGGTGATGAGCCTTCTTGTTTGACACTATGTGACAGCAATAAAAGATGTTCTCTCATTACATTTCATTAGCAGAGACAACCCTTTAGTAACTGATTCTGCCTGTCACAGAGAGGTTGCTCTTCGGCTTTCAGAGAGAACGGCTGCTGTTGTTCAGGCCTTTGAAAATGCACTCATCAAATGCCTCTCAAAGCACCTGAGGCTATATAAATCAGGACCTAGGTCTGCATTGTTTAGTAACATCTTCTGAAATGCCTCAGGGTCAGCTAGCATCTAGCAAACAGGAGGTTTCTAAATGCACAGTTGAGTACACAGGGGTTGCTGTTTTGAACACGCTGACTGAAATTTGGGGCTATCTTATTGGTGTTTGTTTGTTTGTTGGTTGGTTTGTTTTTCCTGACATTTTCAAGTGAAGATTCTGGTATTCCCATAATCTTATCAACAATTTACTTAAGACAACTTGGTCTTGATCTAAGCAATTCTCAGGGAAATGATCCTGGAAAATTGTTTTCCCCTATGGAAAGAATTCAAGTGAGCAATATCCTCTTCCAAAATGGGAACGACATGTCAATTAAATAGAAAAAACACTGAGAATAGCATTGTGAAATAGCCCTCAAACCAGAATTAGAACTTGCTGACTTTCTGCAGGGTGAGTGGTCAGAAGGCAGCCCCATTTTCTCAGCAATAAAAAATATTTTCTATTTTATTGCAGGGCAAAACATAGGGGACGAAAAAATTTCTGCAGTGGGCCCTGAACTAATAAGCTGGCTTTCAGTCTTTCAAGAGCTGTTTTTGTTTTAAATTCTATTACATGTAATCAGGCTAGGCAAAAGTATACAATGGTTTCTAAGGCCACCAGTGCTGATAGATTAATACTTCAGCATGATTTGTGACTACAGAGAGTATCAAAGTACAGTGCTCTTTCAAATGCAGTGAGACTGATTCAGTTGCTTTTTTTAAGAAAAGATTTTCAGGACAAAACTACTCAGCCTTGAATAGAAGTATTTTTCTTTTATTAAAAATTTTAAAACTCTCAAAGGCCGTTTGCTAATTTTTGCTCTGCAGCGCTTATCTTTGAGACTCTCTAGGTAAGAAGACTTTATAAATGTGAATCCCAGTATGTCCTTGCATGCAGCCTTTTCTAATCGACAGAGAAGAGGACTACAGATAATTGAAAATTCTAGTGCTGCTGACTTGCTTGGTGAAAACCGACAAGCTACTTGATTGCTGACTCTGTTTCCTTCTGCCAAAAAATAAAGATGCTTCCTTTCCACCATTGCTGTATTAAGTAATGACAATTGAAAATTACTTTCAAAATGTCAGGAGCTCTTTAAATTCTGTGGATACTTTGGTCCTGTATGGCAATTACCTTAGCCTCTCCAGAGCCCCCAGAGAACAGCCCGATACATGTTTCTTTTCAATAGCTTGATATATAAAGCCTATTTACAATACAGTACTTTTTAAAAGCAGAAAAGCATAATACCTTTTATATCCCTTTGTGTTCTCAGTAGTTTCATTTGAAAAATAATTATCTCTGTCTACAATTCCTTTTCTTCTTAAGTGAAGGCAGTCTCTATTATTGGAGTGAATATAGCATGTAGCATAATTCTAAAACTGCTTTGCAAGTAAGGTTGAGCCACTCTAGAGATAAAATATTTGAACCTAGTGAGTGAGAGCAAGGCTAGAAGTGCTGAAGGGCTCCCTCTAATGAGGCCATATATATTTACATAGTGAGTAGTAGTAGTAACTGGGAGTTTGGAGAGCAAGCCTTAGTTAGAGCATAGCCACTAACTTCATGTGAACTTGAACAAGCACCCTGGCCCCTTGGACCCTGTTTCCCAAACTGTAAAAATAACAATCTTGAAATCCTTTCTAATGTTTGGCTTTAGGCTTCTAAGATGCTTAGAATGTGCACACTAACAAGGCATTCTTTTGGAATCATAACTCCCTTTTATAGAAACAATATTTTTGTCTTTGCTGATTTTCTAAATTTATAATGAGGATATCTCTGACTGTCAACAGAAAATAGGCTCTTAAGGATCATGGAATAATTTATAAGTCTATGTTGTAACAAAGGTTACTAAGTTATATGTCCTCATAAAATATTGCTGTTAAGGTGCTTGCTTTATTCAAAAATTTTTTATCAAATTGTGTAGTATTGCTTGAAGCTCATTTTGATAATTCATAGTAATTAAGTAAGCCTTTAGAAAAAGCATTTTTCATTTTCATCATTATACAATTTTCTTTCAAATATGGCATTTAGATATGATAATAAGCCCTGCTATCTTTCAATAAAATGCCATTAGAAAATTATAGACTACTTTTGAAACTAGAAAATGTTATACTAATATTTCCCCCATGAATCTTTTTAGAAAGAAGTGATTTTTAAATAATGGATTTAAATGGTAGCATAAATTGTTTTTATACAATGAACATAATATACTATATGAATTTAGATCTTTAACTTGCTTTTTGAGGAAGATGAGATGTAGAAGTGAAGCATGACTGGTGCTCAGAGACATTTACATGTATCACACCATTTTCCTCTAATGCATAAATTGCAAGCATTAGTCAACTTTATAAACTCTATTAATTACTTCAGGCAGCCAGCCTGTTCCCTAGTATATCAGACATGTAGAGATAAAAGACAAAAGCTACTGCTCCAATATTCAAAAACTGTACAAACATTTTAGAAAACCTAGATAGATTACTAATTGAGCATATTGAAGAATAATAATCCTCAAGTCCTTGAAAAGAGGATAAGGCAGCTTCTTAAAATGATCAATTTAAGACCACTTTCAGTTGAAGGACCTGGAAAAGTATGAGTCATTGGGTCTTTAACTAATTACTCATCAGTTTTACTAAGTTTTTTGTTGAAATGACCCTGAAAATTTGGTTCAGACCAGTGTGCCTGTGATGCTAGTAAAATTGGCTTATCAAAATGTCACAATATCTTTCAGGAAGTTGTTTTCCCAAATCTAATTCTCTTACTCACTATGCTAGTAAGCTAGTAATCAGTGTTTTTTTTGTTTTTTGTTTCTTGGTTTTTTTTTTTGGTAAACTCCTCGTGACAGGACTCGTGGTTTTTCCCCTCAAGCCCCTTAACTTTATGATATTACTTAAACAATTAAATTAATGATGAAGAACATGCTTTAGTCTTTATAAGAATTCTGCATTTCGCATGAGCTCCAAAAAGTTGCCTTAAGGTTAAAGAAAAAAAAAGGCCATTGAAGAAGTGACACATTTATAAGCAGATGATGCTTTTTTGAGTGACAGCAACAGCTAGGAGAGTATATCAGCTTCTTTCTTCAGGAAGTTGTTGACATACACATTGATTAATATTAATATTCTCTTCTGTACTGACATGAGTGATCAGAGCAATAACTTTATATGTCAATGAATAGAGGGGAGCAGGGAGAGAATTTAAGAAAAAACGACTATAAAGAAGCATTTAATTACTTATCAAGATGTGATTCCCATACTTCAAATTTTAAAAAACCAAAAATATAGTATAAAACTATAGCATTAAAAATAATTGCATTATATGGGTTGTGTCTCTGTTGCTCCTATTTTTTGGCTATTTATTTCATTCATAAGCCACACTAGGAAATAATAAAAATTAAGTAAAAATGCTTCCTCCTCCAAGAAGCACACATATTCCCAGCGACATATATTTCCAAATAATGAAGCACATATATTCCTAGATAATGTTCAAAAAAGAATGATCATATGTCATTGTTCCTTAGTATGACCAAAGGCAAGACACATCTGCTTTATATAATTTTATTTTTATCTACATTGTTATATCAATGCATCTTTATTTTTAATTGATATATATAACTGTTCATATGTACGGGGTATATAGTGATGTTCCAATACATATAATGTATAGTGATCTGATCAGGGTGATTAGCATATTCATAATCTCAAACATTTATGATTTCTCTGTGTTGGGAACATTCAATATCACCCTTTAGCTATTTGAAACTATCATTAACTATGTCATCCTACAATGGTATAGAACATTAGAATATATTCCTCCTATCTAGCTGCAATTCTGTGTCCTTTAATAATTTTCCTTGTCCGCCATTTTCTGCTAATTTTTCCAGTTCCTAGTTTCCTTTGTTTGACTTTTTAATTCTATGTGATCAATTTTGTTTTTAGCCTCCACATATGAGTGAGAACATGCAGTGTACAACTTTCTGTTTCTGGCTTATTTCACTTAACATAATGTCCTTCAGTTCCATCTATATTGCCACAAACAACAGAATTCCATTTTCATGACTGAATAATATTCTATTTTGTATATATACCACATTTTCTATATCCATTCATCTGTTTTTGAATCCATATCAACACCCAGGTTGATTCCATATCTTGGCTATTGTGAATAGTACTGCAATAAACATGGGGAGACAGATGTCTCTGTTCAATATACTGATTTCCTTTTCTTTGGTTAAATGCCCAGTAGTGGGATTGCTGGATCATATAGTCGTTTTCTTTTTAGTTTTTTTCATGAAACTCCATACTGTTCTCCATAGTGGATATTCTAGTTTACATTCCCACCAACGGTATACAAGAGTTCCTTTTTCTCTGTATCCTCACAACCATTTGTTATTTTTTGTCTTTTTGATAAAAGCTATTCTAACTGGAGTAAAAAGATATCTCATTGTGGTTTTGATTCGCATTTCCCTGATGATTGGTTATGTTGAGCATTTCTTCATATATTTGTTGGCCATTTGTATGTCTTCTGTTGAAAAATATCTGTTCAAATCCTTTGCCCATTTTTTAATCCCATTGTTTGGTTTTTGCTGTTGAGATGTTTGAGTTCCTCGTGTATTTTAGATAGTAATGCCCTATTGGATGAATAGTTTGCAGATATTTTCTCTCATTCTTTAAGTTATCTTTTCACTCTGTTGATTGTTTCCTTTACTGTGCAGTAGCCTTTCAGATTGATATAAGTGTATTTGTTTATTTTCACTTCTGTTGCCTGTGTTTTTGAGGCCTTATTCAAAAAATCTTTTCCTAGGCTGATGTCCTGAAGCATTTCTCAGTATTTTATTATAGAGTTTTGCAGTTTGAGGTCTTACATTTAGATCTTTGATCCATTTTGAGTTTTTTCTTTCTTTTTCTTTTTACTTTTTTTTTTTTTGTAGGGTGAGAGGTGGAAGTCTAGTTTCATTCTGCATATTGGTATCCAGTTTTCCTAGCACCATTTATTGAAGGGACTGTTCTTTCTCCAGTTAGTGGTCTTGGCACCTTTGTGAAAAATCAATTGGCTATAGATAAGAGGATTAATTTTGAGTTCTCTAGTCTGTTCTATTTTTTTCTGTGTCTTTTATTATGCCAGTTTCATGCTGTTTTGGTTACTTCAGCTTTGTAGTATATTTTGCAGTCTGGCAGTGTGATGCCTTCAGGTCTACCCTACCACCCACCACCAGGATTGCTTTAGCTATTCAAGATCTTTTACAGTTCCTTACAAATTTTAAGGTTTTTATTTATTTTTCTGTGAAGAAGGTTATTGATATTTTGATAGGGATTGCATTAAATCCATAGATTGCTTTGGCTAATATGAACATTTTAACAGTATTAATTCTGATCCATGAGCATAAGATGTCTTTCAGTTTGTATCTTAGTTTTTTTCATCAGTGCTTTGGAGTTTTCATTGTAGAGGACTTTCACCTCCTTTGGTGAATTTATTCCAGGTATTTTATTTTATTGTAGCTATTGTAAATAGAATTGCCTTCTTTATTTCTTTCTCAGCTAGTTTATCGTATGTATATAGAAATGTTATTGATTTTTGTATGTTAATTTTGTATCCTGCAACTTTACTGAATTCACTGATTAATGTTAAGAGTTTTTTAGTGGAGTCTGTAGTTTTTCTCTATATAAGATCATGCCCTCTGCAAGGCTGTAAACAGGGACAGTATGATTTCCTCCTTTCCAATTTGGATGCCCTTTATTTGCTTCTCTTGCCTAATTACTCTGGCTAGGACTTCCAGTACTATGTTGAAAACGATTGGTGAGGTTGAGTATCCTTGTCTTATTCCAGGTCTTAAAGGAAAAGTTTCCGATTTTACCTATTCAGTATGTTAGGTGACTGTCATATATGGCCTTTATTGTGTTGAAGTATGTTCATTCTGTAAGTAATTTATTGAGAGTTTATATTATGAAGGGATGTTGAATTTTCTCAGATGCTTTTTCTGCATCTGAGATAATTATAAGTTTTTTTATCCTTCATTCTGTTGATGGTATGTATGACATTTATTTATTTGCATATTTTAAACCATCCTTGCATTTCTGGAAAAAAATCCCATTTGATCATGGTGTATTATTTTTTTGATGTATTGTTGGATTCAGTTTGCTACACTTTTATTGAAGATGTTTATGTCTACGTTCATCAGGGATATTTGCCTGCAGATTAGTTTCTTGATCGTGTCCTTGTCTGGTTTTGACATCAAGGTTATGCTTACTTCATAGAATGAGTTAGGAAGAGTTCTCTCCACTTCCATTTTTGGAATATTTTGAGAATAATTGATATTAAGTCTTCTTTAAATGTTTGGTGGAATTCAGTGATAAAGCTCTCTTGTCCCATACTTTTATTACTGATTTGATCTCATTATTTGTTATTGGTCTGTTAAGGTTTCTGAAATTTTGAGACTTTCAGTCTTGACAGATTTTATGTGTCCAGGAACTTATCCATTTTCTCTAGGTTTTCAAATTTACTGATGTATAGTTGCTCATAAAAAACTCTTATGATCCTTTGTATTTCTGTGGTCTCTATTGTGATGTCTCTTTTACCACCTCTTATTTCATTTATTTGGTTCTTTTTTTTTTTCCTTAGTCTAGGTAATGGTTTGTTGATTTTGTATATCTTTTCAAAAAAACAACTTTTTGTTTTATTGAGTTTTGTGTTGCTTTTTTTTGGTCTCAATGTTATGTATTACTGCTCGGATATTTACTATTTCTTCCCTTCTGCTAATCTGGGGTTTGGTTTGTTCTTGCCTTTCTAGTCCCTTGAGATGCATCATTACATTGTTTATTTGAAATATTTCTAATTTTTTTGATATAGGCATTTCTTGCCATCAACTTGCTTCTTAAGAATGCTTTGCTGTGTCCCATAGGTCCATAAGTTTGGTTATGTTGTGTTTCTATTTTCGTATGTCTCAAGGAATTTTTAAATTTCATTTTACATTTCTTTCTTCATTCATTTGTCATTCAGTAGGGTGTCGTTTAATTTGTACACATTTTTATAGTTTCAAATGTTCCTCCTGTTAATTGATTTATAATTTTACTCCATGTGGTCAGATAAGATACTTCATATAATTTAAAATTTTTTAATATTTTGAGAATTTTGTAACATATCATCTATCCTGAGGAATGTTCCATATACTGATGAAAAGAATATGTATTATGAAATTGTTGCCTGAAATGCTCTGTAAATATCTGTTAGTTCATTTGATCAATGGTGTACTTTAAATCTAATGTTTCTTTTTTGATTTTTTTTTTGTCTAGTTGATCTGTTCAACACTGACAGTGGGATGGATGTTGATGTTTCCAATTACTGGGGTTTATCTCTCCCTATAGATCTAACAATATTTGCTCTATATATCTGGGTGCTCTGGTGTTAAATGTGTATATATATTTATAGTTATATTATTTTCCTGAATTGATACCTTTATTATTATATAATGTCCTTCTTTTTCTCTTTTTAGAGTTTATGACTTAAATCCTGTTTAGTCTGATATAACTATAGCTACTCCTGTTGGCTTTTGTTTTCCATCTGTGTGAAGTATCTTTTCCCATCCCTTCCATTGCAGTCTGTGTGTGTCTTTACGGCTGAGGTGAGTGTCTTGTAGACAGCATATGGTTGGGTGTTGTTTTTTTTTCTTTTTAATCCATTTAGCCAATCTATATTTTTCAAATGAGAAATTTAATCCATTTTAACTCAAGGTTATTATTGGCAGGTGAAGACTTATTCTTGTCATTTGATTCATTTTTTTCTTGTTGTTTTGTATATCCTTTGTTCCTTTCTTCTTCCCTTGTTTATTTTTGTGGTTGGGTGGTTCTCTGTGGTGATAACATTTGATTCATTTTTCTTTTTCCTTTCTGTATCAATGCTGCTGGTGACTTTTATAGTGTTGCATGTTTCCATGATTCTAATTATTTTTTCATTTTCAAATGTGTGACTTCTGGGAGCATTTCTTCTAAGGCTAGTCTACTGGTGATGAATTCCCTTAGTTTTTGCTTGTTTATGAAAGATTTTATTTTTCCTTCATTACTGAAGGATAGTTTAGCTTGCCGTAATACTATTAGCTGACAGGTCCCCTCTTCTACTTTTGGTACTTTGACTATATCACCCCATTCTTTCATGGTCTGCAGGTTTCTGCTGAGAAATCCACTTTTATTCTAAGGGGGGTTCCCTTATGTGTGACTTGACACTTTTGCTGTTTTTAGAATTCGTTCTTTGTCTTTTGCTTTTGACAGTTTGGCTATAATGTGCCTCAGAGAGGATGTGTTTTGGTTGAATGTATTTGGGGATTTTCAAGCTTCCTAGATCTGGATGTCTATCTCCCAGGGCTTGGGAGATTTTCAGCTATTATTTTATTAGATACACTTTGTTGTTGTTGTTGTTGTTGTTGTTTGAGATAGAGTCTTGTACTGTCGCCTGGGCTGGAGTCCAGTGGTTCAATCTCAGCTCACTACAACCTGCACCTCCTGGGTTCAAGCAATTCTCCTGCCTCAGCCTCCCAAGTAGCTGGGATTACAGGCACCGCCACCACACCCAGCTAATTTTTTGTATTTTTAGTAGAGATGGGTTTTCACTATGTTGGCCAGGCTGGTCTCAAACTCCTGATTTCGTGATCTGCCCACCTTGGCATCCCAAAGTGCTGGGATTACAGGCGTGAGCCGCCGTGCCCAGCCTAAATAGCTTTTCTGTACCTTTTGATTTCTCTTTCCTTTCTGAAATACCCATAATGTAAGTACTAGTTAGCTTAATGGTGCCTCATAAATCGTGTAGGCTTTCTTCATTACTTTTTATTATTTTATCTTTTTTTCCTTTCTTTGTCTGCCTGTGTTGTTCAAAAGAGCTGTCTCTAAGATCAGAAATTCTTTCTTTTGTTCGGTTAGTCTGTTTTGAAGCTCTCAATTGTGTTTTTTAATTTATTAATTAAATTCTTGAGCTCTAAAATCTGTTTGATTCTTAGTATCTGGCTATTTGTTGAATTTCTCATTCAAATCATGAATTAGTTCCCTGATTTCTTTAAATTGTCTATCTGTAATCTCTTATATCTCACTGAGTTTCCTTAGGATTATTACTTTGGATTTTTTTTTGGACATTTTGAATGTTCATTTGGACATGTAGTGTTTTCTTGTTTTTCACGTGTTCGATGTGTCCCAGTGTTGATGTCCATGCATCTGGTGGAACAGTTATCTCTTCCAATTTTATTGTATAGGTTGGATAGGGAAAGATTTTACTGATGTATGTGGGTCTTAGGATGTTGGTTTATAGGAGTGTGTTGACTTTTATTGTAGGTTAGTGCAGCAGTGTAGTCTCCATGTAGTTTCTTCAGCTGTAATCCATGCTAGTGACGTTTGCTAGTATCTTAGTGGCCTAGGCTGAGGATCTGTGTTGTTGATGGCGTAACTTTGCCAGACATCGGCTTGTCATGCTGTTTCTCAGGTTAGGAGCATGTACATGAGCATGGTGAGTTGGCCAACTTCAGGTCTGGCTCACAGGGATTTGGACCATGGGGCTGTTACTCTGGCTGGGGGCATGGGTGCACAATTTCTTGCCCAGGCTGGGGGCTTGCCAGCCAGGTGCGGCCCATGGGGCTGTTTCTTAGTCCTGGTACATGGCTGCCTGGCTTCTCAGCTGGCCTGAGTGTGTGTCTGTTGGAGGTGTTTTCCCAGGCTTTTTCGCAGGTCCACAATTTGGGTGCAAGGCCGTTTGGCCAGCCTGGGTGTGTGTCTATCACGGGCAGCCAGTAAGGCTATTTTTCAGAGTTGGGAGGTGGGTGCACAGTTGCTTGTCCAACCTGGGGGCTTGTCTGCTAGTGACAGCCCTCAGGGCCATTTCTCAGTATCAGAATGGGGTTTCACAGCTCTTGGTTCAGCCCAGGAATGTGTCTGTCAGTGGCAGCCCATGGGTCTGTTTTTCAGGCCTAGAACATGGGCACATGGCTTCTTAGCTAACTTAGGTACATGTCTCCTGGGGGTGGCCTGGGACATGAGAACACAGCTGCTCAGTCAGTTTGGGGTCTAGCTGCATTAATCTGCTTTGTGTTGCTGTGAAGGAATACTTGAGACTGGGTAATTTATAATGAAAAGAGGTTTATTTGGCTCACAGCTCTTCCACCTGTGCAAGTATGACACTAGCAGCTGCTTAGATTTTAGTGAGGCCTCAGGAAATTTTTACTCAAGCTGGAAAGTAAAGGGGGAGCAAGCATTTTACATGATGAGAGAGGAATAAAGAGATAGAGGGGAGGAGGTGTCAGATTCTTTTAAACAATCCGATCTCATGTAAACTCATAGAGTGAGACCTAACTCATTACCGTGAAGACATCACCAAGCCATTCATGAGACATCAACCCCCATGGCCCAAACACCTCTCACTAGACCCCACCTCCAACATTGGAGGTCACATTTCAACATATGATTTGGAGTGTACAAAACATCCAGACCACATCCTGTATCTGCCTGGGGCAGCCCACAGGGCTGTTTCCTAGGCCCTTATTATGGGTATGGGCATGGGGCTTTTGGGCAGGGCAGAGTCATTTGTGCAAGAAAGTGGGTACCAAGGAGCTGTTTCTCAGGACCTGGGCATGAGTATGTAGTGGCTCTCCTTGCCTAGGAGCATGTCAGCTGTTCTGTGGCTCAAGGAGACCTCTCCCATTTGGGGAAGGGCCACAGCATTTTGGCTGTCTCAAGGGCAGGTTCTTCCTGGGTAGGACTACCAGACTGGTCCTCCAGCTAGAAGTGTGGGTGGCAGGGGTTGCTTTTCCTACAGTCCAGGGCCAGAGTCATAGCTAATCCTAGGCCTAGGCTCTTCACAGCTTGGGTTGTGGCATTCAGCCACCCATATGGGCTTGGTGTAATGAAGATGGGGCCCCACTGCTGGATAAAAGTGTAGTGCCTACTGGCCCCTAGAGGAGGGCATACTCCAGATGTGGCTCTGGTCTCAAGATGGTGCCATGCTGCAATGACTTGGCTTACAAAGCCTGGGTGGGGGTGAGGGAGTGCACATGTTGTGTTCCTAATCTGGAGCAATGCAGCCATGCGAATTCATGGCAGCCCTTCAAACTGAGCTCTGGGCTTGCAGTGACTATGGATTCTCTGTAATATGAATTATCCTTATTTGTGATGGCAATGGGGGCTGCTAGTGTTCTTCCATTTACCTTTTCCCTACAGGGGGAAGTCCCTCCTGTCTCCAGGTCAATCCAAAGTGTGTAGAGGAGATGAGGCTGCAGAGGCCAGGTGCTTCCCTGCTGCCCTCCTGGGCTTCCAATCCCCATGGGTGCCACACTATTTGAGTGCATTCCCTTTGGCACTCCAGTGAAATTTTAGCTGTTTGTTCATTGCTTTGTCCCCTTCACCCATCTATATTATTTTATTTTGTTAAAGTTTTGCTTTTTAAAAATGTGACTATTCAAGAAAATAAAAATGAAATAGTTAAGAAATTAATCAAATTAAATTTGTGTTATTCAACCATATAAAACTGCCAATATTTGAACATTTTTACCCTTAAAAAATGACAATTTCGTATGGTTCAACCTATGATTTTATAAGTAATTTCTGCTGTTGTGATTACTGCACAGTACTTAAGAATTAAAACACTGTTGTCCATATCGTGATATATTATTTAATTTAGAGGCTGAATTTCCTTCTAGATGTACCAGTGTTTATCAAATTATAATTTTAATAATTTCATAAACATTATATCTAAATTAATCCATTCATAAGCTTGTTTTATAAGCCTCAGCCTTTTGCTATTTTTTGTAATCTTAGCAATATTACACAGCTATACATATAAATAAAGGATTTTTAATCTCTGCACTATTGACATTTCAGGTGTGCTAGACCATTTTTATGTTACTATCAAGAAATACCTGAAGCTGTGTAATTTATCTAGAAAAGAGATTTAATTGGCTCACAATTCTGCAGGCTCATCAGGGAGCATAATGCTGGCATCTGCTCCTGCTGTGGCCCTCAGGAAGCTTCCAATTATGGCAGAAGGCAAAGGAGCAGACATATCACATGGCAAGAGCAGAAACAAGAGGGGTTGGGAGAGTTCCCAGACTTTTAAACAACTAGATCATGTATGAAGTAACAGAGCGAGAACTCACTTGTCATGAAGAGGATGATGCTAAACCATTCATGAGGTATCCACCCCCATGATCCAGTCACCTCCTACCAGGCGCCACCTCCGACATTGGGAACCACATACCAACATTAGATTTGGAGGGAACAAGCATCCAAACTACTATTATTCTGCTGCTGGCCCTCTGAATCTTATGTCCTTCTCACATTGCAAAATATAATCATCCCTTCCCAATAGTCCTCCAAAGTCTTACCTCATTCCGATGTCAAGTCCAAAGTCTTAAGTCTCATCTGAGAGTTGTCTTCCTCCATCTATCAGACTGTAAAATCAAAACAAGTTATTGACCCCCAAGATACAATGGTGGTATAAGCATTGGGTAAACATGACCATTCCAAAAGGGACAAATAGGCCAAAAGAACAGGGCTACAGGCCCCACATCAGTCCAAAATTCATCAGGGCAGACATTAAACCTTAAAGCTCCAAAATAGTCTCCTTTGGCTCCACATCCCACATCCAGTGCACACTAGTGCAAGAAATGGTCTCCCAAGCCCACTTGAGTAGCTCCACCCCTGTGGCTTTGCAGGGTGTACCCCCTGTGGCAGCTCTCATGGGTTGGAATTGAGTGACTGTGACTTTTCTAGGCTCATGATGCAAGCTGCCTGTGGCTCTACCCTTCTAGGATGTGGAGGGTGGAAGTCCCCATCCTATAGCTCCAATAGACAATGACCTGGTGGGGACTCTTTGCAGGGATGGCTTCAACCTAATACTTACCCTCTGCACTGCCCCTATAGAAGTTATCTGTGAGGGCTTCACTCTTGTGGCAGCTTCTGCCTGGGCACCCAGACTTTCTTATACATCCTCCTGAAATCTAGGAGGAAGCTGGCAAGCCTCTTTTACTCTTGCATTTCATGCACCTGCTGACTTTACACCACAGGGAAGCCACCAGGGATTATGGTGGCTTGTGCTGTCCAAAGTGGCAACTTGAGCAGAATCTGGAGGCCTTTGAGCCAAAGATGGAGCCAGAGCAGCCAGGATGCGAAGAGCAGTGTCCCAAGGCTGCACAGGGTAACAGAGACCTGGGGCTGGCCCCTGAAACTATTCAGTCCTCCTAGGCCTTTGGGCCTGTGATGGGAGGGCCTGTCCCAAAGGTCTCTGAAATGCCTTTGAGGCCTTTTGCCCATTTTAAAATACCCTTATAGCAATGCCCCACTCCTCTGTATCAATTTTCTGTGTTAGGCCACTTTTGCATTGCTATAAAGAAATAACTGAAGCTGGATAATTTATAAAGAAAAGAGATTTAATTGGCTCATGGTTCTGCAGGCTGTACAAGAGGCATAGTGCTGGCACCTGCTTCTGGTGAGAGCCTTAGGGAACTTCCAATCATGGTGGAAGGGAAAGGAGAAGCAGGCATATCATAGGATTATAGTGACAGCAAGAGAGAGAGAGAGGTGGAGCGTCCTAGACTTTTAAACAACCAAATCTCATGTGAACTAACTAAGCAAGAACTCACTTATCACCAGGGGACTGCTGCTTGGTGTGATTTGCCCCTATGATCCAATCACCTCCTGCTATTCATGAAGGATTTTTCCCCAGGATCCAATCATCTCCCACCAGACCTCACTACCAATGCTGGGAATCACATTTCAACATGATATTTGGAGGGGACAAGCATTCAAATTACATCATTGGATGAGATTATTCTTTGTTGTGGTGTATATCTTGTACATTGTAGCATGTTCAGTAGCATCACTGGCCTCTACCTACTAGATACCAGCAGCATATTATACATCCCAACTCTTGAGTTATGGCCATCAAAATGTTTTAAGACATCACTAAATACATGTGGAGGAGCCAAAATCACCCTCATTTGAAAACCATTGCTATAAATGGAGGAAAAATAAATACAAAATTATTTGGGAAAACAACACTAAAATTATATTAGTATCAGGCATAGAATTTTATCAGCTGTTGAAAATGAGCCTCATCTTACTATAATTTTATGTCTAAAAGAAAATTTTAGGTGCAATGGAAGTCTTACAATTTGTATTCGACAAGACTTTTAAGCTTCACAAGGGCAGGGTTTGCCAAAATCTGATTAATACAAGTGTTAGACTGAAACCAAATTTTATAAAATAATTTATGCACATTCAATTTAGTTTCATAGGTTTATCTCCAATACTAAAGATTTAGAAAAATTATTTTTACTACTTCAAAAAAATCAGAATTTTAAGAATTATCAGACAATTAATTCACTTGGATAATCTGCCTTATCAGGATGCTAAAGCTTTGATATTGTTTAAGATGTTAGACTTGGTAAATTTACTGAAGCTGGGAAAATACTTCATCTCAGTTTGCTTCTACACATTGTTGACTGGCATTTTTTTACATTAGATGTTAAGTCACTGTAGTAGCCTCAAATGTATAATACAATGAATTTTCTTTATTTTCAGGTAACCCCTGAGTTACAGTAGTAAAACATGGCATTATATTAAGACAGAAAACACAAAACAGATTTTAGGTAAAATGAACATTTATAATAGAAGACTGATATTACACTGGTAACATGATACAAGTATATATTGTGAAACTGAATGCCCTATAAAAAACAATGAGTAGGCTACAGGCAAAAATAAGTGTTTATCAGAACTGGAAGTCACAAATTTGATAGTCTCTCCAAATCGCAGCATTTTTACATTACAAGTTCTGCCAACATGGTTTCATTAACTTTTAAAAATAAAGGGCATGACATTCTTTAAATTCCACCTTTGTGGTAATCACTAACAATAGATTCTGCCAACACAATGCTATATTGTCATTCTGCTGCTCGTTGACATGATTGCTATTCCCCAAATGCTACCAGGAGCCAAACATTGGTCAATTTGACTTTCTGTTGATTGAGGAAAGACTCAGAAACAATTAGGGAGACACAACTATGTCAGTCGATAAGGTATTGTCATCTGTACATCCTCAGATGCAGTAAGTGGACATTTAGAATGCAGATAATGTTGGAATTTTTATGCAAAAGAAGAAAGCAGAGTTTGGAAAGTGATAGGATGTAGAATTGTTAAAAGATCTCAAGGAGAATAATAAAATAGTAGACTGCTGGAGTTATTATAAAACAGTAGACTTGGAATGGTTTTTAAACTGTGAGTTACAAACCACTAGGGAGTCGTGAATTTTATTTAGTGGATTATGACTAGCATTTTTATTACTTCAGAATGCATGTACTAGTGTTGCTTTGTACACTTTTTCATATTCACATACATAAGGGATGGGTATAACTATATATGTGTGTGTACGTGTACATATATATATATATATATATTTCGTTTTGTTTGATTTTTTTGAGATGGGGTCTCAATCTGTTGCCCAGGCTCTAGTGTGGTGGCATGATCATAGCTCACTGGAGCCTCGACTATCTGAGACCAAGTGATCCTCCGACCTCACTCAGCCTTCCAAGTAGCTGAAACCACAGGTGTGTGCCACCATGCCTGGCTAATTTATAAAAAAATATATCTTAATGTGCATTGGAATAAAAAAAAGTTTTGAAACCATAATAATGAATATAAATGTCTCCCTCCCAATTCATTTATACTAATCATTATAATTTTAATTTCTTTTTAAAGAAACAGATGATTTCTATTGCATGCATTGAATAGTTAGACTTACCTTATGGCTACAGATTGCCTCCTCATTGGCCAATTGATTACCTTAAAAATGTGTACAGTTGAATCCAAAGAGCAGAAGAAAAGAATGTAAGGGAGACAAGGTGCACATCTTTCAGTATAAACACATGTCAATCTAGTAATGGACTGGTAGTATTATCTCCATATTCAAAGAACAGCACATCATTATTGTGAGGAATTAATTATGAAAACACTTAAAGAAATTCCAATATGCCAGACATGTACTAGGCACAGAGAATACAAAACCCAAGTTCTGTTCTCTCCTCTTTAGAAACTTAAAATCTAATAAGAAATGTGGCATTTATATTGTTTATTGTGATGTTATTTAATAAGAAGGAAAATATGCAATGTTATTTGAGCACATAGAAGGGGCATCTATATCAGTCTAAGGGTTTTTGTCAATTTTTTTCAAAATACTTTTCTGTATAAAGAAAATTTATAGGAATGTTTTGAGCCAAGGAAGGATATCATTCATGTAGATTTGTTTGCAGGTATCTATCGATTCTGTCACCTGTAGAGTTATAAGATGTGTTGCTGATAAAATTTTGATAAACGTATGGTTTAAAACTATCTTTTTACTTCGCAATCCTTCCCCACTTCTCCTGCAGGTATATGTTTGTGAACTGAGGAGGCTGATAAGGTCAAGAGTTCCACTCATTCATCCTAAACCAGGGGTTCCCAATCACCAGGCCATGGACTGCTCCATGGCCTGTTAAGAACCTGGACACAAAGCAGGAAGTGAGCAGTAGGCGAGCGAGCATTACTACCTGAGCTCTGCCCCCTGTCAGATCCGCGGCATTAGATTCTCATAGGAGAGCAAACCCTATTATGAAATGCACATACAAGGGATCTAGCCTGGGCACTCCTTATGGGAATCTAATGTCTGATGATACGAGGTGGTACAATTTCATCCTGAAACCATTTATCCCACCCCCAATCCATGGGAAAATTGTCTTCTACAAAACCAGTCCCTGGTGCCAAAAAAGTAGACCCCTCATGCTCTGGTGGATTTATTTCTATTGCCAGTTCTCAAATTAGTTGATTTTGAACCTGCTACATTTTAAAAGAATGATACTGATCAGGTTGTAATATTTGCATTCTGTTTACAGATGCAAGCAAAGCAAAAAGTAGATTTATCCTGCCGTTGAGGGCTGTTGTCAGCTTTTTAGAGCCACATCTTTAATAATGAGTGTTCTCATTTATATCCTTAAGCTGCTCTTTAGAATTTGAAAGCATTGATAATCCTATAATCATCACAGATGCTAATCAATGCAGGTTTATCTCTGTATTTATTGGAGACATAGTATCTATTTGCTATAAAATATAGGATAAGCCCCTACCTATGAAAACTCTTAACCAGAAAGCTCAAATAGTCCAAATTAGTTTTGTGACAATGGATACTGATAACAGTGAGGAGGAGGAAAATCATTAGGAGCCCATAAATTTTTAAGCAGTAGAATGAAATTTTATGTGTATTCAGTACTTCATTCTTTGAAAATTGACAATTGAGCTCTACAACTTTTACAAAATAAATACCAGTAATTAACATGCTCAAATAATCTAAATGACACAAATCCCAAAGAATATGGAAAATTCAAATGTATTCTGTTAAAACAGAATACATTATTATTAATGAGGCAGACAAATGCATTCAAAATCATTTTGTTAAAGGTTAAAATTCTGTTAAATAAAACATAGTCCCATTTTACTTACATTTTTAATAAATATGAATATGGTGATAATGACAATAATGGGTAACACTTGTTGGGCCCTTAGTAAGTGTCAAGCATGAATTACCTGATTTAATCCTAACAACTCTATTAGGAAAATATTCTTATTTTACCTGATTTTACAGATTCAGAAATTGAGGCCTATGGAAGTTAAACTGTATGTCACACAGCTTATAAATGGTAGAGTCGAGATTAACTCTGACTACTAGAGGTCTATTGCCAAAGCCCATTTGTGCACTTTTAGATACTTAACTGTTTCACATGTATGTTTGCATAAGATACATTTGTAAACCTTGTTATTATGAAAATTGTCAAGCAGAGAAAGTGGTGCAATGGACCCCTTCCCTTAAGATTCAACATTTTCCAACCTTTTGCCACAACTGCTTTTTTTTTTTTTTTTTTTTTTTGAGACGGAGTCTCGCTCTGTCGCCCAGACTGGAGTGCAGTGGCGCAATCTCGGCTCACTGCAAGCTCCGCCTCCCGGGTTCACGCCATTCTCCTGCCTCAGCCTCTCCGAGTAGCTGGGACTACAGGCGCCCGCCACCACGCCCGGCTAATTTTTTTTGTATTTTTAGTAGAGACGGGGTTTCACCGTGGTCTCGATTTCCTGACCTCGTGATCCACCCACCTCGGCCTCCCAAAGTGCTGGGATTACAAGCGTGAGCCACTGCGCCCGGCCTGTCAAGTTCTTTAAAAAAAAATTTACTGATATATTTTAAAACAAACCAGTGAAATATCATATTATTTCCCCCAAATACATCCTTCCATATGTATCTTCTAAAAATACTGACACTTTCCTACATAATCACAATATTATTATCACACTTAACAAAATGAGTAGTCATTTTTCAATTTTCCTCAATTTTCTCAAACACCTCGCTTTTAAAGTTGATTTGTTTGATTCAGGATCAAAAGAAACTGCATACATTGTATGTTGGTTATGTCTCTTTTAGGCCTCCTTTAATCTAGAGGAGTCTCCCTACCCTACAGTAGTCCTATTAGGCATTTTGTTTTGTTGAGACAGTCTCACTGTGTTGCCAAGGCTGGAGTGCAGTGTCCTGATCATGCTCACTGCAGCCTAGACCTGCTGGGCTCAAGGTATCATTCTCCCACCTGCCGAGTAGCTGGGAGGGCGGGAACACAGCAGGAGTGGCAGGAGCCATGCTCCAGCTATTTTGTTTTTTTTTCCTTGCAGAGATGGGGTTTTGCCATGTTGCCTAGGCTGTTTTCAAACTTCTGGTCTCAAGCAATCCACCTGCCTTGGCCTCCCAAAGTGCTGGGATTACAGGCATGAGCCACTGAACATGGCCTGGGTTGTTAAAGAAACTGAATCATTTGTCCTGGTGTAAATCCACTGTTCCAGATTATCCTGTTGCTTTTTAATCATCTACGTTCCTCTTGATAGCCTTTGTAAAGGTTCATTAAACCTACATGATGGATTAGATTTGTTTTCTACTTTTTGGGCAAGAAGATTTCATAGGAGGTTTATTAAACTTCAATATTAGATTATAATAAAAGGCCAATAGTGCCTGGTCATTTCACTTGCAGCTACATGAAGTTGGATCAGTGAGTTAAGAGGTAACAATGTAATCCTTTTCCTACAAAGTTTTCAATCAATATTTTGTTAAATGTTTTAGTACATAATGAAGATGATTGCCTGAATCAGGTATCTCATTACGTTTTTAATAGAATTATTATCCAATTTATTCTTTTTTCTTTGTATTTATTCCATCTATTAATTGGAGTTATTCTCTGAAAAGCTTTTCCCATATCAATTAGGAATCTGATATACTGTTTATCCTCATTCATTCAAGACAAGCATGATAAATGTTATTTATTCTTTCCTATTAATTATCAATTTTCAGAGTAAGTAATTGGTGCTCTACTTAGCTTTTGGTGACAAATGAGATTTTTAAAATTTTTGCATATTTAAATTTTTTCCACATTTTTTGGTATTATGAATTTGTGGATTTTTATGTATTCAATATGTTGAGTCAGTTTGTTTCTGGGAGCCTCTTTAGGTTGGTTCCTTGTTTCTTCTTGATACAGCCTGTTAGGTGCCAATAACTCCCTTGATTTCTAGACAGTAAGATGCCCAAGGTTTTTCATGTACATTTCCTCCCCTGGACCTAAGATCAGCCATTTCTCAAGTAACCCTTATTTCTTTTAGCCAGAAATGGTACCAAGTAAGTACGGTCACTGCTATTGGCTTTCTTTGTTTCTAGACATTTTTAGGAGGAAGAAGGTCAGATAATGATTTTTTAGAATAAATATATTATTTAACTCATAGTATGCTCTACCTAGTCTTACAGTATTACCATTTTATTCTAAGGGAGTAGCATATTAAGTTACAAACTACATGTATGATTCTTCAAGAAAGAATTTTTCATCAAGCGTTTTAGACTGATATTCTCAATTTCCACCTATGTTCATAAAGTCAAAGGGACTTTTTATTATTTTAGGGGGAAGTCAAGGATGAGAACTTTGCTTATGTAACCAATTGAATTAATCTTTTTCCAGATAACAATAAATATCACAGCCTCCACAGAATTTGTAACTTTCTAAGATATTAAGTATTTATATAAAAAGAAAAAATATATATGTTTGGATGTATAACTTAGTTTGCATTAGAAATTCCTTTCTTATATTAGAATTTAAGGAGACAGAAACCTCATTTGTGAGTTTTAAAAAACATAGTAAGCTGTAGTTTTTTTTTTTTCATCCAAGCAATTTCCCTGTAAGACAGTTGAGGCAAAAGGCTTTGCAATATCCATGTCACTCTGCTTCTATTAATTTTCATCTTTGTGAAGACCTTAATTTCATCGCTGTTATAATGAGATTCAGGGTCTCTTCCCTTTGGCCTATAATTTTTTTTAGTTGGCAGGAAGTGCAGTAGTTAAGAGTGACTGCTACTGAGTTCTCCTAGAGCAACAAAGCCTCTAGTTTTTTCAGCCATTTGCCCAAATCTCAATCTTCATAGAGCAAATATTAAAGGAAAAATACGGCACCTTAGAAATTGTCCATTGTGGGAAAAGCAAAAGGAAGCTTTTTTCTCTCTGAAAACCTATACATTTTACATAACCATTTGACTCAAACATCTTAGAACTATTCCAAATGTCGGGCCGGGTGCAGTGGTTCATGCCTGTAATCCCAGCACTTTGGGAAGCAGAGACGGGTGGATCACCTGAGGTCAGGAGTTTGAGACCAGCCTGGCCAAACATGGTGAAACTCCATCTCTACTAAAAATACAAAAAAATTAGCCATGCCTGGTGGCAGGTGCCTCTAATACTAGCTACTTGGGAGGCTGAGGCAGGAGGAATCACTTGAACCCGGGAGGTGGAGGTTGCAGTGAGCCGAGATCGCACCAGTGTACTCCAGCATAGACAAAAAGAGTGAGACTCCGTCTCAAAAAAAAAAAAAAAAAAAAAAAGAGCTATTCCAAATGTCATTTAACACTGTGGCTTTTTATTAACTAGGATCTTTATTTCAAGGGACAGCCTACATTTCAAGTAAGTATAACTACCTTGTTTAACAAACAACATTGACAAGTAACTTAAAACACATACAAAGAAAGCAAAAGGCAAATCTTCCTTTTTAGAAGCAAGTACTATAACCAGTTTCCTCTGGATCCCTTCAGAGATTCAAATACAATTAACTTGTATTTAAGTTAAAATTGGTTGCTTTTTAAAAATGTATGATTTTTAGAGGAGCAGAATGTGGGAAGTAAACAATAATTTAGATGAAACTCCAAGTAGATTTTATAAGATTTCTCTAAATCCCTTTATGTGCATTGAATAATTATTTTTCTATTTTAAATGTCTATCTAAAAGGTAGCTATATTTGTCTCATGTTTGGTAAAGATTAAAATGTACATATCAAGAATGTAATAAATAGTTCTTTTTAAAGATTGTTTTATTTTGTTGCTTTATTTTACATGATAACAGAAAATTCAAACAGTGCAATAAAAAATAAAGAAGAAAACAAAACACCCCCAAGCCTCACTACCAAATAACTAGTTCTTAACAGAAATTGCTAAGTTCTATTAGCTGGAAACATAATTTCCTGTTTTTGAAGATCAACTATTATTCTATATCATTTATTAGGCCACTGCACATATTCTTATCTGTCTAAATAATTGAAGCTCCTAATAAAAAACAACCCTGTCAACTTAGACCTAAATGGAGGTGTTTTATCATTTTATTCTTTCTCCACAGTTTCCATGGAAACATGACGGTTATGACAAGGCAGGAAGGGAGAATGATGACTGTTATTCAAAGATAAAAATGATCATAGAACTAAATACTTAGGATTAGTAAGAACTTAAAAAGCACCATGGAATTAGTGTTTGAGTTATTTAAGTAGTGAAGAGAAAATTAAATGCATATTCACCATGTAAGGTAAAGCGCAGCTAATATTTTCTCCCTAGAGTTTCCGTTTATGTGGCCTTTGTCTCTGGTTTTAACAATGTGAAGCTAAATACCAAAACAGTGTTTGATTAATGAAGTTCAATATTTAAAAAATAGGAAGTAAATTGCAATTTAGCTATCAATGCTAAGAAATTTGAAAAATAATATTTTTTCCTGTAATGTTTTACCTATTGACAATATTAAAGCACAATAAAAAGCTATATTATCCAGGTAATGACATTTTCATTTAAAAATGAAATATAGCACAATTAACTATCCCAAAGCATCAGCCACTTGCATCAAGGTAATAAAACAGAACCTTTTACTATCTGAGCTAATTAGTGTGAAATAATTAGGGAGACCACCTGAGGGCTTTCCTTACAGTGACACTTGCTGTATTGAATTGCTATGGTCTTATCCACTTCAAATTGAACTCCGAGAAAGTACCAGTTTAACACTTAAGTTAAATGCCTAAGAGATATTTTACTGAAATGAATGTTTTAGATGGTTTTGTGATGACAAAGAAATAGATCACATCATTTGGTAAACTAGTGTTTTTGGCATAACTCCTATATAAATGAGAATGGAAAGAGAGATGTATGCAAAATGGAATGTCCAGAAAACTCAAAGTGAGCTGGTTTAATGCCACTGCTTTTCATGTTTTCTGTTTTGTTTTTTTTTTTTTCTGTTTTTTCGCTTTAGCTCAACTAATATTAGTTTGTTTAGAAGACAACTAGCACCAAAATGAAGGTGTTGCTTTTGAGCATAGCTACCCATTTTATATATTTATTAACCAAAACTATATCTACAATCAAAAAGCAGGCATAAGATATCAACCAGCATTCTTAGTGATGTTAGTCCTAATAATTTTGTGAGTTGCATTTTTCTCTAAGTAGCAGAATTAAAATTGGTTGAGGATCCAAGTCTCTGTCTAAACTTCTTGATCTTCTTTTCAATCTATAAATACAGATAAAGTTTATCAATGTGTGCTGGGTTCATTATATTACTGGAAGATTGCAAAACACAGGCGTGTTTTTAAAAACCTGCCATTCGTAGTTACAACCCTTCAAAATTAAGCTAAGGCTTTTAAATTTGTTAATTTTTATTTACTTTAGTGATCACTTATAAGTAATACCTCACATTGCTAAGCCCATTCTTATTGACTTCAAATTTTAGAATGTCTGAATCACAGTTTTTAATTTTAATTAAATATTTCTATCAATTTTGAATTTATATTTATGGATTAATTATCCTAATGGAATCATTTAAATAAAAAACCTATAGTCAGATATTTGCTAAGAATGTTTTGTGTTAACATATATGAATTGGGTATAGTCAGGAAAAAGTCTAACCCTATGATTTTCATGGTTCAAATGAGAACTGAAAAAATGGAAATTGATCCCAATTAGTGATATGTGTAATGGTTGGTTAAACATGCAAAGAAATGTTTTTTGTTTTTTGTTTTTTTTTAAGATGGAGTCTCGCTCTGTTGCCCAGGCTGGAGAGCAGTGGCACGATCTCGGCTCACTGCAAGCTCTGCCTCCCGTGTTCATGCCATTCTCCTGCCTCAACCCCCCGAGTAGCTAGGACTACAGGCGCCCACCACCATGCCTGGCTAATTCTTCTGGTATTTTTTAGTAGAGATGGGGTTTCACCATGTTAGCCAGGATGGTCTCAATCTCCTGACCTTATGATCCGCCTGCCTCAGCCTCCCAAAGTGCTGGGATTACAGGCGTGAGCCACCACGCCAGGCCAAGAAATTCTTTAAGGATCATACTTGAGTCTTGTCTTTGTTAACATCTTAATTACCTAAAAGATGCATTCAACAAATCTATAATTTAAAATGTAGGTATTATTCCCTGGGAAGTATTGCAAACACATGAGAGGAAAAGAATGCACAAAATGGAGCAAGTTGGAAAGGAAATTAATTAAAACATAAATTAGAAAAGCAAGGCTTACCAGCTTGCACCATAGTCATCTGAAACTCATGTATTTACCAACAAGGAAAGATACTCATTTTGGTTAGATGAAAGCAGGAGGTTTGGGAATTATGTAAAGAGACTCCAGGGTGTGTGTTAGATAGTAAATTGGAGGTGAACTTGCTAATGCAGCATTATACTGCCACAGAAGTAGAGCTGGTATTATTGGGGATTTGTGGGCAGATAGGCTCTATTAGAAGTAGATAATAATTATATAAATAAAACTTCCCTGGGTGAAGGATTCTCAAAATATTTTCTATTATCAAATCAATATTTCAAAACCTCTTTGAAATAAGTTATTATGATAGTGTCATGTTGAATAAATCTACTGTGATTGTATACTAATTATGATGTAGACGTTAACTAAATAGTAGAAAGTGCTATTTAGTGTAGCAGTATCTCTAAATTTGTGTTCATCTTAGACAATACTTTAGGCAATAATAATAATTGTAGCCACAATAGTAATAGCGAATGTGATGGAGATGCTCACTTTGTGCAGGTTCACTACAATTTTATTAGGAAAACACTTGTAGGTTTCTATTTTATAAAGGATGAAACAGATACAGATAAGTTTTTTTTTCCAATTTTTGTCTGGACATTCAGATTTTTTTGTGTATTTCCTCGTAAAGTTATCAGTGTTAGATCTCAGAGTTCTAAATTGAACCTTGCTTCATGAGATAATCTCTAAAGATGCAAAAGAATTGGATCCCTTCATACATTCCACCCCAGCATGAGAAATGAGCTCATGTTGGACTTCAAACATAGGCTGGATAAAAATAAGTAAACATGTCAGCTGAGGACAAGATTATACCAAGTGATTCCACTGCTTGTTGTTTCAAAGCACATTTTGATATAATCGGAATGATATCAAGATAATAGAAACATTTACTCATGACAAATGTTGTGTCCTTGTGAAGACTATAGAACAAGCTTCATCTGGTATAAGAGAAACTCTGAGGTATAGGTCACAGTGCTGCACATGAAACCACCAGAAAACTGAGACACTGACACGTTTATTCTGGCTGTTTTCCTTGCTAAATCACAGTCCCACATGGTTAGTCCGCTTGAAAACTTTGAGTAAGTCTTCTAATAGCAGGGGGGTCACACTGGGTCAGTATCCTTCACTTACACAACTTCAGAGGTGGGAGAGATCTCCAAGTCCAGCTCCTTCATTCTGTAGAAGAGAAAACTCAGTTATTCTAGAGATGTGGACTTAGTCATCTTAATACCAGACTTTATGGAGACTGAAGAAATATGGCTTTTGAACATTACTGTATTCATGGATGAAATACAGAACAAGTACAAAGCTTCTTCCTGCTAGTGACAGGCACTCTGGGATGTTTAATGAGCCTTTTCTGGTCACTAGGGTACCGTTTAGAGCACTGAAGCAGTTGATTTACAATATGGTGCACAGAGGAATGTCTCAGAGCTCCCTTTTACCCACTGGGAGGACACAAAGTGGCATTATTTCATTACTCATGGCAGTTCATCTTTGAGTATGATTCTATTCACATAATGCTGACAGAAAAATACAAACACAATGTTATAAATGTTCAAATAGTTTATTATATTTTGCCTAATGTATTTGTGTGACTGAGCTTCTTCATTGTTTTCCAGATAGATACACATTAAAACTTGAACATCTGTAGTATATGGTTTTGAGAAACTAAATTTGAAAATTGCATCTCTTAAGGGTATAATTACTTGACTTAATTGGCATGCAGTTTGATAAATATTTGTTCTGTGGAAAGGAATAATTTGTTTGAGAACTTCATTGATGACTGATAGACATAGTTTTTATGACTTAGCATCCTGTAATTGAGCCAAAGAAATTGTGTTTACAATGGCATACACAGTGTAATCTAACTCAAGAGAAAGGAAAAATAATAATTTTGTAATGTCCGAGAATGACTTCAGGAAGGAAGAAACAATGAGCAAATAGAATCAGGAAAATCTCTAATCATTAGAATGATAATAAAGGTAGTAATGACATTATATTAGTTTTCTGTGACTAATGTGACAAATTACCACAAACTGGGTGGTTTAAAATAACAGAAATTTATTCTCTCACACGTCTGGAGCCCAGAATTCCTACATTAGTGTCACAGGGCCCAATCAAGATACCAGAAGCACACTTCTTCTGTAGGTTCTGGAGGAGAATCAAGTTCTCTCCTCTTCAGACTCTGGTGGCTACTGGCGTTCTGTGGTTTGTGGTTGCGTCACTCCAATCTTTATCTCTGTCTTTACCTTTCCTTTTGGGGTGTGAGTGTGTGTGTGTGTGTGTGTGTGTGTGTGTGGGTGCATGAGTGTGTAAGCTCACTCTGTTTCCTTTTCTTAAGCATACTTGAGATAGTATTTAGGGTCTATTTACAGGTTCCAGGAATTAGGATCATCTTTGGGGAACCATTTTTCAGCCTGCCACAGAGAAGTTAACTGGCTGTGTTAGCACTGCGTATCATGGCCACTTTTGCCTTTCAGACTGCAGAGAATGCTACTTTGAACACACCCAACATGACATTTGATGAAGGATGAGATTGGATTCCAACCATCCTTGCTCTTTCTTTTTTTTCCCAATTCTCTTTCAATCTAAGGTTTTTCTTCCTAGGCTCAATGTAGAGAGCATATTCTTTAAAGTTTTCAGGTATCTTTCCTCACCTTCTCACCCTGATATTTTGACGTGGGCATTTCTTTTAAAGACTACTAGGTACTTACTGTATTATCCTCCCTATTGTGTTATCCTCCACTCATAGAAGAGTGAAGATTCTCCTTGTTCTCTTGGAGAGAAAAGGAAAACCAGTAGAAAATTGCTGAACTCTACATCCCCCTAAATCAAACACATCTTCACTCAAAGATCATACTTGCTATGTATTCTAACCAGACCCCCTAAATTGTGTGCCCTGGGTTAGAAAATTCCAAAAGGCCACTGACCAGTCTCAGCATTACCCATGGAATAACTGTGTTTGTTTACATTTTAGGGAAAATTCCCAAACAATGTATTCATTGTCTTCTCGTAACTATTGTCTACAGGGATCTTCATGCTGAGACTTAACGCTTCCATAAATAAGAGGTTCGGCTTTGCCAGAGCCCTACAGGAAGAGATTATGAAACACTGGGAACTTCTTGAAGTTCCCAGCCCAAAGCCCCCTCCCTGGAATTACTCCATGACCCCAGTACAGATATTTCTCCCTCAAATAAACATACCTCATATGCATAAGGGAGATTCCCCAGGTCCTTTTTAAGGATGCAGACCTTGGGGAGCAGCAGAGTATTTGTGCTAGGACAACCAGTGGAGCAGTTACCATCTCTTTCTCCTACACTTCGCAAAAAGCTTTGTAAAATTTATAAGATCATGAAAGAGTAATGTGGACTAATGAATATACCTTTTCAGGACAATTCGTTGGAATTGAATGCTTGGTTTGTGCCAGGCACTGAGCTAAGCATTTTATTTCTATTCTTTCATTTAATCCTTTGAGTTAGGGTCTCCTCATTATTATTATCCTCATTTTCTTGTTTTTGTTATATTTTGTTTGTTTTTATCTTTTAGTTGCAGAATACATGTGTAAGTTTGTTATGTAGGTAAATTGTGTTGTGGGCATTTGGTATACAAATTTCATCACCCAAGTAATAACCATAGTACCTAACAGATAGTTTTGCAATCCTCACCCTTGTCCCACCCTCTACTATCAAATAGGCCCTGGTGTCTATTGTTCCCTTCTTGGTGTTCATGTATACTCAGTGTTTAGCTGCTACTTATAAGTGATAACAGACAGTATTTGGTTTTCTGTTCCTGCCTTAGTTCGCTTAGGATAATGGCCTCCAGCTCTATCTTTGCTGTTGCAAAGGACATGATCTCATTCTTTTTGTGGCTGCATAATATTCCATAGTGTATACATACCACATTTTCTTTATCCAGTTTACCACTGACAGGCATTTAGGTTGGTTCCATGTCTTTGCTATTGTGAATAGTGCTGCAATGATCATATGTGTGCATATGTCTTTATGGTAGAACAATTTATATTCCTTTGGGTATATACTCAATACTGGATTTCTGGGTTGAACAGTAGTTCTGCTTTAAGTTCTTTGAGAAATTATTAAACTGCTTTCAGCAATGGCTTAACTAATTAACATTCCCACTAGCAGTGTATAAGTGTTCCCTTTTCACCACAACCTCACCAGCATCTGTTATTTTTTGACTTTTTAGTAATAGCCATTCTGACTAGTGTGAGATATCTCATTGTGATTTAGATATGCATTTCTCTAATAATTAATGCCGTTGAGCATTTTTTTCATATGCTTGTTGGCTGCATGCATGTCTCTTTTGAAAAGTGTCTGGTCATGTCCTTTGCCCACTGTTTAATGAGGTTGTATTTTACTTGTTAATTTGTTTAAATTCCTTATAGATTCTAGATATTAACTCTTTGTTAGATTCATAGTTTGCAATATTTTCTTCCATTCTGTAGGTTATCTGTTTATTGATAGTTTCTTTTGCTTTGCAGAAACTCTTTAGTGTAATTACGTCCCATTTGCCAGCTTTTGTTTTTGTTGCAATTTCTTTGGTGCCTTCATTATGAAATCTTTGCCAGTGCCTGTGTCCAGAATGGTATTTCCTAGGTTATCTTCAAGGATTTTTATACTTCTATGCTTTGCATTTAAGTATTCAATCCATCTTGAGTTGATTTTTATATATAGTATAAGGAAGGGGTACAGTTTCAATCATCTGCATATAGCTAGCCAGTCATTCCAGCACTATTTATTAAATATAGAGTCCTTTCTCCATTGATTGTTTACATTCATGTTGTCGAAGATCAAATGTTTATAGGTGTGCAGCTTTATTTCTGGGCTTTTATTCCATTCTATTGGTTTATTTGTCTGTTTTTGTACTAGCATCATGCTGTTTTGGTTACTGTATCCTGTAATATAGTTTGATGTCAAGTACTGTGATGCTTCTAAGTTTGTTCATTTTTCTTAGGATTGATGTGGCTACTGGGCTTTTTTTGGCTCCACATGAATTTTAGAATAGTTTTTTTCCTAATGCCGTGAAGAATATCATTGGTAGTTTGATAGTAATAATACTGAATCTGTAAATTGCTTTGGGCAGTATGGCCATTTTAATAATATTAATTCTGCCTATTTATGAGCATAAAATGTTTTTTCATTTCTTTATGTCATCTCTGATTTCTTCCAGCAGTGTTGTGTAATTCACTTTGTAGAATTCACCTCCCTGACTAGCTGTATTCCTAGGTATTTTATTTTTTGTGTGGGTGGCTACTGTGAATGAGATTGCATTCTTGATTTGGCACTCAGCTTGAATGTTGTTGTTATAGAGATGCAACTGATATATGTGCATTGATTTTGTGTCCTGAAACTTTGCTGAAGTTGTTTTTCAGATCTAGGAGCTTTCAGGTAGAGACTATGAAGTTTTATAGATGTAAAATCATATTGTCTGCAAACAGAGATAGTTTGACTTCCTCTCTTCCTATTTGGATGCCTTTTATTTTTTTCTTGCCTGATTGCTCTGGCTATGAATTCCAGTACTATGCTGAATAGGAATGGTGAGAACTGGTATCTTTGTCTTGTTCCAATTCTCAAGGGGAATGCTTCCAGGTTTTGCTTATTCTTTATGATGTTTCCATAGATGGCTCTTATTATTTTGAAGTATGTTCCTTCAATGCCTGGTTTGTCAAGGGTTTTTAACATGAAGGGATATTGAATTTTACCAAAAATCCTTTTTGGCATCTACTGATAAGATCTTATGGTTTTTGTTTTTAGTTCCACTTATGTGATGAATCGCATTTATTGATTTGTATATATGGAACTAACCTTGCATCCCAGTGATAAAGCCTACTTGATCATGGTGGATTAGCTTTTTGATGTGCTGCTGGTATTTTGTTGAGGATTTTTACATCTATGTTCATCAAGGATATTGGCCTGGTGATTTCTTTTTTGGTTGTGTCTCTGCTAGATTTTGGTATCAGAATAATGCTAGCCCCATAGAATGAGTTAGGGAACAGTCCCTCTTCCTCAATTCTTTGGAATAGTTTCCACAGAAATGGTACCAGTTCTTCTTTATACATCTTACAGAATTCGACTATCAATCCACCTGGGCTTTTTTTTTTTTTTTTTGGTTAATGGGCTTTTTATTACTGATTTAATTTTGGAATATATTATGACCTGTTTAGGGTTTCAGTATCTTCCTCATTCAATCTTGAGAGGTGGTAAGTAACCAGCAATCTATCCATTTGTTGTAGCTTTTCTAGTTTGTTTGCATAGAGGTGTTATAATAATCTCAGAGGGTTTTGTATTTCTGTGGAGTCAGTGGCATTGTCTCCTTTATCATTTCTGATTGTGTTTATTTGGATCTTCTCTCTCTTTTCTCTAGCTAAGTCTCTAACATTCTTATTTATTCTTTCAAAGAACTAACTTCTAGTTTTATTGATCTTCATATGGTTTTTCACATCTCAATTTTCTTCAGTTCAGCTCTGATTTTGGTTATTCCTTGTCTTCTGCTAGCTTTGGGGTTGGTTTGCTCTTGTTTATCTAGTTCCTCTAGATATGATGTTAGGTTGTTAATTTGTGATCTTCTAACTTTTTGATGTGGCCATTTAGTGCTGTAAACTCTCCTTTTAACACTGCTTTAGCTGTGTCTCAGTGATTCTGGTATATTGTATCTTTGTTCTCATCAGTTTCAAATAATTCCTTGATTTCTGCCTTAATTTCATTGTTTAACCCAAAGTAAATCAGGAGCATGTTGTTTAATTTCCATATAATTGTATGGTTTTAAGTGATCTTCTTTGTATTGATTTCTATTTTTATTGCATTATGGTCTGAGAGTGTGGTGGGTATAATTTCATTTTTTTAAAATTTGTTGAGAATTATTTTATGGTCAACTATGTAGTCAATTTTAGAGTATGTGCCATATGCAGATGAGACTAATGCAGATTCTGATGTTTTGGGGTGAAGTGTACTATAGGTAGACGTCTGTTAGGTTTATTTGGTCAAGGGTTGAGTTCAGGTCCCGAATATCTTTGTTAGTTTTCTGCCTCAATGATCTATCTAACAAGTGGGGTGTAGAAGTGTCCCACTATTATTGTGTGGTTACATAAGTTTCTTTGTAGGTCTCTAAGAACTTGTTTTATGAATCTGGGTGCTCATGCATTGGATGCATGTATATTTAGGAGAGTTAGGTCTTCTTATTGACTTGAACATTTTACCATTATATAATGCCCTTCTTTGCCTTTATTTATCATTGTCGGCTTAAAGTCTGTTTTGTCTGAAGTTAGAATAGCAACCCATGCTTTTGTTTTGTTTTGTTTTTCATTTACTTGGTAGATTTTTCTCCATCCCTTTACTTTGAGCTGATGCGAGTCATTGCATGTGAGATGGGTCTCTTGAAGACAGCATACAATTGGGTCTTGCTTCTATGTCCAACTTGTCGCTCTGTGCCTTTTCATTGTGGCATTTAGCCTGTTTACAATCAAGGTTAATATTAATATGTGTGGATTTGATCCTGTCACCATGTTGTTAGCTGCTTATTTTTTTTGAGATGGAGTCTCGCTCTGTTTCCCAGGCTGGAATGCAGTGGCGTAATCTCGGCTTACTGCAGCCTCCACCTCCCAGGTTCCAGCAATTCTGCCTCAGCCTCCTGGGTAGCTGAGATTACAGGCATGCGCCACATGCCCAGCTAATTTTTTATTTTCAGTAGAGACCATGTTGGCCAGGCTGGTCTCAAACACCTGACCTCAGATGATCTGCCCACCTCGGCCTCCCAAAGTGCTAGGATTACAGGCCTGAGCCACTGCGCCCAACTGTTAGCTGGTTATTATGCAGACTTGATTTCGTAGTTGCTTTATAATGTGGGAAGTCAGGGACCCTGAATGGAGGGACCGGCTGAAGCCATGGCAGAAGAACATAAATTGTGACGATTTCACGGACATTTATTAGTTCCCCAAGTTAATACTTTGATAATTTCTTACGCCTGTCTTTACTGCAGTTTCTGAACATAAATTGTGAAGATTTCATGGACATTTATTACTTCCCCAATCAATACTCTTGTGATTTCCTATGCCTGTCTTTACTTTAATCACTTAATCCCATCATCTTTGTAAACTGAGGATGTATGTCACCTCGGGACCCTGTGATGATTGTGTTAACTGCACAAATTGTTTATAGAACATGTGTGTTTGAACAATATGAAATCCGGGCACCTTAAGAACAGGATAACAGCGATTTTCAGGGAACAAGGGAGATAACCTTAAAGTCTGGCTGCATGTGGGCCAGGCAGGACAGAGCCATATTTCTCTTATTACCAAAAACGGGTAAGAGAAATATCACTGAATTCTCTCCCCAGTAAGGAATATTAATAATTAACAGCCCTGGGAAAAGAATGCATTCCCAGGGTGGGGCCTCTAAAATGGCTGCCCTGGGAGTGTCTGCCTTATGCAGATGTAGATAGGGATGAAACATGCCCTAGTCTCCTGCAGCGCCCCCAGGCTTGCTAGGATTAGGAAATTCCAGCCTGGCGAATTCTAGTCAGAACAGTTCTCTGCTCTTGAACCCTGACAATGTGTGCACAGCAGGACATGGAAGTTCATTAGTGATTCTAGTTTCTCCCTGACCTTCTGCCTTGTGATCTTTTGTCGCCCTTGAAGCATGTGATCTCTGTGACCCACACCCTATTCGTACACTCCCTCCCCTTTGAAAATTGCTAATAAAAACTTGCTGGTTTTATGGCTCAGGGGGCATCACGGAACCTATCAATATGTGATGTCTCCCCCGGACACCCAGTTTTTAAAATTTCTCTCTTTGTACTCTTTCCCTTTACTTCTCAGACCGGCCAACACTTAGGGAAATAGAAAAGAACCCACGTTGAATTATTGGGGTGGGTTCCCCCAATAATAATGTCAATGGTCTATGTACTTTAAAAGTGTGTTTTTTTGGTGGCTGGTAATGGTAATTTTTTTAATGTTTAGCATTTCCTTAAGAACTTCTTGTAAGGCAGGTCTGCTAGTAACAAATTTTTTTAGCATGTGCTAGTCTGAAAAGGATTTTATTTCTCCTTCATTTATGAAGGTTTGTTTGGCTGGATATGAAAATCTTTGTTGGAATTTCTTTTTTTTAAGAATGTTTACTATAGGTAACCAGTATCTTCTGACCTGTGGGATTTCTGCTGAAAGTTCTGCCTTTAGCCTGATGGGATTCCCTTTGTAGGTGACCTGCTCCTCCTCTCTAGCTGCTTAAAATTTTTTTTTCTTTCATGTCAACCTTGGAGTGTCTGATGACTATGTGTGTTGGGGATGGTCGTCTTGTATAGTATCTTTCAGGGATTCTCTCCATTTCCTGAATTTGAATGTTGACCTCTCTGGTGAGGTTGGAGAAATTGCCATGAATGATTTCCTCAAATATGCCTTGCAAGTTGCTTGCTTTCTCTCCCTCTCTTTCAGGGATTCCAATGAGTCATAGATTTGATCTCTTTACATTATCCCATATTTGTTCATCTTTTTAATTCTTTTTTCTTTATTTTTGTTTGAAAGTTAATTCAGAGAACCAGTCTTCCAGCTCTGAGATATATTTTTTGTCTCAGCTTGGTCTATTCTGCTGTTAATATTTGTTATTGTATTATGAAATTCCTGTAGTGTGTCCTTCAGCTCCATCAGATCAGTTTGTTTCTTTCTCTAAATGGCCATTTTGTCTTTCAGCTCCTATATTGTTTTATTGTATTTCTTAGATTCCTTGGATTGGGTTTTGTCTTTCTCTTGAATCTCCATGATCTTCACTCCTCTCTATATTCTGAATTCTGTGTCTGTCATTTCAGCCATTTTAGCCTGGTTAAAAACCATTGCTGGGGAACTAGTGCAGTTGTTTGGAGGTAAGAAGGCATCCTGGCTTTTTGAGTTGCCAGAGTTCTTGCACTGGTTCTTTCTCAACTGTGTAGGGTGATGTTCCTTAATCTTTGAAGTTGCTGTCCTTTAGATGGGGTGTTTTGCTTTTATATTCTTTGATGCCCTCAAACCCTGGGGTTTAATTGTGTTATAAGATGGTTTCAGTTGACTGGCTTCATTTTTGGAAGATTTCAGGGGCCAGGGCTCAGCCCAGATACTCCTGGACTGTGTGATTTAATGCTAGAGGGCTGGTACTGGGCCCCAGTTCTATTCTATCTCCCCTGGAGGTTAGGAACGTGCTGCACTGGAGAGGCTGAGGAGTTTCCATTTTGCTGTCCACAACACTGATGGGGGTCAACAACCAAAGTGCTTCGTCAGAACAGTGGCAGAGTTATATGTGCTGGCTTTTGCATGCCAGCAGCCACAGTGCAGTGGCACAGTGTGGTGTCTGCACATCAGCTTGGGCACAATGGTGGTAAAAGTCGGTTGGCAGTGTCCACGTGTGCATTTGCACAGACAGTGGCATGATGAGATGCCTTCATGCCAACAGGGGCATTGCAATGGCATTCATGCACACTTACACCAGTAGTGGCAGTGTGGCAGACTGCACATCATTGGGAGTAGGGCTATGGAGTGTGCTCATGTTGCATGCACACATGTGTGCCAGCAGGGGAGGGGAGACGAGGTCTACCTGCACTTGCATGCCCTGGAAAAACAGTGGGAGGGCTGTAGGTGAGTGCCTGCTAGCAGAGCAGGAGTGGGAGGTTGCTGTGTGGAGAGGCTGTATGCAGGCTAGTCTGCTAGGGCTCTCTGATGGTCAGGTTCAGTCTGCTGGTGAGGGAGCTATGATGAGGGCCTCCTGGTTGGGCATCCAAGGCTACATTAAAAGTGGACATGGCCAGGCTGGAGCTCCAGTACAGGTCAGCAGACAGTCAGGTACTCAGATCAGACTGGCCCCATTCCACAAGCAAGACCACCCTGCTTTCTTCAGGTCTGACAGTCAACCAAAGGCTAACACCACCTAGAGGTACATGGTGAGCCTTGGGTGATAAGCGTCCTTGGCTGTGCTCCACAGCAGCCATTTCTGCACCAAACCTTGAAGCTCCACATAGGCTGAAGTACTGCCCTGCCACCTCTCTAAGCAGCAATCCCTGCTAGCTTAAGTGTCTGTGGGAGTTGTGGGATCTCCTGCAGCTGAGATTCCAGGGGTCTATGGCAAAAGCAGACCACTCCTTACCTGTTCAACTCACCTCTTCCCCAAGGATCTCTGGGGGCCAGGAGTGAGCCCCATTGCTCAGCAGCCCCATGCAGGGTTCCCAGCTTACTCTCCCTTCAGCCCAGTGTCTGCATCCTCCCTTCTCCACTCTCAATGCCTTCCCTCTGAAGATCTGCCTGGAGTGTGACTGTCTTCCCAATGTTCAAGTATCCCAGTGGGAGATATTCCTCCTGGCAGCATCTAGTAGTCCTTCTTGGTCTCCCTTCCATCTCAACCTCTATTATCCTATTTTCCAGGTGAGGAATCTGAGGCTCAGAGAGATTAAATGACCTCACAGATAGCTGTGGAGTTGAAGGCTACACTGTGAGGCAGCAGTAGGGTCAAGATTTGAAGCAATCTGTCTCCAGAATTTGTCTTTTTAACCCTAAGCACACTGTCTTGTGACCATAGTTATGATCTTGTTATAGCCTTGCTTTTAATCTGAGAGTATTCATGAATCTCTTTGAATGTGAAAGTCTTCCTTTCTTATGTTACAAATGAAAGGCACTCAAGATAAAAAGGAAAACAATCCCTTACAAAACTGCTTCTGAATCTTCTGTTGGTAGCTTAACCATGGGCTATGAAACATATAAACTATGATATTTTAGATCCTGTCATAATTTAAAAGTACTAACGAGACTTATTCTGCAAACAATTCTGTATAGCATAAATACTTTTTCTCTATCATATTTATCGCATCACAGAAGTATTATGGTAAAATGCTTTACCGTAAAATCCTCCAGCATCATATATCTGCATATTTAGACAGCTGAGTTCATCTTTAAATCAGCATTACCAAATCCACTTATGAACAACTGAAACAAATGCACAACCACTCAGAGCTGACACTAGGACACTTACACACCATTAATGTTCTACTGGGAGTTTCAAGTAACGCTGTATCCATTAAGAGAAAGGAAATTGTAGAAAGATGATCTTTAAGGCAATGACAAGTGAAATGGCAAATTATTTCTGCCCTAAAGGCAATAATTTTTCCATTTGGTCATGAAATATTGGCTATATTATTCTTTTAAAAGCCTGTTATTTAACTATTATTTTATAATTTATATATTCTACATAGTTTATGTTGTATATAAGTTTATGTGGGGACATATTCTAATGAAGTTTACCTACAGCTAGATTACTAGCCTCACTTCAAAACACAATACTAAGACTTTATTATTTAGAAGTCTTTAAAAGTTTGCCTCTAAGTGTTTTTTGTTTGTTTTCACGGAAATATTTTAATAATGTAGAAAATATGCTTAAGAGAGAGAAAATGATATCAGCACATTTCTAACTATATTATATTTGGGTAAAATCCTAACTAAAGAAAAATGTTATTGATAAGTTGCCATTAAGCTTCTCTTACTAAGAGGAATATTGCCCTGGAGTAGGGGTCCATAAAGTTTTTCTGTAATGAGCTTTGTAGTGAATATTTTCAGCCCTCCAGACCTACTTATCTCTGCTGTTGCAGTACAGAAGCAGTCACAGGCAATATATAAACAAATGGAAATGGTTGTGTTTCAATAAAACTTTATTTATGGAGCCCGAGACCTGAATTACATGTAATTTTCATGTGTCAGAAAGTATTACACTTCTTTTTATATTATTTCCAACCATTTAAAAATGTCATAATAATTCTTAACAAACTGGCCACACACACAAAATAAAACAGGCCCAGGCTGGATTTTACCTTGAGTTGTCTATTACTAATTCTTTCAAAGAATATTATATTCATGTCAAGGGCCTCATTTAATATTAAAAATAATTTTTGCAGGGAATTGATGAGCAGGTGAAGAGGAGAGTATTGAGAATATCAAAGGAGTTTTAGAACCTTTTTTCACAAAAAATATTTTGCTCTTGACAGGTGTTTTTTTGCCAGAAGTCATAATCTCATGAGGCTCAGACTTTAACAAAACTGAAATCTTGATTTTCCTCAAACCTGCTTCTCCTCTAATTTTCTCTATATCACAAAGCGGCAGCACCATCCATCCCCTTCTCCCTCATCACCCATCTCAAATCCATCAGCAAATATGCGTGCCTGTTCCTTCTAGGAGTCCCTGGTTGCCACGACCTATTCATACCAACACTCTCTCTCACCTGATCCACCACATTAATTCCCAGCTGACTTCCCCTCCCTGTGACTCCCCAGCAACAATCCATCTTTAGCAACATATCTTGAGTAACCATTTGCAAATCAGAAATCTGATGATGGTACACATACTAGCTGCAATCTGGGCCAAGTTAACACAGTACCTTAAGATTCCATTTCCTCTTCTGTAAATGGAAGGAGCAATTATCCGTGCTTCTGATTTGATGTGAAGATTAAGTGGCTAATGTTAAACATTTAGATGATGCCTATTCTGCAATCTCTATTTAATGAACTAGGGCCCATAAGATGGTTGCTACTATCATCATTAGTATTGTCATCATCATTATCACTCTCCTAATTAAAATGGATTGCTGTTAGAATAAAATCAAAACGTGTCATCTCTTAGGTCTTGCGGAAGCTACCTGCCTCTCCTTGCCTGGCTTATGTTTGAAACTTGTTAAGTCTCGGCCACTAGATCTTATTTTAGTTTCTCAGGCACTCCAACCTCTCCAGGACCGTCACAGCTGCACCCTCCTATTCCTGTCACTGGATTCTTAATGTAAATGTCACTTCCTCAGAGAGGCCTTCCCTGACCACTCATTTAAAAAATATTTTCCACAAACTCACATCCTACGCAATGACAGAATTCTGCTTGTTTCTTTTATAACAATTCTCATGGTAGGTTATTTGTTAATGCATTTATTTCTATATTTTTATTAGAATATAGCTTCCAGGAGAGAGATGAGCCTGTCTCCTTCATCACTGTATGCAAATATTGGTCTTCTATAAACATTTATGGCATAAAACAAAGAAAGATGAAATCTCCGAGATATCTGCTAATTTTATTCAAATTCTGATACAGTCATTTAAATTCATCAAACTCTAAGTGGTCAATAAGGAGGCTCACTCATTCTTCTGTCCATTTATCCAGCAAACATGTATCAAGTACCTTCTGAGTTAGCCCTGTGCAAATTATAGAGGATTAAAAGCCTTGGTAGTTGCCTTCAAAGAATTTATAACATAATTGCATAAGTTGTCATTTAAAAGTACATATCAAAAATATATACATCAATGAGTCAATATACTTATTTTCTTCAGGTTTAAGTTTTAATTTTCTTTTATCAAAACATTCATCATATAAAATAGCACCTCTAACTGGCACCATCAGTTATATAGTAAGCATTTATTGAACATGTGTCAGCTACTATACTAAGCAATGAAATTCTACTTGGATTTCTTTTTCCTGCTACACTTCACTTTTTAATAGAAAGAAGCAAGTATCATCCAAATCAGTTATCAGATAGTCTGTTTTTTTAAAGTTTGTAGTTTTTGTCTTGGGATCTGTATACACGTATCATGTTCTGCTTTCCTTTCTGCCTGGGCTACAGTCCCCACAGGAATTCATATTGACCCTGATGCACTGCAAGGTCTTTGATACAAGGGAGAGATTGTATTTTACCTAGTATTCTAACTATATCCAGAAAATATATGGAGACACATTCAAGAAAATTTTTCACAACTAATTATTTAAAGAAAAGCATTCCTGCCCTTAAAAAGGTTAAATCTTCATAATCCAATGAACAAGGACAGCCTATAACCAGCTGTCCGGTTGTAGGTTTTGTTTGCGAGTTCAACCGTCACTTGGTTATTTATTTCTATGTAAGATTTATGCATGCGTTTAGAAATTGCTACTATCAGATGGTACAGTAATGATATTTTCCTGGGCCAAACCAATAGATTTTCACAATATGTAGTTAATTCAGAGAGACAATTCTACTGAATTGTCTTTATTACAAATGTGGATATTAATTAAAACTTCTGAAATGAAGTAACTTAAAAAATACACAAATACCTATCCTGTTAAAAAAAAAAAGAAAAGTAATTCAGTAATTGGTTAGCAAAGTAACAGGGGGGTGATGAATGTTACTACGGAAAGTGGAAGATATGAACGCACTTAAATGATCTGCTAAGAACTCTGTGATCTGTGGCAATTCTATCCCTCCACATTCAGTTTCTGTATCTTAAAAAAATAGAAAAAAAAAACTTGTATGAAAAGATTTCTATAAATCTTATATTTCTAAAGTTACATGAATTCAATACCACTTACCTGAACATTGGCAGTGTGTTTTAATGCAAATTAACTTTTTTATTAGGTGTTAAAACATTTTTATTACTGGTGTTAAAAGGAAAACTTTTTAGACAAATTTAACAGAATTTAATTGAGCCAAGAAAGACTTGCAAATTGGGCACCCCCCAGAACCAAAATAAATTCATAGCAACTCTGGGGCTGCCACATGGTCAGATAACATTTATGGACAGAAAAAGGAAAATGAGGTACAAAAGAACAGAAATGAGGTACAGAAACAGCTGGATTGGTTACAGCTCAGCATCTGCTTTAGTCAGACAAGGTTTGAGCAATCGGCCACCAGTGATTGGCCGAAGCTCTCTGATCGATGCAAGAGTAGGTTACGGTCTGTTTACACTTCATTAGGTTACAGTTCACTGTATGGAGAAACCTTTCGGGTGAACTTAAAATAGGAAAGGAGGCAGCTTTAGGCTAAGCTTAATTTAACACTGGTAATTCACTTGCCTCCTCAACTGTTAATGTAACTACCATCACAAACTTTAACACCTCCAAGAAGAGAATTTTTTTCCCTGTTCCTTGATTTAAAAAAAAAAAAGAGAATTAAAAAGATAACATATACTTTCTCATCTCATATACTGTAGCTTTTGTATCTTCTCATCCATATGGCTGGTCGGGGGAGAGGGGTGGTGTAGAGGAGAGAGAGAGAGATTAAAAAAAGAGAGAAATAACTAGTTATAAGGCAGAATTATCTTTCTGATTGCATGAAACCCAAAGATCATTTTCTCTCCAACAGAAATCTTTTCAGTAACCTCAATCCATGTTTTGGCTTCATTTTTTATTATGCTTTAACTGGATTATGGAATAAAACCAAATTTCAATTTGGTTTCTGTTAGATATGGTTTTTCTCAAAGGGATTGTAGCTTTTTCCTATTAAAAAGTCAAATTTACCTTCAGTGAAAACACTAAAAGAAAATTGAGCAGGAATTTCATCATAGAGTGAGCTTGTCATAAGAACAAGTTAGATATCCATGGGAAAGTTCAGCAACTCTCAAAGTGCTTTATATCAGTGGTCCTGATAACCACTGTGTACATGAATGTTTACACACTAAGAAATTGACTTTTGCACTTAAAGCAAATAAACTTTCAAATAGCTAAATATTAATTCGGCTCTGAATATAAGTCAGCCACTATGTTATGACCCAAAGAAATAGAAGTTTAGTCCTGGCCCTCAAGAAGCTCAGTTGACTTTTAATAGCTTTACAAACTGAGTTGGCAACAAGTATATTCAAATGTGAAGAAAATCAGGAAACATCTCATCTGATTCTGTTTGGTAAAAAATTTGTTATGGGTTTATTTAAGACTCGTCATGAAAACATCATCCCTTATTTATGACACTATGTCCTAACATGCAGACTCAATGAAAATCTTAGCTGCTTTTTAGTGAAGCTCAAGGAAAAAGTCTTGATGACAACATAAGGAAGAGTCCATTTTAACATAGCAGCAATGCATTCATGAAATCTTAGCTGGAACCAGTTCAGACATGGACGTAGGATGTGCTTTGTCGCTCGTTAGGGAAAAAAGAGCCACTTATCTCATTGGACACTGTGGAGACTGATAGCAGGAAGCTGGGTTCAACTAAGTAACTTAGTAGAGCCATCTGGCTTCCAGGAATGGAATAGTCACTACAGAGATGGAGCAGAACTCTTGACTCAGCAGTGGGAGAGACTGGAAGAGAGGCAGTGGCTACCGTGAAAGAGCACACCAACTACAGAGCAGAGACAAATCCTTTAGGTAGCTGTCTTTTGAAATTCACTTTGTATTCTACCTCTATGTAAATGTAAATGTTAAGTGCCTCCATTATAAATAACTTATAAATAATACTAACACAACACATCCTTGATATTTACAAATAACTGCCCAGAAATTTTAAAAGGAAAATCAAACATACATTTAATACATTTACAAGAAATACCTTTTTAGAAAATGAAATGTATATGTTTCAAAATTTGATGAGCATCTATGATGTGGAATAAGCCTACTCTTTTCAAAGTCTGATTGGCAAATGGGAGAGTCCTCATTTACAGATCCCATCCAATATGCCAGCCATTCTCCTGGGTGATTAAGACACTGAGATGAATATATACCCTGCCCAAACTCTAGGATCCCCCACTCTACAAAGGAGTGTGAATACATAAGCATCCAACATGCTGACACCCAAAAGTGCAACAGTAGCATAGAGGAAGTAAGGGTTCTGCTTGGAAGAAAAGAAAGTAATAAGATTTAAGATTACCCACCAGGATATAACTTGGGTGCACATCTCTCACTGTTCTCATTTAGCACAAAATCCACAGCAGCATGAAAATATGCAAACAGAGAACAGTATGCTGGTGTCATTTAGATGCACGAACTTTGATATCACACATACAGTGACATCTAAGGAATCATCACCTCACTAACATTCAGTTTCCTTACCTATAAGATGGAGATCATAGATAAACACATCTCAGACTTTGGAGCGAGATTGAGAGTATGTATGTATGTATAGAACTTTGTGTAGTAGCTAGCATGCAGTAAGTACAATTACTCTTGGAAATTATTTTTATTTTCTAAAGAAATAGTAGCTATAGCTTCACAAACAAACCGTTTAAGGATTCTTTAATAGCCCTATGAGACTAGAGCATGAAGTTTGAAAGGAGTGGCTGTGAAGAAAGAGGCCAGATAAAGATTACACAGCGAAGTTCCATTAATGCCCCCAAAGGAATTCCAACTTGATACAGATGTAATGAGGAAAGCCCAGCTAACATGACTATGTGCTTTGGAAAGTTAAATCTAGAGAAAATAGGAAGAAGATATGGAGCAGGTAACCAATCGGGAGGCCTTTCACCGAGGGAACAGTTTCTGCTGTGAAAGCAGTAGGCCGGTTTTTATAATTTGTGGGTCATTTTGAATATTGTCACCGTTATTTATTATATAACTTTAATATGCATTTTAAGAATTTCTGCAATAATTCACGTGATTTTTTATGTTAAAATAATGATAAAAGTTTTTTCAAAAAAAAAATGCCAGCATGAAGATGCCATTTTGGAGAGATGTATTATTCTAAATACAAAGTCTATATTGGGCCAGGCATGGTGGCTCATGCCTGTAATCCCTACACTTTGGGAGGTGGAGGCAGGCAGATCACCTGAGGTCAGGAGTTCGAGACTAGCCTGGCCAACGTGGTGAAACCCCATCTCTACTAAAAATACAAAAATTATCCGGGCATGGTGGTAGGCACCTGTAATCCCAGCTACTTGGGAGGCTGAGGCAGGAGAATTTCTTGAACCTGGAAGGTGGAGGTTGCAGTGAGTCAAGATCAGGCCATTGCACTCCAGCCTAGGCGACAAGAGCAAAACTCCACCTCAAAAAAAAAAAAAAAAAAAAAAAAAGAAAGTCTATTTTGAAGCTGACTTGCTATAAGCATTCTATGCTATGAAGCGAGATATACAGGCATTTAGATAGTTAAAGCAACAAGAAAATAGAACTATTTTCTTTTGTGCATCTCAGGTCAGTGTACTTTTCAATATCACCTCAACATTTTCTCTTTTCCCCATGGGAAGATGTCTGAATACACTTTGGTGGTATTCATACATTCAAACATGTTTCAAAGTGAAACAGTTTCCTTGTGAAAATTTCAAATCATGACTTTGGATGGATAACCTTAAAATATGAAAGATAGGTGAAAGGAATGAAAATATATTAATATACATTTTTATAATAGTAATGTTAGAAACATAACTTTTGGTTTTGATCTCATTCAGAATATAACTGACGAAAGGTAAATGACAAAGTAGATATTTAATAGTTGTGCTCTAAAAGTGAAAATGTCATATCTAATTGAATATCTTAAGAAGCATAGATTATGTTTCACATGAACAACAAAACCACAAAGGCCTAACTTGAAGGCAAACATTGTACTTTTGTGCCCTCCAGTGGCCATTTGGAGAATATACTCATCCTCATAGAATTGTTCAAGAAACATAAAGCAGCTAAGGAGGCAATGGCAAAGGAAACAAGCAAACTGTACACCCAGAGACCCTGAGGCTGTTACCTTCTCATAAATTTACTGAAGAAAGAAGAGAGATAGCAGACTTGGGAGATTCTTCAGACTGCTTCCAAGAATACAAAGGAGCGACTGGTTTGGACCACAGATGGTTCTTTTGATCATTCTTGAATATACTCTTCTTAGACACTTGTTAAACAAGGACTGCCAAGCACAGCATGGAAGCTTAAATTTTCATTTCAATCAAAAAACTTATGCATGGAACACAAGTGACACTAAGCTTCTCACTCTGGGAGCGGTATCACTTCAGTTGACAGGCTCCTGGGCTGGGGATCTTTTGGGAAACCAGCAGATAGCTACTGGAATGCCAGGGAAATAATTGCACATGGATTTTGCAAGAGCCTCAGAATCGAATCACACTGGTAGAACAAAGAGTTTTGGCAATAAGATCTTAATTGAATAGTCAGAGTTAGATGGAACATCCAAAATAGAAAAATACCTGTTTATGAAAACAGACATTACCTATTTTCTCATCTTTACCTTTTAGTATTAGTTTAGCCCCAGAATAAGATGCAGTTAATAGAGCCAGGTCTGCAGAGCATCTTAGATTTTGATTCCTATTTTAAATGTGGCTGGAATTTCTGATGCCATTTCTTGCATGGTCCTAGAGGGAATAGAGCCTTTGGTTTTTATACGGTCGGTTTTTTTAGATCCGTTTGTTGTCTTTTTATGAGAATTAAATGGATCAAAATGTCTCTAAGTTTTAAAAATAAGTTTTATTTAAACCCAGTGACTGCTTAACTATTTGCATAATACTTCTGAAAACTTTTTAGTTTTTCACAAATGGAAGCTTTCTTTTACTAGGCAGACAATTCTGTTTAACAAGTGAGTTCAGCCCCTGCACCACCGTGAATTTAATAGCCTGGAGATCCTGTTTCACTTTCTGAGAGAACAGATCCTATAAATTGCATTCTATGTGCCATTCCACTTCCTGTCTGATGGTGATGCGGAAAAACAGCTGTTGTGTGGGAACTGTTCAGAGCTGTGTTTCTCAAACCACAGGTCATGGAAGGGTGGTTAAGTAGGCCCCGTTTCCCTTTCTTCCAAAATAGCACCCAAGGCTCTTCTGACCTTGCCTCCTTCCACCTCTTAGTTGTAAGCCTACTAAGGAGTAAGTTTATCCTACTTCCTTTTGTTGTGTTTATTTTTAATTGGGGAGGAATAAGTACATATCCTGGGAGAGGCTAGAGTTATCCTGAGAGACGTGCGGGGTAAATATACATATACACACACGTACACATTTATATATATACACACACACACACACACACACACACTTATATATGTATAAGTAGAGTTCTCTCTTTTTTAGATTAGCATCAAATGAATCTCATAGTCCAGGAACTAAAGCAAACCACATCAGTCTAATTTTAGTACACCCTACCTTCAAACAACATTTTCACCTTGCCTTCAAATGGTACATAGAGAGATTTAGATTTAATTATTCAATATGGAATAATAGAAACTACAAGCAAGCATTAACTCAGGTTTACAGTTACTCAAATAGCAAGGATTAAACAATATACAATGGGTTGACAAATGTGCTATCTCCTACTGGATAGGAGACAATGGAAACAAGTTTCATTGGTGGCTTGGGCAACTGATGCAAATGTACTAGCTGGGAGATAAACCAGACCTCAGCCCTGTTGATAGTATAGACATCATCACAAAGGATATTTTAATAATGACACTGTGGCTAGCCTTTCTTTTCCTTCCTCCTTTATTCTCTAGTTGTAATTTGCATAATAAATGAAACTCCTATTTTATCTGTCATTCCAATGGCTTCTGTTAGGAAATTAATGGTTTAGAAAAATAGCTTACAGCTGGGAGCGGTGGCTCACACCTGTAATCTCAGCACTTTGGGAGGCCGAGGTGGGTGGTTCACAAGATCAGGAGTTCAAGACCAGCCTGACCAACATGCTGAAACCCTGTCTCTACTAAAAATACAAAACTTAGCTGAGCGTGGTGGCATGCATCTGTAATCCCAGCTACTCAGGAGGCTGAAGCAGGAAAATCACTTGAACCTGGGAGGCCGAGGTTATAGTGAGCCTAGATCACCCACTGCACTCCAGCCTGGGCGACAAAGCGAGACTCCATCTCAAAAAAAAAAAAAAAAGAAAAATAGGTTAAAGTTTTTTTTGTTTTTTGCGGGAGTGGGTAAAAACAGAATGAACTAAGGAGTCTTAACAGCTGACATCCATCAAAGGGGCTGCTCTTTTGCCTGGCATTGAGGTCACAAGCACAAGGCCATATAGAGAGACAGAATCCAAGAAATTCTCATAAAAAGCAATTAGATGACAACAGAAGGGACAAGCAGAAATTATTAAATGTTTTTAGGCTTCTGGTTAAAAAAGATATTTTAAAACCTTATCAAGTATGACCCAATTTCTTTTTGATTCAACATAAACTTACCCAACTGTATGAATAGTTGCAATACAAAATTTTGGTTCACGACAGCCGAGGCAGTATTCTCCAACCTGAATAGAAGTCTTAACTTCTAAACAGTTTAGACTTTTTAAAATTATATAAATTCTACACTCATTACTTTAGAAAATTGTGTTGCAAAAATAAATGTTTATTCTGGATTCTTAAATTAAAAATTTATAGGGATTAGGATACTTTTTCAAGGTAAATTTCCCTTTTGATACCTTCCAAGTGTTTGATGAGCAAAGGAGCCATTAATGTTTTCAGGGCCTCGCATGAAATGAAATTAGTGTTTATGAGTCTTATCTTCATTAATTAATATTTTAAGCTAAACTGTTTAACCATAATATAATGTTAATAATTTTTCTGAAACAAAATATAAGAGAATATTATGACCAGTTTCTGTGTTGAACCAAAGCTAAATTCAACAGCAGTTAGATAAGCTGAAGATAAAAGGCAAATGATAGCATATTTATTTAAAAATGAAACACAATTTAAAAAGGAAAAACAAAGAAAGAAGTACATTCCCTTGTGGGACTTCTTTGTTTTCATGGTGAGCACTTCTGTAAGGAATACTTTTTTCCTACGTTCACACTAGATGTAAGTGGGTCACAAAGCATTTACATACTAGGATGAATAGATTTTGAGCTGGGAGGCTTTAATTAGTCATGTGCAACATATTTACAAGCTTATGAGAATTAGAAAAGTCATAGGAAAATAAAGGAATTAACTGAAAAGAATGACAATAATTTAGCTAATTAGAAAATGTAATTATAGTGTATTTTCCTTCAGATTACAAACTGTCTGCATAAGCGTCCAGTAATCCTTTGAGTCTAAGATGCCTTCACTGATAATCTAGAATAGGATCAGGCAGAATCAATGAGGTAGGATATAAATATTAATAACAAACAATCCCAACATCTCATTTTACATATTCATTTATTATTCTCCTCCAATAAGCTTTTTATCCATGGTTGCTTACAAAACTGCTACTAAACTGACTGATTTTTTCTCAGTGCCTAATAACAAACAACAAAGTGCCTCAAGTAACCTGTTGGAAAGAAGGAGATGTAGTTGGGAAGAAATTAAATAACCCCCATACTGGCTAACAATGTGTTGAATAACCAACAATTAGCTGACAATTACTCATCCGCTTGTTATTTATTGTTAATCACCCAAGTGAATTTACATATAAATAGTGAGGGCAAAATAATAATTCCTTCTTACCCTTTTTGCTACCAAACACTGGGCATATTTATAATTATCCTGCCAAGAGCAAACTATGCCATAAGCCTTTAAATATTGCAAATGAAAGAGGTGGGGAGAAAAAATAAACATACATTTCTCATTTATTTTTCTAAAGTAATGTAATAAATTCTTTTAGAAAGAAAGATTAAAAGTTGGTAGGTCATCTTTAGGTTTCTGTGAACATCATATTTGTCTCTGTAAATAAATAAGCAAAACACACCCCATTTTAATGGGATCCTTTCCCGTATCCCATATTTTTAAAAAGTGACACTGCTTTCCCTTAGCTACAGAACAAAGTCGAGAAGCCTCTGTCTAGTCTTCAGGGTCTCCTAGGGTGTGGCCCCAGTGACATTCAGAATACTGTGAGGAGGATCGAAGTATGACAGCTGAGGCTGGATTATAAAGATGTTGTGTCCTCTGCCTTACTCCCTGAGGTTGTTTGCTTTCTGGGGAAGCCAGTCACCCTATCATGAAGATACTTAGGCAATCTAAGGAAAAGCTCACATGGGGAGGAAGTGGGCCCTTCTCCTAACAACTAGCACCAGCTTGCCAACTATGTGAGTGGGACATCTTGGAATTGCACCTTCAATTCTAGTCAGGCTTCGTATCTGCAGAGATGACATCTTTTTTTTTTGTTTTTATTTAAGTTCAGGGGTACATGTGCAGATTTGTTATATAGGTAAACTTGTGTCATGGGGGTGTGTCATACAGATTATTTTGTTACCCAGCTATTAAGCATAATACCCATTAGTTCTTTTACCTGATTCTCTGCCTCCCCCTACCCTCCACCCTCCAATAGGCCCCAGTGTGTGTTGTTTCCCTCTATGTGTCTATGTATTCTCATCATTTAGCTCCCACTTATAAGTGAGAACATGCAGCATTTGGCTTTCTGTTTCTGTGTGAGTTTGCTAAGGATAATGGCCTCCAGCTCCACCCATGTTCCTGCAGAGGACATGATTTCATTCTTTTTATGACCGTATAGTATTCCATGGTATATATGTACCACATTTTCTTTATCCAGTATACCATTGATGGGCATTTAGGTTGGTTCCATGTCTTTGCTATTGTGAATAGTGCTGCAATGAACATGTGTATACATATGTCTTTATAATACAATGATTTACATTCTTTTGGGCGTTGCTGGATTGAATGGTATTTCTGTTTTTAGGTGTTTGAGGAATCACCACACTGCTTTCCACAGTGGTTGAACTAATTTTCACTCCCACCAACAGTGTATAAGCATTCCTTTTTCTCCACAACCCCACCAGCATCTGTTATTTTTTTGACTTTTTAAAAATAGCCATTCTGACTGGTATGAGATAGTATCTCATTGTGGTTATGATTTGCATTTCTCTAATGATCAATGATGCTGAGCTTTTTTTTCATATGTTGTTTGGCCGCATGTAAGGAAATGTCATCTTGACGGGCTAAGACAGAACCGCCCAGCTAAATTACTCCCAATTCCTGCCTCACAGAAGCCATAACATAATAAATGTTTATTGTTGTTGTAAGGCAATATATCTTGAGATGATTTGTTATGCAGCCTTAGATCAATAATATATAACCTCTGTTAAAATTTAATGTGGAAAATGAGCTGAATAAATGTTACAATGAATTTTATTTTAAAAACTAAGTCAACACATCTTTTTAAAAACTTAGGGTTTTTTTACTACTTAATATGAAAGTTAAGAGTATTTGCACACCCCATATTTCATGGTACTTAATTTTTTGCATATGAAGCCTAAAAATAAAAACTTTATTAATATTATTTTTAAAAGAAAACCAGAATATGAGCTAGGTGTTAAGTTGTATTTATTTTTAAGTAATCCAAATATTCATATTAATATACACTGTCAGTGAAAAAATTAAATCAATAAATGAGGAGCTATAACATCAGATATTTTTTACTTGTTTCACATACACAAACAAGATGATAAGTTGATCTAAAACAAGACTTAAAAATCAACTGCATTTGTGCTAAAGGCTTAATATTTCTAAATATTGTAACAAATGCAAAATAAGACAGTTTCTTAATTCAAGGTGCTTTTAGTCTTATTTGTTAGTACAAAGCTAGCAAACACTAAAAATTAAGGGAGATATTTGAGCTATTGGATTAAGTGCTTTCAGAAAACCAAAGAAATAAAACTGAAGCAGAGGTGGTTAGGTGTTGATGAAAAAGGTTTGCATAGATGGGTAAATATCATTGATTTATGTTGGGCTTTGGAGTCTGGTAAGGGTGGAGATGAGCGTATTAGGTCACCAGCTGCTCCTCCTTCTCCCAGAGTCAGGGGAATTGGGTGAGTGGGTAAGGAGGCCTTGCCTTCCAGTAAACACTCCTTGATATTCCCTTAGAGTCATCCCCTTGAAGACTCCCATCCCTTTCATGACACCAGCAGGGGTGACCCCTTTTAAGCCATCAGAATAGTTCACCCATGGGAGCAGCACAGTGTTCCTCGTGTGAAACATTAGCCTGCTTCTGCCCCTCTCCTGCTGTTTGGTGCTGCACAAGTATATTCTGAGAAGAAAGGGGGTCCAGAGAGGGATGGTTTTTAGTCTTCCAATAATGCATGTGAACCAAAAAGTCAATCTGTAATTGATCCCTAAACTCCAAGCCTACTATAATGACATGAATTTCTGCCTAGATTCATGGTATTTTGTATTTCACAATCTTTCACTTTCTGATGAATATTTCTCAGTACAATTCTTCACCATTGGAAACACTAACCAGGAGTGAGAATATGGGATTTTCTAGGTAGGTATGCAGATGAATGTATAAAGAGATGGATGGGTGAAAATCAGAAACCTGTGCCAAAGCACAGGTTTTAGAGTCAGTCTGCCTGCATATAAAACCCAATAGAACTCCTTACAAAGCATGTGACCTTGGAAAGTTAGTAAATTGTCTGTGACTCAGTTTTCTCCAGGGGGATGTAGTCTTTCTTGTAATAATTAAATGACAATAAGTATAAAAGACTTAGAATAATGCCTACCACATATTATGCAGTCATTAAATAAAACAGCTGTTTGTGTTTGGTGGTGCTGTTGATAGGAAAACATATTGCCTTGTAGTAATAACTTGATGTTATCCCAACTTTGCCTTATCTTTATATCATCCCAGGTGTATAAAAACTCTTACCTGTCCTATAGGCTAACCTAGTTTGTCATTCTTTTGGAACATTTGACTTTTACTGATAGCCACATTGGCTTATCACTGGTTTGATCTACACTAACATTTCACTGTGTACCAGCTCAGATCCCCTTTCTCTTACTTAAGGGCATCACCCTAGAAATTCTTTTCTCTTTTATGTGAATCTTTTCCTCGCTCCAATCTTTAAAAACCAACTAAACAAACAAACAAAAACACTTTATCCCCATATCCCTGCTTTGACTGCTAATCCAGTTCTTTGTTCCCATTTAAGAAAATTCCTTGAAATACATATAAACATAACATTTCCAATTCCTCACCTCCCATCCTCTCCCAAAGCTTTTATCCATACTGCTCTATCAAGGTCACTAGTGACCTCCGACCTCTTAAATTCAAGTTTTGATTATCATGTCTTACTTGACCTATCTGTAATTATTGACACAGTTGACCACTCTTCCTCCTTGAGACATTTTCTTCACTTGGCTACTAGAATCCCATATTCTCTTAGTTTTCTTTCTTTCGCATTAGCTGTTCCATCTCTGCTACTTTGGTCAGTCGGTCCTGAGCCTTCCAATATTTCCAGGTCAGCATGCTTCACAACTTAATCCTTGATCTCCAATCTTCTCTATCTATCCTTTCGTCCTCGGTGATCTTCAGGTAGCCTCACAGCTTTGAATACGCTCTACATGCTGACAACTTCCAGAGTTACATTTCCAGCCTGGCTTTATCTTTTCAACTTCAGACATCTAGCAACCTATTTGAAAAATCCACTTGGACAAATCATACACATCACCCTAAAATATCAAAACTGAACTACTTCTTCTCTAAGCCTGTTTCTCTTAGAATTTTCCCTATTTTACTAAAAAGAACTCCATCCTTCCCATTCATGAGGCTCAAAATTTCAGAATCATCCTTTTCTTTTTTCTTTCACTCACATTGTTTCTTGGTCCAACAGCAAATCACATTAATTCTACCTTAAAAATGTATCCAAAACCAACCTCTTGGCATTAACACTGCAGTCTAGGCCACATCTCTTGCCTGGATTATTGCAATGCCTTCTGACTTATCTTCATATTTCTGCGTTTGCCTTCCTATTGCCTGTTTTCAACCTTGCAGGTATTTTAAAATATAAATTGGAGGACAAAACCAACTGCTCAGAGCCCTCCAGAGGCTCCTTTTTCAGAATATAAGGCAAATCTTTACAATGGTCTGCAAGGCCCCAGACAACTTGCACCCCTTCCTCCACCTGGCCTCCCATCTCATTGCTTCCTCCTCTCCTCTGCCTTCAGAGGAGACTGTTCCAGCTACTATAACTGTCTTGCTAATTGTAACACATACCAGACAGACTTCTGCTCCAGAGCAACTGCAGTTTCTGTTTTCTCTACCCAGAATACTCCATCCTCAGATCCCACAGGGCTCATTCCTCCATCTCCTTCTCAATTGGACCTTCTCTAATCTCTTAAACTAAAATTGCAGCCCTCTGGTTTTTGTTCCCACACTCCCTAGTACCCCTTTATTTGTTTAATTTTATGTATTTTTTTTTTTTTTATTTTTCCGTAGGTTACTGAGGTTCAGGTGGTATTTGGTTACATGAGTAAGTTCTTTAGTGGTGATCTGTGAGATTTTGGTGTACCCATCACCCAAGCAGTATACACTTCACCATATTTGTAGTCTTCTATCCCTCGCCCCCCTCTGACTCTTCCCCCCAAGTCCCCAATGTCCATTGTATCATTCTTATGCCTTTGTGTCCTCATAGCTTGGCTCCCACATATCAGTGAGAACATATGATGTTTGATTTTCCATTCCTGAGTTACTTCACTTAGAATAATAGCCTCCAATCTCATCCAGGTCACTACAAATGCTGTTAATTCATTCCTTTTTATGGCTGCATAGTATTCCATCACATATATATATATATATATATATATGTGTGATATATATATGTATATATATGTGATATATATGTGATATATATATGTGATATATATGTGATATATATGTGATATATATGTGATATATATGTGATATATATATGTGATATATATATGTGATATATATATATATATCACAGTTTCTTTATCCACTTATTGATTGATGGACATTTGGGTTGGTTCCATGATTTTGCAATTGTGAATTGTGCTGCTATAAACATGTGTGCATAAGTATCTTTCTCAAGTAATGACTTCTTTTCCTCTGGTTAGATATCTGGTAGTTGGATTGCTGGAACAAATCGTAGTTCTACTTTTAGTTCTTTAAGGAATCTCCACCCTGTTTTCCATAGTGGCCGTACTAGTCTACATTCCCACCAACAGTGTAGAAGTGTCCCCTGTTCACCACATCCATGCCAACATCTACTGTTTTTTTATTTTTTTTGATTATGGCTATTCTTGCGGGAGTAAGGTGGTACTGCACTGTGGTTTTGATTTGCATTTCCCTGATCATTAGTGATGTTGAACGTGTTTTCATATGTTTGTTGCCCATTTGTACATCTTCTTTTGAGAATTGTGTATTCATGTTCTTAGCCCACTTTTTGATAGGATGGTTTGTTTTATTTCTTACTGATTTGTTTGAGTGTGTTGTAGATTCTGGATATTAGTCCTTTGTCAGATGTATAGATTTTGAAGATTATCTCCCACTCTGTGGGTTATCTGTTTACTCTGCTGACTATTCCTTTTGCCATGCAAAAACAATCTTTAGTTTAATTAGGTCTCAGCTATTTATCTTTGTTTTTTTGCATTTGCTTTTGGGTCCTTGGCCATGAAATCCTTGCCTAAGCCAGTGTCTAGAAGAGTTTTTCCAATGTTTCTTCTAGAATTTCAGTAGTTTCAGGTCTTAGGTTTAAGTTCTTAATCCATCTTGAGTTGATTTTTGTATAAGGTGAGAGATAAGGATCCATTTTCAGTCTCCGACATGTGGCTAGCCAATTATCCCAGCACCGTTTGTTGAAAAGGATGTCCTTTCCCCACTTTATCTTTTTGTTTGCTTTATTGAATATCAGTTGAATGTAAGAATTTGGGTTTATTTCTGGGTTCTCTATTCTGTTCCATTGGTCTATGTGCCTTTTTTGTGCCAGTGCCACACTGTTTTGGTCACTACGGCCTTATAATGTAGTTTGAAATCAGGCTGAGTACCACTTTCTTGCCTAATTTTTCTCCACAGCACTTAACCACATTTAATATACTATATTTAATTTGTTTCTTTGTCTCCTCCACCGGGTTGATTTTTTTTTTTTTTTTGGTCTGTTTTGTCCACTGTTCCATCCTCAGCCAGTATCTATAACAGTGCCTGGCATATGCTTATTTTTATTGGCAATTTGCTAAAAGTAGTTCGTGATATCATAAAACTGCCTGATTCTGCTGAAAACATAGACAATTTGAATACTGTTTTGATTACAATACTCAGATTACTTAAAATGTTCAAAATAATTTCAAGGGTTTTTATTTTACCTTGTCTTAGTTGGTTCAAGTTATTTACCACAGTCTATGAAATGCCTGTTAGCATAACTGACTTGCATAATTTACCAGTCTCAAGAGAGTTAGATTGGTAAACACTAAAAAGATTACAGAATTTCCCTGGAATCATAGTTTGTCCCTCACAGCAGGATTATTCTGTTATGAAGCTGAGGATAATTGCTGTCACCTTTAGCCACTTGGTTTTTATTATAAAACATGCAGAGCAAAGGTGATGTTTTACCAACATTGAATATGTACTTTGTTGTTTTAGTCAATTAAAATCTTATTTCCGTGCTGAAAAATAATGACTGAAAAATGTGTGTCATAACCAGACATACAATAGGCCAAACCTGCCCCAAGCATCCTCAGGGGTGTGAGTCATTTGCAGAGATGGCTGTGCTCCTGATCGCGAGATGCACAGTGAATGCCATTTTCATTTCCCAGAGACTCCAGAGTAGGAAAAATCTTTATATGCCTTCAGGACGATTAGGTATCTTGTATATATCACAAAGGAGCACGTCAAAATCCATGGAGAAAAAATATTGAAAACTTTTATGAATAGGGTCAACATGTCAGTCATAATCACCAAAGGAACCTAAGATTTATTCCTGAATTCCTTTGAAAATGTGCAGATGCTATTAAATATCCATACATTCCATCCAAAATTACAGTGAAATAGGCAAATAGAAAATCCTAAATTGGAAGAGATCTTATATTCTGTCAATGACACATGTTAATCAGTGGAATAAAAATATAATTGGAGAATTTTAACATCTGGTCCTTGAAGCAGTTCAACAGGAATGAGGTGTTGTTTTGTGTATTTTAATTAATGAATTATCATAATCAAAGCAAGACAGTATATGAAAGCAGCATAAAGATAGAAGCGATTTCCAAATTCCCATCACATTATTTTTAAGGTTTTTAGTTCTATCTCTGGAAAAACAAGGAAATGTTGCTTACCTGACCAACAGTGGCACCATCTAAGATTATTTTTTTCTTGAGGTGATGCATTTCATAATGTGCTATTGTATTACCAAGAAAAAAAGTATAGTCGATCCCCTGTATCCTTGGGTTCCACAATCATTGGATTCAACCAACCACAAATCAAAAATATTAGAAAAAGTTGCATTTGTGCTGAACATGTACATATTTTTCTTTCTGGTCATTATTCCCTAAACAACACAGTGTAACAACTATTTACATTGTAAATAAAGCATTTACATTGTATTAGTTATTATAAGTAATCTAGAGATAATTGAAAGTATATGGGAGGATGTGCTCAGGCTATATGCAAATACTACACCATTTTATATCAGGGACTTGAGGATCTGTGGATTTTGGTATCCACAGGAGATCCTGGAACTAGTACCCCATGTATACCAAGGTATGACTGTATGTTCTATTCGGAAATGAGAACCCACTGCATTTAGTAAAATATAAAGACATGAATAATAGAAACATCTTCTATAAGCAGCACAAAAACTATAGCATAGCATTGCAATGATAGATTAACAACAAAACATAGAAGTTTACATTTTCTACTTCTGGGTGAGGTCACACTGCACATGTGCCCAGTTATATTATTATTGTCGTTCTCTGCGTAATGCATGAGAAGTCATTTTGTAAGCAATGAAAACGTGGATACTTGTTACTTCTTAATTTGTGTTTCTAATTTCAGATCTCTTTCCTTTCCAGAGGAAGTTAGCTATGCCATAGCTTTAATATCTGTTTTAGCTGCAAAACTCTAATGTTCACTTTCTGTTAGGAAATCTAAAGCAGGTGATACATAATTTCTCATGATTTGGAATTTTTAAAAGGCAAGTAAATTTGAAGCTCGAGTGTGGGTAGGTTAAGGGGAAGTCAGAACACTGGTCACGTTTTCTTGAATAAAAAGAAAACCTTTCATTGTAATGCAGTTGTCAACTGCATCACTGCCATAATCATTATAGTCTCACTTTCATTCACTTTTTTTAAAATCCAAAAATATTCTGGTTTGGATTTTCAACAGGAAGTAAAAAGAAAAAAAAAGAAATGAAGAGATCACAGCTAATCCAGGGATTTAAGCCACTGCATTGCTGATCTCAGAAGGAATCTGGTCTGGAAGGAGGAGACATGAACTAAAGGAGAGGGGATTCTTGCTCTTAAACTCTTAGAGAAAATCTTTTCACCTGGAAACCGTACTTTTTTCCACTGGGTAAACTGATGAAATTTAGCCTGAGAATAAGAGGACTATATTATAAGTTTTTCCCAGTGGTTCTTAATGCTCTTCTATGCGTTTCCTGTTTCATTTTGTACATGAGCAAACATCTGCTCCCCTTTACCAAATGAAATTATATGAAAGGATATGGCACAGTGCCGGGCACGTAAGTAGCTGCTCAGTTTTAGTGGAGCACGTGGACCTGTAATAATAATAACAATAGTATCATACACACAGTGCAAATGCTTTTTCTGACATGTCTTAGCTCGCTTTTGTGTGCCCATATCTAGAGTACTGAAGACACAAGTCAGAATCTGTGCAAAACAGACCAGGATCCTCAGGTCTGCATCACTGGGCAGAAGTGGGTGGTTGATAATATTTGCTGGAATAAATAGCAATGAAACACCTGCACTAAGTGAATTCCAATGGCTTATCATGTCAGTTCGTGTCAGAAACATTAGCCTTTTTATGAGTTTTTATTCCACTGACTTAGCATATCCCCAAGTGATGTTAATTGTATATTAACAGCATAGCTAATAAATTCATATGACATGATGAAATGTTGCAAATACGCTTTGGTGGAGCCTAAAAATTAGATCTTTTATGTACTATTTTTATTCTGTTGTCATTTGTCAGTAAAAGTGATAAAGAAGGGATTTACTCTATTTTCTATTTATTTTATTTTCAAAATTTACCTCTGAGAATGTCCCCCTAATAAACATTACTCAAAGGGATAAAGACATTATAAAAGACCTTTTTATCAAAAGAGTATTCAAAATGATTTGCCAAAGGCAAGAAAGTAGAAAATCTGAGATTTAGCTTTCGCCGTCTGAAAGGTACACTTACAAATTTCTGGTCATCGTGAGATACCCATAGCTTTCACCTGCATGTTACTGAAGAAACCAATGATATCCTCTGTACCTCAGGCACATGGCCAGGTCTTTTCCCATTTCCCAATGAACCACCCTCATGGTGGCTTTAAGGAGGTGAGTCATACTGAGTAAGCCCCAGGAAAATGGGAGAGGGGTCTATCTACAGGATGGAGTCCCTGAGTGGCTTCTTGGCACTCTGATTTTGGCAACAATTGGTCCTCAGAGAGGACATCTCAGACTCTGTGAATGCCTCTCAGGAATCTTTTTCAGGCATTTCCAGCCTTTGTATTATGATGCTTGTTGCCTGATTCTGTATCTATTGCCTGACTGTGGCTAAGAGCATATTGATGTATATCATCTGTCTCCTACAAGCTCAGGGAATAGTTGAAGGTAAGCATCTTGTGCTGAAGCAGCATGAGGACTTCATGCTTTACTTTAGTCCACGTGATGGCTTGTAAATTTCCATATTTACTGAGAGCACAGCAGAATTGTGAAAAGTATATTAAATTTAAATTTCAAAGAGGGAGGCTTCACCTACCCTTCTTTTAATAAAGAGTCTAGAATAGATTGTAGAAATCCTATGCTTCCTTCATTGTATATTCCATCAATTTTAGTTTGGTCCTTTTATTCGCTGGTACCTGATTATATATAATATGGTTCAGAAATTAAACCGTGAAAAAAAGCATAAATTGCAATATACAGCAAAGTACAAAGAGTTAACAAAGTTTACCAGGACCAACATAAAAACACCAATTAGAACATTTTGAATAAAGAAACTGAGTATTAGGGAAAGGGTCAAACCCCAACATTATGGCATGTTTGGATATTCATATGTGCCTATATTAACTTTATATAGTAACACCTTATTTATCTCTAGTTTGCTTGCCAAGCAACTCTCATACCTAGATCCCAGCCAAGGCGTGAGGGAAGTGGAAACTTAGATTGGCCAAAAATTCATTGACAGAAAATCAGGCAATTAGTATTAACAAAACAGTACATGGCGCTAGCAAAAACTCCATGAAAAATAATGATCATCTTTTATTATTGTTACTAATGATTGCTTATAGCTTTGTTTCACATGCATTCTCTCACTTATTAATATTTATGATAACCCACTGAAGTTGGTTTGTTGATCATACCCATTAAACAGTTGAAGAAAACTGAGGCAGATGAATTAAGTAGCTTGTTTAGGTCGCCAGTGAGTAATGGAATTGGGATTTGTCTGAAGCAGACTGGCTCCAGAGGTCATGCTTCAGTTGTTGTATATTACTGCCTCCTTTATGCGTCTTCATGCCAGGTACTCATTGTGCTCATGGATATATTATAGGGACAATTCTCATAAAATTGGCTATCTGGCTTTATAACTTATAGAAAACAAGTATATTTTGGTCAGAGATGGGGAGGTAAGACAGGTTCCTTGACTCTATCAAAAGATAATACTTAAAGTCTGATCAACTAATAATGCAAACCATAGAAGTTTTATTGGAGTCATCTTAAATAGAGGTAACACCACAGTGATTGTTTATTCAAATGTTGACCAGGCATCATCCTCTGAATGTTCTACTACGTAGATTATGCCTTAATTGGTTGGAAGAAAACAACTATCCTAGAAATACTGATTATCTAATTTTTTAATGGGGCAAGAGAAATCTATGTGGTCATTAGAAGGGATAAACTTCAATAATTTGAATTATGTGCTTCTTCGTGGAGCACCCCATTTTTGATGGTGTTAGGTAATTAGGTGTTACTATTAAAGGCATATTTATATTTTGGCTGGGCGTGGTGGCTCACACTTGTAATCTCAGCACTTTGAGAGGCTGAGGCAGGAAGATCACTTGAGCCCAGAAATTTGAAATCAGCCTGGGCAACATGGTGAAACCTGGTCTCTACAAAAAATTCAAAAAATTTTGGCCAGACATGGTGGAGGGTGCCTATGGTCCCAGCTACTCGGGAGGCTGAGGCAGGAGAACTGCTTGAGCCCAGGAGATCAAGGCTGAAGTGAGTTATTATCTCACCACTGCACTCCAACCTGGGCAATAGAGCTGGATCTTGTCTAGGAAAAAAGAAAGAGAGAAAGAGAGAGAGAGAGAGAGAGAGAATGTTTATCAATATGTTTAAAAGATTCCAGATCTAGAAAGTATCCCATTCAGCTTACTTTCCCTAATACTTAGGGCTTAGATTAATGACTGAAGAGTCTTTTGCTTATTAAGCAAACTTTTGATTCACTGTTATGCTACGTAACAAATTTCATTCCTTGTATTACCTAAGAAAGGTCTTATCTCTGAACAAATACTGTAGACTGTTGGATTTAAGAATAGATACATAGTAATAGAACTCCACTTCCTGTATACAAATATATTTCCTAAACACGCATGAGAATTTGTTAGCAGCCTGAAACCTAAGATTGCAGTAATTCTTATTGCTGTTCATATTTGTTTAAATCTTTGTTTCCTAATCAGCAAGTAACACTCTAGAAATTAACAATAACATTTATGAAACTATTTCAAGTCCTTTCTCTTACTGGAAACAGATTTGAACCTTTTCTCGCTTCATGCATAGGATGGAACAAAATTTAGGGGGAAAAAAATTAACAGTGCAAGCCAAAAAACTCAGTTGTATCAGGGTCATTTTGTTTTCTTTGTTGGTGCTTTGATTCTTCAGACTTTAGCAAGAAAGACCTGTAAGAATGTTGTTTCTACACTTTGGGAGGCTGAGGCTGGCGGATCACCTGAGGTCGGGAGTTCGAGACCAGCCTGGCCAACATGGTGAAACCCCATCTCTACTAAAAATACAAAAATTTTCCGGGCATGGTGGTGGGCTCCTGTAGTCCCAGCTGCCCAGGAGGCTGAGCCAGGAGAATTGCTCGAACCCAGGAGGCGGAGGATGCAGTGAGCCGAGATCACGCCATTACACTCCAGCCAGGGTGACAGAGCTAGATTCCATCTCACAAAAAAAAAAAAGAATGTTGTTTCTAAAACAATTCTCAATATAGCAGTGGAATTTTTGGCTCCAGAACATCAATGTATCTTTTTTATATAAAACAAAACTCCACAGATAATTATCTATTTTGTATTATGTATCTTAAGTGGTATCTTTGTGCAAATATTATATGCTATTGACTAATTTCTTTACTACCAGAATATCCTTCATAGTTCAGTAAAAATAGAACTATTGCTGGTAAAAATAGATTGTCTCAATTTGCGATTGTTTGCCCCGTATTTCATATATTTACCATGAGGTTGGTTCATATTTTGTTTTTCTTGTGAGTGGCCAAATATCACAAGTACTACGGAAATGAAGATACCATGTGACTACTTCTGCTTCCGTTCAGGAGGGACAACCCCTCCCTGTGGCTTCACACACTGAGTCCCTCAACTTCCTCCTAGCATACATCACTGGACACTGCTCCAAGTGCCAACACTCAGGACAAGTTTCTGAGGCTTCCACCTCCAGTTCAGCAATTTCCTGTTATGATGAGGTCAAAGAAAGGTTTTCTGTCCCTGTGAATCTGCAAGTTCTACTATGTCTGTTTATAACTGCAAAGTTAAAGGACGGCAAATCAGACTGAGAATCTAATCAGATACTGTCTGTTCTTTGAAAACATTAAGCGGACATTGAACATCCCCATTGTTAAGACTGGGAAAGAGAGGCAACAAGTCGAGGTAGTGCTCCTATCACTTTATATAGTTTATTATCAAAAAGCCTTGCAAAACCCAATTAATCCACTTAGGCCGTGTGAATTTGGTAGTTATTAACTCTCGAGAGAAAACTTAATAACTTAGGTGAGGAAAAGAGAGTCAAAAAAAAAAAAAAGAGAGAGAGAGAGTAGTGAGAATAGCATGTGGCCAAATATTCAACTCTGTATCTGAAAAGTATGTGGGAAGAAGGAAGTCAAATATGGAAAAAAATCTCCAGCTGTTAAATGGCATAAAGAATTGTCATAATAGGCCTGAATGCCCCCTCCCAGTTTCTTTCATTTTACTCTATTATTTACCAACGATTAAAAAATGGGGAATATTATTTAGTGCTGTTCAACTATATATATTCAAGTGCAGAGTGAGGAGCTTTATGACGTGAATGTCAGTTTAAGTGTTACAGCAGCATTCATTTGAACTGGCATATGGCTAAAGTGAAATTTGATTGCAGTTTTTTTCCCAGACTTCTATAACGAGTGATGGATATGCTCAGAGAAACAATTATTATAATAATTTTGTATACATACAGAAAAGAAAAGACATTGAGTTGTTCCTGCTTCACCATTGTCTCTTCACTCCTGTGATTTGTGGGAAAATGTATGGAAAGGCAGCAGTTTCTAAAATTATAGTCATCTGCTCAAATTCTGCTCAATGAATTTTACTGTGACCCTTCTGAATGTGCAGAAACCTTAGCAGTGTGGAAATTTGTAATCCCTTTATAAAGTTATCTGATGATTTTGAGAGGGACACCTTTCCAAGGTAAAAGTTATGAAGAAGATCACACTTCAATGAAGCTTATTTTGTATCTGTCATCTCCTATAAGTATGCACTGCATTAAAAACTATAGAATGACTATATTGGCAGGATCAAGGTTCACATATTGTTAGTGATCAGTCATATCAATAGTATGGCACTTGAGACGATGTGATGGCACTTATCTCTGCAGACTTCTTCATCCCCAGAATGTCCTAACTCTAGTCTAATCATGAGAAAAACATCAGACTATCCCAAATTGAGGAACATTATACAAAACACCTGGCAAGTATTTCTCAAAAACAAGAAAGGGAGATAAGACAAATAAATACAAGATGATATTCTGGATGGGATCCCAGACCAGAAAACGGGCCATAAGTAAAAGCTAAGGAAATCTGAATAAAAGTATGGAGTTCAGTTTAAAAAGAAAACAAAACCCTATAGATTGCTTAATCATTCAAGTTTAAAACAATGTTTTATTGATACACCATTCAGTTTTTTGGCAGCATCATAGAACAATGCCAGATTTTGCATCCAATGGCAGTGACTTGATAACAAATGTGAGATGTTTCCTGGGACTTAATTCATTTGATTAACGCACCGATCACTATTACCAAAGAACTTAACATGATAAAAATTTTGCTCCATTTTATTCTTTTCTGCTTAGTAATTTCTATACTAAGAATGATATACAGGCTTTCTCCATTTCACGAATGGATGGTGTTCTCAAAGACCATTTGAGAACAGTTGTTTGGACCCTGGATACATTTTCCTGTGATACTTGTATACTAAGTAGTAAATGTCTGTCACATACATATCAAATAAATACTAATGGTTCTTTAAAATATACATGTGATTATTACCATTGGTAATTAAAACTGCTGTATAGACTTACTTATGAATTTCATTTTAAAATACCGATGCCTAGTCCCCAATCTCGAAGTTTTATCAAGTCTGTTTTTCACACAACCCGTATTCTAATATGAATCTTGGGAAGGGAAGGAACCTCTGGTCTGTTATAGTTCTATTTTAAACATCCACGACGTATTTTCCCCAGCTACTGTTTGGGCATTAAATCAGGGTCTCCTGCCTGCCTGTTTTGCATACCAGGAGCTGAAAGCGGGACTCCATGAAATGAAAACCTCTGGTATTATTTTGCCGAAGCAGGAGCTTTAGGAGTCTAGGATTGGAGGACAGAATTGGGAAGAGGACTATTGAGTAGCAAAAAGAGAAACTACAGGTACCAGAACTCTCTGCAAAGTTTGTATCTCTCAAGACACTTGGAATAATAGAACTGTCAAGCTGTAAGTGAGCTTTGTAGACATGTCCAGTGCAAGCCTTTCGTTTTGCAGAAAAGGGGATACCTTGCACAAGTTGGCCTGGGGCCAGCTTCCTGATTATTTCTTTTGTTATACTCCTGGAGGCCATGGAGGGTAACTTGTAATCTTATTTTCTTCTTTCCACGCATTGCATTATACTGTCTTTTTATTGTTTGACCCACTACAACCATGACTATATCCCTAAGCCTTCTGTACATGAAGTTATGCAAAATTCGTCAGAGATTTTCTATTCAGAAGATCGCTGCTAGTAACCATAGAGAAAAGGTGCAGCCTGGATTCTTATAAACATGAAAGAACACAGCAGAAATTTGGAAGCCAGAAATAAAAGCTGACTTCTAGTGTTTAAGTCCTGCCTAAACTTTCTGTTCCCAGTTCAATATTTTGACTGATCCCTTTGATTAAGATTATAATTAAGACTAGTTTTAAGGTTTAAGATTAAATGTTTCCATCTTTCATTCAATACTTTTAACCTGCATATAACAAATGACCTGAAAACAAAGCAAAGACTCTTCTTATTCTTTAGGTAGTAAAGGGATTTTTATATTTGAAGGCAAAACGTGATCTGTCTTTAGCTATCCCTTCTTTAGAAATGAAGGCTATGGCAAAGACGTCCTCATGGAAATTGCAGTGAGAGCTCTGTAGTAATGCATGATTTTTCCAGGGTGGCATGAAGCAATAACATGAAGATGAGGGACGTTTACCTGCAGGCCTGAGTTGCTGCAGCAGTGAAAGCAGGAGGAGGAGTCATTTTCATCTATCTTCTTTCTCATTAAACCTCACCTCTCTGGCCCTGGGTAGCCATGCCATAATAGTCACCAACTCTGGACCACCCTGGTCTACAATAAAAAGCAAACAACTCAGGACTGAGGTTCAGAGAGATGCAGAAGAAAATGAAGAAATAAACTTGCACTGAGATGAGAGAGAATTTCCTCAGACACCAGCTTCTAATGGCTGTGCATTTATATAAAGGACATATCTATTCTTGTATGAATAAAGTTGAGAACTTCATGCATTTTTGTTTGAATACATATATGAGGTTATTTATATTCTGTAAAGCAAAAAAGAATCATCACTAAATAATTTAATAAATGAACTTTTTATCATGGCCAATGATTCTGTTAAAGTAACATATACCAAAAGGGAGAAAACCTTGAATTCTTTTCTTGCCAGTTCTTTATTCATGGACCTTTTTCAGAAAAAGAAAAATTTGGCCAGGCACGGTGGCTCACACCTGTAACCCCAGCACTTTAGGAGGCCAAGGTGGGCGGATCACTTGAGTTCAGGAGTCGGAGACCATCCTGGCCAACATGGTGAAACCCTGTCTCTACAACAACACAAAAATTAGCTGGGTATGGTGGCATGTGCCTGTAGCCCCAGCTACTCAGGAGGCTGAGGCAGGAGACTCACTTGAACCCAGGAGGTAGAGGTTACAGTGAGTCGAGATCACACCACTGCACTCCAGCCTGGGTGACAGACGGAGACTCAGTCTCAAAAAAAAGAAGAAGAAGAAGGAGAAAGAGAAGGAGAAGGAGAAGGAGAAGAGGAAGGGAAGAAGAAGAAGAAGAAAATGAAGAAGAAGCAGCAGAAGTGGAAGAAGAAGCAGAAGCATAAGCGGAAGAGGAAGAAAGAAGAAAGAAGAAGGAGAAGGAGAAGAAGAAGAAAAGAAAAATTTATTTCAAACTGTGTAAAAAAAATTCAAGATTAATTATTTAAAATGATTATTTGCCAATACATTTAAAGCTGACAGTGGGTAGCATATTCTCATTCATCTTTTACAAATGCTGCTCTGATATTTGAATTTTTAAAACATCTCTTTTGAGTACCTGTGGACTTTCATTTTTGGCCTTTAATTTTATTGGAACACACACAGGCAGGAACCACATTGTAGGCAAAAACACGTAAGTGCTTAGCTATAGGGAGGCCAAAATTGTTCTAGACTGAAATGTGTAGTAAAAGAACATATTACTCAAATATATTTTATAACTTTTATATTTGCCTTTGTTTTTCAAATATAAGGACATCATAAAAACTGCAATCAGATAGATAGAATCAGATAGTAAAAATGATTACAGACCAGAAGTCAGAATGGCAGTCTTCTATGCCTAGGTCTTTATGACCTTAGCTAAAGTCATTTAACATCTCCAGATTAGTTCCTTTATTTAAAAAAAAATAATGTGGAGGTTAAGCTAGATGAGGTCCACTGGTAAGAATCCACATTTTGAAGTATGTTGGTATTTTAAGATTTTGAGATAAAAACTTCTTTAAAATGGTGACTCTCTACTATCATGTTTAAAAGGAAAATTATTTATTTGGAATAAGCATAAATATGCTATGATGTGAAACATGCCCAAGGTCCTAATTTTTCCGGTGTTTAATTATTGAAACCAATCACTTATCAGCAGCTGGTTTACCCAGGTGCAAAATAGAAGTAAAAGTATTTGTTATCTTCACAAAGAATCAGCAAGGATAAATAATAAGAGAGATTTTAAAGTCGTGGAAGAAAGGTGCTTTCTAAATACAGAATATTTGCGTTACTATCATTCTTATTATGCAGCAGATATACAAAATGCGATTTTCCTGTATATTCCTGTTGGCTATAGCTCCTCAAGAAAATGTATTTGAAAAATAAGTGGAACTATTTCTGACTAGAGTGCTCAAAGAAAAAGTCTATTTCTGAAAACCACAATTTTGGAAATAGCAGGAGCAAACCAACGTTATCTCAAATTCCCTGAAGAAGAGATTATATTTTCCAGAGTAAATTGATATAATGAAATACTTTAGATTCATTAAATTACTTTTAAACTTTCTATTTCTTTAAGTTATTCCTTCCACTGCTAAAAGGATGGTGATTACACCTAGATGCTGTACAACAAGAATACGTTAGAAATTGGCCCTTTTTGCTTAGAATTTTAGAAGTTTTCTTGTTTAAAGAGATTTTTTAAAACTTTATAGTAATAGGTACTTCAGAAAATTTTTTAATTTGAAAACACGATTTAGCAGAAAGTAACTCCCCATACAAACAAACGCTAAGATGGTTCTTTTTGTTTTCCAATGAAGTCAAAAGATTTTGCCTTCAAAGCTTAGTTGTCAATAAGACTCTTTGTCTTATAGCAATTAAATTAATAAGAGATGATTGATGACTTGATTGTAGAGTCTACCATTTTTATTTTAGTAAATATTATAAAATAGTATTTAAAAAATAATACTTTTTAAAAAATACTTTTTAAAAAAATATATATAGTATTTTAATGTGTGTTTACTAAAACATTTTATTTTCATAGTTTTCCCCAAGAATTGATCAATCTAAACTCAACAGGAAGTGAAAGTATACTGAAGAGTAGATGAGTCCAGGCAAAGCCAGGCTAACTGATTTGCATGTGGATTAGTAGATGTTAACATCTATTTATTTATTTATTTATTTATTTATTTATTTATTGGAGGCACTTAGAGTAGACTTCTGTAGTTCATTTGGATTTTGGATGAGCTGGGCTAAAACTAATAGGGCTATATTTGCCTTTTGTTCTGTTGGCTCTGAATTACCCATCTGGAACTATAGTTATGTTCCTTTTGCATGTGGACTTTACTTTTAAATGGTACATAATATTGTCTGCTTTGTAAAATAATGCTGAGTTACTTCTGTTATTGGAATGGCAAGGTGAAAGTAAAATTTTGAGTTTCACAAATTTTGTCCTGGGTTGAAACATTATATTTGGTTTCCAATACATAGGGAGAGATGTTTAGTTCTTAATAATAATAGTCAGTCATAAGGTGTAGCATCTGATTCTGTTAATTTAAAATGACAGAATTGATTCAAGGGTATTACATCAAGAATGGAAAACAATTGTGAATAATAAGGGACACTTGATTCTTATTCCTTGGTTTTGTAGAGACTGGTAATATTGGAAGAAATGGAAATATAATAACTAATGACTATTATCTATTTTCCAAAGAAATGTGAATATGATACTGTGCAGATACGTGATTTTAGAAAGAGAGATGGGGAAGGGGAGGAAGAGACTGAGATTATTCTATTATTGTTTTCTTGTTTCTAATCTATGCATATGTATCTTGGTCTCATTTTTATACTTGCAACTTTACATTTTTATTGTTTTTAGAGCCTCCTTTGGTGTATAAACAGAAAGGAAATGGTGACAATCAAATTAACTTTGTTACTCCTTAGTTCTTAAAAGTTCAATATTTCATTAAAGAGTCCCCTATAGGCCAGGGGCGGTGGCTCAGGCCTGTAATCCCAGCACTTTGGGAGGCCGAGGCAGGTGGATCACCTGAGGTCGGGAGTTCAAGACCAGCCTGACCAACATGGTGAAACCCCATCTCTACTAAAAATACTAAATTAGCCATGCGTGGTGGCGCATGCCTATAATCCTAGCTACTCGGGTGGCTGAGGCAGGAGAATTGCTTGAATCCCGGAGGCAGAAGTTGCAGTGAGCCGAGATCATGCCATTGCACTCCAGCCTGGGCAACAAGAGTGAAACACCATCTCAAAAAAAAAAAAAAGAGTCACCTGTAAGGATTAGCTATTGTCTGTGGTTTCTAATCACCATAGCCCAGATGAATCTTATAATCAGACATATTTGAGAAATGATGTATTACTTCTGCCTTCTTCACACAACATACTTATTATGTTGTTGTACATTTGTATTGTGTGGTGTTAACCTACTTTATGGCTTTATAAGCTCCCTATAGGTATAAGCACAACAGGTATGTCAGTGTTTGCACTTTTCTGGGAAGAGGATTCACAGCTTTTGCTCTATACTAAAATAATAATAATAATAACAATAATAATTTTTTTAAAAAATCATTGTCTCAAACTAAATTAAGAATGATTAGAAAATGTGTTATATACTATTTTATATTTTAGGCCACCAAACACCAGGAACTGCATTTCTTACTAAAAGTATTTCTGCTAGCCTTTGACAACTGTCCTCCCCTAAACACTGTTGCACAAATGGATTTTAAAATTGCATGAAACTGGGCCTAATGCCTCAGACCCAGTATCCCATAGTAATAAGTTAGATAGGAACTTGGGTTGCAAATTTATCTCCTCAGGCAAAAGAAGGATGTTTAATAAAATAACAGGTATTTACTTAACCAATTATTTAGCCATCTTCCCCACTTAAACTTTTATCAATTCTAAAGAAAACAGAACATAACTAATTGATTCAAATTATCTTCAAATAATTCTCAAGTAAAGAAAAAGAATGAAAATGTCCCTCTCAGTTATGGCAAGAAACAGTTAAATATCTGAAAAATCTAAAACATCCATAGCTTAGCCCCTTTATAAAGGTTCATTATGCAGTGATTTTCATGTTGAAACAACCATTAATTCAAAAAGTGAGAGTGTGTGCAGAGTCTCTGTGAAGATGTGACTCTTGTCTCTAAAAATAATCTCCCGAGACCAGCTCGGTCTGGGAGACCCTAGCCCAGCGGCGCTAGAGGAATTCAAGGCACACACACAGAAATACAGAGTTGTGAAGTGGGAAATCAGGGGTCTCACAGCTTTCAGAGCTGAGAGACCCGAACAGAGGTTTACCCAGATATTTATTAACAGCAAATCAGTCATTAGCATTGTTTATATAGATATTAAATTAACTAAAAGTATCTCTTATGGGAAACAAAGGGATGGGCCAAATTAAAGAAATAAGTTGGGCTAGTTAAATGCAGCAGGAACATGCCTTTAAGGCATAAATCGCCATGCTATTGTTTGTGGCTTAAGAATGCCTTTAAGCGGTTTTCTGCCCTGGGCGGGCCAGGTGTTCCTGGCCCTCATTCCTGTAAACCCACAACCTTCCAGGGCAGGTGTTAGGGCCATTATGAACATGTTACAGTGCTGCAGAGATTTTGTTTATGGCCAGTCTTGGGGCCAGTTTATGGCCAGATTTTGGGGGGCTTGCTCCCAACATAATCCAACAAGAAAAATAAATGAATATAAAATATTAAGCAAACTAAGATTTCTTGAGTGGAAAAGAGAAACAGTTATGGTTACTTTTCTATATTATTTGACTTTCCTAAAAATCAGGACCTGAAACAAGTACAAATAGAATGGAGGATCAAGAGGACAACTATTCAAAGACCCCTTCAAAATGTATCTTACCAATAAGATAAAATCACACAACTAGGTAGTGTTTTAAAAATTCACCTAGTAATATTAGCAAAGTAATTAGCAAAGACTAGCAAAGTGTGATTACAATGTTACCAATATCTTTTCATCAAAACGTGAAATATTTTAACTATAATTGGTACTTCTAGTGTATAGGGAAGTATATATCTAAGTGGATTTTGATGGTTAAAGAGAAAATTTCCACCATTTAAGATGAAACTTAATATGCTTATCCTATTAATTAAATACTATAAGTAATTAGTCAGGTAATAGCTATAAACAAAGTTGAGAGGTCTTTGCTATAGATATGCAAACATAAAGTAACTGCCTTATAACTTTCGTGCCCTGTATCTGCCTTTTGTTAGCAATGTTACTTTTCTTTCTCTTCTTCTCCTTCCTTTCCTTTCTCTTCTTTTCTTTCCTTTCTTTTCTTTTCCTTCCTTTCCTTTCCTTTCTTTTCTCCCTTTCCTTCCCCCTTCCCCCTTCCCCACACTTCCCACTTCTCTTCCCCCTCCCCTCCCCTCCCCTTCCCTCCCTTTCTCTCTCCTTCCCTCTCCTCCCCTTCCCTCCCTTTCCCTCTCCTTCCCTCCCCTCCCCTTCCCTCCCTTTCCCTCTCCTTCCCTTCCCTTCCTTCCTCTCTCTCTCTTTCTCTGTCTTTTCTAAGCTGTGTTGGCTATTTCAGAACTATTGTTTATTCCTATTGCTCTAGGACCAGAAGAGCAGGGCCCAAGACCAATGTAAAAAAGCCCCAAACCCTCTTGCCAAAATGTCTCATCCTCAGACTCACTGGGTAGCTACTTATCTCCTGGGCCATTTTAATCCACCCCAAAAATCTCGTATGACTTATGGAACTTCCTGAGGCTTTCAGAAGGTATAGAACTATAGGTTTTAACTCTTACTGTGCATCAAAATCACCTGGGAGCTTTTTAAAAATTGGGATGTCTAGGTAGCACCTCCAGAAATTTCTCATTCACTTGGTCTATGGCAAGCCTTAAATTAATTGTTTTTAAAAGATGCTCAGGTAGCTCTAATGTGTGACAAAAGGCTAGAATCCCTCCACTCGTCTATGTGTACTTCCAGCCGAATTTCACAAGGCCCCAAAATAAGAACTTTGGGAGTGCTTTCAAGGATTACAAATAATAACACCGTACTTTGAATACATGAATGGTATCAAAATAGTCTGAAAGAGTTCACCCTGTTTGTTAGCTGGGCGAAGCAGTGCACACGTGTAATTTCAGCTACTTGGAGGCTGAGGCACGAGAATAGCTTGAAACCTGGGAAGTGGAGGTTGCAGTGAGCCAAGATTGCAGCACTGCACTCTAGCCTCAGCCTGGGTGACACAGCAAGACTCTGTCTAAAAAAAAACAAAATACAAAAAAACAAGGTTCACCCTGTTTGCACCTGTGAGATTTCTAAATCCAACAAACACATGGATTATTATTCAACAACGATCTCATTAAGGATTTAATTATCCAGGCGGCCAGGAAATGCTTGACCACATACAGTCACAGGGTCTGATCTCAACAGATGTCTTTTTTCAGCACCTGTTGGAGTCAACTTTGCCGCTAGCCCTTTCAATGGGATGGAGTTTTAATTTTCCAAAAGTAGCAAGCCAGCTGGAATGCTAGAAATGCACATTTGCTGCTTCTGTTCCATTCTAGTAAACCATCTCCCGGATCACTATGTTGATGTCTTGAGTGTGTAGTTAATGACAGACATCTACAAATACCATTAGGATGGACTAGCAGCCTTGTTTATAAAAGTTTATTGGAGGGAGTTGATTTCACATAATTAGCCAATAATGGAAAACAATGTTGTTTTTACCCTCTGAGAAGCCTGTCAACAATTGACTTGTTAAAAAACTAGAAATGTGATTGTAAATTGAAGAATGCAGAAAGCTTACCTAGAAAGCTGTTTCACAAATCCCCCAAGTGGAGAGTCTAAATTTGTGTTTGATTGTAATGGAATAGCTAACATGTTACACAGCTTAATGTTAAACATACCCATGGCTGATTCTATGCAAAAGTATACATAAACAGGCTGTGTTAGTATCATTACCTCAAATGCATTCATCATTTCTATCTATAGTGTAATACTGAATCAGGTGTTGCTGAGCTGAAGGTCACGGGTTATGCATAGCTATTCAAATACTTTATTTTTGAGACAGCTGAATTACTCCCTGACCTGACGTTAGTGAGTGAGCAGATCATCTTCATCTTTATGCCTTCCTGTCCTTTCTAAGAATAGCAGGGCGTTTGACAAGGATATATTTTAAGCAGCTCATATTCACTTGTCTCATCAGGAGAAGCTTATTTTGGCCACTTGCATGCGTCAGGTTTGCTTGTGTGCATAGTTAGACTTTTGGAATAGCAGTCCCTGCTTCTCCACACCACTCATATAAGAAACTTGCAAACATAAAGACACTGAGATTGCTAGCTGAGAGTACTGGCTACAAGTCAGTGGGTACACAAAAATGAAGGGAAGACACTTTTTAGGAATGTGACTATGCTTCCAAAATCATCCATTTCGGACATTTGTGCATCAGTTCTCAGCTTCTCGGATCTGTTTTCATAAAACCTGGCTGTGATTTCGCTCCAGAGACCTCCGTGATCTTGCCGCTTTTAATAAATATTTATAGGAGGCGCTGCCAGCCTGTGGATAAGGGAAACTGATGAGAAACTGCCATCCAAAATCTGAACGGCAAAAACAAAACCAAGCAAAACCAAAAAATCTAAAACAAAACCAAAAAAGAACAGCTCAAACCCTCCGTGTTCACAAGAAGACACGTAGAAAAAGACCACCATGTAACTTTGATCTGATAACTGGATTTATCAGTCACTTGACTGGCATGCAGTGGGTACTTTGCATTTTTCTACCGTACTTTGAAACACAAGTGCAAATTTATGTTATTCTGCACAACTGGGACCAAAAAATTATGAGTGTGAGAAAACACAAACTCTAAAAGCAAGATGGAATGTAAGCAGGTAAACCCTGTTCCACAGTCATGTCATTCTGGTACAGATGTACGTGGTACTCGTGTTTGCACCTCTAAGAAATTTCCATTTTTTCACATCAAAAAATCCAGATATGAAGCTGAAGCGGCTTTCTTCGCCAACCTGAAGCTGTCTGATTTCAACATCATTGATACCCTTGGAGTTGGAGGTTTTGGACGAGTAGAACTGGTAGGTGATTGTTCTTTAAATGCTTTTGATCACCTCTGCTTCCTTTTTAATTTTTTCCCCTAGATTAAGATTTCTTTCTTTTCTCTTGTTTTGTCTTTCGTCATTAATTACCATTATTCCTAAATCAGTTCCAAATACTTTGCAGCAGACATGTCATAATTAGCAACAAAGTGGGCTAAATTATGCAGTCAACAACCAAAAATAAAATAAATAACACCTTGCTTTTTAGAAAACCTCTTCATATTAAGTGTAAGGTAAACACATTTACTTAAAGAAGAGTCATTAAGCACTTCTTACCCAACTAATTTTCTATAATCTTTATTTCCTTAGTTCTGAGTGGTGCTTACTAACAATTATGCACCCTAACAACAATTATAATAATTTAAATGTAAATATAAATACATATAAAGGGAAAGCGAAGAGATATATACGAAGTAAATGGCGTTGTAGTAGCAATTCTGTGATTCTGTAGTTGCAAGTACGTATTTCTAGTCCTAACAGTTTGAATATTTTATATAGTTTATTTCACGCACACAGTCTGTATACATATGTATACACATACACATACATCTATATATTCATGAAGATGATGAAGACACTTTGTACCAGTTCATACATGAAATACATTGCATGAATGTGGTGTAAACAACATGAAAACATACTCTATTTTGCATTTGTTTGAAATATAAATTTAAAAACTGACATATTGTCACCAGAATTAGAAAAAAATGGACTCTTATGACTAACGGCATTTCACGACGGTGTGGCTATAAACCCTAATTGAGGATGCAGATTGATGTCCACGTCTCTGCTGAACATAGAGGAGTTCCTGATATCAGACACCAGTGCAGTGTGTGAGGAACTCCCTGAGACTGTGTACAGTGCAGTAAACAGTTACCGTTGCCATCGGGGGTCAAGAGAAATCCCCTTCCTTAAAAGTACATTGACCCAGCACTATTTTTATATTTGTCTATTTGTATTGCAGTTGGAATTTCTGACTTGAACAGGTAGAAAGATGTTATTTACTTAAATATTAGATGAGAAGGTTTTAGAGCCATATGTCTCACTGAATTAGTATTATGCTTCCCTTAACACTGGTTGGAGTACTGTAGTAATATCACCTGTGACCTGAAAGTCCATAGTGTGCCTTTGACAATATGAGTTTTTTCAGTTCTGGGAGGAAAAAAAACAAACAAACAAGTAAGGTTCTAGACAAACCTCTTGCTTTTCTGAACCCTACCAATTAATGTAGCCATGGATTTATTTTTTAAGAACTTTGGTTTTGTGGCAAATTATAATTGTCTGTATAGCTAATAAAGATTCATTAACACCATTATACATGAACTGCTTTGATATGGAGGTGTTGGGACATACAGGCAGGAAAGAGGACAGAGCTCCCTGCCATGCAGGATTTATTTTCTGGTGTGTTTATATAGTTGTGTATTTCTAAAACAGTCTCCAAATGAAGCAGTATAAGGGACACAATTTCCCAGACAGTGATTGTAGGACTGTTATAGGTCCTTAAATATTATTTTTTAAAGATGAGGGACAATAAAACTACTATTTTTGTTGACAAAAAAAAAAAATCAGTGTTACAACTTTGTGAACTCTTAGAAGTTTGATAACTTAAATGGTGATCTTTGAAGTTACCAGTGAGATATTTCATGAAATATAGGAATTTACTTAGGATTTTTGAAATATTGAAAATAACTTACAGGCACTGAAATCATTTCAAGCTAGAGAATTAAATACCAAGCTGATAGTGCAAATCTTCTAGAAAATCCTCCGAAAAGCAAACGAGGAGGTACAAACAAAATTTTGATAAGCCTCAAAATTAGGAAGAATTTAATGTGGGCGTATAAAAGTTAGCTTAGTTTAAAAACAAAAATTTGCATGTGCACACGTGTATGCTCATTTCTGTGTATTCATGTGCATGTTTGAGTGTATATATTACGTATATACACATATATACACATATATATGTAGATATCATCTCCATCCCCAGAGAAATACCAGATAGCCTAATTTTCCTCTTGTGGATATTATATTTTACTCTTTTAGACAGATGTTTATAGATAATGAACACCATAGCCCTAAGAACTAATTGAGATTGGAAATATAGCCCACTTTACAAAAACTGTAGATATTACTGATGAATGATAAAATCATAATAGATCATTGGGTACAACTTCTACATCGGGAAGGGGCGCATGTCCTTAACCTTTTAAGGCCACATCAGCTTTTGTTGTCTTGCACATGCACAACACACTGTAGGACAATCAGAGTGCCTGTATTGTCTTCAGTATTCAATGTGGACCAGCCATTTAAGTGATCATTAATACATTATTTTCCCAGTTCTTACCACTTACTAATTGCCTGATAATATTACTTTTGGGGTATTAAAATATTATCTGTGATTGTTCATCTTTTACATGCATTCAATGATGCCAGAATTGGGAGTTTGGCCTCATCACTTTGCCCGTAATTGTACATACCGTTGTCATGGAATATAATGAATCACCATAAGGATAATAGTATACCATCAGAGTTAGGAGTAAGATGTAGGCAGAGACCAGTTCTTTTGTGATTACAGAAGTTTTCACTCTCCTCTGAGAATGACAAATGCAAGATAATCTTGTCAATATTATAAAGTGCTATTGAAGCAATATCTAAGCAATAAATCTTCATATAAGCTCATTTCATATTTATGTACACCGTGCTCAACATGTTAATACAAAGTATATAATACTTAGAATCTTAGTTTAGCAGTAATGTTGAGCAGCTAAATGACATTTCAAGATAATACCATAAGTTACACTTTAACTTTAAAATAGTATTTTTTAAAATTTCCCAGAAATAAGATTATAAAATTATAAACCCTCTAGTGGAGTATAAAGAATTTAGAAATTTGAATTTTTGAACTTCGTTTCCTGTTAGAGTGAAGTTAAGAATGTAGTTCTCTCATCACTGTTTGACATAGAGATTACGTTTGTGTGTGAAGGTAGTTATACCCTTCACAGACTTTTAGCATTTCTTAATTTTTATCATTCATGTCAATTTAGATAAATGTAGATGGCAGAAGTATTTTTCTACAGGAGAATTTTTAAATAGTTTATTATCAATTTTTGGAGGTGAGTAGATAATTTTGCCACATAATAAGAAACTTAAATGTGTTCAGTAAAGAGTCCAGAAGCTTAAAGTGAAGATCTTTTATGCATAGGAATTGTAGTCTTAAGCTATTCAATCTCTTCCTAAATACTCTCAGTGTAACTGACTTTCACTTGTTTAATATCAGACAGTGTCCTGTTCACAACCATTTCCTCTGGGCAGTCATTTGGACTGCTTTCCTTTCTGTTTTCTGGCATATGCCATATTTTCTGCCTGTGTTCTTTATTTTTAAGAATGGTCTTTCTAATGTGTTCAGTTACTGTCTGTTTACAGTATGTCTTCTAGGAGAATACATTCCATTTATAGTATCACTTTCAGCAAAAGAACTCAGCTCTCTTTTTATATATGACTTATTCATTAAAGCTCTAAGCACTGCTGTAAGTCATGTAGGTAATCATCTTCATTTACAAAGTGTGACTGTAAAATAAGGAGGTTGACTTTACAAATTGCAAGTGAAAATTAGTCCCTTTGCCTTATAGTCATAGTCCCAATTTACTCTACTTTTGTCCTTGCGAGAAAGGCACCTGCTTTTCAGAATAGATTTGCACAAGTCAAAGACGAACTGATTTTTTAATATGCCAATAATATGTAGTTGGTGCTTTAAACATTAGATATTTAATCTGTTTATTTAGCAATCCAAATGTCTCCTATACCAGAGCGGCATACTTGGATAAAGTACAGGAACAAGTATAAGATAAACATAACCTCTGTCTTTTTGGATTATATTCTTTCTACATCAGTTATTATGTATATATGTAGTGAGCTCTATGATTGAAGATAAAAAATTTAATAAATAGAATAGTTCTTAGCTCTAGAGGCTCACAGTCTACTGGGAGGGGCAATCATGTAAACTAATAATTAAACTCATAAGCAAAGCATGATCAGCAGGGGTTCAGTGTGTGGAGGAACAAGACGTTTTGCAGGAGATAGCATTTCTGAGGCAGAGGGAGAGTTAAGGCATCAACATAAGTAACCTGATGCATTATGGAACATACTTAGTAAAATGAAACTATTAAAGAAACAAATGTTTATTAATAAATTAATATTATTTCTTTAATAAAATAACCTTTCATTTGAACCCTACTTTATAATCTTCAAATTACTTTCATGTTCATTGTATAATTTTGCCCTTATAGCTACTCTGTGAGGAGAACATGAGACATGATCCACATTTTACAGGAAAGAAGACAAGAATAATGCATATATGTGGTTTAAGGCCACTTAGTCATTGAAAGAGCTGTTGTTATTGCCCGGAATTACTGATTTTTTAACTAGAAGCTTTTTCTACCATTCTGGGTTTTAAAAATATTTGGGTTCTACCCACCACCATCAACAACCACCACCCCCAAATCAAACAAGTGTTACTTCATTGTCATATGTACATCTTTGCTTTAAAAAAATTCTTCTGGAATTCAAGAACCTGAATTAGAACTACATCTAGAATAGATGTAGTAATTGTCTGCTGTGTGCCTCTCTTTTTGTTATATCCTCAGAGGCTCCCCTTTCTCTAAATCTTTTTCTGCTCCTATTTTAGTGGCAAAATGTCTGTGGAGAAAAAAAATCCAGCAGTGTAACATTGTAGCTAGAAGCTAGAGCTCTAGAATTAGGCTCTCTGGATTCAGATATTACCCATTGTGTATACTTAGTCATTGACTTAAAACTTTCTGAGCCTTGGTTTTCCAGTCTCTGAAATGATGATAATAATAGGATATGTACCTCACAAGGTTGTGAAGATTAAACGAGTTAAAGCCCTCAAAATAGTCTCTCAGGCATCATAGGTCAGTAAATGGTGTTAATGTTGTTATTGTTGCTATTATTATTAAAACATGTTAATGATGGTTCTTTTTATTTATCACTTCCAGCTATATGCATAGAAAAGTAAGGGAATGAAATTATTTTACTCTTTTCTTTTCCATTGCTAGGCCAAGGCCTGAGAGTGCAACCATTATTCCAATATAAGTAAGAGCCAGAAGTCTTCAAATGACCTTCAGTGATAACCTCTATTAAATTTCTCCGGACCACTAAAGCTCTTAACTTTCTGATCTGTCACGAGAGGAGATGGGAAACAATTTTCAATATCCCTTATGCTGAACCTGTGTGCACCTGAAGTAGCCTGCTTTTATTTATCCATTTCACTTCTAAATTGTGAAACCCCACCTCTTAACCTCTCAATTGGAAATCATTTTCAATGCAAACTGCTGAATCATATCTAGTTCTCTCCAGCCTTCTTAACCCATGGCACTTCAACTGGGCATAATAAAGACCTGGCTCTTGGCAAGTTAAATACAAAAGTTACCTCTCATTCCTTCTCTGCTGCAGTTCAGTTTCTAAACCACATAACTGGATTGCCCAGGAAAAGAAAATGTGGTAGTTGTGAGAACCAATTTATGCTAAGACAAGCATGTGTATTTCACAGGGTGTGTGTCTGTTCATGGCATCCATACCACTCTCACAGCATTTTTGCCAGCTGCCTTGGCACTATAAAAACAGGCAAGCAGGCCTGGAGTGCTACGTAAACCAATTGAAAAAAAAAAATAGAAACTAAGAGTTGATTAAGCAAGAAGTTAGGTGATAAACCCATTGCTCAGTCAGCAGGGTCTTATTGCGAAAGGTGAGCAACTTAACTCCAAAGGGAAACCCCATGTAAGATGAAAACATTTCAAGAGCTTCCTACTGCCAAGCCACACAGCATTGAAACAGAATAGCTATGGAGATCTTTGGGCAGCATTGCCATGTGTACGCACGGTGATTTATGCTACATTGGACACCTGGGGAAACCCTGCTGCCCTAAGGCCTTGTGTCCTCTGTGACTAAAGTGAGTAAGGACTCAATACTGGTTGAAACTGAAAGTTTGCTTCATTTTAACACAGCCTCTTCTTTAGTAGTACTCTATGTGGTTTATTATTAAATATGTAATTCTCATGTTATGTTTATTCTTCAAAAGAATAAAAACGGGGACAAAAATTATTAACTGTAATAAATAGCATTCATTTCTCAGAAAATAAGTTCTTCAGATAGCTAATGAAAATCCGATCTAATAAATATTAATTGAGCGTCAGTAGGTGTAGTAACAATATAGTGCAACTGCTAAAATAACCACATGACAGTTTCAATGCAGAAATTACAAGTAGTAAAGCTTATCTCTACTTTGGCATATGCAAATAAAGTAAGATAAGCATTACTTCATCTCATTATTGTAGAATAAATTTTCTTTTGTACATTGATAATTATAATAAAATTTAGATTACATGAATGAAAACAAATATAAGTTACTTTCTAACCCATCTTGTGAAATTACAGAAATTTTATATATTAGCAATCAATTAAAATGCCTATTTTTTATTACAATTAGTTGAAGTTAGTATCCTACCACAAGATAAAATGTTAACAGTTTCTTCTCTAAACCTGCATATGATTTTAGAATGATCACTATAAATCTAGAATGCACTGGGCATGTCTTTCCAAAGCTTAAGATAATTGGTGATAAAACAGCTCTTACAAAAGTTAACATTTAGGTCATACTTGCCTTTTTTGTTTTCTATGACATAAATATTATTTCTTTAATCCAAGAAATATTATTTCTTTAATAAAATAACCTTTCATTTGAACCCTACTTTATAATCTTCAAATTACTTTCATGTTCATTGTATAATTTTGCCCTTATAGCTACTCTGTGAGGAGAACATGAGACATGATCCACATTTTACAGGAAAGAAGACAAGAATAATGCATATATGTGGCTTAAGGCCACTTAGTCGTTGAAAGAGCCGTTGTTATTGCCCAGAATTACTGATTTTTTAACTAGAAGCTTAATAATGGGTACATCACATTAGGCAAAAATCATCTGTTTTAAAAATCCAAAATATTTGTGGGATATAAAAATATCTGACCTGATTCCTGCCCTCATGGAATTTCTGCCTCCTCCTAAGAAAGAAGATGAGATTAACATATTTGAAAAGTAGCAAACAAAATCTTATGCTATTGTGTGAAATTAAAAATTATGCAGAAGTGTTCTTAGTATTTCATCAGGAGAGAGGTCATTTGAAATTGATGGAGTAGAAGAGGGCCTGGGAAGATATACAGAACTGAAGCCAGGCGGTGGAGAATAGGTTGGGATTTAAATGAACAGATGGGGAAAGGCCATTCTGGGAAAAGGCCATTCCAGGCAAGGGTTACAACATAAAAGGCCACATGTTGTCATAGGACACCAAAGCAAGTGACCAGACTAGAGTGAATTACTGTGGGAGGAGCGGAGAGAAATATTAGATAGCTGATCAGTAGAGTATGATTGTATTATATTCTTTAAAAAGATTAGACTTGCCCAAAAAAAAAAAAAAAAAGAGTTGTTTGGACATTAAGTAATGAAAGAATATAAAACACAGACTCTGCTCTGAACTTCTATCTATGACATGAAAGAATGCACTATAAGGTGACTAGACAAGCTATTTTTAGGTGGCGCTGCTCCCAGAAATAGACATCATAATTTCTCTTCTGACAAAATAGGTTATTTTGTACCACAGTGCAGTCTGCATTCCTGAAAATTTCATGTAAACACTTTCAAAGAGGGATTCCTTCCATGAGAAGGAAAAATAGTCCCTTTGTGTGTCTTAGTTATGTAGAAAATAGTCATGTCTTTTTAAATAAAATGAAGTAATTTATCTTGCTTTCTGGAAAAAAATATGAAGCAGGTAATTCTGTATGTTTCAATATATCTCATCAATTGCATATATTTAATTTGTTGCTAATTAGTACTTGGTCCCTCAGTATTCCCCATTGTCACTGACATATACAACATATTAGCTTGGACATTGAGCTATGAGGTCAGGAGCTTTTGTGGGCCAGGTAGCGTGTTCTTAGTCCCTAGCTCCAGCCCACTGCCTTTCACGTTCACACTGAGAGTGGGGAGATCATCACTACCCAAAAGAGGTTCAAACAAATAAGTTAAACAAAGGAGAGCCACTGTCTGGTCATCACTATGACCTTGGATGCCACATCTGCACAAACAAAGCAATTTAAATTTTTAATGTGACTGTTTTCCCTAAAGTAAACTGGCATAGGCAAAATCCAGTAAATTCTTATTGAACTTACTTAGCTACAGTTGATGTCCCTTCATATTTATGAAAATCTGAAACACAAGATAAATGTGAAATACAAGAATCGTATGGGGGAAGAAGTTATCTTTTTCTTTTTTCCTTAATTTACTTTTATCTGAAAATGTCTTTATTTTGCCTTATTATTGAAAGATTCACTGAATCTTTCAATGGTTGGCAGGTTCTCCCCTACATCCTTCCAACCCTATCCTCCCCACCCTCATTCCCATTCCCCAAGCCCTGTTTCCCAGCACTTTTCAGTATTTTAAAAAATATTTTAAATTGTAATAGCTTTAGGGGGTACAAGTGGTTTTCGGCTACATGGATGAATTGTATCATTAGCCTTTTTGTAACATCAGAGGGACAAAGTTTGAGGATAGCATGTAATAAGACACTAAGATCTGATTATCAGCCATTTTATTAAAGTTTTCCAGTATGTAACAGTTTAAAAAAATTATAAAGTCATTCATCCCTATATTTCAAAAGTATAACTGCAGTGCAAAACCTTTCATGAGTTCATTGGGCCACATGTCAGAAAGAGAGTTGAATCTCACAGTATGTGATCCTCTCTCTTTCATTTCAACTTATTTTAGATTTTCAGAGTCAATAAATGAAAGGAATTGAAATATAAATATTCAACTTCGCCTACGTGGTTATATGTGTGCTTTAAGTATTAGAATAAATTGAATTTATGTGAGCTATTCATGTGCTCAATTTAAAATATGTAAACAAGTTTTCAAAACTGATACACATATTATTTCCTTATACAAGTGAGATTATGCATAGAAATTAAAGTATTGGGTAGAGGATGAAAAATATTTGATTAGTTGATAAAAAATAATTTAAAGTGTATTATAGGTAATAAAATCCTATAAATACCACTTTTAAAAATCACTGCAAAATGAAGTAGTTTATTTTTAGCATAAAAGCAGTAGGAAATAAATGTTATGTTTAAGGAATGATAAGACACTCAATGTAGGTAGCCTTTTGAATGCAAATGAATGAATACTAATTCCTTAATAAGGGAAATTATAAATGTTCTGTCATTTGCAAGTAACTTCTAGAAAATTGTCCAACCCTTTGTTCACAGTATAATTAAAAATAAAAAAGTATTAGGTTCTTTTTCTGACTTTCCTCCAAACTGAGAGTTAAATGTCTTTAAAAAATGGAAAAAAAAAAACTTATCTCCTCTTCAAAAATACCTTTGTCTTTTGATAAATTTAAATTTAATAAGATAGATATTTCCTGATATTTCTGGTCACCAGCTTTAGAATTGATTTTAAGTCTGAAGGTAAGTTACAAAGCAAACAAGATTACTGATATTTTGATGAGGGGTTAAGGTAAACGAAGAAAGAAAAACAAGGACGAGAAGAAGAGAGAGCCTGTCTTGATTATCTTTCCGTTGTGCAAATGGCAGATGGATTCAAATGAAAAGGCATATGTATAAAATAAGCTACTTTTCTATCCTCCTTTGTTTTCAAAATGTTATACCTGACTCAGTGTCTGTGTGAGTGTGTGTGTGTGTGGAGGCGCTATCTGTGAATAGGAACTTTGATGCATAAAGCCTTTACCATGAAGTTGAGTCACCACTACAACAGTGCTGTGCCTCTATGCCTCATTCAAACATGTGTCACTCAGGCTGTGACAAGTTCCTTTTATTCTTCTCTCTTATGTATCCTATGAAACAAGGCAAATGCTATGGTTCGTTCTTAAATTTCAGACATTGGCCAAGGGGAAAAATAAATCATGTGATGTTATTGTGCAGAGAAAAGTGAAGGAAGTAGAGAAGTTATTGTGATCTCTGGTTAATAATAGAATTAGTATTTTTTGTTATTGTTGTTGTTAAGAAATGTTGGGGAATATAATCCAACATTGATGTGAATCTAACACTGATTTGTAGGATAGAAGGTTTCTGTTCACTTAAAGCATTTCATTTTCTTTTAAGAATGTAGTAAGCTGGCTTCTCCTGAACAAGTGGGCACTTTAGTTGGCCATGTCCAAAAAGTTATTTGAGTCGGAGTAATAAAATTGCTTTTTCTTTCACCATGAAAGTAAAACTTCCTTAAATTTAAGCAGGTAAATTTGTCCTAGTCCTGTTTTCATTCAGTTGATTGGGACTACTAACTTAAAAACAGATTTAATTATGAGTTGTAATAGTAAGATATCATATCTTGGAAATCATAGTAATAATGATTATTCTCACATAACACTTTTTAATTTCTAAAGAATTTTCACATACACTATCTGATTTGAACTTACAATATCTGTTTCTATAATATGAAGCTGGTTTTTTTGTTTGTTTGTTTTTTGTTTTTGAGATAGAGTCTTGCTCTGTTACCCAGGCTGGAGTACAGTGGTACAATCTTGGCCCACTGCAACCTCCACCTCCTGAGTTCAAGCAATTCTCCTGCCTCAGCCTCCTGAGTAGCTGGGATTACAGGCGCCCACTGCCATGCCTGGCTAATTTTTATATTTTTGGTAGAAATGAATTTTCAGCATGTTGGCCAGGCTGGTCTTGAACTCCTGACCTCAAATGATCTGCCCGCCTCGGCCTCCCAAAGTGCTGGGATTACAGGCGTGAGTCACAGCACTTGGTCTGGTTTTATTCTCATAAGTAAGGAAAATAAGGATTTAGGATGTCATATGGACTTGTATACAACCACAGTTGGTTTATTATTACAATATTTTAAACTTCCAATCCCCAGTATCCATGGGGGATTGGTTCTAGGACCTGTCCTCACCAACACCTCTTCCTGTTGCGGATATCAAAATTTACAGATGCTTAAGTCCCTAATATAATATGGCATAGTATTTGCATATACACACATTCTCTCCTATATTTTAAATCATCTCTAGTTTATTTACAATACCTAATACAATGCAAATGTTATGTAAGTAGCTGTTATACTATATTGTTTAGGGAATAATGACAAGAAAAATGTCTATATATGTTCATCTCAAACACAACCATCCGTTTTTGTTTTCCTTGTGTTTTCAATCCTTGGTTGTTTGAATGTGGATGCAGAACCTACAGATGCAGAAAGCCAACTGTACCTATTATTTTGACAAGATAAGTCTTAAAGAACTTTGTGTTAATTATGTACATTTTGTTTAAATTTATTCATGATCCTAATTTTTTAAAAAATAAGACTTTTAAATTTAGGTTTTTCCATAAACAAGTAGTAAAGTCATTAAAAATGACTTCTTAAAAATGTGTCAATATTTAACAGAAATTAGAGTTTAAAAATCTAGTTTTTGGCTAACTGGGGAACTTTTATTGTAAGTGAAATAGTAAGCATAGAGAAATACATTTTTGACATTAAATTCCTTAAAATGTAAATGAAACATGTAGCTACCTGACAAATCAATACAGAACTAGAAGTTGTAGATTCAAGAAATTATGAGTTCTCTCTCTTTTTAAAAATTCTTTAACAACTTCATTGAGGTATAATTTACATACCATAAAACTTCCCATTTTAAGGGTATAATTCAGTGATTTTTAGAATTGTATGACCATCATATAACCCAGCTTTAGAACATTCCTACCATTGCAATAAGAACCCTTGTGCCCATTTAGAAATGCTCTCCATTCCAATCTCCTGTTATTTATTTATTTATTTATTTATTTATTTATTTATTTATTGAGACAGGGTCTTGCTCTGTCACCCAGGCTGCAGTGCAGTGGCGTGATCTTGGCTCACTGCAGCTTGAGCTTGGAGGCTCAAGCAATCTCCCACTTCAGCCTCCCAAGTGGCTGGGACTACAGGCATGCACCACCATGCCCGATTAATTTTTGTGTTTTTTGTAGAGACATGGCCATGTTGCCCATGGCTGGTCTCAAACTTGTGAGCTCAAGTGATGGGCTCACTGCAGCCTCCCAAAGTGCTGGCATTACAGGTGTAAGCCACCACACCTGGCCTCTCATCTACTTTCTATCTCTCAAGATTTACCTTTTCTGGTACAGATACTCAAATGCTAAAATTTTGTGTTACACTAAATATTTTTATTTTCTACATGTATGATCTAGTTCAATAATCTAAATACCCAGTTATTTCATGTATAGTAACTTCATGCCTTTTTTCCTGTTGAATTTTATGGCTTCTGTATACCCTGCTTCAGCTTTGTTATTATACTCCACTGCTGCAGAACAGTATGTTTACATTGCTTTCTGAACATAGAATCTAATGCCAGTGTCTTACAGGGCTGTGAAGAGCTTTTTGGCAACAGGGGAATATTGGGAAATGATGGAGGTGGAACATAGTGCTTATACATTTATAGAGAGTCTAGTGGTTTGTTTACTGATGTTCTTATTGTTGATGGTTTATTATAGGCCTTTGGCTGATTTCGGTGAACCTGCCCTTTGGCACGGTTAATCTAATAGGATAAGATACTCACAGTCTCTCAACGTAGGGCTTTCTCTCTCCTTCCCCCTCCCCTCCAGCTTTTTTTTTCTTCTTTTCTTCCTTTGGAGAACATTTCACTACAGCACTTGTCATAAATTCCTTAAGTTATCTCAATTTATATTAAATGTGAGTTACTTAAACATAAAATCATAGACCTTGCCAAATTATTTCTGGATTACTTACAAAGCCTTTTTCTCCCAGGTTAAAGAGAGCCAAAACTAAAAAATGGCTTTATGCTTCACCAAATAATATAGATTTCCTGATTAAAATTTTGTGCTATTTTATTTAGAGAAAATATTTGCCATTCCTATTTTGCAGCTATTACAATTATGGTGACTCTGCCTGGATTCCCTTTTGCCTTGAAGCCTATTTTAATGCTCTTCCTGAGAAAGCTACTGCTACTTTTTTCCAGTGTGTGTTCTTTGAAAGTTAGCAACACAGAGAATATAACAGAAACCAATCCCTTCATATGTTGGGGTTGAGAGGACAGAAAATAAAACCCCCACCCCCAAAGAGAATATGAACATAAATGTAAAGTCAAGGTCATACTTTCAGAGAAGACCATCATGTTTCCTTAAGCGACCTTTATGTTACTTGGAGTATTTCCCCTTTTCCTTCTTTCCAAGATATTGCCACATGTTTGTTGTGCCGTTTCTATAAGGTTAAATATAATTGACATGCTTTAAAAATGCATATTACGTCAAATTGCAGATGTATAGAATTCTCTAGCTAGAATGAGTTTTTAAAGATAATATAGTTTTGCCCTTTATTTTCTGAAAAGTAGTCTGAGGCCCAGTGAGATTATATGACTTATTAGTGAAAGATCCAGAATTAGGCCCCAGGTTTATGTTTTCCTTAACTCCCTTCATCACTGTTGTTTTGTAGCATCAGTTTACCTAAGGTAGAGCATGAAGGGAGTACCCTTCTCCTGCTGTGCATGGAAATGTAATTTGAAGCACTTCATATGGGACTTTGGCATAATAATGAGTCATGTGACATTGACAGTTTAAGCCTTGAATTTAAGAAATCATTTCAATTACAGTGTAGTTCAGGAAGTAATTTTCTTCCAAAATAATTAAGATATTGACAGTGCAAAACAAGCTATGAGCTCTTAACAAGAAGGTTAAATGAATGAATAGATACAAATTCTCAGGACCAACTCACAGCCAGTGGTACTGAGCCAGTTTTAACCTTGCCTTGATCATAATCTTCCTTCCCAATAAGGGCAAAAAAATTGGGTCCAGTAGGAAACAAGCCTTTTTAAGGCAAATAGGTACCCTAGGTAGAAAGGAAGCATGTACTCTATTTAAATACAACCAGCAAATGCATCTTCAGAGCTATTTAAAATGCTGATGACATCACCTCTCATTTTCAGCCCAGTATTATGCAGACATCAGCTATAGCCAGATAGTTAAGAACTTGTCAAAATCCTTGTCAAAAATTCCCACCTTAAGATCTACTTGGCCCAAGTATACATTCATTCAAATGTCAATATAATACTTCATATTAAAGTAACAATGTACTGTAAATGAAACATTTACTGATTCTAATTTCTAATATAGCACATGGCATTTCTTATATAAAATAAAATGAAGATCTTGAGTATTGAAATTTTCTTGTTCATTTTCCCTTTTTAGGAATTTTGAGAGTAAAACCAGTGTGGTATAAGCATCCATAATCTTTGTTTTTTGAGAACAGTTATATAATTACAGAAAAATGTGAAGATAGTACAGAAAATTCCTATATACGCTGAACCCAATTACCCCTATTACTGACAACTTACGTTAGTATGGTACATTTAATTAATGAACCAATATTAATGCTTTATTATTATTATTATTATTGTAAACTTTTTTTTAAGTTCTGGAGTACGTGTGCAGGATGCGCGTGTTTGTTACATAGGTAAACATGTACCATGATGGTTTGCTGCACCTATCAACCCATCGCCTGGTATTAAGCCAGCATGCATTAGCTATTTCTCCTGATGCTCTCTGCCAACACTCCCAGCTCTTCCCTGACAGGCCCCAGTGTGTGTTGTTCCTCTCTCTGTGTCCATGTGTTCTCATTATTGAGCTCCCACTTATAAGTGAGAACATGCGCTGCTTGGTTTTCTGTTCCTGCGTTAGTTTGCTGAGGATAATGGCCTCCAGCTCCATCCATGTCCCTGCAAAGCACATGATCTCGTTCCTTTTTATAGCATCCACAATATTATAGAAGTAGCTTCTCAAATCCTTACTCATTTACTTGTTAGCACTGAGGTGGGTTGCAGTCGGAACAAAGAAAACACTTTGTTTGATACATAACACTTTTATTTAGTTTTCACAGGTAATCTATCAGGATATCCCCATATGATAGATGAAGAAATGAAAGCAGAGAGAGTTTGAGTAATTTGTCCAAGAGAACAAGCAAAAAAAAAAAAAAAAAAAGGTTGAGATTGAAAAAAAATTAGTCAAATATCCAAATATCACACTAGTCACACTCTCAACCAGTGCATTAGCCTGTACACCTAGGAGGTTAAGACAGTCTTCAAAGGAAGGCAAACCTGAGAAACATGAATAACTATATAGTCTAGTCCTTGGCAAGAGGCGGAAGAAAAATATGCACTCCTGTTCTCCTCTTTTGCTGGCTGATCTCTTTCCATACTCAAAAGTAATTTCATAGCTCTAACCAACTTGCTAAAAAATTGTCATCACCATCATCATTTTTATCTTAAATGGACACAAGTGGACTTGGTATAATTAATTTGGACAACAGGAAAAATAAAAAGCAAACTAAATGTCACCTTACAATTCATCATGGATTAGGTTGGTTAAAATATTTTTATAATAAAACATAGTATCTTTGGCTCAACAAATACAAATTGCTGTAACTTACTCAGAGTTTACATTGAAAAAAATTTTTGTGGCCAGCCCTGTAAGAAGGTAATAGTGTGGTTCAGCCCCAGACCTCAATAGGTTGTTATGCTCTATACAATTTCTCAATATCTTTGCATTCATGGAATTCTAGTTGAATCAGAATCAATTAGAAAGATTCAGACAATAACAATAAATAGTTATTACAATTTAAAAGAGAATTGCAAGTTTTTTCATGATGAGAGCATTACTCATTGTAAAAGCAACATATGATTGTTCAAAAGTTAAGCAATTCAAAAAGTAAAAAGAAGTAAAAATCAACTAAAAATCTCCCTAAGGAAAAATAATTGTTAACCTATTGGTGAGCACATTTCTGATTGTCTCGTCATACATTTATTTCACATATAGATGTGTGTGTGTATATATATGTATATATACACACTAACATACAAACACACTGTGAGATCATAAAATGTATGCTGTCTTGTAATCAGTATCTTTTATTCATATATATGTCTTGGTTATTTTTCCATAATGTTAAATATAATTCTAAGTCATCATTTTTACAGTTGCATTGCATGGATATACGATAATTTATTTTTCAACCTCCTCCTCTTGCTAGAAATTTAGATTGTTTCTAAATTTTTCCATTAGAAACAATGTTGAATTGAGCGTTCTTGAATGATCTTTGGGAAGTTGTTGGTTTATCAGAAGATTTCTGATGAATATGTTACTTGGGCTTCACGCAAATAATCAACTTCAACATTCTCCACTGTCTCTATTGAGTTAGCTCACACCAGTGGTCCTCGGGTACCCCGACTTTCGGGTTAGGATGCTGAGTTCTGTGAGTCTTGTAGCATTCTGGTTTAAATTGGAAGTGGAGATTCTAAGGGCCCTGCTCTAAGGAGCTCATGAGATCTCGTATAGAGTGCAAAGAAGGAAGATGATTCTAGACCCAAGGGCTGCTTCCATGCAAAGTAAAGGCAAAGCAGAAAGCCTCAGTAGGTTAGCAGTATAGTTCTATAACCTTTTTGTAATTAATGCCTTTTAAATTGGCAACTAGTAAGCCTGACTCCCAAGAATTTCTGTAGCTTTCTGTACCTTTTACCTATCTCTTATGACATCTGCCACCCACCAGCTCTCATCATCCTCTTTCTACCCCACTTGGCTTCTCCTTGCAGTATTCAAGCAATCAGGTATCTCAAACCCCTAACACATGGAGGTCCCTGGAAGTGCCTAGGAAAATGTCAGTGAGGCTTTGGCCGTTCTCCCAAATCACATGCCTAGCATAAGTTAAGCTTAAAGGTAATAGAAATATTGTTCAGTTTATCTCACAGTCCATGAGTTAGTCAATTCCATTAAACTCTGATTTGCAAAGTATCAATCACTGTGCATTTAATTGGTTTTGTATTCAGCTGAAGGGAAGCAGCATATACTGGAAATAGCTTGGGCCAAAAAAGACCTGAACATGAATCCAGTTCTGCCACTTGATAGCTCTGTGACCTTGGGAAAGATAGGAATCGTTTTTGGAAATCAGTTTGTTCCTCTGAAAAAGCAACGTTTGATTTGCCCTATTCAGTAGAGATTGCTGGGTACAAGCAGAGAGTCCATCAGTGAATGCCCATTTGGTGGTGCGTTTTCATTTAGGATCATAATAACTGTGGTATCTGGTATTCTCCTCAGCCAGAACTAGAGCTCAGAGCAGTTAAGCAACTAGCCCGAGAGAGACTAGTTGCTTAGACTGAGAGAGACTAAGTGGAGTCAGAATTCAAGTCCAGACCTGTGACTATAAAGGCTGAATTCTTTCCTCCTACCCTGTGTACAAGTATGAAAAAAAAAAATCTGTGTTATCATCACTAAAGAGAATAATTTTTATAGTAGGCATTTTTGAACAACTGCACAACAGTCCTCACTAGTTTAACTGGGTATGACTCTGAAGAGGGAATATGACTTTACTTCTTCTTCTCTGAATTGTAGTACTCTAACATAGCTCATTTTTCATGCCATCTTCCCTAGCTGTCCAGATTTCTTTTAGAAGTGAGTTTTCACATTTTGTGTTTTATTTTGAGTTACTACTGAATTTATTTGTAGCACACTAATCTGTCATCTTTGAGCTTCACAGTCAGAGTACAGGGTCTTTGGCTGTTAAAAGCATTCTCAAATACCCATTTTTCCCTCTACCTGTCATACTGATTCACAAATGCTGGCAGCTAACCGAGGCCCATTTATTTGCAGTATCTTCATGCTCCCTCCTAAGGAACTTTCCACGTTAATATCCTCTAAGATTGAACTCAGTCTGTACATGTGTGCGGGAACAAGACACTTAAGACCTTCGCTATCCCTGCTGATGAAGCAGTAAATAATTAACAACTAAAGAGGGGACAGCCATACTTCAGCCGAAAAGCAGAAACAGCATGCCATGTTATTTCCCCAAGGTTACATTACTCCCAAATAATATGGGCTGTTTGGTATCATCTTGAGGATTCTGCTGCTTGAGAGCACTAGATGATAATGTCCTTATATTGCTTTTAAGTAATTAGCTCTATTAGCTCTCTTGTTTTTGTTACAAGTCACCTTCTTGAAATTTCTTGTAAAACCATAAACAGCACCCTGTCTGAGTAAGGCATTTGGAATATCCAGGCCTCCTCAGGAGCCAATGGGAGCCATGTGGGTTGCAAGAGAGGCATGGCACATTGAAAGATATTAAGGCTCCAGGTCTTCCCAGTTATTAGCGAGTAAATTTTGAGGTCAAAGGAACTAAAGCCATCACGCTTGTTTGAGAAGAAAAACAAACGGTTTTTAAAATCTCCTGAAAAAATCTTGTTACAATTATTTTTTCTCTTTAAACTGTAGGGAGGGAAAATTCTGCAAGGTTAAAAAGAAGAAATGAATAGAGGTAGTACTGAAGAAATAACAGTCTGCAGTCTCAGCAGAGACTAGGGTCCACCACGCAAGTTAAAAATTAGAAATGTTAACAACAGGTGCTGGAGAGGATGTGGAGAAATAGGAACACTTTTACACGGTTGGTGGGACTGTAAACTAGTTCAACCATTGTGGAAGTCAGTGTGGCGATTCCTCAGGGATCTAGAACTAGAAATACCATTTGACCCAGCCATCCCATTACTGGGTATATACCCAGAGGATTATAAATCATGCTGCTATAAAGACACATGCACACATATGTTTATTGCGGCACTATTCACAATAGCAAAGAGTTGGAACCAACCTAAATGTCCAACAATGATAGATTGGATTAAGAAAATGTGGCACATATACACCATGGAATACTATGCAGCCATAAAAAAGGATGAGTTCATGTCCTTTGTAGGGACATGGATGAAGCTGGAAACCATCATTCTCAGCAAACTATCGCAAGGACAAAAAACCAAACACCGCATGTTCTCACTCATAGATGGGAATTGAACAATGAGAACACATGGACACAGGAAGGGGAACATCACATTCTGGGGACTGTTGTGGGGTGGGGGGAGGGGGGAGGGATAGCATTAGGAGATATACCTAATGCTAAATGACGAGTTAATGGGTGCAGCAAAACAACATGGCACATGGATACATATGTAACAAACCTGCACATTGTGCACATGTACCCTAAAACTTAAAGTATAACAATAATAAAATTTAAAAAAAGATAAAAAAGATTAGAAATGTTTGTGGACTAGAACTAAGGAGGAAGAATATAAAGGCCCATATGACCCTATTTTTGGCCATCTTTACTGAAATAAAATTGGAAAAGAAGTTTTTTTTCTACTTTTGATAGAAGAAGAAAAACTATAAAATGTATTCAAACACACTTTATGAAATGAAATAATAAAACTAGAACTAAGTACATTTTCCCTCTTCTAATCCACATGTGAACACAATTAATTTAGAATCAAGTTAGTTAAAATTCAGCCAATTCAGAGCGTGAGATTGGATGATAGCTGTGAGCCCTGGATGTTAAACCCAGCTCTAGCAAGGATTTACTGTGTGTTTGACTTGGGAGGTGGCTGAGGTTCCTTTAAGTGCTCCATGTACCTGTTAATTTGGGGATAATAATGCACTCTCATAAGTCTATGGGCTTTTTCTTACTCCCTTCTCTCTTTCTTTAAGGTTCAGTTGAAAAGTGAAGAATCCAAAACCTTTGCAATGAAGATTCTCAAGAAACGTCACATTGTGGACACAAGACAGCAGGAGCACATCCGCTCAGAGAAGCAGATCATGCAGGGGGCTCATTCCGATTTCATAGTGAGGTAAAGGCCCCATGCCAGGGACAGACGTACCCAAGTCCAAGTGACAAATCCACCACAAAACCCTCTGCCTCTTGTGCTCACTGTTAACACATTTCGTATGCACAAAGAAACTTATTTTTAATCTAATCTTAAGAAAGTTTTGTTTGATTTCTAAAAATAAAGTTCTGATTGTGTTTTCTTTTAGAGAGAATCAGTGTCTGAAAACAATGTGTTTTCCCAAAGGAGGTACCAGAGTTTCTAACATTCCATTTTTATCTTTTTTTAAATCCCCAAACTCTACATAGACCTTTGATGCTTAAAAGACAAAATATCCAAAATCAAACTATTTAAACTTTAATTATCTGAATATTTTTTGAAGATCTAAAAAAATGAAATGACAGCTGACCATTCCACCTCAGTACTAATAAATGGATAATGGGGAGATTTTTATATGCAGAAGCAACTTTTTGTAGTGAATTTTCCAGTGGCACTTAACTGAAAACAGGATGTAATATGAATTTGAGTGAACAGCACGTGAAATTTATACATGTCTGAATTTGTAAAGTTTACTCCACTTTATTCCCATTTTCACTGCATGTTGATGACCACTGTTGCCCCAAGGGTCCATGCTCAAAACGTTACCCAAATTGGAATGGAAAGAATCCCAAGAAACCCTCTTTGTCGATAATCATTATGATTAATCCATTTCAAGGGAGAGATTAGCACCCTAGTTTCTTCTATTAAAATCCTATTCATGAGCCATTGGCTTCTTTTCCCCATGTGTGGGCTTAGATCTCTCTCATTCTGACAAAATTTTGAGCTTGGCAAATCAAAACTATAATCTGGGCCCCCCAAAATTGCACACTTGTAAAAGACGGTAATGTTTATAATCTTTGTTTTCTTGTTTGCAATTTACAGACTGTACAGAACATTTAAGGACAGCAAATATTTGTATATGTTGATGGAAGCTTGTCTAGGTGGAGAGCTCTGGACCATTCTCAGGGATAGGTAGGAGATTTAAGAAATTTCTATAATGTCTCTAAAAACATAGTTGCCCATGTTGGTCTATAAGAAGAGTTAATATAATAAAGTATAATAATCCTATTTATACTTTACACATGCTTATATTTCAATATTTAAAGTAAGCACAGGGTATAACCCACTATATACTTATGATTTACTGTACATATAATAAAACTCACTTTGTAACTAACAATACTGGCTTAGTCGATCATAAAAATGGTACATAGCAAAGTATATACATGGCCTTAGTTTTCCATGAATGTTAGAATTAGACAACTCTGTAGCTGGAATTCAATTCATTGCTTTAGCAGAAAGAGAATTATAGTTATTTTATAATTATAATTTGAATTAACTATCAATTTAATTGCTCTACTCTTTTTCCAGGTAGGCAGTTTGCCTTTTGTGACATTGAGAATTTTTTCCAAAGTAATTTTTCCCTCTACCTTTACATTGCTCTTTGGTTTCAAAATTAACAAAAGTTTCCAGCCATCTCTTTATCCCTTGGCTAGTCTTAGGAAAAAGAAAAGAATCCACTTATAAGCAATATTTCATGTAAATTATCTGATTTAGATTTACCTTCTTACCCTTCCAGGGCAAGGAAAGTTTGTCTAGATGGTGCTTGTTTGTTTTAATCATGCAAATTCATTGTCTTAATTTTCCATCTCATATTTAGATAACTAGCAAATTATCTAATTATCTTCTAATATGATTTATCCTATAAAATGTCTCAGGAGATCATTATCTACCCTGTGTTTTTTTAAAAACATACTTTTATTTTCCTATGAATAATCTTTTGATTATTTTCTATGAATGATTTATTGATCATACAAAAGTCGTCTTTGTTCTTTTGAACACTCACCTTTAGACATCTGTATTTTTCTTATTTGTTTGAGTCCTTCCCCCTAGACTCTCCTTCATAGGGTAGCATCCTTCTGAAACTTAGCTATAGGTAGCCCTGATGTATATAACCATGTAATGTTTTTATATTTGTTACTTTGCAGATATCCCAGAATAAAACAAGTGGTTCCTTATAAACTGTTGATTTAAATTCTCATTCCTAATAGTGTTCTTATGGTACCTTCATATCTTTGTACAGCAGGCCCTTTCACCTGTTATTCCCATGGCCTTACTTATATATGCCAAATGGATTTCTTGTTACCGCATTGTATCCTATTGCATCAGTATTTTATTTCAATTCTTAAATTTAAGGTTAAAAAAGCATAAAAGGGAATGTAATCATGTTGGCATTAGGAGATAAGGTTAACATCTCTACTAAGCTATTATATCGTAGTGTATATATTATGTATTATTGCTAGTTAATATGTACATAGAGATTACATACCAGGCATTGTGATAGAGGCTGGGGATCCAGTAATAAACAAAACAGATGTGGTCTCTCTCCTCAGAATGTATAGTTTGTTGCACAAAGTTAATATTTTAATTTGTGAGTTAACATTTGGCATATCTACTGTGTTTCTACTGTATTATATTTGACTCGATATTTCAATTGACTGATTTATTTGAAGTCTTCTACTTTTTTTTCTAATTAGAATAGAAGAAGATTTACAGGTGGAATTAAACATGAAAACAATAATAAGCCACAAAGGGAGAGCCCAGCTATCCCTCTTATAGCTTATTTTTTTTTACTTTTTCATAAGTTATTGGGGTACAGGTCATATTTGGTTACGAGTAAGTTCTTTAGTGGTGATTTGTGAGATTTTGGTGTACCCATCACGCAAGCAGTATATACTGCACCATATTCGTAGTCTTCTATCCCTCGCCTCCCTCTGACTCTTTCCCCCAAATCCCCAAAGCCCATTGCATCATTCGTATGCCTTTATATCCTCATAGCTTGGCTCCCACATATCAGTGAGAACACGCGATGTTTTGTTTTCCATTCCTGAGTTACTTCACTTAGAATAATAGTCTCCAGTTTCATCCAGTTCCCTGCGAATGCTGTTAATTCATTCCTTTTTATGGCTGCATAATATTCCATCATATATATAGATATATATATATCTATATATATACACCCACGCCCTCATATATATATATATGCCCTCATATATATATATGCCCTCATATATATACACATATATGTGCCCTCATATATATACACATATATGTGCCCGCATATATATACACATATATGTGCCCGCATATATATATGCCCTCATAGATATATCACAGTTTCTTTATCCATTCATTGATTGATGAGCATTTGAGTTGGTTCCATGGTTTTGCAATTGTGAATTGTGCCTCTATAAACATGAGTATGCAAGTATCTTTTTTGAATAATGACTTTTTTTCGTCTGGGTCAAATGGTAGTTCTACTTTTAGTTCTTTAAGGAATCTCCACAGTGTTTTCCATAGCAGCTGTACTAGTTTACATGCCCTCCAGTAGTGTAGAAGTGTTCCCTGTTCACTGCATCCACACCAGGATCTACTGTTTTTTTGATTTTTTGATTATGGCCATTCTTGCAGGAGGGAGGTGGTATCACCTTTTGGTTTTGATTTGCATTCCCCTGACCATTAGTGATGTTGATCATTTTTTCATATGTATATTGGCCATTTGTATATCTTCTTTTGAGAATTGTCTATTCATGTTTTAGCCCACTTTTCATTGGATTATTTGTTTTTTTCTTACTGATTTGTTTGAGTTTGCTGTAGATTCTGGATATTAGTCCTTTGTCAGATGTATAGACTGTGAAGATTTTCTCCCACTCTGTGGGTTGTCTGTTTACTCTGCCGACTGTTCCTTTCGCCGTGCAAAAGCTCATTAGTTAAACTAGGTCCCAGCTATTTATCTTTGTTTTTATTGCATTTGCTTTTGGGTTCTTGGTCATAGAATCTTTGCCTAAGCCAATGTCTAGAAGGGTTTTTCCAATGCTATCTTCTAGAATTTTAGTAGTTTCAGGTCTTAGGTTTAAGTCCTTTATCCATCTTGAGTTGATTTTTGTACAAGATGAGAGATGAGGATCCAGTTTCATTTTCCTACTTGTGGCTAGCCAATTATCCTAGCAGCATTTGTTGAAAAGAGTGTCTGTTCCCCCACTTTATGTTTTTGTTTGCTTTGTCAAAGATCAGTTGGCTCTAAGTATTTGGGTTCATTTCTGGGTTCTCTATTCTGTTCCATTGGTCTATGTGCCTATTTTTGTACCAGTACTATGCTGTTTTGGTGACTATCGCCTCATAGTATAGTTTGAAATCAGGCAGTATGATGTCTCCAGATTTGTTCTTTTTGCTTAATCTTGCTTTGGCTATGCGGGCTCTTTTATGATTCCATATGAATTTTAGAATTTTTTTTTCTAATTCTGTGAAGAATGATGGTGGTATTTCAATGGGGATTGCATTGAATTTGAAGATTGCTTTGACAGTATAGTCATTTTCACAATATTGATTCTACCCATCCATGAGCATGGAATGTTTGTGTCATTTGTGTCATCTATGATTTCTTTCAGCAGTGTTTTGTAGTTTTCCTGGTAGAGGTCTTTCGACTTCTTGGTTAGGTATATTCCAAAGTTTTTTGTTTTTTGTTTGTTTGTTTGCAGCTATTGTTAAAGGGGTTGAGTTCTTGATTTGATTCTCCACTTGGTCACTGTTGGTATATAGAAGAGCTACTGATTCTTGTACATTAATCTTGTATCTGGAAACTTTGCTGAATTCTTTTATCAGTTCTAGGAGCTTCCTGGAAGAGTCCTTAGGGTTTTCAATGAAAACGGTTATGTCGTCAGCAAACAGTGACAGTGTGACTTCCCCTTTACTGATTTGGATGCCCTTTATTTCTTTCTCTTGTCTGATTGCTCTGGCTAGGACTTCCAGTACTATGTTGAAGAGGAGTGGTGAGAGTGGGCATCCTTGTTTTGTTCCAGTTCTCAGAGGGAATGCTTTCAACTTTTCTCCATTCAGTATCATGTTGGCTGTGGGTTTATCATAGATGGCTTTTATTACATTAAGGTTTATTCCTTGTATGCAGATTTTGCTGAGAGTTTTAATCATAAAGGGATGCTGGATTTTGTCGAATGCTTTTTCTGCAGCTATTGAAATGATCATGTAATTTTTGTTTTTAATTCTGTTTATGTGGTGTATCGTATTTATCAGCTTGTGTATGTTAAACCATCCCTGCATCCCTGGTATGAATCCCACTTGATCATGGTGGAATATCTTTTTGATATGTTGTTGGATTTAGTTAGCAAGTATTTTGTTAAGGATTTTTAGCATCTATGTTCATCAAGAATATTGGTCTGTAGTTTTCTTTTTTGTTTATGCCCTTTCCTGGTTTTGGTATAAGGGTGATGCTGGCTTCACCCTTATTATTTTTACGGAGGGTTCCTTCTTTATCTCGTGGGATAGTGTCAAATGGATTGGTACAAATTCTTCTTTGAATGTCTGCTAGAATTGTTCCATGAATCGTCTGGTCCTGGACTTTTTTGTTGTTGTTGGTAATTTTTAAATTACCGTTTCAATATCACTGCTTGTTATTGGTCTCTTCAGGGTATCTAATTCTTCCTCACTTAAGCTAGGAAGGTTGTATTTTTCCAGGAATTTATCCTTTTCTTCTAGGTTTCCTAGTTTTTGTGCATAAGGTTTTCATAGTAGCTTTGAATGATCTTTTGTATTTCAGTGGTGTCAGCTGTAATATCTCCTGTTTCATTTCTTAGTGAGGTTATTTGGATTTTCTCTGCTCTTTTCTTGGTTAATCTTGCCAATAGTCTATCGATTTTATTAATCTTTTCAAAGAACCAGCTTTTTGTTTCATTTATATTTTGTATTTTTTGTTTGTTTGTTTCAATTTCATTTACCTCTGCTCTGATTTTGGTTATTTCCTTTTTTCTTCTGGGTTTGGGTTTGGTTTGTTCTTGTTTCTCTAGCTCCTTGAGGTGTGACCTTAGAGTGTCAGTTTGTGCTCTTTCAGCCTTTTTGATGTAGGCATTTAGGGCTATGAACTTTCCCCTTAGCACCACCTTTACTATATCCCAGAAGTTTTGATAGGTTGTTTCATTATTGTCATTCAGTTCAAAGAATTTTTCAATTTCCATCTTGATTTCGTTTTTGACCCAGTGCTCATTCAGGAGCAGGTTATTTAATTTCCAGGTACTTGGGATGGTTTTGACAGTTCCTTTTGGAGTTGATTTCCAGTTTTATTCCACTGTGGTCTGAGATCGTGCTTGATATAATTTCAATATTCTTAAATTTATTGAGGCTCATTTTGTGGCCTATCATATGGTTTATGTTGGAGAAAAAGTTCCATGCGCTATTGAATATAATGTGTATTCTGCAGTTGTTGGATAAAATGTTCCGTATATATCTGTTAAGTCCATTTGTTCCAAGGTATAGTTTAAATCTATTGTTTCTTTGTTGACTTTCTGTCTTGGTGACCTGTCTAGTACTGTCAGTAGAGTACTAAAGTCCCCCACTATTTTTGTGTTGCCATCTATCTCATTTCTTGTCTATTAGTAATTGTTTTATACATCTGGAAGCTCCAGTGTTGGGTGCATATATGTTTAGGATTGTGATATTTTCCTATTGGATAAAGCCTTTTATCATTATTTAATGCCCTTCTCTGTCTCTTTTAACTGCTGTTGCTTTAAAGTTTGTTTTGTCTGATGTAAGAGTAGCTACCCCTTCTTGCTTCTGGTGTCCCTTTGCATGAAATGCCTTTTTCCAGCCCTTTATGTGAGTCCTTATGTGTTAGGTGAGTCTTCTGAAGGCAGCAGATAGTTGATTGGCAAGTTCTTATCCATTCTGTGGTTCTGTATCTTTTAAGTGGTGCATTTAGGCCATTTACATTCAATGTTAGTATTGAAATGTGAGGTCCCATTGCCTTCATTGTGCTCTTTGTTGCCTGTGTACTTTGGTTTTTTTTGTTTTTTGTTTTTGCTTTTTAACTTGTATTTTTGTTTTATAGGTCCTGTGTGATTTATGCTTTAAAGAGATTCTGTTTTGATGTGTTTCCAGGATTTGTTTCAAGATTTAGAGCTCCTTTTAGCAGTTCTTGTAGTGGTAGTTTGGTAATGGCAAATTCTCTCAGCATTTGTTTGTCTGAAAAAGACTGTGTCTTTCCTTCATATATATATATGATGCTTAGTTTTGCTGGGTACAAAATTCTTGGCTGATAATTATTTTGCTTGAGGAGACTGAAGATAGGGCCCCAATCCCTTCTAGTTGGTAGGGTTTCTACTGAGAAATCTGCTGTTAATCTGATAGGTTTTCCTTTATAGGTTACCTGGTGCTTCTGTCTCACAGCTCTTAAGATTCTTTCCTTCATCTTAACTTTGGATAACCTGATGACAAAGTGCCTAGGCAAGGATCTTTTTGAGATGAATTTCCCAGGTGTTCTTTGTGCTTCTTGTATTTGGATGTCTAGCTCTCTAGCAAGGCTGGGGAAGTTTTCCTTGATTATTCTACCAAATACATTTTCCAAGCTTTTAGAATTCTCTTCTTCCTCTGTAAAACCAATTATTCATATGTTTGGTCATTTAACATAATCCCAGACTTCTTGGAGGCTTTGTTCATATTTCTTGTTCTTTTTTCTTTGCCTTTGTTGGATTGGGTTAATTCAAAGACCTTGTCTCCAAGCTTTGAATTTCTTTCTTCTACTTGTTCAGTTCTATTGCTGAGACTTTCCAGTGCATTTTGCATTTCTAAAAGTGTGTCCAAAGTTTCCTGAAATTTTTATTGTTTTTTCTTTAAGCTATCTGTTTCCTTGAATATTTCTCCCTTCACTTCTTGTATCATATTTTGGATTTCCTTGCATAGGGCTTCACCTTTCTCTGGTCCCTCCCTGATTAGCTTAATAACTAACCTCCTGAATTCTTTTTCAGGTAAATCAGGGATTTCTTCTTGGTTAGGATCCATTGCTGGTGAACTAGTGTGATTTTTGGGGGGTGTTGAAGAGCCTTGCTTTGTCATATTACCAGGGTTGGTTTTCTGTTCCTTCTCATTTGGGTAGGCTCCGTCAGAGAGAACATCTAGGGTTGAAAGCTGTTGTTCAGATTCTTTTGTCCCACGGAGTGTTCCCTTGTTGTAGTACTCTGTCCGTTTTCCTGTGGATGTGGCTTCCTATGAGCCAAACTGCAGTGATTATTGTCTCTCTTCTGGGTCTAGCCACCCAGCGACTCTACCTGGCTCCAGGCTGGTGCTGGGGGTTGTCTGCACAGAGTCCTGTGATGTGAACCACCTATGGGTCTCTCAGCTTTGTATACCAGTGCTCATTCTGGTGGAGGTGGTAGGGGGTACAATGGACTCTGTGAAGGTTCTTTGCTTTGGTGGTTTAATATTCTATTTTTGTGCTGTTTGGCCTCCTGCCAGGAAGTGGTGCTTTCCAGAAAGCATCGCTTGTGGTATTATGGGGAGGAACCATCAGTGGGTGGGATCCTAGAACTCCCAGTTTTTATGCCCTTTGTCTTCCGCCACCAGTGTGGGTAGGGAAGGACTGTCAGGTGGGGGCGGGACTAGGTGTGTCTGAGCTCAGACTCTCCTTGGGTGGGTCTTGCTGTGGCTGCTGTGGGGGATGGAGTTGGGATTCCCAGGTCACTGGAGTTGTGTACCTAAAAGGATTATGGCTGCCTCTGCTGAGTCATGCAGGTCGTCAGAGAAGTGGGGGAAAGCAGGCAGTCACAGGCCTCACCCAGCTACTATGCAAACTGAAGGGCCAGTCTCACTCCCATTGTGCCACCCCTAACACCCCCCAGACCATCTCCAGGTGGAGAGTGATAGGGGCTTGAAAACCTGGCCCAGGCTATCTGCCTCCCAGCTTCGAAAGAAAAGGGCTTGGTTCTTCCCCAACTTGTGAAGCCTACACACCAGATTTGCATCCTCCCCCAAGTTCTGGACAGGAGACTTCTCACCCAGTCCAAATTGTTACAAAGTTCAGTTAGAGTTTTGCTTCTCCCTGTGTAGTTTTACCTCCTGCTCCTCTCCCGTTGGATACCTGTGGTGCCAGGCAGGAATGGCCTGCTAGGGTACCCAGCAAGCTCCCAGGGCCTTTCTGCTGCTTCCTCTACCCCTGTATTTCACTCAGCTCTCCAAACTGACTCAGCTCCAAATAAAGTCAGAAACTTCTCCACAAACAGAACTTCAGCGTCTCCAGTGGTGGGGTGTGTTCGGGAGAGGAGGGTCTCCCTTTTCCACTTCCGCAGTTGGGGCACTCACAGTTCTGGGGGGTCTCCTGGGTCCTGCAGGAGCAGTCCGCCTTCCTTCAGAGGGTCTGTGGGTCCTCTTGGGATTGCTGGTTTGTTCTTGCAGTCAATCTGGAGCTAAAATTCACAATGCGAGCCACCACCCACTACTCTGTCCATAGCTGCAATCTAGTCCTGCCTCCCAACCGCCATGATCTCTCCAACATCTTCTCATAGCTTTTTAGAAATCTTTTAATGATGGCTTTAACCAGAACAATAAAAACAATAATAATAATAAAACTCAATTTAAAGTCCACTCATGAGGAATCAAACATGCACAGGCATTAATTTCAACTTATTTTTGAAAGTATTATTTCATAATTTGCCTTATTTAACTGGATTTCACATTTCGTTCATAATGCCAGCCAAGGCTTCTGAGTGAGACATATCATGATGTCTCTGGTAGCAAAGGTTTGCTATTAAGAAGCAGCTTACTTTGGGAGGAGTAAAGGGAAGGAAAATATCAACGGATTTCTTTACTTCCACTGGGTTGCTTTTTGGTCCTTACATTGTTCTTCCCTTTTATCACACTTCGATTTGAGGTACACAGTTGTTGAGCCCCCCAATATACTTAATACTCCATGAAGAGTCATGATCTAGAGAAATAATGGCTACCTGCTTGTTCTTAAAGATTCAGAGGTGCTGAATTAACCATTATATGTAAAATCATCTCAGAATAATTATCCCTGGCCAACTTTCTTTCCTATGTAGGCATTGTAGCCTTATTTTTATTCTAAGTGATTTTTCTTTTTCCTTCTCAAAAAATTTGCCAGGGGAAAAAAACATACTTTTAGACATTCAGGCTCCAATTAGTATTGCCATTGACCAGCTTTCTGTTTGTTTAAATTGGGACTGAAAATCTTAAAGATTGTTAGAAATATATTTAAAAAATACCAAAGGAAAGATTATGCCATTACGCTATTAGTCACAGTGTATATGAAAATATCTGTGGTCAAAAAATCCACCCTGTCAATGTATTCAATTTTCCTCTTGTGTCAGAGGACAGAAGCAATAATGGAAAAGCTATTCTGAAAGTATACAAGAAATTTACTTAGGCTGATCTGAAGAAAGGCTTGCCTGACATTATTCATTACTGGCATGGAAATAACTCTGAGCCTCAGAGATTTAGCACAGGAAGACTCTGATGACAACCCAGACATCCTCCTCCTCTCACCTCATAGCTGAGATGACCATTCCCTGCTTCTCATTCTGTTTCTTCTCATCAGCATAGAAAAGAAGCACAGAGCCTATGCGCTGTGGCTCAAGCCTGTAATCCCAGCACTTTGGGAGGCTGAGGCAGGTGGATCATCTGAGGTCAGGAGTTTGAGAGCAGCCTGGCCAATATGGTGAAACCCCATCTCTATTAAAAATACAAAATAAAAAAATTAACTGGGCGTGGTGGTGGGTGCCCGGAATCACAGCTACTCGGGAGGCTGGGGCAGGAGAAACGCTTGAACCTGGGAGGCAGAAGTTGTAGTGAGCTGAGATTGCATCACTGCACTCCAGCCTAGGGACAAGAGAGAAACTCCATCTCAAAAAAAAAAAAAAAAAAAAAAAAAAAAAGAAAAGAAGCACAGAGCAGTTCTTTATTTGCTGTATTTGCTGTCAAGAAGTAAGAATTAAAATGATGCCATCTATGTACAAATAGGGATAAGGTTTGAGGACTGTTACATATTTTCCTAGCTTTGAGTCATGAACTACAGCATTGAAATGTTAATTGCCCCTGTAATTTCCCTGGTTTATTCTTTGTTAGCTATTATGCTTTTTTTTTCTAATTTATGATTTTTTGTCTCCCACTGGTTCTGTCCTATTATTTGTAATAGGTTGGTACAAATTATTTTATTCACCTTCCCTCCCTAACACTTAAAGAATTGGCAAATCCTGCAATTTTTGTAAAAATGTGTAAGTGGTGAATATGGTAAATAAATATATATTAGTATTTATATTAACATAAAATATAATGTATAACATATTAACACTTACAAGTATTATATATTAATATCAGTATTTAATGTATATTTGAATTGAATAAAATTTAACATCTCAATTATTTACTTAATTAGAATTTTTAACATATATATGTTAATTTTTCTTACTGAATATCTTAAATAACGACTTCTGAAACCATAATTTTCAAATCTCATATATCTCACTTTCTGGTCATGTCCTACCATATGTGTGTTGTAAACTCACGAATGGTGCATTACTTTTTATATTCAGTCTCCTTGATTCTGGCTAGTTTGTGGAAGGTGGTGATTATTTAAATTCTATCTTAGATGCCCTAATAGTTGTCACAGATTGAAAATATTTCAAAGAAAAAAAGTCTATCTTTGTAATAATTTAGCCTCCCTCAGTTTACAATTGGCAATAAATCTGCACAGATTGCAACATACTTCAGGTTCATACACTCACTGATTGTTGTTACTCGTCGATGAAAAAGGTGAAATATTTTGATGAGAGATGCTTTGCTCCTGTTACATTCTGATATCCAATAACTCAGTTTATGACAAGTTGACTAAACATTGCAATTAAATTTTAATTTGAGTCTATCAATATTCATAAATAACCTTCTATTTTTCTCAAATTGTCATCTACTGCCATCTAGCTTAAAACAACCACTCATCCCCAAAGAGGGCATAAGGGCCTTATCTCTTACTGGTTTTAATTGAAATGACACAGCTGTCAAGGCATAATTCATTATTTCAAAGAGCTATGTAAGGCAAGTGATTTATTTCTTTAAGTAACTCTCTAAACTATTGATGAAACAGGGTTTCATTTGTTTTAAATCAAATTTACACTGTCATTTCCAATTCTAACAGTAATTTTTCATTGTGAGTCACCTCAGTGTTATGCTTTGTGACTGCTTTCAAGATGTCTATTTTAAAATCCACAAGTTGTCTACATCACACGTTTAGTGATGGGACAGTGTGGTGCTGGTAAACATTTTGTGGGCATGCATTGTATAGATTTATCAAAGTTTGAGACAAGGTTTTCATTTAATTTTCAAAATCAGTTACAAATATATTTATATGTGAAAGATACTCAATATAGATGTGTTGAAGCAATGGAAACTAGATTTCTAAAACCCTCCACATTCCAAAATGACTCAAAACCAGAGAAAACTGGAAACAAATAGAGTTGTCAAGAACTGAGGACCCTAAGATGTACCATTTGTGGTCTATTTGCTTCATGGTATAAAAAGGAGAGCTTTGATTGGCAAGCAATAAAAGGGTAATTTTGGCCCATGTGAGAAGCATGGGGAAAGTGAAAAGAACAGAGATTAGCAGAGGATTCTTCAGAGTTGATTTGTGGCAGTTAGCCTTGGCAGTTAGAAGCACTTAAATAACAGAGAGGATTGGTGTTCCAAACCCCCAACCTCCACCCTGAAAATACTTCATCCCTATTCTATACTATGTTAGTTAATTTTCCTATATTAAGACATAGTAGCTAAAAAATAGTTTTCTGGTGCTCAATCATAGTGGCTGCTATTACATTTAGTGAGCACAAGTTGGGTACCAGGCACTTATTTTCAGTACACGCATTATTAATTCTTTGGATCTTCGCAACAACCCAGTGAAATAGTTACTGTTATTAGCCCCATTTTGCACATGAGAACGCAGAAACACAGAGACGTATAGTTAATTGCTCAAGAACAAACAGTAAATGGAGTCTGGAGTTGAGCCCAGGATTCTTGCTTCGGGGTCCGTATTCTAACATATAGCCTCCTCTCATGAATTTGAGTTTGTATTAGCATTTTCCCATCTTTCTGCTAATGACCAGCTTATTCAGAATGTAAATATAATATTCTGCAAAGATTTCATGAGAAATTGATCTCTCACCTAAGCATTTACTCTCATTACAACATTAACAATGCATTTGTCCATTTGATTCCATTACCAATTGACTATTAAGGAAGCAGAGATATGTTGCCCAGAGTCACAACTGTAGAAATAATCTCCTCTTCTCCTAACGGTAATCAAGCATTTGTAAGCTTTCAAAAGGGCCCATTCAAATCACAGTTAGGCAGTCCTGATGTAAACGAGTAAACAGGCAACCTGCAGAATGGGAGAAAATTTTTGCAATCTATCCATCTGACAAAGGGCTAATATCCAGAATCTACAAGGAACTTAAGCAAATTTACAAGAAAAAAACAGACAACCCCATCAAAAAGTGGGCAAAGGATATGAACAGACACTTCTCAAAAGAAGACATTTATGCAGCCAACAGACACATGAAAAAATGCTCATTATCACTGGTCATTAGAGAAATGCAAATCAAAACCATAATTAGATACCATCTCATGCCAGTTAGAATGATAGTCATTAAAAGTCAAGAAACAACAGATGCTGGAGAGGATGTGGAGAGATAGGAATGCTTTTACACTGTTGGTGGGAGTGTAAATTAATTCAACCATTGTGGAAGAGAGTATGACAATTCCTTGAGGATCTAGAACCAGAATTATCATTTGACCCAGCAATCCCATTACTGGGTGTATACCCAAAGATTATAAATCATTCTACTTAAAGACACATGCACTTATATGTTTATTGCAGCACTATTCACAATAGCAAAGACTTGGAACAAACCCAAATGCCCATCAATGACAGACAGGATAAAGAAAATGTAGCACATATACACCATGGAATACTATGCAGCCATAAAAAAGAATGAGTTTGGCTGGGCATGGTGGCTCATGCCTGTAATCCGAGCACTTTGGGAGGCCAAGGCAGATGGATCACGAGGTCAGGAGGTCGAGACCATCCTGGCCAACATGGTGAAACCCCATCTCTACTAAACATAAAAAAATTACCTGGGCATGGTGGCGCGTGCCTGTAGTCCCAGCTACTCAGGAGACTGAGGCAGGAGAATCACTTGAACCCAGGAGGCTGAGGTTGCAGTGAGCCGAGATTGCACCACTGCACTCCAGCCTGGGTGACAGAGTGAGACTCCATATCAAAAAAAAAAAAAAAAAACAGGATATATAGTGTGAAATAAAATAAGACCATTCCCTTTACTCTTTCATTTTGTTTTGTTTTGCTTTGCAATGCTCTCCATTGAGAAGGGATTGAATTCATAGGTAGCAGTGTAGCTAAAGCTATATATTAATTATATACACACAGATGCTTACTCTTTAAGGTAAATAATCTCTTCAAGTGAAAGAAACATGCTTCTCTTGACAGGTAAACAAACTTAATTAAGTGCAAAGAAGAAAGGACCTTCAAGGCAATACTGTAATCCATTTGGAAATACGTATGATTATAAAATTTTAGCTCTGCCAAGGATATCTTCAAGGCAGAGGAAAATTGTAGCATGAAGTATATCATTTATTTCCTCATATGGATGCAGTTCTCAAACTTTCTCTTGTGCTCATAAATTCACAATTGTTCCATTCGGATATTATTCAAGGGAGATTCAGGAGTCATGGTAATTATAGTTAAGAGTCTAGAATCTAGAGGAATAGATATCATTATGCCTATAATTAATTATGTTTCAGAAGAATGATATTTTTCTTAGGAAAAGCTGATTATTTCAGTAAAAACTCAAGTAATATTAGTAGCTGAAATGAAGACATTCTCTTTCTGGAAGACACTACCTATTTCTGAAAGATAGCCTGAAAAGTGGCTGCTTTAGCCTTGATTCACTTATGAATTTTGTAAAAATGTAACCATATTCCACTGCCCAGTTTGTTAAACTTTACTCCACAATTTTGAAAAAAAAATAAGTGTCACCAAAATGCAAACAGGCATCAGAGACTCATGAAAGCAAGCTCTGAAGCTATCATTTGTTGCACACTGTCTGTTAATAAAATCACTTATGTACTTGTCACTCATGTTATGTGTCAACCATCTCAGGAGCTGATGTTCACGCTCATATTTTTGAATTATGAAATGAAATTGTTAAATTGTGCTTACTACTTGGGAAAGAAAAAAAAGAACATGGTTTATCTCTTTAAGAAGTACCATAAAAAAAAAAACAAAGTTTAGACGTTCTGCCGTAGAACAAAGGGTTTAACCTTAGATGCCAAGGTTTTTTCTAAATTATTTCATTCAATCAATCAACATATATATGCCCATATATCATATATATGAGACAGAGAGAGCCTTCTTGCTAAACATAATAATCAAGATTACTAATAAACATTCCCTTCCAGTTACTTTTTTCTTTCTAATTGTCTTTTAGTCCATCTTTTCCCCTTAATAAGAATGCAGTAGTATAGGAAATAGATTTTGTTTGTTTTGGATGCAGAAGTTTCAAAAACAGAAGAGTACTTAGCTTGCATTATGATTGCATCAGTAGCATTACAACTTATTTCCAGAGTGGTTCTTTGAAAACAGTTGCTTTTATTCAGACTCTCATGAACCATATCTGCATTATTTAGAAAGATTTAAAAACATGCCCTCTAAGAATAAACATAAATAAACCCATAAAATTCTCCTTTAAAAAACAAATGCTTGGTAGGCAAGCTCTAAAATAGGATTATTTTTCTCTCCTTCCTACTGCTGTAAGTCTGTGCCTTTTTAGATTGTAGTGGGCTGTTGAGAGGAAGACATTAAATACATGAAATGTGTTGTGTTGAACTATTCTTTCAGCCCTTTCAGGAAGTGAGATTTAACTATTCCATTCATAAAGACAGAGAATTCCTTAACTTGATCCTTGAATGCTTCAGAAAACCCAGTGTAATGACAATCACGTAATATTTAGCTAGCAGGACAGTGATGTCTGGGTTAAATTTTGGCAAAGGAATATAGTGAAATGAGAAAAAAAAGCCATATTAGAGAAATTAATTTTTTGTACAATTTTCATTCCATTTCTGCATCTCAGAGGTTCGTTTGAAGATTCTACAACCAGATTTTACACAGCATGTGTGGTAGAAGCTTTTGCCTATCTACATTCCAAAGGAATCATTTACAGGGACCTCAAGCCAGAAAATCTCATCCTAGATCACCGAGGTTATGCTAAACTGGTCAGTGCATTTCACATGTGCTTTCTGCCCTGCAGATTAAAAACATTTGTTTATAAAACTGTGTTCATTTGCTAATATGAAATCTCAGTTTTCCTTTTCAATGTTGTAAGTTTCTTAAAAGCAGGTTTTAGCATTACACTTTTCAACTGGATGTTCTTTCAAATGATGCCTCAGTTATGAAAAATTAAGTTGGCTAAGTTTGAACTAACAATACTGTGGCAAAACACACTTTTATAAGCATGAGAAAACACACTTGCTGGCATGTGTTTACAGGCCTAGAAGTCCTTCTCTCTAGTCAGCTTTTTGCCATTCACAAACAATGGGTTTTTATATTATGGAAAACCATAAATCATTTTAATACTTTAGATTTAAGAATAATGCTAATGGAAAAAAATGTGCTTTACAGGCAATGCTAGCCAGGTTACGTAATAATAATAACAGTCAAAAGCTGTAAAGATTTACCATAGAAGAGAAGTTCTCTGATTTACAAATGCACAACTTTTGTTGGGTCTGTGATAGCTTGATTCCATTTTTAAAGTTTTCAGAATTGTTATTCAGCATGTGGTTTTTAGAGAAATCAAATCAGTGGCAGTTTTTTATTTGTAGTTTCAACCAAATCGTTTTAGAAAAAAATAAATTTTCTGCAGTCGACACTCTTCCTTCAAAAGAGTTCCAGAAAAATGAAGAATACATTATAATTTTATTTCTGTTTATGCTTACTAAGGGCAGAGTCATTGGTCCCAAAACTATCTTACTCACTTCCTGCAAACATAAAATAGCTTTTCAAATAATTAATACTAAATGAATTGTTGACTTCATTAAATCCAGCAGAAATCATGTATATTCTGGGAAAGATGTTAAGTAGGCCTAACTGGTCATTAAAAATTTTTATGTACAGAAGAGATTCTGTGTTTATACTCCAACCTCCATTAGCATAAAAGAAGAAAAAATGAAAACTATATTCAGAAAGAAAGATTTACCTTTATTTTTAATGATGTGAATTTTATGCTATACTCAGGTGTCACTTTTGCCATTAAAACTGAGATGCATCAGGGAAACTGTCTTTGCAATATAGACTATTCTTTTTGGAAGATAGAACTATAAAAACATACATGTTTTTAAATCATTATCATCAGTGTACTTCAAAATAACTTATTACTTTAAAATTTAATCTTAAGGAGCTTAAGTATCTCGTTTTTCTCTCTTTGTAAGGTTGATTTTGGCTTTGCAAAGAAAATAGGATTTGGAAAGAAAACATGGACTTTTTGTGGGACTCCAGAGTATGTAGCCCCAGAGATCATCCTGAACAAAGGCCATGACATTTCAGCCGACTACTGGTCACTGGGAATCCTAATGTATGAACTCCTGACTGGCAGGTATGGATATTGATAGGGAACTGCTGATAAAAATAGAACAGCAAACAGCTACACACTCCCACTTTTGTCACTCTGATTAGACCATCTTAAAGCACATTTCACCATATCTTGGTACCACAGTTCAATTAGTTATACAAATGACTAGGAATTCATAACGTAAGGTATAAAATAGGCCAGGCTAGGGTAACCACCTGAACACCAACTTTTGGTCTTATTATTGCTACTTCTTTTTTACATATGTGAATGTGGAAGGATATAATGTCTTTCTGTGAGATATTTTAGCCCAGTCATTTAGCCAGCAATGAAACAAGGGAGATGATAATCATACAAAAATATCTAGAGTCAATTTTCTATAGAAGTAAGGGGACCTGTTAGCAACTGTTATATCTAAATGAAAGGTGACTGCTTTGTACATCTTTCCTGTAATGTTATAATCATCAACTCAGATAGGCACTAGGGACACCACAAGGTATAAAACAGACTTTAAGATCCTCAAGGACCCATACTAAAAGAACAACAAATACACTACCATGACATGTGCTAAAACAGTGAGTGACAGGGACGTTATGACCTACAGATTTCAGGACAGGGCTGGGTTTGTAAAGAGGCTTTTGAAGAATGAATATAAGGCAGCTGTGTCTTGAAGGAAGAAAAGGACTTAGATGTAGAGAGCAAGAAAAGGGTATTCCAGGCAAACAGGCATGGCTTAAAGAGAAAGGCAATAATGGTCACAGACATGGAGAAAGTTCATGTAAAAAAAAACAGGAAGAGTCATCTTTTGACGATCATGATTGCTGCACTTGAGTGTTTGGACTCCATCTACAGAGGGAATCATTGAGATTTTCTGACAAAGGTTGAGTGATGTGTGTTGCGGTATTTAGGAAAAACAAGTTGGCAGTAATAAGCACATTGGAAGAGGAATAGGAAGCTAGTTTGAAGATTGTTGCAGTAATTTAGTTCTAGGACACTGAGAGCCTAGAGTAGGGCAAGGGCAATGGAAAAAAAGAGTAATTGTGAGGCAGGATGTGAAGAATTACTTAAGAGGACTTAGTCACTACAGTGAACATGAGAGGAAGACTGAGGACTTTGAGCACAGGGTACTCTGTGAGGATTCAGTGCATGCATGAAACACTTAGAAGAGTGGCTCGCACATAGTAAGCATTCCGTGAATGTTAGCAGCTGCTACTACTGCAACGACGACAATCATTGCCAGAAATAGTTGTGTTTTGATTTTATTTTTATTTATGGGCATTTTACATTATTACTCTTAAAGTTTCTCTGTTGACTTCAAACAAATTATGTGTGACCTAATCCAATTTTGTTCAGTGTGGATTGTTCAATTTTGTTCTTGTGGATGGAGGTAAATTATTTTAAAAGTATGACCAATTAAGTAGACCTGTAAAGATATGAAAAATTTGGACAAAGTAGAAGGTTAAATTTAACATATGTATGTGGATGGATAGATAGGTAAATAGGCAGAGAGAGAGATAAAAAGGTAATCCTTCTAGTGTGCTTAGAATTGCTGTAAGAACCAATTATATAATAAATAGAAGAAAACTAAATATTAACTATTTTTGAGGAAGTAAAATATTCACCTATAATAACAAGACTAAAATATTAACCGTGACACTTATATTTCTCCTTATGTGTTTAAACATTTCTCTACAATCATTGTTTATTCATTAAGTAATAAGGTAAAAACGATTAAAACGTTAATCTTAAAAACCGGCATATACTAAACTGTAAGAAATAATTAATAACAGGAAAACCCTTAATCCTTTAAAGTAGAAATTTCACAGGCTACAATATCTGACTGGAATATAATAAAACTTGGAATTAATAACAAAGATTTAAAATAAAAAGTCTAAATACTTGAAAATTTAAAAATCATTTTTCTAAATAACCTCAGGGACATAGAAATTATAGAATAGCAGAGCAGTAATAAAAATAAAGCACTATAAGTCACAATTTTTGTTGTATTGTCAAAACCAAACTTAAATTTTTTTACCATAAATACATATATTGAAACATTATGATTAAAAATACCTAAACTTAATATTCATTTCAAGAAATAACAAGACAGAAAGAATTTTGGTCAAGGACAACAGCATTAAAAAAATCTTTACTTTTCCTTTTCTACCCAAAGAGATGATGGTGGTGGTGAAAGATGGTGGCCAGGGATGGGGGTGGGAGAAGGCAAGAATAAAACAAGTAGGATGATCTTTAGTTACAATTAAAGTTTCACAAAACACACCTGCCAAACACTATGAAGTGTGGCATGTGACTAGGAATGATGCTTGGACCACAAGCATGACTCCAAAGTATTTTAGTCCTGAATGTCATATCTAATGATCTTTGATAGTAATAATAACATTTAGAGGACTGGCTGGACCTTGAAAAAGCAAAGACTGTTCATGTAGAAACCTAATTAAGCACGACAGAATGCAAGAGGAACTGAGGTGAAGGAAGACTCATACAAATGTACCAATTCTGCCTTTTAAGGCTTATAATGTTGGTCAATGAAGCAACAGGGAGTGAAAAAGAGGAGACAGGCAGTGATTAATGATTTCAGAGAATGTGGTGGGGCTTTTGTATGAGCTACATGACCTCCCGGAATGCCTTAAATTGAGGGCAAAGGAAATAAATGATCTGGTTATAAGGCAACAAACAGTAGTGAAGGCTGGTGAATTTCACATTGCTTCCTTCCCTCCAACTTTCCCTGTTCTGTTCTTCATGGTGGGCAGCCCAATGTAAGGATAAGCTTCCCAGGGAAGCAAGTCCCTGCCCCTCTTACAACCTCAGCCCCCTTCTATGCATACACACCAACTCCTTTTTTACTGATTTTGCTCAAGGATCCATCTCCCCCACCAACTTAGGAAAAGACGAATTTATCTCCAGTTTTAGGTTTTGATTCAGCTCGTCTATTCTAGTCACATGGCATTCCTCTAGTGATTGGCATTTATTGGACTGGGTACATAAATTAGGGAATAACTTCAAAATACATTATTGGAGGAGAATTCTTTTTTCCTACAGTAGCTACTCAGTAAATAATTACTGAATGAATATAAGTCCCTATTTCCACTGGTAGACTTTCTATAACTATGAGGGGAAACAGCCATGATGAAACTAATACTGACTATGGCAGAATGAAAAGCTGGAACCACTGATCCTACCAGTCTAGAATTTGCCCTACCTCTGGAATATGCTTTTGTGAGTTCAGTGTTTTTCTTATTTTAATCAGTTTGAGCTGATGTTTTCCATTTATGTCAGCTGAAAGATGCAAAAGTAAAAGAAAGCTAAAGAACACACAAGAAAAATGAATCAAGGAAATATTGGAGGAAGTGTTCAGATAAACTCTTATCTATAATTTCTTTGAGGCTATCAAAAACATGGTCTCCCTAAAAAGTAATCTCTAAGATATTTGCAAGTGTTCATAAATGAGAAGACAAGTAACTAGCAGAGCTCAGGACCGTTACAGAACTGAAAGTCATGCTGTAAGTAACAGAAAATAAAATAGTAACAATTAAAAATGCAGCAAGGGAGATAGTAGACAGGCTTGGAAAAAATAATGAAAAAATAAAAATATATAGATATGATTTCAGAAAGAGAATCTATTAGTCAAAGGAAATAGAAAAAACATCAATTATGTGTATGAATAGAATATTACAAACAGGAGAAAAAACATCTTTAATTACATAATAGAAAATCCATGGCATAAAGAATTGACTCAGTGTATCCTTTTGATCTGCAGTGACCATGGAGAAACTGATTCAGAATAATAACACCACAATATGTCCATGTGGTGAATTAATGAATTAAATTCATTAATAAGGAATAGTCTTATTGACATCAAAGCCATAAAAACATGGCATGTGTCGTATTGGGAGTGAAGACAGTTAAAGTGCCAGTTGGCCTCAACCTTCTCTACAGCACCTTTAATGCCAAAAGATAGTACATCAAGAACTACATAGTTCTGAGGGTCAGAGAAGGTATAACCCAAGTAATTTATACTGAGTTAAGTTATTCTTCAAATACAAACACAACATATAAAGTGTGGACCCCAGGCCTTTCTGAAAAACACTACTATTCAATCAAGCCAACAAAAAGATGAATCAAAATAAAGCATTCAGGAATAGAAAAACTAGTAAAAAGATTGATGATGAGCTTTGGGTCTAATTAATTAGAACTTAGAGCAAATAATTTAAATTTGGGTAATTGAACAGAATGTAAATACTGTAGTCTTTGGCAATCTTAAAATAACACTAAAACCAACAAATATTAAGGTGGGAGGGAAAGCAAGTATAACTGTAGGTATACTTATTTCTCATCATTAATAATTAGTAATCTTACATATATTTTACAGTTAAAATATGTCATTACAGAAGAGAAATCTCTAAATTCAGTTTGAACTTTCTTTTAATTTTAGAGAAATATTTTAGGAATTAATATTGGTTAAGGTGCACAGATATTTGAAATTTAGCATTTCTTTTCATTTTACTCCTCAGTTTAGCTAAAGTAAAATTAAATCAAATATTTTTTAATTTAAAAATATGCATAATATAATCCTGTGTGTCTACAACCTACATAGAGAAATCTATGAAATTATGTTCATCAAATGTAGAGCATTCTGAATATTTTGAGGTTTTGGATGACTTTCTTCTAAATAATTTTGTTTTATATATTGAATGAATATTAGACTAACATGCATCACATAAAAACCACAAATACTACATTGAATAATTGATTTTAGTTGTCTAAGATAAGCAAGTAAATATAAAAGCAAAATTAATATAAAAGCAAAACTATAAATTAGAAGTCATTGCCAAGATGTGGCTCCTCCTCATTTTTTAAAGTAAAAAATGAAAACTGACATGTTAAGAGATTAAAAAGAATATTCAATCATAGAATCACATAAAGAGAAAATTTTAAATTCTAAGAGAATACTAAATAGATTTGCATGTTTATACATTTTTAAAGTGATTTAAAATTGATAGGCAATTACTAGCTAATGACATATTAAAGTAAATAGAAAGCATTTTTCACAGGAAATCAAGGCAGAATCCATCACAGCCTTTAACACAGGTAAATCTACTACTCCTTACTTTAAATTACTCATTAGCCTGCTTGATAAAAAGAAATAGTTTGAACTGCTCTTAATAAACATGAAGGGCAAAAAAAATAATGATTCCGATTTCTTCCCCAAAGACACACAAAACCTGTATTAAAGAGAATAATTAATTTCCAAAGAAATCATTCATCAAGGTGTATCATCATCTCCCCTCTGAACTATGAGAAATTTGAAGGAAAGACCTGACTTTAGTCATCTTTGTACTCACTGAAGCTGCCACAAACCACACTTCAAGGATGGATAAGTTAAAAAAAAAAAAAAAAAAGTCAACAGATCTGGCTCATGAGGGCTGGGGCATTATATCCTTGCTAGCAAAGAGGATGACTAGTGTTAAGTTATCTAATGAGGTCCTCTGAGCAGAGAGAAAAGGATAGGAGGAGTACTATTCTATAGAAACATTAGAGCAATAAATATTTATTGACCCCTTAGTATGTACACGCTGCGAACTCTACTCAACTCTGGGAATACCAGCAGAAAACAAACTCTTCTGGAAGGGAAGACAGACATAAAATAAATAATCACACAAATGAAAAGATAATTACAAAGTACAATAAGTGGCATAAGGGTGCTATAAAAGTGTAACAGGGACTCTAATTTAGATTAAACTTTAAGTTAGAACATGAAATTAGATTGCTAGGTTACGTGGGTTGATATAGGTTATGTAATTGGTTGTAATAGGTTGACCAGAGTAGGCCTTTTGGAGGAAACAACATAACACTTATACTGAAACTTGATAAAGTGAGGCATTGGCCAGATAAATGTGGGAAGAACCTTTCAGGCCAAATAAATAACACCATGAGGTAGGAAAGTGCTCGGCAGTTCAGTGGAACAGAGAGAAGGCTATTGTTTCTGGATCCCAGTGAGTGAGGGTGGTAATGGCATGAGGTGGGGTAGTATCGTTGGTGTTCCTGTGGCCCCTCCTAATGATTTTGGACTTCATCTCAAGTATAATGAATGAGTCAGTAAGTGTGGAAAAGGTCAGAGAGTAGAAGAAGCATCTTGAATGACCAAGGACAGCATGAGTGCTTAGACTCCAGCACCTAAAAGAAATCAGAACAGCAGATAAACTTGACCCATTTCTGGTTTTGCTAAGTGATTTACTTGGAAGGGCTTCCACGCTGTTTTGCTATTAATCTATTTTCATTCCATTGTCACTATTAATCTAAGCCCCCAAATATTAATTGATGTCATCTGTGGAGTTTATAGCAATTCAAGTGTTCTCATGTAGGAAATAAAAGTAATATCTCTTGTCATGTCTCTCATTCTTGCAGCCCACCTTTCTCAGGCCCAGATCCTATGAAAACCTATAACATCATATTGAGGGGGATTGACATGATAGAATTTCCAAAGAAGATTGCCAAAAATGCTGCTAATTTAATTAAAAAACTATGCAGGTAAGTATTTCAAGCACATCATTTTTGAAAACATCATAATGTGAAAAAGTTAGATTTAATAAAACCATTATTTTATTTTTAGGGACAATCCATCAGAAAGATTAGGGAATTTGAAAAATGGAGTAAAAGACATTCAAAAGCACAAGTAAGTGTTCTTTCTTTATAACTTCAGAGTTCTGAACACCTGACATCATTTCCCCAGGGTATTGCTTTTTAAGTTATTGGTGTAAAACTAGTATAATTAGCCTGTAGGAACATCCAAAGACAGCATATAAACTAGTAAGGCTTTTAAATGCCTTTCGAGTTGTGATTATGAAACCTTATTTATATTTATCTGACAACCCTGTAACATAAGAAACTGAACTCAGTTTCTTACAACTCATACCAACTAGCATTTTTTTCCTCTCTGGCACAAAGAGGAAATGTGTATTTTAAATTTGGGGATTCTATTCTCTACCACAGAATTACAAACAAAAGTCCCCTACTGTATCTTACCTGATTTCCTAAAGACAAAATATATTTTTCCAAGCATTTCCTAATTAGATGTTATAATAGGAGAAAAACATAAGTACAGAATACAGTGTTTTTTAAACAATAACAACATCTTAAATATCAGACCTTCCCTATGTTGATTGCATGTTCTAAAGCTAAACTAATTGTGTTTTCTCTATTTGTTTGTGTAACACTGACAGGAAATTCACATCCTTATCAAAGAGACATTGTTTACTAAAATGTCTCTGAATGTCTGAAAAGCCTGCTAAGAATTTGTTGTAAGCATTCGCTAGTGGTGAAACCCTTCAAAGACAAAAGAAAACAAACAAGCAAAAACTTTAGTCTTTTTTGGTCCTTATTTTCACAGAAAAACTGTACACAAAATACCTTTATTCTTCATTAAAAAAGGGAAAAAAAGAAGAAAATGGGACATGTAGAGACTACGACAATGATGTGAAAAGGTTAATTAGTTGACACTGTGCACTGAATCAGTGGCAAAAATGGAAAGTTAATTTTCTATCCTGACTTTTCATGCCCTGGTTCTACCTCCTTAAAATAAAATATCCTGTAAGGCACAGGGCTAGACACATTATGACATTTATTAAATTATAATTATAGTGTAGGAACAAGGTCATAGAGACATTATGACTGAATTACAAGGAATAAGTGTTGCATGTTAATTGGTGTTTAAAATTTGACAGTTATACTTTTAAAAATATGTATTTCGTAAAATAAACTAATTGGAAAAACATATGCAATTAAATAGAAAACATTTTTTCACATGAAAATGTTTGCCTAACTGCTTCCCATTAGCCATGGACATTGTATACATTGCAATGAGAAGCTTTTGGCTGACACAAAATGTCTTTATCAACGTTTTTTCCTTTTCTAGATGGTTTGAGGGCTTTAATTGGGAAGGCTTAAGAAAAGGTACCTTGACACCTCCTATAATACCAAGTGTAAGTAGACTTTCCAGCTTATAATTGTGTGAGACACTTGATGGTGTTTATGTCAGTCAACAATGATCTGTTATTTTTAAAGTTTAATCCTACGATTAGGTTAAACAAAGTCTAGGAAAAATGTCACATTAAAATAATGACATATTCTAAAATCCAAACTTGAAAGCAGATAAATTTGGGGATAGTCACTATAAATGTGTTTTACTCTTCTCTTTTTTAACTATTCATTTGAATTCAGGTTTCCCTCATTTATGAACATAAGTTAATTTTTAGCATGGGAAATGTTCAAAATATAGAAATGCAGACAAAAATATATAGGTGAGAGGATCACTTGAGGCCAGGAGTTCCAGAGTTCAAGACCAGCCAGCCTGGACAACATAGTGAGACTCTGTCTCTACAAAAAAAGGAAAGAAAATATTAGCCAGGTGTGCTGATATGCACCTATAGTCCTAACTACTCAAAAGTCTAGAGCAGGAGGATCACTTGAGCCCAGGAATTTTGAGGTTTCAGTGAGCTGTGATTGCACCACTGTACTTCAGCTTGGGTGCCAGAGCGGAAAGGCCTTGTCTTTATAAAATAAAATAAAATAACACTTTTTCAAAGAGTCTTTACATGATCACTCTTTTTTTTTTTTTTTTTTTTGAAATGGAGTCTTAATCTGTCACCCAGGCTGGAGTGCAGTGGTGTGATCTTGGCTCACTGCAACCCCTGCCTCCAGGGTTCAAGCAACTCTCCTGCCTCAGCCTCCTGAGTAGCTGGGATTATAGGCAGGTGCCACCACGCCCAGCTAGTTTTGGTATTTTTAGTAGAGACAGAGTTTCACCACGTTGGCCAGGCTGGTCTTAAATTCCCGACCTCAAGTGATCCTCCCACCTCGGCCTCCCAAGTGCTGGGATTACAGACGTGAGCCACCGCGCTGGGCCTACATGATCACTCTTATACTTTCATGGCATCTTTGTTTCCATAGCTCTAGCCAAAGTTTATTATATAGAAAGATTTTTGTGATTATTTGTTTTAATCACACAATTTATTACTCACAATGGTATAAACTCTCCGAGGATAAGAGCCATGTCTATTTGTACTCACCACTGTGACCCTCAATACCTACTACATAGTAGATACTCAACAAAATAGTCACTAATAGGGAATAAATACAGAATGCACTTAAAAATTCCAGCTTGGAATTCCACTAAAAAAAAATCCACTAAAAAAATCCTGTCCATTTTTTACAGGTTGCATCACCCACAGACACAAGCAATTTTGACAGTTTCCCTGAGGACAATGATGAACCACCACCTGATGACAACTCAGGATGGGATATAGACTTCTAATGTATTTCTCTTACCTGCTTCTGCCTTGCTGAAGACAGCTTTTTCTGAGACACAGCTGCCAGCAAACCTGAGGGAAAGAGAGAAGATTAGTGCTCGGGGTCACCATGATGCCTTTGATCGATGCTGCTCCAGTAACTACAGTGGCATTAGGACTTATTGCTTAGATGACAATAGTGCTCTTTACATGTTTTCTGTTTGAACCTAAAATAGCAGTTGACATGGTGGTCCTGAAGCAAAGCCTTTCACCAGTAAAGAGATGTTTTCTATTGTTGCAATGACCTTGCTTTGCTCTGATTATAATTTGAAAGACTGTAGGAAACACTTCAATCTAGTATAAGAGTCTGTACCTTGCTAGAATATTCAAGAAGATGAAAGAATAATATATTGGGTACAATAGATTACGATGGTACAGAAACTGGGCTATTCCCTTTCTTAAGGGGAAGGCTGTGGGATCTATTACTACAGGCCGGTGTATATACCATACAAAAGAGGACCACACATCTGTTGGTCACAGAGTTCATGTCACACCAGTGCTAGAAGTTTCATGATTTTATTTCCCAGCAGTGCTGATGACAAGACTGAATGTTACCTTTTCTTTCTGACAGATTTTAAAAATTGATATGATAAAAGCACAACTGCTATAGATTCTGCTGAGACCTCTCATAGTAGGTATATATGAGTTTTCACGGAGGACTGAAAAATAATGCATGATATTTGTTTGTTTTTTTTTGATAAATTGGCATGACAGAGTGGGAAAAAAAGCAATTCACAAAATCATTTCATATTTTTTAAAATATTGTGCTTAAAGATGGTCCTGGAAGTAAATGACTAGCAGCCAATTGGTTTTACCTAACATACCCTCAAACTGAGGCTTAAAGTATTCCCTTTTATAAAAATAAACCCTTGGGGTAGGGTGGAGTGGGGAGGGATTAAAACCCATCCAAAAATTAAATAAAAACTATATAGGTGCTATGTATATCTTTCATCTGTAAATGTCAGTGTCTGAACAGACAACACAAATTCAAATCATTATATGTGTAGCCAGAAACTCAAGCATTTTCACTAAAGTTATTAAACCAAACTCCTGTCCAATTTCACTTATACAACATAGTCAGTCTAGAGTTGAGAGACAAAGGTGATTATAAACCTATTTGAACTAGCTTCTTGTCTTAGGCCTGAACCAAAAAACAAACAAAAAAACAAGAATGAAAAACAAAAATAAAAGAACTAGAAAAGACAAAGAAAGCCCAAAGTCAAAGTTGTTAAGATTTACAGGTTTACCAGACCTGGAACATTACTTATTTGAGGTCAAAGAACAAAACAAGAACCTGGCCAGGTGTCGATTACCTTTTTGTGAATAAGCTGAGTCTGTACGCTTGTCTAACTAAGAAAGCAGTACAGAGGAAAACAGGAACCTGATTTTTTAAAAATAAATTTTAAATAGAATAGAATTACTACAATTCTGCGATTTCATACTACCTAAAAAGACTAGATTTGAAAATGTCAAGCTGATTTACTTTATTCACATGGAGAAAAGAATCCACAAATTAAACTGAATCCTTCACTGGAAGGCCAGTTGACTATTATTAGCTGTCATAAGTAACTCAGCCATTTGGAAGCATTTCCTGACACAATTGCATCATACCTATGAAGAAAAATATAGAAGCTTTCAAGCTGTCATTCTGTTCTGGCCTTGTGTGTGAATTTGGTATATTGAATTGAGGCTTGCTTTTTTTTTTCAGTAGAGTTTTCTTTTTAATCAATCAAATGTCTACATTTCTGGAAGAAAAAGTCCAATTAGATCATTACACCTTAACTAAGAAGGCAAATATTATAAATTTTGCTTGAATTGTTCTTACTCAAAACTACATTAGAATATGGTATCTTATAAAAATATAATATTCTTAAAATTTTGGAGGATAAAATGAAAAGGGAATAAACTTCAATGAAAACTTTAATCCTAAAATATTGTTATTCTTGTATTTTTGGAGTTTTCCCTCCCTTACAGTTTCTCCAAATTGGTCTATTCCCCAAGATATCCACTGTTTTCTACAGATTTTAGAATATAAAATTAAACATATCAACCTAAAATCTAGCTATGAATGTTATTTCAAGAGTTTTATATTTTTAATTGGGTATTTAAAAATATATAATTCCAACATTATAGTGAATGTTCAGTAATTTTTGTTGAAAGACAATGTGGTTTAGGCTTGCTAAAGACTTGCTAGAATACTAAATTTACCTTGTTATTTGGAAGGAGAATCTGCTCCTATAACGTTTTAAAAATCCCCAAAGTCCCAGAGCTTAGCACTTACTATGGATTTTGGAACTGTGGTTCAAGTCTAAGACAACCAATATGAATAAGTTCAATGGAGAAGGAAGAAGTAGCATTCAGCACAATGTAACTGTAGATTGTTTCTCCCACTTGTTACGCATCTTTGTTCATTTCACCCATAGCATTGCATTTGATGTCTGAAGCAATCACCACAAAATAAAGGTAAACTACATCTTCCAAGATGTACCAACAGAAAACGTTCATCTAATTTTGTCAACGTTGAATTTTTAGGATTTAAATCTTGTCTTAATGAAGACTCTAGGGCTAAAATTCATGGTCAGTTCCATAAAATGCATCTCACTTTATTTCTGAATTTTTCACAGCCCCTCTATTTTCTTACACTAAAGAACATCTGGATAAGTTAGAATAGTGCCAACTTGTTTGATTTGTTATATGATTTTCTTGTTAATGTGTTGAGTATGGGAAATAAGGGCTTTCTGTGTGTCTTGACTCACAGGAAAACTGAAACTGCCAAGGGAAGCAACATTAAAACAACTAAGATACATTGAATATATTCGAAAAAATAATTTCTGGAAAAACACTATACCTGCTTTTTATGTTTATATCTTCTTTCTTATTAAGACATGAATCAGATCTATGTGGCATTCAAAACAAATATATTTTGATTATATTCTTTACAAGTCATAATTTTTACCTAAAATTGTAGAATACACATGTGAATTACACATGTGTAGTAATAAACTCAACTATTGAATTTTTCCTGTTTCATTTCTAAATGACTGAACTGATGGTAAACAAATTTAATGAAGTCAACTACCATATTGAAAATAAGGATATTAGAACTGATTTCATACAATAGAGGTGATCTGTGCATTATCCATAACAACGTTTTCTTTCACAATAGGACCACAGACAAATATTTATGTAAATAGATATTTTTGTGTGATATTTTGTGGTACATAGAACTTTTTTTAGTGTTTCACAGCATTATTATTTCATTTTATTTGTATTGAATAATGTTTTTAGGTCCAAGTAGACTTGAATTAATGTCATAATTGTCAGTATTATTGAAAATTATGTCGACTGTACTGTTATTCATCTGTCCCATAGTTTAGAACATGACCTGGCTATCTGGCATTGTTGCAAGTGCCTTAAATTCATGGCATCCTATTAAAAAAACAAATTTGGTGTTATGCTGCATGACAAAGACAAACACACCTCAAAATGTTGTCCTTTCTTAGCTTGCTGCGTTTTACAGTTCTTTCTGCTAACAATTTATAAGCCTTTATTATATAATATTGATGAATTACAGAAATGATGAAGTTGTTCTCTTATTTCTGTTAAATGTACCAGAGCTGTGTATCTGTTAATGAGATACAGCGTCATTTCTGTGAAATGTATACATGTATGTGCAGGTCAAATTAATATATGACATTCTATCAGTCTGTATACAGGTATTCCTGTTTTGCTAAGCTGTGCAGATTCTGTAAAAATAAATTAGTGCAGTCAAGTTCTAACATATCTCATTTTATAGACTCCATTGACAATGGTCCAACCCAAAAGAAAAATTGGAAATGACTGCTAACCACACCTCGTTATGAAACCAATGATGAAAAAGTCACTTGGTGCACCTCTCAACAAAACAGGATGCTTTCTCTGAGTTCTTGTATATGCAAATCATTTACGAGGCAAGTTTTCAACAGACCTAGAAAGCAAAACATTGGAAGTGTGTTGTTAGCCCTCCTCTCTGCCCCTGCATCAACAGACAGAGCTCTGGGACCTTGGCAATGACTCAGAGGTTGGGGCTTTCTGAGCAAAGGGACATTTCTTTAAGCATCATCTATCAAATTTATTTCAATGTATGATGTTTTTACAACTGGTCAGTTCTTTTGTATTCTTACAGCTATGGTTATTTGATTGTCCTCTTACAATTTGTTCTACATGAAAGAGTTCTTTGTTAGTCAGAATGCAACAAACTGTCATCAAATGGTCATTGACCACTTGCACTCTTTTGATGTAGATTAAAAACTTTTTCATAAACTTAACCTGCTTTGATTTGCTCTGTATTTTTCCTGCAGCTGTAATTGCTGAGTGCCTGTTGTATACTTTATAGAGTTGAAATAAAAAAATAATTACTTTTGAACTTAGTTGATGTTTAATTCCAGACAAGATTCCAAGAATAGAATTGGTATATCATACTAGATGAAATACCAGGTAGTGCTGTTGTAGAATGTCACCGTAGCAAAGTATGAAATACCTATAATCCAAGCATTCTTCATGAAATAATATACTAGAATCTAATATAAAACTAATCCAACATATTGGTTTTAAAGAATTCATAGGAATAATGTTGGGCCATCCAGTGTGAAAAGCAAAGTGAATATAGATATTCACACAAACTCAGAAATTAGCAGATTTCTGAGGACGACCACCACACAGTCCCTTTTTGGGCTATCCCTAGTCAAACTCTGTACTAGGCAAAACAAAGGGACGATTCTTGTATATTACTACGTCCTAGGAGGAAATGATTTCATATGAAGAGCAACTTCATGAGTCTTTGTCCAAGGATTTTTCACCTGATTCCTTGGCTTCATCATATGCACAAAGAAGAAACATTTGGGGAAAAATATGATTACAACAAATTCAACTCTCCAAAGCCTAAACATATTCTTTCTACATCCCTTTGTCCTTCTCTGCAGTAAATGATGCACACATGAAAACTGGCTGCAGCATGAAGAGTCTCTCAATTATATTGTTTTTGTCTTTTTGACCTCACATTGCCAGTGACAGCGAGTTGAAAACCCTTGTTTGATGAAAACTAGAAATTCAGTCCAGTTAACTTTTTCAGATAAAGTCAATAAAACCACTTGAAAAAATACTATGTCACGATTGCTCATCCAGTAATTTCATTTCTTCTGCAAATAGAACTGTAATATAAGCTTTTACCATCCATCCTTTAAGTTATATGATTTTTCATACCCTTAATCTAAGAATGTTCTTCTTGATCATGAAAGGGGTTTTTTTTTTTTGTACTAATTGCACAGTTTTGGGAGGCACATGCAGATCAACACAATCATTAGAAGGATGGGGAGGAGGAGACGTCAGTGATGGGGATGATGTTGCATGTACATCACTCACATCTTGTGCATACTAATTTCAATGGGAATAAATCAGTGTGCAATTTTTCCAGAATGACAATAGGAATCAATTCTAAATTTGAGATAAATGGATTGATTGTGTGATCACCCAAATGATACCCAAGTGCAAATATTACAATGTTACACCTGCAGACCTACCTTTAGATTCTTATTTATAGCCCTGTGTGTCATGCTCATAATACAGGGCACCACATTAATGTTTCTTTTGTGTGGGTGGGTGGTGTTTGAGACAGGGCCTCACTCTGTCACCCAGGCTGGAATGCAATGGCACAATCTCAGCTAACTGCAGCCTTGACTTTCTGGGCTCAAGGGACCCTCCTGCCTTGACCTACCAAGTATCTAGGACTACAGGTGCACATCACCATGCCCAGTTAATTTCACGCTAACATTTTTTTAATTGAGAGTCATATTGAGAGTTTTCCTCTTGTCCCCAGACTTCTCCTTTCTAACTCAAAAAGTCCCATAAATTGATAAAACAGTAATATTTATCACTGGCAGCTGTTTTTTATCCAAGGTGAGTCTATGGAACAAAAGACAAATCTATCTATCTACATGCCCATTAGCAAAGCCAAACAGGTTAAGCCTCAAACTTGTGCAAAAAAAATTATAGAAAGAAGAAAAAGGAAAACAAGGCATCTCTAACAACCCAAAAGTCTGGCCACAGATTTTATAAAAATTCATGGACAAGCTCTAGGCATAGGATCTGAGCAAGTGTTTTTCAAACATTACTGTCATAAGATGTATCTGGGAAATAATATAAAAACATAGGTTTCTAGGATAATCCAAAGTTATTTTGAGGTATAACCCAGGAATCTGAATTTTTAACCAGCCCCTTAGTGTATTTTGATGGGAATATACATCTCTATGAGATAGAAGCAGGAGAAAAGGATCCACGGAGAAACATTTCAGGAATGGTGGGGTAAATGAGGTAAACAGAAAAAAAAACTGTAAAGAATCGTGGACATCCAAAGCCTATAAATGCTCTCAGAAATGTTAAATGGCATTTATATTCCACCCATAGAAGTGTCCTTTCAATTAACATATGAAAATGGCCTATTAATAATAAGCTACTTTTTGTTAAGGAATAGACCCATGTCTTGATTTGCAAAGCCAAAAATAGATATGTATACCCACCTCTGGCATCTGGTACATCGGGGCAGGATACTAGGAGTGAATTTGCAGGAGGACTCAGTCCTCTGGGGAGAAATGATACTGGTGACCTGAGCTTCTGGCTCAGCTGGATTTTGGCCACAGTTCATCAATGTCTGATTTCCCTCCCCGGGGTACTTTTCTGTGCCATGTAAGTCAGGTTTGGCTTTTCAACTTGCTTTGGCCATTGAAAGGTGAGCCTTGTCACTGCAAACGGAAGTTTTAAGAGCCAGTTCTTGCTTTATTACATTCTCCTTTCCCTGTGATGTTGTGATCATCATTTCCTCAACAGTGGCTGCCCTCTCAGCTTCAGAAGCAGAGTAAGGACAGTGATGAGCAGGAGTGGCGCCCCTCACCAATTCGCAAAGGCTTTACAGTGGAATATATTGTTTTGAACCACTAAGATTTCGGCTTTGTCTATTTCATCAGGATTTCGCCTATTCCGACTGATACAACTGTCACATACAAAAGAAAGATGAGGCCTGCCCTAGCCTCTGCAAGGTGATTTATCACTGTAGAAAATAACAGGCAGAAAATAACAGAATAAATCTTTAGACCCTGAGTCACAGGCAGTAAAAACTGCAGAGAAGACTTGAATTCACCCAAATGCCCAATCTTCTGACAGAAACTACCTCAAACCTGACATAGCAAAGGTACATTTTAAGAGAGTAATGGAAGGAAATATTTTAAGAGTCCAGACCATCTAAGATTGGTGCAATGATTTACTTGGGCAATTTGCATGAAGACTTTCAAATTCAGAAGCACTGGTACTAAAGCATGAGAAGCAAAGAGGCCAGTAGAAATTATGTTAGACATGGAATCGAGGGATTTGTAATTCCTAGGAAGAACATGATTCTTCAAGGTTCCTGGAAAGAGGTGAGAGTGGAGAGATTTTACAATAAAAGCAAGTTGGAATAGGAACAAGATACCACCTTAACTATAATTCTAAATGTCTTCTGTGTAACCCTTTGCTAATTACATGTGCCACAAATTACTATGTAAATTGAAGTGAATTATTTAGGGCCTTGGTTTCCTGACCCATAAGAAGATTGTTAGATTTATTTTTGGTAATAAAACTCTATGCTTTTAAGTTCCTTTACTTACATCCTCCCTCCAGGGGCTGGCAAACTATGATACACCAGCCAAATTTGTCTCAGCCTGTTTTTGTAAATAAAGTTTTATTGGAACAAGCATATTTTCTAAAGCTGCTTTCACGTTACAGCAACACTTGAGTAGTAAGCTAGAGGCTGCATGGCAGGTAAAGCCTAAAATATTTACTATCTGGGCCTTTCCAGAAAAGGTTGCCAATCTCTGATCAGAAAGGAAAGGCTTGCAATGAGCTGATGATTTTGAAGTTCAGTTCTCCATAGAGCTTCAGGACACTGAAGTAATGTCTCAGCGTCTACCAGGATGGAATAGGGAGGGGAGTACCTGGATTAGGAAAAGGGGACATGCAGGGAGTAGGCTCCACAGACTCCAGATTTCTAATTCTGATTCAGCCAGAAAGGTTACAATATTATTCGTTTTACATATCGGTTTAACATAGTCTAATGTTAAACCACCCATATGTATTTATGTATATGTATACGTGTGTATATCATATATGTGTATATATACACATCTATGTATACACATGTATATACATACACATCTATGTATACACGTGTATATATACACATCTATGTATGCACATGTATATGTAGAAATATAATATAATTTAATATGTATTTAATATTCCATTGGCATATTTGCCACTCTATGCAGTACTATCAAATTGGCTCAATTAACATGGTTTATAAATATTATTTATATCTTATGGAGTATCCCCCCACACTCCCTCCCTCCATCCCCCTAGCTTTTTGTCTTTAAAATTGTTTTAGCACGTTAGAGTCCTTTTATTCTACATAAATATTAAAACCATATGGTCACGTTTCATGAAAACACCTTTAGGATTTTGATAAAAACACCTTTAGGACTTCAATAAAATAAAACATTTTTATTTGTCAGATTTGCAAATTAAAGTTTAAAAGTAGCAAAATATTGGTTAGAATGTAGAGCAATGTAAAATTTTCATATACTGCTGTTACAAATGGGAATTTTTACAAATTGGAAGAATAATTTTCCAATAGTTAACAAAGTTGAAAATGTCTGTATCCTATAACTGAACACTTCTTTTCATTGGTGTATTTCCTAGAAAAAAAGTTCATAGACATTCACTAGGAGAGATAGAGATATATATATATATCAGCATATCTTCAGAAGGATTTTGAAACAGTAAAAAATTTAGAAGTCAAACTGTCCATTACCTGGATAATAGACCATTAAGTCTGGTGTATTCAAACAATAGAATAGTATATGAAAGTGAATATAAATGCATTAGTTAAATTTAACATGGATAAATTTCAGAAACAATGCTAAATGAAAAAATTGCGTAATACAGTGTGACAACATTTATATAATTTTTTAAGTCAGAAACTTTTATTTTGGGGGAAATGACAAGATTCGGTTATTTGAATCAACTCTCTTACTGAAAATTTAAACTGCTACTACATATGTATATGTATATGTATGTGTGTGTGCATGTGTGTGTGTATGTGTGTATGTTACATCCCTCTCTCTCTCTTAAAAATCTCAAAAAGTTGGCAACATACTAAGAAAAAGCCAAGTCAAAATCTAAGGGAATGTGGGAACCAGGGAAGTGGGCCACTAAAACTTTATTTGCTTTGAGAACATTTCTCGAGTCTGTCGAAGTTGAGCTTTGGTTTAATAGCCACCTGGGACAAGGGATATATACAAAAGTCAATATTCAAGGACTACAATTTTTAAAACTTAAATGACATAAACTTACAATTAAAGTATATTAAAATAATAGTATATAAATGTTACAAAATTCTATAAAATATATACCCAAAATATATACTCAAAACTTATTACTACCTAAGTATATTACTTCATTGTACTATTGCATATGCTCTTGAAATTATTTATATCAATTGTATCTGTATGGGGCTCAGTGCAGTGTCTCATACCTGTAATCTCAGTGTTTTGGGAGGCTGAGGCTGGAGGATCACTTGAGGCCAGGAGTTCAAGGCCAGCCCAGGCAACATAGTAAGATGCTGTCTCTATTAAAAAAATCATTTTTAATTATCTGGGCCTGGGGGCATGCATCTGTAGTTCTAACTATGCTTGTATTCCCAGTGCTTTGTGAGGCTGGGGCAGGTGGATCACCCGAGTTCAGGAGTTTGAGTTTGAAGTAAGCTATGATTGCACCACTACGCTGCAGCCTGGGTGACAGAGCAAGACTCTGTCTTGGAAGAAAAAAATTGTTTCTATATGGTGAAAGTACTGTATAATTGTGAGCACATCTTCCCATCTCCATGGTCAGTGGAGTCACAGTTTTCACTTGAAATTGTCTTTGATGATTAATTTTATATGTTAACTTGATTGGGTTCAGGGATACCCACATCTCTGGTGAAATAGTATCCCTGGTTGTGCCTCTAAGGGTGTTTCCAGAAAAGATTTGCGCTTGAATTATTAGATTGAGTAAAGAAGGTCTGTCCTCTCCAATGTGAGCAGTCATCATCCAGTCCATTGGGGGCCTGAACAAAAAGGAGAAGGAAGGGAAAAATCTCTCTCTTCTTGATCAGGGACTCCATCTTCTCCTACCCTTGCACATCAGAGCTCTTGGACCTGCAGAGTTAGTAGATTTTTTTTTTTTTTTTTTTTGAGATGGAGGTTGGTTCTTGTTGCCCAGGCTGGAGTGCAATGGTGTGGTCTCGGCTCACTGCAACCTCCACCTCCCGGGTTCAAACAATTCTCCTGCCTCAGCCTCCTGAGTAGCTAGGCTTACAGGCATGAGCCACCATGCCCAGCTAATTTTTTTGTATTTTTAGTAGAGACAGGGTTTCACCATGTTGGCCAGGCAGGTCTCGAACTCCTGACCTCAGGTGATCCACCCGCCGCAGCCTCCCAAAATACTGGGATTACAGTCGTGAGCCACCACACTCAGCCTAGATTTTTTTTTTAAGAGATTGGATCTTACTCTCTCACTCAGGCTGGAGTGCAGTGGTGCAAACATGGCTCACTGCAGCCTTCACCTCCTGGGCTTAAGCAATCCTCCCGCCTCAGCCTCCCAAGTAGCTGAGACTACAGGTGTGTAGTCTCATCCGGCTAATTTTTTATTTTTAGTAGAGATGGGGTCTCACTATGTTGCCTAGGCTGGTTTTGAACTCCTAGGCCCATGCAATCCTCCTGATTCAGCCTCCCAAAGTGTGATTATCGGCATGAGCCACCACGCCTGGCCTCAGTAGATTTTTTTTTTTTAAGGAAAAGAAAAGCACCTTTAATTGACTAATATTTGCCTTTCAATGACAATAAAAACAGGAAAAAAATCTGTTTCTCTCCTATTCCTTACATACTTGTAAGAAAGTTCCACTTATTTATTTACTTACTTATTTTTCTAATCTCAGCTGTGAATTAAACCCTAGCAAAGTAATTTTTCAAACAAGTTTAGGACTTTGCCTGCAAATCAGGAACTCTGAATACAAAGAAAACATGCATTTTAAAACTTTAGACTTCACAGCTCTAGCCACAGTTCCCTTCTAAAATTCTTAGACAGTGTAAATGATACTAGTAAATGGTATTAGCAGGAAGGCATAGGAGAATATGCCCCTAATAGAAAGCTAATTCACCACTCTACTCTCTGCCTCAATGTTTGCATAGCTCCTAAGCAAGCTTGTGGCTCTGGTGAATTCACAAAGCTGTTGGTATTTGCAAAATGTTTTCCATTTCTTTTTCAAACTTAGAGCTTACTTTAAAGAATACGATTCTTGTGGTAAACAGAATCAGCTGGATTGCAGTAATATTATGAGAGGACGGAGATACTGATGGAGAAAATAGCACAATCAGGAAATGTAGGCAAATATAATGAATATACTAATGACATTTTGAGAGGTTTTGATTGAGGTCGATGTGCTTCTTAAAGTCATCATTATAAATAGATTTTAGAATATAATCCTAAAATAATAGTATACAATTTTTTACTTAGCATCTAACTGATAGCTACAAATTGAGTACACAACTCATATTGAACTGAATGTTTAGAGATAGCATTTCTTACACATCTTCCATGACCTTTTCTTCTTTAAAAGAAATCTTTAAAAAAAATAGAAATCTTTTTTTCTGCCAGAACTCTTCAAAAAACATCAGATAGAAGAACAAAATTGGGTCTAGTTTAAAATATCGGCTATCAATAAAATGCATAACTGCCATTAACATATATGTTAACAGCTACATATGCTATGTTAGCACCTGCACTTCCAATGTTGTTTTATTAATTTTCCTGCTGTTCTTTTTCTCCTTGCACATCATGTGGACTCAAATGAAGTGAAACTATTAAATAGTACATTATAACTATTGTTTTGCATAAACTATTGAATGTTTTTATCTTCCTTTTGAAAATGTAAATCTGAGATTACTAATATTTTTATTATCCAAATAAATTTAAAAAGCATTTTCTGTTATATTTTCATTCTCCCTGAATAGTTATATTGTCTGAACTTTCTTAATATTTGTTTGGCTTAGCATTTCCCTATAGCATTATGTATTAACATAGTAACCTGGAGACCCAGACGTTTTTATCCAGCAATGCAATGTAGAGCCTTTGAATTTCAACCAAACTCAAACATTTAATGAGAACCTAAGTATCGCACCCCAGCTCCCTTTTATTTTTTAAGTATATGGTGGTGACAGTACCAGACATTATCATTTTAATTCTACCATGTGTAGATTTAATTTTTCAACAAAACATTATGTGGAATATTAAGAAGGACAAAATATATTTGGCTTTAGAGAGTTTGCAGCATAGGGAGTTATGAAAATATACAAGTAATTGGACCCAGAAAATAAATGTAACTACGGGATTAATACATACTTTTCTCTTCCCTGCTAAGAACTTCTACGGAAATTCCACTAGGAGGCAGCAGAAGAGCGGGTTTCTCCCACCTCCCCCACGGACGCCGGAGACACAGCGGAGCCTGATGTCCCTCAGAGCTTTAATCTTCCCCTCAATCGCCTTTCCCCTCACCCGCCTCTAATTAAGTCAGAAAGGCCCTGTATTTATTTGCCCATGAACTGACACAGCAAACCAACAGCAGCCATTGTAGTGTGAATGGATTTGCGACCAGGCAAGGGGCTTCAGCCGGGATTACCCGCCCCGCAGCCGGATGAATGTGCTGAGCACAAAGTCTGCTCAAAGCCGAGCAAACGGACTATTTGTGAAAATGCCATCCTGGCTCAAGTCTGATTAAGACCGGGGGTCCCCAGGCCGTTTGATCTTCGCTCATCAAAGAGAGTCTTTAAACAAGCTTCATTTTACACTACTGTATGCTAGCGACGGGTTGTGACACCCAAGTGCAGCCACCGTGAGCAGCCGGCACTGGGAGCGCGTGAACAATGGGGGATTCGCCATGCTGCGCGGTGCAGGGCGCGGGGCCTGCGCGCTGGGAAACGCGCCGGGAAACGCGCCCGCGCTGGAGGCAGGGCCTTTGAGGAAGGACTCAGGCTTGGAAGCCCCTAGGTCGGCCCGACAGGTAGTTCCCCGACGTGCCTCTTGCCACGGACTCCTAGACTCCTCTGAAAATTATTTTATTTTTGTAACTTAAGGGCGATGAAGAATCCTTACACGAGTTAATTATACATCCCTCCTGCACTTCCCCGCTAAAAGTGAGTAGTTCTATTTAATAGCCTACGTCTTCCACTCTTTAGCATTTCTAAGACTGGGTGTCAAGACTAAAGTGTTTTTAAGGTCCCACTTTCTACTTTTCACCTTAAGGTCCTTTACAATTCACTAGTTGGAGAATTAGTGATAGCTGAAAACATCAGCTTTAAATATTACAACCAATTTTGTGATGGGAAAACAACCTCCACACACACACACACGCGCACACACACACACACACACACACACTTTTTAGAAAGTCGCCTGGTCCAAGTAATTCACCTTATTTCCAGGCACTTAATACTTACATGCCAGTCTCTTCAAAATCGACATACTCACTATCAATGTCAATGATTATTACTTGATCTTTAGGCTGCATAAAAGAACAGACTCCTTGCAGGATGTTCTTATTTAACCTGAGTACAGAAGGCCTTCCCTTGGCAGTGCTGAAAGAAAAAGAAAAGAAAGAGAGAGAGAAAGAGAGAGAGACTTTCGTAATCAAAAAGAACCTCTCCATCTCCCCTGCATCCCATTTTATAAAGAAAAGCCAGCACCACACCAAGAGTTAAATGGCTTTCTCATGTTTAGGAGCCAGATTATGGCTGACACCCTATACAGAGTACCATCCCTAGCCTCCTGACTCCTTGGTACGATGGCTTTCTTGGCCATACCCTGGGAGAAGATCTGTCTTATAAAGGAGGTAATAATAGGAACCCAGTGACATGGAAGAAAATTGTTTTTCTGTAGATGCGGAGACTGTTTCATGGGATCCTACATCCTGCTTTCTGCAGACACTGGCCTATCCTTAGGGTTGGAGATGTTAAATCCTTTAGGGGACTCAAAGAGGACATTGCACTCCCTATACCCCACCACCACAGACCTTTCTTAGTGTCAGGACCTCAGAAAAGATGGTAGGCAGATGTCTACCTGGTGTAGGCACTATCTTCGCTGGGTTTTAGTCAAATGTTTCTGGGTTCCGGGCTCTACTCTCAGATTAGCTTTTTTTAAAAAGAAGATGTGACTTGCTCCAGTAAAACACACCTTCTGAGCTTGGTTAGAAAGCTACCACGGAGCGTGATTTATCTGGGCTGGCCATCTCCACTGCCCAAATAAACGTAATCACGGTCAAATCTTGCCTTCTCTTTGTACTGGGGAGTGCAGAAAATCCAGCTCTCAGGGAAGTCATAACATGGACCAGGTCTAAAAGTTCTTTTAACATCATGAAGAACATTAAGACCAAACTGTTTTAAAAGTCAATGAGAAAGTCATATCATTTTTCACAAAACGTCAGGAATGAGGAATCCCTGCTATACTCAAGATTGACACTAACAAAAATGTTGGCAACACCCACCATAAGGAATGATATTTATGCGGTATTTTCTTAGCAAAGTAAAATTATATGGCAACAAATCTGCTTCTTTCGATTTGATCAAGAGAAAGAAGGAAAGAATTAAGGTAGGGAAGGAGGGAGAGAAAAAAGAAAAGAGGAAAGAAGGGAATTAAAAATACACCAGTAGACTGGGCGTGGTGTCTCACGCCTGTAATCCCAGCACTTTGGGAGGGCCAAGGTGGGAGGATCACTTGAGCCTAAGAGTTTGAGACCAGCTCTGCCTGGCAACATAGTGAGACCCTGTTTCTACAAAAAAAATTAAAAATTAGCCAGGTGTGGTGGCATGCAGCGGTAGTCCCAGCTACTGGGGGGTGATGTGGAAGAACCGCTTGAGCCTGGGAGGTCAAGGCTGCAGTTAACCATTATTGCACCACTGTGCTCCAGCCTGAGTGACAGAATGAGATCCTGTCTCAAAAAATATATAAGAATATATAAAGCAAAAAAAAATCAGCAGTCACAAATAACAGAGATGGAAAAATGGTTGGTGAATAGCATGGAGTGTTTTGGAGTATATTTGTCTGTCTCCCTCATGGATGAAAAGGTTGAGAAATATTCTATGCCTGGCATCCAGCACTTAAAATATAAAGAAGACATGTATTATTATGCTGTTCCTGAGTTATGAGGTTCAATTCCATGCTGATAAGCATATTTCACCTATTTAAAAATATAATACAAAATATTAAATTTGTTACATTAATTATGATCATATTTATACCAGATTGAATAGGAGGCAGGGTTCCCTACAAGACTAAACAAACTCAGTTTAATAAACTAAATTCACCTACTCTGGCTCCCACCTCCTCTGTCACCCAGCTGTAAGAGAGACTCAGACAGTCACCAGAACCCTCTCTCCTTCCTGAGACATGTTAGTCACAGTTCCTGTACCTTTTTCTTGCTTCTCCATGACCTAGTATCTGCCAAAATATAATCGATGTTGGAAAAATTTTTACCCCCAGCCCCATGTAAGTATATTGTATTTCCCCAACTACTCACAGACTGAAAGCTTTCTGAGGGCAAGAAGCCTGCCTTTCATATTGTGAGATATGCTCCCAATAATGGGTACTCACTGAATATTAACTGGCTGCTGATGGGACAATGAGTTTTACTGTACCTCTTTATCTACCTTGCACTCTTGTTGCCAATGAACAAACCACATCCTGGAAAGGATTTTCAAATGGAGAAAAAGTACTGAAAAAATAAATTTCCTCATTTGGAACAAAGGTTTGATTTGCTATGTACTTAGCCCTCTCTGAGGACCACCCATGTAATTTCTCCCCTGAATAATTTGTGAGGTTACCTCTCCTCTGCCCACTAAATGATTTGAAGGTAGATTATATGAGAACTCATCTTTTTTCACACAATATCATGTATAATGCTTAGTACAAAGTAAGAACTCAGTTACTGACCAAATCATTATTAGTTTTAAACTCATGACAACTTCAGGAGCAATGTGAAAGGTGAGGAAGGAGGTAGAAGCTAGCCCACTCTTGAAACTCTATGCTTGGTTTAGCTCTCCTAACTCAATACCACAGATTCTGTCCAGACTCAGTGAATATTGAAACATAAATAGACATATGATATGTGTTCAGAGATCAAGGTTGAATTTATGCAACAAGCTTCTTTGTTATAACAGAATTTTCCTTTTGTTGATTAAATTGTTCCACTTTCTTTTCTTTTGCCCCAGGCAATGGATTTTTTTGTGAAGCCAAGCTTTTAATGAACCAAGTTCATTAAATGTATTAATCATATACTATCTCTTCAGAAAAAAAGGCAAGAGATTGGCCTTTAGTGTGGCACAAATATATTTCTAGATTCGAAATATTTAAATAGGTTAATAGGACTAAACAGAAACATTTTCAGCCTTCTGATTGGCAGGCGGATTTTTCTCCACATTTCAATGTCATTCAAACTTAACACAGCTTGCAGATTTCCTAGTACACTGAAGGTGCTTAACGCAGTGATCCTTGACAGGATAATTTCCTGGACAGATGGAATTTGGGATGGAAGGGACACTAGTATAACTACAGTACCATTCAAGAATTGTTTAGATGATCTTCTGAATATTACCTTTGAAACTGAAGGAACTAGAACACAGACCATGGTAAATTGTGTTTTAATTACTCCTTCCCCCACTAAACTTCAGGATTTTATTGCTTCAAGATTGTCACTGGCTTTACTTGGTGGTGGCCCCAGTTCTGACTATAGTAGGTCAGCCTGTGGAGTCATTATAGACAGCCTAAATCTATACAGCTTAGAGGAGGACAAAATAAATATATCTTACTTTTTAAAAATTCAGTAGTGATTATTCAATCATCTCCCCCTTTTCCAAACTCACAAAACAGTTGCCTATTTTCTGACACTTATAATATCAACCTGTTTTTAAAAGAATTATATATATTTTTATATTTATTACTATAATTTTATTACTACATCTTTTATTATTACTGTAATTAGAATAAAGAGAACTTTATTCTTTAAAATGAGAACTGTGTCTCATAAATATTTGTATTCACTGTGGCCCTCCCCCCCACCACCCATCTCACCAAAAAATTTAAAAAATATAAATAAGGTAACAACCCAGAGGGCAGCCCAACGCCAGGGCTCTGGGCTTCCAATAAGTTTTTGTTGAATTAAATAGATCATTTCCCATTTATAAGCATGACACCATTCTTATACATCAGCCTTACAGTATTGTATCTACACACCAATTTCAATGACGTCAAATTCACTTTCTAATTCACTTTCAGCTCTTCTTCTCCTCAAGGTAGTTTCTTATCTCCCTAGAAGGGGTATTGCGTGGTCCCGTGCAAGGTATGACTTGGGAGCAAACCCTGCGTTGGGAAGCGTTGCGATATGATATACTAATGAGGAAATCAGGGGCTAAGCCCTAAGGGTTTCTTATTTCCCCACATTAGTCCGCCACTGAGAAGGGAGAACGGGGGAAAGGCAACTGACCCGGCACGTTGGACCCTGTCCACTTTGGTCCCGGCCACTTTGATCTCATGCGTCTGCCTAATCAAGTTCATCTACTGCCGCGATTGCCCTGATTCAAAGAACAACATTAAATTGTTTGATTATCGGATGGTCATTTCCCTCTTCCCTCCAACCCGATCTAATTTCTAAACGCCAGTCTCTCGCCTCTCTCTCTAAACTTCCCATCAAAAGAGAATTAGCTCTTCTTCCTTCTTACCCTCGTTTGATGTGCAAATTTCCTTCTCTTTGCACATTTTTCTCGCAGTGGCGGGGGGAGGTGGGGGAAGAGGGCAACTGAAGGACCTTAAAGCCAGGGATCTAACTCAGATCTGCAAACTGCGACTCTAAAGGGTTAATGAGCAACTTGCACCCGCCACCTGGCCCTCTCAGAGGCGTCTTGCTAGAGCCATTGAATTACAGACCGGTTTGTATTTAATACTGAATATGACTTGTGTGCACAGTCAGCAAGTATCGGCATAAGGGAGAGAAGCAAAAAGTGCTTTTGGAGAGCGTATCACCCCTCGGCTCTGAAAAGTATTTCAGATCCGGATAATTCAACCGTTACTGCCAGGCAAGGGCACCCAAGTTTCCAGAGTTCCTCCTGCCGCCTGCATTTATTAAAGTCGTCTGCTATAATGCTCTCTGGTAGCCGTCACCCCGAAGGTGAGCCGGGCCAGCCAAGCGACCAAGCAAGGGAGGGGCGAGGTGAAGACTGTCAAAGGCCCCCCTTCATGTACACAAACACACCCCCTCCCAGCCCCTCCCAGCGCTTTGAAATCCCATCCCGGCTTTGTTGTCTCCCTCCCAAGGGGCCGGAATGCTCCGGGCCCGCTGTATAAAGGCAGCCGCGGTGGCGGTGGCGGCGCAGAGCTCTGTGCTCCCTGCAGTCAGGACTCTGGGACCGCAGGGGGCTCCCGGACCCTGACTGTGCAGCCGAACCGGCACGCTTTCGTGGGGACCCAGGCTTGCAGAGTGACGGTCATTTTCTCTTTCTTTCTCCCTCTTGAGTCCTTCTGAGATGATGGCTCTGGGCGCAGCGGGAGCTACCCGGGTCTTTGTCGCGCTGGTAGCGGCGGCTCTCGGCGGCCACCCTCTGCTGGGAGTGAGCGCCACCTTGAACTCGGTTCTCAATTCCAACGCCATCAAGAACCTGCCCCCACCGCTGGGCGGCGCTGCAGGGCACCCAGGCTCTGCAGTCAGCGCGGCGCCGGGAATTCTGTACCCGGCCGGGAATAAGTACCAGACCATTGACAACTACCAGGTGAGAGGGGTCGGGCAATCAGAGGATGCTCTGACCTTGAAAGGGTCCTATTTGGAGAGGAGGGAGTAGAACGTGCTGAATGTGTGCGGTTCAGGGAGCATTTGGCAACCCTGCATTTGAGTGCAGTGGGCAGTAACAGGTTTTGGAGAGGTGGACAGATAGGGACTGTGATCAGCGCCCGAGTCCAAGAGGGCGAGTACCTGGACGTCTGGATGCCTCACCCTCTCCCCGAACCCTTCCCACAGCCGTACCCGTGCGCAGAGGACGAGGAGTGCGGCACTGATGAGTACTGCGCTAGTCCCATCCGCGGAGGGGACGCGGGCGTGCAAATCTGTCTCGCCTGCAGGAAGCGCCGAAAACGCTGCATGCGTCACGCTATGTGCTGCCCCGGGAATTACTGCAAAAATGGTGAGTCCTGAAAGCTCCCTTTCACACTAAAACTGTCCAGCCTTTGAGCGTCTATGAATGGGGGGGAGGGGAATCTCCGCCCTGAGAACACTGCGGCGCCGCCTGCAAATGGGTGTTCAGCATGCAGGATTCCGCTGAAGTGTCTTCATTGCAAGGGTTTAATCGGGAAGAAGAGAGAAGTTCGGAGGTCTCTGAGGTCCTTATCTTCCTCCGTGTCCCTCAATGATTCAATACAACGGCTCACCTCGTAGTGGATCCTTCCATAAAAATTTGTCTGCGGACAACCTTGAGGTCAATTTGAGAAGGGGGATGATGGAGAGGACAATGGGATCATACAGAGACCAAAGAAACCAGCTTTGGCGTTTAGCTGTCTTTTTTATTTTTCTTAGTGTGATTCTCACAGCTTTGCCAGACTGGCCTCTCCTGATTTTTGCTGAAACTGTTGTCAGCCAGAGGACTGCTTTATCTGCATTGGCCATTTTTAAGACAGATCTTGATACCTTCACAACCTGACTTCTCCATCCTTCCCCCTCCCTCTATCTTCTGCTGCCTTAATATAAGTACTCCTCCCCCCCAACCACAGATCCACTAACTTTTAATTTTTCAAAAGGTGGATTTAGACAGCTAAAGAGGTCTCCAGAAATAAGCTAACAGGGCGATGACCCTCCTTAGGACCCAGCAGTACTCCAGGATGAACTAAGTAAATATCTGTAATATAGAAATTACCCAGTAAAGTAACTGGTGGGTGAGAGTGCAATGTTCCAGGCAGCTGGAATTGCATTTGCTTAACTTAATCTGGTAGGACCCATATAGCACCAGGGGCAGAGAAGTTATTTTTAAGAACATTCTTAAAAGCGATTGAGTTTCTTTTTCTTACCCCAAAGGTAATATTAAAATGGGCAGAAATCTCACTTGCCCCTACCACAGTTGGTGGGAAAGTATTTTAAATGGCTACACTGGGGATATTACCTATGACTTACTGTATACAGTATACACATTGGTGCTTCTGTCCATCTGGAGAGTTTTGCATTAACAGTAAAGAGGAAGTTTGGCTTGTGTTTAAAATGATGTCACTGCAATGAAGTATCTCAAGTTGATGCTGGCATAACAGACTGCCACTGTCACAGCTGTTAGCAGTAATGCATTACAACCATGAAGTTAATCACTATTTCCTGCTTCCTTAGGAATATGCGTGTCTTCTGATCAAAATCATTTCCGAGGAGAAATTGAGGAAACCATCACTGAAAGCTTTGGTAATGATCATAGCACCTTGGATGGGTATTCCAGAAGAACCACCTTGTCTTCAAAAATGTATCACACCAAAGGTAAGGATGTTAAGACCCATTCTTAGCACATCAGAAATGTCTTTTGAATTATTTTAGTGAAACGATGCAGGTTTAACAGTAACTATGTACTTTTTTCCTACTGTCTTCTCCTTCGTAGGACAAGAAGGTTCTGTCTGTCTCCGGTCATCAGACTGTGCCACAGGATTGTGTTGTGCTAGACACTTCTGGTCCAAGATCTGTAAACCTGTCCTGAAAGAAGGTCAAGTGTGTACCAAGCATAGGAGAAAAGGCTCTCATGGGCTAGAAATATTCCAGCGTTGTTACTGCGGAGAAGGTCTGTCTTGCCGGATACAGAAAGATCACCAGCAAGCCAGTAATTCTTCTAGGCTTCACACTTGTCAGAGACACTAAACCAGCTATCCAAATGCAGTGGACTCCTTTTATATAATAGATGCTATGAAAACCTTTTATGATCTTCATCAACTCAATCCTAAGGATATATACAAGTTCTGTGGTTTCAGTTAAGCATTCCAATAACACCTTCCAAAAACCTGGAGTGTAAGAGCTTTGTTTCTTTATGGAACTCCCCTGTGATTGCAGTAAATTACTGTATTGTAAATTCTCAGTGTGGCACTTACCTGTAAATGCAACGAAACTTTTAATTATTTTTCTAAAAGTGCTGCACTGCTTATTTTTCCTCTTCTTATGTAAATTTTTGTACACATTGATTGTTATCTTGACTGACAAATATTCTATATTGAATTGAAGTAAATCATTTCAGCTTATAGTTCTTAAAAGCATAACCCTTTACCCTGTTTAATCCTAGAGTCTAGAATGCAAGGATCTTTTGGAATGACAAATGATAGGTATCTAAAATGTAACATGAAAATACTAGCTTATTTTCTGAAATGTACTATCTTAATGCTTAAATTATATTTGTCTTTAGGCTGTGATAGTTTTTGAAATAAAATTTAACATTTAATATCATGAAATGTTATAAGTAGACACACATTTTGGGATTGTGATCTTAGAGGTTTGTGTGTGTGTACGTATGTGTGTGTTCTACAAGAACGGAAGTGTGATATGTTTAAAGATGATCAGAGAAAAGACAGTGTCTAAATATAAGACAATATTGATCAGCTCTAGAATAACTTTAAAGAAAGACATATTCTGCATTGATAAACTCAAACGATCATGGCAGAATGAGAGTGAATCTTATATTACTGCTTTCAAAAATAGTTTCCAATAAATTAATAATACCTACCTAAATGGTCAATATTTTTTGGACAAGGAAGAAAATCATTCACAAAAATAATACTCCAAAGTACTTGGTGATTGGCAGGAGCTGGATGTGTGCCCATAAATACGGTTAACAAATACATGCAGATTTTGTACCAAACAAAATAATTTGCAGTATCTTAAGTACTACTGCATGCAAAGCAGACTTAGTTCTAATTATTTTGGTTTTAAAATAATTGTTAATTAAAAATCACAAATCCTTCCTCATTCCACTCTTTTTTTCTCTTGCTAGGTGAGTTTCGTATTTCAAGTTTTGTTTAACCTGAAATCTATTGATTGGAATGAGGATAGAGATACAGTATTTTAAAGAAAACCCACAGGAATAAAATCTAAATTTTCTTTGCATTTGTACTTGCCAGATTTCATATTGTTTACACTGAGGAAAAGGGAAAGCAAACTTCCCAATTTGTACTTTTTCTGTAGTATTCTAAAGTCTGCACCCAAACCACAAAATGCTGCATTTCAGGCCTGCAAAAGATAGTAGTGACTGATCAATCGTGCAAATATTTCCTTAAATAATGCAGATGTACTAGTCTGTTTGTTGTTTTTTGTGTTCCTGGAAGTGGTTCAATTTCAAGGGTCTCAACCAATGGGACACAAGCTTTGGTTGATTCTTCACTGAAAGAGGAACTGGCAGGATGTCTGCTGTTACATTCCTTTTGTCTGGAAGTCTCAGCTTCCTCACCCAGGAGAAACTTTCTTCTTCTACATGCGCTTGTTTTCTGAAGTGCCAGAAAGGCCAATTCTAAGGCCTGCCACGTTCAATAAAGCACAATAAAGGAAAGGAAACAGGAAACTTTTTCTTCAAAAAGAAGAAAGAAGAGCCTTCTGCTTAAGTGGGGAAAGAAGCAAACTTTTAAAGGACTTTGGTTACTGGATCCCTTCCTTTCTACAGGAATGGACCTCAGTACATTGACCCTAGTGATAGCCTTTCTTGCTTCTCATCTGCAGATGAGAGATGTGTGGAAGAATACAAAACCAACCAAAGAGGGATGCCTCTTCTTCCTATCCAGCTGAGAAATTAGGAAGGGATTTCCATTAAAAAGAATTCTTCATATTTATAAAGGTGGAAAATACCAAGAAAATTGTAGATTTTTATTAGCTAGTAATAGAGGCTAGACGATGGAAATCAGATAAAATACAAATTCTAAAGAGGATTATCTAAGGAATCTAGAACAATTTGAGTAATGATTGTTTAAAGTGTCTGTTGTTGTTGCTGTGTGACTTTTAAACAATGTATTTTAATGGAAAATACATGCACCTGGGAAAATTTCACAAGGTGTTTTATCGAGTGTTAGTATACGCTACACACTGTCCTGCACCTTGCTTTTTTTACTCTATGTGTCCTGCAGATCATTTTATGTAATACATAGAGAGGTGACTCATTCTTTTTAAAGGTTACATTAAGTTTGTAGTATGTTGGAATGGCAATACTATAATTGTTTGGACCAGTGGCGTTTAAGTTGTTTCCAGAGTTTTGATCTAACAAATAATGTGTCATGAGTATAGAATTTTTATGTTCATGTGCTAGTATAGTTATAGGATGACTAATATTTGAAGCAAAGTCCAAAACGCATGCTTTCTGTAGCTACTCATAAAGTCTGGTATGAACAAAATGTCAAGATGCTTGCTTATCACTGACCAAGTGATGATTAAGCTCTTGCTAAACTGTATCAAAGGAGAAAAAGGGAAATACAGGCTTATCCTAATAATTTCACAGTGAACAGTAATCTCTGGCATTCAGTTAAAGCTAGACTTCTTCTAATTACTTTGATTTTGAAATTATTATTAAATAAAATCACAAACCTTTTCTCACCACTCCCTTTTCTTGTTTTGCTAGAAGCGTTGAATATTTCAAATTCTGTCTAATCTATTGATAGGAATGAGCCTGGCCCTTCATTTTTAAATTGGTGACATTATCAGACTTTATCGTACTACCAACTTTCTTTTATGGTCTTAAAGAAAAATAGACAACACTACCATTAGGCTTATAAAGTGTCTTCCATTGAGTTCCATGACTGCAATTTTCATACCTTCTAAAATACTATTCTGAGGACAATAACAAAATATAAAAGAAATACCTTATCTTTACATTAAAGAAGAAGAAAATAATCTCATAATTTAAGCGTTCGATATTTGTACAAAAGTGTGTGTACATATGTAGTCCTTTATATGTTAAGTATAAGGGTTGACAGCTTAGAAATAGTCAATCACATCAAAAATCTAGGACTACAATCTAGGTAATGCTAAGAAATTTTAATTCCATATACATTTATTTAGCCTGCCATGTTCAGTGGGCACTCTGCTAGCATTTGAAAAGATGGGTATAATGTTGGCCTTTAACTTCAAAGAACTTACTGTTTAGCAAGGGAGACGATGAACATTAGTGCTGGAAGTTGATTTAGTATAGTGGTTAGAAACAGTCTCTAGAATTGGATAGATTTGGGATTGAGCCATGGCTTCCTCAGTAATGTAGATGTGAGACTAATGCATGCATCAGAATACTATTATGTCTAGCTCAGTGTAGGCACTCAATTTTAGGTCTTTACTATTGGACAATGAAATGTATATATTATGTTGTATTATCTTACATATATTAATACCTGACAACAGATTAAAATTAATTAAATCAGCCTGTAATTGCTCAGAAAAAGCTTCAGAGAAGAGGTGGTATTTGAACCATCGCCTTCTCTCACCCTTTTTATTTCAAGGAAGAAAAAGCACTTAAACTAGAAAAAGCAAAAAGGAGACATGGGTTGACACCGCTCATAAAAATCAGGAGGGAAAGCGTTCTGCAGACTCACTTATGATTTCTGTTCCATTGTAATTTGCAATGTCTCTCACTTGCCATGGTGACAAGCAAAATTCTGTCCCCACTATATGTGATCATCCAGTGCAGTTCTGCTCAGTAAATTGCTTAGCCTTTCAGAGACTCCTACTCCAAAATCTTGGGTGAGGGTTCTGAGTAGCTTATCTTTAATCAGGGGTTCATCTCTGGTTCAATTGTCTAGCAAGGCTACCCAGTTCCTAATATATAAACACAGCTGTCTATATCCATTCTGCCCGTAATAGGAACTATAGTAGTTCTAGAAGAGGAATGTGTAGGGACAAATCCCACATCTCATGTCTATCAAAAATTAGTTTTGAAGGATGAGAAGGCATTTACAAGGTAGAAAAGAAGAGAGTTTCCTTCCTATTGGAGACAGAGGAAGAAGTGTGAGCAAAATTATGGAGTTATAAAAATAAAAATACATAATATATTGAGAAAATAAGTAATATTCCACTGTGGCTAGATTTGGGGGTAGCTAGGAAGAGGATTTTTCTGATTTTTGGTTATATAATTTGTTATCCAGAAAAAATAGACTACTACAATTTTTTATTTTCTGCAACAGTTATTGTATTAGGTGGCAAAGAAATTGAAGAGGATATATTTGAGACATAATTTGTATCAAAAAATTATAGATGTCACAAACTATAGTGATTTTTTTGCCAAAAAATTACAAAATAAGAATATTATTTTGTTTCCAGCAATAGTTGTCCCATTAGATTTCAATTAAAGTAAATAATACAAATAACACATTACAAATAATGTAAACACGGTGGATTTTTTGCCAAAAATTTATAAATCCTAATAATATGACATAGACCCTAAATATTAGTATATGAAAAATTACCGGCCGGGCGCGGTGGCTTAAGCCTGTAATCCCAGCACTTTGGGAGGCCGAGGCGGGCGGATCACTAGGTCAGCAGATCGAGACCACGGTGAAACCCCGTCTCTACCAAAAATACAAAAAATTAGCCAGGCGTAGTGGTGGGCGCCTGAGGCAGGAGAATGGTGTGAACCCGGGAGGCGGAGCTTGCAGTGAGACGAGATTGCGTCACTGCACTCCAGCCTGGGCGACAGAGCCAGACTCCATCTCAAAAAAAAGAAAAGAAAAGAAAAGAAAAGAAACTTTTTCATTATTATTATATCTATTATGGTGATCTACAATCAATAACTTTAAGGTTACAGTTGTAATTGTTTTGGGATACTATGAGTTGTGCCCTTGTAAGACAGCAAACTTACTGACAAATGTATGTGTTCTGACTGTTCCACTGACCAGCCATTTTCCTATCTCTCTCCCTCTCCCCTCCCTCTCCCCATGCCTTCCGAGTCCCTGAGACACAATAATATTAAAATTAAACCAATTAATAACCCTACAATGGCCTCTGAGTGTTTAAGTGAAAGAAAGAAGTGCACATCTCTCACTGTAATGAGGAAGGCATGTGGAAGATTAGATTAGATTAGATTAGAGTCAGGGTTGAATTTTTGCATAGTTTTAGGTTTTAGGATAATTCAGCAATTATCCTAAACAAAGTGAGGGCTATTTAACAAGAGGTCGTTCTGCTACAACCGTTATTGACTCCAATGTGGATGAGCTTTTGGTTCACAGTACTGTGAACACTATTTCAATCCGCTTGTTAATTCAGGATGCTATAATTACATTTCAGTGGTGATGTGTCTTTGTGGATTTTATATGCCAGTTGAAGATCAGGAGAAGTCAAGATATTCCCACATATGTTCCTGGTTATATTTCAAAATGGGTGATCATGTTATAGCTTCCTCAGACAAGTTGTTCCCAAACTCAGCTCATCATCCTCTGAAACAACTGGGAAACTCTTTATAGATTCTGGGAGCCTTCCAAGCCTACTGAATCAGAACCTCTTAGAATTGAGCCTTTGCATCTGTATTTTTTTAAAGCTCTTCCACTGATTGCTATTATACATCTAATTCTGAAATCCACTGTGACATGGCCTTTAATCAAAATGCTTTACTCCAAACAGTATGGCCATATAGGGACTATGTGCAGAGAAAGAAATGATTGGTTGAGCACTTATCCTGAGCTAGTACTTGGGCTCGGGTAAATATATCATTTCATGTGATCATTGTAACAGTCATAGCAGATACAATAAATGTTCACTATATCAACAAGGCAACCAGACAAAGAGGTGCTGAGAGATAAACTGAGATCCTTAATGTCACATGGCTAAGAAGTAATAGAATTATGACAGATCGGGATGCTTATTGTGCCAAAGCTCACTTTATATCAATGGCAACAAAAATGGTAACTTACTTTCATATGGCATGTTAGTGTTTACTTTCTGTGTTTGCAGATACCTCTTTGACAAAACACATTTTATAGATTTTTCAAACTTGGAATAAGAGAAACTCAAACTGAAATAAACTAAGGTTCTCAACTGTAGTCATTCTGATTTTCCTCTAGTACTCATTTCAACTGATGAAGTCTTACCTTATATTTTAAAGGAAAGTCTTCCCTGACCCAACATTTTATCACAGACCAAGTCAGGTAATTTATGTGCGCGCATAAATTATTTTTCGTAGCTCTTATTCTAATTCTAACAAACTATTTTTATATTTATTTATTAAGTGGATTTCAACCCCATCAAACTGTAATCTTCATGAGTGCAAAGAGCTTGGTCATTCTTCAATCTATAGCACCCAGTTCTGGGCTTACCCTATAGTAGTTGCTCAATAAAGACATGTTGAATGAATCAGTAAACACCTATGCTATTTCCCCTGAATGGATTTGCCACTATATGGTTCATAATACACATAAGTATACCAGAAAGCTCATAAATACATTATTCTTCTTTTTTCTGTAACAGGACTATTTAACTACATTAAATTAAAAAAGTTAAAAATTGTACTTTTAGAAATTTTATAGCTTTATTTATTTATTTATTTATGGAGTCTCACTCTGTTGCCCAGGCTGGAGTGCAGTGGCATGGCTCAATCTTGGCTCACTGCAACCTCCACCTCCCGGGTTCAAGTGATTCTCCTGCCTCAGCCTCCAGAATAGCTGGGACTACAGGCCCATGCCACCATGCCCAGCTTTTTTTTTTTTTTTTTTTTTGGATTTTAGTAGAGACGGGGTTTCATCGTGTTAGCCAGGATGGTATTGATCTCCTGACCTCGTGATCCACCCACCTCTGCCTCCCAAAGTGCTGGGATTATAGGCGTAAGCCACTGCACCTGTCCATTTTGTGTTTTTATTAACTACCTACTCTTTGTATATATAAAATAATATAATCATAATTAAAACAGACAAAAATTACTTCCTGAGTTTATTATTAAATATTACTCATAATTAAGTAAAATGCAGACAAAAGTGTGTCCTGATTTTATTTATTATTATTTGTCATTATTGCTGAACTTGGATAATTTTTAATGCACAAATATAATCTTAAAAGCAGGAATTAATCACAAAGAAAAAATATATTAAAAATAATTTCTTGTGATGTAAAATACTCCCATGTATTTTGCTATTTGCACTGTATAATGGTTAGATGGTTTTGAGAAGATGAATGGCTTGCCTTATTTTGGCTTTCATAAAAAGAAATTTTACTTGCAATTGTAATTCACGTTTACTGAGACAAAATAACCCTGTAGTCCTGACTAGCCTAACTTGTTCCTGTAGGTTGACCTTATAACAGATCCTTACACCATAAGGAAATATACCTTTTTTAAATGGAGATGGAATGATATTTTCAACACCTTGTAATACATGCAATAGCCCTAGCTAAATTAAAACAAATTCTATGGATGCCATTAATCAGTAGTGTTCTAATTTTATCTTCACATTAGGATCATCTGGGGACTTTCAAAAACTGCTCATGCCTGTGACCCACTCCCAGAAAATGTGATTGATTGGTTTGGAGTATGGCCTAGGCTTCGAATTTTTTAAAAGATTGATGGGATTCTAATGTACACAAGTTTGGGGACTACCTTTATTAGTTTCTGTCTTCCTCAGACAAGGTAGCAGAAATATGGATGTTTCTGCCTTAATCTTGGAATAGATTTGTGGAATGCCCTGTTGACTCTGAAACTGGAATTTAGACATTGGGTTTCCTGAATTTGCCTGCAAAGGATTGCAAGTTAGAAAAGGGAATTCCAGGGTGTATCTTAAATTTGGAAGTCTTTGGTAACCTGTATGTCAAAGCCTAAGACTAGGGATGTTTTGATAGCAAGTTTATCAGTGAATAGGAAAGCAAATAAGAATTAGATATAGACTTTAAAATATCTCTTATACCTCCACCTCTCAAAACATAGCCGAGTTGAACAGGATGATTATAATCCGATATTACCTAAAAGGTGGGATTTAAAATGAGTTTAACATGATATGATTTATTAGCTGAAGAGATAATAATAGCAAGTTTTAGTGAAGTACCATTTACATCATCTCATAATGAAGACATTTATGATCCAAGAGGGAATATTTACATTAACACCATTATTAATATTACTGTGTGCTGACTTCACAAAATTCCCAGAGCATAGAGTGCCATTTAAAAACCAATGGTTTCTTTTGTGCACATGTACCCTAGAACTTAAAATATAATAATAATAATAATAAACAATGGTTTCTGTACCTAAACAGACATTTAAAAGCTGTTGAACTTTTGAAAAGCTTGTGGTCTTAAAAATGACTGAAATCAGTGTTCTAATGGCACATATTTAAACATGTGGCCATAAAGCATTTCTTCTTTCCTCTCTTCCTTCCTTCCTTTTCTTTCTTCCTTCTGCACGCTCTCTCTTTCTCCCTTTCCCTCTTTCTTTCACTCTGAATGACACATATCCCATCACCATGAAAGCCTTGTGTGCAACTGCCAGGTGACACAGGCCTATTGTGGAAGGCATAGAGAGTATGAAGAAAGTTAAGTACCAAAGAAAGAAAAACAGTAAACCACCTGCTTAAGCTGATCTAGTGTTTTCTAGTTCTTTGGACTCTAGTCTCTAAATAATTGAACCTTGATCTCATTTGAGGTGAGGAAAATACACACACACAGGTGGCCTAACTTCTAATTATTTCATTCCCAGCAAAAGGCACAGGTGTCAAAGTCTTAAGGATTCTGATCCTTCATTTAATGCACTAAATCTTTTTCTTTCTTTTACACAAAGCACCGAACTGCCCTGTTAATCCAAAGCGATGTCTGTGGCTACTTTCCCTCTGCACTGTCACTTATACTAACTCCTTTGGCTGTTATGATTTGTTGTGGCTGCTACTGCTGCTTTGAAAACCTCTGAAATTTTCTAGGACCCTGGTACTCAGTCTTTCAGTGCTTATTGGATCACTTGGGCTTCTCTAAAAACTACTGATGCTCATGTCCCACCCATGGAGATCCTGACGTTATTGATATGGAGTGCAGCCTAAGCACTGGGAGTTTTTAAAGATTCCCAGGTAATTCTAATATGCTGCAAAGTTTGAGAACCACTGTTCTAGGAAGTGGTATCTGATACTGGTTTCCTCGCCCAGTGCTGACCTTTTCTAGTTTTGACCTATCATTCATGAATATTTTATTGGTTTTATTTTTCAATGAGGGCACATAGTAGGAGGGAATTGTCAGCTGCATTAGCCTGTTGAGTGTTATATCAACTTATTGTACCTGCTTTTAGTATAGACTGGGCTTGGGGCTTGCATAAAAATGGGACTATTGGCCTGGCACGGTGGCTCACGCCTGTCATTCCAGCACTTTGGGAGGCTGAGGCGGGAGGATCACGAGGTCAGGAGTTCGAGACCAGCCTGGCCAATATGGTGAAACCCCGTCTCTACTAAAGAAAAATACAAAAATTAGCTGGGCCTGGTGACACACGCCTGTAGTCCCAGATACTTGGGAGGCTGAGGCAGGAGATGCTCTTGAACCTGGTAGGCGGAGGTTGCAGTGAGCCGAGATCATGCCACTGCACTCCAGCCTGGGCAACAGAGTGAGACTTCGTCTCAAAAAAAAAAAAAAAAAAAAAGAGGACTATTGCCTATTGCAGGATATGTATGTATTCACCACAGAGTACGGGAAACGCCAGAATATAATTTGACAACTGCTTATCCCATTATGCAAACAAATACTTACAAATGAAACATTAAGTATACCCAGATAGAACTGTAAATATTTCTGATTCTGAATCTAAAGAACATATTAACCACAATTGATTATATAATGAGAACAAATTCTTACCTCTATCCTGAGAAGACGTAATGACTTAAAATCAAATATTTAAGTAGTAATAATGATGCAAGTCATAATATAACTACATTAACCAAGTTTTACTCATTCAGGCTTTGCAATTCTGAAATGCCACAGTATTTCTTATTGCATTTGAATTGATTTTTAAAAATCTGTGGAATTTATTAAAGCAAGAATGATTCATACTAATATCATTGTTTTCAAATGGTTTTTATGAAATGAGAATTCTGGGTTAGGCTATTCCTTTAGAGTAGTTATTGGATAAACACCGTTATAGCAACAGAAACCAAAATGAAAGAAAATTTAAAAGGCAGCCATAAAACCCCATCAAGGGATAGTATTTTTGTAGTTGAAGGTTCCCTTGCTATATTTGTATCTACAGGCAAGTATTTTACCAATAATTCCTGTAGGCAAAAATTCTGCTTCATTATAAAATGATATATTGTTATGTAGGCCTTCCATAAGTTAATCCTTTTGTTGATATGCCTTATTTTATTTATTAATACTGATATCTTAGTTTATAAGAGATGCTACTCTGGAAAGATTATAAGATGTATTTTTTTTTAAAAGAGTCCCCCAAAAGCAAAGCTCTCCTAGTTTCTAAAAAGTAGTGAGGCTTTGTTATATTTTAAAATATGCTTACTTTTGGACTTTGTTATATATCTTATTTCACCTCCTTTCATTTTATTTTTTTGTAGAGACAGGGTATCACTATTTTGCCCAAGCTAGTTTTGAACTTTTGTGCCTCTTTTTATTTTAATTCAGAAGCAATATATAAATATGTTTTTGTTGTAAAAAATTGAAAAAATATAGTTTGAAATTCTTTATGATTTCCTTCTTCTACCCAAAAACCTTCATTTCCCTAGTTATAACTTTTAAGCATTTAATAGCTATCCTTTCAGTACAAATGAGACAGTCTTATATTCATTGGCTTTGAATTCCTTTTAATGCAGTGAATATGACTTGGAGCATTTTCAAAGCGATATATGAAAGCTTGCCCATCTCTTATGTAAAGGCTGCACACTATTCTATAGCTCAGATGTTCCTGGGTTATTCTTCATTTCCATCTTGATTGATCATATGCATCCAACTTTGCATGTTTTCAAACAATGTGGTGCTAAACATTCTTATACATTTCTTTATGTATTCATATAAGTTTTGCTAAAATGGGTCTTTCACTTTAACAGGTGATATATATTGCCAATTGCCTTCGAATAGTCTCTGCCGTATTATACTCCTACTATCAGTGTTTGAGCAGGTAGTCAATTCCTTGCGTTTTTCCTAGTGGTAATAATACCAATCTTTAATTTTCAAAAAATGGATAGATGAAAATAGTTCACATATTGTTTTTACTCACTTTTCATTGCTTATTAATAAAGTAAACTTTATTTAAAGTGCTTATTGTCCATTCATATTCCTTTTCTGGAATACACAATCCTTTTCTACCAGGAACCAATACACAGTCCTTACTATAGTATCAGATTGTCTGATGATATTTATCTAGATGTCACAATCCTATTTTTAATAATAGTAGTAGCCTTCTTCAAAGAGGGCTTCCTGTATCAGAATCACCAAAATGCTTATGTAATGTGTAAATTCCAGAGTTTCTGGGTGAATCATAATATCTGGGTGTGAGGACAGGAAATCTGCCTTTTAAGTAAATCCCGCAGAAAAATTCTATGAACACTATGTTCATGAGGAGTAAATTAGACATGCTTTGGATTTTCTTTTTTTAAACAAAATAAAAAAGCAAAGAGAAGAATATGTTGGGTTAAAGAAGACATAAATTCTTTAGTTTCCATGGGAAAAAACTGACACATATTAAATTTAATGATATTCATGAGATCTCTGCAAGTGGCAAACAAGTTGGATACTTTAAAATGTACATTTAAAAATGTTATAATAGCTTACCTCCTGTAAGAGCTGCTCAAGTAATTGCTATTTGTTTCCATAATTAATAGGAACATTCTAATCTCTCACAGATGATCTTTCTTTTTTTTTTTTTTTTTTTTTTAAAAAAGTTGTCTGTGCAGCACGCTCATTGAAAGCAGGATTTCCATCTATGGAAAAGAGGTCCTGGGAAGGCAGGAAGGGGCACTGAGATCTGCATCCATGATGAGATGACATGCTCTGGCCCAGACAGACAAGAAAGGAGGGCTGGGGGACATCTGCTTAGCAGAGACATCACTGAGGAACAAGAGCCAGAGGGGGTGGACAGGGAGACAGGATGAAGCAGGAGACACTAAGAAAACATCATTACAAAGTGAAAACAAACAAACAAACAAATAAACAAGCTGGGAATGGTGGAGAAAGAAGTGGTAAGGAAAATACATTAACAACACATTAAATATTTTCTTAATGCTGAATAGTTCCCAGGTAAATAATTTTATAACTATGGACCCTTCGTTGTGATTGGGTTCTGTAATTTTTGAACACTTTTGTAACATCTGACACTTATTTGTATTTGTTTCATTTCTTGCATGACGGTTTTGTGCACTCTTGGTAAGTCATTATTTTTATTATTACAGATATTTTTACTTTATCCTAGAAATTAAACTCTAACATTTCAAAAAGTTGGAGCAAGCTTTTGAAACAAAAGTGGCTTCTGATAAATGATTCACTGTTGACGTTATTATAATCCTACAGTGATTTCATTTCCTAGTCCTTATTACTTTAAATGAATTTCCCAATGACCCAGGTATGATGAATGCCCTGAATATATTCAATAGAGAATATTTACTAACTGATTGTTTCAAATAAATTGTTAAGTCACCATCTTTAAGGTATTGTGTGAACTGTGAGAAGGCTTTAATTGCTATAATCAGTTTTTTTAAAAATAACTGGCACTTACAGAAATAATCTGCTGATTCTCATATTCAGCTCACCTTTAAGCTTTTATCTCCCTTCCAAAATAGGAAGCAACAACTCTTAGATGTGATATAGGATACTAGAAGTATGGTTAGAAGCAGGATGCAGGCCCGGCGTGGTGGCTCACGCCTGTAATCCCAGCACTTTGGGAGGCCAAGGTGGGTGGATCACCTGAGGTCAGGAGTTTGAGACCAGCCTGGCCAAAATGGAGAAACCCTGTCTCCACTAAAAATACAAAAAATTAGCCAGGCGTGGTGGCAGGTGCCTGTAATCCCAGCCACTTGGGAAGCTGAGGCAGGAGAATCGCTTGAACCTGGGAGGCTGAAGTTGCAGTGAGCCAAGATGGCACCATTGCCCTCCAGCCTGGGCAACAAGACCAAAACTCCGTCTCAAAAAAAAAAGAAGCAGGTTGCAAAATGTTGCCATGAAAAAGGAGAACAAAAGAGTTTACGATTTCTCAGGATTTTTTTTGAGAAATACCACAATGAAACATTTTTTTTTATTGAAGAGGTCTTGTAGGTCAGGCCACACATATGCGTATAAACTTAAGGAAGTTCACTGATTATAATTGCATCCACTTATCACCTCACAGCTATAAGAATGTCTCCAAAACATGTATTGATTCTCTTACTGTTTCTTGAATTTCAATGATGTAAGTATGTTTAGTGATGACCTTGAACTTCTAATTATAGGCTGCAATCTTGATTGTTATTTGGCCTTCATTATTAAGTTTATAAAATAAAAGCTGCTAAATTGCCTTCAAATGCTTCCAAGTTAAAAAGCATTTTAATGGATATTACCTATTCCTGGATTTAAGGCCTAAACCAAAACTAGCTACTCTAAAATTTATTTGTTAATTCTCACTATAATTTTTACTTTATAAGAGCTCATACTAATTCCTATATTATCGTGAAAAATAATTCTCTTCAACTAAAACCAAAGAGAGTTTATGGATAACTCTTTGTTATGTAATAAAGGGAAAATAATAGGAAAAATTATAACTGTAATTAACTCTTTGTGGTCTACTGCATCCCACTAAATTGAAGAAGAATGAAAATTGGAACTTGGAGGAACCATCCATGGTGGTAATGTAATTGGAAAGTCCTCCTATATGGTGTAGCAGAATAAAACATCAGCTCAGATGTTATGGAGACACAAGTTCAAGTCTTGGTTCCACTTATGGTGCTTCGTGCAGCATTTTATTAGCTGCAAAGAAGGAGGAGGAGGAACCTACCTGGCATGATTACTGTATGGAATACATAAGAATTATATAATTTAAATATAAATCTGATTACTGTTTTTGCACCATAATCATGCTGATAGTGATGATAACCACTGATCGTTATGGGTTTCCTAGGAATAAGGTACTATATAGCATTGCTTAAATTGCTGAATTGACATTTTTACATTGCATTCTTATGACTGTGCTATAAAGAAGATACTCTTTATTGGCTCCATTTTACAGATGAGGATATTGAATCTCAGAGGTACCAAGCAACTTGCTCAAGCACCACAGCATGAAAGTGGTAGAAACAGAATTCAGGTATAAGCATTGTGAGTCCAACGCCTGAGCTCTTAAGAGTTAAACTACACTGCCTCCTTTATTCAATTGCAAAGATCACAAGCACGTGCTTAACACAGCAGCTAAGTGAGAACTTGATTGAGTGAGGAGCTTCAGCAGTGTAAGATAAATGGATGAGAGTGAAAATAATCTACCAGGTGGAAGATCATTTAGGAGGCCATTGCAAATGCTGGGGCAGAGAGTCTGAGCTAGGAGATGAAATGATTTTAAAGACATTTTACTGGAATTGTTTCGCCTTAGAGTTGGTTGGCTGCCTATGCCACAGGACTGAAGAGAATGGGTACTTAAGTCCATGGTACACTTTATTTGTACCTAGATTGGAGAGTGCAAGGAAGGAGGCTGGAGGGAGAGGAGGAAAGGGAGGAATGGAGAGAGACGCCGAAAGTTTAGAAAATAAAGTTTCTGCCCTTCACATGGCTTAACATTTCATTGAAGAAACTCAACGGACAGAGATTGGAACATGTGAAATGATTGGAGAACAATCGAAGATCACTGGGAATTGTGTGAGACCTCGGCAAAAGGAGAAAACAAAGAATAGACAGGTAAGGGGTGGGAAGCCTGGGAATTATGGAATGATAACACTAAAAAGCCTTCAAGACCTCTAATGTAATCCGCTCAGATTGTGGATCACTGAGATGGAATACCAACCAAATCCTAGAGTTTCAAAGCCTCTGCCTGCCTTGTCTCTAGTATCTTCTCTTCCCTGCTTTGCCTTTTGACCTACCATAGTCTGTTCACAAACACAAGTTAATGTTATCACTGTTTGGAGAAATCTCTGGATAAAACAAGCTTGTTGTTTTAAAAGGATTCAGCTGCTTGGCATTTTGAAGGCTGCTTCAGTGTTTTCCAGGTGTACTCTGTATCGGCAGACCATCGCCGGTCAGGCTCTTTGAGAATCACTACAGGAGCTTGTCTCACACGAAGATTCCTGGTCCTTGTTTTAGTTAAAGCATTAGTATGCAGTCTGCCTGCCAGGACTCAAACCCAGCTCTACCTTCTGCTAGCTGTGTGAACTCACTATGTGTTCATTTCCTTGGTAAATAAGAACAATAGATAGTACATGTCTTTATAGGGTTTAGGGACAGGACAAAATGAGACAATACCTAAATGCAAGGGGTATTAGGACAATTCTTGGCACATAGTTAAGAATCACTAATTATTATAATTAATTTCTAAAGTGCCAAGGATATTGTGAGCAACATATTTTGTAATTGAAAATTTCCAGTGCGACTGCTGGGAAAACAGTTGAGAACTGCCACTGTAATACCTCTTTTCACAGATGCAGATCATGTCCAGGACTCCCAGGCCCCAGGCTTTGCTCTGCCTAAGCTTGTTCAGTCTCCTCTCCAGCTTCCAAGCTACTCTTGGGCTGTGCTAGTATCCTATCCATCCTACCAGGTCCAGCTGGATGGATGCTCCAGCGCCAGGCTGGTATTTTCCAAAGTGCAGTCTGCCACAAGACCCTTTCGTTTATTGAAATAAGCATTTGTACAACTGTCCTAGCATAAACGGCACCAATAAAATGAAATGTCATGGAGAATCAGAAATACCTTTTTTTAGATTCAAGGTAACTAAATCTGTCAGAACAGTATTTTGCTAAAATGCTAAAATCAGTGATCCATGAAAGCGAATGCAGCTTCTAAGCTGTGCTTTGCTGCTTGTTATGTTTTAAAACAAGAGTTGGTGAACTTTTTCTATAAAGGGACACACAAATATTTAGGTTTTGCAGGCCATACTCTGTTGCAGCTACTTTACTCTGCTTTTGTAGTACAACAGCAGCCATAGACAATGCATAAACAAATGAGTTGAGCTCATTAGTATTGGAGTTTAGCTTTGTTCCAATAGAATTTTATGGACACTGAAATTGAAATTTGTATAATTTTCACGTGTAATGAAATAGTTTTCTTTTGATCTTTTTTGATCGTTTAAAATTGTAGAAGCCACCCTTTGCTCAGAGGCTGTACAAAAGAAGGTGGTGGGGTGGATTTGGCTTGCAGGTTGTGGATTGCCAGCTCCTATTCTAAAAATTATTCATTTTTAATTCTAGGAAGACAGGTTGACTAGACGGCAGCATATGACAAAGTCTGGCCACAATATACAGTGCAATTGTCAGAATTAAGCCAGCTTGTACACTGGTGTTCATAGCACCATTATTCATAGTAGCAAGAAGCTGGAAGCAACCCAGTGACCATCAACAAATGAATGGATAAACAACACATAGTATAGACACACAATGGAATATTATTTAGACTTAAAAAAAGGAAATTCTGACATACACTACAACATGGATGAACCTTAAGGACATTACACTAAGTGAAATAAGCCAGTCACAAAAAACCAAATACTGTACAATTCTAATTATATAAGGTACCTAGAGTGGTTAAATTCATAGAGACAGAAAGTGGAATGGTGATTGCCAGGGGCGGGAGGGAGGGAGAATAAGGAGTTGATATTTAATGAGTATAGAGTTTTAGTTTTACAAGATAGAAAGAATTATAGAGATTGGTTACACAACAATATGGGTGTACTTAGCTTTATAGACCTGTACAAATGAAAAATGGTTAAGATGGTGAATTTTATGTTTGACTACGTTCAAAATAATTTTTTTAAAAAAATAGGCAGCTTAGTATTTTACACACTTTAAATTACACATTCTATCCAAACTGTGCATATTGATAATTGTTACTTCTCACTATTTCTTTTTAGCCACATTGCTGAAGTAAATTATACTGTTCAGTCCAAAAAGTGCTTTCTAAAACCACCTATACGTCCCAAGGTATCGCTTGGAAAGTATGAATACAAGCATGATTAAAACACAGTTCCCACCTGTGATGGGTTAATTTATGGGCCACAATTCATCATTCTCCTGTAGTAGTATTATAAATTCACAACCTTGTCATGGCTCATGGCAAGCTGAGTATGATTCCTTACTCCCTGACTTTGGGCTTGCCCATGGGACTGGCTGTGGCTTATGTGGACTTGAGGACATTGGAGGCTTAAAATGTGCTTGTATTTCTGCCATTGCCAGAAAAATATTTCAGAATGAGACACATGGAGCAGACACAACTGGACTAGAAGCCAAAAGCCCTGCCCAACCCAGACTAGCCAAGGTTTGCAAAACCCCAATCCATCCGCAAACCTGTGAAGATGAAAATGAATGATGTGTTCTTTAAAGCAATACAAAATTATTATAGTTAGAGGAAAGTGATTTATAGATTATCTTTCAGAAGCATATAGGTTAATGTAGGTTCATGGAAATGATTCTATTCTCTTCTCCTAAACTCACCTCCAAAAAGCAGTGGTTCTCAAACTTTAGCAAGCATAAGGATAATTTGATGTTGAGCATTCTTCCATACGTTCATTGGCCACTTGTATGTCTTCTTTTGAGAAGTATCTGTTCATGTCCTTTGCCTACTTTTTAGTGAGGTTGTTCGATTTTGCTTATTGAATTAAGTTTCTTATAGATTCTGGATGTTAGACCTTTGTCAGATGCATAGTTTGTGAATATTTTCTCCTATTCTATAGGGTGTGTGTTTACTATTTTGATAGTTTCTTTGGTTGTGCAGAATCTCTAGTTTAATTAGGTCCCACTTGTCAATTTTTGTTTTCGTAGCAATTCCTTTTGAGGACTTAGCCATAAATTATTTGCCCAAGCTGAAGTCCAGAATGGTATTTCCTAGTAAAGATGGGAATGATAAACACAGGGGACTACTAGATGGGGAAGAGAGGAGGGAGGGTAAGGGCTGAAAAACACGGCTAAAAAACTATTGGATGCTAAGCTGGGTAAAGGGATAAACCATACTCCAAACCTTAGCATCACGCAATATATCTATGTAACAAACTTGCACATGCACCCTCGAATCCAAAATAAAAGTTGAAATAATAAAAAAAATTTGAGAAGCATGTTAAAATTCTGGATTCTCAAGGACCATTTCCAAAGATTCCACTGTAGTAGGCATGGAATAGATGCCAGAAATCTGTACTTTTGTAAGCACCCAAAACAATTCTGATGCAGGAGAACCTAGGTTTGTAACAGTTTTAATTTGTTCTAGTGTATTAGTGAGGGAGAAAGATTTCTGCATGCAAAATCTCACAAGGGTGAGAGAGAGTTGATAATAGAAATGCAAAAGAAAACAACATCTGTATTAAAAAATCTGTATATAATCTCTGAAACTAGGCAAAGTGATCCCCTACCCAGTAAGGTCTGAGAAAATCATGGGCACACCAAAGTAGCTCCACAACTCACCTCCTTTGCCTTCTTCTGGCCTGAACTTAGCCAGTGGAGTCATTCTTCTAGAGCAGATGGAAGTCCATCTTAATTCCTTCTGTTATTAACACAGTCCCAGGCTCTCAGCAGATCAGAAGTGACTTTCTAAATTCCTTTATAGCTGATGTTTCCCCCTCCAGACTTTCCCCTTCCTATGTAGCCTACCTCTCTACTGCCAATCTCCTCATATAACTCTTCTGCCTGAGTATCTACAGTCTCTATTCACCAATTCTTTGGTGTGATAGCCAATACTTATTTAAAATTCTTTATGTTGTTTTATATGACAAAGCAAATGCATTGTTAAGGCTATCACCTCACTGTCACTCAAGTTAGAGGGCTTTTCCATTTCATCACGAGCTTGATTACTTCCATAACACCTTGTATGATAACTGTCTTATTCCTGACCACTCACCACTTTACTATATTTAGCTTAGGTTCTATTTAGCAGTTTCCCAAATACCATATTTTTCCAAATTGGAAAAGTACACTTACATTTGTTTGATGTCTTCTACTAGAACTGGAACACCTTTGATTGCACAGTACTTGGTGAACCAAATTGAATTATAGCATGAAGTTAAAACATATAATGATGGAAATAATAACATCAGCACAAAATAAGAAAAACTGAAAGTTAATTGAGAACTTTCTATGCTCTGGGAAGTACGTTAAGAACTTAATTGCACTTTGTTTTATTTAATCCTCACAACAACCAAAGAAGAAAGTACTCATAGTATCTCCATTTGACAAATGATAAAACAGAGAGGGGCTGGGCATGGTGACTCATGCCTGTAATCCTAGCACTTTGGGAGGCCGAGGCGGGTGGATCACCTGAGGTCAGGAGTTTGAGACCAGCCTGGCCAACATGGTGAAAACTCGTCTCTACTAAAAATACAAAAAATTAGCCTGGCATGGTGGTAGACACCTGTAATCCCAGCTACTCAGGAGGCTGAGAAAGGAAAATCACTTGAATCTGGGGGTGCAGAGGTTGCAGTGAGCTGAGATCGCGCCACTGCACTCCAGCTTGAGCTAAAGAGTGAAACTGTGTCAAAACAAAAAACAAAAAACAAAAACAAGCAAAGAAACAAGCAAAAACAGAGAGGACAGGACTTTTCTAAGGTAACAGTGCTTACCGGTAGGAACTTAACTCCCAGAGACAGAGCAGTTAACTGTTCTTCTACCCTGCTTCCGTTTGAATAGAGTTATTGGCAATGAGGAGTTTTTCTTTTCTTTAAATCTTTCTCTTAATAAAAGGCTTTCCAAATTTCTTGTTACATTAAAAATAATGAGGAGTGCTTAAGGGTGTAAAATTATAAAATTTGAGTGCTGGTTTTGAAACACCATTCTGCCATTTAATAACTAACATATTTTAGTCACTTAAATCCACCTCATTTACTGGTAAAAAGAAAAAAAGATCATAATATTACCTAACACACAGGGATGTTTTGGCAATTAAAGAGAAAACTCTATGTGAAGAGTACAGGTCAGAGGCTGATGCAGTAGGCACTTTAGAGATATTTGCTAACAGGATGATGATGAGGATGATGACAATGATAACGATGACATTCTCCAGAGGTCTTCCTTCTGAAGAAGCAAAAAATTCTAGGTTATAGTCCTTATTCTCTGGGAAAAAAATATTGCGAAGACCTTTTATTTCGTATTTATTTTACCTGTATATTTTGCAAAACTGAGAGTCCTAGGCATCATGACTCCCTAGGATGACTTGCAGAATAAAACTGACTCAGCATCTTCAGAAATGTATGGGCTCAAACTTTCTGAATAGTAAAACATTTGGTTAACTTCTTAAATCAAAACAGATTCACATGTACATGACATTACACAAAGCAAATCCATTCTGAGATGGAGTCTTACAACCTAGGCTGAACTATGTGTGCAGTAAATTGAAGGAAACCCTAAAACTGAAAAATGCACTAAATCTACCACCCATCTTCCTATTTTCTTCTATTCAGTATAGCAGTTCTGGTAGGTTTTTATTTTCTCCCTGAAGACTGCACTACTCTTAAATAAACATGATTATAGCCTAGAAGAGCTACAGACTGCTTCAGATGCTAAAAATAAAGTAGTTAAAATGGAGAGACTTCAATTTGATGCGGGCTGCTCAACAATTTAACTTCTAATTGTCTTGTGGTTATTCCACAACTAGGAATTGACCATATTCAGTTTAAAGGAGATTGAAGGTCTCAGGAAAAACAAGAAATGAAGTGGAAGTTTTCTTCCCAAATCTTGATCTCTAGAAAAATGAGCAAAAATAGTCATATTTTGACTCTAAAATAAAAATATGAAATCTTAAGTCATATCTTTGAATCTTCTCTTTTATAAAATAGCTTAGTATTCTTATAGTCATGGAGATTAAAGCAAACAAGTTGCATATTAGTAATGGTGTTTCAACTAAAACATTTGCTTCTTATTGAGAATGACAGAAGCAAATAGTTCTTAATAAAATAAAATTCATCTCAAGTTCTTTTTTAGTTTCCATTTCAATTGTGAAAAATTCTTAATGCCATAGGCATTAACCTGATAATTTTCTAACTTCCTTTTATAGCCTTAGACACATGCCATTGCTTTATAAAATAAAACAAATTTTGAGTATTTGTGTTTCTTTTGGCTTGTGATATTGAATTGAAAATAATGAATCATTTGATAATTCCGTGAGGAGGCAAGTAAATTGTTTTTCATATCGTGGTGAAAAGACGATTTTAAAAACATTCATGTGAACAGTATAGAATAAATATACACATTTATGAAAAATATAATTATATACATTTATAGTCTCACCACCCCCAGACCTAAATCCATAGTTATTTAGATTTACATAACATTTAGATATTATTAGCAGCCCAATCCCAAGTATACTGAAATAAAGTCTAGATTATTGGGTGGATAGTGCAAAGTGAGTTTAGCAACTGAAGTGAACAATCTAGTTCTCAACATGGACTCCATAACATATTTTACTGACCTCAGTTTCTTTATATGGATTTTTTTCCTCTCCCTGCTCCTTACACATTAGTATCTCTTGGGGCTTTATTCTTGTCTGTTTCCTCAACTCTCACTTTACCTGCTTTCTTTGGGCAATTTCATCTTTGCGCTTAGTTTTTACTACACCTACACACATTCTAATACTGTGTGTGTGCATTCAATGTATATACACCTAAACATATGCACATAGGCATGTTATATATGTGTAGGTGCATAAATATATATATATATCTATAGATATACATATATATATACACACACATAAATATGAAGATACAGATATACATAAATATGAAGAGAGAGAGAGAGCCTTAATGTCATCCTGAGATGATAAATTCTTTTCATTCAGCAGATAGATGTTCAAAGCCTATACATTAAACACTGAACTTGAAATATAATTTTCTAAATTGCTTTTCTTCCTATTATTTTATTTTTTAATGTATGGCACCCATCCAGCCAACAAATTTAAAAAATTAGGATTTAATCAATACTCTTTCTTAATCCTTTCTTCCATCTTTATCCAATCAATTTCTTAACGACTCAAGATTTTAAATTACCTCTTTGTCTTTATTTTATTGTCATATTTCAGGCCTTTGGCATTTTCTTTTGGATTATTGAAATAACCTTGCAATTGTAGTTCTCAATTCCAATTTTGCCCCCTCTAGATCCAGAATCATTTTCAGCTAAAGTTTTTTTTTTTTTCTTAAGTCCTTGCGTGGATACTCATTTCCTATAGAAATCTAAAAATACATCTAGTTTAAAAAGATTAACATATAGATTGTTTTTTGGGCAGCACTACCTTTCTCTAGTCTAATTTCCAACCCACCATTCATTCCTCTATTTTATTTTATTCTCCAAAATACTGAGACAATCCAATACAGCAAACCCTGAAAGTTTCCCTGGCTTCTCTCACGCTGTTCCATCAGTCTAGAGTGGCTTTTCACCATTAGTTGCCTAGGTAAGCCCCCTATTTACCCTTCAAAACTATGTTCATGCCTGCCTCAGTGAATCACCCCTGTAACCCCAGCACTTGGGAGGCTGAGACAGGAGGATCACTTGAGGTCAGGAGTTCGAGACCAGCCTGGCCAACATGGTGAAACCCTGTCTCTAATAAAAATTCAAAAATTAGCCGGGCTTGATGGTGCATAACAGTAGTCCCAGCTACTTGGGAGGTTGTGGCAGGAGAATCACTGGAACCCAGGAGGCAGAGGTTGCAGTGATCCCAGATGGCGCAGCTGCACTCCAGTCTGGGCAACAGAGTGAGACTCTGTCTGCACCTACCCCCCGCTCCCGCCCCCCCCCAAAAAAAAAACTATATTCAGATTTTACCCTACTTGAGAAGCGTTTGCTGAGTTAGACGGACTTAGTGATGGCAACGATGGGCCATGCAGAGTGGCCACTGCCATCCCACTGACTACAGGGAGGAGGCGCCAGCAGTGGCAGCAGGAGCGGCTGCAGGAACAGTAGAGCCGCAATGGGACCCCTGTGCCCTGCGTCTCCCGTGCCCCGTGTCCCCGAGGCAGCCAACTGTGCTGCCCCCACACCCTCATGGCTGGGCTGGACCCTCTTCCAGGTCCAGAGCCTCCACTGCTTCAGACCCTGGCCCTGTGTTGCCGCTCCGGCCTCCCACCACTGCAGGGAGGGCCTAGGGAGGAGGCAGGCAGGCCCCAAAGCCCTCCCCTGGAAGACCCCAGAGCCCAGGGCCCTGGGGGCTGCTGTGATGTGGCTGGCCCAAGTTGCCCACCGGTGAGGGAGAAGCGTGATCAGGCACAGAGAGGCAGGCAGAGAGGGGTGCTGTGGTGGAGCTGCTCCCTGGAAGGTGCAGTGCTTTCACATGGAGTGCAGGGACCCCTGGACGGTGGTGGGGCCGTGCTTCGGGGACCTGGGGCAGGAAGTGGGAGGGGCACCCAGTTTGGGAACTCAGCCAGCAGCACAACCACCATGCCCACCGCGATGGTGTTCAGTTCTTGTGCCTTGGGAGAAGGCTCTGTGCCGGCTGCCTAGGACTGCCACCCCTCTGAGCCTGACCCTCCTGGCAGCTGGCACCGGGGCCTGCTATCCACTCCCAGAGACGCCCTCTGCGGCTAGGCAAGGCTGCAAGCCGGGTGAGGGGGACTCCCTGGCTTCCCTGAATGCCAGGGCCACAGGAAGAACTTGTGGGGACTCGCCCCCGCCTCAGACGCCAGCCCAGGCCCAGCGAGAATCTGCAACCCCCACCTCAGGCTGCAAGGGGATGTGGCTGGGGCTGCCTGCAGGCTCCATGGAACGGGCGAGAGTCCCACCCTCCCAGGTGCAGGACCCAGGCGCCTCTGCACTCTGCACTCTTGGGGGGCAGGAAGGAACCCCTTTCCCTGCAGGCTCAAGGGTGTCTGCTCCCACTGCCTGGTGTCTCCCTTCTCCTTGTGCCTGGTCTGATCTCAGAGCAGGGTTGGGGCCAAGCCCAGGTGCTGTCACAACCTGGCCAGTTGCATATGCTTGGGGCAGCACTGACATGCCATAAGGGCAGCTCAGCACTGGCCTACAGGTGCCCCTTGGCACAGCAGCCTGGGCACCATAGATGGCAACAGGAGACAGGTTCCTGGGTGGAAGGGGGCGGGTCCCCAGTGAGGCCCCACTTTCAGGCCACAGAGGGCCTGAAGGCTAGGGGCTAGGCTGCCAGGCCCGCTGACCAGAGTGGGTACTTGTGGTGCCTTTTCTGGGCCCACCCATGGCTGCCATAGACCAATTGGTGCACACTTTCTCCCCTCTGAGGCCCATAATGGCCCTAGGCTCAGCCAAAGCAGAGGAGAGGATGGGATGACCAGCTGCAGAGAGGAGCTATCCTCTTCACTGAGAACTGAACACTTGGGAGGGCCTGCCTGCATAGAGGAGATACTCTCTCTGCTAGGAGCTGAACATTGGTCAGGACACCCTGGCTGTGGAAAGGAGCTACCCCTGTGGGTCTCCTCTGAGCTGTTTTATTGCTCAATAAAGCTCTCCTTCATCTTGCTCTCCCTCCACTTGTCTGCATACCTCATTCTTCCTGGTCATAGGATAAGATCTCGGCACCTGCTGAATGGGGAGGCTAAAAGAGCTATAACACAAACAGGGCTGAAACATGCCCCTTGCTCACCACGTTGTGGGTGAAGAGAAGGAGAGAAGAGCTGTGGCCCTTTGGGGAGCCCCGATCTGGGAGCTCCCTGAGCCAGGGCTGTGACTTCCTCTTTGGGGCCCTGCAGTTTCTGGCATCTCCAAGCTTCTGGGTACCACCGTGTTTCCTGATGCCAGCTGTGGAAGCTCCTTGGGGTGTGCCTGGTCCAGCCGCAGTCTTGCAGAGGGTCAGTGCCCATGCCAGAACCTGGAGCTTCTCACTTCACTGCAGCAGCTGGTGTGTCTGTGCAGTGGCCAGACCCCATGCTCACATACCCCTCGCCACTCCACACCTGATTTGCCCTTGGCAGGAATGGGAACCAGGCTGGTAGCATGAGCTAAGCTCAGCCTGCCAGGCCGAGTGGGTGGAATGAGCCCAGTGGGCCTGAACAAAACTCAGGCAAAGGCACCACTGGACACAGAGGTTTCTGGCCAGAAAAGCAACACCCCAAAGATCCCATAAGATTAGCATGTCTTTTAGTTCTGATTACATATTGCTGTGTAACAAACTATCCCAAAACTCAGTGGCTTGAAATGACAACCATGTTATATTTCATGATTTTGTGGGTCAAGAACTTGACAGGGCTGAAATGGCTGATTCCTTATACAATGCATGAACATTTGGTGATATTTGGAGGCTTAGCAGTGTTAAAGAAAAAAGCTTTAGACATAATAAATTTAACATAATTTATTTGAGTAAATAAATATTCATGAATTGAGCAGCACTTCACACCAGAAAAGGTTCAGAGAGCTCCTCCCAGCAGTGTGAGCTGCGAGCTTTTATAAGAACATGAAAGTGAAGAAAAGAAATCACCTGATTGGCTACAGGCAGGCATCTGCTTAATTATCTGAGCATGGCGTAATGCGGCATTGGCCTTATTTGGGTGTGAGTCTGATCAGTTGGCTACCTGTAATTGGCTGAAATGTGGCTGTTTGTGTTTATTTTATTTATTTATTTTTTTTATTTTTTATTTTCATTATACTTTAGGTTTTAGGGTACATGTGCACAATGTGCAGGTTTGTTACATATGTATCCATGTGCCATGTTGATTTCCTGCACCCCTTAACTCGTCATTTAGCATTAGGTATATCTCCTAATGCTATCCCTCCCCCCTCCCCCAACCCCACAGCAGTCCCCAGAGTATGATGTTCCCCTTCCTGTGTCCATGAGTTCTCATTGTTCAATTCCCACCTATGAGTGAGAACATGCGGTCTTTGGTTTTTTGTCCTTGCGATAGTTTACTGAGAATGATGTTTTCCAATTTCATCCATGTCCCTACAAAGGACATGAACTCATCATTTTTTATGGCTGCATAATATTCCATGGTGTATATGTGCCACATTTTCTTAATCCAGTCTATCATTGTTGGATATTTGGGTTGGTTCCAACTCTTTGCTATTGTGAATAGTGCCGTAATAAACATACGTATGCATGTGTCTTTATAGCAGCATGATTTATAGTCCTTTGGGTATATACCCAGTAATGGGATGGCTGGGTCAAATGGTATTTCTAGTTCGAGATCCCTGAGGAATCACCACACTGACTTCCACAATGGTTGAACTAGTTTACAGTCCCACCAACAGTGTAAAAGTGTTCCTATTTCTCCACATCCTCTCCAGCACCTGTTGTTTCCTGATTTTTTAATGATGGCCATTCTAACTGGTGTGAGATGGTATCTCACTGTGGTTTTGATTTGCGTTTCTCTGATGGCCAGTGATGATGAGCATTTTTGCATGTGTTTTTTTGGCTGCATAAATGTCTTCTTTTGAGAAGTGTCTGTTCATGTCCTTGGCCCACTGTTTGATGGGGTTGTTTGTTTTTTTCTTGTAAATGTGTTTGAGTTCATTGTAGATTCTGGATATTAGCCCTTTGTCAGATGAGTAGGTTGCAAAAATTTTCTCCCATTCTGTAGGTTTCCTGTTCACTCTGATGGTAGTTTCTTTTGCTGTGCAGAAGCTCTTTAGTTTAATTAGATCCCATTTGTCAATTTTGGCTTTTGTTGCCATTGCTTTTGGTGTTTTAGACATGAAGTCCTTGCCCACGCCTATGTCCTGAATGGTATTGCCTAGGCTTTCTTGTAGGATTTTAATGGTTTTAGGTCTAACATTTAAGTCTTTAATCCATCTTGAATTAATTTTTGTATAAGGTGTAAGGAAGGGATCCAGTTTCAGCTTTCTCCATATGGCTAGCCAGTTTTCCCAGCACCATTTTTTAAATAGGGAATCCTTTCCCCATTTCTTGTTTTTGTCAGGTTTGTCAAAGATCAGATGGTTGTAGATATGCGGCATCATTTCTGAGGGCTCTGTTCTGTTCCATTGATCTATGTCTCTGTTGTGGTACCAGTACCATGCTGTTTTGGTTACTGTAGCCTTGTAGTATAGTTTGAAGTCAGGTAGCGTGATGCCTCCAGCTTTTTTCTTTTGGCTTAGGATTGACTTGGCGATGCGGGCTCTTTTTTGGTTCCATATGAACTTTAAAGTAGTTTTTTCCAATTCTGTGAAGAAAGTCATTGGTAGCTTGATGGGGATTGCATTGAATCTACAAATTATCTTGGGCAGTATGGACATTTTCACAATATTGATTCTTCCAACCCATGAGCATGGAATGTTCTTCCATTTGTTTGTATCCTCTTTTATTTCATTGAGTAGTGGTTTGTAGTTCTCCTTGAAGAGGTCCTTCACATCCCTTGTAAGTTGGATTCGTAGGTATTTTATTCTCTTTGAAGCAATTGTGAATGGGAGTTCACTCATGATTTGGCTCTCTGTTTGTCTGTGATTGGTGTACAAGAATGCTTGTGATTTTTGTACATTGATTTTGTATCCTGAGACTTTGCTGAAGTTGCTAATCAGCTTAAGGAGATTTTGGGCTGAGACAATGGGGTTTTCTAGATATACAATCATGTCATCTGGCTGTTTGTGTTTAACTGAAACTCAGATGTTTGTTACAAAAAATATACTCAAGTTAGGTTTTGATTTGTTTGCTTAGCTAAGTTAGGTTAGTTTGTTATGTAGGAACTTAAAGTACAGAGGCAGCATCTGGCTATTTAACAGCAGGTTTAAGAGTCTGACACGCGTCACTTAAAAGCTGGGCACATTGATGGGGATTGCTGAAAGGCAGGGCTCAGACGGATCCCTCTCTTTCTCCATGTAATATCAAGGGCTTTCCACATGGTCTTTCCAAGAGGATAATAGGGCTTTGTACATGGCAGCTTAGGGCTCCAGGAGATCAAGGCAGAAACCTACCAGGCCTCTTAAAACTAGACTCTGAATGATATAGCGAAACTTCTTTTGGACTCAAAGCCACAATCCACCCCAGATTCAAGTAGAGGTAAATAGACCCCACCTTGCAATGTGAGGAGAGTCAAAGAATTTATGGTCACTTTGAATTCACCACCACATTCTAAATTTTACATAAATGTTGTCTGTACTTACGTTATTACTGTATAATTATTTATTTATATGTCAGACTGTGAGCTCTTTGAAGACCAAGAACTTTGCCTTACTCATCTTTGTATTCCAGCACCCAGAACTGTACATAGTTTTGTTGCATTAATCATGTTGCTATTCCTTACTTTTTTGGGACAAATGGCTGCTTCAGGAGACTCCAGTATAATAGCAGGGCCAGGCAGTATTTGTAGAATACCTGGGAGTTTTCTCCAGTTCTGCATACCAGTAAGAACTCTTCCATTTTGTTCTGTGATAATTATTTCTCTAAATGTTTCTTTTAGGGACTATAGCCAGTAATATGTTTCCTGTCATCTTCTTCCCAATGACCCCAGGAAAAAATGTTGGAAAAGCAAGGTGAGAGATTAGAGATTCTTCACCTTTTGTTACTGATTAACAAAATTGAGCCTGGAAATCAGTAGTGAAAGGACGTTTTTAACAACAGGCAAATGAAGAGCTAGCTTTAAAAGAGAACAAATCTCGTAACTTAAATATAATATATTTTGGAAGAAAAACTGGTTGATGAATAATTCATCACTCAGAAACTGCCAGGTGATATGTATGGCTTGACGGATATTCTTTTACTTCATATATTAACTCTAACCTTGCTCAAAGCATTTAAATTCCTGTTTCCTCATCCATAAATTATACATATATATTAATCTAAAAGGTAATTATAGTTTTTATGTTTCCATGGCTAATAGTAGAGAAACACTCTCTAGTTTTAGAAGACATTTTCAAAATAGTCAAGGATGCTTTTGATTGTAGACTAAATGGCTATCCCCCACTCGCTACCTCCTTCATTTCAACATAAAGATACTATTTAGTACTGAAAATTAGACAGAATTTTTTCTGCTAAAACTAATTTCTTATTTCCCAAACTTGATTATAAGTTTTACATTAAAATATAAATTCATAAGGCAATCTCCAGAGGGAGAAACCTAAGAATTATCCAAGGGTGATTCTTACAATCAGGCAAATTTCAAAAACAGTCATAAAACCCATTACCCTTGAGTTAATCTAAGAAAATTGCTAAGTTATTTAGTTAGAAAAAAATTCTAGATTATTGAATTTAGAAAGAAGTAAGAATTTCTAAATTTTAAAGAAATTGTTCTGAAATACTTTTCACAAGGAGAATCAGACTGATTTGAAGAAATAATCAAATGCATTTATTTCTCATGAGAATTTGACACATATGGAAAAGGGCTGAAGAGGTTGTCTACAATCCCCCATGTTATGAACTAAATACTTGTGCCTCTGACTCATATTTTGAAGTCCTAACCCCAAATAAGATGGTATTTGGCTGGCCTTTGGAAAGGAATCAGATTTAAATGAGGGTATGAGACTGTGACCCCATGACGGGATTACTGTCCTCATGAGAGGAGGAAGAGACACCAGAGCTCCCTATTTTTCCAACATGTGAGGACACTGCAAAAAGATGGCCGTGTGCAAGACAGGAAGTTGCCTTCACAACAAACAGAATCTGCTGGCACTTGCATCTTGGACTTCCCCGCCTCCAGAACTGTCTACTGTTTAACCACCCAGTCTATGGTATTTTGTTATATCAGCTAAGCTGACATCCTACTTTATAGATACTAAAACACAGGCCCAGTTTTTTCTGTTTCTATTATTATTATTATTAAAACTCCTTAAATAGACTTCTTTACAAGGGGGAAATCATCACTAATCCATCACACCCTTCCATATTCTACGTAGATACCTTTTTTCTACTTATATTATTTCTGCATACTGATTTATGTTTAGGTCTCAATCCATGCCTTCAAAATTTTGATTCAGCACACGATAAAAACACTGAGAATCTTTGGGAGAATAGTTGTGGTGGTCACAGTGAGGAGTAGTTAGGGGGTAAGTCTTGTTTTGGGGGCTAGACTATAGAAAATGATTGAGTATATCTAATTCAGTTAAATGTATTTGTAAAAGCTGTACTTTTTTTTCAGTTAAAAAGAAGAATTTGTTTTACTAATTCCTTCAAGTGCACATCTAGTTACAGTATCTATCTAAATCATCCTTTCGGTGATCATTGATTTTGATGTTTCCAAGCACAGGATTAACCACAGTAGTTTTTTTTTTAATCTCCCTTTGTATCCAATAAAAATATTAATATACTTCAAAATAGAATCCTTCTTGAAAAATAAAAAGGGAGGTTGTTCATTTTCTTTTTCCAATTACATCAGCAGTCCCAGTCATTTTCCTCTAGGAAACAAAATCAGTGCTCAGAGAAAAATACAGTTATAGGGTGTACTCAGAAAAAAAATATGGTTATAGGATGAGGTCACCAATAATAAAATGTTGGTAAAAAACAATGCTTGTTATTCTAGATCACATCAGATAAAATATTTGTAGGCATTATATAATTTACATGCTATGAGTTATGTAAAAGACTTTGGGCTTGGAGACATCTGGATTTGAACGCTTCTCTAATGTGTCTGTTATGAGAACCTAGGCATGTTATTTTTATCTTTCTGAGTCTCATAATTCTCATCGGTAAAATAAGCCTGATAAAAATTTTATCCATCTCCTGAGATCACCGTGATAATTAGATGAGTTATTGCACACTTTATATGTAGAACTGTGCCTGGCATATGATAAATGCTCAAGAAATGCAAGTGATTTATGATTATTTATTGCAAGAATGGAGATAACCCAAACCTTTGCATTGACATTGCTATATTAGCTTTTGCTACCATAGAGAGTCACCTAAACTTAGTAATTCCATTTTCAAAACACTGTTAATGTATTTGGTTTTAACATAAGAAGTCAATTGCACACTGAATATAAATGGAGTATTCCTGAAAATTTCTTAGGAATTGACCATCTCTGTGATCCGCTAAAGGTCACTGATTTTTTCCTTTGTCTTACCTTCTATGATGGCCACATGCAAGTTCAGGGGTTGATGTCATATAACCCTTTTTGGGTTTTGGTTTTTTTTAAGGAGAATTCAGGGATTGGTAGAAAGGCACAACAGAGTTGGGCATACAAGTCTAAATCAGGAGACTTAACCACCTATATGACTGGGGTCAATCCACGTATCCATTCTATACACAATGTCCAGAGCTCACCGTTTTGAGCTGCCAAGTATTACTTTGGCATCCCCTAATTCTGTCGTTAGTGCTATCATTTCCTTACACCCAGACTTCAAAATCTCATGCCTACATCTTATTAAATGTCAAATAAAGACTATATATATATATTTATATATATATTTATATATATATTTATATATATATTTATATATATATTTATATATATATTTATATATATTTATATATATATTTATATATATATATATTTTAAATCCCTCACACACATTTTTTTTTAATTTTATTTTTATTATTTTTTTTTTTGAGATGGAGTCTCGCTCTGTCACCCAGGCTGGAGTGCAGTGGCGCGATCTCGGCTCACTGCAAGCTCCGCCTCCCGGGTTCACGCCATTCTCCTGCCTCAGCCTCTCTGAGTAGCTGGGACTACAGGCGCCCGCCACCACGCCCGGCTAATTTTTTTTGTATTTTTAGTAGAGACAGGGTTTCACCGTGGTCTTGATCTCCTGACCTCGTGATCCTCCCACCTCGGCCTCCCAAAGTGCTGGGATTACAAGCGTGAGCCACCACGCCTGGCCCCCTCACACACATTCTTAACACTCACTCCATGTTGATTCTCATTTTGGCCATCATCTTTGGCATGGGGTTTGTGGCAGAAATCTTTACAGCTATTTAAACTATTTCTGATCTCTTCCCACTCCAATGCATCCCACACCTGCTACTGGTTCAATCTCCATAAAGCTTAGCTACATGGCTTCAACTTGGCTTTTCACTCTTCACCCCAATATTTGCCATCTATATCTTACCATTTTAGTCCAACAAATCTGATCATTCACTGTTCTCCATCTATTACCTTTGCTTTTGGCATTGCCTTGAATCTCTAATGCATGCCTCATGTCATTTTTGTATTCATAAGATATTCCTGTCTCCTATAAAGCCTGATGGATCCCCCATAATCTCTCCTCTCTTTGATCCTACATAACACTTAGTCACACTCTCCTGCTCTCTCTCTTTTTTCATGTGGAAAACACAGACTTTAGTATCAAATAAACCTCCATGCACTTACTATGGGACATTAGGCAAGTATTGTGACTCACATCATCATAGATTCGTCTATATAATAGGGAGTGGTGTAAGAGCAATATTTACCTTGGAGAGTTATTATGAGAGTAAAATGCAGCAAAGCTTATAAAAAGACCAGTCCAAAATTGAAACAAGGATGGTTAACTATTATTTTACTCATATTAAATGAAATATAAATTAAAGTATATAATAAAATAAGACATGCCTTGTAAATGGCAGAGGCTCGATAATTGTCCACTTAGATTTAAAGTAAAAAATATTATCACTTAAAAATTTTTCTTCCACCATTAGTCAGACCACCTACTACTGCCCTAAGAATGACTACATTGTCCAGTCTTAGAGAGGCTTTTGTGCACAAATAACCAAGAGATGTCTGTTACTATGAACCTACCATAGTAACAAACAAATTTAAAAGTAGCTGAAAAATTAGAGCAGGAAATAAGTACCCAAAGCCTGCCAACTGTCAGCAAAATGCTAACCTGCTTGAATATTTTCTTGGTTTCTGTTTTAAAAACATGAGGGCTGAAGTACTAAAATTTGTGATCCAAAACTAAACATAGTAAGACACAAATAACAGTGTATATGTTTTGGTTGTGTAACCCATCCTACTTTGGTTGATGGAACTTGGGGAAACAGACGGTGATGTCCATGACTGTTCGATCATTGACACATCCTGTATTATGCAAGTATGGAATTGGCTAGTATAAAAGGCTACTCTCATTAGGAAAGTTTGACCTGTGTGCTATTTATGGCTCAGAATTTGATGTTACCATAGCAAATGAAATGGAGTTCAAGAGAGACAATATTCCTCAACCTAAGTACATTACCAACAAAACTAATTCTCAGATCATTACCTTTCTATGAGGCCTGCAGTCAACATTCCAAACCCTAGACAGTCAATAAACAGAAAAGAGAATTTGGCACAAGCAGTTGAGAAGAGGAATCCATTTAGTTTCACAACGGGGCTGGCCCTGAAAAGGACTAGGAAAATTCCAGTTGAGGATTTACCTAGTAGATCTTCCCTCATGTTTGATCCTAACATGTTCATCTTTGATTTCTTAGTTGAATTGTTTCCCCTGTGACCTTCTATTCTATTCATTCTTTTTCTTCCTTGCCTCTTTACTTCATGATGAGGACTAAACTCTTTCTATAATGAGCATTCAGCATCAGTCAATAGCTAAGGCTTAGCTATTGAGAATAACTCAATAGGTTTTAGTTGTAATATATTTCAGTAAATAATTTATTATATCATTACATAATCATTAGATAATACTCCATGTATTCTAATTAGTAATCTTTTATAGAAAATGTATTCAGGCATACAACATAACTGAATTCTTACTTCCCTTCCATTTTTTCCTGTCTTTTAGATTTCCACATCTATAAAATGGAAATGATAGTAGTAAATTCTTTTGAGAATTTCTTAGAAGATTAAATAAGAAAATTCATGCACAGTTTCTGATACCTCATAACTGGCCCATAAATCTTAAGACATTGCCCGTCTCATTATATCAGTCAGCAAATATTTTTTGAAAATCTATTTTGCATGAGGTCTAGAGATGACAGAACTGTATTCATTGCCCTCAAGAGAATCTCAAGCTAAAATGAGTTACATGATAACTCACAAAACAAGACCAAGCTCATCACCATGAGAGCTTTGAGGGGAATCATCTAAGTCAATCAGGGATTGAGGAGGAAGAAGGTGTTAGGAAAGCTGCACAGAGGAGGCAACTCATTAGGGACATCTTGAAGGATTTCATAAATAAAAAAGAGGTTTGGCAATAAAAATGGTGAAGGAAAACACTGAAAGGGCCCAGAGATCAGAGAAAGACTAGAGTGCCTCAGAGATTAAAAGGGGCTCTGCAAAACGATTTAGACTTAGGGGTGTTGGGGAGAAATAAGGCTGGCCATTTGCCCCAGTCATGATGGGGGAGAGCTTTGTATGACAGAGTGAGAAGGTTGGATTTCATCCTGAAGGAAAGGGGAAGCAAAGGCCTAGAAATATTAAAAGAAGGCTGAGGAATGACAGGATCATACAAAAGGGAGAGGCAAGTTAGAAAGCCATTGCAACAGCCCGTGTTAAAAGAGGTGAGCCAGCGAAGAGAGCAAAAAGGAAGGTTCAGACTCAGTGTTCTGTGGAAGTCCTTTGTTTTTTACTGAATCGACATGTTCTTATTTCTAGGTTTAGAAATTTGTTAATGTTTTGTTCAATGAGGTTACAGATTTCTACAATGTGTTTCTTTAGGCTTTCACACTTTATTCTATTCTCAGTGAGAACCTGAAAAATTGTGTGAATAACTTGAAAAGCTACTAAGGTGGTTGGATTAAAAAAATAGAGCAGACAAAAATAATAAGGAAAATTGGCTACACTCTATTTTCTGTTTGCATTTTCTCAGTCACATTGCCCTGCATTTAAATGTCTCAAATACAATACTAATTCCCTGCAAGGTAAGTACTAAGGAGGCAGGTAGTAACACTCATTTTTGCCCAGCAGAGACTGTCCCTGAGAAAGGTCTGGAATTTGCCCAAGTCTATTTACCTAATTAGAGATGGAGTTGGGCCGTCACACCTGCTGTAACACAGAGGTTTTTCAAAATAAAGATCACATCAGTAGGAATGTTTTTCTGGGAAGAGCAGCTTGACTTCTTCAGGAAAAGAATGAGGGTAGTGATTCATTTCCAATGCCAGAGACATTATAGAGACATTATGCAGAATATGTCCAAGTCTCAGAATCTTGGTCTGCATGTGCACACACACACATACACACACACACACACACGCACACACACACTTTCTCTCTCTCTCTCTTACCCTTCATGATAGCTGGGGCAAAACATCTTTCAAATGGAGTAGAGCGATAGGGAGGTAAATTTCACTTTCTACCAAATATAGCATAGGAACTGTCTTGAATTTTTTCAGTGGCACTTTCCCTAAGTCAAGTATGGGTATCTTCTCCACACTTTTCACTCCTATCTCTGCATTTGTCTCCTAAGGAAAATGAATGAAATTACCCACAGAATATGGGAAACAGGCCAATGAATCCCTTGATAATTGGGTTTTCACTGTAGGAGAAAGCTGAAAAAGTATTCTAGCAGCAGATCACACCAAGAAAAATGAGGCAATAAAGATAAGGGAGTTAGTTTGATCAAAACATAAAAAGAACAACAGCAAATTCCAAGTAAGTCCAAAGTTTATCTTGGGCTTTTACAGGTAAGGGCTGTAACACTAGTTCTTGCTTCTTTCTATTCAATTTATTTTCCAAGTTTATACTGCCTTATGCTTGAATAAGTTGTTAAACTATTTTGTTTCTAATCTTTGGGATACTCTTTATAACATTTACAAACAGGTTAGATAATGTATTTAATGTCCTACATTTCTGAATTTTGATCCTTGTCCTGCTGATCTCCTAGTATGCCTTCTTTTTTTCTTTGACTTAAAATAGAAGACTAGAAACGATATGCCAGAATTTATTTCCCAGTGATAGCTTTCAGTGGATTAAGATAATATTTGTATCCCATCAAGGCAAAGAATACTGTCATCACTCTGAACTTTCAAGCAGTTCTTCAAGGTTTATACAGTTTATCTCATTCTTTTTTTTTTTTTTTTTCCCTAAAGCGGCTCAGTAGAGATGTTAAGAACAGGTCTAATCGAGATGGGAAAACACAAATAAAGATAAGTCAAATAACTTGCCAATCAATAAGTATAGTACTATGTCCTTTAGAATTGCATACCAAGGCTCTGAGTGTCTGCTAGCAGGTCAATAAAATTCAGAACAATTAATAATTAAATGTGGGGTGAGGGAGAGGTAAAAATTAAACACTCGCAATTTCATAAACAAAACAGTTGATGAAATTTTTAGTGTTTGTAGAGTGGTAATAGATTTGATTGATTTTTATGTTACCTTTTATGAAGATTGGAGGGTGCATAAATATGGCATGTGCTAAGATCTAGCATTAGATCCTCTGCTTCTTTCTAGTCAGATACAATGCTTTTCACTTTGGAATAATTTTGCTATTTAGATAGGAAAAAGATGCAGTTAAGTTTATCTGATAGTATCTTTACCATCTATAAATCATTATTATTTTATAGAAATGAATCAAAAAAAGTTTTAAGGTTTTTGTGGCTATTTAAAGCAAATAAATTTATACTGAAATTTTGTTTACTTTTTTTACTGTTGTTACTTGAGTTAATCTTTAGTCGAGTTGAGATTATATTGAATTTTAAAATATAAAGTAATGCAGATTAAACACTAAGCATGGAATTCTGGAAGTCAATCATTGCCTTCATTTGCAACAAACTCCTTTCACATCCTTGGCTTCTCCAAGACAGTCTTAACAATAACTAAAGAGCTAAAGGAAGTAATATCTATTAAAAAACAGAGTTAGCATAGTGTGGAAATTAGACTAATTAATTCATTATTCAAGTAAAACTCTTTATAACTACTATGCATGAACCAAATTTTAATACTTTGCTAACTGTAATTTTCCCCCCAATGACATGCAAATAATAAATTTCTCTTCTTTCCCCAACATCCCCTAACATTTGTGTTCTGTTCCTTTAAACAGTGTCAAGATGCATTAAATAAATACAAAGTTAGCCTGATGAAGAACAAACTTATTTTCATTCTAAAAAAGGCATCACTTGCTCAGTTGCTCTGTCATGACTGAGGACATTGTTATCGCTCATATGTTTTAAACACACAGCATCCCTTTCTTCCTTCTTATCCAGGCTGTCACCAAATCCTTTTACTTCTTGTCCAACAGTCTCTTAACTCTATCTCTTCTTTGGTCTCTTTTGCCAAATACCATATGCTGATTAGGCTTTCTCTTAATGTTTTCTTTTGTTTATTTTAAACCTCTTGATTCCTCTCTCCCTGATTGCCACTTCACTGCTAGAATTATCTTTTGTTGTTGGGATTTCCATTAAAGCATTTTCTTAGAAATTTTCCTTTCTAAACAAAGTTAAAAACATCTGTTTAAAAATCACTCCGCTGTTCCCAGGAAGCAGGAAGCGATATGTACATTTGGCCTCCCATATGTCATCTTATTCATTTCCCAGGGAGGCTGTTATATATTTTTAAAATGCATGTATTAGAATTAAACATGCATAATATTAATGTTGCTTATGTTTACTGGTTGCCTACTATACACCAGTCGCTTTATATAAATAACATTACTTACCTGCAACAACTGTTCAGGTAATAAGCATTACCCCCATTTTTTTCAACTGAGGGAACTGAACACAGATAATTTTAGTTACCTGCATCTTGTTCCACCTAAAACTGCCTCCCATTAATAACAGCTCATCTTTTATCTCTACCTTCCTAATTTCTTTCTTCGGTTTGTAGTGGGATAAAACTCATTGTACTAACTCCAATTTCCACCCAAGTTTTCCTAACAGAACTGAGCTGACCTGGAATATTTCCTAGCTCCAGTGATCTTTTAGACCCCCTGCAGCAAAGCTCTGGGTTTGGACTATGGGGAAATGACCATTGTCTTAGCAGGACATTAAAGGGGGATTTTTTTTTTCTACCTTCTGTTAGTACACATTTATTGTTCCCTTAAATTTAGAGGTGGGGATCGGACTTAAGATAAAAATGTTTTTGAAAGAAAGCAGTGAAGAATTTAAGATGTCTGAAAAGGCAGGTCCAGATACTTCCCAAGACAAGAAAGGAATTGACTGGGCCCCCTAGAAATGGCGGTGGTTTAAGAATAGCAAAGCCTTGAAAATGGTTTAGAAAATTCCCAAAGGTCTCCTCACTTCCTTAGATTTCCTAAAATTCTTCCCTTTTTTTCCTTTTCATCCTTATTTATCAATTTGACTATTTATTGAGACCAATGATAGGCTTTAATTTTCTATTAATCTTTATAGTAATTACCTGAGTTTGATGCTATTTCCATTTTTAATATGTGTAATAAATAAGTCTTAGAGAGGTTTTGTGATTTGCGTAAGATTACTTGTTAGTACTAGGTAAATAAGGAGAATTTGAACCCAAATCTCTCTGTCCTCAAAAGGTAAGGCTCTTAACCATTACCCTAAATTGCTTTTTCTAAAGGCTTCTTTACATCTACTGCGTAGCATTAAGAATGAGAAGCTGAATAATTAGAAGTTATCCCTGACTGCAAAAAATTTATACATGAAGAAAGGAAGTGGGCAAGAAAGGAAATGATAGTATGTGGTAAAGAGTTATTGTAGAAAAATTAGCCCAGGGTTCTAACTCTACTGGATTATTGTAAAAGATATTTTTTTTTTGTCTTGTGCCCTGCCACCAACCCCATTCCCCAAAAGTAGATCAGCCAAAGCTTTCTTCTTCAGAAAGATATCTAGAAAACTTCACACACATACACAAAACATGAGCAGGAGGTAAGAGCAAGAGGCGATGCTGAAAGAAAAGTGGAGAAAGACATGAAAATATACTAAATAATTACCTTAAAATATGTTAAATAAGAATTGTGAAAAAGCAAAAGGCCGTAATATAGTAAGCTTAAAAGAGCAAGATGTAGAATGATACGTTTTGAACTATTTATTCTCTTTCCAGAAAAATAAATAAATAAAACCTTCTATGACATGAATGCTAGTTTATGTGTATATAAGGAAGGAGAGGGGAATACACAGCACTGGTTATCACAAGGGATCCTGACTGGAAGAGGGGAGTTTGTCAAAGATTAGTGTTGTGTTTGTCCATCTCTGCATGAATTATTTCACACACCACACCAAGCATCGTTTCCTTTTGTAATCTGAAAGACATCAAAATGGAGTAATGTGGAAGTTATTTTTAAAAATGAAATAAATTCTACTGTATCGGATTCTAAGACTGGTTTAAGAATCAAAGATGGGGTCATAAGAAATTGCAAATATGCATGTTCATTTATAAGGACAATTTAGACTACGACTGAGATTGTTTTAGAACTTTCTCTTGATTATTATTTAAGGAGACAGGAAATAGCAAAAATCAAAGAAGAAATAATATTTATTGAGTATACTTGATTAAGTGCCAGGCCTTGTGTTCAGAAAGTTATAAAATGATCTTGTGTATTCACTATTATCGACATCTCTAGAAGGTAGATGTTATTATCTCCATTTTACAGATAAGAAAATTGAGAATCAGAGAGTCCTATATCTTGCCCAAGGTTAGACAATCAGTAGCACAGCCAGGAGTCAAACCTAACTAACCCTGTGGGACATCAAAGTTCATGTTTTTTTCTTTGTACCACTATGGTTGGAGCTCTACCATATACATTTATGACATTAAAACACTGAACTGGCCAGGTGCAGTGGCTCATGCCTGTAATCCCAACACTTTGGGAGGCTGAGGTGGGCAGATCACCTGAGGTCAGGAGTTCAAGACCAGCCTGGCCAACATGGTGAAACTCCATCTGTACTCCACTGTAAAAATACAAAAATCAGCCAGGTATGGTGGCAAGAGCCTGTAATCCCAGCTACTGGGGAGGCTGAGGCAGGAGAATCGCTTGAACTGGGGAGGCAGAGGTTACAGCGAGCCGCGATCACGGCATCGCACTCCAGCCTGGGCGACAAGAGCAAAACTCTGTTTCAAAAAAAAGGAAAAGAGAAAGAAAGAAAGAAAGAAAGGAAAGATAAAGAGAAAAACTATTATAAACACATTTTTTTCTGAAGGAGATCTGTACCTGTAATCCATATTTCTTCCCCTCGGAGTAGGAATCTTGTCTGGAGGTGAAATCAGCGCTGATATTGCTACTTCAAATGGAACAATTTTTTTTTTTTCTGCCAGAGAAATTGTAGAGAGTACAGAAAAATATAGATAGAACCAGGGAGAAATCAATCCAATTGATTCCTGATATTGGTGAAAAATTTAGTCCTTGGTTTTGGAAGTCATATGACCTAAATTTTACTAATTAAGGCATATATGTCACATATAATTTAGTTTTTTAGTCCAAAAGAGAACTATAACAGCAGCTGAAATTTACTAAGTGTTTCCTGAGCCAATATTTCAATTATCTACAGTCTTTACCACAGTTCAGCAGGATAGGTGTTACCACTCCCGATTTACAAAACAGAAAACAGAGGTTCTGAGAATGAATAAATTTCCCAAAAGTGATAGATCCAGAACCCCAGCACAAGTGTGTATGACTTCAGAACCTAGCTTATAGGATTGTGAAGAAAAAAAATAGTAAATGTGGGCTTTTTGTTTCCTTTCTATTTTTTTTTCTAATCAAGTTCTTCGGATTAATTCAATGTATATGTGTGTGTGTGTGTGTGTGTGTGTGTGTGTGTGTGTGTATGTGTGTGTGTGTGTGTGTCCGTCCTTTGGAAAACATGTACATTTAAATGGCCGACAAACTTGTGGGGTTTTATACCAAGATGTCAGTAAAAGGTCACTAAAATTATAGAGAAGGTGAAAATCCAATTTAGGAGACAGTAATATAGAAAAGTGTTACAATTTAGGCTTGACCAAAACAACAGCAAATGTTTATGTTCTCAAAGTATTCCTTACCCCTTAGAAGCTTGTCCTCAGCTCTGAATGTGTGTTTACTCTTCACAGATCTTGGTTTTATGCTAGTAGTATTTTGAGGTTTTTGTTTTGTTTTGTTTTGTTTTTGAGACAGAGTTTTGCTCTTGTTGCCCAGGCTGGAGTGTAATGGCATGATCTCAGCTCACTGAAACATCCGCCTCCCAGGGTCAAGCGATTCTCCGGCCTCAGCCTCCCAAGTAGCTGGGATTACAGGTACCCACCACTGTGCCCAGCTAATTTTTTTGTAATTTTAGTAAAGACTGGGTTTCACCATGTTGGCCAGGCTGGTCTCGAACTCCTGACCTCAGGTGATCTGTCCTCCTCGGCCCCCCAAAGTGCTGGGATTACAGGTGTGAGCCACCGCGCCTGGCCATATTTTGAGTTTTTATATATCGTTTTGTTTTCTATTTTTTCTTTTTATAGATGAGGTCTCAGTCTGTCACCCAGGCTGGAGTGCAGTGGTGCCATCATAGCACCCTGCAGCCTCAGGTTCCTGGGTTCAAGCGATCCTTCTGCCTCAGCCTCCCAAGTAGCTAGGATTACAGGCCTGCACCACTGCACTTGGCTGAGTTTTTGTATTTTGATCTGCACTGTTTTCATTAACTGAGCCAACTTTTGTTTAGAATGACCCCCTAAAGAGAAAGTATACCCTTTAAATATTAGTGGGTTTTGTCACTCAATTGCAAAGCTGAATTCTCCATGATGAAATTGTAAGCCCTACTCATTTCTAATGATACCTTTTCCTTAAACAGCACCTGGCACATGCCAGGCTCTCAATAAGTGTTGAAAAAATTAGTGAAGCCAATTCAACCAGACTGGGAAGTGTGCAGACAGCAAATGGATAAAAAGTTAGAATCAACAAATAGGTGAGGGTTTGGCCAGCAGGAAGGGCAATGGTGATGAGAGAAGAAATGAAGATGACCTAGAAAGACTGCATGTCGGGGAAAGAACTATGACCTGAGCATTTCTTTCCACATGGATGCTAAGCCCCAAACCCCTGACTCAACAGATGTGATTTAACTTGAAGGCCAAAATGATGATTGTGATCTCCTTTGTAATGACAGCAAATAGAACAAAGAAGAGGCAATGTCCAAGGCACACTAAGGAAAAGCATTTCCCAAATGCACCTGGGAAATACCAGGAAAATAAAAAAAGTCTTGCTTACTTTCAAACTCTGAAGAAGCCACTGCATTGCTTTTGTCTAAATTTATTGACTGGAGCAAAGTGATTCCATCTAGAAATAAGGCATTGTTAAGAAATTAGCTGATCCTAGTAAGATGAGTGTATCCCCATAATAGAAAAAAAATCAGTGACATAATCCTAGTTTTTGCAGCATTTCTTTACCTGTGTTATGTTGGAAGGAGCTGGGAAGCTATGTCAGATGCCATATCTGTGAAGATCCACAGGATCTGGCATGTCTAAAATTTATGGATTATGGACAAGTCTGAGTTATTCATCTGTGTTTTTAGTTTTTCTCAACTTCTATCTACCTTATAATTTTATTGCTAAAATTTTGGTAATTCTTTTGTTCTGTCTTCTTTTACTTCTACCTATAATAGGTTTTAACAGCAGTAGAGTTATTCTGTTTTAGCATTGGTTCTTATAAGTTTAAATTGTAGTGTCTGTTAATTAGCCCCCATCCCCCACATTAGTTTATCTTTTTATTGTGTGTTACTTTTTCCTTTTGATCCTGTAAAACAAAACAGGAAAATGTAGCTAAAATTGATACTGTTTGCCTTGGTTGATATCCTGAACAAAACACTTTTCAGGAGCACATCCCTCCTATCTTTTTGCTTCAATATCTTTTCAATTTTACTATTGAACACTAGATTAGTGACACAGAGACTTCCTTTTATTAAATTCTCTAACCACAAATACAAGGCCTAGAAATGTAGATTGAAACCTAATTTTTTTTTTAAGACATAGTTTCACTCTGCCTCCCAGGCTGGAGTGCAGCAGTGTGATCTCCACTCACTGCAACATCCAGCTCCCTGGTTAAAGTGATTCTCGTGCCCCAACCTCCCGAGTAGCTAGGATTACAGGTGTGTGCCACCATACCCAGCTAATTTTTGTATTTTTAGTAAAGATGGGGTTTCACCATGTTGGCTAGGCTGGTCTCGAACTCCTGACCTCAAGTGATCTGCCCGCTCCTGCCTCCCAAAGTGCTGGGATTACAGGCATGAGCTGCTGTGCCTGGCTGCACTGAGTTATTATTAAGCCAGCAATTCTTTCATAGAGCAAAGATGCTTATAAAGCACTAATAACACTGAGTACATATTTTTTTTTTGCTTCTTCCCACCCCAAGGAATAGATTATTCCAAATTCTCTAGTCTTAAACTGTAGAACCATCTCTGACCACTCTTATTCTCAGGTGTAAGGATGGGGTCCAGTTTCAGTTTTCTGCATATGGTTAGCCAGTTTTCCCAACACCATTTATTAAATAGGGAATCCTTTCCCCATTGCTTGTTTATGTCAGGGTTGTCAAAGATCAGATGGTTGTAGGTGTGTGGTATTATTTCTGAGGCTTCTGTTCTGTTCCATTGGTCTATATATCTGTTTTGGTACCAGTACCATGCTGTTTTGGTTACTGTGGCCTTGTAGTATAGTTTGAAGTCAGGTAGCATGATGCCTCCAGCTTTGTTCTTTTTGCTTAGGATTGTCTTGCTACACAGGCTCTTTTTTGGTTCCATATGAAATTTAAAGTAGTTTTTTTCTAATTCTTTGAAGAAAGTCAATGGTAACTTGATGGGAATAGCATTGAATCTATAAATTACTTTGAGGAATATGGCCATTTTCACAATATTGATTCTTCCTATCCATGAGCATGGAATGTTTTTCCATTTGTTTGTGTCATCTCTTATTTCCTTGAGCAGTGGTTTGTAGTTCTCCTTGAAGAGGTCCTTCATATCCCTTGCAAGTTGGATTCCTAAGTATTTTACTCTGTTTGTAGCAATTGTGGATGGGAGTTTGCTCATGATTTGGCTCTCTGTTTTTCTATTATTGGTGTATAGAAATGCTTGTGATTTTTGCACATTGATTTTGTATCCTGAGACTTTGCTGAAGTTGCTGATCAGCTTAAGGAGATTTTGGGCTGAGACGATAGGGTTTTCTAAATATACAATCATGTCATCGCCAAACAGAGACAATTTGACTTCCTCTCTTCCTATTTGAATACCCTTTATTTCTTTCTCTAGCCTGATTGTCCTGGCCAGAACTTCCAATACTATGTTGAAGAGGCATGGTGAGAGAGGGCATCCTTGTCTCGTGCCAGTTTTCAAAGTGAATGCTTCCAGTTTTTGCCTATTCAATATGATAATTGGCTGTGGGTTTGTCATAAATGGCTCTTATTATTTAGAGATATGATCCATCAATACTTAGTTTATTGAGTTTTTAGCATGAAAGGGTGTTGAATTTTATTGAAAGCCTTTTCTGCATCTATTGAGATAATCATGTGGTTTTTGTCATTGGTTCTATTTATGTGATGGATTACATTTATGGATTTGCATATATTGAACCAGCCTTGCACCCCAGGGATGAAGCCAACTTGATCGTGGTGGATGAGCTTTTTGATGTGCTGCTGAATTCAGCTTTCCAGTATTTTATTGAGGATTTCGCATTGATGTTCATCAGGGATATTGGCCTGAAATTTTCCTTTTTTGTTGTGTCTCTGCCAGGTTTTGGTATCAGAATGATGCTGGCCTCATAAAATGAGTTAAGGAGGAATCCCTCTTTTTCTTTTGTTGGAATAGTCTCAGAAGGAATGGTACCAGCTCCTCTTTGTACCTCTGGTAGAATTCAGCTGTGAATCCATCTGGTCCTGGGCTTTTTTTTTTCTTTTTTTTTTGGTTAGTAGGCTATTAATTACTGCCTCAATTTCAGAACTTGTTATTGGTCTATTCAGGGATTCAGCTTCTTCCTGGTTTAGTTTAGAGGGTGTTTGTGTCCAGGAATTTATCCATTTCTTCTAGATTTTCTAGTTTATTTTCGTAGAGGTGTTTATGTTATTCTCTGATGGTAGTTTGTATTTCTGTGTGATCAGTGGTGATCTCCCCTTTATCATTTTTTTATTATGTCTATTTGATTCTTCTCTCTATTCTTCTTTGTTAGCCTGGCTAGCAGTCTATCTATTTTGTTAATCTTTTCAAAAAAAACCAGCTCCTGGATGGATTGATTTTTTGAAGGGTTTTTTGTGTCTCTATCTCCTTCAGTTCTGCTCTGATCTTAGTTATTTCTTGTCTTCTGCTAGCTTTTGAATTTGTTTGCTCTTGCTTCTCTAGTTCTTTTAATTGTGATGTTAGGGTGTCGATTTTAGATCTTTCCCGCTTTCTCCTGTGGGCATTTAGTGCTATAAATTTCCCTCTAAACACTGTGTCAGTTTTGTCTCAGAGATTCTGGTACATTGGGTCTTTGTTCTTATTGGTTTCAAAGAACATCTTTATTTCTGACTTCTTTTCATTATTTACCAAGTAGTCATTCAGGAGGAGGTTGTTCAGTTTTCATGTAGTTTTGTGGTTTTGAGTGAGTTTCTTAGTGCTGAGTTCAAATTTGATTGCACCGTGGTCTGAAAGACTGTTTGTTATAATTTCCATTCTTTTTCATTTGCTGAGGAGTGTTTTACTTCCAATTATGTGGTTGATTTTAGAATAAGTGCTATGTGGTGCTGAGAAGAATGTATATTCCATTGATTTGGGGTGGAGAGTTCTGTAGATGTCTATTAGGTCCACTTGGTGCAGAGCTGAGTTCAAGTCCTGAATATCCTTGTTAATTTTCTGTCTCATTGATGTGTCTAATATTGACAGTGGGTTGTTAAAGCCTCCTATTATTATTGTGTGGGAGTCTAAGTCTCTTTCTAGGTCTCTAAGAACTTGCTTTATGAATCTGGATGCTCCTGTATTGGGTGCATATATATTTAGGATAGTTAGCTCTTCTTGTTGAATTGATCCCTTTACCATTATGTAATGCCCTTTTTTAAAAAAAAAATTTGTTGGTTAAAGTCTGTTTTATCAGAGACTAGAATTGCAATACCTGCTTTTTTTTTGGCTTTCCATTTGCTTGGTAAATCTTCCTCCATTCCTTTATTTTGAGCCTATGTGCATCTTTGCATGTAGATGGGTCTCCTGAATACAGCACACCGATGTGTCTTGACTGTTTATCCAATTTGCCAGTCTTTGCCTTTTAATTGGGGCATTTAGCTTGTTTACATTTAAGGTTAATATTGTTATGTGTGGATTTGATCCTGTCATTATGATGCTAGCTGGGTATTTTGCCCATTAGTTGATGCAGTTTCTTCATAGTGTCGATGGTCTTTACAATTTCGTATGTTTTTGGAGTGGCTGGTACTGGTTGTTCCTTTCCATGTTTAGTGCTTCCTTCAGGAGCTCTTGTAAGGCAGGCCTAGTGGTGACAAAATCTTTCAGCATTTGCTTGTGTGTAAAGGATTTTCTTTCTCCTTCACTTACGAAGTTTGGCTGGATATGAAATTCTGGGTTGAAAATTATTTTCTTTAAGAATGTTGAATATTGTTCCCCGCTCTCTTCTGGCTTGTAGGGTTTCTACAGAGAGATCTGCTGTTAGTCTGATGGGCTTCCCTTTGTGGGTAATCTGACCTTTCTCTCTGGCTGCACTTAAAATATTTTTCCTCATTTCAACCTTGGTGAATCTGATGATTATGTGTCTTGGGGTTGCTCTTCTTGAGGAGTATCTTTGTGGTGTTCTCTGTACTTCCTGAATTTGAATGTTGGCCTCTCTTGCTACGTTGGAGAAGTTCTCCCGGATAATATCCTGAAGAGTATTTTCCAACTTGGTTCCATTCTCCCCGTCACTATCAGGTACACCAATCAAATGCAGGCTGGATCTTTTCACATAGTCCCGTATTTCTTGGAGACTTTATTCATTCCTTTTTATTGTTTTTTCTCTAATGTTGTCTTCACACTTTATTTCATTAACTTGATTTTCAGTCTCTGATATCCTTTCTTCTGCCTGGTCAGTTTGGCTATCGATACTTGTATATGCTTCACGAAGTTCTCATGCTGTGTTTTTCAGCTCCATTAGATCATTTATGTTCTTCTCTAAAGTGGTTATTCTAGTTAGCAATTCCTCTAACCTTTTATCAAGATTCTTAGCTTCCTTGCATTGGGTTACAACATGCTCCTTTAGCTCAGAGGAGTTTGTTATTATCCACCTTCTGAAGCCTACTTCTGTCAGTTTATCAAACTCATTCTCTGTCTTGTTTTGTTCCCTTGCTGGAGAGGAGTTGTGATCCTTTGGAGAAGAAGTATTCTAGTTTTTGTAATTTTTCAGCATTTTTGCACTGGTTTTTCCTCATCTTCCTGGATTTTTCTATCTTTGGTCTTTGTTGTTGGTGACCTTTGGATGGAGTTTTTGCATGGTCATCCTTTTTGTTGATCTTGATGCTACTACTTTCTGTTTGTTAGTTTTCCTTCTAACAGTCAGACCCCTCTTCTGCAGGTCTGCTGGAGTTTGCTGGAGGTCCACTCCAGACCCTGTTTGCCTGGGTATCACCAGTGGAGGCTGCATAACAGCAAAGATTGCTGCCTGCTCCTTCCTCTGGAAGCTTTGTTCCAGAGGAGCACCTACCAGATTCCAGCTGGAGCTCTCCTGTATGAGGTGCCTGTTGACCCCTGCTGGGAGGTGTCTCCCAGTCAGGGGGCACAAGGGTCAGGGACCCACTTGAGGAGGCAGTCTGTCCCTTAGAAGAGCTTGAGCACTGTGCTGGGAGATCCTGCTGCTCTCTTTAGAGCCAGCAGGGAGGAAGGTTTAAGTCTGCTGAAGCTGTGCCCACAGCCGCCCATTCCCCCAGGTGCTTTGTCCCAGGGCGATGGGAGTTTTATCTATAAGACCCTGACTGGGGCTGCTGCCTTTCTTTCAGAGATGCCCTGCCCAGAGAGGAGGAATCTAGAGAAGCAGTCTGGCTACAGTGTCTTTGTGGTGCTGTGGTGGGCTCTACCCAGTCTGAACTTCCCAGTGGCTTTTTTTACACTGTGAGGGGAAAACCACCTACCCAAACCTCAGTAATGGTGGATGCCCTTCCCTGCACCAAGCTTGGGCCTCCCAGGTCGACTTCAGACTGCTGTGCTGGCAGTGAGAATTTCAAGCCAGTGGACCTTAGCTTGCTGGGCTCCATGGGGGTGGGATTCACTCAGCAAGACCACTTGGCTCCCTGGCTTCAGCCCCCATTCCAGGGGAGTGAACAGTTGTGTCTCGCTAGTTTCAGGTGACACTGGGATATGAAAAAAAAAAAAAAAAAAAACTCCTGCAGCTAGCTCAGCGTCTTCCTAAACAGCTGCCCAGTTTTGTGCTTGAAACTCAGGGCTCTTGTGGTGTAGGTACCTGAGGGAATCTCCTGGTCTATGGATTGTGAAGACTGTGTGAAAAGCATAGTATCTGGGCCGAATAGCACCATCCCTCACGTCACAGTCCCTCATGACTTCCCTTGGCTAGGGGAGGGAGTTCTTGACCCCTTGTGCTTTCTGGGTGAGGCAATGCCTGAGAGCAGACCCTGCTTCTGCTCGCCCTCTGTGGGCTGCACCTGCTGTCTAATCAATTCCAGTGAGATGAACTGGGTACCTCAGTTGGAAATGCAGAAATCACCTGTCTTCTGTATTGGTCTTGCTGGGAGCTGCAGACCGGAGCTGTTCCTATTCAGCCATCTTGCCCAGGCTACATTTAATTTTTTCCTGTTAGCCATTATTATATGAAATTTCTAGTTAAATCTTTTCTCCTCATTTTAAAAAATGGTTGTCTTATTATTATTGAGTTGTAAGAGCACATTATTTATTCAGGATATGGTCTTTTATTGGATTTATTATTTCCAAATATTTTCTCAATGTCCATGTGTTGTCTTTTCATTTCTCTACTGGTATTTTTAAAGTTAAATTTTGATTCTGTCCAATTTACTAATAAAACATTTGCTATTATACATTTTGTGTTCTATTTAAAAATTCTTTACCTAACCAAAGGACATGAAAATTTTCTTCTGTTTTTTTTTTTTTCTAGAAGCTGTATAATTTTAACTTTTACATATAGATCCAGGTATCTTAGACTAATTTTTTTTTATATGGAGTGAGATAAATGTATGAATTCATCTTTTTGCATATAGACATTTAAATGTTTCAGCACCATTTGTTGAAAAGACAATTCTTACCCCATTGCTTGAAAATTCATTAAAAATTAATGGACTCTCATTAGCCTTTGATGGTTCCATACAGCCTGCTGAATCCATTCAAACTCTCCAGCCTGACTTTGTGGCTCTCCCACCCCCAGCCTTAGGGATACATCACAATTTATTCACACTCAGTATTACCTTTCACTACTCTCCATTACTCTGTGTACCAATTAACCTAAATCAGTTGATTTCTCGTATGTGTTATGCTTTCCAATTAAAGCTGGTTACTTACTTTACAATATTATTTTGCCTCATTTTTTAGATGTTTAAATCTTACCTATTCATTTTAAATCCCACTTCAATGCTGGCTTTTCTGCGAAGCCTTCCTCCTACTAGATGTGATCTTTTCTCCTCTGCATGACCATGGCTCTCAACCTGTATGCCTTTGGATAGGTGCCATTTTCTATTTTGCACTACAATAGTTCTGAAAATGCCTGTCTCCATTGTGGACTTAAAAGTTTTTTGAGAGAGGATTTGATTTGTGTTCAGTTGATACTCAATCACTGTTTTTTAATTGAATGAATGAATAATATTACATGTAACTGCCCTTACAGGTTTAACAGTAAGCTATTTGCTGATAGACTGCACTATCTGAACTCAAAGCCCAGGAACTTTGCTTAAGTCCACAAAGATTTGCTAATTCTTCACGAGAGAGTTACCGAGTCTGATTAAAATGTGTTTTCTTTTATCAGAAGGGTAAGACTCTTATCTGCTGTTTTCCAAGGTCTTGGTGACTGTTTTTGAACATAAAGATCAAAGGGCAGTGCCCTTCCCCCCAACCAATTGTAAGACATTTCAGAAAGTTAAATGTGAGGAATATTGTATTCAAATGTGAATTATATGAATGTGAATACTGAACAGTATTCACAGTTACACATTTGACATTTTGAAACAGCGGCAAGACAAATGTATTAGATTTACAGGTGGTTGTGAATGTTTCCATTGCTCAGTCAATATATTTTTTCTTTTCATAGCAACATTTGGAAGGTAGGTGCTCTGACTCACACCTTTTAATTTCTTGGCTTTCCAAAGAGCCGAGAAAAAAATTTTTTTTGACCCTTGAAAACACTAGATGCGTAAGAAAACAGCATGGCAAGGAAACTTACTACATTCTGACTTCAGAAATTTGCCAGCATGGAGGGATCTTTTCAAAAGTGAGGTGGAAATTCAGGATAAAACAGAGAGATTTAAAGTAGAGTGATCTGGAGAATAACAAAAAGATCAGAGTAGGGGTGGGGAGGATTATGGAAGAAAGAAGAAAAGATGAGATGGAGTGAAGAAGAGGGTAAAGTCTTTCCATAGACTTAAATAAGCTTTAGGCAATTATCGGAACTTTCAAGGGAATTATTTGAACTGCACATCTAAATTTGTTGAGGTTCCTCCATTGTAGCTAGTATCTGGTTAAGGTTTGCACGGTAAACTTGCTTTTTTTGTGCCATGAGTGGCTTACAAGTTGAAATGATTCAGTGAAATCTTCAAAGTAAATCTGTGTCCACCAAAGCAGTTCACAGACCTGTTTACAACTTTTCTATCCGTCTCCTAGACTATCTCTGATGATGCAATCTTTGGACATTGCATCTGCTATTTGAACACAGAACTCATTTTATCAAAAGGAACAAGAGTGCATTCCAGTCCACAATTTTAATGAATATCTTGGTAAGGATTCCAGATTCTTCCCTAGAAGATAAAAAGTTAACTAAGCAAGTCATATACACACCTGGCTTTGACCGTCGAATAATTAAAGAGATCGGCAAAGATAAATCTTTGGTTGCCAGAAAAATCATTAGAAGCACTGTGTTGTTTTGTGTATCTTAATGTGGCTCAAAATCTTAAAAAAATTTCCAAACAGAAAGAAAAATATTGAATCACTATGATAATCAGATTGTAAATTGAAACAAGCAATGAGAAAGAAAAAATTGGCAGATGGTGGGGGTGGACAAAAAAGTGGCAAATTCACGTGAGTGATGGAAACTCCCAAGTGCTGTACCTTATGCTTGGTACATGAGTGTTTGAGTTCGGGTGTTAGTTTGTCAATGGCTATGTGTCAGAACTGAGCATAAGGGTTTTTAGATATCCTTTATCATACTCAAACAAACCTTTCTCATTCCACAGTCAGATATTTTAGAATCCACAAAAACACAGAATTCACTGGGAGGAAACTACTTTGTAGTTACCTGATGAAGCAATAGGAATCACACAACTTTCATTGAACTGCTGGGGGTAAAGTGGATTGCTGGCCTTTTATCTTTTATCTCTGAAATTGGCCCCCCAGCAGTAGCTTTGTTAAATCTGACACATCTTGAATTTGCCTTTTTTAAATTGCAAATATAGCAGCTAGTGGTTTTATCTTTTTCAGCACCTATACTTCCACATTTTGAAGAGACTATTTTTAATGAGACTATTGTTAGCTACTTTAAAACATGTGGCATTCAGTTTTTAATAGGTTCAATTAGACATCTTCCCCCAAGCGCAGAGGAAGCATTTATAAAACAAATAAAAGGTAAGAGGAATAAATATAGGGCATTTGTGATGTATGGTGATACATTTTGAAAACAGCAACGTTGATAACAAGAAAGGGAAGTTTATCCAAAACACTGAAAATATGCAATAACCTGGGTCCAGATACTTTTCTATTCTCCTGACACCTGAAGAAATATTAATTTTATTTTAGCTAGAAAATAAACACACACACACAGACACAGACTCATACACACAGCATGTACATTTGTTTTCTAAAGAAAACAACCTTCTGCTTCTGCTTTTTTCATATGAGGCTGACTGAACAATTGTTAGTATTTCACTTTTACATTTGTAGATATTTTATCTCAGGAGATAGCTGTCAGATTCAATCAGCTTTTGAAATCAGTTTTTGCAGAAGATAAATTTAATGTATTGTATTTCCTTCCTCAATTACTAATTACTGAAGATTAATGTTTTCAAATAAGGCCTTCTCGCCATGTAATCCATCTCCTCTTCCTGCTTCGATCTAGCAAGAAGCCTGCTGAAAGAGGTCATAATCCTATTGTTTGCAATATTATAGCCTATGACACTGGGAATGTTTAGGGTGTAATGATTGCAGTAAGAATCTCTGTGAGCAAGTAGAAAGTACAGATCATGAAAGAAATTAAGTTTCTGTGGTGGGTGATTTAACTGTGATGGGTTTTCTTGTCAGTTTGTTAACAATCTGCCTTTCAATGAATCTCAAAACAGACTCGAAGCTGATTAAAACAGCATAGACTATAAATAACATAGTGTAAACACTACCAAAGCAAGAGTTTCTTTATTACTCAGTTCTTATCTCTAAATCACACCAGTTGCGTTAAATCTGACTGAGAGAGGCATGTTCTTCTTGGGTTTGGCCATCATAGAAATTTTACCTGAATTGCAGATATACGGGTATGGACCAGTTATTCTCTACTTTTTTTATTTATGTCCACGCTTTTATGATTTTTGACATATATACATTTATTATATAACTTTCACAATGTTATAATTTGTGGGTTTTATTTAAAATTTGTTATAATGATCCACTTTCAGTTACATGCATATCATTTATTTAATGTCTTGAATTAATATTTTGGTATTGGTAACATTTAAGTCTAATATGATCAAATTTTGAGAACTCCATTAAAATGCTATATACCTGAATAAAATGTATTTGATATTTCCCCCAATAATACAATTTTTTTTTTTTTTTTTTGAGACGGAGTCTCGCTCTGTCGCCCAGGCTGGAGTGCAGTGGCGCGATCTTGGCTCACTGCAAGCTCTGCCTCCCAGGTTCATGCCATTCTCCTGCCTCAGCCTCCTAATAGCTGGGACTACAGGTGACTGCCACCATGCCCAGCTAAATTTTTTTTTGTATTTTTAGTAGAGAAGGGGTCTCACCGTGTTAGCCAGGATGGTCTCGATCTCCTGACATCGTGATCTGCCTGCCTCGGCCTCCCAAAGTGCTGGGATTGTAGGCGTGAGCCACTGCGCCCGGCAAATTTTTTTTTTTCAAATTGAAGATGGTCCAGAGTTGAATGGTGAAATATACAAAACATTTAAGGTAAAGAGCATGGCTTGCATTATTCCTCAGAACTACTTTGTTGATTCTCATGAAGAAATAAAGAAATCATCTGCATTCATTTTTATATACCAAAATCTTATTTATTTTTAAAGCAAATAAGAATCTGTAACAATACAAATGCAATGTGTTAACTCAGTACACATGTAAACATTTATTTTTATTTTCAACAATGCAAAACTCCATAAAAACTAATATAGCAACTATAAATATATTTGGGAAGAGGTTGCTGAATGTTCTTCTGCTGTTGTGGCCTGTAAAGGTATTTCCTTGCCTCTCTTTCTTGTGATTTCTCAAAAAGCAATCAATGTTGTATCTTAAGAAATTTGTTACTAATTTAGAGTCTCAAAATTGTACTGAGACACTTCCTTGAATCCAAACACTAATCCCATTGAATTTTACATCTTTTGTAGAGGATAACGTTAGATAATTACATGGAAATGCTATGGATAATTACATTTAAAAGTGTGGAATGACCAACGAATGTAAGATGTGATTTTCATTATGTATTTAAAGCTGAAGAATTAAAAACAAATATTTGTCATTAAAAATAAACAAATATAATTAAGGACAATAAGGACTTATAATTCATTGGAAAATAATGGTAATTCATGGGTTCATACTGATAATAGAGGGCTAGCTAGAGAAGCAGAGAAATGGCAGGAGGAGAGAAAGTTCTTTCTCTTTTAACTTTAATTTAGGTTCAGGGATATATGTACAGGTTTGTTACATAGGTAAACTTGTGTCATGGAGGGTTGCTGTACAGATTATTTCATCACCCAGATACTAAGACTAGTACCTAGTAGTTATTTTTTCTCATCCTCTCTCTCCTCCCAACCTCTACCCTCAAGTAGACCCCAGTGTCTCTTCCCCTCTTTGTGTCCATAAGTTCTCATCATTTAGTTTCCACTTATAAGTGAGAACATGTGGTATTTGGTTTTATGTTCCTGCAAAAGACATGATCTCATTCTTCCTGATGACTGCATAGTATTTTGTGGTGTATATGTACCACATTTTCTTTAACCAATCTGTCACTGATGGGCATTTAGGTTGATTTGATTTCTTTGCTATTGTGAATAGTGCTGCAATGAACATTTGTGTGCACGTGTCTTTATGGTAGAATGATTTATATTGCTTTGGATATATATCCAGTAATGGTATTGCTGGGTCAAATGGTAATTCTGTTTCTAGCTCTTTGAGGAATCATCATACTGCTTTCAACAATGGTTGAAATAATTTACACTCTTACCAACAGTGTATAAGCATTCCCTTTTCTCTGCAAACTCACCAGGCAAGTTCAACCTCAGAGCCTTGACAAAAGCTACAGTAAATTTCCCTATCAGCTTTGAAACCATTGTGATAGACTTGGAGAGACTTCACATTTCTTAAGTTTCTCCATGAGAAGGATGACATGAGACTGGCCAGTGGAGAAAGAAGGACAGAGGATCTACAGAGAACCTGTCGGTGACAACAGGGTAAGGAAGGGAATAAAGCCTAAGCCTGGAGGAGCAAACTAGAATCTCAGGCAAAACAGACTTCAGATTAAAAAAAAAAAAAAAAAAAAAAAGGGAGCAATCACTCCTGCTGGCCAGATACTGTGGTACCAAAGTGGAGCACAGAAAGAAGGAATGTCTAGTAGCTGTGATGGAATCCAGCTGGAGCTACACATCTTGAGTCTCCAGAATCCGTGTAAAAGGGGCTGGCAGGTGGACCATCAACATGATGTGTGGTAAGCTATGTTTTCCAAATGTAACAGATGCTAATGGTTCTCTAGGAGCATCAGTTTAAAAATCATTATTTTATTTTTATTTTTTATTTTTGAGATGGAGTTTCACTCTTGTAGCCCAGGCTGGAATGCAATGCTGTGATCTCAGTTCACTGCAGCCTCTGCCTCCTGGATTCAAGCAATTCTCCTACCCTCCCGAGTAGCTGGGATTACAGGTGCCTGCCCCCACACCCAGCTAATTCTTTGTATTTTTAATAGAAATGGGATTTTGATGTAGGCCAGGCTTGTCTTGAACTCCTGGCCTCAGGTGATCCACTCGTCTCAGTCTCCCAAAGTGCTGGGATTATAGGTGTGAGCTGCCACACCCAGCCTTAAAAATCAAAATCTTGGGTTCACCAATATCCACTGTTCTGCAGCCACTGTTGCTGATACCCAGGCAAACAGGGTCTGGGGTGGACCTCCAGTAAACTCCAACAGACCTGCAGCTGAGGGTTCTGGTAGTTAGAAGGAAAACTAACAAACAGAAAGGACATCCACACCAAAAACCCATCTGTACGATACCATCATCAAAGACCAAAGGTAGATAAAACCACAAACATGGGGAAAAAACAGAGCAGAAAAACCAGAAACTCTAAAAATCAGAGCACCTCTCCTCCTCCAAAGGAACGCAGCTCCTCACCAGCAACAGAACAAAGCTGAATGGAGAATGACTTTGACGAGTTGAGAGAGAAAGGCTTCAGAAGATCAAACTACTCTGAGCTAAAGGAGGAAGTTCGAACTAATGGCAAAGAAGTTAAAAACTTTGAAAAAAAAAATTAGACAAATGGATAACTAGAATAATCAATGCAGAGAAGTCCTTAAAGGGCCTGATGGAGCTGAAAACCACCACACGAGAACTACGTGACGAATGCACAGGCCTCAGTAACCGATGCGATCAACTGAAAGAAAGGGTATCAGCGATGGAAGACGAAATGAATGAAATGACGTGTGAAGAGAAGTTTAGAGAAAAAAGTATAAAAAGAAACAAACAAAGCCTCCAAGAAATATGGGACTATGTGAAAAGACCAAATCTACGTCTAATTGGTGTACCTGAAAGTGACAGGGAGAATGGAACCAAGTTGGAAAACACTCTGCAGGATATTATCTAGGAGAACTTCTCCAATCTAGCAAGGCAGGCCAACATTCAAATTCAGGAAATACAGAGAACACCACAAAGATACTCCTCGAGAAGACCAACTCCAAGACACATAATTACCAGATTCACCAAAGTTGAAATGAAGGAAAAAATGTTAAGGGCAGCCAGAGAGAAAGGTCGGGTTACCCACAGAGGGAAGCCCATCAGACTAACAGCTGATCTCTTGGCAGAAACTCTACAAGCCAGAAGAGTGTGGGGGCCAATATTCAACATTCTTAAAGAAAAGAATTTTCAACCCAGAATTTCATATCCAGCCAAATTAAGCTTCATAAGTGAAGCAGAAATAAAATCCTTTACAGACAAGCAAATGCTGAGAGATTTTGTCACCACCAGGCCTGCCCTGAAAGAGCTCCTGAAGGAAGCACTAAACATGGAAAGGAACAAGCAGTACCAGCCACTGCAAAAACATGCCAAATTGTAAAGACCATCAAGACTAGGAAGAAACTGCATCAACTAAGGAGCAAAATAACCAGCTCACATCATAATGACAGGATCAAATTCACACATAACAATACTAACCTTAAATGTAAATGGACTAAATGCTCCAATTAAAAGGCACAGACTGGCAAATTAGATAAAGATTCAAGGCCCATCAGTGTGCTGTATTCAGGAAACCCATCTCACATGCAGAGACACACATAGGCTCAAAATAAAGGGATGCAGGAAGATCTAACAAGCAAATGGAAAACAAAAAAAGGCAGGGGTTGCAATCCTAGTCTCTGATAAAACAGACTTTAAACCAACAAAGATCAAAAGAGACAAAGAAGGCCATTACATAATGGTAAAAGGATCAATTCAACAAGAAGAACTAACTATCCTAAATATAGATGCACCCAATACAGGAGCATCCAGATTCATAAAGCAAGTCCTTAGTGACCTACAAAGAGACTTAGACTCCCACACAATAATAATGGGAGACTTTAACACCCCACTGTCAACATTAGACAGATCAACGAGGCAGAAAGTTAACAAGGATATCCAGGAATTGAACTCAGCTCTGCACCAAGCAGACCTAATAGACATCTACAGAACTCTCCACCCCAAATCAACAGAATATACATTCTTTTCAGCACCATACCACACCTATTCCAAAATTGACCACATAGTTGGAAGTAAAGCACTCCTCAGCAAATGTAAAAGAACAGAAATTATAACAGACTGTCTCTCAGACCACAGTGCAATCAAACTAGAACATAGGATTAAGAAACTCACTCAAAACCGCTCAACTACATGGAAACTGAACAACCTGCTCCTGAATCACTACTGGGTACGTAACGAAATGAAGGCAGATATAAAGATGTTCTTTGAAACCAATGAGAACAAAGACACAACATACCAGAATCTCTGGGACACATTCAAAGCAGTGTGTAGAGGGAAATTTATAGCACTAAATGCCCACAAGAGAAATCAGGAAAGATCTAAAATTGACACCCTAACATCACACTTCAAAGAACCAGAGAAGCAAGAGCAAACACATTCAAAAGCTAGCAGAAGGCAAGAAATAACTAAGATCAGAACAGAACTGAAGGAAATAGAGACACAAAAAACCCTTCAAAAAATCAATGAATCCAGGAGCTGTTTTTTTGAAAAGATCAACAAAATTGATAGACCACTAGCAAGACTAATAAAGAAGAAAAGATAGAAGAATCAAATAGATGCAATAAAAAATGACAAAGGGGATATCATCACTGATCCCACAGAAATACAAACTACCATCAGAGAATACTATAAACACCTCTACGCAAATAAACTAGAAAATCTAGAAGAAATAGATAAATTCCTCGACACATACACTCTCCCAAGACTAAACCAGGAAGAAGTTGAATCTCTGAATAGGCCAATAACAGGCTCTGAAATTGAGGCAATAATTAATAGCTTACCAACAAAAAAAAGTCCAGGACCAGATGGATTTGCAGCCGAATTCTACCAGAGGTACAAGGAGGAACTGGTACCATTCCTTCTGAAACTATTCCAATCAACAGAAAAAGAGGGAATCTTCCCTAACTCATTTTATGAGGCCAGCATCATCCTGATACCAAAGCCTGGCAGAGACACAACAAAAAAAAGAAAATTTTAGACCAATATCCTTGATGAACATTGATGCAAAAATCCTCAATAAAATACTGGCAAACCGAATCCAGCAACACATCAAAAAGCTTATCCACCATGATCAAGTGGACTTCATCCCTGGGATGCAAGGCTGGTTCAACATACGCAAATCAATAAATGTAATCCAGCATATAAACAGAACCAAAGACAAAAACCACATGATTATCTCAATAGATGCAGAAAAGGCCTTTGACAAAATTCAACAACCTTCATGCTAAAAACTCTCAATAAATTAGGTATTGATGGGATGTATCTCAAAATAATAAGAGCTATCTATGACAAACCCACAGCCAATATCATACTGAATGGGCAAAAACTGGAAGCATTCCTTTTGAAAACAGGCACAAGACAGGGATGCCCTCTCTCACCACTCCTATTCAACATAATGTTGGAAGTTCTGGCCAGGGCAATCAAGCAGGAGAAGGGAATAAAGGGCATTCAATTAGGAAAACAGGAAGTCAAATTATCCCTGTTTGCAGATGACGTGATTGTATATCTAGAAAACCCCATTGTCTCAGCCCCAAATCTCCTTAAGCTGATAAGCAACTTCAGCAAAGTTTCAGGATACAAAATCAATGTGCAAAAATCACAAGCATTCTTATACACCAATAACAGACAAACAAAGAGCCAAATCATGAGTGAACTCCCATTCACAATTGCTTCAAAGAGAATAAAATACTTAGGAATCCAACTTACAAGGGAGTGAAGGACCTCTTCAAGGAGAACTACAAACCACTGCTCAATGAAATAAAAGAGGATACAAAGAAATGGAAGAACTTCCCATGCTCATGGGTGGGAAGAATCAATATCATGAAAATGGCCATACAGCCCAAGGTAATTTATAGATTCAATGCCATCCCCATCAAGCTACCCATGACTTTCTTCAGAGAATTGGAAAAACCTACTTTAAAGTTCATATGGAACCAAAAAAGAGCCTGCATTGTCAAGTCAATCCTAAGCCAAAAGAACAAAGCTGGAGGCATGATGCTACCTGACTTCAAACTATATTACAAGGCTACAGTAACCAGAACAGCATGGTACTGGTACCAAAACAGAGATATAGACCAATGGAACAGAACAGAGCCTTCAGAAATAATGCCACATATCTACAACTATCTGATCTTTGACAAACCTGACAAAAAGAAGAAATGGGGAAAGGATTCCCTATTAATAAATGGTGCTGGGGAAACTGGCCAGCCATATGCAGAAAGCTGAAACTGTATCCCTTCCTTACACCATACACAAAAATTAATTAAAGATGGTTTAAAGACTTACATGTTAGACCTAAACCCATAAAAACCCTAGAAGAAAACCTAGGCAATACCATTCAGGACATAGGCATGGGCAAGGACTTCATGTCTAAAACACCAAAAGCAATGGCAACAAAAGCCAAAATTGACAAATGGGATCTAATTAAACTAAAGAGCTTCTGCACAGCAAAAGAAACCACCATCAGAGTGAACAGGCAACCTACAGAATGGGAGAAAATTTTTGCAACCTACTCATCTGACAAAGGGCTAATATCCAGAATCTACAATGAACTCAAACAAATTTACAAGAAAAAAACAAACAACCCCATCAAAAAGTGGGCAAAGGACATGAACAGACACTTCTCAAAAGAAGACATTTATGCAGCCAAAAAACACATGCAAAAATGCTCATCATCACTGGCCATCAGAGAAATGCAAATCAAAACCACAATGAGATACCATCTCACACCAGTTAGAATGGCAATCATTAAAAAGTCAGGAAACAACAGGTTCTGGAGAGGATGTGGAGAAATAGGAACACTTTTGCACTGTTGGTGGGACTGTGAACTAGTTCAACTATTGTGGAAGTCAGTGCGGCGATTCCTCAGGGGTCTTGAATTAGAAATACCATTTGACCCAGCCATCCCATTACTGGGTATATACCCAAAGGATTATAAATCATGCTGCTATAAAGACACATGGACATGAATGTTTATTGCAGCACTATTCACAATAGCAAAGAGTTGGAACCAACCCAAATGTCCAACAATGATAGACTGGATTAAGAAAACGTGGCACATATACACCATGGAATATTATGCAGCCATAAAAAATGATGAGTTCATGTCCTTTGTAGGGACATGGATGAAACTGGAAACCATCATTCTCAGCAAACTATCACAAGGACAAAAAACCAAATACTGCATGCTCTCACTCATAGGTGAGAATTGAACAATGAGAACACATGCACACAGGAAGGGGAACATCACACACTGGAGACTGCTGTGGGGTGGGGGGAGCAGGGAGGGATAGCATTAGGAGATATACCTAATGCTAAATGACGAGTTAATGGGTGCAGCACACCAACATGGCACATGGATACATATGTAACAAACCTGCACATTGTGCACATGTACCCTAAAACTTAAAGTATAATAATAAAAAAAAAGGTGCAGGTAAACAAACAAAAAAAAAGTCAAAATCTGGAACCTCACTTTCACATCTACTGAATTACAAATCTTAAGACAGACCTTGAAAGCAATGTTTTTAATAAGCAAACCAGGTGATTCATATCAGGCAAGCAACGGAAATGCTGCTGGAAACAAAGGTAGCAGAATGTTTTAAAAAGAGTTTAATGGTGTTATGAGCAAATTCAAAAGAGAAGAAAGTGGATTTTTGCTACCATGCTTCTATTTTGAGTAAGAATTTAAATGGACAGCAATACAGATCTGCAGCCTCTTCTTTACAATTCCAAAATTCATAAAATTCAACGTTGATGTAATATCAAAACTTGATCTGCTGCAGATGCTGCAGGGACTGTTATGTAATATGCCCTGCATTCACTATACAGTATTGCCTTTCTTAAATCCAAAAAACACTGAATTCAGGAAAACGTTTGGCCTCGAGGTTTTTGGATAAGATTATGCTCGTATAATTATGCTAATAGCAATAGCTAATATTTATTGAGATTAACTACGGTGCTGGTCATTACAGAAGCTGCATTTTATTAATTATCGTGTTTAGTAATTGTAATAACCCTGCGGTGTTGGTTGTGCAATATTAACATTCCTCATTTTATAGAAAAGGGAAAGTGAAGCTTTGAAAATTTAAATAACTTCAATGCTCAAGGTCACACAGCTTGTAAAATGACAGAGAAAGAATTCAATCCTCAACTCTGACTCCAGAGTACACATGTCAACCATGAGATTATTCAAAACAAGCCCCAGATTAAATATAAAACTGTTCATCCTCCTGTGTACCCAGTGACATACAGACTGATAATAAGTATGGCTTGCATGTTGTACTGCATTTGAGAGAGTGAAATGAATCATAGGGCTCTTTTTCCCACATTCATAGTAACTGAGATAGAACAGGATGTTAAGGAACCAGAGCCATCACTATCTGCAGAATACTTTTGAGGCCATCCTTATGCAGCACAGAAGCAAAGAAATGGCTCAGAAATGGCAGATCCTGGCCGGGCGCGGTGGCTCACGCCTGTAATCCCAGCACTTTGGGAGGCCGAGGTGGGCGGATCAAGAGGTCAGGAGATCGAGACCATCCTGGCTAACATGGTGAAATCCCGTCTCTACTAAAAATACAAAAAATTAGCAGGGCGCTGTGGCAGGCGCCTGTAGTCCCAGCTACTCGGGAGGCTGAGGTAGGAGAATCACTTGATCCTGGGAGGCGGAGCTTGCAGTGAGCCGAGATAGTGCCACTGCAGTCCGGCCTGGGCGAAAGAGCAAGACTCCGTCTCAAAAAAAAAAAGAAAAAAGAAAAAAAAGGCAGATCCTGGTTTTTGTGGGCTCCTCAGAGTAGGAAATCATCTCTGAGACAAATGGTGCAATTAACTCAGTGCTTAACTTAGGTTGTTGATTTTATCTAGTGGAAATAGCATGCTTTTTAGAGGCCAGGCCATCCCTGAAAAATTAGGCATGAATAACTGAAACATTCAGCCTTGTAAGTTTACCAATATGACTTCACATTGAAAAAGCACCTGGAGATGGACAAATAAAATATTCTAAAAAATCTATTATGTCTTTAATAGCTTCTGCATGCGAATCTCCCCTACACACTCTCACCTGGGTGACTACAGAAGCATACACATGCTCATATACACACACATTCAGACAAGGTCTTAGTAAAAAATATGCTGTTTCTGACAAGAAACGAGAACCAGCTTCATTCTGTCATTTGTAGCCTAGGAGATCTAAATCCATAACCTTCGAAGTAAGATATTGGAGGAAGAAAATACTAGAATTTCTGTTTATGGGTTTTTGTGTGTGGGTGTGTTATTAAAAATTTCACTTTCAGTTTTTTACGTGGTGAATAATATATTAGTACAGTGATTCATTCTTATTATAACTATATACACTTTAAAAAGGGTAGGAAAGAATAAAGTTTGGCATCTACTAAGCTAGATAAAGAAACAAAGAATTTTTTTTTTTTTTTTGAGACAGAGTCTTGCTCTGTCGTAATGACCCCATCTCGGCTCACTGCAACCTCCACCTCCTGGGTTCAAGCGATTCTTCTGCCTCAGGCTCCAGAGTAGCTAGGATTACAGGGGCCCGCCACCATGCCCAGCTAATTTTTGTCTTTTCAATAGAGACGGGGTTTTGCCATGTTGGCCAGGCTGGTCTCGAACTTCTGACCTCAGGTGATCTGCCTGCCTCAGCCTCCCAAAGTGCTGGAATTACAGGGGTGAGCCACCACACCTGGCCCAAATGAATGTTCTTATTCAGTAAATAGATTGAAAGAGTGAGATAAATACACATTACCTGGCATTCAGTCTACAAAATTTTCAGATTGAAGCATCACACAATAGCTAATGCTTATAGTTGTGTACAATAGGCTTTGCATAATTCCAGAACACCCTTCATATCATGGCCATTTTAAATCTCTACACTTAATCTATTTTTTCTGCAAATGGCAGAAAAGGATGGCTTTTGTAAGTGTCTGAGGTAGGGGCAGGACTGGTTCCCCTGCAGGGCATACCAACTCCCCTGTCACTCTCAAACCCGTGCTTCTGTCCAGAGATTATGAACATGGGGTCATGAGAACATATATGCTGGTTCTTCTGTCATGATATATCTTCTCCATTCCAAAGAAACAGTGTTAGGCTTTGTTCATTGTATTGTTGAAATCAAAATTCACTATACTCACATTTCCTTAATTTACTGATTTAGTAAATTATAACATAATTTATAATTTACTGTGACCATATATTACATGTGATCATAACAAATAAGAAGAATAAAGCAATGTCTTGCATGATGTACTTTTAGTGAAAGTATCAATTTAATTCACTGTTTTAGAATTGTTCCTGGGAATTGAGTAAATTTATTAGTTTGCAGTGTTAGGAATGCACACCATTAAAAAAAAAGTGACAACTGCCCATCATCAGTCTTCTGCACTTCTCCAAATTTATCGTGTTTCTAAAAGCTCCCGGTATTGGGTGTCATTCTTCTAGGTTCACAAAATTAAACTTACTTTATGAGGCTTGATGCTTTCTTTGTTATAACTCAGATTTTATTTCTGTCCTCTCTTTTCCAGTTTGGTGAGGTATCATTTGAATGGAGGCAAGAAAATGGAAATAAAGAAATTAGATCTTTTCTCTCATATGCATTAATTCAATGTGTGCAAGCAAATGGGGACATTTTTTGAATGGTGTTTTAGTTACATCCTGGGTAATATATGTTTTCTCAGGTAGTTAACTGACATTGTCTCTTAGACACAGAGCTCAACATTTTAAACTTTGTCTGACACATCTTTCAGATTGTGGACCTCTCTAGAGAGCAAATACTGTACCCTCTCTTAGCTCTTTTTCATAAAATGCCCATTATTGTATAATGCAAAATATTATAGTATATGGTCAGTATAAAGCTTAATTGATGTTTAATAGTCATATGAAGTCTTTACTTTGAAGAAAGAAATGCAACTTATTTAGATAAGTAGCATAATGGGTTTTCTGCTAAGCTAAGTTGGCAAAATGCTTTGTCATAATATCATATTCAACAAGAAATAGTTATTGTGATCTCACAAGAGACTTTCTGGGATAATAAGAATGTAAAGTATTTTGTTATGGAAAATGCCCATACGCAGTCTTTAGTTTTTAACATTCTGTGGTTTAGTTTTTAATTTATGTGGCTTAGCTTTTAATTCAGGTTCTCATCCACAGAAATTCTGTGCAGAGAAATACCTGTAATCAAATCCTAGCTCTGTCATGTACCAACCATGTGAACTTGACTAAATTGCTCAACTACTTAGAGTCTCAGTTTTCTCATCTATAATTTGGGAAATATAGTGTCTTCCTCAAAAGACAGATGTAAGGATTAAAACATATAACTTACAAAGGGTGCTTAATATAATTCCTGATACCTACTATGTGAATGGAGAATTTATATCCATGTTTATATTAATGTCTGGGCACCTTTCTCTGTGCCATCTCAGTAAGGTACTGCTTTTCCAGCTCATTAAATTAACCCTCTTTCTCTGGTTCTAAGTGATTACAAGGAGATCCCGTGCTCAGGCCTCCAATCACCTTGTTTCTCCTCTGACTGCAGGACACCTTTTGAAGTTAATTTCAGTTCTGTTTTAGAAAAAGCGATATCAAAAGAAAGAATAGGGTACAATCATTGGATTTGATGTTTCTTGCATTATAAAAATATTATATGAGTGTTTTCCCAGTCATAGTACTGGGTTCATTTTAGAGGAAAAAAAATTTGAAAGAATTAATCCTAGTTAAACAGAAACTTCTTCTTGTAAATTTGTTGGAGTTCATTGTAGATTCTGGATATTAGCCCTTTGTCAGATGAGTAGGTTGCAAAAATTTTCTCCCATTCTGTAGGTTGCCTGTTCACTCTGATGGTAGTTTCTTTTGCTGTGCAGAAGCTCTTTAGTTGAAAGTTCTTAATAAGCTCCTGTTAGGGGGTGCCATGTGCTGCAAAGGACTATATTATTGAGCATTTATATAGCAGCTTGCTTTACAAAGTAGTTTATAATTCATAATTACTTTTATACGTAATTTATAATTCATAAGGATGCTTTAATCTAAATTTTTATTGTTATCTCCATCTCTTAAATGGAGAAACAAAGGTAGTTAACTAAAGTCATGTAATATATCTAAGACCAAAAAGGAACTACCTCTGGGCCATTACTTTTCCAAGAGGAGATACGATCTTCATCTCTTTCTCACAAGGACAAAGAAGAGGAAATAAAACAGTAACACCCTACTTATCATAGTCACATTACAGAGTCACTGTTATGGGTGTTTATTTCTTTAGGATAATCAGCATTAATATTTGAATTTTGCTTTTTATACCAGATATGCAGAGTCTTTGCCTGGCTCATTTGCCTGCATCAGAAACATCTTTCACAATAATCTAAGTGAAATAGGGAAGTTTCTTTCCAAAAACAAACCTTTTCATCATGTATCCCAACCCTTACCACTCTGCAATTAGCAGTGCAATCCCTGTAAGCAGTAGTTTAAGGGGTGCGGTGAGGAGTGAGGTACTTCCTGCAGAGGTCTAGAAGTCCCCAAATTGGTCTAGGAGCAACATCCCCCTCTTCCTCCCTCACAAATTGGTCTTTCCTGCTTCAGAAAGTCTAGTGCATAAGGACATTTTCTGTCCTTCAAAGTCAACCCTTAATTACCCGTGAATAGAATTTCTCATTAATTAACTTCATTCTCTTCCTCATGCTATCCAAATTAATTTCCCAGTACTCCAAAATGCTATGTGCCCAAGGTTAGTCAAAATAGGTAAACATATTTCAGAAAATAAAAATATATTTACTTAATCTTCACAGCAATGGTTTGTGTTTATATTATGTATTTATTAATATATTTATATATACAATATATAAATTCAGTAAAAATTACTACATTATATGCTATTTATATATTCATGTTTATTATATATAATATATAAGAATACACATTGTGTATAAATATATTCATATATAACAATATAATATACATATTGATTTATAAATGATATATATACTCGTTTTATAGTAGTAAATGATAATAAACATATACTTTTACTATATGAACATATAGTATGTAACAAATGTATATATAATATATAAAAGCATTTTTTGCAGAACTGTATATTTTTATATATTAGTTTTAATATTACAGATAAATTTATGATTATTGAAACCATTTGAAAATAAGTTTCAGGCATCATGACACGTGAAATACTTCACCCTTGAACATGGCATATATCTCCTAAGAATAAGGCCATTTTTCTATATAACTATATTACAATAACATAAAAGCATAACAGTAATTCCTAATATGATATAATACCCAGTTTATATTGAAATTTCCCAAATTGTGACAAGAATGTCTATCAAAGCTGCTTCTGTTTTGTTTTGAACGAGAAATCAGATTGGATTCAGCCTCTAGATTTAATTCCAAACTTATTTGACCACCAAACTCTCCCCTTCTCCAAAAAGCTTGATGAGAGTGTGTGGTTGAACATACCTAGAGAACCAAGAATGCATAGCATAGAATAGTTTCTGAAAAATGTCCATCCAGCGCAAGACTGGCACACAGTGTGAATTAAGTAACAAATTGTCAGATGAACAATAGGTTGGAAGCAGGGTCAGCCAAGGAAGCATGACAAAGGCATTGCTCATCAGGCAGGTGCAGCACTGGGAAGAGAGGGTAGGTAATATGAGGTACAATGAGATGAGGTGATGGCACCAGGCATACATGTTTCCTTCTTTACAATTTTCCCCTCTGATTTCATGCTTGCATTAGACTAAAATACCTGTATAGTCAATTCCATAAACTCAAATGGATATCCACAGGCACACACATGCACACACTCGTACAGAGGTGGAGTGGAGAAGAAAAAGAGAGGGAAATAAACAAAGGAAAATGGGAAAGGAAAAATAAAGAGAAGAAGGGAAATAGTACTTTTGTTACCCAGTGTTTCAAGTTACCAACAAAGCCTCTAGGACATCAGCATACATATTGAAGACTTGCCAGTAAATTTCAAAGTAAGTGGTTTTTTTCTTTTGTGAATGAGACTCATAAGCGCTTCCTCTCCTACTTGAAGGGCAAAAGGCCAATCAAGGAATCAAGAAAGATTTTCAATATGAAGGCTTTTGATCAGACTTTTCTCTATAGCCTAGGTAAGGTGATAATAACTCTGTTTGATATCTCTTGGGGCCAGAATATTGATGATGATAGATTAAACACACTATGGCTGCAGCTACAGGAGTTAGAAGATTTTCTCTGCAACTCTATGGTTTAATACTTTTGTATTTACATATATCTAGCAAATAATCCTCCTGAAGGTTCTTTGGATTATCTGTAAAGATGGATGGTCTTTTACCATAAGGACTTAGTAAGACAGGGCCTGAAAGCACCTAGCCTAGGGTCTAGCACAGCACAATGTGCTTAATAGATGCTGCCTTATATGGTGAATGCTTTTTTCCCTTGAGTCACATCTTGGGGGAGAGGGTTGCAGTATATGAGAAACAAGCTATGATTCTGCTTGGTAGGAAGCAGAATACGAAAAAGTGACAGAGATGCACAGGTTTCTGTGACTCGCAATTCAACTCTCATCAAAAGAAGTGGTAGGGATTTTTTATGGGAAAATGATCCAAGACTTTAACCTGGTAAATTTCACTTTGAGTCTTTAGACTACTGTCGTCAAATTTAAAGAATTCTTTAAAAACGCTTTACGTATTCCTTCTTGTCATCTTTTTTTTTTTTTGCAATTTTATAACTTTATTTGAGGTATTTGACGATCAGTGATTAGTTCTCATCCACACTATCTGTAGATTTTTGAAAGTGGTTAACAGGTACATAGGTAACCAAACTATAGAGCTTATTTGGTGAATCTTCATCCTCATTACATTTTCTGGACAACCAAACACGGATTCGGTTTGGGATTTTCCTTATTCCTTTGGCCCAGACAGCTGTGTTGAGCCTGGTATCAATGCCCACATCTGGAGTTCCCATTTCCTTCATGGCAACTTTCTGAATTGCTTTGAGTGCCTGAGGGGCACTCTTCTTGAAGCCCACTCCATGGATGCGCTTGTGAATGTTGATGATGTATTCTCGGGTCACCACTTCGTTGATGGCAGAACGGCCCTTTTTCTTCTCTCCACCCTTCTTTGCGGGAGCCATTCTGCCAGGTCCAAGTTGGAAAGGAAAAGCACGAGGGATTCCTTGTCATCGTTCTCTAAGTGTACAAGAGTTACAATATGACTACTATAATGTGTCTCTAGTAGGTCTGCAATAGGGTAAACATTATTGCATGCTAAATGGTATTTTAGGACTTTAATTCAACTCATCTTTAAAACAAGTAAGCAAGTTTGACAATATGTGTTTAAAGTGTGGTAAATTTAAAAAAAGAATTTGTCAATCAAAGCTTTAATAGCATTGAGTTAGAAGGCATGTCTTTCAAGATTCTGAAATTCTTAATGAATTTGGTCTTAAATTCTATCTTGCCAATCAATTTAATGTGAACATTCATACATAAAGCCAATTTTTTCCTGAATTATGGCATTAATCCAAGTCAATAGGGAGATCTAGTGGCCCTAATCACTTTTAGTAAGCTGTATTTAAACATCTTAGGATAATATGTTGCTCAGATAGCTGCCATATCCAGTCTCTGTTTTCACCAATATGCTGAAGTAGTATTCACCAGTTCCAATGATACAGCTTTTTTTTTTTTTTTCCAAAAGAAGTCTACCAACAGCAAATTTAAGCATCTCATTCAAGTTCCCTTGTAAGGAAAACAAATAGCAATATAATGGCTATAAAACACCAGAAAGAAAACAACTTGGAATGACTTTAGAGAGACAATTTCAAAATTCTAGCTGTCAGTGCCTTAATAATCTAAATTGTTTGTAAGGAGGTTTATTTGTTCATTCTATAATTAATATATATTGTCACTTTAGAGAAAATTTGGAAAATATAGAAACATAGAAGAAAATGCAATGAATAGCTGAACTATTTCATTGTAATTTTTATCCTATCTCAAATATAACAAAATGAAAGTGATTCTTGCAATTTTGTAGAGTTTGGAATACAGGATGGGGAAAGGCAGAAGAAACAAAGAGAAAAGAACAACATTACAGAACGTTATGGAGATAAATGGCATACCTAAGAATGACAGCTTTGCCATTGTATGTTGTTCTTTACTCGAAATACTCTTGCTATTCAAGATCTGGGCCTTGCTTGGCTGTAATCTGCCATTCTTGCCAAGTGTGTGTGGTATTTTGGGGATGTGGACAAATATCCACAGGAACTTGGCTGAGACCTACAGATATATTTTTACCTCCAACAGCAAACAACCAGGGCATTAACTTGCTCTACCATTTAGCACTTTACATTTGAACCACAGCAGGCCAGTTTAGTGTGGTCCTTTGTGAACCAAAATTAGAGTGCTGTAATCTGCCTTTCAGGCTTTGATTTTTTCCAAGATTTATAAAGAAAGACATCATAGAATTTAGAGATAGATAAACTCTCAGAGATATAATTATTTTGCTTAATAAATAAGGAAAATTTGATGCAGCGGAAAGCACAGGATGAAAAGCCCGGGATTTAATTAGCCGTGAAGCTCTGGGCAAACCACATAACCATTCTGAGATTCAAGTCTCCTCATCTGGAAATTGATGGAATTGACCACAATAAATTTGAAGTGTCATTTAGCTTTCATATTCCAATAACCAATTTTGTGATTCTATGAAAGTGGAAAATGTAAGTAGTTTTTGATAAAATTCTTCATATGAAACTATGGAACTGAGACTTGTTTGCTCTTTGGTCAAGGCTTAATGACTTAGGCTACATTGGAAGTGCCTACGCTATATCAAAGGAGAGGGAATACAGTAATTAGCCCTGCCATGTCTGATCTGGTAAGGTATTGATACAAGGTAAAATGGAAAACAGGATATCCCATAGAATAATTTGGTATGGTTGATACCTGCCCTCATTTTCTCTCTTGTAATAAAAATTGAAGGATGTGGGTATTAACGGATAGCAAAAGATATGTCACCTTCAAACAAGGGTTGATTCTTCACATGTTCATAAGGAGTAAGAGTGGTATGGCATTTCCTGCTCCAAAACTTTGCACACAGTTCCCACTCTCTGGGATGAATTTGAACCAACAAAACCTACTTCTTCTAAGAGGTCTCTCCTGATTATCCAGCTATCAAGGGCTGTCTCCCTTTTCTAAACTCCAATAGTACTTGCTGTGGGTGTTCCCCATTTTTAGCTTAACATTTAGGTTTTGTTTTATTGGTTCTTTCCTCAGTGCTAGGCTTCTTACTTTTCCATACACCTGTGAGTCCTCAAGAGAAAGAGACCCTTTAGTGCTTGGAAAAGTTAGCACTAAGCCTGCTGCAGGTACATTTCTCCATTGGCATCGAGATTAAAGGGACTTACGTTCCACTTTGCATGGTTTGGAATGGACAACAATGGGAATGATTCTTTCATTCTGCCATCCTTTAATTCTCCCTAGAAAGTGATCCAAATTTTTAAGGAAAAAGAATTGAGCACCGTCTGCAATCCCCAAGATATACTTTGCTGCTTAACTCAGCTTTGAATGAAAACTCGGTTGAAAATATTTTCTTCCTTCTGTCTTTTGAAAATGGAAAGACCAAATGGAAAAAGACACAGGTCATACATATTCACCTATTCTAGTCAATGATTTAAATATAAACACTTCACAGACAAAGAACCAAAAATGAGGGAAAGCATTGATTAGTGAACCTTGTACATCCTGCTTAGAGATCAAAGGGGCCAATGAGCAGGGATCAAAGTAGGGGGAAATTCAGAATGTAACACCCTTGCAAAGCGATGTTTCTCACGATGTGGTATGGCTTAATCAGAGCCACTCCATTCAGCAGCTGCAAAGAGGAAAAGGAAAACAACTGTGAAAATTATTAATTAGGTAAGCTTATGCTCTGTGTGCCTTTCATGAAATAGAGCCATTTCAGCAGCTTGTGCCAGCTTTCAGTAGAGAGGTATTTTTGGAGAAGACCAACCTGTGCTGCAGGGAGGTTCCTTTTAGAAATGATCACAAAAGCACCTTGTTGCAGCAACCAGACAACCACACCTAGCTTGACTCAGTCTGCAAAACTCTTATTATACATTGTGAGGCTAGCTCACACCACAGGAATATGCTTCTAAGCTACTTCATTTGCAAAAGTTTAAAAAATTCCTTAAAGCAACCAACTCAGAATGTTACAAAGATTTAAGTAGCAGTGCTCAACATCTGAATAATGTTTTACAGTTTTCAAAATGTTTTCATGCATATTCTTTTATTTGTTAATCATAACCTTACTCGAAGCTAAATAATCTGCTGTTGGGATGCAAAGTTGGTAATTAGCCGAATAAGGACACACATCCTGGTCTGTTGAGTGTAGTGATACTTCTACATATGCCAGGTTATAAAATACAAAATTTCAGAAAAACATTAAAGTTGGCAATATGAATTAACACAAACAGTAAGGAACTTGGAAAGGAACAATAAATGAATGGAAGAGGTTCACTGCTTGGATCTGAGCTCTAGCAGGGTAATGATAGAGATATTTTGAAAACCACGGGCTAGGTGCGGTGGCTCATGCCTGTAATCCCAGCACTTTGGGAGGCCAAGGCGGGCAGATCGCAAGGTCAAGAGATTGAGACCATTCTGGCCAACATGGTGAAATCCCGTCTCTACTAAAAATACAAAAATTAGCCGGGTGTGGTGGTGCCCGCCTCTTGTCCCAGCTACTTGGGAGGCTGAGGCAGGAGAATTGCTTGAACCCAGGAGGTTACAGTGAGCTGAGATTGTGCCACTGCACTCCAGCCTGGCGACAGAGCGAGACTCCTTCTCAAAAAGAAAAAAAAAAAAAAAGAAAAGAAAAGAAAATCACTTTGTATCTAAGTCCATAAATTTTAGACTCTGTGCAGATCAACCATCACCTTCTGTAAATGCATTCTTTTCTCCATAGTGCATACAGTTGATTAGGTTTAAGCTTTTGTTATTTATAATCACATTCCAGATATATCTTCCTGAAGGGCACTCAAGTCAGCAATTCCATTTACAGATTATCAGTAAGAGTGGGTTTCTCCTGCAAATGGCTTATCTCATTCATTATTCTGCCTTTCTCCTAATTTTATCTTAATTTCACTTTTGGAGGAAATCTTGCCATTGCCCTCATTATCCATGGCTTTTGTGACTCAGTTATTAATGTCACTAGCATTTTCCAAAATTTGTCTTTGTCTCTTTTTTTTCTTTCTGAACTTATTTTTTAAATATTCTGTTTCCTCAGATCCCCCTCCCCCATTTCTTCCTCTTGCAGATAATTTAGTATTGCATTATAAGAATTCTACACTCTATGTCTTCCATTTCAGAAACTTAAGGTACAGGGTTCATGCTTCTTTTTTCTTCAGAGTTTGTGCAATCAACTCTCTATGTTCATTTTTTCCCACTTCTGCCATGCTACCATGCTGCCAGGACACCATGATCACTTTTTCTCATTCAGTTTTAAAACAAATTCCTTTTTCTGAGACCGCATTAGGTTTCCTCATTACTTCTTGTACCTCCCTTGGGAAGGAAGTGAAGACATAATAAGAAACTGCCAGATACATTGGTTTTACCGTAGTGTGTTGCATTGGAGTTCCCCATTGCTGCTGGATCTTTCCCCCATGCCAATGTTAGGATCTACATCTTGTATAGTATAGCAAGTATAGCATCAGTTTCCTTTATGTGGTCATATAGTATGTAACAATTGTTCTTTTTATTCAGTGGCTTCTTGTATGCTTCAATTTACCTGATCATGAATTTCTATATAGTATGTATTAATTGTTTTGGAGATCTGAGAAACCAGAGAAGTTTTCTGAGGACATGCTGTTACACTCATTGTGATGATGGCAGTGTTGATAGTGGCTCAACTGTCCTGTTGTTTAGCTGTGCAATCACAGGAATTAAGAATACCCGTAGATGTTCTGCAACGTTCTCTTTGTCTTCCTACAGAGCAATGAAGTAATGAGAGATACAGTGTTTGGGATGTGAGATTTTTATTCTCAACTATAAAGGTGAGGAGCATAAGGATGACATATGGATCTTTCTCTCTTTGTTCCTTAACATGGAAGAATGCACACCATCTGCTTCAGCTGGAAACTATTAGTCCAGGAAGTTTGACTGTCCTAGAAATTCCCTGTGGACCCACATGACTTGTCTGTGACTAGCTATTTTTTTCCTGTTTGTTTTAAAATTATTAATTTTAATTATCCTACATTTTTAAACTTCTTTTCTTTTCTTTTGGGTGACACAGTATATCTTAATACTATGTCTTAATACCTCTTTTTCTTTGATATCCAATTACATTGACTTTTTATATTTTGTCACTTTTAGTCACTTTTTTCTCATTTAATTTTTTATATCTAAATTAACACTTTGAACTTTTCATTCATCTTTGTCCATTTTTCTCTAGCTGGTTTTTCTACATATATTTTAAAATCTCACTTGTTTTGTTGCTTATTTTTTCTTCTCTAACTTAGCAAACACATATCAATCACCTCCTATATGTTAGACATCATTTATTCCTCGTATATTTTATCAGAAATAAGATTAGATCTATTTTAGACATTTAGCACCAATCTACCTCTTTCTCTTTCTCTTCTCCTGGCCAAATCTGTTCCTATTCAATAATATATACTTTAAAAATCTATTCCTATATAAATTTTAAGTTTTATCCTAACAACTTATCAATCAGTATTTGTTATTCTACATCATAAATCTCAAATTTTATTTTTCCATGATGTGTGCATTGATATATGAACATCTGAGATTACAAGTGTGTGTATTTTTTCAATCCCCTTCCAAGTTTATTATTTCTTATATGTATTACTGGATCCTTTTAAATTTTCCCTAAATTTTTCCCCTGATCTCTTCTGGTGGTACTGTTGATTCTCAGTCAAATTGGCATGAATGGTGGTCTCCATGGGGTGCTACATTCTGGGTATGTGCTTAAGAAACACAGCATACCTTGATATTGGTCATTCATTGTGTGTCAATCACACTTGGTATATTTATTCTTTCCGGATAAATACTAGTTTTTGTTGTTGTTGTTGTTCTTGTTTGTTTTGTTTGGTTTTGATGGAGTTTTGCTCTTGTTGCCTAGGCTGGAGTGCAATGGGGCAGTCTCAGTTCACTGCAACCTCCACCTCCCAGGTTCAAGCGATTCTCCTGCCTCAGTCTCCCAAGTAGCTGGGATTACAGGCATGTGCCACCACACCCAACTAATTTTTGTATTTTTAGTAGAGACGGTGTTTCACCATGTTGGTCAGGCTGGTCTCGAACTCCTGACCTCAGGTGATCCACCCACCTTGACCTCCCAAAGCACTGGGATTACAGGCATGAGCCACCGCACCCGGCCTAAATACTAGGTTTCTTAGAACTTAGGGTTAGTTCCTGTTTATTAAGCTGATTATTTATTCATTCAACAAATGTTCCTTGAGTGACTTTTGTATGTAGATTCTATATGAGGTGTGTCACATTTATTCCTTATAGATATACCTTATATGCCAGTGACTCTCTGTTCTCTCCCTCTTCTATGCACACCTACAGAGTTACTACAGGAAAACTTGGTTTCTCTTTCTCTCCTTATTCTGTATCCTATTATTTTACTGAGTATTTTCTTGTAATGGTTTGGAGTCTTGACTGTGTCATCAGATACATGGTTTCCTGACTTCTTTTCTACATTATATTACTTTCATTCTACTAAGGAACTCATTCTCTTTGTTAAACCAAAATGTTAAGAGGCCTGTCTCATCAAGCAATGTGGACACATAGCTGGTACTTGCTGCAGAAGGAAGACAAATGTGACACATTCCTTTAAACTGTTTGGAAATAGGCCCCTTAGTTTCTATATATTTTTTTCGTGGTTAGTGTTGAATCTCAAATGAAATTAGCAAGCTTTGTAACTCCTCTTGATAGTGCTTCCAGAGATGACCCTCTAAGTGAACAATTCTCACCTGTTTGGTTCAGGCTTTGATCTTCTGGGGTTATAAGAGTTTGCTTTATATATAAGCCACTCCCTTCTCCCTCTATCCTCAACTGCTTCCCTCCACCAGGCAATGCACAGTTGGTTGGCAATTGCCAGCAAATGACACCAACTGCTACCCAACTTCTATCTTCACAGAATAGCCACCAGATTGCAAGAAAATTACTCAGCTTTCCGATTCTCTAGCTTTTGCTGCAAGGACAATTGGCATTGGTTCATTACTAGGTTCATTACTTTTTAAATGTTAGGCCTTAGTATGAAGGAAGGTTACTTCTAGGATCTGAGTGTTTGAGATCAGGTGATCTCATCATCCTAGAGAGAAAATGCCATCAATCATCTTAAATGTTATCGGGGACAATGTTCTATGTTTAAATGGACATATAATTTAATTTACAGAACCACTTTGCATTTGATAAGAACTGAATCACAACTTGTTGAAAGTTTGTTTGAATGAACACTCAACATGTAATATGGTTAAGAGATTTTGTCTATGTCAGAAAGTCCAAATATACGAAATTCAAACATATTTTTGGAAATTCAAATGCAATAGAATCACCAACATGCACTGGTAATTAACGAAAGTGGGCAGCTCAGTTCAGGCAATAATTATTATTGATAATAACTGAAATAATAGGATTTTAAGTATCATGCCAATTGTTCTTTCTTGTTTATTGCATTATTAATATTGCTATGGACACCAATATTAAAGAGTCATTTTATTTAAGTTTGTAGTTGCGAGCTCAACTACTGAAACTTCTCACTTTAAAGAAAAGCCTTCTCAGACCATAAAAACTTCACCATGTCAAATTATCATAGACTGTCTCAAAGTTAAAGCAATTTCACTCTGTCACTATTTTATTGATAATTATTTTACTTTAGGAAGATACTCTCACTTTTGGGGTGTTAAAATTATTTTACATAATTGATGTAAGAGAGTTGTGACAAGAGCTTATATGTCTTCACTAGTCGTATTGAATATTTTGTGGAAAAGTTATGTGATTAAATAACTTTGGAAATACATGCATCTTTATCTTGGAGACACACTTGGTTTAACCTAGCATATCAGTGTCAGAATGGAATTTTAAAGATACATAACTGATAGTCTTCATGAACTATTCACTCTCTTTTTTGTTCTGTCACAGACACTCCATATTTTAAACACATTTTGAAGATACACACTGATTTATCTTTTTGTTCCAACCAGTCCCTAGTATAAAATAATTTAGGAAAAATTCCTGTTCATAAATACTTGTTTTAGAAATTAAAATCTATTTAGGTCTTTTTGAATATATCTGCCTTCTTTGCCACAATACAATTTTCTATCAAGTAAACCTTTAATCCAGTAAGTATTGAATGATTTACCACTCACTAGCAAGCCCTACTCTCTGAGCCTCAATATCAAGCATTTACACGTTAAAAATGGTTTGAAAAATCTAATGTTAAAATTAAGAACAAATATAGTTATAAATGATGGAGAATACTGTATCAGGAATCCGGAGCTGGGTTATAGTCTTGGCTTTAACAACCTAATGACCTTGGGTAAGCTACTCAACTTTCTCCAACATCAGTTTCTTCATTCTTGCATCTAAAAATATGTGTCCAATTTGAATTTTACTATGCAGTATGGGGTGTAAGGAACGTCACATCTTTTATTTCACTAAGTAAAATTTACTTTGTTTCCATACCCCTTCCTAGAAAGTAGGCAGGCATTTAAACCATCACCATTATTGGGGATCCTCATCTCCTCATCCTCCAAGGTTGTATGAAAGCCTGGAGTTCTTAGGTAGTTCAGAGTATTCAGGGAGGCGCTTCTATCTTTGCCCAGAGTGGTCAGTGACAAAATGCTCATTGTCCAAGCTGGCTAATCCCTTGAAGGCAGTAGCTGTGTTTCTCTGGGGGTGGAAGTGGAGCATAGGAGATTTTTCCTGGCTGGAAGTCATGGAATTTCTGGTCTTGCTGCACACAAGGCATGGCACCATCATGCTCACTGAGGTTCTGTCATCGCCTCAGGGCGTATGGTGCCCAAAGACTTTAACAGGTAAAATTGCCCTAAGTGGGCTGTGCGTGGTGGCTCACGCCTGTAATCCCAGCACTCTGGGGGGCCAAGGCGAGTGGATCACCTGAGGTCAGGAGTGTGAGACCAGCCTGGCAAACATGGCGAAACCCTGTCTCTACTAAAAATACAAAAATTAGTTGGGAGTGCTGGTGCGTGCCTGTAATCCCAGCTACTCTGGAGGCTGAGGAAGGAGAATTGCCTGAACCTAGGAGGCGGCCGTTGCAGTGAGCAGAGATTGCGCCACTGCGCTCCAGCCTGGGAAACAGGGCGAGACTCCGTCTGAAATAATATAAAATTAAATTAAATTAAATTAAAATAAAATAAAATAAAAAATAACATAATGCCCTAAGCTGTCTATATCAAACAGATCATACTGAGATATTATGACTGTTCCTGGATGCAGCTATCAGGAAGAATGTAGACAAGTCCCCAGAACTCAAAAAACTCACAGGCCTTTATCTCCATTGTCTCTGGAAAATTTTGCCCCAGGCCAGGCCCTGTTGTTTTTTTTCATCTGTCCACGGGCAGGTCTTTCTTCCCCATCCTACCTCCTTGCTGAATGCCCCTTTTGAGGATCTTTAGGAACTCAGTGCTGGCCTTTCTGTTCCATAGGTGTGTCTGGAAAGAATGAGATCCTAGAAACTAATAAATGTTTTGTGAATAAAATCCTTTAAAAAGTCATTTTTTTTTTCTTTCCCATACTCATTCACCTGGTTAAGTATTATAGTTAGTGGTATCAAAACAAAGGTGTATCTGAAAGAAGGTAGCTGTCCTTGCCTGGGGAAGTCAGAAGTCTCTGATTATTTTGTAGACGTGTCTCATTTTCTTAGCCTATATAAGTGGCTTTCAATTCTATCTTATACTCAATTTTAATATGGAGTTATGTCTTTATTCCTCAGTTCTCCCTCCTGCCAGACAAGCTTACTTGGGGCCTATTTGAATCCACTCGAATGTATTCTCTGTTGCACTAGAAAAGCTAGAAAGACAAGAACCAGTTAAGAAAGAGTTGTTGATATGGTTTGGCTGTGTCCTCACCCAAATCTCATCTTGAATTGTAGCTCCCATAATTCCACGTATTGTGGGAGGGACTCAGCGGGAGATAATTGAACAATGGGGGCGCTTTTCCCCATACTGTTCTCATGGTAGTGTATAAGGCTCACAAGATCTGATGATTTTATAAGGGGTTTCCCCTTTCACTTGGCTCTCATTCTCTCTTGTCTACTGCCATGTAAGATGTGTCTTTCACCTTCTTCCATGATTGTGAGGCCTCCCTAGCCACGTGGAAGTGTGAGTCCATTAAACCTCTTTTTCTTTATAAATTACCCAGTCTCAGGTATGTATGTCTTTATCAGCAGCGTGAAAACAGCCTTATACAGTTGTACTCTCTTCTCTACTAATCAACCAAGATTTGGAATAATATTTTCTTTTCTGAGCTGAATAGTGTGAAGATTAAACTGGTCCATATCCAGGATATAGCTATATGGATAGTAAAATATTTCTATTTGAAATTTGAGAAATAGTTAATTTGGGTAATATATTTAGGGAAAACTATAATCATTCTTTTGTTCTATGTATTGTCTTGTGCATGCGTGTGTGCATGTGGGTGTACATGTGTGTCTCCAAAGGCATAATTTAGTTTCACTCTGAGATATTAATGGTGGATATTATAGAGTGAAAATTTCAACTTCAGAGTAAGTGTCAAAGTCAAATAAAATACAGATGAATCTCTGAAATTAAAACATTTTGTTGGGGAAGAAAGAATTGCAATTCAGGGCATACATGCAGACTGGATGGTCTTTGCCATGTCCAAAGATCAAAGAGAAGGTTAGCGGTTTTATTTAAAAAAAAAAAAAAAAAAGAGAGAGCGAGAGAGAGAAATGAGGCTCGGCACAGTGGCTCACACCTGTAATCCCAGCACTTTGGGAGGCTGAGGCAGGCGGATTACCTGAGGTGAGGAGTTCGAGACCAGCCTGTCCAACATGGCAAAACCCCGTCTCTACCGAAAATACAAAAATTAGCTGGGCGTGGTGGTGTGCGCCTGTAATCCCAGCTACTTGGGAGGCTGAGGCAGGAGAATCTCTCATACCAAGGAGGCAGAGGTTGCAGTGAGCCAAGATTGTACCACTGCCCTTGAGCCTGGGCTATGGAGCGAGACTGTCTCAACAAATAAATAAATAAATAGAAATATTATGTATTGCTCTTTGAGAAAGTCCATTGGCACTGGTAAGGTTTCGGGAAAAATGACAAGTTTAGATTGGTAAGTGACAGAAGTGAGTAAAACTATTCTTAGAATTGCAAGATGTTGTTTCAGAAGCTATTAGATAAAACTGGTTTCAGGTTACAGCAGGCAGTTTCAGCAGCCAGGCTCACAGAGAATTACATTCTTGGATCACTGTTATTGTGCCCTGAGTGCTTTCTCCCCCAGCCTTTTGACTCTGTTTCAGTTTGGTATAACAAGAATGACCCAATTTGTATGATCAACTTTTGCAGTAAGGAAATACATTTTGTCAATTATATTTTCTGAAAAGGAAGCAGACAGTCTCCCTAAAGCAGTGCATTTTCTGTCCTTGAAGATCTTAAACTGGATTCACTGTACTCATGGGCCAGATAGAGTATAGAAATGATTCTTGTATTGAATCCATAGTTGTACTCCATGGCCTCCAAAGCCACCTGTCACCTCCTGCCTCTGCACACACACACACACACACACCATCCATTAGATGCCCCCCTAGCCCCTAATTCTAAGATATCTAAAAATGCTGGGCCCATAGATAATTCTCAATCATTGGATTATAAATGATTTGGAGGGTTTTTTTAAGACTATATGAGTGTAAAATATAAGCAGTTACATCATTTTGATGGAAATATGATGATGATCTGGAAGCATAATTATTATACTACTCACTTCCTTATATCAACTCTGTTGGATTGATTTTAAGACTATTTCCTCCATCTTTCCTTCATGCACCTGAAGTCAATTCCACACAGACTTCACATAGAATTAATGTTTAAGTTTTGTTCTGTGCTGAAATCCTAACAAATATTCCCGACCAGTCTCAGAATTTCAGTTTGCAAAAAGATACAAGTGACTGCATATCCTGACATATGCCAATTGTACCCATCGGTTTTTTTTGTCTTGTCTTGTCTTTTTTTTTTTTGGAAATCCTGGAGCCCAGATTTCTTTCTTTGCCTTAAGTCTTAGTCTAGGTGTTTTCTGTGTTTTTTTTTCCTATTCTGTTTCTCTTATGTTTTAAAAGTGGCCTCTCAACCTTTTCCCACTTACTTTCCTTGGTCTACAAAGCCAAAGGGGAGGCAAGAAAATGTATATATTGTTGGGTGGCTTTCAGATAACCATAATGCACATCTTGGTGCCCTCCCCTACTCCCCATCCAGTGACCTGGAACATAAGCCAAGTAGATTTTAGCTGAAGCTAAAAACTGTGCATCAGGTTAGGCAGTCTGTTGGCTTTCTTTACCTTTTAAATTGACATTCAATTATTCTGTTGTATTTTAAAGTAAAACTGTCCTTACTGACAAAGTAAAGCTGTGTCAAACCTCAAGCCAATTAAAACCACATGAAAATAAACTCAATCCTGGTATTGGTAAAAGGGACTAGGCTCTTTTTGAAAAAAATAATGTGGTACCTCTTGAATATTCAATGTAATGCTTATGCATAATGGCCCAGTAATGTTCCCAGAAATATTCATAATACCTTTCTGATTTGACTATATCTTGAGGAAGTTACCCAGGGACACACAGATTTTGGTTTGGGACACCATCTCCTCTCCTCGCAGAAAGCTAGTGAGAGGTGGGCAGAGGAGAGGAGGTGACAAGTGAATCCCTCCAACGATTTACTGGAAATTTGTTCCCAAATTTTCAGGCCTGGAACATTGGATTTGTTATATTCATCATTTAATTGAACTGCATTTTTCTTTTCTATCAGTTTGCATTTACTTCCTCCTTACCTAGTGTCTGAATTATATACCTTGCTTTTAGTGTTTATTTATTAAATACCGTTTAGAGGGCACAGTTGTGTGATAGGAACTTACAATTTTATTTCATATTCTACAGTTAAAAAATGGCAAATATGCTGCCACATACATACATTTTATTTGAACTTAACATTTTTACTGTTTTAATTTGTGATTTGGACCACTTTTCTTGAAAGTAAATGGACTTTAATAATAAGAGTTTATATAACGATATACATAAGTACATATTGTTATTTTATACTTATATTGTCCTTGGCTTAAAAAATACATAATTATAAAGTATAAATTATGTAATTTATATGTAGTTTTTTTTAACTATAAAAAGAACTACATATTATGCAAACTTTTAAAATGATCCCTACCTCCTGTATTCATGCCCTTCCTAGCAATTCCCTTCCTATCAATTGTGGGCTGAACCTAATGACTTGCTCCTAATGAACAGAATATGGCAAAAGTGAGAAGATGTCCTTTCCATATTAAGTTATAAAATATCATGACTTTTGCCTTGCTGGCAGATGCTATCTTTTACTAGCTTTGATGAAGCAAGCTGCCACGATGAAGAGCCTCATATTTCAAGAAACTGAAGGTGGCCTCTGTTCAACAGCCCGCAAGGAAGTGAATCTTATCAACAACCACTAAATGAGCTTAGAAGCAGATCCTGCCCCAGTTTAACCTTGAGATGACTGTGAACATGCACTAAAAACCTAACTGCAGCCTTGTGAAAGGTGCTGAGCTACAGGATCCAACTAAATTATACCTACTCACAGAAACTGTGAGATAATAAATGCATGCTCTCTTAAGATGCTAAATTTTGGGATAATTTGTTATGCAGCAATAGTTAACTGACACAGACTATATCCTTATCCATTGCTTTAGTCAGTCATAGCTTCTTTCAGGTCTCCTGGGAGATTTTTATTCTCTCTCTCTTTTTTTCTTTCCAACTTTTATTTGGGTTCAGGGGATATATGTGCAGGTTTGTTACAGGGTAAATTGCATGTTGCAGGGGTTTGGACACATTATTTCATCACTCAGGTACTGAGAATAGTACTGGATAGGTAGTTTTTTGGTTCTCACCCTCCTACTACCCTCCATCTTCAAGTAGGCCCCAGTGTCTTTTGTTTCCTTCTTTGTATCCATGTATACTCAATGTTTAGCTCCCTTTCATATAAGTGAGAATATGTTGTATTTGCTTTTCTGTTCCTACCTACATTAATTCACTTAGGATAATGGCCTCCAGCCTTAACCACGTTGCTGCAAAGGACATAATTTCATTCTTTCTTATGGCTGCATAGTGTTCCATGGTGTATATGTACCATATTTTCTTCAACCAGTCCACCATCAATGGGCATCTAGGTTGATAGGTTGATTCCGTGTCTTTACCACTGTGAATAGTGCTGCAATGTACATATGACTTCATGTGTCTTTATGGTAGAACGATTTATATTCCTTTGGCTATATACCCGATAATGGGATTGCTGGGTTCAATGTTAGTTCTACGTTCTTTGAGAAATATCCAAACTGCTTTCCACAGTGGCTGAAGTAATTTACATTCCTACTAGCAATGTGTAAGCAGTATCTTTTCTCTGCAACCTCATCAGCATCTGTTATTCTTTGACTTTTTAATACTAGCCATTCTGACTGATGCGAGATGGTATCTCATTCTGGTTTTGATTTACATTTCTCTAATGATTAGTGATGCTGAATATTTTTTCACATGCTTGTTGGCCACATGAATGTCTTCTTTAGAGAAATGTCTGTTCATGCCCTTTGCTCATTTGTAATGAGGTCATTTGGGATTTTTTGCTTGTTAATTTGTTTAAATTCCTTATAGTTTCTGGATATTAGACCTTTGTGAAATGCAGTTTACAAATATTTTCTCCCATTCTGTAGGCTGTCTTTTTACTCTGCTGATAGTTATTTTTGCTGTGCAGAATCTATTTAATTTAATTAGGTCCTATCTGTCAATTTCTGTTTTTGTTGCAACTGCTTTTGGAGTTTTCATCATGAAATCCTTGCCAGGATCTATGTCCACAATGGTATTTCCTAGGGTTACCTCTAGGGCTTTTATAGTTTTAGGTTTTATATTTAAGTCTTTAAATCCACCTTGAGTTAATTTTTGTAGATGGTAAAAGCAAGGAGTCCAGTTTCAGTCTTCTGCATATGGCTAGCCAGTTATTCAAGCACCATTTTTTGAGCAGGGAGTCCTTTCCCCATTGCTTGGTTTTATCGACTTTGTTGAAGATCCGATGGCTGTAGTTGTGCAGCTTTATTTATGGGTTCTCTAACCTGTTCCATTGGTCTATCTGTCTGTTTTTGTACCAGTACAATGTTGTTTTGGTTACTGTGGCCTTGTAATATAGTTTGAAGTTGGGCAATGTGATACCTCTGGTTTTGTTCTTCCTGCTTAGTATTGTTTTGGCTATTTGAGCTCCTTTTTTGGTTCTATATGAATTTTAGAATAGTTTTTCTTATTCTTCAAAAATTGTCATTGGTGTTTTGATAGGAATAGCATTGAATCTGAAAATTGCTTTCAGTAGTATGGCCACTGTAACAATACCGATTCTTCCTATCTATGAGCATGGAATGTTTTGTTTGTTTCATCTCTGATTTCTTTCATCAGTGTTTTGTAATTCTCATTGTAGAGATCTTTCACCTCCCTAATTAAATGTATTACTAGATATTTTATTCTTTTTGTGGTTATTGTGAATAGGATTGCATTCTTGAATTGGCTCTCACATTGGTATATAGACATGCTATTGATTTTTATACTTCGATTTTGTATCCTGAAACTTTGCTGATGTTATTTATCAGATCTAGGAGCCTTTGAGGAGTAACTGGGGTTTTGTAGGTATAGAGTCATAGTATCTGTAGAGAGAGACAGTCTGACTTCCCCTCTTTCCTACTTGTGTACGTTTTATTTCTTTCCCTTGCCTGATTGCTCTGACTAAGATTTCCAGTACTATGTTGAATAAAAGCAGTGAGAGTGGGCATCCTTGTCTTGTTCTTGTTCTATAGGGGAATGCTTCCAGCTTTTGCCTGTTCAGTATGATATTGGCTGTGGGTTTGTCACACATGTCTCTTTTTATTTTGAGGTACGTATCTTTGACACCTAGTTCGTTGATGGTTTTTAGGATGGACTGGATGTTAAGTTTTATCAAAAGCCTTTTCTGTGTCTTTTTTTTTTTTTTGAGACGGAGTCTCTGTCGCCCAGGCTGGAGTGCAGTGGCGCAATCTCGGCTCACTGCAAGCTCCGCCTCCCGGGTTCACGCCATTCTCCTGCCTCAGCCTCTCCGAGGAGCTGGGACTACAGGCGCTCGCCACCACGCCCGGCTAATTTTTTTTATTTTTAGTAGAGACGGGGTTTCACCGTGGTCTCGATCTCCTGACCTCGTGATCCGCCCGCCTCGGCCTCCCAAAGTGCTGGGATTACAAGCGTGAGCCACCGCGCCCGGCCTTCTGTGTCTATTAAGATGATCATGTGGTTTTTGTTTTTTGTTCTGTTTATGTGATTAATCACATTTATTGATTTGCATATGTTGAACCAACCTTGCATTCCAGGAATAAAGTATACCTGATTGTAGTAGATTAGCTTTTTGATGTACTGTTAGATTTGGTTTGTTAGTGTTTTGCTGAGGATTTTTGCATCTATGTGCAGCAAGGATATTGATTGGCCTAAAGTTTGCGTGTGTGTCTGTGTGTGTGTGTGTGTGTGTACCAGATTTTGCTATTATAATGATGTGGGCTTCACAGAATGAGAGAGGGAGGAATCCCTCCTCCTCAATTTTTTGGAGTAGTTTCAGTAGGATTGGTACTAGCTCTTCTTTATACATCTGGTAGAATTTGTCTGTGAAACTGTCTGGTCCAGGGATTTTTTCTGGTTGGTAGGCTTTTTATTACTGATTCAATTTTGGAACTCACTATTGGTCTGTTCAGGGTTTCTATTTCTTCCTGGTTCAATCTTTGGAGGTTGTATATTTCCAGGAATTTATCAATTTCTTCCAGGTTTTCTAGTTTGTGTGCATAAAAGTGTTCATAATAGTTTATGAGAGTTTTTGTATTTCCGTAGGGTTAGTAATTTTATTCTCTATTCTAAATCTTTAAATCCTGAATATGTAGCCAGTTTTAAGTGCATAACATTTTATCCCCATAAGTTTAAATATCTATTTATATATTTTTTTTTCTGTTTTGAGACAGGATTTCACTCTGTTGCCCAGGCTGGAGTACAGTGGCACAATCACAGCTCACTGAAGCCTTGACCTTTCCAGGTCCAAGCAACCCTCCCACCTCAGCCTCCTGGGTTCCTGGGACTACAGGCACTCACTGCCACACCTGGCTAGTTTTTGTATTTTTGTAGAGGTGGGGTTTCACCATGTCACCCAGGCTGGTCTTGAACTCCTGGGCTCAAGCAATCTGCCCACCTCAACCTCCCAAAGTGCTGGGATTGCAGGCACGAGCCACTGCACCAGCCTATTTATATTCTTAATGTGTGTTTCCTTTTTAGCTTTCCTCATTTTATGAAGTGTTGGACATACTCTCAGTTAATTGCTAGAAGAAATGTTATTATTGGACATGAAGTACAGTAACAGTTCATTTATCTGGTAAATTCGACTACTTAGAAGGAAGCAGAAAAGGCCTCTGTGCAGCTAAAACAGCCCTCAATTATAACTCATCTATAGCTTCTTTTTGGGTTCTTGCTTAGGTCTTAATTTCCATCTTGCATTCCTTTTCCTCTGTGTTTACCTTGTGTCCTTCATTCTTTTCTTCTCTCTTTTATTGAACACTTATTGAGTGCTTATAAAGATGTGAGCATTGTGCTAAGGGTTGAGGAGGCAATGATGAACTAATCTGAATATAATCTCTGCTTGTATGGAACTAGTAGTCTAGTGGGAGGGTTGAATGTTAATTGAATTATTGTGTCAGGAAATGTTTAAAAAACATGTGAGGTAAGTGTTCTGAAAAAACTAAATGGGGCCGGGTGCGGTGACTCACGCCTGTAATCCCAGCACTTTGGGAGACCAAGGAGGGTGGATCAACAGGTCAAGAGATCGAGACCATCCTGGCCAACATGGTGAAACCCCGTCTCTACTAAAAATACAAAAAATTAGCCAGGTGTGGTGGTGGGCAACTGTAGTCCTAGCTACTCAGGAGACTGAGGCAGGAGAATCACTTGAACCCAGGAGGTGGAGGCTGCAGTGAGCCAAGACTGTACCACTGCACTCCAGCCTGGCAACAGAGTGAGACTCCATCTCAAAAACAAAACAAAACAAAAAAAACTAAATGGTCATGTAGCATAAAAGTTAAGGGGGCAGGGCTTTTAATTGCCTTGATTTAAATCACAATCCCAATTCTTCTTTGTTTTGTGACTTTATACTACCTACCAGCACTTTTGTGCTTCAGTTTCTTCATTTGTGCTATGGTTTGAATTCTTTCCCTCCAAAATCCAGGTGTTGCCAATGTCATGGTATTAAGAGGTCAGTCTTTAATAAGTGAATAGGCCATGAGAGCTTCCTCCTGGTTAATGAGATTGAGGCCCTTAGAAAGATGCTTCCTGCAGCATTTAGTTAGCTTGCCCTTCTGTGAAAGCATGAAGGATGTAGGAAGAAGGCCCTCACTAGACCAAATGCTGGCACCTTGATCTTGGACTACCCACCTTCCATACTGCAAAAAATAAATTTCTGGTTTTTGATGAATTACCCATTCTCAAGTTTTATGTTAAAGCAGTACAAATGGCCTAAAATGTGAATGATATGGTCTGTAAAATACGGTTTATGTGAGGATTAAATAGATTACGTGAGGATTAAATAGATTGATTCAGGTAAATGCTTAGAAGAGAGCTTTTTGTATAGTAGCTCAGTAAGGACACTTAACAAGGGGATTTGACTTTGATGTAGGTCTGGAAAGTCCTTCCTAAGAAAGTAAGGAGGGAGCTGAGGCCTTTGGCACATGCCCCTCCTCCAGGGTCATAGCAGATCAAAGGAAACTGGCTGACAATTCTTATCTTTTAGTAATTAATTTCTTAGTCCATAAAGTAATAGCTAACAACAGGAGAAGAGAGATACACTATACAAATTAAACACATGAGCTAGAAAACATAGAAAGTCCCGAGTAACTTTATGTAATGTGGCAAATACTGTTATTAGCCCTGCAGGCATCACTGACATAGTAGAATAAATATTGTCTTGGTAGTATGCATTTAGTTACAAGTGACAGACAACCCAGCTCAAATAATGTTGCCTGATGCAAGTTGGAAATCCAAAAGGGAAACTTTCTGGATTTTTTAATTTAGCTACTCTATGATGGCATCACAGGCTCATTATGTTTGTTCTATTCTGTATTCTAGTTTTGTAACAGGCACTGTACTAAGGCAGTTTCATCTGGTGACTCTTGTTGTTAAGCCATGGCTGCTAAGTTTATGGGACATCATCAACCATTTCCATAAAGACTTAGACTTTATTTTTTTTTAATTAGATGTCCTGAGCAAATACCTTTTGCAGTATTATGGGCCTAAATGGAATAGAGAAGCCCACTTGTGAAACAATAAATGTGGTCATAGCAAAGTACAATACATTGTACCTTAGACATATCCCCTCCAATTTCAAGTGCCAAGGAAGGTGGGATTGGGAGGTACCACCTCTCAAACCTGAAGTCTTTACTAACAGATGGAGTAAATACATTTTAAGGGATACATTTGCAGTGTCCATCACACTAATGCTCAAAATGATTATTCTAAATTATATAAATAAGTGACAGTAAGTACAATTTAGGAATAAAATCCTTGAATTTCTTAAAATTCAGCTTAAATGAGAAAACCTTTTAGTCAGATATTTGCATAGGTGGAATGTTTCATTTCCTGTCAATGCCTCATTGACATGTTTCATTGTTCATAATTGAGTTTCATTGAGAAATTCCTGGGATTATTCTGGCCAATAAACCAGTTTCATGAGATGACATCTGAAACAGTAACAATGATGTTCTTTCGTGTCTTGTCTAGTTATTCCTAAAAATAGCATGACATTAGTGGCCTCAAAACCTTAAATTATGACGATTGCCCCCTCTGGTATAATCTTGACTTTATAGCCCATGATATTTGGCTAAATTGAATTGAATAGAATAACTTATCAGTTTTGGGGAAAGTCCGACAAACTGAACATAAATAGGCAGGAGAAAAGCATATATAGGTTCAAAGTAAGAGTTACCGCTATCTTCTCTTTGCCTTTTAAAATGGATTTAAAGTTAACTGTGCATTTGGTGAAAAAATATGCAACAGGAGTAAAGTGTTATAAAAAGGCAGGATTATTTAAGAGAGAAAATGGATAACTAGCAAGGGATAAAAATATTTTGGGGTCATGGGGGATCCATTTAAAAGCAAATTTGCAATTGCTGTAAATGTCTCTTTGGTGGCCAGCATTCCACAAATGCTGCACAGAAACACACTCATTTTCAACGTTACACAGTTCCAGTTATTTTAAAAAGATCTTTCTCAACACATGAAGAAGCTTAAAGTTACAGCATCATGAAAATATCCTTGGTAGATCCATGTGTTTATCATTTACTTTAGAAATATTTGTGCCTACAGTTTTGTCTTTGAGAGCTGTATTTAGGTGGTCCTGACTAAGCATTCTATATCTATGGGAGATTTTAATTTTCTGGGGAAAACTTTCACAAACGTTAAAGTTAACCTAATGTTTCTGCCTTGCACTTAATTGAGATATTTTGGGAATGAGCAGTCAGAATATTTTCTTTTATAAGTGGCATAACATAATTAAAACTAAAAATGGAAAGTCAAACTATAAGAATTTGTCGCCCCCGCGCGCCAGTCCTGCGGAGCCGGCCAGCCGGCCTGGCTCCCCTCCCTGGCCCCACGCGCAGCCGGGCTGACCTGAGTGGGAGGGGAGGGGGCTGAGCCTGCGGGCGGCGGGCGAAGACGCGGGACTTCTGCGCTGCCCCTAACTGCACGCGGAAGAGCACGCAGCCGACCTGGCCTTCAAGTTCCCGCGGGACCCGCCCAGACGCCAGAAGTGGGTGGACAATTGTAGGAGAGCAGATTTAGAAGATAAAACACCTGATCAGCTAAATAAACATTATCAATTATGTGCCAACCATTTTGAGACCTCTATGTTCTGTAGAACTATACATTTTGCAGAGGCATCAGAAAACTAAATAATTGGTTCATTTTATTTCTCAAAACTAATTGAAGCAGATACTCGTGAAGTCATTGGGAGAGTCCTTACAGGACAGTTCTTCGAGATAATGCAACACCAACAATATTTAATCTTACCAGTCATTTGAACAACACACAGAGTAGACACAGAAAACGAATAAAAGAACTGAGTGAAGACGAAATCAGGACACTGAAACAGATAAATAGTTGATGAAACTTCTGAACAGGAACAAAAACATAAACCAACAATAGCAATGCTCAGAACCCCAGTGAAGAAGGGGGTGAAGGACAAGATGAGGACATTTTACCTCTAACCCTTGAAGAGAAGGAAAACAATAACTAAAATCTCTATTTGAAATATTGATTCTGACGGGAAAGCAAAACATACCTCTGTATGGATATGAGGCTGATGAAATCCCAGAAGATCTCTTTACTCCAGGTAACTTTCAAGCACTGCTGGAGTGTCGGCCCGGATAAATTCTGGTGAAGAGGTTCTGAGAAAGCAGTTTGAGACAACAGCAGTTAACACGTTTTGTTCAAAAACACAGCAAAAACAGATGCTAGAGATCTGTCAGAGCTGTATTCGAGAATAAACTCTCAGGGAAGTGAGAGACTCACACTTCTTTTCCATTATCACTGACAGTGTAGTGGATGTAGCAGGGGAAGAGCACCTACCTGTGTTGGTGAGGTTTGTTGATGAATCTCATAACCTAAGAGAGGAATTTGAGGGCTTCCTGCCTTATGAAGCTGATGCAGAAATTTTGGCTGTGAAATTTCACACCATGATCACTGAGAAGTGGGGATTAAATATGGAGTATTGTCGTGGCCAGGCTTACATTGGGTCTAGTGGATTCTCTTCCAAAATGAAAGTTGTTGCTTCTAGACTTTTAGAGAAATATCCCCAAGCTACTTACATGCTCTACTCCTCCTGTGCCATAAATATGTGGTTGGCAAAATCAGTACCTCTTATGGGAGTATCTGTTGCATTAGGAACAATTGAGGAAGTTTGTTCTTTTTTCCATCTATCGCCACAACTGCTTTTAGAACTTGACAATGTAATTTCTGTCCTTTTTCAGAACAGTAAAGAAAGAGGTAAAGAACTGAAGGAAATCTGCCATTCTCAGTGAACAGGCAGGCATGATGCTTTTGAATTCCAGCAAGCACTTGTTTTATGTTTAAAGAGTATAAACAGTGACACAAATATTAGATGGAATAACTGTATAGCTGGCCGCGCGTTTGTACTCTGCAGTGCAGTAACAGATTTTGATTTCATTGTTACTACTGTTGTTCTTAAAAATGTCCTTTTACAAGAGCCTTTGGGAAAAATCTCCAGGGTCAAACTTGATGTCTTCTTTGCCGCCAATAGCTTGACTGCAGTACTGCATTCACTCAATGAAGTGATGGAAAATATTGAAGTTTATCATGAATTTGGTTTGAGGAAGCCACAAATTTGGCAACCAAACTTGATCTTCAAATGAAACTCCCTGGGAAATTCCGCAGAGCTCACCAGGGTAACTTGGAATCTCAGCTAACCTCTGATAGTTACTATAAAGACGCCCTAAGTGTCCCAACAGTGGAGCACATTATTCAGGAACTTAAAGATATATTCTCAGAACAGCACCTCAAAGCTCTTAAATGCTTATCTCTGGTACCTGCAGTCATGGGACAACTCAAATTTAATACCTAGGGGGATCACCATGCTGACATGTTGTAGAAGTGGCTTACCTAATCCCAACACGCTCTCAGCCCGGCTTCATTGTTGGAGAATCAAATGGAAACACAGGGGGAAAGATATAGAGCTTCCATCCACCATCTATGAAGCCCTCCATCTGCCTGACATCAAGTTTTTTCCTAATGCGTATGCATTGCTGAAGGTCCTGTGTATTCTTCCTGTGATGAAGGTTGAGAATGAGTGGTATGAAAATGGATGAAAGCATCTTAAAGCATATTTGAAGTACACTTTGACAGACCAAAGGTCAAGTAACTTGGCTTTGCTTAACATAAATTTTGATATAAAACATGACCTGGATTTAATGGTGGACACATATATTAAACTCTGTACAAGTCAGAGCTTCCCACAGATAATTGTGAAACCGTGAAAAATACCTAAGAGGCTTTTAAAAATAGGCTTTTTTTTTTTTGAGATGGAGTGCAGTGGCGTGATCTCGGCTCACTGCAAGCTCCGCCTCCCAGGTTCCCACTATTTTCCTGCCTCAGCCTCCCGAGTAGCTGGGACTACAGGCACCAGCCACCACACCTGGCTAATTTTTTGTATTTTTAGTGGAGACAGGGTTTCACCGTGTTAGCCAGGATGGTCTCGATCTCCTGACCTCTTGATCTGCCTGCCTCGGCCTCCCAAAAAAATAGGCTTTCTTATATTTGATATTTGAAAGTAAAGCAATAATGTGTATGTAGGCCACTTAATCACTAAATATCTTTGCCTGTAGGACTCCACTGAATACATTAGCCATTGATAATCTACCTGTTTAAATAGTCCCTGTTTGAACTCTCATGCTTTGAGGACCTATCTGTTCTTCCAGAAGAGAACATTGAAAGTGCCATGTTTCCTTCTGCATGTTCTCTGCTGGTGGCACTCTGGAATTGTTTTAGTTAAGTCATTTTAGACATAGCATTTATTATCACTGTGGATCTCTACTCATTGGGTGTTAATGAATTCTTTGAGGAAATATATTTTGAAGAGGTGTGGGAGGAAGGAATACATTTTATAAAATGTTATAGTGAAGCCCACAATTGACCTTTGACTAATAGGAGTTTTAAGTATGTTAAAAATCTATACTGGACAGTTACAAGAAATTACCAGAGAAAGAAAAGCTAGTGAGCTCGCCAAACAAGGATTTCAGTGTAGATTTTGTCTTTCTCAAATGAACTTAAGGGAACAAATGAGTTAAAGTTTGAATGGAAGTCTGCTGTTGTTCCACATCTCGTTGTTTCTGTTTACATTCCTTTGTGGAGCCTACAGCTTCCTAAGCTTCTTAGCAGGTATATGTTGAACACTTCTGTTTCATGGATAAGACAGAATCAGAGGCCATGGATACTGACAACTCATTTGTCTGTTTTTTTTCTGTCTTTTTCCATGACTTGTATCTACTGCCTTGTCTTCATTTATAAGCAAAACCTGGAAAACCTAAGTGTTATGGTTTATCTAGAAAAATATGGAAAATATTGCTGTTATTTTTGGTGAAGAAAGTCAATTTTGTATCGTTTATTTCAATCTAAGTAAAATGTGAATTTTGTTAAAAAATTTGTCTTTTTCTTTGAAAAGATTTAAATTTGTACAAATGCAGACTTTTTTCTCTTCATGCCATCCTCTTATTCTCTTACTATGTATATTAAAAGTGCCTTCTAGTTTTTTATCTATATTTAAGTAACTTCATACTTAAAAGTTACAAAAATTCTGAGAGCAAATTGTAAATGTGATGCCCCAGAACATCTAAAAATTTCAGTGTGCATTTCACCAAATCAAGGACACTCTCCAACAAAGGACAAGAAATCAACATTGGTACAATACCACTATCCAATGTAGAGGCCTCATTCAAGTTTTGCCAACTTTACACACAATATTTCTTCTTTCCTTTGGCACATGATTCAGTTCAGGAATACACAATGCACTTGTCACAGCCCTTTGGTGACATTCCATCTGAAACCATTTCTATCTTTCTCTGTTTTTCATCACCCTGACAGTTTTAAAAGAGTACAGGTCTTTCATTCTTTAGGGTGTCTTTAGTGTGGTCCATCGAATATTTCTTTATCACTGGACTTGAGCTGTCCTTTCTTGGAAGGAACACCTCAGAAATAATTTCTGATCTTCTTAGAGCATCACATGAGGAGTTACACAATGCTAACACTTCACAACCTTCACACGTCAAGGTTAATAAATTATGTTAACCTTGTTTTTTTCACCAAAAATATACCATTCAATTCCTTCATAATTTATATGTATTTTGTAGGGAGATACTCTGAAATTACAACAGTGTCTAGTGTCACATCAAAATCTACCCACCAGCCTTAGCATCCATCGATGATACCTGCCTGAATTAGCCACAACAGTGATACAATGATGGGTGTAAAATGGTGATTTTCTATTTCTACCATTTTTTCTCCATTAATTACTTGGCATTCTACCATAAGAAAGATTTTTCTCTCCTATATGTTTTTTAATTTATTTATATAAATACGAACTCCTGAATCAATTTTTTGATGTGTGGTAATACATTACCATTATTATTTATTTTGATGTTCAAATAGTCTCAGATATGGTCACTGGAATCTCCTGCAGGCTAATTCCTGGATCCTTTTGACATTTAATTCTTTGCGCATTTAACAAATTTCTGGCACAAGATATTCCTGGCTCATTTTGTATTTTCCCTGATTCACCTTTGGGACCAGTCATTTCACTAAGGTATTTAGAAATCAAGATCTGGGCAAAAGGCTGACTCACTTTTGCTGAATTGTCCTGGCATTTAACCTTCTTAGTGGATAGAGCAATCTTTAAATGCACATATGTACACATGTACACACACACACACACACATAAATGCACACATTCTTGTCTACTTATATGTCATATATATTTTAAAAATCATGAATTCACCTGCATACCTTCATTTCCAAGGCAAAACCTCAGGATACTTTCTGGGCTTTCCGCCTTCAATTTTATAAACCCTTTTTCAGACAGCAAGAAAGCTGATTTCTCTATATGGTGGTTTATTTGTTCAATCCCCATCTGTAGCCAGTCTCCTTAATCTGCTGGTCATTTCTTCTCCTTGATCCCTTTTGTTGAGCTCTGTGCCTTCCTGGTTCCTCTCTTGACACCTTTGTCACTCTGCAGCCACCATAGTTCTATAACTTTTTAATGGATATTATTTGAGCTATATAATTTAGAAATGAAGTGTTGTTTGAAAATCACTATAGATTCCCAAAGAACAATAAGGTCATATTGGTTTGGTCACCAGCTAAATGCCAAAAAAAAAAAAAAGATGTTTGTTGATATTATTTTAAAGGTCACCAACTTTAACAGTCTCCTTAGCAGACTTACTCTTATGAGCCAGAAAATCTTTTATCTTACTAATCAGATATTCTAATTGCAATGTAAGCGCCATTCCTCTATTTTGAGGCTCTCTCTCACACACACACACACACACACACACACACACACACATACACATACACACATGCACACATATAAATGAGCTCATCTCCTGCTATCATCTTTTAGAAAATATTTAATGATCCAAGTCACCCTTTGGCTTTCCTCCTTTGTTTTAAATGAATACTAATTTCTATAATATTTCCTCATGGAAGGCATTTTATATCACTCAAATTGTTTTGAGGTCCATAAGAGCAACAAGAAATTATTTAACCCAAACTACCAATTAATTGATTAACTAGTTAATTAAGTATATCTAAACCATCAATTCCAGACACTCTGGCTAGTTGCTGGAAAAACAGTGAGAAACAATACAGAAAAGGATTCTGAGGTCTGAAAATTTGATCCTATATATAATAAAAATTAGTGTCATACTGAGCTTGAATTTCTCAATTCACTCAATTCCTCCATCTATCCACCATGTTATTTTTTTGTGCTTTGTTTGGACCCTCTCTGATTTCTTACTCAGAGATTATAAACTAGTAGCCTCGTGGCCAAATCTGGACAGATTTCACCTATACAAGTTCAAAATCGCTTTTCTAATCAGTTATTAAAATTTGGAGATTTTACGTAAAACTTGGGATGCAAACTTCTCTTGAAAAATCTAGTCAAGCAACACTAGTTCTACATCCCTGCATGGCAAAAACCAGCTGAAATCAATAGCTTCTGATCGCCTTTAGGTGGTAGAGTCTCTATTTAACTACTGACTCCATCACTACCTATAGCATCATACCCAATCTGCTTTTTTTCTCTTGCTTAGATTTCTTTTTATTGTTTTTAAAATTGAGAGATAAAATTATATGTATTTATCATGATTATTAATCTACCCGCCCCCCCCCCCCAGCCTGGCCTTTTAATGCTTGGTTTGCAATTTCTGCCTTATATTCTTATATTATAGTACACAAAAATTAACTACTCGGCACATCACTAATTTTTTTTTTTTGAGACAGGGTCTCACTCTCTCACCCAGACTGGAGTGCAGTGGCCTGATCTCAGCTCACTGCAACCTCTGCCTCCTGGGTTGAAGCAATTCTCCTGTCTCAGCCTCCCGACTCGGGAGGCTGAGACAGGAGAATTGCACTACACCTGGCTAATTTTTGTATTTTTAGTAGAGACGGCTTTCACCATCTTGGCCAGGCTGGTCTCGAACTCCTGACCTCATGTGATCCACCTGCCTCGGCCTCCCAAAGTGTTGGGATTACAGATGTGAACCACCACGACCGGCCCACATCACGAACTTTTATGTGCCATACAACCTATAGGAAATTCATGAGCTAATGTGTAATAATATTTTAAGATTGAATCCTCCATAATATCTAATACAGTATTGGCAAAAATTGGACGGTGATACTCATTTCAGGAAATTAAAATATTAGCAAGTAAGTCTGATTCATAATTAGTTTTGGTCCCTAAGAATTCCATGTGTTGACTTATGTGTAATACATGTTTTGCACCCATGTTTTCATATGATTTGATTTTTCTACACAAATTGTATAATACTTAATGCATTTTGATTCCATCCTTGTTTTTAGTGAGTTAACTAAAAACCCTCTTCACAGTCATATTTTCTACAGGCAATCGATTTTCCCTTCATGTTATGATATTTTGTACTTCAAGTGAGGTTCTGTGCTCAGACAAGCCTAGGTAGAGTGTACTTTAGCATATTCCAGAATGGTCTTTATCTTTACCTTTACTGAGCATTGACTATACCTGTTAGCAGTCACTATACTTTTTTGGCAAGGGTTTGCTTCTGACATTCAGTTTACTAGATAAATAAGTTTAAAAAATAGTTTTCAGAGAATCTGTAGGATAATAATATTAGATTAATGGTGGGAGAATTTCTCAGATATTTTGCTGCTTGGATTTATGTGTGAGTGGGCATAACACTCTGTAAATTCACTTCAAATAAAATAAAAATAAAGAGCCCACTCTTGTGGAACTGAATATACAGCCCCTATCCACATTATCCAACTTTTTCCATGCAAAAGGAGTTTTGGTAGATGATGTCATTTCTTAGACTGATAAAAATTATTAGTACAGTTGAGTGACTATCACTACCTCTTTCAATCTGAATTGCATTATTCCTGGGCTCAAATAATTATCACTTAGCCTTTTCCTTTAGTGGCATCTTAGGTTTAGTCCAGGTAGTTTTGGAGTTTGGATGACTAGGTAGATAGAAATAGTGCATTTTGGTCTTGAAAATATGAGTAGTATTAAGTAAATACATGTGAAAATTTCACAAAAGTTAAAAATAAAATTTGTTCACTACTGTGAATGTTTTCTACAACTTACAGGTTCTAAAATAGCTCTCATAAAAAATACATAGTTTTCCACTGAGGCACATTCTTTTCCCTATAATATACTTACATTAACAAAGTAATATCTGCATTTTCCTCCCTTTGTTTCTTTGTCTTTTTTCTGGGAATATTCAGAAAGTAACATTAACTTAGTATTCTTTCCATCCCTCTCAAGGAAATGTGACTTTTCAAACGACAATAACATGTGGAAATAGGGACATTCCGAATTTGAAATTTAGCATTTCACCTAGTTTTTCTTCATGAGGTTTTATCTGAACTTAAGAAATAAAAAATTAAATTTAACTAAAATTATAAAACAATTAAAAATATATCAGTTTACCTATGAGAGATGTCTGGTTATTTGGGTATGAATAATGCCAACGAAGAAAAAAAAAGAAAAAAAATTGCTTATTAGCAATCTTAATTAAAAGAGAATTATAACAACTGTCACATGTTTTAAACACTATGGAAATTCCCTTCTGCCAAAATATACTTGGCTCCTAAAAGTGGGGAATGCCTGCATATTTGTTTAAATATTTAAATTACCTTTGGGCTTTGTCTTATGATAAAATGATATTGTCTATTCATTGTTTTTCCTCTATCTGTTGGTTTCTTCTCTTTCCAAACCCAAAGAGCATGTCTGTAAGGGTCTTGCCTCTTCCCTGAATGAAGAACATATTTGTAATAAAAGGTTCTTTGTTAGAGGGTGGGGCCATTTCACAATAAAGGCATTGATATTAAGATGGTAAAATTCGTGAGCTTTTTTATCAGTAGAGACTTCCAATGATTTTTCAAATGTCTATATAAATGCACTATGAAATTTGACCAGAATAGTCTTGGTTAAAAAAAAAAAAAAAAAAAGATAACATTGGCCGAAATTACCTTTGAATGTTTCCAGTTTAGAGGCCTTCTTTCCCTTGAAACATTCCTTTCATTTATGCCTTCCTGTAAAGGCCAACTATTTTTGAGCTCTGCCACCAGAATTTTATACTCTAGGGCCTGTTTTGTTAGGGAATCCTAAGGGCTGCCTGCTATCTCAGCTTTATGATTCTATCCCATTATATATCACATTTTATCTCTTCGGAGTCAGGTTTTTTGTCTGTTAAATAGTTTACATATCTCCACCCATCTTTATTTTGCAAACTCCTGAAAATAAGATAAACAACAGGTAAACAAACCATACTAATATACTAAAAACAAAGGACTATTTTTCCTATATCACAAGTAGATGAAATATATATTATATAATAAAATATGTATATAGAAAATCTGTTTATCCATCTATATGTTTGTATATTTGCATTTTACATGATGTTTTGGTGACCATACCTTTTCCTTGCTTGTTTTATTTTCATAAAGAAATTGTTTTTTCTTGATATTGCAATTTTGAAATCAATGTTCTTGTAGATATACATTTACTAATACCATTTAAACCAGTTTTTTTTTTCCCAAGATTTATCTCATGCTCTCTGGTTAAGTTAAATAACTTTATAGCTGATGTGAATGATTAAAAACCATGCTGCTTTGTAATTATAATTCATAAGAATTGAAGGCAATATTATTCCATAATCACTTTCTCAAAAACAATTGTCTATTTTTTCTTTTGCATTATGATAGTGTTGAGGTTTCCAGATTCTTTTTGCAGTCATGATCTAAATAACCCAGTGGCTCTGCAAAGATTTTTACTGGTTTTCCACCATCCTGAATTTTAGCTGGCCTCCATGACCAATGTAGAACTCAATGATGACTGGTTGAAACTGCCTTTGCAAAATTATGACAGAGTGAGCTAACCAATTTCATCTTGCCTTTAACCTCCAAACTGCCTTTGGTCATTCCTGGGAGTGGGCCAAGCTAACTCTGGGAATGATTTATGGTTCAAATGATAATAGCCCTTCCCAAAATTAAGCCACTTTTATAAATCTAATAAAAGGCCTGAATTCTGTTAAAAAATAGGTGTAAACAGTCACCAGCCATTGTTCTGGAGGCCACAAGATGTGTAACTTCCTCAATTACTCCTGTAAATGACATCACTATTGTAGAACCTCAGCTTGGCCTTTTGAGATACCTTTTCAGACTTTTGCATTTCTGATAGTGGGTTGACTCCACCCGGATCCGTGACTCATGACAGCCGGCCCTGTGGCTCCCACGCAGAAGTGGACTCAGTGCACAAGGACCATTTTCCACATTCCTAGGATTGTATCTCCAACGAATTAGCAGCAACCATTCCCTAGCCCACTGCCTGCCAAACTATCTTTAAAATATCTTAGCCTCTAAATTTTGGGGGAGGCTAATCTGAGTAATAATAAAACTCCATCTTCCATTTAGCTGGGCTCTGTATGTATTAAACTCCTTCTCCATTATAATCCCCCTGTCTTGATAAATGGGCTCTATTTGGACAGTGGGCAAGATGAACCCAGTGGGCAGTTATGTGGCAGGGGAAAAAGTCACAAAATGTGATTTTAAGAGTCATCTTGGTCAGGCATGGTGGCTCATGCCTGTAATCCCAGCACTTTGGGAGGCCAAGGTGGGCAGATCACCTGAGGTCAGGAGTTCGAGAACAGCCTGACCAACATGGAGAAACCCTGTCTCTATTAAAAATACAAAATTAGCCAGTGTCGTGGCGCATACCTGTAGTCCCCAGCTACTCTGGAGGCTGAGGCAGGAAAATCACTTGAATCTGGGAAGCAGAGGTTGCAGTGAGCTGAGATCGCGCCATTGCACTGCAGCCTGGGCAATTAGAGCGAAACTCCGTCTCAAAAAAAAAAAAAAAAGGAAAAAAAAAAAGAATCATCTTAAACTTTAGCTTGAAACCTGAGCAACCCAGTGGAGAGCATTAGCCCTCTTGCTTGGTCCTTAAATGTGTGTGGACCTTCTGCCTCAGGATCTTTGTCCTGGCTGTTCTTCCTCAAATCTAATTGTCTCACGTTTTTTAGTCTTTACCCAAATGTAATAGTTTCAGTGTAGCCTTCCCTTGGACAACTGACTAACACTACATTTTACAGGCTAGAATAAATGTTTGTTTTAAATGTACTATTTTGTTTAAATATTGGCCTAGTTAACATTTCCCGTGTAAATACAAACTATTTTTTCAGATAAAAAATAGACGATATGTTTAAAATTACATCTTATCACCATCTAACATATGTTTTTATGGATTGATCACATTTCTTTTCTGTTTCTCCCACTTGAATGTAGTCTTCACAAGATCGAGGATTATTTGTGTTTTGTTTCTGGTTCTCTAGGGTCAAGAGCAGAACCTAGTACCTCGTAAACACTCAATAAATACATGTTGAATGAATGCTTCTTGCACTTCATAGCCTTGGATCAGCACCAAAAAGTACATTTGACTAAAAACACTAGACCAGCTATTAGTGTGATTCAGGAGATATGCCTTCCTTTTCTAGAAGAAGCCCCTATTCTATCAGCAGTTTCCAATCATAGGTTCCCATTGGTGGTCAAGAGGTTGGTCACTTGGTATTTCAAAAACCTGAAATTGTACACCCAGGCAAAGGCTAAGTCTTTTCTTCTCTCACTGATTGGTATGGGGGTAGGGGACTGGTAAAGTATGAGTTTGGGGTGGTGCAAAAAAATATTTTGTCAAATATTAATATCTTTGATTAATTAAAAATGGGAAAATAAATTATATAATAAATAGTTCATTTGGCCTGAAACCACATCTTTCAAATGTTTGTTCATAGTAAAGTATTATAAAATAGTTTTTAGTGATAAAAATATGAGGACTGTCATTTTATCTGTTCAATTTAGAATGTGTTAAGTATATAATATGATCTTTGTATAATATTGAAGTGCTATGGAGGCATAATTTAATGACTGGTCCTAAACTTCAAATGGTTTATAATCTACGTAGAATCATAGTGGACATAAAATGATAAAATATGAGAAATACAAATAATAAATTGTAATTTTACTTATTTCTTATTGTATGAACATATGTATAAAATACATAGATATTATGTATAAATACATAAATTATGTCTATAAATTATAAATAATAAAATGCTTCTCTAAAATGTGATATTAAATAAAATGACGCACAGTGAACAGAGGAATTAACGAAAAAGTGTTTGAATTTGTTTCTATCTTACAGCATTCACTGGCCAAACAATTTGAAGAAAATTGGAATATAAGGTAATCTGTTGTCAGCTGATTCAGAATAGACTCAGATGTGTATCTTTTTGAAGATTCAGATGTGTATTTATGATGATGACTCCTTATACTCTGTGCAGAGTTCATTCTGATGATTCCCACTTTCTAGCTACTTCAGTTCTGATAAATGGAAGACCATCGTATAAGTGGAGGACTCGTGTTTCAGGTAAGCTTCCTTTTTCTAAATCAGCAACAAATAAGTATCCTCATGATAAGATCTCTAAAAATCAGGCATCCTGCCAATTTACTACTTAGATAATTACATTTTGTCAATCTAAATCCCCTATGTAATTGTATCAGGATAAAGTCTTAATTTTCCATCCATTAATGTTCTTTCATTTTATCTTAGAAGTGTTTGCATTTTTGTAATTCAGAAAATAATTGTAAGGAATGATTCTGATCATCTGGTGTGATCTTGAGAAATGTAAAACTCGTGCAGATGAATCTCTGTTCTTCTCTGGCCTTCCAGCATCCGTATCTCCCTATTCTGACACTAGCACAACAGTCTGTGCTAGCTCTCAGTCTGTGAGACTTTGGGGTGGTCTAATTGGGGTTGTCACGTGACTCAGTATTTTCATCCCCCTGGCCTCAGTGACTGGTTCAGGGAAGAAAAATGACCTAACTAACTCAACCTGAGCTTAGTCATACACTCAATCAACATTGAGCAAGGTACCATAACTTCTGGGGATATAGCAGTAAAAACACACAGAAAAAGCCGTTGTACTCATGGGGCTTGCTTTCTAGTGGAAATGTTTTCTGTGATTTAAAAAAAAAAAAAAAAGACATTTTTCTGGGGAAAGAGACATTCTTTAATTCTGTTAGACTTAGAACTCTGAGCATGTAAGTGTGGAGCTGCTGAAACCTAAGAAAGAATTCCAAACAGAAGAAAACTCAGCGGAAATAAAAGCAAGTGAGATGAAGCCTTGAATATCCCTCAAGTCACAATATGCCTGGTCGTCCTTTGAGCCTTTGGATGTCTAAAGTTAGCTTGACACCTAGATTTTCTTTTTTCTTTTTTTTTTTCTGAGACGGAATCTCACTCTGTTGCCCAGGCTGTAGTACAGTGGCTCAATCTTAGCTCACTGCAACCTCTGCCTCCCGGATTCAAGCAATTCTCCTGCCTCAGCCTCCCGAGTAGCTGAGACTACAGGTGTGCACCACCACACCCAGCTAATTCTTGTTTTAGTAGAGATGGTGTTTCACCACGTTGGCCAGGATGGTCTTCATCTCTTGACCTGATGATCTGCCCGCTTCAGCCTCCCAAAGTGCTTGGATTACAGGCATGAGCCACTGCACCTGGCCAGACACCTAGATTTTCAATGATATGAGCCAATTAAATATTTTGGATTAACCCAGTTTTGATGGAGTTTTAGCCACTTGAAATGGTAAATGTCCTGATTTACCTGCCAACAGTGATCTGGGTACAGTGTCACTACAGTTGCACCCCCCTGTGTTTATGTGTAGAAATGTTGAAACAGATCTGTATGATCCATCCATGGGCTCCCAACTGGGCTCTTGATTGACCTGGCATAGCCTGAAGAAGAACAGATCAGGAAGACATTCTTTAGTGTTATTGCTGGTAAAGTTTGCTAGAATGAGTCAGGGACACTCTGAGGTAGGTTACAATACTTTATAACAGTGGGTTTTAATGTTTCCGAATAATTTATGACCAATTTGAGAATCCAACCAAAGCTATCATGGCCAAATGCTTATATACAAATCCTATTAAATTTTTCCATACATTTTCAAGTTTTCCAAACACCCCCCAAAACCTCATGGTATTTCTAAGTTATTTTGTGCCATCTAAACTTTTATTTGTTATCCTGGTCTAGAACTCTTTCCACAATTTACCTAATGTCTGAATACTGAAAAAATAAAGAAACTGCCCAAGGGATTCACCTTGCCTGTTGCCTAAACAGAGCCTATTGATCAAGACAGGGGAATTGCAATAGAGAAAAAGTAATTCACGCAGAGCCGGCTGTGTGGGAGACCGGAGTTTTATTATCACTCAAATCAGTCTCCCCCAGCATTCGTGGAGCAGTGTTTTTAAGGATAACTTAGTGGGTTGGGGGAAGCCAGTGAGCCAGGAGTGCTGATTGGTCAGAGATGAAATCATAGGGAGTCAGAGCTGCCTTCTTGCCCTCAGTCAGTTCCTGGGTGGGGACCACAAGATCATATGAGCCAGTTTATTGATCTGGGTGGTGCCAGCTGATCTCTTAAGTACAGGGTCTCCAAAATATCTCAAGCACTGATCTTAGGAGCAGTTTGGAAGGGTCAGAATCTTGTAGCCTCCAGCTGCATGACTCCTAAACCATAATTTCTAATCTTGTGGTTAATGTTAGCCCTACAAAGGAAATCTAGTCCTCAGGCAAGAAGGAGGTCTGCTTTGGGAAAGGGCTGTTACCGTCTTTGTTTAAACTATAAACTAAGTTTCTCCCAAAGCTAGTTCAGCCATGCCAGGAATTAACAAGTACAGCTTAGAGGTTAGAGGTTAGAAGCAAGATGGAGTCAGTTAAGTTAGATCTCTTTCACTGTCTTAGTCATAATTTTGCAAAGGTGGTTTCATATACATACACAAGAAACCCCCAAAAAACAAAAACAAACTTTCCTGTATATGTCCTTATGCCTTCTCTTTCATTGCCCTTCATACTTAAGTCGTCCTTCAGTTTAGGTACGTTCCATGCAGTCTACACTACTTCCTGTCTCTTGTAAATAGTAGCTCACCATTTTTGAGTACTTTCTGAATGTAAGTGCTCAATCTCACTTAATCCTTACAATAGCTGGGTGAAGAAGGTCCTACTATTTCCCTCATTTGGCATATAATGAAACTGACCTTTACAGGCTCAGGAACTCATCTAAGGTCAGTTAATAAGGATGTGAAAGAATTGAATCTTGAATCCAGATCAATCTATCAGTGTACTTAAAAAATTCTGAGGCTGGGCACGGTGGCTTATGCCTGTAATCCCAGCACTTTGAGATGCCAAGGCGGGCGGATCACTTGAGGCCAGGAGTTCCAGACCAGCCTGGCCAACATGGTGAAATCCCATGTCTATTAAAAATACAAAAAATTAGCCAGGCGTGATGGTGCATGTCTGTAATCCCAGCTACTCAGGAGGCTGAGGCAGGAGAATCTCTTGAATCCAGGAGGAGGAGGTTGCCATGAACCGAGATCGTGCCACTGCACTCCAGCCTGGGTGACAGAGCTAGACTCTGTCTCAAAAACAAAAACAGAAAAAAAAAACTGCTACACAACTCCCCTTTATATTTTCTGGTCCCAATTTGTGGACTTTTTCCTCTGCCACGTATGCTTGTTTCCTAATTCAATGCTGCTCTCTGTTCAGGTCCAACCTGACTCTCTCTTTCGTTCTATCACTCTGTTTTGAGTTTCTCTCCCATGTGTTGCCAGCCTCACTATGGAAGGCTGTGCACACTCTACAGTTACGATACTTGTTCTTGACTTATGCCATACTGTGGAAAAGACTATTTATGTCCTACAAAAAAACTTTGTTTTTTTATGTCAGAGAATACTGCTTTCCTGGGAGTGTCAAGGAGAAAAGCATGCCCATGACAAATGAAATAAACGTTCCTGTTGTAATGTTTTTTTTTTTGTTTTTCTACTCTAATTTAACTGCAAATACAGCAAAATAACCAGACTTTTAAGATTGTCAGAGACTGGCAGAAATTCCTGTTCATCAGTTTTTTTTTTTTTCGAAGCTATTTTCTGCCAACATAATATGGGTCAAAAAATGTACATACTTGCCAAATTACTGGCCAATGCTTTAAAAGAATTATTGCAAAGTTATAGAATTTTTAAGTTCAAAAATATGTAAAAAATCAGCATTTCAACACTATTTACTTAGCTTTTTCTAACAGGCCATGATTTATCCTTTTATAGTAAGCAACTGGATATTTGAGTATTAAAAATATTCTATTACTATAAGATGAAGGATGGTGTGATGGTTAATACTGAGTGTCAACTTGATTGGATTGAAGGATGCAAAGTATCGTTCCTGGGTGTGTCTGTGAGGGTGTTGCAAAAGAGATTAACATTTGAGTCAGTAGACTAGGAGAGGCAGACCCACCTTCAATCTGGGTGGGCACCATTTAATCAGCTGCCAGTGCAGCTAGAATAAAGTAGGCAGGAGAAGATGGAAGAGCTGACTTGCTGAATCTTCTGGTCTTCATCTTTTTCTGTTCTGGATACTTCCTGCTTTCAAATATCAGACTCCAAGTTCTTCAGCTTTAGGGGCTCTTGGACTTAACCAGTGATTTGCCAGAGGCTCTCAGGCCTTCAGCCACAGACTGAAGACTGCACTGTCTGCTTCCCTATTTTTGAGGTTTAGGAACTCAGACTGGCTTCCTTGCATCTCAGCTTGCAGACAGCCTATTGTGGGACTTCACCTTGTGATCGTGTGAGCCAATACTCCTTAATAAACTCCCCTGCATATATACAACTATCCTATTAGTTCTGCCCCTCCAGAAAACCTTGACTAATACAGATTTGAGGGACAATACTGTTATTAAGTCATCAACCTTTCTTTGACTGCAAAACCCCTGAAACCATAGGATCTTATGGACAATTTGTTTCCAGCATCCTGAGCTCTTAATTCATGTGATTATATTACGGCACCAGTTAGAACTAAAAGTGGATGTGAAGCAAGGCATCTCCTGAGTCTTATTTATTCCCATATATCTCCCCCTCCACTGATTTTTTTCGGAACTGGCTTCCTTTCAGTCTTGCCCCATATTACCTCTATTCAATTTGTTCCTTTCTGTTCTAAATCCTGGATTTAGTCATTTCCCACTACTAAAGAATCCATAGCTTTCTCACATAAGATGTAGATAGATAAACTATGAAGACAATGGAAAAAAAATTAATAGAGTTTTAGGGATTCTGGAACATCTGGCTACCAAGTATCCAGAAAAAAAAATGGCAGATACAAAATTCTTCTACCATACAATATTACCTGCTGTCAAGTCCTGGCTTTCTATTACACAGACGAGGTGATGCCAAATGCTGTAACGTTGGCAACACTAATTATGCATTGATATCGTTGTTCTTTGTCTATGGCTAATAGGGTATAATAGTTCTTTCTCGATAGCTAATAGGGTATAATAGTGTCCAATAGGGTAGCTACTTGCCATATGTAGCTATTTAAATTACTTAAAATTAAAAAAAAGTTAGTTCCTTAGTTGCACTAGCCACATTTGAAGTGCTTAACGGCCACGTATGACTAGTTACTACCATATTGGATATCACAGATATAGAACATTTTCATCATCTCAGAAAATTCTATTAGATAATGCTGCTATTCCATTGTTTCTTTAGACCAGCGCTTCTGAAATTTTAACATGCATAAGGATCATGTGAGAATGAACATTCTTATTCAGTATGTCTGGGATGTGGTTTGAGATACTCATTTCCTTTAAAAAATTAAAAATTGATATATAAAAGTTGTACATATTTTGGGGGTACATGTGATATTTTGATACATGTATACCAGCCATCCCCAACCTTTTTGGTGTCAGGGACCAGTTCCGTGGAAGACAATTGTTTTATGGGAGGGGGTTGGTTTTGCCATGAAACTGTTCCACCTCGGATCATCAGGCATTAGATTCTCATAAGATGTACACAACCTAGATCCCTCACATGCACAATTCACAATAGGGTTTGTGCTCCCATGAGAATCTAATGCTGCCGCTGATCTGACAGGAGGCGGAGCTCAGGTGGTAATGCTGGCTCACCCACCACTCACCTCCTGCTGTGCTGTGGGGTTCCTATCAGGCCACAGACCATAGTGGTCTATGGCCCAGGGGTTGAGGACCACTGATGTGTAATATACAACGTGTAATGATCAAATCAAGGGAATATACATCACCTCAAACATTTATCTTTTCTTTGTATTGGGAACATTTCTTTTCTAGTTATTTTGAAATATATAATAAATTATTAACTATAATTTCCCTACTGTCCTATTGAATACTAGAGCCTATTTCTTCTATCTAACTGTATCTTTGTGCACATTAAGCAACTTCTCTTCAACCCCACCCCCTTCCCAGCCTCTACCAATCACTATTCTACTCTTCACCTCCATGAGATCTGTATTTTAGTTCCTAAGTATGAATGAGAACATGCAATGTTTTTCTTTTTTGTTTGTTTTGTTTTTGTTTTGTTTTGTTTTGTTTTGGGACAGAGTCTTGCTCTGTGCCCCAGGCTGGAGTACAGTGGCACGATCTTGGCTCACTGCAACCTCCACCACCCAGGTTCAAGCTATTCTCCTGCTTCAGCCTTCTGAGTAGCTGGGATTACAGGTGCTCACCACCACATCTGGCTAATTTTTGTATTTTTAGTAGACACGGGGTTTCACCATGTTAACCAGGCTGGCCTGGAACTCCTGGCCTCAAGTGATCTCCCTGGCTCGGCCTCCCAAAGTGCTGGGATTACAGGCATGAGCGACCACGCCTGGCCTTATGTTTTTCTTTCAATGCCTGTCTTCTTTCCCTTAACATAATGACCTCCTCATTTCTAACAAGTTCTTCCATGTTCCAATACTTTTAGCACAGAGATTATAATTTGAGTAGCAAGGCTTTACACTACACTATAAGGTAGTTGTTCTTATACTGCTATACATTAATTACCAGAAGCTTTAAAATCCTGATGGTCATGCAGCACCTGAAACCAATTAAACCAGAATCTCCGGAGATGGGACCCAGGCATCTGCATTTTTAAGAACTTCCCAGATGAATCAGTGTGCAGCCAAGTTTGAGAAGCAGTGGTATAAGGTAGGTGGTTTTCAAATTTTAGCCTGCATCCGAATTATTTGGTGAGCATATTAAAACACAGATGTTTAGACCCTGCCTTTTGCGTTTCTGATTCAGCAAGTCTGGCATAGAGTCTGATCATTTGCATTTATAACAAGTGCCCAGGTGATGCTGATGCTGTTGTTCTCGGACCAGTCTGAGAACCACCGATGTAAAGCCTTGGTATCACAGCATGGGCATTACCTGGGAGGTCCTTAGATGCAGAATCTAGGGTCTTACTTCAGACCTACTGAAGCAAAAACTGCATCTTAACAAGATCCCCAGATGATCTGTATGTTAAAGTTTGAGAAACTGTGCTGTTAAGCACTGAGGGGTATCTTTAACTGCTAATCCAATTGATAAGGAAATTTTGTCTTACTATAGTATCATTAGTGAAGAAACCAGATGTAATGTGGCCCATGCACTAAGGTTAACTTAATGCAGTGGTTCTGAAAGTATGGCTGCCCATCGGCAGCATCAGCAGCAAGTGGGTACTTGTTAAAAATGCAAATTCTTAGGCCCCATCCCAGATATTCTGGACAAGGCATTCTGAGAGAGGGGCTTAGCAATGTGTTTTATCAAACCTTCTAGATGTTTCTTCCATATGTTCATGTTTAAGAACCACTGACTTAGTGACGACATGTGTGAGCTCTAGAGCCAGATAAACCTGGTTTAAAGACCAGCATATTTTTCAGCACCACTGCTGGCACATTAATTACCTGGGTTTGTCCTATAGAATGCGGATGAGGATAACAGCAGTACTTACCTCAGGAGGTCATCATTAGGCATATTAATTACCTCAGGTTTCCCCTATAGAATGAGGATGAGGATAATACCTCAAGAGGCACATACCTCAAGTACATACCTCAAGAGGTCATAATTTTCTCATTCAAGCTAGAAAATACGTGAAATGCTCTCAACAGTGGCTAGAAAACATGTTATATGACAGTATTATTATTATTACATGACTGGCAAGAAATATTTTTATGAGAGCCCACTGCTTACATGAGGCAGAGAGGGTAACATTCCAAAACTGCCTACAGATGAAGGTGTTTATAATTTTGATGGTCGCATCTGGGGTTTCCTGGCTCATCCCATAGTATATATTGTCAATTCCGTGACTGCTAAAACACTTAGTTCATCACAGGAATAAAGCCTGCCCAATAGCCTATTTGTATTACATCTCTAGGATGTATTACAATTTCCTAGAAGGTGATGTGGTAAAATAGGCAAATTACTATTCAGCATCTGGCCCATGGACTACTGCTCTCCACTTGCCATTTTTGTTTTATTTTATTTTATTTTATTTTATTTTATTTTATTTTATTTTTTTGAGATGCATTCTCCCTCAGGTGTCCAGCCCAGGCTGGAGTGCAGTGGCATGATCTCGGCTCACGGCAACCTCTGCCTCCTGGGTTCCGCGATTCTCCTGCCTCAGCCTCCCGAGTAGCTGAGACTACAGGCATGCACACAATGCCTGGCGAATTTTTGTATTTTTAGTAGAGACGGGGGTTCACCATGTTGGCCAGGCTGAGCTCGAACTCCTGACCCCAGGCAGTCCACCCGCCTTGGCCTCCCAAAGTGCTAGGATTACAGACATGAGTCACTGCGCCCGACCTCCACTTGCCTTTAGATCCAATACTGTACCTATCTATGTTTTAGCACCTGGCCTCCTGTATAGTGATGGATGAAGCTCAGCCAGCCTCCTAAGAAATATGCCTCATAATCACAAGCCACTGGGGCTGGGTTGTGTTAGCCACCCAAAGATACAATGCTTTGTCTTTTTTTTTTTTAACCCCACACCCATGTATACATTCAAAGTTATATACTATGAGCCAGCATTTGAGGGTTTTAGAAGGGGATAATTCTTCCTTTGCCCATGGATTACCTCTGTAAGGATGGGAAATATGTTTGGATTAAAAAAAAATGGCCATCTTCTTTCCTCTACCTTTTTTCCTTTCTAATTTGCCCATTAAAGATGTTCAATTGCTCTACCTAACTCATAGCTTTAGTTGCCTTAAAGCTCCCTGACAAAAACTATCGGAATCATGCAGTCCTCTCTTTGGCCTATTGCTCATTTTAGTTTTCTTTTTTTTTTAATTTTAACTTTTATTTTTAAATTCAGGGGGTACATGTGTAGATTTGTTACATGGGTATATTGCACAATGCTGAGGTATGGGTGCAAGTGATCCCATCACTCAGGTAGTGAGCATAGTACCCAGTAGTTAGTTTTTCAACCCCTGCCCTGCTTTTCCCTTTCTTCCTCCTCCCTCTGGTAGTCTCCAGTGTCTATTGTTGCCATCTTTATGTCCATGAGTACCCAACGTTTAGTTCCCACTTGTAAGTGAGAACATGTGGTATTTGGTTTTCTGTTCCTATGTTAATTTGCTTAAGATAATGACCTCCAGCTGCATCCATGTTGCTGCAAAGGACATGGTTTTGTTCTTTTTTATGACCGCATAGTATTCCATGGGGTATAAGTACCACATTTTCTTTATCCAATCCACCATTGATGAGCACCTAGTTTGATTCCGAGTCTTTGCTATTGAGAACAGTGCTGCGATAAACATAGGAGTGCATGCGTCTTTTTGGTAGAATGATTTATGTTTCTTTGGGTATGTACCCAGTAATGGAATTGCTGGATCAAATGGTAGTTCTGTTTTTAGTTCTTTGAGGGCTCATTTCAGTTTTGAATAAAAACATAAAGCTTTGATAAACTATAATATTTCACAAGTACATTTTTTTCTATTGTTTCTAGTGACATAATTTGAGAGAAATATAAACGATGATATATGCCTTTTCCTTCAGGCTATGGAGCAACTAAATCAAATGATCTCTACTCCTCTGTTTCTTTGTCATTTGCATAACCTGCTTCATCCCCACTGTGATGTTTCCATAGGAATTTGAGTGATACTCTCCATTCAAATAGTGTCTCAGGATTTGGGGATTTATCTCATTCATAAGTTGAGTTGAACACTCCCAAGAAACCCCCCCCCACACATGTTAGATTAGAATAATAAAATGTATTGACAATGATAGAACTTGGAATCCCAAGAAACCTTGTATAATCATTCAGTTCATTAGTTCTCAAATGTGAGTGTGCATCAGAATCTCCTAGGGGGTTTGTTAAAACACATATTGTTAAATCACATCTCAGAGTTTTTTTGCATAGGTTTGGACTAGTGCTTGACAATGTGCATTTCTAACAAATTCCCAGGAGTTCTGCTGTTTTCCTGAAGTAGGAGAGTCAATAGTTGAATGTTGCAGGTAAATATAGGAAAATAAGGACAAGAAAGTCATCATTGGATTTAATATGGAAAAAGGTATCTTGTAAGCTTTGTAAAGCATTTTAGCAGAGTGGTGGCAATAGAAGCTAGCTTTCAAATGGTTAACAAACAAGTGGATAGATGGGGATGACAAATTTCGAGTCATGAATAACTTGAACAATGTATACTGCCTACCTTCTAAATTCTCTCTATTTGTATTTCTGGTTATATATCTTCCCTGAGCCTTTGATTTTCGACATTAGAGGGTAATTTTAAGATAAAAATCTTCTCTTAGATTTGGCTTCTACTGTAACTGCCTTAATCTGAACTAGACTAAGATAATGACAACCGGAATTTTGGAAAAAAATGTGCATTTGCAGATCTTGGATTACCTTTTTGGGTTAGCTAGACAGACATCTATAATATTGAGACCCTACATTAAACTTCCAGAGGAAATAAGTCACCGTTGAAAATTTGAGTTAACTTCAACTGTGACTTAACAACTGGGAAGCATGTATTTCTTATTGAGATAATTTTCTGAATAAATGTATTGGATAGTATTATTCTATATTGTCATCAACATGATTTCATTTATATTATTTTCCATTACATTGCACTAAAACCCTATCAAGCTGGCAGGATCTGTATGAGGAAATCAAAGATCAAAGATGTTAAGTAATTTATCCCCAAATAACGAAGTATGTGAAGTGCCAGGACTGAAAGCATAGCCAGGCTTCTTGACTGTGTTACACAGCACTGTCCAACTGAAATATAATGCAAACCAAATAAGTAATTTTAAATTTCTAGTAGCCAACATTAAAAAAGTAAAATGAAACAGCTACAAATAATTTATCAGTATATTTCATTTTAACTCAACATACTGAAAATATACAGCTCAATAGTTACATATGGCTAGTGTGTTCCTCACTGGACAGCACAGCTTTAAACAGTCTGAGAGGTTAGTCCCCAAAGTCACAGCTTATAAGGGTCAGTGGCAGAAGTTTTATTTATAAACATAATACAAATGAATATTAACAAGTGGAAGTGTATTACTCTGTTATATGGCTGATGGTCTAGAGCTGCACTACCCAATACAGTTACCAGTATCCACAAAGGACTACTTAAAATTAAAATTAAGTAAAATTATTAAATAAAATTTAAAATATATACCTGCAGGCAGATGAGCCATAGTTTTTGAGCTCCATAACCCCCACGTGGCTACTATCTATTAGACAGCATGGGAACATCTCTTTAGACATTCACGAGATATAGATATATATATTTTTTTCAATTGACAGTTTCCATTCCCACCCCTTCACTCTACATACATATTACTTTCTGGTTATTTATACGAATTACATCATTCTTTATGTATTTTATAACTTGCTTTTATTCATTCAACAATATTTTCTGGGAGAATTTCCATATGTATATGTATGTGTCTACATCATTCATTATAATGGCTTCATAGCCTTCTATTATATTTACCATAGATATTTTAAAATATCTCCCTTTGTGTATTTAGTTTATTTTCAATATTTTGCTATCACAAACAATAAAACATTGAGCATCGTTTTGCATGCTTTTTTTTTTTTTTGCATTTGTGATAGTATTTCTTTCTTTCTTCCTTTCTTTGTTTTAGTGTGTTTGTTTTTCTGTTTTTAAGACAGGGTCTCACTCTCTTGCCCTGGCTGAAGTGCAGTGGCGCCATCACAGCTCACTGCAGCCTCAACCACCCAGCCCAAGCAATTCTCTCATGTCAACTTCCTAACTAGCTGGGACCACAGGTGCATGCCACTGCACCAGGCTAATTTTTATAATTGTTGTAGAGATAGGATTTCACCATGTTGCCCAGGTTGGTCTCGAAACACTGGACTTAAGTGATCCACCTACCTTGGCTTCCCAACGTGCTAGGATTACAGGCGTGAGCCACCACAACCAGCCTGTGACAGTATCTCTTTAAACACTTTTCTCAAAAGCGTATTCACTTCATCCAAGTATATACATATTTTTAATTTTGATAGATATTTTCAATCTGCCTTTCAAATGCCCCTCCCATTTGAAATGGCACCCCATCTTTAACTAAATTTTCATCTATAAAGGGACTATTTCTTGACTATATTTTCTTAATAATCAATTTTTCTATCCTTGCATAAATATTAACTTAGTTACCAACCATCACAGCATATGTTAAAACCTATAGGACAGCCGGGTGGTGGTGGCTCATGCCTGTAATTTCAGTGCTTTGGGAGGCCGAGGCGGGTGGATCACAAGGTCAGGAGTTTGAGACCAGGCTGATCAACATGGTGAAACCTCATCTCTACCAAAAACACAAAAATTAGCCAGGTACGGTGGCACAAGCCTGTAATCCCAGCTACCCAGCAGGCTGAGGCAGGAGAATTGCTTGAACGTGGGAGGTGGAGGTTGCAGTGAGCCAAGATTGCACCACTGCACTCCAGCCTGGGTGACAGAGCGAGACTCCGTCTCAAAAAAAAAAAAAAGAAAACCTGTAGGACAAGTCTGATCTTTTATTTATTTAAAAATGTCTTTGCCTTGTAGTATAGTTTGAAGTCAGGTAGCGTGATGCCTCCAGCTTTGTGTTTTTGGCTTAGGATTGACTTCGTGATGCGGGCTCTTTTTTGGTTCCATATAAACTTTAAAGTAGTGTTTTCCAATTCTGTGAAGAAAGTCATTGGTAGCTTGATGGGGATGGCATTGAATCTATAAATTACCCTGGGCAGTATGGCCATTTTCATGATATTGCTTCTTCCTACCCATGAGCATGGAATGTTCTTCCATTTGTTTGTATCCTCTTTTATTTCATTGAGCAGTGGTTTGTAGTTCTCCTTGAAGAGGTCCTTCACATCCCTTGTAAGTTGGATTCCTAGATATTTTATTCTCTTTGAAGCAATTGTGAATGGGAATTCACTCATGATTTGGCTCTCTGTTTGTCTGTTATTGGTGTACAAGAATGCTTGTGATTTTGGTACATAGATTTTGTATCCTGAGACTTTGCTGAAGTTGCTTATCAGCTTAAGGAGATTTTGGGCTGAGACAATGGGGTTTTCTAGATATACAATCATGTCATCTGCAAACAGGGACAATTTGACTTCCTCTTTTCCTAATTGAATACCCTTTATTTCCTTCTCCTGCCTGATTGCCCTGGCCAGAACTTCCAGCACTATGTTGAAGGCTGTAGTAACCAAAACAGCATGGTACTGGTACCAAAACAGAGATATAGACCAATGGAACAGAACAGAGCCCTCAGAAATAATGCAGCATCTCTACAACTATCTGATCTTTGACAAACCTGACAAAAACAAGCAATGGGGAAAGGATTCCCTGTTTACTCAATGGTGCTGGGAAAACTGGCTAGCCATATGTAGAAAGCTGAAACTGGATCCGTTCCTTATACCTTATACAAAAATTAATTCAAGATGGATTAAAGACTTAAATGTTAGACCTAAAACCATAAAAACCCTAGAAGAAAACCTAGGCAATACCATTCAGGACATAGGCATGGGCAAGGACTTCATGTCTAAAACACCAAAAGCAATGGCGACAAAAGCCAAAATTGACAAATGGGATCTAATTAAACTAAAGAGCTTCTGCACAGCAAAAGAAACTACCATCAGAGTCAACAGGCAACCTACAGAATGGGAGAAAATTTTTGCAACCTACTCATCTGACAAAGGGCTAATATCCAGAATCTACAATGAACTCAAACAAATTTACAAGAAAAAAACAAACAACCCCATCAAAAAGTGGGCAAAAGATATGAACAGACACTTCTCAAAAGAAGATATTTATGCAGCCAAAAAACACATGCAAAAATGCTCATCATCACTGGCCATCAGAGAAACGCAAATCAAAACCACAATGAGATACCATCTCACACCAGTTAGAATGGCCATCATTAAAAAGTCAGGAAACAACAGGTGCTGGAGAGGATGTGGAGAAATAGGAACACTTTTACACTGTTGGTGGGACTGTAAACTAGTTCAACCATTGTGGAAGTCAGTGTGGCGATTCCTCAGGGATCTCGAACTAGAAATACCATTTGACCCAGCCATCCCATTACTGGGTATATACCCAAAAGATTATAAATCATGCTGCTGTAAAGACACATGCACACGTATGTTTACAGCGGCACTATTCACAATAGCAAAGACTTGGAACCAACCTAAATGTCTAATGATAGACTGGATTAAGAAAATGTTGCACATATACACCATGGAATACTATGCAGCCATAAAAACGATGAGTTCATGTCCTTTGTAGGGACATAGATGAAACTGGAAACCATCATTCTCAGCAAACTATCACAAGGACAAAAAACCAAACACCACATGTTCTTACTCATAGGTGGGAATTGAACAATGAGAACACATGGACACAGGAAGGGGAACATCACACACCAGGGACTGTTGTGGGGTTGGGGGAGGGGGGAGGGATAGCATTAGGAGATATACCTAATGCCAAATGACGAGTTAATGGGTGCAGTACACCAACATGGCACATGTATACATATGTAACAAACCTGCACGTTGTGCACATGTACCCTAAAACTTAAAGTATAATAATAATAAAATTTTAAAAAATGTCTTTGCATCTCTGAGCTTTTTCTCTATCTTATAAACTTCAGGAATAGTAATTTCTTCAACCTTAATTCAAGGGTCAAGTCGACCCAAAATATGATCGTATATTCAAGACCATTTGGATATATTTATTTTAAATTTATCAGAATTCAAAGGGTAATCTACATTGGCCATTGCATGGATTTGCTAGATAATAGACCTATTTCACTTAAAAATGACAAAGCACGTAAAGTATTTGACACATTTTAGTCAATGCTCCATCCTTATTTCATGAGCAAGACCAGACCTTACTGTTAGCTTTTAAATCATATATTTTAAGTACAAGTGGCTTCTGGGTAATGATCACTAACATTAGAATTTTAATTTATTATGTTTCTGTAATAATTTAGCTCCAAAATCTTTTGGAATATCCTATCTCCAAAATCCTTTAACACAAAAATATGTTTTATAAGTTTTGTCCTGAAATAAGGAAAAGTACATATTTCACTCATTATTTTTTCCTTACAGTTGCCCTTCAGCTCAGAATTCACGTTAAAAGTGCCAGTTATATTTTAAAACTCTTAGCAATTTAGGTACATTTAAGTGTTTATATTAATCAGATTGTGTTACATATTTATTCATTACAAATTAAAAGTGGAAAAGGGAAGAAAAAAGCTTTCAAATTTTCCAGCTATTCTGTTCCCTAATGATACGTTTTATTTTAGACTTCAAAACATTTTGAGGAAAACTTTTGCAGTTCTAAGAAAAAGCTGCAGAATGTAAGCCTTTCAAATGAAAATCTAAAATCCGAAGAAGAAAAGTTTCTTTCTTTCTTTTTTAATTTTTTTTTGAGACAGTCTCCACTCTGCTGCCCAGACTAGAGTGCAGTGGCTTGATCTCGGCTCACTGTAACTTCTGCCTCAGACTTCCAAGTAGCTGGGACTATAGGTGTGTGCCACCATGCCCAGCTAATTTTTGTATTTTTAGGAGAGACAGGGTTTCACCATGTTGGCCAGGGCTGGTCTCGAACTCCTGGCCTCAAGTGATCTGCCTGCCTTGGCTTCCCAAAGCGCTAGGATTACAGGCATAAGGCATTGTGCCCGGCTCAACAAGTTTATTTCTTTTTAATAAGAAAAGGAGGTCTCTTGTTAAAGGAGGTACATTTTTCCTAAGTTCTCTTCTGCTTACCGTGAGCCCAAGAGAAAAATTGGCAGGTGAAATGTAGGCAAGTACATGCCTCAGCTATCTCAGCTATGCAAAAGTAAACTAGAATGGAAAAAAAAAAAAAAAAGTCCTTTGCTTTGATATAGACTACATAAACTACAAAAACCTAACTTTTAATATATTCAATTTTACAGTTCCAAAGATATTTCCTGGGGAATTCTATGAGAAGTAAATAAAGAAATTAGAAAATTAACTAAATGAAAATAAATACATTCCTCAACTGATGTAGCAATATGTTTTCATTTAATGCCCTTTGTATTTTTTTTTCACACATTTTTTGTAACATTGGGCCAAAAAACTTTTTACACTTCAGTCATCTGTGTGACTAATTCAAAATTGTGTATGCTTACAATTGGAACCTCTTGTATTGGTTTGTTTCAGTTTCACACCACTAAGATACAGGATGTCACACTTTTAGAAAAATCAAAATAGCAACAGAAACCCGACGAACGTGAGACTCTGTGGAGCAGTTTCATATTCTGGAACAACGGAATGTGCTTGATTTTGTCTTCATTCCATATCAGACAATAAGCACTTGCAGAGCATTTTGGCACTGGGGTCATTTTATTTGTTCTTTGTATGTGTTTTGTAAAAATCCTATGAAATGACACAACAGGTCCCAGTGGACATGTAAAAAAAAGTTTTCAAAGGCCTTACCATGCATTGTAAAGTCCTAGTAAATCATGATTTTGTGCTGTGTGACCACATGATGCTATCAGACATGGAGCCCCACAAACAGGAATGGCAGAGCCTCCCTGTAGGTTACTGAAGGCCATTAAGCCATCGTTTAAAAAAAGAAAATAACATGTCAAAGGGTGGCACTTCCAAAATTGTCTGAGTCTGGTTTTCTCCAGGCCACTAAATTGGTTCAGATCTAATTTTATATCCTTGAGAAGAAGGTAGGGAGAAAAAAAGAAAATTCTGGCTATTATAATAATATATTTCCAACTAAATATGATCAAGTTGGAGGTTGTGCTGGGCTGGGAGTAACCAATCTTTTTTTTTTAATGTGCTCCAAGTTAATATGTCTCTAACTTCAATGGTACTATGTCCAGACTAGAGTCACTCAATATTGGCATTACTGACATCTGGGCCTGATCATTTTATTTTTTTGAGAGCGGGTTTTGTTCTTGTTGCCCAGGCTAGAGGGCAACGGCATGATCTCGGCTCACTGCAACCTCCGCCTCCCTGGTTCAAGAGATTCTCCTGCCCCAGACTGCCAAATAGCTGGGATTACAGGCATGCGCCACCACACTCAGCTAATTTTTTGCATTTTTTTTTTTTTTTAGTAGAGATGGGTTTTTGCCATGTTGGTCAGGCTGGTCTTAAACTCCTGACCTCAGTGATTCACCTGCCTCAGCCTCCCAAAGGTCTGAGATTACAGGCATGAGCCACTGCGCCCGGCCAGGGCCTGATAATTTTTTATTGTAGGGAGCTGTCTTTTGCATTGTAGGACATTTAGCAGTATCTCTGGCTCCTACACACTCGAAGCCAGTAGTACTGCCCTAGACACACAGTTGTGACTACCCACAATGTCTCCAGTCCTTGCCAGATGTCTTCTGAGGGGCAAAATATTCTGGACTATGTCTTTGCCTGTTTTCCATGTACAAAGACAGTTTGCTGATAAGTCTATTCGCTAATCCATGATTATTTTTTATTTTGTTCTTTTTTTTGTTTTTGGAGGGGGTGATATTTTGGTAGAGGGAAGTCATAAACTCTAACTTTATGACATCAGAATGATTTAATGCTATCAAGACACAAATAGGATCAAGAAAAGAATATATTGGGTATGTTTGACAGACTCAAATAAGATAGAAATTATTGCTTTGGGAATTGCCTTGCCCCAGCAAGTAAAATATTACCATAGTTTGAAGGGTCATAATCAAGGATTAGTATCAGTCTTCTTATAGAAATACTAAAGAATTATGGAATTATTGCTACTTTTTGGTGAACTTATACATGGGGAGGGTGAAAGGAGAAAGACAGAAAGCTGATTCAATAGCTGAGCTATTGAATATCTTCAATAAAGATAGCTAGTATTTAACTTGCTGCTTACGATGGGCCACAGTACCAAGCATTTAACATATGTTACTTCATCCACAAAGAATGCACTACTATTATTGTCATTATACAGATGAGGAGACTGATGTTTAGTGAGGTTAAATAATGCCGCCAGTTTCCCATCCAGAAAGAGATTTTGATTAGAATCAAGGAGACTTAGCCCCTAGTTTATAGCAACCTGATGAACTGACTATGCTGGTTTACCTTTGAATTATTAATTATTAATGATAAATGTTTATCTGTCCATCATTTTAAGGTAGGTGCTGACCCATCAATTTCATCAATCTGTACTCAGTAAATATAAGTTTATGTTGTTACTAATGAATCCAAATATCTTTAGGTTAGTTAATGTGATATATGTATATGAGAGTATGTGGAGGAGAAATAACATAAAGCACTCCAAAGAAAAATACAAATAATTTCATTCATGACCACTGGTTCAGGTATTTTCATGTCATAATTCCCCTTGTTACTGTAGAAAATTGAGCATATTGAAAACTTAAACCCTTGGGAAACAAAGATTACAGAATCCTCCTTTGGCATTTTGTGTGGCTGATCCACAATCTGTATAACATAAAACAAGTGTATCTCACTTTATGAATTAAGTACAATACAGGAATTTCCAGCTTATCAAATTTAGGGGCCTTATAAATATGTAATGGTTTAGAAATTAAGTTTAGTGTCAGAAACCTTTAAGTTCAAATTCCATTTTCACCACATACTTTTGAGGCTTGCACAAAGGGCCTATTTTCTTTAAGCCTCCACTTTCCTATCTATAAAATAGGAATAAAAATAGAACTCATCTCATAGGTTTCTTGTGTTAGACAATCATATATAGTGCACATAAAACAATGGGCACATCCTCCTTTGCAGCAAATTATCATTAAATTGTAATTTTATATGCATTCATGTGTCTGTGTACTGAGGCCCAATGATTTTCAATGAGGAAATAGTAAATTCCAATCATAGTTCTAGAGAAGGATGCTTCTGCTAGCTGCGTTTACCTTACTAGAAGGCTCGTGAAAACTCTTTCTCTTATGGCCATAACTCTATCACTGTCCCTACCTTAACAAAAGCTGTGGCCATCTTCTGATAGCTTGGGAGGCAGTTGAAGAGGAGCTGATGAATCTGTGGAACTCCTAAAGGCAGTACTAGTGGCCTTCTTGGTAACTATAGTATTGGCAAGTACAGAAGTGATTAGTGGAGGGTGAGTGGCACTCCAGAAAGAATTGTAGACTAAAGTTACCTGCTTTATATCTTCAATCATAGATGCTTCTTACCTTCTAATTAAGACCCTTGCTAAGCAGGGTCTCCAGGGAACAATATTTAATGCCCTTTCCTTCCCCCAGCCCCTCTCAGAACTGTTTCCTACTGCCCAGTATTCCCTTTTCCTTCTATGAATGACACAATTCTGATTTTATTTGGAAAGCCACCCCTTCCATTCTCAGCCATGTGGTTTTGGTAGCCTTGATCTCTTTCCTAACCCAAGGGGTGAGCCCTGATCAGCTTAAGCCAATTAAAATGCCCAAATCCCTGGTCAAAGTGCTTGATTTGGGATTGGACGCTAAAGACAATCATAGTCAGGAGATGAAATAATTTGCTGGAGTGTCCTCTTCTTTCCTAGATGTCGGTGTAAGAATATGTGAGCTGTGGAACATTTATAGCCATGTTGCTATAAAAAGGCAAAATCATAGGGGTCAGGGTAGTGTAAGGTACGTAGTTGTGCTTTGGTCATGGAAAAGGCTGAGGTGGATATCCAGGCCTGCATAACTCAGCCAGTTTGGTGTGCAGGTGCACACTTCCACTTGTTATATACTGTGTTTGGGTAAGTTCATACTTGGCTCTGAGCCACTATTTCCTGTAAAAGGTATAATTGCCCTGCTAACACTGTACAGGGGCTCTTGGGGCTCAACATGGCTTGATATGGTGGATGTGCTGGTGCCCAGAGAAAAAGACAGAGCCAAAGCTGCCTGTCTTGCAGACGGACAGGAGGGAGTCAGGACACAGCTCAGCTTGCTCGTGCCCAGAGAGAGACAGAGAGAGAGAGAGTTAAGCTGCTGACCCTGAAGGCAAGGGAGAGCCAGTCACACAGCTGTGTGTGGGAGCCATGGGTTCAAGCAGCCGAGAGAGGGCAGACAGTGTGAGGGAGCTAGTGTGAGCAAGCTGTTGATGAGAGCTGTTGCTGAATAAAACCACCTGAGTGTTTTTTCTGCTCATTCATTCGCTCCCCTCAACTTCAGCATGGGATGGACCTGGACAGGTAGCCATTATGGAAGACATTTAGACTGCTGAATGACACCTAGCCTGCAACTATTTGGCATTTGGACTTTAAGGTCAAGGAAGCCAGTAAATACTTTTTTTTTCTTTTTTTCCACCAGCTTCAGTTGGGTTTTCATTTACAGCTTAAGATCTCCTGATCTACTTAAATTTTTTCATAGTATCTTAATCTTTTATCATAGAACTTATACTATGTTTAATGCTATGGTTATTAACTTGTCTGTATCCTGCAGTGGGTTTGGAGATCCAGAATTGGTTAGGAACGCTTATCTAGGTGACTTTCTTCTTTCTCTCATGGCGGTATTTTTTCATGCAGTCAATCCTCAGTAGACATAATTATTGAGTAAATGAATGAATGAAAATACAACTTTAAATCTGTTTCAGGATTAAGACAATATTTGGCAATTTGGTTTTCAAATTCCTAAACAACTAATATGTTAGATGAGTATTATTTAATTAATTTATTCTCATTTTACAAAAAAGATAAAGAAGAGAGAAAGCATTTTGAACCATCGTTCTGATCCTGGGTCACAGAAAATTGTATGGACTCAGAGTGGAAACTGGAAACTGATCCATCTGTTACTTCTAGTCATTTTTTTCTTCCTAAGAAAATAGTATGTGATGAGGTTACAGGTGCCAGTGGGTAGCAGCTTCTTTGGATACACAGATAACCAGTGCCCTGAGACATGTTTAATTCACTGGGAAAGGTGGGAATTACAGCACTCACCTCCATGGAACAGCAGGTGGATGTCTCCAAAAGCACAGGAATAGCGAGCTCTGGATTATCCTGCAGATGTTCATGGCCCTCGTTATGTTTTTATTTCTATTTATTTTTTCATAAGAATGATTTGATATCTGTATACAAATCCAGAGGAAACATGCTGCTAGAACAATAAACTATTTTCAGAGTCAGTTTGATCAATATTGGGCTGGAGTTGGCATGCTCTCATGTCATCTCAGAAGTGGTACAATTAATGGTTTGAGCCAAACAATAAAAGCCTCACATGGTAAAAGTAGGTGATTTCTTATGTAGTGGACACATGTGTGGCGGGGGGGCGCACAGTGCAAGTAGCTACTTCATACATAGGCGTAGATTGCCTCTGGGTAAAAGAGAAGAACAATAGTTAACTAAGGCAGCCATAGCTGGTGCTATGTGGAGGTAAAGTATTTCTCTTGTGAAGGGAAGAACCCTAATCACAGCCAGTCTGTGGCTGATGTGGCTGCACTGGGGCTCATATGTTGCTGTTTTGTGAAGACTGTGCTGAAGTATCTCAGCGCATAATAACTCAAATTCCTTTTGATCACAGAGCATCTGGGGCTTCCTTATTTTTTTATTATGACCATTATTTAATATTTATTTAACACCTTCAAACTGGTAGGTTCAATTCCCAATATTAAAAGATACAAAATTTGTTCTAATGAGTGGACCTAATTTACAAAGAAAATCTTAAAATAGATTCCAGTCATGGTCATGGGGCCATTGGTGATGCCTCTGATGATGTCACGGATGTAGTATTGTAGTGGAAAGTTCTACCCTCAAACTGCTTGGCTGTGAGGTTGGCTGCGTCACTGAGTAGCTCTGACACCTTGGACAAGTTACTTTTTAATATCTCAATTTCCTCATCTGAAAAAATGGGATAAAAATGGCACCTCTTTCATATCTCAGAACAGATTAAGAGATCTGGTTATGGCATATTTAGCACAGTACTTTACTGTCATGTAGTGAGTGCACAGAACATGTTAGCTATTATTGTGAAGACTTTATGTTCAGCACATTGAATTTGTAAAAGGATAGAAATAAGAGAAGAATAAACTGGCGCTTATTTTTATGGAGAGAAGCCCCTTCACGAAGAAATTGGATTACAGACTTCATCTATCAATCAGCTGACCTAACACTCCTCTGGTTCCTCCCAAAACAAAAATCAACAAACACATATAATTAGATTTTGAACTGGTAGGTTGGTTCATAGTTTCTACCTTGAAATGACAATAGAATATGCTGAGGTGCCTGCATCCCCACTTCAGCTCTTTAAAGATGCAACTACAGTAGAATCTCCTGTGTGACATTACATAGCCTAGGGTATCCTTTTAGGGGGCTGTTTTATTTTCTCCTAAGCTTTCTCGCTCCTTTGCTTTCCATGTAAACTAGTGCAACTTCTTTTTAATTAAAAAACATCCGAGGTCAGTTAGGAATGTCCTTGTGACTCCTTTGTGTATTATAAAATAGACCCTCTGGGGAAATGAATCATGCTATTATCTGGTTAGCTGGCTCATACTAGTGAAAATACAATAAAAATACCCTTTCAAATAGTCTTCCACACCCTTCTTGCTCTCTTCCCCATCTAGTCTCCACATTGCTGACAGAACATGCAGTCACTTGTTCAGTATCAGCCTTTTGTATCAGCATAAAAGTTCCAGGAGGACAGGGACTATGTCTTTTTCTTCCACATTTTATCTTCAGGAAACAGTGTGGTGCCTGATTCATAGCCCTATACTCATTAAACATTCGGTAAATGAATAAATGAATATCCAACTGTTAGCTGGAAAAATAAAACATGTTGAATGCCAACATCAGTTGACTTGGAAGTAGTGGGCCAACTATTGCTAAAGAACCATGCAAGCATTACTCTCTGAAGAATTTATTTGTGAACCTTAGTGTAGTGTTTACTGGTTTACCAGGAGATAAGTAAAGAGAGAACAAGCATACAAAGTGAGTCTTTAAAGTTAGAAATTTTAATGACAATTTGCTATTTAAATGTGTGTTGACTGATACATTAAAATTGATGAATCATATTTTTGAGTATCAGTTACATTTCATTTTTATTAGAATTTACACAGAACCAGAACTGGAATGGACTACAAACACACAACATTTCTCCCTTCAGATATTCCATCAAAAGAATGGTTCACGTAAATGAAAGTGAACCCGTTGTGTTAACCCAACTTGGTAATAGCCTTACATTGCCCTTTGTTCATGTTGTAATGGAAACTATTTTTTTCTCATTATATGTGTAATACATACCCAATGATTATGAAATATCAAAAAGTACAAATATTCCCCTTCCAAAAAGGAAAGAAATAGCTTGTGTAATTTTACCCTGAGATAACTTAGATTAATAATTGAAATTATATCATCCTACTCATATATGTATTTTTAGCAAGCGAATTATACCAAAATTCATGTTAATTTTTTAAATCTTCTAGGTATAATATCTACATTGAAATCAAACTATATAAAATATTAACAAAATGAAAATTTCATGTAATCTTATGCCCTAGTGCCATTCTACGTAAAACTTGGTGCATAGACCTATGATGATCTGTTTCCATTACTGGTTTACTAGGAGATAAGTAAAGAGAGAATTCACACAAAAAGTGAGTCATTAAAGTTAGAAACTTTAATAGCAACTTGCTGTTTTAATTGTATTTTTGTCACCAGGGAATTAGAAATAGTAATAATAACTTTAAAAAAATTTGGCTCTTCACTTCAGATAGATGGAAAAGCACTGGACTAGTGAGAGTTTTATTTATATTAGTTCAGATCATTTTCAATCCATGTGTTACTATAGCTATATCTTTATCTATAGCTATATATTTATCTATATGTGTGTATATAAATATACACACACATCTATCTATATACACAGATACATATATTATTGACAAGGTATGTTTATTTAAAATATATACAAATATATTTATTGATTTTTATACTTATGGGGCAAATAGTTTTCAATCTTCAAAACAGTGGTAGAAGTTTGTTATAATGTTTATCTATTTCTCAAACAGGTGTCTGTTTATAAACTTAGTAGCACATTTTCAGCAGAGGAGAGATGCACTGGTAAATTTTCAAACTGAAATATGCATTCAGAACTTACAAGAAGACAAAAAAAACCTTTGAAATAATTTTAGAGCTGAGAATCCTGAGAGTGGGCTCAAAGAGTCAACAAAATCTTATCTTGTAGTTGAGGATACTAAGAGAAAGAATGGGTAAGTTTTGGTTATTTGTTTTGTTTTGTTTTGTTTTGTTTTTGAGACAGAGCTTCCCTCTGTCTCCCAGGCTGGAGTGCAGTGGTGCGATCTTGGCTTGCTGCAACCTCCACCTCCCAGGTTCAAGGGATTCTCATGCCTTAGCCTCCCTAGGAGCTGGGATTACAAGAGTGCACCACCATGCCCAGCTAATTTTTGCCTTTTTTAGTAGAGACAGGGTTTTGCCATGTTGGCCAGACTGGTCTTGAACGTCTGACCTCAGATGATCTGCCCTCCTTGGCCTCCCAAAATGCTGAGATTACAGGAGTGAGCCACTGCACCCAGACAAGAATGGGTAAGTTGTACAAGTTGTGTAAGTTGGCATTGTGTCAACTTGCCAACTTGTGTGTTGACATTGTTAGATTCGTGACTGGATTTCAGGTCTCCAGGGTCCCAGACCAGCACTTTTTCTTTTCTCTATTCTACTAAGGAATTGACTGTGGAATATCTGTTAATTGTAGATATTACCATATGGTCCCTCCTCCTTGTAACAATAGGTGTTAGTCTCAAAGATGGAAGTCAGAGATGGAGTCAAGGGCAGGTTATCCTTAGGGACAATCACAGGCGATTATGTGGACTATTCTACCTTGACCAGGCATACTCAATAAAAATTCCCAGAAAATTCTTAGGAAACCCAAGTTAACTCTGTATAGCCAAACAAGGTAATGCAGTATTGAAACACATTTTTCCAATAATTTATTTGGCACTTCCTTTTGCTTCATGTGAAGGCAGCCCTAAATTCTGCACTGGGACAAACAGCTGAGTCACTGATGTTGCTTAATGTAGGTTTGTTCTATAGAAGAAAAAAGTTATGCCTGTAAAAAGCTGGCTTGCATGCTTCTCTTAGTTCTCTCTGAAGTTTTACATTCATGACAATTTACCCATTTTTCTCTATTTTCCCTCTCCTCTGAAAGAAAACCAATATCTACTTTATATATATTAGGTGACAATTCTGGCAGATAAATTTGAAATATAAACCCACTGATTTATTTTATTTTAAATCTGCAATAAGAACTCAATAGTCAAGAGACATTTTTTTCCTTTGCCTGCATTGCTCTATGAGATAATGATGAGGCCAAGCCGATTTATCTCAATTCTGAGGGACTTTTTATCAGCCATACCTGTATCATCAGGTAGCCATCTGAAATATTTTGCATTAGGTCTAACTGCAATATGGCCAACCATCTGATATAGATCATTAATCTCACACTTCAAAGGAAGAAGAATTTCTGTGGGAAGCTTTCACATCTGGTATTCTACTTGCTGATTTTTTTCATCCAAATCCTGATAATTGATTGCCAAATCTCTATCATCACATACAAGGCCCAGCACAAAGAAAATAAAGTTGTGTTTTTTTTAGTCACTTTGTATTTAAAAGAATGTATAACACTGATTCTTTTTTAAAGCAATATATAGCTATTTGCATAAGAAAGTCAGAAGATATAAAAACTATGATTACATGACAAAAGAAGTTATCTATGAAAGAGAGGATTGTAAGGGTTGCTTGCCTTCTCTGTTTGCATTTAAATTTTTTCTGCAATAACTATTATTACTTGGATAATTGAAAGTTAAGTTTTTAAGAACTAGAGTATATATAATTTCCATTATTTAAATAATAAACGATTTAATGCAAAGATTACTTTTATTTAAGGGGAAAATGACTGTGCTTAGTAATTATTAAACATGTGGTACTTATAATAGGGAAGGAATAAAATGTATTTGAACTTTGTATTTGTATTCAACAAATCTAGGTTAAAAACTAGGCTATATAATATTGGTAAGACTACCAGATAAAATACAGGACTCCAGATTAAATTTGAATTCCAGATCCCAATAGATGATTTTTTAATATAAAAAAATTGGGAACATATTTATATTAAAAAATTTTTGTTGTATATTAGAAATTCAAATTTAACTTAAAGTCCACTGTTTTTATTTGCAAAATTTGGCAACTACAAAAATTGGATCTTAGTTTTGTCCTATGTCACATGCAGAGAGTTTTACTCAGATCATTGATTACTCTGAGGATTATAGGATAAAACCATCATAGACAGATTTTCTGGGAAGTTACCAAAGCTTGCACTTTACCTCCTCTGCATGGCCTACATGCACAGTCTTATACATAGTTTTATATTTATAAATTTCTTAAACCTTCTCTTTGCCCTTAATTATATACACTTTGGGACTCTCAAAACTTCCATCTGCTTTTGGAAAACATATTACTGTCTACCTATTAGCTTGCACATAAATGGCACTCAGTAAGTCCCCTTTTCTAACAATAGGGATGCTATGAAGTTAATTCCTCTCTTGTGAATAAGACAGGTGACAGCCAAATGGCTGTCCTCACATCAGACTTCTGTATCCCTAAGTTCCAAAGTGCCATTCTCTAAAATGTGGCACAAGTCTCCCCTCTATCCCCAGATTGACAACACCTTCTCCATACTTTGTGAATGGGGAAGCATTAAGCATTGATATTTCCAGAAATTGACAGTTTGGGGCTCCTATTTGATGGGAGCTTTGGAAAGTTTGTAAATAATACTAAATGATCCTGACTGCTTGCTACACAGGGGGTTACTCTACTGAATCTGCAATAAAGGCTGCTCAGGGCCTTAGGCAGCAGACTCCATTCCCATGAACTTAGCTGCTATACAAACTGTCAGACTCCATCTCTCCTGGAATCAGGCACACATATGTAGATGACCAGGCATTTCAAACTCATTAATCACTAGGAGCTTACATTAAATATGATAAAGGCAAAGAATCCATTCCCTCAAATCTGTGCAATGCTGTCATTTTTCCCTCTTCTTCCCAGATATCCTGCTTCCCACTAATAGCTACCAATCACTCAGGGTCTACTTCATAAGGAACCATGAGAAAAATTCCTCCCTGCATCACAGGAACAGGAACAACTGTGCTGTCTCTCAAAGCATTGTGATTTTGGCCAGCAACATGGGTAGTCTCATGACTAATTGTGCTTTCAAACTATATTTGCCTGGATTATTAGGATAGTCTGTTTCAAAATTACCACCAACATGCGGGAACCTATCAGAACCCTAAGACCAGTATGGCAGGCACCAACATTACTGCTTTAACATCTATTTTCTTCCAGCCTATCTTTCTTCTTGCTTTAATTTCCACAGATTGGTCTGTTTGTCTTCCACTGGTATGTATATATTTCTGAGACTACCTCCAGTTCTGTTTTCAAAGGAGAAGTATTACATAAATACATATGTAAATAAATATTTATTTAGCAGCACTGAGGGAACATTTTGGTTAAATCTTTGGTCAGGACTTACTCGAATCAAGAGCATTGGAGGTCTGACTTTCCCAACTTAATTATCTATCATCGTGTGGAGGTGCAAATGATAGGTGACATATTATTTGCTAAAATTTTAATATAAAAAATATGATTCCATTATATATGAGGTAAACAAAAAAGTAAAATTGGACTTAATTTAGTTTGGCAGTTATATTAATAAGACGGAATTTGAATGTTAGTTGAAGGGATAAATTTCGATTTATGAGGTACTGGAGTAGGTCGAGAAATGTTTTCTTTTCAGTTATTACCACCCCTGGGTGGAGGCAAGTCTAGAAGTGGGGTGTGCAAGGACAGAGCTGATGGCTCTTTATGAGTGCCCACAGAAATATAATTATATGAATTCCAAGAAACTAGTAGCCTTCCTTTGTTGGCAGCCAGGTAAGTCAACAGAGACTCAGGAGGGAGTCTACTCTTGGTTTGGGAAATAACTTAGACCAAAAAATGAATCATAGTAGAAAAGAGACCAGAGAGAGGGTTGTTTGCCTTCCCTCATGAAGAAGAATTAGTTTTCAGTACCCTGCTGAAGAAAAACAGGATTCTTTGCATTCATACATGCATTTCTCCTCCTTTTCTCAGGTCAATAACTCTGGATATCTCTTACAGAAGAATACTGCTACAGCACACTTGCTATACATTTTATTTAGTGACAATCCCTCAGTACTTACAAAGAGTTCCTGCTATTCTAACTATAAAATACATTTTTAATTGTTAAATTTTATATTAAAAATTTTAAAGTAACCTCGAAAAGTGCATTTTGGAAAGTGTTTGGAAAAAGTACATTTTGGAAAATACCATTATAGAATGACATGAATTTTAATGCTGCTTTGTGTTGTGTTGGCAGTACCTGAATCTGCAATTGAGAAGGTAATGGACCTTTCATAATCTCGGGGCTATTAATTGAATATGAGACTTGCATAAAAAAATTTGCATCTTGGAACTTCAGCATGGAACCACTCTGAGTATTGTATTCTTTCACTCCATAAAAAGGATCATTTTTTAAATGGACTAGTTTTTTGAAACTACATTGGGAGGAAAGAAAATTCAAAAGAAAACATTTGTAAAATTAAACCAGTGGACTATTGATCTGCAAAGAATATTTGCTCAAAAAGGTGACAAAAATCAACATGAATTTTGGCTGCCAACACCTTTTTCCAGCTTTTCACAACAGGTGCTTTCAGGGCTTTGGCAGAGTTTGACATATGCACCCAGCCTGGCAGCTCTGTATTCAGGCGCTTGTGTAAGCACTGGACTCATACAAGGGTGTCCCACATTGCTCATTTATGGAATCACAGCAAAAGTTTTACCTTCCTTCCTCTTCCACTATTATCACTGTACGTATTGTGAGATGAACATTGTCATATACTAAAATTTACATACAACTGTATTTTTTGTTAACAGAGACCAAAAGGGGATATAATAAGAAAGCATAGTAACTTATTATATTTTCCTAGTAGTCTTAATAAAAAAGGAAGGTGGGGCCAGGCACGGTGGCTCATGCCTGTAATCCCAACACTTTGGGAGGCCGAGGCGGGCAGATCAAGAGGTCAGGAGATAGAGACAAGCCTGGCTAACACTGTGAAACACTGTCTCTACTAAAAATACAAAAAATTAGCCAGGCGTGGTGGCACGTGCGTCTAGTCCCAGCTACTCGGGAGGCTGAGGCAGGAGAATCGCTTGTACCCAGGAGGCAGAGGTTGCAGTGAGCCCAGATTGTGCTACTGCACTCCAGCCTGGGGAACAGAGCAAGACTCCATCTCAAAAAAATAAATAAAATAAAATAAAGGAAGGTGGAAATGTCCACTTCATAGCTTATTCACCTCAGAGATATTATTACTAGGTTGAGGCTGAAGATTAAGGGTTGAAGTTGATGTTGGTTGACATTTAACTGCCTGAAGTCTGAATAGGGAGTTAATTTTGCAGATTAACCACTATGACTCCACAGTCTGCACTGAGACATTCACTGGCACTTTCAGTTCATGTGTCCTTGGACCCCTTCTGTCCAATTTCCAGGCCAGAATTGAAGTTTGAAAATTGCTGGCAGACTGCTATAATCTCTATTTCAGGGAAAGTAAGAACGAGTGCCAATATGAAAGGAGAATCTCCCCTCCATACTCAGTAACTTTCTTCTTTATATAGATTGATAATGCAGGCTTCTTTTGTAATTATTCACTCATTAGTGTAATTCAGTTGCTGGCACAGATCTTATTTAAGCCCCGTTGATATAAAATGGACTGCCCTCTATGACAAAAGTTCTATCAGCAGACAGACATATAAGTATATTTCACTGTGATTAGATCTTCATGGTAACTACAAAGTAAAAGGCTGTGAATTGTTATGTTACATTAGATATGAGAAAATTGAAGCTCTATTAGTTTAAATGACTTGTCTCAGCCAATTAGAGTAAAAGCAGCAGAGTTGAGACTCAAGCTCTGCTAGGCGTTCCACCTGCAAATACTATGCTCCTTCATCTATATTATGCAATCTCCTCTTCATTAATAGATAAGACAGTAAAAATAGTTATTCTACTGGTTGCCGTTGTGGCCAGAAGTTGACATTTCTCTGTTGAAAATTGTTCACACTGAATATACACCCTCTGGCATTGAATTAACCTGCACTGCTTTAACTTTTCCACTTTTTCCTCAACTTTTACGTTAACATCAGAAACTAATAGCGATATTAAGGACATAAATGTAATCATGTATTTGAACATATTTCAAGGGCTACTGAAGAAGCCTCCTTATTTTAGGATAATTATCAGAGTTCCACTGGAGTTGTCTCAGTGTAGGAAGTTCCATAGCTAGTCTTCATAGATTGGGGTTATCAGCAGTCTTCAAACTCGGGGGTCACAGCATCCCAGGAGGGGCTCTTACTCTAGCCCTGGCTGACTCCAAAGATACAAGAATGTTTTATGCAAGAAACAGTTTTAGAAAAGTGAGACAAATTATTTAAAATTTGCCTTAAGTTCACATTTATTTACATGAACTCTTTGGCATAAGGCATTTAATACTCCCTTTAAAAAACATGGATGTGAATAAGTGAAGTAAAACATATATAGGGAAAAAGGATTCCAACTTATTGCAGATAATTACTTTTCAGGTCAATTTTTATTTCTTTAAACCACTCACTTATCCATAGGAGTCAAGGCTTTGACTAATACAAAGTCTAACACTAGAATTTGAAAGAGATTTTATTCATTTGCATAAAAGATAAAGCCTGCTACCAAGAAAGGATTTTGTCTTTCTTACAAAGAAGCCAATATTACCCTAAGCCATAATACGTTTTGAACACTAGGTTTCTTGTTTCTAGGTTGTATGACTAATATGAAAGACAATTACTAAATAGTGTAAACTCAAGTTACATCCTTCTATCCTCTCATTTCTCAATATCTTCAAATAAAACAATGCCATTTTGGACACAGGCTAATGGAGGTGGAATGTGCTTCAGGGCAAAGAACTTGGTAAGCAAGGAAAGTCATAAAATTATGGCTTTTTTTTTTTTAAATTAAGAGAGACTAATGGTGCACTTTTCTGTTTAAGATATGCCAAAAATGAAATTAGAAGATTTGTTGTCTAAATTTTTACTCCTTCAGAAAGCATTTATTTTTCTCATAGCTTTCTGTTTGAAGTGTGGGTACTATGGTGTCACTGAATTCAAAACTAGTTTTATTTTTGTAATTTGCAGCTAAATCTGATCCCAAAAGATGATTGTTAAGGATGAACATGGCTCTTTCCACTGAATTTTCAGTAAAATAATTATAATGGGGATTGATTGGTGGATTAACATAAAAATTTAAATACAAAATCCCTTTGTTCTTACATGGCAAAATAAGGTAAAATCTCTTATTCTTAACTGCCTTTTCCTGAAACAGTGTATAATTCCACCATTTGTTCTCTTTAAAAGAAAGATTTGGGCTAGAGAGAGACAGCTTAAACTCGTCTTCATCTGCTTGCACCGCTCTCCAAGTAGGTAATTGCAGAAAGAAAAGACAATTCTTTGATCTCAGCGAGGTGCTAATTTGTAAGATTTTTGAGCTGTTTGGGCCTTAGGAAGCAGGGATCAGTACGTAAACAATGGCATTTATCTGGCAGCCTATTACTGACACATTACTATCTCAGTACTTATTCATTTACACTGGTGTTTGAAGACAGGACTATGTGTCAATAAAGGAATTAGACCAGACACCTCAGTCCATCAGGTTTATCTCAGTTTGCTGACAGGAACAGTAGGTGACATTAAGCAACAGAAAACACTTCAAAGTTTTCTATCTTTGGTTTTGCAATGAAGACAAACAACATTTACTGCTTTAGCAGCAACAAACAATGAGCGTAAGACTGCAGAGGGAAGATGAAAGAGCACACCAAATTATCAAACACAAAGCCTGCCCCTACCCCATTTCTTACTCATCCCCTGAATTTCATTAGAGCGATTTTTTAAAAAGAGCTTCCAATGATAAGTTCTGTTCATTTGGACCTCTTAGAAGACAACTCTCTTGAGAAGGATGGTAGGAAATGAATGAATAAGAAAGTTTTACTTAACTATTCAGCAGGTACTTTTTTTTTTTTTTTTGACCAACTTTTATCTTAAGTTCCAGGGTACCTGTGCAGGATGTGCAAGTTTGTTACATAGGGAAAAGTGTGCCATGGTAGTTTGCTGCACAGATCAACCTGTCACCAGGTATTAAGCCCAGCACCCATTAGCTGTTCTTCCTGGTGTTCTCCTTCCCACCCGCCACAGGCCCCAGTGTGTGTTGTTGCCCCCGATGTGTCCATGTGTTCTCATTGTTAAGTTCTCACTTATAAGTGAGAAAATGCGGTGTTTGGTTTTCTGTTCCTCAGCAGCTACTCTTAATTAAAGATTTCAATATTCATTTATTTAAACATCTTTTCAATAAACAGTCAAGGTGTGTCCACTATACACTAGACCCAAATAAAGATGATGCTATTACTTTTACAGATTCCTGGAACTATGAAAGGTAACATGAAGTTATAATATAGCACCATTTTAGGCAAATGCAAGGTTGTATTTGAGGGGCTGTGGAAATAAGGTAGATGAACTATGTCTCAAAGGGATTGCCAAATGCTCAAATGGATTGGGAAATGTTTTTCAATTAACATGCAAATTGAAAAACACTTGAAAGAAATACTTCCCTGCATGATCAAATAAAAATTCCTCTCAGATTTCTTCCTCTATACATCTCAATTTGGGATGATTTACCAGTGTTTGGGTATGCTTTACATACCGTTTTGTTAAAATTTTGAAATATAGATTAATCAGCTTATTCAGTAAATATTCATTGAATGAATGCTATAGCACTCCTTGTTCTAGCCTGACACAGTGCAGAGAACAAGACAGTCTAGATCCTTGTTTTTATGTGGGATGAAAAACAATGAACTGAAAATGTTGTGATGCTGAAAATTACATAAAGTGAAAGAACAAAGTGGTGGGGATAAAGAGTGAATGGAAGGAGGTGGAAGTAACATTAATAAAATTGGTACTGTAGACTGAGTGGTCATGAAAAGAAACTGTAATGATAGGAAGTAATCATGAAGTAAAAGGAACATTTAGGCAGTGGGAAGAACAGATAGGACAATATATTGACATGCTGGAAAAACAAAGGGCTGGTCTAGAGAAGGGATAGTGAACGAGGGAGAGAGTGAGGTAGCAGATGAAAGCTGGAGAGGAAAATGGGGGAGAGGCTATGCTGAGGAAGGGAGGGGATATTAGGAGATGAAGGCATAGACATAAAGGAGATCAATTTGTAGGTGATTTCAAGTACTGCTAATAATTTTAGAACATACTCTATTTCGAAGGTATTCTGGTTTTGCTCAACCCATATGCAGCATTTGACCTTGTTAATTTCTCCTTCCTCATGGAAACCCTTTGCTGCTTGGCTTTCAGACACCACACTCTCCTGGTTACCTCCATCTTCACTGGCTGCCCCTTCTCAGTCTCCTTTGCTGGCTCTTCCTCATCTTCCAGTTTACAATGGAGTGTCTCAGGGCTCCGTCTTCAGACTTCTTCCCTTTTCTATTTACATTCACTTCCTCTATGATCTCACTCAGTCTCAGGGCTTCAAATAACATCTGTAACAGAATGACTACCAAAATTATATTTCCAGACTACCTCTCCTTTCAAATCCACATTTAAACATCCAACTACTTACTTGGCATCTTGGCTTGGATGTGCAATCTGCATCTCGAATGCACCCATCTAAAACCAAGTTTCTTGATATTTTCCCCCAAATCTCTTCTTCCCTTAGACTTCCTCATTTTAAGTAATGGCTGTTCCAGACTTTCAGTTTATCAGACTAAAAACCCTGGATCCATCCTTGCTCCCTCTCTGCCCCCTCCTCACAGATGCTGAGCACATTTTTGGTTCACCCGGTTCTAGCATTTCACCTAAAGTAGAGCAGTAGTGTTCTAAGTGGTCTCCCCACCTTGGCCTTTGTTCCCCTCCAGACAATCCTCATCACAGTAACCTGTGTTCCTTCTAAACCCTAAGCCAGAGGCTGTCTCTTTCCTGCTCAGCACCATACTCAGAGTCTACAAGGACTCAGGCCCTCCCTAACCTAGACTCTGTCATTTCTCTAACATCATCTCAAATTCTCCCCACCTCTCTCACCCTGCTTCTTGCTGTTCCTGTGCACTTGCTTTTTCTGCTCTGTGGAATGCTATTACCCTCAAACTCCACCTCCTTTCTGACTCACCTTCTTCAGTTCTTTACTGAAAAGGCATCTTCACAATGAGGCCTTTGCTGACAACCCTATTGAAAGTTGTAACGCCTCCAATACCCCATCTCCTTGCCTAGCTCCCTGCTTTAATTTTCTCCAAAGCATTTGTCACTATTTAACATGCTATCTGATTCACTTTTTTTGGTTTATTATCTATTTCCCTTCATTAGAGTGCAAGTTACATTTGGCAGGGATTTTTGTCTGTCTATTCACTGCCATCTCCCCAGCAATGAGAATAGTGCTGGGAACATACTAATCAGATACTAATATATGTCAAATGAAAAAGTGGGAATCTGTGCAAAAACTTAAAAGCAGGAGGTGACAAAGTCTGACTGTGCTTTGAGATGATCATTCTGACCACTCTGTAGAGAATGGATTGGGTGCGGCAGGCGGTGGAGTTGAAAATGTAAATAGAAACACCATTTAGGAAGCAAGAGCAGTAGTCCAAGTACGAGGTAATGGTAGCTGGGACTCAGTGATATTAGCAGAGATGAGGAGAAGTGGATGTGTTCAAAATTTGTTTAGGGGGCTGACTTAATAACATTTATAATTACTTTACAGCCAGAATACTTCCAGTTATTTCTATGTTGAACACAGCTATACAGCTTCTCAACTCTGATTGCTTTTTCTCCTTATACAAAGAATACTCAAGTGAATGCTGATAAACTGGTTCTTGTTGGAGAGAGTTTAGGCAATGATCTAAGATGGCTCCTAGATTTTCAGCTTGAATCACCTGGTAGGTGAAGGTATCATTTACTGAGAGAGAGACAAGGGTAGGAAACAATTTTAGGAATTATTTCATTTGAGGTACCTCTTAGACATGGAATAAATGACAAAAAGGCAATCGGTTATATAAACATACCCTACAGTAGAGAGGTCAACTGTAGTGATACAAATTTGAAAGTCATAATGTGTAAATGGTTTTTAAAACCATGGAACTAGATAAGCTAATGCAAGAAGAAAATCAAGATGGAAGAAAAATGAGGGTTCTGAAACATACCAGCATCTAGAAATTGAACAGAGGAGTCCAGCCAAAGAGGCTGAGAAGGAACATTCTGGAAGCATGGCATTTATTGAGAGGAAATCTTATTCCTCTCATTAGTAAAAATGAATTACAAAAAATAGTAATTATTATATTTTGAATTTTGTATTTAGAAAATGGTGATTTGTTTTCTCTCATTATCTTTCATTTTGCTTCTTCCCACAAAGCCTAAAAGGACTAAAATATTTGCTATTTTGTCCTTATAGAAAAAGTTTGCTGACCTGCTTTAGACTATTTTTTTTAACACAAGGTCTCTGTCAGTCAGGCTGGAGTGCCATGGTATGATCACAGTTCACTGTAACCTTGACTTCCCAGGCTCAAGCAATTCTCCCATCCCAGCCTCCCAAGTAACTGGGACTACAGGTGCACACCACCATGCCTGGCTAATAAAAAAAAAGAAAACTTGTAGAGACAGGGTCTCCCTATGTTGCCCAGGCTGTTCTTGAACTCCTGGCCTCAAGTGATCCTCCTGCCTTAGCCTCCCAAAGTGCTGGGATTACAAGTGTGAGCCACTGCACCCAGCCTAGACTAATTCTTTCACATTGCTGAAAGATAAACTGAGACCTGGAAATTTTAGCTTGCTTTTCAGGGTTACCCAGAAGGAGAGCTACGACTCAAAGCCAGGCCTGAACGTCTGGTTGCATTTCCATTCCAATATGCCATTCTATATCTCTGTTGTGTACACAATAAGCTAGTAAATATTTATCTCATAAAATATGAAAGAAACTTAATTATATTATTGAAATATTTTTTCAAAAAAATACTTAATAAATGCAACAACATTCCAATAGCAGAATATACTTGATTAATAGGATGTAATTTAGTGTTAATTAAAAGAAAGCCATTTGACTTATTTAACTTTAATTCGATTGAGAGAAAGCTATCTGTCTGACTGAACTTTTAAATTTTTTAAAATAGTGTAAAGGATTATGAAAATTACCCAAGTAATTAATGTCAATGAATGGTGTGCAATCCTAAATGTTTAGATAGGTATCTTTTCTTGCTTGCACCTCAAACCAGAGAATTAATAATAGGTACCAGGGTAAGGTGGGAAATCATTTTGGGCTTGGGAATTAGTAGTTGGTACCATTCTTTTCTGTCGTTCTTCATTCTCCAAATGTCTTCATTCCTCACACACTCAAAACTTAAAAATTTCCTATAACCACATTTCTCATACATTTACCATTAATTTTTTGTATTGTTGTTAAATGCACACAGCATAAAATGTGACATCTTAATAATTTTTAAGTGTAGAATTCAATAATGGTAGGTATATTCACATTGTTGTAAAACCAATCACCAGAAACTTAATTTTGAAAACTGAAACGCTATATGCATTAAGCAATAACTCCTCACTTTTTCTTCCCACTAGTCTCTGGCAACCACCATTCTGTTTTCTGTTTCTATGAATTTGATGGCTCTGGTTACCTAATATAAGTGGATTCAAACAGTATTTATCTTTTTGTGATTGACTTATTTCATGAATGTAATGTCCCCAAGGTTTATCCATATTGTATCGCAGGTCAGAATTTCTCTCTTTTTCAAGGCTGAATAATATTCCGTTGCATGTATTAAATATACACCACATATTGTTTATCCATTCATCTCTTGACAGACACGTAGGCTGCTTCCGGCTCCTGGCGACTGTGAATCATGTGGCCATGAACATCGGTGCACAACCATTTCTTTTATAACCTGGATTACGTGTCCTCAACTCTGACTGATTTTCTCCTCAGAGCATTTAAACTATTTCTCATATTTTTGACTCATGAGAAGGATCTTTAAAGAAATGAAGAGAAGGCATCTCTCCATTAGGAGTGTTAAGCAAGTCTAGGAAACCCTCCCTGTAAATGTCTTTTTTTGCTACCTTGACTAAGATTGGGGTACCCATCCCTGGACCATTCTAAGAGCACAATATTATTGAAGAAAGTATGGAAAGAGAAAGGGGCCCAGCATCAGGAAACATGTGTATAGGCTAATTGAGTAGATTTATTAGCATGTGGTAGAAACGTGCATAGGCTAATTGGTAGATTGGGTAGATTTATACCTAAGTCCCCAGGAAGCTATTGCAGGAAGACCCTTTTAATAAATTGCCTGTGTTTAGTAGTTGGCTGTAGGCAGGGCACATTCTTGAGCACCTGGCTAGGGAACCAAAAGTTAGACCAATGTGCTTAGAAAGTAACAAAACTGTACATTTTTATAAGTACAGCAATCGTTATAAGCAAAACTTATAAAACTATGTAAATCTGTGTCCATGTGTTCTCATTGTTCAATTCCCACCTATGAGTGAGAACATGCGGTGTTTGGTTTTTTGTCCCTGCGGGGACTGTTGTGGGGTGGGGGGAGGGGGGAGGGATGGCATGAGGAAATATACCTAATGCTAAATGACGAGTTGATGCGTGCAGCGCACCAACATGGCACAAGTATCCATACGTAACAAACCTGCACATTGTGCACATGTACCCTAAAACTTAAAGTATAATAATAAAATAAAAATAAAAAAACTTTGTAAATCTGAATTTATTATGAACTAGCCATAGGTGAAGCCTCTTTGTGATTAGAAAGATGTGAATTTGAGTCTTGGCCCTCCTGCTAGCTATGACTTTTGACAAACCACTGAGCTACACTGAGCCTCCTATCCCTCACCTCTTATACAGAGATAATAATGCCTGCCTTGTGGGCTTATTTTGAGTATTGCAATACAGATAACACTCAGCAAATGGTAGCTCTTCTTTCTACTTTGATATCTGTAATTGTTAATGATAGAGGCTGAAGGTCAGGCCACGGAAACTTCTTTTCCACATGGGAACACACAAATTATCAATGCAAAAGAAAAATTTTAGTATTAGTAAAAATTGAAGTCCTTCTAACTTAACATACACATACATGGAATCACAGATGTTACAAAAATGTATCCACTATAAATGTCCTTTCTTCTGAAACTTTAGATGCTAAACATAGGTACTCTTGAAAAAATACGCGTATTCCAGGTTTGTGAGTAATTCAGTATTTCTAAAGCTGTTATTTAGACATTAATGCCATTTGGAGAAATGGTACTTTTCATTCTGTCTGTGCTTGGATTAATGTTATGCATCAGAGTCTAAGAATCCCCTAAATAAATACCATATATTTCTGAATGTTGACTTTCTGATTCTGCAGCCAATCCTTTTAATGAAATTCAATGCACAATTCAGAGTCAGCATCCTATTTCCTAAAAGCTCATAGTCATATGGTGGACAGAGTTTCCTTAACGTGTTGAGGGTCCTAGTAAGGCACACACAGCTTATTAGTTGCTAATTTCTCCTATTCAGGAATGAATATTACTCTGTTTTTTTTGTTTTTGTTTTGTTTTGTTTTTCTGAGACAGAGTCTCCCTTTGTCCCCCAGGTTGGAGTGCAGTGGCAGGATCTCGGCTCACTGTAACCTCCGCCACCTGGGTTCAAGCAATTCTCCTGCCCCATCCTCCCAAGTAGTTGGGATTACAGGCATGCGCCACCACGCCTGGCTAGTTTTTGTGTTTTTAATAGAGATGGGGTTTCACCAAGTTGGCCAGGCTGGTCTTGAACTCCTGACTTCAGGTGATCCACCCGCCTCGGCCTCCCAAAGTGCTGGGGTTATAGGTGTGAGCCACGGCACCTGGCCCCAGAGTATTTTTAAGAGAACGGTAAACACGACTGTAGGAAAATGCAGGGAAATTACCCTTGAAAATGTAAATTTCTCTGGACCTGCTGTCCATGTCTCTGCTCCTGTGTCTCCTTACAACCAGTGTTGCAACTTTTTGGAGGAACAGAATGGATACAGATTACCTGTTCCATGTTCGTCAAGAATGGGGAAGTATTTTTATGGGGAATGTTGATTCTCATACACTTCAAGTCCAATTAATCATCCCTTCTACATCATAAGAGGGAAGGCTGCCTTGATCATCAATAAACTATAGTCCTTTATGGGTATTCAGGTATTGTCTAAGAAACTGAAAGGGACAGAATGGGACTTCATAAATAAATATGTTTATCCAACATATGTGTGTTGAACACCAGCATATGTTCCATCACCATGGTGAGACACAGTGATGTGTAGCCTGAAGTCCCATCCCAAAGTTTCTTAGTATTATGAGAGAGAAGATGTACATAATTATAGCTAATGCTTATTGGGCACTTACTGAGAACATTTACATATATTAATTTGTAATCTGCACAACAAGCTTTGAAGTTGGTACTATTAGTCTTCCCCCTCCCCATAATATTGAGGCAGCAAGGACTAGTCCTGGCTCAGGGTCACATAAATAGCCAGGAATTAAATCTCAGGAAATTTGACCCTTGAAAACATAGTGATTCTCTTGCACACACACAAAAGCACTGTGGCAAAAAGAGACGGATATCAGAACATGGGAAGATATATTGAAATTGGGTTTCAGAAAAGGTATCTAGAAGTCGGACCTTCAAATGGGGCTTTGAATATTAGATAAGACTTGGATGTGAGGAGGAAAGTGAGGAACTGGAAAGGTTGGTACAAGCTCAAGGTCTGTAAAGATATAGAAATTGCTGTGTTCTGTTGGAGCATAGCATGCATGAGAGATTGTTGGTCATGAAGAGGCAAGTTGCTCCAGCCCATAGAAGACTGTGAAATGCAAGATTTAATGATTATTACTTTATTTGGTAGGTAAAGGGCAGCCAGTGAAAAAATCCTCAACAGAAAATGGACATATTTTGAAGCAGCTCTTTAGGAAGATTAAGCTACATGTTTGCAGATGGAATTGGTGGAGAGACAGACCGAAGGCAGGGAAAAGTCAGGATGTTATTGCTAACTTAAAAGTTAAAATCCTAACTTAAAAGTTAGGATTGCTATTGCAAAGAATAATAAAGGTTTAAGCTAGAACATTGTTAATGCAGACTGAGAAAGAGATGGATATCAGAAAATACAGATGAGATACAGTATCAGCAGAACTGAACACAGTAGCAGATTTCAGCAGAACAGTTCCTGAAATGAGCCTGGAAAGATGTACTTGGTTTTTATTAGGTAGAAAGGAGGTAGGCAAACATTCTTAGTGGAGAAAACAAGCAAATATTAGTTTCTGTCTTTCTTCAACTATTTTGAAAATACCAAGCCTTCAGAATCCTACCCTGGCACTGACTAGGATTTCTGCCATATCAGTCTTGACCTCCCCTAAAATGATTATGAGATATCCAGTGGGTACTCATTATAGACTTAAGATTTTCAAATGGAGAGAAGAACTGTGGATTATTGGAAGTTATATATTCATGTCTCCTACACAATGAAGTGATTTTTAATGCTGAATCAATGTTGGGATTTTTTTATATCTCTCTTTTTTTCCTTTTATTAAAATCAGAAAAGTCTTTCAGAATGATTACTGATTCAGATATTTTAAGGGATTAAAAATTTTTTTCTTACAGATTAACACTGTTCTACTGTTAGAAGTTAAAAGAAATCATGTAACTATGGCTAATATTTATCCTACACAGATTGCTTTTATGAAAGCATCTTTGTATGTGTAAAACTGCTCAAAATTGGGAAAATACTTATACAGTAGCCACCTGGTTAGAGTGGCTACAGAATATACAAGCATATAAAAGCTATTTTATGTACTTTACATTTTTAAAATAACATCTATTACCTGTGGTTAGTGATCTTTCATTGCCTTTAATTTGTGGACACTTTCTAACCACCACTTGTGGGTCTTCAGGGAGCAAACCCTTTCACAGAAACTTTTATTTGCCACCATGAAGACCGTGAGGATAGAGAGACAATTCAATATTTATTCTGTGTTTAACAATATCCTTTGAGAGTTGAAGCAAGACTTTCAAAATGTAAAACCATAGAAGAAAATAATCCTCAAATCCAACAAACTCCTAGAATTCTGTGGAGAATGGGACAAATGGGGCTATTCCAAGTACATCAAGTCTAGGAAGTACTTCCCAGCATATTTCACAAAAGAATGGCTTGAAACAATGTAACCCCAGAAAAATAAAGCTCTAAGGGAAAAAATAAAGACTATTGGAGTGTATTCTTATGAGATATAGACTTATTCTCACCCAGTCGTCTGTGTCTCAGTAAAGTCATGGGCCTGACAAAGTCATCTCTTCCATTTTCTAAGTGCAGGATACAGACAGACATTCTACCCTTCTGAATTCCAGTCTTTCCACATGTAAATTAAAGAAAATTATACCTGATTGACTTACGTATATCATGGGGTACTGTGTGGGTCAGAATCAAAATAAGATAAGGTATGTTTTATAAACTGTAACATATTATACATAGGTAAGATGTTATTATCTTGAAATGTAGTTGATAATACCCTATCTTTTTTACTTTGTAGAGAGGTTGTAAAGACAGATATGGTAACAGATACCAAAACTAAAGGCTTGGAAAGAAAATATATGATCTCTCATTACCTTTTATTTAATTTTATTAACATAGTAATAATGAAGAAATCCCATCTGTTTTGGCCTTCACTCTGTGGGAAAAAACTGAAGTGCTGGATTGATTTTCTTTTGACTCAAATAGAAGACTTAAATCTGGAAAAACTATAGCAAGTTGGGGATATATGACTAGGCTATATCTATAACAAGGGGTGTTTAATTGTATATTCTTCCAGCATATTCCTACCTTGAAAGTGTAAAGGTATCATTTTTTTCTTTAAATGGAGGGTTAGGACTCAGACTTTCATCCCTGAACTTGTTAAAGACATGCTGTTTCAAACTGTAGTGCTTTGTTGATTCTGAAGAATATTCAAACTTTTAATAATGGAGGCAAATTTGTTCCTATGACCTGCCCTTTAAAGTTCTCTATCCTGCTGGTTCCCAACAGAAACAGGTTCAGTGCCAAGTAAGAGACTCAGAACAAAGCAACATAAAATCAAAGCGGGGAGTAATTACATTTTTTATATTTTTATTTGTTCATTTTTCAGCGAAAGGCAGATAGCTAGATTATGTGCTGTCAAGTTTAGAAGCTCAATTAATTTTTAGATCAAGTCAAAGTACAGCATTTCAGTCAAAAATATTCATTGTTTCTCACTTACTTGCTGAGTTGAATCACCTTAAAAGACATCAGCATAATATGGATGTTTGAAGACTCTTGAGATTCCTAAAGAAAAGAAAATGGGCTCAAAACAAAGAAAGTGCACTGATTCTAACAGGGTCCACATCAGCCATTCTGTTGATGCAGTTTTAACAATGATTACAAGAAGGTGCCCAGGGACTTAGTTGTACATATATTAGAATTATAAAAGAGTGGCACTAAAACATTTTGGTTGAAGAAATCACTTCTTACTGTATCTGTAAGTTTAAAAGACTCTCCTCTTTAATATCAAGTAACTAAACAAAATATTGGATATTTGATTATGATATCATGAAGTTTGCCCAGGGATAATAAATTAATAGTGAGATAATATTTTAAATCCTGACATCCTCTAATTGAGGGAGCAGCTAGACTTTAGAAATTCACACAAGAATGTAGATTACAGCATAATCAAATTTCTAACTTTTGAATTCAGAAGTCTAGCCATGACCATAAGACAAAAGATTAGTAAGAAGAAAATCAGAGGAGTAAGTGGAGACTCGTGTTCTCTGTCCCCTTGATTTCTCTATAGAGAACAACTTGAGTTGGGAAAGAAAAGAGTCAGAGGGAAATAGAACCTTCCAAAGAGCTACAGTACTTTGCCTCTGTCTCAGAGTTAAATAACTATGGGAGGGAATAGCAGACATGTTTGGGAGACCTGAAAGCAGAAGAAAACTGTTTCCTCTTTCCTAAGTGAGCCTGGAAATGACTGTGCTGCATCTATGACAAAGGGCTTGAGCTGTCCCACAGAGTACCCTGCATCTAGGCTTGGAGTGGAAGTAGTAGAATGGTTCCATTGCATTCAAGAGCAGCTAGGAGTTGATGAGGTCTTTTAGAGGCAGCCCAGGCAAAGTACCTGTAGCCTCAGTGTGGAAGAGAAGTAGCAGAAAATCCTGCTATTAATGAAAGTAGCACTAAGTTCAACAAGACAGCTGGTAGATGTGAATAGCCCTTTCTATTGGAAATATAATACAATCATTCATGCTCTCCTCAAAATACTTTGGTGCTATGGAAATCTAGCTCTAGGTACTACAGCTCCAGGTACTAAATACTAGGTCTGATGGGTGAGGTTAGAAATTGCCTGAGATCAGGTTTCTATCATCTGGCATTATGAGAGCTTGCAATGTTCACAAAGAGAAAAATAAAGAGACTTTGCATATTTGCTCCTTATTTGAAATTTACATACAACAAATTACATTTCTCATAATAAACCAGGGAATATGTAAGCCCCGGGCCTTTCTGGAAACACTCCTCTAGCTTCCTTCCCAATTCTTCATTCCTTGGGTTTGAGTTCTCTGTAGCTCACTGCCAAATCACTTTCTCTTTATCATTACCCAGAAGCCTGTCTAATTCAAGCAATGGGTTAGACTCCTGTCTTCATGGTAGATTTTATGATAACTTTATTTGATCATATCTACTGAAGTAAAACTCTTGATATACTTTAATAGCTTATGCCTTTTTCAAGGTACCATATTACCTTCAGCAAGTGGAAGAATCACACATGTTGATGGAGACTTGTCATCATATGAGTATTTTAAATAGTTTGTAGTTACTACCCTCCGAGACATGCCATTTCTCTACCTTAATTGGCTGAGTTTGTGCCTAAACATGAGTAGTCACACTCAACATACCAGAATGTCTTTAAAGGATATGTTGAGAAATTTCTTGTCTCCTCTTCCTTTTTCCTCCACCTATAACCCAAGTGCATACTACTGCCACACTCCCGTTCAACACACCTCTACTTCAGCTTACTTCCTTCAGAAACTGAGTTTCCTTATATAACTTCTTTGTGACAAAACATCTGGTTTTTTTTTTTTTTTGATTAACACAATATTCATTTTTTAACTTTTCATTCCAGCTGTTTGGCTTGGAGGAACCCTCAGAACCTAAGGAAAAATGAAGTCTTAGTCCTATAAGTTGAGTGAAGTACAGTGTTTCTTTGAGCTACCAAATTGTGCTAGTTAACCTAAAGTGACCTCTCTGGTTTTTAAGTGGCCAATTTAAACCACGATCTATAAAATGGACCATACTATATAGCTTGAGTAAACTTTGAGAGTGGTGTCTATAATTAGAATGCTATACTGAAATGACTTGCTGGCATGTTGTCAGCTGTGCATACTGAATGTATTTCCATAAAATTGTTTCAGTTAATCTTTCTTTGGGGTCCATCTTGGGGGGCCTGCAATTCACTGCTATTGTACTTCTTCCACTGCCAATGAGCCCCTGTGAGCACCAGCACGTCGCTGAGATCTTCTGAGCTTCATGAGTGGTCTGCCCATGGTTTTTTCCTGTGCTTGTGTTGGGTAGGGGTGGCGGGGAAGGGAGAGAGTGGGAGATGGGAGAATCAAAGTTTTAAAAAAAGAAATCTAAGTGTTGTTTTAATCATTAATGCTAAGCTCCAGATACACCTCTTTCTCAGGGTAATGTATTCTGCAACCAAGAATGCTGAACATTTAAAAATGCAGGTCAGGAAAAAAAAAATCCATGTCCTCATTTTAAAAAGTTTCCCATCCACTATTATTTCACTTTCCCCTATCTTTGGTCACACTGGCCACTGCTTTAGCATAGGATTGAAAAGGTTTGTAAGTAAAGCCTCATGAGGTCTCAGCTGTAACTACTCAACTCTGCATTTGAAGCTTGAAACTGTGTCCGGAATTGGTGGGTTCTTGGTCTCACTGACTTCAAGAATGAAGCCGCGGACCCTCGCGGTGAGTGTTACAGTTCTAAAGGCGGCGTGTCCGGAGGTTGTTCCTTCTGATGTTCGGATGTGTTCGGAGTTTCTTCCTTCTGTTGGGCTCGTGGTCTCGCTGGCTTCAGGAGTGAAGCTGCAGACCTTCGTGGTGAGTGTTACAGCTCATAAAAGCAGTGTGGACCCAAAGAGCGAGCAGTAGCAAGATTTATTGCAAAAAGTGAAAGAACAAAGCTTCCACAGTGTGGAAGGGGACCCGAGGGGGTTGCCACTGCTGGCTCGGACAGCCTGCTTTTATTCTCTTATCTGGCCCCACCCACATCCTGCTGATTGGTAGAGCCCAGTGGTCTGTTTTGACAGGGCGCTGATTGGTGCATTTACAATCCCTGAGCTAGACATAAAGGTTCTCCACGTCCCCCTCAGATCAGTTAGATACAGAGTGTGGACACAAAGGTTCTCCAAGGCCCCACCAGGGCAGCTAGATACAGAGTGTCGATTGGTTCACTCACAAACCCTGAGCTAGATACAGGGTGCTGATTGGTGTGTTTATAAACCTTGAGCTAGATATAGAGTGCCGATTGGTGTATTTACAATCCTTGAGCTAGACATAAAGGTTCTCCAAGGCCCCACCAGAGCAGCTAGATACAGTGTCAATTGGTGCATTCACAAACCTCGAGCTAGACACAGGGTGCTGATTGGTGTGTTTACAAACCTTGAGCTAGATACAGAGTGCCGATTGGTGTATTTACAATCCCCGAGCTAGACATAAAGGTTTTCCAAGGCCGCACCAGAGTAGCTAGATGCAGGGGGTTCATTGGTGCATTCACAGACCCTGAGCTAGACACAGGGTGCTGATTGGTGTATTTACAATCCCTGAGCTAGACATAAAGGTTCTCCACATCTCCACCAGACTCAGGAGCCCAGCTGGCTTCACCCAGTGGATCCCGCACTGGGGCTGCAGGTGGAGCTGCCTGCCAGTCCCTTGCCGTGCGCTCGCACTCCTCAGCCCTTGGGTAGTCGATGGGACTGGGCACTGTGGAGCAGGGGTTGGCGCTCATCGGGGAGGCTCGGGCCACAGAGGAGCCCATGGAGGGGGTGGGAGGCTCAGGCATGGTGGGCTGCAGGTCCCAAGCCCTGCCCCGTGGGAAGGCAGCTAAGGCCCGGTGAGAAATCGAGCGCAGCGCCGGTGGGCTGGCACTGCTGGGGGACCCAGTACACCCTCCGCAGCCACTGGCCCGGGTGCCAAAGCCGCTCATTGCCCGGGCCGGCAGGGCCAGCCGGCTGCTCCGAGTGTGGGGCTCGCCAAGCCCACGCCCACCCGGAACTCCAGCTGGCCCGCAAGTGCCGCGTGCAGCCCCGGTTCCCACTGGCGCCTCTCCCTCCACACCTCCCCGTAAGCCAAGGGAGCCGGCTCCCGCCTTGGCCAGCCCAGAAAGTGGCTCCCACAGTTCAGCGGTGGGCTGAAGGGCTCCTCAAGTGCCGCCAAAGTGGGAGCCCAGGCAGAGGAGGCGCCAAGAGCGAGCGAGGGCTGTGAGGACTGCCAGCACGCTGTCACCTCTCAAAACCAGAGATAATATGTAAGTCAATAGGCATAGCAGTATTCTGATAAAACTTTATTTGTGGGTATTGAAATTTGTATTTCATACAATTTTAACGTGATAAAATATTTTTGATTTTTTTCATCTTCTTAATAATGGAGAAGCCATTCTGAACTTACAGGGTATAGGAAAACAGCAAAAGGGATGGGTTTGGCTCTCAGGTCACAGTTTGCAGACCCCTGCTTTAGCACTACCTAGGTATGGAGAATCATAGTCACTTCCTTGGCTCAGCATAAAAGCAACTGTTTGTTGTATAACTTCAACTTGACTATTCCCTCCAGCCACAGCCAAACATCATGTATGAGGAGGAGTTTTCATTCATCCTTCAAATGCTTCCATTTCTTAGCTTCCAATAGCTTCTATGATGCAGCAGGAAAAGTTCTCAGCTACTTACAGCCTATGCTGGTGCCTCTGGGTGTCCCAGACACCAGATCTGATCATTACCACACGACTCCAATGTCATTCATGCAGGCCAATTTGCTTTGGCCATCTAAAAAAAGCTGCCTCCGTCTGTCTCTGTGGGTAAATTCTGTAGTGGAAATGGGCAGGCCTTTGCTTTCAGAACACAAGCCCAGAGGGCACTTTTGGCACTGGGACTCTTGCAGAGAGCGCCAAACCACAGCTGTGAAAGGAGTGTGAAGGGGGATGTCTGCAACAGCCCAGGAAATAGCCACCCAGCTGGAAAGGGATGTCAGGAAGTGAGACAGCTTAGGGACAGACCAGGCCTCAGAGGAGTGTGAGCAGCTGGCACTGGTACCCTCTTTTAACTCGCTAGCATGATGTGAGACTCCAGGCCTCCGTGACTGCCACTGACTCACTTTCCCTTCCTTGGCAATCCATTCAACCCTCTATTCCCCCAGCACTACCCAGTTCTAACTAGAGAAATGGAGTGTGCCAGGTTCTAGATGATAATTCCTCTTCTTGGTCCTGGAGAAATGAATATTTATCCTTTGAAATCAAAAAAAGACTCTTTTCATGCCTTTGACTCTGATTGTCAATATCCATTTGCTTTCAAAATTTCATCGCAGAAATCTTTTCCAGTTGCTTCTCTGCTCTTATTCTCACTTCCTTTTCTCCATACCTACAGAATGTTACATATGTCTATATATGCATTCAGCTTTTGCAGCACTGTGATTTGTAATATAATTTTGGTCTTCATGGCCATCTCTTCTACATTATTAGAGACCATGGGACAAGAACAGTGATTTATATTCTTTGTATCATGAATTATCCCTCGTATATTGTTCTGCACATAGTGGATCCTCCATTAGTCCATTTCATTGATGAAATGTGTAGGGGAGCTTTTCTGAAGACGCCTATGCTGGGCAGCCTGTCATTGTTCACACATTTACCTTTTCTCTAATAGTTGCTGATGTGTGCATTCTCTTCATACCATTCCACTGGTGCACTTTTTGTCACAAGATATGAGGATGATCTGGCTGCAACAATTACTACCCCACTAATCTCTAGTGTCAATTTGATGGAATTGGCTATTAGGATTTGCCACTATTTGCCTTCTTTTCTTTAGCCATTGTCTCTATCAACGAAATATAATACATATATCTACACACATATTCTATTTATTTAAATCACGTATTTCCTTTAAGACCATAAAATGTAATTATCCATAATTATATCACAAAAATGATCACTGCTAACATTTTAACACCAAATTCTTTATTCTGATTCAGCCTTTATTTTTAATTATCTTCTCAAAATATTTACTGATGTACTATTTTTTGAGGAGATCAATAGATTCAGAGTTAGATATCAAATAAGCCAGTCCAGAAATTCTATTGGTGGATAGAAAATAACTATAGGTGTGACATAAATTAATTCGTTTTCTTATGAGTGTATCTGTTTTATTTATAGCAAGGAATACTGATTCTTCATCTGTACTAATAATACAAACTTTTCTTACTACATGTTAACTTAAGTAAAAAAGTCACTTGACATGCGGACACAGCAAAAGCCATCGAGGGTGAAAAAGGTGAATTGCTCAGGTTTGGGACACGCTGTCTGAATTTATCACTGACTTATATGCTGTGCAAGGCACTGCAGTAGAGTCACGGGTGAGTAAGACATGGGTTCGCCTACTAAAGCGTTCAAGATATTTCTCACTATGATGTTGTAAAACAGCTGCAAACCATGCTTTCTGAGACAAATATTTTCACCTCTACTATGAAATAGTGAAATAGAACCTAGATGTTCAATAATAATCAATGTGCTGTAGAGTAGCTTGAAAGGTCTTTGAGGCTGGTCTCCTTTCCTAATTAACACAGCTCAAATGTGGCACTTGGGTGGCTTGGTCATGAAATTTTGATAGCGTAATTTTGGCAGGGAATGGCAGTGGTCCAGGTTCCATGGTTTTACAAGTTCTGCAGCATTTGTGAAATTGTGGCTTACTGGGAGATAGACTGTAGTGTAAACTGGGTTGCGCTGAACAGACAGATAGTATAACTGGCAATTACATTGTTAGCAACTACCAGCACCTCTGAGGCACTTGGTCTTTTTGAGGGAGTAGAAGGAGGGTAGAGAAACCGAACTCATTAGTTGGCTTTAAAATCTATTACTTGTAAAACGGTGCAGCCACTATGGAAAGCACAATGGCAGTTCCTCAAAAAAATTAAAATAGAATTATCATATGATCCAGCAATTCCACTTCTAGGCATGCATCCAAAAGAAATGAAAGCAGGGACTTGGACAGATATTTTTACATCATGTTCATAGCACCATTATTCACAATATGGAAGCAACCCAAGTGCCCATTGACTGATAAATGGACAAAATACAGTATATACATACATACCATGCAATATTATTCAGCCTTACGAAGGAAGGAAACTATGACACATGTTAGACATGGATAAAGTTAAAGACATTATATTGAGTGAAATAAGCCAGTTGCAAAAGGAAAAATACTGTGTGATACTACCTGTGTGAGGTACCAAGAGCAGTCAAATTCACAGAGACAGAAATTGGAATAGTGGTTGCCAGGGGTTGGGGGAGGGAAGAATGGAGGGTTATTGTTTAAGGGGTATAGAGTTTGTATTTGGGAAGTTAAAAAGTTCTGGAGATAGATGGTGGTGATGGTTGCACAACAATGTGAAGGTACTTAATGCTGCTGAACTGTACACTTAAAAATGGTTAAAATGGGCAGGTGCTGTGGCTCACACCTGTAATCCCAGCACTTTGGGAGGCTGAGTTGGGTGGATTACCTGAGGTCAGGAGTTTGAGACCAGCCTGGCCAACATGGTGAAACCCCATCTATACTAAAAACACAAAAATTAGCCAGGCGTGGTGGTGCACACCTCTAGTCCCAGCTACTCGGGAGGCTGAGGCAGGAAAATCACTTGAACCTGAGAGGCAGAGCAGCTGAGATCATGCTAGTATTCTCCAGCCTGGGCAACAGAGTGAGACTCCATCTCACAAAGAAAAATATGGTTAAAATGGTAAGTGTTGTTATGTATATTTTATCACAATTTAAATAAGAAAGAAAGAAAAGAATCTAGTTTTCCTAACTTTTTCTTCTTAGAGTAGCTCTCTCCTGTGTTCCATGTGTGAACACAGTCTTTGCCAGTGGTCCACATTGTACAGTGGGCCAGATGCAATGCATGTATACAATGAAGGGGTCAGGTTCCAGACTGAGTTTTTGTTTTTCTATTTTATAATAACCCCATAACAAACCCTTTGCTTCCAGGTAGCCTTACTCCTGTTGGAATCTATTTCTTTGAAATGGAAAGTTTCACCACAGCACAAATGGAACATTTTGTCTTTGCTCCCTGAAATGTTGTAAGCCACAGTTTAACAGGCAAACAATGGTGGAGGCCAATGAAATTATCCTTGGACAAAGGGTCTGCTGAGCAGTGTACTCTTGCCTCTACCATCAGTTTCCTTCATGAAATGAGCCAAACATTGACTGAGGCTCAGAGTAGAAAATAATTCGTCCAAATTGGGCTCTAATGATAAAGAAGTATAAAGGAAAAGCAATTCCTTGGGAAAATGATGCTACTCCCTTCAGTTTTTGTAGACTATTTCCTATAATCTGTCTTGTGGCTTACCTTGCGCTAAAGGAGAGCAAGCCTTTCCTGTTAACATAACAAATAAAGACAAATCAGCAGGCTACTTAATGTGATGGTGAAGCATGGGCTCTGAAGTCAATCTGCTTGTATCCCAGTCTTACCACTAGCCGAGTGATCTAGGGCCTACTTATGTAACCTCAGTTTCCTTATATGTAAAACAGGATGACAGTAATGGTATCTACCCCATAAGGTTGCTGTATGGATGAAACGAGTTATTATTTGTAAAGCACTTAAAGCAGAGCTTGGTACCTAGTGTGGACTATATAAATACTCCCTATTATTACCAGCTCCAGCATGCAGAGATAAACTCTCCAGGGCTGCTTGAAGGGTACAATGGCATCCTCATTACTCACTCAGGATGATGTGATGGAGCATGCACTTACAAGAGTTGGACAACTCCTATTTCAGCTCAGGTGCAGCCATTTATGCACTGTGTGACCTCAAACAAGTCACCTGAATGCTTCAGCCTGAGTTTCATCACTACTAGAATTAGCAGTAAAAGAAACTGCCTTTTTCAGTCTCTTAATGTATAATTGTATGCATGCAAGTTGTAAAGGCTGTAATATTTCTGTTAGAATTATTATCGCTTCATCTCTGTTTCTTTTACCTCCGGCCTGAAAGAAAGCGGAAAGAAAACATTTATTTTAAAAACATAATAGTTAATTTAAATGATAGAAGTGGTATATATTTAATATAGAAAATATGAAAAATAAGGAAAAGTATCTTAAAAATTCATTATTTTACACCTTAGAAAAAGCCACTATTAACATTATGCTCTTTCTTAGTTACAATAATGTATCTTAATGCTTAAGGTTTCTGTGTAGTTTTTTTCTCTTCTCTGGGGCAAGATCCCAGTTGAGAAGGCCTATGTATGAAAAGAATTAAATGCTCTTGATTTTTTAAAACTTCATTTTGTATAAGAAAATGGAAGATTTTATGTTCAGACCTACTGCTACAGGAAGAAAATTGTAATAATTTGGCTATGTTTACAATGTCATATGAGAAGTAATTTCAAATATGCCTAATTCCATATATACCAAAAAATTAAAACTAGCTTTAATTTAATGTATTTTATTTCACTAATACTATGTACACCTGGGTAAAGGAGATAATGAATTATAAGTTCTACAGTAAGGCCAGGCACTATGGCTCATGCCTGTAATCCTAGTGCTTTGGGAGGCTGAGGCAGGAAGACTACTTGAGGCCAGGAGTTTGAGACCAGATTGGGTAACACAGCAAAGCTCCATCTCTACAGATTTTGTTGTTTTAATTAGCAGAGCATGGTGGTGTATGTGTAGTCCTATCTACTTGGGAAGCTGAGGTAGGTGGATTGCTTGAGCCCAAGAATAGAGGCTGTAGTAAGCTATGCCTATGCCATTGCACTCCAGCCTGGGAAACAGAGAGAGACCTTATCTCCAAATCAAATAAAAATAAAAACAAAGTCCTACAGTGTTTGCATGTATGACCTTAACAACTGTGAACAAAATAAGGGCTTTCTTAAAGTGAGGCTATTTCTCTACTTGGAAGCAATCAATCCAAATAAACTCAGTTCTGGAGAAATGAGTTATCGGTCTGTGTTAGAAATGAATTTACCAAGGCTGGGTCATGACAGTAGTATGGTTCAATTTCTCCATTGCTTATTTAAATTTCCATTGGGGTGAGAAAGCCTTGGGAAAAGCTGGCAGAAGACTTGGAAGAATCTAGGTGACTTCCTGCCTTTTACTAGTCACATATTACTTCTTGGAAAAACTGGCACTCTTACTCTTCCCCATTTGTTGTGCCTCAACCTCCAGCCATCCATTCATCCTTCCCTTCCCTAACCCCCCTCTCCCTATTCTTTGGAAGTCACAGAAGTTTTATATTAAGCATCATAATTCTCCACAATAAACAAAAGTATTAGGCATTTTCATGAAATAATCATTAGTCATTGGTATTATTTTTATCAGAATTAAAAACATTTCTGATAACTGAAAATTATGATTTGATAAGAGGTAATGTCTTTGATCCTCTCTGCAGTCTGGCTTTACTGGTGGTGGTAAATGAAACAATCCTCTTGCCCTGCTATAATTGTCTGCTGTATTATATTCTTTCATGGAATTGTAGCTGAAGAAAAAGTAGAGATCATTCGCTGTGGGGAACCTATTGAAGATCATAGATGGACCTCGTGGTAAATATTTTTCCAAAATATGCACCTTTTCAGACCAGTAGCAGACTGACAGATGTGAAATGGATATTCTTTTTAACGTGAATGTTAAATGTTTAACTGAGGCAATGGTTGATTGACATGTGTCTCTGTACATGAGAAACAAAGAAACCTGCTTTGCTTGTCCCAAGCCATCTCTTGGAAGCCTTTGCTCAGTTCAGTTAGTGCCCTTAGGTCAAACAAACAGAAAATTAAGAAAACAACATTCAAAGAAATGGTGGGTGGCAGAACAGTTGGAAGGATTGGAAAGGGCTCAGTATTTGCTTTATTTCTTCTGAGCTCATTACTTGCTCTGAGTAGGTTAGCCAGGAAGGGAAGACAAACACTATTTAGTTAATAAGTCCCATAAGAATCTGGCAGAATGTCTTTTCTGATTTACCATTGTATGGTTGGAATAAGCACAGTATCCTCTTTGCTTGTACCTTTTTCCCAACCAGCTTTGAAGTCTACGAATAATTTACAGTGTGAATAAATGGCATGAGCTGGCTTTTCTCAGGTTAAGAATGTGAAATGTGTGTGAGACACGTTACGAGAAAAGGGAACATTATTTGGGCCTCATCTCTTAATGCAATCAAATAGAAATATTTCCTGACTCAATATTTGCAGCCTAAAACTGATTTTCTTCTTTCCAGTTTGGGGAGTTAAAAAGCAGGAAGGAACATGTCTATATTTTTTAGTAGTTGGTGACCCAAATTGACCCTCATGATTCATTCACCAGCTTTGGTCCCTACCAAACAAATAAAATCCCTTTAAGAGCTGGTTAAATACAGTGCTGGTGTAAACCAGTTCTCCTCACATGGCTGAGCAGTGGGGCATCCTTGGTTTTCCGTACCTTAGGACCAAATGTAAATGTTCAATTCAATTAACCTTAAAGAAACATATGTGGAGATAGGGACAGGAGAAGAAGGACAAAGGAAAAAGAAAAAGGGATTAGAGAAAAAAGGATATTCATGGGAATTTCATTTAAATTTAATAAAATAATTTAAAAATAACTATGCCATGAAAATAAACAGTAATCGACAAGTAGTGAGGCTAAAATAAGTTTTATGTTGTCTTTCAGAAAAGGAACGACTCTACATAATGTTGATGAGGCATTATAATGTGCACATTGACGGCTTTTGCTGAATCATCTGCACTCTCTGGTTCCCAGTGTGGTTGACCATGTACATTAAGGGATGGTAAGGGATAGAGTCTATGCAGCAGAATTTCATTCAATCTGAAACTATTTTGTCTATATTAACTCTGTTTCTTTATGAAAAAGTTGAAAATAAGTAAATAAAAAATATGAACTTTAGCTTAAGTATTCTATCTTATAAATTACTGAGGACCCAGTCACTTTTCAATTGACAATCTCCATAACAGCACAACATCACTAGTAATTATAAATAATTCTAAAGGAATCCTTGTATATCAGTAAAAAATTCTGTGAGCATCTGCTTTACCAATTAGATAAGCTGGTATTAAAACTCTGAACCTATGAAAAAGTATTGAACTTTGGAATATTTATGAAAATATAGAAAAATTTTAAAAAGTATGGATATAGATATTTCTTTTTTTCCATTTCAGTGTACTTCTCAACTGTACAAAATTAATAAAAATGCAGCATTATTACAGATATTATACTGAAGGAACAAGAGTTCCACAATGACTAGAGATAGCTGTAGGTAATAAAATCTTTTTATTTTTGCTTATTTTAGGGCATAAAATAATTTATTTGAAAAAGGTTGGTGTTAATGGGAAATATCATGGTGCCCATATTTTTGCCTAACGGTGTACTGTTTTCAACTCAGATCCTGAACAAATAGTATCAAAAAGCAAAACTAATTTAACAACCCAAGAACCTTTGTGTTAGACAACAAAGCTACAGGACCTAGCAAACCAAAAGAAAGTCATTCTTGGAGCACCAAACAGTAAACAGCACGCATTCCTTAAAAACATTGTAGTCAAAGCTTTGGTACTCAAGAAGAACTTAGAGCTATCACAAATAGACTGTGAAAATATGTAAATGTAAGGGCCATAATAAAATGAATTGAACAGTATCACAGGCAGGGTGGAAGAAGAGAAGTATAGGATCCACAGAGGAGAAGCAAGAAGAGAGCTCCGGAGAGGACAACAGAAGGGGAAGGGAAAGCGAGATCTGAGCAAACACCTTCTGTGTAGTCACATGTGAATAGTTTTTCCAGTTTCTTAAAAGGACAGAATAAGAAATCCTACCTAAACCCAGTACATATTATATTTTGCTATATATAGACATTAGGCTATTATTTAGTAAGTTATGTAAACAACAGACTTTATTGATGCTCATGTGGAATCTGTACCTTCAAGAATTTCCACATTTTCAAGTAGAATATATATATATACACATCTGGCTCTTTCCTGAATTATGTTAGTTAAGGCACCACGTATCATATTACATATGAAATTTGTATTTTCAACCTTCATCGTAGTTTTTTTATTTTTTAAGTTACACCATGGAGTTCTTGTGAACGGGAGAATGAATTATAAATTACAAAACCATCTTGAGGAGAAGGTGCTGGACATGCCTGAGTCTTATGTACCTGCTTTGCAGGGTACGCTGTTGAAAATCATCCCCCAGCAAAATTAAATGACCATGTCACAAAGCTTCATGCCACCCTTGAGTAGTAGAATATCTCAATGTTCAATTCCAAAACGGTAATTACTACTCATCATTTTCACATGACAGTATGAGGTCACTTCTCAAAAATCACAGCATTGTTTTTATAAAATTTGATTTAAAGACCAGATTTTATTGCCCCTAGATGGCAATTTGGCAATAGTCTCTAAACTTTAAAAATTTTCATCTTATTGAAACTAGGAACTTATCTTCATGGGTATGCTCAAGAATTAACTTTAAGTATGCTTATGATGCTGTTGAAAATAATATAGAAAAGTTGGAAGAAAAAACTCTAAGTGTCTCCTCTGATCCATTAAATTTGCTCAATGTAATTTGTACATTCCATAAATGGAATTTTTAATAAAAATTATTTAATAGCCTAGAACATAGTCATGATATCGTTATCTTTGAGTGTAAGATTTATGTGAGAAAATTTATTGCCTATGGTGATTTTTAAACTATGATAAACCTATATTATTGTGTAATTAAAAGATAAAAGACTAAAAATTAAAATATAAAAATTGTAGTTTTTTAGGATGGGCAGACCAGTGGAATGATATCTGCCATTGCATATTTCCCTAACATAGCTTATTCTATTCTGCATGTAACATGGTAGACTAGTAAATCTCACAAAGATAAATGAGTATCAATTACTGAATAGCCACCTGGTCATGTACTAGATACCCTGGGAAAATAATCAAAGAGATTCATTCCATACCTTCAAAAACCTCATGCCAATTGGCTGTAACTCAGAATTAGAACTTGTTAGAAATACAGTTTCCTAGATAGACTGAATCAGAGCCTCTGCAAGTAGAGCCTGGTCTACAGATCAACACTGAACAACCAATAAAATCAGTTGAGGGAAATAATTTATGCAAAACAAACATTGATCTGATCACACTGGAATTTCTGTATTGACCAAAGAACTACGTGAAGTAAAGTATAAATTATTTGAAAAGATGCAGCTTCAACATACACAAATCAATAAATGTGACACACTGCATTAACAGAATGAAGGACAAAAATAATATGATAATCTCAATAGATGCAGATAAAGCATTTGACAAAATCCAACATCGCTTCATGATAAAAACAAAAAAACAAAACACCTAACATATTAGGTATGGAAAGAATGCACCTCAACACAAAGGACCCCATATGACAAACCCACTGCTAGCATTACACTCAACAATAAAAGATTGGAAGCATTTTTCCTCCTCTAGTATCAGGGATGAGACAAGGATGACCATTCTCGCCACTTCTGTTTAATATAGTACCCAAAGTCCTAGCCAGAGCAATTAGGTGAAAGCAAGAAATAAAAGTCACCCAAATTGGAAAGGAAAAAGTTCGATTGTTCCTACTTGCAGATGGCATGATCTTACATCTAGAAAATCCTAAGGACTCCGTTAAAAAACTCTTAAAACTAATAAATGAACTCAGTAAGGTTGCAGAATACAAAATAAAGACACAAAATCCGTAGTGTAACAATCAGTAGTGTAGCAATCTGAGAGAGAAATCTTAAAAATTTTCATTTGTAATGGATACAAAAATTATTTAGGAATAAATCGAATCAAGGAGGTGAAAGACTTGCACACTGAAAAGTATAAAACATTGATGAAAGAAATTGAAGAAGACTCAAATGAATTGAAAGATATCTTGTGTTCCTGGATTAGAATTAATATTGTTAAAATGTCCAAACTACCCAAAGCAATCTAGATATTCAAAGGAGTTCCTATCAAAATCCCAATGACATTTTTTCTTCACAGAAGTAGAAAAAAGAATCCAAAAATTTGTATGGAACTACACAAGACCAAATAGCCAAAGCAATCTTAAGCAAAAAGAACAAGGATGGAGGTATCACACTAAGTGACTTTAAAATATACCACAAAGCTATATCGAACAGCATGGTACTGGCATAAAACCAGACACATATAGTAATAGAACAAAATAGAAAGCAAAAAAATAAACCCATACATTTACAGTCAATTAATTTTCCACAAAGGTGCCAAGAACATGCAATGGAGCAAGGACAGTCTCTTCAATAAATGTTGCCGAGGAAACTGAATATTCACATGCAGAAGAATGAAATAGGTCCCTAATCTCACACCATATACAAAAGCCAACTCAAAATGGATTAAAGACTTAAAAATATAACCTGACACTGGAAATCTACTAGAAGAAAACATACAGGAAAACTCCATGACATTGGTCTGGACAATGATTTTTTGGATATGACCCTAAAAGCACTGACAACGAAAGCAAAAATAAACAAATAGGATTATATCAACTAAAAAGCTTCTGCCAAGCCAAGGAAACAACTAGCAGAATAAAGCAAGAACTTTTGAAATAGAAGAAAATATTTGCAAACCTTATATCTGATAAGGGGTTAATATCTAAACTATATAAGGAACTCAAACAGCTCAATAGCAAGAAAACAACCTAATTTAAAAATAGGCAGGCCGGGCGCAGTGGCTCACGCTTGTAATCCCAGCACTTTGGGAGGCCGAGGCAGGCGGATCACGAGGTCAGGAGATCGAGACCACGGTGAAACCCCGTCTCTACTAAAAATACAAAAAATTAGCCGGGCATGGTGGCGGGCGCCTGTAGTCCCAGCTACTCAGAGGGGCTGAGGCAGGAGAATGGCGTGAACCCGGGAGGCGGAGCTTGCAGTGAGCCAAGATTGCGCCACTGCACTCCAGCCTGGGCGACAGAGAGAGACTCCGTCTCAAAAAAAAAAAAAAAAAAATAGGCAAAGGACCTGAATGGATATTTCTCAAACGACGACATAGAAATAGACAACAGATATATAAAAAGGTGCTCATTATAATTAATCATCAGAGAAATGCAAATTAAAACAATGAGATACTGCCTCACACCTGTTAGAATGCTATTTTCAAAAACATGAAAGATAGCAAGTATTGGTGAGAATGGGGAGAAAGGGGAATCCTTGCACATTGTTGGTGGGGATGCAGATTAGTACAGCCATGATGAAACAGTATGGAGGTTCCACAAAAAATTAAAAATAAACTACCACAAGGTCCATAAATCCCACTGCTAGCAATTTTTTTTAGGATGTGGAATGACACACAGTGATAGTTACACTATATAAATATTAAAGTGTTTAATCCTCATGATAACAATAGGAGGAGACAAGTTATATTATCCTATAGGAAACTGAGGCAGAAATTTTAATTAAGTTTTCTAAGGAAAGTTTTTAAGTAAATGGAAGATAGAATTTGAATCTATGCAATCTGTGTACAGAGTCCATGCTTTTAGGTGCTATATTATTGGCTTTTCACACTATTACACCTTTATTTTTTTCAGTTGCCAGTGAAGTTACTGGTCTCATCAGTAGTCTAGGATATGATGTGCTAGCTAATGACCTCAAAAATCTCAATGGCTAGCAACTTTAAAAGTATATTACATACTCCTGCTACTGGTACATTGCAGAGTGGCTGCAACTGTGCTCCTATGTTTTTTCCATGTAGGGACCTAGGCTGGCAGAGCAGCTTCTATCTGGAACATTGCTGTTATCGTGGCAGAAGGCTGAGACATACCAAATGTTGGTGCTTAAAAATCTGGGAAATAATTTATGCTGCCTGCTCCTATATTTGGCAAAAAATGTCATATGACAAAGCCTTCCATTAATGGGACTGGGCAGTAAAATCCTCCCCAAATGAAGAGTATCAAACATTTTTGACAATCTTCCACAGTCTCAATTACTTATTATAATTGTAATGATATATTTATTACTATTATTATTACTATTATTATTTGTTTTCCTTGTTCAACTTTAAGCCCCTGTCTTCATTATTCAGCACTTTATATTCAATGCCTCATACAGTATTTGGCATCCAATAGGCACATTGCAATTATATTGAAGAGATAAATGAATGCACTTATTTATTGACAGCCATGCATGGGCATGGTAAAAGGACAAACTTTAGTATCAGATAAATTCCGGGCTCCAGTCTTAATTCTGTCCTTAGTTACTGTGGAATCTGGCAAATTAGCCTTGATAAGCTTCAGTTTTTTCATTTTTAAAATAGGAAAAATAGGCCAGGCTTGGTGGCTCACACCTGTAATCCCAGCACTTTGGGTGGCCAAGGCAGGCAGGCCAGGAGTTCAAGACCACCATGGCCAACATGGCAAAACCCTGTCTCTACTAAAAAATGCAAAAATTAGCCAGGTGTGGTGGCACACACCTGTAGTCCCAGTTACTTGGGAGGCTGATGCAGAAGAATCACTTGAACCCAGGAGGTGAAGGTTGCAGTGAGCCAAGATTACAACACTACAGTCCAGCCTGGGCCACAGAGCAGGACTCTGTGTGAAAAAAAAAAAAAGGAACAATTACTGTGCTTACCTCATGAGGCTGTTACAATGATTAAATGAGATCATGTTTGCAAACATAATAGTGGCCATAGTAACTATTATTTGTTTACCACATATTATTCAATCTAATGCTTCATAAAAGTAAAACACAAGGTACACTATTATTTTATAGTTTACTCTTTTCTACAAAGAAAGAAGATAGTTGCCAATAAAACAATTACATAACACATTTAAGGTGGACTCAATGTCAGGGTTGTTAAAATGTCAAAAATGTGCTTTTTTAGAATTGATGACATTTATGTATTAGAAAGTCAGAAATTCATAAAAATACTTTTTAAAAATAAAGTTAGGGATTTATGAATGGGCAAATTACACTAAAAAATAGAGATTTATCTCTATCTCTAGTGTGTCAGACATTCTGAGTTGCTTATGTAATAATGATTTTTTCCACCCGCTACTCCTTCTTTCTAGAACAAATGCTATGTTTTGTTATTTACAGTGTACCCAGGGAAGGCAACAAATTCTACTTTCTAGTCCCCAGAAGGGTAAGTATACATTTAATTCAATTATGGTCTCAATCCCTTTACTTGTGATTGGTTTAAAACAGTTACATGACCTATTTCTAGCCAGTGGGACCTGAGGGAAATCTCCTTTCTACCTTTTGGATAAGTTTTTCTTCCTATTTAAAGACCTTTATATGAGGAAACACTTCCATTTGCTGGACAGAGATAGTGCCTGGTGCCTGCAACCCCCAGCTGTGTTGCAACAAAGGAGGGAAAATGTTGGGACTTACAAGTGAAAGTCTCCGAGTCAATAAGCAAAAATTAGTCATTTGTTCCAGAAAGGAAATGTAAGAAATGTGACTTGACCGTTTTGAGGCTACTTTTCATCAGGGGAAACCAGTGTAATCCTTTTAATTTATGCTAATTTTTTTCTTTTTTTCCCTTTACTTTTAGTTCTTATATACAGAAATCTGGTTATCCGGGAGAATTTTTGAATATCTGCTTAACTAAATGCTCAAGATTCTTTAACTCTGGGACCACAGCTTAGAAACCTGAATGGCACTGACAAATGTTAATGGCAAAAAAAAAATTGCAGGCTTAAAATTTTAGGATTGCTATCATTTGGGGAATTTTTTAGCTACCATGAATAAAGATGCAAACACCTATAACTTAAATTTTTTTCATGATATAGCCATTAAAACAATAATAACTAAAATTTTAATAGATCCTTACTACAAGGCACTTGACATAGTTTGATTTTCTTACATGTTTTAAATTAAATACTTTATTTTGTATTAGTTTCAACCTTACAGAAAAATTGCAAGAAGAGTACAAAAAATTCTCACATGCCCTTCACTCAGAAACCTTATTCCAGTTTTACCAATTGTCCCAGTAATATCCTAGCAAAAAATTTAATCCAGGAATTGTGCATTGCACCCAGTTGTGTTGTTTCTCTTGTCTTTTTCAACGTGGAACAGTTCCTCACGCTCCCCTTATTTTTCATGACCTTGATGTTCTTGAAGATTACAAGCCAGTTGTTGAGTACAACATCCTTCAAATTCGGTTTGTGTAATGTTTCTTCATGATTAGATTCAAGTGCTGAGATGTTTTCATTGGATCTTTTGAGTGGCACACGGTATTACTGGTGGTGTTAACTGTAATCCCTTGAGTAAGACAGTGTCTGCCAGGTTTCTCCACCGTAATCAATGCATGTTTTGAGGGAGGATACTTAGAGATCATGTAAAGTCCCATTTTTCATTCTATGTTCATCCATTAGCATCATTGGTGTTTCTTTTCTGAATACTTATTCTAATGGTTACCAAAAGGTGATTCTTCACTACCATCATTTCTTTCATAATTATTATGAGTTGGCTTTCTATGATAAGAAAGAGCTTTCTCATTTATTTATCTATGAATATCCGTGCAGATTCATGGGTTCCTGTTTTTTCAATGTGTTATAATCTGTTACTCTCATGATATATTTAGATGCTCAAAAATTATTGCAGATTTGACTAATTGGAGCTCTTTCAAGCTAGCTTTCCTATTCTTTAGACAAGTTCCCACCATTCTTTGAGTGTTTCCTTACTTTATGGTGTAACAAAAATTTCCAGGATCTTCCTGTTATTTTCCCAACCTATCCCTAAAATTAGCCATTTCTCTAAAAAGCTTGGATTTCTTTTAGTAAGTGGTGTTTAGAAACTGAGTGTTTACTGGTATTTGGAAACCAAGATCTGGACACTAAGTGTGTTCATTGCTATTGTGTTATCACTGCTCTCAGGCTCTTTCAGGACACAGAGCTAGGAAACATATGTACTTGTGTATATATGTACACATGCATACGTACATTTATATCTATATTTATCTCTGTATCCTATCTACAAAATGCTGAGTTTCTGCTGATACCTTTAATTCCAATTCAACACCACAGAGTTCATTCTAGCTGCCCCTTCCCTTCTCTGACACTGAGGAAGCCGGCTCTCATCTCAAACCCCGAAATGTAGCCAATTTCCTGACACCAACTAGTTGCCACCCCCTTTGTACACTAGCCCCAACCATCAGTGAAGTCTGACAACCCTGGGCCAATTATTTCACTTGGTCTTTTCTAGTAGCTTTTTGATAAAGGAAAGAAAAAAATGGCAATATATATTTATTTTAAAAAGTAAAGAGAAAGAAAAAAAAGCAGTGGAAGAGAAGGTAGAGAAAACCTTTATGTATATCATTACATTAAAGCCTTACTATAGTCTTATGAGAAATGCACAGTGATTACCTCCATTTCACTGAATTTGAGGACTCACTCAAGGTCACACAGATAGCAATCGATGGGATTAAACCCAGAGAATTGACCCCTGGCTGCAGATTCAAAATGATAGTCTACAGCCTTTTATCTGCCTATTCTCAGCATTATCTACACTCTGCATTTAATACAATCCTTCATTAGTTTATGTGCCTACCCTGGTTGAAGTTGGTTAGCACCTAACTCAAGGAGAGTTTACTCCAAGTGCTAGAACTAATGTAAACAGGGAGTCACATTATTACAGCTCCATGTGGTGTTATAATTACATCAGAATGCAGCTCAGTCACTGGCGCATCGTATGCGCCACACTGTCGCCATATTTGCAGATGTTCAGTCTTACTTTTATTAAGCATGACAATGCCCAGCAGGATCCATTTTGTCTGATTATCCTCAAATGGAGAAGAATATTAAAAGGCAGGATAATTAAAAATATATGCCCAAACAAAGGATGTGTCTACAATTCCTTTTCTAGTGCTTTGAAATAGTTTAGATTTCTCAGCTGGCTCTCGTGCACAGAGCACTAAAAGGATGTCTTAAATTTAGACATATGTCTTCATTCTGTTTAATGTGCCAGAACAAAAACATAGCTTGAGACCACCATGAATTGATGTCTAAGTGCTGGAATGCTAAAGAACACTCAAATTTCCACAGGACTAAATGTCATCATAGAGTTTGTGATTGCACTTTCCCCTATGAGAACATAGCCTTCTATTTTTAAGATTTCTCTCGTACAATTCAATGCTGATATTTCTCCTTGAGTCTACATAATGATTTTCTTTTATTTGGTGTAACTTCAGAGAATTCAAATCATACTCTCGTTAGTAGTGCTGTGTTTATTGAGAACAAAGGGAAAAAAAATCCCATCACTTTCATACAAGGTAATAGGCCTAAAAAACATTTTTTAAAGTTTGAAAAATGCTAGGTAAATGTATTTGGATATTTCCAGGTCTTCCCTGTATTTAAAAAGCCCTTAAAGAAAGTAAACACATAGGTGTATAGCAGACAGATACAATGTTTCCAACTGACGGCATGCCAATTATTTTTAGTAGTGGTTAGGATTTTGAGGAAAATGGTGTGGCAGCAATAATACCAGAAAGTGGGTTCCATCCCTGAGTTTTACTAATTTTCCATGTCACCAATCATCCGGTCCCTAAATGCTAGATCATCAGGTTCTTAAACTTTAGGAAGGTTTTCTTTTGGGGGTAGAATCTAACTGAAATGTCTTTAGGGTGGAAAAATTTTGAAATCATATGATATAAAGAAGTTTTGAAGCAACGAAATGAATGTTTCTACTCTAAAACAGAAAAAAATAAGAGAAACATGATATTTATTTTAACATGTTTGAAAGAACGTCATATAAGAAAAAGATTAAATTTGGGGGTGGCCCAAGCATTAGAACATATACCTATGGATTAGAACATAGATCCATAGAACATGGATGAAATTCATGGAGATGTTAAAAAAATAACATTTCAATGTGAGGAAGGTCTTTCTTTTGGTGATAGCTGCCTAAAGATGAATTGATCTGTCTCATAAGGTAGAGAATCTGCATCATGAAATAGGTTCAAGAAGATATTACCACATATCAGTGACATCACAGATCACCATTTCTCAAAATTTAATGGGAATATATATCACCTGGGGTTTTGTTAAAATGCAGATTCTGGCTCTGTAGGTTTGGATGGGACCTAGATTCTGCCAGATGATGCATATACTTTCAAACCACAGACCACTCTCTGAATAGCAAGATCATGGGGGAAATTAAATGAGTGAATGATTTATTCTATTGTAGAATTATAACATGAACTTGATCTGATAAGAATAGGAGAGAAATAAAAAGAAAATGAAGAAAAATATAAAAATCATCTTACTACTGCAATGAAGGGTTTTAGATGATTACTGGGAAACAGCCGAAAGAAATACACCATTAGGATCAAAAGAGGTCTAAAGCAAGGTGGAAACCATCTGAAAGAGGGAAATTATTTGGTGAGAGCAAGAGAAACTGAAAGTGCTTAGAGTCGTACTTGTGTGACTAAGCTGTTGTCGGGGGTGGGGTGCACCTATAGTTCCAAAGGATTGCTTGAGCCCAGGAGTTTGAGACTAGCCTGGGCAACATAATAAGACTCAGTCTCTAAAAAAATAAAATAATAAAAATTAAAAAGGAGCTTCAAAAAGTCCATGCACCCACTAATTTGCCCTAAAGGCAACTAAGATGGTGTTCAGACAAGCAAGCAGGTGCTAAAATAAGGGAGAAATGTTCAAGAGCAAGTTTTTTCGGACCACTTTCTGGAGATAGAATGGGAATAGTGTGAAGTTCTGAAAAATCCCAGGATGAGGCTAAAAAGATTCTGGTAACAAATACTTTCATCATCACTGGCTACTTGTTAGCATTCACCAATGGTCTCAGAGGAGCAGGTAGCTAAGACGCTACCTGCAAAGTATTTACCCTGTGACCAAAAGCAACTCTTTCAAACTATGATTTTCCTCTTGAAAGGAAATCTCTTCTTTTCCCTTGTAGCAATGTTATAGAACTGAAAAGACTTCAGAACACATATGTCTTTGATTAGATGAAGAGTCTTCCTACAGCTCCCAATTATCAAGTCTGCCAAAAGTCCAAATTTACTATTTAGATGTGTTAATAACCTAACAGATTCTTTCCAAACACTAATGCTCTTTCCAGGCCTCAACTCTTATCCAAATTGGGGATGCTTGAGTGCACGCATGGGCTCTTCTGCATTATTCCAATTTTAAATTTTAATATAGGCTTTCAGAAAAATGTGTATTAGCCTTAAAAGAATGGCTGAGTAACTCATTATGTTAGGGGTTTCACAGATCCCCAATGCGTCATTGAGATTGAATTCAGCAGTCTGGTCGGTCCAGGGTGGAGTCTCAGCCTCTTGACCCTAGCCTTAGCCTCCTAAATTTCTTCTAAAGCAATTTAATTGTTTAAATTAAAATCACTGAGCTTTTTTATTAGAAGAAAGTAATAAAATGTTAAAAAAACAAACTATGTAGCTTCCTCAAACTCTTGTTTCTACAGAGAAGCAACATGTTGGTAAATCTGCTGCAATTCTTCTCTTGATGACTGGATTACAATTGACAGCAACGTTGGCTATTGGACTTCTTTGATTTAAAACAGTCAAATCATTACAGAGATGCCAGCTGATAATGGATTATATTTGAAAATCATATTCAGCTGGTTTAGATAGGTGTGTTTTAAATTTGGAGAGAGTTCAGAGAAGAGTAGTCAAGATGAGTAAGGTTGGAAAATAAGACCAATGGTAAGAATTGGGAAAGACCAATTTTGAATATTTAAAAATATTTTCCATATCCACACTGATGATTGTAGAAAATTTTCAAGATCTCAAAAAGTATAAATGTAAAATAATATATTCATTCATAAGCCATGTAAATGAAAAAAAGTTTTTAAACAAGAATCCCATGTACATGTATAATGTGAAATAACAAGATAACAGTAATTGATTATTCAGATGGGTCATACAGATTACTTAGAAAAAAATCTTATGATAAACATTCTTTGTTTGCTTTTGTTTTTTGACACTGAGGACTAAATATTAAAAGGATCATTAAAATGAGTTTTACCAGCCTAACAATACAGAAAGATCTGAACATTTGTTTTAAGTGTACATTTTGGAATCCCCACTACTGGCAATCTGGTCCTATTTTGATTACCTACATCTGTCTTTTTGTATCTATAGAAAGGCCATGTACCTGAGTTAGCTTGGATTCCTATCACCAAATCTTGCTATTTCAATCCAATTTGGAAGGTTGATAAGCTTACAATTCCTTTTTCGAGGTGTGATCCAAAAGTTCCTTGGCTTAGAGCTTCTAGTAAAGTTTCAAGGGAACTTACAGAAGTTTTTCTCCTGAATGCTCTCCAACTGTTTTCACTTTAACACATGACTATTAAATATAACACAATATTTTAGCCCTTAGCAGATCTGTCTGATGCAATGTAAAGAGGGCAGGAATGGAATGTGTTAATAATTAGACTAGAAAATACATATATTTTCTAGAGTCCTTTACTGAAAACATTCACTTTCAAATGTTACACTTTATACCTAAGCTCAAAGGAGGGGATATGTAACCCTTAAAATGCTTAATCCATTGTCCTGCAAGATGAATTTTGTGCGTTGTCCACAAAACCTATGATGACAGAACATACAGCAATTTTTTTTTTTTTTTTTTTTGAGACGGAGTCTGGCTCTGTTGCACAGGCTGGAGTGCAGTGGCATGATTTTGGCTCACTGCAACCTCCGCCACCTGGGTTCAAGCTAATCTCCTGCCTCAACCTCCCGAGTAGCTGGGATTAAAGGCTCCTGCTACCACACCCAGCTAAATTTTGTATTTTTTTAGGAGAGACAGGGTTTTGCCATTTTGGCCAGGCTGGTCTCAAACCCCCGACTTCAGGTGATCCGCCTGCCTTGGCCTCCCAAAGTGCTGGGATTACAGGCGTGAGCCAACATGCTTGGCCACATATAGCAATTTTAAACCTCTTTACCAGCTATAGCACTTGTTTAAAATAAGGGAGTGGTATAGATTTATACATAAAAGCTAAACCTGAGATGCATCTAGATACTGTATAGATATATGATAAAATATACTGGTTATTTTGTTTAGAGATTATTTTAGAGCCAACAAGCAGAAAGACAAATACAAAATGGTAGGTTGTCCAGCTAAAACAGTGGGTAATTATGGAGATTTAATGGTTGGAAAATGTATATTCTTGTGTGTACAAGGTTAAAATGTATGTGGATCATCATGTATATAGCTTTCTTGAACAACATTTTTCAAACTGTGACTCCTGGTTAGGGTTTTATAATAGATATGAGGGATAAATAATTGACTCAGGTCCTGGGACTTCAGGTGGCTTGTTATCTAATCAAGAATGGAGATATGATTGATGTGAGCTAAGAACTAAGTGTTTTGGGGGAATCGTATCATATTTTAAGAGAAACATTGACCAGGAGAAAAATATGTATTATTTGGGGGCATTCTAACCAGATAGTGAACAGTGTGAGAAGAAACCAACTCTGTTTAACCCAGAGAAAAATGAGAACTTAAAATGATTGAAGGTATGTAAGATTTTGTCTCACCAGGCAGCACTATCTGGGAAATTATTATGCTGAATATTTTTAGAATGATAGCGTTACATGGGTATGTTTCTATCATGTGCCTTTTGCTCCAAACCACAGCTGATTGCGTAATGAATCAGCAGCTGAAATCTCATCAGGTTAGAAATAAAATATGCTCCCCAGATTTAAGTGCTACTAACTTATTTCCAGTTGCTCTGGTCAAGTTTGCTGTTTCATGTGTCTTGGGTTGGCTTCACTGATAAGCAGACCTAGGAGCTGGTATGCCTCAGATGAACCCTATGTTCCTGTGTAGCACTTTAGCTTTAGTATTCCCTACTTTCTTCCTGTTATTGGTCCAATATATAGGACAGGGATTCTGCTTGCTTCCATTTATTCAGGCTTTACTACCTTTTCAATTAGTTGTCTTTAAACTTTAGTGTATATCAGTAAAACCTGGAGGGCTTGTTAAATCTGGAGGGCTGGTTACTGGACCCTACCTTCAGGACTGCTGATTCAATAAGTCTGGAGTAAGGTTGGGAAATTTGCAGTTCCCAGTTAAAGCTGATGCTGCTGGTCTAGGGAATAACACTTTTAGAAGAACCACTGTGATTTGCCTAGACTGTCTTTGTTAAATCTCATAGGACTCCTGTGAAATAGGAATAATTATCTCCCCATTTCACAGATGAGAAAATAGATGTTAAAGGAAACTTATTCCAAAATACATAGGTTAGAGGGGGTAGAGCAAAAGGTAATCAGACTCCAGAACCACAGGTAATCAGACTCCAGAGCCAATGGTCCTAACAGAGCATCCAGCTTACCTGGTAGCTTTGCTTGTGTTCTAGCTACCCCTCTAGAACGAGGCAGTGTCCGGAAACAACTGGCAGCCAACACCCTTGGATCTTGCTTTGCTCTTGTTAACCTGTCTTTTCAACTTGTATCATAAATCCTCATTTTAAAATTCCAGTACCTGAGCCATATTTGATTCTGCTGTCATCTTGGAACACTTGCTTAGGACTTCTTTGCTGCTGTCACCAAAGCTGGTAAGTAGGCTGGTTACTTTCCTTTGTCACCCATGGTTTTGTTGTTGTTGTTGTTGTTTTCTGGCCCTATAATTTTTCCTATTGGCTGGTTATTTGTTGAGACCTCAAGCTATCCTGAGTCAAAGTCATGCATGGCATAATGATCTGTGTCACCTTTTGTGTTTTTTCTTTGAAAAATGACATAAACTCCTTTATACCCTTTAACCCATCACAGGTGCATCTGATGCTCAGGAAGCAGGGAAAAAAAAGAGTGAGTTTTAAAAATATGATTGTTTCTTTAGTTTTACCCAGAGGGGAGGGGGCTTGGCTGACCGATGGCACTATTTCTGTCTATAAAATCTTACTACCGCATAATAACCCAACAGATTATCATGCTTAGGTTGATACCATTGTCACTGAAGATTATTTACTAACCACTGTTAGGTTTGTAGATACATCAAATGATCTGAATTTAGATCTTAAATTATTTTGCCCAGCTTCCAGCATATTTGTTACTCCTAAATTGTGAATAAATGAATGACTGTCTACTTTGGGGAAGATTTAATTCCCCAACATAATTAATGTGGCCTAGTTAGTCATTTCTTCAAAGTAAATTAATACATTGACACCCTAATTTATAAATTATAATTTTATGATTTTGTTGGCATAAATCAGTTTTCTGGAGCCTGATTTAAGTTATTATAAATCTGCTGTGTCGAGATTCAGACTCGGTTGCTGATAATAACCCCTTTCAACAATCTACAGCTCCATTAAAAAAACATCTAACTCTATAGAGTAGTGAGCCTCAACTCTAGTTATACATGAGAATTTCATGAGAAGTTTTTTAAAAATAGGGATGCCTGGGCCTCCTTCCAAGAAATTCTCGCCCTGTTTGACTGGAATGGGGCCTGGACATTGATAAAGCTCCCCAGGCAATTGTAATGTGCAACTAGGATTGAGATCATTTTTGCTTTGTCTGAAAATGGTAGTTATGCTTAGTGCTGGGGCTGGTCAAATTTTTGAAGAGAGAAGATATAAGCAACTTTATATTTGCTTTTTTCTTTCTAAAACAGATGGCTTGGTTAATGCTTATTTTTCATGATAAAGAAACCCAATAGTTTTATGAATAATTTTTTTTTTCTCAGTTTTTAAAATTCTAATCCTAGGGCCCTGAAAAACAGACAAGAAATTGTGACTCTCTTTCTCCACCTGGTGGCAGATAGTGTTATAATCTACAGAAAATAGAATAATAGGGAGAAATTATTTTAAATCTCAAAAACCCAACAAAGTAGCAGTGTTGGTCACAGGACTGACTACTGATTTCAGGTGCCTTCTCTGGCAGAGGTTAACAAATTTCTACAAGCCAGCCAGAGTATTGATCCATCAATTTCTGATCTTGTTCCAAGACCCTAAGTTTTATGTTACTTTTGAATTTAAACGGAGTACAACAAGAAATGCTCTTTTCTTCCCCACAGTACTTTCCTTTCTGCATGAAGGATTGCTGATTTGGCTAATGTCAGGTGGCAGTGATCTGCAGGGAAGAGGGATACAGAATGGTTAAGAATAACTGTCTGGGAGTAGTGGCTCACTTCTGTAATCCCAGCACTTTGGGAGGCCAAGGTGGGTGGATCACCTGAGGTCAGGAGTTCAAGACCAGCCTGGCCAACATGGTGAAACCCCGTCTCTATTAAAAGTACAAAAATTAGCTGGGCATGGTGGCGGGCACCTGTAATCCCAGCTACTTGAGAAGCTGAGGCAGGAGAATCGCTTGAATCTGGGAGGCGGAGGTCGCAGTGAGCCAAGATCACGCCACTGCACTCCGGCCTGGGCAATAATAGCAAAATTCCGTCTCCAAAAAAAAAAAAAAAAAGACAGAGAGAGAGAGAACTGTCCTTTTCAGTTACTAAAAAGTAAGAACAACAACCGTATTATAAAACATGCATTACCTGTGGTTGATTTCAAAATTACCAGTCTCCAATTATCAGTTACCCATTACCAGCAACCAACATAAACTGAAATGATTCCTTTATACAGTTTATTGCTTAAACTGTAATATGAGAGGGGAGGCAATATCAGAAAGGCAGAAATGGCTATTTTTGAATTATTAAATATTCAATTAATCACCGTATGACTTTAATTGAAGAATTTAAACTTTCCGAATCTCAGTTTCCCTGTGTGTAAAATGGGGAGAATACTCATGTGAATTACATAGGCCAATTCCTATCCCATGGTAAATAGCCAGTAAATTAATTACTACAAATTCAAGCTATGGCAGTTGCTCATATTTGAAATATGAGTACAACAAGTAACATAGGCTTCTAAAATTTTTATATTTTACTTTGATGTATTATATATTGATTACCTAACAGCATGGGCCCTGAAGGTAAATTTCTGTGTGCAAACCTTGGTTATTCTGCTAATTAGCCATGTGATCTTGGTCATTTAAATTCTCTGTACTTCAATTTTTTTCATCTATAAAATGGAGATACTAATTATGCTTATCTCTTTGTGTAATTATGAGGATTAAATGTGTTATTATACGTAAAATTGCTTAGAATGGGACCTAACACACGGAACATTTTTAGTAAATGTTAGTTATTATAATTGCCTTTGTTATTGTTGTTCTATGCATTGTGTTGTATTCTTTACCAAGTAGTGATAGGTTCCAAGACACTAACATTGTTTGAAATTGTTACATAGCTTAGTAATGTAGTGAAAAGGAAACATGCTGAAAATATTGTTATATTTGAATTGTAAACAAAAAGAAGCCAAATTTTAAACTGCATTCTAATATAGCTTTTATTTTGACAGATGGTTTAGAACTTTAGATAGTCTTTCAATAGTTTACTGTCCCTGCCTTTAGGTACAATACATGGATCTTAAACTAAAATCAGTTTTGGAATCTGTATCTGATACCTTTTTGTTTTCCCTCTCCTCCTGCTCCCTCCTTGCTTCCAGTTACCTGCTGATAAATGGTTTTAAGCATAGTGGCAGGGTAAGGCTGATAGCATTCTGGATGAAACAGGGATGTGTAGGCCATGAGAAACCATAATAATATCTCACTAGTCTCTTTCCCCTTCACAAGGCTGACATTTAATCCATACTGGCTAAGAATTGAGGAAATCACTTTATATTTAATTTCTTATTGGATATCTAAATTTTTATCAAGATCAATGACAGTAGTTGCTATTTGTTGTTGATATACTCATATTTCTTTGCCTTATGAGATCTATTTCAAATATATGACCTTTAAATGTGTATATTTACCTAATTGAAACAAAGCATGCATCTAATTATGTGTCTACAGATTCCAATTTTATAATGTGGACAGAGCGAGTAAGGGCAGCAATTTTATGTGAAATTGTTTGTACATTTTGTAATAATCTCCACATGTTCTAAAACACAGAAAAAACATAACCAAAGACACAGTAACTGAAGAGGAAATGCACTTGTTTAATGCATTCTATTATCTTTGATTAAAACATTCCTTCCTTATGATGTGGGTAATTAAGTATTTATTTAATAAAATAAAGACATCACTTCCAGTTTCCAGAATGAGCTCATTTTTTTTTTTTCTAGTGAGAGTATTTATGAATCATCCCAGCAGTTTGCCACGTTTAGGAGCTGGAGGATTCACTTGCCATTACACAGAGTTCTTTTTTTTTTTTTTTTTTTTTTTTTAGACAAGGTCTTGCCCTGTAGCCCAGGGTAGATTGAAGAGGGGCAATTTTAGCTCCCTGTAACCTCTGCCTCCTGGGCTCAAGTGATCCTCCCACCTCAGCCTCCAAAGTAGAGTAGCTGAGTAGTTTGGACTACAAACACACGCAGCCACACCCGGCTAATTTTTGTATTTTTTGTATGGATGGGGTTTCACAACATTGTGCAGGCTGGTCTCAAACTCCTGGACTCAAGCAATCTACTTGCCTCAAAAGTGCTGGGATTGTAGGTACGAGTCACTGCGCCTGGCCCAAAGAGTTCATTAATGCTTCTTGATCTAAAATAATTACTCCTTTCTTCTCTGGGACAATTAAAAAAAAAAAGATATATAGCTATTCATGAATGAAAAAAAGGCTTCTCTTATCTTAGGCAGAGAGACATTAAGATTTATAAAACTATATACTCCCATCCTGAGCTAAAAACACTAAACAGTATTTTTACATAACTGTGCTAGAAGGAAGGAAATTGGGAATTATATTCCAATGGTAATAACTAGTATTATTCTCAAAGTATGTTCATACCTCTACAATTTTATCTTTACAAACATATGTTAGCAGAGACGTATTTGGACCCAACCTATATACTTTTTCTTTATAATGCATTCAAAGAACAATGTGACGATTACAGTTGTGTGGTAATAAATATTAATATAAAGAATGTATTAACTGTAAATTCATTGTTAGAGATATTTTACACATTGTGGTTGTTATGTTGTACAAATGCAAAAAATCTTGGGATAAATTGCTTACTTATAATCACTTGATTAATTATAATTTTTGTGTGTGTGTCAGATATGCTTTTATTTCATCCTGATGACTAGCTATTCAGAGATACATGTAATACTTACAGTACCTATATTATCCTAGATTTGTTTCTGGTTTATTTAATAACATTTTAAATTTTAATATCTATTTTAAAAATTTTACTCTACTTGTATCTTTTAAAAAGACTCTAATTCTTTCTGAAAGCAGAAGTGTATAGTAAAATAGGAGAAATCATTCTTACATGATACCATTTTACATGATATCCAGAATGCTGCTGGCTTCCAGTTTTTTGTTTGTTTGTTTGTTTTGAGATGGTGTCTTGCTCTGTTGCCAGGCTGGAGTGCAGTGGCGCGATCTCGGCTCACTGCAACCTCCCCCTCCCAGGTTCAAGTGTTTCTCCCCCCTCAGTTTCCCGAGTAGCTGGGACTACAGACACACACCACCACGCCTGCTAATTTTTGTATTTTTAGTAGAGACAGGGTTTCACCATGTTAGTCAGGATGGTCTCGATCTCTTGACCTCGTGATCAGCCTGCCTCGGCCTCCCAAAGTGCTGGGATGACAGGCATGAGCCACTGCACCCAGCCACTTCCAATTTTAAAATAGAGAATTCGACTGGCCAGGCCAATGTCTCTTTCAGTTCTCACACTAAGTTTTTCTGGCTGGATAGTTGAATTAGAAGAAGTTATCCTAGGAATCTAGGCTAGGCATGGTGGCTCACGCCTGTCATCCCAGCACTTTGAGGGGCCAATGGGGGCAGATTGGTTGAGCCCCAGTGTTCTAGACAGGCCAGCCTGGACACCATGGTGAAACCCCATATCTACAAAAACTACAAAAATTAGCTAGGCATGGTGGCACATGCCTGTAGTCCCAGCTACTCAGGAGGCTGAGGTAGGATAGATTGAGTCCCGAAAGTCAAGGCTGCAGTGAGTCGTGAAGGTGCCACTGCACTCCAGGCTGGGTGACAGAACACTGAGCAAGACCCTGTCTCCATTAAAAAAGAAAAAAAGGAAAAAGAAAATTTCTTCTAGGAATCTAGTCTCTAAAATACACTTATGGGTATTTTCTCATCTCCTCTTTCAAATTCTGATTATTCCTTTTACAACTCAATAGTAGATTAGGACAGATTTTCCAAGTTATTCAACTGAGATAGAATTTGAACCTTATTCATGATTTTTGGCTGAGACAGTCTAGGCAGAGAGCAGCTGTGGCAATCAGAATTCTTAGCAATTGCCTGACTACTACTAGTCTGACAGAGATCTTCCTTTGGCCAATGATTTCTCTTTTCTCTCACCTTCATTTTCTTGCCTCTCCTTTGCACTACCTCCATCCTGTAACCCTAATCAGATTGTCCACAATTCCAGAGCCCCAGTTCCTTTTATAATATAATTATATATAATTATAATAAAAGTTACTTTTTAAATTGAGGGCATACTCTATTAGAGCCACTCTACTAACCATTCTGCCTGCATTACGATGCAGTCTCATGTTTTATGGATTGAGTGACCATGTGTTCTGTTTGTCAAGAACAATGCTATTCATCTTTATTGTACTAGTATACTTAATCATAGTGCTCCCTTTCATTCTCAGAAGTGACCTGGTTAGGACAATAACTGATATGATCATTATCATTATATATTTTATTAGTTTCCCAGGGCTGTTATAACAAATTACAAAACACTTGGTGGCTTAAAACAATAAAAATTTATTTTTTCACGGTTCTGGAGGCAACACGTCTGAAATCAAGGTGTCAGCAGGGCTCCCTCCCAAGGCTGTAGGGAAAAGTCCTTCTATCCCTCTTCCAGTTTCTGCTGATGACTGACTCTCTTGATTTGTGACAGAATAGCTCTAGTCTCTGCCTCCAACTTCACATGGCCTTCTCCATGTCTCTGTGTCCTTTTCTCTTCTGTTTCTCATAAGGACACTTGCTCTTGGATGACAATGACAGATAATCTTTCTAATCCACATGATCTTATCTCAACATCCATCCTCACCCTACCTTGACTTACCTTATATGTAAAGACCTTCATTCTAAATTAGGTCACATTCTGAGGTTTTAGGTAGACATATCTTCTGGGGGCTATAATTCAACCCATGACCTATAGATACATGCAGTAAGTTTTTAAACTGGCATGTAAAAAATATGCCTTGTTAAAATTGCCTTTGAAAAATATCTCCATATCTGTGAGGGATTTCTTCCAGGACCCTCACTGATAACCAAAGTCTCAGCATAATCAAATGCTGCAGTTGGCACTGCAGAGCCCATGGATACAAAAAGTCATCCTTCCTTATACGTGAGTTTCACATCTCGAGAATATTGCACTTTCCATCTGCATTTTGTTGCCAATGTGGAATCTGACAGTGTGGAGGCCTGACTGCACTTACTGAAAAAAAATTCTCCATAAGCGGGATTTGAACTACCCATTCAGTTCAAACCCGTGTTGTGTAAGAGTCAACTGTATAAAATAATTTTTATTCACGTTAAAATTTGAAACTGCTTGGTCAAACTGAACAGAAGATAGCAAGAAAAGTCTACATTCAATTTAGAAAATTTAAATAATTTATTATGACTTTAAGACAATAAAGGTAAATTCCAAGCCTTGAAGGGGGAAGCTTAGAGAATTAAAAAATATATATATATATAATCCTCCTTGCTTCTACTGTGTTATAGTAGTCTTGTTTAAGCTTAATATAATTAACAAATTCTTGTTCCAAGAATTACATATGATAAAGAAATGTCTTCTCAGTTGTATCTCATTTGAGCCTCATTTTAATTCATAACTTATCCTCACATTACGGATAAGGAATTCATAGCTTAGAGATAAGTTTCCAGCAACAGTTCACATTTAGAAAGCTGTAGAACTAAGATTCTAGTTCTGATGGCAAAACAGATTCTCCGAAATACTATGTCACTGATAGCAGTTAATAATTAGATTAGATATCGTAATTACAGATAATATAGCTTTAGTATAATAGATAATATAGATATAATTGCATGTAATTATTAGATAATTAGAAAATGCTTCTAATAACAAATGCAACAACTTTTAAATTAGTTTATAAATTAAAAATGCTATAATTTATGTTTAAAAACAGAGAATAATACCAATACAAAGATAAAGTAATTCCTCTAGATTCCTCAGTTCATGTGGAGAAATCACTGCAGGGAATTTTTATGCAGGTAATTTTTCTATGCATTTACAAGTACATATGTACGTATGTATATACACATGTGTGTATTATACATATAATATTATATGTATACATATAGTTATACATATAATCTATTATATGTATAACAGATTGTACATATGTATATATTATACATATAATCTATTATTATACATATAATACACACATGTATCTTTTATATTATATATAATACACACATATATCTTTGACATCTTATACAAATGAGATTCAACTTGACATAATGTTCTGGAACCTTTTCCACTTAATAAATAGCTTGTCATATAGATCTTCCTTATTCTTTGTAGCTGCTACCTACCATAACGTTTTGGGGATGTTTTCTATAATTTATTTACATGGCTCTTTTTTTCCATAAGTTATTGAGGTACAGGTGTATTTGGTTACATTAGTAAGTTCTTTAGTGGTGATTTGTGAGATTTTGGTGCACCCATCACCCGAGCGGTATACACTGCACCATATTTGTAGTCTTTTATCCCTTGTCCACTCCCACTCTTCTCCCCAAGTCCCCAAAGTCCATTGTATCATTCTTATGCCTTTGTGTCCTCACAGCTTAGCTCTCACACATCAGTAAGAATATATGATCTTTGCTTTTCCATTCCTGAGTTACTTCACTTAGAATAATAGTCTCCAATTCAACCAGGTCACTGCAACTGCTGTTAATTCATTCCTTTTTGTGGCTGCATAGTATTCCATTATATATATATATATATATATACACACACACACACACACACACACACACACACATATATATACACATCTATACACACACACACACACACATATATATATATATATACGCCACTGTTTCTTTATCCACTCATTGATTGATCAGCATTTGGGTTGGTTCCATGATTTTGCAATTGTGAATTGTGCTGCTATAAATATGCATGTGCAAGTACCTTTTTCAAATAATGACTTCTTTTCCTCTGGGTAGGTACTCAGTAGTGGGGTTACTGGATCAAATGGTAGTTCTACTTTTAGTTCGTTAAGGAATCTCCACACTATTTTCCTCAGTGGCTGTACTAGTTTACGTTCCCACCAGCAGTGTAGAAGTGTTCCTTGTTCACCACATCCATCCCCAAATCTACTGTTTTTTGATTTTTTGATTATGGCCATTCCTGCAGGAGTGAGGTGGTGTTGCACTGTGGTTTTGATTTACATTTCCCTGATCATTAGTGATGCTGAGCATTATTTCAAATGTTTGTTGGTCATTTGTATATCTTCTTTCTGAGAATTGTCTATTCATGTCTTTAGCCCACTTTTTGATGAGATTATTTGTTTTTTTCTTGTTAATTTGTTTGAGTTCTTCGCAGATTCTGGATATTAGTCTTTTGTCAGATGTATAGATTGTGAAGATTTTCTCCCACTCTGTGGATTGTCTGTATACTCTGCTGACTGTTCCTTTTGCCATGCAAAAGCTCTTTAGTTTAGTCAGGTCCCAGATATTTATCTTTGTTTTTATTATGTTTGATTTTGCAAGTGTTCTTGGTCATGAAATCCTTGCCTAAGCCAATGTCTAGAAGGGTTTTTCCAATGTTATCTTCTAGAATTTTTATAGTTTCAGGTATTAGGTTTAAGTCCTTAATCCACCTTGAGTTGATTTTTGTATAAGGTGAGAAATGAGGATTCCGTTTCATTCTCCTACATGTGGCTAGCCAATTATCCCATCACCATTTGTTGAGAAGAGTGTCCTTTTCCCAATTTATGTTTTTGTTTGCCTTGTCAAAGATCAGCTGGCTGTAAGTACTTGGGTGTATTTCTGGGTTTTCTATTCTGTTCCGTTGGTCTATGTGCCTATTTTTGTACCAATACCATGCTGTTTTGGTGACTATGGCCTTATAGCATAGTTTGAAATCAGGTAGTGTGATGCCTCCAGATTTGCTCTTTTTGCTTAGTCTTGCTTTGGCTATGCAGGCTTTTTATTGGTTCTATATGAATTTTAGATTTTTTTTTATAATTCTGTGAAGAATGATGGTGGTATTTTGATGGGGATTGCATGGAATTTGTACGTTTCTTTTGGCAGTATGGTCATTTTCACAATATTAATTCTAACTATTCATGAGCATGGGATGTGTTTCCATTAGTTTATGTTGTCTATTATTTCTTTTAGCAGTGTTTCATAGTTTTTCTTGTAGAGGTCTTTGGACTGCATCCAAAGGTATATTTCTAAGTATTTTATTTTATTTAACTTTTTGCAGCTATTGTAAAAGGGGTTGAGTTCTTGATTTGATTCTCTGCTTGGTCTCTGTTGGTGTATAGAAGAGCTACAGATTCATGTACATTAATCTTGTACCTCAAAACTTTACTGAATTCTTCTATCAGCTCTAGGAGCTTCCTGGAAGAGTACTTAGGGTTTTCAAGGAAAACGGTTATATCGTCAGCAAACAGTGACAGTTTGACTTCCTCTTTACTGATTTGGATGCCCTTTATTTCTTTCCCTTGTCTGACTGCTCTGGCTAGGACTTCCAGTACTGTGTAGAAGAGGAGTGGTGAGAGTGGCCATCCTTATCTTGTTCCAGTTCTTACAGGGAATGCTTTCAACCCTTCCCCATTCAGTATTATGTTGGCTGTGGGTCTGTCATAGATGGATTTTATTATATTAAGGTATGTCCCTTGTATGCCAATTTTGTTGAGAGTTTTAATCATAAAGGATGCTGGATTTTTTTGAATACATTTTTTGATCTATTGAGATGATCATGTGATCTTTGTTTTTAATTCTCTTTCTGTGGTGTATCACATTTATTGACTTATTATCATGCTTCTTGGTGTGGATCTTTTGCTAGTGAGTTCTTATCCATTCTGAGGTTCTGTATCTCTTAAGCAGAGCATTTAGGCCATTTGCATTCAATGTTAGTATTGAAATGTGAGGTACCGTTGCATTCTTCGTGCTCTTTGTTGCCCGTGTACTTTGGGTTTTTGGTTTTTGTTTTTGCTTTTTAACTTGTATTTTTCTTTTATAGGTCCTGTGTGATTTATGCTTTAAAGAGGTTCTGTTTTGATGTGTTTCCAGGATTTGTTTCAAGATTTAGAGCTCCTTTTAGCAGTACTTACAGTGGTGGCTTGGTAATGGCAAATTCTCTCAGCGTTTGTTTGTCTGAAAACAATTGTATCTTTCCTTGATATATGATGCTTAGTTTTGCTGCATACAAAATTCTTGGCTGATAATTGTTTTGTTTAAGGAGGCTGAAAATAGGGCCTCAATCCCTTCTAGTTTGTAGGGTTTCTGCTGAGCAATCTGCCGTTAATCTGATAGGTGTTCCTTTATAGGTTACCTGGTGCTACTGCCTCACAGCTCTTAAGATTCTGTCCTTCGTCTTATCTTTGGATAAATCAGGGATATCCTCTTAGTGTGGATCCTTTGCTGGTGAACTAGTATGATTTTGGTGGTGGGCAGGCGGTGGGGAGTTGTTGAAGAGCTTCGTTTTGTTATATTACCAGGGTTGGTTTCTGGTTCCTTCTCATTTGGGTAGGCTCTGTCAGAGGGAAGGTCTAGGGTTGAAGGCTGTTGTTTGGATTCTTTTGTCCCTCAGGGTGTTCCCTTGATGTAATACTTTCCCTCTTTTCCTATGGATGTGGCTTCCTGTGAGCCGAACTGCAGTGATTGTTGTCTCTCTTCTGGGTCTAGCTACCCAGCGAGTCTACCCGGCTCTGGGGTGATACTGGGGTTGTCTGCACAGAGTCCTGTGATGTTAACCTCTATGGGTCTCTAAGCCATGGATACCGGTGCCTGTTCTGGTGTAGATGGCGGGGGGTGTGCAATGGACTCCATGAGGGTTCTTAGCTTTGGTGGTTTAATGTTCTATTTTTGTGTTGGTTGGCCTCCTGCCAGGAGGTGGCACTTTCCAGAGAGTATCAGCTGTGATATTATGGGGAGGAACCAGCAGTGGCCAGGGCCCTAGAACTCCCAGATTGTATGCCGTTTGTCTTCCGCTACCAGGGTGGGTAGGGAAGGACTATCAGGTGAGGGTGAGCAGGGCTAGGTGTGTCTGAGCTCAGACTCTCCTTGGGCAGGTTTTGCTGCGGCTGCTGGGAGGGACAGGGGTGAGGTTCCCAGGTCATTGGAGTTGTGTATCTAGGAGGATGATTGCTGCCTCTGCTGAGTCATGCAGGTTGTCAGGAAAGTTGAGGAAAGCCAGCAGTCACAGGCTTCACCCAGTTCCCATGCAATCTGAAGGGTCGGTCTCACTCCCACTGTGCCCCATCAACAGCCCCCAGACCATTTCCAGCTGGAGAGCAATAAAGGCTTGAAAACCTACACCAGGCTATCTGCCTCCCAGCTGTGAAAGAAAAGGGCTTGGTTCTTTCCCTGACTAAGGAGTCTGCACACCGGATTTACATCCTCCCCCGAGTGCTGGCCAGAAGGCTTCTCACCTGTTCAAATTGTTACAAAGTTCAGTTAGAGATTTGCTTCTCCCTGTTTAGTTTTACCCCCTGCTCCTCTCCTGTTGGATCCCTGTATTTTCAGGCAGGAATGGCCTGCTAGGGGACCCCGCGAGCTCCCAGGGCCTTTCTGCTGCTTTCTCTACGCCTGTATTTCACTCGGCTCTCCAAATGGATTCAGCTCCAGGTAAGGTCATAAACTTCTGCTGCAAACAGAACTTCAGCGTCTCCAGTGGGGGTGTGTGTTTGGGAGAGGAGGGTCTCCCTTTCCCACTTCCGCAGTTGGGGCACTTAGAGTTTTGGGGGGTCTCCTGGGTCCTTCAGGAGCAGTCCACTTCCTTCAGAGAGTCTGTGGGTCCTCTCTGGATTGCTGATTTCTAGATGGCTTTTATAAACAATGCTGCAACCAACATGTTGGTACACATATATTTGAAAATATGTGTGTGATAGCTTGAAGATAAAGTCCTTGAAGTAAAAATTCTTTGACAAAAGGCATGCTTATTTGAATTTCGAAAGATATTGTCAGCTAAGTAATATGATACTTTTTGAAGGAAGAAAATTCATTGCTGAACATTTATACTTGTTATAATTTTTTTTTTGTATCCAACATCAGCCTTATTCGAAATTTTAATGACTGTTTCTGTTTCTGCCCTTTGGAAGAACCACCACCACAAAAATAAGTATTTGCCTTTGTAGTATAACATACATTCAAATACTTTTAAAAAGTCTCATCTAAATATTTTTCTCTTCATGTAGAACTTTCTCAGTTTTGCAACTATTCATCTTTGGAACAGTTTCAGAACCTTTATCTGACTGTTTATAATTCTCTGACTTTATCTGTGTCTTTAAGTGTGCTGCTTTCTCCCAGTGCAAAGCCTTGTGAAAAACTTCCAGAGATCTCGTTTGCAATTGATGTGGTCCAAGGAAGAGCCCTCACAAATTCTTACTTCATCTACCAGGGTGTGACAAGACACTATTTCATTTGTTGAATTTTTTTTTTGAGTTGGAATGAATTAAAGATACATTGCCTTGTCCTACTTAGTATGATAGGAAACAGATTTTTAGACAGAAATTTTAATGAGCACATGCTATAATTTAGTAAGTTTTTTTTCTTATGGGTCACAAATGTAATTCCTCTGGATTCCCCAGTTTGTGTAGAGAAGACACTACAGAGAGTTTTTATGTAGACTAGAAGTTTTTCTATGCATTTATAAGTACATACATTATACATGTAAAAGGCATGCACATATCTTTTACATTATCTTATACATAATGTCAAATTGAATCTCATTGCATAAATGTGAATAAAGGTTTTTAAATCTTTGTATAAATGTTAATAAGGTTTATAAGTCATAAAATGAGATTCAACTTGACATAATGTTCTGCAACCTTTTACACTTACATCTAGTATTTTTCCTGGGAATTAACATTATTCTTACTTTTTCATAGTTTCTGCAATGTATTTGCTCTCTTGTTTAGAATATCAGAACTTTCTCTTCTAATTTTCCCCACCATTTCTCAAATATTTGTTCAAGATTACCTAGTATGGCTTTATGATCATTAAAAAATTATTAACAGAACGTAGATATGGAAGGCTGTATGTTCTATGGAGTATACTCTGAGGAGCATCTTAAGGCCATCTTTCTAATCAAGTATATATGTACCATGGTTGCTACAAAGCTGCAGTATAAATATGGAACATACACCCACAGAAAGACTTGTGCAGAGCGCTCATAGAAGCTTTATTTACAATATTGCAATATTACTAGCCAAATGTCTGTTGACAGGAGAATGGATACACAAAATGTGATATATCCATATAATGAAATAATATTAAGCAATAAAAAGTCTATTTAGTTCTTGAAATATGCTAACCTGGATCTAGACCCTAGTCCGAGATGAACTAACCTGGACCTCGACCTGAAACATTTTGAAATGACCTGTAGCCTCTTGCTATCTTCTCCACTCAGCTGCTCTTCTACTTCACTTGACAACTGAAAGATATTTGTGAATCCCTTCAGAATTTTCTTTTTTATTGTTTGTATACTAATATACACCATATTCTGCAGTGGTGTTCTTTTTCACTCCAACGATTACAGGTTTCATCTGAATTTTTAAATTTTGCTTTTAGAAAATATAGGACTGCGTAGAATCATGGTAGTCGTTTCTTTGAGAAGGTTATACATTCTTGATATACAATATCTGAAAAAATCAGAAATAGCTGTGATAAATTACCATGTTTCTGATTATTCAGATGGGTCAGTGGACTATTACAGACTCCAAAGCATCAGAATTGTTGGATGTTTTAAGATTTGCCTTTCATTTATTCTGTGACTCTTTAGGAAAAAGTACCAGAGATAAAATATGGGCATTTATGTACCAGGGCTCACTCTCCTCATATCACAGGACACTACAATTATGGTAGCATAAGGAGTATTCCTCTATCTTTTTTCCTTTGATTATAAATAATGAGTGCTCTAGAATTAGAAATAGAGAAATGCAAGAAGTCAATGATGTTAAAGATGGAATGACTGAAATAAAACTACAGGAAACTTAAAGTCAGTGATATAAGTATTGAGGTACTTTTTACATCTTTTATGTGACCTTGTAAACCCCTTGGCAGAAATTCAAACCTTACCACTAAAGTCTGCTAATTTGAGAAAAGAGTGAAAATAAACAGGTCCTGAGGTATCTTGAAGAGTTAGCTAGACCTCGCCTACTATAAGCATAAATTTTGGTATCTAGAGCTTTCCTATTAAGAAGTGATTTAATTTTACTTTATACATATAGTATTTCTATTGTTTCAATATATTTAAAGTCTAGTTAAATTTTTATGTTTTCCTTTCAAGCTTCCTGGCAAAACTCTAACTCCAGGAAGATGGTCCATATTTTAAAAACAGCTTTGTTGGCATACAGTTTATAAACAATTAGCTGCATTTATTAATAGTGTATCATTTTATAAATTTTACATATGTAGGCATCCATGAAATCATCATAATCAAGATAATGAACATACTCATCACCCTCAAAAGTTTCCTTGTACCCCTTTGAAATTTTTCCCTTTTACCCTTCTCTGTACCTCTCCCTGCAAGCAACCACTGATCTGCTTTCTATCAGTATATATTAGTTTGTATTTATAGAGTTTTATATAAATGGAATCAGGCAGTATGTGCTCTTTTCTGTCTTTTTTCCACTCAGCTTAATAATTTTGAGATTCATTCATGTTATAGCAGGTATATTCATTCCTTTTTATTGTTTAGTATTATTTCATTACATGAATATATCATATTTTGTGTATCCACTCATCTGTTGATACACATTTAGGTTGTAATTTGGGGATATTGTAAGTAAAGCTTCCTTAAACACCCACACACATATTTCTATGGACGTATGTTTTGTATTTTTACTGTGGCTTTCTAGCAACCATAATACACATACCCTTGATTATAAGCATGGCCTTAAGACACTCCCTAGAGTATATGCCATGGAACATAAAGCCTTCCATATTGCTTATGTTCAGTTAATAATTTTTAATGAAGAACCGAATGAATGATGATTTTGGAGAAAAAATAGAAAGGTGTATCACGTAATGAAAAGGAACCTCTGTTGAATCGGAAAATCTTGACTCTAACTTCTATCTCACCATATAGTATTAAGCAAGTTACTTAATTTCATACACCTCAGCTCCCTACCTGTAGAAAGGAGATAATACAGGTATGTGATCTTTTTACCGCAATTAGTCCCCAAATCTTTGAAAATCAAAAGATTTTTGATACTCATTTGGTAGAAAAACTTGACCAGACCTGTACTTATTTATTGGAAAAGTCTGACCTGAACTGATGAGAAGCTAGTTATAGTGTTACTGAAATACCAAGGATTTGGCCTAGGTCCTACACTGCTTGCTGAACAGAAAGCCAATCACTGAGATGATGAGTATTGTTGGAGAAGGAGGCTTTAATAGGGTGCTACAGCCAAGAAGGGAGCTCAGTCTCAAATCCATCTCCTTGATGGACTAAAATTAGTGGTTCATGTAGCAAGGAAGAATTGTAACCACGTGTGGGAAAACAGGAACTAGGAATGGGTAAGGAAGAGGAGTTGGTTAATAGGAAGTAGGTGGTTGGTTAGACAATCATGATGGGTAAGGGATCTGCCCTCTCACTGTCCAAATGCAGTGGTCTGATACTATCTGGGAGGACTGGCGGTTGATTTTCTGGGTGAGGAACTCAGAGAAGACAAGTGTAATTTTCTTCAGTTTTAAGACTGGGAGGATCAATTTCTATGTTTATTCAAAGAAACCATAAACACCAGCTCTATGGGATTGATAGAGGTTTCAGTCACCCATTTCTATTAATTTCTCAAGCGTGGAGAATCTGGCTGTCGATCTTTTTGGTTGCTTCATGCTGAGGAGGGGTGTTGTGAGCAGCTCCATACCATGAGTAACCATGTGGCCACTCAGGAATCAAAAGTTAATCTAATCCTAGTTTTCTCTTGAAACACAGTCTTTCTCTTTCCAGTCTCCTACTTCCATTAAAGTCAAATTACAGCAGGACCAATCTGTTTTTCCTTTGATTATAAATAAGTATTGAGGTACTTATGTGCAGCAAGAATCATTGTCTATATAGGCTTTCTTAAACTGGCTTTTCTGGAACCTCTCACAAGGCCATTTCAGTCAAAGCCCTGGGAAAATACATTTCTCCAATTGTATCTCATTGTTTGACAAAACAAAACAAAACAAAAATGGATTCTTACTGAACTCTTACAGCCAAAAACATTGCCATGAATTAAGAATATTCACAAACAGTTTACAAATTCTAGATAAATTAGGCAGAGAGAGAGAAATATGTCCCAAATTCTGTTTACAAGAGTATACTCTACTCAAGTGTTAAAGGTTGTAAATAGCTCAGCAGGAAAACAATTCTCCAGAGTCTGAAGAGTCAGCAATGGTTCAAACAACAACAATAACAACAAAGCCATTAAAATGATTTTAGTTCTCCATCAGTTTAATCCCTGAAATCAACTGCTGCTCTGCTTCATGTTGGGTTAGCAATCCTTATGAACACATTAGCCTTTTAATTAAAGTCCTGGAAGTTTTCTCTCTAATCCAATGGCATAATCTATAAAGTTATAAGAAACCAGTGTTCAAAAGTCCTTTTCATGAACTCCTTAAAAGAAGTAAGCCCTGGGCTGTAGCTGATTATAAGTCACCTTGAGAAGAATTATTGGGGGAACCAGCCCCCAATATTTCAACATAGGTTCTTTCTATTTTCCCTAAGTGTTGGCCGGTCTGAGAAATAAAGAGAAAGAGTACAAAGAGAGAAATTTTACAGCTGGGCATCCAGGGGTGTCATCACATATTGGTAGGACCATGATGGTGACCTCGAGCCACAAAACCAGCAGGTTTTTATTAGGGATTTTAAAAGGGGAGGGGGTGTATGAACAGGGAGTAGGTCATAAGGATCACATGGTTCAAAGGGCAATAAAGATCATAAGGCAAGGCAAAATTAGAATTACTGATGAGGGTCTGTGTCCCACTGTGCACACATTGTCTTGATAAATATCTTAACAGGAAACAGGGTTCAAGAGCAGACAACCAGTCTGACTAGAATTTACCAGGCTGGAATTTCCCAATCCTAGTAAGCCTGAGGGCACTGCAGGAGACCAGGGCATATTTCAGTCCTTATCTCAGCCACATAAGATAGACATTCCCAGAGCAGCCATCTATAGACCTACCCCCAGGAATGCATTCATTCCCCAGGGCTGTTCCTTGCTGGGAAAAGAATTCAACAATATTTCTCCTACTCACACATCCATCTATAAGTTTTCTGAGAGAAGAAAAATATGGCTGTATTCTGCCCAACCCCGCAGGGAGTCAGACCTTATGGTTATCTTTCTTTGTTCCCTGAAAATCGCTGTTATTCTGTTCTTTTTCAGGGTGCACTGATTTCATATTGTTCAAACACATGTTTTACAAACAATTTGTACAGTTAACGCAATCATCACAGGGTCCTGAGGTGACATACATCCTCAGCTTACAAAGATGACAGGATTAAGAGATTAAAGTAAGACAGGCATAAGAAATTATAAGAGTATTAATTAGGGAAGTGATAAACGTCCATGAAATCTTCACAGTTTATGTTCAGAGATTGCAGTAAAGACAGGCATAAGAAATTATAAAAGTATTAATTTTGGGATCTGATAAATGTCCATGAAATCTTCACAATTTATGTTCTTCTGCTGTGGCTTCAGCCAGTCCCTCCATTCAGAGTCCCTGTCTTCCCACAACAAGAATCAAAGCAAAACAACAATTGTGGATGACAAAAGTCTTAAGACAGTCATAACCACACAACTGACAAGGAAATTTGGTTATTTCTGTGTCATACAATAATTTAACATAATAATCATAATTATTACAATATGTATTAGGACATATCAGAATTTTAGGAATCTCCTACAATCCTAGAACACATAAACACATCTATAGAAATATAACCCCCAAAAAGTTAAATACCACCTCACATTTGACAATGCTTCCTGTATAATTGTAGCATACCAAATAAATCTAATATGTCTCTTTTGGAATTCAGGATACCCAATATTTAAAAAAGGTTACCTCGAGGTTAAAATACTGATCTAGAACTTGAAATTTTTCTGCTGGGAAGTCTGTCAAAAATCAAAGATTTAAGACACTTGGTATCACAAAATAAGTTCACAAGTTACTATAAAATAGTCATTCATTTAGCCAAAATCATAATACAAAAATGTTTACTTTTTGATAGAGAGGAGATTCAATTTCCTTAACAATAAAACCTAATAAAAACAGCACAGTGCCAACTAAATCTGTCTCCCCGACTCCTTCCTTTTTCTTCTACAGTTTTACTCAAAAGGTAAACAGAAATCTCTTATTATCTCTTACATGAAAATTTTGTTCAAAAGGGAAAACCAAATTTTACCTTTGTATGTTGTTATTAATGTCAAAACTAATTTTAATAAAATTTTATAAACAAATCTATCTAATTTTAATCAGTTTGATCACAAGGTAAGATTTCCATGAACTTTTTGTAACTTTTTACAGTTTTCTATTAAAGAGCAGATTAATGCTCCAAGAAAACCATGTTATTTAGACATAGAGGTCTAGTTGCTGGCCTTGCATTAGTGTGCTTTTGATATTAATGTTTAGTTTATAGAAACACTCTGAGCTAATCTTATCCCTCAAAATCAGCTCTTGCAGTCTCATATGCCCCCCTCTTCTGTGATAGTCCCTGGGCCTAGAGGGATTGAATAGTTGTTATTTTATTTCATTTCTGCTTTTGTGTCAATACGCAAGATTTAGCAGGGATCAGTGCCTTTTTTCAGACCCAGTGGTCAAACCCCTGCAACTTAACAGTACAAGGATTAGTTAATAGGATATTTATACTACAGAAAGTCCTATCATTCTCTCTAACATGTCAGAAATAAGAGCACTGTGATTTGGTGCTCAGGAGTTACTGCTTGTAGCACTTCAAACCACTGTATTAAAGTAGTTAAATTACTCACTATACATGTCTAATTGCTGGTACTCTAGTGACAGAACTGTGACTGAAAGCATCAAAAGTGTAACAGGTCCTATGTCAAACTTATCAAAGCAAGACAACTAACTTGTTTCTCCATCATTAAAAACATAGTAAATGCAAATATTAGTTTTGGAAATGCAATATGAAGACAAATAATTTCCTTTCACTTAAATATTTTATAACAAAACTGGGATAAAGTAAGAACAAGTGAATAATTAATTTATTTTCAGCTATTTAAAATAGCATTACATAATTCAAAGATTAGTTTCCAGATACAGCACTGACAACTTATTAGGGAACTCTCATCGCTGAAATCTTTAAACTAGTGTGACACTTGTATTTCTTTGGTTTTCAAGTATGCACATGAAGGCATCAGTGATAAACTGCTTGGGATCAAAAATCACTAGAGAGAATCACATATTTTTTATTACTACTTAATCCAAGTGAATGTCACTTAATTTTAATAATGACTAACACACCTAAGTTAGTTTCAGAGAAATTTCAATCAATATAACTTCCTTAAGGACAAGGCCAATCTTTCCTGAACATTAAAACTTTGTACCCATTTTACAGTTTTTCCTCATTACTTAAAGGAATATGTCTGAAACCAACTCAAATTATTGATTGATTGAATTACCTTGGAAATAAACACCATTTAAACATTTTAATTCTCACCAATCTTTTCAAATAACAAAATAAATAATGTACTGTTTCTGCTTAAAACTTGTAAAAATAGTTCATTTTTTTAAAACCAGGAACCTTAAAGCCTTGTGTCTCTCTAGATCATCAGAGGTAAGCAATAGCAACAAGTTTTAAATGCTGGTGTCCTCTATCAATTTTTGCATGCTTAACAAATATAGGTTAGAAAGTTTAGATAAATAAAATAAATGATTAATTGCTGGAAATGTGTAGGAAACAAAATGACTATTCGTGGAACCAAATAAAAGCCTTCCATTAGAAATGAAAAAATATCAATCATTTTATATACATGTATATGAAAGTAAAACCCAAAGGAGAACACAGCAAATAATTGAAAATTAAAAGCAAAAACAAAGAACAGGAAACCAACTCCAAATTTCTCTTCTGTTCAGTTTACCTTGGAGGCCACAGTGTTACTCAGAACCTAAAAAATTCACATGATGTATATTTTGTTCCTAGTACACAAATTAATGTTTTTAAGTCCACTAATAACACTATATTTTCTGTGTAATTAAGAAATTCACTTTAGGTGTATAATCAGTAAGTACTTAGTGCTGGTAGCATCTATGCAGAAGGCCAAATACAGTGTGAAATAAAGCAATGGAAGCATTTATGTTAAATTTGGCTCCATGTTAATCTCCTTTCACTTAAATATTTTATAACAAAACAGGAACAAAGTAAGAACAAACAAACAACTAATTTATTTTTAGCTATTTAAAAGAGTATCATCACATAATTCAAAGATTAATTTCTAGATACAGTTTGGCTTCATGCTTAACTGCCATTGTATTTCATTATGAAATGTATTAATTTACCTTCATCAAGACCAAGAGCTTTAATTATAAGCAATGTTAACTAGCCAAATTTCTCTAATTTTCTCTCAGGTTTTAAAGAATATTTTACTATATAAACTGTTTCATCTTTATTTTCTCTGTATGTACATGAAGGGTAGTCATATAAACAGGAAAAAGCTACATATGACTTACATGGACCATCTATGACATGCTTGGACTTTCTCTTTTGTACTAACTTTTCTTTTCTTTTTAAAATAAGCAGTCATTTTATTTTAGGACAAAAATTCACCATACATGATCCTTTGTCATACAAAATTCTTTATTTTCTTTTTTCTTTTTTTTTTTTTTTTGAGATGGAATCTCGCTCTGTCACCCAGGCTGGAGTGCAGTGGTGTCATCTTGGCTCACTGCAAGCTCCACCTCCCAGGTTCAGGCCATTCTCCTGCCTCAGCCTCCTGAGTAGCTGGGACTACAGGCACCTGCAACCACACCTGGCTAATTTTTTGTATTTTTAGTAGAGACGGGGTTTCACCATGTTAGCCAGGATGGTCTCAATCTCCTGACCTCGTGATCTGCCCGCCTCGGCCTTCCAAAGTGCTGGGATTACAGGCATGATCTTTATTTTCTTTATAACCTTCCTTACCAAAAATATGTCTTCAGGTCCTTAACTTTCTTTATATCCCTCTCCCCTACTTACTTGTTCCTTTCTATCTTGTTTCATAAATAACCCTTTCAAGTCCATAATTCTAAATAACCTTTAGATACCCTCTGAATTAGTCAAAACTATTCTTTTTCTCACAAAGAACACATCTTCTTTGGCACATGTTATACACTGAATTATATATTAACTATAATTCTTATCCTTAGTAACTTTAAATTTTAGTGAAAACCTAGGAAGCAAGAAATTCTGAGCTGCCTTTCAGATATTAACATTTGGTGGATGAGAACCGTTTCACAACTTTTAGAAATATGTTTCCCCATATCATAATTATTTCCTAATTAGAAATGACTCAGACATCCAACTAGCATAAAAAATAATGTTAAGTTACAGGCCAGGCGTGGTGGCTCATGCCTGTAATCCCAGCACTTTGGGAGGCTGAGGCGGGTGGATCACAAGGTCAGGAGATCAAGACCATCCTGGCTAACACAGTGAAACCCTGTCTCTACTAAAAATACAAAGAATTACCTGGCGTGGCAGTGGGTGCCTGTAGTCCCAGCTACTCCGGAGGCTGAGGCAGGAGAATGGCATGAACCCGGGAGGTGGAGTTTGCAGTGAGCCGAGATCGCGCCACTGTACTCCAGCCTGGGCGACAGAGCGAGACTCTATCTCAAAAAAAAAGAAAAAAAGATTTTAAGTTACACAGAAAATTCACCTACAACACTACCCGTTTACATTTTCTTTATTTTTAGCAATTCGTCTAGATTTGTGAATCATTTCCTTGTTAACCATTTTATAACCTATGAATATCAGGTATTCACCTAAGTAAGAACCTTAGAGTTAACTACATGGGCATGTTCACCAATAACTCAGAAGATTCAGCTATTTTTGTTAAACCAACATTAAATAGGTCTTACTTATCAAAAAAAATTCACACAAAGATCATTTTGTTTTGGCTGGGTTTATAGTTGTATAAGCTCTATGTCAAACCCTGATACCTAAAAATATCTAGCAGAGACAAATATAAAACCCCAACAAAAATGTATGCTGACAACACTGAAGACATTTCTTTTTTTATATTACCAATAATTTTAAAGCCAGCTTGTTTATTAAAGTTTTAGTTAAGTCACATGAAAATTACTTGGACTTATTTACTTAATTTATTAGTGATCTTTTATTTATAAGCCAATTTGGTAGACATGCGTAATAAATGTACATACACATAAACACATCTAGACATGTATACACACACACAAAGATCCAACAGCTTTTATCTTGGAACTCTAGTCATCAGATATAAATACATACTTACCAGCCTACAAACATGTTCACATGGTTCAACTTCGTTTGCCCCAATAGGTGATCCAGTGAAGGCCGTGAACCAAAATTTCAGGTAAAGCACTTTCCATGGCAGTTTGATTTGTAAAGGCCAAACCTTCCTAGACTCCAAAGAACAATGGGGCAAAACAGCATCACAGAACCTCACCTGGAACCTACTAACCAGGCCCAACCCTGCTTAGAATAGCAGCATTAAAGCCTGTATATCTAGAACTCCATTTCACTTTCCCATTAGCAACAGCAAACTCCAGATTCCAAACAATGTTGGGGCCAAACAAAAGAAAATCACTTTACTGAATTTATTACAAAAGAAAATCAGTTTACTGAATTCCAATTTCCCATGACTATGTTGACACACACACAAACAATCACCAAAACACAATCCAAGTGCCTCAGCAATAAACAAGCACCAAGTGGGTCTAAATTGAAACAGTCAGTGTGCTTCCTCTCTCAATCAGTTGGGCTTTATCCACTTGCAAATGGAAATTCCAACCAAAACTGAGAGGAACTGACCCACTCTCTGGTACCCACAACAGACACTCACTTGCCCAGACACACACACAACACACAATTAGAAATAATCCCCCAAGAGTGTCCATATTGAAACAGTCAGGGTGCTGCCATCTCTCAGTCAGTTGGCCTTGTCCACTTGCCAATGGAACTTCCTCTAAAATAAAAATTTCCCAAATTAAAAGGAGCAGATCATGCTATCTGGGCCCACAAAGGAAATTTCATCTGTCCTGATGCAGACATCAAATTTAAAGATTGTTCTTTCTAGGCATTCAGGAAGGCAGCTGGGGCCAGCAGCAGCAGGACCAGAGAGGGAAACAGACCCACGTCCAGCCAAAAAAAAAAAAAAAAAAAAAAAAAGGTCAAGGGGCTACTTAGAAGGGCTTTTGAAATTCCTGACCCACAGCAACCAAGCCACCAGCAATGTGTTCCTGGTCAGGGAACTAGAATTTGTTACTGAAACACCGAGGATTCAGTGTAGGTCTTGCTGCTCACTGCACAGAAAGCCATTCACTGAGACAATGAGTATTGCCAGAGGAGAAGGCTTTAATCAGGTGCTGCTTCCAAGGAGAAGAAAGATTAGTCTCAAATCCATCTCCCTGATGGACTAAAATTAGGGGTTTATATATCAGGAAAGAAATGTTACCCTGTGTGGGAAGACAGGAATTGGGGGGGGGGGTAAGGAAGAGGAGTTGGTCGACAGGAAGCAGATGGTTGGTTAAGCAATCATTATAAGTGAGGGGTCTGACACCCCATTGTCCAAAAGCACCAAATAGTGAATTTCAGCTTCTTAATACTATCTGGGAGTCCTGACAGTTGATTCCCTGAGAAAGGAACTCAGATACGACAATTGTAATTTTCTTCAGTTTTAAGACAGGGAGGATCAATTTCTATGTTTATTCAAAGAAACCATAAACATCAGCTCTGTGGGGCAATTGGGTCAGTTGCAATAGTTTTATTTATCAAACTTAGTACAACAATTCTGATGTGTTGCTGCAAAAATATTAATAAATTTGATTATGGGTTGCTGCTCTATATTCCATTGGTGTTACCTAATGTGCATTTTATACATTGTATTATACTTCTAAAATTGCCAAATTTTTCATTTTAAACATATGTTGCCTTGGTAAAAATTGTGGGCTCTACATATTTCTCTACCTACCTATATTAGAATTAGATTTGGTTAGGGTTTTTTTTTTCCATAGGTTATTGGGGAACCAGTGGTGTTTGGTTACATGAGTAAGTTTTTTAGTGGTAATTTGTGAGATGTTGGTGCAACCATAACCTAAGCAGTATACACTGCACCCAATTTTCAGTTTTTATCCCTCACCGCATTCTCACCCTTTCCCCTTGAGTCCCCAAAGCCTATTTTTCATTCTTACTCCTTTGCATCATCATAGCTTGGCTCCCACTTATGAGTGAGAACATACTATGTTCTCACTCATTTCTGAGTTACTTCACTTAGAATAATAGTCTCCAATCTCATCGAGGTTGCTATGAATGAATGTTGTTAATTTATTTCTTTTTATGGCTGTGTAGTATTCCTCACATGTATGTATATATTATATATGTGTGTGTGTGTATATGTATATATATGTGTGTGTATATATATGATAGTTTCTTTATCCACTTGCTGATTGATGGGCATTTGGGCTGGTTCCACACTTTTGCAATTTTGAATTGTGCTCCTATAAACATGTGTGTGCAAGTATCTTTTTTTGTATAATGATTTCTTTTCCCTTGGGTAGCTACTCAGTAGTGGGATTGCTGGATCAAATGGTAGTTCTACTTTTAATTTTTAAAGGAATCTCCACATTGTTTTACATAATGGCTGTACTAGTTTACATTCCCACCAGCAGTGTAGAAATGTTCCCTGTTCACTGCATGCATGCCAACATCTATTATTTTTGACTATTTGATTATGGCCATTCTTGCAGGAGTGAGGTGGTATCCCATTGTGGTTTTGATTTTCATTTTTCTGATCATTAGTGATGTTGAGCATTTTTTCATATGTTTGTTGGTCATTTATATATTTTCTTTTGAGAATTGTCTATTCATGTCGTTTGCCCACTTTTTGATGGGGTTGTTTGTTTTTTTTCTTCCTAATTTGTTTGAATTTGTTGTAGATTCTGGATATTAGTCCTTTTGTGTCCGGAATTGGTGGGTTCTTGGTCTCACTGACTTCAAGAATGAAGCCGCGGACCCTCGGGGTGAGTGTTACAGCTCTTGAGGTGGCGCATCTGGAGTTTCTTCCTTCTGATGTTTGGATGTGTTCGGAGTTTCTTCCTTCTGGTGGGTTCGTGGTCCCGCTGGCTCAGGAGTGAAGCTGCAGACCTTCGCGGTGAGTGTTACAGCTCTTAAGGCGGCGCGTCTGGAGTTGTTCGTTCCTCCCGGTGGGCTCGTGGGCTCGCTGGCTTCAGGAGTGAAGCTGCAGACCTTCATGGTGAGTGTTACAGCTCATAAAAGCAGTGTGGACCCAAAGAGCGAGCAGTAGCAAGATTTATTGCAAAAAGCGAAAGAACAAAGCTTCCACAGTGTGGAAGGGGACCCGAGGGGGTTGCCACTGCTGGCTCGGACAGCCTGCTTTTATTCTCTTATCTGGCCCCACCCACATCCTGCTGATTGGTAGAGCCCAGTGGTCTGTTCTGACAGGGTGCTGATTGGTGTGTTTACCATCCCTGAGCTAGACATAAAAGTTCTCCATGTCCCCATCAGATCAGTTAGATACAGAGTATCGACACAAAGGTTCTCCAAGGCCCCAACAGAGCAGCTAGATACAGACTGTCGATTGGTGCACTCACAAACCCTGAGCTAGACACAGGGTGCTGATTGGTGTGTCTGCAAACCTTGAGCTAGATACAGAGTGCCGATTGGTGTATTTACAATCTTTGAGCTAGACATAAAGGTTCTCCAAGGCCCCACCAGAGCAGCTAGATACAGAGTGTTGATTGGTGCACTCACAAACCCTGAGCTAGACACAGGGTGCTGATTGGTGTATTTACAATCCTTGAGCTAGACATAAAGGTTCTCCAAGGCCCCACCAGAGCAGCCAGATACAGAGTGTCGATTGGTGCATCCACAAACCTCAAGCTAGACACAGGGTGCTGATTGGTGTGTTTACAATCCCTGAGCTAGACATAAAGGTTCTCCACATCTCCACCAGACTCAGGAGCCCAGCTGGCTTCACCCAGTGGATCCTGCACCAGGGCTGCAGGTGGAGCTGCCTGCCAGTCCCATGCCATGCGCTCGCACTCCTCAGCCCTTGGGTGATCAGTGGGACTGGGCGCTGCGGAGCAGGGGGTGGCGCTCATTGGGGAGGCTCGGGCTGCACAGGAGCCCGTGGAGGGGATGGGAGGCTCAGGCATGGCGGGCTGCAGGTCCCAAGCCCTGCCCTGTGGGAAGGCAGCCAAGGTCCGGTGAGAAATCAAGAGCAGCGCCGGTAGGTCGGCACTGCTGGGGGACCCAGCACACCCTCCGCAGCTGCTGGCCTGGGTGCTAAGCCCCTCATTGCCCAGGGCCGGCAGGGCCGGCCGGCTGCTCTGAGTGAGGGGCCCGCCAAGCCCACGCCCACCCGGAACTCCAGCAGGCCTGCAAGCGCCACGCGCAGCCCCGGTTCCTGCTCGCGCCTCTCCCTCCACACCTCCCTGCAAGCTGAGGGAGCCAACTCCTGCCTTGGCCAGCCCAGAAAGGGGCTCCCACAGTGCAGCAGTGGGCTGAAAGGCTCCTCAAGTGCCGTCAAAGTGGGAGCCCAGGCAGAGGAGGCGCTGAGAGCAAGCGAGGGCTGTGAGGGCTGCCAGCACGCTGTCACCTCTCACTTTGTTAGATGTATAGATTGAAGATTTTCTCCCACTCTGTGGGTTATCTGTGTTCCTTTTGTCATGCAAAAACTCTTTAATTAAGTACCAGCTATTCATCTTTGTTTTTATTGCATTTGATTTGGGGTTCTTTATCATGAAATCCTTGCCTAAGCCAATGTCTAGAAGGATTTTTTCAATGTTGTCTTCTAGAATTTTTATAGTTTTAGGTCTTAGATTTATGTTCTTGATCCATCTTGAGTTGATTTTTATATAAGGTGAAAGATGAGGATCCAGTTTCATTCTCCTACATGTGGCTTGCCAATTATCCCAGCACCATTTGTTGAATTGGGTGTCCTTTTCCCACTTTGTTTTTGTTTGCTTTGTCAAAGATCTTTTGGCTGAAAGTATTTGAGTTTATTTCTGGATTCTCTATTCTGTTCCATTTGTCTATGTGCCTATACAAGTACCATGCTGATTTGTTTATGGTTGAGAGAAAACACATAAAAAATGGCTCAAATAAGAAGTTTATTTCACTCTTATAAAAAAGTTCAGAGATAAGCAGTTCCAAGGCTTTATTATGGCCACAATATGTCAGGGCTCAAGGCTTCTTCTATCTTGTAACTCTGTCTTATATGATATTTGATCCTAAGAGCATGTCATAGGTAAAATGGCTGCTGAAGTGCCAGCCATTTCACTTACTTTTCTGCCAGCATGAATGTAGAAAAGGAGGAGAAAGGCTAGGTCACATCTTTTAAGGACCCTTCCCAGAAACTATAAATACTACAAATACTTAGTCTGAATGTAGTCACATGGACATATCTGATACAATGCAGTATAGGAAATATCTTTATTTCAGATTGCTGTAAATCTAGCTAAAAATTTATGGTCTTGTGACTATAGAAGAAGATAACAGATACTGAGAAAAATTGTAGTCTTTGCCCCACTGCCCTTCTATCTTATTGGGTAGTTGTTAAAGAGAAGTGATAAACATGAAAACAACTTAAAAGAGTCAAAAGTTCTACATAATTCTATGTTTAATAACAAGAAGGGACTTGCTTAGGGTATTTTTTTGAAACAAACATTCTTCCAGGGTTTTGATGTATCATTTTGGTGGTTTCTCAATATATCATTGTGATAATGTTGTAAATGGTGGATAAACGCCAATTTCTACTATTCCTCAAAGACTTTCGTAATTATTTTTTTGTCTACCAGGAAATCTAGCGGGTTTTTTAAAAAGACACTTGAACATCTGGCATGTGTCCAGGAAGCCATAATACAAAGTTAAAACAGCTTTAGCTTCAAACATAGTTTTGTTCACTTTTGTCCCCCATATTTTTTCTGGATCTTTTCTTAGAACTGTGAACCTGGTAACAGCTCTGTGGCTAGTAAATCTTATTTACACCTACTTGTGCAAATGCTAATATTATTTCCTAAATATCTTTAATATTTTTGCAGGATAATGCTTTAATATTTGCTATTATTATTTAAACCAATTAAAGACACAAGACTGTCTAACCTAGAGAAAAATAAAAGAGGAAAAATTAAATTCAGCTTTATTTAGGTAATTTTGGAGAGTTATAATTCTACAAGATGTGTATGCTTGTGATATAGTGGTAAGCAGCCTAGGCATAATTTACATCCTTTCCTATGCAGTGGAGGGCTGGAATTCCTGTGACTGTTTTAGTTAAGTGAATTCAATTTAGAGGACAAAGATTAAGATACCTAAGTTTGTTGGGGTCAAGCCACATTTTTTCAGCCAACCTTGCCTCCGATAATAATAATATCACATTTTGTTCCCCATTAACTCTTGTATATGTTTCCCAACCGACTTGGAACTTGAAGACGAAAAGGGATAATTTGTGTCCCCAAATCCCAGCAATACTCAATGAACAATTATCTGATAAATGGAATGATGACTGGTTGAGTGACTAAGTGAGCCAAAGTGCTTCCCAATGATATGGAAGTTAATCTGTAGAGGTGTGGTGAGTGTTTATACCAACCCAAAGAATAATGTTTGAGACATGTATAGGACAATAAAGGCACTTCTGTTCCAGTGAGGAAAAAGCCAGAATCAGGCTTCGAGTATACTTGGGAGGGTTGAATTCAGGATGTTAATGAGTCTCTTTTAGGGGACAGTGGGCTGCTGGGTGGCACTTTAGGAGAAACTCTATAATTCAATAAGAAAAGAGGATTTTGAGCACCCTGACATCTCTAGGTATAGCCTCAGCCACATACTTATCAGCCCTCTTGGCTCCACAGTAAATCTGAATCTTGTTTTATAATAACGCTGTTAAATGTTTATTTTGGTTTTAAAAATTTAGGAGATAAATTCAATCTTGGGTTTATTCCATAAAATAAACATGTTGTTAGCAGAGCCTAAACTAGGGTGGATTCTCGATTGGTACTTAGGAAGTATAAATCGGCCATGGGATTTTGTCCAAGGGCTATCAATGAACGTATGTTTCGGTTTTCTGCCTCTTTTTTCTACTTGATGCTCTATCACTCAGGGTAGAATAAGAGAATGATTATTTTCCTAAGAGATTTGGGGAATTCAGTCTCGATGGCTCCACAATGTCCACACAAATACTCTAGTTAAAAAAGAAGAAAGCCTTTGGGTTGGTGCCTTTATTTTACTCTATGTATTATTAGTTTCCATTCAATAAAAGGGAAATATAACATTTCATTTTTCCCTTTGGTTTTCATCATGAACAGACACATTCAGAACTTTTACCAAGGCTGGTCCTTGAGAGTATTGTGCTACAGCTGTTTTTTATTCTTGCTCCTAGGTGGCCCTGCCGAAATAAAATTTTGCTCTTTAGATGCATAGATACTTGGTTGAAAGTGTAAGTACATTGAGGGACTTCTAGTTTGCCTGAATAAATCTGTATTAATTTAAACAGTTAGAAATGTATAATGCCGTAAGACCAAAGAAAGATAATTAAAAAAATAGGCTCATTGTATTTTAGAGCTAAACTTTCTTACTTTTAAAGACTATGGTGGTAATTAAATTGAATGTCTTAATCCTACAGACAAGGAGACTGGGGGGCAGAGATGTTAAGCCACATTCCTAATATAATATTCTATTCCATAGTGGTAGCAGGATTAAAACCCAGCTCCCAGAGTCCAATACAAGACTCTTTTTCACTTAATGCCATGTGCCTCCTTTCTTTAAAAATAAAATAATGGGTTTGCTTTACGAATGTCAACTGGTTGATGCATATAAGAAAGTCTATTATGGGAAATGTCAACCCACTTTGTGATGCTGGAGATACAGAGATGCTTCTCAGATGGTAACTCTTTGTGGGGTCCAGGAAATCTCTCTCTCCTCCCTCCTTGCTGTTTTACATTATATTACCCCTCCTACCCATGGGCTCCCACCTTCTTCTCCAATCAAGCCTCCTTTCTCCACAGAAGAGGTGGTCATAAAGACGTTAGTAAAAATGAATCTAGTTAAAGTTGCTGAATGCTTGAGAGTCCTACTTTCATCAGCAACAACAACAATAAAGTTTGTATTGCAGAAGGGTCCCAAGGACCTAACTCATCTTCTGTGATCTCAAAACTGATACAAGCTCGAGTTGCTTGTGGAAACCTGTGTCTTTTCTTCCAAAGATAATAAGTAACAGACCCTCTGAGTGTCTGTTGAAAAGAAGAGAAAAGAGACTGTCTGCCTTTGTATTCCCCAGGGAGCAAAAGCTATTGTGAGGAAGCAGACAGGCCTTGTGCTGCAGCCTGGCTCACAATGGCACATGCTAGTGACAAGAGACATAACATCGGAGCTGTGGCTCCTGCATGGCTGCAACTATTGATACAAGTTGTGTTGACTTGTAGTTACTACAGCTTCAATCGGGATACTGCATTCCAAATAGTAATCAGTACCATACAAACTTTTCCAATATGCACTCCTCACTCTAATTAAACAAAATGTAAATATACATTTGAAAGCAAGTTCTCCTTTCTATGGAATAAATTGCTTTATTTTTAAGTTAGTTTAGCATGTGACCAGAGTCAATGGAAGGAAAAGCAACATCTATTTTATTACTGATAGGAGGCAAGAATTTTAATATCCACAGATAAATTTAATGAGGACCATCTTTCTTATCTTTGGAGGAATATAGTATACATATGCAGTGCCTTTCAATCTAACATGTTTAAGTTCTATGTGTGTATATTTGCACATGAATAAAACAGAAAGCTAATGAAATTAGAGTTTTAGAACTAGAGGGCAATGTAAATGTACCCTATTTCAGCTCTTCTGTCTTACAGTTCAATTTTCTATATTACAGTTCACACTCTTAGAAATTGAGATATATAGGAGATTAGGAATCTGTCCATTAGTTGCAGAAGAACAAATATTCAAATTCTTTAAAATTTTATATTCTGGTGTATTGGTCGAGATCCCAAATTACCAAAAAATTTATGAAAAAAATTAGAAATAAATAACTTATTAGCACCTATAAAAGTACTTGAATTATACACTGAATTATTAACACATTTATTGCATTTTAATACAATATGAAGGTACAATGTATTTTGAAATTTCATGTTTTAAATATTTTTCTTGATTGATAAAATTTTAACCAATCAGATAACCTCACTCACTGAATGCCTTGGCTAATAGAGAACTCTGAAATTTAATCCCAAAGTGGGCAATCCTGTGATATTCTGAATAATTCAGCCATTTTTCTCCTCATCTATTGGAGAAGAAATACATTTTTTTATTATCAAACAAGTAGGCAAGATTTTTGAATGAATAAAATTATTTAGGTAATTTCTAATCTCCCCCTTTTACTGGTATAGACATAAATGGTATTGTTTTTTATTCAAAGGAAAGTTTTCATGTAAAGTTTTTAGCAAATTCTACTCTTAAAAGATTGTATATCACCAGAAAAGAATTAAAACAAACCAAAGATGAAGAAGGTAAAGAAGGAGTCTCTTGCAGCATGCCAGCAGAAGGGTGCAGGGTCACAAGCAGCCTGTAAAAATCAAGTTTTGATGGGAGGAAGAGACTTCCCCAGGTTGATGACAACTGGAGAGTGGAAGTAGACTGAAATCCTCAGTTCTCAAACTTTAACATGGTAACTGGGGTACTTGCTTTAACTCAGATTCCTAGGTGCCACCTCAGAAATTCTTTAGCTCTGAGTTAAGGCACAGAAATCTGCAGTTTTAACAAGAAGCGCTAATGTACAGACACAAGTGATCTGGGGCCACACTTGAGAAATCCTAATTTAAATTATAGCACAGGGAATGTAGGTTATGTAAAAAAACAAAAAAAGGACTGTCCAATTAACACCACAATAAATTCCTGTGTGAAAAAGTGGACATTCTTTTCTAGAACAGTATTTTGCAATAGTCACCAGCTACTTCTCATAAAAAGTTTCTGCCTAGACCAGGCACGGTGGCTCATGCCTTTAATCCCAGCACTTTGGGAGACCAAGGTGGGCAGATCACCTGAGGTCAGGAGTTCGAAAACAGACTGGCCAACATAGTGAAAACCCATCTCTACTAAAAATACAAAAATTAGGCAGGCGTGGTGATAGGCACCTGTAATCCCAGCTACTTGGGAGGCTGAGGCAGGAGAATCACTTGAACCTGAGAGGTGGAGGTTGTAGTGAGCCAAGATTGCACTACTGCACTCCAGCCTGGGCAACAGAGTGAAACTCTGCCAAAAAAAAAAAAAAAAAAAAAAAAAAAGAAAATTTCTTCCCAGATAATCCTGGAAAATTTCTATGCTATAATCAATATTTAGAAATTCATAGATTATTCTAACATGCAAAAAGGTGTTGCAGTACAAAACTCTAACTGTGTTTAAGTGATTTTCTATATTTACTTAATCATGGAATGTATTTTTATTTAAGCAGCATTCCTATTTTTATCCCATTGAGCCTATCCTCAGAAAAACCACTTAGGAAAACAATAGAGTAATAGAGAAGTTTTGACCTTTTGAGCTGATATACAAGCACCTCTATTATCTAATGCGTCAGAAGCCTACTATGAAATCTCTTTACCTGTGAATGAAGATGTTCAGGACTTTGGGGCTTTATACAGGGACACTCTGCTTTTGTTCTGGCTGAGTATTGTTTGAAAGATTCTTCTCTATAACTAGGAAGCTCGATTTATAATTTCTTATTTTTTCCCCTCCATGACCGGAAGTCCTTTTAGCTACAGCAAGCTGTATTGAGTTTTCCAATTTAACTATTTCATGCCTGTTTATATATTGAGTCACATCATTTAGTTATCATTTTTGGACAGTGACAAAATGACAGTGGATAGGGTTTTCTCTTCTCTTTGTAGAAAACAAAACAAAACTCTTCATAGAAAACAGGATTTTCTGAATGATTCCAAAAATAATTTGAAATCTGTGTTTTATTATGCTATGTGATCTAACTCCAATCCTAGAATGATCAAGCCATCTCTATCTCCATAGCTGCTTACAAACTTCCGAGTTCTGCCATAGAAAGCCACAGAAATAGACATAAGTTCTATTATGAATTCATGATCACCAAACTCAAAGAAGCCTTCACCCCTACCAGTTAATTCTACTATATAGTGGTTCCCCATTATTCATGGTGATACATTCCAAGATTCCCAGTGGATGCCTGAAACCACAGACAGTACTGAATCCTACATATACTATATTTTTTCCTATACATATATACCTATGCTAAAGTTTAATTTATAAAGTAGGCACAGCAAAAGATTATCAACAATAGAACAACTATAACAATATATTGTACTACCAATTATGTGTATGTTGCATCTCCCTCTTTTTCTCTTTCTTCTCAAAATATCTTAATACTATGTATAATACCTACCTCTTTTCAGAGAGCAGTTAACCGTGGGTAACTAAAATCATGGAAAGTGAAATCCTGGATAAGAGAGGACTGCTGTGAGAGGTGTCTGAACTAGAGTGACTTCATTTTGAATAGGGGCTGGGTAAAATAGGCTGAGACCTATTGAGCTGTGTTCCCAGGAGGGTAAGGCATTCTTAGTCACAAAATGAGATGGGAGGTCGGCACAAGATACAGGTCATAAAGACCTTGTTAATAAAACAGGTTGCAGTAAAGAAGCCAGCAAAAACCCACCAAAACCAAGATGGCCACGAGAGTGATCTCTGGTCGGCCTCACTGCTACATTCCCAGCAGCGTGCTGACAGTTTACAAATGCCATGGAAATGTCAGGAAGTTACTCTATATGGTCTAAAAAGGGGAGGCATGAATAATCCACCCCTTGTTTAGCATATAATCAGGAAATAACCATAACAATGGGCAACCAGCAGCCCTCAGGGCTGTTCTGCTTATGGAGTAGCCATTCTTTTATTCCTTTACTTTTGTGCATGTGTGCACCACGCGTGCAGTGGCATGATCTTGGTTCACTGCAACCTCTGCCTCCTGAGATCAAGCTATTTTTGTGCCTCAGCCTCCCAAGTAACTGGGATTACAGGCATGCACCACCATGCCCAGCTAATTTTTTTCTGTATTTTTGATAGAGATGGGGTTTGGTCCTGTTGGGCAGGTTAGTCTCAAAGTCCTGACCTCAGGTGATCTGCCCACCTCGATTTCCCAAAGTGCTGGGATTACAGACATGGCCCACCATACCATGCCTATTCCTTTACTTTCTTAATAAACTTGCTTTCATTTTATGGACTCACCTTGAATTTTTCCTTGTGTGAGATCCAAGAACCAACCTTCTCTTGGGGTCTGGATGGGGACCTCTTTCCACTGACACTACTGTACATCTCTCATACTCATCAATGACAACTACATTTTCACATTTTATCTAACTCTCTTTTTCCCTCACCCGGAGATGAACCTTGTCAACCTTATGATCTACTTCATGAGAAACTAGAAGCTATGAGTTGGAAATATCATGAAGCATAGAAATCTTCACAGATCTGCCCCTCTACTGTCATTTTTCCTTTTTATTATAATTTAAGAGCCTTTCCTCTTCCTCTGTAAGGCTAATCCTTCCACAGGTACTTTGACTTCCTTCCCATCACAGCTCCTAAGGAATCATAGATTCATACCATTCTCTTACTGAATATTTATTATGTATTATGAACCAGACAATATTCTAAATCCTAAGGATATACCTGTGGACAGATTAAAGATGCCTGCCTTTTAAAAAGTTGTATTCTAGTAAAATATTATTCTTTACATTATATATAATGCCTTCTTCATTTGTACATGCAATCTCTCTCTTTATCTGGATCCTTTCCATTGGTTTTTCACATTAAGAAAAGCAAAACTGTCTGGGTGCGGTGGCTCACTCCTGTAATCTCAGCACTTTGGGAGGCCAATGCGGGCAGATGGCTTGAGCTCACAAGTTCGAGACCAGCCTAGGCAACATGGTGAAACCTGTCTCTACAAAAAATACAAAAATTAGCTGGGTATGTGGTGGTGGGAGCCTGTAATCCCACCTACTCTGGAGGCTGAGCATGAGAATCACTTAAGCCTAGGAGGCAGAGTTTGCAGTGAGTCGAGATTGTACCACTGCACTACAGCCTGGGTGATAGAACCAGACCTTGTCTCAAAAGAAAAAAAAAAGCAAAATCAAATACTATAAATATCTCTCTCTCCAGCTATGGCCCTGTATTATTGCTTCATGCCACAGCCATACTTCTTAAGAGTTTACTTTTCTGGCCAGGCATGGTGGCTCACGCCTGTAATCCCAGCACTTTGGGAGGCCAAGGTGGGTGGATCACCTGAGGTCAGGAGTTCAAGACCTGCTTGGCCAACATGGTGAAACACCGTCCCTACTGAAAACACAAAGATTAGCTGGACATGATGGCAGGTGCCTGTAATCCTAGCTACTTGGGAGGCTGAGACAAGAGCATCACTTGAACCTGGGAGGCAGAGGTTGCAGTGAGCCTAGATCACACCATTGCACTCCAGACTGGGTGACTGAGCGAAACTCTGACTCAAAAAAAAAAAAAAAAGTGTTTACTTTTTCAAAGAATTGCCTAGTTGCCCATATCTGCTCTTCTATTTACTCATCCTTTATTATTCCTTATTTACAATATTACTTCTGCCTCTATTATTTCACTTAGCTCTTATTTCAGACAGTGAGTTCCAGTGTTGCTGGATTTCAGTATGCAGTTTTTGGTCTTCATCCTCCTTACTTTTCAGTACATTTGATTCTGACAGGTACTTCCTGCAACACTCATTCCCCATTGATTTCTATGATACCATTCTCCCTTGGTTTCTTATCCGGGCACTTCCTTTCTCTCTTCCTGGCTCATCCACTTCTACCAGTCATTATGTTAAAGTTCTTCATTGTTCAATATAGGCTCTCTTCTATCTCCTTTCACTGTATGACTTTTCTGGAGAACTTCATTAAGGTTCTTGGTTTCAAATACCACTTCCATGCTAGTGATTCACAAATTTATATCTCTGACTTTCTCTGAGTTCCAAAGATAGAAGGTGGATACAAAGATAGATATTTGGCTAGTGGATATCCCATCTTGCATGCCTCAAATCATCTCAAAATGAACATATTTAGATTCAAATTCGTGACTCTCGAGAATTCCTTAGTCTTGTTTTCCTTCCAGTGTTCTCTATCTTCTGAAAATCAGAATCCTAGTAACCCACTTACACTTCCCTCTCCCTCACCTCCCAGATATAATGCACTGCCATGTCCCATTATTTGGCCTCTGAAATAAATTTCTACAATCCATCTACTTCGCTCCATTTTCACCACCATCCTGGTCAAGGTACAATTTCTCACCTAAAATTTATAATAACCTCCTAAATAGCAGTATCTTATCTCTCTCCAATCTGTGCTCACTCTGCAGCAAGAACGTTCTTTTGAAAGGAAAAGCTGATCATATCATGTTCTTATTAAAAACCATCAACTGTGTCCACTGGTTTTAAGATAAGAGTAGAACTAAAGTCTCTCTTGGTCTACAAGTTTGCCTCGCCACCATTTGCTCATTCCATTTCCCCTCTTTCTTTCGGCTCCAAATGTATTGGCTTGTTTTGTCCCTTATAAACTCTTGCTTTTCTTTGTCGTTGTGCCTTTGTCTACATTATTTTCATCACCTGGAGTTCCTTTTTCTTATTTCTTTGCCTGATGAACTCCTCTTAACTTCCCATATATTAGCTCAAATTTGACTTCCTTAAGGGAGCCTTTCTCCTGCACTGAATTAGATCAAATCTTTTTTTATTATACCATGTATTTCTCTTTTGAAGTTTTTTTGTAGGTATGTAATTTTTTGGTATGTATGTAGAAAGGCACAACTTGCAGTTGTATGTTTATTTACATGATTACTTATGTTTTTTCTTACTAAATCATAAGTTCCATGAGGTCAAGGGTTATGAATATTTTGTTCACCAATTGTCCTCAGCAGCTAGTACATACTTGCCACTTTGTAGAACATATAAAATAACTTTTACTACTGTGATTTATGCAAGACATTTTGGCAGCAAAGGAAAGTACTGATTATGCCAATGTTCTAGTTCAATATTAAGTGGCTTGAACTTATGCTGATACATTTTTAATTATATTTTTATGATATCTCTTAGGAGATGACTCAGGACAATCCATATGCAGTCCCCATCCTCCAATTTGAAATTTTAAAAATTTCCATTTTTTGAATTAATCCTATAGTCTAGTATTAGAAAAAAATTTTTGGAGGTTATAGGTGGCAAATAATTTTTCACACTGAATCTTAGAGGAAGTCCATGATATTCTCCAGGTAAACTTACAGTTACAGGAGAGTCTCCAGGCTTTGAATGGTCCTGATACACAATAATTGCTCTAAACAACTTTTTCCTTAGATCCTCATCATTTAAATTTTACTCCTCCATAGTGTGGAAATTATAATTCTTTCTCATCTAAAAGGCTATCTTCATAAGGCTTGTTGCACTCCAATATGATATGTGAAGTATTTATACCTATATGAAATATATGTAAATATATTTACAGTTAAGTTTTACATTTAGATACAAATATGTCATATTAAAATATATATTAATATATCAGATATACTTACTACATAAATATAAATTATATTTATGTACAAATATGTGTGAATTTATAGTGTATATAATGATATGACATATATAAGCATATAAATATTAATATTTTATTATGAGAATGAATTGGTGATAAACAGATGTTGGTAAATGTGTGAGGTCAACCAGGAACCAGGGAATCTTGATGTGTTATTTTTTAGCTGAAATTGTATACACTGTTTAGAGTTAGGCATAGAGAGAGCATGTATAAAACATTCCTCTTCATTTTTCTTACTATTGTGTAGAGTTAAACATATATACAAAGCATTTATGAAGCAAGACAGTATACATATCTAATTCCTGGCAGAGTAACTAGGTGCTTATAGGAGTTTAAAAGAGGAATCACAACTACCTGCCAACAATTTAATAAAAGCAGTGAAACATTTTAATCTTGAAGATTTCCCATTATTTTTTAAAAGATATATGTTTTTGTTAGAGAATAGTATAAACTTTTTGTAGAAATTTAGAAAATTTCAGGCAAAAATAAACACATATGCAAGTCTACTAGATAAAAGTAATCAATATTAACATTTTTATATATTTCTTTACCCAAAAGGGTAGTACAGAATATGCTGTCTTATAAATTGATAGTATGGATTAATTTCCATGCCAATAAATATTCTTCCATAACATATTCTCTTATGGCTATATATTTATCTCTTTTGTGGATAAACCATGATTTCTTTAAATAGTTGTGTAATGATGGGCACTGTTTTGCTATTATAAACAATAAATGTGATTAGCTAAATGGTTAAAAATTTAGGGGGACATGTCAGGGGATATAGACAGGAATACTCAAGATGTTATATAGGCTGAGCTGAGAAACACAGATGACTCTATCTTGGGAAACTTTAAAGGTACATGAACTTCCCTATGGTAGAGCAAAGCTATGCAAATTGCTCAGGTTGGATTAAGTGTAGGCTAAATATTTTGTGCTAACAAAAGTCTAAAGTTAAGGAAGGCAATGTAGGAATAAAGTAATTAAGAATGATAACTATAGATTCAGACTCTATGGATACAATTCCTAGCTTTCCCACTTACTATCTGGTGATATGGAGCAAGTCATTTCATTCCTCTGAGCCTCAGTTTCCTCAGATGAAAAATGAGAATAACTATGCCTAGCTAATAAAGTTGTCATAAAGATTGAGATGATGCATGTAAATGATAATCATGGTGCTTAGGATACACTAAATGTGTACCAAATGTTATCTATTGTTATTATTTTGAGACACTTTGAAAACATATAAAACAAAAATTCTGAAATGCAAATCCTAAAATGGTACTAAACATGAGTCTCTATGAACTCTCAAAAAGAAGATGACTTTTGTATATCCTAACACTTAAGATTATGGATTTGTTTTCTCCATGAGTTATAAGTTCTTTCCTCTGAAGGCTATTAGAGTCATCCCTGCTCTTGTTTCTTGTCTGCACACTCAGAGACTATGAATTTCTAGGCAGCGCCCACTCCACCCTCCACAAGCATTTATTGAAAACAAACACATAGTACTTGGCTAGCAATCTTCTAGTTCTTTCAAGAACAAACAAATTAAGTGAGATTTGGTCAATATCAATGCTCTTAACCAGAAATCTATCTTAATAAATATCTGAACTTTAATAAAAATGTACATTTACTTTTCTAGGGTTAGTGCCGTAAAGATTAACTGAATATGCAGAGGGTCTTAAAAGGGTCTTATAGTCCTTTTATGTTAAAAGCATTCTCAGTCTAATGAAAGTAACACACACACACACACAATCACACAAACATACAACCCCTAAGTCTAATTGTTGCACAAAGAATCTCTTTGAGAATTTTGTGTTTGGGGGAAGTCCAAGGCAGGAGTCATGGTATGTGTCAGAATACTCCTACTTCCTACCTAATACAAAATCCTGCTAAAGAATATTGACAGTTTAAAATAGAGGCAGAATGTTTTTGTACAAAAAGCACTTGCTATTGCTTCTTCTAATATCTTGGATATTTCTTAGCTTCTCTGAGCTGCATTTTTTCTTATCTTGAGAAAATAAAGAAGTGAGCTTTGGGTATTTTTGAAGCTTAAATGAGTAATATGTATGGAATCTCTCAAGTATTTCCTTAATATACTACATTTTTACTCATTTCTGTATAATCACATTATCAGAGCTAATCCTGGGGTAGAATTTGTAGCAGATACTTGCCTGTTTTGCCTCTTTTGAGGAATTTGGGTTATGCTGAGCCAATAAGATAAATGTGTATTTGGAACACAGATACTCTAAATGTCCGAGGCCCTTGAACTGGGAGATCAGAGAGCATGTAGAGAGGAGTTAGATCATGTTTAAGTAAAATAAATTGGCCTATGGAAGAAAAAGAAAGAGGCAGTTGTCCAGATAGAAGCTGAGATGAGAAAAACATGAAGCACTTGACAGACCAAGAAAGTGAAGAAGTTCCTCAACTTCTATTTCATGTTCTAGCTACTAGTGAAACCTTTTCGAACTTCCTCTTTTTGCATGGTATCACTAATGTTTTTATTCATTTATTACTGTATCCACCAACACCCAACAAAGTGAAATAATGACCAGATAGATATGGTCCTTATAGAGCCTACATACATATCTGTGTTTTATTTCAGTGATATCTCTTTCCTACTGATAACATCCTGTGTGTGTTTGGCTTCTTGCAACGGAACTGATTAAAACCCTGGGAAAAGTTATAAAGCAGATGATACCATGTTCTTATAAGAGAATCACACTGAAGTCCCTATTATTTAATGTCCAAATGTGGGCTACTCAGTCTTCCCCTTCAATGACACAGCAAGTCTTTCCAGATCTCTCTACTTTCATTCCCTCTGTGGTAATTTCATACATTTTTCTTCAATAGGTTTTTAGGGGAACAGGTGGTGTTTGTTTACATGGTTAAGTTCTTTAGTAGTGATTTTTGAGATTTTGGTACACTCATAACCCAAGCAGTGTACACTGTACCCAATGTGTAGTCTTTTATCCCTCACCCCTACTCCCAACTTTCCCCTAAGTCCCCAAAGTTCAACATGCCTTTTTTATGCCTTTGTGCCCTCATAGCTTAGCTCCCACTTATAAGTGAGAACATATGATGTTTGGTTTTTCCATTCCTGGGTGACTTCACTTACAATAATGGTCTGCAACTCCATCTAGGTTGCTGTGAATGCCATTATTTCCTTCCTTTTTATGGCTGAGTAGTATTCTATGGGGTGTGTGTGTGTGTGTGTGTGTGTGTATGTAACTATATATATAAAACTATATATATATGTAACTATATATATATAACTGTGTGTGTGTATATATATATATATATATATAATTTTATCCACTTGTTGATTGATGGGCATTTGGGCTGGTTCCATATTTTTGCAATTGCAAATTGTGCTGCTATAAACATACATGTGCAAGTGTCTTTTTCATATAATGATTTCCTTTCCTCTGGGTAGATACCCAGTAGTGGGATTGCTGGATCAAAGGGCAGATCTACTTTTAGTCCTTTAAGGAATCTCCATACTGTTTCCCACAGTGGTTGTACTAGTTTACATTCCCACCAGCAGTGTAAAAGTGTTCCCTTTCCACCACATTCATGCCAACATTTATTATTTTTTGATTTTTTAAATTATGGCCATTCTTGCTGGAATAAAGTGATAATGCATTGTGGTTTTGATTTGCATTTCCCTGACCATTAGTAATGTTGAGCATTTTTTATATGTTTGTTGGCCATTTGTATTAATATCTTCTTTTGAGAATTGCCTATTCATGTCCTTTGCCTACTTTTTGATGGGATTATTTGTTTTTTTCTTGCTGATTTGTTTGAGTTCCTTTTAGATTCTGCATATTGGTCCATTGTTGGATGCCTAATTTGTGAAGATTTTCTTCCACTCTGTGGGTTGTCTGTTTACTTTGCTGATTATTTCTCTTGCTGTGTGGAAGCTTTTTACTTTAATTCGGTCCTACCTATTTATATTTGTTCTTGTTGCATTTGCTTTTGAGTTCTTGGTTCTGAAGGGTTCACCTAAGCCAATTTCTAGGAGATTTTTTTCCAATATTATCTTCTAGAATTTTTATGGTTTCAGGCCTTAGATTTAAGTCTTTGATCCATATTAGGTTGATTTTTGTATAAGGTGAGAGATGAGTATCCAGTTTTATTATTCTACATGTGGCTTGCCAGTTATCCCAGCACTATTAGTTGAATAGGGTGTCCTTTTCCCACTTTATGTTTTTGTTTGCTTTGTCAAAGGTCAGTTGGCTATAAGTATTTGGCTTTATTTCTGGATTCTCTTGTGTTCCATTGGTATAAAAATGTGCCTATTTTTATACCAGTACCATGTTGTTTTGGTGACTGTAGCCTTATAGTACCCACTCAGACCATAGTGGAATAAAATTGGAAAGCAGGCCAGGCACAGTGGCTCACGGCTGTAATCCCAGCACTTTGGGAGGCCAAGGTGGGTAGATCATGAGGTCAGGAGATCGAGACCATCCTGGCTAACATGGTGAAACCCTGTCTCTACTAAAAATACAACAATTAGCCAGACATGGTGGTGTGTACCTGCGGTCCCAGCTGCCTCAGGGAACCCTCAAAACCTTGCAAATACATGGAAATTAAATAATCTGCTCCTGAGTGATTGAAGGGTCAATAATGAAATCAAGATGGAAATTAAGAAACTCTTTGAACTGAATAATAAGAGTCGTATAACCTATCAAAACCTCTGGGATACAACAAGACTGGTGCTAAGAGAAAATTTCATAGCATTAATGCCTACATCAAAAAGTCTGAAAGAGCACAAATAGACTATCTAAGGTCATACATACGTCAAGGAACTATAGAAACAAGAACAAACAAAACTCAGCCAGCAGAAGAAAAGAAATAACAAAGATCAGAGCAGAACTAAATGAAATTGGAAAAATAAAAAAAACAGAAAACGTAAATGGAACAAAAAGCTGGTTCTTTGAGAAGATAAAATTCATAGACCATTAGTGAGATTGACCAAGAAAAGAATAGAGAAGATACAAATAAGCTCATTTAGAAATGAAACAAGAAATGTTACAACTGATACCACAGAAATACAGAAGATCATTCAAGGCTACTATGAACACCTTTACACACACAAACTAGAAAACCTAGAGGAGATGGATAAATTCCTGGAAACATATAACCTTCCTAGATTAAACCAGGAAGAAATAGAATCTGAACTGCCCAATAATGAGCAGTGATACTAAAATGGTAATAAAAAATTGGCAACAAAAGAAGTCCAGGACCAGATGGATTCACAGCTGAATTCTATCAGACATTCAATAAAGAATTGGTACCAATTCTATGGAAATTATTCTAAAAGATAGAGAAAGAGAGAATCCTCCCTAAATCATTCTATGAAGCCAGTATCTCCCTAATACTAAAAACAGGAAAGGACATAACATCAACAACAAAAAAAAAACCTACAGACCAATATCCCTGATGAACATAGATGCAAAAATCCTCAACAAAATATTAACTAACTGAATCCAACAGCATATCAAAAAGATAATCCACCATGATCAAGTGGGTTTCCTACTAGGGATACAGGGATAGTTTAACATGGGCAAGTCAATAAATGTGATACACCACAGAAACAGAATCAAAAACAAAAATCACATGATCATCTTAATAGATGCAGGAAAAAAAATCATTTGACAAAATCCAGCACCCCTTTATGATTAAAACCCTCAACAAAATTGACATAGAAGGAACATACCTTAAGGTAATAAAAACCACCAATGACAAACCCACTGCCAACATTATACTGGATGGGGAAATGTTGAAAGCATTTCTCCTGATAACTGGAACAAGACAAGGATACCCACTTTCACCATTTCTATTCAACATAGTAGTCGAAGTCCTAGCCAGAGCAATCAGACAAGGGAAAGAAATAAAGGGCATCCAAATAGGTAAGCAGGAAGTCAAACTGTCACTGTTTGCCAATGATATGATCATATACCTAGAGAACCCTAAAGACCCATCCAAAAATCTCCTAGATCTGAGAAATAAATTCAGTAAAGTGTCAGGATGCAAAATCAATGTACACAAATCAGCAGTGCTGCTATACATCAACAGCAATCACGCTGAGAATCAAATCAAGAACACAACCCGTTTTACAATAGCTGCAAAACAAAATTAAAATCTGGCCAGGTACAGTGACTCACGCCTATAATCCCAGCACTTTGAGAGGCCAAGACAGAAGGATCACTTGAGGTCAGGAGTTCAAGAGACCAACATGATGAAACCCCGTCTCTACTAAAAATACAAAAATTAGCCAAGCGTGATGGCATGTGCCTGTAATCCCAGCTACTCGGGAGGCTGAGGTAGGAGAATCACTTGAACCCGGGAGGCAGAGGTTGCAGTGAGTTGAGATCATGCCACTGCACTCCAGCCTGGGCCACAGAGCGAGACTCCTTCTTAAATAAATAAATAAATAAAAATCTTTAGGAATACACCTAACAAAGGAGGTAAAAGCCCTCTACAAGGAAAGCTACAAAGCACTGCTGAAAGAAATCATAGATCACACAAAGAAATGGAAACACATCTCATGCTCATGGATGGGTAGAATTAATATTGTGAAAATGACCAGACGGCCAAAAGCAACCTACAAATTCGGTGCAATTTCCATCAAAATACCACCATCGTTCTTCACAAAACTAGAAAAAAAAAATCCTAAAATTCATATGGAACCCTAAAAGAGCCCGCATAGCCAAAGCAAGACTAAGCACAAAGAACGAATCTGTAGGCATCATGTTACCCGACTTCAAACTATGCAGTCCCATACACTTTCTTAACAATTTCTCCCCTCCTTACCTCCCACACTACTTCCTGATACATTCACTGAGTTAAAGTAAAGATTGAATTATTTAGTTAGCCCTATTGGCTGCTACATGTATTTCCTCTGGTTCAAGGTGGGAAAGAAAAAGCAAGAGAATAAAAGAGAGGTATTAGGATCTAAAATTTACTGTATAATATGGTAGCCACTAGCCAAATTTAAATTAATTAAAACCAAATACAATTAAACATTTAGTTCTTCAGTAGCACTAGCCACATTTCATGTGTTCGATAGACATATATGGCAAGTAGCTACCAAGTAAGACAGCATAGATTATAGATCATTTCATTTTTGTGAAATATTCTATCAAGCAGCCCTGAGACAGAACATAATAAACATCAGCCTTATTTCCCACCTGTATTTCAATTAATTTAAGGACTATTACAACATAGTCAGAAAATGGAATATCAAAATACCATTATTATTATTATAGATAAACTTGATATTAGAGGATATGGCTTGTGTCTGTGGACAAATATGCTTATCTATCCAGATTTACCCATACAGACAAGGTAAAGATGAACTGGGACAGCTTTCCTTATTGGTAGAAAGATAGAGCCAACCATGGAAAAATGTCTGAGACCTGTGGAAGGTGATCCAACAAGGAAGAAAAGTCAACTAATTTGTTTTACCCAAATAACATCAATCAGACTGTTCACTCAGCTCTTTTGGTGCAGAATGAGCAAAGTAACAGAACCAGAACATCGCAATCACCAATCTCCTTTCCTGCGGAAGAAAACAGACTTGTAGAAATGATGTCCCTTAAAGAGAAGATAATAACCCCAGACTTTCATTATCTAGGATAAATTGTAAGTTCTTCGGGACTCTAGGACGAAATCTTCCCTAGCAGTGTGTCTTGAGATGCAATTTCCATCAAAATACCACCATTGTTCTTCCAGAACTAGAAAAAACAATCCCAAAATTCATATGGAACTAAAAAAGAGCCCGCATAGCCAAAGCAAGACTAAGCATAAAGAATAAATCTAGAGGCATCACGTTACCCGACTTCAAACTATACGATCCCATACACTTTCGTAAGTTTCTCCCCTCCCTTAAATAGAAGATAAAATAGTACCCCAGACTTTCATCCTCTATGATAAATTGGAAGTTCTTTTGGGCTCTAGGATAAGATCTTCCCTAGCAGTGTGTCTTGAGATAATGATTCTTTTAAGCTCTTAAAGTGGTGGATGAGGTAGCCAGCACTTCTGGATAATTGTTATCTGATTCTAAGCTACTTCATCCTGGGCGTTATTCCAGTTTGAAAAAAAAAATCTGAAAAGATTGGTTGATCATGAAACTATTATGTGTGTGACAATGAGAAAAGCCATTAACATGGCACCCAACACCTTTCATTAAATCCAAAGGCCCTCTATATTCTATCTCTCTCTATAAGACCTTCCCTTCCCTTCCCTTCCCTCCCTCCCCTCCCCTCCCCTCCTTTCCTCCTTTCCTTCCTTTCCTTCTTTCCCTCCCCTTCCCTCCCCCCTTCCCTCCCCTTCCCTTTCCTTTCTTCCTTCCTTTTCTTCCCTTCTTCTTCCCTCTCCCCCACCTCCCTCCTTCTTTCTCTCCCTCCCTTCCTCCTCCATGGTACCTGTTTTTTGTATGTGCAGATAGCCTTTATGTCAAACTAAAATTTGTTTCTGGGAATGGCTTATCTTGTATTGGGCCATTTCTTATAGTTAACATACTTGGTTTTATCTTCAGTACTCTGACCAATCAGGGTGTAATTTTTGTTCTTTCTTTCTTGGTTCCATATAGTGGCTCATAGCAAAGATTGCCACACTTTTCTTCTTCCACAAGCATGTTCCTCCCTCTTATTTTGGACTACCAGCTTCTTCTAGAACCTGTGGTAAGAATAACTTGTTATAAAATTAATTCAGAAGCATCCATTTCTGAATTATTTATCACAGTATATGGCACTTTAAATTTTATCATCTTTTTCTCTGTTTTATACTGCAACCTTTTTTAAGTGCAGCTACATTCTCTTATAAATATGTCCTCAGAGTTCTAACATGAATCAGATGAACATTAATTAAATTATTAATTAAATTAGACTAGGTGGTTTTAGACAATTTGAGACACCATAGCAGTGATAGACTTTGAGTCCCATTAGGATTTTAATATGCCCCTCTAGTTAAAAATTGCTTCTGGTGCTAGACTGACTAAATTGAATCCTGGCTTCTTCATCTACAAGATGTATGACCCTGGACCACTTACTTAAGCTCTCATATTCCTCACACTAAATTAGTGGTAATGTTGCCTATTTACTGCATACAGTTGGTAAGTTTAATTGAGCCTATCATGTAGAACATGATGAGGGGCACACTGGAAATGCTGAAAAAGTAGATTATTTTGTTTCTTTGAACAATTTATTATCTCTAGTTCCTCAGATGTGAATTCTTCACCTTAATGGTCTATGGATTATATTCCTTGATGATAGACTGCTTTTTGTGTTTTATAACTTTTGCCTTAAGCACATCTTCTGTGAAAGTTGTCTTTCTTGGAGTCTAAGCATACCTTCAGCTGTGGAAGCTTTCCTAACAGATGGGTTTTTATAGCTGCTACAGCCTGGCTTCTATGTTAGTCTTTCACCTCAGGGACTTTCTACAGCTCATTACTCACCCTTATTCATGGCAGTCTAAGGATTCTGGTTTTATTTATTTTTTTTGGTGGGGTTGGGGGTGAGGGGAGAGATAAATCTGTTTTTGGTTGATCACAGTTTCATGTAGGCCAATTGCTTCTTGTTTTCCCCCAGGACTAGTGGGGTAGAGAATTTCTAATCCTTGTTCCAGATTGGGCAGAGATTTTCTTCTTTTTTATGCCAGTTACCAGCTATGTAATCTTGGGTAAGTTAATTTACCGTTTCCTACTCCAGTTTCTTCAAAGTGAGGTATAATAATAGTATATATCTCATAGGTTTTTGTGAGGATTAAATAATTTGATATACATAAGGTGCTTAGAGTGGTGTCTGTAATATATTTAATGTTATGTAATTGTTACTTACTACTGTTATTCTTATGTGGACAATAAACCTCAGCCCATATCATATTTAGAATGTATATGCTCTTGGATGTCTTGGATTCATCTTTATGACTATATTTTCTACTTGCCTTTTTATAAATTGAATTTCTGTTTTAATTTTTTTGCTCTTGAGTGTATATATCTATTTTAAAATTTCGAACACATTTACCAAGTATTTATTTATGTTTGGAGAGTGTAAGTCTGTGTTAAAGGTAGGTCAAGTAGATGGGAAGAATTCCTATGTCAACTTAGTCTACTATCTTTTTTTTTTTTTTTTTTTTTTTGAGATGGAGTCTCGCTCTGTCACCCAGGCTGGAGTGCAGTGGCGCTATCTCGGCTCACTGCAAGCTCCACCTCCCGGGTTCACCCCATTCTCCTGCCTCAGCCTCTCCGAGTAGCTGGGACTACAGGTGCCTGCCACCACGCCGGCTAATTTTTTGTATTTTTAGTAGAGACGGGGTTTCACCGTGGTCTCGATCTCCTGACCTCGTGATCCGCCCGCCTCGGCCTCCCAAAGTGCTGGGATTACAAGCGTGAGCCACCACGCCCGGCCCTTAGTCTACTATCTTGACCCAAAGTCATAGCTTCTGATACTTATTGCAGATGTTCTTTTTGTTATTATTACTGGACTTGTCTCATCTCTAACACTGCAAAGTATGTTGTATGAGTTAGGGTTCTTTACATCATAAGTCACACACACACCCCAAACCAAAATGCCTTAATCAAATAGGGAATTTATTAGTTCATGTAACAAAGTCGAAAGGGAGATTATTAACTTAGCTATATTTGGACCCAAAATATGCCACAATTCAGATTTTCTTAATCTTTAAAGTCTATTTCTGTGAATTGATTTTTTTGTCAACACACACTTCTTGCAGATGGTGACAAACAGTAGTAGTATTCTCAGCCTACATTTATGCATGTTTAAGCACAGTGGCATCTCAGAAAATTATCATTATATTTCATTGATCTTATTGGGTTAGGTTCCCATTACTCAGGAAATCAATGTGAGGTAAGTGAAAGTAATTTGAACAACAATAGAGGAAATTAATGAATCTATAAACTGATAATTTGAAAAGATAAATAAAATTTATAAACCTCTAGCTAGCTAGCAGGTCCAAAAAGAGAGAGAGAGAAGATAACATCAAAAATGAAAGAGGGGATATATCTTCAGATCCCATAAACATTAAAAGGATAGAAAGGAAGCATTATAAACAACTTTATGCCTATTCGTTTGATAACTTTCATGAAATGGACATCAAAGTTGTTTGTACTAATACCACTAGGCAGCTTCTCAAATTACTGGTGCATTAATTTGTGAAGTTAAGATAAAAAGCTTCTCCCCTATGTTTACAGGGCAACTTATAAATCCAGTATTAGAGCATTTGATGAATGTGTAATCCCCTTCTCCTTTCCTGGATTATCTCTTAGCAATATATATTTCTGTGAAAGAAAATTTCTCTCATGTTCAGTGACATCTTTTCTGATGTCACTTTTTTCTTCAGAAACTGTTATCAGTAGGCCAGTGCTCTTCCTATTGATAATATGCTGGTAAGAACTGTTTGTAATAAAGGTTTATAATAACTGATGAGGGATACCATATTGCATATTATTGATTTTATTATGTTCACCATCATTGTTCTGAAGTTTTGAAATATTTATTTTCCAAAATTATAACAAGGAATGTATATGAGTAAAATTTTTCTTCTATCCACGACTGCCACCATCTTGTTTAAGCCACTATTTGTATTTGCTTTTCTCCCAGGTTCTCCCAAATCCTCTCCACCACCTACCATCAACCCTTGAAAAACTTACTACTATTATCTCTTGCAAAGCAAGCTAACTCTTTTTAGTTCATATGACTTTATCCATTCAGTGTCTTTTTTGATATAAGTAGTCAACATCTGATGCTGAATATAAGGAATGCAGTTTATATTTTCCTAAGTTGAAAAAAGTCCTTACTTTAAGTTACTTTTCTTCAAACCTAGAAAGATTTTTTTTTTATTTAAATAGGGTAATTGAAGTTGTATTTATTTTGGAGTCCAGCAGGGCTTTGAGGTATTTAAAGAATAGATAATAAAATGACCTAGGAAGTTAATAAATTGTCAATACCTCTACTCTCCTAAGACATTTAAAATAGAGGTCTTATTTTAATGTATAAAAGTTGGTCCAATGTAACAATTGTGTGAATAATGGTGATAGTTGATATCTGATATTACTTGGTTTTGTATTTTAACATTATCTCTTAAACGTTTTCCAGAATGGAAAAGAGCGTATTTCTATTATTTCCTGTATTTCCTTTTGCTATGAAATGTAAAAAATATACAAAGACAAAATAATCATTATCCAAAATTAACCTTCATTAATATTTTATTATATTTTCTTCAAATTTCTTTTTTTGAAATTTTAAGTTCAAGCATACATGTGCAGGGTGTGCAGGTTTGTTACATAGGTAAACATGTGCCGTAGTAGTTTGCTGCTTTGTGTATGTTGTTCTTCTCCCTATGTCCATGTATTATCATTATTCAGCTCCCACTTGTAAGTGAGAACATGTGGTGTTTGGTTTTCTGTTCCTGCAGTAGTTTGCTCAGAATAATGATTTCCAGCTCCGTTCATGTCCCTTTCAAAGGACATGATCTCATTCCTTTTTATGGGTGCATAGTATTCCATGGTGTGTATGTACGACATTTTTTTTATCCAGTCTATCATTGATGGGCATTTGGGTTGACTCCATGTCTCTGCTATTGTGTATAGTGCTGCAATGAACATATGCCTGCATGTATCTTCTTGTAACTTTTATTTTTTTTAATAATAGAATGATTTATACTCCTTTGGGCATATACCCGGTAATAGGATTGCTGGGTCAAATGGTATTTCTGGTTCTAGATCTTTGAGGAATTCCCACACTGTCTTCCACAATAGTTGAACTGATTTACATTCCCACTAACAGTGTACAAGTGTTCCTTTTTCTCCACAGCTTCACTAACACCTGTTGTTTCTTGACGTTCTAATAATCACCATTTTGACTGGCATGAGATGGTATCTCATTATGGTTTTGATTTGCATTGCTCTAATGATTAGTGATGTTGAACTTTCTCTGATATGATTGTTGGCCGCATGTATGTCTTCTTTTGAGAAGTGTCTGTTCATGTCCTTTACTCACTTTTTAATGGGATTGTTTGTTGTTTTTGTGTAAATTTGTTTAAATTCCTTGTAGATTCTGGATATTAGACAAATGTCAGATGGATTGCAAAAATTTTCTCCTATTCTGTAGGATGTGTGTTCACTCTGATGATAGTTTCTTTTGCTGTACAGAAGTTCTTTAGTTTAATTAGATCCCATGTCAATTTTTGCTTTTGTTGCAATTGCTTTTGATGTTTTTGTCATGAAATCTTTGCCCATGCCTATTTCCTGAAGGGTATTGCATAGATTTTCTTCTAGGGTTTTTATATTTTTGGTTTTTACATTTAAGTCTTTAATCTACCTTGAGTTAATTTTTGTATAAAGTGTAAGGAAGGGGGTCCAGTTTCAATTTTCTGCATATGGCTAGCCAGTTCTCCCAGCACCATTTATTAAATAGGGAATCCTTTCCCTGTTGCTTGTTTTTGTCAGGTTTGTCGAAGATCAGATGGTTGTAGATGTGTGATCTTATTTCTGAGTTCTATATTCTGTTCCCTTGGTCTATGTGTCTGTTTTTGTACCAGTACCATGCTGTTTTGGTTACTGTAGCCTTGTAGGATAGTTTGAAGTCGGGTAGCATGATGCCTCCAAGTTTGTTCTTTTTGCTTAGGATTGTCTTGGCTATAAGGGCTCCTTTTGGGTTCCATATAAATTTTAAAATGGTTTTTAAAATGTCAATGGTAGTTTAATGGAAATAGCATTGAATCTATAAATTACTTTAGGCATCATGGCCATTTTCAAAATATTGATTATTTCTATCCATGAACAGGGAATGTTTTTCCATTTGTTTGTGTGTTCTCTGATTTCCTTGAGCAGTGGTTTGTAGTTCTCCTTGAAGAGGTCCTTCACTTCTCTTGTTAGCTGTGTTCCTAGGTATTTCTCTTTGTAGCGATTATGAATGGGAGTTCATTCTTGATTTGGCCGTCTGCTTGTCTATCATTGGTGTATAGGAATGCTTGTGATTTTTGCACATTGATTTTGTATCCTGAGACTTTGCTGAAGTTCCTTATCAGCTTAAGAAGCTTTTGGGCTGAGATGATGGGGTTTTCTAGATATAGGATCATGTCATCTGCAAACAAAGATAATTTGACTTCCTCCCTTCCTATTTGAATGTCAAGTTTCTTTAAGGTAAAAATCTCACAGATAATGTTCCTTTAGTTCCTTATTCTGAAGACCAACACAGTGTTTTAAAATACATATAAATGTATTATACTGTACCAATTTTTATGCAACTTGCTTTTTTAATGAAAAATCATGTTTTATAAGTCTAACCATTGTGAGATATAGAAATCTAGTTCTTTTCTATAACTGTTGCATAGAATTACCACATTTTTCTTACCCCATTTCTCTATTGATGATATTTAGCTTATTTCCAATATTTTGCTATTAAAAACAATACTATAATAAGAAAAGCAGGACTTCTGGTATAAAAGAAATATATATATAAAATTTTCAATTATACCAGATTTTGGCAGATTGTCCTCTACATTGTTCTATGTAATTGAACTTCCACTAGCATGAGTTTCCTTTTCCCCGTGTCCTCCTTTAAACTTTATATTATCAGACTTAATAATTTTAACTAGTCTCATGGGTGTGTGAAATAATACCTCACTGTGCATGTGTATGTGTGAGTGTTTTAGCGTATTTTGGGGATTAATCTTTGTATTCTATATACTTTATAAATATTGCCTCCTGATTAATAGCTTACATCTTATCTTTAAATATGTATTTTTAAATTTGAGTTTAAATGAACAAAAATTTGGCCTTCTCTTTCTTAATGGTTTGTAATTTTTGCATGTTGTTTCAGAAATTCTTTTTTTATCTGAAGGGAACAACTTATTTTCTATGTTTCTCTTAACTTCCATAATTATATTCTTTTCATACAATAGCTATTTCATCCTTTTCTCCAATATTTTTTATACCTCTCTCCATTCTGTGTATGATAGTTTTCCCTTCAAGTTCGTTTGAAATACTTTTAAAACACTTATGAGTTCTCAAGCCTGAGTGTACAAACAAATTATTTTTCAATATCACAAGTTCATTTTCGTTTGAAGACTTTTCTGCAGAAGTGTTGGTGAGGGGATTGTTTCCATGTTCCAGGACTTATGTGGTGCTAAGACATTGTGGCATATCTGGCCAATGAGTCATCTATCCAAGCGGGAATCCTAGAGACCCACCTTTCTTACTCAGTACTTAGCTATTCAGACATACAGATCTTTCTTGAGACCACTCATGTTGTTGTCCTCAAGGCTTCTTCAAGGCTGTTGGCATCTATGGTCTATGCCAGAGCTGGGCTTCAGGCATGGACATCATTCTACAGCTTTGACACCATAATTGGGTAGTAGAAACTCTCCATGCCCATGCAGGACTCCATCTGCCTGGACCCATTACACAAATGTTCTTCACTGTCACTGATGATTTGTTGCCCTCTCTAAGCCACACTCTGAGAATCCTGTTCTGGAATCACAACACAGGGCCCCTCTCTCAAAGACCCTACAATTTCTATTTTTCGTTGCTTCCTTACTATCTCTTCTATTTTCCTTTCCACCCAGGGGGTTCTTTTTCTAGTCGGGATGGGAATGGGCACAAGACACCATTTTTTTTCTTTTGTTTTTTCTACACATTTTATTCTAAATCCTTAAAATCTCTCCAAAGGAATTTAAGTTTTTGAAGCATAAAAGGCAGAGACTTTTAGGCTACTTCTGCTTTGTTTTCTGACATATCCCTTCACTGAAGTGATGAATACAGAGCCAAGTTTGTGCCTGCGTGAGGCAAGAGATAGGGGGAAATTACTGGAACAAAAAATTTAAAAAGGAAAACAGCCAACTTCTTTAATATATTATCCTGCCATGCTCACATGTTATAATTTTAATCTTCATAGCTTTGATTTCTGTACTTTTGAATTACTGTTATAATTCAGTATATTTATATTGCCTCTGATGATTCAATTTAGTAGGAGCGATACTAAAAGTTCTCGTTTCTTTTCAATCAATCTAAGGTCTTGCTGTCTGCTGGCTGCCAGACCTGTGCCTATTAAAATCCACATTTATTAATGCTCATGGTCTGCTTTGAGCCATTCTAATCACACTGTCCTTCCTGTCTTAGTTTTCTTTTACATCAGACTTTAAAACATGTCTCCATTTCCTACCATCAATCATTAGTTAAGCTTTGACTTGTTAAAACTTCTGTCTAAAGCATTATGTTAGTAAAATGATTAGACTTCAGGTCCATGTCTCTTATCATTAGCCAGAGTTCTTGCATCTGATCCCCACAGTGATCCAAATGCAGAATTGTTTTCCATGAGCTGTCGTGGGGAAGGAGGTCATTATGACAAAAGACTTCTGCCTAATTTATATAGTGAGGCATGCTCACTAATTGTGGCGTCAGAGCTCTGACCAGTTACCAATTGATTTCTATCAGTGTTGTGGGAGATGATAAATTTTAATCAGAACTTTTTGGTCTCTATTAGTCTGGCTTTTTAAAAAAAAATAATGGATTTCTCTCATTCATGCTTTCCCTAGTCTGCATTTTTATTACTGTGATGTGCTTTGATTTACTTCATTCAAAGTATGATGCTCTGGCTTCAATTACTCCATTTAACTTTAAATAGACATTGCTACAAGTCTTACTGATACAAAGAACATCTGGTATCAATAAGTTGCAGCAGGAGGTGCCATATGGGAGGGAACCCAAGAACTAAACACATCTCTGGGCACATCCTTCAGGACCATGAGCACATATATTGTGGCATTCTGCCACTTATCTTCTTACATGTTATCAGAGTGGAGCTTGGGGAGTTTGGGTCAGCATGGCATCATGATTTTCATTGCAACAACGTTTGACTCACTGACTTAAGCTCCAGACACAAAACATTCTGTTCGATTGATAACATCTTTGAGGATAACTTTTGCTAAACAGGAAAGACACAGAGAGCAAGGGACACTTTTTTTTTTAATGTCATGTACAGAGGGTTTAATGAAGGATGTTGTAAAAAAGTCAGAGTAAAGAACTCTATTCCTCATGTCCCTCCTTGCCAACGTGCACCAAATCCAAAGTGCTGAAGTCTCTAAAAGGAAATATATTTATTCCTTGCTATTTGTGGGTGGATTACAGCCACAAATTTTAACAACTACCTTAAACTACCAGATGCAAATAGTAGACTGTACAATGATTTAAATCATGAGAAACTTTTGCCTGATTTGAAGCCTAGAAAAGTAAATTCTTCTTTAATTATAAAAGTACGGATAGCATAGAAATAATTTACCAAAGATGTAATTGATATTTAAGTTTTACTCTGTACACAAGATTTCTGAATCAAAGTTGTGCACTGTTAATATAATCCTGGTAAAGAAGGGTGCTCTTCATCATACGCTGTATTTAAATGACAATAATTGCAATTATTTATGGATCACAGAGCTGGAAAACAGACTTCTGTTTCTCAAAGTATCAAAGCGTTTTGATCTCATTTATCTCAGGAATCAGAACCCGGAACCCAACTTGACTAGACTCTCCTTGTCTTCACTGCTTGTTTCTGCTGGGCTTCCTGGATGCTCTCCCTGTGCTAGGGAGGCAGCTGACCACAGAGATTACATCCTCCCAGTTTTAACCACTCCTGCAGAAAGACAGTCCCCTTCCCCGGGGTCCATGTATTGATCTCACAGAAGGACCCTGATTGGCTTTGTTTTGTGCTGTTCTCACCCTTGAATCAATCATGCTGCCAGAAAGGAAGGGCTTGGGATGGGCCAAGAACTGTTTCTGTGGTGAGGAGAGCAGGTTCTGTTCCCAGGAGGAGGGAGATGAGAAAGCTTATTGGGCAAAACAAACAAACAAAAAACCCCAAACCAATTAAACAAATACAAGCAATAGGTACTACCATCTGTAAGCCAATTCTGGATGAAGATTTGGGGAATGGGTCTGAGAAAGGCATGCATTTCAGACTGGGGACATTTTCTTTGTTCTGTCTACCCAGAGCTAAAACACCCTCATAAGACAGGCCGTCATGTCCCACCACAAGGAAAGAGGAAATAGACATCTCTTCTGCATTTTGGAGGAGAATGAAATAGCAGCAAAAGAGAATGAGAATGTTCTCTAAAAGGCAAAATCAGAATAGGGTTAGACTAGGTCAGCACTCCCCTGAGTAAGTCCTCACAGGATGATAAGAGGTAGTGTTAAGTGAGTAAAAGGAAGAAGATTAGGTTACACAACATTAGAAAGCTTTCCTTTTTGAAAGTTTTTATAGAACTTTTAACATACCAGAATACTTTTGAGAATTTCAGAGGACAATATGGCATGCAGAATTTTGAAAACACATTTAGGTAGAGAACTTTTTTATTTATTAAAGAAAGTGAAAAATTAGTTAATTTTTAATACATTGATTATCCTGCTATTCTACCAGTTTTTTTAATTTAAGAAAGCAATAAAGGCTGGATTCCAAATCAGGGCTTTTATTATATGGTAGGTGTCTATGGGGCCAGAAAGCCCAGCCACAAATTCAAAAAGCTTTCTGTACCTGCTGATCTTCCTTCCCTGTGATCACCAACAGATCCTACAAGAAGGGTCATTGGAATCATGCCACCTGAGTCATCCCAATTTGATGTACCCAGACAGATGAAATAAAAAGAAAACAATGCCATGAGAAGCATTGTAGCATCTGCTATGTAATAAAGACCTAATAAGTCATTCAATTTCAGGATTCAAAATCCAATGCCTAGAATACCTACACAGCTTCTCAGGAGCACGTGAGTTATCCGTAAAACATATTATTTGACATGGAAGCTGAAGGCTCCATTCCTTCTGCATACCTGATTCTCTATCATTCCAGCTCATGCCAGAGCCTCCTGGAATCTTCAACAGTGATTCAGAACATTTGGTCTACATGGCAAAGTGGTCTAGGTTGAAGAAAGAGTGCTTAAAAGAGATGAAAATCTACTATCCTCCCACAACTTTCAGCAGAAACCAGTGGTTTCACTGTCTTTGGCTAATGAATATCACTGTATTTTTAAATCATGAAATAGTGTGTGAACAGACTGTCGTGGTCAACTCTTTTCAACCAGTTTGTTTTACCTAGTTCTGTGACTTCGAAAGCAAGTATGTTTGTAATATTTTAATTTGTTTACCATTTACTTGCCTTTCTCCTCTCTTAATAGAATGAGGTTAGCTGATTAAATGGGAGAATTTGGCAGAAGGCATATTTGGTAGGGAAGGTTGAGAGAGAACAACATACTTTTCCTTCAAATCTGATGTCAAAAGTAGAGGAGGTTTTAATAGCCCAGGAAAGGCACAGTCTAAGAGATCTCATATTCAACTTTCAATCTCTTTAGAGACCAGATTCATGGACACAATACTAAGTTTTACCTACTCAGGAGAAGCAGTTGGATTAGCTTTTCTAGAATGAATAGGTTTTTCAGTTTGGGGTTGCGTCAATCTCGTTCAAATTTCTTTGGAAAAACGTGTATGTCACTGAATAAGAGTTTATGTTTGAGAATCACCAATAAACTTTCAGAAATTGATACACAGTTTTACATCTGCCACTCATATTTTCAAAGTTCATGTCTGGACAGTATGGTTGACTTAAAATTTGAGTTTCATTTACATGAAAATATTGTATGGTTTATAATACTAAGATCTAGAATCAAACTCCTGTTACCATTTTTTAATCTTCTTATCTTGGACTAGTTATTTCACCTCCTCGAATCCCAGGTTCTTCATTTGTAAACTGAGGTGAAAACAATATTTATTCCATTCACTCACAAAAATGTTGTCATACCTGAAATATGTCCAACACATCAAAATGATGACTACCTGACTGATAGAAACCCTAGTACTCTGAGTTGATCATTACACATTCTGTGCATATAACAAAATTTCACATGTACCCCATAAATATGTACAAATATGATGCATAAAAATTTAAAAATTTGTCATAATCAAATGACATTTGTGATAGCTTGTATATTTTGAGATCTGCTACAAAATGTTGTGTTGGGTATTAAGGCCACAATGATGAATGACAGACCCCTGAACATATGGACTTTACAGGTAAGAATTATAGTATATTAGGATAAATGCGGGAAGGGTATCTAGCAACTGCAGTACGTTAGAATAAATGTGGGAAGGGTATATACAATAGTCTTTGAGGAGCAGAGAAGACTCCTGGGAGGTGGGGACACCTCCCGTGTGAGTTGAAAGATAGCTAGATAAATGAATTGGCAACATTTTTCAAGCAGAGAATATGCAAAGATCAAGAAAGGAGAGAGAACATGGCATTTTTAGGGAATAAGAAAAGAGTTCAATTTATTTGGAACATTAGGTTTGGGGAATTGGGGCCAGAGAATGAAAGATATAGAATGAGAGGAGTAAATGAAGGCCAGATGATTTTAAACTATATATAGGAGTTTGGATTTTAACCTGATGGCAATAGCGAGTCAAAATAAAATTTATTTCAAAAGTTTTGAATAGGAAATGGCATAAGCCATATTATAAATCTGAGTTATTATTGGGCTTTCATTAATTATTTAAGTGATAGTATTCAGACAACAACTCGATCTAGGTTAATCTGCAAACATTTAAAGATAGTTTTGGGGCAATGTGTTAATGTTACTAACAGTTCACATCTTTAGATGGTTCTCTTCTTATTTCAGTGTTGATCACACATTTCTGATAAACTTAACCTGCATTTAAAGAAATGTGGAAAAATAACAAGCACAAAATAATTAAGAAACTCATAAGAAATTCAGGTGTTTCTGGAGTTTCAGCAGAGCTGTTTGGTGATTCTCTCAACATTTCCCATAAAAGATTAACCCTATTGGTGTTAATGAGTTCATAAGGCATCATAATATAAGTTGCAAAGCAATCAATGCTCTGTCAAAAAATAGATATAACTTTTCAGGAAATGATCTGTTTGACCAATTGCCTCCAAATATCAGAACTTAACAGAAGGAAGCATGATTAGAAGAAAATCCTTGACCAATTTTTGATTGTTTGCCCTAAGCCTGCATGAACTTACGGTGTTATCTTAGGGAACTTGCTAGCCTTGTTGCTGAAATCCTAATCATTCCTTGATGATACTCTTTAGATTAAACGAGCTGTCCCTATTAACTTGAAGAAAAGAACTGTCCCTGTTAACATTGCTTCTTGGAAACATATGGAAACACTTCTGCAGATTGCCCAATTTCTCCTACTGCCTTGCTTTTGCAATAGTCAACTGTTTAACTGACATTCCAGCCATGATGTAGTAATAAAAAGGTAGGGCCAGGTCATAATTGTATAAAATACAGTTCCTCATTAATTTCTCCTTTTGGGATAGAGACTTTCAAATATCAAAAACTCCTGTTCCATTATAGCTTCAAACAGCTCATTTAAACCTCCACATAAGTGAAATAGAGATACTTTATTCCAAAATATGTGGCTATCGAAACACCTAACTATGGAAAAAACGTTGTTAATGAGATTTATGAACAAGGTACCATAACAAAATGAAAAGAAATGGGGAATGCTTGTATGTTAGTGAAATGATCCAGGAATGGATAGAGGAGGGGGAGTGAAAGAAAGGGAAAAGGAGAGGAGAGAAGAGGAAAGATAGAGTGATGTGACATATTTGAGAAAGCAGATGGGGTCTAGAGTACAAGCAGAAGAACCAGCTTTAGATAGGAGTGTGATCTGTTATTCTATCCAGGGACAATAGGAAAGAAGGCAGGGTATATGAGTACTGATGCGGGAAAATGGGTAGTTTTAGATGTGGAAACATGTGGAAGTTGTCTTTCTGAATGCTTCTGTTTTGTTAGGAAAACAAGTTGTGAGTTGAGGGCAAGAATGGGAAACAAAGTATTACTGATATGAGAAGGTCTGAAATAGTTATCTAGAAACTAGAAATGTGAATAGAGTAGGGAAATAAATTATGGTTACCAGGCATCTTGGCTTAAGAGGCATCTTGGGATTTGTAGTCATTAATGTTTCAGTGTTCAGCAAGTTTGTGTTTTTCCTTTTTTTTTTTTTTTTTTTTTTTTTGAGACGGAGTCTCGTTCTCTCGCCCAGGCTGGAGTGCAATGGCGCGATCTCGGCTCACTGCAAGCTCCACCTCCCGGGTTCATGCCCTTCTCTTGCCTCAGCCTCCCTAGTAGCTGGGACTACAGGCTCCCACCACCACGCCTGGCTATTTTTTTGTATTTTTAGTAGAGACGGGGTTTCACCGTGTTAGTCATGATGGTCTCAATCTCCTGACCTCGTGATCCACCTGCCTCGGCCTCCCAAAGTGCTGGGATTACAAGTGTCAGCCACGGAGGTTTGTGTTTTTCTCCAGCCATATTCCATTGCATGAGCACTGGGAAGAACAACTGAATAATGTATCCCTAGGTGGGATTTTGCCCAATATGTAAAAATCTTCCAAAGATAGATAAGGAAGTTGAGACAAATGCAAAGAAGAGATGATAATTATTAATCATAAAATTTAATGGACAAGTGATAGTATCATAGATTTTAGGTACCAATGGTGAAGAAGGATAAATGAAGTTACAGTACTAGATGGAGTACCCTGGACAGGTAGGAAGTTGGAGGTGGACAGTAAGACACTTGAAAATGAGATTCTGGAGAATTTTAAGTAATTGGTAAAGACAAGGGCAGGTATACAACCATGAAGGATCACTGGAAGTGAGGTAGTCAGGGAACTGAGAGACCAGGCTTTCAGTTGAATCATCTAGGTTCACAGTCAGCCCTCCATACCCATGGGTCTTGCACCCGTGGATTCAACCAACCACAGATAGGAAGTATTCAGAAAAGAATTCATCTGTGCTAAACATGTAGAGAATTTTTCTTGTAATTATTTTCTAGACGGCGTGGTATAACAACTATTTATACAGCCTTTATCTTGCAGTAATCTAAAGATGATTTAAATTATATTGAAGGATGTTCATAGGCTATCTGCAAATACTATGTCATTTTATATAAGGGACTTGAGTATCTGCAGATTTTGGTATTCCAGGAAGATCCTGGAACCAATCCTTCTTGGATATTGAGGAACAGCTCTATGTGAAAGCCATTGTCCTAGTCTATTTGTGTTACTGCAAAGGAGTATGTGAGCCAGAGTAATTTATAAGGAAAAGAAGTTTATTTGGCTCAGAGTTCTGTTGGCTGTACAAGAAACCTAGTGCCAGCATCTGCTTCTGGTGAAGGTTTCAAGCTGCTTCCACTCATGGTGGAAGTTTTAGGAGAACAGATAACATGTGGCAAAAGAGAAAGGAAGAGATAGAGGAGGGAAGTGCCCCACTCTTTTTACCAGTCAGATCTCCTGGAAACTAACAGAGCAAGAACTCACTATTGTGAGAACAGCACCAAAACATTCATGAGGGATCTGCTCCCATGATTCAAACACCTCCCACTAGGCCCCATCTCCAACACTGGGCATTGAATTTCAACATGAGATTTGGAAGGTTCAAATATCCAAACCATAGCAGTTACCAAAAATTAAACGGAAGTAATACCTCGGAGAGATGCAGTAAGCTAGGATCTAAGATCTTCAGCGAATGAGGAGTGTGTCCCAGATATCAATAAAAACATTTTAGGTGTGAATAGAAAATCAGCTCAGTTTGCCACCTTTTTAAGGCTGTGGCTGCTCTAAGACAAGACAATTGAGATTTTTTAATTTTTTAGTTTGTCGGGGGATTATTATGAGGTGCTACAATATAGGCAGAAAAAACAAAGATGTGTACAATATTATGTTTTTGAATGATTACTTGTCGAGGCTTTCTTTCTGAGAAACTGAACATAATTGGCTCATATATACTAAAAATTGTGCTATACGATTCTCACCTTTAATTTCTTTCTAAAAAAATAAAATTTCCAACACACTTAAAATAAAGTTTATTTTTAGAGCAGTTTTAGGTTTACAGCAATATTGAGCAGAAGGCACAGAGACTTTTTCGTGTACTCTCTGCCTCCACACATACATAGTTTCTCCCATTAACATCTCTCACCAGATGTTATACTTTTTACAATTGATAAACTTACATTAGCATATCATTATCTTCCAAAGTCCATAGTTTACACTGGGGTTCACTCATAGGTTCATTCCATGAGTTTGGATACATGTATCATGTGTACATCATTACAGTATTATATGGAATAGTTTTATTATCCTAAAAACCCTTATTTCCTGTCTATTCATCCATCTCTCTCCCATCCACTGGCAACCACTGATCTTTTTACTGTATCCATAGTTTTGCTTTATCCATAATGTCATATATTTAAAACCATACGGTAATTGTAGCCTTTTCAGGCTGGTTTATTTCACTCAATAATAAGCATTTAAGGTTCCTCCATGTATTTTCATGGCTTGGTAGCTCATTTCTTTTTTGCTCTGTACTTCTCAAAATGATCGGTGTATACTTTTTTGTTTCTCAGTGCTCCTGATTGTTATTTATGTACGTAGGTAGAATATGGCAAAATTGTATTTGCAGATTGAATATTTTCATAAAAGATTAAAAAATGGTATTCTTATTTTTTCACATTTAAGCTTTCTTCAATTCAAAATGAAATTCAAGGTAACATACAGAAATTCGGGGTTTACATTAAATTCTGTTATCTGTCTAAGATAATTCTATGCTCTTGCTTTAGTTAAATAGTTAAATAGTTTTCCCATTGCAGATTTTTATTAACTGACAGGTATATGCAAGCTGAACTTTATACTATGTCATGTCCTAAATGGGCCATATTAATAAATGAGAGCTAAAAGAAACATATGTTCTCTTCCTTGGTACTCACTTGATTGTTAAAGATTCAATAGCATCTTTAAAAGTCTTCAGGAAATCATGATGAATTGAATTATTAACTTTATAAATGTATTTATTGTTCATTAAAATTTTTTTGAAGTGTAAACCCAGCATGTTGAATACTGAGTTAAAACATATATGAAGCCAATCTTTTAAAAAACCATTTAGTCTCAAGAGGAAATGTTTTCATCATGGTAATCTGAGAGACGCTGTAGAGAGTGGTGTTTAAAAGCCTTATTCTGGAATCCAAAGGTTTGGCTACAAGTCCTTGCTCTGCTAATTGTTAGACTTACCTTAGGCATGTGACTCAAATTTTCCAATCTTAAATTTCCTCACTGTAAAATAGTGGTAATAAAAGAATCTATTTTATAGGGGTTTTAATTACAATTAAATAATCCGTAAAAAGCGTTTAGCACAATCCCAGGTATAGAGTAATGATATTTTGTCCTGCCCTCTTCCAACTTCAAGATTTCTCTCAAATCATATCCCATGCTTAGAACATTTTTTTTTCTTCTCAAACCATTTTTACTCAGGAGGATCTCCTAGCAAGTTTAATTAATTGAAAATGGAGAGATTATTCTAGTGTTCATAAAAATTATTCATGTCCATTTAATCCTAAGGATTTTTAAAATAAATTATAAGATAAGTAGGTTACTTCTATGGACTAAATATTTGTGTCCCCCTTTCCCCAAATCCACATGGTATTAATCCTCAATCTGATGGTATTAGGAGGTGGGGCCTTTGGGAAGTCTGATGGTTTTAGGAGGTGGGGCCTTTGGGAAGTAATTAGGTTTAGATGAGTTCATGAGGATGGGGTATCCACAATGGGATTAATACCCCTATGAACAAAAGAAGAGACTTGAGATCTCTCTCTTAGTGCATGCACCAAGGAAGGCCATGTAAGGGCATAACCAGGAAGATGCCCCTCACCAAGAAACTGACCATGATGGTACCCTGATCTCAGACTTCTAGACTTCAGAGCTGTGAGAAATAAATATTTGTTGTTTAACTCACCTAGTCTAGGGTATTTCGTTATGGCAGCCCAAACTAACTAAGATAGTTACTTGGTGGTATTTTATACATACAGTGAGTTTGTTGGTAGGACAATATTTTGATGGGCATGGCAATCCTAGAAATTGGTAGAGCTCTACATCCCCTTACTTAACTATGTTTGATTTCCTATACAGGTATTCACACTGAAGACAAGTCACGTATGCTTCCAATTTTGATTGCCAGGGTATTTACACTGAGGAATTATTGTCAAATTGACCTGAAAGCAGTAGACAACATGTTTGTGGTCATCAATAAAAAGTGACTTATAGAGCTTCAGTAATAAACATAGTCTAGAACTACTTTACAGTGGAAGCTGCCTTTTGCTGGAATATTATTAAATTTTTGTATCTCTTAGGAAAAGCAGAGTTACTGATATCAACAGCCAAATTTGAACTGTTAGTAACTACTTAATGACATTTGTTGCTATGTGAAAACACCGGTATCCCATATGAGACAGAATGGTTGCTAGAAAGAACAGTGACCCAGGAGTGAGACCCAGGTGCCTACTTCATAGTGGGCTGTAGGCCTGCCACTTCTCCTTCCTGGATCGGTTTGCTCATCTGCTAAAGGAAGAGAATGGAGTCTCAGAAATCCTGTCCCAGCATTTCGTGATTCTCTGTTGTTAATTGTAGACTTTAAAGCTTGTGTGTCATTTGTTTGTCTCCTATTGCCTGTTATTAAGATGATTGAAGTATATGTCATGTGTTTGTAGACTGAATTGATTGACCTTGTGCAAGGATCTGGATGAAATTTTCAGTGAAATAATACTCAGTTTTCCCTTCCTGGAGCTTTCTTTATTTCCCACCTCTTTCCATGATGTTTCCGTCTGTCCTAGTTTTATGAGGTTGTTAAAAAATTCACTGTGAAAGATTAGGAGGAAATGATGAGGTCTTTGGTTGCTGGGTAACTGCTTTTTAACCATGATTCAATGTTTAATAAGATTGTTTTATCTGGTTCCAGGGTCTTCCCAGAATTTCACTGTTGCTGATTTTGTGTTCTTTAAAAAAAAAAAAAAAAAAAAAAAAAAGAGTACACTTGCAAGTTTTTTTCCATGATGTTTCTTAAATTTATACTTATTTCAAAATGTTCTTCATCAAATATTTCAGCCTGATCAAGTCTTGTTCTTTTCTCTCTTGGTAAGAAGGATTTTATATAAAAAAATTCAAATAATATATATCTATTCTCTCAAAGCAGTTCCAAAAACTAAATATATAAAAAAAAATTCTCTTTATAGTCTATTTAAGCAGGTTTCAAAGTCAGAAGAATATCTTTTCACCTCCTCCATTCCTGAAATTTTTATTTAGATTATTTCTTTCTTATGGCATTTTAAACTTTTTTTCTTCTTAAAATTTTTGTTATTTGTATAGATTTAGGGGGTCCAGTGCAATTTTTGTACATTGATATATTGCATAGTGGTAAAGTCTGGGCTGATAGTGTACTCCTCACCTGAATTGTGAACATTGTACCAATAGGAATTTTTCAACCATCACCAGTCTCCCACCCTCCTCCCTTATGGAGTCTCCTGCCCTCCTCCCTTATGGAGTCTGCAATGTCTATTATCCCCCTATGTCTGTGGGTACCCATTATTTAGTTACCACTTATTAATGAGAACATGTGGTATTTGATTTATTGTTTCTGAGTTATTTCACCTAGGATAATGGCCTCAAGCTCTATCCATGTTGCGTAAAAGACATGATTTCACCTTTTTATGGCTGTGTAGTATTCCATGGTGTGTGTGTGTGTGTGTGTGTGTGTGTGTGTGTGTGTGTGTGTATAATATTTCCTTTATCCAATCATCCATTAATGGACACTTAGGTTGATTCTATAACTTTACTATTGTGAATAGTTATGCAATAAATATGAGTGCAGGTATCTTTTTGATATGACAGTTTCTTTTCCTTTGAGTAGATACTTAGAAGTAGGATTGTTGGATTGAATTATAGTTTTTTTTTTAGCTCTGTAAGAAATCTCCTTACTGTTTTTCATAGAGGTTGTACTAATTTGCATTCCAACGAGAGCATATAAATATTCTTTTTTCCCTGCATCGTCTCCAACATTTCTTTTTTTTTTTACTTTTTAATAATAGCCATTCTGACTGGTGTGAGATGGTATCTCACTGTGGTTTTGATTTGCATTTCTCTGATGGTTAGCGGTGTTGAGTACATTTTCATATGATTGTTGGCCGATGTATGTCTTCTTTTGAGAAATGCCTGTTCATGCCTCTTGCCCACTTTTTAATGGAGTTATTTGTTTTCTTCTTGTTGAGTTTTATGAATTCCTTGGAGATTCTGGATATTAGTTATTTGCCAGAAGCATAGTTTGCAAATATTTTCTGCCATTCTGTCAGTTGTCTGTTACTCTATTGATTATTTCTTTTGCTGTGCAGAAGCTTTTTCATTTAATTAAGTTCCATTATTTACATTATTTCTTAAGTTGTTGAAATTTACTGTTGAATAGCATTTTCAAAGAAAAAATCATGGATGCTACATTTCCTAAGTTATTCAAAGCTTAAGAATACCTGCCTGTTGCCTTTATAATTAACGACAATCTACCTGGATATAATCTTTGAGTCACAAATTTTTTACCTCAGGAATTCTGTGGCAATAGCTTAATTTTATTCTGCCTTTAAATTTGCTTTTGAGAAGGCTGAGGTCAGTCTGAATTTTCCTCTGTTGTAGGAATGTGTCTTTTTGCTGCCTCAATGCCTGAAAAATTTGTTTATAATCTTGGTTTAAATAACTAGGAAATGTCTTGATGTTAATTGATCTTCATAAAATATTCTGACATATGGTATTGTCTAACCATGTAAAGATTCAAAATTTAAGGAAAAAATTTCTAAATCATATTAATGAATACCTTTTTTTGTTTTGTTTATTGGATTTTTATATTTCAATAGTTCTAATCATCTGTGCCCTCTTTCTTGCTTGGTAAGACTGTCCCACTCCTAACAGATCAATGAGCAATCTCAAGCCATTGAAATTAAACTATGCTTCTTACACTCACTATTGTCTGACAGGATCCCATTCAGAGAAATGATTTGCTGCCCAGGCATCCTCAACTCCATTATATGGATAAGAGGACAACCCAGTTTCCCATCACCATTCCTCTCCAACAATCATGGTCTTGAGTTTGCTATGACAAATCTCATTATGCCTTTTATTCCCGTCTATGGTGCCACAAGCATTAATAAACTCTGAGATCATTCCATAGCTTTCTCATTTTGATTCCTAGAAGGTTCTATGTGAACCCATTTCTTGCCCCATGTTTCACCTGTTCCCGTCTCCTGAAATATTTCCATTGTGCTTATTTCAAATCCATAGTCCTTCATCAGCAAAATCTTCTAAGTACTTATACTCTTCCCTGAACATTTGCTTCATGCTGATGTTCTCCCATAACCTAATTTTCTTTTGATGTTCTTTCTCCCTCTGAAGCTTTCTCAAGTGATAGTCTTTTGTTTTGTCTTGTTTTTTTCCCCTCAAAACCCTTGAACCATAAATTTGTTTAAATCTCTCTTTGGGGAATGTGTGGTATGAGTGGGCCCAATGCAATTCTTAACTCATGGGTGGAACTGTCTTCTCCCTTGGCACAAACAGGCACCTTAAAGATTTATATCCTTGGTGTTACTTGGCCTGGTCTGTATTTTCTGTTTATGAGTCTGAATGCTTTATTTCCTCTGGACCAATATCAGGCATCTTTTTCTGAGTTCACACAAGCTGTGGAAAATCACTCTGAAGTCATTCCCCCATGAGGGGCCTTGTATGTAAATGGGTGGAAACTCCACCTTCTAAAATTCTCACTCCTGTCAGAAATAAAACCCCATCTCTACTTCTAGTCTTGGGACAATCCATCAATATCCCATTAAGGTGGTTTTTGTTTGTCTGTTATTTTTCCTATTTCACTGTCATTAAAGTCTATGTCCTCTTCAAAAATAACATGAAATAGCCATAACTACCTTTGGTCAAGTTGAAATATACAGATGCAAGACGGGTAATGTAGATGAGGGATCCAGTCTAGGTGAGAGAACACATGGCTTGTCCAAAGCAGATGGGCTCACTCAATTCTAGCTCATGTTTGCTTTGAATATGAACCCTTTGATGCCTAAACTTTGCTTTTTCAATAGAAGCAGAAGTTTCATATTTTTTATATGAAAGCCCCTAACTTTTAAGTATTGGCTCAAGTGGTTTTAAAATCCTGTGTGGAATATACAGAGGATTTTATGTTCGTAGAAGCCTTTTCACTTGGCTTTTGGTGTAGGAGACTTGGCCTCTCTCCTAAGTCTTCTTTTTTAACTTTAAACACTTATAATGAGTATCGTGAACAGCCAAGGCTTCACGTACTATTTTCATGCTTACCTCTTGCTCAGCTGCACATTGAAGCACCTACTTGTTCCTCTTTGGTTGTCTTACAAACACTGACATGTAATATGTCTAAGTTTGAACTCAAGATCTTTCCCCCCAAATTGTTATTCTATTAAGTGGAACTTTAGTGCACTCAGTTCCTCATAAGAGCAAGGAGACAAACCCTGGAGTCCAGGCAGTGTGAAAAGAATGGACAAAGATAATCTGCACGAAATCAGGATGCCCAAAAGAAACATCCTTCATGTGTGGCCTAGAAATCAAACATAAGTAAGTAAAAAACCACAAATTCAACAAGTAAAAACCAGTTCACAAAGGAAGAATGTAAGAAAACTTATATGTCTTGGCTTTCACTCTGGGTGAGGCAAAGGAAAAAAGGCCTCGGAGAATTACCACTGGAAGTTGTCCCTTGGGTGAATTTGAGGCTGGAATACATGCCGTTGACGTCGGTCAAAAAACACCTATCATCTCATTTGTTTTCAAGTGACCCTGGGATGTATTGTTTTTAGCAGAAGCAGGTGCAAATTTTCTCTAAAGAAATACATTTCATTTTGACTAACACAAGATTCGTGCATACAGAATTAGAAGGAATATAAACTCACATCTGAAATAATCAGACTCCCAAAGAAGTATGTTAACACGAGTGAAAATATGTAATGAGTAAAAAGAAATAAAAGTGGGAATAGAAACTATGATTACATAGGATGTACATCAATGTGTAACAGACAGATTTGTAAATGTGCCAAGTAAAATTTCCAGAAAAAGGAAATGTTATAATTGGAGTTGGAGTTCGGTTAGAATACAAGTAAAGAGAAAAATAGTAAACATAAAGATTCATTTGAAAAACAATTTCCTTATGAACCACAGACAGAGAAAGTAAAAAAAAATATGAAAGAGCTCTTAAAACATGTAGGAGGTAGAACAAGAAAATCTAATTCCAGTTTAATGAGAACTTCAGAAGGAATACATAGAGACAACAAAGACAGCAAGAAATTGAAGAGATAAACAAAGCTAGTATAAACATGTAAAATGAGACAAAATAGATATGAAAGTTAAAAAGCATTACCAAAGATGTAGGAGATTAATACAAACTGATAAAAGGTTCAATTCTCCAGAAAGGTGTAATGAAACTAAACATGAATTGAGCATAGATAAAATATATTACGATAAGTACAAGAAGAAATTTAGAAGCCCATCTTCATTCTGGGAAATTTTTAAGCACCTCCATCAGTAATTAATAGATCAATCAGATTAAGAAAATCAATAATTCTGGAAATTTGTGTAATAAAATTAACAAGATTAATTTACTGATACCAAAATAACACTTTTTCCAGTAATTGGGTGATACACATTCTTTTCTAACACATACAGAACACTTAAAAATGACATTTAAAATAAATTTTTGCTTGACAAATAGGAAAAACAAGCTACAAAATATGAGAAGATATTTTCCATCTACATAAGTGACAAAGGATTAATGTGGGTTTAAAGAGCATTTCCCACATTAATAAGAAAAAGACAATCCATTAGAAAGAAAATGGGCAAAGACCATGAATGTGCCAGTGAGAAGAGATAAAAACCAATGGCTAATAAACATAAGAAAAGATGCTCAATCTTTTCTCTCTCTCTCTCCCTCCCTCCTTCCCTCTTTCTTTCTTTTGGCAGAGTCTTGTTTTGTCAATCAGCCTGGAGTGCAGTGGCACAATCAGAACTCACTGCAGCCTCAAACCCCTGGGCTCAAGCAATCCTCCTGCCTCAGCCTCCCAAAGTGCTGGAATTACAGGTGTGAGCCACTGTGCCCGGCCAAGATGCTCAATCTTACTGTTAATTAGAAAAATACAGATCAAAAGAAGGAGATGTTGCCACCTACCTATCACACAGGCAAACATCAGTCCATCTGGTAATGACGAGTGTTGAAGAGGATGTGGAGAAAAAAAAAAAACTGTTATATACCACTGTAGGAATGTAAATTGGTACATCTGCTTTGAGGAACAATTTGACAATAACCAATACATTTTAAAATATACACACTCTCTGAGACAGACCCTTTACTTCTAAGGGTCTGCCCTGGAGAATTTCTTATACACGAAGACATATACAAAGATAATAACAAGATTGTTCGTCAGAGCATAAAAAGGAAAAGAAACCTAATTGTCACTCAGGGAAATAGATGAATTATGGTTAATTCGTATAATGAAACACTATTCAACAGTTAAAATGAATAAACTTATGTGCATAAACACGGATAATCTTCAAAATATGTAATAGTGGAAGTTTCAAAAGTGGTGTAGAGTATGGTTAGATTTATGCAAATATTAAGACAAAATAATTTGTCATATTTTGTTTATGAATATGCACATGTTGTAAAAGTACCGACACTCATGGGAATGATACACACCCATCTCTGGGGAGGGAGTGAGGGGAAAAGATTCCCGTTCGGACTTTAGAGGAATATGTATCATCTTCTTATTCTTCTAGAAAGGTAGAAAGGTAAGGTCTAGAGTAAATAGGACAAAATGTTAACATCGGTTTTAGTGCATATATATATATATATATACACACACACACACACACATACATACATATATACATATATACACATTATATTATTTTCTATCTTTTAAAGTGTGCTGCATAAATTAAAAAATTTTAAAATGAAAGTAGACAAAGAAAATGTTTTTGAAAACTCTACCAGTTGCATGTTTCTGGAAATAAAATTAAGACAGAGTGACGAGAATGGGCAATTATATTAAAAAATAGGGACCGAAGCCAAATGGAATTGATAATAGTTTACAAGAGAGCAGCTTCATTAGATTTTTGAGTGAGAAGCAAAATGGTCAGAAGCTCCCTGGAAAGGAGAAGAAGTAAAAGATAGATGGCATAGAATAAAACATCAAATGGCCAAGAAGAGAAGTTTTAAAACAGAATACAATTGAATATTTACCAACATGACACTAAATAGTAGAAAGGGTAGACAAATACCTAGGTTACATAAAATGGGCCGATTATGCATTTTAAAATCAATTTTAGAATAATTCCATTTGTAAGAGAGTGACAATTATCTTTAAGAATTCTTTAACATCACTGACATATCTGAAGATTGATTTTTATGCAAACAGATTTAGTAGCTAATAGACCAGTTGAGTGTTTATGAAGCAGTGTTAAAGAACGTTTAGTTTCTAAAGATGGCATCCAAAATAGCCATCTAATCATGCACAAGTGAATTGAATTATTAACTGAAAATACATTTCCCCGTTAGCCTTAAGAGTAGGACTAAATTAATGTCATGTGTAAAAGATTGTGGGCACCCTAATGCTAAATTCAATGCTTATTTCTTGGCAACATTTAAAAAATGGGAGTATTTAAAAAATTACACAAATCTAAAATAAATGTGTTTGTGAAATAATAAGTATATTAAACTTCTTGTTTAAAAATAGTACTATAATGAAAGATGACTTTAAAGACAGGTTAAATTTCTTATTTATAATCAATGATAATTGGGAACTAAGTATTAAAATGATTTACTTGCTAGTTATATATATGTGACCTATACTTATGACATTGTGAGGTATAGACTAGAGTTTTGACACTGCTATTTGTGTTTAGATAACACATGTGAGTGTGTTGGAGCTGTTTGGTGGCAATTATGATACCTGTAACTGCCATTGCAAACTTAGAATTAGGCACTGCACTTTCAGTTCCATTCTGACTTTCCTTGCCTTTCTCTTGCTGACATCATTGCCCACCATTTCTTTTTTTGTGTGTTTTTTTAAAAACTTTTAAGTTCAAGGGTACATGTGCAGGTTTGTTACATAAGTAAACATGTATCATAGGGGTTTGTTATGCAGATTATTTTATCACCCAGGTATTAAGCCTAGTAACCATTGGTTATTTTTTCTGATCCTTTCCCTCCTCCCACTCTCCATCCTCCAGTAGGCCTCAGTGTGTGTTGTCCCCCTCTATGTGTCCATGTGTTCTTACCATTTAGCTCCCACTTATAAGTGAGAACATGTGGTATTTGATTTTCTGTTCCTGCGCTAGTTTGCTGAGGATAATGGCCTCCAGATCCACCCATGTCCCCCGCAAAGGATGTGATCTTGTTCCTTTTTATGGCTTCATAGTATTCCATGGTATAAATGTACCACATTTTCTTTATCCAGTCTATCACTGCTGGGCATTCAGATTGATTCCATGTCTTGGCTATTGTAAATAGTGCTGCAATGACCATACATTTGCATGTGTCTTTATAATAGAACAAGTTATATTCCTTTGGGTATACACCCAGTAATAAGATTGCTGGGTCCAACGGTATTTCTGTCTTTAGGTATTTGAGGAAATGCCATGCTGTCTTCCACAATGGTTGAACTAATTTTCACCCCCACCAACAGTGTATAAGCATTCCTTTTTCTCTAGTACCTTGCCAGAATCTGTTATTTTTTGACCTTTTTTTTTTTTTTTTTTTTTTTTGAGACGGAGTCTCTCTCTGTTGCTCAGGCTGGAGTGCAGTGGCGTGATCTCGGCTCACTGCAAGCTCCACCTCCCGGATTCACACCATTCTCCTGCCTCAGCCTCCCGAGCAGTTGGGATTACAGGTGTGTGCCACTATGACCAGCAAATTTTTATATTTTTAGTAGAGGCGGGTTTTCACCATTGTTGGCCAGGCTGGTCTCAAACCCCTGGCCTCAAGTGATCTGCCCACCTTGGCCTCCCAAAGTGCTGGGATTACAGGCGTGAGCCACAGGACTCAGCCCTCCTTATTGTGGTTTCGATGTACATTTCTCTAGTGATTAGTGATAGTGAGCTTTTTTTAAATGTGATTGTTGGCTGCATATATGTCTTCTATTGAGAGGTGTCTGTTCATGTCCTTTTCCCACTTTTTAATGGAGTTACTTGTTTTGTTCTTGTAAATATGTTTAAGTTCCTTATAGATGATGAATATTTGACCTCTGTCAGATGCATAGTTTGCAAGAATTTTCTCCCATTCTGTGGGTTGCCTGTTTACTCTGTTGATAGTTTCTTTTGCTGTGCAGAAGCTTTTGAGGTTAACTAGATCCCATTTGTCAATTTTTGCTTCTGTTGCAATTGCTTTTGAATGCCCACCATTTCAATGTACTCAGAACATGTCCCCCAGGACTTCTCAAACATTAGTGAACATAGAATTGCAAGGGTATTTACTAGGAACACAGATTCCAGAACCCTATCCTAATAGATGCTGATTTGGAATATCCTTTGGAGTAGGATGCAGGTGCTCCACAAACCACATTTGGACCCCTTTCATTCATCTGCCTTACCATATTAGTTCCTAGCAATGGTAATTTCCATTATCTGCCTTTTCCTCTTCCAGAACTTAGCAGTACTACAAAAAGATCAAGGCTTTACCAAATGTTTCCACCACAAATTTGTGTCATTAAACATATGTATTTTATAGTCAAACAGACTTAGGTCCAAATCTTGACCCTGTTACAGGCTAATTACATTTTGCACAAATCATCAAATCCCTTTCAGCTGTAATTTCCTTATCTGCAACATGCGTACTCTTTCATTATTCATTCATTCATCCAATGAACAAAGATACGTATTTTAAATACATACTGTTGTAAGTACTGGCAATAGATTAATTAACAAGAACTAAATATAACTGTCTCCATGAACCTTATATTTCATTAAAGATTCCTACTTAATGCATACAGTTTTTAGAAGGATTGAATGAAAACATAAAATCATAATAATAGCTACCGTACATAACAGTATTTAAGGGCCAGTTAAGGTTTTATGTGCTCTATGTAATTACCTAATTTATTTCTTATAACAAAACCATGAGGTAGGTACTATTATTTTTGTATATATATATATATATATATATATATATATATATAAAACACATATATTCATTATATATATATACACGTATATATATATATATATATATATATATATATAAAATGAAATTGAGCCACAGATAGTTTTTTATTCGAGACCACTCACATAACAAGTGGTAGAGCTGGAATTCCCACCCAAGTGGCTGGGTCCAGAATCAATGCTCTTAAGCTCTAATATAATGCCTATTCTTCTCAGGGTAATTAAACTAGCAAAATTATAATGTACAGGTCAGATTTCTGAAGAAGTCAACCTAAAATATAAAATGCTCCAAAGCCAAAGTCTATAATTTGATCTGATAGTAACATTATTCAAGAAAAAAAGTGTGTCAACAACCAGGAATTGTCCCAGTTTTCATTACACAAAGGGCACCTTCCTGAGAACAAAAATTGGCAAGATTTATTCAGCACTCTCAGAGGAGAAACTCAATGTTAACCATAATAATAACAGCAACAATCATCCATATCAAACATTTACCATTTAGCCAGGCACTATACTAATTTCTTCTCACAATTCATCTTGACAATAACTTGCAATGTATGTAATATGTTCATCTTACCAGATGAAGAAACTGAGGTTAGTAAGCATCTCCAGCCAGGTGGTTTGATCCCAGAATACACCCTCTTCGTGACTACAAAGCACCATTTTTATACCAGCTGTACATTCAATCTGTAGAATACAAACTTACAGTTATTAAACATATCTGTTTCTTATAAGTAGCGTATGAGCTGGGTAGAATATACTTAAAGACTATATATAGCAAAATGTCAGTTAAAATGTGCTTTTCTCAGAGAGGCCTCCACTGGTCCCACCAACTAAGTAAATTCCTCTATTAATATTCTTTCATAGAACCCAATTTTATAATTATGATTTTAGTGCTTATTTCTAGGTGGTAAGATGCATGAGGTTGATCATTTGCTTTCATTTTTCAATGCATTCTTGGTGCCTAGTATAGTTCCCGTTATGGGAATGGTTAGTGAAGAAATGAGTGCCTGGATTCTATGTTTACTTTGTACATTTCCAGTCATTTGCCTGGTTTATCAGATTCTCTGGTGAAGGCAAAAATGCCAACACAAACATATTAAGCACTGGAAAAGGATATCCCTGTTACAAATCAAATAGCACAGGGAGAAGGTGTGTTTAAAATGAGCATATCTTGGTTGCTTGTGACATTTCTCTTTATTATTGTATTTGCCTTTTCATTTGTGTAACAGAATCTTGTGAGTTTGGTTAGTTTGATCGATCTCTGAGTGACCAATCAAATGACTAAATAAATTGAACACTAGACTCATCGCTTTGTCCGCTCACTCACTCTCTCAGGTGATGCCATCCTTGGCACATGGTCTAAACAACCACCCAAATTCTATTGCTGGAAACTCAACAGAGAGTCCAGGCATTAATTGAGGTACCAGCAAAGCACAGGCACTAACCACTAAACATCATTTCTTTTGAAATAATTTGATATTTCAAACATAAAGTACCAGAAATATTCATCATGTGAAATATCAGAACTTTGTTGAACTTCACTAGAAATAATTTGTGTTTTAATATTTTTCTAAAATTTTGATTTATTTAGGGACGTATGAGTGGGACACCATATCAATTTAGTGTTTAGTGCTTCTAAAGCTATCCAGCCCTGAATTTCCTGGGGGCACAGCTTCTTCTTCTTCTATTATATGTCAACATCTGCTTCCTCTCATTCTTAATATTGTTATATCTTATTTTTTGCTTTTGTCTCTGAGAAGGAAATACGCCAGCGCCTTGGCAAGGTGAACCTCCCCATCAGAATATTATTCTCGATGCAGTAGCTGATGTTCTCTTAGTGACTTTTTGATGTTCCATCTTCATTAGCTCCTATGCTAAACAAAAATTTTCTCAATCCCACTTCCTCCTCAATCTACTATTCTTCTTTACAAACTTCCTGTTATTTATACTTTGTGCTTCTTCTGCCTTAGTAGTATTTATTCCTTTGCAGCCAGACTTTCAACGAACCCAACATTCTTGTATGTCATCTGTGAGCTCAGCCTTGCTTAAAACACCTGTCTTATAAGCAATTATTTCTTCCCTTAATTCAGTGATCAGCTCGCTCATCTTCATAAGTCCTTGCAATTGTGACTAATATTGTCTTACATGTATAGTAAGTGCTCGATACACTTACTATTTTACTATTTAATAAAGTTAAATTGTGTTATTTTTATATGTTTTGGATTTTTGTCTTAATTATTATAAGGCATTTCAAAGTATCTTGTTGTGTGTGATTTCAAAGTAACTTAAAATTGGAACGGGTAAAAAATCAAACCTATTTGAATTAAATAAAAAGACCGAGAAAAAAATATATCCAAAACTGGATTTTTTTAAGATTAAAAGGATATTCCATGTTTTCCAATTTTTTAAATCATGCCTACATATTTTATACATCATAAATTCATTGTATTTTTAATTCTGTAAAAATGTATGTTTATTAACTTTTCAGTGTTATGGGAGTTATACAATTCAGAGATTCTTCAGAGAAAGTAATTTTGGTGAAGTTTCAATCTCCCTATTTTTTTTCTATATTAAGAAGCTCAGGAAAGAAGTTAATTTTAAATATGAATACCCTTTTAACTTTAATTTTATATTTATCTGCACATTCTCTCTCTCTCTCTCACTCTCTTTTCTTGAGATGTAATTTACTCACCGTCAAATTCACCCTTTGTATGTGTACTTTATGAATATTAACAAATGTATGCAATCATATTACCACCACCACAATCAAAATAGAGAATATTTCTATCATTCCAAAAAGTTCTGTTATGCCTCACTTGTAGTCAATATCTCCCCTCTACCCTGCAGCCCTTGACAACCCTGATGTAAAAGTATAAATGTCTTTTTGTTTCTAAAGCACATTTGGGGAAATTTTACTTAAGATGTAAGTATCCCTGGTAAGTCAAGAATTGAATAGATATAGTTTTAACATCCTTAAAATGTACCTGTTAGCATTATGCTGTAAGAAAGATACTTCAGAAAACAAAATTTAAACAAGTAATACAAAATACTGTTACTTCTGTGATTAGGTGATATAACATTCAGTCTATGGTTGAGAAATTGCCTAATTTATGGCATCAAGCTCTGTGACTTACGGAGTAGCAGGGGTTGAAAAACACTTTTTAATGCCTTGATGTTTTTCTCTTCTTCTTTTGGGCAGGGCTAGGGGCAATGAGTTGATTTCAGCTTCAGTAATTTTTTTCTTTTTTCTTTCTTTTTTTTTGTCTAAGCAAAAAGTTTTCACTTCTCCTAAAGTGATACAGTAGTGATTCATAAGTTAATAGGCCTGACAACTGAAAATCACAGAACATGTCAAATTATACCAAAGATTGGAAGAAAGAGCCATTTTAAAATTGAACTTAAATATTCAACTAAGGATATATTTTGTCCTTTTAATGACCGGCATATTGGTGGGGAAAGGTGTTAAATGGAAGTTTTGGATAGTGGAATTAATTGCCAAAGAAGACATAATTTGGGATGGCATGTCTCTTTCATATGCTTATCTTTGGAAACTGTCTGCCATATGCCCTGTGAAAGGGAAGAGATTACTATATTTATAGCACAAGGTCCATTTTCCTCTGAGCAAGTCTAATGGGATTGGGGTAGATCTAATCCAACGTTTGATCAGTCACAAATCAAATTCTATTTTATCACATTGAAACTAAGAGAAGTAGAAACATCAGTCAGACAATGGTGAGATCCAGAAAACCAAAGTTCACATATTTAATTCAACTGTGTTAGATACTTTTGAATATTTTCCTTTTTAATCGATATTTTCCTTTTTTGATTTATGTGAACAAATTTTTCCTTCTTCTCCTTCTCTGACACTACTCAATCGCTGTGGTTTGCTCCATATCCCCACTTCTTATATGTCTATTTTGTCTTTAGTTCTCTTCTTTTCTTTCTCTATAGTCTTGCCTTAGCTTAGGCAAACTTTTTATTTCAGTACTTCTGTGGATAAGTCTCAATCTTTGGTCTTAAACTCTCAGTAACTCTAGATCTCCAATTTTCCAGCTGCTTCATAAGTAGCTGTTTGTAGATTTCTGACAAGTATCTTCAACTCACCATGCTCTTAAAAAATCTTCTACCATACATGTTAGTTGCTTAGTACACAAATGCTTAATTGAATTGAACTGTGATCATTCACAGTGGATAGAAAAATGGAATGTAGGTTTTTGAATTGGACCTTAATGGCTAATTACGGGAAAAGAGGAAAGAGGAAAGAATCTTCCAAATGTAGAGAACACAATGAGGCACAAAACCAGGTTTAAACATGATAAATTCCTGGAAGAGTGAGACTGGCCTGTCAAGGATAGAAAGAAATTGGTGGGAAGTAAAGTTGGGTAGTTAGAGTGGGGCAAATTGTGGCAGAATTTGAAAGCAGAGAAGTTTAAACTTGATGTTTAAAAAAAAAATGGTATTCCTTAATGACTTGGGAGTAGAAGATATAATGGGCATTTGTTGGTTCCTTATCTGGCCTTCATTCTTTGCTCCACTCTTTCTAACAGTTTTTAGAATTTCATTCTCCTCAATGGAGTCCATATGTTTAAATAGAAAGTAACTTCACCTTTAACTTCAAGGGTCAGCATGTGGCCTAAATCTCTCCAGCCAGAATGAACCTGAGAAATTCTGTTCAGAATCATTTTCTTGTGTGTAGAACTGTCCCCAATTTGTGCTATAGCCATGATATAAATCTGCTAGAAGACAGCCAGAAAAAGCTGAGAGAAGGCTAGGATGATCTTTATCTCCCAGCTAGAAAACATTTCTGAAAATTTTGAAGTATTAAGAAAAATATTTCAAAAAAGATAATTTTTGAAAAATATTAATAAACATTTTTGGTATAATACTATTCATTCACTTATAAATCACTTTACTTGGGGGGAACACAAAAGGATTATATATTATGTCTTATCTTGGGAAAACACAAATGTACTAGGTATGATTCCACATGTTCAAGAAATGAAATATATTGATCGAAGGAATTGAATTTATTTTAACGCTTCTGTAAATCTTAGTGTTAACAGAACTAAAAGGAGAAATGTATTAACTCCATTTTTATTTCCAAGTCTTTAGTGTTAATTTTATTTCCTTTTGTGTTAAACTTTTGTCCTAAGAGTTCACAAAGTTTCTTGTCATCAGTGGTGTTCTGGAGCTGGCACATATAACATATCACATTAAAAAACAAAGGTAATAAATAATCAAAACCCAGTACTTCCTAAATATTGTATACATTTTAGTATCACCTGTGTTGTCTAGGTAATTTTCCTTACTGAATCTATATGGTAGCAATAATACATAATCATGAGCTATTGAGCATCTCTTCTCAACTCTGTTCAGTGATACTGCATTAGTAGTTTGAAATGGGCCATGGTGACAGTATTCATATCACTTAACCCACAGAGCAGGCAAATGCTATAAATGAGGTCTTGATTAATGGTTTTGTTTATTGTCTTTATTTAAGAAAGTGATACAGAAAACATTAATAATGCAGATTAAACTTAAAAGTGAGTCATGTCTGGAGCCATTATACTGTGCAGCACAAAAAGTTGAGAAAATAGTTTTCTAACATTTAAAAACTGTTACCTGATTCAGGACATACATCACTCACATAATAGATGAAGGAGGAAAATTCTGGCATTGGTCTTGCTGTTTCACTTTTATCTTTTTAAAATTTTTACTTGTTGTTTTGAGACAGAGTCTCACTCTGTTGCCCAGGGTAGAGTGCAGTGATCATGGTTTACTGCAACCTCCGCCTCCTGGGTTCAAGTAATCCTCCCACCTCAGCCTCCCAAGTAGCTGGGACTAGAGGCACCCGTCACTACACCCAACTAATTTTCTTTGTATTTTTTTTTTGGAGAGATGGAGTCTCGTTACGTTGCCGCACTCGTCTCAAATTCCTGGCCTCAAGCAATCTGCCTGCTTTCACCTCCCAAAGTGCTGGGATTACAGGCATGAACCACCGTGTCCGGGCCACATTTATCTTAATGGGTAAAAAAAAAAAAAAAAAAAAAAAGTAAAGAAAAATCACAGCCAATATTCACATCAGAACCACATGTATTTTTCAATTGCAGCTATGGGTTGGCTTTGATTACAAGAGTTAGGAAAAATCAACAAAAGCTTACACATATAGTCAAAAGTTATTACAAGATGATGTACACACATACACACACACACACCCTGTTTTGTTTTGTTTTGTTTGTTTTATTTTGTTTTGTTTTGAGACCCAGTTGTTAAACATTTACCAGCACTCCACTGGCTGCAACTTTCTATTTCATTTTCTATTTGATTGATTGAAGGTATAATTAGAAAGATAAGAACTTTTCAACAAAGCTTAAGATGTCTTCAGTATGAGAAAGCAAGCATACATGGGATCATTTTCTTGTAGAAATCATTGTAAAGCTTCAACTGCTCTCCTTGACATATAGGAACAGTAAGAACTTGACACTGTAAAGCACTGCATAAAAATTAACCTTCCTACTGTGTAGCTGAAAGAAATTGCCTTTGGCAGTAAACAATAGTGTAGCAATAGCTAAATATTTCATGAAGAACTTTTTGTTACTTTTAAAAATTGATAAATATTTGTCAACTTGGAAAGAGTCCAAGAAATACAAACTATTTTTTTTTTTTTTACTTTTCTGCTTGATTTTGTTTCTTGTTTCTTGATATTTTTATACCGTCTACCTCCTCCATGGTAATTCTGCCCCCTGCTGGAAAGAGGTAGATGATAATTCGCTCCCCACTAGGAATTCAAACTATTAAAATACTGTAAAAACACTTAAAAAAAAAAAAAAAAAAAAAAAAAACTAGAGAAACATTTTCTTAGTAGTGCCCTCAGGTCAATGAGCTTTTCATATAACAGTATTGTATTTGTCATTATAGAAATTAACATTTATCTTACATCTCGTGGTAAGAGATTTATGTTATTTCTCCCATTAGGTTGATGGAGCTCGTACTTTCTCCCCCCAGCAATTTAGTACAGTGCTCTGAACATTTTAGTACTTAAATTACTACAAAAGCATTAACTTCCTTGATTTTAATTTCTTTCCACTTTGAAACATTTCTTTTTTATAGTTATAATTTCAGATAGTAGTCATTGTCCTATTAACTAGTAAGCCTATTTCATGTGCCTACTATTTATCTAACTCTGTGCCAAAGGCTGAGGGTTTTTCCAACATGAGGATCCTGCAGATGATTTTCCTTTTGTTTCTTCTGAATAATTGTCATGAGCATATGGACACACTGACGGATCAGATATAACTAACCCATCAGATATCCCTTTTTCCTTCCCTTGTTATAAACTTAGAACGTATGTTGTGCCTATTCATAAGACCATCTCATATTCAGTTTTGAGTTAGACTCATTCCTAACTCACTTAATGTACCAATACTTCTTTTTGTTCATTTTTACCTATTCCCAGTTTATATCAATTTAAAATGTTTTATTTATCTTAGAAGTCACTTTAAATCCTTTTGAAAATAAGATCAAGCCAAAGTATAAAAATTAAATTAAAATGTTGGGGGACAGCTACCCAAGAAAAGCTTAGGTATAATTTGTATTCATATAGAGCTTGCAGAACACCTAGAAAGCTGCCATTTATAACCCATCATTTTAAGACACATTTGCTTTTGGCTTCTTGGATGGCTTCCTGGTCCCTTTTCTTTTCTGGAAGCTTGATAGCAGCAGAAAGTCAGGACCTACAGATAACTTAGACCAAAAGTTCTAAGCTGGGAGGTTTGTTATAAATGTCTTCCATATAACACTAGCCTCCCAGGCCATTTAAGGCTCGAGTTCAATTAAGGAAAATTTAAATCTAAATGTCAGTGTGGTAGAGAGGGATCCTTAGCATAATCTGATTTATCACTTGGTTATTACAATCATTTTGTTCTATTCTCCACCCTGGACTAATGAAAGACTATTACCATACAGCCATGACAAGTTTTATTCTCTTGAACTGTCTAGCTTTGTTACTTTCCCTTGCTAATAGTCACTTACTGAGTCAGAGACGCTGCAGACATTGCATATAGAATGATTCCTCATATGTCTCTAGGGATACAGTTTTCTGAGATACAAATCTAGCAAGGGCATGAGAAAGAGAAGAAAGCAAAAAAGAAATCATCTCTGCTAATTCAATTGTGGGTTCCTTGGATCAAAGACTACCTATTATAGCATACCAAGTTCAAAACTTTATTCATAGGATGCTGGAGGCCCTCTCCTCATGATTTATATTAAGCCCTATATATGGTACACATGTGGCCTCTGTGGAAGTATACTTAAATGATTCTTTTTTATCACTGGCAAACTGAGGAATAGCATACAAGGAGGTCTCATTCTAGTGCTGCTGTTTAAGTACTAGAAGGTCAGAGGCAGTGAAGAAAATAAATAGACAAAAGAAGAAAGATGCGTATATTGAACAGCAAGTAGGACTAAATCTCAAAGGAGCAAATAAAAATTTCCAGCAAATGACATAACTTCATTTGAATATACAGCCAACAATTAAAATGTCAGGGAATTTGGTTCCCAGGGTTTTAAAACAAGGGGGAAATACTCAAATATCCCATTGGTCGGCATTAGGATTATTTTTAAATGACTATTTTTAAACTCTGGTTAGGAGAACACACTTCACTGGGGAAAAATAGGTGAAAAATTGTTAATAGGCATCATTTTCTCAATTCTGCTATTCAATAAATAATGGCTACAAATTTTAGTATAAAACATATGTGTTCAAAACATCAAATTTTCTGTATTTGTTGTAACTTCTATTTCAAGCCTATGTTGTTCCATTAGTGGCAGACTCTTAATCACAATCAGTTTAAAATAATCTCGTTGTAATCAGAGCTTCCTCAGGCAATTGAAGCCACCCCTCCTTCACCCAAACTTTTCCCTAAGTCTGGTGTCTAAGTTCTAGGATGTTGATAGATAGCAAAGGCATTGAAAGCAGGAATGGAAGGGGGAACATAAATCTCCCTCAAGTCATTTGTATACACCAGCATCAGCCGAGAAATTCCTATCCCACCTCTATTTGTCAATCCAAGAAGATCTCTGCCTTGTCTTCCTTATTCCAGAGAAAAGTCAGCCACGTGCTTCTCATTCTGCAGCATGGGCTCTCCGGCCGTGGGTTGTCTCATGCATTTCCATATCCTTCTTGGGTGCATGTGGACATGCGACCTCTCCAAGGTAAACAGAGTTCAGAGGAACCCTACGGGGCTTGTCTCTTTCCAGCCTCTATTCCAAAAGTGATATATAGGACCGCCTGACTTCAAAACCCACAAATAAATCTGGTGGCTCTAACATTCTCCTTCCTACTTAGACTGAAGGTGTGGGGAAGTGCAGGAAAGCCTTTATAGAGAAAATGAAAAACCGACGTCTAAATATTGTTTTCCATTTGTTCTTAACCAGCTTGGTTTAGGTTCTTAACCTTGTGGCAGGGTTTCAGCTGGGAGAACTCAGGAAAAATGTCCTTTATTATTTAAGGTATAAGTTTTATTCCCCATGTCTTTTCTAGACAATATTTTATTTCTCAGAACAAGAAAATTGAAATTCAAAACCCAAATATTGACAAACATCTCTCATTTCTCTTTCTCTTCAATGTCATCTTTCTTCCCTTAGGTAGTAAAGATGAAATATTATAGCCATCCAGGTTGAGGAAAATGCAATATTTTTTTTTAAAGCATATCAACAGATGATACAATTATCCATAAATTGTGTTGGAATCTTTCTCCTTTTCCCCTTCCTCTCTTCCCTCCCTTTTTTTCTTTCTCTTCTTCTTTTTCCTCCAGCTGTTTTTCTAATAGCTTGTTCATTGTTCTTTATTATGGTTTTTGGTTAGAAAGAGAAATGAAAGGTGAAAATTACAAATTTTCTACTCATCAACTGATGTACTTTGGATGAGAACCGACAAGGATCAGATTATTGACTGTAATTTTCTGTGCTGTTTCATTTAATTATTTTCTTTGTATTTTTCTGCAAATTTCGCCAGGATAATTTACACTGACATTATATGAGCTATTGGAGTTAAGCATTTAGCTTTTACATTTTGAAATCTGCAGAAAATGTACTAACTTTTTATAAACACTATTGGAAAAATTAAGTCTCAAGATCTCTTTCAGCTAAATGAGAAATCAGATAAATGACTTTAAATTGCAGGCTCAGGCTCAGTGCTATACATACATTGTTTTGACTGCCTAGAATCCTCCTATTCTGAGAGCTGCCACTTCCCCTACCCACATGGGTTATTTTGTACTTGTTCCAAGAGTTGGTAGCTGAGCAAATCTGAGCCAACTCTAGTCATTTCTCTGGTGACAACTAATTGGACCAGGAATAAACAACTTACCCAAGCTGGACTTGTTAACCTCTCTTTGAAATTTAGAATCAGAAATAGCATTCCAGGTAAGTCTGAGAAGAAGATAAAAATTGGGTATTGGTCGTATTTTTGTTCTACTGTATAAGACAGATGACAAAAAAAAAAACAAAAAACAAAAAACAAAAAACACCAGTGCTCATGAATAAACAAGCAAAACAGAAAAAGCAGAAACAGAACAGAAATCCTAAGGGTGCTGGAACTCTTGGTTTCAGTTGTTCCTAAGGCTCAGTTTAAATCTGGACTGCACGTTTATGAAAAACACTAGTACCTTCATTATGAAGTCCTCTTTGGGCTTAAGTTTGAGTTTATGTTACTTGCAACCAATCAAGTCCTAACCAATACTCTCCAGTGTCTTTTATGCCAGGCTAATTCAGATGGACTATATTACCATACTGCAGAAGGAGCAAATGACTTGGGGTATTTCTCACCAGTCATGTGAAGTCATTTCTCTATCCATGTGGTTTCATTTAGAAATTGAAGCACAAGAAGAAAACCACGTGTTTATAACTTCAAAACTCCAAAAGGAAAATTTATTCTTAGAGCGTTTTAAATAATAAGAGAAATACTAAAAATGAGACAAGCCTATATTTACTGAATTTAGCGTTTGACCAGTCAATAGTTTAAAATATCAGAATTTTGGTCACTGTAGCTAGGAAAATTCTGCTGAAGGCTGGAGAATGAATATGTCTGTGCTATTTAAAATAGGTTTTCTGGGATAGACAGTTTAGGCTCTAAAAAAGAAGAAAGCAAGTCTTTGTCTCCACATATGGCTTATTCTGTTTAATTAACTCCTTTTCTCCAGAAACACAAACTCCAGCTTGCCAAAATAAAAAAAAGAAAACCATAAATCTATGTAAACTGCTGGCTGACATAACTTAAACAAGGTAGTTAAAATAGTTGAAATCTCAGCTGTGTGACTGGGGCAAATTACTTAATCTCTCAGTGACTCAGTTGTCTTCTCTATAAAATGAAGATAGGATGGTTGTGAGTTGTAAATGAGTTAATATATGTAAGTCACATATCATAGTGCTTTGCACTTAATGTGCACACAGTAAAAGTTCAGTTTATGTTAGCCACTATTTTCTCAAATAAATACTAGAAAATGGGGTTTTCATATAGAGCTTTGGTTATCCTTGGTGGAAAGTTAATTTGGACTACGATTAGCACTTATACAAATGTGTCTTTCACAATACTCCATTTATCCTTGTCTCTATCAAGATATTTACAAATGAAAATAAAATAAATTTTAAAATGAAAGAAAATAAAGCATCCTGAATGTAATTTTTAGGAAGAGAAGGGGCTGCCACAAAGTGTAACAATGACTAAGTGGTGAAATTCCAGCATATTTGGGAATCTGCCCATACGTAGTAGACTTATACCGTACTGTTTTCCTCTCTTCTCTCTTTCTTTCTTTTGGTAATGGAACCCTTATTTCTTGTGGAAAACATTCTACATGATCTAGTTGGGAGTGAAACTGAATCTTCTTCTAAGCCACAGGGTGGGCACATGAGACAGTAAGAATACCGGATCCAGGGCTCTTAGGGAAGACACTCCCTGTAATCCGATGTCAAAATTTGGTTGTCAGCCATCACCCAGCAACATAAAAAGAGTCATTGAATAGAGAGGTATAATATCCTAATGGAATTTTGTGACACCTTGGATCCCAGACATAATAAAGAAATGTATCCCTGGACTTTTAGTGATATGCCCTCAAAGGCTCTCAAATATTTTCGTTTAAAAAAAGTTATGCTATTTTAAGTAGGAGGTTAATCACTTGCAACTGAAAAGTTTCCAGTGATTACTATTTCTGTGTTACCTTTCAGAAGCTGAAGGGTAGACTCTATACTCTGCTTCCATAAGAATGGGATCCATTTTGATTCTTTCTTCTTTTCAATGGAAAAAAAGCAAGTATGCATTTAGTTATTATTTTTTACCCAGTCCAATTAGAGTTATAGTTTGGAATATTAGTTGACTAGAAAAGAATAAAAAATATCAGGAAATAGATTTATGGCTGGGGCAGTAGCTCACACCTGTAATTCCAGCACTTTGGGAGGCCAAGGTGGGTGGATAACCTAAGGTCAGGAGTTCAAGACCAGCTTTACCAACGTGGTGAAACCTCATCTCCACTAAAAATACAAAAAATCAGCTGGGCCTGGTGGCAGGCACCTGTAATCCCAGCTACTCGGGAGGCTGAGGCAGGAGAATCACTTGAACCCATGAGGTGGAGGTTGCAGTGAGCCGAGATAGCACCATTGCACTTTACGTAGGGAACAAGAAAAAAAAAAAAGAAAGAGACTTTAATGGAGAAAATCCTTAATAAATTAATATCAATTTTACATTTACTATAGTCAAAGATTGAAGATATTTTTAAAAGGTGTGCTGTAGAACGACAATTTACAAATTCATTCAGCAGGAGATCACGCAGACATGAGTTACCTGCTCTGCACTGTGATCACAAAATATTATCAAAGTTAGTTTTTAGATCAAGTGGAAAAGTATTCTGATTTTTCATTCAAAAGTACACTGGAGTTTATCTCTGTACCCAAAAATATTCTCGAAGATGAAATATAGGGAATTACAAATAAATTTTGAACTGAGAAAGTGGAATGAGAAATAAAAGAGTACTTCTCTAATTTCCACTCTATCCCCAGGCCTATGCCCCTCCCCTTCACAATAAGTAATCCTAATTCCAGCTGTATGTGTTGGACAAGGAAGGGACAGGCGGGTGGGGCTGGTGACTAAAAGCTTTTTAGAGTATCTTGTAAGATTGTCTCTTGGAATAGTTAGAAACTTCCCTCTGCCAGAGGATTTAGTATCCGCCCCCACACTATGAAACATTTTGCTGTCCACCCATTCATCTTCTAAAAATCATTGGCCTTAACACAATCTCTATTGTTAAGATATGGAGACATAGATTGCTGTAAATACCTCCCCAAAACACAGTCAGATTATGGCAGAGAGGAAATTGAGACCTCTTTTTCCCTAAGATACTACTTCCTCTACAAGACTTGGTTTGCTCTTGCTTTCCACACTTTGTTGTTTCTCAAACTTCCTTGTGTGCTCAGATATCCAGAGGACATGGGAAAATATAATTAACTGGGAAGACTGAAGTTTGGCTGTAATTATCAATTTGGGCAATCCATTGTGGCAAGAGCCATGCGGGGTATACAAGGTCTTATTATACAAAACAGTCTTTTAAACCTATATTAAGTTCCACCGTTTCCACAGACTTTCCTCAGTTCTCCGAGTTTTTGACAATCTCTTCATTTCCCAGAACTACGAGAGAGGTTGATTACAAGTGGTCTTATGATAGTCAACATTTTATTGTGTATACGACTTTCCAAAATAAATACAGTATTCTCAGAGGAAAGTACATGACTTCCTTCTACATAATTTATTTTTCCATGATACTTCATATCATTCTGGTTAAGTATATTTGTGTGGAAGAACTGGCCAGTTGTCTTGTATATGTCAGTTAATGGTGATTTCTCAATTTAATACTCATAGTTTCTTTTGCATGTTTTTATTAAGCTTTGCAAAATAGCACAAACAAATGTACTATTTACAGTTTCAGACCAAAGTATACTCTCCTGAGTATCCACATACCTAATAAACCTAATTAGTAATATAAAGAAAACCAGTATTTAACTAAATAACTTTTGTAGCACAATCATTCAACTTAGATAAATAGTTATTTGCTAAATTACTCAGGTAACAACCTGGTTCTGAGTCTCTTCTAGAGAGGAAAAAGGGTTACGGGTCAAGATAGAGAAAGGAGGTGACAAGTTTATATAGGAATTACTTCAAAAGTAAAAGTAAATTAAATTCTCTGAAAAAAGGAAAAGAAAAGCAAGAGGAAGGATAAGATAAAAGGGAAATTACTGATGTGTGCAAAAATATGCATATATTATTTTCCTGTGTGTCTGTGTGCAAACACATGAGAGAAATACAAGGAAATCTGTTTCTTTTTATGGTTGACTCTTCTATGTGTAGTGGGATTTTCTGGTTACATCTGAGCTAAATATTATGGCACATAGCAGAACACAGTAGTTATTGCACATGATTGTTTGTGAACTGGGTGGGCAGGAATTTTTCATTTCATAAATCATTTCAGCTTGCTGCTCTAATTCCACAGCACTGGGAGACTAAAAAAAGCTCAAGAGGGAAAAAATGTGTTTTTCCTCTTTTTATTCTTAGTCTACCCCTTCCCAGTGTGAATAGATCTTTAGTGTTAATGATTAGGTTTTTTTTATAAGACATTTCAAAATATCTTTATTGCTCTGCTTTTGAAGCAAATTATTATGTTTTCCCATTCTATTTTCTTTTTTGCCGGGGAAATTTAGTACCAAGGCAATCAGACATACAATTTCCTTCCTTTATTTGTGCTTATTTATAGCACAGTCTATATCAATGAAATAATGCTATATTATTTTCTTGCTGATTGCTTAATGTTCGCAGTTCAAAATTCCAGCCAAGGTCCTGAAGTGGTTTTGCCCTTGTTTAAGATTTCCTGCTAAAAACATTCTATTACAGCTTTGCGAGTAAGTACCTCCCTGGCCTCAAGTCACTAAAAAGGTAATTTAGTAATTAAAATAAACACCCTTTGCAAATCTGTTTCCTCCCTTCTAGGAGACTAGGGAAGTAGTTTCCATCATATTTCAGGTTTCTCCCCATTTTCCTTAAATGATCGGCCTTCAACCAAGAAGTTACTTGGTAAATTGTCTGTAATGTAGCTCCAGGGCAAACACAAAGTATACATTGTGGGAAAATAAACAAAGCAAACAAAACAACAACAACAAAACACAAGTAAAAAATGTTTCTCAACAGCTAGAGTCCGTGAGCATAGTTTTATAATTTGCTTCCTGCTCCGGTAGGAAATTTAAATCAGTTCTTGAAACTATGTAGTTATTATGATTAATCAAAATCTATAGCTGTGGTGCTCTGTCTGAAGCCAGGAACTCTTGTGCCCCACTCCCTACAACAGTAAAAAAAAAAAAAAAAAAAAATATTTTCCTAGCAGAATAGACCAGCGTTTAAAGGCAAAATTAAGAAGAAGGAAAAGGTAGTATATGCTAATACTGTCTTCTCACCTAGCATTTTTAGAGGTCCCTCACATTTATTATTTATCTCATATTTAGAATTGGCTAACAGAAAGTAGCATACAGATATCAAACGAAAAGAATGCACCCTTTACACTTAAATAGAACCTTTTAATTTGCCATGCTAGTACAAAAATGGATAGAATTGCAGTTACATTTTGTTAACTTGGAAACAGAATCTTCTTCTAAGTCAAATTTTGTTGGTTTTTAGTCAATAGGTTTCTGATTTGATTTTCATAAAAATTTTGAGTATTGTTTGCTCTTAATTTCTTCTGAAATTGTGCAAACCAAATTACATAGTTAGCCACTGTCATTTAAGTTAAAAACAATTGTATGAAAACAAATTTATTACTACTGTATGGCTGGGTTTAGTGTAGATCTTCCTATACTTGTTGATTTTTAAAAATAGATGTAAAAATTAAAGCAATACAAGAGGTAGTCCTAGTCCAGATAAAAGAGACATAGAAACACTGATTCAAGCAGAGAGAGATATAGAAATATTGATTCAAGCAGGGAGTTATATTTCTGAAATACTTCATTTTCTCCAGTGTAGATAGTCTATATAATAATGGGCTTGCATTATTAAGGATGAAAAGTATTGATTTAATAATTATAACTCAAGAGAAAACTAAAAAATCAGGTGAACATAGTGCTGTGTTCATTTGCACTGCAATCAATTCTCCAAATATTCATTTGATAAATTACACAATAGAAGTGAATGAATAGCCCCAGGTTAGGTTAGGCCCAGTCAAAATTGTCTGAAATAAACGATAGAAAGTATCTTTCAGTCTCTCTGGTGATAAGTCTGTGACATAGGATACCAGATCTTCCAGTTGCTTAGTAGAAGCGAAGAGTCAGAAAGATATGGAGACCCTCTTATGGGTTGTCTCTTGTGCCTAGCTAACTGCCTTCCACTCCCACCACTGACTGTCTTGTGGTTTTATTACATATATCAACATATCTCCCCTTTATCTATTCTGGTTTGATGAGGATTTCTGTTACTTCCGAGAAAAGGGTTCTAATAAAACACCCGTTAATGTATATTTTATTGGACCATGTAAACAGAAATATATATTATTAATATATATTATTCTTATGGCACATGTTAATTCTAAATTAAGGTCCTGGGTGTCCCTGGTACATGGTCTCACTAATAGGAAAGAAGTAACAGAAACTATGAGCTGTGAGAGGAAAATAAATATTTTTTTCATATAAAATAAAACTTTTGGAGAGCATATTTTTATATTCTTCTTTTCTTTCCATAGAACTTTTTTCCTCTTTGGTAACTACAAATTTTTCCAGTCCCTTTCACACCAAGGCAAGCATAAGCACTCTAGTTACTGTGATCTAAAGACTGCTTTTTTACAAAAATGCTGAGAAAGCAGAATAGAACAGCGTTTAAAAAGCAAAATTAAGAAAGAAGAAGGAAAAGGTAGAAAACAAGTGATGAGAGAAGGTAGGTAGTAGACATATATTCTGTAAACGATTTTTGCTTCAGAATTGCTGCAAGGTAGATTCAGTCTTATGCTGCTCATTTGAGGTTTCCTTTGCTACCTTTCCCAGTTCTGGCCAATTTGTATGTGTATATATTTGCATAAGTGTATCAGGGTATACACCCAGTGGAGTTAGTGAGAAGAGTGAAATGATGTGCTAAAAAACTGATCAACCAACACTGCACCATTGTAAAAGCCAACGAAAATGTTCTGCAGTTATTTTAAGTCAACAGTGCTCTACAAAGTTTACCAATACCTGTTAACTTTCACATTCTCTTAAGATACCAGGCTTGGGGGAAGCAGAGATTTGTCCCAAGTTCCTTGGTGATTTTAAACCCTGTGATTTTGTTCTTCAATCTCTTGCTAAGCTTAATGGAACAACATTGAAAGCAAATTCTATCTTGAAATATTTTGCTTTAATGTTTTTATAATTAGACTGCAAATTATTTGAGATGAATGAGGCCATAATTCCTCCTAATAAGAGTGGTTGTAGTAGTAGAGGCCATGATACTGGTCACAGTTTTTAATTGTAAATAATAGTAGTAGCTACCTTTTAATGAGCACTTACTATGTACCAAGCACCATGCAAAGAGCTTTAGATAAGTTTAAACTCTATGAGATAGGGTGTACCTTATTCTCTTTATTTTACACATGAGGAAACTGAGTCAGAGGCATTGGTGGTTTTAGTCATGGAGTTGCAGTTACAAGGATAATAGTAAGTGTGGTAGCTAAACTTTATTTAGTATTCTTTATGTGGCAAGAGCAATTCAAGTATTATCTCCTGTAATCTTGAAAAAATACTATGAATTAGATGTGACCATTTCATCTCTTTCTGTATGCTGTAGATTATAAACTGCATTATTTAGTAATTTTCATTTAGGAGAAAGACAAAACACTACGTTGAATTTCCTCATCAATTATATAACTCATCAATTTCACATCAGAAATACTCAAATGTGAACTTAAATGTGTATCTTTAAGCCAAAGGAAGGTACTGTTATTGTCATTTTACAAAGAGAGAAACTGAGGCTTAGTGGAAACCAAAAAAAAAAAAAAATGCCCAAATTCATAAGCACTAGTAGCAAAGCTGAGATGTATATCCAAGTCTGTCTGGTATGGAATCAGCATAGATCTGAATAGATTTTGAGCGATAAGAAAGAATATCTCTTATTTACATCAGCCTTTTCTACTGCAAAGTGTCTGCCTATTTTTTTTAAGTCAGATGCCGTATCTTCACAATTCTAAATATCTGTGAACTTGTAAATCAAATGGATATCCAAAATAGAAGTGAAAAGTTGACTGCAAGCAGTGTCTGTCCCCAATCACTTGGAATCTTTGAACACAAATTCTCTCAGTAGCAAGAATATTGCCTGGATAATTGACTCAACTCTCCACTTCCCCTTGCCTTGAAAAGCCAATAACTAGCTGGCTGTTTTGGTTCTTTGCCTAATTGGGCAATGATATTTCTAAGACATGATATCCATATTGTGACAGAGTTATTTCTTTATAAATATTTAATGCCACCAACAAAGACAGTTTGAGAAGTAAAATAACAATGTTTGGGTGTAGTTTCAGTCATGCCTTACCACTTTGTTATATGACCCGGTTCCCTGGCTAACATTTTCTCAGGCAGTTATTTCCTGTGCATTTCCTGAGGTTTCCACAACTAGACATTTTTTAAGGGAAATGGTAGTTAAAATAATAGAGCTTTTAAGGAATCTGAAGTTTAGTGATTAGGATTGTGGCCAGTGGGTGTATTTCCTGATATCTGTGAGAATTTAGAAGGTAGAATTCCTTTCTAATTATTGTAATAACAAACATCCTTAAAATTTTTTTCTCTAGAAGATTGATAAGAGAAAAATTCAGCAGACCACAGTGCCGCAGGAACAACTGGCTGCCATTGTGCTTAAAGAGAAACAAAACAGGAAGCAAACCAAGAAAACCAATCCTGACTCCCTCATACAAACTGAGAGACGGTCAGGAGAAACGTGTTTAGATAGAAGTGATGCAATCAAAGGTTTACTATATCATAACAAAGAGGCCTGCATATGAGCAAACTTTTGAACATTCTCTTACAAAAGATATTTGGAATCAGTATTATTTATTTTCCTGTAGATCTTGAATGAAAAATATAGATCTACAGAAGAGGGCTGGTTTATAATGAAGAGCAGTTCTAAGCTCACAACAGATAAAACAGCACTGCATTTCAAACCAACAGGGTTTAAGTTTTATGCTTGAAAGGGCAATGAGATTTTATCAAAGTGTACACAGAAACGTTTATAAGGTCTTTATATCTTTGGGAATGCTTAGGATGTCAATCTCTCCTTTTCCAGGGATTTCACCCTTCCTTAACTATAAAAAGAAGACTTCTTGGGCCAGGCACGGTGGCTCATGCCTGTAATCCCAGCACTTTGGGAAGCCGAGGCAGGCGGATCACGAGATCAGGAGATCGAGACCAGCCTGGCCAACATGGTGAAACCCTGTCTCTTCCAAAAAATACAAAAATCAGCTGGGCATGGTGGTGCATGCCTGTAGTCCCAGCTACTTGGGAAGTTGAGGCAGGAGAATCGCTTGAGCCTGGGAGGTGGAGATTGCAGTGAACCGAGATCGTGCCACTGCACTCCAGCCTGGCAACAGAGCAAGAGTCCGTCTCAAAAACAAAAAAAGACTTCTTAATATAAAACAGGCATACCTCATTTTACTGCACTTCACTTTTTTTGTGCTTCACAGATATCACATTTTTTTTTTTATACAAATTGAAGGTTTGTGTGGTAACCCCTCATCCCGCAAGTCCATTGGTGCCATTTATCCAAGAGCATGTGCTCACCTTGTGTCTCTATGTTACATTTTGGTAATTCTTACAATATTTAAAAATTTTCACTATGATTATATCTGTGATGGTGATCTGTGATCAGTGATCTTTGATGTTCCTACTGTAATTGTTTTAGGGCACCACCAACTGCATGCATATAGGACGGTGCACTTAATCGGTAAATACTGTGTGTGTTCTAACTGCTCCACCAATCAGGTGTTGCCTCATCTTTCTCCTGCTCCTTGGACTCTCAATTCCCTCACACAACAGTGTTGAAATTAGACCAATTAATAACCCTACAATGGCCTCTAAGTGTTGAAGTGAAAGAAAGAGTTGCATGTTTCTCACTTTAAATAAAAAGCTAGATATAATTAAGCTTAGTGAGTGTATTAGTCTGTTCTCATGTTGCTAATACATACCTGAGACTGGGTAATTTATAAAGAAAAGAGGTTTAATGGACTCACCACTCCACATGATTGGGGAGGCCTCACAGTGACGATGAAAGACGAAGGAAGAGCAAAGAGACATCTTACATGGTGTCAGGCAGAGAGAGCTTGTGTAGGGGAACTCCCTTTTATAAACTATCAGATATCATGAGATTTATTCACATCAAGAGAACAGCAGGGGGAAGACCCATCCTCATGATTCAGTTACCTCCCACTGGATCCCTTCCACAACACGTGGGAATTATGGGAGCTACAATTCAAGATGAGGTTTGGGTGCGGACACAGACAGACCATATCATTCTGCCCATGGCCCCTCTCAAATTTCGTGTCCTCACATTTCAAAATCCATCATGCCTTTCCAACAGTCCCCCAAAGTCTTAACTCATTTCAGCATTAATTCAAAAGTCCACAGTCCAAAGTCTCAGCTGAGACAAGCTAAGTCCCTTCTGCCTATAAGCCAGTAAAATCAAAAGCAAGTTAATCACTTCATAGATACAATGGGGGTACAGGCATTGGGTAAATACAGCCATTTCAAATGGGAGAAATTGGCCAAAATGAGGGGGCTAAAGACCCCATGCAAGTCTAAAATCCAGCAGGGCAGTCAAATTTTAAAGCTCCAAAATGATCTCCTTCGACTTCATGTCTCACATCCAGGTCACACTGATGCAAGAGGTGGGTTCCCATGATCTTAGGTCCCCTGTGGCTTTGTAGGGTACAGCCTCCCTCCTGGCTGCTCTCACAGGGTGGCGTTGAGTGTCTCTGGCTGTTCCAGACACATGGTGCAAGCTGTCAGTGGATCTACCGTTCTGGGGTCTGGTGGATGGTGGCCCTCTTCTCACAGCTCCACTAGGCAGTGCCCAGTGGACTCTGTGTGGAGGATTCAATCCCACATTTCCCTTCCACACTGCCCTAGCAGAGGATCTCCATGAGGGCCCTGCCCCTGCAGCAAATTTCTGCTTGGACATCCAAGCAATTTATATATCCTCTGAAATCTAGGCAGAGGTTCCTAAATCTCAATTTTTGACTTCTGTGCATCCACAGGCCCAATACCACATGGAAGCTGCCAAGGCTTGGGGCTTGCACCCTCTGAAGCCATGGGCTGAGCTGTACCTTGGCCCCTTTTTGCCATGGCTAGAGCAGGTGGGATGCAGGGAACCAAGCTCCTCAGCTTCACACAGAAGGGGGACCCTGGGCCCGGCCCATGAAACCATTTTTTCCTCCTAGTTCTCTGGGCCTGTGAAGGGAGGGGCTTCCGTGAAAGTCTCTGACATGCTCTGGAGACATTTTCCCCATTGTCTTGGTGATTAACATTTGACTCCTCATTACTTATGCAAATTTTTGCAGCCAGCTTAAATATCTCCTCAGAAAATTGGTCTCTCTTTTCTATTGCATTTTCAGGCTACACATTTTTCAAACTTTTATGCTTTGTTTCCCTTTTAAAACTGAATACTTTTAAAAGCACCCAAGCCAACTCTTGAACTCTTTGCTGCTTAGAAATTTCTTCCACAAGATACCCTTAATAATCTCTCTCAGGTTCAAAGTTCCAAAAGTCTCTAGGGCAGGGTCAAAATGCTGCCAGTCTCTTTGCTAAAGCATACACAGCAGGAGTCACCTTTGCCCCAGTTCCCAACAAATTTTTTATCTCCATCTGAGACCAACTCAGACTGGATTTCATTGTCCATATCACTATTAGCAATTTGGTCAAAGCCATTCAACAAGTCTCTAGGAATTTCCAAACTTTCCCACATTTTCCTGTCTTCTTCTGAGCCCTCCAAACTGTTCCAACCTCTGCTTTTATCCAGTTCCAAAGTTGCTTCCACATTTTTAGTTATGTTTACAGCAGCACGCCACTCTACTCATACTAGTTTACTGTATTAATCTGTTTTCATACTGCTGATAAAAACATACTTGAGACTTGGTAATTTATAAAGAAAAGGAGGTTTAATGGACTCACAGCTCCATGTAGCTGGGGAGGTGTTACAATCATGGTGGAAGATGAAAGGCACGTCTTATATGGAGGCAGGGCAGAGGCCTTGTGTAGGGGAACTCCCCTTTATAAAACCATCAGATCTTGTGAGCCTTATTCACTATCACAAGAACAGCATGGGAAAGACCCACCGCCATGATTCAATTACTTCCCACTGGTTCCCTCTCACAATGTGTGGCAATTATGGAAATTATAATTTAAGATGAGATTTGGAGGACTATATCAGTGAGGAAAGCATGTTGAAAGCTGAGAGAGGTCAAAAGCTAGGCTTCTTGTACCAAAAACTGTTAGACAACTTGTGATTGTGAATACAAAGCACAACTTCTTGCAGGAAATTAAAAGTACTACTCCAGTGAACACAAGAACAACAAGAAAGCAAAATCGCCTTATTGCTGATGTGCAGAAAGTCTGAGTATTCTGGATAGAAGACCAAATCACCCACAACATTCACTCAAACCAAAAGCAAATTCAGAGCAAGGCCCCAACTCGCTTCAATTCTATGAAGGCTGTGAGAGGGTGAGGAAGCCACAGAAGAAAAATGCGAATTGAGTAGAGTGGGGTCCATGAGGTTTAAGGAGAAAAGCCATCTCCATTACATAAAAGTACAAGGTGAAGCAGCAAGTGCTGATGTAAAAGCTGCATCAAGTTATCCAGAAGATCTAGCTAAGATAACTGACAAAGGTGGCTACATGAAACAACAGATTTTCAATGTAGATGAAACAGCCTTCTATTGGAAGAAGATGTTATCTAGGACTTTCATAGCCAGAGAGAAGAAATCAATGCCTGACTTCAGGGCTTCAAAGAACAAGCTGACTCTCTTGTTAGTGGCTAATGCTGCTGGTGACTTTAACTTGAAGCCAATGATAATTTATCATTCTGAAAATTATAGGGCCCTTTAAAATTATGCTGAATCGACTTTGTTTGTGCTCTAGAAATGAAACAACAAAGCCTGAATGATGACACATCTGTTTACTGAATATTTTAAGCCCACTGTTGAGACATACTGCTCCAAAAAAAAAATTTTTTTTTTCAAACTATTACCACTCATTGACAATGCACCTGGTCACCAAAGAACTCTGACAGAGATGTACAAGATTAATGTTGTTTTCACTATAGATAACACAATATCCATTCTGCAACCCATAGATCAAGGAGTAATTTTAATTTTTATGTCATATTATTTAGGAATATGTTTAATAAGGTTATAGCTTCCATAGATAATGATTCCTGTGGTGAATATGGACAATGTAAATTGAAAACCTTCTGGAAAGGATTCACCATTCTAGATGTCATTAAAAACATTCATGATTCTTGGGAGGAGATCAAAATACAAACACTATAACAGGATTTAGGAAAAAGTTGATTCCAACCTTTGTGGATAACTTTGAGGGGTTCAATACTTCATTGGAGGAAGTAACCATAGATGTGGCAGAAATAGTGAAAGAATTAGAATCAGAAGTGAAACCTGATGATGTGACTGAATTGCTACAACCTCATGTTAAAATGAAAAGATGAGGAGGTGGCAGTTCTTATGGATGAGCAAAGAAAGTAGATTTTCAGGACAGAATCTACTGCTGGTGAAGGTGCTGTGAACATTGTTGAAATGACAACAAAAGATTTAGAATATTACATAAACTTAGTTAATAAAGTAGTGGCATGGCTTGAGAGGATTGATTTCAATTCTGAAATAGGTTCTACTGTTGGTAAAATGCTGCTAAGTAGCATTGCATACTACAGAGAAATCTTTGGGAAAGGAAGAGTCTATCAGTGAAGTATGTTTCATTGTTGTTTTGTTTAAGAAATTGCCACAGCTAACATAACCAGCAACTATCACCCTGACTAGTCAATAGCCATCAATATTGAGACATGATTCTCCAGCAGCAAAAAAAAATTGAAGACTCATTGAAGGCTCAGGTGGCTGCTAACATTTTTTTAGCAATAAAGTGTTTTTAAATTAAGGTACGTATATTTTTTAGACATAATACTATTGCACACTTAATAGACTACAGTATAGTATAAACATAAATTTTTGAGATTGTAATTTTTAAATTTTTGTGAGTACATAGTGCATATATATATGTATATATACACATATATGTATATATTACATTTGTTGGTGAATACTAGACTTTATTCATTATTTCCAATTACTTTTTGTGCCCATTAACTATCTCCATTTCCCCCAATCCCTCCCCCCACTATGCTTCTCAGCTTCTGATAACCATCCTTTCACTCTCTATCTCCATGAGTTCAGTTCTTTTTGTTTTTAGCTCCCACAAATAAATGAAAGCATGCAAAGTTTATCTTTCTGTGTCTGGCTTATTTCACTTAGCATCATGACCTCCAGTTTCATCCTGATTATTGCAGATGACAGGATCTCATTCTTTTTTTCGATGTAAAGTACTCGGTTGTGTACATATACCATATTTTCTTTTTTTTTAATTCTTTTTTTTTTTTTTTCTTGAGACGGAGTCTCGCTCTGTCGCTCAGGCTGGAGTGGAATGGCGCAATCTCGGCTCACTGCAAGCTCCGCCTCCTGGGTTCACACCATTCTCCTGCCTCAGCCTCCCTGCATAGCTGGGACTACAGGCACCTGCCACCACGCCCGGCTAATTTTTTTGTATTTTTAGTAGAGACGGGGTTTCACCGTGGTCTCGATCTCCTGACCTCGTGATCCGCCCGCCTCGGCCTCCCAAAGTGCTGGGATTACAAGCGTGAGCCACCGTGCCCGGCCCTACCATATTTTCTTTATCCATTTATCTGTTGATGGACACTTAGGTTACTTCCAAGTCTTGGGTATTGTGAGCAATGATGCAATAAACATGGGACTGCAGATATCTCTTCAATATACTGACATACATTATTTTGGGTATACACATAGGAGTGAGATTGCTGGATATTATGGCAGCTATATTTTCAACTTTTTTGAGAAACCTCCAAACTTTTCTCCATAATGGTACTAATTTACATTGCCAACAGCATACAACGTTTCCTTTTCTCCACATCCTTGCCAGCATTTGTTATTGCCTGTCTTTTGGATGAAAGCCAATTTAACTGGGGTGAGATGATATCTCATTATAGTTTTGATTTGCATTTCTCTGATGATCAATGATGTTGAACACCTTTTCATATACATGTGTGCTATTTGCATGTCTTCTTTTGACAAATATCTATTTATATCTTTTGCCCATTTTAAAATTGGATTATTAGATTATTTTCTACAGAGTTGTTTGAGCTCCTTATGTATAATTGTTATTAATCCCTTGTCAGATGGATAGTCTGCAAATATTTTCTCCCATTCTGTGCGTTGGCTTTTCACTTACTTGTTTCTTTACTTTGCTGTACAGAAACTTTTTAACTTGATGTTATGCCATTTGTTCATTTTTGCTTTGATTGCCTGTGCTTGTTGGGTATTACTCAAGAAATCTTTGCCCAGTCCAATGTCTTGGAGAGTTTCCCCAATGTTTCCTTTCAGTAATTTCAGAGTTTGAGGTCTTAGATTTAAGTCATTAATCCATTTTGACTTGATTTTTGTATATGGCAAGAGATAGGGATCTAGTTTCATTCTTCTGCATATGGATATCCAGTTTTGCCAGCATCATTTTTTAAAGAGATTGTCCTTTCTCCAATGTATGTCCTTGGCATCTTTGCCAAAACTAAATTTACTGCAGATGTATGGATTTGTTTCTGGGTTCTCTATTCTGTTTCACTGTTCTATGTATCTGTTTTTATACCAGTACCATGCTGTTTTGGTTACTATAACTCTGTAGTATAATTTGAAGTCAGGTAATGTGATTCCTCTAGTTTTGTTCTACATAGCTTTGGCTATTCTGTGTCTTTTGTGGTTTCATGTAAATTTCAGGTTTTTTAAAAATAGTTCTGTGAATAACATCATGGTATTTTGATAGGGATTGCATTGAATCCATAATTGCTTTGGGTAGTACAGACATGTAAACAATATTGATTCTTCTAATCCGTGAATATGGAGTATCTCTCCATTTTTTGCGTGTGTGTCCTCTTTAATTTCTTGCATCAATGTTTTATAATTTTTATTGGATAGATCTTTCACTTTTTTGGTTAATTTCTAGGTATTTAATTTTTAGCTATTATAAATGAGATTACATTCTTGATTCATTTTTCAGGTTGTTTGTTTGGCATGTAGAAATGCTACCGATTTTTGTATGTTGATTTTGTATCATGCAACTTTACAGAATTTGTTAACCAGTTCTACTGTCTTTATTTGTGTGGAGTCTTCAGGATTTTCCAAATATAAGTTCACATAATCTATAAACAAGGATAATTTGTCTTCTTCTGTTCCAATTTGCATGTCCTTTATTTCTTGTCTGATTGCTCTAGCTAGGACTTCCAGTGCTATATTGAATAACAGTGGTAGAAGTAACCATCCTTGTTGTGTTCCAGATCTTAGAGACAAAACTTTCAGCTTTTCCTCATTCAGTGTGATATTAGCTATGGGTCTGTCACATACAGCTTTTATTATGTTGAAGTATGTTCCTTCTATACCAGTTTTTTTAAGGGTTTTTATCATGAAGAGATGTTGAATCCCAAATGCTTTTTCAGCAACAGTTGAGATTATCATATGGTTTTTGTCCTTCATTCTGTTGATAGGATGTATCACATTGATTGATTTGTGTATGTCGAACCATCCTTGCATCCCTGGAATAAATCCCACTTGGTCATGATGAATGATCTTTTAAATGTAGTATTGAATTCAGTTTGCTAGTATTTTGGTGAAGATTTTTGCATAAATATTAATTGGTGATATTAGCTTGTAGTTTTCTTTTTGTATGTGTCTTTGTCTGGTTTTAGTATCAGGGTTATACTGACCTCATAGAATTTGGAAGTATTCCCTCCTCTATGTTTTTGAATAGTTTGAACAGAATTAGTATTGATTCTTCTTTAAACATTTGGCTTCAGCAGTGAAGCCATCTGTCCTGGGTTTTTCTTTGCTGAGAGACTTTTTATTATGGCTTCAATATCATTACTTGCTATTGGTGTACTCAGGTCTTGGGTTTCTTTATGGCTCAATGTTGAGAGGTTGTGCGCATCTAGGAATTTATTCATTTCTTCTAGGTTTTCCATTTTATTGGCGTATTGTTGCTCCTACTAGCCACTAATGTTGCTTTACATTTCTGCGGTATCAGTTGTAATATCTCTTTTTCATCTTTAATTTTATTTATTTGGGGATGCTCTCTTCTTTTCTTAGTCTTGCTAAAAATTTGTTAATTTTGTTTATCTTTTCAAAAAACCACCTTTTCATGTTGTTGATCTTTTGTATTTTCTTCTGTTTCAATTCCATTAATTTCTCCTCTAATCTTTATTATTTCTTTTTTTCATACTGATTTTGGGTTTGGTTTGTTCTTGCATTTCTAATTCTTTAAGATGCATTGTTAGGTTATTTTCTTCTTTCTTGATGTCATTATAAACTTATAGCTATAAACTTCCCTCTTAATACTGCTTTTTCTGTATCCCATAGGTTTTAGTCTGTTTTGTTTCCATTATCATTGGTTTCAAGAAATGTTTCAATTTTCTTTCTAATTTTTTCATTGGCCTACTGGTCATTCAGGAGCATATTGTTTAATTTCCATGTGTTTGTATAGTTTCCAAAATTCCTCTTGTTATTGCTTTCTAGTTTTATTCCATTGTGGTCAGGGAAGATGTTTGATATTATTTCAGTATTTTTGAATATTTTAAGATTTGTTTTGTGACCCAACATGTGGTCTATCCTTAAGAATGATGCAAGTGCTGAGGAAAAGAATGTGTATTCTACAGCTGTTGAATGAAATGTTCTGTAAATATCTATTAGGTACATTTGGTCTATACTGCAGATTAAGTCTGATGTTTCTTTTTTGATTTTCTGTCTGGAACATCTGTCCAATGCCAAAAGAGGGGTGTTAAATTCTCCAGCTATGATTGTATTCAGGACTGTCTTTCTCTTTAGCTCTAGTAATATTTGTTTTATATATCTGGGTGCTCCAGTGTCAGGTGTATATGTATTTACAATTATATCATCTTGCTGAATTGACTTCTTTATCATTACATAATGACCTCCCTTGTCTCTTCTTTCAGGTTTGTATTTAAATCTATTTTGTCTGATATAACTATCCTTGCTCTTTTTTTGGTTTTAATTGTCATAGCATATCTTTTTCCATCCCTTTATTTTCAGTCTATCCACCTCTTTATAGGTGAAGTGTGTTTCTTATAGACAACAGATCATTGGGTCTTGTTTTTCTATCCATTCTGCCACTCTATGTCTTTTGATTGGAAAGTTTTGTTCATTTACATTCAATATTATTGATAAGTAAGGACTTATTCCTGCTATTTTGTTATTTGCTTTCTGTTTGTTTTGTGTTCTTCTCTTTCTATTTTCTTTTCTTCCTGCCTTAGTTTTAGTGAAGATGATTTTCTCTGGTGGTATGATTTAATTTCTTCCTTTTTACTTTTTGTGTATCTATTGTGTGTTTTATGATTTCAGGTTACCATGAGGCTTACAAATATTGTCTCATAACCCATGATTTTTAAGCTGATACAACTTAACACTGCTTATATAAGCAAACAAATAAGGAAAAAGAAAATTAATTTAAAAAATCTACACTCTAACTTTGTTTCCCCACTTTTTAACTTTTTATTGTTTATGTTTTATCTTATTGTGCTGTCTATGTCTTGAAAAGTTGTGGTAGCTATTATTTTTGTTTGGTTCCTCTTTTAGTCTTTCTATTTAAGTTAACAGTAGTTTGCACACCACTGTTACAGTGTTATACTATTCTGTGTTTTTCTGTGTACTTACTATTGACAGAGAGTTTTGTACCTTCAGATGATGTCTTATTGTTCCTTAGTGTCTTTTTATTTCTGATTGAAGTACTCCCTTTAGCATTTCTTGTAGGACAGGTCTGGTGTTGATGAAATTCCTCAGCTTTTTTGTGTCTGGGAAAGTCTTTATTTCTCCTTCATGTTTGAAGGGTATTTTCAGTGGATATACTATTCTAGGGTAAAAATGTTTTTCTTTCAGCACTTTATGGCATTCTACTCTCTCATGGCCTGTGAAGTTTCCCCTGAAAAGTCTGCTGCCAGACTTACTAGAGCTCCAGTATATGTTATTTGTTTGTTTTCTCTTGCTGTTTTTAGGATCCTTTCTTTATCCTCAACCTTTGGGAGTTTATTAAATGCCTTGAGACATGTTTCTTTGGGCTAAATCTGCTTTGTGTTCTATAATCTTCTTGTACTTGGCTATTGATATCTTTCTTTAGATTTGGGAAATTCTCTGTTATTATCCCTTTGAATATACGTCCTACTCTGTCTCTTTCTCTACTTCCAATTTAAGGCCAATAACCCTTAGATTTGCCCTTTTGAAGCTATTTTCTAGATCCTGTAGGTATATTACATTGGTTTCGATTCTCTTTGTTTTGTCTCCTCTGTGTATTTTTAAATAGCCTGTCTTCAAGTTCACAAATTCTTTCTTCCGCTTGATCATTCTGCCGCATTTTCTGTATGTAAATTGCACTTTTCAACACCAGAATTTCTACTGGATTTTTTTAATTATTTTATTATCATTGTTAAATTTATCTGATGGAATTCTGAATTTCTTCTCTATGTTACCTTGAACGTCTTTGAGTTTTCTCAAAACACCTATTTCAAATTCTCTGTCTGAAAGGTCATATATCTCTGTGTCTCCAGGATTGGTCCCTGGTGCCTTATTTAGTTTGTTTGGTGAGGTCATGTTTTCCCAAATGGTCTTGATGCTTATTGATGTTTGTCAGTGTCTGGGGATTGCTGAGTTAGGTATTTATTGTAGTCTTTATAGTCTGGGCTTGTTTGTACCTGCCCTTCTTAGGAAGGCTTCCCAAATATTCAAAAGGACTTGAGTGTTGTGATCTGCATTAGGGGACACCCGAAGTCCAGTAATGGCTGTGGTTCTTACAGATTCATAGAGGTACTGTCTTGGATAAGATCTGGAAGAATTCTCTGGATTAACAAATAGAGACTCTGATTCTCTTTCCTTACTTTCTTCCAATCAAAGGGAGCCTCTGGGGCTGGGGGTGGGGTGGCACAAGCACTCCTGTGGCCACCACTGCTGGAAATGCTTTGGGTTAGACCTAAAGCCAGCACAACACTGGGCCTTACCCAAGTCCCAGTGTAATTACTGCCTGACTACCACTTCTGTTCGCTCGAAACCCTAGAGCTCTATAATCAGCAGATGGCCAAGCCGGTCAGTCTTTGGTCCATCCCTTCAGGGCAGCAAGATTTCCCCAGGTCCCAAGTAGGTCCAGAGATGCTGTGTGGGATCTAAGGACTGGAGTCAAAAACCTTAGAAGTCTGCTTGTTGTTCTATTCTGCTTTGGCAGAGCTGGCCCTCAAACCAAAAAACACAGTCCTTCTCACTCTTCCCTTCCCTTTCTTCAAGCAGAAGAGCCTCACCCCTTGGCCACCACCACCACAGGCCCATAGCAAGTACTGCCAGGCTACCACTGATAGTCACTTAAGGCCCAAGTGCTCTTCAGTCAGCTTGTGGTGAATGCTGCCAGTCCTGGGACTCACCCTTCAGGGCAGTGGGCTCCCCTCTGGCTCAGGGCAGGTCTAGAAATAACATCCAAGAGCCAACGCCTGGAATCAGAGACTCCAAGATCCTGCTTGGCGCTCTACCCAACTGTGGTCAAGCTGATTCCTAAGGTGCAAGGCAAAGTCCCCTTTAGTTTTCTCTCTGCTGTTCTCAAGTAGGAGTCTTACTGATATAGGAGTTAAGAGGAAACTGCTTAGGCAGATAGTGAAGGTATGGGAGACCTCAGTAAGGTTATCCTTTTTTAATGAAGAGCAGCCCCCAAATCATTTTCTAATAAAGAGTAGCCTGTAAAACTGAGCTGCAGACATAGACAAGCGAGCTGGAAGTTTGCATGGGCGAATTCCAGCAGGAAAAACTACCTAGGACTAGACATGTTCAAAATGGTGACTCCATCTTCCCTTCCCTTTGCCAGTCACTTATAGGAATAGACCAGATGGTGCCAGCCAAATAGTCCATTTGCATAAGATTAGGATGGGACGACCAGCCTTTCCCTTGTGCTATGTAAACATCACACCTGGTTGAACCAATCTGTGAGCCCTACATAAATCAGACGCCACCTCCCAAACCTGCCTATAAAATCTGCTGTGGTCCACAGCTCTTCTCTTTTCAGACGCCTCTCTCCCAAAAGAGAGAGACCTGGTCTCCTGTCTCCTTTCTTCTCCCTATTAAACTTTCTACTCCCTAACCCACTCTGTGTGTGTGTGTCCGTGTCATTAATCTTCTCGGCACAAGATGACAAACCCTAGGTACTTACTCCAGACAATGATGCCACTTCATTACCATAGCCACCATAGCTGTGAATGTGCTGGGTCTCACCTGATGCCTACATGTCTCGGAATCTCACCAAGACCCATGGCGTGCTACCTATGTATCGCTGCTTGTTATTCAGGGCCAAACGGATCTTTAGTCAGCAGGTGATGGATACTGCCAAGACTGGGTCCTTGCCTTCAAGGAGGTGGTTTCCCTTCTGGCTTAGGGTGTCTAGGAATGTTGTTCAGGAGCTAGGGCCTGGAATGGGGGCCTCACAACTCTGACCGGTGCCCTATCCTACTGTGACTGAACTACTATACAAGATGAAAGACAAAAGTCCTCTGTACTCTTCCCTTTCCTCTCCTCCAGCAGAATGAAGGCATTTCTTTTGGAGACCCATGCTGTGTTTCCTGGGGTTGGGGGAGGGGAGTTGCAGGCACCTTAGTGCCTTAGAAAGTCGAGTGCCCACAAAGTCCACTGATTCAGAGCCCAGCTCAGAACTAGGGCTTGTAGTCGTTGTGGCCTAGATTGCCTTTCAATGTGGAGCCTGAGAGCACTTCAGCCCATGGTGGTGAGGCTTGTGGGAAGCCGGAACTCAGGTTTCAACTTCTGGGTTGGGCAATTCCACTATGGCTCGGACTGGTGTGAATGCTCCCTCGGTGTGCGGGCATCAGCGAAGTTCAGCCTGCTTTTGCTTTCTGCTCTGACAGGGCAGCACTGAGTTCAATGCAAAGTCTCACAATCGCTGAGCTAACCCTCTGCCAAAGGGCACAGATTTCTCTGCACCATGGGGTCACTGTGGAAAAGAATGTGTGAGGGAAGAGGCGGGACAAGTGGCTTCAGCATTTCAAGATGGCCTCCTACTCTATGCATTGCCTCTTTCGGCAATATGAAATTAAAGCCAGGTACTGTGAGTATTCACCTGATTTTTAATTCTTATGAAGGTGTCTTTCGATGTAGGTAGTTGTAAATTTGGTGTTCCTGTAGGGGCGACTATCAGCGAGGACTTCTATTCCACCATTTTACTCTGTCCCTTTCCCCCATGACTTTTATATGCATTAGTAAACTAAGAATTTTGCGTGACTCACTTTATTGAGATATTTCTCTTATAGGGGTGGTCTGGAACCAAACCCATAATATCTCCAAGATATGTCTGTATATCCAGTGTAGTCAAGCTTACTATCATTATACTGCCCTGATTCTTTTTCTGATGTGTTTTTCCCTCTTAGAGTCTTTTGCTGATTACTTTTGCCACCCCTGTGCTGGGTCCAGTATTAAATGTGGACCAGGTACTGTGTAGCATTGCTGTGACAAGGTTCGGGTATGCAAAAATATTTCTAAAGTTTAGGTCATTAATAGGAATAATCTTTTAAAAAAATGTCAGCAACATAATTTTATGTTTTATGTGAAATATAAAATCTTGCCCTTTGAGCCCTTTGGCTAGAGTCCTAGAAATAAGAAATCACACCTGATACAGTGGAGACCTTATTTTCTGGCTCCCCCATAATCCATTCACTTTTCTTTTGGTGATCACTTATCTCAATCTCTTTGATGAACCACCCTTCTTCTCTGAGGACGGGGAGTTTGAGTGAGACTGACACCAGCCAAGAATTTGGAGGTGGAGCACATAATCCTGGCCTATATCAATCGGTTTGTATTTTGTTTGTATTTTTCCAGTGATTGGCATTGTGACTGGCATGTATAAGGAATTCAATATAGATCTGTTGATCTTAGGTAGAGAGGAAGATGCATGTTCTGTACTAATAATATTCTGGTTAAAAAAGAAAAAAATACATAAAGGAAAATAAATCAGCAAGATTAGCTTATTAAGAATAGATTCAGGAAGTGTAATCACAAGACAGTTTTACTTGTGCAATCATGAGTCCTGTTTATCTTACACTTGTTGACTTGGAGGCAAGTCTTTTTTAGTAAGCAACTCTGTCTTTCTTTCTCTTTTCATATCAGTGAGTCTAACCTTTTTTCTGCCTATTTTTCTACCAGTATGCCATTTCCTAACACTGAAACATCTCTCACTTTTCCTATGCTAAGCAGCATCTGTTCCTACCTTCTATGAGCCTCTGGCCCATACTTTGTCATGCCCTCTCAAAGGTCAGCTGTGGGGCATACACCAGGAAAACGCTGTTCCATTTAACTGGACCCTTATAAGGAGTAAACTCATAAGGAGTATTTGTGTAGTTATGGCAGTCACAATTAGCAGATAAGTAAGTCATCAGTTGGCTTATGTATTATTTGGGGCAGGTCTGAGTGCACAATTGAGGGTCTGTTCAGGTGAAACAAATGACCTATCATGTCTCTGCCTAAAATGTGAATTACTAACACCCAGTAAAACGGGTGACCTTGCAAATACTGATGCAGTTAGGAAAATGTGTTTCTCCTTCCTGTAGGATTAAATGAACTCTGAGAATAAAATTTTGTCCTTTGGAAATTGAAATGTGTGTGTGTGTGTGTTCCCAGGTACACTCCAACAGCTATCCACTGACCATAATACAATTAAACAGATGACTTCAAGAGGAGCAAACTGGAATAGGCTTTTCACAATCAGAGTGTTCTGTGGGATATGAGGTGCCAAGCAACACCTTGGGTGTCCTGCTGGAGGTCTAGGGTACTATGTCAAGCAGACAACTTAGTCTCGGGAAGTATTCTGTGAGGATAGTGAGCCTGAAGTAAGACCAGCATCTGTGAGCTTGTGTTGGTATTCCCTAAAGGTGGTAACTCTCAGAGAAGAGGTTAGAGGAAGGGCTTTCTAGAAAGTTCAAACCTGAGTTCAGAAAAGAAGCTGAAGAGCAATGGATGCTCCTGAAGAGAATATCCTGACTGAAGAATCCCTAATTTCATGGGTATTTTTAAATTAGACTTTGGGAATATTTAGAGATTTTTCTTTAATTTTCTGTCATGGACACTCTAAATCCCTTCAGATGACCAAACCCATTAGGAAAGTCTGATATGCTTCAACAGCGTTGTGGGATATTGCTATCGTGACTAAAGAAATGGAATAGAAAAGGGGAGGATGTCTTCGGGGAGGAGATACATTATTTTTGAAGGGATTGTGTCTTGGAATTTCAGGTAATACCAAAAACCGATTAAGGAGATGGCAGAGCTGAGAGAAGTCGGAATGGTGTATCATGTGGTAGAGCAAGTAGAGGTGGACAATACAGTTTGCGAGAGAGATATTTCAACGCCTTTTCACTCCTTTCCAATCTAGAGGTTGTTGATACTCAAAAGGGAGGTGGGAAGAGAGCAAGGTGAATTACGCATAGATGGAGAAAACTAATGAAGTAAAAAAAACCCTAATATTTCTTAATGCTAATAACTTTACATACATCATTATATTTAATCCTGTGCTCTGTGACATCATATCTCGATTTATTATTTGGTTGTACCTGGAAGACATGAAAAATGAAACAGGTAAATTGAATGGCTTGTCTCAAGTTCCACAATTAGAAAAAAATCTGAGCAAGGAGAGAAAAACCCAGGTCCATTTGATTCAAGTCCATATTCTTTTTGTAACGTGTGATTATGATTTAGATTACTAAGAGATTTATAAATTATATTTGTAATTATAATTATATCTTATATTTTGAGTGTGTTATACAGTTATAAATCATATTTGTAATTATATTTTTAAGAGTGTCTTACACAGTTTTATAAATCTTGCATAAGTAGTAATGGGACTTTTTAGTCAGATATTTTGCAGAAATAGGTTAATATTTATACAACTTAAAAAATAAAGTACATCAAAATTAATTTGATTTTCAAATTATTTACTCCCTCTACTGGTGACTTTTTGAAGTGATATAAGTGCAGTAAGATAAAGTAGAATGTGACCTCCCATAAGTATCTTTGTGCGCGCGCGCGCGCGTGTGTGTGTGTGTGTGTGTGTGTGTGTGTGTGAAAGAAAGAAATATACATGACTTATAAAGATTTCTGGTGAAATGAATTAGGATGTAAAAATTCATCTTCCAGTGGGTAACTTGATGCCCCAGAAACTTTTACAAAAGGTAAAAGTTTTCCTGTGGCTTACTATGTTCACAATGTAAGAATAATGTGTTTCTTTGATCTGTGCTGAATATTCTTGAGCAAAATCATAAAGGCCTTTTGTGAATGTAATTCTGTTTCATGCTAATACAAACACATAGATACAAGTTTTATAATCTTCTCTTTCATATTTCAACCTATGAACTGGGAATATTAGTGTAAGTTGGCAAGAAACTCTTTCCATTTCCAATTTTGGAAGCATTTTAAATACAAATTGTAGAGAGATCTTATTAACACTTGTAGACTTTGCTTTCAGCCATGACAGATGGACAAGGACGTAGAGAAGAGGGCTAAAGCAATAAATTCTTTTTTTTTGCCTTTTGCAAACATTAATAATACAAAGTTATGTAGAGCATTTCAATTCTATAGTCATATTCAATTGTGATGTCTTTTGGCTATTTTGGATTTTGGAAACAAGCAGAGATTAGAATTCTCCCCAGTGAATCATAGTAAATGTTATAACCAAATAACAAAGTAGGAAATACAAATATTTGCTATGGATAATTCAGGAAATAGTTTTGCAAGATTATTAAAAGCTTAGATTTGAGTCAGGTAAACATGATTTGAATCCTGGATGACCATCCATTAACTATTTATTTTACTTTTGGCAAGTTAATTAATTATATAGGTTTTAAGATGTTGAAATAATCCAATATCTGTAAGTCCAGACTAGCAATTGGTGGACAGTAGTGCTCAATTACTATTCTCAATTATTACTAAAGAGAAGTATAAATTTCATTAGTAAAGTAAATAAAGTTGAATAAAAATAACCATGATGTGTATGATTTCACAAATTACATAGATTTTATTTTTAAATAATGATGCTGGCAAGGGTGTAATAGGTATCCGTACATATGAGGTATATGGTTCTTCTAAAAAGCAACATAAGAAAGAAAAATATCTTTTTCTTTGGTCTATTATACTTGTAGTAATCTTTAAAAGATTAAAACCTGAGGCAGCCAAATATTTGTAAAAGAGGATATTTGCAAAATGATTTACATTATAGAAATGTTGGCCAGGTGCGGTGGCTCACACCTGTAATCCCAGCACTTTGGGAGGCTGAGGTGGGTAGATCACGAGGTCAGGAGATCGAGACCATCCTGACTAACACGGTGAAACCCCATCTCTACTAAAAATACAAAAAATTAGCCGGGTGTGGTGGTGAGCGCCTATAGTCCCAGCTACTCGGGAGGCTGAGGCAGGAGAATGGCGTGAACCCAGAAGGTGGAACTTTCAGTGAGCCAAGAGCACGCCACTGCACTCCAGCCTGGGTGACAGAGAGAGACTCCGTCTCAAAAAAAAAAAAAAAAAAAAGAAATGTTGGACACAGCCTAAATATCTAATAAGAGAAGCATGTTAACTAAAATGTCGGTATAACAGTAAAATGCGATAGTACACCAACATTACAATGATATTTGTGAAGATACTGTTAATGCGGTAGTTATAAGTGCATAGATACTTTGAAGGTGGTAGTTACAAGTGCATTAAATAGTACTTAGCCTATGTGGACCACATGGGTTGGAACATGTATCCCAAGCCTAAGCCTATCAGAAAAAAATGTTCCCTTGTCTTAATGATTGTTTTAGGGGCATGCACCAGATCTAAACAGCTCTAATTAGAGTGCACCTTTGATATTTTCCTAGAAATATTGGAACAAATATTTTCTTTTATAAGAGCTTTGGAAAACAATATATCTCTTTGAATACAGTGGTAAGAGGGTGTAAAGTCTGGAACTGATACTAATGGTTTGAGTTCCATACCATAAGGGAAGCTAATATGAGGAAAAGCCAAGTAAAGAAAGTAAATCTGAGAGAAGTGAAAGTAAATAAAACCAGAGCCCAGACGAACTTTTGGTGTGTGCTTGAATCTACTTCTCCTGCTGGATTTTTCAGTTCTATGGCCAATAATATCCTGGATTTGTTTCAGCCAGTTTGAATTGGGTTTACTGACCCTTGAAATATAATAAATTCTAAATGATATACACATGCTATAATACTAAGTCAGGAAGAAATGTGACTCGAAATGATAATATGCAATGTGTTCTCAATTGTGGAAAATGCATATTCACAGAAAACTCTAAAAATGTATAAAAATATTCCTACTTAATGACCAACTATTATTTATTTTTTATTTTTTTACCCATTTTTCAAGTTTCACATTGGGTACTCATTACTTTCATTATCTAAAATATAATATTTATTTTTTCAATCCATATCTTATGAGGCAAACTGGGCAAGTCATTTGGAATAATACATTAAGATTTGTTTTCAGCTACCAAGGCAATAAAATGCTCCTCTTGAAATAGCAAAAAAAAAAAAACCTTTTGTAATTCATAAAAATCTTGGATAATATTTATTTCAGTGAGTTAATCTAGCCTGTCTTCCATGCACACCAGGAATAGGGAAGTTGTTCAGTTGCAGAATGAGATTGATAAATTATCTGTGGTATAATAGAGTACTCTTCAATTTCTACATCTTTATGGAGGATTATGTGCAGCTAAGACAGAAACTTGTTCCCTGCCCCTGGAAAAGATGAGCATTGTCTCTTTCCTGGGGTTACTGAGCTTTAAAAAGTTAATTTTAATTGAAATTTTCACATGGTTTTAATAACAGGAAAATAGCCACTATTATAAATTAATAATAGTGATAATGTCACTATCATCAACTGTTTTTAGATTCAGTAATGGTTCCTTCGTACAGTAAAATGCAATAGGCTGATTTCTGATTAATGCATGGTTATCAAACTCAAATATTATTTCAAAAGTGAGCAACAGTAACAATTCTTCAAAATAAAATTATAATAAAGTGTGTTGCCACAATGTCAAAATCCCACTGCCATAAACACCCACTATTTATCCAAGTGTTTCTACGGCTTTGGCTGTTACATTAATCTCAGTATTGGTAGGCACTATAGAATTGTTCTCTCATCAAAGCAATGAGTGAAAAAGTACAATTATACATTCTCCAAGTCCTTATTTTTAGAGGATGCTACTTTTCTATTAGATTTGGGAGTGATATACCAAAGTGATAGTATTTGAAATATTTTTCTTAACGTCTCTGGCAGTATAATATATACATAGATAACCAGAAAATCTGCCTCATCACAAATATAATGTTTGATATGATGATTTGCAGAATAAAACTCCACTTTTCTTGAAGTTATATGCCCTATGTTTGAAGGGTTCCATCAGACAGAACACTTTATTTGATTAAAACTTGAATGATTTACACATTTACACAGGATTAGTGAGACAGACATGTTCCTTTGAAATTGTGCACTCAGACATAGCTGGGCTCATCAGCCTGTGCATTCCAGCTGGCCAAGACCTGCGAGTCCTTACTCTAAGCCCATTCCTGGTTCTGAATCAAAGGTTAATATTTGGAGTAGCGTATCAATATGTATAATCAATAATGATATTATGACACATCAGCTATTACACATCTGGTATCCTTCAAAACTTCTCTACAGAAAAACTAATTTCAAAATACCGAAAAACAAATAACAAAACAACATTAAAAAATAAAGGTTAGATTTTGAAACAATAGCAATATATTTTTATTAAGTTCTTATTTATCTGCATATGATAGGAATTGTTTTTATGTCTATACCTTTCCCTTAGATTTTAAGAGATTTCATTTTAAAGAATTTTATATTGAAAAATAGCCTTAAAGAAAGACGCTCAGTTGATTACAAAAGCATATTACCAAAAGTCACTAAAGAAAATCCCAAAGCAGCCTGCTTAAGTAAGTATAGTCCCTCAGTCTGTAATGAGTGTGTGAAGAGTGATTTAAGTCTGCTTTCTCGATGTGAAATAACGAGATGGAAAATGTGAATGGATTGCCAATATACTGCTCAGGCACACGTGGAAGGGGGTCCTAGGCCTTCTAAAGTCTAGTTCAAGCTCCCAAACACAGAAACCACGAAGAGTTAATGATAATTGAGATCATATGCTTCTTATCAAAGCTTCCTTAAAAAAAAGCAGCTTAAGGGAAAATTCGTAAATATGTGTCCTAACCACAGTCTACCAATCCCCTTCCGCATTGGAGCCTTTAGCTAATTTGTTGACTTAATTACCTAAGTCACAGGAAGGTTAAACAGAGTGATAATCTGATTTTCTCTGATTGCCGATCACTGCAGAAAGTGGTCTGTGGGACGCAGAAATAAACCTAGAACCTTAGGCTATGTAAAATGGAGAAGTGAGGCAATTATCCAGATAATTCAGGCAAAGTTGACTGTTTACAGTAATCAAATTATCTGGATAAGTACATAACCTACTCTCTGTCTGCCGGAACAATGGCTTTAATCATATCATCTGGTCTGATTAAATAGGTTATTCTTTCTATCTGTATTTAGTGTGAATTATTTCAATTTAATAGTCAAATTCATACATAAAAACCTATTATAATACCCTATAAAAATATCATCCCAAATGGTGGGGATATTAATAATATTTTGTCCAAGTAAAGAATGAGTGCTTGTCTTTAAATAATTAGAAAACATGAGACCACAGAAAGAAAAAAAATGTGGGAAAAACAAATTTACTGTGGTGAGATTAATGCAAAGGCCTGTATGAAAAGTGAGGTAAGAAAAGTTGAAATTATCATGGTAAATGGAAGTTTATTCCATACCATGTCACTAGAAAATTTATATTCTGAAGCTCTCTGATTGTCAAGAGGCACCAAAATAAAATATTTCAATAGAAGATTCAGTTAACTCATTTTCTCACTTTTAATACTTCCTCGTTTTAGACATTTTAGAAAATACAGAAAATTATAAAGAGAACCAAAATCACATTCCAGAGAACACCACTCTTAATGTTAATTGCATCTGTTTTTCTGGACTTTTAAATAATTTTATATGATGGTATTTGAGCTTCTGGATCAAATCAGGAATAATTTTTCAATTACGTACATCAGTTTAAAAAATGGAATTGTAATATACATGCTGTTTTGAAGATGCAGTTTCCATTGGACAATATCTCAGTGTCTTCTTATATCAGTAAATATGTAGACATGGTATCGTTTTTAATACATTTATCTGAATATGACACAGACATAAGCCCTACTTTTGGGCATTTAGGTTATTTCTAATTTTATTATAAACAGCTAAGTGTTGGATATTCTCACACATGCATCTTTACATACTCACCTGATTTAATTTTTTCCTAGCTTAGATTTCTAGAAATGGTATTACTAAGTCAAAGAAAATGAACCTTTTATGGCCTTTAGTATATATTGGTCAACTGAATGCTATACATTTTTTATAACTTTTTTTTTTTTTGAGATGGAGTCTCGCTCTGTCACCCAGGCTGGAGTTCAGTGGCGGGATCTCGGCTCACTGCAAGCTCTGCCTCCCGGGTTCACGCCATTCTCCTGCCTCAGCCTCCTGAGTAGCTGGGACTACAGGCACCCGCCACCACGCCCGGCGAATTTTTCAGTAGAGGTGGGGTTTCACCGTGTTAGCCAGGATGGTCTCCATCTCCTGACCTCGTGATCCGCCCGCCTTGGCCTCCCAAAGTGCTGAGATTACAGGCTTGATCCACCGCACCCAGCACATTTTACAACTTTTAAGTGTCACAAGCTGCGTACAAGAGCTTGTACCTGGTTCCTCACAGCATGTCATCACTAAATAACATCTTAATTTAAAATCAATTAACATCTTAATTTAAAATTTAAAAATATTTTTGGTTCAGCAATTTGATATGTAAAAAAGGCAAATTTCTTGCTATTCTTTGCATTTTATGTAAAATGAATATGTTTTCGTAATTTATTTTCCATTTGTTTTTTATAGTTTTTCTTTTATGAGTCACCTATTTGGATATTTGAATTTTTTATCTTTTGGGATAGTTTTTCATGTTTTAAAAAATAATTTTACCTTCACGTTCTTTTCAATTTCTAAGAGCTTATTTTCATAGTGAGAATATAAAACCTCTGTCTATGGCGATCTTGCAATAATTTTCTCAGTTTTTCAGTTGCCTTATTATATTTTAATTTTTTTTAGTTTAGAAGCTTCTCAAATTTATGTAAACTTACAATCTTTTTCTCTATTGTTTCTTCCTTTTAATCATTGCCTATAAAGTCTTTCATTTCCAGAATAAGCTATGCATATACCCATGTGTTTTTTAAGTGCCAGCACATTTAATTATTATTTTAAAATTTAGATCTTTAATCCTTGTGGAAGAAAAATTCATCACCAATAAAATAAAATATTAGGGCATTTGACTATATTAGTTGTGATTATCCTATCCTGGTTCTTCAAAAGTTGGTGATTTGATACATTGAGATTGGCACCCGAGCCGGGCGCGGTGGCTTACGCCTGTAATCCCAGCACTTTGGGAGGCCTAGTCGGGTGGATCACAGGTCAGGAGATCCAGACCGACCTGGCTAACACGGTGAAACACCGTCTCTACTAAAAATACAAAAAAATTAGCTGGGTGTGGTGGCTGGCACCTGTAGTCCCAGCTACTCGGGAGGCTGAGGCAGGAGAATGGCGTGAACCCGGGAGGCGGAGCTTACAGTGAGCAGAGATCGCACTACTGCACTCCAGCCTGGGAGACAGAGCAAGACTCCGTCTCAACAAAAAAAAAAAAAAAAAAAAAGATTGGTACCCAAGGCACACGGGCTACCTAAAGTGACATTGAAACTGCTCTGGGGATCTCAAAAGTGCTTAACTCAAAGACTGCTATTCAGAATACCTAGGAAATAAAATCATAAACGAGTTCAGAAAGGAAAAACCAAGCTGTGTGCAAAAAAATAGGAACTGAAATCACATTCTTTGATTAATATGGTATTTTGGAAGACATAGAAAGAAAGCATTTTAGGTTCTGAAATAAAGTAATGTAACCTAGACCCTTTAGCCAGCATTCAAATGTGAGTACAGAATGAGAATTTTTTTACTTATAAAGAGGAATTCAGTAATTTTACATTTCAGAAGGATTTTTCTTGAGAAGTTAACTTGAAATGTTTCTGCAAAATAAAAGCATATGAAGTGGAATTCATTTGATTCAAGAGTCAAAGTTTCCTTTTTTTTTCTTTTGAGTCAGAGTCTGGCTCTGTCCCCCAGGCTGGAGTGCAGTGGCACCATCTCGGCTCACTGCAAGCTCCGCCTCCCGGGTTCACGCCATTCTCCTGCCTCAGCCTCCCGAGTAGCTGGGACTACAGGCGCCTGCCACCACGCCCTGCTAATTTTTTTGTATTTTTAGTAGAGACAGGGTTTCACTATGTTGGCCAGGTTGGTCTCGAACTCCTGACCTCGTGATCCGCCCACCTCGGCCTCCCAAAGTGCTAGGATTACAGGCTTGAGCCACCGCGCCCGGCCGAGTCAAAGTTTTCAAACCAGGAAAGCAGTCATGGGACAGTCCATTATAACCGCTATGCAGCAAGATGAGGGCACCCAGTCAACAGGAGCAGGGAGAGAGGATTTGGGAGAGATCTATAAGAAAAAAAAAAAAAAGGTATGCGAAAGGATTTATAGCATCAATAATAGGATAGAGAATTGGAGAATAATAAGTAGTGAATGATAAAGGAAATACTTCAAGAAACTAAATGAAGGACATTAGAAACTTTAAGAGCAATAACTAGTTCTTTCAAACAAGAAAGGAACTCAAATGAAGCATAATTTTGAGCAACTGATGAGGCATAGAAAGGGAAAAGTTCATTTGACACTCATGCTAGGAACAGTCTCCATTGTTGATTTGCCCAAGAGTTGAGGCAATAAAACTCTAAACATGAAAATATAATTCTAGCATATCACTTGACCTAACCATATCATCTTATTTTCATAGTCATAATAATATAAATCCCGCAATTGGTCTCCAACTTTTACAGCCTATTGATAAGAATATGTATCAAGACTTTATGTAGTTGTCAGGCAGAATGAAATTATTCATAATTTTGATAATGTACAACTAAAATGTAGTTGACAGAAAAATGGGAAATAGAGAAAAGGTAGAGAAATACTGGGGCCCCATTTTACAAAGTAGGAATGAAAAAGTACTGTGAAAAATTGATAGCATAAGAATCAGAGCTATAAGTATGTATATTAAAGGTTATAAAGGTAACCAGTATAAGAACTAACAAATAATTTGTAAATTCTGATATGTGTAAATAGATGGGGAATGGGATACAGTAGGTGAGTGAAATCCTTATTTTCCATGTTGGAGAGCTAATAGGTATTGTCTTAATTAGATAAAACTGTAAATAGAAGTTCAAATACTTATAGTTATGAAAGTAAGCATCATAAAAATTATAGAATGCATGCTGTGGGCAAAGGGCATAATTGTTGCTTTTCACTAACTTTTCTGTAGTATTTGACTTGTTATCAAGTATCTGCAGTGCTTTGATAAAACTCAAACCTAACAATAAGAAATGAAAAAATGCCTAAGAAAATTGTAATCACAATAAGTATGTCATCACACATGCTAAAACTTTTCTGGAAAGATACAAACTGGCCATGCCAATAAAAGGTGAATGGAACTTAACCGAGGAGTATGGCAGAGGAATGGCTAGGTTATCTGTAGCAGATAGTTTCTCTGCATTTAGCTGAAAGCATGGTTGTCCAGAATTAAGGCTATTTCTCAGTCTCTCTTAACAGCTGGCAACGGTCATGTAACTAAGTTCTGGGTAATGATATGTTGAGTGGGAGTGGTGTGTGCAGTATTCTGATTGAGCCTGTGGAGGGAAGCATGTGCTCTTCACGTCCTGTGTCCTCCCTTCTAGCTGCCTGCAACATAAACTTATAATGAATTTAAATTAGGAAAAATCAAGATTAGACAAACTTCCTTGCTCTAGTTCATCAGCAATGAATAATAGAACTTAAACATAGGTATTTTGACACAAATTATCCACTAAGCATATAATTCAAAATATTCGATTGAATTCTTTACTCCCACAATAATTTAGCATTCGAAAACATTAATTTGCTGAATAGAAATTGGCTTTTGGATGAGTTAGGGCATTTACTAAAAGGTTCCTTTATTACTGAAGAGTGGTTAGTAGACTGAAACACTCCGATAATTTGAAATTATTAATTTTATGAGACGATCTTTAAAATCAAATTATGCTTTCAGATTTTTCAGGTCAAAATTTGTATTGTAATTTTATTATAATCATGTTAGAATTAAACACACATCCAAGACAATCTTGAAAGACAGACACAATTGGAAGAGTCACACTCCCTCATTATAAAACTTACTACAAAATTATAGAATTCAAGACCATATGATACTGGCAGAAGGATAAACATATAATCCAATGGAATGTAATTGAAAGCCCAGAGATAAATCCATACACGATAAGTTAATTTTCAGCCAGGTGCCAAGACCATTAAATGGGAAAAGAATAGTCTTTTCTTCTAGGGATTTTATGGTTTTAGGACTAACATTTAAGTCTTTAATCCATCTTGAATTAATTTTTGTATAAGGTGTAAGGAAGGGATCCAGTTTCAGCTTTCTACATATGGCTAGCCAGTTTTCCCAGCACCATTTGTTAAATAGGGAATCTTCTCCCCATTCCTTGTTTTTGTCAGGTTTGTCAAAGATCAGATAGTTGTAGATGTGTGGTATTATTTCTGAGGGCTCTGTTGTGTTCCATTGGTCTATATCCCTGTTTTGGTACCAGTACCATGCTGTTTTGGTTACTGTAGCCTCGGCCTCGAAGTATAGTTTGAAGTCAGGTAGCATGATGCCTCCAGCTTTGTTCTTTTGGCTTAGGATTAACTTGGCAATGTGGGCTCTTTTTTGGTTCCATATGAACTTTAAAGTAGTTTTTTCCAATTCTGTGAAGAAAGTTATTGGTACCTTGATGGGGATGGCATTGAATCTATAAATTACCTTGGGCAGTATGGCCATTTTCATGACACTGATTCTTCCTATCCAAGAGCATGGAATGTTCTTCCATTTGTTTGTATCCTCTTTTATTTCGTTGAGCAGTGGTTTGTAGTTCTCCTTGAAGAGGTCCTTCACATCCCTTGTAAGTTGGATTCCTAGGTATTTTATTCTCTTTGAAGCAATTGTGAATGGGAGTTCACTCATGATTTGGCTCTCTGTCTGTTATTGGTGTATAAGAATGCTTGTGATTTTTGCACATTGATTTTGTATCCTGAGACTGTGCTCAAGTTGCTTATCAGCTTAAGGAGATTTGGGGCTGAGACAATGGGGTTTTCTAGATATATAATCATGTCATCTGCAAACAGAGACAATTTGACTTCCTCTTTTCCTAATTGAATACCCTTTATTTCCTTCTCCTGCCTAATTGTCCTGGCCAGAACTTCCAACCCTATGTTGAATAGGAGTGGTGAGAGAGGGCATCCCTGTCTTGTGCCAGTTTTTAAAGGGAATGCTTCCAGTTTTTGCCCATTCACTATGATACTGGCTGTGGGTCTGTCATAAATAGCTCTTATTAATTTGAGATACATATCAATACCTAATTTATTGAGAGTTTTTAGCATGAAGGGCTGTGAATTTTGTCAAAGGCAATACCATTTAGGACATAGGCATGGGCAAGGACTTCATGTCTAAAACACCAAAAGCAATGGCAACAAAAGCCAAAATTGACAAATGGGATCTAATTAAACTGAAGAGCTTCTGCACAGCAAAAGAAACTACCATCAGAGTGAACAGGCAACCTACAGAATGGGAGAAAATTTTTGCAATCTACTCATGTCACAAAGGGCTAATATCCAGAATCTACAAAGAACTCAAACAAATTTACAAGAAAAAAACAACCCCATCAAAAAGTGGGTGAAGGATATGAACAGACACTTCTCAAAAGAAGACATTTATGCAGCCAACAGACACAAGAAAAAATGCTCATCATCACTGGCCATCAGAGAAATGCAAATCAAAACCACAATGAGATACCATCTCACACCAGTTAGAATGGCCATCATTAAAAAGTCAGGAAACAACAGGTGCTGGAGAGGATGTGGAAAAATAGGAACACTTTTACACTGTTGGTGGGACTGTAAACTAGTTCAACCATTGTGGAAGTCAGTGTGGCCATTCCTCAGGGATCTAGAACTAGAAATACCATTTGACCCAGCCGTCCCATTACTGGGTATATACCCAAAGGAATATAAATCATGCTGCTATAAAGACACATGCACACATATGTTTATTGCGGCACTACTCACAATAGCAAAGACTTGGAACCAACCCAAATGTCCAACAACGATAGACTGGATTAAGAAAATGTGGCACATATACACCGTGGAATACTATGCAGCCATAAAAAATGATGAGTTGATGTCCTTTGTAGGGACATGGATGAAGCCTGAACCCATCATTCTCAGCAAACTATCGCAAGGACAAAAAAACAAACACCGCATGTTCTCACTCATAGATGGGAATTGAACAATGAGAACACTTGGACACAGGAAGGGGAACATCACACACTGGGGCCTGTTGTGTGGTGGGGGCAGGGCGGAGGGATGGCATTAGGAGATATACCTAATGTAAATGACGAGCTAATAGGTGCAGCACACCAACATGGCACATGTATACATATGTAACAAACCTGCACATTGTGCACATGTACCCTAGAACTTAAATTATAATAAAAATATACATATCTAAAAAAAAGAATAGTCTTTTCATCAAATAGCCATACGACAACTAGATATTGTTATGCAAAAGAATTAAGTAGGGCTCTTACCTCACGTCATAAAAAATTAACTCAAAATGGAATAAAGACTGAAATCTAAGAGTTAAAACTACAAAACTCTTAGAAGAAAACATACGGGTAAATTTTGATACCTAGGATTATGCAGTGGTTTCCTAAATGCCATACCAAAAGCACAGGATACAAAAGAAAAAAAATATAGATAAACTGGACAATAACACTAATGAAAAAGGAAAAAGACAACCCAAAAAATGGGAGAGGATATTTACAAGTCATATATCTGATAACAGTCTGCTATCCAGAATACACAAAGAACTGTTACAACTTAATAATGAAAAGACAGTAACCTAACTCTAAAAGGGGAAAGGACTTGAGTAGGCATTTTTCCACAGAAGATGTGTGAATGACCAAACAATACACGAGAATAATCTCAACATCATTAGTCATTAGGGAAATGCAGATAAAAACCAAACACCACATGTTCTCACTCATAAGTGGAAGTTAAACATTGAGAATACATGGACACAAGGAGGGGAACATCACACACTGGGGCCTGCCGGGGGTTGGGGAGCTAGGGGACGGATAGCATTAGGAGATGCTATCCTAGGGACAGCTATGTTTAGGGGCAATACCTAATGTAGATGAAGGGTTGATGGATGCAGCAAACCACCATGGAATGTATATAGCTAAGTAACAAAACTGTACATTCTGCACATGTACCCCAGAACTTAAAATATAAAAAAACCTTGAGATAATTATTCATAACTACTGGATTGGTTACAATATAAAAGATAGACATTAAAAAGTATTGTTGAAGATGCAGAGAATTTGAAGCCCTCATAAATTACTGGTGAGAATGTAAAATGGTGCAACCACTTTCCTCAAAAAGTTAAATAAAGAGTCACCATATGACCCAGGAATTCTACCCCTAGGGATATACAAAACAGAACTGAAAATATATGTCCACACAAAAACTTATACATAAATGTTCATAGCAGCATTATTCAAAATAGCTAAAAAGTGAAAGCAACCGTCTACCAGTGAAGAGTGGATACACAAAATGCAATGTATCCAAACAATGAAATACTATTGAAACTTTAAAAAGAATGAAGTACTGATACAAGTTACAACATGAATGAACCTTGAAAACCTTATGCCAAGCGAAAGACATCAGTCACAAAAGGTCTCATATCACTGGAGTCCATTTACAGAAAATGTTTAGAATAGGCAAATTCTGAGACAGAAAGCGGAGAAAATATTACCACAGGTTGGTGAGGATTGAATGGGGAGTGACTGCTAATGGGGACAGAGTGTGACATCGAGGAGATGAAAATGGCTTGGAATTAGAGATTGGTAATGGCTATACAGTTTTGTGAATATACTGAAAACAACTGAATTGTGTTTTGAAAAGTATTATGATATTTGAATTACTTTTTTAAAAAGCATACAGTAAGCACATATCATATCAGGAAAGAATAGGCATCTATTGCTTTGGTGGTCATTGTATTCTTCCAAGCATCATGAAGAAATAATTAAAACAGATTCAGGTAAATCAAAGGCTTGCACTTAATTTTATCCAATTTAAAATCTTTTTTAGTAATTTTTTTCCTGTTGCCATATATGTTACTCTTTCTTTCAAAACTGTAGTACTTAAAAAAAAATTCTTGTGTGCAATTTGAGAATGAAAGGCTCATATTAGCTTTAACTGCCAGTGGTGTAGACCTGCTGGCACCATTAACAAAAGGGGAGTATTCTGACACTCGGGAAAGATGCTCTTATTTCCCTGGTCCACAAAGAGCCAAAGGCAAGCCCTATTATTAGAGCCAGTGAAGCCAGATTCACCATATGATTAATCACCCAAGTAGAGGCAAAAATTCGGGTTGGATTGCACCTAGTGTGTGGGTCAGAAAGCTTTTCCTGAGCCTGTTAAGGGTTTCAGGCTTGTAATTTCCTCCTTCTACAATAAACTCTCTTCTACCATGCTGTAAAAAAAAAAAAAAAAAAAAAAAAAAAAAAAAAAAAGTTTGAGCAATGAATCCTCTTGGAAGCAAAGTGGTTGCCAAAATATTAGACCAGGGAAATGACAAGAGGACTTGATTTTATTCTTTAGCTACACACCACGCTTCAAATACCTCAAGCAGGATTTAAAAAGACATCTGTAAATTTCAGTTTCATCATTTTCAGTTTTTGCCATTACAACTCCTCTCTCTCTCTCTCTGTGTGTACATATATGTATATATACACATACATATATACATTATATATGCACACAAACAGAGATTGAGGGAGGGAGGAGAGAGAGAGAAAAGTAATGTGGTATTGCATGGCAAGGTCATAGTTTAAAAATATCTTGCCTTTTCCCAAAGTCTTTAAAAATATCTGCAATCAACTAAGCAACCAATTACTGTACATCCCAAATGCATGTTTTCACAGCTATTTTTAGGGGCAAGATTCAGTCACGACACATCCTGTTCACTCAAAACAACAGACAGCCGTAGAGGGCAGCTAATGAGTAGGTAGCCAAATGACAATGTCTCCTTACTTTTGACTTTGCTTCCAAGGCCCGAGTGGCTGCCTGACCGTCTCCATTCTGGCGTCAAACAGTCCCCCTGCAGTATGCAGACAATTTAAATTATTACAAGGCAGTGTTGCAAGTATGAGCCCTGGCACAAAATAAAGTAATTACGTTCAATTAGCAGTCCCCAAAGTGATGGTCCAATACTAAGAGCTTTAGATGTTGCCTTTTGTTGACTTACAGAAGCCAGGTAATGAGTGAAACTTCAAAGTGTAAGAGACTAAATTACTGCTTAATTAGTGGAAACTAGATCAGAAAACATGGCAAAAGAGAAAAAAAGAACACATACCCACAATTTTCTTTTGTTGTAGGAATTCAGATAATATGCTCCATTTCCCAAATAACAACAACTGAATACCTCAATACAGGAATGTTCTGAGGAAAAACCCACGGGAATGACGTTGTTGGAAGTGTTTTCTGGGAAAAACATTGAAGTTGATGCCATATCTGCACCCCTAGTGACGTGTCTTCTCCTTTTAACGAAAATCAACGTTTCTTGTTTGATGTTTAAAAAGTAAAGTTAAATAGAATTATATTAGATATTTTCTAAATCCCACTACGGGTCCCATCAGTATCTTTTTTGCATAGTACACTGATAAGTTTGCTTCTTGGAAGAACAGTCTTGAACTCAAATATGGCCAAATTCTGAAAAATGAAGAAATATAGGGAAACTACCTTTGCTGATAATTAAAATATAATTTATGTTTTTTAAGTATATATATTTATATATATACATATAATTTACTACACAAAAAAGGTGACATTGTCTCGCTGTGAAATAAAGATGGTTAGTCAATAAGCAGGTTGAGGCAAATGGTTAAATTTGTAATCACTTATTATACCAAAATATATTTCAGATGGATCAGAGATTTAAATAAGAAAAATAAAACTAGCAACTTAATAAATGTTTAAAGAAAAATCCAAGAATTAACCATTCTAAGAATTATACCAAATCCTGACCATAAAAAATAGATAATTTTTATTTACTGTAATATTGAAATTATCTATATTAAAATTTAAAATTATCTATAATAATAATAATAATAAATAACAAACAAAGAACATGTATTTACCATAAGTACTACACACAGAGTAGGCTAGTGTCTTTAATGCATAAAGACCAGCAACACATTTACAACGAATTTAGTAACAAATAACCAACAGAAAATATAAAAAATATCAATAGAAAATAAAATGAGCAAAGATTAGAAACAACAGGAACAACAAAAAAAAGCCTTAAACGTGAGATGAATCTCAACCTCACCTACAGTCAGACAATGCCAAAAGTAATCTACCATTTTTGATTTATCAGATTTGCAAATTTCAAAGTTCAAAACATTTTGTGCCTGAGAGTCTAGGGATGCAGACAACTCATACACAATTAGTGAAATGGGTTCAACCTCTATACAAGGCAATTTTGCGATACTATCAAAAAATGTAAAATTTAAATACCGTTTGACTTCTAGAATCTTCCTACATATACAAAGGACATGTACAAAGATATTCATTCAGCTTATTTATAATAGCAAAATAAAAACAATATAGATGTCTAATAAAAAAATGACTAATAGAGTACACGAAGCTGGTACTATATACTCTATATGTACTGAATGTAATTGTATGATGTTAAGAAAAAGCATGATGCTCTCAGTAGCATAGGAGACTATTATCTGTAATAAAAGCAGTAATACACATATACTGTCGTCCATCTCTGGAAAAGTATCTAGTAAAAGTCTTGGGAAAAAGAGATGGGTAGGAGAGAAACCTTAGACTACATTTTTCATATTATACCAAGTTTATGTATTTTATATTCACATAAACACATTAATTGAAATGCTCAAGGGAACATTTTAATATAATGTTCCTTTCCAAAGTCTTGGGTCTGCTTTAATGAATTGAATTATAATCTGATAGCTCCAAAATTTATAGGTATGAAACTCAGAGTAGTCCTTGAACTCTATGTGCAATAAATGAATTTTCTGACTGGATGAACTGCTTATGTCCTCTGGTTAGAAGACAAATATTAAAAGAAATTGATGAATTATTTATTTTAATCATAACTTCCATCTTTACCTTCTTCTCTCTGCCTTCTCCATCCTTTATTCCATATTCAAGTTGCAAAAAAGAGAAAACTAGACAAAAACTTAAAACTCTGTCTTTATAAATTGAACATTGATATAAAACCAAGACACAGTAATTTTTTACATGGGTAATAATAGAAAAATAATCTGATGATTGAATCATAACCTCCTTTTACTCATTTATGAATAGTTATATAAATCTTTAACACCAGAGCCTTAAAATAAATTATTCATTTCATTCCCTAGATGAGACACTATTAGGCTTATGTCTTCTTATATGCCCCATAAAGTAATAAAGAAAAATGGTTTTCAAGAGTTTATTCTTCTACATCCTATCTTAATTTGTGAAATCACCTTTCTAGTTACTGATAGAAATGTCTGTTGTCATTTAAATAAAATATATGTATCTGATTGATTGAGTACTTCATATTTTATATAGCTACTGATTGTGTGTAACATGTAAAATCTGTATCTTCATCATGCCAAGGTGGGGAAATATTTCCCCAATGGAAAGACTGTATCTTCATTTAATTCTCATCCACTTTCTATTCCAGAAACATTTGGGCAAATTGAGTAGTTAGGTAATGACCAAAATAGGTCAATTAAATTCCAAACCTCTCTCTTTCCCTAACTTTACCATGAGGAGGAAGAAGTACACAAATTCAGATCATTGCTTCTTCTAAGTATGCTGAGGTTTTTATTTACACAAGTGCTTTTCCAGCTACAGTGTTTCCTGATTACTTTTAAGAACAATAATCCTCACATACCCTTTGAGCAAGCAGTCCCAGATTTAAGAATCTATCCTATCATAATAAAAGCAACAGACAAAGAATATGAGCTATAAAAAGAATCATTTCTACATTATTGATAGTGACAAACCCTGAAAACAACCTGTATGCCCAAGAACAGGAGAAAAATGATGACATATTCATATGATAAAATATTATGGAACTATTAAAAAGCAGTGAGATATGTGTTATTAAATACATGTGTAATAACTTCACTCTCATAAAAACAAACTTCAACCAAAAACCCAAAAACCTATTACGTCAAATATGTATGTAAGAGAATGTACATGTTGTATGACCAAGGAGAAAGGTGGAAGAATACACATCAAGCTCTTATCACGTATCACTTGAGGTGACGGAGTATATCAGTTAGGTTGCCTTTAGCTGCAGATACTAGAGATCCAAATTAAAATTGATTTCAAAAGTAGGGAAATAAATTGGAATAGAAATCTATTGTGGTAATCCAGCCGGAGAATGATTTCAGGCTAAGTGTCTCTCTGACTGTGTTCTCCCTTGGCTGTTTCCTTAGCATTGCTTTTTTTCTTCTTTTTTCATTCTGGAAAAATATCCAATGCAATCCTTTGTTTTATATCTATATTTCTAAGGCAACTGTCTAATTTATCACTTACCTGGAAAATTCTGGAGAGTAAAAGGTAATGCAATTAATACTCACTTTAGGACAGTGGGCATAAACTGGAACTGTCCTAGGCAAACAAAAATCTATGGCTGTCTTTCACATGTCACAACACCCAAGGGAAAAGAGAGACGGCCTCTTCCAGAGGTCTACCTTAAGAGAGAAACTAATTTCTCAGAAGCCCCATGTTCTCTTTAAGATTCACTGGCCTGAATTGAGTAATTTCACTATTCATGATCCAAGCCCTATGGCTGGTGGATTGCCTAACGTTGACTGTGTTTTAGACTAGCCCCTCATTCATTGGATAGAAGGATGAGTAATTTTGAACCAATAATTTTCAAAGTGTGGTCAGGGGACCTCTAGGGATCCCTGGGACCCATTCTTCATAAAATAAGTTATTTTTAACATAAAATGGGTTTATTGTCAGGCATGGTGGCTCATGCCTATAATCCTAGCTACTTGAGAGGCTGAGCCAGGAGGATCGCTTGAAGCCAGGAGTTAGAGACTAATGTGAGCAACATAGTGAAAGCCCATCTTTGAAAAATAAACATAAAGAAAATTAGTCAGGCACAGTAGCACACACATCTGTAGACCACCTACCCAGGAGGCCGAGGTGGGAGGAATACTTGAGTCCAAGACATTGAAGACCAGCCTGGGTGATATGGCAAGATTTCCTTCTAAAAGAAAATGACGTTTATTCTTACTATTTTAAAAATAGTTATTTTAACTGCTAACATAGTAAATATTAATAGATATGACCCAGATAAACAAAAAATAGTTGGAATCCTCAGTAATTCCAAGAGGGTGAAGGGGTCCTGGGAACAAAAAGTTTGGAAATTCTACCTTAGACCAGTCATGTGAACTCACCTGGGGCTTGGCATTTTAATCCTAGACATTTTAATATAATTTGAGTAAAATTTACTATAACCTAATTTCTACATACTGATCGTAATATTTACTAATGTTTAAAGTAAATTTTGTCTCTGAGTTTAAGAAATCTAGAAAATTTAGGTTCTTCTATGAAGATAAACAGTTTATTTCTAGAACTTTGTAATAGTGCTAGTTAAATATTGTTTATTAAATTTGTTAAAACATTTTTATTACATTAAATCAATTTTTGAACTAGCACTGTCTCTATTCCTAGCCTGGTTTTTAGAATAAAAATTAATATGTGTGTCAGAAAATTTTGAAAGAAAGATAATTAGGAACTATTGAATATTTTTCTCCATTACTAATGATGGAAATTTAATTTTGTCAAATGCCTCCACCATTAATTAAGATCATATTTTCCCCTCCCATGTTAATAGATTTTATACTACTGAATCATCCTTACATTTCAGGTTTGAATCACACTTCATTATTTTGTAACATACCTGAAATATACTGCTAAACTATTTGTTAATATTTATTTATATGATCTTTACACCTATATTCAAATATGCAATTACTCTGTGGTTTGATCTTTAGTATCTATGTTTGCCAGGTTTAACCTCAATGTTATACTTTAAAAACACAAGTAAAAAGGTTTTTTATGTTCTGAAAAAAACCTATAAATGGAAAAGGAAGACATTTATTTATAAAACTATGATATATACTTAGTATGACAGGCATTATTCAAAGCATTATCAAATACTAGTTTATTTAATCCTTATAACAACACTATGTAGTAGGTATTATTATTATTTCTATTTTATAGGTAAGAAATGGAGGCACAGAGAAGATAAGTAACTTGGCCAAGATAACACAGCTTATAAATGGCAAAATTAGGTAAAATTTGACTCCAGATGGCCTGAGAGTTCACGCTCTGACGCAGTTTGAACCTTGAACTTCCTTTTGTGGTTGACTTTTTTTTTTTTTTTACATTTTTTAGTTTTTTCTAGGAGCTCTATGATTTCCTTTATGGGTAAAAATTATTCATCCAATGTGGCAAATTTTGCTTTGAGTTTTGCAAATGAGTTGACTGAAGGCTTCTGAACAGATGAACAGTTTAAAGCATCTGCTTAAGATGAAAATTTAAGCATCACTATTCCTCTGTTTAAAAACATCTACTGAACACTTCATATGACTCAGACACTGATTTGGATAAGGGAAGTATAGTAGTGAACACTCACAAAAATAGATCACATCTCTGTTCTCATAGCAATTATGTTCAAATGAGACAAGACACAGAAAACAAATAAACGAGTAGTAAGTGCCAAGAGAAAAATAAAATAGGACAAGAAGACACAGGGTAATGGGAGAGAGAACAGACTGTTTTAGACAGTGTGTCAGGGAAAATCAGAATGAAATGATGGAGCCAGCCATGTGGATAGGTATCTGGGGAGAGTATTCCACCAGCAAGGGAAAATACGTCAGCAGTAATGTGAGTGTAGCATTCTAGAAGCAGTGAAGAGGACTATATGGCTGGCACAGTATGACAGAGGAAAACGTGGTAAAGGAAGTAATTAAGAGGTTTCTGGGGGCTGACTTATGTAGGATTTTGTAGGCCACAGTAAGAACTACTTTATTTCATTGAGATGAAAAGCCATAAGAAAACTTTGAGCAGAATGGCATAAATGGAATTACATACTCAAAGACATTCTTCTGACTCCTAATTGAGGAAGAATCTATGATGGAGCCAGGCTGAAAAGAAGACAGAATTGAATTGGTATTGCAATCTTTGAGGAAATAGTGGCTATCACTAACTTGATAGCGGTGGAAATGATGAGAAGCACTTCAGTTCTGTGTATAATTAGAAGGTAGAGCTGACCAGAATCTTTGCAGAATTAGCTATAAAAGGAAGAAATCAAGGATGACTCAAAAATTTATGATTTCAGCAGCTGTAAGGATGCCAGGCTGTTTCTTGAGTGGGAAAGCCCAGAGAAGGAGCAAATTTAAGGAAAAAGATTAAAAATTTGATTTTGCCCTTGTTAATTTTGAGGCAATGTATTGGTTCTTACTGCTGTAATATAACAAATTACCACGAACTTAATAGCTTAAAGCAACACAACCTAATTTTCTTGTAGTTTTATAGGTTAAAATGTTGGCATGTGTCTCACTGGGCTAAAATTAAGGTAGTCACAGGGTCTGCCTTCCTTTTGGAGGCTGTAAGGAAGAATCTGTTTTCTGGCATTTTCCAGTATTTAGAAGCTTCTTGCTTTCTCTATCTCAGGAGACCTCTTCCATCTTCAAAGCCAGTCAAGAAGGATTGAGTCCTTCTCACACTGAATCACTCCAACCCTTCTACCTTATTCTTCCACTTTTAAGGACCTTTGTGATTATACTGGGCCCATGAAGAGATAATCTCCCTATATTAAAGTCAGCTAATCAGCAACCTTAATTCTATCTGCAACCTTAATTTTCATTTGCCATGTAAAGCAACCTATTCACTAGTTCCAGGAATTAGAATGTGAACGTTTTGCAGGGAAGATTATTCTGCTTAACATAGATGCCTATTTGACATCCAATAGACTTATAGTAAAATACCATATCTTTTACTTTCTTAAAAAAGAAATACATAAAGAAGCAGGATAGAGGGTTAAATCAGTTTTGTTGCTCTATAAAAATGCAGAATTACCAAACCAGCTTTTAAGGCAAATTTTAATTCTAAAGCACTTAAATAAAATAAAATTTTATTTTACAAAATTGTATAGCTGTGGTAATTCTAATAGGTACAAATGTATTGGTCATCAGATTTTGTGCCGAGTGTTGTTTACCCAGTTAAGCCCTTAAAAATGGTGCTTTTGAAAAAAAAAAGTTGCTTAAAAGCCCCTAAAAAAAGCCTTTAATTCTTAAGTCATAAAATTGAAAGTATGTAGTGCTATGTTATATTTTAAAAGTGCTGTTTACAATCCAGCATATATAAATTAATCATGAAAAGTCCACCAGAAGATAAAATAAAAAGGGTTTTATTCTTATTAAGTAAAATATCCTTGCTAATATTTTGATTATGTACTTTGTCATATGCATATAATTATAAATACATGAATAGTTACACACACAGAGATTTATATTTATGTATGTTTAATGTATTTACAGTTTTAAATCTGCTTACTTATATAGGAAGCACTGCTTCATTTTACTAATATTCTTCATACCATCATATTTAATGGTATCATAATATTCCATTGAGTCATAATTTACTTAACCAATTACCATTATCAGATACTTGGATTTTCAATTTTACTCTAAATATCACTAACATGAACAAACTTGTATTGAAATCATTGCATGTATCTAGTGACTGATTCTTGGGATAAATCCCTGAAGGAAACACTATTGTGACAAAGTTTATTTATATTTTCTAAAGCTTTCAGTATAAAATGAGAACCATTATAGTCTCTGAAACAAATACCTCAATCAATTTAACTGAATCTTATTTTAAGAGAATACACTTGATTTATCATCAACTTCTCATATAGAAATTTCAAATAAGGATATAAAAGCCTTTGAATTTAAAATTGTGAAAATTATTAATATGTCAGGACTAATAATTATTAACATTTCAAAAGAAGCTTTGGGGAGCCCTTTTATTCTCTTGTCAACAAATGTAAAGCACTATTACTAAATTTACATTGAGAAGACATATTGCCACTTTTTTCGTCTGCTTCTACTATAAACGACAAAAGAGAAACTATAGGAAATAGTAATATTTATAAAATGGTAAGTACTTAGTAAGTGCCTACTAAGCTTTAGGCAGTGCACTGAGCATCTATATTTATTATCTTAAACCTTGCATAAAGCTTGAGTTAGGTAATAGTATTATTTCCATTTCAAAGATATAAAAACCCAGGTCTAGAAAGGCAACAAATTAGTCCACCCAGTTAGTAAATGGGGGAGCTAGGATTCAAAATCAGGGACATCTGACACTGGAGTCCTGTCTCCTAAAGTAAAATTCTGTGCTTTCTTGACTTTCTCCTCCGGGTGTTAGCAGCAGTAACAGTAGTAGTATCATTCATTCATTCATTTGCTCATGAGGTTATTTAGTACTGTTTATGCTCCAAGATCTCTGCTAGTTATTTGGGAGATTATAGGGAACATCATAGAGGCACTGATCTCTTGGAGCTTACAATCTTTTAGAGATGGCAATTATTTATTCAACTGGTAATTCCACTAGAGTATATTGAGTGTTATGTTGGTGGAATCACAGAGTGCTACATAACTGTGTGTCCTCTGCACTCCCAGTATTTTATACTCATCTTCATTGGCCTTGTTACATTGAAAAATGAATTTTCACCTGTGTGCTGGTTGTCCTTTATAAACTATAAACTTCTTAATAGCGGGCATCTTACCTGATTTATGTTTGTGACCCTAGCACCTAGCATAGTTCCAGGCACATAGTAAGTGGGTGCCTAATAAATGTGTTTTTTTCTGAAATACTCATTGATTATAACTAGTCTCTAAATAAGCAGTTTGTGAGTCCTGATTCTGTTACTCTCAATAATTTATTATTGGTAAAGTGAAACTGTTAATTATGTGATTATACTAATCAAATGAAGTTTTTGGAATTAAAAATAATGCCATCATTCACTCTCTAATTCAACACGTATTTTGTCCACTTACCACATATTACTTTAGGTAGGGCACTAAGGACAGAAATCAGGCCCTGAGCTTACATTTAGGATTTTGACTTAAGTGGAAAAGATAAGACAAGCTTATAACAAAATACATAGATGACCATTCAGGAACTTATTATGTATGTGTATGCGTGAGTGTGTGTGTGCGTGCAAGAAATTCTGTATCCATCCTCAGAAGAGTGACTATTAGAAGGAATGGGAGAGTGACTCATTGAGAGTGGTTAGGCCCCCCTTTCAGTCTTTTCTAATTGACTACCTAAGCTTTTCAGATCAATCACCAGCATGTGAAATGAACTCTTCATGATGGATAGATCTCTCAGGACATGGAGGACATAAAGACTGCGGGTTCCATGTGGGTGGGTGTTTGAGCCCTTTGAGATCCAGAGGTTCCACTGTGGCTTTCCAGATGTGGTACCCAGATGGACTGGACATTAGCACTGAGGCCTGGAGCCAGGGCAAGCCATAACCAAGCTGGTTATGAAGGAATGAAATCACACTCAGAGCCACTGTCCTTCAAAAAACCAGGCTGGCCTATGCAGGGACATAGGATGAAAGCAGCAATAGGCAGAGGAAGGAAGACCCAACAATGCAGTTGTTGTTCTGTGTGCAAGCAAGGGTTGGTGGTGGCAAACCCGGCAATGTCAAGATTCTTCCAAGGCAAGACGTTCAGAGGCTCAGAGCACTGAAAAGTTTAAGAAACTCTCACTCACTTATCCATATGTGAATCAAAGTTAAAATAATACTAAACTATAAAATGCTAAACTTGTGTGCATGCTAAAATAAAAATACTTTCTATATTTGTAGATGAAAAAACTATTAAAAAAATAAAGTAAACTTTCCTCACCTTGTTGATTCTCTATTTTGCTGGCAGTCTAAACCTCTGCTTTCTTACTCTGCATAAAGGGTAAGCACTAGCCCTTTTGCTCTGGAGAAGGGAAGCTGGGGGACCTGTTTTCTTGACTGATTTTTTTGTATTATCCAAGATGGTAAACAGGTGGCCTTAAGAATGTGGTTCTGGACTTCCTGCTAACCTTAAACTGTTTTATATTTCTAGAACCTCATTCTGATAGAATATGATAAATAAACAGTGTGATTTTATTCACACCCTGAATGGTACAAAACAATTCATATTTATTATAGTTAAAACATAAGGGAGAAAGTGCCACGAAGTATATGAGAGGTTTGAATAAATTATTAATAGAAATTCAGAAAATAGATGCAGTTACATTAGGAATCTGAAAAGATTTATAGAAGACTTCGCATTTTGGCTTTAAGTGTAATGGAAGTGCAGGGATAACAGATGTAAAGAACAATGTCTAATTCTAGGGCTGAGAGAATACTTAAGGAAGGAGCAAACTTGGGCGAACTTCCCTCACCAAGGCTGAGATCCAGACTTCTTTGAGGAGTGTGGCTGTGCCCAATGAATGGTGAAGTTTACTGAGTGCTGCAGGCAGTAACTATAAAGCTGGAAGCCACTCACTGGGGACTTGCTGAGAAGCTGCCCACTGGAGTGCTGGCAAGACTCACTGGAAAACTTTCATGGTTGCTCTGGCAAAACTCTTTGGAAGGGGGTGCACCACTGAGTCTCCTCAAACCGGTGGTAGGAGAGCTGCAGTGAGTTGTTGAAGCAAGATACACGGCAACTGAACAAGGAGGAGAAACTCTCTTCTCTTGCAGTGTCCCCTATTCCCCCACATATTCTACTGACAATGGCTGGCTTACAAAGAGGAACACTTACAGGATCCTACACCAGGGCAAAAACAGTGGATTTGGAGCTAAGAGGCAATACATCAATATAATTCACACAGTGGCAATGTATGTGTATGTATCTCAAGATTATGAAGAGTTGCCCATTTTCCTCTTATCTTCAGGCTATAAAGTATCAGAATAAAACTTATCTGCCGTGAGCTGAAAACCTGTTTTCCAATTATTACATTAAGGCACATGTTATTTATATCTATAGCTCCTTTTGTCAACTCAGTAGCACACTTCTAGGTTTTCTCCATGGGGCTTAGATGGCTGTATTTATTGGCTTGGGGTAATGAAGTGGAAATTGAACAAAGCTTCAATTTCAGTAATTATACCTGTTTGCCTGTACTATCTCTTATATATTGCTCCTTCCACTTGAATCCGCTATATACTTACCCTGAATTCCCCATAGTATCTGGCAAATGGTACTTAGGAAATTTTTAAAAAATTGAATCAGATCCGAATGAAGAGTAAGTGATGAAAACCACAAGCTTTGGAGTCAGACAGACCCGTTTAAATTTTAGATCTGTCACTTAGGTTTTGTGTGACCCTGAGTACATTACTAATATCTAACTTTTTTAGCCACAGTTTTTCCATCCATAAAATGAGGAATATTAAACCTTTCCTGTATGGTTGCTGTGAGTATTAAATGTGGCTACCTATAAAAACTGTAGCCTGGCACATAATAAGTCCTTGACAAATGGAAGCTATTGTTAGTAGAGGGAATTTCAAGTTGCATTGATTCTTAAAATGAATGAAAAGATGACAGATTCTTGGATATAACCTCAAAGCTGTGCTCTCCTAAAATACGGTTTCAGAAAATGAAAGAGCAAAAACACAGGGACCTCAAGGAGAGAACTAAATTCTTGATGAATGACTACTAAAACTAAGAAATTCATTCCACGAAGGTAATAAAAACAATGAATTTAAAAACTGAATAATCAGATCTGGTTTGCATTTCATCAGACTGTGCTATAGACCAAATCTGTTTTACTGTCTCATTTATGTGACAGATGGTGTGACAACTTATTGAGCTGATAAATTGTTTTCAGTTATTTAATCACAGTGCAATCATCTTACTGTATTTCTACTCCCTTAATTTGAAACAGATTCCACCCTTTGTCCAGCTGCCTTCCTGTACATGCAACGCCAGTCAGCAGGCTGGGCTGTCCCCTTCAGTCTACTTGTTCATGCTAGACTCTTGGAGACAACAGCATGCTTATGTCACAAGCCACTTCTGTCATGGCAGGATTTGTGTTTCGCCTCAGGTTAATAATATCTGATGGAGGCACCAGGTCTCCTTTCCTTAAAAGCAAGGGGTCTGAATACCAGTTTAGGAAGAGGTGCTTCAAAGATCAAAACCAGGCCTGTGACAGTGACATGTGAGTTCGTGAATTGGAAATGGCAGTGTCAAATCTCTCCTAAACAAGGAAATAGCCCCTGGCCAGCAGAAAAGGAACATGGAATATTGCTGGCCCCAATTAGAGAGGCAAGTTTTGTAAAAGGTAGCCACATTCACTGACATTTTTTTTTTCTAATGTAGTTCTGTACAGAATATTGGAAAAATAAACTAGGAAAAACAGGCAAAATGTGAACTTACAAGTTGATGGGCAACTTCAGAGATAAGAGCACAAATACATGGCTTTCAACTTTATGATGAGAGATGTTTTGCTTTAGGCGGGCTGAATATGCATAATTTCTGACTGAGATAACTTGCAAACAGGAGCTAAGAACTGCAACTCAAGTTTGGTAGGTTAATAATAATAATAGTTATGCTTATTTGGAGACTTTAATAATCATTATTATTATTTAGTATTAGGTGACACTTATTAGTACTTATATGTGCCAAGCAGTCATACATATTCATCTATTTATCCTCATTAAAACCATGCTGCAACTTGTCACTAATCAATTATTTAATAATATATTGAACAAATGTTTATGTAACACCCACTATACTTCAGATACTCAATCCTTTTTCATTCTCACGGCACTAAGAGATGGGTATAATCATCAACTTACCCAGATCCTCTAAGAGGCTAAATAATTTGTCATGGCTGTGCAGCTAGTGGGTGTTAGAAATAGTTTCAAGTCCATGCCTAGCTCAAAATTGTCCTTTTTCTCTGGCTACCTCTCAACCTATGGCTGCTATCCCTTTGCTTTGGCCACCCATTAAGAGGGAGCCCTCACCAAAGTTCCCAACTTCTCTTAGGCTTCATCTCCTCATTTGCATAATTATCATCATATTTACCACATAGGCTTGTTGTGAAGTTAAATGAGGTAAAATATAAACTTTCTTAGAACACTGATTGAAACACAAGTATATTTTGGTTGAATGAAGTCAAAGTGTGTTTCTTTTTTATTAGGGGTTTCAGTCCACTGACAGAGTGTAGTAGCTTAATTATTTTCTTCGTCAGGATTTAAATAATGTGTAGTCTAATTTTTAGTTATCTTTGAACCAATGTTCCGCATTTACCCATTGCCGTTTTGTTTTGTTTTGTTTTGTTTGAGACGGAGTCTCGCTCTGTCACCCATGCTGGAGTGCAGTGGCGTGATCTTGGCTCACTGCAACCTCTGCCTCCTGGTTCAAGCGATTCTCCTGCCTCTGCCTCCCGAGTAGCTGGAATTACAGGTGCGTGCCACCATGCCCGGCTAATTTTTGTATTTTTAGTAGAGACGGGTTTCACCATGTTGGTCAGACTAGTGCCTTTTTTAAAATACACCCAAACCTAGTAGGAACATGCAGAGAAATAGCAAGGTTACGTTTTTTAAAAATCCCAAACCAATTATTTCTTATGTTAGCTTTCCATTCAACTCCAGATCTTTTCATTATTCAGAGAATGCTTGTCCAATTAAGGTCCCTGACTTTCTCTCTTCTGTAGCCTATGACTTAAGTAGATTTTATAAAAAGAAAAAGTTGAAATTGGGTTTTGACTGAATATGCTCTTAATAGGGGGTTATGCATCTCTACCAAAGAACTTCAGTAGTGCTTGTGAAAGGAAACATTTTCAAATCAAATAGCCAAATATAAAACCAGTCTGAAAGATCATGGCTTTATGTCTGTCTTTTAGTTCTTCTCTCAGAGCACAAACTTTCTCTGCCTGTGGCATCAGCAAACAATTTCCTATCTAAGAGCTGAGGTATAGAGAGGTTATGTAACAAGAAGCACAATTAAGGAAGTCTTGACCAGTTCCTGTGTTTAGGTTCATTTCCATTGTGACTGAGAACCTTCAGAATGGGAAGCTTGTTGAAATTTCAGATCTTCATCATGGCTCGGCTTATGGAAATACTTATCTGGTGTAGTATTAATCAAACTAGAATGATATAATCTTTCTGGCAATTTCATGTCTGTCACTGAACATATTTTACTGAAAATCTGATGAAATCAGTCACAGTTGTTTAAGAAGCAGTATCTGTAAATTAGACTATATCTTACACAACAGTGAAAATTGAGCTACAAGTAGAGTTAGTAAACTTTATTGCTTTCTACCACAGCAATGTCCACAAGCAAGTTAAATTCAATGATCTCTTACTAAACTTTGCCATATTATGGTGGTTTTGTATTATATCAGTCTTCTTCATTAAATAATGACGGACAGTTACTACCTACGATTACCCTTTTTGCTCTCAGAAGGAAAAAGAGGCATGTATATATATTCTATTGAAAGATTTTTAAAAGAAAAAATAAACATAGAAGGTGATATGTGTAATAAAGAACAAAAATGCTAAAATATGAGGTGTTTGGACAGTTTGATTCTAATAAAACAGAACCTTCAAAACTGAATATAGTTTATTTTTCTTACTGAATTAAAGGTGTACTAATACTTAGGATTTTTTCACCATTTGATTCATAGGGACTAGCTAATGAGGGTAAAAATATCTGTATATCACACACATACAAACACAGAAATGTGTGTTACAGTCTCTACCTTGAAAAATTATGTTTTTAGGTTTATGCATTTTAAAATTATTTGTTTATTCATAATATGACTTATCAATAATAAATAATTATAATTATACTTTGTAAATATATAGGGTCATTGTTGATCAGATGATGAGAAACACTTCCTGGAAGAAAGCAGTAGGTAGGGAAAAAGAAAGAAGAGGCTGAAGACATTTTGAAAATTAGATTTCTTTATTTTGACTTATGGTTCCTGAAGACATGCAGCTGCACGGGTTTTGGAGGGCAGAATCAGTGTTAATTGATGAAAACTGAAGGAAAGCCTAGCAAACAGAAAAGTTCAAATGAAAGTTTTGGCATTCAAAAAGAAAGCAAAATACCTAAGAAACCATGATCTAGCTAATCTTAATGTAATAGAGACCCTATGTACAGAAATACACATTAAAGGCTATCTATATATGCTTTCCTGATACTCCAATAGTATGTTTCTTTCATGTCTGAGGTACATAATAAATACTTCTGAATGAATGAACACAGCAGAATTATAGACACTAAGCAAGATACCAAGTAACTAGGACACTGGTAATCAGGGTGAATTCTTAATAACTTGTGACAAAAATCCAAAAGCATGGTCCTCTACAACCCTGAATAATGTATCCCAAATTTGATCTACCTTAAAGTTATTCTCAACATAATGAATTCCATAAAGTTCTGGGATTTGTGCTTTACAAATATCCCTTGTCCTACAGCATCTATCGATTTGTATATTCCTGAATGGCTATAGTGATCTCTTCTTTTGTCCCTGATATTTGATTATCAGGTTACTTCCATAAATACAGCATGTCTACATAGTACCACAAACTCAATTGTTGTAACTAAAGTGCTTGCTTAGCAGTCAAACAGCTATGGAATTGACAATTACACGAGGAACAATCAGTTTAATTTGGTCCTTTCTAAAACCTGCAGATTCTTCAGTAATTTGTATATAACCATCTTATCTGATCAGTGTTATAAAATATATTGTACAATCATTCACAGTTTTTAAAACCCAGCACTTTATAAATTTCCTATACCTGTTTTGTGAAATATAGAAATTATTAATTTTCACCAAAAGCTTCATGGCTAAAAGTGGTATAGAAAATTAATTTTTATGGCCGGGCGCGGTGGCTCACGCCTATAATCCTAGCACTTTGGGAGGCTGAGGCGGGCGGATCACAACGTCAGGGGATTGAGACCATCCTGGCTAACACGGTGAAACCCCGTCTCTACTAAAATACAAAAACATTAGCCGGGTGAGGTGGTGGGCGCCTGTAGTCCCAGCTACTCGGGAGGCTGAGTCAGGAGAACGGCGTGAACCTGGGAGGCGGAGTTTGCAGTGAGCAGAGACAGCCACTGCACTCCAGCCTGGGCGACAGAATGAGACTCCGTCTCAAAAAAATAAAAAACTAAAAGAAAAAAATAAAAGAAAATTAATTTTTATTAGTGGAAAAATTGCTTTAAGTAGGTGAGAAGTATTTTCCTGTGAATTGAGGTAATAACCAATTGGAGTTTTAATTTCATTTTACTTGAGCATACTTACTCTAACAAACCTGGTTAAATTGCCCAGGGAGTTATAAAGAAATAATAGGATTAAAAAAAATTAAAACCCGTAAGAATGAAACATTCTGTTTCCTAAAGTGGGTGTAATCTAATCTCATTCAGTTAAAGAAAAAAGAAAGTTTGACTCCTTCTCAGTAAGGAATCACACAAAACTTAGAAAATACCATTTGAAGCTACATTCTAACTCTACAAGAACTCTTGAGAAAGTTTAATGAAAGCTTTAGATTTCAAGACATAAATATAGACTGAAATGGTTACCAAGGTATATTTATTAGATTTATTATTTCCTTTAAAGAACTCATGTAGCTGTCTAAGATTTATCAAATTGATGGATACCAAGAAAATAATCTATGGTCTTAATTGCCAAGTTCCCAAACCATAAAGAATGATACTAGGATCAGAGGGTAAAAGCCACTCCTTTGATCACAGAGTACAAACATTATAGAATCTTTGCTACCAAACAAATACATCTATATGAGGACATTTATTCACATAATGCACAATTGCATTGTTTCGAGTTTCTTCAGAAAATTAAAAGCCCATGTTAATATGTAACTATAGTAATATTGATAAGTACTGTCTGCTTTAAAAAAATCAGCAGAATGAAATAGATGATATCTCAGCTATCTCCTTCAGGAAGTTCCACAATTCTATGAAAATTTTAAACCTGGGGAAGAAATTATGTTTTTGTTTTAGCTTAGAAAAATCTTGTATTTTTGAAATTGATAGCCATAGCTTCACTGTGAGCCATGACTCTGAAATCCATATCTAAAGCCCAAGTTTGTGTCTTTGGAGAAACAGATACATGGATCAGACGAGCCACTGAACGTCTCTACTTGGGAGTCCCCAAAAAACCTCAAACTAAAGATCTCTAAAACAGAAGGCATTGCCATCTGTAATCCTACTCACATTTTGTTTTATTTATTCTTATAGATGATGCTACTGCTCCTTAGTAACCCAGGGCAAGGACTTTTGGAGCTGTCCTAAATGGCTCTTTACCATCCACTTTCAATGTCTGCAAAAGTTATATAACAAAACAATAATGATTGTTTTAGTGATTGGATGTTCTTCACATAGTGATTGAAGTTCTTCTTTTGTGCCTTGAAGCTATCAATAAAGCAAGGCATTACAGCAAATCCATCCAGTTTTTTCAGGTGAGACCCTCAGTTTTCCCCCACATTCAAGACAGATTATGTTGATGCTCTTTATCAGCTAGAGGTACAAGATGGAACTGGGAGAAGAAGGGGTGGGTATCATTTTTCGATACATGCAGAATGTCTTAGTTTGGGCTACTATAACAAAATGCTATAGACTAGGTGGCTTATAAACAACAGAACTTTCTTTCTCACAGCTCTGAAGTCTGGAAGTCAGACTGAAGGTGCCAGAATAGTATGGTTCTGATAAAGGCTCTCTTTCTGGATTGTAGACAGCACCTTCTCAACATGTCCTCAGTTTTAAAGGTTCTGATGTTTTGTTAGAGTAACACTGTCCAATACAGTTGCTACTGTATTTAGCATATGGAATGTGGCTAGCCCAAATTTAGCATATGGAATGTGGCTAGCTCAAATTGATGGTAAGTGTAAAATGCACACCAAGTTTCAAAGATTTATTATGGAAAAAGAAATATAAAACATTTTTAAAATATTGATTACATATTGAAATGATAATATTTCAGACATAGAGGGCTAAATAAGATATATTAAATTAATTACATCTTTTTTTAATGTGGCTACTGGAAAATTAAAAATTACATTTATGGCTCATGTTTTATTTATGTTGGCTTGCCTTCTTTTAGAGTATTCATTTTGTTTGCACACAAAAGACTGAGTTAATTTAAGACACTTTATTATCAAAAATGATTGGAGGTAACTAATGTATACCAAATTATAAGACATGGGAAGATGGTCTTCTGGTGGAATTATGAATAACTACATGTCAGTGTTTTTATAAATGTAGTGGATAACATGTTCATATGTAAAACAAACAGTTTAGTATTCCTATATTCTTACCTTGTTTCTCTTCATATAATTTAAACAGCAACTGAGACATACACTTAACCTCAGAGAAGTGATTACCCAGAGAATCAACAGAACAAAAGACTAAATATTTATTTCTTGGGACATGACAAAAGATTTGGGAGGATACCCTATGCATTAAGAGTGAATATGTTTTACCTTTAAAACTAGATAGATAAAGCTAAATAAAGCTTTATCAACTGAGGGATAGCTGAAAAGAAGAGAGAAGAAGAGTAAGAGAGTTTAGATAGCAGCCTGTCACTGAAAGAAAGGGATCTATGTCCTGCATTTCACATAGATCAGCAACCTGGAAATGGGGAGGGAGAAATAAACAAATTCATACATTGAGAATCTGAGTCTTATGCAAACAAGGTAGCAACATCTCAGAGTTCTGACTTCAACCCAAATGGTGCTCATGCTGTAGGTTACACATTAAGAGGTGGTTTCTGTGGGAACATGGCTTTATTTAGCCCCAGTGTATTTCCAGAGGCCCTAGAACATGGCATAGAGCATCTGCATGTTTTCCATGCCCTGAACAAGAACAAAGAAATAGTTGAAAGAGATCTGACCAAGGGAAGGCCTAGGAACAAGGGTGAGTGATGTCAAAATAGCAACTAGTGTGAACAGGGAGCCAAGAACAAGTTGGGGTTATGTACATTTCAGTGGCGCATGGAGTAAAAAAGGCCAGATCCTACTCTTCTAACTGCTATGATCTGAATGCTTGTGTTGAAATTCACATGTTGAATCTTAATCCCCAATGCAACAATATTAAGAGGTGGGGCCTTGAAGAAGCGATGAGGCCATGAAGGTGGAGCCCTCATGAATTGGATGAGTGCCCTTATAAAAGAAGTTCACAGGAGATAGCCCCTTTCATCATGTGAGGACCCAGCAAAAAGGTCCCAACTATGAGAAGGTGGCCCTCATCAGACACTAAATCTGTTGATGCCTTGATCTGGGACTTCACAGCCTCCAGAACTATGAGAAATAAACTTCTGTTGCTTATGAGCTACCCAGTTTATGGTATTTTGTTATAACAGCCTGAAACTAACTGGCACAGACTCTAAGAGCTGATTGTTATTTCAAGAGCTCCTGAAATATACATGCAATTAGGGGGGATAATGAAGGAAGAGAAACTCTGAAACAGAAATTAGGTTGTTTGAGAAATATAAAAAAAAGGTTATAGTTCTTGCATACCCTGAATTTAATTTCATAAGCTCATATCTTCTACATTATCAATGAAGTAGAGAGCAACATGAGCCAGTTTAAAATTCTGAAAGATTTGGGGAAGCCTTTATTTAGTTTATTTTGTGAACATTTACCAGTAAGAAAAAGAGATTTCAAAATCAGTTCAGTTAGTCTCTAATTTAATAGAGGCCAATCCTAGCGAGATATTTAGTAGCCTCTCTTTGTCTATTTTAATTACCATTTCATCATTTGTACTAGTGTCTACTTCCTTTGAGCACATTCAATGTACAATGTTGTTTCTTTCTTTCATAATCTCAAGTTTTTACTATTAAAATTTCCAAATAAACAGAAAAGTTCAAACACAAGTACAAAGAACATGGTATACATGTCATGTGGACTGAAAAATTAACATACAGCTATATTTGTTTTATATATTTCTCTGTGTAAGTACACATATTTTTTTCTGAAATATTTGAAAATTAATTGCAGTCATGATGCTTTCACACTTAAATTCTTGAAAATATAGTTATAGTTCTATAACTATAATACTATTAACAAAATAACAAATTAAAAATCCCTTGTTATGATCTAAGATTGAATCCATATTCAAATTTTGCCACTTATGCCAAGGATGTATTTTCTAGATCCTTTTTATCCCCAAATAATTCAATTTAGGTTTACACGTTGTGTGAGATGTTACATCTCTTTGGGATCTTTTAGAGAATAGTTTTCTCTACATGCACATCTCTATAATGATACTCACTTTTTGAAAAGTCCACACCAATTATCTCATAAAATGTTTCATATTCTGAATTTGTTTTATCGCTTCCTCATTGTATAGTTTAACATGTTGCCCAATCTCTTGTATTTCCCATAAATGAAGATTTAGATATAAAGGCTTGCTTAGATTCAGAATTAACATTTGTGACAAGAACACATCACAGGTGGTATTTTATTCCTTGTATTTCAAGTATTTCATATTGCATCGCATCAGGACTGACATAACTTCAGGTTTTACCACCATTTTATCCCTTGGTTAAGGTAGTTACAATAAGATCTCTCCACTTTAAAGGCACATTTTCAGGTTTACAATGAGTAAGTCATCTAAGAGATTATTTTAGACATCGTCTAACTCCATTCCTTCTTCTTTTACTGCTTTGGTTTCTAACTAGTTACTTATCTTGAGGAAGATGTTTCTTCTTCCTAAAGCTTCCTTTTTGTTCTATTCATTCACTAAGAAAAAATACAATGTTGTTGTAACGATTCAGTGAAGTAATGCATGTAAAATAGTTTTATAAATTGCAAATGTTGTAAATGTTAAGAATATTTATGTTTATAGTGGGAAGAATAGGAAGCAAAAGCACTTTCATCATCATTGTTGCAGTTTGAGTGTGTTCATTCCCCATAAGAAGAAAACATGCATTTGACTACATGGTTTACTAAGGCATACATAATAGTTTGCTAGGACTGATATAACCAAATATCGCAGACTGGGTGACTTAAACAATATAAATTTATTTGCTCAGAGTACTGGAGGCAAGTCCAAGATCAAGGTGTTGGGCAAGGTTGGTTTCTTCTTCTGATGCCTCTCTCCTTGTCATGCAACCAGCCACCTTCCCACTGTGCCCTCACATGATCTTTCCTCTGTGTGTGCAATCCTGCTGTCTCTTTGAATTTTCTAATCTTTTCTTATAAAGACACTAGTCAGATTGGATTACGGCCCACCATAAGGGCCCCATTTTAATTTAAAAATCTCATTAAAGACCTTAATTTCAAATAGTCACATTCTGAGGTACTGGGGCTTAGTACTTCAACATATGAATCTGGGGAGACACAATTCAGCCCATAACAGCACACATTATGTACATTGTGTATCACATTATATATATTAAGTGGACTTAAGTTGTAATATATATTTATAATTCTGTTTCATCAAAGAAATAATCAATATTTTCATAATGCTAGTCAATACGCAGTACCAAATCATGCCCTCCTTTGTCAAAGCCTTCCAGTTCTTTCCGATCTTGCTCAAAAAATACAAGCAAAGTCCTTTTTATGCCCCACAAGGTTCTCCTCAGTCTGCTCTCTTAGCCCCTCTTCTCTCTGGATTTATCTCCTGCTATTCTATCTATCACTTGATCTCTCCACTTCAGTACCCTGGGACACTATGACAAATTTCCCACCTAAGTGTTTATGTACTTGTTCTCCCTCTGCCTGCAATGCTTTTCTCCCAATTTCTTTCCTTCCCTCAAGTCTTCTCCACTCAAATATGATCTTTTCATGAGAACTTCCCTGCCTGCTAATTTATAGTCCGTCACGCTGACTTTCCTTACTTTTTTTTTCCTCTGTAGCATAGGCAAAGACTAATATACCTTAAATTGCATTTACTGATCTTGTTTGTTATTTGTATTCCCATAAGTATACATACTAGATTTTGTTCTGCCTTATTGACTGATATATCACCTACATTGAGAACAGTGCCTGGCAAATTGCAGATGCACAATAAACATTTGGAATGAAATGAATGAAAAACATTGAGGCTCAGTTTGAATTCATCTTTCAAATCCTCTTATTCTTACTATGAGGAAAGGCAATACAGTGCAGTCTTCAAGAGCACAGGCCTTGGAGGTGGAAAGAATTAGGCAAGAATGCTGGCTACACTGCCTGCCAATGGTTGTTGCTGGCCAAAAGTTTTTCCCATCTGAGCCTCAGGCTACTCAATGAAATTGAATGTAATTATCTTCTTAAAGGATAATGAGGTTAAATGGATCAAATAGTTAGCATAGTGATCAATATGTTGTAATGCTAAACCCAAGTCTGGACTGAGAGTGTTAAAATTGGTTAACCAGGTCTGCTTTGGGAAGGATGGAAGTGGTGGCTGTCATAAATGCCATGTGATGACCAGATTCAAAGACTCTGTTTTTATTATCCTCAGGTCAAATTATGTCCTGCCCATCCGCCCCAACTCCCACCCTCAGACATTCATTGCATGGAGATCTTTGAAATCAGTAAAAGAAAATTGTGACAACTTAGGTAGCTTATTTGGTTTCAAGGCTGAAATATGAGCAAAAAAAAAAAAAATCAAGTAAGATTCTTTTCACCATCTTTAATGTCTTACCTATTTTTGGTCATGTATTAATTTTACCATCCATTTTTGCCATGCACTTTCACAAGTTTCCTAGAGAATTGTGACTTGGAAGTTATCCTTAAATTATTTAATCTATATTCTCAATTTTTACAAATGAGGGAGATGAAGCCCAGACTGAGGCTTGCTCAAAGACCCACATAGGTTTTGGAAGACCAGGGACAGATCTGAGATATAGAAAAAAGCAAACACATTATGATACAGAAGTTCTGAACGGTAGGTGTTTTTCAGTGAGAAAACTGCAGGTTGGATGAGATGATATAACATGGCCACAAGGTCACATAACAGAAGGCTCTCTGCCAGAAAGCTCAGTTTTTTTCCATTATACTACTTTGTGTCTTCTTTTTACTAATGAAGAATTCCTATCCCAGTAATGCTGATCTCTGGGCTCCTGCTGAGAAGGTGCCTTGTGGCTTAATGGTCTGGTAACAGCCAGTATGGACTAAATGGTGCTCTGTGAAGATTCCTCATGATTTAAATTGACTTGCGTTTGTGAGGCCACATTTGAATTTATAACCTAACAAACTGCCACAGTCTGTTTTGAAAGAACACAATTCACACATGATTCACCCTCTCCTCACAATGCCTACAAAATAATCATTCTTTTAAGGCTTTTATATTTCCTGAGACGAGTTTTCTTCCTCTTGCTTTTTCCTGAACAAGGAAGTACTTATAATCTCACCTCTTAAATTACATTTTAAGGCCTCACAAACCATAGTAAAGGAAGGGACAGAGTCAGCACTAATTTCATAAACTATCTGTAAGGGAATTAATTACAACCTGACTTATTTTTCTTTTAGAAAGAAGTTATAAAGGAATCCCATAAATTTCGAAGGAGGAATAAATTCTTTCTCAGGAGGGGTGAGAACTGTAGTAAAATGTTAAAATAGCACAAATTAAAGTTGACTGGAATCTCCTGTAAAATCAAGCCAAGCCAAAGGGTAGTAAATATCACTGAAGTTAAAAATCAGTATCTTTCCATCACTGAAACTGATTAAAGTATCACATCTAAATATATAGTCTATGAAGCACACTGATTCAAGATACACAAAAATTATATATGTCAAGCAGCAGTATTTTGCGTTGAGTTTAATATGTTTTCTCAAACTTTTAAAAAGAGAACGTATTTTTTCTGAATAAGCTAATACAGCTTGGAAAAAATCATAAATTAAGCTGTTATCTCAAAAGTCAGATCACCTTACTTGTGACAATATGAAATAGAAAATATAAGTATTTCTTAATATTTGTCCTATCAATATATAAATAAATATAGTGTCATCTCTAGGTTTGTCATTTTTTTCTCTCAGCTTCTCAATATGTTATCTCTTCCTTCCACATGATCACTAGATAGGAATTCAAACTGACTTTGACTTTAAGAAAAATTATCATCTTTGTATCTCCATTGCTAAGAATTGTACCACCCTTACAGCATATTCACTCAAATAGATTTCTTAATTGAAAATCTTTAGAAAACTGAATCTGCAAAAGTGATATTTACAATGCCTTCTTAAATCAAATTATTGATTTGAGGTCAGTTGTTTGTCATTATTTAGGGCACTTTCCCCTCTGTGTTATGTAAGTAACTCAGATTCAATTAAATCTTCATGAATTTAATGAACTAATCTTCAATATAATATACATATCAGAAGTGTTCTTTTGAATCATTGACCTAAAAATGAACCTTATATTTGCCACTAATTAGCATATTACTTGATTTCTCTGCCTCTCAGTTTTCCCACCTATAAAACAGGACAGATTGGGTGTGGTGTTGCATGCCTGTAATCCCAGCACTTTGGGAGGCCGAGGTGGAGGCAGGTAGATCACTTGAGATCAGGAGTTTGAGACCAGCCTGGGGAACATGGTGAAACCCCATCTCTACAAAATACAAAAATTAGCCATGCGTGGTGGCACACACCTGTAGTCCCAGCTACTTGGGAGGCTCAAGTGGGAGAATCACTTGAGCCTGGGAGGTTGAGGCTACAATGAGCCACAATCATGCCACTGCACTATAGTCTGGTGACAAAGTGAGGCCTTGTCTCAAAAAAAAGAAGTGGGGACAATATTTGTACTCATCCTTATAAAAATGTTGAAAAGATTATATAAGTTAATTCATTGGACACATTTGGAGCAATAATCGAAATTTTTTAAAGCAATTAAAGGTTTATTGCAATAATGGTAATGAATATTATTTTTATTTACTAATATTTTGATTTTGGATAAGTTCATCATATCTTTGGACTTCAGCTAGATCATGTATTAAAATATAGTGATTGGGTTGTCATTAATATCCTTTCTAACTCTAAAAGTTAATAGTTATATGACTCTAAAGAAAGTTATTCATGACCTGAAGGATTTATTACATAAATTGTATTCAGATATCTGTACAGTATTCCTCCTCCCCCCACTATTAAAAATAAACCTTGATAGGAATGTTCTACAATAGTTGAAAGTGCACCAGAGAATTGGGGGAGGGATGCACTCAGCTTTTAGTTTTGATCCCTACAATAGCTATTTTGTCATTTTGTCAAGTTACATATATATGACCTATAATTCTCTATTACAAGTGCATTATAAGAAGTAAAGGCCCATCTATCACTTAATATCTATTTTTTTTATATTTTAAGTTCTAGGATACATGTGCACAACGTGCAGGTTTGTTACATAGGAATACATGTGCCATGTTGGTTTGCTGCACCCATCAACTCGTCATTTACATTAGCAGGCCCTGGTGTGTGATGTTCCCCTCCCTCTGTCCATGTGTTCTCATTGTTCAACTCCCACTTATGAGTGAGAACATGCAGTGTTTGGTTTTCTGTCCTTGTAATAGTTTGCTGAGAATGATGGTTTCCGGCTTCATCCATGTCCCTGCAAAGGACATGTTACAAAAGGATTTATTATCTATTAAAAAGTGAGCAATATAGTTTAATAGATTTCACAGACTACCCACGAGACTCCAAGAATACTTGTTTTCTACAAACTTCCACAGTATATACTCTAGCAATTGGGTGCCACAGCCAGTACTTCGAATGTTACCAATTAGTCTTAAAATACAAGGTGTAATGCTGATTATAAACTATACCATGTTCCCCCAGAGAAACGTCTTTTAAAGTTACCATAAAGAGAAAAAAAGAGGTGTTCCAGAGAGTTTTTCAGCACTTGGTAGACAAAAATACAAGACACAAATTATGTAACCTACAGCAAGTTCTTTGGCTAAGTTTGTAACATTGGGTAACCTCTAATTTGCATGTGCTTTCTTTGGATTTTTTAAAAGTCTATCCAACTCGGTCTGGTTTTGGAACATCAGCTTTGGAAATCAAACAGTTCTTCTGAAATTTTGACAAGTTCCACCAACGGACTCCGAAGGGTTGGAGCTACACTTTCACACCTACCTTTGTTTTTCAAACAAATGCCCTTCTGAAAAGTAGGGATTTATGATGAGTGATCTCAATGTCTTCTTCCTCTGCCTCATTTGATCCAACATCTAAAAGTACTAAGTGATGTGGTTAGCCATGAGGGTGGATTGGCATCCATAAAAATATTTCATACCCTGAAGTAGGCAAAGTCAATGACTGTGGTTTAGAACTCTCAGTGAAATATGATTTGGCAACATTGTTATTTTGAAATGTTTAATATTGTTTAGCTTGCTTTTTGGTTAATATTTTATATTCACGTTATGTCTTTCTGTCCTGCAATGGCTTAAATAAACATATATATTTTTATTTTGAGACTGCCAAGATTTGTACACTAAACAGTTTGTTGGTAAACTTTTAAAACTTATAAAATTCTTTTGTATATTCTCTGTTGGAGAAATTAATCAAAGAAAGTGTTTTCTTCTGAATATAAAGTAAAACTACACTCATTTGTGTTTAGATAGACACAAAGAAAAACTGGATATTTCACGTTGAGATGGATTTTTTCCTTTCTAAATAATTTCTAAATTTATATTAAAGATTTTATAACTACATTGGCAAATACACAAAATTCAATATCCTCCTGTTTCCTATACTACCCATTTTTTAGAACAATAATTAAATATTTAAAGAAATGAAGAAAACCTGTATTTGTTATTGATGAAATAGTCTATTATAACTTTTTGTAGAATCATATAATGACCTCAATCATGTTACTTTATCCAGCTAAACACATATCTTTTTCTAAAGGCTAAAAGTATTTCTGAGGATAGGCATTATAAGACTAATTTTCCCAGATCTGTGCATTGTTATTTTGAAACCTAAAAATACTTTGGATATATTGCCAATAGTATTCATAGCATTTTATTCAAGTATATTCTTGACTAAAATTTTATAAAATTTGGTGTTTATCCATCTTAATACAGCAGTACAAAATAAGTTTAATTTATACAAAAGTACTAGCTTGGAAATGGACAAAATATTTTATAAATATATTCTACACACAACTTTCTTTTTTAACTTTTATTTTAGGTTTGGGGGTGCATGTAAAGGTTTGTTACATAGGTAAACTCATGTCACAGGGGTTTGTTGATAACTATTAAGTACTGGGATTAATACCTGGGTGATGTAATAACCCCTACAACACCCTCCACCCTCAACTAGACCTCAGTGTCTCTTGTTTCCTTCTTTGTGTTCATAAGTTCTCATCATTTAGCTCCCACTTAAGAGTGAGAACATGTGGTATTTAGTCTTCTGTTCATGTATTAGTCTGCTGAGGATAACAGCCTCTATTCCTGCAAAAGACATGATCTTGTTCTTTTTCATGGCTGTATAGTATTCCACAGTGTATGTGTACCACATTTTCTTTATTCAATTTGTCATTAATGGGCATTTAGTTTGAATCCACGTCTTAATTATCGTGAATACTGCTACAATGATCATTGTTTCCTCATCCAAATGGTTTCTGTCCATTGTAATAGTCAGAACTTCTTCTTTCTGAGAGATTGCAGTGCACTGTGATTCCATCCCAGAGTCCCTGAATAGTTCATCATACCCTAGACATCCCCTGCTTCAATCTCTCTGAACAAAACTAACCTGTCCGAGATCCCATTATTTTAGGGTTTCATCCTGCCAAAGTAGTTATGGGTGATTGTGTTACACTCATAAATAACACATGCATCTTTTCCGATTTCTAAAGTCAATGCCTTCATTTAGAAGTGGACATAAGTTTCAGATCCTTTTCATGTCAGTTGGTAAGAGAGTTTTGAGCAGGTAAGCTGTTTATTATTTTTAGAATTGCATTCTGTTATTAAACCACTTGCCGTTTGTTGTGCATTGATCTACTCTGGAAAGAACAGACATAAATACAGTACAGAGGGTAGGATGGTTTTCCAGAACTACTTGGCTACACTATCCAAGTAATGGGTGTCTGAATAACAGGAGACACCCCTCACATGGACTTTGGACTTGGCCCATGTTTACACAAGAGTTTCTCTGTTTCAGGAAGGAAAAGAATGATGTATATACGGCTGGTACTTCAGTGAAAAACCAGCCTGTCTAGCCAGTCATTTAGTGAAGTATGCTGTTGAAGCAGTGGGGAGACTTCCAGGTATCCACTGGTCTAACCTTCTGTAAGCAGTGAATCAACTTTTGGCCAGGCAGCGCCAAAACGGCCAGAAGGTACTGGGTGCTATCTCTTTCACAGACTCTGATTTGTACACAAAATTAAAAGACATATGCAGAGGTTATTTCAATCTTTTTAAGATTTTGAGATAATAAGGGTATGTATATACTTTTAAGAAAAATTGAACTTGAAAAGAGAGTGGGACATTAGGAACAAAGAAAGCCCTGCAAAGATAGCATAAACAAACTTCGTTATTTTAGATCTCACATTCTGTTTTAGGTTCCACCGTCTGACGATCCATATATCCCTATAAATACTCAGCATCAGCTGGGTGCAGTGGGCTCATGCCTGTAATCCCAACACTTTGGGAGGCTGAGGTGGGTGGATCACCTGAGGTCAGGAGTTCGAGACTAGCCTGACCAACATGGTGAAACCCCATCTGTACTAAAGATACAAAAATTAGCTGAGCGTTGTGGCAGACGTCTATAATCCCAGCCACTCAGGAGGCTGAGGCAGGAGTATCATTTGAACCTGGGAGGCAGAGGTTGCAGTGAGCCGAGATCGCACCATTACACTCCAGCCTGGACGACAAGAGTGAGACTCCATTTCAAAAGAAAAAAAAAGAAAAACGAAAAAAAGAAACCCCAGCATCCCATTTTTTTTTATATCTCTCTTCCTTATACCTCAGAACATCTTTTCCTTTTATTTTTAAGGCCAGTGTTCTAAAATAGCTAAATATTATTCTCTTGAAATATTCCTCATCTTAGCAAGTTGATTGTTAAGATAACCTCACAGTTGTCCAGATATAAACAAGCAAAATTATTAGGAATGATTTTAGATCAGTGATCTTGAGTCTCTAGTTCAAATACACTGGGACTGCCTTAGGAAGGAGAGGGACAGATTTCCCCTTTCTAAAGAGTCCCTAAATTTATATTTTATAACTACATTAGCAAATACACAAAATTTAACTCCCTTCATTTTCTATCTTCATTTTTTGCCATCCCATATCCCATTACTCACCGCACTAACCATCCTTCCTTATCAAATGAGTTTCTTTAGTTTCTCTAGATAAATTACCTTCTAGATTTGTTCTCATTCCCCTCCATACCAGTTTCTACTTTCTTCAATTAAAGTGTATCCCAAAGGCCATAAAAACTTTCTTGATGATCACTGCCCTCAAAAGCCTTTCTATTTCCAAATATCTATGCTTTTATAATCTACCCCGTGCAGGCCAGCCTTTGCCAATGGATTGCTTTGTAATAAGATAACAGCTACCTAGTTGTGAGCTTTCTTTGTTGAAGGCGCTGTTGATGTGCTAAACAAAACTATTTAATCCTCCCTGCAATCATATGAAGCAGACATTTTTGAGAAAATAAGGGGCAGAAACTGGAATCCTCCAGAGCAATTAGGCACAGACTCACGTGCTTGGCCCTCATACTCTCTGTCACAATCCTCATCCTCTGTCAACCTTATATCATCCATAGCACCCAGTAGAAAATTGAAAACTGTGTGTGTGTATTAATAAAAAATAGTGGCTGACTTGATATCAGCATTGCATTTGGATATGCAGATTTCTATGTTCTTTCACAATGACCCTGACATCTGAAAAGAAATTAAAAGAAAAAGTAATCATAAAAATTATACTGAAATTCTCCACATCATCACATTTACATGATATCTTAGAGTTCCCAGAATAGCCAAAATGGTTAATATTTGAATTTCCAGGCTTTCTACTTTTAGCCTATATTGCAGATACCATTTTTACATTAATTTTGAGCTCCTTCTTTTATCTTTAGCAAGAATTCAAAAGGGTTGAGGATGAGGGACAAAAACAGAAATGATGAGAAGATAATTGCATGCTCAACCACACTAGAACAATTGCTCCAAAACCTGATATAGTGAAAAGGATGTCATGAATCATGAGGTAAAAAACAGCTTCAGAGTTAAGTGGCTAACCACAAAAACTGCATGTAAACCAATTAGCCCATGAGAGAGACACAGAGTCCACAAATGCACAGCATGCATTTTTTTTTAAACCACTTACCTAAGAAGGAGAGATAGTAATTGCAAAAATGAGATTATGAAAGTGCTTACTCTGGGACTGTATCAAGAGATGCTGGCAAGGTGCTAACTGTGCCAAGAATAAAATATAAAAATAAAAAAGTGGGTGATTACATACTCCAGATAAATATTTAACTTACCCACTAGCCCCAAAATAATTTTCTTGCCCAAATTAAGTCCAAAGGTATTTTCAGTACTATGATAGTATAAAAAACAAAGCAAAACAAAACAATATATCTTCCTTTCATTCATCCTTTTTCTTTCCTCCTCCTGACTTCTCCAGCCCTCACCAATGAATGCTAGGAGAGAATGGGGATGTAACATGGATGTGGGCTGTTTGTATAAGAAGGAATTCTGTGAATCTGTGCTATATAAACATTTTTCAGGTAGATGTTCAAAGACTTTATGTAATGCCAGGGATCTAAATCTTTGACTTTTTAAATATTTCATATGCAGTATTGAGTTTATTAGAAAACTAATGAAGTGAATACTGATACCTTAATAAGAAAATGAACACAATTTACTATTATTATCAACATAGCAACCGCTGACATAAAATCTACCCCCCGACCCTATTTTTACAAACCCAATACCATTTAAAGAATGATTGGATTAATATTTCCCTTTTATTTAAAAATATTTTAAAACATAGTTGGATCTCATTTTTTATAGCATTTTATTTTTTGGCTTGGCAAAAGTTCACACTTGCAATAGGAGATTATATGACATTTTCAAATATTGTTCCAAAAGGAAATTCCAAAGTGTTGGAAAGCCATTCATTCTAGTTATTTAGTTACACACTGTGAATTTTTTTCATGGTGGAATTATAATTGTATGCAAATGGAATATAGGTTTATGGATTACCCCAAATACATACAATACTATAGTAGGTTTTATATGTTGATGAGTACTCAAGAAAATTTGCCTTTTAGTATTCATCTATGATAATGATTGTCTTCAGTTACTGGCTGTATATATAACAAGGATTACAAGAAGTAGAAATTAAATATATATTCAATCTAAACTATAATATATTTTTATTTTTAATTTCAATCGTACTTAGACAACTTAGTAATTTGATTTACAAATAATTCTGCATAGGGAAAGTCTTTAGATATAATTTACCCCAAGAGAAAGTGACCAACCATGTGTTTTTAAAAATTATGCATAAATTTCTATATTGAAAGATTAAATTTTATTTTAAGCCACTTATGAAAGATGTAAAATACAATTTTGCATTCTAAGATTTGTCTGTTTGCTTGTTTTTTGTTATTTTGGAATCATACATTGTGAGAAATTTTAAGGGCAAGTAATTTTTTGAGGAAATAAGTAAAAATAAGTTCAAAAAACATTTTCAATGTAAATCGGAAGGTAACCACTTTAAAAGTACGTTGATAAAGTTCATTTGTAAGTTAACAGTGTGAAAGTTGGTACATGGCAAAGTTGACTAAAAATGCTAAATTTGACACATTAGAACTAATGGTAAAAAAACGACATTTTTAAGTACTGTTTAACATTTATTTTCCAATTTGTGAACTTCTCAGTTAATTTGGAAACTCTTTAGTTATTTCATGTAATAAATATTTTAAAACTTATTTCAAGATTATTGACAGATTTTTTAAAATCTTACCAATATTACACAGTGATTACATTTGTGTGAAAAAAGGTAAATTAAAACAAAACTATATACTTATTTACTATAGGAAGAGTCTTCAAATAATTCATAAAAAATGCATATTATTTTAAAAATTAGGCATGGAGTTTTAAAATTTTTTGCATCAAAAAAACTCATATTAACTAGTTATAACGTATCTGAACAGGATCTAGTTTGAAGCACTAAGAAGGATAAGACATCAGTGTGAAAAAAGCCCCTATCGGAGCAACATAAATTATGCTAAAATTGAAACAAGAACAAACAAATTTATGTTGAAGCTCGGGTGGAAGAATGATGAAATCATTGCTATTTTACCAAAAGTTTATGGGGATAATGCCCCAAATAAATAATCAGTTTATAAGTGGATAACTTGCTTCCAGAAGGAACTAGATGATGTTGAAGATGAAGCCCACAGCAACAGACCATCCACATCAATTTTTGAGGAAAAATAATCACCTTGTTTGTGTCCTAATTAACAAAGACTGATAACAGCAGAAACATTAGCCAACAACATAGACATCTCAATTGTTCAGTTTATGCAATTCTGACTGAAAAACTGAGCACACTTTCCACTCCATAGGTACTAAGACCAATGCACCCAAAACCGATGCAGACAACAGCAGAGCTTTCAGCAGAAATCTTAAACAAATGGGATCACGACCCTAAAGCGTTTTTTCAAAGATTTGTAACAGAAGATGGAATGTGGCTTTACCAGTATGATCCTGAAGACAAAGCACAATCAAAGCAATGGCTACCAAGAGGTGGAAGTGGTCCAGTCACAGCAAAAGCAGACTGATCAAGAGCAAAGGTCATGGCAACAATTTCCGGGGATGCTCAAGGCATTTTGCTTGTTGACTTTCTAAAGGGTCAAAGAACAATGAATATCTGCTTATTCTGTGAGAGTTTTGAGGAAGCCAAAGAGCAGAAAAATGCCCAAGAAAGCTTCACCAGAGAATCCTCTCATCAAACAAGGGGAATTTTGTGAGCCTTTCAATGGGAAATCATGAGGCGTTCACCCTGCAGTTGTGATTTGGCTTCTTCTGACTTCTTTTTGTTTCTTAATCTTAAAAAAAATCTTTACAGGGCACCCATTTTTCTTCAGTTAATCATGTCAAAAGACTGCATTGATAGGGTTAAATTTCAGAATGCTCACTTCTTTAGGAATGAACTAAGTGGCTGATTTTTTTTCCTTTCAAGAGTGTTTGGAACTTTATGGAGCTTATGTTGAGAAACAAAGTTTTTGTTTTTGTCTTTTAATTCCATTTTCCACAAACTCTTTGAAGTCTTTCCACATAAGCACAAATAAATATGTGACGGAATAACATCTCAAAATAATAATCCTTTGGATTATTTATATTTGTCTTTCTCAATCCCCAAGCCGAAGCAGAAATTCAAAGAAACTGCTGACCTATATCCAGGTCAGAAAGGTTTGGATTCATGCTTGAAGAGACCATTTTCTGCTCATAAAGTCTAGTTAAACTGGGTCTAGACAGAAAGGATCAAGAAGATGAGAGTCCTCAAATTTAAAGAAGGAAGGCTGTCAATGGGACCAATGAGTGGAGTGGAAGGGCCTTGCACTCCGCTTTTTTGTTTTTTTTAGACGGAGTCTCGCTCTGTTGCCCAGGCTGGAGTGCAGTGGTGCGATATCAGCTCACGGCAACCTCCGCCTCCCGGGTTGAAGCGATTCTCCTGCCTCAGTCTCCTGAGTAGCTGGGATTACAGGTGCGTGCCACCACGCTGGACTAATTTTGTATTTTTAGTAGAGACATGGTTTCACCATGTTGGTCAGGCTAGTCTCAAACTCCTGACCTCATGATCCGCCTGCCTCAGCCTCCCAAAATGCTGGGATTACAGGCATGAGCCACCATGCCCAGCCTGGATTGCACTTCTATGCTGATGGCAGATCCCTGCCATCCATCTCCTGGGGACATTTGTAAGTGGCTATTACAGGGTCAGAGAATTGGACACAATGTGTGAGAATGACCAAGAAAGAAGTGTCCAGAATAAGTTAGGAATTTTTTAAACACTTGAGACAATAGAAAAACACATGGGAAAAGACTTAGAAAAAAATATATACCAAAGGGATAGTCTTAATCTCTGGGGCAGCTAGTGGATTTGTAGGAGAAGGGAGTCAAAGAGAACTGTTGCATTATCTCTGGTTTCAAGGTTTTACAACAAGAAATTGTTTGTTTAGTATTTGTGTAATTCAAATATTTTTAAATCATTGATTTTTCAAAAGAGGAAGACAAATTGGAATAAGATGTTTTTAATTTTTTGACAGCTAATGATTTTTTTAAAGTGATTTTTGCTAGAAGTTAGGGAGCAAATGAGGATTTTTGCTAAGATTCTAAATGGCTCTTCTGGTCATTTCCAGGAGCTTTACACGTTGTGTTCGTAACATTTAATTTCATGTCAAAACAAATCAGGCCAGGCATGGTGGCTCACGCCTGTAACACCAACACTTTGGGAGGCCAAGGCAAGAGGATGGCTTGAGCTCACAAGTTCCAAACAAGAGACTGGACAACATAGAGAAACCCCATCTCTCCAAAAAAAAAAAAAAGCAAAAGCTGAGCATGATGTGATGGTGCACACCAATAGTCCCAGATACTTGAAAGGCTGGGACTTTCAACTTTCAAGTCATTTTTTAAGTGGGGGGATTGCTTGAGCCAGGGAGTTCAAGGCTACAGTGAGCCATAATCGCGCTACTGAACTCCAGCCTGAGTGGCAGAACAAGACCCTCAAAACACAATTTTTTTTAAAAAAAAAAAAAGCAAATCAATTTCCTTTTCACTGAAATAGTCATATTTCTTATCACTTGCAATAATAAGACATTTATCAGATACGATTTGGATTGATTTGAGGGAGATGGAAAAATAACCAAAATTGGAAGAGGGGAAGTATGAAGGTAACTACAAAGGATGTGTGCATGTGTATAATAATAGCTGCCATTTGCTAGCATGAATTGAGCATTTTTTGTATGCCAGCCACTCAATTTTTTAGCACAGTACATACATGAATTACATGACTCATTCTCCAAAACAACTTTAGGAGGTAGGGGTTATTACTACCGTTTTACAGATTAGGCACTTGAAGGACAAAATGTTAAGCAGCTTGTCCAAGGCCACACAGCTGGTGAGGGGTGAAGGAGAGAGAAGTGAGCTCTAGAGTTATACTTTTAGCCACCACACTATGATTCTTTCAGTGTATGTGATGACAATTGGCATAGAAGGAATTAACCGAGGCCAGGCCAGATAGAAAAAGACAAGAGAGAGGCAAGTGGAATGTAGAAAGTTAAGCAGGCAATCAATTTTGTATCAGACGGTACCTTACACTACCACCAGGTGGCAGTGGCGGCTCAGGACAGATTAATTATTGTCTGGAGCAAGAGGGTTCAACAATAGGCCTCAGGGTGGATATGGAATACTGCAACTGTACCACCTCTGTTCAAATGTATGAGATGTTTGCAAGTCAAACGTAACTCTTCAAGGAACCTTCCTGATTCTGGCTTAAGAGTTAAGAATTAATATTCTCATTAATTCTATATGACCAAAATTTGTCATTGTGATTAATACCATTATCTTGATAAGGATGCAGTCCTCTGCCAAGTACACCTATATCAGTTTATTAAAACATTTTCCTTTTTCTCCAGGGTCATTACAAAAAAGAGGGCAATGCAACTCAAGATTAAAGTAAAATGGTAATTTGTACAAATAATTGTGGCACTGGTCTATAATTAGATGACATTTACCAAGGTAATCTAGGATTACTGAGTCCTGTTGTTGCCTAACAACTCTGACCCCGTGAAGTTCCTGAGAAAAAAAGTCACAAGAGGCGAATGCAAATGATAAACAAGTCCCCCCTCCCTTCTTTGAAGGTTAACTAGATGCTAATCACCCCCAATTTCAAGCTTGCTGGAAAACTGAACATTCGCCAATTATTTGGTCTCAAGGACTAAGTGGAGCTCTGCCTTCATTTAAGCCCCTATTTTTTCCACGAATTGGTTGCCAACATGAGCTGCATGAGCTTGTCTAAAAGTCTAAATTCCTCTGACCCTCTATAAGCAGATGAAAGCTCAGGACGGCTGGCCTGCTTTCAGGGGCTGTGCTCTGGGTCACTTTTCCCTATGGAGACAGAAAAACAGCAGAAAATGTAAGGGCAAGATCTAAGAAAGAGAGCCACACCAATGTACAGGAACATTCAGCATAGAATGATCTTGAGACTAGTAAATTGTGGTCTAATCAGTTCTGGAAGCTGCTTCCATCAAAATAACTCCAGGGCCAGGCGCCATGGCTCACTCCTGTAATCCCAGCACTTTGGGAGGCCCAGGGGGGCAGATCACCTGAGGTCGGGAGTTCAAGACCAGCCTGGCCAACATGGTAAAACCCTGTCTCTACTGAAAATAAAATAATTAGCCAGGCGTGGTGACGCATGCCTGTAATCCCAGCTACTTGGGAGGCTAATGCAAGAGACTCGCTTGAACCCAGGAGGCGGAGGTTGCAGTGAGCCGAGATCATGCCACTGCACTCCAGCCCGGGCAGCAAGAGAGAAACTCCGTCTCAAAAAAAGAAAAAAACGAAAACAAAAAACACCTCGACAATTTGGTAGGCAGGCAGTAGGAAGTGGGGAGAGGGGAGTGAGAATTATGCCCCTCCCCCATCACACATAAAATACAGATAACAATATGCATTTTTTATCTTCTTCTGGATTTGAGCCATTAGCCATAAGCAACTATTGAGCACTTAAAAATGTGACTGAGGAATTGTGGAGACTGAGAAACTGAATTTTTTATTTGATTTGATTTTAAGTAAATTTAAAAACTTAAGCAGTGTAAAATATTTTTTCTGTTCAATATAGCTTTATTGTTTGGGTAGAACTATATTTCACTTTAACTATACTGCATTTTGTCAGCATCAATGGATTTGATGCAGTTGAGATGATTTTTGTGATGTGTTTATGTGAATTTTTTATGCAGGCAGCAGGAGTCACAGTGATAATTATATAAATTATAATTTTTTTTTTTTTTTTTTTTTGAGACGGAGTCTCGCTCTATCGCCCAGGCTGGAGTGCAGTGGCGCAATCTTGGCTCACTGCAAGCTCCGCCTCCCGGGTTCACGCCATTCTCCTGCCTCAGCCTCTCCGAGTAGCTGGGACTACAGGCGCCCGCCACCACGCCCGGCTAATTTTTTTTTGTATTTTTGGTAGAGACAGGGTTTCACCGTGGTCTCGATCTCCTGACCTCGTGATCCGCCTGCCTTGGCCTCCCAAAGTGCTGGGATTACAAGCGTGAGCCACCGCGCCCGGCCTATAAATTGTAATTTTTAATTAAGCTGAAATATTTTAAGGATATTGTAATTAAATTATTTTTTAGTTAAAATTAGTAAGAGTAAAATTTCAAATATAAAATAAAGGAATGCATCAGATGCAGAATCAGTTGAAAATGAAGATGCTAGTATTTTGATAGACACAGTAAAAAAAAAAAAAGAAAAACATAGGTCAAATAGTAATGATGAGGGGCAATTATGCTTTGTTGTCATATCAAAACAAAAAGCTACTTGCTCGTGTAAAAAAATTAAGATAATAAAGTGGACAGTGTTTAGGAGATGTGTAGTAAGTTTGATAATTTTTTTCTCAACAGTCGTAAAAATTGACAAACTTAGTCACATAAAATTATAATTCAATCTTTAAAGAAAAATGTTTAAATAATTTTTTTAACAGAATCTGAGTTTGACAAGTCATAAAATGGTTTGAATTCCTGAACAAAAGGAGAAAGTCATTTTTAGATACAAGGTAAAATAAATTGTGTTGTTTCACGGGCCAGGCACAGTTGCTCACACCTGTGATCTCTGCACTTTGGAAGGAATAGGTGGGAGGATTGCTTGAGGACAGGACATCCAGGCTGTAGTGAGCTATGATCATGCCACTGCACTCCAGCCTGGGTGGGTGACGGAGCCAGAGCCTGTCTAAAAAAAAAAAAAAAAAAAAAAAAAAAACACATTGTTTCAATTATGATAATTTTCTTAGATAATTATAAGAAAAAAATCTAAAACAGATATTTTATAAAAAGTGAAAGATCTTCAATTAAAATAGCAATTACAAGTAGAATGTAAACTCTTTCTAGAAATATTAAAAATAAATTAATTTTAAAATTTTAAAAATTGAAAGTCTTTTATTTTTTAGCTTTAGATGAGTCATAGAATATAAGACAGACTGCGCAATCAATACCGTAGGTACAATTGTTTCAACCTTCAAATTTATAAAGAAATGCTGTCAACCCATGACCTAGAAAATTAAATTATGGTATAGACACATACTTTGGACTTTCACCATGAGGAAAAATTTTAAATAGATCTGAAAAAATCAATTTTTATCTCAATAGACTCCAGCCACATTAAATAAAAATCTGCATATACAGGAATTTTAAAACAAGAGATGGATGTTTTCCTTATTTTTTCATTCCACTGTATAATGAACATTGGAAATATTTGTGCTCTACTTTCTAAGAGATTGAAAATTGTCATAAGTGCAACCGTTAAAATCATTCAAATTTAAATTCAAAGGCCATGAATTATTGCTAATTATAAAAGACAATGGGACCAAGCATAGTGGCTCATGCCTATAATCCCGGCACTTTGGGAGGCCCAGGTGGGAGGATCATTTGAGGTCAGGAGTTCAAGACCAGCCTGGGCAACATGACAAGACCCTGTCTCTACACACACAAAATTTAAAGCTAGCCAAGCTTGGTAGAATGCACCTGTAGTCCTAGCTTCTTGGGAAGCTGAGGTGGGAAGATTGCTTGAGCCCAGGAGTTCAAGGTTGCAGTGAGCTGTGATCATGCCACTGCGCTCCAGCCTGGGCAACAGAGTGAGATCCTGTCTCTAAAAAAAAACCAATACAGATTCAATAATCTTGTGTTCTTTGCTAATGTCCATTAAATGAGTCATGGAAGAACTTTACAAAGATTTACTGTATACTTCAAATCAAGATTTTTTTGAAACCAAAAGAAACAAAGATGAAAATAGCAGGGCAAATTGTGTTTTCTCACTTAATATTACACTTCATAAAAATAAACTTGAGGCTCCAAGAAAAGGAAAACTTTTTTGTGACCTAACTAAGCAGGTATGAGAATTTATGTTAAAATGGAAATGCTGCAAAATACAAATCAATAGTAATTATTTTATACATTTTTCCGATATGAAACAATATACGGAAGATTTTAATTGTAATCATCATATTGGGTTTGGCTGCAAAAAGTGCAAAAAATGTAAGAAACACTTTGTTGATATAGACAAACTTTTGGAGTTTCTTTTCAATTTATGAAATGCCTACTTTGAATTTAATAATACTGAGTTGACACAAGACGTAATGAATTTACTTAACTTGGATATACATAGTTTGAAACTGATGCAGTTTTGCTTCAAAGGAAAATCAATTATTCTAAAGAATGATAAACCTATTTTGAGAATTAGATGTGACTGTTAAAGAAAATGATTTTTTGTTGCTCATTTCAGTTAGTGGAAAACATTTAAGTATATTTGGAAAAGCATAGGTAGTTGAATCTAATTTTTCAACTGTAAATCTTATGAAACGTAATCCCTGATCACGTATTTCCAGTGAAAATTTAGCTCCCATACAATATGTGTTGTAGCCTATAAGTGTTGTAGACACACAAGATTTCAAAAATTTAGTCCAAAATAATGTAAAATATCCCATTAATATTTTTTAATGTGGATAATTTGTTCAAATGATGTTTTTGATGCATTTAATTGAATAAAGTATAGCACTAAAATTAATTTCACCTGCTTCTTCTATTTTTGTAGTTACTATAAAATTCAAAATTACCTACATGGCTCACGTTGTCCTTCTATTGAACAACATTAATGTAGACCATGTTCAGAATTACTTGGAGAGTTTTACTGAACTCTGAAGGATTTCAGAATCAAATTTTGCCCTAAAGCTCTTACAATGTTTGGCTCCAGAGTACAACCTCAAAATGAAAGAAAATGTGATATATATTTCCCTCCTCGCAGGATGCTTTTCTTGTTTCTTACAGTCCTTAAGTATTGTTTACCTAACAAATATCTGGTATATGGTATCTGTATTAGTCCTGTAAGACACATCTTTCTTAAATTTGTTAACTGTCCCTTCATCTCACAGTTTTCTAATGACCTTCTACAGAAAGCCTTAAACCCAACATCCGCCTTCCCCAGAAATCTTATCTTTTTGCCATCCAAGTCCCTAAAAAGCTACTACTGCCCTCATTTTCTTCTACCTTCTCCATTGCACACACATCTGCTAATGCTAATTGGCTTTCTTTAAGATCTCCTAGAGAGAATCAGACATTCTAACCCACAGAAAGGTTATCATTTCGTTCATCTGGTTCTGCACACATTAAGAAGTTACTATCTACTTACTGAAAGACGTGTTGCCTCATCTTTGTATAAACTTACAAAAAGGAAAGAAAACCCAGTGGGTTCATGCTTTCCTTGCTTCCAATTTGTGGCTCAGAAAAAAATCAAAATTATTGTAGAACATGAGTCCAAAAGCTAAACAAAATAGACATATTTATCAGACAAGGACTGATTTAGAAAGTGTTTTTGAAGATTAGAATGCAGAGGGAGACAACGTTTAATGTTAAAAAGCATGCTCTGCAAGACTGAAATGTTATTTAACAAATTAACTTTGAAATTGTTTTAATTAGTATACATGTGGAAACAATAGAAATCCACCAACTAGAAAATATATCCATCCAATCCTGAATGTGCCCAGGCATTTTATGAATCATTTTATGTTAGAATTCCAAGAAAGAGAATATTATAACTCTTTAGTAACAGCAAATTTATCCTATAATTACTTTCTCTCTTTCTATTCCCTTGTTTATGTGCCCCTTATAATGTGAGCATCGCTGGATATGATTGCAGAGTTTGAAGATACATCTTTTTCATACAGCATTTCCCCTATTTCTGGAGTAAAAATTGGTTATTGGACTAACTGAAAGATATTATCTTTGGAGCTTTTCATAGAGTAAAAAGTAAATTATTTTATGGGCAACTTAAAGAATTTTCAAGAATAACTTTTATAAATGCAGTGTTTGCCTTAAGTACTAATTTCAGAATCTAACTTTGAAATGAGACTCTGCTAGATTAGTCAAAATCTGCCTCTTGGCTATTTCTCTTCTAGCTATTTCTATTTCTAGCTGTGAGTCTTTAAGCTTAGAGTCATTAAATCTCTTTTTCTCTTACACAGAAGTGAGAGGGAAACCTGAAAGTCTAGGCCTGGGAGGGGTGGAGGCCTTTAGCATCACATAGCTTTGTACAGATTCAAAAAGCACCAGATGACTGCTGAGGGTTTTTGAATAAGCAGTTTAGGTGAGATGATATATTTTAAAGACACCAAACTGATTTTCTCCATTTTTTGTTACCTCGTAACTCTTGATCCAGAGACTCAAATGCCTGTAATTACTTGTGAGAAGATAGAGAATGAAGTGAATTTTCAGTTTGAAAATTTTGATTCAATTTTTTTTTATCCAGAGCAAGATAGTATCTACCAAGTCATGGTTTTACTTTTTCTTTTTTTAAGAAAAATAGATTTTTTAAATTCTAAAGCTTCCTTTTTACATCAAGGATTGAACTTAGAATTCAAGGCTTAGAGCTTTGCTATGGTACTCTGTGAGGAAAGTTAAAATAGATGGTGTTTCCTCGGGATAGAAAATAGAAATAGAAAACTTTTCAACTTCTGAGATTAGAAAACGAGGGGCTGTAAAAACCAGGTGATTTAGGTGAGGATGAGCATGCTGCCCAAGGTCCTTTGGGTGAGGGTTAGAGAGAAGAGGCACATGATAGACTCTGAACTGGATTCTGTATTGTGCGAGGGGGAAATCAGAGAACAGCCAAGCTTCTCTGCTTCTTCCTGCATCGTGCAACATGGCGCATGGTGCTGGATCAGTAACAGGCAGAGAAAGGGTCTAGATGTGTAGCCTTGGGACAGCAAGCCCCTGGTCTACAGTCTGCACCTGATATGGAAAAGGCCCAGATATTCCAGCATGACCATGTGAGGGAAGAAGTAGGTGAGTCGAGAATGAAAAGACAGAATAACTAAATAAAATTAGGCACAACTGCCAAGGGGTTATCATGTGCTCGAGGTGTGGAGACCACTGCAAGGTCAACAGCCCCAAGAAAATGGTAATAAGTCTCACAGAATCAAGGCTGCCAGAAAGAATCAAAGTTCAGAGCCTCACTAGCATGAGTTTTCTGACTTTCATGGAAGCAGTCACTCAGCTCTGTCTACCCTGAGAGCACAGACCTTAGCTTTAGAATCCACAGATACTACAGCAAACACATGCAGCAAGGAGAGGGAACAACGCTACGACCTCCCAGTTATTCGTCAGTCAGAGTCAGCAGGGCTGGCAGAGGACAAATTGTGGATCATAGCTGTCTTTTCCTTGTTCTCGTGAGATTGCATGTCCCTAGATACCGTCTAAAAACATTGAAGAGGTAAGAAATCCAAAATGATTGTTTACCCTTTAGAGTGTTTTGGCCGGGTGCGGTGGCTCATGCCTATAATCCCAGCACTTTGGGAGGCCCAGGAGGGCGAATCACGAGGTCAGGAGTTCAAGACCAGCCTGGCCAACGTGGTGAAACCCCATCTCTCCTAAAAATACAAAAAAAAAAAAAAAAAAAAAACTAGCCAGGCATGGTGGTGCATGCCTGTAGTCCCAGCTACTCAGAAGGCTGAGGCAGGAGAATTGCTTGAACCTGGGAAGCAGAGGTGGCAGTGAGCCGAGATCGTGCCACTGCACTCTAGCCTGGGTGACACAGTGAGACTCTGTCTCAAAAAAAAAAAAAAAGTGTTTTAACCTGAGAGCCTTTAAAACCACAAGAGACAAAGTTACTGTTCATCAGGTTTTAGGGTTGTTTGTTTGGGATTTTTTTTTTTTTTTTTAATCAGCATGATGGAGGATCGAGGGCAAGATAAGGTCAATTATAGAACATAACAAATTACTATTTTTGTACAACTTAATTGGCCTGTGTAAATGTTAACCTTGCTGTAGAAGTATCTGTATGCTGTTCAACCCCTTTCTTTCCTACCTTATGCAAACTCTCTCATCAACACAATGTAGAATTTACTTTTTTTCACTATCCCTACTGGTAGTAAAGATAATAATATGTACAGAAATTTAGCAGACATGAGTCAAATACAATCAAAATGTTTCTTGGAACTTTAGGAGAAATAGAAAGTATTTACATATGAATCAGGCAAGAGCGAAAAAGAAAAGCTTATTCTCAAAGAAAAACTGCCACTTTGGATGGTGGTCAGCTGGCATGATTTATTTTGACTACCATCCGCCATGTATCTAATGAATGAGGCAAGCCCGTTGGCTTGTTACAATAACAACTTGGCAGTTAGACATCCTCCTAAACAATGTGCCAGCTTGAGAGGATAATTGACAATGCCACACACTGTGATCATTTATAACCCTGGGGTGTTCTTCTGAGATTTATTTTTAGTTATTTGATGACACAATTTTCCTGATCCACAATATTTTGCTCTTTTCCCCCAACGTTCGTATCTGACCAAACCACAAAATGAATGCTCGATAAATCATCTCATATTCTTGCCACTTAAAAATCTTTTCTGCTTGTTTTCTTAAACTCTCCACTTGTTTGCTGCTCAGATGTGCCTCTTATTTTAAGTAGCTAAAGAGGCAAATAGTTTTTAATTGCCCTGCAAATATTTACATCCTATACATCCTGTGATTACAGCAATTACACTTATCAGTTTTCCACCCCCTGCTAAAGTAACCACAACATTATCATGAGGAAATCATGAAAAAAAAAAAAAAAAAAAAGCTGCAGCACACTCATTCCACTTTGAATATAATGGAAGAAGAAATGCCCATCCTTCACTAACTTGAACTGCAAGATTATTTTCCACCCTCAGGAGCAATTGGTCTTTTCCCACCACGGATGGGCCACCACTGTTGCAGGATTTAACTATTACCTCGGAAATACCAAAAAGATAGTTCTATTACAATGCTGTATCCTGTAAATACTCGAGTTATGCCTGTAATTGTCTTGAAATACATTGCCTGCTGTGCTTGCTTATGTCCAAGAGCAGGTTAGAAGGTCAGACTCAGACCTTTCGTAGCCTCGATAACTGGCTGTTACATGGTTATGAAGTGAGTGGGAGAAGAAGCAATAGTTAATATTTGTGTTTCATTCACCAAAGAAATCCTTCTGGAACTCTTCATGTGATAATGATGAAATTCATTTGATTCATATTTGCATTTAAAGTATTAAGATTTTTTTTAAATAAAATATATAGCAAGGACAGAAATTTTTGCTCGCAAATAGACCTTTCCAGTAATTTCAGTGTCAAATGAAGTATAGACTCTGTGCCTCAGACATTTAATGGCCTTTTCCCTGGACTCTTGCTCTTGGAATAGATTAGATTTAGAATCTGAAAATAGCAATGCCAGTGCCAGGCTGGGTGGGGAGTACTGTGTGGTTCTGCTAAAGTACATGATGAGCTGTTCCCTAAGTAACTGGGTCATTTCTGAAATTCACGAAGGAAGAGGCACACTTGTGTCCTGTTTGCATGGAACAACAGTGACATCCAGTGCTAATACCGTTGATGTGAGCCTGAAATAATAACATCACAGCGGCTGGTGTGGTGGCTCATGCCTGTAATCCCAGCACTTTGGGAGGCCAATGTGGGTGGATCACCTGAGGTCAGGAGTTCAAGCCCAGCCTGGTCAACATGGTGAAATCCCGTCTCTACTGAAAAAATACAAAAGTTAGCCAGGTGTGGTGGCAGGCGCCTGTAATCCCAGCTACTTGGGAAGCTGAGGCAGGAGAATCACTTGAACCTGGGAGGCGGAAGTTGCAGTGAGCCGAGATCATGCCATTGCACTCCAGTCTGGGCAACAAGAGCAAAACTTTGTCGCAAAGAAAAAAATATAATAATAATAAATAATAATAATAATAATACCATCACATCATTTCTTGGTAAATGAACAAATACAATGATAAGGGAAATGTGGTTAAGATTGGTGTCTTCACTAATAGCTGCTAATAACAGAGACAAATGCTATTTAAGGTTAGGGAGAGCATTTACTTAGCACATCCTAGCAGAACGCAGTGTAGGCTTCTGTTTCATTTCCAGCCTCACTTCTGGGAAATACTGGCAAGGCACTTGGACCCTCAGCACCCTCTCAGTTTATCTCTTGGTACTCTCTCTTTAGTTTTGCTTCTGTAAGATAGTGGCAGGGCCCTTGAACTTTCAACACTCTCAGTTTATCTTTCAGTACTCTCTTAAGTTTATCTGTAAAATGGAAACAATGATGCCAGTTCACCATTTGACCACCGATGCTTCAAGCTCAGCATAAAGTCATTTGGAGTTGTCTTTTCTCCAGAGGGAAGATAAATATTCAGAGACATCATGAAAGCATGGACATACAGAGGAGCATTTGGACATATAGAGAAGTCCAAATTGCTTGTAATGTTATTGGGACTATTTAAGATTTTACTGCAGATTGTCTTTCCAGAGAGAGTCATTTCTTTCTTATCTATCATGATCGAGAAGGCCACCTGTGGTCTACCTAGTTCTTCACACAATGTGGGTGCTTCTTACATTGCCTTGTGTTGGGGAAGACCCACCTTCTGAGCTATAATATAAATTGTTTGTCTATTTGCCTATTTGTTTGACTTTGGCAATAAATATCTCCTCAATAAACCATCCTCTAATCAATCTAGCATTTACTGAATAACTATTACAAGCAGGCATAGTGCTAGGCCCTGCTCATATATTATCTTTAATTTTTACATTATTCAGCTAAGGTGGATTCTGCCTTCATTTTATAGGTAAGAAAAGTGCAACTTAGAGGCTGTCAATTATTTGCCCACACTTACAAAACTGGTAAGTGGGAATTGCAGGTTTGCACTCAGACTTTCCAACACCACTGTGACCTTTGTTCAAAATGGAGTGCAGAATCCTGAGCCACTTGGGTCACATTTCAAGGACCCTTAGAGACTAAAAGGTGGGCCTCTCTCGGTAAGAACTCTAGTTCACTGAGATTTTTCATTAATACTTTTGCATGTATGTAGCACATGAACTACATGTTTCCAACTGAATTTTAATCTCCTTTACACAACAACTGTAGTTTTATCTTTGTTATCAGGCTGAATATAATTTTGAATACTGTGTTGAGGTCCTCCCTTTACATTTGTTTGAGATGGAAAGATGAACCAAATATGGGCCTGTACACAAGTTTTGATCGCTTTTTTTTTCCATTCAAATGCTTTAGGAAGACTGGTGGAATTATGTTTTTTAAGAAAATGAAGTCATGTGGTAACTTTTATTTGGGTTCTGTGCAATTTTGGGTTTTGTAGAAGACAGGGACCAAGTCTTTTGGGTCTTTGATGACCCATAATACCTAGTTCAATAATTTAGACATCCTAGAGGATCAATAAAAGCTGAATTTGATGACATATTAGGTTTTCTTCTGTGAACTTTAGCTAGTAGAGAAAGCACTTTCATTTCCCAGAGGCAGAGGGAAAAGTATTTATTTATACAGTGCTTCCAGTTCCCATTTTCTCAGATGAATTAGGCTTTGTGCTCTGAAGAATTAACATTAACTAGTGTCTGTTTTCCCAGGAAGAGAAACCCAGTAGGAAAACACCTACACTTCAGTCTTAGGGAGGGATCCTGGAAGGACTCAAAGCACCCAATGGAGAAAGAGGGACCTTTGATGGGATCTGAGGCAGAACTGAATATATTTGTGAATATACAGTTTCAGCATAGCAAAAAATGACTTCATGGACCAGAATCTATCTTTTTCTTTCTCAGTAGTATGTGAGACAAAACACAGAAGATACTATTTGAGTCAAGAAAACCATCTTTATTTCTGCTAAACTACGTGCACTCTGAGGACAGGGAGTGTGGCTGTCTTGTTGACGACTGAGTCCAGTAATACAGATCTTAATACCAAGACTAGCATGCAATGCTTAGTAAAATTGTTATAGTGGTTAATAAGTGAATGAATAAATTAGAGGATAAGTGTTTTGTAGAGACTTGCTTGGAAACACTGGACAGGTCCAGGATGGTGGAGCTCAGAACAGGAAACATCCAGATAAGTGTTCCCAAACACTGTCCAATGAGTAGCCACCAGTCACATATGGCTACTGAAATTTAATTAAATAAAATGAGAAATGTTGTTCCTCAGTCTGACTAGTCACATGTATCTAGTGGCTACCATAAAGTGCAGTGCAAATATAGAACATTTCCATCAATACTGAAGGTTCCGTTGGGTAATGTTACTCTAGGGTACAAGGTTGAAAGAACAAAAGCCAAGAATATCTTGAAAGGTTTTTTTGGTTGTTGTTGTTTGTTTGTTTTTTATAGTATCCATCCCAGCTCACGAGTAAAAATATATTCAGGTTCCTAGAGTTTTAAGGAACTTCTGGAATAAATAATATGCATTTGGCTGAAGAGCATCATGTGTTGTATTTCATGACAGTAAAACCTAAAACAAAACCTGTGTTGGGGGAAAAGCTGTAGGGGAGAAAGAATTCCTCAATACCTTCCCTGTTCAGTCCAGTCTCTGATTATTGGCATAGGTTCTAGGGATTCTTAATTTGTCCTTTTGGGACTCTGGGGATTAAGAACAAATTTTTACATTTAAAAATAAAAAATAAACTTTTCTTCCATAACAAAAGTTGAAATTTAGAAAATAAAAAATAAATAAAAGTATAAAAATTAAAATAGCCAATTATCTCCTGAAATAATCATGTTCTAGAATGTATTCATTCTGCCTTTTTTCTATGGACTTTTATTTATAGACATAATACAACATGAACCATTTACCATGTTATTGTTCTTAAACATTCTTAGCAATATGTTTTCAATGATGGTATTTTATTACATTAGGTAGATGTATTACAAATTACTTAACCATATCTTGTTATTAAACATTTAATTAATTGTTTTTCATCTCATGACAATCTATACATTAAACATTCTTGCACACAAAGTTTGCATACATCCTTAAAATTATTTTGAAAACTGGGAATTCTGGATCAAATTACAAGCAAAATTTCAAGCCTTTCTCACATGCATTGCCAAATTTGCCCCCTACATTCATGCTTAAGCGTGAGTTTGTCCATTGGATTTTTACTAGACGCATGCTCTTCTGACAAAACCATATGTATAGGATTTGTACTTGACTATTACTCTTGGGGTTCAACTTGTGGGAAAAGTTAATTTCAGTGGTTAGATGTTAAAATCTTAGATAGCGAATAAATCATTATACCTTAGGTATCTTATCTATCATGTTGAAGACTCAAGTTATGCATCTTTAATCAACATCTGCATAAAATTATAGAAATGTTTCCAAAAGTTTAGAGGAAAAAATGGTAACATGGTTATATTTTTGGAATGTTATTGTTACTGTTTGTTTTAACATATAGTCAGAATCAAAATGTGATTATTGGTAGAGATGGAGCATTCAAAATGGAAAACATTTATCACTTAATGTTGATGTATTGGGGGTCGGTAAGTGAAAGGGCCTTTTGCAAACAGAAGTTTCTTGGTATCAACAATTGAAAAACTCTTTTCCACCATTACACTTTTTCTCCAGAATAATATATTAGTTAGCATCTTTTGAGTGTCTGCTGACTTTCTTTGATACTTTTCAATCCCGTGGGCAAAATGCCATACAGATTAGACACAGGGAGCAAATTCAATGTTGCCATCTCTTATTTTCAAAGCTCTTTTCAAATAATTTACATCTCCAATTAATTTTCTAGGTTTACTTTATGTTTTACTACTGAGATGACATAGTTTTATTATTCCCATAGTGGACTTATTAAAGCCTTGTTTGTTGGGTCCCTTGTGGGCCCTTAACTCTAGTTTAAGTATTTTCCTCAAAGACAATAATTAATATAATGATTCGGTGTTCCCTTTATGCTAAGTCCCTAATCTAGCGATATTTTTGCTCTGGCCATTTTTTCTGGCACACACTTTAAACAGGCAAGGAAGAGAAACTCTTTGGTAAATTAAGTGGGTAAATGCAAAGACTCTGAAGCATTTATCTAGTTTCAAATTTTGACTCTGTCTGTACTTACTAATTGCATGACTTCAGGTCTATTACTTAACTTCTCTGGCTTCACAGTCCTTATCTGTAAAACTGAATATGTGTCTGGCATATTTCACTTAGCATAACGTCGTCCAGGGCCATCCATATTGTGGCAAATGACAAGATCTCTTTCTTTTTAAAGTCTGGATAATATTCCATTGTGTGTGTATATGTACATAATTACCTTGTAGGATTTCTAACATTGTATAAATTAATATTTATAAAGTGCTAACAATAGTGCTTGCCCCTTTATATTTTAAAGTATGTGTTAGAGAAATAAGGGACTCTCTTATTTACTTATTCTGAAATAAATTTTATTTTATGTATTGTATATATTTAAGGTATAAAACATAATGTCGTAAAATACAAATTTATATTAAAATAGTTATCATAGTGGAACAAATGAACATATCCATCATCTCACATAGTTACCCATTTTTCACCTTGTGGCAAGAACAGCTGTAATCTACTCACATAACAAAAATACTGAATACAAAACACTATTATTAACTAGCGTTTCATGTTGTACATTAGATCTTTGGACGGCCTACATATTTGCTACTTTGCATCCTTTCACTTACATCTCCCCATTCCCCACCACCACTACCCTGGCAAACGATGTTTTTATTCTCTTTCTATCTCTATCTATATGACTTTTTTTTTTTAATCAAAGATTTTGCATATAAGTGAGATCATGCAATAGTTTTCTTTCTGTGTCTGGCAAATTTCACTTAGCATAATGTCTTCCAGGTCCATCCATGTTGAGGCAAATGACAAGATCTCTTTCTTTCCAAAGTCTGAATAATATTCCATTGTGTGTGTGTGTGTGTGTGTGTGTATGTGTGTGTGTGTGTGTGTGTCCATTAGTGGACAAATAGCATGAATAAAGAAGTTATCTACACACACACACACACACACACACCTTAGTTTCTTTATCCGTTTGTCCACTGATGAACATCTAGGTTGTTTCTATCTTGGCTACTGTGAATAAGGCTGCAATGAACATGGAAGTGCAGATATCTTTACAAGGAAGTGATTTCATTTCCTTTGGATATATACCCAGAAAAGAAATGCGATTGTTCTACTCTTTTTTTATTTTATTTTATTTTTTTTTGAGACAGAGCTGCCTCACTGTGTCACCCAGGCTAGAATGCAATGGCGCTGTCTCAGCTCACTGCAATCTTTGCCTCCTGGGTTCAAGCAATTCTCCTGCCTCAGCCTCCTGAGTAGCTGAGATTACAGGAATGTGCCATGATGCCTAGCTGATTTTTGTATTTGTAATAGAGATGGGGTTTCACCACGTTGGCCAGGCTAGTCTCGAACTCCTGACCTCAGGTGATTTGCCCACCTCGGCCACCCAAAGTGCTGGGATTATAGGTATGAGCCACTGCACCCGGCATGATTGTCTACTTTTAGTTTCTTTGGGAATCTCTGTTTATTTTATTTATTTTATTTATTTGAGATGGAGTTTTGCTCTGTCACCCAGGCTTGAGTGCAATGGTGCGATCTTGGCTCACTGCAACCTCTGTCTCCCAGGTTCAAGCGATTCTCCTGCCTCAGCCTCCTCAGTAGTGTGCCAACACACCTAGCTAATTTTTATTTTTAGTAGAGATGGGGTTTTGCCGTGTTGGTCAGGCTGGTCTCAAACTCCTGACCTCAGGTGATCCAGTCACTTCAGCCTCCCAAAGTGCTGGGATTGCAGGCATGAGCCACCATGCCCGGCCTGGGAATCTCTATACTGTTTTTCACCACAGCTGCACCAATCTACATTTTCACCAATAATGTACAAGGGTTCCCTTTTCTCCACACCCTCACCAACACTTGTTATCTCTTGCCATTTTGATCATAACTATCCTAACAAGTGTAAGGGGGTATCTCATAGTGGTTTTGATTTGCATTTCCCTGATGATGAATACTATTGGCCACATATTCATGTACTTGTTGGCCAGTTTTATGTCACTTTTGGAGAAATGTTTACTCAAGTCCTTTGCTCATTTTTAAACTTGATTATTTGCTTTGTTGCTATTTAGATGTAAGAGTTCTTTAAAAATCTTTGATATTAACCCCTTATCTGATACATGGTTTGCAAATATTGCTTTCCAATCTATAGGCTACCTTTTCATTTTGTTAATTATTTTCTTTGCTGTGCAGAAGCTTTTTAGTTTGATAGAGTCTCATTTATTTTTGCTTCTATAGCCTGAACTTTTGGTGTGATATGCGAGCAATCATTGCCAAGGCCAATGTAAAGGAGATTTTCCCCTGTATTTTCTTGCAGAAGTTTTGTGATTTCAGGTCTTACATTTATGTCTTTTATTCATTTTGAGTTAATTTTTGAATGTGGTTTGATAAGGGTCCAATTTCATTCTTTTGCATGTAGAAATTCAGTTTTCCCAGTGCCACTTATTGAAGAAATGATCCTTTTCCCTTGGTGTATTTTTGATGCCCTTGTCAAAAATTAGCTGGCTATATGTTTGAATTTCTGGACTCTTTTTTGTTCCACTGGTCTATGTGTCTGTCTTTATGCCAGTTACATATTGTTTTGATGACTACAGCTTTGTAAAATGATTTTAAGTCAGAAAGCATGATGCCTCCAACTTTGTTTTCCTCAGAATCGCTTTGACTATTCAGGACCTTTTGTGATTCTATGCACATATACGATTTTTTTTTCTATTTCTGTGAATAACACCATTTGGCTTTGATAGCGATTGCATTGAATTTATATATTGTTTTAGGTAGTATGGATATTTAAATGGGAAATCTCTCCTTAAGTCTTTATTTTCATCTGTCAATGTTTTCAGAGCATTTTTGTGTCTTTTCTGCCTACCATTCAGATTGTTATTGCTTTTGTTTCTTTGCAATATATTTCAAATGACTTTTTGAAATCTATAACCTCTACTCTCTTATCTTTGATCAAACATTTAGTATTCTCTTACCAAAACTGTCTATCATTGAGACTGAATAATAAATCATAATGTTAATAATTGGTAACACTATTTGAACACTTAATTATGAACCAGAATTGACACTAAGAACTTTGCTTAAAATCTTCTTTAACTCACGCCTGTAATCCCAGCACTTTGGGAGGCCGAGGCAGGTGGATCACGAAGTCAGGAGATCGAGACCATCCTGGCTAACACGGTGAAATCCCGTATCTACTACAAATACAAAAAATTAGCCAGGTGAGGTGGCAGGCGCCTGTACTCCCAGCTACGTGGGAGGCTGAGGCAGGAGCATGGCGTCAACCCGGGAGGCGGAGCTTGCAGTGAGCCGAGATGGCGCCACTGCACTCCAGCCTGGGCGACAGCGAGACTCCGTCTCAAAAAAAAAAAAAAAAAAAAAAAAAAAAAAAAAAAATTAGCCGGGCGCGGTAGCGGCACTGTAGTCCCAGCTACTCGGGAGGCTAAGGCAGGAGAATGGCGTGAACCTTGGAGGCAGAGCTTGCAGTGAGCCGAAATCACGCCACTGCACTCCAGCCTGGACGACAGAGCGAGACTCCATCTCAAAAAAAAAAAAAAAAAAAAAAAAAATCTTCTTTAATCCTCACAAAAACCCTATAAAAAAATATGGTGATTATCCCGACATTAAATAAGAGATTTAAGAGATTGAGCCACTTTTCCAAAGTCATACAAGTAGTGGCAGAGCCAGGCTAAGAACTGGATTTTTTGAGTATTTGCTATCGGCTTCCCCTATTTTATTTGGTTCAATGCCTACGCAGATGAAAAACTTTAGTTTACCTCTATAGTAGTCATCTCCAGTAAGATGTAGCTTCCTGTTGATGATGATAGAACATTAACAAAGCAACAATAAAACCATCCACTCTTGACTGACGTCGTACTATTATCAGGTACTGGATTTCATGTAAGCCTGTCAGTGTTTTTATTTGCTGGTTATTTCATCTCTATTTTATGGGTAAAGAAGTTAGATTAATTTATGACCCCCAGATTGTACATCTAATTGAACAGAGGCAGTAAGTTCTAGTAAGTGAACAGAGGCAGAATTTATTACACAGATCCTGTCTGTTGTCAAGTTTTTCTGCCAAGCTGTCTCACCTGGGTTCCTCTGTTCCACACAGATTGAAAAAATAAATAGTTCTAATGAATATACATTAATGTATCTGTGCTTATTCAGCCAGATTAGGAGGAATCTAGAGGCAGATCTTCTCAAATTGAACCACTGTTTCAGTAGATCACAAGTTTTGCTAATGAGGGATACACTATTGTGCTTTTTCTATTGATGAGTGCAAAAATCAAGGAAACAAAGCATCCAACTGCAGGGGGCCAATCTTTCCCGTTACAGTAAGGGGGAAGGGTGAAAGACTATAGATCTAGTTTACTGTTGTTTTTGAAGTATTAATATTCATCCTTTACTGCTGAAAATGCTTGTGAAGCTCTGTCACTCTAATTTAAAAATGCTTTTGAAGAGGGCTCCACACTGTCTGCTCTAAAATGGGACCTTGCTATTCCTATTTGTAAACTGTCAGCATGAGGCAGGAACTATCCATCAGTAAGATTTACTTTTACAGAAATATAAAGTGATTGGAATACCCCAAGCATCTATAAGTCTAACTTCTTCCATTGTTCTCATTTTCTTTTCCCTGTGCTTTATGAAAACAGCGTAGCGTCCTCTGTGGAGCGTCCATTCATTGTTTGGCTGATTTTCAATTCCTAGATGATTTATTCAGATGCCGTATTTGCAGAATCAGTTCAGGAATATAGGTTCTAACAGAATCAAACAGCATTGCAAAAAATTGTTCTCCCCCACTTTTAAACATTTCTATGATATTCTGAATGAGTGCCTTCTAGTTACTACTCCCATTTCAATGCAGTAGAGAGCCAGAAGATGAAATCCATGTTATCTTAAACAAGGATTCACATCTTGCTAATTATTTGGTATCTCCATTTCACATGTGGTCTCCTCAGTATTTCCAAATGTGGGATAAATTTTTTGGTCACTTATGATGCAGTCTCCCAAAAGCACTCATTTGCAGACTGTGCCAGCAGAGTGGCAAGGAAACACTGAGCAATCAGTTTTAGAAATGAAGAAAACTGAGAGGCTCAATATTGGTAATTATAGGTCACCACTGAAACTTGGATCCACAAAGGCTTATCTTGACTCACTTCAAACATCTCTTAGGCTCGAAGTGTGTTGCTTATGAGAACCATATATTTCAGGAAGTACAGCAGCCTTTGAATTGGCTCTGTGTGATCTCCTCACAACCTTTCTTTTTTTTTTTTTGAGACGGAGTCTCGCTCTGTCGCCCAGGCTGGAGTGCAGTGGCGCAATCTCGGCTCACTGCAAGCTCCTTCTCCCGGGTTCACGCCATTCTCCTGCCTCAGCCTCTCCGAGTAGCTGGGACTACAGGCGCCCGCCACCAGGCCCGGCTAATTTTTTTTTTTTTTTGTATTTTTAGTAGAGACGGGGTTTCATCGTGGTCTCGATCGATCTCCTGACCTCGTGATCCACCCGCCTCGGCCTCCCAAAGTGCTGGGATTACAAGCGTGAGCCACCGCGCCCGGCCCTCACAACCTTTCTAAATCAGACAGCCAAGTGCAAAGCTGATCCAACTGAAACATTTCTCATGTACAGAGAGGAAGAAACTGGGGAGCACAGAAGGTGGGCGTGTATCATTCTTTCGGCATAAGAACAACATCCTAACAGCCCCCTGGCAAGTAACCAGCTTTTAATGAAATTGTGGCCTGCCATGAGCTTTCCATAATAAAGGATATACAATCACCTCTTGTTCATGAGGTCTTGACAAATTTGCTACCATCCTCCATGTTATTTTCTGCAATTATATCATGCAGATTCTTCTTGCGGGTCAACTGTCAAACTGGTCTAATATTGTTAGTTTCCCAGTTTGTTTACCAGTCTGAGTTCTCAGATAAAATAATCCTATCTTTTATCTAATGCAATACCTAGCAAATGTAGATATTTGTTAAAGGAAATGAACGAGCACATAAATATAAATGAATAGGAACAATACTGTTTACTTCATCAATATAACACTTATATAGCTATGCATCAAAAGTCACTTAATAAGTTGATGAATTATTCTTTAGGAAGAAGTTAAAGTACTTAATTTGAGAGAAAAATAGTCAAATTTTTCAAACACGGAAATTCTCCTGTCAAATTTTCAAACACAAAACTGGAAAATGTCTTAGAAATATCTTGAAGCTCTTGTTGTAATAGACGGGAGCAGAGAAAAGGCATGGTATTTCATAGTCAAGAAAAAAAAAAGATTTATGTATTCTGAACTTTGCAAAACAGTCTACATTTAATTCATTTAGTATGTTTTTTTCTGAATGACCTTTATACATTATTTGTGGTAGGATTGGAAGTAGGAAGAAATATAAAATGAGATAAGATTCAACTCCTTTCTTTAAGAAGCGTAAGATTTAGTGTATCTAGGGGTATATAAATATAACCTCTTGGAATACATTGATAAATGTTATAAGATTGATTAAATCTGAGCAAATCATAAAATCTTCACAAAGGGAGAGCACGACATAGTGGTTAAGAGCTTGGACTCTGTAAATAGTTTTCCTAGGTTTGAATCTAGCTTTCTCTTTACTAGCTTAGTGTCCTTGGGCAAGCTAAAGATCTGTTCCTTAATTTCCTTATCTGTAAAGGTGGGTTTTGATAATAATAACAACTACCTCAGAGGACTGTAGTAAGAATTAGGAGAGTTGGTGTATGCGGAGTGTTTAAAATGATGTCTGGAGGACAGTAAGGAAGACTGGTGACACTTTCTGATCAGAGTAAATAGATGTTTACCTAGAGCAGAGGAAGGGGAAGGGCAGTGAAGAGGCTCTGACCTTTTGCAGGGTTCAGAAATTTAAAACACAGAATATCTGAAGAGTTACAGAAAATCAAGGGAGTTGGAATACATGCTTCAGGTCTTCAGCCTGAGGCTCTGGTGGACTGAGACTCTGGCTGTAATGGAAAGGCAGAAAGCTCATAGATCGAGCCTTAACCTATGAGTCCACCACTGTAAAATTTTAACTCACGCAGGGCACTTGCTAACTTTTCAAAAAATGCATGAGTCTACTTGCCTGAGTAATCAGTGATTGCTGACTTTCCCAGAAGAGATTATTTTCTTTGGTCTTTGGGGAGATGCGGAAAAGTGATAATGTAGGGAATTTTTCACAAAGCTAACTTTTTTCTATTTAAAAGATTACAATTTACTCTGAAATTAGGATCCTTCAATTTTTGTTGTTGTAATCTCATTTCTTTTATGAATTTATGGTGATAAAAATAATAATTAAAATTGTCTCAAAATAAGATGTTGCTGTCCTTATGATGCCTCCTGCCCTTTAAAATGTTTGACTTGGCGAATTACGAAAGTCTGGGAATTTCTATTCTGGAGGACCAAATAGGCCAAAACTTTTTATGATATTTCTTGGAGGAAAGCATAATAGAGCATTCTAAGGCAAACTACTAGGCTTTTAAAAAATGTGTGCTTGCTTCTAGAATAAGCCTAATTAAACTGATCCATTTTAAGTGGCATTTTTTTTTCTTTTTTTGAGACAGAGTTTCACTCTTGTTGCCCAGGCTGGAGCGTAGTGGTGCCATCTCAGCTCACTGCAGCCTCAGCTTCCCGGGTTCAAGCGTTTCTCCTGCCTCAGGCTCCCAAGTAGCTGGGATTACAGGCGTCTACCACCACACCCAGCTAATTTTTTGTATTGTTAGTAGAGACGGGGTTTCACCGTGTTGGTCAGGCTGGTCTCAAACTCCTGACATCAGGTGATCCACCCACCTTGGCCCCCAAAGTGCTTGGATGACAGCTTAAGTAACATTCTTAGAGTTCACTGTATACAGCCAACACACAAAGAAAGGACACAATCTCTTTTTCTTCTAAATATGATCAGCGTGTCCTTATTTTTACACCTTGGTTTCAAGTACTCACTGCATTAGAAATACCATCCTCTATCATTGCCTGCTGAAGCCCCATGTCCTATAATGTGTAATTCAAATGCCTTATTTCCAAGAAAAAGTCCTAAATTGTTTTCTCCTCCGTCTTCCAAAACCTTGAGACGTTTAACATACTATAACAAACATAATATAATATTTGGTGCTTTTTAAGGAGATAAGGACAAGCATGATACTCTTAGGAAGCAGTCAGTAGTAGTATTCATTTCTCATGATTGCCATAACAAAGCACCAAAAACCAGGAGGAGCAACACAACCGAAATTTATTGTGTCACATGTCTTAGGCTAGAACTCTGAAATTAAGATGTCAGCAAGGCTATGCTTCCTCTGAAGGCACTAGGAAAGGAACTATTTCATGCCTTTCTCCTACATTCTGGTAACCTTACCAAAAAGCTAAGTTATAGATGCACTATTCTAATGATAATGTCACCAGATCATGTCTTCATATCATCTTCCCTTTGTGTATGTCTCCCTGTGTCCAAATTTCTCCTTTTTATAAGGATACTAGTTATGTTAGATTAGAGCACACCCTGATGACCTCATTTTAACTTGATTACCTCTTTAAAGACCCGATTTCCAAATAAGGTCATATCCTAAGGTACTGGGAGTTAGGATTTCAACGTATCTTTTTTGAACGACAAAATTCCATCCATAATAGTAGTTTAGAATGATTAGTTTATGAGGATCCTGAGATTTTGAGACATGAGGTTGGGGTAGTAAACTAGGAGCGGATCGCAAAGGCACTTTTTGCCAAGTTAGGAGTTTAGACTTTATCTAATTTGAAAGGACTGGAAGATATTTAGGAGAGGAATGATATAATCATATTTAGGTTTTAGAAAATTTATCTGTTGATTCACATCTTTTATTACTAGCTGAAGATTCAAAGCTCCAGAGGAATTGAACGCTTAATTGCTATTTCCTAGCTACTCAGAATAAGTAGGTAGAAGAATCTACCCCTTTGGCAGTTGAAGGGAACTACCTTTCATCAAGGTTGCATTTGTGGGAGATTTCTGCAAAAGAAAGAGTGAGCTGCATTTGGAAAGAGAGGTTGGATGCTAAACAAAAGCAAGCAAACAAACAAACCAAACAAAACAAAAAATAAAACAGTAATGACATTCTTTAACAGAAACTGGTTAAAATAGAGTTTCATACTAATTCTAATGAAATCCAAGCAACTAACTTTACAAGACTGTTAGTATAACAGGATATGCATGCTCCAGTTATTTACTGCTGCTAACAAAGTATCTGCAAATTTTAGCAGTTAAAGACAACCACCATTATATTATATCTCACAATTTTGAGTAAGGAATTGGGACAGGGCTCAGCTGGGTGATTCTTCTGCTCTATGTGGTATCAGCTAAGGTTATCAGTGATATCTAGTTGGCGATTAGGTTGATCTGGAGCATCGCAGATGGCTTCATCATATTCTGTTCACTTGAGAGGGATGACTGAAAAGCTAAAATGAACTGGGACTGTTAACTAGGGCATGTATCAATGGCTTCTGTAGCAAGGTAGCCTCAGAGTAGTTAATTTCTTACATGGAAGCTCATGGATGTCAGAGAGAGAGTTTCAAGAAGCCTGAGGAAGTTGCAGGCCTTCCTGTTATCTGTACTCAGAAGCCCAGGATGTAACATGCTATTTGGTCAAGCAAGTTACTAAGGCTAGTAACTTGAATTGCTGTTCTTTGCTATTCCTCCCACTAAGAGATGGAATCTAATTCCCCTCCCCTGAATTTGGGGGATCTTTAATCTACCACAGCATGGAAGTTAATGTTGAATCAAGTTATTAAATATCCTGCAGATATTTTCAGAGATGCTTTAAATTTCTAACTTTATTTACCATATGCCCAAGCAAGTAAACATTTAAAGGCTAATCAAGTGCTTAGCTATAGCTAAGTGTTGTACACTGATGATGGCTAAATAAAGCTAAACCTGTATACTGGTAGACATTACTCACAGCTCAAAACTTTGTGAATTTTGAATTGAACTTAGTTGAGCCACTTGATTAATGTCTCTGAAACATCTTGTATTACAATATATCCCAACATAATATAAACAAGTAATACAATATGAGAATCATCAAAAGAATGGTATTCACTTAGATATATGATTAAAATAATATATATGCATAGGCAGATGTCAGTCAATATTTCAACTCATTTCTATTTAGACATACATAATAGTTTTAAAAAAAGACTTTGGAAGTGTGCCAAAATGAGTTGGCACAAAATAATGAGTGGGGAAAAAAATTAGACCACTGGGAATATTTAAAAATCCAATTTTTGGCTACTCTGCTATTTTCTTAGTTTTACATAGTTCCATAAAACACAAATAGCAGTTTTATTGTTGCTTTTTTGTTGTTTTACAAGCTTAATGTTGGCTGCCAGGGCTATGATGCAGTCAGCATTTTTAGACTGGCATGCATGAAAACATTAGATCCGAGAAGAGAGGCTCAGCATCACTGATATCCTGTAGTGTTTTGTTTCGGGAAATGCCATGCTGGTGATTATAAAGGATGAAGTCATATATTTCTACCAACCACATCCTACCATTATGGTAATTCTAATTGTAGTAAGCTGTGGAATCAATGATAGATAATTAAAAAAAAAAAAGAAACAAAATAAAACTTAAAATGTTTGTGAACCTTTTGTTTAATCACGTAACTTTACAAAAAAAGGGTACATTATGGTTCTGGAAGAACAAAAAAATGAGGAATGTATTAGTTTTTATTTGAGGATCTCTAAATGTACACAAAGCTATTACTAGTATTATTATCAACATCATTGTATGAAGTTTTTGTCTTAATGGAATCACTGGTTGAAGTTAAGCATAACAGCCTATGACAAATCGTGCTGCCTTTCTCTAGTTATAGTACCATTAACTACTTCTCTACCAACATGTATTCTTCTGCTATAGACAGCCTATTATTTTCTGCTTTTTTCTTACCACTAAAACCACAAAATTAGAATTGGAAGGTAAAGTTGGTACTTCTCTAGAACTCATTCCCACTAGTGGAGTCAATATTTGCTGAAAGCTGGGTTAAATAAGGGAATAGATACTTGCCTTGCCAATGTGATTTTGCATATTGGTCTGTTTCACAATATCAAGCTCATTAATAGAGACAAATATTTCCCTTCCTTTCTTCTTGATCTCAAGATTTAAAAAGTGTTAGATTTGGCCAGGCGTGGTGGCTCATGCCTGTAATCCCAGCACTTTGGAAGGCCGAGGTGGGCAGATCACGAGATCAGGAGTTTGAAACCAGCCTGGCCAACATAGTGAAACCCTTTCTCTACTAAAAGTATAAAAAAAAATTAGCCGGGTGTGGTAGTGTGCATCTGTAATCCTAGCTACTCTGGAGGCTGAAGCAGGAGAATTGTGTGAACCTGGGAAGCGGAGGTTTCAGTGAGCCAAGATCGCACCATTGCACTCTAGCCTGGGCCACAGTGCAGGACTCTGTCTCAGAAATAAATAAATAAATAAATAAATAAATAAATAAATAAATAAATGTGTTAGATTGATTCCTTCAGTACTTTGTTACTGGTTGCTCAGTATTGCACTGTTATGAAGGTTCAAAAGACAAATGAAAAATGTCTGTGACTCAAGGGGTTTATAGTAAAGTTAAAAAGGAAAATATATATATATATACACACACACACACAAATATTTTAAATGGTGATTTTATTCTTTGAATGTGTTCAAGTGAGACTTTAAAAACCTGCTTTTCTTATGTTTTGGGAATAATTATTTGACCTATCCTTTCAAAGGTTTACTATCTTGTTGTAGAATAAGTTAAAACTTTGGTTTATCATGTTGGGGTTTCCATAAATTCTCAATTTCAGGTCACTGAATGTAGCCACAGATTCATAGTGGAATTTAGCCACAATTGCAGCAGAATATCCTTTTTTACTTCAAAATTACATTTAATTTCTATCAAGGATTCACCTAGTTGCAATGAGGTTATAGTACATCTCTAATAAGAAGATATATCTTATTCCCATTAAATTTTAACTCCTATATTGAGCTGAAATTAAACACACAAACTGTTACAAATTAGGGGAGCCTACATGATTAGGGGCTTGAGTGGTTAGATTGCAATATATCTGAACACCTGCTATCCAGAGATGCTCAACAATGTAGTGAAGACTGTTATTAGTGCCACAATGGAGCTCTTACCCCTACCTACAAAAGAGAACAAATGCAACCTTCTCCTTTGCCACAGCATAGGACAGACCCCAGATCATGGCAGAGATTACAGTCACACACAAAAAAAGCTAGGATTTAGAAAGAGAGCTATAGGCAGAGCAAGCAAAAGGAAACCTTTTCCTTCATAATATAGCTGTCAGCATTTTGATCAACATATTACAAAGAATCAAAACCTTACGTAATCATTTGCTAAATGGTACCTGAAGTGAATTTTGAGAAATTTTACACAGAGGCAGAAAAATTGATATGGTTTGGCACTGTGTCCCCACCCAAATCTCACCTCGAATTGTAATCCCTATGTGTCAAGAGAGTGACCTGGTGGGAGGTGATAGGGTCATGTGGGTTGTCTTCCCCATGCTGTTCTCATGATAGTGAGTGATTTCTCACTAGATCTGATGCTTTAAAAGTATTTGGCAATTCTTCCCTACCCCTCTCTCTCTCCTGCCACTTTGTGAAGAAGGCACTTACTTTCCCTTTGCCTTCCACCATGATTATAAGTTTTCTGAGGCCTCCCCAAGCCATGTGGAACTGAGTCAGCTGAACCTCTTTCGTTTATAAATTACCCAGTCTCAGGGAAGTTCTTTATAGCAGTGTGAAAACAAACTAATACAATAATCTACGCATGGTATCAAAGGCCTTGATACAAAAATGTTACAAACTAAGCACAGACTCCTTAGTCATATTTTCCATGATGTCTTTAATTTGGAGAAAACAAAAGTTGTCTCCAAACTCTAGGATAAATACACACACATCTACATTTTATTCAATAGAATGCAGGGGATAAAAGGATTGCTCTTTCCAGAGGTCTTGCCTTTGCTCCCAGGGTCACATGTTGGAAGAGTCTTGGAGAGGTTATGGAGTATACTGTGAAGTATAACAATGAAGTCACAAATATGGTGGACATACTTTGATTTATATAATGAGATTCCTTCCAAGAAAAGCAATCACACCTTAAGAAGAGTGAATTCACAAGATCCTTCTCTCTAATAAATATGTTTTGTGGAAATCAGAACAGTGAAACTAAGGCAGCAGATGCAGAGGCAGAAGTGGATTATAATGAAGAAAATCACAGGACTTTACAGAAAGTATGAGGAAGGCTTTGGCTTTAAGGGAAGGAGATCCAGACAAACATCCATCCATCTCTCATTCCAGGGTTCTGGTTCCATCATTCTCAATAAATCTATAAGTGTCTACATAGTAGCTGAATTAAGGAACTTCTACACAGATTAGGTGGGTTCAGTCAACTAGAATAAAGATTCTAGTGCCTAGAGTAAGTCGATGAGCTAAGTAATGGACTTTCCAGTTTTCTCTTTTAAAACAATCTGATTCTGCTCGATTTTACACTATCATTTTAAATTTCAGGACGCCTACATGCCTATACAGGCAAAAACCATAGTTATAGAGGAGATTTAGCATTCATGTAAAACCCAAGGGTATTTCATCTTTCAATATTTTGGTTGTATTTCCTGGTTGAACACTTTCCTGCTTTCTTTTTACCTTAACCCCATCATATAGGATATTTCTATCCAGTCTTTTTCTATTTTCCTGTGCAGGGGAGCATAGCAAAAATAGCAAGATAGTGCATGGGTAAAGAATTATTTTAATAAACCTCTATTCATAGATACCACTAGCATTAATGGCAGACACTAAGTGATATAATTTGAATATTTATCCCCTCCAGATCTCATGATGAAATTTGATCCCCAGTGTGGGAGGTGAGACCTGATGGGAGGTGTTTGGATCATGAGGACAGATCCCTCATGAAGGGCTTCGTACCATTCTCTTGGGATTTAATGAATTCTAACACTTAGTTCCTGTGAAATCTTGTTATTAAAAAGATTCTACCACCTATCACTGTGACATGCCTGCTCCCTCTTTGCCTTCTTCCATGATTGGAAGCTTTCTAAGACCCTTACCAGAAGCAGATGCTGGTGCAGTACTTTGAGTACAGTAAGCAAAACTGTGAGCCAAAAACAAACAAACGAACAAAAAAACCCTGTTTTGTTTATAAATTGCCTCAAATTTTCCTTTATAGAAATAAAAATAGGCTAAGACATTTAGAGTTTTAAAAATGGGGGCTTCCATAGGGCACTAGAGAGATTCTGTTGGACATTAGGAAGATTAAACAATATGAATCTTCAACTGTGTTGAGTTTTCAAGATCTGATGTTGCCTATAATACAAGGAAGGTACTAATACTTGTTCAGGCACTGGTCTGTGTTGGATTATATGGGGCACTCTCTAATTATTTTCTATAGAGAGGATTCATTAGGAATTCAAATAGTGTGATTTAACATAAAGATTAAAATGTAGTATTTTTATATCAACAAATCTGCGAACTATGTTCCTTTCCTTCTATCAGAGTCAGAGCAATTGCTCCTTGCCTCAAGGTAAATAAGATTAATAGTGAATATTTGGCATTGCAAAACACTCCTCTCTGAACATACATAAAAATTCTTGAGGCTGGGCACGGTGGCTCACGCCTGTAATCCCACCACTTTGTGAGGCCGAGATGGGCAGATCACCTGAGGTCCAGAATTCGAGACCAGCCTGGCCAATGTGGTGAAACCCCATCTTTACTAAAAATATAAAAATTAACCAGGCGTGGTGGCATATGCCTGTAATCCCAGCTACTCAGAAAGCTGAATCAGGGGAATCACTTGAAGCTGGGAGGCGGAGGTTGCAATGAGCCCAGAAGGCACCACTGCACCCCGGCCTGGGTGACAGAGCGAGACTGCATCTCAAAAAAAGAAAAAATAAATTATTGAAAATATAAAACATGGAAGTATTTTTTCCATTACTGAAAGTAGTATTGTTTGTAAAAACTGTAAGTTATATGGAAGCATTTTCAGTATTTTTTTTGTTTGTTTCATAGGAAGTTTTATTTGGGGATATTTCATATGTAAAAACTATTGAACCAGGCAGTTACCAGATAGTTACTTAAAATCAACAAAACTCTGCGATTTTAAGAAAAGTCCAATAACCTATAACCTCACCTTGCTGTGAACTGGTAAAAATGCCTCTGTGACTGACAAATGGATGAATCAGATGACAAGCATATTGAAGCAGGCATAATTGAACCTCTAAACACATAATTGAACCTCTAAACACATGGGCCCCCACAGCTCTTTTTGCCTGGTAACCAAATGAGGCTGTTATTGATGTAGTACATTATAAACAACAAAATGTGAGTTACCTGTGGTTAGCAACCAATAGTAAAATAATTAGATGCTATAATTTACAGTGATATTTTTGAGTGGACAAAAACTTGACAATGACCAGATAATTTGAACTAGGTTATATTAAATACAAGAATATGAAGTTTTCGAAGAATGTAACTGGCTTTTTGATGTTTACCTACCTCCAGAGACACTTCTGTATGTCCTGAATTTTGGCTTGGAAATATTGGTAAGAAATTGAGCCTGTGCATAGAACCATGTCTGGAATTACATTACAGAGGGTGGCATCCACATAGAATACAATGTAAGTAGTCCTTGTGATAGTGAGTGGGTTCCAATGTGAATCTGACTCAACTAAAAGTATTCTAGAATGCTTTCTTGTCTTAATAGACAAAGTTTGAAATTTTCTTTCAATTTTGAGTGAAAGGATTGGAAATTTGAATCATACTCAGATCAATTAAAGATCTTATCAGTATTGAGCTTTCCTAAGAATTTCATGGAAATGTGTAATTGTGAGTGATATAAAAAGCAAGGAAAAGTGTGGGACACCCTCTGTGGTTACTTGGTCCTCCCTCTCAGATCAGCACATATTCCTTGGCCCAGAATAATATATGAAGTCTCTAAGTATACATGTGTTGCTTATATATTGGAGAGCATTTAGATTATAAAACATTTCTATTATACATGCAAGAAAGTTGTGCAGATTACATGGTTTTCTCTTGGGAGGCATGTCTCACACCATAAGCAATCCTAAACCAGGGACATACTGTTAAGAGCATCCAATATATAAGAATACTCCTTCTAGCATATATCCTCAGGCTATTTTACCAGAGATCCAATTATCGTGTTCCAAGAAGATAAAACTGGTCACCCAATTTCTTTCTTATGTCAGGCATATTATCATGATAATCAGGAAGGGACTAGGTCACAGACCTACTGCATTAGTTCTTTTCTCCCCAATTTAAACTGAGAAAGCACTTGCTTTACAATATTTTATCTCAGTATGTTTCATTCATAGTTATGGTTACCTAGGATTATAAATGACAATATGTATTGAGTGCTGATATGGTTTGGCTCTGTGTCCCCACCCAAAACTCGTTTCATATTGTAATCCCCATGTGTCAGAGGAGGGACCCGGTGGTTGGTGATTGGATCATGGGGGCAGTTTGCTCCATGCTGTTCTCATGATAGTGAGCGAGTTCTCATGGGATGTGGTGGTTTAAAAGTGTGTGGCAGTTGCCTCCTTGTTCTGTCTCTCTCCTGCTTCACCATGGTAAGATGTGCTTACTTCTTCTTCACCTTCTGCCATGACTGTAAGTTTCCTAAGTCCTACAAGTCATGCTTCCTGTTAAGCCTGTGGAACTGTGAGTCAATTAAACCTGATTTTTTTTTGTTTGTTTCTTTTTGTTTTTTTTCATAAATTACCCAGTCTCAGGTGGTTCTTTATTGCAGTGTGAGAATGGACTAACTTACTATAGTTATATGGTGCTTACTAATGCTGGGCATTGTTCCAAGAGCTTTTCCTGTATTGACTCCTTAAATCATCACACAACCTATGAGGTAAATATTATTTGTATATATTGCAGATAGGGAAATTGAAGAAGCACAGAGAAGTTGCATAATATACTTGAGACCATATAACTGGTAAATTTTAGAACCTGAATTCAAACTCAGGTAGTTTGGACCTAGAGCCTGAGCTGTTACCCGCCAGGTTATGCCACCTAACTACATCAAGAAGTAATCAAGGAGAAGCAACACAAAGGGTGGAATAATTCAGACTCTGTACCTGTGCCTGTCTTCTCAGCAAGCTCCTCATGGTAAACATAACTTAGTGCATATCTCCATTCAACCCAAGTCACTTTGCAGGAAATCTTAAAAGCAAAAATTTAAATTATATTTTTCTCATTAGTCACCTAAACATTACAGTATTAATTGGAAAGTACATATAAGTTAGATAAGAATGTGAAAATTCTTACTATAACAATATGTTAAAGGTCCTTTAAAAGTGTTTTCTAATGTGTCCAACACCAATTTGTCTTTCATTTCTGAATTACTATTGGCCTAGATCTAATTGATTTTATCCTAATTATTCTGACGGCAACATGGCCAGAAGTAAGGACAATCAAAGAAAGGAAAAGATGGATATCGCTTTTTATACACTGAAATATGTTACTTTAATAGCTCAAATAATATAACCTGCATGAGATAAATATAGTGACTTCCTTAGATAATGTTTTATATTTGGGGGAGGTTTTAAAATACCATCTGATATGGTTTGGCTTTGTGTTCTCACCCAAATCTCATGTTAAATTGTATTTCCCAGTGGTGGGGGAGGGATCTGGTGGGAGGTGACTGGATCCGCAAGATTTCTCCTTTGCTGTTCTTGTGATAGTGAGAGGGTTCTCATGAGATCTGGCTGTTTAAAAGTGTGTAGCACAACCCCCTTCACTCTCTCTCCTGCTCCAACATGTCGCTTTCCCATTGCTTTCCTCCATGATGGTAAATTTCCTTAAGTCTCTCCAGTTGTGCTTCCTGTACAGCCTGCAGAACTGTGAATCAACTAAACCTCTTTTCTTTTGAATTACCCAGACTCAGGTAGTTCTTTATGGCAGTGTGAGAACAGACTAATATAACCATCCATTCATGTAACAAATATTTATTGAGTTTCTGTTATGTGCTAGGCATTATTTAGGTGCTGATGTCATGGAGAACAAAACAGACAAGATACCTGCTGTAATGGAGTTTTTATGTGGGTAGAAATGGGATAGGTAATATAGATGACAATACACAATTTAAAGAAAAAATAAATGGAAGATATTTGGTATTGAGTGTTATGAAAATAGCTAAGCTAGGATATTGTGATAGTGAATTACTGGTAGCTATCTTAGAATAGGTGGTTACGAGAGACCTCTCTGAAATGGTGACAAGAAGCTAATATCAGAGTGACCAGGAGGATCCAACCAAACAGAGAAGCACACAACCTAGAGCTTTCTGAGCAATAGGTAGTTTTGAGGACTGGAAGAGTTGGCTTGTCGTGTTCTAGGAACAGAAAAAAAAGCTGAACCTGCTGGATGGTAGGAGGCGAAGAAGAGAAGAGAGCGATAAGCTCAGAGAGGCAGTGGATCTAGTTCACATTGGGCTTTATTAGCCTAGGAAAATTTGGACTTCTTTCCAGTGTGATGGGAAACCATACTGCAGTAGGAGCTGCATTTTATTTATTTACTTATTTTTTTTAATTTTTTTTTGAGACGGAGTCTCGCGCTCTCACCCAGGCTGGAGTGCAGTGGCGCGATCTCGGCTCGCTGCAAGCTCCGCCTCCCGGGCTCACGCCATTCTCCTGCCTCAGCCTCTCCGAGTAGCTGGGACTACAGGTGCCCGCCACCAAGCCTGGCTAATTTTTTTGTATTTTTTTTTAGTAGAGACGGGATTTCACCATGATCTCGATCTCCTGACCTCGTGATCCGCCCCCCTCGGCCTCCCAAAGTGCTGGGATTACAAGCGTGAGCCACCGCGCCCGGCCAGGAGCTGCATTTTAAAATGATGCCCATTTTGAAAGATCACTCAGGCTACTATGTGGAGAATGGATCATTGAAGGTGTTAGTCGAAGATGGGTTTGGCTGCATGTAATAGAAAACCCAATGCAATAACTTAAATAAGATAGAATTTTTTATTATTCTTCTCATTTTTCTCACATGACACAACATCCAGAGGTAAGCAGTCTGAACTGCTGTAGCTATGTTTGCGATTTCTTTGGTGGTTTTCCCCATGTTCAATATTAGTCCTGGGTAACAGACAGAAAAAGGATGCCCAAAGGACAGAAGGCTCCTCTGCCAGCTAAACCATGTCCTTTTAAAGCAGTTTATTCAGAAATCTCACCTAAAAATTTTTGCTTACCATGTATGGGTCAATACTGTGTATGTGGCCAACACTATAGCAAGAAAGAATATTTTTGGGTGTTAACCTAGACTCATTGCTGCCTTCATAAAAATTATGGTCAGGTATTCATCTTTCTAAGCTTGTTTTATTTCCTGTAAAATAATAACAATAATAATGATAAATAGTGGCTTCATTATGGTGAAATTAAAGTTTAAAATGAGATGATGCGATCAGAACATTTAGCACAGTGGCTGGCATATGGTAAGTACTCAATAAATACTATCTATTAGAATGTAAGCTTCATGAAAGTAGGAATCAAGTCTGCCTCATGCAAGCATTCAGTAAATATTTGTTGAATGCTGAACCAATAAATGCATGAGGTAAATTCTCATGAAGTTTACAGGGTAGGACTGTGGTTGTACCACAGTCAGTAGAGTGTATACATTTGCGTTAAAAATACATGAGGAAAAAAAACACCAACAGAGTGCTTTACAAACATATAATTAACAGATCCCAGATTAAGCTCACATTGCATTCTCTGGATTTTTGGAAGAAAACTCATTGCTGGTAATGTTGTCCCTGGAGTATTGCCAACATTCAAAAATATCAATTTGTTTCAAATGATGTTCTGTGAAAGCAGGATAATGCAGAAGAAGACAGAATTTAACTATTAAAATTCAAGAGCTTTGAATTAGTTTAAAAACAGAAAACAAAACCTCTGCACTATTTTAATTTTTTTTTTTCACTTTGGGGGAATAATTTACAACCATCTGAAAAATAACACCCAATTCTAGTCTTTTTTACATTGTGAATTACATTCCAAAGAGGTGAATGTTTTTTCTCAAGAAATTTATCAATAGCTGTTTAGTTATCAAGCTATTTTTATGAGGTCTTAATTTTTGTTTCTATTTTGTGGAAGGCTGATGGCCATTTGCTAGCTTTTCTTTGTCTAAGGCTAAATTTTAAGCCCTATTATATTATAGTCTCACTTTCTAAAAAGTTTCATGCCATTACAAATTCATCTCACAGAAACAAATGTGATAGTCACTAAGCAATTTTGAAGATTTAACTTTCTAAAGCCTGGTTAATATGTATACATTTCTGAAGCTAAGGAACAAATATCTAAGCATTTCTATCTTTTCAGTAGAGCAATAAAGTAAGTCAAGGAATTTATGAGGAAACTCTTGAAGATCATGCACATTAATTTAGATACCATTTGTTGACCATAAGGAACCACTGAAAGGCTTTTGAGGAGGGATATAATGTGTTCAAATTTTCAGACTATTAATATAATTCTGCCTTCAGGAGGTAAGATAATGGATTGAGGTAGTTGTGATAAAAGAAACAGAAGTAACCAAGTAGAATATTGAACCGGTCAAGAATCATGCAGTTCTGTCTCAGGGTACCAGCAATGTAGATGCTTGTGAGTGAATCAGTTTAACTTTTGTTTTAATGGTAGAATCCACAGTACTGAAAAGAAATTGGACATGTAGAAGTAGGAAAGAGGAAGAGACAAAGAAGGGTTTTGGCTATCTGCAGAAAGCAATTAGATGACATCACTAACCTGAGTAACGAAGATAGGAGTAAGTTTGGGGAGAAGAATAATGAGTAAGTTTTAGACATATGAAGCATCCAGTGATGTCCAATAAGAAACTGAACATACAGTATTCTAAAATTCGGAAGAGTGGTTTGAGCTGAAGATATAAAAGCTATGGGAACAGATTATTAGAGTAAGTTGAAAAGAATATAGAAAACCAATTTAGTGAAGCATGACTAAGAGCTGCAAGTTTGCAGGGAAAAGGGATTGTCTGGCAGAGGTGGCAGAAAGACTGACCTGTGCACATCCATAGGCACATGGAATAGCAGGATGAATGTGGAAAACTTGAAGGAGTTTGATACCAAAGCGTGGCACATGAGACTAAAGAGGCAGGCCACGTCCAGATTTTATAAAGGGAAATCTGGTATGTCAGTTATCCTAAAGAGCTTGGGCTTTATCTTGCAATTAATGGGAAACCATTGAAAGGTTTTTAATGGGGAGTGACTTGATACCATCAGACTGCTGACAATCATGATGGATGGAATATGGGGAGTCTGGCGGGAAAGAGGGAAACTAATTAGAAGTTCTCGCAATCACTTGGTGAGAGATAATGAGGCGTTTACTAAGATAGCAACAGTGGGAAAGGATGTGAGGACAAAGAGTGAAGATATATTTAGAATTGGTTGGCTATAAGGGCAGAAGGAAAGTGAGGGGTCAAGGATGATGCCTAGTGTTCTCATTTGGGTGAGTAGATGAATAAATCTTAACATCAACAACTGTGAAAGATAAGGAAGGAGGGAAAAAGAGACTGAGAAGGTATGGTCAAATAATTAGGAAGAAATATAGAAAGAAAGCGTGGCGTGTACATCAAGAGTGTATCACGAGTGTAGAGTTTCAGGAAGTGGACAGTAGTGCTAAATGCTTTTAGCAGCCAATTCAGTTAAGAACCAAAAATTTCTCTTCTGATTTAACGACCAAGAGGACAGTTTCTGGGTGAAAGTGGTTTCAGTGGGGTGGTACAGACAGAAACCAGACTGCTGTGGGAGGAAGACGAAGGGAGGAAGTGGCGATAGTCTAGACACCTTCAAAAAGCATAGAAAGTAATACAAAATAGAGACAGAGAACAAAATGAGACTATAGAATAAATCCAGTTTTTTTCTTGACTGGCGTGATAGGATATATACATATATATCTGTGTGTCTATATCTACCATTTAATATCAATAGCCATATATATGTTATAAACACATATATCACCTATTACCCCTCATCCAAAAATATATATTCTATTTTTCTATAGATGAAATTCAATCATTTAATATACAATGTGAACAATTTTCAATTATAAGAAATGAAATATAAATAATAATATTAAATACTATCATTGAATATCTTAGTGAACAATTGAAATAATAAAAAGAATATAAAAATAAAATTAAATACTGAGTGAGAATTTTATTACTCTTATACTTTGTAGAATATTTCAATTAAATATTATTTTGCCAATTTAAAACAAAGAATGAAGTTCTGCTTACAGAGAGGAAGTCGTCTCCCACTGCTTACATTTTCCATATGTTATTTATTTTTTAGCAATAGGATAATTATTTCCAGATTCCTCTTTAACCTCCGAAGGCCTCTGGAATGTTTACTTTACATGGGCTTTTGTCTTATTGTTGTGGTGCTAAGTATTTCTTTAAAGTGGGATTTTGGATACCTAGGATTAGCATTCATGAATCAGCAGAGCCCTCTAATCAAGTAAAACCAATCTCCAGGAACTTAATAAAACAAAAATGTGTTCCCCTTGTTTAAAAACAGAGTATCAGCTATGCTAGAATGAATGTTATTTTTCTTTTATCTTCTGAACTATCTCTCAGATGCTTTACTTATTAATTAATTAATTCATTATACAATACTTACTTTGTGTCTGTCTACTACGTACCAGGCACTGTTTAGATGCTAGGGGCTACAGCAACACAAAATAAGTAAAAGTCCTTTTTCTTTGCAGCCTTCAGGAGCCTTAATCACAAACTGGATCCCTAGCTCTGCAAAGATGCCCTCCATATACCACTGAAACTCAGATGCCTTACACCATGCTGCCCTCTCTCACCCCTTCCAGGTTCTGACATGCGAAACTGGGTCATGACTCCATTTTCCATATGGATACTGTCAAAGGAAAAAAGTAGTTTAAGTGAATCGAATTGAGATTAAAGTATTTATCCAGCTCGTGCACATCAGCAATGACTTGAAAATCAGGTAACTTCCCTAACTGAAGCGGGATTGGAGTTCTATGGGGTGAGGAGAGGAGAGGTATGTGTGTACTTTTGGTCTGGCCCAGATTGAGTACATTCATCTTTAACTGTTGTGAAACGAAAGTTTAAAGGTCTGAGATTGTTCTGGTTTTCATGCCTCTTGTTCTGGATCATTGTTTCATTTCCCTCCTGGCAACTGTCAGAATAGTTCTTTCAAGAGCTATTTTTACAATATTTGCAGTTTTTTAAGGTTCGCAGGCAGGGGGGTAGGGAGAAAAAAAAGATGGAGGGTGGAGGGAAAGAGGAGAAAAACAGCAAATAAGGAAGGCAAGGTTTGAAACAAGAGAAACTGAGGTTTGTTTAAATCCTTTTACTATACACTCTTCACCCCGTTCTAACTCCTCATGCAGGGCAGCTTCAATGTACATGTTCTCTTTCTCCTGATTGAGTTTCACAACGCTGAGCCAATTCCCTAACTTGCTCTGCCCAAGTTAGGCATAGGCATTAGGATGAAGTTGTTCTGAAAGGGAAGAGAGGACAGGGGGCAGAAAAACTAAATAAAAGAAAACAGGCCGGGCGTGGTGGCTCACGCCTGTAATCCCAGCACTTTGGGAGGCCGAGGCGCAAATCATGAGGTCAGGAGTTGGAGACCATCCTGGCTAATACGGTGAAACCCCGTCTCTACTAAAAAACACAAAAAATTAGCCAGGCGTGGTGGCAGGCGCCTGTAGTCCCAGCTACTCGGGAGGCTGAGACAGGAGAATGGCGCGAACCCGGGAGGCGGAGCTTGCAGTGAGCCGAGATCCGGCCACTGCACTCCCGCCTGGGCGACAGAATGAGACTCCGTCTCAAAAACAAAACAAAACAAAACAAAACAAAACAAAACAAAACAAAAGAGGGGAAGAGCACCCTCAACTACTTTTAAACTCCCACCCCACTGAAATGTCTCTCCCATTTATAAAACTTCAGTGCTCTCCTTGAGCTTTCACAATACAGTTATTTGTTAAGATCAAAGATGACACAGTCAGAAAGATTTGGATTCTAGTTCACTCTTTGCCACTTACTACATGTATGTCCTTGAGGAAAATAGTTAATCTTTCAACCTCATTATCTTCTAAATATACATTATTGTATTGTAATAGTAAACATTTTTGATACATTTACCAAAAATCCAGATCTAACTGGATTACTCAAAAATTTATTGAATTATAGAACTTGAACATGGGAAAGCAAAGTTAGTGTCAGGAAAAATGAGATCCTACACCTGGATCCTCCTCAGGACTTTATCTTGTTTCTGTTACTTTTTATGTGTTGGTTTCCTTCTCTCCTACTGCAGCAGGGCTTTCTCCACATGAAAGGCAATAGGGCATAGACGTCTTTGGATTTGCACCCCATTAGCATCAACACTGGAGAGAAATTGATCTATCTATCAGATGCAGCAAGGAAAAAATCTAGGAATGAATGCAGATTTTGGCCTAACTTGGGCTACTTGCCCATTCCCAACTCAATCACTGTGGTCAAGAGTATGGGCCATGATGTCGAAATTATATACCCATTCTTGTGGCCAGAATGTGGTTGTCAGTTACAGGGTCTTGCTAGCCAAACAAAGGCAATGGTCACTACCTAGTTCATACAGTTTCCTTAAGAAATAAATTGTTATAAAAAATCAGTCACTATATTAAAACAATGACAACAACAAAACCTCAGAACTCAATAGAGAGTAATCATAAAGCAACTTTATTCCTTTTCCCATTGTGCTTAAAACTCCTTTTGGTATAGTACTACTGTTTTCTCTACACTTGGAATAAATTTAGGTAGACTGGACTATTTCTCTGCTTTATTTTAATCACAAGAAAATACAAATCTCATTTTGTAATTAAGATGTACTCCAGTGTAATGAAGTATTTAACTTCAAACTTAAAGCAAATTTAAATATTCTATTTAGCATTCCCCCAAGATGTATGGATGGTTTGCTTTTCTCTTCCTTAAATTTATTCTTCACACCCACTAGCTAGCCATGGTTTCTAATCTCTGAATTTTTCCTAGAGGGGAGAGAGAAACAAGGTAAAACTGGCATAGTGACAAGTACTGTTGTCACATGGCTGGTCATATCACTGAGGAATGTGCAATCGAATCTTACAAGCTTATAAGATGTCAAACTGATTTTTCCATAAGATTTTATTGCACATTTCTCAGACATTTCTCTTCAAGAACCTTCCAGTTGCACTTCCATTGATTTAGGGAATGTCTTCTAAGGCTAGTCACTTCAAGTTCTCTCTTATTCAGTTTTCCAAGTCATCCTTCTGAAGAATCACTTGGCCCCTCCAACGGCCTTCCTGAATAAGATTCCTTTCAAGAAGGTCCAGGTGGCCTGTTTCTTATTTGCGCCCCCACCCCCCAATCCCCTTTTTTTTTTTTTTAATCTTTAGGAAGAGTAGCCTGTAGAAATAGAATTTTAAGAAAGTTATAAACATGACTCTTACACCAGTATACAGTAAGCATATGTGAAAGATTTATTTGACTCATTTAAAAGGGAACCTGCAGGATAGTAAACCCAGTTCAAAAGGTATTTGGGAAACAAAGTATGTATAGGTACTGAAGAAAAATGTTAGAAAATATTTGATAGGTTACATATAAAACTGATAAAAGTCCTAAAGATCAATAAAACTATAACTTTGGGGACCGTCTTTTCTGGTAGACAGAAATGATTTGCATCTCTACTGGATAAGAATCTGCAGGTATATATGTACTTTCATAGGCTCTGGATCCTAATGGCAAACACTCTCTTAAGATAATTAAATAATATTCTAGTATATAACATTGAAATGATGTCCAGTCTTCCTTTTGCATTATTTCCATGTTCTGTAAAACTTTTCCTGAAAGTCTGTTTATCTAGCTTGTCATCAGCGGAAGTGCAACTTGTATTTCTCTTTGTTCTGCTGCCTTAGGAAATCTAGCCAATCACTACGCACGAACCTCTAGAGGCACGTATTACCCTAAATGCCTTAATCCCTTCTTAAATAGTCTAAGGTAGGAAAAAGTGCTTCTTCATCGCCCAATAGAGAATGGAATGCTAGAAGAGACTGCTACAGCACAGACTTCAAAATAATCTCCCCATAGCCTCTTCAGCCTGTTGAATAGGCTTGAGGTGAGCAGTCATAACTGGGGGCAGGACAGCTTTCACCATATCTTACTTTGTCCTAATAGCATCTTGCTTGAAGGTGTAGGAATACTTGCTACTGCAACTGCCCAGTGGGTTCACCTTGCCCGCTGCCTAGACAGAGCTGATTTATCAAGACAGGCCAATTGCAATGGAGAAAGAGTAATTCATGCAGAGCCTGCTGTGTGGGAGACTGGAGTTTTGTTATTACTCAAATCAGTCTCCCCAAGCATTTGAGGACTGGAGGTTTTAAAGATTATTTGGCAGGTAAGTGCTCCGGACGTGGGGAGTGCTGATTGGTCAGGTTGGAGATGGAATCAAAGTGAGGTTTTCTTGCTGTCTTCTGTTCCTGAGTGGGATGGCAGAACTGGTTGAGCCAGATTACCAGTCTAGGTGGTGTCAGCTGATCCATCCAGTGTGGGGTCTGCAAATATCTCAAGCACTGATCCTAGATTTTACAATAGTGATGTTATCCCCAGGAGCAATTTGGGGAGGTTCAGACTCTTGCAGTCAGAGGTTGCATGACCCCTAAACTGTAATTTCTAAACTTGTAGCTAATTTGTTAGTCCTCCAAAGGCCGACTTGTCCCCAGGCAAGAAAGAAGTCTTTTCAGGAAAAGGTTATTTTTAATTTTGTTTCAGAGTCAAACCATAAACTAAATTCCTTCCCAAGGTTAGTTCTGCCTACACCCAGAAACGAACAAGGATAGCTTAAAGGTTAGAAGCCAAATGGAGTCTGTTAGGTCTAAACTCTGTCACTGTCATAATTTCCTCAGTTATAATTTTTGCAAAGGCGGTTTCACTACCTACTGCATTGTTCTCATCCTGTAGTGCTGCTGGTAAAACTTCTAGATAATGAGACTTGCATTTAATATTACTTATATGTAAAGCACTCACTACAGGGCCAAGTAGCCCTGAAGGTGAATACCTCCTTCAATTCTGTGTCCTAAGAGCATCTATTGCTTCTCCCTGGTCCCACCTCTGTTCGGTAGAGTATGTGGTATTTAATAAGCACTCTATGGATGCTCATTTTTGTTATTGCCCAGAGAATAAAAAGTTTACATTTTTTAACTTTGCACACATGACCATTTACAATCTCTTCTGAGATTTCCTTTTCAAATTCACCTTCAGGGATTTTTTTTTTTTTTCTAACCAGTCATCTCCCTTGTGGTTCATCCTCACTGGGGTTGCTATTAACATAGGCATAAGGGTTAAGAGCATGCAGTTTGTGGTCAGACAGAATTGAATCTCAGCTGGGCATGGTAGCTCACGCCTGTAATCCTAGCTCTTTGGGAGACTGAGGTGGGCAGATCACAAGGTCAGGAGTTAGAGACCAGCTTGGCCAACATGGTGAAACCCCGTCTCTACTGAAAATACAAAAATTACCATTGCTTTTGGTGTTTTAGTCATGAAGTCTTTGCCCATGCCTGTGTCGTGAATGGTATTGCCTAGGTTTTCTTCCAGGGTTTTTATGGCTTTAAGTCTTACATTTAAGACTTTACTCCATCTTGAGTTAATTTTTGTATAAGGTAAAAGGAAGGGGCCCAGTTTCAGTTTTCTGCATATGGCTGGCCAGTTTTCCCAATACCATTTATTAAATAGGGAACCCTTTCCCCATTTCTTGTTTTTGTCAGGTTTGTCAAAGATCAGATGGTTGTAGATGTGTGGCATTATTTCTGAGGCCTCTGTTCTGTTCCATTGGTCTATATATTTGTTTTGGTACCAGTACCATGCTGTTTTGGTTACTGTAGCCTTGTAGTATAAAGAGCTTCTGCACAGCAAAAGAAACTATCATCAGAGTGAACAGGCAACCTACAGAATGAGAGAAAAAATTTGCAATATATTCATCTGACAAAGGGCTAATATCTAGAATTTATAAGAGAACTTAAACAAATTTAAAAGAAAAAAAAAAAAACCCATCAAAAAGTGGGTAAGGATATGAACAGACACTTCTCAAAAGAAGATATTTATGTGGCCAACAAACATATGAAAAAAAGCTCATCATCACTCATCATTAGAGAAATGCAAGCCGAAACCACAATGAGATACCATCTCATGCCAGTTAGAATGTCAATCATTAAAAAGTCAGGAAACAACAGATGCTGGAGAGGATGTGGAGAAATAAGAATGCTTTTACACTGTTGGTAGGAGTGTATATTAGTTCAACCATTGTGGAAGACAATGCGGTGATTCCTCAAGGATCTAGAAGCAGAAATACTATTTGACTCAGCAATCCCATTATTGGGTATACACCCAAAGGATTATAAATCATTCTACTATAAAGACACATGCACACGTATGTTTACTGTGGCACTGTTCACAATAGCAAAGACTTGGAGCCAACCCAAACGTCCATCAATGATAAACTGGCTAAAGAAAATGTGGCACATGTACACCAGGGAATACTTTGCAGCCATAAAAAAGAATTAGTTTATCTCCTTTGCAGGGACATGGATGAAGCTGGAAACCATCACTCTCAGCAAACTAACACAGGAACAGAAAACCAAAAACCCCATGTTCTCACTCATAAGTGGGAGTACAACGAGAATACATGGACACAGGGAGGGGAACATCACACACCAGGGCCTGTAATGGGGTGGGAGGCTAGGGGAGGGATAGCATTAGGAGAAATACCTAATGTAGATGATGGGCTGATGGGTACAGCAAATCACCATGGCATGAGTATACATGTGTAACAAACCTGCACGTTCTGCACATGTATCCCAGAATTTAAAGTATTAAAAAAAAATTAGCCAGGGGTCATGGTGCATGCTTGTAGTCCCAGCTATATGGAAGTCAGAGGCACGAGAATCGCTTGAACCTGGGAGGCAAAGGTTGCAGTGAACTGAGATCATGCCACTGCTCTCCAGCCTGGACAACAGAGCGAGGCTCTGTCTCAAAAAAACAAACAAACAAAAAAAGAATTGGATCTGATTTGACTATGCAACTTATCACTTGGGACCTTGGGCAACTTATTCAACCCCTGAAGGTTTCAGTCTTATTATATGTAAAATGAAGATAACAGAGACTTCTTCATAGACTGTTTAAGATTAGCAAAAACAATGTACTTGAAATGCTTAGCAGATAATACATGCTCTATAAATGATGGCTATCCTTTTGTGCCTGAATCCTTGGGTTCTTTTATAATTTCCTGCCTGATGTGGTTTGGCTTTGTGTCCCCACTCAAATCCCATCTCAAATTGTAATCCCCACTTGTCGAGGGAGAGACCTTGTTGAAACTCCCTTTGCAAAATTATAACAGGAAATTATGTCAGTGAAGGAGATCAGACCTAACCACCCCACCTTCCTTTTAACCCCTAAACTGTCTTTGTTCATTCCTGGGTGTAAGTGAAACTAGCCTTGGGAAGGAAGACTTCTGTAAGTAGGCTACTTATATTCTTTGTAATGTTTTACATAGTTTACCTCTTTCATCGTTGTTTCATTTTAATTGATCATTTGTAGCATATTTTCATGACACAATTATTTAAGAATCAAGATTCAATTTCTGGTCCCAGTTCTAGTGATGTAATTTTGTGCAAAAAAAAACCATGTCTCATGTCCATTTTCAGACTTGTGCTGCCTATCATCTTCAAAGCTCATATTAACATTCCACAGAACTAGCTTCTCTAGAGATGAATTTTACCAAAAAGTGTACTAATACTTCAAACCAATAGATTATGTCACATGAAGCAAAAGTAAGAAGTAAAACAAATGGAGTGACATACGTGATGACCCTTGTTTTCAGAAAATATGTATATTTGTACCCCTAAATTATCCACAGAACAAATAGAAAGTCTTAATCAAATTAAATAAAGCCATTACCTGAAAGATAAATGTAAAATCCTCAGTAACTTAACATTTGCTTTTAACTATTTAGAAAGTATTATAAATATATGCCATTTCCATCTGGGTACCATGGCTTACACTGGTAATCCCAGGAGTTTGGAAGGCTGAGGCAGGAATTTGAGATGAGCCTAGGCAACATAGCAAGACCCCATCTCTACAAAAATTTTAAAAATTAGCCAGGTATGGTGGTGCATGCCTGTAGTCCCAGCTGCTTGGGAGGCTGAGGCAGGAAGATTGCTTGAGCCTAGGAGGTTAAGGCTGCAGTGAGCTGTGATCACGCCACTGCACTCTAGCCTGGGTGACAGAGTGAGACCCTGTCTCAAAATAAATAAGTAAATAAGACATATACCATTTCCAATAACATCACAAATATAAAATACTTGGAAATAAGCATTAGAAAAAAAGTGTGTATTGCAGGGGCAATGACAGATTCTGTTTGAGGAGCATGTGCTGAGAGGCACTGTGAAAGACATGATTAAATAGTGAATAAATGGGATCCTGATGGAAATATTCATATTATAAACACATTAAGTCACTGCAAATTTTTCAACTTAATACCATTCCATAAGATTTCAAATGTTTTTTAAGGAAAATATTTGATAAAAATGTTTTATTATTACAATTTACTAAATCATCTCTATGTGCCAGGCATCTAAGTTTAAGCATTTTACATGTATTAGCACATGTAACCCTAATGAAATCGCCTTTGCAAAATTATGACTGAGACAGTGAAAGAGCTCTAACTTAACCGACTCCATCTTGCTTCTAACCTCCAAGCTGTCCTTGTTCATTCCTGGGTATAGGCTGAACTTACTTTGGGAGAAACTTTATAGTTTATAGTTGAAACAAAGACAGTAACAGCCCTTTCCCAAAGCGGAGCTCCTTCTTGCCTGAGGACTAGATTGCCTTTGTGAAATTAACAGTAGCCACAGGATTAGAAATTATGGTTTAGGAGTCATGCAGCTGGAGGCTACAAGACTCTGACCCTCTCTAAACTGCTCTTAAAATCAGTGCTTGAGTTATTTTGCAGATCCTGCACTTGATGGATCAGCTGGCCCCACCCAGATCAATAAACTGGCTCATCTGATCTTGTGGCCTCCACCCAGGAACTGACTCAGCACAAGAAGAGAGCTTTAACTCCCTATGATTTCATCCCTTACCAATCAGCACTCCTGGCTCACTGGTTTATCCCCACCCACTAAGTTACCCTTAAAATCTCTGCTCCTCGAATGCTTGGGTAGACTGATTTGAGTAATAATAAAACCCCGGTCTCCCCCACAGCCGGTTCTGCGTGAATTACTCATTCTCTATTGCAATTCCCCTGTCTTGAGGAATCAGCTCTGTCTAGCCAATGGGCATGGTAAACCCCTTGGGTGGTTACACTAACAATAACGGCTGTAGGAAGTACTATTATTGTGTTCTTCTTAAAGATAAGAAAGCTGGCCAGACACGGTGGCTCACGCCTGTAATCCTAGCACTTTGGGAGGCCAACGAGGGCAGATCATGAAGTCAGGAGTTCAAGACCAGCCTGGTCAACATGGTAAAACCACATCTCTACTAAAAGTACAAAAAAAAAAAAAAAAATTAGCCAGGCATGGTGGCGTTTGCCTGTAATCCCAGCTACTCAGGAGGCTGAGGCAGGAGAATCGCTTGAACCTGGGAGGCAGAGGTTGCAGTGAGTGGAGATCCTGCCACTGCACTCCAGCCTGGGCGACAGAGTGAGACTCCATCTCAAAAAAAAAAAAAAAAAAAAGCATAAATATAAGAAAGCTGAGGCATAGAAATAATGCATCTTCCAGATTGCACATAATGAATCAATGGAGCTGCCAGGGCTTAAGTCCAACTAGCCTGACTTCACTTAGAGTGAACTTTGTTTCACTTCCAGTGACAAATTGAAAAAATGAGCTACAGTATTCCTAAATGAATCTTTTTTTTTTTTTTTTTTTTTTTTTTTTTCTGAGACAAAATCTCACTCTGTCACCCAGGCTGGAGTGCAGTGGCACCATCTTAGCTCACTGCAACATCTGCCTCCCAGGCTCGAGCGATTCTCCTGCCTCAGCCTCCCGATTACAGACATGTGTCACCATGCCTGGCTTATTTTTGTATTTTTAGTAGAGATGGGGTTTCCCCATGTCGACCAGGCTGGTCTCGAACTCCTGACCTCAGGTGATCCGCCTGCCTCGGCAACCCAAAGTGCTGGGATTACAGGCATGAGCCACTGCGCTTGGCCCTAAATGAGTCTTAAATAAGGAAAGAATTGTTTTATCATTCAGATATTTAGATATATAAATGTATTAGAAGGCATTTGTAAACCAAAAAGTATCTGAGACAGGTCTCAATCAATTTAGAAGTTTATTTCGCCAAGGTTAAGGACATGTCTGTGACACAGCCTCAGGAGGTCCTGAGAACATGTACCCAAGGTGGTCAGGGTACAGCTTGGTTTTATACATTTTAAGGAAACATAGGCATCAATCAGTACTTGTAAGATGTACATTGGTTCAGTCTGGGAAGGCAGGATGACTTAAAAAAAGGGAGGTGAGGGGGAGCTCCAGGTCCTAGGTGGATTCAAAGATTTCCCAATTGGCAATTGGTTGTAAGAGTTTATCAAAAGACCTGGAATCAATAGAAGGGAGAAAAGGGAGTGTCTGGGTTAAGATAAGAGATTGTGGAAATCAGGGTTTTTATTATGTAGTTGAAGACTCCAGGTAGCGATTTACGATAAATTGTAAATGATTCTTATCAGACTTAAAAAGTTACTAGACTCAGTTAGTTCTCTCCTGGATCAGAATAAAGACCTGGAAAGGCAAAAGAATTATCTACAGAATGTAGTTTTTCCCCACAAGAGAGAGCTTTGCAGGACCATTTCAAAACATGTGAAAGAAATATATTTTGGGGAAAAATTCTTGGGTTTCTTTTAGGGACTGCTATCTGTCATGTTGGTATCTTACTGCTACAAAGCATCAGCTTTGTCAGTCTTAAGGTTTCTGTTTTAGTGTTAAATCTCGGTCAGCTGTGCTTGAATTACAAAGGGAAGACAGTATGATGAGGCATGTCCAACCCCCATTTCCCATCATGGCCTGAACTAGCTTTTCAGGTTAACTTGGGAATGTGGTTGGTCAAGTGGAGGGATCTGTTCAATTGGTTGGAGAGTTTAAAATTTTATTTTTGGTTTACATATCAATACATAGGTTTATATTACATATCACATATCTCAAACCCAGATGGAATAATTAAATGGAAAGAAATATAACAATAAAACATACAATGGAATTGATGTCACCTCTTGTTTAAATAAGACTCTCTAATTGTGAATGCAAAAAAATAATATAACAAATATTTACACTGAGTATCTTATTTGCCAGGCATCATATTAAGGCATTATAGGTATGATGGTGAGTGACAGAGAACCAGTTTTTGCTGTAAAGACACAGCTATTAGCCTAAACAGACATTAAGCCATATCTACTTTAATGGCTATCTAATTACTACTTGGTACTCTGAAGAGTTTCGACCAAGATACCTGACTTTTGACATTAGGATCATGGAAGACATCCTTGAGGAAGTGACATTTGTTAGAAACAAAATGCTTATTCCTTGATGCCACGAAGAAATAGCACTCAAACATTAATTTTCTCAGCAAGGCAATTTTTACTTCTATAGAAGAGTGCGACTTACAAATGGAGCAATGGCAAGAGCACACCTGAACAAGGGAGGGGAAGGGGTTCTTATCCCTGACGCAGGTAGCCCCTACTGCTGTGTCATTCTCCTATTGGCTAAGGTTGGACTGCACAGTCTAAGCTAATTCCGACTGGCTATTTTAAAGAGAGCATGGGTATGAGCCCCAGTGGCAGGGTGAACAGTTTGGTGGGAAAGACGGTTATGGAACAGGTAACTAAAGGTGACTTAGGTCAGAGCAGGTGACCAGGGGTGATTCAGGTCAAATCAGGTGATGGGGATGAGTCAAGATGGAGCAGGTGACCAGGGGAATAGATGTGAACTACTTATTAAAACTGATGGAAAATGTTGTTTAAAACTACAAGGAAGTTAAACTTTAAAATGGAGGACAAAGAACTGAACATACTGACATACTGATTCTTTGAAGAAAAATCTGGAACTCACTGTATCCAACACATTGGAGCTGAGACATGAAGCTATGAGGGCAGTACAGGAGGCAAACAGTTTGGATGGGCAGGCAGGAAGATGTGATAGGAGAAAATTTCTGAAAAGGGTATATCATATATGCAAAGGCCATGTATGGACCAGAGCTGGGCCTATTGAGTGCTATCAATAATGGTTAACAGGCTATGTCACATGAAGAGAAGAGTGAGGTAAAATGTGTCTGGGTAAAATTTCTGAGTATATATAAATATAAAATGTTGAATACCTAAAAATGTAAAATGTTTGCATGTTAAAATCAATTACTCTAAAGTACAAATAACAAGCTGCAGAAAATATTTTTTGCAATAATTTTAGTTACAAATGGTGTACAAATTATTCAATAACTATCCAACTGTCCAGAAAAATAAACAGACCACTCATCAAAGATAAAGTACACAGATATAATACATATAGGAGATATTTAATCTTACTTTAAAAAAAAAACAAAACTGAGTTTCACCAGGCTGGAGTGCAATGGCACGATCTCGGCTCACCATAACCTCTGCCTCCCAGGTTCAAGTGATTCTCCTGCCTCAGCCTCCCGAGAAGCTGGGATTACAGGCACGTGCCACCATGCCTGGCTAATTTTGTATTTTTAGTAGAGACGGGGTTTCTCCATGTTGGTCAAGCTGGCCTAAAACTCCCAACCTCAGGTGATCCGCCCGCCTCGGCCTCCCAAAGTGCTGGGATTACAGGCATGAGCCACCATGCCCAGCCTTAATCTTACTTTTATTTAGTAGGTGGATGTATCAAATTCACAAAAATTTAGTAAAGGAAATATTAATCAGGACAGGTGAAGGAGAGCTAGAATGAGTACTGTACTAGGGAGATGAAACCTCCTTTTTGAAAGCATTTTGGCAGTATATAGCAAAGTCCTTAAATAATGTAAACACTTCACCCTGATATTCTATTTTATTCATCAATTGACCCATCTTTCCAACCATTCATTAAAATCTAACTGGGCAACTACTATATCCAGACAATAAGGAAAAAAATCTCCATTAAAGAAATAAATGGAATAATGGGTAGAATCTGAAAGGGCACTTAAGAAAAAGCCTGGGCGACAGAGTAAGACTCCATCTCAAAAAAAAAAAAGAAAAGTACATTATTTTTTACAAATTGACACCCAAGGGATCTCATGCAATTTACATAGTATATTTACATTTATTTACATTATAAATAAAGTAGACCTAATATATGTATGTGAATAACTTACAAACACACACACATATACACATACTCTCTCTGTCTCTGTCAGGGGCGAATAGATACATTTTTGTAGTTATTTGTTTTACTGACTTAAGCAGTATCAACCATAAAGAAATACTAGGAAAATAAATGGATGTTCAATTTCACTTTATCGAGAACTCTTTTGAAAACAGAATTAAATGTTGTATTATTTTTCTTTCTTTTGAAAATATTTTGTGTGTGAAGGCAGAATCTAAACTAGTTACTGGAAAAAAAATGTTTCCTATTGCCTGGAAATACATGGAATGACATTCTTGCTAGATGGAGTGACATTCTTGGTAGTTAATTTGTTTCACATTTATTCTCTACAGAGAATAACACATTTCAATCATTTGGATTTACAGGGAAAAACAAGAGAGAACATCAATCACTTTTAAATCCTTCAGTGTTGAACTGTACAGATTTTAAAAGAGGATATGTGTTTCCTTGTGAAAGCTTTAACTGGACTACTTGAGTTCTCATAATTTATCTATGTCATCAGCACTCAATTGACATTTGGAATTCAACTAATTCTATATAATGATCTAGATACAGGAAAAAATATGAAAATGGATTTTCCTTTAAACCTTCCTCGTGCGTAAGCTTCCATTTCCATTTAAGCTAACAACATAGTCCAGACTCATATCACTTCATTCTTGGATGATTATGAAACCTTAACTGCTTTCTCTCTATTCAATCTGCTTTGCGTAATATCACCAGATTAATTTTGCTAAAATATATTCTTTTTATTATGTCACTATCCTGCTCAAATGCTGTCTATCATGTTCAGGATGAAATTCAAATTATTTTGAAAGACATTCATAATTTCCTCCCCTCTAGCCATAACCTACCTTCCTTAACTTGTCTCCCACTATTCATTAGCACGAATCTCCGATCTTGATGTTTCTCTCCTGTCTCAGTGCATTCTTATTTTGGGTCTTTGTAGTACAACTCTGTTCTTCATGAATGTTGTATTATTTTTTATTGTTGCTGTAATAAATTTCCAAAAACTCTGTTGCTTAAAACATCACGAATTCATTATTGTACAGTCCTGGAGGCTAGAAGTTGACTCATGCCTCACTGTGTTAACATCAAGGTGTTGGCAGGACTGCTCTCCTCCTGGAGGCCCTGCAGGATAATCTGTCTCCAGCTTCCAGAGCTGCCTGCATTTTTAAGCTCGTGGCCCCTTCTAGCTTCAAATCCAGAAATGGCTGGTTGAGTCTTCCTCATGTCGCAGCACTCTGACTTTTCTGCCTCACCTTTCCTAATTTAAGGACCTTTTGATTACACTGGGTTCACACAGACTATCCAAAATAATCTATGTTCATATTAGCTATTTAGCATCAATTTATTCCATCTGTTCCCTAATTTACCTTTGCCTTGAAAGGTAGCATATTCACAGATTCTGAAGTTTAAGGCATGATCACTGGGAGGTAGACTGTGGAATTATTCTGCCTAGCACAGATAATATGACCATTTTCTCTTCCTTTATATACTATAATATTTTGGTTCTTTTTCTTTTTTTTTTTTTTTTTTTCGGAGACGGAGTCTCGCTGTCTCCCAGGCTGGAGTGCAGTGGCGCGATCTCTGCTCACTGCAGGAATATTTTGGTTATTTTTCTTTCTTTTTTTTTTTTTTTTCCTGAGACGGAGTCTCGCTCTGTCACCCAGGCTGGAGTGCAGTGGCGCGATCTTGGCTCACTGCAAGCTCCGCCTCCTGGTTGCACGCCATTCTCCTGTCTCAGCCTCCGGAGTAGCCGGGACTACAGGCGCCCGCCACCGCGCCCGGCTAATTTTTTGTATTTTTAGTAGAGACGGGGTTTCACCGTGGTCTCGATCTCCTGACCTCATGATCCACCCGCCTCGGCCTCCCAAAGTGCTAGGATTACAGGCGTGAGCCACCGCGCCCGGCCTATTTTGGTTATTTTTCAATGCCCAATTCACCTCTTCTATGAAGCTTTCTCAGATAGCAGTTAACCACAGTGGTTCCTCTTTCCTCTGAAGTTTTATAAACAGTACCATGCTTATACACTGACAAGAATGGCTCCTGTTTTGGTCTGGTTTATTAAAAAGCCCCACTTTGGCCAGGCCCGGTGACTCAGACCTGTAATCCCAGCACTTTGGGATGCCAAGGCAGGTGGATCATGAGGTCAGGAGATCAAGACCATCCTGGCCAACATGGTGAAACCCTGTCTCTACTAAAAATACAAAAATTAGCTGGGTGTGGTCACGGGCGCCTGTAGTCCCAGCTACTCAGGAGGCTGAGGCAGGAGAATTGCTTGAACCAGGGAGCTGGAGGTTGCAGTGAGCCAAGATCGCACCACTACACTCCAGCCTGGGTGGCAGAGCGAGACTCCGTCTCAAAAAAAAAAAAAAAAAAAAAAAAGCCATGCTTTGACACTCAACTGATCTTGGGCCTCCTCAAAAGCAGAGTTGACATGGTAGAGGGGCCTGCATTTTGTTCTTACCCAGGACCATCATTAATGGTAAACTTACCCATAACATTCTTTATTGTGAAATAACTAATTCTAGTATGGGCTCTCTGTGGACATAATGAGAGTATTTTGTTTTTGTTTTTCAATATTTTGGGATCTGTTTTTCTCATCTCTACTGGGAAGTAGTTAGACATAGTTCTCCAAGGATCAACATATGGGGGATTTTTTTTTTTTTTTTGAGGTGGAGTCTCACTTTGTTACCTAGGCTGGAGTGCAATGGTGCCGTCTTGGCTCACTGCAACCAACACCTCCTGGGTTCAAGTGATTCTCCTGCTTCAGCCTCCCGAGTAGCTGGGATTACAGGTGCATGCCACCACGCCTGGCTAATTTTTGTATTTTTAGTTTAGATGGAGTTCCACCATGTTGGCCAGGATGGTCTTTAACTCCTGACCTCAAGTGATCTGCCTACCTCAGCCTCCCAAAGTGCTGGAATTACAGATGTGAGCCACCACACCCAGCCCGGATTCAGTATGTTCTGTGGACAAAAAAGTTTAGAAACTTGTGGTAACATTCTACGAGTCTGACCCTCCTAGAATAAGCCTTGAATATTTGAGTTGCTGGTTAAGAATGTGTCAAATCCTAAGTGTGTTTATCCTGTGGAAATAATAGGGATAAAGGTAAATATTTTTATACAAAGATGTTCACTGTTACATTATCTCCCATATCAGAATAATATAAATGTATAAATAAGGGATAGTTAAATTCCAAAAGAGAAATAACAATATTATGCAGCCATTAAAAAGTATATTCTTGGCTGAGCGCAGTGGCTTTGTAACAAAAGTTACATACATAAAACATTAAGTTCAAGAAATATTTACTAGACATTTCCTAAGCACAGCATGCCAGGCTGCACGATAATATATAAGACACTGTCCCTGTCTTTAAGGAGCTCATCCTTAATAAGAAATTATACAAATAAATAACTCATCACAATATTGAGTAATGATGGTAATATAGGTGGTATGTACATATACAGTACTCTCTCAGAGAGGGAAACAATAATTCTTTTTAGGCTGTGGCCAGGGAAGGCTTCATAGGGGAGGTGACATTTGAGAAGAATTTTTTTAAATAAATGAGATTTTGCTAGTTTCTAATGAATAGAAGTGTATACTATAACTGTGATTGATTTACATAACACAACATTGAATGTGAAATATAGAATTCTTCCATGAGATAGAAGAGCATAATTCTATTTTATGTCCTGGAACTTCTGGATTTCTTGTTTTTGTCATTGTCTCCCTGTCAGCTGGAACACTGTAATAATAGTATATTTAGCACTTCATTATGTTACATTTCAAAAGGCAAGAAAGCACTAGCATATTTTAGCCCAAATTATCCTGAAATCCAGCTTAGTACATTTCTGTTTGAGTAGATTCATTGACAGGTCCAACAAATGAATTTAATTTTTTGTGCAAATTTTGAATAAGGAAGATCTTAGGATCTTCATTTTGCTCTGGTTAGTAGCTCTACAAATACTTGGAAAAAACCCCAGAGGATTTTAGGTAAAATAATGATATTAAAATATCAGATTGATTGCATTAGTACTACTAGCAATCCTACTACATTTCTCAGGTCACCCACTCTCTCTTTCCGTTTCTCTTTCTTAATTGGGAGATATTTAAACATCCCCATCTCCCCTTAGATCTCAGACACCTCTTTGTTATTCTCTTTCTAGGCTGATGACCTTTCACTCACCACCTCATTTACACATTCGTCTGAATCTGTACCCATATACTCTGCCATCCTTCATAGTACCATGGGTGAACAGTCCATTTTTCAATATAACCTCAAACCTGCCTCGGCAGAAGGTCCCAGCCCTTCCCTCTTCCTGAAGTATATTACTGTAGTATTAGCCATTGTTTCTCTGCATCATCAATTTTTCTACCTTAATATTAACCATCAGTCTCAACAGTTTCAGTACTTTCTCTCGTCTTAGAAAAGCAAAAACCCTCCTCTGGTCTCACATTCTACTCCAACTGTCACTCACATATTGTGTTTCTTCAAAAGTAAAACGCCTCAAATGAGTTGCGTGTGCTCACTCTCTCTCTAACAGCTCTTCTCCCATCCTCACACAGAAACACCCCCAGCTGAGCTTTTCATCTCCACCACTTCACTGAAACAGCTCATGTCAACACCACCATTGTCATCCATATTGTTTATGTGAAAACTTAATTTTCATTACTCATCATACTCCATCTATCAGCAGCTGATGAACACCTTCTTCATTTGGCTTCCAGATTGCCACTCTCTGCTGATTTTCATCCTACTTTATGGCTGCTCCTTCACAGCTTTTTGCTGATCTCTTATTTTGTCATGACCTTTAAAGTTGAGTTTCCCCAGGGCCAGTTCTGGGACAATTTCTCTTCTCAAGGCACACTCATTCCTCTGGGGAGCTCGTAAATTTCACAGCTTTAAGTAACATCAATATGTTGATGGTACCCAAATTTATATATCCAGTCTACACGTATTTCTTGAACTCAAGTCTCTTACTATCAGCCTAGTAACCCTGGAGATTCTTTAAAAATGCAGATCAGCTAATGCCCTTTCTCTGCTAAAAATTCACCCATGGCTTCCATGTCACTCACAATAAAAGCCAAACACCTCTCAATGGCCTCTAAAGCCTCATCTAAGCTGGTTCTCCCATTGCCTCTGTCTTGTTTTCTTCCACTCTTCCTATCCATTCAGCCATCCTGATCTTCCTTATGTTCTTTAAACTTGGCAGGTGTTCTCCAGGCTTAGGGCATTTTAACTTACTGTTCCTCCAGATATCTTTGACTCGAACTCTAGCTATTTAAGGTCTTTAAATTTTCTCTTCTGAGTAAGGCTTCATCTTCTTCATCATATAACTCTCACTGCTTCATCATATGTCCCTTTTCCTGTTTTGCTTTTCTTCACAGTACTTATCACTGTCTTACATGGTGTATATTTTAATTATATATTTATTATCTATCTCCCTTCACTACATGAAGTCCATGAAAGGAGGAATTTGTGTCTGTTTTGGTGTTTGCTGCTGTACCTCCAGCATATAGCACTTGGCAAATAATGCATGTTCAATATATTGGTGGTTCTCAAAGTGTGGTACCCAGAAACTTCAGAATAACCTGGAGGCTTTTAAGAAATGTGTTAGAAATGCCAATTCTTGGGCTCTGCCACAGTCCTACTAAATTTGAAACTCTGGGGATGGGCACCCACAGTCTGGTTTGACAAGCTCTCCAGGTGATTCTTATTTCTGCTAATGTCTGAGAATCACTGTGATGAATATTTGTTAAATGAGAGAAGAAGTGAGAAGATTTTTATTCTTTTTGCCCTTTTGACAAATATAGTAATCACGACAATGTTGGGGTTAAGGTGTCATATAAATAATAAGTAAAATTACTTTGTAGAATTTTTCTGATAAGATTCATAACCTAATAAAAAAAGTTCCAGTTTGTCATTTAGACAATGAAAAATACACATTATGCTAAGACATGAATCCAAATCTATTGAAAAGTAGTAGATTTAGATAACCATAATTGATTCCATAGAATTAATTTATGATTTTACTTCTATTTTAGTGGAAACTTCTGTTAAAAATTGTTCCAAGAACTCTGTCCTGTGATTTAAAAATTTAACAAAGCTGTTATGAATGTTTACTTCTCTTGGTCTTTCCCTATTCTTAGACTCTCAACTTTAATTTCATTAACTCAAATTGCTCTGTGTCCTCTAAATCCAATCACATCACAGGTATACATCTACCTCACATTTGATGCCTGGGATACACTCTGTCCTCTTCATGAGATAGGGTGATAGTGTATAGTCTTCTCTTTGAATCCACAGGGGATCAATTTCAGAACCCCTTGCAAACACCAAAATCCAGAAATGCTCAAGTCTCATAAAATAAGGCATAATATTTGCATATAACTTACTCATATTCTCCTGTATACTTTAAATAATCTTTAGATTACTTAAAATACATAATACCATATAAATGTTATGTAAATAGTTGTACTGTATTGCTTTTTTATTTGTATTATTTTATTGTTGTATTATTTAAAAAAATTGGCTGAGTCTGCAGATGCAGAACCTATGCAGACACAGAACACTGATTCTATTTTAGGTTGTGAAATATGACATATTTTGTGATTATGAAGCAAGCTAATAACTCCCTCCCTTAATGTCTATGAATGAAGTTATTATGATTGTTTCTACGATAAACAAGTATCTGTTAGCTCAAGACAAACCCAGTTTATGCTTGATGTTGCAATGTAAAATAGCATCCATCATCACTGAAAGTGTCCTGGTTTTATGATATATTATATGACCATCCTATGTATACGTAATACACAATATAGTTACATATGCACGTATATATAATAATAATATTATGTATTAATATATGTACTACCCTTAGTCTACATTTTTAAATAATGTATAAAGAATATTAAATAATATTGTATATTGAAAATTTGCTAAAAGAATAGATTTTAGGTGCTATTAACACATGCACACACATATAAACAATAATACGTGATTGTGTTGGGTAATGGATATGTTAATTTGCTTACCTATAGTAATCATTTCACTAGCTATATGTATATCAAAACATATTGTGTGCCTTAAGTATGTACAATAAAAAGCATTCCTATAAAATTTACAATAATGATAAAGGGTGAAAAAAAGAATATTAAAAACCAAGGTTCTAATTATCTCTAATATTCACTATTAATATTAACTTTGAAAAAAGCTATTCAAAAAATCCAGATATACATCCTTTTAATACTATAGTGAGAAAGAAAAAATTTCAATATAATATTAATATAATATAATATTAATATTAATATATATAAAATTTTAATATAATATTAATATTAATATACTATATGACCTTATGTATTTTCCTAAGAATTTTCACTTATTAATTTTATATTTTGTTTATATCAGATTTCATTAAAGTATCTTCCAGTTTGAATAATGTATGCCAGTATAAATTTTCATAGTTGCCATATATCTCAATCAAGATATTATGATATTACTACGAGAGAAAAATGAAATTACAAATAAATTATTTTGACTGAATTATTTTCCTTCATTAAGCCAGATAATCCTACCAACCCTACTGTTTATTTGACATTATGAAGATGTAACCTCAGACCTCAGGACTTTAAAAAGCGTCAATAGCTGTGTGCAGTAATTACCATTAGGTGTGATTAAAATTTCTGGATGTAATAAACTGGTTTTCCACAGGAATTTTTGACTTGCATCATGTTTTTGGGCCAAACTAAAATGTATTGAAATATAGGGTGAAACAAAATAAATAAGATAAATTAATTTATCGTCCTAAGTAAATACACAAATAAGTTTGTATACTTTTCCTTTAAATATTCAGATCTTACATGAAAATTATACATTACTACAAACCAGATTTTGCCAACACATGGCTATTTCTTTACAATAATTTTTAAGGTCTTCTGGCTTTTTAAAATTTCATTTCCTTTTGAATATGAATTTGTTGAAAACTTGAAGTTTATTAATGGAGTCCTGTGTCCTAGACTTTACTATCATGTATTATTTTAATTTTAAAAATACGTGTTAGTTGCTAGGAATGTCGTGTATGTAAGATAATCTACATTGAGATTTTTAACAATTACTTTGATTATCTGATCGATAGTATAGTTCATTCAGACTACACAATCTTTGTACAAAGATGTTTGTTTACTCGATTCATTCTCTTAATTGTTCTGACTCTGCATTTAGTCTGTATAATCAGCCTGTTTCTGGCAGTCTATTCATTACAGTTGTGCTGGCATCCACTCTGACTGCCATACCCAGAACAACTGTGTGGCGTTCCACTTGTATAACAAAAACAGCTGGAGTAAACACACTGACCTTCACTTGACACCCCATGTAGGCGGTTTGTATACATAATCATGGCCACAGCCGGCTTGGCTTGTTCAAGGTCATATAACAAGTGTGGGTTTAGTTACAACTTGGAGCCCTTCAGTTTCTAGCCTGGGGTTGATCTTAAAAAAGCCAGTCCAAACTACTATTTTTTCCTTCATAAATGCTGTAAAAATAGTCTTAGTTTAATAAAGTACATAATTTTTATGAAAAAAAGTTATACTAGTCTAAGGGTGCTCTCTTTAATGAGTTGCTTTACAATTGGGATGTACATACTTTTAAGAGCTATTTTATTTTATTCTAGGCCAGAAGGCCCATCATGTTGGTGGACCTTCACTGACTATCAATTTTACTCCATTAGTTGGTGGAAAATATATTAAGACAAAACAAAAATAATATTTGAATAGTATGTAAAATCCATACACAGTTTTAAAAATATGAGCCTTCAAAAACATTAAATTTTGAGAGTCTGGTTTTAGGCTAAACAGACACTTCAGGAGCAGAAGCTTCTTCTATTCTAGGTACCAATTATGGGTATTTTGGTGGAAAAGTCTGAGACTAGAAAATCTCAATGTCAGAGATTTTTTCCATCTTATTTAGCAAGTTATATACTTCTGCATGTTACATGTATTCTCTCAGAGAAAAGGCAGCCCTAAATAAAAATTGTTTTCTGTCTGTATCGAAACAAATCTCAACTGTCTTCTAATCTATTAAAAATAGCCTCTTTCAGTAATTAAAAAAGATGTATTTTATAATAAAATAGTTTTTTCAGTAAATAAAATGTTTTTATATTAAAATAGGCTTTTTCAGTAAATAAAATATATATAAAGTTATATATATGTGTATAACTTAACGACTAGCTATACTGTGTGGCTGTTTACTTCAGTATTTTTAAAGCAAGAAACCAAAACAAGCAAACAAAGCTTATAGTCACATACTTTTTTTTTTTTTTTAACTTCCAAAGGCTGTGTCGTATACTTATATAAAAGGATTTTGAACAAAGTAAATGCTCAGTAGACTTTTGCAAATGGATACATTGTGGAATACAGGCTTGAGACCTGACTATTAAATCTTACAGACTGAATTAATTAAAGGCCCCTGAGTGCTACACTCTGGAATAGATTCAGTTTTAAAAAAGTAAAGCAGAATTTTGAGGGCTTCAGGTACAATTTTCATAATTGCCCTGGGTCTCATGGCTGGTCTGTTAGTTGGACCAGTCCAAGTTCACTTTATTTACTGGAGAATTTATTGATGTGTTTGTGAGAAATATACATTTCACTGTCATTTCTCAAAATGCACAGGTGATTTTTTCCTTGAGCCTATAATCCCAATAGATACAGATTTTTGAAACACTACTGCACCATTCCGCTAATGTATATTAGAGTGAGCTTCAGACATACTTGCATTTGTTTTCTGAGTAAAACTATTGGAATATAATATCCTCTCCCCAAACTACCCCCGGCCCCCAAATAAACCCAATCTTTAGATAAAATTGGTAGCACTGAAATTGAGGATATCTAAAAACAGCAACCTGTAACCTTGGGAATTTTGAGTGATATAAATACAATGGCTGAGAGCATTTTTTAACCACAGAATTTTTGCCTTTTATACTCAGACAGTCGCAAGGTTGTTGAGTTGCTCTCCTTGTGGTCCATACCAAAATGCTTATGTTTGGGAACTACACAATTCACATTTTATGACTTTTTTTTTCCTTCTTCTCAAATGAATCATTATTTGTAACTAACTTGTAATTCCTGATTCAATTCCCAGCCAAACAGGCAAACACACTTTCTGAATAGTGATAGCAATTCTATACCTGTTTATTTACTATCTGTTTGTCAGTGAGTCAGAAACCGACAATTTTTTATACATAACTTCTGGATTGATTTAGCATTCTGAAAAAATTTCCTGTCTGTCTTTCAAACGTAAGAAAACTGACTTCAGTATTTTCAGTCTTTCCTGTCTGATACAGAAACGATATTGTGTATTTCACAGAGAAAATAATGCCTTTTCTATCACATTAAATCGTTCTCACTTATCACAAAAACCTGGTTTTTGGTTACATCATCCCTCAAACTGTTGCTTGTGTCTGGGGAAACATGGCTATTCTAATTAGCAGTAAATCAAAAGTTCTTTCTTTCTGATAGAACAAGACTGTGAAATAAATTGTGATTTGGTGCGCTGTATCAGCAAGCATCAGTGATTAGGAAGACTGGCTGACAAGGCCATTAAGACTGCCCCAAGAGAAACTCCACCCATTTAAAGAGAGACTGGGGGTGGGGGACTCCATTTTCTGCGGTTTTACTGCTGATCACTGTTTCCTCATATGAAACTCACCATAATTGACAATCAGACTGGTAATACACAGGATGCTTTAGTCTAAATATTTGAAGGTGCTTTTTTTTTTGTAATCTAATGAAGCAGGACTTTTAGAATTGAATCAACAGGAACATGAGGTCATAGTTACAAGCAACAACTGAAAACATAAAAATAAATGGGAAAAGGTTATGCTCCTCTGGAGAAAAGGGGAATTTGATGTGGATAATTCTGTTAAATGCACACTTAGATTTAGCAAAAAACTGTACAAATAATTAGCCTGAGTTACCTGGCTTGTCTGGATATAGTTGCCAAATTCATGAGTTGAACCATTCTCCAATTTACTTTATTTGTGTGGATGGCCCCCACATTATAATAGATCTTGAAAATAATTTTTTTGTGTGTGCAGGTCATCTAGGTAAACTCTGGTTAGTTATAAATCTAAATTAATTTTAAAATTATAAACAAAAGTGATAATACATCAAGGACATAGAGGACAATATTGATAAATATAGAAACCACTAGTCTTTAGTAATTAAGAAGTGATTTGCAAGAAATCAGAGAACACATATTGTGTGTCTCATTGGGCTCGGTGAACATATTGAGAATCAATTAGTGGACATCTGAGACATATTTGGTAGACTGGTTGAAGTCTTTGCTCTCCTTCTTTCTCTTTCATCTCTTTATCAAACTCTAAGTACTTTCTACTATGGCCTATATGCACTCTCCTCTATAGTTTTCAGCACTGGTACATGTAAACTTAAACTGAAATCATTAAAAATACTTCAGTCCAGGGCCTTAAAACAGCTAATACAAAGGCCGGGCATGGTGGCTCACGCCTGTAATCCCAGAACTTTGGGAGGCCGAGGCGGGCAGATCACGAGGTCAGATCAAGACCATCCTGGCTAACACGGTGAAACCCCGTCTCTACTAAAAAAAATTCAAAAAAATTAGCCGGGTGTGGTGGCAGGCGCCTGTAGTCCCAGCTACTCAGGAGGCTGAGGCAGGAGAATGGCGTGAACCCGGGAGGAGGAGCTTGCAGTGAGCTGAGATCGCGCCACTGCACTCCAGCCTGGGCAACAGAGCGAGACTCCGTCTCAAGAAAACAAAAACAAACAAACAAACAAACAAAAACCAGCTAAAACAGAACTGCAGGAGTGGGGTGGGGGTGGATGGGGAGGGCCAGGTGTCAGTATTTTTAAAGTGCCCTCGAAACCACTGGCCTCCATGTTCTGCTTATTTTTTCTTCCTTTCTTCCTACCACTCTCCCATCTACCTGCTAAACTCAAGCCACGCTTCTCTCTCTTCCTCAAAATCACCAAAATTATTCCTGTCTTATAGTATTTGCATTGGTTGTATCCTCTACCTGCAAATTCCCCTTCCCTGGGTCTATTTTTACAGGACACTTTTCTTACTGATATTCAGGGATCAGCTCAAACGTCATCACTTCAAAAAAACTTCACAAAGTGCCTCCCCACCTCCCAGCCACAGTTATGCTCTATCACATTATCCTGTCTTATTTTTTCATAGCCTTCTTTTTGAAATCATTTAAGTATTTGTATGATTGCTTAATATCTCATTCAACCATTAAAAAATGGTCCATAGGCCGGGCACAGTGGCTCACGCCTGTAATCCCTGCACTTTGGGAGGCCGAGGTGGGCGGATCACAGGGTCAGGAGATGGAGACCATCCTGGCTAACACCGTGAAACCCCGTCTCTACTAAAACTACAAAAAATTAGCCAGGCATGGTGGTGGGCGCCTTGTAGTCCCAGCTACTTGGGAGGCTGAGGCAGGAGAATGGCGTGAACCCGGGAGGTGGAGCTTGCAGTGAGCTGAGATCACACCACTGCACTCCAGCCTGGGTGACAGAGCAAGACTCTGTCTCAAAAAAAAAAAAAAAAAAAAAATGGTTCATATTGCAAGAACCTTGTATTTCTTCACCATTGCCCTAGCTCCTGAAGCAGTGTGTAGCAGGACATTGCAGAAACATCATAAACTCATTCATTTTAACAAAAATTTAGTAAAGGCTTGCTATGTTCCAGGTACTGTTCTAGGCAATGGAGATAAAGCAATAAACAAAACAGATAAAATGTATGAATGAATTAATAGGTATATTATTAGAGTATTCAGTGGACAGGTTTGAGATAAAGTCAATTCTTTCAGGGAATTTTCTTTTTTAATGTCTGAATTTTCACAACTACAAGCAAATGAATGCACATAAATGTATTCAGAACTTGTAGGTCTGCAGCATCACCTACTAAAAGGAATGCAAGGCCTGATAAAATAGAATCTAGATCCTAATATTGTTTCTAACAATATTGGTAGTGATGAGATATTAGACAAGGCATGGAATATGTTGTTATAAGGAAAACAGCACCTGGAGGCAAATGGTTTCAAACACGGCACTTCAAATTTACTCATCCCCTCTGTTACTTAGTTTTCTTGGGAATAAGATGTTAAGTAATCATCACTGTTTCATTAGATTGGACTGAAGATTAAATAAGGCCAAAAATGAAAATTGAGTGAAGTTTTAAAATGCACATAATGCATTTTTTTTTGATACAGGGTCTCACTCTGTTGCCCAGGCTGGAGTGCAGTGACATGATCTTGGCTCACTGCAACCTCCTCCTCCCAAATTCAAACGATTCTCCCAACTCAGCCTCCTGAGTAGCCGCGAATACAGGCGCAGGCCACCACTCCTGGCTAATTTTTGTATTTTTATTAGAGATAGGGTTTCACCACGTTGGCCAGGCTGGTCTCGAACTCCTGGCCTCAAGTGATCCACCTGCATCAGCCTCCCAAAGTGTAGGGATTACAGGCGTCAGCCACCACGCCCCGTCACACGCAATGCATTTTAATTAATAGCTATGGTTACATTAATTTTCCTTCAATTTCTCCTCAGCTCTGATTCCCTCATCTGTGAAACAATGAAGGTAGACTAGCATTTCTGCCACCTTTCTCACAGCCCACATTTTCAAAATATTCTAGGCCTATAAACCTTGCTGATTATACTGGGATCCCTGACAAAGAACACTTACTGCATTTTAAATAAATATGTATTCCAGAGAAACGTAATGACTTGTTGCAGTTTTCTTGGCTTTTATTTTCAGACCATAGAAATGATTCAGGAGAACAATGATGTGATAATACTCTGTGGTTTGCTACTCATAGTTCTGAGGTACATTTTTACCAATCTGCTGCTTTAATGGATACCATGGTTTTGTTTTTCCCTAAGCATATGGAATGTTCAAGCCTCTTTTTCAGAAACCTTATTTATTTTTTTGAATGGATAGTTTCAGCTCATGGAATTTGTTAGTCCACTCCTCATTACATTGCTTCTGACTTTGAATGATGTAGGAAATAGCTTTGGGTGGGTAGCCAGCCAGTCTGACTAGGCCATTGGGCACAGGCTCCCTGATCACTGGGATCACTAACGCCTAATGCATCTCTAATTATAGACATGTCTCATTCCTGGCTATTTAACGGCCTCACCGCAGGGAGTGACTCCACATCCTGACTGGAAGCCTACCTTCATTAGCTTAAACTGTACATCATAACCCTCTAGTTTTACAATAACCCAAGGGGCCCTCCCTCCCAGGACGGTGGCACTGTGACAATGCTGGTATTTTAACATGGAGGCAGATGATAAGATTTATGACTTCCAGCTTTAAAATGAAAAAGGTAAAACTCTATATGATAGTTTCAAAAGAAGTCGTCTATGCTGATAATGGAGAAGATGCAGGGAGTTTGTTCTGCCCATTTTCTTCTTAAAAGTGTCCTTTCCTTCCTAAGTCAAGCAAGGCCTATAGTAAGACTCTCAGTGCTACTGAAGTTGAATAAGAATGGAGACTTTAAAAAACAAATGAGCCTGTAAAGAGACTTAATAACTGATTCAAGCTGTAATACATCTACAAATGAAGGAATTATCACTTAAATTAGAACGTTGATGTCCTTATTCATGCTTTGCTTTTCATAATACAGTCATGGGTTGCTGCTTAAGGATGAGGATACATTCTGAGAAATGTGTTGTTAGGTGATGTTGTTGTGCAAATGACATACAGTATACTTACACCGACCTAGATGGTATAGCCTACTACACATATAGGCTATATGGTATAGCCTATTGCTTCTAGGCTAAAAACTGTATAGCATGTTACTATACCGAATGCTGTAGGCAATTGTAATACAATGCCTTGTATTTGTGTATTTAAATATAAATCAGAAAAGGTACAGTAAAATATGGTATTACAGTCTTCTGGGACCACTGCTGTATGTGTAGTCTGTCATTGATTAAAATGCATTATGCAACTCATGACTATACTAATAATAATCCTTTACGCCACCTTTTATGGAAAACCCTTCATATACTAAGCCCTGTGCTAGGCATTATAGATATTTGTTATCTTCCTAGATATTCCCCTAAGCACTGCAAGGTAGGTTGTCTCCATTTATACAGAAAAAAAACTAAGGTTCAGACAACTTTAGTAAGTGGCCAAAGTCACACAACCTATAACAAGTCTGAAATTTGAGCTGTTTGCTTTACTTCATTCTCAACCCTATGCTCTTACTCCCAATCCACTCTGCTTGCTTGAGGCTTTGTTGCTGATGGTAACATAATGTCTAAGACATTTAAGAGGGCAGAGCTCTTGCCTCTGTGCGTTTGGTAATTTTGAGTCTTAAACTTCTATTACACTAATAATATAATTTTCATAACAATAATAACAGTAAGTGGTGCCTATTGAACATTTATCATGAGTCATGTATATAATACTCTTAATCTTTAAAATAGTTCTTGTATTTTTACCTTCAGGTGAAGATCTTGGGGCTTAGAAAGTTTACATAGATGGCATGCTGTTACACTAGGTAATGGAGCTCACTTTCATTAATTATATTGTCTCTCATAGTAGTTCTTAATCAAATGCATTATGTTGATAAGTATTTTGTGTTGTCTTCCTGGTCACACAGTGAGGTTCTTAAGAGCAGGGACCACAAACCTGTATAGTTTCCTCATTGCTTAAAACTGTCTCTGGTCCATAATAAGCATTCAATAGATAGTTGTGGAATGATGACCAGTTTTACTTATGTTTGAGTCAGTCATTACCTTGTTCAATTGAACAGATTTCACATAATGGAGAAAACCATCAGAATGGCTAGAAGCTGACGCATGAGAAATGAATGCATGACTAAGTCATATATTATAAAATTATTGCTTTATACATTCTTCTAGTTACCATAAAATCTTATTATTTAGCAGCTAAATCTTTCACTACTGGTTCACATTGACCACAATGTTTTGAGAAATATTTAATACTGTAAATAGAAGTAGCAAACCAGAAAGAAATGATAATTTTATGACATATCAACAAAAAAGAAGGAAGACAATTCTCTATTCAAAACAGGGCACCTTTAAAGACTAATAGTTCTATGAAAAGAAGGAAGATATTTTCTATGTATTTTCCTCACCTTACTTCTAAATAATTCATACATTGTTATTTAACATGCTATAAGTGAATATTGAAGGAATAAATGAAAGAATAAAAAATTAGAGTTGCCTAATGGCATTTAATGTGACTAAAGTTAATTTTGGCTCACTAGGAATAATAACCTGTTCTGCAACTCTCAAAGCTAAAAAGGAAATTTAGGGACCCTCTAAAAGAAAAAAAAAAATCCTCACTTAACTGATATTTAAATGAAATGTAGAGACTTTAATTTTGCACAGCTAATTAGACCTAGAATTAGAAATCAGTTTTGGAGGCTCATTGCTAGGCATCTTGTCCACAGCAAAATAAAACTATTAATTTTTTCATAGAATTCGTAATTTTATTGTATTTTCATATGTATATGTTTTAGTATTTCTTCAAAAATCTACAAAGCAGTTATATACTACCTCCAAGTCCTCATGCTGGTCCAGGCCACCATTGTCTCTACCTAGGATTACTGCAGGAGATCCTGAGGGATCTCCCTGCTTCTAGTCTTGCCAGAGTGAGTCTTTTAAAATGTAATTGCGATTATGTTGGTTCTCTGCCTCTGAACCCTGTAATGATTCCCTTTTGTCTCAGAGTAGGAGCCAATGTCCTTTCAGTGGTCTATGGGGCCCTACATGTCCCAGTGCCCATTCCTCCCTGGTCTCTTCTTCTTCTTCTTTTTTTTTTTTAGATAAAGTTTTGCTCTTGTTGCCCAGGCTGGAGTGCAATGGTGCAATCTTGGCTCACTGCAGTCTCCACCTCCCAGATTCAAGCAATTCTCCTGCCTCAGGCTCCCCAGTAACTAGGATTACAGGTACCTGCCACCACACCCAGCTAATTTTTATATTTTTAGTAGAGATAGGGTTTCCCCACATTGGCCATGCTGGTCTCAAACTCCTGGCCTCAGGTGATCCACCTGCCTTGGCTTCCCAAAGCGTAGGGATTACAGGCCACCATGCTGGTCTCTGGTCTCATCTTCTCTTCCTCTAGCCCATTTCAGATAATCTATGCTGCCCATTTCCTGTGACACCTATGTGTCTGGATGTTCTTGTCTGCTATAAAGACTTGGCTGTTGCTCTGTCCTCTAATTGGAACACTCAACTCCCATGAACTGCTTGCTAACTTATATATCATTCAAGTTTTTGCTCAGATTTTTACCACTTCGGTGAAGTCTACCATAAACACTTTTATTTAATATTGTAATCTGTCTCTCAACTTCTGTCCCCTACTGACCTATACTCTCAAATCCTCTTACACTTCTCTTTTAATTTTTTTCATATCACTATCCCCTTCTATCTTATCATTATTTTGTTTGTTTGTTTATTTATTTATTTATTTAGTAGTTATGTTGTCTCCAGTGGAATGGAAGCCTCTCAACAGCAGAGATACCCCTTTTCTATATTCCCCACTGATGTATGCCAAAAATCTAAAGTAGCACTTGACACACAGCAGGTACCTTGTATATTACTTAGATGATTAAGATAAAATATAGAATTATTTATATTATTATTATTTAAAAAAATTTTTTTGAGACAGAGTCTCGCTATGTTGCCCAGACTGGAGTGTAGTGGTGCCATCTCGGCTCACTGCAACCTCCACCTGCTGGGTTCAAGTGATTTTTCCTGTCTTAGCCTCCAAGTAGCTGGAATTACAGGCACATGCCACCATGCCTTGCTAATTTTTGTATTTTTAGTAGAGACAGTGTTTCATCATGTTGGCCAGAATGGTCTCAAACTCCTGACCTCAAGTGATCTGCCCGCCTCGGCCTCCCAAAGTGTTGGGATTACAGATGTGATCCACCATGCCCAGCCAATATATATATGTTATATATATAATATATGTATATAAAATGGTGATGGATATAAAATATCTAATTTACTTATTAATGTAATAATTTGAACAAATAAACTTATCGTATGTGAATAAATGCAGTATCTTTTTTAAAAAAACTAACTGGTATTCTAGTCAGAGACAGTATAACATTTGATCTTTTAAAATATAGCAATAGCAAATATTAATAGACATAAATATATTTACTCAGTTCTTAATATTTGTTTTTCCAAGAGTTTAAAAATTTTCCTACTCTCCTTGTTATTGATTTCTAGTTTATTCCATTGTAATTGTATAACTCACTCTGTACAATTTCAATTCTTTTAAAAATGTTAAGGTTGGTTTTATGACCCAAGATGTGGTCTATCTTGGTACATGTTTCATGGGTGCTTGAAAAGTATGTGAATTCTATTGTTCTATAAATGTCGATTAAATCCTATTGGTTGATGGTATTGTCCAGTTCTTCTGTATTCTTGTGGATTTCTGTCTAGTTGTTCTATCAATTGTTTATTGAAGAATGTTGAAGTCTACAAATATAATCGTGGAGTTGTCTATTTTTTCTTCAAGTTGTATCAGTTTTGCTTCACGTATGTTATAGCTCTTATGTTTGGTGCATTTAGGGCTATACATCTTCTTGGTAGATTGACCTTTCTATCATTATGTATTACCTCTCTTTCTGGTAATTTTCTTTACTTTGAAGTCTACATTATTAATGTAGTCCTTCCTGATATCTTTTGATTAATGTTTGCATTGTGTACCTTTTTCCATCCTCTCTCTTTCAACTTGCTTATATCCTTGTATTTGATGTGAATTTCCTGTAGACCACACATAGTTGGATCATGTTTTTAAATCCATTCTGTTAACTTCTGTCTTTTTAATTTTTTTTAGATGGAGTCTCACTCTTTTGCCCAGACTGGAGTGCAGTGGTGTGATCTTGGCTCACTGCAACCTCTGCCTCCCAGGCTCGAGCGATTCTCCTGCTTCAGCCTCCTGAATAGCTGGGATTACAGACACGCACCACCATGCCCAGCTAATTTTTTTGTATTTTTGGTAGAGACGGGGTTTCACCATGTTGGTCAGGCTGGTCTTGAACTCCTGACCTTGTAATCCGCCCGCCTTGGCCTCCCAAAGTGCTAGGATTACAGGCATGAGCCACCATGCCTGGCAACCTCCATCTTTTAATTGGTGTACTTAGACGATTTACACTTAATGGAAGGATAGATATGTTAGGCCTTAAATCTGCATTTTATTTTTTCTTCTGTTTTATTTTTCATTTTTCTGTTTTGTTTTTGATGGCTTTCTGTAAGTTAATTAAATTGAACATTTTTTAGAATTTTATTTTGATTTATCATAATGTCTTAGGTATAATATTGTATATACATATTTTATCACAGCCTATTGGTATCAACATTTAACCAACTCAAGTGAAATATGAAAATCTTACTTTTCTTTACCGTCTCCCACTCATAATTGTCTAAAATATTTCCTCTGCATACATTGTGAACCACATTAAACAGCATTATAATTATTGCTTCAACTATTAAACATAATTTAGAAACCTTAACAGAAAAGGAAATGTATTTTTACTTTTTCTGTTTATTTTTTTCTTCATAATGTTCTAATATCTATTTTTCTTATTATTTTTCTTCTGTTTGGAGAACTTCCTTTAACCATTCTTCTAGAATACATTTGCTAGTGACAAATTGTCTTAGCTTTGCTTCAATGAAAATGTCGTGATTTCCTCTTAATTTGTAAGGGTGTTCTAACTGGATATAGATTTTAGGATTAGTAGTTATTTTTTCCAGCACTTAAAAAATTCTATGCCACTTTCTTCTGGCCTCCGTGGTTTGTGATGAGAAATCTGTTGTCATCCTAATTATCTTTCCTCCTAAAGGAAAGGTCTCATTTTTCTCTCCGTGCTTTCAAAATATTTACTTTGTTGTTATTGTTCAGAAGTTTGACTATGATGGTGGCTTTGGTGTTATTTCTTTGAGTTTACCTTGTTTGTTGTTCACTCTGCTTCTTGAATTTGTTGGTTTATGGCTTTTGCCAAATTTGAGAATTACTAGCCATTATTTCTTTGAATATATTTTCAGCTCTTTTTTCTTTCCCTCTCCTCCTTGGACTTTGATGACAGTACTATTAGACCTTTTGCTGTAGTCTCACAGGTCCCTGAGGTGGTATTCTTGTCGTTTTGTTTTTGTTTTTGAAATGGAGTCTCGCTCTGTCACCCAGGCTGGAGTGCAGTGGCACAGTCTCGGCTCACTGTAACCTCCGCCTCCTGGGTTCAAGCGATTCTCCGGCCTCAGCCTCCCGAGTAGCTGGGACTACAGGCGCTTGCCACCATGCCTGGCTAATTTTTTGTATTTTTAGTAGAGACAAGGTTTCACCGTGTCAGCCAGGATGGTCTCAGTCTCTGAATCTCGTAGGCCACCTGCCTCAGCCTCTCAAAGTGCTGGGATTACAGATGTGAGCCACTGCGCCCGGCCTTTCTTGTCGTTTTTTTATTTTGTCTCTGATCTTCAGATTTGGTAATTTCTATTGCTTCATCCTTAAGTTACCTGATGAGTCTTTCTTCTGTCCTTTGTATTCTATTGTTGAGGCCATCCATTGAATTTATTTTTAAAGTCTTCTTTATTATATTCTTCCATTTTAAAGTTTTTATTTGTTTTTTTAATACCTCCTATTTTTCTTTATTTCGATTGCTGAAACTTTCTATTTCTTTGTCAACATTTTCTCTTTTAAAAAATGTGTTTCAATAATGTTTGTTTTGCTCATTGAAATGTTTTATTATGGTTGCTTTAAAATCTGTCTTAGATAATTCTAATATCTATGCCACCTTGATGTTGCATCTATTGATTGTCCTTTCTCATTCATGTTGAAATTGTCTTGTTTCTTGGTATACAGAGTGATTTTTCTACTGAAATCTAGACAATTAAGTTATTATAAGACTCAGTGTCTTTTTTCAATGTTCTGTTTCAGCAGGTTTCCTCTGATATCATTCTGGCAAAGAAGGGTAGACATCGCCTTTGACTGCCAGGTGGGGTGGAAATCCAAATTTCTCACTCAGCCTTCATTTGCAACTGCAGGAGGGCCTCTTGGTTACTGCTGGATGGAGGCGGAACTTCTGGCATCCCAGTTAACCTCTGTTGATACCAGCCTGGCTAGGAGGGCCAGGGATGCCTTGTTACTACTTCTCAAGGGTCTTCCACTGACACCATGAGGTAGTATGGTCTTTATTACTGCTGAGGATAGCAAAAGTTCTGACTCTCCATTAGCTCTCCTATGACACCACTCTGGTAGTGGGACAGGGTGTTTCTACTGCAACGTAAGAATGGAAGTCCAGTTTTCTCATTTAACATCCTTGCGTGTGTGGGCTTGTTCTTTCCCTGTGGATGTAAAAGTCCTGGATATCTACTGAATCTTCTCTGACACCACTCAGGCAGGGAGGTTGGAGTAGCTCATTGCACCTAGAGAGGATAAAAGCTACATTTCCACTCAGTCTTGGTTGTTTGGAGTTGGGATTGGGGCCCCTGTTTTTTTCTGTGATGTTTGGTTGGAGAAGAGCAGTTACTGTCTAAAAGTTTCTGTCTTGCTAGGCTTCTCCTCTCCCAGACCTTTGGATCAAGGCATCCAGCTTCTCTTGGGGCACTTTTTCTTTGTACCAATTTGTTTTCCAGGTTGGCCGTCTTCTCCAGTCTGGAATGTATGAGATGACAAGAAAACTTTAAAAACTTAGTGTTGTATTCTTGCTTAGATTCTAAAACATTTAGCTAGCTGATCCTTTTTTCTCCATCTTGCAGATGTTTTATATATATGTTTTATATTAATGTCCAGGATTCTTACCTATGTTTACCAGGAAGAATACTTCAACTCTATCTTTCTTGACGCAGGAGTCTCTTAAAATTGATTTTTTAGTTCTTCAAACTTGATTTCTTTTTTTTTTTTTTTTTTTTTTTTTTGAGACGGAGTCTCGCTCTGTCACCCAGGCTGGAGTGCAGTGGCGCAATCTTGGCTCACTGCAAGCTCCGCCTCCCGGGTTCATGCCATTCTCCTGTCTCAGCCTCTCCGAGTAGCTGGGACTACAGGCGCCCGCCACCACGCCCGGCTGATTTTTTGTATTTTTAGTAGAGATGGGGTTTCATCGTGGTCTCGATCTCCTGACCTCATGATCCGCCTGCCTCGGCCTCCCAAAGTGCTGGGATTACAAGCGTGAGCCACCGCGCCCAGCCCAAACTTGATTTCTTAAATGATATCATGACTTTCAGTTGTTACATCATAATAAGAGATGTAAAGTTTGTAGAAAAGACTTTTGGAAAACTCTACTAACATCTGTCACATACTATAACAAGAGTATATTTTTAAAGAGTCATAAAAAACTAGACAAGAAAATACTACTAACTTTTCAGTAATACAAATACAGAAGTATATTACAAATGCTTTTCTGGGATGTATTTGTATATCATGAAAGAAGGACATTATGTTAACTCAGTTCTCAATGAGATTGGAAAATCCTATAAATAAAAATACATTTAAATGTAAATGAAGGTCAGCTTATACACTTAATGAGTGTTATTGATGAAAGCACACAATAATAATGGTAAAAGACAACTCAAAATTTCCTTTTAGATTAATGACTCTTACAGTATGCCAGATTAGTGGTAAATAATAAGACAAGGTTTTAAAAAATTAATTTCAAAACATTTAAAAGTTATATTTTATGTTGCTATAATAACGGAGGTTAATACTGTTAGGGTGTTGTCAATTCTACTATAACAGTGAAGTTACCAGAGTAATATTATGGAACACTGGGTAGATCAACAGAAATTTGTTGTTGTCATTGATGTCACTGTTGTTGTAAAAAGTCCCCCAAATATTTTATTTTCTGAATTTTTAGCTGCAAGTCCATATTTGTAATGCAAGATTACTTTTTCTAGCATGTAAATAAAGATAAATAGCATTTAGTATATAGTGTTGACAATGACTGATTTTTATTTTCCATTTCAGATGTTGGGTTTCAATGCAATTTATCTATTTTTTATAAAGATTTTAGCTGGGCGTGGTGGTGTGCACCTGCAGTCCCACCTACTTGGGAGGCTGAGGCAGGAGAATAGCGTGAACCCGGGAGGCAGAGCTTGCAGTGAGCCGAGATCGCACCACTGCACACCAGCCTGGGTGACAGAGGGAGACTCCATCTCAAAAAAAAAAAAAAAAAAAAAAAGATAAAAAATATCTAAGGCATGGAAGTTAATTAAGCTGTCAACTAATTTTTACCAATTTCTATTTAAACACAACAGTAATAACTAACAAATTTATATCAATGTATTCAGTTATGACTAGCGTTAATAACTTACGTACTGGCAAAATAGGAAATAACTGAGTAGCCACGATCGGAGAGGTAGAGGGGTAATGTTCAGTTTCTAGAGTCAGGATGGTCTTGCTTCAAGTCTGGGTCCCTTACTCACTAGTTGTATGACCTTGGCAATTTACTTAAGCCTCTTGCCTTAAATTCTTCATTAGTAAATTGGAATAATCATACGTAATTGATATAAATGGATATCACTGTCTCCAAGTATCTCCTGAGGGGGAAAATGGAGAATGAATCCTGGAGCACGGAAGTGCCTGGTTTCAGGTGATCCCAGCCCCAGATGATGCACATTTTTCCTGGTGTTTAGTGGTCCGGTCTTTCTTCAGACTTCAGAGATAGACTAATTTGCCATTTCAGCTTCAGCAAGTCAAGTTGTATGGTTTGTTTTTAGTCATATAAGGCTGCCTGGTTTATATTGATTAATTACATTAGTGACAATATTTCTCTAGTCAGCCATTTTAAAACCTAAGATTAAAAAGTGGTCAGTTTATAAGGATGGGAGAAATAAATATGTTGAGAGAATGAAAAAGGCAAAACTATGGTTACCCTGAAGAGGTGAACCCCCCAAACACTGTAATAGCAGAAAACAATAAGGCAATTTGATAAGCATTTTGCAAAAACATGATCTATTGAATATTGTAGGTTATGTAAGAGGTACATAGACATGGTCCTACTTTGCAAGGGGTTCATCATCTGAGTCCTAATTTAATCAGCTATTCCATCTTTTTCTTTCCCTTTTGCTCTTTTTTCTTCACTCTCTTTCTCAATCTTAATATCCTAATAATTGTTTTCAACATTCAAATCTCTGGCTTCAAATTATTTTACTTGAATTGGGTAGTACCTCAATAAGATTTCCTGGCAATAAATCAGAATTTTAAAAGCTTTAACAGTTTTCTAGCTGCTTCTGGCCATAAGATTTTTCATACATATTTTATCAAAATAACTCCTAAGTATGATTTTTTTCTTTATAGCCCTATGGACCTCTAGTATTTTTGCTTCTGTAAAACCTGCCCTTCCTTCATGATGTGATCTGAATACCAAATTGCTTCAAATCGTCTGTTCCAACTAGCCTGTCTAGAGCCTAAAGTCATTGGGTGTACCTTTCTTTAACTTAATCTCTGAAAGATGTCTTAATAAGTAACTTTATTTTAAAATAAAAACCTAACAAAGAACTAGGTCATGTTCTTTGCAGCAACATGGATGGAGCTAGAGTTTATTATCCTAAGCGAACTAATGCAGGAACAGAAAACCAAATACTTATGTTCTCACTTATAATGGGAACTAAACATTAAGTACATATGGACATAAAGAAGGAACAACAGACATCTGGCCCTACTTGAGGGTGGAGGCTAGGAGGAATGTGAGGATCAAGAAGATACCTTTTGGATACTATGCTTATTAACTGGGTGATGAAATAATTTGTACACTCAAACTCCCATAACATGCAATTTCCTACCTAGAAAACCTGCAAATGTACCCCTGAACCTAACATAAAAGTTTAAAGAAACCTATGTAGAATACATTTAGTACCATAATAAAGCTTGAATATATTGCACATGGTAATGAATGATAGAGATAATGGAAATTTCTCTTAACAAATTACTACATAGAAGAAATAAAAAGAAAGAGAAGAAGAAAACATGTAAGAAATCCGTGTTAGGGAGCTGGAGATAAAACACAAGTTGGTAAATCTATAATCATCAGCATCAATTTTGAGGACACCAAGAAGCGTGTATGGACTATAATAATTGAAGACAGTTTACTTAAACATTTTCGTTCATATTGACATATAACAGGTCTCCATTATAGTTAGCTCCTATGTCAGTAGTTCTCAAAGGATGTGCTGACTAGCACATCTGAATTCAAGAATCTGGGCTTTAAACAAGCATCCAGTTGATGGTTTTATAAAATAAAGTTTTAGAATAAGTTGCCTAAGCTACCTAAAAGTAACCCAAGGTCACTATTATATTTGAATCTAGATTATAGACATCTCTAATCTAGAAATTTTTACATTTAGCACTTTAAAAGTTATTCCTTATCCTAAGATTTGCAGTACTTGTACTGGAAGCCAGGTTGAAGAGAAATAATAATTAGGGGAAAATCAGGGTGTTACATGTCCTAAATTGTCTATCCTCAGCTATGGCCAATTTCATCATTGTATTTCTTCTATTTCTTATCATACTCAGGATTCAAAAGTACAATAAAGATTACCTATTCATTTCTTGAGCAAAAAAGTCTTGAATATGAACAACAAATTTACTATAAGGATGGTCACCAAAAATTATTTAAAAGAAAAATTAATAACTTAAATGTACATCTATGGAAGAATGGTCAAATATGATAAAGGCACAGGTATGGGATAATATTTAGCCAATAAAAATCATGTTACATAACAGCATTTAATGTTCATTATATACTGATAAGCTAAAATAAAATAAAAATGGTTAGACTAAAGTTTTCTCTTGTATCTTAGTACAGGCGGAGATAGGATGGTCTTTTCTGGAACCTAATCAGACTCAATTTTTTTCCAAATATAAGCAACTTATTATCTACATATCTGGTTTATAAAGGATGCAAAACTATAGTCCCTGCACTTCAGACCTGTGTGAAGAGTCTGTTCAAGCAGAAACAAAAAGAACAAAGCTGGAGGCATCATGCTACCTGATTTCAAACTATACTACAAGGCTACAGTAACCAAAACAGCATGGCATTGGCACAAAAACAGACACAATGGAACAAAATAAAGACCTCAGAAATAAGACTGCACATCTACAACCATATGATATTCAACAAACCTGACAAACACAAGCAATGGGAAAAGGATTCCCTATTTAATAAATGGTGCTGGGAGAGCTGGCTAGCCATACGCAGAAAATTGAAACTGGACCCCTTCCTTATACCTTATACAAAATTTAACTCAAGCTGGATTAAAGACTGAAATGTAAAACCCCAAACCATAAAAGCCCTGGAAGAAAATTGAAGCGAAACCGTTCGGGACATAGGCACAGGCAAAGATTTTATGACAAAAACATCAAAAGCAATTACAAAAAAAGCAAAAATTGACAAATGGGATCATTTAAACTAAAGAGATTCTGCACAGCAAAAGAAACCATCATCAGAGTGAACATACAACCTACTGAATGGGATAAAATTTATTGCAATCTATACATTTCACAAAGGCCTAATATCCAGAATTTACAAGGAACTTAAACAAATTTACAGTTAAAAAAATTACCCCATTAAAAAGGGGACAAAGGACATGAACAGACACTTGTCAAAAGAAGACATTTAGGCTGGGCGCGGTGGCTCAAGCTTGTAATCCCAGCACTTTGGGAGGCCGAGGCGGGCGGATCACGAGGTCAGGAGATCGAGACCACTGTGAAACCCCATCTCTGCTAAAAAATACAAAAAATTAGCCGGGCGTGGTCGTGGGCGCCTGTAGTCCCAGCTTCTCAGAGAGGCTGAGGCAGGAGAATGGCGTGAGCCCGGGAGGCGGAGCTTGCAGTGAGCTGAGATTGTGCCACTGCACTCCAGCCTGGGCGACAGAGCGAGAGTCCGTCTCCAAAAAAAAAAAAAAAAAAGAAGACATTTATGTGGCCAGCAAACGTGAAAACAAGCTTGACATCGCTGATTAACATTAGAGAAATGCAAATCAAAACCACAATGAGATACCATCTCACGTCAGTCAGAATAGTGATTATTAATAAGTCAAAAAGCAACAGATGCTGGTGAGGCTGTGGAGAAATAGGAACACTTTTACACTGTTGGTGGGAATGTAAATTAGTTCAACCATTGTCAAAGACAGTGTGGCAATTCCTCAAAGATCTAGAACCAGAAATACCCTTTGACCCAGCAATCCCATTACTGGGTATATACTCAAAGGAATATAAATCATTCTATTATAAAGATTCATGCGTATGTTCATTGCAGCACTATTCACAATAGCAAAGACATGGAATCAACCCAAATGTCCATCAATGATAGAGTGGATAAAGAAAATGTGGTATGTATACACCATGGAATACTATGCAGTCATAAAAAGGAGAAAGATTATGTCTTTTGCAGGGACATGGGTGGAGCTAGAAGCCATTATCCTCACCAAACTAACACAGGAACAGAAAACCAAACACCACATGTTCTCACTTATAAGTGGGAGCTGAACAATGAGAACACATGGACACTGGGGCCTACCAGGAGGGTGAGGTGGGAAGAGGGAGAGCATCAGGAAAAATAGCTAAAGCATGCTGGGCTTAATACGTAGGTGATGTGTTGATAAGTGCAGCAAACCACCATGGCACACGTTTACCTATGTAACAAACCTGCAAAACTTAAATTCTTTTTTTTTTTTTTGAAATGGTGTTTCACTCTTGTTGCCCAGGCTAGAGTGCAATTGCTGAATCTCAGCTCACTGCAACCTCTGCCTCCCAGGTTCAAGCGAATCTACTGCTTCAGCCTCCCCAGTAGCTGGGATTACAGGAATGTGCCACCACACCCGGCTAATTTTGTATTTTTCGTAGAGATGAGGTTTTTCCATGTTGGTCAGGCTGGTCTCGAACTCCCAACCTCAGATGATCCACCCACCTAGGCCTCTCAAAATGCTGAGATTACAGGCATGAGCCACCATACCCAGCCAAATTAAAATTTGTAAAAAAGAGTTTCTGTTTCTGACTCATATAAAGGGGAGGAGCTAGAGGAAACTGTGAATGAATAAACTATTTGAAAGTTATGGAGAGAATCCTCTCCAGTCAGTACTCCAAATGCCATTCTTCATTAATGTCACATCCACCATAAGGATATGCATATCTAATTAGACTATATTTCCTTTTATTGAGTTTTATTTTTTATTTTAATAATACCTTCTTTTAAATGAAACTGTATGAAATAATCATTTCATATTTAAATTATAAATTAAAATACTCTTGATAATAAGCTCTCCTCAGATACTCTGTATATATTCCTGGCCCCATATTTTTCTTCAAGGTGTTTTCTTATCCTTTAAGACCTAACTCAAAAACTTTGCCAATAAAATGTCACCATTCTCTGCAGTCAAAATTAGTCTCCCCTTCTTCTGTATGTTTAGTTTACTTTTCTGATTGCAATTATGACATACTATTTTGGCTGTGTACTGTTGTACAGATTTCACCCGAAATGTTAGTGCTTAAAGCACCAATTTATTATTATTTCTTCTGTTTCTGTGGTTGATCAGAATCAGGTGAACAATTCCTTCATGTGTTTGCAATCAAACAGTAGCTGGGAATCGAGTCACCTGAAGCCTTGATTTAATTGATAGGAAGGCTTTTTCACGAAAGTCTGTGGTACTTTGGCTGAGAGAACAGGAACAGATTAGGGCTGGCTGGGTACTTTTGTTTTTCCCATGTGTTTGCTCCATGTAGCCTGCTTGGGCTTCCTCAGGACAACTGGGCTTTTTGTATGGAGTCTGGCTTCCTTCAGATCTAGTGTTCCAAGAAATATAGATGAAAGTGGTGAGGTTTCTCATGACCTAGACTTAAGAGTTCCAGGAATTACTTTAGCCATTTTCTGTCGGCCAAGCAAGTCAAGCTAGCCCAGATTCAGGCAGAGGAGCATAGACTCCATCTCAGTGTGAGAAGCAGCACGCAGGTGCAGAGAGGGAAGGAATTGATGGTGGCCATTTTTGGAAACTACCTACCACATGTGAAACAGAAGAGGATTTCAATGCTGAAAGGAACCTGAAAGATCATCTGATACACTGTCTCATTTTAATGGAGAAAAATCCGATTACTAAAAGTATGAATACTATTTCATAAATGCTATTCAAGTATAAATAGTATTCATATTTCTAGTATGGGAAATATTCATCTCTCCAGCATGTGCATGTTCGCCTGTTTTAAAATTGGATTATTTGGTGTTGTTTTGCTATTGAGTTGTGGGAACTCCTTGTGTATTTTGAGTACTAACTCATCAGATAATGTTTTGCAAATATTTTTTCCCACTCCATAGGTTGGTTTCTACTGTTGATTATTTCCCTGGCTGTGCAGAAACATTTTAGTTTAGTATAGTCCCACTTACCTATTTTCACTTTTGCTACTTGTGTTTTTGTGTTATATCCATGAAATCATTGCAACTCAATAGCAAAAACAAATGAAACAAACAAACAAAAACAATTAAAAACTGGGGAAGGGCTTGAATTTACATTTGTTCAAAGAAGAGATGCAAATGGCAACAGGTATATATAAATATTATCAATATCACTAATTATCAGAGAAATGCAAATTAAAACTGCAAGGAGATATCACTTCACATCTATTAGGATAGCTATTATAAAAATACACACATATTAATTTTAATTTAAATATATATATATATTTAAAACAAGTGTTAGCAAGGATGTGGAAAAATGGGAACACATGCACTATTGGTGGGAATGTAAAATTGTGCAACTGCAATAAAAAATAGTATAGAGTTTCCTCAAAAAAGTAAAAATAGAACTACCATATTATTTGATCATCCCATCTTTAGATATCTATTCAATAGAATCGAAATCCAGATCTGGAAGATATATATGGGCTCCCATGCAACACTATTCACAATAGCCGAGTTCTGGAAACAACCTAAATGTTCACTGACAGATGAATGGTGAAAGAAAATGTGATATGTACATATGATGGAATATTATTCAGACTTACAAAAAGAAGGAAGTACTGCCATATGCAACTATATGGATGAACCTGGAAGACGTTATGCTAAGTGAAACAAGCCAGTCACACAAATGCAGAATAATTCCGCTTATATGAAGTATCTAAAATAATTAGACACATAGAAATAGAGAGTAGAATGGTGGTTACCAGAGGGTAGGGGAAGGAGGGAAATGAGGAATTGCTGTTTAGCAGGTATAAAGTTTTAGTTTGCAAGATAAATCCCAGCGATATGTTGTATAGTAATGTGCCGATAGTTAATAATACTGTATTGTGCACTTAAAAATCTGCTCAGAGGGTAGATCTCATGTTAAGTGGTCTTACCACAATAAAAAAATAACAAAATAAAAGCAAACATTTCTACATACAACGTGTATTAGTTCATTCTCACACTGCTATAAATAAATACATGAAACTGGGTAATTTATAAAGAAAAGAGGTTTAAGCAGCTCCTGGTTCTACACAGGCTGTACAGGAAGTCTGCTTCTGGGGATGCCTCTGGGGATGACTTGAGAAGTTTTTGCTCATGGTGGAAGGCAAAGGGGGACCCAGCATCTTACATGGCAGGATCAGGAGGAACAGAGGGAGCGGGGAGGTTCTACACACTTTTAAACAACCAGATCTTGGGAGAACTCTCTCTCTATTACAATGACAGTACCAAGGGGGATGGTGTTGAGAAACCATGAGAAGCCACCTCCATGATCCAATTACCTTCCATTAGGCCCCACTTCCAACATTGGGGATTACAATTCGATATGAGATCTGGGGGTGGGAACACAGATCCAAACCATATCAATATGTAACAGGAAAAATGAAAGAATAACAACTTTAAAAATAATAAAAAAAAAATAGGCTAGATGTGATGGCTCACACCTGTAATCCCGGTATTTTGGGAGGCTGAGGCAGATGGATCACTTGAGCCTAGGATTTTGAGGCCAGCCTGGGCAACATAGTGATATTTCATCTCTACAAAAAGTAAAATAAAATAAAGGAAACAAAATTAGCTGGGCATGGTGGCACATGTCTGTGGTCCGTCCCAGCTACTTGGGAAGCTGAGGTGAGAGGATTGCTGGAGCCTGAGAGGTCAAGGCTGCAGTGAGCTGTGATTATGCCACTGCACTCCAGCCTGGATGACAAGTAAGACCCAGCCACAATAATAATAATAATAATAATAATAAAATATTTAAGTAAAAATTTATTTAAGCATAAAAAGGCAAGATAAAATCATTTGCCCCAAATAAAATATATACATTTATCTCTCTTCATGAACTACATGCTTGACAATGTGGTAGGATTGTTCTCAATAAGTGCAATAGTTTGTATACAACTTAGCAAAGGACGATGTATAAATTACACACACAAGCATTTCCTAAAATCAATAAAGTATATTACAGAAAATAAATTTAGCTGTCCTGTATCTCTTTTTAGGGAATAAGAAAAAAGGCGAGGTTTTCTATTTTGGCTGTACATCTTATAACATGTACAGTTTTGACCTGACTAAACTATTGTTCTGTGTTGTGAAATCAACTTAGGTATAATTTTAAAAACTAGATTCCCGGAGTGTCAGGGAAAATGGCGGAATAGGAGACAGGACAAACTTGCAGCTCCCACTCAGACCAACAGAGCGGCGTGGAGATCACATCGAGAATTTTTGTTCCAAGAACTACCACAGGAACACACCAGGAAAGCTGAGAGAATCCACAGACCCTTTGAAGGAGGTGCATGGCCGCGACAGTCTCCATGGAACAGCTGAGGAACCGTGCTTCTGCTTGCTTTCTCAGCCGGGAGGCTGGTAGCCTGGGGTAAATTCTCAGCTCTGCACCGGCTGCCTGGAAATAAATTCAGTGCCGTTAGGGGGCACAGTGGGAGTGAGACCCCCCTTTCGGGCTGTGGGCTTCATGGGAGCTGGGTAAGGCCTATTGCTACCAGCTTTCTCCCACTTCCCTGGCAATCTGTGTGAGGTACCAGAGGCAGCGATAATCCCCCTGGGAACATAACTCCATTGGCCTGGGAACTACACTCCCATCCTCCACAGAAGCCACAGCAAGCCCTGCCCAAGGAGAGTCTGAGCTCAGACACGCCTAAGCCTGCCCCCATTTGATGGTCTTTCTCTACCCACCCTGGTAGCCAAAGACAAAAGACATAATTTCTTGGAAGCACTATTCCCCGCCAAACCCTCACCCCCACCCCCACCCCCCCCACCGCCTGATCTTCCCTCTGCTACTGCAACTGATGCACTCTTGAAAGCACCGCCTTCTGACTGGAGGCTAACCAACACTAAACCGGTGCACTTAACAAACATAAAACTGAGAACTCTCGCAGAGTCCACTTCACTCCCCTACTACCACCGGAGTAGGTGCTGGTATCCACAGTTGAGAGACCTGAAGATGGTTCACATCACAGGACTCTTTGCAGACACTCACCAGTACCAGCCCAGAGCTGGGTAGCTCCGCTGAGTGGCTAGTTCCAGAAGAGAAATAACAACCACTGCAGTTCAGCCGTCAGGAAGTCCCATCTTTATGGGAAGGGGAGAGCAGTGCATCAAGGGAGCACCCCACGGGATATAAAAAACTGAACAGCAGCCCTTGAGTTCCAGATCTTCCCTCTGACATAGTCTAACCAAATGAGAAGGAGCCAGAAAAACAATTCTGGTAATATGACAAAACAAGATTCTTTAAGACCCCTAAAAGATCACACTCACACTAGCTCACCAGCAATGGATCCAAATCAAGAGGAAATCTTTGAATTGCCAGAAAAAGAATTCGGAAGGTCGACTATTGAGCCATTTGAGGACGCACCAGAGAAAGGTAAAGTTCAAATTAAAGAAAAAAAAAAGATAAAGGATATAAATGGAAAAATCTCCAGTGAAGTAAATAGCATTTACTTCTATTCACAACTTCTGGAAATGAAGGACACACTTAGAGAATCACAAAATGCACTGGAAAGACTCTGCAATAGAATTGAACAAATAGAAGGAAGAACTTAACCCAATCTGACAAAGACAAAGAAAAAAGAATTTAAAAAAATGAAAAAAGCATCCAAGAAGTTTGGGATTATGTTAAATGATCAAACTTAAACAGTAATTGGTGCTGCCAAAGAAAAAGAGAAATCTAAAAGTTTGGAAAACATATTTGAAGGAATAATTGACCAAGATAAGAATGAAATCAAGAACTCTATCCCTTTTACAAGAGCTGAAAAAAAAATACTTAGGAATATACTTAACCAAGGAGGTCAAAGACCTCTACAAAACTACAAAACACTGCTGAAAGAAATCACAGATGACACAAACAAATGGAAACACATCCCATGCTCATGGATGGGTAGAATCATTATGGTGAAAATGACCATACTGCCAAAAGCAATCTACAAATTCAATGCAATTCTCATCAAAATACCACCATCATTCCTCACAGAACTTGAAAAAACAATCCTTAAATTCATATGGAAGCAAAAAAGTGCCAGCATAGCCAAAGCAAGACTAAGCACAAAAAACAAATCTGGAAGCACTACATTACCCTACTTCAAATTATACTGTAAGGTCATAGTCACCAAAACAGCATGGCACTGGTATAAAAATAAGCACATAGACCAATGGAACAGAATAGTGGACCCAGAAATAAACCCAAATACTTACAGCCAACTGATCTTTGACAAGGCAAACAAAAACATAAAGTGGCAAAAGGACACTCTTTTCAACAAATGGTGCTGGGATAATTGGCTAGCCACATGTAGGAGAATGAAACTGGATCCTCATCTCTCACCTTATACAAAAATCAACTCAAGATGGATCAAGGACTTAAATCTAAGACCTGAAACCCTAAAAATTCTGTAAGATAACATCAGAAAAACCTTTCTAGACATTGGCTTAGGCAAAGACTTCGTGACCAAGAACCCAAAAACAAATGCAAAAAAAAAACAAAGATAAATAGATGGGACTTAACTAAACTAAAAGGTTTCTGCACAGCAATAGAAATAATCAGCAGAATAAACAGACAACCCACAGGATGGAAGAAAAGCTTCACAATCTATACATCTGACAAAATATCCGGAATCTACAATGAACTCAAACAAATCAACAAGAAAAAGCAACAATAACAGTCCCATCAAAAAAGTGGGCTTAGACATGAATAGACAATTCTCAAAAGAAGATATACAAATGGCTAATGAATGTATGAAAAAAATGCCCAACATCACTAATTATCAGGGAAATGCAAATCAAAACCACAACCGATACCACCTTACTCCTGCAAGAATGGCCATGATAAAAAAAAAATAATAATAATAGATGTTGGAGTGGATGTGGTAAAAAGAGAACATTTTTACACTGTTGGTTGGAATGTATACTAGTCCAACCACTATGGAAGACAGTGTGGAGTTTTCTTAAAGAACTATAAGTAAATCTACTGTTTGATCCAGCAATCTCACTATGGGGTATCTACCCAGGGGAAAAGAAGTCATTATGCGAAAAGGATACTTGCACATGCATGTTTGTAGCAGCACTATTTGTAATTGCAAAAATATGGAACCATCTGAAATGCCCATCAATCAACAAGTGGATAAAGAAAATTTTATATAGATATAAATTATACACATAATTATATTTATATTTTATATGTATACATCATATATTAAAATTATGTAGATAATTATTTTTTATATGTATAAATCATATATATATATATACACACACACACACCATGGAATACTACTCAACCATAAAAAAGAATAAAATAATGGCATTTGCAGCAACCTGGATGGAATGGCAGACCATTATTCTAAGTGAAGTAACTCAGGAATGGAAAATCAAACATCATATATTCTCACTCATAAATGGGAGCTAAGCTATGAGAACCCAAAGGCATAAGAATGATACAGTGGACTTTGGGGACTAGGGGAGAAGGGTAGGATGGGAGTGAAGGATAAAAGACTACACATTGAATATAGTGTACGCTGCTCAGGTGATGTGTGCACCAAAATCTCAGAAATCACCACTAACGAACTTATTCAGGTAACCAAACACCACCTGTTCCCCAAAAACCTATTGAAATAAAAAAAAGTTTCCCACAGTTGTTTTGTAGATTTGACTGTGAAACAATGAATACATGTAATTACAAAATAAGATTACATCAAAATGAATATTAAAAATTTCCTAAAAATAGCAAAATGAAACAAAAAATATAGCTCCATATTGAGTTGTTGGATTAACCACATACACATAAACAGGAATTCTTTCAGGTTACTTTACAGCAGGGTAATTTGACAAGTTGTGTACTTTAGTGAAATATATATCTGGTTTTTTTTTTTTTTTTTTTGAGACAGAGTCTCGCTCTGTCGCCCAGGTTGGCATGCAGTGGAGCGATCTCTGCTCACTGCAAGCTCCGCCTCCCAGGTTCACTCCATTCTCCTGCCTCAGCCTCCCGAGTAGCTGGGACTACAGGCACCCGCCACCACGCCTGGCTAATTTTTTTGTATTTTTAGTAGTGATCGGGTTTCACCATGTTAGCCAGGATGGTCGCGATCTCCTGACCTCGTGATCCGCCGGCCTCGGCCTCCCAAAGTGCTGGGATTACAGGCATGAGTCACCGTGCCCAGCCTTAAATATATCTTAAGATCAAATAACTGCAAACCAACTCTCCCCCAAAAACGTAAAAAATGTTTTCACTGGTTATATCACGAGTAATAATTTTGTATTGTTATTTTGAAACTGGTTTTCAGTGTAGCAAGACAAAACTGTAAGTAATGCTATTATCATTTCTTTAGGAATTAAGATTTTCATAATAAAAAGGGATATAACCATAAAATCAGGGAAGTTAACCTGAAATTTTGTATTTGTAAAGTTGAACTTGAAATTATTGGTGTAAACTCATGATATATATGTTAAAAATATGCATTTCTTAGCTCTATTCACTAAGACATCCTAGACACAATGACTCATGACTACTCAGTAGCAATGAATACTATTAATGCACAGATGATTCTGGTCTTTCAATACCATTTCCCACTAAATCAAGACAAAGGTTATTGGAAAATGGTTGAATCCAGTACTGGAAGAGGAAACGTACAAGATAAACTGGGAATATTTTGTGATGACAGAAAGCTACTAAAGACTACTGGGGTCATGATCATGTCTAAAGAAATCAGGAGACAGCATGAAATGTATCCCAACAGTGAAAGATGAGACAAACTGAGAATTGGCAAGAATAACAACTGTGATAAATTACAACTATCAAGTATTTTTAAAATCCCACGAGTTCATAATTACACTTCAAAAGCAAACAAACAAAATCTTTGGGGAACCTTTGTAACATACTTTGAGGACCCAATCAAACTCGTTAAAAAAAGGGGTGGAAGTTAAAATTGTATCCTATATTTTCTGTATGAATTTTAGCTCAAAAGCAATAAAATGGTAGGTAAGAAAAATTTTTCTCTTCATACAATTATCTAAGTTAATAAAAGAAGAAAAGATGATAGAATTAGCATATCACTATTTTGAAAACCCTTAATAAATTACTAGACAAAGGCAGTAGTCATCAATGGCTGATAACAATCATAAAAAGATATAAAACTAGACATTGTTCTCCTCCCAGTAAAAGTGCACAAAACACTTAGGAAGCAATTCTGCCAAGAAGTTAAACTTGAGTCGTATCAATCCTCTAGGCTTGATAACAGTTAACTGAAAATAAAGAGAGGAAAATGCAAAATGACTTTACAGAGTTGCAATCTGCAAAAAACCAGACTGTAAGAAACTACAGGAATGCTTATCAAATTTTAACATGAACATAAATTGCCCAAGGATCTTGTAAAAATAGAGATTCTGATTTAGTAATGTAGGGTGGTGCTTGAAATTCTTTATTTGTAACAATCTCTCAGTAGTTGTCGATACTGCTGGTCCATGAACCACACTTTGAGTAGCAAGCCTCAACAAAGTAAAATTAAGGCAAGGAAAACAAAGAGAAGTGTTCTATAAAGTAAAAGTGACTCTAGAGATATAATAATCAAGTGTAATGTGTACATTTTTTTCCTAGATTCATTGAACTAAGCGTGAAAAATTATGAGAAAGTGATAACTTGATATTTGACAATATTCTTATCTTTTTGAGATACACACACAATTTATGGTAGGATTGAATATGATGGTTAGAACTGGGTTCAAAATCATCTAGTGTATATTGGGGGACAGGGGAGAGAAAATATTGGAGAAGTGACAGGGGTTATTGAGCTCATCATGTTATTTTTCTCTACTTTTTTATGTTTCAAACTTTCCAAAAGAAAAACTGTTTCAACTGGCTCTGCAAAATCATTTGGCATATTTTAGTAAGATTTCAATTGACTTTTTACGTTTCTCCTTACAGTCTTTACCAATTTTCTATGTGTATGTGAAGAGATTTTCTTGGAAGGTCTGTAGCTTTCATTATGTTTTCAAAGATGATTGAATAAACAGGAATACAACTAATAATACTTGTATTCAAGAAATGACCTCCTTGGAAAACCAACAAATTGAGTAAAATCATAAATATGGTAATTTTATTAAAATACATTTCTTGCTGCCCAGTGAACATCTTACATAGATCGCCTAGAGAGTGTAATATCTTAATAAAAGAGCACCCTCTGCTGTCTTGACAGGAAATATCACCACAAATGGGGAGACAATTGCATTTTCGATTTTTCCAGTTATCAGTTATGGCAAATTAAAATCAAGGTATGACAGCGTAGTCAGCTTTTCGTTTAAACCCAGTATCATGGGGATTATGGAGATAAAATATACATGTTCTTTGTGCTTACATCTTATTTTTCTCCTGCGATTTTTCTCTCCCCTGAGGCGTTTCTGTGGGATCAATACAGTTCCTATGATTCTATAACCCGATTAACAACACTCTCTGAGACTCTCAAAAATAAGTACTCAACCTGGGCAACATAAGGAGACCCTGTCTCTGCAAATAATTAAAAAGTTAGCCAGGCGTGGTGGCTTGCGTCTGTGGTCTTAGCTACTCAGGAGACCGAGGTGGGAGGATCACTTGAGGTTGGGAGGTTGAGGCTGCAGGGAGCCATGATCATGACACGACACTTCAGCCTGGGCAACAGAACGAGGCTCTGTATTAAAAAACAAATTACTTCCCTCAAAAAAAATGTTATATGGCAAGCGTAATTTTTAAAAAGATTATGTGATAAACCCCTGAATTTTAGTCTTATTTCTTTTTTCTATTTTTTTCTAATTCACCCCTACAATCTTAATAAATATTTATTAATGTCTGCTGTCTACTTGAGCCTCTAAAGAATAGACATAATCTGAAGGGATAGGACTTAGATCTTTTCCAACAATTTAGTAGTGATAAAAACTATTTTTTAAAAATGATCATTCTGGAGAATCCAATATATAAACTAGATTAAGGTTGCTGTAGTTTATGAGGTGGAAAACCACAGGCCACAGAGCAAATCCAGTCCACCACCAGTTTTGGTAAAAAGAAAAAGTTTATTCGTACACTACTGTTCATTGACAACTGAAACTATAAGATAAATGAAACGATGGTTTTTAAGACATTGAACATTAGGCAAAAGAGAATGGGGAGACTAGAAACAAACTAAGGGAGCCCTAAGACACCCCCAGCTCACTTCCTGAGAGAGTTATCAGGTCAAAGTTTAGGGACAGAAAATGAGGTGAAGTGCATTGGATGCCCTGAGTTGAGGGAATAGAGCTGAGAGTTTATAGGAAAGAGTGCTGAAGCGGAGAGCACTACACAGAGAGAGGATCTGAGAGATCTTTGAGTATTCAAAACTCTTCGTGCAGGTTTGTGAAGATTTTGCCCAAAGTAAGAACAAAAAAAGTCTGAAAAGATCAGAGTGAATAGTGTCCAGCAATCATACAAGGCCGAGAATAGTGCCTTTACCAACCAACCAGCTAAAAAAGCTCTTAATTCATGGAGCTTTGGGGAAACTGCTCAATGGAGGGGAAGCATGAGCTCTAGACAGAGCAGTGCTCCAGATCTCCACATAAAAGCAAGCAAGACCTGAGGAAAAACCAACTACTTCCAAGTAACTTAACTGGGTGCCAGGATGATATTTTTCACATTTAAGCAAGTCACTCCTAGAAAACCCACAAAGAAGTCATAGGAGAAATTAGAAATTATTTTTATCTGAGTCATAATGAAAATAAAATGTTTAAATTTTAGTGATAGGCATAGCTAAAGCAGTTCTTATAGGAAAATTTATAGCTTTAAATGTTTATAGTAGAGTGGAATACAGACATGAAATAAATTATCTAACTATTCCTTTTATAAAACTAGAAAAATATGCTGCAATTAAAGTAAGCTGAAGAAAGGAAATAAAGATCAGAGCAAAATTAATGGTATACAAAGCTGAAAAAAATGAGAAAATAAAGCCAAAAGTTGTTTTTTGTAAACATTAATACAATTTTTAAATATCTAGCAAGACAGATCAAGAAAACATGAAAAAATGCAAATTAGCAAATCAAAAATAAAAAGGGACTATCACAACTGATCCTAATAGATATCAAAAGCATAAAAAAAGATTGTGAACAACTTTGTCAACAAATTTGTGAAGTTAAATTCCTTAAAAATTAAAATATAATGAATATGATACAAGATCAAGTAGACAATCCTCGAATAGACAAGATCGAATAGACAATCGAATAACCCTCTACCTACCAAAGAAAATTAATTTGTTATCAAAACTTGCCCCACAAAGAAAATTCTAGTCTCAGAGAGGGTTTCACTGGCGAATTCTATTAAATATGAAGAAAGAAAGAAAGTAAATCCTATGCGAACTCTTTCAGGAAGAAGGAATAAGGAACACTTTCTAATTCATTGATGAAGGCAGTATAATCCTGACATTAAAACCTGAAAATGATACTCCAAGAAAATACCACTAATAAACATGTTGGTAAAAATTCTTAAAAAGTCTAGACAAAATCTAACCTACTCAGGCTCTCTGCACACAACAAAAATGACCAACAGGCCCCCCTCCTAGCTGGCATGAGTAACTGCTGCTTCTCTACTAAATATAGATCTAGCCCTCTCTGTTCCTCCCCAGTTCTAGAAAAAGGTAATGACATCCAATCCTATTACCCCTGCTTCTTGACAGCACCCGGACCGGATCAGACTTATACATTCGTGAGTCTCCCCAACCTGAAAATCACAAAGCACAAGTACAAATTCCATGCACATTTCCTCCTGACAAACTGACTGAGCGGTCCTATGATTCCTCCAGTAGTACAAGCTTCCTTGATACAAGTACAGGAAAATAAACTTTGCCTCACGACAGTCGTGTTCCTAGTGGTTTTTGACTAAAGATCTTTGATTGATGGTTTCAGGTTCTCTGTCTTCATCATCTTCCTCACAACATTTCTGGGGAAGCAGCATGGGACTACAAAACTTATTTGATGCCAGTATAAGTGGTTTGTTCAAATTCACATAGATGTCAAATTCACAGTTAAGAGTCAAAATCTCTCATCTCTAGCTGTTTCTTCAAGATGGAGCAGTCCACAAAGGCTGCATCCCGGAGTAAGAAGAAGTAGAGATAATTGCAACTGAGGCCAGCAGACTCAGAATGGAGTGGGGACCATGAAAATCCTGCAGGAAAGGGTTGTGCGAGGGGGCAGAAACAGGCCAGGCTGTGAAAAATGGGCCACGAGTGGGGCAGGCACTCATCTTATAGGTCAGAGAGGCAACTGATTCTACAGGGAGGCGGATGAGTTGAATGAGGTGGATGGCTGGGAGGAAGAAGCAGTGGACAAGGCTCAAGGTCCTAGAAACTCTGACAGTGACTATAGGGGTGGTGTGAAGGTGCTCAGAGATGCTAAATGACAACCATTTCAAAGAGTTTGTTTGTTGTACCTGTTAGGAGCTTAGCATTGTGACTATTAGCATTTAGATGACCATTGCTCAGCATTTTAATAATTACAGCACCAGAAGTCAATATTTTCTGGAGAGAAATTGGTACTAGCCTCTTGAAATGCAAAGTTCACATTTCCCTGGTGGAAGCTCTTGGGTCAGAGGTGTTAACAGGATGGAGAAGAGTTTTGTGGTCTCAGGCTTGTTGGGTGGGGTGGGCTGCCCTGGCCTGAGGACAGCAGAAGGTCCAGGTCAGTATATGCTGAATGGGTCTAGGCCTAGGCGGGAGGGAAGGATGGGGTGGTCTTGAGAAAGTTCATTTTACCCTTGGCCATCAGAGAGCAGGGCTCCTCTCCTTACCCCTGGCTGGTGGGGAGCATTCTCCAGATTTTCAAGAGTCCCCACTGAATGGCTGTGGGACTCAGAAGCCTGGGAGGCATCCCCATCTTCCAGAGGGAGTTGCAAATGCTGAGCCAGTCATGCCTTCTCGATTGGACCAGAATTCCTTCCATGTGTATGTTATTCAGATCCCCATGTCATGAATGAGGAAACTGAGGCTCAGCCAAATGAGGTCAATACTGAAGTGAGCGCTTAGTAAAGAGCAGAGCCTCTCGTTAGGCAGGTGAGGTCACTTGTGAAAGTCACTGAGCTCAGGAGAGAGTAGACCCTTGCCTGGCCCCCATGTCTGCCAAGCAGATGCTGATCTTGTGGTTCCCATTGCCTCTCTGGTTTGGAGCCTTGAATCACCACCTTTGTCTCATTTAATCACCCCATTTTCCTTCCCTCAGCAGGATTCCTTCAGCATTAGGCAGAACTAAGATCTCTGGGGCCAGCATGAAACCCCAAGTCAGACTAGAGTACTCACATCCTGAACTTACAGCATGGGATCCAGGACACCTGTTTGCCCAGAGGACAGGAATAGAATCCCGTTTTTTCATCAATGACCAGTAAATAGCCCAAAAACTCAGCAACATGGGCAGAGCTGGAGCCTGGAGCCCACAGCCCAGTGCCCAAAGCCTGAATGAGGAATCTGCGAGGAGAAGACAAGATTTAGGGGCTCAGTTAAGCTTGTAGTACTACAGCCCTGAAGATCACCAAAGTAAGGCCCAGAAATATAAGGTCAGTTCCTGGAACCCAAATGCCAGATGCCAAATGAGGGCCCAGAGCCAGAGGCCCAGGCCTCAAGCAGAGCCCATGACCCCTAGTACAGGATCCAACACACAGAGACTGAAGCTGCCTCTTCTTCGGAAAACTGAGATCACTGCCCAAGCAGAGTACAGGGTCAATCTCACCCACTGGAACCAAGACCCAGGGCCTAGACTGCAGAGTCCAGGGCCACAAGCTCAGTGACCAGAGCAGAGGGAGCAGATTTAGAATTCTAATTCTCTTTTCTGAGCTCAAATAACCAATCACTGAGGGTGTGACCACTGCCCAGAGCCTGCAGCTGAGAGCCCGGGACCCTGAGATCCAGAGACCAGAACTCTGTACCTGGGAGGAGAATGTCCTAAAGAAGTGACAGCTGGGAGCTGCACGTGATTCTCATGTTGATTCTCAGTGCTAGAGAGGATGCAGGCTTTTGATCTACTTGCAGATCATCACAAAAGCCAGGCTCTTTCCCTTCCCTGAGCATGTCTACATGGTGTTCCCCAGGTCTCATGTTAGATGTCATGTGCAGTCCTCAAAAAGGCCTCCTAGATCTTTGTGCCCATCCCCTTGGCCCAATGCAGTTCTTAACACTGCCAGCAGAGGGCAGAACTGTTACATGCTTTTCCTACTGGTTGTTGAAGTGGCTGCCTCTCAGGGGCTTCTGCTTATCCTACAGGGTCCCTGAGGGTTCAGCATTTCCCATGCCTCATGTTGGCTCCAAGAGGCCATTCAGAGAAGCTTTTTTCATCATTCCATCTCTGTGAAGAGGAAAGTCTTGTTGGAGAGGTATTTCTCGTTAGTCTAACCACCTTTCTCAGGGCTTCTGAGTATCTGCAGCTTCCTATACTGCAGGATAGTGCTTTTTCCTGCTCAGATCTTAGGGAAGACCTTTTTTTTCAGGCTAAGGGAACAAATACTTGAATGCTATCTCAAAGATGCACACAGCAAACATTCTATTGGCCAGTGCTGTCCACATGCCAGTTTCATAGGTGTGAGAGCTGAGGCCCAGCAAGTTGTGGTCAGTGGGAAGTAACTGCTCTGTGAAGGGCAGCGCACGCATGTGGCATGCAGTAGCATCTGGTCTATGCACATCCTCTGTCTTCCCCTCTTCCTGCTATCAGACCAATGGCTGGTACTCTGGAAAAATATGTAGGAGGTGCGGGGGAGATTAGTGACTGCATCAGCCTCATGGGGACTAGGAGCTAGTTCTTTGGGGTCTCAAATGCATTTCTTGCTGGAGGAGGATTGCAAACCATCCCCTGGATGGAGCCTTCCAGGACACAGCTGCTGAGGATCCTCGATCATGCCCTGCCATAGTTTCATCCAACCTCCCCATCTTTATATTCTTGTTCAGCAGCACCCTAATATAGTGCCCAATGCTGCTCCTTCATCCTGTTTCTTATAAGAGGATGAGGAGGGTTCAGGGATGCCAGTTCTCTTCCTATTGCCTCTTGGCAAGGAAGAACCCCAAAGCTGCCCTCGGGCCAGGCAGGGGCTTTATAGGCCTGAACCTCATAAGTTATAGATCATCCTCATCTTATACATCTGTGCACATCCGCATATTTCCCCAATACCAGTGCATAGACACACATACATACACAACCACCTGCAAACACTTGGACATGCTTCACACAGACAGGAATACACAGGGCAAGCACAGACATGCAAGAATCATAGAGACATAAATAGACCTGCCCCTGATGCATAAAGAAGCACAAGTATGCACCACTCTGTGACACTTGGTGAGGGCAAAGCATATCTGTATTTTCACTACGCCTATTGGAATTAACTTCTACTAAGTTGGGGCTGGGTAGAGGTCAGTCTCAGCAATTTACGCATGGTTTTTTTTTTTTTTTTTTTTTTTGAGACAAAGTCTCGCTCTGTCGCCCAGGCTGGAATGCAGTGGGCGATCTTTGCTCATTGCAACTTCTGCCTCCTGGGGTTTTAAGCGATTCTCCTGCCTCAGCCTCCCTAGTAACTGGGACTACAGACACCCACCACCATGTCCAGCTATTTTTTTTGTATTTTTAGTAGAGATAGGGTTTCGTCATGTTGGCCAGGCTGTTCTCGAACTCCTAACCTAAATGATCCACTCTCAGCCTCCCAAAGTGCTGGGATTACAGGTGTGAGCCACCATGCCTGGCTGTTTATTTTCATAGATAGATAGTTGCTGAAAGAAAACTAACTTCTATGAATTCTAGTCTCCTTATTGGCTATTTAGTAGCTAGACACAGCTTTCCCTTGGGATTCAAAAATATGTGTATGATTTACAAGTTCTCAGAAAAGCCATCAAGTATCGTCTCAGTCACTGTTGTGGATGCTCCCTGTATCGACTAAGGTCCTAAAGAGAAACAGACAAATAATTGTGTGTATGTATGAAGTGGCTCAACTACCAGTGAGGGCTGGCAAGTCTGCAGTCTGCATGGCTGGTGGGCTGGAAACTCAGGTCACAGTTGCTACTGCAGCCTTGAGGCAGAGTTTCTCCTTCTACAGGAAACCTATTTTTCCTCTTCAAGCCTCAACTATTAGATGGGGTCTAACCGCATGATGGAGGGTCATCTCCTTTACCTAAGATAAATACCTAAATTGTGGATGCTAATCATATCTACAAAGTACCTTCACAGCAGCACCTAGGTCAGTGTTGGATTGAATAGCTGGTTAGTGTAGCTAGACCAAGTTGATGTGAAAAATTAATCATCACTTTCCCTGATTGTGGGATACACAAAGATTCAACCTCTAGATGTTCGATGCCCAAATAGAAAACTACTAGCCACATGTGAACACTTGAAACAGGCTTACTCCAAATCAAGACGTGCTCTGCATGCAAATGTACATTGGGTTTTAAAGATTTCATGAGGAACAAATGGCTGTACCGAATCAGGTGAATAATGTGTTTACATGATTACATGGTGAAATGATAATATTTTGAATATGCTGGGTTAAATTTTATTTAAATTAATTTTACGTATTTTTACCCTTTTAATGTGGCTGCTAGAAAATTTAAAATTAGATGTGTTTCTAACTCCATATTTCTACTGGACAGCGATGCTCTAAAACCCATTGTCCCTGGGCATCACTGGTAGACTCGCTGCCCAGGTCATTCGGCCTCTTGAGGGCTGCGGTTCCACAACCTAGTGATGAGGATGAGAGCAAGCCTCCTCACTGAGGGCCGTGACTCCAGCGCCCGAGGCTCACCCTGCACCACAGGACGCCCTGAGAGGGCAAGGTGGGCTGTGTTGTGACCTCCTTCCTTATCCCATTTTTTGGGAGAGTTTTCCAGGTGTCCTCACTCTAAGCTGAAATTTCAAGAGACTCATATATTGTTGGATATTCAGAACTTTTAGAATTTGAACCCAGTGTCACGGCACCTATCAAACTGAAAAACCAGGCCTCAGGAGATGTTGCTTTGACTTCACAGAATACTGAAGACAAGGTTTATGGGCCTTTATCAGGGAGGCCTTGGGCTCCTGAAATGTTTTCAAAATTCCTCAGAGTGTGTTCATCTATGAATACAGTATTAGAAACCAATTAAATACAGGAAAATGGATAGAAAGGCATTCCACTAAGGGGGAATAGAGTATGTCTGTGCTCTGGGACTAGGATGGGGCAGCCCATCTAGAGAACTTCACGGAGGTTCATGTGGCTGACTGGGAGACTTTCAGGGACTGAGCTCCAGGGGAGGCTGGGCAGGAGGACAGCCCGGGCTGACACCGGAGAGTTGTGTGTATCAGCCTCTTGCTCAAAGCATCTCTGAGGGTAAAGGGATCCCTGGGATGTTTATAAGAAGAAAAATGTTCTGGTGAATATATCTGTTACAGGTGGGTCCTCAGCATCTGTCAAGAAACTGAGTGTCTGGTATTTGGTCCTCAGCTGAGAACTCCCTGCCACTGCCTTGGTCATGCCAGTAGGAACCTAGCCCACACCTCAGTGACTCTCCTGAAGGGATTGTGGTGAATTCAAGGGAAAAGGCTCTGTTCTGTGTATGGGTTCCTGTGGGCCTAGGGATTCTGGAAATATGAGAGGTGTTCAGAATGTGTTAGTAATAAAACAGGAAACTAAAAGTGACTGAAAGCTTAAGAATATAGAAAACTTTTCAAAACAGGTACTTAGACTACTACATCCAGTATGTGGATGTGGATGTCAATCATAACTGTCGCATGTGACTCATAGGACAGGATGAAGCCATCAGTGAGTGATGTCGGCTGAACATATTGGAGCACATAGGAGAAAAACTCTGTGTCCTGCCCTCTGCTCCTCACCCTGGGGCAGGAGCGTGGGCCTGGAGAGGTGGAAGGACCATTTCCTTCATGTTCCATGGTGCGCTGTGGTGTCCCACCCTCTGGTCATGATGGAGAAACTTGGTCAGTCCCACCTTCCCACAGACATCAATGGAAAAAATTATTTTAAGAATGCAATTAATATTGAAATATTAGACTTTGAAATCCGTCATATTTACAAATCAAGGAGACATAGCTGAGAGTGAATTCGATGGATTCTGAAAAATCAATTCAGAACTCATCACACATTCATTATTTAAACAAAAATCAGCAAATTTCCCTCCACGTGATAAAGTATGTCTAAGAACAACCTTGTGCTCACATGATCTTTAATGGTGAAAGAGAAAAAAACTGCTCCCTGTGATTGAAAACAAGACAAAGATATCAGCCGTGGCTGCCACTATTCTATTCAACATTAGTTAGAGAATCCAATAAAAGTCACTATGCACGTGACAAAAATGGCCACTAGGCCCCTCTTTTGGCTGGCATGAGCAACTGCTGCTTCTCTAGTAAATATAGATTTAGCCCTCTCTATTCCTCCCCAGTTCTGGAAAAAAGTTGACATCTGTTAAAGCAAACTAAAAATGGCCTGAGAAGGACTCCATTTTTCTATATTTGAGTCCTTGTGGACAAACTGTAACCTAACTTGAGAGATAGATGAGATTGAAAACCAAATTTAGGAGTATGTGCCTGTAACAATAGCTGAGTCTTGGCCAATCCCAGCAGCCATACTTCAACCACTCATACACTGCTGAGTATTCAAACTCTGTTCATATAAGGCAAACGCCAACCTGTAACCAGTCCAGCTGTTTCTGTACCTTAATTCTGATTTCTGTACAACACTTCCTTTTTTTGTCCTTAAATTTGTTCTGACCATGAGGCATCCCAGAATCTCTGAATCTGCTGTGATTCTGGGGGCTGCTCCATTCTTGAATCGTTCATTGCTCAGTTAAACTCCTTTGAATTTAATTCAGCTGAAATTTTTCTTTACCACATCCAGTAGTATTACCCCTACTTCCTAACAGCACCCACACCAGATCAGACTCCCACTTTCTTTTTTTTTCCTCTTAGAATAACCCTTGTTTGAAAGTCTACTTTTTTTCTTTACTATTATTTAATTTAATTTTAAGTTCTGGGATTCATAGGCAGGACGTGCAGGTTTGTTGCATAGGTAAACGTGTGCCATGGTGGTTTGCTGCACCTATCAACCCTTCACCTAGATGTTAAGCACCACATGCATTAGCTATTTATCCTGATGTTCTCCCTCTTCCCACCCCCTTGACAGACCCCAGTGTGTGTTGTTCCCCTTCCTGTGTCCATGTGTTCTTGTTCAGCTCCCACTTATAAGTGAGAACATGTGGTGTTTGGTTTTCTGTTCCTGTGTTAGTTTGCTGTGGATAATGACTTTCAGCTCCATTCATGTCCCTGCAAAGGACATGATCTTGTTCCTTTTTAGAGCTGACCCTAGCCCTAACCCTAACCTTATTTGTCATAGCCTCAGTTTCCCTATTGATTACATGGGGATCTGAATAACACACACAGAAGGAATTCCAGTCCAATTGAGAAGCTATGACTGGTTCAGCATTTGCAACTCTGTCTGGAAGATGGAGACTCCTGCCGGGCTTCTGAGTCCCAGAGCCATCTAGTGAGGACTCCTGAAAACAATCTGGAGAATGCTCCCCACCAACCAGGGGCAAAGAGAGGAGCCCTGCTCTCTGATGGCCAAGGGTAGAAATAAACTTTCTCAACCCCATCCTTCCCTCCCACCTTAACCCATTCAGCACATACTGACCTGGCCCTCCTGCTATCCTCAGGCCAGGGCAACCCACCCCTCCCAACAGGCCTAAGAGCACAAAACTCTTTTCCATCTTGTTAGTGCCTCTGACCCAAGAGCCCCCCACCAGGCAATTGTGAACTTTGCATTTCAAGAAGAAAGTACTAATTTCTTTCCAGAAAATGTTGACTTCTGGTACTGTAATTATTAAAATGCTGAGCAATGGTCATCTAAATGCTCATAGTCACAATGCTAAGCTCCTAACAGGTACAACAAACAAACTCTTTGATATGGTTGTCATTTATCATCTCTGAGAACCTTCACGCCATCCCTATAGTCATTGTCAGGGCTTCTAAGACCTTGAGCCTTGCCCACTGCTTCTTCCTCCCAGACATGCACCCCATATAACTCATCCACCTCCCTGCAGAATCAGTTGCCTCTCCAACCTATAAGATGACTACCTGCTCCTCCTATGGCCTGTTTTTCACAGCCTATTGCTATTTGAATACATTCGATAAAGGTGGTCTCTAGGCCCTGTGAGGGCCTGGCCTTGTGCAGGATGTCTACAGGGCATGGGCATCGTGGGCCAGGATGGCTCACTGCACACTCTAGCAAACCCTGGCCTCCATGTCCGTGTGTGTATGTGGCAACATCATAGGCATCCAAGAAAGGTAGGGCCTTCCTCTCTTCCAGACATGTATCTGAAACTTTGTTGCTAGTAGAAGAAATCTGAGAACTGGCCAGGTGATCAAGGGCAGATGGTGAGGAATAAAGGGCTTGTGAGTCACTTCACCTCCTTCACCTCCTGGTGTGGTCCTGCTGCATGCCTCACCTTTTCATGGTCCTCAAGTTTTGCTAACTGAGATCAATATAATGGTGTGGGATTGAAATCATGATGCACCAGCAGTCTAGCCCTGCTCACTGCTCCTCACTCTGGGGCAGAAGCTGTGGGCTTGGACAGAAGAAGCGTAGCCTTTTCCTTTCTCTTCCATGGGGTGCTGGGGAATTCCACCTTCTGGTTATTGTGGAGGAGGCTGATCAGTGCCACCTTCCTACAGACACCAGTGATTCAGCATGGTCAAATGTTTTCTGAGAAAGCACCTCACAGAAGGTGCTGAAGAGCCACCCAAATCAGGCAGATTCTGGAGGACAAATCTATGAAGGAAGAGGAACCGCTGGAGATGTGGTCTCTAAGTGTGCGGCTTTTCAGACAAGGGCAAGCCCTGATGCTCAGTGAATATTGAACTTCACCACGATGACACAGGCTCAAACAGAAAATATGAAAAGTCCCACATTTGTATGACAAAATGAACTTATTCACACAGAGTCAATCTCAAGTTCAAATGGCTTTCTTGGTGAATTCTATCAACTCCAAAGAAGAAACAAACTTAGAGAAACTCCACCAGAACATATAGGAAGAAGGAACACTTGATGTGAAATTGTGAGATACCAGCAATTCTCTGCTACCCATAATAGAAAACAGTATCCAGAATAAAATGACAGAATAATATAGCTCATGATCTTGTTCACAAAATTGATTATAAAATATAAACATGTCAAACCAGTAACCTATGACAAATATAGGACATCATGGCCAAGTGACATTTATGCAGAATTGCAAGTTCAGTGTGTAACTTTGAAATGCACAATGGAATAATTAAATCAGGAAGACACAGTTGAGTCAGTTCAATACATTTGAAACATTAATTCACACATTTCATCACCTATTTATTTTATTTAAAAATCCCAGCAAATTTGAAATACAGGGGAATTTTCTCCACGTGATAAGGTACATCAATGAAGAAAATTAACCTAATATAATGGGTGAGACGTGGAAATCATTTCTCCCTGAGATTGAGAACAAGGCAAGAATATCAGCTCTCATCATTCTCTTCCATTTTAGATAGAATATTTAGCAAATGTGGCAAACAAAAGAGAAAACAGGCAGAATGTTGCAAAGAAAACAGTAGCACTTCCTTATTTACCAAAGACATGAATTGATATGAAAACATTTAAATGAATGTATTTTTAGACCCGTGGAACTAATGAATGTGATTAGCATGGTTTTACATTTTAGAGTAATATACACATTCACTTTTATTTCTATATTTTTAGCAACAGTTCATTGGAACATAGATGAATCAGTATTGTACAATGTCAATTCTCAACACCGTGATCTCCAGAGTCAGCTCCATTTTAATCAAAATTCTAGAGAAATTAACCAGCTTATTCTACAATGGATATAGCATGTATTATCTGAGGAATTATACTCATATTTTCAGACTTAAAGTATAAGACACAGCAATTAAAACAGTGTTGAATTGGCATGGGATGCATCAATAAACCAGTGGAATGGAATAGATAATTCATGCATACATTTGTACATATAAGTGGTCTTTTAAACTTCCATATAGATATAAATGATCTTTAATGGAGACTGGAAATACTTTTGAACAACTATTGCTTAAATCACTGTAGATTTATTAAAAGAGATAATCTGCATTGAATACTGCCACACACCATCAATGCAAATTAGCTCAGTATTAATATAAGAGCATAATGTAAAAGTTAAGTCAAGAAATGTAAAAGCTAAATCAAAATGTGAAAAGTTGAGTCGTTTACAAGAAAACAGAAGAATAGCTTCATGAAATAGGAGTAGTCAAGAATGTTTTGGGTAGCAAATTAAAATGCTAATGAAAAAAGAAAAAAGTGTAGATTACTTTTCATCAAACATGAAAACTCTGTTCATCAAAAGACACCAGTGATAAAATGAGGAGACTGTTCAAAAATATTAATAACATTCAACTGAAAAAAACTTGCCTCTAGTTTATATAGAAATGCTTACTTATCAATAAAAATGCTTATCAATAAGTTTTTATCATAATATGCTTATCAATAAAAAATCAATAAAAATCAAAGAAAATTGATCAAAAGAAATGCTAACTTATCAATAAAAATGTATAGAAATTTTTAAAAGTAGGCATAGGACTTGAATAGAAAATGCACAAAGGAAGAAACACAAAAGTTTGATGAAGAAACTCTAAAGTATTTGATATCATTTTTCATGAGGGAAATAGGAAATCATGCTGAGATACCACTCACACCTTCAAGAAGAAGGCTAAAATTAAAATGACTAAAAACAACAGGAATTGGCAGGAAGAGGGAACAACCAAAACTGCCATTTTCTGTCAGAGAGAAAGTAAACAAGTACCACCACTTTTGCAAAGGACAAGGCAAAACAAAATATCTTCTTTGACTGGTGGAACTAAGGGTTGGAGGTAACAGCTGGAGAGAAATGTGAGTACCTGCCTCCCAAGCGAGTGGATTAACCTGTCCTGGCCTCTCCTGAGAACCACAGCACTGCAAATCCAGTGGTTAAGAAAGCAACATCGCCTCTTCTGTCTGAGCTTCAGTTTTCATATCAGTACACTGGGCCTTCAGCCTTGCATGGCCAGAGCCCTCCTCCTTTGGTGTGTGGGTTTCCCTTTATGTCCCCCAAAGTGTATCAGGAGCATGTGGCTTTTCCACTGTGGTTTTAAGCTCTATTTACAGGAACCATCTGCAGAGTCTGCAGAGTTCACTGTGCATGCACACAGTTGTGCAACCGTGGCTTTGTCTGAGTCACTGATTCAGCCATTCATCCTACAGATACGAACAGGAACATTCCAGAAGGAAGGTCTGTGATCCTCTTAGTCTTTGTAGCAGTCTTCTCAGGGATACCTATAGGCATTATCGATCATTTCTCATTCTAAATTAACTTCATTCATTTTTTTGACACAGGAAAGTATTATAAAAACAAGTCTACAAGGGTGGCCCCCAGCCTTCTTATACAAAAACTTTTCTGCATGGTCATCTCAGTCTGTGCTTTTTCACACTGCACATCCTCCATGCTTCGGTCTGAGCTGAGCCACCTGGCCAGGCTTGATGGGAATTTTCTTGGAAGAAATGGGCTACTAGGCTAGCATGAACTTTGCTTCTTATGTGAGGTGATGAGGTCAGGGTAACAGGTTGTGGTAATAGGGTGACCAGGAGTCCAGACATGGCTGTTACCAGCTCCTCTTCTCTACATCTTTCTACAGATTTCACAAAGGTAGGTGCCATAATTATTTTCCTCTATATCTTTGTTGTTCCAATCTTTTATATTTTTAATCTCTGCCTTCTCTACTTAAGAGACAGACAGACAGACATACCTCCTGATAGCTGCAGGATGGTTCTTTGGGAGGCCTTGAACTGACCCAGTTTTCCAACCTTTCTCACTTACAGTTCTCAGGAATAAGTTTGGAATGCTCTGGTAATGCAGCATCCTGAGATATGGCAGAACTGGTCATGGCAGCCCAGGCTCTGCTCCTGTCCCACATAGGAACAGAATGTCCTTCAAACAGTAGTTTATATCAAGAGGTCCTTGCAAATGAAACACTAAGACAAGCTTCTACTGATGAGTAGGAATGGAGCGAGCAGCCAAGCATTCTCGAAACAAAAGAAGCATCATCAAAGCTAAAAGGGTGAGGAAGGGAGGGATTCATGGAGATATAATCTGAGGAAAGTCAAAATTAAACTGCATCCTGTATCCCAGGATGACTCATCAAAGATCTCTCTATCTCTGTCTGAAGTCCATCATTACAGTGCACGTTTTTAGGTTCATGACTGATTAAAAGCTTTCCTCCCTGCCTGCTTCTCCTCCACAGCTCCTGCTAGGGCAAACCTATCTGATAGTTCCGCTTTCACACATGTGGTTCCTACACTCAGCGGGGAGATAAAAAAGGATGGATTAGGCACTAGAGATACCTAAGGGCCATGGATGGAATGTGTTACATCACTTTTGCTCACATTTGCGTTTCTAGATCCAGATCACTTACTCCCAACCCAACCCAACTGCGAGGGATTCTGGGAAATACTGCTTCCTGTGCTCCCAAGGAAATGAAATGGTGCTGGAAATGAAGCCCCATTTCTGCCATAGTGTATGAGAAGATACCACTCAGGGGGTTTTGCTCTTTGGGGACAGTGATCACAGAAATGGGGGATAGCTGAAGAGTTACTGGGTGGAGGGTAAATTATTTTTCAGATGAGATATCTTCTACCATGTCTGCATCCAGTGGAGAAGGATGAAATAGAGAAAGAAAACCGGTAAAGCAAATTGAGTTACTTGCTGGAGAGATATCCTTGAGTCACTGAGAGGAGGGTAAGACTGAGAGCATGAGTAACTTGTTTGGCCTTAGAAGAGAACACAGACAGTTCATCCACGATAAGAGTAGGAAGGCCGGAGTTTGTGGTCACTGATGGAGGCACATTGGGACATTTGGTTGTGAGAAAAGAAGTTATTTTCTGATCGTTTTCAATTTTGCAGCGAAGTAAAAAGCAAGATCTTTAGGCAAGAGTGAAGACTGGAAAGTGTGGAAGGCTTAAGGAAAGGATAAGGTTTAAAGTTAGTTATTATCTGGAGCCATGGCAGAGTAAGGGAGAGAAAATGCAGCAGGATTACTGGGTGGCACTTGGGGTTACTTGATGTTAGAAGTCATTAATTTACAGTGAGAGAGGCATCATGATTGTGTATTTTTCTACAAGCAAGGTCAGTTTTTCAGGCGCGGGTAAAGAGTAAATTGAGAGTAGAATTTTGACACGGTTGAAATTTTTGTCCCCAGGACACTTAAAAGAGGGAGGGAATTATTAAAGGAAGTGGAAATTGCAAGAGAGTGATTATAATTCTTAGCCTCACCATCTAAGTGTGCAGGAGGAAAGTGAGGACAAGAGGACAGTGAGGGGCAGTGACACAATAATTGGCTCAAGGGTTACACGGTCCTAGGAATTTCAAGAAGTGGTGTTGTCTGGTTCCAGAAAAAATGAGGTGAGGAGAACAAAATTATCCCCACAGATTTATCTGTGCATTTGAATTTCCAAAAAAGTGTACCAGAAAGTTCATCATTACCCTGGTGACTTTATAAATTCAGCATGGTAAATTCCATTCCCTATCTGTGGTTCAAGTCAGTTCAGTGCTATGAACTCAGGCTGAGCTCACTTAAATACCACACAAGGCTATGGCAAGTCCACTCCATGCCTGCCAGTGCCTGTGTTTGTCATGATCCTAACAGTCAAGTGAAACCATAACATTAGAAGCATGTTTATATCTTGTCATATGTCATTTTCAATTTATTTTAAGCTTGGATTCTTTTTTTTTTTAGAACAGCTTGATACCAGAAGAGTTTTGGAAATGACACTGTGTGAATAAAGCATTAGCAAAACCCTTTCTCCTATTTATGGAATTTGACCTTGGGTTAACTTTCTAGTTCTGTTTGCCTGGAACCCTGATCAGGGTGGAAATCCAGCAGTGTTAATGAGCAATATTGCTTCTAAAAATGACCTGTGATTGAATCATGAACTGCTTCAATCTGGGAGGACACAATGAAGTAAAAATATTAGTTTTGGAACCATAGTTCTGGACTTTCTGAAGTGCGGTGATTCTTGTGTCTCATATGTCCCTTGTGGAGACCTGGAAACTTTGCCTATGGAGCTACTGTCATAACATATATTGGTTCCTATCAGGAATGAGGGAATTTTAAGCCAGGGTCGGTTCTAAGCCATTACTGTACCTGTTTGTGTAGGTCTAACTCGGTCACACCTGAAGTCTCCCTGGAGGGGCAGAGAGCAGCCCCTAGACTCCTGTGTGACTCCTGTCAGGCCTCCTCTCACTGCAGAACAATGTTTGGTGCTGTCCTAATGGCAGGCTGTGTTTCCTTTCCTATCTTTCTATCCTTCTAAATGAATCCAGGGCTAAGTGTGACCTATGATGAGTCTAAACGCATAGTTGTACTAATAAGATGGCAGACTGCACATTGCACCTGGCTGTCATTTGTAAGTACATATGCATGTCACTCGGTATTCTAACATTGTGCAACCCAAATCCGATATGAAAAGGTGAACTGAATTCGAGGGTTTACATGAGACTATAGTTATCATCAATGACTGGATTTCCAAACTTTTTATGTTTATTAGAGCGCTCTGTCTCATGTAAAGGAATAAATTTGAATTAAACAATTACTTTTTGATGAAATTGTTCTTTAACCTCTTCTATGTATTTGTGTTCCATGTAAGATTTTGATTGAAATAAATTTGTCTTTAATTTTGCCAAGTAGAAACATCCACTGCTCTGTAGCTGTCACATAGAAGATGCTCCGGAACCTACCTGCATGCTGACAGTGTCAGGGAGCTCAGCACCCAGAGGCAGGATACTCCACTCCCCACAGCATTGTTGCCTGGGTGTCAGCTCTGGGATGTACTTGAAATTGTGCCTTGCCTCTGCTGCTACTGGAAGATTTAGTGGTTGCATTCTAAAATATTCCTTCTAATGTGAGGGGTCAGAAGCAGGAAGGGGAGCTTAATATTATGCAAGAAGTTTCAATTGGACTATCTATCTGCCAAATGTAGCATGGGAGGGGTGTGTGTGTGCATATGTGGGTGTGTGTGTGGGCTCATGTATCCATTTCCAGCCCCACTCCACAAGTTATCTCATCATTCATGAGTACTTCCTGTCATTCTTCCCATTGGCACTCTCCAGCTGAGACCTGACACAGACCACATCATGGATAGGAACAGAGAGACCCACTGAGATCCTGGGTTAACAAATGTGGGAAGAGAAGCCACTCTTGGTAGGAGGGAGGTTGAAATCAACTGATTGCAGACATGAGTGGGAAACAGACCCTTAGTGCATGTAATTGATAAGGATGCTGTTTTGAAAGACCTAGAATTGGGCATAGACATCCACAGCTGCAGAGTTTAAGGGGCCAGCATCAAAAAGACCACATCTTAGAGCAGACAGGAGTGGGACAAAGATACTAAGGGACACAGTGAAGGATCAGCCTTTCAAGGGCCTCCAGGAATGAGAGAATTCTGGTGCTCATGAGTGCAAGTCATTCTTCGTTCTCCATGAAAAGGTGATCCCATGGATCCTGAAAGAGGAGCGACTGGAGTTTGCCTCATAACCCGCAGACACACTTTATAGGAGAGGGGTGCTACTGTTTGTGGTGGCCACTGCATAGAGATTGTCCAAAAGACAGGCTCATGCCTCCTTCAGGAGCCTGTAGTTTTTCATGAGTCCTGTGCATACTTGTTTTCGTTTCCTAGGATAACTGTAGTAAATTAACACAAGCTAGGTGGATTAAAACAACAGAAATTCATTTGCTCCAATTTCTGGAGTCCAGAAGTCTGAAATCAAAGTGTTGGCAGGGCTACACTCCCTTTAGACACTCTAGGGGAGGATCTCTTTCTTGCCTCTTTCAGCCTCAGCTTTCTTCTTCCTTCCTTCAGTGTTTGCAGATGTTTCTTTGCTTGTGGCTGCATTGCTCCAATCTCTGCTTCCTCATTCCTTCCTCTTCTTCTTCTGGACATCTGTCTCTAAACTCCCCCTGCCCATCTTGATACATGTGATTTTATTTAGGGCTTGCAATGGACTGTTTGACTGTTTGTTTCCTCTCAAAATTCCTATCTTGACATCCTAACTGTCAATATGATGGTATTAGAAGTTGTGGCCTTTGGAGGTGATTAGGTCATGAGGGTGGAGCTCTGCTAAATGAGGTTTGTGCCATTATGGAGTCTGTGACTCTAGAGAGCTCTACCGGTCTCTTTCTACCATGTGAGAACACAAGGAGCAGTCAGCTGTCTAGAACCTGGAAGAGGTCCACAACCTCACCAGAACCTGGCCATGGTAGCATGCTGATCTTGGACTTCCATCTTCCAGGACTGTGAGAAATAAATTTGTAATTTATAAGTCAACCAGTCTACAATACTTTGTTACAGCAATCTGAAATGGCTAAAAAAGGGCCCAACCAAATAATCCAGGGTAATTCCTCCTCTCAAGATCCTTAATTTAATCATATCACATATAAGATAGTATGCACTATTTTGCCCTGTAAAGTAATATTCACGGGTCCCAGAGATTAGAATATGAATATATCATTGGAGGTTACCTTTCAGCTAACAACAGTACTTTTCATATAAAATTGGTCAAACTGGTAGGCCCAAACTAACCATTACTATTCAGATATTGGTGCCCAGAAAGGTGCTCTGAGGGAGCAATCCCTTTTCTGGAACAAGCATTAATCTTCCTGACTTTCCTGGTGATGCATGTGGAACTCACATAGTGAGATAGGACTGCACAAAGTTTATGTTATTCCATTTCCCATCCCGTTCATCTCCACACACTTTCCTCTGTCTTGTCCGTCAGGCTCCTCTGGGTAGCAAATGTACAGTTACAGGGGTCTCATTCAGGTAGAGCAATTTCCTGGGTCTGGGTCCTCCCTTAGGCCCAGGTAGGTGTGTTACTTTCCTCATGAGACATACTAGGCCTGTTTTCTTCAGGTCCATGAGGGTGGTGATGGACTCATGGACACAGAGTTCACAGTGGGCGGCCAAATGACTGCCTGTTGCTGGCAAAGGTCCCATTTCCCTCCATGATCATGGATTCCTGCAAGATCAGAGCTGGAGAAGAGAGGGATCACAGTCAGGCCTTTGATTAGAGTCTGACTTCTATGCATCTATGAGTGTTTGTATGTTTGCTGTATACGTGTTTATTTTGTGTTTCTCTTGGGTGTTTCTTGTATGTGTGCTTGTGTGTGTGTAAGGAGGGGTATGATACTGCCTCATCATCATTTTTTATGTATCATTCTGTCCTGCAGTGTGAAAGTGGTTGCCTGTCCTCAGCAGTTTCTTCTTTTGGCATCTCTAAGTGATGCCTTATCAGGTGGGGTGTTAAGGGGAGACAAGTCTGAAAGGAAGAGCTAGGTTACATAACACTGGCCAGAAACTGGGAGAGAAGAACAAGAGGAATTGCTTGAACCTATTTATGACCTAGAGGATGGATTAACACATGGAGAATATGCTTGATGACATGAGTTTTGAGTGAGACAGTTGTGAATTTTCAACTTTCTAAAGCTACCTCACATGAACTGTGAGCTCGCTGCGAGTATCCCAACCTCTTAGATTCTCTTTTCCTCTTTTGTAAAATGATGTTTTATGAGGTCATGGTGCAAAGTTTCTAAGTACAAAATATGGCACATAAAAGGTACTCAGAAACCCCTTCTATAAGTTTTTCTTCACCTCTTGTTCCACTCTGATTCTCCTGTAAAGATTTAAATCACATGGCACTCAACCTGTACACACACCTAGCTCACTCCTGGTCCTCTCCCAGCCAGCTCCCCGCTACTCACTTTGGTTGCAGTGACAAAGTCCTGCTGTGGGTTACATGGGCTCACTGGGCCCCAAAGTTCCCCCTCACCCTTAGCTAAAAGCCTGGTGTCTGCCTGAGGGTGGCCTGCAGCTCCTTGTCCAGATTGGCCTTCAGTACTGTGGAGACACCCTGTGAGCTCAACGTCAAAGCCATCATTATTCTCATGAGTGTGGCAGGCCCCAGCCCTTGAATCACATACACCACAGTAGCCCACTCCCTCCTCATGAATCTCCCAGTGGGGATGTGAGCCCAGACCCTGGAGTGACTTTTTATGGAGGTCCTGGAAAGCACATGAGAATATCTCCATTCATTCATTCATTCATTCATTCTCTCTCTCTCTCTCTTTCTCTCTCTCTCTCTCTCTGTCTCTGTTTTTCTGTCTTCCTGATCATAAGACTGAAGCTCAGAGGATGTTTTCCAGGGAACAATTCAGTCTACTGTAGTATACACAACAGGAGTCTCCACTGCCAAGTGTATTTGTTTTCTAGGGCTTCCATAATAAACTACCACAGACTGGGTGGCTTAGAACAACATAAATTTATTCTCACATAGTGCTGGAGGCTAGAAGTCTGAGATCAAGGTGTCACTAGGGTTGGTTCCTACTGGAGGCTCTGAGGAATATTCTTCTACGCCTCACTCCCAGCTTCTGATATAGGCCATCATAGATAAACAGCCCTGAGGAATTAGCAGCAGTTTCCTGGCTGAATTGTTCATCATATTCTGTGTTTTCTCATAGAATGGAAGATCTTAGTAGAAAACAAGGCTGTAGGCAGATGTTTCAGAAGAAGCTAGTAGAAGTTTCTGATACCAGTATTGTCCACAGTCTTTGTCTTAAAGATGCATCACTCCAATCTCTGCCTCCTTCATCACACAGCATTCTCCTTGTGTGACTGTGTGTCCAAATTTCCCTCTTCTTATAAGGACACCAGTCAGTGGATTAGGGCCTGCTCTAATCCAGTGTGGCCTCGTCTTGTCTTTATTATAACTGTAAAGACCCTAATTTCACATAAGGGTGCATTCATAAGTCCTGGTGGTTAGGACTTGCATAGATTTTTTTTTTTTTTTTTTTGTGACACCATTTAGCCCACAACATTAAGGAATGGGAATTCCTGACCAAGGACACTGAAGGTGGTCTGTCCTGTGTTTCATTTCTTCTCCTTTGGTCCCTGGCCAGCCCTTCCCAGTTTTGTCTTTTTATTACTGTCTCATAGCAGTTGTTTCTGTATCCTATGTATCCTTTGACAGATACAGGCCAATCTTTGCAAATATTTTTCTCCCAGTCATGGTTGGCCTGTTTTTCCTAATGTTTAACAAACTGAGTTAATCTTTAATTTTGATGAAATTCAATTGATCATTTTTTACTTGAATAATAATTGAGTTCTCTAAGACAATTTTGCCTAATGCTAAGTTACAAAAGATATCTGTACATTTTGAACCTAGATTTTTTTAGCTCTTATGAAATAAAACTTTAAAAGAAGACAGGGAGCAAGCAAGAGACAATCAGAATGTAAATAGAAAACAATGTAACAGAAAGGAATGTAGCTCTTATGATCCTTTGTACTTGTATGTTATCAGTTGTCATGTCTCCTCTCTCATTTCTGATTTTGAATCTTCTCTGTATTTTTCTTAGTTATTTTAGCTAAAGTTTGGAAATTGTATCATTTCACAAAAATTAACTTTTGAGTTTCATTGATCTATTTGCTTTTCTACTCTCTATGTCATTTATTTCTGTTCTGATCTTTGTTATTTCCTTCTAAAAGGATGAAATATTAGTGAGAATACAGAAAATACGAACAAGATTAATATCCTGACCTAATGATACACTAATCAACTGTAAAAATCACATTATTTCTAGTGCACATAATACAGTTACCATTCTAAATCATAACCTAGATCATAAAATAAAATCTTAACAAATTTCAAAAGATTGAACTCATATAAAAGTATATTTCTGGATACAGTGGAATTAAACTATAAATCACTTACAGGAGTATAGCTTTTTAAAATACCCAAATATTTAGGAATTAAACCACACACTTATAAATAAACCATGAGTCAAAGAAGTCACAATGAAAATTATAAAATATTTTGAATTGGATATGAAAAACATATTTTGAATTGGTGACAAAAGATACATATCCAAACCTGTGGTATGCAGCTGAAATAGTTCTTAAATAAAAATTATAACTTTAAATGATTATATTAGCAAAGAAGGAAGGAAGAAAATCAGTTCTTTAAATGTCAATTAAAAGAAGCTAGAAAAAGAATGGCCAATTAAACCCACAGAAGATCGATACAAGAAAATGATAAAGATAGGAACAGATATAAATAAATGAAATCATAGAGGTTAGTAGAGAAAACACCAAAAAGAAGTTTTTGGAAAAAAATTAATAAAATTGACAAATCCTTTGCAAGATGGATTAAGAAAAAAAGAGACAGGCAAAGCACAGTGGCTCATGCCTGTAATTCCAGCACTTTGGGAGGCTGAGGCAGGCAGATCACCTCAGGTCAGGAGTTCAAGACCAGCCTAGCCAGCATGGCAAAACCTCGTCTCCACTAAAAATACAAAAATTAGCCAGGAATGGTGGTGGGCATCTGTAATCCCAGCTACCTGGGAGGCTGAGGCAGGAGAATCTCTTGAACCTGGGAGGCAGAGGTTGCAGTGAGCCAAGACCGTGCCACTGCACTCCAGCCACTCCGGCCACTCCAGCCTGGGTGACAGAGTGAGACTCTGTCTCAAAAAAAAAAAAAAAAAGAGATAAAATACAAATAATCATAACAGATACATAGACATTGCTATAGATCCTACTTACATTGAAAAGAAATATGAAGATATTGTAACAATTTTATGCCAATACATATATATTCAGAGGAAATTGACACATTCATTGAAAAATATAACCCACTGAAACTGAACAAAAGACAGAAAACATGAATAGGTTTAGATCATGAGGAAATTAAATCTGAAATTAAAATCATTTCCCAACAGAAAACACCATTCCAAGATGGCTTCACTGGTGAATTTATCTAACATTAAAGTATAATTTTACACAAATTATTTTAGATAATAGGGAGCATGAGAGCACATCACAGCTCATTTTAATGAGGCTTACATAACATTGACACCAAACCATAGCAAGTGCATTAAGGAAGGGAAAAAAAGCCAGTATCTCTCATGAACATAGGTGCAAATGTTCTAAACAAACTATTAATAAGTCCACTCCACTAATATATACACAAGATAAAATGTGACTAAATGGAGTTTATTCCATCAAAGTAAGGTTTATTTAATTTTTAAAAATCGATACGTGTTATTTATAATATCACATTATCGCATTAAAAAGCATATATCTAGTGGCATAACTGTGTGTATTAAGGCCTAAAATGTAGTATCCTGATACTTTACTACACACTTTAAAGGTGTTAACTTATTTCATCGTCCCCACAATTTTCATGAAATAGGAATCATTATTTTCTCCCAGCTGCAAACACATGGCTGAAACACAAAGTAACTGGCTCTAGATCATGTAGCAATTAAGTGACAGAGCTGTGAATCCAGTTTAGATAGGCCTGACTGGAGCACTTCATTATATTGTCTTTCATGAGTCTATATCTGCTCTGGTGGTCTCTGTATTGGGGTTGCTAACCAGTGCAATAAGGTAAGAAAAAAAGTAAAGCAATTGGGAAGAAACAAGTATTGCCATATTTTCAGCTTACATGACTATGCATATACAAAATCCAGAAGAATCTACAAATTACTAAATTTAAGAAATAAACTTATTGAGGTTACTAAACATTGTAAGACTACACACAAAACTTAAAACTGTATTTCTGTGTACAAGAATAGAAAAGAAAAAATATTAAAAATATATTATTAAAATCACTAAAACCACCAAAACAAGATATATAAGGTTTTTAAACTAAAAATGTCAAAACATAGCAATGAAGTTAAAGAAATCCTTGTTAAACAAAGAGATACACGATGAACATTGATTAGAGATTCAGTAGTAAGTTGCCAGTTCTGCATAAGTTGATTGAGTCAATGTGGTCCCAATGGAAACCTCATCAGGTTTTTGTGGAAACTGAGAAGCTGTTTCTAATATTTATATGTAAATCTTGACTTGAAGAAGAACAAAGCTGGACTATAGTTACAACTATAAATATACAGTAATTAAAATAGTGTACTGTTTGACACAAGCATCAACAAATAGACTAGAATAGACAGCCCAGAAACAGACACACACACATACAGTTACCTAACTTACAAAAATGCACCACCCTAATTCAATGGAGGAAAAATGGTCTTTCCTACAAATAGTGCTGTCTCAAGTGGATATCTATTCTACTAGGAATAGATAGAATGTTTATTAATAAAACTATTAGAAAAAAATGGAAAAATATCTTCATGATTTCAAAATCATGAAAAATCTCTTCATGGTTTCAAAATTGTGAAAAATATCTTTATGGTTTTGGGATGGGCAAAAATTTCTTAAACCTGACACAAAAAGCACTAATTTTGAAAGAAAATATGAATAAATAGACTTTCTCAAAATTAGGAAATTTTGTTCATCAAAATTCAACATTAGGAGCAAGTCAAAAACTAGCAAAATATTTGTAATACACATTAAAAAGGACATATTCAGAATGTAAAAATAACTTAAAAATCAGTAAGAAAAATATTGGCTAACTAATTTAAACAAAATACAAAAGATGTGAACGGGTACTTCACAAAAGAAGATACCCAAGTGCCCAATAAGCATAGAAAAAAGTGTTCAACCTTATTACATGTTGGGGAAATACAGATTAAAACCATGGGGAAATATCACTTTACATCCACAGGAATAATGAAAATTAAGAGAACTGAAAACATTGAGTTTTTACAAGCACATAGAGCATCTAGGACTGCCACACATTGCTGGCAGGAGCATAAATTCATACAATCACTTAGGAAAACTGGTAATATCTACTAAAGCTAAATACATGCTTTCCTCATCCTCTACCAGTTCCACTCCTGGATAGGTAGCGAAATTAGTGCACCATGTCCACCAAAAGACAAGTCCAGGAATGTTCGTGGGTTCTCTTCCTCATGGCCAAAAATTGGAAGCCACTTAAGTGCCTATTAACAATAGAATGGATGAACAGAGGTATATTAATATAAGGGAACCCTACATGGCAATGAAAAGGATGAAACTTTTGTACATATGACATGAATGAATCTCACAGACTTAATTCTGAGTAAACAAGACATACAACATTACACACAGTGTGATTCCAACTATACAATGTTTATAAACAGACAAAATTACTGTGCAGTCATGGAGGTCAGAATAGTATTTTCCTAGGAGTTAGTACTAGGAGGAGTTATAAAGGGGCTTCTAGGGAGTCAAAAATGTCCCATATCTTAATCTAGAAAGTGAGTATATAGGTGTGCATGTGCGTGAGAATTTGTGAAGCTGTTTGCTTGAGATTTGTTATTTATGTTCTTTACATGGTTTAATATCTCATTAGAAAGAAAACAGAGCTCATAGAGAAAGTTACAAAATAGATTTTCTTAATACATGAAACTTGGTAAAAAGCTATGGTATTAAACTGTGGTGATGTCATTAGGGGAACCCTCTACCCAAAGAGAAAGGAAGGCTCAACAGAGCACAGGTGTTTGTTGTAAATGGAAAAATGAATCCATCTTATTTTCATATTGCAGCAAGTTAACACTATCGAAAGTATTACAGATTTATTAAACTAGATAGTTAATGTAGGATGCAAAAGATAGGGCCTCATAGTATATAAAAATATATTATTATATAATTAGCATGACTACTACCGCTGCTACTAACTACTACTACTACTACTACTATTATTGCTTTGTTGGTGCTGTTAGTGATCATTTTTAGTGATTGCCCACAAAAGGAACAATACTGGATATGAGGAAATTGATATAATTTATCTTTTCAAGCAGACTGTGGGCCTGTGGGTTGCAGTAAAAAGACAAGGTGGGCCTGAGTGATGTGACTCTTCAGATAGGGAACTCGCAGACAGCCAGATGGGAGGAGGAGCAGGGGACATCATTCCACCGGCCATTTCTCAGTAGCAATACACAATCTTCATCAGAACCAGCATTGTTGGGTTCACCCTCATTCCAATTTGTGTAGGTCAGTCTATTTCCTGTCAGATCCACAAACTGCCCTTCTGTCTTCTCATCAGTGATGCCCATGAAGGCTTCCTCCTTGATGAGATTCTGAATGGCTCTGTTCTCTGCAGCATTCCTGGGGGTGGCCACAGAGGCCTGGAACTTGACACACAGGGCCTTCACTTTTTCAAAGGTCATCATTTCACCATTGGTCAGGAAGAACTTGTTTCCAACTTGTTTGCCCAGAGAGAAGGTCAGCCCTAAAATGTGAAAAAGTGGATGAAACTGACTCATTCTTAAGCCCAACTCAAGGTATTTCTCAAGAAAAAGTCTTCTAGAGTAGAGTTGCCAGATAAAATATAGTATGTCCAGTTAAATTTGAATTTCAGACAAACAATGAATGTTTTAGTATATCTCCCATAGAATTTTTCAGACATACTTATACTAAAAATGTTTTTAAGCTGAAATCCAATTTAACTGGTGCTTTGTCTTTTTCTTTGTTAAATATGGCAACCCAAATGTGAACAGACAGACTGGTACAAAGGCCTCTCTGTGCTTTCAGATCAGAATTCTAAAAGACATATAATTTGGACTTCTGAATTCTAAATTATTAACTTGAGACCAAACAAAAATGTCCGAAAATATTTGCCCCAGACAGGTTAGACCCCACAGCCAGGTCTCAATACCAGTGCAACAAAGGAATATAAGTCCCATTTTCAGTGAGCAATATCAGAGGGTAAAGGATTAGGGTATCTCAAGTCAGACTGACTTCCATCTATAAACCACTCCTGCCATTTATTAGCTCTGTGCATTTGAGCAGTAATTTAACTTCCCTTTGCCTCCATTTCTACCAAATTGTTGTGAGAATTTCATGAGGTCAGAATATGAGAAATGCCTCGCAGGGTACTGAAAATTATATGCATTCAATAAATATTTGTTGCATTCTATTTTTCCCAAACTTCAAGCTGCCTGGAGAGTAAGAGAAAAACTTACACTTTTTGATACGTGCCATTTCTGTTTGCAGAGCTTTTCTTTCTGAGACAGCCAGGCTACTATCACAATCTAGAGAATTAGAACAAAGTAAAGAAGCACTGTTAAGAAGGAGCCTCAGAACCATGCATATACAAGGGAGTGGAGCATCTTTTTCAAACTGAAAAAAAAGCTTATTTTACATTGATGTTTACACTGTGGAGGAAAATAAAAAATACTGAAAAGCCAGAAGAATGAAAAATCTCTATTTCCATCCAACCCCAAATGTCACTCTTTGTCTGTTTACTGTATCCCAAAGTACACATACATATCACATGTACACATATACTCCCTGATTACCTAGCAATCCATATGCCAGGTTCTTCACAGATTTTGTTTTTCAAATAAATTGTTCTATCAAAACTAAAAAGAAATCTCTTGAGGCATTACTCTATTAGGACCTGGTGAAGAGTGATGAAAAAGATTGCAGGGTTTTTGTCTTTGAAGAGGTTTTGCTTTTGACGTCTTTTGTTTTGTTTTTGTTTTTTCCATGTTTGTTCAGTTAGTCAGGAAACCAAGATTTTTGTGAGTTGCCCATTATCCAAGTGGGTAGGGCATGAGCAAATCACTTGTGGTAGATGGCAAAAATGGCCTCAATAGGGTACAGCTCCTCGCATTAAGACATGAGTCTATTTCCCCACTCCTTGAATCTGGGCTGGCCTTGTGACTTATTTTGACCAATACAGTCTGAACAGAAATGATAATGTGCTCTGAGTCTTCAAGAAGCCTAAAGCCTATCTTATTTCTACTCTTGGGAATCCTGTAGTCACTGCTATGTGAACAAGCCCTGGCTAGCCTGTTGGATGATGAGAGTTGTGGTTCAATTACCTTCATCACTCCAGCTTACATTCAAACAACAGCCAGACACATGAGTGAGACTATTGGCCATCAGTTGACCACAGACATATGAGTAAGCCCAACTTAAACCAGCAGAGAAATCACAGGGCTGACCCACAGACTTGTGACTTAAATTGACGGCTATGTTTTTAAGCTATTAAGCTTTGGCTTGGTTTCTTATGAAGTAAAATATGACCATGGTTACATGCTTTTGTAAAAATAGGCATAATAAGCCCACACTTAGATGGCCTATTTTCTCCCTATTTTCTCCTTATTATGCCTATAGGCATAATAAGCCCACACTTAGATGGCGTACTTTCTAGGACCAGGGCCTCACACTGGACTGTGTCAGCTGACGGAGAATCCAGGCTCAGCTCCTACAGGGAGTGGCTGATGAGGGAGTTGTCTTGAAAAGTTTGTAAGTCTGTACTCAGGCATTTATAGGAATTCCCTAAGGCTCTAAGAATGAAGAGAGGGCTGAGGGCACTGGGTCAGAAAGCAAATTTGGGTATCTTCCTTTGAAGGAACAGGAGAAGGAGCACCTCTTACTAGGTACTCAAGGTCTCAGACCCCTGGGTGCACTCAGCTCAGACCTTGCTGGGGTCCTTACCTGGACTGTTTCCAGGGTCTCCTTTTTGGCCCTTTGGTCCTGGTGACCCAGAAGGCCCTGGATTTCCTGGAGGCCCCAACTTTCCAGGAGGGCCCTGTAAGCCTCTGAGCCCTTGGCCTGTTGGAAGACAAAGGAAATGTGACTTAATATCTATGTTCTTGCTCTCTCTCTTCAAGCGTTTGATGCCCAATCCCTTCTCAGGAGAAAGGAGACCTTGACCCAGGACTGACCTTTCTGAGCACTGCTCTCAATAACTGTATGGTATGCACCTGAGAGCAATAACTTAAGAAATAAAGTTGCCACGTGGAGGTTGCTGCAGGGAGGATGCAAAGTGAAAATCAACTGCTTGTTTTTTTTACAAGTAGTTGTGGTTCTCCTCTCCAGCCCACTGCTGCTGGATCTCCCTGTAAATAGGTTCCCCCAGTAAAACCTATGTTTGTTTTCTGGCTCCAGGTCTCTTCTTTGGCCTCTTGAACCTGGCGCCATCCCTATTGAAGGGAATAGGGGTCTGACATGACAATGACCCAGAGAAGAAAAATTCATCCTGTGTCCCATGGGAGGGCCTGACCTGTGGGCCACTTTCCTGGGCAGGCAAGACAACTGTTAGCCACAAACTGCTGTGTGGAATTCTGAGATGCCAGAGAATGAAAACTGAATCTCTGTTTTGAGTTATAGTATAGTTGAGAAAAATATACTCAAATAGGACATCAGTCTCTGCATATCCCCAGGCAGTTTTCGCTGGAAGGTAAAGAATTGCAGAGACAGAACAGCCCAACATATACCTGGTTCCCCCTTTTCTCCCTTGGTGCCATCACGCCCGTCTTTGCCTGGGAAGCCATTGATGCCTGGAGAGCTACAGGCAATCACCGCAGGGCAGGTCTTTTGGGCATCCTCACAGGTCACAGTTTCTGAGTAAGATGCTGCCACCATACTCATGAGAAGGAGAGAGAGTGACGGAATCAGGGACATGGTCCTCACCTTGGTGTGAGAAAAGTCAGGGAAGGTTAATCTCAGTTAATCAACACATATTTACTGAACATGCCCTCTGTCCTACAATCTGGGTGCAGGCTATATAGAAATAGATGACCCATCCCTGGCCTCTAGCTGGGGATTTGGAAAAGTAAACATTCCTTGTGACACTGTGTGACTAGTACTTTAACAAAGGTAGGCACTATGATGAGCAGTGGGGATCCTAAGGAGGGGTTCATCTGTGCCGAGACACCTGGTGTTGCTGCTGGAAGACTATAAACATGCTTTCCATGGTAGTGAGAACAAATGGGACTGTGCATTGCCAGCTCGCTCATGCCTGTTAGCTTAGGGAATGAGAATGAGTGGAAACCCAGGTGTCTGTAGGAGCTTCCTCTTTCTCTCCACGTCCCCTTTGGGTCCATCTGCCACCTGAATCCCATCTTTGTATCTGGGCAGCTGATTCCCCTCCAGGGCCTGTTAACTATCATTTGCTCAGTGGCAGGCCCTGAGCTGAAAGCTGGTGATCCAAAGAGGAAGGTCTCAACCTCAGATCAACCTCAACCTTAGTTACCAACCCAGCCCAGAATTAACTTGAGTTTGCTTCCCCTTGGTGTTTTAGACAGGCTTGCCTGGGTAAGCATTTTCTCTGGAAATTTCTTACTATGTTGGCCCTGGCAGAGTGCTAAATACCTCTCTACTTTCTGGCAGGAATTCCCCATGTTCTGTGAGTCAAAACCACTGGCAATTAGACAACTTGCCTTGAATCTTCCTCCCATTTCTCAATCTTAACCTTTCATTTGTTCTTCAGAGCTTTCTTCCAGCTATTACCCCCTAAGAAACCTCAGCAGCCCAGCCCCATAGGTCTAAGCCTCCAAGGCTCCCTTTGAAAACAAAGACAATCTCCACTGCAGATGAACAGATAATAGAGGAAAGTCACAGATGCTGCAGCACAAGCAGAAAAAGAGACATCCTCAACCTGATTTCTGCCTTCCATCCCACTCCCCCCACCCCTAGAAAGCCTCCTCCATGCCTCCAGGGCCATGTCAGCTCCCCAAACCCTTGATCCGGGAACCCAGATTTATTCACCAGAAATGACTTACTGGTGTTTCTGCAGAGCAGGGACTCAATGACAAGGACGCTGGCCCTCTAGCCTGGGGCTCTGGCAGATGCCTCAGAGTGAGGGAGGAGGCTGGGCTCAGCAATTTAGGGCCCAATCAACCTTGTGAACAAGGATATCCTGGGCCTGGCCTTCAACTCCAGATTAATAAACAACTCTTCTCAGAACTATGAGAAATTTAGGAGCCTCCAACACAGTGCTCGGCAGCTGTCTGCTTTAATACAGCACAATTCCTCTTTCAATTGCCATCCATTCTGGCAAATCTCATTGCTGAACTACCATAACTAGGTTCACCTAGTTAGTCATGTTGAGATCCTTGTTTCCAACAGAAAAACAAAGATACTCACAAATGCATACGCATGCTCATGCACACCAACTATACACACAGACACGTGCATGCGCGCACACACCCATCCATGAAACCACATAGACCTCTTGCTGCGATTAATGCATTAAGGCCATTCCTGCCTCAGACTCTTCACTTGATGTCTCCATGCCTGGACCCCTTACGGACATCGCCGGCTAGCTCTTTCTCTTCTATTCAAATATTCCAATTTCAGAGAAATAAGTACCTTGATCACTTACTCTAAAATAGTCCTACCTAGCAGTCTCTATCCTCTTAGCCTGAATTATTTTCTCTCATGTTACTTACCCCTTATGATATTATAGTCATTGACTTTACTTTTCCAGTTTTTCATTGTGGTAAAATAGACATAAAATTTATCATTTTGACCATTATTATTAAGCATACAACTCAGTAGCATTAAGTACATTCACATTGTTGTGTTATCATCACCATATCATGGGATGATTTTCATCATCCCAAACTGAAACTCTCAACTCATTAAACTAGAATTCTCCATTTACCTCTACCCACAGCCACTAGTAACTTCTGTTTTACTTTCTGTCTCTCTGAATTCATCCATTCTAGGTACCTCCTATATGTGAAATCATACAATAGCCCCTTTGTATCTGGCTTATTTCACTTAGCACAAAGTCTTCAAGTTTCATCCTCATAACAAGAATTTTAAACTGTGTTAAAGACTTTGGGTTTCCTTCCAAGGGTCACTAGAGGAACTGCAGTAGTGGAGAGGTGATCACATTTGAATTTTGCAAGGCTTGTTCTGGCTACGTTGTTGAAGGGAACAGGACTGGAGAAAAGCAGATCTGAAAGGAAATGCTTGCCATGATCTAAGTAGCAGAAGACAGTGGCCTGGGTCAGGGTAATGGCAGCTGGATTAAGAAGGCGGGCACATTTGAGAAACTGGAGGTATTGATTGCACTTGAGAATTAGCTAGAATAGTGAGTGATAATAAGAAGTTTTCACGGGCACACACATTTATGACTTGACTATCTAGGGTCCCTCAACTGTGATAAGAAGCAAAAGAACAGCACTTGGCAGTATAAGATCATGGGTATCGTGTGTGTTAATGGCTTGAACCATCTTCCTGTGGTTAATGGGGACAATCTAGAAGGGATGGAATAATACTTTTATGAAGAATAGTTCATTTGATTCTCAACTACATTTCTGACATAGCTTTCAGAAAAATGCCATGTAGCTTGGGGTGTTGGGAGCCCATCATGGGAAGTTCAGAGGCTGCGGGGCCATGTGATGGGGGTACTATGGAGGCCTCCAAACACCAAAAGAAATGTGAGTGAGATGCACTTCCAGGTCCCTTCCAATTGAAGTCTTCTTGGCTTGTGGAGGGACTGGCTTCCTTACTTCCTGCTGACCTGTCTCCTGTGCCTGGAAAAATGTCCAGGATGGTACAGAGCCACATGCCTAAAGCCATCAGTGGATATCAGGAGATCCAGGGCCTAAAGAAGACAGGGCCTAAGAAGACTTGTTTCCCTTCTTATTCTTTAGCAGCCAGAGCTTCCCCCTGCTCCTGCTCCTGTGGCAGAAGATGGGGTGAGGTAGTTGACTCCAGGTCACTGGCGGTGCTGGCTTTAATCACAGTGCTTGCTTTCATTGTTTACCTAGTCCAGAGGTCAGGAAACTGCCCTCCAGACCCTGAAATTTCCTAGAACTGGGTTCAGAGGGTGTGGGTATCTGGGGGAAAGTCAATCTAGCAGTTGATCCGGAGATTGGAGTGTCACCCAGTTACATCCTGCTCTCCAGAAGGCCTTTCCCAACAGAAGAGGCCACTCTCCACATGTAGCAACCTGAATGTCTCTCTCCACACGAATGCCCACTCTGCACTCCACCCCATAGATAAGGCCACTGTGTGCATTTGTTCTGGACTTTAAAACCCTTCCCGGCCGGGCACAGTGGCTCACGCCTGTAATCCCAGCACTTTGGGAGGCCGAGGCGGGCGGATCACGAGGTCAGGAGGTCGAGACCATCCTGGCTAACACGGTGAAACCCCGTCTCTACTAAAAAATACAAAAAAAAAAAGAAAAACTAGCCGGGTGTGGTGGCGGGCACCTGTAATCCCAGCTACTGAGGAGGCTGAGGCAGGAGAATGGCGTGAACCCGGAAGGCGGAGCTTGCTGTGAGCCAAGATTGCGCCACTGCGCTCTAGCCTGGGCGACAGAGCCAGAGCCACAGCCACAGAGCCTCTCCGTCTCAAAAAAAAAAAAAACCTTCCCAACACTGCTCCCATTTTGCCAGCACCGCAACAAATCCACCCCACCCCAACAGGCTGCAGAGAAAACTGCCTCTCTGACCTGCAGGAGGACTGCCTGGTGCCCTACATCCCCTTTTTTGTAGACTAGGGTGAAATCCCAGCTCTCCCACTTCCCAACGGTGTGACCTTAGTCAAGTTCCACTGCCTTCATGTCCTCAATTTCCTCGTCTGGGAAAGAGGGCACAGCTGCCTTGGCTGTGGAGTGGTGTGTCCTTAACTGGCCCACATTCAGAGTGCATGGCACACGGCTCACCATGACAGGAATGAAGGCCTGCTTAAGACAGGCCTTCATTCCCTCCAGGGTGACTGTTCAAGAGTCTTCTCAGCTTGGGAAGCAGTGTTCTTGGGTGGCTCCATGCGGGAGGCATGGTTTGAGATTGGAAACCAGAAGGCTTGGTTTTGACTCATGAATATGAGCTTAGATAGACCCCATATTCTGGCTGAACCTCAGTTTTACATCTTTCAAATCAGATTTTGAACCTCATTCCCTTTTGAACAGGGATACTCTGAGTAGGACAATAGAAACAAGAATGTTACTGCTCTCCAAGCGAGGACCATCAGGAATATGCTTATAGTCAGATAAAATGGATTTATTATTTTTAGTTTGTTTTAACTGTTTCAACAGGAATATTGAGCACAATGGTGTATCCTAGGATTTCTCAGTAACAGAGTGTCAGGAGGGGATTTCTATAAGACTTGGTTTTGTGTCAGGTGGTTTTGGCGGAAGGGTTTAAGAAGCAGGAGACTATTCTGGATAGGGTGCTGTCCATAAGCTGGGAAATTCCGTGATTGTGCATCTTAACTTTCATTTAGGAGATAAGTAGAGCAGAGCAAGGCAAAGCTGTATTTTGTAAAAGAGTGGCAGATGTTTACGTTAAGCAGGCGAGGGGCATGTTTTTCGTTTTTGTGATTCACAGAGCAACCTTTTATGTCTGTATGAAGACATGATTTTGGAATGATTTGGGATCTCACAACAGAGTAATTTCGTTGTACACCGATATCTGTGGAAGTGTTTAGGGTCAGCAGGGAATACCATGGTCTGGCCATGAGAGACAGGCTGTGAGAGACAGCTGACAGCAGTAGGCTGCTTTCTTGTTGTCAGCAGTGTCCTTTGTAGCTCTAAGGCCTGACCTTCCCATACTTTTCATCCCGTACTGTCCTGTGTTCCAGTCCTGGTATTTTTTCTTTGCTTGTTTTTGCTCATGAACTCTCTGAGAATGTGTAAATGTCATAGGCCTTCTTTTTAACCAACACAAATACACAGACCCACTGCATCTGGCAAGGACTACCTTAGGCCCCTACAGCCATGGCCGGGTGGTCAGAGGGTATCATATCTGCCCATGTGATAGAGACATGCTTATCTGTGACATGGCCTTGAACACAGGGTGGCTGCAGTGAAAGGACAGCAGTATCCAGGCTCAGTAGTTAGGATAGCAAAGACCTGCTCTTTTGCCACAGAAATCAGAACACATGTGGCTCTCAGACTCTCCTCAGACATTCCTTACTCCCATTCTTCCTCCTGCCCCTTCACTCCCAGGCCTGGTATATTCCTTCCACCAGTGTCCTCCCTCTGGGGCAGCTTCTCTCAAAAAACAAACAAACAAACAAAAAACACAAAACCAAACAAACAAAAAACAAGAATTTCCTGGTGGGTGACCCTCATTGCTAGGTTTTTAGGGCCAGGGACACTTCTTGTTCAGGCCCGTTCTCTGCCTCTGTTTTGGCTCACCGAGCGACCCAGAGCAGCATGTGGCAGAGGTGACCAGACAGGCTACACCCCCAAAAGGAGGTTGCTCACTGCTGCGATAAAGAGCGGGCTGAGAGGGGCACGAACAGCACAATGGAAAAATAAGCACCAGAAGCACACACTACTGGCTGCAAAATTATTGGAAAGGAATACCAGTAATTTAAAATAAGTATAATCAATATCCATAGAGCAATCAGTGAAGATCATGCCCATATGACACAAGCAAGAGGCAGTAGAAAAGCAGTGAAGTAGAAACATTAACATGGACATTAGTCATTAGAATAATAAACACGATAGAAAGTGCTAACCACCAGGGTGCATATTGCTGAAGAACACACCGAGGAACTGCGAGAGCAGAGCAAAGGACTTTTGCAGGACTGGGAAACTGGAGACATGGAAGTCAGGGGGTTAGAAACCGGAGATTTGGAGTATTAAAGACAAACAAGCAAAGCTTTCTGGCACACAAAACGGAGTTGGAGAGATGGTACTCCTGCATCTAAACCAACCCAGTCACACAGATACCAGCAAGGAGGAGTGGAAGAGACAGAGATGGCAGCTCCCCAGGCCTGAAACTGGGAACATAGGGAGGTACTCACCTTTCGAGGCTTACCGAAAGCCATGGCACAGTGAGTGCTTGGGCTCTAAGCAATTAGATCACCAAACCCCCTGTGACAGTGTGACAGTTAAACATCTAGATATTTAGGGTAGGATCAGAAATGTAGGGAGTTGGGCAGAAACACATTTCTTCCCAACACCATCTCACTTGATTCTTGTGATCAGCTGCATGTAACAGCCAAGCCTGGGTACAACAGGGAAAAAATCATAAGTGACCCCAAAGAGCTTCCAATATCATGAGGCAGCTTTCCTGGTACCCTTCCTGCTCTTTTCTACCTTCCTGGGACCAGAGACACAGAAAGCTCAGCTGTAGATTAATGATAGATTAATTGCATTATTAACGGATTAATTGCATCATTAATTTACCTAAGATGCCACATTGTACACTTCGGCAAAAATTCACCCTGTATGTATCCATGTGTGTGCGTGTGCATGCACTTGTGTACATATACTTGTGTATGTGCGTGGGAGGGGGAGGGGGAGTATCTGAATGTGAGTCTGTGCCATTTCTTAAAGTCTGTCTCCCCACCTGTGATTAAATGAGCTCACCTGCAGCTTTGCGAGGATGAAAAGGTTTAGCACTCTGCAGCCAATCAGGAAACAGACATCACACAGTGATCTAAACAGGGGTAGTTTAATATAAAGAATTATTAAACCCTGATTAAAAAGTAACTATAGAATGTAAGACATTCTCTATGGTTCAGACCTCATAGGAGAAAGGGTAGTTGAACCCACTGGGTGGCTGTGCTGGTTTTTGGGGCCAGAGCTTCTCTGTAGTTCTGGGACAAGCAGGCATCAGCCCGCCTCCGGAGCACAGTTGGGCCAGGCAAGACGTAGGTCGTGGCCGCAGTGGTCGGCGCAGCGGGAGTAGGTCGTAGGTGCAGCAGGCGGCCCGGAGTGCGGTGTCCCTGTTGGGAGGGCCACTGCTTCCCTAAGATTGAGGGAGACACACCTGGGGGAAGAGGGACGAGCAGAGGCAGCACAACAGAAGTGCAGGCAAGAAGCTTCGTGCCCCGGTGTCTCTGTCGCGAGGGCTGCAGGGGGTTGGTGGCGAGGCCAGGAAGCAACTGCAAGCTCCCGGATTCGCGGCCGGACTGCGCGTTCCAACCGCGGTGGCCCCAGATGTTCCCACCTGCCAGGCCGACCCCCGAAAGGGCCTCCCGAAACGGCTGGAGCCCCCTTTTTCTTGCCATGTCTCTCTAGCGCCCTCTACTGAGAAGCTTTGCATCGTGCTCACTCGAAAAACGCTGAAAGGAATTCTGTGGTTTAATCACAGAGCATGTTTTGAAGGGTAAATTGGGAGCTGAGAGTTTTTTGATGCCTGGCACAGTAGGTGTGTCCACATCGTCGTGCACACGGTAAGTCCACAGGCCCTGTGTGCTCCCTCTGTCTGCAGCTGTAACATCAAGTGTCCCTCCAGCCCGGCCTCGCGGGAGAGCTAAGCAGCAAAGGAAGGCAGAGGGGCGGGCCTTGCCGGCTCTGGGCCCCGAGGCTGGAGGCTGGACTCCCTCTTTCTTCCCTCCCTCCTTCCTTTCTTCCTTGCTTCTCCCTCCTTCCCTCCCTGCCTCCCTCCTTCTGTCCTTCCCTCCTCCCCTCCCTGCTTCCCTCCTCCCCACCTTCCCTCCCTCTTCCCCTCCTTGCCTCCCTCTTCCCCTCCTTCCCTCTCTCCCTAAGCACAACACATTGGCCGCCAGCCCAGCGCAGCTTTAAGCGACCCACTTACCTCAGAGCAACCCAACCAATCCCCACAACCACCACTCCAGAATAGGAAGATGGAGATACAGGTGAGTCTGTCCTGGACAGAAAAGTAGAGACCCTGGAGGAGAGTGTGTTGAATTGATTGAGAGTGAACTGCCTATTGAATTGGAGGTGGGGGATGGTCGGGGAAGGTTAAGGGAGACCTTCTCTGCCAGAAGGGCCAAGGAAAGCCTGGTTCCACAGGGCTGGCTGGGCTACAGACCAGCTGCCTCTCCCCTCTGCATACAGTTGGGTACCCAGCCACCAGACCCCCCAAGTGAGGGGGTCAGGAAGGTGTCACGGACAGATGTACGCATATCTCATTTTCATTCCACTCCATCCTGACCTGAGGGTTGTCACTTAGACAAACGCCCTCTTCTTGCTGAGCCTCAGTTATTCAGCTGTAAATGGGCGGAAGGAGAGCATTTAGTAATGGTAAATATGTAAGAGTGCTAATCGGGAAGCTCTACCCACGGAGAAAACAAGAAAAAAAATTCTTGGCGCTGAAAGCGGACTAAGAAGGATTGCTTTCTGAGATAGGTGCGGACAGACACATGCAGACCTAGAATAAGAGGTCAGACTCACCTGGGAATACTTGGCCCCAAGTTGACTCCCCTGTTTAAAGAGCGATAGAATGGTTGAGAGGGAGGATTGTCTTCTCAGGCGGCTCTGTATGGCCTCCAGGGGCCATGGTGAGGGATGGGGGTATCCTGGCCCCGAAGGCCCAGGGCACTTGAGGGAAGAACAAAGTTTGCTGTGTCCCACAGGGAAAGTATGGGTCAGCCCTGCCATCTTGTGGCCATGCTTAGGACTGCAGGGGACCAAGGGATACCCTGAGAGATCAGGGGTTGCCTCTCCCCTGCCCGCCCTTGCCACCTGACACCTGTCTGATCACTCTACAAATGAATTCTGGAAAGTTACTGTGTGTTAGGCTCTGGGACAGCACCTGGGGAGACAACAGAAAACATAATTGCCTTTGTAAGCTCCCAGTATAATGGGGAAAGATGACACAAATTTATATTAATGCAGTTGTTGCCACAAAGATGAAAAATGAGGGACTGAAAGAGATAATAATGGAGAGATCATCTGAAGATTGTGTGGTCAGGGAAAACCTCTCTGGGGAATAGGAAGGGTCCCAAAGTATGGAAGTAAGAGGAAGTACATTTCAAGGAGAAAGAAAAGCATTGCAAATGTTAGGTGTAGTAAAGATCTTGGCATTTGAAAGACTAAATCCGACTCGGGTCTCTGGAACTTCTCAGGGTGCCAGGCATCTCGCAAATAGTAGTGCCGTCTCTCCTCTCCTCCCTTTCCAAGATATGAGCTCTGGGCTGTAGATTCTGGGCCTGGACTCTGGTCTCCTCGTTCTGGGAGCTGCTCTCTGGGCTGACCCCGGGGCCTTGACCTAAATTTTTTCTTTGAAACTTGAGTTCTAAATTTGGGGTCTGGTCCCTGTCCTGACTGTCTAGACTCAGTCCATCTATCTCTGGGCCTGGTTGTCTGAGATCGTGGCTGAAGGTTAGGGGATCAGAGCTCCTGGTCTCTTTGCGCTGGTCTCTGAACTTAGACCTCGGGAATCAGGACACCAAGGCCTTGGTCACGGCTCATGCTACTTGGATGAACTCTGGGCTCCATTTGACATTGTGGTCTCTACCCTCTGGATAGGCAGGAGTCTATGTTGTATGCCCTGAATGACAAGTCACTTCCTTTACAGGGCCCAGCCAGTAGCTATCAGTTGACCAGCTTTCCTCAGCTTTCCTCAGATCACTCCCTTTGCTTCTGTGTGGACACAACAGAAGAGGTGAGTTCTGTGAAGATTTATGCTAGGTTCAGTTGTGAGTATCCACCAGGAGGGCTGCTGGGAAAACCTATGGACGTTTTCATCTAGTGATGAGGTCTCACTCTACCAAACTGTGAACTTCTCAGCACAGGGCTGAGTGCTGCTCATCACCGAGCCACCCAGTACAGCCCTAGCACAGAACAGGTACTAGCAGAAGGCCAGGAATGACAGAGCAAGAAGGAGTCAACTGTTAACAATTCAGGGCATCTCCCAGCTCCTAGAACCCAGGGCCCAAAGCCACTGACCATGGGAGGAGAAACTGTGAATGTGACTTTGCTTTGTACAGACCCAAGGCGATTCTCTGTCCCATATGTCTGTGGTAACAGGATGTCCCACTCACCACCTCTGGGGTGGACCCTGTAATATTCTTGGACTCTGATCTTGGTTCCCAGGAGGGACAGGTCAGGCTCTGCGTGTGGGATCCTTTGTATTGGTCACTGACTCTGCTTCAGGCTCAGCTTTCTGGCTCTGGGCACTGGCTTGACACTGACTCCTGACCCCTGGGTTTTAGAGTGTCAGCTTATTTTTCTGGGCTTTTTTCCTTGGTACCATGTAAAGGTTGGAGCTGGGAGTTTAGCTGTGGCCCTCAATCGCATCCACTCCTTGTAGCTTCCTTGATCAAGCTCTGGTTATTGGAGTGTGGGCTGCAGGTTACAGGCTCTTCCCCTGTGGGCTCTGTTCTGTTCACTGATGAACAGACCCTCTCTGCCTTCTGAGCTCAGGAGGTGCTTTCAGAATCATAGGCTCAAGGCTTATCATGTGATTCTTTGATTGTGACTTTGGAGTAAGAAGAGATGGACCCTGGGCTCAGGGTTCTTTCTGATGCTAGGGAGACCCTGAGGAGCTAAGTGTGAGAAAAGGTGATGATTTAAGGCCCCAAACAGGTGGAGAGTGAGGGAAGAATGGAAGGGAAACCAGTGGATCAGCATTTGCTTGGCCGATTTGGGAGTCATGTCAGGGCCTGCTTCCTCCGGAGCTGGGTCAAGCTCCAGAAATGACCTCACCTGCCCCAGCCCAGCATTGCTCCTTCCTGAGATGGGTCATCCTCAGTAGTGACCTCACTTATCTGAGCCTCAGTTTTCTCATCTGCTGCATGGGAATCTGAATAGCATCTACGAGGAAGGAGTTTCTGTCCTGTTGGGATGCCATGACTGGCTCAGCATTTGAAACATTGGCCTGAAGGTAGGAAGGACCCATCCCAGGGTAGAACACGGCCTAAATTAGGTATACTTTTTGGTCTGTACTTTCTTTTACCAAATGAGGTTTTGTTTTATTTTTTTAATGCTTTTTGTCTTGCTGTTGTTGTGGTTACATATGATCTAGCATTGTTTAATAATTATATCATAAATTATATATATATAATAAATCTTATCAAGACTCTTCTTTTTTTAAGTAAGCCTATCAATCCACATTCCAAAATATGCCAGGGCTTTTGATATTTTTCCCTCAGAGTCTTAAGTTATTTTTGGATATTGCTAATATTGCCTGACTTTCCAGATTGCTTGTATCTCAGAGCTTTGAATTTACCAAGTTACAAAAAATTCACATATAAAACAAGCCACGGGTTTCTGAAGCTGTATATATGTGGAATTGCTGGATATAACAGGAATATCCTAGAGCTATTCACTGAAATTATAAAAAATAAAAATTACCCATGCATCTACAATGGCCCTTCATTTTGTAACATCATGGTAACATTCAGGTGCCAAATAAAAAGGGAGAAAGTTAAAAATTCCCCACCCCATAACTCAGTTCAACCTAGTTCTGATTACTTTTCTCAAAGTGTCCCTACCAATATTTTTTCTTATTTCATTCTTTTATCCAAACATTAAAAAGTCATGTTGATTTTTCTTTTGCAACATCTCACATATGTTTTTGTAGCTTTATTTGTAGCTCCATAAGCTCTTCTCAGGCATTGTTACTTCACTCCTAGACTTCTGCAGTAGCCCCCTGACACATCTGCTCATCCTCCCTCACTGGTCCTTGTTGCCGTCTATTCTGCTTCCACTGCTGTATGAATCTGCCCATTGTAGGCTTTGCCTACTGTGTTAGTTCATTTTCACACTGCTATGAAGAACTACCTGAGACTGGGAAATTGTTAAAGAAAAAAGGTTTAATTGACTCACAGTTCCATGTGACTATGGAATTGTAAGTTAATTGCAAGTTTTCTCAGGAAACTTACAATAATGGCGGGAGGCAAAAGGGAAACAAAGTACCTCGTACGTGGTGGCAGGAAAGAGAGCGAGGGAGAGGGGAACTGCCAAACACTTAAACCATGAGATCTGATGAGAACAAACTCACAATCATGGGAACAGCATGGGGGAAATGGCCCCCATGATCCAATCACCTCCCACCAGCTTCCTCCCTTGACATGTGGAGATTATAATTCGAGATGAGATTTGGGTGGGGACACAGAGCAAAACAAGATCACACACTGTTATTACTCCTTTAAAAAGCAGCGCAAAATATAAGCATGATTATTCCCAAGCTCTTCCACAATCTACTCCAAATTAACTGTTTTTCTTTATTGCTTATTTTTTTTATTGTGACTCTGAAATAAACTCAATCAGCGTTCATCCTGGCAGGACAGTCCATTCAGATTTCCATGTACTGGGCATTGGATGTCTTTGATTCTCCAGAATCTCTTTCCTTCTGATTCTAGTAAATGAATCCCTCTTTTCTGTGGTAAATTGTTTCTATGTGGTTCAGCTGATTTGCTCCCCCTTTACCACATGGAAAAAGGATATACATTCATCTCCAGCCTGTATATTGCCCATAGATCACCATGATTATTTCAGTGATGGGAATATTTTGTGAGTGGGTATATTTTGTGACCCAGGGAAAGAGATTTTAAGGAAAGTACAGGCTGGAGACTAAGAGGACCATCTTTCTGGCTGCTTAGAAAAAGCCTTTTTGAGAATGAAGGCAACAGGTAGAATAAGAGCTGAGAGATAGAAAATGAGATAGTCTCAGTCATATTATTCTCTGTGAACAAAAACCACTTTTACTTTTGACACTGTGGAGCTAACAGTCTGGGAAAATTGGGAGGAATATTAGGAAATGTTTGATTCTTATGACAGAGACTTACTAAAATGACAGGGTTTTTTTGGGGGGTGGGGGGGGACTGAGTTGAGCTCTTATTACTCAGGCTGGAGTGCAGTGGCACAATTTCAGCTCACTGCAACCTCTGCCTCCCAGGTTCAAGCGATTCTCCTGCCTCAGCCTCCTGAGAAGATGGGATTACAGGCTCACACCACCATACCCGGCTACTTTTTGTATTTCCAGTAGAAATAGGGTTTCACCATGTTTGCCAGGCTGGTCTCGAACACCTGACATCAGGTGATCTACCTGCCCCGGCTTCCCAGAGTGCTGGGATTACTGGTGTGAGCCACCGAGCCCAGCTGACAGGTCTTTTTTAAAACCTTATTCTTTTTTCCTGTTCATGAACCCAACTGCATTTTCTAGCACTCTTTGATATTAGAGATGGCCATGTGACTTTGTTCTAGTCAATGGAGTGTGAACTGGAGTCTTGCATCATCTACAGACTTGGCTCATTAAATACCTCTTGCATGTGATTCTCCACGTTCATTTTTCCTCCGAAGTCAAAATGCAGATGTTTTATTTTTCTCATATAATTTTGTTGTTTTTAGTATATTGATAAAATTATGCAGTCATCACCACTATCTAATTCCAGCATATTTTTGTCACCTCAAGAGAAACCTTGTACCCATTAGCAGTCATTCCCATTCACCCTTCTCCTCAGCCCTTGGCAATCACTGACGTACTTTCTATCTCTATTGATTTACCTATCCTTGATATTTCACACAAATATAATAATATAGTATCTGGCTTTTTCTGGCTGACTTCTTTCACATAGCATTATGTTTTCAAGATTCAACCATGTTGTAGAATGAATCAATACTTCATTCCTTCTAATGGCTGAATAATACTCCATTTTAAAGATACACTACATTTGTTTTCCCATTTTCCACTTAATAGATTTTTCGATTGTTTTCACTATGGGCTATTGTGATTAATATTGCTATGAAAACTTGTGTACAGGTTTTTGTGTGGATGTGTGTTTTCAGTACTCTTGAATCTGTACCTTAGAATTGAATTGCTATATCATATGGTGGTAATTCTACGTTTAATCTTTTTATTTATTTTTTTATTTTGAGAGAGAGTCCCACTCTATTGCCAGGGTAGAGTGCAGTGGTGCAGTCATGGCCCTCTGCAGCCTCCAACTCCTGGGCTCAAGCTATTGTCCTATCTCGGCCTCTCAAGTAGCTTGGACTGCAGGTATGCACCACCATGCCCAGATAATATTTATTTATATTTTTGTAGAGATGAGGCCTTCCTATGTTTCCCAGACTGGTCTCAGACTTCTGGCCTCAAGTAATCCTCCTGCCTTGTCCTCCCAAAGTGCTGGGATTACACACGTGAGCCAGTGCACCTGGCCTATGTTTAACATTTTGAGGAACTTTTCAAACTGTTTTCCCAATTGACTACGGCATTGTATATTCCCACTAGCAAGATATGGATTCTAGTTTCTCCATATCTTCAGCAACACTTGTTAATACAGTTGACACTTGAACAATGTGGGGGTTAGGGGTGCCACTCCCTGTGCAGTTGAAAATTCACATATAACTTTTGACTCCCTTGGAACTTAACTACTGAAAGCCTACTGTTGACCAAAAGCCTTGCCAATAACATAGTCAATTAACACATATTTTTATGTATTATATATTCTTACAATAAAGTAAGCTAGAGAAGCGAAAATGTTATCAAAAAAAATCATAAGGAAGAGAAAATATATTTACTACTCATTAAGTGGAAGTAGATCATCATAAAAGTCTCCATCCTTATTGTCTTCATGTTGAATGGGCTGAGGAGGGGGAGAAGGAGGAAGGATTAGTCTTACTGTCTCAGGTATGGCAGATGTGGTAGAAAATCTGCATATAAGTGGACCCACATGGCTCAAGCCTGTGTTGTTTGAGGGTCAACTGTATATATCTTCTTTATTATAGCCATCCCAGTGGATGTGAAGTGGCATCTCAAGGAAAATGTTTAGAATATTTTGTTATTAATGGAAGTGATAAAGATACAATATACCAAACCTTCTAAGGTATAGCTGAAGTAGTGCTTAGAGAGACATTTATAGCTATAAATGACTACATATGTTTTAAAAGAGGAAGATCTCAAACTAATTAAGCATTCACCTTAAGAAACTAGATAAATAAGAAAATATAAAACCAAAGCAAGCAGAAGGAAGGAAATAATAAAGATTAGAGAATAAAAATAGATAATAAAGAATAGAGAATAAAGTAGATGAAACAGAGAATAGAAAAACAATAGAGAAAATCATCAAAATCAAAATTGTTTCTGTGAAAAGATCAACAGAGGTAACAACCCTTTAACTAGAAAGAACGAGAAAAGAGAATGCTCAAAATATTAAAATCAGGAATAAAGGGAACTTATAGAAATAAAGGATTTTAAGGGCATAGTATGAACAAGAAGTTTATATCAACAAATTGGGAAACTTAAAATAACACCAATTGTTGAAACAAACTCAGAGAGAAATAGAAATATCTGAATTAACAAATAACAAGTAAAGTGATTGACTTAATTTAAAAAACTTTCCACATAAAAAAGATCAGGCACTGAGGTCTTCAATGGTGACTTCTACCAAATATTTAAATAGTTAAGAATTTATCAATTCTTCACCAACTCCTCCAAAATATGGAGGAGGAAGAAATGCTTCCCAATTGATTCTATAAGGTCAGTATTACCCTAGTACCAAAATCAAAAACATTACAAAAATAAAATTTCAGAACAATATGTCTTATGAATATAGACACAAAAATATAAACAACACAAATCCAGCAACATATAGAAATGGATACACCATGACGAAGTGGGATACATCCCAGGAATGCAAGGCTGGTCTCACATATGAAAATCTATCAATAAAATACAAAGGATTAATACAATAAGTACAAAAACCGTATACAGAAAATGCATTTGACAAAATCCAACACCCTTTCATGATTAAAAAAATTCTTGGCAAACTAGGAATAGGTAGGTAAGTTTTTTGCATGCTACGTGACAGAAGGTGACTGAGTCCTTGAATTCCTACTTAGAAGACAGCAATTTTAAGAGAAGGAATATTGTCAGTATTCAAGTTTGTTTTTGAAAAATAAACTTCTTTCCATATTTTCCCCAAGTACAATTATTTTGGTGTTTGCTTCCAGAGTTAGCATTACCTTACCAATTAAAATTTTTCTAATCAAAGCTGTGATTTTGCTATCTTTAATGTTTCAAATAAAAACGAAGGTCAAAACCTGCTTAAGATCTAACTAACAGAAAGGTCCAGGATAAAGATTTTAAAACTAATATAATTCTAATGAGAGGCTTTTCTTAAAAGACTAAGATACCTACCTAAGTGAAAATTAAATCACCTTTCTGCTTCCAGGAATCTTCTTTGGATACTATTTTAGAGTTAATAGCCTCTTTACTCAAGGGAAGTCCTAAAACTTATGTGGAAATCAATCTTCTGCCATGGCATAAAGGAAAAAATCCTTATTTTCTCCTAAGATTAGAGCAAATGCAAAACAAACAAATCAGCAGTCAGCAAGACTCAATAATCTGTCTGCACCTTAGAAGTTATCCAAGAAAATTTAATTACAATTGTAAGAACTTAATAGATCAAACTATCAGAATAATGTTCTGTCCTCTGCTATCGGATATATATATTTGTAAATATTTTCAAAATTTAAAATGTGAATTTAATGAGAATTTGAATCTTTCTTTCTGTGGTTATAGAACTTCCTTAGAGGCATTATTTCATTTGAAGGCTTATCCGTTAAAAAGAAATGCATGATGATAATGTAGGATACTTAAAATTTATTTATTTATTCAACAAATTCTTATCACAAGGCTGCTTTATGATATGTAGTAGGGAGCCAACAGTGAACAGAATAGACAAGGATCCTTTCTAATAGAACAAATATTCTAGTGAAAAATTCAACTTCTAAAACTTTTCAAATGTCTACAGCGGAAAATAAACCATGATTGTCATTGGAAGTCTTTTTCAACAAGGCAGTAATCTCAAAATCTATCTTCAAAGGCATTACAGAATCTCTCTTGGTGCTTTAAATTGTTTCACCAAGCAGGTTATTCTATTGTTTACAGTCTTAGCAAGGAAAGAAGAATTGTAATCAAAATGGATTATGTTTTACTGAGTCTGAATCTATGTAGATTTTTGTATTATTAATAAGTAAAACCCTATCAGACAAAAGATGAACTGGAAGATGGTTGTGTAATCGGGTGGATGTTCATAGGGACATGCATACCTAGTTTTAGTACTGAGCTTATTACGAGCAAGAGTCACAGTGTTTTACAGAAGAATGGCAAGTACTTATTAACAAGCTAGTCAGTCAAGTAACAGTCATTTTAAAAATTTTCTACTGTACATTTGAATTTCATTTCATTCTTTGAGCCATGATTGATATATATGGCCCTTGATATGGCACTGTGCTTATATCACACAATCTGAGTAAGAAACAGAAAAGACCTGTGGAAACTTGCGATCTTGCTGCTTATCATTTTCCTTAATGTTTCAAAATAATACAATAATCACAGTTTGCCAATTCCTTTTACATATATTGTCTTCTGCAAATTCTTTCCTGCCTTCTAGCAGGGAGTATAACATAATTATAAACCACATGGCAAATCCATGGTAGTTTCCAGTCCCTGGCTCCTTCTATTGTTCTACCTCGACCAATTTTTTTTTCTGATCCTCCTTATCAAAATGACTATAGTAACTATATCTTCTGCATATTATTTGTGAGTTTCAAATGAAATGACATTTGTAACATTTAAGTGCTTGACACATATAAGTTCTTATTATTTTTTTATTTTTTATTTTTTTTTGAGACGGAGTCTCGCTCTGTCGCCCAGGCTGGAGTGCAGTGGCGCAATCTCGGCTCACTGCAAGCTCCACCTCCCGGGTTCACGCCATTCTCCTGCCTCAGCCTCTCCGAGTAGCTGGGACTACAGGTGCCCGCCACCACGCCCGGCTAATTTTTTTGTATTTTTAGTAGAGACGGGGTTTCACCGTGGTCTCGATCTCCTGACCTCGTGATCTGCCTGCCTCGGCCTCCCAAAGTGCTGGGATTACAAGCGTGAGCCACCAGGCCCGGCCTTAAGCTCGTATTATTAACTTTCAGAAAAGCAAATTAAGCAAAAAAAAAAGTGTAGGGTGAAATTATCTTAAAAATTATAATCACAAACTAAATGCCACTTATCATATGTAGCTAGTTTCCAGAAAACAAGTATAAATTAAGGATATTAGATTCTGAGAAACACATGTAGACGCTGTGGTTAAAAAGCTTCTAAATTTATATTTCTCATCTAGGAACTAATTCCAACTTTTTAGCTTATTGGGCCATCAAATATCACTTGATAAATGTTTATCTAGCATATATTAGAACACTATTCCACGTCTTTATATTTGCAGGTAGTATTTTACCCAGTTAAGTAACTTTGCTGAAGCAATATGTGTTTCAATTTGCAGCAAATAGGTCTTATATGGTTTATCACTTTCTATTGCAAATGAATTATGCAAATACTTTTTTTGTTTTTTAAAAAAGTTTTAATAGGTTTTTGGGGAAGAGTGGTGTTTGGTTACATGAAGAAGTTCTTTAGTGATGATTCCTGAGATTTTGGTGCACCCATCACCTGAGCAGTGTACACTGTACCCGATGTGTAGTATTTTATCCCTCACCTCTCCCCACCATTTTCCCCAAGTCCCCAAAGTGCGTTGTATCCTTCTTATGCCTTTCCATCCTCATAGCTTAGCTCTCGTTTATAAGTGAGAACACACAATGTTTGGTTTTCCATTCCTGAGTTATTTCACTCAGAATAATGATCTCCAGTTCCATCCTGGCTGTTGCAAATGCCATTATTTCATTCCTATTTATGGCTGAGTAGTATTCCATGGTATGTATATATACATATGCCACAGTTTCTTTATCCAGTTGTTCATTACTGGGCACTTGGGCTGGCTCCATATTTTTGCAATTTGTGAATTGTGTTGCTATAAACGTGAGTGTGCAAAGATCTTATTCATATAATGACTTCTTTTCCTTTGGGTAGATACCCAGTAGTGGAGATTGCTGGATCAAATGGTAGTTCTACTTTTAGTTCTTTATGGAATCTCTATAGTCTTGCATTGTGGTTGTACTAGTTTACATTCCTACCAGCAATGTAAAAGTGTTCCCTTTTCACTGCATCCTCACCAGCATCTATTATTTTTTGATATTTTGATTATGGCCATTCTTGCAGGAGTAAGATGGTATTACATTGTGGTTTTGATTTGCATTTCCCTGATCATTAGTGATGTTGAGCATTTTTTCATATGTTTGTTGATCATTTGTATATCTTCTTTGGAGAATTGCTTATTTATATCCTTAGCCCACTTTTTGATAGGATTGTTTGTATTTTTCTTGCTGATTTGTTTGAGTTTCTTGTAGATTCTGCATAGCAGTCCTTTGTCAGATGTATAGATTGCAAAGATTTCCTCCCACTCTGTGCGTTGTTTGTTTACTCTGCTGAATGTTTCTTTTTCTGTGCAGATTCTTTTTAGTTTAATTAAGTCCCATCTATTTATCTTTGTTTTTGTTGCATTGCTTTTGGGTTCTCAGTCATGAAGTCTTTGCCTAAGCCAATGTTTAGAAGGGTTTTTCCAATGTTATCGTCTAGAATTTTTATGGTTTCACGTCTTAGATTTAAGTCTTTGATCCATCCTGAGTTGATTTTTGTATAAGGTGAGAGATGAGGAGGATCCAGTTTCATTCCCCTACATGTGGCTTGCCAATCATCCCAGTACCATATGTTCAATAGGGTGTCCTTTCCCCACTTCATGTTTTTGTTTGCTTTGTCAAAGATCGGTTGGCTGTATGAATTTGGCTTTATTTCTGGGTTCTCTATTATTTTCCATTGGCCTCTGTGCCTATTTTTATACTAGTACCATGCTGTTTTGGTGACTATGGCCTTATAGCATAGTTTGAAAATACTATACTGTATTATAGTATAGGTAATGTGATGACTCCAGATTTGTTCTTTTTACTTAGTCTTGCTTTGGCTATGTGGCCTCTTTTTTGGTTCCATATGAATTTTAGGATTGTTTTTTCTAGTTCTCTGAAGACTAATGGTGGTATTTTGATGGGAATTGCATTGGATTTGTAGACTGCTTTTGGCAGTATGGTCATTTTCACCATATAGATTCTACTCATCCATGAGATGAAATTCTGAAATTTATGATTCTACACATCCATGTGTGTTTCCATTTGTTTGTGTCATCTGTGATTTCTTTCAGCAGTGTTTTGTAGTTTTCCTTGTAGAGGTCTTTCACTTCCTTAGGTATATTCCTAATATTTTATTTTAATTTTTTGCAGCTAGTGTAAAAAGGGTTGAGTTCTTGATTTGATTCTCAGCTTGTTATATGGTTAGGCTTTGTGTCCCCACTCAAATCTCATCTTGATTTGTAATCTCCATAATCCCTATGTGCTAAGGGAAGTAATTGAATCATGAGGGTAGTTTCCCCAATGCTGTTCTCATGATAGTGAGTTCTCATGAGATCTGATCATTTTATAAGGGGTTTTTCCCCCTTCGCTGGGCACTTCTTCTTGCCACCTTGTGAAAAAGGTGCCTTGCTTCCACTTTGCCTTCTGCCATGATTGTAAGTTTCCTAAGGCATTCCCAACCATGCTGAACTGTGAGTCAATTAAACCTGTTTCATTTATAAATTGCCCAGTCTCAGGCAGTTTGTTATAGCAGTATGTAAACAGACTAATACACTTTGGTCACTGTTGGTATATAGCAGAGCTTCTGATTTGTGTACATTAATTTTGTATCCTGAAACATTGTTGAATTCATTTATGAGTTCTAGGAGCTTCTTGGATGAGTCTTTAGGGTTTTCTAGGTATATGATCTTATAATCAGAAAACAGTGACAGTTTGACCTCCTGTTTACTAATTTGGATGTCGTTTATTTCTTTCTTTTGTCTGCTTGCTCTGGCTAGGACTTCCAGTACTATGTCGAATAGAAGTGGTGAGAGTGGCCATCCTTGCCTTGTCTCAGTTCTCAGGGGAAATGCTTTCAGCTTTTCCCCATTCCGTATTATGTTTACTGTGTGTTTGTCATAGATTATCACATTATGGTATGTTCCTTCTATGCTGATCTTGCTGAGGGTTTTAATCATAAGGGGATGCTGATTTCGTCAAATGTTTTTCTGCATCTATTGAGATGATCGTGTGATTTTTGTTTTTAATCCTGTTCATGAGATATATCACATTGATTGACTTGTGAACGTTAAACCATCCCTGCGTCCCTGATATAAGACCCACTTGATCATGGTGGATTATCTTTTAAATATGCTGTTGGATTCGGTTAGCTAGTATTTTGTTAAGGATTTTTGCATCTATATTCATCAGGGATATTGGTTTGTAATTTTCTTTTTTGATTATGTCCTTTCCTGGTTTTGGTATTAAGGTGATACTGGCTTCATAGAATGGTTTAGGGAGGGTTCACTGTCTCTCTATCTTGTTGAATAATGTCAATAGGATTAGTGCCAATTCTTCTTTGAATGTCTGATAGAATTCAGCTGTGAATTTGTCTGGTCCTAGACCATTTTTGGTTAGCAATTTTTCTTTTTAATTTCAATCTTGTTCCTTTTTATTGGTTAGTTCAGGGTCTCTATTTCTTCTTGGTTTAATCTAGGAGGGTTGTATATTTCCAGGAATTTATCTATCTCCTCTGGGTTTTCTAGTTTATGTGCATAAAGGTGCTCATAGTAGCCTTGAAGCCTCCTTTGTATTTCTGTGGAATCAGTTGTAATATTTCCTGTTTCATTTCTAGTTGAGCTTATTTCAGTCCTCTTTCTTCTTTTCTTGGTTAATCTCACTAATGGTCTATCAATTTTGTTTATCTTTTCAAATAACCAGCTTTTTGTTTCATTTATCTTTTATATTTGTTTGTTTGTTTCAATTTTATTTAGTTCTGCTCTTATCCTTGTTATTCCTTTCCTTCTGCTGGGTTTGGGTTTGGTTTATTCTTGTTTCTCTAGTTCTTTGAGGTGTGATTGTCTGTTTCTAATATTTGTGCTCTTTCAGACTTTTGGATGTAGGCATTTAAGGCTGTGAACTTTTTTCTTAGCACAATCTTTGCTGTATCTCAGAGGTTTTGATAGGCTGTATCAATATTACAATTCAGTTCAAATAATTTTTACATTTTCATCTTGATTTCATTGTTGACCCAATGATTATTCAGGAGTAGATTATTTAATTTCCATGTATTTGCATAGTTTTCAGGGTTCCTTTTGGAGTTGATTTCCAATTTTATTGCATTATGGTCTGAAAGAGTACTTGATATAACTTCAATTTTCTTAAATTTGTTGAGATTGTTTTGTGGCTTATCATATGGTCTATCTTAGAGAATGTTCCATGTGCTGATGAATAGAATGTATATTCTGTCATTGTTGGGTTTAATGTTCTGTAAATATCTGTTAAGTCTATTTGTTCTAGGGTATAGTTTAAATCCATTGTTTCTTTGTTGACTTTCTGTCTTGATAACCTGTCTAGTGCTGTCAGTATTGTATTGAAATGTCCCCCACTATTATTGTATTGCTGTGTATCTCATTTCTTAGGTCTAATAGTAATTGTTTTATAAATTTGGGAGCTCCAGCATTAGGTGCATATATATTTAGGATTGTGATATTTTCCTGTTGAACAAGTTCTTTATCATTATATAATATCCCTCTTTGTCTTTTTAAACCGCTTTTGCTTTAAAGTTTGTTTGTTCTGATATAAGAATAGCTACTTCTGCTTGCTTTTGGTGTCCATTTGCATGGAATATCTTTTTTCACCCCTTCACCTTAAGTTTATGTGAGTCCTTATGTGTGAAGTGAGTCTCTTGAAGACAGCAGATACTTGATTGGTGAATTCTTATCCATCCTGCCATTCTGTATCTTTTAAGTGGAGCATTTACATTCAATGTTGGTATAGAGATGTGAGGTGCTATTCTGTTCATCATGCTATTTGTTTTCTGAACACCTTGTTTATTTATTTATTTATCTGTTTGTTTTGTTGTTTTATAGGTCCTGTGAGATTTATGCTTTAAGGGGTTTCTATTTTGGTGTATTTTGAAGATTTGTTTCAGGATTTACAGCTGCTTTTAGCAGTTCTTGTAGTGCTGGGTTGGTAGTGGTGAATTCTCTCAGCATTTGTTTGTCTATAAAAGACTATCTTTCATTTATGAAGTTTAGTTTTATTGGATAAAAAATTCTTGGCTGATAATTGTTTTGTTTAAGGAGGCTGAAGAGAGGGCCCCCATCCCATCTAGCTTGTAGGGTTTCTGCTAAGAAATCTACTGTTAATCTAATAGGTTTTCCTTTACAAGTTACCTGGTGCTTTTGCCTCACAGCTCTTAAGATTCTTTCCTTTGTTTTGACTTTAGATAACCTGATGACTGCCTAGGCAATGATGTTTTCGTGATAAATTTCCCAGATGTTCTTTAAGCTTCTTGTATTTAGATGTCTAGATCTCTGGAATGCTGGGGAAGTTTTCCTTGCTTATTCCCTCAAATATGTTTTCCAACCTTGTAGATTTCTCTTCTTCCTCAGGGATACCCATTATTCTTAGGCTTGGTCATTTAATATAAGCCCAAACTTCTTGGAGGGTTTATTCATTATTTTATTCTTTTTTCTTTGTCTTTGTTGGAATGGGTTAATTCAAAAACCTTATCTTTGAGCTATGAAGTTCTTCTTTCTACTTATTTGATTCTATTGCTGAGACTTTCTAGTGCATTTTGTATTTCTCTAAGTGTTGCCTTCATTTCCAGAAGTTGTGATTTTGTTTTAACTTATGCTATCTATTTCATTAAAGATTTTCCCCTTCATATCTTGTACCATTTTTTTTATTTCATTAAGTTGGACTTCACATTTCTCTGGTGCCTCCTTGATTAGCTTAATTATTGACCTTCTGAATTCTTTTTCTGTCAATTCAGAGATTTCTTCTTGGTTTGGATCCATTGCTGTTGAGCTTGTGTGATCTTTTCTGGGTGTTAAACAACCTTGTTTTGTCATATTACCAGAATTGTTTTTCTGGTTCTTTCTCATTTGGGTAGACTATGTCAGAGGGAGGATCCGGGGCTCAAGCGCTGCTGTTCAGATTCTTTTGTCCCATGGTGTGTTTCCTTGATGTGTTGCTCTCCCCCTTCTCCTAGGGATGTGGGTTCCTGAAAGCCAAATTGTAGTGTTTCTTATGTGTCTTCTGGATCCAGCTACCCAGCTGAGCTACCAGCCTCTGGACAGGTACCACTGGGTATCTTCACAGAGTTCTGTGATTTGAACCATCTTCAGGTCTCTCAGTCATGGATAGCAGCACCTGCTCTAGTGGAGGTGGCAAGGAAGTAAAATGGACTCTGTGAGAGTCCTTAGTTGAAGTTTTGTTTCTTGCACTAGTTTTATGTTGGTTGGTCTCCTGCCAGGAGGTGGTGCTTTCAAGAAAGCATCAACTGCAGTAGTATAGGGAGGATCAGATGGTGGATGGGGCCCTAGAACTCCAAAGAGATTACGTCCTTTGCTTTCTGAGTTTTTCCGGCTGTCTCCAGTGGCATGCAAGAGCAATCCACTTCCTTCAAAGGGTCTTTGGATTCTCTTAGCTTTCCTGGTATGTTTGCGCAGTAGTTACTGGAGTGAAAGTTCACGATGTGAGTCTCCACATGCTGCTCTGTCCATCTGATTGGGAGCTGCAATTTAGTCCTGCCTCCTACCCGTTATATTCCTGCTTCAATCCCGCAACCAACACTCTGAGTTCCTCAAATACATCCTGAATGCTTCTGAGCTTTCAACTTTCTAACTATCATTGCTTTTATTTCAGAGATTGACTTGGGAAATTATAGATAATGAAATCTGATGAAACTCTCTCTGACTAATAATCCATAATAAACAGTGGCCTGGGGGTGAGGTGGGGAAAGAATGTATAACACCTGAATACTAGTGAAGTCCTATGTTCTTGGAATTATAAAACTCTAGAAGCTAAAAAAAAAGTCTTGACAGCTGACAACATGTTATACTGCTTCTTACAGACCAGAAATACTCCTCAGAATATTATCAATAATCAGAGGCCACAAGTGACTGTGGCCAAACAAGATATAAACAACACCACTCTGCAATCATGTCTGAACATCAGGAAAAGGACACTATGCAACCACAAAAATTACCAAGCATCCTTAGTTTCTGGCTAATTGAGTGGCTACAGTTTCTTTACTAATGATAACCGTAGCTTCTATCTCAGTTGTTTGGACTTATATTTTTTCTCTCTCTTTTAAGAATAATCTGAGTTTTGTTGACAAGCACAATTTTTTAATTGGTGTCCCGATAGAAAAACGTATCCCATTGGTCAGAAAAACAGAAAACATGTGTATTCCTAAGAAATACTCATAAACCAAGTAACTTTCCCCACACAGCAATGACTCAGAGATATTCTTGTAAAACTACTCACCTAAAGAATTCAGAGCAGATTAATCAAAATCCAAAGATTTCCCTGTCAGAGTGAATGTTAACTAAAAAGGGGAAGATATGTGCAAAGTATTTTTAGGCTTAAATGAATGAATACAATATCCTCTTGATATTAACACATATACAATTCTCACTTAAAAAATTAAAAAATAAGAAATATACAGATTAATGTCAGCAATAAAATTTTCTTGGGTCTTCTAAATGGAAATAGTTAAACAAATAAACTGTCCAGCATTTATTGTGAAGTGATATAATTAACAAATATATCTCTCACATATGGACATGCACATATGTATAGGTCTATATAAAGATGGAATATGTGTTCATTAGTATTATAAAATATATTTAATTATGTGACACAGTTTAACAGAGTACTGTAGCCTTACCACATTCACTTACTCCTGGATGCTTATCTATCAATTTTGAAGAAAAAAAGTAAATATTAAAATCATTACTTTGGATGGTAAGCAAAGTTGTCAAGTCAAGAACATTTTTATTCTGCTTAGATGTTAAGGCTTTAAGTATGTCACTTAAATATGTATACAACATACTTCTAATGTGAATTTAGATATGGAATACAATGCACTATTTTATTTGCTTTCCATTTGCAAATGAACTCTTACTCTTTTTACAGTTGCACTGCTTGACAGTTCCTTTATTACAGTTGACATAATTAAAATAGAACTATTTTATTTATAGTTATGATATATTATAGTAATTTAAACTAATGCTTTCACTAGAGTTCTTATTACAGTTGTTCAAATGTATTGATTTTAATATAAAAACATTAAAATTTCAAAAAGTAAAATGTCTGCAATTATTATCCTTAGTAAGTTGGTAATAATCAACAATACAGAGTTTTGAAATGTACAGTAAATTTTAAAATAATAAACATGGATGAGGAAAAGCTCCAATCTTCTTCAACAACATTCATATATTGTGGAATGTGTCATTAGTGATACGTACATTTCAAATAAATGAAAGTTAGTATAAAGATTATAATTTAGTAAAATGTGTACAGATCTAGATATATTAATATTTACTGCAAATTGCTAAATATAACATCTGCAATTGTGTGAAAAATTTTAAAAGCTCCTCTGACTTTAACACAAACATCAGTATGTCCTAATTTCTATTGCTACATAATAAATCATCTTGAATTGGCGAAAACAACAGCCATTTTATTATGCTTAAAGATTCTACAGTTCAAGAATATAGAAAGGGCAGACAGTTGAGGCTTCTGGTTTTTGGGGCTTCAGGAAGATGTTTTCTGGCCCTTTGGGTCTACTGGTGCTCCTGCAGGAAGGCTGCAGTTCTTAACAGCACATGGGGAGCCTTCATCTGGTGTTTGGCTTAATTCCTGGTGCCTGGATTTCTGGAGAGAGGTGTGATCAATGTGGCCAAGAACATCCTTTTCCACCCAGGTTGGAGAGATCGCTGTGTGGATCTGGTCCCTACAATTTAGAAGCAGCTTTTCACCTTGATGCTCAAATGACCATGCTTAACCACTACTTGCCCTGCGTCCTTTTCACCAGCTGAGATTCCCAGCAAGCAGCAGCCTCCCATCCTGGACTCCAAGGAGACAACTCTTCCCTGCGCATTCACCTGCAAAGCTGAAACAGCTTTCTCTCCCAGATCACTGTCACAAGACTCCAAATTACCGAGTGGGGTCCAAGGAGGTGGGACTGTGAGGAACATGTACCGCAGACATTACCTTCACTGCCCTCGTGAGTGGGATGGGAAGAAAAGAGTCCTCCACTTCCAATTGGTGGATTTTCTGGGCTTGGAAGGAGGAAAACAAAAACAAAACCAACCAAACAGAAAATAACTATTACCTGAATTATTATGAAACTTCAGAGAAAACTACTTATTTGAAGAAAATAAAATACGATTTATGTTGTTGAATTTGCATTGCCAGAAAGTTTCCAGTGTCCTTACTTCAATTTTTTTTTCACCATCAAGTTTGGTCGGAATCTCGCAGCTCAGAGAGAAGTATAAAGGAATAATAAGATCTAGAGCAGTGCTTCTCGTATCATATGTGTGAAGAATCTTTTATTAATTTGTTTAATTTCCAGACTGACAGTTTTGTAAAATGCCTTATTAGAAAAAATTTAAAAAATAAAGAAATAAAAAGTCAAGCCCCAAATATTGTATTTTTAACACCCTAAAATTGCATTTCAATAAATGTAATCAAAGTAACATAACAGGAATAAAAGAATTACACAAACTGAACACATTATTCATTGAAATAAGTTTAGTTGCAATTAATATAGATAATTCTGTTAAACTTATGTCATTCTGCAATCATAATTGTTGTAAATTATGAAAAATAGCAATCTCCTATATTAGAATACCTCTAAGAGCACTTTAAACAAATGCCGTATTTATCAATATTTAAATATTTTAATGTGTCAAAAAGTTGCATCTTACCTATGGACTTTTCTGATCTGGACTGAGTAGGGGTGACAAAATGGCTCACAGGGCATGTGTAATATGTTTATATGATTTATTTTAATAATACTCATAGTAGAGAAACCTCTCAGAGATTTTTAAAGCAATTTTATTAAGCTCTGGATATTTATTTCAATGCTCCATCAATGACAGTTCCAACAAGTTAGCTTCTTAAGTTATAGTTATATTGAAATTATCTTTCAAAGGAAATGCACTAAGGATTTACTAGACTTTGAGGTTACAATTGCAGAACCAATCTTAAAATATACCATACTGTAAGGTGGTCCTACTGTGCATGACTAATGCTGGGGTCAGACTCAGGAAACCCTCATCAATTGTTAGAGAGCAGATCTCTACTCTGCTTAACCACAGGGGTGCACTGATCACACTTGGAGGTCCTGGCAATGTCGAATTGCATAGGAGTGTGTGCCTGAGTCTCAACTTTGATATTATTCCCTTTATCAAGTAATACTGGATTACAGAGCGTTCAACACAAAGAGAAATATCTTTCTGATTTTCGCTCCGGTTTGAGCATCTACCTTAATCATATTCACTAAATTAATGGAATTCTGCCCACATGTCTTTTACACAAAAGAACTGTAAATTTAAAATTCAGCCATGGTGTTATTCACTCACAAGTGCCCACATCCCAAGTTGGATCCACAAAGAAATGAAATACTCTGCATACTCAAACCCCCTTTGCCTTTTTTTTTCAGTTGATTTTCATATTTACGTTACCCATCAGAAGCTTAAGAGTTCTCGCTCTATGAAATTATGTTTATGACAGTGCTGTGAATTCTCAGGTGTTATTTACTGCAGCGTAGTTAGACCCCTCTCAATGCAGCTCTGGCTCTGGCAGAAATGCCAGCATTACACTGTAGCCCATGGTGGGCTCTACTATCCTCAGCATCACACAAGAGTCTGCAGTCACCACCTCCTGAGAGAGTCAGTCACCCTCAGCCTTGGAGCAGCAACTCAGCCTCCGCGTGCTACAAATCCCCGGGCCGGAAGTCCTGGCGCCAAGCCTGTGAGCTTCCCGGATGTTGACCTCCCCCGCAGTCCTTAAGTGACTCTGTCCTCGTGCCTGAAGGAACGGACTTTTAAACAGTCCCTTTGTCCAAAGAGGCAAGAGTTTTGCCCTTTGGTGGTGTGAACCTACACAACTCCCCATGCCCTGTGTTTTCCAGGTGAACTCGGAGACCAGGGGCTGTGATGTGAGCTCCAGGCCCGCTGGAGGAGTGGGAGGCTCTTCCTAGAATGTGGTGGTAGTGCTGACAGGTGATTGTTTGTCACTGCTGGTGAAAGAGCCATCAGAGCCCCTACTTTCTGAACCGGTAGTTCTGGTTTCCTCACAGACTTACGTGTGCGCTTGCAACATTGAAGTTTTCTTCTCTCCTGGGAAAAATACAGTATCTCACTGCGCCTCTCAGCAGTGCTTCTACCCCGTGACATCTCTGCCAGGGCTGAAGCTGAGCCTGGATAGGATCACCTGGCGCACGGGGATGGGACAGCAGGCACAAGGGAAGGAACCACTGTCCTGTGCTCCCAGGTGACCTTTTGCCAGGAGAAAGAGTCCTGCAAGGGAGCGGAAAAAGTCAAGACCTCCAGGAACACGTGTGTCTCACACCAGAATCTTTAATGCCTTCAAATCACAGACCAAGTTTCTTTTTCCCAGGGACTTGGGTGATGGCCAGGGTTTATTGACACACAAATGAAAACAGACCATTCTTTAAGTTCACTGAGGTCCTGAAACAATAATCTTCTCAAGATGCTCAATGTAAAGATTTTCTTTTTGGTGTGTTTCTTCTCTTAAGGCGATATTGATAAGTTTGAGATTGCTACTGGATTGCATTTGCTGCTGCTTTACGTTATTTTGCATGTAGGTTCATCAGGAGTATTAGTCTGCATTTCCTCTAAGCCCTAGGATTTTGATATCGATGATATGCTTACTTTAAAGCAAGTTGGGAATGTCCCTGCTCCCACTTTTTTTTTTTTTCACTTACTTACTGAAAGAGTTCATGTGAGATTGGTATTATTTCTCTCTCAAATGTTACAATTCACCAGCAAAATCTTGTGTACTAGAAGATTTCTTTGTAACATAACGTTTAATGACAATTCCTTCAATGAATTTTGAACTGTACAGATTTTCTATTTCTCCATGGGTCCAAATTGGTAAGTTGCGTTTTTCAAAAAATTTAAAGAGCAGTTTGTCCATTTCATCTAAGTTGTCAAATTTAGTGGCATAAAATTTTTCCTAATATTCCTTTAACTTTTGGTAGCCGTAGTATCTGTTATTTTTGTTTGTTTGTTTGTTTTTTTGAGATAGAGTCTCGCTCTGTCACTTAGGCTGGAGTGCAGTGGCGTGATCTTGGCTCACTGCAACCTCCACCTCCTGGGTTCAAGTGATTCTGCTGCCTCAGCCTCCCAAGTAGCTGGGATTACAGGCACGTGCCACCACATCTGGGTAATTTTTTGTACTTTTAGTAAAGATAGGGTTTCACCATGTTGGCCAGGCTGGTCTGGAACTCCTGACCTCAAGTGATCCACCCGCCTTGGCCTCCCAAAGTGTTGTAATTACAGGTGTGAGCCACCGTGCCCCTCCTGGGAGATTTTTAATTATGAGAAATGACCTTGTTTGAAAAAGCCAGTGACTGGTATTCAAATGTCATTTACTTAGAGCATTTGCAAATCAGTACTGGTGCTCACTGATCAGCTTGCTGCCCTTCAGCTGAGCCACCTCAGTTTTGTGCAACCACGTCAGGGTGGAGGAAGAATACTGTCAGGACTGGTTTACAGAGGGTCTGTGCATCCTTATTGCATGTGTAGCTTCTTAAGGTGACTATAGAATTTGAATGTATGTTTGCCTTATATTCCCTTTATTTTATCATCTTACCTCCTATTTTCTACTCTATCCCTCATAGCATATTTCTTGTTTGCTAATCCAGCTTCAAGTGCTTCAGGTTCCACTCAGCTTCTCTGAGGCGTACAGGGATCAAAATTTCAGTGCAAGCATGAGCCAGTATGACTCTGTCCATGGGAACCTCTGGTTTATGTGTGGCAGGAATGGCAGGGCTCCTGTAGCCCACATACCAAAGCAATATTTGATATGCAGAGCCCAAACAGACCCAAATTCCCCCTAGATTAATGAGGAATGAATAACTGTCTGAAGAGTTATGGGCAAGGATTCACAAATTTGCTAACACTAAGTCAAACTTATCATTAGAATGCTATCATTTTGCCTTTCCAGCCAATTATTTTTCACTTTACTTGTTATTTCCTGTCAGAGACTATCAGAATGCACTCCATGGGCCCGAGCAATTCCTTTCTCACTTATCACGTGAGTACTCCACTCAGTGAAACTGAAACCCCTCAAATTGTACCCATCTATTACTCACAGAGCCTGCACCTTGTGGGTAGTTAGCTAATTCTTCTACTTCTGCATAAGATGTTCTTTGCTGCTTTTGATTCTTGAGGACTTGCTCCTTAGCTTGTCTGGGCAATGTCTCTCTCTCTGTGACAGGTTTCCGCTCTTTCTTGAACATGTCAAACACTCAATAACCATTAAATGGATACCATCCCATGCTCAGGCTAGTTAGATAAGCTAATGGATATTTGACTTGGAAAGGGCATTGGGGTTGAAAGTCAGGAAACATGGACTTGTAGGCACAATTTTATTATTTCTGTATCCTTCCAGAGCCATCCTTCCTGAGCTATGAAACTGAGGAAGTGGGAGTGATTTAGGAGGAGAATTTCCAAGACCCATTTCAGACTTAAAGCAACTATTAGCATACTTTGCAATTTAAGATAGTACATGTGTCACAATTATTTTTACATTGTTTTGGCAAGGTACTTTATCAAAATTATATCCATAGTAGCAGATAAGGATGATTATTTGTTTCAACAAATTCCTAGAGAGATCACTGCACACAACACTACTGAATGATCATAGTTTTATATAATGAGAGAAAAAAGTTCAACTTTTCCTTTTCATTTTTTTCTACTTTTGTGTAGAGAAAGTATAAATAGAGGACACATTTCCTTGTTACCTTAAAGTAACATTGGTAATTGTTGTAGAAATTGGCTTTCTTTGTAGAAAAACAGATTTAATAAAGATCAAAACTACCTTAGAAAATTTCCTTTATCAACACTTTCATAAAAAAATCGCGTTAGTCAAATTTTCCAGTCTCCTAATGTAACGAAATGGTCCCTGTGGATTCCATTCCACTTTGATTTAAAAGGATATTAAAGAGGTAAGCATAATTCCTGCAACCTTACAAAGCCATTTAGTAATAAACAATTTATGCTAAAGTGGGAAACTCACATAAAAGAATCAATTTTTGATATGAAAAAGAATAACTTTGTAACATGCAGAAAGAATGTGACTTTAAAATTCTTGAAATTATAGTACAAAAGAAATCCTAAAGGGCCAAACATGGTATTCCTGATAGATAGCTACAGCAATAACATCTGTATGATAAAATAAATGTTATTTTTTGTGACAATGCATTTTCTTTTCCAGCTAGTCTGTACTCCATCACACATATGTAATGATTTCTGAATGTGTAATTGAATCATTCCTTGCTTGGCATATCATCCTGCCAGGAAACTTAGAAATATCAATATCTTTGTTGTGAAGTATATGAAAAATGGCAGTATAAAATCCTTTGTGATCTTAAACAAATATTATTTCCATATGTCTGTGTGTACATGTGTATTGCCAAATGCATCGTAGTAATTTATTTTCAAATGTTAGGAGCAAGGTAGAGACTTTATCATCACTTAGTCAAAGAACACGGTTACAATTCACACCACTATTTTAAAAAAACTTTTTTTTTTTTTTTTTTGAGACAGAGTCTCACTATGTCACCTAGGCAAGACTGCAGTGGTGTAGTCTTGGCTCACTGCAACCTCTGCTCCTGGGTTCAAGCAATTCTCCTGCCTCAGCCTCCCAAGTAGCTGGGGCTACAGGCACCTGCCAACACACCTGGCTAATTTTTGTGTTTTTAGTAGAGTTTCACTATGTTGGCCAGGCTGGTCTCGAACTCTTGACGTTGTACTCTTGACCTCGTGATCTGCCCACCTCAGCCTCCGAAAGTGCTGGGATTACAGGCATGAGCCACCGCGCCCAGCCGAAAATACATTTTGGATGCAGTATTCAGACTTCAACAACTAGAGCCTCATGCCATGCCATTAATTCAAATAATGTGGATGAACTGAATGGAATAGCTAATGTAAATTTATAGCAAAAGTGAATAAAATAATATGCTTCATAGTGTTTGCTTGCATCCAAAGACTCTAAATGGTTTACACTGAAGAAACGGGCAAGTTCATGGAAATACCAGTCCACATTTAATTCATATAAATGAATACTTGGAAAGTGTTAGAGGTGAAAGATTTTAGAAATTTGCTTTACTTTAGGATAGTACTCTATTCTTACCATATCATGGTCACTTTTTTTTCTCTGAATCATCCATGTATCCTTTATAGATGTGCACTGCTGCTCATTTGGAGGTTTCCATAAAGACAATGAGGATAAAGAAGAATGTATTCACTCTGGCTAAATAAATTCTTTTGATGATGTGTCAGTTTGTCCTTGTCTTCTAGAAAATGACAGTACATTAATATTAGTATGTCATAAATTAGTATTGTTGCATCTTTTTTTTAACAAAAAGGTTCAAAATGGTCTTTTTAAAACTTTTTAAATTAGAAAATATTACCATATAGCCTTGTCAATACTGTAAGTTTTTTTTATAAACCTGCTTTTACATACACAGGAAAACAATGAACTAAGTTCTGAATGTATCATCTACAATACAAAAGGAATTGTAGCTTATGGCTGGTATAATATTTTGCTGTTATTTCCTCTAATTTCTACTCCGAAATAGAGTCACAAGTTCTTTATAAAAACATCTTTGTACTCTAGATTCCAACTCTAACATGTAAAGAGTTTTGAAGTCATCAACCTTATCCTTACAACAGGAATAAAGCTGAAGACACTGAAAACCAACAACTTTTCTGGGACCCTTCAGACAACTGCAGTCACAAGGCAAACTACCATTTCGAAATACGGAGACAGAGGAATACAAAGTACAACTGACATAAGCTTATCTGCAGCAGTAACCACGGAACTAAAAACTGGATGGGTCACCTGAATGGTAATTCAGATAAATTGCTGTAAGTTGAGTGTGACATAGCTGAAGAATAAAAAACTCCTTGGAGCCACAGTCTTAGGAGGGTTTCTGCATATTCAGAGGCTTTTACCTCCAAGAACCCCACCAAGTTCTCATTGTGAAGAGCCGAGAAAAATCATCTCATGTCTTTGGCAGGAGGAGGAGAAAAGTAACCACTTTGAAATATGACCGTTTTTTTCTTGTAACAAAGTCCTGTGCTCCACTGAAAAAGATTTTATCAGAGCCTTATCTTGTGTCGACAAAAGGGCAATTACCCAATTCTAGCCACTCATAGCCTTTCTGTCTTACCTAAGTGGGGAGGAAAAAAAAGGTAAAAGCACTTGTGAAAGTCACAGCCCACATAGAAAGACCTGCTAAAAAACTGAAATTTAATCACAAGATTACAGCATTCTCTTTTCTCCCATTCCTTGCTACCAAATTAATGAGGATCTAGTATAATAACAGTGGATCTGTAGCCAAAAGATCTGAAAACTTTAGACTCTATTTAAGAAGGAGCTCTTAGGGAAACCTAAAGACAACACCAGAGACAAAAACAAGGACATTAAAAGAATTGAAAGAGTCTGACACGTACAGCTACAGAAAACATTGGGCACAGCCCAAATCCTAGGCAGGTTAAGATACAACCTCACACTAAAGGCCTATGTGTCTCATTCTCTTTTCCAAATATATGTATATAGCTTTTAATAACAACAAAAAATTTCAAGGCGTGCTAAAAAGTAGGAAAAACACAGAAAATACAAAGCAAGCATTAAACCAAGACTCAGATATGACAGAAATGTTGGACTTAGAGATGGAATGTAAAATAACTATGATTCGTATTTTAAGGGTCCTAATGGAAAAAAAAAGTAGACATTATGTAAAAACGGAGATAATGTAAGCAGAAATTTGACATTGAAAAATAGACATAAGAACCAAGTTAGGATTAAATATTAGGGTCCACCTGTTGCTAAAGCCCTAAATTGATCCTGGATCATGTACAGATCTCCTTTAATTCCACTCAATCCTGTACTTTGGGGCTGCATGTGTAGCGAGAGTTGGGTCTATAGAACTGTATAGGATATAGTTAATTTGCAGCTGGGCTAGAACAGCCCTGTGCTTATCTCTGGGGAACATGGAAATCTAGTGCTGACTCTTGGCCAAGATAAGGGCAGTGGAATAAATAATCATTTATAGAGTGGAATTTGAACTTTGAAACTTCTGTGGTGGCACTCAGGCCCAGCTTAATTATTGATGGCTTTCACCAGCATAATTAGCTAGACAGCCATTCTTGTCTATAAAATCAAACTGTTAGGGAGCTCCCCCCTAAACCCAGGTTTCTTGTACAAATCTTGTCATCTAATTTGAAGGCAAAGTATTTCTTTGTGGGCATAAGGATGACCCTGAAGAACTATGTCTGGGAGAATCTAAGGGCTCTGATACTCGCCGGCATTATTTTGCACTCTATCTCTTGCACTCTATCCTTTGGCTTGAATACTCTGTGGGATCTTATAAGTCCTTTCAATGATCTGATCAATGAACTTTGTAAAAATAAATATTTTCCAGGCTAATTGGAAGCTCACAGACTGTTCATATCCTCTCACAATATTCAAACTGGTGAAATCTTCATACTGACAAACCATCAAAATTGTTTAGGGAGATTAAAAAATGCAAATTTTGGAGCTTCATTAGAACTAGAATCAGAAGCTCCAGGGTAGAGCCTGGGAACTTGTATTTGTGGAACTCTGCCTAGATTGTCCTGATGATTAGCCAGTTGTGTGAACCACTGACCCAAACCCTGGAGCCCCTCAGTTACCCTCAAGCTCCATTAAGGGTGTCATGTAGCACGAACATGTTTTGTCTGCTGGGAAACCACATGGGTTAAAAAGTACAGTATAAATGAATTGAAACCAAAGAAAATGCTGGGTTAATCACTTAGTGCATACTGTTTTTTAAACTTTTACATTAAATTGCTTGGCATGACATAATGTGTATAAATGTTGCAATCAACCTCTAAATACGAATACTGTAAAAATTGTTACAAATATTGTCCAAACTAGTAGAAAGGAAATATAACTATTATACAATGATATAGGTCATATCTTACAACCAGGAAAAGCACTGTGTCTGAGAGATAATGGTGTATACAATTTAGAGCCATGGCAGCTATCCTAGGCTTGTAACATCAATGGTGGCCCAGAAATAATTTTGGGACTTTTTTTTCTCATCATGGCAAAGAGCCTGCTTTCAGGAACCAGGTTTCAGGAGCATTTATCCCACCACTGACAATAGGTCAGACATTTCTAAAATGACTTTATTTTTCAGAGGTACATTTCTGCTTCATTTTGTTTCAGTTTAAATGGTAGTATGATGAGATACTTTTATTTACAATTGTCCCTTGATATCCATGAAGGATTGATTCCAGGATCCCACGTGAATACCAAAATTCAGGAATTCTCAAGCTCCTGATATAAAATGGCCTGGTATTTGCATATAACCTACCACCTTATATCCTCTGATATAATTTAACTTATCTCTAGATTACTTATAATACCTAATGTAAATCCTATGCAAATCATTGTTATACTGTATTGTTTTGGGACTAATGACAAGGCAAAAGTTTGCACATGTTCAGTACAGATGCAATTTTTTTCTGAATATTTTTGATCCATGGTTGGTTGAATCCACAGGCACGGAACCCTCAGATGTGGAGGGCTGACTGTATTTATTTTTATTTTCTGTTTTGCTGAAATGAGCAAACAGAGAAGGGAGAACATAAGCATTAATATCTGAATAGCAGTTAAGTGCTGTGATTAAGAGCCTTGATTTTAGACCTGCCTGCAGGCTGTGTAATTCAAGTCCTAGCATTGTTACTTATTGCTGTGGGACCTAGGACAAAGTTCTTTTTCCTCTTCCTGTCTTTCTCACCTCAGATGCAAGATGCAAACAAGATCTCATGTTTTTTTCAGGATTATATGACTTAAAAATATACAGTGTTTTGAAAGCAATGGTAATTATTTAGTAATTACACAGTAATAGCTACTTCAGTAAGTGTTAGCTTTGTAATAATTATTGATGCAGCCTCTCCCATGTTTAACCACAATCTCCCTTACTCCTCCTCCCTCTCCAAACTATTTTGATTACTCCTCTCCTCCCCTCCAAACTATATTTGATAGTTAATCTAGCCAGTCTATACAATACAAGGTGTACTTGAAACTAATTCCAAAAAAGCCATAAAGATGAGGGCCAAAAATGAACAAACCTGGCAAAAGGAAAATATTCCATTCCTAAAAAAAATATAATACTTTTAGTCTCTCTTACAAAGTGGAAATGCAAGAAATCTCTCTTATGATTGAGTTAGATATGAGCATCTATAATTCTAAGACATATTTATTTTGATGGGTTTTGTTGGTCTTTGTGTACAGGTAGGTAGAAAGAAACTATTTTTGATGAAGAACTGAAGTATTATTCTCTGAGAAATAATTCTGAGCCAGGACTGAGAATCTAGTTAGTCTGTGGCATTTGAGAAATAAATTTGGGTTTTAAAAACATGAATTATAAATGTTTACATTTCAGATTCTGGGTATAAATTTGAAGCTATAGAAAGAACCAAAAGTGAAATAAAAGTGGTAGTAGTTCATAATTTGCTCTAATTACATATATCAAATCAATGGCCTGGTAGGAGGCAAGAGGGTTCACTCAGAAGATTTAAATTAACAATGGTTTATTAAAGAGGAGCTATTTACAGATCTGTGAACGCGGTTCAAGGAATGAACAAGGCACAGTGAGACACTCAGCTGCTGGAGCCAGGGAGGGAAGGGCAAAGAGACAGAGAAAAAGCCATGGAAGCCGACCCCCCAGCAGCTGCTGCCAACTGCAGGTGTGCAGGAAGTGAGTGCTGGTGTGTGGGAGGAGATGGCAGAGTGGTGATGATACCCAAACTGCCTTCTTCTTTTTCCTTCTACTTTATTACCCCCTCCCTGACAACACCTCCCATTAGTGACCCAACAAGAAGCCAGAGAGTTAGGAAGCAGCCCACATAGGGCACCAAGTCAGGTAGATGAATAAGAAATAAACTTCTCATCCTTCTGAGATTCTACTAGCAGTATCATTGACCCCTGTTTGTGGCTCAGATAGAGACTTTGGATTTAAGGGAAACTACATTATTCTAAGGTATAGCTGTTCCTGCCCTGTGTATTTATCGTACTTTAAATCCTTAGCCAAACTGGAATTTAATCTAATGTTACATTGGAGGTGTGTCTGTTGCACAGGAACAGTCCAATCCATATGGGTAAAAAATTGATATAAATAAATCCATGGGAATGGTTGGTTAAGCACTTAATATATCCTTAAAATTTAAAGAAAAAATTTGCAACTAAATTTAAATCACTGTATTAAAGTACAGTGCTATAATCTTGTTGATAATTTAGGGGAGTGTTCAGTGGCTTGAGTTTTGCTCAACAAGAGATTTTCTTGGTAGCTCTTACTAATCTACATTATTTCTCTTCTGGCCTTTTCAGGCATATGACAATCTCAAAAGATTGTTTTTCTAAATACAAGAAAACTCTACCACAGTGAAGAAAAAAAGCATGGATTTCGGAAGTAGAAACCATAGGTTTGACACTAACTCCCACACACATGCAATCTTTGGAGAATTGTTTACAGTTTTATAATATCAATGTCATCTACAAAAATTTAAAGAACTCAACTTTACCTCTAGGGCTGTAGTTAGGATTAAATAAGGTAAATTATATAAAAATGTCTACTGCAGTGCCTAGATCGTAGCATGTCTTCAAAAAATTTTCTTTCTTCTGACAAAATTTTCTAATCACCAACTTTAGGCCCTTTGTCGGAGAATATACTTCAAATTAGAACATGAAGTCTTCTAAATTGTGCCTATGTCTGGGTAGATGCCGCATAACTATAATGCTGTATTGAACAGAATTGAATCTTTGCCCCAAAACATAAGATTTTTGCTTATAGTAAAATGGAATAAACGTATATGCACATAAAAATATAATCTACATATGAGTAGGAAGAAAGTAAGAGCTGTGGGATATTATAGTACAGGGTGAGTATCAAGAGCTAACAAGATGGTGAAGCCCTCACAAAAGAGATGAGGCTAAAGCTGGGTCTAGAAATTTTGGGAGCATCTGGACACACATACCATATAGGGAAGGTTATTCCGGACCTGGGGAATTTCCTAAGCAAAGTAGCAGAGAAGAGTAAGCAAGCTATGTTCCGACAAATTAATAAATGAGGCCGACTTGAAAGGCAGGTTCATGGAATACAGAGTAAGAGTGGCTGCCTGGTAAATAAGAATTGGTTTGGCCAGGAGTGGTGGCTCATGCCTGTAATCCCAGCACTTTGGGAGGCTGAGGCAGGTGGATCACAAGGTCAGGAGAACGAGACCATCCTGGCCAATATGGTGTAACCCTGTCTCTATTAAAAATACAAAAATTAGCTGGGTGTGGTGGCGTGCCTGTAATCTCAGCTACTTGGGAGGCTGAGGCAGGAGATCGCTTGAGCCATGGAGTCGGAGGTTTCAGTGAGCCGAGATTGCACAACTGAACTCCAGTCTGGTGACAGAGTGAGACTCTGTCTAAAAAAAAATACAAATAAGAATTGGTTTGAGGATTACCTCAAGTGCTTAATCAGTTTGGATTTGAAGGTCTTGGAGCATTTTAAGTGATAGATAAAATAAGTATTTTAAAAAATTAGTCTTGGGAAGAATTGATTTGGTCTAAGTTATAATCTATGAAAATGACAATGTATGAAAGTTATAATGTATGAAAATCTTTTGATAAAATCTTAGCATTAATTGAAAATATCGTGTATGTTTTCTTGTCATGATATGTCTAAATTAGGAAAGTATTGTTTCTTGTCAACATAAACTTAATAGCATCTGATATTTGAGACTTATTGGTTAACTTTGAAATCTTCATGACCATTTTTTCTGGCAACTAGAGCTAAAGAGACAATTGGCTCATAGGGCAAAAAATGAATGGAATTTAAGAGGAGAGGAAGGAGCTAGGATTTTGGATACTCTTTTCATCCCTCATGAATATTGGAAAACTACATTATTTTGGAATGGATCTTTGGCATCAAACATAACTTAACTTTAATTTTGACTCTATAATTTTTTGCCTATCTTGATGTAGCTACTTCTATCAAAGTTGATTTCCTCATCAGGAAATGAAAGGAAATTATGCCTGCTTCTCAAGATCATTATATTAAATGAGATACACATGTATGCCACAATGCCTGGCAAATACTAGATGCTCAACTGATGTTATTTAGTTTTATTGTTGTTTTTGGTAAATGATGATATCAAGTGCAAAGGTCAGGTGTAGAATACTCGCATAATAATGGTTGAACAAATTCTTATGATGACAATCATTAGCTGCAGTTATTATTTTTCAAATCTCTAATAAAGAAAAGTGAAATTGTATGGGTCAAGAAAAGCCCTGGTTGTCACCCTTAGACTCCTTTGGCTTTGAATTCATTACCTGGTGATCTCTCTTCCCATTAACAGTTCTATGGCTCTTATTCTGGCTGGGGGAAAGGGCATTGGTACAACCCACAATACAGGCATATCTTCTTTAATATAAAACTTGTATGTAGGAGCTATTTCTCACCACCTCCTTGAATTTGAGAGTAACTTCAGGCTTATCATTTTTCCAGCCTGGGAACCCAAGGTGAGAGATTAAGTGCTTTTGTCATTATTTCTTGGAGAGATAGGGATGTTCAGCCTCCTGAACTGTGAGCCAGAGCCTTTTTATATGGAAAGAGCATTTTGATGTGAATTGTATTTTGTGAAATATGAATTTCAGCACCAAAATACTGTAGTCCTCACTGTTAACCTCTTGTTGAACATTAAATCAAATTATTGTTACTGGGAAAACAACATTACATTACAAAGCAGAGCCAAGATTCTCAGGTTTACAAGCTTCATGTGCTAATTACGTACTGCTGCCGACAGCATGGGTGAGGCTCTAAGGACATTTGGTATTCTAGAAGCTTATTTTATGGAGCCAAATTTAATCAGAATGCGGGTCACAAAAATGGATCGTGACGTTAATAATCTACTTTATTAGAGTCCAAGTTGTTCATTGAGTGAGTGAGAGTAATATTGTACAAGGTTTTTTTCCCCAGAAATATTATTTTTCCTTACCTCCCCCAAGCAGTTCTGAATTGACCTTGGCAAGGGAAACTAAAAACTCATTTAGGCCTGACAGAGAAGAGCTATGCCCTTCCAGGTGCTGAGAGTATTGTTTGCTGGCTTTGAACACTAGATGGCAGAAATGCTCTTGTTAAGATTTGCCGAGTTGTCAAGGAGAGCAGTTTTATTGACAGCAATGATGAGCTCTGTTAATTAGTCACCCATACAAATGAAAGCCACACAGGATGCTCTAATCGAAAGGGACATGTACTTTGCAGTCCATAGGGAACTAGTTTTTACAATATGAATGGTTTGGCCAAGGATGCTTTTTATGAGGCCTGCCTATTCATTTCAGTAATGGAGTGGAGTCATCTAGGGCTCTGCTGCCCATTCATTAATGGGGAGTGTTAGGAGAAAAAGGAAATATGGATTTAAACCCTGACAGATCATTGTATTTGCTACTGAAAATCTCTACATATGAGTTTTGGTGCCCAAGAAAAGACTGAGAGAAATAGCTTACTGCAATTTTTTCTCTCTCATGATTTAGAGGAATGATTTTCTTCACAGCAGAGAAACCTAATTAAAGAATGGACCTCAGTAATGATCTAATAACCAGAATCTTGTCCAAGTGGTACTCAATTATGTTACTGTGCCTCAATATTATCTCTGGTACTTTTTTGAAAAAAAAATGTAAGTGTCTGGTTATTACTCTAGCCACACAGAGTCAGAATCCCTGGAATATCTATATTTGGAAAGGTATGTGGATGATTCTGAAGTGCAGAATTTTTATCCTTGAGTAATATTTTTAATTCCAGAATCAGAGTGAACCCTCCATATGCTAAGTGCACTCAAAGGACCCAGTCTCCACAACAAACAATTTTCTCTCAGCCTAACTGTAATGTGAATGTCTTCTCACTGGCCACTGGTTTGTATCAACGACTCCTGGGATAAAGTGTAACAGTTGTATAGAATGTAAGTCATTAGCAGATTTTAGCTTTATAGATTCAAATAATTTGACAGGTTTTTCAAAAGTGGTGAGTAAAGCACTGACTTAAAGCACTGAATTTCTCAGGGTTGAGAAAAGATTTTGATCTTAAATTTTGAGAAATACAGGGCTGAGTAGCCTATGGCACTGACACCACTAGTCACCTGGAAGGCAACATGTGAAAGGGCTGGGGTTGTTATCAGGAAGGTGATGGGCTCTTGAACAGGAATTTGGAGGATACTTAAAAAAAGTCTTTGTCTGTTTTCCGACTCTACCATGGGCTGGCCAGGCTCTCTGCTGAGTATGAAAGAGCCCATTGAAAAGATATAATTTTAAGGACAGGAATGGAGAAGGTAAGTCCAGTGGTTTCAATGGTACATGTAATCTCTGGGTGATTATAGAACAAAAGTCAAATCTTCTCATGCTGAACATTCACTTTTTTTTTTTTTTTTTTTTTTTTTTGAGACGGAGTCTCGCTCTGTCGCCCAGGCTGGAGTGCAGTGGCGCAATCTCGGCTGACTGCAAGCTCCGCCTCCCGGGTTCACGCCATTCTCCTGCCTCAGCCTCTCCGAGTAGCTGGGACTACAGGCGCCTGCCACCACGCCCGGCTAATTTTTTTTGTATTTTTAGTAGAGACGGGGTTTCACCGTGGTCTCGATCTCCTGACCTCGTGATCCGCCCGCCTCGGCCTCCCAAAGTGCTGGGATTACAAGCGTGAGCCACCGTGCCCGGCCACATTCACTTTTCTTTGTGTACAGGTTTTGGGGTTTTAGGAGTTGCTGGCAAGACTCTAAGACATTGAAATGAAAGGTTAAAAAGTGAAAAGTTTTATCAATCAGTCAAATATGTGTGAGCCCAGTCTGCTTGATTATACTTTTCTTGTCGAGTTGATCTGCTATTTTAGTGTTATGAAGGCACAGTTTAAATTGCCACTCGATTTAAGTAGATTGTGTCTAACACTAGTCACTTCAGTGAAAAAAAATCAGTTGAACTTATTATTTGATGCCATGAAATACCAAAAACTCCTCTGATTTACTTAGCTTTTGCTTTTTAAGTACTGTGTTAGCAAGGAAGCCCTAGCTAATCTGCTATGAAAAAATATCCAGAGAAATACCATTTTCCATTTTGGAGAAAAAACATATTTATTAACTATGAATTAGCAAACTACTCCTCTATTTATTCATTAAATATTACCAGAATCTTTTTCTCTTAACAGCTGTAGTAACATATTCATTATTATAACTTCATGAAAAGTAAACACTGAATTCAAGAAATACAATAAATGTCTATGCCAGAATACATTTTGTATTCTTAGCTTGATCAATGTCTTAAATACCTGCTTTAGAAAACAGACTTGATCGACTTTCCAATATTTACAGTGATCTTGATGCAGTTCATACATAATGGCTAGATTTCAGAAACAGTAAAAGGGAGAATAAGATGTACAGGCAAGTTTCCTCACTGAAAAAGATATTCATGTTTTCACAGCAGCCTGACTCTTTAAGTTTTGCAGATTACTACTATGCAGGGCATAGAATTGGAGTGAGTAGCCGGGCGCGGTGGCTCACGCTTGTAATCCTAGCACTTTGGAAGGCCGAGGTGGGAGGATCACGAGGTCAGGAGATCGAGACCACGGTGAAACCCCGTCTCTACTAAAAATACAAAAAAATTAGCCGGGCGTGGTGGCGGGCGCCTGTAGTCCCAGCTACTCCGAGAGGCTGAGGCAGGAGAATGGCGTGAACCCGGGAGGCGGAGCTTGCAGTGAGCCGAGATCGCGCCACTGCACTCCAGCCTGGGTGGCAGAGCGAGACTCCGTCTCAAAAAAAAAAAAAAAAAAAGAATTGAAGTGAGTAATCCTCCTCATTCACTGATTCTGATTCAAAACTTTTGCTGAAACCTAAAGAAACATACATTTCCCAAGCTATATTTTTTTATTGCAGGCCTGTATAAAGTCTGCAATTATTTCTCAGGGGGAACCTGTCATAAATACTACATTGGAAGTTAGTCCAACATTTATAGCTTTAGCTTGGAGTTGCAATTGCTGGCAATATGTAAACATATTTGCCATTAGTGTTGAATAATGCTCCCTCACAGTCACAGAGAACATTATTCTGCATTTGTGCTTCTTAATCTTGTTGAATAAGAACATTGCAATGCAAGAAGGCTCATTGGCTAGTGTGGAAGTGGCAATGTGTTGCTCTTGAAAACTGGCTTGTAATTTTGTCTGAGTGAGCTGTTTTTATTAGTATGGTCACTGAAAGTTTAGAATCAACAGAGAGTAAGCAACCATTGGTAAATGAAGCAGATGATAAACCCTTATTTAACTCTCCATTTATTATTTGGTTACTGATTTGCCTGCTTGTACTAAAAACAAAGATTTACTTTACTCAGGAAGGAAATAAATTTCTCTCTTGTTTTTTATTTCTGTTAAATAATCAGTTATGAATAAGGGGCATCAGGTCAACATTTCATATATGCTAATAGTTGATTGGATAAGAGAGTTCTTTGCTTTAGACCGTCACCTTTCATTTCTAAATGAAAGGTGCTTTCAAAGACTGGCTGCCTGAAATAACATGTGATGAATTTACATTACTCTATGGTTTCTTCAGGTAGGTGTGAATGCTTCTTATCAGGTGTGCCAATAAGTCATTTTGTCAAATGTGTAATTAAAACGTCAATGGAGTGAATGAACTCTGTGTAAATATTCAGCTCATCATGTAGTAGCAGGTAATAGAATCACTATTTTGCCAGATTTGAGCTATAGTGGTTGGGTCGATGGACACTTTGAAACAGGAGAAAATCACTAACATCATTTGACATCATTCCACTTGGAAGTGGAAAAGTGATTCTATGTAGGGAAGACCTCTCTCACTCATTTCAGCCATCCTTAAATCATAGCATTATATGTCCTTGGAACAACTTTGTGTTCAGTTTTTGCAGTAAAGTCAGATAGACTTAATGTCCTTTTAATTACCTTATGAATTTCAGGTAGCAGTTGTAAATTGATGTCTTAATATTTACTGTTAGGGAAGTTTTGTTTACCCCGAATACTTCTGGTCTGCAATTTTTAAAAAAAGTTATTGGTCATTCCCAACACTTATAATTCATACATTTATAATTAAGTCCATGTTTTTGGTTTCTTTAAAATAATGAACAATATGACAACACTGGCTCTGTGTTTATACAAATATAGATTGGAGTTACATGGCAGCTGCCACATTTAGACAGAAGAAGAAAAATTCTTCGGTCTGCCACATTCTCCTGTCTTTCTTAATTTTTGCTCTGAGAGTGCTAGCCTCCATTTCTTATCATGCTTGCATTGTTGTACTTGTGATAGTAGAGCTAAAAGGGAAATAAAATATTTCCCATAAAAATTGCTCATCAGAAATGGGAAAATGAAAGCCAGAGAGAGAGGGTCATATGTTTTCAGAAATAGTCATGGGATTTTCTTGTGAAATCTATTTTTTCTAGATTTCTTCCATCTACTAATCTATGAGGCAAAAATATCCACATTCAAAACCCGTTCCAGGCTGCTTTGCTCCATGTTTCAAACCTTCTTCCTCCTCCCATGTTTAGTTTGGAGACCACCGATATCTTGCTTTGTGGCACTGATACCTCATAGACTCTCAGGGACACGATTGCTCTTTCTAACTATAAGAGGTACTGATGACAACTGTCAAAGCTCTTCCAGGATGCTTAGTTTTTCTTTTCTTAGTTTTGTATATTTTCAAAGAAAATCTGTGATTTTTCACCCTAGCATAGAGCAATTTATACCCTGATTTTGTTTTACAAATTACAGAGCTGATAGACATAATAGGCAATCCTTTTGTGTGTGTATGTGTGTGTACAGTATTTCATGATTCTTTACCTATCATTCCTGGTCTCTCTAGAAACTGTATTATGATCATATAGATTCTGGAACCAATCAGAGGTAGACTTCTAGTTCAAATGTTGCTGAAGACCTGAGTTCAGAGAAGAAAGATGGGCAAAATTATAATCAGAGAGAAATGCTACTTCTGTTATTTGTGAGAATTGTAATAGTGCAAGGAGTGAGATTAAGATGTTATTTAAAAAGGAAAAAAAATATGGTTAATGTAGTCCAAGTTCCCGAAGAGAATATATACTGCCAGAGTAAAAATAATAGATGTAAAGGCATTTTCCATGATGCACTGAACTTTGCCTGAAAACACGGTGTAGAACTTGATTATATATACAGAAATTATCTGTCTATGCCAAGGACAGGCTTGGGGCTCTCTTACCAACGTAGCATTTATATATGTAGTCTCATCTACTTCCTTCTTCCCAACCCCATCACTGACTCTAGATCTTCCTGCTTTCACGGCAAGGTCAGAGATAACTAGAGAAGCAGCAACAGCAACTCTCAGGTCCATTTTTCATCACCAATGAAATGGAATAAAGCAGGTGTAAAAGGAAGAAGGCAGCCAAGTAAAACAGATGACCAGGTTTTTAGCCTGTCTCTGCCTTACTTCTCAGGCTTCATGGAGCAAGTATCAGGTGAATATATCTTTATACACATGATATTTAACAACTTTGAAAGATGTACATCCCAGGGCATCAGTCTAATCCATAGACAAACTCCTTCCCTCTGAGGATGAATTAAGTGCAACCTCTGCAAAAACAACAACAACCCTAAGTTTAACTTGTGTGTGTGTGTGTGTGTGTGTGTGTACACACACCGATTATAAATTATATTGATATAAAGGATGTATAAGACTCAATTTCTAAATAATAAGAAAATATATGGTAGTCTCCATTATAAATTCCGCATTGCCAGTTGATTCTTATAGATCATTTTCATTGATTTTTGCCCAACTCTTGTATCTGTAGTGAAACTATGGTTGCAATTAATGGATGAGTATAGTTCTGACATAAATGTTGGTTGTAATTCTTATTTACCTTAATGAGTAAGATGACAAGGAAACAACAAGGATGTATACCCATACTTCACTAATGTGTCATGGAAGTGAGTGGCTTTGCTGAATCAAAATATAATTTTTGAATACAGTACAACAACATTCTCAATGTTTTGTGCTATTTATAATGTAAGAGCTGCATATACAACAAATTTTTTAACTTCAATAAGCAGTATTAACATCTTTTCCATCTATATTTCCAGTCAGGAATAAATGACAGTCTGTGTGATAGTGCTCAGCACACAGCCTAGCAGATACTAAGTACTTATTCAATGGTAGATATTCCTCCTCTTCTTTCCCCATGTCCTCAAAACCAGCTCACCAAACAGCATCATGAAACGTGCACCAGGAAATAGCAAAGCCAGCATGTCAGTGTCTTAGTCTGTTTGCTGCCACTATACCAGAATATCACAGATTGGGTAACATAACAAGGAGGAAAATGTGTTTCTCACAGTTTTGGAGACTGGGAAGGCCAAGAGTACTGCATCTTGTGAGGGCCTTCATGCTGTGTTATCCCATGGTGGAAGACAAAGCAGAAGGTGAGACAGAGAGAGGCCAGGGCATAGGAGATTGTGAGATGCCGGAGCATAGGAATATCTTCTTCATTCCTTCATTCTTTTTTTAAATAATATAATGTGTGTGTTTACTAATTTATTATTAAAAATCAAGAAAATAAGTTGCAGAATTGACATTGTTTGTTTATTTCCCTTTATTTCTTGTTTAATATAACTGTATTTCAGGCATCCTTTGTTTACTCCACAACATAGTTACTTTTTTCCTCTTTGAGAAGAATTTTCTAACATGTTGTAATTTAAATGTAGCGCTAAGAAGCAAAACCCTTTCAATTTTATCTTATAGCTTTCAGGATGATGTGATCTTTCTACATAAAATCCGTGCTGGTGTTTCGCAAGCTGTTATCAGCCAAGAGCTAGAGTCAAAAGTAAGGGGATAAAAAAATCTCTTAGATATTATGACAGAATTGAAGTGACGATAATGTTCATATACATAATGTTCCATGCAGATTTCCTGATGTTATCCTTGTATTAGGAGGAGATGTATTTTTACCTCCTGTCACTCAATCTTTCAGATTACTTTCAATCAGAAGGAAATATCAGTTAAATTGAGATCATAGAGCAGGATATTTATTTAATTGGAATCTTATCACTGAATGTGGCTGGTGCTTTCTAATGTAGTTAGAAGCAATGGTATGAACTATATACCTCAAAGGAATATTCAGCTTAGCATTTCAGAAATTCCGCTGTCTTGTCCTGTTGGCTGAGTGAAATATATATGTGTGTGTGTGTGTGTGTGTGTGTGTGTGTGTGTGTGTGTATCTCCATGTTTTGCCTTTGATTCTGGGGGAAAATGTGTACTTTTAAGAATTCTATGCATTTTTTATAGTACACACTTTCCAGTTATATGATTCTGATTATATGGAGACTGCATTTTTTTCATTGTTGTGAGCTGTTTTACAACTCTTCAAGTTTTAGATGGAAATGTAAATAATTGTTGTCTATAGTAAAGCAAATAACCTGGTTCAGTGGAGGGACAACCTCACTCCCTCTGTGGAAGAGAATATTTTGCATCTGTCTGTAAATGCATGCCAATATTCCTGGCTTATAAATGTCCCTATCTTTGGATTTACCTTTGGACTGGCTTTCTCATTTAATAATGAATTCAATAAAATCACTGGCATGTGTTCATTTTTTATCTATATGACAATCACGATTTACCTTTAAAAAAATTTGTTCATTAGCAATCCCAGTATCTCAACAATGGAGCTAGAGAAGCAATCTCTTTCCTTTTCGCTGTATTCCATTTCATTCACTAACATTTAGAAACAAGTAATAACTTATTTTGCTTTTGTCGTGAGGGCTATGGTACCACAATACATTTTAAGTGAAGGGTACCAAAGGCTGTCTAGGTAATTCTCTAAAAATCATTTGTAGCACATTTAACAAATAATGGTAGCAAAGAATGTGGCCAAAAATGGGCTATTTGGTAGAGTTTAGGCCTTACAGAGTAAGGCAGATATTTCAGGTATTAAATAAATTCACTGATGAACATGGCATATATTAGGAGGTTGATTTCTGTAAGCAGCTTTATAATTTTATGAGCTTCAAAGTAAAATCAGCTACTTTATTTGCTGGAAGTTTCTTTATTGCTGTTTAATACAAAAGATCAATTATGAATAGGATTCTCCTCTACGATGGAGCTCTATTAGTTTATTTCAAAGAGGGTTAATACAATTATAAATTAATTTTGTAAGCACCATTTCTTTAATGCCAGTTAAAGCTATTATTACCTGGAAAAAGATCAGGGTCTTTTAAAAGTGTTCAAAATAGTAATATCCAAAGGAGAAATACTGATGAATTTTTAAATATCTTCATTCATTTACCTTTTTTCCAGGAGAGGAGCCAGAGCCTTGAGGGATTTAAAATCATTCTTTTGGATTTCCTAATAAAATGGCATATCTGTGTATGTCTGTGTTGTCTGTCATTTGGCAAACTTTTCCCACAGGAAACAAAAAAGAAAGTCAGAGCTAGTTTATATTCTGAATTGTAATAGTCAAGACCATGCTTAGAAACATTTTTTGTTCTGGTGGAACTCCAGGAAAAGCTTTCTAAGTACATTTTTTTCTTTCTTTTTTATTTACTTATTTTTTTTCTTTATTTCTTCTTAAAAAAAATGGGATACATGTACAGAACATGCAGGTTTGTTACATAAGTGTATGTGTGCCATGGTGGTTTGCTGCACCTATTGACCCGTCCTCTAAGTTCCCACCCCTAAACCCCCATCCCCCAACAGGCCCCGGTGTGCGATGTTCCCCTCTCTGTGTCCATGTGTTCTCATTGTTCAACTCCCACTTATGAGTGAGAACATGCAGCGTTTGGTTTCTGTTCCTGTTTTAGTTTGTTGAGGATGATGGCTTCCAGCTATATCCATATCCTTGCAAAATGGCTGCATAGTTTTCCATGGTGTATATGTACCACATTTACTTTATCCAGTCTATCACTGATGGGCATTTGGGTTGGTTCCAAGTCTTTGTTATGGTAAATAGTGCTGCAATAAACATATATGTGCATGTGTCTTTATAGTAGAATGATTTATATTCCTTTGGGTATATACCCAGTTATGGAATTTCTGGGTCAAATGGTATTTCTGGTTCTAGATCCTTGAGGAATTGCCACACTGTCTTCCACAATGGTTGAACTAATTTACATTCCCACCAACAGTGTAAAAGTGTTCCTATTTCTCCACAGCCTTGCCAGCATCTATTGTTTCCTGACTTTAATAATTGCCATTCTGACTGGTGTGAGATGGTATCTCATTATGGTTTTGATTTGCACTTCTCTGATGATCAGTGATGCTGAACTTTTTTTCCTACATTTGTTGGCCGCATAAATGTCTTCTTTTGAGAAGTGTCTGTTCATATCCTTTGCCCACTTTTTGATGGGTTTTTTTTTCTTGTAAGTATGTTTAAGTTACTTGTAAATTCTGGATATTAGACCTTTGTCAGATGGGTAGATTGCAAAAATTTTCTCCCATTCTATAGGTTGACTGTTCATTCTGATGATAGCTTCTTTTGCTGTGCAGAAGCTCTTTAGTTTAATTAGATCCAATTTGTACATTTTGGCTTTTGTTGCAATTGATTTTAGCATTTTCATCATGAAGTCTTTGCCCATGCCTCTGTTATGAATGGTATTGCCTAGGTTTTATTCTAGGGTTTTTATGGTTTTGGGTTTTACATTTAAGTCTTTAATCCATCTTGAGTTAATTTTTGCATAACGTGTAAGGCAGGGGTCCAGTTTCAGTTTTCTGCATGTGGCTATCCAGTTTTCCCAGCACCATTTATTAAATAGGAGATCCTTTCTCCATTGTTGGTTTTTGTCAGGTTTGTTGAAGACCATATGGTCATAGATATGTGGTGTTACTTCTGAGGTCCCTGTTCCGCTCCGTTGGTCTATGTGTTTGTTTTGGTACCAGTACCATGCTGTTTTGGTTACTGTAGCCTTGGTTATATGGGGTCTTCTTTGATTCCATATGAAATTTAAAATATTTTTTTTTTTAAGATCCTTAGTGTTTATTTGTTTGAATTGAACATGGCTCAGGGAGATGGAGACTGGGACTTACTCAGTTACTGCAGGCTGACTGCTGCTGGTTTCTTCTGTGTACCTAGTTGCCACAAAGAAAAGGGGCAGCCTGGATGCTTGCAGAGACATTCTGGGCTGCCAAATCATGAGTGTGAGACTCTCTTAATCCTTAACCATCTTCATTTCATTTCCCAAATTTTCAGATGCTTAGATGCCTGAATAAAGGCAAGGTTCGACATGCTGGAGATACCAACATGGCTAAGACTCTTCTCTGTCCTTGAGGATCTCATGGTCAAGCAGGAAGCAGACAGACAGGTTCATTTTCTATGATTGGTTCAGCAGGACTAGCTCGAGATAGGACAACCATGGGAAGAATAGAAAGGGAGACCGCCAGATGGAAAAGGACTATAGGAGGGTCCTCTTCTCCAAGTTATCCTGAGCTTGGCTCAGAAAGTCATAGGTCCTGCCCATCTGAGCCTCCAGAACTCCACCCAGATGGGAGGATGGAATAGGGCAGAAACACAGCTGGTCCCCTTCACCTTTCTTCGGGAAGCATTCTTTTGGGAAAGTCACCTTCCCTTCCCACAAGTCCCCCCTGCCATTTCGCTACATAATCCTTAGGCTTCCTGGCCCTAAGTCCTGCTGTGATTCTGTTGAAGGCCAATTGTCCCTCTCCTCAACACTTGAACTAGAATTCTTTATTATTATTATTATTATACTTTAAGTTCTAGGGTACATTTACACAATGTGCAGGTTTGATACATAAGTATACATGTGCCATGTTGGTTTGCCGTACCTATCAACTTATCATTTACATTAGGTATTTCTCCTAATGCTATCCCTCCCCCAGCCCCCCACCCCCCTACAGGCCTTGGTGTTTGATGTTCCCCACCCTGTGTCCAAGTGTTCTCATTCTTCAATTCCCACCTATGAGTGAGAACATGTGGTGCTTGCATAGTATTCCATGGTGTGTATGTGCCACATTGTCTTAATCCAGTCTATCACTGATGGATATTTGAGTTGGTTCCAAGTCTTAGCTATTGTGAATAGTGCTGCAATAAACATACGTGTGCTTGTGTCTTTATAGTAGTATGATTTATAATCCTTTGGGTATATACCCAGTAATGGCATTGCTGGGTCAAATGGTATTTCTAGTTCTAGATCCTTGAGGAATCACCATATTGTCTTTCACAATGGTTGAACTAATTTACACTCCCACCAACAGTGTAAAAGTGTTCATATTTCTCCACATCCTCTCCAGCATCTGTTGTTTCCTGACTTTTTAATGATCGCCATTCTAACTGGCATGAGACAGTATCTCATTGTGGTTTTGATTTGCATTTCTCTGATGACAAGTGATGATGAGCATATTTTCATGTGTCTGTTGGCTGCATAAATGTCTTCTTTTGGGAAGTGTCTGTTCATATCTTTTGCCCACTTTTTGACGTGGTTGTTTTTTTCTGGTAAATTTGTTTGAGTTCTTTGTAGATTATGGATATTAGCCATTTGTCAGATGCAAAAATTTTCTCCCATTCTGTAGGTTGCCTGTTCACTCTGATAGTAGTTTCTTTTGCTGTGCAGAAGCTCTTTAATTCGATCCCACTTGTCTATTTTGGCTTTTGTTGCTGTTGCTTTTGGCGTTTTAGTCATGAAGTCCTTGCCCATGCCTATGTCCTGATGGTATTGCCTAGGTTTTCTTCTAGGGCTTTTATTGTTTCAGTTCTAACGTTTAAGTCTTTAATCAATCTTGAATTAATTTTTTTATAAGGTGTAAGGAAGGGATCCAGTTTCAGCTTTCTATATATAGCTATCCAGTTTTCCCAGCACTATTTATTAAATAGGGAATCCTTTCCCCATTTCTTGTTTTTGTCAGGTTTGTCAAAGATCAGATGGTTGTAGATGTGTGGTGTTATTTCTGAGGCCTCTGTTCTGTTCCATTAGTCTATATATCTGTTTTGGTACCCGTACCATGCTGTTTTGGTTACTATAGCCTTGTAGTATAGTTTGAAGTCAGGCAGCGTGATGCCTCTGGCTTTGTTCTTTTTGCTTAGGATTGTCTTGGCAATGCAGGATCTTTTTTGGTTCCATATGAACTTTAAAGTAGTTTTTTTCTGATTCTGGGAAGATAGTCATTGGTAGCTTGATGGGGATGGCATTGAATCTATAAATTACCTTGGGCAGTATGGCCATTTTCACGATATTGATTCTTCCTATCCATGAGCATGGAATGTTCTTCCATTTGTTTGTGTCCTCTTTTATTTCGTTGAGCAGTGGTTTGTAGTTCTCTTTGAAGAGGTCCTTCACATCCCTTGTAAATTGGATTTATAGGTATTTTATTCTCTTTGAAGCAATCGGGAATGGGAGTTCACTCGTTATTTGGCTCTGTTTGTCTGTTATTGGTGTATAAGAATGCTTGTAACTTTTGCACATTGATTTTGTATCCTGAGACTTTGCTGAAGTTGCTTATCAGCTTAAGGAGATTTTGGGCTGAGACGATGGGGTTTTCTAGATATACAATCATGTCATCTGCAAACAGGGACAATTTGACTTCCTCTTTTCCTAATTGAATACCCTTTATTTCTTTCTCTTGCCTGATTTCCCTGGCCAGAACTTCCAACACTATGTTGAATAGGAGTGCTGACTGAGGGCATCCTTGTCTTGTGCCAGTTTTCAAATGGAATGCTTCCAGTTTTTGCCTATTCATTATGATATTGGCTGTGGGTTTGTCATAAATAGCTCTTATTATTTTGAGATATGTCCCATCAGTACCTAGTTTATTGAGAGTTTTTAGCATGAAGGGCTGTTGAATTTTGTTGAAGGCCTTTTCTGCATCTATGGAGATAATCATATGGTTTTTATCGTTGGTTCTGTTTACGTGATGGATTTCATTTATTGATTTTCATATGTTGAACCAGCCTTGCATCCCAGGGATGAGGCTGACTTGATCATGGTGGATAAGCTTTTTGATGTGCTGCTGGATTCTGTGTGCCAGTATTTTACTGAGGATTTTTGCATCGATGTTCATCAGGGATATTGGTCTAAAATTCTCTTTTTTTGTTGTGTCTCTGCCAGGCTTTGGTATCAGGATGATGCTGCCTTCATAAAATGAGTTAGGGAGGATTCCCTCTTTTTTATTGATTGGAATAGTTTCAGAAGGAATGGTGCCAACTCCTCTTTGTACCTCTGGTAGAATTCGGCTGTCAATCCATCTGGTCCTGGACTTTTCTTGGTTGGTAAGCTATTAATTATTGCCTCAATTTCAGAGCCTGTTATTGGTCTATTCAGAGATTCAAGTTCTTCCTGGTTTAGTCTTGGGAGAATATATGTGTCCAGGAATTTATCCATTTCTTCTAGATTTTGTAGTTTATTTGCATAGAGGTGTTTATAGTATTCTCTGATGGTAGTTTGTATTTCTATGGGATCGGTGGTGATATCCCCTTTATCATTTTTTATTGTGTCTATTTGATTCTTCTCTCTTTTCTTCTTTATTATTCTTGCTAGCAGTCTATCCATTTTGTTGATCTTTCGAAAAACCAGCTCCTGGATTCATTGATTTTTTGAAGGGTTTTTTGTGTCTCTATCTCTTTCAGTTCTGCTCTTGCCTGTTCTTGCCTTCTGCTGTCTTTTGAATTTGTTTGCTCTTGCTTTTCCAGTTCTTTAACTGTGATGTTAGGGTGTCAATTTTAGATCTTTCCTGCTTTCTTTTGGGGGCATTTAGTGCTATAAATTTCCCTCTATACACTACTTTAAATGTGTCCCAGAGATTCTGGTATTCTGTGTCTTTGTTCTTATTGGTTTCAAAGAACATCTTTATTTCTGCTTTCATTTCGTTATTTACCCAGTAGTCATTCAGGAGCAGGTTGTTCAGTTCCCATGTGGTTGTGAAGTTTTGGTTGAGTTTCTTAATCCTGAGTTCTAATTTGATTGCACGTGTTCTGAGAGATAGTTTGTTGTGATTTCTGTTCTTTTCCATTTGCTAAGGAGTGCTTTACTTCCAGTTTTGTGGTCAATTTTAGAATGAGTATGATGTGGTGCTGAGAAGGATGTATATTCTATTGATTTGGGGTGGAGAGTTCTGTAGATGTCTATTAGGTCTGCTTGCTGCAGAGCTGAGTTTAAGTCCTGGATATCCTTGTTAACCTTCTGTCTCATTGATCTGTCTAATATTGACAATGGGGTGTTAAAGTCTCCCATTATTATTGTGTGGGAGTCTAAGTCTCTTTGTAGGTCTCTAAGGACTTGCTTTATGAATCTGGGTGCTCCTGTATTGGGTGAATATATATTTAGGATAGTTAGCTCTTCTTGTTGAATTGATCTCTTTACCATTATGTAATGGCCTTCTTTGTCTCTTTTCATCTTTGTTAGTTTAAAGTCTGTTTTATCAGAGATTAGAACTGTAACCCCTGATTTTTTTCTTTGCTTTCCATTTGCTTGGTAGATCTTACTCCATCTCTTTATTTTGAGCTTATATGTGTCTCTGCAAGTGAGATGGGTCTCCTGAATAGAGCGCCCTGATGGGTCTTGGCTCTTTATCAAATTTGCCAGTCTGTGTCTTTTAATTGGGGCATTTAGCCCATTTACACTTAAGGTTAATATTGTTATGTGTGAATTTGATCCTGTCATTCTGATGTTAGCTGGTTGTTTTGCCCGTTAATTGATGCAGTTTCGTCATAGCATCGATGGTGTTTACAATTTGGCATGTTTTTGCATTGGCTTGTACTGGTTGTTTCTTTCCATGCTTAGTGCTTCCTTCAGGAGCTCTTGTAAGGCAGGCCTGGTGGTGACAAAATCTCTTGGCATTTGCTTATATGTAAAGGATTTTATTTCTCCTTCACTTATGAAGCTTAGTTTGGCTGGATTTGAAATTCTGGGTTGAAAATTCTTTTCTTTAAGAATGTTGAATATTGGCCCCACTCTCTTCTGGCTTATAGGGTTTCTGCTTCGAGATCCACTGTTAATCTGATGGGCTTCCCTCTGTGGGTAACCCAACCTTTATCTCTGGCTGCTCTTAACATTTTTTCCTTCATTTCAACCTTGATGAATCTGACAATTATTTGTCTTGGGGTTGCTCTTCTCGAGGAGTATTTTTGTGATATTATCTGCATTTCCTGAATTTGAATGTTGGCCTGCCTTGCTAGGTTCGGGAAGTTCTCCTGGATAATATCCTGAAGAGTATTTTCCAGCTTGGTTCCATTCTCCCCATCACTTTCAGGTGCACCTATCAAATATAGATTTGGTCTTTTCACATACCGCCATACTTCTTGGAGGCTTTGTTCATTTATTTTTACTCTTTTTTTCTCTAACCTTGTCTTCTCACTTTATTTCATTAATTTGATCTTCAATCACTGATACCCTTTCTTCCACTTGATTGAATCAGCTATTGAAGCTTTTGCATGCATCACGAAGTTCTTGTGCCATGGTTTTCAGCTCCATCATGCCATTTAAGTTCTTCTCTTCACTATTTATTCTAGTTAGCCATTCGTCTAACCTTTTTTCAAGGTTTTTAGCTTTCTTGCGAAGGGTTCAAACGTGCTCCTTTAGCTTGGAGAAGTTTGTTGTTACCAACCTTCTGATGCCTTCTTCTCTCGACTCGTCAAAATCATTCTCCATCCAGCTTTGTTCTGTTGCTGGCAAGGAGCTGTGATCCTTTGAAGGAGAAGAGGCACTCTGGTTTTTAAAACTTTCAGCTTTTCTGCTCTGGTTTCGCCTCATCTTCGTGGTTTTATCTACCTTTGGTCTTTGATGTTGTTGACCTACAGATGGAGTTTTGGTGTAAATGTCCTTTTTGTTGATGTTGATGCTATTCCTTTCTGTTTGTTAGTTTTCCTTCTAACAGTCAGGTCCCTCAGCTTCAGGTCTGTTGGAGTTTGCTGGAGGTCCAATCCAGACCCTGTTTGCCTGGATGTCACCAGTGGAGGCTGCAGAACAGCAAATATTGCTGCCTGATCCTTCCTCTGGAAGCTTCGTCCCAGGGGGCACCCATCTATAGGAGGTGTCTTTCTGCCCCTACTGGGAGGTGCCTCCCAGTTAGGCTACACAGGCATCAGGGACACACTTGAGGAGGCAGTCTGTCCATTCTCAGAGCTCAAATGCCATGCTGGGAGAACCACTGCTCTCATCAGAGCTGTCAGGGACATTTAAATCTGCAGAAGTTTCTGCTGCCTTTTGTTCAGCTATGCCCTGCCCACAGAGGTGGAGTCTACAGAGGCAGTAGGCCTTGCTGAGCTGCTGTGGGCTCCACCCAGTTCATGCTTCCTGACTGCTTTGTTTACCTACTCAACCTCAGCAATGGCAGATGTCCCTCTCCCAGCGAGGCTGCTGCCTCACAGTTCGATCTCAGACTGCTGTGCTTGTAGTGAGCAAGGCTCCATGGGCATGGGGCCCACCAAGCCAGACATGGGAGAGAATCTTCTTGTCTGCCAGTTGCTAAGATCTTGGGAAAAGCGCAGTATTTGGGTGGGAGTGTCCTGTTTTTCCAGGTACAGTCTGTCACAGCTTCCCTTGGCTAGGAAAGGGAAATCCCCTGACCCCTTGCACTTCTCGGGTAAGGCGATGCCCCACCCTGCTTTGGCTCACCCTCTGTGGGCTGCACCCACTGTACAACCAGTCCCAATGAGATGAACCAGGTACCTCAGTTGGAAATGCAGAAATCACCTGTATTCTGCATTGATCACAACAGGAGCTGCAGACTGGAGCTGTTCCTATTCGGCCATCTTGGAACCCACCTCTTAAAATAGATTTTTCTAATTCTATGAAGAATGTCAATGGTAGTTTGATGGGAATACTATTGAACATCAAATTACTTTGGGTGTTATAGCCATTTTTACAATATTGATTCTTCCTATCCATGAGGATGGAATGTTTTTCCATTTGTTTGTGCTCTTATTTCTTTCAGCAGTGGTTTGTAGTTCTCCTTGAAGAGGTCCTTCACATCCCTTGTTAGCTGCATTCCTAGGTATTTTATTCTCTTTGTAGCAATTTTAATTGGAAGTTCATTCATGGTTTGGCTCTCTGCTTGCCTATTTTGGGTACAAAGGAATGCTTGTAATTTTGCACATTGATTTTGTATCCTGAGACTTTGCTGAAGTTGCTTGTCAGTTCAAGGAGTTTTGGGGCTGAGATGATGGGGTTTTCTAAACATAGAATCATGTTGTCTGCAGACAGACTATTTTACTTCCTCTCTTCCTATTGGAATACCTTTTTTTCTTTCTCTTGCCTGACTGCCCTGGTCAGAACTTCCAATACTATGATGACTAGTGGTGGTGAGAGAGGGCATCCTTGTCTTGTACCGGTTTTCAAAGGGAATGCTTCAACTTTTGCCTATTCAATATGATATTGGCTGTGGGTTTGTCATAAATAACAATTATTATTTTGAGATGCATTCCATCAGTACCTAGTTTATTGAGAGTTTTTAACATAAAAGGATGTTGAATTTTATCAAAGGCCTTTTCTTCATCTATTGAGAAAATCATGTGGTTTTTGTCTTTGGTTCTGTTTATGTGATGGATTACTTTTATTGATTTGCATATGTTGAAGAAGCCTTGCATCCCAGAGATGTAGCCAATTTGATCATGGTGTATAAGCTTTTTGATGTGCTGCTGGATTTGGTTTCTAGTATTTTATTGAGGATTTTTGCATCAATGTTCCTCAGGGATGTTGGCCTGAAGTTTTCTTTTTTTGGGGGTGTCTTCCTGGTTTTGGTATCAGGATGATGCTGGCTCCATAAAACGAGTTAGGGAGGAGTCTTTCCTTTTCAATTGTTTAGAATAGTTTCAGAAAGAATGGTACCAGCTTCTCTTTGTATTTCTGGTAAAATTCAGCTATGAATCCCTCTGGTCCTGGGTGTTTTTTGGTTGGTAGGCTATTAATTACTGCCTCAATTTCAGGACTTGTTATTGGTCTATTTATGGATTTGACTTCTTCCTGGTTTAGTCTTTGAAGGGTGTATGTGTCCAGGAATGTATCCATTTCTTCTAGATTTTCTAGTTTATTTGCATAGAGTTGTTTATAGTATTCTGTGATGGTAGTGTGTATTTCTTTAATGTCAGTGGTGATATCCACTTTATTATTTTTTACTGTGTCTATTTGATTCTTCTCTCTTTTCTTCTTTATTAGTCTAGCTAGCTATTTTGTTAATTTTTTCAAAAAAATTAATTCTCTCTCTCCTAATTCTCTCTCTCTCTCTCTATCTTTTATTTTGAGTGCTTTTCACGTCTCTACCTCCTTCAGTTCTCTGATCTTAGTTATTTCTTGTCTTCTGCTAGCTTTTGGATTAGTTTGCCCTTGCCTCTCTAGCTCTTTTAATCGTGATGTTAGGGTGTTGATTTGAGATCTTTCTAGCTTTCTGATGTGGGAATTTAGTGCTATAAATTTCCTTCTTAACACTGCTTTAGCTGTGTCCCAGAGATTCTGGTATATTGTCTCTTTGTTCTTATTGGTTTCAAACCACTCCTTGATTTCTGCCTTAATTTCATTATTTACCCAGGTGTCCTTAAGGAGCAGGTTGTCCAATTTCCATGTATTTGTGTAGTTTTGAGTAAGTTTCTTAATCCTGAGTTCTAATTTGATTGCACTGTGGTCTGAGAGACGCTTTGTTATGATTTCCATTCTTTTGCATTTGCTGAGGAGTGTTTTACTTCCAATTATGTGGCCAATTTTAGAATAGGTGCCATGTGGCACTGAGAAGAATGTATTTTCTGTTGATTTGGGGTATAGAGTTCTGTAGATATCTACTAGGTCCACTTGATCCAGAGCTGAGTTCAAGCCCTGAATATCCTTGTTAATTGTCTGTCTTGATCTAATACCGACAGTGGGTTGTTAAAGTCTCCCACTATTATTGTGTGGGAGTCTAAGTCTCTTTGTAGGTCTCTAAGAACTTGTTTTATGAATCTGGGTGCTCCTGTATTGGGTGCATATATATTTAGAATAGTTAGCCCCTTATGTTGAATTGTTCCCTTTACAATTATGTAATGCCTTTCTTTGTCTTTTCTGATCTTTGTTGGTTTAAAGTCCATTTTGTCAGAGACTAGGATTGCAATCTCTGCTTTTTTTTTTTCTCTCCATTTTCTTGGTAAATTTTCTTCCATTTCTTTATTTTGAGCCTATATGTGTCTTTGCATGTAAGATGGGTCTCCTGAATACAGCACATCACTGGGTCTTGACTCCTTATCCAATTTGTAATTGGGGCATTTAGCCCATTTACATTTAAGGTTAGTATTGTTACGTGTGAATTTGATCCTGTCATCGTGATGCTATTTGGTTATTTTGCACACTAGTTGATGCAGTTTCTTCATAGTGTCATTGGTCCTTATATTTTGGTGTGTTTTTGCAGTGGCTAGTACCGGTTTTTCCTTTCCATATTTAGTGCTTCTTTCAGGAGCTCTCGCAGAGCAGGCCTGGTGGTAATGAAATCCATCAGCATTTGCTTGTCTGGAAAAACACTTTATTAATCCTTCACTTATGAAGATTAGTTTGGCTGGACATGAAATTCTGGGTTGAAAAGTCTTCTTTAAGAATGTTGAATATTAGCCCCCATTCTCTTCTGGTTTGTAGCATTTCTGGTGAGAGGTCTGCTGTTAGTCTGATGGGCTTCCCTTAGTAGGTGACCTGGCCTTTCTCTCTGGCTTCCCTTAACAGTTTTTCCTTGCTTTCAACCTTGGAGAATCTGATGATTATGTGTCTTGGAGGTGATCTTCTCATGGAGTATCTTAATGTTGTTCTCTGTATTTCCTGAATTTGCATGTTGGCCTGTCTGGCTAGGTTGGGGGAAGTTCTCCTGGATCATATCCTAAAGTGTGTATTCCAGCTTGTTTCCATTCTCCCCATCTCCTTCTGGTACTCCAATCAATCTTAGGTTTGGTCTTTTTATGAGGTCCCATATTTCTTGGAGATTTTCTTCATTCCTTTTCATTCTTTTTTCTCTCTTCTTGTCTGCATGCCTTATTTCAGCAAGGTGGTCTTCAAACTCTGTTATTCTTTCTTCTTCTTGGTTGAGTCTGCTATTGATACTTGTGTATGCTTCACAAAGTTATCATGCTATGTTTTTCAGCTCCATTAGGTCGTTTATGTTCTTCTCTAATCTGGTTATTCTAGTTAGCAATTCCTATAACTTTTTATCAAGGTTCTTAACTTCTTTGAATTGGTTTAGAACATGCTCCTTTTGCTCAACATAGTTTTTTATTACCCATATCCTGAAGCCTACTTCTGTCAATTCATCCCTCTGATCTTCTATCCATTTCTGCACCCCGATGGAGAGAGACATTGCGATCATTGGAGAAGAGGCATTCTGGCCTTTTGAGTTTTCAGCATTTTTTTCTTTAATTCTTTCTCATCTTTGTGAGTTTGTCTAGTTTTGGTCTTTGAGGCTGCTGACCCTTGGATGGGGTTTTTTGGGAGCCTTTTTTGTTGTTGTTGATGCTGCTATTGTTGCTTTCTGCTTGTTTGTTTTTCTTTCAATAGGTCTTCTGTAGGGCCACTGCAGTTTGCTGGGGGTTCACTTCAGAGCCTATTCATCTGATTTGCTCCTGCACCTGGAGATGTCACTCAAGGAGGCTGGAGAACAGCAAAGATGGGTGCCTCCTCCTTTTTCTGGGACCTCTGACCTCGAAGGGAACAAACCTGATGCCAGTAGGATTGTTTCTGTATAGGGTGTCTGACAATCCCTGTTGGAGGGTCTCACCCAGTTGGGTGGCATGGGGAACAGAACCCATTAAATGAAGCATTTTGTTCCTTGGTGGAAGGGATGTGCTTTGCTGGGGGAAAACCCACTTATCGGGGCTACCCAAATTCCTCAGAACTACCAGGAGGTGATGCTAAGTCTGCTGGTCCACAGAGACTGTGGTCACCCCTCCCCCTAGGGGCTCAGGCCCAGGGAGATCTGGATTTTGTCATGGAGCCTCTGAGTGGAGTCACTGGAGTTCCTGCAGGGAAACCCCACCCAATGAGGAAGGATGGATCAAATTTAGGCCTGAAGAGGCACTTTGGCCACAGACTACCACAGCTGGTGTGTTGGGCTGTCGGGACAAGTCTTGGGACCAAGTGATCCAGCCCCCCTGGCTCTAGCAGGGGAAAAGCACAGCCTGGAGCTATGGAGATGGGTGCCACCCTTTCCCCACCAAGTGAGCTTAGTGCGTTAGGCAGTTGCAAGTCCCAGTGCTGGCTGCTGCTCCTCTCACAAGGAGCTCAAAGGGCTTAGACAGTAGGCAGCCACATACAGTGCTGGTCGCCCCTCACCTTGGGAGTTTGGTAGGCGTAAGCAGATTCCAGCTGAGAGGCTCTAAGAATTTGTGCATTCTGGGGCTGGGACACTCGGCCCTGGTGACATGGGTTTGCAAGTGGGATCTTCCAGTCCATGGGTTGCACAATTCTGCAGAAAAAGCACAGTTCCCTCAGCTGGGTAGCATGCTCACTCGCCACCCCCCTTGGCTTGGGGGAAGGGGGGTTCCTCTGCCCTATGTGGCTCTCAGGTGGGCCACTGCACCACACTGTTCTTCCTTCTCTCTGAGGGTCATGCCAGACTTCTAGTCAATTTTGATGAGAGAACCTGGATATCTCGGTTGCCAGTGATGGATTCACACACTTATAATTTTCTTCGATGGAAGCCTCACAATGCCACTGCTTCTAGTCAGCCATCTTGGCCCTGCTTCTAAGTGCATTTTAAGGGAAGGCATGCTGAGTCTTCACGAAATGATTTCACCTCTGTGACAATCATTTGACTCTGCAACAGCTGGAGGTAGAAAAACCACTTAATGATAAGAGCTGCTGAAAATTATTTGATAATATTAGAAAACATTACTTTGAAGAATGAAAAATGAGTTTAGCAATAATATTAAGTTTTGACATTATCAAAACCTAGAGATCTTGACATTTAGCATGTGTATTTTATAATGAGTAACTTCCTTTTCCTGAAGGTGGTAGTCATAGCAACAAAAAGTGAAAAGGCACGAATTAGCAATATAGGCACTGACTGGCAATGCAGGCACTAACTAGCAAGGTAGGCACTAATTAGCAATTTATTATCAATCTCTTGTCCTCATTCATAAAATAGGTGCATAGTTGACATAGTCTTAAGGTCCCTATAAATTCTATAATTCTATATTTTGGAGTTTGACAACCTCATTTTTATCTCCTATAATTTTTAGTCCCCACAAACAATGACAAAAAAGTAGATAAAAGGATATCACCTAGAGGCTGGTTCACTGGTAATGGGTTATCAGAACTTATTAACATTAGTGTCACTAAAGTTGGTATACAACTCTCTCACTGCTAAATTTGTGTGGCTTAAAAAAAAAGATATTACCCAGAAATGATAAAATCTCCTAAATAATAAGTTCCTGAAGAATGGGAAGAAAAATTGGTGAGTTGGATATAGGAGAAGGAAAAAAATTATTGCTTTTTAAAATCCTTTTGCAACAAAGGTTTATCACAAAGACTGCTGCTAAGGAAAATGAATAAGTAAAAATAAGAGCCTATCTGTGCCACAGATGCTTATTATTATTGTAACTAACAAATTTGCAAAAGAAAACACGCCACACACACAAAAGACCAACTTTCGTTGCCCAAATAAAACAAAATTTGACCAAACGAAGCAACAACAGAAATTAAAACCCCCACATTCCTTACTTTTTGCCCCCTAAGCAAGGGGCTTGACTTTAGAAAGTAAACTTATTCAGTTCTTGGGGACAACATTAATGAAAGAAATCTTTTGTTTGCTGCTTAGAACATTATCAAGTTAGTAAGTAGAACAGAGGTGTTTCTGTTTGATCCTAATTTGGCTTCTGTTCATCTTTAATCAAAAGAGAAGCAAACAAGAAAACTGTTAAACATAATTTAGAAATAGAAATGATCAAGGACAAGAAAATAAAAAATTATTTATTATTACACCATCCTAATATAAACAATGTTATATGTAGATACCTATTTAGTAAATTGTTATTTACAAAACAAATTTTATTGTACTTAAATAGACACAACTTTATAACATCTTCTTTTCTACTTCTTATTGCATAAATGTTTTTATATCATTAAATACCATTCTACTATATGGTAGAATAATGCTTTATCGCTCTTTGCAGATACTGTGTTTTTTACAAATTCAAGGTTTGTGGCAACCTTGCATCCAGCAATCTTGGCCTCATTTTTCTATTTAACAGCATGTGCTCACTTTGTGTTTCTGTGTCACATTTTGGTAATCCTTGTAATATTTCAAACTTTTTCATTATTATATCTGATATGGTGACCTGTGATTAGTGATCTTTGATGTTACTATTTTAATTGTTTCAGGATGCCACAAATTGTGTCCATGTAAGATGGCAAACTTAATCAATACGTGCTCTGACTGTTCCACTGACTGGCTATTCCTCAGTTTCTCTCCCTCTCTTCAGGCTCCCTGTTCCCCGAGGCACAAAAATATCAAAATTAGACCAATTATTAACCTACAGTGACCTCTAAGTGTTCAAATAAAAGGAAGAGTCACACCCCTTTCATTTGAAATTGAAAGCTAGAAATGATGAAGCTTAATGAGGAAGGCTTGTTGAAAACCAAGATAGGCCAAAAGCTAGGCTTCTTAAGCCAAATGGTTAGCCAGTTGTGAATTCAAAGGGAAAGTTCTTGAAGAAAATTAAGTGCTACTCCTGTGAAGACATGAATGATAGAATTATAAGAAAGTGAAACTGCCTTATTGGAAATATGGAAGAAGTTTGAGTACTCATCACAGAAGATCAAAGTAGCCACAACATTCCCTTAAGCCAAAGCCCAATCCAGAATAAGGCCCTAACGCTCTTCAATTCTATGAAGACTAAAAAAGTAAGGAAGCTACAGAAGAAAAGTTTGAAGCTAGCATAGATTGGTTTTTAAGAAGCCATCCCCATAACAAAAAAGTGGCAGTAAATGCTGATATTCAGAAAAATCTAGCTAATGTAATTGATGAAGGTTGTTACACTAAACAACGTATTTTCAATGTAGGAGAGACAGCCTTCTCTTGGAAGAAAATGCTGTCTAGAACTTTTCACAACTAGAGAGAAGTCAATACCTGGCTTCAAAGCTTCAAGGACACCCTGACTCTCTTGTTAGGGGCTAATGCAGCTGGTGACTTTAAGTTGAAGCCAATGCTCATTTACCATTAGAAAAATCTTAAATCCCTTCAAAATTATGTTAAATCAACTTTGCCTGTGCTGTATAAAGGGAACAACAAAGCCTAGATGATACCACATCTGTTTGCAGCATGGTTACTGTGTATTTTAAGCTCACTATTGAGATCTACTGCTTTGAAAAAAAGATTTCTTTCAAATTATTGTACTCACTGACAATGCACCTCATTACCCAAGAATTCTGATAGAGATGTAAAAGAAGATTAATGTGTTTTCATGTCTGCTAACACAGCATCCATTCTGTAGCCCATAAATCAAAGTTTCAAGCCTTTTTTTATTTTTTAGACAGAGTCTCGCTCTGTCGCCCAGGCTGGAGTGCAGTGCAGTGGTGTGATACTGGCTCACTGCAACTTCTGCTTCCCGGGTTCAAGCAACTCTCCTGCCTCAGCCACCCAAGGAGCTGGGATTACAGGCGTATGCCACCATGCCCACCTAATTTTTGTATTTTTAGTAGAGATGGGAATTCACGATGTTGGCCAGGCTGACCTGGAACTCCTGGCCTTAAGTGATCTACCTGCCTGGGCTTCCCGAAGTGCTGGGATTACAGGCACGAGCCACTGAGTCCTGCCAAACTTCCTTTCAAGTCTTATTATTTAAGAAATACATTTTTTAAGGCTATAGTTACCATAGATTGTGACGGATTTGGGCAAAGTAAATTGAAAACCTACTGGAAAGGATTTACCTTTCTAGACACCATTTAAGAGCATTTGTGGTGCACTGAAGGAGGTCAAAACATCAACAATAACGAGAGTTTGGAGGATGTTAATTCCAACCTTAATGGATAACTTTGAAGGGTCAAGACTTCAGTGCAGATATGGTGAAAATAGCAAGAGAACCACAATTAGAAGTACAACCTGAAAATGTGACTGAATTGCTGCAGTCTCATGATAAAACTTGCACGGATGAAGAGTTACTTCTTGCAGATGAGCAAAGAAAGTAGTTTCTGGAGAGGAAATCTATGCTTGGTAAGGAGGCTGCAAATATTGTTGAAATGACAACAAAGGATTTAGAATATTACATAAACTTAGTTGATAAAAGTTCTCAAGTTTTGGAGGATAGACTCCAATTTTGAAAGAAGTTCTACTGTGGGTAAAATGCTAACAAACAGCATCATATGTCCAGGCGTGGTGGCTCACTTCCGTAATCCTAGCACTTTGGGAGGCCAAGGCAGCTAGATAAATTGAGCTCAGCAGTTTGAGACCAGCTGGGCAACGTAGAGAAACCCTGTCTCTACAAAAGATACAAAAATTAGCCAAGTGTGGTGGTGTGCCCCTGTAGTCCCAGCTACTTGGGAGGTTGAGTTGGGAGGGTGGCTTGAGCCCAGGAGGCAGAGGTTGTATTGCACCACTGCACTCTAGCCTGGGTAACAGAGCCAGACCCTGTCTCAATAAATAAATAAATAAACAAACAAACATAAAAACCACAGCATCACATCACATGCTACAAAGAAATCTTTCATAAAAGGAAGAGTCAATGGATGTGCTATACTTTATGTGTTTTATAGAAATTGCCACAGCTGCCCCAACCCTTCAGCAACCACCATCTTGATTAATCAGCAGTTGTCAACATCAAGCCTCAGTTCCCTTTCAACATGCCAGTCTCATAAAAGCTCAATCTTAAATAAATCCAGCACCATTGCTAAACTAAGCGTGATGAACCCTGCTTGTGAAAATTGCATAATTGTGTTGATTTCTGTTCTGACAAATTCATAGCCTCCAACCTCAACAAGAAAAGACCCTCCACCAGCAGAAAAATCATGATTTGCCGAAGGCTCACATAATTGTTAGCACTTTCTAGCAATAAAATATTTGAAAATTATGTACATACATTGTTTTTTAAGACACAATGTTACTGCATGCTTAATATAGTATAGTGTAAAAATAACTTTTAAATATACTGGGAAACAAAAAACATTAATGTGACTCAGTTTATGGTGATAGTTTAGAATTGAACCCACAGTGTTTCTGAGGTATGCCTGGATCTATTATTGGCTACAAGGTATTCCATTGTGGGGGACTACCAAAACATATTGAGATATTTGTACTTATTGACCATTATATTTTCTACTATTTTCCCATATATCATCCCTTTATTTTTTTCTGTCAACAATTATTTATTGAGCATGTATTATGTTCCAGGCATTGTGGATAATGATGGAGAACTCATGGAGAACAGGACAAACAAAGACCCTATCTATGGAACTGCAGTCTAGTGGAAGAAAGTATAAATCTCTGACTCATCATATCTGAAACTTACTATCATCTCCTCCAACATAGTCCCTCTGAATTCCCATGAGTCACGTAGACTTTTGAAGTCAAGCTGAACTCCTTCCTTTCCTCACTCCTGATGGCAAAAAATTCACTAATTGTATCAATTATTATTTGTATTACAAATCTTATCTACAAATTTTGTGAAATTTTATTACCCAGTCCCTCTATTTCTATTCAGCATAGACACTGTATATAAGTTTTTAAGCCTCAGTTCCCTTCCAGCATGCCACTCCCGTAAAAGCTCAATCTTAAATCAATCTAGCACCACTGCTAAACTAAGTGTGATGAATCCTGCTTGTAAAAATTGCATAATTGTGTTGATTTCTGTTCTGATAAATTAATGGCTTCCAACCTCATCTAGGACATCCCTGCTACAAAGATATCTCTTTGTCAGTAACCTTTTTTCTTTTCTGTTTCTCAACATGGCTATTCTAAAAAATACAACTCTTCCTTGAATGATCCTTTATTCTCCCCCAGAACAGGATAACTCTTGGGGACACAGAACAAAATGAGAGAAGTAAAGGCAATAGAGTTCATCAAATAGAACTTGTACTCTTTTCACTTGTACTCTTGTATTCTTGTACTCGTTATGACTATTTAGCCACATCTGAATTCAGATTTTTTCTTAAGTTCTCATATCAAGGAGTATGGGGAAATTAATAGATAAATACTTCATGAAGTGAAATTAACAGACATATATCCCAATAACAGGGAATTTGCTTTCTTTGCAAACACTCAAGAAATAGTCTTCTAAATGTTAACACTGAAAGCCCATAATACTGTGTTTCCTGATAATATTGTAATAAAACTCTAAGTTAATAATAAAAACAAGTAAAATATAATCATTTTAAAATTTTCAAATTAATTACTTAAAAAATAGAAAACTAAAATTGATAATCGGTTTTTTAAAAGAGCCAATAAAACAGTGTAGCCTAATCAAGAAAAAAGAAAACTGGGAAATAAAGACAGTGGAGAAAACATAATATCTGAAATGTTTAAATGGGGTTATGGCTGTAGCTAAGAATTGTGAAGTTTATTTATTTTTTCTTCTACTTTATTGTCCAACTCCCTCCACTTCCTAGACACCCATACTTTGCCAGTATTTGCTTTCTCAGGTTCTCAAAAGCTTATTTTCTGTAAGCAGGTTGTATCTATGTATTAGCTTAGATAAGAAGTTATCTTGTGCTCAGTAAATCTATGGAATGAGGTACTGTCGCTGGGCTTCCCTCAGTTACCTGGAAAGAGAGGAACATGGTGAAAATAATTGTCCTTCCAGTTAATTGTCCTTCCAGCTTAATGCTCCAGGCTACTTCTGCCACATTGGGCCTACGAGCTGGTTACAGGTGTTCGTTGTGCTTGTTCAGACTATGCCCTGTGGCTTAAGTCATGTACAGAACGAGAACCTCAAATTATGGCAGCATTGTCCATTTGCTTGCTTTTGATTTCCTTTTCTCCAAAGACTTGAGAAAGAGTGGAGTTGAAGACAATCAATGCAGACTTTCTGGTGGCAAAGTTTACTCATTTATGTCATATTCATCTGTCTTCCCCCATTTAACAATTTTAATTTTTTTTTTTTTTTTTTTTTTTGAGACGGAGTCTTGCTCTGTCACCCAGGCTGGAGTGCAGTGGCGTGATCTCAGCTCATTGCAAGCTCTGCCTCCTGGGTTCACGCCATTCTCCTGCCTCAGCCTCCTGAGCAGCTGGGACTACAGGTGCCCGCCACCATGCCCAGCTAATTTTTTTTGTATTTTTAGTACAGACGGGGTTTCACCGTTTTCGCCAGGATAGTCTCGATCTCCTGACCTCATGATCTGCCCACCTCGGCCTCCCAAAGTGCTGGGATTACAGGCCTGAGCCACCGCGCCCGGCCAAAAATTTTAATTTATATGGTTTTATGAAATCCATTGTGTATCCCTAATTTTAGCACCAAGAAATTAAATCTCCTGACTTATAGCCCATTGCTTTTTTATTTATGTTTTAGAGAATTAGGACCGAAGACCAGAGAAAATCTTTGTATTCCTTGGCAGATCCTAAATGTATTGAGTATTATTTTAAAAGCAGGTAGTTATTAAAGTGTGCAAAACTCTGAGATAGGAATAATTCAAAAGGTTTGAAAGACATCTGTTTTATTCTCTACTTAACAATGACATTAATTAATAATCTGCCATAACCTTCATTGCTTTTTCAGCTTTTGGCTGTTGAAGTCCTTTTCACTGAAATATTTTAAGCATCAGAGCAGGGGAGACTATGCACCTGAGTTAGGAAGAACAGATAGTCTGCGGGTCTTCACAGTCCACCTCTGTGAGCATGAGCATAGATGACTCCCCAGTGTCCAGATGAATAATGGCATCAAGTGGAAATATTTTTGTTATATTTACAAATAAAAATATTCCAGTGTGGCAAGCGGGCAAAATCCTTATGATGTCAAATAGAGCTGAATAGACTGAAGTGACTCCTGTGTTTCTGTTTCCTTCCATTATTTTATGTAAATTGGCTTGTGAAAATTGAATACCTGAACTTTGTGGCACCATGATCTCCTACTGATATTAAATCAAGTTCATGAATTCCTTGATGAAGGAAGCCTGTTCACACAATTAATGGCCAAGATATTATTGGGCTGAAGAAAGACTATCCAGAGGTTTCCTGACATACCACTGTAAGATGCTATCTTCTGATCTAATTTAATGTAGCTCAACAAACAATGATAGGACAGAGTATTTGAGCCTAATGCTGAGCCTAATGCTGGCTAATCCAGAATAATAGCCATGATGTAATTTAGCTGTTAGAGGCAAGTGTAACACAGAAAAAATCATGTTTTCACATAATTGGGTAATTCATTATCAGTTGGATTCCAAAAAGAAAGTGGGTGCTCTCATACCAGAGAACATAGGCAGAAAAGGGCTGCAATTTCAAACAAGAGAAAATATGTCATTCCAGTACCAGCAAGTAAGTAGGTAGTTTACTTTTAAAGGCATAGTAGGGGGATAAAAATCACTGTAGGAACTAAGGTAAAAGAGAGCTTCATGTATCTGTAGTGTACAGACAAAGAGTAGTAGGGACTGAACAAACAAATATTCTCCACATATCAAATACTACTAAAAAAAAGAAATGATAGAACACAATGATAATTAGAGTGAGATAGGAAAGAGCAAATATTCAGACCAGACTGGAGCAGATCTACACTGATAATTTTCATTGAAAAGAAGCTCAAGGTTGATGTCATTATCATATTCATTACCACACATTATCATCATTTTACAATATTAAGTGCTTAATGTGAGTTAGTTCTATGCTAATTGATTTATTTTACTTAGCTTTTCCAATAAGAGTATGAGGTAGGTACTCTTATTTCCATTCTATAGATGAGAAAATTGGGAAGGCAAACTGCTTTGCTCAAGCTCATGCTAATGTGTGTTACTCAATAAACCTCTGTTTGAATTCATTTATCTTAAATCTCCACACTACGTGGCATTACCCATCTAATCCTCATCTACTCAATATTTCCTTGCAATTATATACATTTATGTTTAATTACATACAGTTCTGATGTCACATTAGATTCAGCTCTTCCCAAAGTATTCTGAGTTAAAATAAACTTCATAAAATTCAGAGTTAAAAACTATCTATCCAGGTATAGTTATGAATAGACATCCATACTGAATGGATTCTTTCTGTCTATTTTGGTTAAAATGTTGGTATTTAGATTTAGTACAAACCATTCCTTTACAAAAACTTCTGTTAAAAACAGTTCATTCTTTCTGAGTATGCGTCTCCTATCATAATTAATATCATAATTTAAAGTCTCTTTTCAGTCACACAAAATTCCTCCTAGTGCAAGCATATAAACTCAGACACTGAGAAATCTGTTCTGTTGAAGCAATGCAAAAGACTTTTAAGGTCAAAATACATTTAACATCTTCAGTCCTTTTCTTTTTGCTGGTTCTTTCAAACTGATATGAATTGTCCTTTGTGCTCCAGGTTCTCTGAAAAGAAAAAAACTGGTTTTATTAAAATCACTGTGATGGCATGGTCAGTGACACATCAGCTATGACATAGCTAGCCTGCTGTTCTTCTATATAGAATACTGCCACTGGGTTTTTGGTCATCAATTTCTTCCAAAGATTTCTCTCCCACTGAGTGAGAAAAATGAATTCTTACTGTTTGTTTTGTTGGAAAGAAAGAAAAGTCCCAAATGATTGTCAGATGCCAAGTATGTCATTTACATGTGGCTTTATTTGAATGCTTATTGCTGGGCCTTTATATGGAACCTGGAGATGGCTCTCTGATGAAGTAGATCTTCTCCTCCTTTTGTGATTTTTTTGTGCTTTGCATCCAAAGATCATTAAAAACATTTTTCTTTCAGTCAGAAGGTATTTTTTCTTTTAAACTTTGTATTCCTATGAAAATTGAGGGATAAAATTATTCACCAATTTCTTTTCTTTTTTTAAGATTATACGTTAGGTTCTGGGATACATGTGCAAAACGTACAGGTTTGTTGTACAGTTATGCGTGTGCCATGGTGGTTTACTGCACCTATCAACCCATCATGTAGGTTGCAAGCCCCGCATGCATTGGGGATTTGTCCTAATGCTATTCCTCCCATTGCCCCCAACCCCCCGACAGTCCCCGGTTTGTGATGTTCCCCTCCCTGTGTCCATGTGTTCTTATTGTTCAACTCCCACTTATGAGTGAGAACATGCTGTGTTTGGTTTTCTGTTCTTGTATTAGTTTGCTGAGAATTATGGTTTCCAGCTTCATCCATGTCTCTGCAAAGGACATGAACTCATCCTTTTTTATGGATGCATGGTATTCCATGCTGTATGTGTGCCACATTTTCTTTATCCAGTCTATCATTGATAGGCATTTGTGTTGGTTCCAAGTCTTTGCTATTGTAAATAGTGCTGCAGTAAACATACATGTGCATGTGTCTTTATGGTAGAATGATTTATAATCCTTTGGGTATATACCCCATAATGGGATTGCTGGGTCAAATGGTATTTTTGGTTCTAGATCCTTGAGGAATCACCACACAGTCTTCCACAATGGTTGAATTAATTTACATTCCCACCAACAGTGTAAAAATGTTCCTATTTCTCCACATCCTCTCCAGCATCTGTTGTTTCCTGACTTTTCAATGATGGCCATTCTAACTGGTGTGAGATGTCATCTCATTGTGGTTTTGATTTGCATTTATCTAATGACCAGTGATGATGAGCTTTTTTTCATATGTTTGTTGGCCACATAAATGTCTTCTTTTGAGAAGTGTCTGTTCATATCCTTTGCCCACTTTTTGATGAGGTTGTTTTTTTCTTGTAAATTTGTTTAAGTTCCTTGTAGATTCTGGATATTAGACCTTTGTCAGATCTTTGTCAAAAATCTATGTGATTTTTTAAGGGCAAAATATCACTTGTTCTAATCACAGCTTTAAGGCACCTTCACTCATTTATATTCAAGACCTTTCAATGTCATTAAAAACAGTTTCCTAGGACCCTTACTTTTCTGCTAACTCTAGTCTTATAATATTTTTCTCTTCTGCCTGGCACTTGGTTAGAGTATTTGTCTCCTATAGATACCATTTGGCCTCGTATTGGCTCTCAGTCTTCTTGGCTGAAGGTTCTGTTCATCTGGCTTTTCCTTCTTCTCATGCCTCTGGCAGAATGCCTTGTTTTAGCTTAGGTTCTAAGAACCATACTTCAGTATTAGATCACTTGGTGAGCATCTTGGCTCTTTTCAAAATTCCAAACCTTGTTTAGAATATTCATGTGACTACGCATGTTCAAATTTTTTTTTTTTGTAATTCCCCAGTTTCTTTCTAAAAAGAGTTAATGAAATGTCTGAATGACAGAGGCAATAGTTTTCTATTAGTTTGTTGGCTCTTTCCTAAAAACCAGGAGAAATTTTGCTTTCATACTTATTTTCTGAATCATATGAATGAAAACTACATCAGTGTTTATTAAGTAGATAACAGATGGGACAGTTACAGTGAAAAATCTAAGACAGCAAAACCTTTTGGCTGGAAGGACATTTTAACTGGAAAGATATTCTTTTGGGGCTAATAACATCAGTTTAATTCTTATAAATTTCACACTTCCTTATTTTTGACATTCTTTGAAGCTGAATGAAACTCTAGAAAAAAAGTGGTCACTTCGAAGCTTTCTTGTTGGCTCTTGATAGTTTCACCATTGGTCTTTCCATCTAAAGAAGATCTAATAATATATCTGAGCCTTCTACCAGCAATATCAAAGCGCTGAGCACTCTTCTAGTCCAACCCTTAATGAGAACCTAACACAGGATACTGCATCACATTACCTTCCCAGTTTACTAGGACATTGGAATTTTTGAAGTTTAGTGACCCAGGAGACTGGCTTATTTGGACTAATAGACATGAGAAACAACTTTTAAACACAAAGTAGCAAACAAGCAGTAAGTTGTCTTTTCCCTTAAACATTACCTATCTTCCTCATTGTGAATAGTTACAGTATTGTATAACTTTCAGCATTATAATTTCAAGGTTTATAAAACCTTTGAAAGTCAATTTCTTTGAGCTGGGTTTGCCCTGCAACTGAAGGCATACAGAAGTACATGCCTGTAGTAATGACATTTCTAAGCTTCTGTTGGCCAGAGGTTACTTCAATGGTGTAGACCACTGATCCAGACCGAGAAGTCACCACAGGGCACTGTAGGGCGATAGACATCACATATCCTGGTTGTCCAGATAGCCACTATTTCCATAATAAGTTCATTAAATATACACAGTTAAATGTGATTTAATTTTTTTTTACCTATATAATACTTTTCCTATGAGTAAACTCAGAATTCAAGGGAAAAAATCCTTTACCAGTCTATCCTGACTTTTATTTTAAAAACAGTGTCATTGCAGCAGCTAATGTGCATTCATAAATACATGCTAGAGAGTAATGTCAATAGTTTGTAAGCTCATGCACAGCTCTCATTTCAGCAGCCTAAGGAAAAGAGATGGTTAAGATCCTATGAAGCTTGGAGTTAGCCTTGTATTTACTTGCTGCAATCTGGTGAAACATTTCATTTGTATTCATTTTCTTCTTCCATTTTTATGCACTGGCACCCTAGTGCTATCTGGAAGTGAATTCAATGGCTCAGAAGCTGCGATTCTGTAGCTATCAAAATGTGAGAAGCTGGAGTTGTTTATAGAAGGAGCTCTCCAATGCACCCTTGGCCATTTAAACCTAAGAATTATGCAGGCAGCTTGTTAATATCTTTAAATGTTTACTGTTTCTTTGTTAAGTGACTTAGGGCTTACTCACTTCAGGAATCACAACTGCCGTGGATCCCAGGGGCAAAGCACCACATGCAGTTGTGCTCACATTCCTGAATAGCTAGACAGGGCCTGCAACAGCGTGCTCCTCCTGAGCTGCCGGGCTGCAGCTGTGGTGGACTGAAAGGAAGTCACATGGCATCGCCTCCCAAGATCAGACCTGCTGCAAGAGCAAGTCAGCAGCGTTGGCGCCCTTTGATATCTTAGTTCCATTTTTGCTGTTGAAAGACTTGGCTTTTCAGTCTGACTCTAGCCTTATGTGGTGGTGCATCTGTAAGGCCAGTGGATCAAGCCCTTCCGTGCAGGGCCAGAGGAAGAGCAGGCCCAGGGCTGTGATGAGAGCGGGGCAGGAGACCAGCCCTCCACATGGGTCTGAAGCACGGCTCAGAAGAACCAACTGCCCCTTCCCCTTGAGGAGCAAGTATCTGCTGACCAACAAGGCAAGCGCAGGAGCCCTACTGGCAACAGCCAGGCTGGAAATCTGTTATCTCCACAGGAGAAGCAACATTGCTGGGGCACGGTGTTCCTGGTACCTTCTACCCAGACCACACAGGAGAGAAACACCGTGACGGAGAAGAAAAGTGTGAACGCTGACTTCTGTGTGCCAGGAGAGCAGAAGGCCTAGTTCTGTGCCACTGCCCTTCTCAAAGGCTCACAGTGCATCCGAAGTCTCACAGGGACCAGACTGGTGCCTCGGCCCTGCTTCTGCCCGTGAGTGTCCACTTCTCACTGCAGTGTTTTGAGGCAGCTTGAGTGCTGTCTCCCAAGCAGCACGCAGTCACCACTGCCAGTGATGCAGACACGCATGGGCCAGAGAGATGGAGCTCAAGCCCAGCGCCACCTCGGACAGGGGTCCCGGCCCAGTGACTACCTTGTGGTGTAGCTGTCCTTGTTCTGCCACAGGGAGACAGACCTCAAGGGATCACTTGCCCAAGGCCTCACTGACTAAAGAGTAGAGCTGGGATTTGGACGCAATAGTCAGGCTCCAGAACTGTGCTTTCAACTTTGGGGTGGCTGCAGGAATGAGAAGGATACTGTTCTAAAGCTCAATATATGCTGTCTTATTACCTGGTTTCCCACTGAGAAAATACGTGTCTTAAGTGGAAAGTGGTATCTATTCCTCCAGCCATCTGAAAGTGCTGCGTTTGTAACAGCATAGGTGCTGTAGCTTGCTAGCCATCCTGCTCTTACCCACCCCTCTGCAATGTAAAAGGCATCCACTGTTGTGTAAATACACAATTGCTTTCCAGAAAAAAAAAATTACTGTTTCTACCTATGTACTTTCTGAATCAATGAATAATTGTTATTTAATAGAATTATAATAAAGGCAAACATGATAGAGAAGAAATAACGTATTTCAAGTAAAATACACAAAACTTCATCTCCAAGTAACTAGAACACTAATGCAATTCCCCATTCATTGTACTATTCGTACCATTGTACCATTGTTCCATTTCAGGCTGGAAATCTGTTATCTCCCCAGGAGAAGCAACAATGCTGGGGCATGGTGTTCCTTGTACCTTCTACCCAGACCACACAGGAGAGAAACAGCGTGGTGGAGAAGGGAAGTGTGAACGCTGACTTGTGTGTGCCAGGAGAGCAGAAAGTGTGTGTGTTCTAAGGCCTGTCCCAATATGAGGAAGCTACTTCAGAGTACTTTGAGATAGTACTACTTCATTTTATAAACATTTTCTGGAATTGGTTGCAAGGTAGAAGTGAATCATTTCTGTATGGGACATAATTTGTAACTGTTTCTGTTATTTTCATAAAAACCGATGCTTATTCTCAACTGTAATGTCTCTAATGTTACAAAAAGAGGTGGGGCCGGGTGCGGTGGCTCACGCCTGTAATCCCAGCACTTTGGGAGGCCGAGGCGGGCGGATCACGAGGTCCGGAGATGGAGACCACCCTGGCTAACATAGTGAAACCCTGTCTCTACTAAAAATACAAAAAATTAGCCGGGCATGGTGGTGGGTGTCTGTAGTCCCAGCTACTCAGAAGGCTGAGGCAGGAGAATGGCGTGAACCCGGGAGGTGGAGCAGACATTGCACCACTGCACTACTCCAGCCTGGGCGACAGAGCAAGACTCCGTCTTAAAAAAAAAAAAAAAAAAAAAAAAAAAAAGAGGTGGGAAGTCACTAAAGTATTTTTGTCATTAGCATCTATTTTAAATAAGGTTTTTATTCTTATTATTTCAGCCCCACAGTGATCTGAAACTTGGGTAGTTTTCCACTCTAAAGCCAGCACAAAACCAACCTTTCTTCTCTCTTCCCTTTCTTCTTCTCCTCTTCCGTTGTCCCCTTGCCCCTTTCCATCTCCTGCTTTTCTTCACCTCTCCCTCTCATCCTTTTCTTTTTTTCCCACCTTTCACTTCCCACTTTTTGATCTCAAACATCTATTAAGTTCTTGTGTGGCAAACACGGAACAGGTTATAGAGATACAAGAACAAATAAGATGTTTTCGCTGACTTTGAATTGTACATAATGTAAAAAAATATTTTCAAACTTTGACTGGGCCCATAATAAGGAACACATTTTACCTTGCAACTCACTACACACCTGCACATATGTATTAGTTTCCTAGGGTTGCCATCACAAAGTTCCACAAACTGGATGGCTTAAAACACAGAAATTTGCTGCCTCACAGTTTGGGAGGCTTGAAGTCCAAAGTCAAGGTGTTGGTAGGCAATGCCATGCTCCTTCTGAAACCTTTAGGGAAGAGTCCTTCCTTGGATCTTCCCAGCTTCTGGTGGTTTGCTGCCTATCCTCATCATTCTTTGGCTTCCATCTATAGCATTTCAGTCTCTGCCTTGGTTGTCACATGGCATTCTCCCCTCCTGTGTCTTTCTGTGTCTGTACCTTGTCTCTTCTTATAAAGGCACCAGGCATATTAAATTAAAGGCCTACCCTACTCCAGTATAACCACATTTTAATTTCACTAGTCATGTCAGTCATGATCTTATTTTCAAATAAGATCCCATTCTGAGTAAAGGATTTGATGTGGTTTGGCTGTGTCCCCATCCAAAATCTAATCTTGAATTGTAATCCCCATAATCCCCATGTGTCAAGGGTGGGACCAGATGGAGGTAATTGAATCATAGGGGAACTTTCCTCCATGGTGTTCTTGTGATAGTGAGTATCATGAAATCTGATGGTTGTATAAGTGTCTGCCATTTCCCTTGCTTGCACTCACTCCTTCCTGCCACCCTGTGAACAAGGTTCCTGCTTCTTTGCCTTCTGCCCTGATTGTAAGTTTCCTGAGGCCTCCCAAGCCCTACAGAACTGTGAGTCAATTAAAGCTCTTTCCTTTATAGATTACCCAGTATTAGTTATTTCTTCATAGCAGTATGAGAATGAACTAATACAGTAATTGGTACCGAGGTAGTGGGGCACTGCTGTAAAGATACCTGAAAATGTGGAAGTGACTTTGGAACTGGGTAACAGGCAGAGGTTGTGAACAGTTTGGAGGGATCAGAAATATGTGGGAAAGTTTGGAACTTCCTGGAGACTTGAATGGCTTTGACCAAAATGCTGATAGTGATGTGGACAATGAATTCCAGGTTGAGGTGTGTCAGATGGAGATGAGGAACTTCTTGGGAAATGGAGTAAAAGTCACTCTTGCTATGCTTTAGCAAAGAGACTGGCAGCATTTTGCCCTTGCCCTAGAGATCTGTGGAACTTTGAACTTGAGGCAGATGATTTAGGGTATCTGGCGTCAAGAGGAAACAGAGCATAAAAGTTTGGAAAATTTGCAGCCTGACAATGTGATAGAAAAGAAAAACCCATTTTCTGGGGAGAAATTCAAGCCAGCTGCAGAAATTTGCATAAGTAACAAGGAGCCAAATGTTAATCGCCAAGACAATGGGGTAAATGTCTCCAGGGCATGTTAGAGACCTTCATAGCAGCCCTTCCCATCACAGGCCTGGAGGCTTAAGAGGGAAAAATGGTTTTGTGGGCTTGGCCCAGGACCCCCACTGCTGCTCTGTGCAGTTTCAGGACTTGGTGCCCTGCATTCCAGCTGTGGCTAAAAGGGGCCAATGTACAGCTTGGGCCATTGCTTCAGAGGGTGTAAGCCCCAAGCCTTGGTGGCTTGCATGTGGTACTGGGCCTGCAGGTACGCAGAAGTCAGAAATTCAGGATTGGGAACCTCCACTCAGATTTCAGAAGGTATATGGAAGTGCCTGGATTTCCAGGCAGAAGTTTGCTGCAGGGATGGAACCCTCATGGAGGATGTCTGCTATGGCAATGTAGAAGGGAAATGTGTGGTTGGAGCCCCACACAGAGACCCCATTGTGGCACTTCCTAGTGGAGCTATGAGAAGAGGGACACCATCCTCCAGACTGGTAGATCTGAAAGCTTGCAACATGCACCTGGAAAAGATGCAAGCACTCAATACCACCCTGTGAAAGCAGCCAGGAGTGGGGCTGTACCCTGAAAAGCCATGGGGGCAGAGCTGCCCAACACTGTGGGGGCCCACCTCTTGCATCAGCATGACCTGGATGTGAGACCTGAAGTGTCAAACGAGATCATTATGGAACTTTAAGGTTTGATGACTGCCCTATCGGATTTAGGACTTGCATGTGTCCTGTAGCTCCTTTATTTTGGCCAATTTCTCCCATTTGGAACAGGTGTATTTACCCAATGCCTGTACCCCCATTCTATCTGTAAAGTAACTATCTTGCTTTCGATTTTACAGGCTCATAGGCAGAAGGGACTTGCCTTGTCTTAGATGAAACTTTGGACGTAGACTTTCAGGTCAATGCTGGAATGAGCTAAGACTTTGGAGGACTGTTGTAAAGGATTATTGTGTTTTAAAATGTGAGGACATGAGATTTGGGAGGGGTGATGGGTGGAATGATCTGGTTTGGGAGTGTCCTCACCCAAAATCTCACCTTGAATTGTAATCCCCATAATCCCCATGTGTCAAGAGCAGGACCAAGTGGAGGTAATCAAATAATGGGGCCAGTTCTGCCATGCTGTTCTCATGATAGTAAGTGAGTCTCACAAGATCTGATGGTTTTATAAGTGTTTGACATTTCCCTTGCTTGTACTGACTTCATTCTGCTGCCCTGTGCAGAAAGTTCCTCCTCTCCTTTGCCTTCTGCCATGATTGTAGGTTTCCTGAGGCCTCCCCAGCAATGCAGAACTGTGAGTCAATTAAACTTCTTTCCTTTATAAATTACCCAGTCTTGGATATTTCTTCATAGCAGTGTGAGAATGGACTAATATGGGATTTAATATATATTTTGATGGAGACACAGTCCAACCCATAATAACATACAAACATGTATGCACAATGAAATAATAGTTCCATGAATCATCATTCATTTTTAATTGTGTGATTTTTCTACTCCCTTTTAGTATGGTAAAGACTGGTTTTGACCCTTGTAAGTTGATTTCACCACCCACTAATAGATACAACCCTCAGCTGGAAAAACACTGTTCTAGAAAGGGAGATAAGCATGCAGAGGAATACTTACCATATAATACTATGGGTGCTAAGAGGAGAATGCATAACATGAATATTCTAGCACGGGGAAAACTTTGTTCATGCAAGTAATGTAAATCTACATAAGAGGTGACATTGGTTGAGTCTTAAAAGATAAATAGGAGTCTCCAGTGGTGGAAATGGGGACTTGGGGGAAATATAAAGAAAGATGATGAATGTAGGTATGTAGGGATGATTTGATGCTTGGAGGATAAATAGGAGTTTATGGAAAAAATGAGGTCGGTTTATAATAGGTCTTAATACCATGCTAAAAAGTTTGGCTTCTGTAATAATGAAGAATTGTGGACAATAATAATAGAATGATTAAGAACGTGGGTGCGAATTACTTGGGTTTAAATCTCAATGTAATCTTTGAGTAAGTCACTTCTTTCTTGCCTTGGTTTTCTGACATATAACTGAGAATGCCACCTGCTTCATTGAGTTGTAAAAGTAAATGAGCCATTATCTGAAAAAAAAAATTGTTCCTTGTCTACAGTAGGCCCACACTTAGGGTTCGTTATTGCTTTTGTAATGTATTTTGAAGGCTTTTAAGCAAGGGAATTAAAGAAGGTGAGCAAGTGTGATTGGAGAGTTTGAAGATCGTTGCAGATAAATACATAGACTAAGGCCATTAGGTGAGAAATAAAAATAATCAACCAGTGCTATACAACAGTTCCAAAGTCCACCCCTCATAAATATTTTGTTGTGCTCCCCCGACTTCCAGGATGACTGGAATAACTGGTTGTTTAGGTGTCTTGTAGATAAGGTCAATCAAGTCTCTCCCTCTAGACAGTTCCATTCACAAGAGTATATTTGTCATCATTTTTATAGTTCAAGTCCAAAAATGAGGGCATTGCCTTTCTACTTTATGAAAATACTGCCCAAAGGCAGTCCTTGGGGATTTGTAAATACTCTTGGAGCCTCAAAACTTAATTTTTAAATAAGCCGTTTCAAATGGACAAATTAAAATGATCTGTCATTATTATGTCATTACGTCATTCTGTTTTGTATGATAAACTGAATGTAATATATTTTACATAATATAATGAAACAGTTCAAAATATTTAGTTAAGACTTTGCTCAAAGTCAAAAATATTTTGTTAAAGTTTTAGCACCATTTTGGGTTAATGTTGGTGCTAGATCCAAAAGTTTATCATAATTAGACGTTTTCTTTTGTTTCAACAACCTTCATTTTTTCTTTAGCCCACTCGGCTTGGCTTTAATGAGAGCTGACAACTCTAAAGTCATATTAGTAGCGGTTACTGCAGTTGCACTGCGTGTGGTGAATGTGTATCTGTGAAGAAATCTGTGCCTCAACCCCACTCGGGGCAGCTGCCTTCAAATGGAGCCAAAATTGGAGCCAGCCAAATGAACCGCAGCGATGAATCGATATCAGAGGGAAAGGTAGAGGAAATCACGTCTCGGGAACCCGGGGATCAGCCTAGCCCGACAAAGGGCCTTGTGAGCGGGCAAGGGAGCAGTCCCGCTGCAGGAACTGCCTCGGAACCCGGGTTTCCTAAGGCAGCGCAAAGCCCGCCATATACCCACGCCCTGGCGTGAACACGCCCACTCCTGCTGCGCTGCGCTGGGAGGCGCCCATTTCTCCTTTGTCCTCTGATGGCCGCAAGACTGTAGGGCTGGGTGATGCACTGACGGAGCAGCAAAGATTCTGCAAATGATTGTGTTGTGCTTTGGCTAAAGGCAGCCCTGAGGATTATAGCAGTGAAGGTCACTTGCAAATATATTTCCTGGCTCTAGCTCTGAAGAAATTTTACTTTCAAGACTTGAAAACTAAGGTTCAGAGAACTCACCAGGCAATACGAAGATTTTGTAGACAGCTCCCCTGGCAGAGAGAAGGGGACTAGTTGTCAACAGACCTTGGCAAGAGCCCAGCAAAGCGGGGCTATTGTGGGAGGGGGAAGCAAGGCGGGTATTGGGGGGCTGGACTTTCATTTTACATAAAACAGCCCTACATGTTAATACAACTTCTGTATATGAAAACAACTGTGAACCAGCATAAAAGGATTTTTGTTGTTGTTATGATCTCCTTTCTCAGTGATTGCAAAGAGAAGTGCCCCCATTTAGTCCCCTAACACTTTCCAGGGGTTTTGTAAACCAAGCTTTAATTCCTCCAGATTTCCATGGATTCTTAAAGCACATCATTACTGATAGCAACCATGTAGAATAATACCTGCCTGAAGTTTAGTGACAGGTATGGCAGGATACATTTTCTGATTTATATACAAAACACATAGGGAAAGACTTTAGGTTCTTGCACTTTAAAAAATAACTTTTGTTTCATTTTATCACAAACTAATTTATATTTTATTGAAAACTTGGAAACACAGAAAGACAAACTGAAGACAGATAAACACCATTATAACCCTACTGTTCTGAGATAAACAAAATGTAATTTGTATGTTCTTTGGTGGCAGGAACCACACATTATTTACTTCTGAATCTTCACAGTGTTCAGAGCCTCACATCGATGAAGTCATTGGTTTTGTAGAGGCCGCGGGAAAACTTCCCCTTTGCCCTCTGAAGGTTTGCTCAAACGTCGACTCACAAAAGGCAGAAATGGCATACAAAATTATTAGCATGCACAGGGGAGGATCACAGAGTATATATCCCAATGGATTACAGATAATTATATATCCTTTTCCTTAGGGGAAAAGGAGATGGAGAAGTATGGATGATTTGAGAGAGCATAATAAATTATCTTTAGGAGAATTCAATGGGCTTCAATAACATACTATGGCTTGAGACAAAGTCTGTTGGGCCCTTAGAGCAGACAGTGATTTGTGACAAGTCTGTCCAAGTGTGTTGACAGATTTCAGTCTTTCTTTCTGCAAGATGAGTTCAGTTAATAAAAACTTAGAAAAGAAGCCCAAGGTAACTGTTTTCTTCTTTGGCATGTCTGAAATTTGGGCAGATAAAGAAACTTCAGAGAACAACTTATATTCTGTGCTTTGGAAATGACAAAGGATTGATAGGAGGAGCAGGGCAAGGTCAGAGACCTAAACACTTAAGAATAAATAACACATTATAAATGTAGATGAAGGCCTCTGTGTACCTCTCCCTGACTCTATTCCCCTCTTTTCCTCTCTCAACGGAACCTCTATCTCAAGTTGGCATTTCATATTTCTTAGTCTATTTTATACCCTTCTATATGTATACTCCGGAACAATAAGTAGCACGTTTTGTAGGTTTGCACAATTTTTATACATGGTGTCTATTGCTTGGGTTTTTCTGAGATGAAGATTAATATGTAGGATATTGATTAGGGAAAATTGTCAGAATATGCACCTATAGGAGGCTGGGGAAGGAAGCATCATGAGACAGAGAGAAGCCGAGCTGCCATGCCCAGTGAATACTGTGGCCATCTCCACTCTTTTCCAACCAGTAGCCTCTCTTTGGCACAGAAGACCTGATTTGGTTGAAAATTTAACCTGTTTGTAGCTGGGATATTCTTAATTTCCAAGCCCAGTTCTCAATGTTCTCTTCCTTCTCTTTGAGAAAATGATAGTGTTCTATTTGCAACCAAGAAGACACTCTGATTTTCCCACCTAGCTTTTAATTACCAATTAATCACTTCAAGTTCTCTTTATTTTTTGCAGACCTTCAACTGAGTTTTGCAAGTCATGCAGTTTCCCTGTACTTGTAGTTACTATTTCTCCATATTTCTCAAATTCCTGATATAGTGTGTAGTAATTGCTAACTAATTTCCTTCATTGTTGTACCATGTCAGTTCACTGCCTGTAAATATATATTTTTAAATTATACTTTAAGCTCTGGGATACATGTGCAGAACGTGCAGGTTTGTTACATAGCTATACATGTGCCATGGTGGTTTGCTGCACCCATCAACCTGTCATCCAGGTTTTAAGCCCTGCATACATTAGATATTTGTCCTAATGCTCTCCCTCCCCTTGCCCCCCACCCCTCGACACTGCCTGTAAATATTTTAAGAATTGAACTGCTCCTTTATACCGAAGGCTATCTGTGCTCTATTTAATACCAGTGATGGGGCCCTGATTCAATTCAGCTACATATAACAATTTATTATTATTATTATCATTTTAATTACAATCGGATATATTAATTGGTTTATGGCTGCAGAGCAGTTCTTCAAGGAGGCTACTTTATTTTTATGTGTTACAATTCTCATTCTGTGAGTGAATACTGCCCAAGTAATCCTTGTGAGTTTTGGCCAAGGAAACAGCTGGAGATCAACTCAGAAGTCAGAGTAGTAGGCTTAAGCTGTCATGTTTATTTATTTATGAGAATTCAGTCAGTAGTGTTTTCATCATACTATCAAAATTTTAATATACTCCTCTGAACTATACATTTTAAAATTTTAAGAGCCTAATTTTATTTAGGTAGCAAAGTTCAATGGAGGTCAATCCAGAGAGGGGTTTGAGTCAGACTTCAATAGAGTCAGAGAGGTAGTTGTCAACTCTGCTTTTTTCACTGGAAGTTGCAAATTAATATCAACTAATTAAGGCAATGGCACCCTTCCTAGAATTTTGCTTGTCAGCTATGATTTTAGCAGTTCCATTGTGCTCATTGTTTCATGGTTACATTCACATTTGTACTCCTCCTACAAATGACATAAAGCCTTCTTAACCTAATGAATTTTATGTTCTTTTAGGAGGAAGTAAATGGAATTTTTTATGGAAAAAATTAAATTTAAGTTAAGCCAGGGCTCTACAGATCAAAACCAATTTTCAGATATTATGGTCTGAAAACCAGACTCTACTTTCACTGATCTGGTGGAATTATGTGATTTATCAGGTTATTGTTGTTTTATCAATGAGAGCAGATTCCAACCATTTATACACACTGGTGACTCTAGAATACCTAATCTCAAAGATGACCTTGGTAATAGAAGTTTCTGTTTCTAAAAACACATCCCAGACTTCACTTGTGCACTGTGGAGGTTTCACATCAAATAGCCGAGTTTGGGAAGGAATGAGTTGAAAACTTCCAAGCATAACAGAAAAATGTTGGCCCTTATTGAAATTCTTAAGGGAAAGCGAATATGACCACTTACAGACCACCCTTCTTTTTTTAGGAAGGTTGATAATATATTCATAATGGAAATGGAATGGCATGGACTTAAGTAAAATTAAGAAAAGTCTCCCTTCCTCATAAATTTAGGAATTATGCCCTTAATTGTAATTTGTGACTAGCTACCTCAACAGAGGTATTATTTTATTAATGAACTGTTTTGGGATTGTTTACAAAAAATTTTTTTGATGTGTGCATGTGTGCATGTCTGCATGGTTACGCACCTTGGGAGGGCTGGGCATGGACTCCAGAATGGCCAGTGAAGCAGAAGCAGAGAGAGATGCTGGTCTATCACGGGATCTCATTTGGGACATACTTGTCCCAGGTCAATGAACTGGTAAACCACTGGCGTGTTTGAACACTGATGATAACACCCTGCAGGTAGAGCTAGCCAGATAGACACACTCAATTACTGTCACACCATTGCTCATTTATCCTTAGAGTTTTTATCTCTATTTCAAAGAACTCCTGGCAATCCATGTGCTTTAGTTTAGAAGACTATTTGTAACATTCCTGGTGCTTGAACAGGACATTGATGTGATCACATTCTTATAGCTCAGGGAGAGAAAACAGAGTCAATGTCTAGGTATCTGTGAATAATGTGTTTGTCTTCAGCTCTCCAGGCTTCTGCAAAGCCCATTTTTCTGCAAGCACTTACGTATCTGCTATAATTACATTTTGGTTTCACTATCCTATTAGCCTTGGAACTCACTGACAACAAATAGAAAAACATGAAAATGACTCATGTAAGCTGTGAACTACTAAAGAGTCATAAATTTAAATTTAATTTAAACTTAAGATTGGAAGATTGCTTTTTAAATGGTAAATAAAAGCTATTTTAATAATGTGTTTTCTAAAAAGTAGATTTTGTTTTAACATCTTGATAAACAAATGCCAGTCTCAGAGTTGAGCCAGACTACTTCTAAACTCTGATCTTATTACTTTGGGGAGCAATTGGCCCAGCATCATACAGAAGTTTCACAAGGCTCATAAAATAACCTCTTCCCTGAGCCTCTGGCATCCGGGCATTCAAGTGCATGCAACTTTGTAATGTTTTCACAGCAGGATCCTGCAGGCTTTGAGTGATGTTGCCATTTTCTGGAGTTCTCAGCAGTGCAGCTCTTCTACCCAGTTGCAAACAATTTCACTGATCAGTAGCTCTGGCTTAGCTTCACCCTCATAAATTTAATAATTCATTTGGCTGGTGCAAAGCAGACAGATCTCAAAAAAATGTGCAGATTCTTGGAAGAGCTGGGAAAAAGACTCACCAATTCTTTAGTTCCTTTTGGATCTCAACATTTAATATGGTTATGGGGATTACTCAGTAGTTCCAGCATGTTCAGCCACCGGAGATATATTTTTTAATTCTTTAAATGGTATTCTTCTTTCCTCTGTAAAATGACTTCTATCTGTGGAATCCATATAAAAGCCATGGATATCAATAGGTTGCTAAATGTGGCCGTGGAGCTGGGCCAGTGAAGCATTGGAACAGAGCATCAGCTTAGTGTCTGTCTGGCACATTGCTGCAGGCACATCCAACTGTGATCATACAGAGACATGTGTGTGTGTGTGTTTGGCCACACGGGGCCAGACGTTCTGGCCCAAATTCCAGCTCTGCTACTTACCAGTGGGTGAGTAATCTTGGGTATGTTTTTAAGCCTCCTCGAGTCTCATCTTTAATTTGCAGAAACTGACCATCTCTCATTGTATGTGAGGAATGAACAAGTTAATACATGTAAATTAGGTTTTTTTAACATGCCAGGCATACAAGAAGTTCTCAATAAATGTAAACTCTTATCATTATAATTGTTATCTTCACTCTCATAAAGAGATCTGGCTATCATCTATGATTTTTTTCTATATTGCTAACAAATTGCTCTTTCTGTCTTTTTCTTGAACAGGTAAGATAGTCATATGGTAAAAACTCACATAAAAATAAAATATATACAATGGAAAGTACATCTTTTTTCATCTCTACCTCTTATCTCCCATTCGGCTTCCCGGAGATAACCATGGTTCCATCTCTTAGATATCTTTCAGAGATATCCCATATGGTGAAATATATTTACTTAAATCCCCCACTTACAATTTTGAAATATATTTTGAATACAAATAGAAGATAATTTTCCTTAAGGAAAAATTTTGTCTCATTAGTATCATTACCAGTGAAAATAATAGTAATCATAATGTGAATAATGACAACTGTCTTTGCTGTGTAGCAAGAACTCTGCTAAATTCCAAACTGACAGAACCTTATTCAGTGCCTACAACAGCCCTCTGAGATGAGTATTATTATCTCCCCCAGTCGACGCTTGAAGATACCGTGGTCAAGAGAGGCTAAGCCACTCTCTGAGGGTCACTCAGCTAACAGGTGGCTGTGCTGAATTTCGAACCCTGTGCACTTGAGACTCAAGAAAGTTTTCAGTAGAAGAAAGACATCTCCCAATCTTGGGTTTCTCTTTTGGAAATGCTTCATGAATCCTCACTTTGATTTTTATTCCCCTTTAAATGCCTTGGCCTGGGAGAAAGCATTCACAATTTGGACTCTTCACATGTCCCCCACTTCAGTTCATCCTGCCTTTGTAAAATTCTGCCTGTACCAAGCCTGTAGTAGCTGGCAGTTATTCCCATAACTGATCACATTTAGCCCTGTTCATCTTTGGGTTTTTGGGTATGAGAACAGTCTGAGTTCCTGGAAGGCAGGGGCTGTGTCTCCATTTCCTTGTTGCTAGGGTGGAAGATATTTCTTAGCTCATACTTTGTGCTGAGGAAGTGTTGGCTGAATGAACAAATGGGTACAGGCAGTGTTTGACTATAAAGGGGACTTTGGAAATCAATTCGAGTCATTGGATGTGGGCCCTGGAAGGCAACTTCAAATTCCCTGGTGGTAGAGTATCTTAAAATGTAAGATGAACAATTCTGGCCTTCAGCAAATCTCAGAGACCTAAACGTCTAGATATAATTACTTCCAAGGCATCCTGGTGAGGTAATGCATGTGCATGCGAGGGCATCTGTTTTGAGCCAAAAATTTCTTCTAATGTGTCATGGGACAGTCCTCAGAAGGACTGAGGAGAAGGTGCTAAAAATTGTCATGCTTACTTTGATTTGTAGTGTCCTTGGGTTGTTTTGTCTTTGACCACTTACAAACTGATCTCACTGGGCAAACTGAGTCAGAGCAGCTTTTTAGATGTGTTAATACAATTTGCTTGTTTTTGAGGAAAGAGGCTTAAGTATTCAGAACTAGAGGAAAGATAGAGATGGTTAGGGTTGGAAGGAGTTTAAATGAGTCCAGAAATAAATTAACAAAACCAGGCAAAACGATGGAATAGAAGAGAAGTTATGTTCAGCCACTGACCCCTATTTCCTCTCTCTAATTGCTTATCAGCTTTAGCAAAGCCCTTTTGTACTCAAGGAAGCCCCTTGGTACTCTCACAGTCCTTTCTTTTTCTCAGTGAGATCACGCCCTCAGAAAACTGCCTGTAAATTTCTATAATGCTAAAGTGTAACTGACTATGTGTTGCAAGGGCAAATACAAATTATAAGTAAGAGTCTTAATTCTCCCTGGTAAAAATAAAGAGACTTCCCTCCCTTTTCCTAGACCACTTACTTTAGAAAACTTGTACTGTATGTATAAGTTCTTTCTCTTTTTGAAATGTATGTGAATCTTTTTAAAAGCAAAATAAGCCACTTGGCAAAGTAGTCTTTCTCAAAGACCTAGGAACCGTGTCTTTCAAATGTAATCAATTAAGGTAGGTAGCACCATATCTCCCAGTTTCCGTGGGAGGGTAGGAACCCAACTTTGGTGAGCACCTTAATCCAACTTACAAAACTATCTTCTTCCATAAAGATATGAGAGACTTATTTTTTCTTTTGTACAAATCAGTTAATTAACACAGGTAGATACCACAATTACCAGGGGATTTTAAGATGAACTGTGTGTGAAAAATGGTGCCGTCAAGTCCTCTTACTTAAGGACTAGTTATTTTTTACCTTGAGAGCACGTGCAGAATGGGTTTATCTGCTTGGCTATATCAAAGGGTAAGATTTCATTCTGTCTTTGCAAATTCTTAGCAGACTATTTGTGATACACATCACATTCTGGTTTAATGCTTATTCAATAACAAAATTGTTTTCTTCCTCTTCTAAGTTTGTGAAGAAGTTTTCTGGGTTGGGATGGGATTTTGTTTTTAATTATATTTTCCAATATAATATACTTTAGGTTCAGAGACATTTGTATTTTAACTGGTGCTAAACCTTTAAGATTAGAACACTGAATTGCTCTAAACTTCCAAGCACCAGTGAATTAAAATGGGAGGTTTATCAGGAAGTCTGAGAAGAGACATGTGTTCAAGAAAAACTTAAAGCAAGTTAAATTTAACAGAGTTTATTTGAGCAAGAAAAAGTCTTTAAGACAGGCAGCACTTCAGATGGAAGATGGTTCAGAATGGTGAGCTGTATTTATAAAAAGAAAGAGTCAGGAAATTACTTATTACAGAGATTACCTGGTTGTTGCAATTCTGCATTTGCCTTGTTTGTGAGGAATTTGGCAGCGTTCAACCTGGGGTTGGCTACTGTGGATTGAGACTCCATTGCTTGGTTACAAAGGCATGCTCATAGGTTAGGTTAGAACTTGCTTTCATGCCAAGCTATGTTGCAGTTCACTACATAGAGAGAAACTTTGGCCCAAATTTTGTTAACCAAATATAGAAGGTGCTTTGAGCTAAACTTAAATAAGTTTAACATATGATTCAGGGCCAAGTGTGGTGGCTCATGCCTATAATCCAAGCACTTTGAGAGGCCAAGAGTTCGAGACCAGCCTGGCCAACATGGCGAAACCCCATCTCGACTAAAAATACAAAAATTAGCCGGGCATGGTGACGGGGGCCTGTAGTTCCAGCTACTCCAGAGGCTAAGGCAGGAGAATCGCTTGAACCCAAGAGGCAGAGGTTGTAGTGAGCTGAGATAGTGCCGCTGCACTCCAGCCTGGGCAATAGAGCGAGACTCCATCTCAGTATATATATATGATTCAGGAATACCTGAATTTCTACACATGAACCAGTCTCTTGCGAGTGAGGAGCACTTTTTTTGGAAGAAAACAGCTGCCCTCCAATATTTGGTAACAGTCTGCACAGGTTTGTAGCCTAGGAGCAATAGGCAATACCATATAGCCTAGATATGTAGTAGAGTCCTTCATCTTTGTTTGTGTAAGTACACTCTGTGATGTTTGCACAAGGATAAAATCGCCTACGGACGAATCCCTCAGGATGCGTCATCAAGCGAGGCATAGCTGTGGTTGCTTACCTGCTTTCTCTGTGGCTTCCACCTTCCATCCATGAGGCTAATTTCCACAGAGTACACAGAGTCATCTTTTTAATATGCCGAATTACATAATTCTATGCTAAATCCTCCGAAGATTTCCCATTCCTCTTAGTACGTCAGTGACGGTAGATATTGAGACCACCTGATTGAAGAAGAGCGCGTGGGATGTGTTCTGTGACCTACATGCCTATGTCCAAGATAACAAAGGTCAGTACAAATGGGAGTAGAACGTTGTCATTTCCCCTGTTATCCCCTAGATGGTAGTGTGGGACCGCGCAAATTTCTACCTCCGTTGTGATGTCTATGGGGCATTGACGGTGCAGTTATTTTAAGTTGAATCTTCAGGCAGCCTGAACTAAAATCGACAGAAGTTCCTACTTTTTTTCTTTCTTTCCTTTTCCCTCTCCCTTTCTCCTTTTCAAGAGTGCTAACTGTAGCTTCGAAAACGTGCGCGCGCGCGCGCACATACACACGCATCCCAAATGGCAAAATTCTCAAGGTGCTGGATTCTCTCAGAAAAGCACGTCTGCTGTTCCTGAATGTAGACTAAACAGGCTTTCAGGTCCGGGAGATGGGGGCTTAGGGAGGGGAGCTTCCAGGGAAAGCATTCGAGCTCCCTGGAGCCACGACTCCCTCTAGTGGCTTGTGTCTGCAGTTGAGGGCTGCCTGGCAGACGCCTGGACATTTGGGAAAAGAGTCCAAGGTCTTGAAAATTTCATGCAAATTCATCACTGTTACAGAATGCCAAAAAGCTGCTTTCTTTTTCCTTTTTTTTTTTTTTTTTTTTGAGACGGAGTCTCTCTCTGTCCCTCAGGCTGGAGTGCAGTGGCACGATCTCGGCTCACTGCAACCTCCGCCTCCTGGGTTCAAGCGATTCTCCTGCCTCAGCCTCCCGAGTAGCTGGGACTACAGGCGCCTGCCACCACGCTCTGCTAACTTTTTGTATTTTGGTAGAGACGGAGTTTCACCGTGTTGCCCAGGCTGGTCGCGAACTCCTGAGCTCAGGCAATCCGCCTGCCTCGGCCTCCCAAAGTGCTGGGATTACAGGCGTGAGCCACCATGCCGGGCCTCCTTCTTTCTTCTGAGGGTGAAACTCTCTAAATCTAGAAACATTCAGGGAATAGGTGGTCACAGGAGAGCAGGTTTGCGCTGGCAGTGAGGGTGGGGTGGCTGGTTCAGAGAACAGAACACACCGGAGCTGTTGATCGTTTCCTAGGGAATGGGAATGGAAACAGAGTCACAGGAGTTCCTAGTTGCTGTCCTTTCTTTCAATCAGTGGTTCTTGTGGATGCAAGAGGCTCCATTGAGCTTCCTGTGGGCATTAGGCTACATGATTTGCAGGTCCTAGAGAAAAATGAAAGTGCTAAACAAAACAAAACAAAAAAAAGAATTTTAATACTGGGACGCAGAGCATTAAACCAGATTGGTCCTCCCAAGGACAGGACCATATGTGACCACCGCTCTGGTCACACCCATAAAGCCCATGAAGCTCTGCCACCGGGCATCCACCTTTCCCCCATATTCAGTGCGATATGCTTGTATTTAGCCTTGTCTGTATCTCACTTTCTTAAGCCTTAGGGAGCATTGATTGTGGTATCTTGGACCTACAGGAGAGGTTTTCTCAACAACCTGTGAAAGGATCTGCTCACTTTGTAGAAACCATGCTCCTAACCCCTCTTTTTATTCATGTTAATTTAATGTCTGCCTTGATAGTGTTCAAAGAAGCTTCCTCAAAATTCGGTGTTTCTGAAGCCTAGGAACAGACGCCTTCTGTTTTGTTCTGAAACAGGCTTCTAAGGAGGAGAATCCTGGATTTGGAAGGGCCCAGGTGAGGCCATGGTTGAACTCAGACCCAAGAAGAAAGAGGCTTTTTATCTGCCTAAAAGCAATCTTGTTTTGGTGACAATGTGTGGGTGGGTGTTTGGCTCTTTTTTAACGCAAGGAAAAGATGTTAGTTTCAAAAGTAATTTTTGTTTTTCTTGGTCCAAAGTTTTCCTTCTTCCTTTTGGACAACATTCACTTAACTTTCTGCCATGAGTTAATTCAATTATTCTTTGACTCCAAATGGATAAGCATGAATTTCATTGATGTGATCAATTTTTAGTAATTACACCACCGTCACATGTGAAATTTCACTAGTCCTTAGAGCATCCATGTAAATAGACCTTCTCATTGCCATTTTCCAGAGGAAAAATTGCGGTTCAAAAGCATCAAGTGAATGACTCCAAGATCACACAGCTAGGATAAGTTGGGGGACTTACTCAGGTCCATGCAGACCCCCTTATTCCATATTCATGCCTGCTCCACCATACCATGGTCCATTTCCAGAAATAATTTCTTGGTATAGGGATATCAAAGTTCGACTGTTAATCCTTACAAATTAGAGTCTGTACTTTTGTAGCCAAAAAAGGGTTTTATGGTATATTAAAATAAAATTTAGTCAGCATTGCTTTCCTCTTGAAAATAGTCAGTGAGTTCCCAAAAGATAGGGATAGTTTTGGCTTCATTTTTAGAACAGTATCCTACACAGAAGCCCACCTTGAATAATCAAAACACATGCTCACTGCGCCTTCCTTCATCAGCCAAAATCCATTAAGTAATATACAGAAAGCTTAAGTCCAGCATCATTTCTTTGTATTTCAGAGATCTAGCTTCAGTAAGTAAGATGATCTGTAAAATATCTAACCTATAAGAGACCTTCGGTTCATCTGTCCATTCGTCAATGTTTCACAATTCACAAATATTTACTCGCCTCATATTATGTCTCCAAAGTGTTAGAGACCACAGTAAACAACACAGACGTCACTGGGCTCACGCAGCTTACATTCTAGTGAGGAAGACAGAGGATAAACCATTATTATATAGCAGAAAGTTATAATGAGGACAATGAAGAAAAAGAAGAGATAGTAAGAACACACAGGCAGATGAGAGTTGAGTGCCATTTCAGTGAGGGTGTTTCTATTGCAATAACATTTGGAGTTAAAAGACTTCAATTTGGAGTTCAAAGACTTCAATGAACTTGGAGAATAATAAGTAAATATTAGTTATAATAGCTTCTTTTCAAGATCATAACACCTTATAACTTTTGATGGTGACCTTTCTTCCCACACATTTATTAAGACTAATAACAATGTTTGCTCTGTTACTAGTCTAGAATTATCATATAAAGTTGCTATGAAGCATCCAAAACCTCTCTTTATTTGAATGCAGATTTTCCTGGCATATCAGCATCCCCATTGTAGGCCCCTCGCCTCCTCCTGGCAAGCCGGCTGACAAACTCCAAATGCTGACTCTTGGCTTCCTTCAATTTGTCCTTCACACATGTGGCCAGGGTCCTTCCTCGTGTGGTCATCTGGTTCCATGTTTTGGGTCTCAGACACAGAAATTTTTCAGAGAGAAATAAGTACAGTGCATATGTAGACATTTTGACTCTTTCCCAGCTAGAGAAAAATATATGCATTGGATAGTTAGAAATCTGGGAACTGATTCAGATTACAATGAAACATTAAAAGTCTCTCTATAGAAGATAGATATTTGCCAACTTTAAATCAGAAAATCATCATATTATGAGAATTATAATTGCAGGGCAAGCATTTAATTTAATTCAGCCCTGAAGTTCTGCTTTCTAGGATGCACTTCAAACAGTCAGGGGAAGTCTGTTTTAAGACAAATTAAGGGGAGGTGAATTTGCACCTGTGTTTTAAAAGAAATAAATTAAACTTATGGATTTGGAATCTAAAATGTTAAATAGAGCAAGGTGGGAGCGAGTAGACAGGAGGAGCTAAGTGACAATGCAGGGAGGCCTCTTGGAGTTTGAATAATGTGACCAGCTTTAGAGACCACCGAGTTCAACTACAAGTGGAGCCCTCAGTGACCAGCCTGCACAGATTGTTTGTATTAACAGGTTAACTTCATTGTCCTTTTCCCACGTGATTGATTCTGATATAGCTTTTTGTCTTCACACTATATTTGATCTTAAATCGCCCCAGACTATATCACTTTATTGCTTCTCCATTTCCCTGTGCTGCACTGGAGGTAATTTAGTCATCTGTCTTTCAAATAACAGATTATCTCTTTTGAATTGTCTCACTTACTGTTTGACCATTTTATGAACAGTTTTTCATCTCTAGAAGTTCCCTTGGTTCTTTTTAAAGTTTACTTGTCCTTTTTTTGTAACATTCTGCATATCTTTTGTCCCTTCCTCTCTCTTCAGACATGTTCTGCATGTTTGGTATTATTGGTATTTCTTTGGGTGTGAAGTCTCTCCTAGGTTGCATTGGCCAGTCAGTTCTCACATTGGTAGGTTTCTTCCAGTGCTGTCTGTTTTATGCCCACTTTCAATGGGAATTGTCTTCTTTCACCACCCCCTTTGGACAGGATTTCAGTACTGACTTATTATTATTGTTATTATTATTATTATTATTTTGAGACCGAGTCTTGCTCTGTCACCCAGGCAGTGGTGCATCTCGGCTCACTGCAGGTTCCGCCTCCTGGGTTCACGCCATTCTCCTGCCTCAGCCTCCCGAGTAGCTGGGACTACAGGCACCGCCACCACTCCCAGCTACCTTGTTTTGTATTTTTAGTAGAGACGGGGTTTCACCGTATTAGCCAGGATGGTCTCGATCTCCTGACCTCGTGATCCGCTCGCCTTGACCTCCCAAAGTGCTGGGAGTACAGGCATGAGCCACCGCGCCCAGCCAATACTGACAATTTTTATACCAGCTTCTCCTCTTGGATTTTAATACCACTTGAATGTGGGCCTCACACTTAAAAACAGGGAAGGCTTGGGGTTCTGCATGCATAATAATCACTGTTTATTTACCTGGAGTTCAAGAGGGGAGTCAATTTTCAAGGTAAGCCCTGGAGCAAGTAGGGAGAGGTTTCTGTTTGTTTGTTTGAAGTTTCTGATTTAGACAGGATCATCCCCTATTTTTGGGTTTCGGGTTTTTGCAGAAAGGGTAGCTCCAGCTCTCCCCCAAGAATGGCCACAAAACTAGTTGAAGATTGAGTGCTAAAATCATACTCCCTCACATCTGTACTAATTTCAGTTACCTCCAAGAACTTCTGCAACTTCACCTGATTCTCAATGTTGTGGTCCTCCGTTTTCTGCCACACAAAGAATTCTCTTTCTTGCTTCTGAGCTTGACATGAGTTTCAAAGGTTTATTTTTAAATTGCACGTATAATTTATAAAATGTTTGGAACCAGGGAACTGGGGATCGAACCAACCTGTCTTCTTCACTAGAAGCTTCTGACTAATTCTTTATGTAATTATAATTGGTGACAGTGGCAGCCCATCGGGAGTGCTGCAGCAAAGATGCCAGCCGCAGCGGGGGAGGCGAGGCCAGGGCTGCGACCTCCACAGAGCCCGTGGGAGACCGGAACAGGTGGAAACCCCGCCCTCTTCTAAGTTAGGGGGGCGGGAGCCCTGTCCTCCCTGGTGCAGCTGCAGCCACCCAGCCTCAGCTACGGACCCAAGTATCCCTGCACTCTCCGGGATTTCGGAAGCACCCCCAGGACCCTGCAGTCTCAGAAGCGCTGGGTTCCGAGCCGGACACTGGTCCGGATGATCTGCCTGTGGAAGGAAGCACCCCCTTCAGGTCTCCTGAGAGCTGTTTCGTTGCCCAATGAACCTCCTGTCTGCCTTGCTCACCCTCCAGTTGTCCACACGCCTCATTCTCCCTGGACGCAGGACAAGAACTTGGGACCCGCTGAATGGCAGGACTAAAAGAGCTGTAACACAAACAGGGCTGAAACCTGCCCCCACAGACACACACACCCTCCAATTGCCACACTGCGTCCATGAGAAGGAGAGAACAGCTGTGGCCCTTTGGGAAGCCCAGACCTAGAGGCTCCCCAAGCCAGGGCTGTGACAACCTCTTTGGGGCTCTGCAGTTCCTGGTGTCTCCAAGCTTCCAGGTGCCACCACATTCTCCTCCTTCAGACGTGGGTGTCCGCAGGGGAAGCCGTGTGTAGTACATCTGGTCCAGCCACAGCCTCGCACGTAACCAGCATCTGTGCGGGCGCCTGGAGCTGCCCACCCCTCCGCAGCAGCCGGCATACCTGGCTGTGCGCAGTGGCTGGACCCCGCGCTTGCTTGCTGGCACATCCCTAACCACTCTGCGCCTGGCTCGTCCTTGGCAGGTGTGGGATCTGGGCTGGTATTGCAAGCCAAGTGCAGCCTGCCAGACCGAGTGCGTGGAATGAGCCCAGCGGGCGCAAGCAATACTCAGGAAGAAGGCACCACCAGCTACAGAGGTTTCTGGCTGGCAAAGCAACACTCCAAAGATTCCATGACATAATGAAGAACCTGATACTAGGTAGCTTACCAGTCACAAAGCCTGAACCCAGAAAAGGGAATGGTAACTTATTGGTAATGAATTAATTAGCTATTAATGTCCTCCACATAAAGCAGATTTATAGTTTGAAAGAAGTAATAAAAACATCTGCTGAAAATGAAAGCAAAGTACTTATTGAATGGAATGGAGTATCATCATTGCACTCCCCAGAGACAAATTTCATGCCTGTATATGCACCTGTTCTAACAGAAATTCTTTTGTGCCTCTCTACAAGATGGGATTGAAGTCTTGGTATTCCTAATAGCCCAGCATGTTTTACTTATGTGCTGGACGCTCACTTTTTTTCATCATTGCTAAATCTAAATTCTAGCAATCTCAAACAGTGATTCCTCTTTCTCATGACTTAAAAGATGGGGTATAAATTGGTTGCTTATCATACCTGTGGTATATCTGAAAGTATGAGAAAATAAATTAATCTAAAAGTTGTGAACAAATGGTAGCAGTTTAACAGACTGGTATGAGACGTATTTTAATAAAACAAAGTTTAAGTATCTCTCTTTCTGTTCTTCCAGACAAAACAAATATGGTTTAAGACCTTCTGACATGTATTCTAGGGAGCACTCCAAATTCTTGAGGGGACCTTGGACATGTGTCAAGGAGTTAAACAGACATCCTCTGGAGTAGCTGAAACTGAGACAGCTAGAAGTCTGCAAGGGAAATGCATCTGTCTATCCTAATAAGGCACCCGGGGCAGCAAAAATAAACACGGGCTTTGTACAAAGCCCCAAATCAAGAGTCACAAGGGCATAAATTGCTAATGAAGGTATGATTATGATTTGCAATTGAGATGCTTCTCACATGGGCAAGTTAATGTGTTGTCCTTCAGGATAAATATCAAAGGAATATTTTATTTATTTAATGTTGAAGGTAATCAAAAAAGATACTATTTAAAGATAATAGGTAATTATTCTCTGAATATAGTTGGTTATACCACCTAGTTGAGAAAAAATTTTTTTCTACCAATGTTCAAAAAGAAAACATCAATGAAGAGAATGTTTTGAATTCAAGTTAATTAAAATATTTTATTTTTAAAAGGCCAACCTGGTATTGAAATAATATTTGATTTAATTTCCCCAAGCCAGCTTTGAAGGTTTCTGTCTATAGTTATTGTTAATTTCAAAGCTCGGTCTGTCAGTAGAAATACAAGTAGATATGAAAACAGTGAAGCACGACGAAGAGTTTCTGCCTTCTACTGTTAAAGGGATCTTTTTTTTAGCTTCTTGCTATTTCTTAGCTCAAAGGCAGTGCTAGGAAAGCAAAGCATTTGAGGCCAAAAGCATTTTTTCAAGCTAAAAGGAATGATCTTCTCAAAAATGGTCCTAAGTATGCAAAGTAAGGTGAGAGAGGGAATGTTTTTAAAGTGAGAGAAAATTCCTTACCTGGGGAAATTCCTCAGGGAAGTTGGTAGGTGGAGATGAAAAGGAATGAATAAATCACATTTCTCAGTGACTAATACTGGGAAGTCAGAGGATGGCTGAAATAATCTCTTGTTATCATCACTTAAACTTCTATGATTTGATTAAGGAGAGCCCCAAGGAATTACTTTTTAAAGCATGATAACATAAAGCATCATATTTTCTAAGTAGTGTCAATGAAAGTTTCTTCCTTTTCTTTAACCCAGTGCTTTATTCTTATACCTTTTCTTTCTGACAGAGTTACTCTCTGAGCTGCTTAGTGGGTATGAGGGCAGAAACTCCTTATCAAAAAATATTAAGTGAGTCTAAATATTAAAATTGTGAACAGATTAACTCAGGCATGAAGAACATATATTTTCTGAAAAATAAAGTGAGATGAACATTTGTTAAATGAACTTGAAAATAAAAACGTTAAAATGTGTGTCAGCACACTTACCTCAATGTTCTATTTTAAAGGCTATATATGAAGCAGTTGGTATTCAACTTAAGAAAACTTTCCTGAACTTTAGTATTTTATGTGCAAGTACTTCATTTTCTCTTTGTAGGCCTAATAAAATAGTCATAAGAGACCTGAGGGATTTCAAAGGAAATAAATATAATAAAATATTCGTAATTTATGTTAATTGGTGGGAATTAATTAATAGGTATTTATTAGATACCCACTAAATTCCTGTGCTTTGGGGCATATAATAGTCCTTGCTCAAAAATGCTTACAACCTAATTGTGATTATAAAATTAAATGTCAATGAATATAGGGAATCATTGAAAACTAGTTGGTTGGCCCTGACCGCAAATCTACGTGGAAATTAAAAAAGAGAAAACATGTTTTTGAATCAGAATCATCTTGAGTGGCTCAGTACATCAATGTGAGTGGTTTCTTTTACACTTCCAGAAGGAAAGGAGACCTTTCTTTTTCTAGAGCTAAGTTCTCTTTTTCTCTTGACTGGGGCAAGGGAGTAAGTTATTCAGAATCATGGAAAGTTTGGGAAAGAGAAAGCAAAGGAGAAGATAGGGAAGATGGAGATGTTGTGGTAGGGAATTTCTGTGTACCTCTTGGTGCTCTAAATTAATCAAGTCTGAATTAGAGAAATAAGAAGAAAAAGAAAACACTGTTTCATTGCCTTAAACTCAATACAAAATTCTGTTTACTAAGCACGAGGACCAAGCTGAGTCCTTATACATTTACTTCAGTGTCAAGGCTTGGTTTTCTGTAGATGGTTTATTTGAACTTGGATGGTGCTTTAATATCTAAAAAGAGATTTTTCCCACAATGTCATCTTTTCCTTTTAAATTTGCTTTACAATAATACTTTTTAAAGAGTGAGAAAATAAGCATTGGCTACATTAGAGAAAACAGTCACAAATTGGAGCTCTGAACTTACAATGATCCTATATTTTATTTATATGACTTTTTACAGGTGACTTATTTATTTATCATTTAAGGAAGAGTTTTTGAGCTTCTACTATATGCCAGATACTTTTACTAGGTTTTAGGGACATATTGGGGAATAGAGATGGAGTGGTCAATAAGACAGCAACCATCTGCTTTCATGGAGCATGGATAAGGAGTGAAGAGTGAGCAGAGGGAAAATCGATGAAAAGCAAGAAAACAAACAGAATAACCTTGGGTGCAGATAAGTACTATGAAGATAAAGAAGCCAGGTGATGGGTCAATGTGGTGGTGAAGGGCACAGGTAGAGCTACTTTGGAAAAAAGGAAAGAGGGAAGGCCTCTCTGTGGAGGTAACTTTCAAACTGAGACCTGGATAATGCCAAGGGCAAGCCAGGAACTGGGGAGAACATTCTAGGCAGAGGGAGCAGCAAGAGGAAATGACATGAAGCAAAATTGAACTTGGTTTGTTCGAGGAACGTGAAAAAGGCCAGGGTGGCTGTCATACAGGGACTGATAGGTAGTGGTTTGAGATAAAAATCAAAGAGGCAACATAGCCTAAATCACGTGGGGTCTTGTGGACTGTAATAAAAACCTTTTCATTGTTTAATTGGAGGTACAAAGTGAAAGTACTGGAAGGTGTGAGTAGGAGAGCAAAGGGTATTTATGTTTTAAAAATATTGTCCTGGCCACTCCTTGAAGAGTGAACTGCAGTGACAAGAGAGGAAGTAGCGAGAAAAGTTGAAGGACACTGCCTTGCTCCAGGGGAATGTCCTCTGGCCATTCTTGTTTTTGGTGGAATAGATGGGGAGTGAGAGAATAGCTAAGCGAGATCTCCTGAGTCCAGTGGTCTTTTCCTTTCCTCCCAAAATGTGAACACAGTGAGGCTGGGAGTCTCTGAGCCTCTGGGCCTCCGTAGGAAAAGCAAAAGATTTGATGATGGAAGATTTAGTGCAGGCCCTGACATTGCCACCTATAAGCTGAGAGAACCTGGGGAAGCCACTTCATGTTGAGTTTCTATGGATATGAAATGTGACTCTCATGAGAAATGATAAGACATAGTCATAAAAGAAATACTTATGCTAGTTAAGTTATACAAATAGAAGAGTATAAATTTCATAAAAGACTTTAAAATTTAAAAGTTGGAAAGGATTAAAAGTAAAGAGAGCCAGGGGCTGGTTTGCTTCCCTGAGTTTTAAAAATTCTGTAAGTTCAGGCTTTAAATGGATCAGCAATATGCTGACTCTGCTATCACTGGCTTGAGGCTGATGAAAAGGTCAGTGATCTAGAACAAAACTATCTTCCTGCTGACTCTGGGAAACTCATATCTTGCAGGAGAGAGAAGATTTACATGGAAGGATAGGCAGACAAGAATGGAGCTTAGAAGGAGTAATGTGGCTCATTCGATAAGTGACACATGAGGAGAAGGGAACATCATAATTTGTCTTGGCATTTGTTAGTATGCCATCTATTCTACAGAGGGCTGGCAACATGTTTTATGATTTACAGAGCTTGTTTGCATCTGAATGTCCAAACTCACAAGGCTGCATTTACTTAAGTCATAGGAGCTAGACAATTCCATGAGGGACTAGCAGGTTTGTATGGAGACAATCGCACTGGTTACTTGGTATCATGTTGACAAAAACCCTGTGGTTTTGGATTGAATATTTTGCTTTGCATCCAGGGTACATTTGTTGTCTGTTGGCATAGCTTAATGCTGATGAGCTGAATCTGGAAAAGAAAGATTGTTGTCTCACCAGTTGGCTGTGGGCCATTTTGATGCTTAAAGAAATATTGATCTTGGAACTTCTAAATGCAAGCTGAGAGTGGACACAGGGAGCAGGTATTGACTTCTTTGACAATTTAAATAGATCATTCTGGAAAAATATAAACTATTTGAAGCCCGATCCATTTTAAAAATTGTTGAATTTAGGTTTAGAATCAGAAAGCCTGTGACTAGGAATAATTGCATGAATTGTTTTGCTTACATGAAGAAAAAATATGTTAGTTACCTTCCAGATGTTCAACCTTACCTAAATAATTTCTTCTCTTTGAACCTCAGTATTCTCACTAAAGAGAAGGAGACTGATAAGATACCTCCTCTGGCTTGCTATGATGGATAAATGCAATAATATATCTGTAAGAACTGAGTGTCTGACAAATAATGGGCATTATATCTATGTGAATTTCTGACCAGGTCCGGAACAGTGTGTTAATGGTGAGGTCTTTGGCAGTGCAGAGTTTGGTTTGAACATTTAAGATAATAAGAATATTGACCTCTGGCTACATTGTATATGGGCTTTATATTTACTAATACTAAGATACTGAGCTGGGGGGTAGATTTAAAGTGAGAGATAAATGTTTTCTCAATGGTCAGTTATCTGAGTAGATTCCTAGAAGTTGGAAGGAGCCTGGAACAGTGGAGCGAGTATGTCCTTTCATGTCAGTCATTCCTTGTTTTCAATCCTGGCTGTGCCACTTACTAGTGCAGCTCTATGTCCATAGTAGATGGGAGAAGTTGTAAAGTTTGGAGCCTTCAACAATTTAAGACAGTTTTTTTCTGTCTGTGACACATTGTTTGATTCCTCGTGTAGGATGAAAAATGGCCTGTGTTAATGCTATCTTTTATTATATCCCAGGACTCTAAAGCCACATATTTAGGAAGGGGAGGGCCCTAGTAGCCAGAATACTTAACTACTTACTTTAAAACTTATCAGTCCCATGTCATGTTGTCACATGACTGCTAGATACCCGTGAACCATTCTGATAAATTTCAACTAAGGTGAGCATGGTTGATGGTGACTAAATATATGACCTCTCTGGAGGAATATTTGTAAAAGTTGAAGAATTTTAAAGCAAAAGGAGTTAATATTAGAGAAATGCTTAGCCCTATATCAAGATAACTTTGGTAAATATTTTTATGTAGGAGATGTTAGCAATTTTCAAATTATATTGCATATAGTTTAGATACAGGGATTGTGTTAAATCTAAATATAAAGTTGTTTCAGCATAAAGCCAGTCAATGATGCCAAAATTATTTCAGTCTGATTTTTACAAGTTCTACCCACCTTCAGCTACAGCAGACTGTTTATGTATTTAAAGAAAGATTTATTCTTTCTATAGACATTTGTTGAACACCTATCATACTTCTAGTATTGGAGATAGTGGATGCAGAGATGTAGCTGTCCACACTCCCTGCACCCCCTCCACACTAAATTTAAACCTAAAATAAAAAGACAGCTAATTGAAACAACAAATTAAATGACAGGATGGAGAGGTACAGTCTCCAAAGAAGGGGACCTAATGGTCCTTTCTTTGGTGCAATCTCCATTTAACAGAGGACCTAATGGCCTCTGGCTGGTCATGATGGGCTTCTTAGAGGCTGCTTAAGCTGAGGGTGACAGGAGGAGTGTGGGGAATCACTAGGTGGAGAAGAGTTAGGAGCAGAGGGAGCAAGTGTCCTAGGAGTTTGCTGTGAATTTTATACTACTCACCAATTAAAGTGATGCAGCCTATAATTGTGAAAATTAACTGTATTTTCTCCTTTTCATGAATCTTCCACCAAGTCTAAGATGATAGTAAATGTTGTTAAAATCTTTAAGCACCTTACTGTCCTCATTACTGGATAATTTAAGCTGCACCAGAGTTGACCATTTTGCAATACTTTTTCTCTTTGTTTCCACAACACTATTCTCTATTTTTTTTCCCCTCATATCGTATTAGCTACTCTTTCTCATTAACTTTGGTTTGACTTACAAATTTTAAATCCTGTCAGGACTTGATCCTAGATGACCTCATTTCTATGTTTATATTCCTTCCCTGAGGTATCTTGTGAATTCCACACACTGTCACGGCTTCAACCACCATCCATAAGCTTATGACTCCCAAATCTGTGTTTCCTTCCTGATCTCTCCATGGCTCCATATTTGTGTATTAAAATGCCTACTGATCTCTCTCTCTCTCTCTCTTTTAAAAAACAGGATCTTGCTTTGTCACCCAGGCTTGAGTGCGGCATCATGGCTCACTGCAGCCTTGACCTCCCAGGCTCAAGTGATCCTCCTGCCTCAGCCTCCCAAGTATCTGGGACTCTAGCTATGTGCCACCATGCCCGGTTGATTTTTTAAACTTTTTTTTCGGGACTGAGTCTCCCTATGTTACCCAGCCTGGTCCCAAACTCCAAGGTTCAAGTGATCCTCCCACCTCGGCCTCCCAAAGTGCTGGGATTACAGGCACGAGCCACCCTTCCCAGCCTGACATTCTATTTTGATACAGACAAATCAAACTTTAATAGCCAAAGTAGAATTCATGATTCCTCCCCAAGCATTCCTCCATTCATCTCTATCACTCACCGCCTGCCTTCTCCTGTGTAATCCATGAAGTTTTATTGATTACACTTTTTAATCATTAACTTGCATCCTTACTACAGTTGTGATACAATTACTGTACCATCCTTTCTTTCCTAGAGAAAAGGCCTCCAAACTTGCCTACCTCTGTCTACTTCTGCCGCCTTACAGCCTATTCACTACAAATCAGCCAAAGTTATCTCTTAAAATTGTAAATCAACTCATATTCTCCCACCGCTTAAATACCTCCAAATAATTTTCAGTGCACTTAGCATAAACATCTACCATTTTCATCTTGGATTTCATGGGGGCAGGACTGTCCCTGCCTCTCTTCCTGAACTCTTCTCTTACCCTCCTACCCCCACCACCATGCTCACTGTGTCCCATGGTCTTCTTTGTCTTCTTCCACATTGCAAATTTCTTCCCATCTTTGTCCCTATACATTATTGTCCTCTCTATTTGGAATGCTTGTGCCTCTGTTTATTGTATGCAGAGAAGTGTTTTAATTTCTTCTTATTTCAGGTCTCACCATAAATGTTATTTCTGAGAGCCCTTCTCTGATCAGTCTATCTACAGGAGAGTCCAGCTCTTTCTGTGAATGGATTATAGGGATGTCATGGTACCTATACAATATATTCTGTAGTATCATTATCTGGGTCTAGAGCAATAACCCACAGTCAAACTTATCAATATTTCAGGGAAATTTTAGAAAGTTCATATTGAGTGGGATAAGGACTTTATGTCAGTCCAGTCACATTTTGCTGGACACACAGGAGAACACTTCAGATTTGCCCAAATTCTCCTTTTGGATGTGGCAATTCTAAAACTAATAGAGTGGTAGAATTGAAGAGGAGAAAGGCCAGTGAATTGCAGGTTCTCATTAGACTTTATTAGATTTTTGCTTCGGTAGGCTGTCTTTTTTTGCTGAGTTTCATCTTAAGACCCAATTTGAGTCTCATTCAACAAAAGATTACCATGAGAAAAATAATTGCACAAAAGTAGAAGATAAAAGGTTGAGAATGATTATATTTGACAGTGTTTATTCATATGGTTATTTAATGTAGACCAGTTTGAATTTATAATAAATCAGATATCCAGTTTGTATTTTTCTTCAGTTTTCTGAAAAAAGGCTTAAATCTCATTTAAAATTTTAATCAGCTTCCAGAAGATAAACTTTTATTTTTTGTTCAATTTTATAAAACAATTGATACAATGCAGTGAAATAATAATCTTTGATCTAACACCAAATGTGTAGGGTTGCTTAATAAAATAATCTATTATGCTATTTTCATGATACGTTTTTCAGTGTTAAACCACTTCATGTTTTTCATGTATCACTATGTAGATCCTGAAATGACTGAATAGGAATAGAGTTACTGAGCTTTTGGATGTCTTTGGAACAATTTCATTTCTATTCTTGCTCTACATTAAATGATATGTGCTTTATTTGTTTATTTTTAAATGATAGGAATTCAACTTTGGATATTGAAATAAAGTCCCATGGAAACAAAGTGAATTTCCTATAGAAATGTGATTTCTATGCCCATTTGTCATGAGCTGACTGGCTTCAGAGTGGGGTGCAAAATTTTGTACACACATTAATGTCTGATTTCTCCACAATTGAGAGGTTAACTCTGAAACTGCTAAAATCAATTAAGATGATTCCAAATGCCCAGGGGATTATGCCGCAGTAGATAGTGTTAAAGTGAAAAAATCAGGTTTCGCACTATTAGCAAAATTGTGCTGAGACACCAGAGCACCAGAGCATAACTCATTGAAACTCAATTTTTTTCCTAGTTGCACAGAAAAATAACAGTCTTTTAGAAAGCTCTATTCATGCAGAGGTAATCGTTACTGATTTTGAATTCTGAGTTTTTGCTGTTTGCCCTGCCTGCCAGATATTTCACAGGACTAATTTTTTTTTTCATCATTGGGATATCTTGGTAAGCAATGTCATAACAATAGACTTTTTTCTTTTCTATCTCTTTAAATTCTTGACGTATTCCCATCCCCAGCTCCCACCAAAAAGAGCCTCTGTGAGAAGCAAATTTCTCTATGCAAAGACTTTCCTGTCATAAAAGCCTTTCCATGATGATCAATCACAGTAATTTGTAGTTATGGTAATGTGAAGAATTAAGAATCATCCATTTAAGCCAGCAACTCCTTGCTATGTATCACTTTCCAAATTAGTAAATTATCAAATTAAGACTGTGTTTGAAGAGGAGTTATCCTTCAATATTTAATTTATTGGTAAAACTTAATAAAACAGTTTGTTATAAGATCACCTAATTTTGCCTAATGTACTTGTATATTTAATGGATATAAGAAATAGATTGTCATTTGGCACTGAAGCCTATGAGGCACAAACTTTGTAATACAGTAAGTTCTCACTTAACATCATCCATAGGTTCCTGGAAACTGTGACTTTAAATGAAATAATGTATGATGAAACCAATTTTACCATAGAACTTAAACAAGAGTTAAGTTCTTATGGCATATTCCTGGTCACAAAAACACCACCAAATATCTAAATAAAGATCCAAAGCACGTCTAATATTAAACATTGAAATAGATGTGAGTTATTGTTACCAGAATATCAGGCTCGCCACACGGAATGCCAGTTACGGAGACAAGTATTGACAGGGAAGGCTTTAATCAGGTGCTGTAGCTGAGGAGAAAGTGAGATAACATCTCAAATTCATCTCCCAAACCAGCTCAAATTGGGGTGTTTATATAGTGGGGAAGTGGGAAAACAGGAATTAAGGAGGGGTAAGAAAGCAGTCCTGATGTATGAGGGGTCTGGTGGCTCACTGAATGTAATCTGGTAAGTTTCAATTTCTTGCCTGAGAGTGAGTTTTGAGGAAGAAACTCAGGTGAGACAAATGTAAGTCTCATGTTTTAGGGTCAGGGAGGGTCAGTTTCTATGTTTATTTTTAGAAACCCATAAATATTAGTTCTATGAGACAATTGGGCCTGTTTCACTATACATTTCACTATACATTTAAGAAAGGTTAATAAAAACAAACAAGATCATTATTTAACTTGCTGCCAGTTTTTGGTGAATCATTGAGTGATGGTGGTCATAGTGGTGGTGGGTTAAATCAAATAATAAATGTTTGCAAAATGAAAATTGCAGGCAAATTCTCCTCCCACTATGCAGTTCAAAAGCAAACAAGAGCAAATACTGCTGTAAGAGACCCAGAGATCACCTCTCTTTATCTCTTATGTGGGCTGTTTGGCTGAATCAAGAAACCAAACTGACACCAGGCAGATTAACAAGAGGAAAACATACAAACTGTATTAGTTTTACATGTATATGTGAGTGAAGTCCAAAGATGGCCAAAGGAAGATGCTTTTATACTTTTTAGACAAAGAACAATAAATTTGAGAAGAAATGACAGGGAAAAAAGAGATCTGTCTAGAAGCAGTACATTTTTAGGGAAGTCACTAGGAGATATATGAGGGAGGGGTGTAGTGGAAGGTAAGTGTTACTTTATTAAGTAAATTTATTCAGGTCTACTGCATCTTCCAATTCCCAGTTTCTAGTAGGGCTATTTTCACACCCTGATAAGGGCTATTTTTACACCGCGGTGGGGAAGGGCATCTCTCCCAGAGGATTCTTTATGACTTGCTACATGCGGGGAGAGACAGGTTACCTCCCCTTTCTGAAACTATAATTTCTCCAATGTTTTCAACTCAGAATAATCAATATACCAATTCAGCATATTTTGGGATGGCAAGTCCTTCACTACTTCAGTGGGTGAGCTGAGCACTTTCATACCTTATCATTTATTGTTGCACATTTGCATGATTATCAAGTTTTTTCTTTTTTTATTTTTTTAGAAATTCTTTGCTAGTTAATTTCTGGGGATGCCTTCCTCTTTTAACAAATGTTAGCTTCTCAGAGTTTCTACTTTCTAGAAACTAGAGACCATCTCTAAGGTTGCCTGATTTTTTTTTTAATTTTATTATTATTATACTTTAAGTTTTAGGGTACATGTGCACAATGTGCAGGTTTGTTACATGTGTATACATGTGCCATGTTGGTGTGCTGCACCCATTAACTCGTCATTTAGCATTAGGTATATCTCCTAATGCTATCCCCCCCCTCCCCCCACCCCACAACAGTCCCCAGAGTGTGATGTTCCCCTTCCTGTGTCCATGTGTTCTCATTGTTCAATTCCCACCTATGAGTGAGAACATGCGGTGTTTGGTTTTTTGTCCTTGCGATAGTTTGCTGAGAATGATGGTCTTAATGCATTTTGATTTGACAATAATTTGTATCCATTTCTTCCTTCATTCATTTTCCAACCTGCTTACTCCAGCTCAGGATCATGAGGCTCTGTAGCTCAGGGCCAAAGCAGGAACAAACCCTGGACAGAATGCCATCCCATCACAGGGTGCACTCACATACACATACACACTCAGTCAGACTGGGATCACATGGACATGTCAGTGAACCTAACGGGCACATCTTTGGAATGTGGAAGGAAACTGGAGTATTCAGAGAAAACCCATGAGGACGTAAGAAGAATGTGCCAACTCCACACAGACAGTGGCTCCTGCTAGGAATCAAATTGTTTTCCTCATCATTATTATATCAAAACGACCTTGAATGAAACAACATTATTTGAGGAACTGCTGTACATTATTACTGATTATCTGACTATAAAATCATATTATAACATGAATATGTTTATTTTATTAAGTCTTAGCATGAATGCAAAATTAATTTTGTTCACCATCTCGATAAGGAAATAAAAAACATGCTGATATTACAATAAGAGTCCTTAGTTTTACTATAATTGTTCTAGACTTGTTTTTATGAATATTTATTTGCAAAGACTCTCTTGTTGTACCATAGCAGATATTACTTGTCTAACCAGGAAGGGGAGTAAAGTGATTTCTTGAAAACCAAAATCAGCCTTCTGAAGCACAATACTTTTCACTTAAGGTCTTTCCTTTCAGAAAATATATTTCAAACCTGATACCTTGCAGGAGCAGCATTTACTGGAAGCACATTAGTAGAGCAGGCCATTCACAACTGCAGTCAAGTTCGAGTTCTGTAGGATTCCAGAGGGGAAATAGGGTTCTACTCATTGCACTTTTCCACTTACTCCACTAATGACTTCACATTCTCTTGTAATAAACGTTGATCATATTAGGTATTAGGATAAGCGGTTTGCAATTGCTCCAAAATATTTAGAATATTTATTCCATCCATCTCATTCTTCCCATATGATAGAACATACCCTTCCAAAGAAATCATCTACAGACTCTCCTCTACGAGCCAAATAACTTTGGTATAGGTAAAGATGTGGATAAAAGTATTTCTTCCTCCCATTCGTTTCCTCTCTGCTTTCCCCATTCTATATTCGTAAATAAATGAACAAGTTGATGCATTAGAAAGTACAAGAATACATATTAAAATGTCCTTCTTATTTAAACTAGTTTTTCCTTTACTTTGTACATGAAGGTATTGTAGAGCAATAGGATAAAATAAATTTTCTTCTTTAAAAGTAAAATCTTTTACCGGACATTAAGATTGAATGTACTGGCTGGGTGCAGTGGCTCATGCCTGTAATCCCAGCATGCTGGGAGGCCTAGGTGGGTGGATCATTTGAGGTCAGGAATTTGAGAAAAGCCTGGACAACATGGTGAAATCCTGTCTCTACTAAAAATACAAAAATTAGCCAAGTGTGGTGGCACGTGCCTTTAATCCCAGCTACGCGGGAAGCCGAGGCAGGAGAATCACTTGAACTTGAACCCAGGAGGCAGAGGTTGCAGTGAGCCAAGAGGGCGCCACTGCACTCTGGCCTGGGAAAGACAAAAAAAAAAAAAAAAAAAAAAAAAGAGAAAGAAAGGAAAGGAAAGGACAGGAAAAGATTGAATGTACTTGGGTAAATAGGGAAATAATGATTTGTGTCCCTTTGTTAAAGTGGTTATAAAAAAAATAGTGGTTTTTAATTTGAGGAGAATTTATTAAAAATGCAGATTACAAAGTCAGAGATGTAAGACATGGAAGGTGGGGTCAGGTATTTATAATTAAATCAAAACAGGTGATTCTGATGTAGGTCATTTTCAGACATCTAATGGACGAACACTATGCCTACACTTAATTACTTCCTAGTAGTTATTGTATATTTGCTAATGTTTACTTTTGTTATTTGCTAGCTTTAATAACTTTTTATGCTTTCATTAAATCAGGTCAAACCATTTGTAGTTTTTGTTACAGTCATACTTTTTAAAAAAGTATTTGGATCATCCAGCTTAGACCCTAATAATTCTGTTTATCTACATTTTTACAAAAATGAAAGTCTACTTAGTAATAATAAAATGAGCTAAATCTGCTTAAAGCCAAGATCAAAAATTTTACTAAGGTAATTTTTTCTTAAGTTTTAATCTACTTCTTGGAGTGGAGGGGCAACCTGTCAATTATGTATTAAGTTCAAATTTCATATACACAGTACACATGAAACATTAAAGCTCTGAACTAAAATAATTTCTTATTAACATTTAAGTAAGATGTTTATCTAATCTTGTCACAGTTAGAAGCCGAAACCAAAGGGGTTTAAATATGCACCTCATCATTGAATGTCAAGCCACTAACAGAGCCCTTAATTAGCATGTGAAACATCTTAGTTCTTTGCTAAGTGGTTTCTTTGTCCCACTCACTCCTGCTGGTGGGAGACAGCATCAAACAATTTGTTGCTGAAACTCGGCTCACATTTGTTTTCCAAAATATTTACGTATTTTCTGTGTTCATGGCTTTACTGCTGACTGAACTGTGTCCTGGAGGAATGGACAAAAAAGGAGCAAACATTTTCGGGAAATTGAAGAAAATTTCAGATTTCATTGGGAATTTGGATACCAATATAATTTATAAGCATTTCATTACGTTTTGGCTCATTAACTGCAACAAACATATTGGGGATTATAAGCAATGCCTTTAAATTTTAGGGCCATTTTAAAACTCATTGTAAAAGCATAGCATAGCTCCTTCTTTTTTAAGATTCTTGGTTGCTCAGGATTGACTTGTACTCTCAGTGTTATTTGGAGAGTTCTGAAATTGGTCTGATGTTGGCATTTCACAAGCCCCATCCATAGGTCTTGAAATCTAATAACATTTTAAATTAAAGTGCTTCCTATTAGAAAAACAGTTTAATGAAGAATTATTACATTAGGTCAGGGATAAAGATGGGAAATGGTCTATTACTTCACCATACAGAACAGAATTTATCATATTGCCTAACGAGTAATCATTCATTATTTCACAGATATTTGTGAATAGATTTTCCTTTGGTGAGTTTGGTAATAGCTATTTGTTGAATATTAAGCCATTTATGTAACTTCAATGGCATTCTTTCATTAAAAATCTATACAATAAATGAACTGGATTAAATGATCCTATGCACTTTCAGATCAAGATTTCAAAGGACCTTATTGTTTCTAATTTTTAAAAACTTGTTGTGTCTTATTATTATATTATAGCTAACTCTTTAAGTTGAAGCTGGAACCAATTATCTATGGGAACAATTTGATTAATGCAATTCAAAATAGCAAATTTTTATGAAGAGCCTACTCTGTGTTGAATACAATAAATAAATATTCTTACAGGTCTGGTCAATGTTCTATATCATTGAGAAGCTGGAGGGGCTGTCCCAAAGTAAGCAGCAGGGCTTGGCTCCTTCTTGCAGAAGCAAAGGAGAAATAAAATAGGAGCTAAGAATAAGTTTGAGGAGGCAGTACTGGGGCAGGGGAATGGGCAGGAAAGGTGAGGGAACAAAAGGGAAGCCACCTCTTTCACTAGTGTGAGCAGGAAGTAAAGAGGCTAGTATAGCCCATCTCTTGCTCTGGGGCTCAGGAGTCTGTTTATATATAAAGGTCACATGAAGGTAAAAACTTCTATTTCAGCCCGAACTGTGTCAATTCCAAGTCAACACCAGGCTCAAAACTGTATCTGAGAGGTCCTGCAGAAACATCTCCAGGTAATGATATTGATGACCAAATATTTCTTTAGGACTTTAGTTCATTCTTAAAATTGAATACATCCTTATTTATCTGAGTCGCTAGTGCTTGGGTTACAATTAAATGCTGCCAATGCAAACCAGAGAGAAGGGGAATTTGGCTAAATTGGAGGAGCCAGTCCTTCACCCTCTGCTCTGCTGGGTAGAAAAATAGGACATAAAGGGGTATTCTGAGAAGGAGAATGGCAAACTTGGCAAATAAGGGAATAAGATGCTTTCCTGTGAGGACTGATTGGAATGAGAATGATTGTGAAGGAAGGGAAATTTAATGTGGTTCTTTGGATAATTTTTTTATTCTTCTCCCCTGAGATTTCACTATCATTTGTAGTTGTTTGGCAATTAATGTATGTAATTTCACATAGTTTAATAAAGAAATTAACATGATTTGTGGGCATACCCCTGTGCGTTTCTGTATCACAGCTATCAATGGACTTGAATTTTGCTCACTGCAAATCATCTTAAGGAAATAAGATTATTCTTGAATAAATAAGATCATCAAACATGTATTTATTTTCCTTACTCCAGGTTCATTTTAAATAGATCATTAACTTGAAGTGAATCCTGTTCTAAGATGTTATGAACTGAAACTGTGAACATCTATACTTTTGTACTTTGCTGAGTTGCCATAGAAGCAGCCAAACATGGCTTACTCAAAGGTCCATGCTACCTCTGAATAGAGGCCAGGTCTCAGTCTTTCCCAAGAATATTTTTAGCAGAGGGGATTCAATAATTACCTTACTGTATATTGTTTCTAGTGCTCAAAGCAGTTAATCATCAGGAGGCGGAAAATAGTAGATTTCACTAAAGGGCAGTAAGTGAAATGCATTTTGGAGCATTTGTGAGCAGAAGCTTCAAACTAAGTTTGTCACAGGCTTTGAAATGGGATATGCCGTGAAATTCACATTTGCCATCAAGGGAGGGAGATGATAACTTGACAAATGGAGGTACACCATTTATTTCGTAAGGAGGGTGCTGGGGACCATTCTGGCCTGAAATGATGCCTTTTGTTCAAGTGAATCTCAGTTCAAATTGAAGAGCTGCATAGACAAACTGAAAGCTGCAGCTTCCGTCTAAGATTTTCCATTTCAGCCTTTTTCTTAAAAATAACAATGGCTGGCATGCTTCCTGAGTGTTTGGACTAGACGGCTTTTAATTTCCCATCCCAAGGAGATGATCTAAAACTGCAACAAAATTGGTACAATCAATTATTCCCAGACTTAGACCCTCTCTTCAATCTTCCCACTGGAAATAGGGCATAAAACTTTTAACAAATTGGGTACTTAAGTTATTTTCTCATTTCTCCTCTCAAGGCATCTTTGTGCTACCTGTAAAAACAGATAAGGAATTTAATAATGTGGAGGACATTATAATGTAAAATATATAACAATTTAAGAAAATAAATTTTAAATAAAATAATGTATCCCATTCTATACTTCTGAATATGTACTACCTATCAGGGTATTGTGCAGCCAGATCGTGTTGGGAGTCAAGAAAGCCTAACATCCACTCATAGATCTTTCCTAATTCTCTGCAGCATACTGAAAGGCAACAGAGTGTGGTGGTGAGCCTCAAGAATCAGACATTCTGTCTTCCCAGCTCTTCTACTTTCTAGCAGTGTGACTTAGGGCAAGCCATTTAACCTCTTTAAGCCTCTGTGAAATTAGGATATAATAAAGCCTAAATCAAAGTACCATTATGAGAGTTGTGAAACAACGCATGTGAAGTATGCATTTCGGCTCCTGACACAAAGCTAGTACTTAATAAATGTAGTGGCTATTACTACAGTATTGTTGCATTTATTTTTCTAGTGGTATCAGTATGCTGCCGTATAGCCACTACTCTGAACGGGAAATAGAAATTTGATGGCAAAATGTCACTGATTCTTATTTATGGGAAATGTGACCCTATTTGGAAATAGGGTTATGGCAGATATAATTCATTGATATGAGGAGTGAGCCCCTAATCTGATGACTGGTGTCTCTATAAAAGGTGGCAATTTGAGTCTGGAAACACACACAAATAATAATTTTCTTATGCTAAAATTAAAAATGATTAGAGTGGTTTTATCTTTTATTGCTTTATTTTCTTCCTTCCAAAAGAAATTTGAAATTATTTAATAAAAATATTAGCTGTTGGTTAATGGGCACTTATTTTGCGGTAGGAGTACTGTACTAAACAAATCCCACTGAGCACCTTCCTAAACCATTCAACAATATAATGAGGTAGGTATGCTAGCAGCCTCCTTTATTTTATGTATGGAAACATTGACATTGGGAGGATTTTGTGGCTTGCAGAAGGCTTCACAGTTGGCCTAGAATATATTAATAGACAAATCTAAGATAGCCTGAAACTTTGTGCTTTAAAAGAGCTATTGCCCCTATGTCCAAAGGCTGTGCAATGTTCTGAGAGTGTGTGGGTCGAGGGGAGGAGGCACTCATCCCTGTTCTCATGACCACTCCCTTCACACTTGATCAGGGTGGTTGGATGTTGGGAAAGAAACCTTTGGGCCCCAGGTGGCTCTTAGTACAAAGATGACCATGATTTTGCCTCAGATCTCAGCTCCACTCTGGAACCACATTTGGGTGAAGCTTCTGGAGATTTGGATTTATCCGGATGCTTTTTGGTTCCAGATAAAAAGCATTTTCAGAGAAGTCAAGGAATTTTGGCTGCAATAGCATCAATGTTCATGAATAAAACTCTGTGAAATAATTCTGAAAACAAGAAGGCTTAGGAGGCCATTTTAAAAGGAGGCAAATTAGAGGGTTCAGTCTGAGTCCTGCTGTTTTTTCTTAGTAAAACTTAATGTCTCCTATAAAAACATAGGCTCTCCATTACTCTTTTATTATCCAGTTCACATTTTAGCTACTCAATACAATCATATTCTCATTTGTTCATGCAATGATTTACTCATTAAATAGATTTTGAGTGCTGACACAGTGCCAGGTCAGGAAGGATAGATACCCAGCCTAGAGTGGTTGTGAGACTGTGTGAGGGAGATCATTCTGGAGGAAGTGATCTGAGGTAGTAGGTGGTTCCTAGCTAGTAAGTAGGAATTAGTCATGAGAAGAAGTAGGATAGAGAATATTCTAGGCATAGCAAAAGGTAGGGAAAGGAGAATGCTAGAGGAAAGTGCTGAAAGATGATTCTGGGAGGTACAATGGAGAAAAATAGTCACAAAAAACTCATATGGCAAATAAGGAGTTTGAATTTTACTTGGTTAAGTAATGATGAAATACTGAGAGTTTTAAAACAGTTGGTTGTACTGACACCAGTGGGCTCTGGAAAGTTCCCAAACACCAGTGGGACCTTGATTCCAACGGTTGTCCAGGCTCTTGACGTCATCTCGAGCAGGAATTCATGAGTGATTCAGAAAATAGTGAAAGTATAGAGATTTCTTGCGAAATGAAAAGTACACAATCAAGAAAGGGGAGTGTTGGTGTACTCAAGAGAGTTGCACACAAGGGGGTTTGGGGATGTTACTTTTATGAGTTTCTTTAACAAAGAGGTGGAATATTCATGATTCTTGAAAAAACGTGATTTCTTAGCACAGTTAAAAGTTCTGTACTCATACCTCTATGGGCCTGATAAATTTTGAATACCTCACAGACCTCAGAATGCTCTCAGCTATTTTTCTTTCCTCATATGTTATAAGCAGGGTGTCTTTACCTTTTAGGAATGTTGAAAGCTGTTAAACATAGTTTTCTGGGCTGCAATGCTTAATATGACTTGAATTTTCACTTACTATTAAATATGCAGAATAAAAAAGTTACTTGCTAGATACTTTCTATAGTGTGGGTAGATTAAAATCCTCATGAAATTAATTTACATTTACATTTTATGTACTTCCTTTTTTCTTTTTTTCTTTTTTTTGAGACGGAGTCTCACTTTGTCGCCCAGGCTAGGGTGCAGTGGTGTGATCTCGGCTCACTGCAACATCTGCTTCCTGGGTTCAAACCATTCTCCTGCCTCAGTCTCCCAAGTAGCTGGGATTACAGGCATGCACCACCACCCTGGCTAATTTTTGTATTTTTAGTAGAGACGGGGTTTTGCTATGTTGGCCAAGTTGTCTCAAACTCCTGACTTCAGGTGATCTGCCTGCCTCGGCCTCCCAAAGTGCTGGGATTGTAGGTGTAAGCCACCATGCCCGGCCTTATGTGCTTTCTGATACAATATAAAATGCAGCTTTGTTATGGGCAAATGGTTGTTCCAAAGTGCCAAGTATCTAAATATCTCCATTATGGTAAGGGATGGGAAAGCTCTTAGGTATCAGGTTAGCTTTATTAGACAGAAAGAACTATGATTTTGACAGCTCCTCCAGCTGCAGAGTTTCTGGGATGCTGTTCTCGTTAAGGACAGACCTTGTTTGCTATTCCATAAACTAATGCTTTTTTTTTTTTTTTTTTTTTTTTTTGAGACGGAGTCTCGCTCTGTCGCCCAGGCTGGAGTTCAGTGGCGCAATCTCGGCTCACTGCAAGCTCTGCCTCCCGGGTTCACGCCATTCTCCTGCCTCAGCCTCTCCAAGTAGCTGGGACTACAGGCGCCCACCACCACGCCTGGCTAATTTTTTTGTATTTTTAGTAGAGACGGGGTTTCACCGTGGTCTCGATCTCCTGACCTCGTGATCCGCCCGCCTCAGCCTCCCAAAGTGCAGGGATTACAAGCGTGAGCCACCGCGCCCGGCCTCTAATGCTTTTAAACCATATCAGCAACAGCACCTAAGGAGAGCAATTCTGTATTTTACACAAGAATTTCCACAAAATAGCTGTTAATATCAGGAAATACATATTATGTTTAATACTATCCTTAATTCTACATAAAGAGAAATTGGACTATATCCTTGGAGAATAGAAATTTGTGCCTTATTTATAACAAGAGAAATAACTGACTTCCTTTTCTTGAAATCTTCCAGCAGGTTTATTTGTTATTCAAAAGTATTCACGGAAAAATGATCTCTTAGCATAATAGGAGGAATATGGAAAATAAGGAATAGAGTATTTTTTCCTTCTACCGCTTCATAGCAGACACAGATAATTATAAAGTTTGGCATTGCTTTTGGACAAGTTGTGTCAACTGTTTGTGGTGATCTGTAGCACAGAAGAATCGGGGATATTCTTCAGGCTGACACTTGTGGGAGAACTTGAAATAAGAGAACAAGTCAACTTCCTTACCAATCTGCAGCATGACCATTCTCTCTCCATTCCTACTTCTCTCCATTTGCTGATTCAGGTGTTAGATAAAAGGAAACAGATCGCATTTCCCAAAGTGCAAGATGCTGGGTGAGAAAAACAATTGCTCAGTGTCAGATTATTTGAGGAAACCTGGCTGGACAAAGCCAAACAGGTTTATTTACTACAGAGTTTTTTAGAGCCTTTTGATGCTAATGTAACAGCCATCAAAATAAGAATGAAAATTCACTTAGTGCCTACTGTGCCTCAGGTACAGGGCTTAGCTTGTGTTACCTTGTTTAACACTCATGAGGAACTCTGCCAGGGGGGTACTAACATTACCCTCATTGTCCACGTGAGGAAATGGAGGCTAGATAACTTGTGAAGCTTACAGAGTGTGTTAGGCCATTCTTTCACTGCTATAAAGAAATACCTGAGACTGGGTAATTTATAAAGAAAAAAGATTTAATTGGCTCACAGTTCTGTATGCTTTACAGGAAGCATGTGATAGCATATTCTTGGCTTCTAGGGAGGCTTCAGGAAGCTTACAATTATGGCAAAAAGCAGGTGCAAGAAGGGCGGAGAGGTGCTAGGCACTTTTTAAAGACCACATCTCATAAGAACTCACTGTCAAGAGGACAGCACCAAGGGGGATGGTGCTAGGCCATTCATGAGAAATCTGCCCCCATAATTCAGTCACCTCCCACCAGGCCCCACTTCCAACACTGGAAATTAAATTTCAACATGAGATTTGGGTGGAGCAACATTCAGACTGTATCACACAGCTAAGCAGTTGTTCTTTGAGGGCGGAATTCAGTATGCAGTATTTCACACATTTATTAAACCACATTGTTTCTTCCATCCCTTTTTCCTTCATGATATCAACTGAAATTAATATTCTATGAGATACGGTTTAGGAAATGTTGTAGCAGAGGAAATATGAAAGAATGCTGGGAAGAATGCTGCAGAGTGGTTGCATCTTCTCAGACATAAGAGATGTGTGTTAGACTAGCACAAGACCAGGGAATCTTTGCCCCCTCTTTGGGGTTGGACAAAATACTACAGGCCCTTGACTTCATATTTCAAAATCTATGGAAACTAGTCTTTCCTTCAAAATAAATTCTTTCCAGTTCTGGTAGATAAATCTTTGTTGGGGTAGTACTTAAAATATTTTAATTAAGGAGACAGAATAAATTCTGGTACAAGCATAATCCCTATGTTCAGAATCTTTGTACTTTAAGTAGCTTATGGCCTTAGCTACACTAGCTAAACCTCAGATCTGACTTTTATGAGACAGAAAAGAATTTCAACAGCTTGGCTCACTTCTCAGATCATTTTAAAATATGATTCTTTGTCAGTTACCTGAACAGGCAGTACATAAATTATGAAAAAGAAATGTTCAATAAACATAAAATGTCCAACTTCTCTCCTAATCAAAAAAGAAAAATAAGAATGACGAATTTTTTTATTAATCAGATTGTCAACATTTAAGAAGTTTGATAATGTCATTGTTGGAAAGGTCTTACATGCATTTCTGGTGGGAAAGTAAATTATTACATTTTTACAGGACAATTTGGGAATATCTACCAGGCTGGGGGAAGAACGTTCATATCTTTGGACCTAGAGATGCCTGCTATATATATTGTCAGTAAGTTCTCCCTTGTTCTTTCCACAACTCATCCTTTAAAATGGTGGATTATGTGTAATATCCAGGTTTATCTGTCCTTGTAATAGGATTATACATCCTCACTCATTGACACGTGTTTTGCAGTGCCTCTCACAGAGAGAGCATAAACTTCTCACTCTATTGACATCACTCCCGGCTACATGATTTGCTTTGGCCATGGAAAGTGAGTGGATATGATATATGCCATAACTGAGCAGAAGTTTGAAAGCATAGACTGGTTTTGCCATTTCTTTTTTTCTTCTGCCACGAGATAGAAAAAGCAGTTGCCTCTTCAGCCTCAGCCCTAGAATACAAATGACATGGATTCAATCTGAAGTCAAATATCAGCTGACATGTATGTAAGCAAGAAATACTGTCATTGTAAGCCTGAAATATTGCTGTTGTGTTTTTTTTTAACCACAGCAACACCTGGTATGAGCTAATAGAAAACCAATATTCACTATCTCTATACTCAGTATAAACTCTAGGTATAGTTGGCTTTCATCTTTTCCAAACTGTACAAATGTTTGAAATTTCTAATATATTTTAAAGTATGTATTTTCTTATGTTGTTTGCCAACCATATTACATGGGTCTTCTCTCAAGATGTACTTTAAACAGCTTCATGCCATATCATATACATTCTTAAAAATTGGAGTAAAATTTATGTGAAAAATTAACCAATTTACCCTGTACAATTCAGTGGTATTCAGTACATTAACCATATTGTGAAACTACTACCTCTGTCTAGTTCCAAAGAATTCTCATCAATTCTACTCCCAGTTTCCACTGGGAATTCTCATCATTCCCAATGGAAACCTCATATCCATTAAGTAATCATGCCCTATTCCCCTCACCCCCTTTCACCTGGAAACCACTAATTGTTTTCTGTCTGTATGGTTTTATCTTCGTTAGATGTCATATAAATACAATTGTACAATATTTGATTTTTCTGTGGCCTCTTTCAGGTAGCTTGTTTTTGAGATACATCTACATTGTAGCATGAATCAGAACTTTCTTTTTATTGCTGAATAGTATTCCATTTTATAGGTATACCTTATTTTGTTCATTTGGGTTGTTTTCACCTTTTACCTGTTGTGAATAGTACTGCTATGAACACTTGTGTACAAATGTGTGAGAATCTGTTTCCTATTCTTTTGATTATAAACTGGGAATATAATTTCTGAGTCATGTGGCAATTCTGTGGCTTTTTGAGAAACCACCTAACTGTCTTACACAATGGTTGTACCACTTTACATTTCCACCAACAATGTATGAAGGTTCCAGTTTCCCCACATCCTTGCCAACACTCACTGTTCACTTTTATTTTTTTAATTCTAGGCTTTCCAGTGGGTGTGATATAGCATCTCATTGTGGTTTCGGTTTGCACTTTTCTAACAATTAACAAGGTTAAACATCTTTGTATGTACTTGTGTGCCATTTTTATGTCTAGGAAAATATCTATTCCAGTTCTTTGCCCATATCTAATTAGTTTGTTATTATTTTTATAGAGACAGGAGGGTCTTGCTATGCTGCCCAGCCTGGTCTCAAACTCCTGAGCTCAAGGAATACACCCACCTGGCCTCCCAAAGTGCTGGGATTACACCCATGAGCCACCACGTCTGGCCTGTTTGCCCATTTCTTAACAGAACTCTTTTTTGCCCCAACTCTAATCTGTTTACACAGTTAGCAGTGGCTTGTATATTCGCCTTTCAGTGTTATTGAGAAATACCCTCAGCATAGTCAGTTTTCTACCTTGAGAAAGCTCTGAAATAGGCAAAACAAAAGAGAGTGTTTTACCTTTTTCTCTCAGGGAGCGCCCTGACAGGTCAAAACAGAAAAACATAATTACATTAGACAAAGTTCTGCTCTGCTCCCTCTGGAATCTTGAACCCACAATGAGAATGTAAGCTTTTATTTTAAGACCACCACAAATCCATGGAGAGTGCTGAAACTTGGCCAAAGAAAATGCAGCCAAGTTCTGCCACAATTAAGTCACTTTTCCCTTGATTCAGCATTAGCTTGGTTACTGTACACTTTGGGCTATTTTTCATAGTTCCAACACAGTTCTTTCTGAGAGTTTGGCTTTTTTTTTTCTGATATCCCATGATATATATATACTTCTAAGTAATTTTCTCCAGTGCTGGAAACATAGGGTTGCTAACCAAATATCCTTAATGTATTTAAAACCATTTATGAAGGTACATAACATTTGAAAGCCACTGATTCCTGATTGATTGGTGAAAATGACAATGAAAGACTTTATTTCTTCTTAATGAGTAATCCCAGCACTTTGAGAGGCCAAGGCTGGCAGGTCATGAGGTCAGGAGTTCAAGACCAGCCTAGCCAACATGGTGAAACTCTGTCTCTACTAAAAATACAAAAATTTGCCGGGTGTGGTGGAGGGCACCTGTAATCCTGACTACTCAGCATGCTGAGGCAGGAGAATTGCTTGAACCCAGGAGGCGGAGGTTGCAGTGAGCTGAGATCGTGCCATTGCACTCTAGCCTGGGCAACAGAGCAAGACTCAGTCTTGGGGAAAAAAAAAAAAAAAAAAAAAGAAGTACCCATTTATTTAGAAGGAAGTAGCAGGTACCAAAAAAAAAATTATTTACTGGCTGGTAAAATTCATTAATTGACTTGCTCTACATTGTTTTATGTTTCCAAACCAGAGAGTCCCCCAATAAACCTGTTTAAGAAAAATACCAGAGAACTCCAGTAACACACAACAACAAAAAGCAAAACTTAACTCATACTTGCTTCTTGGAAAGAACCCCCTTTAAGACTAGATCAATGCCACAGTCAAACTCATATAAGCAAAGAATATAATTGTGGTTGTCAGGGGCTGGGAGGTGAAAATGGAAATAGGCCAGGTAAGGTTGTTCACACCTGTAATCCCAGCACTTTGGGAGGCAGAGGTGGGAGGACTTCTTGAGCCCAGGTATTCAACACCATCCTGGGCACCATAGTGAGACCTTGCCTCTACAAACAAACAAACAAACAAACAAATAAAACCAAAACTTAAAATTAGCCATGCATGGTGGTGCATGCTGGTAGTCCCAGCTATTCAGGAGGCTAATGTGAAAGGATTGCTTGAGCCCAGGAAGTTGAGGCTAGGGTGAGCCATGAGCTATGATTACACCACTGCGCTCCAGCCTGGGTGACAGAGTGAGACTCTGTCTCAAAAACAAAAACAAAAACAAAAAAAACCAAAAAAACAAAAAACAAAAAAAATAAAAAGAATACCAATGACATGATTAGATTTGCTTAATTTTTACAAGGAATGTTTGTATAAGGTAAAGTAAGAAGGAATAAACATAATAACCAAAGTTTCTTCTGAAAGTGAGTCATATTTATTTGGAGGCACTAATTACTGCTTTGGACTGGGTTTATAGGTTTGAAGATTTCTTAATAGGAAACGTATTTTGAAATATATGTATATGCAAAGTCACATGATCCTTTTCCTTTTATGGTATACCCTACGCTTTTTAATAAGGCAAAGTAAAATTAATGATTTTTTATTTTAAAAATAGGAGACAATTCTGTTATACTGTGTGATTAGATATGACCTTAAAGTTGACTCTGCAAACTTGATTCTATAATATTAAATGGACATTTTGGGGGGCTTAGTATAAGGGTAGTGGTTGTCTGGGACGAATATTTCACACATGGGTAGCTTATAGGCTACAGCTATTTTTAATCTGCCTAAACACCTGTAATATACTCAAGTGTATGCCATCTGTTTTTTTGTTGTTGTTCTATAGTCTCATAATATTTATTAGAATAAATTATATTGAATAATTGCACAGTTAACCTTGTTATATTTTTGGATGTACTTGCCCTTCTGAAGCCAACAGCCAATGTAATGAACTAATAGGAGGCATTAGCCAAGGTTAAAGAGTTATTGCTATATGTAGCACATTGGCCATTTTAATGCCTGGCAAAGGGCCTCTAGAAGAAACATGATTGTGTGATGTTATCTTCCTAGTCTTCATTCCACTGCGGATATCAATCTAGAAAATCCCATAATTTTCTTCAGGTTCATTTTTTTTTCAGCAAATCACTACAATTCCAGCAGTAAAATTTGTTGAGTTTTTTGGGAGGAAAAGCCTACCAAAAGTGAATCATATAATCCTAGAGTTGTAAGGAACTTTAAGATCCCTTAGCAAATCACACCTTTTTGCGGGGGAGGAAGGGTGTGAGGAGAACGTTGAAGAAATTGAGTCTGAGAGAGGTTCTCTTTATGATGATAGATTTGTAGTAAAAGTATTAATATTAAAAATCCATTTTAAAAGTAGGAATTTAGAAAAAAAGTCACGAGTACCTCAATAATGTATTTTCGTGGAAGAAGCCAGTGATTTTGGAGGTAACACTGTGACTTGAGGGGATGGATTTTAAAGAGCTTATTTGGAAGAAAGAGCCACTGATAGAAGGAGAGGAAAATAGCACCATGTTAGGAAGGTAAACAAGAAAAACTACAAATATGGAGCCAAATAAGAAAAAAAAAAAGAATACTCAAAGCATGTTGATGAATGCAGTTACATCTTCTTAGAGAGAACTTTCATTTGTGTGTTCTAGGGCTTGTGCCTTAGAACGGAACTGTTCCAGCGTTTGTGCAGATGATTGATATAACAATACAGACGATATGCAGAAGACCCAAAGTTGAATGGAAAAGCTAGCTAGTATGCTTTTTGTTAGAGTTGAGATTTAGAAATATGGAAATCTTGAGCCTCTGAATACAATAGTGAATAGTTTGGAATGCTGTTTAAAAATATAATAAAAAGCAAAGCTACCATAAATCGTTTGACTGAAAAAGAGCAAAATTTGTCAGCAGTGCAAGTAGTATACACTTTGCTTGATCAATAAGCTCAGTGTAAGGCAACAATCTATCAAAAGATTGAATACGCATCTTTATTATTTTATAATAGTCTTAAAAAATATCCAGAATAGTTGATAGAATAATGCTATTCAAATCTTAACCAGAATGTTGTGTCTACTGGGTACCATATTGAAAGAAAATCAAAAGAGACCTGAGTAATGGCCCCTGAACTCCTTTAAGAATCTATTGAAAGCTCGATCTTTTTTTTTTCGTGAAATGAATATGGTTACCATATCCTGCCAATGAATTCAAAGAGTTCACATATCAATGTTGAAAATCTTTAAAGTAGAACAGCAAGTAGAAGTAAGCCAGGAGAAGAGAAATTAAAACCATACCATTTGAAGAATATGTGAATTAGGAGTGTTTAGATTGGAGAATAAAAAGTCTGATGGGACCTGAGTTGTAATGTGATAGGCCTTACAGTGTTTATCAATATGAAGCTGGCTTCTTTTCCTGGCACATTTCCATGAGATTACCTCTGACCAGTGGCATGAGGAGCAGGATGTGCATTATTCCTGGGCTATGACATCTATTTGCTGCTGTGAGATATACCAGCGATCATTCCCCCTGCAATGTATATCAAGCAGGCAGCATATTCATGATAATGCAGTTAAAGATGGGAAGTCTTCCATCACTTTAGGCTTCTCAGTAACTATGCTCACTCATGATATGTATGTACAGTGAAATGTCTTCATTGAATTAAGCAACTGGGATTGGGGAACTGCAGCATAATTTATCATATTTAGATAACTGTTTTCACTTTCTACAAAAGACAATATTTTTATTATTTTGGTTGTAATGAAATTTCAAGTCAGTAAGAACAGAGATTGGGAAAATATTTTATTGTTTACTTTTTAAAATCAAATATTATGGCTAGCAAAAAATAGTTATCACCCAATCTTGTCATGCCTACTGCATGAAGGTGACATTCTCCAACTGTCTAACCTTTCTTGGGTCCCAGAGATGGCATAGCTCAAGGTATAGACAGATGACTTACTGTGGGATCACTAATTACAGCTAGTCCTTTGGCAGTATTAGTCAGCCAATCACTCCTGGAGGGGTGGGAGTGGAAGGCACTGAAGCCTTGAATTGCTTCTCTCTGGGTAGAAATTGTGCCCATGTGGCCATATTTAAGCCCAACTCCAATTCATCACTGGGGATGCTGAAATCTAAAAATAAAGCACACATGATCTTTAAACAAAGAGGTTTGAAGCATGGATTTTTCAAACATCCTGCCTACCTCTCCCTAGTTGTATGTATCTGGTTTATGCTCTGGAAAGGGGCGCATACATTTTTGTGTGTCTTTTTTTAAACCCAAATATAATTATCTCGGTCTAGTTTCCATAAAAACTAACTCTATTCCTTGTTATCAGGTGAGTCATAAAGAAGATATTCCCAAGGATTCCCCATCATAATAAAAGAGTTGCTAATAATTAGGGCTAATGAACAATTAGATACACCAGGTTTCTCCTGGTTCAAATATTCAAATAGTGACTGTATAGAAGGCACCTGGTACCGGGTAAGGGATTGGAGGGATTGGACTCGATGACCTCTAAACTACAATCAAAAGCTGAGAGTCTATGGTTGTTTTTGCCTAAATATCTCCCATCTCTTCTATTTTCATAGGCACTTTTTATCACAAGCTATTGACAGCACAGATTTTTATCTAATGCATATAAATGAATGTTTATGAGAAATTCCAGAATGTTTTATAAGACACTACTTTTTAATAATACAAGGCTGTAAGGGTAAAAGTTAAGATTTTAAAGATAATAACCAAATTTGCATATAACTGGCCTATGCAAAGGCAAAGTGGAATTGAAAAATTCAAGAAAATGCTAGCTAGCCTTTTTTAAGTGGTGGGAGTCAGTACCAATTCAAGAGCCAGCATCTTTTAACATTTTTATATCCAGGATACTAGACTATGTCTCTTGACATTCAAAAGAGTAATTCTTCATAACTTAATCTTAGCAACAAGAAGTGATTTCACAGCATCCCCTCCATTTTGACCCCCGGTCAGCATCCTCTGACCATTTTATGGCTTGTTTTATTTGTCTCTTAAAATAAATATGAATCAACATACCCAAGAAAATGAATCTTGCACTACTGAATGGCATTCCTAAGGAAGTGAATTTAGCATTACTGAATGTTGGCTATCACCATTGTTATAACTTTTAGGGGATTTTTTGTTGTTGTTGTTTCAGGTTTAGATAGGAGCATGCATTATTGATTTATGAAACAATTTGTAGCTTTGTTTGCTTTTTTATGTCAAACACCTTGTGCCACACAGTATTGAATTCCTTTGTCTGCTACTTGTAAGCAATGTGCTCATGTTTTAAAAAATGAAAAAAGAAAAGAAAAAAATACAAACAAAACCCTTAGCAAAATTGGTTTATTTGACTCTAAATTTCATGTTGTTTATATCTGGAAGTGATTCCAAGGGAATCAGAATATCACTTGCTGATTGAAATAGCACAATTCCTGAGAAGTAATTAGAACATATTCTATTAGTGGATGTATAAGCTACTGTAAATGAAAGATAAGGAGACAATGTTTTCAAGAAAGAAAGGGCAATGATCATATAATGGTCGTAAGCACAGATTGTTCTCCAAAGAGAGTTAATTTTCTCAAAGTGTACTCTTGAATATTTTTTTCTTTTTTCTTCTTATAATTGTTATAGATTCAATATCTTAACGTATCTCAGCCTAAGTTTCCTCCTCAGTACAACAGAGATAGTTGTATCTAATTTATACTGGTTTTGTACATATTAAATGACAAAATAATACATGCAAAACATGTAACAGGTTGTTTAGTATATAATAAGGGTTTGTTACTATTTTTATTGTTACTGTTAGCTCCTACAGTAATGAATTCTCTTGATATAGGTAAGGATGTCTATCTAGCTTAGAGAAGGACTATGCTGGTGGAAATAGTAGGAGATTGTACACCAGCAACCTTGGCTTCTAGTCCTTGTTTTTCTGCTAACGAATTGTGTGGTGATCACCAATCCCTTATCTCTTTGAGTTAAATTTAAGACACTTGTTTGTATTTTGTTTTTTTTCTAGCTGCAAGAACCCTCAACATTTTCAAGTTAAAAATTTCTTTGAATTTATGTAAGACAGCATCATGATTGACAAAATATCTTACTACAAATATCTTATTAATGATAAATACTGAAAACTACACATTATGGATATCAAGTGATTCAGAGTATTTTCTTCCCTTGGTTGTAGACAATGCCCCTTTGGCTGAATGCCCTGCCAGCAGATCTCCTTTCCATCCTCCTATTTCACACACTGGTGTCTCTCTATCTCTTACTGAACACTTTGAGAACACTATTTTTAATGGGAGAGTCACTTTGAACTTACTGAAACCTCTTTGACCAGCTTCAGATCCGACAGTGGGTAGGTGAAATGTGGACTGGGCATTGCGTTCTATTATCTGTCTAAAGATCACTTTTTAAATAAATTTTTAAGGCTGCAAGTGGGGCTTCAGTAATTGTTTTTCTAAATTCAGAGATAAAAATTCCCTCTGGGCCACCAGTTAGTTCAATCTGTTTGAAAAACAACGGCTCATCATCATCCTCATTCTTCTTATAATCTTTTCAATAATTTATTTCATGAAGAAATGCTTATTCCATGCCAAGCACAGGGTTACAGGTTTTTAATACATTATCTCATTTTATCTTTACAACAAACCAACAGGTAGATCCTGTTATCTCTATTTTTACTGGTAAAGTCACACGGCTTGTGAAGAGGGTGTCTCTATTTGAACGCTGCTCTCTTTAAATCCAAAGTCTGTGCTTTCTGTTGTTCCTGCTTCTTCCCCATCAGATTAGATCAAAGTTTAATCTTCCTTTCTCATTTCAAAACCTCACTTTGTTGGAGGAGAGCCTGTAAGGGAGGAAGTGAGACTAGATCGTATCAATAGCTTCTCCTGAAGGGTGACATTACTTCTGGGCTAATTCCTTATTGAAGGAACTATGGAAGAAAATTATTACAGTGCTTGTCTCTTTGAAGGTGTTTTTCTTAAGTCAAGGCAGCCCCAAGGAGTCCCCAAAGGAGTTGTAATTGAATTGCTCTTCCTTTTACTCATCACTGTTAAGCCAGGTATGCAAATAACACTGAGGCATTTTGGAAGGTTATTTGAGTCCTGCTGTTTGTTCAAGCAACATTTGAGAAACACTATTAGGAAAATGTGTGCATGTTCTACATCATTTGAGATATAATGAATCTTGATTATTAGATTAATCGTATTATGTGTGTCAACTAGGAAAATTTGCCTTATTCGAGGGGTGATATTTTTGTCTGCGGGTACTACTGAGGATGTTTTTTGGTAATCTATTGAAAGATGAAGTCACAGGTTTTTTTAAAGGAGGTTTTAGCTTATATTTGACTGAGGTTGAAGAAGCCAATTTGGAAGGCAGCTACTTGTGAGGTTCTCTATATATTAAGTGTTATTTCTAAAACAAATAATCACTCCAGGAACTGTAAAGACCGTGATCCCAGGAAAACCTCAGCAGACAGTAGAGCATAGAAGGAAGAACAACGAACTAGGAATAAGAAACTGCTATGCCAGGAACTAACTGTATGTGTGTCTTAGGACAAGTTACTTAACCAGTGTGAAGCTCACGCTCTGCGTTTGCGAAGTAAATGTGGCTGCGTGTTTGATCAAGCAGTTTCTAATGTCCCATTGAACTACATATACCATGATTTGAAGTGTAGGCAGAATTAACGATTTGCTATCAGTAAGGATGTTTATTTTATATTTGTTTCCTTAGATGGCCTTCTAACACAATGAAAGATGACCTTAAATCGTTGAATAAAAATAGTATTCATCTTTCTAAAAATCAAAACTTGTCCATGTGTTAACCCTTTATTGTCACGTTAGTCTTTACACTGTATGCATATTCCTGTCAATGTATACAGCTAAGAAAAGGTAACAGACCGCCAAATAATACTGACTTTACTGGTGTACGACACAGATATTAAAGTTTAGAGGCTTCCCAATTTCTAGGCAATTGATTTACCTTTTCATAACCTTACCTTAACTCTGAAAGGTAACAACAATGAGCTGAACTGTGCACGCCCCTCCACTCAGATATTGAAGTTCTAACCCCCAGTATCTCAAAATGTGACTGTAGGTATTTGGAGATAGGGCTGTGAAAGAGGTGGTTAAAGTAAAATGAGGTCATGGGGGAACTCTAATCTAATATGACTGGTGTTCTTATAAGGAGAGGAGATTAGGACACAGGAAACACAGACTAACATGCTCATGTGAGGATACAGAGAAAAGGAGTCTGTCTGCAAGCCAAGAAGAGAGGACTCAGAAGAATCTGTTGACACCTGGATCTTGGACTTCTAACTTCCGGAACTGCGAGAAAATAAATATTTAAGCCATCACTCTATTGTATTTTGTTATGACATCCCTAGAAAACTAACACAGCATTATTATTCTCAGTTTTTGATTTAGAAAATGTGACTCAGAGAGGTTAGTTAACTGGCCAAAGATCACATATGGTTGATAAAAGGCAGAACTTGGATTCGAGCCTGTTTTTCTGTCCATGCACTTTCCATGTCACCATATGGTTGCCTTATTAAGCAGAACAGATGACCTTTACTCTTTTATGGAGCATCACAATGTCCCATGTAAGAGTCTACGTAAGGGTAACTGCTTGCATAGACTTACAAGGACTTTGCAAGCGTGACACCTTCAGGAAGAAGCAAAGCCTGTTGCTCAGGAGCCTGAGTTCCTTCACTGGACTGTTTGGGACCTGGCACTAGCCCTTTGTCTTTGAACTTGAATAAGCTACATAAACTTTCTGTGCCTTTTTCCTCCTTATATGATGAAATGGAAATAAAAATGCCTACCTTATATGTTTATTGGGAGGATTAAATGAGATACTGCATATACAGCCTTTAGAGTAGCCCTTGGCATGTTTTAGGAGTCAATACATGTTAGCTGTTAATAATGCTACAGTTGCTATTATTTTTATTACTTCATTTGGTCTGACAACTATTCTGTAAGATGAATAACTTGAGGGACTTTTGCAATTTTTATGATCGACACTTTTATGCTAAAGAGAAGAAACAAAGGCTCTGAAATTGCAACAGATTATTTTGAATGAGCTCAGTTTATTTTAATTTAACTTTCATTTTTTAAACTAAATTAGCTTATTATAACTTATTTTTTGTTTATAATAACAGTATGATTATGACTCGAATTTTCATATAATGTTTGAATTAATGGGATGCTGGGTATCAGTCTAGGGACAGGTCTGTTGAGCTAACCTTGTTTCTTTACACTTTTAAGGGACTATCCTCAATATAAAAATAAACATTTTTTTGTAGTGATCTTTTATGACTGAGAATATTTTTATTGTACCAGAAAACTACAATTTTCTCCACTTAAACATTGGAGTTTTAAAAGCTCTTAGGGTTTGAACCAGGTCAAGTCATGTTTGCAATTACCTCTCCTTTCTCAAATAGTTTCCAATATGTAACAAAATGCAGTGTAAAAAAAGGGATTTAGTAAACATTGCTGTATGGGAAATGCTTTTAGGGATATGTTGTTAAATGGCCTCAGTATTTACTAAACGCTTTTAAGCAAAAACAAATAAAATAAAATTTCTCTTCAGCACTTTTTTTAAATTAATTGTGTTGTACAATAATGCTTTGATTTATGTTCATATTGTGAAGTGGCTCAAACAAAAGCTGTCTAATATCTGCATGACTTCACATACTTGACCACATTTTGTGGTGAGAACACTAAAAAATCTACTGCTTTAGTATTTTTCAAGGATATATCATTATTAACTATGATCATCATGATGAACAATAAATTTCTTGAACTTACTCCTGCCTAATTAAAATTGTATGTCCTTTAACCAACATTGCCCTAATTCTCCTAGCCCTCCAGCCTCTAGTAACATCATTTTACTCTCTCTTTTTATGATGTCAACCTTTTAAGATTCTACATAAGTGAGATCATGCAGTGTTTGTCTTGCTGTGCCTGGCTTCTTTCATTTACTGCCTCAAGGTTCACCCATGTTGTTGCAAATGACAGGATTTTCTTCCTTTTTAAGACTGAGTAGTATTCTGTTGTGTATATATACCACACTTTATCCATTCATTCTCTGATGGACACTTAGGTTGATTTTATACCTTCGCTATTGTGAATAATGCTGAAATGAACATGGAAGTACAGATACCTCTTCAACATACTGATTTCACATCCTTTGGGTCTATACCCAGAAGTGGGATTGCTGGATCATATGATAGTTGTATTTTTAGTTTCCTGCAGAATCTCCATACTATTTTTCATAATGGATATGATATACTAATTTACACATTTACCAATAATGTACAAGGGTTCCCTTTTCTCCACAACCTTGCCAACGCTTATCTTTCATCTTCTTTACAGTTGCCATTCTAACACGTGTGAGGTGATATCTCACTACGATTTTGACTTGCATTTCCCTGATAATTAGTAATTTTGACCATTTTTTCAAATATCCATTGGCCATTTGTATGTCTTCTTTTTCTTCAGCACTTTCTTCAACAGGAATCTCAATAGACTGGATAAATAATTACACATTGATCATTTGATATTTTTATTGAATTAACCATTCAATCATGTCAGTCTAGACATTTAAAAATTGTTAATAACTCATTTAATTATCAATTGTCAGTCATCCTTTCCTGAAGTGGCTGTTAATGCATTCCTAGAGGGTCTGATTCAGGAAGCAGTGGGAAACTGAGTCAGGGAAGAAAGCTTAGGCCCGGTAATGGAGAGGACAAAAGTGAAGGGAAACATTTTCTTCTGTAGGCACTAAGGAATCTTTGTAAATTACTTAGTAATATAGTGACTTCTGACCTCAAGAAGATCAAGCTGGCATATATATCTACAATTTATTAGGTAGAGCAGAAACTAGACTTAGAAGTTTATTTTAAATTGTCCTAGTAAGGGGCAATGAGCATTGAACAACACTGCCTGCATTGGAAATGGAGGAGGGAGAAGGGACATGAGAAGTAACACTTAGGTTGACCAAATAGGCATTCCTTTTTAAGGCTGAATAGTATTCTGTTGTGTATATATACCACATTTTAGGCATTCATTCTTTGATGGACACTTAGGTTGATTTTATACCTTGGCTATTGTATGTAATGCTGAAATGAACAAGGAAGTGCAGATACCTCTTCAAAATACTGATTTCACACCCTTCGGGTCTATATCCAGAAGTGGGATTGCTGGATCATATGATAGTTGTATTTTTAGTTTCTTGCAGAATCTCCATACTATTTTTCATAATGGTTATGGAAGGATATAGGAGCAGCAGAGTCAATGGTTACTTGTTTAAGTGGAAAAAATGTTTAAACTAGAAAAGGCAGAAGAAATATTTAAGAGGCATTTAAAGCACTATAGTGTTTTTTTTCTTTTAACTACTTTGTTAAATGAGTTTTTATCAATAAATTCTGGTGAATCATATCAGGGTACTAATAATAGCCACGAATTTTCAAGGAAATACCAGAAGCACAATGACCTGCTTCTCTCAGGATAACACCTTGGCCTTACAAGGAGGATGCTGGGCAGGGCAATGGGGACCCTAGTATTTTTGGTCTATCACATTTGGCGTAGATCTGCCTTAGGAGTGGGAACTGGATGAAGAAAGATAGTCCAAGGCCTTTTGGCTGCTCTTGCCTTGAATAGATCTCCTTCAACACAGAGCTGGGCGTATGTGATAAATCTTGGTGGCTTGCAACTTCCAGGAAGAAACTTCAGCCCTGATTGGGAGCTGGGGACAGACAGAGCCCTCTGTTCTCAGTAGCACCTTTAGTGGTAGAGTTGCTTTTGTGTCGAATTGGAGAGGTGGAGAGGGAATCGATCCCGTATTAAATGACACAGGCTGCTTGGCATTCTGAGAGTTAGTAGATTTTCTTGAATAAATGTATCTTCATTTTCTGTGCGCCCTTAGGACAATTAACAGAGACTCTAAATAGTTGTAAGTGTTGTTTTAATAATTTTCCCCAGTTACGGTTATTTCACTGGAGATAGAGTTCACAGAGCTCCTCACACAGCCATTCCAGGAGTTTTCTCTTTAGTTGTCCTCTGTTAATTGAGGTATCGGCAAGTGAAACTGTGCTTAGAAGAGGATAAAGGAGTGTGAAGGTTTCTGAAAACCAGGCCATATTTGTAATAAGTAGAAGTAATAGACGAAGAGATGCCAGGAAGCAATGTTTCCACAGATGTAAAATGATGAAGACAGCTTTAATCTGGATAGCTCCACAGAGCAGAACTAAATTTTATACACAGAATGACTAGGAGGAAGATTTTACTAAATTTTTGAAACAAATTTAGTTGAGTGAAAAATAAATGGCAGGCAAATATGTGGCACTGAACTCCCTTTGGAAATGTATTAGCAAAGCGGAGTCACGTTTTAAGGGAATGCTAAAGGAGATGTCTTCAGTGATAGATCATCAGGCAAAAATGAACATAGAAATGTTTACATTTCACAGAGGCCAGTGGGAGGCTACTGTATTAATCAAGTTGAGAGAAGATGCTTGTCTGAAGGGGACAGTAGCAGACAGAATGGAGAGAGATAAGCTAGCACCGAACATAATGATAAAAGCTGTGGCGAAGGATCCAGGAATGGATGCAATTAAGCACAGCATGCTGTAGACCAACAGAGTTCACCTGATTCACAGTTAATGACTCTCATTCCTTTTCATTTATAGTCTAATGGGCCATAGGTGTGATAAAAGGGAATGTTTAGACACCCATATATTTGTATCTTCTCCTTTTTAGTTAGATGTATAATTGCTTCATTAAAGCTTAACTTCATGTAGTTCAAGACATTGAGACATTTTGAAATGTAAGCCTTTCCTTGCCATATCAGCAACAAAGGGAAAAATATACAATAAAATGTTACGAGCACAGTTTCTCAAATTATTTGACTACACCAAATATCAGGAGTTTCCTGAAGCAACAAAATGAATAGTAACACAAATAAAAACAAACAATAAATGCCTATTTATAAGTTTCAGACCTAGATTACAAAGTCAAGCATACTTTCATGCATTTTTAAAAAAAAAATCAAAGAAGACAAGGGAATATCGCTACAAAAAAAGTTCTATGAACTAAATGTCCACGAAGCAGCACAAGATAAGCAGAATAAATAGAAGACTGGATAATATGGCCTTTAATCAGAATATAGGTAGAAACTCTATTTAAGAGAATTAGAATGTGGCTAGAAAATAATAAATTTTGACACCAGGTCATCAATTTTGGTAAAATAAAGGGATGTAAGAAACTCAGAATTTTAATTGTGATTCTAAAAAGCTCATCTCTTTTTCTTTTACTAAAATCACAATTTTTGAGATACACCTAATTAGGTAAAATGCCAGAAACTTTTTTTCTATGTATGCGTTTTTACTTATGCCTTTAAAATATTCAATGTTCTGCTTAAAGTAATACATTTTACTGTTAATATCTTCCTTCATTTAGGATTAGCTTTACTTAAATCTCATTAAAATACTATAATAGAAAATGGGACCTCTGTAAATGTTGAAGAATAAGAAGCAAATTTTCAGTAATAGTTTTTTACTTATTTTTTACAATAGATTTTTAGGGCACATATATTATGAAATATATTTCAACAAGCGATTCTCAAAGTTTGTTTTGTATGTGAATCCGGTTCTATTAGGGTGGTGCAAAAGTAATTGCGGTTTTTGCCATTGCTTTTGCACCAACCTGACAAAATATTGCACCACTATTCAGCCAAGAATCTAATAAAAATGTATGTTATAAAGAAGATCTGTTACAGGACATCATTGATCAGCTTATGTTATAAAGGGGCTGACATTATAGAAGAGATCCCCTTAATGGACTTTACAGCTTCAAATGTAATGATATGGTTAGGCTTCATGTCCCCATTCAAATCTCATCTTAAATTGTAATCTCCATAATCCCCGTAATCCCGTGTGTCAAGGGAGAGACCAGGTGGAGGTAACTGAATCATGGGGGTGGTTCCTCAGGCTGTTCTTGTGATAGTGATTGAGTTCTCATGAGATCTGATGGTTTTATAAGGTGCTCTTCCCCCTTGGCTTGGCACTTCTCCTTCCTGCCACCTTGTGAAGAAGTGGTCTTGCTTCCCCTTTGCCTTCTGTCATGATTATAAGCTTCTTGAGGCCATGCTGAACTGTGAGTCAATTAAACCTTTTTCCTTTATAAATTACCCAGTCTCTCAGATAGTTATTTATAGCAATGTGAAAACAGATTAATACATACAAGTAAAACAAATTTAAAGAAATCAGAAAAATATAACAGAAAATAATGTGTTATAACTATGAAGATAGCCATTCATTTGAATATACTCCTTATTCTTGCATTCCTCTCTTTGCAGCTGGAAAAATATGATTTTTATATTCAAAAGGTGATAGTTTTCTATGTTAAGACTTTTTATACCATTAACAAATAATGAGGTCAGATTTAATGTAAATTTACTTTGGAAGGGATTTACATAAAACAATTTTCCACGGACAGTGTGTCATTACAAGAAATTTGAACATAGTTTAATAGTTAGGTTGTTAATTGCTTAACATAAAATATATAAATAAGTGAAACATGTTTGTATTTTATTAGTAATTATTATGGGCATTTAAATGCCAAGTTACTTGAGTATATGTAGAAGCACAATGCTTCCAATTTAATAAATATGGTAAAATGTAATCAAATTAACAATAGCTAATTAATCTACAGATGAATCAATTTACCAAAAGTGAATATACGATGTGACCTGGATGATTAGAGGTCTAATTTGAGTAATGTTTTTAATGTTAATTTTGTCCAGTGAGCATTCTAGCTTTTTAAAATATTTTAACTTTCATTTTAGGTTCAGGGGTACATGTGCAGGTTTGTCATTAGGTAAACTTGTGACTCAGGAAATCACCAGGGTACTAAGCATAGTACTCAAAAGTTGTTTTTTCTGGACCTCTCCTCCTATCCTCTTTCCTCAGGTAGAACCCATTATCTGCTGTTCCTCTTTTTCTATATGTTCTCATTATTTGGCTCCCACTTATAAGTGAAAACATGCAGTATTTGGTTTTCTATTTCTACATTAGTGTGCTAAGTATAATGGCCTTCAGCTCCATCCATGTTCCCACAAAGGACATGGTCTTGTGATTTTTTTTATGGCTGCATAGTATTCCAAGGTGTATATGTACTACATTTTATTGAATGAGTCTACCATTGATGGGCTTTTAGGTTGATTCCATTTCTTTGCTATTATAGTGAACATACCAGTGCCTGTGTCCTTATGGTAGAACAATTAATATTCCTTTGAGTATATACCCAGTAGTGGGATTGCTGAGTTGAATGGTCATTCTGTTTTAAGTTCTTTGAGGAATCACCACACAAATCACCACACTGCTTTTCACAGTGGTTGAACTAAGTAGCAGGTTTTATGAATGTCATGAATTGAAAAGGCTGGCTTTGATCTTCTCCATCATTATTTTAGGAAAGAAGAAAATGTTGTGTAGAGTAAGTTCATATACTTTCAGAAAAAAGTAGAAGAAAATGCCCAGTTCTACATAAAATTTAAATAGATGACAACTTTGAATTTTGTCTTCTTGCTTCATGCTAAAAGTAATATATAGCTAGGTATCGATTAGGTTATAAAGCCTATCAAACATACACATGTGACTAACTCATTCAGGCTCTCTTCAGTGGTTGTATTAGCCAAAATTGGCAGTTAATGCTGTACTGTTAACCCTGAAAATTCCAGTGGTTTAATTCAATGAAGAATTATTTCTGACGCAGGCTATATATTTAATGTGGGTCAGCAGGGAGTTTCTTTCACCTTCCACTCGGGTTAAGAGGGAATCTTGGCCAGGCACAGTGGCTCACGCCTGTAATTCCAACACTTTGGGAGGCCGAGGCAGGCTGATTGCGAGGTCAGGAGTTCGAGACCAGTATGACCAACATGGTGAAACCCCGTCTCTACTAAAAATACAAAAATCAGCTGGGTGCGGTGGTACACACCTGTAATGCCAGCTACTTAGGAGGCTGAGGCAGGAGAATCGCTTGAACCCGGGAGGCGGAGGTTTCAGTGAGCCAAGATTGCACCATTGCACTCCAGCCTGGGTGACACAGTGAGACTCCATCTCAAAAAAAAAAAAAAGAAGGAATCTTAAGCCCTGGTTTCATTCTCACTTAGAAACAAGAAGAGAGAGTGCTGAATCTAGCACTGGCTGCTATTGCCTGTAATTAACATTTTTGTTAACGCTTTACTGGCCAAATAAAGGTCACATGTCTTTGCCTGATTTTGGAGATTTGGAAGCATGAAATCTCATCATGCATTGGTATGCCAGACTGCTATTAACTTCAATAGTGATGGTACGAAGTTCAAGAGACCAAAGCAAAGACCCAGAACTAGCAAACAAGACATATGGTTTATTAGTGGGAACTTACATACAGGGATGGTCCAGTGGCAGGAGGCTGGACAGGAGAACTGCAATCACTTATAAAAGGCATGCAGTTTATAAAGCGCCTTCACTTAGTGCCCTTCCCCTAGCAACCTCCACATGGTAACCTTCATAAGTTATTGCTGTCAGATGCATCATTCTTACAGTACGCTGGTTATTGTTGTTAGATGTGCCAACCATACACTTGCCTAGAAGGCAGGGAACCTGAGTATTTAGTAAATAGAATTTATGATAATACATGCTGAGTATTGGCCCTAGGTCATTGCTGGATGATGCTACATCTATCATCCATGTCAGAAGTTAAAATATATGTGCCAACATTTTTTGAGAATTCATATATTCACTTCAACATATATTGATATATGCTAAATGTGATGATTCCTTTAATAATTGAGAATAGTGTCAGGTTATAAAGATCACATGCATCCAATGAAGCACATCACTAGGTAAAGCTGAGAGATATAGTTGGGCGAGACTGGGCATTGAGTGAACATTTTTTATCTCAGGGGAGTATCATATTAATATTAGATCAGAACTCTTGAAATTGGATTCTATAATGAGAATACTTTTTAATGGGAGAACAGTAGGTATTTTAGTCCATGTTAAACAGCTTATGGCCCACAGTTTATAATTAGATGTTTTCATTTTTTTCTTACTCTTTATTTTATAATGTTGCATTTTGAAATGAATTAAGTACTTAGTTTAACTGATATTCTATGGCATTGTATAAAACACACTAAGAATATTAAGTGTATTGTTGCTGTTAACTTTCTATTCTTAACAGATATATTTGCTAAGTTATCAATCTAAATGTCTATTAATTTGGTGGAGACACTAAGCTGAGAGAAAAGCAGAGATCAATGGAAAACTTAAACTGCCTCTTGTGTACCATAACATGACTTCATGTTTTATAACAATCAAAACAAATCATTAGAACTTTTGCTACTTATGAGAGAAGTCTTTCATCATTTAAGAAGTCGTCTTAATAATAATCTTTAAACTCATTTTTATGCATAAAACATAACTTGTATTTAAAAGATGAGTATATATTTCATTGTGTTTATTACATATTGGATTTTAAGCACAAAGCATTTCTTAATGGCATTTCATAATTTTTATTTTAACAATGAATATCCTAAATATGATCAAATTAATGGTCATTTTATGTTCACAACATATTAATTTTAGATATGTATTCCATGTGAATTTCTAATTTATATAAAATTTTAATATTTATGGAAATATTTCAAGGCACATAAAATGTAAGTTTGCTATTCATTATTCATAAACTATGGAACATAAATCTTTTAAGTCATTATTTAAACATTTAATAAAATGCAATAAACCTTTATATATATATTTAAGAGTTTTTTCCCCCCAAAGGCCAGCAGTATGTGAAATAATTTTTTCTTATGCTGTCAAGCAGAGACATATCTTATTTAACAATCGACACTGGAAGAGAAAAATTATTCGTAACCTAGAGATCACACTGTAGGCCTATTTACTTTCTCAATCTTTTCACACTTAAATTTATACAAATAACTGAATGCTTCAGCGATCATTGAAAATCTACCCAGAAATATTTCCAAACCATGGTCTTTCACGCATGAGAAGCCTATATATTTCAAGCATCAGACAATTAACATTTTGTAGAAAATAATTCTATGGTAAGGCAGAGATGTAAAGAGTAAAACAAAGATTTTCTAGTTACTTTCCTTGATTAGATGGAATTTTGAGGTTTATAATTGCTATAACAAGCATTATGTTGCTGAAAACAGGTATTAAATTAGGGGGATACATATGAGGGATGTGCTAGTAAACAACAGACATAAAGAAGTTAGGTACAGGTGATAGCATAGGATTTCCCCAAAGTTTTACTAAATTGTGTGGTTATGATTCGCCCCATCCTCCTCATCTCCTTTTATCTGACTACCTTACCTTTGGTTTCATTTTTTAAGAAGTTGTTCTGTTCATTAAGGCTGTGTAAAACACTGGAATTATATAAACCCATACATCCGGTCCTTACTCCTATCATACAAAGTACATCCCACTTTGAACACTGTATTGTAATTGAATGTTTGCTAGAGGTCACCTCTTTCAGGTCAAGAACTGATCTATAAAATGAAGATACAGAGATCTACTTGTAAAGTGGTTGTGAAGATAGTGCTTGGAAAGCACTTAGCCCAGCTTGTGACATGTAAAAGGCTAACTATTCATCCCTAGCACCCAGCAAAGTAACTGGGACCTTTTTGGTGGGTAATAAATGTTTCAATCAATGAATAATTAAAATTCACCCTTAGTGAATGGAATAAACTATGTATATTGGAATATAGTAGGTTAGCATTAAAGATGTTGGGGAAAGGTCATAAATTCAAGGTCAGAATTGTTGGAATGGAGTTTTTTCCTCTTTTCTGTGCTTGTATTTTAGAGCAAACGACAGCATGCTTTACAAAGAATTAAAATTTTTAAGTTCTGATCCTGGTTTTGGAAATAGTTATTTTTGTGATGTTAGAGAAGTTATCTAACTATTTTAAACATTCTTTTCTGATTGTACGAAGATGCTTAACTCCATTATTTCCAAGGTCCTTTGAGTAAGAAAGTTACGATGATATGAAAAGTTCCTTGACATTGATGACAGGCCTGAGCAATTAGCTGGCCAGGATGAGGGAGGGACACTCCTACTGGGGAGCGAGTGGGTATTGTCTTGTTTTGTCATGCTTCATAACCTCAGAAGCAGGAAAAATTTGAGAGCTCTCCTGACCCTATGAAAAATGAGGAATGCTCATATGCCTACATGATAGCTAGAGATCCAGAAATGAAAAATAAAATAGATTTGTTCCTGAAGCATTAATTTAATGATAACAGAAAGAAGTTCCAATTTGCATTACAGAACTGAAGCTGTGTGGGAGTTACAATTTTGCTACAGATAATCCTCATTTCACTAACAAGAAGATGTATTAGTTAGGGCAAGACAATACTGACCAAATAATATAATTGCTGAAAGTCAGTGGCATAGGTCCATGGGGCAGCTCTGCTCCTCTCAGCCATTCAAGAACCTATGTTTCTTGTAAGTCACCATCGTATTTAGGGCATCGTAGTCATCTATGTGGTCAAAACTGGGTTACTACCACATCTGGTTTCCAGCTGGTAGAGAAGAAGAATGATTATACAGGAGCACATGTGTAATGAAGGTAACAGACATCATTTCTTCTCACTTTTTTAGTTTTTTTTTTTTTATGAGAACTTAGTTAAATGAACACACTTTAAATCAAAGTATATATTTTTTGCTATATGTCCAGGAAGAAAAAGAGAATAGATTTTAGTGAACATATAGAAGTCTCTGCCAGGCACAGTGGCTCACACCTGTAATTCTAGCACTTTGAGAGGCCGAGGGAGATGGATCTGTTGAGCCTAGGAGTTTGAGACCAGCCTGGGCAACAAGGAAAACTCTTTCTTTACCAAAAAAACCCAAAAAACAAAACACAAAAAAGAAATCTCTACTACTGAAGGTGACTATAAGACAATTTTTTTTAATCAAAAGAGAAATGGCCAGTGTATTCAATATGTATTATCTGATGAATTATTGTATACTTTTGATTCATCTATGATCATATTATAAATATATACTTTAATATATAATCATGATACAGTATAAACATGTAATATACAGTGTAGCTATTAATATTTTCTTAAAAGTATGTTTAATAGATTGGAAATGAGTTCAAAGTAAACTGTTAAAATACTATTATGAAACAACAAATCTAATTTTTGTAAATAAATCTAGTATCTATATACAGAAAATGTTGGAATAATATACATGAATATGTTAGTAGCAGTTATTGCTGAAGTTTTTTAGCTAGTTACATTTTCTGATTTTCCCAATGAACATGCATTTATCCTGTAAATAAGTAAAAGTAACTCAAATTTTACGTAAAAACAAAATTTGAGGATTTTGAAATGATCACAGGGGAATTAAATTCAAGTTTATTCTACTTCAGCTATGGTACTGCTAGAATTACTAATTTCTTTAACTAAAATCTTCAGATAGGCTTTTAAAATCCCAAAGCAGAAAACTTAGATGAAAGAATGTGGGAAGGAAGGTGTTAAAGGAGCTGGCTGTGATCCTCTGTTTCTCCCATGATTAATATGAGAATTTTTTAGTCAGTTCAGGCTGTCATAACAAAATACCATAGGCTGACTGGGTGCTGAAATAGAAATGCATTTTCTCAGAATTCTTCCGGCTGGAAGTCTGAGATCAGGGTGCCTGTATGGTTGGGTTCTGGTAAGGGCTCTCTTCCTGTCTTGTAGACAGTATTCTTGCTTTGTCCTTCTCCCTATGCCACTATATGGCGTATTGGGTGTGGGAGGTGGGAATGGAGAAAAAAGGGTAAAAGAGTGACAGCATATGACACACCCTGGTGCCTCCTTATAAGAGTGCTAATCCCATCAGAACAGTACCCCACCCTCAAGATCCAATTGCCCCATCTCCAAATACTGTCACCTTGGGGGTTACAACATACGAGTTTTAGAGGACATAAACTTTCAGTCCATAACAAGAAAATGTTACAAGAGAAAATTTAAAAAGACAGATAACTGGTCTACTTTTCTTGTATGTATAACTAGACCTCTAGGTAAACAGACTAATGGTATTTCGTAAGAGGAGTGTTTTAAATCTATAAAATACTTTGAATGAGTTGTCTCTTTTTTGTATCTACTTTTGGTAAACTAACCTACAATGTACAGGTTTATGAAGCATAGCTCCCTGGTGTATATCACATAAGCTGTACAAGTGTTACGGATATAAAATGGAGCTGTTTCATAACTTAAACCTCTCCCTGCTTGGTGAGACAATCCACAACCCTAACTTTGAGATCTTATCTTTTATTCTATCTAGAAAGCACATGCCTGATGAAGGAAGGAGAAGCTGGGAGCCATGCAGGATGTAATAGACATCTCCTTGCTATTTTTGTGCCATTCTTTCTTATATTCTTAAATTAATAATAAAACTTAATACTGGATAGAATCTCTACTCTGCATGAGTCTGACTTAACAACTTGATATTTAATGTTAACTTGAAGAAAACCACTAGTTGTGACTTGTGTTTCTCTCTAAGTAATATAAAAGCTGAGCTATTATTAGAACCATTGAATATTGCAACAAATTCACACAAAAAGTCTTATCACAAAGCTCATGAAAGCATAAAAACATAAAGTGAATATCTGAAATGAGTGAAACATTTGAAAATGAGCTTTATTTCTTATCTATATGATGTAGTTGCTTAAACATTTTCTTTTTCTTTTTTTATTATTATACTTTAGTTTTTTTCTTTTTATTATTATACTTTGGAACATTTTCATTCTGTTTATTTATGTATCCTGATGTTGAAGATTTGCTTATTCAGTACTCCAGCCATGTTATACAAGGCAGCAATGTTTTACTATTAGAAAACTTGATTCCTTTTCAAGAGAATATCAGACTTCTATTAAATAGACAACATTAATTTTTCCTTTCCAAACAAAAAGAAGATAAACATAAAGGCTTAATATCAGCATCAAATTGTCTCTTTTTTATATCAATTCATGAGTTTTTGTCCATATGCAATATATTCAACAATTAGGAATTTGGTTAAAATATAATCAAAATAATCTGATCTTTAATACAATGACTTGCTGTCCTTTTTCTTTCCCCTTTAAAGGAAGCACTTTCTCCAAACTGAGTCCAATAGAAAGTTTTATGCCTTCAAGTTTATACACATTCTGCCTGGAACATCCCTCTGGTTCAGTGTTGCTTTTAGCTTGTCATGGGTCATTCTCTGGTAACAATGATGATCACCTGAAACTCTGAGCATTTATTTACTTACTATGCACATGTCTACTCTCTACTGTAGTCAAAAAGATGGGGTGCAGTATGCTTCTTTTTTTTTTTTTTTCTTTTTTTGCTTCTTTAGTCTTTAGTCCTTACAAGGCTAACATCCAAGTCTGCATAAATTTAGAGTAGAGATGCATCAAATTTTGGCTTCAGCCATGATACAAGGCCAAAATTGGTTACTTGCCATCATTTAGCTTTTGGTCTTTGTTAGCTGAATGAGCAATATCTACTTTAACATTATCCAAATATCATTAAGAACAGAACAAACATGGAAGTGCTATCAACAATTTTGGAAGCATACCATGTTTTATTCCAAAAAGTCCATTTTGTATGCAGAATTCAAAATTAACAGGCTATGTCACAAAGTTACTCAGTTAGCAAAATAAAAATGGGCCTCTTTTATCATTCTTCTTCAGGTTTGGAAATCTGCATAATAAGCAAAAAAGAGTGGAAATTTTTTCATGCAATTATATATTTAAATTATCTGAAAGGACAATGACAGAATGTTTAAAAACATTTCCTGAAAGTTGTAATATTATACTTTGATGATACAAATACTGAAGTAAATATGCAACGAATGGCATACTAATACCAAAGTGGACTTACTATCAATGATTGCTTTAGAAAGAAGAAATCATTCACTAAAAATTAATCACACAACCAAACTGATATCTCCTGCATTCAGATGTTTCTTACATGATGACTGTGTCCTGTTCCTGGAAATAATTGCTCAAGTTGGTACACGTGCAGTAAAACAGAGATGCAGCTGGGAATTCAGAGGCAATTTTATTATCAGAAAAGTAAATCATACAGATTCAATGCAACTTTTATAGGCTGGAGATTTAAGGGCATTTCCTCAAGTGATTGTGTTATGTATCCTAAATATAAATGAAAAATTAGAAATAGAAGTTAGAGTGAGGGCAATAAGTCTGCTTCTGCAAATACTCAGAAAGCATCTTCTTTAAGCAGTGCACAAAGCTTCAGTTTCTAAGATTGCTTCAGTGAAATTACATCACCATACATGAAATCTGCTAGTCTAGGAGTTAAAGAAGAGCTGTCTTTAATTAGTTATTATTAAAGATAAAAGAAAGCAAGAATTTGTGGCAACATGATCCCTGACTGTAATCTATTCAGGTTTATCTGGACCAAAACATATCTTACCCCTCCACTAATCTCACTTAAAAGTGAGCATACATTTAGTACTATAAATATTTAATGCAGTATCTTCAGAAGGAATTAACAAGTGATAATACTGAGAAGTAGTTTTCTGTAATGTCAGAATAATAATAAAAAGGAACTTGATACTATTATTTTTAAATAATAGTTGTATCACAGCCTTATGAAGTGTTTTAACTTCATTTGTATATCTTAAATATTTATTATATGATATTATTTAACTTCCATCCTGGTTAGGAATAAATTGTGATTTCAACACTCAACTATTTAGCAGTTAGCCAAAAGATCCACTTTTTTGTGGCTAGGGGTGGGGTGGGGGTGGGCAGCACAGGTTCTTGCTCTGTCGCCCAGGCTGCAGTGCAGTGGCACAGTCAGGACTCACTGCAGTCTCAACCTCCTGGGCTCAAGCAATCCTCCCACCTCAGTCCCCTGAGAAGCTGGGACTACAGGAAGGCACCACCACACCTGACTAAGTTTTTATTATTATTATTATTATTATTTTAGTAGTGATGAGGTCTCATTATATTGCCTAGGTAGATCTCAGGCTTCTGAACTCAAGTGATCTGCCTGCCTTGGTCTCCCAAAGTGCTAGGATTACACACCGGAGCCACGGTGCCTGGCCAATTCCATTTTCAATAAAACCTTTTTTTTTTTTTTTTTTCCTGAAGGCTCAGGACAATGAAGGAAATTACATTGTAAGAAGTTAAAGGTTAAAATTCCAGCAAACTTGGTCTTTTCTTGGACTCAGAAAGAGAGTCCCCAGTGGACATCTCCCTTCACTCTTCATCTGAATTTCTTGACTTGCAGGTTGACATGCAAAACTCAAATCTTTTTCCACAACGAGCAAACTTGCTCTGGCTTCTTCTACCTTCCCCCTGTGCCCACCTCCACCCTGGATGACACCATCTCAAGCTGCACCCAGCACTAACGTTTCACAAGTATCTGGGAGGAGGGTAAGCGCAGGGGATGTGCTGTAGATGGGCTCATATGCCTCCTTCTGGCCGGAGAAACACTTTTCTTTCCATTAAAATTTCCTTTTCAGTATTAGTTTGAATGGGAGCTGCAGGCCTGCTGACCCTCTACTATTACATAATAAATGGTGACCTATTTAATACATACCTCTTTTCCAAGGACAAGCATTAATATTTGAAGAGACAGTGTGCCTTCAGTTCATATTTAGAAATAATATTTCCTACATTAACAACGTTTCTGCCCTGCCTTTGGAGTATATTGTTCCCCAATGTTGCTCTGAGGGGCTCTTAATTTCTTTTCCATTTTTTCTCTATTGCCCACAGGAATCATAAAAATTTACATTAGTCCTTAATGTCCACTTTTATTGAAATCTAGGGACATACTTGCTGTCCCATTCCACTCCTTGGAGTCAGAGCCTCCCTTTGATTTAAAGAAAATGGAAGCTGATGATTACTGATATGTCCTACAACTGACCCATGAATAAATAAGGACCCGAATAGTCATTAATATGCTGCATAGCAAGTAGACATACATAAGAAGAAAGGTTAGAATTAAAATAATAAAATAACAATCCACACTTCCAGGCAGTAGCACATATAATTTCATCTTACCCTAGCTTCTAGAGGGTAAAATGGCTGACTCTTCTCAAGGGGTCCTCAGCGTGGGCTGAGGCTAGAGAATTCTTTTCCAGAACTGGAATAACTTGAAGTAGAATCTTCAAAACTGTGACCAACCAGTAATCGTAAAATTAATATAGAAAATCATCTCATAACAAGGAAGCTAGATCTGGACCTGCGGCAGAGGAATATGGGCTGGAGAAAGGGACAGTATTTCTTGGCCCTGTGGAGGGAACAAGCAACTGGACAAAACAGGGAGTTGTTCCATGGAAACACAGGAGGCTGGATTTTCCTGTCTTCTAACAATAGATTTTAATCATCTGGTGTTCTAAGAGGATCATGGTATCCAAGGAGAGATGTACTTGTTTCTAGATAATGTACTCACTTGCTCATTTGTTCACTTATTCAACCACTTACTATTGAGTTTTGGGTTCTGGAATTATCCACTGTAGTGAATAAAATAGACAAAGATCACGGTCTTCATTGAGCTGGCATTATACAGGGGAAAGGCAGACAAGAAACAAAATAAAGAAATAACAATAATAGTAGTGTAATTGTCATAAGTGCTATGAGGGAAAAGCAGGAAAGGGGGAAAGGGATAGCCTGGTGAGGAGTGGATGTAAAGATTCGAAAGAGCGTTGAGCACAGTGGCTCACAGCTGTAATCCCATCACATCGGGAGGCCAAGATGGGAGAATTGCTTGAGCCCAGGAGTCCAAGACCAGCCTGGGCAACATAGCAAGGCCTTGTCGCTACCAAAAAAAAGAGAAGATCTTAAGGAGGTTGGGCTGGACGTGGTGGCTCACACCTGTAATCTCAGCACTTTGGGAGGCTGAGGAGGGAGGATCACTTGAGCCCAGGAGTTCAAGACCAGCCTGGGCAACACTGCCAGACCCTTAATATATTTTTAAAAATGTTCTATGAGGGATGGAAAAATAAAAATAAAATAAAATGTATTTTTTTAATTAGCTGGACATGGTGGTGTGGGGCTATAGTCCCAGCTACTTGGGAGGCTGAGGCAGGTGGATGATTTGAGCCTGAGATGTCCTTGTTCCTGCCACTGCACTGAAGCCTGAGCAATAGAGGAAGAACCTGTAACAAAAAATTTTTTTAAGTGTTAAAAAAGAGATTGGTCCCTAAGAATGTGATATTTGAGCAAACACCTGAAGGAGAAGAGAGAATGAGCCCTGACATCTGCAAGATGAGAGTTCCAAGTAAAGGGGGCACAAACCAAAGACCGTGAGGCAGAATGTGCCTGAAAAATTTCATAAACAGCAAGGAGGCTAGCATAGCTGGAAAGAAGTGAGCACGGGAGAAAAAGTAGGAGTTAGAGGAATAATGGGACGCTAGAATCACGCACAGACTTGTGGGTCATTGTATGAACTTTGTCCTTTTCTTTGAGCTGGGATTGTCTTTGAGGATTTGGGTAGAATAGTGACGTAATCTGACTTATGTTTTAAAATAATCACTCTGATGGCTTTATACAGAATGAAAGAGCAGGGAGTAGAAGTAGAAAAATGATTTGGAAAGATATTAAAACAAGCCAGGCAATATATTATGATGGCTTGGAACAGGGGTATGTCATATATAGGGAGAGATGTAGAGAGATTCAGAATATATTTAAAAAAAAACAGTATTTGCTGAAAAATTGGATGTGAATTACTCAAGAAAGAGGAGTGAAGGATCTATTCAGATTTTTAATTCAACAAAGAGAATTGTACAAATATATTTGTAGCAGATTTATTTGTATTAACCCCAAACTGGAAAGCAACCCAAATGTCCATCAACAAGAAAACAGATAAATTTGGAGTAGGCTTAAAACAAACAAACAAAACCTTTATAATAAAAAGAAACTGATCCACCCCACTCCATGGGGGAGTTTCTAATATGTTTCTTACAACTTTTGTAAAAATAATTTTTAATTTTAATTTTTATGGGTACATAGTAGGTGTATATATTTATGAAATAGATGAGATGTTTTGATTCATGCATGCAATGTTTAATAATCACATCATGGAAAGTGGGGTATCTATCACCTGCAACTCTTTTTCGATGAAATTAATGTATTCTACCATTCATCAGTCTTTGTGATGATACCTAATATAGTTAGATCCTGAGCAAATATAATTATTTATATTTTTTAATTAAGAAATAATTTGCTTAAATTGAAATGCACAGTTTTTAGAAGTACAGTCCATGCATTTTGATAGATGCATACATTAATATGTCTACAGCCTTTCAAGATGTAGAATACTTCCATCACCTTAGAAAAATCTGTCGCACTGATCTGAGGCCAACTGGGATGATGGAAATGCTATTTAAGTTGGAGAAGACTGCAAGAGGAATATGTTTGCAGGGAGTGAGATAGGGAAAATTAATATTCATGGTTTTGAAAATGTTAAATTTGATGTACCTAATAGATACCCAAGTAGAGAAGTCAAGTAGGATAGTTGGCTAGGTCTGGCTTCAAGGGAGATGTGTAGATAAAGAAACAAATTTGGAAATTAACATCATTATGAATTATGATTAAAAGTTCTCTGGTGTTGGGGGATAATCAAAGAGAACAACTATCTTTTATTAACATTTTCATCTTGATTCACTGATATGATCTTCTTCCTGTATAAGCATATGTATTAGCCCACATTTATCATGAGGCATCTACTGGTTAACAGCAGAACTTGAAATAAATAGTCTGAGTTGAATCCATCTGTGTGGTTAATCTCCTTATGCCTCATTTTCCTCATATGAGAATTGTAACTAATAGTATTACTTATCTCAAATGTTATAGTAAGAATCAAATGAATTAACATATGGTAAATGCTTGTAACAAGGTTTGGTACCTAGTGAATTTAGTACATATAACCATTATAACTTTTATTATTACTGCTGTTTTCTTTATTAATCTTATATTTGGAACAGATGCAATTTAAGCACATCATTGCCTTTTGTCAGTTTTTGAGTAGGGAAAAATCAATCTAATTTGGAGTAATTACCTTATTCATATTTATCTAAGTGTAAATTCTGATTGTTTCTAAATTGCAATTATTCATTATTACAAAGCAATATATCTCACAAACAACTGAATTTTTGAAAAAAAAAATCAAAAATTTAAAATGAGGGAGTTTCCAATATGTTTCTTACAACTTTTGTAAAAATAATTTTTAATTTTAATTTTTATGGGTGCATAGTAGGTGTATATATTTATGAAGTAGATGAGATGTTTTGATTCAGGCATGCAATGTTTAATAATCACATCATGGAAAGTGGGGTATCTATCACCTGCAACTATTTTTCAATGAAATTAATGTATTCTACCATTCATCAGTCTTTGTGATGATACCTAATATAGTTAGATCCTGAGCAAATATAATTATTTATATTTTTTATTAAGAAATAATTTGCTTACACTGAAATGTACAGTTTTTAGAAGTACAGTCCATGCATTTTGATAGATGCATACATTAATATGTCTGCAGCCTTTCAAGATCTAGAATACTTCCATCACCTTAGAAAAATCTGTCGTGCTGATCTCAGGCAATCTGTAACCACCACCCTCAGGAACCACTGCTCTAATTTACTTGATCACATATTAATTTTGCCTGTGTAAGAACGCACATAGGTGGAATCATACAATATTCATTCTTTTGTGTCTGGCTTCTTAAATTTTGCATAACGTTTTTGTAGTTGATCCATATATTTTTGGTGGATCAGTTTCTTTTTATTATAAAGGTTTTGTTTGTTTGTTTTAAGCCTACACACAATTTTATCTGTTTTCTTGTTGATGGACATTTTGGTTGCTTTCCAGTTTGGGGTTAATACAAATCTGCTACAAATATATTTGTACAATTCTCTTTGTTTACATGTGTTTTTATTTCATGTAAATAAATAACTAAGAGAGGCATTGACGGATCATAGGGTAGTTTTATACTTGCCTTCATGAGAAATGACTAAATTAACTTTCAAACTGGCGTTATCGGTTTATACTTCCACAAACACTGTACAAAAATTACAGTCGCTCCATACACTTGCCAAGATGTGGTGGTGTCTTTTTTTTTTTTCTTTTCTGAGACAGGGTCTTGCTTTGTCACCCAGGCTAGAGTGCAGTGGCGTGATCTCAGCTCACCGCAACCTCCGCCTCCTGGGTTCAAGTGATTCTCCCTCCTCAGCCTCCCGAGTAGCTGGGACTACAGGCACCCACTACCACACCTGGCTAATTTTTGTATTTTTAGTAGAGACGGGTTTTCACCATTTTGGCCAGGCTGGTCTCGAACTCCTGACCTCAAATGATCTACCCACCTTGGCCTCCCAAAGTGCTGGAATTACAGTCATGAGCCACCATGCCTGGCCTGTCATTTGTGTTTATATTAGACGTTCTGGTAAATATTGTGGTGTTAGCAGTTTTCTGATGGCTACTGATGTTAACTACTTTTTCTTGTGCATGTAGGCCACTTATATATCTTGTTTTCTGAGAGGCCAATTCAAGATATTAGGTTAACTTAAAATTTGTATTGTTTGTCTAATTTATAATGAATTGTAGGAGATCTTTACATATATTCTGGATTCAAGGCCTTTGTCAGATACCTGTAATGACAATATTCTCCCACAATCAGTGACTTGACTTGCCTATTCATTGTTTTAACATTGACTTGTTGATACGGGAGTGCTGGGAAGGGAAGAACGTGGTCCCTTTAAATGATAAGGAAGAGGCAACAGGGAAGTGCTGGGTAGAGGAGGGTGTGGTCCCTGGCTAGGGCTCTACCCCCACGGACCTAGATGATGACAGGCACTTCTGCCTTCGCGCCCAAATGTTACGTGTTCCAAGACCACCCTGGCCGACCACGACGCCATCCTAGGCCTGTAAAAACCTGAGACCCAGCAAGGCAGAGACAGAAGCTACTGAACAGTGAGAGGAACACAGCAGCCAAAGAAGACAAGCGGCTGAACATTGAGAGGAAGTCGAGGGAGCACGCCATAGGAGGCCAGCACGCTTGCAGGCCACTGACTGACTGACTGAAGGGAAGAGGCAGAGTGTGGCGGGGGCAGTCTGAGGAGAGCTGGGGCCGCCAGGCGGCCCAAGTCCAGGTGAAGACCATCTCCCTTCTGGCTTCCCCATCGGCTGAGAGCTACTTCCACCCAGTAAAACTTTACATTCATTCTGCAAGCCCACTTGCGCTCCGATTCCTCCGGTACACCAAGGCAAGAAGCCGGGATACAGAAAGCCCTCTATCCTTGCTACAGGGTAGAGGGTCTAATTTAGTTGGTTAATACAAGACACTTACAGACGGTAAACTTTCTAAAAGAGCACCTTGTAACACCCACTAGGGCTTCAGCTGTAAACATTTACCCTAGACACTGCCTTGGGATCGGAGCCCCACAGCCTGCCCTTCTGTATGCTCCCCTAGAGGTTTGAGCAGCAGGGCACTGAAGAAGTGAGCCACATCCCCATCGCACGCCCAGCGAGGGGGACAAGGGAACCTTTCCCATTTCAACTGGGGACCTCGCCTGGGATCTGGTAAGGTAAGTGTGAATCAATGCGAAACGGTTAGGTCGGACCCCCTCCCAAAACTCTCATCTGTCTTTCCTGCGGGTGAGAGGCTCTGTCTTCCTTCAAGGAGTTTGAAAAACTGCCCTGGCCGGGCGCGGTGACTCACGCCTGCAATCTCAGCACTTTGGGAGGCCTAGGCGGGCAGATCACAAGGTCAGCAGATCGAGACCATGCAGGCCAACATGGCAAAACCCCGTCTCTACTAAAAATACAAAAATTAGCCGGGCGTGGTGGCGGGCGCCTGTAATTTCGCTACTCGGGAGGCTGAGGCAGGAAAAACGCTTGAACCCGGGAGGCGGAGGTTGCAGTGAGCCGAGATCACACCACTGCACATCAGCCTGGCCACAGAATGAGACCGTCTCAAAACAAACAAACAAACAAACAAAAAAACCCTGCCCTAACCAGGCAGGTCAAAACCCACAGATTTCTCTCTCACAGGGTTTAAAATGGCTCTTATGTTTTTCTTAAGAATGTTTTGCTACAGGCTATGGCAATGTTACTAAGTAAAATGAGCATTAGGCTCAGCTGCCAAATACGCAAATCAGACCAATTGTTCCTAGAGATGCCATTTATGCTTCCACCCCAACAGCCTCAGGCATGCAGGGCTCAGGGCACCTCCTGTTACCCTTTCCCCTCCCAGTTTGGACTCCTTGGTGTGTCCGCAGCAGGCAAAGGCTGAGCCCAACAGCCACTAGGGGGTCTGAAGAAGGGAACCACACCCCCATCGCACGCCCTGCAAAGGGAGAAAAGGGAAACTTTCCTGTTTCAACTGGGGGCTCTTTGATGAATCAAAATTTTAATTTTGATAAAGACAAGTCTATTGTTATTCATTGCAAGATTGGTGCTTTCTTTTTCCTATTCAAAAAGTCTTTTCATACTACCAGTTTGCAAAGATAGTCTCCATTTCTATGGTTTATTGAGATTAATTTTTGTGTTTGATAAATATGAGCTAAGTTTCCTTTTTTTTCCTTATGAGTGGCTAGTTGTTTCACACCATTTGTTGAGGAGACTATCCTTTCTCCATTAAATTTTTTGCCACCTTGGGCAAAAATCAATTCCCCTTTGTAACTGTGGGTTAATTTCAGGACAGTCTATTCTGCCCAATTGAACTATTTGTGTATATTTATGCTCATGATACACTTTCATGATTAAGAAATCTAAGTCAATCTAAGTCAATCTACAGTGTTTTGCTTCAATTTGGTTTTCAGTATCTTTAGGATCTTTTATATCCATTGAATTTTCATATACATTTCCATATACATGATATTTCCAACTATATTTCCAATTGGCTTGTCAATTTAAAAACAAGTCTGAGTTTTTGATCAGCATTATGTTGAATTCATAGATAAACTTGATGAAAATTTACATCTTATAAAAGAGTCCTCTAATATGATTGTGGTTTATCTCTCCACGTATTAAAGTCTTCTTGAATTTCTTCCAACAATATTTTGTAGTTTTCAATATCAAGGTCTTATAAAGATTTCAGCCAATTTATTTTTAACTAATGTTTTTGTTGTTACTGTATACCTATTGTTTTAATTTTTATTTTACAGTTGTGTTGCTACTGTGTCAAAAGACAATTTTTATTGACCTTGTATTTTGTGACTTGATCATCTCCCAGTCCTATGCAAGAGCCATGACTCCCTGATTTAAAAATAGAATTTATTTTTAAATATTTCATTATTGTGCATGATATAATCTAAGAATCATTATAATTTTAAAAATATGCATTTGGAAAGATTAAGAAATTTAGACAAACAGGAGTTGTTTTATAAGAAATCATTAGTAAGAGTAACTTCATTTAATCTGTTTTTTTTTCTCATCTAATTTAGATTTGTTTGTGGAATGAGTAGCTTTAAGAAAAGACATAACTTTGTAGCATATGATATTTTGAGATAGGTCAAGTTTAGGGGACTGTCAATGAGAAATCTAACAGCAAGAGTCAGTTTGAAGACATTGGGTTCTTGGGGAGTAACATACTGGGTGGGAAAAGTTAAGAGTAACTCACAGGTGAAATCATCAGTCAAAATTATATTTAAAATTTTGGGCCGAGCGTGGTGGCTCACTCCTGTAATCCCAGCATTTTGGGAGGCCGAGGTGGGCGGATCACCTGAGGTCAGGAGTTTGAGACAAGCCTGGCCAACATGGTGAAACCCTGTCTCTACTAAAAACACAAAAAGTGGGCTGGGCATGGTGGCGGGCGCCTGTAATCCCAGCTACTCGGGAGGCTGAGTCAGAATTGCTTGAACCAGCAGGCGGAGGTTGTAGTGAACCGAAGTTGCACCACTGCACTCCAGCCTGGGTTACACAGCAAGACTCCATCTCAAAAAAAAAAAAAAAAATTTCTTTTGCTGTGAGTTAGTCACTTTCTTGTTTATAATTCTTTCTGAATAGAGGAACAAGGGTCACATCTCAGACCTGAGTACAGGCCTAGCTGTGTACAGCAACTGCGAATTCTGAGTTTTTCAATGTGTGTTTTAAAAAGTGCCATTTCTACAAACTTTCTTCCTAGAAAAAATCCAGGACCATTTTGTAAACAAGAAGAAGAGTCTATATCCAAATACCAAACCTTCTTGCTGTAGAAAATGGTCCTAATCATGATCTAATTTTCATAGCAAAAGTCAATCATGTTGGAACTCAACAAAATCCAACTAATGTTTATGTGATTTCTGTTTTATTTCCCCTTAAAATTCATTAGGCCATACCTCGAAAATGAAAATCTTGGACTTTGGGGATTACACGGTTCATTAGTGAATGTCAGAGGACTGGAAACTGAGAAAAATACATTATATTCCAGACTCTAAAATACAAACATTTATGTGAGACATGTCATATATCTGGGACTCATCATCTAAAAAATAGAAATAATAATTTCCTGTTTCCTATATAACCATTAAGCATGATAGAATATTGCATGTTTTGGAAAAATTCTTTGTTATCTAAAAGAAATGTCAGTTTCCTCAAACGTGTTATTTTACCCAATGGCCTAGTTGCTTAACTGATTAGTTTCTAAAGAGATTAGTTTATCTCGGCCGGGCACGGTGGCTCACGCTTGTAATCCCAGCACTTTAGGAGGCCGAGGCGGGCGGATCACGAGGTCAGGAGATCGAGACCACGATTTTCTACTAAAAATACAAAAAACTTAGCCGGGCGTGGTGGCGGGCGCCTGTAGTCCCAGCTACTCTGAGGGGCTGAGGCAGGAGAATGGCATGAACCCGGGAGGCGGAGCTTGCAGTGAGCCGAGATTGCGCCACTGCACTCCAGCCTGGGCGACAGCACGAGACTCCATCTCAAAAAAAAAAAAAAAAGAGATTAGTTTATCTCTTGATACATTGGCTGGTTGTTTTGAGATAAACCATATTTTCCCATTCACCTAAGGAACCTAAGTAACCTTTCCTAAAGTCTGATGATTATACATCGTATTTATAGAATGTTGGAAACTCTCACTCCTGAATTTGCACCTGGAAAGTATACAGTCAGAAAAGAAAGTAGCAACAAACTATCTAAGGAGACACAGTGTAAGAAAACATTTTTCAGAGCCCATTGACCTCCATCAAGAGCGGTGAATTTAAACTGGCTCATTGAAGCAGCAAATATATTTTGTCTCCCCACCAGGCATAACCACTGCTGGATCACATAAATACTTTCTTCCCATATCTGAGTTCTGTTTCCTCTTCAGTATATTCTTGATGACACCAAAGCACTGGAAGTATATTTCTGGTTTCTTCCAATGATGAGACTGTGAAGTGTTAATTTGTGGACTCAAATTTTATCTGTTACTTTGGTAGAACTTTCAAAATATGTGAAGAAAGAAGGAAAACAAGTAGAAGAGATTTAAGTGCTTCTTCTTTGCATGAAAACATTTAATGCTAATATGAGAGACAATCGGCATTTTTGTACTCTGCATAAAAAGAGAAAATATGTAGTCCTTAGTTCTCATTGATTCTTCTCCACAAAAATATGAGAATACATCTTAGCTAGCTCTAACAAAATTACATTTTATAAAAAGGTTTTTAAAAAAATTTGAAGCAATACATTATGTGATTTGTGGCTCAGATAAATAAAGCCACACAACATCCTTTAGCTGCATTGTTCTGCACTGCAGGACTTTTAAGTTCAAAAGAAAAATCAGTCCTGTCACAAAAATAATAGTTATCATGTGCTAAGTACTTATTATGTTCCAGGCACTATGCAGCTTTCCATTTATTCCTCATAAGACATCCAAGAGTTAGTTTTAAGCATCCTCCTCATTGTATAGGTGAAAAAAAAAAATGATACTTAAGGATAATAAATAACTTGACTAAGGTCATACCACCATCATGTAGCAGAAACACTTTGAACCCAGGAGTTCCCCAATACCAACACATATGTCTTTACTTCTACCTAATGCAGACTCATAATTTAAAGAAAAAATGATTTTTTACAATTGACTTGTTAGAGCAGAAATATGTTAGCCGAAAAAAATCTGTCTTCTATGCAGTAAAATAGCAAATATTCTCTTGTCATGATTGATGGAAATAGAGAGGTATAAGTAGGAAATTTCCCAGTTACTTTTTAGCACATTCTTTCTGCAATTGATTTCTGAACAAGTGAACCACACAATCTCCAGGTTTATTTTATATTTCCTTAATTCATGTTCTTTAATTTCTTCTATACTTTTAGCTTTAATACACTGTTAGTTTTCTAACTTTTTGAAATAATATTTAAATAATTGGTATTCAGCTATCTTATTTTCTAACATATATATTTAAAGCTATTAAGTTCCCTTCTAAACAAAACTTTTTCTACTTTCTAGATCATTTTATTTGTAATATTTTGTTTAAAAAATGTTCATAACTTTAATTTTAATTTCTTTTTTGACCTATTAGTTTTTTGGTAGTTGTTAAGTTTCCAAATATCTATGGATATCTAGCATACCTGCACTGTGATCAGACAGTTTAAAGCATATGATATCAGTCTGTTAAATCTTTTTGAGACTTGCCTAGAATATGCTGGTTTTAAAAATTATTCCACGTATACTTGTTGGTTAGCTCTATTGGTTATCAATGAAAGAGTATTAATATATCACAAAATAATTATGAATTTCAGGTTTGCACTTAAGTTTTAGTTTCCTATGACTGCTGAAACAAATCACTATAGACTTAATAGTTCATAACAAGACAAGTTAATTATCTTAATTATCTTACAACTCAATGTAAAAAGTAGAGTTTCCTCTTCAAAGACTTTCCTCCCCGTCTAATTAGGAATAAATAGTAACTTAGAAGCAAAATTTATTCAAAGAGCTGTGCTAACATTCTTAAATATCTGCTAGCCCTAATAAAAAAATCAATGTATTTTATGTTCTTAGCTCCCACAATTTAGCCTAAATATTTGCCCTTGGATGCTTATATTGGTCCAAGCAAGCATTAGGTCATAGCTTGTTCCTCTTCCTTATTTAAAAGTGTTTTTACTTTCTTCAGCATTCTACAAGTTACTTCCTCCTTCCTTTGTTCTCCTCTACCTTTGCCTCTTTTAAAAAGTTCTAAGTGGCTAGCCAATCAGGACAAATACAGAATGTGAGGTCCTGTTCCAGCCAATGGAAACTGGACACAGCAGTAGAGTGGACGTGTCAGGTTATAAATGACCCTGTCTCCTTTGGTCGGTGTACTCTTTTGGCAAAACTGTTTGCGAGTGTACCCTTTCTGCAGGAAGTAAAAATGGCCTTACTAAATAAATTTATGTTCAAGTGCAATTTCTTTATGGCACCGGGGAACAAGCATTTCAAACATCAAGAGGTCATTAAACTGAAATGAGTCTCACTTGGCTAAATTAAGGTGTTGTCAGTGATATCTTCTGAAAATTCTAGGGAGATAATTTTTATTTATTTTATTTTTTTTGCTTTTTGCTCTTTGCGGCTTCTGAAAGAGACTGCCTTTACTCCTTAGCTTGGGGTCCATGGTCCATATTCAAAGCATTCAATCTCTAAAGCCTAAAAACATTGGCCCAATTCACTCCAAACTTTGCTTCCCTCATCACATCTCCTTTTCTGTCTCTGACATTCTCCCTCCTGCTTCCCTCTTCCACATATAAGGGCCCTGTAATCACAGATTGTTGTGACCAAGCGAGTTACAGAGAAACGCCACACTCTGAGACTAATTTAGGAGTCCTTTATTGCCGGCGACTGAAAGACAGCTAGAGCGTCCTTTAGAGGCACATCTTGGAGATCAGGTCGGCCAGTTTCCATAGTCTCTAACAGTTCTTGGCAGTCATGGACAGGTGTGGTAAGGTCTGGATCAGGGAGCAAAGTAGCTGGATTTAAACACCCTGTGGGAGAGAAAGTTAAATGAGGCTGATATATCAGTAAACTCTGATACTGCAGGATGCGAGCATTCGACATCCATTTGCCAGAGGCACTTCACAGCAAAGTCTCTATGGCATGGGGAGCCGTAAGGGATAAATTCTGGCTCAGAGTCAGTTTATCAGCCTCTTGGACCAGGCTTGCCGTTGCAGACAACTTGGCCACCCGGAGGCCACAGGGTCCAGTCTCTTAGACACATAGGCCACTGGGTGTTGCCATGGTCCCAAAGTCTGAGTGAGTACCCCTTTAGCGACTCCCTGGCTTTCACGGACACAACAGTAAAATGGTTTTGAGATATTTGGAAGGGTGAGAGCAGGAGCCTCAGTTAATGCCTTTGTCAAGTTTAGAAAAGCCTGTTCTTCTTTCTCATTTGAAACTAGCGGGCCATTACCTCCAGTAGCAGTGTACAGGGGCTTGGCGATTTCTGCAAACCCTAATATCCATAGGCGACAGTATCCTACGGCCCCCAGGAATTCACGTACCTGTCTTTTGGTGGTGGGAGTGGGGATTTGCAGGATGGCTTTCATTCAAGCACTGGTGAGTGCACTTTTTCCCTTGTTTATCTCATACCCCAGGTAGGAAACTCTGGCAAGACAAAGCTGGGCATTCTTGGCCGACACCTGATACCCGAGTTCCTGAAGGAGGTAAAGTAGGTCCCTAGTATGTTGCCAGGCAGCTGTCAGTAGTTTCAGCAGCCAATAACAGGTGGTCTAAGTCCTGTAGAAGAGTACAGTTAGGGTGACTGGCCCGGAATGGTATAAGATCCTGTTTCAGGGCTTCCCCAAAAAGGGTGGGGGAATTTTTAAAACCCTGGGGTAACCAAATCCAAGTTAATTGGGTGGTGTCTCCTGAGCCAGGATCTGTCCATTCAAAAGCAAAGACAGGTTGGCTTTTGGGGGCCAGAGGAATAGCAAAGAAAGCATCCTTTAAGTCAAAGACAGTGTACATTGTATGTTCTGGTGGGAGCAGGCTGAGCACAGTATAAGGGTTAGGGACAGTTGGATGGATGGTAGCTGTCCACTTGTTAACATCCCACAAATCCTGTACAGGCTGGTAATCATTTGTTCTGGGTTTCTGGACTGGCAAAAATGGAGTATTCCAGGCGCACTGACATGGTGTGAGTATACCAGCTTGTAATAGTCGCTGAATATGGGGATTGATTCCCTCTCTAGCCCGCTGACTCAGGATATTGTTTACCTGGACTGGCAGGGTGGTGGCCAGGAGTTCTACAACTACTAGTGGATGGTGCTTTGCCAGTCCTGGGGGATTTGACTCCGCCCAGACTCAGGGAAGGAGAGTCTGTAAATCCAGTAGGAGAGGATTAGTTCTATTTCCCAGCAGTTGTGAGGGTGAAACTAAGAGATATTCCTCTGACAGAGGGGTGGTCAGCAGAAGCTGAGAAGTAGGGGGTGTTGTGTCCCCTAACGTGAGGTGAGCTTGTTGGTCCGAGAAGGAGATGGATGCCTGTAGCTTATGAAGTAGGTCTCATCTGAGGAGGGGGAAGGGGCTACAAGAAACGAGTGGGTTACTCTTTTCTGTCCCAAACTCACCTCTCGTGAGTGGGTGACAGGATATTCCTGAACAGCTCCTGTAGCCCCTTGCACAGCCACCTTTTTATTAGAGACACTGCCCAAGGGTGTCTGCAGTATCAAGTGTTCTGCCCCGGTGTCAATTAGGAAGCATACAGGCTGGCCCCCACTGGGGCGGTCACCAAGGGCTCCCGGGGACCAAGGGAAAGGGAGCCCCGGCCCCATCAGTCATCAGATTCCTCCGCAGCGGGGAGGGTGAGGACCTTTTTCTCTTCCAGTTTTTCTTCTGGCTTTAATGGGCATTCCATTTTCCAGTGTCCAGTCTGCTTGCAATAAGCACACTGGTTTCTTTGTAGGGGAGCCCGCTCACTTTTTGGCCTTTCTGGCGGGGACCCAGGGTCCCCTGGCCGGTGCTCTGTGATGGGGGCCCTTCTGTCTTGGCTTCTTGGATGGCAGCCACGAAGATTTTTGCCTGTCTTTTTGATGCTTTGTCAGCAGCCCTTTCAGCTGCCCGAGCTGCCTGTTTTTGCTTTTCAACCTCTCAATTGTCAAAAACTTTCTGAGCTATTTCTAAAAGTTGGCTGGTGTTCATTCCAGCAAATCCCTACAGCTTTTGTAATTTTCTTCTAATATCAGGGGCTGCCTGAGCCACAAATGCCAAATTAATAGCATGGCTATTCTTGGGAGCCAGCGGGTCAAAAGGGGTATAAGTCCGATAGGCCTCTTGGAGGCATTCTAGGAACACTCCTGGTGACTCACCGGGCCCCGGACCACTTCAATCGTCTTACTTAGACAGATTCATGGGTTTTCGAGTGGCTCCCTTGATAACTGCAAGGAGATACCAGTGGAAATTATCCAAAGCTCTCTTCCCACTTGAGGAGTTTGGATCCCAATCAGGCCAGGTAGAGGGAAAAACCTCCTCGAGGAGGTCTTGGGCTTCCTCCTCTGGTCTACTGGCTGATGTAAGGAAATACTTTCTGGCCTCTCTTTGGATATGGTCCCTCTCTTCAGAAGTGAACAGGTTTAAAAGGAGTTGCTGACAGTCATCCCAGGTGAGCTGGTGGGTCCAGAGCACAGACTCCATCAGTGAGGTCAAGACTTGGGGCTTTTCAGAGAAGGGGAGATTATGAGCCTTCTAGTTGTACAGGTCAGAAGTAGAGAAGGGGACATAAACTAAAAATGGAGCAGAACACTCACTGCCTGGGGGGATTTGGGCCTCTCTCAGTGGGAGGAGGGGGGCCACCTCCTCTGGCCAAGGCTGTAATCCGGTGGCTATAGGCAGAGAGGCCACAGGGGACGTAGTCGAGGAGACAAGGGAAGATTCTGGGGGAGCAGGAGGGTTATAGGGCGGCAGACATGGGTGAAGAAAACTTTCCTCTTCTTCAGAAGGAGGTAGTACAGGAGGAGCCGAGGGAGCAGAGGGTTGGGCCAAAAGTGTGGTCCGGCTCAAAAGGACCTTGGAGGTGGGATCATGAATGGTGCATGAGCAGAGCCATGGAGGAGGGCTCTGGACCAAATCTAGCCATTGATCAATGTAGGGAAACTGATCGGGGTGTCTGGGAGTTCCAGCAACAACCCACTACACACCCTGAACAGTTGTGAGATTCAGTGACCCTTCTGGGGGCCACCCGGTGCCAAACTTTGGCCATTCTACTTCACAGAGTGTCCAGAGTCTGCCTTTTTTAAGGTGGACTCCGTAATCATCTGAGAAGCCTAGAGAGAAATTCTGCAACATATATTGGAGAGGGCTGCAATCTCTACGGGGCCGGGAAGAAGAGTTTCCCATTCTGGAGGCAAATTAACAAGGTTTAAGCAGCAATATTAAACCCAGCATGGATAGAGATATCCCTGGCCTGGGGGGCTGCTGAATTGGAGGAACAGAAGTATTATAACCAGAAGAAGTAGGAAAACAGCTATAGCCAACGCTTCTTGCCACATAAGGCCTGTCTTCTCAAGCTTTGAGATCTAGGGAGAGGACAAGAGGCGGATCCGAGGGATCCTCAGCCAGTGAGACCTAGGGGACCCCCACCTTCTTCTTCTTGACTTATAGCCCAAATATCTTTGGTGTTTCCACTACTCAAAGGCAAAAAGTTTGAACTCGGCCCTTTCTTTCAAGGGTTTAAGGAGGGAGAACAGAGCCAAGTCTTGGAGGCACTGGACTTGCTGCGACACAGGGAAACGAGACGTGCGGGGTAAAGGATGTGGATGAGGAGGAAAGGGGCCACTCGGATCTTCCCAAAGGTTGGCGAGTAGCCACGGAGGGGTAAAATAAGAGTCCAGATGGAGTAAAGCAGTATGGGCGTAGGTTTCTCTGCACAGTGCCTTATTTAAGGGCATGGGAAAAGTTACAGGCTGACAGAAAAGGTGAGCAAGGAGGTCAGCAGGGTGGCTATGTTGGATCCACCACTAGTCTAAGGAGGAGGTGGACCAGTCACTGGGGCGTGGGGTATATGGCAATCCAAACACCAGCAATCTTTATGGTGCCAGAAATTCCAAAGAGGAAAATGTCTTCCATACCCTTTCCTGTAACAACACCTGATTTGTTTCTGACAGAAAAGACAGGACTGGGATGGCCAGCCCAAATGACTAATGAGAGATTTGACCTCCCGGGATAGAAGATCTGTACTGAGGACCTTGAAGAAGTCCTTGCCCAGTCGTCTTGGGCGGTATCGACGACCTGACATATGAAATTCAGACAGACACCAAACAGGACAATAGACACTGGGGTATATAAACAAGTATGGCAATTTTTATAGACAGACAAGGGGAGTGGGTCCCATGATGGGATCAGTCAGATGCCCGCCTGGCTGCTCCGCTTGTGGGGACTTAGGCTCCTCCTGGCATTGGCAGGCCAGTATAAACCCCCGGCTCGGATTGAGCTATGCCCGATGCTGCCCTAAGCTTTATGAGGTCGCCACGGAACCGCAGGTGAGGGCCCTCTCAAACTCCATAGCTTTCAGCGTGGAGCTACAAACTGGAAATTCAAGCACAAGCCCTTGAACTCCACATTTACTCACTCACTCACACAGAGTTTATTACAATTTTTTATATCCGTTTAAAACCGAGGTCTCCTAGAGACCTGAACGAGAAAAGGAGAAGAGATAGAGAGAGACTAGACTTAATAGAGAAGCCTGACAGAAACCAGGGCACTGTCCTCCAGCATCCTAGAGTGTGGACAGTCTGAGGGAGAAACCTCGTCAGGGCCATTTCCCTCCCAGGGAGACAGAGTCAGATCTGACTTACCTTCCCGGGACCCGAGACTGAGGACTCGGGAGTTGAATTTGGTTGGGCATACCAGCAGTTGATCTGTTCACCTCTGGAAGACGGTGGCCTACAGGGCCCTGGAGCATCTTCAGGTGGTGCCTCTCCTATAAGCCCCCCGTTGCTCCTGGGGATCCCGGAACGAGTCCGGCCCTCACCCGGTGGTGGATCTTGCTGGGACCTCCAAAATGTCATAACCGAGCGAGTTATAGAGAAACGCCACACTCTGAGACTAATTCAGGAGTCCTTTATTGCCGGCGACTGAGAGACAGCTAAAGCTCAAAAATTCTCTCAGCCCTGAAGAAGGGGCTAGATTTCTTTTTATACCTTGGTCTAAAAAGGGGAGGAGGAGCCTAGCTGAAGCAATTTTACAGAAGCAGAACAAGCAAAAAGTTAAAAGATAAATGGTTACAGAAACAGTTACAGAAAAAATAAACAGTTCCAGATGTAGGGGCTTAAACTATCACAAAGAGATAAATGCAGGGGCTTTGGGTACCATCAACCGAGTGTGTTCCCAGGGGCTGCTGGTACAGCTTGCCTCAGTATCTTATCAGTAATTGGATTCCTGGATGTGCTTGGAGTCAGCTTGCACCAGTTATGTCCTTAAGGGAGGGGGATAAGGGGCTGCAAGTGAATAAACCAAAATGGAGTCTGTCTGGCTCTCTCAGCTAAGTGAGAGTCAATCAGGTTAAAACAAGGTAGGTTATCACAAGATTACTTTGGGCCCAAACAAATAATTCAGCATAATGTTCTCATCACAAGGTCAGCTGATTAGCAGCCTTAATTCCATCTGTCTGCTTAAAATCTCTTTGCCATATAACCCAAGAAATTAAAAAATTCCAGGGATTAGAATGTTCATACCTTTGGGGAGACATTCTCCCTATTATATAACCATTCTGAGGCCCCTACTAAATCATAAGCTAAAACTTATGATGATTATCTGGGTCCATCATCCTTGGGGGGCATTTCAATCACAACCTTTGTTTTCCCAACTATGCAGAAAATGATTAATAGCAGGCTAAGTTTGTTCAAACCCTGTACCTTCTAGATGAAAGCTGGTTTTCAGAACTGGGCCTTGCCCAGGCCCCTGGGATATAACCTTTGAACTGTTGGAATATTCTGCCTGATTAGATTGTTTTTGTATTCCTGATTCCTTGGGTCACACTGAACCGGTGTTACCAGATAACTTTATCCTGTGTGATTCATGGTGAATGCCTGTTTTTGCTGTGAGAGGGCTGGAGTCTGAATAGATAAAGTCAGTCATACAGGCCCCGCACATCTATGTGAATAATCCCCAATAAAAACTCTGGACTCAAAGCTTCGATCGGCTCTCCTGGTTGGCAACACTTTGAACATGTTGTCACACAGAGATGCTGGGAGAATGCACCATGTCCTTGTTTGACTTTACTAGAGGAGACACTTGAAAAATGCTCCTGGTTTTTCCTGGATTTCTCCTATACTCCTTTTTCCCTTTGCTGATCCCAAAGTATATCCTTTTGCTGTAATAAACCATAAGCCTGCATATAACAGCTTTTATGTCCTGTGAGTCTTCTTAGTGATTTGTTGAGCCCGAGAGTGGTCTTGGGGAACCCCACCAACACCAGTATTGTGAGACTGCAGAAAGTTGCGTTGGGCTATCTGTCTCTTAGCATCAGCTTTCTGCTTGACTTCTCATTCTCTTGGCCCCATTCTACTTATAAGTCAGCAAACTCCTTAAGGATAAAGTGCTGCTATCAGTCTCCACTTCATCTCTATTCTTTCTGAATTTTGACTCCTTAATCCTAGCTTCCTTTGTACCTTGAACTTCATTTTTTTTCTTCCAAATCCTTTAAGACTGTAAAAATTCTGCTCAGGTAACATGCTTCCGGGTTGTTTCTTTTCATTCAGTTTCTCAGCTTGTTTGCAATGATGAAAAATTGACTGATGTAGAGCAAAACAATGCAGAATACTGGACTCATCACAAGCCATTTCTCTTTTCTATCAGATAACATCCACTCAAGTATTGTCTTCCTGCTGCTCTCTGATGACCTTTGGCTGATTTTGTTAGATGGATTTATCTGATACAAGCTTGTCCTTCATAGGTGAGATCACATATCTCTCCATTCCCATCTATTTCTGCTTGTAATTTGACCAGTTCATTCCTGAGCTCATTCATTTCTTGTAATTCCTTTCAAATCTTGCCAGTATCAGAGCTAAATACACTCTACTACCATTCAACTGTCTACTCTTTTTCCCTAAAAGAACAAGATCATTAGCTTCATAATCTGTGCCCCTATTTACCTTTCATGACAGTTTTCTTCCTGCATTCTCAAATTGCAATTTTCAACCTTACATCTAATTCCTTATTCAATGCCACATAATTTTAGGTTTATCCAGAGTAGTAATGCATTCCTGATACCAATTTCTGGCTTAACAGAATAAAAGTTGATTACTCACTTGTGCTACATGTTGCTTTTGATTTGATTGAGATATAGCTTTGTTACACATAATTACTCAGAAAACAAGGGTGATGACAGCTGTTCAGTCTTATAGTTTCACTATACAAAATGTCTTCTTTTTTTACTTTTGTTGACAATTTTGGTCATAGTATATTGGTTATAACTAGTCATATGGCAAAGCTTAACTGTAAGGGGGCTGGGAAATATAATCTATGTTCCCGAAAGGAAAAGAACTTGGATATTGGTGAGCACTAGTAAAGTGCACCTAGGTAGTTGACATTTATTGAGTACCTATTTACAGCAGACTCAGTGCCACGAGACCAATGTACTTCATTTTATTATATTCTTTTTTGTGTATGTTTTTGAGACGGAGTCTTGCCCTGTCGCCAGGCTGGAGTGCAGTGGCCCGATCTCAGCTCACTGCAACCTCTGCCTCCCGGGTTCAAGTGATTCCCCTGCCTCAGCCTTCCGAGTAGCTGGGGCTACAGGCGTGTGCCTTCACTCCCGGCTAACTTTTTTGTATTTTAGTAGAGATGCGGTTTCACTATGTTGGCCAGGATGGTCTTGATCTGACCTCGTGATCTGCCCGCCTCGGGCTCCCAAAGTGCTGGGATTAGAGACGTGCGCCACCGTGCCCAGCCTGTTATATTCTTATAAAAACCGTATAGCATAGCTATTAATAATTTTACAAGGCTGATGTAGATTTAGTGTTTGCCTACAGGTCACACAGCTAGTTAGTGCAGCAGCCCGGGTTTGAATCCAGAGTCTGACTCACTCTTAACTCTCTGTATTTCCCTCTTGTGCATAAAACATTTGTGCTGTAAATATTTGTTGAGTGCATAAATATTGTGTTATGGTAGTTGATATAGTTTCATTCAGTTTTCTATTGGGAAAATATTGTTATTTCAGAACTTTATTTGTGAGGGACATCATTAGAGAAATATGTCATGTGTCATATGTCATCTCTCATCTCTGAAATATGTCATCTATCATGTCTTTAAAAACTGCTAGCTCAAAAGGGCTACATTCTGTAACTGGTTATTCACATCTATCCATGTATCATGTTAATTATCATCATCATTATAGTTATCTCCCTTTTCATGTCTATGACTTTAGAAGAGGAATCTACCTTCTGTAGCAAATACGTCTATTAGTTTGAGTTGTAGGTTGCAAAAGTAGGTACAGTAAAGAACTACTCATTCTGCTTAATAAAAATAAAGTATGTATTTTATGGATTTAATTGATATACTTCATATGGGATTTTCAATATCAGTAGTATGGTATTACATTAAATTATGATTGGCACCATGCATATTTTAGTAGTAAAATCATAAAGTTATTTTGCTTAAGAAATTGGTCTTGGAAGAAAACACCTTTTGTGTCATTTAGTTGTATATGCTGTGTGGGGCAAGACTGTGTCTTATAAAAATATCTTAAATCTCTCATTTTCATGGAATGTGAACTTAAATCTTATGTATGTGAGAGATGTGAACTGACACATAATACCTAGGACTGTTTCCCCTAAACATTTATAATTTATGTCAAAGAACAGTTGTCCTATTATACAATACAAAATATGGTATATTGGTATATAAATATGAAATCATAAATTAAGATGAAATGCATTATTCATGTATTAGGAAGAGAGTAGATCGCCTATTATGTGCCAGACACTGCAAGCTGCTATAGGGTGATGCTTCATATCTGTTTAAAAGAAATTGGTAAGTTTACATAACCTGAATTTAAAAATGGGTACTTTTGCTCCCAATTTTTATGTCATTATGAGCAATCCCTGCATGGTAGTACCTCCTAAGCTTCTAAAATGAATAAGAAATGCTTCTAAAGGATGAGAATATTAAGTTTAAAGAAAGGTGAGGGAAGTTTCTGTGAAATTAATCTTATGTCAAGAACGTCCTTGGGAGGAAAAATGGAAAAATCACTGCTGCTATCACCCTTCCAGTTATAAAAAGAGGTTCATCATTTTGGAGTTAACTTGCAATGAAGAGCCTTAATTAGCAGGTGTTTTGTATAACCATTTTTTTTTTTACAGAAAAATGTTTGTAACTTTGTGTGTTTTCCCTCTGAGATGGATGTGCTTTCTCTGCTAATTTTGGAGCCCTGCTGGTTCCTTTTCATCATTCAAATAGGACACCACAGAGAGTGGCTGTCAATAAAAGAGCAATTTGTCTTTTAAACAGAATACACATAACAGCTCCTTTGCTGCCATAGCTATTGATTGCAGCCTGAAGGGTTTGCCCCTCTTTTCAAGAGTCTTAAGATCATTGCTTCATATTGTTAACAAGGTTAAATTCCACTCAACTCCTTTTGCATAACTCAAACCGACATACAAGATTGAAAGCTGGCCAGGCGCGGTGGCTCACGCTTGTAATCCCAGCACTTTGGGATGCCGAGGCGGGCGGATCACGAGTTCAGGAGATTGAGACCACGGTGAAACCCCGTGTCTACTAAAAATACAAAAAATTAGCCGGGCGTGGTGGCGGGCACCTGTAGTCCCAGCTACTCGGAGAGGCTGAGGCAGGAGCATGGCGTGAACCCAGGAGGCGGAGCTTGCAGTGAGCCGAGATTGCGCCACTGCACTCCAGCCTGGGCGACAGAGCGAGACTCCGTCTCAAAAAAAAAAAAAGATTGAAAGCTAAATTTTTTACTTCTTGATGTTGCATTTCATAGTTATTAAGAAATTATACATAAAGAGAAACTTGAGTTATCTTTGTAGGTTGTTATTGCAACGGGTTTTTTTGTTTTTTTGTTTGTTTGTTTACAAAGTTAGTTTTAAATTACAAACTCAATTTTAGAAGGGCCATTTTGGTATTGGCATATATTTTAAGAAAAGGCATAAGAGCTTCTGATTTGCAAATAAGTCAGAGATAGTGAGGTAATGCTGTGATAATGAACAATCTCTAGAACTTAGGGACTTAAAGTAGCAAAGGCTTATTTCTTGCCCACGTAGCATGTCCATCCTAAGCTACCTCGGAGCTTCCTTCACGTCCTTCTTATTCCAGGACCAAGGACAATGTAACCATCATCTGAAACATTTCACGTTGCATGTCAGAGAAAAATAAAATGTAATACAGATAAACTGGTTTTTAAGGCTTTCTTCTGGTAGTGATACACAACACTCCTGCTCACATCTTCAGGGGCCAAAGAGAGTCACATGGCTATGCCAAAATTCAAGTGCATACAAAAGTTTAATTCTGCCATGTGCTCAGGAGAAGAATAAAAATATTTGTTAATAGTCCTAAAGTCTACCACAGAAATCATATACACATTTTGGTATATTTTAAGAATGTGTATTTTTGGAGAATTTTGTGACTTAGAAAATTTTTTCTAGGTTCTTTATATTATCTCAATTTATGGCAGAAATATTTAGAATTTATCTAAAGAAGTCTAAATGCACATGGACTGTAATAAACTTTTTTGACAAAGTAGCATCTGTGTAATGTCCTGACAACCAGACCTTCTAATCTGGATATCATTACCTTGTTATAGTTACTCATACGGTTAATCTTCTTTTGATGACAAACTAATTCTTGAAGGAAAGCTTTAACTTGGAACTTTAATGACCACAGATAATTAATTGAGAGTCATTAAACATAGAGTCTACCATGGAAACCATGCATAGTTTCTTGAATTAATTAATTTGATATAATCCTCAAATAATAACACAAGTTAAGGCTAGTCTTGTTTAAAACTTCAATTCTCATAAATCCCAAATTGCAAATTCAAAATCCTCTCCTGACTGCAAATATTTCAGTGCTGTTATATAACTGTTCTGTGGGTATTATGCTATTATACAATTGTTAAGTTTTGCCTAAAGCTCCCTCCTTGCATATTTTAAGTTTAGCATAAAGGCTTCTCCATAGGTAGTGAACCACAAACTAACTGGATTTGTTAACATACTGTACTCTACTCTTGTGCCAATCACTGACGTTCAGCCAGTCAAGGATGGACAACTGTTCAAACCACGTTCAAATAAGGCAAACAAACACTGAACTATAACTGACCCAGCTGTCTCTATTCCTCAGTTCTGTCTTCTATACACCACTTTCCTTTTTCTGTTTATAAATCTTCCTCCATGCAGCTGACCAAGCTGGAGTATCTGAATCTGCTGTAATTCAGGGGCCTGCCCAATTCACAAATCATTCTTTACTCAATTAAACTCTGTTAGATTTAATTTGTCTAAATATTTTCTTCTAACACAATTTTCCTAAAATTGATATTATTTTCCTATTTAAAAAAGCTTTAAATCTAGTTCAGTGGTTCTTGAATTTGTTGAACATTAGAATATCCAAAGTAACATACTAAACCTTTTTTATGGGTTTGTAGCTCAGGAAATGCCCAATGAGGGGATTTGGGAGGAAGCCTGAAATGTGTGTTACTCTGGAGATGATAATAAAAAAGTATCTTCCAATAAATATGTCAAATATTTTTGTAGATATAATGTACTAACTAATTATTGGGTGGTCACTCTTGTAAATAGAGAAAATGAAGCTCAGTCAGGTGGCAAGCATGGAGATTAGGAAAGTCAGTGAGACAGAGGTTATCCTTTGTTTTTACTAATAGTGTGATTTTGGACGAATTAGAGTTTTTTCTTTAAAGGTACATGACAGAAGTAAGTAATATATGTAATATATTTCTTGGCACACAGACTTTAAATGATATTGGCTTATATTGTGATTGATCTTTTGATTTATTATTATTTTTGCAACTTTTGCTCCTGATATTATCTTAATTGAGCTTTATGTAAGTTTTGACATTAAAGTTAAGTTTCATAAATAGTAAAAGAAAGATGTCAGAATTATGAGTTCTTTTTCTTTTCTTTTTAAAAAATGTTCCAGGAAACAAGAACCCTTTGGCTTCTGGGTTGATGCTAATTAAAATGAACTTTTTGGAAAGTCATTTTTCAGGTTATTTTGACGTTATATTTCAAAATAGTTTGAGAGTTTTAGGGGGAAAATCTTTTAAGATTGTGCCATTAAAAACATTTTCTATTTAATGTTTACCATTATGGTTTTGTTTTTTTTTTTTTTTTGAGGTGGAGTCTCGCTCTGTCACCCAGGCTGGAGTTCAGTGGCGCAATCTTGAGTCACTGCAACCTCTGCCTCCCGGGTTCAAGCGATTCTCTTGCTTCAGCCTCCCGAGTAGCTGGGATTAAGGCATACACCACCATGCCTGGCTAATTTTTTTGTGTCTACTTTTAGTAGAGACAGGGTTTTGCCATGTTGGTCAGGCTGGTCTTGAACTCCTGACCTCAGGTGATCCACCAGCGTGGGCCTCCCAAAATGCTGAGATTACAGGCATGAGCCACAGCACCTGGCCGAAGGTGGCATTTTAAAAATCTTTTTTATTGTACATATTTAAGATGTAAAACACGATGTTTTAATATACATCTACTTAATGTAATGATTATTGCAGTAAAGCAAACTAACATTTTCATTCCTTATATGGTTACCATTTTGTATGCTCATGGTAAAAGAACCTAAAATCTACTGTCTAGCAAATTTTCAGTATATATTACAGTATCATTAATAATAGTAATCATTCTGCACATTAGCCCTTTTCATCCTGTATAACTCCAACTTTGTAACTGTAAGGGGGAAGATAATTTCCTTTCCTTCCTTCCGAAGGATTGATAATTTGAGTCTATAAAACAAACTGATAATAGACAGATTAGCAGAAAAAAAGCACACAAATTTATTATGTGCACAACAGTCCTGCAAAATATGAAAACTTAATGAAAGTGCCAGATGGCTCAAGTTTTCGCACCATCCTTAGGTCACAGAAAGAATAGGGGCTTGAAGCACTGCAGGACAGTTTACGGGAGGGAGAGAGAAGGAAAGGCATGGAGCAAAGGTGGTCTTGTTATACAGATGAAACTTCACAGGTAGCAGCTCTCAAAGAGCATGTGGTTGCCTATGGTACAAGTTTCTTTGTCAGACCCTTAGTCTCCTTTTCCTGTGAGATAATTATTCCAAGATCTAAGGAGGGGAGTGTTCATAAAAGGCCTGTTTGCCTCTGCTGTTTATTTCACTTTACTAATGTGAATTTCCTCTGCAGATACAAATCTGCCCCACAAATAGACAGCCTTTCAGCTATTCTTGTGTTTGCAACCCCTTTGAATAGCCATCTTGAAATATGCTAAGACATATACTTTGGGGTAAAATATTTTGTATTTTGTTCATAATTGTGCATTTTTTTATATTAAGATAATTTATGCATTCCCTCATGGAGCTTATAAATGGGATGAGGCAGTTGTAGAAGCTTGATGGTGTTTTATCAAATGTATTAAAAATTTACATGATTTTAAAAATATCTCTTGATAGATGGGGGAGAACAAATAAGTCTTTTTTTTGTCATTAGAAATGACATTCTTTAGGCTGGGCATAGTGACTCACACCTGTAATTCCAGCATTTTGGGAGGTCAAGGTGGGCAGATCACTTGTGCCCAGTAATTCAAGACCAGCCTGGGCAACATGGCAAAACCGTCTCTACAAAAAATACAAAAATAGCCAGGTGTGGTGGTGAGCACCTGCAGTCCCAGCTACTCAGGAGACTGAAGTGGGAGAATCACCTGAGTCTGGGAAGTTGAGGCTGCAGTGAGCCATGGTTGTGCCACTGCCATCTAGCCTGAGTGTTGCAGTCAGACCTTGTCATAACATAATATAACATAACATTACATTATTTAGATAAGCTTCTTCAGACACTTACTTTACAGCTCAAGAAATGGAGGCCTAGGGCATTTAAGTCACTTGCCTAAACAAGAAAAGGTAAAGAAAATGGAAGGTAATAGGAGCATAATAACTAAGTCACTGAAATCAGGCATTTTTCTCAAATACTAATAGATTGGCTATAAAAGAAACCAAAATATTTCACCCCAAAATATTTTCATGAGATCCTTGGGGTATCGCTTTGCCAGCCCAAAACCTCTGTGACCCGTGGCATCTTCTGCATGAGTATTGCCCACGCCCATTGGGCTTGTTCCACCCACCCGGTCTGGCAGGCTGTGGTTGGCTTGTGCTACTGGCCCAGATGCCATGCCTCCCAATCGCAAGCCAGGCATGGAACAGTGAGGGGTGTGTGCACAAGCGCAGGGTCCAGCCACTGTGCAAAGTCAGGTGTGCCAGCTGCAATAGGGTGGGCAGTTCCAGGCACCCATACAGCTGCTGACAGTCAGAGGCTGCATCTGGATGAGATGTACTACACGAGGCTTCCATTGTGGGCACCCATATCTGGATGAGGGGAATGCAGTGGTACCCAGAAGCTTGGAGATGCCAGGAACGACAGAGCCACAAAGAGGATGTCACAGCCCTGTCTTGGGGAGCCCCTAGGTCTGAGGTCCATGAAGGGCAGCAGCTCTTCTCTCCTTCTCATTGCCCACAGTGTGTTGGGCCAGGGGGTGGAGGGCAAAGTTTCAGCCCTGTTTGTGTTACAGCCCTTTCAATCACGCCATTCAGCAGGCCCCATGTTCTTGTCCCACATCCAGGAAGAATGAGGTGTGCAGCCAACTGGAGAGTGAGTAAGGTGGAAAGAAGATTCATTGAGTGACAGCTCTCAGGGGACCCAAAGTGGGTACCACAGGCAGGTCATCCCAATGAGTGTCCAGCTCTCAGCAGAGGAGACTGACAGTGGGTAGCTCCTTTCCATAGGCAGGTTGTCCTGATGAGTCAAGGACACCCGACATGGGTAGCTCCTTTCCATAGGCAGGTTGTCCTGATGAGTCGAGGAGACCTGACATGGGTAGCTCCCTCCTGCTGCTGGTAGTCCTGGTGAGTCAAAGAGACTTGAAGTGGGTAGTTCTTTCCCGCATCTGGTGGTCCTGATGTCTGTCTGAGTCTGACTCAGTCTGTTCTTTTTATGGACTCAGAAGGGAGAAAGTGTGTGCTGATTGGTCCATGGGTAGCCATGGGTGGGCCCAGAAAAAGCACCATAATTTCTCAGTCCAGGTCACTGACTTCACCCAGAACTAGCAGTCCAGCCCACAGGCTTCAGGCTGGCCCTGGCTTGAAGGTGGGGTTTCACTGGGGACCTGCTCCTTTCCACCCAGGAATCTGTCTGCCTCCAGCTATAAACATGCCATTCATGGCACCCAGCCTGTTTGCACCAAGGGGCACCTGCAGCCCCATGCAGAGCTGCCCTTAGTGCCCCCAGGCCTCCCTCCTGCACTTGTCAATGACCAAAGTCCTGTGGGGGCCCAGGTGGCAAGGGGGCTGCTGTGTCAGCACTGCCCTGAGCACGCACACACCCAGCAAGTTTGCAACAGTGCACGGACTTGGTTACAACTTTGCTCCAAAATCAAAGTGGGCACCGGGAGCAGGGAGAGGCCAGGGAGTGGGAGCAGGCACTTTTGAGCCTGCAGGGGCTGGGGGGCTTCCTGGGCCCCGGAGAACACAGGGATGCTGAGGTCTGGAGACATGGCTGGGTGGTTGTGGCTGGCGTGGGAGCATGGGGCTCCTGCCCTGCCAACTCGGTAGGGGGTGGGGCTCCTGCCCTGCCAACTCGGTAGGGGGCGAGGCTCCTGCCCTGCCAACTCCATAGGGGGCAGGGCTCCTGCCTCTTCCTGGCTCGCTCTGGCCCCAGAGCACACAACCCAGCCACAGCTCACCGGCTGCAGCCAGCCTCTTACAGCAGCTCCTCCAAATAGGCTGCTGCTGCCATCAATATGGCTGAACTAAACAAGCGACTTCAGGTCTCTCTGATTACTTCCCCTTCTCTTAACCCTTTGTCGCTTTCAAAGCACAGAATGAGGCTGTTCTCTTCAGTTCCCTTTTCTACCTGGAAATCCCCCAAAACAAACACAATTGCCTTCCTTGTCCTCCCTGAAATCTCATCTATCTCAGAAAGACGACTGAGGAATACAACCACACCTGGATGGACCTGTTACAAGACACTGCCTGCCTCTCAGGCTCATTCTAATTTCAAAGAGAATAATTTACAAGTTAATTTCTGTACCCTGGGCCTACTCATTGTCCCTAATAATCATTCACTGCTCCTCAAAGAGTTGTCTACATTCCCCATCTTCCATCCCCTATGAGGAAGGGTATATAAGCTTTTATACTCCATTTGATTATGGGATAATTATTATCTTACCCTGTGATTCTCCCCAGGCAATGCACATTAAAATGAATTTCGTATGCCTTTTCTCCTATTAATTTGCCTTTTGTCAACTGGTTTTCAGCAAAACTGCAGAGGGGGACATGGATATTTTTCCTTGGCCCCTACTGCTAACTTGCTAAAATTTGTTTTATCAGAAAGAATCTGAATATATGCATATGAACTCTCATCAATGATTATGGTTTTTCACTAGTCTAAATATGATTGTTTACCATATAATATAGCTGCAATAGCATGCTTATTTGAAATAAAATCTTTAACATGTTGAAATAGAATAGAACAATACTATAAAGTTAAATAATTTTCATAAGTGCAAGAGCTTGAGGAAAGCAGGCTTAATTGGAAATTATGGAAATTTTCTAAGATTTTGAAGAGATGTGGTGGTGAAAGATGCTGGCTTTCCTTTTAGCTGTCACTTCAAAATATATAGCTCTCTCTTACCTATCCACAGATGCAGTACTAGATCTAACACTAAGAAGCCACACTTAAAGTCATAAAATGAACAAAAAGGTGCTAGAGATGGACTGAGAGAGAAAACTGAAATAGGGCAGAGAGAGGGAGGAAACCAGAGGCAAGAGATTGATTGCCTGATGAAATTGATGACAGTCAGGAAACCACAGGCAAGCCTTAAAGTGGGTGTATGTCTGTGTGAGAAGTGTTGATGAAAAAAGCCAAACTTTGTAAAATATTTAAAGAGGTTTATTCTGAGCCGAATGTGAGTGACCATGGCCCAAGGCACAGTCTCAAGAGCTCCTGACACCATGTGCCCAGAATGGTTGGGTTACAGCTTGGTTTTATACATTTTAGAGAGTTGTAATTCACCAATCAATACATGTGAGGTATATATTGGTTCAGCCCAGAAAGGTGGGACAACTCGAAGCACAGGTGCTGAGGTGCTTACAGGTCATAGGTAGATTCAAAGATTTCCTGACCTGCAATGGGTTGAAAGTTATTACCTAAAGACCTAGAATCAATAGAAAGGAGTGTCTGTCAAAAGATAAGGCATTATGGAGTTCAAGGTTCTTATTACATAGATGAAGTCTTATAGAGGACCAACCTTAGAGAAAATAGATGGTCTATTTTGACCTTTAAACGGTTCCATACTCTCAGTTAATCTCTTCACAGTTGGGAGGGCCTGGAAAACGAGAGATCTATTTATGTTAATATAGATTCTTTACAGATGTGTATTTCCCCCCCCCACAGAAGACAGTTTTGCGGGACCATTTGAAAATAATGGCAAATAAACTTATTTGAGGTAAAATATTTTGATTTCCTTCTTTATCTGTCATGTGATGTTAGACTAGAGTCAGGTTGGAATTCGGTATCTTATTGATACAAAGAGTCTGTTTTGTCAGTCTTAAGATCTCTGTTTTAAGATACGCAGACACCTGAGAGTAAGACAGAGTAGAATTTTATTGAGCTACAGAAAGAAAGCTGTCAGCCAACTAATGCTGATCAGTTGCACCTGAACTCCAAAAGGAAGCGAGTAGAAAGAAGCATGTCTGACCCTCTCTTTTCTGTCATGGCCTGACCTACCTTTTCAGGTTTCCTTGGGTTTGCTTGGCTCAGAGTGAGATCCATTCAGTCAGTTGAGGGGCTTCAAATTTTATTTTTGATTTACAGAAGTATTGCCAGGGACAGATCAATTAGTCATGAAAGATCAAAAGGGAGTTTATGAATAAGTAATTCAAAATAAAAGCTGTTGGAACTTTAAACTATTTTGAGCCTTAAAGGAATGTGATTATGGGACCTTAGTCATGTGACAAGCAGCTGTAACACAGGCAGCTGTAACTTTTGTTCCTCTGATTATAGATTAGGCTTTTGTTTATCTACATTGTTTTGCAAAATGTTGTAAAAGACTAAAGGGTGCCAGAGAAGACCTCCTTCCCTTTTCACTGTTGATTTTCATTATAGATTAACTTCCTTTCGTTTCTTTTATACAAAGGCCTCAAAACTATCACATCATATTGTCTATGATGGAATCTTAAATATATTCTTAAATTGGAAAAGGAAAACAACTGTAACTAATCAAATTGCTGTAACTCATAAACCAGCCTTTTGTGAAAGATGTTGTAATCTTGTCATTTCTTTGTTTTCCGCCTATATAAGCAAGACTTTAAGTTGTCAGCTTTGGAGCACTTACCTTGCTTCTCTGGAGTCTGTTAGTCAAATGGCTATTCTCAGCTTTGCAATTGAATAAACTCTTTTAAACTGGATTCTGATTATTATTTCAGGTTGAAAGGAAGAAGCAAAAATAGCAGGCTAGAAGAATTCCTAACAGGAAACAATATCTGGGTATTGAAAGAGGTACAGTTGGAGAAAGATATGGACGGCTGTCAGTTGTGTGTGTACCTGGAGTTTTCTAGGTCAGGAGTTTATTTCTCAATGAACATATGTACAGGGGTTTAATGGTTCTGGTCTATCTTTTAGAATATAGCTGATTATTTATTTATTTTGTCCTAGAAATATCTACATATGTTTTAATCTTGGAAGAGACCTAAAATATTTTTAGTGGTAAACAAATACTTTTACTGCTAAAAGTGCAAAAATCACACACTCTGACTTTCCTAAGGTCACAGAATCTTTGGCTATAGAACTGGGGACGCCCGCCAGGTTTCCTAACACCACATCCAGAACACTCTTTTCATTCTGCTTTTCATAATATTGCTTGTCTTTAAAATATTTTGTTTAGAAGTAGAAAAAAGTATGGAATATTGAAATGAATACTGAATGTGTAAGATGCTGTGAAATATGAGAAATGTATTATGAAAAGAACTATTTTATTATTTACTTTTTGTTCATGCTTTTTCACTTTTTCATCTTTTGTTTTAGAATCAGGAGTTAGATGTGCAGATTTGTTACAAAGATATATTGTGTGATGCTGAGATTTGAAGTGTGAATGAATCTGTCACCCAGATAGTGAACATAGTAACCAAAAGTTAGTTTTTCAACCCTTGCTTCCCTACCTTCCTCCTGGTCTTGTATTCCTCAGTGTCTATTATTCCCATCTTTATGTCTATGTGTATCCAATGTTTAACTCCTACTTGTAAGTGAGAATATGTGGTATTTGGTTTTCTCTTCCTGAATTAATTCACTTAGTATTATGGCTTCTAGCTGCATCCACGTTGCTACAAAGGACATGATTTTGTTCTTTTTTTATGGCTGCAAATTTATTTCAATTACAATTTTATTATCTATGGAATAGGTACCCTAATACTCATATATGAGCATGAGTATTTGGAGGAATTAAGGAGGTAAGGGAGATGTTAGAAAAGAAAAATAGCTCAGAGCAGTCTGAGCTATGTCAGGCATGAAAAAATTGTCAGGTCCAGAAATATATAAGAGTGGGACTTTACTTATAGCCCCCCACCCCCATATCCTCACACATGCATGGGTGTTTAAAGAATTTCTGTTTTTGATTAGCTGTCTCACCCATTATCTTTATGTTCCTGGAATTTGTGATGCAAATAATGATGTATAGCCAATCAATAGCTTCTGTAAATTCTTGGTAAACAATGTAGGAACTGCATCTTCTTTTCCTTTAAAAAATCACCTTTTTTTTTTTTTTTTTTTTTTGAGACAGGGTCTTGCCCTGTAACCCAGTCTGGAGTGCAGCATCACAATCACAGCTCACTGCAGCTTCAACATCTTGGGCTCAAGCCATTCTCCTACCTTATCCTCCTGAGTAGCTGGGACCACAGCTGCACAACCACACCTAGGTAATTTTTTTGTAGAGATGGGTTCTCCCTGTGTTGCCTGGGCTGGTCTTAAACTCCTGGGCTCAAGAAATCCTCCTGGGCATCTCAAAGTGCTGAGATTGCAGGTGTGAGCCACTGCACGCGGCTTTAAAACCTACTTGTCACTGTTGTTAATCAGAGTGTGTTTTCAAGGCTACTTAAATTTATGCTCCCAGGTTGCAATTCTCAGGCTTGACCCAAATAAACTCTCTGCTTATATTGATCTTGCCTCGGCTTCTTCCTTTTAGTTGGCATGATATTTAACATTGTGTCTGGCGTATAGTAAGTACTTAATAAATGGTAGCTGTTGTTAATTTTTTGTATTTGCTCTGCGTCAGAACTGCTGTTTGATTTCTTATTGTAGCAGCTGACAGAACAAAAGCATTCATCCTTCTTGGATTTGCATTTTGCAGTGTAAGCAGGTGGTAAATATATGCCTTCAGGCATCCCCCTTGGGTACATAATCCTATATTCCTGGCCTGAGTTCAGTTCCATAGATTTTATGTCCCAGAGATATTTGGAGAGATAAATATATAACAACAAAGAAATAAAGAAGAGTTTCTTCCATAGACAAGTTTAGAACTGCATTTGGAGAACAGTGACAGCTATCCAGTACTCCCTTGGGCTAACTGACTTAGAAAAGACATTAAAAGGAAAATAAATGAAATTGAGAAATTTCAGTAATTATTTCTAGAAATTCCTCTACATCATAGACCACCAGTTGGCAAATGCTTCTGTTAGAAAGATAGAATGGAGGAAGACATTGTGATACAGAAACCTGTAGCTGTCCCTTCGAAATTGACTCTTTCCTTACTGATAGAAATAGGAGAATATTGGCTGACTTTCCTTATAGTTCATGATGGCCATTTGACACCATTCTTTCCAGTAAGATATATTTGAAAATTATGCTGCTGTAGGGGCAGGAAAAATAATAATTTTGGACAGGAGCTGTGGCTCATGTCTGTATTCCCAACACTCTGAGAGGCCAAGCTGGGAGGATCATTTGAGCAAGGAGTTTGAAATAAGCCTGAGACCCCGTTTATACCAAAATTTTATAAAAGTAGCCAGATGTGGTGGGACATTCCTGTACTCCCAGATAGTGGGGAGGCTCAGGAGGGAGGATCATTTGAGCCCAGGAGATTGAGGCTGCAGTGAGCCATAATTATGCCACTGCACTATAGCCCAGGTGACAGTGACACCCCATCTCAAATAATAATAATAATTTTCTCTCTACTAAATTCTCAACTGAGAACACTGTAATAAAAGGCAGTTTAATAAGAGAAAAACACAATTTTATTTACATCTATACCTCATATATGCATGTATAAGCTAAAAATAAAATTGTAAGCCCCTTAGCTGACTGAAGGGACCATCTCTTGGCCAAGGGAACCTCAAAGTAGATTTGAAAACTGTGTTCTAGGCCATGATGAGATGGGAAGGTTGGACATGCCTCATTATACCCCACTGCTTGCTTATTGCAATTAGGCTTTCTTCACTAAGGCCTAAACAAAAAGTAGCCCTTTCAAAAGACTCCACCACTAATATCCACCAACTGCCTGGTGCTGCCCCTCCTTTTTTTTACCTGTTAAGAGACCACTGACCGTGGAGGAGTTCTGGCCAGTCTATGAAGGATGCCCAATAAGAGTTTTTGTGTCCTCTCCTTTATTTTTTGACGTCAGAGGGCCGAAAACTCCACCCTCAGATCACTGCTGGTTTTTGAACATGGAGACTCGTGAAGCTGTATTGCACATGTGCACACACATGCACACACACACACACACATTTCTCCTTTCATAAATATTTATGACTCCTCCTATTGCTTATTGAATATGTATATGTGGCCACCCTACTCAGCGTAAATCCCTGTTCCCTTTGACCTTTCCTCAAAGTATCTGTTTCTGGCTTCTGGCTGGAGGCTATGCTTCCCAGTCTATCAGAATGGCCAACGGCAAGCTATAATCCTCTATAAGAAACAAAGTCTCCTCTTCTCCTTTTCTACATTTATAAGTTGTGTTTTTCTTTTAAGCTAACACATGGGAGACACCTAGGAGAAAATGAGGTGGCTTAGAATTCAGGCTTGAAACCATTTTCAGCTAAAGACAAATGGAATTGTCACAATATACCCCAACAGACTGACCAAATGGACTTTCTGTGGATACAATGAGACAAAGCAAAAAAAAAAAAAAAACCCTAAAACAAACAAACAAACAAGCAAAAAACTCCAGAATTTCATGGCTAGTAGGATGAAGGATTGTTCATGTATCCTGTTGTTGTTAATTTACGTAAGGTTTCTTTTCTGTAATTAAACAGAAACCAGCTCCTGAAAAACATTGCCAAAACAACTATAATTGAAAAATTTTCCAACCAATACTAATAAATCATTGGACTCCAACTGTCAGTGCCCTTTCCTTGCCTTGTGGTCCTGCTAGCGATTGGACAAAGACCATTTTTATCACATTCTTTATTTATAAGTGACCATAGACCTTAAGCCAGTTTCAGTCAGCTTGTAGAGACTATGCCCAAATTCTTTTTGCCCTAGAGTTTACCTTTTGACATAAACAGTCAAATCCCAGCTGAAACCTCACCCCCAAGTCAAAATGGAATGTATGTTACATACAAGTGTATCCAATTTTCAAGCACATGACTTCCCCTATAAATATTCATAGAACTTTCCCAACCGTGCTCAGTATGTATGTATTTAAGGCTGACTCTGTGAGAGTTTTTTGGTGGGCAGGTCTATGCAAACCAACCCCAAAGTTCCAGGAAGCTGAGAGGCTGAAGAAAGAGGCTGATAAATCTGGTATCTAGAAACATTTAATAGGGACTTAGAAACAGAAGCCACACCTGTGGCTTGTGCAGCAGTGAGGCAAAATGATGGGTTCCCACACTATTAGCCCCCAGACCCAGAGGGATTTATCTATTATAGGGGAGGTTACATGTAGAGGAGAGGCACACATGCTTCAGAGGGAATGGGTAGAAATTTGCCCTAATAGCAGGATTTATGTTAAGTACTTGCTCTTACACAAGGGACAACAGATAAATTGGAAACCTCAGAGGCCTTCCAGAACTGGGGTTAATCAGAAGCCAACATGGCAGATTAGCATCCAAAATGGAGTTGCCTTAGCTTCCAGATTCCACTCCCCTAATTTGGCTTTTATAATCTCACACCCTCTCATCTTCTGTTATGGTCTCTGAGCCTTTAGGGAGAGTATTTGATAGGATATAGGTTTAGTAGAAGTGTATTGGTGATGGGAAACAGATCAGGCCCAGTGGGGTTCCAAATGAAGAAGATTCATAGGCTATTGAATCACCTCTAGTCTTCAGAATATCATGCCTTCAGTTTCTTAGAAGAAGTAAAACAACGAGAGATACATACTATTAATAATTAGAATAGTAGAAATATAATGCACACAAGGATTATAATTGAAAGAGGATTTGTATGCCAGTTTTTAAAGAGCATGAAGAAAACTAAAACCCAGCTCTTTTTTAGAGACCTCTTGTAGCCAGCAAATAGTTCAGAATTTAGCCTAAATTGTAGGCAAATAATAAAAATTCAAAAACAATGGTCAGGACCTAGAATCCAATTTTTTCTCTCTCCAATTTCTTCATTTCTACCAAGGATAAATTATGGCAGGAACAATTTATTTGCAAAATTTTAGTCTTGTTATAGTGAGACATAATAGACCAGCTCCCCCTTCCTTCTGTGAAGCATGTACTTTAAAATTTTCCCAAAAGTCACATTTCCCTAATTTTGGTGTTTCAATTTTTTCTCTTCTATAGTTCAGCGAGTGGGAGGGAGTGGTGCCAGTGGCTTCTCTCCTGTTGTTTGGCAAGCAGGAAAGAATGTTACTGCTCTTTTGCTCCCAATGCTCACAGGTCGGCAAGCAGGAGCATTACAGGTCTTTTGCTTCCACAGTTCGACGAGTTCCAGGTTCTTGTCCTGCAACCAAGAAAAATAAGATATGCAGACACCTGAGAGTGAGTAAGACAGAGTAGAATTTTATTGAGCCACAGAAAGAAAGCTGTCAGCCACACGAGTGGAATGAAAGTGGGAAGCTGCCTGTGAGGCTGAGTCCAGGGTTTTTATGGGCTTAGAAGAGGTGAGTGTGTACTGATTCATCTGTGTATGGTCTTGGAAAAATCACTTTTCAATTGGCTAAAAGGCATCATTCAGAAGGAACCAATTGAGAGTGGGTAAGATGGGAATAGAAGGTCTCACTCTGGTCATGGACTCTATCTGGAACTGGCAGCTCAGTTTTCAGGCTTTAAACTGTCTTTGACTTGAAGGTTAGGTTTCACTGGGAATCCATCTCTGTCTGCCTATGAATGTGTCTGTCTCCTGCCTCTATCAACCCCCCATCTGAAGAGGTACATCTAGCTGTTAGGATAGGGACAATGACCATTCTAACTGCGTCATACTGACAGGGAGCATTGTTTTGGGAAAATGGCAGTCATTCAGAGACCTATAAGTATCCCTGATAAAAAGGGAGCCATCGGCCGGGCGCGGTGGCTCACGCTTGTAATCCCAGCACTTTGGGAGGCGAAGGCAGGTGGATCACGAGGTCAGGAGATCGAGACCACAGTGAAACCCCGTCTCTACTAAAAATACAAAAAATTGGCCAGGCGTGGTGGCGGGCGCCTGTAGTCCTAGCTACTCGGAGAGGCTGAGGCAGGAGAATGGCGTGAACCTGCGAGGTGGAGCTTGCAGTGAGCCGAGACTGCGCCACTGCACTCCAGCCTGGGCAACAGAGCAAGACTCCGTCTCAAAAAAAAAAAAAAAAAAAACAAAAAAAAAAAAAAAAAAAAAAAAAGGGAGCCATCATCTAAGGCTCCATTTGCTTGACCCTTTGGAGTTTGATGGCCTTTAGGCAAGAAGAAACAAATTTTACAAGGAGGTTAAGTATGCATGGACTAAATATAAGTATTATACAAAGAGGAGCTAAAAGGGAACATTTAGTGCCAGAGATAAAAGAAAAAAGTAAAGTAGACTAATTATTCTGAAAACAATGTTGTGGCCAGAACTGTTTTACCCTTGTGAAGGAAGCTAAATCTTGTACGGGGGAGGACAGTTACATTTTAGAAGAGAGATAGTCGTTTAAGGGAGTAGATAATCCCATGGCTGTTCAGGATTAAGGGGTCCTTGGCAAAGACACCTTATAGCGAAGAACAGAATGAAGATAAGAACAGCAATCATAGACAGGACTATAAAGAGGATATCCATGGAAGGTTAATTATAAACACTTACCTTTTATGATTTTTAGCTTGAGGTCTCTGATTTCTGCACACTGGTGCTTTCAGTGCTCTTCTGGGTCAACAGAGATAATTCCGTCAGTTCCCCAGGCCTTTGCTTGAGTGTAATGAACCTATTCCAGTGACCTTCACTGCTGAAGGAGCAGAAAGAAGTACAGTGTAATGTTCCTCCCACTCTAGGCATACTGGAATATTAATGTTTGAAGACGAAACAGAAGTTATTCATCTAAGCATTGCCATTTCTAGCCAGAATTTTGAGGGAAGGCTCTGGGTTTGGAGTTAATAATTTAGTTTTACATTTCATATTTGCCATTTTGTAGTTTTATGATTTGGGGTAGATTATTTAACTTTCTCACACAAAATATATTTTACCTAACCTGCTAAACCTTACCTTATTTATTTATTTATATTTTTGAGACACGGTCTCATTCTGTAATTGATCCTGGAGTGCAGCGGTATGATCATAGCTCACTGCAGGTTCCACTTCCCAGGCTCAAGTGATCCTCCCACCTCAGGCTCCTGAGCAGCTGGGACTACAGGTTCACACCACCCACACCCAGCTAATTTTTTTATTCTTTGTAGAGATGGGTTTTCTCCATGTTGCCCAGGCTGGTATCAAACTCTTGGGCTCAAGTTATCTGTTTACCTCAGCCTTCCAAAGTGCTGGGATTATAGGTATGAGCCACCACACTCAGCCTAGTCTGAACTTTCTTATATATAGAATGCTAAGGAGAGCTGATGTGCTGTTTATCTTTCAGAATGGAATTAATAGATGAGAACCCTTTATATGAAAATACGCAAGCAGAAGGACAAAAAGTTACTTCTGTACCCTCTGTAGTCCCTTAAAGCAATAACTTGTTTTTTGTTTGCTTTACTAGGAATTTATATTCTAACAGTTCCTCCTTATTGGCCATTAGTAAAATTCCCAGGAGTCTATTTCAGGGCTTCAGTCAATAAAGCACTTATTAAGAACTTACATATTCTTAGTATTTTTGTATTAGACATTAAGATTTTATGTTCCACTTAGAAGATTAAGAATAATAGGTCTAAACATACTGTAGCACATACACTTCTTTGTTTTGAAAGGCCTAACCAATCATTTGTTACTGTTTCTCTGTTTTTGTCTCGTGTAATAAAAACACCTAAAAATAAACACATAAACAAACAGAAACCAGTATTAGATCCTTCCATTGCAAGGAAGTAAATAGTTAATCAAGATAGTAACTGCTTCTTAAAATGGCAGGTATATGTCATGTGCTCACACTCCTACCTTGCCTTAAGTTGTTCATTCTCAGAAGTAAATGAAAAGCCAGCCAAGGTCTCAGATTTAATATCAATATTCTATTTAGACTCAAATATGTGTACCTTGGGTCCAAGTAGGCACATCTAAGCCCATGTATTTTCTTTTATAAAATGATCATATTGCAACTCTTTGCTTTCATATTATGTATTTCAGAAATAACAAAAACATCAGATAATGACTTTCCAATGTTTTTTCCTGATGAAAAATGTCTGGATATATGGAACTCACTTTAGTTTCCATATCTACATATCTAGCTATGTAACAAAAATGTGTCACACATATATGACACGGAAATTAGATGTGTTAAATATGAGACTGCTTTCTGGTTTGCTATTTTATCCTAATAGTATATAGACATACTCTCGTAAATCTTTAAATTTTTTGTTTATTTACTTATTTATTTTGATACAGGGTCCAGCTCTGTCACCCATGCTAGATTGCATTGCACAATCATGGCTCACTGTGGCCTCGAACTCCTGGGTTCAAATGATCCTCCCACCTCAGCCTCTGGATCAGCTAGGACTATAGGTATGTGTCACCATGTCCAGCTAAATTTTGTATTAATTTTGTAGAGACAGGGTCTCGCTGTGTTGCCCAGGCCAGTTTCCAACTCCTGGCCACAAGTTTTCCTCCTACCTTGGCCTCCCAAAGTGCTAGGATTACAGGCAGAAGTCACGGTGCCTGGCCCACTTATAAATTCTTAGGTGAGTTATGGGGGAAAGTGTTATTGTCTCAGTTGATGTAGGGAAATCCACATGCAATCTAAGACCTCAATGGGATATTAAACTTAACCTTATTCTCAATATGAAACCAGCCCAATTGTCACATATAAATGATATTTATGGATTTTTGAAAAAAATAGAAATTGATCCTCCCAGTCTTAAGACATGAAATTTACATTTGTATCATCTGAGTTCCTTCCTCAGGAAACTGACCAGATCACAATATCCAGACAATGAGAAGCCAGCCCCTTCATTTGCTTCCTTATCACTCCCTAATTCCTTTCCATAGGTAGCTATCCCTTCCCCCACATAGCTCTTCTTTTCCCCACTATATAAACCTCTCAATTTTAGCTGGTCCAGGAGATGAATTTGAGACTTATTTTCCTTTCTCCTGGTTGGTGTCACCCAAATAAAAAGACTTCTTCCCTGGCAATACTTGTCGTCTCGATAACTGGTTTTCTGTGTGGTAAGCAACAGGACCTAGGTGAAATCCCTGGAGTTTCAGTAACAGATACTTGCACCACTCTCAGGAACTTCCTTAGGTTTTCTTGAGAAAAACTGAAGGGAACACATATATGAATCTGCCTTACAGAATCCAAGAAAATGGCATTTATCTTGTTTGTCTACAATGTCTGAAGCTGAGGTCAAAGAATTGAACTTTTATGAAAGTAAGAAGATTTTCCTCTCCACTTTTGTAGCACTCTTCATTTCTTTTTCAGTTAGGTACCCTCTCCCACTCTATTACTTTAATATTCTTCCCTTAACATAATTGATGAGTTGAGAAGTTGAGATAGAGCAGGGATGGGACTCAGCACTTACCAGACCTGGCCCTTTCACCCTCGCACATGCATTTTTTCCATACCCACCAATTATCACTGCTTACACCACCACCTCTACTGGAGCCATTCCCGATGATCACAAGACCTTGAAAAAACTAAGATAAGCAGCACCCTACCATAAATATTAAGGGAGTTAAAAAGCAGCTTCCCACCACAACCCTTGCTCAGAGGAGTTGACCCTATTGCCCACATGCACACAAGAGCAGAAGAATGACCTATCTTTGTGCCTGGCCTCATTATAATACCAAAATCCACACCCAGGGAGAGGCTTATCTGCCATTTTGTGATAATGTAGCGTATGTATTAACATGATTTCTCACTGTGCTTGTGTACCCTGAGCTCCACCCTGCACATGTAATGATTGTCACATACCTCATACATATTCATGTCACCTTTCCTAAAAACACAGCAAAGGCCTGCCCTTAGCGAGCTGACTGGAGAACTCACGCGCCTACCTTGGCTCCCTGGTATTGGAACATAAGCCACCAATAAAGGGCCTTGTCTGGGAAACTTGCTTGGCTTTGTGTCAATTTCTATTGAACAGGAGCCTAAGAACCTGTGGTCAGTAACGGAGGCACCTGTAAACATACTCTATTGTTCCTCCAGTTTTTCCTTTCTTCCCAGCAATGAATTCAGACAGGATATATTGGTGGCTCTGTTTAACCAAAAACTACTCAGTTTTTCTCTATATCCTTATGAGGATTAAATGAATGGAGATAAATCATGTCTACAGTGGAATCAAAAGTTCTCAAACTTGCCTGTTCAGGATAACTCTTTCTTATAGAAGCCAATTTTTTCATATTTTTTTTATTTCTGCTCTCCTCTTCCCACACCTTCTACCTCTAATTTCTATTCACTTTATTTTTATAGAATTTTCTTTCTCCTATGTAGTTCTGTGAAGGGGGTCTGTAGCGGATATAATCTATATTTAGTACATGATTAATTTTGTCTTTGCTGAGTTGTTTTTTTTTTTAACAGCAAGCTTATCCTTAATTTGCTGAGTTCTTGGCTGTATTTTGTTATGTCCCAAATGTGCTGAAGTCTCCTATCACTCCTACAACTGCAAAAGACACATCATTTTATAGTTTCATCCTTGTTTTGTTTTTTTTTTCCCTACATTGTAGAGATTACAGAAGATGAATATACTGCATTTTTTTCTGAAATTTCTAACCTAACGTATTGTCCTTTTTTTGGTTTTCACATTCTATGAAAGTCATGCATACATGTAGTTTGAAAAGTTGTAGTTTACACTGAAGACTTAAACCAACAGTCTAATGTCCCACCCATCTCCAACTTTAATTCTCTCTTCCTAGAAATAACCACTCAGTTTTTTTACCTGTTTTCTCTAACATCAACATCCATCTTTCTAAATACAATTTTGGTCCTATTTTTTTGTTGTAGATATTACATACTGATATCTTTCTCTGGAAGAGAACTATGTAACTCAAATACATTCCTCATCCAATATTCTAACACTTTATGTCCTCCAATTTTCCCCTATATAACATACTATTTGCTTAGAGTAGTATGTATAGAGATTTTTATTATGAGTATGTAATTTGTACTCACATTTAAACCACAAAATGTACCATTAGTATATTCCCTTTTCTATAATTTTTAGTTGTCTTGAAGTTAATAATAGCCTCATTTCCTCATTTTCCAGTATTTTTATGTTCTAATTAATTCTAAAAATAGCCTCTGGAATTGTTAATTTTCTCTAAAGTACATTCAAAAAATTATTTTGTCCTTTTCCTTCCTGCCTGCCTTTTTGTCTTCCCCCCTTCCATGTTTTCTATCCCACCCTCCTTTCTTCTTTAATTTTTCTGGACTTATACCCCCTTGATTCCTTCATACTCCTTCTTGGACCGCAGTATTCTCTCTCATGGTGTGCTGCATAAATCACACTTGGATGTCACTTCACCAGTAACCTTGGAGATTTCCTTAACCTCTCATCTGTGATGATGCAATGTCCTATTCTCTGCCTTGGTCTGGAGTAGTTATTTCTAGAACGTTGCTGGGAAGGGTATATGAGAAATATATATGTTTTGATATTTTATTTATAAGGTATCTTTACTTTCTCTCAAAATCTTCAAAGCAGTACCCTAGTTTCTTCTAGCTTCAGTATTGCCTCAGAGAAGTCCAATGATATGCTGATTCCTGGTCCTTTGCATGATATGTCATCTTTTTTAGTCATGACTTCTTCAATGTTAATTTGTGTTGTAGTGCGTATTAGTAATTCGTTCCTTTTTATTGCTTAACACGATTCCATTGTATTAAGATGTTTTGTTTATCCACTCATCAGTTGATGGGAATTTAGATTGATTGTATGAATTTCGCTTCTGCAAAAGTTTATATACATGACTGTGTGAACTACATTTTTGTATTTCTTAGGCAGATAACTAGGAGTAGAACTGCCAGGTAATATGTTAAATGTAGGTTTAAATTTTTAAGAAACTGCCAAACTGTTTTTCAAAGTAGTTGTACCACTTTACGTTCCCACCAGCAATGCATAAGGGTCTCAATTTTTCACATCTTTGCCAATACTTACACTGTAAGTCTTTTTCAATTTTAACTGTGCTAGTGTGCATGTAGAGGTATCTTATAGTTTTCATTTGCATTTCTTGATGACTAATTCTGTTGAGCATTTTCTCATGTGCTGCTTATCATATTTCATAATGTGTCTATTAAAATATTTTGGCCATTCTTATTATCAAGTTGTAAGAGTTTTTTATAGAGTCTGGATTTAAGTCCTTACTAAGATATGCGATTGGCAAATATGTTCTCTCAGCTGTAGCTTGTCTTTTCATTTTCTTAATGAAGAGCAAAAGTTGTAAATTTTGATGATGCTTAACATCAATTTTTATTTAATATATCATGCTTTGATGTTATATTCGAGAAATCTTTTCCTAATACAAAATTATAAAATTTGCTGGGTGTGGTAGGTCACCCCTGTAATCCCAGCACTTTTGGAGGCTGAGGCGGGAGGATTGCTTGAGGGTAGGAGTTGGGGAGCAGCCTGGGCAAAAAAGTGAGACCCTATCTCCACAAAAAATTAAAAGTTAGCAGAGCTAAAGTTGGGAAGATCACTTGAGCCTAGGAGGTCTAGGCTGCAGTGAGTTGTGATCATACCACTGCACTACAGCCTGGCAGATAAAGTGAGCCCCTGCCTTGAAAGAAAAAAAAGAAAAATTATACAATTTTTTCCTGATGTTTTCTTTGGTAAGTTTTTTTTTTTTCACATTTTGTACTTATTTTTAAGTCTGTTATGTATTTTGAGATTAGTTTCTTATGTGGTATGAAGTGTGGGTCTGAAATAAATTCATCGTTTTGTATGTGGATATCCAGTTGTCTCAGTAGAAATTGTTGAAAATGCTATCCTTTTCCCATTTAATTACCTTGGCACTTTTGTTGAAAATCAATTGACCTTTCATTTAAGGATTTATTTTGGGACTCTATTCTGTTCCATCGATCTACATGTTTATTTTTATAACAATACTGCACACACTCTCAAATCCTTGGGTATTATAAAATTGATTATGGTAAGTCCTCCAGCTTTTCTCTTCTGTTTCAGAATTACTTTGTTCATTTAAGGTCTTTTGCTTTTCCGAATCAAGTTTAGGGTCAGCTTATGAATGTCTGCCAAAAATATGGGATTTTCGTAAGGATTGAAACTGTAGATCCATTTGGGGAGAATTAACATCTTAACAATATGGATTACTTCTGCCCATGAATATGAAATGTCTCCCATTTATTTTAATATTTAATTTATCTCAGCAATATTTTATAGTTTTCAGTATACAGATTTTTCACAACTTTTGTTACATGTATTACAAAGTATTCTACTCTTTTTAATGATGTTGTATTGTTTTCAAAACAAATACAACAAAACAAAAACAAAAACAAAACATTGTATTGTTTTCTTAATTTTAATTTTGAACTTTTGTTTCTAGTGTATAGAAATTCAGTTGGTTTTGCTGTATCAATGTCACATCTTGAAAAATCTGTTAAAATTTTTTTTTATTAATTCTAGTAGTTATTTTGTAAATTCCTGAGGATTTTCTACATGAGGAATGATGTCTTCTGCCAATAAAAAAAAAAAAGTTTACTTCTCCCTTTTTAATCTAGGGGAATTTACTTTCTATTTCTTGCTTTATTGTACTTGCTAGAACTTATAGTACAATATTAAATGGAAGTAGTGAGAATGGATGTACTTGTCTGGTTCTTGATCTTAGGGCAAAAACGTTGTCTTTTATTCTATGTATTTTTTTTAAGCTATAGGTTTTATGTAGATACATTTTAATTGGTTGAAGATGTTTCTTTTTATTCCTATTTTACCGAAAGTGTTTATCATGATTAGATGTTGGAATTTGTCGAATGTTCTCTCTGCATTTATAGAGATGACCTTGTGGATCTTGTGTTTTTTGTTCTTTATTCCAATATGGTGCATTAATTAATGAATATTTGATTTTTTTGCATAATCCATGAGAAGTAAAATGATGTTATATTAATCTTAAATTTCTGGGATAAATGACACTTGGTCATGGTGTGTAATTCTTTTTAATATATTGGTGATCTAAAATCTATTTTGTGGCTGGGTGCAGTGGCTCATGCCTATAATCCCAGCACTTTGGGAGGCTGAGGTGGGTAGATCATCTGACGTCAGGAGTTTGAAACCAGCCTGACCAATATGGTGAAACCCTGTCTCCATTAAAAATAAAAATTTAGCCAGGTGTGGTGGTGGGTGTCCATAATCCCAGCTACTCGGGAGGCTAGACAGGGGAATTGCTTGAACCTGGGAGGCAGAGGTTGCGGTGAGCTGAGATGATGCCACTGCACTCCAGCCTGGGCAATTGAGCAAGACTCTGTCTCAAAAAAACAGATAAACAAAAAACCCATTTTGCTCAAGATATTTATATGTATACTCATGAAGGATATTTTTCTATAGTTTTTATTTTGCATGATTTTACCCCCTAGCTTTAGAATAAAGGTAATATTGGCCTCTTAGAATGAGTTGGTAAATATTCCCTCTTCCTCAATTTTTTTCTTCTCAAACTTTATTTATTGGAGATTAGACCTCCTGAACTAATATTCTAAACTTATTATCTCATTTCTCTTATGCTTATCTATTTTTATTATTGTCATAAAATACATATAATGTAACGTTTTCCCTTTTAACTATTTTATGTGTATGGTTCAGTTTAAATACATTCACACTGTAGTGCATTCATCACCATCATGCATTTCCAGAACATTGTTTTCCCAAACTGAAATGCCCTATGCATTAAACAATAACTTCCCATTCTCCTCACCCCAACCATGGCAACCACCATTCTACTTTCTGTCTCCGTGATTTGTACCTGTGTACTCTATGCACCTCATGTAAGTGGGATCATATAATATTTGTCCTGTTGTGACTGGCTTATTACACTCAGCATAATGTTTTCAAGATTCATCCATATTGTAGCATGCATCAGCATTTCCTTCCTTTTTAAGGCTCAATAATATTCTATTTTATGTTTATCCCACGTTTGTTTATTCATCCATGGACATGTGGGTTGCTATAACCTTTTGTCTATTGTGGATTATGCTATAATGACCGTGAGTATACAAAAATCCGTTCAAGTTCTAGCTTTCAATTTTTTGGGGTGTATGGCCAGAAGTGGAATTGCTGAATTATATGGCAAACTTTTGAATTTTTGAGGAATTACAACATCATTTGTTACATTTATTACAAAGTGACTGTACTGTTTTACATTCCCAGCAGCAACACACAAGAGTTTCAATTCCTCGGAATCATGCCAACCATTTTTTTTTTTCTTTGAGAAATGGTATCCTTCTATTACCCAGGCCGGAGTGCAGTGGTGCAATCTCAGCTCACTGCAACCTCTGCAGCCAGGGTTCAAGTAATCCTCCCACCTCAGCCTCTCGAGTAGCTGGGACTATAGGCATGCGCCACCATGCCTGGCTATTTTTTTTTTTTTTTTTTTTTTTTTTTTTTTGTAGAGAGCAGGTTTCACTATGTTGCCCAGGCTGGTCACAAACTCCTGGGCTCACGTGATCTGCCAGCCTTGGCCTCCCAAGGTGCTAGATTATAGGCATGCACCACTGTGTTCAACCTCCAACCATTTTTTTTAAATTAATGATTGACATTTGAATGGATGTGAAATGGTATCTCAGTATGGTTTCGATTTGTATTTTGCTATTGATTAGTGATGTTGAGCATCTTTTAATGTGCTTTCTGCCATTTGTGTATCATTTTTGGAAAAATGTTTATTTATTTGCCCATTTTTTAATTAGGTTTGTTGTTGTTAATTCTTTGAGATTTTTCAAAGTTACATATTTAGATCTGTTGTTGCAACTTTTATTTCAGCTAAAATTTAAACATATAAATATATATAGTTTTGCTATTTTCTATCCTCTCCACCTCCTATGGTGCAATATTTTCTATCTCTACAGAACAATGAGTTAGAGGTTAATAATATTGTATTTACTCTTTGTATTGCCTATATTAACTAGGCTATGATTCCCTTTAAAGATTTTTATTTTGGACTCTATTTTTTATGTTATCACTACCAATGATTTTAAGATCTATAATTTTCTGTTTATATTTAACAGCGAGTCTCTAAATACATTAATTTAAATTGACATACATATTTGGCCAACTGATAGGCTTTGTTTTGGGTGATCTTAATAGTCTGTATCATTGGAGGATGCCTCCCTCCCTATACCAGACTTTATCTGATTTTTATCTTTTTTTAGAACCATTTTCCTACAGGGGAATCTTCTTTTCTGCTTCTGAGGAAGGAGCCTTGAGTCTGGAGCAGAGTTATAAACCTAGCTACATGTGTTCTTGGAGATGACATTTAGAATTCAGATTTTCACTCAGTATCTGTATTTTGATTACATGTCTTGCCTTTAGCTATGTCTGATTTTCCTGAGTCTAAAGATTTTTTTTTTTTTTTTTAAATAGAACTTCCTTCTTCTGCCAGGTATGTGGGAGACGTGATTCCCAATGCACAGGATAGTGAGAATGTCTGGAGTTCTATCTCTCTGTTCTTTTTTTAAATATGGAATTTGAGTCAAACCACCAGCTTTTAGCCCAATTTGGCATACATTAGTGGTTCCGCCATTGGCTGAATATTAGAAGTGTCTTGAAGATTTGAAGGAAAACAATATCTAACAAACAAAAAGGTGGAAAAGATAGAAAAAAGAAGGGGAAATCATCATTTACTAGCCAGAGATTCTGGTAGATAGCGGGTTTTTGTTTTTTTTTTTAAAAAAAACACCTGATGTGACTGTACAGGGTTTGGAATGGCTGCCTTTCTTTTCATCTCTAGGCCTTCCATAGTCCCTGTCTTACAGCATCTCCTGCCACTGTTCACTTTTATAATGAGGATCTAGCCACATTTTTGCTGTTTCAATAACACTCTATGTCTAAGCTTTTATAGGGGATGGTGGGGAGAAAATTGTTGCCATTGTTTTCCTTTTGGTTTGAATCTCATGATTAAGATTTCTGAATTCTGCTTCCTTGCCTTCTTCAAGAATCTATTAAAATATCCGAATTTTTGCTTTTTTTCTAACCATCTGATTTTAAATAGCAGCACTCAATTTCTTATTTTTTTCTTCATTCTATGCTTCATTTTTCTCCATAGGGTGTTTGTTAATTTTAAAATACTACAGTTTATACTTTATTTCTTAATTTATCTTCCCTTGCTTCTTCCAGTCAAGTAAATGTTCTATGAACCAGGAATTTATATTGGTTCCATTCCCAGTTTTTCCTCCAGATTCCCAAAGAAACCTAGGTATAATTCTATGTTTAATAAAAAGTTGTTGACTCAAGAAATAAGTGAATGAGTTAACATATAGTAATATTTCAAAATATGTGAGAACAGTAGAGAAAAACATAAATATAACACTCTACATTTTATTTCTCAGCTTTTGATAGATCAAACAGACCCCTAAAATTAGGGAGATAGTAGGTATCTGAATAAGATTAGTACTAAATTATTTTATGTTTCCAATGGTAAAAATAATATGAAAGATTAATAAAATCTTTATAGCTAATATAAAAAAATTTAAAAAATAATAACAGAAGTAGAATCAAACCTACAAATACTTGAAAACGAAACAAAAATAAAACCCCTTCCTAAACAATTCTTAGTCAATGCAAATAATGATGAAATATCTGATTTTAAACTTCTTAAGTATGTGTCTCTATGGATTTGACTAAAATAGAAAGTAAAATAATAAAATAACTTCTTAAGTAAAACTATAAGCAAACAAAAACTCTACATTTTGTCAGTAATAAATAATATCACGATCACCTTATTTGACCCAGGGACTTTGTATTATAAAATCAGCCAGAAGAAAAAAGCACTTGCAAGTGTATTGAAATTCCTTGAAAACACAGAGATACAGTAGCTTCCAAACAACCAAGGAATCTCAATATAAAATAAAAATATATTTAAGTACGAATATGTTGGAAAAGTTTAAAAGTATATTTTTCACATGTGTTCCTTTAAAATATTTATAAATTCTTTACCGTTGTATTCGAGTGTGTTTTCTTATTACATCTCATACTTAGTATTTCAATAAAAACATTTTCTCTAAGGCTAGTGATAAAATCAAGTTAATATCTTTGCATAGACTTTTATTCACTTTTCATGTTATGAATCTCCTTTTGTTGTTAAGAAAAGTACCCACCTGCGGTTCCGAAGAGCCACAACTCTCATCTTCAAACAGGTTAATGCTCTAAGCAATAATCCCACAACTGGAGACAATGTATAAGGCAATAAACTCCTGTTTCATAAACAGTGAGCCCTGAAAGCTGAGTGTTTCTGACAGCAGGAGCTTTACTGCTGAATGACATTTTCTACTACTCTGGAAATATTCTGGAAGTGAACAGAGCAAGATTATCATGGCAAAGTTATAAAGATTTTAAAATTTTTACTCTTTTTGCAGAATTTGAAGATAAATAGAATTGATAAGCAAGAAAGTATGTTTATTGCATACAAGAATTGTGTAAGCTATTTACTGAGTATCAAAGGCAGGCCTTTGGATCTGCTCTGGTGAGAGTAGGTCACTCAAAACAATGCCACTGGATTTAGGAGCATTCTCTACTGCCTAGAAAATATTAAATGAGGAAAAAAAAAATAGGTAAATAATGTGTGCACCAAATGGTGGATCACACTGTTCATGAAAAAAATATATGTTGGCTGGGCGTGGTGGCTCACACCTGTAATCCCAGCACTTTGGGAGGCCGAGGACAGATCACGAGGTCAGGAGTTCGAGACCAGCCTGGCCAACATTGTGAAACCCCATCTCTACTAAAAATACCAAAAGTCAGCCGGGAGTGGTGGCGGGTAGCTGTAATCCCAGCTACTTGGGAGGCTGAGGCAGGAGAATCACTTGAACCTGGCAGGCAGAGGTTGCAGTGAGATGAGACTGCGCCACTGCACTACAGCCCAGGTGACAGTGAGAGACTCTGTCTCAAGAAATAAGGAAAAATATATATGTTGATAACTTTTTGCTTTTAAAAGTAATAATGCTTATTGGGGTAAATACAAAAATAGAAGAAAAATTTTAAAACTGTGTATACAATCATGACCCAAAGACTTTTCCCATTTTAAAGTGTCTCTTTTCAATATTTTATTTTAACTTATTTCTTTTTATTATTTTTATTTACAAATATAGAGATGGAGTCTCACCATATTGCCCAGGCTGGTCTCCAACTCTTGGCCTCAAGTGATCCTCCCGCCTCAGCCTCCCAGTGTAAACTGGGATTACAGGTGTGAGCCACTGTCCCTGGCCTGTTTTCAGTATTTTTCAACATGTGTATATGTCTTGAAACTTTAATTTTTAAGTTATTATTGAAATTCTTGTTCATTTTAATTTAAAGCTGCCTTAACTCCATAAGATGATTGAAGGACTCTTCTCCAAATGTCTCAAATCAGAAGAAAGTACTGTTAAAAGTGTCAGTTGTATTCTTTTCCACACTTTTCTATACACATGAATAATCATATATATACATAAATGTGGATATGTAAACAACTTTATTTGTGAAATAGGCAAAATTTTAAATCTGTACACTGTTTACAAAAATTTAAATTCTCTTTTTTTTACTTATTATTGATAGGAATTGATATGAACATTTCACATTACTATATGGTATCAATAACTGTCATTTTTAATAGTTGTACTAACATTCTATTGAAAGAAAATGCCAAAATGTAAATAGTATTTACTTATTGTTAAATACTTGGATTATTTGAATTTTTAGGCATGTAAGTTATATTTTGACAAACAACTTTTTGGAATTAATTTTTTTAAATATTTGAATTGGAGTTAATGAAAGAAAACTCTTATCCTTTAGCATAAAGTTGCTTTTCGAGTGTGTTATACTATTTTTATATGCCCACAGCAATATGTCAGAGTCATTAAAACTTAATCATTGGAAACTTGTAAACATAGAAATGACAATGTTATTCACAATGTAGACGAAAGAACTAGTAGGCAGAACTAGTTAGAAATTGAGTGCAGCATTTAAGGCAAGAAAAACTATGTGAAAACCTAAAAATATTTAATAGCACAAGCAATTATTTATGTACACACACACACATATGCACACGTGTTGTTTTTTTGAGGCAGATTCTCACTCTGTCACCAAAGCTGGAGTGCAGTGGCATGATCATGGCTCACTGCAGCCTCAACCTCCCAGGCTGAAGAGACCCTTCCACTTCAGCCTCCCAAGTAGTGGTGACTAAGGTGTATGCCATCACTCTCAGCTAAATTTTTTTTAAAAATAAAAATGGGTTTCCACTATGTTGCCCAGGCTGCTCTGGACCTCCTGGGCTCCAGTGATGCTCCTTCTGCCTTGGCCTCTCAAAGTGTTAGGATTACAGGTATGAGCAACTGTGCCCAGCCTAAATTATATATTTTTAAATACTCTGTTCTAAGAATTGTTCTAAGTCTCTGGCAGGTTCTTGAGACAGGGTCCAGATACTCTCTTCTGAATATATATAATTAAAATAGTTTATATACATATAAGTGAACTTGACATATTTAGAGCATAATGGGGAAAACTTGGTCAAAATGACTTCATTTTCAGGCTTGATGACTAAGTGAATGATAATATTATTTATTTCACCCTTTTTCTTGCTCTGTTGTTGCAACATTCCCCTCCTTCCTCCATCATTCTTAGCACCATCTCAACTAAATGACTCTTACTCATTTTTCGGGACTAGGAAAAATGTCTATTCATCCAGGAAACCTTCCATGACCTAACCACATTTAATACAATGCTGCTCTTTGGTGCTTTCTTATTCCCTAAACAGACAGAAGGGTGATGTCTTTTATTTACTTATTAAATTTCAGTACTAAATTCTTCTGTTAGTAATTCTAAGTTCTATGGTTCCTATACTTCTGAAGGAAAAGAGTGGCAAATCAGAAGAGAAGAATTGCAAGCATAAGAAAGCCAAACCATCCTGACATTCATAGGTTTCAGTCATTTCCTTAGAAGCGTTTTTCCCTCAATCATCTCTTCAATGACAAGGTCCAGTGTAGAATAGCAGCTTGCCAGCTTGACATGTACTTATTCTTTGCCTTCCTCACTATCTCAATTAACAAGTTCCTGTTATTTTGCTCTTCCATCAAGTCATAGACAATACTATTATGTGGTTGAATTAATTTAATGTCATGCAAGGTCATAAATGGCTGTAGAAGTGTCATCTTGTATTGATTTATGCACCATTTGCCATGAGCTTGACTCAAAAAATTCACTTACTGCTGTTTCACTTCATTTGGAAGAATCATAACTGCTTAGATCTTTTAGAATGGATAGTCTCTTAGGAAATAGACTGAGGTATATTTTTGAAATTCAGTGCTATAAAACATATAAACTAAATCATAATGTAGTTCTGTCTAAAAATGATTTGTTTTCCTTGAAAAAAGCTATTCTTCATAGTTAGAAAACAAAGAAACTGTTTTATTCTACCACTTAGTTGATTCTACATAAGTTTCATAGGTGTAATATACGGGCATTTTGCATGTGGCCAGTGCTCTTATGGGCTTTTCCCACAATCATAATTTATTTTTGGCTAAATTTTCTAACTTAATCATAACATTCTGAAATTATTAGAAATATCATGAAAATAAATTTATTTCTTTATTTCTTTATTTATGTTTTTAAAATTTCCTCTCAAGAAGAGAAAATGTTTTATTTTTGACAATATGTGTACATATTATATATTCACATCTTTGCCATTATCTTATTTGGACACTGAGACAATATCTTATTTTCAATCAATTCTAGATGTCAAAATATGTGAACTCACATTCTATTAGGAAATAGAAAAGTAAAAATGTAAAAATTCTTTAAAATAAAGACTCACTTTTTTCTAGCTTCTGTGTTTTTTATCTTAACAATGTCATCTTGCTCTATAAATGTTCACAAAAATATAATTAACATTATTAATTTTTCTTTGTTTCTAGGTGAGAGTTGTTTTACAGGCACTTTCAAACCTAGGGACATTGGAAAAATTTACAATATTTGTTTTGTAAAATTTTCTTAAAATATGTTAGCACCCAGCTCAACAATATATTCTCTATGAATTTCTTCCCAAACTGTTTAGCTAATATTGAGTTCTGACTTCTCTGAAGTTGAGGGTGCCAACTTCTTCCTTTGTATCATCTACATTAGGGATCTGTACAGTTTCTGTAAAGGGCTAGTTATTAAGGGTTTTGGGGATGATATGGTTTTGTTGTAACCTTTCCACCTTTACATTGGATGTGAAATCAGCAATATGTTAGTCCATGAGCATGATTGTGTTCCTGTAACACTTTATTTAGAAAAACAGGTGGTGGGCTGGATTTGGACAATAGGCCATGGTTTACAGACCTGTGGTCTATAGCAAACACTAGTAATGAGAATACCCCCAGTGGCTAGATGGGTAGCATGAATGCAGCAAGCCAGGTGCATTCCTTTGACAGATTAATTTGTTTTGTCTATTAAGGAGGTGGAACTTCTATAAGAAAAATATGTGCTTTCCCGATTTTTATAAATAGTTGTGTTAGTTCATTTTGCATTTGTTATAAAGGAATACCTGAAGGTGGGCAATTTATAAAGAAAAGAGGTTTATTTGGGTGACAGTTGTGCAGGCTCTATAAGAAGCATGGTTCCAGCATCTGCTTCTGTTGAGGACCTCAGGAAGCTTCCAATCGGGACAGAAGGCAAAAGGGAGCTGACATGTCATGAGGGAGGGAGCAAGAAAGGTGGGAAGTGCCACACTCTTTGAAATAATCAGCTTTTGTGTGAACTAATTGAGCAAGAACTTATTGCCACAGGGAGGGCACCAGGCCATTTATGTGGGATCCACCCCTAGGATTCAAACACCTCCCACTAGGCTCCTCCTCCAACACTGGGGGTGGTATTTCAACATGATATTTGGCAGGGGAAAATATTCAAACTATATCAAGAGATTTTTATTGTGTTTTCTCACTTCTGATAGAAAGAGGCATAAGAAATATTTAATTATTTTTCACTTTACTACATAAATAAGGACAATGTCACAATAGACTCTATGCTTTGATATAGGTAGAACAGCAAGGAGTAGTGAGGACCATGAAATAGAAATAACGCCATATGGGAGACAGGCACGATGTTTCAGACATGCCAATTTTTCAAATTTAAAAAATTATATTAAAAATTCTCCCAAATTTAAGTCTTGTAAATAATTTTAAAAATTATACAGGTCAAGAAAGTGTGGTTTGTATAGAACATTTCTACAGGCTAAAGTTGAACCAACTATTGGCAGTATTGGTCTGACAGCACACGGCATAAAAATAGTGTGTGAGAAACAGACGCCGGTTTACTAGTTTACTATGCTCTGTTGGGGGTCATGTGTTAGATAACTGAAAAAATATAAAGCCTGTTAAATTAAAAAGACTAGAAATGTCAAGTATCTCATTTTCTCTTATAGACACAAACTAGTTTATCAGTTGATCATTGGCCAGAAAGATATGTCTAAAGGGCTTCTTTGATCAGAACCTATGTTATTCAATTATTGTCACTAGAGGAGGCCTTTGTAGTGGTTTTGTTTGGTAGCACTTTACCTGCTTATTCTTTAATATACACATATCAGCTATTTGAGCAGATAAGATCTAGTTGATAATCACAAGTGCTATTTATAAAAAAAAAAAATAAAACATCTCCAAACCTATCCAACTGTGGTTAATAGTGAATGTTGGTGGCCCTGTGTGGTGGCTCATGCCTGTAATCCCAGCACTTTGGGAAGCTGAGGCAGGCAGATCATCTGAGGTCAGGAGTTTGAGACCAGCCTGGCCAACGTGGTGAAACCCTGTCTCTACTAAAAACACAAAAATTATCCAGGTGTGTTGGTGGGTGCCTGTAATCCCAGCTACTCGGGAGGCTAAGGCAGGAGAATCTCTTGAACCCGGGAGGTGGAGGTTGCAGTGAGCTGAGATTGTGCCACTGCACTCCAGCCTGGGTGACACAGTAAGACTCTGTCTGAAAAAAATATAGTGAATGTTGGCTTAGCCATAGCATGACATTGGGTACTGATAGTTTGACCACAGTTCAATAATTAAAGTCCCAAGATTCTCATTTTTTTGAAGAGGGACTGGGCAGGGGCTATCTTGACTTGTGCATTAGATGAGAAATAGGATGATGAAGGTTCTATTGGACATAATGAAAAGAAGAATCCTCATCTTGGATAACAGGAGGCCCTAAGGATGGAGGAACATCTGTTCAAAGCTTAAGACCAAGTTGATGCAGAAAGCAAATGTAGAAAGAAGAGACAAGAAAATGACCATATTGAGTATGCTGATAGATAGACTTGAGAGAAAAGGTGGATACTAAAGTTAGGTAAAAAAAAGTATTAAAAGATCAGGATTAAGGAGCAGATGATCTGTGAGTGAAGGTAAAACTCATATGAGTCTAGAATTTGCCCCAGATAATACACAAAAATTTATTGTCTTATGGGGAAAGATACAGACATAAGAATTAATGTTTAAAGGTAAAAATCATTCACTATGAGCCTAGTGAATTCTGTGGCAGGGATTTAAAAATGGTTACTTCATCAGTTTCCTAAACCATTATCCCTTGAAATGTTAATGGAGAGAAATGAGCCATGCCTGAAACCCAGGCATTAGTAGCCAATTGTAATGAGGAACTCACCATGAAGCATTCCTCACTGGGAGAATTCTTCCTGGAAATTTCTAAGTATTTTGACATATTTGTAAGCAAGAAAGAAACACCACTGAGAGCAATTACCAGATGCTAGTGAGGCTCAGGGAGAGCTGGAGTGATGATGGCAGTGTTGCAGCTCTGCAGTCAAGGCAGACAAGATACAGGAATATTTTACTCTTTGAATTTAATCTAATTAAGAAAGATATATTTTGTTCTAATTGTTTCCCCATTGTAAGAAGTTAACTACAACTCAACTCAATCCAAGGCAGATTTGGCACAGCTTTTGGATGAGTTCCTTATTTCACATGCCTAGTAGCAACATCACTGGATGAGTTCTCAATTATATTGCAGGAGGGATGTGTGACTGTTACAGACTAAATTTGGGCACAGCTATTCATAGTTCATAAGTCTTTGGAAGGTCTAATAATTTGTGTAGAGTGAATATATTAACACAGTGAAATTCTCTGAGAGTCTTCTTATGCACTGTATTCGTATCCACAGGTTTTTAAGTATATTTTCCTTCCTGCCTTTCTCTTTCTCTTTTCTTTTCTCAGCAGCAATAGCTATGATCCAAATATGGCAGGCACATTTCTTTGAACACGCGAATTCACAAGCATAGTTAGTGATGAATGACAATATTGAAAGAAGAGTTTATTTTTTTAAATGCCCACTAAAGACAGATGATTAAAAACTTCAATATGATTTAACATAAATTTTTCAAAGCTATATTTTGAAAATACTCGTACATTTAAATAAGAAGCTCTAAAACACCACAAGAAGCCATGTAATGGCTTCTTTCACATAGCTGCAAATGCATATATTATTTAAAGTCAAATTAAGCCATAAAATATAAATGTTAAATTGTAAAGGAAGCATAAAATTTCATCCTAGATTGATTGTATAATATCTTAGCGGAAGACAGAGGTATGTGATCCAGGTTCTGATGAAAACAAAGATTTTTGGTTTTGATAAAGATTCTTTACTGATCAAACTTAGGCTCCTGAAGCTTCTCTTAGGTCCATCTGTGCCCTTCAGGTTCAGTAAGAGCCCTGCTAAGTCATTTTAGCAAGAAACTTTCCCATTCTCAATATTTGATTGGATTTTCAACCCTAGCCTTCCCCAGGTGATGTTTGGTCTCCCTGGCTTGCCTTAAGCAAGAATGCTGTTAGGTTGGTTTGACAAGAGTCCCCCAGACTAAAAGCATTGATGTTTGCTTATAATAATTTTCTATCCACTCACCCTCTCCCACTACTCCCGAATCCTCTATTCCTTGGTTATAAATTCCCACTTGCCCATGCTGTACTCAAAATTGAGCCAAATCTGTCTCCCTGATTGCAAAATCTCATTGAGCTCTATGCTTATTGTAATGGGGCTGAACAAAGTGTGCCTTGCCATGCTTTAAAAAATATCACTGAATATATATATATATAAAATATATATTATAAATATATAATATATAAAAAAATATAATACATTATATATTATATAGTATATATAATGTATTATATATAATGTATTATATAATATATAATATATTATATATTATATAATATATTACATATTATATATGTAATATAATATATAATATATATAATATAATAATATAATAATATATATAATAATATATAATATATAAAATATATTATATATTATATATTATTATATTACATATATAATATGTATTATAATATATATTTTATTATATATAATATATATTATTATAAAATATATTATATATTATAATATATATTATAATATATAAAATATATTATATATTATAATATATATTATAAAATATATTACATATTATTATATATTATAAAATATATAATATATTATATAATATATAATATATTATAATATATTAAAATATATAATATATAATACATTATAATATATATTATAATATAAAATATATTATATATTATAATATATATTATTATATAAAACATTATATATTATAATATATATTATTATATAAAACATTATATATTATAATATATATTATAAAATATAATATATTATATATTATAATATATATTATAAAATATATAATATATATTATAATATATTATATATATTATAATATATATTATAAAATATATAATATATATTATAATATATTATAAAATATATAATATATTATATATTATAATATATATTATAAAATATAATATATCATATATTATAAAATATATAATATATCATATATTATAAAATATATATATAAAATATATATTTTATAGTGTAGACCATTTTGAAATATATATATTATATATTATAAAATATATAATATATTATATATTATAAAATATATGATATATTATATATTATAAAATATATGATATATTATATATTATAAAATATATGATATATTATATATTATAAAATATATGATATATTATATATTATAAAATATATTATATATTATATATTATATATTATAAAATATATTATATATTATAAAATATATATTATAATATATAATATATATTATAAAAATATATATTATATTATATATAACATAACATATAATATATATTATAAAAATATATATTATATTATATATAACATAATATATAATATTTTATATTATATATAATAATATATATTATATTATTTTATATTATAATAATATATATTATATATTAATAATATAATGTATAATATTACATTATATATTATATTATATATTATTATAAAAATATATAATATATATTATATATTATATACTTATATATTTTATATATATATATATTTTTGAGACGGAGTCTCGCTCTGTCACCCAGGCTGTAGTGCAGTGGCACAATCTCGGCTCACTGCAAGCTCGGCCTCACGGGTTCACGCCATTCTCCTGCCTCAGCCTCCCAAGTAGCTGGGACTACAGGTGCCCGCCACTACACCCAGCTAATTTTTTTGTATTTTTAGTAGAGATGGGGTTTCACCATGTTAGCCAGGATTGTCTCTATCTCCTGACCTCGTGATCCACCCATCTCGGCCTCCCAAAGTGTTGGGATTACAGGCGTGAGCCACTGCACCCAGCCCACTGAATATATTTTTTAACACCTGCAAGATTAACAAACAAGTGGAATCATAGTGTAAACCATTTTGAAATTATAAGAATAAATAGTCTACCAAAAATCTGTGCATGATCAGAGATTATTTTTCTCGGTGTTGTAAATTGGTTTTGAATTATGCTAAGTATGTTACAGACTTTTCTATTTTTTGTTTTCCCCACCTACATGGTCTAATTAGAATATAAATTATCAACAGTGAAGAGGAAACCAATTTATTGTGTATTATAGAGGTATGGAAAAGATAGTGTATCATTAATCACCCATCTATGTGGTTTTTACCTCTTGTCTAGATAAGGAATTTCTCAGAAGAAAACCTTTTTTCAAAGGGTATCTGTGGCTTGGAAGGCATTGAAAACCTATTCGTTTGACTTATTCTCATAGGGAAAATTCTCAAGGTTGAATTCTGTCTCAAAGCATCTTTTCAGAATCAAGATACTCCCTGAAGAAGCCTCAAGGGGGAATAACCCATTTGGCCCCATCCGGCAGAGATAAACCTTTTCTTAACATTAAAAGTAGGCTTTTTATTTAATGGGTAATTTTTCTTAAAACTTGGAGCATTTCACCTACTATTTTACCTTTAAAAACACCCTTACAAAGAAGGTTGCCAAATTTAGCAATAGTACAGGATGCCCAATTAAATTATTCATAATTGTCTGTGTGTATGCTAAATGTGATAAAATATTCTATAAGCCACATTTCTACTAAAAATTATTAATGTGAAATAAATTATGTCTCTAACTTACATACATCTTTCTTCATTTGTTGATTTCTGTCTCCTTAATAGTTCCTTATTTTTCAAAATTTGCTTATAAAAGTTTATGCAGTTACATGTGTTCCATTTACATTGTAACGTATCTTCTACAGTAGTCACATTCAATTTATTTTATTCCATTGCCCATTAAATATTTATCAATAAGGAGACACCTCAATATTAGCATTATGAGCCAGTATACTGAATATGCCCTGGTTTAAAATGAATAACACTGAAAATTGCTCTATAAATTTGATTTATTAATACACATAATACCACCTTTCATGACATAATTCGTTTTTCCATTCTGTGGAATTACAGTGCATCTCTTGATCAATGACCTTATTAAATGGTGTCCACCAACAAAAAAGAACACCTTCATCAATTTTTATTCCTATCTTCTTTTACACGACACATAGAAATAAATACTCTTCCTTCTAGCATGTTATCAAATGGAATTATCATGTGCGATTTTGATAAAACTACAGTGTTTCAAGTAAACTCAAGTGTCTCTCAACTATATTTGTTAAAGAGAACAAACGGATTTTTAATGGAAGAAATTGAAAAATATTGAATGACGCACAAACACAAAAATACTTTGCTAAGTTTTAATCGTAAAATTCCTGAAAAAGGAGAAAAATTTTATGATAATAATGTCAATGTCAATTAAAAGGACGTCAGATGTTCTTTGAGCCACATTATGCAAGATATGGGCAGGACAACGAACAGCTTCCATAGAATGAATCAGGCTTTGTTTCAATTGTGAATGAACACGTCTGCCTGTTTACATAAACATCCACCACAATTTTATTATCTTCACCAAAAGCAATACAAATTTTCTCATTAACTTCTAACTCAATATGAGAGTCTCCACAAATATTTGCTATTGTTTCTGGAGTCTCATAGGGATAAGATTTTGTTCACAATATCCTTATAAGAAGCCTTCTTCAGAAGAAAAAAATTACACTACCAAAATAAATAATGACTTCTGCATTATTATTACTTGTACCCTTGAATGTGCCAAAAAAGTGAGCCATTTAGATATTTAATAACATCTGTAATAGTAAATGGGGCTATCATCCTTTTCTGTTTCAGTACATTTCTTTCTGGCAGTTGAAAACTTGATTGCAAATTTGGAATTAAAAAATATTTCTGGTAGCAGTACATCCAGTCTCTTGAGCTGAAAGGCTGATAATATTATATAGTGCAGAAAGTTATTATTTTATCTTCTTTGCCTGAATTAAACTATCAAAAATTCTAATTTTGGTAAGGATGTGAGCAAGATGGTGGAATAGGAGGTTCCTTGATCACAACCCACCCCCGCAGCAATAATTTTTCAGCTGTTTATAGACACAAATGTTTGGTGGAGTTTGGGGATTCAGGTAGAAGGTTATAAAAACCTGGTGGAGCTGAAGACCTAGAAGGGGCTGGGCACAATGGGTCATGCCTATAATTCTAACACTTTGGGAAGCTGAAGCAGGAGGATTGCTTGAGCTCAGGAGTTCAAGACCAGCCTGGGCAACATAGCAAGACCCTGTTCCTATTTAAAAAATTACACACACACACACACACACACACACATCTAGAAGGGCTCTTTTGAGAAGACAGACCTGTGCCCAGGTGGCAGGATCACCAACTGTGGTGTTAGCTCCAAATCCAGAAATGGCCCCATCCCACTGTGAACATAGCTACAGCCAGGTTTTGTCTTGGTCTTGTTACCAGAACCATCTACCAAGAAGCCTGGGAGGAGTCACTCTCATTTCTGCCTCTGGTGACAGAACTGCTGATGTCACTACCAACTGAGGACCCTGAAAAGGCAACTTGGCTTCTGACACTTTTAGCTGAAGTTTGAAAGCAGTCCTGCCCATAAAGGGTCCAGGAGAAAGATATTCTTGTTTGAGTCCCTGAGGCATACTTGCTAATCTTGGCAACAGAGCAGATCCCAAAATGGCCGTATAAATGATTCCAGCCCCTCTTAGATGTGGTCTTCTGAGAGCAGTCCTGCTTGTATCGGTACATGCCAGGAGGCACATTTGTTCAATGCCCTAGAAAGCAGCACTGCAGACCTTGGTCCCAACTGTGGACCCTGAAGCAACCCTGTAACTTTGTTCCAGGCCCTCTCAGCCATACTACAGCAAATACTGCCTGCCCAAAGATCCACTGAGTGACACAACATAAACCCTCACAAAGTACATGGAGGAAGACACACCTGTGTGCACAGCTAGTAACAGTCTAACTGTCTGCAGACCCTCATTCCAGCACCAGCCCTACTGACCAAGGTCCTATAGGCAGTTTAGCTCACTCAGTCCAGAGAGGATTCACTCTCACTTGGGCCCCTGGTAACAGTCCTGACAAGTGCAGAACCTACTGTGAACCCGGCAGCAGCCATGTGACCTGATTCTAACACTACTCAACCACAGTACCAAAGGCAATCCCAGTATGCTAGGGACATGACAGAAGAAAGTCTTTACCTTCCAAAAGCAGTGTTTGAAGATTGAAAGGAATGTTATTTCCCTTCAGATGCACGGACATTAATGCAAGTCTATGTGGATAACAAACCATCATTTGAAATTAGCCAATAAAAGGAACAACAAGAAAATTAAAAAGAAGAAAACATAAGGAACCCATGGGACACCATGAGGCATATGAATATACAAATTATGGGAGTCCCAGACGAGAAGAGAGAAAAAGGCAAAAAAAAAAAAAGTTATTTAATGAAATACTGGGTAAAACCTTCCTAAATTTTGAGAGTAATATTGACATCCAGTTTCATGAAGCTCAAAAGATCTGAAGCATGATAAACTCAGATAAGTATATCCTGACCACATTATATTCATTTGTTAAAAAAAGAGAGAGAATCTTGAAAGCTACAAGAGAAAAGAGATTTGTCACATGCAAGGAAACCCCTATGAGGCCATCAGCAGACTTCTCAGCAGGAGCCTTGCAAGCCAAGAGGAAATGAGATGATATATTTAAAGTACTGAGAGAGAAAGAACTGCCAACCAAGAATACTACATCTCACAAAGCTGTCCTTCAAAAATGTAGATAAAGACATTCCTAGACAAACATAATCTGAGGTAGTTCACCACAAGGACACCTCCATTACAGAAATGCTAAAGGGAGCTCTTTGAGGTGAAATAAAAAAATGCCAAGTAACAACATGAAAACATATGTAAGTATAAAACTAATTAGCAAAGGTAAATGTATACTCAAATTCAGATTACTCTAGTTCTGTAAGGGTAATATATAAATAGCTTTTTATATTACTATAAAAATTCAAAGACAAAAGTATTAAAAATAACTATAGCTATAGTAATTTGTTAATGGATACACATTATAAAATCATGTAAACTGCGATATCAATAGCATGAAAATGTGGGGGAGGAGTAAAAGTGGAGTTTTGCATGTGATTGAAGTTAAGTTTTCAACTTGAAATAGAATGTTCTAAGTGTAAAATAATTTATGTAAGCCCCAACATAGCCACCAAGACAAAAACCTCTTATAGATACACAAAGGATAAAAGAAAAAAGAATACAAACATATTATTATAAAAAAATCAAATAATACAGAAAGCAAGAAAGGAACAAAGGAACTACAAAACTGAAAACAACAAAATTGCAATAGTAAGTCTCTATCAATAATTACTTTAAATGTAAATAGATTATGTTCTCCAAAAGACACAAAGTAATTGAATAAATACATAATAAGATTCATGAATATGCTGCCTATAAGAGAGACTCACTTAAACTTAAGGATACACATTGGCTAAAAGTGAAAAAACAGAAAAAAAATTCCACGAAAATGGTAAGCAAAGAGCGCAGTGGTTACTATATATATATAAAAAATAATTGACGTTCAGTCAAAATTTGTCACAAGACACAAAGAAGGTCATTATATAATGATGAAGTGATCAGTGTATCAACAGGAGAATATGACAATTATGAATATATGTGCACCCAACATTTTAGCACCTAAATATATAAAACTGATATTAACAGAGCTGAAGAGAAAAATAGCAATACAGTAATTGTATGGGGCTTCAATATCCCACTTTCAACAATGGTTAGATTATCCAAGCCGAAAATCAATAAGGAAACTGCTTACTTGAGCAACACTGTAGACCAAATTGACTTAGCCGACTTTAAAATTCCATGAGAAAAATCAAAGTATTTTCAAGTATTTTTCTAATCCCAATGGTGTAAAACTAGATACCAATAATAAAGTCAATGTAAAATTTTTTCAGTGTGGAAATTAAAAAACACACTTGTGAACAAGCAATGAGTTAAAGAAGAAAGCGAAAGCGAAGAAGAAAAGGGAAATAAAAAATTATGTCTTAAGGGAAATGAAAATGGAAACACAGTATACCAAAACTTTTTTGATACAGCAATAGCAGTTCAAAGAAAAGTTTATAGCGATAAACGCCTACATTAATAAAAAGACAGTTAAATAAACAACCTAATTTTACATATCAAAGAATAAGAAAAAGAACAAACTAAGCCTAAAATCAGCAGAAGAAATGAAATAAAAAAGATCAGAGAAGAAATAAATGAAATAGAGACTAAATAAAACATCAACAAAATAGTTTTTTTTGAAAAGATAAATAAAATTGGCAAACTTTTAGTTAGACTAACAAAGAATAAAAAGAGAGCAGACTCAAATTAAATAATAAATAAAAGATATTACAACTGTTATCGCAGTTGTTGGATAAGTTCCAGAAACAAACAACCTATCAAGACTGAGTCATAAAGAAATACAAAATCTGATCAGTCCAACAGTAAGGATATTGAGTCTGTAATAGAAAACCTGCCAAAAATAGGAAAATCCATAACCAGACGGCTCCACCAGTGAATTCTACAAAGCACTTAAAGAAGAGTTAACACCAGTCTTTCTCAAACTCTTCCAGAAAATTAAAAATGAGGGAACACTTCCACATTTATTATATGAGGCCCTCTTTATACCCAGACCATAACATAACATCACAGATGTTATGTACATATATGAATCATGGAGATTTCAGAAATTAAGCTCTCTTTAAAAAAAAATCTGTTTTTCTGTTTGGAGCAGAGGTTGCAAAACTGTGATGCCTAATAAAAATATTATGTAAAATATTGTGCTCGAAAACCAAGAATTAGCCCAAATTGGCAATAACTGTGACTTAAAAATTAGATCCAATTAGATCTTCACCAAAGTGGCTATGCAACTTTTTGCTTTGTGGCCTGAAGGTTTTTACTGAATTAACAAACTTTTATCTCTTGCCCCTTCCCTCCACCACAAAAGCAAAAACAAACAAAAACCACCTCTACAGCTTCCGTCTTCCTGGCTGTCTTTGGCAATGCTTCTGAATCCTGAAAGCAAAAGAACCTACTGAAATACATGAGGAGGATGAAAACACTATATGCGATGTGTAAAAACCAATCTAAGAGTACAAACTCAGAAGGAAAATACAAGAAGGAAGGGTGAACAGCCGTCTACCCTTAAGAGATACAGAGAAAATTAAAAAAAAAATAGGGAGGCTATTACTCCTCTGGCTCTTCTTCCACATTATCTCCCAATTAGAAGAGTGTGGAAACAAAAATTTAAACTCTGAAAAGGTAATGGCTTTGGAGGAGGAGCTAGAGAAGTGAGTAAATTATAAAGAAGTACAGCACTAGCTTTAGCTGTCAATAAGTTTATTTGCTCTGGCACTGGCAAAGTCAATAACAATCTTTGTTGGTGTCAGTGAATAGGCATTTTTTTCAAAGAAGACAAACATATGACCAACAGGTCCATGAAAAAGTCCTCAATATGCAAATCAAAATAACAATACGATATTATCTCGCACTGTTAAGATGGTCATTATAAAGAAATAGAAGTGATAACAAGTGTTGGCAAGGGAGTGGAGAAAAAGGAACCCTGCCATTGTAAACTGTTTGTAGAAATGTCAACTAGTACAGACATTATTAAAAAAAAAGTATGAGAGGTTCCTAAAAAAATTTAAAAAACAGAAGTACCACAGGATCTAGCAACCCCACTTCTGGATACATATCCAAAGGAAATGAAATCAGCATCTCAAATAGATATCTGTACACTTCTTCCATACTCACTGAAGCATTGCTTATAATAGCCAAGATATGTAAATAACTCATTGAAGCAGAGTAAAATGGTGTTTGCCAGGAAATGAGGAACGGGGAAATCAGGAGATGTTTGTCAAAGGGTGTTAATTTATGACTTTTTGGTACTAGTTGAATAAATCAGATATCTTATATGACTAGCTGTTAGTATATGCTGGTTTATATCTTACTTTCTACCATTTTTGATATTGAATGATGTTAAATGAACAATTGCATATTGTACAAATTGCTTCAAAATAATTTTTCCTTGTTTAATAAATTACCACCTCTTAGGTTATTTGTCCAAACATTTACACTTTTTTTTTGGCATTGGGGGTTCAAATATGCACAACTTTACGAGTCCAATGTGCTATCTATTACACTACAGAGGCACCTTCAAATATATACAATTTTAAAAAAGCTAACGGTAATTTCCAGAAGAAATGAAGAAATTAAATTTGCTCATCTCACAGTGTATAGGCAAGTCTGTCACTCACAAGTCTGAACTCATAAATAAATGTAAACGGGGGTTGAACTGTCGAAAGACTGGGAATATGTGAATGAATGAAAAGAATTCACACCTGATGTAAAAAATGAATTTCCCATTTGCCTGCAAGGGAGACCTGTTCTTGGAAGGCACATCTTTGTTGATTTTATGTAAGGTTTTGGGAAGGTCAGTGTTCTGGAATTGTCGGATTTTCAGGAGCAGAAGTGTTTAGAGATTGACAGACTTGCAGCTGTGTTAGTAAGGTCTTGGGAGAAAGACCACTCTTGATGGCTGACTTTCAGTAACGCAGTTGCAGGAGCGAATTACCCATTGGCTGACTTTCAGAAGTTTGGGACTATAACTGATTTGCTAACTTTCCAAACTATAGTTACTATTGTGAGGCTGCTGCTGATTGGCTGATTTTCAGAGCAGGTTTACTAATCTGAGGTTATCTCTAAAGATGCTTTCTTGTTCAGAACCCAGGATTTTAGCCAAAAGAATAGTCTTTTTCTTTCTTAAATATGAAAAATTAGTACATTTAATTCTCATTCCTTCATTTTGGTTTTCCCACAGCCAAGTTTGCAGGAGAGATCATAAGGAATTGTTCAAATTTTTATTCTCAGTGGTATGATACTCACCTAGTGTTGCCATGTTTTAAGTAATTTAAACTCTAATTACTATAGTCTAAAAATATCTCTAACTGCTGACTTTTTAAAAAATTTAACATAAGGGCCGAATAGAGGGCATTTAAAGCATTCTGACAAAGTCAACATAGGATATAGGAAAACATCATTAATTATACAGCATGTCCTGTGTATATACAGGATGTTCTGCAACACTACTTACAAAGTTATTTCTCTAATTAGGTTTTATATATATATGGGGAGCACATCGTAATGGTATTCTGAATACAAAAATGTCCAAACACAGATTGACACCTGCTTCAACCTTTTCGTCTGAATGTCACAGTTATGTTTTTTAGATTTTTAATCAGAATTTTAAGAAATGTCCTCTATTTCAGGAGATAAACACATAAGCACCAGCAAAGCTGATGCAGAAGGTCATTAGTCTCCAAGCAATTGTAAGCTTTTTGATCCTGGATAAGAATAACAAAAAATTAACACTGGAAGAGACAGGAGAAATTTGAGGCCCAGATAAGTGAAATAATCTCTGCTCAGGATCATATTGTTAACATTAGAGTTAGGGCTGAGTTTGGATTCCTGGTGTCCTGGCTGTCATTCCAGGTTGCTTCTTCATGCTGTAGTTTAGTGAATGCCATGGACTTCACAGTTAGTCCTAGTTCAAAACTTTCTACTTCCTGAATATGGGCAAGTTATTTAATGTCCTTGAGCTTCAATTTCCTGTCAGCAAAATAGGAATAATTATGTTTTCCTCATAAGGTTTGTTGTATAAATTGAGATAAATTACATGTTGTACTTGAAACAGTGCTTGGTATATAATCTATATTCAATAAATTTTAGCTATCATTGTTATTTCTTGGTATCATATCATACTATTGTATAAGAAATCATATGACAAAGATAATGACTCTATGGCAGTTGAGTTTATGTGTGTAAGCATCTTTCCATTTATGGTAGTAAGGTCTGTTACACACATTTATCTGAAAACCATCTGAATCTGAGAATAATTATTTGCCTACTTTTGGGGGGCTATCGGGGAGGTGGACAGGGTCTTACTCTATCCCTCAGGCTGGAGCGCAGTGGTGCCATCATGGCTCACCACAGCCTCGACTTCCTGGGCTCAGGTGATTCTCCCAACTCAACCTCATAGGTAGCTGGGACTACAGTTACATGGCACCATGCCCAGCTAATTTTTTATATTTTTTGTAGAGACAGCATTTTGCCATGTTGCCAAGGATGATCTCGAACTCCTGGGCTCAACTAATCTGCCCGCCTCGGACTCCCAAAGTGCTTGCATTACAGGCATAAGTCACAGCATCCAGCCACCTATGTATTTTTATTTATTTATTTTAATTGACACATTGCAATTGTATATATTTATGGGACACAAAAAATTTTATGCTGTGCTTTATTTAATGCATGCCTATGTTGTATAATAATGATCTAATCAGTTCCTGATGCTTGTTCTAATTCTTGGGTGTACAATCTTTTGGCTTCCCTGTGCCACACTGGAAGAAGAATTGTCTTGGGCCACACATACAATACACTACCACTAATCATAGCTTATGAGCTACTAAAAAAAAAATCACAAAAAAACTCATAATGTTTTAAGAAAGTTTATGAATTTGCATTGGGCTGCATTCAAAGCCATCCTGAGCCACATGTGGCCCATGGGCTGTGGGTTGGACAAGTGGCTCCACAATCCCCTAAGGTCTTGGACACCTCCACTGGGTACTCAGCATTTGACGCTGCAAAGAGGAAGGGAGAGAGATCGTGAATGAGTGTGCTGGTTTTGAAAAACAAGGCCTGACAGTGGCATTTATCATTTTTGAAATGTTCTCATGCAGAGAATACCGATAAATGTAGTCAAGTTGTGAGCCCATAGGGGTAAGAGAAATAGAATTTGGAGAGCATGGCCAACACCAACAGAGAGACTGTAACATGCTGATTCATATGAGACAAATAGGAGGATCTGAATAACCTACAGATCATTTATCTGCACCTAATAGCATGAGTTAATTGGCTATGTGTCATCATTCCATAAAACAGATGAAGAAACTGAGGACATAAGTGAATTATTCAGCATTACCCACTGAGACTAGGACATAACAATTCTTTTCCAGGCACTATGAAATTAAATCTAATGTTCTTGATTCTATATCCATGCAAATACTTAGACTAGAACCCTAGATTAATGTTTCAGTAGAAAGGTATTTAAATTAATTGGGGTAACTAACTTGCCAGTCATTGAAAACCCTTCTTATGTTTTTAATTGTTTCAAAATTAAACTTTGATTCTACATCATTATTTTTTGGAGGCAACAAGACAGATTTTACGGGTCCATTATTTTTCAGATTATTCTTAACTGCTTTTCTAGGGCTAAAAGATTAATTTGCATTTGTTTTTTAAATAAAATTTTAATTTGGTAAGCAAAATGTCCCATTTTTCTAAACCTCTTTAGCTCTGTGAATATTCATAATGCCTTAATATTTCTTTTAAATTCTGTGCTTACTTAATTAAATAGTATTTTTCTTGAGGAATTTTCTGAAAGCAGCAATACTATGCCCTAACATATTCATGAATTTTATGCAAGTGTTTTGTGTATGTTTAAATCTTTTAAGCTATTAATTAAGCAAAACTTAAATTATAAATAACAGCAATATTTATTATAAAAAAGCAATAATTTCTGAAATGGGAATACTGGATATTTTTATACAGATTATCTCAATGATACTTTTAATGAATAAACTTGGAACTTGGTGAGCAAAAGCCTGTAGACGTTATTTTAACCTTCAGTTTTTCTTTTATTAACACTGGATAATCAGAGGACATTTGCTTTTAGCTAATGTATATTTACTGGACTTTTTGAAAGGTACTGAGGATAAAGGCCAATAACTCAAACTCCTAGTGAGACCAATTTCATTCCTGTTAGGTTTTTTTATGTTTCTGCTGAATAAATGTTTGTCATATGAGTAGATATAAATTTACCGATTAGAATTAGCATTCATTTCCAAAGCCAGTTAAACTTTCATATTGATATTGTTAAAGAAAAAAATATTGAATGACATTTGTTACACATAGTAAGACAGGCATTATTCAGGATGATTGCAATAGGTAAAAGGACCATTGCAACAGAATTTTTCAGTGGGAGAAAGAGATTGGGTTCAATTCCTCATACAGTATGGCCAAGTAGGAATTTATAGCTAAGAAACAGGGTGGATCCACAGGTCAGAGGATAAGAAACTGTGAAGAGGAAACATCAAGGGGTAGGCATGTGGAAGTCAAAATAAAAGTGTAGAGATGAATCTCTAATATTTTATTTGACATGAAAGAATTGCAGTTTGAGCCATAGATACAGACTGGAAACTCTTTGGTATATCTGAAGAGCAAAGAGAAAGTTGGGGGTTTTATAAAAAAGGAGTAATGTTACGTGTGGTCCCGAGAGAAAGTTCATTGGTATTAGTAAAACTTTGGGGGTGGGGGGTGGCAAGCTCTAATTGGTAGGCAGTGGTGGTGAGCAAAATTAGTCCTAGAGTTTCAGCAAATTATCTCAGCAGCTATAGATAAAATTGGTTTCAGGTCAACACAGGCAATTTCAGCCATCATATGTGCAGAGAATTACATTTCTAGAGCAATGTTATGTACTCTGAGTGCTGTTTTCCACTGGCCCCTCAACTCTGATTTAGTTGGGTATGAGAAGAATGACTCAATTCAGATCATCAACTGTCACAGGGTATTTTGGCTAAACTGACCTAACAAGATTGTTGCTGAAGGCTGACCTGGGAGATCAGACATCAACTGGGGGATGATGGAGGATGAGGAAACTGATCATATAGTGAGTGTGATCAGATATGAAGGGTGGGGTGAGGGGTTCATGTTAAACTGATTTAACAGAGTTCTTGCTAAAACTGTATTTTTAAGGCAGTGCACAGATGGGCCTACAAGAAGGTCTAGGAGCATGACTAAGTAAAGAATCTTTTTCAGTACTTTACAATAAAGTTTCAGTTTATACTAAGTTCTTCTTGCATTTATCCAACCAGGCTAAGCTAGTTGTCCTTTCATAAATGTCACCATCCTGATTTTCTGACCTATGATTAGGGAATGAGCTTTCAAAATAAATTTCTTTAATATTTTTTTCAAGTGGCTTCTTTTTTTTTCCTTTTCTTTTCTTTCCTATAGAGCCGGAAAGAGGAAAGAGCTTTAGAAATTAGAGCATACTCTCTATCTTTTTGTTCTTTTAAAAATTTAGATGTGTAGTAGGTCACCAAAGTTAAAACAGCCATTCACTGTTTTAAGCAAATCTATCTTATGTTTAACTGATTTTTTTTAAGGTGGAGTGCTTCAAGCCAGAAGTCTTAGTTTCCACCCTTTTCTCTACAAAGAAATCATGTAAAGATGAAAACCACAGTATCTTTTGTATAGAATTGTCACTGACAATCCCTTTTTACATGTTATAAGATCATCAAAAGGTGCCAAGTTTACCAGATAAAATAGAGCATTCTCAGTTACATTTTTATTTCCTCTGAGCAATGAATAATGTTTTAGTGCAAATAGGTGCTGACAGTTGCTGTTTATCTGAAATTCAAGTGTAACTGAGCACTCTGTATTTTTATTTGTTTAATCTGGTAGCCCTAAAGCATACTGTTCTCTCTTTCTCGGTCCCACTTCTCAAATTTTGGATTAAGGAACTGGACTGACACAGTTTAGGTCATGTGTCCTTTTTGAGATTCAAGGTCCACTGCCCGGACAAGGAGTTACATTTTTTTTTTTTTAAGAGAAATAATAACTGGTCTTGGGTTAGATACGTAGACAAACAGAAGAGGACCTAAGCAGGTTTAGAGTTGGGCATATACGGAAGATAGCAACATAGTTATGATGGTGTTCTGAGCTCTGGTTTCTAGCTGTTGCTATGAATCACTCTTGTTCGTCTTCTTGAGTTTTCTCAAGTACCTTAGCTCCTTAAATTCATTATTAAAGCTGCTTCAAAATGGATACCTCTAATTTGTGACCAAAAAATCTTAACTACATTATTCTTAGTGGTAATTTCAGATACTATAGAAATATTTATTGTAACAATATCTGCCTAATAAGAACATTGATTGTTTTATTTTAAAATATTAGCATGTTGGAGCTTACCAGGGCTTTCACTATACTTCCCCTCTATTCAATCAAAGACTTAGGATTTGACAGTGCATCCAATTAGAGGAAAATAATCTTGACACTATGCAAATCTGGTAAAAAGCAACACGGGAGAAGAAAGGATGGTAAGTCCTGTTCATCTACTGCTCTTTGGTAAAGGATATGTATTCCTCTTGTCAAAGTGAAATAATTGAAAGGATCAGAATCAAGTATAAAAGAATTTATTTAATTGCAAAGTTAGGATAGCCATATGGGAAACACAGACTCCAAAGGAATGGAGTCAGTGCTTCAAACCTGAAAAGTTAAGCTCTTGCTTACATAGGCAGAAAACAAAAAAAAATGTAATAAGATTACAACATTTTCCATAGAAGGCTGGTTTATGAGTTACAGCAATTTGGCTGGTTAAAGCTGGGTTTTTTTTTTTAACATCTTTTTTTGGTTCAATTTAAAGAGCCTATTTAACATTCCATCTTAGACAATATGATAGTTGTGAGGTTTTTGTGTAAGAGAAGGGGAAAGTTAATCTATAATGAAGATCAACGCTTAAGAGGGAAAGGGCCTTCCCTGGTGCCCTTTAGTCTTATAACATTTTACAAAACAGTGTAGATAAACAAAAGGCTGATCTATAATCAGAGAAATAAAGGTTACAGCTGCCTATCACATGACTCAAGACCCATATTTTCATTCCCTTAAGTCTCAAAATAATTTGAAGTTCCAACAGCTTTAATTTTTAATTACTTGACACTCTTCAGTCATTTGAAGGACATGTCTTCCTTTTCTGTCTAAGATTGTTATCATTGAAAAACAATACATCCAGACAGAAGAAATATGTTTTATACAAAATATTTGGAAACCACTATCTTACAGAGCATACTGCTCTGTATGTTTTGTAGACACGAATGAAGAGGAAGCTAGTCCCTGACTTTGTGATGTACAGAAATTACCATATAGAAAGCAAACTTTTAAAAAGCTTTTCCTTTTATATAGGTCATGAAATTTAAAACCTAGATCCTTGGCAGGGTGGATTATTTCCCTAGAATATCAGAGGAAGTGAGACCATTTTTTCTGGCCACTGACAACAAGTTGTAGTTTACAGAGCTAGAGATGAGAGAGCTAGCCTTTATAGCCATTTTACATTTAATGCTCAGTTATATGAAGTTACATGCTTCAAACTCGCATACACAATATGCTATTATAGACTATAGTTCAGATGTTGTTTACGTGAGTGAAATAAAGAAAAATCTGTCATTCTGTATTACTCAGTACCTTGCTGGTAGTCACAAGAAGAAACAATTAGAAGCATAGAAATACTGTAAGACTTTTGTAATTCCTGCTATTAAGAAGTCAGTTTAAAGCCAATGATTTTGATTTTTATTAATAGAATAAATAAATCTAGTAGTTGGCATCACCTAGAGCTAAATGAATTAAATAGATTTGTTTTTAATCTGCTGCTATGAGTAAGGACATTAGATATATTTCACTTTGATGCTTTTGTTAACTGCAAAAATCTTTGTCAGTATTTTACAATAAAGTCTCCATTTATACTAAGTTCTTGCATTTATACTATACTATATACTGTATAGTATATATACTTCTTTTTTTTTTTTTTTTTTGAGACGGAGTCTCACTGTTTCCCCCAGGATGGACTGCAGTGGCGCTATCTCGGGTCACTGCAAGCTCCGCCTCCCGGGTTCATGCCATTCTTCTGCCTCAGCCTCCCGAGTAGCTGGGACTACAGGCGCCTGCCACCACGCCCGGCTAATTTTTTTGTATTTTTAGTAGAGTTGGGGTTCTGCACTATAAATCTGAGAGCTTTTAAAGAGTAAGTTTTTAAAGTAGTGTTCTATGGAAGTGTAGGGGCCAAAGGAAAACTTCTCCTTTGCTCTCTGAAGGTTCACTGAGAAATCAACTGACAAAAGGCAGATTAATTGGAGAAAAGGCATACAGATGTATTAATGTGCACATGGGGGAGAACAATAAAATGACTGCCCCAACTGCCCTAGTGGAGACCAGATACTTATATATAGCCTTATTTCAGAGGGGGTGGGGAATATATGTAATTTTCTTGAGGGGCCATAAGTTATTACTAGGGAGAATGAATGAATTAAGGAACAGAGATTAACCTGTAAATACTTCTCTTTGGAAATTGAATGAGACTAAGAGACATATTATCTTGTGAGAGTCTATTGAGGTGTGGTTACCTTCTTGGTTTTCTTTTCTCCAACAGATAATGAGATAACAGGGAGGGTGTATTAATCTGTTCTTACACTGCTGTAAAGAGCTACCTGAGAATGGGTAATTTATGAAGAAAAGAGATTTAACTGACTCACAGTTCCACGGGCTTAACAGGAAGCATGACTGGGAAGCCTCAGGAAACTTACAATCATGGCGGAAGGCAAAGGGAAGCAAACACCTTCTTCACATGGCAGCAGGAGAGAGAGTGAAGGGGGAAGTGCCACACACTTATAGGCCATCAGATCTCATGAGAACTTACTCACTATCATGAGAACAGCAAGGGGGAAGTCCACCACCGTGATCCAATCAACTCCCACCAGGCCCCTCCTCCAATATGATATGAGATTTGGGCAGGGACACAAATCCAAACCATGTCAGAGAAGAAAAAGCAATTGTTATCTTTGTAGGGTGGAGGGGGAAGGATCTGATCTTTATGTAGATAGGGGAAAAGCCTCTTCCAGTGTCTATTGATTTTTAAGGGCCTTTAATTCAAAATACTCATTATACCTGGGAGCCATATTTTGGTGTGAACTTCCCCATGCTCCTTCAGAAGACAAAATTTTAAATTGCAAACCTTCAATTAAATTTCCAATTAAAATTCCGAACCCTAAAATGGGTAGATCATACTCAGTATGTTTAAATTTTCTTCTAAATTAAAGATAATATATTCAAAGCAGCTTAATGACCACAAACTGGCTAATTTTAAATAATCATCAGCAAATTGAATGATTATATATTTTCTGTATAGTTTCTCTCAACACAAACACAAATCACTCTTTTAGTCTTCTGTCTATTCTAATGAAAAACATGACTCTACTAGATTTAAATTGTTAACAACAAACAATTTTTTTCCTCAAAAAAAGGTTTTCTGTATTTTAGTGTCCATTTTCTAGCAGACTGACATCAACCCTAATATACTCTTCATTTGTTAATTCATTCATTCAACAGATATTTATTGAATGATACTGATACTGTGCCAGGTCCTGAATGGATATATGAAAGTAGAAAAAATATCAAGCAGGATGCATTCTTACAGTTATTGAAGGTATTGGTGGTACTGGGATTTAGAAATGTACAGCATAAATTAGCTTTTAATTTTTAAAAAAATATGAAATCTAAGCTGTAGTTTATATTAGCAGAGAGATTTAATAAGAAACCTATGTGAACAGCTGGGAAAATTTTCCTCAAAGTCATAGCCAGAGCTTCATATCCAAAGGATTGGCAGTGTAGGACAGATTTTGAGATAAAATAGAAAAAATAAAATATCTGGGGAACTTGCATTTTGGCTGGCCAAGAAGCAGGCCAACACATGTGGCCACTTCTGAAGGACTAAGAAATTTTAAAAAAGGGATGAGAATTCTGTTCGTTTGACCGTCTTAGTGCTCACTGTATGTGAAAAACAAATATATATTTATCTTGGCTCAACAGTATTTTGTGCTGCTTGACGAGGTCAAAGGATTACAGTGTTCACTGATGGAACTTTGTGAAATTGTTTACATCCCAAATCACAAGTAATTGGCCCTACTAATTGGTCTAGAGTTGCCAGGTTATTTTCTGTGCACAGTAGGTGGCATATTTTTAAAGCAATGCACACAGATTAATGAGGGATTTTATTTTCATCTGGTTATGCTTCCATGCATAGGAAATCTGGCAGAATCTCTTTGAAATTCTCTTTCTGTTGAGGCGATTAGCTAAAACAACTTCAGAGACAAATGTTAGCCCGTATTTATCTTTTGTGAGGCGTGATGGAGAAGCCAGCAGATGTTTCAGTTCAACAGTCCTAGGCATTGAAAGAATGGGCTGAGGAAGAGAGAGCCAAGTCAGTATTGTACAAGCTAGAGAGAATAGTTTTCTCTGAATTCTAACCAGCCCTAGGAATATTATTAACTATTTACTCTTCTAATTTTATATATTTAAGACAAATCCTTCAAGTTTAGATTCACTGGTAGGCATATTCTTGGCATTTAAAGAAGGCACTTGGTTGTGAGAATGAACAGTATGTGTAAGGTCATTTAAACTGATAAAATACAGTTAAATTTAGATTTAACTCTCTTTTATTTCTCACCACTTTTAGAGAAGGTATACTTTCCAAATTTAAAAATGTGCAAACTGAGTTGAACCAATTTGCTAGTGATAATAAAGGACAGTAGATTCAGGAAAATGATAGTGGTTAAAAATTCAGAATTAAAATTGACACTGCCTACCTTGAATCTGAATTATTTAACTTATTAACTGTTGTAGCCTTGGAAAAATTCTCTAACCTCTTTAAACATCTACTATTATCATCTTAAAATACTGAAGTTATTAGTACTCAGTGAGATGACGGATGAGAAGTATATACCACAGTGTCTGCCCACAAACAGTGAAAAGATCCTATTGGAGCATTCATCATTTGGTTCAATTTAAAGAAGTCACGTTTCTAAATTTAGGGATTTATTAATCATCTGAATTAAGATTCTCTCTTATGAGACTACCTTTCTCATGGACACAACAACAGGTTATTATTTATTCACTTCATGTTGAATATCACATCATTGATGATTGGTAAATCGAGAACATGATTAAATGGGAATGGTGAGAATGAGCGTCCTAGCCTTGTTCTTGATCTGAGGAAATAATTTTGTCTTTCACCATTAAGTATGTAAGTTTAATGTAGACTCCCCTTTTTAGTTTATTGGTCACTCTAGAGATTATAATGCACATTCTTAAGATTTGTTATGTTTCTAAAATTACTATTTTTTTTGGAAAATTTTTGGAATACCTTATTAATTTTTAACCCTTTCTCTTTAAAAGTTATTTTACAAAACTATATACTTAAAACCCCAAAATATTATTATTGTTGTTTTACCAGCAGTATTTATTTAGACTAATTCAGATTAATCAATATAACCTGTGTTATACCTCTACATTTCCCTGGAGAGTACTATTTAGTATTTAGTATTTTTCTTAACTTGGATCTTTCAATATCACGTCTCTCAATTTTGATGTAAAATTGTTATAATACAGTTATCCCCATTCAGTGGTTTGAAGACATCGTTCTATAGTCTTCCAGCTACAACGATTTCTGTTGAGAAGTCAGCAGTTTGTGTGCTATTCTGCTATTCATGAAGTAATATATGTCTATGTTTTACTTTGGTTTCACTTAATTTTTTTGTCTTTCATATTAATAAATTTTCTAGAATATTTATGGTTCTTATGATTTTATATGTATCTTGTGCAAGGTGTTTTTTTTTCTTTCTTTATTTTTTTTTTTTTGAGATGGAGTCTTGCTCTGTTGCTGCGTAGGCTGGAGTGCAGTGGTGCCATCTCAGCTCACTGCAACTTCTGCCTCCTGGGTTCAAGCCATTCTCCTACCTCAGCCTCCTGATTAGCTGGGACTACAGGCATGTGCCACCATGCCTGGCTAATTTTTGTATTTTTAGTAGGGATGGGGCTTCACCATGTTGGCCTGGCTGGTCTCAAACTCTTCACCTCAGGTGATCCACCCACTTTGGCCTCCCAGAGTGCTGGGATTACAGGCACGAGCCACCGCACCTGGCCTATAATGCTTCTTGAATCTATAGTTAATATATTTGGTTGATATCTTTTAAAAGTTATCTTCTTACTAACTTTGTAACTAATATCTTTCAACAGTTTTTGAAAATGGTTAGCAATTATGCCCAATACCTTTGTCTTCATTCCTTCCAATATGATAGGCCATTTTTCCATGTCGCTAAGTCCATTTTGTTTTTTACTTTATTTCATCTTTTTGAGACATCTCTTTCTCTTCAATCTCTGCATTTTATTTTGACTTACTTTTCAGTTTAATATTCTTCTTTTTATTTTATTTTTGTCTGCTGGTAATCTCATTCATTGTATATCTAATTTAGTTATTTTGTCATTTCTAGAGTTTTCATTTGGGCCTGTTTGATCATTTCTCCCTCTTGTCTTTTAAATAGTGAGGGCCTTCATTCTATGACTTCAAGGAAGTGAATTTGGCCATGTGAGCTTAGAGATGACCCCAAGCCTCAGATGAAAATGCAGCCCTGGCTCTCAGCCTGTAAGACTATTTGTAGAAGATCCAGATAAGAAGTCTCCAGACTTCTGATCTACAGGAACTTGGATGATATGTGCATGTGTTTTAAAGCTTCTAATTTTGTGGTGTTTAGTTGTAAAGCAACAGAAAACCAATACACTCACCATGTCAATCATAAGTATGATTAATAAATAGTGAAACTGAATAAATCTTAACAAGGCAGTCAAGTACTAGTAAAGAATATTTGCATTGCACAAAGGTAACTGCTTGCTAAGCCATGTTCCTTCAAGCGCTGCAGTAACTTTATGGGAGACCATTTTTAAAAAATCATCCATCCTGGTGCATAGCTTTTTTATAACAAACAAATTCCATAAAGCCCACCTGCCAATAAGGAAGAGCCATGCTAATATTTTAAGACAAACAGAAGGGAAGATATTGAGTTTCCTAGATAAGGAAATCCAAGATTTCAGGACTGTTACTATTCCTAATTCTGGAGAACAATGAGGAAAGAAAAGAAATAGAGAAGTTTCAGTTGTGCGACTCATCTCTTAAAAGGGAAGTCCAGATTTTTTTTCCCCAAATCTAATTGAAGCCACCCATAGCAGAAACCTTATTATTGTCCCAGAGAAAGTGTTTATAATTAACAATGTTCTGCTTCTCTTTCCAGATGCTAAAATAGCAATATCTTTTAATAATTATGCCTGTGATTTTTGAAATATTGTTATTTGTAGTTTCTGTCTGGTGGCCTCATTAAGTTAAATTACGTAACTTATATAACCTCCTTTTTTTGTCTCTCCAGACAGAAATACTGATTGCTTCTTTCCCCAGATGGCTGAGTAATCTCTATTTCACTTTGCTTAACATTGTATTGCATTTTTCGAATGGATATAAATGTAAATGGAGGTAATGATTATGAGAAAAGATGTTGCCTGAAAGATTTAAAACAAAAGAAGAAATATAGGCTTGGCATCCATATAGACAGAATAACACTGAAGTCACTAAAATCTAAGGAAATGACAGTTCAAATCTGCAGAAAAAATTGGAATTTAAAGGAGGGATGCCTAGTGTGCATTTGGTCTTCTTAAAGACTGAGGTCTGTAACTTCTGCAACTATGCCTTGGCAAACTTGTTCCTGAAAAACGATTATTTATTAGTGAAAATAAGTTTGAAGAACATTTCACAACAAATGGTGCTTTGATCAAACTAGCTCTTCACTCTGAAAATCTTTAGAAGGCTGAGCCAGACTCCTGCATCGATAAAATGATCGAATAAATAGATGTTAATATTAGTAGTAGCAGGGTGTGATTCCAGAGACTCTCACATAATTTTTGCAAGAGCATCCTGTTAAAAAAGAATGGCTCCTACTCATGTCTGTGGAAGAATATTATCTTCCGTAAAATTAAAAGGTTGACTGTAGGTTCATTAACAGCTTCATTAAAGGTCTGACACTAGCTTTAAATCCAAATAAAGACACCCTCAACTGCCTGAAAGTCAGAGTAATCAGTCTCACAATGAGAAAGCAAAATATCTAATTGCATCTTTAATGAAATGAATCATGTGACCCCTTATTCATCCTTGATAGTTACAAGTGCTAAGCAGGAAATCTGAACTAAGAAATAGAAACAAAAAAAGACAATGACAAGAGTATGACTTGAATACACTGCCTCCTTTTAGAAATCAGTGTTTTTGTATTCACTGGGTTGTAGGTATATCTGGAGCTAATGGGGGTGTGTGTGTGTGTATGTATATGTGTGTGTATGTATATGTGTGTGTGTGTCGGTATGTATGTCGGTGTGTATTTTTTTTTAAAGGGAGCTATATGGTTAGACCTAAAATATTATAATATATACCTCTTAGTTAAGTATTTATGTGCAATTTATATTATTACATAAAAAATTTATACTTGTGCAACTTACATTATATGAGAATTCCAGAATAAAGTTTAAGCAGTGTGGAAGTGTAAAGGGCAAGAATCCCCATTGGTCATTTAATGCTTTTTTTCTTAAAAAAATTTATCTCTTTTTTCTTTCTTTTTCTTTTCTTCCTTTTTTTTTTCTTTGTTACCTTCAAGTTCCTAGTGCAGCTCTAACCCATTCTTTTAAAATATGTATAACATGCTATGTGTGGTGGCCCATGCCTATAATCCCAGCACTTTGGGAGACCAAGACAAGAGGATCACTTGGGCCCAAGAGTTTGAGATTAGACTTGGTACCATAGTGATACCTCATTTGTACAAATAATAAAAAAATTAGCCAGGCATGGTGGAGCTCGGGCAATTGAGGCTGCAGTGACAGAGTGAGCAACAGAGTGAGACCCCATCTCAAAAAAAATAAAATAAAGTATTTGTAGCAGGCTTATTAGCTTTTGTCTTTTTTTTTTTTTTTTTTTTTTCCCTGAAACGAAGTCTCACTCTGTCACCCAGGCTGGAGTGCAGTGGCCCAATATCTGCTCACTGCAACATCTGCCTCTCTGGTTCAAACGATTCTCCTGCCTCAACCACCCGAGTAGCTGGGACTACAGGCACGCACCACCATGTCCGGCTAATTTTTGTATTTTTAGTAGAGATGGGGTTTTGCCATGTTGCCTAGGCTAGTCTTGAACTCCTAACCTCAGGTAATCCATTCGCCTCGGCCTCCCAAAGGACTGGGATTACAGGAGTGAGTCACTGCACCCGGCCCCATTAGGTTTTGTCTAATGTCTTTTTTTTCTTTCTTGTAGATTCTATACTTTGAAAGTATGTAGCCAATAATCTTGCACATAATTGCTTATTAGTTTAATGCAAATTATTCTATTTCATTTTTTGAGTATCCTAATCCTTTTATTTGTTGCATCTTCTACTTCTACTAATGGTATTGTATTTCATTACATATTTAAAAAAAATTTTCTGTGAGCTTATTTTTAAGCACACATTTTTTTTTCTTATAGGATTCTATATGATGTCTGTTTTTGAAGTATCATGCTAGAACAATTTCTACTTTGATTTTGTCCGGGGGCATCACTTGTTTGGAACGAGTTTTTAATAATGGTTTTTGACTTGGTATTTCTTTACAACAACAGGGTAGAGTATATTTGGACTCTAAACTCTGTGGAGTATGATTTCACTTGTCCATGGGATAATTTCTTTCTACTCAGATTGACGAGAAACATTAGATTTATTGTATACTTTTTTGGGTTCATATATCAAATTATTGATTTATTCTTTATCCAGAATTACATCCATCCAGCAGTCTTGATTTTTTCAGAGACTTAAGTTGTAACTCCATACTTCCTGTGTATCTGAGCCTTAATCTCCTATTCCTGGAGGAATTGAAGATTGAAACCTAAAATATATAGTGATCCTATGAGGTAGATACATTTATCATTCCATTTTACATTTGAGGAAACTGAGGTTTAGAGTTTACTTAAGGTACTTAAATCACATAGCTGGTAAGTAGTGAAACTAGAATTTGAGTCTAGAAAATCTAAATTCAGGTCTGGATTTATAATAACTCTGTAATACTGCCTTTGTATCTTCTCTTATCCTCTTGAATCTAAAATTATAATTTCAAAAAACCAGCTCCTGGATTCATTAATTTTTTGAAGGGTTTTTTGTGTCTCTATTTCCTTCAGTTCTGCTCTGATTTTAGTTATTTCTAGCCTTCTGCTAGCTTTTGAATGTGTTTGCTCTTGCTTTTCTAGTTCTTTTAATTGTGATGTTAGGGAGTCAATTTTGGATCTTTCCTGCTTTCTCTTGTGGGCATTTAGTGCTATAAATTTCCCTCTACACACTGCTTTGAATGTGTCCCAGAGATTCTGGTATGTTGTGTCTTTGTTCTCGTTGGTTTCAAAGAACATCTTTATTTCTGCCTTCATTTCATTATGTACCCAATAGTCATTCAGGAGCAGGTTGTTCAGTTTCCATGTAGTAGAGCGGTTTTGAGTGAGTTTCTTAATCCTGAGTTCTAGTTTGATTGCACTGTGGTCTGAGAGACAGTTTGTTATAATTTCTGTTCTTTTACATTTGCTGAGGAGAGCTTTACTTCCAACTATGTGGTCAATTTTGGAATAGGTGTGGTGTGGTGCTGAAAAAAATGTATATTCTGTTGACTTGGGGTGGAGAGTTCTGTAGATGTCTATTAGGTCCACTTTATGTAGAGCTGAGTTCAATTCCTGGATATCCTTGTTAACTTTCTGTCTCATTGATCTGTCTAATGCTGACAGTGGGGTGTTAAAATCTCCCATTATTATTGTGTGGGAGTTTAAGTCCCTTAGTAGGTCACTCAGGACTTGCTTTATGAATCTGGGTGCTCCTGTGTTGGGTGCATATATATTTAGGATAGTTAGCTCTTCTTGATGAATTGATCCCTTTACCATTATGTAATGGCCTTCTTTGTCTCTTTTGATCTTTGTTGGTTTAAAGTCTATTTTATCAGAGACTAGGATTGCAACCCCTGCCTTTTTTTGTTTTCCAGTTGCTTGATAGATCTTCCTCCATCCCTTTACTTTGAGTCTATGTGTGTCTCTGCATGTGAGATGGGTTTCCTGAATACAGCACACTGATGGGTCCTGACTCCTTATCCAGTTTGCCAGTCTGTGTCTTTTGAATGGAGCATTTAGCCCATTTACATTTAACGTTAATATTGTTATGTGTGAATCTGATCCTGTCATTATGATGTTAGTTGGTTATTTTGCTCGTTAGTTGCTATAGTTTCTTCCTAGTCTCGATGGTCTTTACAATTTGGCATGTTTTTGCAGTGGCTGGTACCGGTTGTTCCTTTCCATGTTTAGTGCTTCCTTCAGGAGCTCTTTTAGGGCAGGCCTGGTGGTGACAAAATCACTCAGCGTTTGCTTGTCTGTAAAGTGTTTTATTTCTCCTTCACTTATGAAGCTTAGTTTGGCGGGATAGGAGATTCTGGGTTGAAAATTCTTTTCTTTAAGAATGTTGAATATCGGCCCCCACTCTCTTCTGGCTTGTAGAGTTTCTGTTGAGAGATCAGCTGTTAGTCTGATGGGCTTCCCTTTGTGGGTAACCCGACCTTTCTCTCTGGCTGCCCTTAACATTTTTTCTTTCATTTCAACTTTGGTGAATCTGACAATAATGTGTCTTGGAGTTGCCCTTCTCGAGGAGTATCTTTGTGGCGTTCTCTGTATTTCCTGAATCTGAATGCTGGCCTGCCTTGCTAGATTGGGGAAGTTCTCCTGGATAATATCTTGCAGAGTGTTTTCCAACTTGGTTCCATTCTCCCCATCATTTTCAGGTACACCAATCAGACGTAGGTTTGGTCTTTTCACATAGTCCCAAATTTCTTGGAGGCTTTGTTCATTTCTTTTTATCCTTTTTTCTCTAAATTGATGGACCGCTAGCAAGACTAATAAAGAAGAAAAGAGAGAAGAATCAAATAGATGCAATAAAAAACGAAAAAGGGGATATCACCACCAATCCCACAGAAATACAATCTACCATCAGAGAATACTACAAACACCTCTATGCAAATAAACTAGAAAATCTAGAAGAAATGGATAAATTCCTCGACAAATACACCCTCCCAAGACTAAACCAGGAAGAAATTGAATCTCTGAATAGACCAATAACAGGTTCTGAAATTGTGGCAATAATCAATAGCTTACCAACCAAAAAGAGTCCAGGACCTGATGGATTCACAGCCGAATTCTACCAGAGGTACAAGGAGGAACTGGTACCATTCCTTCTGAAACTATTCCAATCGATAGAAAAAGAGGGAATCCTCCCTAACACATTTTATGAAGCCAGCATCGTCCTGATACCAAAACCTGGCAGAGACATAACCAAAAAAGAGAATTTCAGACCAATATCCTTGATGAACATTGATGCAAAAATCCTCAATAAAATACTGGCAAACCGAATCCAGCAGCACATCAAAAAGCTTATCCACCATGATCAAGTGGGCTTCATCCCTGGGATGCAAGGCTGGTTCAACATACGCAAATCAATAAATGTAATCCAACATATAAACAGAACCAAAGACAAAAACCACATGATTATCTCAATAGATGCAGAAGAGGCCTTTGACAAAATTCAACAACCCTTCATGCTAAAAACTCTCAATAAATTAGGTATTGATGGGACGTATCTCAAAATAATAAGAGCTATCTACGACAAACCCACAGCCAATATCATACTGAATGGGCAAAAACTGGAAGCATTCCCTCTGAAAACTGGCACAAGACAGGGATGCCCTCTCTCACCGCTCCTGTTCAACATAGTGCTGGAAGTTCTGGCCAGAGCAATCAGGCAGGAGAAGGAAATAAAAGGTATTCAATTAGGAAAAGAGGAAGTCAAATTGTCCCTGTTTGCAGATGACATGATTGTATATCTAGAAAACCCCACTGTCTCAGCCCAAAATCTCCTTAAGCTGATTAGCAACTTCAGCGAAGTCTCAGGATACAAAATTAATGTACAAAAATCACAAGCATTCTTATACACCAATAACAGACAAACAGAGAGCCAAATCATGAGTGAACTCCCATTCACAATTGCTTCAAAGAGAATAAAATACCTAGGAATCCAACTTACAAGGGATGTGAAGGACCTCTTCAAGGAGAACTACAAACCACTGCTCAATGAAATAAAAGAGGATACAAACAAATGGAAGAACATTCCATGCTCATGGGTTGGAAGAATCAATATCGTGAAAATGGCCATACTGCCCAAGGTAATTTATAGATTCAATGCCATCCCCATCAAGCTACCAATGACTTTCTTCACAGAATTGGAAAAAACTACTTTAAAGTTCATATGGAACCAAAAAAGAGCCCGCATCGCCAAGTCAATCCTAAGCCAAAAGAACAAAGCTGGAGGCATCACGCTACCTGACTTTAAACTATACTACAAGGCTACAGTAACCAAAACAGCATGGTACTGGTACCACAACAGAGACATAGATCAATGGAACAGAACAGAGCCCTCAGAAATGATGCCGCATAGCTACAACTATCTGATCTTTGACAAACCTGACAAAAACAAGAAATGGGGAAAGGATTCCCTATTTAATAAATGGTGCTGGGAAAACTGGCTAGCCATATGTAGAAAGCTGCAACTGGATCCCTTCCTTACACCTTATACAAAAATTAATTCAAGATGGATTAAAGACTTATATGTTAGACCTAAAACCATTAAAATCCTACAAGAAAACCTAGGCAATACCATTCAGGACATAGGCGTGGGCAAGGACTTCATGTCTAAAACACCAAAAGCAATGGCAACAAAAGCCAAAATCGACAAATGGGATCTCATTAAACTAAAGAGCTTCTGCACAGCAAAAGAAACTATCATCAGAATTAACAGGCAACCTACAGAATGGGAGAAAATTTTTGCAACCTACTCATCTGACAAAGGGCTAATATCCAGAATCTATAATGAACTCAAACAAATTTACAAGAAAAAAACAAACAACCCCATCAAAAAGTGGGCAGAGGACATGAACAGACACTTCTCAAAAGAAGACATTTATGCAGCCAGAAAACACATGAAGAAATGCTCATCATCACTGGCCATCAGAGAAATGCAAATCAAAACCACAGTGAGATACCATCTCACACCAGTTAGAATGGCCATCATTAAAAAATCAGGAAACAACAGGTGCTGGAGAGGATGTGGAGAAATAGGAACACTTTTACACTGTTGGTGGGACTGTAAACTAGTTCAACCATTGTGGAAGTCAGTGTGGCGATTCCTCAGGGATCTCGAACTAGAAATACCATTTGACCCAGCCATCCCATTACTGGGTATATACCCAAAGGACTATAAATCATGCTGCTATAAAGACACATGCACACGTATGTTTATTGCGGCACTATTCACAATAGCAAAGACTTGGAACCAACCCAAATGTCCAACAACAATAGACTGGATTAAGAAAATGTGGCACATATACACCATGGAATACTATGCAGCCATAAAAAATGATGAGTTCGTGTCCTTTGTAGGGACATGGATGAAACTGGAAAACATCATTCTCAGTAAACTATTGCAAGGACAAAAAACCAAACACCGCATGTTCTCACTCATAGGTGGGAATTGAACAATGAGAACTCATGGACACAGGAAGGTGAACATCACACTCCGGGGACTGTTGTGGGGTGGGGGGAGGGGGGAGGGACAGCATTAGGAGATACACCTAATGCTAAATGATGAGTTAATGGGTGCAGGAAATCAACATGGCACATGGATACATATGTAACAAACCTGCACATTGTGCACATGTACCCTAAAACCCTAAAGTATAATAAAAAAAAAAAAAAAAGAAAAAAAAAAATAAAATAAAATAAAATTATAATTTCAGTGTTCAGTAAGCATACCACCACCATTTTAGATAGACTTTTGTACACTATAAGAATAACATATCTAAACAATTTCAATAAAAAGAAAAGCCAAAACCTATTTATTTTCAATTAACTCTTGATTATCTATCAACTGACCGTCAGTGGTATCAAGGTCTATTTTTTTCCCTTGTCTGGACTGGGGCAGAGCCATTTTGGGGATGGTCAAATGAAAAGGAATTCAAAGCAGTGTCACAGGTCTCCGAATGTATGTCTCCTATCAAATAATGGTAATTCTAGCATTAAAACTATTGGATCAGGAACTATACTTAGAGTACAGTCAAATAATATATTTCAATAACTCTTTTCCACATGAATAAAGCAAAACTTGAGAATATTAAGTGACTTCATAAATTTGTGCAACTAGTAAGTAGGGGTTCCAATAATCAAATCTTATGTAGTATTCAATTACTTAATTCAATAAGTACTTATTAAGAACCTATCAAACGTCAAGGACATTTCTATGTAAATGAAACTGACAAAATTTCTTGCCCTTTTAGAGTTTACCTTTTATCGGAGATATATAAGTGGATAAGTTAAATGTATTTTATGTCCACTAGCAATAAATTCTGTGAAAAAAAACATGTAAAATGGAAAATGAGAATAGGGAGAGTTTGAAGAAAGGTGGGATGGAGGTGTGTAGGTTACAATTTTAAATAAGCTGGTCAGGAAAGTACTCCCCAAGAATTGAAGGAAGTGAGAGAATGAAGCATGTGGGCGTCTCTGTCTTTGATGGTTTGTGTGTAAACTTGGCTAGGGTATGGTGCCAAGTTGCTTTTTTAAACACCAGTCTAGATATTGTTGTGAAATTTGTGTTTGTTTTTAGATGTGATTATTTTTTAAATCAGTAGACATATGTAAAGCAGATTAACTATCATAATGTGGATGGACCTTAGCCAATCAGTTAAAGGCCTTTAGAGAAAAAACTGTGCTCCCCTGAATAAGAAGGAATTCTGTCTCCAGACCGCAACATAGAAATTCTGCTTGTCTCCAACCTACGAACTTAAAGACTGCAGCATCAACTTTTTTTTAGAATTTCCAGCCTGTCCTATGAGCATCAGACTTTCCTGCCTTCCAAATGACTTGAGACATTTCCTTCAAATAAATCTCTTATCTATTATCTATCTATCTGTCTGTCTATCTATCTATCTATCTATCTATCTATCTATCTATCTATCTATCTATCATCTCTCTATCCTAATGGTTCTTTTTTCTGTTTTTCAGAATCCTAATACAGTACTGCTATGGCCTGAAATATGTCCCTCAAAATTCATTTGTTGAAATTTAATGGCCAATGATGATAGTGTTAAGAAGTGGATTCTTTAGAAGGTAATTAAATCATGAGTGTAGGACACTCATGGGAAGGATTAAAGCCCATATAAAAGGGCTTGAGAGAGTGTGCTCACGGCCATCTTGGTGAGGTCTTCATCGTACACCTAACGCTGACACCTTGATCATGTGCTTCCCAGCCTCCAAAGCTGTATTATTTGTAAATTACCCAGTCTCAGGTCTATTTTTATAGCAGCACAAATGAACTAAGATATTTTGTTCAATTGATTCACTCAATAATATCTTATTTTTTAGGTTTAATAGGTGTGAGCTGCCATATTAAGGACTCGTAATGCAATGTTGAACAAAAAAGCGACATGAACCTTGACCACATGGATTTTCAAAATAACAATGAGGACAGACAGAATAAATAAGATAATCATAAAAGAATAAAATATTAAGACTGTGACAAGTGTTTGAAGGAAAGGAATTGCTGTCATTAGGGTAAAGGATAGATATAGCTTGCTCTAACTGTGGACAGTGGTAGATCAGGGAAAGTTTCCCTTCAAAGTACAATCTGAGCTCATATCTGAAGGAAGAATCGAGCTAAATTAAGACTATTGAGAGCTAGGGTTTGGATCATGATGCTAAGACTCAGAAATAAAGTATGTTTCAGGTATAGAAATATAAGAAAAATATGATGATCAAATGATCATCTGTCATATGATAATCAAAATATATGCAAAAGTCATTGGCAGGAGGACCTATGACTTGAGAAGCAGAATGAAGGCATGTGTGTCTAAAACCAGAGGTCAAGGAGCAATGTGGTATGAAATAGGATTTATAAGGGTGAATAAAGGCCAGAGCAGGCGGGGTCAGTACCTTTATTGCTACTGACTTATGGTTGGGTAGTTGCTATGGGCCAAATGTTGGCATGTCCCCAAAATGTAACTTAACTGCCAATGTGTTAGTGTTAAGAGGAAGGGCCTTTAGGAGGTGAAGTCATGAGCAAAAAGCACTCATGAATGGCATTAGTGCCCTTATAAAAGGAATACAAAGGAACCGTTTGCTTCTTTTGCTGCCTTCCATCCTGTGAAGGCACAAGAGGAAGGCACTATTTTGATAGCAGAGAGCACGTCCGCACTAGACACTGAATCTGCTGGCGCCTTGATCTTGAATTTCCCAGCCTCCAAAACTGTGAGAAATAAATTTCTGTTGCTTACAACTAACCCAGTCTAAGTATTTTGTTGTAGCAGCAGGAATAGACTAAGACAATAATCTACTAACATTGTCAAAATATGTTCACCTGTAGTTTTCTTATTTTATTTTCATACCATCCATGTGATACAGATAGTTTAAACTAGAGTTGACAGATGGAGTCACAGGTTCAATTTAATGCCCAAGGTCCCAAAACAAGTTAATGTTGGAATGGGGAACCAAATATTATGAATTCCATGCTGGGTAAATTATCCCAGGCCATGCTGAAAATTTAATTTGATTTCCAGATCTCTTCCTTCTTACTTGATTTTTGGCAATGATATTTGATTGTGCATCTGAAACCAAATAGCAAGTACATGAAATTGGTGTAGTTTTGTAGGCTAGAGATTTCAGACCCTTGTCTTTTTGTCTGGTACTTTGGGTTTAATATTAAACCACTATCAATAGAAACTGCAGCAATTTTTACTGATATGCTGAAACCAAAATTTTTAAATAATTATATATTTTTTCAGTTCTTTATTTTATTTTAAATTATTGTTGTATTTAATACAACTATGAGACTCAAGGGGCTTGATTATACTCTGTAACTGTGAATCTCTCTTTATATATTTATTTATGTAAATGTTCCAATGAGATTGCCTTCACACAATGTGATAAATGCCATATACATGAAATGTCTTCAAAAACTAAGAAATATTTGTGGGAATTCTTTGAAAGTATTTAACAAGACCAACTTGTGCTGGTTCAATATTATCCTTTTGTGATAAAAGTGATTCCGAACCTAAGCTCTAAGAATCATTCCTCTGCAAGTCCAACATTATATGCTAGCTCTAATTTAGCACGGGAGGTAGATTTATAGGGGAATTGTGTATGGCATTATAGGGAAATTTCTCACTCACTTAGTATCAACTAGAAAGTTTTCCAAAATACAATCAATACTCATAAATGCTTACATACACAGTACACGTTTGGCTCAATTGAATGCACATTCCTGTCAAACAGAGAATTCCCAGAATAAAATAAAGCAATAATACCAAGACCAATTATGCCACGGGGGCTTTAATATCTCAGAAAACTTTCAGACACATATTTCTATAATTTAATAATTATTAACACGATTTAAAATTCATATATTCATATTGAGTATTTCTAAAATAACTTTAAATAGTATTTGTTCTTTAAATACATGTAATACTTTGTGTTAAAAAATAATAAAATGTATATTTTACAAATCTCTAGCCCTTCTTTTGCTCAATAATATTTTCATAGGAATTATTTTATTTGAGGTGGTGCTTTGTGATTATTTTGTTCTACTTCCCTGTACCTTTTAATAGTACCTCTCAGCACTAATAAATAGCCATTTCATTTGGTGTTTTTAAAATTTGATATATAAAACCTTACAACAAATTCCAGTCCCAACCCACTCCTAATTATATCCCTAAATATTTCAATTTATTTGATGGCCAGAATTTCTTGGAATACTAGTTACATAATTCTGTGTGGCAAATAGGGGAGTAGTCAGGAAAGTATCTCTTAATACCTGTTGTCCTATTTTTAAAGTGGTCTGTAACAGGTCTTAAGCGACAAGAAATGGAAATACCTTCATTCTATAGATAGAGACATGAGGGACTTAACAAAAACTTTTAACCAAAAGATTAAAAGAAAAAAAAGCAGAGATAGGCTAGTCATGGCAGTTTTATAAATGCTCTGTACTTAAACATGCTAATTAGAGATATACATCAAATGTGTTTTAGTATTAGTGAAGGGGTTATGAATGTATAGGTTAATGAAGACATAAAAACAGCTTGTTATAACAAAAAAGGGTGCAGTGAACATCTCTTTTCATAGGGGTATAGACAGCATTTTGGGAAATACACAGAAGATGCAATACGAAAACTTTCATTGTTAGAGTATGTGGTTGCAGACATAAGCAGCAAGGACAGCACCCCAGCACCCCACCCCAAGGAATGTCATGTGATCATCCGGTGACGGTCAGGCAGTTGCTAAACTGTCTCTCTGAAATGATAATTTGTTGCAGCTGGCATCAGGGGAAGACAATATTTCAAGAGAGAAAAAATACCCAGAGTTGGTGATCAGCAGTTTCCCAATAAGATCTCAGGAGTTGGGTGAGCAGGCTCAAGCATGTGTACTGAGAGGCAAAATGGCAAATGTATGACTTTCCTCTGGAGGCATTGGACTGGTACAGGAAAATCACCCCTAGAGAACACGTGCACAACCTCAGTAAATACAATATGCATGTAGTCACCTTCCCAAGTGCTGACTGACACTGGGCTTGGGTCAGGTGAGCAACAGCCTGCCTCAAGGGAGGAGAAACACAAATCCCAGAACCAAGCCAATTATAAAAATCCCAAGCCAAAGGCTGGATGGGGCACTTGTATCTCTCCAGTTACCAGCATGGCCCTTCTTCAAAGTGCATAAAACAGCCTTTGCAAAAATCGTAACTGAGGAAATTATGACAGTGAAAGAGATCAGACCTAACCAACCCATCTTGCTTCTAACCTCTAAGTTGTCTTGGTTCATTCCTGGGCATAGGCCGAATTACCCTTGGGAAGGAATTTATGGATTAATCTCTGAAACAAAATTGATAATAGCTCTTTCCTGAAAAAAATAAAACCTTTCTTGCTGGGGGATGAGCCTGGCTTTGTAGGACTAACAAATTAGCTAGAAGGTTAGAGGTTATGGTTTAGGGGCCACGCAGCCTCTGGCTGCAAAAGTCTGAACCTCTGCAAATTGCTCCTGGGACTAACATCACTGTTGTAAAACCTAAAATCAGTACTTATTTTGCAAGACCCTGCATTGTGATGCAGCAGATGACACCACCCAGACCAATAATCTGGCTCAACCAGTTCTGCAATCCCACCCAGGAACAGAAGTGAGCAAGAAGATATCACTTCAACACCTTATGATTTCATTCTCAACCCAACCAATCAGCACTCCCTACTTCCCAAGTCAATATCTGCTAAATTATCCTTAAAAACTTCAGTCCCTGAGTTATCAGGGAGACTGATTTGAGTCATGATAAAACTCTCGTCTCCCGCACAGCCGGCTCTGTGTGAATTACTCTTTCTCCATTGCAATTCCTCTGTCTTGATAAATTGGCTCTGTCTAGGCAGTGGGCCAGATGAACCCATTGAGTGGTTACATGTACTTCGTTCCCTTTTGCTCTTGCTCTAAAATTTGCCTCAGTCTCTCCCTCTGCCTTAAACCTATTTCTGCCCCTCGGCCAAATTCTTTCCTTCAAAGAAGCAAGCATTCAAGTTTGCTGCAGACTCGTATGGATTCACTGCTGGTTACATCATCATTGAAATAAAAATTTAGTTTCTATTAAAATTTAAAACATCTGCTCTGCAGAAGACACTGTCAAGACAATCAAAACACAAATAGATTAGAAAAAATATTTTTGCAAAATACATATCTCAGAAAAATAATTTGTATTCAAAAATACAAAGAACATTTAAATCTCAACATTATGTAAACAAAAACTCAATTAAAAAGAGCAAAATATCTGAACCGACGGTTCACCAAAAAAGGTGTAAAGAGAACACATAAGCATATAATTTTTTACATCATTTGTCTTTAGATAATTACAAATTACAACAATAAAAAGGTACCACTGTAGGTTGAAAAGAATGTCTAAAAACCAAAAATTCTTATTATATCAATTGCTTACAGTCACTCTCATTCATTGCTGGTGAGAATGCAAAATATTATAATCACTTTGGAAGACAGTTCAGCAGTTTCCTACAAGGCTAAACATAGTACTACCATACAATACAGCAATCATGCTCCCAGGTATTTACCCAATTGATTTGAAAATGTTTTTCTGGCTGGGCGCAGTGGCTCATACCTGTAATCCCAGGATTTGAGAGGCCGAGGCAGGTGGATAACAAGGTTAGGAGATCGAGACCTTCTTGGTAACATGGTGAAACCCTGTCTCTACCAAAAATACAAAAAATTAGCCAGGTATAGTGGCATGTGCCTGTAGTCCCAGGTACTTGGTAGGCTGAGGCAGGAGAATCACTTGAACCTGGGAGGCGGAGGTTGCAGTGAGCCGAGATCGCACCACTGAACTCCAGACTGGGTGACAGAGCGAGACTCCATCTCAAAAAAAAAAAAAAAAAGTGTTTTTCTGTGCAAAAATATGCATATGGATGTATATAGCACCTTTTTTTCCCCATGATCATTAAAAACTGAAAGCAACCAAGATATATTTCAATAAGTGAATTTTTATAAACACACTGTGGTATATCTGTAATGCCTAAGGTTCTTGCTTAGCCATGCCAAAAATTTGGTGTGGTGGCTGACCGTGGCAAGTGATTAGAGACACAGAAGGAGAGTGAGAAAAAGCTGTAAGCTTTGTTAAGCAGAGTGAAAGTACAAAGCTTCCACAGCGTGGAAGGGGTCCCGAATGGGTAGCCACTGTTGGTTTTGGGTGATTGCCTTTTAAACTTTTTAAGGCGGGAGATACGTGATGCGAGAAGCTTGTTACAAGAGCGAGAAACAAAGGCAGTAAATTATTTTGTGACCTGTCTTAGATTTTGAGGAAAACCTGAATTGCAATTTAGGTTTTATCTACTTTATGACTTTGCAGCGGCATGGTAAAGGAGATAAGATCTTACAGGACTTCACAAAGTATGTTTACAAGGAATTGGAATTGGGAGTATAGATAAGGTCCACTGGTCACAGAAAAACAGGCAGTTAACATTCCTTTTACTTTAGTTTCGGGGGAGGGGGAAAGGAGAGAGGACATAGGGAAACTTACAGCAAAATTTTCACTGTTTATAGCTTTCTTGGGGGAGAAAACACATGCACAAATCCTGGTGTTAGGAATATTTTAAGCATGTATCTTCAATATTATTCATCCAGGACTGAAGTAAGTCCTGATGCAGGAAATGAGTGAGTTTCACAGCTTTCTGAGCCCCTGCTCGACCCAGGAAGCCCAGCTGGCACCTCCTCTCAGTCCCACCTCTAAACAGGACACCCCAACTGCTGTTGGGAACTGGGCGACAGTCATCCTGGCTACTTCCTGCTGGTTAGGGGCGAAGAAGGGGCCTTGCAGTTTGGTGTCCTCCAGAGGGGAACGTACTAGGCTAATCGGGGGACCAGTGGGTCGATCCACGGGTCGTCGGTAGAAGCCATGAGTTGAGCTCATTTGAAGTTCCATTTGTAAAATCATTTGTAGCTTGATGGCTTCAATCCTGGAGGGAACAAATTTGACAAAGAGGTTAAAAATGCAAGGCCCAAAGGCGTGTAATAGTAGGATGGCTGTCACAGGTCCTAGAAAGGGGAGGAGCAAAGGTATCCATTGGTTAAACATATTCCAGGGTCCTGAGTGTTCAAGCTCCTTTTTCCTACTTTCTATCCGTTCTTTTATTGTTTTGACCTTTGCAGTAATGATTCCCAACTGGTTAACGAAATAGCAACATGAACTGGGAGTTAGAGTGCAGGGGAATGCAGAAGAAGACATCTTCGAGGTCCAAAACAGTGAACAACAATAAAAAGGTACCACTGTAGGTTCTTCCTCTGGTATTTGAGAGAGCAGTGTATAAGGGTTGGGTACAGCAGGATATAAATGAATTACTGCCTCATTGATGATTCTGAGGTCTTGCACTAGTATCCACTGACCATTTGGTTTTTGTATTCCTAGGATTGGGGAGTTGCAAGGACTGCTGCATTTTGTTACTAATCCTTGAGTTTTTAAATGTCTAACAATATCCCATAATCCTTTGTGAGCTTCAGGCCTTAAGGGATATTGCCTTTGAAAAGGAAAAGTGGTGGGGTCTTTTAGCCTGATTTGAACTGGATGGGCATTCTTTGCCCTTCCGAATTGTCCTTCCAAGGCCTAGACTTCAGAGTTGATTCCTTCTTCAAGGAGGGTACAACAAATGGGTAATTTGTTCCCCATATTCATGTAGATAGTAGCCCCAGCTTTGGCTAATATGTCCCTCCCTAATAAGGGTGTGGGACTTTTGGCATAACAAGAAAGGCATGTGAAAAGAGCAAAGCCTCCTAATTGCAGCTGAGGAGGCGAGAGAAATACCTGGTTACAGTGTGTCCTAAGATTCCATGGATAGTAACGGACCTTGAGGACAGTTGTTCAGGACAGGAGATTAAAACTGAGAAGGCCACGCCAGTGTCCAGGAGGAAGTCCACTTCCTGGCCCTCAGTGGTCAGACTTACCCGTGGCTCTGTGAGGGTGATGGCATGAGCTGGCACTTGCCCTGGGCACCCTCAGTCCTGTTGCTGAATCATCTGGTTGGGTGCTTCTGGCCTAGAGGGCCTTCGTCCTCTGGGGCAGTGCACCTTCCAGTGATTGCCTTGGCATATTGGACATGGGCAAGGGAGCAGTTTGTTTCTGGTTGGACAGTCTTTCTTAAAGTGTCCTTGCAAACCGCACTGATAACAAGCCCTACTAGGCAATTGGCCTGCTCCTCTTTTGGTTCCCTCTGAGCCACCAAGGTCTGCCTGTCTGAGGGCCATGACTAAGGCTGCAGCCTTTCTCTTATCTCGCTTTTCCCTTTCAGCATGTTCCTCTTGGTCCCTGTTACAGAACACCGAGGTTGCCAGGTTTAATAATGCCTCCAAATTTTGTTCTGGGCCTAAGGCAGACTTTTGGAGTTTTCTCCTAATATCGGCTGCTGCTTGGGTGATAAATTTATCCTTTAGAATAAGTTGGCCTTCCAGGGAATCCGGAGTTAAGGAGGTGAGCTTTCTTAGGGCCTCCCTTAGCCTTTCTAGAAAAGCGGAATTTTCCTCTTTTCCCTGTGTAATTGTGGATATCATTGAGTAGTTCATAGGCTTTTTCCTGGTCTTCCTCAACCCTTCTAAAATGCAAGTTAGCAAATGCCTGTGGCTCCAATCTCCATGATCTGAGTCAGTATCTTAATGAGGGTCTACAGTGGGGACTGCCTGTTGCCCTGTGGAGAATTTTTCCCTCTACTCCAGGGCCATTCAATCGTTTACCTGGCTAAGGTACCACAGATCCCCAAATTGCTGGGCTACTGTTAAAGCTGCTTCCTTTTCAGCAGGACTTAAGGTCTGATCAAGAAATAACAACATATTTCTCCATGTTAGATCAAAGGACTGCCCCAATCCTTACAGGACATCTGTATAGTTATCAGGATCATCCAAGAAGTTCCCTAAATCTGCCTTTATTTGTTTTAAATCTGAGAGTTAGAAGGGGGCATGCATGTGAATGGGCCCAAATTCTCCTCCTACTGCTTGTAAGCGACATAGTTTGGGTGCCTGGCTCACAGAGTTTATGTTTTCTTTTTGGTGTGCTTTTAACACTTCGGTGGGGCCAGATGGAGGAGAGTCAGTGGGGGAGGAGAGTGTGGCTGAGGGAAGAGGCCCTGAGTATGGAGGCAATTGTGGGCCTCTGTCATTTGGGCAAAGCTTGCAGGCTTGGCACAGGGCAGTATTGTCATGAAGGGCAGAGAAAGCCTGTACATAAGGGACTTCACTCCATTTACCTCCCTGTTTACAGAAAAGATCTAGTTGTAGAAGGGTGTTATAATTAATATTTCCCTCATGGGGCCAAGTTTCTCCATTTTGTAAGGAACACTGTGGCCAGGCAGTGGTACAGAAGACAATCAGCCACTTCTTTTTTAAGGTTTCAGGGTTGAATTTGTCCTAGTTATTCAGGATACATCTTAAGGAAGTGTCTGGTTTTGAAGGTGTGGTGCCATCTGGAATTTTAAACACAGGGATGCCCGCACCTCTGGTTAGTCCTGGGACTCGTTTTCCCTTAGGGCATCCCCTAAGGGTCAGGTCCAATTGTGCTCAAATCTCATGGCCAATTTTCCTGAGCTCTCCATGTACCAGATTTAACCATGCTTGCTGGTGGGATGGAAACTTCCCTTTTCCCCTGCCGTGCACCCATTAACCAGTAAATGGGGCATAAGGACTGTTGGATTTATTGTGGTCCTTCTGCCAACATGTCCTACCTGTTCCAGAATGACAAGGCCTGGGTTGGGGGCACCACTGATGCTTGCCTGCTAAGGCCCAATTTATGTGGGCCTGGCCATAAAACTGTCCTTCAAGTAGAAAGCTCTGAATTAGTGACAGGAGGCTTAGCAAGCTTAAAGGGGGTGGTGGATGTCCTCTAGGCCAGGGCTGAGGGAACAGCTGCTGTACTTTAGCTTTCTGTTCCCACTTGCCATCAAAGGAGTAAGCCCTGCTCTCAAGGCGGTACCAGTATCCTGTATCCCAACTGACTATATTTCTTCCATCCAATAGCAATTATTGAATAGTGGAAACAATTCAATGGCTCTAAGACCTGTGCCTATGCACCACATACCGTACTTGAGAGGCCCCAAGGAAGGGGAAAGTTTATCTGGGGAGCAGTGGAGAAAATGCGCTAAGGCTTCTAGTATCCACATGAAAATTACAGACCTGTCTTTAAATTGTCCTGTTGTGGGGGACCATACACTATGGTGGGGAACTGGCCCTTCAAAATAGCCATCAAATGGCAACACCTGCCTAAACCCTGGAAGGCACCATGAACAAGGATCTTCTGGGCACCACCCCAAGAATTTAAAACTTCTAAATAGGGAATCTTGATCCTGCCTGGTGGGAATAACTTTGCTTACAAGATGAAGAAAGAAGTTTAACCGGCAGACAATAGGACCCAGGAAGTGGGAGTCAGAATATGTGGCTGTCTCACGCTCAGCAGTCCATGCAGGGGGAGCCTCTGGTGGGGCCATGGTCTCAACCAGGATATCTGGGAAACCAAGATGTCTGCTGAGCACTCCCTGGTGTACTTCGGGGCCACCACAGAAAGCAAAAAGAGTTAGAACTGGTTCCAGACAAACCAATGCTCCCAGCCCCAAAGGGTTGGGAGTTGTTAGAGAACCCTTTCCAAGACAGCCTGACACGTGTGTCTTTAGTCCGGTGGCCACACTAATTGCTTTAAGTGGCCCACAGGTGCCCGGTATTTAGCCTCCTAATTCTAAGGAAGGACAGGACAGAATGGCGAGCAAAAGAGGTCCAATCATACTCACTGTGTGACGATCTAGATGCCTTTCCTGGAGTCTCCTGTCTGGCTTGCCAAGATGTAACGCCTAAGGTTCTTGCCTAGCCACACCAAAGAATTGGTGTGGAAGCTGACCGCAGTGAATGAAAGAGACATGGACTGAGTGTGAGAAAAAGCTGTAAGCTTTGTTAAGCAGAGTGAAAGTACAAAGCTTCCACAGCGTGGAAGGGGTCCCGAATGGGTAGCCACTGTTGGTTTTGGGTGATTGCCTTTTAAACTCTTTAAGGCAGGAGATACGTGAAGTGGGAAGCTTGTTACAGGAGCAAGAAACAAAGGCAGTAAATTATTTTGTGAAGTGTCTTAGATTTTGAGGAAAACTGGAATTGCAACTTAGGTTTTATCTACTTTATGACCTTGCAGCAGCATGGCAAAGGAGACAGGATCTTACAGGACTTTACAAAGTATGTTTACAAGGAATTGGAATTGGGAGTATAGATAAGGTCCACTGGTCACAGAAAAACAGGCAGTTAACATTCCTTTTACTTTAGTTTCACAGCAGGGGGAAGGGAGAGAGGGAGAGAGGACACAGGGAAACTTACAGCAAAATTTTCACTGTTTATAGCTTTCTTGGGGAAGAAAACACATGCACAAATCCTGGTGTTAGGAATATTTTAAGCATGTATCTTCAATATTATTCATCCAGGACTGAAGTAAGTCCTGATGCAGGAAATGAGTGAGTTTCACAGCTTTCTGAGCCCCTACTCGACCCAGGAAGGCCAGCTGGCACCTCCTCTCACATCCATACCATTGATTATGATTCAATAATAAAAAGAAGAAATAGGCCACAAGAAGACAAGAATAAATTACAAATGCTTATTGAAGCCAATCTGAAGAAGCTACATACTTTACTATTAAACTATGACATTTTGGAAATGGCAAAACTATAGAAATAGTAAAAAGATTAGTATTTTTCTAGGAGTTCTAGGAGAGGGGCAGTGGACTGAATGGGTGAAGCATAGAAGATTTTTTTTCTAGAGTGGTAAAGCTAATCTGTATGATAATATAATGGTACATAAACAACCCTATACATTTTCAAACCGTAGAACTTTACAACACAATGTAGGAGCCTTGATGGGTGCAAATTTTAAAAGTAATTTCTGGTTAGGCACGGTGGCTCACGTCTATAACCCCAGCATTTTGGGAGCCAAGGTGGATCACCTGAGGTCAGGAGTTCAAGGCCAGCCTGAGCAATCTGGTGAAACCCTGTCTATAATAAAAGTACAAAAATTAGCCAGGTGTAGTGTTGAGAGTCTGTAATCCCAGCTACTTGTTAGGCTGAGGCAGGAGAGTCGCTTGAACCCAGGAAGTGGAGATTGCAATGAGCCAAGATCGTGCCATTGCACTCCAGCCTGGGTAACAGACTGAGACTCTGTCTCAAAAAAAAAAAAAAAAAAGTAATTTCTGAGATTGGGATGTTTCAGTGTGGAATGCAGGAGTGACAACACAATCTCCTTCTGTTCAACATGTATGAAACAATCTCACTGAAGAAGGTGCTGGGGGTATGGTGTCAATCTAAGTAACTGGAAATGAGTATCATGTGTAAGATTAAAGGCAAAAGAAATCACATGAACACTGTAAATATTAAACTGTGTTCCATGGGGATACAGAGTCACAATTCTGAAACCATTATATATAGTTCAATTATAGCACATATATATATGCTATAATCATATATGTAAGATATATAATTATTCAATTATAGCACATATATGCTACAATTATATATAATTATATATTTGAACATAATATATACATATATAATTACATATTATATAAACATACATATAATTACATATGTATGTATAATACATACAATTATATATAATTGTAATATATAATACATATATAAAATATATTCAATTATAGCACATATATAATAATTATATGTGCTATGATTGAACAATTAAATACATAAATGGTGAACTGTGAGAGCCAGGTTTCTCATTTTTGGAATGTTAGTTTATAGGTAAACATTTAGTAGAGGCTAGAATAATTCATGTGATAATACAATTTTTAGAGTTAGGGGCCCACAAATAAACTCATGTTTAGTTCAATAGAGATAGTTTCACATAGACATGTTTATCGATATGTGTGCGTACATGGGTTAGTAGTCATACATATATTTCCTTGCTCTGTCAGTTGAGAACCCCAGAGGCAATGACATTCCAGTATCAGTGACCACACCAAGTGCCTAATCTTGGTTTTTAATATTATTCTTAAAAAAAAGAAGGAGGGAATCTGGAGAGAAATGGCTGATTCCAGGATTGAGAAAGAAAAGTTATTTAAGATGACCTTAAAAGAAGAAAGTGCTCAAATAAAAAATGAGCTCATAATAATGACAGTGTGTCAAAGGAACACAGGAGCCAACTAAAAGAGCTATCAATGGCCAAAGCTGAAACAGTTTCAGCAACAAAATATGTAATTGTACTATTCGATTATAAACAAAAGTATAAAATGAATATCCATGAGTGCATATTGATATAAATAATTGAATAAATAAATAAATGGAACAGAAGAGGCAAATTTGTGCAGAAGAATTACAAATAACTTATGTAGACGTTATGCTGCATTAGTATTGTGCGGGCTGCTTGTAGTGACCTCTTTCCAATGAGTACAGTAAGTAAAAGATATAAAAAGGAATAACTATTCAGTGGAGAAACATGACAAAGTACCTCAAGCAGGTGATGAAGGTCAACGTAAACAGTGATGTCATGTAAATATTATGTACCATTTGTATGTGATGGAATTGGTAATTTATCTCGGTCATCTTCTTCTCAAAAACCCATAACCCTAAAGTAATCATGAGAAAAATCAACAGACAAATCTCACATGAAGAATATTTTATAAAATACATGGCCATGATTCTTCATAGCTATCAATGTAATCAAAAACAGGAAAGGCCTGAAAAACCTCACAGTCAAGAGAAGACAAAGAACACACGATGGCTAAATGTAATGTGGCATCTGAGATGAGATCCTGAAACAGCAACAAAAAAAAATTAGGTAAAAAATAAGAAAACGTGAATGAAGTATGGATTTCAGTGAATAATAATGTGTCAATATTGGTTCATTAGCTATAACAGATGTACTACAGTAATGGAAGATGTAATGATAGGGAAAAGTGGATATGGAGAATGTGAGAACTCTCTGTACTATCTTTGTAATTTTTTGGTAAATCTAAAATTGCTCTACAATGAAAAGGTTTTATATTAATATAAAAAATGAGCTAGGACCTGAAGAATAAAAAGAACACAGAATATTCTAGGTAAATTTTTTCAGGCAGAGAAAATAATAACAATAAAGTATCTTAGATGAGCATAGTGTAGCAAATTCAAATAATAGAAATAAAATTAATTGGTCTGGAAAGATGGAAGTAATATAAATATCTCCAGGTATGTAGATGATTATGAAGAACTTAGCATATTTAACCAAACCACTGCAACCTTGCATGATGTTGCCATTTCTTAATATTCATTATGGGATCTCTTGTCATAACAGACAAAACTCTAGATTCTTGATTTTATATTTTAAGTTAATAGCATCCAAAAGTTTGATGACTCAATAAGCCATATTTGTTATGCCAGAATGAACAGATGGTCTAATGCTTCAAAAACATGATGGTTCACTTACACAGCATTCCCTGATGGCATAATTTATATTTCAATAATTTGGCAAGTTAATTGAGGAATAACTCAGAATTAACTATTTAGAAAATTAAATTAGCATCCAAATTGACACAGCAAAGTAAATCCTAAAAGAAATGAAAAGCAGTGTCTGAGAGGATCATAAAAAATGCTGACAAATGGGATTATGTAGCAGCTTTGCAGTTTCCTGTTATTTGGCAAGGAAAACCTAGAGGGCCATTTTTATGTCTGGGTCTAATAGTAGATATATAAAATTACATGGATCAAGAAGTAGGAAACAGCATAAATGTTTGATTCAACTCATTGTAAATAATTCTCTTCATTTTCTAAAAAATAGTAAAATTTTTATGTAATTTTAAACAAGTATAGCCTGGTATCATTGGGTAATGTGTCACAAATAGAAATTAATATTATTCTCAACAACTTGTAGTCTAGTTTCATGTGTTTTCTAGAATTGACATAATATGACTTGAACTCCTGATGTAATGCATCTTATGGTCTTGCTTATAGTTGTTCACAAGTTAATTTATTTGAAAACGTGTTAATAAAAATTCCGAAAAGGCAGAAGATGTGATTTGTAGAGTCTGAGAATAATATGACATGCTTACAAGCCAACAGATATTCTTCTGAGCTGGTACATATGGTTTATTAGGTTACTGGAGTAAAATACATTTTTTCTTTGTAATTTTATGCATTTAGTGAGATTATATAATTCATTCATTTCTATTTTTTTCCTAGTATTTTAAGTATTTTACTTTTTATGTATAGGTTCATATTGACATAAGAAGTAATAGTGGAATTCCAATTCTTTTTCCTACATTATTGTTCAGCTGCCTCATTATCATTTACTGGGCAATTCATACGTTCAAATAACCATGTAATGCTTCCTTTATTATGTAATCAGTGCCCCTCTCCCATGTCTTTTCATCAGTCCAAGCACCACTTAGTTAAAGCCTTTAAACTTCAGTTCCTTTATTGTGATAACCCAATGAAGTGGTCACTATTTTTATAATTTTCTTACAGATGAAGCAAATGAGGTATAAAAATAATAATTAATATATCCAAATTCATAACTTACAAAGTGATGATAAACTAATTACTAATATCTCTTGAATATTAGTCATTAGTTACATTAGAACATTTTTAGATATTGGAGTTTCTCTCTAATTTAATTTTTAGATACCGGAGTTTCTGTCTAATTTCTAGTTTATTTTGTTTATTTATGTGACAACCACGTATCTGTCACCAGAAACTATTCTAAGCAACTAACAAATATTAACTTACAGCAATCTTATGAAATCTACATTAATTTTATTTCTAGTTGCTATGGGGACACTGAGGCATAGGGAGGTGAAAAAGCTTTCCGAAGGTCATGCATTCAAACTCAGGGAGGTAGACTACAGTCTGTGCTTTTAACCATTTTCTGTTGCCTCTGATCCTTTGATTTGTCCAAATAATCAAGGTAATTTATATATCTAAAGAGAATGAAATAAGAGACGTCTCACTTATAATGCAGAGTATTTATTCTCTTCATAAATATCACAACATAAGAATTTGCAAGGCCAGGAGTGGTGGCTCACATACTTGTAATCCTGGCACTCTGGGAGACCAAAGCAGGAGGATTGCTTGAGCCCAGGAGTTTGAGACCAGCCTGGGCAGCATAGTGAGGCCCCATTTCTACAAAAAATTTTAAAAATTAGCTGGGTATGGTGGCATGTGCTTGAAGTCCCAGATACTCTAGAGGCTAAGGTGGGAGGATCACTTGAGCCTGGGAGGTGGAGGCATGAGCCATTATCATGACACTGTACTCCAGCCTGGGCAACAGAACAAGGCCTTTGCTCTGAAAATAAAAAATATGCATGATAACTAAAGACATTGGTATAAATTTCTAAAAATGATATACCTATATGTCAGCAATAATTAATTATTAAAATGCAATGAATAAGTACTCTAACAGAGGAATTTAAAATATCATAAGATAGAAAAAGTAAAAGAAAGGATCTAGAAAGAGATAAAACATATGTAAAGCATGGAAGCATTCTTTCTTCATTCAAAGATAATTATATGCGAAATTAAAATTTATCTTTTCTCTCTTTTTTTCTCCAAGCCTGGATTAGATCTTGTATGGCTTGAAATGGAAAGATGTTCTGTAAGAAAAAAGAAAAACATTTTAGATAGCATAGTTTCCTGCAAGGGGATTCTCTCTAGATTAAAGTGATCTTCCCACTACTAGTTTAGATACAGAAATCTATTTTTCTTTGAAGGGGTGCAGGCAGCTATCTCCTGAAGGTTATACACTGTCCAGAGGATCTTTTGGTTTTCCATATTGAGATGTTTGGTTCAACACAGACCAACTCTTCTATATAATAAGGAGACACATGGGTTAATGCTCATGTATTTCATGTGTTTCTATTTATTTATTTATTTAGAGAGGGAGTTTCACTCTTGTTGCCCAGGCTGGAGTGCAATGGCGTGATCTCAGCTCACTGCAACCTCCACCTCCCGGATTCAAGTGATTCTCTTGCCTCAGCCTCCAGAGTATCTGGCATTACGGATGTCCGCTACCACGCCCGGCTAATTTTTTGTATTTTTAATAGAGATGAGGTTTCACCATGTTGTCCAGGCTGGTCTCCAACTGTGGACCTCAGGTGATGCACCCGTCCCGGCCTCCCAAAGTGCTGGGATTATAGGCGTGAGCCACCACACCCGGACCCCCATGCGTTTCTTTAAAGCTAAGTCTTCTCCAAGAACTGAAGGTCTGGAATGACAATGACTAAGACTAAATACTTAAAGTAGCAATTTTACATATAATGTCTGTAAATGTAAATACATACTTACAGGGGGAGATTGTTAGCTAATCAACCAGTCTGATTCCTCTTCTTCCCGAGTATGAAACTGGACTATGTTTTCCAGTGTCTCTTATGTAAGCTGTGGCCACTTGCCTGGGTGATATATACACTTAAGAACCTCTGTTTTGTCTATCTAGCATGGGGACAAATCTCAGAGCTATGTTATGAGCTATGAATTGAGGATAATGAAATCACAGGATAAAATGACCCTAGGTCCCTAATACACACATGGAGGAGAACTGCTCACCACTTATGGACACCTATTTAGAATTTAAGGAGTCAGAATGAAATTTTTATTATGTTAAATTACTGACTCCTCGGAGTCTGTTGGAGCAGCCAGAGTTACTTTCAGGGGTAGATTCTTTCATATCTAATTTCATATTATACCATGTTATGAATCAAGAAACTTAAGGTCAGGCATTAATGAGCTGCTCATCAATGTTCTACGTGGAAAATCTGAGATTTATAGCTAGATATTCTGAATCCAAATTTTTGGTGTTTTTTCCTATGCCAAATTGTCAAATGTTCGTTTCAAATATGTTTAAAAGCTCAGGTCCTAGGGCCAGAGAAGCAGTGTTTAAATAATGATTCTAACCATTAGTAAGAGTATGAGCTTTCAATTATTTAACTTTTCAAGCCTCCATTTCTCTATTTGGGGATAATAATAGCTTTCAGCATATGTTGTGAGAATTAAGAAAGGTACTTCAAGTAAAAGCTTATTAGAATGATTGAACATAATGCCGATAAATAGTGAAATAATAGCAGTCCCTTTGGTGCTTAATGATGAGTTTTCTCATGCTGAAAAATTTGGGAACTTACCCTCTCTTCCTCTCCCTATGAATACATTCTCTTTTCTTCTGTTTTTAGCCCCAGATTTTTGTATAAATAATTAGTTTTCAAACTTGGTACTATCAAAAGTTTTCTAACATTAGTACTAGCTCTTTATATAAATCATTAGTTTCCAAACTTGGCACAAAATTATCTATTGAGCTTTTATTTTCTAAGAAACAGACACATTGCACTCAAAAATAATTTCAAATTATAAAAAATATACATAAACTTATAGAGTAAAAATGAAAATTTTCCTTTTGTTTCTCATTATAAGAATTTGCTATCATAATGCTAATAACAGAAGTATATCATGATATATATACAGTGTGTATGTTTTTATTTTTATTTGAATTTTTTATTTTACTTTAAATGTATATAAATTTAAAAATTCACAAATTTTAACAGTCCAGTTTTTTCTTATTAAAGCAATTTCAGCAAAATTTTAAGTTTTTTTTTCAAATCAATTCATTATTTACAAGACATTTTACCAAACAAAAAATGTGTATGTATTTATAATAATTACATGTATGGATATATAATTGCATATTATAATGATTAATTAAATGTTTATAGAATATTAAAATGTATAATTACATATATTTTATAGATATAATCATGCATATTTCAAGCAAGATAAAATATTAAAACAAAAATAAATATACCCTGTATATACAATTTTATTGTTTAGTAGGAAGTCTTGTAATAGTAAGGAGATAATGTGGAAAACATTAAAAACTTAAAAAGAACTGTATATTGCTTAAATTAAGGAAGGGCTGCAAACTGCAGACTGTTAAACTTTTGAGCTGATGTTTTCATCAAGGTAATTGAAGTTCTACCGGCTGTTAATGACTAAGTGTTAACACAACCACATCAAAATAAAATACAGTAAAGAGACAGTAAGGGTGGGAAGTCTGGGAATGAGTTTGAGAGAAGTAGCAAAGCATACCCAGAGTGTAGTGTTTGTGAGCTTTCACCACGGCCTACCATGGCCAGGGCCACAAAGTGCAGAAGGTGATGCCATAGCCCAAACCTCACTTCGGGTACTTGGAAAATAGTGCCTGTGTGGCTCTGTAAGCAAATACATATGCAAATAATGAGCTATATCATTGGTTTCAATTAACATATGAAGCTTGCATTAGATGATGAGGAAGATTATTTTAAAGCAGTCAAGAAACCAACTAGATTACATTATGCTAAAAGGAGATATTATTGTTCTGGTAGAAAGTGTCTCCAACTGTTATAGAAATGATCAATGAAGTGAGAAATTGTTGAGGAGGCAACGCAGTTTTTGTTTGCTTGTTTGTTTAAGGTGTCCTTTGTTGCAAATAGAGTTCATTCTAAAACATTTGTTTCTATTGTTTTGATTAAATTTATATCATCAGATCACAATAAATGCTGTTATTTTATTTTATTCTTTGTTTTAAGTATAGTCATAGGACTGGATTTGGGGTTGGAAATTAAAGTGAGAATGCTGATCCATTATGCTGGAGTACTTCTTAGTTTCCCCAGATCTGCAAAATATTACTTACTGGGCCATGTGTGTAAATACGTAAGATATTTGGTATATACTCATTGCTTCCCTTGTCCTACCTGAGTGGGAAGGAACCACAGGGTTAGGAGATGGTAGAACTCATTTCTCCTGTGTGTTAAATTTGTGAATTACCCTGTATTTTGCCCATCCTTAAAAAGATTAACCCAATCAAAAGACTTAACATGGTTGAAAGTAAAATCAATGAACAAACCTCAACCTTGACTGGTTCTCACTCTACGTACTACAAGGAATGACTGCTAACAATTTGAAAGACCTATCAATATTTTTCTATGCCTTTTTATACGTACATACTTTGTGTATAAATGTGTGTGTATGCATATTAATACATATATACATATTTTGTAACTATTATTACATCATATATTGTTATGCAACCTACATTATTTTATGATATGTTTTAAAGGTATTTCTGTTGTAAATGTAAGTCTATGCCATTCTATTTTTACTTCTGATGTAGATTTCATATCATGTAACCAGTCCCTTTTTAATGAGAATCTAAGTTGTTTCTATATTTTTACTATTTCAAACAACGCTATGAAGAGTAGTTTTGGGGCTTGGTGTAGTGGCTCATGCCTGTAATACTGGCACTTTGGGAGGCCGAGGGGGGCGGATAACTTGAGGCCAGGAGTTTGAGACCAGCCTGGCCAACATGTCAAAACCCTGTCTCTACTAAAAAAACAGAGATTAGCCCAGGCATGGTGGCACATGCCTGTAATCCCAGATACTCAGGAGGCTGAGGCATGAGAATCGCTTGTACCCAGGAGGCAGAGGTTGTAGTAAGGGGGGATCCTGCCATTGCACTCCAGCATGAGTGACAAAGGGAAACTGTCTCACAAAAGAAAAAAGAAAGAAAAAGGTTTTCATTGGCAAATATATGAGTATTCCTATAGTATAAAATCCTAGATATAGTAGAATTGTTAGACTGTAGATCATACATGCATTTCACATTTTGAAAAATGGAATAAATGGCCTTCCAAAGAGTGGTATTTATTTACATGTATAGTTATCAGTGCTAGATTTTAAAAATATTTTAAATGTATACAAATATAATTGCAAAAAAGGGAAATAACATGTTGTTAATTTGAAGAAACATATTAGAAATTAATCCTTTGTGTTTAATATTTTCAAATAATTTTGCTAGTGGTTGTTTACTTTTGAAATTTATTTTATTTTATTTCTTATAAATATCTGGACCATATAATAGCTACTCCATTTTACATTCCCACCAGCAATATATGTGGGTTTTAATTTTTCCCCAACCTTACTAACACTTGTATTATCCTTTTCCCCCCATTGTAGCCATCCTACTAGATGTAAAGTGGTATTTTGGCGGTTTGATTTGCATTTTTCTAATGATTAATGATGTTGGGCATATTTTTATGTGCTTATTTTCCATTTGCATATCTTGCTTGGAGAGATGTCTATTTAAATCAGTTACTCAATTTTTAATTGGGTTACTTATCTTCCTATTTTTTAGTTTTAAATATTTTTATATATCTGGATATACGTCCCTTATTAGATATATGATTTACAAATATCTTTTGAAATAGTTGTGAAGAATTGGTGTTGTTTCTCCTTCAAACATTTTAAAGAATTTGCCAGTGAAGACATCACTTTGCAGGCTTTTCTTTGTGGGAAGATATTTTAAGCTTTTCCTGTTCACCTTGTTGGTGAATAGGACTAGACTTCTGTTCTAGTGTCTTGGAGGTAGCTGAACTCATGAGATCTAACACTGGGAAGATGAGATCTGCAGCAGTTTAGTAGTCAGATAGACCCACATCCTGAGGGAAAAGGACATCTCACATCATGCAGGACCACATGGGGGTTACATTCAGAAATAGAGTAAGCAACCAGCAGCTGTAGTATCAATAGGGTGAGATGCTCCCTGGCTTCCAAGAGAGGATGGGATTGGCTTGCTTGAACAATTCCATAGGCCAGAAGGGAATCAAAACTCAGCACTCAGGAATAAGCAGGAACTGTGCCTGCCTCTTTGATAGTGAAGGTTGTTGGGCAAGGGGCTTTATCTCCAAGAGTAGAGTGAGGAGGGAAATTGTAGTTATATCATTGAAGGCTCTCCAGATTTTACCAAATATCAAGGAAGCACATAGTATTGAGCGTTAATTTTAAACCTTACACTACAGAAGTTTTGGTTACTAATTCATTTCTCTTATGTGTGAAGGTCTGTTCAGAAATTCCATTTGTTTTTGCATCCCTTTGGATGATTTGGGCTTTTCTAGGATATTGTCTGTTTCATCTACTTATCTAACTTGTTGTCAATTTTTTTCATAGTATTCTCTCATCATTATTTTTATTTCTGTAAGTTTTACAGTAATAACCCCTCGTTAATTTCTGATTTTTGTAATCCAATCCTTCTCTCTCTCTCTTTTGCCCTTTTTTATGGCCTGTGTAGCTAAAGGTATGTCATTTTATTGATTGTTTCAGAGAACTACTTTTCCGTTTCATTGTTTTCCTCTATTATTTTAATATTCTGTATTTTACTTATTTCTGTTTTTATATTTCTTTCTTTGCTTTGCTTTCTTTGTGTTTACTTAGCGAACACGTTTCCAGTTTCTTAAAGTGGAAGTTGGTTTTTTTTTGAGATCTTTCTTCTTTCTTAATATAGACTTTCACAAAAATAAGTTTTCTATTAGTACAGCTTTTTAAAAATATTCTACAAGTTTAATATGTTGTCTTTTATTTTTTCTAATGTATATTCTAACTTCTCTAATAATTTATTCTGTGACCCATTAGTTATTTAGAATTGTGTTGTTTAATTTTCATGTTGACAGTCTTTTTCTATGAGTACTGTGAATATGTCATTGCACTGTCTTCTGGCCTTCATAGTTTCTAACAACTTAAATTCCAAAAGTGTTTCTCTCCCCAGATACATTTTAAATGTTTGCAATCATCTGGATTTGAAGAGGGTTATTTACTGGAACATGGGCTAGTGACCAGCTTGAAAAGCATTTCATTTGGTTACACAGTGGTGCAAATTGATGTTTTGAGCTGCCTTGGATGAGCTGCCCTGGATGAGCTTCTAATTAGTGGTCAGGCCTGTGATACCTAAATCGCCAAATCTTTATCTGTGCCAGAAGATGAATATGCTATTTTATGTAGTTCCCAAATGTATTCAAAATGCTATTTTATTTAGTTCTAAAGTCTTTATTCCCTGGCTCCTAATATGAATAATGAATAAATCAATACATCTAAAATAAGCAAATGTGTATCATTCTGCAATTTGCACTGACTTAGCTTTGTTAATTGTGAATTATTAAATGAAAATGAGAAATGTTTTAAAAGTACAATAACTTTAATACCAAAATCAGGGTTCTTTTTTCTTTTTTTATGTAAGCTACATCTAGAGAATAAAATTAGGTTTAATTCCCTTGTTTATTATTACATTTTTACTTTAAAAATGGTAAAAATTCAAATCACTTTGTGAAATAACCATGTTAGAATCATAGCACTACAGAGTTATTAAAGCTATAAAACCCTTAGGAGCATGTGATAAGAAAGGAGTGTCATCAGGTAATGAATTATTTCCTTACAAAATATCCTAAAATGTCTTTAGAAAGGAAGGCTTCAATATAGGTTTTCAATTCAAGGAGCGTGGCTTTTTTTTTTTTTTTTTTAATAATGACTTAAGATGTACTGGTTTTTAAGTCTCTCTTAGAACATTTGTTTATTTATTATGCAACTCTAGAAAATGTTTATTTCTGGGGAATGAATGAAATGGCCTATATTTTGTTCATAACTATGTCAGTACAGCAATCTCTAGGGTATTTGGAAAATTTGATATGATAGCAGTAATAATCCATAGCATTTTAGTCATCAAATGAACAGAATCTTGCTGTATCCTGATTGAACAGTGATACATAATAAAACTTTTTTAACATTTGAATTTCACAATAATGTCACCTGAACACTAGATTATTAAATTAAACTGGAGTCTGTTTTTATCTTCTTGTAAATGAGGTCACTTCTTTGGAGGTGACAATGTATTTTTTTATAGCCTCTTACTAGCTGTGTGACCTTGAACAACTTGTAGAACACAGAATCTCTGGAATAAAAGGAATTTTAAAGGTTATTGACAGAATGCATAAATCTTCTTTCTTGAGAACCCCTACAGAGTAGTCATTTTGTTTCTACTTAAATATTTTCAATAACGGGAACTTACTATGACCAAATGAACTCAAACTCTTTTCAGACAACTCTAAGTAGTAAGAATTCTCTTTGTTCATTTTTTTCCTTTTATTCTGTTTCCTTAACATTGGAAAAGGTGATAACAATAGGTGCCTATTTAAGGATAAAATATATACTGTATGTAAAAAATAAAATATACACAGTGAAGCTGGGATACAACTGTGAAATACTCTAATTGCATCAAGTGTAATAAACAACATTGTTATTCACAAATATTTGCCTCTATTCTCTGGGGAACAATTACACTTCATCACCCATTTATATTAGTCTTGGCCATCTGACTTGCTTTGGCCTATGGAATAGGAATTGAAGTGACAGGTGTCACTTGGGGTAAGAATCTTTGAGAGCTAACACATGCTCCTATGTTCCCTTTTCCCACTGTCCTGATGACCAGCAATGCTTCAGATAGAATGCTCCCACATGCTGGATCCTGGAATGAAGACAATATGGAGTCCAGCTCTAGTTGGTTCCAAATGCAGCTGTCACATAATTCTCTGAAATTTTCGGTGTTGTAACAAAAAAAAATTATTCTTTTTAGATAATCTTTTGCAGACTTCTCATCGCTGTGAGGAGGCCCTCTTTTCCTTAGTCCCTATATGAACTTGATCTTCTGCATTGAAGAAGACAGGAAAGTTCACTTTTTTGGGCTGGCCACATAATATTTCGATAACTATATTATAGGGTCAAGTGGGTGTTTATTGGATGAATTGAGTAATTTTTCTCTAAATAGTGATATTTTATGATATTATTTTGATAAAAATTCATTTGGACTTGCTATACTCTTTCTGTAACTGAAGAGGTACAAATAAGGCTAACCTTCAGGTCTGTGTTGAAAACACGGCAATATGTGGTTCCACAATAAGGGAGCAGAAATCAGCACAGTGAGGTTAAATAACTTCCTTAGAATAAATTAGAGACCCTTGGAACTGGAGATTCTACTAAAGTGACAAGACTGTTTAGAATTCACTGCAGTTCTTATAGGACAGATATGAGATGGCTGAAAACAGCATGTCTCAACTGTCCTCGGATGAATTAACCATTCTCACGATTCATCAGATGACTTAACAGCATCAGAGGAACTCTTAAGTCTCTAGGGCTAATGTTGTGATTGGACCTCCTGCCTATTAACATATTCCAACAATAGTGTCAACCAAATATTTTTTGCACCATTTTGGCTTGAAGGAAGTTCAATACTAGAGAATGATGTCAACAAAATTCCGAAGACATCGATCGCATAAAGACAACTTAATTGATGAAACAGCTGCGAGTACATGTAAAGATGTTGCATGGGAGCCCATCTTCCTCAGGAACCCCAGAGAAGATGTAGGCTTGATGTAAATTGATTTCAAAGGGTAGGAGTAAGAGGTGGGACTAATAACAATGAGATTAACTCTGTGAGCAAGGTAGCTGTGTGCTTTAGCTACCTTATATAGTCTCCCTTTTCCTCCTTTCTTTATGCAGTCTGGCCCTTGCATTAAAAGCAACATAACAAAAACAAACACAAACAGATGAAAAAGAACAAGAGTCCTTCTCACTAAAGAAATTTAAATAACCTCTTTGGAAGAACTAGGGATATTAGCTTGGGTGTTGCCACCTTAGAGTAAATAGCTGCTCAGGTGGTGCCTGGGGTGGTAGGAGCCGGCTGACTTGTCAGTTGTCTTCCTGATCTTGCACCTAAGGTAAGCCTCCCTGTGCAGGAGAACCCTCCCATGTGTCCTTGGACATTCCCTCCAGCTTTTCCATTCAGGGAAGAGATGTACAAGGGGAACAAAACCACTTATACCACAGCAAGCAGAACATAAATCAGACACCTACAGAATAATCTTTTTATTATTTCCTTTGTAACATGAAAACAATGTAAGATCTTCAGGCAGACCAGAAAGATTAAAGTTAAAATAAAACAGAATAACTTACCTTAAAGGACATATAAGACTGACAAAACTGAAAAGAAATACAACCTAATTCCTACCCTCAGTTATTTGAGAAGATACTGCATTCATAAAAAGCATAATATGCTAAGAAAAAGAAAAAGTCAAATGATATATAAGATTTCTTGAAAATTAAAAATATAATTGCTAATGTTTAAACATGTATTACATGAGTTTACATTTTAAGTTTAAGAAACTTTTCTGAATATCAATCTAAAACACAGAGTTGAAAATGATGAGAAAAAGATGGAAATTTAAGAGGTCTATTCTGAAAGTACAACTTTCTACCAATTAGAGACCCTATTAGAGAGAATAAAGAAAATGAAAGGGAGGGCTTACTTAAATAAATGACAGGATACCTCCTGGATTTGAAGAAAGGCATACAACTTTATTTATTTAGAGACAGGATCCCATTCTGTCACCCAGGCTGGAGTGCAGTGGCACAGTCTGCTCACTGCAGCCTTGACCTTCAGGGCCCAGGCAATTCTCCCACCTGTGCCTTCGAGCAGCTGGGACTACAGGTGCATGCCATCATGCCTGGCTAATTTTTGTATTTTTTTGTAGAGACGGGGTTTCACCATGTTGCCTAGTCAGTCTGGTCTTGAACTCCTCGTGTCAAGTTATCTGCCTGCCTTGGCCTCCCAAAGTACTGAGATTACAGGCGTAAGCCACTGTGCCTGGCCTAGGCATGCAAGTTTAGATCCAAAAGGGAATTTTAAAAAATCAAATTCTAGACTTAGTATGACAGAGTTTCCAAACTCTAAGCGTAAAGAACATAATTCTGAAAAACTTTGAAAAAACATCATCCACAAAGAAGAGAGTTCACAGTATAGGATACCAGAATTTAGTGGTAGTAATCCCTTCAAAGTAATATGGGAAAATAATTTTAAGCCTAAAATTATATATTCATAAACATATTAATCAAATATAAAGACTTAACAAAGCAACTTTAAGGTTTCAGAAAATGTAACTCACGTATTTTCTAAGGCAGGAACTGAGGATGAATTCCAGCAATACAAGGTAGAAAGCAAGAAGGGAAATACGGATTCTAGGAAATAGTTATCTTGATTCAGCAGAGAAATAAGTGGAAATTCTCAGATTGTAGTGAGAGTACAATATATCACTAGTAAAAGAATAGTTATTTCATCCTTAATCTAAGCATCAAAAAAGGGGATTTGGGGGCAATAGATATATTAAAGGATGTGACAATTTCAAGAATTTAATACAATCATTTGTTCTTGTCAGCAAGGAGAAAATAAAAGGCCATTGGCGACTTGTGAGGGAAGAGAGGAAATGTGCAGTTAAGTCATTACCCAAGTCATTAAGAAGTAAAATAAAACATGGCATGATCCACTGAACAACTGGAGAAAATGAAATCCGCTTGACTTTGCACTTAGGAACACTTCCCTTCAAATATAATAGCATAGGTTTCCTGACCTTAGACCCTTAGAAAATATTATGCAGTATTAACAAACCCCTTGATACTTCAGTTATCAATATTTGTACAGATACGTTAATGTAAAGTCTTTTTATTGATTTTAAACTTTGAAATCAATCTTTAGTAAAAACACGTATTACATATTTGTTTATAAAAAATTGATGTTATCAGCCTTACCAATGTAAAAAATAAAGGTAAAAATGGAAAGAAATTAGGGGTCAAATGGCTAGTAGAGATGGAAGGAAGGAATCAAAATACTATTATCTCACATAATGAACAGTTATAAATTATTAAATTGTTGCCTAGATAGCAAAAGAAAGTTTTGAGAATATTATTTAATTTTACTAAGTTAATCAAAAGAGAAGTTTAAACTAGTAGAATCTTTCAAAAATAAGAGCAGAGGAGGAGGAGGCTGAGATCATATAATGGACAGAAACAGAAACATTTAAAAGCATTTATCTTTCAGGAGGAGCTACACTGGTTATTCTTACTCTAAAATCTTTACGCTTTTACTGTTTGATAGTCTGAATCACCATATTATGTTCTTTAAAATATTTTATTAATGTTCAGATAATTTCTTCATCATATGGGTAGTCTTAAGAATATATAGTTTGGATTTCCCAATTGAAAATGGAATTCCAGCTCCTCAGAGGGCTGATGTAGGGGATCACTTGAGGCCAGGAGTTGGAGACCAGCCTGGGCATCATAACAAGATCCTTGTCTCTTAAAAAAATTAAAAATTAAAATATGTCAATTTTTATTTGGATTTTAAAAATTAAAATATGTCAAGTTAAAAAACTTGACAGTGGACATGATGTTAATATTATTATGTTTACTATAAAATGTGAGCAATTTGAGCTACTTGTAAAAACCTGTTCTGAGCAGAAATTACTTTGGGGACAGCTAATAATTAATTGGCTTAGTGGTATTACTTTTCATTTCTCAGCTTTTTGCATATCTTTGGAGACAGCCATTAATAATATAGATAAATCAATGATCCTATCATTATTTTCACATCAGTGGTCAGTAACAGACGTATAATAACACTGAAAATGGTTATAATTCTCAGATCATTATAGTAAAATTGCTTAAAAAGTGAAACCCACATATTTTTAGCTTTAAGGCATGCCAATAATATACTGACTTAAACACTGCCTTATGGTTTGAATAAAGCAGTATTTTTGGTTAGACAATTGTACAAGTGTAAAGTCAAGACTTTATATCATGTATTTGAAAGCCTGCCAAGATTTGACATTTTATATTTGTCTTACATTTGAGAAGATACTATTATTTTTTTGTTAGAATTTGAGGGAGAGAAAAAAAGCTATAAAAATTCAATTTCTCATAAAATTGTTTGAAATTGCCTTTCACTTGGCTAAACAGATTATTGATTTTGCCTTTTATAAAATAAAAGCTTAATAAAATTACACAACTTTTATTTCAAAGAGAAGAAATATATATATGTATATATATCACATAGTCTGATACCCTTCCTTTGGTAAAACAACAAAGGTTAGTATTTACATACCAAATCTATGAGCTGTTATGATGTTCTCCTAGAGAATGAATCATGCCATAATTAATGATTAGGCCAATTTATAATGATTGCTCTTTTGCATTTTAGGTGGGTGCTATTTAATGTGGAGGACCACAATGCAGACAGATGAAGAAAAGCTTTTTATATCAATTGATATAGGCTGAGAAAATGATGAAAGAGGCAGTATTTTCAGATTTGTATTGCTATGGACAGTAGAAAATAGAAACACACATGGGCAAATTGAAGTGTAATATCACAGTTTTGCAGACTATACCAATAATTTTCAAAGATTCTACTGGTTCAAGGTAGAAAGTTTCATACAACTTACTGTTTTGCCATTAGCAGAAGACTGGAACAAAAATTAGTTTTGTCTGGAGGATTCTGAATGAAAGTTGTTGAAATTGCTTTGTTCTAAGTAAAACATACCATTATCGAAACATGATTTCAAGAATATCATCAATATTTGTTATTTATATAGGCTTTTTCAACAAAGTTGTACCTGCTTTATATGTGAAGTAGAAGAAACCATTAAAATAAAGAACTTTGGTAAATAAGAAAAAAATTATCTCTGAAATGTTCAGAAAATTAGTGTCTTTAAAAAAAATTTTCTTCATTGCAAATACTGTTTTTTTAGTTCATGATCTGCTGAACACTTCATTTCTTGAGTGGTTCAAGAAAAGTTTTCTAATTTCAGTTACCAATAGATATTTATACATGGATCTCAAAATCATTTACAGCATTTCTTTGTCCATACTGCTTGTTAAGTAAGAGATATTTTATATCCTTGGAAACTTTTTATCAAAAGCAGAGATAGAAAGCAAGGAAGCATAAGATTATCGCTGTGCTGTGGATGGATCAGACTACACAGAAAATTAGCATTAATTTGTGAAAACCTCTTTTTTATTTATTCACTTTGGAAACAAATTTACATGGCATCCTCTCTTTGACTTTTAAACCAAAAATCACTGTTACAAACCAGAGGAACCAGTCCAGATTCATTGTGGCCTGAAATTGAAGTGTTGGAGAAATATAATTTAAAACAAAATCCCCTCTTAACTTCAGAAAACCTCTCCACAGGGTAGAAAAGGAAGAAAACAATTTTATTATTGAATAAACATTAAATCAGAATGTGATACACAGCACAGGCAATCCACTAAAAGATTGCAAAGACAAAAAGACGTATTTCCTTTTTATATAGCAAAGCAGATATAACCTATTACATGCACGTTATTAAGATAAACAATATCTAGTTCTCAAGAGGACTTTACAGCACCGTTTTTCACCATTCAATGGATGACCACCCCTGGTAACTGGGGTGGTCATCTGTGTTTGTTAACTTGCTTTATCCAAAGAAAAAATACATTTCCCATATCTTTATGGCAAGAGTTAGTTTTGAGCAAGGCATTGGCCAAAATTAGACTCCTGCCCTCCTACAGAAATTGGGAGGTAGGGGCATTATCTTCCTTGATGATTACGTTTCAAGAGATGGTTCCCAGGTCCTTGATTGAGACATTCCTGGTCATCAGTCTGGTAAGGGGCTTATTTAGCTTTAAAAATCATTTACATCAATTTCAAAGAAGCAGAGAAAGAACTTAATTAAAAGTTTTCTAAAATAAATGCTTTCAACAAGCAGCATTAAACCTCCTATCTTTAACTTTTATCCACCTTTATAGCTCTTAGGGGGAAATAAAAAGGACGTCATGAGCTGAAATTCTCTTCTGAATCACTAATATTGGTTTTTGCAAAAAAAAAAAAAGCCATTGATCTTGGTTAATGAGATTTGTAGCTTAAGGATATGCTTACTCACTGAGGTCTAAGCTTTGCTGTGCCTAAACTTATTCAAATAATGAAATATTGAGTAAGTATATCTGAGATAATATTGAAAAACTTTAAGTGGTCTTTAACTGATATTTGACTGAAATTGCTTATACTTACATAGCAGTGATAGAAATTTGGAAGATGTATTGGTACTGTTATATTTGAGTAGTCTTTGAGATAAGGGTTCCAGATTTAACAAATGAAAATTCAAGACACCCAGTGAAAAGTGAATTTCTAATAAATTCAAATGTAATGGCCTGTCTTGTTTTATCTGTCTAATCCACTCTGAGGTGCAATGGTTGAAGCAATAAGGCATTCAAATTTTAGTGAGCTAAGTACTAAAAGTGTGAATGCCAGCAAGAGGAACAGTATTCTTTCCATCTATTATCTATAAAATAGCTTAGAAATTTTAAGCTTATCAAGAGACTTTATTGTTTCCTAGGTAGAACATTAACCTGGAAGTCAGACTAATATTAGAAGCTGGTGGCAATTAATATTTATTAAATGCTGGCAAGGTACCAAGCTCAGTTGTGTTCTGTAAGTATCATCTCATTTAATTCACACAACATTTTTATGAGCTATAGAGTAATATCATCCTGTTTTACAGGTGAGGAAATGATTTTAAGATAAGCAATACTAATAATCAAAATCGTGCTTTAAATCCCAGTTTGGTCAAATTGAAGGTTTACTTTCCTAAACCATACACTCTACTATCTTCCAGATGACATAGCTTCTAGAATCTGTTTCTTTTGTTTCTAAATTTGCAGCCTTCCTTGGATGAGTCACTTAACCTCTTTTTTTCCATTTTTACATATATGAAATCTCAGTATTAAATTGGATAATTTCTTGATTAGTACAATTACGTGATTTTGTCAAGAAATTAGAATTCTGCTACTGAAGTATGGGAAATAGAGATATGTTTAATTTGCCTTTATATAGATTCTAAGGTCAAATATAGCACACAATTTTTTTCATACCCACGTATTTCTTCCCAGTATGTACTACAGCATTTTATATAGACTCTCAGTGGATGCATGAGTAAGGGTTGGGATCACTGAGTTGTGTATTTCTTCCGGCAATATGGAATTCAAAAGGTCATTAAGAAGAAAAGAAATTCTCAAGTTCCTTCTGAATTTCTAATAACATGGGAAATGAGGTAAGGATACAGGAGAGTAGTATGCTGAAATGATAGTGGTGAGCCATTCAGGTTAGTTAACAGGAACTAATGACTGGGCTTCTAGAACTCTGTATATGAATGTGAGGCTCTTTTGGCTGTCTTAAAATTATCCTGTTCCTATGTTCTGGAACAAACATTTTCTTCCACCTCCTAAAGTTTTGTTCTTTACTTGTAACTTCACTGGTCCTCATTATTCTTCAGAGCAGAGAAGGGGCATTCTTCAAAATAGGCGTAGACTGTCTCTCTCTCTCTCTCTCTCTTTCCCCCCACCCCCCGCCCCATCTCTTTCAGGCTTCTTTTTACTAAAATAACAAATTCACAGACATGCATGTAAAAAATCCCAAAGTGATTCACTTAAAAAGTGCCACATGTAACTATATAGAAGCATAGTTTCTGAATAGGAATTATGGGAATTACGAATCAATAAGACAGGAGGAGGTACACAAAAGCAGACCAGAATATAGACCAGTCATGACACTGTGGCATAGTTATCAAAAGGTATAGTGACATTTGTAGCTGACAAGAAGGTGATTGTTGTGCATTTAAACTCTGAAACTCTGGGAAGTGTAGATCTGAGGTCATGTATTTCAGGCTTAGAAACTTGGCATTATCAGCAGGTAGGCTGGATTTAATAAAACCTATGTGTCTAAAATTCAGAAAATTGAGCTTCAAGAGAAGATTAGAGGGACAAACAATATAAATTGCAATGCAGTGATGCATTACTAAAAGGTGAGAGCTAAAATAAATGTTATGGTAGTTAATATTAGGAAAATAATGCAGACCAAAATACATAAACCATAAATTACTAAAGTATCATAAGGCTAGGCCATGCTCATGAAATGAAAAAAAAAGTGGGATCAGAAGAAAGGACCGTGTCTCTTCCTATGTTTTTTACATTCATAAATTTATTCTACAAATATTTTAAAAGGCTAATTTGAATAAAATTAATGTAATATAAGAAGGATTGGCAACTAGAATTAAAAATAAAGGCTTAAGCATATGATGTGGTGTACCTAAGGGAATCTTTGAATATGGTTGGTACTATTTTACTAGAAAGTAGGTAAAAACATTTATAAGAGGTTAAGTGTGAAGAAGTATGAAGAATGACATTTATGGGTCATTATGGAGAAGAGAGATAGATGGAGGAATTCTCAGAGCATAGAACAGCAATGGCAGAAATTGCCAAAGTTGATTTCATGAAGTTGGTGGCAAAACACTGAAAAAAAATGTACATAAAATAAAATGAGTTAAGGGGATTTTATAGTACACTCTTGCCTCCTATAACTTCCAGAACACTGTGGAAGCTATTTATAGAGAGATTAGGAAGTCTAGGGAAAAAAAATGTTTATTTTTTCAGAAAACTCAGAATGTACATACACCAGCAATTGCCAAAAGGACTGCCAAAAGCAGTGGATCTTCTAGGTCAGAATAAAATGGAGAACCTCTTTACATAGATGTAGATTTCAGGACTGTATTAGTTAACTGTTGCTAGGTAATAAAATACCTCAAAATTTCACATTTTAAAACAACAATCATTTGTTATCGCACAGTTTTTCTGGATCAAGAGTCTAGGTATGGCTTAGCTTGTCCTCCTGTTTAGGATCTCTCTCGAGGCTCAAATCCAGTTATCAGTTGGAGCTGCTCTCATCTAAAGGCTTAAAAGAGGAAGGATACATTTTCAAGCTCATTTACATGGGCTGTTGGCTGGCTCAGAAGATTCACTTCCAAGCTCAGTCATATGGCTGTTGGCAGGCCTAAGGCCCTTGTTGGCTGTTGCAGGAGACATTATTTCTTTGACATGTGGGCCTCTACATAGAGCAGCTCACAATTGGCAACTGGCTTCTCTCAGAGGGACGAACAGGGAAAGCAAGATTTCGGAAGTCACATCCCATGATTTTGACATATTCTATCTGTTAAAAGCAAGTCACTAGGTACAGTCCATAGTCAGTGGGAGGAAGTTACACAAGGGTGTAAATACCAGGGTGCAGGAATCACTGAGGCATATCTTAGAGTCTGCCCAGTACAAAGACTTCGCTCTATGCAACAATATTAGATGATAAACAGCAAGTGGTGAAAAGTAGAGTTGACTGCCTGGACTCAGACTATCCAAGCATAATGATCTTTCATTCTCAGAATAAATTTTAGTTCATAAAGATTAAAAAAATTCAACACAGAAAAACAGTCTCTTCTCATTTTTTTCATAATATTAATGTCTGGCATAATTAAGGAACTGTGGCGTTTAGTGATGCTCTTTAGCTTAAGTAAGATTAAATCGGGACAGATTAAACTGTAACGACTAGAACTAAGGAATTTAACCTAATGTTCTTAACTGAACAGTAAAGAACTCCCAAGATGAGTTTATTTAACCACGTATTCTAGTTTTTTGCATTTTCTTTTGTGAAAGATGTGCTTTCTTTATATATGCTATTAGACAAGGACATTTTCCAGCAAAATTTTTGTCACCTGCCTGAGCAGCTTTCCTTTATCAAAATTTAAGAGGAACAATTGTATGGCATTAAATATATTGATAAACTAAGCATAACTCTGAGCAGTTTCACATTTAGGGAAAAAAGGATAAATGTTTATCTTATCTGCATGATTTAAAAAAAAGGATTAAATGCAATAGAGTAGGCAAAGCAAAATACAGAAAAGAAGTCCTGTTAAGTAAGTCTACCATATTATAGATCCTGATGGGATGAATGTACAATCTATATAAAGAAGTATGTCTATCTATCTATCATCTATCTATGTATCTATGTATCTATCTATCTATCTATCATCTATCTATCTATCTATCATCTATCTATCCATCAAAGAATGGATTTTAAAATATGCCAAACAAGATGCTTTATAATTTAGGCATGTCTCTGTTTTGTGTTTTCAGCTTTACATTCTTACTCTCTAAGGTTTGAGTGTTTTTTAAGCAAAGAAATTTGGTTTATAAACGCGAGTCACTTATGTCTAGATATTGCTTATTAAATAATTCTTCTGATAGGTAATTTTAGATTTGCTGTAAGCGATTAATCAGTGTTTTTTGAGATTCTTAGACACTGGTAAAACAAAGCGGAGAGGGAAATTAAAGAATCACGCAGTCTATGTTGGAAGAGAAATGGGTGATTCTTTAGTTTATTCTTCATCATCTCCACCCTCAAGTGCTCCTTCGAAAGCATGCTGTAGCCTTTATACATTTCCAAAGATAGAAACCTCTTCACATTGCTTATTTTATTGTTAAATATCTCCAATTTATTAAGAGATCAACTTATATAATGCCCATATCTACCCCTCTAAAATTTCCAAAAATCAACCTTTGCTTTGCTTTTTGTACTAGCATAGAGAACCTAATCTCTCCCTAGATGGTGACCTCCTTCATGAACAACATCATGTCTTTTTCTTGTCTCTAGATACCACATGCCTTGTAAATGATAAATATTCCAACATGTATTTTTGAATGAGTAAACTACAATCTCTGAGCAAACTATGAGGAAAGACTTAGTATTATAGTTTTCCTCTAAATTATCATATGTATAAAGGAAGGCAAGTGATTTGTTTTCTAGGGTCAGGATCACTTTGTCCCCACAAATGCGTAGGAGAATAGATGAACTATTTCTACTTAACTATATGGACCTTATCTCCTATGCTGCATGAAACCAAATTCCTTCCTGTAATAAATTGCCCTCTTGGCATAACTTAACTTTGCTTGTCTCCTGATTCCTTCCTTGAACTTCTGGTTTTCAACCTCTTAACTTATTTTTTGACCTGTTTGCACTTACTCTAGCCAGCCCTAAGAACGTTTCTACCAATCCTATCCCTCACCTGATTTGTTCTCCCTTGAGGCCATCTAAACTCTAGAATGGTGGATTCTTCTTGTGTAGTGTTGAATTGGGTTGAAATTTGGTCACTTTCTTTGTGACTGTTTACTTAATAGAAGTGAATGCCTAAAACATAATGTTTTATGGTGCAGACTAGTGTATCATGGTGAATGTTCCATGTGAGCTTGAGTACAATGTGCATTCTGATGTTGTTGGGTGCTAGTCTACAGATGTCAATTATATACAGTTGATTAATGATGTTGTTTAGTTCAACTATGTTCTTGCTGATTTTAGCCTGCCGGATCTGTTCATTTCTCATAGATGAGTACTGAAATCTCCAACTATAATAGTGCATACTTCCATTTCTCCTTGAAGGTTTATGAGGTTTTGCCCTACATAGTTTAATACTTTCTTAATAGGCAGGTACACATTTGAGATTATTATATCTTTTTGGAGAAGTGAGCCCTTTTTCATTATGCAATGTCTTATTTACTCTACTTATTTTGAAGACTCCTGTGTCAGAAATTAATATAGTCTTGCTTTCTTTTGATTAGTGTTTCCATGGTATATATATATATTTCATCCATTTACTTTAATCTACATTTGTCTTTGTATTTAAAGTGAGTTTCTTGTACACAAGTATATTGCATCTTATTTTTTGATCCACCCTCACAATCTCTATCTTTTAATTGGCATACTTTGATGATTTGTGTTCAAAATGATTACTTATATATTTGAATTTATGTCTACCATATTTATTACTGTTTTCTATTTGTTGCTCTAGTTTTTCATTTTTATTTTTTCTTCAACTCTTTTTCTACCTTTTACTGTTTTAGTTGAGCATCTGATAAAATTTCATTTTTCTACTTTCTTAGCATATCAGTTATACTTTTAAAATTTTTCTTTAGAATTTGAAGTATATATTTACAACAAATCTAACTTCATTTTGAAATAAACTAAACTGCTTTAGAAGTAATGTGAGTACCTGATAATTATAAAATAATTCTAATTGCTCCCTCCTGTCCCTGGTATCACTGATGGCATTTACTTCACTTATATATAGAAATACATAAGGTTATATGTAATATATATATCATTATATATGCTTATATGATATATATGGAAGCATACATAATCAAATTAGTACATATACATATATACATAATGCTTAGTAAAAATACATTGTTGCTTTTATTATTTTGAGAAAACTGCTATGTGTTAGATAAATTAAAAATAAGGCAAATAAAAATTTTTATTTTACCCATTTCTTCTTTAATGTTTTTTTCTTTATGAAGATCAAAATTTCTGACCTATACTATTTTCCTTTTCTCTGAAGAATGTCTTTTGACATATCTTGCAAGGCAGATCTACTGGAATAAATTTCCTCAATTTTTATTTGTCTGAGAAAATCTTTATTTCTCACTTAGTTTTGAAGGATAATGTTGCAGGGAACAGAATTCAGTTTTTTTTCCTTTGTCTCAATGCTTTAAATAATTTACTCCATTCTCTTCTTGCTTGCATGGCCTGTGAGGAAAAGTCAGATATAAGTCTTATCTTTGTTCTTTTACAGGTAATGTTTCTTTAGCTTTTTTCAGGATTTTTTCCTTTGATTTTCTGTAGTTATAAAATGATATGCCTAAGTATAGCTTTGGTTTTCTTTTTTTTATTTTTAGCCCACCTTCAGCATTTATCCTACTTTGTGCACTCGAAGCTTCGTGGATTTGTGGTTTGGTGTTTGATCATAATTTGGGAAAATTCTCAGTTATTATTATCTCAAATATTATTGTATTTTTTTCTCTCTTTCTTCTACTTCTGGTATTCCCATTACATATATGACTACCTTTTGTAGTTGTCCTACAGCCCTTGGTTATTCCATTCTGGTGGTTTTTATTCTTCATTATTCTCTCTGCTCTTCAGTTTTTATTTTTTTATGCATATCCTATTTGCAGAGATATTTTCTTTAGCAGTGTTCAGTCTACTAATAACCCTATCAAAAACATTGTTTTTGTTATAATGTTTTTGATCTCTTGCATTCCTTTTTGGTTTCTTCTTAGAATTTCAATCTCTCTGCTAAGATTACACATCTGTTCTTTTATACCATCTATTTTATCCATTAGAGCCTTCAGCATATTAATTGTAGTTGTTTAAATTCCCAATCTGATAATTTCCATAACCTTAGTAGAGTTCTGATGCCTTCAAATTGTGTTTTTTGGCTTTTAGCATGCCATGTAATTTTTTCTTGATTGACAAACGTGATGTGCTGGATGAAAGAAATTGCAGTAAAAAGGTTTTTGCGAGTGCAATGGTAAAGTGTGGGGGAAAGGAAGTGTTCTAGAGTCCCAAGGTTAAATTTCAGTCTTTTAGTGAGTCTGGGCCTTTGGACTGTGAACTTCACAAGTGCTGTCAGACATTGTTCCTTGGGTGGAACTGGGTGGCTAGAGACGGGCTGGAGTTGGCTACTTTTCCTAGATCAGTCAGGTTCTGAAAAAAACCCAGTAGGTTAGGCTCAGCTTACAGTTTCTCTTGAGTGCAGCCCATGTTAAGAAGAATAGAGCATTCTGGTGAATTTAGAAATTATTTTTTCTTATTCTCTTGCCAGATATATGCAGATATTTTTCTCTTATATTCACCATAAGAACCTGCTCAAACCACTGGAGATAAAATTCACAAAACGTGGGAGACTGACTGCTTTATAACTGGATGCCCTGGAGTTTTAACCTTCGACTTGCCCACACTGAGCCTGTAGTGAGTCATCAATTACTGTTCAGATTTTCCTATTCTGATGTTGGTTCTTGTGTAAGTTTTCACTCACAAGTCTCTGTTCTGGTAAGCCTTGACTCCCTGTATTCATCTCCACAATCCTGGGGACAGCAATTTATGTGTCTTCACTTCTCTTAAGGATACAAGAAGAATGGTTGATTTTTCATTCTCTTCAGCTTTAGACTTGTTGTTAGGATGGAAGTGGCCACTTTCAATCTCCTTAGATGTAGAATTGGAAACTTCAAGTCTGTTTCTATAATTTTTAACTTTAGAAAATTAAGGCAAAAAAATTATTAAGAAACTGTGAATATAGTAAGTATTTCCTTTTGTAAATATAATTTTGTGGGTTTTATTTGGGTTCAAATTCTTATCATGATGCCTTATTCATTCATGTATTGAGTATAACTGATATGCCCTGTAAGTTTAACCACCTAAAGTCAATTTGACATTTCTAAGCAAAGCCGAGGATTACAAAGAAACTGGTTGTCATATTTTTATGACTTGACACTCAAACTAAAACTATAAAATGACCTTCAGAGTTAAGAATGTAGAGTACCTTGGTTTTTAATATCTCATGGGTGAAAGAGGAAGGAGCTCTGAAGATCTTTGATCTCAATTGCTCTTGAAGGAGTTGCTGTAATAATACTCAGTAATGTCTGGTGTCCTGGTGTATTTGAGAATATTTCCCCTGGATATTCCCTAATTAGAATATAGCCAACTCCTACTGCCTTTAACCCATTACCACTAGGCAAGGAAGGAATAGCAGAGCAATCTGATAGTCATTAAGAATATTTGAAGATAAATATGTTTTACAGGGATTAAGCATTTCATAGTCCTGTTAACAAAATTATATTAGCTTCATAGGTATTCACAATATACTTTAGGCTATTTTAAAACAATTAAGAAAATAAAGAATATTCACTTCCTTGAGTTTGTTATTGTTGTTGTTGGTCTGTTTAATTTGTAGCTTGGAAACAGAGCAGACTCAGCTGAGAAAATTAAAAATGATAATAATATAAGTCCTTTAAAACCTTAAGAATGAAGGGTGAGAGCTCAGTATGCTTCAGGATGAATTATATAGCTACAATGTATTACAAAATATCCCTAAAGTGAGTCATTACTTAAAAAACCAAAAGCAAGTTAATTAAAAATACAGTGTAATTTACCCTTAAAATATGCATTTTATTTTGTAGGCACTATGAAAATATGCACTCAGGAGTTAAATATATGAATGAAAAATAAATAAATTAGCCATCAGGGTAAAATATCAACCATGATTACATCCGAATAGTTGCCTTTCTTGTGTTTCTATATGTGTCACTAGGCAGGACTAGTGAAAAACACATAACGAGTGCTGTCTGGTATAACTTTATTTAGCTTTAACTATCACTAAACTCAAGGGGGTTCTTTGAGTTTATATTTCACTATATTTCCCTAGTTAATTTACTCTTTCCCTCTGTTGGATGTTATAGTACCTTTTCAAATCTTCCATATTTTCTCTCCATCCTTACTCACAGTGATGATTTATTACTTTGAATGAAGTGTTCATGATCCCATCTCAGGCTAATGCCTCCACTTATGTATAAAATATACTCCATTTATTTTGTCTACCCAGGAAATCAGCTCTAACTATTCTTCCTTCCCTCTTTCGCATAAGCATGTTATCTTTATCATCTTTTAAAAATGGTCTTCTTAAAAAATTATTTTATTTCAATAGTTTTTGGGGAATAGGTGGTTCTTAGTTACATGGATAAGTTCTTTAGTGGTGAGTCCTGAGATTTTGGTGCACCCATCATTCAAGCAGTGCACACTGTACTCAATGTGTAATGTTTTGTGTCTTATCACCCTCTCACCTTCCCCCAAGTCCTCAGTGTCCATTGTATCATTCTTATGCCTTTGCATCCTCATAGCTTAGCTCCCACTTGTAAGTGAACACATAAAATATTTGGTTTTCCATTCTTGAGTTATTTCACTTAGAATAATGGTCTTCACATGAACCCTAGAACTTAAAGTATAATTAAAAAAAAAGAATAATGGTCTTCAACTCCATCCAGGTTGCTGCAAAAGTCATTATTTCCATCCTTTTTATGGCTGAATAATTTTCCATGCTATATAACTCTGGGTAGATACCCAGTAGCGGGATTGCTGGTTCAAATGGTAGTTCTACTTTTAGTTCCTTAAGGAATCTCCATACTGTTTTCTGTAGTGGTTGTACCAGTTTACATTCCCATCAGCAGTGTAAATGTATTCCCTTTTCACCATATCCACACCAACATCTGTTATGTTTTATTTTTAAATTATGGCCATTCTTACAGAAGTAAGGTTAACACCACTAATTATCAGAGAAATACAGGTTAAAACCACTTGTTGTGAATGGTTTTAATTCACACTCATTCATAATGAGTGGTTTTAATTTGTATTTCTCTGATAACTAGTAATGTTAACTACTTTTTCACGTTTGTTGGCCATTTGTGTATCTACGTTTGAGAATTTTCTTTTTTTTTTTTGCAAACTTCAATGTCATATTTATTCAAAGAGAGTTGTCAGCTTAAGCTAAAAGAAGTTTTTTATTATTATTATTATACTCTAAGTTTTAGGGTACATGTGAACAATGTGCACGTTTGTTACATATGTATACATGTGCCATATTGGTGTGCTGCACCCATTAACTCATCATTTAGCATTAGGTGTATCTCCTAATGCTATCCCTCCCCCCTCCCCCCACCCCACAACAGTCCCCGGAGTGTGATGTTGCCCTTCCTGTGTCCATGTGTTCTCATTGTTCAATTCCCACCTATGAGTGAGAACATGCGGTGTTTGGTTTTTTGTCCTTGCGATACTTTGCTGAGAATGATGGTTTCCAGTTTCATCCATGTCCCTACAAAGGACATGAACTCATCATTTTTTATGGCTGCATAATATTCCATGGTGTATATGTGCCACATTTTCTTAATCCAGTCTATCGTTTTTCGACATTTGGGTTGGTTCCAAGTCTTTGCTATTGTGAGTAGTGCTGCAATAAACATATGTGTGCATGTGTCATTATAGCAGCATGATTTATAATCCTTTGGGTATATACCCAGTAATGGGATGGCTGGGTCAAATGGTATTTCTAGTTCTAGATCCCTGAGGAATCGCCACACTGACTTCCACAATGGTTGAACTAGTTTACAGTCCCCACTGTCAACATTAGACAGATCAACGAGACAGAAAGTTAACAAGGATATCCAAGAATTGAACTCAGCTCTGCACCAAGCGGACCTAATAGACATCTACAGAACTCTCCACCCCAAATCAACAGAATATACATTTTTTTCAGCACCACACCACACCTATTCCAAAATTAACTACATAGTTGGAAGTAAAGCACTCCTCAGCAAACGTAAAAGAACACAAACTGTAACAAACTGTCTCTCAGACCACAGTGCAATCAAACTAGAACTCAGGATTAAGAAACTCACTCAAAACCGCTCAACTACATGGAAACTGAACAACCTGCTCCTAAATGACTACTGGGTACATAATGAAATGAAGGCAGAAATAAAGATGTTCTTTGGAACCAATGAGAACAAAGATACAACATACCAGAATCTCTGGGACACATTTAAAGCAGTGTGTACAGGGAAATTTATAGCACTAAATGCCCGCAAGAGAGAGCAGGAAAAATCTAAAATTGAAACTCTAACATCACAATTAAAAGAACTAGAGAAGCAAGAGCAAACACATTCAAAAGCTAGCAGAAGGCAAGAAATAACTAAGATCAGAGTAGAACTGAAGGAGATAGAGACACAAAAAACCCTTCAAAAAATCAATGAATCCAAGAGCTGGTTTTTTGAAAAGATCAACAAAATTGATAGACCACTAGTAAGACTAATAAAGAAGAAAAAGAGAAGAATCAAATAGATGCAATAAAAAATGATAAAGGGGATATCACCACTGAAACCACAGAACCACAGAAATACAAACTATCATCAGAGAATACTACAAACACCTCTACACAAATAAACTAGAAAATCTAGAAGAAATGGATAAATCCCTGGACACCTAACCAGGAAGAAATTGAATCCCTGAATAAACCAATAACTGGTTGTGAAATTGAGGAAATAATTAATAGCCTACCAACCAGAAAACGTCCAGGACCAGACAGCTTCACAGCCGAATTCTACCAGAAGTACAAAGAGGAGCTGGTACCATTCCTTCTGAAACTATTCCAATCAATAGAAAAAGAGGGAATCCTCCCTAATTCATTTTATGAGGCCAACATCATCCTGACATACCAAAGGCTGGCAGAGACACAACAAAAAAAGAGAATTTTAGACCAGTATCCCTGATGAACATCAATGCAAAAATCCTCAATAAAATACTGGCAAACAGAATCCATCAGCACATCAAAAAGCTTATCTACCACAATCAAGTTGGCTTCATCCCTGGGATGCAAGGCTGGGTCAACATATGCAAATCAATAAACGTAATCCATCATATCAACAGAACCAAAGACTAAAACCACATGATTGTCTCAATAGATACAGAAAAGGCCTTTGACAAAATGCAACAGCCCTTCAAGCTAAGAACTCTCAATAAACTAGGTATTGATGGGACATATCTCAAAATAATAAGAGCTATTTATGACAAACCCACAGCCAATATCATACTGAATGGGCAAAAACTGGAAGCATTCCCTTTGAAAACTGGCATAAGACAGGGATGCTCTCTCACCACTCCTATTCAGCATAGTGTTGGAAGTTCTGGCCAGGGCAATCAGGCAAGAGAAAGAAATAAAGGGTATTCAATTAGGAAAAGAGGAAGTCAAATTGTCCCTGTTTGCAGATGACATGATTTTATACTTAGAAAACCCCATTGTCTCAGCCCCAAATCTCCATAAGCTGATAAGCAACTTCAGCAAAGTCTCAGGATACAGAACGAATGTGCAAAAATCACAAGCATTCTTATACACCAATAACAGACAAACAGAGAACCAAATCATGAGTGAACTCCCATTCACAATTGCTTCAAAGAGAATTAAATACCTAGGAATCCAACTTACAAGGGATGTGAAGGACCTCTTCAAGGAGAACTACAAACCACTGCTCAATGAAATAAAAGAGGACACAAACAAATGGAAGAACATTCCATGCTCATGGATAGGAAGAATCAATATTGTGAAAATGGCCATACTGCCCAAGGTAATTTATAGATTCAATGCCATCCCCATCAAGGTACCAATGACTTTCTTCACAGAATTGGAAAAAACTACTTTAAAGTTCATATGGAACCAAAAAAGAGCCCACATTGCCACGAGAATCCTAAGCCAAAAGAACAAAGCTGGAGTCATCACGCTACCTGACTTCAAACTATACTACAAGGCTACAGTAACCAAAACAGCATGGTACTAGTACCAAAACAGAGATATAGACCAATGGAACAGAATAGAGCCCTCAGAAATAATACCACACATCTACAACCATCTGATCTTTGATAAATCTGACGAAAACAAGAAATGGGGAAAGGATTCCCTGTTTAATAAATGGTGCTTGGAAAACTGACTAGCCATATGTAGAAAGCTGAAACTGGATCCCTTGCTTACACCTTATACAGAAATTAATTCAAGATGGATTAAAGACTTAAAGGTTAGACCTAAAACCATAAAAACCCTAGAAGAAAACCTAGGCAATACCACTCAGGTCATAGGCATCAGCAAGGACTTCTTGATTAAACACCAAAAGCAATGGCAACAAAAGCCAAAATTGACAAATGGGATCTAATTAAATCCCATTTAATTAGATTGGGATTAATTAGATCCCAATTAATCCTACAGCAAAAGAAACTACCATCAGAGTGAACAGGCAACCTACAGAATGGGAGAAAAATTTTACAATCTACCTATCTGACAAAGGGCTAATATCCAGAATCTACAAAGAACTTAAACAAATTTACCAGAAAAAATCAAACAACCCCATCAACAAGTGGGCAAAGGATATGAACAGACACTTCTCAAAAGAAGACATTTATGCAGCCAACAGACACTTGAAAAAATGCTCATCATCATTGACCATCAGAGAAATGGAAATCAAAACCACAATGAGATACCATCTCACACCATTTAGAATGGTGATCATTAAAAAGTCAGGAAACAACAGGTGTTGGAGAGGATGTGGAGAAACAGGAACACTTTTACACTGTTGGTGGGACTGTAAACTATTTCAACCACTGTGGAAGACAGTGTGGCGATTCCTCAAGGATTTAGAACTAGAAATACCATTTGACCCAGCCATCCCATTATTGGATATATACCCAAAGGATTATAAATCATGCTGCTAAGAAGACACATGCACTCGTATGTTTATTATGGCACTATTCACAATAGCTAACACTTGGAACCAACCCAAATGTCCATCAATCATAGACTGGATTAAGAAAATATGGCACATATACACCATGGAATACTATGCAGCCATAAAAAAGGATGAGTTCATGTCTTTGTGGGGACATGGATGAAAGTGGAAACCATTATTCTGAGCAAACTATCGCAAGGACAGAAACCAAACACCGCATGTTCTCACTCATAGGTGGGAACTGAACAATGAGAACACTTGGACACAGGGTGGGGAACATCACACACCGGGGCCTGTCATCTGGTGGGAGGAGCGGGGAGGGATAGCAGGAGATATACCTAATGTAAATTACGAGTTCATGGGTGCAGCACACCAACATGTTACATGTATACATATGTAACAAACCTGCATGTTGTGCACATGTACCCTAGAACTTAAAGTATAATTAAAAAAACATTAGATCTCATGAGATTTATTCACTATCATGAGAACAGCATGGGAAAAACCTGCCTCCATGTTTCATTTACCTCACACAGATTCCCTCACATGACATGCAGTGATTATGGGAGCTATTATGCAATTCTAGATGAGATTTGGGTGGGGACACAGCCAAACAATATCAGACAATATCTGATAAAGGACTGTTTTCCAAAGCATGCAAAAATTTATAAAAGTCACCTGTAAGAAAACTACCCAATTAAAAAATGGGCAAAAGGTCTGAAAAGATACCTCACCAAAGAAGATACATGGATGACAAATAAGTATATGAAAAGATGTTCAGCATTATACGTCATTAGGGAAATCAAAATTTAAAACAACAATAAGATACCATCGCACACACTTCAGAATAGCGAAAATCCCAAACACTAACACCAAATGCTGGCAAGGTTGTGGAATAACAGCACTTCTGATTCGTTGCTGGTGGGAATGCAAAATGGCACAGCTGCTTTGAAAGGTGATTTGGCAGTTTCTTATAAAACTAAATATACTCTTAAAATAAAATTCATGTACTTCGGCCCTAGATACTTATTTACTCAAATAATTTGAAAGCTATGTCTACACAAAAACCTGCATATGACTGTTTATAGCATGTTTATTGATAATTGCCCAAACTTGGAAGCAATCCAGGTAGTCTTCACTTGGTGAATAGATACATTGTGTTCAATCCATACTGAAATATTATCCAACACTAAAAAGAAATTTGCTGTGAAATCATGATGAGACACGGAGGAAATTAAGTGCATATTATTAAACAAAAGGAGCCAATCTAAAAATGATATACACTATATTAGTCAAATGTTCTGGAAAGGGTAAAACTATGAAGACAGTAAAAAGATTAAATGGTTGCCAGCTGTTAGGGAGGGATGAATAGACACAGCACAGACAATTTTTAGGTTAGTGAAACGATTCTGTATGATACTATAATGGTGGACATATGTCATTATACATTTGTGCAAACCTGTAGAATGTACAACACCAAGAGCGAACCCTAATATAAACTATGGCCTATGTGTAAAAATGATGCATCAATGTAGGTTCAAACCCCAGAGATCTGACTCCAAAGCTTGTGATCTTAACTATGAAGCTGCATGCTTCTGCAAGTAAAAAATTAATGAGTCATTTCTCCCAAACCTTAGCCAATAATTACCAACAGAGTAATTACTGAATTCCTCGACAAATAATAAGTTTTATGCTGGATTATCCTCTAGTGCATTTTGAAAGGATTCTCCTGCAACTCATTAGTTTTCTTGGAAATTTTGAACATTTCTTAGAAGGAAATTCATTTCTTTTTTAACAACAAAAAAGAAAAAAGATGCTAAATTAATTATTGCTCTTTGCCTTCCTTTCTCACTTGTCTATGGGACATATCTAGTAAAGAAGAACTGTGGTCAAGTCTGGATAATTTTAAGAATATGGCTTAGGCATTTTTCAGCCATTTAAAATATAATTGATTAAAGGGTTGGTTGAGTCTTTGTGAGTTTGAGTCCACCTAGTTATTTATACTAGTGCAGTCCAAGCAATCTATGTGAGTTTAAGCAATTTACTTAATCTTGTTTAAGTTCAGTTTTATCATTTCAAAAATATAGATGATTCTATCAGATCACAGATTGTGAGGGGAAAAATAAAAGAGAGGTAATGCAGATCAAACATCATTAATGGCATCTTATGATGCTCAATAAACTATTATTATCACATTATATTCCTAGCCTTTTACTGAATTTCTTTTATAAAAAAACACTTATACCAAGTGTGATAGACAGAATAATGTCCCTCCAAAGATGTGTATGTCTTAATTTCAGGAATCTGTAAGTAGGTAGGTTACATGGCAAAAGGAAGTTAGGATGCATATGGAAATAAGGTTGTTTATCAGCTGACCTTAAGACAAGGAGATTATCTTGAATTAGATAGGTAGGCCCAATATAATCCTCTGGGTCCACAAACATGTAAGAGGAAATAGAAAGGGAAAAACAGAGATGACAGTGTGAGAAGGACTTTGCCAAATGGTACTGGCTTTAAAGATGGAAGAAGGCAGTCATAAGTCAAGGAAAGTGGTCTCTAGAAGCTGGAAAAGGCAAATAAGCAAACTGTCCCATAGAGATTCCAGAAAGGAAAGCAGCCCTCTTGACACCTTAATCTTGGCCCAGTCAGACCCTTGATCTTAGCCATGTAAGACTGATCAACAGAACTTCACAATAATGAATTGTGCTATTTTAAGCCACTAATTTTTAGTAATTTGTCATAGCAGCAATAAAAAACTAATATTCTAAGCATCAAAGAATTTAATTGAATCTAGTAAATTGTTGATAGGGTTCCTTAGAGGGTTTACACAATCCAGGGCATACGGTCTCTTTTCTCATGGCTTTCTCTTATTTTTTTCTGTTTCTGTTTCTTGACTTTTATGCTTTCTTCTTCATTGCTCCAGTAGCTACAAATTTCCACCTAAATGTCAAGCAGCTTCCTATTACTCTGAAGTCTTGGTGTCACACAGTACCTATGCCATTGAGGGCCATGTGTTCTACTTAAGCAGTTATTCAAGTATTTGTTGCAGATCTGACACTCTCCATTTGAGGAATCCCAGTCCCCACCCATATGGCACACAATTTCTCCATCATGTTTTTTTTAATTACTAAATAAAATTAAACTTTAATTTAAATAAACTTTTGATTTTAATGTCACTCCTCTGCTCAAAATCCTGTAGCTTCACTTGGAGTCCTTGAAATGGTCAACATGATCTATGTGATCTAGCTTCCTATGGCATCTCCCATATCCTCTCCTACTACTCTCACCATTGCTTACCCAGCTCCAGCCATACCATCCTCCTTGTGGCTATGTAAACATGCCAGGCAAGCTCCCTGTGACACTTTGCTCTAGTTTTTCCCTCTGTCTGAAACACTCTTCCTCAAGATATTGCTTGGTTAACTCCATTGTGTCTTTCAATTTTTTGCTGAAATCACCAGGTCAATGAGACCTACCTATTCTGACATTTTTAGTTGGCTCTCAGTCACCCTTTCTAATCTTTTTTGCCAAAATTTTATTTTTCTATATTATTAGGTTGGTGCAAAAGTAATCATGGTTTTTGCCATTACTTTTAATATTTACAAATTTTTAACATATACATGATGTTTTTGTTTATTAAGTTTATGTTTATTGTTAGTTTCCCCTTGCTGAATGTAAAGTTTTTATTTCTTCACCTTAAGCAATGCCTAGAACATTTGCTCATTTGCCAAAGTTAAGGCATCACTATAAGTATTATCCATGTAGAGTTTTTGCAAATTAGAAAACTGGCTAATGGAACCAAAAAAGAGCCCACATTGCCAAGACAATCCTAAGCCAAAAGGACAAAACTGGGGTCATCACGCTGACTTCAAACTATACTACAAGGCTACAGTAACCAAAACAGCATGGTACTGGTACCAAAACAGAGATATAGACCAATGGAACAGAAAAGAGCCCCCAGAAGTAATACCACATATCTACAACCATCTGATCTTTCATAAACCTGAATGAAATGGGGAAAGGATTCCCTATTTAATAAATGGTGCTGGGAAAACTGGGTAGCCATATGTAGAAAGCTGAAACTGGATCCCTTGGTTATACCTTATACAAAAATTAATTCAAGATAGATTAAAGACTTAAATGTTAGACCTAAAACCATAAAAACCCTAGAAGAAAACCTAAAAAAAAAAATTCTCTCTTCCTTGAAATGATAAACTTGAGACTAACTGCTAAGGACTTAATTGCACCCCCCTTCTTACCCTCAGTTAATATGTTGAATTCCTAGTTACCCAATATGACTGTATTTGGAGATAGGGCATTCAAAGGGATAATAAAGGTTAAATTCAGTCATAAGGGTGGGGACCTAATCCAATACAACTGGTGTTCTTATAAGAAGAGAGAGATACCAGGAATGTTTGCGCTTGGGCACAGAGGGAAGGCATGTGAGGACATAGTGAGAAGGAAGCCATCTGCAAGACAAGTAGAGAGGCCTTCAGAGAAACCAAACCTGCCAACACCGTGATTTTGGACTTCCAGGCTCCAGAACTGTGAGAAAATAAATTTCTGTTTTTTAAGGGTCCTAGTCTGTGGTGTTTTGTTATGGCAGCGTTAGCTGATGTACACTAACAGATGTAAAGTTTTTTCTACGTGGTAGACATATTCTGAAGCATTTTACATAGAGTAGCTAATTTAAATTACTTAATGACCCTATAAGGCATATACTGGGATTATTTTCACTTAATAGACCAGGAAACTAAGGCACAAAGAGAATAAGAAAATAATACAAATTAAATAAAACAGCACCACTCTAGAGTGTTATATTATATTGCTTCTTGCTAAAATAATTTCTTTTGCATCATGTGTGGGAAAGCCCTTTATGAAATTAGGATTTCATTCATTCGACAAATCTTAAACATCTGTTATGTGCCAGACAGTGAGTTAAATCCTGGGGCTGCAATAGTGAGAACATAGATATGGTTTGTGTCCTCCTTCAACTTAAATTCCTTCCAATGAGGAAATTTAAGTTTGGTGGCTCAAAGTTAGATATATATCACCAATAGCCATAATATTTGGTAGGTCAGAGAAGCCATTTCATAGGGTAAAGTGCTGATGAATAAGTAGAATGCTATTTCCCCTCTCTATTCATATATTAGTATCATATCTATTTATTACAGTTAATTCATAAAAGTTGTGTTACATAAATTTTAGCCATCTTCTTTAAAGCAACCTATTTCAAACGTTTAATGTTGGATTTCAATTAGTATAAATTTTACCCATCTGGATATTTATTCTGTTAATATTAAAATCGCTTTATATTGCTATTTTACTATTTCATATGTGACTATCCTATTTATTCAGAATGGTTCTAGTATTGTTTTTATAGTAAAGACTGTATTTTATAGTTGTATGTTGTCTCCCAAGTGACTTTGAAAGTGCCTGTGCAAAATTATGACAGTAAGAGAAATCTGACTTAGTTTACTTTATCTTGCTGCTAATCTCCAAGCTGTCCTTGGTCATTCCTGGACAGAAGCCAAGCTAACCTTGGGAGGAATAGAGTTTATAGTTTAAATTTAAAGTAAGGATAATGATAGCCCTTCCAAAAACTAAACCACCTTTGTAAAGTTAATGAAAATCCACAAGCTTAGGATTATGAGAGGGCCCTAAATTTCACTAAGATGCAGACATAGCTAAACAATAACTGGCTATTACAGAGATTACAAGATATATAACTTCCCCAATTGCTCTATAGAAAACATCACTATTGTAGAACCTCAGATTTGTTGTTTGAGATGTTTTTGCAGACTTTTTCATTCTGGCAACCAGTGGGCCTCACCTGGACTTGCGACTCATAATTTAATCAGTCCTGTAGGCCCTGACCCAGAGGCGGACTCAGCACACAAGGACAGTTTTCCACACCCCTATGATGGAGTCCCCAGCCAATTAGCAGTACCCAATCTGTAGTCCCTTGCCCAACAAACTGGCCTTGAAAAACCCTCACCCCTGAGCCTTCAGGGAGATTGATTTGAGAAATAACACCATCTTTTGTGTGGCTGGCCTCATGTCAATTAAACTCTTTTTTATTGCAATACCATGGTCTCAGTGAATCAATTTTGTCTGTGCAGCAGAGGGGAAGAACAAATTGGGCACTTACAACTTAGCATATTTTAGAGTAGACGCGAAGTATTCCATTAAGATGCACCCATATTTATGTCTGAGGATAAAAGTACAGGCCTTGTGCATGCTGGCATTTCAGCACACATTCTTTGGATTGTATTGAAGTAAAACCACTTTAGTTGCTATATAAGATGTTTTCTTTTTTGCAGCGTGGCTTCTTAAAGTGCTGTATGGACTTATGTCAATAAGAGATTAAGGTTAATTATCACATTTTTGTCATTATTAAGATGAAGTAACATATCACTTGAGAGAAACTAACATATGTTTAAAACTGGGTTTATATTTAAAACAAAGTAGGCAGGAAATACCATTAAGTGTTTCATCAAATTTGCTGCCAGGAGCCAAGGTGTAAATTAAATAGAGAAGAGCAAGTCTACAGATTTTTCTAATATATAAAATAATAGCCAAGAAAATAAGTTAAGACACAGGAAACCAGTTGAAATTAAAGACATTTCTTGAAAAACTAAAAAGCCTCCACAGTATGAAAAAAATAAAATAAAATAAAATTGCTTCTCAAACTTAACACTTAAAAGATAGTTACTCCTTTCCTGAACATTTTCCTCCTTGTAACTGAATTACCATGTGTCACCAAGAGCTAATTTACCTACCCTTTTTTTTTTTTTTTTTTTTTTTGAGATGGAGTCTTGCTCTGTTGCCCAGGCTGGAGTGCAGTGGTGTGATCTTGGCTCACTGCAACTTCCTTGTCCCAGGTTCAAGCAATTCTCCTGCCTCAGCCTCCCAAGTAGCGGGGACTACAGGCACATGCCACCACACCTGGCTAATTTTTTTTTTTTTTTTTTAGTGGAGATGGGGTTTCACCTTGTTGCCCAGGCTGGTCATGAACTCCTGAGCTCAGGCAATCCGCCCTCCTCGGCCTGCCAAATGGCTGGGATTATAGGCATGAGCCACCGCACCTGGCCATACCTACATTTTTATGTTAAACAGTGTGAACAAAGGCAGAAAGGCAAGTAGCCATTTGACCGGGATTTCAGATCTGGCCTCTACTCACATTCTAACTCCATTGTTTCAAAAAGAGTTGCGTTAGTGAAGGGAGTCAAAAATGATAAATGATAGAGTTAGAACAATATTGCTGTTGAACTTCACATTGTCTGACCTTTGACAGAAAGCAACAGAAAAAGGACCTGCTTTTATTTCCTGTCTCAGTGGATGATATATTTTGAGAATTTGCTTTTGTATTTCTTAACTTCTGTTACTTTATGTGTAAGTGGTTTGAACATACCATGTGTATGTTGTATGCAGCATTCGCTTCATAAAATGTCACAGTGATGTATTTCTGGCTTACTATATAAGTGAATTAGTAACTGTAATGAGTTATTGTGTTCCATGTGTATTTTTTAGTTGTTTTGGTGATGAAACATATGGTTTTACTTTCTACCCATTGAAATCCTGTGAATATAAAAAGCTCTGCCAAAGATCAGTGGGTGAGTCTATTACAGGTGTACATATTTTTCATTTTTAAAGTTTACAGTCAAATATATTTTAACTGTATGAATCAATAATAGTGCTTGTTAACTTAATTCATATCCTTCGTGAACATGGTGAAATAGTGATGCATATGCCTGTGGCCTTTATGCTTATCTCAGAGTTGAGATGCAAAAGTAAAACATCTTTGCCATATTCATGATCGATTGACCTATAACCAGTGTCTATCCTCATTTTTCTATCCTTCCTTTTCTCTTCTTCCTCCTCTTTTCCCCTTCCTCTTTTTTTATTCTCTTCTTTATCTGTCTAGTTTTTCTCCAGTGTCAATAAAGTCAACATTAGCTCACTTGAAAATCACAATTTGAGAAATCTTTCATTTTCTTAAGTTTATAGGTTTATTATAAAGAATATTACAAAAGATATCAATGAATAGATGCATAGGACAAAGTATAGGGGAAGGGGCAAGAGCTTCTGTGTCCTCCCCTGGATGTGTCACCATTTAGGAACCTCCATGTGTTCAGCTATCTGAAAGCACTCCTAACCATGTCTTTTTGGGTTTCTGTGGAGACTTCATTATATAGATGTGCTTGATCAAACCACTGTCCCTTGGTGATTAACTTAACTTTTAGCTCCTCTTCCCTCCCTGGAGATTACAAGTGGGCTCAAAATTCCAAGCCTCTACAATGCCTCAGTGGTCTTTCTGTTGACCAGCTCCCATCCTGAAGCTACCTAGGGGCTGCCAGCCTTCAGTCCATCATTAGCAGGCAAAAAGACATCACTGGGCCTGGCATGGTGGCTCGCATTTGGAGTCTCAGCACTTTGGGATGGTGAGGTAGGAGGATCACTTGAAGCCAAGTGTTTGAGACCAGCATGGGCAACATAGCAGAATCCCGTATCTACAAAAATTAAAACAAAAACAAAAAGACATCACTTAGGAGATTCCAAGGATTTTAGGAACTGTAGGACAGGAAATTCATCAGAGACCAAATACATATTTTACATATTTTACAATAACACTGTCCCCACCCAACCCCTCCTTTGAGCCCTTATCCCTTACATTAAAGGGATATAAATCTCAAAAGATGTTTTTATATTTATCATTAGCCTAGTCTACCACATTATATGAATGTCTCCCAGGGTGAGGACACTGAGGTTGGCAGGTTTCACTTCCATCAAAAGCAAGAGTGGTTTTGGCAAACATGTAGCTTCACCCACTCAGAAACTTGTATATTTGATCTAAGAGACAATCTCTTGCTCTGAGCCTCCTTCAAGGTGTTAATGTAATATTAGATTGCCCTGAATTCATAACCCATTTATTTATCCCTTTACCTTCAGGTAATATGTATTCTTTTGATTAATAAATTTTGGAAGGGATATTGGAAGCACCACCATGCTGATCTAGATTACAGGCAGCAGTACCAGTGTGGGTAGTGCTTCCTTCTCAGTCCACTCCCGTTTAGGTAGGGTAAGACTACATAGGTGTCAAACTAGTGGCTTATTTTTACCACCAGGCAATATAACTTCATTTAGTGTTAACTGTATTTTTGCACATCCCACCTCCATCAAGCCTTTAGGAATTCTGGCATAAGGTTTAAAAACAGAGTTTCTTGCTTAGGAATAATCTCTGCTTCTACTTGCACTTGCAGCTCTGACCTTAGGATCACTGCATCAGGTAAAGGAAAGACAAAAAGTTGAGGTGATATGAGAAGAAAGAAATAAAACAAGAAGTATAACATTTATATCAGCATACTCCTTCTTTGTTAAGAATGGCATAGTAATACCAGCATCCTTCCTCACCCCTTCTTCCCAGATCAACCAGAAAAATGAAGGAGACATTCCATGAGCACACATACTTGTGAAGGCTTGTAAGCCAGACCTTCAGGTTTTTATCTCCACCTACCTTAGAAAACCAGTTTTAATTGCCTGTTCCACTTCTCTATCAATTACTCTGAGGAGATCTCTCTGCCCATTGTTGGACACTATGGGCTGTTGTGTGTTCCTTACTTCCTTGCTTTGAAGAAATGACAGTCAGCTGTCTAAATTCGTGCAATAGTTTCTGTTCTAGTTTGTTTTTTTGAGATGGAGTTTCGTTCTTGTCGCCCAGGCTGGAGTGCAATGGTGTGATCTCAGCTCACTGCACCCTTCGCTTCCTGGGCTCAAGTGATTCTCCTGATTCAGCCTCCCAAGTAGCTGGGATTATAAGCATACGCCACCATGCCCAGCCGATTTTTTTGTTTCATGTTGGCCAGGCTGGTCTCGAACTCCTGACCTCGAGTGATCTGATCGCCTAAGCCTCCCAAAGCACTGGGATTATGTTCTAGGTTGTGTTTTTTTTTTTTTTTTTTAATATAGCACTCTGAGCATTTGCATCTTCCAAATAAGCGTAGCCCAGTCCAGAATCAGTGTCCATTCTTGTCAAGAGCCATTTGTAGCCCCTAAAGGCTACCAGCATCAGTCTCACTTGCCAGGTTTTCTCAGTATCTTCCTACCAGAAAATCTGCTCCAGAACCACTGGCAGTCTCTGTCTCTCTTGCTGACAAACAGAACAGTTCTTACTGGCATTTAGACGCAGTCCATCTCTGTATTGCTGCAGTAGCCCCATATCCACTTGTTTTGTGAACCAAGGTGGCCACTCAGATGAGCACATGGGGATATCTGCTTGTCAATTTCAGTCACTATCTGAACTTGGAAGGGCATTCTTCTCATGGGTATCCACATGTCCTACCTTATTGTGCCCCTCAAATTTCCCTAGTGCTGTGCCCCTTATGAACATCCCTTTAAAAGGTTAGATTTCCACTGTCTGACCATGTGGTCAGGTCATTGGCCACTGCCCACAAGTTAGTAAAAACCCAAACACAAGGGCTTTTACCACTGTTCAATTCTTCCACCACCACTCAGAAAAAAGCATGCAATTCAGCCCACCAAAATGATTCAATTTTACTTTCCTTGTTTAGAGTGGCACCCTTCCAAATAGAATACAGTCCATTCACCCCAGAAGTGCCATTCACAAACTAAGCAGCTGTTTGTGAGTCAGTGGAGAGCTACTCATAAGAAAAAAGGGGCTCCCTGCTTGTATGGATCTCCTGTTTCCACTTCCCAAGTAGCATGATCCTTATCATTTCTATTGTATTATCGAATTTTTCTGGGCAGCACTATTCCCATTAGAGTGTTTCTCTGACATCACCTGAGACACCATGGTTATTTCAGATGCCAAGATAATTTTATGTCCTTCAGTAGATGAAGACATGCATAGGCCAAGGTACAGGAAAGGACACACAGCTTCCACACCCTCCCCTGGGTAAGACACCCTCCAGGAACCTCCACTTGTTTAGCTCTCCAGAAGCTCCAGATATCTGTTATCTTTAACTATCATTTGGTTATTTTCACAGATTTTCTTATCTTTAATGTTTTTGTGTTGAGGGGTACTTGAGGAGTAGGTCTCATTTGTGACCTATTTTTAGTTTTAAAAATAGAACTTTTCTTAATAAAGAGTACACTGGGAAGGCTTACTCCATTTTGGATGGAGAAGGTCATAAGAGACTATCACTCTCACTCTAGTAACTCAAACAATTTAAATTGCATCATTACAGTTTATTCTTGAATCAAAGACAGCTGAGGGTGGAAAGAAACTAAATTTAGGAAGTGGCAAGATGCTCACAAGAGAGAAGTCATCCACTGCTGTGCTCATCCCTGACTGAACAGAGGGAAATAAGGCTTCCTTAGTAGTACAAGCTAGGGGAAAATCAGCATATGGTCCAGCGTGACAGCGCTACACTCCCCTATCCCCAGCACTTTCCCACAGGTTTCAGTGAGTGCTGGGAGTACTGTCCCCCCAGTGGAGGCAGCCTATGAGATCTGAGCGAAACTCCTCTCGGTACTCTGTGCTTCCAGCCAAGGAAGACAAAAGGAAGAATGAACTGAGAGGAATCTCTTTGAGGAAATATTTGCCTTCACAAAGCATGGTCTGCTTTACAGTTATAACCACCCTCTCAGGGCCAAGCATGGGGCAGCAGGACTGAAAGAGAGCTCCCAAGGTTCGGGAAGTAGGGGCAGGGGTATAGATCAGAGAGAACATCCCAGTGACCTAAAAATAATGTCAATCAGGCTCTAAAGAAGTGACAGATTTCTCACAATTCATAAGGCAGGGAGCTCACCTGTGAAATATTTACACGTTGCTGGAAACTCACCAGTGTTCAGATCCCAAGCCCCTCTGAGGGAAAAGTCTTGATCCTATAGTCAAAATGAGGTGAAACTGAATGAACTAAAGCTGCAAAAAGTCCAGAGATGGCCCAACTACAGAGCATACTGTCTCAACCTCCACTATTTTGACCTGATAAGAAAATAGGTGTGTCTCTTTGTAAAGAAGGAAGTAATAATAACAATAATAGTAGTAATAGTAATAATGAAATCACAATTTAATGAAAGATATATTATTTCTATATGAAACACAGAATAACATATTTTGTCTCTTTATTCTTTTCTATGATTTATATTATATTCTCTTCTATTATTAGATAAATCCTACTGGATAACTGACATATAAGAACATAAGTACTGAATTGCATGAGATATGCATGAATGCTTATCTAGAAGCTAATTTTGTTATATATCAAAACAGAAGAAATAAGAGTGTAAAATAATCTTGGTATAAATTTTAAAAAGACCATTGGTTATCAAATGTAAATGTAAAAATTTAAATTTTTGCTAATAATCCTTTATTCTTGATTATTCCACTAGCTTGATGAGTATTCAAATAAAAATAAATGCCCCAAGTGAAAAGGAACAGGGCTCAAACATTTTTCACGTACTAATGTTCAGTCTGTTTTAACATAGGTTCATAGATTTAGGTTTTGTATCCTATAGGCTATACTAACAATTTTCCACAGGACTTACTGAAGGCCAAGGATAATATATTTACATTACTGAGGAATGTATAGGAGAAAAAAAGGATTTTTAAAATCCTCTTTCTACTCTCTCTCCCTTCCTTTCCTCTCTTTTCCTCCCTTCCTTCCCTCCTCGTCTTCCTCCTCCTCCTCCTTCTCCTTCTAGTAAGTATAAATGCAACACATATTCTTGGTAATATGTTTGAATACACAGAATGATAGAGAAAACTAGAAATAATCCATAGTTCCATTAACTAGAGACAACAACCATTAACATAATTTTTCTTCCTATTATTTTTCACAATGAGTGTTGCCTGCATCTTTGAACCTTAGGCTATTATTTTTAATTGTCTGAAGGCAAAGGACAAGATGAAGGTGAATGGCAGAAATAATAAATGGAAAGAAACTGGGTTCTTGGTATTGCTGAGCCAACAGATTAGCCAGCTTTGAAATTTTTTTTTATAGTTTGTAAGTATAGGCATATTTTATTGTTATTTAAGCCTTTGTGAGTTAGGTTTCTGTTGCTTGCACCACATTCTCTTAGAATGCATGTGCTTCTTCCTTATCCCAAGCATCCACTCAATTTTGTTCTTATTGTTGTTTGAGAGGGAGTCTCGCTCTGTCACCCATGCTAGGGTGCAGTGGTGTGATCTCGGCTCACTGCAACCTCCGCCTCCCAGGTTCAAGTGATTCTCCTGCCTCAGCCTCCTGAGTAGCTGGGATTAGGATTACAGGTGCCTGCCACAAAGCCTGGCTAATTTTTGTATTTTTAGTAGAGATGGGGTTTCACCGCATTGGCCAGGCTGGTCTCTAATTCCTAACCTCAAGTGATCCACCTGCCTCAGCCTCCCAAAGTGCTGAGATTACAGGTGTGAGCCACTGCACCCAGCTGCATCCACTCAATTTTAATTGTCAGCTCCATCATCAGTGTTCTGCAATATTAGCAGATATCAGAATCACCTGGAGGTCTTGTTAAACCACAAATTGCTGAGCCCATCCTGTAGTTTCTGACTAATAGGTCTTGGTTGAAAATTTACACAGGTAACTCCAATATGTACTGTTGGTCTAGGAACCACCTGTTGAGAATCACTCATTAATGTTAGGAAACTCAGGAAAGAAGTACAATTTTAGTTGCCAAGACTTTGGAAGACACAAAGATCCTAATAATGGGCCTTCCTCACACTGAGAACTATTTTTTTTGGGCGGCGGGTGCGGGGGGAATGGAATGTTTCTGATATGGTTTGGATCTGTGTCCCCACCTGAATCTCATCTTGAATTGTAATCCCAATGTGTCAAGGGAGGGATCTGGTGGGAAGTGATTGGATTATGGGTGTGGTTTCCCCAATGCTGTTCTCACGATAGTGAGTGAGTCTCACGAGATCTGGTGGTTTTATAAGTGTTTGGCAGTTCCTCCTTCAATTAACTCTCGCACTTGCTCTCTCGCCTGCTGCTGCGTAAGACATGCTGGCTTCCTCCTCGGCTTCTGCCACGATTATAAGTTTCCTGAAGCCTCCTAGCCATGCTTCCTATTAAGTCTGCAGAACTGTGAGTAAATTATACCTCTTCCCTTGATAATCACTCAGTCTCAAATAGTATTCTTTATAGCAGTGTGAAAAGAGACAAATTCATTTCCTCTTCAGTTGTGGATTATAAGAAGCTTATAATCTGATGATAAAGGATAATTGAGGTATAATGAGTAATGGCTGGGAGAAATCTTATTTAGTGCTCTGGGGGTTATGTATGTGTGCACTCAGTAGAGTCCTGGGTTACTTCAGGGACCTAGAGCATGATAGAAAAGGAAAAAAAAGTCCTGCAGTTCAATTGAGTATATTTACACATATGCCCACTCTCTCTGTTTATTCCCAACCCATACCCCCAAATATCAATATATCTATTCACCTGACATGCAGAAAACAAATGCACTTCAATTTATCCATGAATGCATATCTCTTGGCTCTTTTCAACAAAGGATTTCTTTGTAAAAAATAAAGGATATGTAGACAATTTTTGAAATTTTCTATTAAGTTAGGAGAAAAAAACCCCACAATATTGGTGTGTGTGTGTATACGCCTTTCTGTAGATCCTTTAGGAAACTAAAATGTAAGATGGAAAACAATCTGAATTCATCTCTCATGATGTGGTATTGGGTCCATTTATTGTTGTTTTCTGTACTTTTTCAATCTTATTCAATTCTATCCATTTTATCTTTGGTAACAACTTCAATACACATTCTTCATAAAGGTAGTTAGAGTAATACTAAAAATGCACAAGTCACGTCACAATAAGGCAACTCGTCAGGACCTGAGGTAATTCACTGGCATGTTCTGTCTGTGGAAAGGAAACTATTATTGGTTTTGACAGATTGGCTGGCCCTATGCAAAATTCATATCCAAACTCTGTTTAAAATCCAAGTGAGTTGTCCAAACATTAATCACTGAGGTTAGATGAAGGCTTACTTCATCAGTATTCAGCACTTTGCCTTAAGATGAAAGCAGGGAAGAAACCTCCTTGGGTGGAGAGGAAATAGTCTTATCTGAGACCAAAGACTGACATCATTTGCTCATACCTAACTCCCATTGACTTCAATCAACTTCAACTTCCTATCAGAATTTTGCTACAGGTTAAAATTTTGAGCTTCACTAATAGTATTACAAGAGGATCAAGGCTTGTAATAATGAGTTTAATATCTTGGATGCAGAAGGAATAATTGGTTTCTGGCAAGTATTTTAAATGTTATTGGCTTAGTGAATTTTATTTTTATTGTAGATTCTAAAGTAGATATATATATGCAAAGATACCTAAAAGGGATGCACAATATTATTTCAGTGTTGCATAAAATATTTCAAATTATTGGTTGAAGGAATTTGGCATACTTGTCAAAATAAGCAATATGTATTGTGATTAATTTGATTTTAACAAGAGCACCAGGTTTTTAAATTTGGCCTGTTTGATCATATTTGTTTCTTTCCTCTATCTCCCCTTTGTCAATCCTTAAAGTGAATTACAATAATATTATTATTTAATATAGTTAAGTTATTGTATGCCAAGTGTGTATGGCCCAGTACAGGGTGGATAGTTTCTTTATAAATGTTTGAGAGAGAGAACATTCATTCTTTCCTTACATTACTCATATATAAAAAACCCAAGGCTTAGAGACATAAAGTAATTGCCCAAGCACCAACAGCTTATAAAAATATTCATAAGCCCACAGCTCATGTCTATTGAATCTTGGTTTAATGCTACTGTTATGTAGTATTTTCAGTTCTTAACACAATTATTGGGATGAATTTTATTATTTATTTGCTTTTAGGATCCATAGTGGTCAAATGAACTGATCACGATCACATGTTTATTCACTGACATCTACAATTTCAATTTGACTTGTTGGCTTTAAATCTTGTATTTGACTAAATGCTCCTTTTAGACATCATTTTTAAAGGCTACATAATGTTCCTCTAGGTATATGTACCAGAGTTGTCAAACCATGTTTCTGTCTGGAGAATTTCAACACCTTTTAGTTTCTTCTTAGTAAACCACAGTTGCTAATTATAATAAATGAAATCTCTCCCTTCCCCCACCTCTGTTTTATGTGTGTGGTGGGGGAAGGGGAGTATTTGTCAACGTCTGTCAATTTACAATTAGCTTTTGTTTTTTCCACTTTTTTAATGAGACCTCCAATTAGCCATATATCTATCATAAGTTTGTCTTCTATTTTTCTTTGTACTCACTTTCTAATTTTGCCATTTTTCTCTATTAGGTAATCATATTAACTATTTAGTTTGTAAGTCTTCGACCTCAAATAATAGAAAATATTCTCAGAAATTCTAGTTGTAATGAAAGGCTACTCAGAATATTTTTGCCTTAAATCTGTACTTAGGTTCTTAGAATGCCCCAACCGAATCCGTGGCTTACCTCATTGAGGACTTGTTAACTCACTTTTATCCTAAAAATGTAAGCTCCTAAATTTCTGTTTTGGGAATATTTTGGTGGAGAATGAGCCTGGAAGTTGTACCATGTGTTGTTAGGGGGATACCTAGGGAATGATAAAAATTTAAGAACCACAATTCCGTATTCACATGTATTCATTTTAAAGGAAAGTAGAAATAACTTAGGCTGCTGTAAATGAAAACCACTGATAGTTTTCTTTTGCAGAATAATCTTTTATTTTGCCTCTTTTGATGGCGAGTAACCAAAGCCCTGGAAGCTAGCGCAAATAAAGTTAATTCACTGCAATTATCACAATGGAGCAAAAACCATAATTTCATGAAAATCCAAGGAAGAGGTATAATGAAGATGTATCTCTCTGACACTGAAGCTGTATGATAGTCTGAAGTTTAGAAAATTCTAGAAGACTGCACTAGCAAAGATTAAGGTTTAACACTAGTATTGTTGCGTTTATGTGATACATTTCATATTCACTGGTTGGAATAAATGGCCCTTGAGAGAAAAGCAATACTCATTTTCAGTTAAAATCCAGCACTTGCTTCTTTTTTAGTCAAGTCTATCCCCAGTTAGAACACAAAATACCAAAGAAGCGCTTATTTGACTCATCATCAAGAAACAGCTTAATGCCTTTAAATATGAGTGAGATTAAAAAAACTTTTCACATAATCAAAGGCTGATGAATGATTATCTTTTGAGGATTCTTTTGGAAATCACTGAAATGACAAATCATTCTGCTAAAATGGAATATTAAAGATATTTATTTCTGAATGATAAGGAATGCCATTGATAGATTTATTTTAACCCATTTTTATTTGGTGCATTAAACTTTCAAAGTTCTCATTTAACTTTGTAGTTCTTAAACTCAGACTAATTTTTCATGTAAGTGTAACATTGATATTTTTATTTTAAACATGCATCTTTCCTTTATGTGAATCTGAGACTTTAAAAAATTATAGGTATGAAAAAAATCAGTAATTTATCCTTCATATAGAATATTCTTCTTTTTAGTCTTTTACACTTGCCATGGTATTCTTATTGTGTTTTCTTATTCTGTCTTCAATGAAGCCTCTAGACTTCAAGTCCTAGATCACTAGTGTGAGTAGAGTGGCAATGAGGAAATGAAAAGGAGTGGACAATCATTAGGTTGAAATCACCTATTAGAAGTGAACCTTCCAATGTGTTTCAAGGCTTGAGTGATGTGACTGAGACTTCAAGACACTACACCACATCAAGAAAATATTTTTCTTCTAAGATGAAACTCAAGGATCTTATCTTTAAGAGTAATGACTTTCAGAAGCATTCTATAGATATTAGTCTTCCTAGGCTCTGAAAACTGACATTTATTGGCTTTCTTTAAATCTTAAATATTTCAAGAGGTAATTGGAATATCCCTCAAGGAAAACATAATGGGTCCATTTAAGCTGATTTGCTTTGCTGGATGTATGTAGCTATAGATTATTACCTTTATAATAAAATGATGCTTTCATTACACTTGTATTTCAGTGCTATCAGAGCCTACTCATCTGACTGCGAGAATGCTGAAAGGTAGAATTCATATATCAATGCCACATTCTGTTCCAAATTACACAAACACGTTATTACACAGAAGAGCAAAATGGTTTCGTTAGCAAGATGGGACTATAACCTTGGTGTTTTTTAATGTTTTCAGTAATTTGGTCATTTCTGAAAGCTCCTCTAGATTCCATGAACACAATGGCAAGTGCCATTGTGGGTCCCCTAGACCTGCTCATTCTAAGTAAATTCTGGTATGTCATACTTTGAGTACAGAAAGCAGTTGGCTTTCAAATTCCCCCTTATACCTTGTTGCTTTTCATCTTGCTCTAATAGTTGTAAAATATATTTTTATGTTCATCCCCATAAGAGTATAATTGAGAATACCATCTTATTATTTAAGGAGACCTAGGAATTTTAAATGGTTTTATCTAGAAATTCAAAGAATCATGCTCAGGTACAATGTCAGACTCAGGTAAGATAAACTGTTTTTTAGTGGCTTATAATTTGACTACAGACTTGACTTTTATTCTAGTTGCTTTTAATGTTGACCTTTCTAAAATTCATGTTCTAGCTGTGCTAATGGATGTTTCAAAACATGAGTACAGCTCAGGGAAGCTGATGGACTTTATTTCTTAAAGGTGTTACAGGCTCTTTTGACTTAAAAAAAAAAATTCTAAAAGAGAAGTTTGACCTTTTCCTCCTTCTTCAGGTGGAATTCCTAATTTTTCCTAATTCTTCAGGTCGATGCTGATGCTGTATCTGAGAAAGTGGGTGTGTGTGTTTGTGTGCACTAGTGCATAGGCTAAAATGTGGCAGGGAAAGAAGCCAAAATGACTTAGCTGCTTTTATGAAAAGATATAAAATGATCTTTTATAGCTTGTTGTTCTTATATGCCCTTACAGTTTATATTGTGTTAAAATCATATTAAAGATGTATATTACATACATATATATTTTATGTATGTATATATATATACACACACTTCATCTAGTATATATCGCCTAGTAAATGCCAAAATGAAAAGTTCAGGCTGTCCTAAATAACAATGAAGCCAGGGACCTCACTGCTGTCCATAGCTCATCAGGAGTTCAGGCACTGTAAACTGCGCCTCCAGAAGTAGGTGATATTTTCAGAACTGTGTGCTTCCATTGATAACAGCTCCTTTGAACAATAAGTAACATATTCATAAAAGTAAATGTAGAAACTAACAAGACAGATATTTTACTCATTTCATAACTACAGAAAAAGTTTGAATTTTACATGCCAGTGCTCCATTTTTTGAAGTAGGAAACTGGAAGCATGTCTATTGTAAGAAACAGTTGTAGAGCTTTTAAAAAAGAGGAACTTATAATACTACAGTATAACATGCTACATAACTAGCAAATGCTCCTTTTCATAGACTTATTTTTATTTTGCTATAAAAGCTTTTAATATGCATAACAATAACTTACATTTTTTGAATACTTGGTGTGCGGTCCATGTATTTTCTCATGTAAAATTTCAATAGAAGCTTCATTTTACAAATGAGGGAACTAAGAAACAGGGAGAATAGTTAAGTTTTCCAAAGTCACATGGCTAATAATTAAAGCAATTTTCAGCATACCTGCTGATCTAGAGCCCTATGTCTAACTGCTATGTGTGAGGCCTCTGTGGTGAATAGAGTGTCTTACTAAACACTTTTTGATCAATCACTCAAAGTTTAAAAAACAAAGAAACAGCACATTTTAAAAAATACCCCAGATAGAAATATTTTAACCACATTTATATACACAGTAGGAGTCTGAAGAACTGATTAGAATCAAATGCGTTTCTGGTCTAATTGAATAACAGCATTATGAAAGAAAAGCTGGGCTTTCCTTAAGTATATACTTAAGAGCACATAGTTGTTTATAATCAGCTTAATTATCATCAAGATGGAAACTTAACTATTATGTTATTAGGCATAATTTAGTGGTTTGAATCTTCCTTCCTATAATTTGTAAAACAATCTGCCAAAGTGCAAATTGCTTTGTTTTGCTGGTAGGCAATTTGGGGCTAAAGGAAGCTCCTTAATATGCCAAACTTTGGCATGTTGGTCAGCTCTTTAGTTGGTGAAGAAATGATGAAATTGTGGAGAAAATTTTTATGTTTAATTTGAGTGCAAATTTTACTAATCTAACTCTCTGGCTTCTAAAAGCTTTTTGAATTTGTCTGTTGGATAGGTTTACATGCATGTGGCTCCATTTGCACACAGCTGTGCATTTAATTTACTTTTGATCCATTCTCTTCTAGCTGAATATTTTGAAGCTTGTCTCTTGACGGAAGTTAGGGAGAAATGAAACTTGAAGAACAGCAACATTGTCTGTTGAGCTTAAATTTAGATGACATCTTCTGATTAGATAATGAGTTCAGGGACCCACCAGTGGAATCTTGACTTGGAGGTGACATGACTGTGTCACTCTAGAGATAGAGTGTGGGGAAATAATTTGCTTTCTCTGAGTTTCATCTTCTTTACCATCAGTTGGAGTGTGAGGAGATTGATGTGAATGAGGTGATATCTAAAGTTCCATTATACTGCAGTTCTGTTATTTTTATGTGGTTCTACCTTCTAAAGTTATTTTCCTTTTTTAAAAAGTGAGATTTGAGACTCTGCATCCATACAGTTTACCTATGAAACTAACAACTAAGGATTCCTTCATCAGCGTGACTCTTTTTGGTGCCCAGGAAGATAGGTGGTAAACCAGTAAATATATTGTTTGCTGCAATAACTTGCTAAAAATCAATGTATACAGGAAATAGACTGCTCAGATAGTTCTCTTTTTCAAGACAATAGCTGTTCATTTGGGCAAGCAGCCTCTTAGAGCAATAAATTGCTCTAATTGGCAATCTGTTTGCTTATCAAGGAGTTGTCTTTCTTTTTAAGACTTACCAAGATCCTCACCTCACTGTGTTAACTAATCCCAAACTATTGTATCATGATTTTGCCAAATCCCAATCTCATATCCATTGACAAGCCCACTTAAACCACTACAGGTTAATCCTCAAACCCTGTAAATATTTGTCCCTGACCCCTATTCCTTTTGAAATCTAAGACTCTGTTCAAGTGGCATTGTTACTTACTGTAGTAGGTGTTAAACCCAACTTCATGTGATTATCAGATTATTTTTGTGGTCTCCTTGGAAGTTGGCAGTCAAAATTATTACCGTTTCTATTTTACAGGTAAGTTATTTGATGTGGAAGAGTTAATGACTTGCTCATGAAAGCACAAATGATCAGGACAATGCTTGTACAAACATTGGGTTTCTTGATTCTTATCCCACTGTTTTTGGGGCATTTAGTAGCATTGTGAACAAAATTTCGTTATGGCTTTTAGTAGTTCAACAGTAAAATCATGACTTAGATGGAAAATTTGAGATAACTGATTTTATATTAAGGCTAAAAAAATAGTATCACTCTCTGTTGAGGTGCTAAAACTCATGCCAGTTCTGTTAGTCAACACAAAGTCACCCAGTTGATATTTTAACCATCACCTACACAGCACTGTTCTAAGTGCTTTATAAATCTGATCTTATTTAATTTTCATAAATGACAGTGAGGTATATCCTGTAATTGTTCTAACTTCACTGTTGACAAAACTGGGAGATGCAGTACCACAGCTAATACAGAACAATCTCCAAATTTCTAATCAAGCCATCTAGACCCAGTCTATGCTTTTAACCATTACTCTGTGCTGCCTAGTCTAATCGTAGATCATATAAAACTTTTCATTGAAAAGTTCCAGACACTAAAATTGTGTTTTTCTGTCTTCTTAGTATTTATAGGAAGGTGATTTAAATTCCAGGAGGGTTTCATAGTGAACTCCATGATGTCAAAGATAATACTTAATTCAAAAATATCTATGTAGGTGCCAGAATTTCTACTGTTAATTTTTCCTTGGTATTAGGGCTTTCCAAAATGTTAACATGAATGAGTTTATGAGATAAACTTGCTTCATGTAGTACAGACAGCAAAGTATATATAGGGAAAGTAATCTAGAAAGAAAAAAAGAAAACTGTAAGAAAAGTAAGGTTTACCTCCTTCTGCATCACATTCATGAGAGTTTTCTCCTTCTTTGACAAATTCTTTATCTTGAACATTTCCTGTTGACTAGACCTTTTCCCCTCTTTTCAAAACTGAGGGTATGAGCTTTCAAATCAGGCAGGTGGAACCAAAGAATGTATTAATGGCCCAATCCCACATTTCTCCTTCTGGCTTACAGTGAAGTGAAGCCTATGGAGAAGTGGTAGTAAGCTGCCTCAGTTTCCCACTCTGAATCTGTTTGGCTGCAATCAGTCTACTCACTGGGCATATTTCTGTATCGATTTTAGAACATATTCAAACACTGTTCAGCAGAGAGGTCTTCTACAAGTCCTACTTTCCCTGTGTCTCATTTATTCTATAGTATCATTAGTAAATGTTTAACCTGGCTGTGGTATTTACTGAGGCCACCTGTGGTCAAAGAACAAGAGAGAAGTTGCTGAAGATAGTGATGATTCTGAACAAGTTAATGTGTCCCCAACCTGCTCATATTTTAGGGTTTGTGAAGCTATCTTATCACATATTTTTGTAACATACATGCTCTTTTGTTTTTGTTGCCTTTATTTGTTTTTTGTTTTGCAACTTTAGTTCTGTCTGTTTTCATGGGGGAGGGGGCTGGATAGATAAACCAAAAAATGACTGTTCTCCTTTTTTTCTGCACTTGCCTGCCTTTTATCCAGTTCCCCCAAAGTATTCAGTAGACCTTGTAATGTGTGCATCAGGCTATAGTTTTCTATTAGCCTTTCCCTTGCCCTGCACAACACAGAGCCAATCAAGAGGTACAACCCTACATCTTGTGAGCCTCCATCCCTCGACAATACTCCAGCCACACTAGTCTTCTTTTGGTTTGTTGAACATGCTAAATTCTCTTATGTCAGGGCCTCTCCTCATGTTTTTTCATACTTTTTTTTTAACTTTTTTTCCCTAACCCTTCACATGATGATTGTCTCTCAATCCCTGGGTGTTTGCTTTCCATTGCAAGAGGCTCTTCGCCATTACCAGAAATCTGTGGGCACCAAACCACAAACACATCCAACAAGATGAGATTTGTTTTACTGCAACTTTAGAAACCACCGAAAACTTATCTAGAAGAGAACCTTTAGTTTCAAATACCACCTGACAGCTTTATCCTAGAAGGTAAAATGAAGGATCCAAGACTGACTGAGTAAAGACCACAGCAAAGTCTTTAAGAAATTGCATGAAGCACAGGAAACATAATAGGAATACTGGTAAAAATTGGGAAACTGCTAAACTTACATTTACTGTAGGAGGGCAAAGATCCTTACTTTGTTTACAGTTACAGTTTGGCAATGCCTAGCGTAAAAGCCCTCCTTCACTTTATCATACCTTATGTCCCATGAACTTTTCATATAGTTCCCTAGGATATATATAAAAGCCTAGTAAATATATAGGTAAAAACTTATGGATTTGTACATCTCTGGGAGTTGTGGGGATTATGAATAAAATAATCATTCCTCCTTAATGGTAAATATGATGTGAAAAATTCTAAAACCTTAAAACTGAACTAATAATGTACAGTTTTTACTTTTCAAATGTGTCTCCTTTCAGTTATAATACTCTATTTACAGTGACTTCTCATATTTTAATAATGTCCAGTATATTTAAATCTCAAAATTTATATTTTACCTTGTTTTCTCTTACTGTTCCTGCTTTCAGAATGTGAACACTTGTTGAAATTAAACTAGAGGCTTATTTGCTTGTCAGTAGGAAGGCCTCCTAGCTGAATTGTTTCAAAACAATTTCTGGAAATGTAGGTGGGTGCAGAAGTGGGATCTTGAGTTCTACTCTTGGAATCCATAGAACAGTTGTGTAAAGAAGTGAGGTAAAGTCACTCAGCTTCTGGCTGGTACATACTCTCGTCATGTCTTCCCGCATGTAGATATTTCAGTAAATGGAAGAAGCCATGTTTCAAAGTATTAATAGTCCACAACCTCATTTTCATCATATTGGCTGGCTGGCTTCTCACTCTTCAGGTTTTAGTCCATTCTTCAGGTTCTTCCTCAGCAAGATCTTCCCTTGCCTAATTTCAATCCAAAATATTTGTTGCCAAATATTCATTATAGCTTTATTCATTTGTAGTTTATCTACTATACTATATCATCCAGAAGAGCAAAAATCTGTTTTTTTTGTTTCATTATATCTCTAGCACTGATACTAGGGAAGCTGAATAAATTATTAGGAGAACACCAAATGTAAGACTTGATATTTTAGCCCAAATCTGACAGCCAGCTTCAGCTTCAAATTCACCCTTAATATATACAAATTTATTGGTCAAATATACCTTCATAAAGCTGAAAAGAAAAATGAGAAATTCAGCCTTAGGCTGAGGAAGGCTGAAGAGCTAAATGACAAACCCTCTGTATCATTTTTCACATTCCTAAATTTGTTCAAGATAATGATAGTTTGATCATGTAGATTAACGTGCTACTTAATTGGCATTAGACAGTGACAAGTATGCCATTTTTATGTCAGTTGCTGTTTTCAGGAAATATATTCTTTATTTTGAGGAATTAATATCTTTGAATGATATATCACATTGCCTGAGCATCTAGGGGCCATTCTTTTATACTTCTCTGGATATTTAATTACTTCAGTTCATGTAAAGTTTTTCTACCAATTTTTACCTCACAATCTTCAGTGTCCTGCTTATAGTTGGAGTACAAATATGAATTATTCTCCATTTGCCTCTGAATTCCAACAAGCTGATTTATACATATTTGGATACATTAAGTTTGGGATGGGGTTCAGGAATATGTCTTTTTAATATGCACCACACAATGGCTTCTCATGAAGAACTTTTGGGTGATGATTGGCTGCTGCTAATACTTACCTGACTTTTTTTTAATTTTTAAAGTATTTTATTCATCTAGAGAGGGGTCCTATTATCAAAAATGAGTCTCAGTCAACAGTTACTCCATTTGCTCAAAAACAATCACAGGAAAAGTTTCTTGTGTGCAGCCTCAATTCAGGAAAGGCCAGATTTTCAAACAAGGGCAAATATGTGTTTGAACTGGCAATCTGAGTTGTTTTCATGGATCCAACCTGAACAGAGAATAGCAGTATGATTATCATAATAGGTTGGCAATCATCCTCTAGATGTGTAAGCTATGTGGGATGCCATAGCTTCATAATTCAGGAAGAAATAGGGTTTGTGATCAGATTGAGTGGGATGAAGCATGTTATACACAACTGCGAATAGGCAATTGATTTCAGAGGCAATGGGTACTACAACCTGCAGATGGTTATTATCCCAGGGCAAGAACTGCCTGCCTTCTGCCATGGATTTAAGCAGCCACGAACATATGGCTAAAGACAACTAGCTCCCATTGTTCCCCTGACAAGACACAGTTCTGAGTAGAGATAATTGCCCTGGAAGTCTAGTTCCTTTGCAGGTTTTTTGTGGTTAAGACTGATCGTTAATGACATTGCCCAAATTATCTCCAGCTTCTACTCTTGCCTCCTCAGTATTGCGTCTTATATTGAATAAGTCAATGCCTAATGACTGTACTATTACTCATTTTCAAGAAGTTGAACCAAAAATACTTTGCCATTAATAATTAATAATGTTTCCTGCCGACTAGTTTCTTATTTGGCTTAGTTTTGAATTCACTGAAAACCGCCACTTCTCTGAATTCATAGCTCTAAATTTTACGAAAAACATGTTTGAAAATTGTTACCAGCTTAGCCTTACATCAAAAAAACAAAAATTATCTATATGAAAATGAGTCATTAATGAGTATGGAAGTCTGGAAAAATAGTAGGACAGAAGACTGAGAACTGTAAATGTGTAGAAAGTAGGGCTGGATAAATTCTGAATTTTTTTTCCATTCATACGTTCTATAATACTGTGATTGTAGGACTTGATTGCTTTGTTTTGCTTGTTAGTAACCTAAATTTTCGTATCATATCATATCATATCCTTATCAAAGCAGGCCTAATAAAATTTCTTTGTTATTGTAATGCCAAAGGTTCTTGCCTTAGCCACGCCAAAGATTTGGTGTGGCCGCAGCCCGCGGTGAGAGAGAGACACGGATAGGACCGAGAGAAAATTGCTGTAGGCTTTATTGAGCATGAGTGACAGTACAAAGCTTCCACAGCATGGAAGGGGTCCCGAACAGGTAGCCAGTGTTAGATTCTTTGACCATCTTTTAAACTCTTTAAAGCAGGAAATACGTGCGGTGGGAAGATGTTACCAGAGCGAGAAACAAAGACAATTAACATGTCTCAGATCTTTAGGAAAACTGGAATTGTAACTTAAGTTTTATCTACTCTATGACTTTGCAGCGGCATGGCAAAGGAGACAGGATCTCACAGGATTTTACAAATTGTGTATAAAAGGAATCGGAATTGGGAGCATAGATAAGGTCTGCTGGTCACAGAAAAATGGGCTTTTAACATTCCTTTTAGTTTCAGGGGAAGGGGAAGGGAGAGAGGACACAGAGAAGCTTACAACAAAATTTTTGCTGTTTGTAGCTTTCTTGGGGAAGAAAACACATGAACAAATCCTGGTGTTAGGAATATTTTAAGCATGTGTCTTTCAATATTATTCATCCAGGACCAAAGTAAGTCCTGATGCAGGAAATAAGTGAGTTTCACAGCTCTCTGAGCCCCTGTTCAACCCAGGAAGCCCAGCTGGCACCTCCTCTCATTGTGTTCTTTTTCTAATGCCTATTATTGACTAGATAATTCAATCAGGAAAAGCAATCCTTTGTTTCTGCTGAGCTATATTCTTTTTTTATTGGTTCTGATCTGAAGGGCCAAAATAAATTCCTTTTTTTTTTTGCTTCCTGCCAGTTGTTTTACTTTATTTTCCATTTGATTCATCACATTCTTGAATTAATTTTTTCTTTGGTCTGTTTGGTGCATTCTGCTCTGATCCTCTATTTCTTGAAAATATTTAACCAGGTAACAACTGAAAAAGGAAGTTCCTGATTTACATCTATCGCCTGTACCTCAGAATTTTACCATCTCCTATTTTCTCATTGCATCATGTAGTCGAAGCCTTCCTGACATCAAGGCTGGTACCACCAGTGTTTCTGAGTCATTGGATTTGCTCCAGTCCTCTCATATAGACTGAACAGGAAATCATTACAAAGTCTTCACTGCTTCTTATGTTCTCTTGCTGGGGACAACTTGAGTGTGAATGTGGTCAGTTTCCTGAGTACAAATGTGCTGTCAAAACTCAATTATAAAAGATGAATACCTGATTTCAACCTATATCCCTTCCCCACCCCAATACTGTTTTAATTGAAAACACCTTTGCAAAAATTATAACAATGAGGAAATCATGACAGTGAAAGAGATCTTACTTAACTGACTCTTTCTCCTAACCTCTGAGTTGCCCCTTGTTCGTTCCTGAACATGGGCACATGGGCTGAACTAAGTTTCAGAGAACCTTAGTTTAGTTGAACTTTGAAACAAATATGGTAACAGCCCTTTCCTGAAACAAAGTCCCTTGTTTCCTGGGGACCAGACTGTCTTTGTAAGACTAACAAATTAGCCACAAGATTAGAAATTACAGTTTAGAAGTCATGTAGCCAGAGGCCACAAGATTCTCATCTCCTCAATTGCTACTAGACATAACCTCACTGTTGTAAAACCTGAGATGGTGCTTGAGATTTTTTAGACTCTGCATTCTGATGCATTCGTTAGCATCACCCAAAGCCAGTCATCTGACTCAACCAGTTGTGGTATTCCATCTAGGAACAGAAGACAGCAAAAAGAACCCACTTTGGCTCCCTATGACTTCATTTCTGGGACAACCAATCAGCACTCCCCACTCCCTGGCTCCCTGCCTGCCAAACTATCCTTAAAAACCCCAGTCTCCAAATTTTCAGAGAGACTGATTTGAGTCATAAAGCTCTGGTCTTCTGTTCAGCCAACTCTTCATGAGTTAAACTCTTTCTCCATTGCAATTCGTTTGTCTTGATAAATTGGCTCTATCAGGGCAGCAGGCAAAGAGAACCAATTGGGCAGTTAATGCTAACATAAAAGTATCTGGGGAAGAAACCTTAATTTTTCTCTGTGACATTACCTGAAAAGCTACAAAATAAACCCTGAATATACTTACTAATTAGTATCTATACAGCAGCAACTACTTATTCATCTACTACTGGTAACTTACCTAGGTTTGCTGTTTGTCCAGCAAAAAGCAAAATATGTATCTATGAACATAAATAGCTGCTTTGCTACTTTGTTTTTCTTCCTTTTTTCCCACCCTCTTGCTTTGTTACTTACTGATCTCCAAAACGTGGAGAAATTAATTTCTGATTAGAGATTTTAGGGGCAGGAGGGACTTTGATGTACGAAATGCATTTCTACTGCAAATTAAAGGATAAATAAAATTTGAGAAAGAGGAAAACAGTAAATATGGAGACAGAAAATTCCAGATAGAAGATTCTAGAACAGGGTTCCCTAACCCCCAGGCCACAGAGCAGTAGCATTAGGAACCAGACCGCACAGGAGGAGGTAAGCAGTGGGTGAGCATTACCGCCCGAGTTCCGCCTCCTGTCAGATCAATGGTGGCATTAGATTCTCATAGGAGTGTAAACCCTGTTGTTAGCTGTGTATGTGAGGGATCGAGGTTGCACGTTCCTTATGATCTGAGGTAGAACAGTTTCATCCTAAAACCATCTCCCCAATGTAGTTTTTCGTGGAAAAATTGTCTTCTACAAAACCAGTCCTTCATGCCAGAAAGGTTGGGGACTTTAACAGAGATGGAATGCTATGCCATATGCATCCAGATTAGTGAGTACAATCTTAAACCATACAACATAATCAAGGAATTTATAATCAGTGAAAAAAGCCTTATTCTTTTGAATTAATTCTTCATTACAAGAAAATGAACAAACCAAGTGATATTGGCAAATGATTTCAGGGAGAAGTCGATGTCGACTAAAACAATCTCACAAGAACTTTGTGGATGTCTTAAGCCAGTCTTGAATGATGGGTAAGTTGAGGATGGGTTATAGCAGATCAAACCATAGAACTATTTTCCTCTCTTTTTCATGATCTATATATCCCCTAGGATTCTTCATGAAATATAATACTTTATGGTCAAATACATGTTAGAAACACTTTTACTCATCCCTAATTAATAATCAACATGAAATTTGGAATATTTTAATATAAAAACATGCCAGAGAAAATTAACTTTTTCATCTTTAATATAGTGGTTACTTAATATGTTTGTTTATGCAACCTTCTCCTCCTAATAACTAGTTCTGAGAAACTTTGGAAAAAGCCTCCCTACACTAGATAGCAGAAGCTGTGCAATTAGAAAGAAAAGCTCATATGAGAAAACAAATTGTAGGCTGGGCGCGGTGGCTCACGCTTGTAATCCCAGCACTTTGGGAGGCTGAGGCGGGCGGATCACGAGGTCAGGAGATTGAGACCATGGTGAAACCCCGTCTCTACTAAAAACACAAAAAATTAGCCGGGCGTGGTGGCGGGCGCCTGTAGTCCCAGCTACTCGGAGAGGCTGAGGCAGGAGAATGTCGTGAACCCGGGAGGCGGAGCTTGCAGTGAGCCGAGATTGCGCCACTGCACTCCAGCCTGGGTGAGAGCGCGAGACTCTGTCTCAAAAAAAAAAAAAATAAAATAAAAATAAAGGAAATTAATTGTAGAGTAAGACAAAACAACTTGTATCACACATATTTTACCTGGGCCACCTGAATTTTCATTGCCAGAGTCTTACCACTGGCTTTAAAGAAAATGTGATCAATTCCTTCTGTGGTTTATCATCTTCCTCATTATGAGTTAATGACAAATGAACCCCTGTGCTTAGGAATGTTATCTCAAATTTTGAACTATAACCTTTTACAAGCAGCCATAGTCAAATATTGCAAATGTCTCAAACAAGGCAGCTAGTCTAATGGTAGAGATTAATGTCATTTCCTTATGTCTGGAAATCATTAAATCATGACACTAAAACTCTCCAGAGAAAAAAACTTTATTGGATACTGTTAACAATTGGCATAGCAGTAGAACTCCAAGGGGGGGTCTTAATTAAGGATACATGCAACTCTCATAACTCTGGAAAAGTTTTGCAGCCAGAAACTTCAAGAGAAGGATTCTTAGGAATACTCAAGTATCAGGCAATCTTTCAGTTGAGATCTTAAAATCAAGTGGACAATGGCATGGGGTAGATAGCATCCACCCAATACCCACAAAACAAGATCCAGATGACCAAACAAAATGATTTGTAATGCTTATCTTCTAGATTTGTAAATTTATCTTTCTTCTATGTTGGCTTATGGTTTTAGCATGTTAATAGACACCTGTTATTTTTTAAGTATGATAGCTATAAAGATCCTATCCTTAATTTGCTTTGTGAACCCTCAGTCATACCATGGTTTAAATTGCACACCTGATTTCAATTTTCTCATGATTTTGCTAAAACATGCAGCCAAACCCACTATTGGTTTTGTACTCATATTCTTTTGCTAACAAATGAGTTTAAAACTCTTAAACATCACATACATAGAAATGAAGATTACAATTTCTACATGAACAGCACTATGGTACCTTTTGTAGGAGCTAGTTTTTGAAAGCAAACTCACACAGAAGTAGAGCTGGAGAACAGATTCAAATGCTCTTTCAATTTTACAGACAGTACAAGGAAGGCTCACTAACTAGGCTCAATCCCTGGCTCCTTTGATTTAGATATAGCCAATGAGATCTCTTCTCCAAATTTTATCACTTGACACTGGAACACAAATTTGATGAGTGGGTGCAAAATATTATAATACTATTCAATAATTGCATAGGGTTCTTTTCATCTAAAAATTACCAGTTGATCAATAGTTAATATACTTGCTTTGCAACACAAAAAGCTATTAGCTACTAATAACAGGGTAGGTAGAGATGGATATCTATAATCAAGGTGATTCCGGATATAAGCTAGGGCATATTTTGGCCTTTCATATTCCTGTCTATGGAAAAACGAGATCCAAAAGTAATTTAATTAAACAATTATAAAAAATGAGCCACACAACTTATTTGCAATAACTTTAATGCCTTAAGGGAAATTTTGCTCTGCTTTCTTTTGCCCCAAAGTCGCTTCATTTTATGCTTTACAAGAAGCCTGAAAATTAGGATAATATATCAGGAAATGGTAAAAGTACTAACAATGTTACTAATTCAATAACATTTCTTGCCTAAGAGGTTCATGCATTTGTAAGGTTGGCAATTTAAAATAAATTTTCTTTCAATATAATATTAGCCACTTGGTGTGCAGCATATGTTGCCTTGGGAGAAAGTTTGTATTTGTACCACTATATACCTCTGTGATATCATTAGTATTACTAAAAATGAACACAAAACTAGAAATAAAACATAAGTTAGTAATTTGGTCAAATCTACACCGTCATATTTTGTATAGGAATTTAGTATTGAGAAAAAAATCTGTTCTTAATTTACTTGTGACATCTGGCTTAGAAGTAGATTAGAGACTCTGATCATCCTCTTTTAGTATTTTTTCTGTGTCATTGCTAGGAAGTGTGATCTCAGATGCTACTGCATCATTTCTGCCCCATCCAAAGATCAACAACTAAGTACCCAACATAAAGAGCAAGAAAATTTGGTTCTTAAAGAGATCAGAAAGGCTATGATCAGAAATTTTACTCACTAGCATGATATATAAAAGGTTATCTAGGGAGTCCTATTGCAAGGCATTACTGGAATAATTTTGGGGATGAATAAAATGTTCTAAAATTAGATCATATTGGTAGCCACACAACCTTATATCGACATGTCACTAAACTGAATACTTCAAATGGGAGAATTTTGTTATATGGTTTATAGCTCTACAAAGCTGTTTAACAATTTTTAAAAATAACAGTAAAGGGACCAGGAATATTTTTCTGTGACTCTGTTAAACATTACTGTATCAGGCGTATTTTCATATTATATCAATATTTTCGATAATATGAGACCAGACAAAAACATTTAGATATTTCCTCTAGGGAACATTGTTCCTGGAATATAAGACTGTGCACAAACTAAAACTCTTTAGTTTAAATCTCTTTAAAGATTGTATAATAAAATTAGTCTTGTTTCTTATAATTTCAACTTTTATTTTAGATTCATTGGGTACATGTGCAGATTTGTTACATGGGCATACTGCATGTTGCTGAGATTTGGGGTATGATTGATTCCATCACCCAGGTAGTGAACATGATACCCAATATTTAGTTTTTCAAACCTTGCCCCCCTTTCCTCCCTCCCACTTCCAGTAGTTTGTAGTGTCTATTATTCCCATATTTATGTCAGTGAGTACCCAATGTTTAGTTCCCATTTATAAGTGAGAATATGTGGTATTTAGCTTTCCATTCCTGTGTAATTCACTTAGGATAATGGCCCGGAGCTATATCCGTGATGCTGCAAAGGACGTGATTTCCTTCATTTATGGCTGTGTAGTAGTCCATGATGTATGTGCACTACATTTTCTTTATCCAGTCTACCATTGTTGGGCACCTAGGTTGATTCTGTGTCTTTGCTGTTGTGAATAGTGCTGCAATGAACATATGAAAAATGAATGTGTCTCTTTGGTAGAATGATTTATATTTCTTTTTAAGTTCTAGGATACATGTGCTGAATGTGCAGGTTTGTTACATAGTACACATGTGCCATGGTGGTTTGCTGCACCTATCAACCCATCATCTAGGTTTTAAGCCCCACATACATTAGGTATTTGTCCTAATGCTCTCCATTCCCTTTCCTCCCACCCCCCAACAGGCCCCATTTTGTAATGTTCCCCTCCCTGTGTCCATGTGTTCCTCCCTGTGTCCATGTGTTCTCATTGTTCAACTCCTGCTTATGAGTGAGAACATGTGGTGTTTGGTTTTCTGTTCCTGTGTTAGTTTGCTAAGGATGCTGGTTTCCAGCTTCATCCATGTCCCTGCAAAGGACATGAACTCATCCTTTTTTATGGCTGCATAGTATTCCATCTTGTATATGTGTCACATTTTCATTATCCAGTCTATCATTGATGGGCATTTGGGTTGGTTCCAAGTCTTTGCTATTGTAAATAGTGCTGCAATAAACATACATGTGCATGTGTCTTTATAGTGGAATGATTTATAATCCTTTGGGTATATACCCAGTAATGGGATTGCTGGATCAAATGGTATTTCTGGTTCTAGATCCTTGAGGAATCGCCATGCTGCCTTCCACAATGATTGAACTAATTTACACTCCCACCAACAGTGTAAAAGCACTCCTATTTCTCTACATCCTCACCAGAATCTGTTGTTTCCAGACTTTCTAATTATTGCCATTCTAACTGGCATAAGATAGTATCTCACTGTGGTTTTGATTTGCATTTCTCTAATCACCAGTAATGATGAGCTTTTTTCATATGCTTGTTGGTTGCATAAATGTCTTCTTTTGAGAAGTGTCTTTTCATACACTTCACCCACTTTTTGATGGAGTTGTTTGTTTTTTTCTTGTAAATTTGTTCAAGTTCCTTGTAGATTCCAGATATTAGATGTTTGTCAGATGGATAGATTCCAAAAATTTTCTCCCATTCTGTAGGTTGCCTGTTCACTCTGATGATAGTTTCTTTTGCTGAGCAGAAGCTCTTTAGTTTAATTAGATCCTATTTGTCAATTTTGGCTTTTGTTGCAATTGCTTTTGGTGTTCTAGTCATGAAGTCTTTGCCCATGCCTATGTCCTGAATGGTATTGCCTAGGTTTTTTTCTAGGGCTTTTATGGTTTTGGGTTTTATATTTGAGTCTTTAATCCATCTTGAGTTAAGTTTTGCATAAAGTGTAAGGAAGGGGTCTAGTTTCAGTTTTCTGCATATCGCTAGACAGTTTTCCCAACACCATTTATTAAATAGGGAATCCTTTCCCCATTGCTTGTTTTTGTCAGGTTTGTTGAGGATCAGATGGTTGTAGATATGTGGTGGTATTTCTGAGAGCTCTGTTCTGTTCCATTGCTCTATATATCTGTTTTAATACCAGTACCATCCTGTTTTGGTTACTGTAGACTTGCAATATAGTTTGAAGTCAGGTAGCATGATGCCTCCGGCTTTATTTTGCTTAGGAATGTTTTGGTTATATGGGCCCTTTTTTGGTTCCATATGAAATTTAAAGTAGTTTTTTACTAGTTCTGTGAAGAAAGTCAGTGGTAGCTTGATGGGAATAGCATTGAATCTATAAATTACTCTGGGCAGTATGGCCATTTTCATGATATTGATTCTTCTTATCCATGACCATGGAATGTTTTTTCATTTGTTTGTGTCCTCTTATTTCCTTGAGCAGTGGTTTGTAGTTCTCCTTGAAGAGGTCCTTCATGTCCCTTTATAAGTTGTATTCCTAAGTATTTTATTTTCTTTGTAGCAACTGTGAATGGGAGTTCACTCTTGATTTGTCTCTCTGCTTGTCTATTATTGGTGTAGAGGAATGCTTGTGATTGTTGCACATTGATTTTGTATCCTGAGACTTTGCTAAAATTGTTTATCAGCTTAAGGAGTTTGGGGGCTGAGATGATGGGGTTTTCTAAATATACAATCATGTTGTCTGCAAATGGAGACAATTTGACTTCCCCTCTTCCTATTTGAATACTCTTTATTTCTTTATCTTGACTGATTGTTCTGGCCAGAACTTCCAATAATATGTTGAATAGGAGTGGTGAGAGAGGACATCCTTGTCTTGTTCCGATTTTCAAAGGGAATGCTTCCAGCTTTTGCCCATTCCGTATGATACTGGCTATGGGTTTGTTGTAAATAGCTCTTATTGTTTTGAGATACGTTCCATCAATTCCTAGTTTATTGAGAGATTATAGCATGAATCAGTGTTGAATTTTATAAAAGGCCTTTTCTCCATCTATTGAGATAATGGTATGGTTTTTGTCATTGGTTCTGTTTATGTGATAGATTACATTTATTGATTTGCATATGTTGAAACAGCCTTGCATTCCAGGGATTTATATTCTTAAAAATATTCTTAACATCTTGTTTACTGATACTCTTTTCAAGACTCTTATCTCGCTATCCCTATTAATAAAAAGCTATTTTGTTATTTATCCTGCCCACTCACAATCAGGTTCCTACCTTGCAGGACGTGCCTTAGTTCTACCTCCATTAATCTCTAAGACCCTCTATTCCTCCATATTTTCCTCATTTTGGTTTTCTTTATTTGATACTACAAGACACAATCAATCTAGCATTCTGCTTTAATTCATTATGTCTACCTGATTTTTCTTGACTGACAGTTTTAAGGTGTTCATTTAGAGAGACATATATTGAGGATTACTGCATGGAAGTAAAAAAATAGGAATTAATTGTGTCACTTGATCTCCCAATATTAGCTTGCACTCTTATAATATATTTTTTCAAATTACACTTACTTTTCATCTGATAACCAAATTAAATAAATGAATAAATATCTACTCTGTAAAATTTATTTGCTGGTGTTTCCTTTTAGAAATAATTAGCTAGAATATTTATAATGTGTATAGTATCAAACAATAATTCACATATGTATTCCATTTCTTTTTTAAAAATGTTTTACTCATAGTGTACTGATTTTTGACTTTTCATATAGAGTCACAATTTATGGTTTATTTGGCTACAAGAGTATTTTAATACAATGCATACCCATATAATTTCTAAGCATATGTCTATAGAATTTTTTGTGTATTTAAATTGTAGTCCTGAAGTCATTAAAATATTTAGCCATTTAATTTTTTACAACTAAGCTGTGGGCTCACATTTATAGATACCTAGAACTCTAGAATTATAATAGGCCTTATCAGTTTGTTCCTTTTTATAGTTTGTCTTTGATTTTCAAATCGAATTTGAACTTAATTTATATCAAGAAAACCCAACTATATCAGAATTATCTGGAAATGTAAAAGGTAATGAGGGATTTTTTATTTTTCTAAATCATAAAGACTAATATTTAGTCATTTAACAAAATATTCCTTTTACTTTGAGGAGCTATGTTCATTCATAATGTATTCTGAAAATGAGTATGTGATACCACTAATGAAATATCTGCAAACTGTCTATTTGTACATACTATCCACTTGTATTACCAGATATTAAAGTGAAAATGTTAGCTTTTCTCTTAGATTTGAAAACTGATAACTCGTTGATTCAATTTAATTTCATTTATTTGAATGAGATCATGCTAGTACTGGTGTTGTAAGTAAATTAGCTAGACTTGAAGACAATATTAAACTAAACCAGGTAGAATTTGCAGAGGTGAAAGAAACAAAGGAGCAAGAGTTGGCTTCTCCTCTCTTCTCATTAAACCTAAAATAGGGGGCTGTCTAATGGTGGCTGTCCAAGGGGAGCAAAAGCCTACATGAGCCAGGTAGGAGTAGAAAGAGCCAAAGGGAAGGGGCTTAGTTTTCAAAATATGAACCTTGGACCTGAAGTATTATCTGGAAATTAAGTGGAAACTTGTTAGAAATGAACAGTCTTAGACCCAAACTAGGCATTATGAATCAGAATCTGTAGGTGATTCAAATATACACTTATAAAGAACCATGTTAGATAACACTGAAGGTCAAGCTGGGTAACAATGAGAACAAAAGGAAATAATGATCTGTAACACATTTAAAGCTTGAACACGAGAATAGGCTGCTTTACGTTGCTTTACCATAAGTCCTATGAATGAGCCATGAGCCCTGGCTCCAAGAGAAGAACTGTCCTATGAGTAAAGGTGTTCTAATTAGGAGAGTGTGAAGCAAAAACCAGCAGAGTATCTCAAATGGCATCATGTTACACATAAGCCATGAACTATAATTAGAGAAGGTAGCAGGAGTGGATGATATTTAATGATTTTCTAAATATATGATAATTTACATTTGCATGAAGAAAGGCATGCTATTAAAACAGCAAGGCCAAAATCTTTCTTACTTACTTTTCTCATGTACTCTTGAGAAAAGCTGTTTGATTCAATACCTCTCACATCAATGATTCAAATGAATCCTTTGTAATAGCATCGTTACCGTACTTATAGTCAGAGCAACCTATGTAACTGGCCAAGGTGAGCAGGTGGGTTGCAGGACGTAATCAGTGTAGTGATAACTTTGCTTTTTTGGAGGGTGAATCCTTTGCAACTCTATAGCTTGCCCTTAAGACATAGTCTCATTTTCTTGCTCCTGAAATTGCTTCTCTTTATTTACATACTAATGAAGCATCAAAACTGCATGTGGATCCTTTAGTGTCTGCATTTCAGTAATGGTATTGTAAGTATAAGGGTATTTTTTTTCTCTCTGTACTCTGTGGTGTATCACCTCAAGATTGCCCATGTTTCTTTGAAATTGTCTTTAATTCTCTCAAGTCACAGAGTATAGAAACTATATATAAGCTAAACATGTGAATGTTGATAATCATTTTAAGAGTAAAGCCATTGTCTTGGCTTCAGAATTCATTACTTCATTTAAACATTGCAGCAAAACTACAACATAAGCATTAACTTGAACTTAAAATGAGAAAACTCATCCTCAAACAGGTTAATTTGCCAATAGCTACTAAATAGCATAGCCAGAATTTAAAACAATTTTGCCAAATGCTAAAAAACTCCCTCTCACTTCATTGAGGAACTGATTCACTTTCCATGACACAATGGAACAGTTTATAAGATGAATACCTTAAACCCTGTTCAATTTATCCTTTAGTGTTTGTTTTTGCATAAACACTTCTACTCTGTATCTGCTTTCCCATATCATCTAATTTTCTCCACTTTATTAATGCCTTAATTCTAAAAACAGCTTCCTCAGAGGGCAGAATCTTAGGAAAAAATAGAATTCAGGCAGGTGAGTAGATGAGGAGGAACTAACTTCTTTTTAAGTTCTTGGGGTTTGGATAGAGATTTGTGGGCTTTGGGTAGCAGGTTTCATTTGTTTAAGGTGCTCTAATGAAAGTTCCTGAAGAATTAGGAATGCTAATGATTTATGCTTTTTAACTAAAGGCATCACAATGCTCTCTCACTAATCTTGGTCTAATCTTGGTGTGAGGGTGGGAAGTCTGTTTGCTTTTCAGTATTTCTCCTCCTCCTCCTCCTCCCCCTCCTCCTCCTCCTCCCCCTCCTCCTCCTCCTCCCCCTCCTCCTCCTCCCCCTCCTCCTCCTCCCCCTCCTCCTCCTCCCCCTCCTCCTCCTCCCCCTCCTCCTCCTCTCCCCCTCCTCCTCCTCCCCCCCTCCTCCTCCTCCCCCCCTCCTCCTCCTCCCCCCCTCCTCCTCCTCCCCCTCCCCCTCCCCCTCCCCCTCCCCTCCCCCTCCCCTCCCCCTCCCCTCCCCCTCCTCCCCCTCCTCCCCCTCCTCCCCCTCCTCCTCTTTTTTTTTTTTTTTGAGTTGGAGTCTCACTTTGTGGCCCAGGCTAGAGTGCAGTGGTGTGATCTCGGCTCACTGCAACCTCCACCTCCTGGGTTCAAGCGATTCTCCTGCCTTAGCCTCTAGAGTAGCTAGGACTACAGATGCATGCCAAAATGCCCAGCTAATTTTTGTATTTTTAGTAGACATCGGGTTTCACCATATTGGCCAGAATTGTCTCCTGACCTCAAATAATCTGCCTGCCTTGGCCTCTCAAAGTGCTGGAATTACAGGTATGAGCCACCATGGCCAGCCCAGCATCGCTTCTTCTATGGATATATAAATACACTATTCTAGTTACTCCTCTGGTTTGAAATTATGAGCCTACCTTGCACCTACCTCCTCTCTTTCAATTTTATAGCTCTTCCCATTCCAAAACAATTTTTTCTCTCTCTCATTGTGTGAATAAAGTAAGACAACAGCAGCCCAAGATTGAGGCACACTGCTTCAGGGACTCATAGCAGAAAGCTATGTATGGAAAGCAAATTAACATTTCTTTCCTGTTATATTTATTTTTAGTTTTAATATATATTAAGTTAGGATTTCAAATGATTACTAGAGATTGGTTGAGATTTTGTCTTTATCAAGAGAAGTAACTGGCTTAAAAGAGTGAGAAATCCTCACCTACTACTTAACAAGTTTCTGAGGAACTAGAAGGGGTTTCTCAAGAGTCCTAGGATCATAGGGAAGGTGTTAGCAGGGCATAGGGGCCTGTGCCTGTAGTCCTAGCTACTCGAGAGGTTGAGGTGGGAGGTTTGAGCATAGGAGTTTGAGGTTACAGGAGCATTAGTACACTTTAAAAATCTTCTCATATATTCTCTTACTATTGGACCATGTAAATAATCCAGCTGACTCTACCCATTATTACTGCATTTTGTTTTCCTCAGATAAGTTAGTATTTGTTTGACAATATCAACTTGTAAATGAAGAGGTGTACCTTAGTTTCCTCCCTGCCAAACCAGTGGAGTAAAATAATATCCTGAATGATTTATACTCTGACAGAAATACTTTCAGGTAGGAAGCAAACACAGCTTTTGAAAAATATCACATATTCTTTATATGCCTCAGATGGAGCCCAAATCTATAAGGTGCTTTTATTTTCAATTTGAACTTAAGACATAGGTTTTTGAGATTTAAAAAATGGATAACATAATGTACTGCTGGTTGGTAAAACTATAAATACATATTTTCAATATTTTTAAGTTGATAGCTAGATGTTTTATACTACATTGTTTTTCAGTTATTTATGCTCATACTTCTATAGGAGAAAGGCACGCACTGACTATATGCGACAACCTCTAAGAATAAAGCTAAGAACAGACACTTTGAGAGAAACTTAGTAACCTAAACTCTGACAAGTAGGAAAATTCATGGTCTAAGCATGTATGAAGAAGGCTATGCTATATTTCTTTAAAGGATAAACTTGTCTGTAGAGATGGCAAAATACATTGGATATAATTATATCTAAAAGTAATTATTCAGTGTAATAGTGAAACAACACAGATTTCTCCTTAGGTCTCCCCTATCCCTGAAGAACTTGTGCTCAAAGCTCTGAGGAAGGGAAACAACCATCTAAAGATGACATATTTTAAATATCAAAAGGGAAAGTTAGGGAATTACTCTACCAATAATAATAATAAAAAATCTACTAGGACTATAATGATTTCACTTGGAAATTCTACCAATTTTTAAAAGATTAACTCATTTCAATGACCAACAAATTATTCTATAAAATGTAAAAATAATACTTCCCATTCTGGTAATAAATATAACATTACATTTAAATCTGATAAAACAGTACCAAAATCTATAACCATTACCATTCATGTACATCAATTTAAGATATTAAATAAAATATTAGACAGAATTCAATAGCATATCAAGAATAGACTATATCCTGACCGAGTAGTATTTATTATTAGAATTCAAGGTTGGCTTGATCTTAGGATCTCAATGAATATTATATATGATATTAATAGAATTAAAGTAAACTTTAATACGATTACCTCTGTAAGTGCTGAATTCAATACCTACTTCTCACAAAAACATTCAACTTACTAAATAGGAATTAAGAGATGATATATATTAATTAAAATACTTGCTTTAGGACTAAGATACATATATATATACACACACAATATAAAATTATATGTATATGTATGTATTCACATTCACACACACATGCACACTCATACACTTTAATCTTAATTATTGGGGAAATACACTAGAGGCTTGAGATATTTCCCCTAATGTCAGGAGCAAGGCAAAAATGTTCACACTCTATTACTATTTAAATTTTAATAGAGGTATGAACCAATATAATTAGATAAGATAAATTAGAAACATAACAGCTAAAGAGTTAACACCATCTATATTTACAAGTAATGTAATAGTATGCTTGGAAAACTCTAGAAAAGCAACAATAAAATGATAAAACTAGATTTAACAATAAAAGAATAAAGTAAGTGAGCAGGTTATGAAATAACAAATTTATTAGCCCTCATTTACACATATAATAACAATTTCCAAAAGCAGAAAAACAGATTACCTATTTTGGAGTTAATACGAAATTTTCAAAATTTAAAGAAGGAAATAACTTTAAAGACTTTTGATAACAAATAGAAAGACATTCTCTGTTCTTAGATAGGAAAAATCAACATTACAAACTTAGTTTTTCTCAAGCTTGTTTATGAATGTAATGTAATCCCAATTAATACACACATAGATTTTTATAAAGTTAGACAAATTAATTTAAAAGTTTATATAGAAAATCAGACATGCACAGATAGTCTAGAAAACACAGAAAAATCCAAACTACATAGAAAGATTAGCCATACCGGACATTACAGTATATCATAAAACCTCTAATTAAAACATTGTTGTACTGGCCCATGAACAGACAAAACAGTGGAATAAAACAGAAAGCCATCACTTAAACCCACTATACATATGGGAATTGAATACAGTCATGCACCACATAAAAACATTTTGGTCACTGTATATATGATGGTTGTCCTGTAAGTTTATAATACAGTTGAGAGAAATTCCTCTTGCCTAGTGATGTTATAGCCAACAGTTGCATTGTAACACATTACTGATGTGTTTGTGGTTATGCAGGTGCAAACAAACCTTTTGTTCTGCCACTCCTATAAAAGTACAGCACATTCAATTATGTATCTAATACATAGTACTTGATAATGATATTAAACAACTATGTTACTAGTTCATGTATTTACTATACAGTACTACTATTTCTTATTATTTTAGAGTGTACTCTTTCTACTTATTAAAAAAAAAATGAACTATAAAACAGCCTCGAGCAAGTCTTCCCAGAAGAAGGCTTCGTTATTATAAGAGATGGCAGCTCCATGTATGTTATTGGCCCTCCACAGTGGGACAAGATGTGGAGGTGGAAGACAGTGATGTTGATGATCCTTACCTGTGTATACCTAGGCTAATGTGTGTGTTTGGGGCTTAATTTCTAATGAAAAAGTTTGAAACATAAAAAATTTTAAAAATATAAAAATGCTTATAGAATAAATATACAAAATTTTTATGCACACTTGTATAATGTGTCTGTATTTTAAGCTATGCTATTACAAAATAGTCAAGAAGTTAAAAATTAAAGTTTATAATACAAAAAAGCTATAGATAGCAATGTTTAATTTGCTATTGATGAAAGAAACTTTTAAAATAAATCTAGTGTAGCCTAAGTGTACAGTGTTTATGAAGTCTACAGTAGTGCACAGTAAGGTCCTAGGCCTTGACATTCACTCACCACTCATTCACTGACTTGCTCGGAGCAACTTCCAATCCTGCAAGTTCCATTCATGGTAAGTGCCTTATAGAGTGTACAATTTTAATCTCATATATAATGCGTTTTCTCTGTGCGCTTTCAATGTTTACCTATGTTTAGATATAAAGATACTGTTGTGTTACAGTTGCCTACAGTATTTAGTACAGTAACACACTGTATAGGTTTGTAGCATAGGAGCAATAGGCTGTATATATAGTCCAGATGTGTGGTAGGCTATAAATATAGTCTAGATGTGTAGTAGGCTATACCATCTAGATTTGTGTATGTACCGTCTATGATCTTCGCATAATCATGAAATTGCCTAATGATGACACATTTTTTTCAGATTTTGTTAAGTGACATATATTTGTTGTTAAGTGACACATGATTGTATATGATAAACATAGTATCTCAAGTTATGGTGGTAAGAATAAACTGTAAGATGGTGCTGGAGCAACTGGGTAACCTTTCAGAAAAAGATAAACTGAGCTTCTCTCCTCAAAACATACACAATAATAAATACCTAATATGTTAGTTCACTAAATCAAATATACAAAATCATCAGCTCTAGGAGGAAAAGGAGTGAATTTATTTGTAATCTCAATGTTTTAGAAAGCCTTATTTTAACCCCCAAATCACAAACATATGATTGATAAATTTGATCACATATAGTTATCGGGGGAGGGGGGGGAACCAGCTCCCAATATTTCAATGTAGGTTCTTTTCTATTTTCCCTAAGTGTTGGCTGGTCTGAGAAATAAAGAGAAAGAGTACAAAGAGAAATTTTACAGCTGGGCCTCTGGGGGTGACATCACATGTCGGCAGTTTCCGTGATGCCCCTTGAGCTGCAAAACCAGCAAGTTTTTGTTAGGGATTTCAAAAGGGGAGGGGTTATGAACAGGGGGCAAGTCACAAAGATCACATGCTTCAAAGGGCAATAAAAGATCACAAGGCCAAGGTGAAATCAGAATTACTAATGAGGTTCCATGTCCCACTGGGCACACATTGTCATTGATAAACATCTTAACAGGAAACAGGGTTCCAGAGCAGACAACTGGTCTGACTAGAATTCACCAGGCTGGAATTTCCTAATCCTAGCAAGCCTGAGGGCACTGCAGGAGACCAGGGTGTATTTCATCCCTTATATTCAACTGCATAAGACAGACACTCCCAGAGTGGCCATTTTAGAGACCTGCCCCTGGGAATGCATTCCTTTCCCAGGGTTATTCCTTGCTGGGAAAAGAATTCAGCGATATTTTTCCTATTTGCTTTCTGCAAGAAGAGAAATATGACTCTGTTCTGCCCAGCCCCACAGGCAGTCAGACCTTATGGTTGTCTCCCTTGTTCCCTGAAAATCACTGTTATCCTGTTCTTTTTTAGGATGCCCAGATTTCATATTGTTCAAACACACGTTTTACAATTTGTGCAGTTAACGCAATCATCACAGGGTCCTAAGGCGACATACATCCTGAGCTTATGAAGATGATGGGATTAGGAGATTAAAGTAAAGACAGGCATAGGAAATTATAAGACTATTGACTGGGGAAGTGATAAATGTCCATGAAATCTTCACAATTTATGTTCTTCTGCTGCGGCTTCAGCCAGTCCCTCCGTTCAGGGTGCCTGACTTCCCGCAACATATAGTTACACAAATTTTGCATAACAAAAAATTAAGCTAAAAGGCAAAAAACCTGTCAAAGTGAAAGAAAATGTTTGCAACATATAGTTAAGACTATGGGCTGACATTAGTGTGTATGTATCTGCATTTACATATATATCTTATAATTTGATGGATGAAGTACAAAGGAACAAAAACTGAATAGGAAAAACACATAAGATAATTTTCAACAAGTTTATGAAAATACCCCAATCTTATTTTTAAAACTCCAATTTATTCATAATTAGAGAAATACAGATTAAAATCATACATATACACAATTTCTCTCCTAATCAGACTGCAAGAATGTATGACAACACATTCTGCTGCTGAGGCTGTAGGGAAGTAGGTATTTTCCAAATTATCTGATAGAAAACAGGCACCATACATTTGGAGAGGAATTTGATAATACCTAAAAATATATATGTATGCACATAACCTTTTAGCTTAGTAATCTTACTTCTTGGAAAGTACCCCCCTGAGAATACATTTTTAACAATACAAGGCTACTTATGCACATAGATACTTATTGCAGTATTGTTTAATCCACAACAATGGAAACAACCTAGACACTCATACATAAAATAGGTGACTAAACTATGCTAGTTCTACACAGTGGATTACTTTACAGCTATAAAGAATGATAGAACGGATGCGGTGGCTCACGCCTGTAATCTCATCACTTTGGGAGGTCTAGGTGGTGGATCACCTGAGGTTAGGAGTTGGAGACCAGCCTGGCCAACATGGCAAAGCCCTGTCTCTACTAAAAATACAAAAATTAGCCAGGTGTGGTGACGGGTACCTGTAGTCCCAGGTACCTGGGGAGGCTGAGGCAGGAGAATTGCTTGAACCCCTGGAGGTGGAGGTTAAAGTGAGCCAAGATCGTGCTGCTGCACTCCAGCCTGGGTGACAGAGTGAGACTGTCTCAAAAAACAAAATAAATAATAATGAAAATATGTCTGAACTGAGGTGGAAAAAACTTCATGGTGTGCTAAGTTTAAATTAAAAGGAAAGTGCAAAATGGTCTGTGTTAGACTGGAAACAAATACATGAAAATACCCTCGTGACTACTCATTTGTTCAAGAGAAATATAGGAATAATCCAGAAACTAATGAGATGAGTTACTAGTAGAAAGTACTTGGGAATGGGGTACAAAAATGGGAACATGGGAATGACATAATAGGAATAACGAGGGAGTGACGTAAACCTCCTTGTCTAGCTTTAACTCTTAGAACTATATGTTTCATATATTCAAAACATATGTAAGTAATTTATATCAACCAGAATGTAAGGTAAACAGAACACAAAATATAAAAAATGATCCTAACATTGTTACAAGTAAACTAACATAACCACAGTGAACAAGGTGAGGAAGAAACGAACTTAGTAAACTTTGTAAGAAAATATTTGATGTTTTAAGGCTAAAGATAAAAATAACTATATGCAAATATTATACCATAGTAGTACATTTACATTTTATGTGGTTTATAAGATAGACATTCTGAAACTTCTCAGCGTGTATAAAAATTTATAAGTAAATATACTGTGGTTAATTAAACTTGCATTTCTCACTGTAGGAAAAAAGAAATACAAATATAATATTACAGATAAGGAAAGGAAGAAGGCTAGAATCATCTGTCTTGTAGGATTGGAATACAAGTTATCAGTAAGAACTCATGGATGGATATAGAAATGTATATATGGAAGTATATTCGTTCTCTATTGCCGTATGACAGCTTATGATAAATGTAAATGTTTAAAACAATACACACTTATTATCTCAAGCTTCTGTGGGTCAGTAGTCCAGGGACAACTAGGCTGGGTCTTTGCTTTATGATCTTACCTGACTGGCTGGAAGCATTCTCATCCGGTGGCTTGACTAGAGAATAATCTGTTTCCTGTCTCATTAGATTGTTGTCAGAATTTACTTCTTTGTCATTGTAGAACTGAGAGCTTTGGTTTTTTACTGGCTGTTGACAGTAGTTTTTAACTCCTAGAGTCCACCTGGAGTTTCCTGTCATGTGTACTTTTCATTGGCAGTTCACAACATGGCAGCTTGCTTCTTCAAGGCCAGTAGAAGGAAAATCTGCTAGCAAGATGGAGGCTTATATAACATCACATAATCATTGGAGTAACTGACTTCCCATCACCTTTACCATATTATGTTAATTAGAAGCAAGTCACAAGTCTATCTACATTCAAGGGGAGATAGTTAAACAAGGGCATGAATGCCAAGAGGTGTAGGGGCTAGAAGTGGTGCATCTAGAATTTGCCTATTGTCTGCAAATATAAGTACACATGCATATATTTACTAGGCCTGTCCACTGAAAGGGGATAAAAGTAAAATTAGTATAAAAGTTGATAACTTTAATTATAGCCAAAAGATTTACTTTTCTCTAAAAACAAAAACTTAAGATGGTCTCTGTCCTCAATGAGATATAACTTCTTTTGGTAGGCTGTTTCCCTCTACCCCTCTACAGCAAATAAAATTTGTAAAGCACTGATCTGGCTTAGTTTGATATATATTAAAAGTAATGACTTTTTATTCATGTATGAAAATCATTTTACAAAATATGAAATTAAATTTAAATGCTTTAACTTATGTGGTTAATATAGTTCTTTAATTTTGTAGCTGAAGAAAACTAAAAATTTTTTAGAAAATGCTCTTCTCATTGTATGGAACTGTATTTAAATGCAAATGTTTATGAATCATGGGAGACATAATTACTTTAGACATGTAGAAACTATGAAAATAACTCAATAAAATGGTGCAGCGGTGTTTGGTTTTTTGTCCTTGCGATAGTTTACTGAGAATGATGTTTTCCAGTTTCATCCATGTCCCTACAAAGGACACGAACTCATCATTTTTTTATGGCTGCATAGTATTCCATGGTGTATATGTGCCACATTTTCTTAATCCAGGTGGGAATTGAACAATGAGAACTCATGGACACAGGAAGGGGAACATCACACTCCAGGGACTGTTGTGGGGTGGGGGGAGGGGGGAGGGACAGCATTAGGAGATACACCTAATGCTAAATGACGAGTTAATGGGTGCAGGAAATCAACATGGCACATGGATACATATGTAACAAACCTGCACATTGTGCACATGTACCCTAAAACCCTAAAGTATAATAAAAAAATAAAAATAAAAAAATAAAATAAAATGGTGCAGCATAAAGCAGGAATAGTCCTTCAAGCATTACCAGAAACAAGGGTGGTGGAGGTCAAGAGTTCAAAAAAAGTCATAGTTATATCAGAATCTGAAAGAAATTAGGTGCAAGAGAGGGAAAAAATAGAGGCAAACCACATAATTGTCATATTAATTAGGGATAATGTCAAGGAAACAGTTGATGACTTCTCGTATGGCAAGCTAACTAGCAAAGGTTTTAGAAGCTCTTTTAGCAACATAATGTCTTGCACGCATGTAATTTATTTTTGACTTCTAAAATTTCAACAAGGTGGCATCTTCTTCATCTAAAATTGTCTTAGTAATGTGAAGTAAATATATGGAACAATTTTTAAGGGAATGTTTATGTCTGGCTGTGTACACTAGCCATAGCATAACAAATTAAAAACTAATAACAAAGATGACCATTTAGTAGCAAAACTGCAAGAAGCAAATAAAGGACAAATCAACATAAAACTTTCGAATTGACAATTAAGAAAATAGGGTCAGCATGTGTGCTATTTCAAAATTTTAAAGAACCTTACACTCATAAATTACACACTTTACCAAAACATTTTTTCTGTAATATTTACAGATGGTGTAACTTGTTAATATGTATTACATTTATTTCCCACCTAGAGTAAAACAGTTTTTACTGTTTTAAAAAAAATCTATTTGTTAGGGTTCCATTAGGGAAATATAATTATTATGAGTTGCTATGATCTGAAGGTTTGTGGCCACACAGAATTTATATGTTGAAACCAAATCCGTGTGCAGTAATATTAACGGTGGGGCTTTTAGGAGGTGATTAGGTCCTGAGGGCAGAGCCCTGGTGAATGAGACTAGTGTCCTTATGAAAGAGTCCCACAGGAGGTTGCTTGACCCTTCTACCGTGTGAGGGCACAGCAAGAAGGCATCTGTGAACCAAGAGCTCTCGCCAGACACCGAATCTGTTGGCACCTTGATCTTTGGCTTCCCAGGCTCCAGAATCCTGAGGAATAAATTTCTACTGTTTATACACTGCCAAGCCTAAGGTATTTTTATAGCAGCCTGAGCAAACTAAGACATAAGTATAATGGAAAAATAAAGTTATTGAAAGAATAAAGCCTACGCCTGTGGGAAGAGCAAGTGTCAGTGTCAGAAGATAGAATTTGGAGATCAGACAAAAGTCAACTAACTTTTGTTCCCAAAGCCAGGCACGTTGAATTCCCAGAGTGGAAACATAAAGGAGAAGTGGTGAAGAAGTCCATGGGAGACTGTTGTGTCTGCATTTGTTGGTGGGCCTGGGGTCACTGTTTCTATCAAGGCTGAGAGTTGGGGAAAAAAAAGAAAAGAGAGAGATGTGGCCCATGGGACAGTGAGAACAATATAAAATTCATCATGGTCTGCATCTGACAATTGCTGTCACTGATCATGATGTCATTCTGAGAGTAAAATCTGTTTCATCTTTATAAATCTCTCTAAATCTCAACAATTGTATTTTTAGTCAACTCAGAACATAAAGGAAAGAAAATTCTTTGGGACTGTGATTCCAGCTTAGATAAGTTGACACATTACAAAGCACTATGTGATTGACATGCAAGAAAAAGGAATCCCATGGAAAATGTTCTTTATAAGTTCCTAAGGTAACACATAGAACCTTTGGATTGCCATTTTATCTTCACTAATATTAGATATCTTCAATGCAAATGACAAGTATTTTACTCTGAGATTTCTAACTTTGCAATTAAAACCAACTTTTGCAATTGCAAGGCAATATATAACATACCTACCTTTTAATTATTTCTAGTATTTCGTAAATATACTGTATAGATCTCACCACAAAATCATAGTTAAAAATTATATTCAGTAATTTACTTTCTGTATTCAGAATGTTACTAGTGATGATGACACATAGTAAAGAAGGAAAAGAAATGTAATGTGAAATACCAGCATATTTTTGTCTAGAGTTTGTCTAGATTTTATCTACGAGCTAGCTATGCTGTTTGTACCAAGACAGAGCAATCGAATGAAAATGAAAAAGTTTAAACAAATGTCTTACATGACTGCTGCACAAGAAAATTGTTATTTTTTCACTGATATTACTATTTTCTGAAATGACTAGACTTTTAAAGTTCACATAGCTAAAATGTGGTTTTATATTTGCTTTCTTGTGTTTAGAAGTTATATCAGCATAGTATTTCAGAAGATAAACCACAACTTCAAAGCAACGATATTGACCAAAACATCTGACAAATGTACCTCACAGAAGTTTCTGTTTGCACTAAATGAAAAATATTCAAAACCCATGTAAATGCACTGTCAGCCTTTTATACATTGTGTAGCACTTTGTATTTAAGGTTTATGAATATATGCTCTTCCATTTTATAAGAAATAAAAGGGAACTAAGAGCTGGTATTTCAATTTTCAAGAGAGTAATACTGTAGGGTACAGGATTTGACAAGCTTCTTGTAACTCAAGCTTTTCCCAACCTAATATTCTTACTCTTGCTGGAAGAAAGAACCCCAAATATCTGTATTTATTAAGCCTTCTCATAGAAACTATTCAAATAAATACATATTTTAAAAGTTTCAGTTGAAGATTGACATCCACATCTTAGAGGTTATCACTTTTTTTTTTTTTTTTTTTGGAACACTGTGGGAAATGCATGCGTGCTGTCTTTCTGAGGCACGTTGCTATGATGTCATGGATTTAGGTCCCCAAACTTACTTGCAAATGTTATGGGCTTATTGTGGATTTTACAGTAAGATTTCTTGATAAAGGTGAGGTATCAAAGGAACACTTTTGTCCTGATAACTCACTAAAGTGAGAGAAAAGAGCTTTTTATATGATATATATTGACAAGGACATAGCTGGGGATGGGACAAGATCAGTGACATCTTGGAACTGCAAAGCGGAAGTAGGGATTGACTGACTTCACAGGCCTAAGAAAGCTGAATCCTGAGTTAATTGTACAGTCCCCAAAAGGCCCTGGAATTGGTAACATCCAGGATCTCTGTAAGTGTTGGATAAAAGAGGGTTGTCTTAAAGTCTCATTAAAGACCACGTGGAAGACAGGGCAAAGTGAAAACTTATATAATGAATATTGAACTTTTCTGCTGACATAGTTTGAATATATGTCCCTGACAAATCCCATGTTGAATTGTAATTCCAATGTTGGAGGTGAGGCCTGGTGGGAAGTGTCTGGGTCAGGCCAGCAGGTCTGTCTTGGCCTGCTGCTGTCCTCATGATGGTGAGTTCTAATGAGGTAAAAATATCTTCTTCAAGGAGGTAACATTTGTGCTGAATCTTGAAAGGTGATTGTGTTTACATGCAGACTAGGCAGAATGGGGATTTTCAAGATTTTAGGAAAAGAGATAAAAGATAGACATGAAAGTACAAAATGCTTTGTTGGAGGAGCTGCATAGAATTAGTGTTCATTCTTCCATTAAACCAAGAGATATGTTTGACCACCTATAAGCAGAGAGTGTACATCAAGGTTTATGACATGAAATTTCAAAAGACAATAAAGCCTTGGAATTTGGTCAAGACATTTCCTGGAGGACCTTGAATGACATGTTAACAAGGTCAGCTTTTAACCAGTGAGGAGCCTACATCTTTGCTTCCAATAAAAGAGTATTGTCATGTGAAGGAAAGCATTTTAGTAAAAACTGTACTGGGATAATAACTTCCTAAAGCAGTATTTTCATGCTTTATTTCCCCCTTGCTTGACTTTTTCTCTTCCAGTACTTTTTTCAATACTCTGGGAGGACACAGCCTGTATTAAAAATGCTTTTACTGTTGAAATGAAATAAGTCACCTTTACAGTTCTTAAAGCGCGGATGCAGCAATTCATAGTCAGGAGATTATTTCTGCACACCAGGGTTTTTGGCTGGAGAACATGTTTCATAATTGATCTTGGCACAATGTAAGAAATGTGAGTAACTGACAAATGATAAAGGCCTGGAAAGACTGTACCTAAACCAACTCTGCTCTTGAGTAGAGCAGCTGAGGGGAAGGGGAGTGGTGTCTCCAACTCCACCTGTGGCTATGGCACTTATAAGATTTCCCTCAATGTGAGCAGAACACATATGGTGATCAGGGAATAATGTGTGTAATTATATGGGTGACACGAAAGAAAGTTCAAAGGAAAAAGCAAGTTTCTTTATTGTTTGTAAGACAGATATACTAAAATATCAAGCAATAATTAATGTACTTGTTAAAATGTAGTTGAAAAATAATAGGGCAATATAGAGTAACTAAAAATTAAGCTCTAATATCTCATGAAATGCATCTCATATAGATGACTTTGCACAAAAGGCAGATTTCATCCAGATAAAGGAATATATATTTCATGCTGTCTTCTGTAAAAGAATAGCATTTTTTAGTGGTCAAGGATATATGAAAAGCGAAGGGTGAAATAATAATAGTGATAAAATCCTTTCCTTTGCTTGCCACCTCAGGCAGCAAGGGGTTCTATAATTTATGTAGTCCTGTAAGTAATATGAAAAAAGTGAGTAGGTTTTGAACTTATGAGAGTGACAGGTAATATCTGCAAGCTCTAGCTGAAAATGATGCAATATCAATTCTATATACAAATTAGAAAAATGACAGATTTTTGTTTTCTAGTGGGTGGTTGCTTAGAAATAATTTTGCAGGATTGAGTAATGCTTTGGATAAACATCAATGCATTTAGAGCCTCATCCAGTTAGTCAGTGTCTCCTAAAGAAAACCAAGGTTCAAAGAGTCCCATGAGAATGAATGAAATGATGACAGTGCCACAGAGACTCCTGCAATTCTGGTGAGCACAGGTTTGTTTAAACCCTCTAAGACATTTACGAATCTAGGTCAGCCTCCTGCTGAGATATAACTGCAAACTGAAACTCCACTAAACATCTGTTGGGACTGTCATGGGATACCTATTATTTATGTAGTTTTAAAAAATTTTTTATTATACTTTAAGTTTTAGGGTACATGTGCACAACATGCAGGTTTGTTACATATGTATACATGTGCCATGTTGGTATGCTCCACCCATTAACTCATTATTTAACATTAGGTATATCTCCTAATGCTATCCCTCCCCCCTCCCCCCACCCCACAACAAGCCCTGGAGTGTGATAGTCCCCTTCCTGTGTCCATGTGTTCTCATTGTTCAATTCCCACCTATGAGTGAGAACATGCGGTGTTTGGTTTTTTTTGTCCTTGAGATAGTTTGCTGAGAATGACGGATTCCAGCTTCATCCATGTCCCTACAAAGGACATGAACTCATCCTTTTTTATGGCTTCTTAGTATTCCATGGTGTAAATGTGCCACATTTTCTTAATCCAGTCTATCATTGGTGGACATTTGGGTTGGTTCCAAGTCTTTGCTATTGTGAATAGTGCCGCAATAAACATACGTGTGCATGTGTCTTTATAGCAGCATGTTTTATAATCTTTTGGGTATATACCCAGTAATGGGATGGTTGGGTCAAATGGTATTTCTAGTTTTAGATCCCTGAGGAATCGCCACACTGACTTCCACAATGGTTGAACTAGTTTACAGTCCCACCAACAGTGTCGAAGTGTTCCTATTTCTCCACATCCTCTCCAGCACCTGTTGTTTCCTGACTTTTTAATGATGGCCATTCTAACTGGTGTGAGATGGTATCTCATTGTGGTTTTGATTTTCATTTTTCTGATAGCCAGTGATGAGCATTTTTTCATGTGTCTTTTGGCTGCATAAATGTCTTCTTTTGAGAAGTGTCTGTTCATATCCTTTGCCTACTTGTTGATGGGGTTGTTTGTCTTTTTCTTGTAAATTTGAGTTCTTTGTAGATTCTGGATATTAGCCCTTTGTCAGATGAGTAGATTGCAAAAATTTTCTCCCATTCTGTAGGTTGCCTGTTCACTCTGATGGTAGTTTCTTTTGCTGTGTAGAAGCTCTTTAGTTTAATTAGATCCCATTTGTCAATTTTGGCTTTTGTTGCTGTTGCTTTTGGTGTTTTAGATATGAAGTCCTTGCCCATTCCTGTGTCCTGAATGGTATTGCCTAGGTTTTCTTCTAGGGTTTTTGTGGTTTTAGGTCTAACATTTAAGTCTTTAATCCATCTGGAATTAATTTTTGTGTAAGGTGTAAGGAAGGGATCCAGTTTCAGCTTTCTACATATGTCTAGCCAGTTTTCCCAGCACCATTTATTAAATAGGGAATCCTTTCCCCATTTCTTGTTTTTGTCAGGTTTGTCAAAGATCAGATAGTTGTAGATATGTGGCATTATTTCTGAGGACTCTGTTCTGTTCTATTGGTCTATATCTCTGTTTTGGTACCAGTACCATGCTGTTTTGGTTACTGTAGCCTTGTAGTATAGTTTGAAGTCAGGTAGCATGATGCCTCCAGCTTTTATCTTAGGATTGACTTGGCGATGTGGGCTCTTTTTTGGTTCCATATGAACTCTAAAGTAGTTTTCTCCAATTCTATGAAGAAAGTCTTTGGTAGCTTGAATGGGGAAGGCATTGAATCTATAAATTACCTTGGGCAGTATGGCTTATGGGTAGGAAGAATCAATATCGTGAAAGTGGCCATATTTATGTATTTTAAACTAGTAAGATCAATGGCTGCAGTGAATAATAAAATCATAACATTTACCAAACATGAATTTTCTGTTTCTGTTTTCAGTTAATTATGAAAACATCAAATTTACTGAACTAGACTATTTCATAGAACAGCACAAAACAATTGATTCTGAAATGGCACATTGCCTTTACATTACTCACATAGGTTTTCAATGACTTTCAGACATTCTTGCTTTTTCTTTATGATGCAGTTTATTTATCATAATGAGTTTACTGCATAATATGGCTAAAAGATTTAAAATTGTCTAGTTATGAACTTTTCACATAGGATTAATATTTCTAATATGAGGAATGAAAAAATTAATCAAGTGATTCTTAAGCATTTAGGAATCATAGACTCCTTAAAATCTGATAAAAGCAGTGGATCCTTTCCCATACCAACCTTTATGTACCGTTGAGGCTTCTTCTTTTAGCTCAGGAGAGATGCAACTTGCTTGTCAAATGCAACTCACTGTATGATGGGTGTGGATTCCGGGCCAAGCTACATTAAATGAGTACCTTAGCTTAAACTCCAATTTAGCCCTAGCCTTAGACATGAAATTCTAGTCTCGTAATTCCTAAATTGGTGGTCTTCCTCATGCTAGGCTACCTTCAATAATTCCAAAGCCAATTCTCTCAACTTTTAAATCTTTGCACAGGCGTGGCCTGCATATAATCATATTTACACTCTTATTGTGATGCCTTTGTCGGCTTTTGATTAAGCTTTTTATCAGCATCCATTCTTTGTGACAGTAGCCCCACTCTTTATGGTGTCTTCTCAGGTAGTTTTTCTTTATTATTTTGGTGCTTTTGGTTTTCTAGTCTGACCACAGTATTTCTATTTTTCTTAGGTCTATATGAGTTTTGGGTTAGGTGTCAAATAATTCATAAGCTGATGGATATAGGTGAAAATTGTTTACCACAATCTATATACTACATTACAAATGTATATATTCATAAGAATAAAGTTTAAGAGGGCCTTAAAGCATCAAAGGAACCAAACTGAGTGTTTGAGGGTCTTCTTTGGTATGAGTTATTTTGCAAAGTTTCAGAATTTTTTGTTTTTAATATGAATTTTAAAAAAGAATTTTAAGTAGAGTCCATTTAAATAACCTTTCTTCTAGACTAGGGGGCACATTGTTTTAAATTTTTATTTTATTTTTAAATCAGTAATTTAGTGTTTGTCCCTCCAATTTTAAATGCTATAAAAATTCTTCAATAAAAAAAGAATTATAAGTTGTCGAGTGTGCCATGAACAGCAAGCTTAGACGAATAAGGAAAATATCTCATAATTCTTACTGGTTTGTTTTTTCTTCTTTCTCCATTTAAAACAAGTCCTATGATAAATCATACACTCACAGCTCTGAGTAACATAATATCTACTGAATCAATGTTGAATCGATGAAGCTATATAGGTGAGGAATACAGAAACAAATTATCCAAATGGCCTGTATTGTGCTAGTTTTATACATATCTAATGATTTTGAGTCATTATATTTGCACTGGATTTCATGTAATTTTAAAAATTTAGAATGGAGATGAAATAATCACTAATCATATGTCCATACTAAAATGACAGTTTTAATAAACTGCTGATGAGTCTGATTTAACATAAAATCCCTTTACTTCTAGAAAATAAAAGCAACAACTTCATTAAAAAATTGCGGTTTGTCTTCAGTTAAAAGTTGTTAAACAATATTGTATAAGCATAAACTGAATGAATTAATTTTCTTGGAAATAGTAAATGAGTGATGAATTTGGCAACTGAATCCATTTCTACTGAAAATTTCAATTTGAATGGAATTAAGAGATGGAGAAAATATGGAACAGGTAGTTTCTGTCTGGATATCTGTTTTAAGTTTAGATATTTAACTAGATCTATTCCAAAGCTGTGTACGTATGCTGAGTCATGAATCTGCACATCAAAAATTAGCAGCAAAACATGTCTTTAAGGTAGCAGACAAGAAATAAGTCACCTCTCTTAGGTCAGGAAGCTAGAGTTGGTACCTGTTAGGTTGATAGTTACATGAAGAATATATCAAAACTACATAATGACCATTTGCTTTAGCTTCAGACTAACTTATGTTGCAATAAAATTGAACGATACAATGTGATGGGTGCAAAGGGCCTGAAGAGCTTAAAAACAAAGTTATTATGTACATATCATATGCATTATAAGTAATATCTCATTGAATACTTAAATTTAGAAGTTAGCTTTTATTGCTATCCTCATTTCACAGATGAGGAAACAGGTTTAGAGACCATAAATGATGCTCCCAGGTAACCGATGGAGCCAAATGTTGAAATGTTTTGTTTGACAACAGAATATCTGTTCTTATGCCTCTACTGCAGTTTCCTGACCCTTTCATTGTACGAAACCACACTTGAGAAACCAAGGATTATAAAGTTATTTCACAAAGGTAATTAGTGCCAGAACAGTGACTCGGTTCCAAATTCTCTGACCCCCTTCCTGCCCCATCCACACCAGTCTGTCTAAATAAGAAAATAAAAACTAATTAGAAAGCAAGGTTTTCTTATATTTCCATAGGTAGAAGACATAATTTTATATGAATCATTGATGGTCCAGAGTTAACTCTGGGTAGTAAAGTGGGCAGGATGCCTACCGTCTGATGATCAATTTCCCAGAGGGAAATGTTTATAAAATGTCATTATTACAAAGATTCAGAAGCTGTGCCAATACTCTCCTGCAACACACTTTCATTGTCTTCAAAACAGACTACTGATACCTTGAAGAAAATAAAAGTTCATTCTCAGTGTTTAGTCTCTCTCTGCCACTTTTCATGATGTATTCTCTATTTTTGTTTGTTTCTTGCTTTTTATTAAAATCAGATCCCAGTAAAACAGAAAGTAACATGGAACACTTTGGTTTTCAACTTTGTTCATAGTCAGCATATCATTGGATGCTAATAACAATCACATAATAGAAAAAGTTTGATCTCCATATGCTGAGTGAAAAACAAAAGGTCTAAGTGCCAAAGTGATGGACCATACATTTTGCTTTCCCTTGGATAGTTTTGGTTTGTGCCTATTGTTCTGAAGCAATTTTTATTAAGGTTGCTTTTCCCTTTTAAAAGTGTACTCATTTGGAGGATACCCTAATTTGGTGGCATCATTGAAATAATTCACACTATCCTCTCCAGAGGATAATAAGCGTCAAATTTAATGCTTATTATTATATAAAAGAATTTTAGGAGTCAAGAGGCAGTAACTGACATCCTGAACTACTTTTGAGATCCAGCCAAGTCCCCAAACCTTTGTGCTATTTATTGCAAGTAACAGAAGTTCAAATATTCTTTCAGCCAAGTGAGAAATTTAATATTGCTCACATAACTAAGAGATTTAAAGGCAGGAACCTATACTAAGCACAAATAAAAACCAAACCAAAACCTCAAATAGTATCTTTCTCTGTCCCTTTTTCTCCCTTTCTCCTCTGTCTCTCACCTCTGCTTTCTTCTGTATATAGACTTCTTTAGTTTGCTGACAAACATCACAAATAGCTGCAGTTTATATATATAACAATGAATATGTTGTAATCATTGGTACTAGCCTAACTTTTAGTGCTGCTGGCATTGAGAGAGGAGTAGGTTTACTTCCCCAAATAAAAATAAGAAGGAAGAATGGATAATGTATCTTGACAAGCAAACACAATAGTTGTTTACTGTTCTGTGTCTTCGTTGAATTAAAAAATAAATTATATGAGATGGAAGTTGCAGTCTTAGATGTGAATCATTTTCTTACAAATTACATGATTAAAATTTTACCATGGTAAATTCCATTCTAGAAGAGAAATGAAATATTAGTTATTTGTCAGATTTGTGAGTAGACTACTGCAGATATACTTTCCCTGAGATATAATTTGTGCATAGTTCTCTGAATTTAATTGAACATAACATTCTCCCTTGGCAATTGTTTAACACTCATTCTCTTAAGATGTGGTTAATAATTACTGTACAGTCCATCCTAGGTCATATGATTCACATCCAGGCCTGGCTAGAGCTTTCCACTTTGGATAAAAGTAACTGAGGATAAATGTATGATTATAAGCTCTGAAGGAACTGTGTCTTTATTTTAGCCATTTTTAGGCCCCTTGGTTCACCCTGAATTCTGCCAACTCTTCCACCATGCATCATCCCAATAGGTGAATAGTAAATACTTGTTACACTAAAAAATAGCTTACAATCTAGTAGTTTATTTTGATGAAAAAAGATTAAAAAGCTGCTACATTATTCTAGGGCCAGTGTTACATTTTATAGAAACACTTAACAGTAGGAGGACTTTGTTGCTTTCTTGTTGCTAAAAAATTAAGCAGTTTATTCACCTTAGTGGTGATTTATAACATTTAGCTAATTCATTCATTTATTCATATAACACTGCTATAGTTTGAATGTATTCTCAATAGTTCAGGTCCTCAATGTGGCAGTGTTGGGAGGTGAGACTTAATGAGATGTCTTTGGATCATGCCCCCCCCCCCCATAGAGATTAACACCCTTCTTATGGAAGTGAATGCATTATGACAGTGGGTTAGAAAAGGGTAAGTTTGGCATCCTCCTCTCCCTTTATCATACCAATGTTATGCCTTCTGCCATGTTATAACACAGCAAGAAGGCCCTTGCCAGATGCCAGCAACTTGATCTTGAATTCTCCAGTGTTCATAATTGTTAGCCAATAAATCTTTGTTCTTTTTAAATTACTTAGTGTGTGGTATTCTGTCATAGCAGCATAAAAGGGACTAAGATAAAAAATGGTACCAGAGCGTGAAATGTTGCTGTAACAAATACCTGAAAATAGGTGTCTTTGGAATGAGGTAATAAGGAAAGGCCAGAAGAGTTTGAAAAAACAGTGCCAGAGAAAGCCTGTATTGCCATGAATAAAGCATGAAGGGCAATTCTAGTAAGGGCTCAAAAGAACTAGGATATCAGGTGGAAGAAATCTCTACTGAGCAAAATATTAAAAGAGCTACATGGCTACTTTTAATTGCATAAGGTAAAGATATGAGAGGAGAGAGAAATGATTTAAAGACAAAATTTATGATCAAAACAGATGCAGAGTGAAAAGATTTGGAAAATTTACAACATGGCCATGTAAAGAGTGAAAAAGCATCTTTAGGAGAGCAAATCAAAGGTTTGGCCAACTCATTATTTGCTAAAGAGATTAGTACCTATAGAAAGGAGCCAGGACCAGAAGCAGTGGCTCGTGCCTGTAATTCCAGCACTTTGTGAGGCCGAGGTGGGTGGATCACTTGAGGTCAGGAGTTGAAGATCAGCCTGGCCAACATGGTGAAACCCCATCTCTACTAAAAATACAAAAATTAGATGGGCATGGTGGTACATGCCTGTAGTCCCAGCTACTCGGGAGGCTGAGGCAGGAGCATTGCTTGAACCCAGGAGGCAGAGGTTGCAGTGAGCCAAGATCATACCACTGCACCCCACCCTGGAAACAGGGTGTTACTTTTTTCTTTATGTCTGTTTTTCCCTTTGGGAATGTAAATGCATATCCTATGCCTGCCCCACTATTGCATTTTGGAGGTAGATAACTTGTTTGATTTCACAGACTCGATGGCTGAAGTGAATTTGCCTCTGGATAAATTATGCCCTGAGTCGAACCCATATCCGACATATTAGATTCTGGACATTGGATTTTTGAGTTGCTGCTGGAAAAACTTAAGACTTTGGGGCCATTGGGATAGAGTTAAGATATTTTGCATGTGAGAAGTACATAAATTTTGGAGGCCAGAGGTACAACACTATGGTTTAAATGTGTCCCCTAAAGTTCATGTGTTGGAAACTTGATGCCCAGTGCAGAGGTGTTGGAAGATGAAGCCTAATGGGAAGTGTTTGGGTCATGGAGGCAGCACCCTCATAAATGATTTCATGACTTTACTAAAGGAATAGCTTCCTCATAAAAGGATACATTTGGCCCCCTCTCCCTCCTCTTGCCCTTCTGATGCCTCTAAGTTAGGACCCAATGAGAAGGCTCTCATCAGATTCCAAAGGTTTAATCTTGGACTTCCCAACCTCCAAAATCAAGAGTCAATAAATTTCTGTATATTTTAAATTATCCAGTCTGTACTATTCTGTTACAGCAGCAAAAAATGGACTAAGACAAATACATATTTGTCTGTCACTATTGTGCCTAACTCTAGGTTATCCAGTTTCTTTTTAGATTCTTGCTAGTTTAAGAGTAGAGCTAACCTTTTTTTTTTTTTTTTTGCTTTACTGAGGAACATGTAGCAAGAAAATGTGGCAAATATTCTTAATCAGAAGTGAATATCTATTACAGTCTCATAAGAAGCTTCATCACAAAACTATTTAATCTAATGTCCCAAAATTTTATGTCTCAGAAAGTCTGGGGAAAATATGAGGAATGCATAATTTTAACACATTCTTCAGATTATGTTTGCCATATACCCTGATGAAGCCTGGATACTTTATTTGAAGACACTCCAGCTGTAGTGGAATCTAAAACATGTGCTCTATGGGTTATAAGGCAACCAAATACCATGATGCACAAGCCAATACTCAGTTCAGCTGCATTATCTGGTGTTTGGAGTGGTAGTGGGATCTCATCAGAGATGCTATTGGAGGTGGCCCAGAACTTGCAGAAACCTGAAATTTTTCAGAGCGTGCAGTCAAAGGAGAGTAGGAATTAATGCTACCTTTTGTTTTGCTATCATTAAATTCCTGCCATTTTTAGTTTGGACATAACATATTTCCTAAATGTTAGATTATGTAGGCAAACAGCAATGATGAAAGATCAATAAAATACTATTTTGTCCAGGGGCCTTACAATAATCTGTCATTGGAATTAAAATATCTTCTCCTTTCTTTTCCTACCCCTTTATTTAAGAGTGACAAAAACCGAGACTAGTTTAGGAAAAACTAGAATTTGATGAATCATGTAATTAGAAAACAGGGACATAAGAAAAATTTTTTTTCTGTCTAGGCCTCATTTCCACCTTTTTATTGCAGAAAACCTTTCCCTCTGTGATATTATATGAGATGGAGAAATAGCTTCAGTCAGCTCTAGACTTACATCGAGCACTATCAAAATGGTGTGAAATAAGAGATGAGCGAGAGGTAATGCCTCAGAAAAAATGTCTGTGCTTGGAAATTTTGGGAGTGGCAGGTGGAAGTAGCTTTGGAGGTGCCCTTAAGACAAGGTGGATAGAGGTGCCAGGAGAATGAAAAACAATGACTTGTATATATTCTCCGAATGCTAATTATCCAAACAGAGGAAGCTCTAAAAGGAGGCTTCTTATCAGACATTAGGAATGATTAGCAAATACATCTTTCTCTGGTGTAGTATCTGAGAGGCCGTTTAGAGTTTAAAACAAAATACTAGCTTAATTATATTCAAAACTCAACTGAAACACTAGGGATAGTTCATATAGAAGCTTAGTATTATTTATTCCTGTTCAGACTATATCCAGCTGTTTTGCTGTTATTGTTTTATAGATAGTTTTCAATTTGTTATAACTCCTGAATGTTTCTACAGTTATGCTATGTGATTCTGAAAACTGGTGTGTCATATTTGTATCACACACCTGTTGGCCAGTAGTATTACAATAATCCTCTAATGAAATCAAGACTTGGGATGATTTGAGGTTTTTTTTCCTCTTCTTTAATTTGTCCTTCACCTTCGCTGTGATTAAATATGTTCTCTTCAATAAGTACTATAAAATGTTTTTCTTTAATTTTTTGGTTAATATAAATAACAGTTTAATCCCAACATCAGAAAGGTAAATGATTTTTTTGTGCATTTCTCCACTAAAGAATTTGGTATACAAAAATATGGTATATGTTTTTGTTGGTACATTTTTCTACATTTTAATATTTTTAAAATCATATATTTTCCAATGGATGTCAAAGTAAACTTGCTAGCCATTCTCTCTTCCTCTCTTCTTTGATCTCATTTTTCTTTTCTCTTCTTCCTTCTTTTTTTCCTCTAAAGATCTTACTAAATTTTGCTTTTCTTTATCATTGATACCATTTTTCTTTTTACTAGAAAGGAAATATGATCATTCATATCACGTTAGGTGAATTGTATGAATGCAGATCACATCAAAAGAGGTGGTGCATAAATATTTGAGGTGATGGGTATCCCAATTACCCTGATTTGCGCAGTACACATTTTATACATGTATCAAAATATTACCTGTACTCCCAAAATGTGTACAACTATGATATATGAAGACTATTTTAAAAAGAAGAGGCGATGTAACGTAGCCATTGAGACACTGAGAGCACAGACTTTAGTAACACACCGTCTCTGTGTGAATCCTGGTTCTGCTTCTTACTAGCTATGTGACTTTGGGCAACCTTTTTGTGCTTGCAGTGCCTCATTTGGAAAAACTGATAAAATAAAATTACATATATATCATAGAGTTTTTAAAAGCAGTAAGTATATTAAGTATGTAAAGTGTTGGGAATCATACAACGTATTATATATGTAAAATAACCATTATTATCAGGCACTATTAGAACTGTATCTTCTCACATTTCTCATAGAACTATATTCATTTATTATACATTTATAAAGGGAAATTTTCATCTCAAGCTTTCGATAAAGGCAGAAATACATAATTTTTTTTTAAAAGACAATAATGAGAGCATTCTATAAATGTTTTTGGCTTATTTTGATTACTGATAGCAAGAAAAGCAGCATGAGCTAATAGGAGTTATTGTTCTAATTGCAGTTATGAGAGGCTTAATAAGGTAAAAATTACAAATTGGATTTTCAAGAAGCCTAAAAATGGTACCACAGTTTATGATTAATAAAATATATTATAGCAAAGTCTGAGATATACTCATGCATGTGAGAGAGTCAGTTAGAATGACTGTGCTCCTGGGAACATTCTGAAATCACAGCAACAAAAGAACATGATTACTTCCCTGAAATTTGGTTGTGTTTTTTACTTTGGGATCCTGGGAATATAAAAAGTTGAAAACATACAATGTATAAGCAGCAAGATACAGTAAGTGAAGCCATAATCTACCATCATAAAAGTTCAGGATATTATTTTTATAAGTCAGAATAAAAGTTTTAAACTTTAAAATTATATTCTGAGGAACAATGAATTGAAACAGGTAAGTATTGTAATCACCTTGAGTTTATACAGGATCATTTAGCTAAGAAGTTGAAAATAGCTTTTTCCCCTGAATTTTGTAGGTCCATTCATGCACTGTTGAGTTTTTTTCCCCAGCTTTGTTTTCTTATTTTAAATGTTCCTGTAATAAACATAGGTCCTACAGATTAAGTTCTTAATTTTTCTACTCTGTTCAAAGCAGAGTTCTATTTTCTAAAAATTGGTTGTTAATTTGTCTTTGAATAGCAATTTGTATAATTTAAGAATTTACATATAATTGTCTTAAGAATATGTGACAATTCTTATAAATCAGTCTGTCAAAAATATGCTTTAAGTAAGAATATATAAGTTGTATAACTATACATTTATTTCTACCTAATAGAAAAAAATTGAAAAAAGTGAATTTTTTATATTCAACATATTGTCTAAGTAGCTAGCTATTTTACATTGGACAAACTTAGCCTATTTCTAAAAGATCCAGCAAATTCATATGACACCAAACACAGACAAGATATGAAAAGTTGTGGAAAAAATAACAAAGATTACACATGAAGGGGTGATTACCTAATTTTGCTGCTGCATTTAGATACCAGACTCTGTGGTCTCTACCTGGTACCCTCATATCTATGTGACAACACTTGAAGAATTTTATCTCTCTGTATGTGCATGCGTGTGTGTGATATTTTAAGTGTGCATACAATTTGTGAAGAGTGTGGCTTCCAGATTGTATATTGCTTAAAGTACAGGTTCCTGCACTCATGTAATGATCCATTGAGGATCTATGTTAGCTTTGTAGTGAGCCTCCAGTTCATCACCAAACACTTGGGATAAACTTTAACCAATATGAATGAGGAAAGCATTCTGATCTTAACTAGATTCAATTTTCTTCCTATTTTGTACCCTACATAGTTGTGTGGTATTTGCTATCAGTCATTGTTATTAAGGCCTTATTAGAGGCCGAATCTCCCTAGTCTTTGTTTATGGATTTGTTTAAAGTGAGTGCTTTTAGTATAGATTCTTGAGAAATCGATTTGTCAGGACTGCTTGCTTCCTTCCAATGAAGTCTGGAAAACTCTGGCTGTCTACTTTCCTCCCACAAGACTGGCTACATGAAATTTCAGCTCCAGCTCTTTGGTCCTTAAGCCATCTCTTTTGTTTTCTCCTCCCTAATGTGCATCCTCTACAAACTGGAGGGTAACTTGCAATTTAAGTATGATTTAGTGAAAAAGGTCATTTTGTTCTTAAAGTCCGCACTCAAAAGATATTCTCCTGCCTCTCGAACAAAACAACTAAGGAATACAATTGCTTAATCAATCTTCTCTTGCCCTACTATGTAACTTAGGGTAGACATTTTGAGGCAGAGAAACTAAGGAAGGCTATGCTAACCTTTAAGCGAATTAAAATGTAGTCAACTTTTAACTTTCCAGATGCACTAGTTACATAAAATGAATGAAAGAAATTAGGATTTTTCACAACTTTATTCCCACCAGTGAGATATTGTATAAATATCATATATAAAGCAAACAAATATGTATTGGTAGGAACATATTTTTGAAAAGTCTAGATCTAGGTGCTGACTTCATGTACTTATCTTTTAATATTTTTGATGCTCCTATTCCCATCTTCCATTTGTATCAGTTGCAAAAATAAAATGAGAAGGGAGTAAAATTCAATGAGAAATGGATAGCAAAATTAACAATAGATGAGAACTTCTTCAATTTTATAAAGAACATCTACAAAGACACCTATAGTTAATATTATACTTAATGGTGAGAAAATAGAAGCTTTCTCATTAAGATCAAGAAAAAGCCAGGATGACCCCTCTCACCACTCTTTTCGAACATTTTACTGGAAGTCCAAGCTAATGCAAAGCTGTGATCTAAATATTTGCATTTCTTCAAAATGTATATGGACATCCTAATTTCCAAGGTGATGACATTAAAAGTTGGAGCCTTTCAGAAGTGATTAGGTCATGAGGGTAGAGCCTAATGGGTGGGATTAGCACCCTTACAAAAGAGGCCCAAGGGAACTCATTTACCGCTTCCATTATGTGAGGACATAGTAAAAAAGACAACCATGCATGAACCAATATGTTAGCCCTCACCAGACGCTGAATCTGCTGGCGCCCTGATTTTGAACTTCTCAGCCTCTACAAATGTGAGAAATAAATTTCTATTGTTAATAAGCTACTTAGTTTAGCTTACGGTATTTTTATAGCATCCTGAATGGACTAAGACATACAAGAAAACACAAAAATGAAATTAAAAAATACAAATTAGGAAGGAAGAAATAAAACTGTCTTTGTTCATAGATAACAGTCTGTTCTGTGGAGAAAATCTCAGTCTACAAACCAACTCTCAACTAATAAGTGATTATAGCAAGGTGACAGAATACACAGTTAACGTACAAAAGTAAGTCACTTTCCTATATATAAGCAATGAACAAATTAATTTTGAGTTTAGAAACACAATCATATTTATATTAGCACCAAAAATTAAAAAAAAACTTAGATGTCTAAAAAAACATGAAAAAAGCCTACATGAGGAAAACTACAAAATTCTCATGAAAGAAATCAAAGATGAATTAAATAAATGGAGAGGTGTTCTGTGTTCATAGATAAGAAGACTCAGTAATCCAAATATAAATCCTAGAAAATATTTTGTGGATATGACAAACCAATTCTAAAGTTTATATGGGGAGATAAAATATTCAGAATAGCTAACACAATATGGAAAGAGAACAAAGTTAGACTGACACTACCTAACTTCAAGATTCACTATAAAGCTACAGTAATCAAGACTGTGATATTGGCAAAATAATAAATAGAACAATGGAACAGAATACAGAGCCCAGAATAGACCCATATAAATAAAGCCAACTGATCTTTTTGACAAAAAAGCAAAGATGATAAACGGAGAAAAACTTTGCAACGAATGATTCCAGAGCAACTAGGCATATACATGCAAAAATATGAATTTAGACACAGATATTACACCCTTCATAGAAACTAACTCTAAATGGATCATAGACTTAAATGTAAAATTCAAAACTGTTAAATGCCTAGAAGATAACAGGAAAAAAAATTTAGATAACCTTAGGTATGGTGATGTTATTTTCATTACAATACCAAAGGCACAATCCAGGCACAAAGTAATTGATAAGCTGGACTCCATAAAATTAAAAAAAATCCTATGAAAAATATTAAGAAAATGAAAAGACAATTCATAGTGAAAATCTTTGCAAAGGACATATCTGAAAAGGGACTGGTATCCAAAATGTAAAGAACTCTTAAAAATCAATAATAAGAAAACAAATGACCCAACTGAAACATGGGCAAATGATCTGAAGACAAAAAAAGATATACAGATGCCAAGTAAGTATGTGAAAAAAGTTCAATATCATATTTCGTTAGGGAACTGCAAATTTTAAAAGCAATGAGATACCACTATACACTGATTAGAATGGTGAAATCCAAACCATCTTCAATGCAAATGCTGGTGAGGCTATGGAGCAACAGGAACTTTCATTCATTACTAGTGGGAATGCAAAATGGTATAGCTACTTTAGAAGACACATTGATGGTTTCTTATAAAACTACACATATTCTTAGCATGAGCTAGCATTTGCATTTTTTTGTTTTACCCAAATAAGTGGAAAATTGCCTCCACAAAAAACCTGTACATAAATGTTTATAGCAGTTTTTATAATCACCAAAGCCTGGAAGCCACCGAGATGTCCTTCTGTGAATGGGTGGATAAATAAACTGTGGTACATCCAGACAATGAATATTATTCAGTGTTAAAAACTCATGAAAAGACATAGAGAAATTTTAAGTGTGTGGTGAAGAAAGAAGCGATAAAAGCCAATCTTAAAAGACTACATAATATGTGATTCCAGCTTTGACATTCTAAAAAAAAACCCCAAAACTATGGGGATGGTATAAAGATCAATGGTTACCAGGGGTTGGGAGAAAGGACAGTTGAACAGGTGGAGCATAGGTTTTTAGAGCAGTGAAACTGTTCTGTAAGATAGAGTTATGGCAGACACATGTCATATGTTTGTCAAAACCCAATGAATTTACAAGCGTAATAGTGAAGCTTAATATAAAGGATGAACTTTGGGTTGTAATGATGTGTCAGTGTTGGTTCATTAATTGTAACAAATGTTACAGGGATGGTTTTTGATAGCGGAAGTGGCTGTAAGTTTGTAGAGGCTGGGTATGTAAGGAAACTCTGTACCTTCTACTAAATTTTGCTGTGAACTTAGAACTGCTCTAAAAAAAAAGTCTATTAAAAACATTTTTAAAAAATGATAGCAATTTGTGTTTCAGTTAGCTTTTGCTGTGTATCAAACTACCATAATCTTAGTGGCTTAAAACAATTGTTTTAGCGAATATCATGACAAATCATTCTGGAAATACAAGTAAAATGAGCAAGGAAGCCAAGATAATGACTAATTGATGCATGCTATTAAAACCAAAAAGTTAATCTAATTAGGACTGCCAAACTCAGCCTTCCTTGATTGCACTGAGTGGCTTGCTTTTTGGTGTTTTATTTTTCTTCCATGAAGCTGATGGCTCCTGTAGCTGAAGGCTGCACTGCTGAGTGCTGTAATATAACCTTCGCTGGCCATCTCATTGATAGCATTTATAAATTACTGTAGTAGCAGTTGCTTCAGTTGCTTTTCAGAACTTGAGGCAGCATTGATCCAGTTCAAACTGGTTGAGGCCCTCAACCCTTCAATTGAACCTGTGCAAATATGAGAGATATTTTTTTCTTGATGTCAGAGGGCCAAAAACTCCACTCTCAGATCATGCTAACACCAACAACTTCTAAACATACGTTCTGTGAAATGGCATGAATCCCTACTATGCTTGCAATAGATCACTGATTATTTGATTTCTGTCCACTACCAATCACGTTTTTTTTCCATACAATAGACCACACACTTCTAACCCATAAATATCCCTAAGCCTTATTTTGGGGGAGGCAGATTTTTAAAATATGTATCTATTTAGGGGGTGCAAGTCAGGTTTCTTACATGCATACATTGTGTATTGGTGTAGTCTGAGCTTATAGTGTACCTATCACCCAAATAGTGAACATCGTCTCCAATAGGTATTTTTCAACCCTCACCTGCCTTCTACCCTTTTTTGAGACCTGTTCTGCCTCCTCACTTGGCTGCTTTGTGAATAAACTCTTCCTTTTTTGCAAGACTCATTGTCTCATTGATTGGCTTGTTGCATGTGGGCAGAAGAGACCTGGTTCTGTAACACTGTAGAGATGAATTTACAAGAGTAATAGTGGAACTGCAAATCAAATGTTTACATGTGAACCAATAAAATATACATTGTCCACTTAACTTTCCCTAGGTTTATAGATATACAATCAGAAATGCTCTTTTAACAAAGTCATTCACAAATAGGCTTTTTTTCTATGAACTAGTTTTATTTTATTTGCATTTAACATGATTATACACATTCATGTGTCTAACAAGATCTGCACTGTAACGTTAAAAATACAGTTTTTATTTCAAAAGCAATAAAAGAAATTTTGTACTTTCTTGGATTTCCAATACCCTATATATGTTCTTGTGATTATAGTGATTAAAACAATTTGCCTAATACTTAGATTGTGCTTGTTTTACTAGTTATTAGGTATGAAGATTTGGGTAGATTATCCAATAATTCCATGTTTCTGTAGCCACACTATAAAATGGAGAAAGTAGTGAATAAACTATATCATAGAATTGTGGGAATCAAATGATATAATGAATGCAAATCTGTGCTTATCACACTGCCTAAGACTTGGTAAGTTCATCATAAAAATAAGCTCTTGTACTTATTAAGAATGAACATACTCTGCTGCTGTCATTTTATTCTTTTCTCTTTTAAAATTAAAGAAATTATTTCTGTTAAAATGTGGACTTTATTTGCAGTAGATAGTAATTCTTCCACTGCAGAGTTTTGATTTCCACCTATCTCAGAAATGTAGTATTCAAAAAAAAGTATTTCAAACTTTTCAATCATATATAGATTTCTGATAGCAATAATTGGATTATTATGTGGGATGCGATTTTATTTTTTCCTGTAGCAATTTTTCTTCCTCAAAGGGAGGAAAAATACTGTTAACAATGCTGCCAAATTGCCTCTTGACACTTGATTTATATTTATCATAAGAAACTATTCAGACTATACTTATAAAGCTATTTGCAAAAAGCCAATAAGTCCTCCCTAAGAATTTAATGTTATAGCCCCAAAATACATTGTAGGTAATTAAAAATAACCTTTGTATTTTAGGGCAATTTTTGATGTACAGAAATATTAAGCAGATAATACAGATAGTTTCCAATACTCCACATCCTGTTTCACTTTTCAAGGGTTATGTTACATTAGTATGGTACAAGTGACTCAATATTGGTACATTATTAACTACAATTTGTACCTTTTTCAGGTTTTCTTAGTTTTCACCTAATGTCCATTTTATGTCAGGGTTCAATTCAGGATATCACATTATATTTTGTCATGACTCCTTAGGCTTCTTGTGACTGTAAGAATTTCTCATTTTCCTTTTTTTTTCCCACAGCCTTGACAGTTTTAAGGAGCATGTATCACATGTTTTATAAAATGCCTTTCAATATGGACTTGTTTTTCTCCTGATTATACTTGACATCAGTTTTTGAGAGGAAAACAATATAAATTGCCATTCTCATTGCATCATGTTAAAGATATATAATATCAATATGACTTATCACTGTTGGTGCTGACTTTGATCACTTGGCTGAGGTAGTATTTGTCAGGTTTCTCCATTATAAAATTACTCTTCCACCTAATCCCTTTTCATTCAGTACTGTTTGGACAAGAGTCATCATGTTCAGTCAACTTGAAAAAGGGTAGGAAGTTGCGCTCCACTTCCTTGGTAACTGAATGTCTATAAAGATCCTTTTGAAAATTTTGCACAGGAGATTGGTCTATTCTGTCCTATGTATTCATTCTATAATTTACTTATGTCAGTATAAATTAGGAATATTCATTTTACACTTTGACTTGGAATTTAATGCTACTGTATTTTGTTGATCAAAATGTTCCAGAGGCAGCCTTTGAAATAACCCAATATTTTTAGGTGTATATATGTGTGTTTTCTCCTCAAGCACTTACTTACTTTGTGGCATTACAAAATGCTCCAATCTCATCATGCATATTTCATGCTCCAATCCTAGAATCGGTCATTTCTTCAACGATTCATTTTATTTGAAAATTGTAGTACAAATCAAAAGCTGGATTCACGGGAGGCGGAGCTTGCAGTGAGCCGAGATTGCGCCACTGCACTCCAGCCTGGGCGACAGAGCGAGACTCCGTCTCAAAAAAAAAAAAAAAAAGAGAGAGACAGAGTCTCGCTCTGTCTCCCAGGATGGAGTGCAGTGGCGCAATCTCGGCTCACTGCAAGCTTCGCCTCCCGGGTTCACGCCATTCTCCTGCCTCAGCCTCTCCGAGTAGCTGGGACTACAGGCGCCCGCCAGCACGCCCGGCTAATTTTTTGTATTTTTTAGTAGAGACGGGGTTTCACTGTGGTCTCGATCTCCTGACCTCGTGATCCACCTGCCTCCGCCTCCCAAAGTGCTGGGATGACAAGCGTGAGCCACAGCGCCCGGCCTGAGACTCCATCTCAAAAAAAAAAAAAAAAAAAAAAAAAGCTGGGTTCAAGTCACTAAGCGATTTGATTCTATTGAAATATTTATACATAATATGTAATAAAGAGAAGCCTCAAATTGCATTTTTTATCATTTTTAATTAATAGACTTTATATTTGAGTAAAGTTTTAGATTTATAGAAAAATTGCAAAGATAGTACAGAGAGCCCCCATATCACTTCAAATCCTGCACACCGTTTCCCTTGTTGTTAACATCTTGCAGTAGTACAGTATATTGCATATAATTAATGAAACAATATTAACATATTACTGTTACTTTAAGTCTATAGTTAATTCAGATATCCTAATTTTTTTTATCTAATGCTTTTTTTCTATTCCACTTAACATGTAATCTACCTTCAACAAATTTTTAGGTGCACAATACTGTTAACTAGAGGCTCATTGTTGGAAAGCAGATCTCTAGAATTTATTCATCTCACATAATTGAACTTTATACTTGTTGAACACCAACTCCCCACTTTCCCCCTCTCCTACTTTCCTAGAAATCACCATTCTACTGTTTCTATGAGTTCAATGATTTTATTTACCTCACATAAGTGGAATCATAAGGTGTTTGTCCTTCTGTGACTAGGTTATTTCACTTAGCATAATGTCTTTTATGTTCATCCATGTTGTTCCATATGGCAGGATTCCTTTTTCTTAAGAAGATGGATAGTATTTTATTGTATGCTTTTACTACAGTGTCTTTATCCTTTCATTAATTGATATGCATACAGTTGTTGCCATATCTGGACTGTTGTAAAAAGTGCTAGAGTGAACATGGGAGTGCAGATATCTTCAGGACCCTGAGGTTGATTTTTTGGATATAGACCCAGGAGTGGGATTGCTGGATCTTAAGTATGCACTTTAAGGAACAATAAAAAAGAATAAGCCCAATGTTAGCAGAAGCAAGGATGTGAAGATTAGAACAGGTGTAAATGTAATAAAGAATAGAAAAACAATAGAAAAAATTAACAAGACTGAGTTGGGTTCTAGAAAAGATAAACATAGCCGACAAATCTTTGGCTAGACTAAGAAAAAGAGAAGACTCAAATCAGAAATGAGAGAGGAGACATTACAACTAATGTCACAGAAACTTATAAAAAAGGGATTTAAGAAATTACTATTTTTTTTACATTTATTTATTTATTTATTTATTTATTTATTTATTTATTTATTTCTCACAACACTGTGAAGTAATTATTCCCCCCTCATTTTACATGTAAGGGAATCGATTCTTAGTGAGATTAAGTAGCTCAAAACTACTAAATGGCACAGCCCAGATTATACTCTGTCTTTGAAACCCCATCCCAACCCTTTTCTTTTTATTTTTTTAGATGTTTATATATGTATATATAGATATATATATAGTTATAAACATCTATATATGGTATTACATAAATATATATGTGTATTATATAAACATGTATCTGTTTATATTATATAAACGTATTATGTTTAATTATAGAAACATGTTTATAATATATAATGTATATATTATACATAATATTATATAATATAATTGTATATAATATATAATATAATATATAATGTTTAAACATGTTTATGTTATATAAACATGTGTATTATATAACATATAAACATATGTTATATAATACACATGTTTATATAATATATATAGGTGTTTATATATATGTATATATACATATATAAACATCTAAAATAAAAGAAAAGGGTTGGGATGGGATTTCAAAGACAGTGTGTGTGTGTATATATATATATATGGCAGCACACGGATGTTTATAGCTATATATATACACACCATGGAAAACTACTCAGCCACTAAAAGGGATGAAATAATGACATTTCCAGCAACCTGGATGGAGTTGAAGATCGTTATTCTAAGTGAAGTAACTCAGGAATGGTAAACCAAATATCACATGTTCTCACTTGTTAGCAGGAGCTAAGATATGAGGACACAAAGTCGTAAGAATGAAGTAATGGATTATGGGGACTCAGGAGGAAGGGTGGTGGGAGGTGAGGGATAAATGACTACACATTGGGTATAGTGTACACTCCTTGGTTGACAGATGCACCAAAATCTTAGGAATTTCCACTAAAGTATTTATTCATGTAACAAGCACCACCTGTTCCCTCAAACTATAGAAATAAAATTAAAAATAAATTAGAAAATAAAAATCATATGATTATTCCAAAAATGGAGAAAACATACTTGATAAAATACACTGTACATTTATAATACTTAGCAAACCAGGGATAGAAGGACATTTTATTTACTAACAAAGAGCATCTATACTAAAACAACAAACAACAAAAGCCCAGGGCTTGCCTTACAATAGTTACATAAGAACATGGTGATTGTGGAACTCAAACATCATTATTTTTCAAAATCTGTTAGTTGACTAAATTTTTGCCAGGTTGAGAACTACTGCTCAAGAGGTACTTAATAAATAATTATTGCATCAAAAAAAGAGAACCTAATAAAGCAATCTTACTTACATTAGCATAAAAAAGAATAAAATACTCAGAAATAAACTTGACTAAGTAGAAAACAGACTTGTACCTGGAAAATCATAAAACATTGATGGAGGAAATTAACAAAAAAATATAGGAAAGCATTCCATGTTCATAGATTGAAGATTTAAATTGTTTTGGTTAATATGGACATTTTAACAATTGACAAATGCAATGCAATCCCTATTTAAACTCCAAAGGTATTTTTTTACAGAAATAGAAGAAGAATTCTAAAATTTATATGGAACCAAAATGGACCCCCAGTTGCCAAAAACAATCTTGAAAAAGAAGAATAAAGGTGGAAGTTAAATCACACATTCTGATTTCAGAATATATCATAAAGCTAGAACAAGTACAACAGTATTTTACTGGCATAAAGACAGATGTACAGACCAATGGAACAAAAGAGACAGTCCAGAAATAAATCTAGGCATATACAGTCATTGACCTTCACAAGGGTGCCAGGAATACACAATAAGGAAAGGATAGTCTCTTTAATATATTATTTTTGGAAAAGTGGATACCAACATGCAAAAGATATGAATTTGGACCTTTATACACAAAAAAATCAACTCGAATGAAAGACTTAAAAATAAATCTTGAAACCATAAAACTTATTAAAGAAAACATGGAAAACTCATTGATTTTTAAAATGATTTTATGAATATGACAGCAAAAGCACTAGTAACAAAGCAAAAATAGACAAGTAGGACTATATCAAAACAAAATACTTCTGCATGGCAAAGGAAATGATAGAAAATACAGTGTATAGAATGAGAGAAAATATTTTTAAGTCATTTATTAGATAAGGGGTCAATTTCTAAAATAAGCTAAGAACTTCTAAATCAATAGCAAAAACAAAACAAACATACAATTACCTGTTTAAAAATGGGCAAAGGATTTGAATAGCTATTTCTCCAAAGAAGGTATACAAATAACAGATAAATGAAAAGGTGCTCAATATCACCAATCACCAGAGAAGTGCAAATCAAAATTACAATGACATATCTGCTCACACTTGTTAGGATAACTATTACAAAAAAAAAAAATGAGCATCGATGAAAATGTGGAAAATTGAAACCCTTTTACATTGCTAATAGAGATACAAAATGGGGCAGAGGATGTGAAAAACAAAGGAGGCTCCTCAAAAATCTAAAAATAGAATTGTTCTTTGTTCTAGCAGTGGTACCTCAAAGTATTTATCAAAATATTGACACCAGGATCTCAACTAAATATTAGTATCCGATGTTCATTGCAGCAACACTCACAATAGCAAAGATGTAGAAATAACTTAGATGTCCATCAATGGAATGGATAAAGAAAATGTTGTATAAACATACAATGGAATATTATTCAGCTTTATGAAAGAAGGAAACTCTACAATATGCCACGATGTGGACGAACCTTGAGAACTTTATGCTAAGAGAAATAAGCTAGTAACAGAAAGATAAATACTTTATGATTCCACTTAAATCAGGTATCTAAAGTATTTAAACTCATGGAAACAAAGAGTAGAATGTTGGTCACCAAAGGATGGATGGAGCGGGGAGGAAATTGCTAATCACAGGGCATAAAGTTTCAGTTGTGCAAGATGAATAGATTCTAGACATCTGCTTTACAACATTGCGTCTAGAGTTAATAATACTGAATTGCACACTTAAAAATTTGTTAAGAGAGCAGATCTCATGTTAAGTCTGGTAAGACACTTAACATTACCATATTACATTAAAATAAAATGTAAAAAATATTTAAAATATAACTAGATCCAAATGCTTTGCTTTAGAAAGAACGTGCCATTCTAAGGTATCATCACCAGATAGTGATTTTAAAATTGTTTTAATAAATGTAAGTTATAAATATTACATGATTTTAAATGATTTAAAATATGTGAAAAATAATTTTAAATATTTTAGTGTTTTAAATATTAAATTATTTTCTCCTCCTTTCACAAATTATTCTAAAATTCTCTCAAGCTTGTGAGAACTGGTGCTTGTCTAAGTGGCTTATCTGATGAGGTGACCTGGACCTACATTCCTGATGTTTATGAGCAGCTAGTCACCTTGCCTTCCTCAGTTTATGGCTTATTCACCTCTTATGAAAGTTGGATTGGTGGTCTGAAGAGTTGCTTAAGTAATTGTCAGGTTGCAATCGTATTATTATCTACCCCATTTTTAATAGAAGCACTACTTTATCCAGATCTTTTTTTGTTTGTTTTTTCTGGGCTCTTGGCACAAGAAGTTTAAAGTGACCAAGCTACAGCCGTAGTTTGACATTTAATGGGACCCTTTCAGTGTCTCTTGGAAGCATTTTCCTTGTACTGTATGAGCCTATAAGAAACAAGACTTCAAACTGGCAAAACCTAAATATGGGTGAACAGGAAAAGCAAATCCTCCAAACAGGTCAGTGGTAATGATGGAAAGTGAGGTGACTCCTAATTTATTTATTGGTTTAACAACAGTGTTTTTTAATTATTGGGGTTACAAATCCATATATGAGTCATTGATACAGAAGCCTCCTTACAGTTATCCTATATAAGCTGATACCACAGCTATACGTTCAACAGGTGATTATATAGTTCTATCAGCTTGGCAATTTCTGGTTAATGAGACATGAAGAGAAATGGTGACTTATTGGACCAATTTCATATGTTCTTTGCTGCAAGTATGTCTCTAATTTTATTGGAGAAATATTCTTAAAACCCTTGGATAGTGTAATAAGACATCTCTAGGTAAGAGAAACACACTGAAATCTAAAATGTGTGTCTACTGCTGTTAAAATAAATGACTACCCTTTCCAGGGAGAAAAGTGTCCATTAAAGTGAACTTGCTGCCAAGTGTCTGGTTGGTCTTCAGAAGAATATCACCATATCAAGGGCTCAGAATTGAGTTTCATCAACATTATGTTGAACATTTCCCTGGAGGAGAAGAAAGTAGATCGGCCTTAGCTAGTGTGACTCCAAGCTATTGGATCCATTAATTACTTCCATTTCTGTCACTATAGGGACACTGTTCCTGTGCCAATTATGCTTGTACTATGATGCTGAGGTGAACAGATGGCTGATGTCAACTGGCCCAGTTGTTTTTGTCTCCTTGGTTGTTCATTCCTTATTCTGCAGTGGATAAACTGACTAGCATTAACACAGGACATACAAACACTTATTTATGTTTCATGCCCACTCTCACAGATTCAGCGTCATGCTTCCCCTTCCTTCAACCCAGACGTCTTTGTCTTTGATATTTCAATTATTCTTCTTCCAGGCCTGCAACCAATGAGCCAAGTCATGTACCTATTCTAATTCCAGGCCCCCTCATTTTTCACATTAAATGGATAAGCGCATGCATTGCTTGAAGAAATGCTGAACGGAAGGATTTTTCCTTCAATGATGATTTCAGGACCACCCCTGAGTGAGGCTGTAGTGCAACCACAACCCATGTACCCAGTTATACCCAGCTATTTATTCCAACCTATCTGTGAACAAAACCTGGCATTTTTTGCTCCTCGATTAGCTGATGATAAAAAAAACTTCCCACATGGTCATATTTGAGAGCTGGAGAATAGGTACTCGTGTAATATTATTAGAACACATGGAGATCTGGAGGTACCTCCTTGTTCTTATTCCTGGATATATTACTCATACCTTACAACTCAGTGATGCTGGGACTGGCCAGCCTTAAGACATAATGGGTCTGGCAGAACCCAGCTTATAGTAGGCAGTTTCAGTCACACTGTCACTTTATTTCTCCATCTCTACCAGGAGCCAATAGCTCACAGAAGGCTGCTCTTTGAAAAATGTTTAACTCTTTGATACAAATATCACAGACTAGCTACAGGACTATAGGTATTTATGTTTTGATACTCTGATTGGACTTGTCTTGAACTCCAGAGTAGTTTCTTATTTGTTTGCATATTAGTTTATTTTGACAACAGATACCATAAGTTTGTAAACTAATACAGCCCACGTGGCAAAAGTGTTTGTACCACAGCCTAGACCTGCAGCCAAATCTTTTACTGTTTTGGTCCCCATTTAAATCTGACAGGCTTAAAAAATAATTACTCTGTATCTGGATCAGATTAACATTCCCACTAATATTCTACCTTAAGTATTTAAAGAAATCTGCAAGATTGCTATGATTTGAATATGTCCCTGAAAAGTTCATGTGTTGGAAACTTAATCCCTAATACAACTGTATTTAGAGGTAAGTCCAAATAAAAGATACTTGGGGCATGAGGGTACAGCCCTCATGAATGGATTAATATTGTTACTGCAAGAGTAAGTTATAAAATGTCTGGTCCGTGGTCCATCTCTTTGTCTTGCACTCTCGCACACACTCCTCCACCTTCCATCTTTGAGCATGGGGATGACTTTTGTCAGATGACAGTACCATGTTCTTGGACTTCCCAGCCTTTAGAACCATGAACCAAACAAAGCTCTGTTCTTTATAAATTACCCAGAGTGTGATATCCTGTTATACCACAGAAAATGAACTAAGACAAATATATTGTGCTCCCTTCTTAATAGTGAGGGTTATGAGATTCAATATTTTATGTATTACCATGAAGAGGGTATACCAGCATGTCCTAAAAAACTCTATTCCTAAATATGTCACTAATATGATGGGGCAATGAATTTTTGTAAGGTTTGTCTTTCACCTTCTGAAATGTCTGCGTCTTACCAAGGCTTCTGATATGGTTTGGCGGTGTTGCCACCCAAATCTCATCTTGAATTGTAGCTCCCATAATCCCACATGCTGTGGGAGGGACCCAGTGGGAGGTAATTGAATCATGGTGGTGGGTCCCTCCTGTGCTGTTCTCATGATAGTGAATAAGTCTTATGAGATCTGCTGATTTTATAAAGGGGAGTTCCTCTGCACACACTCTCTTGCCTGCCACTGTGTAAAATGTGATTTTGCTGCTCCTCCACTTTCCACCATGATCGTGAGGCCTCTGCAGCCATGTGGAACTGTGAGTCAATTAAAACTCTTTGCTTTATAAATTACCCAGTCTCAGGTATATCTTTATCAGCAGTCTTAGAACAGACTAATACAGTAAATTGGTACCAGGTAGTGAGGCACTGCTGTAAAGATACCCAAAAAATGTGGAAGCAACTTTGGAACTGAGTAACAAGCAGAGGTTGGAACAGTTTGGAGGGATCAGAAGACAGGAAGATGTGGGAAAGTTTGGAACTCCTAGAGACTTGTTGAATGGCTTTGGCCAAAATGCTGATAGTAATATGGACAATAAAGTCCAGGCTGAGGTGGCCTCAGATGGAGATAAGGAACTTGTTGAGAACTGAAGCAAAGATGACTCTTGTTATGCTTTAGCAAAGAGACTGGTGGAATTTTGCCCCTGCCCTAGAGATCTATGGAACTTTGAACTTGAGAGAGATGATTTAGGGTATCTGGCAGAAGAAATTTCTAAGCATCAAAGCATTCAAGAGTTGATTTGGGTGCTGTTACAAGCATTCAGTTTTATGTATTCACAAAGGTATGGTTTGGAATTGGAACTTATGTTTAAAAGGGAAGCAGAGCATAAACATTTGGAAAATTTACAGCTTGATGATGTGATAGAGAAGCAAAACTCATTTTCTTCAATAAAGAAGAAATTCAAGTTGGCTATAGAAATTTGCACGAGTAATGAGGAGCCAAATGTTAATACCCGTGACAATAGGGAAAATGTCTCCAGGGTATGTCAGAAGTCTTCATGGCAGCCCTTCCCATCACAGACCCAGAGGCCTAGGAGGAGAAAATGGTTTTGTGGGCTGAACCCAGGGCCTTGCTGCTTTGTGCAGTCTCAGGACTTGGTGCCCTGCATCCCAGCCATGGCTAAAACGGGCAAATGTACAGCTCAGGCACCCTTCAAAGGATGCAAGAGCAAAGCGTTGGTGGCTTACACATGATGTACCTGCAGGTGCACAGAAGTCAAAAATTGAGGTTTGAGAACCTCCACCTTGATTTCAGAGCATGTATGGAAATGCCTGAATGTCCAGGCAGAGATGTGCTGCAGGGGCAGAGCCCTCATAGAGAACCTGTACTAGGGCAGTATGGAAGGGAAATGTTGGTAAGAGCCCCCACACAGAGTCCTCACTGGGGCACTGCCTAGAGGAACTACGAGAACAGGGCCACCATCCTCCAGACTCAGAATGGTAGACCACTGACAGTTTGCACTGTGCACCTGGAAAAGCCACAGACACTCAACATCAGCCTGTGAAAGTAGCCATGAGGGGGTGCTGTACCCTGCAAAGCCACAGGGGTGAAACTGTCCAAGGCCATGGGAACCCACCTCTTGCATCACTGTGACCTGAATGTGAGACATGAAGTCAAAGGGGATTATTTCAGAGTTTTAAGATTCAATTGCTGCCTTGTGGGATTTCAGACTGACATGGGGCCTGTGGCCCCTTTGTTTTGGCCAATTTCTCCCATTTGGAATGGCTGTATTTACCCAATGCCTGTACCCTCATTTTATTTAGGAAGTACCTAACTTGCTTCTGATTTTACAGACTCATAGGCAGGAGGGACTTGCATTGTCTCAGATAAGACTTTGGACTTGGACTTTTGAGTTAATGCGGAAGACTTTGAGGGATTGTTGGGAAGGCATAATTTTGAGATGTGAGGACATGAGATTTTATAGGTGCCAGGGGCAGAATGATATGGGTTGACTGTGTCCCCACCCAAATCTTGTCTTGAATTGTAGCTCCCATAATTTCCACATGTCATGGAAAGGACTGGGTTGGAAGTAATTGAATCATGGGGCAAGTCATTCCTGTGCTGTTCTCATGATAGTGAATGAGTCTTATGAGATCTAATGGTTTTATAAAGGGGAATTTTCCTATACATGCTCTCTTGCCTGCTACCATGTAAGACAAGACTTATCTCCTCTTTCATTTTCTGCTGTGATTGTGAGGTCTCCCCAGGCATGTGAAATTGTGAGTCAAACCTCTTTCCTTTATAAATTACCCAGTCTTGGTATGTCTTTATTAGCAGCATGAGAACAGACTAATATAGCTTCCAATATATTTTTCACTTATTGCCAATGTGATTTGATTACCATGTTGTTATACTTTTATTGAACTGGCTTTAGTATTGTGTTACATGGCCAGAGGGTCCAGATCCTTTTAGTTCCCATTGTTACAGAGGTTGAAAAAGTAACAAAGGCCTAGGAAATTACTATCAACGTATACTTTTATCCATTCCAAGTGAATGCAAACTGTTTTTTTTTTAATTTATGATTAACAATGGGACAGCATTTCCTAGGTCAATAGCCACCTGTCATATAACAGAGGTAGTCTTCATATGTTTCAGCAAAGTTCTTGTATAAGCATATGCTGTGGTAGGGTTTACTATGTGAGGAAGACCACTGTTATCCTCCAGGATCTGTCTGGCTTTTGTGAGAACTAGACTAGTGCATTAATAATATGATTAGGATCACTGTCCCTACATTTTTCAGGTTTTAAAGTATATTGCTAAACTGCAGTTTTTTCCAGGATAGATTTTCTTTTTTTTTTTTCCATCTCTATCTGCAAAGTTTTCCAATTGACTTTTCCCATCATCATATTTCTTACCTAACCAGTCAGGGAACCAAACAGCAAAAGATTATGACTGTTTATTGGGCTAGCTTTCCTCAACCATGTGATCATATAATCATTTCTTTTGCTTATATAGATTGAAAAATTCCGTTTTTTTCCAGATGTAATCTTGCCCATAGAGATGCCGTGTTCTAGTAACCATCTCTAGAGTTCTATATGGGTCAAATGTCCCTGATACCTATTCTAATCTTGATAGATTTATAATAATTGTATAGTGCTTTCTTCTTATCATTAAACATTGCCACCTGGACTCTCTTATTTCTTGAATATCATCCTTTTAGTTATTCACCGAGCCCATTTCAATATGCTTTCTCCTAATTTTACTTCTGACCTAGGCACCACTGAGCTTTCTTAATGTGCCTTTCTCACAATCACCTTCCTTGTTGTTTGGTAAACAAAGTATTAGACAAGCCCTCTTGTGAATAATAGTCATCCATAGGTGGCATACCTATTCTACTATATACTTTTTGTGAATTTTTAATTAGTTTCTTCCACTGCCTCCCATGGTAACTCTTGCATCGTTACTTTACTTGATGGATCTTGGCTTTCTCCAAGCTTTTAAAAACCGTCACAGCAGACTTTCAGTATTGTACCATTTCCTCATTCTATTCCTCTTATCTTATAGCCTCGTTTTCCCTCTGTTTTTCATGTCTTTATGTGATTAATTATGAGAAAATTTTTTATATCTTTCTTGTGATTTATAATTTTTTCTTCCATGGTGTTTAATGATGAAACTTTTAAGTTTTGTTAAATTTCAAAAAATTAATTTTTATTTTTAGAAGTTGGTATTTTTAAACTGTATTCATTATTTTGATAGTATTTTACTGCTTGATGATTATTTTATTCCATCTTTTATTTACTATAAATACATATACTTTATTATTTATGAAATAAAATACAAATATATTTTGATTAAAGAAGAAACAGATTTTCAGAAGTTACTGTGAAACAGCAATGCCTAAAAATTAATTTTTGTCCAGGCTTTTTGTTTTTTTGTGGGAAGGTCCTTTGAGTATCTGGTTTCCAATTCTGCCAGAATTACAAAGCATTATTTTTTTTTAGTTCTTTTTATTTGCATTGATTCTATAGGTGAAAAATATTTTGTTGATTAATTCACATTGTTCTCACTTTTAGTGAGGCAGTACTTTTCCCATATATTTATTGACCATTTTCACTTCATCTTCTGTTGGTTGTCTATGTAGGTCTTATTTCATTTCAAAAGTGAATTGTTTCTCTTTCCCTCACCAATTTCTAGACACCTTTTTCTGTATTCATAATATGACTTTCCCTTCTCATATGCATAAATTTTTTCTCAACCATTATTTATTTATTGCTTTTGTGTATGAAGTCTATCAAAAAGAAAATATGGATAGCCAGATATATATTTAGAAACTTTTCCAGAAATAGGGCATACATTCTACTATGGTACAGCTAAAACCCTTATGGGCTTTCTACTGTTCTGAGAGTTCTCCAGCCTCCCCTTCCCTCCCACACACACAGTGATTGTCCAGTGGGTAGGGATAAGTCAAAGTGCAGACCTTTTCCCCAAGGACACATTGAAGATTTCCCTGCGAATCTTTTACTTCCCCTATTCTGGAGAGTTTTGTTCAGCCAGAAAATGAGATATATTGTCTATTCATCTATGTTTTGAAATCTATTTCTTGTTCCCTGGATGAGTCTTTCAGAGCTTATGCTTTTGAAATAGAAGAGGAAACTGTTGTCTTTATTGCTTTCTATGTTTGGTTCTTTCATTCTCTTAAAAAAATAGCAGTAAAGATAAAACATCCATACTGTTTCTTGAATAGGGAAATAATGGTGTGACATGAAGTGTGTACATGGGAAAGACATACCAAAATCCATCAAAATAGAATTAAAATTAATATGAAATAATATAGCAGATATTATATAATGGGATAAAATGCAATTTAATATATGCAGATACCAAAAATGTTTTTAAAATCGCAACCATTTTTAATAAAATATCAAACTAAGTCTAAGGCCAAGAGAAAACTTTGTAGAAAATAATGACCTGTATCAAACTATTAAAATGAAAAATAGGCAAGTATTTTACTATTTCCACTGATATTTAACATTGTTTAGAAAGTTCTAGATTCTATAATTGAAAGAATGTACAAATATTGGGAAAAAAGAGGCAAACATAGCTCCATGTTTATATATGTAAAAACACCTGAAGAGACTATTTAATTCATGATCGAGAATGACTTCCCTTTCCATCTAACCATATGCTAATTAGTGAGTTATGTTTCGTGAAACTCTCTACTTCCAAACATTTGCATATCTGTTACCCACTTTTTAAGTGTTGTCTTATTGCCTCTCTTCCTTGTCTTTATTCTACTACTTCATAGATGCAATAATTATCAAGTGTCTTTCCTTAGGCTTTTTTTCACTTGCTACCATATGCCCACAAGAATCACATTCTGTCCCATTCTGTCTCTAAAGTTTTTCCCTTTCATATGAATAAAACTCATGTACCCACCAAGACCTCACTGAGAACTCCAGATCCACCAATATATTTCTAGAGGAAGTAAGCCTAAAAGGAAAAATACTAGAATATGGTAGCCACCACAGTAAAAAAAAAAAAAAAAGTAAACAGCAAACTTTACAGGAAATGATTACTTATAAGTACTTCTCTTAAAATAAAAAGCAAGGCAAGTGGCTATTTAATAATGTTTGGACATCTCTAGATAAGAACAAAATATAAATAGAAAAATTAGTACAATAGCCTGGAGGACATCCTTCACCCTGGCAGACTTGTGTGATAAGCACCTTAACATCAACAGGAACAAGACTGCACACCTCCCACTTTCTGAAAAACTTACCTCTGCTCATTGCTCTGACTGCCTTCATTCAAATAAGATCATTCTAGTCATTCAGGTTTGAAATCATCTTTGAATTCCTCTGCCTTTTCACATCCTTTTTATTCTATCTCTGTGGTATTGCAAAACTTGCTGCCCTTCTCGCCATTCCACGGACATTTTCTTATTTCAGATTCTCTTTACCTTATACTTTTTAAAACAAATTCAAATGTCTAAGGCATTCTGAACATATTTTGCCATATTTATCTTATTGCTATATTTATCTTTTAAAAAGTGATATAGTTTGGATATTTGTCCTCTCCAAATTTCGTATTGAAATCTGATCCCCACTGTTGGAGGTAAGGCCTAGTGGGAGGTTTAAATCACGGGGTTATTATGAATGGCTTAGGATCATCACCTTGATGATGAGTGAGTTCTTACTCAGTTAGTTCATGTGTTCATCTGTTAGTTCTTACTCTGTTAGTTCATGCTTGATGATGAAAGGGTTCTTACCCTGTCAGTTTATTAGTCCTTTAAACAAATGACTCCTACTTAAAGGAGTCTGGCACCTCCTCCTCTCCCTTGCTTCCTCTCTCATGCTGTGACATATTGGGTCTCTTTTTGCTTTCTACCATAGTTGTAAGTTTCTTGAGGCCCTCACCAAAGTAGATGCCTGCACTATGCTTCTGGTACAGTCCACAGAACCATGAGCCAAAATAAACCTCTTTTCTTTATAAATTACGCAGTTTCAGGTATTTATGGTAACACAAATGGGCTAATACAAAATGTTGCATTAATAACATCTGCCACAATAAAGGAAAACAAAATCTGAAATGGATATCTATCACCACCTAAAAACTTAGCCTGCCAATTTAGGTCAAAACAGAGGTCAATCCATCCTTACACCTTGCTACTCCTTTTCTCACACTCCAAGTTCTAAAGATGTTGAGCTTCTTGTAGTTCTCCCAGGTCCTCTTCATTTCTCAACTCTGAGAGTTGATTTACAAGTACCCTCCGTCTCTAATCTCTTTCTTCTTCATCATTCCATGTTAAAACTCACCCATTATTCAAGGTACAGTTTAAATGCCATCTCCTTAATGTAACACTCCAGCCGAAACAATCATTCCTTTCTCTGAACTCCATTACATTTTATCTTTGCAATTGCTATGGCATTCATTTTCTCAATTTTACATCACAGTGATTTTCACCATTCTTTCCTTACCTGATTTGAACTTAAAGTTTGGAACCAGAACTATGACTTGAACGTTTTTTTTGTCTCCATATTATTAAGTAGAGTGCTTTCAGGGAGTAGATAATGATTACTTATTTAAAAATTGAATACTTTATATGAAATTGACCAATTAAGATTAAATTCACCCGTTGGCTAAATTTCTACAAAATAGACTTGGTAGAAATAGGTTTAAGTGCTTATGGTTTAAATAAAAGACTATTTTTGGCTTATCTTTGAGTTTTTAGCTGTGAGTTTTATTGATACTTTTGATGAAACCCCATTAGGCAGTCAAATGCACCTTTGGAAACTTTTGGAGATAGAAATTTTCTGAGACTTGCTTTTAATGGTGAATGTAGCACTATGGTTTTTAAAATAAAGAGAAACAAAGAAAATGAACTCCTGGGGACACGTCCAGGGAATTGTTCAGCATGCGGTAATCCTCATTTTTCCAACATTACAGTCAATCCATTAACGGGAACCCCTCTCCTTAGAACTTAGGTGAAAAAACTTGAAGCAGAAGGTACCACCTCACTTCCACCAAAAGTAGAAAAACCCAGACTCTACAACAAAGAAGCCCATGTAAGGAGGACACACTAAAGTTTGATCTTTGATTTAAGAAAAAGTAAATCACTATCTATAGAATCTCGATTAAGAAGAAAGCCATTTTTAGAACTAATGTTTCTTCTAAAATAACATTTTTTTTTTCTTTTTTGGAATGCTATTCTGACCAGGCACAAAATGGATCTCGAATACTCATAATAAACAGACTATGAAGTAGGAGTTATTTTCATCATTTTATAAATGAGAACTTTGGCAGCTTGGGATTATTAGTTAGTGGTAATAACTATAGTTACTGGTTATTATTATTATCTAACTATTTATACCTGTGGTAAATGTGTCAGCTTTCTCCAGAGTTACAAAACCAATATACCATTCAGATATAGAGATGCAGATAGAGATGCAATAGCCTAACCAAGTTAACACATATAATTTACTATCATAGCAACCATACAATTTATGGTCAAAATTGGGAAATTTGGGAGATAAAAATATTCTTCATTAATAATTATGCCAAGACTTTAGGTATAAGCAGACAACTTCTTGGGTAAATCAGAACTAGTGGTCATTCTATTCATAGCTCAAACAAATAGTTTCCTTATCACCATACACATTTTAACTATCCACCTTTCAATTTTTACCTCAAAACTCAATATATTTTAGAGTGTTCTAGGCTAATAAAGCAAATAGTATTTATATTTTTTTTCTGTTCTATACACTGAGTAAGCTAGAAGTTAATTTGTATTTTATTTTTCAAGGAATCAAATGATAAAGTAATTTTTCACTGTCACCATACACCTGTCAGAGAAGACTGCTGTAGAGACCTCTAAATAATATGGTTGTCCAGATAAATTTTCTGATATTTAGTTTTTTTATTCATATATAAGTGTACATATTTATGGACTGCATGTGTTTTTTCATAGGTTGCATACAGTGTGTAATGACTGAATCAGGGTGATTGGGATCCATCACTTCAAACATTATTTGTCTTGGGAAGATATCAGATCTTCTCTACTAGCCACTTTGACATATACAATAAATTATTGTTAACTATACTTACACTACTGTGCTGTTAAACACTACAATGTATTCTTTCTATCTAATTGCATTGTCGTACTCATTAAGCAACTTCTTTTCTTCCCCTCTTTCCTCCTACCCTTTCCAAACTCTGGTAACCACCATTTTACTCTCTACATCTATGAGATTAACTTTCTCATCTTTCACATTTGAGTTAAAAATGCAATATTAGGAGAGTTCTGTAGATGTCTATTAGGTCCACTTTGTTTAGAGCTGAGTTCAATTCCTGGATATCCTTGTTAACTTTCTGTCTCGATAATCTGTCTAATGTTGACAGTGGGGTGTTAAAATCTCCCATTATTATTGTGTGGGAGTTTAAGTCCCTTTGTAGGTCACTCAGGACTTGCTTTATGAATCTGGGTGCTCCTGTGTTGGGTGCATATATATTTAGGATAGTTAGCTCTTCTTGTTGAATTGATCCCTTTACCATTATGTAATGGCCTTCTTTGTCTCTTTTGATCTTTGTTGGTTTAAAGTCTATTTTATCAGAGACTAGGATTGCAACCCCTGCCTTTTTTTGTTTTCCATTTTCTTGATAGATCTTCCTCCATCCCTTTATTTTGAGTCTATGTGTGTCTCTGCACGTGAGATGGGTTTCCTGAATACAGCACACTGATGGGTCCTGACTCCTTATCCAGTTTGCCAGTCTGTGTCTTTTAATTGGAGCATTTAGCCCATTTACATTAAACGTTAATATTGTTATGTGTGAATCTGATCCTGTCATTATGATGTTAGTTGGTTATTTTGCTCATTAGTTGATGCAGTTTCCTCCCAGCCTCGATGGTCTTTACAATTTGGCATGTTTTTGCAGTGGCTGGTACCGGTTGTTCCTTTCCATGTTTAGTGCTTCCTTCAGGAGCTCTTTTAGGGCAGGCCTGGTGGTGACAAAATCACTCAGCGTTTGTTTGTCTGTAAAGTATTTTATTTCTCCTTCACTTATGAAGCTTAGTTTGGCTGGATAGGAAATTCTGGGTTGAAAATTCTTTTCTTTAAGAATGTTGAATATTGGCCCCCACTCTCTTCTGGCTTGTAGAGTTTCTGCCGAGAGATCAGCTGTTAGTCTGATGGGCTTCCCTTTGTGGGTAACCCAATCTTTCTCTCTGGCTGCCCTTAACATTTTTTCCTTCATTTCAACTTTGGTGAATCTGACAATTATGTGTCTTGGAGTTGCTCTTCTCGAGGAGTATCTTTGTGGCGTTCTCTGTATTTCCTGAATCTGAATGTTGGCCTGCTTTGCTAGATTGGGGCTCTTTCTATGCCTGCCTTAACAGAGTGTCCTCCATTTCATCTATGTTATTGGAAATGACAGGATTTTATTCTTTTGTGGCTTATTTTCCATTGTGTATCTATATCCTATTTCTTATTAGTTTGTTAACGAATACTTAGGTTCATTCCTTGGCTAAGGAGACATACCTTGGCTATTGTGAATAATGCTGCAATAAATAGGGTAGTTCAGATATCTCTTTTAGATACTGACTTTCTTTCTTTTGGAAATGTACCCAACATTGGGATTTCTGGATCATAAAGTATTTCTATTTTTAGATTTTAGATTTTGAGGAAACTCCATACTCTTTTTCATAATGGCTGTAATAATTTACATTTCCAGCAACACTGTACAGGAGTTCTCTTTGATCCACATCCTCACTACCAAAAAGCTGGTAGAACTGATAAATAAATTCAATAATATTGCAAGATACAAAATCAAATTGCAAAAATTAATAACATTCTGGTATTATTTAAAAATTTTTTAGATTATTTTTGTAATGTTTGCTCTACTATGACTATTCTAAATAAAAATAATTCTACATTTTAACAATATTCATTCATATTTACCTTTCTGATAAGATATTTGATTGCATGAATTGTTTTAACTTTTTACTTTTCGTTTTAAGAACACTTAACTTGAGCTGTACCCTTTTAACAGATTTTTAAGTGTATCATACAATATTATTATAGACAAATTATTGTACAACAGATTTCGAGAAATTCATTTTGCATAATTGAATTAAATCTTTATACCTATTTGTTAGCAGCTCATTTTCCCTTCCTTCTGCTCCAGTAACAACCTATCTGCTTTCTCCTTGTATGAGTTTGACTACCTTAGATACCTCGTCTAAGTAAATCAGGATTCCTTGTCCTCCTGTGACTAGCTTATTTTGTTTAGTGTAATGTGCTCATGTTTTATCTATGTTGTTGTATATAGAAGGATTTTCTTTTTTTTAAGGCTGAATAGAAGGATTTTCTTCTATTAAGGCTGAATAATATTATATGTATATACTTAATTTTTATTCATTCATGTGTCCATTGATATTTAGGTGGTTTCCGTATCTTGGTTATTGTAAATAGTGCTTCAATTAGCATTGGAGTGCAAATATCTTTTTGAGACTCTGAGGGCAATTCTTTTTTTTTTTTTTATAAATACCCAGAAGTGGGATTGCTGGGTTATGTGATGGTTCTATTTTTAATTTTGAGAAACATCCGTATGGTTTTCTGTAACAGATGTACTATATTGCATTCCCACTAGTAGTGTACAAGGGTCTCAATTTTTCCACATCTTTGTTGACACCTGTCTTTTGATTTGTTGGTACTAGGGATTCTAACAGCTGCGAAGTGATAGCTTATTGTGTTTTTGACTTGTACTTCCCTAATTACTAGTGAGATTGAGCATCATTTCATATACTGCTTGGCCATTTGTGCATATTTTTTGAAGAAAAGTGTATTAAAGTTTTTAGCCTGTTTTTTAACTTGGGTTGTTAATTTTATTTGCTGTTGAGTTATACAAGTTATTTATGTGTTTGGAAATTAACTCTTTATCAGGTATATAGTATACAAATATTTTCTCCATTCTGTAAGTTGCCCTTTCACTTTGTTAATTGTTTTATTTGCTGTGCAGAAGCCTTTTAGTTCGATGCAGTCCCACTACTTTTGCTTATGTTGCCTGTGCTTTTAGTGTCTTATTCATAAAATTATTACCGAGGCCAATGTCATGAAGGTTTTTTCTGATGTTTTTATAATGTCTCTGATGTTTTCTTTAAAGAGCTTTACAGTTTCAGGTCTTATGTTTGAGTCCTTAATCCACTTTGAGTTGCTTTTATGTATGCTATAGGATAAGGGTGATTTTCTTCTTTTGCTTGTGGATATCCAGTTTTCCTGGCTCCATTTGTTGAGGTGACTATCCTTTCTTCAGAATGGATACTTGGCAACCTTGTTGAAGATCAGTTTACTATATATGTGTGGATTTATTTCTAGGCTCTCTATTCTGTTCCACTGGTCTGTATGTCTGTGTTTATGCCAGGACCACATTGCTTTGATTACTGTAGCTTTGTAATATATTTTAAAATCAGGAAATATGATATCTCCAGCTTTGTTCTTCATTCTCAAGATTGTTTTGGCTATTGAGAATTCACTTGGATTCTACATAAGTTTGAAAATTGCATTATTTCTATTACAATAAACATGGATATTTTTAGTAAATATCCACTGAATACAGATCTTCTTAGACTTTCTACACTTCATGATTCAGTCTAGGAAGGTTGTATGTTTCTAGGAAGTTATCCACATCTTCTAGTTATCTAATTTTTTTACTTCTAGAACTCATATAGTTTCTAATGGTTCATTTTTTATTGCTATGGTATAAATTATAACATCTCCTCTTTCATACTTGATTTTATTTAAGTCAGTTCTTTTTTTTCTTAGTCTTGGTAATGGTTGGAAAATGTCTATTTTGTTTATGCTTTCAAGAATCAACTCCCTAATTTCACTGATACTGTTTTTCTATTTTCCATTTTGTTTATTTTTTCTGTATTCTTCAGTATTCCTCTCCTTCTACTAACTTTGAATTTTTTTTAAGCAGTTCTTTGAAGGATAAAGTTAGGTTGTTTAAAATCTTTCCTCTTTTTAAAATATAGGCCTGTGTCACTATAAACTTCCCACTTAGTACTGTTTCTTCTATATCTCGTAAGTTTCAGTATGTTGTCTTTTTATTTTCATTTGTCTCAAGATAGTTCCTAATTTTCTTCCTTTAAATTTTATGACCCACTGGTTACTCAATTATGTTTTGTTTTATTTTCACATGTTTGTGAATTTCCCAGGTTTTCTATTGCTTTGATTTTTAGTTTTATTTCATTGTGGTCAGAAAAGGCATTTGGTATCAATTACATCTTCGGAATTTTGTAAGACATGTTTAGTTAAGACCTGTGATCTATCCTGGAGAATATTCTATGCATACTTGAGAAGAATGTATATTCTGTTGCTGTTGGATGTAGTGTTCCTTTTTTTTTAGGTCCATTTGGTCTATAGTGTTGTTTGATCTGCTGTTTCTTTATTGATTTTCCTGTCCAGATAGATGGTTTATTCATCATTGAAAATAGGGTATTTAAGTTTCATACTATTTTATTGCTATGTAATTCTCTATTCAGTTTTTTAATGTTGGCTTTGTCTATTCAGGTCCTCTGATATTGGGTAAAAATATATTTATAATTAGTATATGTAACTGGAAAATTGACCTTTTTTATTATTATATAATGTCCTTCATCTTTTGTGACAGATTTTCACTTAAAGTATATGTATTTTTAAGTACGGCCAACCCTGCTGTCTGTTATAATTTGAATGGAATATCTTTTTTCATCCCTTCACTTCTATATGTCATTAAATTTAAAGTGAGTCTCTTGTTAATATAGTATAGCTCTGTGTCCCCACCCAAATCTCATGTTGAATTATAATTCCCAACTTTGGGGGAGGGACCTGATGGGAGGTGATTGGACCATAGGGACAGATTTCCCCCTTGCTGTTCTCATGATAGTGAGTGAGTTCTCATGAGATCTGGTTGTTTAAAAGTATAAAGCACTTCCCTCTTTTTCTCTCTCTCCTGCTCTGCCATGGTAAGAAGTGCTTGCTTCCCCTTCACCTTCTGTCGTGATTGTAAGTTTCCTGAGGCCTCCCAGCCATGATTCCTGTATAGTCTGCAGAACTGTGAGTCAATTAAACCACTTTTCTTCATAAATTACCCAGTCTCAGGTAGTTCTTTATAGCAGTGTGAGAACAGTCTAATACACTTATAGACAGCATATATTTGAAACTTGTTTTGTATCTGTTAAGCCACTCTTAGCTCCTTTGAAAGAGTTTAAACCATTTACATTTAAAGTAATTATTGATAGAAAAGGACTTAACTACTGCAATTTTGTTTATCATTTTCTGGGTGTTGTCTAGTTTTTTGCACCTATTTCACTTTTACTGTCTTTCTCTGTATTTTATTATTTTTTATTACTATGCATTGATCCTTTTATCATTTTTTATGTTGTAAGTCTTTTTCTGTGGATAGTTTTTCTGGTTACTATGGGACTTACATAAACCAACTTATAGGAGTCCATTATAAGCTGATAAAAACTTAATTTTTTTCACATACAAAAATTCTACATTTCTACTTCCTCTCCCCTAACACTTTGTTATTGATGTTACTATTTGCAGCTTTTGTACTATGCTTTCATTAACATATTTTATACTTATATTTATTTATCTTTTTGTTATGTTTATGTAGTCATGTCTTTGTATCTTTTATACTAGAATTAAAAATGATTTTCTCATCAACATTACAGTATTACACTATTCTGTATGTGCTTTGGTATTTACCTATACCAGTCATTTCATATTACTGTTTAGCATCAGTTTCTTTCAACTTGAAGAACTCTCTTTAGCTTTTCTCATAAGCCAGGACTAGTGCTGATGAACACCCTCAAAGTTTGTTTCACAAGGAGTTTTTATTACTTTTTTTTGAAGAAAAGTTTTGCCAGATATAGTATTTTTGTTTGACATTTATTTATTTATATCTCATTAGTGCTTTGAAGATATCATCCCACTCCCTTCTGGCATGCAGTGTTTCCACTGAGACATCTACTGACAGTCTTATAGATTTCCCTTATATATGAAAATCACTTTTCACTTACTGCTTTCAAAATTCTCCTTTTGTCTTTGACTTTTGTCAATTTGGTTATAAGTTTTCTAGGTATGGATTTTTTTTGCATTTTCCTTATTTGGGGCTTGGTAAGCTTCTAGACATGGATGTCCATTTTCTTCCTCAGATTTTGGAAGTTTCCATCTATCACATTTTTAATATTCTTTCCTCCCCTTTATCTCTCTCTTCTTTTGGGATTTCCATAAGGCAAGTATTTGACTACTTGGAATTAAATTTGAGGTTTTTAAATATTTGTTTGAATTTTCAGTGTTTGCTGAGATAAATAACTCCATATTTTTAAAGCCAAGGGAGTTGGGTGTATGATGAAAGATATAATGTAGGGATGGAAAGACTAGTTAGCAGTCTTTGGTGAATAATGGTCATAATAAAATGATTGTTGAAAATGGTAATTTTGTGGAATATTTACAAGCGGCATGTTTTTCTCATGCAAAAATCTCTGCAGGGCAAGGGCTGCATTGAACAGAAGAGAACTATAATTACTAATGTGATTGATAAAGCTTCTTGGGGCAAGTTTCTATGGCTGATAGTGCAACTTGTGCCTTGCATTTGGGTTGGGTTCCTTCTCCTTAAGTGAAGTGATCTGTGGGACGCTGCATATTTTCTAAACATCTTTCTGATTGTGTACTTGCTAAAGAATTTTATTCTCTTCCATGATAATTCTGTATTTGCACTAATATAATTAGCTATTCTATGAATTACCTTACCCCTCCCTTACAGTAAACTAGGAATAGAAGGGAACATCTTCAATGTGGTAAAAAATATTTACAAAAAATACTATAGCTAACATTATGCTTAATGGCAAGAAACTATCATTAGAAACAAGAAACAAGGTAAGGATGTCTCCTCTCATCACTTCTTTTCGACATCACACTGGAAATCCTAGCTGATGGAATAAAATAAAATAAGATACTGACATGGAAAAAAGAAACAAAACTGTCTTTGTCCACAGATGACATAATTTTAATATATAAAATCCAAAAGTCAACAAAGGACGTCTTGAAAGAAATAACCCCAGGGTTAATATACAAAAGTCACTTGTTTTTCCATATAGCAGCAATAAAAAAGTGGAATTTGAAATCAGAAAGCAAAATAATTTACATTAGCACCAAAAATTATAATACTTAAGTAAAAAATTTTTTAAAGTACAAGATTTTTATGAAGAAAACTAAAAAATGCTAATAAAAAATTAAAGAAGAATATAAATGGAGAGTTTTCCATGCTCATAAATAGAAAGATTCAATACTGTCAAGATGCAGTTCTTACCCTATAGATTTAACACAATCACTAACACAATACTAAGGTTTGTTTTATTTATTTTTATTTTTGTCAATATTAACAACCTGATTTTAGGTTATACAGAGATAAAAAGACTCAAAACATGTAACATAATTTTGAAGGAAAAAAAAGTTGGAAGACTGATACTATCCAAATTTAAAACTTATAATAAAGTTATCACAGGACGAAAGAATATACAAATAGATTAATGAAACAAAATTGTCCCAAAATAGATCCATATAAATATAGTCAACTGATTTTTCACAACTAAGCAATGATAGTACAATGAAGCAAAGATAGTCTTTCTTACAAATAGTGCTGGAAATCTTTATGCAAAAAAAAAAATGGAATCTGGATAAAGACTGTATTCTTCACAAAAAAAGTAAGACAAAATGGATTATAGAAGTAGACAAAAAATTCATTAAAATTAAAAATTTATCTCAGGAGAATGAAAGAACAAGCCCCAGATTGAGAAAACAATTGTAAAATAACAACTCATTTAAGAACCTTTACCCAAAATAGACAAATAACTTGAGACTCATCAATAAGAAAATGAACAACTTGATTAAAAAGTAGGCCAAGACCTTAATGGACACCTCACTAAAGAAGATAAACAGATGGCAAGTAAACATATGAAAAACATATGAAAAGATATTTTACATCATGTCATCATAGAAATATAAATTAAAATAATGAGATCCCACCACACAATAATTAAAATGGACAAATCCAGAATCTTGACAACAGTCTGACCATATGATTCAGCAATTATAGTTTTTGGTATTTACCAAAATGAGTTGAAAACTTTTGTTTACACAAAAACTGCACACAGGTATTTACAGCACCCTTATTCTTAATTGCCACAACTTGGAGGCAATCAAGATGGTTGAACTCAGCAATCATTATGAAGGACTCAGTAGGTTAGTGGATAAATAGATTGTTATACATTCAGACAATGGACTATTTTTCGGCAATAAAAGGGGAAAAAGTGTCAAGCCATGAAAAGGCATGGAAGAATCTTAAATGTATACTATTAATAAAAGAAGCCAGTCTTAAAACTATATATACTGTATGCTTCCAACTATATCACATTCTGCAAAAGGCAAAACTCTGGGGACAATAAAAAGATTGGTGACTGCCAGGAGTTAGGGGACAGGGAAGGATAAATAGAAAGAGCACAGAAAATGTTTAGGTTGGTGGAACTTCTGTATGATAGTTATAGGAGACACATGTGATTTGAAATTTGTCCAAAGCCGTAGAATACATTTGTTCAAAGCCAAGAGCGAACCTGAATATAAACCATGGCCTTTGGGTAATAATAATCTGTCAATGTAGTTTCATCAATTTTAACAGATGTACCACTTTGGAGGATAATGTTGATAGTGGGGTAGGCTGTGCAAGTGTGGTGGCAAGAGGTTTATGGTAAATCTAAATAAAGTCTTTTATTATAAAAGCATAATTTCTACTCAATTTTAAGGAGCTTACCCTTTCTCATCAACTATGATGGTTAATCTTGAATGTCAAGTTGATTGGATTGAAGGATGTAAAGTACTGATCCTGGGTGTGTCTGTGAGAGTATTGCCAAAGGATATTACCATTTGAGGCAGTTGGCTGGGTAAGGCAGACCCACCCTTAATCTGGGTGGGCACCATCTAATCAGCTGCCAGCAAATATAAAGCAGGCAAAAAAAAAAAAAAATGTGATAAGGCTGGACTGGCCTAGCCTCCCAGCCTACATCTTTCTCCCATGCTGGATGCTTCCTGCCCTTGAACATAGGACTCAAAGTTCTTCAGTTTGAGACTCGGACTGGCTCTCCTTTCTCCTCAGGCCCAGAGCCTGTGGAGGATAGAATGATTTTTGTGGACCAGGCCAGGGTTCCATTGCTCTATTCAGCCTTGGGATGTTGCTCCCTTCATCTAGGCTGCTCCAGCTCCAGCCTTGGCTCAAAAGGCTCAAGGTACAGCTCAGGTTGCAACTCTGAATGATGTAAGCCATAAGCCTTGGTGGCTTTGATGTAGTATTAAAGCTGCAGGTTCTCAGAGTAGAGGAGGCATGACAGCTTCCACCTAGATTTCAGGGGATGTATGATATGGTTTGGCTCTGTGTCCTCACCCAAATCTCATGTTGAACTGTACTTTCCAATGTTGGGGGAGCGACCTGGTGGGAGGTGATTGGCTCATGGAGGTGAATTTCCCCCCTTGCCGTCTACATGATAGTGAGTTCTCATGAGATCTGATGGTTTAAAATTGTGTGACACTTCCACCCTTGCTCTCTCTGTCTCTCCTGCTGCCATGTGAAGAAGGTGCTTACTTCCTTTTTGACTTCTGGCTTGATTTTAAGTTACCCAAGGCCTCCCAGTCATGCTTCCTGTTAAGCCTGCAGAACTGTGAGTCACTTGAACGTCTTTTCTTCATAAATTACCCAGGCTTAGGTAGTTCTTTTTAGCAGTGTGAGAATTGAACTAATACATTATATGAGATAGCCTGGGTGCCTAGGCAAAGCCCCTGCAGAGAGCCTCTACTAGGCAGAGCCAAGGGGGAATTGTGGGGTTGAAGCCTTCCCACAGAGTTCTCACTCAAGAACTGCCTAAAGGAGCTATGGGAACAGGGTCATTGTGTTTTAGAATCCAAAATGGTAGGAAGATCAACTGAGAGGCTTCATCCCTGTGCTTAGAAAAGTGGCAGACTCTTAATTCCAACCCATAAGGACAGCTACCTAAACTGTGCCTAGGAAAGTCCACAGTGGTGGGGCTGTGCAAGGCCTTGGGCGCCCACCCCTCATACAGGGATGCTAGACATAGACTAAAAGGAGATTATTTTAGAACTCTAAGATTTAATGACTGCCCTGTGGGGTTTCAGTCTTCTGTGGGGCCTGTAGCCCCTTCCCTTTGGACACTTTCTGTTTCTTAGAGTGGGCATGTTTACCTAATTCCTGTGCTCGTATTGTATCTTAGAAGTAAATAATTGATTTTTATTTTATAGGCTCAAAGGTGGAAGGAGAGAAGTCTCAGATGAGACTTAAAAGACTTTGGACTTAATGCTGGAATGAGTTAACACTTTGGGAGACTGTTAGGAAGAGACGATCATATTTTGCAGTGTGAGAAGGATATGAAACTTGGGGGTTCAGGGATGAAGTAATATAGTTTGGATATGTGTAAATCCAAATCGCATGTAAAAATGCAATTCCCAGTGTTGGAGACAGGGCCTGATGGGACATGCTTCTATCATGGGGCCATATCACTCATGAATGGCTTAGCACCATCTCCTTGGTGAAGAGTGATCTGGTTGTCTAAAAGTGCTTTCGCTCTTGCCATGTGAGATACATGCTCCTCCTTTGCCTTCTACCATGATCGTAAGCTTCCTGGGGCCTCTCCTTAAGTTGATACCAGTACTATACTTCTTCTACTGTCTGCAGAACTGTGAGCCAATTAAACCTCTTTTCTTTATAAATTATCCAGCCTCAGGTATTTCAGTACAGCAACACAATAATGGCCCAATTTGGCTAGTAAGGCATTATTCCTGAGTTTGTCCGTGAGGGTTTCTGTAACAGGTTAGTATTAATTGGTGAACTGAGTAGAGCAGATGGGCTTCCCAATATGGGTCTGCATCATGCAATTAGTTCAGGGCCTGAATAGAGCAAAAACAAAAAATAAAGGAAGAGCAATTTGTTCTTTCTGCTTGTGCTGACACCATCTTCTTGACTTCAATGCTTCTGATTGCCAAGCTTTTGGACTCAGATGGATACTTACACAACTGGTCCTCTGATTCTCAGGCCTTTGGACTTGGGCTTAATTATGCTACCAGCTTATTGGTTTTCTAGCTTGCAGATGGGAAATTGTGAGACTTAGTCTCCATAACTTCATGAGCCAATTCACATAATATTCATATGTGTATGTATCTATATCTATATATCTCCTATTGGTTCTGTTTCTCTGGAAAACCCTAATACAGGGGTATGTAGTACATGGCCAAGGAATATTGGAGAAATTAATTAATAAAAGCCTATATTCATAAATTATAGTAGCTACACATGATATAAAGCCATGTTTTAATTAATGTGATAACATCATTGAAAAATACATTGCTCTCTTTTTTTTAGGTAGAGCTTATAATTGTAACATTTACTAGACAAATTTAATTTCCTAATCATTAATCATTTCCTTAATCAATCAAACATATATATATAACATATATATAACTATATATATAAAACTATAGATATAACTATATATATAAAACTATAGATATAACTATATATAAAACTATAGATATAACTATATATAAAACTATAGATATAACTATATATATAAAACTATAGATATAACTATATATAAAACTATAGATATAACTATATATATAAAACTATAGATATAACTATATATATAAAACTATAGATATAACTATATATATAAAATTATAGATATAACTATATATATAAAACTATAGATATAACTATATATAAAACTATAGATATAACTATATATATATAACTATATATATATGAAACTATATATATAGTTGAGGAAAGAAAGGAGAGTCTGAATTTTTTTTTTTTGAGACGGAGTCTCGCTCTGTTACCCAGGCTGGAGTGCAGTGGCGCAATCTCGGCTCACTGCAAGCTCCACCTCCCGGGTTCACGCCATTCTCCTGCCTCAGCCTCTCCGAGTAGCTGGGACTACAGGCGCCCGCCACCACGCCCGGCTAATTTTTTGTATTTTTAGTAGAGATGGGGTTTCACCGTGGTCTCGATCTCCTGACCTCGTGATCTGCCCGCCTCGGCCTCCCAAAGTGCTGGGATTACAAGCGTGAGCCACCGCGCCTGGCCGAGTCTGAATTTTTTTTAAAGGTTTTTATGTAAAGGTTATCTCTACCCAGCCTATCTTCACCCCCCCCTTTTTTTTTTTTAACTAATACACTATTTCTCTGTTTTTCTAGAATGAAAATAATAATATATTAAACAGAATATATTGCTATAAACAATAATGTTGGAGAAGGCAGAATACATGGGTTTTGATTTTCCACTCTACTTATTATTTCTATATGCATTAAGTATTTCACTTCATCTTTATGGACTTGAGTTATCACTTCTGCAGAATGTTTTATTACTTGTCTTAAACAAGAGATGGATACTAGAATATATCTTGAGTGGCCACTTAGCTCCTGGATCTATAATCTTAGCTCAGCAGAAGGTTGTTGTAGCAAAATAGAGTTACTCCTGAAAACATGAAGTACCAACACTTACATACATTTAGAATTTATAGAATCAAGTACTCACTGAAACATCAAAACAGATAATTACTTTTCATAGGAGAAGGATCGTAAAGAAAGGGCATTTGTACGTGTTTCCACTCTACATCCATCCAGCCCTGTCCATCCATTCCATAGTTCTCTAATAATGGTTACAATGGAAAATAATATTTTAAAAATTTAACAAAGACATGTATATTAAATTATTCAGTTTTCGGATTTACTTTTTTCCCAAATTACACATTCTCTTGCATAAATAATACATTGAAAACAGCAAGTGAATTTTCAACTATTTTACTCTCTGCTTTTAACAGTACCTCAAATAATTGTGAAATACAGATCTCAGAGCTAGAGGGGAGTCTCCAGAGACCTATTCCTTCCAGGTGACTGTTTGATTTAAGCTTGCAGCAGTTCTAAGGGATGTCAGTATCTAATGACTGGTGGCCTCTTGAAAAGTTGTGACTTCCAGTTTTTATTCCATCCCCTGAAAAATAGTCAATAGATGCAGAATTGAGCAATATTTGTTACTGTTTCAAGGAAAAGACCAATTGGAAATGGATTAGAAGAGGATAAAAAAGTCAGCCATTTTAACTTTACATTTCACAGCATGGCTTTGGAGAACCAGCAAAGCACAGGACTCATTAGACCTGGATTCAAGTACTGGCTGTGTCAATAATTGCCAGTGTGACTTTGAACTTTAATTTCCACCTCCTAATAAATGAATTGATTGCAATGAATGAAATATAAGTTCCTTTTTTTCAATTATACAGTTAATATATACAAATCACTGTAAAACTTGAAAACAGAAGCATTAAAAATCTAAAATCACTCATAAGAGTACAGCTAGTTTTTATGTTATTAAAAATATAATTGTATGATTTGATTCATATATAGAAAGTAATTTTTTCACAGATATTGATTATAATTTAGCTTTTATCTTTTTAAAATTACAAAGGACTGTGATGAAAATCTTTCCATATTTATGTTAGTCCATATATTTTATTATTCAGTAATAGGAAAATATTAGATCAAAGGATACCACTAAATTAGAATGAACATTTGAAAAAATCTTAAATTCTGAGCTAAGATTGTAAGTTCTCATGAAGATTCAGAAGATATGGAAGGATTGGGCACGACCAATTTATGGCCAAGAAAGCTCTAAATTTAGCCTTTCTGAGGATAATCAACTAGAGTACTCTGCACAAAGTTCACCTTCAGCAAGACCCTATTTTATTAAAAAAGAAAAGAAAATCTAAAGGAGAGAAAAAATCTTAATGGCGAGGTTACAAAAAACTGTATATATTACATTGAGCTTTCAGGCTTGTTTCTTTAAACTGGCTCTTTGTGGTACCTGCAGGCATTTTTAATGATTGTTGTAAATAATTTCTGCTATATCCAATGTCAGGCAAACATTTTGCTGAGGAGCAATTTTGATTGTGTATTTGAGAGACAAAAAACATTGCAACATTTTTGCTCTGGCTGCATACTTTTCGGTTGAACTTTTAAAGCATCATGTCTGTCAGAGTATACCTTGCAGTCTTATTTAACCGTCATATTAGGGAAGGTAGGTGTGCATTCTCCAAATTTGTCACTAGATGGAAGAAGAGAACTTTCGTTAGATTCCACTATAGGCATTTTACTTGCTAAAATTTCAATATAGATAGCATTTAGTTAGATTCCATTAGATAAATGGATTTGGTGAGATTCTATTGTAGCTCTTTGAAGCCACTGGCAAATTTTGTTTATCTTCAAAATGTTTAGAACATCTATCAATGCATGGAGCTACAGAAATTTGTAGAGCCTTCTGTCTATGGTGGCAAGGTTATGCTGAGGAGTGGCCATTGCTGCTGAAACAAGTTCGTCAGTCTGGAGGTCTTGCAGATATACCTGGCCTGAGGACGAGCACACATCAGACCATCCATCTTTGGCCCTGAATCTTCTGAGGGTAGCTCTCTGGCATTCCTCTGAGCAGACTGTAGCTTGATCAGGAGCATAGTAAAACTGGCAACACTCCCTTTTCAAAGATACAGATTAAATTTTGCAGTGCTTATGTGCCTGTAACTTTAAGATTGTAAATTTCTGTTTTTTTTGTAACGTCTAGTCATTTGGTGATTTCATTTTCTTTAAAGCTATTGTTCAGCTGCTCATATCTAGACACCATGACCCTTTCTGTCTTGATGTCCCTCGAATATCTTTGATCAGATTTTAAAAATATTGTCCAGGTAATCTAGCTTTTTTATGAAATGATTTATACAAATTACCCAGACTGCCATCGCCAAAAGACTCTAATTTGTTCAAATATGCCTTGCATATACATACATCTTTGTATACCAAGTAGGTTGTAATTATATGTTTGATCAATTTTAGCATTGAATATTTAACAATAAGTACTATTATGTGATGTACCTTTTGAATATTCTAACATTAAATTCAATACTTTTAAAAATTTATTTTCTTCTATTTTATTTTGTTATTTTATAGTGATCCTAACACAACATGAGAACTGCAATCTTGACAAATCTTAAGTTTACATTATTGTTAACTATAGGGATAATGTTATTACAACAGATTGCTAGATATTTTTATATTTATTTATTTATATTTATATTTTATTTATTTTATTTATATTTATCTTGTTTGACTGAAACTTTACACTCATTTTCTTTGACAATCATGATTCCACATTTTGATTCTATGAATTTGACTAACTTAAATTCTTCATGTAAATGCTGTCATGTAGTACTCGTCTTTCTTTGCATGTGTTTTATCTGACTTAACGTAATGTGTTCCAGGTTCATCCATGCTGTCACATATTGCAGAATTTCCTTCCTTTTAAAGGCAGAATAGTATTTCATTAGTTGTATATATCACATTTTCTTTATCCATTCAGATATCAATGAACAGCTAAATTGTTTCCACATCTTAGCTATTGGGAATAGTGCTTCAGTGAACATTGAAGTGCTAATATCTCTTTAAGATTCTAGTTCCAGGTTTTTTTTTGGATAAGCATCTATAAGTAAGATTGCTGGTTATAGGGTAGTTCTATTTTTAATTTTTTAAGAAACCTCCATGCTGTTTTCCATAGTGGCTTCACAATTTGACATCTGCATTAACAGTGTAAAAGGAATCTAATTTCTCCATATCCTTGCCAATATTTGTTATCTTTTAGGTTTTTTGATAATGTCCATCCTAACAGATATGAGGAGATATCTGATTGTAGCTTTTATTTTTGTTTCTCTAAAGATTAGTGATATTGAGCAATTTTTCATATACCTGCTGGTCATTTGTATTTCTTCTTTTGTGTGTGCGTGAGACAGGGTCTTATTCTGTCATCCAGGATGGGGTACAGTAGTGCAATCATAGCTCACTGCAACCTCAACCTCCTGGGCTCAAGTGACTCTCCCAGCTCAGCCTCCAGAGTAGCTGGGACTACAGGCATGTCATACCTGGCTTTTTTTATTTTTTGTAGAGACAAGGTCTTGCTATGTTGCCCAGGCTGGTCTTGAACTCCTGGCCTCAAGCAATCCTCCCACCTTGGCCTCTCAAAGTGCTGGAATTACAGGCCTGAATCCATGTCCAGCCATATATGTCGTCTTTGGAAAAATATCCATTCCAGTACTTTGTGCATTTTTAATGACCTAAATTTTGTGGGGTTTTTTTTTTTTAGTGGTTTTGATATTGAGTTATAGAAGTTTCTTACATATTTTGAAAAGTAATGCCATATCTGATATATGGTCACAAATATGTTCTCTCATTCAATAAGTTTTCCTTTTTCCCTCTTGGTTTTTTTTCTTTGCTATGAAGAAGGATTTTAGTTTGATGTAGTCCTCTGTGTCTGTTTTTGCTTCAGGTATTTGGGCTTTTGGTGTTAAATCCGTAAAATCATTGCCAAGACTAATATCATAAAAAATTTCCCCTATGTTTTCTTTAATAGGTTTACAGTGTCAGATTTTACACTTAAGTTTCTAATCTATTTTGAGCTAATTTTTTGTGTATGGTGAAAATTTATCCCTGCTCTCTTCTTGTTACCATTTAGATAGAATATATTTTCCAATGTCTTCACTTTTACCCTATGTGTGGTTTTAAATCTTCAGTGAGTTTTTTGTGAATAGTATATTTGGGTCTTTTTAAAAAGATTTATTCAGCTACATATGTCCTTTGATTGCAGTGTTTAGTCTATTGAAATTTCAAGCAATTATTGATAGTGATATAGCTACCATTACCATTTTAACTGTTTAATGAGTCTCTTTTAGTACCTTGTTTCCTTATTGCTGTCTCTGTTTGTGTGCTGTTGATTGTTTTTGTATTAATATGCTTTCATCCCTTTCTTTTTTCTTTTGTGTAACTTGTACAGGATTTTGTTGTGGCTACCTGTGGGTTATATAAAATATCTCATAGTTATAAGAGTCTATTTTAAGCTGATAAGAACTTAAGTTCAATTGAATACAAAGCTCTACGTTTTATTTCTTTCTTCCCCCATACATATTTAATGCTATTGTCATCTCAATTTACACCTATTCTTATTTTGTACGTTTTAATACATTTTTACTTATTATATTTGTAATACTTTTTAAACTTTTATACTAGAATTAAAAGTGATTTACTTGCCACTATAGTATATAGTATTCTGTATTAATCTACATATTTACCTTTAACAATGAATTTTATATTTTCCTATGTTATTGTGGTGCTATTTAGCATTTTTTCTTTTCAAGTTGAAGAACTTCCTTTAGCATTTCTTGTAAGCAGGTCTAGCAGTTAGGAACTCCCTCAGGTTTTATTTGATAGAGAAGTTCTTTATATTTTCTTAATTTTTGAAAGACAATTTTATACTCTAGGTTAACTTTTTTTTTTTTTACCTTTCATCACTTTGAATAAAACATCTTATGTACTCTGGCCAGCGAGTTTTCTGCTAAACATTCTACCAAGAGTTTTATGGGGATATATGTGACAGATTGGTTTTCTCTTACTTCTTTAAAAATTCTATATTTTGTCTTTTGCCAGTTTGATTTTAGTGTGTCTTCATTTGGATTCATCTCATTTGATGTACTTTGGTTTTGGGATTTGGATGTCCATTGCCTTTCCAGATTTAGGAAGTTTTCAGCTGTTATTTATTTGAATAATCTTCCTTCATTTTTCTTTCTCTCTTATTTTGAGATTCCATAATGCATTTACTTGTCTGCTTGATTGGTCTCATCATTCTCTTAAAATTTCTCCACCCTTTTTAATTCCTTTATTTTTAATTTTTACTCTCTTAAATGAATTATTTGCAGTGACCTTTGAGTTTGCTGACCCTTTTTTCTGCCTAATCCAATCTCCTCTTAAATGCCTCTAGAAAATGTTTCAGTTCAGATATTGAATTCTTTGGCCCCTTGATTTTAGCTTGGTACTTTTTATATTTTCTAGCTCTATGAAAATTCTCATTTTTTTCATGCATTGTTTTTTGGACCTCAGTGAGCATCTTTCTGGAAGTTGATTTGCAATTATCTGTCAGGTAAATCATACAACTGAATTTCATTAGATTGGTTTCTGAAATTTTATCCTGTTCCTTTGTTTGGAACATCTTTGCCTAGTTGGTCCTTTCTCTTGTCTCTCTGTGTTGGAGTCTGCACATTATACAAAGCAGGCTTCTTTCCCAATCTCTACAGACTGGCCATATACAGGAGAAGACTCCATCTATCAGCTTAGCCAGAGATCCCAGGAGGCTCTATCAACAATTTCCCTTCCCAAAGGGAAACACATCACTGTGGTTTTTGTCTTCTCACTCTGTGCTGAGTTGGGGAAGGGAAGAAGCTATGATGTCTAAAAAGCAACATTGGTAGGCTAATAGTTACACCTTTGACAGGTCTAACACAGCCACATCATAGGTTGTCAAAGTTCAGGACTAGTGGGACAAATGCTGATTCTTTGGACATCCCGGGAGATTTCGAAGTGATGGACACATGAATCAACTCTTTTTCTCCCCAGCAGTGATTTCTTTATCTGCTCATTCTGTGCTGAGGTATTTTTTTTTTATCTGCTCATTCTGTGCCAAGCGATCATTGGCATTTGTAGTGTTTTTGTTTGTTTGTTTGTTTCTATTTCATTTAGTTCTTCTCTTATCTTGGACATTTCTTTTCTTCTGCCAGATTTGGGTTTGGTTTGTTCTTGTTTCTCTAGTTCCTTGAGGTGTGACCTTGGATTGTGTGTTTGTGCTCTTTAAGACTTTTTGATGTAGGCATTTAATCCTATGATCTTTCCTCTTAGCACTGTTGTTGCTGTATCCCAGAGGTTTTGATAGGCTGTATCACTATTATCATCCAGTTTAAAATTTTTTTAAATTTCCATCTTGATTTCATTGTTGACCCAACAATCACTCAGGAGCAGGTTATTTAATTTTTATGTATTTGGATGGATGTGAGGGTTCGTTTTAAAGTTAATTTCCAATTTTATTCCACTGTGGTCTAAAAGAGTACTTGATATAATTTCAATTTGTTGAGACTTCTTTTGTGGTCTACCATATGGTCTATCTTGGAGAACGTTCCATCTGCTGATGCATAGAACGTATATTCTGCTGTTGTTGGATAGACTGTTCTGTAAATATCTGTTAAGTCCATTTTTTCTAGGGTATAGTTTAACTCCATTTTTTCTTTGTTGACCTTCTGTTTTGATGACCTGTCTAGTGCTGTCAGTGGAGTATGGAAGTCCCCCACTATCATTTGTGTTGCTCTCTATCTCATTTCTTAGGTCTAGTAGTGATTGTTTTATAAATTTGGGAGCTCCGGTATTAGGTGCATATATATTTAGGGTTAGGATATTTTCCTACTGGACTAGTGCTTTTATCATTATTTAATGTTTCTTTTTGTCTTTTTTAACTGTTGTTGCTTTAAAGTTTTTTTTTTGTCCTATATAAGAATGGCTACTCCTGCTTGCTTTTGGTTACCATTTGCATAGAATATATTTTTCCACCCCTTTACCTTAAGTTTAAGTGAGTACTTATGTGTGAGGTGAGTCTCTTGAAGACAGCAGATGGTTGGGGAATTCTGATCCATTCCACCATTCTGTATCTTTTAAGTGGAGCATTTAGGCCATTACATTCAACATTAGTATTGTGATGTGAGGTACTATTCTATTCATTGTGCTATTTGTTGCCTAATACCTTGGTTTAATTTCATTGTATTGTTGTTTTTTTGGGTCCTGTGAGATTTACACATCTACTAGATTTACTTATTTATACATTTTGTAGTCATGGAAAACTAAGTTGCATCAAACCCTTTGCTATCACATACATGTCGTGATGAAGGTCTTTTTGTCTGTGCTTATCTTTATGTTTTCAGTAATTTTTTAGTATTTATTTCTCAAGAGAGTTCATTGAATCATTCTGTATATGAACTCTGAAGTTCAATAATTTCCAAAGTGGCTTTACCAATAGATTTACATGTCTGCTAGCAAAACTTCATGTTTTTTTCCTCTGCACAACTTAGCCAATACTTTGCGTTATACTTTTTCTAATTTTTTGCCATTCTTGTGGATGTTGAATGCCATCTAATTGAGATGTAATTTTCATATAATTAAATTTGATGGATATTAACCTTTTGTTGATTTAGACTTGCAGATATCTTTTTATAGTTTGTCTATTAACTTTGTCTACCGTGTCCTTGGACTGAACTAGAATATTTACTATTGATGTAATAACATATGTCAACATTCTGCTTTATGGTTTGTGTTTCTGTGTGTGTGTGTTTAAAGACAGTTTTACTTAGTGAGATAGATATTATCCTACCTTCTTTGTAGTAGATTTTCTCCCACACATTCTTGGTTTTAATAATTTGCTGTCTTCAATTTATTTATAAAATGTTGTGTTTTTAATCAATTTTTATAAGGGGTATAATTTATGGATAGCATAAAGTAGGAAACTAGCCTTATTTTTTCCATATGTCCCATAAAGATGCAGTACAATTTTTCTGCAGCACTGGAACTAATAAATAAGTGATTTCCACATGAATTATTGGTGTTTTCTTTATTATATTAATCAAATTTCTGTGTATCCATTGTTCTGTTTCTAAATGTTCTGTCTGTTCCATTCTCTTACTTTTCTGTTATTCAACAAATACTGTATGTCTATCAAAAATTCAGTTGCTTGGAAATGAATAAATACTGAGTAGAATGTTTCCTTCCTTCCTCTTTGTCCTTTTTCAAAATTGGCTTAGCTCTCTGTTGACTTTTATGCTTTCATAATTGGCTTTGCTGAGTTGATATAAAAACCTCTGGGATTTCTACAGATATTAGATAAATTTGTATTTTGAATAGGACTGTCATGTTTGCTATATTAGCCTTTTTCCACTCATAATTGTAAAATAGAACCACATATTTAAGTGTGGTCCTTCTTGTCATGTCCTTGAATGTTAATGAAAATATGTTTAAAAGTTCTCCACATTACAAATATTAGATTGTTTGCTCTATGAATTTGTTTTTTTCAATTTAATGAAGTTTCCTATTTCAAGTTCCTGAAAGTTGTATTATAAATAGGTTACTAATACGGTAGCATGCTTTTCCTGAAAATATTAGAAAATCATAAGATGTTATTTATTACCTCATTAATGTAATTTCTATTGTTAGATTCTCTGATCTTCAATCATTTTATATTTCTATTAATGAACTATGCAGTTAATTTTATAAATATTTCATATTTAGAAATTTGGCATCCTTTTTCAGGAATCTGATTAGCCAATTTTTTCATTTCATAAAATGAATTGGTCAGCTTTCCACCTCTTCTATATACTCTGGAATACTTTCTATAATATGAAGATTCCTTTTCTTGAATATTTGGAAGAAACAACTGTAAACATTATCTGTATATTTTCTTTAAGGTAGAGACATGTTCCTTGGTTAGTTCAATTTCTGCTCTTTTTTAAAAAAGTTTCTATCTTTTCTTAAACAATTATACAAATTAAAAACCTTCCAGAAATTTATTCATGTGACTAAATATTACACAATTTATTAGTATGTCATTGTTAATTGTTTTATTCTTTTAATCTGTGTTATCTCTGGATTTGTTCTTTTTGTCGTCTTTATTTTTATTTGCTTAACTAGATAAATTTTGATAAGGCTTTACTATATTATTATTATATTAAGTTTGTAAAAGATCCAGCTGCTCTTTTTATTATTTCTCTTTATTTTTTTATACTGCCATTTTATTTATGTGGAATTTATTCTTTATTTTCATGTTTTTACACTTATCCAGTTATACTGAAGAGTATTATTAGTTTTTTATTTCTATTTTTAATTATTCATATTCTGATAAATATATACAAAGGAGCAATTTTATGAAACATTTAATGTAGAATATTAGTTCTACTGTTCTCATAGATTTTGGTCTGTGAAAGTGTCCTTTAACATTCAATCCTAATCATTTTATAGCCTCTATGATATTTTGATTTTTAACTAAGAGTTTCTCATTAATATATAGTTTCCAAATATATGGGTTTTTTTAAAAAAAATTTATTGTGATTTTTTATTTTAAATAAGTTGTTTTTGAAAATAACATTATTTGTGATATAAGTTAGAATTCAGTGAGATTCATTCATTTTTGAACCATTATAATCAATGTTTCCTATGTTCAAAGTTTGCTTAAAAATGTCTGTTCTCTTAGTACTGAGTGGTAAATTTTGTGCCTCTGTTCTAGCATAGTGTTTGTGTTATTCTGTTATTCTTCCATATTGAATCAGCTGAGAAGAGTAGAAGACACAAGAGGGAGAAGAAAGTCCTCATATGTTGTTGAATAAGGATGAGGATCCTATTGGGAAGGAAATAAGAATATTTAATTATCCAATTTTTTTCTGGACTGAACTACCTATGACTTACTTTTAAATAATTAAATGAAAACTTGAAAAGAGACATAAATCATATCATTCTTCATATTACTGCTGGTTTCACGTATATCCGGATTACTTAGGTAGCAAGGTTTGAAATAATGTAACAAGTGTGTCATTTTGAATTTAAGTCACCAAAACAAAATATCAGAGGAATAGGGCTCTCACAGAATATTTTATGTCAGGGGGACAATGTGTTTAGATACTTTCCTCTTTGTACAACTACACTTTAATGTAGTATACTCATATATGATATTTAGAAAAGTTTTAATTTTCTTTTTTAAATTGTACTTCTCATATCCTCCAAATAACTCCAAAAGTTTTAGGGTTTCAAAATCAAGAAGCTTCTCATCACAACACTGTAATTATACATCATCAATGTTTAGGGTTAATACTTTGGAATATCTTTCATGTCACTTTCAGTAAGATTTCACCCACTCATGCTTGTTCAGTAAGGTCAAGAATATAAGCCTGAAAACCACTGGAAGGATTCCAGAGTAGAGATTCAAAACCAGTAAATTTTCTACAGAAATATAATTGAGTGCATAAAGGTTATATTAGGTCAGAAGGAGAGCCGTGTTCAGTGGGACTAGAAAAGAATTAAAACATTTACACTGAAGATAATTAGCATGGTATGAAAATATAACACTTAATTTCCCACAAAAAAGTATTATTAAACCACCCCACATATGATTGTTTGTAGATGACAGTGTTTTACCATAGAATGTTAAAAGATTTAAAAATAGAATAATAACAGAGGAAGAGCTTCGGCAAAGTCCCAAGGATGATTTATATTATACACTGGAGTAAAAACTGCAGATAACACAATTGTTTCCTAAGTTGAAACAGTTGAGATTTAAGAAAATGAAAAATCAAAGTGAATGAAATCTACAAACCTTTTAGCTAAATGAAGTCATTCTAGAACTACTTACATTTATTTACCTATATATATTTTGCCTAAAAATATAATCATTATTTGAATTGATGTTTAAAATGAATATGAGATTACATAGCCCCTCATTATAAAGAATTTACTGAATAGTTGCTATGGGCAACCATGTGTATGTGTGTTTTTTAAATACGTATAGATTATGAAATATATTTTGTGCCCTTAAAGAACTCACAGTTTACTATTATAGGTGTTGATCTTGTAATAAACAGTTCTGATCCATAATATTTTATTTCTCTTACTTCTGGAACACGGTAGAATTGCACCATTCTGGTTACAAGTGAGCAGTGGTGAGCCTGTCACCTCCAGTGATAGCTTATAAATTCCCATATATATTTTATTATGCTTCCTCCTTGGCTATATCTAGTGGTATTCTAAATCTAGAGACTCCAACAATATAAGTCTCTAAGTGAGGACATCATCAAGCATGTCCTCTTCCAAAGGAAAATCTAATGCCTTATGTCTGTCCTGATCAACACAATAATTGTTACATTATTAACAACATTTACCTGTTTATCTGCTCAAAAATACTGGGCATTCTATTAAAACCACCATACTCAGCGCACTAAATATCAGAGATATAAAGTTGATGACTTGCTAATAATGATAGATAGACAAATAAACAATAAAGTTATATCTTCCCTGTTAGCAATCAGTATGTTGCGTGGCATGTAAACATATGACCTAAGTGACTGGCTTCGTGTGATTGAAAGGAAATAATCAGAAAGATGATCCTTCAGCTAACATCTTGAATGAGGGCAGAATGCCTTCATTGGATTTAGTAAAAAGGAAGAATATAGAATAAATAGTATTGCAGACAAAAGTTGCTCCATTAGCATGTCAAGTTTTGTGAAACATCACAGGAAGTTTATGAATCTGAAAAATATTGATACAATTGCAAAAAGGAGAATCAAAACTTAAAAGATATTTTAAGTCATGGTAAGGAAATTTACCTCTTTGCTATGAGCCATGTGATTCTCTGAAAGATTTTAAGCAGGAACGGGTACTTTAGATATAGGATTAGGTTTGAGAAAGACCACTCCAACAGGAATAAAAATTAGAGTTTAAGTTGGGCAGCATGAGTTACAGAAGCTGTGCTGAGAATATGTTATCAAATAAGAAAGTCAGAGAGGGAAAGCAGAGGAGAGAGAAAATAATAGTGAGGGGAGAGCATGTAAGGATGATGTTAAGAAGGCAAAACCCACATAAAAATGATAGTTCATTTTTATTGAGCACTTTATCTGTTTCAGGCACTGTGATAACTTCTTTAGAAGAGTTTTTATACCTAATCTTTATAATAGAATTAAGCTTATGAGTTAGGTAACCTCTATGAGGCACAGAGAGGTAAGGTAAAAGAGCTGGGGAAATTACATAATTAGAAGTTGTAGTCCAGGAATTGGGCACAGGCAATTTGACCTTACGCCAAATTCTCTTAAACACTAGTCTATACGTACTGCCCCCCTGCCCCAAGCAGGATAAAAATTCATGGTTGATTGTGTAATAGTATTATGTAGTATTTATAAAGAGATTCAGACAGTATGACAGTTCAAGAAAAAAAAAAACTAGAAATATTTTTAAAAGGACTTCATCAGAGAGATGGTAATTGAAATAGACTTTGACAAGTGGCTAAGATTTCAATAAGTAAAATTGGTGACAAGTTCATTCAGATGTGATTAAATATATAAAATGAAGAACTCATGAGAAGTTTTTGTAATGAGTAAAAAAGGAGTTTTGCAATACATGGAGAAGGAAAGTATTACAATTATTAAGAAATTTTATACAGAAGCAAATAACTTAGTCTTTAATAACTATGTGCTCATTGGAGTTATAAAAAATAAGCCTAGTATGGTATATTGAGATCAGATTACACATGGCTTTAAAAGTTAATTTAATTATGTACTTCTTGAAAGTTTAGGCACTAAAAAGAAAGTTCATATATGCTATGCCTTAGTCTGATAAGTCTGAAAGTGAAGAAAAGAATGGTTGTCATAGGCTCAATTAGAAGTTTATTCAAGTAGATCATACAAGATATAATTGGACCCTACAGAACTAGTGGTGAGGTGCAAAGAAACTGAAGGTTTAGGGACAATAGGACATATAAGCATTACTTGATGTGGGAGATTTCAAAATAAACGATTTAGTAATAAGGTAAAGCTTTTGTCACAGGATCCTTGGGGTGTAGCTTTTCCAGCCAGAAACCTCTGTAGCTGGTGGCACCTTTGCTCAAATCTTTCTTGGGCCCACTGGGTTTGTTCTACCCACTCAACGTGGCAGGCTGCATTTGGCTTGGGCTACTGGCCTGGATCCCATGCCTACCAAGGGTGAGCCAGGCATGGAGTGGTGAGGGGTGTGTGAGCAAATGAGCGTGGTGCCTGGCCACTGTGCACAGCCAAGCACACTAGATGCAGCAGGGTGAGCAGCTCCAGGGACCAGCATGGATGCCAGCTCCCTGTGAGGCTGCAGCTGGACCAGGAGTACTGCAAGCCACTTCCACAATGCTGGGAAATGTGGTGGCACCTAGAAGCTTGGAGATGCCAGGAACTGCAAAGCCCCAAAGAGGGTGTCGCAGCCTGGTTTGGGGAACTCCTAGGTCTGGGCCTCCCAAAGGGCTGCAGCTCTTATCTCCATCTCTCTTCTATCCTCGTCACCTGTAACGTGGTGACGTGGAGCAAGGGGCATGTTTCAGCCCTGTTTGTGTTACACCTCTTTCAGCCCCACCATTTGGCAGGTCCCAAGTTTTTGTCCTGCATCCAGGAAGAATGAGGTATGTGGACAAGTGGAGGGTGAACAAGGCAAAGAGGTGTTTTGTTGAGTGACAGAACAGCTCAGAGGGGACCTGCAGTGGGTAGCTCCTCTCCCCAAGCAGGTCATCCCAAGGAATGTTCAGTTCTCAACAGAAAGGAGGCTTACAGTGGGTCGCTTCTCTCCACAGGCAGGTTGTTCCATTATCTTCTCAGCTCTCAGCAGAGAGGAGACCTACAATGAGAAGCTCCTCTTCATAGGCAGTTTGTTTCTTTGTCTGCTTAGCTCTCAGCAGAGAGGAGACCCGCAGTGGCTAGCTCCTCTCCCTGGACAGGTCATCCATCCTCTGCTTAGCTTTCAGCAGAGAGGAGACCCACAGTAGGTAGTTCCTCTTCACAGACAGGTCATCCAATCATCAGCTCAAGTCTGGCTGAGTCCGGGGTTTTTATGGGCTTCAGAGGGGAGGAAGTACATGCTTATTCATGGGCAGCCATGGGCAGGCCAGGAAAAAGCACCATAAGTTCTCACTTTGGTCCACGGAACTGGCAGCCCAGTCCCCAGGCCTTGGGCCATCCCTGGGCTAAAGGTGGGGTTTACTGGGGACCCACTCCTTATGCCCAGGAGTCTGTCTGCCTCCTGATGCCATTAACCTGCTGTCCACAGTGCTCATGATGCCCAGGCTGTTCATGCCAAGGGGCACCTGCAGGCCTGTGGTGAACTGACCTTAGCCCCCACTTGGCCTCCCTCCCATGCTCGTTGGTGCCCAAAGTCTGGAGGGGAGCTGAGGCGTCAGTGGTCTAGCATGTCAGTGCTGCTCTGAGCATGTGCACATTTGGCTATGTCATGACAGTGTCCAGGCTTAGCCACAACTTCGCTGTGAAATCAGAGTGAGCACAAGGAGTAGAGAGAGGCCAGGCAGTGGGAGTAGGTACTTCTGAGCCTACAGGGACAGGGGGTTTTCTGGGCCCCAAAGAGTACAGAGATGCCCGGGTCTGCATTCGTGGCTGGGTGGCTACAGCTGTACACAGGAGGATGGGGCTCCAGCTCCTCCAACTTGGAAAGGAGAGGCACTTCTGCCTCTTCCTGCACCTCTTGGCTCTGTGAAGTGCACAGCCCTGGCCAAGCCTCCACTGCAGCAACCGCTGTTATGGCTGTACCATTCCAGATGGGCTGCCACTACCATCACTGTCATATTCTTGCTGATAAAATATACTCAGAAAGAGTATATTAATGGTATTCTTACCCAAAATCAATAATTTGAATTTAGTCTTGAGAAATATAAAAAATAATGCAATTTAGTGATATTTCACAAAATAACTGAGCTGTACTCCTCAGAAACAGAGTGATTTCAACAATCTGGCTTCACTTTCCCACAGATAAAATGAAAAAAGAATATTATCTAATGCCAAGCTTATCACCACCAATATCCTGGAACTCAAAACTGAGGTTTATAAGAAATCCTAATGCCACAAATAAGTAAAAAACTGAGCAGAAATTAGGAGAAATGGACTTCTGTATCTGTACAACTGCCCTCCATACTGTAAGGCACTGTGTGGAAAAGTCTCTTGGACTAATGATTTCTTTACTGGAAAAAGTGACAATGAGGCATACAGCCAGCTTCCCCGTCAGCTTGGGTTTCTACACAGAAAAGCTGTTTCTGCCTCAGCCCTCTCCCTCAGGTGAGCATTGTAACTCCCTGTGTGGGGAGGGACCCCTGTGGACAGCTGAATATAAACAGTAGAGACGGGGAATAGCAGCACCAGTGCAAAACTCACAGGCTGCTCTCCAACTCAGACAAAAAAGAATGCAAATCAGAGAGGTTGTTCAGCTGCACTGTGCAATAGAAAGCAGTCTTCACAGGCCCTCTGTGGATGAACCCCTAGACGGCCTCCCCACACAGCTGGAGAAACCCTTTCTAACTCCCCTAGTTGGGACTTTTTGCAAGAGCATGGCAACCCTGGCCTTAAGGTGTCATCTAACATCAAAAAGAAAGCAGTGATACAGTGTTAAAGGAATCCATAGAACATTTAAACACACATATGTTGGAGAGACAGTAAAGACTGGAATAAGTAATCCTTCAATGTGAAGACACAGAAATATATCCTTAACAAACAACAGCAAGCAAAGAACCATGACTTCCCCAACTGGATAAAGTAAGAAGTCAGTGACAGTCCTTTGGGTATATACCCAGTAATGGGATGGCTGGGTCAAATGGTATTTCTAGTTCTAGATCCCTGAGGAATCGCCACATTGACTTCCACAATGGTTGAACTAGTTTACAGTCCCACCAACAGTGTAAAAGTGTTCCTATTTCTCCACATCCTCTCCAGCACCTGTTGTTTCCTGACTTTTTAATGATGGCCATTCTAACTGGTGTGAGATGGTATCTCACTGTGGTTTTGATTTGCATTTCTCTGATGGCCAGTGATGATGAGCATTTTTTCATGTGTTTTTTGGCTGCATAAATGTCTTCTTTTGAGAAGTGTCTGTTCATGTCCTTTGCCCACTTTTTGATGGGGTTGTTTGTTTTTTTCTTGTAAATTTGTTTGAGTTCATTGTAGATTCTGGATATTAGCCCTTTGTCAGATGAGTAGGTTGCAAAAATTTTCTCTCATTCTGTAGGTTGCCTGTTCACTCTGATGGTAGTTTCTTTTGCTGTGCAGAAGCTCTTTAGTTTAATTAGATCCCATTTGTCAATTTTGGCTTTTGTTGCCATTCTTTTGGTGTTTTAGACATGAAGTCCTTGCCCATGCCTTGTCTTGAATGGTATTGCCTAGGTTTTCTTCTAGGGTTTTTATGGTTTTAGGTCTAACATTTAAGTCTTTAATCCATCTTGAATGAATTTTTGTGTAAGGTGTGAGGAAGGGATCCAGTTTCAGCTTTCTACATATGGCTAGCCAGTTCTCCCAGCACCATTTATTAAATAGGGAATCCTTTCCCCATTGTTTGTTTTTGTCAGGTTTGTCAAAGATCAGTTAGTTGTAGATATGCGGCATCATTTCTGAGGGCTCTGTTCTGATCCACTGATCTATGTCTCTGTTGTGGTACCAGTACCATGCTGTTTTGGTTACTGTAGCCTTGTAGTATAGTTTGAAGTCAGGTAGCGTGATGCCTCCAGCTTTGTTCTTTTGGCTTAGGATTGACTTGGCGATGCGGGCTCTTTTTTGGTTCCTATGAACTTTAAAGTAGTTTTTTCCGATTCTGTGAAGAAAGTCATTGGTATCTTGATGGGGATGGCATTGAATCTATAAATTACCTTGGGCAGTATGGCCATTTTCACGATATTGATTCTTCCAACCCATGAGCATGGAATGTTCTTCCATTTGTTTGTATCCTCTTTTATTTCATTGAGCAGTGGTTTGTAGTTCTCCTTGAAGAGGTCCTTCACGTCCCTTGTAAGTTGGATTCCTAGGTATTTTATTCTCTTTGAAGCAATTGTGAATGGGAGTTCATTCATGATTTGGCTCTCTGTCTGTGATTGGTCATGCTGCTATAAAGACACATGCACACGTATGTTTATTGCGGCACTATTCACAATAGCAAAAGAGTTGGAACCAACCCAAATGTCCAACAACGATAGACTGGATTAAGAAAATGTGACACATATACACCATGGAATACTATGCAGCCATAAAAAATGATGAATTCATGTCCTTTATAGGGACATGGATGAAACTGGAAAACATCATTCTCAGTAAACTATCACAAGGACAAAAAACCAAACACTGCATGTTCTCACTCATAGGTCGGAATTGAACAATGAGAACTCATGGACACAGGAAGGGGAACATCACACTCGGGGGACTGTTGTGGGGTGGGGGGAGGGGGGAGGGACAGCATTAGGAGATATACCTAATGCTAAATGACCGGTTAATGGGTGTAGCAAAACAACATGTCACATGGATACATATGTAACAAACCTGCACATTGTGCACATGTACCCTAAAACCTAAAGTATAATAATAAAAAAAAAAAAGAAGTCAGCAACAGACCCCAATGAGCTCTCAGATCAAGAATTCAAAAAAGCAGTGTTGTGGAAGCTCAGAGAACTTTAAAGTAACATTAAAAAGCAATTCAGAAATTATAAGGTAAATTTAACAAAGAGATTGAAATAATTTTTTTAAATCAAATAGAAATTCAGGAGCTGAGAAATATATTAGATGAGCTGTAATATGCATCTGAGGGTCTCATCAGAAAAACTAATAAAGATGAAAGAATTAGTGATCTCAATTATAGGCTATTTAAAAATGCAAAATTAGGCCTGGCCCAGTGGCTGGCACCTGCAATTGTGGCACCCCAAGGCAGAAGGATTACTTGAGCCTAGTAGTTTGAGACCAGCCTGGGCAAGATGGTGAGGCCCCATTTCTACAAAACGTTTAAAAAATTAGCTGGGCAGGGCATGATGGTGCATGCCTGTAGTCCCAGCTCCTTGGGAGACTGAAGCAGAAGGATCACTTGAGCCCAGGAGATCAAAGCTGTAGTGAGCCATGTTCACGCCACTGCACTGCAGTCTAGGTGACAGAGCGAGACTTTGTCTCAAAAAAAAAAAAAAAAAAAGAGGGAAATAAAATATTAAAAAGGAATGAGGAATGCCTACAAATCTAGAAAATAAACTCAAATAGGCCAATCTAAGAGTCATTGCCCATCCAGGAGGATTGAGGGATAACCAAGTGTAGATCTGATTTAAAGAAAATAACAAAACCTTTCAAACCCAGAGAAATATATATATAAATATCCAAGTACAGAAAAGCCAAAGATCACCAAACAGATCCTACACAGGTAAGACTACTCTAAGGTATATAGTAATACAATTCTCACTGGTCAAGGACAAAGAGAATCCCTAAGAGAAGAAAGAGAAAAGAAGCAAATGGCATAAAGGGGCATGAATTCATCTGGTAACAGACTTCTCACTGGAATCCAAACAGGCCATGAAGGAATGGGATGTCATATTCAAAGGCCTGAAGAAAAAGCTGCCAGTCGAGAATATTGTCCATCAGTAAACCTGTCCTTTCAACAAGAAGAGGCAAAGACTTTCCTAGAGAAACAAAAGCCGAAAAAACTCATTAGCACTAGAAATGTATTAAAAGAAATGCTAAAAGTAGTTATTTAATCTGAGAAAAGATGCTAATGTGCAATTAAATATCAGAAGGTATGAAACTCACTAGTAGAACTAAGTGCACAATTTCTGAATACTACTGCAGTGAGGTGAGTAACAATTTGCATCTCTAGTATGAAGATAATGACATAAAAATTAATAACTACAACAATTTCTTAAGAGGCAACAATGGAAATTCAGACAATAAAAGTCAAAATATGTGGGGTGATAAATTAAGTGTAAAAATTTTTAGTTTTTTTTTAATTCCTTCATGATCAAAGTTATTTTTTCAAAATAAATTCTTATAAATACAAGATTTTTTTTTGTAAGCCTCATGGTAAACATAAAGCAAAACTTATAACTGATACACTAAAAATAAAAAGCAAGGAACTAAAACATACTACCAAAAAAATCTATTATCCACAAAGGAAGACAGTGAAAAAAAAGAAGAGAGGACTTACTTACAAAACAACGAATAAGTAAATAACAAAATGGCAGTAGGAAGTTTTTGTGTAAAAATGATAATAGTGAATATAAATGGAATAGATTCTCAAATTTAAAAACATAGAATGGTTGAATGGATTTAAACCACAGCCAGCTATGTGCTACCTACAGAAAATTCACTTTACCTATAAAGACACTTAAAAGTGAAGGAAAGGAATAGAAAAATATATTCCATGCCAAAAAAGTAGGAGTAGCTATATTTATATCAGAAAAATAGACATCAAGTAACAAACTGTAAGAGAGATGGAGGTCACACTGAAAAAGAGGTAAATTCTGCAAGAGGATATAACAAATGTAAATATATATGTGAGCTGGCAGAGCTGGCATGGTGGCTTACACTTGTAATCCCAGAACTTTAGGAGGCCAGGACAGGAGGCTCACTTGAGCCCAGAAGTTCAAGAGCAGCCTGGACCACAAAGTGAGACCCCATCTCTGAAAATAATTTTAAAAATTAGCTATGTGTGGTATCATGTGCATGAGTCACAGCTACTTGGGAGGCTGAGGTGGGAGGATTGCTTGAGCCCAGCAGGTCAGGGCCACAATAAGCTGTGATCACACCAGTGTACTCCAGCCTGCACAACAGAGTAAGACCCTGTCTTCAAAAAAAAAAAAAAAAAAAAGAAGAAAAGAAAAAAGTAAATATGTATGCAATCAACATCAGAGCACCAAAATATATAAAGCAGATATTAGTAGATCTAAAGAGAAAGCTAGACTATAATACAATAATAGCAAGGGATTTCAACAACCCACTTTCAGTGATGAACAGATCATCCAGACAGAAAATCAACAAAGAAATATCAAAGTTAAATATACTATACCAAATGAACCTAACTGAGATTTATAAAACATGTCATCCAACAGCTGCAGAATATGTGTTCACATCAGCACAAGAAACATCATTTGGGATAGATCATATGTTAGTCCACTTAACAAGTGAGGAAATTCAACAAAATTGAAATTGTACCAATTTTTTTATGGCCACAATTGAATAAAAATAGAAATCAATAATGAGAGGAACTTTAGAAATAGTACAAATACATGGAAATTAAACATATTTCTGAATGACCAGTGGATCAATGAAGAAATTAAGAAGAATATTTGAAAATCTGTAGAAGTAAAAATAGAAATACAACATATCAAAACCTATTGGATATCATAAAAAAAAGTACAAAACGGAAAGTTCATTGCAATAAATGCCTACATCGAAAAAGTAGAAAGACTACAAATAAACAACCTAATGATACACCTCAAGCACCTAGAAAAGCAAGAAAATAACTCCAAAATTAGTAGAAGGAAAAAAAAAAGATTAGAGCAGAAATAAATAAAATTGAGTCCAAAATAATGATAAAAAGATCAATGAAATGAAAAGTCCAATTTTTAAGAAGGTAACAAAAATAACATTTAACTAGACTATGAAAAAGTGAGATAACCCAAATAGAATCAGTGAAAAAAAAGAGACAACCAATGCTACAGAAATACAAAAGGGAGTTAGATGCTATTATGAAAAATTGTATGTCAGTACATTGGACAACCTAAAAGAAATGGATAAATTCCAAACTACATATAACCTACCAAGATTGAACTATGTAAAAACACAAAACCATGCACAAACCAATAATAAGTAATGAGATCAAAGGAGTAATATAGTTTCTTATCAAAAAAAAAGTCCAAGATCTGATGGCTTTACTGCTAAAATTTACCAAAAAAAAAAAAAAATAGAAGAAATAATACCACTTCTACTTAAACTACTCAAAAATATTGAAGAAGAAATACTTCCAAACTCACTCTGAGTTCAGCCATTACCCAGCTACTAAAACCAGACAAAGACAGACAAACAAAACTAGTCAACTATTCCTAAAGAACATAGATCCAAAAATCCTTAACAAAATACTAACAAACCAAATTCAACAACACATGGAAGAGATCATTCCCATGAACAATTGGGATTTATCCTAGGAATATAAGGATAGTTCCTTATACATAAATCAATAAATATGATACATTGCATTAACGGAAACAAGGACAAAAGCTATATAATCATTTCAGTAGATACTGAGAAACATTCAATAAAATTCAACATTTCTTCAGGATAAAGACTATCAACAAACTGGGTATAGAAAGAATATACTTCAAAGCAATTAAGGTCATATATGACCAACCCACAACTAACATCATGCCTAATAAAGAAAAATTGAACACCTTTCCTCTAAGATCAGGAACAAGACAAGGCTGCCCACTTTCACCACTTTTATTCAACATAGTACTGGGAGTTCTCGCCAGAGTAATTATGCAAAAGAAAAAAATAAAGGGCATCCAAATTGAAAAAGAAGTCAGATTGTTGTTGCTAAGACTTGTATTAGTCCATTTTCACACTGCTATAAGGAACTGCTCGAGACTAGCTATAAATAAAAGAGATTTATTTGACTCACATTTCTGCATGGCTAGGCAGGCCTCAAGAAATGAGAAATCATGATGGAAGGGAAAGCAGGCATTTTCTTCACAAGGTGGCAGGATAGAGATAGAGTGAGACAAGGGTGAAGAGCCCCTTATAAAACCATCAGATATCTTCAGAACTCACTCACTATCACAAGAACAGCATGGGGGAAACTGCCCCCATGATCCAATCACCTGCCCCCAGGTCCCTCTCTCGACATGTGGGGATTATAGTTAGAGATGAGATTTGGGTGGGGACACAGAGTAAAACCATATCACTACCCAAAGTGATTTACAGATTCAATGCAATCTTTAGGAAAATATCAATAACAGTCTTCCCAGAAGTAGAAAAAAAATCTTAAAATGTGTATGAAGCAACAAAGATTCCAGATAGCCAAGGAAATCCTGAGCAAAAAGAATAAACTGGAGGCACCACACTATCTGTCTTCAAAATATACTACAAAGCTATAATAACCCAAATAGCATGATTCCAACAGACCAATGGAACAGAATAGAAAACTCTGAAATAAATCCATGCATTATAGCCAACTCATTTTCAGCAAAGGTGCCAGGAACATACATTTGGGAAAGAAAAGTCTCTTCAAGAAATAGTGCTGTTAAAACTAGATATCCATATGCAAAAGAATAAGACTGACTAGTCTCTTTTCTGTCACCATGTAAAAAAAATGAATAAAATCAAATGTGTTAAAGACTTAAATATAAGACCTGAAACTATGAAACTATTAGAAGAAAACATTAGGAAACTGCTTTTGGCCATTTTTGGGGCACAATCTCCAAAATGTAGACAACAAAAATTCATACAGAAAAATATAGACTTCTAGAAATCAAACAATTAACAGAGTGAAGAGACAACTCATAGAATGGGAGAAAATATTTGTTAATTATGCATCCTACAAGGGATTAACAACCAGAATACATTAGGAACTCAACAGCAGAATCATCATCATCTGATTAAACAATGAGGAAATGATGAGTAGACATTTCTCAAAAAAAAGACATTCAAATGGATAACAATCATTTTGAAAATGCACAACATCATTAATCATCAGGGAAATGCAAATCAAAACCACAGTGAGATATCACGAGACCCCAGTTAGAATGGCTGTTAGAACAAGAAAGAAAATAACTGATACTGGTGAGGATGTGGAGAAAAAGAAACTCACACATTGTTGATTTTATTGAAGTAGAGCGTAGAATTGTGGTTATCAGGAGCTGGGAAGGGTATGGGAAAGGAGGATGAAAAGACACTCGTTAATGCATACAAAGTATAGTTAGAAGAAATAAGTTCTAATATTTGATAGCACAGTTAGGTGACTAAACAATTTATTGTATATTTCAACATAACTAGAGTAGAAAATTCAAAATGTTCCCAAGAAAAAATGATAAATGCTGAGGTGATGGGTGCCCCAACTACACTGATAGGATTTTTACATGTTGTATACATATATCAAAATATCACATGTATACCAGAAATGTGTATAATTATTACGTATCAATAAAAAAAGAAAAAGCCTAGGCTATGAAAGAAAAAGAAACACTGAGAGAGTATTCCAGACTTGAAAAAGATAAAGTACCATGGCAAGTAAGTACAAATATGATTCTAGATGGAACCTGCATCCAGATTTTGTTTGTTTTTAAATTGTTTTTGTTATAAACCACACTGAAATAATAACTGGTAAATATAAATATGGTCTTAAGATTAGATAATATTATTCTGATTAATATGATTTATGGGTTTTGATAAAAGTCCTCTGAGTTTGTAAGAAAATATTCTTTGTCTTATGAAACAGACTGATGTATTTCAGAAATAAATTTCAAACTTTGACAACATACAGAGTATGCTCTTTGCCTAAAATGAAATTAAATTAGAAATAAAAACAAAATAAATAGAAAAGCCTCACAAAGTTGCAAATTAAATAGTGCATGTCTAGATAACTATTGATTTGGAATTATTTTAAACTAAATAATACATAATATAAAATGTTGGTGATGCTCATAAGATAGCATTTATTTAAATGAAAACTTTAAAATCAAGTCCTATTCAAAAATAAAAGTTTAAAATTAGTTATCTAAACTTCCACACTGAGGTTAAAAAAATGAGCAAATTATAACCAAATTAATAGAGGAGATAATAAAGGTAATAGAAGAAACAGATGAACTAAAGAACAGAAAAACAATAGAAAAAATTAGAGCCAGTTTTTAGTATTAAATAAAATTAAGTTCTAGAAATACGTATCAAAAACAAGTAAAATATATAAATTATCAATCTCAGGAATGAAATGAGACATCACTAAAGATCATAGAGTTATAAAAATGATAAGAATACAAAGAATATGCTGACACATTCAAACATTGCAATGGACAAATTTCTTGAAAAATAATTATAAAACCAATATAAAATAGAAAATTTGAAAATCCCCATGTCTATTAATGTATTTAAATCTGTCATCAAATTATTTCCATAAAGAAAACTCTAACACCAGATTGTTCAATTGATAACTTTTATTAAATATTTAGAATAAGAAACATTGCCAATCTTAAAAGGGGAGATGAATTACTGATAGACGCTACAACATGAATGAAACTTAAGGACATTATGTTAAATGAAAGAAGCCAGTCATAAAAGACACATATTATGATTCCATTTATATGAAAGGAGTAGGAATATCAATTGGGACAAAAAGTAGATTAGCAATTATCTAGGTCTGGGGAGGTTGAGGTGTAATGGACAGTGGCTGCTAACTAGTATGAGGTTTCTTTTGGGGGTTTTGAAAATGTTCTACAATTGTTTGTAGTGATGAATGCACACTTTATGAATATTAGAAAGCAATGAATTATGTACTTCAAATGTATAAATTGTATAACATATGAATTATATCTGATGATACTAATAAAGAAAAATACGTCATAAACAATGAAGTTTTCCCCAAAAATTAAAAAAAAAAAAAAAAAAGCTATTTCAAGGGTGGATATTGTGGTTCACACTTGTAATCCCAGCACTTTGGGAGGCTGACTGGGAGAATCACTTGAGCCTAGGAGTTCAAGACAAGCCTAGGCAATAGAAAAAGACCCTATTTCTACAAAAATAAAAAAAGAAAATAGCTTGGCATGGTAGTACATGCCTGTAGTCCCAGCTACTTGGGAGGCTAAGTGGGAGGATTGCTTGTGCCTGGAAGATCGAGGCTGCAGTGAGTCATCACGGCTCTGCACTCCAGCCTAAGAAACAGCAAGACCCTGTCTCAAAAGTAAAATTATTTCCATATATGAAAATCAATGTAATTCATAATATCACCAGAATTAAAGAAGAGATACCTTATTATATCATTAGATGTAGAGGGAAATTTATAAATTTTATCACCCATTTATTAGGAAAAAAAACATTGTCAACAATGTTGGAATAGAAAGAAATTTTCTTAATAAAGGGCATACATGGAATAATTAAGAGTGTCTTATTATAGGACTAAAATTGATGGCATACATGTCGGCATGCATACATGTGTGCATACGTATTTATTTTTTCTTCGTTTTCACCTCTCTTCTATACCAAGATATTGTTGTTGTATTCTCTCAAAGGGGTCACTTTCCTGATTGTATACTTTTTACCCTTTTTATTATTCTGGTCTTTATGAGAACTCTTTTCTGATTTCTAAGCACCTGTATGTCATAAACCAGTTTGCATTATGTGCCTCTATCTGCCATCTCACACTTGTACACTCATCCTTACATGAGTTGGGGAATAGGGAATAGCTGCTATGTGCTGGTAAGAATATATGGGCCTTTCAGCATTGTGCATCTACAGGAGCTAGCAGATGTGGAACCCAGGGAAGATTCTGATTCATCAAACAGAATAGGAAAATAAAACCGTACTGAAATAGAGAACAAATGCACGATTCCAAGAGTTGGTGGGATATAAAGTATCTGTGTTCAGATGAATGAGGAGCCTGATGCAAATTTTCTATAGTAGATATTATCGTTAGCTAATTAGAGCTAACATTGGTTGGGCACTTAACATGTGCCAGCTATTATCCAAATCCCCTTTAAACATTACTTTATTTAAACTTCATAACAAATTTATGAGTTGGTATTATTTTCTCCCTTAAAAAGGGAAAATGATAATCATAAAGATTAAATAACTTGGCACTATCACATGGCTTTTAAATGGAGTAAGAATTAAAAACAGTCAGTGTAATTACACAATTTCAACTCATCTGCCAATATTGATATGCCTGAATTAGAGGTGATAAGAGGAAACCACCAGCTTTCCTTTCTTCAGGGCTCATAGAGTTCGGTCTTTGTATTTTCTAAAAGTTAATACTTGAAAGAGACTTCACCCATTAATGTAGTTCAATCTAGTTGGATTTCTATTACCTGCTGTACCAATTCATAAAATACTTGTACTGTGTGGTATACAGTTAGAAATAAATCTTGTTTTGCAGAATTTTCCATGAGAGATTTTATATTTATTCTTACTCATAAATGATCTTACATTGAATATGCACATGTTGCATGTTATTTATATAAATGAAATAAGATAAACAGCAGTTCTACATTGGAGTCTATTTTTGTCCTCACTATAGCTTAATTTTCCACAGTTAGTTTAACCAGAGATATTATTTCAATCGTCTTGTTAGAATCCTTAGTTGTGTTCCTCACAGATTTTGATTTTATATGTGCAATTGCTCAATGGGTTTTTGTAGCCATTGAATATTTTATAGTGATTTCTCTAGAGATCTTGCTTTCTTTTTTTAATACGACCCTGACACCATTAACTTAAAATATTGTTGCTTAGTAATAAAATACATTGAATATGTCATGTATTCATACTTCGTAGTATGTTTGCTGCAGGTGCCTGAGAATTTTTTTTCTCACTTTTCCACTGTTTGCAGGAGGAATCTTTGGCATGACTGTGTTAATGTAAAAGGTATTAATTCTAGGTGATTCTAGGTATACAGTTAAGCCTCCAAGATTTCAGAACCACAGGTTTTTCAGTTGAGCTATGTCAGGTCTGTTATGTGTGTTAAATATACAGCAAGAACCTAGAGCAAAGATAATAAATAGACCCAGAATTAGCCACTTAGGCATGACTGCCAACTTTTTGCTCAAGAAAACAACAGTGTCAGGATCCATTGTGAAGTCTCCCAGAGTTCTGAGAGGCAGGGGGAAACCTGAGAGCATTTTCCATATCCAATAGAAATTTAGAAGAACTGATAATTTAGGAAAGGAAATTTCAATAATTTTTATACGTATATATTTTAGACATTTTCTAATGTTCCACAGAACTTAAAAGTTAGGAGGTAAAATCAGTTAACCTTGCATACACTGTTTGAGATGTGAATTTAAGAACAACAACAAAAATTCCTACTGTTCTGGGAAAAAGTAAATCAAAGAAACATGGAGTCAAGTGTCAGGGTCAGACTCTAAATTGTTCTTGCAGCTGTTAGTAGGCAGGAAGCCAAAGGCAATTATTATCTGAGTGAGAGACATGTCAATCCGTCAGCCACAGCATGGTGTACTGAACATTGCCTTACGACTTTCAAATCTAGAAATAGAAAGGAAGAAAGGCCCATGTTGACAAGTGTGAGGAAATTTCCACCAATGTCCAAGATGAAGAAGTGTTACCATTTTTCATTTTTCTACTATTGATAAACTGTTACCTAATCTCAGTTCCCTCCACTCTTTCTTCCATATGTAAACTCATTAACTTTGATACTGGGACTTGCTACAATATGACAAGGTTATTCCATTTTTCAAAGTGTGAAAGATGTCATATACATGTACAATCTGATCCCCAAGCTGGTAGTGACATTGCGGCTTCTCTGATGGAAATTCTTAATATAATTCATAGAAAAACAGCATAAGAAACAGTATAGTTTTTATGGATCATTTCCTTTCTTTTTTTTGAAACAAAAGAAAATATCAAATACTGATTAATGTCCTCATTTCAGAAATGCTACCCTCGGTGAACTCAACAATAAGCAGTAACTGGGAGCTTCCAGAAGATAAATATAAAATGGTCTTAGAGGAAAATAAACAACTTTTTCATTATTAAAAGCACCCTAAAGGAATTTTTGGTCTTTGAACTGAGACTGTTCTTTCATGAAGCATGAAGGATAGACACTATCTTGGGTCAATTGTTTGCTTTGAAGTTAGTTTACTTCAACTTGACCCATCATCATAAAGAAGCCTTGGTTTGAATCCCAACAGTATGACACCCAGGTGTCTCTTTATCTTTGCACATAGCGATGTACCTTGTGAACCCAGAAAATCTGAGACAGGTCCTAATTAATTTAGGAAGCTTATTTTGCCAAGGTCGAGGACACTCCTGTGACACAGCCTCAGGAAGTCCTGATGACACGTACCCGAGGTGGTCACAGCATAGCTTGGTTTTATATATTTAGGGAGATAGGAGACATCAGTCAATATATGTAAGAAGAACATTGGTTTGGTCTGGAAAGGTGAGACAACTTGAAGCAAAGGCAGGAAGACTGGAAGCAGGGAGGGAGCTTCCAGGTCACAGACAGGTGATCGACAAATGGTTACATTCTTTTGAGTTTCTGATTAGCCTTTCCTAAGAAGGCAAATCAGATATGCATCTAATTTGAATAAAATGGGAGGCAGGTTTGGCCTAAGCGGTTTCCAGCTTGAATCTTCCTTACTGATTCTGGGGGCCCAAGATATTTTCCTTTCACAACCTCATAAGGATGTTGTGGGGCTCAGAACAATCTATGCATATAAAATAATCCAATCCATATAGCTTGGTGTTTACTCAGGCTCTATAATCAGATAGACTTGGCTGGCTTTGAATCTTAGCTTCATCTTTTACTAGCTGTGTAGCCTTGAACAATTACTGAATCTCTTAAAAAGTTTAGTTTCTTTATCTGTAAAATGGGGAAAACAATTCCCTAGCCCACAGAGTTGTTCTGAAGTAACAGATGCTATCAAAATTTCTCAATACATGTAAAGTAGTATTATTTAGTATTCTCTCACTCCTATATCATAGCATAGCTTTAGTAATGCTCATTCTCACCCTAAGATGTCTTCCTCTGTCCCTCTTTTCTCCACACTGACCTTCCAGAATAGTCTTAGGACAGTCTTTTTTTCTTTACTGTTTGTCTTTTCAGGAGTTTGTATCGAAAGACTTCTTTATAAACAGCACACATCTGTAATCCCAGCACTTTGGGAAGCTGTGGCCGGGTGGGTTGATTAAGCTCGAGTTTGAGACCAGCCATGGCAACATGGCAAAACTCCATCTCTACAAAAAAATACAAAAATTAGCTGGGTGTGGTGACGGGCACCTGTAGTCCTAGTTACTTGGGAGACTGAGGTGGGGGAATCGCTGGAATCCAGAAGGTTGAGGTTGCAGTGAACCGAGATCATGCTACTGCCCTCCAGCCTGGGCAACAGAGGGAGACCCTGTCTCACTTAAAAAAAAAAAAAGACTCCTTTATGACTAATGCATATGGTCTAAGCTCTCAGAGGCAAAATCGTGTACCTGTTCAGTATCCTTGGAACCAACCTGAGTGGAAATATTGGCTATTATAACTATGTGATGTTTGAACAACTTAATTAAACTTTCTGCATCTCAATTTTTTTTTTTTCTGTGAAGGGAGGGTAACATAGTCCTTTCCCTATAGGTTTTTGTTGTCAGGAAGCAAGATAATCATGAAACATTTAAGACAAATCTGGTACAGAGAAGTGTTAAGTAAAAATTAGCTAGCTTTTTCCTAATTATGAGAAAACTCCAACTATTAGAAAGTTCTTTGCATTCTTGTATCCTGCCTACCATAGTATCCACTTTTAATTATATAATTATATTCTGTGGCAATGATTATATCACTTTCAACAGGACACTCCTTCAACTGATGTGTCCTGGTAAAATTTTCATAGAATTTCTGTATATTTTGCTTTACTTATGAGTCAATGTAAGATTTTAAAATTTTTAAATAATCCTTATTTCAGATATTAAAGATTGGTTCAAAAAATCTTGGATTTTTTAAAAGAAAGTGGTAGTATAAATATTTATCACCCATAATGGAGGCTCTTTGTTTCTCCAGATTTTACTAAAAAATCTGAAGGAGTAAAATAGTGAAAACATTTCATTCAGAATATGAATGCTTCGGTATCTGCTATCTCTGCACGTCAACAGCTTTGTTAGACAGTTACGGTTAAGATCATTTGGCCTTATAAATTTGAGGACGATTTAGAGAAGATTTTTTTCCTGCAGTAAAATGCAAATAAATTTTACCAACTGCTGCATATTTTCCTTTAGGTCATAGAGGGCCTAAACTGGATGTAATATATCTTTTATAGTAATTTCTCAGCTTTTTCCCAAAAAAAGCACATTTTTAAGTGAAATTGCAATTCTAACTTGCTGAACAACAGCAACAATACAAAACAATGGCAATAAGAATGACTAAGAGGAAGGACAAAACTAAGGGGAGCATGTTTGTTGCTGTTGTTGTTGCTATCCCCTGAGGGTGAGTGTTTTTGAGTACTGGATTTTTTTTCTTTCATAGTTTCCTTGAAGAATAGTAAGGGTCTTGAGTAGTCAACTTCCCAGAGATTCACTCTGAGTTTGTTTGCATTGCCTGGTTCAAGTTCCTGTTTCTATAAAGAACAGCTGATTTAGTGTTTATGAGAACCCATAAAATCTAGCTCATGTACCTGATGTAGGCTTCTTTGGGGGGAATTAATTTCTAGATAAACCTGTTCTCAGGTACTAGCGCTCATGCAACCAACTGAAAATTGAAACCTATGCGACAACTTCAAACAGTGCTCCACCTCACCTTTCTAACTTGGGACACAAATATTTGTGATTACCATGATTATTACTTAATTTTTAAAGCTCTAGAGAATCCACATGGCTTAAAACCTATTAAAAAAGATAAATTATAACTATACAGAACTTACTGTGTGCCAGTCACTGTATTAATTAGTTTATATTCACTCATTTAATACGGTTTGAGGTTAGTACTTGATATGGTTTGGATCTGGGCTCAGAATGCAAGAGTGACGGAGGCTTGATAACTTCCACCTAGATTTCAGAGGATGTAAAATATGGTTTGGCTATGGGTCCTCACCCAAATCTTATGTCGAATTGCAATCACCAGTGTTGGAGGTGAGGCCCGGTGTGAGGTGATTGGATCACAGGGGTGGGTTTCTTATGAATGGTTCAGGACCATCCCCTCAGTGCTGTTCTTGTCATAGTGAGTTATTGTGAGATCTGCTTGTTTAAAAGGTGTAGCACCTCTCCACTTTCTCTCTCCCTTCTGCTCTGACTTCCCCTTCACCTTCTGCCATAATTGTAAGTTTCCTGAGACATCCCCGGAAGCAATAGCCACTGTTTCCTGTATAGCCTGCAGAACTGTAAGGCAATTAAACGTCTTTTTATAAATTACCCAGTTTCAGGTATTTCTTTAGAGCAATGTGAGAAGGGACTAATACAGTACCTTTATTATTCCCCATTCCATAGGTGATACAGAGTAAGGGACTTCCAAAAGTCATATGTATATATACACACACATGTACAAACACACACATATATACATACATACACATACAAATATATATACGTATACATACATATATATAATACATGTATATATAAACACATATACATACATACATTTAAACTCTATCTTAGGCATCTGATTCTTATTAGGCTGTAACATGCCTCAAAGTGCAGCATTAGGAACATGAATGGCGATCTTCAATGAAGTATTAGTTTTATCTTTAAATGTTCATTGCATTTTTAACATTTGAAACTTTTTTTAGTTTTCTTTTCTTTACTATGTGAGTGATTATTCCAATTTTGTTTGGACCACATGTCCAAGACTTCTTGATTATGCTGAAGGGAAGCCCAGTTCAGGGATCTGAATTCTACCTCAGAGTGTTTCTCTAGTACACTTACTGCCTAGAAAATCAAAGGATGTCAAATGCAAGTACTTCTTAGAAATCACCATATGTGAAGGTAAAGACAAAACTAATTTTTGCAGGCCGGGCACAGTGGCTCACGCCTGTAATCCTAGCACTTTGGGAGGCCAAGGCAGGTGGATCACAAGGTCCAGAGATTGAGACCATCCTGGCCAACAAGGTAAAACTCTGTCTCTACTAAAAATATAAACATTAGCTGGGCGCAGTGGTGCGTGCCTGTAGTCCCAGCTACTCGGGAGGCTCAGGCAGGAGAATCCCTGAACCCAGGAGGCAGAGATTGCAGTGAGCCGAGATTGCACCACTGCACTCCAGCCTGGCGACAGAGTGAGATTCTGTTTCAAAAAAAAAAAAACCAAAAATTTTTAAAGAATTATAAAATGTTTAACTGTATCTATAAAAAATGCTGAGATCCTATAAAGTCACTTATTTTGTTGGCCATCTCTCCTAAAGTTCCATATATCAGAAAAGCACAAAAGAAGGAATTTTCAAGGTGAATTAATTACAAATTTTGAGGACACAGGTAGTGGCCTTATTAAGGCATTATAACCATTTACAAAATATTTTCTCATTCAGTCGTTCAACTATTTGCTTTCCATGTTCTGTAGCCAGACTACATAATTTATATTTTAACTCATAATAACATTACTGTATAATATTTTACATTTTCACTCATAATTAAGTAGCTGTTACTTTGAGCAATTCATTTGAAATCTTTAAGACTTTATAAAATAGAAATAATTGTTGCAACTTTTTAAAGGATTATTAAGGACATATAATGGAAAAATACATATAAATCACATACTATCCACTAAGGCACTAAAACTAATCTCCTCACTCCCATCTTTCTCTTTTAAACTTGATTGTACCTTCTCCATGCTGGATACTTTAAAGACAGTGCTCCCATTCATTATAGCATTCCGCTATTCAAAAGCTTTCCTTTATTCTTATGATTTAAGTTTGAATTTTTCATTCTGGCATGGTAAAATTTTTAATAAATCTTGTTGACTCATGCACACACACACACATATATATACACACACACACACTCACAGTCCTGTCTCCCATAAAACACCTCTTTAGGTTGCAGACCCTTCCAAAGCATCCCCTTGTTGCATACCTCTAATACACAAGCTGAAACCTTCACTTCTAGCTAAACTCTCCTTATCTTGCCTTCCTGATTATTCCAACTACACAAGGTTCAGTGCACATACTTTGGCCCCAAAAAACATTTTATGATGCCTAGAATGGCATGTACCTTCCTCTCTGACACCTTGCAGTAATTTGTATGTACTTATTTGATGGTAATTATCTTAAGTTGCCCAGCATTTTTGTGTTTTATGTATGTTTCTGATCTCCATAATTGGAAAATATGTTTCCTGAAGAAACATGGCCTACTCAGCTTTGAATGCTTTTTAGTGTCTATCACAGTGTATGGCAAGCAATAGACATGCAATAAATACTTGGTCAAATTGAATTACAAAGCTTAGTTGGTTCATCCTCATGAAGGATGTGATAGAAGTCGCATAGCAGCATAAATTCCCCATGAATGAATTTTTCTAGCTGCTTATTAAGGGCCATTTACTTCCACTAACAGTTGGACAGGTGGTAGGGTCGTTAGACTAATTGTCTAGTTGTGGGTTCAGCTGTGCTTTTTTTTTTTTTTTTTTTTTTTTTTTTTTTTTTTTTTTTTGAGACGGAGTCTTGCTCTGTCGCCCAGGCTGGAGTGCAGTGGCACAATCTCGGCTCACTGCAAGCTCCGCCTCCCGGGTTCACGCCATTCTCCTGCCTCAGCCTCTCCGAGTAGCTGGGACTACAGGCGCCCGCCACCACGCCCGGCTAATTTTTTTGTATTTTTAGTGGAGACGGGGTTTCACCATGGTCTCGATCTCCTGACCTCGTGATCCACCCACCTCGGCCTCAGCTGTGCTTTTGAATGGTCAGCAATGCACTTTACTGTGGATAACTGTGTTGGAATGACTTTTGGTATTACATGTATAGTCAAATAAACGTTCATTGAAAGTAATAGAGAGCAGATAATGACTTTAATTTTCTTGTTATTTTCCATAGAATATATTGTAAGTACAGCTATTGGTAAGCCAATGTGGTAAATATAAACATCATTTACATATTTTTTACTGTGGTAGTAGGAGAAGGTTCAAACTTAAGTAATCTGTAAAATCAACTCAATTGTCATGTTTTACTAAAAATAAATAAGTGACAACTAAAACCAGGAACAACCCTTGGAGGCCTTTGCAGGATTAATGAGCCCTTTTGAATGGGAAGCATGAGGAGGCAAGGTGGTCAAGTAGTGAGACCTTTCAATTTTCATTTTGAGGTTTAATGTCTTTATAATTAAATAAGTTATAGGCATCAAAAATATTTTATACTTATTTTTGAAGAAAAAACAGTAATAGATTGTGTTAGTAAATGTCTTATTCCATATCTTCTTGTGGTCTACAGAGTTACATTTCCAGGTTCAGACAAGCTTTCTTCAGCATTTGAAAGATTAACACACTATCATGTAGGAAACTGTGGCTTGGCTATATCAAACTGTAATTTGAGGCCAGGCACAGTGGGTCATGCCTATAATCCTAGTGCTGTGGGAGGCCGAGGTGGGAGAAACTCTTTAGGCCAAGAGTTTGAGACCAGCCTGGGCAACATAACAAGACCCCATCTCTATAATTTTTTAAAAAACTAACCAGACATGGTAGTGTATGCCTGTATTTCCAGACACTCATGACACTAAGGTGGGAGGATCACTTGACCTAGGACTTTAAGGTGACAGTGATGATGCCACTGCACTTCAGCCTGGGTGCAGAGCAAGATCCTGTCTCAAACACACACACACACACACACACACACACACACACACACTCAACTGTAATCAATGTCTAAATTTCTGAAATACATGACATTATTGCTTCCTAAAATTAGAGAATTATTTTCATTTTAACAAAGACACATTTCAATGTGTCTTTTCAAAAGGTATTTGCAAGTATATCTGCACTGAACATTCTACCATTACATAAAATGTAGGGAGGCCCTTATTCCTGATTTATCTATTAACAAAAGAATTTGCAGTTTTTTTTTTCTTTATTATACTTTAAGTTCTAGGGTACATGGGCACAACATGCAGGTTTGTTACATATGTATACATGTGCCATGTTGGTGTGCTGCACCCATTAACTCATCATTTACATTAGGTCTATCTCCTAATGCTCTCCCTCCCTGCTCCCCCCACCCCATGACAGGCCCTGGTGTGTGATGTTCCCCATCCTGTGTCCATGTGTTCTCATTGTTCAATTCCCACCTATGAGTGAGAACATGTGGTGTTTGGTTTTCTGTCCTTGTGAGAGTTTGCTGAGAATGATGGTTTCCAGCTTCATCCATGTCCCTACAAAGGAAATGAACTCATCCTTTTTTATGGCTGCATAGTATTCCATGGTGTATATGATGTGCCACATTTTCTTAATCCAGTCTATCATTGATGGAAATTGCTATTGTGGTTCCAAGTCTTTGCTGTTGTGAATAGTGCAGCAATAAATATACGTGTGCATGTGTCTTTATAGCAGCATGATTTATAATCTTTCGGGTATATACCCAGTAATGGGATGGCTGGGTCAAATGGTATTTCTAGTTCTAGATCCTTGAGGAATTGCCACACTGTCCTCCACAATGGTTGAACTAGTTTACAGTCCCACCAACAGTGGAAAAGTGTTCCTATTTCTCCACATCCTCTCCAGCACCTGTTGTTTCCTGACTTTTTAATGATTGCCATTCTAACTGGTGTGAGATGGTATCTCATTGTGGTTCTGATTTGCATTTCTCTGATGGCCAGTGATGATGAGCATTTTTTCTTGTGTCTGTTGGCTGCATAAATGTCTTCTTTTGAGAAGTGTCTGTTCATATCCTTTGCCCACTTTTCGATGGTGTTGTTTGATTTTTTCTTGTAAGTTTAAGTTCTTTGTAGATTCTGGATATTAGCCCTTTGTCAGATGGGTAGATTGCAAAAATTTTCTCCCATTCTGTAGGTTGCCTGTTCACTCTGATGGTAGTTTCTTTTGCTGTGCAGAAGCTCTTTAGTTTAATTAGATCCCATTTGTCAATTTTGGCTTTTGTTGCCATTGCTTTTGGTGTTTTAGACATGAAGTCCTTGCCCATGCCTGTGTCCTGAATGGGATTGCCTAGGTTTTCTTCTAGGGTTTCTATGGTTTTATGTCTAACATTTAAGTCTTTAATCCATCTTGAATTAATTTTTGTATAAGGTGTAAGGAAGGGATCCAGTTTCAGCTTTCTACATATGGCTAGCCAGTTCTCCCAGCACCATTTATTAAATAGGGAATCCTTTCCCCATTTCTTGTTTTTGTCAGATTTGTCAAAGATCAGGTGGTTGTAGATGTGTGGTATTATTTCCAAGGGCTCTATTCTGTTCCATTGGTCTATATCTCTGTTTTGGTACCAGTACCATGCTGTTTTGGTTACTATAGCCTTCTAGTATAGTTTGAAGTCAGGTAGCATGATGCCTCCAGCTTTGTTCTTTTGGCTTAGGATAGTCTTGGCAATGCGGGCTCTTTTTTGGTTCTGTATGAACTTTAAAGTAGTTTTTTTCCAGTTCTGTGAAGAAAGTTATTGGTAGCTTGATGGGGATGGCATTGAATCTATAAATCACCTTGGGCAGTATGGCCATTTTCACAGTATTGATTTTTCCTGTCCATGAGCATGGAATATTCTTCCATTTGTTTGTGTCCTCTTTTATTTCATTGAGCAGTGGTTTATAGTTCTCCTTGAAAAGGTCTTTCACATCCCTTGTAAGTTGGATTGCTAGGTATTTTATTCTCTTTGAAGCAATTGTGAATGGGAGTTCACTCCTGATTTGGCTCTCTGTTATTGGTATATGGGAACGTTTGTGATTTTTGCACATTGATTTTGTATCCTGAGACTTTGCTGAAGTTGATTATCAGCTTAAGGAGATTTTGGGCTGAATATAGCCAATTCTCATTATTTGTAGATTCTATATTTGCAAATTTACTTACTAACTAAATTTATTTGGAATTCCAAAATTAATATAAAATGTTCCCCAGCATAGTGCTTAACTGTTATCTGATATTGCTAAGTGCAAGAAGGCTGAAATGTGCCTTACAAAGAAAATCCATTTGTGTAGGCATGAGTTATAGTAGCATTGGTTGTGAGTTCAATGTTAATGAATCAACAATGTATATTAAATAAAATATATTAAAAATACAAACATAAAGCAAGGTTATCCATTAATTGGTTGACAAAAATATTGTGACTGTCAGCTTTTAGGAAACTAACTCTATGTTTTCCCCAAGAAAAGTTGTTTGGTATTCACTAGGTCAGTGTTTACAGTGACTGTATAGAGTATAACTACTGAGAATAATGAGAATCAACTATGTTTTGTGAATTTATCCCCTGCTTCTGATTACCAAGTCAGGATAAAACTAAAACTGTGCTCTACTTATCTCTACTTATCTCTGACCTTTTACTGCAGTGCACTGCAGTCATCCCTCTCTCTCCTTTGCCTAATAGACACAATCTGTGCCAGGCATTTTGCATATACAGGTAGTAGCTCATTTTATCCCATCACAACTGTAATTCCATGGATAAAAAGCATTGTACTCCATTTATATATTAAAAGCATTAAGGAATTATTATTAACAATTATTAAAGCTTCTTAAAAAAGGAATTGTAATATCCCATGTGGATCTACAGATCTGGATGTAGAGAAACTAGCATTCTTCAGGGTTGATAGATTATGAAATGCTAGCACACACATACAGATGTGTGCACACAACCATGCAGATACACATAATCACACACAAACATAAGGCATTATGCAGTGTAGATCAAATCAGTCGCTTGCCTTGTAATTTGCGTATAACTACAAAAATATCTAATGTAAGCAAACCTTTCTATAATGCATAATGGAAAATTATCTCAATAAGTGTTAACTGAGAATCTACAGAATTAGCAACATTGTATAAAGCATTGCATTGTAAAGTATAAACACATTTGGACACAGACTTTGCCCTAAAGCACTTTATAGACTAGCAGCCTACGTACAGTTAAAATAGCTAAAGGAAAAGGAAGCATTCCAATCAGTATTTCTGTATGTTTGGTCATTAGGAAACGTTGGGATAATTTACCGGAGTTTTCTCTATTCATTGCCATGATTTAAATTAGCTGATTTAATTAAGTGCAAGGTAATTTAAAATTATAGAATTCCATAATGCAGACTGACCACTACAACTTCCCAGGAAAACCCCAGATGTTCTTAGTTTTTTATGCCAGAATCCCCTCAGTTTACCACACAGTCTTTCTAGGTAAGGTTGTTCCAAACACCTAGTGATTTCCTATCATCTGTGTTTTTTATTATGCTCCATTTGAAATTGTATGCATCCTTGTTGTTACTAGCTCTCCAAGTGCTGAACACTCCATGGGACTTTTATTTTTTTCTCAGCATCTTTGGACATGAAGTTGGCCTAGCTGATGAATTTTGTATTTCTACAATTATCTAGCCAGGGGATAGATGTTAGTCTCCCTTCTTAAAGGCAAGTCCCTTATTCAAGTTAGTCTCCATGTGATGATAGGAGTATATGTGTGTATTCACATATTTCCTGGGAAGACAAGAGAAATGCACAGACTCACTATGTAGCAAACAATGCTCTTGCTAAAAATTTTTATTTAAAAAAATTTTGTTTTTCCATATAAAATCTAAGGTAGGATAAAGGCTAAAAAATGCAAGAACTGTCTTGGTTACCTCCTTGCTAGTCTTTTCTTTAGAACTTGTGATTTTGGTGGGTGTGGGGAGGAGAGATTTATCACCTCCTATTCTTGGATTTGATTGGGAAAGTTTTACTTTTATCAAGAATCTCAGTGTCCATAGATGAGCTAAACATCATTCTGAAATGTGAATTGCTTCACTGTAAATGTAAAATTATGATTTTTTTCCATTCTCTGTGGACTTTTATAAGGGCAAAACTGAGTTTGGATCTATAGCAGAGTCCTGTCATTGCAATTGCATAGAATGTGATAAAAATAAGTTTAGATGCAAAAAAATGATTTAGTACATTTGAGCCACTTGGCCAACAGTCGTCGTGGTCTGTATTAGTCTGTTTTCATGCTGCTGATAAAGACATACCTGAGACTGGGCTATTTACAGAAGAAAGAGTTTTAATGGACTTACAGTTTCATGTGGCTGTGGAAACCTCACAATCATGGAGGAAGGCAGGGAGGAGCAAGTCATGTTTTACATGGATGGCAGCAGGAAAAGAGAGAGAGCTTGTGCAGGGAAACTCCCATTTTTAAAACCATCAGATGTCATGAGACTTACTCTTACAAGAACAGTACGGGAAAGACTGCCTCCATGATTCAATTACCTTTCACCGGGTTCCTCCCAGAAATGTGGGAATTATGGGAGTACAGTTCAACATGGGATTTGTGTGGCGACACAGCCAAACCATATCATGATCCAATATTTGTCAAGATAATTAAGAGAATACATGTTGAGTAAGAGAACTTACACACCCACAACTGTAGCAGGAGACATATCGCTCTTCCCTGAGGGACATAATGATGCTAAATCCTGGTTTTAGTCTTGACATAGTCCTGAAGGAAAAGAAGAGTAACTAGCTACTGGTGCCTCCCAAGGCCAAAGGAGATTATGTTGATGGTGTTTGTGCAAAACTTCAAATCTTCCAGCATAAGCCTGAGATACCAAGTTTGCCCATAGTTAATTTATGTCATAGGTAGATGAAATGTACAATACAGACTGGTGGACTATTATATTGAAGGTTCCTCAAAGAACATACCTCCAGACGAGACAGGAAAACATTTCATAAGTACTAGAAGAAGGTAATCGGAGCTAGTGTGGTTATACTTACCAAAGAAAAAAGAGAAAAAGTTTTATTTTTATCAGGATAATTTCACTAGGCTACTTTGGGAACTAGCAATTTTTCCTCCACTGTTAGAATAAATAGGCTTATTTTGCTTTATCTAGATGTTATCCCAGAAGTAGTAGTGTAGGATAAACTTTTCAAAAACTTTTCTTTTCTTTTCAAAAATGAAGCAATTTATGCTATTCAAAAATTCTAGTTGGTACCTTTAAGAAAGTATAAATGTGGAGAAAAAAATATAGCACATTCTCTTTTATGATAATGGCTTCCAGGTAATTTCAGAAGTTTTAAAATTCCACAAGAATTCCTCCTCTTAAGACCATGGTTTTTATCAAAGGTGAGAAAATCAGGCTACATGATTGTTACTCAGTTGAAATATGAAGGCTTTTATTTGTTTTTATTTTGTTTATATGTTCCCAGTAGAAAAAAAATATCCTTCATTTAGTTAGGAAAAATTGTGACTATGTTTGTGTCTCATTATGTAAATTGGCAAATATTTTCATTTGCTTTCCAGGGGAAAAGAAAAACTAACAAAAGTGTACAGTCACCAAGTAGTTATTTTCCTAAAGTAGACAAGAATACCTTTTTTCACTGCATACCTTTTTTTTTTTTCAAGAGTACAGAAAGTGTTTGAGGAACATTAATGTTCCTGGAAGCTTCAAGGTGATAGAAACTCTGTTATCAAGGCTCTTATCTCTGCTTGGAGGCTCCATTTTGGTACACATCAGTGATTTCTAAAACATTTATTGTAATGAATTGTGCATAGATTCCACTTATCCTAACTCCACAAAGCAGTTTCAGGTCAGTAAAACAGATGGTTAAGCACAATTAGTTTTTTGGAAGAACTTTAAATATAGTCACTTCTTTCCTCTGGTGTCCTACTGTCATGTTGTCTAAGTGTATCATAGAGGGAGCTCAAAAGAAAACCATTTATAGGACCTAGTTCTTCCTCTTTTTTTATCCTTGGAAAGTTGATGACTTGTCATTATGTTAATAGTCTCAATTTATATTTTGCTAAGTGCACTAACTAGAAAGCAAGTTTGCATGTCTAAGTGGCTGATATTTTTTCATTGTGGACCATGTGTTTTAGTGTTAATGAAAAACGAGGTTTATTTCAAACTCGATAAGAATAATTTTAGACAAAAATTATTTTGGAAAGTAAATATTTTTCAGCCTTTTCCAAGATTACTCTGTAGGAAAAGAGGATATTTATCTACTTGATAAAGGGTGCTGTTCATATGGCTGTTGATTCATCTAAAGGCTTTGCTTCCTTGGATACTACAATTAGATCAATCAATCCAATCAATGACTACTTTGCTAACAAATGCTATTAAAAATAATTAAAGGTATGTTCCAAGAGAAGCATAATTTATATATCACTTCTCTTACTGAAAGTAAGAGGACTTTAAAACTTTATGAATTATAAAGATCTGTAACAGGATATCTGGTAGTAAGTGATGATAAGCCACTTTTGTGCTGATTGCCTCACTTACCTGTGCCAAAGCTACCTCTTTTTCTTAAACAATAAATTATTTTCATTCCCTTGAGGGTTCTCATTTGAGCACAGAAAGACATTTCTCAGCATTCCTTGTAGTTATGCTGAGGCCAACTAACTGGGTTCTGGTCAATAGGATTTGGGCAATATTCACACTTCAAATACAAGCTTAATTTTTGAATAAAAATATTTCTGCCAGTCATTGAAAATATTTTCTGATTTTTTAACATCATTATACAATCCTCTTCAAATTTTATTGTTAGTCAATTTCAGCACAGGGTCAACAGCACTTTCATATCACAAGTAACCCAAAGAGGAACATGCTTGTAGGAAGCATAAATGTCAGCCAGCCACCCAAAAGTAGATATCAGAAATCATTTAAAAATATATACATTCTAAAATTTAGCGTTGAACATAGGTGTCTTTTTAGGGGTAACAATTGGTGCTCACCCAACTCTTTCAATTACCTCTTCCTTGACATATGATATTTCCAGTCCTCTTTGCAGTTTATTTTGGAGCCAAGTGACTTGGCTCTGGGCAGTGGGATTTGAGCAGGAGTAATACCCAAGCCTGTCTCTTAAAATGTACCACAAGATACTTCACTTTTTCTTTTATTTTCTTTCCTCTTCATTCTTGACTATATATTCATGATGATATAGCTACAACACAGGTAGCATCTCTGTCAGTCTTGTTTATTAAGTAGCTGTGTAGAGCAAAGTACCACTCCTTCCTCCCACTGATATTCAGTGGATCCATAAGATAAGCATTAAATGCATTCTTATTTAGTTAAACCACTGAGATTGGGGTTTAATTTGTTTCCACATCATAGATAAGCCTATCCTGATTAATATAAAATGACAGATGTTACCAATATGTCAACCCTAGTATTGAGATATAATGTGCTTCAGCATAATAAGAATTCTAGGCTGGATGCAGTGGCTCACGCCTGTAATCCCAGCACTTTGGGAGGCTGAGGTGGGTGGATCATCTGAGGTCAGGAGTTCGAGACCAGCCTGGCCAACATGGTGAAACCCTTTTTCTACTAAAATTACAAAAATTAGCCAGGCATGGTGGCACTCGCCTATAATCCCAGCTACTCAGGAGGCTGAGGCAGAAGAATTGCTTCAACCCAGGAGGTGGAGTTTGTAGTGAGCTGAGATTGCGCCACTGCACTCCAGCCCGGACAATAGAGTGAGACCGTCTCAAAAAAAAAAAGAAAAAAGCTAAAGACTGGGGCACAGTGGCTCAGGCTGGGCAGTGACTCACACCTGTAACCCCAGCACCTTGGGCGGCTGAGGCAAGCAGATCACCTGAGGTTGGGAGTTTGAGACCAGCCTGACCAACAAGCAGAAATCCCATCTCTACTAAAAATACAAAATTAGCTGGGCATGGTGGCACATGCTGTAACCCCAGCTACTCAGGAGGCTGAAGCAGGAGAATCACTTGAACCTGGGAGGTGGAGGTTGCGGTGAGCCAAGATCATGCACTCCAGCCTGGGCAACAAGAGCAAATCCTCGTCTCAAAAAAAAAAAAAAAAATTCTATGTATAATGCTATTTTGATGAAGAAAATATTAGGGTGAAGACAGCTATTTTGATGAAGAAAATATTAGGGTGAAGAATGTATATATTTTTAAATGATTTCTGATATCTACTTTTGGGTGGCTGGCTGACATTTATGCTTCCTACAAGCATGTTCCTCTTTGGGTTACTTGTGATATGAAAGTGCTGTTGACCCTGTGCTGAAATTGACTAACAATAAAATTTGAAGAGGATTGTATAATGATGTTAAAAAATCAGAAAATATTTTCAATGACTGGCAGAAATATTTTTATTCAAAAATTAAGCTTGTATTTGTATAATGCTATTTTGATGAAGAAAATATTAGGGTGAAGACAGCAGAGATCTTTTGAGGAAGGTGCTTGTAAAAATATTCCATCTCAAGGGTATGTTAACTGGGTTTGTGTTTTGCTTTAGTGACTATGCCTTTATCTTTTGAAGTACTCTCCTATGCAGTAGTAGGGGAAGGCTGACACCCAGCATTAGCTGCCTTATTAGGTTGGGTTTTCTGGTTTGAGGCTATTTTTCTGAGTATGTCTTTAATCATTAGTAGAAATGCCAATGTTCTTCTATTTATCATCTCTCAACTGATTGCATAAATTTAGCCAAATGCTAAACCTCTTAGTTTCTGTTCATTATAGATCATACCCTATTGCTTGTTTGCTTTGCTTTGCTTAGAAATGGCTTGGAGAATTCATGGATTTCATGGGGCAACTAAATCACCAGAAATTGTATGCAATATTTTGGTTTATATTTTCAGATTGAGTGGTTCTAGAACTTTCATCACAGGAGCTAATCAGAATAAGCAATCATTGTGAATTATGTCTTTTGCTACAAATGAACCATAATCTCAGTGAATCTGGAAAATTGGCTCAACACCAATTTGTTGAAGCAAGCACACACAGCAGCCCCCTGAAATGAACTGTAAATTTATGGAGATACAAAAGTAGAAAAGCAATGAATATGTGATCAAATATTTCTTATGTAACTGAAAGTGGTTGTGATGAACATGTTGGAGAGTGAATTTATTAGAAACCCAGTCCTTTTTTTTTTTTTTTTTTTTTTTTTGAGACAGGGTCTGGCTCTGTCACCCAGGCTGCAGTGCAGAGGCACAATCATAGCTTACCACAGCCTCGAGCTCCTGGGGTCAAGTGATCCTCTCAGCTCACCCTCCCTTGTAGTTGGGACTACGGCATGTGCCACCATGCCTGCCTAATTTTTTGATTTTTTTTGTTTTTGTTTTTTTTTTTGGTAGAGTCAGGGTTTCACCATGTTTCCTGGGCTGGTCTCAAGCTCCTGGGCTCAAGCAATCATCCTACTTCAGCTTCCCAAAGTGTTGGGATTACAGGCATCAGCCACTTCACTCAGGCCCTAGTAAAATTTTGAAATAAGAAGTAAACTGTATCTATGAACAAGATATCTATATTAACTTATTTTCTTTTTGGATTACATCTAAGTATTATTAGTATAATGTGATATACTAAGATAGCCCAGATAAAAAACACATGTTGTGGCATAAACTCATTTTCAAAAAAATAAGCTTCTATAAGACTGACATAGTGATGCCTATCATAATTCAATAGAAATTTATATCATTTTAGGAGACTTAGTGGCTTTAGATAGGTATAATTTTTTCATCATTACCAACCACAACATCTTATTTATTTTTAAATTGTGATGGGTTTTGCCTTATTTGTGTTCTTATCTACTATATTGCAAACATCAAAAGATGTCAAAAAGAGTTACGATGCACTGAATGTTTGTGTTCCCTTAAAATTCATTGGTTGATGGAGTCCTGAGACTGAAGCCCCCATGATGGAATTAGTGCCCTTATAAGAAAGAGGAGGACATACCAGAGATTATTCTCTCAGAGAGAACACAGATTCTGCAAATCTAGAAGAGGGTCCAGATTTGAAAGAGCCAGCACCTTTAACTTTGGCTTTCTAGACTTCAGTCTGTGAGAAATACATGTTTGTTATTTAAGCCGCCAGGTCTGTAGTGTTCTGGTATAGTAGCCCAAACTGACTGTTGGTATTTCCCATAATCTAATGCACACTTGTTTTTCCACTCAACCAAGAATTAGAGTCTGGTTGTTCTGAAAGGGCATAAAGATCGAGTCAATGACAATTCCCTCCTACTCATCATCTCCCACCTGTCCTGGTAAGACCCTCTTCCTTAGGCATTTATCCTATCCTATAATTTACAAGTGAGGTGCCATATTTGGCTATAAAAGTCAGAAATAGAAATACAGTTTTGTAATTAAGTGGAAATAGCACAGTTCTTGCATGTTATAAAATGTTTATAACTTTAGTATATTTAGTTTAATAAATGCATATTGTTAATTATGAGTAGATTTTTGCTCACTACAGGAAAACAAAGAGAGATAAATAAGAGACATGTTATACCCCAAGAAATGAATAAATAAGAGTGTGAGGAAATAATTATACCAGTAGCTAGAGTTCCTGGCAGGGGTAAAATATGACCCTAAAGAAAATATAGTTATTTAAATTTCAAATTAATACTGATATACACTGAATGATTTTGTCTCCCTAATATTATATGTTGAAACTTAATCCCCAATGTTGTGGTATTTGGAGGTGGGGCCTTTGTGGGGTAATTAGGTCATGAGAGTAGAGCACTCATGAATGGGATTAATGTTCTTATAAAATAGGCCTTAGAGAGTTTCTTCACCCCCTGTCATCATGTGAGATACAGTGAGAAGATGGCCATCTATGAACCAGGAAGCTGGCCCTCAACAGACATGAAATCTGTTGCCACTTTAATCTTGAATTTCCTAGCCTCCAAAACATCTAAAGAATAAATTTCTGTTATTCATAAGCTAACTAGTTGACATGGTTTGGCTCTATGTTTCCACCCAAATGTAATGTCAAATTATAATCCCCACATGTTGGAAAAGGGCCCTGGTGGGAGGGGACTGAATAACGGGGTTGGACTTCTCCTTTGCTCTTCTCATTATAGCCATGATAGCAAATGAGTTCTCATGAGATGTGATTGTTTAAAAGTGTATAGTGCTTCCACCTTCACTCTCTCTCCTGCTGCTATGTGAAGACATGCTTGCTTCTCCTTCACCTTTCCACCATGATTGTAAGTTTCCTGAAGACTCCACAGTCATGCTTCCTGTACAGCCTGAAGAACTGTGAGCCAATTAAACCTCTTTTCTTTATAAATTACCCAGTTTCAGGTAGTTCTTTATAGCGATGTGAGAACAGACTAATACAGAAAATTGGTACCAGAGAAGTAGGGCATTGCTATAAAGATAACTGAAAATGTAGAAGTGATTTTGGAACTGGTAATGGGCAGAGGTTGGAACAGTTTGCAGGGCTCAAAAGAAGACAGGAATATGAGGGAAAGTTTGGAAGTTCCTAGGGACTGGCTGAATGGTTGTTACCAAAGGCTGAGAGTAATATGGACAATGAAGTCCAGGCTGAGGGAGTCTCAGATGGAGATGAGAAACTTATTGGGAAGTGGAATAAAGGTCATTTTTGCTATGCTTTAGCGAAGAGACTGGCAGAATTGTGCCCCTGCTCTAGGGATCTGTTGAACTTTGAATTTGAGAAAGGTGATTTAGGATATCTGGCAGAAGAAACTTCTAAGCAACAAAGTGTTCATCAAGGTGTCAAGGTGTGGCCTGGCTGCTTCTAAAAGCCTATGCTCATTTGCATAAACAAAGAAATGACCTGAAACTGAAACTTATATTTAAGTTTCCAGGCACACCATGTGCCTGTAAAAGCTGCAGGCACTCAGCGCCAGCTTGTGAAAGCACCCACGAGGTCTGTACCCTGCAGAGCCACAAAAGCAGAGCTGTCCAAGGCCTTGGAAGCCTGCCCCTTGTGTCAATGTGGCCTGTATGTGAGACAGGAAGTCAGAGGAGATTATTTTGAAGCTTTAAGATTTAATGACTTCCCTGATGGGTTTTGGACTTTCATGGGGCCTGTAGCCCTTTTGTTTGGCTGATTTCTCCCTTGTGGAATGGGAGCATTTTGCCAATGCCTGTACCCCCATTATATCTTCAGAGTAACTAACTTGTTTTTCTATTTTACAGGCTCATAGGTAGAAGGGACTTGTGTTTTCTCAGATGAGACTTTGGACTTGGACTTTTGAGTTAATGCTGAAATCAGTTAAGACTTTGGAGGATTGTTGAGAAGGCATAATTGTGTTTTGAAATGTGAGAAGGACATGAGATTTGGGAGGGGCCGAGGGCAGAAAGATATGGTTTGACTTTCTATCCCCACTTATGTCTCATGTCGAATTGTAATCCCCACGTGTTTGAGGAGGAGCTTAGTGGGAGGTGATTGAATGCTGTGGGCATACTTCTGCCTTGCTGTTCTTAGGATAGTGAGTTAGTTACCACGAGATCTTCTTGTTTAAAAGTATGTAGCACTTTCCCCTATGCTATCTATTTTACCACCATGTGAAGAGGTGCTTACTTCCCCTTTGCCCTTTCAACTTAATTGTAAGTTTCCTGAAACCTCTCCAGCCATGTGTCTCCCGTGCAGCCTGTAGAACTGTGAGCCAAACCTCTTTTCTTTATAAATTACCCAGTCTCAGGTAGTTCTTTATTGCAGTGTGTGAACGAACGAATACTCTATTCTGTGGTAATTTGTTATAGCAGCCTAAACAGACGAAGAGAAGTATTAATTTACTCTAATGATAAGGAGAAGGGAAGGTTTCTTAGAGAATGCTGTAGGGTTCAGTGGGCAGCGTAATAGAATTGAAATCTAAGAACTTTCGAAAAAGGCAAGTAGGGTTTGAGTTCCTGCTTGCACTCCTATCTCCACACTTTCTGTAGGCTTCTTACTGTAAGTATAATAGGGAGTCATGACAAAGTATGTATCTTATGTCTTGTCTTAGGTGTAAATTAAACAGTAGGAGGAAAGTCTGAGGGTTATCTAATCAGCCATCTGTGATCATAGCAGTGGTTACTGTATAAACTGTTTGATTTGCTAAGTACTCTTTCTACTTATCAAGGTAAATTTAATTTGGATTAAACACAGAAGTAGAAATTGAGATCCATACTACTGGGAGGTTTCTCAAAAGAGCCATGAGGATGTGGCCTCCTGAATTTGATAATAAAATCCCACACTTAGAAGTCTCCAGTAAAATGTGATTGGGGATCAGATACAAAGTTACAGTTACAAGGAAATAGTGCTGGTGTTCTGTTGCATAGTAGGGTGACTGTAGTTAACCATAATGTATATTTCAAAATAGCCAGAAAAAAAGGACTTTGAATGTTCTTACCACAAAGAAATAATCATCGTTTGACATGATGGGTATGCTAATTACCCTGATTTGATCATTATGCCGTATGTGCATGTACCAAAATGTCACGTTGTACCCCATAAATGTGTGTAATTATTAAATGTCAATATAAATAAAACTTTAAAAAATTGAAAAAGTCTCCAATAAATAAGAGCAATTAAAAAATAATAGCCATTAATTTTCATTGATTTAGTATCGTGTGAAGAAAGAGAAATGAACAGAGTGACTTAAATGAACTCATTTAATTTTCAACTACCTTTTTATGTCAATGCTACTGTTATCCCTATTTTATGGAAGAGGAAACTAAGGCACCAAGTAATGTTGGTGCCCATACTAGCAAGGGGTTAATACTGAAGAAGGGTACCTAAAGTCTGACAGCTGCTGTTAGATATAGGATTGGAAACTAAGCACTCTGACTTTTAGCTCCATCAACACAATTTATTAAATGCCCACACATTTTTGGAATAATGGCCTTTAATTTGTTTATAATGAGTATTACAATGTAGAAATTTTCAGTGGATCCTCATTAATCCAAATGCATAAATATCTGCAAGAATGTTTAAAAAGAGAGATGACAGTTTTATGAATGAGAAGTGACACCTATTAGCTAACTTCATACAATTCAGTTATAGCTGGAAATAAACCAAACAGCATATTTGAGTTATTAACAGAGAAAATTCATTTGGATCATATTCCTGTCTTAATGGGGCTCAAATTATCCTGAGGGGTGAATAAATCATCCCATGTACGAAAAATGGTTCTTGAATGAGCCAGATTCTTTTTCAGTTCAAAGCTTCATAAAAGTGAAGAACAGAGTTAACAGAAAATTGTCTGTTATCTTCTGAATAATATGAAATATATGGCACCCAGAAATACCAAACTGATTTGAAAACTTGGCAATAAAAGGAAAAATAAACATCATTTTGTGTGGTAATAAAAAATGCTGATTGATTTTTTTAATGTTAATCCTGAGTTCAGAGCATCAGGTAAATCTGGATTATATGCCAGAAGCTGAAATTCAAGCAGGTTGTCAATCTGTTGAGGTCTGGGGGCAGAGATCAGAATTTGGTACAACTGAAGTGCTGGACTCTGCAGGGCAGGAGGAGACAGGAAGAGCTATGCGGATAGGATCACAATACATGTATGCATGGGCTTTTCGTATGTCCTTGACTAAATTCTGGACTCAACATTTGCACAATAATAGCACCTGGGCTATGCTGAGAGTAGGTGCTTCAGTGTTGAGAGCAAAAATGGAGATACTAGAGGTGAATCAATGCTGAGGAATGTTGGTGGCTATACTAGCAAGGGGTTAGTGACATTAGGTAATATCCTGGGAAGCTACTCAAACACCAGAGACACATTGATTTAGAAGTACTAGGCATACACTAGGGCAAGTTTCTCAGTCTTAGCACTATTGCTATTTTGGCCTAGGTAATTCTTTGTTGTAGGCTCTTACCCACTAGGTGCCAGTAGCGCTTTCCCTGTTTGTGGCAGCCAAAAATGTCTCCAGACATTGCCAGCTCACCTCTGGTTGAGAAAACTGCCTTAGACTAACACAAAGTCTAAAACCAAGTACAGACAAGATCTGTAAGGGAAACAGAAGTGGGCGATTGAGTCCTGCTAAGAGGGGATTGGGAAATACTTTGTGCTTTCCACAAAGCTGCAGTAAGAAAGCTTAAAATTGATCCTACGAAAGATCTAGGAGATCAGCCAGTAATTGAAGTCCATAATGCAATACAATTAACATTCTTCAGAAGAAAGATAATAGCATCCACAATCTCTATACTATGTCATCATAATATTCAGTAGATAAAGAGTACTTAACATGAGAAGAAACGTCAAAACAACATATTGCTAAAGAAAAAAACTGTCAAAAGAATTCAACCACCAAATGACTCAGATATTGATAAAATAGATATTTTAAAGAAGCTGTTATACATAGGGTCAAAAATTATTTACTCATCTTCAAGGCAGAGTAAATGCTGCAACATTCAATCAAATTTAGAAGTATCAAAGGAAATTATACAAAATTTGGTCTTAGAGAGTGGAAAAATAGAAAATTACAGCAAAGATATAGAAAGTATCAAACAGAACCTAATAGAAATTGTATATGTTAAAAGTAGAATAACTTTTTAAATCACTGCTTATAAGCATACTGATTATGGAGATTGGGGATGGCTGACGACTTAGTCAACATGAAGACAGGTGAAAAGAAATCAACCCATCTGAAAAAGAGAGGAAATAAAGAAGTTGTAGGTATCTGGTGACAATATCCAATGATTTAACCTAACTGTATTTGAAATACTAGAATAATATAAATATGAGAATGGGAAAAATAAGGAACAAGATTTTCAAAATCTGATAAAAATTTATTCACTTACTGTCCCAGAATCCTTAGTTAACCAAAATCAGGATATATTAAAACACACACACACATACACACATACACGCACCCATATACACAAACTCTCCTAAACATACTACATTATAGAGTAACTAGCAACAAGACCAGTCATACTTCAGAGACTTAGCACTTCATGATAATAAAGGTGCTATACTTGATTTGGAGTATCTGTACTGTATTTCATGTGATAGATAAATGAATATCAATTTTATTTACATAACTCTTTAAGTAGACAGATCTCCTTATTAGAGCAGCTGAAACAATATAAGTATTGGATAGATACAGATATTTAGGAATTAAAACCAGAGTTTTGCAATCGATCTTCTGACTGTAGAGGGGAAAAATGAATAAGTGAAATACTTTATCTTAAGAAAACTGGGAAGTTGATTATATTAATAAGAATGTGAATAAATTTGCAGGAAAATGATGAAATCTTGCTGAAATATATTGAATTTGAGATTCTTAAGGATATTTAGGTGGTGAGATAGAGTCAACATGGATATAAGCCTATAGTAATAAAAACGGTTGGCAAAGGTAAACACTGACAGTTTAGCCTTTGTAAAACTTTAAAATTCTTTACCTAAAAAATTAGCCTAATGTGCCTTCCATTTCTTATTTATCAGAATTGACCTTTCAGCTAGCTGAACATATCTGATATGAGTGAATCAATGTGACCAGGGCCCAGGTTTAGTCCAGAATGCCTAAGTGGGCAGCTAGAAAGTGACAAGTCTGAGACCCACCAGGTGGAGATCATTGGGGGACAGTGTGTCTGATATGAACTTTGGGCAAGTCAAACTAGAAGTGTAAGTACATACACTGGTACTGAGCCAGTAAGTATAAATGTATTGAGAATAGTGGGATCCTAGTTTCCAGGTTTCTCACTTTCAAAGAAGGGCCTGACAAATGTAGAAATCAACAAGGCAGAATAAATGCTGCAACATTCAATCAAATTTAGAGGTATCAAAGTGAACTCCTAGTTGTTTGATAGATGAATAGAGAAAGATGGATAGATGGTTGATAGACAAAGAGATAGATATAAGGGTATGTCTGTGTTCATGGACAAATATGTGTATTTACCAAATCTGTCCACTGAAAAGACCTAGAATCTATGATACCCCAGTAAGAAAAAGCACAACTAGCACCTATATCTTGTTTTATAAATGTCACTCGATGTTGAAAGAAACCAGGGCTTCTTCACAAAATGACTGATTGAGGGACAAGGGAGAAGAAAATACAAGATAAACATGGAACTTCTTATTGTGCCAGAAAGTAAGGAAGTACCTAAAAGTATAATCAGGTAACAAGAAGATGAATAAATGAAAAGTAGCACACATAGTGGAAAACTTTTAGAAACAAATGTGAAATAAGAAAGTGTGGCTCTGATTTTGGTATAAGACAATTCTGAATCCAGGCCTTGAAAGCATTAAATAGTATATAGAAAGGCACTTTATATAAAGTTGTACTCTATGACTCCTAATGAAGATATATGATATATAAATATGTCCAGGCATAATGTAATTAGTAAGGCTGATTTAATGGGTTGAAATTTAATGGGTGAACAATAAAAACTGCCAGTACACAATTTCTTAGATTGTTGATGAAATATCTTTACAATGTGGTCATTTTAGCCTTTATTTTATTTCTATATTTGAAATTTTTTTTGCCCATCTTTGGCTGAAAGAACGTCAACCCATTTCATAAACAAAAAGCAATTAAACCAAAATTATTTTTTAATTACAGAAAAATAAAGACCATAAAATTTAAGGGTGCATTTACTGAAAACAAAATCTTGAGAAACAAAAAGGGAATTTATATTAAAATTTCAGAATATCCAGAAAATAATAAAAATAAAACTCTGTGCGTGTATGTAGATATGTGTCTGTTGTATGTGTATATGTGATATGGATAGGTACATGTAGATAAATATTTAATTTTAAACTATATTAATTTTTAGTTAAAAACTAAAATAAAGAGTAGATTAAATAGATTTGTTATTCAAGAAAAATTAAAATGGTATGAATAGTTGTTTTAGACCAGTCATAGAGAAATTATAATTTAAATTTCAATTCAAATAAATTTTATAATTTTATAATATATTTGTTTCAAGTCATTGTAAACTCTGAAACCAAAGAATGGCCTCAAATGAATTCTGCAATTTCAGCCCACTCACTTATCTTTTATCATGTTCCAAAATTTATTTGAATGATTTTCACCAGTAGACAGCGTTAATGGAAATCAAGTAGCTTACTAATAGAATGCTAAGATCTTTCCAGGAGATTTAAGCCATTGTTGTTGTTCATTTAATTAGAAAAAAACCTTTCTAAAAATGGATTAAATGCAATTATTGTTATAGATAAACATCTTTGCTGTTGTCTGATTGCATTGGTAACTTGATCAATTTAGTACATCTGTCTTTTATTTTTCCCAGGTTCTTCTGTGGTCTCATGATATTATACACCCTTTTATTTCTCTGCCTAGTAATTATCTAATAAGATATATTTAACTAGAGGAAAAAATTTTTTTTAAATTTTCAAATAATGAACCCAAGCCCCTTGGCAATATGTATGTATAAAGAAAGTAGATTTTATTACAAGCCTTATTTACAGATCTAATAATTTTACTTTTCACTCACATTAGTCTATATAAAATTATTTATTCATAAACTTGTGTAATTATTTTTGCTATGAGAAAAATACACTTAGAATAACATTATCTGGAGTTGTAAGGCTGTTTAACATCAATTGATATAATTGTGTATCCAAGGGAGAAATTTCCCCACACAGTGTCCGACAAAGCACTGTTCTATTTCTGATTAATTACTTCAGTGAGAGAGAGAACTGAATAGGTCAAAGAAGTCAGTCTTATTGAAAAACTAAAGTATTCAAAAATCAAACCCAGTATTTATCTGAAATATTACTTTTATAACTTTGTCCCACGTGTTTGTTTAGAACATACTATTATACATTCAAAGACAGCAATTACATGTTTAGAGGCCCATCATACACCACCTAAGGGTTCTTTATTTAGCCTGTTGTAGTTCTCTCCAATGTTCTCTTCACTACTGTTCAATTCTCTCTCAGTCAGCTTCATCTTTTGTCTCAGAAAAGGGCAGGAAACAATCAAGACTGTTAAGCTGCCATATTGATAGCAACATAAGGCATTTCACAAAAAGGCATTATGAAAACGAGTGTTACTATTTCCTAAGGCAGGGATTCTTCCATGCAGCCATTTCATTTAGTGAGATATGTACTAAAACTTAATGACACTGACCTTAGAAGATAACACATCTTTCAATTACTCAAGAAATTTTCAATAGCACACGTGTTGTGTTTTTGATAGGCAAACCGTATCTTTCCTCTATTGATTTATTTTTTGTTACTGCACAAACAACTGTTAAACTCCTCCCAGGCATTTTCCTGAGTAGTAAGTGAGAAATACTTCTTACTTAATTTTTGTAGATTTTCTACTTACAATATCATTACAATGAAGAGAGGTTCTCACTTCTGGGGCATTTTTGAGTGGATGTAGTTTTAGCTGGAGCATCCGCTTCATATGATTGAACTCTTAGCCATGATCTCAGCTCATTTTATTCTTCTGGTTGTGGTTCACAGTCCTGTCTTTCAAATTAGGTCTGTTTTTCTCAATTCCTTCTGTACTGAAACACACACTTTCTAGTATATGCCCTAATATTATTTCGTATTAACTAACTACATATCGCACAAAATAGCCCATAAACACCATGTGTTTTTCTCTAAAAATATATTTTATCAAATACATTATCTGTTTTTATAATTAAAACTATAATTTTCCCTATTTCATTTCCCTAATTCATGAATTACCTCCTGACCTGTACTACTCATTCACTCCTCACTGATAAGATTTGGATTCAAATTCCCCTTCTTCCACTAATGAACTGTGTAAATTTGGAGAAAACAATTTATCTTACCTGTGAAGTGTTGAGGTACATATGAGGTATATATTGAATAGATCGTAGGTATTATTTATTTGTTTTTATCAATCCAGTCTTCTCTTTTTCTTTGTCTTACTCATCAATTGAATCTTCACAAGTCATATATATTCACAAGTCATATATATATAAATATGTATTTTTAAAAAATAAAAATATAATTATTTATTTTTTCCTATTCTGTCTTTTTTTGGTAATTTGGAATTTATTTCAGCCAATTATACAGTTATTTTGCTATACAATTATTTTTACCAAAAGTAATTATTCTCAGTTTTGAATTATCCACAAGTTTCATAGGCATGACTTTGATGTCTTTATCTAAATCAACTAAAGAATTGTTAACACCTCAGGGCTCTTGACAAAATGTTATATCTTCACTCTTAGCTCAATACTCTCCCAATCCCCTAAGATAATATTAGATGTCCATTATATTTGCTCCCAGTTCAGCTTTTAACTGCTCCTTAGTCACATTTTTTAATTGTAATTGATGGTTTGCTTGTCCATTTCTTTAAAAAGTTAAAAAATGAATTGAGAACGGGACCCTTGTTCACCATCACCACCTCTGAGTCTAGCAGGCATACAAATGACATTCAGTACACAGCTGTTAAATGGATGCATCAGTTGACATTTTCTCCTTCTATTGCCTTTGTCCCAGGGTGGTACTAATCTACAAATGGACACCATTTTTCAGTCAGTTATACCAAGTTGAGATATGGTAGACTAGTGAGACTGATGCTCTTATCTCACAAAATATTAGAATGAATAATTGAATGAACAATGTCTGCAAATGTGGCAAACAAATTTCATGGATTGCTAATTTGATCATCAATGCTTTTGTTGTATAGGAAATATAACTATGGCATATTTAATTATTACTATATAATTCATGGAAAGAGGCCAATATATAGCTATGTATATATGTAGAATAAAATATAGACTTAATATCTACCATAGATGAATAGTTTGACTTTTAAATAAAAGATAATATATGGATTTATGCTAAGGCTAGGTCTCCAGGAGGTATTGAATATAGTAGTCAGCTAGGGATGGGATTTTGTCGGAAAATGACAGAAAGCCCTAGCTGGCATGATTTGCTGTTCCCTAAGCCAACTGAAGAAAGCCCTCGCAGGGTTATATGGGAAATGATGAATTTATTTTCCTTTCATCCCTGCAGCAGCAGTGGGAATATTTTTCTGGCCTGTATCTCCCAGGATTATGAACCCTATGAAAATAAAAGAGAGCCTCAGGTATCCTGTGTAAATTGGTTATTATATGGTACATACATTCTCTTTGTAAAAAGCTAAAAATCAATGAGTAAAATATTTTGATACCTAAGTATATATTTCATTTCAGACATTTAAAAAGAACTTGTGGCTGGGCACAGTGGCTCACGCCTGTAATCCCAGCACTTTGGGAGGCTGAGGGGGTGGATCACCTTAGGTCAGGAGTTCGAGACCAACCTGGCCAACATGGTGAAACTCCATCTCTACTAAAAACACAAAAATTAGCTGGGTGTGGTGGTGGGCACCTGTAATCTCAGCTGCTCAGGAGGCTAAGGCAGAAGAATTGCTTGAACCTAGGAGATGGAGGTTGCAAAGAGCCAAGACTGGGCCACTGCACTCCAGGCTGGGCTGCAGAGCAAGACTCCATCTCAAAAAGAAAAAAAAAAAAAAACCTTCGTTTGCATTTGCCGTGTCATTGTGATATCTGTTTAGGAATTATTGGTTTCTCCAAAAATGTGTCTTCGGTATAAGCATGAGCACAAAGACCTTATGGACTGTGTGTAAGACAGTTTAAAATAATCCACACAATTTAGTGCCCCTCTCCTCCAGTGTCCACAACCCTGCATAATCTCCAAGACTATAAAGTTAATGAATTTTACTTCCATGTTAGTTTATTTTGAATGGCATAATTGACTTTAAGAAAGGGAGGACCTTTAGGTGAGGATAACCTAATCCCCACGAGCTCCTTAAAATAATTTACTCTAGCTGGTGGCCGAAAATGTCAGAAACTTTTCAAAATTCAAAAAGTGAGGACTAAATGTGTTTTGCTGACTCGAAGATGAAACGGTTCACATGGAAAGGACCTGCAAATGGACTACAAGAACTGAGAGAAATGGCCAACCCATAACCAGCAAGAAAATCCTGATCACAAGGAACTAGATTGTTCCTAAAGTATGAATGAGACTGGAAACAGAGTTCTTTCCAAAGCCTCCAGGAAAGAAGTCAGTATTGGTTTCAGCTTTGTGACACCCTGCTCGGAGAACCTAGTCCTGCCATGCCAGGTTTCTAACCTACAGAAACTGTGAGATAATTAATGTGTGTAGTTTTAAGTCACTGAGTGTGTGGTAATGCAGCAATAAATGAAAACAAATACAGGCTGGATCAGGAAATATTTAGGTCTTAAGAATAAAGGTTTTCATTAAAGTTAGTCAATGAATTGTGGGCATTATTATTTTTGACAAGAATATAGACACACATACATTGTTAGGTGATGTTTCTCTCTGAATTATAAAAGGTCTTCAAAATGTTAATCATTGCAACAGTGGAGGTTGCTTTAAGGCATCTTTACAAACTTTTGATGGATTCTAAGAATCTGCATTTCATTCATTTATGTATGTCCTGCTATTAAAATCCTTAGAAGCATCTAGAAGATCAGCAAATCATAAATGCAAACAATACTTAAGTGTTTCTGGTGTCTTCGCTTGCTACCAGAAGAATCTATAGTACTTTTGCAGTAGTAATATATCCTCTGTGAAAAGATTGAAAAACTTTTGTGTTGTATTCTTTCATATGGCTGTGATATGACACATAATTAAAAACTTTTCTTGCAAGTTCTATGAATCTTTTGTACAGATAAAGTCCTCTTGGTTTTGTCTCTTTGAAATGGTGTTTATATATGAATTTTATTTAGTGTACTCCTTTTTACATGGACCCACTGAACTTGAAGAGCAAGAAAGTCTATTTAAACGCACTGGAGTGAATGAGAATGAAATAATAATGAGCCCTTACTGCTTTCCAAAAAGGATCAACTTTTGAAGTAGTGAGAGAAAATAAAGTTCTTGTTTGGTACTGAAGGTCTTTTTTGCTCATCTTCCCAGACACAAAGATGCTAGGAGGCTTCCACGTGTGCCTTCATTTTTTATTTGCTTTTTCAGACACTAGAGAAATGTATTGCTTCCTGCCTCTGACTGATTCCCTGGCAAGCCTCTATCTCACTTGAAACTCTATTCCATTTCTTCTTTTGTCTCTTTCTTTAATACTACCCTCATGCCGCAGCAATGAGCAGGATAAGTTCCATTCCTCTCTCTTATGTCACACAGAGTTCCACTTGGGTTCACGTAACAACTAGTATGAAAAAGTTAAAAATATAGACAGTTTTCACATCTATTCCTTTTAGCTGAAAGACAAGAGATTTGAATTGTAATATTTCCCTTTGTAATACTGCTTCAGAGAGAGCATCTTTTTATAAACTCTAGTCCTGAACAAAGGAAATTAGTTTATAGGATTGGCTTTGCCATTAGCTGGACAGTTTTGGTAAGTCATGTGTAATCTCTGGCCCCTTACAGCCTGTATTTTTGTTAGTTTCTTACTCTTCTAGTCTTTGGTGAAAATAAAAATGGTCTTTTGCTAGTTAGAATAACTAGGTTTTTCATAATTTGAAATTCCCAGGCAGAGTCTGAGAGATTGGCTGGACTATGGAGGAGTCATTTAAGAACAAAGGTAAATATGTAACAATCAGGCATTTGATGTGAATCTTAATTGAGTAGGTCTTTGACAGGAGATGTTATAACGAATTTAATTGTTTTACCTTTTTGGAAAGCAATAAGGGCTCATTATTATTTCATTCTCATTCACTCCAGTGCATTTAAATAGACTTTCTTGCTCTTCAAGTTCAGTGGGTCCATGTAAAAAGGAGTACACTAAATAAAATTCATATATAAACACCATTTCAAAGAGACAAAACCAAGAGGACTTTATCTGTACAAAAGATTCATAGAACTTGCAAGAAAAGTTTTTAAGTATGTGTCATATCACAGCCATATGAAAGAATACAACACAAAATAAATTCTCTGATAATTTAATGAGGTATCTTAATTATTTAAAAATTTGCAAATATTTAATGTAAAAACAAGCACTTACATAAACATAGACACTTTGGCTAATTTTGAATTAACCAAAATCCATTGTTGGAGAAATAGAATATGAAACAACATTGCTTAGAGAGAGGTAGAAGAATGCATAAGAGATTTGAAGATAAATCATGAGAAAGAACAGAAGGAAAAAAGAAGTGAAATGAAAATATGCAGCTGATAATAAAAAAATTATCTTCAGTCCCTACATTTCCAGCTTCCAATGCTCTTGTTTACCAAAAGGCCTGACTTTATTATCTACCTCTTGAATTCACTGAGATTTTCTCATCACATCAGTAGCTTTTGTCCCTGACTTGAGTATATATCTCTACATCGCAAGAAAGAGCAAAAGAGCAGTTTTGTCCACTTCAGAATGTTGTTTAAAGATCACATGAAATATTGTTTATACAAAAAACGTGAAAGGTTTAGTGGTATGTGAAATAAAATAATGTATTAAAACGAGGACATTCCTTTTGAGTGCCTAAATAAAATACCTCTCCGCTGCTAGTAAAGAGAATGTTTTGAATATATTCTATAAGCAACATAACTGCAGAATAAATACAGAAAGAAAAGACAGTAGACTTGGTATAGTGTGGTCATACATTCTAGTTTACTTCAAAAATCCTGGTTTAGAAATATTATCCAGTATCCTCACTGCATGTTTTTTTTGTTCTCAAAAGTTTTCCAATCTGGGTGATAAATTACTCTAATTATACAGAATCACATTTCAAAAAAAAAGAGAACATGACACAATTACTTCTAAGACAACAGCTTAGATTATTACTATTTTTTCCGTACCCTCAGACTTGATGGCTGAGTAGAAAGTAACTATTTTTAAAAAGAACTAAGCTGCTTTATCTTCAGACCAATGCAATGGTACTAACTTTGGGTGCTCCTAAAGAGAGTAGTCCAAATTGTTTACATCAGGTTTTAAACATTGGTTTGGTTATAATAGCCATTGAAAACCTTTTCTTCAGCTTATATCTATATATGATTAGAAGTTAATCTCATTTTAATACTGTTATTCATTTATAAAAATATCACAGATACAAATAATAGAGCTAGTCAATATAATTTGTTGTAGTTTAAAATAAATAATTACTTTTTTAAAAAAGACTAGAGACAGTGAAACCTAATAGAAAAAAATCTAGATTTAAAATTGAGCAGTTCTTTATTACAATCCTGGGTTGGCTCACACTAGCTCTATAATTATGTACAAATTATTTAACTTTTAGGGCCCTCATTTTTTCATAGGCTGAAAAAAGAAGCCATTTCTCCCTCACAGAGCTGTTATGAGAAATAAGAGATTATCATGCAAGTTTCTTACCGTAAAAGAGTTCACTGAATTTCTGGTTTCCTGGGGCGGATATCTTTCTGTTAGGTATTGTGTTACATGCATGTTTTATATTTAATTCACTTGAACATTCAATGCACTCTTCAATAATCTGACACTAAACAAGAGGTTGGAGAAGATGCAGTGTCATTTGAAAGTAAAGAACAGTTCTTGCTTTTTCTTTCTGCATTTCAGCATAGAGGAGTTCAGTTTCCTATCTTCTCTGTGCCCAAATACCTTCAATTCAGTCATTAAGAACCAGAATTGTGGCCAAAGCCATGGATGCCTTTCTTCCTACAGTTGAGTAGGAATACCCTTTCCTTTCTCCTGAGCATTAACGAGACTAAAATGGTTAAACCTACACACTCACTTTATCTATGTGTAATAAGCTAGCAGAGTCTTTCTCACAGTGTGGTAAAATGGGCCCTTTACCCAGACTTTCTTAGTCTTGGTTGTGAAGTTCAGGAGAAACGCAAATCCTTCTGGAGCTAAGTACCTGGAGATGTTCCAGCAGAAGGACCTCTAGATTAGGAGACCACAAAATAGTTCTAGTGTTATCATACATTTTCGTTTTTTAAACTTGAGAATTCTAGAATGGGAAAATTATAACAAGGTAATTTTTTTTTCAAAACAAGGGGAAAATGTATCAAACGAGGAATAGAAAACACCCAACTTTAGTTTTCTTGATCACTTGTCCAACCCTCAGAACACTTTATTTTCTAAGGACTCTTGTCTGTAATTGAATTGGAACCTAACATACAAGTAGATTTAAGAATTCAATTTCACTCAGAACTACTCTTGGTATTCTATAAGCAACAGAATTGCAGAATGAATAAATAAGGTGTAGACAGTAGGCTTGGCATAGGGTGATCATACATTCTACTCTGCCCCACCAGCTCTGTTTCTCTTCTATAACATAACAGAAACAAAATTCAACTTAAAAAATATAATTTACAAGTGGCCACTGTCAACATGGCCTGACTTTAGAAAAATTCACTTGTGTTTAGAACTTATTTTGTTCATTCGAGATGATTTTACTTGACGAAACGTTAAGAATACAAATATAAAATTATATCAATAGAATACCTTTAACTGCAAAAAAGAAAACTTGAGTTCAACCAAAAGGATCTTTAGCATTTTACTCAGCACGCACCTATTAGACATGCACTCTGTTTTCATATTGAAAGGCTACAGATGGATTCAACTGATGGGGCCAGTGCTGGTATTGCTGAGGCTCTAAGCAGTGTTTCTTGTGGGCACAGTCCATGATATTAACAATCTTGTAAATCAAGCTCTTGGTGAAATTCCACAAGCACCCAAATTTAAATAAATTTTCTAAAATAATGAAATTTATCAATTTGCTTCATCTGAGACATCAGACTTATGTAAATGATATGTTTTTCTAACCCATTCTCATTATGAGTATAATTCTATGAGTAGCCATGGAATAATGTAATACAAATTTTAAAATAGATCAATATAATCCTTTTAACATATGGAATATCATACTTCACAAAAATCAAGCATGGCATCTAATACAGAATCTATAATAAAAACAATCTTCAGTAGATGCTAGTGCTGTATAAAGCACCATGATTTTTATAAACAGAGAAGAATGCAGAGACCTACATGCTTTTCCTACATGAAACCAAAGCTCCAGATGTTTAGGATCATCAAAAATACTGAATTGCTTAAAAGTCTGCAGAACTGTATTTTTACTTCACTTTTCATTTTTATAGTTTTATGAGGGTGGCCAAAACTTGGGTCCCTGAGAATTTTAGTGCTTAATATAAACTATTTTTCTTATGTCCTGTGCTGAAAGTGGTTCTGAAATGTCTGATTAATTACTCCTGTAAAAGAAGAACAGATAGAAGAGAAAGAAAACAAACCTCAGAATGGCACTCTCTGGTACACATTTTTATATAAATCACATATCTTCATACTTTCCTTTCTTTGCTTAAAATGCTGAATAACTTCCCTTTACAGAGAAAACTGAAAGAAAGGTTACTTTTAAGATCCGGATATTAAACTAATGTTTACCTAGAAAGTCCTATATCAGCATCTTTTCCCAATCCCAATAAATGTGACCACTCCTATATTTGTTCCAAAAGTATATATTTATCAAGAATTTACACTTTGCAAATAATGGTATTAGCAGTGTAGGAATGTAGTTTTTTGTTTGTTTGTTTGTTTTAGAGAGAGAATTTAAGGCCAATAGACAAGAGCTAGGGAATGAGAAAAGACCATCTATGAGTAGTAAAAGGGATAATAGTGTCTTCCAAGTTCTTCAGAGGAGAAAGATTTCCAGCTAAGGTGGCCAGGGAAGTGGCTGAGATAAAGTGGAATATATACTATACCTGGAGTTTGTGCTACTAGTGATTCTGGACTCCATTCATCTGAGGTGGTGTCAACCACTGATAATTTTTTAAGATTCCTAAGTGATTTTAATTAGAAATTAAGAATGATTAATCTAGAGAGAAGAAAAATAGGAAGAGAGAGGGATAAGAAAGGGAGATAAAAGAGGATGACGGGAGGAAGAAGAGGGGAGGGGAAGGATAAGAGGGCAGGAGAGGTGGACATTATTTAGCACACAAGAGAGACGGGTATGAACCAAAACATAAAGTCAGGGATGTGTAAGGCAAGGTAAATAAAATCATCAGAATCAAGTGTTGGCTGGATTCAAAAAGGCATGGTTTATACTGTAAAGTTGAACTAGGTTTCTTAAAGTTGATTGTGATTGTTCAGATAAATTTATTTTGTCTCATAGGTAAGTAGGTAAATATTTGAGGTTTGTAGAGGGGGTACAAGAGAACCTTTGAGCATTAGTTATCAAGTATGTGTGCATACGATTCATTTGTGGAGCTTATTTAAAAATATGGACCATCACTCAAGAGATTCCTACTGAGTATTCTGGGGTGAGGCCCAGTCTCTGCATTTTGCACATGTCCTTCAGCTGATGCAGGTGTTACATGGATCAATCTATTCCAATGCAACAATAGTTTTTGCAGGAAATGAGATGTCTGATGATCGTGATTAATTAAACATAAATCAACAAATATTTATGGAGTACTGCTGTATGTTGGGCACTATTTGATATACTGAGGATAAAAGCATCTCAGGAAGGTCAAGGACCTTACCCTTAAAAACTGTTTAAAATGGGGAGACATGTAAACAAGTAACAACAATAATATTATTAGTATTAATAGGTAATGTTTATTGGGGTGCATATGTGTATGGTACTAGGCAAATCCCTTTATGTACATTAATTATGGTTTAAAATTTTTTTCTCACTTCAACACTCTAAAGTAAGAATCATTTTTATCACTTCTCCCCACTAAGAAGGTAGAAGTCTAACCTTTTTTACTAAACAAATTATGATGCCACCAAGTGAGGTGTGGAGAAGAAAAAAATAATTTTATTGTTACAAAGGATAATTTTACAATTTCTGGAAGTTTATGCATTTAGAGTTCCATGAAGTTTTAGAGCAACAGATTTAGAAATAAAAACTAGTGTCAATTACAAACTCCTATCATCTCATCTAGGGTAGCTCTATCCATATCAACATGACTTTGCTTGTTACAGCATGTAAGTAAGTTAAAAATGAATTCTTACATAAGCTGGTCAAAGCATTCTTTTGGTTCTCCTAATTGTTGAAATTTACTTTTTCTTATATGTATATATTTTTTCAAAATTTGCATTCTTGCGTAAATCAAGGCTTTGTCTCATGCAACGTGACTAGTGCTGGAGTCCCATATTGAGTATGTGGTAAAGAAATAATTTAAATATTGACAAGAACTTTAGTTTGACACTTCTACGGATGACACATATATTATCAGTGTTAAAAAATTCTATCACATCTCTTCAGACAATAACGAGTGTTAATGTTATGGTATACATCTGATTTTTTTACTTTATTACTACTAATAATTGACAAATTTGTTTTTTTTACATCTATCCTGAGTGAGGTTACTCTCATTTCTTTGAAATCCAGATAATTAAAAACATAATATATATTTTATAAATTAAATTGTATACAAAAATCTAAATTATGTCACAAATTGGGTGAAATTAACCAACAGCTCTTGCACTTAAGAAGATTATTACAGGGCCGGGCGCAGTGGCTGACGCTTGTAATCCCAGCACTTTGGGAGTCCGAGGCGGGCGGATCACGAGGTCAGGAGATCGAGACCACGGTGAAACCCCGTCTCTACTAAAAATACAAAAAAAAATTAGCCGGGCGTAGTGCCGGGTGCCTGTAGTCCTAGCTACTCGGAGAGGCTGAGGCAGGAGAATGGCATGAACCCGGGAGGCAGAGCTTGCAGTGAGCCGAGATTGCGCCACTGCACTCCAGCCTGGGTGACAGAGCGAGACTCTCGTCTAAAAAAAAAAAAAAAAAAGATTATCACAGAGAAAAAAGGTCATACAATTATTTATTTTTAGAAACATTGAACATCTGAGTAAGCAAACAAAAATTCTCATTCTACGGAAATGAATCATCTTACCAACACAGGAATAACTTCCAACAAAATTAACCAAGCAACATATCATACTTCCCGTGCCATGCTAAGAGGACAGCAGACAAAGTAGATCTGGAAAAACTAAATTGCCTTTATGATTAAGTTAAATCCATTATTAATCACTTATTAAGCGCTGATTAATTAAAATCATTAATTACTAAATTAATTGTTAAATTATTACAACTTTGAGAAAAAAGTCATCTTTCTACTTCATCCCAAAGCATGTGGATAATTTCCTTATTTGCCTTGATCTGGCAGAATCTTAGTTTGTCAATTTTTAGGGCAAATGCCATTTTGCTTTTAAAAGTAATAAGATGGTAATAGTGTAAGCAACAACTCTTTAACCACTCACTCCTTACTGGCAGCTCAACTTTTCTGAATGCCTTCCCATAGCAGTTAAGATTGCATAAGGTCAAATTTCCCTTTTGTTAAATAAACGTTTGTCACATCAAGGTAATTAAAACTATTGTGAGCATTACAAGTTTTATTCTGCTTGCTCATCACCTGGGAATATATAAAAATTCTATCATTATTCTTTAGTGAAATCTGAGCCATTTCTGCATTTCCACATAAGAAAATTACATTCATTGAGGACTTCTGGGAAGTCACTGTTATGAGGTAACATTCCAGGAATCCTTTTGTCTATATTCCCATTAAAATATACATTAATAATAGTAACAACTACCATTGCTGAAATGCTTACTATGTACCTAGCATTGTGATAGATTCTTAGCCTCCATTACTTAGTCTTTATAATAATCCTTTGACATGATGAAATTGAAACTCGTGGAGATTGAATTGCCTGACAACACGTAGCTGGAATCTAGGAGACCTGGGATATTAACTTAATTGTGTGTGGTTCCAAAGGCCATGTTCTTAACTATTATTCTATCTTGTAACTCTTGAATACACAGAAGTAAAAAAACTTTTCAACAGTTATGTCAATTAATAAGAACCCATCATATTCAAAATTCTAATTTCCATTTATAAAAATGCAATGTCAATAAACAAATAATTTTGAAACATTGCATAAAAAATGAGTTTATTATATTATTAAGGAACAGATTTTAGACCATTCATCCTGTTTAAAAAGGGTAAGTCCGAAAACACACTGATAATGAGGGGAAGTCTACCAACATTTAGTCTCGCTTTTCACTGTATGCAAACAGATAACAGAGGTGGACTTCTGCCTACCCTACATTGTTCATACAACAGGAATAAGAAGAAGCGCTTCTGCCTAGACACTGGGCAGAATGCAGCTGCCCCTAGAAATTCACTCTACTGGCATCTGACTTCAAGTTCACATAAGTGAGATCATATTTCTGGTGCTGAAACAAGTCACCAAGTAGCCTTTTGCATTCCTGTATGTATGTTGTGAAATGTAAGGGTAACAAATGATCACGTCTTTAGTTAAAATTTTGATGTTTTTAATTATCAATTTTGGACATTCATTTTTATTTGTATAAAATATGGCAATGATATTATTTAACTGTTGAATTTTCTTTGTTGCCCTTAAATTTATGCCCAAGGTAATTGTCTCATTCACTTCAGTTTAGCAGTAGCCCTGAAATTTATCATCCAAATCATTACATTTCTGAGAGTAAAAAGTAATGATGATAATGATGGGACAATAGAAGTAAGCTGGGGTTTTCCAGGAGGAACATGGGGAAAGTGAGATGAAGGGCCTCCCTGAATATACTATGCCTAGTGAGTAAAACTAATTCAATTCCCTCACAGTGGGAGAACAAAATGAATAGGAGAAAAAAACTATTATTTAAAGGTGCCAAAACTCTATGAGAAGCCATCAAAACTTTCCCCCTAAATATGCCTCTAATAAGTGCCCTGATAATTTTAGGAGATGACTAGGAAACAATAAAAACCCAGGACTGTTCATCCTGCCCAGTTCGTTCCTTTCAGCAAAGACCCAATGTTAAGAGCAATCCTGTGGTCCCCAACGTTTTAATGTACATTTTTGCACCACAGAGAACAGAAGGGGAATAACAACTTGATAAATAATCCAGGGAAAATAGCCTTCCCTTGAGCTTGAAGTCTAAGAATGTAATGAAAATAAACAGAATATGTTATTTATCTAGAAACAGGCATGGTGAATCACTTTTTATTAAAAAAAATTTCAGAGAAGAAAATAGCACTAGAGATCTTGGACCTTTTGAATAATTGCTCCAAAAAAGAGGAATGGTTAATATTCTAAAAATCTACATGGAATTCTTTCCTCAGAAATGGATTTGCTTCTGGAAACTGGAGAAGCTTTTAGAAATGTGTATTTCAGTTCAGCAATAGTTTAAAGAGGGTATACCTTTGATGAAACAAAAGCAGGCCAAGATGAAAAATAAGGTATAAGAAGAAATTGTGGAAAAATCAAACATTTGTATATCATATTAAATATCCACATAATAATCCTAACTGAATATAATGGTTTTTTAAAACAGCTTTTTGGAGGAGTAATAGATTTTTTGAGGATAAAGCATAGATGAAAGATAGAAAAATACCTAGCAATGTTGAGGTCTCTGATTTGGTTTCTTCCCATTTCTGCATTTGGATTCCTTAGGACATTCGTATACCCATAAGAAATTTCCATTTGATTAAAATTTTTCAGGACACTTTCCTCTCAGTGACACGTGGGAGTTGAAATTAATATAAATGAACACTGCATATGTGGAGTAAAATGTGTACTTTTCTAACAGAGTAGTGCTAGAAAGTTAAAACTTTCCCTCCATTTGGTTTTCTAAAATTTATCAAAAATAGCCTTTATATTGAACCACAGGCTCAAACCAAATGATAAAATTGGATCATTATTCATTCATTTTTGTAACTCTTAGTTGAGCAGTTAAATGTAGCTTAAAGGGAATTGGTCCTGGTCTTTTTTAGTGAACTTTGGAGTGTTTTGTTAACTAATGATCTTGGAAGTTTTTTGTGTCCTGTGAGAATCAGGTTGTGCTGGGGGACAGAGCAGAAAGCAAGACTAATGATTCTAGTCTATCTGGACTTTTAATCAGTAGAGCTTATGTTATCCTTTTCCCTACACATCATAGATAGGGAGCTGAAATACAAAGACAAGATAATTTCTACTATGCTTTTATTAGAAAATTTTCTGAAAAAATGTTGAGAATTTGATTTCAGGAAAAATCTACTCAATACATCTGAAAGCTGTTTACAGTTTCTAAATTTTCTCTCAAAATGTCTTACACAGTGTCAACTTTATGCAGACTTAAGTTTCCAGGATTATTACATTTGGGAAATTTTGTAAGCAATAGTTATTTAGCTGCAGAAGTATAGCTAGATAAAAATATCTCAATTAGAACAAATGGTGAGAGAACGAGTAAGGTAAGGAATGGTATTTTCATGAGATATTCCTAGCACTGATCTGGAGCTAAGAATACTTGTAACATGTTACAATATAAGCAATGACTTTGAAATAATATTAAAATGCTTGTGTAGACAAAAATAACATTCAACAACTTCCTTAGAAACTAAATTGAGGGCTGTTTCTAAGTCAAGCCCTGAAGAAGCTATTTGAATTACTTCATAATATAAAGACTGCCTTAATATTATTCAATGACTCAAGAGAGAATCTGGCTTTTCAGATTCTGTAATCTTTCTAAGAATGTAGGATTATGTTAGGTTTGTCCTAGAGTAGGCTGCCATTCTAACCCATGTACCCTAAATTTCAGTCATTCATGTAGCCGTCATTTCATACCATCTATTATATTCTGTTATTTAGTTCATGAAATATTTGAATCAACTTATTTACTTAGGTACTTTATTGTTAAAAGGAGATAGTATATCAATATATAAATTATTGTTTTGATATGATATTTTACTATAATTATATATCTTACAATGTAAAAAGATAGCTATTAATATTAAAAATTCTCTGTGCTACAACAACAAAAATCAGCTGATTTTGACCATTGGTATATGTATTACATTTCACAAAATGCAATATACTCAGAAGTTAATGCACATAAACATATTTGCTACATCTGAAAAGTCATGCAAATGCAAGATATTAAGAGTATGCAGCAGTTGACATTTGTGAAATTTTGTAAGCAAGTTATTTAGCTTCAGAAGTATAAGCAGAGGAAAGGACGTCATTTAAAATAAATGGTGAGAGTATTAGTAATGTAAAGAATTGGATTTTTATGACACATTCTTAGTAAATATTGCAATTTACAGCATTTACTTTTAATCAGTATTTAAGTAACTCTCCAGATTTTTGATTTGCATATCTGTGAACTAGTAATAGTCTTATGAATATCATTTAGTTATAATGATATCTATATGCAAATTGGTTGTACCAAACATGGCTATTCACAGGACATGATTTTATAAATATTTTATTGGTGTTTCATTAATGAAACATTTTCAAAATTATCTCAAGCTCTGCTTTGATAGTTCTAAGAACTTCTTTAACTAAAACAGGATTATTAAAAGATCTGGAAATATTAGCCTATCATTTAATAGGAAAAAAACATATTCACGCATAGTGACTTCAATAAGAAAACAAGCATTATTTTTCTAGCCAGATATAAACTTGACTCTACTTCAGAACACTTATATAGATGCCACTTTATGCTTCAAGATGCAGAGTAAAAGAGACATAGAAGGATGGTCTTAATGGTCTTCTCTAACGTGAGATATAGAAGATTGTAAGTTCACCAAATAATTAAGTTACTATGCATTTCACATATATTCAATTTTAAAATAATACTTTGATTATATGAATATAACCAAAAGATCACTAAATTACATTAAAAATGAAATGGAGGGCTTGTTACTTAAAAAATAAGTAGAAAGTGATGTTAAAATTTGAGGCTGATTTCTTTGCTGAGACTGAGTACATATGAAAAAGGAAAAATATTGCTTAGCTATCAGCTCCTTTGTACAGCAGGAAGGGATAAAAGGCTATTTATAAATAGATTAGAATAATCTCTACTTCATCCAAGAATAGGATAGAATTAGAATTTTTATTAGATGGAAATCACTATTTTTGAAACGAGATGATGTGTCCACTTGAAAAATCAACACCGCTTAAAGGACATAGCTAGTTACAGTATTTTCCCCCTCATGGGTGAAATTATAAATTTATAAATTTATATGTATTATAAATTAAAAATACACAGACTAGAGTAAAACAAAATAAAAAAGTGATAAAAAATGATTTTCTATCGATCGAACACAGGTAATCTTACCTATGTTAGAAATCCACCAATACACTTTAAGAAAAGTTAAAATACCATAGAAATACTTTGATATAAAAAAGGGAATAAGTAACAAAGTTGGAGGCACCATTTTATGAAATCTTTAGGCAGTCTAGAGATGTGTCATTTTAAATTTATATTCTCATTGGCTTCATTTAAAATATCCAGGAAATAAGCTGCTTGCTTTCTTATTCACAATTATATTTTTATCTGCAGCCTTGATACATTTTGTTCACTTCTCAGCAGTCTGTATAACTTCAGAAAATTAACTGAAAAAACATGAATCAGGATATGAGAAATCTAAGAAACTTACATGAGTTTTCTGTTGCCTTCTATGTAGCCATGGAAATTAGTTAGAATGCAAATAACATTTTAGATTATTATATTGAGTCATTCTACTTGACTAATTTGTTTTTCCTAAAGATTTTATGCCTGTGTGGAAAAATAAGAATAATTCTGTATAATTTTCATCAATATGATTTACTCTTTATTATTCAAGTTTCAATGTTCAATATTCAATTATTCAGTTGTTCAATGTTATTTTCTTACATATATAATTCGAAAAAAGTTTCCCTTTTCTTATATTTGATATTATATAATTTGAGGATTATCTCAAGATGACTTACTATTTTTATTTTTATTCTCTATTAAGAGAAAAAATCCATCTTTAGAGATCAGTAACTTTGTTTTCACTTCCAGAATTTCTAAACAAATTTAAGCAAAATAAAATGTTGTTTCTTTTTATTTTTGTTCCTTGTAAGAGTAACTTAGAAGACTGATAGTAGTTCTACATCCTAACTTAAAAGTATTAACTTCTGAATACATATACAATTATATGATGGAGCCAGAGATAGCTTACAATTCACACATTTATAAACTATTTAAAAACATTAACTAGGTGAAAGACACTATATGTTTCATAGAAACAATACAGTGATGAAGCAGACACACACACTATCCTTAACAAGCTTACCAGTAAGTATGGTAGATAAAAATAATAAAACAATAAATGAGCAATAAAACAATAAATGAGCAATAGCACCACTGTGATTCTGCTCAAAGTAGGTGTAAAATGGTAAGCTATCTAAATCTGAAGAGAAAAATCAAGTTGATTTTCTTGGATACAAGGAAGAGTTGTATTTTTCACTTAATAAGGGTACACCTTTATCCTAAGTGGTACCAGGAGAGGGTGAGGAAAATTTTAGAAGAACACTGTTATGGTTTGACTCTGTGTTCTCACCTGAATCTCATGTCAAATTACAATCCCCAGTGTTGGAAGTGGGGTTGACGGGAAGTTGATTGGATCATAAGGATGGTTTCTAATGGTTTAGCACCATAGTGGTGTCTCATGATAGAGTTCTCATGAGATCTGGTTGTTTAAAAATGTGTAGCACCTCCCTCTTCACTCTCTCTTCCTCCTGCTCCCACCATGTAAGACTTACTTGTTTCCCCTTTGCCTTCTGCCATGATTGTAAAGTTCCTGAGGCCTCCCCAGAAGCAGAAGGCTGTGTAGCCCACAGAATCATGAGCTGATTAAACCTCTTTTCTTTATACATTAGCCAGTCTCAGGTATGTCTTTATAGCAGTGCACAAATGAACTAATATAGAAACTTAATACCAGCAAGTGGGGCATTGCTATAAAGATACCTGAAAATGTGGAAGCAACTTTGGAACTGGGTAATGCACAGAGGTTGGAGCAGTTTGGAGGGCTCAGAAGAAGGCAGGAAGATGAGGGAAAGTTTAGAACTTCTTAGAGATTTGTTGAATGGTTGTGAACAAAATGCTGACAGTGATATGGACAGTGCAGTCCAGGCTGAGCTGGTCTCTGACAGAGATGAGGAACTTATTGGGAACTGGAGTAAAGTTCAATCTTGCTATTCTTTAGCAAAGAGACTGGCAGCATTGTGTCCCTGCTCTAGGGAATCTGTGGAACTTTGAACTTGAGAGTGATTATTTACAGTACCTGGCAGAAGAAATTTCTAAGCAGCAAAGCATTCAAGGGGTGGCCTGACTGTTTCCAACAGCATATGGCCATATGTGTGAGCAAAGAGATGCACTGAAACTGGAACTTATATTTAAAAGGAAAGCAAAGCATAAAAGTTTAGAAAATTTGTAGACTGTCCATGTGGTAGAAAAGGAAAACCCATTTTCTGAGGAGAAATTCAACCCGGCTGCTGAAATTTGCATAAGAAGCCAAATGTTAATGGCCAAGACAATGAGGAAAATGCTTTGAAGGCATTTCAGAGAACTTTGTAGCAGCCCCTCCCATCACAGGCCTGGAGATCTAGGAGAGAAGAATGGTTTTGTCGGTTGGGCAAGGCCCTGCTGTTCTGTGCAACCTTGAGACACTGCTTCCTGTGTCCTAACTGCTCCAGCTCCAGTCATGGCTAAAAGGGCCCCAGATATGTCTCAGGCTTCTGGTCCAGAGGGTGCCAGCCATAAACCTTGGGGACATCTATGTGATGTTAAGCCTGAAAGGTACACAGAGGGCAAGAGATGAGGCTTGGGAGCTTACACTTAGATTTCAGAGGATGTATGGAAAGGCCTGAATGTCCAGGCAGAAGCCTGCTGCAGGAGCAGAATTAGGGCAGTGCAGATGGGAAATGTGGGGTTGGAATCCCCACACAAAAGTCCTACTGGGGCAATGGCTAGTGAAGCTGTGAGAAGAGGGCCACTGTCATATTTTTCCTGATCATTTGGATGTCTATCTCTGTATCTGTTTCAGAAGGTGACAAGCACAGCGTATTTTGAGATTAAAATCATTAAACATGTTTTTCAATCAAACTCATAAAGAAAACCTATATTATCACTTACAATATTCAGCTTTTTATATATTTAACCTATCAATTCTGAAATATCTCGAAGGCCAACTATATTTGATAGTCTTGGACATATTTTTGAAAAAAAATGCATTGTATCTTTTTATATTCCTCTTGAAATTATTTTTGTTTGAAAGAACAAATTTTTTGTATAGTAATCTATGTTCAGAAGAGGCTTCATTATCATGTTAAAATCCAAAAGTCAGACATCTGTGAAAATTGCACAATTTGCTAAAAACCTAAAAGCTGAGAAAATTTGTTCTGCATCATCTCAATATAAATTGTAGATCAAATATGATTTGGATTGACAATGGTAGAAATGAATTGTGTTCCACTTAACATCTAAAATATCAGAGTTGGTTATGCTGTGAATTGTATGTGGACTAACGCTAAGCTAGCCAACAATTTTCTTCGTGTTCTCATCTTCTATATGTGTCTCTTGAATTTCAGATGATCTGACATTTATACCTTCAAGGAAAGAGCTAAATATTTTTTACATTCATTATAGCTAGTGATTGCTTATTTGGATCTTAATTTTTTTCTGTAAATATATTTACTTTGTGAGTCAACCAATCTACTTCAAATATAATTTTAAATAATTTATTCTTACTATGTGGTTATGCATTAGGGAATATATTTGAAGCAATCTGTGTATTGAGAAGTATTTTAGACGAGGAGACAGCAATTCATTTTTTCCCTTGGAATCAAGAACATTCACATAAATAAAAATTATAGCTATCATTTATTCATGGCCTACTTTGTGCCAAACACTTTATGTACATATATGCTTAGCCTCACTAAGTAGTTGCAAAAATTCACTAAACTGTCGTATTTGCAATGAGCATTTTATAGTGAAAGTTTAATAAAATGTTTTCTACAAAAGTTCATTTTGAGAAAAAAGAAAATGGTCAAAAGTAATATTTTTGTTGCTACTGTAATCAGTTTTGGTCTATATACTTTCCCAATGCATGAGCATCTAAGGCATTGCAACTTATTCATTTTCATATTACCCAAATATTTTAACACAAAATCTACTCATCAAGAATTGTGAAGGTCAAGTGTGGGAGGAGGGAGCGAAACAGAAAAAAGTAACGAGTTCTAGGCTTAGTACCTGGGTGACAAAATAATATGTACATCAAACCTCCATGACAGGAGTTTGTATAATAAACCTGTACATGTATCCCTGGACCTAAAATAAAAGTCAAAAAATATATATTATTTGTTAAAACCTAACTCTAATATACCTGCTGCAACAAAAACTACAGCTCTTGAACATTTGAATGAATCCACAATCAATATCCTAAGAGTTAGTTTTCTCTGAAGCAATAGTGATATAATATATAGGCGTCAAACATAATTTCAGTGGAGAATATTAAATAACTAACTGAATGTTTCCCTTAAGTGAATACTAATCAAAGATTCAGTCCCAAACTACAGTAAAACGACAGCTATCAAATTATTTATGTATTCTCAAATAAAAAAGGTCTCAGAATGCATTAAAGCATGTGACTTCTAAGTGTGGCATTTGTACATGAAAATCTCATAAAACATAGCCACTTCTACCCTTTCTGATATCCTTTAAAAAGTGATTGTTTTCTTATAATTGGTGTAATAGAAACATCTGAAATAAATTTAGTCATATTTTGTAGTTATATAATCTATGCTGTTAAAAGAATTATATGTAAGTATATACTATGTATGTATAACATATGTGGGATTATACATATTTGTTTTGCTTTTTTCTCATTTCCATAGATGGCGCAATAATTACGACCTTCTAGTCCCTACAATAAACATCTTATGTATCATCTTGAAAATAAGGGTCTTGCTATTTCAGTTAAAAAGAAAAAGAAAACAGAAATGCTTTATGTTTAGATCTTGTTACATCTGTCAAAGACAACTCATTCAGGGAAAAAAAATTAGAAACAATTTTGTTAATGGCTCTTTATGATTGGGAGCTTCTGGGTAGTATTTACCCAGGCTTTGGTAAGTGCTCTGTGGAGAACATAGCAAGAAATCAATTTTATGAAAACAGCTAGCATCAGTCTCTGTCTCTCACTCTTTTTCTCTGACCCTCTTTTTTGTTTTTAACATTTTAATAAAAATGTATTATATATATTTAAGTTGTACAACATGAATGTTTTGGTCTATGTATACATAATGAAATGATGACTCTATCTAAGCCAATTAATGTAGACATAATCTCACATAGTTATCTTTTAATGGAACAGTACCTAAATGTGTTCTCTTAGCAAATTTTCAGTATAAAATATAATATTATGACCTATCGCAGTGGTCCCCAACCTTTTTGGCATCAGGGACTGGTTCCCTGTAAGACAATTTTTCCACAGACCGGGGGCGTGGGGTGGGAGGATGGTTTCAGGATGATTCAAACACATTACATTTACTGTACGCTTTATTTCTATTATTATTATTATATTGTAATAGATAATGAAATAATTATACAACTCACCCCACTATAGAATCAGTGGGATCCCTGAGCTTGTTTTCCTGCAACTAGACAGTCCCATCTGGGGATGATGAGTGACAGTGACACCTGAAGTGTGTTGCCTATGTTTAGCCTACTCTGTAATCTCATTTTGGTTGCTGTTGCTGCAGAAAACCCTGCTTCACAAAGATAGGATGTTGGAAATGGAAGCAGGCTTTCCAGTGCTTTTGTGGCAGTCTCAGGATATTCCACCTTGACTTTAATCCAAAACGTTTGGAGATTTGAAGTTGTCTCGAACATACTTTTAAGGCCACTGTCATTTGCGATCTCAAGCTGTTGATCCTCTTCTAACACAAACGAAGTTGATTCACCTGGCTTATTCACAAATGGGTCATGGATCCATTCCTTCCCAGTTTGGGGGTCTTCTGTGGTTGGGAAGTAATGTTCACACTCTTTGGAAAACTGAGATAGGTGATTATGCATAAGCTGGGAGAAATGAGGCCCTGGCTAAGTCTCTTTCAAAACTCTGCTAATGTTTGAAACATGTCAGAAATTCCAGTGTTCACTCATCACCCCCATAATTCCAGTTGGGCTTTGAATGCAGCCACTTTTTCTGCCAACTTGAACACAGTCATCATTCTCCCCTGAAGTGACATATTGAGTTTATTCAGTTGGTTGAATATGTCACATAACTAAGCAAGTTTTGCGACTGATTCTGTGTCACTGACATTTGCTGCCGGTGATAACTGTTTATCTAAAACAAATCTCTGTAGTGGCTCTCATAATTCAAAAACTCTGGACAGTGGTCTACCTTTAGAAAGCCCTCTCACTTCAGTGTATGGGAAGACGTGTGTTCTCTGCGCCCATCTTCTCACCAAGCTGCACAAACAGACATGAGTTAAGGACATGTATTTAATGTGGTTGATCATTTTAATCACATCCTGCAAAAGTGTTAAGTTCAGGTGACATTTTTCAGCTAGCCAGCAGTTCTCTATAGATGACACATTGCATAGACTCACATTCAGAAGCTACTTCTTTGACTCAAGTAGTAAAAGCAGGAAGCTGTCCAGTCATGGCAGCCACTTCCTCCATGCATATATCAACACAAAATGACCAATTCTGTTTTCCTGCAGCTGTGGTAGTGGTTGGAATAAAAAGTTCACATCCTCCTGCATATCCTCCTGAAAAATATATTGCACAGAAATAACATCGTTTCAGTAGGCCCATCAACTTGGATTGTGTACCATGGTGACTTATGAATCCTCTCTTAACAATTTTGCCTCAATATCCTCTGCTACTTTATCAATTTGTCTATTTATGGTGCTAGGCGAAAGAGGAACATGTACCACTTTTTGAACTGCTGTCTCTCCTAAAAGTTTATGACAAATGTCCTTAGCAGCAGCCAGGATCAACTCTTCACCAATAGTAAAGGGCTTTTTAACTTTAGCAATACAGTTAGCCACTAAGAAGGATGCTCTCAGTGCAGACACATTTGATAAAGTGGTGGCCTTCAATAACGGTTTCTGTTCTTCATGTTCACGTATTCTGTTTTGAAAAACTCCAACATTTTGTCTTTTAATGCAGGGTGCTTGGTCCCCACGTGATGAAGCAGTTTTAAAGGTTTCATGGCTTCATTGGATAGCTAGTCACCACATATTATACAAAGTGGGCTTGGAGAATGCAAATCACCTATTCCAGGGAACCCATAATTTAAGTAGGATTCTTGATACTTTCTTTTAAATGCAGCTTTTTGTTGTTGTTGGCAGTCTAAAAATCTTCCACTTTCCCATCATTGGGTCTTTCCCTCTTTCAAAGAAGCTCTCCAATGACATTTTTTTTTTCACTCATTTTGGCAAGGTTTAGCTTGCGGGCTTACCAAAACTGTGACTGGGAAAGGTGCACAATGCAGGAAAGAGGTGCAGATGGAAATGGTAAATGAAATAATGGATGGGCCACGTATGGACTGAAATAAGTGTCTGATTTTGACTTAAAGACTGCTACTAGATGTAGCTGTACAATTGAAGTACATCAACTCACTTGCCACTATAAATTCTGCCATGAGATGCAGCTTAATAGTCAGTTGCTACTTACTGATAGGGTCTTGATATGAGTCTGCAAGCAATTGACTCGGTGCAGTCAAACCTCCCTGCTAAGGTTAACCTGTATTTGCCACCGCTCCCCATCAACAGCTCAGCTCCACCTCAGATAATCGGGCATTAGATTCTCATAGGGAGCATGCAACCTAGAACCCTTGCATGCACAGTCCATAATAGAATCTAAAGCAGCAGCTGATCTGACAGGAGGAGGAGCTCAGGCTCTAATGTGAGTGATGGGGAGCAGCTGTAAATGCAGATGAAGCTGCTCACCTCTTGCTGTGTGGCCCGGTTCCTACCAGGCCACAGACTGGTATAGGTCTGTGGCTAATGGGTTGGGGACACCTGACCTATAGTCCTCATGCTATAGATCTCCAGACTTATTTATCCTATATAACTGCAACTTTTTACCCTATGACCCCACTAGTTATCTTTTTCTCCCCACCCTGCTTCCACTGCCTCTAGTAACCACAGTTCTAACACGTCCAGCTATTTTTTTTTTTCCTTGTGGGGACAGGGTTGTGTCATGTGCCCAGGCTGGTCTTGAACTCAAACTCATAGCAATCTGCCCATCTCGACCTCTTGAAGTGCTAGGATTACAGGTGTTAGCCACTGCACCTGGCCAATACTATGCTTGCTTTATCTATTCATCCATCAGCAGATGCTTACTTAGGTTCTTTCCATATCTTGACTATTGTGAATAATGCTGCATTAACATGGAAATTCATATATCTTTCAAGGAGGTGATTTAATTTTCTTTGGGTATAAATCCAGAAGAAAGATTGCTGGGCCATATAGTAGTTCTAGTTTTAAGTTTTGAGATTTCTTCATATAGTTTTTCTTAATAGCTTTACCAGTCTATTCCCACCGACAGTGTACAAGGGTTTCACTTTCTTCACACCCTTACCAACACTTGTTATTCTTGTCTTTTTGATAATAACCGTCCTAACAGGTATAAGATGATCTCATTATGATTTTGACTTGCATTTCCCTGATGATTCATGACATTGAGGACCTTTTAATATACCTATTGGCCGTATTTGTGTCTCTTTGGAAAAATATCAGTTCAAATCCTTTGCCCATTTTCATATCAACTTATGATTTGCTATGAAATTGTGTGAGTTTCCTATATATTTTGGACATTAGCCCCCTATCAGATATATGATTCACAAATATTTTCTCCCAATTCATAGGCTGCCTCATCATTTTGTTGTTTCCTTTGAAGTGCAAAAGCTTTTTAGTTTGATGTAGTCCCTCTTGTTTATTTTTGCTTTTGTTACCTGTGCTTTTGGTATCCTATCTAAAAAATTATTGCCAAAGCCAATGTCAAATAACTTTTCCCCTATGCTTTCTTCTAAGAGTTTTACAATTTCAGGTGTTACATAAGGGTCATTAGTGCATTTTCGAATTGATTTTTTGTATGTGATTTAAGATGGGGTCCTGTTTCATTTTTGCGTGTGGATATGCAGTTTTTCCAGCACAATTTATTGAAGCGACTATCATTATCCATTGTGTCTTCTGGATGCTCTTGTTAAAAATTAGTTGGCTGTATGTCCTTGGGTTTGTTTCTGGGCTACCTACTCTGCTCCATTGGTCTATGAATCTGTTTTTATGCCAGTATCATACTCTTTGACTGCTATAGCTGTAAATTATAATTTTGAAATCAGGAAGTGTGATGCTTCCAACTTTGTTTTCCTTCTTAGGATTACTTTAGCTATTCAGAATATTTTGTGGGTTCACAGGAATTTTAGAGTTGCATTTTCTTTTTTTCTTTCTGAGACAGGGTCTCACTCTGTCACCCAGGTTGGAGTGCGGTGGCATGATCATGGCTCACTGCAGCCTTGACCTCCTGGGCTCAGGTGATCCTCCCACCTCAGCCTCCTGGGTAGCTGACACTTGAGGTGTGCCAAAACATCCAGTTATTTGTGTGTGTGTGTGTGTGTGTGTGTGTGTGTGTGTGTGTGTGTGTGTGTGTTTTATTTTTTGCAGAGATGGGGTTTTGCCATGTTGCCCAGCCTGCAGAATTGTTTTATTTTTCTATTTGTGTAAAAATGACGTTGGAACTTCGATAGGGATTGCATTGAATTTGCGTATTTATAATTTATTGTTTTTCCTCTTGCATTCTATCTTGCCTTAATTCCCTCCTACTCTTTTTCTCATTCATTTGATTTCAACCACATAATTATTGCACCTATAAGGTTTTCAAACATAGATGAAACTCTTTTTTGTTTTATGTAACTATGCTAAATCATTGCATGTGTTCGGTTGAAGTCTATTCTTTGTTCTTCAATATAAGAAAAATATAAGAATATGTTAAATTTCAAGCGATTTAAAATTGTTTATCACCTACCTAACAAAGCTTTGGTAACAGAATAAGAATTGTTTATAGTAGGGAGTATGCTGAACTGCTGAAACTGTTTTATATGTTAAGTTACCAGTCTTAACAATTCATCACACAAAGCCTCTGATGGGCTTTCATTTCATAATATTGTTTCTGCTGCAAACATGAACATGTTTGATAAATACAGATTTTTCTTAGGCACTAATGGTTGAAGCTAATATACACACACACAATCATGTACTTGTTAGCATCCCCAAGAAACAGATAAGTAAAATATATTTCAATGTGCTTTTTTTGTATGTTAGTTTCTTTCAGGTAAAAAAAAAAAAAAAAAAAAAAGGTACCTTCTCTGGTTTCTGTCTCCCTCCTCCAGTTCCCTCATACTCATGCAGGCTCATTTTGAAGAATTTGCTATATGAGGCACATTTCATCTTACCTGCATTTTATTTTGTGTTTATCAGCTTTTAATTAAAAAAAAAAATGGACTGGGAGCGGTGGCTCACGCCTGTAATCCCAGCACTTTGGGAGGCCGAGGTGGGTGGATGACCTGAGGTCAGGAGTTTGAGACCAGCCTGGTTAATATGGTGAAACCCTGTCTCTACTAAAAATAGAAAAATTAGCTGGGGTGGGCACCTGTAATCCCAGCTACTCTGGAGGTTGAGGCAGGAGAATCGCTTGAACCCAGGAGGTGGAGATTGCAATGAGCCAAGATCATACCATTGCACTCCAGCTTGGGCAACAAGAGCAAAACTGTGTCTCAAAAAAAAAAAAAAAAAAATGTTTTCCAGAAATAGTACATGTATTTACTATAATTAGCTGATCAATGGGACCTGCTACCCTTATCACTTTCCTAGATTCCATGCCATCGTTCAAATTCCAGTTTATTCCAGAGAAATCACATGAAAGACAGTCAAGAGAGAGGAGAGGATCTAGTTTCTGTAGCCCTTGGCTTCCCCTAATCCTGTGTTGCAGGTTAAATCTTCTGTTCTCCCTCTTGCACTCTAATATCATGTTGCATTAACTCCTAATAAGCCTTTTGTTCCAAAAACCACAAAGTCGTGCAGGTAGAAAGCATGTGTTCATCACCCTACTGCTCTCAATTTTCTGGAATAGTTAAATAATATGCTGATATTTCATATCAATATTTGCATCTAATCACAACCTGAGTTTTAAGGTTGAAAAACTTACTACTGAAAGGTGATCTACTGAGCAGTGACTGATATATAGTCCCTAGATAAAATACAGAATACCCAGTTAAATTATAAATTCAGATAAAAATAATTTTTAGAAGTATTTTTAGTAGATATATAGCCATTGGGACGTACACATACAAAACAAGTATACAAGTGTTTATCTGAAATCCAAATTTAACTGGGCTGCCTGCATCTATAGTTGCTAAATTTGCCACCCTACATTGGCACCAGTTGGGGAATTTTAGAAATGCAGGGTCTTAGGCTTCTTCTCAAATCTAATAATTTAAAATCTGAAATTCAAGAAGAATCAAAGGTGATTAATATACGCATTAAAGTCTGAAAAGCACTAAGAATGCCAGCAGAATATTTGACTTATTTCTCACATATTCATCTTTCTCTCTTCTATGCAAGGAGTGTTGAGTACTAACCAGAGTTAGCATATGCGATACTGTTGACATGCTGCTATAATAGCTGTTTGTCAAATGGATAATTTGTCCACAGAATCTGAAAAATCAATTAAATTTGTATCTACCCTCTTGTACTAATACTATGACTTCCTATGCAAACCTAGCTGACCATTTTGTTTTTTGTCATTGTCTAGTTACTGACTGTATTCTAACTAATCTGCTACTTTGCCCTGTACTAAAGTGATAAAATAATATCAAATACAATTTACTAAATACTATCTATCAAGAATTTCATGATGCTTTACATACATATTTTTCATTTTATTATAACATTGCAAATGAAATATAAATGCCTCCTTTTTATGGTTAAACAATCTGAGGCTCAAACAGGGTAGGAAACTATCTCCCAGTTCCATGGGAGTAAAGTGAATGTCAGGGCTGGCACAAATCTGTTCTTCAGGTTTCCACCACCACACCATTGTGTTAGGTTACACATCATAGAAGCTGGCCTGTAATCACTCCTCCTCTTTCTCCTTGCCTCTTAATTTTTTTTATGGTATTTCATTTAAAAGAAAGTTGGATTAAACTGCTTCTCTTCTTGAATTGCAGTCTTTGCAAAGAATCAGTGCTAACTTTGTTGAAAATTAAAGTATTTTATAAGACTGATATGTTACAATTAAAATAAGTCTGCATAGTTCTAATTAAAATTTCAATGACATCAGTGAAAAAATAAATTGTATATTGTAGGAGTGATTTATTGGCTCTAAAATGCAATTAATTTTGGTGAAAGATATTTCCTCTTTTGTCTGTTTTTCTTTTAGCATAAACTCTCTATTTCATTTTTAGCATAAACCCATATGTGCTTTTATGTTGCTTAGTACAGAGCCTGGAGATAATTGTGCCATCCCTCCCTGGAAGCACTGGCTTAAGAGGGAACAAAGGACAGCAGGGAAAGGTCATACTTGCTCTAAATGAATTGGATCTGAAGATGGAATTTCAGACACTATGCTGACTGTGTAGAGAAAATAATTCTGATACTTTAGGTCATACTCTATAGTTAACAACTTACCACATGCATAACATTAGTATTAGGTGGGCATGAATTTGCTCACTTAATGTGCTGATAGCCCTTGTGTTATTGTTGTCGTTCTAACAATTTAAATAACTTAGTTCAAGTGAAGAATAAGCAAACATCGATGCTTTTCGATAATCTCTCTTCCAATACACAAGGTCCTTTGCTTTAGCTTTGCTTGCAATAGCTCCATGCCTAAACCTAACAGACACCACCAATGTGTGTGTAATTAATTCTTTTTTACATATTTTAGTAGAAAACAAACAGCCTTTTCCCCAGGTTCTTTTACAAGGCTTTATTGTATAAACAGATACTCCTGGTTGGCCATCACCTTGTTACAGGAAAGGGGTTTTGATCCAGACCCCAAGAGAGGGTTCTTAGATCTTGCACAAGAAACAATTCAGGGCAAGTCTGTAAAGTGAGAGCAAGTTTATTAAGAAAGTAGAGGAGTAAAAGAATTTCTACTCCATAGACAAAGCAATCCAGAGGACTGCTGGTTGTCCAGATTTATGGTTATTTCTTGATTATATGCTAAACAAGGGGTGGATTATTCATGCCTCCCCCTTTTAGACCATATAGGGTAACTTCATAACATTGCCATGGCATTTGTAAACTGTTAAGGTGCTTGTCAGTGGGAGTGTAGCAGTGAGGATGACCAGACATCACTCTCGTTGCCATCTTGGTTTTGGTGGATTTTAGCTGGTGGGTTTAGTCTTTATTACCCATATCTGTTTTGACTTCCTATCTCATTCTGTGACTTAGAATGCCGTAACTGTCTGGTAATGCAGCTCAGTAGGTCTTAGCGTTATTTTACTCAGCTCCTATTCAAGATGGAATTGCTCTGGTTCACACACCTCTGACAGCCTGACTAAACTTCTCTTCTCAACCCATAATTTCTACACTTTCTAGCTAAAATCGATTTGCAATTGTGGAGGGAAAAGTAGGCCATTATGTAAAAGTAAAGTTTTGGGTAAATACAGGTTAATAAATTGATGAGAATACAGGAGATCAAGAAAAGTTATGGATATGAAGAATAATTCAGAGGTACTGACCTATAGAAGTCATTTTAAGAGAGGGATGATTTTATTAGTACTTCTTGCCTATGATCCAAATTTTTAACATTGCATGACCTCACTCATCTCAACATTTACCATTTATAGATTCATGTGAGTTAACAAAGATCCATTTACATAAGGGATCAATATTTCCAGTCTGCCTGGGACAGCCCTAGGTTAGCCTGTTGTCCTGGCATAGTTATTAAGAGTATCTCTTTTGCCTGTAAAATTGTTGTGGTTTGGACAAATTATTCTACATTAACTCTAAATTTAAGGATCACAACAATAACTGGATGTATAAAAAGGCACCTTTACATATTTGTTCAAAAGAACCATTTTCACTGCTTTTCTAATTATTCTTAACTGAAATCAGATGCAACACAAGAAATGAAATTTTTGGTGGCTCTTGGGCAAGCTGATATTGACTATTGCTAACTAGACCTGGAGGATATGTCATAGAGAGGGGGCTTAGAGAAGTACCAGAGCAATTGAAAATGGCATTGAAAGAGGAGTTTAGTAAATAAGTATACTGAGGACAAACTTTGCATTTTTAAGAAAAGATTGATTTTACTCAAAATAACATGGAAGATACTTTCCTTTTTCTTGCTTTATCTTTTCTGTTCACTCTTATTCTTCTATTCTTTTCCCCATAGTTTTACTCTTCTTCTTTTCCTCTTTCTCTTCTTTCCTTTTGAAACCATAAACCAAAACTAAAATTCTAAGGCCCCCCAGTCATCTAAATGGACTTCCTCTTCAGCCAGGGCTCTTGAAATTTAACCTGAAAGACTGGTTCAGGCCATGAAGGAAAGTAGGGGGTCAGATAAGCCTTGTTATAACTCTCTGGCATTAACATCAACAGACTTTAGGTCTGATAAGAAACATTTTATACCCTGTTCTCTCTGAGGACTGCTAGCTAAAAGCTTTGCCTGTGTGATGAAACTTTGGTCTCCACGACCTCTTATGGCAACCCAAATGTTCCTTTCTATTGATCCCAGGGCTTTAGGCAAACTCCGCCAATTGTCAACCAGAAAATATTTAAATTTACCCATAGCCTGGTAGCACAACCCTCACCCCACCCCCTGCTTTGGGTTGTCCCTCCTTTCTGGACCAAACCAATGTATTTCTTAATCTACTTTATTGATGTCTCATGACTCCCTAAAATGTATAAAACCAAGCTGCACCCCAACCACCTTGGGCACGTCGTCAGGACTTCCTGAGGCTGTGTCATGGGCACGCATCCTCAACCTTGCCAAAATAAACTTTCTAAATTAACTGAGACCTGTCTCAGGCCTTCTAGGTTTACAAAACTCACACCCCTATAATCAGAATTCAGAACTTATTTCATGTTTAAGGGCTTAATGTTTCTAGCACTCTAGAGGTTTAGCGGGATTTTATGAGTTCTCCTGAGAACAGAACCGCAATCAGTATCTACACTTCCATAAGAAAAGATTTTGCGTTCTAAAGAAATGGACTATGAAAAAAAAATCTATGTAAGTCAACCATCTGTAAGTGGCCTCCTGCCTGTGATATATTAATACCATTTGTATGAAAGAAAGGAAAGGAGAACAATGTCCACATCACTCAAGTAACCTAGGAATATGGTCACATGTGCTTGTTTGTCGTGATACTGATGACATGATTTGGTATATTAATAACATCTAATACCCTTATCAGATAATTTCTATTTCCTGAAGTGAGACACTTCACTTCCCTAAGAAAAATACTTTTACAATCTGCCCTTGTATTTAAGTATTGCCAGATTCTTTGGGTAAAGATAGAACTGGTGAATTTGACAACTTAGGAATGCTAAGCCATATGTTTATAAGGAAGACAGATAAATGTATTAGAATGGATTTGCTTATTTAATATCTCCTACTAGATTGGAACTCTGTAATGGTGTAGACTAAATACATCTTGATTACCTCCTTAAAGAGTGTTTAACATTGTGCATGGTACCTAATATGTGCTGAATAAACTTTCATTGAATGAGTACATAAATCATTTTAAAAGAATAACATGGAAAGAGGAAATATATTGATAAAATAATCCTAATCGTGCCAAGTAAGAAACATAAGGAAACTAAATTGGATGGATAGTGATATTTTCTTTTCTCTAAAATAATATAAGGTGATAGAATTTACCTTTGGATAATTTTGTTAGGATGATTTTTGTATTTGTTTTATTATATATTTTCTCATTCATTGTAATCTTTATATTTATCCATAGTTTTCAAGTGTGAGTATCTATTGAAATCACAAACAATTTTAACAATCATAAAATATTAGGTCTAGCATTTTTTTATTATATGAGTCATGTCTGTTTTATCCGTGCAGTACTCGGATTAAGCCCTATGTTCATAACCCTAAAAAAATTGAAGTCAAATAATCAGGATGTTTTTATTTAGGTTATAATATATGCTTAGCAATTTACTAGATTGTATCAGTTAAAATTGTATTTGTTTATGAACCAAGGAGAACCTCCAAAAATAGATCCTTAAGTAAAGTGAAAGTTTACTCCTCTGTCATGGAAAAGAAATAAATAAGTAGACAGCCAATGGCTACTGTCAGGGAAGCAGGCTTCTTCTATCTTATTGCTCCATTTATAAGGTCTCCAAATAGTTCAACATGGATGCTACAGTTTCAGACAATCAATGATATTCTAAATAGTTTATGGAAGAATATTTATTGAAAAAATTCCTTTTATTTTAAGGAATTTTCCTGGAAAAATGTTATAATTTTTCCATAATTACCCTATTGGCCAGTACTTAATCATATGGTTACAACTTGTTACAAGAGATATTAAGAAATATTTTATATTAGAGGCAGTGCATCCAGCTAAAATCCAGTTTGTCTATTGAAAGATACTGAAATGATATTAAAACAGTTTATTTCATATGAGATGTGGTGGAAAGAAACAAAATAAAAGCAGCAATTCCTAATCTTATGGAGAACCTCAAGTGTATTGACTGTGATTTAGGATTCAACCAGAAAACACAAGGATTAAACCTTGTGATAGAAAATATAGGGGACCTAGATATTCATGAAGGAAAAGAGCAACCTGGATAGAAACAGAAAACATAACACAGGCAAAGAATACAAATTCATTGAATGAATTAACAGAAAATTGAGAGAGTAAATGAACATTCAATTTTGTTGTTTGTTTTGAGAACAGCTCAGAGTCCCACAATATGGGAGGGAGCTACTTTAACATTTATAACTTAACATTATAATTTCAAATACTACTGCATTATACTTTGGGGGGCTTTGTGCAACTATATATATCCATTTTCATTAATAAACATATTTTTTGAAGTTTGTACTCCTATCTCTCTCAAAAGGGATAGAGGTAGAATATTCCTAGTATCTTAGAGACATTATGATCCATCAGCTAATGAAACATATCCAGGTTGTGCAAAATCCTTCTTTCCCTAAGTGCAACAACATTTCCAAAGCTTATAAGTATTTCTACTTAGACAAGGCCAACCTCTCACTATGCAGAAAGATAATAATGAAGAAATAACTTTAAAAACAACACTCATTAATCTTTGTGCTGTGTCCTGAGGGAGGTAACTACTACATAAATTATACATTACATGCAAGGAGAGAGCTCACAAAATAGAGGTATTAGAAGCAAAATTGGGACAGGAAAGCTTCTTTGTCCTTTAGTCTTTAGCCATTTTTTAAGGAAGGAAGGAAGACTATAAGTGTTTCACTAGATAAACAGCAAATGCAGAGATTGCAAAAATGAGACACTGCATCTAGTGTTTTTCATTTTGAAAATGTCTGCAATTGCTTAAGAATTCCCCTAGGTAACCATCTATGCTTCTTTATGTTGATGACATTATTCTTTACAGATGACTGACGATTACTGCTATTTAAAGTATCAAGCACTGACTTTCCTTTCGGAACTTTGGAGTGATTTAAGAGATTTCTTTGAGTATTAAGAAAAAACTTATTTTTGCAGGGAGGTGAAAATTAAAGGTCTGAAATACCTGTTTGGGATTGCATTGCTGGAGGGCAAACATCTAGCTGGAAATTTATTCTCCTTGGTTAGGGTTCTATGTTCGTTCCACCAATTTTAAAATGTGTTTTGTACAGCATTATCTATAAATGGTGCTGACCCTGTAAAGGATAAATGCTAACATAATGGAAAAAATAGAAGAAAAATTGAATTCTCAGTTGCTAGAGACTAAAGTGCTTCAAAATAATCACTGAGCCTCTTTCAGAAACTTCAGCCTGCAGAAATAAAGTGGCTTATCCACAACCATTGCGTGTGAGTGGGAGGGAGCAGGGCCAATGCTCACTCTGTGTTTTCCTTTTAAGAATGATAGGGCCTGGATCTGTTTAAGAAGAAACTGATAAGATAATCAAAGTCATCACCAGAGGCATTGCTTTTGCATTTCATAGAAGCAGATTTTGAATGGGCTAGAAGCAGGTGATTCTGTCTTCTGCTGTTTCAGTTCTGAAGTCTTTTCTGTCTCATCTTCACTCTGCTTTTATATTTTTGCTTCTGACTATATTGTATTACAAATAATGTAGAGTCAACATATAAACCAGTTTTATGACTAGAATGCCATCACACATAAAATAAGAGATACTCATGAACAATCAAGCTTATGACACCCATTGTTATGTTATTTTTGTGACCATCTTATTCTGTAACACCTTATTTTAGCTACACAGTGCTGTTTTAATGTACCTCTTTCTGCCACAAGCATCCTCGTATTCCACTATCCTCCCCTACTCTATTCTTATTATTATAGTCTTATTTATATTTTCACTTGCTCTAAAAAACATTGTTTCACATGTTTTGTGAAACATGTTATAAAATACATGTATGTTTATCGAATGTGACATTCTTAAGGGAAGGTACCTTTTTGAATCCATATTTTTAAAATTAACTCATCTGAATTCTGATCAATAATATGTTTAAACATCTTGTGTCTTGTATTTATCTTTTCAAATTATCGTTTATTTTCATGTACTACATAGACAGATGTTACCATAAAATCACATATAAAATCTGTTTTTATTATTATGGAATAAATCTCTTAACATCATCAGAAATATAGTTCCATTGGTTAAACAATTTTGCCCGCTTGCAACAAATAATGGCAAGTTAAATGTCAATGTTCCAAAAATTAAAATATCCATATTAGATCTTCATCTGTTTTATTTGTTCATTTTCAAATCAATTTGCTTATTATTCTGCACACCTAAAAATGTTCATTGGGAAAACACAAGGTAGTTTTAAAATATAATTCATATAGATTTTTAAAAATTTGTGATTTAAAACATGCTTTTTGAAAATATATATTTGTGGAAATAAATGCATGTACATATCACACATCTCAAATTTTTCTTTGCCTCTTTCCAACTGAGAGTGTGTGGTTAAAAAGAATAGAAGATGGGCTGGGCACGGTGGCTCACGCCTGTAATCCCAGCACTTTGGGAGGCCGAGGAGGGCGGATCACGAGGTCAGGAGATCGAGACCATCTTGGCTAACACGGTGAAACCCCGTTTCTACTAAAAATACAAAAAAAAAATTAGCCAGGCGCGTTGGCGGGCGCCTGTAGTCCCAGCTACTCGGGAGGCTGAGGCAGGAGAATAGCGTGAACCCAGGAGGCGGAGCTTGCAGTGAGCTGAGATCGCGCCACTGCACTCCAGCCTGGGAGACAGAGCGAGACTCCGTCTCAAAAAAAAAAAAAAAAAAAAGAATAGAAGATGAAAGAGAGAAAAATTGACAGTACAGATCATGTTTTCAGTATTAATATAGTATACAACCTATCAGTTAACCGGATTTTTAAAAATCTAATGTCCCTCCATGTTTTGTTTTTTGGGACAAGAGAATAAGATAAAACACTAAAATAATCTATATTAAGAAACAATTTATTTTCTATAGGAAAACCCTACAACAACAAAATGTAAAAAAAAAAGCAAAAATTATATTACCTATTGCCAATTACTTATGAAAATGTGATTTCTGGGTAGCTGAATGGGAAATGATGGATAATTCAAAGCTATATCTTTATGTTCTGTTCCAAAAAGATAAAATATATACTTAAAAAATCATCATAAATTACTGCCTTAATCACAATTCGGTAGCAGTTCAGTAAAATGAATTATTATCTTAGATTATCCACAACTGGGGAAGTATGAATACTGGTTCTTACCTCCTCCTTTCAACAGGTTGCACACATATTCATGCTCAGAATAAAACATTGCCATAGGGCTCCATTTAATCTGAAGAACATAATGTAAAAAAAATCTGAATTGTTGGTTGTGTAAGTGAGAAAGCAACAGGAGCTAATACTAAGTACCATGCATGATTTATTATTAAAAATAGTTCATCTGATTCTCATAAAATTTCCACAAATGTTTATTAATTGGATACCATTATAATTACTTTGCATATATGAGTACTTAAAATTCAAGTAAATTAAATAACTTGCCCAAAGTTAATAGCTGTAAGAGATGGGAACCCAGCAAGTCCCTACATTTGTTTGTGCAGGTTTTAACATGTACTGGTGTGTTGTGTTACGTGGATGGTTAGCTCCATTCAACCCATACTCCTCTTCCTAAGCTGGACTCTTTTGGTAGTGCCTTCACTCCAGGGGAATGTCTTTGCCTAGTTTGCACAAAGACAATCTGGACCCAGGCTTGAACATTAATATGTATGATTCCAAAATTAATTTATGATACTAATCATGTATTTTGACATACCAAGTAAACAGGATTGAGTTGCTTTTCCAAGTATTTGTGGATATTTTAGAAGTCATATTCTCAAATGATTTATTTAGTAAAATGTCTTGAATTACCCCATCTCAGATAAAAGAGAACAGGACTGTTAAAAAGAGAGACTTACATGGAATGTTCCTCAAAAGTCAGAAAACTCCATCTATTCTTGATGTAGAGAAAATTGTCAGTGCTCCAGGAAAAAAAAGGCCTCAGAGTGAGGTATCAACTAAGGAAGTTTTGCATCACTAAGAGGCAGCAGAGACAGAGAAGGCCAAAAGTAGTATATAACAAGAAATAGCAAAATTTTGGAAGAAGAAAGCAGGTGGAACTGTACCAACTGATTTAGCAAAACACAGGAGCTAAAACCTAAGTGGACTTGGGGAAGCCAATAAAAGCTACTAGACTGCTGAAGAGTTATAGGAGACATACCTTACCCCTCAAGAAAATCAGATCTCTAGACACCTTCCCAGAATCCATGCCATCCAATAACTGTGTCTTCTTCAATGCCAGCAGAATTTTATTGTCTGAAGTCCTGGGCTCAAGGACACTGAGTTGAGCTGTGCTTCTGAATGAAGCATCTTGGGAACAGGAGAATTCACTTTATGGCAACAAGAGTGAGATACCCAAAACTCTTGCCTGCTTGGGTTTCCTATTGCTGGCTGCTAGATTTATCACTCCTGATCTCATTTTCTCAACCACTGCAGAAGCTTAGAGGATTTCTCTGTGGAGAGACTGAACTAAAGTCCCACCAATACTAACATTCAATGGTTTTCAACAAAACGGCCAAGTCCCTACTTTGTCATCCTGTGTTGATATCTATCAATGGAGAAGGCTCATCCTACAGAGAGAGTCCAATCACTTTCTTTACAGTTCTGTTCTTTAAATGTAAATGTTTAAACAGAGATTATCAGATATCTGGATGTAACTCGTGTGGTGTACACCGAGGATTAACTACTCAAAATTCATTCAATCTTCATTTCCCTTCCGTTTGTATAATGTAGAGGTTTTCCAGGATCCCTTGCAGCTCAGGTCATGTGATCCTATTTTAGTCAGAATTTTCTGGATAAGCCTTCTTGAACTTTTTTTTTTCTCAGCCAATATCTCCTTCAGTACAATAACTCCAACCTTTTTATTTTTTTCTGTCTTCTTGCTCATAATGTAGACATAATATCTGTAGGTTCTGCAGCTATCACGAGACTGTGGGAAGGAAGCCAAATAATAAGGTGGCTCAGAAGTATAACAAAGGAGTTTGGTATCTTCATTACATTTTGAGTAACTGCAATTGCCCTTGCTTTTTGTTAAGGTGAGGATAGAGGGTGGTATATTTTTAAGATAGTATTGGCATGATAGATTTTTTTTCCCAATATTTCATTATAAAAGTTTAAACATACAGCCAATTAAAAAAAATTTACAGTGACCGTGCACATCAACCTCCTGGATTTTATCATTCATACTTTATTATACTTGATTTATCACACATCTAGCCATTCCTCTAGCCATCTAATTTTTGATGCATTTTAAAGCTACTTGCAGATCTCAGTACATGAGATCTCAATATTAATTTACAGATTTTTTTTGCCTTTGATGTAAAATTTACATAAAAGAATATGGCTAAATCTTGTGTATTTGCTGAGTTTAAATATACATCTGTGTAACCAAAATCTCTATGAATTTGTAAAATCTGAGTATCACCCTAGACATTTCCCACAAGCCCCTTTCCAGTAAATCTCTGTTGACCCTCTTTCCACCAGAGACTAGCTCTTCTGAGTTTTTCCAGAAATTAGTTTCTCCAGCCTAGAATTTTATATAATTGGCCAGTACACATATGTACTCTTTTGTAGATGGCTTTAATTTAACTTAATACAGTTTGCATTTCTGGCCGGGCATGGTGGCTCACACCTGTAATCCCTGCACTTTGGGAGGCTGATGAAGGAGGATCACTTGAGCTCACCAGTTCAGGACCATCCTGGCCAACATGGTGAAACCTTGTCTCTACAACAAATACAAAAAATTAGCTGGACATGGTGGTATGTGCCTGTAGTCTCAGCTACTCGGTAGGCTGTGGGAGGATGGCTTGAGCCCGAGAGATGGAGGTTACAGTGAGCTAAGATCATACCACTACACTCCAGCCTGGCCAATAGAGCCAGGCTTTGTCTCAAAAACAAAAAAAAGGAAAAAAATATATAAATTTACATAAATATATATGTTTGTGAATATATAGACACACACATAAATGTATATATACACATACATACATAAATTACATGTATATATATAGTTTGTATTTCTCTGATGATTAATGATGTTAAGCACATTTTCATGTGCTTATTGTTACTATAGATTCTTTTATCTAGTGTTCAATATTTCCCACTTTTATTGAATTTTTCTTTTTTAATATTAATTTGTATGAGTTATTTATATATCCTGGATACAAGTCCTTCATCAGATACATATTTTCTGAACATTTTTTTCAGGTTTGTGACTTCCCTATTTTTCATAATGATGTCTTTTGATAAGCAGAAGTTTTTACTTTTGATAAAGTATAACCTGCAGAATTTTTCTTTATAATTTTTTAAAATACTCTAAGAAATGTTTACGTACCCCCTACTTATGAATATATGCTTTAATATTTTCCTTCACACACTTTATGATTTTGGCTTTTATGTTTAAATCTATAATACATCCCACAAAAATCTTTGTGTATTAAATGAGGTAGGAATTAAAGTTTATTTTCTTATTATTGGTAGCCAGTTATTCTAGAACTCGTTGTGGAAAAGACTCTACTTTTCCCAATGGATTGATTTGGCTCTTTAGGTAAAATACCAAATAACTGTAAAAGTATGGGTCTATTTTTGAGCTTTCCAGTCTGCTCCAAGATCTTCTTGCCAATCAGTTCACCAGTGTGTACACTGTCTTTACATGATGAATTTATAGGAAGTTTTGATATCAAGTAGTATAAGCCATTCAACATTTTTTCCCTTTTTTCAAAATTCCTTTAGATAGTCTAGGTTATTTGCACCTTGTATAAATTTTAAAAATTGCTGGTCAGTTTCTACTAAAAGTCCTGTTTGTAATATAATTGATAGTCTGTTGAATATTTAGAGACAGTTTGTAGAGAATTGTCATTTAAAAAAATAGTTTTCTAAGCCATGAATAAGGTATATTTCTCCATATACTTAAGTCTCAGTTAATTTTCTCAGCAATAGTTTGTAGTTAATGTAGAATTCTGGTAAATTTTATATTTTATTTAAAAAATTATATATTTTATAGATTCTATCGTAATTTGAATTTTTAAATATATATTTTTTATTTTTTTATTGCCAGCATACAAATATACAATTGTGTTTTTTGGCATGTCATCCTTATACACCGGGACTCTTGAAAGAACTCGTCCACAGTGGGCTCTGAACTTCCCCACACGTTTACGTTGAGTTTACCAAGAATACAAGACTCTGACCATTCTCTGTCTCATCCATTTCTTAGCATTACATTTGCAGCAAGCTGCTGTTGTCATGAGTAATAAATTCTTTGTCTGTGACCCAGGAGTCTTGGGCCTTCTGCCAAAGAGAAGAAAAAAGTGACAGACTAACTTGTTAGCTTGTAAGTAGAATAAAATCCAAGACCCTTCACAGTTGTTGGCAACTCCATTGCGAAACTCCCTTATTAATTGTAACAGTTGTTTTTTAGATTCCTTGGGATTTTCTATATAAACAGTCATGCCATCTGATAGTTTATTTTTTCACATTTATTGCTATTTAAAATTGACAAAATCGGGTGTACTTACTGTGCACAACATGATCAAAACAAGTGTTAATGAGGATGTGGAGAAAGGGAAACTCTAGTAAAGATTTAATTCTTCCTTTCAAATCTCTAAGATTTTACTTTATTTTATTGTGATACCAATAGCTAGACCTTTAGTAAAATGTTCAATAGAAATGGCTAGAGTAAAAAACCTTTGCTTTTTCCCAATCCTAGATAAAAATCATTCAATATTTAGCTATTAAGCATGATGCCAGAAGTAGGTGTTTTTGAACATGCCCTTTACTAGAATGAAGGTGTTTCCTTCTCTTCCTAGTTTGGTGACAGTTTTGACTATGAATAGTTATAGAATTAAAAAGATTGTCTAAAAGTCATAATTATCATATATTCTTTCTCCTTTATTCTATAAGTATAATGGATTATGTTTGAATATTCAGTGTGTCTCCTAATTTGTCTTCTTGGAATAAGCCTTAACTGTCATAGTATATTGCTTTTTTAATTATTATTCCACTGTATATTGTTCTTAACTAGCCACTTTGGCCCTACATATGAAAAGATACTGGCAAACTATTATCTAATATAAATCGGTCTTTGGCTCAGGGTGGCAGCATTATACCGTGGTTTAAAACTTGGGCACTAAAGTTAGGCTACATAGTTTCAAAAATGCTTCTAGCATTAATTAATATTAATTTTCACCCTTTGAGAAGTTATTTAACCAGCCTTAGTTTAACCATCTCTGAAATTGTTATTGGGAACAATAACAGTATTATTGTCATACAACTGTGAGAACCAAGTGGAAAAATATGAATAAATAGCTGATAAATGAGAACTTATCATTATTTGAGCAACATGTATTAAACATCTGACCTGATTGTTGCAACTGGAATAATCAGGTCAAGTCAGGTACCTTAGTACATGAAATAATTACTATCTTATTACCTAAATGAACTGATTGTTTAGTAAAACAGAATCAGTTGTAAATGTTTGATTCAGTTTCTGTGAAGTTTCAGCTTGATATTATGTAATATTGAAATTTTGGTAGTTTACTTTTTAAAAAGTGAAAAACTAGCTTTTTTACATTTTTCACCAGATGTTCTTTTACCAGAAAGAAGGCAAGAGCCTGGGAAAAATTTCCTCTGTCCTTTCATGTTTCTAGAGTAAATATGAGAAGAACCTGGTTAAAACAAAACACCTCAAGGGTAGAGGATGTGGGCTTTAAAATAATAAGGCTGAGACAAAGAGAGACTATAGAGGGAAAAAAAATAATGTCTAGTGCTAGAAAGTAGAATAGAAATAGACTTAGGAATATGCCTCCTTACTTTGCTCTTCCTTCTGATACACTGAAGATAGCCCACTCCCTGCAATTTTAAGATACTTTCTTAAGATACTTTTGTCAGGAAACTTTAAAGTAAATGGAGATAGGAACTGGCTCTGGGAGAAATACAAATGATCAATAAAATCGTGAAATGATTCCCAGCCGAACTAATAACCCATGGGATATGAATTAAAATAGCCATTCAATAACTTGGGTGTTGGTCAGAAGACAATAATTTTAAAGTGCATTGTGTTTGATTTGTTATTTTAAACCAACAAATAGCTCTCTCTACATTCTATGACATGAACGATTCAGATTCCTTACTTTGAAAAATCCTTAAAAATAAAATCACACCAATAAAAACACCATTGTATCAGTAATCTCGAGGTACTATTTTGGTCTGATGTAGTTACCTGGGGATCTATTTCTTATAATCATTTTAAAGAAAAGCTATTATTCAATAGAGTTAGTATTTTTCATAAAAGTATTACGGAGTAGATGAAGGTTGACAATTTTATGCTTAAGAAAAATGTTTCCACAATACAACATAATTTGGAAAAAGATAGCATGTGAAAAAAAGTCTCGAATTTATCTTTTTGCCCTATGCTTACTTTTCCATGCTTGTTCCTTTGTTCACTTGTAATATACTAGCTGCTTCTAGGTGAAATGTAATAGCTTTTGAATAGTAATAACCAAATAAACTTAGAACTTAGCTTGAGTTATGAAAGGTACATATAGTTGGTTTTGAGGAGGAAAGGAAAGACTCATGTAGACAAAACCCAGTTAGCCTCCTGGAAATTAGGCCAAAGCAATGGGAACAACCTGAAATAACAGCATGACATCGAGTGCAATGAATAGATGAAAAGGAGCTTGAGGCTTAAAAAATAATCGTTTATAGCTTCCCTGCTTTCATGTTGGTGTTTTGGTTCATTACTTAGAAAATAAAGATACAAAGACCTAGAGATTTAGATCATAATTAGAAAAGAGTCACTGGCTTTCAGGGACATTTGTTAGGAGAAAGAAATCTTTTTCTCACAATAATCCTGGAATTTAGTTCAGATGCTCCATATCCAAACTGGATGGATGTTGTGTGAAATCAGTCAGTTTGTAAGTCTGAATCTATCCACCTGGCACTAGCAAATCAAAGCAAGCATTACGCTGTGATCTACAACTTAGACACCAAACATGGTTAAATGTCCTAAAAGATATATGACATTGTGACCCGAAAATTCCAGGGAAGCACAGTGGTAGCTGATGTAGATTTTAGACTCAGGTTTAGAATCATATAGTTCATAAGAGACTGGTCATAGGTTTTATGGCTAAACATTGTCTTTAGCATGGATATTTCTCTTTAAATTGTGTTTGAATAAATTATTATCTTAAATTTTTATATTATATAATTTTAACAATAAAAATAAAATTTTAAAACTGAAAATGAAAGTCGAGAAATTATCCTTAGCATGAATACAATGTTCAGATATTCATGGGATTGCAAAAAATTCACTCTAAGTTGTGTTCTGTCAAGCAAATGTTGGGGGCCTAAAACAACCACTTTCAAAGTAGTTTTATAACTATTTAGGTTTTAATTATATTTTACTATGACCTCAAACTAAGAGTGACAAGAAAAGAGATTAAAATAAATGCCCACTATTTGTCAGATACAGTGCAAAACACTTTAAAAGTACTAGTTGATTTCATTCTTCAAGATAAACCTGCACATCTTCCATATCTTCGTTTGAGAAATGAGAAAAAAATATTTTTGAGCAAATAAGTAGCCCAAGGTCATAATTCCACAGTGCACATTCTTTGCAGTGGGACATGAAAGGTGACATGGAAAATCTGCTTTTCACTATTCTCTGTGTCAAGTCATTTTGTTTTTGACTTGAAGTATGCCTTGCTTAGACAAGGCCAGTCTTTAATAACCAGAAAGGCATTTTCTATTCTGTCTTTTTCAAAACCTTGTTTGAAATTTTTCCTTAGAAAGTATACCTGATTACATTAATGGAAAAAATTAAAAAAGAAAAAACAAAGACAAAACAAACTAACAAATTATCCGTATACTTGGAATTATGTATCATGGGTGTTATAAATTACATGTTATTTAGTACAATGAATTGTAATGCTGTCTGAAGTAATTCATAGCATCCGGACGGGGACCATGAATTAGTATAATTCTTTCCCATTGATTCTTTCCTATTCACACCCACTACACTATGTATACATTGAGAAAATAATGGTGAAGCCATAAAATATTAAAACATTTGGCCTGGCTTGAAGTGCACACAGGAGCTAGCTATTAGAATGGTGTAGTTTTAAGGTTTTTTAAATGCCCACCTGTAGCCAAATACCCCCTTTGTAAAATGTATTATTGCCTTCATCTCTTGAGTGTTCAGATGACTATAAAAATACATGCAGACATTACACTTGGGAAAACACTATTGTGGAGTATAGATTCAGGGAAGATAAAAATGAAGAGGAAGAAGAAAAAAGGGAAGAGGAGGCAGAAGCAGTAGCAAAAAACATTTAATTCAAATCTGTGAAATTTTATTTAAAGCCAAGTACAGTGACAGTTGGTGATTGCAAGAAAAGTGACATAAAATAAAGACAGCATTTTACCACTGAGAACTCCTCAGTTTTAACTCAAACCTGAGGGTAAAATAGAAGAAAGAAACTTTGGTTGAAATCTAGATTTGGTACTTACTTGCTCTGTGACTTTCCTCAGGTTACATAACCTTCCTGAGCCGCAGGTTCGCTGGTCCGTTTTTCCCCATATAAATTGAAGAGAATATAGGCTACCTCACAGATGTTCTGGTGCAACTAAATGAGAGAGCATACGTAAAACACCTAGCAAATCCGTGGACATCAATAAATATTTATTTCTTCCAATAAAAGTTTTAAATAGATGTCCGGTTCAGACAGCAATTACTCTAGTTTGTCGTCTTTGAAAACATGGGCCACTGTTTTGTGTTTACTGTTAGTATGTTTTAAACACTTGAACAGTTCTTCCCTGCATATTTTCAAAACAGGATCAGACTTTCTTGCAGATTCATGGAGGATAAAACACAAACAAAAATACATTTAAATGTGTGTCAGCCAACTTTTTAACTCTATCAGTGTGAACAGTCTACACTGTTATATCCTGTCTCCTAACTGTATTTATTTAATTGAAATAAGATTTTGGGCTGTTTTATTTTTAGCAAAGTGAGAGTATTGGATCAAGCTCTCTAAAAAAATATATATATATATTTCTGGGAGTGTATCTGACCCATTTCCAAGTGTTCTAAGAAACTTATCTGGAGAAAGAAAGGCTTCTTAGTTCTCAGTCCCACCAGGATCCCAAAGATCCACATAATTCTTGAGGACTCATATTAACAGTTTTCTTAATGTCTGATGCAGCAAGATATTAAGTATTCCCTAAAAATTCCCACACCAGGCAGGCTTCGAAGCATTGCATTGAGCAGGTCAGGGGTAGTATGCCATAATCAATGACTTCCAAATTCAAGCAGAAAACTATTATTAACTGACACAGCCACTTTAGTAATTAAATTGTTGGAATCTTATGACATTACTTTTGGCATTCCAATGAGATAGAACAAACTTGATACAGATACATCCCCTTTCATTTCTAATTTGATAAGAAGGTAGACTAAGACATATTTTCTAAAAAACAAATTATTAGAGTAGCTTTGCATTTTAAAATAATCTCACTGTATTAAAATTTTCCTGCATTAATTATTATCTGGTAAGTGCTTGGATGAAATCATAAAAATATATTTTAGAGATGATTGCTTAGTCGATTTTATTTCCTTTTAATTGTGCACGTTATTCAGGCTTTCCTGGATGGTTGTGATTTAATATTTCAAAATGGCACAACACAGCATGACTATTTATCTAAGAATTTCAAGTAGTCATTGACATTCAATCCAACACCCTGAATTTGGGAGCACTTCCATATAAGTTGCATAAAAAGATTATCCTTGAACCTCATCATGGGGACTTAATTAGAAAGTTAGGTACAATTATAATAAAAAACTGTTACCCAAAAATCAAAACAAAATAAACTACTCTACTAAAGTTAACTTGTACAATTAGCTAATTAATACATTAAGCATTATCTGTAAATAGTGCAAAAAACAGCATGGAAATAAATATTCTAATAGTTGGACTCTTTAGCGGAAGTTTAGTAGAATAGGGACAATGCCAGAAAGACTCTAGCATTAGAGCATTGTCTCTAGGTTCACAAAGAATTTGATATTAGAGACCATTTTATATCATTTACTAATTTGTTTATACAAATTTTAATTAATATGCATAGATACATATTTAAATAATATGTAATATAATTAATACATAATAGTATAATTAATATATATTTCAATTAATAAGTAGATTTTATTAATTTGCTGTACACAGTTCTTTAACATACCAAGCTTGTAGTACAGTGAGAGGTTAGCGTTAACTTGTCTGAAACTAATGCCAACAAGCTGGACTCCTATAGTGGGAAATGACCTACAAATCTCCATGCAAATTTGCTATGGATGAGTGCTTAGGTTATCAATCCTAGTGGTCAGCTGAGATAGACAGGTTCATAATTTGTCAGAGTGGTAAAAGCCAGGCTTAATCCCTAGCCCATTCACACTATGGGGGTGGGGAGCTGTCTCCTCCTCCACTACAGACACTGAAAAGATGAATTATTTCTGGATCACATAATGGTTGAATTTTTAGAATGTTATTAACCATATACAGGGTCTTTGCTTCCCTGAGCATAAAATTCTGAACTCTATTTTATATGGCCTATTTTCTGGAATCCAATCTTCAATACTGCTAGATATTGGTCCACTATCCCAGAAAATGAGAAACAACAAGATAAACAGGTACCTGCTCTTCCCTGCATAAATTGCCCATACACACACGCACACACAAAAATGCTACTCTAAAATTAATATTATAATTAGTTCTTATTTGCTCTATCTCCAGTCTTTCTCAAGAAGATATTTTTTTGTGATTGTCATGCAGTCTTGTGATCTTAGTATTTGATCTGTATCTACATCTACATTGATATCTATATATGTCATTGCATGTATCTCTTATATTTTTATCAATGTAAGTGTATGTCTTCTTATAAGTCTCTACATCAATTTCCATACCATCTTTATTTGCATGAGAATATAGGCCCTACTTAGTGAATTTCATGAGTCTTATCGCGTAATATTGTTAACCCACCCTTTCACACAATGTCCCTTATAGAGGTTTTTGCAAAACTAATTTCTAACTTGAGGTGGTGCATATTATACTGTGAGTTGATTCCCTTTACTCTTATGTGCAATACATAAGTCCTGGGTCTTTGGGTCAGCTCATTAAAGCACTCTTTGTTTTTAACTCAAGATGTTATACTCAAATTGTCTCTCACAGAAAAAAATAGTATTGAAAATTGTAAAATGCCCATCAGAGCTTTAGTACTTCTTTTTTCATTGCTGTGTCTTTATAAACATATATTATCTTTTTTAGATATAAAAGTTATATCCAATTATCTTCCTTTGACCAGAATTGATAGTAATGGAAAAATGGATTCTGTGCATCTCAAAAAAAAAAAATACCTAGATGAGGAAATCAGGCCAAGGTCAAAAATTTATAGAGAGGGAAAGTGGACAAAATCTAGTGAACTGTCACAGGGAGTTGGGGGAGTTATTTTTTAAAAGGCACAAGAAATAAGTAATGTGTTTTCAACTTGTTCATATACTCTGCCTTGTAACAACCCCTGTCATCTCACTTTTTTACTTGGACTTCTTTAATTTTGAATCTTTACTGAACTCAGTGCAAACATGACCCATATGTCAATAATGCTGTATGTTTTAGACTGGATAGAAGGAGCTCTGATTATTGTATAATGTTATTAGCAATAATGTATATTTGTGTTGTACTTTAGCCTTTCTAAAACTTCAATTTTCATTATTGTATTATCATCATCATCAAGAAATACATTGACAATGAATTCTTATCCTTTTTTAAAGATATTAAAAACTAGGTTTAGCAATGATAAAAGGCAGACAACCTATTGTGCCTTATTTTTCCAGTCCCTAGACAGTTATAATGGATCCAGCCTTTGAATAACATTTGTGTCCAGATGATAATTTACAGTTCAGAGGTCAAATGTTATTTCACAAGAATAAATGAGGTGTATGTTTCTGTGAAATAACATGAATTTTTTGAAAATGTACTTATCTCACGAATTACAAGTTTTATAGTGTTCCATATGGTTAAGAGAACTGATTAAATCGAGGACTGTAGAAATATATTTTAATGGAACACTTTATTCTAATGTTTTCGCTGTTTCTATTTGCTTACAAATGGCATTTCTGAAATGATAGATTAATATTTTAAAAATCTTTTGAAAATAGAAACATGATTAAAACCTCTACTTTGGCCATGAGATTTTATCATTTTCATATATGTGTGTATATGGATGTATATATATGCACACACGTACACACATTTTTAATCCTATATAACAAATATACTGGGTAAGAAATTTAGCTATTCATGTGCCCATGTAGTTTTTCTGCCTGTTATTTTACCACTTCTGGAAATCATGTAACATATTAAAGTAAAACACAACTCTGTCCTGTCCTAAGAACTTTTCTTCTTTGCTAACTTACTTTTAGATAATTACCTATGACTTCTGAGTACTTCAGCTATAAGTTCTGTTTTTCAGGAGACACTTTTGATTCTTGTTTTGTCTCTGGAAGGGGCCTGAAGTCTGGGAGGTGTAAACTGAGGCTACATCCTACTGTACTTTGTTGATAAGGAGCTCTAAAGGACTTCTACTAAGCTTCATAAAATTGAAACATTAGTTAAACAGAACAAACAACTTTTAACTGCCACATGGTGACAATTCATTTTTTAAAAAGGGACAACATAGCTATTTCAACACCTTTAAAAAAAATAGAGAAAAACTACAGGCATACTTTGAAACCTGTAAAGGTATGATGGCCTAGCAATTATTGTGAAGATTTTAAAGCTATTGACACTTTTCCCAAAATGGATATTGGATAAGAAACAGAGTCTTCAAGTATCATATTCTTTAATGTATTTCCATTTTCTTCTTCACTGAGAATTAACAGAGTACTTTGATGTATATCCTCAAGGCTTCTTGATTGTAATAGGAGAATAAATATTTTGAAGAGTGAGAAACAACTAAAAATTTCTGATTTGTCATACACTAAAAAAAAGTTTTTTAAATGATTTTCATATTTAAAATTGCCATTATCCTTTAACATGACCTGAATAAATGCATCGAGAGATATTTGATTATATGCTTTGAACTTTTCTTCCTACTGGAGTTTTTGTTCCTTACTTTTGCGTGCAAAAACAAAAACAAAAACAGAGGCAAAAATCTGTCTGGCATGGCACTCAGCTCATATATGTTTTTTTCAGTAGCTAGAAAACACTTCCTGCAATGTAGCTGAACTCAAAAGAGTAGAAAAAAATCTTTGTACCATAATAAAATGAAATTGTATTTAAAAGCCTAAAAAAAGAAGAAAATGAAGATTTTACTCAATAGTCAATATGTATGTGTTTGATGTATATTTACCATCATTCTATAAGTATTATCCCCAGTTTTGGCTAAAAATGAGGCAAATACAAGGGTCATTTAAGGCATGGGAGTTATTACTTCCAGGTGTGATTTGGGTATTATGGCATCTCAAGATAAAATCTACAAATAATACTGATCAGAACTACAGATCCCTTGACAAATCTTTAAACAGCCTTGATTATTATGGTTGAAGAATTCAATTTTCAGGGGGCTTATAAAAATAATGATTGACTATGAATTGGGAATATAATTTAGTCTGCTTGCCTTTTACACAAAACTGGATTTCAAAAGCCAAGACGATTATGCTGCCTCCTTCCAAATTTTAGCCAAAATGACCTGAGAAGTGGGAAATTGGGAGAAAAGTTGCATTGGCATTAGACGTGGGGTCTCTACGGAGAGTATTTCACTTTCAGAAATTTTGGGAAACATCTACCATATATAACAGATTGTGTAGCTTCCAAGTTCCAAAATATCTGTTACAAATAATCTCTCCAAAGAATGAAGTGGCTTTGTCAAAAGTAATTACAGATTACTTTTAATGAAATCCTAAATAAGAAGAAATTACAAATGCATCAGACATTTATTTTGCCTATATGTATTTTCTACCTATGCACAAGAGTTATGTGTAATACAAATCTAAGTAAGACTAAAAGATCCCCTTAAGTACTTTCAGAATAAAAGTTTCAAGTAATAAGAAAACGTATGTCATGCTTTAATTGGCATATATAAACTCCTCCTCATTAATTCTCCTTTTTAACTTAATTTATTTTACTTTAGGTTCTGGGATACATGTGCAGAACGTGCAGGTTTGTCACATAGGTGTGACATGTGCCATGGTGGTTTGCTGCACTTATCAATCTGTCATCTAGGTTTTAAGCCCCACATGCATTAGGTATTTGTCCTAATGCTCTCCCTTCCCTTTCCCCCAATCCTGCAACAGGCCACAGTGTGTGATGTTCCCCTCCCTGTGTCCATGTGTTCTCATTGTTCAACTCCCACTCATGAGTGAGTCATTCTCTTTTTAAATTCTAAATCACATATAGATTTTTTTCAGAAATCTGTAATGCCACAACTTAAAATCAGTGCTATGAAATATTCATAAAATGTATGGATTTCTCCCAAAGTCACAGAGCACAGCGTGAGGAGTTAGAATTTGAACTCAGGCTGTTTGAAGGAAGAGATCTTAACGATAATATTTATACTAGCTCTTGTTTTGAAATCAAAAATTAAATTCAGAGAAATTTTGAAAACTTTCTTATTTAATACTCTTATATATAACAAAGTAACTTTTTTTATTGTTAACTTTTCATAATGTGGAGCAATAACAAAAAGAGGCTGTATTATGTGAGCCAGTCCTGAATGAAATAATACATATATGAAAGCTGACACTCTTGGGTAAAACATGGAATAATAAAGGGGCCAGCTCTTAGAAAGTAGGAGATACAATGGCAGCAGAATTAATGCAAAAGAGAATGTCAGGAAATAAGGAAACATACAAAACTGCAAATATGAGAAACCGGTTACAACTACAACAGTCCCATAAAATCAAGCTTTTTTTTTTTTTTTTTTTTTTTTTTTAACATTAACCAGTCCTTTTAGTTACTTCCCGTTATATTACTAGATATCTGAGAAAAACCCAGAATATAAAGGTAAGGTGATCAGGTAATTATCTTTAGAATCATAGTAAGAAACAGAACTTAATTTTATGTGAGACAAGATAATAAGACAAATCCTTGCAATGGACTGATAAAATAATGATATTGGGACTACAGTGCTATCAGCAGTGGGGGAAATAGCTTCCAACTACCACTTCACTCCCTGACCACATTGATCCAACTTAGCCTCCATTTTACCTCCAAGATGCCATGAGCCATTGGACAAAATATGCACTTATTTAACAAATGATTGTATAGCTTAAAAGTTATATACTTTAGCATACTAAACAAGTGAGAATATCACTACTAATTATCTCAGCTCCTGAATGAGAAATCCAGGCCAACCATATGCAGAGAAGGATTATCTTTGAATAGTATCTATATCATACTTTTTTTCAAAACAAAAATCAATATTGTTCAAAATCTGGGAAGGATCACACAGAAGTGGGGTAACTTCTAACAGTTACCAGGAATTGCCAGGAAGTTCCTTATTGTAAAAGTGTACTTTAGGTGGCAACTTGCAACTAACATCAAATAAATTGTAGAGTCTGGAGAGGAGATTTCTGCTGCCAGCATGTATTTTCTACAAGCAAGCCACTTCTCTTATAAAATGTTTAGGTACATGCACACACACACACACACACACACACACACACACACACACACACAATTTAGCTTCCTAACCAAAGTTGCTTCTGCAATTTCTTCAAGTTCAATTCATTTATTACTATCCGTGTCAGGAGTCATTTTTGTTGACACAGTTTTCTGCTTTTTTAATCTTTAAATATTGCTGAGAGTGAAAGATGGAGAAATAAGAATATATGGGCAATTAAGTCTAATCTGATCACAACTGCTCATGTGTACAGTGACGCTAACTCATGATTATTTTTTGTTTTACTCAGCAAGGAAGTAGAAAATGAAACTCGAATTGAGACCAACCTCTTATTCAGTTGAATGCTAGGAAAGAAAACTACCAAATCATTAAATAGTGTGGTATGAGCACAGTATTTGGGTAAATTGTGAGCAGAAAGAGGTGGAATAAAGATGAAGTAATTCTGTTGAATGTCAAACTTAGCTATTTTAAAAGGACAATCGTGTTTTCAGAAAACGACAGAGAGTAGGTTATTCTGAACAAAGCTCTGAATAAACTAAAACTATAGTCTAATATTTCCTTTTCTTTGCAATTCTTCTCAAGATGTCCAGTGCTGTTGACTTTCTTTCTCCCTCCTCTTGCTGATGACTGTTTCCTTACATGGGTCTGATTTGGTCTGCCTAACTCCTCATGACACTGGCCTTTCATTTTTGTTCTTATATTAACATTTATTTAGTGTTAACTGCATGTCAGGAATATAGTAAAAGTTATATGTGACATATGTCCCTACTTTGTAATAGATCTATTATTTGGAATGCCAGGATTATGTGGAATTCTAGGAATTACTGGTGTTATTTAACTTGTTTAAGATGTCAGAAGAGGTTAAGTAATAGTGCCTGATATTTGAACCAAGTTCTTTTTAAATTCTGAACTTATATATTCTTGAAAGCTATACATTATCTCTCATGTGTACAGTGGTGTTAAATCATAATTATGTATCTCTCGCTCTCTCCTTTTCCTTCTTCTTTTTTCCTCCCTCTCCTTCTCCCTTTCTCTCTTTCTTTTTGAGCTCCTCCTCCTCCTCCTTTCTTGTTAATCTTTATCATTTTTCTGCCACTAAATGCTGGATTTTTCTGCTTGCCAACCCCATAATTTAAAAGATCTGCCTAATAGCACAAAAGGGTTGACTATACTTTCTAGATTCACATTTCTTCTGTTTATGAGGCAAACTAGACTGAGACTAAAATTGCTTAGTTCTAATTCCAAGTTCCTGGAAAAATAGCCTAATTGTTTGGAGATGGTAAACTCGTTCTACAGGTGATGTTTTTCTTTTTTTCTTTTTCTTTTTGTTTTGCCTTTCTCTTTTGGTGATTTGAGCCTATCATGTGACATGTATTTCTCTTCCAACTATTCATTAAGCCATTTCAGTTTATAAATTTTTGCATAAATGAGCAGCATGGAAAGTCCTGAACACAAATCTTTCTGTCTGTGCCAAATCCTAATACAGGGGCCAAGCCCACCTACCCCCACCTGGTTTATTTCAGGTCTCTCTCCTACTTTTACCTCTGCACATATTTGGAATTGCCATCTCTCCTCATGAGCTTCAGGGCCATCAGTGAGTAGAAAAGTCATGATATATTTCACAACTGCCGCCTATAAATTCTGATACAGATTACAGTCTTGTGGAGATTTGCTTAATTGGAAGTAGTATATTGGAAGATGGGAATATCTGACTCTGATCATAACTCAACCTCTAGGCCTTAGTTCCCACAACTTAAGAATGATTAAATTTAAATTCAGGTTCTTAAGGTTCTGTTTAACTCTTAACATTCCATGTATAATATATATGTCACAAGTATTTGCTTAGTTCATCATCTTCTTGTTTCCTTAACACTTGACCTAATTCCATCCCAAGCACTCATGGGAATATCTCAATTTGACATAAGAAAATATTCCACTAACTTTTATCAACCACCTAAATAAAAATTAACACATTAAGTCCTCAACATTGTTGATAGGTTTTTGGAAACTGACTTTAAGTAAAATGATGTACAGCAGATCCTCAAATGAAGTCATTTTCTAAAAAATTAGCTCTTTTATTTATTTCCCTTGAAGTCACAGTTACCAAGAACCTATTGATGACCTTAATTGAGGACTTACTATATTACAAAATATATCCACAGTGAAGGAAGTATATTGTAAAGTTGAAAATAAAAGTTAATAATCAAATTCAGTTTTGTGTGTTCCCGAAACTTGGACAATTTACACTTCATGGTTATACAGTCTGTCAGGGCACACACACACACCAACCCCCACCCCCCATCTTATTTTTATTCTCCAGAATATTCAGCAATTTACTCTTGGGCTCATTTCTATCACTTTCCAGCTCTGCCCTAAACATATAATTACTGGATTAAGTAGCTCTCTTATTTCTCAAAGCTAGCTTTCACAGAAAGCATTTACTTTATGTTGGAATCAAGCAGAAAAGCTTATCTGACTCACATGCACAGAATTCTTCTTGCTACCACTTACTCTGAGAACCCCACAAACTGTGAAGCTGCCTATCTCTCTATTTAATAATGAAACCATATTTTAGAGCTTTTGCTTGGTCCACTGAGAGAGAAATAAACTTTCCTTCACCGAAGATAGCCATCCTTCAGGTTTCTACAACCTCACAGACATCTCTTGGCTCTCTTTATTGCTGAGGTTAGAGATGAAGACAATTATATCGTGGAGAATTTTACTTTTTGAATAAGGTTAACGCAATTTACAGATAATTCAATGTTATTATGGAGTACATTTTAAAGTAGTAAATTTACACTATGCTTACATATGTTATAGGAATCCCTTCTTCACAATGTATAGAAGAGATGAGATACCTCTTTTCTCTAGTTCAGTATGTTCTTTCTACATTAATGACAAATAGCATCAAAGAAAGTTTTTCAGCCATTTTGGAAATTTTAACGCTAATTCTTGTGTCCACCCAAGCTATTACATTTTAATATACCAACATGGATTACCAGTTCCTACCAGGGCTTTAGAAAGCTGTATATAATAAATAACTTGAGAGGAGGCATGGCATTAAAAATCTAAAACGGCTAGATAAATTATAGTAACAACATAATAGTTCATTTGTAAATATTTGGACATTTAAAGTTCATTATTTATTTATTTATTTTTTTTTTTTGAGATGGAGTTTTGCTGTGTCACCAGGCTGGAGTGCAGTGGCACAATCTCGGCTCACTACAACCTCCGCCTCCCGGGTTCAAGGTATTCCCCTGCCTCAGCCTCCCAAGCAGCTGGGACTAAAGGTGCGTGCCACCACACCCAGCTAATTTTTGGTGTTTTAGTAGAGACAGAGTTTCACCGTACTGGCCAGGATGGTCCCCATCTCCTGACCTCGTGATCTGCCCACCTCGGCCTCCCAAAGTGCTGGTATTACAAGCGTGAGAAAAGCTTCATTTCCTTTCTCTGCCCAGTTATTAAATGAGCTCTTTCAGACTTCCTAAGCTCTGGGGAAACTGGTGGTCTTGTTGTCTGGATTACACTAATTAACAAATCGCCCGCAGGGATACATTTTGACTCCTTAAACACTAAATAACCTAGATCTTTTAGTACTGGGAGTACTGTATCAACATGCTATGTTTACTGTGAAGATTCTTTAATCATACCTTCTAAAGAAAATTTTAACTTCACTGTGTTACTATTTACATAATTATTAGAAATAAACGTTAATCTTGACAGACATCTTTAGGGACATAGAAATTGGATTTTTTCCAAATACCATCTTCACTCATCATTCCTCAGTTTAAGTATAAATTCACTTACACGTAAACAAGATAAAATATTTTATGTCATATACTCCATAGAGATAAAATCTAAGTGAATGACTCATTACTATGTAAACATGATTAATTATATTGTGCCTAAAAGGAAAAGAAGTCAGGAACTGTACTTTCAGAAGATGGCATTATTATTAGAAAAATAAGATGCTTATATATAGAAATTTCCAAAAATAGCAGTATAAACTCATGGTAAAGTGTGTTTATTTTGACGGAAAATGCTGTGATAATTCACAGAAAGGAAAGAATTTAATGGGGGCAAATAGTTTTTTTTTAATTAATTAATATATTTAAAATATTAGCCTCTTTTATATAAATCATGGAATTTTTGTTGCGAGTTTTCGGTAAAGTTGTAAAATTCATTTTAAAGACTAAGTGTCCCAACTTTTTTTATAGGGATAATTATAATTGCTGGTATCAAATGTTCACCCTTTCCAAACAGATATATTACAATAATTTATGCTTTACTTTCATATTTAGGAACTGGATTCTTGTTCTTTGTTAGGTCCATAACTTTCATGTTTCCAGGATTGTTCCAGCCTAGTATTTTATAAAACATTCATAATTTAAATTTATTTACTTAACTGAATACTGGGCTAATTACTGCCTTTTAGATGCTATTTCACCATCAAGGTACATTAAAGAGACTACTGGAGAATGAAGAGTGGTCTCTGGATTGACACTCAATTGTTACGATATCTATGGGGTTTTAGTTCTATTTTAGCTTCATTTTTGAAGCCTAAGAGGAAAGTAATAGAAATGCAATTACATGGCTAACCCACTCAGGTTAAAAATACTTATCAGAGATAATGGAGAATAGAGAAGAGCATAATTAACCTTCCTGGAGGGTACTACCAGTCAGGCTCTATTTAAAGTATGAATCTAACCATCAACCATCTGCTCTCCTGATCTTTGTACAGACCATAGAATCTATACAGTCTCTTCACAGGAAAAAAAAAAAAAAAGGCTCAATGGATGTTATATTGTCACAATTGTTTTTGCTTTTGCTTTAAATTGAAACCAGATGGGTAGAACTATTTATCAGCTCATTAAATTCTAAGATAGGGGTGACAGTTGACAGAGAAGCATCACATCAATAGCCAAAAAGTAACATCAAGTAGATGTGGAAACCTACGCGTTAGGACAGATATGAATGTGAAGAAAACTGTGGCTTGGGTCCCCTCAGTCTGCAACTGAGTTAATTCTCTAGATCCTCTATGCACTGCTTGAGACACCTCATTCTTTTTACGGTTTAGAGGCACATTGTCTAATATGGTAGACACTAGCTACATGTAGCTATTAAGCACTTGAAATGTGGCTAGTGCATCTTAGAAACATATACTTAATTTTATTTAATTTTAATTAAAAAGTTAATTCAATCTGACAAATTTTAATTTATATTTGAAATAATGTGGGCATGTGAATCCACTTCTTAAAATATAAATTTTATAAAATCTAAATACAAATCAAGTGTTTGATCTCAATTGAAAATTGTATGTCCCAAGACATGCTGTAAGTGTAAAACAAATACCAAATTAAAAATTAATAATATCAAAAACACAGTATATCATTTAAAATGTGTATATTGATTAAATGATAAATTAGAATATTTTGGACATTGGAGTAAACAAAACATATTATTAAAGTTAATTTTCTAAAAGTGTATAATACATTTGTGGCTTTATATTCTATCATACAGCTATGGTTTCCATCTTTACATAACTCTTCCCTAAGCTATCTATCAGAACTCTCAATCTTTGAATCTGTTCTTGACTGTTTCTCACATTTCTTTACATTATCAAGCCCTGATGATAAGGCATTTACTCTTCTTGATAATTGTGAACATGGCTTAAACAGCACTGCATGTAATTCCCCGTACTTACTAGAGTGTAAACTACTGTCCAGTATTAAGGAAATTTTTAAAAATTAACTACCTACCTAACAGTCTTATTCTGTTTTAAAAATAAGACCACAGATTAAGGACAATCTACTGGTGACTTGCTGCTTGTATGATGTTTGTTAAAACATTCCCAGTTAAAATTTGTTCTATGTCAGTTTTATGGGGAGAGTGAAAAGAACAATTTCTCAATAGCCTTAACAATAGTGACATATTTAAAAAAATAATAGCTCCACTAATTTAAAATAAATATAATCAGAGTATCTGCTATATATAAGCACAGGGCAAAGTATCCAGTATATAAATAGACTAAGTCTCAGTGATACGGATAGGAGACAGGGAAACACTGGGTAGAGGAGGGAAGTTCCCTGGCAAAGGCCCCTCCCTCAAGCCTGAAGACCCATGCCCCTAAGTGAGGACAGGTATTTCTGTTTTTGTGCCCCAAAAGTTGCCTTTTGGCCAACCACTCCCCCCCCACCCAATTCTGCCTCCATATAAACCCAAAACCTTAGTGGGCGCAGACACAAGTTTAAAATCTAGTAGTGTATGTGCAAGATATTTTCACTGTAACATTTCGATTGACCTTTTCTTTTGTATTTGAGGCAAATGTACTATCTGGGAAGGCAGTGGCTCTATGTTCTTGATTATCTAACTTTGGTATAAGAAATACTTTCTGGTACTTGTTAAAAATGATGAGCGAGGGATTCCTGGCTTCTACCTACAATGTTGGTAGCTAAAAAAGCATAGCTACGGCACTTAAAAATCCAAACAACAATTTCAAATTTATAAATGTTCTTGACCCTGTAAGAGAGCTAATGTCATAGACGAGCAATTAACCTGAAATCTAGGGAAGGATGGCTGCTTCCAAAGATAGATGGGATATGGACACTGGCTTATCTGGAGCAGGCACTGTCAAATATTAGTAAGAAAAACAATTAGTTTAACTTTTGATTCAGTGCTGAAGGCTGAGTTTGGATTAGTGTAAGGATAAAGAACCCCTGTGGGTGGTCATCAAAAGATTTCTTACGGATTCATAGGCTCTTCTCTACAGATATAACTATGCTCAAGAAAGATTGAAAGCAGCTGACAGCTGTAAGAAGGGGGTCTTTCAAGGTTTAGGCATGAAGAGGGAAGTAGCAGGCTTTACAGGAAAAGTTTGTGGTCCACCTGGATCAATTTTTCCTTCCTATCCTATGATAAAAGCCTCAAACTGCTGGGAGAAGCACAACAAACATTTTTGTTGCTGTTTATTGTTTTATTTTTTTAATAGGTCACTGGGGAAACTCATTGCAGCTGGAATGATGGCACATTAAAACAAAATATTCTGCAACTTAACGAGGGTCAAAAATACGTGCTGGACCACACTGATAGCTAAGGCCAGACAGGTTCACTAAGAAGAGTCCATTCCTAAGACCCAAGTAAATACACCGTGTTTACTTAAGACAAAATCCCAACCACAGAAAACGTCCAGACCTCCCATAACCAGGCTTGTAAGTGTCTAGTAATTTATAAGTAATGGCTGCTTTTTGCTGGGAGCAGGCATGGAGAGAAGTCTTAGAGTCTTGGTGCTGTTCTTGTTTATGTCAGTCTCAATTTTCTCCATCCATCATCCGTACTGCCATTAGCATCGTGAGTTTACCAATGTAAATTGCATCGTTAGTTTACCAATGTAATTTTTTTTTTTTTGAGACCGAGTCTCGCTCTGTTGTCCAGGGTGGAGTGCAGTGGTGCGATCTTGGCTCACTGCAAGCTCCGCCTCCCAGGTTCACGCCATTCTCCTGCCTCAGCCTCCCGAGTAGCTGGGACTACAGGCGCCTGCCACCACGCCCGGCTATTTTATATATATATATATTAGAGATGAGGTTTCACCGTGGTCTCAATCTCCTGACCTCGTGATCTGCCCACCTTAGCCTCCCAAAGTGCTGGGATTACGGGCGTGAGCCACTACGCCCGGCTATAAATTCAATCATTTTTCTTCTCCTTAAAACTGTGAAAGTTGATTATATGAATTGGGTCATTCTTGTTATACCTAATTAAATCATAGTCGCGAGGCTGGGGGAAAAATCACATAGCACCAGCTTCAATAATTGAAATTTCTGCAAGCCCAACTGCTATAACAGCCTGCTAGTAACTGTTGAAGCAAGCTGAAATAGCCGTGACTCTAAGTCTAGGGCCTGCCAGCTCCCAAAAACTTATCTAGAGAGTCAATAAGCTTTCTTTAAAAAAAATTTATAACATCTCTCTTTATGATAAAGCTCCCAACTTTCTCTTTATTCTTGAAACATATTGAAGACATCAGATCTGTGTGTATGCCCTGAACTGCAATTCTGTGATTCCGAATTAAATAATTTAGAGATTAGTCTCTGGATTTTTGCTCTGACATGGACAAAACCAACCAAATGTTCATAAGATCATGCCCAAATTTGTATAGGTCTGTCTGTACACTGAACTTCAAGCTTCTTCAGAAAACAAGACAATGTTTTATATATTCTGAATATGTTTTTATATTTAATGTTTTCAGAAAGTATCATATCAAGATACACATTCAACATAACGTGTGTGTCTGTGTTTTTCCCTCAAAGCTAATGTTAAATTTATGGAACAGTTTAAAAACAATGATAGGTGTTGGATTCAGCAGTATCATAGAATCAAAATAAATATTTTATATCTATAAGGCTTAATACAGTGTCTAGCACAGCAAGGCACTACCCAAACTATTTACTGACTCAAGTGAAATGTGTTGCATTTAACTGAATGGAGCTGGGCCTTTGTAGGAGGAATGGTAAGGTAAAAACACAGAGGAAAACTAAAGGACTGCTAGATTTTGAGGGAGCTCAGAAGTGGCAATAGCTGCAGAATAAGGGAATAAGGTCAGCAGATGACAGGAAGTGGGAAAATGACTGAAACAGAAAAATATTAAAGGCAGCCAAGTAAAGGTTTAAAATCAAACACTACTTTAAAATGATTATAATTTCATAGTTCTTCAAATTCTAATCACTGAGCAGAGTGGGGGTCTCAGAGCTAAGAATTATTTTGCCACAGGTCTACTATTTCAACAATTACAGATTGCTGACACCAGCCAGGCTGTGAAGTTTGTCATGAATATTATCGCATACTGAATTGTAAACACTTTACCACTGTAAAAAATTACTGGAAAGAACATTTCATTAACAGTGCACATTACTAAAAAATGAGCTCAGCAATGTTAGAAGTCAAAGATTTCCTTTAATCGAGATAATTTTATGCACATGAAAGAGAATTATATTATCAACAAAGACACAAAACAAAAATACATCTGAAATGCCTTCTAAAACAAGCAAAAATTGATCGATATCCTGTTTATATGCTAAAAAAATTACATTCTTTTATTTTATTTATTTATATATTTATTTATTTATTTATTTATTTTCTGAGAAGGAGTCTCGCTCTGTCACCCGGGTTGGAATGCAGTGGCATGATCTCAGCTCACTGCAACCGCCACCTCCCGGGTTCAAGCAATTCTCCTGCCTCAGCTTCCTGAGTAGCTAGGATTACAGGTGCCCACCACCACACACAGCCAATTTTTTTATTTTTAGTAGAGACGGGGTTTCACCATGTTGGCCAGGCTGGTCTTGAACTCCTGACCTCATGATCCGCCTGCCTTGGCCTCCTGAAGTGCTGGGATCACAGACGTTAGCCACAGCACCCGGCCAAGAATTACATTCTTAAATAAAAGCCCCAAGCAGTTCCTTTTCTAATATAATTTTCTGTTCACAATTTACGCTTGAAAATCATTATATGTTTAACATATCAACTTTACATTGCTCTTCATGTGATATTTCCACATGCCGTTTAAATATGTGATACTATTACTTTCAAATAATTCTTCATTTCGTACTTCAGTAAATACAATGCTTTTATCACTGTTTCTGCTTTTGAATGTCAATAAATTCACAACTTAGAAAAGCTGAAGAGTAATGTAACATCTCAATGGTAATGCAAAGTGTGAGACAAGCATTTAAAAACAGGTACATACATATTTAATCAAATAAAATCATAAGTTCCCTATGTGAGCAAAAGAGCAAGGAACAAATGGGCGAATACAAGCAACCTGTAGTCTGAGACAAGTCCTATATTTATTATTTATCAAGAATTAATCAAGCTGCTCCATTTTTAATTCACTATTTTTGTTACTTGAAAATTCTCACTTTTGTCAAACTCAGTCCTACCCAAAGTCAGAATTCCATGAACTGTTTGTTAACAGATGGGCTGCAGTGCAAAAGGGTTAGTGTTTAAAACACTAGTTTGGAATACTCTGGATTAAACAAAATTAAGTGCTGCAAAAATCCCCCATGTTTTCAATGTGCTCAGAGTTTGGTGGGTGTCTCAGAGGAATATGTTGTAGGTAGGGCTTTGCACTTTATTTAACAAAAGAATTGGTCTTATTTTCAAGTAGTATTTTATTAAAAATTGAAATGTTATTTTAGAAATACCAAGCTACAAGATTTTTGATTTTTAACCATTCTGTGTATCTGTTGCTGGAAATACTTAAAAGAAACTATATGTTGAACATTTAAGGAGAGCTGAAATGGGTGCCATGATGAGAGTAGTTATTGATAATAAATTAGGTTACCCTTCTAGCACCATCATTGACCTGTATAGTCATGGGATTAGAAACAGAGCTTATCATAAAAAAGACACATCAAGGAAAGCTTCCAGGTATAAGAAATTCTCAAAAACTCGAGGTCTAGTTAAAGTCTTATGTTAAAGACAGACAAGGATTCAGGGCAGGAAGAATATATATCACAATGAAAAATAAAGAAATACCGAGGTGTAAGTCTAACAAAATGTGCGAGATTTGTATGCTAAAATCTGTACAATACTAATGAACATAATCAAAGATGACTTAAGTAAATGAAGAGACATACCCTATTCATGGACTGTATTCATGGATGACAATTCTTCCCAAATTGATATACAGGTTTAATCTTTATTGCAATCCCATCATAATGTCCAATTGGTGCAACACCATTTGCTGAAAAAAATATTCTTTTTTTCCCATTTAATTATGTTTTTTCCATTGTCAAAAATAGGTATATTTGGGTGAGTCTGTTTTGGGGTTACCTCTTTTGTTCCATTGATCTATATATCTATTCCTCTGCTAATAGCACACAGTATTGACTACTGTACCTTTTTAGTTGCACAATAAAATGAATCTCAACCTCAGTCTCACATTATACCAAAACTAACACAAAATAGTTGATGAAGTTAAATTTAAAACTATAAAACAAAAAAATAGAGAAAATCTTTGAGATCTATGGTTTAGTATATAGGTCTTAGACTTGAAGCTCAAAGCATAATTCATAGAAGCAATAGTTATATACTGGACTTCCTCAAAATTAAAATGTTTTGCTCTTCATAAGACCCCATTAACATCATTAAAAAACAGGCTACAGAGAAACAATATTTGCAAAACTTATAGCCCATAAAATATATAAAGAGTTTTTTAAAACTCAGTAACAAAACAATTGGAAAAACAGGAAAAAGATTTGAAGAGACATTTCAGCAGAGAGGATATACAAATGGCAAATAAACACATGAAAAGATTGTCAACATTATACAAATGGCAAATAAACACATGAAAAGATTGTCAACATTATCAGCCATTAGAGACATACAAACTTAAACCACAATGAAATATCTCTATATACTTACCAGAATGTCTAAAACAATATATAGTGACACCACCAAATGCTCACAAGGAGGTAGAGAAACAAATCGTTCCTACATGCTGGTGAGAATGTAGAATAATACAGCCACTCCTGAAAAGTTTAAGTTTCCTACAAAATTAAGCACACAACTACCATATGATCCAGCATATGCACTTTCAAGTATTTTTTACAAATAAATTAAAACATGTTCACACAAACATTTTAACGCAGATATTTATAGCAACTTTTTTAACAGCAAAAGTTAGAGTCAATCCAGATGTCCTTAAGTGGAGAATGATTAAACAAACTGTAATGTATCTATACCAAAAACTACTGCTCAGCAATAAAGAGAAATAGGTTATTGATACACACCACAACTTGAAGGAATATGCAGAGAATTATTCTGAGTAGAAAAAGGTCAATTTCAAAAGGCATATAATGTATGATTCTAATTATAGAATTCTCAAAAAGACAAAATTGTAAAAATTGAGAATATATTAGTGGTTGTCAAGAGTTAAGAATTAGTACAGCTGGGAGGGAAGTGGGTGTGGCCAAAAAGCAAACATGAGGGATCCTGTGGTGATGGGAATGTGCTGTATCTTCACTGCATATCACATCTCGATTGTGATATTATACTATCGTTTTAAAAGACATTTCCCTGGCGGAAAACTGGGTAAACGTACATGGAATCCCTCTGAATTGTTTTTTTACAATTACCTGTGAATCTGTAAGTATCTAAAATAAAAAGATGAATTAAACTTTAAAGAATATGTTCGGCACAGGCAGATGTACTATTTATGTATCATTTCTCAAATTTATTAAAAATCAAACTTCTTTTCAGTATAACATATGAATAACTAGCTTTCAACAGGATTCCAACACACCGAAAATTTTTATTTTTAAGTAGTAAATTAAGGTCCATGTGGAAACGACATTTCTGCCATAAAATGGTATTCTACTTACTCATTCTGTACACTCATGTTCCCCAACATGAATCCAGCACTAATTTAGATGTGCATTAAACAACTGGAAAGCATGTTCAACAACCTTTGAATGAAACATAAATGCTTTTCACTTTATTATGTTGGAACCTTCTTTCTTGACCAAGTTATATAACTAACCCATTCTTTTTTTATTATTTTTATTTATTTATTTTTATTTATGTATTTTTTATTTTTGAGACGGAGTCTCCCTCTGTCGCTCAGGCTGGAGTGCATTGGTGCACTGCAACCTCCACCTCTCAGGTTCAAGTGATTCTCCTGCCTCAGCCTCCGGAGTAGCTGGGATTACAGGCACGTGCCACCACGCCCAGCTAATTTTTGTATTTTTAGTAGAGTCGGGGTTTCACCATATTGGTCAGGCTGGTCTTAAACTCCTGACCTCGTGATTCACCTGCCTCAGCCTCCCAAAGTGCTGGGATTGAAGGCATGAGCCACTGTGCCCAGCCGTATAACTAACCCATTCTTTTATAGGCAGACAGAGATAAGAACAGCCCCTTTCTGCAAGGACAAGGTTTACTCTAGGGGAAACAACTTTCTGTAGATGGTTTTCTCCATAAAAACAAACAAAGATGTGGCCTATGTATATCCAATGTTTTCTGCTAAAATCCACCATTCCCCAAATCTCCTAATGAATATAATGTTTGAGTTGCATTAACAAGAAAACATTAATGTTACATTAATGTTAAAATTATGCAGGCCATTGTTCATAATGAAAAAAAAAATCAGAAAAAAAAGATGATACAGAGGATGCATTTACTTAAGGTTCTTATATCTTGGGAAATTTTAAGGAATATTTATATATGCTAATTCAACCCTTACCAAATGAAGTATAGCAGAAGAAATAAATCATAAAACTGTTAAATTTTATAACTGAAGATGAAACAAGTTTTTCAAAGTCGCAGATACATGGATAGAAGTGAGATGACAAAAACAGATTTCTAATCACAATCCTGTTCTCCTGTTACTATAAAGTTGGGATTCCAAATTGCCTGAACATGATTAACACTGTCAGAGATAAAAAGGTATTATTTCATAATTTTCTTGTTCTGATACTGCATTTTAACCTCAGAGTAAAATGATTTGGTTTAATACTGAGAAATTAGCAATGTACCTTATGCTACCTTCAATTAAAAACTACAATCTTGGAAATACTGTATGTTTGTAAACTCTAAGGCAAATGTTTAAAAATCTCAATATATCGAAGAGATTTGGAAAAAAAATTGGAAAAATTCATACTAGCAGGAAACAAGTGAAAGATAACCAGGCTATCTACCAATGCAATATAAATTTTCTCTAAAGTAAAAGTTTGATTTGTCTTCACTAATAGTCACCAAGTAATACAAGTTAAAAAGAAAAATTAGATGCATTTTTCTTCAAGTTTTTGTAAACAATTTAAGTAGTGGTTTTGTAAGTGTATGTGGAATGCGAGTCTCTCATATCACTGGAGAAAGGACGCTCTCCCAAAGGAAAATTTGGCAATGTATATCAATCTTTAAATGTACATGCTTTGGGAGGGCTGGGTGCAGTGGCTCATGCCTGTAATCCTAGCGCTTTGGGAAAGCCAACACAGGCTGATCACTTGAGGTTGGGAATTTGAGACCAGCCTGGCCAACATGGCAAAACCCCATCTCTACTAAAAATACAAAAATTAGCTGCGCGTGGTGGCAGAGCCTGTAATCCCAGCTACTCAGGAGGCTGAGGCAGGAGAATTGCTTGAACCCGGGAGGTGGAGTTTGCAGTGAGCTGAGATCGCACTACGGCACACCAGCCTGAGGGACAGAGGAGAGACTCTGTCTCCAAAAATGAGTAAATAAATAATCAAATAAATAAATGTATAAGCTTTGGGAAATAAAAATTCAATTTCAAAAAAATAGTGTAGAAAAAGAGAGGAGTTTGAAAAGGCCTAGATAAAAATGTTATGTCAGTATTTTTTAAATTCTGAGGTATTATAGAGGGTCAGTAAAATTATGATAAGATAATGGCTAATACTTGTTGAGTGTATGCTTTATTTTTTTCTCGTACTAATTATATGAGGTAAATGTTATCATCATGTATATTTTACGAAGGAGAAGTCAATGGTTGCAGACAATGAACAATTTGCCCAAAGCTATAATAGCCAAAGGCTGGACTCAAAGCTTAATTACTACCTCATACTACCTTAACAGAATACAAAGCAAACATACCAACAACATTAAATTTAAAAATGTGCAATCAAATGTTATATGTAGCGTGAGCCTACCATAAATATAACATTCTTTCTGGTTACCTATAAATCCACCTGTCTACCTACATGGTCTTCTTTCTGTCCATCTGGAAACACTTCAAAATATTAAACATCTCCACTTCCCCCTAGATGTTGATATGTGGAGAATTGTCACTTCCTTTTTATTTATAGTCTGAGTCTTTAAAAAGATTAAATTAAAAAAACCTTTTCCCATTTGTATAAAAGAAATAGAATAATAGGATATTTTATAGAAAATAAATTGTTCAGAGAATGGAAAATAAATGTTCTATAAACAAACACTGGTCATAAGTGATTATTAAAAAGGAAAAATAGATGAATATATATAAAATATTTATGTCCCATTTATAAGTGGGAGCTGAACAATGAGAACACATAGACACAGGGAGGGGAACAACACACACTGGGGTCTGTTGGGGGGTGGGGTTGGGGTAGGTAAAGCATTAGGAAAACTAGCTAATGCATGTGGGGCTTAATACCTAGGTGATGGGTTGATAGGTGCAGCAAACCACCATGGCACACATTGACCTATGTAACAAACTTACACAACCTTCACATGTACCCCAGAACTAGAAATTAAAACTAAAAGAAAAAAAAGGCTCTTTCCTTTATAAATAAAAAAATTATGCTGCAACTAACATCAAATGAGATATGTAATGGAAATCATGTGAAGAATGAATAATAGATTGATAACTCATAAAACTGAAATTGTTTTTCTCCTTTATATAAATCATTTATCCAAGAAAGTTTTGTGTTGCATTTATAAGAGTAATATAGGAATGAAGGTTTTGTTTTTTCCTCTTGGGCAGTGTTTCCTGAAAATATATTTGCTTAAAAGTTTAAGTGAAGGGCCAGGCGTGTTGGCACACACCTGTAGTCCCAGCATTTTGGGAGGCCAAGGCGGGTGGATTGACTGAGGTCAGGAGTTTGAGACCAGCCTGACTAACATGTTAAAACCCCATCTCTACTAAATACAAAAAATTAGCCAGGCGTGGTGGTGCATGCCTGTAATCCCAGCTACTTGGGAGGCTGAGGCAGGAGAATCACTTGAACCCAGGAGGTGGAGGTTGCACTGAGCCGAGATCACACCATTGGACTCCAGCCTGGGCAACAAAAGCAAAACGCTGTCTAAAAAAGAAAAAAAAAAATGTTTAAGTGAATATCTGAGTTAAAATAGTATTTGTACTTATAATACAGATCTATAAAAAAATGAACTAACTCTGCCCTCTCAGACTTCTAAGCTTATTTTCCTGTTTTCCCAGATTTCATAACCTATGCCTACCTTAACATTTTTATATCCAGAATTAAAATACATAAATTATTCTTCATACATATCAGAGCATATCCAAAAAGTAGGTTTTAACCAGAATTCAATGTTTCTATGCCTGATATCCAGGCTAGGGGGAAATAAAAAGATAAGCCTCCAAAAAAAAAAAAAAAAAAACTAAACCATATATTCTCAATTGGCTTTTTAAAATCAAAACAATTAAATCACCAGAAAGCTCTATAACTAGACTAATTAGTTTAGCCTGACCCCTTTATCTTCAACTGGGTAACATTTTCTAGTTAGGAACTCAGATCTGATGGATATGAGTACATATTTCATATGTAATGACATACACACACACACACACACATATATATATCCTTTATAAAAATCTGGGGACATCACATCATTACCTGACTTCAAATTATGTTACAAGGCTATATAACCAATACAGCATGTTACTGTTATAGAAATAGACACATAGATCAATGGAACTGAATAGAACCCAGAAATAAAGCTACTTATTTGCAGCAAACTGATCTTTGACAAAGCTGACAAGAACATACATTGGTGAAAAGACACTCTTTTCACTAGATGGCACTGGAAAATTTAGATTACCATAGATATAAAAAGGAAACTGAACCTCTGTCTTTAATGATATACAAAAATCAACTCAAGATGGTTTAAAGAATTAAACATTTGAAAAACTATAAAAATACTGAAAGAGACTGGGCACAGTGGCTCATACCTGTAATCCCAGCACTTTGGGAGGTTGAGGCGGGCAGATCACCTGAGGTCAGGGGTTTGAGACCAGCCTGGCCAACATAGTGAAACCATGTTTCTACCAAAAACAAAAATTATCCAGGAGTGTTGGTGTGCACCTGTTGTCCCAGCTACTAGGGAGGCTGAGGCAGGAGAATCGCTTGAACCTAGGAGGCAGAGTTTGCAGTGAGCCGAGATCGTGCCACTGCACTCCAGCCTGGGCAACAGAACAAGACTCTGACTAAAATAATAATTTAAAAAATGCTGAAAACCTAGGAAAAACTTTTCTGGACATTGATCTATGTAAATAATTTATGACTAAAACCTCAAAAGCACAGACAACAAAAACAAAAATAAACAAATGGGACTTAAGATAAAAGCTTCTGCACAGCAAAAGAAATAAGCAACAGAATGAATAGACAACCTGTAAAATGACAGAGAATATTTGCAAATTATTCATCCTACAGAATATACAAGGAACTCAAACAACTCAACAACACCAAAACAAATAGTTGCATTAAAAAGTGGGCAAAGGACATGAATAGACACTTTTCAAAAGAAGAGATACAATGGCCAACAGATACATGAAAAAAATTTTCAGCATCACTAATCATCAGAGAAATGCAAATTAAAACCACAATGAGGTATCATCTTATCCCAGTCAGAATAGCTGTTATTAAAAGGACAAAAAATAGCAGATGTTTACAAGAATGGGGAGAAAGGGGAACTCTTATACACTGTTGGTGGGAATGTAAATTAGTAAAACCTCTATGGAAAATGGTATGAAGATGTCTTAAAGATCTTAGAACTACCATTCAATCCAGCAATTCTCCTATGAGGTATCTACCCAAAGGGAAAGATATCATTATATCAAAAGGATACCTTCACTCATACGTTTTTCACTGCATTATTCACAATAGCAAAGATACAGAATCAAACTGTCAACAGATGAATGGATAAAGAAAATATGGCATATTTACACAACGGATATTATTCAGCCATAAAAAAAGAACGAAATTGGCCTGGCGCGGTGACTCACGCCTATAATCCCAGCAGTTTGGGAGGCCGAGGCTGGCGGATCATGAGGTCAGGAGATCGAGGCCACGGTGAAACCTCGTCTCTACTAACAATATGTATATATATTTAAAAAAAATTAGCCGGGCGTGGTGGCGGGCACCTGTAATCCCAGCTACTTGGGAGGCTGAGGCAGGATAATGACTTGAACCTGGGAGGCGGAGCTTACAGTGAGCCGAGATTGCGCCACTGCACTCCAGCCTGGGCAACAGAGACTCTGTCTCAAAAAAAAAAAAAAAAAAAAAAAAAAAAAAAAAAAAAAAAGAATGAAATCATGTCTTTTGTAGCAACACGGATGGAACAGAAGGCCATTATCTTAAGCGAAAAAAGCCAGGCACAAAAAGCCACGTATCACGTGTTTTCACTCAAAGTAAGTGCTAAAAAAAAAATGTATGCATATGGATCCAGAGAGTAGAATGATAGGGGAGACTTGGAAGGATGAGAATTGCAAGGAAGGTAGATAATGTTACATTAGTTTATGGGTACAATGCACATTATTCAGGTGATAGATACCCTGAAATTCTTGACTAGGCTACTATACAAACAATGCATGTAACAAAATTGCACATGTGCCTTATAAATTTGTACAAATAAAAAAATGCGTAAGATTTGTGAGAAAATAATGCACAAAAAGCACTTAGATGAAAGTACTCAGTGAATGTAACTTATTATCATTACTACCATATTTCTACCATTGATTCTAAAATTTGGATAAATCTTAGTGCAATAAGGAAGCATTAAATCTTATATTATTCGTCAAGGTTCTTTAGAGAATCCATGTGTGTATATGTGTGTATATGTGTGTGTGTGTGTGTACATATATGCACGGCTGTGTATGTATGCACATAAAAAGCAATAAATTTATTTTAAGAAATTTCTTCTTCCTCACAGTACTTCAGTCTTTTTCTCTTGAATACTTCTACCGATTGGGTAAAGTCCAGCCACATTATGAAGGGTAATTAGCTTTACTCAAAGTCTATTGATTTAAATGTTAGTCACATCTAAAAATATATATCTTCACAGCAACATCTACACTGGTGTATGGCCAAGGACTGGCTAATGCAGCCCAGCCAAGTTGACACATAAAATTAACCATCACACCTAATTTGTGTCTATCTGTGTGTGTGTGTGTGTGTGTGTGTGTGCACTTAGTGGCTTTAGAATAGAAGAAATATGATATTATTGAATCTGGATGCAACAATCTCCCCTTTTTGAAAAGTTCAGTTTCCTGGGGCTATATTAAAGTGATATTGAAATGAAGATATTCTCTGACAACACTGGGTACATTTTTTAAATGTATTTTTTTCAAGGCAGACTAACAAAAACCCTGACAATTATTACATAATTTGTGGATTTTCTAATGAAAAAAAAGCAGAGATCACATCCTTAATAACTTGAGTGAGAGTCAGTGTAAGCAGAGATGATTCGATAGAGCTACAGCTCAGAGGGTTCTGGCTGCTTCCGAGAATCAGAATCTGCCAGAATTTCAGAAATACTGGGAAGCTTAGTATGGAAGAAAATGATTCCCAAAGCTGCCACATAACTGTCTGGGAAAAGGAATAAACCGTCATTGGTTTTGGAAGGAGATGAATGGCTTTTTCAGAACAAGGTAACCAAGATTTCTTTGAAATACGTTAATTTAAAATGGAAAAAAAAATAAAACATTTGTCTTATTTTAGTGACTTTTTTTCCCCCCAAGAATATTGAGAATGAGAAAATGCCATTCCACAGTATTTTAGATCTACTGAGACCAAGATTTTATCAGAAGTAATTTATTTGAGAGGTGATTCCAGGAAGCACCAGTGGAGGAGTGAATAATTTCAAAAGAGCCTGTGAAGAATGAACTTTACTACAACAGGCAGCCAGGGCTGAACCTTGCTGTTGAAACTTTGGGAAATAGCATAGAATAGGTCTTAGAATTACAACAATTTATGTTTGTCAGTGATTGAGGATTGCTTCTGATGGCACCAAACCCTGCCCTCCCAAATAGGCATTCTGGTTTGTGCATGTGCTGTATGCACCTCAAAACTGAGAAAGCCTTCAGGCCATCATTTCTGGAATTGCTCATTTATGGTTATTGATGTGCATGAAAGTAACTAGAATCATGGTAGAAAATTCTTTGCATACCAGACACACTCTGCCATAGTCTCCTTTTTTTGGAGTACTCTAATTATGATAATTAGTCATCCTTGTTTTCTTACCAGTCTGCCAGCATGAGGAATCTACCAAAATAAAGTGGCAGCACATTCTTAGGTTTAATAAAACCCTTACTATGTTCCCTCAGAGAAGCATCCGCACCCCCAACTTACCATCCTATGGGGACTAAAACTTCTCAGTCTGCAGAGGCTAAAGTTGTTAGAACAAAAAAAAATAAAACTTTTCTAAATAAATCACCGGCAATGATAGGGAGAGGTGCTTCTTAGATTCTCCTCCTTTATTTCCAGACCCATTTTGTTTGTAGCTGCTTGGGACAATTAACTATATAATGGCCATTGGTTCAAAGTATGTACCACAACTTGAAGGCATCATCCCAGACTTGCACGCGGGTCTTCCCTTAACTGGTACTTAAATTATACCTTAAAAGTACCATTCCAGTTAGGCCATTCGCTTCTGAGGGTTGCAGTATTTGATAGGACCAGTAAATCTTATGGAGAAGTGCTCAGCACTTTACCTTCCTGGTTGTAAGTTGTGCTTGGTGTAAGCATTTGAATGAGGAATCCCATGTTGGTAAATCATTCTGTGAGTTCTTGGCTTAAAGTACTGGCCAAGACATAGTCAGCATGAAAGAAACACTAATAATTGAAGTGTTTATTCAATTTCAGCTTATTGCTTTGTGCCATTGAATATTCACTTGATGACTTTTTCTAGACAAGAGTACATGGCAGAAGAAACATTGTGCTAACCACTGCAGCAGATTGTTATTTGCCATTTGGCCACGAATGTGAGTGAGGCTAGCTAAGACCAATCAGTATCAGCTAGCCTGTCACCTTACCCCAGATGCATAAGTAAGTCTGATATCAGCCAAGCTTAATCCAGATCAGCAGAAGCATCCTGTTGACTATACAGCAATAATAAATGGGTGTTGTTTCAAGTCACTAAATTTTAGGATAGATTTTTGAATAGCTTGTTACGGAGCAAAAGGCAAATAATGTAAGTGAGGACCACGAGCCTGGTATCCTAAAATAATTGTTGTTTATCTCAAATTTGAATTTAATGAGATGGATGCACTTCATATCTGGTACCTCTAGTTCTGAGACAGTAATTTTGACAAAGTTATTCCCACATATCAGATAAATAACAGACATTTGTAACTAGAGGGTGTTGTGTGATAGAAAGAAGACCTGGGTCTCTCTGTGTTACCTGAATCATGGGGAAAGAATAAGGACTAAGTAATCTTTGGATTACTTCTATTTATGTTTTTTTTTAATCTTATATATCTTCTTTACTTGTTTCAATTTGAAGTCACCCTCTCTTCCCACACACCAGAATTAAACTACAGTCCACAATTGAAAATTATAAAGACTAGACATAAATGATTTTTATGTAAAACATTTATTTTAAATTTATTTTTAATTTTTAAATGTGGGTGCATAGTAGGTGTCTATATTTATATGATACACAAGGTGTTTTGATATACACATGCAATGTGAAATAAGCACATCATGAAGAATGGGGCATTTATTCCCTCAAGCATTTATCCTTTGAGTTACAAAGAATCCAGTTACACTCTTTGTTTTACAATGTACAATTAAGTTATTATTGACTGTTGTCACCCTGCTGTACTATCAAATAGTAGGTCTTATTCATTCTTTCTATTTTTTTATACCCATTAACCATCCCTACCTCCCTCCCAGTCCCCTACAACCCTTCCTAGCCTCTGGTAACCATCCTTTTACTCTCTGTCCATGAGTCCCATTGTTTTGGTTTTTAGATCCCACAAATAAGTGAGAACATGTAATGTCTGTCTTTCTGTGCCTGGCTTATTTCACTTAGTATAATGATCTCCAGTTCCATCCGTGTTGTTGCAAATAACTGTATCTTATTCTTTTTACAACTGGATACTTCTCCATTGTGTAAATGTACCACATTTTCTTTATCCATTCATCTGTTGATGAACACTTAGGTTGCTTCCAAATCTTAGCTATTGTAATCAGTGCTGCAACAAACATAAGAGTGCAGCTATCTCTTCAATATACTGATTTACTTTCTTTTGGGTATATACTCCTCACTGGGATTGCTGCGTCATAGAATAGCTCAATTTTTTAGGTTTTTGAGCAACCTCCCAACTGTTCTCCGTAGTGGTTATACTAATTCACATTCCCGCCGACAGGGTACAAGGGTTCCCTTTTCTCCACATCCTCACCAGCATTTGTTATTGCCTGTCTTTTGAATAAAAGCCATTTTAACTGGGATGAGATATCTCATTGTAGTTGTGATTTGCATTTCTCTGATGATCAGTGACATTGAGCACCTTTTCATATGTCCATTGGCCATTTGCATGTCTTCTTTTAAGAGAGGTCTATTCAAATCTTTTGCTTATCTTTTTAATCAAATTGTTATTTTTTTCTTATGGAATTATTTGAGCTTCTTGTATATTCTGGTTATTAATCCTTTGTCAGATGCATAGTTTGCAAATATTTTCTCTCATTCTGTGGGTTGTCTCTTCACTTTGTTGATTGTATCCTTTGCTGTGCAGAAGCCTTTTTACCTTAAGTGATCCCATTTGTACATTTTTTGTTTTGATTGCCTGTGCTGTGGGGTGTTGCTCAATAAATTCTTGTCCAGACCAAAGTCCTGGAGATTTTCCCAGGACAGTCTGTTTTCTTGTAGTAGTTTCTACTTTGAGGTGTTAGATTTAACTCTTTAATCCATTTTGATTTGATTTTTTAATATGGTGAGAGAGAGGAGTCTAGTCTCATTATTCTGCATATGGATATCCATTTGCTCCAGCACCTTTTGACATAAATGGTTTCTTAACAGTCTTGTGCAAATTCAGCCATGTAATGTTTTTGTCAAAAATGACAACATTGGCCATTGCAATTGGATGATATATAAATATTAATTAATTCATGAAAATCACTATCTACTTCTGCATGCCAAGAACTACACTAAGTAACATATATCATTTCATATTATTTAACAAGTCCAACATTTTAAACTATTAAATCCATTCCATATACAAAGATAATAGACTCCACCAGGATTAAGTGGCTTTTCCAAGGCTGCGCACAGGGGTTCATGTCTATAATCCCAACACTTTGGGAGGCTGAGGCAGGATGATCACTTGAGCCCAGGAGTTTGAGACCAGCCTGGGCAAAGAAGTGAAACTCTGTCTCTACAAAAAATAAAAAAATTATCCAGGTGTAGTGGCATGCAACTGTAGTCCCAGCTACTCAGGAGACTGAGGCAGAAGGATTGCTTGAGACCAGGTTGTCAAAGCTGCAGTGAGCCATGATTGTGCCATTTCACACCATGCTCCAGCCTTGGCTGGATAGAGTGAGACCCTGTCTCAAAAAAAGAAAAAAAGAAAAATGTGTCTTTTCCAGTATCTTAGAGTTAGTGAGTAGTAGAGTAGAATTAAAATGGAACAATGGAACATCCTTTGACTCCAATACCCCTCCCCCTGCCTGAGTGGTTCCACTGAAATTTAATACAGGAGGTGCAAATACAATTGCTTAGATGTGCCTTTTTGATGATATTTTTTGAAAAACTGAATATTCAATAATTTTTTGAGAACATTAACTGGGCAGCTAACAGCAAAAAAATATGGCTTTCCTAACAATTTTCTTGACTTTTTTTTTTTTTTTGAGGGAAAGTGCATTTTTTTCTTGTACTATATTTAATTCACTTATCTCCTTTGCTGCTGAGAGAACCAAAGTGTTCACTCTTAGAATTTTTTTCCCTGGAAAAAATTTGTTTTTCTTTACCTGCAACCTTTTATCTTATCCAAGACTTATCCAATTCCTTACTGTCTGTATTTTCTTTTGCCATCTATATGATGGGTATAAAAATATTGTCAGCTGGAAGCAGTGGCTGGCTGGGCGCAGTGGCTCACGCCTGTAATCCCAGCACTTTGGGAGGGAGAGGTGGGTGGATCACTTGAGGTCAGGAGTTTAACAGAACTAGAATAAATGAAATGAGTTAAGGAAGAAACCATGCTCCATGTGCTATGTATTTTTTTTCTTGAATATACATAAATGAAGCAAAATACACATAAAGATGCAGGTGATCACTGTTGATGTAGCAAATGCATCACTGAATCATTACCATTATTTAAACTATAATAATTCAGGACTAATTCTGACAGAAGGTAGTTTTTTTCACTTGCTAAAATGATTTTAACTGTGGCATCAGTGTACACATAGTTCACCATTTACACAGCCAGGCTTCTTTGAAATTATAGAGAGCATTATAATTATTTTTGGAATGTGGTGTCAGTGAAGAATTTAAATCATATAAAACTTTGTACAAAAAATTGTATCAATATTTTGTATCAGACTATTTTAAAATAGCACAGTGGTGGACTGGTTAAATCCTAATGATTTTGTAGAGGCCAACTTCATTGTAGTCACCACTTATTAAATACAAGCAACAAGAATAAGGTAAATTGATCTTAAATCTCATTTTTAAAACAGCAGGTTATTCTTAATACAATTATTGTTAGTAATAATTATGAATTATTGCTTAACTCTGGAACTTACATAAATTTGGTGTATAAGGAACGGATTCATCCAATTCTCAAATGATCTGCTAATGGCAGCATTAGGCAGTCGGTTTGATTAATTTTTTAAATGAATATATGTAAATATAAACTAATGTTCTTCTGACCACTAGCTGATACTTAGGCCTTCAAAGAGTAGAAAAGTTGTTCTGAGTCATTTAATCCTCAAATCTCTGATGTAACTAATTTAGGAAGAGGGAAATTATGTAACTCTAAATTACCAACTCTTTGACAAGCATCACAGGAAACAGAAACATGAAAAATTTTCAATAACATCTTCCTTTACTTCAAAATCTAGGTCTTTCTGAGACAGACTTTAAAAGAGTTATGATATGTACCATAGGTCCAATCAAAGTAAAACATAAAGAGAATATTACAATCAGATTATTTGGTCATGGCTATCTCAACCAAGGTCCAGGGTCCACAAGAGTGTGTGGAAGCTGAGCTTGGTGCAGAAAGATGACATTATTCATTCATAGTTTATAATTATGACAGAGATGACTATATTAATGTTAACAGCAACTACTTTTAAATAAGTTTCAATGTATATGAGGCATTGTGATAATGCCTTTAGTTCAGGTAGGGAACATTGTGGTAAATGCTTATCTTTTTAGTTCAAATCAATAGTTATTTTTGTTCCCACTGATGGATGGGAAAGATTACACCTGCAGAGGCCAATTTGCCTAAGGTCATTGGTAAAAATGGTTAAATCCTGAGTTTGTACAGAAATCTGGAAAGCTATAGTCTTATTTTGCCTATCTTTATTTCTATCATATACACACTAAAAATATTCAAATAAGTCTATTTTTGATAAAATTCAGGGAATGAAAAAGAACAACAGATATTTCAAATTAAAAATTATGAGTTTATTTTCATGTTATGTCACTGGCTAATAATATGACATTGGACAAGAAACTGACTCTCTGGGACTCATTTTCATCATATGTCAAAGGATGCAGTAAGACATTAAAATTTTGATACTATGCATGTAAATATGTAATAGCATCAGAATGATCATCAGCATCATTTATTCCTCTTCTGTTACCTTCCTCCTTCTTTTATAACATTATAATATTTATCAATGCTTTAAGTTAAATCCTATTATTCTTTTAAACTTCTTATAAATAATAGGTTCTCTCTGATCACGAACGAAAGAGGGTCTCGATTTTTTGCATTATCACTACTGGTATGTGGCTTAATTTTTCCATGATATGACTTCTTAAAAGCAAGTTATGACATCAACAACCTAACACCCAAATTAAAGATTGATTACTTTTAACTTGTTACAATGAGATTAACATATAGATCAAATATATTAAATAAAAGGCTGTCAAGATCTTACATTTTTCTTCTTTCCAGTGTTCTGCAATTCCTAATGGTCTGATTTGTAGCACCTAGGCAGAGTGAAGAAAAGACTGTTCTGATGTGAAGGGCCATATAAACTAGTGATTTCATTTCCGGTTTTTGTTGTTAGGGAAAATTTTGGCTATTTCTGCAGACACGAAAGGTTGATACTCAAAACATCAGCTTACATTTTCTTTTTCTTTTTTGGTTATTCTATACTGTAAGACAATTGCTGTTGAATAGGAAAGATCAGAAAATGTTTGGAAGTCACCTGCCATGGCAGCTTTGATATGCAACACCAGTAGCATGATAGGAAATTGGGAGATAGCATTAAAGCATTATCTACAAGACAGAAAAGGTTTAGAGTACTATGAAGTCTGTTCCTTATTATTTCTTGAGCCTTCTCTTAGTATCTATTTTCCATGTCAGTCAGTACTTGAAAAGCCTTTGCAGAGTAGCACAAATAAACTTTGCATTCTCTTAAATTCATAAATCCTACCATGTAATTTGCACTATAATATTTTTTACTTCAATTATCCATCTGTATTGTGTTAGGCAAGATAATGGTCCACCAAATATGCCTGAATCTTAATCCTCAGAAGTTGTGAATCTCTTACTTTACATGAGTAAATGGATTTTGCTAATATGATTAAGTTCCGAGTCTTGAGTTGTGGAGATTAATGGGGATTATCCTGTTGTGCCCAATGTAATCACAACTTTTTTGTAAGGGAAAAAAAAAAAAAAAGAAATGAGAGAGTCATCCAGGGAAGAAATGAGAAAATAAAACAGAGGTTGTAGTGATGCAGGACCATAAAGGAAGGAATGAGAGCAGCCTATAGAATTGGAAAAGACAAGAAAATGAATTTTTCTCTAGTGCCTCCAGAAGGAATGGAACCCATTTTATTTAGTCTTCTTACCCACAGAGTTGAGTGATAGTAAATGTGTGTTGTTTTAAACTACTAAGTGCATGGTAATTTTCTATAGCAGTAATAAGGAAGTTGTTAGCTGGAATAAAATGCTGCTGTATCAAATACCTAAAAATATGGAATTGGCTACAGAATTGACAATGGGCAGAGGATGGAAGAATTGGGAATCATCTGCAATCACTTGGACTCCACAACAATAGTGATTCATTTTGGAACCAGACTACAATGTGTACCATTCATAAGTAAAACAGGTATAGGCAAGACAGAAAGGTTTATATCTACTACTTTTATCTCAAGTAGGAAAACTCCCTCAGAGATCCCCAAGAGTGATCACCATTCCAAAGTATCATGAGCCTGTATATCTTGCCATTTGTATGACACTATTTATACATATACTCAACATACCATTTCATTAGATCATGATGATAAATAAGTCTGTGAATTTGACAATGAGAGAATTATCCCATCTTGTGGAAAAGGAAATTGAGGTTTACAAATAACCCACCTAGGAAAAGACAGTAGGTGAGTGGCAGAAGCACATGTTGACTTCTTCCTAAATGAATTCTGAAGTTAGTAGAATATTTATTACACATGAAGGGAGGAAGTAATTTCACTTATTAAATGCCATTGGTGCAGTGGGACATGGACACTATTGAACCTTGATGAGATGAATGTTGAAATGCTGATTGTGTCAAAAAATTAGAAGAATAGAAACGTAACTGAAATAGAAAACCTGTGTACTAATAATCAGACTGCAAATCATAATGCTTTAACTTCACAGGTGTACACCAATGTTGGCCATTTTCAAACATCATTTCAATATATGTTGACTTACTAATTTTTCCAAAAATCAAAGGTAGCTTTGAGAAGCCACATCTGAAAATGTGTCCACTATTAAGCTGATTGACCTTTTGGGATTTTAAATAGTACATAATTGATTTTGTCATTGTACTAAATATGTTTGTTAAGGAGATTGGAAGGCATGCTTATTATGTAGAAATAGGCCTTTATTCATTTTTTTAAAAATTTTTTTTGAGTTGAAGTTTTGCTTTTGTTGCCCCAGGCTGGAGTGCAATGGTGCAATCTCAGCTCACTGCAACCTCTGCCTCCCGGGTTCAAGCAATTCTCCTGCCTCAGCCTGCCTAGTGGCTGGAATTACAGGCACCTGCCACCATGCCCAGCTAATGTTTGTATTTTTAGTAGAGTCGGGGTTTCACCATGTTGACCAGGCTGGTCTTGAACTCCTGACCTTAAGTGATCCACCCACCTTGGCCTCCCAAAGTGCTTGATTTAATTTTTTAAAAATCACTTTGACTCCAAAACAATGGTGATTCATTTGGGAACCAAAAGACAATATGTGCCATTAATGCATTTTTTAAAAGTGTGTATAGACCATGCAAACAGGTTTATACCTACTTCTACCACTCCAGAGAAAACTCAAGTGTTATTGCTGATAGAATGAGTGGATATGGGAGTTGGAAATGGATACTCTAAAGAAATACTAACACAGGATGTTCCTGAGACAGTAAAGTGGAACAAGCAGCAAGACAAACTAAGACAAATTTAAACCAGTTCATATTTTCTTCAAGGCTAGGGATGCGGGGGAGCGGTGTGTGTGTGTATGAACTTATTTTCAATTTAGGCTTCTGTTCCATTTCTTTGTGTTTTTTTGCTGCTACATTGAGTCAGTGAACCATATGGCTATTCCTTTCTCATCTAGAAGAAATGCATTCTTCTTCTCACTAGAGTTAAAATAATAAAGGAAAAGAAAACAGATCCACATCCTTGTGTGTGCTGTTGCACAGCTGCGGTTTATGCTGATGGTCTATCTTGAGGCTACAGTTAGCATTTTAAGTGGATGTATTCTGCTCTGAGTAACAAAAGGCAATTATACTCTTTTACTCAGAAAATCACTCACTTATTACACTATAATTTTTTTTTTTTTTTTTTTTTTGAGACGGAGCCTCGCTCTGTCACCCAGGCTGGAGTGCAGTGGCGCGATCTCGGCTCACTGCAAGCTCCGCCTCCCGGGTTCACGCCATTCTCCTGCCTCAGCCTCTCCGAGTAGCTGGGACTACAGGCGCCCGCCACTACGCCCGGCTAATTTTTTGTATTTTTAGTAGAGACGGGGTTTCACCGTGGTCTCGGTCTCCTGACCTCGTGATCCGCCCGCCTCGGCCTCCCAAAGTGCTGGGATTACAAGCGTGAGCCACCGCGCCCGGCCCTAACACAGAGTTGCTGGTGGAAAGGTGTGACTTGAGCAATCCACAGCAAGTGGTTTATATTATATATACATTATATTATATATTATATTTATATTTATAATATATACTATATATATAATTTCTCCAATATTTTTAATATACGTATGATAAATTGTATTTTCCTTATTGTTAATTTTACTCTGCTGGACATTTTGATGTTTTAGACATTCATTTGAAAGTGAATCTCTTTGGTTTAAGCAACCTTCAAAAAATTAACCATACACTATTATAATCACTATCTTTAATCTAGATTAGCATTTCATAAATTTTGGGCAGATATAAGAGAATGCTAATTGTTTGTGAGAAAAACAGACCCTAAAATACAGTTCTGTAATCAAATAAATAAATGTTAAATGGAAATGGAAAGGGAATGACCTTGGGGATGGGAATTGATATTTTAAAAACTATTATAGATTAATGCCTACTTCAAACCTCTCTGGTGGTGGAAGGAAGCAGTGGGGATATTGTATGTGGCATATTTCTTAATTTTGCCGAAGAAATCACCTCCTGCTTTAGAAAAAAAATGAGTTAGGCTCTTATCTGTATCACTTACTAGGCATGAAATAGATGAAAGTTGTGGCTGTAAGGCTGTTACCAGTTCTGTAAAATGTATGTGTGTTGAAGTCATTTGAGCTAAGTATGCAAAGATCTGGCATTTAGTTGTAAAAGGAAAATAAAACCTCAGGACCCCAAACTCACGATGTCAAAGGGAAAAGTTAAGCTTGTCAACTGAGTCATGCAAAAGCTGCCTTCTGTTTGTCCCCTGACAGCTGTAATTCACATACTTACCTTATCTTGTACAAAATGTAGGTTTACTGAATGTAACATGAATGTACAATTGACCCCACTCATTCTTTTTATATCTAAATTATAGATACACTGATAGCCAATAAGAGACACATAAGAATGTAACCACTTGCTTCATTGCCTACCTTCTCTCATATTTCCCTCCTTTTTCTTCCCTTCCTAATTGCGCTTTCCCTTTAAATATTGAAGTTGCAAAATTCTCTTTGGAAAAAGCACAGTACACGGATTCTACTGGGACTCGTGTTTCTTTTTTCCCAAACCTATCCTCAACCTTGATAAAATAAACCTCTAAATCATTTGAGACCTGTCTGCCTCAGTCACTTTTTGGTTTACATAGCACAGTGGTATGGATATTTAAATAATATATGGGACCATTTTTAAATAAAATACTTTTGAAGAAATAAATAGCATATTTTCTCTTGATAGTATTACTTCTAAATGCAATCCATTACATAGGTAAAATTAAGTAACTGCAAACTTGGATAAATAATACTATTGTATAAAGGTTATTTTTCCTTTAAGGAGAATCTTTTTAAAAAACCTTAGTACTTTTGAATTCATCATAGCACAAATATCATAGCATGGTCATAGGATGGTCATCAATAAGAAAGCAAAAAATAGCTTTAATTATAATTAAAATTTTTATTTCTAATATTCTGATTGTATAGTTATGAATTGTATATTTTGTTTCTAAATAATCTTTTATTGTAAAGTTATTTTTCTTAAGAAAGGGATATATAGCTTTGTTTAGAGTTCATAACTAGGAAGAGAGTTTTCAGAGTTTAAACAAATTTCATGCTATGTGTTATGCAGCCAGAAGTAAATTCTTCTCCAGGTTACCCATTTTAATCAATTTTATTTAGCCCCAGGCATAGAGAACTAAACAGAAATGCAAGTTTAATTGTTTTTGTACCTCTCTTTCCTTAGACTGAATAGAGTTTTCTTTGTGTTTTCTCCCATCATTAAGCATTTCTAAGCATTTTCTTGGACTCTTAAAAGCGTCCTGTGGCCCTTCCTTATAAATGGAGAATGGGAGATTATAATTCTAGTGAAAATTGGAGTTCTCCTAAAGACTACTGTGTTTGCATTTTGCTTTGTTTTGTTTGAATCTGCTGTTTAGGTGGATCTTATAACAGGCAAGGTAGGTAAGAGAGGCAGTTTTTTTAACAACAGAAAAGTTATTTTACATTCATCATTTGGTCTGTTGCCCTAGGTTACCAAAGATTGCACTGTTGCTCTAAAATAAATAACTCATGGTACCCAGCAAGAGCAATAGTGAAGGTATTCCATCAGTACATCATTACAAAAGATATATCTTCATTGTTTACATGCACATGTAAAAACAAAGTCCTAGGAAACCAATTGGGTTCTTGCTAAAACTTTAACATCTACAATTAACATATACTGTAATATCTGAAAATTTTATGTTTATATTAAAATATAGGTAGGCATATTATTTAAATAATTCTTCTAAAATACCTAAATTTTAAAATGACATTAATCCTTCTTTTGAGTGTAATATTATTTCCTTTATGCAATTTTACAGTCTTTGTACAAGAAGTGGTATGTTGAGGTAGAAATAAAAACTGACAAAATATGTATACACTTTTGGAATTAAACTGCTTTCCATTGATTAAATATGTATTTTTATGGTAAGATAGCAGGAAGCACCTAAGAAAATTTTATTAAATAAAACAATTGGGTAATTTATGACTTCTTAAGTATGTATTGCAAAGTTGATTTCAGAAGAAACCTTGGGCTTCCTATTCTTATTAACAGTTTTGTCATAAGCATCCAGAGAATTTGAGGGTCCAAAATTCTCTTTCAAGTAACCACAAAAACCATTCGTCTAGGGTCTGAAAACATAAGGAGAGAAGAAAACCTAAATTTTGGATGCTCATAGAGTATCTAACCAGATAGTGATGATGACAAATACAACAGCAAAAATAATGTGAGCCACATTTTACTAAGGTTTATATGTTTTAGTCTAGCAATTCTCAAATGTTAGCATAAGTCAAATCAAGTTGAGGACTTGCTAAACCCAAGCTGTTTGCCTCCACCCCACTGATGACCCCACTGATTCAGTAGGTCCAGGTTGTGATCTGAGAATATGCATTACTAGCAAGTTCCCAAGTGATATTTACGGTGCTGGATAAGTTACTACACTTTGAAGACCTTTAACCTACAAAACAATTTTTATGAGGCAAACAGTATTACTCCTGCTTTACAGAATCTGAAGAAGAATCTGAGCCCCAGAGTTATTAGGTTGATGCAAATGTAATTGCGGTGTCTGTCATTAAAAGTATGGCAGACACTGCAGTTATGTTTGCACCAACCCAAATATTAATAAGTACAGTCTAAAGTCACCCTGTGGTTCAAGTACAGGACCCTATTACTCTTAATTGCAAAATCATAGCCATTGAATTTAGAAAAGGTCACTGACATTAAAGTAGCTGAAAGTCAGTAAAAACCTTGTTCTGAAAAATCTGAAATGCAGTATTTGATATATCTTGTTCCTTCTGTCATGCAATGGAATGGAACGTTGACTATTTAATCTGCCCAATGTGAATAATGCCAACTCCCTTTAAGTTGAAAATGACTTCATTCTTATCAGCTTGTAGAGGAAAATTAGCCGAGCAATTTCATTTCATAATTTCACTTTGAGCTATATTATTACAGGAAAGGTTGAGATTAAGCATTAGTTTTGTAAGAATAATACCTCTGGCAGTGCATTGCTTGGCTTAGCTGCTTGGATGAGAAAACACTATGAAACTTCCCTAAGCCTTTCAGCCAGTTCATGGTTGTTTAGCACACACTGACAAAGGCAGAAATGATATGGACCACATTGTAAACTCAGACAATAATTAGGGGAGAGGAGCACAGGTGAAAGAGGGTTCGACATATGTGAAGCAAGGGAATAGGAAATCAGCAACAGGCAAAGTGTATCCAAGATACTCAACCCTGGAAAACCTAGAATGGAGAGTTACTCCTAATAACATACAGGTTGACAGTCAAGAATTCCCATAGAAAGTGTTTTTAAGGTGGCAACAGCAAGAAGTGGGAACCTGCTAAGTGTAAGCTTCTTTGACCTATAAGATCACCGGTAATTCATGTGGCCTGACTTTGAGTATAGCAGGGTAAAAAGTAATAAATTATAACTGGGCTCTGGCTGGATATGTTGGGTTTGTTTGTTTCTTGAGAGACCTTCTATGAAGGAGAGAACCCATATATGTTATTCAAACCCGTATCCTCGAAAGTATCACATTGTTTGATACATGGTAAGGGCTCAGATTTTTTTTTTTTTTCCTTGGAGCGGAAGAATGAGTTTAGATAGAGGTATGCATACAAAGATAGATAAATGAGTGAAAATGTATAAATATAAATTGGGAGTTAGGATTTTCCAAAGCATGAGTTGAAGGCAGTTTAAAAATAGTTTAGTTTGATTTCAAACATATGGAAACAGTCTTAGGGAGAAACAGGTTCTGGATTGAAGTTCGTCTGTGAACTAGTAGTGTCATTTGGGGAACATCTTTGTACTTTGAGATATTTGAGCTATTGAGACAAAATTATCTCTGAGTAAGAGAAAGATATACTTTGTTATATTTAAATATTTTGTAATTTAATACCTACAGGCATAATAAATTCCTACTGTCAATCACTATAGATTCTGATTTTAAAATAAATAATTTCAATGTAATTATATTTAAGATGGTGCAATTAGAATGACCTATGTGATTATTGCTCAGCTGAATTTTCTAATTCAATTAGTTGGTGAATAAATTTTTTTACTTTATAACCTGGTATATGAAAGACCACATTTTAAAGCCTTTAACAAAAGTCTTTGTGAAATAAATTATTAAATTGGAAATGAATTAATTGAAATTACAACAATCCACTTGTTCTATAAAACTCAAGCACAAAATATTTTACCAAATTTGTGATGGCCTTTAACAAATTAAAAAATTATCTCCTAGCTTAATACACTAAAGGATATATAAAGAATATAGCTATGTAGACTTAAATACTCAACACACAGGCAAAACAAAGTATGATCTCTCTGTGAAAGGTCTAAACTCTGATTTTTAAAATACTTGATAATTTAAAAACCTGTTCCATTTTTAGATATTTTAAACATTTCATATTATGTATCTAGTGAGACATAATCACATAATTTCATGAAGTTTCCTGCTTTTTCTTAACTAATAATTCTCTATTTCTCAGTGAACCATGAAGGCTTTAGCTGTTACTTACTCAAGTTGGTTATTATTGTCACAAGCCATCACTGAAATTTATAAATTCCGAAGTAAAGTTAGATACATGATCCTAAGCTCCATGCTACCCAGACATTTACCACCTCCACAGACACTGGCTCTGCTTCTTGAGGAGAGAGGGAATATAATATTTGGCCCTGTATTTGTGTTAGTATAGGTCAAAATTTTTGTTGAAGTGTGAATAAACTATTGGATGGTAGGTTAGTAAGTGCCCTTCACAAAAAAAGTGCATGGGTGATATTATCACTTGTGCATTCAACCTAATCCTAAAGTATTAGATCCAAAGAAAATTTTCCTCAAAAGAATATAGTTTAGAAAAAAATAATGTTGGCAGCTCCAAACTTCCAGCCTTCCAGAGAAACATCAAAAATGTGCACAAACTGCCAGAATCAATTTATCAGGACTCTGGAAATAGGCAAAGGTTTACAGCCACCAAGTGAACAATAAATAAAAAGATAACTAAAAAAGTGGTAGGAAAACTTTGGGCCATTTTTGCTTGCCCTTTCCTTTCTCCCTCCCTGCACCATGACATTCTTGAAGACAACAGCCTGTGTTCTCAACACAGGACCATTATTCCAAGTTCTGGAGAGAACAGAGCAGTTCTCATTTACAGTCATTATGTGTGTCTGTTCAGACTTCTCCAGAGGACTGCTTGAAGGACTGACACGAGGTGATTGTCTCTGTTTTGCCTGTCTTAGAACTCAGGTCAGAGAAGCAGTGGGCATTGCAATAAAATGTTGTAAGGCAAATGAAAAACGTGCAGTGGCCTGGGGCAAAAAAATTACACCTGAGACATAAAAGGTCCTATAGCCTTGGGGAAGAAGCTAGGGAGAGTGTTTATTTGGGAAATTAGGGCATTCAAAATACTGTGTATACTGAGCAATTTACAAATTCCAGGGTGTACTGAAGAATGCAAAAAGTTACACATGCCCAAGGCAGAATATATTCTCAGAAAAAACATGAGAATTCCCTAAGCTTTCACAAAAATAAAATTAAAATGAAGGTTTACTCCTATATTTCATCTAATAGTTTTATGTTTTGAGATATTTTATTTAGATCTCTGATCTTTTTAAACTATATTTTATATGGTATGAAGTAAGGGTCTATTGTTAAATTGAAAATTTCTTAATTTGTTCAAATTAGATGATTGCCATTCCATCATATCTTAGAGTGAACATTAGCAAAATCAAAATCAATACATTTATACTTCCTTCCAATTACATTTTCTCCAATTCCATCTTTTTTAAGTATATCACCATCCTCATTCTGCCTGATTATAGGATGGAGTCTTGATTGTCTCTTTTCTCATTATTCTAATCCAACTTATTACCAAATTATATGGAATTTATTGGCAACATATCATTGGAACTGTTCTTTCCTCTGAATTCATGGTACTGTGGTACTCTTTCAAGTCAGAACTCCAACAACAGTTTTCCTGTGAACCACTGCAAGAATTTACTATTACTGCCAAATTTACTTATATTGTACACTGGTAACAGCTACTAGAATTCCAGACTTACAACCTGTCAATATCTGTAAATTACAAACATGTTTTCCTGGTATTCAGTGTTCTTCCGATTTCAACTTACTTTTCTGTTTTGCTCTTGTCTCTCGTCTTACTAAGCTGAATACCTCCCCCCATTTTCCTGATAATATTAACTACTACACTGCCATAACCTGGATTCTTCATTTACATGGATTACTTCCTATTATTATGATATTCCTTTCTATAATCTCTAACACAGATGACAGCTCTTCACTGAAAATTTTTCAGATCATTTTGGCTGGAAGGTCTCAATGTTATTTTTTCAGCTAGATTTTCTGTCCTTTATTATCTAGTCTTTTCTTATGGCACTCATCAGTTTATGCCATGCCATAAAGAGCAACTGCTTTTATAGGCTTTATGTCATTTACTGTAGCACAAAGTCCTTCAGAGTAAAATCCACATATGTTATTTGCACCCCAGGTTTTCTATTTTTAAATAGTGAATTTGCTACTGAACACACACTGTATATTAGGCAAAGTCCAATTCTGTGCTCAGAAAATAAATGTATTGTTCCTCACAGAGATGAAAGGACCAAAGAAATGACTTCACCATTTCAATCTACCAGAAAAATATAGTCTGCAGAGAGGACACCCTTTCAAAGTTATTGCTGTTTATACAGTGAATGTATGCTTCAATCATTTTGTCTTTCTCTACATTTATTAAATTTAATATATGCATGTGGGGTGGAACCATCTTTAAACTAATATTGGTTTAACAAAAATGAAGATCTATATGTCATCAGCTAGATATGAAAGGGGAGACCCATGAATGTTCTTATGATAAAAGTCAGTTACAATAATGGTTTTATTATTCTAATGTTGCAGGAATTAAGGAAAGGGAGAGACCATTGGGTGGAACAAGAGGATTTTATTTAGGTGGCCACCAGCCCAGAGGATTACCATCCAAAGGCTGAGCTCCAAACAAAGACAGGGCTTGATGTTTATACATGCATCCAAAGGGAGTTGGTCAGTTAGTGGCACAAAACCTGTAAGACGAGTAAGCAAGCTTACAGAAGCAGAACAAAGGCAGTTTATCAAACAGTGACAGGTTTTATAACTCAAGCCAGGTGTTGCAACTCAGGCATATCTTGTGACCTTTGCTGTGCTGCACAGAAGGGAAAAACAGGAACTTACAAAACTTGCAATGGTAATTGTGAGAATAGTAAGGGGGGAAGGGAGAAGGTGAAAGAGAAAAACTTGTTTTTCCCAACCTTGCTCTGGGATGGGAGGGAGAGACTCTGGAGCCCATCCCTTCTGGGCCCCAGCTCTGCAGATAATGCTGTCAAAGCCTTGACAGAGCCCTGCTCTTCCTGGGTCATGCAGTGTGTCAGTCTAGTACAGGAAAATTTGTTTTTCTTTTTACATCTTCTGTTTCACTAACACTGGAGCCAACTTCATTTAGATCAAAATCTACGTCTCTGATTTAGTCTACAAGACCAAATAGGATCTGTTCCTTCCTATTCCTCCAATCTCATTTTCCTGAATGTACTTTGCTCAGTTTGAAATAGTGCCAGTCACTATTCTTTTATGTCTCTGCTTAAATAGCCATGATTATGTTATCTAAATAGAAATTTTATGCACTCTTTTCTCTATATTGTATTCAGTTTCTAAACATTACTTACATTATATTGCATATTTATTCTTAAATTATCAGCCTCTCTCTGTAGTGTAAGCTCCATTACACTACAGGAAAGTAGTGTAACTCCCTACATTACTAGGGAAAGTAGGTTTCGTCTAGAACAATACCTGCCATGTAATCCTCTTCAACACATTTGTTTAATAACTGAATGGAAGCTGATGACCTTGCTGTAAATGGTCCCTTGACTGTATGCCAGAGTGATTTTAGTTCATGCAAAGCCAGCATGACACCAATTCAGGAAGTCAGTGATTACAGAAAACTATGAAAATATCCCTTAAAATAAGTTATTAATAAGAAAAAATAATCTTCAAGGCACATGCTCCCTGGAGGGAACCAAACCCTAAACCATTATCAAAGATGACAAAGTCTTCAAAAACCTGACTAATTACATTGAAATTGTGCTGTGGCTGCTGTTAAGAGAGATTAACCAAAGATTAAGGTAGAAAATTTTCTCTCACCAGAGTCTTTGGAAGACAAAACAATAGAAAAACTTAAGTAAAAATATTAGAGGGACAGAAATCTAAGGAGAATAGCAATAACATGAAGAGAAAGTGCAAAGAGAAAGGGTTGGGTTGTTCTCGTCAAATTATCGCTCAGAGTTGTCAGACACTTCTCATTATCTTAATGTAATGTATCTTCTTTTTCATGGATTTTCATCTCCATTGTATAATGTACCTTGAGCCTGAATTAGGCATTTTTAGCTAAAGCAGTAGCATTCAGAGAAAAAGATAGATTTGAGGTTTACAAGAGTCATGCACACCCTGGCAGTACTCCAAGACATCCGTAAATCATTAGGACAGAACCTCTGCCTTCTGACTCCAAGGCTTAGGCCCAGTAAGGGGAAGTGGGGGGGGGCGGTCCATGCTTGTTTCTGAATGGCAGTTCGGGAGCTGGTTAGGGGAAAAGTGGGCTGGCATTTTCGACCAAGAATTTAGGCAGTGTTATGCAGCAGATTGGGGAACAAAGCCAGTGAGTAAAATGAGCACTGAAGGATTGAAAAAGAAATAATTTAGATGGAACTAACGTTTTAGGACACTTTATCCATCAGCCAACACTCTAGACAAGCCACAGTGCAGATTGTGTGGCTAGGAGCCCAGGTGTAATGACTATTTCAGACCTCTTGTAATAAGCTCTAATCAACCACTTGGGATAGAACATAAACTCTAAATTGCATGTTAGTGTTGGTACCAGAGCATACGGTGAGCTAAAATGCACTTGGTAAAAATCCATAGTAATACAGGAGATGCAGTGGATTGGTAGCTATTTTTTCCACATCTCTCGCAGGTGCAAATTCATTTCCAAATAGTCTCTTGACTTGATGTGCAAATTTCTGCTCACATTTTATATAAAAATGTATGTCAGTGGAATATTATAAATTAATACTAGAAATTTTCTATATAGTTTCAAGAACCATATTATTTTGAAAAAAATGGTTATTTGAACAATATTTGTGAAGAGTTCCTTGGGTATTGTTTGAAATTTACAGAGAAAAAAGTAACGGTACATCTTTAGTTTTAGTACAAAAATAAGGGCAAAGCAAATATTCTAAATAATACAAAAATTCTTTTCAGAAAATTTCAAGTGTTCTTTAAAATGTAGAATAATAAACTAAGTTGTATTTTAAAAATCTCAGTCTTTCACATATATTTTTCTATTTTATTATGTAAAGTTGACAGCATTCATGTATTTTTACTGACTTTTTCACTGAATAAACTCAGGGGTAAAATAAAAAATAAATCTATTTAATGTATAATCTCTAAGTATACATAATGATCACACTTAAAAGATAAACTGAAGATACTAAATGAGACTGATCAGCCACTTATCAAGACAAGGCCCAAAATATAGCAACTATTATAAGGAACAACAGGCTAAAACAAAAATTGTTATCTCAACAAATCAGTAGTATGTACTGTCACTAATTTTTTCTTTAAGTGGGTCTTGGAAAATGATGCAAAATATGGTAAAATCATATATAACACTAAAATATGACATTTAAAAAATATATAGGATATAAGGGGAATAAAAAAAGAAGCAAATCTTTACAATACACATACTACTTACCTGATTGTGCTGGATCCCTAACTAAAGAAACACTCCCCATATCATGATCGTATGGAAATAAACCAAATGTGATCAACTGGCATTTAACCAAACATTGCAAATTAGAGTTTCATCTTTAACATTTCGAGGGAGAAGAAACAAAGCATGTTGTAATTTACAAACATGCAGCAAAAATTGATTCATACTAATGCAGTGCTAATTAAAGAAATTTGCTTCATGTTTTTCTTATGGCTGTTTGATAGTTTGAGAATTAATGAACGATATATTACAGAGATTACATAATAATGTCAACAAGCTCTAAAAAAAATAACAAAATGCTGGAAGTCAAAGGGTTACCAGAAATTATAAGCAAGAGGAGAAAATAGCACAAAATAACTAGATTCTAAAAACTGTTTAAGAGTCATTAAGCAATATGTATCTACGAATACATACCATAGGTGGTAGCTTAATTAATTGCAAAGTAAATTGAATATGTGCATTTAATCTGGGAAACAGAAAACTGTTAACCTTTTGAAGCCTAAATCACATAAAGCAGCTTCTGATTGTGCGAATCTAGCTGAAGCTAGAGAAGAGAAAACACAGCCTTGAAACTCTGCTTTCTAAGAGAGAATGGTAATAAGCAAGTATAGATCAATTTCAGCATTTATGTAATAGGGTTAGCAACACCATGTTAGCTAGGTGATGAAGAGCAAAGGGCAATGTCTGTAGGGACACCCTCCCAAAAGAGAAGAAGGTGAGGGACACTGGAGATACAAAAAGAAATACCCAGCACTTTGGGAGGCCGAGGCAGGTGGATGATCAGGTCAAGAGATTGAGACCATTCTGGCCTACATGGTGAAACCCTTTCTCTACTAAAAATACAAAAATTAGCTGGGCATGGTGGTGTACTCCTGTAGTCCCAGCTACTTGGGAGGCTGAGGCAGGAGAATCGCTTGAACCAGGGAGGCGGATGTTGCAGTGAGCCGAGATCACACCACTGCACTCCAGCCTGGCAACAGAGCGAGACTCTGTCTCAGAAAAAAAAGAAGTATAAAAAGTGTGTATTGGGTAACCACACAACACACTTTATAATTTAAGCCATTAAAATTGAGATAATAGCCCAGGGTGAGGGAGTATTTAAAAAATAATCAGCAAAAGCAAATAATGAGAGTTTCAAACATTTAAGGAGGAAGCAAAAGAAAAAGCATCTCCACAAAGTATGCAGAAAACAAAGAGAGAGTTAAGAGGAAAGGCAATTAAAGGATGGTAAATGAACAGAATACTAAGACCATTAAGGAAGTAAAGAAGATACACCAAGAATAATACCAAGAAAGTTAAGGTGTATAATTGACAAAAATAAATCAAATCATACAAAGGTTAAACGAATCATTAGATAAAAATTAAGTCATGCTGTGCTCAGATGGCAATCAGTCTGTCCTATAGGCAATGAATAAATGTGTTCCTAAAAGTAATTAGCCTCAATATGTGATTTGCTGTTGTCTTTCTTCATTTTTCTTTTGGATAAATAATCACATTAAACACACGTAAGCACATATATATATAAAGTACATTTCAGAAACATTGCACAGCATAACCTGCACTATGCAGTGTGGCAGCCAATAGCATCTGTGGCTATTTAAATTTATACCACACTAATTAAAAAGGAAATTGAATTAAAATTCAGTCCCTCAGTTGTCCTAACACAATTCAAGTGTCAATAGCCATATGTGGCTAATGGTTACCCTATTGGATAGTGCATATATAGAACATTTCCAACATTTCAGAAAGTTATATTGTGCAGATCTGGGGAAGGCACAATCTATTTTATCATATTAACAGTGCTGAGCAATGTAGAAAACAAACAGTGAAGTGTTATTTAGCGATAAAAATGAAGTATCAATACACAAAACCATATACATCAATACACAAAACCATATACATAAGTCTCAAGGAAATTATGCTGTGCGAAAGAAATCACACAAAAAATAAATATTGAATGATTCTAGCTATACAAAGCTCTAGAAAATGTAAATCAATCTATATTGTCCAAAAACGAAGTAGGGGTTGTCTATATAGGGTGTGTCAGGGAAGAACAGGAGAGATTACAAATGGTGCACAAAAAAAACCTTGCGTGTGATAGATTATTCTCTGTCTTGATTAAAGGATGCATTTATGATGGCATTCATATGTTAAATTTTATCAAATCGCATACTTTAAATATCCTCAGTTGTAAGTCAATTATACTTATATAAAGTGACTTTTAAAATAGATGCAGAAAATTGTGTGAGCAGATTCGCAAATGGTGTTAAGAAAGCCAGGCAGAAATAAATACATCCACATTATAGAGGTCTTCTTGTAATGGAGCTGCAAGTTAACAAATGAGTATGGGTATAGTAACAAAAGATTCTGCCTTGCTTGCACATTGTTTTCCCTCTTCTGTCTGATTTTAGGTTTAATTGTCACTCTGTTGGGTCTTTCATTTCTTTGAAAGGTGGGGAATTAGATTCCATAAATCTTAATCAAATTAAAATTACCCTAAAATGTAATTAAAGCAATCTGAAAATGATTGCCTCTAAAAGACATCCTGGTATAATGGAAACAGTAGCAAGGGAAGGATTGTCTGGATTCAAATACTCTCCGAAAGATAAATTACAATATTTTGTAAAAGCCATTTTTTAATTACAGGGCCATCATACATCATCTAGCAAACAATAGCTACTGACAACTTAATTAAAATGCCTAATAGACATTATAAAATTGCTTGTATGATCCTTTTTGTTTGAACTGTGCTAGTTTAACAAGACACCCAAATGTCCATTAAAAAATTCTTAATATTCAAAATTCTTGTAACTCTATTAATCATGACTGTCTTATCAGTGACCCATTTACACCCACATTACCAGATTCTAAGACACCTGGACATTTCTAGCCTCTTCCGTTAAAAAGTATTTCTCTACCACTGCTGCATGAATATTTATTTTTACTTCTGAAGATCTTTCAAACACCCTCTCAAGCACACAAAAATATAGTAAAAGATTTCCTGTAGAATATTTGTACATTTAATCCTATACCCCGAAAATCTTTGTATTTCTGGCTTCCCAAGTAACATTTTAATTCAGTGATTTCATTTACCTTACATTTACATTTGTTCAATGTGATTTTTCTTTGGGAGGGATTGGGTTACACGGTATAAACCCAACTTCCTGAGAGGCTGGAGGCTGATATCAGTCATATGGGCAGCTAATCATGCTTATGCGATGGAATCTCTATAAAAACTATAACATCAAGGTTTGGATGAGCTTCTCTCGTTGGCAATACTCCTGGTGTATTGTCACATATTCATACCAGTAGAGTAAAACTGTGCTGACTCCATAAGGAGAGTGCAACTGGTAGCTGCATGTTTGATATCCTCCTAGACTCTGACCTACGTGTCTCTTGGTAGATTTTAATATTTCTTTTCCATGTAATAAACCATATATGTGACTATAACAGCTTTCAGTGCATTTTATGGGTCATTTTAGTAAATTATGAAACCTGAAGATTGTTTTGAAAACTTCCCCAAACTTGCAACTGGTGTCAGAAGAAAAGTGGTCTTGCATGGACTGTTCACTCTAACTTTGCAGTTGGCTAAATTCTCATAGTAGTGAATATCTCATTTTACTTTATAGCACTGTTTTCTTTAAATGAGTATCTATTGATAATTCTTGACTCATTACTTAACCGTGTTTTTTCCTGATCTATACACTTACTAATTAATAAGACATACTTAAAGGACCAACATATGTAGACATTACATTAGGAAATCATGTGAGACAGTTGCCTATTGAGGATTGAAGATGGAATAGAGAGAATGAGGAAAATGATTAGTTATTGTTTGACAAACAATATTAGAAAAAAATAATTCAATGAAGAAACTGAAATTACTTGAGAATGAATGTTTTCTTCAACACAAAAAATGAAATAAGAATTTAAAGCACTTAAAATTCCACATTGCAGTCTATCTCACAGACATAAATAATAATTTGACTTCAAAATAGAAATTTCTATTCTATTTAGAAAGTATAAATTAAGGATATCTTGGGGTTTTACCCCAGGAAAAGCTGGTCGGGGAGGTTTACACAAAGCATGCAAATAATTAAATGTCCCAGGCTTCAACTTACAGAAGTTGCCAAGTTCCAAGTTTTTAGGTTTCAAAAAGATACTCTCATGGTTTATCAGCCAACGAAGGGTTTATAAAAGGAGAAAACCATTTTGTCCAATAAGGAGCATGTAACAACTAGGAAAATTTTTCAGGTATTTATTTTTAAAAAAGAAATAAAGATAAAAGTAATACTGGAAAGTAGAAGAACTACTGTCTGGGAGTTCTGTCTGTTTTACTGTCTGTCAACTACTGTTGAATTCAATATATTCATACATAAAATTCAGCATCTGCTTTGAAAATTCAATTAATCTGTTGAACAAGGATGCCTATGCTATCACTAACAGCTTAACAGTTTTATAAATATCATAAACAGATTAAGGGGAAAAAAATAAATTGCCTTTAAGTCTAGAACTGAGATACCCCAAAATGGTCTCGCTTATTCAGTTTACTCTAGAGAATGTCTTTGTCAGTGGCCGAGTAGTCTTTCTTACATCATTGAGGTGTTTTATCTTTATACAGATATAGTTTCAGAATATGTCAAATAGCCTGAATGCTTTTGGAAGTTATAAAGAAATTCAGACATAATCTCTCATCTTGTCACCTAAATTGTCCAATTTGTTGATAAACTATCATTTCATTGGCATCTGTTGTTCTTCCCACAAGTAAAGTGGAGCGCCATGTGTTTCTTAGATGTGATAGTTAAATTCCATGCTGAAGGCTTGTTTTCCAACTCTAAATGGATTTTAACTAGACCCATACTCAGAATCTCTAAGCTCCTATACTTTTTCTTTTTCCCTAGCAAATGTAAAATAAACCTGAAAAGAAATGAGCTCATTATGCCTTTTCATCTGAAATAAAAAGAACAGCAATACCACTCAGGCAGAAGCTGATTTTACGGATTATGGCATTTCTTTTAATGTTTCTCTGTATTTCTTCTGGAGTCCCTGTATATGAACTTGCCCAAATTCTTCAGTCTGAATCAGCTTGCTGTTAAACTTTTAAGAAGCTCTGGTTATAACTGTAAAATTTTCCCTCCGATGTAGAGACATATTTGGCATTGACATCCTAAACGGTTTCCGACTTGCCTTTAGTTTTTGCTACTCACCAGCTTTACTACTAAGAGCTTCTGAAGTAGCTATTTCTTGCGACAAAACTGACTGTAATTTCATCCTTGATAAATGATCCTTTACTGATTTTTCTGTGTAAATGAAAAAGAAAATACATAGCCCAAACTTACCTAATATTCCTCTGAATTCTCATTGAAACATATTCTTTTGTATCTAAGCAATTTTTACATTTAAAAGTAGGAACTTTTTATAGTTCATAAATTCTTTTTCAGAAATTGCATTGTGAATTTCCAAGGGAGCAAAGTATGATTAGTGTAAGATGATAAGCGTTTTAAGTAATATTTAAAATTTAATGTGGATATTCAGAAAATTGAAGTCATTTTTCAGGCCCAATAAGCTAGAGATAAACTTACCAAATAATATTAAAAACCATACTGTAATCATTTGTTTGTTAAGAAATAAAAATTAATACTCTTAGAAATGCTTTTTCTGGCATCAAAAATTAATATTTGATAAATATTTATTAAATATCTACTGGTAGATGTGATCAGGAATTTATAAGTTACAGTATGTGAGACATTATCTCTGCTCTTAAAGAAGATATAACATGACTGAGATTAGACCAGTACCTAAAAACAGGTGGTAAATAATGATAATTTTGATAGTAAGTTTACATAGAACTTACTATGTACCAGGTATATTTTAAGCACTTCAATTATATTATTTAATTTGATTATCACAAATCTAGGTGTTATTATTATCTACACTTTAGAAAAGAGTCATCTAAAGAGTAAAGACACTAATTTTCTGAAGGCTTAACAGCTGTTAGGTGACAGGCTCAGATTTAAACCCCAGGTGCCTGGCTCTGGATTCTGTTCACTTCCTGAAAATTAAAAGACAATAACATTATTGACATTGGAGAGAAAGAACAAAATAGAAGAACATGATTTTAGGACTTAGGAAAAGCTAAGCTCTTGTGCTGACTCCACACATTTTCAGCTGTATGTCTTAACCTTATTGATCTCTCGCTTCCATCATTCATAAAATTTTAACAGCTAAAATTTCCTGAACACTTGCTGGAAATATCTACTGGTAGGTGTGATGAGAAACTTGCTAACACTTTTCTAAGGAACTTACATGCATTATCTCTTCTCATACTTTCAATAAAATCATGAGTTAAAAACTGTTCATTTTGTTGCCATTTTAAAGATGAGGAAACTGAGGCACTGACAGTTTAAATAATTTGCCTTAGGTCATATAACTAGTTTTGTTTCCCCCCTAGAGAATATGTCTCTACATTATGACTATGTATGTCTCCATATACTGTCTTAATCACTATACTACAAAGCAGTCATTCCTGGCTAATAGTTTTACCAGCTCCCTAGTTATGGAGTACCTGTAGGTATCACCAATATCACGTTATGGTTCAGTGCATAGTGTATTAAAAAGACAATACTCATTAGCATCTATAGAATCCTTAATATGTGGTAGCACTGTGATAATTAATTTTTATTTATCAATGATTTTCAAGTTGTCCACTGGCTACTAACATCCAAATCAATGTGATCCTTACAAAAAAAAAAAAGCATTATCTTGTCTGTGTCCCAGATCCTACATAAGAATATCTAATGGATACCTATTCTGCATTTTAATGTGTGTCCAGGTGATTCTTATGCAAACCAGGGTTTGAAAAACTTTGTTATACTATTACATTAAATTTTTACATCAACAAAATGAAATAGATAGTGTTACTTCTATTTTATAAGTGAAGAAATCTATCTTTTAACTTAAATAATACATAAAAACACGATTATTTAAATACAAAGATAAAGGCCATAAATTTAAAAAGTTAATATTTAAGCGTATTTGTGTTTTACTTCTTATGTGTGTTTTGCTTTATACTGTCGATTAAATTCTAATACTTTTATTGAGCTAATATTATATGAGTGATATTATTAGAAAGAATATTGAATTGAAGATATTAAAGAGATATACACTTTTCCTCCCTGACTAGGGCACACATTTTTTTCCCTATACTTACAGAGAGAGCAGAGGAACTGAATCTCACATGTAGATTAACCATTTACTTTTACAAGCCTGGGAACGAATCAAGTTGGGAAGGAAGGCCTGTCATGAGTACAGAAACACTTGCAGTTAGATCATAGCACCAGAGCTCAAAAACAGGAGACAAAGTAGTACTGGGGGTAATAGATTTTTCTTTAACTTGATGGGATAAAATACCCAGGAATATGGCAGCTGGAGTGGCAATTTTATTTTTTGGCTAGAAAATGAAAAGACTCTGCCATTTCTGATCTATACTCATCAACACTGGGCACGTGGCCATATTAGAGATGTGGCTTTCCAGGCAATTTAAATAATGGAAGCACAAGTGAGACATCCCCTATAAACACAGGGGAATTTACTAAAACCTATAAAAGTGTAGGATTGATGGGCACTTCAGAGATAATCTGCTGGGAGGTATGGAACAAAGGGAATTTGTCAACAATAGTCCTTTACTAGCAGAGGTTTTAGATTAGGGAATGAATTCTTTTATGCATAGTATTGTGACTAGTTCACAGATAAAAAGTCATCACAGCAGACTGCAGTCATCAGGGTATGGTGGCTGCCTAAATTGACAGAGCTGGAATGGAATGGTAAATGGTGCTTTTGCTTTAGAGTAAATAAAGTGATATTTGATAAGTCTGCTTGATGCCTTGCACCCATTTTGCCTGTTTGTTTCCAGCTGTAGGGTGCTGCCAATCCTTTAGTATCTGGAAGGTAAAGAGCACTTGCAACATCATCTTTCTGAAATATAAAATTAAATAGAAAATAATTCCTTAGTTAAAACAAATAATTTTTGATTGCAGTATAAATTTCAATTCAACAGACCTGGCAAAGAACGAAAGCAGTCTTTTATTGTGGGTAAGCTTGCATGTGACGTGATGGGTTTGTTCATCTGAATATACATAGTAATAGAGGGGTTTCCCACGATCACTAAATGTGCCCGAGTGAGTCAAATTGTAGCAGTTCAAGCTTTGAAAGTTGAATTAAAAATATTTCCTTTTTGCAATCATTACATATTTTAGAATGAAAATGAGAAGTATGGAAAAGACGATCCTCAATCTGTATTTCATTAAATGCACATATAAAAAATTATGCTCTCTAATTTGTTAATGTTGATGCTTACAGAACTACCAACTGCATTTATCCAATACATAGCAATGACAGAAAATACGTAAGCAGAAAATAGATAATTTAAAAAATAGACATAAACACAAAAATCATGTCTGTCACCAAGGATGAGTATCGGCAACAAGCTTTTGGATTTTGAATCCAAAGGGCATAATCGGCGTCTTATTTAAAGAAAATGCCCCACTGTAAGCAAAGAACATAAGCCAGACTCACTTAATGAAATAAGCCTCAGATTCACAGCCTAAAAGGCTTTGATTTCTACAAAGTATTTTACCCGAAGAAGCATTAGAAAGCTGGCATGAATTAATAGGACAAATTTGGAGCAAATCGATTCAAAAACTGGATCAGACGTTGACCCAGTATCACATTTGTGACAGACTTTCTAAGCCATCAACCTGAGAGGACCTTTGGAGGCAGACTAGAAAAAAAATCCAAATGAGTACTTTAATAGGGAAGGCAAGCTATAGAAATAAAGAGAAAAAAATATCCAAAATATATAAGGAAATGAAGACCTCCAGGCAATAAAACAATATTCTGAAAATTAGTTTACTCTAGGAAATGTGAAAATAATTGTGAAATTTGAAAATGAATTTATAGCATATGTAGGCTCTAAAATCAATGAAATAAAGCAAGCTGTAAAATATAACAATAAAGTTCAAAAAGGGAAGAATGAAAGGAAGGAAAAGAAAAAGAAAGGAAGGAAGGATGTAAGATTAGATGAATATACTAAGTAAATGCAGATCTCAAAATGAAAAATATAACCATTTCAATAAAAATAACAATCTGTCAGTTTCCAGTGAGTGTAAATAAAGCATAATATATGTGACAAGGAAGTGAAAGTGTAGAACATCATCATGAATATTATCAGCATGAAGAAGATATTACATTAACACAATAATTTGACAACAGACTTCTCATCAGCAATAGGTTCAAAGGAACACTGATTATTCCAAAGGGCTGAAGTATGTTAGAAGTAGAAGTCTGTATTCTGGAAAGATAGCAGGCTAGAGTTAAAGCAAAATTAAAAGTATTTTGAGACACATACTTAATAAGTGATTTTAAGCCTTTTCCAGTTTGCCCTGAGAATGCTCACCAGTAGCACTTGTGACTGCAGTGCTTACCCAGAGATAACTTTGCCACGCAATAGCTCGCTTTTATTATCATTTTCACTTTGCTCTAGTATATCAACTTTGGAAACAAAAGACATCATTCTATTCATAGCATTCATTTTTTTAGTAGTATTTCCATTTACAAAATATACTAATTCTTGATCGTTGAAAATGTTAAATCTTAGAAAATGTAGCATTCCTATGTGTGATGTTAACATCATTCTCAAATGGTTGTTGGCTAACGATTCATTTGATGAATCAGATTTTTCCCAAACAGACAATGCTGATGATTCAGATGATTCTGATGTTACTTGCGTTTAGAAATAACTCCAGGAACAGTTTTTTTTTAATTTTTTCACACTGAAAAATCAGTCAGATTTGCTTCAGTCTCAAGGAGCGTGTTTAGGTAAAATTAAATAAACACAGGCAGTGAGCTGCACTTCTTTTTTTATTGAGCAAAGTGTTACTACATACAGAATTTCTCTGAAAGAAGTACTAAGTGATTAACTTTAATAAACAGAAGTGCACCATTGAGGAAACAATGGAATGGATGCATCTATAATGATAAAATATGCTGATAAAATTGACTGTTAAAAAACATGGAACTCTAGTTTTTAAAATAGCAACAAAGAATGTGGGATGGCTTGCGAAAGGAACTTTAAGTAACTGATAAACGAAACAACGATTTTTCTTAACTGTAGGAAGCATGCTACTGAATAATTTAGACTTCAGAATTAAATATATGTATCGATTAGAAAGATAACCAATAAATAATAGAATTACAATGAATTCCTTTCAAATTTCCTTCCAAATTTTAAAAACAATGAAGATTATGGATAAAACAAATTTGTCAATAAAACAGAGGCAGAAAGAAAGGAAGGAAGGAGAAAGAAAGAGAAAGGAAGAAAAGGAAGAAAGAGAAGAAAGGAAGAAAGAGAAAGAGAAAGAAAGAAAGGAGGAAAGAAAGGAAGGGAAAGGGAAAGAAGGAGGAAGGAAAGAAGGAAGGGAGGGAAGGAGGGAGGAAAAATAGAACAAAGGTAAAATATGATCAAGACAAACGCAAAAGGTGATAGTAGAATAAGTTAGATAAATTAGGAGTTATGTAATTCTGACAGATTAAACAAAGTTATTAAAAAGTAGCGACAGATTAGTTTTACAAATCACCTATATGCTTCTTAGAAAATTATTTTAAAAATTCAACACAATTTAATAAATGAAGGAAAATAATATAATTCATTGGATATTCTGTTTTTCCATATGACTTTTAGGAACATTTCATTTAAGTCTTTGAAAAAGTTGGCAATTTCACAAGATATATACGTGTGTATATGTGTGTGTGTGTACATATAGATTGAATTTTATATATTTACATATAGTGAAATATGTATACATTGAAAAAATATGTATATATCAGAAGACTTTGTAGCACTAGGTTACTCCAGTCTAAAACATGATGGCTTTTCAATTATTTATATCTTGTTTCAGATTCTTCAATACAATTTCATAGTTTTTATAATAAAGTCATAACATTTCTTATTGAATATGTTACATAATACTTTAAAGTTGTTAAAAAGTATTGTGAATAATTTTTAGCACTCAAATTCAAATTCTTGGGAATTTGTGGGTTTTCTTAATTCCAGGAAGTTTTTAAAATCTATTAAATTTGGATTATTAAACTTTTATCTAGCCTCTTAATTTTCTCTCTTTAATAGAACCTAGAAGATTTGCAAGGTTAAAAAAATTATAGGATTTTCAGTGAGATCATTATCTCCTTTATTCCCAATTGTCACTTATCCTTAACTTACTACATTTTCTAGTGTACTTAAGACAATGTTGAGAAATAATAGTTACCTAAATTATCCTTCCCTTTTCCAGAAACTAATTATAAATACTTTTAGTTGTCACATAGAGAAACGTTTCTTTAAAATAAAAGGTACATGTTATTTTTATATTTGTTTTCCCTCCTTTTTTCTTTTCTGTTTCCTTTTTTTTTTTTTAAATACAGGGTCTTGCTCTGTCACCAGGCTGGAGTGCACTGGCATGATCTTCTTGGCTCATTGCCACCTCCGCCTCCAGGGTCAAGCAATTCTCCTGCTTCAGCCTCTGGAGTAACTGGGATTACATACAGGCACATGACACTATGCCTGGCTATTGTGTTTGTTTTCTATCCTTATTTTATTTAAGGTCTTTATTAGAAGGTTGTGCTGAAATGAAAACATTGCTATCTTTTTATTCTATGGATTATAGAAAAAGGAAAATAGGAAAATTCAAAATTTTTATTTATTTTTCATTTATTTTTATTTTATTATTATACTTTAGGTTTTATGGTATATGTGCACAATGTGCAGGTTTGTTACATATGTATCCATGTGCCTTGTTGGTTTGCTGCACCCATTAACTCGTCATTTAGCATTAGGTATATCTCCTAATGCTGTCCCTCCCCCCCTCCCCCTACCCCACAACAGTCCCCAGAGTGTGATGTTCCCCTTCCTGTGTCCATGTGTTCTCATTGTTCAATTCCCACCTATGAGTGAGAACACAAGGTGTTTGGTTTTTTGTCCTTGCAATAGTTTACTGAGAATGATGTTTTCCAGTTTCATCCATGTCCCTACAAAGGACATGAACTCATCATTTTTTATGGCTGCATAGTATTCCATGGTGTATATGTGCCACATTTTCTTAATCCAGTCTATCGTTGTTGGACATTTGGGTTGGTTCCAAGTCTTTGCTATTGTGAATAGTGCCGCAATAAACATACGTGTGCATGTGTCTTTATAGCTGCATGATTTATAGTCCTTTGGGTATATACCCAGTAATGGGATGGCTGGGACAAATGGTATTTCTAGTTCTAGATCCCTGAGGAATTGCCACACTGACTTCCACAATGGTTGAACTAGTTTACAGTCCCACCAACAGTGTAAAAGTGTTCCTATTTCTCCACATCCTCTCCAGCACCTGTTGTTTCCTGACTTTTTAATGATGGCCATTCTAACTGGTGTGAGATGGTATCTCATTGTGGGTTTGATTTGCATTTCTCTGATGGCCAATGACGATGAGCATTTTTTAATGTGTTTTTTGGCTGCATAAATGTCTTCCTTTGAGAAGTGTCTGTTCATGTCCTTTGCCCACTTTTTGATGGGGTTGTTTGTTTTGTTCTTGTAAATTTGTTTCAGTTCATTATAGATTCTGAATATTAGCCCTTTGTGAGATGAGTAGGTTGCAAAAATTTTCTCCCATTCTGTAGGTTGCCTGTTCACTCTGATACTAGTTTCTTTTGCTGTGCAGAAGCTCTTTAGTTTAATTAGATCCCATTTGTCAATTTTGGCTTTTGTTGCCATTGCTTTTGGTGTTTTAGACATGAAGTCCTTGCCCATGCCTATGTCCTGAATGGTATTGCCTAGGTTTTCTTCTAGGGTTTTTATGGTTTTAGGTCTAACATGTAAGTCTTTAATCCATCTTGAATTAATTTTTGTATGAGGTGTAAGGAAGGGATCCAGTTTCAGCTTTCTACATATGTCTAGCCAGTTTTCCCAGCACCATTTATTAAATAGGGAATCCTTTCCCCATTGCTTGTTTTTGTCAGGTTTGTCAAAGATCAGATAGTTGTAGATATGTGGCATTATTTCTGAGGGCTCTGTTCTGTTCCATTGATCTATGTCTCTGTTGTGGTACCAGTACCATGCTGTTTTGGTTACTGTAGCCTTGTAGTATAGTTTGAAGTCAGGTAGCATGATGCCTCCAGCTTTGTTCTTTTGGCTTAGGATTGACTTGGCGATGCGGGCTCTTTTTTGGTTCCATATGAACTTTAAAGTAGTTTTTTCCAATTCTGTGAAGAAAGTCATTGGTAGCTTGATGGGGATGGCAATGAATCTATAAATTACCTTGGGTAGTATGGCCATTTTCACGATATTGATTCTTCCAACCCATGAGCATGGAATGTTCTTCCATTTGTTTGTATCCTCTTTTATTTCATTGAGCAGTGGTTTGTAGTTCTCCTTGAAGAGGTCCTTCACCTCCCTTGTAAGTTGGATTCCTAGGTATTTTATTCTCTTTGAAGCAATTGTGAATGGGAGTTCACTCATGATTTGGCTGTTTGTCTGTGATTGGTGTACAAGAATGCTTGTGATTTTTGTATATTGATTTTGTATCCTGAGACTTTGCTGAAGTTGCTAATCAGTTTAAGGAGATTTTGGGCTGAGACAATGGGGTTTTCTAGATATACAATCATGTCATCTGCAAACAGGGACAACTTGACTTCCTCTTTTCCTAATTGAATACCCTTTATTTCCTTCTCCTGCCTGATTGCCCTGGCCAGAACTTCCAGCACTATGTTGAATAGGAGTGGTGAGAGAGGGCATCCCTGTCTTGTGCCAGTTTTCAAAGGGAATGCTTCCAGTTTTTGCCCATTCAGTATGATATTGGCTGTGGGTTTGTCATAGATACCTCTTATTATTTTGACATACGTCCCATCAATACCTAATGTATTGAGAGTTTTTAGCATGAAGCGTTGTTGAATTTTGTCAAAGGCCTTTTCTGCATCTATTGAGATAATCATGTGGTTTTTGTCTTTGGTTCTGTTTATATGCTGGATTATATTTATTGATTTGCATATGTTGAACCAGCCTTGCATCCCAGGGATGAAGCCCACTTGATCATGGTGGATAAGCTTTTTGATGTGCTGCTGGATTCGGTTTGCCAGTATTTTATTGAGGATTTTTGCATCAATGTTCATCAAGGATATTGGTCGGAAATTCTCTTTTTTGGTTATGTCTCTGCCAGGCTTTGGTATCAGGATGATGCTGGCCTCATAAAATGTGTTAGGGAGGATTCCCTCTTTTTCTATCGATTGGAATAGTTTCAGAAGGAATGGTACCAGTTCCTCCTTGTACCTCTGGTAGAATTCAGCTGTGAATCCATCAGGTCCTGGACTGTTTTTGGTTGGTAAGCTATTGATTATTGCCACAATTTCAGAGCCTGTTACTGGTCTATTCAGAGATTCAACTTCTTCCTGGTTTAGTCTTGGGAGGGTGTATTTGTCGAGGACTTTATCCATTTCTTCTAGATTTTCTAGTTTATTTGCATAGAGGTGTTTATAGTATTCTCTGATGGTAGATTGTATTTCTGTGGGCTCGGTGGTGATATCCCCTTTTTCATTTTTTATTGCATCTATTTGATTCTTCTCTCTTTTCTTCTTTATTAGTCTTGCTAGCGGTCCGTCAATTTTGTTGATCTTTTCAAAAAACCAGCTCCTGGATTCATTAATTTTTTGAAAGTTTTTTTGTGTCTCTATTTCCTTCAGTTCTGCTCTGATTTTAGTTATTTCTAGCCTTCTGCTAGCTTTTGAATGTGTTTGCTCTTGCTTTTCTAGTTCTTTTAATTGTGATGTTAGGGTGTCAATTTTGGGTCTTTCCTGCTTTCTCTTATGGACATTTAGTGCTGTAAATTTCCCTTACACACTGCTTTGAATGTGTCCCAGAGATTCTGGTATGTTTTGTCTTTGTTCTCATTGGCTTCAAAGAACATCTTTATTTCTGCCTTCATTTCATTATGTACCCAGTAGTCATTCAGGAGCAGGTTGTTCAGTTTCCATGTAGTTGATCAGTTTTGAGTGAGTTTCTTAATCCTGAGTTCTAGTTTGATTGCACTGTGGTCTGAGAGAGAGTTTGTTATAATTTCTGTTCTTTTACATTTGCTGAGGAGAGCTTTACTTCCAACTATGTGGTCAATTTTGGAATAGGTGTGGTGTGGTGCTGAAAAAAATGTATATTCTGTTGATTGGGGGTGGAGAGTTCTGTAGATGTCTATTAGGTCCACTTTGTGCAGAGCTGAGTTCAATTCCTGCATATCCTTGTTAATTTTCTGTCTCATTAATCTGTCTAATGTTGACAGTGGGGTGTTAAAATCTCCCATTATTATTATGCGGGAGTTTAAGTCCCTTTGTAGGTCACTCAGGACTTGCTTTATGAATCTGGGTGCTCCTGTGTTGGGTGCATATATATTTAGGATAGTTAGCTCTTCTTGTTGAATTGATCCCTTTACCATTATGTAATGGCCTTCTTTGTCTCTTTTGATCTTTGTTGGTTTAAAGTCTATTTTATCAGAGACTAGGATTGCAACCCCTGCCCTTTTTTGTTTTCCATTTGCTTGATAGATCTTCCTCTATCCCTGTCTTTTGAGTCTATGTGTGTCTCTGCATGTGAGATGGGTTCCCTGAATACAGCACACTGATGGATCTTGACTCCTTATCCAGTTTGCCAGTCTGTGTCTTTTAGTTGGAGCATTTAGCCTGTTTACATTTAAAGTTAATATTGTTATGTGTGAATTTGATCCTGTCATTTTGATGTTAGTTGGTTATTTTGCTCATTAGTTGATGCAGTTTCCTCCTAGCCTCGATGGTCTTTACAATTTGGCATGTTTTTGCAGTGGCTCATACCAGTTGTTCCTTTCCATGTTTAGTGCTTCCTTCAGGAGCTCTTTTAGGGCAGGCCTGGTAGTGACAAAATCACTCAGCATTTGCTTGTCTGTAAAGGATTTTATTTCTCCTTCAGTTATGAAGCTTAGTTTGGCTGGATATGAAATTCTGGGTTGAAAATTCTTTTCTGTGATAATGTTGAATATCGGCCCCCACTCTCTTCTGGCTTGTAGAGTTTCTGCTGAGAGATCAGCTGTTAGTCTGATGGGCTTCCCTTTGTGGGTAACCCGACCTTTCTCTCTGGCTGCCCTTAACATTTTTTCCTTCATTTCAACTTTGGTGAATCTGACAATTATGTGTCTTGGAGTTGCTCTTCTCGAGGAGTATCTTTGTGGCGTTCTCTGTATTTCCTGAATCTGAATGTTGGCCTGCCTTGCTAGATTGGGGAAGTTCTCCTGGATAATATCTTGCAGAGTGTTTTCCAACTTGGTTCCATTCTCCCCGTCATTTTCAGGTACACCAGTCAGACGTAGGTTTGGTCTTTTCACATAGTCCCAAATTTCTTGGAGGATTTGTTCGTTTCTTTTTATTCCTTTTTCTCTAAACTTCCCTTCTCACTTCATTTCATTCATTTCGTCTTCCATCACTGATACCCTTTCTTGCAGTTGATCGCATCGACTACCGAGGCTTCTGCAATCTTTGCGTAGTTCTCGAAACTTGGCTTTCAGCTCCATCAGCTCCTTTAAGCCCTTCTCTCCATTGGTTATTCTAGTTATCCATTCGTCTAATTTTTTTTCAAAGTTTTTAACTTCTTTGCTATTGTTTTGAATTTCCTCCCGTAGCTCGGAGTAGTTTGATCATCTGAAGCCTTCTTCTCTCAACTTGTCAAAGTCATTCTCCATCCAGCTTTGTTCTGTTGCAGGTGAGGAACTGTGTTCCTTTGGAGGAAGAGAGGTGCTCTGCTTTTTAGAGTTTCCAGTTTTTCTGCTCTGTTTTTTCCCCATCTTTGTGGTTTTATCTACTTTTGGTCTGTGATGATGGTGATGTACAGATGGGTTTTTGGTGTGAATGTCCTTTCTGTTTGTTAGTTTTCCTTCTACCAGACAGGACCCTCAGCTGCAGGTCTGTTGGAGTTTGCTAGAGGTCCACTCCAGACCCTGTTTGGCTGGGTGTCAGCAGTGGTGGCTGCAGAACAGCAGATTTTCATGAGACCACAAATTCAGCTGTCTGATAGTTCCTCTGGAAGTTTTGTCCCAGAGGAGCACCTGGCCGAGTGAGGTGTCAGTCTGTCCCCACTTGGGGGTACCTCCCAGTTAGGCTGCTCGGGGGGTCAGGGACCCACTTGAGGAGGCAGTCTGTCGGTTCTCAGATCTCCAGCTGTGTGCTGGGAGAACCACTACTCTCTTCAAAGCTCTCAGACAGGGACATTTAAGTCTGCAGAGGCTCCTGCTGAATTTTTGTTTGTCTGTGCCCTGCCCCCAGAGGTGGAGCCTACAGAGGCAGGCAGGCCTCCTTGAGCTGTGGTGGGCTCCACCCAGTTCGAGCTTCCTGGCTACTTTGTTTACCTAAGCAAGCCTGGGCAATGGCAGATGCCTCTCCCCCAGCCTCGCTGCCACCTTGCAATTTGATCTCAGACTGCTGTGCTAGCAATCAGCGAGACTCCGTGGGCATAGGACCCTCTGAGCCAGGTGCGGGACACAAACTCCTGGTGTGCCGTTTTCTAAGCCCATTGGAAAAGCGCAGTATTAGGGTGGGAGTGACCCGATTTTCCAGGTGCCGTCTGTTACCCCTTTCTTTGACTAGGAAAGGGATCTCCCTGACCCCTTGCGCTTCCTGGGTGAGGCAGTGCCTCGCCCTGCTTCGGCTCGCGCACAGTGCACTGCACCGACTGTCCTGTACCCACTCTTTGGCACTCCCTAGTGAGGTGAACCCGGTACCTCAAACAGAAATGCAGAAATCACCCGTCTTCTGCGTCGCTCACGCTGGGAGCTATAGACCGGAGCTGTTCCTATTCGGCCATCTTGGCTCCACCTCAGAATTTTTAAATGATTTAAATAAAATCTAACAAACTACAAACACTGAGAAATTCCTTAACTTGATAATGTACTTCAAAAACCTATGGATATTAAAATATTAAGCAAAGAAACTTTAGAGACATTTTATTTTAAATAGAGAAGCCAACAAAGACGCTCTTATTAGTATTTTCCAATAAACCCTAAACACTGAATGAAAATAATTAAAGAACACAGAGGAAGAGATAAAAGTATTGTTATTCAAAGGCACTACATTTTTTACTTAGAAAAAACATCAAAGATATACAACAGCTAAAACAAACTCTCCAACGCATGGCCTGTGGGCCACATGATGCCCAGGATGGCTTTGAATGCAGCCCAATACAAATTCGTAAACTTTCTTAAAACATTATTTTTTTTTGCAATTATTATTCTTTAGCTCATCAGCTGTCATTAGTGTAAGTGTATTTTATGTGTGGCCCAAGACAACTCTTCTTCCAATGTGGCCAGGGAAACCAAAAGATTGGATACCCCTGAAAGGTTAGTCTTCTAAAAGTTTATATGATGCCAGAAATAAGAAAAAGTTAGTGATCAGTGACATCTATTCATCAGCAAAAGCAGTTACAACAACAATAAATTCTTCAGTGTTCCTAAAAATGTGCAAAAATGTAGTTTATAAAATCTTTTTTGGATAATAAAGTGTATCCTAGACAAAAAACAAAATACATTTATACCATGTGTAAAGATAATTCAATACCCTAATGCTGTCAATTATATTCAATTTATTCTATAAAAACCAAGCTAATTTAGTCACCAAGTTTTTACGTTTCTAGAACTGGAACAATTTTTCAAAACCTCTTAGGGTTGAGTGAATGCCCAAAAATAGTCACAATAATTCTGAAAAAAAATTGTAAGGAAGAGTAATGCACTGCCAAGTGTTAAAACTTATTATAAAATTATAGTATCAAAACTTGTTTTAGATAATCCAGTATATTGTTGGGGGAGAGATAAATATACAAAATTATATTTAAAAAACCCAAAAGGTAACAGCAAAAAATTCTCAGTTTCAGACCCAAACATAGATGAGGTTTTGTGTATCATACAAAAGGTAATATAAATCAGCAGAGAAAATATGGGCTATAGACTGTGGCAGGTGTCACTAATCTTCACCAATATCTAATTCTCTTTCCCTTCTTGTCACATCAAAGTCTATTTTGGGGAGTGCGGGGCACATTTTTGCTGTTGGTTAGACCATGTGATGAGTTATGGCCAAAGAAATATCAAGTGAGCTGGTGTGAAGTACTGAAAAGTCCATGGAAAGTCCCCTAGTTTCTTTCTTCCACAAATACAGCCATTATGAATGGGGCTCTGAGGCACTGTATGAGAAAAGCTACTTTAGAGAGAGTTACAGTAAATGACAGCAATCTTTAGAAAAGGAGAAATAACATTTTCATTGTACATAAACACGAAGATTGAGAAATTATTGGGTGCCACACTATAATAGAGCCTGTTCTGCTTATATACACATGCTATTCAAATAATCAGTTATATTTATGGTTAAAATCAAATGAGATAAACATAAATACACACATACTTACATTCATAAATTTGAGGGACTGAAAACAGAGTTTATAAAGCAGGGGGCTGATACTGATATAGGAAGCAATAGAAGCTCAGAGAAACCCTGTGATGATGTTGTAGCTAAAAGAGATTTTAAGAAAGGTGATGCCAACTGTTTTGAAATTGATTCTTTTGGAGAACACGTCCTTTTTGCTTATCTGCCAGTTTCACAAATGATGTGATATAAAATCATAGAAAGGGCTAAACCTCATATAGATGCCATATAGTAAATATCAAAACAGTATATATTGAAGCAAAAGTCTATCACTTGAAGCAATTAAGAGATTGGAAGTTAAATAGAAATTTGCAAAAATGTGAAGGTCTTTGGATTTCTTTAAGCCATGGTAAGGAGAGTTATAGGAGAAATGCTGATTGATTTTCTTCTTTAAGATCTTAAGGGATAATGGAGTTGTAGCTAGCAGCTAAATTACTGAAATAAAACAATGGAGAAAGAAAAAAAAAAAGATTGTGTTTTTAGAGGATAAATTCTATAGACACATAGTGACCTGGCCAGAGACACCACAGTCTGTTGTAGTTGCCTGGCTGAGGAGAGAATAAGAACAATAACAAATAGAGCCAAAGCATCATTCATTTTCATTTACTTGGTGAACTGACCTTGGTTTCATCCCTGGCAATCATACTAAACTCACCATCTGTGCAAAGCAAATGCAGTGTGAGAGTCAGGAGTTCATGCTCTAGTATTGCTTTATCAGTTTATTTCACAGATAATGGCACCTTAATTATTATCAATGACCTGCATGCCGTTTCTTACTATTCCTTCTTAGATATGTCTTTCTGAGTTATTCAAATTGTATTGGTGTTTTCCAATCTGATTCTTCTAGGAGCTAATACCTACATTTCCATAAGACAGAAGAATTCTTCTATAAGACAGAAGAATTATCAGACTGATTTTTCAGGAAATGAATTATATATGTTATTTTCTAGTAAGTTTTTGATAGTTTCAACTAAAAATAATAGATTCTAAAGAATTTTCTAAGTTAAAAAAGAAAACAGACAAGAAAGAAAATGTCTGGCAATGCTAATTTGGATTAAATTTGTTTAGAAAAAACACATTATACAATCTTTGAAGTACAATCTATTATGGTTAAAGAAAAGCACTTGGATTATCTGGTTCATAATTTCTATTTTAAACAGAACTAAAAGCACACTTATTCTCCATACTTATTCAATTATGTCTATTCATTTTTCATCTTAGTCATGTGATTTTCAGGAGAGACTCCCATAGTTTTAAGTAGCTTTAATCTCCATACATTGAAGTATCAGTGAGAAATAAACACTTCCCGTTTAATGGCTTTAACTAGAGAAACGCTTATGTTGATTAATGTCTATCAAGTTTTCCTTGATTTACTTGGAATGTGTTTTTTCTACAAATGAGTAAAACACTAATGACTTGGGGCTGGGTGCGGTGGTTCAAGCTTGCAATCCCAGCACTTTGGGAGGCCAAGGCTGGTGGATCACTGAGGTCAGGAGTTTGAGACAAGCCTTGCCAACATGGTGAAATCCGGTCTCTACTAAAATTACAAAAATTAGCCAGACGTGGTGGGAGGCGCCTGTAATCCCAGCTACTCAGGAGGCTGAGACAGGATAATCGCTTGAACCTAGGAGGCAGAGGTTGCAGTGAGCTGAGATCGTGCCATTGCACTCCAGCCTGGGTGACAGAGCAAGACTCCTTCTCAAAAAAACAAAAAACAAAAAACAAAAAAATTAGTGACTCACTCCTGTGAGTGTATGGGGTGATTTTTCTCCTTTCTTTTCTCTGATGATCTGGTTGCTAAATATGACTCATCCCACAAAGGGACATCATGGATTGATTTTCCCAGCTCATTCAAAAGTCTCTACAATTTCAGAGAAAACCTTTCTGAACACATTGGGAATCTTAAGTAATTGCTTTGCTCTAGCCTTTATTTGTGACAAAAAAAAAAAAAAGTTACCTTTTTTTGGTCACAAATATTTTTTTGTCACAAATTTTTTTTGTCACAAATAAGATGAATTATTTCCCTGAGTTTTACTTCTAATGCCACAGAAGCCAGATCAATGGCAAAGTGAAAGTATAACTTTTGTGAGAGATAAATTAGAAAGTATTTTTAAATATTGGTAATGTATTAAAAAGTCTGTTTTGATCCTAGCTTTTTAAAAAAAAAAAATGGCTAGATGATATTTGTCTCCCCTACTGAAAACAAGACAAAACGATCCACTTAATTTCATTTAACAGTCCCCTGCGCAAAGATGTAGGCAGTCCATTTTAGGTCACATGTAATGCCCAGGTTTAACACTGTTTACCAAATTCTCTAGATTATATTGCACCAAAATCTTGGAACTAAGTTTACATTAGTTTGTAACTCTTTTTAGCTACGGCCTGTAAATCTAATTTAAGATGTTTTTATATTTACAAAATTCCAAATTAATGTGCTTTTTAAAACAACCTCCCAACAGTCACCCCCTAATATTTTCATAATTACTAATCATCTGTAGTTCTGTGAATTGATTGTTCACTTCCATTGAACATTTCTCTCTGCAAGTTGAAAAACCATTAGTTAATTTAATAGAAATGCAGTTAACAAGCATCTTCGCTGGGATATATAGATTTATTTTGTAGCAGGATGAGCCATGGACAAAACCCCACAGACACCGAGATAGTGAAGGAAGTGGCTTTAATCAGCTGGAAGCATCGGCAGACTAACGTCTTAAAATCTGAGCTTGTCAGGTGCCCAACTTCTGTTTAAGGGCTCACAACTCTAAGGGGGTCCACGTGAGGGAGTCATGATCAATTGAGCAAGCCAGGGGGTACGTGACAGGGGCTGCAAGCACCGGTGGTCAGAGTGAAACAGAACAGAATGGAAGGTTTCACAGTGTCCTTCCATACGATGTCTGGAATCTATAGATAACATCAGTTGCTACATCAGGGGTGGAATTTTAACTACCAGGCTTAGGTCAGTCAGGCCCAGGCCTGGTTTCGGGTCTGGTTCCTAGGCGCTAGGCTACCTGCCTTTTGTTTGGCTTTTCTTTCCTTTTCTGAGTGTAAAACAATATGAGAGGGTCTGTCTCTCTTCTCTCAATTTAATTAAGTGAAAAGTCCTTTTCATTTTTTAAAAGGAGCCATGTGCATGTCTTAGGTTAATCTTATAACAAATTGTTTTGATAATCATTCAGAACATGTATATAAAGTTTCCATAAGATCAAACATCTGCCTCCCCCTCATCTGTGACACTTTGGAGGAGTTGACTGTGGCATCGTATTAAGGAGTGTGGATCCAGGAGTTGATTGCTGGCGTTTGACAGCTGGATCTACTGCTTATTATGTCTGTGTGTTGAGTTGAGGCACCTAACCTATCCCCACTGCAGTTTTTTCCTTTGTAATTATTATTATACACACTATTTTTACTCTTTACTGAACTAAGAAATAAGAATGTCCCCAAAAGGATTTTTTAAATGGTATTATGCAGTCACAATAAAATTTAGCAGTGAGGCACTTTAAGCTACTATTCCAGAAAAAAATAGATAGAAATTGGTTAATCTTTTCTTATAATTAAAAAAATGGACCAGCTTTTTACAAGTGTTTTACCTATCTGGAGTGAAAAGAGATGTAAGACTGCAGATTTGCATATTAAATGCCTGCACTATAAATCTCAACATATTTAGTTCTCCAATACTAATTATTTCAGTATGAAACCATAGCATAATTCCTAAAACTTTGAATATTCACAAAGATATTTAAGTTTTGCAGAGTTGAGCTGGATATCAATTAGTCAACAAATACCACTTGAGAATAATAGGTAGAAGTCTCTTTCTTAGAAACCAGGATGAAATAAAGAGGCACAAGACAAGATAAACGTTTAAATGGCTTTCGAAGTACTTGGGGAAATAAGACACATTAAAAGAAATAATGATAAAAAGCAGCAAATATTTATTAATCATTTTGAAATCTAGTTACAATGTCCATACATTTTAAACATGGGCTTTTATATTATTTATGATTTGCGAAAGATTTATTGAAACTCAAAAGATTTGTTTTTGAGTTTTCAAAAGGTCATAGAGCAGGACAGACCTGGATTCAAATTCTAGCTGTACTACTTAATAGCTATATCTTATAGGGAAAGTAGCTTAACATTGTTTAACCTTGGTTTTCTCAACTGTACAAGGGGATAATAACATAAGGTTTAGGGTTAATTAGATGAATTAAATAGTGCACTGCTTGGTCCACAGTAACGGTTCAATAAATTATCCTCCACGGTGTGCCAGGCAATGTGCTAGACAGTTATGACCCTGGCATGGATAATCCAATGTGAAATGCACAGTTTAATATTGACCATATATATTTATCCTCATTAGTGAAAACAAAGTGGCTTTCCCTTTGTTCTTCAGTAGAATTACTAATCCTTGTTGAATAAGGAAATCCTGGTGTTACTGCTCTGGGGCACCACGAAGAATTGTTCATGAATGAAACAGCTTTTACACAGTTCAGTTCATATAAGTTGTTTCGGCGAGTTAATAATTCCTCAAAGTCCCTTCATAGTCTCTCAGAGTGAGGTGTGTGTGTGTGTGTGTGTGTGTGTGTGTGTGTGTGTCTGTGTGTGTGTGTGTGTGTGCGTAGCATGTAGCCTATCCCAAATTTGGTGGAAATCTCTTTAGCCGCTTTGGAAGGATACTGTAGCAGGCAGACAGACTGAAACTCATCTGATTATATAAGTAATTAATTTACATGAACTGGAGTCTGTTCTGAGAAATTTGGTAATCATGGTTTATGTAACTAACTGTAGGAAACTAGAGGAGAACCAACTCTCTGTGAGTTTCTGTGAACTCTGAACTGGGGCTGGAAGGAGTGAGAGAGAATTTAGGGAATTTAAACTGCCAGTGAGAAGGAGTGACAATTTCTTACAGAGTAGATAGAAATCTGTCTTTGCTTCAAATTAACAAATATTTATCAAATTACCAATAACTATCAGATGGTGTGTTAAGTACTGGGGATATAGCAGTGAAAAAAAAAGACATTCTGTGCCTTAAGGGAGCTTTCATTTAAGTAAAAATGAGACAAACTGGTAACTATAATATTAATAACCAGTATTTTTATGGGGTAACAACAGAGGAAGTGTAGACAACATGGTGCTGTGGGATGCATGGCAAGAGCACTTAACGTCACTGTCAGGAATCACAAGAGACTTTCAGAAAGAAAGAGGAGTCTGAAGAGATGCAGATATGCACAGGGCTGGACAGTCAGTGGATGAACTACATTATTTAGTAAGTCAAAGTGTCCCTCCAAGTGTACTGGAATGAGTGGTCAGCAATTTGTAACTCTCATTTTTCTGACATATTTGACTTCATCAGAGAATGCGAATTTTTTTCCAACTTTTTGTTTTGTTTTGTTTTTATAGCTCATGACACTTTTCTTTAACAATTGTCTCAGTTATTAAAGATACTACCACAGTCATCAGTGTCCCCCCACAAACCCTTGCCCTCACCCCTTGGGACAGATTTCCTGAATATCCTTTGCCAGTCAAGTTTTTTAAGTAACTGGAATAGCCTAGCATGTGATGCCATTATATAATTATTGTCTAGATTTTTCTTGGACCTTTTTATTAGGGCTCTATTTCTATCAGCATTGACACGTTCTTTTTTATAGCTTTTCTTAATGCTTACAAGAAAGCACCTTTGATTTACCTCTGCACTGTGCATGTGTAAATGTTCTGAATCACAGGTCAGATGTGCAGCATTATTTAAAAGTGTTCTTTTGTGCATAATGCATGGGCATTAGGAATGAGGTAGCAGAGGGATTCTACTCAGTGAAGAGGAATAGCTTTTACATGAATAAAAGCAGTAAATTATTAAAATTCTCTACTCCGAAAATGATTAAATATAATGGGTTTTCAAATGTTGAATAAAACATCTTAATTCAGACCACTGTACCAAAAATTTAAAAAAAGATTACTGTAAAAAATCCAAAATGTTAGTGAAATATGTGCAGGTGTTCAACCAAATGGCCCAAAACATAACTATTATTTTGGTTTTGCTTAAATGTTCTTCATAATTTAAAAAGCTACTATATTTTTACACACATATTATGGTAATATCAGAGGTGTTTTGTGGAATATGGAGTATTCCATATCACTACTTGAACTTCTACTTGGTTTAATATTAATCTTTCACTTATACACTGGGTTGCCTCTTGTCTAATGTAATGGATCTCTCTCTCAGCCTCTGGAATCCCAGTAATCATTGAATCCTGTCATTTCTGCTTCCTAAATAATTTTTATATCATCTATTTCTTTTCTTTTTTATTTTCACAATCTTAGTACATGTTAGATTCTTTGTCACCTGGAAGATGGGCATTGTCTCCAGGTTGATGGCTATCAGAGCATAGAGCAGAGTTGTGATTCAGTTTGCCAAGTTTATCTTTTACTTGTTTCAGTAATGCCTACATTCCAAGTGAGGTATACTTGTGAAATGTTTCACTGGAAAGTACATTTTCCCATCATTTATATGGTTTGAATAGGACTGATTTTGCTAAAGAATATGAAAGGATGTGGATATGGTAATAAAAGCAATATCTAACATATATTGAACATTTTACACTTGCTAAGCTCTGTTCCAGAGGGTTTTACTTAACATTATGTCACTTAATGCATACCACAACTTTCTGCGGTAAACTTGATAACTAACATTGCTTTATAGAAAAGAATACTAGGCATAAGAAGGCTAAGTAACCTGTCACACAGTTAGGTGGTGGAAATTTTTTCCTTTTTGTTTTTTAGGGGTACCTGCTAACATAATGATTACGAGCAAGACATTCAGAGCTTGCAGACTTGTGTTAAAGTCCTGCCCCATTTTTTAGTACAGTAACTGCTACTGGGGCCTCTCTCCTTGGTTAGAAGATGGTTGTCTTCTTGCTGTGTTGTCATATGGTCTTTCCTTTTGCATACATACTATGTCCTAATCTCTTATAAGAATATTGGTCATAGTAGATTAGAGCCTTCCCATACAAACCAATTTTACGTTAATTACCTCTTTAAAGGCCTTATCACCAAACATATTCACTGTCTGAAGCACTGGGGTCTGAACCTTAACATGAATTCGGATGGGAAACAATTCAGCCCATAATAACATATTTGCAGCTTTTACTCATTTGAATAAATTATTTGCCCTCATGTAACTGAACTCTCTCATATGGTATTATATTCGTTGTTATAAATATGATATACATTCAGAATGCTCTTCTTGTAAAGAAGAGACAATGATCCACAAGGCATAGACTTTGCCATTATAAAAACCATTCCCACACACTGGTCCCCTATTCCATTATCACCATCCTTCCTCACATAATTAAGGAAGAAACTATTTATTCAGTAGGATTTCAGACAATTTGAATACCCTTTTGGTATTACTGATGACATTGGCATCAAACAATGGATAGACCCTCTTGGACTGTTCATTCTGTGGGAAGCCAACTGTGATGTGCTGAAGATACTCAAGCACCATAAAGGGATGTGGAGAAGAGGAGGTCCCCTGACCTCAACCAGCATCAACAGGCACACATGTGAGTGAGCCTCCAGCCCCAATTAATTTTTCAGATGTCTGTAGCCATTTCAAATCTTGACAACAACCCATCTGAGTCCCCAAACTGTAAAAATCCACCTAAGATATTTCTGATTTCCTGACCTAAGAAATTATGATATAATACATGTTTTATGTGTGCGTTTCATGTACATTCATATGTTTTGTGTGCATTATTGGCCTTTACTTATACCTGAAGCAATTTCGCATAACTAAAGCTTGATAGAAAGATTTTATGATATGTAATTAGAACATAAGAAATTCACCACATATGTTATTTCCAACTATTATTAATTACTATCTTACATTTTCACTGAATACATTATGAATTTTTAAAAATTTTCATACATTTTGTTATTGGTTTTTGCTTATTCACAAAATTGCAGAGTAATATTTTAAATCAAAGAGATGGAGCAAGATGAGGATGATGGAATGAAATATGGCATAGAGAAAGGGGAGATGAGGTGGCAGGGGAAGGAGAAGGAGATCAGAAAAAGAAGAGTGTTAGATGAGGAAAGAGATTTTTGTAAAAGGGAGGAGGGAAAAACAGGGAGAGGAAAAGGACAGATATTCTCAAAATCAAGAAAATGGAATCAAACATCCTGATTAGATCTGTGTTTAAATAACCCAAGATAAACCATTATAAAAATGTACATGTTATACTGGAATTTTTAAAAAATGTTCTTTCCCCACAGGATGCTTTGTAATTTAAATTTTATTCATTATTATATAAAAAAGCAAGAAAATTATCATTAATTTTAATTTTAATTGTCTTTTAATTTTGTTTATTTTATAAGATAGAGGGGAAGCTGGTGGCAAGGTAAGAAGGCAGGAAAGAAGAAACAAAGAGGGGATGGGCAAGTGAAAGAAAAAAAAAGAGATGGAGGTAGAAACACACACATACACACAGACAAAGTTCTGAGAAAATAATTATTTGCTCCCTTCCTGAATATGGGAAAGTATTAAAGATGGCATCTCTAATCTTTTTTTTTTTTTTTTTTTTTTGAGACAGAGTCTCACTCTGTCACCCAGGCTGGAGTGCAGTGCACGATCTTGGCTCACTGCAAGCTCCACCTCCCGGGTTCACAACATTCTCCTGCCTCAGCCTCCCGAGTAGCTGGGACTACAGGTGCCCCCACCACACCCGGCTAATTTTTTGTATTTTTAGTGGAGACGGGGTTTCACCGTGTTAGCCAGGATGGTCTCGATCTCCTGACCTCATGATCCGCCCTCTTTGGCCTCCGAAAGTGCTGGGATTACAGGCATGAACCACCGTGCCCGGCCCAGCATCTCTACTCTTAAGACTCAGGATAAAAATCTTTACCTCAGTGTGATCACAATTCTCCCATAGTTAAAGGAATGACTGATCTTATCATTAAACATGTAATGTTTGTTAAATGAATGAATAATGCATGTACACAGAATTTAAACACAGTAAATATTAAACGAATAGTAATTTATATTCTTATTAACAGGTATATTTTTATGTAAGCTATTAGTAATTAAATTCACAGGCAAAATATATTTTAGAATAGGTGTCTTACATGAAGCTGAAAAGTGTCCCCTATGCATTTAAAATAAGTACATAAAGAAAAACTGCTATAAAATGTATCATTAAGATGGTGATCCGTGATTGTTTAAGTTATTTAATCTGGAGTAAAGTAACAGATAACATAACTGACCTCCAAAGAACAATGATCTTGCCTTACTCATTTATTTCCCACAATAGAACCTAGGAATGTGTCTGAGATACATAAGGTGCTCACCAAAAGTTTCCTGGATAAAGAATTACAAGGCTGTGTGTGTATTTGTGTGTGTGTGTGTGTGTGAGAGAGAGAGAGAGAGAGAGAGTACCAAGTAGAAGTAAGTGCCTCAGTCTGAGCAATAAAAAACTTTAAATAACCCTTGGTTGTCGCCATTTCACCAAAGGGAATAAACTCTCTAATCATGGCAAATATCTTTCATGGTTACTTGCCATTCCTCTCCTTTTACGTCCTTAACCCATCAATGTCTTTAATGATAATACATGAGCCAATGGAAATCTGAAGATACAAGTTAATTTCTGTAATTTTCCTATGATTTAAATAATTTAGAAAGATGATAGCAGTGATAACAAGGTGCTCACATGATTTAGAAAATAGCCAGCAGCCTTATATTTAAGTCTTCTTATTTTATGCACTCCTGCTGAATGATACCTAGAATTTTGCAGATCTCAGGCAGTGCTATTATTAATTTCCTGCCAGCATTTACAGCAGGATCATCTATAGTCATGGACTTTACACTTATGAACTCTTAAAGTGTCTGGCAAGCTCTGTTGGTTGTATTCTGTTATAATAGAATGCATAGACTGGGCAATTTATAAACAACAGAAATGTATTTCTCACAGTTCTGGAGGCTGGCAAGTCCAAGATCAAGGTGCACATAGATTCAGTGTCTGATGAGGGCCCACTTCCTAGTGCACAGAGGGCCATGTGCACACTGAGTGCTCATGTGGTGGAAGGGAGCAAGGGAGCTCTCTAGAACCCGTTTTATAAGGTCACTAATCTTATTCATGTGTCCCCTGCATTCATAACCTAATCACTTCCTGAAATCCCTACTTCTAAATGCCATGACATTGGGTATTAGAATTTAACATATTAATTTTGGAAGATACAAATATTCATTCAATTGTATCAAGGCTCTACTCAGAACCCAATGTGTCCTCTTGAAGGTACAGTCTGGACTGAATGAAGGAGGCAAAGAAGAGCCCTAACAATGATTTCATACTTTCCTATCGTCAAGGGAATTATTTTCATATTATCGTTTTTTTTATTCCTTCAAGTTTGTCCAAACTTAAATAGATTCAGGGCTAGATAGAACCCATACAATACTAGAAGTAATTCAGGTGACATAATGTATTAGGCCATTCTTGTATTGCCCTAAAGAAATACCCGAGACTGGGTAATTTGTAAAGAAATTAGGCTTAATTGGCTCATGATTCTGTAGGCTTTACAGGAAGCATGGTGCTGGCATGTGCTCAGCTTCTGGGAAGGTCTCAGGAAGCTTGCAAAAGTTAGTGGCAGAAGGAACATCACATGGTGAAATCAAGAGCAAGGAATGGAGAGGTGCCACACACGATCACAAAGACAGTACCAAGTCTTGAGGAATCCATGCCCAAACACCTCCCACCAGGCCCCACCTCCAGCACTGAGGATTACAATTCAACATGAGAGTTGGGTAGGAACACACACCCAAACTATTAATATATCATTTTCCCCCAGCCCTTCTCAAATCTGATGTCCTTCTCACATTGCAAAATACAGGCATGCTTTCCCAACAGTCCTCCAAAGTTTTAACTCATTCCAGCATTAACTCAGAAGTCCAAATTCGTATCAGAGACAAGGCAAATCTCTTCCAGCTATGAGCCTGTTAAATCAAAAACAAGTTAATTACTTCCAAGGTACAATGGGGCATAGGCATTAGATACACATTCCTTTTCCAAAATGGAGAAATCAACCAAAAGAAAGGGGCTACAGTTCCCATGCAAGTTCAAAACCTTTCAGGGCAGCCATGAGATCTTAAAGCTACAAAATAATCTCTTTTGACTCCATGCCCCGCATCTGGGGCACACTGGTGCAAGGGGTGGGCTCCCAAGGACTTGGGCACCCCTGAGCCTTTCACTTTGTGGGGCTCATCTCCCAGGGCTGCTGTCATGGGTTGCTGAGTGCCTGTGGCTTTTTCAGGGACAGGGTGCAAGCCATCAGTGGATCCACTATTCTCGGATCTGGAGGCAGTGGCCCCCTTCTGACAGCTCTACTAGGCAGTGCCCCAGTGGAGACTCTGTGAGGAAACTCTAACCCTACATTTCTCCTTGGCACTTCCTAGTAGGGGTTCACTGTGGGGGCTCCACCCCTGCAGCATGCTTCTGCCTGGGCATCCAGGCTTTTCCATACATCTTCTGAAATCTAGGTGGAGGGTGACAAGCTTTATTCAGTCTGGTACTCTGTGCACCTACTGGCTTAACACCACGTGGAAGCAGCCAAGACTTATGGCTTGCACCCTCTGAAGCACTGGACTGGGTTGTACCTGGTGTCATCTGAGCTGAGGTTGGAGCTGGAACAGCCCGGACATGAGGAGAAGTGTCCCAACACTGCAGAGAATAGCATGGCCCTAGGCAGGCCCACAAAACCATTCTTCCTCTTAGGCTTCTGGGCCTGTGATGGGAGGGACTGCTACAAAGTCCTCTAAAATGCCTTCAAGTCCTTTTTCCCATTGTCTTGGATGTTAGCACTTGGCTCCCTTTTAGATATGCATATATCCCTAGTACCTGGTTTCTCCACAGTCTACTTGAATTCCTCACTGAAAACTTTTTGTTTCTCTGACACATGGACAGGCTGTAAATTTTCCAAATTTTTATTCTCTGCTTTCCTTCTAAATATAAGTTCCTACTTTAAGTCATTCCTTTGCTCCTGCTTTGAATTAGGTTGTTAAAAGTGCTCAGGTCATATGGAAGCAGTGTCGTTGTCTGTGGTAAATACTCAAGGTTCATTGTCTCATGCCAAGGAAATCAGGCACGCGGACACACAAGGAGTGAGGTTAAGAGTGGAGGTTTAATAGGCGAAAGAAAGAGAAAAGCTCTCTCCTGCAGGAAGAGAGGTCCCAAGTGGGTCTTCCAGTCCATGGTGAAGTGCAGGAGATTTTATAGATGAGCTTGAAGAGGCAGTGTCTGATTTACATAGGGCACAAAAGATTGGTGGGACCAGGTATGCCATTTGCATAAGGCATGAAAAGCTAGTTAGGACTAGGTGTGCCATTTGTATCGTGTGTAAAAATCTAGCTGTCCCCACCCTAATTTTTTATTATGCATATGGGTTCTCTTCCTGGCCAGCACCATGTTGCCTGCTTCTTTACTGTACGCGTGGTGACAAAGAAAAGGGAAGATGGAGCCTCCATGTTGAACATACCTGGCTTCCAGTTTTCTCTTTTCTATTAGCACAGATGCTGTGATTCACCTATGCAGGCTTCCAGCTTGCTTATCTATATTTGCAGCTCGATTTTTCAGGCTGCTCTTTGTTAGAAAAGAAATGATTTTAGGGGCTGCTTTTTGCTACAAGGGAGATTCTGCCAAGGACTCTGTTGCCCTTACCATCTGCCTAAATAATTTCTATCTCCTGTATCAATATCTTGACTGCTTCACAGCTTAGAAATTTCCTCCACCAGACACCTTACCTTATTACTATTTCATTCAAACTTTCACAGATCCCTAGAGGGATCTGAATAGTACGCAGCCAAGTTCTTTGCAAAGGCATAAGATGCGTGACATTTGCTGCAATTCCCAATAAGTTTGTCATTTATATCTGTGACCTTGTCACCCTGGACTTCACTGTCCATATCGCTATCAGCATTTCAGTCACAACCATTTAACCAGTCTCTAAGAAGATCCAAATTTTACCTCATTCTGTCTTCTTCTGAGCTCTGAAAATTCTTCCAAACTCTGCCCATTATCCAGTTCCAAAGCTGCTTTCACATATTCAGGTATCTTTATAGCAATGCCTTTCTCAATTTCTGTAGTATGTTATGCTGTTCGTGTATTGCTATAAAGAAACACCTGAGACTAGGTAATCTATGAAGAAAAAAGGTTTAATTGGCTCATGGTTCTGCATCCTTTACAGGAAGCATAGTGCTAGCTTCTGCCCTGCTTCTTCGGAGGCCTCAGGAAGCTCACAATTATAGCAGAAGGTGAAGGGGAAGCAGGCATGTCATGTAGTGAAACCAGGAACTAGAGAGAGAGTGGGCAAAAAGGTGCCACACACTTTTTAGTAACAATTTCTCATGAGAACTATCATGGGATCCGCCCCCATGATCCAAACACCTCCCACCAGACCCGACCTCCAGCACTGGAGATTACAATTCAACATGATATTGAGGCAGGGACAAATAACTAAATGATATCATATAATTGTTATATTTCCATTATTTTTCACCTGAATTGAGTTAGATGTAAGTGTCCTGATGAAAGAGAAACAGTGACAGGCTGCTTCCCTCCTCAAGCTTGACAGATTGGGTTAAAGCTGTTTCCAGAAAAATTATATTTAGTTGAGTCTTGCATTATTAAGGATAGAGTCATCTAACTGTATTATTTATAACTAGGGACAATTACTTATTTGAGAGATACTTCCCATTCATAAAAAGGTTTTCTTTAGCTGGTAGATTGTGAGATATTTTATGAATAGCAATATGGTTTTTATATAAATTATTCAGACAAAACCATATTTCAGCTTCTCAATCTTCCTGTTATTAGTGTGAAAATTTGCAAATCTCAGCTCCTTTGCTGTGTATTCATTTGATTTGCATGATGCTGTGCAAACTAAGAAACTTCCTTCCAGCACAGTCCAATTTAATGTGGATGTTGTAGGGTGATGTTTAGTTTTTTCCTCCTAAAAGCATTTCCTGGTACTTTATTCAATAAATGAAAATAATTTTACATACAACTTCCCAATTCATATTGATATTAAATAATAAATAAGATCTGAAACGTTTTTATTTTCTTCACTATAAGAAGGTATATTTAGAATGCCAACTTCTGTTTTTGCTGATTTTCAGTATTATTACAAAGATAGTGCATTCTTTACAGTTATCATGGTTTAGATCTTCCTTGATTATTTTCTTCATTTGGTTCAATGTGCTAATCTAAGTTCTTTCAATTAAGTAATAAAAGTCCAACTTGAGTTTTATTTTTCTGACTTTATGTAGCCCTCTGATCCTTATGAAGTACATATCTTTTAAACAGAGGAAAGCCTATCATTCACAAAGAGAATGATAAAGAAAACTTTATATGGCAAGACTATCTGACTGAGTTCAATTTCACAAACCATTAACACTGAAAGGAGAAATTAATTTGAATGTCTGTCATATTCTAGATAGGGGAACAAAGTATTGGGAAGTATTTTTCGTTGACTTCTTTTAGAAAGGACAGAGGAATGGCAGATGAACACATATTTTTGGTAAAAAGGGCGGATACATTTTCTAAATTAATTATTCATTAAGAATAGCAAACCTCTCCTCATTGCCCTTGGTATAGTACTAGGATAAGTCCCAGAAAGCAATAAAGGTGAGCAGAAATCTTTCTAATGAGCTCAGAGATAAATAAGAAGATGTATAAAATGTGGAATGGCTTTCAAGTAGCTAGAAATACATTCAAAGAGGTATGGAGTTATGAAATTAGTGTCAAAAATATTAACGAAGAGAAATAAGTACCCTTATATACATTGTAAAAACCCCAAAATTAAGCATATTAAGCAAATAAAAATAGCAACTGGGCAGAAATAGGCTGACTGCTTTGTCTGGCAGTCATTATTCACTGGATAATAAAGCCAGACGTTAACTGTTCTTCCTTCTCTATCTCTTCCTCCTTTTTCTTCTCCTCCTCCTTCTTGTATCCCTCCTACTATCTATCCCTTTTACATTCTCTTTCAAAGTGAAGAAGGACCTTAGGCTGAGAGAAACAGAACTTAAGAATCTTATGTCAGAATCAACAAGTATAATATACAATCTGAGATACCAGGTGTGAGTCCCAAAGTGAAGCCAGGGTCAATTTGTGTGTGCTGATTAGTGGTAAAAAAAAAAAAAATAATAATAACACAGATGTTCTACTACTTCTAGTACTATCACCACTGATATGCACAATAGCTATTTATTGAACACTTTGGCACTTAGAAATTAGGTCAATTTTTATCAGAGTGCACAACTGCTGAGTGTCAGGATGTGAATGTTAAATGAAAGCCATCAGATTCAAAAGCCTATGCTCTTACCAAGTACAACGTGTCACATTACAAGAAGATAGAAATATTTGTTGCTGTTGTTGCTGTTTATGTTTTGGAGTGGTTGCTACTTCTTTAGCCAGAAGTCTAGTAATGTTTTAGACTTTAAATTTACAGCACCTCTCTTAGGGAGACACACACCCTTAAAAGAGGCAATAAGTTGTTAAGGGGATTTTGATTAAGTTTGAAGTCTGACTTATTTTTACCTAGCAACCAAAAAGTTACCATTATTAATTTTGTGTTGCAATGGCCTAGAATCCTGTAAAAAGAATAAAAGTACAATATTATGTAAGTCAAAAAGGAAAAGAAATAAAGAGATTAAAAATCTAACAGATGATGAACATTTTAAAAATTCATGTCCAAAATCATGATTTATTTCCAATTAATTATCCATCTTGCTAAAATATTGCTAATTAGAATTTTCCATGCTTTGGTGGTTTTGTTTGTGATTAATTTGTAAATGTATTTTGATTTTATAGCTGAATAAACACACTGCGAAAGGTGTTAAAAATTTATACATAGGACATTGATGTTAAAATAAATATAATTTGTCACTATTCAGGAAATAATATGATTTTATTTTGTTAAAATGACCCAAATATTGTCCAAGTTTGAGGAAAACTAGTGAATAGAAATAGGATTTTATATATATAATATATATGTATATGTGTATAGTATATTTACACAATACTTTTCTCTCGATAAAAACAGTATTTTATATTATTTTCTCTTCAAAATTTAATATGTGAAGAGATACTTTTTCGGCATTGTTCTAAAATAGGTACTGTGACTTTGAGCAAGATCAATATGCCCAAGTTTATTGATGGTAAAATAAAAATTATGCTCATATTCCTCATGTTCACTGTTTTTCTCACTAGAAAATGATTTAAAGTGAGAGAGTTGAAAGCACTACATTTCTGTATCACATTTTCAGAAAATATTTTCATGTCCTGGATTCCATAGGTTATTCAGTGGAAAATATGAAAAAAAAAAGAAAAAAATAACCAAGGGCAAAGAAAATAACCCATATGCTTCCTGTAGCCTTTTTTATTGCTCTGTTTTATTTTATATTCTTGCATTATTGATCACCCTGAAGTGGTGATTATTATCATCGGTTTGCTAATAGGAGAGCTTTGAAAAGAAGAAAAGCAATCGTACAGGGATTTGCACTACTTACAAATTGTTTAACTGATCCTCTTTGGAAAAAACAAAATGTTGCCTGGCTGTTAGACAAAACAGGGTCTCCCTGTCATTGATATAATTTTTCTCTTTGTGAGAGGATCTGCAATGCATTAGAATTTCAAAATACTAAATAACAACATCAGTTTAAAAGCTCCCATATAACACATCACATATCACACACGCACATACACATGCTACTTCTGCGTTACCGAAATGAGTTCTTATTTCAAAGAAAACATTTTATAATGATTTAGTTTCCAAATGCTCGTAACAGTTTGTCATTTAGTATAGCTCATTTTAATATTTTGCTTTCTGGATACATGTTGACTCCCCATATACCTGTAGTTAGCATGCAAAATTTATCCTTTATATTTTATCAATTGTTTATGAAGCTGACAGATTTATGTCAGCAATTGCTTTACTCAGAGATCTAACATTTTGAGCTCTCAGAGTTTCTAGTTGAAACAGTATGGCATGCAGCCAAACAATCATAGACCATAATGTATTTAGCTTTTATGAGTTGTACTAAAAATAAAGACAAAAATTACTTCCATTGTTGTTTCCACGATGATTATGATTACCTTATACACTTTCCATATTTACTGTAATGACAAATAATGCCTTTCATAAAAATATATTTTCCAAAAATTTACCTTCCATTTAATTTTTGACCAAGTAGTCAGAAGTTATATCATTTTTTCGAAGAACTTTGAAGAGGATTTACAGAGACCCTTACAAAAGCAAATCGCTTACCGCTTAGCATGATGGACTGTGGTCAGATAATATTGATGAACTGCCGTCAGGTAGGAGTGTTGAGAGTTAGTTGATGATTTAATTTGATGTGGAACAAAAGAAAGAAGGGGAGGAGTTGCTGTTTAGTTGAGGAAAAGATGTCTAATGTCAAAAAAGGGTGAGACAGGAAAAAATTGCTAGCATTAAATGATTTTCAAGAAAAAGGAACAAACACTCATCATTTGGAATAATCAATTAAGTGCTAAAGATCACAGAAGGTATAACATGCTTCCCCTAGGTCTACTGTTCTTTAATCTTCATAAGCTCAAAAGTTGGGCCTACCTTTTTAATGTTTTTCTTATGAAAACTTGTAAAAATGCAAAACTAGTAAAAAGATAATGAGTATATAAATCTGTCTTAAAATGAAGTCACAAAAACTTGCTCACGTAATTAACCATAATTTTAAACTAATACTGTATTTCAAGCAAGCCGAAATAAGAAAACAATAAAGGCTACAAAAACAGCACAAATCAGAATTAATAACTTAGAAATGAGATAAACAAAGACATGTTATTAAAAATTAGAACTGTCAGTACCCACAAAAGAGATAACAAGAAATATTTCAATACTGAAAACAAAATAATAAAAGCATACACACAGAAGATCAAATAAACACCACATACAATTCTTATTAGAAACAGAAGTTGAAAGGAGGAAAATGAAAGTAAATTAGAAAGCTATTAAGAAAAAGATAAAAATAATTTTAGAGAAATAGATATATTTTAATATAGATAATTACTCATTAAAAAACTATTCTGTAAATTATAAATAAATAAATAAGGAGAGATTAACATTCCTGGTTTGAAAATTTTGTGGAACTGGTACATTTCAGTTTGAGGAAACACCAAATACATCTTTTTCTAATCACTTTGGATTTAAGAAAGCATAAATTTATAAACAAATTTTAGCAGTTAACCTTTTCAAATATGGAAGATATTTTGCTCAAAACATGGTGAACAATTAGTGTTAATTCAAAAATAATTCATGGCCAGGCATGGTGGCTCACACCTGCAATCCCAGCACTTTGGGAGGCTGAAGTGGGTGGATCACGAGGTCAGGAGATCGAGACCATCTTGGTTAACGTGGTGAAACCCCGTCTCTACTAAAAATACACACACAAAAAATTATCTGGGCATGGTGGCGGGAGCCTGTAGTCTCAGCTATGTGAGAGGCTGAGGCAGGAGAATCACTTGAACTCTAGAGGCAGAGGTTGCAGTGAGCCGAGATTGTGCCACTCCACTCCAACTTGGGTGACAGAGCGAGACTCCATCTCAAAATAATAATAATAATAATCCTTTATAAATAAATAGAATTCGTTATTTTCTCTCAGTTTCTATGAAACATGAATCCAAGAGCACTTAGTCTGAATTTTAAATACATGTATAGAAACAATATTTGGATTTATATTAGTTTTTGTTTTTCCAAAATAAGATTCCTTGAATCTTCTCTCCATGCTTCTTTATCTTTCATACTTTAATAATACACCATTCAATGTAATTTTGCAAAAATTATTATTATTATTATTATTTTGAGATGGAGTCTAGCTATGTCGCCCAGGCTGGAGCACAGTAGACGACACGATCTCAGCTTTCTGCAGCCTCTGTCTCCCAGGTTCAAGCAATTCTGCCTCAGGCTCCTGAGTCGTTGGGATTACAGGTGTCCACCACCACGCCTAGGTAATTGGTGTATTTTTAGTAGAGGCTGGTTTTTGCCATGTTGGCCAGGCTGCTCTCCAACTCCTGACCTCAGGTGATCCGCCTGCCTCGGCCTCCCAAAGTGCTGGGATTACAGGCTTGAGCCACTGTGCCGGGCCTCCCCATTCAATGTAATATATGTTTTATTGCCTAACGTCTTTGTTTTCCCTCCTGGGTTATTTCCACACTCTCATTCTCTCTCACTCACTCTCCTTTTCTCTTCATCCATCTCCAATTCTAGCCCTGTCTGTCTCTTCAACCTTGCTAATTTATTTTTATAGAAACACATATACATATACACACAGTAAGGTCAGACAGTCTAAAACAAATGAGTACAGAACAGTGTTAAATAGACATTCATAGAGGTAAGCCATTAATTCAACATAAATGAGATTAAATATCTGTTAACTAATTTGTCATTTTTGGCTTTAAAAATTTTTCTGTAAATTTTTTGTGCTCTTTTTCCAAAAAACTTTTTTTCTTTTTTTTGCATTTGGTAAATAAGCTCCAAAGACGTTGGCACTTTTTTTAGTCTTCAAATGTGTGTAAATTTTAAGGCTTTCTCTGCCCTAAAATAGCAATAAAACCCTGATCTTGTTATACAAAATTTATTTAGAATGGAAAATCCTTACAAAGTTGTTTTCATGATGTAATGAAATGCTTTCACAAAAAGTATCTAACACATAGTTTTTCATATAATTGAGATTCAGTACATATAACTTTTAATGTTGGGATTACAGCTTTCCCAGTTTTGTCTGAAGGAATAACTCCTTTTTCCAACCAATTCAACCAGCTATACAGTGGCGGTAAATAATTTCTCCCAGCAGTGGTCATTGAAGGTACTAGAGTAGGGCCTCTAGCAAAGTGGAGGCTGTGACAAGGACGTTGAATGAATCGAATGGGACTGTGTGGCACTTCAGTAATGAGAAGCAAAATTGTGATTGAGGGGCAGTGAGAACCAAGAAAGTGGGAGCTGGGGACAAGAAAACACTAGAATTAGCATGGCCAACAATAGTAAGCCCCTATAAATAAGGGCGAAGATTATTTTCATCTTAGCTGACTGTCTTCATTTACTTGCTATCTTTCCCCTTCTACCACAGGGACTGGTTTCACAGCCATTGTTCCTTTGGCCATTACCTAGTACTCCTAATTGCATTTCTTTTTTCACTGCTTCATAAAGATTCCCTAACTCTTCCCTGAAGAAAACATACAGTCCCTTTGAACTGTTCTAAGGCTGTGGTTTTTGTAAAAATGAATAATGGTAATAATGTAAAATTATAATGATAATTGCACAATTAGCCTAAGATATATAATGTTTTTATGTGATGACTAAGAAGTCAAAGGTCACCCACATATGCCAAAAAGCAAGAGGTGTATTTAAGTAATCCCAGCACTTTGGGAGGCCGAGGCGGGTGGATCACGAAGTCAGGAGATTGAGACCATCCTGGCTAACATGGCGAAACCCCATCTCTACTAAAAATACACACCAAAAAAAAAAAAAAAAAAAAATTAGCCTGGCATGGTGGCAGGCGCCTGTAGTCCCAGCTAGTTGGGAGGCTGAGGCAGGAGAATGGCGTGAACCCAGGAGGCAGAGCTTGCCGTGAGCAGAGATCGTGCCACTGCACTCTAGCCTGGGCGACAGAGCGAGACTCCGTCTCAAAAAATAAATAAATAAATAAATAATAATAGATATCTAAATGAAGATTCAGTTGCAACTGGAACTGCTTTCCGTTTCTCTAGTTCTGCTTTGCTAGGATTTCACCCCAGTTCCTAGAGGAAAAGTTGTGGAAGTGACGGGTAGAGTTGTCCTAAAGCTGTGGGCAAGAACTGGTTAGGGATGTAGACATCGTGGAGCTGTATGGGAGGAATGATCCCAAATACACTTTACCTTTGCACATTAATGTCACCATCCTGCCACTGTAGCTTTCATGGTATGATAATCTAATCTCAAAGTAGGAAGCAGGTAAGAGTTTAGGTTAAGAGTAGTGAGCAAAAGAGAGCATAAAAGATACAATCTAAAGTAATTTTAAATAAAAAGGAATTTTACATTTCCTGAGTGTCTTAGTCCTCCTCCTCCTCCTCCTCCTCCTCCTCCTTCTTCTTCTTCTTCTCTCTTCTCTCTTCTTTTTTTTTTTTTTTTTTGTCTTTTTGAGACAGGGTCTCACTCCAATGCCCAGGATGAAGTGCAGTGGTGCAATCATAGCTCATTCCAGCCCCGAATTCCCAGACTTAAGTGATCCTCCCACCTCAGCCTCTCAAGTAGCTAGGATTGCAAGTACGTACCACCACACTCAGCTATTTTTTTGTATTTTTTGTAGATGGGGTTTTGTCATGTTGCCCTGTCTGGTCTCAAACTCCTAGGCTGAAGTTATCCTCCCATCTTGGCCTCCCAAAGTGCTGGGATTACAGGTGTGAGCCACCATGCCTTGTTGTCTTTTAAGCAGAGGCTTAGTCAAATATTTGAGTTCTGGTAGTTTATTTGAGACTTCATCCAAAGAAGCAATAAAGAGAGAGCTGAGATAGTTATGGAGGAAAGAAAGATGTATTACTGAGAATACCATGGCAGGCAACCACTACGCTTTATGCAGGGCCTTTAAGAAATTTGCAAGATATCTCTCTGTATGATCCATCAAACTGATGGGAAGTTAAGAATTGCCCCTAGTTAATCGCCTCCCATTTAAAATCTGTGCTTTTGCATATGCTGAGCCTCTATATGGCTTCCTCCAGAAAAGGCCCTGAGGCAGAAAAATGGGACATCAGGTGCAGAGCCATGATGGAATGGGCCACTGTTAGTGACACCTAGAAGCATCTGTCACAACTGTGGCCGAACAGGGAGATGAGCCAAGAGGATGTGACTCCAGCTAGGCTGAGCTTCCCTAAATATGGAATTGTCTGTAATTTGAATGCCAAAAGATTGTGAGGTAATAGAAATATAGCCCAATTTATTTGTTTATCTATTTAACCTATATTTATCAGGTACCTGTTATCTGTCAGACACTGTTGTTTGGAAATAACACAAGATGAGCATCTCCGATTTTCTTGGAGTTCATAATGCAATAGGCACAGTGGAGATGGATGACAGCAATCAAATCACAGTGGGATAAATGTCATAATAAGGGCCATATAGGGTATAAATTAAACTCAGGAAGAATTGGCATGCACTGAAATGGGTGACACATGGTTGCTTGGTGAAATGATTTCTAAACTAAGCTTGAAAATGCAGTTGGAATTACATAAGCAATCACAGAGTGGAATACTTTTCAGTGGAAAAAAAAAAGCTTTCTAATTCTTACATGACCATTTATATAGGAGTGTTTTTATATTTTGTATCCAGCTTTGAAGTGGACAATCACCAGTTTACTCCAGAGCTTAATATGCATTAAATGCTTAATATGTGTTAACTTTTTTATCACCACATCATCATCATCCTCATCATCATCATCGATATCTTATGAGTTTCTCCATGGTTTTCTTAAAAAAAAAAGACCCTGAAGCAGAAAATAGCAATATTAGGTGCAGAGCCGTAATGAAATAAGCCACTTGTCAGTAAGACTCAGAAAATCTCAGAAAACGCCAATATACCAGAATCCCGTTGCTAGCGGGATGTCCTAAGAAAATGGAGAGGTTAGAGTTAGCAGTCATAGACATTGACAAGGGCCTAAGAACTCCGGGAAAATAATGCAATGAAATGCATCTGGTGACTTAGGTTTTCGTAAGGAAATACTATAGGCTAGGGGCAGTGGCTCATGCCTGTAATTTCAGCACTTTGGGAGGCCAAGGCAGGTGGATCACCTGAGGTCAAAGACCAGCCCTGCCAACATGGTGAAACCCCTTCTCTACTAAAAATACAAAAATTAGCCAGGCATGGTGGCAGGCACCTGTAATCCCAGCTACTCAGGGGGCTGAGGCAGGAGAATTGCTTGAACCTGGGAGGCGGAGGTTGCAGTGAGCTGAGATTGCACCACTGCACTCCAGCCCAGGTCATAGAGTGAGACTCAGGCACAAAAAGAAAAAAAAAATAAAGAAGATACTATAATATATGCAAATGCATTATAAAAGAACAGCCAAGAGCCCAGGGTTCATCATCAGGGAGGTTTTGTTTCAGCTGAGTCTCCTTTTTTATCAGCTTTGTGATCTTAACAATAAAGCCTCTATATACTTCAATTTCTGAAACTGCAAGATGTTTCTATTACTTACATCCAGTTCACAAAATAGTTATAAGAGTTAAAAAATATCATTCAGGCACAGCACTTAACATAGTGCCTGAGCCATCCTTAGTTGTAAATAAATGTTAATTATTATTTCCTCTGTTTTTAAATACTCAAGTGAGGTGACCATTCAGTCAAGCTTCTAAAAATAATTTGAAGGATAGTATTTTTCTCTGGTATTATATAAGACTGACCCTCCATTCTAAAAGTTACAGTATTAACTATTTTTCCTGAAAATTGCTTTCAATAATTTTTATTCTCTTTTTTTTTCTTTTTCTTGTTTTCTTTTTTTTTTTTTTTTTTTTTTTGAGACAGGGTCTTGCTCTGTTGCCCAGGCCGGGGTGTTGGTGTGTTATCCTTGCTCACTGCAACCTCAAACTCCTGGGCTGAAGCAATCCTCCCACCTCAGCCTTCCAAGTAGTTGGGACTACAGGCATGCCCCACCATGCCCAGCTAATTCATGTTTTATTTTTTGTAGAGACAGATTCTCACCATGTTGCCTAGGCTCGTCTGGAACTCCTGGGCTCAAACTCTCCTCCTACCTGGCCTCCCAAAGTGTTGACATTACAGTTGTGAGCCACCGTAGTTGGCCAATAATTCTCATTCTCTTCATGTTTGTTTGTTTAACTTATAAGCACTTTAGACATCCATAAAATTGAATTTGATGTGAGCTTCTCAGATTGAAGCAATTCATAGTGTGACAGACGCAGGTACATTCAGTTAGATTTGACCAAAGTTATACTCAAAGTGCTTAGTCATTGGTCCTGAGTCAAGGTTAGTCACCCACTCTAATCACACTGAGAATGACCTTCCCAGATTAAACATAGCATATATTGTGTATCTTGGTGCTAAAAGGCATGCTGGAAATCAGGCAGCAAAATCAAATGATAATGCCAACTCTACTCTCGACCGCCATTGTTGGGGGGCTAATTTTATCATCAGTGTGTACATGCTTAGAGAGAAGGGTACAAATGTGCTTATTAGGTAACATAGACTACGCTAGCGCAGGACAGCCATTTAACTTTGATGTTACTCTGATATCAGAGAAAACATTTCGGCCAATTCATTCATTACATACTACAGATTACTTTGATAATTTATTTTCAAATAAAATTGCTCCTCATGTCCTACTTTCCAGTTCTGCTCTTAGCACATCTTGCCTGAGCAGTCTCATCACAATAATTAAATAAGTTTACACAGCTCAATTTAGACAATGCATTGTCCTGTTCAAACTCCTTTACAACTTCCTGAAATAAAATGGTTATCATTCAGGCTGGCATTTACAATCCTTCACAATTTGACCATACCCAACCTGCCATTCTTCTTTTCTTATCCCTCATATTATGATGAATATCTTATATCTTACACGTTGCACTGCCCTATGATTATTTCTTAAATATGTTATTTAATTTCACACTTTTCCAACTTTCCACACACAGTTTCTTTCCAACAAAAACTTTGAACCTTAATTTTCTCTATCTATAGACAGTTTGCTGATTTCTGCAAGCCTACCTGAAAGGTAACCTTCTCCACATAAGTTGTGCCGACTGCTTTAGGCAAACAAACAAACAAAGATAAACCTGCTTTTCCCTCAACACTGTGCCTATATCTTTTTATTACAGTACAAAACATTTGCCCTATATAACCAAATTTGGTGCATTTCAGCCTATGTATTTCGTTTTATTGTAAAATGTTGATATTAAAGGCCATATCTGCTTGCTTTAGTGAGTACTAGTTCTGCAATCCAGCATGGTGCTTTGCACATACTAGGCACTCCAGCAACAATAAAATGTTTGCTAAAGTAGCTCATTTACAATAAAATGCTAATTCAGATTATCTTCAGCTGAATACATTTAAAATATTTACACATATTGAAAGGGATCATCTGCGATGTAATTTTTTATTGGTGAATTCTTTCTGGCTTAAAGAGATTAGCAGCCCCTCCCCTGTCCAAGCAGGGAACTGATCATGCCAAAAGAAACTGCCCTCAGGACACTGGGATGATTGCAGAGACAGACCTTCATGGACTTTGGCCAGCAGAAGTTTCCTGGCTATTATTATCTTGAAACATCTAAACACATAAACTTACGCTTTTATGAAAAGAGAGTTATTAAAAAATGTTTATAGACAATGTGTCTAAATGACCTTTTGTTAATTACGTGGGTTGCAGAAAAACACATTTTGTTCTCCGAGTTTGATTTTACATCGCTCATATTCACTTTAGTCAATAGAAGTTTCTCTCACACACAAAACAGGTCTTATTAATGAAGTGTCAGTAAAACCAATACTGTGGTGCTTAAAATAAGAAGAGAATATTCTCTCATTTCCTAACAAAAGTTATTATGAAATTTAGGCACCTGAGCTTTACCTAAAATGTAGGACAGAAAAAAATAATAAGAGCCTATTCAGATCAGAGGTTCCATTTCAGACTTTAAAATCTTTGTGTACCCAGATCATTTGTAATGTATCACAATAAGTTTGTTACTAATATCAAACTACTTAGGTTTACAAATGATATCTCTTTTAATAACAAGAAACACTATCACCGAATCATTTGTTTTGAATTTCAAGGGGAAAAATGCTGCTGTGTTTACACATAAAGAACTGTAAAACAATCTTTACTTCTTCATAAAAAGTACTGAGAAATACAATAAAATTATTTAATTCTTTTCAGGAGACTACTTATGTATGCACAATCAAATTACCAGAAAATTGTTGAATGTACACATTGTCGAGATAACAATTTTATATAGAATTAAATTTTTTTTTTGATTTTTAGCGTAGTTCGCACAGTTGTCCCTCAAAGTACAATGGGGTTATAACCTCATAAACACATAATGAGTTGAAAATATTGTTAAGTCAAAAATGCACTTAATACATCTAACCTACATCATAGCCTAGCACAGCCTACCTTAAACATGCTCAGAACACTTAACATTAGCCTACAGTTGGGCAACATTATCTAACACAAGCCTATTTTAAAAAAAGAGTTGACTAGCTCACGTAATTTATTGAATACTATGTTGAAAGTGAAAAACAATGGTTGTATAGGTACTCAAAGTATGCTTTCTAATGAATGCATATCACTTTCATACCATCATAAATTGAAAAATTGTTAGGAACTGTCTATATAGTATTGAAAATATGAAAAATCATATATTACAAAATAATGTAAGTTTAAATAATACATAAAGGAGTAAGTTATATGTGCTAGAAATACTATATATATGTATTTATACATATATATATTTAGAGAGAGAGAGAGAGAAAGAGAGAGAGACCCGAATTAAATGAAATAGCACACTCAAGACATCTGGGCTACTTTGGTCAGTGCCTACCCATGGTCAAAATGAACAAACAACAACAAACAAACAAAATAAGAGAGAAGGAAGGAAGGAAAAGAAACACAGAGTATTTGTAACAATAAATTTTATCTCCAAGAAAATTATGACTGCTTTGGGAAAATTTACTAATTCTGTCCTTCCAAATGAGAGCTTTATGATGACTGGGATGATAAATATTCTATTTTTGTTTTTTTGCATGGCTAACACCAACTATAGTAGCAGATAATTAATATACCATTGTCGAATAAATAAATAACAAATTTTTCCTTTTACTGGCCCTCTATATTACAATTGCTTTGATCTTATCACACCTGGCCTAGCTAATCTACAATGTCAAGTTTTGATCCTGTCCTACCCAATATGTTCTTTAATTCCTGCTATAGATTGGACCAAGTATATATGTAGAAGGTTTCCACTTACACTGGAGGGTAGACTTAAAATTACTTTCCTATAACTAGTCAATACACCTCCAAATGCAGTAGACGATTACCTCAGTTTGATTTTCCTGTTACTTAGTTTCTACTCTAAAACTAAAAATCTATATTTAATCATCAATTTCTGCTGATACTTAGATATAAACAATCTTACTAGTGATTTATATTTTCCATCACTATAGACTTTCTTGTTTCATTGAATTACATGATCATTTATCAAAAGTTCCATGTAAGAAAAATAATGCAAACAACATATTGTAACAAGTAGAATCAGGTACCTGCTTGCTACAGTGCATTGACCATCATTTTTGTAGTATTTTAAAAGTTGTTTAAAATCATTAAGCATTTTGCATTGTTACTATTTAAAAAATGCTTTAAAAATAAAATATTAATTTTTCATACATAATAACTATATTCTAAGCGTGATAGCATTTGTTATAGAAAAGCCAAAGAAATATTAGAAATAGCTTAACCTTTAAGGTTCTTGCAGTATATTGCATATAAAAGACTAATTTATGTGGCAAAATAAACAAACAACATGAAACAGAATACATTATTTGATACAACTATCATAAAAATTCTAAAAGAAAATGAAGATAAATAGACATTAATTAAAATAATCTTTCAGTGGGTTGTTTTAAGTGTGAAATATGTACTGATTAATGAATTAAATAAAGTTATTAATATGTATGAGAAGCTGAGGTTAAAATAGAGAAAAAAAGCATATATTACTGCCCTCCCTGGAGATTATTACTTAATGGAAGTGATAAATTTTAATAAAACACCATACAGATAAAGCCAAATTCACAACTACATTACATGTCAAAAGGACAGTGACCTTGTGCTATATTACAGCATATCAAAGGATTGTGACACAGTTAAGAATATCAAACAGGTTTTCAAAAAAAAATGTGATGGTGTCATACAGAGTTATCTGACTGACGTCTTTGTCCAACCCACTTTCCCCTTTCTTTGCCTCTACAAGCAAGACTTCTTTGGGAGTTAGATTTTCTCGAAACTAGACTTGATTGTCCAGCTGATAGTTTCAGTTAATGAACTGAGAAGTGTTAGAGTTCCAGACTTAAACTGAAGTTAAACTGACACAACCCATTCTTTTCTTTCTAACATCCATAACAGATGTGATTCCTTATGCTACAACGGCTATTTTGCCTCCTCCTTGAGTTAAACATACACACATAAACACACATACTCTCTCTCTCACACACACACATACACAGACACACATACACACATACAACATATCAGGGATGACAGGATGTAAAAAAAACCATCTAGTTTTGAGTATATTGTTTATCTCCTGAATCAGTCCCAGATTGCCTACTTCCAGATCTTATGTGAGATTTTTTAATGGATCTATTGCATAAGGCACTATTAATTGAGTTGCTATTGTGCACAGTCTAAAACTTTGATTCACTGATGATACATTGATAATTGAGATGATGGCTAAAGGTTGAGTAGAAGTCAGTTAAACTAATGGGGTGAAACTGAATACTTCCAGGAGGGGATATTTCTGCTTTAAAGTAAAGCTTTTTCTAATAATTCATTGGCTTTCCAACAGCACCCGCAATCTTACTTAGAGCATAGTAATTAATATGTATTAAAATAACTATTTCTCTATTAATTTTATAATTTTAGAAGATATTAATAAATTTGAAGCCTAAATTTGAAGTAGAATAATGAAACAAACTTTAAAAAAACTACAAAAATTTTAGTGAATGCACTGTAGCAAGCTTGTACATAGTTCTACCTATTACAGCATGTTATTTGCACAACTATGCAATATGTGTTCAGGTCCTGAGGAAGGGGAAATAATAAGGCATATCTGAGGAGCTGATACTCACGAAAGATGAGTACAGAGAGTAAGAGAACAATAATGTAAATTGACAAGTGAAATGGGTAGGTTGCAAACCAAGAAATTTCCTGAAAGCTGCACTAAAACTTTGTTCTTCTTTGTGAGAAAAATGATAAATCAACAAGATCTAAGACTAAATAAGGAATGACATTAGCAGATTTATATTTTATAAAGATCACTCAGGCAACTTGGATAGAAAGTAAAAAGGGATCCAAAGGAGAAGAAGTAAAGATTCTATTCTAGTCTGTGCTATCCTGTCCTGTCCTGTCGTATCCTATTCTAATGTTTGTGAGAGTGATGACAGTAATTCCTTAGGCTGTAGTGGTAGAGACAGAGGAAACTACATGAAATTCGGAGATATTTTAAAGGTAAAACGGGTGGAATTTTGTGTAATATTGTGGGCCTAAGTTGTAAGAAGATGCAGTTATTAAGCATGATTCATGAATTTGTGGTTTGTGCAACTAGACATTTAGTGGTACTATTTACTGAACTAAAAAAAAGAATCCTAAAGTAGAAGAATGAGGAATAGATTACCAATTAGAGTTTGTACATGTTGGGTTTGCAATCCCAAAAAGATTTTCAAGTGGTGACCTCAGTAAGGCTGTTATGTATATTAATGACTTTTAGAGGAGAGGAGGAAAGGTCTGGACTAATAACATACATTTGAGGGTTGCCTGTGATTATATTACAATTAAATTATTTAAAGTGGAAGAGACAATGAGAAAGTATATATTAAGAAAATAAGACTAATGACTGGGTATTAAAAAAATCGAATATTTAACATTTGGTCAAGAATGAGGAGGTTGCAAAAAATCCTGGTCAAAATCTAAATAAAGATTGATCAAGAGATATTAGAGAAATAAGGAACTCTGTATTTTCATTAAAATCTAAGAACAATTATAATTTCAAAATTTAATTATCCTAATTTCAAAATAAGGAAAATGAAGATCACCAAGTTTAAATTCAAGTTTGGGTTAGATATAATGTTTTAGAGTTATTATTTGAACACAGTATTTTGTTATTATTCCAAAATCAATGTTATTCCTGTTACAGGCATATGAACATTAAAAAAATACCTTGAAAATAATATGGGATGTGTAGTATCAGATAGTATTTTTTTTTCATTTTTTCATCACATCTTTTGTTTATTTTTTGGTAGGATATCATTACAAACACAAGTGAGATCACTCATTCTATCAGATTCATTTTTCTTTCTCCCCAGAGAAAATTACCATTCTGAAATTGTGATTTATCCTTCCTGTTCACACTTCTTTTCCAAATTCATTCATTTGAATTGACAGATCAAATTCTATGTATGTAACCTAATGTCTTGGAGCATATATGCATTATGCATAGATTAAATCCAGCTAATTAACATATGCATCACTTTACATAGTTATCATTTTTGTGATAGTAACACTTAGTATTTACTCTTCCAGCATTTTCTTTCTTTTTTATTTTTTTTTTGGTTTTTTTTCTTCCAGCATTTTCAAGAAGGCAATATATCATTAGTTTCTGTAGTCACCATATTGAACAACAGGTCTTTTAAAATTATTTCTTCTATCTAACTGTAATTTTGTATCCTTTAACCAGTATCTCCCCAGCTTTTCCCCCCACACACACACCAGCTGCCCCAGCTTCTGGTAACCATCATTCTACTCTTATATGAGATAAAGTTTTTAAAGATTTCATGTATGAGTGAGATCCTGTGGTATTTGTCTTTCTGTTCCTGGCTTATTTCACTTGGCATAGTGTCCTCCAGATTCATCTATGATAGGACTTCCTCCCTCTTTTAAGACTGAATAGTATTCCCTTGTGTATATATACAATATTTTCTTTATCCAGCAATCTGTTGAAGGATACATCAGTTGATCCCATATCTTGTCTATTATAAATAATATTGCAATGAACATGGGAGCTCAGAGATATCTCTTTGATATACTGATTTCATTTCTTTGGCCTGTATACCCAGTAGGGAGACTGCTGAATCATGCTATGATAGAAATATGATAGTCATATTTTTAATTTTTGAAGAACTGCTATACCATTTTTCATAATGGCTGTACTAATTTTCATTCCCACCAACAGTGTACCAGAGTTCCCTTTTCTCCACATCCTCTCCAAAATTTGTTATCTTCTGTATTCTTGGTAATAGCCTTTCTAACAGGTATGAGGCAATATCTCATTGTGGTTTTAATTTGCATTTCCCTGATGATTAGTGATGTTGAGCATTTTTTCATATACCTGTTGGCCATTTGCATGTCTTCTTTTGAGACATGTGTATTCAGTTCCTCTGCTTATTTTGCATTTGTGTTGTTTCCCTGATACCAAGTTATATGTGTTTCTTACACTGGATATTAACCCTTAATCAGATATATGGTTTGCAAATATGTCCTCCCATTGTAGGTTGTCTTTTCACTCTTTGGTTGTGTCTTTTGCTCTGCAAAACCTTTTTAGTTTGATGCAGTCTCATTTGTCTTTTTTTGCTTTTGTTACCTGTGCTCTCAGAGTCATATCAAAAAAACATATTGCCCAAACCACCATCAGTAAGTTTTTCTTTTATGTTTTCTAGTACTTTTACAGTTTCAAGTCTTCTATTTAAGTCTTTAATTCATTTTGACTTGACTTTTGTATATGGTGTAAGATAAGGATCCAATTTCATTCTTTGGCATGTGGATATCTAGTTTTCCTAATACCTTTATTGAAGAGACTGTCTTTTCCCTGTTGTGTTATTGGGACCCTTGTTGAAAATCAATTGACTATAAATGTATGGTTTAACTTCTGGGATCTCTCTCTATTCTGTTCCCTGGACTAAGTATCTTTTTTTCTTTTTAAAAATGCCAGTACTATGCTGTTACAGTTACTGTAGCTGTGTAACATAATTTGAAATCAGGTAGTATGATGACTTTTAGCTTTGTTCTGTGTTGCTCAAGACTGCTTTAGCTATTTGGGGTCTTTGGTAGTTTCATATAAATTTCAGGATTTTAAAAAATATTTCTGAGAAAAATCTCATTAGAAATCTGATAAGGATTGCATTGAATCTCTATGTCATTTGGGTATAATAGACATTTTAACAATATTAACTTTCAGATCCATAAGACAGAGATATTTATTTGTGTCTTCTTCAGTTTTTTTCATCAATGTTTTTTAGTTTTCATTATACAAATGGATCATGGGAGTTTAAAACAATTACATACTTTCGATTTTTTTTTGTTAAAACTCCCATTTTGTGCATCATAGAATGTACTTCCCTAAAAATGAAATGAATTTATAAGGAACAGGAACATATTTCCTCATTCCTTTTAATTCCCTTTTCAGTATTTTTGTCACCATGTTAGGGTCAGCGAATATCTGTGTTACTGGCAGTGAATCCGTATGGGTCTGCGACAACCTCAATTCTTGCCTCATCAGAAGAAAGAATTCAACTGAGGGTCATAGGCAGAAAAAGGTACCAAGGCAAGTTTCAGAGCAGGAGTCAAAGTTTGTTAAAAAGCTTTAGAGGAGGAAAGAAAGGAAAGTACACAAGTACACAAGTGGGTACTTTGGAGGTCAAATGCGGTGTTTGACCTTTTGACTTGCAGATTTATATGTTGGCGTATTTCCAGGGTCTTGCATTCCTTTTCCTATGATTCTTTTCCTATGATTCTTCCCTTAGGGCGAGCTGCCCACATGCATTGTACCCTTCTTGCACTTGGGAGGGGAGCATGCACAGTGTGTTCAGGAATCATGTTGTACACATGCTCACTTCCCTTTCTGGTGGAATGCCCCTGGATGGTCATACTCTGCCATTTTATCTTTTAATATGCATGCTCGAGCCCACTCTTTCAATTCCTGAGATTTTATTGGGAGCCACCAATTACCAATTTCAAGTGTTTTTATCTATTAAGAAATTGCCTTTCCCTCACATTGGCTGTGACCAATGATCATTTTTAGAAAGACAGTGTGACAACTGCTGAACCATCTCCTGATGGTTGCCTGACATTCTTGGTGGGTGAGGGGAGCCCTCTCCTGCCCTGCTCATGCCTGACTAGCTACCTACTATAAAAACCACACTATGTATTTTGTAGTGGGGTACATTTTAATTTTTCCCTGAAATATTTTAGCCACACATTTCAATATCCCAGGATTACTTTATATTTTTGTCACTTTTAATGGTGGTTGTGTTTTTACTATTAATAATACAAATGCAATAATATAGTATTCAGAGGTTAACAAATGTAAAACATGGGGTTTCAAAACTTAAATAAGGTTAATGAGTATTTCAATTTTCACTATGTAAACCAAAAGTAAAATTCTAATAAAATTCACCCAACCAACTGAATGGACCGTCCTCTCAGCCAAGGGGATTCCAAAGAAACCTGAAAAGCTAGTTCAGGCCATGATGGGAAGAGGGCGACAGACATGACACATCACACCCTCCTCCTTTTAGAGATTAGACACAACTGAGCAGCATTACCATTAAAATATACATCCTAAGACTGACATAACAGACTCTTTGTAGCAATAAGAAACCAACTCCAACCCGACTCTGGAATAACATCACATGACAGATGACAGGCCCTAAAAGAAACCAAAGTATTTTACCCCAAAATGTATTTCTTTGACATGTTTTGGAATGGGCCTATCTCTTGTGGGGAAAATTTACATCTTACAGAGAACCTCCCTTCCCTTTCTATGTTTTTTCCTGATACCGGAGAGATTTAACTAATAGCCTGACACCTTTTAAGATCTGTTAAGAAGCCAGGTGCGGTGGCTAACCCCTGTAATCCCAGCACTTTGGGAGCCGAGGCCAGTGGCTCATCTGAGGTCAGGAGTTTGAGACCAACCTGGCCAACATGGCGAAAGTTGTCTCTACTAAAATTACAAAAATTAGCTGGGTGTGTTGGTGCACACCTGTAATCGCAGCTACTCGGGAGGCTGAAGCAGGAGAATCGCTTGAACCCGGGAGTCAGAGGTTTCAGTGAGCCGAGATCACACCATTGCACTCCAGCGTGGGTGACAGAGTGAGACTTCTTAAAAAAAAAAAAAAAAAAAAAAAAAAAAAAATCTTATAAGAAACATTTACCATCTATTCTCTGAAGTCAGCTACCTGAAGACCTCATCTACATATCTACATAACAAGAAACTTGGCTTCCACAATTCCCCTTATCTTCATTCTAAGCAATTTTTTCTGCTTACTTCAACTCTTTAGACTAAACTCTTTCCACCCAACTGCCAACTGGGAAATCTTGAAATCCACATAGGACCTGAAGTCCACTCCCCAATCCCCACCAATTCCCATGCGGCCCTTTGAGATTCACCACCCTTCCAGGCCAAACCAATGCATACTTTACATGTATTGATTTATGTCTTTGCCTGTAATTTCTGTCTCCCTAACCCAACTACTGGGGCACATGTCCTCAGGACTTCCTGAGGCTGTGTCATGGGTCATGACTCTCACATTTGGCTCAGAATAAAACTCTTCAAATATTTTACAATTTGGCTTTTTCATCAACAACTATCTCATGGTTAAATTTTATAGGGATTCTTATTATAAGTGGCGCTTTCTTTTGTATGGAAAGGAGGATAAACTACTCTTTTGTTCAGTAAGGAGATTGTCGGATAACTAATCAAATACCAGTGGTGGAAAGGGTCTTACTATTCGTATTGTCTGAATACATTATTTTATATTTGTTGATATTGAGAAACAGCAAAGTGATTTGGCCAAAGACCTATAGTGATGAGTACCAGAATTTGGATATGTGTAGAGCAAGTGTGATCTGAAATTCTTTTAGACATTTTCTTCTACAAATTTATCTGTTCTTTTTAGTTTGACATTTTTTCTTTGAAATGTTTTGCCATTAGAAATCAACTTTCAAAATAATACATATAACAAATATATAAATATTTACACATACATATATATGCATACATGTGGCTTATGTATAACATACTGTAAAAATAAAAACTAAAATACAAAATCATCAGAAAATGCTTAATAATGTGTTTTAAAAGAATATCCTTTAATCACATTTGTTTCTATTTCTGTAGGTAAAGCTGGCTGGAAGAGATAGTAATACACTAATGCACTAATTTAATCCACTAAAATGTTAGATTAAAAAATAAAAGCACAGTTCAAAAGTCTTTGAGATAAAACAAATATGAGTTGGAAAATAAGCAGAGTAAAGGAAAGCTAATTTATCTAACTAAAATTAATATGAAATGCAATTTTAATGGGAAGAACCATTTAAGGAACTCAGAGGGAAATAAATTTGATAACCTCATAATAACAACAGGAGTCCAATTACTAATGTAAAACTAAATCAGTAAATAATCAACCATTGCATTAATCTCATGAACTAAATTATCACTTTTTGCACACAGAAACTCAAGTAATATTGTATGACCCAATTTCAATTCAAACAATTTATTCAAGAAATAGTTATCTTGGTTTTGGGTTAGGTTACAGAAATTTATGAGACTGTCACTTTCATCCTAACAGACAGATAACCTTTAAAATCAGAGTTTCATTATTGTCTGTGGGTTGTGTGTGCATGTGTGTTGTTTTTCCTATTAGATGTAAAGAAATTTAAATAAACCAAATTCCCAGAAAGTGACAAACACTTCCTAGAAAAACAAACACACCAAGAAAACCCCCAAAGCAAATGGATGGGTGGTAGAATGAGGAGAAATGTACCATAGACAAGGTCAGGAAAAATAGATCTTTTAACAAACTTTTAATAGATTTTTGTGGGCTGACACAATGTTTCTATCCTACTACATTTGACTGCCAACTATTTTTCTTCATTGCCTAGGTTAATATGCCAAACACTGGGCCACAGCACTAAGCTGTACAGGGCCTGATGAAGCCTTGAAGGAAGCCAGGAATTCACAGATAAATTCCTCTTAAACCCATATGATTTTTGCCAATGGTAACATAGAGGCTGTGAAGGCTAAGGCTTGAGTAAGAGAATTGTGAAAAATCACTCCAAGGTTCTCTAGATAGTCATTGAGTGTACTCTACGAGCCCTGCGATGGTAAGAAGCAGGGAAAAAATAGATGAGAAAAGATATTCTGACATGCAGAATATCTCTGGAAGGACTGGAGAGTAAAGAAAATTCCAAAGTGACCCGAAAAGTTGGAAGTGAGGCTGGGAAGCAAAGAAAGAAAGAGAGAGAGACAGAGGGACAGAGAGAGAGAGAGAGAGAGAGATGACATAATTAAGATAATAACTTGGTTATTAAGCACAGAGAGAGACCTGTGAGAACTTGCAGTGTTCAGATCCTGAGTTCTCCTGAAGAAAAGCTCCTAATCTCATACTCAAATTATTTGAAACCAGTGGTACAGTGAAGCTAACAAAAGCTGCATCAAAAACCAGACTGAGTTGTATTATAGCCCATTACCTTTACAGAGCCTTACATATTTGTGTGCCTTTGTCTGAGAATAAATGTCATACACTTCAATCTCCACAGTTATTTCCTACACAATATTTGTCATACATTAAAATTTCTGAGACATGACAAGAAGCAAGAAAATGTTGCCTTTGTTTAAAAAAATAATTCAGTGAAGCAAATCAAGAAATGGCTCAATGTTAGGGTTATTAGGCAGAGATCTTATAGCAACTGCAATAAATGTTTTAAAGAATCAACTGGAAAAAATATGTGAAGAAATGGGAAATTTCAGCAAACATGATAATGATCAGAGTAAGCAAAGTGGGAATGTTACAAATGAAAAAAATGCTATCAGAAACGAAGAACTCATTCGATTTGCTTAGCAACAGAGGAAAGATCAGTGAGATTAAATATAGATTTTTAGAAATAATCCAAAGTAAAATACAAAAGACATAAGAGTGCCTTATTTATTCTGGACATTAACTCCTTGCTGGATGTATAGTTTGAAGCATTTTCTCTCATTCTTCTCTTCACTCTGTTGATTATTTTCTTTGCTGTGCAAAAGCTTTTTATTTGATACAATCCCATTTGTCTATTTTTGCTTTTTTCGCCTGTGCTTTTGAAATCTTATCTAAAAAGTCCTTCTCCAGTCCAATGTCTTGCAGTATTTTCTCTATGTTTTCGTCAAGGTAAAAGGCCTTACTAGACAGCTCTCAAAAGAAGACATACAAATGGCTAACAGGTATATGAAAAAAATGGCCAACATCACTAATTATAACAAAAATGCAAATCAAAAGCACAATGAGATATCACCACTCCAGATAGACTGGCTATTATCAGAAAGACAGAAGATAACAAATGTTGATGAGGATGTGGAGAAATAGGAACCCTTACACACAGTTGGATGGAGTGTAATTAGTATACCTGTTAAGGAAAACAGTACAGAGGTTTCTTGAAAAATTAAAAAATAGAACTACCACATAATCCAGCAATCTAGTTTTCTAGCTATATATCCACAGTGAGTAAAATCAGTATATTGAGGCATCTGCACCTCCATGTTTTTACTGCAGCACTATTCACAATGGCCAAGACATTAAATCAACTGTCTCCAACAACAGATGAATAGATTTAAAAATGGTTTATCTGTACAAAGACATACTATTCAGTCATTTAAAAAGGGAAATCCTGTCATTTGTGACAATATAGATAAACCTGAAGAACATGATGTTCAGTGAAATAAGCCAGACACAGAAAGATAAATACTGCATAATTTCACTCATATGTGGAAACTTAAAAAGTTGTTTTCATACAATTCATGAATAAAACAGTGTTTGCCAGAGACTGGGGATGACATGGAGCAGGAGAGATGAGGAAAGGTTGGTCAATAAGTATGAAGTTACAACAGAAAAGAAGAATAAGTTCTGATTCCCTTTCACACAGTAAGGTGACTGTAGTCAACAGTAAGATGTGGTATATTTCAAAATAGCCAGGAAATAAGATTATGAATGTTCCTACCACAAAGAAATGATAAATGTTTCAGGTGATGGATATGTTAATTTCTCTGATTTGATCATTACCAGTGGGTACATGTATCAAAACATCACATGATAGCCCATAAATATGTACAAGAACCAAGTGTCACTTAAAGAAAAAAGACCTAAGAGTGAAAATAGAAAACGAGTTTTTGACACAATGTCTCTACATCTGAATAATTACATATTCTGAGGAACAATATCAATGTTTCTACCCATGAGTAATTAACGTCTCAGAAGAAGAGAAAGAATGAGGTAAAGAAACATTTGAAGTAATAGTGGTTGAGAATTTTTCAAAATTAAAGAAAATTATCATTTCAAAGATCCAAGAAGTTCAGTAAAACCTAAGCAGAGTACAAATGGGCAAGAAAAAAATAAATTTTAAAACATTCTTAAAGCTTACTAGGACGCCATTATGCTAATATAGAATATCTGTGGACTACATCTGTGAGTAAAGTTTGTAAACATCTATAAATCCTATTCCATAGGGTTCAATGGGTAATCACAAAGAAGAACGGGGCAGAGCTAGGCAACAGAGAGAACACTTTTTGGTGACTCAAGTGTGCAGAAGGTAATCAATTCTTCCTAAGGATCAGGTATTGAAACATTCTATTTCCCTAAACTCTTATTTCATATGAATCAATTTTTTTTTAATGCTAAGGTGTCAGCAAACCTCTCATCCTCAAGTCCAATGCAATGATCTATTATTCCGGGGGAAGGTGGTGCAGCAACCCCCACTTCCACTTCTAGGAGATGAGGTATAAAACTTTATTACCCTTAGAACTCAGAAAAAGGTCCACTGTTTCTGGGGAAATAAATAAGCAAAAGTTCTTTAACCCATAAAGAATGGTCAAGACAATCTCTTGGACCCAGGATTTTGCATGATTTCAAAGCAGAGTTTTGCTACCACTTGGAGAGGGGCGATAAAGACTCTGTCACACAGGATTTTCCAAAAATAGAAGACAGATTTTTGCTATTAGGAGAGCGATAAATACTCTCTAGAAAAAAACCCTATGTCTAAGGAAAAGACATATTGGGCCTGCCTAAAACTTGGCTGGTCCAGAAGAAAAGAGAGTCCTCTGCACCCCTTATAATCCTAGTATTGAGCAACAAGTACTCCTAGGGGAGGAGCAAGAGTTTTGAGTTTGTGTTCATTGCAGAGGTCTATGATGACTGTTAAAAACCCTGAGAGTGGGGCAGAAATACACAGAACAATTGTTCAACACATCATGCCCTCTCCTAGCATGAGTAACAGCAACTTTCTTCTAAAGGTAATGATAGCGACAATAATACCCAAACCCTTCTCAACTCCTGATTAGAACAATTCATGGCTGACACTAATGACCTCACTGAAAAAGGCCTATGCAAATATTCAGGCATAAATAGTATTTAATCTCTGTTACTACTGATATCCTACAAAGGATTTTGGACAGTTAATTAAAATATTAAAGAGACTGAAAAAGCAAGAATAAAATCCAACAATGCTACCAGATAAGCAACCAGGAACAACATAGTTAAACATGTCACACATGTTGGAAATAACAGACACAGACATTCCAATAACTATGCTCAATATATTAATCTATTTAAAGAAAAATGTCAAAATCATTTATGAACAGATAGGAAACTTCACTAGAGATGGATAATATAATAATGTCACACTGAAATTCCAGGAAAACACACTATGAGATGAGATGAATTCCTATACGCACACACAGACACACACTATGAGACGAATTCCCGTACCTACACACATACACACACAGTATGACATGAAATATTCCCATAATGGAATTTCCAGTAGAATGGAAAACACTAAGGAGAGCATCATTCGTGTTAAATATATATCAATAAAAGTTATCAAACTAAAACAACAAAAGAAAAATGTGAAAAACAAAAGATAGCATCTACAAGATTTGGCACTATATCAAATGGCCTAACATATATATAAGTGAACTCTTGGAAGGCAAATAGATATAGAGAAGAAGAAATATAAAAAAGAGAAATAACTAAGAACTTTAGCTAGCAAAGTAGATTAAATCCAACTATATAAGAAATTTTATTAATGTAATGGTTGAACAACCTGATTAAAAGTAAAGACATTTTCAAAAAAGATAAAGTTATGCTTTCAACAGGACACTTATTGTAACTTTAAAAACCTAAGTTAAAAATCGAAGATTATAAAAAGATATTCCATGCTAACAATAATCAAAAGAAAGCTGGATTGGCTATATTAACCATCTGACAAAGTAGACCTTAGAATTAAGAGTATCACTAAGAATAATGGGGGACAATATGTGTAAGGAACAAGATCAGTTCACCAGGAAAATTTAAGATCTTAAAAATATGTAAAAGAACTGAGAGAATCGAAAGAAGAAATAGAAAAACAGAAATATAAAAAGAATTTAAACTCCTTCAATATTTTTCACTTTAATTGTAGGTTGAAATAATAATATTATAGAGCTATGATGTTAAAATATATTATTAAAACTAATTTTACCTTTTTTATGACATCTGTGGATCATGTCATATTTTTATTGAGCGGTGCTGCATTAGAGTAACTAAACAATTGTACATTAGAACACATCTGGCTAGAACCTATGAACAACAATCTAATTCTGGGGTATTTCACTTGGTATTCACTGCCTTATACTGTGATGCAATCTATAGAAAGAGATTACAATGCAAAAATATGGAAAACTGTTTACAAAGGGTTACAACAATGGTATGTTTAAATCATTTCTGTGATTGCCAAGCCTTTCTGTGCTCAATATGAACTCAGTATAAACCAAAAATGACAGTAAGTGGATTATTTAAAACTTCAAATGACTTGAATTATGTATTTTTAACTGATTTTTTTTAAATGGTGAGTACCGTATGTTTATTTTTTAACTGTCTTTTATTTCAAAAATTACTCTGCGCATTGTAAAAAAGAAAAAGAAAGCAAGGTATGAAAACTTTATTTGGAGATGAGATATGGGAGATACGAAGAAAATATAGATGGTTATGTTAGATGAGGCTAGACAAAGAAAATATAGATGGGTATGTTAGATGAAGCCAGTGATAAAATTTAGCTCTCAAGGTACATGTCAGATCATGTAACTTGTCAACAGTAGGTCAAAATTTGACTATTTTCTAGCCAGTCTAGAAAAGAGAAAAATGCATTGATTTACAAGATCCACAGTGTGAAAACAAAAATGAAAATAAATTAAAAAAAAATAAAACTTGCTCAGACTATTAAAGACTTAAAGTAAGATGTTTCTTTGTTTTCTATCGGGTGCTATGTAATGAGTAAACATGGCAATAAAATTCTTACCATAAATGCATAAACCAATATCAAAAAGCTATTTGTCAATACACTATTTAATGTATATCTTCTGTATAACAACACAGCTCAAATTCATAAAATCCAGTCAACAAGAAAGCTAAATAATTCTTTCTGAACACAAATAATCATGATCTGGTATAATGCAAGTATACAAGATAAACTATTTACAGAGAATAATGAATTTCAGATCACACAGGTAATCCTTATATTGATCACTGACTATGTGTTTGGTTAGTGTTAAGCAGCACAAAAGTTGTAGTTAAGACTTGCCAAAAGATAGCTGGGAGTGACACCGCTTCAGTTTTCCAATTTATTAATATGGAACTAGAATTAACATTCTCTAATAAACATGGAAATATCTGCCAGAATAGGCAGTATATATATGTGGTTTTGGGTCAGTTATAGAGATACACACACAAACACATATTTGTGTATATATGTACATATTATACATAAATTATATGCACAGATCTATGAATTTCACAAAATGAACACATTTCTGTAATCAGCATCCAAATCAAGAAACAGAATATTACACCTAGAAGGCCCCATGCCTCCTCCACAGTCACCTCTTCTAAGATGATTTCTACTCTGACTTTTCTAACAGCATAAATAGTTGTTAGAGGTTTTTAAACTTTATGTAAGTAGTATTGTATAGTATATACTGCATTGAATTTGGCTTATTTTAATTAATATTGTTTGTGGAATTTGTCCATTTTGTTGTATGTGCTTTTATAATTATAAAATCTTGGCCGGGCGCGGTGGCTCACGCTTGTAATCCCAGCACTTTGGGAGGCTGAGGCGGGCGGATCACGAGGTCAGGAGATCGAGACCACGGTGAAACCCTATCTCTACTAAAAATACAAAAAATTAGCCGGGCGTGGTGGCGGGCGCCTGTAGTCCCAGCTACTTGGAGAGGCTGAGGCAGGAGAATGGCGTGAACCCAGGAGGCGGAGCTTGCAGTGAGCCGAGATTGCGCCACTGCACTCCAGCCTGGGCGACAGAGCGAGACTCTGTCTCAAAAAAAAAAAAAAAAAAAAAAAAAAAAAATAATAATAATAATAATTATAAAATCTTATTTAATGATATAATTAAATTTTTTATCTTATAAAAAATTATTACATATTATAATGGCCTAAATGTTTGTGTCCCCTCAAATTCATAAACTGAAGTCCTAACCCCCAATCTGATGGTATTAGGAAATGGAGCCATTACAAGGCAATCAGGTCTAGGTGAAGTCCTGAGGGCAGATCCCCTATGATGGAATTAGTGCTCTTACATCATGAGGAGAGTCAGTGCATCTTCTCTCCGTCATGTAAAGATAAAACCGGAAAGCAGCCTATTGCCAGCCAAGAAAAGGGCCCTCAACAGAACCTGACCGTGCTGGCACCATCATCTAAGCCTTCCAGGGTCCAGAACTATGAGCAATTAATTCTGTTATGTAAGCCACCCAGTATATGGTATTTTATTATGGCATCCCAAGCCAACTAAAACACATACTTATTAGAGAAATGAATTGAAATTTCAAAATGTAAATAATATATCCTCTCCAACTTTGTGGGTTTTTTAAACTTGTTTGATGATGCCTTTGGATTAAATAGGAGTTTGAATGTAGAAGTTTAAATGTAGTCTAATTTATTATCCTTCCTTTATTGTTAATACTATATACGGCTTAAAAAATATTTGCCTAAACTAAGATTACAACCAAAATTTTCTGTCATTCCCCTAAAGTATTTTTATTTTTTCATTACTGTTTAAGTTTAAAATATTTTAAGAATTAAGTTTTCTATATAATGTAAGACAGAAGTTCAGAAACATTCTCCCCCATTATGGATATCCAATTGACCCAAAACCATTTATTGAAAATCAAAACAAAAACAAATCTATTGTTTCTTACTCTTATTCAATGCCATCTTTATAATTCAAATGTCTATACATGTGTGGATCTGTTTCTGGATTCTAATCCAGTGGCCAATTTGTCTATTTTTCACACAAATAGCATAATGTCTTAATTCATGTTGGTTTATGATATATCTTGATATTTATCTGATGTTATAAGTCCTCCAGAATTGTTTTTCTATAAGTTTCTTGAACTTAGTGTTTGAACTTTATAATTAAAGATAAAGACTATTTATTTTATTATTTACCAAAAAAATTTAATGGGATTTATGTTGGAATTCAAATCTATCTATAGATAAATTTGGGGAGAATTTTCATGTCTATAATATGAAGTCTTGCTAATCCCTTCATTTAATTGTCTTTTAATTTCTCCTTATTATTTGTAGTTTTTAGTATAGAAGTCTGTGTCTGTCCCAAATAGTCTCAGAATATCATTAAGGGAAAATTCAATGACTTGTTGATCTCACTTCTCTATCCCTCTGTTCTACTGGAATTTTAGTTCACTAGAATCTCTAATTTTTGTCTCTTCATCTCTTTAAGACCTGCAAAAGCTCCAATAGGTTTGTCTACCTCTAAATACAGTCCCCTGCTTGGGCCCTTTGCCCAGATATTTAGCTTCCTGTCATGCATCCCTCATTAGCAAATGTGCCAAAGGGAAAAAAGCTGTGTCTCACTGCTAAACAAAATGTTCCCTCCTCTGAAATGTCATCTCCTCGTTTCCTGTTTCCCCGTTACTTATCAAATCTCTTTGAGATGCAATTTTTTGTTCTGCTCTAATTTTTTATTCAGCCTTTCTATTTGTTGCTAGTCAGTGACAGTTGCATTCACTTATCGCAAATGGGAGCAGAAGGTCTTTTCACACACTTTCTACTAATTCCCATTTATTCTGTGGAAAGGTTTCTTTACATATGAATTGCTCTTAACTATCAATGTTATCATATATTATTCCATATAAAAGATATCTGGAAATTTTTACAGAACTATAATGTGACTATACAACCATCTCTTTAAAAGGACTGTGTTAAGAGGGGGCCACAGAACTCCTTAATATTGAGAAGCCTAATTGAGAAGGTTGGCACTTTGTTTATGTGTGCCTGTGTTTAGCATATTTGCTTTCTAAATAAAAAGCAGAACATAGAGACTTTAACAATATAAAATTCAGAAAGATATCCAAACATAGGACGTTCAACCAAAGTGCAGTGGCAGTTCAGTGAAGAAAGAATAATCTCTCAACAAATGATGATAAGGCAATTGAGTACTTATGTCCAAAAAATGGAATAAATCATTGCTTCATACCAAATACAAAATTGAAATAAATTAATGCACAATAACCCAATAAAACATTTAAAGGAAAATATAGGATAAATTATTTGTGATCTTGGGTTATGCAAAGATCTTCTAGAAAGAAAACTAAAAGCATGAAGCATAAAGAACACATTTGTAAGTTAAATTCATCAAGATTTTCAAGTGTTCTGCTCTTTGAAAGGCACTGTTAAGAGAAAAAGATAACTTATTGACTAAATGAAAATATTTATCCATTACATATCTGATAAAGGCCTAATATCCAGGCTATATTTCAAAAACTCTAAAAATTCAATAAGAAAAAAATCACCCCAATTATAATATTTATTAGCAAATGCTTTGAACAGATACTATAAAAGAAAATATACAGATGGCAAATAAGCCAATTAGCAAATTAATGTTGCTCAACATTGTTAGTCATCAGGGAAATGCAAATTAAAACCACATTGAGATCTCTCCACACACCTATCAGATACCTGAATGTAGATTTTAATAAAAACAACTAATTGTTTAAATTCTGCCTTTAGGCTATATAAAATTCCTAATACTTTCCTTTGGAAGAATTATGAAAAAAGTATAGTCAAAAGACTCAAAAAGCTCAGACGCATTTCCCTAAATATGTTTTGGAATGTGTTAACAGACATTATAATCAAATACCTCCTGGTGTGGGCTGAGCTTTTGGGGGATACATTTCTCCAAAACGTTTATGTTGAAGTCCTAACTCCCGCTATCTCCGGGTGAGACTTTATTTGGAGATAGAGTTTTTAAACAGGTAATTAAGTTTCAATAAGAACAATTATGGTGGTCCTAATCAAATGTGACTAATGTCCCTATAGGAAGAAAAGATTAAAACACAGACATGCACTGAGGAAAGACCATAGGGAGACAGAGGGTAAAGACTGCCATCTCCAAGGCAAATAGGCCATAGAAGAAAGAACACTGCCACATAACCTCTAGAACTTTGCGAAACTACATTTCTGCTTAAACCACTCAGTACTTTGTTGTGCATCCCTAGCAAACTAGTATAGTTCTCATGAATTAATTCATTTAGAAATGTTAAAGTCAAATTAATTGAATTCACTTATTGTAAGGCTTCTAAAAAGCCTTTGCTATCTTATTCTGAGCAGCTGAAAAGGGGAAACAAGTTCTTTAGAATTGTATAAGCTTATTTAACAATGACTCTTTTTCTATTTTATTTTATTTTATTATTATACTTTAGGTTTTAGGGTACATGTGCACAATGTGCAGGTTAGTTACATATGTATCCATGTGCCATGTTGGTTTGCTGCACCCATTAACTCGTCATTTAGCATTAGGTATATCTCCTAATGTTGTCCCTCCCCGCTCCCCCCACCCCACAACAGTCCCCGGAGTGTGATGTTCCCCTTCCTGTGTCCATGAGTTCTCATTGTTCAATTCCCACCTATGAGTGAGAACATGCGGTGTTTGGTTTTTTATCCTTGCGATAGTTTACTGAGAATGACGTTTTCCAGTTTCATCCACGTCCCTACAAAGGACATGAACTCATCATTTTTTATGGATGCATAGTATTCCACAGTGTATATGTGCCACATTTTCTTAATCCAGTCTATCGTTGTTGGACATTTGGGTTGGTTCCAAGTCTTTGCTATTGTGAATAGTGCCGCAATAAACATATGTGTGCATGTGTCTTTATAGCAGCATGATCTATAGTCCTTTGGGTATATACCCAGTAATGGGATGGCTGGGTCAAATGGTATTTCTAGTTCTAGATCCCTGAGGAATTGCCACACTGACTTCCACAATGGTTGAACTAGTTTACAGTCCCACCAACAGTGTAAAAGTGTTCCTATTTCTCCACATCCTCTCCAGCACCTGTTGTTTCCTGATTTTTTAATGATGGCCATTCTAACTGGTGTTAGATGGTATCTCATTGTGGTTTTGATTTGCATTTCTTTGATGGCCAGTGATGATGAGCACTTTTTCATGTGTTTTTTGGCTGCATAAATGTCTTCTTTTGAGAATTGTCTGTTCATGTCCTTCGCCCACTTTTTGATGGGGTTGTTTGTTTTATTCTTATAAATTTGTTTGAGTTCATTGTAGATCCTGGATGTTAGCCCTTTGTCAGATGAGTAGGTTGCAAAAATTTTCTCCCATTCTGTAGGTTGCCTGTTCACTCTGATGGTAGTTTCTTTTGCTATGCAGAAGCTCTTTAGTTTAATTAGATCCCATTTGTCAATTTTGGCTTTTGTTGCCATTGGTTTTGGTGTTTTAGACATGAAGTCCTTGCCCATGCCTATGTCCTGAATGGTATTGCCTAGGCTTTCTTCTAGGGTTTTTATGGTTTTAGGTCTAACATGTAAGTCTTTAATCCATCTTGAATTAATTTTTGTATAAGGTGTAAGGAAGGGATCCAGTTTCAGCTTTCTACATATGGCTAGCCAGTTTTCCCAGCACCATTTATTAAATAGGGAATCCTTTCCCCATTGCTTGTTTTTGTCAGGTTTGTCAAAGATCAGATAGTTGTAGATATGTGGCATTATTTCTGAGGGCTCTGTTCTGTTCCATTGATCTATGTCTCTGTTGTGGTACCAGTACCATGCTGTTTTGACTCTTTTTCTATTCAAGGCCATCTTAAAGATCTAGGGTTTGACGGAAACACTTTGGTGAATAATGAACTAGAAAACAATAATATTCATTAAGAAAAAAATAAAGCCAGTAGCTGTCAACCTGATTATATGATTAAGTAAGACTTAGCCTAAGACCAAGTTTCATTCAAACAACACGGGATCTGATTAACTGTGCAATTAACAATACCAGTGAAGATAACAGGGATTACATTAAAAATTGTTCCAAAGCAGAGACACCTGAAAAAACACTAGTCTCTTAATTATTTTAAAAATATATGTAGAATGCCTTAAAATTATTTTTAAATCTTAATGTCCTGTTCAGTATTGTTTCAAAGTATTTTCTTTATTATTTAAAATTACTGAGTGGGCCAGGTGCAGTGGCTCATGCCTGTAATCCCAGCACTTTGGGAGGCCATGGTGGGTGGATCACCTAGGGTCAGGAGTTCAAGAACTGCCTGACCAACATGGTGAAACCCTGTCTCTCTTAAAAATACAAAAAAAAATTAGCTGAGCATGGTGGCACATGCCTGTAATCCCAGCTACTTGGTAGGCTGAGGCAGGAGAATTGCTTGAACCTGGGAGGCAGCAGCTGCAGTGAGCTGAGATCATGCCACTGCACTCCAGCCTGCATAACAGAGCCAGACTCCATCTCAAATAAATAAATAAATAAATGAGTACAGTGAATTCTGCTTCTGGATAAAATGAAATTTTGCAGCAATTCAACTGGAAAAGTTAAGAAATTACAAGATAAGCTAATTGTTGTTAAAGCTATCAAAGACCTTTTGAAGCAAGGAAGACTTGAAAGGTAGAATAAATACAGGTAGACAAAGGCTACTATTGCCAGTTGGGCTGGAATTCTACCTAGACATATGTAGGAAAATTTTTTTATCTTATTCAGAACAGCTGAAAAGGGGGAATAAATTTTTTAGAATTTTATAAGCTTATTTAACAATGACTCTTTCTATCCAAGGCCAAATTTCTCTGAGGAAATTTGTAAGTATTTGATGCACACTGATGTTGAAAATCTGGACTTAGCCCAAATACAGGGAAACTTTCATGGTAGCAAAGAAACAAGTGTTGGTGGTCACACTAGGCTGAATTGACAAAATTGGCAAGTTGAGAGGAATCAAAATGAAAGTAATTCTCCTTCTCAACGCATTTGTCAGATTCTTCAACCGAATGAAGCCAGGGGTGAAAGCTAAGCTTAAAACACCTATAAGACAGAATTCAGTCATATGATGCTTTTCAGAGATAAAGAGAAATACCCACCTGGAATTAAGCTGAAAGTCTTGTAAGCCATATCCCAGGAAGAGAAAAAAAACTAGAGATAGACTGAGGCTTACCAGAACTGCAACCTAATCTTTTTCTACTACAGTTCCTCCAGCATTAAGGTGAATACAGAAAAATATTGTCCTCTTGAGAGGGAAATAATTTCATCTGAAAATTCTGTAGTTGAGTTATCCAAGATTTATGACATATAACACAAAAATAATAATACAAATGTGAATAGGTAAGACGGTAAGACCAATAGTAAGGAGAATAAAATTACAATGGAAACAGAGCTACAGATTGTCTACATGTTAAAATTATCAGGCTTTGATTTTAAGATTATGGTCAGTTTGTTCAATAAAATAGAGGAAAATCTGACAAAATAATTGAGAGGATGAAAAAAATGTACCTGACATTGAGATTTATAAAACAGAATCAGACTCAAGAAATGAACACTAATTACTTAAAGTTAACAATAAAATATGTGGTTTAAACAACAGCAAAGAAGACACAAAAAGCATATACAAGATTAGAATAAAGAAACCCACAACTAAGCACATCATAAAGAAATTGCTAGAAATCAAAAAAGATGAGAAAATATTAAAAGTGACAAAAATGGTACATTTCCTTCAAAGAAACAGCAATTAAACTGACAACTATCAATGTGGATGATCAGATGCAGAAAATCAAATAAAAAAGACAGTTTTAACTACTGAGAAAGGGTGTAATGCATAACTATAAATATATGTCCTATTAAAGCTGTTGGGGGATAATTCTCTCTGGGTCTCTCAAATTTCTGTACATCATCTGAACATAGAAGCAGAAAAAAAAGATTCTATGAGGAAACAAAATAAATGAATGGAGTAATAAAGAGCACTGAAAACGTATACATTTGAATGAATTCAAGTAAATATAGAATAGAAAATAATCTGAGTAGTGTCTTGTATAGTTTAACATTTGCTTTAAATTGAAATACAATATGAAATATGCAATAATGAAAAAGTAAGAAGGCATATATGGAATAAAATGTTTGTAAGCTACTTGGTAGCTTATAAGTTGATGTCAAAAAAAATTATTTATAAATTGTCAAAAGTGATGGATGCATGTTATAATTTTAAGGTAACAGCTATATAAATAGCAAAATAAATATAATTAGCAAATTGATAAAGGAAAAAATTCTGATAATAAAAGAAAAATAATGTTACAAAAAGGGAAAAAAGGAGAATAAAGAAACATAAACTAATTGGAAGGTATTAATAAACTCCAAGGTATGTGTAACTACATTACGTATAGTCTAAATTTGTAAATAAGAGATTAAGTAAATGTTTAAAATTGCCAAAATGAATTAAAAATATATGATGGTTATAAGAGGCATATCTTGAGAGTATAAGAAGTCAGAAGGGCTTAATGAGACATGGTGAAGTAAGATGTAGCCTATAAACACTAAATTAATGAGAACTGTGGTGAAATATTAATATCAGCCTAAGAGGACTTTAAAGCAAGAGAAATATTAGAGATTAAAAAGAATATTTCGGAAAAATAATGAAACCAATCTAATAGGAACATTTCAAAATCCTAAATCTGTGTATTCCTAACAACATAATTTCAACAGTATATGCTAAATAATTTTTTGCATAAGTAGCTATATATTTTACAGTAGATTAATAGTATTTTTCAATATGGACTAATAGTTCAATGCTTTCCATACAATGTGTAGAAGTTAAGTACCACCAGTTAATAATAAAACTTTATGTTTGGGTATTTCTAATGGGTCATTTTTAATTTAGGGTTTTTACATATTCATATTTAAAAGGAAAATATTGATCGTACTTTAAACCTTTGCTTCTCAAAATTGACCTTCAATGGCACTCAAATTAATGCTTTTAAAAATTGTTCCTTTTGTAGAGCAGTAGATTTCTGTTGCGTAGATAAAGAGCTGAATCCCATATTAATACAGAAGAGCATCTTAATCTGAATTAGGAAATTATTTTCCATTCTAATTTGCATAAAAACCATTTCAATGATATTATTTTAATTAACAATAACTTAATAACTTTCTTTTATTTTTATACAATTATTAATTTAATACTTTCATTAAATTATGACTAGTTTTGAGAATAATTTAAAAAGATGAACAAATCCTCCAAGAAATGTGGGATTATGTCAAATAGCCAAACCTAAGAATAATTGGTGTTCCTTAGCAGAAAGAGAAATCTAAAAGTTTGGAAAAAGTATTTGAGGGAATACTTGAGAAAAATTCCCTGGCCTCACTAGAGATCTAGATATTCAAATATAAGAAGCCCAAAGAGCACATGGGAAATTGATCACCAAAAGATTATCACACAGACACCTAGTTATCAGGTTATCTAAAGTCAAGACAAAGAAAAGAATCTTAAGAGGTGTGAGGCAAAAGTGTTAGGTAACCTATAAATGAAAACCTTTATAACAGCAGATTTCTTGGAGAGGCTGAGGCAGGAGAATGGCGTGAACCTGGGAGGCGGAGCTTGCAGTGAGCCAAGATTGTGCCACTGCACTCCAGCCTGGGTGACAGAGCAAGACTCCGTCTCAAAAAAAAAAAAAAAAAGATTTCTCAGCAGAAACTCTATAGGCCCAAAGGGATTGGGGTTCTATCTTTAGCCACCTCAAACAAAATAACTTCCAGTCAAGAATTTTGTACTCAGCAAAACTAAGCTCCATTAAGAAAGAGAGATAAAGTTTTTTTCAGACAAACAAATGATGAGATAATTTGACACTACAAAGCCAGCACTACAAGAAATGTTAAAGGAATTCTTACTCTTGAAACAAAACTTCAAAATACACTAAAATAGAACCTCCTTAAAGCATAAATCTCACAGGACCTATAAAACAGTAACATAATGAAAAAAATAACAAGGTATTTAGGCAACAACTAGCATGATGATTAAAACAGTACTTCACATCTCAATACCAACGATTTAAGGCAAGTGGTGTAAATACTCCACTTAAAAGACACAGAATGGCAGAATGATTAAAAATTCACTAACCAAGTATCTCCTGTCTTCAAGAGACTCATTTAATACATAAGGACTCACATAAACTTGACATAAATTGGTGGAAAAAGATATTCCATGCAAATGGACACCAAAACAAGCAGGAGTAGCTATTCATATATCAGACAAAATTTAAAACGAAATTTAAAGCAACAACAGTTAAAAAAGACAAAGAGGGCCATTATATAATGATAAAAGGACTTTTCCAACCGGAAAATACCAGAATCCTAAATGTGTATATGCACCTAGCACTGGAGGTCACAAATTTATAAAAAAACAATATTGGGCCTAAGAAATAAGATAGACAGAAATGCAATAATAGTGAAGGACTTCAATATTACACTGAAGGCACTAGACAAGTTATCAAGACGGAGTCAACAAGAAACAATGGATTTAAATAATAACATAGAACAAGGAGACTTAACAGATATTTACAGAACATTCTACCCAACAACAGCAGAATATACATTCCATTCATCAGACCATGGAACATTTTCTAAGATATGCCATATGCTAGGCCACAAAACAAGTTTCTACAAATTTAAGAAATTTGAAATTATATCAGAGCACACGGAAAATAACTAAAAATCAACTCCAAAAGGAACCCTCAAAATTATACAAATAAATGGAAATTAGATAGTCTGCACCTTAAAGATCTTTGGGTCAACAATGAAATCAAGATGGGAATTAAAAATTATTTGAACCAAATTATAATGGTGACACAACTTATCAAAACCTCTACGATACAGCAAAAGTGATACTAAAAGGAAAGTTTATAGCTTTGAATGCCTACATGAAAAAGTTTGAAAGAGCACAAATAGACAATCTAAGGACACACCTAAAGAATCATACCTACAATCATACCATCGGTGAGCAGGGACAGTTTGATTTCCTCTTCACTGATTTGGATGCCCTTTATTTCTTTTTCTTTTCTGATTGCTCTAGCTAGGACTTTCAGTACTATGTTGAATAGAGGCAGTAAAAGTGGGCATCCTTGTCTTGTTTTCAGTCAAGATGGGAAATGGACACCAAAAGCAAGCATGAACAAATCAAACCCAAACTCAGCAGAAGAACTAACCAGAGGAAAGCAGAACTAAATAAAATTGAAACCAAAAAAGTACAAAAGATAAATGAAACAAAAAGTAAAAACTAGTTCTTTGAAAAGTTAAACAAATTGATAGACCATTAGCAATATTAACCAAGAAAAGAATAGAGAAGATCCAAGTAAGCTCAATTAGAAACAAAATGGGATATATTACAACTTATACCACAGTGATAATGGTTTGCCTGTGTCCCCACCCAAATCTCGTCTTGAATCGTAACTCTTAAAATTCCCACATGTGTTGGAAGGAACCCAGTGAGAGGTGATTGAATTATGGGGGAAGGTCTTTCCCATGCTGTTCTCATGATAGTGAATGAGTCTCACAAAATCTGATGGTTTTAAAAATGGGAGTTTCCCTACACAAGCTCTCTTTGCCTGCTGTTAAAACATGACTTGCTACTTTTTGCCTTTCACCTTGTGCCATGATTGTGAGGCTTCCCCAGCCATGTGGAACTGTAAGTCCAATAAACCTATTTCTTTTGTAAATTGCCCAGTGTTGGGTATGTCTTCATCAGCAGCATGAAAACAGACTACTACAGTAGATTGGTACCAGTAGAGTTGGCCACTGCTGAAAATATACCCAAAAATGTGGAAGCGATTTTGGAACTGGGTAACAGGCAGAGGTTGGAACAGTTTGGAGGGCTCAGAAGAAGACAGAAAATGTGGAAAAGTTTGGAACTTTCAAGAGACTGTTGAATGGCTTTGACCAAAAAGCTGATAATGATATGGACAATGAAATCCAGGGTGAGGTGGACTCAAATAGAGATGAGGAACTTGTTGGGAACTGGAGCAAAGATGACTCTTCTTATGTTTTAGCAAAGAGACTGGTGGCATTTTGCCCCTGCCCTAGAGATCTGTGGAACTTTGAGCTTAAGAGAGATGATTCAGCATATCTGGCAGGAGAAATTTCTAAGCAGCAAAGCATTCGAGAGATGCCTTGGGTGCTGTTAAAGGCATTCAGTTTTAAAAGTGAAGCAGAACATAAAAGTTCAAAGAATTTGCAGCCTGACAATGTGACAGAAAATTCTATTTTTCTGAGAAGAAATTCATGCTGGCAGCAGAAATTTGCATAAGTAATGAGGAGCCAAATGTTAATCCTCAAGACAGTGGGGAACATGTCTCCAGGGCATGTCAGAGGTTTTCACAGCAGCCCTTCCTATCACAGGCCCAGAGGTCCAGGAGGAAAATATGGTTTCATGGACCAGGCCCAGGGTATCCATGCTGTGTGCAGTCTAAGGACTTAGTGCCTTGTGTCTCAGATGCTCCAGCTGTGGATGAAAAGGGCCAATGTAGAGCTCAGGCTGTGGCTTCAAATAGTGCAAGCCCCAAGCCTTGGCAGCTTCTGTGTGGTGTTGAGCCTGTGAGTGTACAGAAGTCAAGAATTGGGGTTTGGGAACCTCCTCCTAGATTTCAGAGGATATATGCAAACACCTGGATGCCTAGGCAGAAATTTGTTGCAGCGGTTGGGCCCTAATGGAGAACATCTGCTAAGGCAGTGCAGAAGGGAAATGTGGGGGTCAGAGCCTCCACACTGAGTCCCTACTGGGGCACAGCCTAGTGGAGCTGTGAGAAGAGGGCCACTGTCCCCCAGACCCCAGAATAATAGATCCACTGACAGCTTGCCCTGAGTGCCTGGAAAAACTGCAGACACTCAACACCGGCCTGTGAAAGCAACCAGGAGGGAGGCTGTACCCTGCAAAGCCACAGGGGTGGAGGTGCCCAAGACCATGAGAACCCACCCCTTGCATCAATGTAATCTAAATGTGAGACCTAGAGTCAAAGGAGATCATTTTGGAGCTTTAAGATTTGACTGCCCTCCTGGATTTTGGACTTGCATGAGGCCTGTAGCCCCTTTGTTTTGGCCAATTTCTCTCATTTGGAACAGCTGTATTTACCCAATGCCTGTAACCCCGTTGTATATAGGAAGTAACTAATTTGCTTTTGATTTTACAGGCTCACAGGTGGAAGGGACTTGCCTTGTCTTGAATGAGATTTTGGACTGTGGACTTTTGAGTTAATGCTGAAATGAGTTAAGACTTTGGGGGACTGTTGGGAAGGCATGACTGGTTTTGAAATATGAGAACATGTTTGGGAGGGGCCAGGGGTGGAATGATACGATTTGGCTGCATCCCCACCCAAATCTCATCTTGAATTATAACTCCTACAATTTCCATGTATTGTGGAAGGAACCCAGTGGGAGGTGATTGAATTATGGGGATGGATCTTTTCCATGCTGTTCCCATGATAGTGAATGAGTCTCATGAGGTCTGATGGTTTTCAAAATGGAAGTGTCCCTGCACATGCTCTCTTTGCCTGCTGCCATCCATGTAAATTACAACTTGCTACTTTTTGCCTTTCACCTTCCACCATGATTGTGAGGCCTCTCCAGCCACATGGAACTGTAAGTCCAATAAACCTCTTTCTTTTTAAATTGCCTAGTCCCGGGTATGTCTTTGTCATCACCATGAAAATGGACTACTTACACAGAAATACAAAAAAAAAAAATTATGTGAGGCTATTATGAACACCTTTGCATTCACAAAATAGAAAACCTGCAGGAGATCAGTAAATTCCTGGAAATATACAACCCTCCTGGATTAAATCAGGAAGAAATAGAAACTCTGAACATACCAATAACAAATAGCAAGATTGAAGCAGTAATAACAAAATTACCAACAACAACAAAAAGCCTGGGAGCAAATGGCTTTACAGCTGAATTCTCTCAGGCATTCAAAGAAGAATTGGTACCGATCTTACTGAAACTATTTCAAAAGACAGAGAAAGAGGGAATCCTCACCAAGTCATTTTATGAAGCCAGTATTACCCTAATAGCAAAAGCAGAAAAGGACATAACAAAAAAGAAAACTACAGACCAATATCCCTCAAGAACAGAGGTGCAAAAATCCTCACCAAAATACTAGCTAATCAAATGCAAAAGCATATCAAAAGGATAATCCAGCGTGACCAAGTAGGTTTCATAAAAGTTATGCAGGGATGGTTAAACATACAGATGTCAATAAGTGTGATATACCACATAAATAGAATTTAAAAAAAACATGACCATCTCAATAGATGCAGAAAAAGCATATGACAAAATCCAGCATTGTTTTATGATTAAAACCCTCAGCAAAATTGGTATAGAAGTGACATACGTCAATGTAATAAAAGTCATCCATCACAAACCACGGCCAACATTATATTGAACAGAGAAAATTTGAAAGCATTCCCCCTGAGAACTGGAACAAGACAAGGCTGCCCACTTTTACTGCCTCTATTCAACATAGTACCAAAAGTCCTAGCTAGAGCAATCAGAAAAGAAAAAGAAATAAAGGGCATCCAAATCAGTAAAGAGGAAATCAAACTGTCCCTGCTCACCGATGGTATGATTGTATATCTAGAAAACCCTGAAGACTCATTTAAATTTTGATCCATTCTAGATCTGATAAATGAATTCAGTAAACTTTCAGCATACAAAATCAATGTACACAAATCAATAGCACTGCTATATGCCAACAATCTCCAAGCTGAGAATCAAATCAAGAACTCAACCCCTTTTGCAATAGTTGCAAAAAAATAAAATACTTAGGATTATACCAACCAAGGAGGAGAAAGATTTCTCCTAGGGAAACTACATAACATCACTGAAGGAATTCAGAGACAACACAAGAAAATGGAAGCACATCCCATGTTCATGGATGGGTAGAATCTATATTGTGAAAATGACCAAACGGCCAAAAGTAATCTACAAATTCAATGCAACTGCCATTAAAATATCATCATCATTCTTCACAGAGCTAGAAAAAACAATCCTAAAATTCATATGGAACCAAAAAAGGCCTCACAAAAGCAAAGCAAGACTAAGCAAAAAGAACAAATCTGGAGCCATCACATTATTCATCTTCAAACTATACCATGAGGCTATATTTACCAAAATAGCATAGTACTGGCATATAAATAGGCATTTAGACCAATGAAACTGAATACAGAACCCAGAAATAAAGCCAAATACTTATAGCCATCTGATCTTCTACAAAGCAAACAAAACCATAAAGTGGGAAAAGGACACCCTATTCAACAAATGGTACTGGGATAACAGGCAAGTCACATGTAGAAAAAGGAAGCTAGGTCCTCAACTCTCATCTTATACAAAAATCAACTCAAGATGGATCAAAGACTTAAATCTAAGACCTGAAACCATAAAAATTATAGAAGATAGCATCGAGAAAAGTCTTCTAGACATTGGCTTAGGCAAAGAGTTCATGACAAAGAACCCAAAAGCAAATGCAACAAAAATAAAGATATATAGAGGAGATCTAATTAAAATAAAAGGCTTCTGCACAGCAAAAGAAATAATCAGCAGAGTAAACAGACAACCCACAGAGTGGGAGAAAATCTTCACAAACTATGCATCTGACAAATGACTAATATTCAGAATCTATAGGGGACACAAACAAATCAGCAAGAAAAAAACAATCCCACCAAAAAGTGAGCTACAGACATGAATAGACACTTCTCAAAAGAAGGTATACAAATAGCCAACAAACATGAAAAAATGCTCCACATAACTAATTACAAGGGAAAAGCAAATCAGAACAACAGTGCAATACTACCTTACTCCTGCAAGAATGACAATACTCAAAACTTCAAAAAATAGTAGTGTTGTAGATGTGGTGAAAAGTGAATACTTCTACACTGCTGGTGGGAATGTGAACTAGTACAACCACTATGAAAAACAGTGTGGAGATTTCTTAAATAACTAAAAGTAAATCTACCATTTGATCCAGTAATCCCACTACTGCGTATCTACCCAGAGGAAAAGAAGGCATTAAATGAAAAAGATATATGCAAGCACATGTTTATAGCAGCACAATTTGCAATTGCAAAAATATAGAACCAGACCAAATGCCCATCAACCAATGAGTGGATAAAGAAAATGTGGACTAGTTAGATAGATAGATAATTAGATAGATAGATAGACAGACAGACAGACAGACAGATCATGGAATACTACTCAGCTATAAAAAGTAACAAAATAATGTCATTCACAGCAACCTGGATAGAGTTGGAGACCATTATTCTAAGTGAAGTAACTCAGGAATGGAAAACTAGACATTGTATTTACTCACTTATAAGTGGGAGCTAAGACATGAGGATGCAAAGGAGTAAGAATGATATAATGGACTTTGGGGATTTGTGGGGAAGGGTGTGGGGGGTGAGGATTAAAAAACTACACATTGGGTACAGTGTACACTGCCTGGGTGATGGGTGCACCAAAATCTCAGAAATAACCACTAAAGCACTTTACCTTGCAACCAAGCACTACCTGTTCCCCAAAAATTATTGAAATAAAAAGAAATAGAAGTAATCAATGAAAACAAATAAAAAGTAGATTCAAGTAAAATTTCATACAATGTAGATAATAGTAAAATGTAAATACAAGTAGTGAACACAATTCTTAAGTCCAACAGAGAGAGAAGAGAGATTGTAGAAAATGAAAAGAATCAATATCGTGAGGGAAAACATTAAGCTGTCTGACATAATTGTAATCAGGGACTCATGTAGAGACGAGAAATAAAATGGAGCAGTAAATAATTGAAAAAGAGCAGGAAGTTTTCAACTTTGAACAAAAACAGCAACCAACCAACATAAGAAGCACTTGTTCTCTAGCTACCTGTAGTGACATATGTGGGCTGTTTCAGGTCCATTCTGCCACTACTCACGTGCCCACCCATGTTCAAGTATTTCTGCTTAACCCAATCTTGCAGGAAACTGTAGATCCATGTCAAGAACACGTGGTCCAACTGAGGATTGAGGCACTTATCCACTCTGCTTTCATATCTCCCTATCTCCCTTGTTATGACTCTTTCACTTTGAAGGCTCCTCAGGATTATTTTTGAAGATCTACACCAGTATATGATATTCTCTCCATTTTTATCTCCTGCCCTTCTTTTTCTAGACATATAGGGAAAAATGCCTACTGTTTATCTCCTAATTTTTTCAAAGCTATAGTTTTATAGAGCGATAATCAAGCTCTTATGACCAAAAAAAAAAAAAAAACCCAAACAAACTGAAAACTCTTTTTGTTTAGACCATATTTGGTGGCAACAATATCTATACACAATATCTATATAGAAATAATTAGGTGTGGCTAGCTTGGTATAACATAGCTACAATGTATATTCATTTATGATAGCTTTTACTGTGGACTCTTTGCATAGTAATCTGGTTTGTCTGTATAAATATGGTGACTGGGATGGGGATTGCTAATGCAGTGCACCTTAAAGTCACCCCTGAAGACTGCCACTTCTATTTTTTTGACTTGTCTTTCATACATAAAGAAAATGTGAAATAATTAAAATTAAATAGCTGCATATTGACTCATTCCCTTCTATGATTCCCGAAGTAACACCCTTACACTGAGGACAATGTGCTTTTAATGCCCCAGCTCTGTGATCTGAAGAAGAGTTGTGGATAAAACACAGAGAGGGGGGATCTGGGAAGAGATAGGAATCAGGAAAGGAAGAAAAGAAAAGGGGGAGAGGAGAAAAGAGGGAAAAGGAGGGGAGGAGAGGAGAGAAGAGAAAAGAGAATGAAAATATTCACATGCAAATATACTAATTTAATTGCATAGAAACTGGCATCATCTTGCTATCACAAACCTACTGTTAGAAATCCAACCTGAATTCATAAAAAGATGACATATAAAAGCATGTGGCATACATGTTTTTCAGAACAGGTGACCTGTGAGTAGCACTGGGACAAATCATCCAGTCCTAAAGCAGAAACTTCCTATTTTCCATTGATAAAATAAACCAACGAACAACAATAAAACACTGATAGAAAGAAGAAATTGATGGCTAAGTCCTAGACAAGTATGATGTTTTTACTAACTGAATATGCATTAGAATGAGAATGATGGCTTTTTAATTTTATTTTACCATTTTGCTACTCTTTCATCCTTAAAATACATGCTGCAAAGTAGCTAGTTATTATGGCAAGACTAATTATGTTTAATGACTCCAGAAACCTGTGACTAATCTTGCTCTTATTGTGTCAAAAGAAGAGCTTAAATTCACCCCTTGCTTATTTTCTTCACTCTGTATGTGTTTTTTCTCATAAGCAGTTTGAGTGTTGAGCCAGAGACAGGTTTTATTTGGTTGAAAGGCATCCAATAATCTGTGCAGTAACTCTGAAACATTGGATACTCATCAACCAAGTAGAGGGATAAAAGACTTTCTTTTCTGAACAGAACATAATTCATCATCACAAACTATCACAAGCAGTTCATAGGAAATCAACACAGTCCTCAAGTCAATACCTGCTTAACCTTATCTCTAGTCTTTCTCCCAAGAAAAGAATTACATAGGACTTGGGGATACTGAACACAGCAAAATAAAGGAATCACACTATAAAAGATATTGGTTCCTTCAACTCAGGATTCTATTTTTTATAATGCTAATAGGGGTCAGCTTTTAGGGTGTCTGATGATTTTTCTCTGATGTCTATATAAAAATACTAGTTCCAGTTGGACGTGGTGGCTTACACCTGTAATCCCAGCACTTTGGGAGGCTAAGGTGGGTGGATCACCTGAGGTCAGGAATTCGAGACAAGCCTGGCCAACATGGTGAAACCTCGTCTCTACTAAAAATACAAAAATAAGCTGGATGTGGTGGCACGCACCTGTAGTCCCAGCTACTCGGGAGGCTGAGGCAGGAGAATCGGCTTGAACCCAGGAGGCGGAGGTTGCAGGAAGCTGAGATGTGCCACTGCACTCCTGCGTGGGCCACAGAATGAGACTCCGTCTCGAAATAAATAAATAGATAAACATACTAGTTCCTATGTTAGTTGAATTAGCTTAAATATTCTTCATATAGCATGGACAAAAATTTATGGACTGCTCTGCCCCAATGCCTAATAAAAAGGCTTTGTAAATGTCACTCAAATAAGCTTATAAATAAAAATGAAAACTATACATTTTATTATATTCTAGTTTTAGTTTTCTCTTGTCAATAATTTTAAGAGAGTTTCAGCTATGGATAAATACATTCTGAGGAATTTCATTTTTAAAAGAAAGCTACAAGTGGTTACTAGTCATTTTTATGGAAGAATTAGAGTAGACCACTATTTCAAATCTAATAAACTCTTATAGATTTTTCAAATAAAATAATAAAATTTGAAATGAATTCTAGAGATTTAGGTATAATTATACACAAAGCAAAAATACAAGTAACCAGTTTTTTTTAAAATGGTAAAAGACTTGAGAAGATACTACAGAAAGTGATACCAAACGATCACCAAACATAAAAAGACACTTTTATTAGAGATCAGAAGAAAATGCCAATTATAACTATAATTCACTATAACTATGGGCCTAGAAGAATGGCTCACATAAGAGAAAATACCAGGTATTGATGAGTATGTAGAGCAATTAGAATTCTCATAAATTTCTGGTAAGAAATAAAAATTGGTACAACTGCAATTGAAAATTATGGCAGATCTACCAGAGGTGAATGGCTAGTGCATACTCTATAAATTCAATCTCATTCCTGGGTTTATATTTAATAGGACTGTATACTTATGTTCACCAAAATACAAGTAAAAGAATATTCATACTACTTGTAATTGCATGGAACAAAATGAACATGGAACAAAATGAACAAATGCCTACAGACATTAATATGTATAAAGTTTTATGTTCACCAAATGGAATATTATGGAGCAATAAGAATAAACAAATTATAGCTACAACTGACAATATGAGTGAAACACAGGCACAGTATTGAGTGAAAGGAGTCATACACAAATAAGTAAATGTGGTATAATTTCATTTACATAACATTCAAAAACAGTATATATAGTATTAAAAGTCAGGATAGTGGTGATCTTGTGTGGAGAGAAAATGAAAGTTTCTGACGCCCTGGTAAACTGGGCGCTTGTTTCATGGGTGTACAGTCAAGATGTACAGTTACAAGTCTGCCCTCCCTTGACGTAGATGACAAGTCAATAAACTGCTTCAAATATGTGGGCATCTGGCATTCACTTTTGTATCAAAACAATTGTGTTCTTAGTATAGTTTTGTTTTTGTTTTGGGTTTTGCACAAAATAATAGACCAAAAAAATTATGATTTTATCTGACTCAGTTTACTATGCTCCCAGTAGACTTTATATGAATTGGGAAACATTATGATTTTGCACATTAAGTTCTGTGTGCATGCAAAAAAAAAAACACCCTGTAATATAACACTATAAGTTAACAAGTGGAAACACAACAGGTAGTCAAGAACTCACTATTTCAATCACAACTTTTCTATAAGCAGTATTCTCCTGAGTAGTCATTGCATATTATCATGTCATTGGAAGGGATTTGAGTTGTGGGTTGGTGAATTGTATACATTGGTGAGTTGTAAGCTTGACAACTGTGCTCAATAATATACACTGGTTTATTGAACACAGTGGAACTGCCTGTGGTAACTGATGGTATAATGATTTGTTTGGCATTATGTATTTTCAGTAACGAAGTCTTAAATTTGTTATCCCAAGGGATAGATATGATGTGCAGACATATTTTGCTTGGCTCTCAGTGTTTCAAAGTAAGTGGAGAGAACATTTGATAAATCTAGGATATCCACATTTTTTAAGACAAATCAATATTTTTAGTCTTTCCTGAAATAGCACACAGTTTGGCATCACTAGACCCATATTCCCACAAAGTAAAAGATGCTTAATATGAATAACAACTTCCCTCCACTGAGAAAGTGCAACATGCATTTCATTTCAAAACATTCTCCAACACTTCTTAATAATTAACTCGCCAGCAGTGATGCCAAAAATCAGTTATCATTTATTGTTTTCCTTGAACAACTATATTTTTATGGTAGGAAAATATTTCTCTGTAACAAACTCCCTATCACAACTAGAAAAATAAAATTTAGACTTAGAGGCTGCATATTTTAGGGAAGATTGGTGAACACACTTTCCTTTTAAGTGAAGAATTTTAAAAAGTTGTATGCAAAACGGATGCCATTTGTCTTAAACTAAGACTGTTTCATTCACTTGTAATATCTTTGGCTTCTAGAAAGAGTTAAGTGTTTTATTTTTGTTCTTCACAAATCTCCTATACCTCACAAGGGATACACTCGCTCTGACTCAAATGAGTTTCTGAAGAAAAGAGATATATAGAGGAGAAAGTGTAATCACAAAGAATGTGAGATGCTCCCCCTTTTGAAAATATGAAAAATACAGAGAAATCTGGAGCAACCCAAAGAGACATTGAAAGACAATAGAGGTTTATTCACAAATTACTGTAGAAAAACAGTTTTGCCTAAATTTGTCCAACAACTCAAGTTAAATGATTGGTATGTATTGAGAGTACAAAGTTACAAAATCTCTTGCAGGTAAACAAGAGGAAAGACTAAAGGTAAATATAAAAGTTTGCAAGAGTATGTCATGAAAACAACAATTCACTCTGTGTGTATGGCACCATAAACATACTTACTCACATGTTTACTCTGATCTAGAATTTCTGCACAGATCAATTGAGTGTGAGCATGAGGTCTGGCAATCAGAAACCTGTCAAATTTCTGTACCATGTGCTCTTATATTCACCTTAATTAAAAGTATCCTCAGACCTTCACCCTTAATAAGAAAGCCCTCAGGTCCTGGGGACAAACTTCCTCATTATGTTAAAACCCACTGTTTAGGGACATACCAATAACAAATAATAATAATAATAATACTTTAGGTATTGTAATACCATGAAGCCTGATTGAAAACTGTCTTTCCGGATGTATTTAAGTACAAGCGTGAATCCAAAAGAAAAGAAAAGTTTGCTTTTTTGTATTGCTCATGAATAATTTAAGTAAAACTGCAAATGTTTAAAATTATAGTTTTCTGTGACAATTGATTAAATCCTATTTTGCATGCTTTGTGCTGGTACGAAGTTAAACTTTGCCCGGGGTTGCAAAACTAATATCCAGTAAACACTCTGTTCTAATGTAGGACTTCACCTCAACTGGCTATTCTCATGACAGTGAGTGAGTTCTCATGAGATCTGATGGTTTTATTAGGGGCTTCTCCCTTCGCTTGGCACTCATTCTCTCTCCTGCCACCCTGTGAAAAAATGCCTTTCGCCATGATTGTAAGTTTCTGGAGGCCTCCACAGCCATGTGGAACTGTGAGTCAACTAAATCTCTTTTCTTTATAAATTATCCAGTCTCAAATATGTCTTCATAGTGGCATCAGAATGGACTAATACAGTATCTTTCCTTTTTCCCCCCAAGCCACTCTTTCCCATTTAAATATTGTAGTCTTCAAAACCCTCTTTGGAAAAAGTAGGGGCCACAGATCCTACTGTGACTTGTGTCTTATTTTCCCAGGTGTGTCTTCAACCTTGAAAAAACAAATCTCTAAATTGATTGACGCCTGTCTCAGACACTTTTTGGTTTATAACCACAAAGAGGAGTTTTATTTCTGGGTATTCCTTCATCCTGATTCCTGTGTAGGAGAAAAATAATGACTTTTTACTGAGGGCAAAGCTTACGTGCAAAACTACTTGAGCTGAAGCAAAGAAAAGCCACAGTGATGGTAGAGCCTAGAAAACAGTAACTTGATTGCTTTGATTAAAGTGTGTGGAAAATTACTTATAAGATTAGTGGGAGAGGTGCATTTAGATTTAAATTCCATCAAAACAAAACCAGCCTTTAAAAGTCATCCATGCTGATTAACATTTACAGAATTCTTTTAAATTAGCAGAAATCTTATTTGAATATAAGGACTTCATTTTGGACTTATCTCCTGAAGTGTATATTAATTAAAGGCTAGAAATTGAGATTTGACTTGTCAACCAAAAATTACACTGGAAACACAGGTAAGGAAGACTTTATTCAAGACTATTTTTTCTTTTTTTTTTTGAGACAGAGTCTTGCTTTGTTGCCCAGGCTGGCGTGCAGTGGCACAATCTCAGCTCACTGCACCCTCGACCTCCCGGGTTCAAGTGATTCTTCTGCCTCAGCCTCCCGGGTAGCTGGGACTACAGGCACGTGCCACCACGCCCAACTAATTCTTGTATTTTCAGTAGAGACAGGGTTTCTCCATATTGGCCCCGCTGGTCTTGAACTCCTGACCTCATGATCCAATCGTCTCAGCTTCCCAAAGTGCTGGGATTAGAGGCATGCACCACGACGTCCAGCCTCAAGACTATTTCAATAGGGAAAAGAGACTAGAATTGAGTCTGAACTCCACTGAAACAAAGGTAGTAGGGCTTTCCAAAGATGGGGAGATGGGGAGAGAGGCTATCTATGTTTGCTGATTGGCTTTACCCAAAGAAAATGTAGACTTTCTGGTATCTTCAGGAGAGCAAGTGGTTTTACAACTCAGTGCCTTCTGGTGTTGAGCTCCTACCCTCCCTCAGAAACTGGGAGATAGGGGTCCTGTCTTCTTTCATGACAACATTTCAAAAGACGTCTTCCAAGTCCATGAGAAAGGCAGTTCTGAGCTGTAAAACTGGCAAGATACTATTAAAAAAATTTACATCTCAAACAGCGGAGAAGTGTTTTTTTTTTTTTTTTTTTTTTTTTTTTGGAGACGGAGTCTCGCTCTGTCGCCCAGGCTGGAGTGCAGTGGCGCAATCTCGGCTCACTGCAAGCTCCACCTCCCGGGTTCACGCCATTCTCCTGCCTCAGCCTCTCCGAGTAGCTGGGACTACAGGCGCCCGCCACCACGCCCGGCTAATTTTTTGTATTTTTAGTAGAGACGGTGTTTCACCGTGGTCTCGATCTCCTGACCTCGTGATCCGCCCGCCTCAGCCTCCCAAAGTGCTGGGATTACAAGCGTGAGCCACCGCGCCCGGCGAGAAGTGTTTTTAATAATAAGTTTTCTAAAATAAATGTTCTAAGAAAAGGGAAGTCATGGGTCTCGAGTCAGGATGAAGCCTGTCTAAAGTTCGGCCAATATTAGTGAAAGGTCAAGACTGCCTTGATCAGATTCCAGAAACACCTGGGTTCAACTTGTATTATTCTGTTAACCTCATAGAGAGTTATTATTGCTTCTCATTATTCACATGAGCACACCAAGCAATAAAGCATGGATTGAGCATTAAAATGCTTCATAGCAGTGCCAAAGGTGTATATGTCATAGTTCTTGTTCTTAAAACTATCAGTCTAATTGGTAAAGCAAGAGTTCCATAAAGGTATTTTAACTTTGAATATTTGATATTTGGCCTTAGATACACTACAAACTAGTTTTCTCATCCATGAAAGGCAGTGCTGTTGTACAAGTTAAATAAAGTAAATTTAACTTAAAAACAGATACTTATGTAAACCTATTTTTTGAGAAATTTGGTGGGCAGACTATTGTGCTGCTACCATCCTCATCTTCCGTGATCCCCACCTTCTGATATTCATGATTTTGTGTAATTCTCTTTCTTTGAGTGTGGATAGGATGGGTGACTTGCTTCTAACCAATATGGCAAAAATGATGGGGTGTTGTTAAGACTCCCTATGCTGGATTGATGAAATAAACAGCAATATGTAGAGGAACCTGTGGCTCCTAGGAGCTGAGGGCAGCCTCTAGTGACAGAAATGGATTCCTCTGCATCTCCTAACTGGTTGTGAGACTGGGAATATGTGACTAGCTTGCTGAGCCTCAATTTACTCATGAAATGCAGGAAGTATGCCAAAGTGCCCATTCAGCTCTAGCAATCAAGGGCACTGTAAACATTGCAGAAGCTTAGAGTTTCAAAAATAGAAGCACATATCTCTTTTCTATGCACAATTTAGTTAGTAAAAATGGCTTTAAAACTATTTAAGAAATGGGGAAAGGATTCCTTATTTAATAAATGGTGCTGGGAGAACTGGCTAGCCATATGCAGAAAATTGAAACTGGACCCTTTCCTTACACCTTTTACAAAAATTAACTCAAGATGGGTTAAAGACTTAATTGTAAAACCCAAAGCTATAAAAACCTTAGAAGAAAATCTCAGCAATACCATTTGGGACATAGGCACGAGCAAAGATTTCATGATGAAAATGTCAAAAGCAAATTGCAACAGAAGCGAGAATTGATAAATGGGATCTAATTAAAGAGCTTCTGCACAGCAAAAGAAACTATCATCAGAGTAAACAGACAGAAAGGGAGAAAATTTTTGCAATCTGTCTATCTGACAAAGGTCTAATATCCAGAATCCACAAGGAACTTAAACAAATTTACAAGAAAAAAACAACTCTATTAAAAAGTGAGCAAAGGATATGAACAGACACTTCTCTAAAGAAGACATATATGCGGCCAACAAACATATAAAAAAAAAGCTTAACATGACTGATCATTAGATAAATGAAAATCAAAACCACAATGAGATACCATCTCACACCAGTCAGAATGGCAATTATTACAGAAAAAGGCAAGGCTGTGGAGAAACAGGAACTCTTATACACTGTTGGTGGGAGTGTAAATTAGTTCAACTATTGTGGAAGACAGTGTGGTAATTCCTCAAAGACTTAGAACCAGAAATACCATTTAACCCAGCAATCCCGTTACTGGGAATATACCCAAAGGAATATAAATCACTCTATTACAAAGATACATGCACACATAGGTTTGTTGCAGCATATTCCCAGTAGTAAAGACATGGAATCGACCCAAATGTCCATCAAAGATAGGCCATGTAAAGAAAATACGGTATATATACACCATGGAATACTTTGCAGTTATAAAAAGAAATGAGATCGTGTTCTTTGCAGGGACATGCATGGAGCTAGAAGCCATTATCCTCAGCAAACTAACAAAGGAATAGAAAACCGAACACAGCATGCTATCACTTATAAGTAGAAGCTGAACAATGAGAACACAGGGATACAGGGAGGGGAAAAACACACATTGGGGTCTGTTGTGGGTAGAGGGGGAGGGAGAGCATCATTATCATTAGGATAAATAGCTAATGCATGCTGGGATTAATACCTAGGTGATAGGTTGACAGGTGTAGCAAACCACCATGACATACTTTTACCTATGTAACAAATCTGCACATCCTACACATCTATCCAAGAACTTAAAACTTCTATGTTTACATTTCTCCGTATGTCACTAATGTTATTTACTTTTTCACCAAATATTTGATGCTATCTATGTGACTTATTTGATGGCTAATACTACACTAGATAGACAAACTGAATATAGTATTGCTTAAAAACAAAAAGGCCAGATTGTCAGTCACATCAAAATATAAAACAAAAAGTATAAATAACTTGATCATGTTTATACAGAGTTAAAGGGGAAAAGCTGTTGCAAAATTTCTAGAAACGTGAGGCTTGTCTTGTACTAAGAATAAAAAATTGTCTTCTTGAAAGGTGTTGTGAGATAAACACACTCTTAAATGACTCTGAAATCATGAAGTGTTTAGTATTTATACCAGCTTATCAAAATTTATCTGTTCCAGAAACCCCAAAAATATTTTGACAAATCCAGGTTATATTGTCCTAAGTTTAAGTTTGTTTCTAAAACTTTTTATCCCAAGTTTAAATAATTTCTAAGATTGCAATTTGCATTAGTTATATATGTACATTTTTAAACCAGTTACATCTTTCTTTCATATATATATGTTTATGTATATATATGTGTGTGTATAAATATAATACAATCAAATATTAGTTATTTGAACCTTCAAAATCAAGTAAAAATATGTAGATATTTTATTAGCAATCAGAAATATATCATTCTTTTCTTAATTATCATCATTATTTTCTTAGTAATTTTATCAACATTCCATCAATGTTTTAGTAAACTGTTAATTTTAGAGTAGTTTGATTTACACAGATGTTACAAAAATAGTAGAGTCCTCATATACCCCGGGAACAGTTTGCTCTGTATTTAACATCTGACATCAGAAGAGTTCTAATAGACCAATATTGACACATTGTTAACTAAATTCTATACTCTATTCAGATTTCCTTAGTTTTTGACCTAATGTCCTTATTAAGTCCTAGTATTTCATCCAGTATATACATTGCATTTCATTTTCATGCCTCCTTAGGCTTCTTTCGGCTGTGACAGTTTCTCAGACTTCGTTTGTTTTTGATATCTTAACTCTTTTAAGGAGTGCTGATTAGATATTTTGTACAGTATTCCTCAGTTTAGATTTTTGTGATGTTTTTCTCACGATTAGACTGTGGTTTTTGGTTTTCAGGAGGAAAACCACAGAGGTAAATTGCCATTCTTATCACATCATACGTAGGGTACATAATATCAACATGAGTTATCTCTGTTGGTGTTGACCTTGATCTCCTATCAGCACTTGTCAAATTTCCTTTTTATGAAGTTATTCCCTCTGCCCTCCACCATACTGTACTTTCTGGAAAGAAGCCAGTATTCATAGTCCACACTTAAGGAGTGAGAAAATTTATATGCCATTTCCTGGAAGGCACAATATCTACCTAAAGTTTTATGAAATTCTTTTGTAGAGGAGACTTGTCTCTGCTCTCCCACATACCTACTTATCCAATCACTATTTATATTTCTGATATGATTTGGATCTGTGTCCCCACATAAATTTCATACCGAATTGTAATCCCCAATGTTGGAAATGGGGCCTGGTGGGAGGTGATTGGATCATAGGAGCAGTTTCTCGTGGCTTAACATCATCCCCCTTGGTGCCATTGTGGCAATAATGAGTACTTGTGAGATCTGGTTGTTTTAAAGTGTGTGGCATCTCCCCCACCCCCTTGCTGCTCTGACCATGTGACATGCGGGCTCCCGCTTCACTTTCTGCCATGATTGTAAGTTTCCTGAGGCCTCCTCAGAAGCCAAGCAGATGCTGCCATGCTTTCTGTGCAGCCGGCAGAATTGTGAGCCAACTAAACCTCTTTTCTTTATAAAGTACCCAGTCTCGGGTATTTTTCTATAGCAGTGTGCGAACTGACTAATACAATTACTAATTACTAAAAGATACTTATTTTTATTTTGGGTTATAATTCATTACCATTTGTCTGTTTTGTTGCTTAAGTCATTCCATCTTTGGCCACTGGGAGCTCTTTCAGTTTGCTCTGGTGTCCCTTTGTTATAATCTTATCATTGTAGAGTTGTTTTTGTTTTTGTTTTCAGTACTTCCTTAATTTCTGGCACTAAAATATGCTGCTCAGCTGGCAGAGAAAGGAACTGTATGTGTGTATACTAATATATACACAGACATAAACATCTGTAAATATCTCTACATATATATATCTGTAGCTACATTAAAGTAAACAGGAGTTCATCCTGGTGTCTCCAACTCTAATCCCATAAGACAGGGATTATTCTAGCCCTCTCTCATGTTTATCTGCAATCGTTCACTTTAGCAGTGATAAATCTGGTTCCCACCATCCACCAGTGATTTACGTAATTATTCAATGCCAGTGTCCAGGTATAGCAATTTTAGAATTGTTCAGCTGTACCCATGTTTTCCAGAAGATATGATTTCACTGCAAATTTATTCCTTTAAAAAAATCCTTGGCCCTAGAAGTTTCTGAGAGTAGAATGCTAGTAATTGTTTAACAATCTTCTCTGGAAAGGGTGGAGCCCTGATTTGCAATGTTTTCTGATTTCTATGGTGTAATTATTTCTATCATGGCCAATTAAAAGCCACAACTGTGATGTTACTGGAGTGGGTAAGGAATGCAAACATTCCCGTGAGTCAGTACAAGCTGGCTCCATCACCACAAAATTGGATTGTACCGATTTGAAGACTACTAATGTAAACTGTACTTATCTGAGTGCATATGTCTACGTTCTAGTCCTGATTGGAAATAGTTTTCTGTGTAACCTTAGCCAAGTCTTTTAGTCAGAATGAATGTCTTTTTTCATCATTTGTAAAATAAAGGGAGTGAACGACCTGAATTCTAAAGTCTCTCCAGTTCTAATATTAAGTGATTTTCTTTAGAATCATTTGCCAACAGTTTAACGCATGAACAGGAGGTAAAGTTTAAACCGCTGAATTATAATTCCCCACGTCACAAAATATTAGTAAAATAAATTTAAGGTAGTATAATGGTACTTATAAATAAAAAAACATGGTTTTTAGATTGTTTTTGAGATAAGAAACTAAGGGGATCTGAATTTAGTCTACTGGGATGAGAATGGACTATTGTATACAATGAATCAGGTTCAAGCCATAGTCCTTTCTTTTCTCACATTATTATCAGGTTCTGTGGGATATACTATATGTACTGTTATGGTTAAATTACATGTTTCCCCTGCCCCATATTTGTATGTTGGAGTCCTAATCCCCAGTACCTCCAAATGCATACCTATTTGTAAATGGGGTTATTTCCAAATAAGATGAGATAATAGAATAGGGTGGGCTCATAATGGAACATGACCAGTATCCTTATATAAAGATATTTGAACACAGACATGCACACAGGTAGAACACCATATGAAGATAAAGACACAGATGGGCCGATGCTTCTTCTATAAGCCAAGAAGTGCCAAAGATTGCCAGCAAAACACCAAATGCTAGGATGGAGGTCTGGGGCAGATTATTCCTTCCTCCTGGCCCTGAGAAGGAATCAAACCAGACAACATCTTGATTTTAGGTTTTTTGCCTCCAAACTTGGAGACATTACATTTCTATTGTCAAATCCATTCAATTTGTATGACTTTGTTATGGCAGCCCTAGTAAACTAATACCCAAATGAATGAACTCTCCATATGTTCATGTTTTACAGATACATTTATAACTAGAGGGAAGATATTTTAAAATACAAAATAAAACTCAAGAAAAGCTGGTCTTTTATTTTTATTTGTTTTGCTTTTATTACTAAATAAACGGATTAGAGACATTTTTCACGTTATATAGTCCAGATCGCAGTACCTCCTATTGGAAGAATAAAAATAGAAAGTCAATATTGTCAAGATGCAATTTCTTCCTAAGTTGAATCAATACAATATCAATCAAAATCCAAGCATATTATTTTATGACAACAGATTAATTTTAAAGTTTATATGGCGAAGCCAAAGACTTAGACAACAAAATATTGAAGAAGAACAAAATCAGACAACACTAACCAACTTCAAGACTTACTATAAGCTACAATAAATAAGACTTTGGTAGTAGAAAATAACAGACAAACACCCACAAAGAGACCACACATATAGTCAACTATTTTTTGACAAAGGTGAAAAAGCAATGTGTTGGAGAAAGAATAGTCTTTTCAACGTATGTTGCTGAATATCCACATGCAAAAGAAAGAGTACAGAAAGCAAGCAAGCAGGAAAGAAACTATACACAGACTTAATGCCTTTCACAAAAATTAACTCAAAATGAGCCATAGATCTAAATATACATTTTTAAATTATAAGACTCCTAAATAGTAACATAGGAGAAAAATTTATATGATGTTGGATTTTGCAATGACATTTTAGATACGACACCAAAGGCACAATCCATGAAGAAAAAAATGGATAAATTGCACTTTATTCAAATTCAAAACTTTTGCTCTATAAAGGACACTGTCAGGAGAAGAAGAAGATAACTCACAGACTGAGAGATAATATTTTTAAAATACATACATGATAGGATACTCTTTTGCAAAATATGCAAATATCTTAAAGCTCAACCATGAGAAAATGAATAGCTCAATTAAAAAATGGCCAAAAGACCAAAAAACACCTCACCAAAGAAGATATGCAGATGACAAATAATTACAAAGTTCACATCATATGTCATTGGAGGATCGCAAAGTAAAACAACAATGAGAGACCACTACACACCTATTAGAGTAGCAAAAATTCAAAACACTGACAACACCAAATGCTTGTGGGAGTGTGAAACAACAGGAACTCTCATTCATTATTGGTGGGAATGGAACAACATTCATGTACCAAAATGATACAACCACATTGGAAGATCGTTTCATAAAAAGAAAAAAAAATACTAAACATAACCTTACCTTACTATTCAGCAATCACACTCCTAGATATTTATCCAAACTCTTTTAAATATTTTACACTAAAACCTCCACGTGGGTTTTTATAACAGTTTCATTCACAATTGCCAAAACTTGGAAGTTGCCAAATGTCCTTCAGTAAGTCAATGGATACATAAACTGTGGTATAGTTTCCACTCCAAAAAGAAATTGGCAATTGGGCTTTGAAATATAGGAAGAATCTTAAATGCATATTATTTACTAAGTGAAAAAAAGCTGAAGTGAAATGGATACATGTCATACTTTCGCCAAAACTCATAGAATATACAACATCAAAAGTGAACCTTAATGTGAACTATGGACTCTGAGTGGTAATGATAGGTCAATGTAAGTTCACTGAATGTAACAAATGTGCTCCTGTGGTGTAGAATGTGGATAGTGAAGGATAGTGTGTGTGTGCGCTGGATGGAGGAGGCGGCGTATGGGAACTTTCTGTACTTTCTATTCAATTTCGCCATGAACCTAAAACTTTTCTAAAACAACAACAAGAAAACTAATTAAAATAATGAATAGGACCCTGCCCTCCCTGAAGGAATTTAAAACCTGGTTGGAATATACTAGCCAAAATAGAAATATGTACTTGAAGTTTTTTGCTAGATTTCTCCAACTGATGATACACAAGAATTGATTAATTTTTTTGTAAAAAAAGTCATTAATGAGAAAAACAAGGATCAGGATCAGTAAAGTAAGTGTTGAAATTGTGACTTAGATGGCATGAAAATTAAGAGGTTTTGGATGCATGAAGTATAGCAATGGGATTGGAGATACTGATCAATATGATTAATCAAATATTCTTAAGACTCAAAGTCCTGTCTACTTGTTTTCTAAAGTAATCACAAAGGTTTAGAATGTTGACAAACTCATATGTACACCCATTTTAACAGACTCAAATTTAATTGATGCTTATAAAGAAGCTATGAATTATCATATTCTATGCTGGGAGTTGGAGAGAAAATGATGAGCAAGACAGAAAATTTGTACACGGTTTTTGTTTGTTTTTCATCACTCATATGCTGTGGAGGACAATAGATGCAGATGCTTCACCTTTCGTCTTTCACTTCCTATAATACACTGGATTGTAATGTATTCATTCCATACACGTCACAACCCAGCCCATAGCTGGTCTGCCATCTTTCAATTGTCCACAATAGTTCCAATAGTATGTGCCAATAGTATGAGCGCAGACAGGGTCAGTAGGCAACACTTGTCCCTATGGACAGTGGCCCTATTTTTTAACTGGGGACTCTTTCAAGGAGCTGTCATTATTACATACCTTGTAGCCTGGTCTAGATCCCATATATATAATGTATTCGTTAATTTTCAAAGTAATTTCTCACCTATTCTTTCACTGCTTTATCACAGTGATTTATTACAATTATCACAATCACAGGATTTATTACAATCCTGCCAAATAGACAATACAGTAATTATAATTTCTATTTTACTTATGAAGTATCTGAGTAAGACAGAAATTAAATGGATGAGCAAATATCACTAAGGTATGATACGAAGCTTAACAGGATTCTTTGATTTTTTGTTCCATAGTCTTTATATTCAGCTCACTATATCTGACCTGTAGTTATGCAGCCTACATTCCACCTTTGGCCTTTTCTGAAAATGTGTGCTTTCTATGGAGATCATCTTTGAAATTAAGTTAATGATTGAATAATGGTTAAGGACTCTTTAACATTCAAGTAATTCTTTTTAAGTCACCAACAATGCCCTCAAAATCAAGTAAAAAATTTGATGGGGTCAAGGGATGATGGGGTAAGACTTACTTTTACAGTGTTATTTGATGCTGTCCAGTATATTCTGATTTTTTATTTCTGCTTTGCAATGTAAAATTAAATATATTTCCACATAAAGTTTGCTATCTCTTATTTCCATAATGTCTTCACATTATTATCAATTTAAAATTTTATTTCCAACCTCCAACTTTAAGAAATGGTTTAGACTCTTATATAGTTTGCAATGCATTATTATGAAATTCTCTTCCAGCTTAATGTTTCTACAGTTTTTATCTTTATAATTTACTTTAAATCATCCTGGGTTTTCATAAATAAAAGTCATTCATCTTTCTTTCTGATCCATACACTCGTTATGAATTCTGTTTTCCATCTAAATTGGTTCATATTTACTTATACAGAAACACAGAACTAAATGTATATGTGAATGGCGGGGTGGATTCTTGGAGGTGGACATGCATTTGAAATTTTCTTAATTTCCAATATGGACTTGTGATATGGAGTAATTTTACTTCTAAAACTTAAGTTTAAGAGAATGAGATTACCGCTTATAATTTTTCATGGAAATTCTTTTAGATTACTTTGTGGATCACTGCCTTGGGCTATCTGCTTCAAACTCCAGTTGTATTGTCCAGGTTCTGTTTCTGCACTTTGGATATCAAAGTGTCCACCAGTAAATATTACAAGAATGAAATTTATGTTAACTAGTAGGCTGTTACAATGACACTAAGCTGGATCATCCAGCAAAATTATTTAATAATAAGGAGCTCATGCATATCTTTTCCTGGAATTGGAAACTAAGCTTGTGCAATCATTTTTTGATACTCATAAAATAGCTTTAAACTGGGATTTTAAGAATGTTTCACAAATACTAATCCCTGTAACACCTCGACAGAACAATTATTTTAAGTGTTACTTTCTGAAAAGGACTAAGATATCATCCATTGGTGCCTCAAATTTCCAGAGCTTGAAGCCAGCATAAAAAAATACATTTTCTCTGTTTGTCATTCTCTAGTACTTATTCTAATTAATGGGATGTAGTATTCTCTGTAAATGCCAGCCATCAGTCTGTGATTCTAACTCAAAAACGAACATTGAGAAATTCAATATTTCCCAAAAGAAAAGCTGATAATATATAAGAGATAAGCAATGAAATATCTTCTCAAAGATTCAAGGGTGTTCTGCTACAGACTGTTTTGAGAAATGTTTATTCTGTAGAATGTTTAACAAATCATTTGACAAAAAAGTACCTTCAAAATTTATGATGTTGTTTACACTGATTATTTTATCTAATCATGTAGTTATCATAACATAGCAGTGAGCTATTCCCATCACCATTTCACAGGGAGAAAGTCATGATGTAAAAACATGAAATATATTTCTCAATGTCTCAGTTAGTAAGTTGTGGATCTGAGGCTTAAATCCAGGTCAGCTGAACAAAAGATTTGGGTTCTTTTATTCTAGCATTCTGCTTTTCTATGAGAATATCCATCATTTATTGGTTTCTTTAAAAATGTTCAGGCACTCAGTATTTTTATGTTCTCTACATTCTCAAATTTAATAGCTTAAGGTGAATAAGCAAAAGGAATCACAACTCAAACTCCATTCTCAGAACCATTTCAGAATACACAATTTAAAGCATATAGTCAAACAGTAATCAATACATCACATATCTAGACATTCTCTTACAACATTATGTAATGGAGGAAAGCAAATAACTAGTAAGAGCCAAAATACCCCCAAGTAATTAAAACTGGTGTCTTCAGACTCATGTACTAAAAGTGGATTAATTATACATTTTGAAGAAATTTCCATCATACAGAAAGACATTTGTACTCTCTTGAAATATGATTCTATAATTCTTCATGATTCTGATTTTTTTTCTTTGTTTAAACTTTTATTTTAAGTCCAGAGGAGTACATGTGCAGGATGCACAGGTTTGTTACAAATGTAAATGTGTGTTATGAGGGTTTGTTGCACAGATTATTTCGTCACCCTGGTATTAAGCCTAGCATCCATTATTTTTCCTGATTCTCTCCCTCCTTCCACCCTTGGCCCTTCAGCAGGCCCCAGTGTATGTTGTTCCCCTCTATGTGTCAATGTGTTCTCATCATTTAGCTCCCACTTAGAAGTGAGAACATGTGGTATTTGATTTTCTGTTCCTGCTTTAGTTTGCTAAGGGTAGTGGTCTCCAGCTGCGTCCATGTCCCCGCAAAGGACATGATCTCATTCCCTTTTATGGCTGCATAGTATTCCATAGTGTATATATACCACATTTTCTTTATCCAGTCTATCATTGATGGGCATTTATGTTGATGCCATGTCTTTACTATTGTGAATAGTGCTGCAGTGAACATACACATGCATGTGTCTTTATAATAAGATGATTTATATTCCTTTGGGTAAATATCCAGTAGTGGTATTGCTGGATCAAATGTTATTTCTGTCTCTAGGTCTCTGAGAAATTGCCACACCATCTTCCATAATCATTGAACTAATTTACACTCCCAACGACAGTGTATAAGCATTCCTTTTTCTCCCCAACCTTGCCAGCATCTATTATTTTTTGACTTTTAATGATAGCCATTTCTACTAGTGTGAGATGGTATCTCATTGTGGTTTTGATTTACATTTTTCTTTTCTTTTTTTTTTTGATAGAGTCTCACTCTGTCACCCAGGCTAGAGTGCAGTGGCATGATCTCAGCTCACTGCAGCCTCCACCTCCTGGGTTCAAGTGATTCCACTGCCTCAGCCTCCTGAGTAGCTGGAATTACAGGCACCTCCCACCATGCCTGGCTAATTTTTGTATTTTTAGTAGAGACTGGGTTTCACCATGTTGGTCAGGCTGGTCTTGATCTCCTGACCTTGTGATCCACCCATCTTGGCCTCCCAAAGTGCTGGGATTACAGGCATGAGCCACCATGCCTGGCTGATTTGTATTTTCCTAATGGTCAGTGGTGTTGAGCTTTTTTTTCATGTGATTATTGGGCACATGTATGTCTTCTTTTGAGATGGGTCTTTGCTCACTTTTTAATGGGGTTGTTTGGTTTTTTCCTTGTAAATTTGTTTAAGTTCCTTATAAATTCTGGATATTAGACCTTTGTCAAATGAATGAATTGCAAAATTTTTCTCCCATTCTGTAGACTGTTTACTCTGTTGATAGTTTCTTTTACTGTGCAGAATCTCTTTAATTAAATCCCATTTGTCAATTTTTGCTTTTATTGCAATTGCTTTTGGCATCTTCATCATGAAATCTTTGCCCATGCCTATGTCCTAAACAGTATTGCCCAGGTTTTCTTCTAGGATTTTTATAGTTTTGGGTTTTACATGTAAGTCTTCAATCCATCTTGATTGATTTTTGTATGTACTGTAAGAAAGAGGTCCAGTATCAATTTTCTGCATATGGCTAGTCAATTCTCCCAGCACCATTTATTAAATAGGGAATCCTTTCCTCATTACTTGTTTTTGCCACATTTGTTGAAGATCAGATGGTTGTAGGTGTACAGTCTTATTCCTCGGTTCTCTGTTTTGTTCCATTGATCTATGTGCTTGTTCTTGTACCAATATCATGCTGTTTTGTTACTGTAGCTCTGTACTATACTTTGAAGTTGAGTAGCATAATGCCTCCAGCATTGTTCTTTTTGCTTAGGATTGCCTTGGCTATATGGACTCCTTTTTGGTTCCATATGAATTTTAAAATAGTTTTTTCTATTTCTGTCAAGAATGTAAATGGTAGTTTGATGGGAATAGCATTGAATCTATAAATTGCTTTGGGCAGTATGCTCATTTTAATGATGTTGATTCTTCCTGTTCATGAGCATGATATGTTCTTTCATTTGTTTGTGTCAGCTCTGATTTCTTTGAGCAATGGTTTATAGTTCTCCTTGTAGAGATCCTTCACTTCTCGTTAGCTGTATTCCTAGGTATTTTATTCTTTTTGTGGCTGTTGTGAATGGGAGTTCATTTATGAGGTGTATAGGAATGCTAGTGATTATTGCACATCGATTTTGTATCCTGAGACTTTGCTGAAGTTGCTTATCAACTTAAGAAGTTTTTGGGCTGAGACTGTGGGGTTTTCTAGACTTAGAATCGTGATATCTACAAACAATAGGTTTGACTTCCTGTCTTCCTATTTGAATACTCTTTATTTCTTCCTCTTGAATATCCTGGCAAGAACTTCCAATACTATGTTGAATAGGGGTGGTGAGAGAGGACATCCTTATCTTGTGCCAGTTTTCAAGAGGAATACTTCCAGCTTTTGCCCATGATAATAGCTGTGAGTTTGTCATATATGGCTCTTATTGTTTTGATGTATATTCCTTCAATATCTAGTTTATTGAGAGTTATTGACAGGAAGGTGTGTTGAATGTGGTTTTTATCTTTAGTTCTGTTTATGTGATCAATCACGTTTACTGATTGGTTGAACCATGTGTTGAACCAACCTTGCATCCTTGGGATGAAGCCTACTTGGTCATGGTGGATAAGCATTTTTTTTTTTTTTTTTTTTTTTTTTTTTTTTTTTTTGGAGATGAAGTCTTGCTCTGTCACCCAGGCTGGAGTTCAGTGGCCCGATCTCGGCTCACTGCAAGCTCCGCCTCCTGGGTTCACACCATTGTCCTGCTTTAGCCTCCCGAGTAGCTGGGACTACAGGCACCAGCCACCACGCCCAGCAAATTTTTTGTATTTTTAGTAGAGATGGGGTTTCACCATGTTAGCCAGAATGGTCTCGATCTCCTGACCTCGTGATCCACCTGCCTTGGCCTCCCAAAGTGTTGGGATTAGAGGCGTAAGCCACCATACCTGTCCTGGACAAGCTTTTTGATATGCTCTTGTATTCAGTTTGCCAGTATTTTGTTGAGGATTTTTGCATCTATGTTCATCAGGGATATTGGCCTGAAATTTTATTTTTTTGTTGTTGTATCTCTGCCAGGTTTTGGTATCAAGAGGATGCTGGCCTCATAGAATGAGGAGGAGTCCCTCCTTTTCAATTTTTTGGAATAGGTTCAGTAGGAATGGTATAAGCTCTTCTTTGTAGATATGATAAAATTCAGCATTAATCCATCTGGTCTTGGGCTTTTTTGTTTGCTAGGCTATTTATTAATGCCTCAATATCAGAACTTTTTTATTGATCTGTTTAGGGATTCAATTACTTCCTTGTTCAGTCTTGGGAGGGCATATGTGTCCAGGAATTTATCAATTTCTTCTAGATTTTCTAGTTTATGTGCATAATGGTGTTTGTAATAATCTCTGATGGTTACTTTTATTTCTGTAGGGTCAGTGGTAATACCTCCTTTATCATTTCTGACTGCATTTATTTAAATCTTCTCTATTTTCTCCTTTATTAGTCTAGTGAACAGTCTATTTTATTTCATTTTTTTCAGAAAACCAGCTCCTGGATTTGTTGATCTTTTGAAGGTTTTTTTTTTTTGTCTCTATCTCCTTTAGTTCAGCTCTGATCTTGGTTATTTCTTATCTTCTGCTAGATTGCAGGTTTGTTTGCTCTTGTTTCTCTAGTTCTTTTAGTTGTGATGTTAGGATGTTGATTTGAGATCTTTCTATCTTTTTGATGTAGGCATTTAGTGCTATAAATTTCCCTCTTTGCACTGTTTTAGCTGCATCTCAGAGATTCTGGTATAATGTTTCTTTGTTCTCATTAGTTTCACAGAACTTTTTAATTTCTGCCTTAATTTCATTATTTACCCAAAAGTCATTCAAAAGCAGATTTTTCAGTTTCCATGTAGTTGTCTGGTTTTGAGTGAATTTATTAATCTTGAGGTTTTTTTTTTTTTTTTTTTTTTTTTTTTTTTGGAGACAGGGTCTCCCTCTTTTGTCCAGGCTGAAGTGCAGTGGTGCAATCTCAGCTCACTGCAACCTCCACCTCCTGGGTTCACTGATTCTCCTGCCTCAGCCTCCTGAATAACTGGGATTACAGTCATGTACCACCACAGCATGGCTAATTTTTGTATTTTTAGTAGAGATGGGGTTTCACCATATTGGTCATGCTGGTTTCGAACTCCTGACCTCAGGTGATCTGCCCACCTCAGCTCCCAAAATGCTGGGATTGCAGGCATGAACCACCATGCCCAGCTTAATCTTGAGTTCTAATTTGATTGTGCCGTGGTCTGAGAGACTGTTTTTATTATTTTAGATCTTTTGCATTTCCTGATAAGTGTTTTACTTCTGATTATCTCATCAATTTTAGAGTAAGTGCTGTGTGACAATGTGAAGAATATATATTCTATTGTTTTGGGTTTGAGAGTTCTGTAGATATCTGTAAAGTCCATTTGATCCAGAGCTGAGTCCAGGTCTTGAATATCTTTTTAAATGTTCTTCTCAATGATCTGTCTAATATTGTTAGTGGGGTGTCAAAATCTCCTGCTATCACTGTGTGGGAGTCTAAGTCTCTTTGAAGGTCTCTTAAGAACTTCCTTTATGAATCTGGGTGCTCCTGTGTTGAGTGCGTGTATATTTAGGACACTTAGCTCTTCTTGTTGAATTGAACCCTTTACCATTGTGTAATGCCCTTCTTTGTCTTTTTTGATTTTTGTTGCTTTAAAGTCTGTTTTGTTAGAAACTAAGATTGTAACCTCTGCACTTTTTTTTTTCCATTGATTTGGTAAATTTTCTTCCATCCCTTTATTTTGAGCCTATGTGTGTCTTTGCACGTGAGGTGGGTCTCTTGAAGACAGCATAGCAATGGGTCTTTTTTTTTTAATCGAGTTTGTCACTCTGTAGCTTTTAATTGGGGCACTTAGCCCATTTACATTTAAGGTTAATATTGTTATGTGTGAATTTCATCCTGTCAACATGACACTAGCTGGCTAATTTCACAGACTTATGTGGTTGCTTCAAAGTGTCACAGGTTTATGTACTTCAGTGTGGTTTTGTAGTGGCTGATACGTTTTTCCTTCCCATACTTAGTGCTTCCTTCAGGAGTTCTTGTAAGGCAGGTCTGGTGGTAACAAATTCCCTCAGCAGTTGCTTGTATGAAAAGGATCTTATTCTCCTTTACTTATGAAGCTTATTTTGGCTGGATATGAAATTCTGGGTTGGAATTTCATTTCTTTAAGAATGTTGAATATTGACCCCCAATCTCTTCTGACTTTCAGAGTTTCCACTGAGAGGTCTACTGTTAGTCTTTGCAGGTGAGCTGGCCTTTCTCTCAGGCTGCCCTTAACATGTTTTTATTCATTTAGACTTTAGAGTCTTTAACAATGTGTCTGGGGGATGATCTTATTGAGTATCTTACTGGGGTTCTCTGGATTTCCTGAATTTGGATGTTGGCTCATCTAGCTGGTTGGGGAAGCTCCTCTCTATGATATCCTGAAATATGTTTTCCAAATTTGTTCCATTCTCCCTGTCTCTTTTAAGTACACCAATCAGTTGTGGATTTGGTCTCTTCACATAATTTTATATTTCCTGGAGAGTTTGTTCATTCATTTTCATTCTTTTTACTCTATTCTTGTCTGCCTGTCTTATTTCAGAAAGACAGTCTTCAAGTTCTGAGATTCTTTCCCCTGCTTGATGTACTCTGTTGTTAATACTTGTGATTGAATTGTGAAGTTCTTGTAGTGTGTTTTTCAGCTCTATCAGGTTAGTTATGTTCTTCTCTATACTGAATATTTTGGCTGTCATTTCTGCATTGTTTTATGAAGATTTTTAGCTTCCTTGCTTTGGGTTACAATGTGTTCCTTTAACTTAGTGAAGGTCCTTTTTACCCACATTTTGCAGCTTATTTCTGTCATTTCAGCCATCTCAATATGAGCCCAGTTCTGAACTCTTACTGAAGAGGTGTTGTGGTCATTTGGAGAAAAGATGACACTGTGGCTTTTTGAGTTTTCAGCATTCTTGCACTGATTCTTTCCCATCTTTGTGGGCTTATCTACCTTCAATCTTTGAGGTTGCTGACGTTTGGATGGAGATTTTGTGGTTTTTTAAATTTTGTTTGTTTGTTTTTCTATTAACAGTCTGGCCACTTTTCCATAGATCTGTTGCAGTTTGCTGGGGGTCTGCCATAAACCCTAGTCACCTTGGATTTTCCAGTGCCTGGAGGTATCACCAGTGAAGGTTGGCAGCCTGTCCCTTCCTCTGGGAGCTCCATCCCAGCGGGGTACAGAACTGTTGCTGGCCCAAAAGCACCTGTAGGAAGTGCCTGGAGACCCCAGAAAGGAGATCCAACCCAGTCAGGAGGAAAGGAATCAAGGAGCCACTTAAGCAGTCTGGCTACATTTTGGTAAAGCAACTGTGCTGTGTTGGGGGATTCCTTCAGCCCCCGATCAGTTTGGGCTCTCCAAGGCTGAGATGCCCAAACGGCAAAGGTGGCAGCCCACCTCATCCCACGGAGAAATCAAAAATCTTTCAGCCATGGAGCACTGGCAGGAGTGGCTGGGCACCTAGTCTGAGAGGTCCCACCCAGCAAGGAAGAACAGATCAGGGTCCTGTTTCAAGAAGCAATCTGGTCACACCTTGGCAAAGCAGCTATACAGTGCTTGGAAACCACTTCTGCCCTAGTTGGTTTGGACTCTCCAAAGCCTGCAGGCTGGAATGGCTGAGTTGTCCAAACAACAAAGGTGGCAGTCCTCCCCTCCCCACCAAGGAACTCCTTCCTGTCTCAGGTAGGCACTACCCTGTTTCCAGTGCCTGGCTATAATTCCAATTCAGTCAGTCTTATCTTGTGAGGTGCTGTGGAGGTGGGGCCCACAGAGTGACACTTCTTGGCCCCTGGATTCAGTCAGCTTCCTAGTGGTAAGTACAGTCCTCCTGCCTTGCCTGAATTGCAGTCACCTTTGCTGGTGATCCCAGGCAGGAATATATAAAACTCCTGGGTCTCTGTGCATGCCTGAGCAGCAGCTCTGCTGAGACTCCACACAACTCTGTGTGTCAGACCCAGGGCCCTGATGGAGTTAGTTAATGAGGGGCTCTCCTGATCCAAGGTTGCAAAGATCCATAGGAGAAGTGTGGTTTCCCAGGTCATACATTCACTTACCACTTTCCTTGGCTGGGGGTGGGAGTTCTCTTGGCTTGATGTTGCTTTCAGGTAGGCTGTCTCCTTGCGCTGCTTTTCTTCATTCTTCATGGGTTGAGTAGTTTCCCTGAACAGTCCCAGTGCAAGTACTTGGATGTTTCAGTTGAAGGTGCTGCATTTACTCACCCCTTTTGTGAGTGCCACACACAATAGCTGCTTCTGATTGGCCATCTTGGCCCTGACTGATTCTGATTTTTTCCTTATTTTTAGGCAGATTAAAATCATAACTTTGGATAAAGGCATGAATGTTCTTCTAGGTAGTGAAATGTTGAAAAGTGAGTTTATTGCAAAACTGGAAGGAAGTGTATAAGTTATATTTAGGGATACTCATGCTGAGTGCAGTGGCTTATGCCCATAATTCCAGCACTTTGGGAGGCCAAGGAGCCAGATTGCTTGAACTCAAGAGTTTGAGACCAGCCTGGATCAAATGGCCAAATCACATCTCTACAAAAGTAAATATAATTAGCCAGGTGTAGTGGTGCATGCCTGTAGTTCCAGTTATTAGTGAGGCTGAGGTGGGAGGATCGCTTGAGCCCAGGAGGTTCAAGGCTGCGGTGAGCCATGATTGTGCCAATGCACTGCAGCCTCAGTGACAAAGCAAGACCATCTCAAAAATAAAACAAAAGATATTTAGGGATACTCATCTATATGTTATTTGGGAGCCTTTTGACAAAAAGGGAAAGAAATACATTCAATAAAATTTTTGAACATCACCATATAATCTAATTATTGATAACCTAATTATGGATTAAATTAATTATGATTATTCATAATTTGGTACTTTATGAATTAAGTTATTAATTTAATTATGAATATTCCTAAAGTATACAAAATTCTAAGACCACCAAGATTTCCCTCTTCATGGTATATATGTCCTATATAATCCCTGGGTCTGTAAGATGATGGTTTTACTCCATGATTAGGTTATTTTATATAATATAGTTGACCTTAAAACAGGGAGACTAGCTAGGCATGCCCCAGTCTCATAAAATAGAAGTTTTTCTCCAACTAGTTGAAAAAGAGAAAGTCAGAGAGACATGCTGACAACTCTGGAAGAAAGCAAACATCCATGTATGAACTGCCTAAGGGGGTCACATGATAAGAACTTAAAAATGACCTTCCTCTTCCCTTTTTCACTTGTTTCATTGAGGTAGTTAGCTGTGAAAAGTGACAGTGATTTAACAGGATCTACTGGGCATGAAGCAAAGCAGGCTAAAAGCTAGGAGCCAGGAATATGAGCCATGTGAACTGTAACATGTGAGTGTGTTTCTGTCATGTCCGTCGTCCTTTGCAGTTAATCAATATTATACCTCATCTCATTGCCCTGTAAGGATCTAGAAATGTCTTAGTCTAACATGAGGAGCATGGTTCAAGAGCAATACAGAAGACACCTAGGTTAGGCATTAACATGAGATCATGAATAGATAAGGAAACAAAATACTGAGCAACCCAGATTAATAGAGCTTTTTTATAGTAAGATCAGATGATCATTAGGATTTTTAGAAGACAAATTTAGTGACAGGTTTAACAATAATGGCTGTAGAAAAAAATCAGAATATGGTCTTTCTGAATTAAATTTGAAGTAACACTATGTCATGCAGCAGCATCTTTAGACCCAACACTATGGTGATAAACATTGTTGGTCAAGTTACCCTTGATTAGAAAGAAGAATAAAACAAGCAGAGGATGACAAAACCTGGGGCAAATGAAAAATAAGATTCTTCTTAGTTTTTACTTTTTGGTGCCATGATATCCTTATACTTACAGCTAATAAGAATCTTAGTCCACATATATCTGCTGTCACAATTTCAATAGAAGCCTTTCTTAAACTTGTTTGAGTTTATTTCTTGCATGATCATCTATTAGTGTGTGACAAATACCTCAAAACTCAGTGACATACAGTAGTAGCACGTTTTGTATTGCTTACACATTTGTGTCAACTGGGATAGCTCTGCTCAATGTATTTCTCATTCTTCAGGCAGAAGCAGCTGTACAGAACATTTCATTCTTGTTCTGATGACAGAAAAGCAGGGGAGCATGTAATTTCAAGCCTATGTTCAAATAACACGACTAACTTCTTATTGATCAAATCAAGTCAAATACCCAAACCCAACATTGGTGGGACATGGAAACATTCTCTGCCCACAGTGGGAGGTAGGGGTACACAAATATTTGCTAAAAAAAATGAAAAAATGCAAACTATCATAGTCACTAAGCCAGTATATACTAGCTACTTGAAATTACATAATTCAATTGAGTGCTGTGCAAACCAAGGAAATATAACACAGGAAAGAGAGTTGCCTCATGAAAATTTACATCAATATTTTGAGCTGACAGACCAAAGGCAAATAACTGAAAAAATAGATTCTGTTGAATAAGATATAGGCAACTTTGTTGTAAAATACTGGGGAGAGGGACAAGGATAAATAAATTTCTAAGTGATTCTGCCCTCAGATTGCTTTGCAATGTTCTTTAGCTTCTTAAAAAAAAAAAAAAAAAGCTAACATAAATAATGAGTTACTCTAAAATTATGTAGCACTACAACTGGGAACTGTAGCCCTAGAATGGCATTGGCTGTACGTCAAATGGTATATTTGTATTTGTGTGTTTGTTTAAATTTCAAATGCAGCTTTTAAAGTACTCATGCATTATGAATCATGTTTTATATTAACTTGCTTTTTCAATTAAAAATGACCAGCCTTGATCAAATCAGAGATAAGAACTCCTGATATCAAAAGTAGATTTAATTATTTAAAGAAAAAAAAAGTAGAGTTCAGTATAAGTTTATACCTTTAGCTAACTACCAAATCTTCAGAAACTCACTTGACCCTTCTCCTCTTGATGACAAGGTGGTTAAATTAGAATAACAGTTGTTAGTGAATACAAATTCCCAATGAGATCTGTAGCACTTTGATCTCTTTATTATTCTGGGAACATTAAAAAAAAAAAGGAAGAAAAAAAAAGTCTTTTCTACATGTCTTCTTTTACTAGATCACCTTCTAATCAGTGTGTTTCCACAAAGGCACTGTTCAAAGAACTTAAGCAAATCATGTCTAAGCTTAAGAGGCCCTCATTTAAACTCAAATATAAGACAAATGTTCAGCTGCCTGAGTCTCTTTTTGTCTACATGTCATGGCATCATTGATACACTGGAGAACCTTAGCACTGGGAAAGCCACCCAAGAGAAAAGTATATGATTTATGCTTCAATTTGAATTTAAGCTTTCAATTTAAGCTTTAAATTTAAGAAAGTATGTTCCAGACATACCTTCTTGGCTTTTTAAATAATTTTTCCCATGTAACTGTAAAACCAAAGGAAATGAGTGGGACAAATCTCAAATCAATTTAGAGGTTTATTTTGCCAAAGTTGAGGATGTGCCCGAGAAAAAGGAACACAAAATCACAGGAGAGTCTGTGATCCATGCTTATTCCAAAGAGAGTTTGAAAACTTCAATGCTTAAAGGGGAAAGAGCTTTAAATAGGGGAAAGAGGGGAGAAAAAAGGCAGAATAAATAAAAGAGTTGAAGCGGTTGCATTCTTCTGAGGCTTTTAACAGTGTTCACTGAATTCACATTTTACATGTAAAAAGGGTGGGTAGAGGAACAGTCAACCATGCATGTCTCACACTGAGTGAATCTGGATTTTTCCATAAGATAAAGTAAATATAGAGTACAGGAGGCAAGTATGCATTTGTCTCAGGGAGTGGAAGGAAGACTTTCAGTCCTGCCTTTGTTCTGTGAAGATAAGCTGTTGATTTACATTGTCAAGGCAAAACTTAAAAGAACTCTGTTTTAGGCTAAAGATCTTGGGGCCCACAGGAATTTCCTTGTGAGCAAATTGTGGAAAGAATCCCTGGGGAAGTATGCTGCCTTCTATCTTTGCAGTTGTCCATTTAAGAACAAAACGGGAGGCAGTTTTGTGTGACTCAGTTCCCAAGTTTAAGTTTTCCCTGTGGCGTGGTGAGTTTAGAGTCCCAAGATTTTATTTTCCTTTCACATAAAATAACCCATAATTCCCAAATTTTGATTTTCTCTGTAGTAATAACTCACTGATTTGGTTAAGATCACTTTCTACATGCTTTCCATAGTTTCTTGCTCTTTAAAAAAAGTGGCATCCTCAATTTGTTTTGGGTATCTAAACTGCTTTAGTATACTTAATTATTTTGACCAAGAAGCTACAGTCTCTCTTCACGAGATTGTGTTCCATTATTTGATATTGAATTGAAGATATAATTACTGTTTTTGCACAAAAACAACTAGTGTTTTCTGAGCAAACCAATCATGGGTCAATTTATTTCATATTCTTCAGTTTCTCTTCTTGGATGGTAGATTATATGTTTTCATTGTTGGTGGATAACTACTTTCCTATATACCATAAACTTCACCATAGTGAATATACTAGTACCATGAATATGCAGGTTTCATCTATAAATCTTTTTTTTTTTTTTTTTTCCGAGACAGAGTCTCGCTTTTTCACCTAGGCTGGCGTGCAGTGGCGCGATCTTGGCTCACTGCAAGCTCCGCTTCCCGGGTTCATGCCATTCTCCTGCCTCAGCCTCTCTGAGTAGCTGGGACTACAGGCGCCCGCCACCACGCCCAGCTAATTTTTTTGTATTTTTAGTAGAGACGGGGTTTCCACCGTGGTCTCGATCTCCTGACCTCGTGATCCGCCCACCTCGGCCTCCCAAAGTGCTGGGATTACAAGCGTGAGCCACCGCGCCCAGCCATCTATAAATCTTTTATTACAGTTTCTTGACATTGCCGGCTAAATGCTTTGAAAAAGCACATCCTTAAAGTATCACTGGTTGGCCAAGAACAGATCTTCCATTATAAAGAAAGCTTATGTAAAGAAAAATTAAAATCTCAGAACCCTCCAAATGTATGCAAAAATGAAGATGAAGCCCTGAAGCTGACTCATTACAATACCCTCTTCCAAATGAATAGCTGTTGGTAACATTATGCGTCAACCAAGTCTCCATGGAAAGGTAAAAAGCCTCAGGCATCTGGGAAGGGCTGCCCCCGCAGATTATTCATAGGCAAATTCTTTGCTAGCTTCCCATTAACAAAGATATGCCAATTGTAACTTTAGGTCTGCAATCTAAGTCTACCTCCTAAAATTCCACACTGATTACACACTTATCTTCCCAAGTGCAGAACAAAGTCAAGGCTCATTTCCTATACCCTTACTCAGAGACTTCTGTATAATTGACTCTTCCTTAACTCTCTTTTCTTCTGCAGACATCCACATTATCTTATGTTAAATGTGGATTTACTGGGCACTAACTGAAGTCCCACAGGAATGTAACTATTCACCTTACTGCCTGCCTGTCCCTCTTCCTACATGCCTCTCCCCATCACCCCCCTTAAGGAAATGTTTATGGTAGAGTTTATGGTTTATGGTGCTTAAACCTTATGGCAAAACACTAAACCTGAAAACCTCTTTGGGAAAAACAACCACAGATGTGCTGTGGCTCATATTATTCCTGGAAATGCCCTAAGTCGGGCTTAATAAACCTCAATGATTGAGACTTATGCCTCAGTCACACATTTGTCTTGTCACTTTTCACAGACCTGGGTATCATGATGGATTTAAATAGTTTTGTTTACAAGTCTACTATTGTATGTCCTTATAGAACCTAAGATAAGGATAGACACAATGAAACCATTATTGACAATTCATACATACACCAGACATATACTATTCTAAAATGAGTCGGCCAAGCACGGTGGCTCACGCCTGTAATCCCATCACTGAGGCAGGCAAATCTTTTGAGATCAGGAATTCGAGACTAGCCTGGCCAGCATGGTGACACACCATCTGCAATAAAAATACAAAAATTAGCCTAGCGTGGTGGTGTGCACCTGTAGTGTCAGCTACTGAGGAATCGCTTAAACCCTGGAGGTGGAAGTTGCAGTGAGCTGAGATCATACCACTGCAAGTCTGGGTGACAGGGCCAGACTCTGTCTCAAAAAAAGAAAAAAGAAAATGACCCTTTCTGAATGATCCTAAAATGATCACCTCAATACGTCTGGGCACGGTGGCTCACGTCTGTAATCCCAGCACTTTCAGAGGCCGAGGCAGGCGGATCACGAGGTCAGGAGATCGAGACCATCCTGGCTAACATGGTGAAACCCCGTCTCTACGGAAAATACAAAAAATTAGCCGGGCGTGGTGGCGGGTGCCTGTAGTCCCAGCTACTGGGGAGGCTGAGACAGGAGAATGGCGTGAACCCGGGAGGCGGAGCTTGCAGTGAGCCGAGATTGCGCCACTGCACTCCAGCCTGGGCGACAGAGCGAGACCTGTCTCCAAAAAAAAAAAAAAAAAAAAAAAAAAAAAAAAAAAATCACCTCAATACAAAAGAAAAAATAAAGTTTTTTTTTTTTTTTTTTGAGACGGAGTCTTGCTCTGTCACCCAGGTGGAGTGCAGTGGCGCAATCTCGGCTCACTGCAAGCTCCGCCTCCCGGTTCACGCCATTCTCCTGCCTCAGCCTCTCTGAGTAGCTGGGACCCACGCCCGGCTAATTTTTTGTATTTTTAGTAGAGACAGGGGTTTACCGTGGTCTCGATCTCCTGACCTCGTGATCCACCCGCCTCGGCCTCCCAAAGTGCTGGGATTACAAGCGTGAGTCACCGCACCCGGCCAAAATAAAGATTTTGAAAGTCTTTGTGATTGTACCCTTTACTCTCTTCCTGTAGTAAAGCTTTACTATCTTATTAATAAAATTGGTAAGGCATTTAAAATGGATGAGGAAAGAATTGTGTTTATGGTTTAGTCTTAGGAAAGGCTATTATCCTTTAAACTGTAAACTAAATTTTCCCCAAAATTAGCTTGGCCCATACCCAGGAATAACCAAGAGCAATTTGGAGGTTAAAGGCAAGATGCAATTAGTTAGGTCATATTTCTTTCACTGTCATAATTTTCTCATGGTTATAATGTTTGCAAAGGAAGTTTCACTATTCGGTGGGGAAACTGCTTACCAAAATATCCAGGCAAGTGAGTAAAATATTTAACAGACTGAAAATCAATGCAGTCGTTTTTATTATACAAAACTAATGATTGTGGTCATGATATTCAAAATAAGAATTATCTAATAATTTGTTTAAGTACAAATACCCATAATGTATGAAATTAATAAAGAATGTTTCTTACATGAATTATCTTCTAATAATTTTCTTCTGCAAAAATTTTAACTTTCTTTAAAAATTGGAAACAAAATAATCAAATTGTGGTTCGACGTACTCAACTAACTTGTAAATAACAGAGATGGAGTGTACAGCAGTGGAATAGCCAATACAGTGGACATCAACCTAGATTCTAATCTAGATCCTGTTAGAACCTGGTTGTACAAATTTTAGCAAACACTTTCATCTCTCAGATTTTTAACTGGGTAATAAAATTTTGAAAGAATTGAACTCAAAGTTGTCTGTTTCAGATCTAAAATTCTAAGATTCTACTTGATGGTAAACATTCTCAAACATTCTTTTCAAGAACAACAACAAAAAAAGTCACCCTAAAAAAATTCAAGTGCTAGAGAGAAATAGATGCCCAAGTTTTTTTTTCTTTTTGTAAACAGCTTCTCTATTTAATGTTTTACAGAATTAACTAACTATATAATACAGACTTTAAAAGATCAATTAAGAAAAATAAGATGTAGAAGTCTTTTAATTATCCATGGTGTTAACCTCAAGGCTCAACTGCTTAGAAACATAACATGGTATTTGCACAAGTATGTTAGCTGCAGCTGTTACATGACACTAGGGGGAGCTCTAATGCTGTTTTGTTTTGTGTTCACTGTGGCTTTAGGAGACGCGTTTATTTTTAAGTTGTCGTAAATTAATATCTAAATGTAATAATCCTCCAAATACAGTAGTACCACCAAAATGAGCGTGCTCAAAGTGTCGATGTAACATTAAAACTGATAGTGAAATTTGTCAGCCATTTTCACAAATGTGTCTTTAGAAAACTATGATTCCATGATTATTCAAAACTTCCATGAGCGATAGGAACACAGTTGTGTGTGAGGTTGAATGTATGTATATGTATGCATTTTCAATTGAAAAATAAAGTAACTGAATTGTCAACCTGTTTATAATCTTTTAAAGTGGTCACAAAAGTTAATTTACTCCTTCTGTTTGAAATAATTGTCTCCCAATTTTACCAGATTGCTTTTTCAACATGGGTTAGCATAATTCTATATATAATTTATCCAAGTGTTATTAAAGTGGAAATATTGTTATCCAGAATATTGTTGCATAAATGTGATCACAAAAGATTAAATGAAATTTTTTCCAAGAGCTTACATCTTACATATCAAGATATACTACCAATTAATCTATCATCAGAGATCAAGAGGAGCACTTTTTCAAATGAAAACTTTTATGTGGAAAATAAGACATATTCATTCAAGCAGAAGTATAAAAAATAATTTGTAAATTTCTCTATACCCTTTTCCTTATACTATTAAAAATCCTTTTTTTTTTTTTTTTTCGAGACAGAGTCTCATTCTGTCTCCCAGACTGGAGTGCAGTAGTGAGATCTCAGCTCACTGCAACTTCTGCCTCCTGGGTTCAAGTTATTCTCCTGCCACAGCCTCCCGAGTATCTGGGATTACCGATGCATGCCACCACACCCAACTAATTTTTGTATTTTTAGTAGAGATGGGGTTTCACCATGTTGGCCAGGCTGGTCTCGAACTCCTGGCCTCAGGTGATCCACCCACTTTGGCCTTCCAAAGTGCTGGGATTACAAGGGTGAGCCACTGTGCCTGACCTACTATTAATAATTCTTAAAGATAAAAATCTTTTATAGTATAACCAGCCCAATTTGGAAAGTTTACCCATCTCTCCTCTAAACCACTGCTTCTCAAATTTTAATATGCATATGATTCACGTAGGGGATGGTATTAAAATGCAGATTCAGATTCACTAGGTCTGGAGTGAGGCTTAGACAATTGCATTTCTAAAATCCTTCAGTGGGGACACTGCTGCTATTCTGTAGACAATGCTTGGATGTAGCAAGGACGTATACCATATCTAGCATGGACCATATAAATCTCCTATACTCCAAATAGCCGCTTCTTCGCTTCCTCCTTATCTTTCTGTCAGCCGAAAATGACTGTGGAAACCAAATGTTCAATATGCTAGAGACTTTATCAGCCTGGGTTGCTGTAAGACTGCATGGAGCATACTTGGCTAATGCTGAGTGGAAATAACCGATTGGATTTACATGATAGAGAAATAAATGTTTATTATTTTAAACCTTGAAAATTTGTGGGTTTTTCTGTTACTTCAGCCAATCTTGTTAATAAATATATATTGATATTATTTCATGAAAGGTTTTTTTTTCTTTTTTTTTTTTTTTTTTTTTTACAAATAATGGTACAAAGATGAATTCTAAAAGCAGTAATTTCTACTTGAAATACATAAAAAATATCTTTTTTCTAAAGTCCTCATATCCATTAGGTAATCTTAATTTTGGTATATGTGTGAGGTTTTTAAAAATTTATGTTCAATTGTGTTAAAAAGCATATAACATAACATTTACCATTGTAATCATGTTTAAGCATACGGTCCAGTAGTGTTAAGTATATTCACATTGTGTAACAGATCTCCAGGCTTTTTTCATCTTGTGAAACTGTGACTCCATACCCATTAAATAACTCCCCATTTTCCCCTCATCCCAGCTCTTAGTCACCATCATTCTACTTTCTGTTTCTATGAATGTGATTATTTTAGGTACCTCATATAAGTGGAATCACATGATATTTGTCTTTTTGTGACTAGCTTATTTCACTTAATGTAATGTTTTCAAGGTTCATGTATGTCATAGCTAGTGGCAGAATTTTCTCTTTTTTTAGGCTAATAATATTTCATTGTATGTATAGGTAACATTTGGTTCATCCTAGTAATTTGTGAACTTGATCAGACTGATAATTACAAAACAATAATGTTCTTTTCATTGACCCTTATTTTTCCATTGTTATATATGTCTGTCCTTATGCCAGTACCCCAATGTTTTAATTACTGTAGCTTTGGAAGATATATTAAAATCAGGAAGTCTGATGCTTCCAGCTTTGTTCTTTCTCAAGATCACTTTGGCTATTCTGGGTCTTTTGTGGTTTCATTTGAATTTTAGAATTCTTTTTCGATTTCTGTAAGAAACGCCACTGGGATTTGAGAAATTATTCACTTCACAGATTGCTTTGGGTAGCATGTGTAATTTTCAATGTACAAGTCTTTCTTAGTTATTTTGTTTCCTAAGTATTTTATTTTTTAATAGTCATATAAGTGGGATTGTTTTCTTAATTTCATTTTCAGGTGGTTTATTATAAATGTACAGAAACAACAGGCTTGTATGTATTGATTTAATATCCTGCAACTTACTGAATTTATATATTTATATATTTTATTATGTATAACATGTAATATATGTTTATAAAATATAAACATACAGTAAAATTTCTGCTTTTTAACTATGATATTTTAGATATATTTTATATATTTTATTATATATTTTATATACAATATATAGATATAAAATATATATTTCTTTAAATATAGATATATACACACACACACACATATATATTTTTTCATTCTTTGGTGGAGACTTTAGGATTTTCTACATGTAGGATTATGTCATCTGAAACTACAGATAATTTTTCTTCCTTTTGGATTTGGATTCCTTTCATTTTATTTTCCTATCTAGTCCCTTTGGCTAGGATTCTTAGTACTATGCCGAATAGAAGTCAGGAGAGTGAGCATCCTTGTCTGTTCCTGATCTTGGAGGAAAATGTTTTAATTTTTGCATTGAGCATGATATTATCCATGGGCTTGTCATACGTGTCCTCTATTGTGTTGAGGTACATTCTTTCTATACCTAGTTTGTTGAATGTTTTTATCACAAAAGGATGTTGAATGTTTGTTGTCAGATGCTTTTTCTGCATATATTGAGATTATCATGTAATATTTAACTTTCATTTTATTAATATGATGTATATAATTTATTCATTTGCACATGCTGAACTATCCTTACATCCCAGGGATAAATCCCATCTAATCATGGTGATTGCTCTTTTTAATGTGTTTTGATTTTGGTTTTCCACTATTTTATTGATGATTTTTGTATCTATGTTCATCAGGCATATTGGCCTGTAATTTTCTTTTCTTATAATGTCTTTATTTGTCATTGGTTTCAGGATAGTGTTTATATCATAAAATGATATGAAATGGATGTGTTCTCTTCAACTTTTTGGAAGAGTTTGAATTAGTTTTTCTTTTAATGTTTGGTAGAATTCATTAGTGAAGCCATCTGGTTCTGGGCTTATCTTTGGTGAGAGACTTTTTATTACTGAGTCAATCTTCTTACTCATTATTATCTGTTCATATTTTATATTTCGTCATGATTTAGTCTTTGTAAGTTGAACATATCTAGGAATTTATTTTCTCCAGGCTATCCAGTTTCACAGTATGTAAATGTTTATAGTAGTCTGATATGATTCTTCTTTTATTTCTGTGGCATTATTTGTAATGTTTCCTCTTCATTTCTGATTGTATTGAGTCTTCATTCATTTTTTTCTTAGTATAGCTAAAGATTTGTCAATTCTGTTTGTGTTTCAACAAGCAATCGTGTTAATTTCAGTTTTCCTAGTCTCAGTTTTATTTATTTCTGCTCTAATTTTTATTATTTCCTTCCTTCTACGAATGTTGGGCTTAGTTTGTTCTTTTTCTAGTTTCTTAAGGTTTAAAGTTAGTATGTTTATTGGAGATCTTTCTTCTTTTTTATACAGTTTTGTTTTTTTTTTATCATAGCCTTCCCTCTCAGTACTGCTTTTTCTGCATCCCATAAGCCTTGATATGTTGTGGTTTCATTTTCACTTGTCTCAAGATAGTTTCTGATTTCCCTTTTGACTGCTTCGATCCATTGGTTGTTTTGGAGCTTATTTAATCTCGTCACATTTATAAGTTTTCCAATTTTCCTTCTGTAATTGATTTATACTTTCACATAATTTTGGTTAAGAAATTTGATATTTTAAGCTGAAATTTGCTAAGACTTTCTTGTGACTTAACATGTGACATATCCTGAAGACTGTTTTGTGTGCCTTTGAGAAGAATATATATTCTGCTACTGTTGAATTTATGTTCTGTAGATATACCTGAGTTCCATTTGGTCTATACAGTTGTTCAAGTTCACTATTTCCTTATTGATTTTCTGTCTGAATGAAATATCATTGTGTTGTACCAAAGTGGTGTGCCAAAATCTCTTATTATTATTGTATTGTTGTCTATTTCTCCCTTCAGTTCTGTTAATATTTCCTTCATATTTAATATTTCCTTTATATATTCAGGTGTTCTAATGGCAGGTGGATAGACATTTATTTTATATATTTTTATATATTTATATATGTATTATATCTTCCTGATATATTAATCAATTTATCATTATATAATGTGTTTCTTTGTCCCTTGAGATAATTTTTGACTTATTTATATATATATTTTCTGATATTAGCATAGCCACCCATGCACTCTTTTAATTACAATTTGCATAGAATATCTTTTTCCATCCCTTCACTTTCAGCCTATGTGTGTCCTTAAATCGAAAGTAAGTCTGTTGTAGACAGCATATAGTTGGATCCTATTTATAATCTTTTCAACCACTAACCATATGTTGATTGACAAATTTAATCTATTTACATTAAAGGTGATTATTGATATGGAAGAACTTACTATTTCAATTTTCTTAATTATCTTTGGTTTGTAGTATTTGGGTTTCTCTTTTCCCATCTTGCTGTCTTTCTCTGAATTTTACTGATTTAAAAAAAATTATTTAAATTGTTATGGGTATATAATAGTTGTATATATTTATGGGACACATGGGATGTTTTGATATAGGCATACAATGTGAAATGATCAAATTAGGGTAATTGGGAGTAGCCTTAACTGCAAGCTTTTATCTTTTTTGTATGTAAGGAACCTTTTAATTCCACTCTTAGCTATTATATAAAATACAAAAAAAATTTTAACTGTAGTCAACCTATTGTGCTACCAAATACCACATCTTAATCATTCCATTTATGTACCCACTAACCATCCTCACTTTATCCTCAGAAGGGTTCCCCTTTCTCCACAGGCCTGTTATCTAAAAGACAGGCATTCATTATTGCCTGTCTTTTAGATAAAAGTTATTTTAACTGGTTGAGATGATATCTCCTTGTTTTGATTTTCATTTTTCTGATGATTAGTGATGTAGAGCATTTTTGTATATATGTGTTTGCCATATGTATGTCTTCTTTTGAGAAGTAGCTATTCAGCTCTTTTATTTTTAAACATTTTGGCCATTTTAAATCAAATTATTTTTTTGATCCTATTGTGTTTTTTGGGGGCTCTTTATATATTCTGGTTATTAATCTCTTATCAGATGGGTAATTTGTAAATATTTACTTTCATTCTGTGGGTTGTCTCTTCACTTTCTTGATTGTTTCTTTGCTGAATAAAAGTTTTTTAGTTCAATGTGATCCCATTTGTTCATTTTTGCTTTGGTTGCTTTTACTTTTGAGGTACTACTCAGGAAATCTTTACCCAGATCAATGTCTTAGAGTGTTTCCCCAGTGTTTTCTTCTAATAGTATTATAGTTTCAAGTCTTAGATTTAAGTCTTTAATCCATTTTGATTTTTGTATATGGCAAGATACAGGGGTCTAGTTTTATTTTTCTGCATATGGATATCCAGTTTTCCCACAACAATTTATTGAACATACTGTTATTTCCCCAGTGTATATTCTTGGCACTTTTGTTGAAAATGACTTGACTATTAATGTATGGATTTATCTCTGGGTTCTCCATTGTGTTCCATTAGCCTATGTGTCTATTTTTATGCCATTATCATGCTTTTGGGTTCATTTAGCTTGGGAGTATAATTTGAAGTCAGGTAATGTGACTCTTCTAGTTTTGTTTTTTTTTTTCTGTGTAAAATGGCCTTGGCTATTCTAGATCTGATTCTCTTTTCACTGTGTTTTTTTTTTTTTCTGTATGTGTTTTTATATTGTGGTTATTATGAAGCATTCCATACATATAGTTATGAAAGCCTATTTTAAGCTAATAGCAAATTATCATCAATAACATACAGTCTACAATACAATATATTTCCTTGTCATACTTTATGTTTTTGGCGTCACAATATACACCTTTCGACAAGTTCAGTCCCTTAACACGTTTTTGTAATTAGTTACTTTTTATATTTTCGGGTTTTTAACTTTTACACTACAATTAAAAGTGATTTCTACACCATCATTACAGTATTGCACTATCCTTTATTTGTTTACATGATTACCTTTACTAGCAATTGTTGCCCTTTTAACGCTTTCCTGTTGCTGTTTAGTATCCTTTAGTTTTAATTTAAAGAACTTGCTTTCACATCTCTTGCAACTCATTTTTAGTGGTAATGAACAAACTCAGCTTTTTTTCAGGAAAGTCTTTATCTCTCATTCATTTTTGAAAGAATATTTTGCTGGGTATAGATTCATAGTTGGCAGATTTGTGTTGTTTTTTATTTTAGTACTTTGAGTAAATCATCTAATTCCCTTCTGTCAGCAGAGTTTCTGCTGAGAAATTCACTGATAGTATTATGGGGGCTCCTTTACACGCAATGAACCAATTTTCTCTTGTGCTTTCAAAAGTATCTCTTTATCTTTGAATTTGACATTTGATTATAATGCATCTTAGAATAGACATTTTGGTTTACCCTAATAGGACAAATTTGAGCTTCATAAATATGGATGTCTATTTTCCTCCCCAGATTTTGGAAGTCTTGGGCCATTACTTTTTAAAATAAGTTTCTGGCTTTTTCTGCCTTTTCGTTCTGGAATGTCACATATATATTGATTCCTTTTATTTATTATGCCCCATTAATCTCATAACTATCTTTATTGTATTTTATTTATTCTTCTTCTTCTTCTTCTTCTTTGTTTTGACATGGAGTCTCTCTCTGTCACCCAGTCCGGAGTGTAGTGGTGCGATCTTGAATTACTGCAACCTCTGCCTCCCGGGCTCAAACTATTCTTGTGCCTCAGCCTCCGGCGTAGCTGGGATTACAGGAATGTGCTACCATGCCCAGCTAATTTTTGTATTTTTAGAAGAGATGGGGTTTCGCCATGTTGGCCAGGCTGGTCTTGAACTCCTGACCTCAGGTGATCAGCCCTCCTTGGCCTCCCAAAGTGCTGGGATTACAGTCGTGAGCCACCGCACCTGACCCTTTTTTGCTCTTCTGACTGGATAATTTTAAATTATCTGTCTTTGAACTTGCTGATACTTTCTTCAGTTTTATCAAGTCTGCTGTTGAAGCTGTCTCTTTGATTTTTCAGTCCAGTTATTGTATGGTTTCTATCTCTTTATTGACAGTCTCATTTTGTTCATGGGTCTTTTTTCTGATTTTGTTTAGTTGTAGGTCACTGAAACAATCATGGCTCACTGCAGACTCAACCTACTGGGCTCCAGTGATCCTCCCACCTTAGTCTCCCAAGTAGCCGAGACTACAGATGTGTGCCACAACATGTGTGCCACAACATTCAGCTAATTATGATTATTATTATTTTTCTTGTAGAGATGAGGCCTCACTGTGTTTCCAAGTCTGGTCTCAAACTCTTGGCCTTAAGAAATTCTCATGTCTCAGCCTCCCAAAGGGCTAGGATTACAGGCATGAGCCACAACAGCTAGCCTCACTGAGCTTCTTTAAGTATTTTGAATTCTTTCTCATGCAAACCAAAGTTCTTCATTTCTTTACAGTCTGTTACTGGAGGTTTATTTTTCCCTTTGGTGGTGCATCTTTTCTTGATTCTTGGTGGTTCCAGTAGCTTTGCATTTCCATCTACACATTTAAAGAATCAGTCACTTCTTCCAGTCTTTATCAGCTTGTTTCAGCGGAGAAATCTTTGACCAGTCAGCCTAGCTGGAAGCTTCTCAAATATTTTCTGTGGCTATACACATTCCACTCCTTTCCTATTCTTGGTGGACACATTTCAGGGTTGTGCCTCTTCTCCCAATCTCAACATGTTGTGCTGGCCACAGTAAGTCATCTTCCTGAAAGGAATGCACTGGAATGGTGACAGGCTGGGTGCAAGTTTCACTTTCCCTTCCTCCTGAAGGGTAAGACTCAGGATTGTAAACTTTCTCTTTATGTCACAGTGCCATACAGATTTGAAAGCTTCTTGCCCCATTTCCCTAGTGCAGCTCCACTTTTCTCACTTCTTCCTGAATACAAAATCTAAAATATTTGCATCTTCTTTCCATCCCACAGTGCTATACTGGCTGCTGAGAGACCCAGCACCTTTCTTTGGTGCTAGCTTCCCCCAGGCATTCAATTACTGGTTCCCTGACTGCTTGGAGTTGAGGTAAAACAAAATTAGGATTATTGGGGAGAACCCCAAAGCCTGGGAATATCAGATGGACTCTTCCCTCAGTCCTTCTCCCAAGGGAGAAATGATGAACCTAATGAATTTCTTTTGTCACTGAGCCAGAGTGGCTTGTGGGAGAGGTTGACACAGATAAACTAAAATTATTCCTTTCATCCATTTCAGAAAGATTTTTCTAAGTTTTTCACCTTTCAAGGCTGTTTCAAGTTCTTAATTGGATTTTACAGGTTTTATAAAGGTATTTTGGCCCAAATAGCATTGTTTTATCAGTGTTTGTGTGTGGAGATGAGGACTAAGACTTCCTACTCTGCCATCTTGCTGATATCACTCTTCAGCAAACATTTTTATTTATAATGATTTTTTATATTAGCTAGAAATTTACCAATTCTTTAATATATCTGTTTTAAAAGATTTTTTTGTCAATTTTTCTACTGAGTTTTTTTATCAAGTTGTATAAGTTCAATCTTGGATCATTGATTCTAGACTTCAGGTGTTATGTAATTTAGTAATTGAGATTTTGATTTATTTTCACATCAAAATTTAGAATAAATATGTAGTCAAGTATGGAAATCTTTTAGCATATGGCTTCTGGGCAATAGTTTTTTTGACTTTATATGCAGAAAGGAAATTGGGCTCTTTGATTTTTAAATGAACCCTGAAATTGAACATTAAAGTATAAAAGAAATCCTAATAGGCTACATTATTCTTCTTACTTTCTTCATTAGCGTAACATTTAATAATAGTAATTCAATAAATATCTGATTCAATACAATTTGAACACTATATCATGAACTGTATTTAGAAATTCCCAATAACACTTTTACTAAACAATCTACAGTCATTTTTCAAAACATCAACTCTTTTTTACAAATTTTGTCTCACGTCATACATACAGTCCTTTTCAAAATAGGGTTAGCAAAAAGGAGTTGGTTGCTTTTTTATGCGAAGTTTGAATGCAGTCATCTCTGAGACTGGCCTGACTGCTTGATAACTTTCTGTATGTAATTTTCTGAGTCACCCATGTTAAGCTTTAAACTACTTAAGTTTTTTTTCTGAGCCTGAGAGGAAGAGAAGACATCTGGTCACCAGCCTTTGCATAATTAGCCTTTATAGTAGAATATTAGAAGACTGTGCCTTTGCCTTCTGCTTATGTTGAACCATTAAAATCCAATTTTATATCTCCTTACCACGAAATGTATAAGAACAAATTCTTCTTGCCATGGTGGCTTGATATATGTAATAGGGGAGAAACATTGTTAAGAAATAGGAAAAATCTGACTACAAGAGAGTTTTATAACTTATCATAAATCCCACAGCAAGGCATATATTGTTCATCTGTCAAAAGCTCAGATTTAAATATAATGGAATCTCCAAATAAAAAGAAATGTAAAGAAAATTGGATTTGCAATGTCTTAATATTTATATAAGGAATAGGAGATGTAAACATTGTCATTTCTAAGTCCCCCTACTATACAACCACAAGAAAGATTTATTCAACAATTCTCTTTTTTTATGGATGACTGACATTCAGAGTTAGGAATTATCAAGAAAAGAATTTATGCAAAAAATCGGGTCATCTGGCATTTGCAAGAATTGCAAGCAGAAACAAACTTCAGAGTACCAAATATTTAAAAACAGCATTAGCCAGACTAATTGAGCCAGATTGATACTTAAACAAATACCGAAAATTAGAATGGAACAAAAATGTATTTCAGTGAAGTGCTGTTCCAGGTGTAATGCAGTTACTCCTGTGGCGGCCCATAAAATATTTGATAATAGAATCTGTTTGGCAGAAGGTTCGCTTAGAGAGGAAATATACTCTAATAAGCTTGCTCTAGTCAGTTGGAATCCCTGGGAAACAGACTGTAAAATAGAGATTAGCATTCAGGAGTTCTATTCGAAGTGTTCTTAAGATCAATGTCTGTGAATAAAAGAAAGGAAGAAAAGACAGGGCAGAGGATGAAGTGAAGCAGTAAGAACATTTTATGGAATACCTCAGCCAACCCTATGAATAACTCGATTTGGAATAACTTTTCAAAAATCTTTACAAAATGTGTTTCATTTATGTTATTTATAAGAAATGTGTCAGACACAATTTGTATTCCTTCTAAGATTCAATCAGCCCCATTCACCTGAAATGCCCAAAGCCAACTGCAAATGCTTCATTTCCTCCTATAATCAGTTTATTCTTCCTGTCATGCTGAGAAGCGGCATCAGAAAACCATTCATTGTAATAGATTCCTTTTTTTCCCAGACCCTTAAATCTTTATTAGCGGTCAGTAATTTTATGAATGGGAAAAACAAATTTCAGGGTTTAAATGATTTTTCCAAAATAGAATTTCTATGGAACTATATCTGTTTGACTTCAGTAACTTGTTATCTCCTTGATATATTCTTCACTGATATCATAAGTTATTGCTAGTATTATATGACAGACCATTTTTCTTTTTTGTATTAAACTCCAGAGGCCTACAAGGAATGATGCCACTTCTAAAAAGATCATCAAATAAATTAACTCGAGATAGAGTATTTTCATTTACAGAGGGAAAAATTTTTCTCTTTTAGTTTCAGATTCCACATAAAATTTAAACAGTGATGTCACAATTTTAAAAATAAAAAGATATAAATGAAAAGCAGTAAATATTCTAAATTTTTCTAAAGAAATGGCTCAAGAATGCCAAATGCATTGAAGTAAGACTTAAAGCTGCACTCACCTGATTCTCTTTGTAAAATAGTAATAATCATGTGGATTAACTCCTAGAATAATGCATTTTTAAGAATCATAAGCTGAATAATTTTAACAAAAAAGAATAGGGTTGAAGAATAAGTACATCACACATTTTAAAGACAAGCAGAGATTTTTGGAAAATATCTACTCATTTACATTTTTCATTGTTTATATTGGGTGTAGTAGTTATCTAGTCCCCAAAAATGACATAAACAATAGCAATTATTAACTCACAGTGGGTAACTCTATGGAAATTTGGGGATAGTTTAAGTGGATTGTTCTACTTCAAAGTCTCTCACATTATTTCAGTTAAGGTGTAAGCCATGGCTACAGTCATCTAATGCTTTGACTTGGACTGGAAGATCTACTTCTAATAGGGCTCACTTACATGGCTGTGACAAAATGCCTCCATCTCTTATGACTTGGCGGCTAGCTTCTTCTAGTGTAAAAGATTAAAAGAGAGAGCTACATAGAAGCTTCATATCTTTTATCAGTCAGCTTCTGATGGCACACTCCAATACCATTTCATATTGATTATACGAGTTGTCCCTATTTTATATGAGAAGACTATAGATGGGTAAAAATAGCAGGAAATAGTGACCATGGAGTAATTTTTTAGAGAATAGCTACTGCAAAGATTTGTAAAATAAAATATTTCCTTACTTTAAGTCACAGTCTAACTTATTTATAAAACAATGTACAGCTTTTAGAATCAGAAGACTTCAGTGTGAAAACTAACTTTTTCATCAGAAGGAAATTATTTAATCTTTAGGTTTAATGTTCTCATCAGAAAAATGGAAGTTGAAATATTTGCCCTTCTTTTTCTGAGTTGATAATGGTCCTATTAACCAAGATTGAGGATAAATGTCACAGATTAAAATGTTTGTTCCGTTATATTCTCTAGAATACTATTAGCACTATTAATCCTTAAGTAAAACTTTCATGGCAGACACACTGTTGTTTTCTTATTGCACAGAGGATTCAATGCAAAACAGCAAATTTATAATTTTAATAACTAACATGGGAAAATATGCTGCTTTTGATATTCAGGATTTTTTATTCATACATAAAAAATTGTATAAATGTATGGGGTACATGTGATATTTTGATACATGCATACAATGTGTAATGATCAAATTAAGGTATTTAGAATATCCATCACCTCAAACATTTATCAATTATTCATATTGGGAACATTTCAAGTCTTCTAGCTATTTTAAAATATGCTATAAATTATTATTAACTATCATTATTAACTGATAATAACTATATTATTATCTTATTCATTTAATCTAACTGTATATTTGTATTCATTAACAAATGTCTCTTCATCCCCCCTTTTACTCTTCCCTGACTCTGGTAACTATCATTTTACTTTCTAACTCCATGAGATCAAATCTTTAAGTTCCACCAGATGAATGAGAATGTGCAATATTTGTCTTTCTGTGTCTGGCTTATTTCACTTAATGAACTCCAGTTCCATTCATGTTGCTGCAAATAACAAGATTTTATTTTATTTGTGGCTGAATAATACTCCACTTGCATATACACCACATTTTCTTTATCCATTCACCCACTGATGACACTTAGGTTGATACCATATCTTGGCTCTTATGAATAGTGCTACAATAAACATTTAATATATCAATTTCCTTTCCTTTGGATAAATACCCAGTGGTGAAATTCCTGGAGTGTATGGTAGTTCTATTTTAAGGTTTTTGAGGAATCTCCATATTGTTTTTCACAATGGCTGTACTCATTTACATTTCCATCAACAACAGTGTGTAACAGTTCCTTTATCTCCACGTCCTTACTAGTGTTGATTTTTTTTTTCTTTTTAATGATAACAATTCTAATTGGGGTGAGATGATGTTTTATTGTGGTTTTGACTTGCATTTCTCTGATGATTAGCAGTGTGGAGCATTATTTTTCATACACCTGTTGGCCATCCATATGTCTTCTTCTGGAAAATGTGTATTCAGATCCTTTGCCCACTTTTTAATGAGGTTATTTGTTTTTTGCTGTTGAGTTTTTTGAGTTCTTTGTGTATTCTGAATATTAGTCCCTTTTGGATAAATAGTTTGCAAATATTTTCATGCATTCCTCAGGTGGTTTCTTCACTCTATTAATTGTTCCCTTTGCTCTGCAGAAGCGTTGTAGTTTAACATAGGCCCATTTGTCCATTTTATTTTTATTGCCTGTATTTTTGAAGCTTTAGCCATAAAACCTTCACCTAGATCAACACCCTGAAGTGTTTCCCTTACATTTTCTTCTAATAGTTTTATGTTTTTATGATTTATCCTTAATTATTTAGTCCATTTTGAATTGATTTTTGTATAGGTGAGAAATATGTGTCTCATTTCATTCTTCTGCATATGGATATCCAGTTTTCCAAGCATCATTTATTAAAGAAGAGGTCCTTTCTCCAGTATATGCTCTTGATGCTTTTGTCAAAATCACCTGGCTGCAAATATGTAGATTTATTTCTGTGTTCCGTATCCTGTTCCACTGGTCTATGAGTCTGTTTTTATACTAACACCATGATATTTGTAGTATTATAGCTTCATAGTATATTTTAAGGTCAGGTAGTATGATACTTCCCTGCTTTTTTCCAAAATGCTGCAGCCCTCTGGATGAACATTGTGGTATGTCAGCAGGGATCCAGGAATATAGGGATGTAGGGACTATTCAGCCTTTAGGAAAAATGTAGCCTAGCAGGGGCTGGGCTCTCAAAATGGTGCTTTGCTTTGATTGCTTGGGTTCAGGGGGTGCGTGGGACCCAGTGGGAACTCCTTCTCTGGAACAATTATGTGGACTCCTGGCAGCTCCCAGTACTGGTCTCAGAGCCCTCGAGGGGCAAGGGGTCTTCCAGTGCCTAGAATTGCAGGGGTTCATAGTGGGTATATAGACCACTGGGAATCTCTTGCTTACCTTTTCCCTGCAATGGGAATTTCTTTTGTCATCTGATCCTGATCAGGCCAGCTGCTTTGTGTCCCTATTCTCCCATCTCTCGGATGTTTTCTGTTATTTCCCTGCTGAATTCCACTGCTCTCTCTTAGATGCTCTGTTCCACTTGTGATTATCTACTCACTGCTTTGGTTCTTCTTTGTGGAGGATGCGAATACCAGGCACCTCTAGTCAGTCATCTTGAAGCCCTCACCTGGCCTCGCCTCAACTGCTGTTTTTTAAGATCCACAGTTTCATCTGTTTTTTTCTTCATCCTACTGGACTTCTTATATTTTTGGTACATCTGATTTTTTATCCCAAATAAAAATCTGTTACTGAATTTGAACATATATTTTGTATGGGATCTGATTAATACATTAGCATCCATAGGCACAACGTCTATTTACTTTTGCTTGAGCCAGTAGTAAATGGCATATCATTATATAATTTACTAAAATATATTTATACTTTGTGGCATGAAAAATTAGTAAAGTGTAAAAAGAAAAAGAAATAGACATGAAGAATTTACATTATTTGGGCCAGGCATGTTGGCTCATGCCTGTAATTCCAGCACTTTGGGAGGCCAAGGCAGGCAGATCACTTGAGGTCAGGAGTTGGAGATCAGACTGGCCAGCATGGTGAAATCCCATCTCTACTAAAAATACAAAAATTAGCTAGGTGTGGTGTCACTTGCATGTAGTCCCAGTTATGCAAGAGACTGAGGCACGAGAATCTCTTGAACTCAGGAGGTGGAGGCTGCGGTGAGCTGAGATCGCCCCAATACACTCCAGTTGGGGCGGCAGAGTGAGACTCTGTCTCAAAAAAAAAAAAAAAAAAAAAAAAGAATTTACATGATTTGGACAATTATCCTGCTATTTCCGCCAGGACTCCCTAAGTTAGTACCCATTATATTGTTGATGATGCAATTTAAAATATTTCATTATCACTATAAGTTAACTAATCTATGCCCCAGGGAAACGTATTTAACATTTACTTACTATTTGAAGGCCTCTAGAAAGAAATACAACCTGAAGATATCTCTACATTAAGCATCAAAGGGGTCATTGATCAACAAAAATAATACCCTGAATTTTTTTTTTTTTGGTGAAATGAATGATATTTAAGAAAATGTGATTGGAAAGAATGTGTAATCCTTAGGACCTGTGCCTAGTTTCCTCTACTTGAAATGTTCACCATTGCTAATTTTCTCATCTCATTCAAATTGTTGTTCTAAGATTATTTTCTCATTATAAAAGACTTTGACCACCCTATTTTAAATTCTACTACGAATTCTCCCTAGCAATCTGAGTCCTCCTTACCCGGTTCTCTTTTTTTCTAACATACTTTTTAGTTTATTATGTTTATTGTCTGACTCTTTCCTGTAAGCTTTACAAGTGTATACATTTTTTTCTCCTTTTTAATGCTGATCCCCAGTTTCTAAAACACTGCCACTCAGTGATTGGTTGGGAAGCATTTTTGGATCAATAAATGAGAAAGTACAACTTCCCTTTCTTCTCACTTTACTATTACAGTTTTTTATACCTAAAGCTTTGTGTGTGTGTGTGTGTGTGTGTGTGTGTGTGTGTGTAATGTATCTATAATTTGTGGAGGTTTTCCATTCTTCCACTTAAAGTTGTCTTTTATTATTACGTTCATGATAAATTTTCCTGTTTTACAAACATGCCTCAAGGTAATAGACAGTAATTGAACTTAGTATCTTTTATCTCATAAAACAGCAATTTTCAAACCTCAATGTGGTAAGAAAACATAGAGGAGTCTGCTAAAATTGCAGCATTTCATGTCATATCCTCAAAATATCAATTCAGTAAGTCTGGGGAGGGGCCCAGAAGTCAGCAGAATAAACAAACATTCCAGATAATTTAGGTAAAGGTAGTTATCTGATAACAGTTTGAGAAATACTGTGGGCTGCCCACAAATTGATAATAGCAAACCCTGACTCTGAAAGATTAACTGTTCGACTGATTTTTAGGTAATAAAAATGTAAAGAATTTTCAGCCTGTTTAACATGGATGGATTAAAATAGTAAAAGATAAATCATTTCTTTGTTTTCTGGTGCATTTATTGATTTTTCCTATTAATTTATGTTAAATAACCATTCAATAATTTAACAAATAATCTGTAGGTTTGCTAGAAATGTTTCTCTATCTTGGCTGATTTTCATTGATAAGTAAAATTTAAGTTCTACTTTCAGAAGTAAACCATGCAATTACCCCCAAATGGTGTTGTTTAGACATGGTAATTAAAATGCAGTCATTCATTTTCCAGAGATTTCCAATGATTCATAAATTCAATCTAAACATAATCCTGTCAGGGTTGCTTTAGCTACATTACCAATTCAGACTCTCATCTCAATTTAAGTAACTGTTTATGAAGTTAGTATGTTCTATTTTTTAGGCTAAATTTCCTTTTATTTGCAGTAGTAATTATTGTAACCAATCTCAACAGCAAATTGCAAATGAATCTCTCCACTGCTAAAGACAGTTTGTTCTTAGTATAAACAGAATCTATATATGTGTCCCAAATTCATTCATCTGCACTAAAATTTTGAATTAGCAAAAAACAGATAAAATAAATAAAAGCAAATTAATGTGGTACAGGTAATATATGAAACAAACTACTTTTTAAAACAAATTTAAATATAGAGTCTCACTTTGTCACGAGGCTAGAGTGCAGTGGTATGATCTCAGTTCACTGAAGCCTTGACCTCTTGGGCTCAAGTGATCCTCCTACCTCAGCCCCCCACGTAGCTGGGACTGCAGGTGTGTACCACCACAGCAGGCTAATTTTTTTGTACTTTTTGTAAAGATGGAGTTTTGCCATGTCACCCCAGCTGGTACTTTCCATTTTTATATTAAGTTTGCTATTATTTATTTCTTCACTATTTCTTTAATACAGGTTTTTAAATCTTGAGCACTATCGAATTAATAAAACTTAAAGGTAAGAAGTAAAGGATTTATTTTCAAAATGATGTAGAAAATGGGTGTGAATTGACTTCCTTCTCTCTATAATAAAGGAGATGTTTTCTACAGAGAAAAAAAGAACTGAAGTAATTCTAAGACTAAAGACAGAAGAAAGTCTTCTTTTTCAATTGAAATATAGTTGCAAATATATTTGGAATATTCAGATTATCCCAATAAATATCCCACAAAACTCTGTATTTAGACCCAGCCTAAAATAAATTATTCTGAGGTTTCAATTATTTTAGGGTTGGTTCCTCTATTGCTATCAAAGGAAATTCAATTCTACAAGAATTTATTGAGTATTCCGTATAGAAAACATGTGCCAATTGCTGGCAGGAAAGAATAACCATGCAGGAGGGAAAAGGCCCTAAAATAAAAGTGTTTCTCAAACTAAGTGATGGAGCTAGAATTAAAAATGATTTTTCAGACTGATGCTTCCAAAGAGATAATTATATTTATATAAAGTTTCAAGAGACCATTAATTCCACCTTTATAGTAGCTAACTCATCAGTGACATAAAAACATGAAGTCATCATTATACTACTAATTTCAACCCTTACTATTTGTCAAGTTTTGTGTTAAGGACTTGAGACATGGAAACTTAGATGTTTCCAGTATTTGTTTGAGCTACATTCCCTTTTCATATTTCTCCTGTCCTGGAGGGGCTGAAAATCTTGAAATCAAATTGCTCCAATGGGAAGTTTTTGCAAGGGATTTGGAAGGCAAAAGAAAAACAAAAACTGTCCTTCTCCTCCTGAAACCTATGGTATAGGTGGTAGAGCTTGGTAGATCCATAGTTTTGCAGAGGTCTCAGTAGTTTCGTGGAAATTACTCCTCTTGGAGCTGCAGCAACCTCCAACAGTTGGTGCTCCCTTATCTGGAAAGCTTGAGTAAAACCTGAGAGCCGGGGATGACTTTCCCTGAACTTTGCTTCTCTATCCCTTACAACAGTTTGTAAGCACTTAATTCCTTGTGCAAACTTTCTTCCTTCATAAATCCTGAAAGATTTATTTTCCAAACCCTACCTTGAGACTGATGCTTATAAACATTTCTTTGTCCCCAGTGTTTAGGCATATTTAGGCTATGTTCAGAATTAATCATCTTTTCTTTTCCTCTGGAGAATCTACAACACCAGGGTTATGTCTAAACCAAAAAAAAAGTAATAAAAATATACTTAAATTTTGACAGATAAGTATGAAATAATTGACACAAAATGGCCCTTTATGTAGATAAAGGTTCCTTAAAAACTGCTCTGAGTCAATATAAAGAATGGAATTCAAATTGACACCTTCATATTTAAGCAAGCAAATAACCAGATTTGCTTTTATTTGAGCAGTTTATATAATTTTTTTAAAAAGCTTAAAATAAAACATTTCTAAAGATAATATGAAAAATACATTTTTATTTTAGGTTTAATAAATATACTTATTTTTCATACTAAGTATACAGAGTTTGGCTGGCCTTTAGACATTATATCCATTTATGTGCTGTACCAACAAATACTCTGATGATGTCACTGTAAATTATATCTGAGTAAAGATGACAGAAGAGAATCATAGATTGTAGCATATGCATGTATCCTCAAGCAGAATTTGTTATTAGATTTGATAGAGAAGCAAGCTAAACTTTAATCCCTACAATGTTCTTTGGATGGTCTTGCTTTTGTTTATTTATTCTAGCATGAAAGTGTAAAATATTGTCTATATCCTTAAGGATCTCAAGCTTATTTTCAAAATCCTCATTTTGTTATTCTATAGCCTGACTCAATTCAGCTCAAAGAAACACATTCCCTTAGATGTTATAATGGTTAGTGTACAAATTATTTGACAACTTGGTCATACAGCTGTAGTAACATAGATACGCTCTCTTTCAGTACATATCCAGGATGTATAGCTCCATCAAAAAAAGAAATGGCAGGAATATAAGAACATGTGTAGTAAATAGGGCAGTTTAGCAAAGCATTTAATGATAATTTTGCTAGAGATTGCAGTAGAAGGAACAAAAATTTCACGTATCATGCCTGCAATAATCTTTCTTGTAAACATTTACAATGAGGCGATTAAAGGACAATTTGGTCTTTATGCCTGCCATTTCACCATTTAAGGCTTTGTACACTAACTGTTCAGCAGCAAATGATTATGGTTTAGAAGACAACAACATTTTAATGTATTGTAATGTATTTTTAAGAAACGCAGAATGTAATTTATCTATGGTAAATGTGATAATTTGAGAGTATTTGTTATCTAGAAAATCAGATTACAACCACTAATTTGAAGTACACAAGACAACTCAAATTTTGGATTTTTAATGTAAATGATCTTTATATGTTAGGCACTATATTTATAACTGTATTTAATATTCAAAAATTCAAAAAACAAGTTCAATTTCTGAGTTAAATGTATGATTTGCAATCATTTTTTGAAGCAAGAGATAATTTACATATATAACACAAAAGGACATATTTAAAAGTGTATTTGTTGTAATTTCTAAATCATTCACTATTTATATGAGCTATGGGATATAAGTTACAATACCTGGCTAAATCTACTGAATTTTCAAGCTTAAAGTAGTCTTCATTTGTAGTGAATGCCTTTTTCTCTAATTAAACAGCGAAATTCAGAGTCAAATCTTTGAAGTGTGTGTCCATATGTAATACACTCAGAGATTATCAGGCAAGCCACTTACTGTAGATGAAAGCCTAAGGGAGGATACTTAAACACAGTGCTCAGTTGGAACAGAAGCTGGAAAAAGGGATAGAGACCTGTAAGTTCCCCATAGTTGAGGAGGTGGTCCAAATTAATACGGTGGGGGTTGGAATTTTCCTCTGGAAAATTAATATAGGAAATATGTGGGAAAAGTCAGAGGTTTGGTGCATCAGTGTTTAGAATAAAGAGATAATCTAGGCTAGGCACAGTGGTGTAATCCCAGCACTTTGGGAGGCCGAGGTGGGAGGATCCTTGAGCTCAGGAGTTCCAGACCAGCCTGAACAACATACTGAGAGCTCATCTCTACTAAAAAGCAAAAAAAAGTAGCCAGGCACCGTGGCATTTGCCTGTAGTGCCAGCTACATGGGAGGACTCTTTGAGCCCAGGAAGCAGAGGTTGCAGCGTGAGCTGTGATAGCATCACTGCACTTTAGCCAGGCAACAGAGCAAGATCCTGTTTCAAAAAATAAAAAAAGGTAACATAGCTGCCCCAGATTTCAGATCCAAGGTAGGTATTATGCTATACCAGACGAAGGCTTTTTTTTTTTTTTTTCCTTTTTTAGACACAGACCCATGTATTTCATTGAGAACAGAGGGAAAAAATGCAGGTACACCATTTACAATGGAAAAACAAGTGAAGCCCCCTTGGCTTAGAACTACTTTCTCTGAAAAGATTTGATAAATGCATCTTCTAGGAGCTGGTATTTGAAGAACCGTATTTTGGTTTATTGGTCTTAATAAGTATCTCTGATGTGGCACCTCGTATCTTTCTCCAGAAAAAGTTCTTTCTGAAACACAAAAAATAAATAAATGGTTATAGGTTATCTCTTTAAAATGCAAGAGTTTTATGAAGCTTTACTGTATTTTGTAGTACTTGTTTTCAGTTTTTGAACTCTGTGCTAGTGTATCTTATCCTCTTCTGATATATTCTTTTCTCTTTCTTTCCAAGTTCTTTTCTGGAGTCTGTTTTCTATAGAACAGTATGTCCTTCTGAAAATGGTAGTGGCCAGGTCTCTTACCTGGATTGCAATGTTGGAGAGATTATAACACTTTTTGTCCTTGAGTTAGCTTTATATATAACTCTGTTCCCTCTGGAAGTTTAAAATTATCCTCCAAAAAAAATAAGCTTTCAATTCTTTTAGTATTTCTTTCTTTGTATCCAAATTGACTCAAAGATTTCCCACCAAAAATTTATTCTAGAACCCTTTTATTGTTCACTTAAGCCTACACACTCCTTCAGAGTAAAATTTTTGACCTGAGTTCTCCAAAAGCTGTCATTATTCTTTTATTATCTACTCATAATCTAGAATCACACCATGGAGTCCATTAATTTTTGAGATATTTTGGAATTTATTTCTCAACTTGTTGCTCACTCAGATAAATTCTCCTTATTCTTAGGAGGGTTTCCAAGGAAAAACAAATAATAAATAAAATATCTCAGAAAATTTAAGAAAATCAGGGCCAGCCTTTGGTGCTTAGAATCATATTTTATGCCTATCACATATTTCATCATTTTTTTTGAGACAGAGTCTCACTCTTGTTGCCCTCATCATGTATTTTTAATTAAAATAATTAGATTTAGACATGTATGGGTATTTGAGTTCTCTTGCTACACATTGTCTTAAATGGTCAACTTTTTCCAACATCTATGTGTTGTTTAGATATTTCCATTCTAAGATTATTATTCAATTCTTTGGTAGTCTTGTTTTTCTTCTGCTGAGTAGTGTACCTCATTTCACTTACATTGGCCTTCAATAGTGTCTTTTGGGCTGTTTTTCTTGTTGGCCAATGGATGTCACAGAGTGAGTTCTTCCTAAAGGACCACAACTGGCAAGTAAGTCGCTTTTTTCAGATGAAATCTGTTTTAATTGACCTTTGAGGCTTTATCTGAATCACAAAAATGCTGGATTTTCATCTCCATGGTGGATTCTAACTCTAACTTCATAGGTTGTGCAGTTGTCCTGGTGGCCCCATATGAAACCAGATCCTCAGAGTGTGAACAAGTCATAAGATAACGAAGTTAAAATCCGGGGCAGGGACATGGCTGAGACTATAGAAGCCAATACTGATGCAGGATTTTTTGCTCCTTAGCTCAGTTAAATTTGGGTTCTTGTCTCATGACCAGGGAGAATTAGGCACTCAGGCACATTGAAGGGTGAGGAGGGTGGAATTTATTAAGTGAAAGGAAAACTCTCAGCAAAGAGAGGGGGTCCTGTAAGCAGGTTTTCACCTCACCAATTGAATATTAGGGCAACCATATAGGAGCTGAAGAGACCAGGCTCCTCCCTTGCATATGGTGCAAATTCCTGGTGGCTCCACCCCATTCCCCCAGTGGATGTGGGCCTCCAGTTCTCTGCAGGCATGCCCGGGCAGGTCCCCTGTGCAGGTTCCCTTATCTGCACAAATCTTCTGGCATAAGCACTTGTGGGACAGGTTGGAGATTCTCCGAGGACCCTTCTCTGTCTGCCTAGGCATTTGGCTGTCTTCGGCCTCTATCAGTAGGGCGTGGCCACTGTAGCAAGTGTGGCAAAGGGCTGGCCTGAAGCCTGGGTCCTGACTTTCTTCCTTATACTCAGCTATAAGTGCTCAAAGAGATCTCACCAGAAACACAATATATATATCAATATGGAATAACACAAAATGTTCCAATAATACAAAAGGAGATTGGAAGAGGAAATAAACTAATTTTTTTTTTAAAAAAGAGGGAACAAGTATAAAACAAGGAATAACATGGTAGACCTAAATCCAAACATGTCAATAACTACTTTGAATGCAAACTGTCTAAAAATGCTAATTAAAAAAGAGATGCTGTCAGATGAGATTAAAAGTAAGACCCAACTATATACTGTTTATAAGAAACTCACTTCATATGTAATGTAATAAGTAGGCTACAAGAAGAATGGGGAAAATATGCTATGCAAATACTAATTAAAAAGCTGTAGTGGCTTTATTAATATCAGACAGATTAGACTTCAGAAAAAAGAAAATTACCAAGTATGAAGAGGCATATTACACTGTGAAAAAGGAGCTGTTCACCAGGAAGGTATAGCAATCCAAAATGAGTATGTACACTTGTACACACACACACACACACACACACACACACAGAAATGAAAGCAGCAATATAATCCAAATTTTAGAGAGTTCAGTGCTCCTTTCTCAGAACTAACAGACAGAAAGTCAGCAAGGTCATAGAACTAAAACCACCATCACTCAACTGGATCTAACCGACATTTATAGGTGCACTACATCCACCAACAGCAAACTGTTCTCTTTAAGTGCACCTGAAGTACGCACCAAGGTAGACCATGTCATAGGTCATAACACAGCCATGACAAATTCAAAATAATTGAAATCATGGACAGTATGTTCTCTGACCATAATGGAAATAAACTAGAAAAAAACAATGGAATAACTCCAGATACTTGAAAATTTAACAACATGCTTCTATGTCAAACATTGATCAAATATAAATTCTCAAGGGAAATTTAAAATACTTCGAACTGCAAAAAAATGAAAATATGGCATAGCAAATTTTGTGGGATATAGTGAAAATAGTGACTAGAGGATATGTATTATATTAAAATGCTCATAAAAGAAAAATATATATCCAGTCTAAAATTTGAGCTTTCACTTTAAGAAAAGCAGAGCAAAATAAAACCCAGAGAAAGGTGAGAGAAGGAAATAAGGACAAAAATGAATAAAATTAGAAAAAGGAAGACAATTGAGAAAATCAGCAAAACTAAAAGATGATCCTTTTAAAAGAACAGCAAAATTGATAAACCTCTAGCAAAATTGACAAAGGTAAAAAGAGAATACAAATTGCCAATATCGGGAATAAAACCAGGATTTCATTACAGATTCTGTGGCCACTAAAAGGATAAAAAGAAATATTATGAAAAACTATACACATAAATGCAACTACCTACACGAAATGGATTAATTCCTTGAAAACCGCACACTACCAAGATTCAACTATATGAACTGAATTATCTGAATAGCCTTATAATTACTAAAGAAATTCAATCTATAATGAGGGAATGGGGTATTAGGTTAACATATTTTCAGAACTAAAAGGAAACATGAGAGGAAATCAAAGCTAGACATTGCCATTTAATAGCAAGACTTTTCCACCAATCTTTTTATTGCTATACAAAATTAGTAGAAAAATAACAGACCATAGAAATCTATATGTTTTTATATTGTGTGTCATAATTTTACTTATTTAAAAATTATTTTTGAAGAGCAGGTTTAATCATGAATATACTAAGGACCAAAGCAATTTAACATGAGTTTGTGAGATAAAATATGGGATGTCCAGTTCGATGTAAATTTCAGAGAAACAATAATATTTTTAGAATGAATATATTCTACGAGACATTTGTAACACACACCAAATAAATACACATACACCAAATCAAAAACTCAAGTAGAATCTGATAAAGAAGAAAGATTTTCCTAAAGTATTTCACCTAGAAATTTCAGGAAGTCCAAAATATATGAATGATCTATATGGGAAATGTTCTATTTTTAATAGATGATGTACAGAATAAAAAAAAAGCACTTCCAAAATACTAACTAGTCTTCTTAAGATTGATGATATTATAATCAATCATAAATCAGATGACTAAGAATAGATTATATTTAAATTCTGGGAAAAAGCACTACTAAACAATAAAAATCAAGAAGTATCCAAAAATAGTTATTCCTTGGCTGTAAATTACTCTACAGTATTTAGAAACAAACGACAATATCTGACATATTTCCAATGTCCTGATGTAGCAGAGATACAGTCAATGCAGGTTCTCACATATTTTAAATGACTCACAATAAATCAGCTCTTACAGTTTCTGGTTCTTTGTGGGCACTCTATTTTCTAACGTCTATATTAAAATGCAAGATCCTGTGACTCTTCTAACTTGTTTCTAGGAAAAACAATCAACAAGTCATGAACTCAGTTTCTAGTTAGATGGTGAACTCTCTGAATAAGTGAGTTTATGAATCACGGGCTCACTCTACTCACCTGTAAAATAAGTAGAATTAGGTTCATTCTGTGTTTCTTAAATAGTAAAGTGCCAGTGCAACTAAGAAATAATATTTCAGGATATGCCAAAAGCCATAGAATAAATATGTGGCATCTTGCTAAAATATAGAATGAATGGGCCAGCACAGTGGCTCATGCCAATAATCCCAGCACTTTGGGAGGCTGAGGCGGGTGGATCACGAGGTCAGGAGATAGAGACCACGATGAAACCCCGTCTCTACTAAAAATACAAAAAATTAGCTGGGCGTGGTGGCATGCGCCTGTGTTCCCAGCTACTCAGAAGGCTGAGGCAGGAGAATTGCTTGAACCCTGGAGGTGGAGGTTGCATTGAGCTGAGATCGCACCACTGCACTCCAGCCTGGGCAACAGAGTGAGACTCCATCTCAAAAAACAAACAAACAAACAACAACAACAACAATTATATATATATGTATATATATATATATATATATACACATACATAGAGAGAGAGAGAGAATACAGGATATTTAGTTGCACAAGGTCCTGGTGTGTCAATTTATAGAGATGTTAACATATCAAACGAAATATGATGAAATAAGAAAATGTCATTCAGTAAAAGCATTATTCAAGTGTTAGAATACCATGGGGCATGCTTGTTATGAAAGTGTAACCAGAGATGTCAGTTAAATAGTCTTCTAGAATAGTGAGTATTGTTGATTATACACAAAGTTTTTGTTTTGGCTAGTGGGGAGTTAAAGCTTGGGTATAAAGCTAAATGTTCTGGACACAAGAAAGTTAGCCTCACTCTGAGTGCTGTAACTAAATCACTTCCTTCTCTGATTCGCCCCAAGCAAAATCAAACATGTGCTGAATGTGATCATTACGTATCGATGTTAAGAACTGAAAAATTATTCAAACATGGTAACTGGTAACAAGTTTATAAATTACTAAAACTTTTATCTGGCTTGACTAGTCTGAAAAATCAATAGACTTACACAACAAAATGCAAAATAGACATGGTTTTTTAAATGTATAAGTATTAAGAGAAATTTCTCCCATAGCCCTTTTACACTCTGTCCTCAGAGATTCAGGATGCTAATTGATTCTTAGCATCGCCTTGTAGACACTCTATAAATTCCCCTCTGTTGGATGACTTGTTTCCTTGCTTTGCTAATTTACACAATCACAACATGCCAAACTTGTGAGATAACATTTGAAATTAAAAACAGCAACTTTAAGGACAGGAAAAGGTACTGTCACCAGTAAACTGAGACCTTTCCCCATTTTGTGTTGGTTGCACAGAAAGAGCATTCAATTGGAAAAGCAAGAAGGTTTTTATTCACTGGCCAGGGAAAGAAGAGGGTGAGCTCTTGTTCCAAATGCATCTTCTCTCTGAACAAGAGAAGGCAGGGGCGTTTAAAGACTAGGTGTAGGGGCAGGAGAGGAATGTCAGCATGTGCAGGGTGAAACTTCAGGCTTGCAGGTGCAATTCATAAACATTCGTCTTCATACATCACATACACAAAAAATGGCAGAGATTTTCTTTCAGAGGAGGGAATCTTAGCATTGTAATGATATATTAATGATCTGAGGGCAATGAGGGGTTGCCTGATCCAGTTTGTGCTAGTTTCATGGGGTCTTATCTTGCTTTGGTATGTGTTCAGGGGTCGAGAAGCTCTGGCACCATCCTGGGCTAACTGGTTTCTTTAAGCAACTGTGCCTACAAATAAATGGACTATAGAAAAAATAGTAAAGAAGAAACAAAAAAAAAAAAAAAGAAGGGGCTCTCAGTTATTTTATCAGGGCTGCCCTGGTAACTACCACTTTATTTATTTATTTATTTTTTTGAGACAAGAGTTTTGCTCTTGTTGACGAGGCTGGAGTGCAATGGCGTGATCTTGGCTCACTGCAAACTCTGCCTCCCGGGTTCAAGTAATTCTCCTGCCTCAGCCTCCCGAGTAGCTGGGATTACAGGTATGCGCCACCACACCCAGCTAATTTTGTATTTTTAGTAGAGATGGGGTTTCTCCATGTTGGTCAGGCTGGTCTCGAACTCCCGACTTCAGGTGATCCCCCCCCACACTTCGGCCTCCCAAAGTGCTGGGATTACAGGCATGAGCCACCATGCCCGGCTGGCAACTACCACTTTAACATGTTGGTAACGTAGAATCCATTGCCCACACGTGGTTACAAAGATAACACAGACATGTATCTTAATTTGAGCTCATGAATATTCAAATGCATGGTGGATCATTAAGAATCTATTAGTAATTCTTAAATTAGAAGTATTTACTATTATATAAGCATTCGCTCACGAGAGCATATTTTCCTTCGTAGGGAAGGAATTCTGGGAAATGTAAAAATGAAGTATTTTTGTGAGGGTTTAGAAAAATGTTCCTGAATATAGATCTAGTTCTCTTGGCAGTGGTTTGTAACTTGAATTTTGGTGTATGTCAGATAACAAATGTAATGGTTTGGCTGGTGCCATCTAGCTGGGTTCTGCTATTAAACCATGATTACCATTATTACCCTTTTTCTGAGCATTCAGACGCAATTTTCAACTTGCATCAAAATGTTCTTACAAATACAGTACAAGGATTTTCTGTTACAACTTGGAAACCGCCTTTGCAAAAATTATGACAGTGAGAGAAATTTAACATAACTGACTCCGTCTTGCATCTACCCTCACAGGCTGATTGTCCTGGCTCATTCCTGGGCATAGGCCAAGCACACCGAAAGGGGAATTTATAATTTAACTTTGAAGCAGGGATAATAACAGTCCCTCCCTAAAACTAATCCCCTCCTTGGTCAGGGACTGAAGCTGCCTTTGTAAAACTAGCAAACGGCTACAAGACTAGCAGGTGCCTGAATTCTGCTAAAACATGGGAATAGTTTCTATAGCCTTTTCTTGCTCAGAAGTCATGTGGCCAGAGGTTACGAGATTTGTGTCTTCCCCAATTGCTCCTATAGGTAACATCACTATTGTAGAACCTAAGATTGGTTTTTCGAGATGTATTTCATACTTTTGCATTCTGGCAACTGACTTATTCTACTCAGACATGTGACTCATGACTCAGCCAGTCCTATGGCCCCTATCCAGAAGTGAACTGAGTACAGGAGGATCATTTTTTATACCCCTGTGATTGCATCCCTAACCAATCAGCTTCACCCATTCCCTAGTTCCCTGCCCACCAAACTATCCCTGAAAATTCCTAACCTCCCAGCTTTTGAGGAGACTAATTTGAGTAATAACTCTTTCTTCCATGTGGCTGGCCTCAAGTTAAATAAACTCTGTCTTTACTGTAATACCATGGTCTTGGTCAACTGGTTTTTTCTGTGTAATGGGCAGGAAGAACCTGTTAGGCAATTTTAACTTTGATAGTCAATTAAGTGAGGAAATGACTTACTTTTCAGTCCTTACCTGGGATTTTTCCAATTGAGTAAAGGGTATTTGGTTCTATAATTAAAGTTAAAATGTGCTGGGCTAAAGAATGTCATCACCTTTCCAAATAGTCAGTCTTTGCTCATTATATGACATAGATTGAGTATGTCCATTAGTGCTCTGAAATTGTGAGCAAAATGCCGTGTAAATGGCCATCTTTTATGACATTCAAAATTTTATTGTCAAAATAGTTTATAAAGTGTTTTAAAAGAGTTCTTGAGAACCCTTCCAAAAGGCACTTACACCAAAATTTCCTTCTTTTGATATGGGGAAGCACTGAATGTGAAAACAACTTAAAAATACAAACCAAATTACTGGAGAGCCTCTCTATACTGGTGATAGCTCACTACAATGATTAAACACTTTAGTGACAGACCATTCTGTGAAAGTCACATATGCATAATGCTAAAAACCAAGTGGTTCCCAATTCTTTCAAGTCTTTATTAAATAGGTTAATTGGTTAAGTAACCAGATATTGTTTTTCAGTGGTGTAACAGAGGTTCTAGTTGTTTTATGAGATAGACAGTAACCTTCCTATTTATTCATTTTCTAATTTATTTTTTAAAGAAAATATTTGTTGAACAAGACATGATGCTAGGCCCCAAGTGTACAAGATTGAATAGATAGACTGTCTTTTTTCCTTGCTCAGCATATTACAAAAGACAAGTAATTGTTAAACAAGCAACGACTATCAAGTATTATAAGTGCCACAAAGGAAACGTTATGTTATTAGGATATTTTGCTGAGTCAGCTAATGGTGTCTAGGAGCGACAGGGAAATGAGGGAAATGATATTTCAGTTGAGACCTGAAGGGTATTGAACCAAGGGCTAGAGAGGAAAAGAATAATCCAGGCAGGTAGAGGGAAGAGTGGTGTTTTCATTATATCTTTTATTTGAAAAATCTGTTTATCCAATTGTATTTTGTACTTAGTAAAATAGAAGAAGTATAATTATTTTTCTAATAATCTCAAGAAGAATAATATTATGCCTGAGTAATGTCTTTAAGCAATTTCCAAATAAGATTTAGGGACATGGAGTTAGAGGAGAGCTACTTAATAACTAGAAGAAAGCATTACATTAATATATATCAGTATCCATGTTAAGAGAGACAGTGAAAATGGACCTTTAAAGAACTTACTAACTATAAACCGATGAACTTGATTTTAACTTAAGGGAAAAAATATAAGGCTGGGAAACATAGATTATTATGGAAGATACATACAATAGAAAACAACAAAGTAAAAAAAATAGATCTTTTAGGCATAAGTTTGCATCAGGGTGAATCGTAAAGGTACTCTTTTCTACACATTTTGAGCTGGGAACTTCAAAAAATAGGAGATTTGGAAAAGAAGAGGAGATCTGTTTTATAAAAAATCATTCAGTGACTTTGAGTTGTTGAGCTTTTTAAAAAGTATTCTTTTCTCTGCTTATTAATTTTAAACAAAGATCTATGTTGACCTAAAAGGAAGAGGCTGAGGCACAAAATATAATTTAAAGCGTTTCCTTGACCCAAAGTGAGGGCAGCTACCCAAAAATCTCAGACCCAAGTAACTTTGGGTATGAGCTCTGTTTGGCCTATGATACAAAAAAGAGGGACAGGCAGTGGGCTGCTACAAAGTTTTCGTTTGTCAGAAATTCACAGTGATTTATAGAAATAACATTAATTAGTGATTGGATATACATTATTGATCTATAGGGTATGGGTTATAGTGTCCAGTGTGGCATTGTTAGGTTAATGAGTAGCTACCTGTGACAATAACAGGCAGTTTCAGGAGATAAATACGTAGCTGAAGGGGGGAAGTAGGATATGATTGCTGTCTGATTTTAATGTCCCTCTGGTCCTGATTGTTTAAAAAAAATCACATTCCTCAGATAAAAGTTCTTTTCTAATTAGAACTAATGTAAAGACATAACCAAAGTAATACCTGAAATATAAAGATTTTATGTGTTTCGTTTACAATATAAAGGAATTCACGGAGCATTGAGATAAATTTTGTGTTTTGATGTGGAATGAAAAAGGGGATATCACATTTTATTTAAAGTCTTTACATATTTTATTCATATGGTTCTCTGATTCTCGTTCTTCTTTCTGATTAGAGAATAACAAACTAAATATTAAATATTTCTGTTCATCTTTGAATATTTTAAACCAAATTCACTCTGATTTGTTTCACCTATGCCGTTTTGCCTAAAGAAAACCAAGGGCAACTTTGGCTCTACTTGCAATTTATGGGTTCATTAAAAGAAATCGTTAAAATGTCTTGGATAATTTTGTTATAGGAAACAAGATGATCTAAAATTTCCTTAGGTATTTATTGCCTTGTCTACCACATCTTGAGACAGTTTTCAAAACAGAGAGATCTCAAAGTAATTCACTTTCAAACCATTTTTCCTCTTAGTCTCAAGTCTTTTCATCATGTGTATTAGTCTCTGTGTCATGATGGCAGGGTTGTCAGTGTTTTCTTTAACAAAGAGTACAGCATTATGTATGTTGGCCTTTGCCCATATATTTACCTGGAATGCAAATATACAATCTGAATCATTTTCATTAGACAGAACATGGGTAAACAGAAAGTAGCTATGGGGTAGTGGTACAATTTAACAGGAATAAATCAGTAAATCCGAGAACTAAAGAACGGTTCAACTTTCATGTGGCCTGGGTTCCTAACGTTCATGCACAGATGAATGACCCAAATAGCTACAGCACATGATAGAGCCATCATACAAAATGCATGTTCTTACAACTCTTGAAAATCTGGAACTTTACATCTTTATCAGAATTCTGTTGCTGAGGAGAGCAATTTTGTTTGTACTTATATCTTCAGACAGCATCCCTGTATAATATCAAATATATTATGATAGCAGAACTACATCTTTTAACTCTTTATATCCTTATCGCCTGGCTTAAAATAAGTACATAATATGCTTATGTTTATGATGGTACGATATACCTGTTGATTTAAATAATAGCTAGTTATGTGACATGTGTGGGGACTGTGAGGGAATTAACCCTGTTTCTTGATGCAACTCAGGTTATTTAAATCAACTCAGGTTATTGGAATCATTTTATCTAAGGAGCAGATTCTTCAATAAAATAAAAGAAATAACAGAATCCGCATGGTATTAATTTCTTCATGAATTACTTTAGAATTTTGTTTTGTATTTCTTCTAATGACTATGTTTAAAGGGTAAGAAATCAATCTGAGAAAGCCAAGAGTGTTGGGAAACACAGGCCTGGACTGCCTGATTTTGGCAACTTATCAATTACAAATGACATCTTCAGTGCCTTTGTCTCCCTCTCCTTTGCTGTTGTTCCCTTTGTAAAGGGAAGAATCAGTGGAACATAGAATAGGTCATAGTAATACAGTTTAGTGTTATTTTTCAGGCCACATATGAAGCCATAAACTTCTAAAACCTAATTCCTGTGACAAAGCTTGTAAAAAGAAGGTAAAATAGTGCATCATAAATCCAACCTTCTGCCACTGACTGAAGCAGAAGGAAATCTGGTACAATTTAATCTGCTTTAGTTACAAGGCCAAGAATGTAATCTTGTGAAAAACAAATCTATAATCAGAATTGAATTTCAGTGTTCTTAAAGAGTTTGTGATAGAAAATTATAGAGGAGCTTTTTCAAGAAGTCTTAATGTCCACTGTATTTATTTCTTTAAATGATTCAGTTGGGGGGTTTGAAAGTATCTCTGAGATATAATACATCTAAATTTTGATTATTTAAAATTTCTAATTGTAAAAGAAGTTATTGAAGATATAGCACCTAACTACAAATTTGAAAGTAATGTTTCTCCTAATCAGGCTCACTTTTTAGGTCTTTGCAATAACAAATGCTTTGAGAAGTTATGTATCAGTTTGTGCAGACATAATAGGAATTATCTTTATGGTTAAATCAGGATTGCCTGAAGCAGTTGCTCTTTTGGATTTGTTTCTTTGTTTTTTACCATTTTTGCTTCCTGACTGAAAATATTTTTAGTCAAAATATATGTTGTTTTCATGAAGGTGGTCAAAATAGAAGCTTAGAATTTAATGAATTCTCACCTTACATATATTTTACATCTTTCCTAGAACTGAACAAAGGGCTTTGCACCAAAGATTAGATTATTAAAAAAAAACAAAACAGAACAAATCAGAAACTAGTCAGGACAGGGTTGGATTGTAGTGTTGCTTGTGTGCTAGAAATTCCTTCACTGGTTTAGTACACTCAACACGAGTATGACTACATTTTCAGTGTTTGTCTGTTTTTTTTTTTTAGAGATTGGTTCTTACTTTGCCTCCCAGGCTAGAGTTCAGTGGTGTGATCATAGCTCTCTGTAGCCTCAAACTCCTGGGCTCAAGCAATCCTCCTGCCTCAGCCTCTCAAGTTGCTAGGACTACAGACAAGTGCCACTATGCCCAGCTATTTTTTTCTTTTCTTTTCTTTTCTTTTTTGTTTTTGTTTTTTTTTTTTTTTTTTTGAAACAAGGTCTTGCTATTTTGCCCATGCTGGTGTCAGACTACTGTCTCAAGAGATTCTCCCACCTTGGCCTCCCAAAGTGCAGGGATTAAGGGCACAAGCCACTGTGCCTTGCTTCTGTGCTGTTTAAATAAAATCAATATCATACTTGTGGCAGATTGTATTTTTCAAAAATGATTGTGCTGACATTTCTATTCTATATGCTATTCCAGAACCATATGCTATATGCTATTCCAGAACCTTGCAACACTTCTATCAAAAGGTGGAATTTATTTACCATATGCTATATGCTATTTACCATATGCTATTTATTTACCATATGCTATATGCTATCCATATGCTATATGCTATTCCAGAACCTTGCAACACTTCTATCAAAAGGTGGAATTTATTTACCCCCTCATTGAATTTGGTTGGTACTTTGTAACCCTTTCAGACATTACTCCTTTCACCTTCTGAGGCTCATGACCTCATGACTCTTCCACAATGCTTGCCCTTGGAACACAGCCACTCTATTGTGAGGAAGCCTATGTCACATGGAAGGCCATATGTGGATGTCCTGGCAGACAGCCCCAGTTAAGGTCTCAGCTGACATCCAGCCTCTACCACCATACATGTGAGTAAGTAAAGTTTCAGAAGATCCTACTGCCCAGCTTCTCATGGCACTAGCTGATGCCAAGAATAGTAGACATGAACTATCTCCACTGAACACTAACCAGATTACAGATTTGTGAGCAAAGTAAATGACTATTGTTTCAGGCCACTAAGTTTTGGGGTAGTTATTTTCATAGGTACAGGCAACTGGGTCATTGACAGAATGTAAATGGGGAGAGCAAAGAATCAGAAGAGAACAGGGAATAAGTATTAATAAGTGAAGTAACCATATTTCTCCTCACTGTTTTGAAGTTCTAGATTTAAATATCAAATATGAATATTTGATAGATTGTTCACTCTTATCCCCTAAATCTTAAAGTGAGAGAAGGGACTAATGCCCTCTGTCATACATGATACCAATTTCAGACCATTATCTCTTTGTTTTTGTGTAATACTCATTCCTCTTTGAGCCACAAACCATTTCTAATATCATCTTTTACTTCTGTTCATCATTAAACTGGCCCAATTTCCCCATAGAACTGATGTTTACCGTTTTTTTGGATAAACATAGAAATTGACTCTTCCAGTCTTAAAGCTTAAAACTTACATTAGTCTTATCTGAGTTCCTTTCTCAGGAAACTTTCAGCTCTCCCAAATAGTATCAAAGAACTACATCCTGACAGTGACATCCTCATCCATCATGATTGCTTCCTTAATCCTCTCTAATTCCTGTTTTCCCACATGTAGTTATGTTCCTTCCCCACTATACAAATCTCCAGTTTTAGTTGGTTGGGGATGAACTTGAGACTTATCTCCCATCTTCCAGCTGGCATCACCTGAATAATGCCTTTCTTCCCTGGCATTCCTCATCTTGGTGATTAGCTTTCTGTGTGGTGAGCAATGGTACCTAAACTGATTGCCTGGCAATTGGTAACAATTGCTATCATTTACAGGCAGTCTACCCATCCCCTTTTTATCAAATATCCTGCCAAATTGATTATTCATTTTATCACTACCAGATATCCTGTTATTTTGATTCCAACAATGCTCAGATGAAAAACCAAAAGAATTTAGCCTCTTGATTTCCTGATGTTCTTATTTTTAATAAAGTTCTACTTACAATTCACTTCAGCCACACATGCCATGGCCACTTGATTGGGATTGTATCACCTAGAACTGATCCCCTTATGAACCATTTTATGCAAATGCCTCACAACAGATTTTCTGTCCTGTTTTTCACTCATTTACCTGTTCTTTGAATTCAAAGTAATATTCAGTCTTCTGTCCAATATCCTTTCTAATTATCTTATTCAATTTTATTTTATTTTTTGATGTAGATTAAATTATATGGTCCATCTGTTCAATGATAGTCTTGTAACTATTCTGTTTTCTAGCTCCACTATCTTTCCATCATTACCGTCTGGGAAATCTCTAGCACTAGTTCAACTTCACTGTCAACAGCCTCTAAGCCTATACAAAATTCCTGAGTGATAAATACACAGTCCCATATTTATGTCACAATATACTTATTCTTTGACCTTATTGGACCCTCAACAATGCCAAGTAATCTTATTATTTTCCTAATTAGCAATATCTCTGTCTCTATAGAAGCTTTTTCAAAATCTTTTTACTTGTACCATATGCCCAGCAATCACCTCTACCTTATTCTCAGTAGATGACTTTACTTCGTATTTTAAGAGAAAAAAGATAGAAGCCATCTTTTAGGGGCAACATCAATTCCAGCCACAAACCTTAGGATTTTCCTGACTAAACACACATCTACATCATAATCTATACTGTTATAATAAAATAAATTTCTTCTTTTTTCTAAAGCTAGTCCTTGAACCTTGTACTGATTCCATCCACATTTACCTCTTTGTAGCCAATCCTCCTTTTCCTGTGTATCTTCAACTATTCTCACTTTTTGGCTGCCTGAAATTAGTCTTATAACATCTTCAGATGTCTCCAATTTCTACTCTCCCTAGCCATTTTCTTTTTCTTTCTTTTCAAAGCTAAATTTCTTTAAGACTTGTTCATATTTCTACCTACTCATGTTTCACTTACATGCTTACCTATTACAGTCTAGTTTCTTCCTCAGCCACTCCAATGAAACTGATCTTGTTGTGGTTTCTAGGAACCTATGTGGTAGGTAGAATAATGATCCCCTAAAGATGTTCACATCCTCATCCTTAATTCCTAGAACTTATGACAATGTCACCTTACAAAAGGAAATTTGCTTAGGTAACTTAGTTAAGAAATTGGGGATGAAGGAATTATCCCGGTTAATACAGTGGGCTCAGTGAAATCACAAAGGTCAGAGTCAGAGAAGGAGGTGTGAGGAAGGAGACAGAAGTCAGAGGGATGTGGCTATAAGCCAAGGAACGCAGGTAGCCTTTAGAAGCCAAAAAAAAAAAAAAAAACAAAAGAAATTAAATATCCCTTAGAGTGTCCAGAAGGAACACAGCTATGCTAACATGTTAATTTTAATCCAATATATCCTGTTTTGGACTTTTGAACTCTGGGAATGTAAAATGATAAATTTGTGTTGTTTTAAGCTATGAAGTTTGTGGTAATGTATAACAACAGTAAAGAAACTATACCACTTCCTAGTTGGTAAAGACAATATTTTCTATCGCTCTGTAACAATTCCATCTGAAAACTATTTTTTTCTTCTTGAAACCATCTTCTTCCTTTGGCTTCCTAGTTTCCTCATTATTGAGAATTTTTTCTTTTTGCTTAGGTTAGGCATTTTCAGTTCCCTGTAAGGAATTTCTTCCTCTTTCTGTTTCAAAATTCTGAAATCACTGGAAGTTTTTTCTTTTTTTTCAATTCTTAGACTGCTTACCTTATCTCATAAAGGGATCTTAAAGTTTCATCTATTTCTATGACTTTATTTGCCATTTGACAACTCCAAAATCTGTATTTTTTAGAATTCTCAGTCTTAGCTGTAAAGTTCTGGGACATTCAATTTTTTTTTTATCTTCCACCTGCATAATTCATGAATTCCATAACAGTGAAGGACACTGCCATCTACTCAGTTGCCCCTGGAGGAAACTTGGAGCACTTCTCAATACATTCATTTTTCTAACTGCCCAATCCAATAATTTACTAGGTTATAGATCATATACCTCCTAAACGTTTGTGAAATTAGTATACTACTTTCCATCACCACCACTTCTACCATACTTCATGCTGTTGTTATCTCCCGAATAAATTGCTGCAATGACCTCTTCACTCATCTTCCCCTTATACAATCCAGTTACCATGCTGCAATGGGGAGTTATTTCTGCAAATCTGAACTTGCTCATTTCATTAGCGGCATTTGCTGCTTTCTCTCTTTCACTCCAAAATCTATGGTTCAACTACACTTCAAAAAAAAATTCCTGGAATAAGCCTCTCTCTTGGCCTCTGGGAACAGCTCTTGACTATGTTTAGAATGTTTTCTCCATGTTTCTGCTTTCCTTTTTGCTAACTCCAACTACTATTCTTCTTCATCGTGAATTTCCTCTTCCCCCAATTCTGAACTGATTCTCTTCCATTATTTATCCCCTAGCACCTTCTTAGCATTTTGTTATTTTTCTTCCATAATATTTTGCCAGGATTATAGCAATTTTGTAGTTACTTGTCTGAGTTCTACACCAGAATCCTTTTGAGTGCGGAGACTATGTCCACCTACCTAACTGTGATATACCTAGTATTTAACACACAGTGTCTAACATATTCTTTTTCCCTTAGTAGGTGCTCAATAAATATTTCTAGAATGAATCAGTAAGTGAATGCATGAGAAATAATTGCATTCGAAGTGGCATTAGAGTTTACTACAAGATGAAATGGTTGTGTCCTTAGCTATTAGACAAGAAGTCTCTTTTTAATTAAACATCTAAGGATCTGAGTTATTAACTTCTTTAGTCTTTTATTTATTTGATTTTTTTTCTGGTGGTTTTTTTTTTTTTTTGGCTTGTTCTGCATTTCAGGGGACTTAGGAACTCAGTTCATCATTCTCTTCTGTAGCTGCTGTCAAATATTTCTCAAAATCAAATATTTCTAAAAATCAAAGCCAACTAAATATTTCTAAACAAAGCCAACTGTAATAAAGGAGCATCTAAACTTTTTCCTTACAGTGCTAACTCTACACAAGCTTATAAATGTTTTTAAATTAATACTTTATTGTTAAAGCAGTTTCAGATTTTCAGAAAATTGACCAGAAAGTACACAAACTTCCCTAACCTCAACTCAAACCCTAAGCCTAACCCCAACCTTGCCTGCATACACAGTTTCCCCTATTATTAACAACGTTATTAGTGTAGTATATTTGTTACAATTCATGAATCATGACTAATACTTTATTATTAACTATAATCTATCATTTGCATTTAAGGTTTACTCTTTATATTGTACAGTTCTGGGAGTCTTGTCAAGTGTATAATGGCATGCTTCCACCATTATGGTGTCATACATAAGTTTTACTGCTCTAAAAATCCCATGTTTCATCTATTCATAGCCCTTTCCCTCACTCTGAGCCCTTGACAACCACTGAACTTTTTACTCTTTCTATAGTTTCACCTTTTTGAGAATGTAGAAGCATGGAATCATACATTATGTAGCCTTTTCAGCTTGGTTTCTTTCACTTAACCGTATTCATTTAAGGTTTCTTTATGTCTTTCAAGGCTTTGTAGCTCATTGCTTTTTATTGCTGAATAAACAACTCAGCAATTGTATGAATGTATGGTAACTTATTTATCCATTCACATATTGACAGATACTCTAGTTGCTTTCAAACTTTGGCAATTATGAGCAAAGCTTCTATAGACACTTGTGTAGAGGTTTCTGTGTAGATGTCAGTTTTCAATTCATTTGAGTAAATACCAAGGACAATCATTGCTGGATCTTATGGTAAAAGTATATATACTTTATATATATATATATATTTGACATTGTGTGTATATATATATAAAGTATATATATATACTTTACATACACTTTATATATATATAAAGTATATATATATATACTTTACATATACTTTATATATATATAGTATTATATATATATAATATATAGTATATATAGTATTATATATATAAAGTATATGTAAAGTATATATATATACTTTATATATATACACACAATGTCAAATATATATATACATACACACACAGTTGAAGTATATTTCGCTTTGCAAGAAAGTACCAAATTGCCTTTAAAAGTGGTTAAACCATTTTGCATTTCAGCCAGCAATGAATGGGGGTCCCTTTTGATCCACATCTCAATCAGTATTTGGTCTTCTCAGTGTTTGGTTTTTTTGCCATTCAATCAGTGTGCAGTGGTATCTCGTTTTAATTTACAATTCCTTAATGACATATGATGTTAATTGTTACTGTCTGTATATATTCTTTGTAAAGTATTTATTCAGATCTTTTGTCTATTTTTGTTTTTCTTTACTTTTGAATTTTAAAGGTTCTTTATACTTAAAACTATTTTGGTACCTGAAATACTCGCCATGCCCTGGACAATGTCATTGTAAGTTTATGTGCACAATTTTAAATGTTCTCCATGAAGATTGTGTCAAGTTATATTGTCTTAATGGTGTATACCAATACCCATTTTCATACATCCTTGCCAGCCCTAAGTGTTATCATTTCTTTTTTTATCTCCAATAATTGTCTATAGATGAATTTAAGAAGCAGCTAACAAAATGAACTTTAATTTCTCAGATACACATTTATGAGGTTGTCCTGTTTTGGACTGAAGCAAGAGAAGTATAATTTCAGTACATGAACTAAGAAAAAAGCTGCTCACTTCAATTATGAAATACTTCATTTCCCAAATTTTTGTTGACTACTTACTATGTTTGCTAGGTATAAAATAAATACTGGACCTATATGATTAAGAAGGCAAGTGAAGTTGTACACTAAAATTTATGGTGGGAGACACAGATCTTCTTAGAGACTTTAAATTCTATTGGTGGAATGCATGAATAAACTAATAGATTAGTAAGAACAACAGCAAAGATAATTTATTAACACTCAAGAAACAATTATTTAGCATCTTCTCTTTGGGGAAAGAACATCAAACAATTGAACAGACAACAATTTTCATCTTGGAGATCTTGCATTCTAGAAATAATACTATAATACATAAGTAAATTTTGGGAGCTTGTAAGTGTTATGAAAGTCAATTGATCTAGGTAATGGAATTACGGGTCATATGGGGAAAGGATTAAAAGGGCTTGCAGAGAATTACTATGAGATGTATCACAAATAGTGCAATATCTCCAAGGAAGTAACATAATTGCTGAGATTTGAGTGAGAGTAAGGAGGCATCTATTTGAAGATCACAGACAGGCAGAAAGAACATTTGTGCAAAGTCTATAAGGCAGAAACTCATGTGCATTTCTGAAGTAAGAGACAAATTTAAAAGGCCAATATGCCCGGGGCCCAGAAAGCACTGAGTCACACTTGCTTCAGTTTAAAAGAAAGACATGGGCCAGTGCACACAAGGCTATGCAAACCTAGGTAAGAAGGGTATAAATAATAGGGGTACTTTTAGATTTATATCTATAATCGTATAATACTTTTATCTCTAAAATCCATATCTGTTAAATGTGTTCTGTATGTATGAGTTTAAATATATGCATCTGTCTATTTGTGTTTCTGGAAACAACCACTTAATAATAGAAATGAAAGAATAGGTACTAAGTTCACTCTGGAACCAACTGTCGTTGAATTTTTCATGTGATTGACTGATTTTTCTGAATCAGTGTTCCAGATAAAATGTTAGGAGCATAGCCAATTGATTGGTCACCCAACAGTAGACAGGGAACATAAAGTGCAAGGCCAGGGAAGTCATAATGTGGAATAAGGTAATTAAGTAGCAATATATCTGATGGGAGAGAAAAGGCAAAAACAGAGCATGGCATGATACTGAAATGTCAAGAAAAGGATCACACGAAACAGTACATAAGAATTCAATCCAGTGACTAAGAGTGTTGGGAATGTAACTGCTTTTATATGTAATCATTTTATTCATTTTTTTCTGTGATAACTAATTTATAGTTTTATAATATTTTATTCATGAAAGTAAAATAAATAAATAAATACATTCAGTCAATTTTACGTTCTCACCCATTACCTGTGTCTGTAATTAAGATTCAAGCATGGGCTTACAATATATCAAACCATAAAGGAATAAGGCAAAATGAAAAGTCTTCAGAGATGTCTGTCCATGCTGTCATCTTCATGTGCACTATCTAGTCTAGACTTTAAGCATTATTCCATACAAATTAACTAAGTTTCCATCTACAGTTCTTTTTATATCTGTCAGTCTCTTCCTGCATAACATTAATCCTAGGAGCACTTGACTTTTCCTTGGTTTATAAGGAATCCATTGGACATCAAGCTGCTTTGGGAGTCTTTCTACGGTTCAGCCCTCTTATACCTTTAAGTTCTCGCCAAGTGCCAGAAGTACTCATAAATGAACATAACTCCCCTTTTCTGCTAAATTTCTTTAATCTATCTGTATCTTTCTTTGATTGCTTTTGCTCTTCCTCTGGAATTCAGCCTCAGAAAAAGGAACTCACCACTCATTGTTTTCTTTTTGCATGGTTCTTCCCCAAATTCCCTGCATCTCAGGAAACCCTTTTCCCTTTTCTAGACTCATGGATGAGAAGCATTGTTTGTCTGTCAACTTGTCCCCCCTCCCCTCCAATTCTATTTTCTTTATTTTAAATTCTTGCATTCCTCAGGAGGGCCTAGCTTTGAAAATTTAAAAATACCTTTTTTGTATCCTCTCCTTTTTGTTGTCACATCCCTCCCTCGAGGGAAGCTATATAAATTAGTAGGAATGGCTGTCGTGGGGGAGTGATGACTATTTGGGCTGGCAGCGTGGGGGTAAAAGAATTTACCAAGACAGTTATAGGTAAAGAAAGGCAGATTTATTAGAGAAAGTATGAAAATACATTACAAGAAAGCAACAGGCAGTTCCGCATGAGAGAAGCTGACTGCCAGGATACAAAGACTTGCTGAGGATTTTATAGAAAGGGACTTGGGAACTTGCATTCTTCTGTCAGTGGGATGCTTGATAAATTGAGGCATTTGATGGTAAGCAGGAAGTTTGTAAGTTATGTACGTTATTTGTTCCAGAGGGCTACATGTCCTGGGCCATAAAGAAAAACAGATCTATCATTCATCTCCTTCTTCTTATTGTTTATATGTCTTGAACCATGAAGAAAGGCATATTTATAGCTTATTTACTTTATCTCTTTGCTTTCCCCTGGTCCCGCCAGCCTGACTCCTTTTCCCTAATTAGGACTCCGCACTGGCACCTGGTTAATCTTGGTAAAGAGGTGAGAGAGCAAGGAACAAGGGTCTAAAGGACATGTACAATGCAAGAAGAAAATCAGTGAATTATCCTCAAATAGTTTTTGTCATAACAATCAATAAAATGGCATGATGAGCTCCTAGACCAGGACATAACATGGAAAAGATTTATCCTAAAGACAAGCCACATACATGGAAAATATTTATTTTAAAGACAATCCACATTTGCGAAGAATCAAAGTATCTATTTTCATATGTTATTTAAATACATGGTAAGCTTTACCCCCCGAATACGGCAAATTTATAATTTTTTTTTTCTTTTTTTTTTGAGATGGAGTCTTGCTCTGTCGCCCAGGCTGGTGTGCAGTGGTGCAATCTCAGCTCACTGCAAGCTCCGCCTCCCGGGTTCACACCATTCTCCTGCCTCAGCCTCCTGAGCAGCTGGGCCTACAGGCGCCCGCCACCACGCCTGGCTAGTTTTTTTGTATTTTTAGTAGAGACAGGGTTTCACCCTGTTAGCCAGGATGGTCTCAATCTCCTGACCTTGTGATCCGCCCGCCTTGGCCTCCCAAAGTGCTGAGATTACAGGCTTGAGCCACCACGCCCGGCCTATAATTTTTTTATACATAGAAATTTTAATCGTAAAAAGTCACTATGTAAAATTATAGATATGTTCTGTTTCTTTATAGTAACCATTTTACTATCTATATGTGTTACATAACAAGATGTTATAAACCTCAAGTATACACAATAAAACTTACTAAAACACAACAGAAGAAAAAAGAGGGGCCAATACTGAAGTGCACTGAATTCTTAAGATTAAAAAATAAACACATATAATTTTTTTAAAACATTGAAATAAAAAATTAAAGTTTTTTTTCTGTAATTTCAAGATTCAAGGCATTATAAAAAGAATTCTGTTTTTTCCTACTAGTTTGGAAAACATCTTATAGGTAAATATAATTTGATTCAATTCCAATGACAGCAACATCTTGAGAAGAAAGCAAGATATGGATTTAGTCAAAGAATTTACTTTTGTATCTAGGAAACTATAGATTTAGTAGATTTCTTTCTAAAGAACTTTTGATCACAAGATTCATAGTTAGAGGAAAATCCCCACATTTAATCCGTTACTCTCTTTTAGTTTATGCCTCACAGCAAACCACTCTTGAAAGTTCTTTGTACAGTCTAGTTAGATATATATTTTTAATTTCATAAAAACATGTACAATGAATAAAGGAGTTAATAAATATATAAGGGAGGGATATAAAATTTCTTGTTAAATATAATTGATATCACAAATATTATTGGAAAGGTCAACAAGCACTTCAAAACTGTTGAATCAAGTATCAAGCAATTAATTCATCTAATATAATTATATGTATTTAGCAAATGACATATTTTTAATCATTATATTGAAATTCATATTTCATTATGCAAAACAAATTTAGAAAGGCACATGTTGCTATGTAGTACAATTTTGTAATTGAGTCACAATGAAATCAATTTTTGCAATCAGCCAATATTTGTAGCTAGTTTTCACTTTTTAAATATTATTAAAAAGTCTTAATTTTTTATATTCAATTAATATTAATCTGGTACCTGAAACGTGCCAGAATGTGCTGAACCAGGTATGAACTTCAGAGATGAACAGGCACAATCTCCCTTCTCAAGGGTAAGAGTCTAGTATATGGTTTATGTAAGATCAAGAATTTTTTTAAAAGTGTAATAAATGATAATGTAGCAGGACAAGCCACAGACAAAACCTCTCAGACACCAAGTTAAAGAAGGAAGGGCTTTATTCAGCTGGGAGCTGCTTCAGCAAGACTCATGTCTCCAACAACCGAGCTCCGCGAGTGAGCAATTCCTTTCCCTTTTAAGGACTCACAACTCTAAGGGGGTCCGCGTGAGAGGGTCGTGATTGAGCAAGCAGGGGGTACGTGACTGGGGGCTGCATGCACTGGTAATTAGAATGGAACAACAGGACAGGGATTTTCACAGTGCTTTTCTATACAATGTCTGTAATCTATAGATAACATAACTGATTAGGTCAGGGGTCGATCTTTAACTACCAGGCCCAGGGTGTGGCGCCGGCCTGTCTGCCTGTGGATTTCATTTCTGCCTTTTAGTTTTTATTTTTTCTTTCTTTGGAGGCAGAAATTGGGCATAAGACAATATGAGGGGTGGTCTCCTCCCTTAATAAAATAGAGCAACTTAGAAGATTTTATGAGATTTCTGCAAGAGACATCTAATTCAGGCTGAGACAAGAAGGATTGAAAAATGTTTCCAAATGGAGGTGATATTTGACTAATTAGTGTAGCATTACCTACGAAATGAAGAAGGGGCGGGTCAAAAAAAGAGTAAGTCAGACAATATAGCTCAGAGGCAAGAGAAATCTTGGTATATTTCAGCAACTCTAAATAGGTGAGAATAGCCATAAACTAAAATGTATATGACTTTCTAGTGAGAAACAAGGCTGAAAAACGCTGGCAGTGAGCAAAACACAAAGAACCTTTTTAGTGTGAACTAAAAAGCTTGAACTTTATTTTGAAGCTTTCCTCATGGGTTTTAATCATGACTGGGACATGACAGAATTGTGTTTTAATCTATTTTCAAAATGGAGCTTCGTCTGGAGATATTTAGAACAGATTGAAAATAAGAATTTAGTGAAATCAAGTGAAAAACCAAACAAGAAGTAGACATTTGGAGATAAGAGGAGGAAGTAGATAGTGTGAGATTTCGCTTTTGTATTGTCTTAAGCAGGATCTCAGGAAAGTAGTTAAAGCTAATTATATACTTGGCTTAAACAACAACAACAATCACTAAATAATTTAACATGCTGCAGGCAAGCAGAATAAAGCAGATAGAAGTGAGCAAGAGAAGGTGGAGCCTCCAAGGATTCACTTTAGCAACTAGAGGGATTGGGAGGTAAAATTTAAGGTGTGTACAGGTATCCTTTTACCAAGGGTGAAAGGGAGCGCTTATCGGTACATGCTCAAGGGGGAAATTAAGCAGTAGTTTTTTGAAGGTTATGAAGAAATCTCAGAGATTCAAACGTTCCCTAGACTTCAGTCAAAGCGGTTTGGTTTAGTGCAGTGTTACTCAGATTTTGACCTCTAATAATAATTAATAATCCAAAAGTGCTTTCATTAATATGGCTTATATCTATTGATATTCTATTTTGTGTCCTATGAAATTAAAGTTGTGAAATAAAAAAAATTATTAATTTTTAAATGAAAATCTATTGCATATTAACCCAAATAATGCATTTTTGTGAAAATATTTTTCAAAACACTGAGAAGAGTAGAATTGTTTTGCAATTTTATAAATATCCTTATCTGTCTAAAAGGAAGAAAGCTGTATTTGCATATCCACTTCTGCATTCAATATCTTCAGATGAATTGTTTTGTTCGAAATGTGTAATAAAAATCTAGCCTCACAGAGTTATGTAGTACGAAAATAGTCTTTTCAAATCATTGTGGATATACTCCTTTGATGTTATGCACAAACTCAACAAGTAGTTGTTTTTTTGTTTTGTTTTGGTTTGTTTTGGTTTGGTTTTTGAGACAGAGTCTTGCTCCGTTGTGAGACTCCAGGCTGGAGTACAGTGGCATGATCATGGCTTACTGCAGCCTTGACCTCCCAGGCTCAAGAAATCATCCCATCTCAGCCTCCTGAGTAGCTAGGAGTACAGGCATGCACCACCACACCTGGCTAATTTTTCTTTTTCCTTTTTCCTTTTTTTTTTTTCTTTTCTTTCTTTCTTTTTTTTTTTGTGGAGATGGAGTCTCAATATCTTACCCAGGCTGGTCTTGAACTCCTGAACTCAAGCAATCCTCTTGCCTCAGCCTCCCAGAGTACTGAGGTTACAGGCATGAGCCACTGTCCCAAGCCTAGTAGTTGTTTATTAAAGATTAGTTGCAATGTGAAATCTGAAACCATGTGAAGAAATGTTTCATACTCTGTGACATTAAATTTATTTCACTTCAACTTAGAATGGACTTTTAACATGATCGATGATTGTAATCTTGTAGCATTATGCATTTGTCATTTGACAAATATTTGAGATTCACTGGTCTGATAAATGAGTTTTTTTTAAAATGTCAGGAAAAGTAATCATGAGAAATGCCCTGACCACCCCACTCTGTTGGTGTGGGCTGTGCATTCTGACTTTCTTCCAAAGAGTACCCTATGAGAAAGGATGGCAGGGAAATGGGGTTTGGAAGAGAGTAACTTTACATTAGAAAAACCTGACAAGCACTACTTCAGCCAGGTAATCAAGGTCAACATAAAAATCATTAATTATGTTTAAAGTATGTAAACATGATATGATGTGATAAAAATTGCCTTTCACATCTGTAGTCTTTTTGTCAATGACCCATAGTCCCTGTCCTATCATGAAAAAAAATTGTAAACACCAATAGTGAGACAGCCTGCCAAACACCTGATCATACTCTTGAAAATTGTTGAGGCCATCAAGAACCATGAAAAGTTAAACCTGCTACAACCAAGAGAAGTATAAACAAACTTGACAACTAAACTTAATGTGGTATTCTGGAACAGAAAAAGGACATTATATAAAAGCCAAGGAAATCTAAGTAAATTTGAACTTCAGTTAATAATAATAATTAATATTGCTTTTTTGATTGTAACATGTATAATACAAATGTTAAGTTATTAATAATAGGGGAAACTGGGTGTGGGCACCAGGGAACTTCTCTTACTATTTTCCATTTCTTTTGCTGCAAATTTAAAATTGTTTTAAAAAATATAGCCTAAGAAACTATGTTTAAAAATCCTTCCTGAATAAAGACTATAATTCCTTTATACATTATTCATCAAAGGGAATATAGGACATAAATCTTTTAGGGGACTAAATTCAAGTCACCACATCAATTTGTATTAACTTGTCTGTTTTTCCCAAATTGATCTATAGATTGAAACAATCTCAGTAACATCTAAACACATTTTATGAATATCAACAAACTGATTCTAAGGTTTGTATAAAGAGGCAAAATACCCAGACAAGGCAACACCAAATTGCAAGAGAAGAAGAAAGTCTGACAACTGATACTATTAAACATTAAGAGTTAAAATAAAGCTCAAATAAGATAGTGTAATACTGGTAAAAGGAGAGATGTGTAGATCAATGAAACTGATAGAGAACTGGAAATAGACCCACACAAATATAGTCAACTGATCTTTGACAGAGGAGCAAAGGCAATTCACTAGTCTTTTCAAAAAATGGTACTCGAACAACTGAACATCCACATACAGAAAAAAAAATCTAGACACAGACCTTACATCTTTCACAAAAATTAAAACAAAATGTATCATAAACCTAAATGTAAAATCCAATACTATAAAACACAGAGGATAACATAGGAGAAAATCTAGGAGACCTTGGGATTGGTGATGACTTTTTAGATACATCAAAAGCATGATCCATGAAAGAAAAAATCAGTAAGTTGGACTTCATTAGATTACAATCTCTTTTCCGCAAAAGATACTGTTAGGAGGATTAAAAAGATAAGCCAAAGGCTGCAAGAAAATCCTTGCAAAATATGTATCTGACAAAATGGGTTCAAAATATATAGTTGACCCTGTGGGGGATAGGGGAGTGAGTCTTCCTGTAGTTGAAAATGTATGTATCACTTTTGACTCTCTGAAAACTTAACTACTAATAGCTTATTGTTGACCAGAAGCCATACTAATAGCATAAACAGTCTATTAACACATATTTTTATGTTATATGTGTTACATACTATATTCTTAGAATAAAGTATCTAGGAAAAAGTTATTAAAAATTATAAGAGAAAATATATTTACTATTTATTAAGTGGAAGTGGATCATGATAAAGACCTTCATCCTTATTACTGTCACATTTTGTTGGCTGAGGGTGAGGAAGAAGAGGTGCTGATCTTGCTGTCTCAGGAGTAGCAGAGGCAGAAGAGGTAAAAGAGGTGGAAAGAGAGGCAGGAGAGGCAGGAAAGGCAGAAATACATCATAATTTCTTTCTGACTGCTTTCTCATTTCTCTAAAGAGATTCCTGTACCAATCCTTCCACCATTTACTTTGGTTTCACTACCTGTATCATAAAAGAGTCCAGATTGTAAAAGAAATCAAAAGCAGTCTTGGATAATCAGAACCCTTCTGCCAAGTTGTCTAATGTCAATTTGTCTTCTGGCACTGCTTTTACATCTCCTTCCTTACTCCCTGGCACTGGTTCAGAAGCACTCACCTCCATCAAGACATCTTCTGTTAATTCCTCTGGTGTGGTGTCTGTTAGCTCTTAGGTTTCTCCAAGATCTATGTCTTAAAACTCTTTACTCTGCACCTTTTTTTTTTTTTTCTTTGTCACATACATAGTTTCTTTCATGATTTTCTTGATTGACTCTGTCATAAATCCTACAGGCATGAACAACAACTGAGCTGTTTCTCCCAGCAAGAATTTATTCTTTCAGGTTTGATTTGCTTTTACAGCTTTTTGTATAACAGCAATAACATTTTTAATGATGTAATCCTATCAGGCATGCATGAAGCTCTCTCTATTGAGGTGCTCTTCCATATTACTGATGGTCCTTTCCAGAAAGTACCATTTGTAATGAGCCTTAAAGGTCCCTATGAGCCCCTGATCTAGAGGCTGATTTAGAGATGCCATTTTTGGGGGCAACATAGACCACTTTGACACCTTTGGCGTTGAACTCATAGGGTTCTTGGCGTCCACGGGCACTGTCCAAAATCAAAAGTACTTTAAAAGGCAGTCTCTTACTGACAAGGTACTTCCCATCTCTAGGGACAAAACATCGAAGGAACTAATTCAGAGACTAGGTTCTCATTGTCCAGGTCTTCTTTGTGTACAATCAAAAGACTGGCAACTGTTGTTTATCTTTTGCTTTCAAAGCTCAGTTGTTAGCAGCTTTATAGTTAAGGTCAGTCCTAATGATAAACCCTATTGCATTTACATGAAACAGAAGAGTTAGCCTTTCCTTTCCTGGCTTAAACCCTGGGGCTAGCTTCTCTTCCTTACTAATAAATATCCCTTGTGCAATTATTTTTCCAGAATAGGCACATTAATCTGCATTAAAAACCTGTTTAGGTAGATATGCTTTCTCCTCAATGAGTTTCTTTTTTTTTTTTTTTTTTTTTGAGATGGAGTCTCGCTCTGTCACCCAGGCTAGAGTGCAGTGGCATGATCTTGGCTCACTGCAACCTCTGCCTCGTGGGTTCAAGCAATTCTCTGCCACAGCCTCCCGATTAGCTGGGATTACAAGTGCCCACTAGCATGCCCAGCTAACTTCTATATTGTTAGTAGAGATGGGGTTTTACCATCTTAACCAGGCTGGTCTTGAAATCCTGACCTCGTGATCTACTGGCCTTGGCCTCCCATAATGCTGGGATTACAGGCATGAGCCACCATGCCTGCCCTTCAGTGAGGTTTTTAATGACAACTGGAGACTGTCTGCTGCCTCTTGCTTAGCAGAACCGCTTCTCCTATTATCTGGACATTTTTAAAGCCAAAACTCTTTCTAGAATTATCAAACCATCCTTTGCTGGCATTAAATTCCCTAGCTTTAGATCTTTTACCTTTTTTTTTTTAAGTTGTCATATAATTACTTTGCTTTTTTTTGAATCATGCTAGTGTCTATAGGTATGCCTTTCTTATAGCATTCCTACACCCACATACAAGCTAACTTTTCATTGCAATATATAAAGATATTTTGCCAGCCTGGACAACATAGCAAGACCTCCAGATCTACAAATTTTTTAAAAAAATTAGCCAGACACCTGTAGTCCTAGCTACTCAGGAGGCTGAGATGGGAATGTTGCCTGAGCCTAGGAAGTCAAGGCTGCAGGGAGGGTCGCTTGAGCCTAGGAGGTCAAGGATGCAGTGGGCCACGATTGTGCCACTGCACTCCAGCCTGAAGGACAAAGCAAGACTGTCTCAAAGAAAAAAAGGTATTTTGCAAAATGTGCATGGTTTTCACAGCTACTAGCATAATGATGGCAGCAACAACCTTATAAATTTCATTTTTTTCTTACAATGTTTCTTTTGCCGAATTCATTCCTCTTGAAATGACAAGCAACTGCAGCTTCAGACCTCAATCTATAGTACATATTAAGCAATTCAACTGTTTCTTGTAATGTCATGACTTTTCTCTGCTTCTTACGAACACTTCCAGAATCTCCAGTGGCACTTTACATGGCTTCCATGGTGTTACTCAAAGTTTATAATAATTTCATTAACATGATGAAAGATACACAGAACTACAACAGGTCACTTTTTACTGTGATGTGCAATTTAATGGAGAGACAAACTGCTCACACAGAGATAATGAGTATCACACGGCATTTTAAGCAGATACTTGCAACACTTGAGTTCATCAGATAGCAACAGAAGGTGGCTATGAAATTATTACAGTAGTACAGTATGCACTATAGTTAATTTTATACAGTTATGATTTAATACTTCATCTTTATGGTTTGTTTACATTTCTCTTGACTGTGAGTGACCCCACATATGGTCTTTAAGTGTCTGTGTGTAATTTATAATAAATTTTAACTTTTAGCAATAATTGTGTACATATTTTATGGTAGTAAATGATAAAATAGACTATTATCAACATACATGTTATGCATTAATGACATATGTAACTTTTTCTGAATTTTTTTATATTGCTGGGTTTTGTGGTTCATCTGCAAGTTTTTTTAAGTTGTTATAAATGTCCAAAAATTTTCCAATATATTTATTGAAAAAAAAATTTGCGTGCAAGTGGACTCGTGGTTCACACCCATGTTATTCAAGGGTCAAGTGTATGTCATTCTAAATTACAGACCATTTCAATCAATGCCTAAAAATTGGCTCTTAGGATTATACGTGGCAGCCACCACAGAAAATTTTCCGGCCTAAGATTCCAACAGAAGGAAGAGAGAGATAAAAACAAACAAAACAAACACAGGAAATAGGTACATTTAGTTAGGGTAAGCAGCCTTAAGTATGTCAATGGAATAAAATTTTTAATGAATCACAGTCCTATATAATATTACCTGATAATACAATTGTATTGAATTATCAAAATAAAAAGCTGAAATAGGAACCATGCATTTTAAGAAAATGTTTTAAAACAACTCTTATATAAATACTTAGAGTAAGAATTTACATTTAAATGTTGAGTTTCAGTTGCCTAGATAATTCAGTTATGTGGAAAAACTACTTATTATGTTACCATAAATAATCATGCTGAAATTCTGTGCCCTTTTTTGAAACAGGGTAAAAATAATCAACTTTTTTCAAATGTGTCTGGTATTTTAGCAGTGACTTATCTGTCATGAATTTATTGAAAAATTACTAAAAAAGTAAACATAACCTCATATAGACTTACTCTGTGGTTATTTTGTAGTAGTTCAAGAATTACATCTATAAAATGTATCATTGAACACTATTCCTGCTGCTTTAAGCAACAGAGTCAGCCAGAAAATAGAAGCAGAAACTGACTTTACATTGAGGGAAGATGCTAGATCCCTAGGAGGAATGATGTAAACCCTGTCCTGAAGGCAACAGCCCTTAGGATGAAAACATACAGAATCAAGAATGAAGCTCTTTCTTGCATGAAGGCAATGCATCATCTATTTCTTTACTTCGTAAACTCTCAAAGTCTTCTGCAACTTAGAAAACATCCAATTAAAATAATTCACTGTCATTTATAATCCTTGGGTTCCCATTATGTACATGCCATTCTAGTAATGATGATATAACATTTACTATTAGGGATTTAAGGATAAACTTATCTTATTAAGAAAATCAAACTTCTCTATGTGTTACCTTCTGGGAAAATATGAAGAGTCTATTTTATTTTATTTTATTTTTTATTTATTTATTTTTTAAGATGGAGTCTCACTCTTTTGCCCAGACCGTAGTGCAGTGGCGCGATCTCGGCTCACTGCAAGCTCCGACTCCCAGGCTCACGCCATTCTCCTGCCTCAGCACCCCCGAGTAGCTGGGACCACAGAAGCCCGCCACCGCGCCCGGCTGATTTTTTGTATTTTTAGTAGAGACGGGCTTTGACCATGTTAGCCAGGATGGTCTCGATCTCCTGACCTCGTGGTCCGCCCGCCTCGGCCTCCCAAAGTGCTGGGATTACAGGCGTGAGCCACTGCGCCCGACTTATTTTATTTTTTCTAATACTTACTGTTAAGTTTTATAGATACAGCCTTTAGCTTTCAATCAATCTGCCTGTCTGTATGCATTAGTATATGTGTGTATACATGTAGTGATGATAAATACATGATAGATGATTGATAGAAGATAGATAGATTGATAGCTAGATAGATAGATAGATATAGATAGGCAGACAGATAGGCATATCCATGAAGTTCTTCTTGTATCTAGATAAGGTTATTTTAACACACGATCGCTAACCTCCATTGATACAACAACCACTGCCTATCATGCTTCTCCTCTAACACTTTCTAAATAGCACGTTTTGTGCTTCAAGGTGTGAGCCTGAGTGGGAGCCAGGGCCATTGTTGTCACAAATAATCAAGGCCACTTTCTGTGGCTTTGTCATGCCCTGAGATACACTCTTTGGGCTGCTGATATTGCTCTATGATACTGCCTTCCCTTTCTAGGGTCAGAGTTCAGCCTGTGCAGAGAAGCCCTGCATCCAAGGGGGTTCCTCAGGAAGTGGACTGGGAGTTTCACCTCATGGCCCCCTCTCCTTCCCTAAGTAGATGTGCAAGCCAAGGTCTAGGGTGGAGTGAGTTCATAAAACAACTTCAAACTGGATTCAGGACAACTAAGTATTTTGGATATCTAGTCTCTCTGGCTGTTTAGTTTGTGACAGATTCCTGTTTTTGCTATGGGAATTTTTTTTCTCTCAGGCTCCACTTAAGGCTTGAATTGCATGTCTTGGCACTTTAGTTATGACTTGATGCTTTAAATCTGTGCTCCAAAGTAACATACTAAAATGACGAAGTTGTATTCAGTTTTTCTCTATATATTGTATTATATTATTTATAATATAAAGATGATTTTGTTTGGAGGAAATTCAATTAATCATCCTGTATTCAAACTCTCTTTTGGTGTGAATTTCAGAAATATTATTATTATTATTTTTTTTTTTTTTTTATTATTATTATTATACTTTAAGTTTTAGGGTACATGTGCACAATGTGCAGGTTTGTTACATATATATCCATGTGCCATGTTGATGTTCTGTACCCATTAACTCGTCAATTAGTATTAGGTATATCTCCTAATGCTGTCCCTCCCCCCTCCCCCCACCACAACAGTCCCCGGAGTGTTGTTGTTCCCCTTCCTGTGTCCATGTGTTCTCATTGTTCAGTTCCCACCTATGAGTGAGAACATGCGGTGTTTGGTTTTTTGTCCTTGTGATAGTTTACTGAGAATGATGGTTTCCAGTTTCATCCATGTCCCTACAAAGGACGTGAACTCATCATTTTTTATGGCTGCATAGTATTCCATGGTGTATATGTGCCACATTTTCTTAATCCAGTCTATCGTTGTTGGACATTTGGGTTGGTTCCAAGTCTTTACTATTGTGAATAGTGCAGCAATAAACATACATTTGCATGTGTCTTTATAGCAGCATGATTTATAGTCCTTTGGGTATATACCCAGTAATGGGATGGCTGGGTCAAATGGTGTTTCTAGTTCTAGATCCCTGAGGAATTGCCACACTGACTTCCACAATGGTTGAACTAGTTTACAGTCCCACCAACAGTGTAAAAGTGTTCCTATTTCTCCACATCCTCTCCAGCACCTGTTGTTTCCTGACTTTTTAATGATGGCCATTCTAACTGGTATGAGATGGTATCTCATTGTGGTTTTGATTTGCATTTCTCTGATGGCCAGTAATGATGAGCATTTTTTCATGTGTTTTTTGGCTGCATAAATGTCTTCTTTTGAGAAGTGTCTGTTCATGTCCTTCGCCCACTTTTTGATGGGGTTATTTGTTTTTTTCTTGTAAATTTGTTTGAGTTCATTGTAGATTCTGGATATTAGCCCTTTGTCAGATGAGTAAGTTGTGAAAATTTTCTCCCATTCTGTAGGTTGCCTGTTCACTCTGATGGGAGTTTCTTTTGCTGTGCAGAAGCTCTTTAGTTTAATTAGATCCCATTTGTCAATTTTGGCTTTTGCTGCCATTGCTCTTGATGTTTTAGACATGAAGTCCTTGCCCATGCCTCTGTCCTGAATGGTAATGCCAAGGTTTTCTTCTAGGGTTTTTATGGTTTTAGGTCTAACATGTAAGTCTTTAATCCATCTTGAATTAATTTTTATATAAGGTGTAAGGAAGGGATCCAGTTTCAGCTTTCTATATATAGCTAGCCAGTTTTCCCAGCACCATTTATTAAATAGGGAATCCTTATCCTATTGCTTGTTTTTGTCAGGTTTGTCAAAGATCAGATAGTTGTAGATATGTGGCATCATTTCTGAGGGCTCTGTTCTGTTCCATTGATCTATGTCTCAGGTTTGGTACCAGTACCATGCTGTTTTGGTTACTGTAGCCTTGTAGTATAGTTTGAAGTCAGGTAGTGTGGTCCTCCAGCTTTGTTCTTTTGGCTTAGGATTGACTTGGTGATATGGACTCTTTTTTGGTTCCATATGAACTTTAAAGTAGTTTTTTCCAATTCTGTGAAGAAAGTCATTGGTAGCTTGATGGGGATGGCATTGAATCTATAAATTACCTTGGGCAGTACGGCCATTTTCATGATATTGATTCTTCCAACCCATGAGCATGGAATGTTCTTCCACTTGTTTGTATCTTCTTTTATTTCATTGAGCAGTGGTTTGTAGTTCTCCTTAAAGAGGTCCTTCACGTCCCTTGTAAGTTGGATTCCTAAGTATTTTATTCTCTTTGAAGCAATTGTGAATGGGAGTTCACTCATGATTTGGCTCTCTGTTTGTCTGTTATTGGTGTATAAGAATGCTTGTGATTTTTGTACATTGATTTTGTATCCTGAGACTTTGCTGAAGTTACTTATCAGCTTTAGAGATTTTGGTGACATGTTTTTGATTCTTATTTTGGGACAGTTGACTTCCTCTTTTCCTAATTGAATACCCTTTATTTCCTTCTCCTGCCTGATTGTCCTGGCCAGAACTTCCAACACTATGTTGAATAGGAGTGGTGAGAGAGGGTATCCCTGTCTTGTGCCAGTTTTCAAAGGGAATGCTTCCTGTTTTTGCCTATTCAGTATGATACTGGCTGTGGGTTTGTCATAGATAGCTCTTATTATTTTGAGATATGTCCCATCAATACTTAATTTATTGAGAGTTTTTAGCAAGAAGGTTGTTGAATTTTGTCAAAGGCCTTTTCTGCATCTATTGAGATAATCATGTGGTTTTTGTCTTTGATTCTGTTTATATGCTGGATTACGTTTATTGATTTGTGTATGTTGGACCAGCCTTGCATCCCAGGGATGAAGCCCACTTGATCATGGTGGATAAGCTTTTTGATGTGCTGCCGGATTCGGTTTGCCAGTATTTTATTGAGGATTTTTGCATCTATGTTCATCAAGGATATTGGTCTGAAATTCTCTTTTTTGGTTGTGTCTCTGCCAGGCTTTGGTATCAGGATGATGCTGGCCTTATAAAAATGTGTTAGGGAGGATTCCCTCTTTTTCTGTCGGTTGGAATAGTTTCAGAAGGAATGGTACCGGTTCCTGCTTGTACCTCTGGTAGAATTCAGCTGTGAATCCATCAGGTCCTGGACTCTTTTTGTTTGGTAAGCTATTGATTATTGCCACAATTTCAGAGCCTGTTATTGGTCTATTCAGAGATTCAACTTCTTCCTGGTTTAGTCTTGGGAGAGTGTATTTGTCGAGGAATTTATCCATTTCTTCTAGATTTTCTAGTTTATTTGCGTAGAGGTGTTTATAGTATTTTCTGATGGTAGATTGTATTTCTGTGGGATCAGTGGTGATATCCCCTTTATCATTTTTTATTGTGTCCATTTGATTCTTCTCTCTTTTCTTCTTTATTAGTCTTGCTAGCAGTCTATCAATTTTGTTGATCTTTTCAAAAAACCAGCTCCTGGATTCATTAATTTTTTGAAGGGTTTTTTGTGTCTCTATTTCCTTCAGTTCTGCTCTGATTTTAGTTATTTCTTGCCTTCTGCTAGCTTTTGAATGTGTTTGCTCTTGCTTTTCTAGTTCTTTTAATTGTGATGTTAGGGTGTCAATTTTGGATCTTTCCTGCTTTCTCTTGTGGGCATTTAGTGCTATAAATTTCCCTCTACACTGCTTTGAATGTGTCTCAGAGATTCTGGTATGTTGTGTCTTTGTTCTCGTTGGTTTCAAAGAACATCTTTATTTCTGCCTTAATTTCGTTATGTACCCAGTAGTCCTTCAGGAGGAGGTTGTTCAGTTTCCATGTAGTTGAGTGGTTTTGAGTGAGTTTCTTAATCCTGAGTTCTAGTTTGATTGCACTGTGGTCTGAGAGACAGTTTGTTATAGTTTCTGTTCTTTTACATTTGCTGAGGAGTGCTTTACTTCCAACTATATGGTAATTTTGGAATAGGTGTAGTATGGTGCTGAAAAAAATGTATATTCTGTTGATTTGGGTTGCAGAGTTCTGTAGATGTCTATTAGGTCCGCTTAGTGCAGAGCTGATTTCAATTCCTTGGTATCCTTGTTAACTTTCTGTCTCATTGATCTGTCTAATGTTTACAGTGGGCTGTTAAAATCTCCCATTATTATTGTGTGGGAGCCTAATTCTCTTTGTAGGTCACTCAGGACTTGCTTTATGAATCTGGGTGCTCCTGTATTGGGTGCATGTATATTTAGGATAGTTAGTTCTTCTTGTTGAATTGATTCCTTTACCATTATGTAATGGCCTTCTTTGTCTCTTTTGATCTTTGTTGATTTAAAGTCTATTTTATCAGAGACTAGGATTGCAACCCCTGCCTTTGTTTTCCATTTGCTTGGCAGATCTTCCTCCATCCCTTTATTTTGAGTCTATGTGTGTCTCTGCACGTGAGATGGGTTTCCTGAATACAGCACACTGATGGGTCTTGACTCCTTATCCAATTTGCCAGACTGTGTCTTTTAATTGGAGCATGTAGCCCATTTACATTTAAAGTTAATATTGTTTTGTGTGAATTTGATCCTGTCATTATGATGTTAGCTGGTTATTTTGCTCGTTAGTTGATGCAGTTTCTTCCCTGCCTCGAGGTCTTTACCTTTGGCATGTTTTGCAGTGGCTGGTACCGGTTTTCCTTTCCATGTTTAGTGCTTCCTTCAGGAGCTCTTTTAGGGCAGGCCTGGTGGTGACAAAATCACTCAGCATTTGCTTGTCTGTAAAGTATTTTATTTCTCCTTCAGTTATGAAGCTTAGTTTGGCTGGATAGGAAATTCTGGGTTGAAAATTCTTTTCTTTAAGAATGTTGAATATTGGCCCCTCTCTTCTGGCTTGTAGAGTTTCTGCCGAGAGATCAGCTGTTAGTCTGATGGGCTTCCCTTTGTGGGTAACCCGACCTTTCTCTATGGCTGCCTTTAACATTTTTTCCTTCATTTCAACTTTGGTGAATCTGACAATTATGTGTCTAGGAGTTGCTCTTCTCAGGAGTATCTTTGTGGCGTTCTCTGTATTTCCTGAATCTGAATGTTGGCCTGCCTTGCTAGATTGGGGAAATTCTCCTGGATAATATCTTGCAGAGTGTTTTCCAACTTGGTTCCATTCTCCCCATCACTTTCAGGTACACCAATCAGACGTAGGTTTGATCTTTTCACAAAGTCCCATATTTCTTGGAGGCTTTGTCCGTTTCTTTTTATTCTTTTTTCTCTAAACTTCCCTTCTCGCTTCATTTCCTTCATTTTATCTTCCATCAGCGATACCCTTTCTTCCAGTTGATTGTGTCGGCTACTGAGGCTTCTGCAGTCTTCACATGGTTCTCGAAACTTGGCTTTCAGCTCCAACAGCTCCTTTAAGCACTTCCCTGCTTTGGTTATTTTAGTTAAACATTTGTCTATTTTTTTTTTCAAAGTTTTTAACTTCTTTGCCATTGGTTTGAATTTCCTCCTGTAGCTAGGAATAGTTTGATCGTCTGAAGCCTTCCTCTCTCAGCTCGTCAAAGTCATTCTCTGTCCAGCTTTGTTCCATTGCTGGTGACGAACTGCGTTCCTTTGGAGGAGGAGAGGTGCTCTGCTTTTTAGAGTTTCCAGTTTTTCTGCTCTGTTTTCTCCCCATCTTTGTAGTTTTGTCTACTTTTGGTCTTTGATGATGGTGATGTACAGATGGGTTTTTGGTGTGGATGTCCTTTCTGTTTGTTAGTTTTCCTTCTAACAGACAGGACCCTCAGCTGCAGGTCTGTTGGAGTTTGCTAGAGGTCCACTCCAGACCCTGTTTGGCTGGGTGTCAGCAGCAGTGGCTGCAGAAACACTGGATTTTCATGAACCGCAAATTCAGCTGTCTGATCGTTCCTCTGGAAGTTTTGTCTCAGAGGCATACCCAGCCTAGTGAGGTGTCAGTCTGTTCCTACTGGGGGGTGCCTCCCAGTTAGGCTGCTCAGGGGTCAGGGTCCCACTTTAGGAGGCAGTCTGCCCGTTCTCAGATCTCCAGCTGCGTGCTAGGAGAACCACTACTCTCTTCAAAGCTGTCAGACAGGGATATTTAAGTCTGCAGAGGTTACTGCTGACTTTTTGTTTGTTTGTGCCCTGCCCCCAGAGGTGGAGCCTACAGAGGCAGGCAGCCCTCCTTGAGCTGTGGTGGGCTCCACCCAGTTTGAGCTTCCTGGCTGCTTTGTTTATCTGAGCAAGCCTGGGCAATGACGGCCGCCCCTCCCCCAGCCTCGCTGCCACCTTGCAGTTTGATTTCAGACTGCTGTGCTAGCAATCAGTGAGACTCCGTGAGCATAGGACCCTCCGAACCAGGTGCAGGACACAATCTCCTGGTGTGCCGTTTTCCAAAACCGTTGGAAATGCGCAGTATTAGGGTGGGAGTGACCCGATTTTCCAGGTGCCATCTGTCACCCCTTTCTTTGACTAGGAAAGGGAACTCCCTGACCCCTTGCACTTCCCGAGTGAGGCAATGCCTCACCCTGCTTCGGCTTGCACATGTTGCACTGCACGGACTGTCCTGCACCCACTGTTTGGCACTCCCTAGTGAGATGAACCCAGTACCTCAGATGGAAATGCAGAAATCACCCGTCTTGTGCGTTGCTCACACTGGGAGCTGTAGACTGGAGCTGTGCCTATTCGGCCATCTTGGCTCCACTCCTATTATTATTTTTTAATTATGTTGGGATTATCTATGTGAAAACATGTCAATCTGCAAAGACATAATGTAGTGCTTTGAGGTTTATCTTGGGACTAATTTAATTTTTACTGTCTTTGATTTAAACACTCTAAATATTTGTTTTTCAACTGACTTAGTAAGCGGAATTACATCACACCAACACCATCTAGTCAGTAGTAGAAACTGCATTCAAACACAGTCTCTATGCCTTAATAACTGTAACTATCTCTGTGACCATGTAGAACCTTCTTCAGTAATGGCAGGGGCTTCCAGAACTTTGCTTGTATCTCTCTACCATATGGTTTCCATCAGAGACAGAAACCTGTGCCAGACAGTGTGTCGCATGAGCAGACGCAGTCCTACACTATGAATATTTATTCCTTCCAGAGACAGCACACACATGTTCACAAAGTTCACACAACTATTAAGCGATTGAGCCAAAATTCGATTCAGGCACACTAATTCTAGACTTTTCATTCTTGTCTACTCTGCTCTTCTACATAGATTACTTCAGGCAGTGATAAACGTATGCATACATACAAACTGAATTTTAGTTTTTAATCACATTTCAGAAAAATGAAATAGTTTTAAAGTTTAAACATTGTTTTCAGCAAGTATTAACATCTAGGATATTAGAAATTTCATATTCACAACATTTTTTTTCCAGAAAGGGAAATACTAAACATTTTCTTTAGCTTTAGCTCATAAAAGTACTTTTTATTCAAATTTATCAAGAGACAATGGCCAGGTTAGGGGTTTCTTAAAGATGTGGACCTGCAAAGGGGTTATTTGAAATGGGGACCTGCAGCCAGGCATAGTGGCTTATACCTGTAATTCCAGCACTTTGGGAGGTCGAGGCGAGTGGATCATGTGAGCTCAGGAGTTCAAGACCAGCCTGGCCAACATAGCGAAACCCTGTCTCTACTAAAAATAAAAAAATTAGCCGGGTGGATAGTGACACATGCCTGTAATCCCAGCCACTTAGGAGGCTGAGGCAAGATAATTGCTTGAGCCTGGGAGGCGGAGGTTGCCTGTGAGCCAATATCGCGCCACTGCTCTCCAGTCTGGGTGACAGAGTGAGACCTTGTCTCCAAAAGGAAGAAAAAGAAACTGGGACTTGAAACTGATCACTCCAATACCCTGAACATTAGCCAGCATCAAGGCAACGTAAATTTGCCCATTTTAATATTATTTCCAGATTTTTATAATATAAAAACTACATTTTTTCATTTAGACCAAAACAATCATAAGTTAGAGAATGTTTAACTCCAAAACACACATATCATGTGACTTAACAGCACATTATTACGATATTCCAATGAAACAATGTCTAGGACTTGATGAAGAGTTTTGGAAAACAAATGGGAGATTAACATGTATATTTAAATCAGGGTTTCTCAATGCTGGCACATGGATATTTTTGGCTGAATAATTCTTTATTGTAGAGTTTTGTCCTGTGCATTGCAGGATGTTTGGCAGAATTCTTGGCATCCAGCAACTAGATGCCAATAGCATTTCCCTCCAAGATATAGCAATAGAAAATGTCTGGAAGCATTGCCAAATGTCTTCTAGGGCACAAAATCAGCCCTGATAAAGAACCACTGTTCTAAATGTTTATATATCTGCAAACAATAAGCAAAAAGCAAACTAACTAAAATGTTCTCATAAAGAAAAAGTACAATTTCATCGGAAAAATTTTCTCTTAAAGTATGAGCCCTGAAGTATGGATAGTTAATATTTTATTATAAATAATTGAGAACATTATATGAAATATACTGTTATTAAAATATATGTAAATATGCAACATGTATAAGATAAAGGTAACAAAATTATAATTTAATTTGTATGTACTGATAGAATTTTTCTGTCAAACACATCAAAGGCTTCATTTTCTTACTCCATATTGCTCAGATTTTAATTTTGCTTTGATTTTCAAACCAAGATTACATATGTGTTTAGAGCATATACTTCTAGGTAGAGGCATATATATTTTAAGGAAGATTTAATTCAAAGGAATCATTAATTTACTTAAATGTCAGAGAGATAGATTGTTCTATGGAAGTCTTATAACTAGTTAAACAGATTTAAGTGCAAACTATATAATATCTCATATATAAGATGAACTCTCATCCAAAAATTAGTGACTTAATATTCAGTGGAAATTTGACCATAAATATTTCAACGTTCTTTTTCTCTACTATTTTATTCTCCTTTGTGTATGATATAAAGGACACATTAACAGTAGCAAGTCTCTAGTCTATTAGAATCTCTAGTAAAAGACACTTCATTTATCCTGATGATCACACTTCCTTTTATAAGCCAGTTGCCCTTGACCAGACATTCTTCTGATCCCTACCTTAAATGACAAACTCTGTTTCTCAATGTCATTTCATGTCCTGCCTTTATTATTTACGGCCCTACATAGGTAATCTCCCTATTTATAAGGCTGATATTTCAAATAATAAATGTGCCAAATTACAGCTCAGTATTTTAAGCAGGCAGAACAGAACATTTGTGGGCTTTGAAGAATCACATCAGGAATGGAGGTTCCTCTGTCACTGCTGCAGATCATTAATGCTTAAGCTATTGATTCTTTAGTCAAACTGTTACAAGTCCAAAGCTTGACACAACATCCTTAATAAATGCTTTGTAAGTAGAGAATTTCCTCTTGTTTGCTTCTGTGTTGATTTCTTAAGACCAGTGGATAATGTCTAGCCTTTAAATGCTTTATGTTTACATATAGAAACAGCCAACACATTCCTGTCATTTATCATGTAGTAAACAGTATTGTCCATTTCTTTTTCTTCCTTCTACTTTATCATATTAAAAATCACTAGTTTCTTAATCAATTCAGTGATTATTAACTTTCCTAGAATGTGTCATAGCACATGCCTACAATGTCTAGCATAGTATGTACAAAAATTAGTGACCAGTAAATATGATATGACTGTACATAATGTCAGAGCAAAAAAAGAAACTTTTAAGAAACCATGCACTGGCTGGGCACGGTGGTTCACGCCTGTAATCCCAGCACTTTGGGAGGCCGAGGCAGGCAGATCACAAGGTCAGGAGATCGAGACCATCTTGGCTAACACAGTGAATCTCCGTCTCTACCAAAAATACAAAAAAATTAGCCAGGTGTGGTGGCAGGCGCCTGTAGTCCCAGCTACTCGGGAGGCTGAGGCAGGAGAATGGCATGAACCCAGGAGGCAGAGCTTGCAGTGAGCCGAGATTGCACCACTGCACTCCAGCCTGGGTGACAGAGAAAGACTCCTTCTCAAAAAAAAAAAAAAAAGAAAAAAAGAAAAAAGAAACCATGCACTTGTACACACACACACACATATATATATATATATATACACAGGTTTTTAAAACTGTGCTAGTTTATCAACCACAGAACATGGATTACATAAAGAGCATGAGGTCTGGTTTTCAGAAATTAATGCTGTCCATCAAAGTAATTTTCAGCAGCTTAAGGATTGTCACACATATTTCTTGAAATCCCTAAGATTCTTTCTACCATTTAAAAATATGTTCATAATTATCTGTTATGGATTGTTATTATCCATAATTGATTAACCATTGTCAAATTTGGGCCCTATGAAGTAAAATAGCATACATTTCATTTCACCTTTGATGAAATGGTTCCCCTGATTAAAGTGGCCAAACTCACCCATATGTGCCATTTTGAAACCTCAGTAAAGGTTTAAGGATGTAGTGTTAGTTTTAGTTAGTTAAAATTTGTTAGTTTTATTTATTTTTTTCAATAAACCGATGGCTAATATACTGTTTTTCACAATTCATCCAGAGAATCATATTAAAACTTTTAATTATTTAATTAGTCTATTATGTAACAAGCTGAACCTTGATGAGAAAGAGTGAAGGGCAGCCATATTTAATGCCTGTGGAAGGCATTTATTAGGATAAGTATTTGAAGTGCCTCCACATGCATACTATTATAATTGAGAAGAAAATTAGATAATTAAAAAGAAAAATAATACACATTTAATGTAAGCTGCTGTTGAGTACAGGAAGCAACAAAAACTAAATTCCTTGCAAAGTTGCTGCTTCATTAAATGATAATTTAGGCACATGCATAGCCTAAAACAAAAGTCAAATAATGCCCTAACAATGCATTTCATCAGACTCTGGCAACACGAAGCATGTCATTGAGTGACATTACCTCATCTTGGAGGGGAAAGACCCAAAAGCCATGTTATTCTTTTTTCTTTTCTTTTTTTTTTTTTTTTTTTTTGAGCTAGGGTCTCACTCGTCACCCAGGCTGGAGCACAGTGGCACAATCTCGGCTTACTACAACCTCCACCTCCCAGGTTCAAGGGATTCTCCTACCTCAGCCTCCCCAGTAGCTGGGACTACAGGCAAGTGCACCATGCACAGCTAATTTTTGTACTTTTTTGGAGAGATGGGGTTTAACCATGTTGGCCAGGCTGGTCTCAACCTCCTGACCTCAAGTCAAGTGATCCACCAGCCTCTGCCTCCCAAAGTGCTGGGGTTACAGGCGTGAGCCAATGTACCACACCATCTTATCATTCTTTATGTGTGAAGCTGCTGAAGCTGAAAGAGTTGTGCTGACTTATGCAGTATCATGCAGCATTCGGCCAACCTCTGTGACTCTTGGTTTACCAATCTCTTTATATACCAATGTGAAAACTGTAGGCAATAATCCTGACCTTCCTTGCATGAACTTTAGCATACAAGTCAATTAAAAAGATCAAACTTTAATATATACATTGTCACTGTTTTCTAATAGAAAAGCTTTATTTTAAAAATAATATCTGATTGTTTCCAATTTTAAAAAAGATAAAACACAGATTTGACCGGAATCACACTAACATGTGACTATGGCGTCAATTTGCTATGGAATTAATGGAGCTTAGAAAAATAGTTCCCTGATCTAAGAACAAACTATCTCCCCCATTCATGGAGAAGCTCAATTATTATAGAAGTGCTTTTCCTTAGTGTAATACTGTATATGTGTATGCTATGCTGGCTACCATTACCCATGCTGAAAGAGAGTGTACACTCAGTGTTGCAAGTTATTTTGCCATGACATCAATGCATTATGCTGCATGTATGTCAAGGAGAGTTGAACAGATTGGTATATACTCTTGGCATCACCTTTATTTAATATGACACTGCAAGAAAGTTTCTTACTCTTTCTCAGCTTCAATTTATTCATCATTATGATGTGGATCATTAACACTGTATTCTAGTTTACTAGAATAATTAATAATTAAATATGCCACTTTCTATAAAGTCCTCATATTACTACCTCAAATAATAATGATTATTAGTATGTTATATTTCTACTATCATCATTATTGTAATTACTAAATATTTTGCAGAACAATTGTTTTTAGATATGGGGTAGGGAAATATGATCTCCCTTTAAAATCTGATAAAATAATTTGATTCTATTGACTCCGCTCAAATTAACACAGAGATGCACAAATTTTTGGACAATTTTGGGGACTATTTAGATACCCTAAACTTAATTTGGCATTTGCAGTTAGGTAATGGACATTAGGCTGAGAAGTCCCTATTCAAACACAAGTTTTGACTACAATAAAGGTGAGAAGAACACGGGAACTTTATATGAATATCATCAAAAGACAGAGGAAGGGTTGGAAACCTGCCTGTAACTATGAAGATGGAGAATATAGCAATGTATAGATGAATGACTATGGATTTAGAATCAAACAGATATGGGCTCTGCTGTGAATGATGAAACAGGATGCTGATATGAACAAATATTAGATGACATTTAGCAATCACATTCTGGCCAGCCAACTCCAGGCAAACAACGTTCTCTTCCTGACCAGTCATTTGCTACGGTATAGTTTCTGAGAAATATGTGTAGAAAACCGTAACAGAGAAAGCAAGGCACCCCTACATATTATTTGGGACTTTAGCCTCAACAGCCAGTAACGCAATCCTGTAGGCTAGGCTGGAGTGGATTCTTTCAGCGTCTTTCTACTTAGGTAGGCCTGTGCAGCCGAGTCCTGCTCTCCAAATATATAGGGAGGAGAGAGGAGATAATACCTCAATATCTTTTTTTTTTTTTTTCGAGACGGAGTCTGCTTGTCGCCAGGTGGAGTGCAGTGGGCGATTCGGTCACCGAGCTCGCTCCGGTTCAGCATTCTCTGCTCAGCTCTCGAGTAGTGGATAAGGCGCCCCACGGTATTTTTTTTTTTTTAGTAGAGACGGTTTCCGTGTTTGATCTTGCTCGTGATCGGCTCGCTCCAAAGTGCTGGATTAAGCGTGACCCGCCCGCATACTCAATATCTTAATGCTGGCTGTTTTAGGATGCAGACTCAAGGCCTTCTTAAATCAGGGAAAGTATCTAGGTAACATTGCTTCTGTGCATGGGGTAGTTTTTATTTTTATTCTTGTCAAGGTTATTACAATTTTGTTTGTTTATTGTTTTGTTTTGTGGAGGAGGAGATTTGAGGTAGGTTTACATGTGTGTGTAAATGAGAAAGAAGGGAGAGAGGAAGAATTAGGTATTGGGTTTTCTCTTATGTATAGAATTGGCGAATTGCCACTACTCAGTGACTTAATCAGTGTCAATGTCAGAGAGGGGTATAAAAGATCACATGCAAGGCATGTTGATCTATAAAACCTTTTAAAATTCTCACCCTTAGAGACCTAGACAATATCGGTGTCTTCAAATTTTACAGATATGTCCTTCTTAGCAGTAGAGCATTTTCCCCTGGATTCTGACTCATTCCTCTGAAGTGACATAGAGAATTGAAGGAAGAGAAAAAGAAGGTTTGAATCCCCCTTAAAAAGCAAGTGTAGGTTATCTACTTATTCACTTACAGGAAGTTGAGTAAATATTTTAGCTTTATGCATGAAAGACTTGATATACTACCATATACACTATGAAGGAAATTGAAGTACAGCATAAATTTATCAAAATTTAATTACAAATTTCAAAGCACCTATTACAAGTCTTGCACTTGATATGTAATCACTATGTAACTATATCTTGCGTGTAATATGTACTCAGATATGTAACTATATATATTTTACTTTACATTTTGCCTTTACATGGACTCCTATATATTTTAAATATGAAAACCAATTTAGAAAGAGTGGTCTGTACCTAGCATTACATATACTTCCAAAATAAAGATAAAGAGTCATGATAAAAGTTTGTATTAAATGACCCTTTTTGGCTATTTTCTAAAATTACTGACTAGAGCTTCCATTAAATAATTCTTTAGCAACATCAGTTGTGATGGCCTGTGTTTACATGACACATGGGCTAAATGTAGTGAATTCACTAGAGTGGAGTTATTCTGATCATAGTAATTGTAAAATGTATCATGTCATTCATGCTTATGAGCCAAAGATGATATTGAAATAGGCTCATCTCTTCTTCAGGATCATTTTCTTCATTAATTAATGTTAACAAGACATAAATTCATTTTCAGAAGTCAATTATAAAAATTGGTCCATGACATCACTATAGAAATGTACAGACACATGTTGTGAAAATTTTCAAAGGCCAGAAGATGTTAATTATATCTTAATTTCCACTATTGGTCTTGATTACAATGTCATTAGACCCCCTTGATATGAAAAAACAATTTGACCATTTTTTAATGAATTCTTACCATCTCAGATGTCTTTTTCCTTAAATTCTCCATATTCAAAAGGATTCATTTTGGCTCATGTAGTAGAACCCTGAATAATAATGGCTTACATACAATATGTTTTTCTCCGCATAAAATAAGTCCACAAACCAGCAATAAAAGGAATATTGCAGCTTGCCACTTTTTTCTTTGGAGTGGCTGCTGGAAATCATGGAGGGGTAAAAGGGCAAATGCCCACGGAGGCATACCAGTGGATGTGGGCACTGTCTGTCAGCAGTCACAGTGGTCTTTCCCAACAATTTCATTTAAAATCCATTGTGCAGAATTGGATCAAACAATCACTTCTCAGTGCCAGGCAATTATTTGGGAAATGCAGTTTTATAACTGAATATTGAGACATTCCTAAGAAGGTTAGGTTCTCTAATGAGAGACAGCAATGCAGTCCAGGCTATAATGACACATTTTTGTTTTTATTATTATTATTATCACTATTACTAGAATATTACATATTCTTATGAGTTGAATTATATTCCCTAAAAATTCATATGTTGAAGACTTAACTCTCAGTACCTTAGAATATGACTATGTTTATAGATTAGATCTTTAAAGAAGTAATTAAATGACCAGGTGCAGTGGCTCATGCCTGTAATACCAGCACTTTGGGAGGCCGAGGCGAGTTGATCATCTGAGGTCAGGAGTTCAAGACCACCCTGGCCAAAATGGTGAACCCTGTCTCTACTAAAAATACAAAAATTAGCTGGGCATGGTCGTACATGCCTGTAATCCCAGCTGCTCGAAAGGCTGAGACAGGAGAATTACTTGAACCCAAAGGCAGAGGTTGCCATGAGCTGAGATTGTGCCACTGCACTCCAGCCTGGGCAACAGAGTGAAACTCCGTTTCAAAAAAACAAAACCAAAAAACAAACAAAAAAAAGAGGTAATTAAGTTAAAATGAGGTTATTAGGGTGGGCTCTAATCCAATATGACTGGTCTCTTTAATAGAACACAGGCACACACAGGAAAAACCACGTAAGAAGAAAGGGAGAAAATGACCATCTACAAGTTAGGAAAAGAGGCCTCAGAAGAAATCAACTATGGCAACACTTTGATCTAGTTTAATTAGAATGATGCTATCTCATAGCATTTTATATTTGATATGCTTTTTTTTTTTTTTTGAGAAAGGGTCTCACTCTGACGCCAAAACTGGAGTGCGGTGGCTCAATGAAAGCCACTAAACTTGAACTCCTGGACTCAAATGATCCTCCCATTTCAGCCTCCTGAGTAGGTAGAATTACAGGTGCATGCCACCACACCTGGCTACTGTGTTGAACAGATATGGTTTCTCTATGTTTCCTAGGATGGTCTTGATCTCCCAGCCTCAAGCAATCCTCCCTGCTTCACTTTCCAAAGTGCTGGAGTTACAGGTATGAGCCACTGTGTCTGGCTTCTTTTTAATAACCAATATTATATTTATATATATTAATAACCAATAACTGAGATTCTGTCAATGTGAAATTGATGTGAAAGAACTTGGAAACACATGAGGTGACAAAATATATTTTAAAAAATGACTTTTGCCATAAATCTTTGTGTTACTCAATTTTTTTTTTTTTTTTTTTCTGAGACAAAGTCTTCCTCTGTTTCCCAGGCTGGAGTACAGTGGCACAATCTCGGCTCACTGAAACCTCCACCTCCCGGGTTTAAGCAATACTCCTGCCTCAGCCTTGGGAGTAGATAGGATTACAGGCCCCCACCACCATGCCCAGCTAATTTTTGTGTTTTTAGTAGAGGCGGGGTTTCACCATGTTGGCCAGGCTGGTCCCGAACTCCTGACCTCGTGATCCAGCCGCCCCAGCCTCCCAAAGTGCTGGGATGATAGGCGTCAGCCACCATGCCCAGACTTAAATTTTATTTTTCTTAAATGTGTGTGGGCTATTTTACATGGAATTTCAATAATGCAGTAAGGATTTAATGCAATAATATATGAACCATTTTATGGTTTTTAGATTTATTACAGTATGATTAAGAAAAATTAATAAAGTTTTTCTAAGCTTTACCGTGATTAATATTTATTATAATCATCATTAAAGTATGCCCCATTTATCTTGAAAAATATCAGCAAACTTATTATGTTTGTTCTGTGGGGTGTTTTGTTTTCTATCTGCTAAAGCACATTATGCTCTTATAGAAAGTTTTGGATAATAATTTAAAGCATAAAATGTCTGACGAAAACATGACATTCCTGATAGTTTCCCCAAGAAAGAACATTGACTAAGAAAACAATGGCAGCAGTGCAGTTGATAAAAATACTTCAACACATCCAGCAGTGACTTCCAATATTATAGTTTGTAATCTGTTGCTAAAAATAACTGCAGAAAAGGAGGGGTAAAAAAGATCAGCTTCATCCATGCTGACTCAATGTGCTTATAGCATTGATTTCCATTCAATAGAATTACAGACCGCACCCTAAAAGTCAGGAAGAGTGAATTAAATAAAGTAAGGAATATTACTCTTAGAAGTGGGGCAGCTCCATCCTACCATCAACATTGACAGTGACATCCTTCCTGGTAATATGAGAAGAGAGCAGGAGTCAGCTTCCTTGATTACAGTTCAGGTAAAATGCTTTCAGAGTACCTTCCAATGTTAAAATTGGAGGATGGCAAGGATTTCTTTTAAAAATACAGAAACTGAACTAAATTACAATGTACCATAATCATGCTTTGATAGAAGTCTGCAGGCTTAAGCACGATATATAGGAAGTTTAAACATTTTAAAATGTTATTCTAAAACATTATTTTTTCCTTGTATATTGACCCACCGTTTGTTACGGGATATTTTTGTCTTTTAAAGTGTGTGTGTTCTTTGTGTATATTATGTTACATGTGTGTAATGCTATAGAAGTTGCCATTTACTTAACACCTATTGTGTGTCAGGCTTTTGTACTCACATCTTACACTACTTGACAAATGTGCTGAATGTATATCCTTATTCTCATTGAACAGGGATAGTAAGACACTGAGGCTCAGAGACATTTAATATAGTTACTTCATTAGTAAGTAGCAAGGTCATTATTTGTCAAACTGCAAAATTATACTTTTACATAGAATATAAAAGCATGAAATGACTTATCTTAAGTTACAGAGCAAGTGATTGACAAACAAGATTCAATTTTTGGACCTTAACTGTGGGTTTCAACACACAGAGCCAAGTATTATTGATCTGAGAAAGTTTGTGTAGCCATAAACCATTTTCCACTGTGGGACAGAGATAGGTAGACAGGCATGTCTATTCAAAAGAATGTCCCCACAAGTAACTTAAAACATCCATATTAAAATAAACTTTAAAATTCTGTGAATGTGTGTGCATACATATGTAAACAGTGTTTTGATGGGATCACATTTTTATCTTTTATAATTTAATTTATCCTTCTCTAGGAAAATCTCCCTGAGTAGAATAAATTGGGGCTCTGTGCATGGGAAAATTCACAGATTGGGGAAAAAAATTAATGTTTTCTACTTTTAAGGCGTGTCACTACTTCATCTACCACTTATTAGAGGAATAAAAGTTACCATTAAACTTCACTCTCCATGCCTAACTGAGAGACAGGACTAGCTGGATTTCCTAGGCCAACTAAGAATCCCTAAGCTTAGCTGGGAGGGTGACCGCGTCCACCTTTAAACACGGGGCTTGCAACTTAGCTCACACCTGACCAGTCAGAGAGCTCACTAAAATGCTACTTAGGCAAAAACAGGAGGTAAAGAAATAGCCAATCATCTATCACCTGAGAGCACAGCAGGAGGGACAATGATAGGGATATAAACCCAGGCATTCGAGCCAGCAATGGCTACCCTCTGGGTCCAGACCCTCCCTTTGTATGGAAGCTCTGTTTTCACTCTATTAAATCTTGCAACTGCACGCTTTTCTGGTCCATGTTTGTTAAGGCTCGAGCTGAGCTTTCACTCGCTGTCTACCACTGCTGTTTGCCGCTGTCACAGACCCGCCACTGACTTCCATCCCTCTGGGTCCGGCAGGGTGTCTGCTGTGCTCCTGATCCAGTGAGGTGCCCATTGCCGCTCCTAATATGGCTAGAGGCTTGCCATTGTTCCTGCATGGCTAAGTGCCCGGGTTTGTCCTAATCGAGCTGAACACTAGCCACTGGGTTCCACGGTTCTCTTCCATGACCCACGGCTTTTACTAGAGCTATAACATGCACCGCATGTCCCAAGATTCCATTCCTTGGAATCCGTGAGGCCAAGAACCCCAGGTCAGAGAACACGAGGCTTACCACTGTGTCTGGAATTGGCGGGTTCTTGGTCTCACTGACTTCAAGTATGAAGCTGCGGACCCTCGCGGTGAGTGTTACAGTTCTTAAAGATGGCGTGTCCGGAATTCGTTCCTTCTGATGTTCGGATGTGTTTGGAGTTTCTTCCTTCTGGTGGGTTCCTGGTCTGGCTGGCTCAGGAGTGAAGCTGCAGACCTTTGCAGTGAGTGTTACAGCTCTTCAGGCGGCGCGTCTGGAGTCGTTCGTTCCTCCATGACCCACGGCTTTTACTAGAGCTATAACATGCACCGCACATCCCAAGATTCCATTCCCTGGGATCCCTGAGGCCAAGAACCCCAGGTCAGAGAACACAAGGCTTGCCGCCATCTTGGAAGCAGCCTGCCGCCATCTTGGGAGCTCTGAGAGCAAGGACCCCCCCCACCCCCACCCATAACATCACTACCCGTGGAATGGACTGATTGAAGCTTGGGCAGTGTAGAACTGCCACACAGCCATATGTCTATGAATTTATTTTTGAAGACTTGAAAAACTAAGAAAGCTTATTATAGAATATAACCACATTGAAATGATATCATGACACTGAAACTATTTTAGCCACAGAAATAGTCATTAAAAATTAGATACTTCTTATTTGGTCTTGGAATTATCAGAAAAGCTCTATAAAAATTCAGCAAATATGTCAATAAACATGCAAATAACTTTTGCAAGATAAAAATGATTCTGAAAACTGGCCAGAAGTTTATCAAGCAAGAAAAATACAAGAATAAAGAATATAAGTGCTTGTAAGGTAGTTCATAGAGTCAGGTACCAAACAAAAATATTGATAACATTGACTCTTCAGAGAACTATTATATAACATAAATGATGGTACAGTGCCATTTAATGTAACTCAGGTTGGGGATATCAGGGGAGAAGTTATCGAAAGGTATCAGAAGAAAAGCATTAGGTTTCTCATGTAAGGACTGATGATGTGCTACTAAGTACATGAAATAGATGTAGTTTAAACCAAGCAAATACAACATTCTTAAAATATAGGCATATAGTTTGTAGAGTATGAATCTACTCCCTGACTTGAATATCCTGGGATTTCATACCAGATAGAGGACTTTATTTAGACCTCTGATGTGCTATGGAAGAAATATAAAATTATGGCAAAACGCCCAGCACATCTAGACAAATCTATCACTCTGGTAAGTTTGACTGTTTTGAGAAAAAAGGTGTACTTTAGAATTGCCTATTCTCAGTTTCCCATTTCACTGAGCAAATAACTATAAGTCCCCTTCCACTGACCTTTTCTGATATCTACAGTAAATCTCTGCCCATAATCTCCATTTCTTTCATGCTGTTTAGGTAAGTAAGTCATTCAATAGAGCTAAGAAAAGCCTGAGCTGTTACTGGGTATGCAGGAGCACAAAAGGAACTTTATGATAGTACATGGTTTAATGCCTCTTATAGAAAAACGGCTGTTCCAATGGGATCACATCTGAGTGTAATTTATACCAAAAAAAAATTAAAAAACAAAAAACAGAGCTAGTATTTTTTTAGGATAAAGTTAAATGTATCTGTGTGGCCAGGTAGGGTGACTCATGCTTGTAATCCCAGCACTTTGAGAGGCAAAGGTGCCAGGACTGTTTGAGGCCAGGAGTTCAAGACCAGCCTGGGCAATATAGCCAGACCCCTTTTCTTAAAAAAAAAAAAAAATTAATAAATATATCTGTTTCTAAAACTAATTTTTATAGAAATTTACATATTTGAAATATGAAATAATTAGTCAAGGGAAATGAACAACACATACGTCTATATGCAAATAAAACATTGTTTTAATGTAAATGACATTACTAAAGTTATTAAAAACCTGTACTGAGGTAAATATGTTTATAGGAAATATAATAGAGAAAACTCTATTTCATAAATAAATTAAAAAATATACCTGTGTTTGTAAAATTGATCTTTAATAGAAATTTACATATTTGAAATAAGAAATAATTAGTCAAAGAAAATGAACAATATGCAAATAAAACATTGTTTTAATGTAAATAACATGACTAAAGTTATAAAACACTCTACTAAGGTAAATATGTTTATGGGAAATATAATAGAGAAAACCTTATCTTATATTTTTAATTTCAAATTAAGTGTTAAAAATATCATTAATAAATTTAATAGACATATGACATAACATGACTGTTTCCATAAGAAGAGACACAACTAATATCAAATAAAGCAAATTATATTTAATAACCAGAGTTTAAGAAAACACAAATAAAAGAATAATGAAACACCCATAAAATTAATAAAAATGTAAAATAACACTATTATATGCTTCTTAGAGTATACTAAAATTCATATATTACTGTTGATAGTGTAAATAGTTACAATTATTTTAGTGAGTGGTTGAAAATATGCTAAAAGTATTGGAAAAAGGTTTTAGATTTTTGTGATACTTTGTTTTTTAAAACGATTTGCTTGTAGATGTGATAATTTACTTTAAGAGGGGAGATATTCTAAATAAGAGAAAAATTTAATTCAGAGAAGTATTTATTGCCCTATTATTTACAATGAGAAATCTTAAATATCTAATGATAAAAACCCTGTGGTAAATTTTAAAATTTAAGATGGTACTTTAGAATGCTAGTTTGCCATCTTCTCAGTTTGCTTGCTCTCCAGTTAAACCTGCTTCTCTTCCCACCAATCCTTGCCTCTTGTGTCTGGCTTTCAAGCAGTAAGCAGCAGAACCTGGGTCCAGTTACAATGCAAAGGAAATTGCATTTAAAAAAAATAACAGCGAGCTCATAATTTCACTGCCTTGTTTACTTCAATAATAATTCTGTATTATATAGTTTAAGCAGTATGAAAAAGAACAAGATGAAAAGTGAGAAACCTTCTTCCCTATTTCTTAATGTTAGGTAACCAAAGTATTGGTTATTCTTTCCAGATTAAAAATAGGTTACAAATATCTACAAATATGCATCTTTTATCATTATTTTAATCATATGTTTTTTCAAATCAGCAAAGAAAAATCCATGTCACTATGTAATAACCACAAAGTATTCTATAGTTTTCATGGAGTATTATTTAGTTAAATAATTAATTGCTTATCAATTGTCACTTTGTTTGCCTTCAGGTTTCATTATCACATAACTATGGAGATGGTCACATTGTGACTGACTGTGCAGGAGGTACCATTGTCATTTCTATTTAACAGAGGAGGAAAGGAAGTCACAGAGCATTCAAGCAGATTTCTTGGTACCCCTCACTGTCCTAGTGGAGTCAAAATAGAAATAAAGGCAGTCAGACTTCAGATTCCAGGATCTTAAACACTACCTTATATATTTCTAGTAGACAAAGGTGGCTGTGCTGGTGCCTCCTATGTCCAGAATTTCAAGATGAGCCCTGAGTTGTTTCATGAGATTCAGAGCTTTTTCTGAATAAAATTATGTAGTTTGTTTATAACTCCAACAATGCCATATACTCCTTACCTACTTAGAATAAAAACATGTTCCTGTAATTTTATGCTGAAGGATGAGACTCCAGAAGCAAGATGCCTTTTTTTTAGCAGAGACATTAATGAGTTTATGCAAATCTAAAAAGGGGCCTAGAGCTGGGAGTACAGAGTTTAGTGACTCTTTAAAATAAGATAGGAGAAATTGAATTTGAGGGAGGAAAATCCAAGAGAAGAGGCCATGCAATATGGCAAGGATCTGGAGCCTATGGAGAAATGTAACTGTTGAGATGTTCCTAATAGTGCATAGTGAAATGGCAGGAACACTTTGTAGGTAAAGAAAGTCTAATATTCAATTTACATTTTTTTCATTTAATATACACATATATGAAGTTTTATTGTTAGAATATCCAGGAAAGGAGGCAAATTCCATGTGTGGGTTGATAAAGAATAGAGGAACAAAGAAAATATAGTAAAAGCAGTATAAGTGCAATGAAATTTCAGTAACACTGGAAACTTAGTGGTATATGGTATAGGAGATTACAAAAGCAGCCGCTCCCTTCCCCGCAACTCCCACAAACCTCCTAGAACTTGAAGAAATCTTATAAATGTCAGATTTCCTATAGAATCTGCGAAATCTTGAAAATTTATTTGATTACCTAGAAATAAGTTGGCCTTTGCTGACATCTAATTACAATAAGATTTAAGAAGTCAAAGGAAAAGAGATCTACAAAAGAGACTGAAAAGTATTGCCAAGGAAATACGGCCAAGGAGGAGTATTTGGGAGAAACACAGAACAGAGGAAATGGTCAGTTAAGTACTTCCCACTTCACTTTCCTTTATTAATATATTTGACAGTTTAAGAAAAATGAAACTATGAAAAATATGACAAAATATTGCAAAGAATTCTCAGACACCCTAGTTCCAGATTTATCAAATGTCAACATTTAAGTAGAACTTTTAATAAAGATATTTATTCATTCTTCTTTCTCTGTCACTCCCATGATTATTTATCTATCTATCTATCTATCTATCTATCTATCTATCTATCTATCTATCTCTATCATCTATCTATCATCTATCTGTAGATCTATGTATAGCTATGTATCTATGTATCTATCATCTATCATCATCTATCATCTATATCTAGCATCTTTTATCTATCTATGTCTATCATCTATCTATCTATCTATCTATGTATTCTATCTTTCTATCTATCTATCTTACTATCTTTCTTGTAATCTAAGATAAATACATATATAAAAATAGATTATATGTGTATGTGTTTTCCCCCGAACTACTAAGGAATAATTTGCAGACAGGATATTCCTTTACTTTTCCCCACAAAGTACTTATGTATATTTCCTATAAACAAGGATTTATTTTACACAACGTTTACAATGGCTAAATAAACAACATTGATTAAATATCAATATTTATTTCTAGGAGTAGTAAATTATTCTGTTAAGGGCCAGAAGCTAATTATTTTAGGTTTTGCAAACCATACGGTTTTGGTTGCAACTACTCAATTCTGCTGTTGCAGTGCAAAGGCAGCAGAGAAAATATGTAAATGAAAGGCATGGCTGTGCTCGATACAAATTTATTTTCAAAAACAAGTAGTAGGATCGCTTGGCTCATGAGTCGTATTTGCTGACCCCTGATCTAATATATAACCCGTCTTCAGAAGTTCCTAGATAATGTCATTTATAGCAAAAGAAAATCTAAGGTCATGTGTTGCATTCAGTTGTCATGTAGTCTTAATCATATTTAATCTTGAACTGTTTATTTTTTAATACTTTTGAAGACTACTGAGCAATTATTTTGTAGAGTGTTCCTCTAATTGGATTTATCTGATTCTTATTTTTGGTTAAATTCAAGGTAATCACTTTTGTTCTGAATGTTATGGAAGTGATGATGGACATTCTCAATGCATCATGTCAGGGGCACGTGTCATTGATTGTAACACCATTACTTGTATTAATAACTTTTGTAATTAGGCTAGAAGGCTGCCAGCCAGATTTCTCCAATATAAAGTTACAACTTTATACTTCATAATTAGTAAATGTTTTATTGGGAGCTGCTTTGAGACTATATAAATATCATGTATTCCTCAAACTTTCACTGTCTAGTTTCAGAATTTATTGACTATTTTTACCTGAATCAGTTATTACAGTGGTTGCCAAATGGTGATTTTCTAATTGCGTCATACCTTCCACATCTAGTGGTTGGTTTTCTAGTGCAATGAAGACCACCTGTATGTGTTTGTTATGGAGACTTACTTTATTCAATAGCGTAAAAACAATAATACCATTATTTATTTCAATTGTCAAAATATCCAAGATTTGACTTTTTAGATTCTCTTCAAACTGACTTCTAAGTCTTTTTATGTCTCCATCATTCACTGAGTGCATCTATGCTTTTTTGGCATATAAAGGTATTGCAACTTCAGTTTATCCTTACCAGATCCTGACATGAAATCAGTCGTTTCTCTAAGGAGCCTTGATTCTTTTTTAGGGGAGAATGGTATTTAGAAAACAAGATATACAAACAAGTATTGCCATTGCTACCTGGGAAATATAACACGCATACATACATACACACATACAGATATGCACACACATCTATTGTCTATTTCTGTGTCTATCTTTCTATTTACACGCTTAATATAGTAAACCCAAGGAGTTAGCACTGACATCTTCAAGTCCAATTCAACATGGTAGGATTTATTTATCATTTTCCCTTCCATATTTGTAAGTCTCTAATAGGAAAAACTGGCTGTCATTATCCATAATATATTTACATATTTGATCAATTCTGGAATATGTAAAAGTTTTGGAATTACTAATATATACCTCTGAGAACAAAAAAAGAACTATAAAGTTTAATATTATAATTTTTTTTTCCTGTAACCTAAGGATATGTAGTCCAAAAACTACTTCAAAGTTACCTGGGGGTAGTTCTTCCCTCACACTACCATTTCCATATGTTTCTACTAATTTGTGTCCATTTGTATTTACTTTTGACTCACTTCTCTCTTTTTGTTGATTTTGTTTATTTATTCTCATTTAGAGTATGTAAAACATTGATTCCAAAAGTCAGTACTATGCCAGAAAGTATGTTCAGAGAGTACTCAACTCCTCCCTTCACTCCCTGCCCTTTCCACTGCTTCTCACCATGCCCTGTATGCCCTGTAGGTGACAAGTTCTTATTGTTCATCAGTTTATCCCTCCAGCATTTATTTTTGCTTAAATGAGCAGACACTTGTGCGTTTATTTTCAGTTTTTATTTCACCTCCATAAAAGTAGAACAGTTTGAAATATGAATAATTTATCATACTTTGCTTTCTTCATTTACTAATATAACATGAAAATCACTGCACACCTCCAGGCCAGTTTATAAACATCTACTTCATACTTCATTTATTTTTTTTTTTAGAGACAAGGTGTCACTCTATCACCCAGGCTGGAGTGCAGTGGCACAATTATAACTCACTACAGCCTCAAATTCCTGAGCTCAGGTGATCCTCCCACCTCATCCTCCCAAGTAGCTGGAACTGCAACCACACGCCAAGTCACCTGGCTAACTTAAAAAAAAAAATTATACAGATGGGGCCTCATCATGTTACCCAGCCTGATCTCAAACTCATAGGTTCAAGTGATCCTCCTTTTTTGGCCTCCCAAAGTGCTGGGATTACAGGTATGAACCACCATGTTCACCCTCATTTTTTTTTTTTTTTTTTTTTTGAGATGGAGTCTCGCTCTGTTGCCCAGGCTGGAGTGCAGTGGCGCCATCTCGGCTCACTGCAAGCTCCGCCTCCCGGGTTCACGCCATCCTCCTGCCTCAGCCTCTCCGAGTAGCTGGGACTACAGGCACCCACCACCACGTCCGGCTAATTTTTTTGTATTTTTAGTAGAGACGGGGTTTCACCGTGGTCTCGATCTCCTGACCTCGTGATCCACCCGCCTCGGCCTCCCAAAGTGCTGGGATTACAAGCGTGAGCCACCCTGCCCAGCCTCATTTTTTTTTTTTTTTTTTTTTTTTTTTTTTTTTTTTTTTTTTTTTACAGCTACTTGGTACTCTGTTTTTGCATTTACCAGAATTTCATTCCTAGGTATAGGCACATAGGTTGTTTACAATATTCTGCACTTCTGCCTATACATTTTCACAGTGTCAAAAGTATAGCTTTAAAATAAATTCTTAGAAGTTGCAAACATATATTGTACTTTCTCTTCTTTTTAGACAGAGGTCTTGCTTTTACTTTGAGCAGAATTGGTGTCAACTTTTCTTTTACTTAATCAGTGCAGTATTGAGCATGTAATAAGGGTATAGTGTATATTTGCTGAATGAATAAAATTCTCCCAGATATAGAAAATTTGATGAGAAATAAATCTACCTAGACACACAGTCTTGGGAAGGAGAACTGCTTTGTGAGAAAAGCTCCTGAAAGAGAAATACGACATAAGCATCACAGACAAAGACCAAAGGAAGGAAAGCTCTTGAGGCAACTAAGCTCAGCTACCAATAGCAAGAGAGCCTGTAAACAACATCTGAGCAGAATTAGGAAACAAGGGATGGAGAATTCACCATTTTCAGTTCTGTTGGAGCCCGTGTGGGTAACATCTGCAACAAAGATCTTCGGATTCAAAATTCCACACACAAAAGCGGCGGAACGAAAATGCTTTGTAGAAACTGAACCCAGGCTTCAGAGAACAAAATAGCAGCTTATGTAAATTTCTGACAATTAAGTTGGCCCCCAAAAAGGGAAATTTTTGAGTGCATTTGAATGGATTTTGGCCTTTTTTCCAAAGGAAAATAATTAAAGGAATATGAAAAGCAGTCTCAAAAGTAGGAAAGTCTGTTATCTCCTCACCAAGAGAAATTGACAGAATTGTAATGCTTCCGTAAAATCGCATGACAGCAGAGTGTAAACTCAACACAAGCCTGTATTTGGCTCTAAAAAAAAATGTATTACAAGCTTCTCCCTTTCACCCCTTTTCATGTTTACTTCAGATTCAGAAAAATGTGAATAATTCATAAGCTCAAATGTTCTCCCCATTATGGTGAATAGCACCACACTGAAGCTGCTGCTTATTTTGCTAACTATATATTGCTAAGAAGATTCTCTCTGACTCTCTACTATTTCTTTTTACTAAGATGTCTGTCCCTTTTTTAAAGGTATTTTACCATTTTTTTGAATTAACATTGAAGTCTATTATGTAATCATACATCAATTTGATTAAATCAATTTTTAGGTTAATTCAAAGAACTGAAAATCAAATCAGATGTTATTAATCTAAAAAAGAAAAATTACCACAGCATAACCTGGCTAAAGGATACAGCTGAGCACGCCCCAGATTTTCATAGTAATAAAAGACTTTAGGTTTGGCAGTTTATTTTTAACAGATATTTTTAAGATACAATTCATATACAAAGAACTGCACATATTGAATGTGTATACTTTGTTGAGTTTGCACATATGCAAACACCGATGATACCACAACCCCAGTCAAGGTAATAGACACACTCAACACCAGCCAAAGGTTTTGTGTACCTTTGTTTTTTGTTTTTGTTTATGTTTTTGTGGTAAGAATTTTTATTTTAGTTGACAAATAATTAGACATATTTATGGGGTGCATAGTGATGTTTCAATACATACGTATAGTAATCAGATAAGGGTAATGAGCTCTCAACATGAGATTTATCCTCAAATTTTGAAGCACACAGTATCGTATGGTTATCTTCAGATACTACAATGTACAGCACCTCTCTGTAACTTTTCTTCTAGCATAACTAAAATTTTTTACCCACTGAGCAACCAACTGCCTTTTCCCCAACCTCCCCTTTAACCTGTTGTATTATCTGTTTCCTGACCATTATAGACAACTCATGTAAGTGAAATCATGCATCCGGGGGCAGTGGCTTATGCTCGTAAACTCAGCACTTTGGGAGGCCGAGGGGGTGGATCACTTGAGGTCAGGAGTTTTAAGACTAGCCTGGCCAACATGGCGAAATCCCGTCTCTACTAAAATACAAAAATTAGCTGGGCGTGGTGGTGGGCACTTTTAATTCTAGCTACTTGGGAAGCCAAGGCAGGAAAATCAATTGAACCTAGGAGGTGGAGGTTGCAGTGAGCCGAGATCGTTTGCCATTACACTCCAGTCTGGGCAACAGAAGGAGACCCCGTCTCAAAAAAAAAAAACAAAAAAAAAAGAAAAGTGAAATCATGCAGCATTTGTTCCTCCATGCTTGGCTTACTTCATTTAGCATAATATACTCAAGGTTCATTTATGTTGTCACAAATTATAGGGTTACGTTTTTGTAAAGATTATAATATCCATTGTATATGAATACCATATTTTCTTTATAAGTCAATTGACGTTTGGATTTTTTCCATATCTGGGCTATTGTGAATAATGTGGCAATGGATATGGGAGTGAAGATATGTCTTTGTGATCTTGATATCAGTTCTTTTATATTTATAGCCAGAAGTGAGATTGCTGGATAATATGGCAGTTCTATTTATATTTTTTGAGAAATTTCTACACTGTTTTCCATAGCTACTGTGCCATTTTATACTTCCAGCATCAGTGTACAAGGGTTCCAATTTTTCCACATCATTGTCAACACTTACTATCTTTCAGTTTGTTAATAATAGTCATTCTAACCTGTGTGTGTTAGGGTTCTCCAGAAAGATGGAAGAAACAGAAAAAACATATATGTAATATAGTTTCAGTCCACTCAGGTTGCTGTAGCACAATACTTTAGACTGGGTAATTTGTAAACATCAGAAATTTATTGATCATAGTTGTAGGAGCTGGGAAGTTCAGGAGGAAGGCATCAGATTTAGTTCCTGGTGAAGGCTTTTCTCTGTTTCAAACGTGAAACTTTTTGTCGTGCCCTCACATGGCAAGAGGACAAAGGCGCTCCCTCAAGCTTCTTTTGTAAGAACATTAATATCATTGTGAGGGCAGATCCCTCGTGATCTAATCATTTTCTAAAGGCCCCACTTCTTAACACCATCACATTGGGGATTAAATTTCAGCAAATGAATCAACTGAAAAGAATTAAAGACTTCAACATAAAACCCAAAACTGTAATACCGCTAGAAGAAAACACTGGAGGAAGGGGCTTGATATTGGTCTTTGCAGTGATTTCTTGGATATGACACCTAAAGCAAAAGCAACAAAAAAGCAAAATTAAATAAATGAGGCTGCATCAAACTAAAGGACTTCTGCACAGCAAATGAAATAATCAAGAGAATGAAAAGGCAATCAATGGAAAGGAAGAAAATATTTGCAAACCATCTATCTTATAAAAAGTAAATTCCCCAAATATGTAAGGAAATACAACTCAATAGCAAACAAACTAATTAAAAAATGAGCAAAGAATTTGAACAGATGTTTCTCCAAAGAATATGTTCAGATAGGCAACAAGTATATGAAAAGATGCTCAACATCCATAATTATTAGTAAATTTGCAAATCAAGACTACAATATTTGTTCCTTTTTAAGGTCCCAGTATGCGTTGTGAAGGCCTAAGAGCTTTGTTTTAAAACATTAATTTTAATAATAATCTTTATAAATCTGTAATAATTCAATAATGTAATAATAAAATTTATAAGAATAAATTTTATAGATTTTACAATTTAAAATATTCTTCTATAGTTTTATAATTTTTCTTGACAGTCTTTGTCATACTAACATATCACAAATACTATTCCTTACCTCATCCCTTTGTATTTATAAATGTTTCTTAGGTACTCATCATGTGATACCTATTGTAATTGCCTTATTTAATTAATCATCATAAAACTCCAGACATAGTTGCTATCATTATTTGCATTTTCAGGTGTCAAAATTGAGGCTCAGAGTATTTTACTAGCTACCTCATGATGACAAAGCTAAAAGGTGGCAGAATTGGAATTTTATTTTGACACTAGGGCCCAAGCAGTCACCATATCTTGACATCTGATAATGATGTTGAATTTACAAAGTAGTTGTTGTTGTTCTTTTACTAAGCCTAACTATGACAAGACAATATAATTGGTTAGAACAACTTAAAATTCACTTTCCCAGTTTATCTTAGAGAAATTAAATAACAGTTGCATTTAAGAGGTAGAAGTGGCATTCTCTGCCAAAAGGCCACATTTTAAAAAAATTCCCCAATATAAAGTTTTCTGTGTATCCTACTTTTAAAACATTTCACATTTTGTGAGTTTACATTTACTGAGTTCATCAAGCACTCAGCTATGCATTATGAGTTATGCCATTCAGCCCTGATTGCTATCCAAACTCCAGATGTATGCTTTTAGCTACCTATTTGACAATAACACTTGGATTCCCAGTATTCACTTCTAATTATACATATCTAATTGAAGAGATTGACATCCTCTCCAACAACGTGTTTTTACTCTACTTTTCTCCATCTCAGAATGGTGCACAAACAGGTGCCTCATTATTCAGGACAATACCCTAGGGGTCAGGCTTGTGTATCCTTTCCCTGTCTCCTATATCCAACTTATTGTTTAGTCCTGTCACTATAAATCTCCAAAATGTATCTTAAATCCAAGTACTTCCCTCCATATTTATTACCACCACCATAACCCACATCCCATTATCTCTTGCCTTATCTGCTGTTATTTTGGCATTATCAGTTTTCCTTCTTCTAATCTTGACTCCCTGATCTCGAGGTAATGTTAAGTAGTCTTTTGAAAACATCTATCATTTTCTATTTATTGCTTTAATATCTTCTCATTTATTTCAAATTGAACCCTACAGTCTTTACAAAAACCCCTAACTCTCCAATCTTATTTCTCAAAACTATTTGCCCTTGCTCATTTCCTTCCCCCAGAATGTCCATGTTTCAGTTCCTTGAATGTTCCAAGGTGTTTCTCAGCACAGGAACTTTTTTTTTTTTTTTTTTTTTTTTTTTGAGACGGCGTCTCACTCTGTCACCCAGGCTGGAGTGCAGTGGCGCGATCTCGGCTCACTGCAAGCTCCGCCTCCCGGGTTCACGCCATTCTCCTGCCTCAGCCTCCCAAGTAGCTGGGACTACAGGCACCCGCCACCACGGTCTGGCTAATTTTTTTTGTATTTTTAGTAGAGATGGGGTTTCACCGTGTGTTAGCCAGGATGGTCTTGATCTCCTGACCTCGTGATCCACCCACCTCGGCCTCCCAAAGTGCTGAGATTACAGACGTGAGCAGGAACTTTTTATAGACTCTTCTTTTGATATGAAACACTTTCCCCCCGAAGCTTGTCATATGGAAGATATTTTCTTGTTCACAAAATATCACCTTTTAATGGGGCCTTCCTTGATGATTCTATCTAAAATCATCTTCATTTACTGTCTGTCAAATTATAGTACATATAGTACATATTATAACCTAGACATATATTGTTTATTAATTTTTTATTGGCTATCACCATAAATAAAATGCAAACTACAAAGGAGAAGGGACATTGCCTACAAGCATGCATAGCACAGGTTAGCTGTTAATAAACAGTGATTCAATGAATGAACAAATGGAATCTCACAACTACTCTATAAGACATACCTTTTGTAACTTCATTTTGGGGGCTAAGAAAATCAAGGCTCAGAACATTACAGACAATTTCTGAGGATCATAAATCAGTGAATAGAAGCCTTGTGATCCAGGCACAAATCTGGCTGACTGATGAGTTCAATCTCTTATCATTTTAATCATGTATTCTGCTTAAATTTATTCTCCTTCTAAATAAAGAACATTCAACTGGTATTTTTTTAGACGCTCTTAAGCTGGTCTTACACTTGACCTGTAAATCAGTTTGTGAGGTAAGGACATTATGCCAACATGGCTTAATAAGTCCTTGGGATCCAAGCCTGTTACTTTGAGCATCAACTAGAGTCTATAGTGAGCCTGTGATGTCACCACCTCTTTTACAGCTGAGTAGGGAGTTCTGGAATGGCCGATTTATTTTGCAGGCCATTAGTAATCTGGGCAGCTTGGGCCTGCAGGTAGCATTGATAGATCTACTTGTCACAATAATAAGTCACTTTCTTAGAGTTGCACAGATTGGGGGAAAGTGTTTTTCCACTAAATATTTAGGGAAACAATTTTTTAGAGGATACACAATATATCATTTCAGGTTATAATGAATCTTTTAACATCACAAAATACCGTAGTATTTGGCTAGATATGGAATTACGTTTCTCCCTACTTTTACCAGAGATAGAATAATTTATCAACAAGAACTCCATATAGAAGTTCTATCAAAATGACTTAAATTCCAGAATTATCAGGCTATTTTTAAAACATTCATAGGAAATAGTTATTCTTTATCACAAGCTATCCATTTGATTGATTTTTCTCATATTTAATTAAAGATATTTATTAGGTAGGTAGTTTTTAATGTCAAATGTTATACATATGAAAAAAGTGAGACTTAAGTAAAAGTAATCTTTCATTTTTCAACTTCCACTTCAACTTTCAGTAGTTCAAAAAGGTGAACTACTTCATAGAGGAAGCTCAGCGTCCTGGAATCATTCTCTATTCTGTTGTCATGTAGTTTCTGATCTTGGGCAAGCAATAACTGACATGGGAATCAAATATCTAAGTTATAAAACCGGTAGATAAGAACATGATTTTCTTTTAAGTCAATATGTATTTTCTGTTCTTTCCCCAGTTATACTAGTGACTTCTCTTGAATTGTATGTTTCGTGACTGCTATGGTTCCTTTGTGTATATACGATACTTAAACTTACAGTAAAACATGCTACACTGGATTGTAATTTCCTATTGTCATTCCTGAGGATATCAGCAGATGGTCAAATTCCTTGTATAATATAGCTATTATTTGCATATAACCTACTCATATTTTCTCATATACTTTACATCATTTTCAGATTACTTATAATATCTAATACAATGCAAATTCTATATAAATAGTTGTTATGCTGTATATTTTGTACAATTTTAAATTGTTATAATTGTTATTTTTATTGTTTTCTTTCTCTGGATATTTTTGATCCATGGTTGATTGAATGTGCAGATTCTTGTGGAAAGGGAGGGTCTAACTGTATTTCTTTTTATCAGTGTTACCCACTAGAAGGCAGGGATATATCTTTGAGATTGTTTGATTCAATTGGCTTCACCTTTAATATCTGGCACCAGTTCTACAATCATTTGTTGATGAATGAACACTTTCTCATCTCTTCCAATTCTGATAAATATACATTTGGAAAAAAGTCAGCAAATGTTAATGGATTCAGGTCTTAAGTAACAAAGTGAAAGGGGTTGTTGTTTAAAATTAACTGGGCAGACATGATCTCACTGACACTGAGTCTAAACACAGGGATCATTTTACCAGATACGCTAGCTACAGGCTCATGACTGCCTACCATTGCCTGCCCTCAGAATAGGAAGAACAGCTTTGCAGCCTACATCTGCTAAAGACTGAATGTGTACCAGAGAGAGCCAATAAGGCAAACAGATTGAGGTTTCAAAATACAGGCATAATACCACATTTTCCAATAAAAGAAGGTCTCAGATCAAGTTGAATCGGCATGGTATTTTCTCACTGTTAAAACTAGCACTCTCTGGGTAGTGTGCGGTGGCTCACACCTGTAATCCCGGCACTTTGGGAGGCTGAGGTGGGCAGATCGCCTGAGGTCAGGAGTTCAAGACCAGTCTGGCCAATATGATCAAACCTTGTCTCTACTAAAAATACAAAAAAAATTAGCCTGGTATGGTGGTGCACACTGGTAACCCCAGCTGTCTGAGAAGCTGAGGCATGAGAATTGCTTGAACCTGAGAAGCGGAGGTTGCAGTGAGTCAAGATCATGCCACTGCACTCCTGCTTGGGTGACAGAGTGAGACTCCATCTCAAAAAAAAAAAAAAAGCACTCTCTGGAATACAATTTTCTAAATGAGTAAATCCTAGTGATCATTTAATCATCCAGGTTTAGGAAAATGTAATATCAAAATAATGACAGTGTTTGACTTCTTAAAGCCTATTTCCTCAAAACTGAAATCTAGAAGATATTCTGAATGAAAGCGAGTATTAAACAAAAATGATATCCTTTCCTTTTCCCATAGAGCTAATTTATAAGAAACTAAAAGGCGAATTTTATGACTTAAATGTGTTTTATCGTATCTACAGCAGAATCTCTTCTGTCTTTAAGAAATAAAAGTCACAACATTGAAATTACTAAATTACTCACTGGCAAACCGGCACTGGCGAATTCTCTTTTCCTTTTACACATCTAAGAAAGAAAATAGCAAAATATGCATGGAAAAGTATTGAAATGTATCACATTTATTTTAAAAAAGGATATGGTTTTGAGATGTCAGCGTAAAAGGATGATGTTAAAACTTGATGTGTTTTATCTCAGGAAAATAGAAATTAAGCCATAATGGTGCATTTGACAAGAAAGTATGTGTAATTGAAAAACATGAGTAATCGGGGCTCATCCCTGAGCTCAGATTATTCATGAATTTCCTCAAGCATGTAGAAGCATCTGACATTTGGGAGACAGGGGGACAGATGTATGTGTGAAGTGCCTCCCTCCCTGGCCTGCATGTCATCGTTGAAGGTAGCACTTGCACGTAATGTAGATAGTAAACAGACTGGCATTCTGCCTGCTGCTGACCTGACAGGAAGCATCTGGCAGAAAGTCAGAAGGGCATCTGCATTACCTGTTATCTAGCTCCTTATCCAACAGTCAAGCAAATATGACTGAATTTTGTTTAATATGCCGTGATTCTCTTCTTGGGCTTCTCGGTTAAGATTATATGTATATTAACTCATAATAAAAGGAGGTGTTTTATTGTCTCCCATATTTAGATAAGGAAACTACAGTATTGAAAGGTCAAGTAACCAGAAGCCCAATTAGTGTTAGAACCATGTTTCTAGCTCTGGCCCCTGAGCCTGTGTCCGAGACACCACTCTGCCAAAAAAAGTCATGTGATCCTAAATCTCAGTAGATAAAGTCCATATTGAATTCTTCACTGACTTCAGGAAATTTCATACTAGCAAAACTCTGTAAGGACATGCATGAAAATCCAGTGTTACCTTTTCTATCATTTTGTATTCATTCAAATCTAACAAATCAGACAAACCTATAAAGAAACTCAAAACTAAAAAAAGAAGTCCTGCCATGCAGAAAAAATCACCTGTCATTTACAAAGATTTTACCTACATCTTAAGTATAAATTTCTAATTTGCGCTGAGTATAATGAGTATAGCTGTGTAATAAATTTACATCCAGAAGAGTTGGAAAAGAATTACTTTAATTGAGCAGTTGTTTCTGTCCTGAAATGTCCAATATAAAAGCATACATGTCTTTGCCACAGAAGTGAATACTTTCTGATGTATAAAATAGCAATGTTCAAGGATGCCTTCAGCAATATTCAAATTAGCCTTAATGATGACACGTTAAAGCCTTCCAAGCTCCCAAAATAATTTCTGTTTAATTGCTTTTCTACAACTGTAAGGCATGAAGGTACTATCACTTTAAATACAATTATATGAATTTATTTTCAATATTTCCATCAAGGCTAATTTGAATGCATTTTTCTTTTATTAAATGCTTTTATTGTTTTGGTGACAATATCATTGTACTGTTTATTTAAATGAGCTTTGTTTAAAGTTATTAACAACCTTGACACACCACACACACGTAGATGTGTGCATACACACACAAACACACTCACACGAGATTTCCTTGTTCAATCCTACATTTTTTTCCACATAATCTTATTCACAACTTTTATATGTGTTGAAAATATTCGCTTTGAAAACACGCTTTGTGGTAGTGTCTTTTTCCGTAATTAGTTTCCTTGGTATTGCTTTTGTTCATCCATAATTCTTACTGTATAAACATAAATTAGACAAGAACTAGGGAGTTTGCACTACTATAAATATTTTTCTCATCCTTAATTTGCACTGGCTGTTTTATTTCTTATATTTGTCATTGTAGGATGGCTTCCTCTGGTTAACCTATAAACCTCTGGAGACTGTGTTTCTTGCCGTACTCCATTATGACTAGAAGCAGAATTTTTTCCAGATTCTTTTTTTTTTATTATTATTATACTTTAAGTTTTAGGGTACATGTGCACGATGTGCAGGTTTGTTACATACGTATACATGTGCCATGTTGGTGTGCTGCATCCATTAACTCGTCATTTAGCATTAGGTATATCTCCTAATGCCATCCCTCACCCCTCCCCCCACCCCACAACAGTCCCCAGTGTGTGATGTTCCCCTTCCTGTGTCCATGTGTTCTCATTGTTCAATTCCCACCTGTGAGTGAGAACATGCGGTATTTGGTTTTTGTCCTTGCGATAGTTTACTGAGAATGATGATTTCCAGTTTCATCCATGTCCCTACAAAGGACATGAACTCATCCTTTTTTATGGCTGCATAATATTCCATGGTGTATATGTGCCACATTTTCCTAATCCAGTCTATCGTTGTTGGACATTTGGGTTGGTTCCAAGTCTTTGCTACTGTGAATAGTGCCGCAATAAACATATGTGTGTATGTGTCTTTATAGCAGCATGATTTATAGTCCTTTGGGTATATACCAAGTAATGGGATGGCTGGGTCAAATGGTATTTCTAGTTCTAGATCCCTGAGGAATCGCCACACTGTCTTCCACAGTGGTTGAACTAGTTTACAGTCCCACCAACAGTGTAAAAGTGTTCCTATTTCTCCACATCCTCTCCAGCACCTGTTGTTTCCTGACTTTTTAATGATTGCCATTCTAACTGGTGTGAGATGGCATCTCATTGTGGTTTTGATTTGCATTTCTCTGATGGCCAGTGATGATGAGCATTTTTTCATGTGTTTTTTGGCTGCATAAATGTCTTCTTTTGAGAAGTGTCTGTTCATGTCCTTTGCCCACTTTTTGATGGGATTGTTTGTTTTTTTCTTATAAATTTGTTTGAGTTCATTGTACATTCTAGATATTAGCCCTTTGTCAGATGAGTAGGTTGAGAAACCTTTCTCCCATTCTGTAGGTTGCCTGTTCACTCTGATGGTAGTTTCTTTTGCTGTGCAGAAGCTCTTTAGTTTAATTAGATCCCATTTGTCAATTTTGGCTTTTGTTGCCATTGCTTTTGGTGTTTTAGACATGAAGTCCTTGCCCATGCCTATGTCCTGAATGGTAATGCCTAGGTTTTCTTATAGGGTTTTTATGGTTTTAGGTCTAATATGTAAGTCTTTAATCCATCTTGAATTGATTTTTGTATAAAGTGTAAGGAAGGGATCCAGTTTCAGCTTTCTACATCGGGCTAGCCAGTTTTCCTAGCACCATTTATTAAACAGGGAATCCTTTCCCCATTACTTGTTTTTGTCAGGTTTGTCAAAGATCAGATAGTTGTAAATATTCGACACTATTTCCAAGGGCTCTGTTGTGTTCCATTGATCTATGTCTCTGTTTTGGTACCAGTACCATGCTGTTTTGGTTACTGTAGCCTTGTAGTATTGTTTGAAGTCAGGTAGCGTGATGCCTCCAGCTTTGTTCTTTTGGCTTAGGATTGACTTGGCGATGCGGGCTCTTTTTTGGTTCCATATGAACTTTAAAGTAGTTTTTTCCAATTCTGTGAAGAAAGTCATTGGTAGCTTGATGGCGATGGCATTGAATCTATAAATTACCTTGGGCAGTATGGCCATTTTCATGATATTGATTCTTCCAACCCATGAGCATGGAATGTTCTTCCATTTGTTTGTATCCTCTTTTATTTCATTGAGCAGTGGTTTGTAGTTCTCCTTGAAGAGGTCCTTCACATCCCTTGTAAGCTGGATTCCTAGGTATTTTATTCTCTTTGAAGCAATTGTGAATGGGAGTTCACTCATGATTTGGCTCTCTGTTTGTCTGTTATTGATGTATAAGAATGCTTGTGATTTTTGTAAATTGATTTTGTATCCTGAGACTTTGCTGAAGTTGCTTATCAGCTTAAGGAGATTTTGGGCTGAGACAATGGGGTTTTCTAGATATACAATCATGTCATCTGTAAACAGGGACAATTTGACTTCCTCTTTTCCTAATTGAATACCCTTTATTTCCTTCTCCTGCCTGATCGCCCTGGCCAGAACTTCAACACTATGTTAAATAGGAGTGGTGAGAGAGGGCATCCTTGTCTTGTGCCAGTTTTCAAAGGGAATGCTTCCAGTTTTTGCCCATTCAGTATGATATTGGCTGTGGGTTTGTCATAGATAGCTCTTATTATTTTGAGATACGTCCCATAAATACCTAATTTATTGAGAGATTTAGCATGAAGGGTTGTTGAATTTTGTCAAAGGCCTTTTCTGCATCTATTGAGATAATCATGTGGTTTTTGTCTTTGGTTCTGTTTATATGCTGGATTACATTTATTGATTTGTGTATGTTGAACCAGCCCTGCATCCCAGGGATGAAGCCCACTTGATCATGGTGGATAAGCTTTTTGATGTGCTGCTGGATTCGGTTTGCCAGTATTTTATTGAGGATATTTGCGTCAATGTTCATCAAGGATATTGGTCTGAAATTCTCTTTTTTGTTTGTGTCTCTGCCCAGCTTTGGTATCATGATGATGCTGGCCTCATAAAATGTGTTATGGAGGATTCCCTCTTTTTCTATTTATTGGAATAGTTTCAGAAGGAATGGTACCAGTTCCTCCTTGTACCTCTGGTAGAATTCGGCTGTGAATCCATCTGGTCCTGGACTCTTTTTGGTTAGTAAACTATTGATTATTGCCGCAATTTCAGAGCCTGTTATTGGTCTATTCAGAGATTCAAATTCTTCCTGATTTAGTCTTGGGAGGGTATATGTGTTGAGGTATTTATCCATTTCTTCTAGATTTTCTAGTTTATTTGCATAGAGGTGTTTGTAGTATTCTCTAATGGTAGTTTGTATTTCTGTGGGATCGGTGGTGATATCCCCTTTATCATTTTTAATTGCATCTATTTGATTCTTCTCTCTTTTCTTCTTTATTAGTCTTGCTAGCAGTCTATCAATTTTGTTGATCTTTTCAAAAAACCAGCTCCTGGATTCATTAATTTTTTGAAGGGTTTTTTGTGTCTCTATTTCCTTCAGTTCTGCTCTGATTTTAGTTATTTCTAGCCTTCTGCTAGCTGTTGAATGTGTTTGCTCTTGCTTTTCTAGTTCTTTTAATTGTGATGTTAGGGTGTCAATTTTGGATCTTTCCTCTTTTCTCTTGTGGGCATTTAGTGCTATAAATTTCCCTCTACACACTGCTTTGAATGTATCCCAGAGATTCTGGTATGTTGTGTCTTTGTTCTCGTTGGTTTCAGAGAACATCTTTATTTCTGCCTTCATTTCGTTATGTACCCAGTAGTCCTTCAGGAGCAGGTTGTTCAGTTTCCATGTAGTTGAGTGGTTTTGAGTGGGTTTCTTAATCCCGAGTTCTAGTTGGATTGCACTGTGGTCTGAGAGACAGTTTGTTATAATTTCTGTTCTTTTACATTTGCTGAAGAGAGCTTTACTTCCAACCATGTGGTCAATTTTGGAATAGTTGTGGTGTGGTGCTGAAAAAAATGTATATTCTGTTGATTTGGGGTGGAGAGTTCTGTAGATGTCTATTAGGTCTGCTTGGTGCAGAGCTGAGTTCAATTCCTGGGTATCCTTGTTAACTTTCTGTCTCGTTGGTCTGTCTAATGTTGACAGTGGGGTGTTAAAATCTCCCATTATTATTGTGTGGGAGTCTAATTCTCTTTGTAGGTCACTCAGGACTTGCTTTATGCATCTGGGTGGTCTCCTGTATTGGGTGCATTTATATTTAGGATAGTTAGCTCTTCTTGTTGAATTGATCCCTTTACCATTATGTAATGGACTTCTTTGTCTCTTTTGATCTTTGTTGATTTAAAGTCTATTTTATCAGAGACTAGGATTGCAACACCTGCCTTTTGTTTTCCATTTGCTTGGTATATGTTCCTCCATTCTTTTATTTTGAGCCTATGTGTGTCTCTGCACGTGAGATGGGTTTCCTGAATACAGCAAACTGATGGGTCTTGACTCCTTATCCAATTTGCCAGTCTGTGTCTTTTTGTTGGAGCATTTAGTCCATTTACATTTAAAGTTAATATTGTTATGTGTGAATTTGATCCTATCATTATGATATTAGCTGGTTATTTTGCTCGTTAGTTGATGCAGTTTCTTCCTAGCCTCGATAGTCTTTACAATTTGGCATGATTTTGCAGTGGCCTGTACCAGTTGGTCCTTTCCATTTTTAGTGCTTCCTTCAAAAGCTCTTTTAAGGCATGCCTGGTGGTGACAAAATCTCTCAGCATTTGCTTTTATGTAAAGGATTTTATTTCTCCTTCACTTATGAAGCTTAGTTTGGCTGAATGTGAAATTCTGGGTTGAAAATTCTTTTAAGAATGTTGAATATAGGCCCCCACTCTCTTCTAGCTTGTAGAGTTTCTGCCAAGAGATCCGCTGTTAATCTGATGGCCTTCCCTTTGTGGGTAACCCAACATTTCTCTCTGGCTGCTCTTAACATTTTTTCCTTCATTTCAACTTTGGTGAATCTGACAATTATGTGTCTTCGAGTTGCTCTTCTTGAGGAGTATCTTCGTGGTGTTCTCTGTATTTCCTGAATCTGAATGTTGGCCTGCCTTGCTAGATTGAGGAAGTTCTCCTGGATAATATCCTGCAGAGTGTTTTCCAACTTGGTTTCATTCTCCCCGTCACTTTCAGGTACACCAATCAGACGTAGATTTGGTCTTTTCACAAAGTCCCATATTTCTTGGAGGCTTTGTTCGTTTCTTTTAATTCTTTTTTCTCTAAACTTCCCTTCTCATTTCATTTCATTCATTTCATCTTCCATCACTGATACCCTTTCTTCCAGTTGATCGCATTGGTTCCTGAGGCTTCTGCATTCTTCACGTAGTTCTTGACCCATGGCTTTCAGCTCCATCAGCTCCTTTAAGCACTTTGCTGCATTGGTTATTCTAGCTATACATTCGTCTAATTCTTTTTCAACATTTTTAACTTCTTTGCCATTGGTTTGAATTTCCTCCCATAGCTCGGAGTAGTTTGATCGTCTGAAGCCTTCTTCTCTCAACTCACCAAAGTCATTCTCTGTCCAGCTTTGTTCCGTTGCTGGTGAGGAACTGCGTTCCTTTGGAGGAGAGGCGCTGTGCTTTTTAGATTTTCCAATTTTTCTGCTATGTTTTTTCCCCATCTTTGTGGTTTTATCTACTTTTGGTCTTTGATGATGGTGATGTACAGATGGGTTTTTGGTGTGGATGTCCTTTCTGTTTGTTAGTTTTCCTTCTAACAGACATGACCCTCAGCTGCAGGTCTGTTGGAGTGTGCTAGAGGTCCACTCCAGACCCTGTTTGCCTGGGTATCAGCAGTGGTGGCTGCAGAACAGCGGATTTTTGTGAACTGTGAATGCTGCTGCCTGATTGTTCCTCTGAAAGTTTTGCCTCATAGGAGTACCCGGCTGTGTGAGGTGTCAGTCTGCCCCTACTGGGGGGTGCCTCCCAGTTAGGCTGCTTGGGGGTCAGGGGTCAGGGACCCACTTTAGGAGGCCGTCTGCCTGTTCTCAGATCTCCAGCTGCGTGCTGGGAGAAGCACTACTCTCTTCAAAGCTGTCAGACAGGGACATTTAAGTCTGCAGAGGTTACTGCTGTCTTTTTGTTTGTCTGTGCCCTGCCCCCAGAGGTGGAGCCTACAGAGGCAGGCAGGCCTCCTTGAGCTGTGGTGGGCTCCACCCAGTTGGAGCTTCCTGGCTGCTTTGTTTACCTAAGCAAGCCTGGGCAATGGCAGGCACCCCTTCCCGAGCCTCGCTGCCACCTTGCAGTTTGATCTCTGACTGCTGTGCTAGCAATCAGCGAGACTCTGTGGGTGTAGGCCCCTCTGAGCCAGGTGCGGGATATAATCTCCTGGTGTGCCGTTTTTTAAGACCTTTGGAAAAGCGCAGTATTAGGGTAGGAGTGACCCAATTTTCCACGTGCCGTCTGGACTAAGAAAGGGAACTCCCTGACCCCTTGCACTTCCTGAGTGAGGCAATGCCTCACCCTGCTTCGGCTCTCACACGGTACGCTGCACCCACTGTCCTGCGCCCACTGTCTGGCACTCCCTAGTGAGATGAACCCAGTACCTCAGATGGAAATGCAGAAATCACCCGTCTTCTGCGTCGCTCACGCTGGGAACTGTAGACCGGAGCTGTTCCTCTTTGGCCATCTTGGCTCCACTCAGCTCCAGATTATTTCTGAACAAATGCAAGGCAATGACAAAAAACATTTCTGAAAGGTGTTATGTGAATTTGAAATTACCACACTAGATAAACTCTAACTTCATAATACCCCCGATTGTAGTATCTGAATAATACAGAAAATGCCACCACAAAGTGAGGTTGACATAGAACCAGGTCCTAACATGTTTCTAAGATGCTGGATATATTGATGTCTCTGTCAGCATTTTCTGGGCTCTGAATCCACCAATCTACCATGCCCCTCACTCTTCCCCATCACATAGAGACCATAAACCTGACACACCCATTCATGATCCTTTGGGCCTACCACCACTTCCATTTGAGAGAGTGTATTAAAGACAAATGAGAGAGAAGGATTGTTGTGTAGGGATAAGATTGTAGATAGGTTTATCTTAACAACTTTGTAATATTGTGGATAGGTTTAGCTCAACAACTTTGTAATACTGTAGGTAGGTTTAGCTCAACCACAATAAAAAGGCTCCCTTTATTATGAGTTAATATACATAACATTCTACCAGAATCAGACTGCCTAACTCTAACTTGTGAACCTAAGCTTTCTAGGCCTCAGTTTTTTAATTTGTGAAATAAAGACAATAATAATATTTAATTAATAGTATTTATGTGATTATTAAAATGGATAATAAATCTATCCAGTCCCCTTGTGCAGTGTCAAATGAGAGGTGATAACTCAGTATATAATTCACAGGGCTTTAGAGTTTTCCTTTTTAAATAACATTATTAAACAACATATTGTGTTCTAATGTGGTTTTTAATTTCCTGCACTTGTTAATATGTTTTTATTAATAACTTATTAATGGAATTACATATTCACAAATGACATTGGACAATCTTTAGATAGTCTTGTTCATTTACAAGGACTTATCTATACAACAGTAGGTCATTTTATTTAATATAAAGCTATACCGTGAATTTTTTTTCTAAATGGCAAGGCTCTTTGGAAATCAATTTGCAGAAAGCTTTAAATTATTGAACTCTGTCTAGGCTTTTTATGTGTTTGATGATTTTTCTTAGCTATTTAGTGTAATTTAGTATAATTGTTAAAATGACTGAATCAGATGAACAATTTTTAATTTCTAAAAACCACAAGTCAAGAGACAAGGTTTTCTATTTTAGATTTGTCACTAACAAGTTGGTGATCTTACGTGAATTGTTTATGCAATTAATTCTTCATGACTTGGGATCATTTTACTAGATGTACACTAGCTTAAATGAACTAATGGGAGCCTAGAAAGTTCTAGTATCAAGTCAGAATAAAGAATTTGAAAAATTCAGGTCAGAAGGGATCTTATGTTATGTAGTTCAAACTGGAATGCCTATAAAGCTATGTAGGTAATGAAAATGAAGAAAGTGTAACAACAGTAGCTCAAGCAAGATTATAAATGGGAATTAACAGTGTTGTGGATATAGGAATGCTTTTATCTGTGGTTAATTAGGGAAAATAAAACTTGTCTATAAGGGGCAGTAACTCCTTACTTCCTATTTGTTGTTGCCACAGAAAAACGTAGTGCAATTTTGCCAGATTTTCTGATGTTCAAATGCTAAGAGATGCTGGAAATTAAGATTTTCATGTGAACTATTCTGAATTCCATATTTTTGCAAATTTTTTTTAAAAATAATATCTTAAAGCCACACAAACAGATTATGGTGCTACATTCAACCCAAGAACCATCAATTTGTCACCTGGTCAAATAGTTTCCCATTTAACACTTGAATTCCTCCCCAACATTCCTAAGAAGTGATCATTACTATTAATAACTGAAGATAGTAATGAGCATATTACTATCTATTGTCTGTCTATACAAGTTTATAAATGATATGCTCATTACTAGCTTGGTCAATTATTCTTATTTATAGACAGTCTTGCTAGAAAGTTTTTTTTTAAATTGCTTTTGCTAAAATTAGTGCCAATAATTGTCACATGTAAATTACTTTCCTCTTCAAAAACCATGATGAAAATCTAATCTGCATATTCTTTAAGCTATTGAAGAAAATTATTGCATGTCTATCCCCGCATTAACACCTATATCTTTTCTTATTTCAATGATTTCACACAGAGTTGGAATTTCTTCAGCTTTCTGGTCGAAACGAATTTATAGAACCTATCTGTGTTCTTAAAAGTGTTCAGGACAGAGTTAAGTACTGTAGTCTAAACAGTGGTTCCCAAACTTTTTGGCACCAGGGATGAGTTTCGTGGAAGACGATTTTTCCACAGATGGGGGTAGAGAGGTTAGGAGGGTAGAAGATGGAGGAGATGGTTTTGGGGTGTCACTGTTTCACCTCAGGTCATCAGGCATTTGCCACATTCTCATAAGGAATGTGCAACCTAGATCCCTCACATGTGCAGTTCACAATCGAGTTCAGGCTCCTGTGAGAATGTAATGCTGCCACCGATGTGACAGGAAGCAAAGTAAGGAGATAATGCCGACTTGCCTCCCGCTCACCTCCTGCCATGTGGCTGGGTTCCTAACAGGCCAAGGACTGGTACTGGTCTGCAGCTGGGGGTTGGGGACTCTAGTTTAAAGTGAGACCCATCAGAACAGTGCCAGTCCCAAACCACTATCCGTTTAGCACACTAATGTAGCACGTAAAAATCTCTCTGCTTCTAGAATTACTTTGCTATGTAAATTAAATATTACAATTACCAAAATAACATCACAATTCTTTTTGTTTTCTGACTTCATAGATTTTGCCACTTGACCCTACAATGTGTTATCTTCAGTTTCCTACATTCAGTAAAATTTTTCAAGACTCAGCCTCATATAATAGAATATTACTCAACAGTTGAAAAGTTGTTTGTGTCGTTGTTTATATATTTATAATATTTCATTCATGTCATTAGTATTTTTGGTCATAGTTTTGAACAATAATCTACAAGATTGTCTTGCAACTTTAAAAATCAAACACATTTGTTAAAAGATTATTGTGGAATTTTCCTTTAAAAGTAAAAAATGTTTCTTAGACCTATAAGAATTTATACTGACAAAGTTTTCTTTTAGCTCTTTAGAAATTTGAGATAGCTCACATGTATCTTAGGAAGTAGCATAGCATTTGTGAGATCCCAACCATGGAATTTGGGGTAATTTGAATAGCATATTAAAATCAGGTCCTCTTTGGGCTCTAAATCAATGTCAGTCCATGTTTGAGAAAAAGGCTTAGTGATCAACTTGATAACAGCCAATTAAAACATTATCTAGGCTTAACACTACTTCCTTCCAAATTGATTTTATTTATTCTAATTATTTTATCTTTTCTTCTTATGTTCTGTATAGTCTTCCTTTGAGAGAAACAATCTATGCATCACTAAGAACAGTTCTAGATTTTATATATTTTTATTTATTAAGAAGTCTTTATGTGAGACTATCACCCTACCAAGGACATAAGGAATCTGATAAATTGTCAGGTAGTGAGGTAATGTTACCCTGAGTGAGTCATGTAACATGGCATTTTCAGCCCTTAGCAATGCATCATCCACGTCTTCCCTACATCTCTGTGTTAAGGGCCTTAGGAGGTCATTCAGGGGCATGCAGTTTTAGCCATGACTTGGAGAGCCATTTATCACTATCTAACTTCACATAAAAATTTTCTCATATATTTATGGGGCAATACATGGCATGTGGGCTTTTCATTTGAGTGGATTTTAATAGATTTACATACATCTTATTGTGGGCAGCGTGGAAGGGCCAGCGAGATACAGACATAGATTTTGGGACCTCTCTCATTTCCAGGATGCCTGAGTTTGTAAAAGGATAAGACACGGTGATGAACTTTACTGTGCAAGCCCCAAGAAGAACACATTTGTAATGGGAGTGCTCTTTTTCAATCTAAAAAACAAAGTTCAGTGGATGAGTAACACAACTCTCTAGTTCAGTGGATAATTAACACAACATAATAAAGAACTTAATAACACTTAATAAGGAAGAAGAGTTACTTCTTTCTTACTAAACTTCTATTGGAACTGGTTCTCAAATATAAGACCTCTTTAGGACCTCCATATTTTTCTAATCATTCAGCAGCCAATTATCTCAACCCATTGTCTTGCTGCCACATTCTTCCCACCAAACCACTTTTCTGAACACCTTTCTGTGTCCCTTTTCCCTGCTTCTGTCTTATGGAACATTTCAGGAGAAAGTTGCATGGTTTTGAATACTGGCTCTATTGAAGTATGTTATTTTTAAATCCTATCTCTATAAGATATTTTTGATTATTTACATATTTTTTTCTCATTCCTCAGAACTGCTGGCTCCACTATTTACAAATTGTTTTCAAATTCCTGAAATCACTATCCCTTTTTCTAAAACTTGCACCATTTCTCTTATTACTGTTTTGAAGTTCATTTCGAGCCACAATTGCTCTCCATGCTCTTGAATAGAATAAAACATGCTTTATAACTCATGGCAGTTCTTTCTTTTGCCTCCCATTCTAGCTATTATAATGAAGGGATAAGTTGTTCAACAGTAGATTAAAGCAGATAAATTGGCTTTACATTTACTCTACATACTCCTGCATATCCACTACTGTACCATACCTCTTTCCTGAGAATTCACTCTCAGATTTGTTGCTTTTACTCTCCATTTTGATTGGTAGGTTTTAGTATCTCTGCTTCTATCTTGTTACCTATTGGTATCTTTCTCTGCCAAGCCTGTAGATATATTCTCCCTCTTGGATTAGTGTCTGTTAGGAACATTGTTGTTCTATAAAGGGAAATGGTAATATTATGGGTTCTAGGGGCAAAGAGCCTTGACTTGTGAGCCTATGTGAACAAGTTATTTGATGTTCCTAAGTTTTAGTTTCCTCATTTCAATAATTGAAATAAACAATATAATAAGGCATTTTATTAGTTTTCTACTGTTTTATAGCAAATTTTCATAAAATTAGTAGTTTAAAAATTACACAAATCTATCATATCACAATTTCTGTTGGTCAAATTAACTGATTCCTTGATTCAGGGGCTCACCAGGCTGAAAACAAGGTGTCAGAAAGAGCTACAAGTTCACCTAAAGCTTGGAGTCCTCTTCCAAAGTCACTTGTTCTAGCAGAATTTAGTTCTTTGTGGTGTCACGTGAGGCTGAGGTTCTCATTTTCTTTTTCTTCTTTTTTTTTTTGAGACAGAGTCTCACTCTGTCGCCCAGGCTGGAGTGCAGTGGCACGATCGATCTCGGCTCACTACAGCTTCCGCCTCCCGGGTTCACGCCATTCTCCTGCCTCAGCCTCTCCAAGTAGCTGGGACTACAGGCGCCCACCACCACGCCCGCTAATTTTTTGTGTTTTTAATAGAGACGGGGTTTCACCGTGTTAGCCAGGATGGTCTCGATCTCCTGACCTCGTTATCCACCCGCCTCGGCCTCCCAAAGTGCTGGGATTACAGGCGTGAGCCACCGTTCCCGGCCTCATTTTCTTGTTTGCTTGCTGTCTAGCAGGGGCCATTCTCAGCTCCTAGATGCACCAATCATTACCTGTACGAAGTAGCGCTTTGCTCCTTTAAGGCCAGCAGAAGAACCTATCACGCTTTAAATTTCTTTAACATCTCCCTTAACAGGGACAGTCCCACCCTGGATAATCTCCCTTATGATTAACTTATAAGTCAACTAAAAGGAACATTAATTTCATCTGTAAAATTCCTCCTGCTACATAAAGTAATGTAATCATGGGAGTAATATTACATTTTATTTATGAGTCCTGCTCACACGTCAGGGAGGAAATTACATACAGCATGAACACCAAGGGGTAGGAACCCTGGGGACCCTATTTAAATTCTACCTACCACAGATACTGAATTCATAAAATTACTATGAGGGTTAAACTGGTGGTCAAAGGACCAGAAAACAGATTACTGATTTTTTAATTATTTTTAGATTTGAGTCTTGGTAGCATCTGATCTGCTTTCTTACAACAACAAACCTGTGCATACTGTTAAAATTTTAGTAAGGCCAGATTTCTATTGTGTGTCCCAAGGAAACAACAAACTGCTATTCAAATACAACTGTATGACATTAAGAACCATGTGGAGAACTGACATGGAAATCTGGAAGAGATTACTGAGTAAAATCAGAAATTTAAGTGGGGAAGAGTGAGGCAAGCTGGTAGACGGAAGAGGCAGACAAAACTCTTTCTTGCTATCTATCTAATGTGATTACGCTGAGTACTTTCTCTGTTTATTTGCAGTTTAATGGTTCCCTAAACCTGTCTTTGCTCAAAAATTATAGCAAATCCACATGATTTCTGTTCCTCAGTTCTACATGGAGACTTAAATGAAACATTTCTGGTTTTGGAGTTGGAAACCATCTTTTCTCCCCTTCTTTCCATCGGAACAGCCTTAGATCACAATTGAGTACTGGCCACCTTTTGGGACCTCATGCATTTTATTGATACGTTGTTACTTTCAAAACAACTACTGTTATTTTTATGCTCTAAACAGCAACTGTGGAGGTCTAGAGAAAGACCTATAGTGGTCTCATCAGTCACACTCTGTCCTTGACATCTTCAGAGGGAAATTCTCAAAGAGAAAACAGGTATCTGTCGCACAATATTTTATCCCACACACTCAGTAACTTACACTTTTCATGGTGAGGAATATAAGTGACATACTGATCTTACACTAATGAATTTCCATTCCAAACAGCACAGCCACAATTTTTCCTTTGTATTAAGCATCGAGCAGGTGGTGATTTCTAATCAGTCATGCTTAGCTCATCTGCTGTCACAAGCAACAGAGATCAAAAATGTGTGCTGTTGCCTGTGTGGTAAAGTTATGATGAATAGAACAAGGTTGTATATGCTTTGATTGGGAAACATTTAATTTGAAATCCATGGCAACAGAAATGTGTGAGGTGGGGCTGAGCCCTCCTCTGTCATAAAAAAGTAATTCAACATCATCTAGCAATCCTTCAGCTTGGTTCTTGTCACTATTGAGATATAGTGAATTAGAGCACAGAATCAATGGTAGAAGTGGCAAGACATTACCTCTGGTTAATAACACAAAGTTCTTCTGCAGCAACAGTACCTTCAAAACTGTACTAAATGTGTGTCCTCTGTGCTCTCAAATAACCTCATTTTAATTCTTATATACTGTGTTTTTTCATATATTAAATGTCTTGAACTATTTACCTTTCTCACTACATTGCAAGATTTTTGAAGGCCGTATTACTCCTACTTTGCTTTTCTTACTTTTTGTTCTATATTTGACAGCTGGTAGACACTCAGCAAATATGTGTTTTTAAATAGAATATACTCAAACACAAATATAAACACCATTCTTTCATATTTTGCTGAGGAATTTCAAAGCTACCTGATCTTCAGACTATAATATGTTCAATCATTTCAGTAATTTTAATGTTGGCCTTTATGTTGAGCAGGTCAATAATTTAAGATACTCTATTACAGTTATAATTTTGCATACATTAATAAAGTAGAGCTGATGACCTTTTGTTGAAATAGATTTTACAAGTAACAATTTCATTATTCTTGAGACTTGAACTAGTAGATAAATAGCATCTATTTCTTCTTTGGAAGTATAGCCACTTTACCCTCTAAGGATCTTATTCTGAGGCAAGATTTGCCATTTTAGAGATGAATCTTCTATTAGGTAGCCAACTGCATTAATAATTGGAATGAGTCATTAGAGGAATTAGCTATCAACTGGAAATTCATTCAGGATACAACAATGGGGTAATTTATATAACAGCAGTTTCCTGAAATATAATTAATATTTTCCAGCAACCTGTGAGATTTATCAGTCACAGTCTAAACAGTTCAATGAGACCATGTTTTAGTCATGGTAATTTCTGACTTAATGCCCATTCATTGTTGAGTGTGAAATAGTGGATTCAAGATAAAAGTAGACTTGATATGGAAAAAACGAAGATCTCCTTAGAGTTATGAGATGAGGCTCTGGAACAGAAGCCACCAGATGGTTAAAACAGACGTGCTCTCTGTGGCTTTTTACCCTGTCTGCAAAATCAAAAGTGTAATAATCTTGTAAACTGCTTAAAGTTCAGTAATTTGCTTTCATGGTTACTGCAAAATATTTAGGAATGTTAAGGTTAGATTTTGTTTGCTAAAAGAAATTGTAATATCTAATGTAAAAAATTGATAATAATTCTCTGTGTATCTTAAGCTACTTTATAATACTTTATAAGTATCCTCTGGAATAGGCTCTTCAATAGATTGGAGATGATGAAAGAAAGACATGTTTTCTCTCAATGACATGAAAATTTATTTCATGAAAATAAATAGATGAAAAATAATTATATATACATATATAAATGTATATACTATATATACTAAAAATGCAAAAATTAGCTGGGCATGGTGGCAGGTGCCTATAATCCCAGCTACTCGGGAGGCTGAGGCAAGAGAATCACTTGAATCTGGGAGGCAGAGGTTGCGGTGAACCAAGATCACGTCACTGCACTCCAGCCTGGGCAACAAAGTTGGACTCTGTCTCAAAAAAAAAATAATAAAAATAAAAGTCTAGTGTATATCTAGTGACTATATATATACATATATATATATATACACACACATATATATATACATATATATACACACACATATATATATACATATATTTATACACACACCTATATATATGACATTTTCTATTTCATATATATATTTACATAAAATGTTATTAAGTGTACATAAATACAATTCAAAGGCTAAAAGGACCAGAAGTTAAAAACCTCTGAGTCAGATGAAAGATGGAATTCAGAAAAGACTTTCTTGAGATCCAAATTATTTGTTAGGATCTCACAAGGGCAGAAGCACACATTGGGGGAGGAAGAGTGTACTAGGAATAAAGGCATTTTGAAAGGCAGGTACAGCACAGTAAATCAAGGTCAGTGAGAATCTTGCTGGCAGGACCCCAAGGGCCACTTGAGAGAATAAAGTGACATGAGATTAATGAACCATAGCTGCCAAAAAGGCATGAACAGAGCCATGTGCTTTCTATAGGAGAGATGCTTTATGTTCTTGGGCAGGTGAACAAAATACAAAAGAAAATTCTTCAAGATGATCATAATAATAGCTAACATTTATTGAATGCTTATTTGTCAAAAAACATATGCCTTAACTCGTTTCTCATGGCAAACCTATGAAGTAGATACTATTAATATTATATTTTTAACTCAATTTAGTAGAAGATAAGTGATATAGAGAGAAGTTTTGTAACTTAAGACACAGAGAATAAATGATACAGTAGACATTCTAATGCAATTAGCCTGACTAGACACCCTATAACAATCACCATGGCTGCTGCTCAAGGTAGTTCCTTTAGAAGCCAGCAAAATATTGAAAGAAATGGGTCAAATCTTATTATAATAAAATCAACCTAAAGTTCAAGGCAATTCATTTTTAATAGAAACAGCCTTCAGAAGAGATAAAAAGAAAAAAGAAATTCTTATTTACTCCTAATATACCACTATCTCGAACAATAAATTTCGGATACTTTTTGTTATGATGGAGAATTATTTATTCATACTCAAAACTGCTAGATTGAAAATAAAGTATGATTCAAGTCAACACAAGGAAAAATGCAAGGTGTATTTTCCAGCTAGAAATTCTTTTTGATGTAGTAGAATCTATTCTTGACCCAGAAACAGACAAATATAACCTGAATCTAGAAATGGCAATGAAATATTGCAGGGAAAAGGTAATCTCTAGGAGAAAACCTGGACACAGGCAAGAATGGGAATAAGAAGTTCAATGGAGAAAAGTGTACTGGAAGGGGACCTTTTGGTTTTTCATACTCTAAATGTGAATTAAAATAATAATTGTCTGCTAGGAGACAATATTACTTAGGTCCCTTGTCTGCGACATAGGAAATTTTATTTAGAAAAAACAAGCCTATTAGTTGTCCAATTCATTCATTTAGTCATGAATTTATCTGTTTAAATATCAGTAGGCATACAACTTTGAAATGGTATGTTCATTTGATGTTTATGACTTTCAAAATAATCTGTCACTTTCTCTAGTCCCTTTTTTTCACAAGGAAAAATAGAAATTATTTTATTTTATTTATATATATATATTTTTATTATACTTTAAGTTCTACGGTACATGTGCACAATGTGCAGGTTTGTTACATATGTATCCATGTGCCATGTTGGTGTGCTGCACCCATTAACTCGTCATTTACATTAAGTATATCTCGTAATGCTGTCCCTCCCCGCTTCCCCCACCCAACAACAGGCCCCTGTGTGTGATGTTCCCCTTCCTGTGTCCAAGTGTTCTCATTTTTCAATTCCCCCCTATGAGTGAGAACATGCAGTGTTTGGTTTTTTGTCCTTGTGGTAGTTTGCTGAGAATGATGGTTTCCAACTTCATCCATGTCCCTACAAAGGACATGAACTCATCATTTTTTATGGCTGCATAGTATTCCATGGTGTATATGTGCCACATTTTCTTAATCCAGTCTATTGTTGATGGACATTTGGGTGGGTTCCAAGTCTTTGCAATTGTGAATAGTGCTGCAATAAACATAGATGTGCATGTGTCTTGGCAATGCGGGCTCTTTTTTGGTTCCATATGAACTTTAAAGTAGTTTTTTCCAATTCTGTAAACAAAGTCATTGGTAGCTTGATGGGGATGGCATTGAATCTATAAATTACCTTGGGCAGTATGGCCATTTTCACGATATTGATTCTTCCTACCCATGAGCATGGAATGTTCTTCCATTTGTTTGTGTCTTCTTTTATTTCATTGAGCAGTGATTGGTAGTTCTCCTTGAAGAGGTCCTTCACATCCGTTGTAAGTTGGATTCCTAGGTATTTTATTCTCTTTGAAGCAATTGTGAATGGGAGTTCACTCATGATTTGGCTCTCTGTTTGTCTGTTATTGGTGTATAAGAATGCTTGTAATTTTTGCACATTGATTTTGTATCCTGAGACTTTGCTGAAGTTGCCTATCAGCTTAAGGAGATTTTGGGCTGAGATGATGGGGATTTCTAGATATACAATCATGTCATCTGCAAACAGGGACAATTTGACTACCTCTTTTCCTAATTGAATACCCTTTATTTCTTTCTCCTGCCTGATTGCCCTGGCCAGAACTTCCAACACTATGTTGAATAGGAGTGGTGAGACAGGGCATCCCTGTCTTGTGCCAGTTTTCAAAGGGAATGCTTCCAGTTTTTGCCCATTCAGTATGATATTGGCTGTGGGTTTGTCATAAATAGCTCTTATTTATAACATCAATACCTAATTTATTGAGAGTTTTTAGCATGAAGGGCTGTTGTATTTTGTCAAAGGTCTTTTCTGCATCTATTGAGATAATCATGTGGTTTTTGTCTTTGGTTCTGTTTATATGCTGGATTACGTTTATTGATTTGCATATGTTGAACCAGCCTTGCATCCCAGGGATGAAGCCCACTTGATCGTGGTGGATAAGCTTTTTGATGTGCTGCTGGATTCGGTTTGCCAGTATTTTATTGAGGATTTTTGCACTGATGTTCATCAGGGATAGTGGTCTAAAATTCTCTTTTTTTTGTTGTGTCTCTGCCAGGCTTTGGTATCAGGATTATGCTGGCCTTATAAAATGAGTTAGGGAGGATTCCCTGTTTTTCTATTGATTGGAATAGTTTCAGAAGGAATGGTACCAGCTCCTCCTTGTACCTCTTATAGAATTTGGCTGTGAATCCGTCTGGTCCTGGACTTTTTTTGGTTGGTAAGCTATTAATTATTGCCTCAATTTCAGAGCCGGTTGTTGGTCTATTCAGAGATTCAACTTCTTCCTGGTTTAGTCTTGGGAGGATGTATGTGACCAGAAATTTATCCATTTCTACTAGATTTTCTAGTTTATTTGTGTAGAAGTGTTTATAGTATTCTTTCATGGTAGTTTGTATTTCTGTGGGGTTGGTGGTGATATCCCGTTTATCATTTTTTATTGCATCTATTTGATTCTTCTCTCTTTTCTTCTTTATTAGTCTTGCTAGGTAGGGGTCTATCAATTTTGTTGATCTTTTCAACATTGATTTTTTGAAGGGTTTTTTGTGTCTCTATCTCCTTCAGTTCTGCTCAATCTTAGTTGTTTCTTGCCTTCTGCTAGCTTTTGAATGTGTTTGCTCTTCCTTCTCTAGTTCTTTTAATTGTGATGTTAGGGGGTCAGTTTTGGATCTTTCCTGCTTTCTCTTGTGGGCATTTAGTGCTATAAATTTCCCTCTACACCCTGCTTTAAAAATAGTCCCTTTTTATGATACAATCCCTTATAAAGTTTGTCTTCCTCTGTTTCCCTGAGTTTATTTTAATACATCAAGCACTACTTCAATTTTTGAATTTTCCACTAACCTTTTGCTCTGCCTCTTAACATTCATGTATTTTTTTTTAATTATACTTTAAGTTCTGGGATACATGTGCAGAACGTGCAGTTTTGTTCCATAGGTATACACGTGCCATTGTGGTTTGCTGCACCCATCAACCCATCACCTACATTAGGTATTTCTCATAATGTTGTCCCTCCCCTAGCCCCCCAGCCCCCCAGCCCCCAACAGGCTGGGAGGAAACGTATCTTGATCCCAAGCTAACACTACGTCAAAAAAATTAATGAAGTATGAATTGTAGATTTAAATGTACAAATAAAACAAAACAGGGCCAGGCACAGTGGCTCATGCCTGTAATCCCAGTACTTTGGGAGGCCAAGGCGGGTGGATCACTGGGGGTTGGGAGTTCGAGACCAGCCTGACCAATATGGAGAAACCCCATTTCTACTAAAAATACAAATTAGCCGAGTGTGGTGGCACATGTCAGTAATCCCAGCTGCTTGGGAGGCTGAAGCAGGAGAATTGCTTGAACCCAGGAGTTGGAGGTTTTGGTGAGCCAAGATTGCACCACTGCACTCCAGCCTGGGAAACAGATTGAGACTCTGTCTCAAAAACAAAACAAAACAAACAGATTTAATTTAAATATTTTAAATGACAATAAAAAAGAATATCTCATTAACATGGATTAGAAAAAGATATTTTGAACAGAATAACATAATCTTAATATTTTTAAAAATGGCAAATTGAATTACATTAAAGGTAAGAATGTCTATCAAAAATGCTATTGAAATAAAGAAAGTACAAGCCACAGAGTGAGAGGTAATACTTGAAATATATATATCTGGGAAAAAACTATACCTAGAATATATAAAGGACTTCTACTAATCAACTAAAGAAAGATCATCTGATAGAAAGATGGGCAAAAGACTTGAACAGGCACCTCACAACATATAATGGTCAAATGATGAATAAACATTAAAAAGCCATTTGCTACCTTTAGTCCTGAGGGAAATAAAAATTAAAATCACATTGCAATACCAGAATGGCTAAAATGAATAGCACTTACCATGTATTGTTAAAAATATGGAGCAACTAGAACTCACCTTCATGTTTGGGAAGAATGTAAACTGGTACAACCACTTGGGAAAACTGTTGGGTAACACTAGATGATAGTGAACATAGGCATAGCCTACAATACAGCAACTAACATGTAGATTATAGCTTTATTTACAGCTACCAAAAGGGATGTAGGGAATGTTCATAGCAGCATCCTTTGCAATAGTGACAAACAATGCAGGTATTCAACAAAAGTAGGATTAAATTAGTTGCTGCGTAGGCATGCAATGTAACACTATGTAGCAATGAGAATTAGTGAACGACACTCAGCAACCTGAATCAATCTGGGAAGCATAATATTTTGTAAACCAAACTATTTTACTAAAAGAACATTTTTATTTTTATGTTTTTATTTTTTAACATTATTATTATTATTATTATTTGAGACAGAGTTTCACACTTGTTGCCCAGGCTGGAGTGCAATGGCACGATCTCAGCTCACTGCAACCTCTGCCTCCTAGGTTCGAGTGATTCTCTCGTCTCAGTCTGCGAAGCAGCTGGGATTACAGGTACCCACCACTATGCCTGGCTAGTTTTGTATTTTTAGTAGAGACAGGGTTTTGCCATGTTGGTCAGGTTGGTCTTGAACTCCTGACCTCAGGTGATCCGCCCACCTCGACCTCCCAAGGTGCTGGGATTATAGGTGTGAGCCAATGTGTCCAGCCAGACATTTTCATTTTTACTTTTAAAAGTGAAAAAGAGAAAACAATTTAAATGTTCAATCAAAGCGCAAATATATTGGGATTTACAAAACAATCGAATACTATGTAATACATTATTAAAATGATAGAATAGATAGAGCAGTGTTTAGCCTGCTGGCCAAATCCAATCTTCTGCCAGTTTCTGTAAATTCAGTTTTATTGGAATGCAGACATGGTCCTTCACTTGCATATTGTCTACAGCTGCTTTTGCTGTATAAGAGTTATCAAACAGTTGAAATGTCCCACAAAGCCTAAAATATTTACTATTAGGCCCTTTACAGCAAAAGTGTGCCTATCCCTGGCATAGAGGAATAATTAATAATATGAAAAATTTTAACTATCAGTTGGATATAGTTATAAAAATATATCAGAGTTTTTGCTTTATATACCAAATAAATAAGAATAGTAAAACATTCAAAGTTTTGTTTTGTTAAGAGTAGAAACAGAGAATGATTGGCAGTGTGTGAATTGTTGCTATGGAAACACACTGTAAACTTTGAAGATGCTATATATTTTACTAGATTAAATAATAAAGTCCCAGCAGTATGCCATTTTTAAAAATAGCACACAAAGGATTTGAAGGAATCCACTAAATAGAATCAAGGGGTCATATATGTTTGACATTAAGAAAGTTTGACATTAAGCCAATGTTAAAGTGTTAAAAACTATAAGGTAAATTTGATATTTGTTTGACATGTAAGCCAATTTTAGATTAATAGACTCTCAGCACAGGCAGGAAATTTAAAAGCCATCCCAGTCAAGCACCTAGCGTATGCTTTTCTACTTACCATTATACCTGTAACAAATAGTTGTTGGATGTGGTTTGGATGCTTCAAGTCCTCCTGAGGCAAATCTGTTTTTGAACAACTCTAATTTCTGAGAAGTTTTTTCTACTAACGAGAGAAAATTGTATCTTGGTTCTTCTTTATGGTGAAGGCAAAACCACCAGATTCCTCTGAATTATTCATTTCCATAATGCCTTGATGTGCTTTACTACTCATTGTAACAGGGAAATGCAGGAGGGCCATTTGGCCTTGAGCTCACTAGCCTTAAATGTAAACTTTGACATTATTTTAAATACCGTCAGTGTAAATTTTTTTTGTAAGAGTAAAGTGTTAATTTCTTAATACAGTACAAATAACCCATTTTTTATTACTATCATTTACCATTGATTAATTTTTAAACTTACTGGGACCCACAAAATTAAAAGAGGTTCAGGCCTTTCTAGTCTTTGGAGACCACTGCATATATAAACAGCATCATTGGAAGAGCACGGTAGTATCTATAGTGTACAAAAATATAATTTAGATACCTGAAAAAAAAAAAACTTTCTTTTTTTTTTTTATATTGGAAGATAATTTAATCATTCAACATATTTGTATTGATTTCCTGTTGTGATTCCAGAAGTTGAGAATATAGCTGTAAACAAGACAGGTAAAAATCCTTGTCTTTTAGAGTTTACATTTTAGTGCTGAGAAACAGAACATAAACACATAAAAATAAGTAAAATAAATAATATAATTTAAAATATCAATAAAGTTTATAAAGAAAATAAAAATGTATAATGGAACAAATAATTATCAGTTTAGATATTCAAGAAAGATCTTTCTGAAGAAGGAACATGTAAATAAGTCTGAATAAGAGAAGGTATTATCCTTGCATTCCCTCAAGTTAGATATTTCTTCAAAAATACAAAGCTTGTCAGCAAGGGCAAAGGCCCGGAGGCACAAATGAGTTTGGCTTATTCAAGGGAGAACAAGAGAGAAGCCAATATGCCTGGTGAATGTTAATCAAAGAAGAAAATATTAGGATATGAAGATAGAGAAAGAAGTCAGTACCATTCTAAATGCAAGAAGACACTGGGAAAGGAGAGGGAGAAGCGTCCCTTACCTGAATTCTTTGGATACCCTCTGAAACCCTTAATGTATTTCTGTGCTTTTAGAGGATTTCATTTGCTCCAGGGATAAGACAGACTTCATACCACCTCCACATGAATATTTTTTGGATAAAAAAGAATTGAATTACAAGAGACTGTGAAAGGAAAATAAAATCTCAGGAACCCAAACTCACTATGCCAAGGGGAAAAGTTAGGCTTATGGGAACTGAGTCATGCAAAAACTGCCTTCCTTTTGTTTGCAAGCAGCTGCAATTTCACATGCTTGTTTACCTTACATAAAATGTAGATTTATTGAGTGCTAGATGAATACTTAATTGACTTCTCCCCCACTCTTTTCTTTTCACAAATAAAATGTACATTCATGGAGCACTCATCAGAGCCACACGAGAATGTAACCACTTGCCGCACTGCCTACTCTCCCTCCTTTTATTTTTCCGTCCCCTCCATCTTGCTCTCTCCCCTTTAAATATTGAAGTTCCCAAAACCCTCTCTTTGGAAAACACACAGGACACAGGTCCTACTGTGACTTGTGTTTCTTTTTTCTGGGCACAGCCTCAACCTTGGCAAAAATCATCCTCTAAATCGATTGAGATCTGCCTCCATCACTTTTTGGTTTACAGAACCTTTGAGCAAAAGCAGAAAGACTAGTTAGGAGATTGTTATGCTAGTCCCAGCAAAACTGATGGTCTGACGTGGATTAAAGTAGAAGCTATGCAGTGCCACGGACACACAGATTTATTGCATGCCAAGACCCAACTATTGATTAATTATTAAAGACATTTTTATTCCTTGAGCAAATAAAATGTTTTAACAACACAGGAACAAACTGGGGCATTTAGAGTATACCAAGAAGTGTCAGATGGCCAAGGGCACATTTTCAGTCCCCTTAGCAAACTTGTACCCTAGTAGTATCCATTATTACTGGGCCATTGTTTAAAGGGTCCTGTGATATTCATATTATCATCTTGGTGGGGACTGCCTTCTGTTATCATATCCTAGCTATTCAGATTACAGAAACTGACTCAGTTAATTTTCATATATGCTTTTAAATCAGCAGCAACTATATGCCACTTACTCAATGGTGGGTTTTTCCAGGTCTGTGGAAGTGATTCTCTGAATATATCCAAACTTCTGGAGCTATTCACCCTTTGTGATCTTTAAAAAGTTACAAAACATAGTCAGTTTTGAGGTTGAAACTATGTCAGAGTCTAACAAATGCTTAGTTCAATCAGAAGATGGTCTCTAAAACTTTTAAGACCTTCCCATATGAACTAGTGGTTATTACACGAGAACTTCCTCCAGTACCCATTTGATGAGTTAGTGCTAACTAGATAGACTCTAAATCAGGTCTCTAATATGAGAAGGTATTCTGGGTGTTTTGCAGTCCCTCTGAATCATTTATCCAGTTAATGCTCAAATTATCCATTAACTACTTTTATCTGAACAGGTTAATTCAGCTTTAACTTCTGCTTTAAAACTTGAAACATTCATTCAAAGATGTCAGTTCAGTCACAGTTTTTCCTTAATAATTAAACTTTCCGACTGTTCAAAAAAATTGGTTAAAAACATCTCCCTTTACAAATAAAAAGACAATATAGAGAAAAGCATGAAAGGAATATGCGATGCCATGTTGTTCCCTGTCCAGTGTTTAAACACATTGAAATATGATATAATTCCTCAACTTACATCTATAATAGTTACATCTTATTTGCACATACTGATAAATCCAGTGCCTAGCACAGAATAAACACTTAGTAAAACATTATTTAATGAATGAGTAAATGAATAAATAAATGACTGGAAGATAAATTCCAAAATATCCACAAACAACTATTGTGATGGTTATTTTGATGTGTTAATTTGAAGACTAATAGATACTCAGACAGCTAATTAAACATTATTTCTGGGTATGTCTGTGGGGGAGTTTCTAGAAAAGAATGGCAAATCAGTGGACTGAGCAAAGAATATCTGTCCTCATCAATGTAGGAGGGCATCACCCAATCCATTGAGGTCCTGCCAAGAACAAAATGCAGACGAAGGGCAAATTCTCCCTCTTCTTGAGATTGGGACATCAATTTTCTCCTGACATTGGACATCTGCTCCTATTTTAAGGCCTGCAGCTTCAGACTAAATTACACCACCAGCTTTCTTGGATCTCCAGCTTGCAGATGACAGATGTGGGATTTGGATTCCATAATCATGTGAAACAATTCCCATAACAAATGTCCTGTCATGTATCTATATCTATATCTATATCTATACATCCTATTTGTTTGTTTGTCTGGAGAATCCTAATATAATAGCCTACCTGATAGGAATACAAATTTTAAAGTAAAACATTTAATCATATCTTTGATTACTAAACTTCTGTAAATCCCAGTCTCCTCATCTGTAAAGTGAGAGTCAAAATAGTACATGCTTTGCAATACTCTTGTGATCATAAGCACACTAAAATATATTTTTAAATCTTTTATTTCATGTATCTATATATCCTTTTCTTATTAAGTTTCTAAGCATTATAGGTACCATGCTATTAATAGTTGTTTTTAAACATTTCATCACTTAACAATCAGAATCAACACAGCCTTAAGAATGTTGTAGCCTTTAGAATCTGCATAAATGAGGAAACAGATTTGTCCAAACTCTATGGCTGGTATGAGGGCTAAGTGAAATTCAAACCCAATAATTCATATTCAATGCCTAGGATTCTCTCTCCATTATACCACAGTACCTTCCTACAGAGTTAATCATCTTGGCTTCTTTCATGACTATAAAGTGCATATCAAGTAGCAATTTGGAAAGAGAATGATAGATTCAGAATGCACTCATTTATTCAACATATATTATTTCTACTATGTGAAATGCACTCTTCTAGTTGCTGAGGCTAAAGCAGCAAACGAAACAATATCCTTGATGTCATGGATATCTCATTGGAGTAAGGGAAGCAGCCATTTATATCCGTAAGCCAGACTTGTGAATATATATGCAAACTAAGAAGACAGAGGAGGTTCTACTTAAATAGGATTTATAGTAAAGACCTATCTGAGAATATGATAATTCAGCACAGAGCTGAAGAATATTAAGAAGCCAGCCATGCAAATACCCAGGCCGTGAGAATGACTAGAGCTAAGGAGCTGAGGGAGAGATACTCTTGATGGATGTACTTGAGAGGCAACAGGAGGTCAGTGTGCTGGAACTTGCTAAGTCAGTAGGAGAGTGAAAGAACTGAAGCCGGGTCCAAATCATGCAGGATCTTGCACACCCCTATAAGGAAATTGGATTGTATTGAGTCTAAGGGGAAATCCCTGGTGGGTTAAAAACAGGCATAGTATGCATGCTATGAATTTATATTTTAAAAATATTTTTGCTCTGATGAAAATAAAATAATCCCCTTTTTTCCCTTCTGATTCTCAAGTACAATAAAAAGTGCAGAACATTTCTATAATGAGCACTATTTATTAAGCACTTACCATGCTCTTGGCTCTGGCCTAAGTATTTTACACTGATTATCTAATTTCATCCTTATAAAAATATTGTGATGTAGGGAGTATATTTACCCTCTGAGGATGAAGAAAGACAATTTCCTATAAGTTTACGTGAGTAATAAAGGGGAGATTTGGAACTTGAAGTCTTAAATTTAAAGTCAAACTTTGACAACTATACCCAAATCATTTATACTGATAATTAGCACATATGATCTCACATGTATCATGATAATAATATAATTTTGGTATTTAGCCTGGTGAAATAATGTATAAGTTGCTTTCATTTCTGCTGAACTGTGAAATCTTAAATAATAAGGCACTGAAATGATGCAGCAGCTTCAAAGATCAAGATTTGATATTTCTAAGTGCAATTTTCCCCAGAATTTATCTCTAGCTTATTCTCTTCTGGCCCACACAATTTGTCTTCTGAGATAGTATCAAATCACCAATAAGCAGCAATTATGCTCTCACTTGGTTGCTCATAGGTAAATGAGCGCTGGATGTATGTTTACCTGGTGGGGTGAGGACAATGAATCAAGAAAACTGACCCAATCTCACCCTCACACTATCAGAGCATAACCAACCAAGCATAACAGGGAGGCTCTGCTTGTGACCTCCTTTAGAAAAACCGATCACAGCTCAAAATCTCTCAGAATAGATCATATATAAAAGACAACATAAGCACAGATACAAATAGCTACAAGTAAGCTCTGTTTGAACCTAGTACAAAATGTAAAAGGTCATTGCTGAGAATTATCGGAGAACATGGAAATAATTTTAACCTCTTGAAAGAGTGCTAACCATATAAATGTGATAGAAGTGGTTAGTTTTAAAGAAAATACTGGCTCTCTTTGCTGATGTTAGTACCAAAAGAGAATTAACCTAATCTGTAGTATATGAATATGATGGTTCGAAGTCCATCAGCCATGGGTTAGTTATCTGCATGAATGTTCAACTTCATGAATTAAATATATTCTTAGATGAGATTTGTACAACTATTCAATGAGTTTAATGAGCACACCAACCCTGAAGACATTAGATAACAGCTAGCAACATTAATTGGAACTTAAGCGAACTGTCTTTTGCCAAGAGTACAGTATTCTTAAATGGTCACGAGCCTGGCTGCCTCTCAAGCAACTTCTCTTCCATTTTTCAAGCCAGTAGTACACATACATCCCTACGTTCTTTATATTGCACTTTCATTTTCTGAAAGATCCTTGTAGGGACAATTAATAACGAAGGTTAATAAATAATACTAGTGTTGTGAAAGTGAATATTACAAATATAAAGACTGAATTGCCTTGCAAATCTTGACAGGCAGGGGAAATGCCAGAGATTGATTAAAAACAAACAGAAGTAATAGAGAAGTTCTTTCAAACTTTCAAATTTCAAATAAATTTTCAAATTTAAGTCTCAGGTCATCTACATATTCATATATGCACATAGGTATTCTGCCCAATGCAATGAAGACCATTAATTATATGTTTATAGTCACCTTTCTGTGGATTTAAAACAATTTCATTCAGATGAGCATCCCCTATACCATCTCAGGCATCAGTTCTGCCATTTGTCAAATTGTGTTCACAAAATCCATGTAAACTTTTTCACTAGCCCAATCAAATTTCCTCCTGAAGATCCATCTAATGTAGTGCATATTGAACAGGAAATGTGTTAATGCATTCAATAGCCAGTTGGAATTATTTTTGGAACGCTCATGACCCATTTTCTCCTGACTAATGTATTGATTTTCTGGGACTGCCATAACACATTATCACAAATTGGGTGGCTTTAAAGTACAGAAATTTATTCTCTCACAGTTCTGGAGGCTAGCAATCAGAAACCAATGTGTCAGCAGGGTTGGTTCCTTCCGAAGTTTCTGAGAGACATTCCTTTTATACTTCTCTCCTAGTTTTCAGGAGACTACCAACACGCTTGGTGTTCTGTGGCTTATGGCTGCATATCTAATCTTTGTCTCCCCTTTTATATAGTTTCTCCCTCTATTTCTCCTCTTCACTCTGTCTTCTCTTTTCATAGGAACATTTGTCATTAGATTTAGGGGCAACCTAGTTAATTCAGGATGACCTCATCTTGAAATCCTTAACTAATTATACCTGCAAAGAACCTTTGTCCAAATACAGTCACATTCACATTCACAGACACGAGGGGTTAGAACTCAGACATAAGTTTTGAGGGACCACAATTAAATGCACTGTAATTAACAGAGTAATATCATTATAACTGATATACCAGCTCTAGGTAATTTCCTTTTAATAGTCTGTTCAAAGATGAGGAGGAAAACAAAAAAACCTCTTGCATTGAATGTTATGTGATACACAATGGTTTTATGACTACTTATGACAGTTATGTTGGGATAAAAGCACTTTTCCAGCAGTGGCAAATTTCTTTTGACATGTTCTATAAGAAATAGCTGTATGTTTTATTTTGTTTATATATATATATATATATATAAAATATTTTATATATATATATATACACACAAAATATTATATATATATGGGGAGAGAGAGAGAGAGAAATGTGTCTAAATCTACTAGTGTAATTTTTGTTGTTGTGCAAAAACATCTGTCAAGGTATCTGTAATCACCCAGAATATGTTTTTTTAAAGAAGAGTATGAACAAGGAATAACAACATAACCATGCCCAAGGATAACAATACATTGCTAAGCTGGAAATATGAATAGAAATGAAAATAATCAATGGTCTCCAGTAATCAGAGAATTCATTAGAGAAAGACAAACAGTAAGCCAAAAACATCTTTGTATTGGATACTTTTTGCAGTGGATATTTATTTTGTACCACTTTAAATCCAGTGGACTCACCTCTTATTCTATCCATTACTCTGGCAACTAGCTTACATATGCTTAGACAATTTTGGAGCCAGTGCATGCCCGCTTCCTGCCTAGGGGTCCCTTTTCAATTTCCTTCAATGCCTGCTGTCTGTCATGTGATATTATACTAGAGTCAGGTTGGAATTTGGTATCTTATTGCTACAGTCTACTTTGCCAGTCATAAGATCTCTGTTTTAAGTTTAATGCTGGTCATTTTTGCCTAAATTCCAAAGCAAGGTGAGAATAATGAGACATCGCTGAACCCACCTTCCCATCATGGTCTAAACTAGATTTTCAGGTTTACTTTGGAATGCCCTTGGCTGAGAGGGGTGTCCATCAGTTGGTTGAGGAGTTCAAAATTTTATATTTGGTTTACAAACTGAACTCAGGTTCTGCTGCTTGCCACTTGAAAAGCCAAACAGGAGAAGCAAGGTAGGGTGGAAGAAAAGCAGGTTTGTTGATCTGCCAGTAGCTTGAGAGATGGCCAGACTCACATTTCAAAAAGCTATCTCAAATTCAACAGCTAGCTAAAGAGTTCTTAAAAAGAGAGGTGGCATGGAAACTATGTGCAGGAGTGGTGTGGGGTGCAGATCTGCTTCTTCTTTTCTGATGGTTATCTTTAGGCATGGACTATCCAGTGGCTGGTTGGCATCATCTTGGCAGGGGCTGGGTTATGGGTTAACTGTGCATCAATTTATTCTTGGAAGGGAGAAAATTGCAACCGCCATGCCCACTTCATGCCTGGATTGTTTCAAGATTGGCCTTTGGAATTCTCAAGCAAGCAAGTAGTTAGATATATGTGTAGCAAGAAACAAAGCAAGAGAAGGGCTGGTAACCTGGCTATACCAGTTACACCAATTGTTTGTGAATTTAATCACATCACTTTAAAATACAGAAAGCAAAAGCTGATAGAACCACAATGAGAGAGAGAAAATTTCACAAAAATATTAAGAGATTTCAAAACTCCTGTTTCAATAATTGTTAGAACAAGTACAAAGAAAATAAGGATATAGGCTACTTGAACAGTACTGTCAACCAACTTTACTTAGTTTGTATTTCTAACACACTTCACCCAACAGTAGCAAAATACAGATTTTTTTATATGCACACAGAGCATTTAACAAAGAATTGCAAGTTTCAGTTTACAAAATATATTTTTGTAAGAATTATTTATTTATTGAAACAAGTTCTCATTCTTTCACTCAGGCTGGAGTGTAGTGGTGTGATCTTGGCTCACTGCAGCCTCCTCCTCCTGGGCTCAAGCAACACTTCCACCTCAGCCTCCCTAGTAGCTGGGACTGCAGGCACCCACCACCATGCCCAGCTAATTTTATATGTTTTTGTAGAGGTACGGTTTCACCGTGTTGCCCAGGCTATTCTCAAACTCCCGCGATCAGGCCATCTGCCCACCTTGGGCTCCCAAACTGCTAGGATCATTTTAGTAACTTTTAAAGGCTTATTATGTAAGCTTATTATATGAATATAATTATATGAATATAATTAAGTTAGAAATCAATATGAGAAAGATCTTCAAAATTTTCAAAACATGGAAGCTAAATGGTTATTCTAAGTAATCCATGAGTCAAGAAAAACAAAAGGGAAATAAGAAACTTTATCAATAAAAATAAAAGCATGACACATTATGTTTGGGGATGCTATTATGCAGTACTTACAGAGAAATGTATAGCAATGAATTTCTATGTTAGAAATGAAGAAAGAAATCTAGCCAATGACTTTAGCTACCAATATAAGTCCTGAAAAGGAGGACAAATTAAATTCAAAGTAAGCAAAAAATAAGTAAAAAAAAAAAATTAGAACTGAAATCAATAGAACATAAAACAAAAAGGAATTGGATGTTTGAAAGACCAATAAAATTAATACATCTATAAAAAACTGATATAAAGAAAAGACACAAATTACACATATCAGAAATGAGAAACGTGATATCTGTACTGAATTTACAGGTATAAAGAAAATTAAGAACATATTGTGAATTAATTTATGACAAAAATTCAACAACTTAGATAGCATGTGCGTGTTCCTTTAATATACAAACTAGTTAGTTCAATCGAGAAGAAATAAATTATTTAAATAGTCTCATGTCTGTTAAAAAAAAAAATTGAGTCTGTCCTTAGGAGCTTTCCCATAAAGAAAACTCCAGGGCTAGGTAGCTTCACTGTTAAATTCTACCAAGCATTTGAGAATTAAACTCTGACTTTTAATCCTTGCTCAAATTTTTTTCCAAAGTGCCCGGGGAAAGTTGTGCCTTCCAAGACATAAAATCTTATTAAACAGGTCTCTGTGGTCCAGTATATTCTGACTCACTTTCCAGACTGATTCTGATATGGAATCGCATAACAGATAACATACCCACTTGTGTAAACTTAAGCATTTCTCTCCACTGACTTGAAGTTTTTAGACAAAGCTTAACTCTTCAGCCAATTGCTTACTAAAGAATCCGTAAACTTACCTATGACTTGTAAGCCTCTGCTTTGAGATGTCCTGCCTTTTGGGGCCAAATCGATATATTCCTCCCATGCATCGATTTATGATTTTACCTATATTTTCTATCTCCCTGAAATGTACAAAATACTATAACCCAACCACCATGGGAGCTCTTCCTCAGGACCTCTTGAGACTGTGTTTCCCTGGGCTGTGGTCACTCATGTTGGCTCAGAATAGACCTGTTAAAATACTTTGACAGAATTTGGGTTTTGCATCAACAGTTTTAACATTAAAAAAATAAAATCAATCAACAAACATAATTTTAGCTATATCATGTGTACAGTTTGGAAGCTGTCATTCTCATACTTAGAACTAGAAAAAATAAAAACTAAAAAGAAATTACTTCGGTGCAATTCATCAGAGAACTTACGTCTCAGGCAACCTGCCACTCTGACATCTAGAGAGCAAAGCAAATGAGAGAAATAGAACTGAGATCATCGATTTGAGCAGAGGCAAGTGGAATTACAAGCTAGTGAACACTTTAATGATAATTTTGATAAATATATTTGGAGTAAGGAGATACTTTCCTGGATTGTATCCCCAGGAAACCCACCAGGTTCTCTTAGTAGAGAGCAAAAAGTAAGAAAAAGAGAAAACAAAATCCTCACATTATTGACAGAAAGGAGAAAGAATCATTTATAAATATGAACAATGAATTCTCTATAAAATGGTTTCTGTCCAAGGGAAATTTATCAAGCTTTACCTGACCTCAAAGAAGTGCAATTATTTAATTCCAGCCCCTTGTCATCTTCCTGTATCATGATGGGGCTCAGAAAACAATATACTCCAAAATGAAGGCCTTGGAAGCAGTATCAGAAGCACTTTTATTTAACATTACACTAGAGATTCTAGTCAGTGCAATAGGGCAAAAAAAAAAAAAAGAGTTAAAAGGTATCCATATTGAAAAGAAAATTTGTCTTATTTATGATAGAAATAAATGAAGATTGTAGATTCTGAGAGATTTTCTACATAAATAAAGACAGTATCACTGTCATCTCATGGAGTTTATTGTAGTCCATTTGAGTTGCTGTAACATAATACCACATACTAGGTAATTAAACAACAGAAATTTATTTTCTCACAGTTTTAGAAGCTGAGAAGTCCAAGATCAAGGTACTGCAGGTTCATTGTTGTGTAAGGGGTACTCTCTGCTTCTAAGATGGTGACTTGTTGCTGAATCCTCACATGATAAAAGTTGGAAGTCCAAAAAGGGGCAAAGAATGTTTGAGGTCTCCTTCAAACTGTTGGATTCAGGATTGAGTTTCAACATGAATTTTGAAGGGGACACAGTCAAATCATAGCAGTATACTTGATATGATGTGATAAAGTGGCAACTTAACTCTGTGATTTCTTCTCAAAAACCTATAAGTTAAGCATAATCATGAGGAAAACATTAGAAAAGATTCCTTTAGTGAGGCATCCTACAATGTACCTGACTAGTACTTCTTAAACTGTTCAGTTTATGAAAAACAAGGACATTCTGAGCAACTGTCACAGCCATGAGGAGCCAAACTGTGAGCTCCCAATAACTAAATGACAATAAATATAAATATAAAGATGGGATTCTGGAACAGATAAAGGACATTAGGCAAAAACTAAAAAAATTGGAATGAACTATGGACTTTAGTTAATAATAATAATACATCAATATTACTTCAGTAATTATATACACTGTATGTGTATAATTCTTAAAGGTAATTGAATTTAGTAAAGGAGAGCTTTCTGTAATTATAAAAATTTTGTAAATACAATTTACTATATTAATATGTTAAATAAAAAACATTATCTTAATAGACAAAAATGTATTTGAAAAACTCAGCATCCATTTATGATTTTTAAAAAATTATCAGCAAACTAAGAGTACAAAGAAATAACTTCCTGTCTTTAAACAAGATCTACTCGCCAGGCATGGTGGCTCACAGCTGTAATCCCAGCACTTTGGGAGGCCAAGGTGGGTGGATCACCTGAGCTCAGGAGTTTGAGATCAGCCTGCCCAACATAGCAAAACATTGTCTCTACTAAAAATACAAAAAATTAACCAGGTGTGGTGGCAGGCGCCTGTAATCCCAGCTACTCTGGAGGCTGTGGTATATCTGTAAATGGAACACTATTCCACAATAAAAAAGAGTGAAATGTTGATACACATTATAACATGCATGAATGTCAAAATAATTATGCTGAGTAAAATAAATTAGGCAAAACTACATAAATTCTAGAAAATACAAACCAATGCATGGTTGCTTCAAAATAGGGTGGGATATAGAGTCATTACAGATTACAAAGTGGCACAAGGAAAGTGTGGGGAATAGTGGATATGTTAATTACTATAATATGTATATGTTGAATGTTATGAAAGTTTTATGTGTATGTGTGGGCATAAAAATTAATCAAATTGTGCAATTTAAATATAAAAATATTTAAACTTTAACAATAAGATTCAAAGAGTAGAGATAAAGTGCGTAAAATCACTTTTTCTGCAGGCAAAATTGAGGAGACCGAAGACGAATCTCATGTAAGCAATTTTCTTGAATAAGTGGCAAATTCCCTTCTCAAGATAGATTCCCAGCCTTGGAGAGGGTATATCCTTGATTCTATCTCTGTGTTCCACAAATGACCTTTTAAATGACAGAATATTCGTCACCTTTAAACCTCTCCTGCAATTTAGTTCTAGATGAAAATTAACCTGGCTAATATAATTATCATTTATGGGTTATTAATTAGCTCTGCAGAGACTATGTGCTCATGTCAAAGGGCTTCCTTTAAAATACGCAGAAGCATTAGCTATAAAAATCAAAAATATCCTAGCAGCAGATTCATTTGCTTAGCATAGTTTTCTGCAAGTGGATATAATCTCTTCCTTTGAATTGATTTTCCATCTGTGTTCAAACCACTTAAGAATTCAAAATGTACTTGTGGAGCCTAAGGGGATGGGGAGAGTGATAAATGTTAACAGTGGCAACAATTATACCAGACTTGCATGAGGTAAATAATGAAAGAATAATTACAATACAGAGACTCTTTAAACATAAGCATAAAATACATCTGAAAATTAACTGTATGCCTATTATAATAAATGTAGGCATACTTTTGGAGATATTGTAGGTTTGCTTCCAGACCACCACAATAAACTGAATATCACAATAGAGTGAGGCAAAATTTTGTCCTGGTGCATATAAAAGTATATGTGCACTATATAATGGTCTATAAAGTGTGTAATAACATTATGTATGAAAACACAATGTACATATCTTAATTAAAAATGTGTTATTGCTAAAATATGCTAAAGATCACCTGAGTCTTCAGAAAGTCTTAACCTTTTTACTGGAGCTTCTGACTGATGAGGATGGTGGCAGCTGAAGTTTGGGATGACTATGGCAATTTTTTAAAATAAGAAAGCAATGAAGTTTGCCGTATCAATTGATTCTTTCATGAAATATTTCTATGTGGCATGCAACACTATTTGGTAACATTTTACCCACAGTCAAACTTCTTTCAAAATTGGAGTCAGTCCTCTCAATGCCTGAAGTAGCTTCATCAACTAAATCTATTTAATATTCTAAATTCTTTGTTGTCATTTCAACAGTGTTCATGACATCTTCACCAGGAGTCAAGAAACCACTTTCTTTGCCTATTCCTTAGAAGGAACTCCTCTTTCATTAAAATATTATCATCAGACTGCAGTGATTCAGTCACATCTTCAGGCCCCACTTCTAATTCTAATTCTCTTGCTATTTCTACCACAACTGCAGTTTCTTTGTCCACTGTAGTCTTGAATCCCTCATAGTCATCCGTGAGGGTTGAAATCAATTTCTTCCTAACTTCCATTAATGTTTATATTTTGACCTCCTTTCATGAAATGCTCTTAATGGCATCTAAAATGGTAAATTCTTTCCAGAAGGTTTTCAATACTTTACCACAATCCTATCTGTGGTAGTTATACTCTTATAAGTTGTATTTCTTAAATAATAATGCTTGAAAGTTGAAATTACTCCTTGATCCATGTTTCATTAGGAGGCATGAAAACAACATTAATATCCTTGTACATCTCCATTAGAGCTTTTTGGTGACAAATTGCATTGTCAATGAGCAGTCATATTTTGAAATAAATATATTTATTTCTGAGAATTAGGTCTCAAACATGGGCTTAAAATACTCAGGAAACCATACTGTAGACAGATGTGCTGTCATCCGGGCTTAGGTATTGGATTTATAGAGCACCAGCATAGTAGATTTAGTATAATTCTTAAGGGTTATAGGATCGTCTGGGTGGTTACTGAACCATGGTTTCAATTTAAAGTCATTTATTTTGATTTAACCTGAGAGCTGTGTTACTCTCTTTCCCTTGAACACTTAGAGGTCATTGCAGGGTTATTAATTAACCTAATTTCAATATTTTTGTCTTCAGGCAATTAAGGAGGCCTGAGGAGAGGAAAAGAGATATGTGAACCACTGGCTGGTAGAGTAATCAGAGTGCATACATCTTTTTTTAAAGTACACCTTATATGGGTGTAGTTATGGCACCCCAAAACAATTACAATAGTAACATCAATGATCACTGATTACAGATCACCATAACAGATACAATTAAAAAGTTTAAAATGTGAGAATTACCAAAATGTGACACAGACATGAAGTGAGGACATGCTGTTGGAAAACATGGTACTGACGGAGTTGCTCCATGATGGGTTGCCATAAACCTTCAATGTTTTAAAAAATGCAGCATTTGCAAAGTACTGCAAAGTGAAGTACAATAAAATGAGCTATGCCTCTACTAATATAAGTGGCTTTTAAAATGCGAAATAGTAATTTTTGCTAAACCACATAGTAGAGCCATGGCATAATTACCTCAGTGGATTGTCAGAGTTCAGATTAATTTTGGATATTTTTATTTTCCCCTGTAAAAAAAGCTTCCAACTTACTTTATTAAGTCATTTATGTGGCAGGAAGACTGAGAGGGGTCGATGTGTGAGAAATGGTACTCCTCTCTTACAACCTAAGCACATCAGTAAAATGTTTTTGAGATAAAGGTAATTTACCTTGAAAGTTTAGATATCAAAGTGTTTATGCACATTGCAATATCAACAATTATGCTTGTATTTTCTTCCACTGTTGAGTGGTTAAAAAATAAAATCTGACAAAAAAGTGAGGGGAATAAAGATTCTCCACTGTTGAAAATGGGAATTATATTAGTATATTTGTCACGAGTTTTTCTATTATATCAGTGCCCAGCATTAAACTATTGATAAAAATGAGGCCAGGCACAGTGGCTCACTCCTGTAATCCCAACACTTTGGGAGGCCAAGGCAGGTGGATCACTTGAGGTCATGAGTTTGAGGTCATGAGTTTGAGACCAGCCTGGCCAACATGGTGAAACCCCATCTCTACTAAAAATACAAAAATTAGTCTGGTGTGGTGGCGTGCACCTGTAGTCACAGCTATGCAGGAGGCTGAGACAGGAGAATCGCTTGAACCCAGGAGGCAGAGGTTACAGTGAGCTGAGATCGCACCACTGCACTCCAGCCTGGGAGACAGAGTGAGACTACGTCTTAAAAAAAAAAAAAAAAAAAAAAGAAAGTAAAAATGATGAGAGTTTAGTTAAACTGTATTAAATCTGTTGTTAAATGTGTTATGCATTCTACAAAATATGAAGATCTATCTGAACACTATTTTATAATCATCCTGCAATGATTAACCTATTGCATGAATATAAACCTCAATAAATGTTAAAGAACTAGCACAGATAAAAGGAACATTTGAAATGACTAAGTTCTTCAACAAGTAAAAAAGTTACATTTTTACAAAAAGTTTTAAATTATTTGATTAGCAACTACTAATAATTGAAGCTATATGCACTCTGCATAAAGAATTCTAACTTAAAAAATGAGTTAAATTATCTCAAAATCTGCTGTGTTCATTCATTTTTTTTTTTTTTTTGAGACGGAGTCTCGCTCTTCACCCAGGCTGGAGTCCAGTGGCACGATCTCGGCTCACTGCAAGCTCCGCCTCCTGGGTTCACGCCATTCTCCTGCCTCAGCCTCTCTGAGTAGCTGAGACTACAGGTCCCTGCCACCACGCCCGGCTAATTTTTTTTGTATTTTTAGTAGAGACAGGTTTTCACCGTGGTCTCGATCTCCTGACCTCGTGATCCGCCCGCCTCGGCCTCCCAAAGTGCTGGGATTACAAGCGTGAGCCACCACGCCCGGCCCTCATTCATTTTTTAGTAATGCAGAATCCCTGTAACTGCTAAATGTCTGTTTTAACTTCTCATATATTGCACTTCTGTGATGAAAATAATTAAGATATACTCTTTTTAAAAAGCGTTCTATCACTTATGCATTTACTCTGTCAAACATTTTTAAAAATTTAAATACCAAAAAAAGAAAAGTGGTATTTTTCTCTTAGATTGTATGTCTACTTACCTTATAATTAAGGGCTCACAGTGCTGAAGGATAGTAGGCTATATAGTCGAATACAGAAGGCATTTACAGCTGAATAGCTGCAGAGAAAAAGGGGAAAATGAGAATCATGGGCAAAACCAGATTAACATAGATAATAACAGATTTTTTATGCCAAATGGCATTCTCAAAATTGGTACCTTTATGGCTTTGCTGGTATTAAAATTTAAATTCTGACAAGAAGATAATTTACCTTGAATCAAATTTACCTGTAAAACAATGACATTTGTAGCAAATTCTGTTAATTCTGAGAAATAAAAAGAATTTTTCTACTTCATGTCAAGATAATTTCAAATAACTTGTAGCTAGAGTTTTGTGAAGGAAAATTTTGCTATGTAAAAATGTTGCCTTAATTTCATAATCTAAGTCAAAATGTGTGCTTCTTTATCACTACACAACAGGGACTAATTATGGAAATTTTCACTGAGGTTGAAAACGTTTATGATTTTATTCTATTTGTATTAAGAGCAAGGATACCTGATAAAATACTTTACTTTTCTTGGAAAGCATGAGGACTCTAGCCTTGAGCAGCTCCTTTATAAATGTGACCTATTGACTGCTCAGTGAGCACCCATTATGCAGATGCTCCTTGACTTACAAGGGTCTTACGTCCTGATAAATTAAATTTTCACCTTAAGTTTAAAATACTGTTAAGTTTAAAAATGCATTTAATACAAACTTATCCTAGCCTACCTTAAACATGCTCAGAATACTTACATTAGCCTACAGTTGGACAAAATGTATAATACAAACTCTATTTTACAATAAAGTGTTGAATAGCTCATGTAATTTATTGAATAGTGTACTGAAAGTGAAGAACGGAATGGTTGTATGGGCACTCAAAGTAAGGTTCCTACATAATGTGCATGGCTTTCACATTATTATAAAGTTAAAATAACTCAAAACATTGGAGGTTAAGGAATGTTTTATTTCTCCAAAGATACGAATTAAAGTAAGTATTTGGAAATATCCTTGTATCTCCAAATTACATGTAGGAAATTCTTGTTGGTTAAGATCCTATGTCCTCAGTCAAAAAAATCTGTTGACAGTTGACATGCAAATTTTTGCATTTGCTTTTATCAGAAACTGTTAGAGAACTTCAATATATTTAACAATTCATAAATAATCTATCTTTTAATCATTTGCAAAAAAGAAGATAACAGGTAAGAGCAATTATTAGAGAAAAATAAAATATTCTTTATGTATGTTTGAAGAAAAAAATGAAAAAATTGTGTCATATTCATTAATTTAAACAATAATATAAACTAATACTGTTTGTATGAAAATATCTTTGATTACTCAAATAGTTTTCTTAAATATTAATGAATATATTGAAGATTCCCGTTTTAGTAAAATGTTGATCAGGCATTTCATATTTTAAATTCAATGGTAGAAAATACAGTCAAGCAAATTTGTGAAATATGAGCATGAAGAAACAAATTTAGCTTTAATTCTTACCTGTTCTGATTAGTTAGTAGGTGAATTCATTATTTAAATATTGAGTATTTTATATTATTAGCACCTCTTATCAGCAGAGATGTGTTTTATAATATAGAGCCTGAACGACAAAGCTGTTATAAGGCCACACAATTTGTTTTATAGTTTCTCATTAATTAAAGCTAATTCCATGCTTAAAAGTGTATTCATTTTTCTGATTTTATATCTTCTTTGATTAAAAGGGAAGCTAATATAATTTTCTATTTAAATTTTCTTAAGATAAATAGCATATAAGGTTTACCTCTGCAGCTACTTACTAGCGGCCTGACATTGGGGAAAATCCTTGATCTCTCTGTCTCACTTTTCATGTCTGTAGATTGCGGATAATAATAGTACATTCTTCAGTGGCATTTTGTAAAGATTAAGTAAAATTATTCAGCAAAAATGTGCATAACATAATTTCTGGATTATAGAAAGATAAAATTATGGCCATCATTTTTCTTACTTATTATAGCATACAATGTACATTTTTATAAGAAACTTAGGAAGAATTTATGCTCATCTTACTACTATGTATTAAAGTACTTTGCTTGAAAACTGTTTTCTCTTTAATCTTAAAGCCTAAAAATCATGTTATTGGTAAGTGTATTAATCCATTCTCCACTGCCATAATGAAACACCTGATACTGAGTAATTTATAAACCAAAGAGGTTTAATTGGCTCACGGTTCCAATGGCTGTACGAAAGCATGATGCTGGCCATCTGCTCAGCTTCTTGTGAGGGTCAAGAAACTTAGAATCATGGCAGAAAGTGAAGAGGAAGTAGGCTCATCTTACATTGCTGAAGCAGGGGCGAGAAACAGAGGTGGGGAGGAGGTACTACACACTTTTAAACAACTGGGTCTCATGAGAACTGTATCATGAGAACAGCACCAAAGGGATGGTGCTAAACAATTCATGAAAGATCTTCCCCCATGATCTAATCAACTCTCACCAGGCCCTATCTCCAATATTGGGGATTACCATTGAACATGAGATTTTGATGGGGACATGGATCCAAACCATGTGATTCCACCCCTGGCCCCTCCCAAATCTCATGTCCTCACATTGCAAAATACAATCATCCCTTCCCAATAGTCCCCAAAGACTTAAGTCATTCCAGCGTTAACTCAGAAATCCCAAGTCCAAAGTCTCATCTAAGACAAGGCTAGTCCCTTCTGCCTATGAATCTGTAAAATCAAAATGAGTTAGTTACTTCCAAGATGCAATGAAAGTATAGGCATTTGGCAAATACTCCCATTCCAAAAAGAAGAAGTTTGCCAAAATAAAAAGGCTACAGGCCCCATGCAAGTCCAAAACCCAGCAGAGCAGTCATTAAACGTTAAAGCTTCAAATTAATCTCCTTTGACTCCATGTTTCACATCCAGGGCACACTGATGCAATGGGTGGGCTTCCAAGGCCTTGGGATGCTCTGCCTCTGTGGCTTTGCAGGGTTCATCTCCTGTGGTTACTCTCAGGAACTGGCATTGAGTGCCTATGGTTTTTCCAGGTACAGGGTGCAAGCTGCTGGTGGACCTACCATTCTGAAGTACAGAGGATGGTGGCCCTTTTCTCACAGCTCCACTAGGCAGTGCCTCAGTGGGGATTCTCTGTGGGGACTCAACTCCATATTTCCCCTCTACATTGTCCTAGTAGAGGTTCTTCATGAGGGTTCTGTCATTGCAGCAGACTTCTGTATGGGCATCCAGGCTTCCCTATCCATCTTCTGAAATCTAGGCAAAAGCTCTCAAGCCTCAGCTCTTATACTCTGCACTTACAGGCTTAACAGTCTGTGGAAACCACAAAGGCTTACAGCTTCCAAACTCTGAAGTAGTTGCCCGAGCTGTACCTGGGCTCCATTGAACCACAGCTGGAGCTAGAGTGGCTGGGATGCAGGGAGCAGTGTCCTGATGCTATGCAGGGCAATGAGGCCCTGGGCCTGGCCCAAGAAACCATTCTTCCCTCCTAGGCTTCCTGGCCTGTGACGGGAGGGACTGCCACAAAAGTTTCTGAAATGCTTTCCAGGCTTTCTCTCCATTGCCTTGGCTGTCAGCACTTGCCTTCCTTTAGTTATGCAAATATCTGCAGCCTGCTTGAATTCCTTTCTTGCAAATGGGCTTTTCTTTTCTATTATATGGCCATGGTACAAATTTTCCAAACCTTTTAAATATAAGTTCCAGTTTCAGGTTACTTTTTTGCTCATGCATACGAACATAGGTTTTTAGAAGCAGCCTGGCTACACCTTGAACACTTTGCTATTTAAAAATTTCTCCTGCCAGATACCCTAAATCATCACTCTAAAGTTCAAATTTCCACAGATCCCTAGGACAGGGGCACAATGCACCAAGGCTCTTTGCCAAAGGATAACAAAAGTTACCTTTACTTCAGTTTCCAATAAATTCCTGTTCTCCACCTGAGACCCCTTCAGTTTGGCCATCTCTCTTCACATTATTATCAACATTTGGGTTACAACCATTCAATAAGCCTCTAGGAAGTTCCAAACTTTCCTCATCTTCCTGTCTTCTTCTGAGCCCTTCAAACTGTTTTAACCTCTGCCCATTACCCAGTTCCAAACCTGCTTCCACATTTTTAGGTATATTTATAGCAATGCCCCACTCCTCAGTACCAATTTTCTATATTAGCCTATTCTCGTACTGCTGTAAAAAAAATACGCGACACTGGATAATTTATAAAGAAAGAGGTTTAATTGGCTCATGGTTCCATGGGCTGTACAGGAAGCATGATGCCTGCCCTCTGCTTGGCTTCTCGGGATGCCTCAGGAAACTTACAATCATAGTGGAAAGTGATGGGAAAGCAGCCTCATCTTACAAGGCCAGCACAGGAGCAAGAAGTCAGGGGGAGATGCTTCACATGTTTAAACAACCAGACCTCGTGAAAACTCTATTATGAGAATAGCACCAAAGGGATGGTGCTAAACCATTCCTGAAAGATCCACCCCTATGATCCAATCACCTCTCACCAGGCCCCACCTTTAACATTGGGGATTATAATTTAACATAAAATTTGGATGGGGACACAGATCCAAACCATATCAGTAAGATTACCTAACTGCTAGATATATTAGGGAACTGTTTATGATTCTCTCATAAACGTATCTGTATTTATCAGGATGGGCCAACTTATGTGTTAGTAACAATCTCCAAATTTTGGTAGTTTATTTAAAGAAAATTCTAGCTCATGCAAAGTCTCTAGGGCAACATTCCTTCATGTGTTAGCCCATTCTTCTAAGCTGCTTTGATTTCATGACACTTCATATTAATAAGTGCCCTGATGATGTGGCAGTGCAAGAGAGAACTGCACAACAGCTTCCACATGCTTTTAACTGGAAGTGACATACCTCATATTCACATTATATTGGCCCAAGTCAATTATTTGGCCATGCCAAGTGATTGATATGGTTTGAATTTGTGTCCCCGCCCAAATCTCATGTCAAATTGTAACCCCGATGTTGGAGGAGGAGCCTGGTGGGAGGTGATTGTAACATGGGGGTAGACATCCCCCTTGCTGTTCTCATGAGGCCTGGTTGTTGAAGTGTGTGGCACCTCCCCCTTCTCTCTCTTTCTCCTGCTCCACCCATGTAAGATGTGCCTCTTTTCTCTTTGCGTTCCACCATAATTTTAAGTTTCTTGAGGCCTCCTCAGCCAGGCTTTATTTACAACCTGTACAACCGTGAGAAAATTAAACCTCTTTTCTTTATAAATTTATAAATTACACAGTCTCAAGTAGTTCTTTTTAGCAATGCAAGAATGGACTACTACACTGATCTTTAAGGAGACAGGGAAAGACAATCCTCCCTTGTGCTTAGTGGGGTGAACTGGATAACAGTAAAGAGCAAAGATGCTTAACAAAATAAAATAAATTTCTTAAGAAAAATACTTTGCTATACTTTATGTGTCCACTGTTGTTTTTCTTTCACTCTCACATGTAATTCATATCACTTTACATTGTGCATCTTAAATTTTTCTAGAGCAAGATGAGGTAAAATATGCCTTCAGAGAAGGGAACTTTGTCTTATTTGTAGTAGCCTCAACACCTGTAATAGTGCTTGGCAAAGATAGAAATATATTAAGTTATTATATTAATCAGCAAAAGATCTTGACAAAAGGAAAATTTTTAATAATGAAAATAACTAGTAGCATGTACTTTAATATGTTTTGTTTTGTACATCCCCATGGACACAAACGGAAAAAGTTACCTGAGGTCACATGACCAAGCAGTAGCACTTACAGATGCCATCAAGCTGTCTCATAGTCTAGTGCTACGATTAAGTCACAAATTAAATAAGGTGGAGGGGAGAAGAGGAATAGATAAAAGAAGCAGAAGTAAAGACATTGTGAAAGAATACTGTCTTATTTCTAGGTAAGTGACAAGAAGTAATCCATGGATATTTTTCTATTTGACAGACAGAGTTCTCAGTACTAAGATAATAAGAAAAGATGAAAGGGCTTCCACTTCAATGATAATATACGTAAGAAGAATATAAGTAGCTTTTTTTTATTGAAATGGAGAGTGTAGGTGTAAAAATTATGCATATGCATGTCTGTGGCTCTTGAGGAATGAAATTATCTACCTGGGTTGAAGTACCAGTAAGCATTAAGCTCTGAGTACTTAGAAAAACATACAAATACTTTAAAAATAATTTTAAGGAGTGCTAATAGTAGTGGAAGCAATAAATTTAAAAATTATCTTCCAAACAAACATTGCTCCTTCTGTGGGAAACATGATGAGGTATTCTCATTCACTGCTGTAATAATGATTCAAGTGTGTAATATTCTATTGAATTTAGCAGACCTGCAAAGTACTGTCTTCCAGAAAAACAGATGTTTCTTCAGGGAATACATGAAACCAGCTACTAAAATTATCTATTCCTGTGGAATATACTTAGCAACCACTAAAAATGGAATTATTATTTTTTAAAATTTAGATACTATACTAAAATCTTATCTTTCAGTATTAGCAAATACTGAATTTAATAATATTCCATTCTCTTCACATTATCAAAGATGTGATCTACATAAATGCAGCTGATAGTGTTTTTTTTCTTTCCTCTTTTATTGCAGCATAACTTAAATACAGTAAAATTCACTTTTTATATTACAGTTCAGTGAGTTTTGACAAATACATATAATCGTGTAAGCACCACCAGAATCAAGAAACAGAATGGTAGCATCACCCTCTAAAAATCCCTGGTGTCTTTTTGTGCTCAACCACTGCCCCTATCCTTAGCCCCAGGGAACCACTGATCTGTTTTCTGGTGTTGTAGTTTTGCCTTTCCAAGAAGATCCTATAATTATATTTCAACAATATATAAACTTTAACTCCGTCTTCATCACAGCATAATGTATTTGAGATTTACTCATGTTTTTGCATGTAACAATAATTAGCTTATTCATTTTTGTTGTTTGTTCCTTAGTAATATGCCACTATGTAGATATACCACAGTGTGTTTATTTACTTCTCAGTTGAATAATATTTGGGCCATTCTACCTTCTGGTGATTGTGAATAAAGCTTCTATCAAGATGTGTGTACAATTTTTTTTCATGAATATGTTTCACTTGGGTAAGAACCTGGCAGTGGGATTGATGGGTTATATATTAAGTGTTTGTTTAGCTCTGAAAGAAATTGTCAGCCAGGCGTAGTGACTCACAGCCTATAATCCCAGCACTTTGGGAGGGTGAGGTGGGTGGGTCAGTTGAGGCCAGGAGTTTGAGACCAGCCTGGCTGATATTGTAAACCCCATCTCTACTAAAAATACAAAAAAAAAAAAAGTACCTGTCCATGGTGGCACATGCCTGTAATCCCAGCTGTTCAGGAGGCTGAGACATGAGAATCACTTGAGCCTGGGAGGTGGAGGTTTCAGTGAACTGAGGTCATGCCACTGCACTCCAGCCTGGGTGACAGAACAAGACTCTGTCTCAAAAAAACAAAAATAAAACAAATGAACATAAAATAAATTGCCAAGCCTTGTCCAAAACAGGTGTCATTTTGCATTTACAACAGCAATGTGTAAGAGTTGCATTTGCTCAATATCCTCCTCAGAATTTGGTATTTGATTATTTGGTAATTGATTAACATGATGACAATAGTCATTATTATTATTACTTTAGCTATTTTAATAGGGCTGCAGTGGAATCTCATTGTAGTTTTATTTTTTTTTTTAAATATAACAATATTGAGTATCACTTCATATGCTTACTTGCTATCCATTTGTATTTACTGAAGTGTTTTTTCAAATTTTGTGACAATATACTATTTGATTGGTTTTCTTATTGAGTTTTGAGTGTTGTTTATATATTCTAGATACAAATCCTTTATTATCTAAGTGATTTGCAAATATTTTCTTCTGGTCTGTTCCTTGTTTATCATTTTCTTAAGAGGAGAAATGTTCAATTATGATAAAATCCAATTTATCATTTTGCCCCTTAACTGCTAAAAGTTCATAATACTCCCAGTCTTTGCTGTGGTATGGTGTATGTGCTGTGACACAAATGTAATGCTCACGCAGGTAGCTTACAACTCTGCCCCAGCCTTCATTTCTTGCTTCATAGAGCCTAAACATGTGGCCTTCTAGATTCCTAGGAATATATTGGACCTTCACAAAATGCTTAAAATCTCATTTCCCAAGTTTTATTTTTATATTTTTGGTCACTTTTTCCCCCCATGAGTTATCACTGCCACAGGCAGCTGCAATATTTAGTAATTGCTGCTGATTTTTTTTTTTTTATTTTCAAGACTCCAGTTTTATTTTCTGATGTAAACGTTTTCCACGGTACTTTCTTGAGTTATACAAGCTACTCATAGCCCTTCCAATACATCCCATTTTTGCTTTAGGTAGCTTAAATTGGGTTTCTGTCACCAAAAATATCCTGATGGATATATATTACTCTTTAGTGATTTGACTGCTTCTAGAACTCTGGAGAACAGAAAGTGCGTTCTCACTATTCTTCATTGTTAAATGTATATACTCAATGCACCCTCCTGGGGGAGGAGTAGAGGCTAATAAAGATGAGATTAATAATAGCCATTATCATTTGTTGAGAACTGTGTATGAGGCTCTATGCTAAGCACTTTCTTTTTTTAATTTTATTTTATTATTATTATACTTTAAGTTTTAGGGTACATGTGCACAATGTGCAGGTTTGTTACATATGTATACACGTGCCATGTTGGAGTACTGCACCCATCAACTCGTCATTTAGCATTAGGTATATCTCCTAATGATATTCATCCCTCCTCCTCCCACCCCACAACAGTCCCCGGTGTGTGATGGTCCCCTTCCTGGGTCCATGAGTTCTCATTGTTCAATTCCCACTTATGAGTGAAAACATGCGGTGTTTGATTTTTTTGTCCTTGCGATAGTTTGCTGAGAATGATGATTTCCAATTTCATCCATGTCCCTAAAAAGGACGTGAACTCATCATTTTTTATGGCTGCATAGTATTCCATGGTGTATATGTGCCACGTCTTCTTAATCCAGTCTATCATTGTTGGACATTTGGGTTAGTTCCAAGTCTTTGCTATTGTGAATAGTGCCGTAATAAACATACGTGTTCATGTGTCCTTATAGCAGCATGATTTATAGTCCTTTGGGTATATACCCAGTAATGGGATGGCTGGGTCAAATGGTATTTCTAGTTCTGGATCCCTGAGAAATCGCCACACTGACTTCCACAATGGTTGAACTAGTTTACAGTCTTACCAACAGTGTAAAAGTGTTCCTATTTCTCCACATCCTCTCCAGCACCTGTTGTTTCCTGACTTTTTAATGATGGCCATTCTAACTGGTGTGAGATGGTATCTCATTGTGGTTTTGATTTGCATTTCTCTGATGGCCAGTGATGATGAGCATTTTTTCATGTGTTTTTTGGCTGCATAAATGTCTTCTTTTGAGAAGTGTCTGTTCATATCCTTCGCCCACTTTTTGATGGGGTTGTTTGTTTTTTTCTTGTAAATTTGTTTGAGTTCATTGTAGATTCTAGATATTAGCCCTTTGTCAGATGAGTAGGTTGTGAAAATTTTCTCCCATTCTGTAGGTTGCCTGTTCACTCTGATGGTAGTTTCTTTTGCTGTGCAGAAGCTCTTTAGTTTAATTAGATCCCATTTGTCAATTTTGGCTTTTGTTGCCATTGCTTTTGGTGTTTTAGACATGAAGTCTTTGCCCATGCCTATGTCCTGAATGGTATTGCCTAGGTTTTCTTCTAGGGTTTTTATGGTTTTAGGTCTAACGTGTAAGTCTTTAATCCATCTTGAATTAATTTTTGTATAAGGTGTAAGGAAGGGATCCAGTTTCAGCTTTCTACATATGGCTAGCGAGTTTTCCCAGCACCATTTATTAAATAAGGAATCCTTTTCCAATTGCTTGTTTTTGTCAGGTTTGTCAAAGATCAGGTAGTTGTAGATATGTGGCATTATTTCTGAGGGCTCTGTTCTGTTTCATTGATCTATATCTCTGTTTTGGTACCAGTACCATGCTGTTTTGGTTACTGTAGCCTTGTAGTATAGTTTGAAGTCAGGTAGCGTGATGCCTCCAGCTTTGTTCTTTTGGCTTAGGATTGACTTGGCGATGCGGGCTCTTTTTTGGTTCCATATGAACTTTAAAGTAGTTTTTTCCAATTCTGTGAAGAAAGTCATTGGTAGCCTGATGGGGATGGCATTGAATCTATAAATTACCTTGGGCAGTATGGCCATTTTCACGATATTGATTCTTCCAACCCATGAGCATGGAATGGTCTTCCATTTGTTTGTATCCTCTTTTATTTCATTGAGTAGTGGTTTGTAGTTCTCCTTGAAGAGATCCTTCACATCGCTTGTAAGTTGGATTCCTAGGTATTTTATTCTCTTTGAAGCAATTATGAATGGGAGTTCACTCATGATTTGGCTCTCTGTCTGTTATTGGTGTATAAGAATGCTTGTGATTTTTGCACATTGATTTTGTATCCTGAGACTTTGCTGAAGTTGCTTATCAGCTTAAGGAGATTTTGGGCTGAGACAATGGGGTTTTCTAGATATACAATCATGTCATCTGCAAACAGGGACAATTTGACTACCTCTTTTCCTAATTGAATACCCTTTATTTCCTTCTCCTGCCTGATTGCCCTGGCCAGAACTTCCAGCACTATGTTGAATAGGAGTGGTGATAGAGAGCATCCCTGTCTTGTGCCAGTTTTCAAAGGGAATGCTTCCAGTTTTTGCCCATTCAGTATGATATTGGCTGTGGATTTGTCATAGATAGCTCTTATTATTTTGAGATACGTCCCATCAGTACCTAATTTATTGAGAGTTTTTAGCATGAAGGGTTGTTGAATTTTGTCAAAGGCCTTTTCTGCATCTATTGAGATAATCATGTGGTTTTTGTCCTTGGTTATGTTTATATGCTGGATTACATTTATTGATTTGCGTATGTTGAACCAGCCCTGCATCCCAGGGATGAAGCCCACTTGATCATGGTGGATAAGCTTTTTGATGTGCTGCTGGATTCGGTTTGCCAGTATTTTACTGAAGATTTTTGCATCACTGTTCATCAAGGATATTGGTCTAAAATTCTTTTTTGGTTGTGTCTCTGCCAGGCTTTGGTATCAGGATGATGCTGGCCTCAGCTGATTGTTTTTGACAAATGCCTCCAGAGGAAAGGCTGTTTGCCCTGACTGAGCTTTCATTTCGGTCAAATAAAGAAAAGCTGGATGATGGGGATTTTGAGAAAACTGCCAGACAAGTCAAATAATGACAATTTTCTGAAAATAATGATTTTGGAGAGCTCCAAACCTGTTTTGCCACCTCCAGTGGCTGCTGTTTTTTACTATGATTTAGTAGCCACTGTTTTTCAGTGTTACTGCAAAGCTGCGAAAAGACAGATGAAAACAGAGTGAGTTAAATACTCTTAACAAGATTCAGCATTTCGTTTTAAATAAATACTTCTTTGTTACAAGCCTTTAGTTGTTTCTAGAGTTTTGAAAAAGTTAGCACTGACAATTCTTCCAGTGTTCTCATTGTTTCTAAAAAGAAGCAACATTTTGCAAGTTTGTACTCCGCCATTCCTGCTGATGTCTGCAAATGACTTCTGGTTTCAAGTTCTCTAAAAGCTACATTTGTGGTTTAGCTTTTTTTTTTTTTTTTTTTTAACTTTACAGACATGAGGCCAGTCATAGGTCAATGACCAAAACCACATCTCTTGGCCTTAATATAAAATTATATAATACTTTTAACAAACGAATATTTTTATATTATGAAACCTCACATTTTTAACATGAAGCCTCTGAGGATCTTCAGACTCATGCCATGTAGTGTCATGTCATTCCTAACCAACTAATGGGATTTCTCTTGGTAGGTTGTCTATGGTTCAAAGAACTTGTGTGATGGATATATTTGCTAGTACAAAACAAGGGTATGCCTGCATGTCAGCACAGTTCACCTCTCCTTACAATGTGAGTAAAGGAGTAAGGGCTAGTTCTCCTGTTTGAGGGTCTGCACATGAGTAATGAGAAATGTACAAATAATTATTTAATGACAATATTTAAATAAATACTGAATGAAAAAATATTGTGTGATCTGGAAACTGGCGAAGGATATTTTTCTGGTTATCTATTGTTGCATAGATATTGTTGTCCTCAGAGATGGCAAAATATATAAAATAAGTTGGAAAAAATCAAATAATGTTAAAAAGTCACGATATCTCAAGTTGCCTGTCTCTGAAAACTTCCACCTTAGCACTTTGGGGCCAAAATAATCTTCCTTACACTAATACTACTTAGTCCTAGAACTGTGTTGCCATGTCAACCACCCTCTCTATTGACTCTTACTTTCACTTAGATTCAAATCTTTGTTTTCTAATATACCTATTGTGGTATACATATCTGAGATCAGCGTAATTGCAGTGTATCATACTGTTTAATGTGTTTTTGAGTCAAATAATTTTAGGTTTAAATTGTATTTCACAGCTTATTAACCATAAGATCACAGGCAAGTTTCATAACCTCTCAGAACTTGTTTCTCCACATTTATAAAATGGAAACAATAATAACTAACCAATTCAGTTATGTTGAACATTTCATGATAATTATAATAGAAATACAATGATAGTACAAGACCCAAATCCCTTGTTTTAACCTGTAAAATCCAGAAATTTTTGAAAACTTAAGATTTGGAAAGATATATTTGGTGTCAAAATCTCACATGAAATGTGATGTAATGCTATTTTACATATATATATATAAATAATTCAGATAGGGTGGTCACATAAGATTTCTCCGATAAAATGTTCTGTTCAGAATGTGTGTATATATATATATACACTATATATATATATACACTATATATATATACACTATATATATACACTATATATATACACTATATATATACACTATATATATACACTATATATATATACACACTATATATATATATACACTATATATATATACACTATATATATATATACACATATATATTCTGTGAATATGTATACACTTTCTACAGAATTATTAATGTATTTAGTTCCCAGACTCAGCCTTAAATTAATTATAAGAATTTATGGACCTGCAATAATAAAATACCTTTAATTTTTTTTTGTGTGTGTGTTCTTTCTTTTTAATGGAAGGAGAGTAATCTAAGTAGCACTGTGGTGGATGTTAACTGAGGCTAACCTTTGTAAGGAGTTAGGAGGCAGAGCTCCCATCTCTTCCAAGATGTGTTTTCAGACAGTGATGCTAAAAGGTAGAATAGGCAAAACAATGTAGATATGCAACTTCATGATTTTCCAACATTGACTTGAAATGAAACAATGGGAGACAAGTAGAATTCAGATGCTCTCTCAACATTTTGGCTCAGACTCATATAACTCAAATTCTTCCTTGAACTTGCTCAATTTTTGATGAGGCACAAATATTTTATTAATTTTTCTCCTATTTTCCTCTGGTCTTGGCCTCAGTGAACCACATATAATTACAGAGTTAGTTACTCTTTATCAAATTTGGAGAATTTTTCCTCTTCAAAATTTAATATAAAATGGGAATCTCATTGCCAAAACATTGAGGATGTATGAGGACTTTAATCTCAATTGTGTGCTGTGCCTGTTTTGTTCAGCCTCCAACTGTAATCTTGCTGCTCTTCATTTTTGTGGTCACGAAAATGTAAATATTCTTTAGGTGCTCCCTGTTGATATTGCTGTGGCTCTATAAGTTCCTGTGGATCTGTACACATTCCTCTGCATTCTAGTTTCACTTGTGATATTTCCTTAGTCTTGGTACTATTTTTTCTTGAAATTCAAAACAAATACCTTCCACTTAGCAATTATGACTATTATTATGAATCAGGTGAAAAAGCTATGGAAGTCAAGCCTTTTTTTCTTTGTGAAACATTGCCAAGTACACTAAAAACTAAACTAAAATTAAATTTAAAACAAAATAACTTAAAATCTTATTTAAATAACAATTTTACTATTAAAATAAATTAAATATTTGATCTAAATTAGATATCTGCTTATAATAGTTTCTAATCAGGATGACTAGTAGTAATAATGCATTTTTAAAAGTATAGGAGAAAAAAACTCATTTATTATAAACTTACATTTATATATTTAATTACTTTTTAAATTCAATAAATAATCCTTTAATTAGTGTTAGTAGTGGAACACATCAATTCAACTCACAGAATAACATCATTCAGCACAAAAATTAAAAACTAATGAAGTCAATTGTTAGCTTTTCAAAGAATAGGCTTATGTATACCGCAGATAAACGCATTATGTAGTATTTTACAATGAGATCTAACCATAAAAATACTAACAATTACTGCCCCATAAACTAAATGTGTCTTTTAAATGAAAACTTCCATGCAATTGAATTAAATGTATAAGGCTGATTCATTGATTACAAATAGATCTAGAAAATAAAAAAGAAACACATTATCCTGGGAAAAGAATTGAGCTAAACAAAAAAATGTGCAGGTATCATATCAATGAGTTAACTCAGTGTTCTCATATAGTAACTAAACAGCTCAAAGATGTCAGGAATCTGTCTGTGCATACATAAATTCAAAAAATAGTATTTGTAATGGTGTGTAGTAAAGATGTCTGTCAGGTATATTTTAATTCACTTCAAAATTTTAATTTTCAACAATATTTTTTCTACTATAGTGGTATTAGTCTTTTCTCATGCTGCTAATAGACATACCTGAAACTGGATAATTTATAAAGGAAAGAGATTTAATTGATTCACAGTTTCACATGGCTGGGGAGGCCTCAAAATCATGGCAAAGGCAAAGGAGGAGCAAAGCCATGCTTTGCTTTGCTCCTTTATAAAACCATCAGATCTCATGAGATGTGTTCACTATCATAAGAACAGCATGGGAAAGACCTACCCCCATGATTCTATTACCTCCCACTATGTCCCTCCCATGACACTTGAGAATTATGGGAGCCTACAATTCAAGATGAGATTTGGGTGGGGACACAGCCAAATCATATGAGTAATTAATACAAAATACTGATATTTAAAGCAGAAATTAATAACACAATATCCTAATTAATTTTGGCTTAACTTTATTAGAGTTTTGAAAATTGATTGCCAATGTAATTTTTATTGATTTAAAAAAGTAAATTACAATTTTTCATTTTTATCATCCTGTATTGTGTTTTCTCTTTCTATATAATTTATACTCTTTTCTGATAAATGATTACTAATTTTTATAAAACAATGACCTCTAATCACAAATTTAAATATGTTTTCTTTAGAGAAAAAAGTTATACACGTTTTATTCATCAACAAATATTTATCTTAAGCTTTCATGAAGGTATTTACATTTAACAAGTGAGAGCTTTTTATGGGATCTGCTATTTAATTTGGTGTTCTATTTTCTTTATATTTGTAAATATCTTATAATTAACATTCAAATGTAATTGGTCAATCACCACCAAATTTCACACTAACTCCTACGTGACCAAGTAGTACAATAATCGTAATGCTAACTACCTGTTCACATCTTTTCCCATGAAATGATCCTGTGGATTTTCAAGAAGTCCAGAACTTGAGGCAAATATATAGATTACCAGGAAGGGAATCAGAAGTTCTTTAATCATGGGTTGCAGAACATCAAGCTTGAAATCAGCAAAAAAAAAAAAAAAAAAAAAAAAAAGAGAGAGAAAAGGAGGAAAACCCAACTATCTTCTGCATTAAAAAATACAAGCACATTTTCCCTCAAAAAGGATGACCTAAAGCAAACCTTTAGATCTAATATTGATTACACAGAAATTATTTTATTATAGTGGAAAACATATTTTGGAGGCAAATTCTAACTAGATTAGAATGTTAGAAATTCTCAGGCACACTAGCTTTTGATTGCTGAAGTTTCAGTCTTGCAAAGCTGTCAGCAAAATTACATAAATCTTATTTTTAAATTTCTATAAAGGTGGTCTGAACAATTCTTATTAGTTATTACTTTTTCAGTCCCCAAACATCTTTTCTAAATAATTCATTTCTATGCATGCCTATTTTTACTGAAATATAATAGAGGATACTTCATTCAACAAAACTCATCGAGTTTGCATGTTATAACTACATCTTCATTTGGTACAAACTTGCTATCTATAAAGTAAACCATTTTGTTTTTTCTTCATTTTGTTTTTTTTTTTAAACTGATTAAACACAGTAAGAAACTATAATGTGAAAGTTTATAAAAAATGAAAATAATTTAAGAACAAATATATCTTGAGATTCCAACAAGTATCAAAAAGTATTTATTTTAAAGTTTCTTCTGTTTTTTTTAAATGTGTTCTCTACTGACAGTCCCAGTCAGAAGAATGTCAAAGAGATTGACTCATAACTGTATAATTTGAAATACTTTTACTTTCTTTCTTTTTTTTTTTTTTTTTTTTTTTTTTACCAACCAGCCTATTAGCAGTGTGATTTTTAAGTTATATGCTAAAGCAGGGTATTCACTTTGTAAACAGAACCAAGCTGGTTAAAATGGAAAGTTTAAATCCCACCTATGTCTAGCAAAGTTTCTAAGGCTCACCACATATAGCTGAACATTTTACGAAGACAACTTGTGGGACCACAAATATAATTTGCTTTAGTGATTATACATAATAAGATCAAAATTAACTTTTATAGGGCATTTACAGTGTGTTTAGTATTTTGTCATAGGAAATCATATATTATTTTATATACCTCTTACAACATCCCATAAATTAGATCTTACCTACAACATTTAACGGATTGAAAAACAGTAACAAAAACAAGACGCTTAAGCTCTGAAAATTACTGTGTGACTTGCCAAAAATCGTATGGACAGAAAGTGGCTGATCAAGACCAGAGCCAGGTTTGAATTCTATGGCCAAATATTATAGATATTCCCAAGTAGATAAATGTTTCTGTTAACATATGTGTAACAGGATAAGAATTCCAGAAAGCAACATCGTGTATTATTTTCATTTCATGTTCAATTCACTTGAGTGACTTTCATTTCTGAATTCCATAGAGATGTTCCACATGCAAAAATAATATGCCTCAGTTTGTTTACATAAATCAAGTTGAAATAACTTGTTTAAATAGCCAAGTTGGTACATATAACAGTCTATTCAGGAGCCACCGACATAAAGACTACCATCAGTTCTGGGGCAATAGTTAGTATTAGGAAATATCTGAAATTCAAAGAAAATACTTCATTTACTCACACAGTCATTTCATAGGGTTATTCAAACTTATTTGTAAGACAAAAACTTCTCTCATAGTACAATTATGTCTGAAAATTGTGCATTCAGAAAACCTTTTTTATAAAGTATAATCATAATTCAGATATATTGTGAAATGTGCATGGTGCAAAGCATATTATTGACATATAATAAGTTCTATTATGACAACGTATAGGCAAAAGTGTATCAGAAAGGATAGAATTTATTGATTCTCCATAGTTTTTCCTTTGGCGGCATGCTTGAACTGGTAGAGCTGGTCATATCCTAAAGAGTGCTCTAGCAGGGGGAACCTCCCCACTATGCAGTTTAATACATTTATATCCTGGGTGTAGGGACATTTGGTTTTCTATATAACCAAGGGAGTTCTTAGCTGAGGAAGTAATGCTGCAGAGCCTTCATTGCTCATTCAGGAGGGTTTCATAATAACTTTCTTCCTGTTAGTGGCAGTACACTCTCTTCCTCCGCTGTCTTCTGTAATCTTGCTTTGTCCAGCAAAACCAGCTAATGTCAACTGCCCCAGAAAAGCAAGGAAAAAAGCTCCCCTGGCCATCAGTTTGTTTCTTCTATGTAAAAGCAATTCTTTACAAAGTATATATTCTTTAAATGGTAAATTATTAAATTATCTTACAATAATATCACATTTTCCCCTAAGTTTTGGCTTAAATGTGAGTACTCCAAGAAGAAATTGAGTAATAGGACAGACAGAAGGCAGCTGGAATGGAAAAAACAAATGAAAGAGCACATAGATAATTTATATGGATACAGACTACAAAGACACTGATCTATAGCTAATCAATATTAACATTTGCTGGGACAGTAACTCACAAATATGTTAGCATTTTTAAGACCTCATTTGCTTGCTAAGTCTACTTAAAACACGCGTTTAAATATAAGGTATTCCGACAACTAAAAATCATTCTGTAAAAGATACTATCCTGAATAGCAGCAATTCTTTGAGTGATGGATTCTGAGGAAAACTTTGTATAAGTGTAAACCAAAAGGAGAGACATAATCTAATAGAAAATAAATATTACGATGTGACATATATTAAAGGAAGAAATATTACTATTTATGAGAAGAAATGAAACAGAAACTGAAGAAGAGAACACATTAAAAACAAAATAGAATTATTTTGAAATTAAAAGACAAATCACCAATTAAGAGTAGAAAATGTATGTCTGTATCATAACTATATGGACTGTGAAAAAATCCAATGAAATATAAAACTCAACAGAGAAAGAATGAAATTCTTACAGTGTATAAAAGATAAACTTTTTGAAAAGTGGTGTTAGGTTTACTGGTTAGCTATCTGAAAAAGAGATAAAACTGTTTCACTTCCTTACATAGAAACCTGGTTTAAATTCCAGATGTCAAAATTTTAAATGCATATTTATGACTCTATGCAAGTATTCATATTAAACATAGATAACTGGCTACCTAGCAAGGTAGGGGAAAAACTGTAACTCAAGCTCCAGAAGCAATACAGTTAATGATTTATATACATATGATTAATTAAAACTTGTTTAAAATGGTTTTTCATGGCAAAAATATTGTAAAGCAAAGGACAAATGAAAAACTGTGAAAATATTTGCAACTTACATTGCAGAACAATGCTTTCCAACAATCGAGAATTAAAATGAAATCACCTTTGCAAAAACTATGACACAGAAAGAAACTGGACATTGCTTATTCCATCTTGCTTCTAACCTCAGGAACTAACTGCTTTTGTTACCTTTAAAACAAACACTATAAAAATCCCTTCCGGAAACTAATCATGTCCTTGTGCAAGGACTAAAACTGCCTTTGTAAGACTAATGAAAGGCCACAAGGTAGGATTATGGAAGGGGCCTGAATTCTGCTAAGATTTAGGTGTAGCTAAATAAGAAGAAGACATTGTCCCCTAGCATGTTTTTCTATGATTCCTTACTGCTCAGGAGTCTTGTAGTCACCCAAAATATTTGTAACTTCCCCAATTGCTCCTATAGACCAACATCACTATTGTAAAACTTAAGACTGGTCTTCGAGATATTTTTCAGGGTTTTGCATTCTGGAGATCAACAGACTCCACCTGGACCCACCTGGGCCCATAATTCATACCAAATAATTGATTCAAGTAATCCTGTTGCCTCCACCCAGAAATTGACTTAATGCCCAAAGATGATTTTGAGCCCCCTATGATTTCTTCTCCAACCCAACCAATCAGCATTCTTCATTTCTTAGCTCCCTGCTAACCAAACAATCTTTGAAAAACGCTAACCTCCCAATTCTCAGGAAGGTGGATTTGAGAACTGTCTCCTGTCTTTCTGTGTGGCTGGCCTTTTGATAAACTCTTTCTTTGCTGCAATGCCTGCTGTTCCTAGTGTACTCACTGGCTTTTCTGGGTAGCAGGCAAAATGAACCCATCAGGCTGTTATAAAAAGACCAATAAACTAGACAAAAAACATGGAGATTTACTGAAAATCACTGACATGGGGCAGATTGATGAAAAAGAGAAAAGGCATACAAATTTATTTAACATGTATACACGAGAGCCTTCATAATAAACGCCCAACCCCACAACAAGGTACGGAAACTTATGTACCATCTTGAGGTTACAGAAATAATGCTGGCTCAGAGCATGGCCCAAAACAGGTTATGCTGGTACATCAGGTTTTACTGGCAAGACAGGTAATAGGAGAAAGAGAAAAGGAGGCTTGGCTAGCAAAGGTGGTCTTGCTATGTAGATGAAACCTCACTGGTAGCAGCTCTCAGAAAGAATAAATGATAAATGTTTTCTTCAGACCTTTAAAGATGTCAGTCTCAATTAATGTCTTCTAGATCTGGACAAGAGAACACTTGGATTCATCAGCAGAGATTCTCTACAGATGCAAATCTCCCCCAGATTAAAACAGCTTTGCAAGCCCACTTCAGTCGGCTGGGCCTGTGGCAATCATCTCAAAATAGGTCAAAGAAACATATCTTAGGGTAAAATATGTTTATTTACTTCACATTATTAGCAGTTTAGAGAAAAATGAATGCAATTGGCCCATCAACATAATAAAATGATGAATTTGAAACTGCACAAATAAATCATTTCTCACAATTATGATGGAAAATATCCAAAAGATGGACATATATACTCTGAGATGGAGATGCTTATATTTTGCCAATGAACATGTAAAATGAAGCAACTCTTATGGAGGGACTTTGACAACAGCTAGAAAATTTACTTACAAATTTTCCTTTTATCCCAGTAATCTCACTTCCATGAAACCATTTGCAAGAAATACACTAACAGAATCAATCGTAAGAATGAAGACAGAAAGACCTAAGAGTGAAGATATCCTTTGCGACGTTATTTATAATAGTGAAGGACTGAGAAAAAAAAGGTCATTCAATGGGGAATTATGAGACAGAGCAGAGATTCCTCTTAGGGGTCTGCTGACTCCTACCCTTCCAAGTATGAAAATAAAGGAAAATCTTGGGTATCTTCAAGGGAAATTCCAGGCACCGAGCTAGGCTTGAAAAGCAAATGAGCAATTTGATAAAGCAAGAAGGTAATAGTAACTTAAAACAATAACTGAGGAAATTAGTCATGGGATATTTGATTCCCTATAGAAAATTTTTAAATAAACCTTCTCTTTCTATAACCAGTAGCAATTCAGAAAATCTCTGCATGCATCTATGGCCTGTAAGCACCCGCTCCTCTCTTCAAGGTATCCCACCTTTTTAGGCCAAACCAGTGTATAATCTCCACGTATTTATTTATCATTTTGCCTGTAACTTCCATTTTCCTGAAATTTACCCCTGCCTTTAAAAAGCCTTTGTTTGCAAGCCATCAGAGAAGTTGGGTCTTAAGAGTGAGCTGTCTGATTCACCTTGCTTTGCACCCTGCAAATAAACACCCTCCTTTCTCCTGAAGCAACACCTCAGTTGCAGATATTTGGCCTTACTGCACTGGGCAAGCAGACCCCAGTTCAGTTAGGTAACAGTTGCTTAAATAAAGTATCATACATTTGCATAGTGGAGTAAAAAAGAATGAGTATTATCTCTACATACTGCTAACTGAATATATATATATTCAGTTATATATATATACACATATATATGTGTGTGTGTATATGTGTGTGTGTGTGTATATATATATATGATATATTGTTTGTTGGGGAAAAAGAAGCAGAGACAATATTTCTGCCTCCAGCTTTGTGGTCAGTGACTCTGCAGTCCACTCTTCAACTCTGACTTGCTACTCCTTTACTGAGTAGTCTGAAACTGAATTGGTTTTCAATGCCATGATCCATTTCATCTGCAGGTGCCTACTGTAGATCTTAAAGCCATCCAAACTTTAAACACCCAAATTTTTAACTGTCTGATCCTGGTAACTCTCCTGGGCAACACATATTATGGCCTTGCTCAACTGCACCTATTTGTTGTTTTGGCTGTAGTAGAACTCTATTCAAATTATATAAATAATAAATGTGTTGTTTTTAAATGAGTAACAAGGACAGGCAGCGAAACCGGTTCTGAAAACTGGGAAGGTATTGTGATCCAAAGCAGGTGTAAGCTTACATAGGCTCAGATAATTAAAAGGATTCCCAGACTTCTAAAACATATTTATGTGAGACTTTAATAAAAGTAAAGGATATGGTAGAACCAGACAAAGAAGGAACAGGCTATGATTTGATTGATGGTGCATCTTCTAAACTTTAAGTGAAAACTTAATCCCCAATGCAACAGTCCTAAGAGATGTGGCCTTTGTTGAGGTGTTGGCAGAGCCCTCATGAATGGGATTAGCACCCTTATAAAAGGTCTTGGGGTTGAATGGAGCACTGTCTTGTCATTTCACCTTCTATTATGCAAGGACACAGTGATTCTCCACCCTGGAGGATGCAGCAATAAGGTGCCACTTTAAAAGCAGAGAGTAGCCCTCACCAGATACCAATTCTGCTGACAGTGATCTTGGACTTTGCAGCCTCCAGAACTGTGAAAGTCTCTGGTATGGTGTTATAGCAGCACAGATGGCCTAAGCCAACGGGCAACCACCAGGGGCCTGAGAGCATACTAGGAGAGGTTCCCTAGGATCTTGCTCACACAAGACACACTTTTTTTCTGGTATATGAAACAGCATGTTATATGTAATGCATTTGGGTTTCAGGGGAGATCAGGAAAAAGTTTTCCAGCAGGATGTTCTGTACCCTACTGGTCACATCCAAATCAGGTTACATAACTAGTAAAATGAGATTTAAGCTGTCAATCCGTATGTGAATCAACAATGTAGACAGCTAGTTCTGGGTGTCTCTAAAATACCACAATAAAAACAACTTGCTTAGTGTTTCTTTCTTTTTCTTTTTCTTATTTTATTTATTTATTTATTTTTGAGACAATGTTTTGCTCATCGCCCAGGCTGGAGTGCAGTGGCGCCATCTGAGGGCACTACAACCTCCGCCTCCAGGGTTCAAGCGATTCTCCCACCTCAGCCTCCGGAGTAGCTGGGATTACAGGCACCTGCCACCATGCCTGGCTAATTTTTGTATTTTTGCAGAGACAGGGTTTCACCATGTTGGCCAGGCTGGTCTTGAACTCCTGACCTCAGGTTATCCACCCACCTCAGTCCCCCAAAGTGTGGGGATTACAGGTGTGAGCCACCATGCCCAGTCTTGCTTAGTGTTTCTTGCCTTTATTTTGGAAAGGGGAGAAAAGTAATCTTTGGGGCATATCCAGAGACAAATAGAGAGCTGTTCCAACCCAGTACTAAAATAACGTTCTTAACATGCAACTTCTTTATTCATTTGTCTCATTCTAGAGAAATATTCTTTCTTTTATATCTTCATCTTTAAATATTCTCTTTCTTAGCACCCTCTGCTTGGACATAGCCTAATATTGTTATCAGCCCTAACTAAAAGACTCTACTGTTCAAGAGGCCATTATCAACATAGGCTTCATCTTAGAACTTCTTTATGAGGGAAGTTAAATATTTACCCACCAGCAAGTTGACTGTTTGTAGTTGAGTTATGTATCCACTGATAGTCCATTCAACCATTGGTGAACAGATCTGGATCACACATTACAAACATGGTTCAGAGAAAGTTCCGAAATGTGCAGGCTGCCTTCTAAATTGCCTTTACTATCTTAGTAATCCAAAATAATTGTTTACAGACTGCTTTATGGAGGTCATAGAAGAACTTTGCTGGGATTAAATGGCAAGTGCTGTAAACCAGCTGAGTTCTGAGATACTCAATTCCCAACTTCAATGAGAGAACGACTCCATTTTTATTTTAAATCCCCTCACAAAAAAAAAAACTTTTAAAAATAAGTTTAACTTTCATTGCTTAATATTTAAATATAACTTCTCATCCTTCCTCAGCAATATATAAATTTTTTGACAGATAAAAGCAAATTTGGAAAATTATATATCATACTAATTAGAAATCCCTAACTTTGGGGTTATAAATAAAATCTTTAACGATTCAAGAATACTGACGTCAATGTGCCTATCTTGGAAAACTACAGAGACAGGCACGTTGACATCAGAATTCTTGAATCATTATACAGTGTCAATAAAATATATCTGCATTTCTTTGTTATTAAAATGTACATATTTAAATTTATCTAAATGAAAAAAATATAAGAAAATAAGAAAATAGTTATTTCTTGAGGCTAAACCTCTGCCATAAAAAAGGGATGGGAATGTTATTCTTGAACTCATCCTCAACTTTTTATTAGAAAAATGAGAAAAGTTATTTCATGATTCCAACATTGTATTTATCTTTTACGTGAAAATAATATTACACACACACACACACACAGTGTCAAATAAAGTTTAAAAAGTTCTTATGAAATTTCAATAGAAATTAATTTGCTTATTTAATGTAGCCATTTTGCAATGGGGGAGGGGAGATGATGATAGATGATAGAGAAAAATAGGCGAAAATATCATCTCAGGTAACTAAGAAAACATTTATAATACTCTTCTCTTTCCTTTGCCCAGAGTTACAGTAGGGTAAATATTCCATGGTCCCACTGATTACAATTTTAAAACAGGAAAATTACTCCATTACATGAGAAGTCATGATAGTGATTAGCTTTGGGAGAGGTGGGATAATAAGAGGAGGGTGATTAAGGGTGAATTCTGAGATAATTGTAATACCCTACTTTTTTGGTCTGTTGTGGCCACATTAGTGTGTTCACTTTGGAATTTCATCTAGCTATATGTTAATGATCTTTCCACTTCAATGTCTATATGTTTTCCCAGAAACATTTGTTTAAAAAATATCAAAAAATGAAATTTGAATCAAGGGGAGACAGATATTTTCATGAGGTCCGAAGAAAGAAGCAGGGAGTGAACAGTAGTGAGGGAATAAAGACAAAGGAACCACTTAGGCAGATAGCTAGGACAAGTCCTTGATAGAATTTCTTTTTTTCTAGCAAAGGAACAGCCTGAAAGATCAGGCTGCAAACATAGATAAGGAGGCGAGGTCCACCATAAAGATCCGTCCCGTGCAACCAACAAGTGTCACATATACACGGTAGGATTCAGTGAGCACATTCCTTTCCTCTTTTGGACATACTCAGATAAGGGAGTTTGCACAGAAGAGGCAGAGGTTTGGCGTTGCTTGAAACATGCCTAAGAGGAGTAACAAAGAACCCGGCATGTCTGCAATGGAGAATTCTGTTCCCTTACACATGCACATTAAGGGAAATTAAACAACATGGAGTAACCTAGGCTAACAGTCCTCATGTGCACTAAACTGACAGGGAGGAGCCGTTATGAATTCATGCCTCGTGTAAATGAATCACCTAGTCCTAACTGGGTTTTCATACCTTATGTAAATGAAATATCTCACGGTACTAGGCTGTTTATAAAAGCCTTTGTATTTGACTGTAGAATAGCAACTCTCTTTCAGGCCCCCTCTCCATTGTGGAGAGCTTTTTTCTTTTGCTTATTAAACTTTCCAACCTCATCCTTGTGTCCATACTCCTTAATTTTTTTGGTGGTGAGGCAAAGAACTCCCCGTCCTACTTCAAACAACAAAACTGAAACATTGTGGTGCATTGTCAGGGCTGTCACAGTAGCTTCAGACCCTGAAATCTATGAACATCAGGATAGCACCCAAGTTACTCCCCATGTATTCCCAGGATGTGGTTTAGTAACGAGCAGCAAGTATACACTAACCGAAGGGCTGTTTGAGGACTGAGTGAATGGATGAGTTTCAAATGCCTCAGACACTAATTAGGTCTAGAAGGCAATAGCTAGATTTTACACAAAGGACATTTGTAACAAAAAAATGGAACAGTCTTAATAAAGTGATAGTTTGTGGCTTAAGAATTGAATGGCAAGTGAAGAATTACACATTTTTGGAGCCAAAACTGCTTTCGAAAAGTTTGCCTATCAAGAGAGGAAGCAAAATAATAGTTCCTCGAAGCAAGTACTGTGGAGGGAATACAGTGAAATACTTTCAAGTTAAAATTATTAAGCTGAAAGAGTAATGGCTAGTAATTCGTTTAATGGCTGCTCTGTTATATCTACTTCATCTCACTTGGTCTTTGCAAAATTTAATTAAGCTGATGATAGGAGTTCAATTAAAAATTTAAGGAGACTGAGCTACTCGGGAGGCTGAAGCAGGAGAATGGCGTGAACCTGGGAGGCGGAGCTTGCAGTGAGCGGAGATCGCTCCACCGCACTCCAGCCTGTGTGACAGAGCAAGACTGCGTCTCAAAAAAAAAAAAAAAAAATTTAAGGAGACTGAAGTGTAGTGAATTTGTGTAGCTGTTCACTGATGCTTAGCTACTGCATTGAAGGGCCAGTGCTTCACATAGAACCTAGCACACAGTGTATGCCCCCAAAATATTTGTTAAATTATAGTTAACAAGAGTGAATACAAAACAGAGAGATAGAAAGAATAGAAAAAAAAATTTCTTTGAATGGAAAGTTTATACTCTTTTTTTCTATGCCATGTTTATGGTATACTTAGATCTTCTTTTTAAAGGATAGGATGATTTTGAACTCAGTTACATATGTTAAAGTACATTTTAATAAAAATATTCCAAAATATCATTGCCTCCCAAATCATTTTGGCATCCAAAAATGTGCGAACATATATTGTAGAAGTGATAAGAACCTTTTCCTTGTTACTGTTTTCCTTGTAACATCACTTAATCTATGTACTAAAACTCCTACCCTGAGCTTCAATGAACACATACAAGACTGATTTGCTCACCCTGAATTCCACAATAGAACAACTGGAGTTTAGATTTATAATAAGATAGATAACTTTATAATGAGATAGATAAAGATAGAAGCAGAGATTATGACAGCTCAGCTTTACTCATTAAATATTATAACCAGCAGATGCTGTCTGTATCTAACAAAGACAGTAAGATAAGAAATAATCACTTTCAACTCGTATGTATTATTTTATCCTCCATCTTCTATAATTCATAAAGCTACTTGATAGCATTTTGGAGCTGTACAGTCTTAAACTTATAACTGTTGTATAATTTGACATAACTGGGCCACCTTATTTAAATTCTCATTACTTTGACATTTTCAAAACTTATGGAGTCCTCTGAGTTTATCTTAGTTTGCCAGAAAATTATTAAACATAGTTTGGATCCATTATAAAAGTTTGAAAATCATTACCTTTGAAAATTTTTGGTTCAATAAAATCACAGATGCTGAAAACCTTCAGTTATTCATCTTATATATGTTTCTTTAACATTTTCTGACACGGATATTAACACTGTAACCTAAATCCACAAAACTCTCTAATTCTTACATTGAATATATCTCTGATAAAAAAGGAGACTCATTATAGTGAAACAGCACATAACAGTAAAAATCCCTAATCTAAACTGAGGTTTGTTGCTTGATAATTTTTTTTTAAGTCTTCCTTAGGTATCAGTGGACAAAATAATTAGAACAAATTGCTTCCAAGATGTCAATATAGGGGAGAAGTAGAGTTGCTATAATTAGAAGCAAGAACACTATTTTCAGCTTCTGTTTCTTAAAATGCAGCTTCAAATGCTTCTTTTCAGTGACCCAATTGTTTTGATATTTGCAGATAAGCAATCTAGTCCTCTTATCTGATGATGCACATTGACTAATTTACAGGTTCACTTTCTTCACTTAAATCTTCATGTTACTGTAAAAGGATAAGAAATTTCTGTACTGCAGAACCCATGTTGATGATTACATGTGTTCATATCTGACACAGAAATGAATGAAACTTGCCAGATTACAATAAAGCCAAATATTTGCCACAAATGGAACAGACACGGCTGAATGACATAAAGTCTTTTTTGGCCTTCTTTTGTACTACAGTAAATAAATTTCAGTTTGTCTGGTTTGTAAATTTCAGGCATACAACACTGGGAAAAGGACCCTAAATTTTCTATCACATTTTGGATCACAGGCACTCTCTCCTACAATACATGTTGCATTTATTGAAGGGATTTCCATCCGTGTCAGAGATTAAAATTATAGTATTCCTCCCTTTGTCTGTGGTTTTGCATACTGTGCTTTCAGTTACCTGTGATTAAATATGGTTTAAAATTTTACATGATAAATTTCATAAATAAATAGTTCATAAGTTTTAAATTGTGCACCATTTTGAGTAGCACGGTAAAATATTTCCTTGTCCTGCTCCATCCCCCCCATCCCACTTGGGGATCTAAATCGGGATCTGAATCATCCCTTTGCCCAGTACAAAGCTACAATAATCAAAACACTATGTTACTGGCATTAAAACAGGCACAAAGAACAGAATAATGGGCTCAAAAATAAACCCATGCCTATATGATCAACTAATCTCCCACAAGCGTGCCAAGAATATGCAACTGGGAAAGGATTCTGTGTTCAATAAGTGGTGTTGGAAAAACTGAACATTCATGCAAAAGAATGAAATTAAACACTTTTCTTACACCATACAGAAAAATAAACTGAAAATGGATTAAAGACTTAAATGACTTGAAATAATGAAACTCATAGAAGAAAATATAGAAAAAAAAGCTTTTTAACATTGGCCATGGCAATTTTTTCTTGGATATAACATCAAAGCTACAGGCAAAATACCCAAAAGTAGACAACTGGAATTACATCAAAACTAAAAAGCTTATGAATGGCAAAAAACAATAAAAAAGTGAAAAGGTAATATACAGAATGGGAGAAAATATTTGTAAACCATAGATCTGTTAAAGAGTCCATAGCCACAATATTTAAGGATCTCCTACAGCTCAATAGCAAAAGAAACAAAAACAACAAAAAATCATGTAACCCAGTTGAAGAGTGAATAATAAAATCCCTAAATATACATTTCTCCAAGGAATATATCGAAATGGCCAACAGGTACAGGAAAAGGCGTTCAGTACCACTAATCATCATAGAATGTAAATCTATAACTAGAGATCACCTCACACTTGTTAGGATAGTTATTATCATAAAAACAAAAAATAACAAATGTTGGTGAGAATGTGGAAATATCACTGCTGAAAATGTAAACTGGTGCAGCTGCTATGGAAAACAGTGTAGAGGTTTCCCAAAAAATTAAAAATAGATCTACCATTTGAGCTAGCAATTTCATTTCTGGTTATATATCCGAAGTAATTAAAATCAGGATCTTCAATAAATATATGGATTACCATGTCATCGCATCACTGTTCTCCATAGCCAAGACATGGAAGCAATCAAAATGCTCACTGATGGCCGAATTTATAAATAAAATGTTATATATATATATACCATTAACTAAGCAGGAGGCCATTAGCCTCAGGCTATCTCATTACTTTGAGTTCCTATATAACCAACAGCAACCGAACGAAGTAAACAATTCAAAATATAATTAGGACTATAACAAACACTTGAGTTTCAGCCAATTGCAGGCAGCCAACTGATCAGACCATGCCCCAAAGCCCAATGTCTAAATGTAGGCAAGCAGGTGATTTCTCCATGGTTCTTCCATGTTCAGCCTATAAAAGCTTTTTGCTCATGCAGCTGGGTGGAACTCTCTGAAACTCCTCTGGTTCTTAGTGCTGCATGGTTGATGAATTATTCTTTGCTCTAAGAAACTGTGTTAAGTTTAATCTGTCTGTTTTTTTAAATAATACATACAATGAAATTTTACTCCACATTTAAAAAGATGGGAATTCTTCCATTTGTCACAAGATGGATGAACCTAGAGGAGATTACGCTAAGTGATATAAGCCAGACATAGAAGGACAAATACTATATGATACCACTTATACAAATATTTTAAAATAGTCACACTCATAGAAGCAGAGAGGGGAATTCTGTTTGCCACAGGCTGGAGTGACAGGGAAATGGAGAGGTATTAGTCAAAGAGTATAATGTTTCAATTACACAAGAGGAATACATTTTATTGATCTACTGCATATTGTCTATAGTAAACCATATTGTATTGTATACTGAAACAATTGCCAAAAGTGTAGGTCTTTTGCTAGATGGTATTAATACAAACAAAATAATAATGATTCAGGAGGACAAGAGGACAGGAGAGGGAATGCACACATTTATGATATAGATTCTGGTGATGGTTTTATAGGTATACAATTATCTTCAAATTCATCAAGTTGTATATATTAAATATGTATGGATTTTTATAGGTAAATCATATCCAACAAAGTAATTTTTAAAGAAAATATATTACTATGATCCATTAGATTATTTGATGAAAGAAGTAATTATACGTGAAGTAAATTAAGAAAAGTACTGCTTCAAGTTCCATACTTATACTGAAATCTGTATTAAATTAACAAAGATACTGCCTGAAGTTTTATATTTACTTTTTACAGAACTTTTAGAAAATGAAGAATTAAAAACATTTATAATGTAGAGACTAGCTAAAAAAATCTGTGGCAAACATTATTTTCAATGGGAAAAAGTTTTAGACATATTTTAAAGAGAAAGAACAAGACAAGGACTTCCATTATCTATGCTGTTGCTCAATATATTATGTAAAATATGTTAAAAACAATAAGAAAAAGGAAAAAAGAAGTTAACCATTTGGAAAGGAGGATATGATTCTATGGTCATTTCCAGATAACATAAAGACCTATATAAAGTCCAAACGACCAAAACCCTGTTAAAACTATTAGAAAATTGTAACAACATTGCAGAATACAAAATCAGTAAGTCAGGGGCATTTTGCCACAACATTAAGAATGATTGATATAATGTAATAAAAAAGACAATTTACAACAACAACAAAAACTATAAGATACCTAGGAATCAACTTAATCACATATTTAAGTGTATTTATAGAGAAAGTTTTTAAATGCTATAAGTGTGTGAAAAAATAACCTCCACAAATAGAAAAATAGGGCAAATTAAAATAGTGGAAGTTTTAAGAATACAAGGATCATGATTTTCCTCAATGGTATGTTAATAAAATTACAGCAAAGCTTTTTTTCTATGAGGAGGATATATTCAAAAATTTATAGAAATAATAGTTTGGTTGGGTCTTTTTGGTGGGTGTTGGGGGAGAGCAAGGGCATTATCAGAAGAAACAGAAAATCAGATCCACCCTAACAAATAGTAGGTATTAATAACTAACAGTAGGTATTAATAAGTCTCAGTGTGTTAGTCTATTCTCTGCTGCTATAACAGAGTACCACAGAGTGGGAAATTAATAAACAATAGAAGTTTATTTGGCTCATGGTTTTAAAACTGGAAAATCCAAGATTGTGGGACCAGCTCTTGTGAATACCTTCTTCCAGTGTTATAATATGGCAGAAGGCACCACACGGAGGGGAGAGAGAGGTAAGGAGAGAGAGAGAAAATTGTGCTGAACTCACCCTTTTCATCAGGAACCTACTGCCTGATAACTAACCAACTTTCTCACTAACGGCGTTAATCTATTTATGAAGGCAGAACCCTCATCACCTAATCACCTCTTAAAGGTCTCACCTTCCAACAGTTACAATGGCAATTCAATTTTACCTCGAGTTTTGCAGGGGACGTTCAAACCATAGTAATCAGTAATTAAAATTTGAGACCACACATTTGGAAATTAAATAGAACAGTTAATTCTTTTATTCTATTGGCAGCTACACATAACCTACATGTGACACTTCTATATCATGATGTGGAGAAATATTCCTTTATTACGTATGGATAGTCAGCTCTCTCAATAATCCAGTGAACTACTCAATGTTTTCAGTAAACTCCTTTACTGCTGAAGTCAGCCTGACTCAGCTTGCATTCTATCTTTGCTAAATGTTGTAAAGGCTCCACCTTTCACTTTTCAACAGTTTTTGTGCCATTAATAGTTATCAAAAAAAAAAAAGATTTATCCACAAGATCTTCAGCATCATAAGCCTATATATAAAATGAGGTTTCAGAAACCTACAACCCTTCATCATGATCCTTTCCATCCAAAGGTTTCAATTGTTGTGTAGAGTCCCAAAAGCACACCTCGTATAAGATCAGTATTTCTTTTTGTTTGTTTGTTTGTTTTTTTAATTATTATTATCATACTTGAAGTTTTAGGGTACATGTGCACCCAGATTTTTCATCTGAAAGAGTCAAGAACAAGAAGGAAAAGAGCATTTTTAATCCCTATGAATGAATTAGAACTAAATTAGAATCTTCCAGGCTCCTTTTGTTCATGCTGCCATGCAAAATGTATAAAACCAAGCTGGCCTGAGGTTGACAATCCAAGAATTGTCAACACAAAATTCCAAAATTTAAAATAGATTTATGCATCCCCGACCACAGCTCTTTTGTTCTATTTTTCAGAAAACAGCCAAGAGATGTTGACACCTTTTAGGGAGGACAGCCATATTTAGTGACCAAACTATCCTATTAAACTATATGAACTAAGAGGAGATGAAAGAGGTAGAATTAGAAATATTTTTGAGTTGACTTTTCATGAGGTCACCCCAGTGCTCAGCAATTCCAGATGTCTGTAGGTGACGTGCCCCATGCACTGTGGCCTCCTTTACCATGAGACAAATGGAGCAACTCTGGACGGGAGTCAAGTATAACATGTGTCTATATCAGGAGTGCAACTCCTCAGAAAATGGAATCATACCATGAGGATCTTACATTAGTTGGCCAGGCAATCTGATCAGTGGTACAATTGCTTCCACAATTTGGGGCCCCACAGAAGGATGTCTTTTACCTTCTAGCCTATAATCTTCCTGCTCAAAAGTCAGCAAAAATAGTATAACCAGTCTTGTAAAGGAGAGTATTGGCTAGAGCTATGAGCGTGAAATTGAGTTCTGCCCACTGAACTGAGTGCTTACCTTAATTTTCAATTCTGCATAGCTGGCACTGAATGTGGACAGTACACCAACCCAGTGGACAAAACTGGGTTTTCAACTTAGCCAAACTTCAGTAAACCATGTCTGTCCACATATTTAGGGGAATCTATGTGAACTGAGGGCTTAACTGAGCCAGGGGCTTCATTTCCTGTGGGAGAAGGAGATAAGATTTCCCCCAAGGAGGTAGTTGACACTCCTTTGTGTAAAACTACGATGGCACTAGGACCTTGCAATTGGGTATACCATGTTCATTTGACTAAGCAAGGCCGACTGGGCCATTTCTTTGCTAGTCGTCAATTCTGCATGGAGATATTAAGACAGAAAGCAACAAGGCATTTGCAAGGCAGGTGAAAGAAGAAAGAAAGGAAGGTAAGAAGGAAGGAAGGAAGGGAGAGAGAGAAAGGAAGGAGGGAAGGAAGGAAGGAGAAGACAGAGAAAGAAAGAAAAAGGAAGAAGAAAGAAAGGAAAAAGAAAGAAGAAAGAAAAAGAGAAAGAAGAAAAAAGGGAAAGAAGAAAGAGAAAGAGAGAAGGAAGGAAGAATGAGAAGGAAGGAAGGAAAGAAGAAAGAAAGGAAGGAAGGAAATGGACAGATAACACACGGTACCTACATCAGGTTGGTGGCACTGCTGTACTAAAAAATAACCTTTGAAGACTCAGGAGCTATCAAGTCTTCAATAAAAGTTGTTCTTTCCTTTTTCTTCTGGGATTCTCTATTGTTTTGTTACACTTCATGAAAGAGAGCAAGAATCACCTCTCCACATGCACAGTCCCTGAACAGAACTATCTCCTTTGATTCTTTATGAATATGTACAGTAGAATCATAATAAGGCACATTAATATCAATTATATGTTTCTGCACAATAATGTATTGAATTGACCTAGAGGCCTCCATCCACCCATCGGTTGGACTCAGGCACTATTTCTTTTTTTCTAATGGGGATTTATATGCCCCTTGTATCAGGGGGCTGAAATAGTTGCCAAGATAGTATGCTATGCCCTGGCTTAGCAAGAATAATATAGGCAGAGGCTACTGAATAAGGGTTGGTTGGTGGAGGGGGAGATTAGACTCAGAAAGATGGCTGGGGCTTAAAAGGCTTTTTTGGTCCACCTGGGTGGATGCCACCTCATCCCTGGTATACCTTCAAACTCTTTCAAGTGTCGTGGCCCAGAGGTCTCTTTGTAATCTCCTTTTCCCAATGTATATTCTCTTCCTTGCAACCTGCAGTGCCAACCCTGAGAACACAGAGGCTGTGGAGATTTTTTAATTTTGTCAAGTGCAAATATGAAAGTGAAGGATGCTTTGATCATTGCATTATCAATTTAATACCATTGAGTTATCTATGATCCTGGCCTACAGGGGTCTTTGACTTAAATGAAATTTTTCTGCTTCTATGCAGCACTCTAGGCATGAGAAACTTCAATTCTCAATGAGAATTTGAGGCTAGAAATTTCTAAGGCAAAATCTTTTTTAATTAATAGAAATTATGATTGCTCAATTAAAGACTGAGAAAAATCTCTCAAATGTTCTTATATCTTACACTCTCTGGAAAGATAGTTTCTGGTATTTTTGGAGGAAACCTGTCTATATATTAATACATGTCTAGAAAGATGGGTTGAGCTATATTTTAGAAGTTGTTAAATACTACAGGATATTGGATTGTATTCTTTTTTTATTATTATTCTTTAGGTTTTAGGGTACATGTCCACAATGTGCAGGTTTGTTACATATGTATCCATATGCCATGTTGGTTTGCTGCACCCATTAACTCGTCACTTAGCATTAGGTATATCTCCTAATGCTGTCGCTCCCCCCTCCCCCCACCCCACAACAGTCCCCAGAGTGTGATGTTTCCCTTCCTGTGTCCATGAGTTCTCATTGTTCAATTCCCACCTATAAGTGAGAACATGTGGTGTTTGGTTTTTTGTCCTTGTGATAGTTTACTGAGAATGATGGTTTCCAGTTTCATCCATGTCTCTACAAAAGACATGAACTCATCATTTTTATGGCTGCATAGTATTCCATGGTGTATATGTGCCACATTTTCTTAATCCAGTCTATCATTGTTGGACATTTGGGTTGGTTCCAAGTCTTTGCTATTGTGAATAGTGCCGCAATAAACATACGTGTGCATATATATGTCTTTATAGCAGCATGATTTATAGTCCTTTGGGTATATACCCAGTAATGGGATGGCTGGGTCAAATGGTATTTCTAGTTCTAGATCCCTGAGGAATCACCACACTGACTTCCACAATGGTTGAACTAGTTTACAGTCCCACAAACAGTGTAAAAGTGTTCCTATTTCTCCACATCCTCTCCAGCACCTGTTGTTTCCTGACTTTTTAATGATGGCCATTCTAACTGGTGTGAGATGGTATCTCACTGTGGTTTTGATTTGCATTTCTCTGATGGCCAGTGATGATGAGCATTTTTTCATGTGTTTTTTGGCTGCATAAATGTCTTCTTTTGAGAAGGGTCTGTTCATGTCCTTTGCCCACTTTTTGATGGGGTTGTTTGTTTTTTTCTTGTAAATTTGTTTGAGTTCATTGTAGATTCTGGATATTAGCCCTTTGTCAGATGAGTAGGTTGCGAAAATTTTCTCCCATTTTGTAGGTTGCCTGTTAACTCTGATGGCAGTTTCTTTTGCTATGCAGAAGCTCTTTAGTTTAATTAGATCCCATTTGTCAATTTTGGCTTTTGTTGCCATTGGTTTTGGTGTTTTAGACATGAAGTCCTTGCCCATGCCTGTGTCCTGAATGGTATTGCCTATGTTTTCTTCTAGGGTTTTTATGGTTTTAGGTCTGACATGTAAGTCTTTAATCCATCTTGAATTAATTTTTGTATAAGGTGTAAGGAAGGGATCCAGTTTCAGCTTTGTACATATGGCTAGCGAGTTTTCCCAGCACCATTTATTAAATAGGGAATCCTTTCCCCATTGTTTGTTTTTGTCAGGTTTTTCAAAGATCAGGTAGTTGTAGATATGTGGCATTATTTCTGAGGGCTCTGTTGTGATCCATTGATCTATGTCTCTGTTGTGGTACCAGTACCATGCTGTTTTGGTTACTGTAGCCTTGTAGTATAGTTTGAAGTCAGGTAGTGTGATGCCTCCAGCTTTGTTCTTTTGGCTTAGGATTGACTTGGCGATGCGGGCTCTTTTTTGGTTCCATATGAACTTTAAAGTCGTTTTTTCCAATTCTGTGAAGAAAGCCATTGGTAGCTTGATGGGGATGGCATTGAATCTATAAATACCTTGGGCAGTATGGCCATTTTCACGATATTGATTCTTCCAACCCATGAGCATGGAATGTTCTTCCATTTGTTTGTATCCTCTTTTATTTCATTGAGCAGTGGTTTGTAGTTCTCCTTGAAGAGGTCCTTCACATCCCTTGTAAGTTGGATTCCTAGGTATTTTATTCTCTTTGAAGCAATTGTGAATGGGAGTTCACTCATGATTTGGCTCTTTGTTTGTCTGTGATTGGTGTACAAGAATGCTTGTGATTTTTATACATTGATTTTGTATCCTGAGACTTTGCTGAAGTTGCTTATCAGCTTAAGGAGATTTTGGGCTGAGACAGTGTGGTTTTCTAGATATACAATCATGTCATCTGCAAACAGGGACAATTTGACTTCCTCTTTTCCTAATTGAATACCCTTTATTTCCTTCTCCTGCCTGATTGCCCTGGCCAGAACTTCCAGCACTATGTTGAATAGGAGTGGTGAGAGAGGGCATCCCTGTCTTGTGCTTGTTTTCAAAGGGAATGCTTCCAGTTTTTGCCCATTCAGTATGATATTGGCTGTGGGTTTGTCATAGATAGCTCTTATTATTTTGAGATATGTCCCATCAATACCTAATTTATTGAGAGTTTTTAGCATGATGGGTTGTTGAATTTTGTCAAAGGCCTTTTCTATATCTATTGAGATAATCATGTGGTTTTTGTCTTTGATTCTGTTTATATGCTGGATTATATTTATTGATTTGTGTATGTTGAACCAGCCTTGCATCCCAGGGATGAAGCCCACTTGATCATGGTGGATAAGCTTTTTGATATGCTGCTGGATTCCGTTTGCCAGTATTTTATTGAGGATTTTTGCATCAATGTTCATCAAGGATATTGGTCTGAAATTCTCTTTTTTGGTTGTGTCTCTGTCAGGCTTTGGTATCAGGACAATTTTGCCCTCATAAAATGTGTTAGGGAGGATTCCCTCTTTTTCTATTGATTGGAATAGTTTCAGAAGGAATGGTACCAGTTCCTCTTTGTACCTCTGGTAGTATTCGGCTGTGAATCCATCAGGTCCTGGACTCTTTTTGGTTGGTAAGCTATTGATTATTGCCACAATTTCAGACCCTGTTATTGGTCTATTCAGAGATTCATCTTCTTCCTGGTTTAGTCTTGGGAGAGTGTATTTGTCAAGGAATTTATCCATTTCTTCTAGATTTTCTAGTTTATTTGCGTAGAGGTGTTTGTAGTATTCTCTGATGGTAGATTGTATTTCTGTGGGATCGGTGGTGATATCCCCTTTTTCATTTTTTATTGCAAATATTTGATTCTTCTCTCTTTTCTTCTTTATTAGTCTTGCTAGCGGTCTATCAATTTTGTTGATCTTTTCAAAAAACCAGCTCCTGGATTCATTAATTTTTTGAAGGGTTTTTTGTGTCTCTATTTCCTTCAGTTCTGCTCTGATTTTAGTTATTTCTAGCCTTCTGGTAGCTTTTGAATGTGTTTGCTCTTGTTTTTCTAGTTCTTTTAATTGTGATGTCAGGGTGTCAATTTTGGATCTTTCCTGCTTTCTCTTGTGGGCATTTCGTGCTATAAATTTCCCTCTATACACTGCTTCGAATGTGTCCCAGAGATTCTGGTATGTTGTGTCTTTGTTCTCATTGGTTTCAAAGAACATCTTTATTTCTGCCTTCATTTCATTACGTACCCAGTAGTCCTTCAGGAGGAGGTTGTTCAGTTTCCATGTAGTTGAGCGGTTTTGAGTGAGTTTCTTAATCCTGAGTTCTAGTTTGATTGCACTGTGGTCTGAGAGACAGTTTGTTATAATTTCTGTTCTTTTACATTTACTGAGGAGAGCTTTACTTCCAACTATGTGGTCAGTTTTGGAACAGGTGTGGTGTGGTGCTGAAAAAAATGTATATTCTGTTGATTTGGGATGGAGAGTTCTGTAGATGTCTATTAGGTCCACTTTGTGCAGAGCTGAGTTCAATTCTTGCATATCCTTGTTAACTTTCTGTCTCGTTGATCTGTCTAATGTTGACAGTGGGGTGTTAAAATCTCCCATTATTATTGTGTGGGAGTTTAAGTCCCTTTGTAGGTCACTCAGGACTTGCTTTATGAATCTGGGTGCTCCTGTGTTGGGTGCATATATATTTAGGATAGTTAGCTCTTCTTGTTGAATTGATCCCTTTACCATTATGTAATGGCCTTCTTTGTCTCTTTTGATCTTTGTTGGTTGAAAGTCTATTTTATCAGAGACTAGGATTGCAACCCCTGCCTTTTTTTGTTTTCCATTTTCTTGATAGATCTTCCTCCATCCCTTTATTTTGAGTCTATATGTGTCTCTGCACACGTGAGATGGGTTTCCTTAATACAGCACACTGATGGGTCTTGACTCCTTATCCAATTTGCCAGTCTGTGTCTTTTAATTGAAGCATTTAGCCATTTACATTTAAAGTTAATATTGTTATGTGTGAATTTGATTCTGTCATTATGATGTTAGCTGGTTATTCTGCTCGTTAATTGATGCAGTTTCTTCCTAGCCTCGATGGTCTTTACAATTTGGCATGTTTTGCAGTGGCTGGTACCGTTTGTTCCTTTCCATGTTTAGTGCTTCCTTCAGGAGCTCTTTTAGGGCAGGCCTGGTGGTGACAAAATCACTCAGCCTTTGCTTGTCTGTAAAGTATTTTATTTCTCCTTCACTTATGAAGCTTAGTTTGGCTGGATATGAAATTCTGGGTTGAAAATTCTTTTCTTTAAGAATGTTGAATATTGGCCCCCACTCTCTTCTGGCTTGTAGAGTTTCCTCCGAGAGATCAGCTGGTAGTCTGATGGGCTTCCCTTTGTGGGTAACCCGACCTTTCTCTCTGGCCGCCCTTAACATTTTTTCCTTCATTTCAACTTTGGTGAATCTGACAATTATGTGTCTTGGAGTTGCTCTCCTCAAGGAGTATCTTTGTGGCGTTCTCTGTATTTCCTGAATCTGAATGTTGGCCTGCCTTGCTAGATTGGGGAGGTTCTCTTGGATAATATCTTGCAGAGTGTTTTCCAACTTGGTTCCATTCTCCCCGTCACTTTCAGGTACACCAGTCAGACGTAGGTTTGGTCTTTTCACATAGTCCCATATTTCTTGGAGGCTTTGTTCATTTCTTTTTATTCTTTTTTCTCTAAACTTCCCTTCTCACTTCATTTCATTCATTTCATCTTCCATCACTGATACCCTTTCTTCCAGTTGATCGCATCGGCTACTGAGGCTTCTGCAATCTTCGCATAGTTCTCAAAACTTGGCTTTCAACCCCATCAGCTCCCTTATGCCCTTCTCTGCATTGGTTATTCTAGCTATCCATTGGTCAATTTTTTTTCAAAGTTTTTAACTTCTTTGCCATTGTTTTGAATTTCCTCCCGTAGCTCAGAGTAGTTTGATCGTCTGAAGCCTTCTTCTCTCAACTCATCAAAGTCATTCTCCATCCAGCTTTGTTCAGTTGCTGGTGAGGAACTGCATTCCTTTGGAGGAGGAGAGGTGCTCTGCTTTTTAGAGTTTCCAGTTTTTCTGCTCTGTTTTTTCCCCATCTTTGTGGTTTTATCTACTTTTGGTCTTTGATGATGGTGATGTACAGATGGGTTTTTGGTGTGGGTGTCCTTTCTGTTTGTTAGTTTTCCTTCTACCAGACAGGACCCTCAGCTGCAGGTCTGTTGGAGTTTAGTAGAGGTCCACTCCAGACCCTGTTTGGCTGGGTGTCAGCAGCGGTGGCTGCAGAACAGCGGATTTTCATGAGACCGAAAATTCAGCTGTCTGATAGTTCCTCTGGAAGTTTTGTCTCAGAGGAGTACCCGGCCGAGTGAGTTGTCAGTCTGTCCCTACTGGGGGGTGTCTCCCAGTTAGGCTGCTCGGGGGGTCAGGGACCCACTTTAGGAGACAGTCTGCCCATTCTCAGATCTCTAGCTGTGTGCTGGGAGAACCACTACTCTCTTCAAAGCTGTCAGACAGGGACATTTAAGTCTGCAGAGGTTCCTGCTGACTTTTTGTTTGTCTGTGCCCTGCCCCCAGAGGTGGAGCCTACAGAGGCAGGCAGGCCTCCTTGAGCTGTGGTGGGCTCCACCCAGTTCAAGCTTCCTGGCTGCTTTGTTTACCTAAGCAAGCCTGGGCAATGGCGGGCGCCCCTCCCCCAGCCTCGCTGCCGCCTTGCAGTTTGATCTCAGACTGCTGTGCTAGCAATCAGCGAGATTCCGTGGGCATAGGACCCTCTGAGCCAGGTGCGGAACACAATCTCCTGGTGTGCCGTTTTCCAAGCCCGTTGGAAAAGTGCAGTATTAGGGTGGGACTGACCCGATTTTCCAGGTGCCGTGTGTTACCCCTTTCTTTGACTAGGAAAGGGAACTCCCTGACCCCTTGTGCTTCCTGAGTAAGGCAGTGCCTCGCCCTGCTTCGGCTCATGCACAGTGCGCTTCACTGACTGTCCTGCACCCACTGTTTGGCACTCCCTAAACTATGAGAAAAAAAGAAAGCCTTTGAAAATGACTTTAGATGATACATTTATATTCCGTTAAGATTACTCTCGCAGCATTAGAGCTCATTTTTTAATAAATAAAAAGGCTAGGATAAAGAATCTCCATTAAAAACCCATTAGAATAACCTTGAGCAGATATGTTGAAGTCTTAGGCCGGGGATGTAACTGTAGAAATGGAAAAATTACTCCTCTAGGGGGTAAATTAAAGAAAGATAAACAGGGCAAGCTGCCTGTTAATGGCGTGGGAAGGGAGGTAAAGCAGAAGAAGCAGTGTGAGAAAAGTGTGGATGCCTTAGAGGAGGGTAGAACCATTAAAGGGACTAGGATACAAGTGAGCGACAACATACTTGATAGGATTTGAGAGAAAGGGATAAAATAGACTGTGCTGAATTTGAAGTTTCTGTCCAACTTTAAGAGGAAATGCCAATTGGTGGAGTGACTACATAATTTATCTACCGTTCAAATGAGTATATTTTAAAGTGAAATGAATGCTTGTGGATAGTTATTAATTGCAATTGACATAAATTCGGACTATCCCAAGTGATTTGGGATAGATTGCCAGCCCACATTGGGCACTATGTGGCAGTTGATCTCAGGAGAGAGATTCGAGTTGACCTTTTTAATAATGGATGTTAATAATAGCACATGTTAATAACACCCCAGAAAAATGGTGGTGGTGGATTTTTGTTTATTTGTCTTTATTTACAGCAATTGGCATATCACTTCACAGTTTATTAAGAGTTTTATTGGATATCATCAGATTTGATAACTGAAACCTAAAAAGCAGGGAGGGAGGTCCCATTCTGCACTGGTAAAATATATCTTTCCATTTTTATGTCCTTCAAAATATTACTACTATTTGAATACTGCAGTAAACTATAAGCTCCATGGAAGTTTTTCTTGTTTCAGTTAAAGCTATATATACACCAAGAAATAAATACAAAATTCACTGTGGCAAACGTATCATTCTGGAAGTTGTCAGGATGCAAATTCTCTGACTCTCAGGAAAACATTGGTTCATGTTAATTGTATCTTTGAGTCTACTTTCTGAGATGTGTACTTCTCTGAAGGAGAAAGAGAAAAGATTGTGGGAATAAGAGCAGGAAGAAACCTATAATTATATTGTATTATGATATCAAATAGAATTACAAAATTTGAACATGTATAAAGACCCTAAGATAATTATAACATGGTAATCTAATCTTCGAAAGTCTTCAAGTCTATTTCTCAGAAACAAATAGAATGAAAAACAGCTATCCTCTCTCCCGAGATTGCTATAGCAGACATGAGAAAGGGAAAAGTGTCTTTATTTTTTTTTTATAGCTGATTTAAACCTTGCCAAAATCCACTATCCAGATGCTCAGAGAAAAGATGTAAACATTTCAATTAACAAGGTATCAATATTTTCTGGTTTAAACAGTCCACCTTTTAGTAAGTGCTTAGATATTCAGCTCCTCCCTTCCCACCTTTTGCAATCCAAGATGGTGTCTGAATATATTGCACAGCTGCTCACTTTTTGCTCATAATAATGTAGGAATAGGATCTTAAATGTAAGTGTAGTTATTGCTGCTCTCCAGGTTCTTGTTGGCTTCTGATGATGCTTTCTATGGTCCTCTGACCACTGTTCTTCCTGCACACTTATGATGTTAAAGTCTTCAGAGAGTGAACTTGTGACATGTTCTTTCAGCTTGTTCTAGATACTGTGGTCTTCCCTGTTAACTCAGGATGGCTTCAGCTCCTGCTGTCACTAGTTATACCCTGGAAATCTCTCTGCAACATTTGTCCATTCCCAGTTTCTCCTTGTAACACTTGAGCCTTTCCATACAGACCTAACTCAAAGCCTGCTGAGGTCACACCTTGCACGTTCTCATCTCTTCCACATTCATGCACAGAATTTGTGAGAACATCTGTACATCTTCCATATAATGTGAGATTGAGGGGAGACTCCCAGGAGCTAAACTCTGGCCTCTGTCTGCCTGTATAGCTACTGTTTATACTCTGACTAGCTTGTCCAGGTTGGCATAACCACGTCCCTCCCAACCCACCCCAGCCCACACACAAATAAAAAGTCCTCAATGTCTTAAACAGGGACTCACATGAAAAACTCCTGTGTTTCACCATTCAGAGACTGGGGGGCAGGGTGAAAAGGAGAGGGAAAATAACATTGCCTACATGTCCTCACCTTCTCCTTCTCACAATCTACCCAAAGATGGAATAAGCAGGTTTTCTGTTTCCTATTCCTGGCTAGATGAGATTTCTCCCTAAGTCTATCCCCCCACCTTTTTTTTTTCTTTTATCAGAGTTGGAGTCTCACTCTGTCACCCAGGCTGAAGTGCAGTGGCATGAACAAAACCCATAGCAGCCTCCAATTTCTGGGCTCAAGGTATCCTCCCTCTTCAGCCTCCCTGGTATATGGGATTACAAGCCTGAGCCACTGCACCCAAACCCCTTTCTTTCTTGAAGTGATTTTCCCCCTGCACACTTCTCTCTGTTTTACTTATGTAGTATCTATTATATGCAAGAGTTGTTCTAAAAGCTTTGCAAAAATTAACTAATTTAATCCTCATAATAGCCCGTAGGATAAATACTATTATTTTTCTCATTTTACAGATAAAGGATTTAGCTAGGTAGTAGCAAAGCCAGGATTTGGACCCATGCGATCTTGCTCAAATCAAGGCTTAATCACTAGGCTGTGTTTGTTCTTTGTTAGGTGGTTATGTGGCATGACTGTGAGAAAATATGAATTACACATGCATGAAACCTTCATTAATTTAATATTTTGAAAATATTATTTAAGCTCATTTTTTTCTTAAGGTATCAAAATGAACAAGAGGATATGGGAAGATTGTGTAAGTCCTGAAGATGGTGACAGATGAGAAAGAGGAGAAATCCACAGTAGAATAATAGGTGGTGCTAACTTAAACAAGAAAAAGAAGAGTACATAATAACATTAAGAAATGGTCCTTGGGCTTAACAGTAGAAAGGTCCATTAATACATTCATTGGTGAACTAAAGTTTGAATCCAGGCCTTCTATGCTGAAATTTTCTCTTGTTTCTATTCTTCCTATTCATTATGAAGTCTGCCTTTCATCTTATATATAACATTTAAGTGCTCTTCTCTCTTGTTTAGATTTGTTTGAAGTGATTGCAAATTGTCTATGTGATAAGACAGAAATAGGTTTATTAATGATTTAGTTCTTGCCTAAAACATAGGTTTATTTTTCTATTTCCTAACCCCACACCATGCAATTGCATTTTATGAAAATGTGAAACTGAATTATTGGTAGTTTTCTTTAAATATGTCCCTTAATTCCCTTACATTTCTGGCCTTTGCACAAAATGGCCTTTCTGCTTAACGAGCATCTTAGTGAATTCTCTTGGTCTCTCCTCTTTTCCCATTGTATGCAAAGACTTGTCTCTTTGACCACTTTCTGTTGTCCTTTAGGCATCAGCCTTTTTGTGAAGACTTTCTTTCTTTCTTTTTTTTGACAAAGAATCTCCCTCTGTCATCCAGACTGAGTGCAGTGGCATGAGCATAGCTCACTGTAACCTCACAATCCTTGTTTCCAGTGATCCTCCTGCCTCACCCTCCCAAGTAGCTAAGACTATAGGCATGTACCACCATGCTTTGCTAACTTTTTTTTTTCTTGTAGAGACAGGTTCTTGCTATATTGCTGAAGCTAATCTCAAATTCTTGGGCTCAAACAATTCTCCCTCCTTGACCTACCAAAGTGCATGAGCCACCACATCCAGCCAAGACTTTTTTGATTTCCAGAGAAAGTTTCTGCTTCCTTTTTTGAGAATGAAAGTAGTTACTATTAATACTTGCACTAGTACAACACATGTAAGTCAAGTCTATACTGGCTTGCAAGAACCAATGTTGGAATTTTCAAGAATTCGGCAAACTGGCTATTAAGCCCATCAGTGGCTTGAAATTGACTATGGTGGGTGTATTTGTATCATGGAAATCTGCAAACACAACAAATCTTTTTTTTGTTATTGTTTTGTATTGTTCTTCTGGAGAGCTGGTTTATCAGCACATCTATGAAAATAATACATCTATCATACAAATATATAAGTATTAATATAAAATGATAATATGGTGAATGTAATTAAGCTAACTTAGGCAAGCAATTAAGGTGATGCTATATTCTGCATATTTTTATCCACTTTACAAAAGACAGTTTCATTTCTCTAAAAAAAATTACCTATAGTCAGGCTAGAACTTCAAGGGAAAAAAAATCTGTATTCTGAAGAAATAAGTCTGCATTTACATTCGCTATCATCAGCAAACAGCACAGTTATAGAACTGTGAAAATTGCAGACCTTTACAACCTGGCCTTTGATTAATGACTTAGTTAAAGTAGGATTAATATAAATCTTTTGGCAAGAAAGAATGCTAGTGAAAGTAGAAAATATTCTGGCAATCTACCCTTTGAGCAGTCATTGTTAAGAGGCATTGATAACAGGATGATAGAGTCAAACACTTGAAGATCTCCTGGAGGAAAGGCTGATGTTTGCAAGCTATGCAAAAAGAAACAAGAAGCAAAGAAATAAAATTTGAATGACCGCTACTAAGCCAATGTATAATATAACATACTTTTAATAAAGACCCTTAGCAACAATTTCTCTCAGGTCTTGGTAGCAGGCAAAGCTGACTTTTCATCATCAATAGCTTCTGACTTTATGCACACTATGAATCCTGTAACTAATCCTGTTTTCCTTTTTTGATCTGATGTCTGGGAGATTAGATCTATATTTGTAGCCTAAATATTTAATGTATGGAACCATGAGGGCATAAGTGTGAATGCTAACCCAAGTCCCATGTTTACTCCTCTCTATCTTTATTTTCATTTTGTCTAATTCTTTTACCTTTATTTCTTCATTTTTGTAAATCACCCTAAGACCTTTTTATTCTGAAATGGAGTCTAAATAAATAGCACAGGCATGAGATGGGCACAGCAGCTGGTTCTGTAAACCACAGTTGCAGTGCTGGTTTCAAGGGAATATTGTGCCCATTATTTCAGCTTTTGCTAAAAAAGGCCCTAGGGTACTGATATCCAAACTAATTTTCTAGTTATGAAAATTAAATAAAAAAGGTGGGATATGATCAATGTAATATGGTAACAAAGGAATTACTGGAAGCCAAGATTTATCCTGCAAGCCCCCCTGTAGTTACTAACATTGGAAAATGACTGGTTAATGACATGCTGGTAGCTTAGGCAAATTATGTCTTCCTTGATGTCAAGGAAAATGATTCTTTGGGTAAACTTTTCTCCCAGTAACAGGAATATGATGTTAACCTAATGATGCAATATAGATGCTTATTTTTAGCCTATACTATTACTCCACAATCTAAGTAATAGTTATGATAGCTCAACTGTACATGTTAGTGTAAATAAGGCTTTACATATTAATTTTAACAGTCATATGGTATGCATGATTTACGTTTAAAAGGCAAACATTTGTTCCATCAGAATATATACCTTTAGGCTACCTATTTAGCCATCATCACTCAGAAAGACCCCAAAATGTCTTAATATTATGTGAATAAGTGCTTGTACCCCTGGAGAAAAGTTGTGGCATCTAATATTGATGTTAATTCAATAGGATAAATAAAATACGACATGTAAGAGTCCATAAAATCAATATGTTGATATTGATATACTGTTTTATTTCTATTAATTTAAATGTTTTTGTACCTAAACTAATTTAAATATAAGTATATATTGATTTATATATACTTTAGCTAGCTAAAATGCCCCCTTTTCTTCTCGTTGGACTATAACTCTATAACTGATATGTTTACAAGGTTAGAAAATTCAGAATCCTTTATAGAAGATGGCGTAAAGAAATTTGATGGGGAATAGGAAACAAAGGGGATACATACAGAGTTACAGATATTGATATTTTAAAATCAGCTGTTGTCAGTAGGCTTATTTATGTAAATAATGCTGCTGGGATTAGAGAGAAAGAACAGGTAAACATGGTCTAGATTTTGAAATACACCTAGCCTCTTTCACAACAAATCCAAAAGAGCCAGTGTTAATTCAGCAATTACTCTACATTAAAGGCATATTTAGGGTAAGTACTTAAATTGAAATGTGACATATTTTAGGACAGACTTCTAAGTATTTCTTTGCATTCACAGACATGAAGCTGCTGAACAGTCTTCAGTGTAGCCCAGACTTTGTGTGGGGCTCTTTTTAACAGTGTTTACTTTTTAAAATTTTAAACTATGCAATAGGCCAATTCACAAGACAAAAAAAAAAAAAAACTACAGTTTTTTATTTTACTTCTATTTTGAAAACATATACATGTATTAGCATGGGGAAGATATTGTGTTTTCTTATAATTTAAAATATCTACTATGTAAGGTAGGTTAATAAAATTTACACTCGCATTCAGCCAGAAAATACTAGAATCTGGCTAAATCTGTGGAGAAGAACATGAAGGCAATTTCGTAATCTTTTATTCTGTACATATACCTTTATAGCAATCACAGTATGTTCAGATTAAATATCTGATTTTATCTCTTAATTAAAGTGGACGTTATTATTACCATTTTACAATTTTTACTACGGGGATAAATTATAAAATGATGTGCCAAAGGTTACATGGTGCTAGGGCTAGAATTAATTCATTCTATTCTATTTAATGCAATATTTTTCTCAGCAGCTGTTGTTTATGCAAATAGTTATGCTGGGCACTGGAAATACATGGTATACAAAATTCTGTTGTACAATTGTAGAGAAAAAAGGCAATGGACCAAGAATTCCGTCTATGTTCAAGTTGGCTATTTTAGAAAATTAATTTCTCTCATTCCTTATTATCTGAGATAAAAGACAATTGAAATTATTATATCATCACCTGCATTAGAAAGTCAGGAAGATGCATGTGTCCAGAGAAATAGGAGCATATTTTAACAGAGAAAAAGAGAGGCAGAGAGAGGGTGGGTGTTGGGGGTAGAGAGAGAGAAATTATGAGTCTCTGAGACATCAGACTCAACCATGTTAAAATATATAACTTCATGTTGACTCTGCTTCTTGCCACATTTATGCTGCCATTTAGCATTTCTATAAACATAATAAACTGATCACATGTGAAAACCTTGTTTATGTAATTACAATTTTTGTATATATAAATGAATAGGTGGTATGTTAGAAAACACAGTTTCCATTTTTCTTAGAACTTGGTGGCATGAGTACATGATTGAAATCAGAAAGAATGGGTAGAAGTTTTAAAATACACTTCTTTCCTCCACATTGTTTTAAGATAAGAGGTTGCAGAGCAGGCATTTATTATCAGGCTGAAATACTCAACATGTAAATGTGAAAATAGTTACTGATTTTTATCCCCACCTGACAGAGTAATGAGAAATCATCTTTTCAAATGAAAATTTATTTTTGAAACATGGTGTAGTGACTAACAATGCATTTTAACTTAAAACTTCTAATTCAGATTCTTCATACAGTAACATAATATTTGTTGAGGAAGAACAGGTATTTGGATAAAGAAATTGGGAAAGCAGTGAAGGTGTTGATGGATTTTTCAAACTATAGACAATGTTAGAATCTTCCATACATGTGCTTAACTGACCATAAATCTAAAGTAGATTGCAATGGAAAAAATACCAATCTATAACTAAAGATTCTTATGATAAAGATCAAAGTTAACTACTGAAAACCAATAAAAAAATTAGAGCAAAAATTTCCCATACCATTTGGGAATAGAAAGAAACTATCAATAAAATGTGTAAGTCCTCAATATTATTTTGAACCTATCCTTCAGCCTTATCGCTGTGTAATTTGCAGGCACCAATAGGCATCCGCCCTGAGAATAGATTATTAGCACTTTTTGCCTATTTTACTAATTAAATTCAAGTGGTATATAAATCCCACTTAAGGTGTAAAGTGCAGAAGGTGAAGCAGAGAAAGAGAAAAATCAAAGCTCATGAAATAAAGAGAATGTCTTCCCTCGAGAGTCAATATTCAATTACTTCTGGCTCTATGATATAAAAATGTTCTTAAATAATATTTTAATAGTAACTACTGAATCACCTTTGGAACAACCACTTAAGTAAATAATACGCTTTAACATCCCTGTGAAACAATGTGGTATAATAACATGAATGACATATCACATATAAAATTCAAGGCAAACTTTTTTCTGTATTTTAAAAAGATGGTTTTGGCCAACCTACAGTTGCAATTCTATGACAACTCTCAGAGTCTGTAATTAATGAGAAAGACAAATTGGGAGAGGGAGATTAACACCTGTGATTCGATGGTCATTAAGTCACAAATGTCCTGTGTCACTCTGACCATATTTTCTCATTCTTACTCTGCTTTCCCTTAATGCCCACAAGACCTTCTAAAATCAACGGGTTGCAATATTAGTCATTACATCATTCTGTTCTCATCTTGATTAGCCAAGACCTGCTCTTTCTTCTGCCTGATTGAAGCTAGTGCTGCTTGAGAACAACAAGAAAACCTTCCTACACCTTTCTGGGAAAAATAACAACCAATTTCTTTATAAGTATTTACACTGAAACATTATTTATATGAAGTATTCTTAAGATTAAACATACTTGGGTATTTCCTCTGGGTTCCACAGTTTTAATCCTGAGTCAGGGATTTATAGACTAGTGAAAGTTCTATTAAAGTAACTACTTGATTGATCCAGACTTATTTGGTTAGTAATAATTTTGCTGCTCTACTTTACCCAAAAATATACTGACCAAATATTTGGTTTGGTTGCTCTGTGTGAATTCTGCTTCTCTTTATACTATCTCCATTAAGTAACAGATTGACCTCATGATTGTTTTTACTGAAATGATCAAGTTTAAATTACTGAAATGTGTCTGCTAAGTGGCTTGTAAAATTTTGCATATTTTCTCATAAAAAATGTGGTTTAAAATACAGTGACATCTCATATGTCAGGCCACTAGACTTCTGCCAACATCAGATTTCCAAATCTACTGGTAACCAAAGAAAGCGCCTAAGAGTCGCAAAACATTTGGTTGAATCCATGTACCTAATTCCCATCTTAAGCTTCACGATTTTTCAATAATAAGAAAACAAACAAAAAACACAAACTTTCCCATCAGGATACTAGAAGCTATAAACTGAAAGAAAAAAATGTGAGAAAGGCACAACAACAGAATAAGTTAAATGTCACAGCCAGAAATCAAAGGACAAAAACACAGTATGAAGCTGTATATAGAGAGAATATCATGGGATGCTGACTGAGATGATTTGGGGGTATCAAGATAATATTAAATTATATTCGATGACCTCCGATTGAATTAGTAGAGAAATATATGCTTAATCTAATTCCTATACAAAGTATCCTATACTAAAAACCATTGCTTTGGTGCTTGAAGGAATAAGCCCCGGACTTCATTGCTTCTAAAATTTAATATGCATATAAACCACCTTAGGATCTTTTGAAAATGTGGATGCTTGTTTGGCAGGCCAGGAGGTGCGGTCATGATTCTGTGTTTCAAATCTCCTAGCTAATGCCACTAGGCTTTTTTTTTTTTTTTTTTTTTTTTGGCAAGGGTATGGAATGCATTGATTTTCAATAAAATAAGGTAGATGAGATCTTACTGTATTTGATCTCAAATATTTTCTTGGAAATCTGAAGTAAAAACATACTACTCTTACAAGTTGGCAAGTTTATGTTAATACAATTCATTCACTTTGGAAATGAGGAAATAGCATAATAATCAATTTTTAAGATGTGAAACATGTAAGGGGAATAAATAATAGTGCATTATTCAATCCTTCAACCATATATTAATTAAGCATGCATGAGGAAATTTCATTAAAACCTGAACTTGGTCAATACTGTGCAAAATTTGAAGTGAGCTACATCTATATCATACTAAGTAATATTCAATAGAATTCTGAATTCTCTTAGTCTATATTGTTTCATTCTTTTTACATCTGGAAAATAAGCAACACACAAGGCAAGTTTTTTAAAGGATATTCTGTTTTCATTTCTATTTATGATGAAACACTGTGCTTTATTCAATGGTCAAAAATCAAGACTATGTTCTTTGATTTTAAAAAATGCCCGGGCAATGCTGATTTCCTGGTTCTGGATTTTAGGCACATAAATATGTGCATTAAAATATTCTATAAATAAACTGAAAATGGAAGAAGTTAAACACAACATTTGAAATTATGAATTCATAGCCTTTATAAGCTTCATATATTATATAAATTTCAACCCTGCCAAATTCCTTTACTCTGATATGCTGGGTTTACAAACTATTAAAGAAGTCTAGTGACATTAATGTGAGACTTCCCTAACCTCACCATGTCTTCCATTATGAAATTGTCATTCTAGATGCATTATTGCTTACTCGAACCCTTCTCACTTCCCTAAAAGCTTTTGCTAAGGGTGAGATTTCCATGTTGCTCCAAACAATTATTTAACCTCAAGTGATTAAACTAAACTAAATTATCTACCATATTTGATAAGAGATGGAAGGACCAGAGATTTGTAAATAATATTGATAAAAAGACATATGACTTCAAGTGGTTTCCTAAAGGGTCAAGATATAAATGTATTTATGGTAAAATGTGAAAACCTTTATACCGGACAACAAAGAAAACAAGCTCATGATTTAAAATAATTTACAGGTGATTCCCTCATTTACTTTACTTTGCAATTCTAGCTTTCATTTTAAAAATTAGGGCAGTGTAGACAGCAGCTGTATAAACTCATTGCCTGTAAATATCCTCTTACTTCTTTTTTGCCCTTTTGGCTATGGAAAATAAAATTACATGTACTAAAAAGGTTTTGTGGAGCTAGAAATAAAGCATAATCTATGTTAATCAATAAAATATAAATGATTACTTAGTAATTATTTCTTGTTTATTAAAACGAACAAAAATTCAAGACCCAACAAAACAGCTAAATGTTTAAACGATAGGTTATGTAGTGAAAGTATGTCCAAAAGGATTTTCTGGGAAAAAACGATTAATTGATGAGTGCAAATCTGTCTCTTTTAAAATTTTAAAGCATATTGTTCAAAGTTTTAGCTTGTGTGCATGATATAAATTCCATACATTGTTTTCTCAGTGACAATAAAAAGCACAGTTTATTAAAAACGGAAGAAGTAAAAATTAAAATATCTTTTAAAAAATTGGTCACAGTTTTGTCATTGGTATATGGAGGTTGTTCCAGGGGCCCATCCAAAGCTCTTCATCATCGGACTGTGTGTGGTCACTATGAAATTCCAAAGCCTCCTTGATGTTCTTACTGTCAATCATGGACTCCTGTTCAACTGTGCTTTTCAGCCTGTTCCCTAGTGGCTTCACCGCTGTATTGTCAGTCCCCACAGGGCAAGGGGCAAATGTAACCACAGTTGGTCTTGCATTCATTTTCTCAGTAGAAAATGGCCCCTTTGATAATGTGTTCAGAGGCACATTCTCCTCATGTGTCACTGCCAACTTGTCTAGTTTCTTAAAGTGCCTTCCCAGTGGAACAGGGGAAGCAACTTTTAAGTTGTCTGTGAGGCAGGCACGGCGGGTTCTCACCACGGAACCATTCTGTGCAATATATATATTGCCGTTGATATTACTGTGGATACTAGGATGGTGAAGACGGTTTCTCTGACATTCAGGAGCACTGTCTTCTCCAGTTGAGCTGGTTTCATACTCTCGATCAACAACTAACTTGATCATTCTTTTTCTTGCCCACTGACAAAATAAACAAAAATATGTGAGTCACTATCAAATAAATTAAAAAGGCAATGATTACATTGCCTGTGAAATCCAAAACAATGACATTTAGAAAGCTATCAAAGGTAAATCACTCAAGAGAGATAGAAGGAAGCCAGTCTTTATTAACATACATTTCTTTCCACCAATCCTTTATTGGCTTTAGAGCTTATTAATGTTTGAAAAATGCATTGTTGAGTTGGAAAGCAGACATTTCAGGAAACACATGTATTCCTTTAGATCAAATTACTGATCCACATGGAAAAAAATGTATTACTTTTATTTAAGGAGCTGATCCACTATTTGACAGCTGCTGTACTATTCAGGAAAGTTAAATTGAAAGGAATGAACAGCTTTAGTATATTGTGTTCATATTAACGCTTCTATTCCCACTATTTTAAAAATATTTTTAAACCACATCATTCTAATTTTTAATGTATTCTCTAGTTAGCCAAAACTTTTGTATAATTTAATGCATTTTGTATAATTTAAGCATTTATTTACTTGACTTTATTTACTTGAGGTATAATTTAATGCACTTATTTACTTGAGGTATAATTTAATGCATTTATTTACTTGACATATCCTGGTTTTCTGGGTTGTCCCATTTAGATATACTAACTTAAAAGGAAATATCTTCTCAGCCTGCATCATTTACCTAGTAATACACAAAACTGAAAGCTAATTATACTAAACTTTCCTTTTGTATGCAACTGGACATTTTCACGAATTCATTTGACTTTTAACAATCAATCAACATTAAAAATAGCAAGAAGCAAGGGTTAAGCAATACTGTGTTTTTCTCAAAATAGTATCGCATTTTTGGAATATGTGAACTATCAACACATTGCATGCATTCTGATTTTCAGAACTATATTTCAAAATTATAGTTTATTTACCTAGAAAAAATTTTCTACGTGTTACATTTATTTTTAAATCCACTGTAGCTCATAATAACAGAAAATAAGCTGTAATAACTTTTAATTGAAAAATGTTATTTCGCTGAATTCCTAATATTTGAAGTTGCAGATACAAACTTATTTGAACATGTTCATAATAATTTTTATAATACCTTTGCCAGTTGAAATGTACATATATGCAAAAGTAGACTGTTAAAGATATAATTTGTTGAAGCTTGTCTTAGTATTTATTTTGAAAGATGATATAAAAACTATATATATATGCCATCCATTCCAATAGAGTGTCACAGATAATACATAATGCCACATTGCATTAACAAAAATCCTACCAGTAAATAATAAATATTGATTAGCTGATTGCATGTGTTCTGATTTACTAATATAGGAAGGATTAGTCAGTTTTACTCTAATACAGTCTAATATACAAATTGATTTGGACGACATATATATTCACTTTTCTGGCATGCTTCTGATCATAAGTCATATCAAAATCATGATCGATTTGCTCCCTTTCAAGTGTCACTTGGGAGAACACACAGAAGGCACTGCACACGAGAGCACTCATCACAGCAAAACTCCCACCTACTGTGATCTCTTTTAAAGTGCTGTGTTGTAACCTTCGGAGTTTGCTCCTGGCGACTTCTTTTGGTTTGCATTCTTGCTTCTGTCGTACGCTGGTACCTGATAGCCCCATGGACCCCCAGACTGACTTTCGCTACTACTGCTACTACTACCTGATTCTGATTCCTCCTCACTTTCCACACCTCCTTCCACCGAAGCTGATTCTGCACTGCCCTCTTCAGGGATATCTTGAGCTTCAAGGTCTGTACTTTCTTCCACCGGGGCTGGTCCACTTTCTTCTTCTTCTGAGTGTTCTTCTTCTTCCACCTTAGGTTCTTTTTGTTCTTCTTGTGGCTCCTCTTTCCTACCCTTGACTTCCTTGACCTCCTCAACAATGGGCCGCCTTCTTGCAAGCACAATGTTTTTCCTTGCTTTTTCTCCTTCTGACTCTGTGGATTCGGATTCTTCTGATTCAGGGGTAGAACTCTCCTCCTCCTCAGAGGGTGTCTCTGACTCAGATTCCTCTTCTGTAGTCTCAGACTCACTGAACTCAGACTCTTCTTCACTGTATTCAGTATAGTCGCTGGAGGATTCCTCCTCTGATTCTACAGTGCTTTCTGTTGCTTCCTCTTGGTCCAGCGTGAGTTTCAAATAATCTTTGTCTTCTTCCTCAAGGCGTCTCTGCCACTCTTCACCCTCAAGGTCAACGATTCCTCTTTTATCAGCTAATCCTCTAACTTTCTTAAAAATCATTGGGAATATCCTGGCTCTCTTCCATGTTGTGTATGTAGGCTCTGCTGCTGGTGGTTTTTCGATAGTTACAACTACTTCTTCCTCCTCACTAGGCTCTCTAATTTCAACTTTTGGTTTTTTAATTTTCTTTGGCTCTTCCTGAAAATTGTGAAAATGCAATTGAAGTGTCAGCTTGGACATAGCTATGATATGACCTTGTCTCACGTAAATTACGCAGGAATGAATCTGGGGGTGATAGCTTCATGCATGTTATATAACTGGCTTAAGAAAACAATCACAAAAATTTCTACTGCATATAGACAGAAGGTGATTAAGAGAAAATAAATTATTGTATTTTAGCTTGTACTTTACAATACCCAAATATATTAATTTCCTTCTTGTTACTCAAAGTTTATTTTGCATCTTAGATCAAATAAAGAAGAAAGAATTATTGTATCTTCCTTCTTCTGTCACTAGACTTTGGTTAATAGCTTTCTGTATTCCCTTGAACTAAATTTTCAAGAATTTTCAATAATCACGAAAATATGACGATCTATCTCATTTTATGAGAAATCTATTTTATGAAATTTTGCACATGTTAAAGCCAGTGACATTTATTTGTTGTTAGTGTTGTTTTTGTATAAATTTGCCAGGTAGTGAAGACAAAGTATAACAATTTTATAGAAATGAGTCATGCTCATTTGAACATAAATTACATTATTCCTTGAAAATTATTAGTGGAAATAATTTACTTTTCTCTGATAATTGAAAGGTGGAGACTATATTTTTTTCATGACTTTTAGTTTTGCTAGATAATATGGGAACAAAAGTAACCTTTGTATTGCAGAAGTTTAAAATATATTTGACTATAATATCTTTATGGAGCAAGATTTACATTTGGAAAGGCCACAATGAAAATTAACACTTTTAGAAGGAAATAAATTAAATGATCAAGAAGTAATTTTCCTCCAAAGACAAGGCAATGAAACAGTCAGCACTGTTAAATTTCTATGGGAAATACATACTAAATGAAAGGAATTTCTAAAAGTTGAAAATGTTCTATAGCCGCTGGTCATGTAGGGTTAAACAACATTTTTCTTGGAATATTATCTTACATAATAAAATTACAGTAATTACCTCTTCCTCCTCATATTCTTCCTCAGCTTCACCAACCACCTCCCCATATTCCTCCTGTCCAGCTGGTGGTAACAATCGACGGCGACTCCCATATTGAGGCATTTCATACCTGTAATATAAACTTACAGCTTTAAACAGTTTGTCATGTGATTTCTGTAGAATCTACCATGAGTGATCTGTTTCCTTCTTTTTCTTCCACCATTCAATCGACAGATATTTACACAGCACCTATCAGGCTCCTTGTAAACTAGTTACAAAACTATAGAGTAAGAACTGCTACCTGATGACCAGTGATTTTTGCCATAATGGTACCCTGGAATAACAATAAAAAGAGTTGAGTTATTTCAGATACTCGTTTTTGGAGAAACTAGAATGAGGAAAAAGCCATATTGTGTCTTAACTAGCTGAAGAATCCAGAACACAAAATAGATACTTTGGAAAAGTGTAATGGCTCATTCACAACATTAAATCTGTATCTTGGTAGCAAAAAGTTGCTTCAAACATGGTCTGTAATGGTTTTCACAATTTTCTTCAGTATTTTTTTTGAAAGTGGCTAATTTATATGTGTATAAGTGACTTTTGAGACACTTATCAGTGGATTCTAAGGTGTGTTTTCTGCTTCCTAACTAACTGCTCTTGGGCAAAACTTTAAACTGATTGATTAGATAAGACATTAACATCTTATATGAAAGAAATGGTGAATTTAGGAATTGAGCAAATATGTTTGACATCTATTTCCCATATAAATAATTTTGAATAATTTTACCGCATTTCTAGAATTGCAATCAATGTCAATGTAAAATATCAATATGGAACTCAATATAGAAAAATGGTTAAAACTTGGTTAAAAATAAAGCTAGATATACTATTCATTTTCAAATATTATACTAGTGAGATCGACATGACATTAAAAACAAATTCTAGTAATAATCATTTAATAATTTCCTATTAATAAAATATTAAAATAAGAATCTGAATTAAAAAAATCTGAAGATGTACCCATGCTCATAACTGTAATAATCTTGTCCATATTCCTGGCCAGGATCAATTCCAGACTCCATGGATAATTCCTATTTTTCAAAAAGAAAAATTGCATTTGAAAACAAATTCTTATCACGTTTCAGCTCAAAGTCAGATTTCCACACCTAGAATTCGATGATTCTCAAAACATTCCTGCCAAAATAACTTTAAATACAAGGGTCAGTTAAAGCAATTAAAATAACTCTATTTAAAAGTGTTAGTCAAATCTATTCATTTTTTTCTGGCTGTAACCATTTGATACAAAATAAGGTTATATAATTTGACCTGAAGAGGAAAAAGTAATTTTTTTCTAACGGCAAATCTGTTAAAACTTGCAGATGAGCATTTTCACTTGTTTTTGGATGTCTTTTAAAATTATCAATAGACAGTTAATATTTAACTCAATTTTAAGTTAAATTATTAAGTGATGTTGGCCTTAAGAAAAATTATAACACTATCTACAGCGTTTTTTTTTATCTCCCCACTAACAGTTTTCTAGTACCCAGTATTATTCTATTCATTGAAGCTGTTCTGATAAAATCATCCTATAACAATAATTTAAGTTAACGTGTAATGCTTCCCAAGGATGTTTATACTTTAAACACACACTTCTAATTCTAAATTTAAGGTTTTTTTGTTTGTCTGAACAGTTTTTTTGAGACGGAGTCTCGCTCAGTCGCCCAGGCTGGAGTGCAGTGGAATGATCTTGGCTCACTGCAGGGTCTGCCTCCAGGGTTCACGCCATTCTCCTGCCTCAGCCTCCCGAGTAGCTGGGGCTACAGGCACCCACCACCACTCCCGTCTAATTTTTTGTATTTTTTTTTTTTTTTTTTTTTAGTACAGATGGGGTTTCACCGTGTTAGCCATGATGATCTTGATCTCCTGACCTCGTGATCAGCCCCCCTCAGCCTCCCAAAGTGCTGGGATTACAGGCGTGAGCCACTGTGCCTGGCCTCTAAATTTAAAGTTTTTAAAGGAAAAAAATAATTTGTTAGAATAGAGGTCCTTTTAATATTTCCAGTTCTAAACTCTAAACATACTGATTTTTGTCAAACTCTACTTATAGAAAGATGTTTTTCTTGAGATAGATATACATGTGAAAAATGTGAAAACAGTTTCTGATAACTATCAAATGCAATTTCTCTACATTTCCCTTTTAAATTCTACTTTAACATGTTAAGCAGGTTAAATGACAAAGGTTAACCCAATTAATTTTGCAATGGAATACGAGAAGAGAGGAGGGAAAAGGATAGGTATTCACAGGAAAATAGATTGGTACATATTTCTATCATCTATTATTTGTAAAAATTTAATTTTGTTGATCCCAGGATAGTAATGAGTCAGGAAAAAAATGCCCTCCTCTGAGGGCACAAATATGTCATTTACAAAGTGTGGAAATTTACAGCCTGCATGATTGATATGGATAAGGACCCTCAGTTGTGCTTGGTGTGGCCAACATCATTTTTTAAAATTGAATTCATTACTAACAGTGCTAATCAGAAAATGACACCAAAAATATGGATGTTGGTTTCTCTTGAAAAATAAAAAGATGGAAACACTAGGATCATTATTTTTACATTCCAATAATCTAGTTGACGAGATTAATTTTTACAGCAAGCATGTTCTCTCCTGTTTATGTCAGTATCCCCAACGACACTTTTCTACATTTATACCCTAGTCACTATGAAATCTGTCATCTGCTATTGCTTTGTGTCTAATAAACTCCATTCGCTTACATTACTACCCTAGATGCTGTAGGTATTTACGTTTGCATTACTTCTATCTTATAATTTTGCAGTTTACAAATACTTTGTGATCCTACTCTAAAGGAATCCAATTTTGATGTTAAAACTAGTATAGTTAATTCACCAGAATAACTAATATTTAGAAAAACCCATGATGAACAATACTATGTATTTGCAGGGACACAGAACAGCTAAAACTCTCATCTAAGTCTGGAGAGATTATTACTTGGTAAAACTTTTTAGAATATGTTTGGCAATAGTACTAAATTAAATATAATCATTTCTTCCTTCACAGAACTTAAATCTGTAGTTAAATACCCAACAGAAACATGTACACTTGCGAGAAAACACATTATTCCTAACAGTCCCAAATTAGAAACAATGCAAAAGTCCATGAGATAAACACACTACTACATCGCATAACAACATAAACGAATCTCCCAAACAGAATGTTGAGCAATATAGGTCAGGTACCAATGAAATATATTATATCATTCTATTTATATACATTTCAAGAACAGACTAAAGAATATGTTACAGGCCAGAAGGAAAACTGATATCTAGGTGTTGACACAGAGGAGCTTGAGGGGTATGTGCACTCTGTAAAAATTCATCTAGTTATACAGTATGGTTTATACTTTTTTTATGGGCGTAGGTTTTATTTCAACAAAAATATATTTATTATAGGAAGGTTGAAGTGGGGGAAGGAATGAGGTTAAGAAATACCTGGAAGAAACTGAGACAAAAAGTCTAGATTTAAGTTATGTCAAACTAAGTACTTTGTAAAAACGTTTCCTGTAGGTAAGCTAAGAATTTTAAGGTATGTAAAACTCAGTGTAATGATACTGGTTTAAATGAAGCAAATAGGTCTCAGAACTAATATTTTCAAACTGCTTGACCAATGCATGTTTAATTAAATACATACAGATACTGAGAAAATAACTTCAAACAGTTTTGAAGTAGACTTTTAACAACATTAGGTAATAGTAAGAAACGCAAAATAAAAATTTCAAGTAAATATTTATGGAGAAATAATGCAACTGAGTGGATTTTGTATTTTAGAAGTCAGTCAGCATCAAAGAATTTTCTTTACATAAATACTTTTTCTTCATAAAGGGAAAATAATGCTCAGCTCTCGCTAGCTACAATGCATATGGCATCAATTGCATTAAAAATGTGATAAGAAGTATAGAAGGGATGCGGATAGGAACCCAGGAAACTCAGCAAGATAGCCCTTGATTCAATCTGTCACTCTATTTCTGAGTTGAGTATAGAGGGATAGGAACTAGCAGAAGGAAATGATCTAAAAGGTACCTCTTGGATGCTTCCACCACCCATGAATGAAGAGCAGAGCATCAGTCGTTAAAACAAAAAAAAATTGAGGAAGGAGCCCGGGTGCGGTGGCTCATGCCTGTACTTCCAGCACTTTGGGAGGCCGAGGTGGGCAGATCACAAGGTCAAGAAATCGAGACCATCCTGGCCAATATGGTGAAACCCCGTCTCTACTAAAAACACAAAAATTAGCTGGGCATGGTGGCATGTGCCTGTAATCCCAGCTACTCGGGAGGCTGAGGCAGGAGAATTGCTTGAACCCAGGAGGTGGAGGTTGCAGTGAGCCAAGATTATGCCACTGCACTCAAGCCTGGCGATGGAACAAGAATCCGTCTCAAAAAAAAAAAAAAAAAAAAAAAAGTAAGGAACTGCTGACCAGTCAGATCCATGAGTCCATGAGTCAACCTCAACCAACAATGAAATGCTGGCCCTTTTTGTTGTTCCACACAGTCCCAGTAGACTGTAACAACCCCTTAGTTGGTGAATTCTAGATTTTAGAAAAGTATGCAAAGTAACATACTAGTGATTTTCTTGGGTACATCAAACACTTAATGTGATTTTTTAAATTCATTTGTGCTGTCCACACAGGGAAAACATAGAATTAACTTAATATTTAATTATTATAAACATTTATACTGATGCAAAACAAAAACAACAATAATTGTAATATACTGAATTTCTTCCTGTTAATTCCAGTTGTTGAGCTAGGAACTTACATATTAGATATTACTGCTAACATTTTATAGAAGATGAAATTGATGTTCAGCAGATGTATATCTTGACTAAGGTCTTGCATAAAGTAATTGGTGTTTGGATTTCAACCCTGAGTTTTCCAATTCAAATTTTATGGAGCCCTCTCCATGGAAATTTTTGCTAAAACCTTATAAAAGTTTAATATTCCTGCCACACAACCTCCAGATTTTGGAGAGTAGATTCTAACCAAGAAATGCCTCTTTTTAGCAAAGATAGAATTCTGTACTCAAGGAAAAGGAATAAAATTTTTGTAAGTGGAGCTTATGAAATACTAAATTTGCCATACAATTAAAAGTAGGATGACTGTGTTTTTATTTTTAATTATATATATAAACATAATAAGTAAACAATATGTATTTATTATACAACTAAATATCTTCTTCACATTGCAGAAGAAAGTGCCATAGGCAATTTGTAATATAGGTGTCCAAAAGAGGTATTTTGAATCACATAAAATGATATTTAAGTACAGATATCAGCATTCTGTCTTTAAACTTTGCATAATCTAAATCTGATGTCAGGAATGGAAAGATGAATTCAGATTGATTAAGACAAGTAACTACTGATCGGGTTCATTAATTGCTTCATTCAATGAATGGCTTGTATTTATTAGGAATAATGGGCTTATTTGTCTAATTCCCAGAGAATGAGGCTAAAAATTTGGAAGTTGAGCTACCAGCAACTTCAGGAGGTGATTTCTTGGTTTCTTTTTTTTTTAAGTTATTTTGAAAGACTCTTTTCTTTTCCTTTAAAATTATGCCACATTGGCAGACACCCACTCTGCCTACATGAATTAATACAATAGATCTTAAAGTCACAGTGAAGGCTCAGTGAGGTTGAAAAGAAAATGAAAATTGGTACCTCTGGTTTAAGAAGAGAGGGCCTCAGCAGTTGCTGTTGCTGTCAAAGGAAATTAAAATAGAAAAAGATTTAGAAAATAAATCAGATGGGAAAGGTAGATCATGATTGAGAAGAGAGGAAAAAAAGGCGACAGTTTAAAACATGTTTCCTTGGGATTATTCATTATTCATGTGTTAGCTACCAAAAGCATTAAACATTTTAACTAATTCTTTATATTGGAACATAAAATAAGAATTCGTTTGTTTTAATTTCATCATTCTTTTAGTTAATGACAAATTTAATAGCCTTAATAAACAGAAATCTATACAGATTTTTGTTTTATTAAGCTCCACAGTACAAAGAGTTATTTATGTTTCTAAAAGTACTATGTGTCATATAATTACTTTTATCAAGTTTAACCTTGTTTTAAGTTGCCCTTCTTTTTTTCCTTCCCAATCACATTAAATATGATAAGGTTCACCGGGAAGAAGAGTAGAACACACAAAGTGATAAAGTTGTAATGTATCTATCAATATATTTAAGACATGCTCTCCATTTCTTTTTCTTACCAAAGTGTGGATTTCTTGCACTAAAACATTAAGTGTGTTTTCAGAATGATTAGGAAAGTCATTAATTATCAGATTTGGTAGGAATTGCTTCCTGCCTCTTCCTTCTTTCACTTGCATTTATTTAAAGCTAATACAGTCACCATTGATCTGTTTCATAATAATACAGACTTTAACCAGATAAAAACAAGATACACAATGCAAATTTTGGGGTTAGTAACTCTTTGGAGGGAAAAGAGCATATTAAACTGAGTATTGGAAAAGTGGGTAGTGAGGTTCTGGGAGGTAATTCCGTCGCTGAACCCACTGTTTAAACTGGCTAGTAGAACAACCATTTGACTGAAGGGATATCCTTTTTATAATAAATATAGTTGTTGGTGAGTTAGTTATTTTACTCATAATGAATTCTAAACTATAATCCAATTAGGTCGTATACTTATTAGGTCATATACTTCTCTTGATTGAGAAGCTGTATGCTAAATCAAACTAGGTTCGCAGTGACTTCATTGATAACATCACCTGCAGTACAGCTGGCCAAATACTATTGGCCAGAATGCCCAGTAGGTTCTCTGCAGACAGAATGAAATGAACACAGTAGAAAAGCCAGAGCTTTCTAACATTTTGATTATTTTTAAAATCTTTAGGATATCAAGCTTTAACATAGTGATAGGATGGAGCCTTGAACTGGTAAAAAGATCAAAAGTTAAGTATTCCTATATTCTTTTTTTTTTTTTTGAGACAGCACCTCACTTTTGCCCAGGCTGGAGTCGGTGGCCTGATCTTGGCTCACTGCAATCTCCGCCTTGCTGGTTCAAGCAATTCTCCTGTATCAGCCTCCCAAATAGCTGGGACTACAGGCAGTGATCCTAGTTTCTAAATTAGATGTATAGCCTTAGACAAATAAATTTTGGGGAAATGTCAGAATACTGAGTAATAGTAATGCAGAACAAAATAAATGTATCCTTAAAAAGGTAAGCAAGTGATGTTGGACCATTGAATAACAGATTTAAAACCTTAAAACAAGGAAGCAACATATATAAAAGAAAATAAATAGTATAACATACTAATATGTTTTTGTTGAAATCAAAGAAAATAACCTAGTTCAAAAGAATGTACATTAGTCTTGCCTGTTACACAAGTATTTTCCTAGTACGCTTGTTACGACATCAACACCATAAAGCCCTTACCTCTGATCCATAACCTCTCCTGCAAGGCAGAAATAAATAAATCAGTATTAAACATCTTAGATTTTCATATTAAATAAAATGACAGATAAGGGCTTTTTAAAAAAAGTCTGAGTAAAACTGAGAAGACAATTTCTACTAAACACTATCTATCTCAGTGGGAAGTATATTATTTTGTGGCATTATCAAAGCAGGAAGATCATGGTTTCATACCTGAATTACTAAAATAATGATCAACCCAGAGCCGCGGTCCATATAGCAAAAAAAACATGCAAAATCTGTTTTATTTCAATAGTGTATAATGACAAACTTTGACTCTATTATTATCAATTGGGATAAAAAATATTATAAATGATCTCTTATACACAAGTCTTGATATATATACTAATCCTTAGGGGAAGAGATATGTTTTATACATGAAGAATGTAATAAACATAGGATGAAAATTATGTCTATGATTGAATATATTCTTCCAAATGATTGTATGATATTTTCTTTATGTTAACTTAATTCTAAAAATAATACAAACTATTGACTGTCCTTTCAGGGTCAATTATAATATTAGAAATTAAGTGAAGAAGTTTTTAGAGCTTTAATAGCCAAATATTCAGTATTACATAAAGATTTATAAAGTTCACACATCACAAGATGGTGAAACATTTGACTGTACTTGAGGGGGAGAAAAGAATATAGAGTTTTCAAAGTTGAATGTTACTAATAATGAAAATGTTCTATGTGTTATTTATTAAGCAGTTAATATAAAGTGTTAAACTGATGCTGTCAACCATGTTATGTAGAATTAATCAGTGTAATGAAGAATTATTACAAAGAAAGAGGCACATGCATAACTTTCTAAAATCCAACAAAACAATCTCTGTAGAAAATTTTTTAAAAAATTTTGAGGCCTTCACAAAGTAATTCTACTTATCAGAAAGCATCTTATGTGGTTAATGCATTGTATATTGAAACTGTTTGTAAAAAAGTAAATACAATGCTTACTAAAGCTTCTCAATTTATTCTTTAAAATGGTTCTGCAGTGAATTTTGTAGAGTGCTTACATGGTTCTGCCAATATTTATAAGACTGATAATTCTTCCAGAGCCCTTAGAATTGTAGACATTTTCAACTTTTACCAAATTTATATTTTTCAGAAATAATTCAGGTAGGGAAAGCTCATATTTAGGTTTTAATAATGACAACTGAGTCATATACCTTATAAAATATCCAACCAAAGCCAGGCTTTATTTTTTAGAATATTTCTTCTGACTCCTTTTATCAGCAATGTTTTCCATCAGTGTGAAAAATAAAATATCAATAGATAAACTATAACTAAATGTTAATGTTTCCATTCACATTTTTATTGCCTTTTATTTGGTTATTCGTATTGCTTGTCTTGGCTCAAAGGCAGAAAGTTACTTGAAAGAGGTACGTAACAGAATTACTACTTACTTTACCTGTGTGCTTTCAAAACATGACTATTGATACTTATAAAGCCAATTCATATAATATCGATGCACCTCTTTATGCAATTCATAATCAATTGTATTACTTATATGATGTATATGTATCACTGTTTACTTTTAACAATAAGGACAAATGTATGGTCATCTTTCTTGAGTCTTTAGTTAAAAGGTGTCTAATAATTTCTTGTGCATTAATGAGATCATAAGAAATATTGAGAAAAAAGTGTTATTTTTCTACTGTCTGGTTGTCAGGTTGTAAGCAGTTAGGGTTTGAGAGGAGGAGGAATATTTAGGCTTGTGTACTCAAATAATACTAAAAGGTCTCATATAGAAGATATTTTAACTGACTTTTATAATGTATCATAATGACATTAGGAATCTCCAAATACAATGTGTCAGAAAAAGACTGGCTTAAATATAAAACATAGGTATCTATGTTTCAATTAAAAAGTAGAGAATAATAATAAAACTTTTAGATTATGTAAATAGTAAAATGTTTGTTACAGAAAAAGGCAATATAACAATTTAATAAGGCTGTAGGTACCTATACAAAAATGTTTTTTGGATTTCTCATATTTCTTTTGTTACTATTTATAGATTTATCAAGAAATTACAAATTTTACATTTGCAAGAAGCTGGTAGATATTAGCTTAGAAAAGACACACTCACATTAAAGGCTTACACAATTGTGAATACCTTGTCAGAGTCCGCCAAATAGCACAAGTTCTCATGCATATGACCAGCTGCCAACAAAAACTCCAACTGAAGTTTTTCAGTGAAAGAAAGAAAAAAATCATGTTCAAGAACCCCAAGAAAGTAATTACTCTTGATTTGGATGAAAAGAATTTGAAGCAGATGGGCTAATAAAAATAATTAGGTTTACAGATTTTTTTCTGTCTGATCTTGTTAATTAGGAATGCCAGGTCACATTATTGAAGAAATATGAGGGATGAAGAAAACCTCTGAAATAATGCATTGAAGGGCTCTCAACCTATATTCATATACTTCCAATAGTAATTATTAGGCATGAGTTTTGCCTGTATTTCAGAATTGTACCCTTCTCTATGCAAACTTATATCTTCTAAAATCTTAAAACTCCAGAGTGTTTTATAAGTATTTGTTTTAAATACTTACATGTGCATTCAAAATGTGAACTTCCAGTAAATAAAACATATTCCATGTGTTTCATGGGAAAAACAAAGTAATTACTTGATGGTCACATATTTTACATCAGATACTAATATTGAAAGTATAGTTTCCTTAGGAAGGAAGGGAGATAGTACCTAGCTTAAGTGATGCTGTTCGAATTTAACAATTGGAGCTCTAAGAACTATTACTACAACCACAGAAATCTCTTCCCAGAGTGTACCGTTAGCAGAAACCTATGTAAAAGAGTGATAGTTCAGGAAATATCATTTCTCTTGATTTTTCTATTTAAGCTTTTTATATTTCATTTATTAAACTGAAGATCATACTTTCTTTAAAAAGGAATCTTATGAAAAAATTTAAATTAAGGAGATGATTAATAATGTGAACAAACAAAATTAAACAGCACTTTAAACATCTGTTGGAACAATGAAATGCCTTACAAAAGTCAACAACTCAAGATTTATTTTCATTATAAAGAAGGGAAGGGAAAGCACAATGAGAAATAAAGAGAATAAGACAGCAATAGAAAATGTATAAGATTTATCAAATCCATAAGCATACTACTAAGATAAAAGCAAGTCAGAGTAAAAGATGTTCTTATCAGAAAACAGATGACTGCATGTTATAGCACCTGAGATTTATTTTGAAATACCTTATGTCTGTCATCTCCTACAATCTAGGTACATTATATTTTACTTTGGTAGTATTTCTTCTTACCAAATACATAGGCTTCAAGAAAAGACAGAACCTATCAATCATATCAGTTTTAACTTATTTGTAACAGTCTGCTTTTTTCTTGGAACATTCATATAAAACTACGATCAAAAACTAAATGTAAATGTTACTGCATCCACATGATAGACATGCCTTTGGTTTAAGTTGGGTATCTAACTTTCATGCCCACATATTCCCACTAAAAAAGAGATTAAAATTACTTACTTTTCAAATAAATGTAGAACAAATTATGCTACTTTGTAGTTTAAAAATTAAAGTAAATCTATTATATGAGTTAGTAGTGATGAGGTTAATATCTTTTTAAATTAAAAATGAGAAAAAACTGCATTTCATTGAATTTGGGGTAAAATAATTAATAGAATCTTCTTTGACGTTCAAATCTGATGTTCAACTTGAAGACTATGATCAACAAGAGGTTTGCCCGACTAAAATAAGAAAAGCAACATTACAGTGAAGTAGATTGACTGTGAGATTGTTTTTCAGTTCCCTCGACAATATTGTTCAAATTCTCCTTGTTTTGTTCAGATGTGATTTCCATATTTGTTACTTCTGAAGGGCACATAGTTTGAAGTTCTGAAACATTTGTGCGTAGATAGTTTTTTTCTATTTGACTGTACATGTTAGCTACTGATTTTTCAAGTTCTGCTAAGTTTTTAACATGTCTGAGGATGCCTTTTGGTTCTCTCTGAGGGTCTGTTTTACACACTGTTGCTGTTGATAGCTGTGCCATAGAGGACTTAATTTTCTCGGCAGGCATCATGTTGGTCGTGCATTTAACACCTGTTAGACAGACACACTCTGTGGACAGAAATGAAGCTGAAGGAGGTGGGGGGCAAGGAATAGAAGGAGGTGGTGGAGGAAGACTTGGAAATGAAGGTAGAAGTGGTGGAGTTGGGGGACCAGAAGTTGAAACGGAAAGTGGAAAAAATGTAGAAGCAGGAAGAGGAATAGAAGGAGGAGAGGGAGGAGGACAAAAAAGAGAAAAAGGAGAAATGTCAGGAGGAGGAGCAAGAGGAGCAGGAGCAGGAGGAGGAGAAGGAGGAGAAATAGGAGGAGGAGGGGGACAGGCAGAAGAAGGAGAGATGTTTGGTGGATGGGCAAAATTTTCAAAAATATTTCTTTCAGTTTCAACAGCTAACATACAAATAGGTGTCTCTCTCCTAGTGAGTGAAGAATTTAAAATACAAGGCCTTGAAGGAGAAAGTTCCAAGGAACACTCAGCAGGAGAAGTGATGACATTAGGTTCTGATTTGAGTTCCACAGTTCTTGAAACAGTTGGCAAAGTGGAGAATGAGAAGTGAGGCCTGGGAAAGCAAAATGAAGAGGAGTCTGAAGAGAGAAATTTCAACTGTTCTGTTCCTTTTATAATCAGTGTTTCACCTTGCCTTATTTCCTCTTTCTCTGTCAAATTTGCCTCTTCAGTTGTAAGCAATGGATTGCTGCTACCTCTCTTGTTTGTACAGATTCCAGTGTTTTCATTTTCAGCTTTCTGCCTGGTGCCTTGCCACTGCTGCAGATCTATGATCTCTGGTCTATTTGGAACTTTCCTCATCAGCCTCCTGGGTAAGCTGACTGACTGACTCCACAGCCTCTGAATCTTTCCTCTTGGGCCCCTCAGAGACTTACTCTTGGCTTGTATTTTGGATAAAAATGGGTCTACAAAATCTGTTCTCAGTGAAATGTCTGAATTTGTTGAGACTTGACTTATGTTTTCCTTATAAAGGGGATTATGGGCACTTAAGTCATCCTCATCAGATAGAAATGTGAATTTTCTTGCAGACTTCAGTTTGTTGCTCTTAAGTAGTGATCCGTCTACATGAGCTGACTTGTGAGCCTCAATAGTATTGGAAGAAAAGGGCATCACAACTTGTTGATGTTTCCTGTCTTCTGAGACTGAGTTATTTCCCCTGCTTTGTTGAAAATGGTAGAGAAGGAAAAGACTTGAAAGAAAAGAAGATAATGAAATGTAAGGAAACAAGTTGTGACACAGCTTTCATGAGAAAGATGATGTTTTTATGGGTCTCATTACTGTTAAATACTTAAAACCATCAAAGGCCAAACAAACAACACTAACCTACTAAAGCAAGACATTATTTTAATTCCCTGGTCTTAGAAAGGCAGTGCAGAAAAATCTTAGAGTTGTGAGTAGAATGAGAAATGTAAATGAAAAAAAAAGTACTCATCTCTAGATTATTTTGGAGGAGTATTTTTTGTTTTTGTTTTTTTCAGCTAGTGTGATACAGCAAAGCATCCATGTCCACACATAACAGTTCCCTTATGCACAAATCACAGTTCTTCCCATTGCAGAACACCATGGACGCTACCAACTTCTTATCTTTTCCTTGCCTGAGGATGCTCAGGGCTGCCTGTTACGCATGGAAGATTCTTAGCTGTATCTGATTCAGTACCTGTCCCTTATCTCTCATGTCAGTACTTCTGTTCTAGAGCCAAAAGTAATCTCCTCTCTGAGCCATCATGTGGAATATCCTGTTCTCCAAATTAAGAGAATTAAAATCACCAAGGACAGATGGGAGTTTGTCACAATTCTAGCGTACATTCAGTTTCTCAATTGTGATTTTTGAACTCTGTGAGACAGAGTTTTTCTTCTGTTTGAATTTTGTGCTTACTTAGTTTTAAAACCTTATACATAATACCAATCAGAAAAGATGTTGTCAGTAATTTCTTAGACTGATCTGGATCAAATTTTAATTAAAACTCACCTTAACAAAAAGATTGATGCTAAAAAAATATCACTTTTTGATATCACTGAAAGGCTTACTTATGCATGGAAACTGAATCATAGGTAGCTGTGAGTCATAAATAAAGTTGCATACATCAAAGATCACAAATTAAATGGCTCTAAGGAAAGCATTTGGACCCTTCTCCCAGGAATGTTGGCTGATAGGTGGTTCTGAATAGTCTCTCATTAGGTTTTACTCTCAAGCCAAAACAGAATAGCATTTATTTTAGTTACTGCTTAATATTTGCCTACTTAGCAGGAAGGAAATAAAAAAGAAATATTCTGAATAGAAATTAACTAGCCATATTGAAAAATTAGGGTGATACGTTAGGCAACGAAATAATAAAGCCACAGTTGTTAATGTGTCTTTTGGCAAAGATGCGAACTGTAAGAAACAATTCACACAGGTAGACCTGGAGCATCAAGCATACTTGAACAACAAAGAAAATGCAGACAATTTGGACTAAACAGAGTGCAAACACTTTCACTCTTCGAATCTTGGAAAGTATTTTTCAAATATGGCACAAACAACTGGGATTGATATTATATACTGGTTGTTTTTGTATACATTTGTTCGTGGTTTGATTTCTCTTGGAAAAGTACCCAATGGATATAACAAACAGTATCACATTGCTTTGACTAAAAGAAATCTATAAATAGGTTTCTATTTATAGATTTGTAAATTTTAAGTTCTTAAAATGTAAGAATTTTAAAAACTAATTTAAAAAAATTAAAAACAAGAAGAATTTTGAAACTCCTTTCAGTAGGCACAGGTACCATCACAGCGAACACATATTTTAAGCTCATGCCATCAAAAAGAAATTGGGTGTAGAAGACAAAACTTTCCTTTTAAAAGTAAGTGAGTCTGTGGCAAAAGATGAAGATCACTGTATTTACAGTACAACAGCATTTTAATCTATTCTATTGTATCTATTTTTCTAACGCTCTTGTATTAGAGTGATATTATTTACTTACTTATGCCTATGTATCCACAGGTGAGAAACAGAAAACATGTGATAGAAAAAAAGAAGTTTTTAAAACAATTCTGAAAATACGAGCAGGAACTTGCTTTAAACACTTAGTAAGTATATATATAAAAAAGGCATATTTTTATATTTTGTTATTATTCATATGAACGACATTTAATAATATATTAGATGAAATCAAATGACATTATTTGAATGTCTTTTCACAGAAAATTATATCTAATAAAATCTGTTTACTACACATAGGTAAAATTCACTTCTATTAAACCTGGATGATGCCAATCCTAAAATAAAAATTTTAAATGAGAGTTTAAAAATTGCTTCTATGTCCTAACTCTGTAAAACTGGTTAATGCACACTGACTTTTAAAGTAGATACATTTTGTTTGGAAGAAAGTAAATATACAACTACTATGATGACAATTACAAAGTAATTATAGCCTTCATATGAAGTTATTACTTTGTGAGGTAGTTTTTCCAAAATGATCTTTGACTTTGTTCTTTTTAAGATAAATAATTGATAATAATCATTTAAAACTAATTCATTTTCTAGTAACTTATGCTTAGAATTCCTGTATGAATAGATAGGTTAAACATTTACTAAAGATAAGATAATTAAATATGTAGAACTTAAACTATTTCAATGAATACATATATTACAATTGCAAAATCTACTGAGTCTACTACAATTGTTCAAGTAAAAATAATCTTAGGTATTGCTATTTGAAAATTACTATCATCAGACTATACTGATTCCAGATGATGTTATGGTATACCTGTTCTTATTAATTTAAAATGAATATATAATTCATTAATTTCATATATAAACACACTTAACTTTACACATAATACTTTTTTTTAGTTTCTAAAGATCTTTGCTTGAGAGAGGTCATTAACATAATCAAATAGAATCAAATCATATTGGCTCAATTCCTACATTCACCAATAATTACAAAAGAAACAATCATTTTTCAACTTACAAAAAAGGTGAAAGTATATATCTAAAGCATGAACCCTGTATTATGTCGTTATTTTGGAAATAGAATGTCATGCTTTAACCTATTATAAATTCAGATTTTGTGTTAAAATAATAGCATTAAGATCAATTTTAACATTAATACGACTATCCTAAACAAAACCTTGTATAACATTATTAATATGGTAAGTAACCTGAATACATTTGTTTAAAACCAGTTTTTCCATTACCAGGTCAATTTCATGATTTTTGAGGCTTTTTAAATTCCTACTAGTAACTGCTATGGATGTCACATGTAAGAACATGTTATAGTCCTTCTACTCCATCAAATTCCAGTTCAAATTCCAGTTAATAAAAGGTTTTCTGGATTTAATTGTCATATTCAAAATTGTAAAATATTCTTGGTTGTTTTACATATCATGTCCAAAAGTAGTTATTCTTGAATTTTTAAAATACTGACAAACTGAACATCACCATAAGGAATCCAATTAGGAGGGTAGCATCATTATACAAGCAGCTTTTCACTGCTTTTAACGGTTCTTTTACCAGTCTTTTAACTGGTAACTGAGGTCTTTTAACAGTTACCAGTCTCTCAAAAATGTATGATTTTTAAATTGACTGCAAATTTCAAATCGTGCAGTAGAAATATTCAGTAATCACAGCAGTCTGAGAGTAATAAAGTGAAAAAAGTATTTTCTAAGTAGTTGGGAATTTAATGCAGAAATTCTGTATTTTCATTGAGATTTTAATTTCTGTATCATATAACGTCCTAAAAATACTACGATTTTAAACCATAGAATTCCAAATAGGGATCGGTTTGGATACCTAATCAGGATTACTATTTTATGATTGTGCTTTATTTCTCTCGTCTCCTATGCAAAAATATATTTTTCAGAATCTATTTATATATTTATACATACATATACATATACATTATATATATGTAAAAATGTCTGCATAACCCTGAGGATTGAGATATTAAATATTATACTCAAGCTATAAATGTGCAATTGTCTCCTGAAGTTGAATTCTGCTTTTCTCTTAGCTTTCTTTAATTTCTTGTTTGGTTTTGGCTATTATCTTTCAACTTAACTTTTCTTAGATTTTCGTCTTTACAAATTAATAGAATAAAATAGTCCATGTAGGCATTTCCACATCAGATTGAAATTAAATACTCACCACACAGAATTCAGTAAAACCCAACTACTTCTCAGAGTTTTCCTGAACGGTCTACTTACATTGAGCTGTCTCCAAGTTCTTCATAGAGGTGCGCACCTGGCGGAGGCGGAGGCGGCGGGGGCGCTGCCACTGGTGCAGGGGCCGGCGCTGCTGGTTTAGCCGCGGGTAAGGCGGCCTGAATTCGTGCAGTCTTTGTGCACTCAGCTTGACGTCTTGGATAAAGTAAGGATGGCTTGTAAAACTCATTTTAGAAATCATAATGCTTATCAATAAGCTACCTTTTAATAATGGGGTCCAGTTATAAGGGGAACCCAGTAAAATTATTTTACACAAACATATCAATTTATAAACAGATTTAAAGCATCCCCACAGGGTATCATTTGCATATAATCCTTGCTTTGTTCTTGAAAATACTTATCTCTTGAATAAGGGGTAGAATTCAGCAGACATATTTGCAAATTAAATTAAATGATAATATTAAAGAGAGAAAGCAAAATTTTAATTAAAATGGGATGGATAATTGGTAGTTGTTTAATGCATCTCTTTCATAAGATGAGGCATATTAAAGATAGATCATTTTTCTTTATTATTTGTCTTTTTTAAAGTTATTTTATTTGAAATGATTTTTGAAATGATTTGAAACATTTTTGACGTTATTTCACAGAGGCTGTACACACATGTACAAGGGAAATTTGGTTGGTTAGCTTGTATATCCTTTAAGATTCCTAGGAATGCCTAGGCCGGGCACGGTGGCTCATGCCTGTAATCCCAGCTACTGGGGAGGCTGAGGCAGGAGAATCGCTTGAACCCGGGAGGCGGAGGTTGCAGTGAGCCCAGATCACGCCATTGCACTCCAGCCTGGCCAACAAGAGCAAAACTCCGTCTCAAAAAAAAAAAAGAAAATTCCTAGGAATGCCTGTGATTCTCCTGTTACAGCTACACTGCTGTTTTTGGATTTCCTGGACACTGATTAATTTCTTCCTCAAACAAAGATGTTACAGGATGGAAGCTATAGGCAAACTATCTTTTTCACATTTACGCAAGTTATGTCCAATTGTCGAAAATCAGCTCAATTCTATATATATCAAACCAAGAAATAAACTATTACAAACGCAAAACAAGGGAATAATACGTGGTTCTGAGCAGGCTGACTTGATTGATATAATCTTGGGTTTCTCTTTTCCTATTACATGAAAAGGATGTGTAAAATGTTAATTATACTTACACTTTAAACCTGTTTGGGAAAGCAATGAGTAAGAAAAATAGAAAGCTACATTAGAACTATTGCATTAATAACATTCTAACATCTGATTTATTCTAAATCATGAATAATTTATATGTTAAATTCATAATGACAGAGTTAACGACAGACTAAGAAAACTAAGTATATCAATTCGAAAGGTGAAAATAGTATTGTTACCGTTAGAGTCATTCAAGCCATTAAAACATCCATTACAGAAAAATAAAGAAATGAACTACATGGAATAAGAAAACTGGATTAAAATGTACATGAGAGAATTTCAACTCTAGTGGAAAAATGGAATATTAAAGATGACCTGATCTTTATAATTGGCTTCTTGATTTACCCTGCTTGAAGAATATTACAGGAATGGAGTGATGTAGCCAGCCTTGATTATACTCTTGGCTTCACTTTGAAGCTGAAGCTAGAATTGGAAGGTCCTACTCTTGGGTAATAAATTTATGACAGTTTTTACATATTTGCTTTTTAGTTTCCATTCATAGAAAAGTTCAAAGGCATATCATTATATAAAAGAAAAGAATAGCTATTCATTCTTACCTTATTTGCAAGCAAATATCGAGGTACAAATGTTAGGTCTTTAAATATTAGAATTTTACTTTGCTATGTGAGCAGAGAAAAACTCATTTTGTTTAATTATGTTAATCTATAAAAAGCAGTAACTAAATTCATATGGTATTGAGCTGATTATCAGACTAAAGGAGAATTAAATAATGCATCTATAAATTATTTAAATATTAAACATCTCAAGCATTTGTTGTTGCATTTCAGACTACCGTGTATAACATCCAGAGCGCTTCAGTTTTGATCATTGCATACTATGCCAAATATAAGAATTTTTCTCACTGATTTTATTGCCAGCAGGATATAATAAAGCTCCTTTGGAAAACAGTTAAGTGTAAAAGGATAACTGGTAATACGGAATGGATTTAACATTATAATTAATAATGGGTTGATGGCTTAATAATTTAAAACAATTTGTTCAGTATTAATTTTGTTCATCAGCTTTAGATTTAGCATATCAATTGATTGGTTAAGGATACATTAAGCTCCAGTATTTCAACCTTAATGCTATATTTATTTGCAACTTCACATTGCTTTTGAGGTAAAAAATATTTCTGCAGTTTCAGGTTGGAATTACTTGAAAAGTAATGACCTGCTTGAAAAATATTAAAGGAATGGAGTCATGCAGCAAGCCCTAGTTATACTCTTGGCCTCACTTTGAAAACGAAGCTAGAATTGGAAGGTCCTACTTCTGGCTAACAAATTCATGACACTTGTTTTCATATTTGCTTTTTAGTTACTATTCATAGCAAAGTTCATGCAGAGCATACTTTTGGATTTTCAGGTTGGAATTACCTTACCTTATTCAATTCACAAGAAAATTTTAAGTATTTGAGAACAAAGATGACAGTTTAAGAATACATAAGGACTATTGGCTGGGCGAGGTGGCTCACGCCTGTAATCCCAGCACTTTGGGAGGCTGAGGTGGGCGGATCACGAAGTTAGGAGTTTGAGACCAGCCTGACCAACATGGTGAAACCCCGTCTCTACTAAAAATACACTAAAAATACAAAAATTAGCCAGGTGTGGTGGCGCATGCCTATAATCCCAGCTACTCAGGAGGCTGACACAGGAGAATTGCTTGAACCTCGGAGGCAGAGGTTGCAGTGAGCTGAGATCACACCACTGCACTCCAGCCTGGGCGACAGAGCCAGACTCCGTCTCGAGGAAATTAAAAAAAAAGTAAAGAACTATTTTAGTATTTCCTCTGCAGGTAGTTTAAATGATGAATAGCAGTTCTACCATTATTTCTTATTGTTTATTACATAAAGTAATTTACATGATTCATTATGCCTGTCTGCTATTTATTTTCTTTTTGTGGCACACTCAGGGCTACTTCTCTTAATCAGCTCCCCAATTTTTTCGAGTCATTGTCAATAGAAATATACTTAAAATGTGTGGCTCTCTATCACAAAGCTTCCCCAGACCTAGTGTCAAAGAATATATTACTAACCTACTTCAAATATGGATGTTTAAATTAGTGATAATTACTTGACTACTGTAGATAAGTTAAATACAATTTTAAAATATGGATATTGTCAATGGATGCACTTGACTGCAGGAACCAGAAAAATTAAGAGCCTGCACAGCCAGAACATGCTGTCAAATATTACACTAAAAACTCTGGCAAAGCACCCAGGAAGGAAGAAACCACATAGAAAATTACATCTTATATGCTATGAGTTTACAATGCTTTTGCTAACACTGTGATCATTTGCACAAAGGCAAATTTAACAGTTTGAATAAAAACCTATCATGACAGTGTCGCGAAGTTATTGACCTTCCTTTGGAGCTGGGCAGAGTGGGTATCTGCATATGACATTCCATTGCTTTACCCCAGGACACCTGTTACCTTCTCTCCTGAGTTGGCTCTTAAACAAAAGAAAAGAAGAGCATAAACAAAGCCACAGGAACTAAGGTGATATTTCTATTGAAAGAGACCGTATTAGAATCACAGGAATATTGGGCCATCAGTGAAAAATGTACTGGGAGTTTATACTGTTTTCCTTTTGAAGAAAATCATTTGGTACGAGATAGATAGATAGATAGATAGATAGATAAAGCAATCTCAGAGTAGTTGCACCATCAGTATTTTACAACGCAAAGCCATGTTACCAGAGATGGTTTTCTGCAATGACTTCTGAGGAACTATCCAGGTTTACCATCCTTGAATACTTTACTTACTGTCTGTAGCTGACCAAAACCACCAAGATGGCAGGAATGCAGCAGAGGATGATGATGAAGGCCAGAGCCAACAAGGCCCCTTCTGTGTATCCTAGACTTTCTCCTCTCTTTTTAATGCTGGTCACTGCCTCTGGAGTCCGGATCTCCAGAATGCGTCCGCCTTCCCCATAATACGGCTGAAAGTCTTTATTGATATCAAGTAGTTTGCCATCCAAAAATCTTTATTGTTAGATAAATAGTAAAATTAATGATGCTAGCAGAGAAAGAGCATTTTAAAAATAAAATCTTTTTGTAAGATCTTTTAATATTTTCTCTAATTGAAACATAAGCTAAGTCAGAAGTCTCATGAATAATAAGAAAAGCATATGTGAAAAGCATATATAAAAACATAAGCAATAAAGAGTAATTACACATCTGTATATAGAAATATCAAAAATATTTAAAAACACAGCTCTTGATCTGCTTATAGACTTAAAAAATCTAATTATCAGTATCATTAAGCTTAATATTACTGTGTCAAAAAAATTTAACAAAATTTTAGATGGAATAAAATATAATAAATATCCTGAATTATAAACCAGAGTTTAACATTATATTTATGCATTTTATCTCCTTGGGTCCTTAGAATAACCCTGTAAAGATCAAACATTACAATACTGATTTATTGCAGGCCAAAAAGCTATACAGTTATAAAAACAAATCTGAGGCACCAAACTAAGTTTTCAGACTCAAACTCTGTATTTGTTTGTCATAACGCCATCTTAAAAGTAAACATTCTCAAGTTTCAAACCAAAAGAATGTTTTATGGTCAAAGGAAGGGTGAAGACATTTAAAAGGCCTTTCTGCCTAGGAAAAAAAGACTAAATAAATGATGCAGGTAGTATATCAGTGTTGTAAGAATGACAGGAAGTGGTAGTCAATGTAATTCCTTCCTCTAAATAATGCAATTCCAACTATGAGTCTTGCATTTTGGAAGAGAATCAAGGAATAATTATTCCTAATCTTATGAGATTGAAAAAATTTGTTATGTATTTAATATCATAATTAGCAGGTGATTTTTTAAACAGTTCCTTGGGAACTTTTGAACAGTCCCTTAGAAGCTCTACATACTGATGCAACAACTGCGTTCTTAATACAACAACACCATGAAGGTCAAACGTCTTACTATAGAATATTGGAGAACAAAAATAGTTCAAGAAAAACACAATTACTCATAGTCCCATGATCTACAGACAGTCATAACTACTTCTAACATCTTGGTATATTTAAGTCTATTATTTTTTTGGAGGGGTGATATTAAATATTTTATATACTTGAGTATACTGCATATATAAAGTGCTTATGTTGAAAAATACAGAAAACACAAAAAAATGCCAAAGAAAAAATTAAAATGGCCCTAAATTTCACTATCAAAATATAATCAATGCCATGCTTGTGTACTTTTTTTTCAGTCTATTTTCTGCCCTTTTGAGACATTTAATTTTAATATTCAGAGTGACCATGCTGATTTTAAATCCTGTTAACACACTGTTCATTGCTTAAAAATAGAAGTGCCTTGTATCACATACGAATTCCATCACATATGGAACTCATAAACTAATTCATGTCACACATGTGGCAATTAGAATGCTTTTTTGCTTTTTTTAAACAGATAGATATGCTTTTATAGATTAAAAATGTATTTTTATAGCAATTTTCCAAGCTCACTGTTACACGTTAAAAGAAAATAAAAATTTAGCCATTTTTATGATTACTAGAAATAGAATAGTGAAACTTTTTGTTTGAATTGTTTATTAGATAAAGGAAGCGATTCTAAATGATGCATAGATCAAGAATTGCTTTACAGAACTATATTATTAGAACTAGGAAGAATCAGATCCAGAAAAGGATCATTAATTTAAGGGAAGAATGCACCCCTACAATGTGGAGTTCAGTTGACAGATCAAAATTCTATTGGATTCCTGGATTTCATATCCAAACTCTCTAAAGTAAGATTTGTTAGTCTTTTTACACTACAACAGCCCTATTACTTACTTATTTTCACTTATCAATGTGATGTCATAAACAATTTTTTACTAGAAGGATGGATCACTTTTGAACCCACGCCTGATCTAGACTATCTCTCTTCACTTTGTGTATTTAAAACAACTTGTCTGGACAAAAATTCCTGGGTCATAACATTATCCCTTACAAAACAGTGAAATTGGTTCCATTGCCTTTTGTCATTTTATCACGCAAATGAGATATGCAGGGCTTACCTAATTTTTGTTCCTTTATGAGTAAGATATTTTTATTCCTGTTTCAGTGATTTTTAAACATATTCAGATACTATTCAAAGAAACATGGCTACCTTTTCATTGATTTTTGCCTGTAATATAATAAACTCTAATTCTTTTTTCGATTTTTTGCTTCTGTTATAAATACTACAATTTTAACCTCAGAAATAACTGTCATTATCAGGTTGTATTTTAATCGTCCTATAAATATATTTTGATCTATTTATTATTTAGATCTTTTTTCCTTTTTCTTAATATTGCATAAATTTTCAATGGATACACTTCATGTTGTCAATTTAATTTTCACATGCCTTCTCATTTCAGGAAAGGTTGAATCCAGGTGCTCAATTGATTTTAGGAGATAAAATTTAATTATAAATTAGGCACAGTAAGATATTAACAACAATAATAACAAAATAGAACAATTATAGAACTATAGTGTAATCAAAGTTACGCAAATGTGGTTTCTCTCTGTCTCTGTCAATATCTTATTGTATTGTACCATTGCTAACTGAAACTGAAGAAAGCAAAACCACAGAAGAGGGTTAACTACTATACTCCAATTGGACTGAGGGGAAGGCACTTTAAAGACTACCACCACGTAGGAAAGAGTCAATTCTCACAAGAGAAAGTGAAGTTCTTTTACCAGAAACAGGAGAAGGATTCAGGCCGTGTAAAACACACACACCATTTCACCAATCCATACCATTCTGTTTTCTCCTAAAAATGTTAAACTGTTTTCCAATGGTTTCTGTAGGAGAAAATTTCCAGAGTTACATATTCTCCCTCTGGGTCATCAGGTTGTTATTTCCTGATTTTCCATATTTAGTTTTTTAGCATTTATTGCTGATCCCGTTTTTCCACTGCTTACTTATCCTAAAAAAGAGATAGATCTGCCCAAATCCAGCATCAACACAGGAACATGGTTTTTTTTTCCTCGTCATTTTCATCTACAGTGTACTCAGTTACTATATGCAAACCCTTTTTAATTCTAAGGGCAGGGTATACAGGTCCCTTCCCAGGATGTAGCCAACATGAATTGATTACTGCTATGTTATCCTGAGATGAGACAAGTTGCTAAACCAATGTCATGTCTTATTATTTTCTCAAGCACATGCAAACATGTATTTCTGCCTCCATTGATGGATATGGGGCCTAATGTTGTGTTATTCAGCATATAATATATAATCAACAATCTACCCTGCATCTCACCTTCATGACTGATTACCTTGACGATGATGATTTTGATACTGCAATGTACATATGAATGTAGAAATAAGTAAAGGGTGAGCAGGAGATTGTACTGGATACAGTAGAGTGACAACTGCCTATTTCCTCTGTAGGTACACAATTGAGGCTTACAGAGTGGGCAGTGGTTAACATATCTACCTACATTCATTACACTGTATAAGACTGTTCTGCTTAATCAAGCAAATCATGGTTAGATCATCAACTATTCTCTTTTCACAGTTCCATAACTGTTTAACTAGATTCTAATAGTATTCCATTGATTTGGATTTTCAGTATTTTGAATTTATATGTATATATATTTTTTTACTTAGAACATTGAAAGATGCTTTATCAGCTTTGTAATCAGATACCATTTAAGGTCTAAGTGTGTTTTTAAACACTGTGGTTTAAAGGCAGTGTATAAAGTCTTTTTCTGCCTTCTCCATCTTTCTCTTATTATTTGGACATACTGTTTTTAAATAGGCTGGATATAAGACAGATAAACAAGCTAAAATATATTTGCTTATTTTTAAATTTTAATTAAACTATATTTTAAAGTAATGTGTTCTGTTTTGTGTAGAATGCAGAAAGCCACAAGAGAATACGGCTATTAACAGCAACAACAAAATGACAAACAAGTGCCAGGTTATACTAAAATCATAAATTTCCTTGAGCTGAAGTCACAATGTGAGCAAAAAAACCAAATTCCATTGAGTGACAATTAGGATAATTTCAAGGTGAGATGCGACCATACATTGTTTCACCTTTGGCAGAACAGGTTAAAAGTGGCTGTAGTCCCAGCTACTCGGGAGGCTGAGGCAGGAGAATGGCGTGAACCCGGGAGGCGGAGCTTGCAGTGAGCTGAGATTGCGCCGCTGCACTCCAGCCTGGGCTACAGAGCGAGACTCCGTCTCAAAAAAAAAAAAAAAAAAAAAAAAGTGGCTGCCATAGGCTGGGCAAGGTGGCTCATGCCTGTAATCTCAACACATTGGGAGGCCAAGGTGGGATGCTTACTTGAGCTCAGGAGTTTGACAGCAGCCTGGGCAATAAAGTGAGACAGTGTCTCAACAAAACAAAACAAAACAAAACAGCTAAAATTGTAATAAATAAGGTTAGAATTATAGACACCCACAAACACAAGGGGAGTCTCCCCTCATTCGAAAACTTCTTTGCGTAGATTTCTGTAAGATAGATTGGGGGACAAGGCAGGACACAAGAGAATATTCCTTCATGGTGTAGGAATAGGAACAAATCAGCTAAGGCTGGTGCACAGGCAGCAACCCTTATGCAATTCCCCAGACCTTTATCTCATATGAAACAAGGGCCGTAAGTATTAGAGGGAGGAGGAGTAAGTGTGCCCATCCCTGGTGCTCAGGCAAAGGTCTACCGCTTCTGGAAAAGAGGTATAAGCAAAAATCCCCTACCCCTGGGGGAGGAGCAGGAAGTCCTCTCAGGCCTAAGATCTTTCAGCAATACAAAGTAGAGGTCTACTATGGATTGAGAAGAGGCAGAAAATTCTCTTGCACCCAAGACCCCCTGTCAATGTGAAGCAGAGGATGGCTGCCATGATGCCATAAGAAAGAGGGGGAAAAAATCTTGAGAAAGCCCATAGCAGGGCTTACACATGCAGGCTGTAGAAGGAGAACAGAGGAACCCCTATTCCATGCCCCACCTCTTCCTTAAAAGAGTGGAACCCAGCAGCAAGGAGGAGCAGTCTAACACTGTGGGACAGATGAGAGGGTGGACAGAAATCTCTTCTGTGGCACAAGCATATAGAGAGCACTGAGAGCTGAGGACTGAGAAAACCCTACAGCACGCAGCCTCTATTCTAAGAATGAGTCAACACCGTTCCACCAATAGAAGAACTTGAAGCTTTTGGCACAGTGGAGCTAATGATTGCAACAGCAAAATCCAAATAATTCCTGAATAGCTTTACTCAACAGAGTAAATGCCTGTAATGCCCATTTACAGGCATAAACTCTATTTACCTCACTCCTTACTTACTGTTCTTCCACACCATGTCTGGCATTCAATCAAGTAGGACACAAAAAGCCTACAAAAATATAAAACAACCATTTTCAAGAAATGAAGTAACAGAGCCAGATAGAGATAACCCAGATACTGGAACTATCAGACAGGAACTTTGATTCAACTCTGATTAATACATTGCAAAATAGCAGAAAGCACAAACATGCCTGAAGCGACGGAGAAATTCAGTAGAGTGGTGGAAATAATAAGAAATAATCTAATAGAAATGCTAGAAATATCTTTCTAAAAAGATAAAAAGATGAAGAATTTCTTCAGTGAGCTCATCAATAGGCTAACGCAGATGAATCAGTGAATTCAAAAATAGGGCAGTAAATATTATTCACACCAAAATACAAAGAAAAAACTGTGTGTATATGTTGGGGGGAGGGGAGCAGAGTCAGAACAGAACAAAATTATGCGAAATATCAAATTGTAATTGGAATCCCAGAAAAGGAATAAAGAGAAAATGGGCTAAGAAATGTTAGAAAAAATGTCTGAGAATATTCCAGAAATAAAAAAGCACAAAACTCAAAATCAAACTCACAAAAAAATGCAGCTCCAAAGAGTTGAGAACTACGAGGATAAAAAAGCAGGATAAGAGTAATATATAATTATTGCAGAAAATCTAAGCAATTCAGGTAAGCAAAAATAAAAAAAACTAAAATACTGATAAGCTGGCCAAACAAAATAGGTTATTAACATGCACTAGAAGTCATTCCAGTCCTCTCTATGCATTTATGAGCTTTTTTATTTTTGATTGTCAAAATATATTTTTTCAAATCAAAGTAAGTTCCCCAGGACAAATTATTATGATGATGATTTCTAATCCTTTGACCTGAGAATTCCAACATCCTCAGAAGCTCACATTTTAAGGTGAAAGGAAATTGAAAGAACACTTCCACTGACCTGGACCCGCATCTTAATATTCTAGTACATTTATTCAGTGTTAAAAACTAAATAATCAGTAACTCTCATAACTACAGAATAGATACCAATACTTGGGCATTATCAGCCTTGGAAACACACACACACACACACACACACACACACACACACACATACACATGTATATGTATGTGTATACAATTTTATTATAAAATCTTTCAAGAAACAATTCTAGAGTTTCAAATAGACCAGTAACTCTAAGCTTACTATAATACTTCAAGGTGAAGACTGCTAAGGCAAAATTTTCATATTTCATGGCTATTCTATCTTTTCTTCAATATAAAAATATATTTTATTTATTTATTTATTTTGAGGCAGAGTCTTGCTCTGTTGCCCAGGCTGGAGTGCAGTGGCACGACCTCCCTCACTGCAAGCTCTGCCTCCCGGGTTCACGCCATTCTCCTGCCTCAGCCTCCCAAGTAGCTGGGACTACAGGCGCCTGCCTCCACACCCGGCTAATTTTTTGTATTTTTAGTAGAGACGGGGTTTCACCGTGTTAGCCAGGATGGTCTCGATCTCCTGACCTCGTGATCCACCCGCCTCAGCCTCCCAAAGTGCTGGGATTATAGGCGTGAGCTACGGCGTGCAGCCAAAAATTTATTTTATGATTTACATATATTCTGTTTTCTCCTTGCCTGCTGGCTGTGATAGTTATTTTATTGAATTTAGATGTTTACTGTCCATAATATAATTTAGGTCTGGAAAAACTTATTTAGAACTAAAGATGTTCATCTTGTATTTCATGGTGTCAGTTGAAACCCAAGTGGCTTTTTTTCCCCAAATATTTAATCTCTAGAAGGTTTGCTAGTTAAATCCAAATTCTAATCACCATTATTTTACTCTTTAAAGTTAGCACAAATATAATACATATTTTTATATTCAGGTAAAAACACCCTAAACTCAATCAATCGTGAAATTTAAAAACAAAACTAATGTATGCAAAAAACACAGAATGCAGGTAGATTCACATTGAAAAGAAATGTGTTAATTTTCTGACAATTACTCGAAAGAATATATATGAATTACTTTGAAAGTTTATTCCTAAATCAACTTTTTAAGTTAATAAAACTTACAAAAAATTGGCTTGGTAGATCTAAATGTTGCTTCATTTTCGTGTTGACTATAAAATCAGAGTGCAAGCTATTACTTCATTCATCTATATTTCCCCCACAATTAGTATCCTGTTTTTCACATGGCCCAAATATCTATTAAAAATGAATGGATGAGGCCGGGTGCGGTGACTCACGCCTGTAATCCCAGCACTTTGGGAGGCCAAGGCGGGCGGATCACAAGGTAAGGAAATCGAGACCATCCTGGCTAACATGGTAAAACCCCGTCTTTACTAAAAATACAAAAAATTAGCTGGGCGTGGCGGCGGGCGTCTGTAGTCCTAGCTTCTTGGGAGGCTGAGGCAGAAGAATGGCATGAACCCGGGAGGTGGAGCTTGCAGTGAGTGAGATTGCGCCACTGCACTCCAGCCTGGGGGACAGAGTGAGTCTCCGTCTCAAAAAAAAAAAAAAAAAAAAAAGAATTGATGAGTAACATGTTAAATAACTATGGCTTTTAAAAAATTTTAGCTGATATTAAATCATTTTTTTATTATTGCCAAAATAGAAGTGATGAAATTTTGTTGATGAACACATTCAAAATAAAACTAAATTCAGAATGTATTAATTTGAATAAAAATTGAATAAACAGATATTTACAAAATAAACAAAATACACATAATATAGATATATTTGTAAATGTGTATATGGATATATTTATATGCTGTTTAAAAAGTATAGACAAAGAAAAACTAAATTATGATGTTTCACATATAGAGTTTGGCATGACTGTATATACAGGCACATATAAACTATTATGATTGATATCAATATATATTTTTAACTAAAAATGTTTCATTTAGATAGAATTTCATTCCAAGACCCAGTTGGACATTAGGTGTCACTAGAGTAAAGAAAATTCTGTTAACGATTTTTTTTTTTTTTAAGTATTTAAGTGTGCTCGAATAACATCCAAAGAAAGTAAGTAGCAGGATTTTGTTTAAGATTTTTTTTTAATAATTCTATTTTTAGGATTTATAACTCAAATATTTAAGTTCCTGCTAGGGTGAAATTTCACATAGAGCATGAACTTAAATGGGAATGATTATCCCACCTGCTCTCCACCTCTAAGTAAAAGAAAAAAACAGATACTGATTTTTGCTGATTTAGTAGACCTGTAAGAAAGGTGGATTTCTTCTTAAAATGCAAGCATATGAAAATCATTGCAGAAAAACTGCCCCTTTAAGAATCTATGCTTTCCTCATTAATAGCCAGTGCCCTTGAGCAAGAGTGAGGAGCTGGCAGCAGGTGATTTCAAGGAGCTGTTCCTTGTTCTTAAGTACAACAGGTCATCTGATGCCCATAAAGAAAATGGGCCCTCTGAAGTCACTGTAGCCCACACTTAGATCTGAAAACTTTAAGGCATGAGAATCCTAGGTATTGTTCCAGGTTCTTTGCTTACACTTCACTTTCCATAACTATTTGGTGGGTTTTAAACTTTAAGTACTTACAGCCTCAAATCAGAATCATCTATGGTTGCTATTGTAACCAAAGAGCTGTTACAGATAACAAAAGGCACTTACTTAAAAAGCTCATTTCTGTCGATGGCTCTGTTGGTTTGGGGGTCAATTGCATAGACGGTCAAGTCACATTTGGTGTAATCTTCTAGGGAAAAGGCATCTCCATGCCGGCGAGCTCCAATGGACTCCACTACGACCTTGGCACCAGGAATTTGTTCCTGAACATAGCGATCCAAGATCCTGTAAATCAAACAAAATACAAACATGACAGTCCAATGGGCTTTCTGGGAGAAAAAAATTACTCTCAACTTGAAAAGACATTTAGTAAATGAAAAATGATGACAGCCTAGTTTTTGTTAATGTTTACTGAATATAAACCCTTGAAAAACATTCTTTATATTTTTTCAGCATTTAGCTCCCAATGATGCTAGAAGCTGAATAAGGTAGAAAACGTCACTAACCATGTCCTATTTAACTTCAGGCTTTTTGAATTAATGATATCATTTGAGCTTTTACATGAGAAATGCCAAATATGCTGTACAAATAAAGCTGTCTATACTTTATAGGAGGCATGGGGTCTTAGAACCCTTGACTCCACATGGTTGCGGTCATAAATTACATCTCCCACTACAGCCTGTGACACATGACACGTAGCTATACGCTAAGAAGCAGGACTAGGATGCCTGTTTTCCCAAAGGTATAAAAATCCTTACAGAATCACAGCAATGGGAGAATGTGGAGATATTTTGCAATGGCAGGATTACCACATTAAGATAAAAATATGGCATGCAAATCTCAGACACTATTTAAGTGAATAAAAACAACACACACCATCTGGTATAAATTACTGATATTTAATTTAAAAAGCAGAGACAATGTTAATCAATAAGTAATTTTCCCATCTCATCACTGGATTTTAATTGAAAGTATGAATTATTACCATTTCCCAAATGTCCCATTCCTTATTAAAAACTTTATATTATTAACCCAAGTATATAAACATTAAGAGCATATAATTCAATATTTATAGATGTTTAAATTTAAATAACTTTAGTTACTATATATGACACATATTCTAAAATTTATAGACTCAATGCTCTTTTATAGTCTATATTTTGAGTTTTTTTGGGGGGAGAAGGGCAATATATTCTAAAGTCCTTTGATACATCAGAAAATAACTTTTGCTTCTAATGCCACAATTGATGTATTTCTTGGCTAATGAAAGTATATTGCCTTAAGAGTCTGGTATGTGCTTGGTTTGTCCTTGTTATTAGAACAATGAGGTTACTAAACTTTGGAGGAAATGGCTCTACCAGTGCATGCCAGGAGACACTACCAATCATAGTGAAATGTTTGTTTGCTTGCTTGTTTTTAAATGTTTGTAACCCAGCACTGTTGAAGTCTGTCTTATTGAAGTACTATTCATTCTATTCCTTTTCTGTCACCACTCCACGCCCACTGGTCTCTCGGCTTCGCAATTTCATTTCTGATGATATCCTTGAAGTAGACTAAAGAAAAGATGATGTGGAAAAAAGGAGGAGGAGCAAATTCACTTGGCAAATATCAGTTAATAGTTGAATGCCTGCAATTCCAGCTAGTCGGGAGATGAGACAGAAGAATTGCTTGAACCCGAGAGGCGGAGGTTGCAGGGACTCTAGCCTGGGCAACAGAGCAAGACTATCTCCAAAGGGAAAAAAAAAAAAAACCAGGAACCTGAAGATAATGGATGTACTGAGAGACACAGACTAGCCTAACATCATTTGGACTGTGTTTTTTGTTTTTTTTTCCTGAGAGATTTATGCTCATTTAACAAAAATAAGAGAGGCCTCGGAGTCAAACCATATTATACTCTTGACATTTTGTAGGAGGCACAAACAATAATGATATAATGTTGAGCAGCACAGAGGTCTGGCTTCAATTTTAATTTCCTTTGCTTTTCAATTGCATAACCTTAGACAAGTAATCTTAAGCTCTCAAAGTCTCAGGTTTGTTTATTTGTTTGTTTGTTTGTTGAGATGGAGTCTCATTCTGTCGCCCAGGCTGGAGTGCAATGGGGCAATCTCGGCTAACTGCAACCTCCACCTCCCGGGTTCAAGGGATTCTCCTGTCTCACGCCTGGACTACAGGCATGCACCACCACACCTGGCTAATTTTTGTATTTTTTAGTAGAGACAGTGTTTCACCATGTTGGCCAGGCTGTTCTCAAATTCCTGACCTCAAGTGATCTGCCCGCCTTGGCCTTTCAAAGTGCTGGGATTACAGGCATGAGCATCACATCTGGCCATCTCTGTTTCCTTAAATAGAAAACAAGGAAATAATATACCACATGGGGTTGAATGTGCATTCAATGAAATAAAGCTTTTACACAGTTCCTAGCACACAGTAACTATTCTACAAAATGAATATTATTTTTATTAATTTGACTTAAATATTTCCATTAATAAGCTTCTTCCTTGTCTCAAATTCACTCAAGGCCTTTAATTCATTTGTGGAATTTATAGGAAAGTATATTTCTCACTAGTATAATCAGTTCACAAATCAAAATACAAACAGGAGTACATAGTTAAATACAATGCAATAGGTGGCTGTCTGTCCCAAGACTTTGGTCTAACAATTTATGCCTTCTCCAGTGCATTTTGGCATTGATTTGACATGTTCCAAGGCAATCCTTCATATATGCATAGATTAATTGTGTGCGATCCTATAGTGAAGAAACATATCTATTGCACTTGGGTTCTTTTCTATTTTTCAGTGCAATACTGCAGAATTATGTTACTAAAAAAATTAGATGTGGAATAAAATATAACTGTACTAATTCCTTCATGGTAGCAGGGAATCATGAACAAAAGAAGTCTAAAAACAAATTATGTCATTTAAAACATGCAATAATATCTTCACCTTGAGCATTTTTTTATTAAACTTTTAAAGATCTTTTGGGATAAAGTATATATTATGATAAAAAGAGATATAGCCTAATCTTAACTGCTTCCATATCTTTTTCTTATAAATGTATGTAAAACTAAATTTAATACCTTTTAAATGAGAACACATTTTATAAAAATCTCTTTTCATTTATTGTCTATATCTATATACTAAGTATTTTCTACATCTTTATTCATTACCTATATGTATATAAATTTCCTAACATATATACATATACCCCCCCACACACAAAGAAAAAGAGACTTGCAATGATGTTTATCTAACCCATAATACTTGTATCACACACACACATATCAAGAAAGATGTCCATAATGATGTTTATATAATGTTAATAATGCTTAGAGCTGGATGGTATGATTTTGAGTTTACCTTTTATAACTTTCTTCTTCATATATTATATTGCTTAAATTTCTTTATAATGGGAATAAAAGAACAATATAGTTATATTTTTAAAAAATCTCTTTAACTCCCTATTTCCTTTCCCCAATTTCATGATAAAAAAAGTCTTCATATAAATCTATATTTTCTAGTTTAAAAATGTAAAAAATTAAATTGGATTCAGGGCTTTGTCATAAAATTATAGCAAAACTCAGGCAAGTGTTAAGTAGGAAAATTTTCGTTTATTCATTCCTTCAACAGATGTTTATTGAATGCGTATCCTGGGCCAGATGCCATTCCAGACACATGGAATATATCAGTGAACAAAACACCATCTTTGATGTCAAAGAATTTACATTCAAATTGAACAAGACAAGTAACAGATAATGGATTGATAAAATTGGTAAAAGTGTTCAGAATAAGTATCATTGAGACTTTGATATTTGAGCAAAAACTTTAGGGAACAATGTGTGCTGTGGCTATTCTAGGAATGAGTGTTCTAAGAAAAGAGAATTGCTAACTGCTTGTGCAAATGTCCTGATGTAGTAGTATGTGGCCAGAGCAGATCACATGGGGACTTTTAGGACTGTAAGTGCATTGTTTTTTGTTCTGAGTGAGATAACAATCTGTTGCTGGTTTTAAATACTAAAGTAATACGGTCTACCTTACATTTAAAGGAGGCACACTGGTTGCTGTGTTGAGACTAGGCTGAAGTAGAATCAGGAAAACTAGTTAGAAAAGAACTTAAGTACATGAAGGTTCATTAAATGCTCAGCCTACTCAATAATTTAGAAGAAAAGACACAACTCAATCCATGACTATTAGCCTTATGAAATAAAATATAAGTATCAGAGCAGATATAAGGAAAACTTTGACCAAAAAGAAAACACAAAAAAACAAGAAACAGAAAATTTGCTTTTTTGGAAAAAACATGATATGATCATAAAAACAGACACTTACACCAATGATACACAAGAGAAAACCCCAAAATAAATCCACACTCTTACAGCCAATCATTTTTGACCAAGATGTGAAGAACATACACTAGGGAAAGGACAATCTTTTCATGTATGATGACAAGAAACTGGATATCCATATTCAGAAAAATAAAAATAGATTCCCATATTTTTCAATGTATAAAAGTCCACTCAAAATGGATTAAAAGCTTAAACATAAGACATAAAACTGTAAAACTACTAGTAGAAAATATTGGGAAAAGACTTCAGGACATTAGTGTGGGCAAAGATTTTGTAAGACTCCAAAGAAATAGAAATTTTCCAATGAAAGCAAAAATAGGCAAATGGGATTACATTAGGTAGAAAGGCTTTTACACAGCAAATGAAACAATTGACAAAGTGAAGAGACAACCTATAGAATAAGAGAAAATATTTGCAAATATCCAATCAAGAAGAGATTAATAACCAGAATATATAAGGAACTCAACAGATAAAAACCAAATAATCCAATTTAAAAATGGGCCAAGGATCTGAATAGACAATTCTCAAAAGAAGATATACAAAGAGCCAATAGACATATGAAAAAATGCTTGACATCACTAATCATCAAGGCAATGAAAATCAAAATCACAATGAAATATTATCTCATCCCAACTGGAATTGCTATTATCAAAAACCAAACAAACAAAAAATAACAAATGCTGATAAGGATATGGAGACGAAGGAACATTTATACATTCTTGGGGGAAATGTAAAGTAGTACAGCCATTATGGAAAACAGTATAGAGGTTCCTCAAAAAACTAAAAATAGAACTATAACATGATTCAGGAATCCCACTGCTAGGTATATACCCAAAAGAAAGAAAATCAATATATCGAAGAGGTATCTGCATGCCTGTCTTTATCACAGCACTATTCACAGTAGCCAAGATATGGAATCAACCAAAATGTTTATCAACAGATGAGTGGATAAAGCAAATATGGTATATATATAGACACAATCGAATATTATTTAGCCATAAAAAAGAACAAAATCCTGTCATTTGCAGAAACATAGATGAAACTGAAGGTTATTATGTAAAGTGGAATAAGCCAGGCAAAGAAGAAATATCACATATTCTCATTCATATGTGGTAGCTAAAAAAATGGATCTCATGGAGGTAGAGAGTAGAATGGTGCTTACCAGAGGCTGAGAAGGGAAGAAAGATGGGGATAATAATAAGATGGTTAATGGATACAAAAATACAGATAGAGGAAATAAATAAGTCATAGTATTCAACAGTACGGTAGGGAATTTATAGTTAAAAATAATTTATTGTATATTTCAAAACAGCTAGATAAGAAGAATTGTAATGGTCCCAATACAAAAAAAAATGGAGTTGATGGATATTCCAATTATGCTGACTTATCATTACACATTATATATATATGAATCCAAATATCACATATATCCCAAAAACATGTACAACTAGGTTATATCAATAGTGTATGCATGTATATATATATATATATATATAATATATATGCACACACACACAAACAAAAAAGAATTAAAAATGAATGCCAAAAATTGCCCTGAATCTGATTTCTTGGTAGCAATATACATATTTAACATGCAAATAGTACAATCAAGTATGAAGCAAAACAGTATCTGATTATGTCAAGCATTCTCAAAACAGAGAACTGGCTTTGACTGGTCTTCTAAAAAGCGAAAAATATGTTAATAAATTTGGATGATAATTACAATTATTGAATAAAAATTACATTTTAATTTAAGGCTGTATTGTTCCACTTTGAATGCTCTATAACATACTCCTGTTAATGTCTATTTAATTATGTCACCTTTAGAAAAAGTTTTAAAAACAGAAAACTTCTAAAGAAATACGTTAATATAGCTAATACAAACATTTTATGTAACACAATTTAGTATAGTATCACATACTAATTAATGTCCAATACAATACAGTTTATCTAGATAACTTTCTTAGAATAAATGCTGAAAGTTTTATTTAACTGAATTTTTCTCCTATGCAGATAGCATTATTTTAAAATCACAAACTAAGGGTGTCAATAAACAATTGTTTTGCTTAACTTACTTATTCTTGAACCAAGTTATTTTTGGTAGATGCTCTAAATTTCAATTTACAGCATTACCTTATCCAGTTACCTGTATATACATCTTCAATTAGTTTTAACTAGAAATTGCATTATGAAAAACTGTAGTGTAAGGTATTTATTGATACTTTGATAGCTAAGACAGGTATTTACTCATGGTTGATTTAGCTTTTTATTTATTTACACTAATATTATTACAGCAGCCATCTTCTCAATTATGCATTTGTCTATGTGGATGAGTTGAGTTAAAACTACCATGTGATGAGAATTTCTGGTTTTGCATGCTCAGTTTACTCCTAAGAAAAGATGGGTTGGATTTTTAATTAGGTTTGCATCCTAAGAGGCAATATAACAGAGGAAACTCCATCTGCTGGTGGCTGGTAGACATAGATTAAAATTAAACCTCCACTACTGTGTCTTTGTGGAAATTACTTAACCTCTCAAAGTTTCAGGGAATTTATCTGTACAGTGGGAAAAGTAATCAAACCTACCTCAAAGGTCCTCTGTGATAGGTTAAGGAGACTACACCCATTAAATGCACAAAAATCTAACCAATATGAAGCGTGTCATAAATGTTGGCTATTTGCTGTGATGGTTACAAGAACTCTTCAGATTTCATGATTATAAACCCTACTTAGGCTTTTGCTGAGGTAAATGGCTTATATTTATCTAGCATCATAGAGAGTTCCACCCCAAGTGCTTATCAATATTTTTACAAAAGCTTAGCTAAATGAATCAATAGGCAATGCAGCTGGCTGGAGGGATAAAAATACAGGAATACAGTTCCTACTGTTCTGAACGTCTTTCCTCCATTAATACAGACCCACAGGGACTCTACCCAGACCATATCCTAAGTAGTGCTCTAGATGCCTTGGAGCATTTTGTTCATTACATTACATGGTAACCTCTCTGTGGTATCCCACAAGATAAAAACATTTTCCTCTAATCTGGAATTAGACTTTGAAAGACTTCTTTTGTCCCAGAAGAGATATGGTTTTGTTAATTTTGTAACTGAGTCTGTTCTTTTTGTTTAGCTTGTTTGCTTCTTTCACTTTGGCCCTAACAAGGTGACAGTCAATTTTCTGACTACTCTACATGGACTATACAGGCCTTTGCAGCATCTCTGTAATTACTTACTCTTACTCTGATCCTTTCTTTAATTTCTTTCTCATCTGATTGCTTTATTTTTCCAAACTCATTTTTAATGTATTTTACCTTTTTCTTTCTGTGTGAATCATTGTAAACTACTTATATTTCTCTTTGGAATAAGGTAGAAAATTAAAACAAAATTAAATTTAGCCTTTAATATTTATTAGACATATATGGAAGCATCTAAAATACAATTTATGACTTTCTGATGCAAACGGAATTCTCTTGCATAAACATTTTGTGGAGTTTATGTCTCACATTAAAAAGTAGCAGTACAGACTGCAGTAAATTGTGAATAAATTGAAGTGTAGAAAAGAATAATAAATAGGATTAAGAGAACAGAGGAATTCACTCTTGATGATTAAAGTGGCCTCTAAAGGAAGTGATATATCTACCTTGTAGCATGAAATGAGGTGAATTGTAAAAATAATAAGCTGGAGGAGCCAAGGTGGCTGAAGAGGAACAGCTCCGGTCTGCAGCTCCCAGCGTGAGCGACGCAGAAGATGGGTGATTTCTGCATTTCCAACTGAGGTACAAGGTTCATCTCACTGGGGAGTGCCAGACAGTAGGTGCAGGACAGTGAGTGCAGTGCACCGTGAGCAAACTGAAGCAGGGTGAGGCATCGCCTCACCTGGGAAGCACAAGGTGTCAAGGAATTCCCTTTCCTAGTCAAAGAAAGCGGTGGCAGATGGCACCTGGAAAATCGGGTCACTCCCACCCCAATACTGCGCTTTTCCAATGGGCTTAAAAAATGGCACACCAGGAGATTATATCCCGCACCTGGCTTGGAGGGTCCTACACCCATGGAGTCTCGCTCATTGCTAGCACAGCAGTCCAAGATCAAACTGCAAGGTGGCAGCCAGGCTGGGGGAGGGGCACCCACCACTGCCGAGTTAGTTGTTTGATTAGGTAAACAAAGCTGCCAGGAAGCTCGAACTGGGTGGAGCCCACCACAGCTAAAGGAGGCTTGCCTGCCTCTGCAGGCTCCACCTCTGGGGGCAGGGCACAGACAAACAAAAAGACAGCAGTAACCACTGCAGACTTAAATGTCCCTGTCTGACAGCTTTGAAGAGAGTAGTGGTTCTCACAGCACACAGCTTGAGATCTGAGAACGGGCAGACTGCCTCCTCAAGTGGGTCCTTCACCCCCAAGTAGCCTAACTGGGAGGCACCCCCCAGTAGTGGTGGACTGACACCTCACACTGCCGGGTACTCCTCTGAGACAAAACTTCCAGAGGAACGATCAGGCAGCAGCATTTGCGGTTCACCAATATACGCTGTTCTGCAGCCACTGCTGCTGATACCCAGGCAAATGGTCTAGAGTGGACCTCTAGCAAACTCCAACAGACCTGCAGCTGAGGGTCCTGTCTGTTAGAAGGAAAACTAACAAACAGAAAGGACATCCACACCAAAAACCCATCTGTACATCAACATCATCAAAGACCAAAGGTAGATAAAACCACAAAGACGGGAAAAAAACAGAGCAGAAAAACTGGAAACTCTAAAAATCAGAGCACCTCTCCTCCTCCAAAGGAACACAGCTCCTCACCAGCAACGGAACAAAGCTGGACAGAGAGAGACTTTGACGAGTTGAGAGAAGAAGGCTTCAGACGATCAAACTACTCCGGGCTACAGGAGGAAATTCGAACCAATGGCAAAGAAGTTAAAACCTTTGAAAAAAAATTAGACGAATGGATAACTAGAATAACCAATGCAGAGATGTCCTTAAAGGACCTGATGAAGCTGAAAACCAAGGCACGAGAGCTACGTGATGAATGCAGAAGCCTCAGGAGCCGATGCGATCAACTGTAAGAAAGGGTGTCAGTGATGGAAGGTAAAATGAATGAAATGAAGCGAGAAGAGAAGTTTAGAGAAAAAGGAATAAAAAGAAATGAACAAAGCCTCCAAGAAATATGGGACTATGTGAAGAGACCAAATCTACGTCTGATTGGTGTATCTGAAAGTGACGGGGAGAATGAAACCAAGTTGGAAAACACTCTGCAGGATATTATCCAGGAGAACTTCCTGAATCTAGCAAGGCAGGCCAACATTCACATTCAGGAAATAGAGAGAACGCCACAAAGATACTCCTCAAGAACAGCAACTCCAAGACACATAATTGTCAGATTCACCAAAGTTGTAATGAAGGAAAAAATGTTAAGGGCAGCCAGAGACAAAGGTCTGGTTACCCACAAAGGGAAGCCCATCACACTAACAGCTGATCTCTCAGCAGAAACTCTACAAGCCAGAAGAGAGTGGGGGCCAATATCCAACATTCTTAAAGAAAAGAATTTTCAACCCAGAATTTCATGTGCTGCCAAACTAAGCTTCATAAGTGAAGGAGAAATAAAATCCTATACAGACAAGCAAATGCTGAGAGATTTTGTCACCACCAGGCCTGCCCTAAAAGAGCTCCTGAAGGAATCACTAAAAATGGAAAGGAACAACTGGTACCAGCCACTGCAAAAACATGCCAAATTGTAAAGACCATCGAGGCTAGGAAGAAACTGCATCAACTAACGGGCAAAATAACCAGCTAACATCATAATGACAGGATCAAATTCACACATAACAATATTAACTTTAAATGTAAATGGGCTAAATGCTCCAATTAAAAGACACAGACTGGCAAATTGGATAAGGAGTCAAGACCCATCAGTGTGCTGTATTCAGGAAACCCATCTCACATGCAGAGACACACATAGGCTCAAAATAAAGGAATGGAGGAAGATCTATCAAGCAAATGGAAAATAAAAAAAGGCACCAGTTGCAATCCTAGTCTTTACTAAGCAGAGTTTAAACCAACAAAGATCAAAGAGACAAAGAAGGCCATTACATAATGGTAAAGGGATCAATTCAACAAGAAGAGCTAACTATCCTAAATATATATGCACGCAATTCAGGAGCACCTAGATTCATAAAGCAAGTCCTTAGTGACCTATAAAGAGACTTAGACTCCCACACAATAATGATAGGAGACTTTAACACCCCACTGTCAACAGACAGAAAGTTAACAAGGATACACAGGAATTGAACTCAGCTCTGCGCCAAGCAGACCTAATAGACATCTACAGCACTCTCCACCCCAGATCAACAGAATATACATTCTTTTCATCACCACACCACACCTACTCCAAAATTGACCACATAGTTGGAAGTAAAGCACTCCTCAGCAAATATAAAAGAACAGAAATTATAACAAACTGTCTCTCAGACCACAGTGCAAACAAACTAGAACTCAGGATTAAGAAACTCACTTAAAACTGCTCAACTACATGGAAACTGAACAACCTGCTCCTGAATGACTACTGGGTAAATAATGAAATGAAGGCAGAAATAAAGATGTTCTTTGAAACCAACGAGAATAAAGACACAACATACCAGAATTTCTGGGACACATTCAAAGCAGTGTGTAAAGGGAAATTTATAGCATTAAATGCCCACAAGAGAAACAGGAAAGATCTAAAATTGACACCCTAACGTCACAATTAGAAGAACCAGAAAAGCAAGAGCAAACACATTCAAAAGCTAGCAGAAGGCAAGACATAACTAAGATCAGAGCAGAACTGAAGGAAGTAGAGACACAAAAAAACCCTTCAAAAAATTAATGAATCCAGCTAGCTTTTTGAAAAGATCAACAAAATCGATAGACCGCTAGCAAGAGTAATAAAGAAGAAAAGAGAGAAGAATCAAATAGATGCAATAAAAAATGATAAAGGGGATATCACCACTGATCCCACAGAAATACAAACTACCATCAAAGAATACTGTAAACACCTCTAAGCAAATAAACTAGAAAATCTAGAAGAAATGGATAAATTCCTTGACACATACATCCTCCCAAGACTAAACCAGGAAGAAGCTGAATCTCTGAACAGACCAATAACAGGTTCTGAAATTGAGGCAATAATCAATAACTTACTAACCAAAAAAAGTCCAGGACCAGATGGATTCACAGCCAAATTCTACCAGAGGTACAAAAAGGAGCTGGTACCATTCCTTCTGAAACTATTCCAATCAATAGAAAAAGAGGGAATCCTCCCTAACTCATTTTATGAGGCCAGCATCATCCTGATACCAAAGCCTGGCAGAGACACAACCAAAAAAGAGAATTTTAGACCAATAACCTTGATGAACATTGTTGCAAAAATCCTCAATACTGGCAAACCGAATCCAGCAGCACATCAAAAATCTTATCCACCATGATCAAGCAGGCTTCATCCCTGGGATGCAAGGCGGGTTCAACATAGGCAAATCAATAAATGTAATCCAGCATACAAACAGAACCAAAGACAAAAACCACATGATTATCTCAATAGATGCAGAAAGCCCTTAGACAAAATTCAGCAACCCTTCACGCTAAAAACTCTCCATAAATTAGGTAAATCTGGCCAGGGCAATCAGGCAGGAGAAGGAAATAAAGGGTATTCAGTTAGGAAAAGAGGAAGTCAAATTGTCCCTGTTTGCAGATGACGTGATTGTATATCTAGAAAACCCCATTGTCTCAGCCCAAAATCTCCTTAAGCGGATAAACAACTTCAGCATAGTCTCAGGATACAAAATCAATGTACAAAAATCACAAGCATTCTTATACACCAATAACAGACAAACAGAGAGCCAAATCATGAGTGAATTCCCATTCACAATTGCTTCAAAGAGAATAAAATACCTAGGAATCCAACTAACAAGGGACATGAAGGACATCTTCAAGGAGAACTACAAACCACTGTTCAATGAAATAAAAGAGGATACAAACAAATGGAAGAACATTCCATACTCATGGGTAGGAAGAATCAATATCATGAAAATGGCCATACTGCCCAAGGTAATTTATAGATTCAATGCCATCCCCATCAAGCTACCAATGACTTTCTTCACAGAATTGGAAAAAACTACTTTAAAGTTCATTTGGAACCAAAAAAGAGCCCGCATCACCAAGTCAATCCTAAGCCAAAAGAACAAAGCTGGAGGCAACACGCTACCTGACTTCAAACTATACTACAAGGCTATAGTAACCAAAACAGCATGGTACTGGTACCACAACAGAGATATAGAGCAATGGAAGAGAACAGAGCCCTCAGAAATAATGCTGCATATCTACAACTATCTGATCTTTGACAAACCTGACAAAAACAAGCAATGGGGAAAGTATTCCCTATTTAATAAATGGTGCTGGGAAAACTGGCTAGCCATATGTAGAAAGCTGAAACTGGATCCCTTTCTGACACCTTAAACAAAAATTAACTCAAGATGGATTAAAGACTTACATGTTAGTCCTAAAACCATAAAAACCCTAGAAGAAAACCTAGGCAATACCATTCAGGACATAGGCATGGGCAAGGACTTCACGTCTAAAACACCAAAAGCAATGGCAACAAAAGCCAAAATTGACAAATGGGATCTCATTAAACTAAAGAGCTTCTGCATAGCAAAAGAAACTACCATCAGAGTGAACAGGCAACCTACAGAATGGGAGAAAATTTTTGCAACCTACTCATCTGACAAAGGGCTAATATCCAGAATCTACAATGAACTCAAACAAATTTACAAGAAAAAAACAAACAACCCCATCAAAAAGTGGGCAAAGTATATGAACAGACACTTCTCAAAAGAAGACATTTATGCAGCCAAATAACACATGAAAAAATGCTCATCATCACTGGCCATCAGAGAAATGCAAATCAAAACCACAATGAGATACCATTTCACACCAGTTAGAATGGCCATCATTAAAAAGTCAGGAAACAACAGGTGCTGGAGAGGATGTGGAGATATAGGAAGACTTTTACACTGTTGGTGGGACTGTAAACTAGTTCACCCATTGTGGAAGTCAGTGTGGCGATTCCTCAGGGATCTAGAACTAGAAATACCATTTGACCCAGCCATCCCATTACTGCGTATATACCCAAAGGATTATAAATCATGCTGCTATAAAGACACATGCACACGTACGTTTATAGTGGCACTATTCACAATAGCGAAGACTTGGAACCAACCTAAATGTCCACCAAAGATAGACTGGATTAAGAAAATGTGGCACATATACACCATGGAATACTATGCAGCCATAGAAAATGATGAGTTCATGTCCTTTGTAGGGACATGGATGAAACTGGAAACCATTATTCTCAGCAAACTATTGCAAGGACAAAAAACCAAATACTGCATGTTCTCACTCATAGATGGGAATTGAACAATGAGAACACGTGGACACAAGAAGGGGAACATCACACAACGGGGACTGTTGTGGGGTGGGGGGAGGGGGGAGGGATAGCATTAGGAGATATACCTAATGCTAAATGACAAGTTATTGGGTGCAGCACACCAACATGGCACATGTATACATATGTAACAAACCTGCACGTTGTGCACATGTACCCTAAACCTTAAAGTATAAGAATAATAAAATAAAAAATAAATACAAAATAATAAGCTGTTCAATTTGACAAAACTTCCAGGTTATAAAACAAAAAAAAAAGAAGAGGAAGAGAGGAAATAATTTTAAAGGAAATAAATGTCCACTATGTATTTGAGAGATCTCCATAAAGCAACTGTGATTCAAATGTTTTTATAAAATAATATATAATGATGTCCTTATTTTTACACTACAAATTGTTTCTAGTTATTTTCTACTTGGTAAAAGCAAAAGATCTTAAAAATAAACTGAACTGAATGATATCTGACAGGAGAAAAACATATTATAATACAACTTAAGATTAATCACTCAATCTTTCTTTGCTTTTCTTCCCAATTTCTAGATCTTAAAATGAAAACATAAATAAAGTTGGCTGGAAATGTTTTTTTCTTAGTGTTTTATAAGTGAATTTCACTTTTGAATATGAATAACCCCTTACCTTCAAATCTCAGAAAAACTATACCTGTATCAATTATTTTTTCTCCATCATAAATTGATAAGAATATTTCAAACACTTTAAAATTTTGAAGCACAATTCAAAGATTCAGTTAATATACTGGTACCTTCATTACAATGATTCATTGTGCATTAATTAATTTTATTTCTTTAATATGTCTTTGGATCATTCTATTTTCTTAAACAAAATAGTTGCCCCCAAATTTTCTCTTTGTATTATTTTCATAGTGCAAATAAAGGCAACGTAAACATGTTTATATTTGATTTAAAACTAAACATATAGTGTTTTTAATTGATCTTCCAATAAAATAGATTTTTAATCTGGGAAGATCCCATTTATCTCTTTTTGAAAACAACAATAGCTCAAAGATTTTAAACTTTTTTCAACTAAAAGTAAAATGAAAATGTCCTCAATGTTCATTTATTTGTTTGTTTTGGCTTTCCATTGTCTCCAAAAGTTTGAATACTAAAAAAGTAAAAAAGATAAAAAGTAGAAAGAATATTGATTCCAACAAAATTTGCCACCTAAATGTAGCAGCCCTGCGTCATTCTTTAGTGTTTTCAATCTTTTTTTTTTTTCCTATGTTGCTGAGAAGGCATGGAGAAAGGGCACAAATATGATTTCCTTTTTTTATATTACATCTCTCAGATGGCAAATATTAACTAAGTTCATTTATTTTATACATGTATATATTTTTTTCCAAACAGAAGCTGTTATAATAGACTATAAGCATTCAGAAATGTGTTAATGAGCGAATGAATGATGAGTATTATTACCATTAAAATAAGAAACACATCTATCTGAAGCAAACATGTCAGCATACAGGACTCTTTACAGAATCAATATGAAACGGAATCTTAAGAAAATAAGTAAAACCTACTTGATAAGTAATTTGCTTTTGGTTAACTTTGCTTATAGAAAAATATGTACAAATTGGCCAGGCACGGTGGCTCACGCCTGTAATCCCAGCACTTTGGGAGGCTGAAGTGGGCGGGTCACAAGGTCAGGGTATTGAGACCATCCTGGCTAACACGGCAAAACCCCGTCTCTACTAAAAATACAAAAAATTAGCCGGGTGTGGTGGCAGGTGCCTGTAGTCCCAACTACTCAGGAGGCTGAGGCAGGAGAATGACGTGAACCCGAGGGGCAGAGCTTGCAGTGAGCCGAGATTGCGCCACTGCACTCCAGCCTGGGTGACAGAGCAAGACTCCGTCTCACAAAAAGAAAAAAAAAAGGAAAATATGTACAAATTTGGAAAATCCAAGTCATACAAAATAAAAAAAAAGCTTACCTTAATATATGTGAAATATATTATCAGAGACAAAACACTAATTATTGTGAATTTGAGCCATTTGACAGATGATTAATCCTTAAACAGTTTACTCATATTGGGCTAAGATAACATTCCTTCAAATAATAACTAAGAATCCATGTAAAATAAAACCTTTTAACTCTCAAAACAGGACAGCACTGAAAATCATGGAGCACCCTTGTTTATAATCATCTTTGTTCCATGTGATTAATTCAATACTAAAGTTTTGGAAACAATTAAAAATCCTGCCATATTTAACTAAAAACAGAATTTTAAAGCTGTGCTTTTTCTACATTTCAAAGAATTAAGGATTAAAGATGGTACTGCAATGTGCACAAGGATTATTATAAAATAGTAGCTTTTAATTGTATAATTGCATACTGGGGTATCTTCAATTCTGTGAAGAACTATGATTTCTTTAATTATAATTAACCTAATGTGTTAAAGACAAGTCATTCTTCTTGTAAACACAGGTTACTTCTCTACTAAATAACGCTCCAAATGAATATTTCAAAAAGTAGCAAATAAATTTTCTTTCTGTGAAAACAACGAAATTCCAAGGCTTTGAATAAAGCTTAGTCACACTTAACTTTTTTTTAAAGAATAGTAAATTATACCTTGAATAATAAATGGTAGGATTTATTATCATATTTGTGGTATTTTATTTTTATGATTGCTTTCAGTTTATAGCTGTTACATTCCTATTACAGAAACATTATTTTCAAAAATTGTACTATTGAAATGGGTATGCTGCATTATCTGATAAAAATTAAATCATTCATGGCAATTCTCTGTTGATAACATCTTCAACTCCAACTATATCTTTATGGTAAGTATGCTGAGAGAAAATTGGTATGTAATAGACAATACAGCAATTTAATTGTAGAATATGGCAGCTAGAGAGAAGACTACATATCAACAGGAACTCTTAAGGTATCTAGTGGCTACCATATTGAACAGATGGGTCTAAGGACTTTCCATCTCACACAGAATAAAACTTGAAATCATCCACGTGATCTATCAGGTCCTAGAACTGATTTTCTACCAGGATATCTATATTTTAATATGCCAAGCATGGTTCTTTCTCTGGGTTTTCATAACTGCAGTTCTCTCTCAGGAATTGTGCCTCTTCCTCTCTCATAGTCACACGACTTTTTCCATCACTTAATGTAGATCTCTTCTCAGATTTCAACTTATCAGAAAGGCTTTCTTTAACCATCCTATTTAAAAACAGTACCTCTCTTCCAAAATTTTCTATTTGATACTTGTATTTAGCTGTCTTTATTACAGTTATCACTACATAACTTAATATTACATATTAATTTATTAATATTGCTATTTTATATGCCATTTTTATGCAATAGAATAGAAGCTCCATGGCAACAGGGACTTCACATTGTTCACTGATAATCTCCAGTGCTTACAATCTGTAACTATTTTTTAACTAATAAATCCCCAGCTCTAAGATACAAATGCAAAAACTCAAAGAGTTTGATATACTGGCCCAAGACTTCCTAGCTAGTCTTTGGTGGTCTGGGAAATGAGCCTAGGTTATCTGAAACAAAAAGGAGCTCAACCTTTCCCCTTAAAACCAAGTTTTCATTACATTGATATAAGAAAATGTGCTAGCAGTTATCGTTTCTCATAGATATGCTTCCTGAGAGACCTTCTAATTCTCCTCCTAGAAATATATATATATATATATTTACACACACACATATATACGTATATACTATATATACTATACAAATAAATTCTATATATGTAATACATATCCTGGCTACATTTCTAATGTAGGTTTTGTAACCTTAATTCTAGGAACTATACATTGATTACACAGCACATTTCAGGTGCTACATAAATATTTCATAAAGTTGAGGCTCTTCCTCATCAAGTCAATAACTACTTCAGTAAAGTTCTACCATAATTGAATTTTCATATTTTATTCAGAAGGTAAGAGATGGGTTTGAGCAACTCTGAGAAATAAGTTGTCAGTTCCGATTCATATAGAAATACTGTAACTCAATGTTTCTAAACTAGAGTTTATAATTCTCAAAATATCTCTTTTATAGATTCTAAAGGATTTAAATTTTAGAACCACAAATTCCTCTCATTTGAGTTTCATGGTGAACTGGGAGTAGAAAGAAGTTATAAAATGCAAACATTTCATAGTTTCTTCTTTAGACAATTATTTGCCAATTATTTGTCCGTTGTAGTTACGTGTCCCTACTGTTATTCTTAAATCTGTTTCTCCTATGCCTTAATTTTTAAAAAAAGTAATTTAAAAAACCACAAAGCTTACAAGGAGGTGAATTCTAAGATCAACTGAAAATACATCAGAGCACAGATATTCAAGGGTATCTGTAGTGGATGCAGATCCTCACTGGAATTTGTTGCATACATTAATCTAATTGAAAAGGAATATGTTTCCTTACTTAGGGGAATTGGTCTATTTTATAAGCTTAAAACCTAAAAAGTAGTAAAAAATTTTCAGTATAGTCATTTCAGCCGATTCAGTGAGGTGAGGAGTAATCATCATTATTATAGCAGCTAAGATTTACTACAAGCATTCAATTTTCCAGGTACTGTCTTAGCTATCAAAGTATACTGATCTTTGTAAAATCTGCTCCATTGTAAAATGGATATGTTAGGTCATTATTTTTCCTTTCATCAAGTGTCCTCATTTGTACTGATTACATACTTACCAAGGAAACTTTATACTATTGCCTAAAATATTGGTCTGCCAAAAAAAAAAAAAAAAAAAGACGATCACATGACATTCCATTTTTCCACTTCATCGGATAGGGATGTCTCAAGGGAAATATAGAAATGGCTTTGATGATAACATAACTTGCCACCTAAGAATGTCACAGGGAATTAATGTGTTTATTGGTCTCGTCACTAGAACAATAAATTCTTCTATTTAATTAACTATTTGGCACCCCGATGGCTACCTGAGTTATGTGTGTATTTTCATCACTCACCCCAGACACGGACAGGGGGAGTGCTGGGGCTTCACAGTGCTGACTCAGGTCTTACAGTTCTTATCACTACCACTTCCATCTAAAATGTAGTTTTCAAAAAGAGATCAGAAATATTTCTGCTTAAGAAAACTCTAAATTTACATAGGTTTTAAAAAAATCTACAAAATGAAATCAGACATGGAAGGGACAATTTCTTAAACAACTAGTATTGAAAAAATTGAATATCCATATGTAAAAAAATAAGGTTGGACCCTTGTCTTACACCATATAAAAAAATTAACTCAAAATGGATTAAAGATCTAAATATAAGACCTCCAAACCATAAAATGCCTAGAATAAAACATATGAGGGGTGTTTTGTAACAGTGGATTTGACAATGATTTATTGAATCTGACACCAATAGCACAGGCAACAAAAGCAAAAATAGACAGATGGACTACCTTTGACTTTAAAACATTTTGCCCAATTAGTGACACAATCATCAGGGTGAAAAAGGCAACCCATGGAATAGGAGAAAATATTTGCAAATCTTACATCTGATAAGGGATTAGTATCATAATATCTAAACAACTCCTACAACTAAACAACTAAAATAAATCAACTCAATTAAAAATGTGTAAGGGACTTGAATAGACATGTTTTAAAAGATGATATACAACGGCCAATAGCACCTGAAAAGATGCTCATCATCAATAACCATCAGAGAAATGCAAATCAAATGACAATGATATATCATCTCACACATTAGTATGGCTACTATGTATAAAAAAAGAAAAAGGACCAGAAAATAAAAAGTGTTGATAGGAGGTTGAGAAGTTGGAAAGCTTACGCACTGGTGGTAAAATTGTAAAATGGTGCAACTGTTATAGAAAACAATTTTCTTTAAATTAGAACTACCATATGATTTAGCAATCCCACTTCTGAGAATGCACTCAAAAGAATGAAAGCAGGATATAAAAGATATATTTTAATATTTATGTTCATAGCAGTATTATTCACAATATCCAAGAGGGGGAAACAACCCAAATTCTACTGAGAGGTGAACAGATAAACAGAATGTGGTATGTATTGAGTACTATTCAGCTCTATAAAGGAAAGAAATTATATCACATGCTATGCTGTAATATGGATGAATCATGGGAATAACATGCTAAATGAAATAATCCAATCACAAAATGAGAAATACTGCAAACTGCCACTTTTATGATGTATTTAAAGTAGTAAAATTTATACATGTAGGAAGACAAAAGAGTGTTACCCAGAGTCTAGGGGTAAGGCTGGAATGGAAACTTGTTTAATGGGTACCGAATTTCAGTTGTGCAAAATGAAGAAGTTCTGAAAATCTATTTTGAAACAATGTCAATATACTTAAAACTACCGAACTGTACACTTAAAAATGTTTAAGATGGTAACGTTTATACTGTGTTTTTTAATCACAACAAAAGGAATGGGGCATGTATGTGCTGCCTAATAAACTGGCAAATTTATATTTAATTCTTTCAAAATCAACATGAGATAGAGAGAGGTCTTTATTCCAATTTGCATGAAGAGTAAAAGTGGCTCTAGGTGTTAAGTATCTTGTCCAGAGGTTACAGAGCTGTAATAGGATCTAAATCTCTGTGTCTGAATCCATAATCTGCATTCCATTACCAAACTATGCTTAATAAATAAAATGTACAAAACTCCTAGCCACTCTCTACCTAAGTCTACTGACTTTGAGCTGCTAGCTCCATTTATATGGAATATTTACTATTCACCGAATAGTCATACTTTCTATTGTCCTAATACATTATATAATTTAGTTTTCAAAATAATTCTATATGTTTTATCAGCTCTTAACAAATGGTGAAACTGAGGTTGAAAAGATTAAATTATTTGCCCAATTTCACGTTTTAAATCCAATGTTTTATGAAGTCAGAGCTTCCTTCACAATGATACAGTTCTCTCAAGACCTGAAAGTTACATGATTTTTCCTATTCATATCATCCTATCTACTTAAGAAGCATTAAAATCATATAAATTCCTGCAAAACTATACTTTTGCTATTTTCTTTTTCAGTTTGATAAATTTTGTCTCAAAATAAAGAAAATGGCATCATGATTTGCTTGTAAAACGTCCTTTCAATAAAATGTATCAAGTGTCTACTATATAACTGGAGTTATAGAAATAAAACACAAGTCTCATACATTCATAGAGATAATATTCTAGTGGAAATTGACATATAATAATAACATTAGATAATGCTTTGTAGAAAAATAAACTAGAATAAAGGATTAAAAGTTGAAGGGGGGTATCATTTCTTACATAATAGATAACAGAATCAGAGGAAGCCTGTCTCAACAGGCTTTTATTAAAGCAGCTAAAAGTTAGGTAAAGTACAACCAGCTATTATTTTGAAAAGGCTCAGTGTATATACACTACTTCTGCAGAAATAAACAAGACATTGTACAACTGATGTTCCATGCGTAAATGTTGATAACCATCACCCTCATAAAACAATTTACATGACACCAAAAGGTTAAATTTGTGAATTATCCTGAAATAATTGTTATGAATCATATATGCTTTTCTTATGGGAAAATCACTTATGCTTTAATCCGTGCCTATTGTATGTTATTTGACATATAATTACTAAAAGTTTAGTTATCTTTTTTTTTTTTTTTTTGAGACAGAGTGTCACTCTGTCGCCCAGGCTGGAGTGCAGTGGTGCGATCTCGGCTCACTGCAAGTTCCTCCTGCCGGGTTCACATCGTTCTCCTGCCTCAGCCTCCGGAGTATCTGGGACTACAGACGCCCGCCACCTCGCCCGGCTAATTTTTTGTATTTTTAGTAGAGACGGGGTTTCATCGTGTTAGCTGGGATGGTCTTGATTTCCTGACCTCGTGATCCGCCCACCTCGGACTCCCAAAGTGCTGGGATTACAGGCGTGAGCCACCGCGCCTGGCCTAATTATCTGACTCTTTAAAGCTTCTTCTGGCAAGCTGAAGTGATATTTTGCTAAAGAGGCAAATTGACAGTGACGATAATTGACCTCTGTCAAACTGAAATCAACAGAAGACACAGAAGAACAACCTAATGCAGGCAGGGCTTAAAACCTAGACGACGGGTTGATAGGTGCAGCAAACCACCATAGCACATGTATACCTATGTAACAAGCATGCATGTTCTGCACATGTATCCCGGAACTTAAAAGTGGAAAAAAAAAAAAGGTGAGATACATATATATGTATGTGTGTATGTGTGTATACACACATATATGTGTGTGTGTGTGTGTGTGTGTATGTAATGAAATAGTATTCAGCCATAAAAAGGAACAAAATAATGGCATTTGCAGCAGACTGGATGGAATTGGAGATCATTATTCTAAGTGAAGTAACTCAGGAATGAAAAAACAAACATCATATGTTTTCACTCATAAGTGGAAACTAAACTGTGAGGACTCAAATGCGCAAGAATGATACAATGGAGTTTGGGGACTCAGGGGAAAGGGTGCGATGGAGGTGAGGGATTAAAAACTATTAATTAGATTAATTAGACTGCTTGTGTGCACCAAAATCTCAGAATTCACCATTAAAGAATTATTCATGTAACCAAAAAAAAAGAAAAAAAGTTTAAAATAATGGCAGCTAAATTAGGGTAATTAAGGGTAAAATAGTAAAGATACTTTAAACATCTTTTATGCTATCAAAATATGAGAACCACAGTTTAATAAATAATCACAACTAGATTGGAGTTAACTATAACATACTCAGCCATGGTGAGTCTACACCGTTAAGGAGGCAGAGGGACATGCCACATATTTTACAATAATTTAAAACATATATATTGCTTAATATTAGTCAACTTGGTTTTAAACGAGTAAGCTCTAGGCATTTAGACACATTGCTTTGAGAAATGACATATTTCCTGGACTGGCCAGACTGCTTTTTGAATAAATTGGAGCCACAAAAATCAAGGTATATATTCAATCTATGAATGTTATGATTTCTCATATGCAGCATTTTGAGGTTTTGATACATCAAAGTATTCTGAATAATAAAATCTCACATCTAATTTTTATCCTTATTTGAAGACACTCTCAAAATCTTCACATATTTCCAATTAGACTTTGAGAAAACAGTAAGCTAAATTATTATTAAAACAAACTATATGTTTAATCTGAATATTATAATGATTAAAATGACCCACTCAGATTAAAATTGTGGTTGTTCAAATACTGCATGTTATTATTTATAAATGAGAGTCAACAATGGGTACACACGGACATAAAGAAAGAAAATAATAGACACTGAGGACTCCAAAAGGAGGGAGGATGGGAGGGGCATGAGGGCTGACAAATTAGCTATCAGCTACAGTGCTCACTATTTGGGTGGCTGGCACACTCGAAGCCTAAACCTCACCATTATGCAATATATCCATGTAACACACCTGCACATGTATCCCCTGAATCTAAAATAAAATTTAAAAAATAAAAAAAGTTAAAAATCATGGTCATATAAAAATAAATATATAAGGAAACAAAATCAATTACTCTGTAAGATCTTCTATCTTTTTTTCCACTAGAGTAGGAGGCACATTGGAAACAATGACTTGCATGTCCAGCTGATTGACCACAGAGACCTGAAAGAAGAAAAAACAGAATTCATTTAATTTTTACTCACTGAAATTTCCATAACCAGAAAACCCCCATATTACCTCTTCCCTACTATGCATAGACACAGTGGTTTCTGATTTTCAAATCCAGGAACAAATGTTTTGTTTTGTTTTTTAATTATACGATCTACACAAGGGGTTGAAGACTAACTGGGGCAGACTGAGCATGAGAAACTATTTGTTGTTTACCTTGAAATTAAGAATCCTGAGTGATTTCAATTGTTTTTGGTTTTGTGTTTGTTTTATTGGTTATTTACTGAGACATGAAGGGTGGCATTTTTTTTTAATTTGATTGTTAAGGAACACCCAAGATAATGAAAAACACGTTTTATATTTTACAAGTCTTGAGAAATCATTTATTCATTACAACTAAGAATCTGAGGTATGACTGGCTAGAATAATTCATTCTATGAGGTCATCACATATAGTTTTCTTGTCTATTTAACCAACTTTAAATTTGTGTAGGTAGGGATACATATTTAGAACTTTACATATAGGTTAAATGAGCTAATTTAATGGCTATTGATAACTATGTATCATTCATTTAAAATCTACTGAATTTCTTCTATGTTCTTGTATTTGAAAAATAGAAGAAAAACAAAAATATTTATTCTGTGCTTACGACATGGCATTTATTCTTTTTCTCAATATTCTACAGGTTTAACTCATTGAAATCTATCAACAGAATCAGGTTGTTATAAATATCATTTCAATTTAAAATAAAGAAACATAAATTGAGGATATATTCAATAACTTAATCCTAATTAAATGCAGTCTGCCTTACACCAGAGCTTGTGCTCTTTACTGTTATCCAATACTGATATAAAAAATCTAAAAAGTCATATATTATCATGCACATATATTTACACAGTATTAAAATAGAAATGCATTTGTACCGGAATCATAAATTGAACACTCTGTGTTAGGCATATTTAGCACCATATCTCAATACAATCTACAGTAGGGAGTAATTTCACATTGCCATACTTTTTTTTATAGGCTCCAGATTATTTACATATAGAGACCCCTATTAGGAGTCACAAACTCAAATGCCTTCAAGAACCAGGCAGGTAACTTAATTGAGAAAAGTAGCCAAAAGTATGAAATGACAGAAGTGTAAGTAACACAAATCCGAGAGCACATAACTCAGCTGAAGAGGTCAGCTACTACTCACCTCTAAGGAATATTGCAATGTGGGGAAAAAAAAATCCAGATTTCCTAGATCTTTCAGTTTTTTAGGAAAAAAAGAAATCCAAAATATTATGTAAAATGTTTGCAACTAGTTAGAAATCTATCAAACCATTGTGTGAGCCTGATCAATCATATCTGAAGACTGTATTAAGACAGGAGTAGGTCTGATTATTACTTCTGAGCAAGCAGTTTATGCTGGCAGTTCTAACCTTGTACCCCTAACCCGTCATAGGTGTCTGGGACCAAATGACTAAATTTCCCTTCAACATGTAAATGAGTCTTGATTGTCTTTTTACAAAACACATCTAACTTCACTAGCAAAACAGATCATTACAGTTTTTGTATCATTTTGTTTTTTTCTTATTGGTCTTGAGTAAAAGAGGATATAGAAGTTGCATAGAAATATTTTTTGTTTTATTGTTTTTGAGTTTTTAGCAGTAAAATTACATGATAAAAATTTCTAGAAGTATATATATGAAACTTGTATAACTGTTCCCTCCCTCCCTCTCCTCCTTCCTTCTTTCTTCCTTCCCTCTCCTCCTTTTTTTTCTTTCTTTTAACATTGGGCCAGAAACAGTTAAAAAAAAAAAGTTTTGATAAAAATCAAACCGCCTGGAACAAGTAGTAACAATAGGGTGTTATCCCAAGGAGAAGTATAATCACTAGGCCTCATTCTCTGTTCCCTGAAGCTCCCATCATCTCCTCCAACTGCTGGACTCAGAAGTACTGGAGTCCTGGCCTCAGGGCAGAGGAGATTTTGCAGTGCGACTAGTACTGAAGCACTTCCTAATTCCACCATCTGTTGGGAGAAAGCTCCTGGACCATGATGTGGGTTATGGATAGGATGAGTGGTAGGGAGCATTAGCAGGATACTGGAAAAGAGAAGAAAATGAGTAGGAGAAATAACTCTTTATTACTAGTTCTTTCAGTGGAGAATTGTTAAGACTGTCTGCCCTGTCAAACTGTCCTCTTCTCACACGTCTGTCTCCTGGTCGGGTAAGCATGTGCTTCAACCCACATTTTCTGGCTGACAGATGACTGTTAGAGATCCCGTACTATTAGTATCCCTCGAATTCTCCACTATCTCTTATTTCCCTACATTCATCCTGCCCAGACCTTCAAAAATAGACCCTTCATTAAACTGTCTTCAAATCATCTGATTCTTGCAATGTAGACTTAAATTAAAAAAAAAAATGTTTCACATGTGCATGAATTTTCTGCCTGGTTCTTACTGATATAGATCCAAAAAACCACACAAGCAGGTGTCAGGCTGTATATACCAGAAATCGGTCACACTTTACAAATATTATATGTGATGCGAACAAAAACAAAGGTAGGAAAGGAACTAAGTAGTAACTAGTGGAGGATAGATTCAGCAGCTACAGAGGAAGACCAAACATAAGCCTTCCTATCTTAGGGTAGAAACAGCATTTAATCAAGGAAATCTCCTGCTCCCAGGATGGGGATCTACATTATATATACCCAACAGGAGTTCAGAATTGGCCTGGACAATTCTGTACGTCTACCATTATTGTCCTCTTCAAATAGGAATTTCTATTGGATATTCTGTATTTTTCCACCATCTATACTGGGTGAATGTGTTTGCTGGATCACTAAAACATCAGGAGTTCCCTCTAGACCTGATAAAAAGAACAGCATGACATCTGAGATTCAGGTGTTAACTTTGATAAGACTGTTCTATTTGTGTGGAAAATAATCAAATAAATATTTGGTAATCAGAAGTATAGACTGGCTAGCTGTTCATCCAGCTTTTTCTGTCTTCCCACTGGGAACACACATCGACTTCTCAGCCTTCTTTGCAGTTTAGTGGAGCCATATTATGGAGTTCTGACCAATGTAAACTTAGTGGAAGGGAAAGAATGAATGTTCTTAAATCTGAAGGATAGTCAGTGCTTTCCCTTCATCAGAAAGATAAGTTACTTATTCAAAATATTTTAAGCCAGGCATGGTGCCTCACACCTGTAATCCCAGCACTTTGGGAGACTGAGGCAGGCTGATCAATTGAGGACAAGAGTTTGAGAGCAGCCTGGCCAACATGGTGAAACCCTGTCTCTACTAAAAATACAAAAAATAGCCAGGCATGGCGGTGCATGCCTGTAATTCCAGCTACTCTGGAGGCTGAGGCACGAGAATTGCTTGAACCCGGAAGGCAGAGGTTGCAGAGAGTCAATATCATGCCACTGCACTCCAGTCTGGGCGAGAGACTGTTTCAAAAAAAAAAAAAAAAAAAAAAAAAGTGAGATTTTGTGCAAAATTCTGACTGAAATAGCGGGAGCTAACATTTAAGGTATCTAGAATATATCTATTTTAAGGTTACATTTTATTAACAAGATTTTATGATGTTAATACATTTTGAAAATATACTTTTATATTTTATTTTAAAGACATAAAAAGAAAAAACATTTAATTCTGATAAATTAACAGAAGTCGCACTACCAGGAGTAGTTGTCTCACACTTACCTCTAAATCATTACTTTAAAATTTTTAAATCTCCTCAAAGTGCTAATGTCTGGTTTATGTAGAACACACACATTTTGACTACACAAATGAAGAAATAAGATATTACAGTTTACATTTGGTCTTTGACAGAAATTCTACATCCTAACTCTGGTTTGTTTTATCATCTATCACAAGGATATTTAGCTGTTTAAGATTAGTAGATTTTATTTATGCTACTTTTCCAGTATAGCTTCTGCAAATATGCAAATATTTCCAGAAATTTGCATGTCAGTTTATTACACCAAATATTTAATAATTCTCCGTAAAATTATGTAATTCTGTAGGTTAATAACTAACGAAAGCTTTATAGATATGGTTCCATCATCATTGAGATTGATATTTGTAATGGATTCAAATTACTAGGTATTGTTAAAAAGAAGAGAAATAACATTTGTGAAGCACAAAATTAAAAAAGCAATGGTTGGAAATTTACATGTTACTATTTCTATGTCCTTTCCATTTATTCTCATAAGTTTCTTTTCTTTCTTCCTCTATATTCTCATAAATTTTAAATAGTGCTGTCCAATAGAAATACAATGTGAGCCATGAATACAAATCACATATGTAATTTTAAATTTTCTGGCACCCATATTAGAAAGATAAAAATAATAAGATTAATTCAAGAACACATTTAACCCAATATGTTTAATATATATTTAGTAAAATATCATTTTAACATGTAAAGAACATTTTACATATTTTTATCAAAGTCTTTGAAATCCAGTGTGTATTTTATACTTATAGTACATCTCCGTGTGACCTAGCCATGTTGCAAATATTCAATAGCTACATTTGGCTGAGAGCTAGCATATTGGACAACCCAACTTTAGAGACATTCATCATCTCCTGCTTGAACTGTCTTTCCTAACTAACTGGTCTCTGCTGCAAACTCACATTTTATTACATAAAAGAGGTGTTTTAATACTCTATTTAGATAATTATGTATTTTCTTTTTTAAATACTATACCAAAATTTAGTTTCCACATGAAATCTGAAACCGTGTTCAGTTATACTACAATCTATTTGTGTGTTTTGTACTTTTTTTTTCTTTTTTGAGATGGAGTTTTGCTCTTGTTGCCCAGGCTAGAATGCAAATGGCGTGATCTCAGCTCACAGAAACCTCTGCCTCCTGGGTTCAAGCAATTCTCCTGCCTCAGTCTCCTGAGTATCTGGGATTACAGGCGCCCATCACCGCACCTGGCTAATTTTTGTATTTTTAGTAGAGACGAGGTTTCACCATGTTGGCCAGGCTGATCTTGAACTCGTGACTTCAGGTGATTTGCCTGCCTGAGCCTCCCAAAGTGCTGGGATTACAGGCTGAGCCAACACACTCGGCCATTGTACTTTGAATTGATTTTTTACACGTGCATAATTTTTTAACATCTTGCATGGGCCACTTGGAAAATATAAGTTTACTGAACACTGCAGATATTGCAAATATCAACACATTTCGTTACACAATATCAATAAATAAATCACATTATTTAATACAACCACTGACTCATCAAGAAAGTCTAAATATTCGGAAGCTAGTCAAGTTTACAGTGACAGGTACATTTTTTAAATATTATAATTTGTGCTTGAAAACTTCAATATTATCACTAGTTGGTTGTTTTCAACGAAATGACAGGCTCCCTTCATCCATTTTGTGTAAATGCCTACCAAATACTTAAGTTTGAATAACCATATTTTGTCTCTAAGTTGCTCTTTCATATAAAAATGTTAGTCCATTAAAAAAGCAGCTAGTTCAGCTTGCATAGTGCTTTTCCTTGAGGCAACCATCTTCCACATACAGCAGATGTACTCTATGCATACTTCTCATTTCATCAACAAAATATTGAAAAGGTGTTTAGGATACTTTCATTGATAGTTTAGCTAGCTGCCTAGATAGATTTACAGTATTTACTAAGGGAATGAATGTGAGGTTTAGGAGAGAAAGGAGTCAAGAAATTTTTTGCTAAGGAACTCAAAGTGATTTGGTCATCAAATAAAATGAGGAAGACTATAGGTGGAAGAAATGTGATGAAGAAGAGAAATCCATTAGGAAATACTAAATAAACACCTTTTAAAAATATTCAAGTGGAATTGCTACATGTACAAATAAATATGCAAATCTGGTGTTCAGGAATGAGCTTTAGTGTAAAGATGTAAGTTTGAGCGCTTTTACTATGTAGATGATATTTTAAAGTTATGGGACTAAGTGAGCTTAACAAGTTAGTGAGTGCGGATAGAAAAGAGATTTAATGTCTGAGCCCTGAGAAACCTCAATACTAAAAGGTCAGGAGAAGGCAATGAACCAGTAAAGGAGACTGAGAAGGAGTAAACAATGAGATAGTAGGTAAACAAGGGAGTTTGGTGGGTGGTCTGAAACCTTAGTGAGGGTAATAGTCAAGCATTGCTGATGGTTCAAGTAAGATAAGGACTGACGTGACAAGTACATTTCCTAACATGGAAGTCATTGGTAGCATCGACAAGAATAGTTTGGAAGAGTGTTTGGAGAGAAAACACTCTTATGATTAGAGGGTTTAAGAGAGATTCAATAGTGAGAAACAAGTCAAATCTAACATAGAATTTTGCTAAAAAGAAGAATAGAAAAATGGATGGCAGCTAGAAGGTGATATAGATCAAGGGATGTTTTGTAATTTTTGGAAGATAGAAAAAAAGCATTGTTGTGAGAATAATCTGACATAAGGAAGAAATTTATATTAATAATGTAGAAAAGAAATGGGAGAGCTGCTGAGGCAATGTCCTGGAGCTGGCGAGTGGGAACTGAATCTACTGCATAAGCAGAGGTACAGGCTTTAGATAAAAACAGATAATTCATCTAAAGGAGCCAGAAAGAAGGCAAAGAATGTTGGTCTAGATTCTGGAGGGTAGGTAGACTTAGCAGTAGGAGTCATAGAAGTGTCCTTCTAAATGCTTTAGTATTATTTTTCTGTGAAATAGCATGCCAATTAATCAGGCCATAGTGAGAATGAGGACAAGGTATTGGAGAATTAGGAGCAGAGATTTTCTAGGACATCGAGGCAAAATAGAGTGATTACTGACCAAAGCAAAAGCTCATTTGGAGGGTTTGTTTTAGTCATTAATTTAAATTGATACTGATGCAGGAGAATAGGGTCTGGAGGCAGGGAACCTAAGGCCAATTTGTGCTGACTTCCTAAAGTTAAATCAAAGGGAAAACACCAAGGTCTGGGGGCAGGGAATCTAAGGCCAATTCATGATTGTTTTCTAATGGTGGATTAAACAGGAAACTCCTGGGGCTGGGGGCAGGGAAACTAAACCAATTAATGCCAACTTCCTAAAGCTAAACCAAAAAAAAAAAAATACCATTTCCCCACATCCCACCTGAGTAACAAAGGATCAAAGTCTACTCTCCCTAAAACCCTCCCCCTTCCCCCATGTCTCAGATGGAAAGGGAAAGTGCCTAGGAGTGGCTGTGGGCCAAGCAGGGGCCATTCTTTCATTTGCTTAGGGCACCAATCCACTCAGGCCTTGGGTCAATTCAGCTCAGCCTTTAGCCTCAGGCCAAATCCTTCATCCAGATAATGGGTAGCCCATAGGGACCTCAAAAGGAGTATTAAAACCCAGAAAACTTTGTAACCAGGCCCTTGAGTCACTTGCTTGAGTCCACTCCCAACCTGTGGAGAGCTTTCTTGCTTTAATAAATCCCTGCTTTCCAAGGTTGCACTGTTGCAGTAAGCCAGGATCGCACCACTGCACTACAGCCTGGGAGACAGACGGAGAGTCCGTCTCAAAAAAAATAATAAAATAAAATATAAATATATAAATAAATAAATACCCACTTTCCTTGCTTCGTTCCTTTGTTTCGTTGCTGTGTTAATTTGTGTGTTTTGTTCAATTCTTTGTTCAAAACACCAACGACATGGACAATTCACACTCAAAGCCTTCCTTCATGTAACAATACTATAGCTAGGCATGGTGGTGCGTGCTTGCAGTCCTAGACGCTAGGGAGGCTGAGGTGGGAGGATTGCTTGAGCCCAGGATTTCGAGGTTGCAATAAGCTTTGATTACGCCACTGCACTTTGACCTGGGTGATAGAACCAGACCTTGTTTCTTAACAACAACAACAAATAGAATTTTGTATGTTTTTGCAGACATAATCAGCATGGATATAGGTCTGGAGAAAGGAGACAGTCGGAATTAACCAAAGTGGAGGTTTTGCTAAGTGAACATGACATAGAGAAAGAAAGCAAGAAAGTTAAATTTTATATGATGGAGTTCTTATTATAATTGGTAATGCATTATAAATCCAGTAAACAACAAAGAGAGAACATGAGAGGTTCTCATGAGAGAACACAATGGAAGTTAAAATTATAGTAGGCTAATTGGACTGGACATCCTGGTAGGAACAAAAGAATGCTGGATTTAGCTGCAATGTTAATTAAATGTTATGGACAAAGAGTGGGAGATTTGAAATGGAGGTTATAAAGGTAATGGCAAAAAATAACTATGGTTCTAAGTGGTTGGAATAAAGTGGAGGGTAATTGGAGGAAAGACATTCAAAAATTGTAAGTTCAGAATATTGGAAGAATCATCTCTGCATATAATAAAATTGCCAAAAATTTAGGACAGGAGAATTTTTTTTTTTGTTATACTTTAAGTTCTAGGGTACGTGTGCACAACGTGCAGGTTTGTCACATATGTATACATGTGCCATGTTGGTGTGCTGCACCCATTAACTTGTCACTTACATTAGGTATATCTCCTAATGCTATCCCTCCCCACTCCCCCCACCCCACGACAGGCCCCGGTGTGTGATGTTCCCCTTCCTGTGTAGGACAGGAGAACTGTTGGAGATAGTTGCAATAGCTTAGGAGCTTAACTCTGAAGCAACAATGGAGAATGACCCAAGGTTTGGGAGACTACAACAGGCAGCGAGTGATAGTGTCAGACCATGAGAATGAAAGCTGGATTTTTAGGAACGAGGAAGGATTTGGAAGTGGCAATGTTATAGACTAAGGATCCTACTCTGCCAGTGGGCAGTACGAAGACTATGGCAAATAAAAATAGGAAATAATACAAACAAACAAAAGTCGTTACTTGAGAAAGCAGCAGTAGAAATAGTGTCCTCAGAAGAAAACCAGATTTTCAGTAAGCAAGAAGGTTTTATCTACATTTAACATTTTCTGTTCATACCCTCATAAAAATTTCTAATGGCTTCCCAGTGCTTCTAGAAAAATGTTTTGACATCTTTCGATGTGGCTCCCATCTTTTATATGGGCCACTACTTCCATTTCCAGCCCCATTCCTCATTCACTTTTCCTCTCACACTCTTCTGGACTGAGTACACATTCGTAATTTATTCAGACTTGTCATCTCTCTTCCTTCTTGGTTTTGGCACTCATACTCTCTGCGTAAACCTCTTATTTATCTCCTATCTCCTTTCTCTTGACTGAAAGGATGGCAAAGCTTATCATAAATATCATTTGGCTGGGATAATGTACTAGATGTTATTAGTTTGCATCAGAATATGATATCATATAAATAACAAATTATAATTTATTTGAATTAAATTTATTTCTCTGTAAATATATTTTGAATGATATTAAAAGGCATATTCTTAAATTTCCACACAATAGGTATGGAATTCAAATATTAAAAACAAACTTTATGTCTCATAGATACATTAATATGTACATAATATATAAATATTATATATAATTAGATTTGATATATATTTAAAGATTATGTATTAAAATTATATATTATATAAAGATTATATATATTTTGTTTGTGTTGATTTTTACAGTATTTTAATTACACTTAGTGTAGTGATTTTATTGTTTAGTTTCTATTTTATTTTTTATTTTTTGAGACACAGTCTCACTCTGTCGCCCAGGCTGGAGTGCGGTGGCTTGATCTCGGCTCACTGCAACTTCTGCCTACTGGGTTCAAGCGATTCTCCTGCCTCAGCCTCCCAAGTAGCTGTGTGCCACCATGCCCAGCTAATTTTTGTATTTTCAGTAGAGACAGAGTTTTACCATCTTTGCCAGGCTGGTCTCAAACTCCTGACCTCAAGTGATCCTCCCGCCTCGACCTCCCAAAGTGCTGGGATTACAGGTGTGAGCTACCATGCCTGGCCTTATTGTTTAGCTTTTAAGCACCAAAATGTGCATATCTTAAATAATAGAACAATAGAATAGGACATTGTGTTACATGAAATAAGCCAAGAACAGAAAGTTAAACACTACATGTTCTTATTCATATGTGGAATCTAAAAAAAGATGATCTCATAAAAATAAAGTGTATAAGGTTCTATAAGATTTACCGATCTTAATTTCATCAAAAATGTATGTCAAACTTAATAACTCCTACATCAAAAGCTTCTTGGCTTAGAGTGGCCTTCATTTACTCTATTGCAGCTTTACTGTTAAAAATGAGAATGTTCCTGGAAGACTGTTTTGGCCACAGTCATGGTGATTGTTCTTCACCATTATCTAAGAAGAAAAATATTTGATCATTGATATCTGCATGTATATGAAAGTTACGCTTGTCCAGGGAACTAAATGAGAAGAACTGTGAAAAAACGAAAATTTATGATGTAAAGAACAAAAGACAACTTATTCTTGATCTGTTTTTATGTGACAAATATTTCCAATGAATATACTTTTTATTAGATTCATCAGACAAAAGTCCAAATGACCCATGCTTTCAAGTTGGTGAAGAGTCCACAGGATATATGCACTGGTGTTACATATTTTCAATAAAAGCTAATATCAAACTTCCCTTTCAAATGATCTATCACTAAACTTCTGCACAGCATAAGTGAAAATTAGAACAGTGATATTATTGACTATAGCCAAATGTAACTTAGTTAAGGCTAATCAATGTCATCATTGGGAATTTTGATAGAACAAAGAAATAAATACTATTGGAACAAAATTTTCCCCAAACATTTTTTTGTTTTCTCAATTACAAAATGCTGAAAGTAATGAAAACAAATAATTTCACAGTTTAATTTCTATAGTATAACTCTGTGAATCATTTAAAATTTTTATGTAGCACTGGACAACACTATATTAAAAATGAGCTTTGAAGACAAAATAGAAATCCAATGCTTATACCTTTGCTGTTACTATCACATTTTTTCAAATATTATAATGTTTTTCTCAAAGGTCAAGAAAAATAAACACCTTATGCTGTTTTATATATATATATATATATATATATATATATATATATATATATATATATATATATATGAACCATATATTTACATATCCCTAAACTATAGTGACTAACAATCTAGGTGAAAATTAATAATAATTATGTTTTTGAAAACCCATTTTAAATTAATCTTAGAAGTTCTATAAACTGAAAACACTGACCCATGGCTAGTATTGCAGCTACTTCCCTTTTCTGAAGTTTTATCTACTTACGAGTACATCGGCTTTGCCACTCAGTCCCTTCCCATAGTCATCAGTTGCAATAACTTGAAACTTGAAGTAGGATCTCCTCATATTATGGAAGAGCATAGCAGTTTTGATAAGGCCTGTATATGTTTCCACTACAAATCCTTCTTTTCCTTCTTTAATTGGTGGTATTATGAGTCTGTAGGCCATGACACTATAATTGCCAGTATCTTTATCAGTAGCCTAGAAGGAGAAAAAAAAAAAGAGACTATAATTATTATAATTAAGCAGTAAAAGATAACTCTTATGAAAGGGCTTACTTTTGTTTGTAAGAATAAGGTTTCTTATGTAATAATAACACAATAAAGCCCTCCTAAATGTCTATTTTTTCTGGATATAGTTACATAGATTAATAGACTTTGTGTCCACAGTTTCGAATGGTTGTTATTAGAATGATAATAACTACTGAAGTATGAATTCATACTGAAGCATGAATAAAAGGGACATAGGTATAATTTTGTACCCTTTAACAAATTTCTCCCTACTCCTCCTTTCCTTTTACCCTTACCAGCCTCCAGTATCTTGTATTCTACACTTTATTTTTATGAGATTACCTTTTTTTTAGATTCCACATATGAATAAGAACATGTATGTGGCGTTTAACTTTCTGTTCTTGGCTTATTTCATGTAACATAATGTCTTAGATAGGGAGAATACATTCTAGTGCTCTATACCACTGTAGAATAACTATAGTTGACAATAGTATATAGTTCCAAATAGCTAGAAGAATGATATCGAATTTTCCCAATATAAAGAAGTGATAACTGTTTGAGACAATAGATATGTTAACTACCCTGATTTGATTGCTATGCATTATACATATAGAAACATCTATATACCCAATAAGTATGTACTATTATTATTTGTCAATTTAAAAAATAGATTTAAAAAAAAACGGACATAGACACTAACAGAGTCAATGAATCAAGACTTTTCGTTTACATGTTTATTGAGTTCAACTCTGTGTGCTGATCCAAATTGGTTGAAAAATGTGACTGGTTGTTTACCTAATGTTTGTCTTGCTGTAATAGTCATATAATGTGATGGTATTTTTGATGTAGTATATATGCTAAGGGGGATAAATATAAAACAATGTAGTAAAATATCTCAAATGAAATAAAGTTCAGAGTTATAACAAATTTAGAGATGCATAAAAATATCCTCATTAATTAATGCCATAACATAATTCTCTAATTAGAGTTAGAATACTATCCGACTTCCTTTTTAATCATCCTGTATCCTGATTAAGCATATTTGTTCCTGGTGATAGGTACTTATGATCCACATATTAAAGTTTCCTACCATTTAGAATTAAAAAGGACTAAAACATTGTTTAGATTTTTTTCATTTGTTTTTAAATACAGCTATGAGAATCATATATTGGGCTGGCTTTATGGTGTCTAATTAGGGGAAATTTTTTAGAATGTCTATTTCAGAACTATTTCATAGTGAAATACTTGGAAAATAAATGGTAGCTAGGAGAGTTTTAGAGACTTGATAAAAGACTATGTATACCTTATTCATGATACTAGATACGTAAGTTATACATTTTCATTTGTTATAACAATAATTATTATTTTATTATGATTATTCCTATTTTTACCTATGCTATTATTATTATGAGTATGCATTTACGATCTGCCATTACTAAGAATTGCTAAGAATCATACAAAATACAAAATACAATCATACAAAAATAGTCTTATCTAATAACAATATAAAAAACTGAGTAAAACAATATATTGTTTTACTTATATAAATTAGTGCTATCCAATAAAATATTCTTAATCAGCTCTGTCTTATGCAGTAGGTACTAGCCAAATATGACAAATGAAAAGTGGTTGATGTGACCAAGAAACTGAAATTTCAATTTAATCTGATTTTAATTTAAGTTACATAATGAAAGACTACATAATAAGTGATAAAGTTGAGACACAAATGATTAAATAGTAAATAATAGCAAATGTGTATTAAATACAGCATCAACTTGATTTAGCTTCAAATTCTATATATATTGTGAACTATTTAAAATGTTTCCAGATAATCATATCTACTTGTCAGAAAAGGTAATTTAAACTACACAACCCTGATAATTTCACTTCAGGATCAGCTATTTCATGAATTTTTCTAGGGAGTTAATATTCTCTCTTCTTTATTTTTTCTCTGTCACCCAGGCTGGAGTGCAATGGCATAAACTCGGCTCACTGAACCTTAGTCTGCCAGGTTCAAGCTAGCCTCACATGTCAGCCTCTGAGTAGCTGGGACTATAGGCACCCCACTACACCTGGCTAATTATTTGCAGACACAGGGTCTCGCTATGTTGCCTGGGCTGGTCTCGAACTCCTTGACTGAAGCAGTCCTCCCATCTTGGCCTACCAAAGTGCTGGGATTACAGACATGAGCCACTGTGCCAAGCCTAAAATTATCTTTAGAAGAGGACAAGCTCAAACTACCAGCTAATCACTTTAGATAGTTTACATGGCTTACAGCATGGCAGAGCTCAGTTTTGGTATTAGAGTAATAGTAATTAGTTATCAATGTTAGTGGTCACATTCTCACTTAAAGGAAAAAGAAAATGAACAAAGAAAGAAAAATAGTATCAAAGTTTTTTGTACTTAAACTTTGAACCACAGGTTTATAATCACTTAACAAAGGATAGCATAAGATAGAAAAAGCATATTCCCAGCTAAAATAAGTCAAAGTCTGAGTCAAGGTATCCAAGGCATTTCTTCCACATAGAATGAGCAAATTTGGGACTAATGTCAAATCAGTCAGATTTGGTTACATATTATTCTCTATCTTCTTATTAACATGGATATTTCTCTGAAACAAACTTTTTATTATTAATGTAAACTTTATAAAGGAATAACAAACATGCAAAAAGTGTACAACTTATAAATGTAAAGCTCATTAAAATTTTGCAAAATACACACATCCACATGACCAGCATTTGCATCAAGAAACAAAACAAGCCAGGCATGGTGACTCACGCCTGTAATACCAACACTTTGGGAGGCTAAGGCTGGAGGATCACCTAAGCCCAGGAGCTTGAAACCAGCCTGAACAACATAGTGAAACTCTTTATCTCTTGAAAAAAAAAAAATTACCCATATTCAAGAATGCACTTCACGCACTTGGAGTCACAATCTGAGACCTTCTTAAGGAAAACCACTTTCCTAATCTAACATTGTTGATTAGTTATGCCTATTTTTTAAACTTTACATTGATTGAATCGTAAAATATGTTCTGTTTTCTGACTTCTTCCATTCAATTTTGCATTGTAAGATTCTAAGCCCTCGTATATAAAATAAATACTGTATAACAACAAGATCACATTTGGAAAAGAAAAGGTGGTTACCATAAAATCACAGTGATTGCTTGGTACATTAAGCTACTTTACACAGTTCTGACTGATTAACTTCCAAATTCAGTAAGCAGGTAATTTCACTTTGCAATATTCCTAATATATTAAATTATGATAACTACAAAATAGTCATATTCCATCTTAAAAGATTAAAGTGTTTTGTTAAATGTGCCTTTCCTGAAACAAATTATCACTTAATGCAAAAGTCTGGGTGTGGAACTAGACAATTTAACTCAAAGGAACTATTTTCTTTTATGATTTTTCATATAAATGCCCTAATATTTGCAGAAAATAGTCAAGAATGAGATAAAAGTTTTTTTAAAAAATCATGTTTACTGGAATTAAAAAAAATAAAACCCTATTGTCATATGTATGTTATACAGTAAGGACTCTAATTTTTATTTCTTTGAATGAATATGATAGTCTTTGGGAGCTTAAGAGATCTTATTTCAGGAGATATTCATCAAAGACGATTGCCAGGATCATTAGCATATTTTTCAAATCTCCCCTCTTCCTCAAGTATGTTCAGTTGAATACTAGTAATTTAAACAGTGAATGATGAAAATTCCAATAGGTGCCATACTTAAGAGCAATTGAATGGATTTTTAATTTTTAGTCTACCCAATTTATAACAAATACATATTTTAAAACCCGAAACCTCTCCTCTAAGATGTGGCTCTGATTGATGTGGAGCATATGCAATACCATCATACATAGATAACAACCAAATGTTCTTTCTATAAAATCAGTAACAGGATACGATATATTTAAATACACACTGAGTCACACGAGAGATACCAATAATAAAATTCAGAGCACAGTTTTAAATCTGGGTCAATATGTGAAAAATAAGTGAGAGTTTCAGCACAGAGTATATTGTCTCTATTTGGTTTTAAATAATTTTAAACTTACTTTTTTGGTTGTTTTTTGCATTATGTTTTGGAGTGAGGTGGACTCCAATGTCAGGTGTGACTTTGAAAAATTAATAACTCAAGGCCGGGCACGGTGGCTCACACCTGTAATCCCAGCACTTTGGGAGGCTGAGGTGGGTGGGTCATGAGGTCAGGAGATCGAGACCATCCTGGCTAACACGGTGAAACCCTGTCTCTACTAAAAATTAAAAAAAAAAAAAATTAGCTGGGCGTCATGGCAGGTGCCTGTAGTCCCAGCTACTCAGGAGGCTGAGGCAAGAGAATGGTGTGAACCCGCGAGGCAGAGCTTGCAGTGAGCCAAGATCGCGCCCCTGCACTCCAGCCTGGGCGACAGAGCGAGATGTCGTCACAAAAACAAACAAAAAACAAACAAAAAAAACCCAAAACAAAACTAATACCTCAAAATTTCAGATTTCTTTGTTCATAAAATAAAAATAATGATGCCCAAAAATAGTATTTTAAAATTTTATATATATTCATATATATGTGTGTGTAGACATATATATACACACAAAAATATAAATATGGCCAAGGCCAGTGTAACTATTATAGTTACCTAAGTTGTATAATGGTGATTCAAAAGGTTTAACATTTTTCCATATTATGTTTGCCCATGAATATGTAAATTTATGCAATCAATTTAGACCCTTATTACTTCAGACATATTATCACACAATTATAACTCCCTTATAACTATTTTTCTTAGTTTTCTTTTCCAGCTCTCCTTTATTGCTTCCAGTTCTTGTTTTGTTTTGTTTTGTTTTGTTTTTGAGATGGAGTTTCACTCTTGTTGCCCAGGCTGGAGTGCAATGGCTCCATCTCGGCTCACCACAACCTCCGCCTCCCGGGTTCAAGCAATTCTCCTGCCTTAGCCTCCCGAGTAGCTGGGATTACAGGCACTTTGGGAGGCTGAGGCAGGCAGATCACCTGAGGTCACGAGTTTGAGACCAGCCTGACCAACATGGAGAAACCCAGTCTCTACTAAAAATATAAAATTAGCCAGGCGTGGCTTCCCCCTCATTTTTGAAGCAATTTTGCAAAACCTCTTCCTCAGTTGAAATCCATGAACTTTTGTACTGTATACGCTCTACCCCTTCTTGTTGCCGAACATAATGAGGATGTTGGTATCTTGCTCTCAGTCTACCCCTTCTACTTCAACTTCCTCCTTCTTTACAAATTTCAGTATTAATTGAGATGACACATCCAGCAACTTATTTTTAAAATATTAGGCATGAATAACATACATCAGTCTTTGAAAGACCTCACAGCATCGATTTAACTGTACAGTCACACTTTAGTCTTTTGCCTTAGGGAGATATTCCTCCTAAAGAAACACTCCATATTTAATTTATATATTAAACTTTCATGTCTAAATTCTGACCACAACTTTAATCATCATACTTAGTTAAGACCTCTTCTTTGATATCAGTCAATTTTCAGTTCTGCAAACTGCCTTTTGCTCCCATTACTTCTGCTTTATCATAGAAGTCAGAGTTGATCACATTGTTCTCATTTCTCTCTCCTTCCACAACACCTGGATCTTTCTCCTCTTGGACCAAACTAACCATCAGTTTACTCCTGGTGACAGAAGAGGGCGTAGAGAAATTAAATAATCAATCAGACTAGTGTTACTGTAAGTCCATGGTCTCTGAGTTTAACTGTGCCTTTGGTCTGTTTAGGAAATCCTTGCTATATGTAATAAGTTCTCTTTCTCACTCCAGAAGTTTGCCTTTTTCTTTAGTTCACAGATTCTTTCAGTCTTTCCCAGAGATATGGAAGGTCTAATTCCCATAAAATTTGAGGATATCAAATGCGAGATCTCTCAGCTTTTCATCACATAACTAAAAAAAGTACCTATATCTGTACTTACTTTGACTACTTTCTTCAAATCTCAGAGGAGCAGCTGACACGTATCTCTCACTGAAGGCACTTATGCCTTAATCTGAATCACTCCCATCCCTTCTGCATTTAATGCTTCATCAGCTCTATTTATCTCTGCCCTTTTCACCTTCTCCTCTACAGACTATAAAACACATTATGTCTCTCTCATTAAAATGAAATGAAACTTTTCTTTTACTGAGTCCACACTTGTGACACTAGCCCCCAAACTTCACCTATTTTTCACAGTTAAGTTCCTCAGAAAATTTTTATAGAAACACCATCTGTAATTCCTTACTTTACAATCATGCCTTAACCACAGCCAGATCTCTGCCCCCGCCATGCCATTTAATCTGCTAAAATCAGTGACTGAGGCTGGACTCCGTCTCAGATAAACAATCAGTCTGGTGTTCTTTAAATTACGAAGTCCATTTATGTTGTTTGTATAATGCTGTTGCTGCTTCCGCTGTTTGCTAACAATTATTGAACACTTACAATTTGCCAGATGCTATGTAAATACATATATTATTACATTATCTCATGACATCCTTTCCATTGAGTAGATTACATTATTATTTTATAGGCCAAGAAATGGAGGCACAGAGGTATTAGTAACTTGCCCATAATCACACATAAGGTGGTTAGCACAGTGGGATAGGTCTCACTTTAAAACCACTACACTCCACATGTCAGACTAAATACCAGGGATAAAATTGCAGTTTAAAAATAAAACAACTAATGTTGGATAAAATATTCTAAGAAATCTTCCTAGATCCACCAAGAAGATGGAAAGACAATAAACATGCCAGTCAACAACAAAGTGCTATAAACTGATTATTTCTCCCCAAATTTATATGTTGAAACATAATACTCTATGTGATGTCATTTGAAGGATGGGCCTTTGCAAGGCAATTAAGTCATGATGGCAGAGCCACCATGAAAGGGATTGGTTCCTTTTTGAAAAGAGGCTCCGGAGACTTCTTTTGTTCCGTTCTGCCATGAGAGGACACAGTAGAAACACAGCCATCCATGAACCAGGAAGGCCTCGCTAGACACTTAATCTATTAGCACCTTGATCTTGGGCTTCCCTGCTTCCAGAACTATGAGAAATAAATTTGTCTTGTACATAAGCTTCCAAGTCTATGGTATTCTGTTATAGAAGTCTGAATGCAAAAGTAAAGGTAAGAATATATAAATCATAGTACTGATGGGGGCTTTCATTTAGAATTTTTTTTTTTTTTTTTTTTTTTTTTTTTTTTTTTTACGGACCTGGGTAAGCTTAAAATTTAACTTGTCTGGTTTTCAGTGGCTCAGACAATAGGAGGCAACGCCCCAAGCCTACTCATGAAAGTGAGTCTATTAAGATTCCCCTCCCCAGGAAGTTAAATTCTCACCGTAAGAGTAAAGGAGAAATTTACTTTTTCCCCTGCCACCACTGCTACTATCACCCCAAACTGCAATGAGAACTGTAAACTTAAACTTTGCTTTGAGGGGAGTGAAGAGAAAACTTCTTTGAGAATCTAGGACTAAATACAGTCCCTCATTTTAGTTTGCAGCCATTATTTGCAGGCCACCAGTTTGCCCACCTCAAGGAGAAATCATAATATTCTGGGTTGATAAAGTCTAATAGGCCTGAACTCCACCCGAGTGAACAGAAAAACCACAACCTGAGAATTTAAGAGAAATCATCTATGACTGAAAATGGCCTGGTCTCCTGACAGAAGCAAGTGCTTTTTCAAAAACCCCTCCTCCAAGCCATGCCTAAAATAATTCTAACAAATAAAGTTCCAAGAAAGATGAAAAGTTATAATAATTATCAAATCAAACAAGAAATAAACTATCATAAAAAGTCCGTTGAGATAAAAAATTCAAATTCATAACAACATAGACTTTAAATATTTGAATTAGTAGACACTGAATATAAAGCAAATAGGTTTAATGCATTTCAATAATAAAGAGCTTTAAAATGTGGAATAAAAATGAGACTCGTTGAAAAGAATAAAAAAAATCTTTTAGAAATAAAAAAAAATTAGAATTAAATACTCCAAGATGGGATTGTTAGTAGGTTAAGTGCAGCTGACCAGGGAATTAGTAAATGAAATGATAGGGCAAAGGAAATGACACAGAATGCTTCACAGAGCTACGAAGATGAAAAACCTTAAAAAAAAAAGTTTGAGATATGGAGTTTAGAATGAAAATTTTGGCAAATATCTAATCAGAGTTTCAGAAAGAGAGGAAGCGAGAATAGAAAAGAATTTTCCAGAACTGATAAAAGATTGTTATCCACAGATATTAAGAAGCCCAATAAACTGCAAACAGGGTAAATAACAAGTAACTCACACCTAGAACCAACACATCATATAGAAACTACAGAACCACATATTATAAATATAATAAGTATTGTTTTCTTAATATTTTGGGAAAATTTATAGAGATATTTTAGTAATGGCATAAATAAATAATTCATAAATATATTCTACAATTTATTAATAGTAATAAGATGTCTAACAAGTTGGGTTAAATTAATGCATAAAAATTAAAACAGACTCACCATGGAAATGCTAAATCAATATAATTTACTAAAGAATTAATATGATATTACTTTTTCCACCAATTTCTCTATAATCAAACATTTATGCTGAGTTCACAACAAAGTCATTAATATCTGGGAGAGGTGACTCTGGAAGATTTGATTCACTGACTTTTATGAGTTTCTCTTAGTGAACAAAATAAAAAAAAGTTATGTCTAGGGTTGTTTTAAAAGAATAAAAGTCAGAAATGAATATTATAATTATACTTGCTGTAATTATATTTTAAGTGAAAGCTTAGATACAGGAAACCACTTACCCATTTCTAAGACCTCATCTGGAAATTTTAATGGATACAGATGCACAACATTAAAAGAAAATCACCAAATAATTGCCTCTATCATACAGGGGAGTAGGGGAGACCATTAATTTTCTAATAGCCTAAATAACTGTTCCCCTCTGTTGCCTAAATGAATACCATGGATGCAGAAATATTAGTGAAATAATTAGTGATGTCCTAAGAACTTTCAAACCCATTAAAGTTCAATAATGCCAAGTCTAACTTTAGCTTCTCAATTAGACCCATTTTAACATTTAATGGTATTGAAGGCTCACTTTCCCTGAAATAGAGTGAAAGTGTTTTAGAGTGTCTGGATAAAAATACTCAAATCTCACATTTCCACCTACAAAGGTCACTATGTCGAGTTTGCAAAGGGCAAAAATAATAGAGCTTTGGCAGGTTAGAACCACTTTAACTTGACTCTTGTATTTTTTTTTATTTTATTTATTTTTTTGAGACAGAGTCTTGCTCTGTCACCAAGATGGAGTGCAGTGGCATGATCTCGGCTTACTGCAACCTCCGCCTTACAGGTTCAAGCGATTCCCCTGCCTCAGCCTCCTGAGTAGCTGGGACTACAGGCACCCACCACCACCACCAGGCCTGGCTAATTTTTTGTATTTTAGGAGAGATGGAGTTTCACCATGTTGGCCAGGATGGTCTTGATCTCCTGACCTCGTGATCCACCTGGCTCGGCCTCCCAAAGTGCTGGGATTACAGGCATGAGCCACCGCGCCTGGCCAACACTTGTATTTTTAGGAACTAGAAAGAAATCTTTATTTTAAAGTCCTTAAAGACAATATACCCAGAACATGATAAAATATGAATAAGAAAAATGTCAGGTAGATTGAACTACTTTTAGGGCTATTCAAAACTTTTGCAAAAAAAAAAAAAAAAGAAAAAAGGAAAGAAAAAGAAAAGAAACATTTTAAATATGAAAGCTCAAGTGTTTGATTTTGCATAAGAATGTCAAACAGTGACTACAGTGCAACATTAATAATTTCTAAGTTCAACATACCTATTTACTTTTTGTAGAGTTAAGTAAAAGTGTAATATAATTCTGAGAGATTCTAAAGAGTAAAATACAACTCAGTGTAGAAACAGCAATATAATAACGGAAACACGCCAATGTAACAATAATAGAGACATGCTATCATAGTTTGAATTACAAAGACCTTTACAGGGCTGGGTTTTAGTTAGAATTTATCAAAATTTACTCTTAATTTAAATCATGGTGCAAAAAATTACAGGATAACATCTATTTAGAAAATTAAAGAAACTAAAGAAAAGCCAAATGTTCCTTTTATTATTTTAAAAAATTATATACTAAATCCTGAACTATAGAAGGCTTGAGAGTACAAAACGAGGACTTGCATTTATGTTATAATTGAAGTTTCCTTTTTTATTTTTTCCTTTCTTTTAAAAATGTTTTATAAAATAAATATTACCCTATAAATGGTTTTCCTTTTTTCGTCATTATTGCTAATAATAAAATGATTTTACCTCCCTCAGAGGTGCTTTAAAATAAACTCTGAGCTAATTGTTCTAACTTTTCAACCATGTGAAAAAGAAATAAATTGTGCTCTATTACATAGACAAGTTAACAAAAGAAAACACACATATAATTTATGCTTCTTACCTGAGAGGAAACACTAGTTTGAACGTTGGTTTGGTTTTGAATCACAAAATGCTATTAATTTTTACTGAAAATACCCAATCTTAAACTGCTTAAGTATGTTATATCTTTTACAATAATTCTGTAGTTATACATCCTAAATCCTTCAGCATTCAAAGCAAATTAAATAACATACTTATTTTTGAACTTCCTGAATTGTCCTTAGTTACATTAGATTCAATCAGTCCAAACCAAATTCAGCTGCTGCTTCTTGGCTCCCACCTTGCTGCCCCTCTTCTGACTATCATATGTGGTTCTCCTTCTGTTTTTTCTTTTTGCATAGGAAGGGCATCACCATGTATAAATTGAACTGTTCTAAAAAATTTCAGCATCCTCCCCATCGGTTTAATCTCACCTCCTGGCTCCTCTCTACTTCCAGTCCATCAGCAAGCATCCTGATTTCTACCTATACAATATTTCTCAGTTCTGTATAATACTTTAGGCCAAGCTTACACTGGCCAATTTCAGGCTCTCATCAGATCTCACTTTTAACTCTAGTAATAGCTTAAAAATTACTGGTAGCTCCCACTTGCCAGAGACGAATGTTAAAATAAGTCCTTTAAATATTCTCAACCGGATTAAAGTTCATGATTCCAACATTTGCTTTACATTTATTCTACTTCCCAGAAGCACATTATTTTTTTTTTCTGAAGAATGTGTTCTTTCAGGTTTCTATTCCTTTGTATACATTGTTTCTTCTACCTTAAATGTCTTTTGTCTGGTAGGCCAAATGATGTTCACTTCTTGGCTATACTATGGCATACACACACACACACACACACACACACACACACACACACACTTTGAATATATATATATTCTACATATATGATATATTCTACATATAGTCTATACACTAAACTATGGCATACACACACACACACATTGAATATATATATATATCCATATATATAAAATGTGTTTGTTATGCCATAGTATAGTATATATATAAATATATGTGTGTGTGTGTGTATATATATATATATATATAATAAAACACTGAATAAAACAATCAAACCTCAGCTTAAATGACCCTTTTTCTGAAGGTGTACTTATCTCTACTAGGGAGTGCTGCTTCTACTTATGTATTTTCATTGTTATGTTACATAAATGTGTGTGTATATATTAGCATTTACTATGACACGTTTTAATTTTGTGTCTCCATTATATGTCAATTTGTTTCAGTTCATATTTTTCACTGTGGTAACACGTGCAGTCAGTGGTCAAATAATATTTGGCTTAAATGTCTATAGAAGACTATCATAGTGGTTGAGACATCAATAATTAGAATTGACAGATCTGAGTTTAATTCTACCACTTATTAGATATATGAGCTTGGCCAAGTGATTCTCTGAGGTTTTGCTCCTCATTTGTAAAATGAGGAAAATAGGTCATGCTGAATAGGTTGTCTGTGAATATTCACTCGGGTGTAAAATGCAGTGCCTGGTACAAAGTAAACCTAAATCAAGGTTAGCTGTTGTTTTACTATTGCATTTACTATTGAGATCTTTGAATACTTTGTAGCTATCTTCCTGATCTCTTCTATTTGTTCTTTTTTTTTTAAATCACTTTTTGTACACTTAAAGGTACTTTTCACTTTCTACATTGTGTCACTGGCTATAAATTCTTTGGAAGCAGGACTATTTTCTGAATCGTCTTTGGATCTCATAAGTCTCATGGCCAGTAGAATGTAATTAGAAAATATTTGTTAAAGGAATAAATCTGCCACTGAGGAAAGTATAGTTATTGATGTCTCTTTACTGAATGCTATATAATTTATTGATAGCAAAGCAAAAGCACTTAAATAGAAAATATTTATTATGATACAGATATAATAAGATGCTTATCAGGAGGGTGGGAGCCGAGAAGCAAGAGCTGAATTTGGTTTGGATTAATGAAGCCTAATGTAACTAAGGAATGATATAGAAGTTTGGAAGTTTGAAATAACAAGTATGTTATTTAATTTGCTTTGAATGCTGAAGGATTTAGGATGTATACCTACAGAATTACTGTAAAAGGTATACCATTCATAAATAGTTTAAGTATTGGCATTTTTGGTAAAAATTAATAGCATTTTGTGATTCAAAACCAACATTCAAACTAATTTTTTTCTCTCAAATAGAAAGATCAAATTATACATGTGTTTTCTTTTGTTAATATGTCTAATGTGCCTCAGCCTCTCAAGTACCTGGGACCACAGGCGCGCACCACCACCCCTGGCTAATTTTTGTATTTTTAGTAGAGACGAGGTTTTACCATGTTGGCCAGGCTGGTCTTTAACTCCTGGCCTCATGTGTTCCGCCCACCTTGGCCTCCCAAAGTGCTGGGATCACAGGCTTGAGCCATCGCGGCTAGTCCTAACTTTATATTCTATACTTAAAATTTGCTTCATGATAAGCTGATAAGCCCTCTTTGTAATTTCTACATTTTGTATTTGTACTTTTTCATTCATTTTAAATCTGGTTCAGGTAAAACAAATATTTTGTACTCCAACGCAGTGTTCAATATTAACTTGTAATTTTTGAAAATTTTACTGAGAAACCACTGGAATATTTAGAAATTCAAATAAAATAGGTGTTATGCATATTACATATAATGAGGACTTCACAGTTCATAATAAACATCTATTTTAACATTATATGGCCACAGATTCAACCCATGGGCCCAAAATTTGCAATAGAGAAGGATTACTTGTATTTTAATATGCTAACAGTACAAGTCATTTGACCTAGAGATAAAACAATTTAATATTTTTAGAACACAGGGTTCACGAAGCAAACTTGAACTTACTGTAAAATAAACTTACTGTAAAATGATTTCAAATATGAATAGTGTATAAGAAGTCTATTCATCTTTTAATTTCTAAATTTAATGGAAAGTCAAAGGAAAGTAATAGCAGGGCAATTGAAAATTAAATCTGAATGTTGAATCCTCTGTAAATTCTGACAATTTTACTGCATATCTAATAAATTTACAAACAGAAACAAAAAGCTCTATTACAAAAAACCTTTCTTATTGCTTTTATAGTAAAATAGTATGTCAAGGCAAATAGGATTCAATTTATAAATTTTTTACCTTGGAAAATAAATTTATAATTTTCAAAATATACTGGATATAAAGGGCTATGATGAAAGTAATTATTACCAAACAAAATGCCTTTCGTATTGTTATAATGACACTAATTGTAAAGAAGACTGTATTTATGGACTAGAATGGTGCTATTTGTACATGGGACAATAAGATCTGTCTCCTTGAATTTATATAATTGTAACATGTTAATATAAACAACCCTCAACAAAACAGTGTCTGTCTTCAGTGTCCTTCATTTAAATTGACGGTATTTTGGAGCTCTCCCTCGTGCTCTCGGTCTGTGTATGTATGTGTGTGTATAAAAACATACATATGTATATATCACATATGTATACACATACATATATAGTTATTTTTATATTTTATAACGTGATGTATTTTGTGTCTATGAGTACGAACTAACAAGTTTGCCAAAAAGAAATGGCTCTAACACCAGTAAAATTTCTGTAAAATAGTCTTGCTGGATGCAGCTATACTACCTAAAATTTCAGGATTTGTTAGCCAGACCCAAATACTGCATGTTCTTACTTATACGTGGGAGCTAAATAATGTGTACACCTGGACATAGAGAGTGGAATAACAGTCACTGGAGACTCAGAAAGGTGGGAGGGTGGGAGAGGGTGAGGGATGAGAAATTACTTAATGGGTACACTATTAGGGCAATGGTTACAGTAAAATTGGGAATTTACCACTACACAATACATCCATATAACAAATCCACTTGCAACCCCTAAATGTATAAAAATTAAAAAAGTAAAAATAATCATTGATAAAATTTTCTTAACTTAGGCAGCAGAAAGTAATTGAACATGACCAAAAACATTTATGCCAATAGAGCAAAGAGAAAAATTGAGTACACATAATAAAATTTATCTTTTGAAGTTCACACATGGACTAAATTATTAGACATACATTAATTTTTTATCATTGAAAAAAACCAAACCACCATGTATTTATATTCTTAAGCATAATATTTCTAAAATGTGTATGCTAGATTACTTTTGTCTATGTAAAATTATACATATTTTTAACACTTGCAATATTTTGATGTGAATTGTGGTTCACAAAATATACTGGGAACTAAGTAAAAAAAATTACAACAGGTAAATTACACAGATCTGATCAGGACTGAGACGAAATATTGTGGAAGCATCCATGGTCAGAGATTGCAGTGATTTTTATCTGAAGAGTTGGCCCCAAAACAATTTACTATACAGGATGATCAACATTACAATTCCATTTTGAGATAATTTGGTAAAATGTTAATATTATCAATTGCCCGCTTGCTTTTTTTTTTACATGGAGTTTGGCTCTGTTGCCCAGGCTAGAGTGCAGTGGCACAATCTCAGCTCACTGCAACCTCCGCCTTCCGAGTTCAAGCAATTCTTCTCTGTTTGGAGAAAAGCTGAGTGTTGGGAGAGAAGCTGAAGCAGGGCTTGCGTATCTGCTAGACTTGCTGGGTCCTTGCTTCTAGCACTCCCGTTATTTCAAGAAGCCATATGTTTCTCATTCACTTGATACACTGTTTTCTTTCAACCCCCACATCTTCACTACCTGTTTGGGCACCAATAAATAGTGTGGGCTCCCAGAGCTCAGGGCCTTCACAGCCTCCACACTCGCGATGGCCCCCTGGTCCCACTTTTCCTCTCAAACTGTCTTTTTCTCGTTCCTTTGACTCCACTGGACTTCGTTGCCCCCACTACCTGGTGTTGGGTCTGATCACCCCAACATTCCTGGCGCCCAAAGTGGGGTGACCAAGACCCCGGTGAAGGAATGCTAGAGCATGTGAAAGTGGAGGACACATGGTCAAAGGACACCCAAGGACGTCTAAAAGAAGTTCGGTGGGAAAGGTGAGCGCTTGGAAGAACCAGGGTAAAAATGGAACAAAGTGAAAGCAGACATTCTGCTTATTTAAATTTTTTAAAGCATTTGTTAGGAAGATGGGGAGTGAAAGTTAGTACACAGAATTTGTTGTCACTCTTTGCTGCAGTGAAAAAGTTTTGCCCATGGTTCCTGGAGTGGAGGACTGTGGAGTTGGATGGATGGGGGAGAATTGGAGGAGATTTTGGAAGGCATATAGGGATGGAGCAGTGGTGGGTGCTGTGGGGGGTGCTGCTGGGGCGACTATGGCAGGGGGGCCTGGGGGGCCCGAGGCTGCCCTCCCAGGCACTGCGAGGGTGGGGGGGACCACAAGTCTGTCCCTTCCCTGAGGGGCCCTCCTGTCGCTGCCATCCCATGCCCCCGAGGGCCCTCACGGAGCTGCCCCGCGGGCTCGGGAGGTGCAGGGAGGTGGCCTCCAGCTCCCATGTGGGGCTGCAGGGGCAGGCAGGCTGTGAAATCCCCAAAGCCACAGTGCCACGGGAGAGACCAGTGCAGCTGAGTGCCCACGAGTACTCCAGGCAAGTGCACGAGTGGCTGTGGCAGTTCTACTGTGGCTGCCTCACCTGGTGCAGTAGCCTGGCCACCTTCCCAGCCTACTGCAGCCCCCAACTGTCCCTGCAGAGCTTCCCTTTGGGTGGCGCTGCCGTGCCCGAGGCTGCAGCGCTGCCATCTCCGTGGCTGGGCTATTACAACCCCTTCTACTTCCTGAGCCCCAGGGCCGCAGGCCCTGACTCGGGACAGCTGCCAGCATCAGCACCCTGGCTCCAGTTGTGGGCCTAGGACCCCACGCTCCTCATATGCAGGCATTGGTCTGGGCCACTCCAGTGACGGAGGTAAGATCCGCAGCCCCTTTGCGAAGCCTGGGCGAGACCGGGTGACAGGCAGGGAGAGAATATGTTATTCCATCTTTGGCCCACAGATTTATGGCAGAGGTGGTGGATTTCTTTATTCTCTTACTTGTAAAAGCAACCACTGTCTTAAACATTATGTGCTTCAGTGGGATAAAAGATATCTCTAAGTTTGCTATGCATTATATAACAGAAGAAATAGATGAAGACACATCAATGGAAGACTTGCAGAGAATGATGGTTGTGGCTCTTATATACAGATTGTTGGTTTGTTTCTATGAGATAATTTGCATTTGGGGAGCAGGTGGAGCTACCCCAGGGAAGCTCTTGCTGGGCCTTCGAGTTGTGACATGTGATACATTAGTGCTTATTGCACTAAGTCGAATTTTAGTGATTCCTTCCTCAAATGTTAGCATTACAACATCCACTATACGAGCTTTGATCAAGAATTTTTCGACGGCTTCTTTTTTTCCCTGCTTGCATCACACTGCTGTCTTTTCAGCATAATCGAATAGCCTATGATATTGTAGCGGAAACCATTGTGGTAAAAAGAAATGGGGTCAGATGATGCCCCCCCCAAAGCCTTGATTTCCACACACTACAATGATAAGACTAAATTATGTATCAAGGCCATCAGTATCCCTGGGGTACACTAATTGATGATTTAAAAATTAAAAGTCACTCCAGTGTGATGCAGGTGACTACTCTAAAAGTATTGATTTTACTTAAATGCGAAAGAACTTTTCCAGAAGAAAAACCTATTAAATTCAAGTATTAAAATTTTTAGATTAAAAAGGCAAATGATTTTATAAACAATGGACAGTATATACTTTCTTAAGATCTAATAATTTGCTGAAAGCATTTTCAGCTTTGAAATCTTGAAATGAAACTTTAAAATTTATTTTGGCTTATCCCAAAATAATGGAAAATGTCCAGTTGTGTTTTGCAAACATCTATGTAACTCGTCTTTTAGTTCACACTTCCTGGGAAGCCACCAAAGAAGGTCCCCATGGGAGTTAGGGGACCCTTACCCTCAGGAACAGTCTATTACTTGGAAGGTCTAGTCTAAGTTTAAAAGGTGTTACTGTACATATGGGAATAATTGACTCTGATTATACAAGAGAAATTCAATTAGTCATTAGATCCTCGACTCTGTGGTCTGCCTCCCCAAGAGAAATAATTGCTCAGTGGTTGCTGTTACCTTAAGTAAAACTAGGAAGCAGCACAGTGAAAAGAACAGGAGGCTTTGGTAATACTAATCCAGCAGGAAAGGCTGTGTATTGGGTTAATCAAGTGTCTAACAAAAGACCTATTTGTACAGTAACTATTCAGGGAAAAGATTTTGAAGGACTAGTAGATACTGGAGCTGATGTCTCTATTATTGCTATAAATCAATGGCCCCAGCACTGGCCTAAGCAAAAGGCATCCATTGGTATTGTTAGAGTAGGAGCTGCCTCAGAAGTTTTTCAAAGTTCCTTGATTTTACCATGTGAAGACCCAGATGGCCAGGAAGGGACAATCCAGCCTATCATTACACTTATTCCTGTTAATTTATGGAGGTAGAGACTTATTGTAACAATGGGATACTGAAATAGCTATTCCTATGGATCATTATAGTAATAATAGTAGACAAATGATGAGAAATATGGGATATCGCCTGGCAAAAGGAATGTGAAAAGATAAAAATGGCGAGTCAGAACCTTTAGAATTACAAGGGCAAACAGATCGGACCGGATTGGGGTGTCACTTTTAGGAGCAGCCATTGTTGAGCTTCCAGCTCCCATTCCTCTTGTTTGGCTAACTGCCAAACCAGTTTGGGTGGAGCAATGGCCGCTGAAACAGGAAAAACTGGAGGTTTTAAAAGAACTGGTGCAGGAACAATTGCAAAAGGGACATATAGAGCCTACTTTCTCCCCTTGGAATTCTCCTGTATTTGTCATTAAGAAAAAATCAGGGAAATGGAGAATGTTAACAGATTTAAGGGCTGTTAATGCTGTGATTCAACCCATGACTGCAGCTGAACAACACCTGACAGGACAAAAGGAAAATAAAAAGGCTGGACAAGATATATGGTAGAGGGATGCACAAACGAAAAGCTGGAAAACAGGAAAGATAATTTTATGGGGAAGAGGATTTGCTTGTGTCTCTCTAGGTGACAATCAGGTGCCTATGTGGGTGCCCAACAAACATCTGAAAATCTATCATGAACCACAGCATCTAGTGGACCCACCTGTACAGGGCAAATTAAAAGTTTAGGATTGCTTTTAAGCCTCGATTTGCTTTCTCTATGCCTTCTGTTAATCAGAAAAAGCCTGCTTCTCGTTATCAACAGTAAGTTTTACCCTGCGGTAATTAACCAAAGAGGCAGAAGCTGAGTTACAAATGCTTCAGCAATGGCATACCTCCCGGCTACAGCTACAAAAATTTTTGCTTCTGTTTCAGTAGATTTACTAATGTGGGGTGAGGGCATGCTTGTGTTTTTGCAGGAGATGAACAAACTGTGTAGGTGCCCTCAAGATGTGTACGACCATGGAATGGGAGACTGGAGGGACCCATGGATCCCAGCCATGGACCAGGTTCCCCCGCTACAAGCCATACTGAGAAACTGCTGGAGCACCAGGGTTTTACCTATAGGTGCTTAACAGACTAATACTTTCTGACTTAACTCCTCTCTACCCTTATACAAGTGACCCTAATAGGTAGGCAGGAGTATCATCACCCCTATTCAGCATGAAGTTACAGAAGATGGACCTTCATCCTTCTGCAATCCCCAGGATTAAGGGTCCTCTTGTAAAAGGGAAAGGGGAGATATGTAGGAAGTATTCAAACCGGAGTGACTCCATTTTGAATAAGCACTAAGAAAAATGAAGCCGGATCACCAACCGGCAATTAAGGGCTGCACAACCTGCAGTTGCCTTGCTCAATTACTTTAATATAGAGGCCACCTTATGCTAGTAATAATGATAGCTGTGGTGGTTTTTACAAAAAAGAGATGGGGGGGCATGTTGGGAGAAAAGCTGATTGTTGGGAGAGAAGCTGAGGCAGGGCGTGCATGTCTGCTACACTTGCTGGCTCCTTGCTTCTAGCACTCCCATTATCTCAAGCAGCCATGTTTCTCATTCACTTGATACACTGTCTCCTTTCAACCCCCACATCCTCATCACCTGTTTGGGCACCAATAAATAGCCTGGGGTCCCAGAGCTTGGGGACTTTGCAGCTTCCACACTCGTGATGGTCCCCTGGTCCCACTTTCTCTCTCAAACTTTTTCTCATTCCTTTGACTCTGCTGGACTTCGCTGCTCCCACTACTTGGTGTTGGGTCTGACCACCCCAACATTCCTGCCTCAGCCTCTCGAATAGCTAGGATTACAGGTACGCGCCACCACGCATGGCTAATTTTTGTATTTTTAGTAGAGATGGGGTTTCATCATGTTGGCCAGGCTGGTCTGGAACTCCTGACCTCAAGTGATCTGCCCATCTCAGCCTCCCAAAGTGCTGGGATTACAGGTGTAAGCCACCATGCCTAGTCCCAACTGCTATTTTTTAAAAATATGGTTACTTTTCATGAACCACTGATGGAATTGTAATACTTTATGTATATCTCTTTGCAAAGTTATTAGAATGTATGTTTTCCCCTGTTTTTCTTTTAAAATATTCCCAAATCATTTACATCTAATTATTAATGCTCTGTATTATGTGTAAAGATTAAAAATTGTAAAAATATAAATGGCCAATAGTCTTTTATAATGTGTTTAATACACAAAATGCTTTATTGCTTCTTATTAGAAAAATACCATTAAATGTAAATGGACCAAGGAATACGAAAACTTTATAATTTTATCCATTTACAGGCATCATTAACACATTGGTGTTTGTTCCTTTATGTTTTTTTGATGTACATATGTATGTAATATATGTATATACACACATATACATATAGGATATTATTATCCTAGTTTACTGAAAGAATATGCATGCATATACATAGAAAAATACATAAGAATACACACACATATATACACATATGCATACACATATACATATGTGTATGTATTCTATGTATTCATATATGTATATGTGTGTGTGTATTCTTCCAGCAAACTAGGATAATGCCATCCTATAGCTTTGTAATCCAGTTTTTGTCATTAGCCAGCCATTAAGAATTTTTTTGTTTTAACCTTTTTCTATTTTAAACATCATTCTGAGAGGTGACAGCGTGCTGGCAGCCCTCACTCACTCTCGGCACCTCCTTGGCCTTGGTGCCCAACTCTGGCCATGCTGGAGGAGCCTTCAGCCCGCCGCTGCACTGTGGGAGCCCCTTTCCGGGCTGGCCGAGGCCGGAGCCGGCTCCCTCAGCTTGCGGGGAGGTGTGGAGGGAAAGGCACAGGCAGGAACCGGGGCTGCGCACAGCACTTGTGGGCCAGCACGTGTTCCGGGTGGGCGTGGGCTAGGCAGGCCCCTTACTCAGAGCGGCCGGCTGGCACCACCATCCCCGGGCAGTGAGGGGCTTAGCACCCGGGCCAGCAGCTGTGGAGGGTGTGCCAGGTCCCCGAGCAGTGCCAGCCTGCTGGCACTGCACTCGAATTCTCGCCAGGACTAAGCTGCCTCCCCACAGGGCAGGGCTTGGGACCTGCAGCCTGCCATGCCTGAGCCTCCCCCCAGCTCCGCCGTGGGCTCCTGTGTGGCCCAAGCCTCCCCGACAAGTGCCGCCCCCTGCTCCGCAGCGCCGGGTCCCATGGACTGCCCAAGGGCTGATGAGTGCGGGTGCATGGCACGGGACTGGCAGGCAGGTCTACCTGTGGCCCCGGTGCAGGATCCAATGGGTGAAGCCAGCTGGGCTCCAGAGTTTAGTGGGGACTTGGAGAACCTTTATGTCTAGCTAAGGGATTGTAAATACACCAATCAGCACTCTGTGTCTAGCTCAAGGTTTGTAAATAAACCAATCAGCACCCTGTGTCTAGCTCAAGGTTTGTAAATGCACCAATCAGTGCTCTGTGTCTAGCTAATCTAGTGGGGACTTAGAGTACTTTTGTGTCTAGCTCAGCGATTGTAAATGCACCAATCAGCACACTGTCAAAATGGACCAATCAGCTCTCTGTAAAACGGACCAATCAGCTCTCTGTAAAATGGACCAATCAGCAGGATGTAGGTGGGGCCAGATAAGGGAATAAAAGCAGGCTGCCCAAGCCAGCAGTGGCAACCTGCTCCAGTCCCCTTCCACAGTGTGGAAGCTTTGTTCTTTTGCTCTTTGCAATAAATCTTGCTGCTGTTCGATTTTTGGGTCCACACTGACTTTATGAGCTGTCACACTCACTGCGAAGGTTTGCAGCCTTCAGTCCTGAGACCAGCGAGACCATGAACCCACCGGGAGGAACGAACAACTCTGGATGGGAGGAACAAACTCCAGATGCACGCCTTAAGAGATGTAACACTCAACGTGAAGGTCTGCAGCTTCACTCTTGAAGCCAGCGAGACCACGAACCCACCAGAAGAAAGAAACTCTGAACACGTCCGAACATCAGAAAGAGCAGACTCCAGACATACCATCTTTAAGAACTGTAACACTCACCGCAAGGGTCTGTGGCTTCATTCTTGAAGTCAGTGAGACCAAGAACCCACCAATTCCAGACACAATACAACAGAAAGAGTAGGATAAAAATATCATAATTATCAGGTAAAATTATTTAAAGAGATATATTTTTTTCTTTGCATCATCATCTCCTTCTTCTCTTTTCTTATTCATTAAATCTTTGTTTTTACAAATCCCTGTGCTAAGGGCTGATATGCAGTAGACTGCAGGGAGGAAACTGCTCTGCCACTTAAAAAGCACTGACCAAGAAGCAGGTCACCTATACTAGGTTCCTCACAAATGTCCTTTGCATGGCAGGAAGAAAGATGTGTGTTTTTAAGTGAATATATACACATCTATAAATTGTTGTAAACCCCCAGAGAACACCAACATTACCAAAGCTTGAAAGATAGTTTCTAAATAACATTCGCATTTAATAGTCTTTTGTTTTATTTGAGATGGAGTCTCGCTCTGTCGCCCAAGCTGGAGTGCAATGGCGCGATCTTGGCTCACCACCACCTCCGCCTCCCAGGATCAAGCGATTCTCCTGCCTCAGCCTCCCGAGTAGCTTGGATTACAGGTGCGCGTCACTGCACCCATCTAATTTTTGCATTTTTAGTAGAGACGGGGTTTCGCCATGTTGGCCAAGCTGGTCTTGAACTCCTGACCTCAGGTGATCTGCCCACCTCGGCATCCCAAAGTTCTGGGATTACAGGCGTGAGCCACTGCACCCGGCCTATTTTTGTTAAAGAAACTGGTTTGTTTTGATTTGATTTGGCCAAAAAATAGCACTGCTCAATCTGTCTTAACTTACTTGCCTTTGGCCAACTTGCTCTAATCCAAATTGTTCTTCAGCCAAATCTTCAGGGGCTGATACAACTACTGGAGTGATTAAATGCAGGTTTGAGTTTCGTACTGAAAAGGAGTAAGGAACAGAAGACTATATTTGAGGAAGATCTGGGAAATGTAAGAAGTCATCTGAAAGCCAACTCAGTGTCCTGCTCTGCTCTACACCCTTTACAAAGAGAGTATCATAAAAATTTCTTAATTCTGGTATTTAGAAAGAATAAAAGTCATTCCGTGGGTGCCATTTCTAAACCATGGACGATTAAATTAATGACCCCAAATCACAAAGCTAGTGAGAAGAACATATAGACTTTGACTCCAAGCCCCATGCAGAGTTTGCCAAAAAACTGATTGTACTGAGAAAAGTATGTGGTGGGCTGAAGATTATTATCAGGTTCCTTGGTTCAGAAAGAGATAACACCTGTACTGAACAGATAGCTTTCATTAAAAATTGCAATCTAATATTTCTCACATTTTTCCTTCTATGTAGATACTGTTAAATTCAGTAGGAATTAGATTAAGACAAGCAGCTTTCTCTCTACACCTCTTTTTCAGGACAAAGCAGAAGACAAACACTGGCAGGACATAGAGTTGCTTGTATCCTTATTAGTGATGCTACTTCATTAAATTTCATGTTGAAAGATAATTCAATGTTTTAATTGCATTTAATGCTAATCAGACCCTTATAAATGTAGGTGAGATACACATTCTCATTGTATTATTTTTCTTTTCTCATTAGTTATCCCTAATTTTCATGATGATTACTAACATAATATACCATTAATACTCTCAGGAGGTGGCAGAAAAGATTATGTGTCATGCTGTGATTCATTAATGCCAGAGAAAGAACTGCTTTGTTTTTCAATATTTTATAGGCAATTCATTCTTTAATAATGAAAAATAAATTTTCTGCCATTCAGAAAATTTCTATTAATACATTTACTTTGAAAAATGGCAATGCTGAGCATATCTATATACAATGGGGTATTTATGGGCTCTCTATATAAACATTCTTAACTTGCTGGCCTTTCCCAGGCTGGGCTTATTTTTTATATGGATTGTGCTTCTTCCTTCTAAAGAAAACTTATTTAATAAATTTCACTGCCTTTTCCATTTTTTTCCTACTTTAATTAAAAGAACTTCAAGATTTATTTCCACTTAGCAGATGTACATTAATTACTATAATTTTACTCCATTTTATGATATACTGTGCTATGATAAGGACCAAAAAATCTTCAATATGCCTTTAAAAAATAAAAAAAAGAAATATTCTTTTTTTTTGGATAAGTTGATACTGATACTGCTTGAAGACTGTTTGACTGTTTGAAGTGTTTCCAGCTGTGCTGTTAGGGTTTGTTTCTCAGGACTTCATGCCTGTACATATAGAGATTATTTTTTTCTTAAGCTTACCATACTCCCAGAAAGAAAAATATCAAGCTATAGATAACCATTGACAACAAGAAAATTCTATGCAAAAAATACTTTATAACATGGTGTTAAGATAATACTACTCATTTAAAACATATAAATATGCCTCACACATTTTAATCTGGTCAGTATTCACATAAGAGAACCAACTATCTCATTTAAAATATACAAGGATTTAGAAAAGTTATATTGAGTATTCCTCAGTGGAATAATGTTTTCATGAAAATAATACATTAAGGTGTATCTCAAAGAGAACTCATCTAGTTGTGACTTAATGGAGGAATCTATTATGTTGTATTCAGCTTCTTATAATTATTCCTTATTCTACTATTAAGAAGACAAATTGGCATTCTATACTAACGCTGAAGGTGAATTCTGGAAAAAGAGGCCCAGTATTCAGTTTCAAGGGCAAAGAAAAATAGCTGTGCATTCAATAAAACTGTGTTTTTAATAACATGTATGCACTGTGCATGCTGAGTTTGAAACATTTTGATTTTGAGATTACTATTATCTTATAGGGAAAAAGAACAACTCAGGTAATAGATAACAATGACTACTGAGAGATCTATTGAGAGAATATCTATTTAGAGAATGTCTAAGTTCAGAGAGGAATGAACCATGCTCAGTGCTTTCTGTGCATTTTCTCATTTATATTCAGATAAAATTGATTAGATAGTGTTGTCATCACTCTGCAGACCTGTTGCTTACAGAAATTAAGAAACCCGTCCACTCCTGGTTACACAGCCCACTCATGGTTAAATAAAACCTCACGTTTGTCTTTCTCATTATGCTTCCGGAAAAGAGTTAGACTTAAATATATCAAAACTTTATTTTTATGTCCTGTATATAGTATATTCATTAACCTTTTTTTCACGGTCTTCGGATTTAGCATACCCATAACATTTGATTAAACTTTAATCAACATTGACTTAAATAAAATGTTCTTGTAGCAATTCCTATCATGACTTCATGTTTTTGGAGCCAGAGCTGCTAGTCGTTTCCTGCCGACATGCATTTTTTTTTTTTTTTTTTTTTAGGCATCTTTGGGCTCAGCCTCATCTTACACTCATATCTTAGCTCTGAACCAGAATATTGAGCCCAAAAAGAGCCCCTTCCTCAAAAGAGGTTGTTTCAGTATCAACTGGTCTTGCCCTATTCAAATGTTACTTAATCTCAAAGTATGTTCAGAGCTCACTGCCAGGGCCTTCTGGGTCTGGAAGCCACACTGTTTATTTTTTCCTATGATATTTGTTCTCTGCTGAGTGTCTAAATCCCTCCAACTGCCTTTTCTAAGATGCAGACTGTTCCCTTTCACTTATTTATTATTGCCCATTTGGGGCTCTTTATCAACGCCCTATATTATAAAACATCAGCAAGGACTGTGTCTGTGCTTACGTTTTTGGAGGATTTAGGAATCTGTCAAAACAGATTCAACAAAATCATGTTGGCATGATTATGCAATTTTTTCAGGTCCAAATGATACTATACTAGCTCATAATCCTGGATTCTAAAACCAAGAACCAAAGTAAACACATATGCTAGTTCATACTGACTTTCATTCTCCCTACCACCCTGTCTTTCGGATCTAACCTAACGTATTTGATTATTGGCACCTCTCAGTTACTACCACCTTTAATATAGTATTTCATCTTCCTAAAACATGATTCTTGCCATAAATGACAAGAACACTATGTGGCATTGTTTTACCAAGCATTAAATATCGAGAATTCCTTAACATTAAGTAAAGAGAAGACTAATAATTAGATGGAATCAAAGTACGCTAACCAATACGAAAAATACTAGCTTATCCCCTTTTGTCAGATTTTATCCTCCATGAAGAATAACTTAAATTAACAGAAAGTTGAATAATTGTTTTCCTTTTTTTTTAATTTCAAGCTTGTTAAACATTTTTAGAAAGGTAATATACATTTCTAAAATTGTATCTCTACAGCTTCATGTTTCTTCTGTTTCCTACAGTATATTACAGTATGCTCATGAGAATTCAGTTATCTTCCCCGCATTTTTTAAAACTCATAAAACAGGCCGGGCACTGTGGTTCACGCCTGTAATCCCAGCACTTTGGGAGGCTGAGGCGGGAGGATCACGAAGTCAGGAGATCCAGACCATCCTGGCTAATACAGTGAAACCCCATCTCTACTAAAAATACAAAAAATTAGCTGGGCATGGTGGCACATGCCTGTAGCACACTGAGTCACACCAGAGATACCAATAATAAAATTCAGAGCACAATTTTAAATCTGGGTCAATATGTGAAAAGTAAGTGAGAGTTTCAGCACAGAGTATATTGTCTCTATTTGGTTTTAAGTAATTTTAAACTTACTTTTTTGGTTGTTTTTTGCATTATGTTTTGGAGTGAGGTGGACTCCAATATCAGGTGTGACTTTGAAAAATTAATAACTCAAGGCCGGGTGCAGTGGCTCATGCCTGTAATCCCAGTACTTTGGGAGGCTGAGGCGGGCAGGTCACAAGGTCAGGAGATGGAGACCATCCTGGCTAACACAGTGAAACCCCGTTTCTACTAGAAATACAAAAAAAAAAAAAAATTAGCTGGGTGTGGTGACAGGCGCCTGTAGTCCCAGCTACTGGGGAGGCTGAGGCAGGAGAATGGTGTGAACCCGGGAGGCGGAGCTTGCAGTGAGCCAAGATCGCACCACTGCACTCCAGCCTGGGCGACAGAGTGAGACTCCTCCGTCTCAAAAAAAAAAAAAAAAAAAGTCCTAAAACATAGGTAATAAAATATAGGATCTTCAAAAAAGAAAATAGTCATTAAAAACCACAGAAATACTATAATAATTTGACATCTACTCCTTAATTTGACAGTGCCATACACCATGGGTTGTAAGAAATAAGAGAATATATAGTTTAAAAAAATGCTATTAATACTTTTCTCCAACCCCTAACCCAACCCACTCCTGCAGTTTTTCTTCATAGAAGAAGAGATTTTGCTGGTTTGTTTAAATACAGATCAAAAATATGTTCACCTCTGCTCAATATTGTATAGCTGACATTCTCTTTAAATATATCTGTAGACCAAATGGATACAAATAAACATTCCAACACTACATATATATATATATATATGTGTGTATATATATGTATATATATATGTGTGTATATATATGTGTATATATATATATATATGTGTGTGTATATATATATATATATATTCCATATAAGTTGTTTGGGGTTTCCTAATATTACAAATTTGTATTACAAATTACATAGGAGTAGAAATTCTAGGTAAGGAGATATAAGTTCAGACGTAACAGATAGGTAATATCAAACTGTTTTCCAAAATGTTTTACTAATTTATATCCCCTCAGCAATATCTGAGAACTTCAGTCGCATCACAATTTGATTTTGTCTGTTTTTTTTTTTTTTTTTTTTTTTAGTCATTGTGATAAACGTGGTGGTTTCTTGTGGTTCGTTTTCAATTCCCTAGCAGTTAAGTTTATATATATATATATATATCTCCTGTGGAAACTGATAAGCTGATTCTAAATCTTATTTGGTAATGAGCACACGGAGAGAGCCAAGAGACGCCAACAAACCTTGAAGATAAAAAAAATAAGCAGAAGACTTACACTATCAGATATTATAAAACTATAGTAATTCAGATAGCAGAATGATGCAAAGACAAACAGGTCAATGAAATAGAATAAGGTATTCAGAAATAAGCCTTTACATCCATGACCATTTGACTTAGAACAGAGAGAACACATCAGTACAATGGAGAAAAAAAAACGGTCTCTTTAGAAAATGATGCTGGTCAATTAAATATCCACATGGGAAACTTAAAAAAAAAAATCTTGATCTCCTACATCACTCCAAACACACAAAAAAATTCCATATGGACTGTAAATCTAACATAAAATATGAAATAAAATTTTTGGAAATAAACATAAAAAAACTTCATGTTTTTGTGTTACTCAAAGGGCTTTTAAACAAGACAAAAAGTTGCTCAACATGAAAAAATAATAAATTGTATTAAAACTTTCTGCTCATGAAAAAGCATAAAAAATAGGGTGAAAATACAAGCCATACCTTGGGAGAAGCTATATCCAATACATATATTGAATAAAGATCTGCAATCCAGAGTATATAAAGAATTCTAAAGACTTAATGAGAAAACAAAACAAACAACAGAATGTCCACAGAAAAATGTTAGAAAGAGACCAAAATAGTTGCCACATAAAGAGGATACAAATACTGGCAAAAAACATACAAAGAGACATTAGACTATCTTAACTACTAGGGAATTGTGAACGAACCAAAAGAAACCACCACATGTTCATCACAATGACTAAAAAAAAAAATCAGACAAAATCAAATTGTGAAGGAACTGAAGTTCTCAGATATTGCTGAGGGGATATAAATTAGTAAAACATTTTTGAAAACAGTTTGATATTATCTATTAAGTCTGAACTTATGTATATCCCCTTAACTAGAATTTCTACTCCTAAGTATATCTGTAATATTAAGAAACCCCAAACAACTTATACGGACAGTATATAGGATATATTAACTGTAGTATATTTGTACAATGAAATTCTCTAGAGCAGTGAAAATGAATCAATTATTACTACATGCAATAATAACATAGATGAATCTCACAAATATAGTGTGAGAAAATGAATCTAAACAAAAATACAATTTTCCTAAGTCTATAAAAATTTCATAAACAAGAAAAACAAATTTATGGTATGGTTGGAAGTTATTCTTACAGGGATGTGGAGCAGGAACTGGTAATGCTCTGTTTCTTGACCTGGGCACTGGTTACACTACTGTGTTCACTTCTTAAATATTTATCTAGCTGCACACTTAGAATCTGTGTGATTTTGCATATGCAGGTTGCATTATGTATGCAGTTTGTAATAAAAATTATACATCAAAAATATTCTTTTAGGCTGGGCACAGTGGCTCGTGCCTGTAATTCCAGCACTTTGGAAGGCTGATGCAGGTGGATCACAAGGTCAGGAGATTGAGACCATCCTAGCTAACACGGTGAAACACCATCTCTACTAAAAATACAAAAATTTAGCCAGGCATGGTGGCACATGCCTGTAGTCCCAGCTACAGAGGAGGCTGAGGCAGGAGAATCGCTTGAACCCAGAGGCAGAGGTTGCAGTGAGCTGAGATGGCGCCACTGCATGTCCAGCCTGGGCGACAGAGTGAGACACTGTCTCAAAAAAAAGAACAAAAAAATTCTTTTGATATCAGCATTCAACATATCTTGGGGTCTACTGGCTTCAGGTGGTGATAGTCTTTCAAATTACTATGAACCTTACTGACTTTTGTCCTTTTCTAGATTACTGGGTTTCTAAGAGACCATAAATGTCTAGGGGGAAAAATCCTGGCAACAAGTAAAATGAAACATTATTAAACAGAGAATTATCTTTATAAAAACTAGTGTAGCTACCACATAAAGTTTCTGGATCAACTTGATGGAAATGCCTAGTTTAGATGTTATTTTTGTTCACTAGAATGCATTTTTGTGAATTCAGGCATTTCATTGCCTGTTTTTGAAAAAAAAGAAAAAAAAATTTAAAATCTCTGCAATTCTCAGATTTTCAGTGAATTACAACTAACCAGTGCCAACTGTATTCTCTTTATGCATAAAATCTCTCTCCAGGCCTGCGGGTTTCCCTCAAGGTAAATTAATTGAAACTAATAGGAAGAATCATTTATTTCCTATGGCTTATTTGGAACTAAACTTTCTTCATAACGCATTTTAATGAACTCTTGTACTTTACCATTCTTATTGGAAATATTAATAGACAATTCAAAATTAAGATACATTTATAGAAGTATGAATAAACAATTTTTAAAAGCTCATTTTCCTCATTTCTTCCCCTTATATTGGTGTTATAGATATCCCATGTCAGTTCAGTATAGCACAAAGTTAAATGGAGGTTCAAGACATTACAGGACATCTTCAGACAAAAGTAATTTTTATTTATCCAATTTATCTTCTGAATTGTGCCTTGCAATGCAGCCTTCACTTTCAGAAACATTGTGAGATTTTCAAAGGGAGAACCAAATGTCAATATTCCTGACAGGTCTCTACAGATGATGGAGGATATGGCCTTTGAAACATAATATAGGGGAGTACACACAATCACTACTCTAAAACTTATAAAACTTCCTAAAAGTAAATGCAAGCTTACCTCCAAAAATAGTATTCCATACCTATGCCTTGGACTGTTACACATTTAATCATCTGAGAGATATGCAGACATTTAGTAAATTTCTAATACTGCTAGAGTGCACTCAAACTTTAAAATATATGAGCCACCAGCAAGTTTAGGAAAGGCAAAATTATTTGGCCATTTACCAAATAAAGTACTTTATTTTCATGTATCATGTCCAATGGCTCTTCAAATTCATAAAAAGTCCTTAAACTCTCTACTTTAAAAAAAGTATCCAGGCTGGTCGTGGTGGCTCATGCCTGTAATCCCGGCACTTTGGGAGGCCGAGGCAGGCAGAGTGCCTGAGGTCAGGGGTTCAAGACCAGTCTGGCCAACATGGTGAAACCCTGTCTCTACTAAAAATACAAAAAAAATACAAAAAAGTTAGCTGGGTGTGGCTTTCACCTGTAATCCCAGCTACTTGGGATGCTGAGGCAGGGGAATTGCTTGAACCAGGGAGGTGGAGGTTGCAGTGAGCTGAGATCATGCCAATGCACTCCAGCCTGGGTGACAGAGCAACACTCCGTATCAAAACAAACATACAAAAAAGTTTCCAGTTATCAGAGCAGCTTTTCATCTATTTTTTTTTTCCCAAGACAGAGTCTCTGTCACCTAGGCTGGAGTGCCATGGTGGCATCTCGACCACTGCAACCTCGGACACCCAGGTTCAAGCAATTCTCCTGCCTCAGCCTCCTGAGCAGCTGGGATTACAGGTGGCTGCCACGGCACCTGACTAAATTTTTTTTTTTTTTTTTTTTTTTTTTTTGAGACGGAGTCTCACTCTGTCGCCCAGGCTGGAGGGCAGAGGTGAAATCTCGGCTCACTGCAAGCTCCGCCTCCCGGGTTCACGCCATTCTCCTGCCTCAGCCTCCCAAGTAGCTGGGACTACAGGCGCGCGCCAACACGCCCAGCTAATTTTTTTTTTTTTTTTGTATTTTTAGTAGAGACGGTGTTTCACCGTGTTAGCCACGATTGTCTCGATCTCCTGACCTCGTGATCCACCTGCCTCAGACTCCCAAAGTGCTGGGATTACAGGCTTGAGCCACCGCGCCCGGCCCGCACCTGGCTAATTTTTTATAGTTTTTAGTAGAGACTGGGCTTCACCATCTGGCCAGGCTGGCCTTGAACTCCTGACCTCGTGATCCACCCGCCTCGGCCTCCCAAAGTGCTGGGATTATAGGTGTGAGCCACTGCGACCGGCCTCATCTATTTTGAAACATCCAAGCTTTCCTCTTTCTTCAGATAATTATAGTCTGGGAAAAGTAGCCCGATTTCTATTATAAGTAATACAAATTAAAGCAATTTTAAATTAAATTACATTCAAATTAACAGGCATAAATTGTTTGCTAGGAGAATGATATTTTTTGGTGTCCCTTCTACAACAACAAAAAAAAAACTGATTTGTGTGGAGGGGGGAAAATAGTAGAACATATGCAGAATTATTTCATTGTATACTCAACTGATATCTACAAAAATAGACTTCATCTTGCCCACTTATATTAAAAGAACATAACAAGAATGTTTTACTTGTTCAGACTAATAAGGAGAAATGCTATGTATCAGCAACTGGTAATGTTTTTTATGGTTCTCAACTAGTACAGGAGAAAATGCGGGATTAGACTATTTGAAACAGAATATCAAGTTTCAGTTATATAGGAGGAATAAGGTAAAGGGATATATTGTACAATATGGTGACTATAGTTAACAGCGATATATTCTTTAAAAATAAAATACAGAATACAGTGTAGAAATGGAATAGATTTTTTGTAATCATCTGTCTGCATTTGCTCCACAGAATTTCAAAATGAATGTGAAGTATTTTCTAAAAATATATGATATAATCTAAAAATAATTGAAAGAAAAGATGATAGAGAGTAAACGTAAAATATATAAAGGAAATCAGAGAAAGTCAGTATAACGCAATTTGTATTGCATTCATCTTCTAAAATTGCTAAAGATGGATCAAATATTTGACTTTGAGGCTCGGTGGAAAAAAACAAAAGGAAAATATTAAGTACAGTATAGCCTGTGATCATATAACAAAAATAGCCCAGTTGTTCAGGGAAAAAAAAATCTTCACATTTGATGTCATCAGTGAGGCTAAATAAATGTAAAACTATGATATATGCATAACATTCATAAAGCTGTCATCAAGTCTGAGTTTCTAATTTGGCAAGAAGTGAAATCCACAGGGAAGTCCAGGGTGATGTTATTCTGTGTTGTAATCAGCCCAAAAGAGTTTAATGTAAAATGTATTTTACTAATTTGAAATGATCATTCATGCAACGTGTGTTAAACAGGTTAAAAGACATGAGTATATGTAAAAACAAATAAAATTTTAAGAAGTCATTATATGAAAAAGGTACTTGCACACACGTTTATAGCAGCACAATTTGCAATTGCAAAAAATCTAGAACTAGCCTAAATGCCCATCAACCAATGAGTGGATAAAGAAAATGTGGTGTATATACACCATTGAATACTAGTCAGCCATAAAAAGGATTGAAATAATGGCATTTATAGCAACCTGGATGGAGTTGGAGGCCATTATTCTAACTAACTGAAGTAACTCAGGAATGGAAAACCAAATACTGTTATGTTCTCATGTGTAAGTGGGAGCTAAGCTATGAGGATGCAAAGGCATAAGAATAATATAATGAATATTGGGGACTTAGGGGACAGAGTGGGAGGTGGGTAAAAGACTACACATTGGGTACAGTGTATGCTGCTCAGATGACAGGTGCACCAAAATCTCAGAAATCATCACTAAAGAACTTATCCATGTAACCAAAAACCACTTGTTCTCCCCAAAATACTTTTTTGCTAAACTTTTTTTAAAACCCAAGGGCACAAGTGCAGGTTTGCTATATGGGTAAACTTGTGTCATGGGGGTTTGTTGTACCCAAAAATTATTGAAATAACACAAAGTTAAACTAAATTAAAATCAATAAATAAAATTTTAAACAAACACCAATTTGAAATGTTAAGCACAATATATAATGTCTTTAAGTTGATGGGAAAACATAATGTCTGCTTAGATGAAATTTAAATTCTAGTATGAAAATCATGCACACAGATAAACGATAACAGTATAATTGGTTTAAGGGTTAAACTAGACATATAGTGATTCAGTTTCAGGGTCATAGTCAAGAAGGCAATGCACCCTCAGGCACCTACATATGTTTGCTTAGTTCAAAGTACAAACCACACAAGGTCAAATACCGTGCCAAAACATGAAGGAAACCAGACGAGGTTGGGCGCATTCAGTGTGGTATGGCCGTAGATGGAAGGAAATCAGTGATTAGTAAGACCTTGTGAAAACACCTCTCCCTTGAAACCATGAGAGAGGTTCCTCATACTTGGCAATGGGGAACCAAAATTAGTGTTTTATTGGACCTTTACTTCAGGCTGGTTCTTGTTTACATCTGTTCTATATGTAACTAGGAAGAAAATTGTCACAAAATAACTCACTAGCTTTTAAGTAACATAAACCACAAATACTGTAAAACATAAATGGTGATTTGGATTTCAGAACTAAATAATCTATGCTATTTGACATCTAAAATGTGCTTCTCAAGTATAACAGTTGTCACAGGACACTTGACATTGTAACAGTAAAGAAGATATAAATAAGCAAACCATCAGCTTAAAGATTTTAAAGGACACCTGCTTCTAAAGCAATATTTATGTGAGAAGATATTTGTGGCGCAGAATGATGGAGCATAAAGTCTCACAGAGAGATAAGAGCACACCCAGAACTAAATCCAAGTGATTAGAATGTCAGTCCAGTGCTCTTCCACTTGAAATATGGTTGACCTTGGTCTCAGAAGCAGGATGCCAGGCTGTAAATTGTAGCCTCACTCCCAACTAGCTGCACATGTTGGGAAGGTTACTTATTGCTCCTGTGATGCAGTGTTCTCTGTAAATTAAAGAGATGCTACTTGGGGGAAAAACATTAAAAATTCAGAAATGTGCTGGAGATGTTTTGGCTAAGACCCAGGTGAACAGGTATAGATAGGGCTAGAGACCAGGAGTCCCTAGGAGCCCTAACCTCTGTCTAGAAACATTATGTATTACCCTACGTTGTTAACCTTGTACATTTCTATACCTTTTGCTACTAAGGAAATTTGCATCCTATGACCGTGACTGTGGCTTTTTTCTATCTACGGCACCACTCTGCTGAAACCTCTCATCACCAATTTGTGCTTATTTTGAAAATGTAATAAACAATGAGCCACTAAGTGTTAAGTATTTTTCTTGCTGCTTTTTCACAATATTATTTTCTTTTAGTCCATAAATTTCTTAAATTTGGCATCTTTAATAATTCAAAAATACGATATTCAAAATCTTTTTAACTTTCAGTAGAGATCAAATCAACATTATAACTCAATTTTTGTGACACTGTTTTTCCATATTTGCAACTTGTAAAGAATGAGATTAATTCTCACTGCATTAACTTCTGGAAAATATCTTCATAATTCAGAGTTTTTTAAAATTAATCTTGATCACATTTAACATCTCCCTGTATTTGCAATAAATGCTATTTTTGCAGTTAAGACAACATGCAATAAACTGGAAAAATTAGTTAACAATTTGAAAAGTGTTTTTAAAATCACATCTTACTTGTTACCTTAATAGGGGGTGTCACAATTTACACAGTTCATCTCAAGTTGAAAAGAAATTGGTTGCCTTTTTACTTGTATCCTGATTTTTCACAGAAAGTTAGTATATTCTCTTACTTTCTAGCAGGATTCTACACCTCATTTCTCCTGGGAAGCAATGTAAGAGGTTACAAGAAAAGTTCTTGAACTGAGGTAGACCTAACTTTAAATTCCAACTTCACTGGGAATTTGGCTGAGTAATACTAGGAAAGTTATCCAGCCTTACTGAGCTTCAATTTTCCCAAAAGTGCAATAAGAAATAACTGCATCTACTGCATAAATCAATGTTTTAATTTACTTGTTTTATTTTAATTGATATCATTTTATTCTTCATTTTATTTATTTATTTAAAGAGTGTAGGCTAAAATAAGTAAATGACATTTCACAGTTCTCAGAAAAATAATAATGACAAATAAATCTCAGTTATTATTATGAATTAGGGAATATTTATCCATTAACATTTCTTCAAAGCCCAGCAGAAACAAAAAGTTAATGTTCAAAGGCCTAGCTTCAACTTTCCTTCTTCACACAAAAAATTACAAATATTACAAGTATTCATCACTTTTTCTATTTCTTTTTTGTTGACTACACTGTTGCTTTTTTACAGTTCTTTCTATATTCTGGATACCACTTCTTTGAGATATATATATTTCTAATAGATGTTGTGAGTATTTGCTTTTAACATATTGCTTCACTCAGTCATTTATAGCACCCTTGTTGCAGCCGTCTGCTATTCTGATGTAACCATATTCATCAGTCATTTTTCATTAGTGTAGGACAGGGGTCCCCAACCCTCAGGCCATGGACAACTACCAGTCCGTGACCTGTTAAGAACCAGGCCACACAGCAGGAGGTGAGTGGTAGGTGACTGAGTGAAGCTTCATCTGTATTAATAGCTACTCTTCATGGCTCACATAACCTCCTGAGCTCTGCCTCCTGTAACATCAGTGGCAGCATCAGGTTCTTATAAGAGCACAAAACCTATCATGATCTGCGCATGAGAGGGTTCCAGGTTGCACAATCCTTATGGGAACCTAATGCCTGATGATCTGTCACTGTCTCTCATCACACCCAGATGGGACCATCTAGTTTCAGAAAAACAAGATCAGGGCTTCCACTAATTCTACATTATGGTGAGTTTTATCATTATTTCATTACATATTACGATGTAATAATAATAGAAATAAAGTTACAATAAATGTGATGCACTTCAATCATCCCCAAACCATTCCCCACTGTACTCCTGTCTGTGAAAAAATTGTTTTCCACAAAACCAGTCCCTGGTGCCAAAAAGGTTGGGGACTGCTGGTGTAGGACATTTCATTTAAAGAGGTTCAACTAATGGCCTGCCCTAGAGAAGGAGGACTCAGAATTGTGGGGAGGCTTTTTCAGCATACAAGGTAATGCAGATTCTGATATGGCCTCCTGGCAGGCTGAGAGGATTAGCATGTTCCCACAACATGCATCACTGCCATACTGTTGCAACTGGTATTTTATGAAATAAAATGTTTAAAAACACAGTACATAGTCAAGAAAAATAAATTGACTCATATAAATCTTTACTGCTGAACTTGAACATAAGCTTCACATTCATAAGAACTTCAAAGGAATGAATACCAATTAAACATAGTTTAAAAAAAGTTTTCACATTCTTTCAATAAAAGTGATGCCTTCTCTCCTCTTTTTCTTTACTGTGGTAAAATGTACATAACACAAAACTTAGCATTTCAACCACTTTTCAGTGTACAAGTTCATTGATGTTAAGTGTATTCACATTGTTCTGCAAGTATCACTGCCATTCATGCTCAAAACGTCTTCTTCTTCCCAAATGGCAACAGAGTAGCCATTAAACAATAGCTTCCCATTTACCTCCTCCCACTCCACCCCCAACTCCTGGCAGCCAACATTCTGCTTTCTGTCTTTATGAATTTGCCTACTCTAGGAACCTCATGTAAGTAGAGTCATACAATATTTGTCCATGTCTAGGTTATTTCACAGAGCATGATGTCCTCATTAATCCATGATGTAACGTGTTAGAATTTATTTCCCTTTAGGACTAAATAATATTCCATTGTATGTGTATATCACATTTTGTTTATGCATTCATCTATAGATGAACATATGGGTTGTTTCTTTTTTTTTGTTTTGTTTTTGTTTTGTTTTGAGACGGAGTCTCACTCTGTCACCCAGGCTGGAGGAGTGCAGTGGTGTGATCTCAGCTCACTGCAAGCTCCGCCTCCTGGGTTCATGCCATCCTCATGCCTCAGCCTCCTGAGTAGCTGGGACTACAGATGCCCACCACCACGCCCAGCTAATTTTTTGTATTTTTAGTAGAGACGGGGTTTCACCGTGTTAGCCAGGATGGTCTCGATCTCCTGACCTCGTGATCCGCCCGCCTCAGCCTCCCAAAGTGCTGGGATTACAGGCATGAGCCACCGCGCCCGGCCCCATATGGGTTGTTTCTACTTTTTAGTTGTTGTAAATAGCACTTCTATGAACATGGGTGTACAAATATCTGATCAAGTCCTTGCTTTCAATTATTTTAAGTATATAGTAAGAGTGATATTTTAACTGATACTAATTGGATTAAAGACTAAAGAAAAACGAATTACCATTGGATTTTCTTTTCGCACTCCTCATAATTAAAATGACTGATTACTTGTCACTAATGGAAATTAACTTGGTAGAACCAGTTGTGACACAGATATCCAGCATGAAACCATAGTAAATATAAATCTTCTCAGGTAACTTTTTGTTCTGTGCACTTTTGATACAATTCATGTACTTAAATGTGACATGAGCATTCAAATTATTGAGCCAGAAATCAAGTATCTACATGTCTGTATATATCTTTGTCCTAGAAAATCCTCAGGAGACCTCTCTTAACAATCACAGCTCAAAAATGACTCACATATCCACATGCAAACCAATCATTCGCAAAGACAACAGGACAGGCATGATTGGCTCCGACCAGTCATTTTTCAACACTTTGGAATAGGCTTCACCTCCCCTGAAGCACATGATCCCCAAAAATAATAGTTAAATAAAACTGAACTTCTGTTAAAGTGTGAGGAAGGAGAAATAGCCAACTAATGGTGTCTACTATACTCCGACAATGTGAGTACATTAAAACCAGACACTTCACCTAAATTAACTCAGTGGTACAAACAGAATAATTTAAAACTTATCTTCACCTAAATTTCAGATAATTATATTATTTTCCACTCAGTATAGTATAAACGTGAACTGAAACTAAATTAGGTATTTTGTCCATCTAGATTTAATTATAACATATGTTTTTATTTATTTACTTTTTTTTCGGGGAGGGGTCTAGTTTACTAGAATGTGGCTTCTGTAAGGGTAGAGAGAGCCTATTTTGTTTGCTTCCATATTTTCAGTACAGAGTAAAAACACAGTATATATTTTCTTTAAAAAACGAACTTAGAACAAGTTTTTAAGTATATTAGGTATGCCACTTCAGAGCAGATATACAGTTGTCTTTATTACATTATTACTTATATTGGATAATTCACTTCAACAATGTTTTTATTGTATCACTTTACCTGTAGCATATTTTAAAAATAATGCCCCAAATTCACTACTCATCTTTTAAGCTAATATAGCCTTATTCACTGCTATTTCAAAGTCTTATCTTACTTTGTCAATCTTATTCTATGTAACATTTCTTCTTTCCCTTCTTACACAAAGCACATATTTCCATTTAACTTTTATCATTCTGCATTATATCATGGACCAAAAAAATTAACTTGCATGCATGGTAGATGATCTACCATTACCTAATATTGTATAACAATTGGTAGAAACACCTCTTTCACAATCATGGGCTACTTCCCATTTTTAAAATCATCTTTCCTTCCTTCAAACACCACAGCTGAGCTGGCCCTGATTCAGTGCTGTTTCCATTAATATTTTTGTTGCTCTAAGTATAAAATGAGAAGAACTGCTTAACCCATGCTCTGATTAAATTCTGGAAAGGAGAAGATTCCAGGCTTCAAGGCTAAAGGCAGCAACTGGAATTGTTAAACACTAGGGATTTATTACTCCTTTCCCCTCCTAAATCCCTTGTCTCCTATCACTCAAATACGCTCTGCACTTTGTTTCTTCTGGGTTTTGGCTTACTTAGTTTGTTTCCTCTACTTAAGACTGTCCTCCTCACATACATTTCACTTTGGAAAAAAAAAAATCTAACCACCCTTCTTCAGTGCTAGTCTTAAATTCTTCATCCTCCAGAAAACCTTTATGTTCGTTCACCAACTGAAATATTTTCTTCATTTGAATCCACAAGACAATTTGTGCTCTCCTACTTGACTTTATTATTATAGCATACACTTGCATCAACACATTTTCTCTCTCTCTCTCTAAACTTTCTCTCTCTGTGTGTGTCTCTCTCTCCCCCCACTCTGTCTCTCTCTCCCCTCTTTCTCTCACTATTGTATAAAGTACTTAGTATATTATATTGCATGAAGTTGGTTTCCTAGAAAGGACCCCTTTCCCTAGTCTGAATTATACACTGATAGTTTGAAGGGGGAGGGTTCCTTAGAGTTCTCAGTAGTCTGGAGACACAATCAATCCCGTCACTGTATACCTCATCACAAGAAGTCCATGCATTCTGTCCAGGGCATATCTCCTCACTCAGATGCTTCTTTCAATGCAATGTCTTTAAACACCTTATTAAGACTCAGTTTCTCACCTGACTTTTACCCTACTACCAAATTTTCCCCAGAATCCCTTGGAAATCACAGACCACCATCAACAAAATCCCCTAAATATTCAACTTTCTCTCTTAGTATTACCTATACTTTTTGATTCCTTCTTTCTCCCTCTACCCCTCCTTGACAAAAGATGCCGCTTTCTGTAGATCTCCCAGTAGTGGCTACCATAATTTACGTAGCACAGAGCCTAGGAGTACAGGGCAAGCATCCTTCTGTCTCCTTTGACACTCAGTCCCAATTCCTCTGAAGTAAATGCCATCAGATAATGCCACCCACTAAATTTCCTTGTTATAGTCATCACATGCCTTTTGAGTAATCTCCTTTATTAATGGACTAGTTTAACATTTGGCTTATCTTTTTTTCCTACATCACACTATAGGATTAGTAACATAAGTGGTGATGTAAAAATCCCAAGGGCATTCTAATCACAGTAGCATTTGACAGTCAATGATTCTCTTTTATCAATTCTGTTCTTTCCAGGGACCTTGCATTTTCTCCGTATTCCTGTCACCTCTTGGCAGCAACATCTCAGTATCCCCAGACCCTTCTTCTCCTGATCTCTAAGTGCTGAAGTTCCCAAAGCTTAGTCTTCATATTTTTTTGTCAAACCCATTTTCTAGGTGATTTCATCTTGCTCCCTTATTTCTCTCTCAAGTCTAGATCAGCATTTGCAAATGCCTTGCCAAGAATTAGGTTTCTGTATTGAAAAATCCTCACAAACCTTGATTACTGCCATCACAATAGGCAGTGGAGGAGGTATGGGGATCTGTTCAGGACAAAATCCACCAAGTCATTCTTGATTTTTCCTAATGTCCCATGGATGATTCATCAGCAAATCCTATATGTTCTATCCTTTAACCCCCTTCTCAAGGTCTCCATAGCCTATCAATATCATTCAAGCTACCATCAAATTTTGCCTGGACTCGTCATGCATTAAACTCTACTTGTCCAAAACACTGTGTTACTCATTCCCGACATCCCCCGTGCACAGCATCTACAATAATATTTTTATATTGGATGATGTCATAACTGTTTAATTCATTCAAAAGCTTTCTTTCCAACACACCTAGAACAAATCCCATATTCTAGCCCCAGGTACATTTCTGATCTCATTTCCTACCAGACTTTTTCATTCACACTAGCCTCCAGCTCCCTGTCTACCTTTAGGGCTTTACAAAGAAATCTCAGAATGCTGCTCACTTAAGAATCCATAAGTCTTGATCTTTTCCTTTATTCAGGGCACTGTTTCAGTTTTATCCAAAAAGAACTATCTTAACTTTCTTATCTAAAATTGCACCACTCTCATTCTTCCCTTATCAAACTTTTTTGTTTCCTTAGAATTTATCACTACATAACTTACTGATCTATTGATTTCTTCAACTAGTTTGTCTGCATTACTCGGGTGGAAACTTTGATTGTTTGTTTGTTTGCTTTGTCAATTGCTCTATATAAAACTTCTAGAACAGTGTTTCGCACATTATAGGTACTCAAACATATTTGACTAAATGACAGAACTAAATCAATTAAGAGTTAATGAGACTAAAATATAAAATAAGATAAAAATCAGCTACAAAGGATTCCTACTTGCGCATAACAACATAAATTAAATATAACGAGTGACAGATTTGTGGACTACTTTTAGTTAAACTGGTGATTCAGGTCAGGGGTCTGTACTTGGCATAGTGGAAGAGCTATTTTGCAAGCCTAACCCAATTAGGTTGAATTTTTTTCTTACTAAGAGTGTTTGATAGGTGATAAAACTACACGTAAGAAGAGCTCTAATCATGGTGCTCCTGGTAATAGGAAAAGAAAGGCAATTACTCATGTGCAAAACTAGAAGCAATCAAAAGCTAGATTTGCCAGAGATGTTTAGGTTTTATGTGCAATTTACAGCTATTTACAAGTTAACCATTGAAATGCTGTCCAAAATTAACTCTACAATTGAGAATCCAAAATGTTAACATCTAAAGTTTTCCCTCAGTAAAATTCAATCTTTAAATTTTTTTCTTAGTAATAAAACATTAGTAATACACAGTTGATTAGAAAGTCATAAACATTTGATTATAAACAATTATAATAGTAATTAGTAATAAACATTTGATGATAAATAAAGAAAAAAATTGAAAACTTACAACTTTGGTCTTAGATACTGCATTTTTGAAATTCCAAGTAAGCCAACATTCTCTGAGACATCAAGGTTTTTGTAACTTTTAGTAAAGTACTAAAATTGGTAGTGTTTTTTTTTTACTTTCATTCAATCAGCATTTAAAATTCAAAATTTCAGAAAAAATGGTTAATTTATTCCACTATTTCTTGTATTAGAAGTGGTAATTTTATATTTGTCATTAGAGATTCCATTTTGAGAATCTTTTGAGTTATCCTACTGGAGGAATACAAACCATTAAGAAAAGATATACATTTCAACATCTTATCCAATGTAAAAGATCATAAGCATTTTGTTACCATTTTCATAGTAAAATGAAACTCAATAAGTTGCTTAGCGTTTACCTGATATAATCTGTATTGAGTTTGGATAACTAAACTAATATAGCTCCAAGTTTCAGGCTTTTGTTTAGACAGCATAAGCATGCAGTTAATGCAAACTATAGGGTTACAGCTTATCTGCAAAACCTGAGCTTTTCTTTCATTTTAGTTCTGTATATTAACATAATTCCTCATACCTTCACTCTGAGTACAGAAGTAAACATTCTTGCATCTTCAGATACACCTCCGATGTAAAATTTTTTCTGAAACACTGGGGGATGATTATTTTCATCCTGAATCTCAATGTATACTTTAGCTGTATTGCCTGGAGGACAAGAAATGATACATTTTTTATTGGTGGTTATTCATGGGGGAAAAAAATGCAGTGAAGTAAATACTTGGTGCACTCTTTTTTGGAAACATTGAAAATAAATCAAAAGCCATTTCTAGATGCCATGCCTAGTACCCCCAAATTCAGGGGACACTGATAATGATGCTTCTGGTATAAAAATGTTAAGTTGCTGTTATTTCTTTTAATTACAATGTCCTGGTAATTCATTTTACTTGATTTAATTTGGCACTAAAATACTGCACCCTGTTAATTTTAATGAAACAACTCAACTGTTCATGTTCACAAACACTTCACACACAATACCAGTTATACCAAAGGGACACAAATATATAAACTCCTTATGAAATAATAGAAACTGCCATAAACTATTATATGGATATATATTTATTCTTAAGTATAAAATCAGCAATGGCATTTCTTTAGCTTAAAATTGTACAATAACATTTATATTTTAAGACTAAAAGTAACAGTGTTTGGGTGAGGTGTTTATTTCCACAAATGGAAAACAAGTTTTATCATGCCTTGGAAACTGTCAATGTTAGAGGCTAACATTCATTGAAAACAATGGAGCTGAAGATACGATTATGACTCATAAATGCTGCATTTTGCCATGTAAGTAACAGTAAATGTACCATAAATGATACATGTCATCATCAAATGTTAGAACCTCCCTCAAATCATTACATCTTTAATGAGAAATGTGGTACTTGTCACTAGTCCAATAATGACCTTTTAAAAAACAATTTAATATATATAAAATAACTTATAAACCAAATAAAATGGGAAATAAGTGGCTATTCATTTTGTAAAAAAAGAGAGTCAAATAAGTATTGCTAATGTATTACATAAGTCAACTTTTCTGATTCATTTCAGTTATGAACAAATACATGGCAATTAATGTACATACTATTTATCAAGGATGCCCTTATTTTGGTGTTTTACCTGTGTTTAATGCCTCCTGTACAATTTTAAGTAATTAACACCAGGCTACTTGCAGGGTACATCATGGGCATACATTTGTATTTGTTGAATAAATTAATGAATGAATAGCTTGTATTAGTAAGAACTTAGAAATAGTCTTTTTTTTTTTTTTTTTTTGCTTGCCCTTGGAAAGGTCAGAGAGAACAGTGAGTTAACCTCAAGATTTTGCTCCTATCCTGCTGCTACTCATTCAGCTTTTCTCTATTTGTCATCTGTGACTTGGAAGAGGTAGAATCAAGAGGAAAACCATGCTAGTGCAACAGATTAGAGGACCAGCAGCGAAGTAGGGCTAATAGCAGATTATGCTTCTCTATCCTGCAGTGCCAGGGCTCTGACTTATACCCTAGTCAGCCACCACAAATCAGAATTCATCCAAAATGAAATCATTTTTAGTTTAGTAGCAGACCATTTTTATCTCTAGAATAAAAAATGCTAACAGCTCTAAATTTAAAAATAAAAAGGAATTTTAGAATATATCACCTTTCCAATAACTTCTTTCCACTTTCATTCAGAAACATATACAATTCAAACGTGCTATTTCTTTTCAGAACTCTTAGAGTGACAGAGGTCTCAGAAAAATACTGATGATGTACATTTTCTTCTTGAAATGGGATGAGTCATTTAAAATGTTATACAATTTGCAAAGAACAAGAACTTTGTCATGACCTGTTCCTTCACCTCCCAACCCTAACTTCGTATCTGGATGGTAACCAAATCCTACATGTCAGCCTCATAAGCACGTAAATCAATGCCTAATAAATATATCTTGTGTCATTTTTCTCTCAACTCCACAGCTGCCCATATACTTAAGTCTGTTGCTGTCTCACCTGAGTGACTAAACATCATCTGCTCCCCTGTCATGCCTTTCTAATGTGTTCTGCACTCTGATATAACAAAGACATCACAAAATACAAATAGGATACATTAAATCAAATGTTAAACCAACCACCATTCATATGTACATTCTATCATTTAATTGTTTCTTCAAATATTCATTATAACTTTTGAGGGACTGCCATGTGTTAGCTACTCTGGTTACTACTATGTGAAATAAAATATAAAATATATAATCTTCAAAACATAAAAAAATTATATCAAACTAGCATAAAATATAAGGTTCTTAATAATCTAACATGGTTATTTGGTTTTATTTTACTCTTCTCTCAATTTTATTATCATTGACAGATATTGTGAGCAATTTTGTGGCTGTAACTGTGTGTGTACATACATAACCCCCAACCCCTCATAGACACACACACACACACACACACACACACACACACACATGCATGCACACAAACCTACAAGCTTTATGAAGTCCTGAAAAATAAAGAAGGGCATTATAAAGTACATGGACTCTATTACAGGTAGAGCTTTAAGAAACTCATGATTTTGAGTTATCAGATTACTCATTTTGTTTTCAAAGAATACCACACTAATCCATTTTTTAATTTACAAACACATTTTAATACATTTTAACGGATGTGGTGAATTTTTCACCATATCCTCAAAAAGTCTACGACTAGGGAAGGAACTTGGTGGTATAGTCTATAGAAGAATAACTTTATTTGCCCCTTGTTTACTGAAAGCTAGGGGGCTTTCTTTTGTAAGTCAGGTATTTATTTAGGTGTGTTCATATGTTTGATTAAAGAAGTACTAACAATTCTTTTTTTTTTCTTTTTTTTAAGATGGAGTTTGACTCCTTGCCCAGGCTAGAGTGCAATGGTGCGATCTCGGCTCACCACAACCTCCACCTCCTGGGTTCAAGCGATTCTCCTGCCTCAGCCTCCCGAGCAGCTGTGACTACAGGCATGCACCACCGTGGCTGGCTAATTTTTTGTGTCTTTTTAGTAGAGACGGGATTTCTCCATGTTGGTGAGGCTGGTCTCGAACTCCTGACCTCAGGTGTTTCACCCACCTCAGCCTCCCAAAGTTCTGGGATTACAGGCATGAGCCACCATGCCTGGCTGACAATTCTCTTTTTTTTTTCTTGAGATGGAGTCTTGCTCTGTCGCCCAAGGCTGGAGTGCAGTGGCGCGATCTCGGCTCACTGCAAGCTCCGCCTCCTGGGTTCACGCCATTCTCCTGCCTCAGCCTCCCGAGTAGCTGGGACTACAGACGCCCGCCACGACGTCCGGCTAATTTTTTGTATTTTTTAGTAGAGACAGGGTTTCACCATGTTAGCTAGGATGGTCTTGATCTCCTGACCTCGTGATTCACCCGCCTCGGCCTCCTAAAGTGCTGGGATTACAGGCGTGAGCCACCGTGCCCAGCCGCCTGGCTGACAATTCTTAAAAATATCATGTGTATATTTATATACATACTTATATGTATACTTTGTGCATATAAGTTTAAGATTCAAATACCAAAGTGTTCCTATGAAAGCTCCTTTGATTCAGTGGCCTGTATCAGATATTAAGTGGTTTGTGGGAAAAGGGCCTGTGGATAACCCAAAATATGATTATATAACCTGAACATAATGGGGAGAGATGATTATACTTAATTATAATATTTTAATTAAATGATATTTATTTATATGAAAATTAATGACTATACAATACAAAATTCCAGAATACTTCACAACCAGCACACCAACAAAAGCTTAAGAACACTGTTTAGACTTAAAAGAACTTATACATTTATTTATTTTAAAAAGCCACGATCATTTAGTTCTTTTCACAAAAGAGAAACAGCTATAATGCGTTTTATAACAATACTGTATCATGAATTTTGAAATTTATGATGTTTGCTATATAGCTAATTATGTAGGATAGTTTGTAACAGTCAACCAAAAATAAAGTTGTGAAAAAGGTGTTTTCATTAAGTTTGTGACTTAGATGTTAGAATAAAATTGTTAATTTTTAGTTTCCATAATGTAAAATAGACTAGTCTTTTTTTTCCTTCTCCCTGATAATTTTAGGCAGTTGTTATGTATCGCTCCTTTGAAATGCTATAGTGCATTAAAAATGTTTCTTTCTATAAATAACCTTTCCAGAGCTTAGTTTACATTGCATTTAGTTATAAGCATGATTTTATTCTTATTAGATTTTAATATTCTTAAAGATGGAAATTGTATCTCCTACATCTATCAGTACTATAATGCCTTGGTTTGTAGGTAGTTTTTCCCCTCAGATATTATTGTAAGAGAATTTCTTAATTTTTGCTGAACAAAAAAGTTGATATTCAATTAATTTGTTAGTTTTCTTTGATTATAATCATGAGATTGTGATTAACTGAAACAAAAAGTGAACTCTTAGAACAGTATGAGGGAGCTCACTAAATCAAAGTGAAGTCCAAAAAAGCCTTTTGGTACCACAAAATAATCAGGAAGTTGTACAGCCTTTAAAGCAGCAGATGTTTGATTTTCTTGCAGATGGAATAACAGCAAACTCTGTTCTTTTATGTTATTTTACCCTACCCCTTATTCCTCTTTTTTTTTTTTTAAAGAAACAAACCAAAAAACAACCCACTAGTCTTAAGAATCATACCCTGGGGACACATTACCTGACTGTCCTAGTTTGGGTCGTGTGCTTGCTCCTTGTCTCAGGAAGGAGAATTCACTAGATTATCCACTTGAGAAGTCACTGGGACAATTATAAGATATTGTAGTGTGTCTACTTAAAGAATGTAAAATAAATATTGGCCAATAAAAAAGGAAAAGCAAATAAGTATACACCTATAGTTAAATCACTAGAACAGCGTTCTTTTTGACTTTTTTATTCATGTGTATACAATGTACATGACATCATCAATTTCCTTGGCTCACATGCTTCCCCACTAAGGATTGTACCATATTCTTCCACCAAATTTGGATATTGATTATTTCAAGGCATAAGCTTGGAAGCAACTCTGATTTAAATTCTTTTAAGATAGCCTGCTTTTTATCTCCTTGAGTATTTACAAAAACTTTTTTTCCATCTTGTATCCTTTATTTAATGTAGACATCAAACACATAACAAAAGAAAGATGCTAGAAAGAGAAAGGAAAGCACCATGATAAAACAGACAGAAAAATAATGTTAAGGGACCAACATGCGTGCCTAATACCCTAGTATTCCCCTCCAGTCTCCCTTCTGGCTTATCTAAACAATGCAAGTATTGGAAAGAGAACCACAAACAGTGAAAGAAATTACAAAGTAGGCAAAAGAGTTATTTGCAAAGTGTTTTGGTTAAGAGACATTATAATTTTTTTGTGTGCTTTGGGGCACCCTGCCTTATTTTTCTTCCATTATTATTTTTTTTCTCCAATTTTCTATAGGACAATCTTTTCTTTGGCCAGAACTTTTGGCTTTAGTAAGCCAGAAGTTTTCAAAATGACTCCTGAGGTAAGAAAATGTGAGATATCTTCTTGCAATGTTTTAAAGAAAGAGAAAATAATAATTTTATGTAGTCAAGCTCAAGGAAAAATGTAAGAGTATAGTTACCTCCTTGAATAGCACTTCTGTTCTATTTTAGACATTTAAACATGGTAGAAGGAGTTCAGAAGAGTGATTTTAAATACCCATTAACCTCAACTTGACTCTATGATTTTAAAGACCAAATTTAGTTTGATTTTTTCCCTTCCCTTACTTTCAATAATCAATACTGTGATGTTAGTTTTTTCTTTTAGGAAGGCCCTATTATCCTCAAGATGAATCCATTTCATTTATCCACATGACTAATCTAGTGCCTACACTGCACTGGATTTTCAAAGAAAGCCTTACTGAATAAAAAGCCACTGAGTTAAAAGTGTTCTCAACTGTGATCAATTTGGCTGCTCTAGAGCCATTTTTGGTAGTCACAACTCTGTGGATAGGGGAAGGTAGTGCTACTGGAATTAAACGAGTAGGGGTTAGGAATGCTGAGAAATATTCTGTGGTGAACAGAACAGGCCCTTACCCCAAACAAACAAGCAAAATATTCGGGCCAAAATGTCATTAGTGATGAGGCTGAGAAATCCCAAGTTAAGTAAAAAGAGAAAGAAGAATTAGATGACTTAAGATAAAATGAAAATTTCCAAAAAACTATAGTAATACCCTTTCCTCAATCCATCTGCATGCACATGTCTTTAATGTGGAACTTATCAAAATATGCTGTAATTATCTGATCACACATTGGTTATACTCTTTTTTGACTGTGTCCTATAAAGTCAAGGGCTCAAGCCTGTTTACTTCCACTACTGTCACTGCCTTCTGGCCTCTGTTCCTGACATTCTCTCCATCTAAAATATTCTTAATTCCAAGTCATTTCTCTAGTCATTGCCGGTAAATATACATCATAGAAATATTTATTCCTGTACTTGGGAATGCAGGAGTTCAGCCTGATTAAAAAACATACACTAGACTATATTTTCCTCAAACCTTAAAGAACTGTGTTTTTCTTATTGTTATGTATCCTTCTTGCCTAGCACATTAAATGATTTTTTAAATTGTTATCATGGTAAATGATTTACAGATTCTTCCAACAGTCCTATTGCAGAGAACTTTTTAAATGCTTGCAATACCAGATTTATATTTTTTAATTTGTTGGTATCAAGAGATTGAAGTCAGTTCCTCACTTTAAAAACATACAAACAATTTTTTATGCTGTTTTTCTTTTAAGACAATTTTTGTTTATGCTTTACAGGTAAATTAATTACGGAAGCATTGTGACTTCCACATAGTAGGTGATATGGTTTGGCTCTGTGTCTCCACCCAAATCTCATCTTGAACTATAATCCTCAGGTATCAAGGGAAGAACCTGGTGGGAGGTGATCAGATCACGGGGGCAGTTTTCCCCAATGTGTTCTCATGTAGTGAGTTTGCACAAAATCTGATGGTTTTATAAGGGGTGCTTCCCCCTTCACTCTCTCCTTCCTGCTGCCTTGTGAAGAAGGTACTTGCTTCTCTTTCCCCTTCCATCATGATTGTAAGCTTCCTGAGGCCTCCCCAGCCATGCGGAACTGTGAGTCAATGAAATCTCTTTTCCTTATAAATTACCCAGTCTTGGTTATTTCTTTATAGCAGTGTGAAAACAGACTAATACAGTAGGTGTTCAATAAATGTTAAATTAAATTGTAATTGCTACCACTTCACTACTCCCAAGTGTCCTCTTAAATAAAATAAATTACTCTATTTTATTCCTGTAAATTAAATGAGGTAACAGATTTTTAAGCATTTAAAAATCCTAATAACAGACACCCCCATTCCAAGATGGCTGAATAGGAACAGCTCCGGTCTGCAGTTCCCAGTGTAACTGGCGCAGAAGACGGGTGATTTCTGCATTTCCAACTGAGGTACCTAATTCATCTCAATGGGACTGGCTGGACAGAGGGTGCAGCCCACGGAGGGCAAGCTGAAGCAGGGCGGGACATTGCATCACCAGGGAAGCAAAAGGGGTCGGGGGATATCCCTTTCCTAGCCAAGGGAAGTTGTGACAGATTGTACCTGGTAAATGGGGGCACTGCCACCCAAATGCTGCGCTTTTCCAATGGTCTTAGCAAATGGCACACCAGGAGATTATACCCGCACCTGGCTCAGTGAGTCCCATGCGCACGGAGCCTTGCTCACTGCTAGGGCAGCAGTCTGAGATCGATCTGCGAGGCAGCGCCTGGCAGGGGGAGGGGTGTTCGCCATTGCTGAGGCTTGAGTAGGTAAACAAAGTGGCTGGGGAAGCCCAAACTGGGAGGAGCCCACCGCAGCTCAACAAGGCCTGCTGCCTCTGCAGACTCCACCTCTGGGGGCAGGGCATAGCTGAACAAAAGGCAGCAGAAACTTCTGCAGACTTCAATGTCCTGGTCTGACAGCTCTGAAGAGAGCAGTGGTTCTCCCAGCATGGTGTTTGAGCTCTGAGAACGGACAGACTGCCTCCTCAAGTGGGTCCCTATCCCTGTGTAGCCTAACTGGGAGGCACCTCCCAGTAGGGGCCAACTGACACTCATACAGGCAGGTGGCCCTCTGGGATGAAGCATCCAGAAGAAGGATCAGTTAGCAATATTTGCTGTTCTGCAGGCTCCGCTGGTAATACCCAGGCAAACAGTTTGGAGTGGAACTCCAGCAAACTCCAACAGACCTGCAGCTGAGGGACCTGACTATTAGAAGGCAAACTAACAACAGAATAGCATCAACATCAACAAAAAGGACATCCACACGAAAACCTCATTTGTAGGTCACCATCATCAAAGACCAAAGGTAGATAAAACCACAAAGATGGGGAGAAACCAGAGCAGAAAAGCCAAAAAGTCTAAAAACCAGAGCACCTCTTCTCCTCCAAAGGCTCGCAGCTCCTCACCAGCAACGAAACAAAGCTGGATGGAGAATGACTTTGATGAGTTGACAGAAGTAGGCTTCAGAGGGTTGGTAATAACAAACTTCTCCGAGCTAACGGAGGATGTTTGAACCCATCGCAAGGAAGCTAAAAACTTTAAAAAAAGATTAGACGAACGGCTAACTAGAATAAACAGTGTAGAGAAGACCTTAAATGACCCGACGGAGCTGAAAACCATGGCACGAAACTACATGACTCATGCACAAGCTTCAATAGCCAATTTCATCAAGTGGAAAAAGGGTACCAGTGATTGAAGATCAAGTTAATGAAATAAAGTCAAAAGAGAAGTTTAGAGAAAAAAGAGTAAAAATAAATGAACAAAGCCTCCAAGAAATATGGGACTATGTGAAAAGACCAAATCTATGTTTGATTGGTGTACCAGAAAGTGATGGGGAGAATGGAACCAAGCTGGAAAACACTCTTCAGGATATCATCCAGGAGAACTTCCTCAACCTAGCAAGACAGGCCAACATTCAAATTCAGGAAATACAGAGAACACCACAAATATACTCTTATTCCAAAATTGACCACAAAGTTGGAAGTAAAGCACTCCTCAGCAAATGTAGAAGAACAGAAATCACAACAAACTGTCTCTCAGACCACAGCGCAATCAAATTATAACTCAGGATTAAAAAACTCACTCAAAACTGCACAACTACATGGAAACTGAACAACCTGCTCCTGAATGACTACTGGGGAAATAACAAAATGAAGGCAGAAATAAAGATGTTCTTTGAAACCAATGAGAACAAAGACAAAACCTACCAGAATATCTGGGACACATTTAAAGCTGTGTGTAGAGGGAAATTTATACCACTAAATGCCCACAAGCAGGAAAGATCTAAAATTGACACCCTAACATCACAATTAAAAGAACTAGAGAAGCAAGAGCAAACAAATTCAAATGCTAGCAGAAGGCAAGAAATCAGAGCAGAACTGAAGGAGATAGAAACACAAAGAACCCTTCAAAAAATCAGTGAGTCCAGGAGCTGGTTTTTTGAAAGATCAACAAAATTGATAGACTGCTAGCAAGACCAATAAAGTCTTACACCATCACAAGACTAAACCAGGAAGAAGTTGAATCTCTGAATAGACCAATAACAGGCTCTGAAATTGAGGCAATAATTAATAGCCTACCAACCAAAAACAAAGTCCAGGACAAGACAGATTCACAGCCAAATTCTACTAGAGGTACAAAGAGGAGCTGGTACCATTCCTTCTGAAACTATTCCAATCAATAGAAAAAGAGGGAATCCTCCTTAACTCATTTTATGAGGCCAGCATCATCCTGATACCAAAGCCTGGCAGAGGCACAAAAAAAAGAGAATTGCGGACCAATATCCCTGATGAACATTGATATGAAAATCCTCAATAAAATAGCGGCAAACCGAATCCAGCAGCACATCAAAAACTTATCCACCACGATCAAGTCAGCTTCATCCATGGGATGCAAGGCTGATTCAACATATGCAAATCAATAAACGTAATCCATCGCATAAAGAGAACCAAAGACAAAAACCACATGATTATCTCAATAGATGCAGAAAAGGCCTTCGACAAAATTCAACAGTCTTTCATGCTAAAAACTCTCAATAAACTAGGTATTGATGGAACATATCTCAAAATAACAAGAGCTATTTCTGACAAACCCACAGCCAGTATCATACTGAATGGGCAAAAACTGGAAGCATTCCCTTTGAAAACTGGCACAAGATAGGGATGCCCTCTCTCACCACTCCTATTCAACATAGTGTTAGAAGTTCTGGCCAGGGCAATCAGGCAAGAGAAAGAAAGAAAGGGTATTCACTTAGCAAAAGAGGAAGTCAAATTGTCCCTGTTGGCAGATAACATGATTGTATATTTAGAAAACCCCATTGTCTCAGCCCCAAATCTCCTTCAAGCTGATAAGCAACTTCAGCAAAGTCTCAGGGTACAAAATCAATGTGCAAAAATCACAAGCATTCCTATACACCAACAACAGACAGAGATCCAAATCACGAGTGAACTTCCATTCACAACTGCTACAAAGAGAATAAAATACCTAGGAATCCAACTTACAAGGGATGTGAAAGACCTCTTCAAGGAGAACTACAAACCACTGCTCAATGAAATAAAAGAGGACACAAACAAGTGGAAGAACATTCCATGCTCATGGATAGGTAGAATCAATATTGTGAAAATGGCCATACTGCCCAAGGTAATTTAAAGATTCAATGCCATCCCCATCAAGCTACCAATGACTTTCTTCACAGAATTGGAAAAAACTACTTTAAAGTTCATATGGAACCAAAAAAGAGCCCACATAGCCCAGACAATCCTAAGCCAAAAGAACAAAGCTGGAGGCATCACGCTACCTGACTTCAAACTATACTACAAGGCTACAGTAACCAAAACAGCATGGTACTGGTATCAAAACAGAGATATAGACCAATGGAACAGAGCAGAGCCCTCAGAAATAACACCACACATCTACAACCATCTGATCTTTGACAAACCTGACAAAAACAAGAAATGGGGAATGGATTCCCTATTTAATGAATGGTGCTGGGAAAAGTGGCTAGCCATATGTAGAAAGCTGAAACTGGATCCCTTCTTTACACCTGATACAAAAATTAATTCAAGATGGATTAAAGACTTAAATGCTTGACCTAAAACCATAAAAAACCTAGAAGAAAACCAGGCAATACCATTCAGGATACAGGCATGACTTAAACACCAAAAGCAATGGCACCAAAAGCCAAAATAGACAAATGAGATCTAGTTAAAATAAAGAGCTTCTGCACAGCAAAAGAAACTACCATCAGAGTGAACAGGCAACCTACAAAATGGGAGAAAATTTTTGCAATCTACTCATCTGACAAAGGGCTAATATCCAGAATCTACAAAGAACTTAAACAAATTTACAAGAAAAAATCAAACAACCCCATCAAAAAGTAGGTAAATGATATGAACAGACACTTTTCAAAAGAAGACATTTATGCAGCCAACAGACACATGAAAAAATGCCCATGATCACTGGTCATCAGAGAAATGCAAATCAAAACCACAATGAGATACCATCTCACACCATTTAGAATGGCAATCATTAAAAAGTCAGGAAACAACAGATGCTGGAGAGGATGTGGAGAAATAGGAACACTTTTACACTGTTAGTGGGACTGTAAACTAGTTTAACCATTGTGGAAGACAGTGTGGTGATTCCTCAAGGATCTAGAGCTAGAAATACCATTTGATTCCATCACTGCGTATATACCCAAAGGATTATAAATCATGCTACTATAAAGACACATGCACATGTATGTTTATTGTGGCACTATTCACAATTGCAAAGACTTGGAACCCACCCAAATGTCCATCCATGATAGACTGGATTAAGAAAATGTGGCACATATACACCATGGAATAATATTCAGCCATAAAAAAGGATGAGTTGATGTCCTTTGCACGGACATGGATGAAGCTGGAAACCATCATTCTTAGCAAACTATTGCAAGGACAGAAATCCAAACACCACATGTTCTTACTCATAGGTGGGAATTGAATAATGAGAACACTTGGATACAGGGCATGGAACATCACACACCAGGGCCTGTCGTGGAGTGGGGGGCTGGCAGAGGGATAGCATTAGGAGAAATACCTAATGTAAATGTTGAGTTAATGGGTGCAGCAAACCAACATGGCACATGTATACCTATGTGACAAACGTGCACGTTGTGCACATGTACCCTAGAACTTAAAGTATATAAAAAAAGCATAATAAAAACAACTGCATGTTGTTTCAATTAAAAGCAATCTATTAAAAACAACAGATTTCTCTAAAAAGTTTAACTTTAGGGAAATATTGACTCTGAAATCATTTTGTAATTTGATGGGCTATTTGAAAACATCTTGAAGATTCTGGTTTTTATATCCTTATTAATTTTCTTTATGTTCCCCTCTTCCAGTTTGTATTCTGGATAATATCTGGCTCTATAGGCAAATTAATGTTTAAAACAAAATAATCATCTGAGATAAATGCTTAATCTGTTCTTACTAAGGGGTTTATAGATACCTATTTTTGAATATACAGGTGGAAATACATATTTTTACTACAAATAGAATAATTTATCTTAATTCGTATATTTTTAAGTTATTCACTAAAAATATAAAGTAGAATTTGAGAGAAAAGAGAGAAAATATGTTATAGTGTGCCCACCAGACAGAATTAACAGGAATAAAATATACTTTACAAAACATTTAGACAATAAATTATTAACTATATTAGGATGAGAAGCTCACTGGTTCTTCTCAGCTTTTGCTCTGCAGAGATTATATTTAGCTACATTTTTATATACTACTCTTTTTCAGTGGCTAGGCAGAAAGATAGATTGACTCTTTTGTGGTTCATTTCAATAGTTTTCAAATTTAGCTTGGACATTGAATTAATTAGCCTTTGCATAATGTTAATTGCTTGTATCTAGAAGAAATATTTTGTGTATGTGTTTGGCTGATAGGTTAATAACTGAATTGAGTAAATAACTGCGTCACTACTGGCTCCAAAATGTGACATTCATATTTCCTTTTTTTTTTAAGACAGAGTCTCGCTCTGTCATCTAGGCTGGAGTGCAGTGGCGCGATCTTGGCTCACTGTAACCTCCACCTCCCGAGTTCAAGCAATTTTCCTGCCTCAGCCTCTTGAGTAGCTAGGATTACAGGCGCCCACCACCGTGCCTGGCTAATTTTTGTATTTTTAGTAGAGACTGTTTCACTGTGTTGTCCTGGCTGTTCTCAAACTCCTGACCTTGTGATCTGCCGCTTCAGCCTCCCAAAGTGCTGGGATTACAGGCGTGAGCCACTGTGCCTGGCCCATATTTGTATAATATATAATAGTTGATTTTGGCTAAGTCTTTTCATGAAGAAAATGACAACACTGACACTTTGTCATTCCTCAGTATCTGTGGGGGATTGGTCCCAGGACCCTCTTCTGATACCAGAATCCACATATACTCAAGTCCCTGATAGAAAATGGCCATAGTACTTGCATATAATGTACACACATCTTCCCATATCAATCATCTCCAGATAACTTATAATACCTAATACAATGTAAATGCTACATAAATAGTTGCATACTATATTGTTTAAGGAATAAAGACAAAAAATTCTGTGCATGTTCATTATAGACACAACCATCCATTTCTTTTCTGAATAATTTCCATCTCTGGTTGTCTGGATTCATGAATGCAGAACCCATGGATACAGAATGCCAACTGTATAGTCATGAGGAAATAATCAGGAAAAAACAGTAATAATCTAAGTATTACTTAAGTTTTGGTTTTGAATCCATTTTAACATTTTTTTCCTCCTGGAAAGATTTTATGACTAAATTTATCTGCAAATTGTAATCACCAAAATAGGAGTTAAGGATGCAAAATTGTTTGTTTTCATTGGTACTGCCAACATTTTGTTATTCCTGAGTTCAAACGGATACATTTAAAAGCCTCTGCAACCGAATGACTGTGACTTTTAGCTCAGTCAGTTTCTGTGAGAAAAAAAGACACTATTTTAAATCATTTTTATTTATTAAACACTAGCTCTCTACAAAAAGCAGCTATTATGCTATTATAAGACTGTAATGATCAACAAAACTGTAGCAGTTGTAATCTGGGCAATAAAAATTTAAGCATAAACTTTGGAAGCAGAGCCTGGGTCTAACCTGATAATACCACATGTATGCTGTGTGACCTTATATAGGTTATTACTCTCTCTGAGGTAAAGTTTCTTATTCATAACATGATACTAATTTTACATAAATAACTAGATTAAATGAGCAAATATATGTAAGGCATTAAATACATGGTAGCTTTACTATTTCATATATGCCTCAGAGATTCCTGGCTCTCAAGGCAGGAGGGAGAAAATATTAGTAACATTATAACTATTACCAGAAGGAAAAAAAAAATACCCATAGCTTGAAATTGAAACAAAATTTCCTAGCACCGAATTTTAAAAGAAAATGGTTTTTATATGAGATATATAGGAATATAGTACACATCAAATAATGTAGTGGAAAATATATATTTTTAGTGCAAGTAAAATAATTTTATGAAATCATAATGAAATAACTATTGGAAAACATGAAAAGTACTGTGTCTTATTAAATATGCATACTTTTGTTTACACAAGACCACAAATTTATAGAAAATTTATTTCAAAAGCTGAGAGTTTAAGAAAATCAGACAGTATGTAATATTTGACCTAAGACTATTCTGTTGATAATACAAGCCGAATAGGAATTATTGTACACTGAATTGCACAATCACAGCTGAGGAAGACAAAATTATTATATCTGAATAGATCATTAAATGACCTCTGAATTCTTTGACATATAATTAAAAGCATATTTATGCCCCAAAACTAATGCTTTGTTTAAATAAAAAAAGATGAATAAATTTACTAAAATAAATAAACAAGCTGACAGAAAAACAATCAAAGATGCAAAAAGATTGTGTTGTAGAAATGAAATTTGCTAAGCACTTGAAAAGATACATGGACTGTAGTTATTGTCACATGGACAGTTTTGAATTTTCATATATGCACCTAAACACAGACACACACACAACAGATATTAACACTATGTTCTTTTTTTCTTGAGACTATAAAGGAGCTGTGTCTAAAAGATAAGAGAAGAATCCATCAAAAATAAATGAACACACTGATATGGTTTGGATGTTTGTCTCCCCTACATCTCATGTTGAAATGTAATCCCTACTATTGGAGGTGGGGCCTGGTGGGAGGGGTTTGGATCATGGGGTTGGACCCTTGGTGAATGGCTTAGCACCATCCCCTTGGTGATGAGAGAATTCTCACTCTGAATTCCTAAGAGATCTGGATATTGAAAAGTGTGTGGCACCTCCCCCTCCCTCTTGCTCCTGCTCTGGCCACATGATGCACTGGCTCTCCCTTCACTTTCCACCATGATTGGAAGCTTCCTGAGGTCCTCATCAAGAGCACATGCCGGCACTACACTTCCTGTACAGCCTGTAGAACCATGAACCAAAATAAAATATCTTTTCTTTATAAATTACCCAGCCTCAGGCATTCCTTTATAGCAATGCAAAAATGGCCTAATACGCAAACCAAATATGGTTTTTCATATTTAATGGGAGGAATGGAAGGTGCATTACTCTTTCTTGAATAGTTTCTCTACATTAGACATTTTACTTACAATATTTCTTTAAAAACCTTGCAACAAATCCATGAAATAGGTATTTTCATTTCTGCTTTGTAGATAAAGAAACTGAGACTCAAGGAGATTAAGGAACTAGTGAACTATTATACAGAAGAGCCAGACTTCACTCCCAGGCATGGTTAAATTCATGCCCAGGTTTCTTTCCCTAGTTAAAACAAGATTTGTAGTAACAGCAAAGTTAACTTCCATTAGACACTTTTGCTCAGCTTCTAGAATACAGGCAATCAAATAGTAGTACTGAATAAATAATTATTGAATAAAATGGTATGTCTATTTCAAAAGACAGACAAATACAGTTGCCCATTCTATATTTGGATATCAACTGAAGAGTTATTACAAATGATTTAAAGGATTTATAAATGTCTGTGGCATTGTCGAAGGAAAAGAAAAAATGCATTTCAAACAATGTGCTAAATTATTTAATGCTGCTCAAATAGGCGCCTCTGTTCTTTAATGAAAATACACACACACACACACACACACACCACCATAGCTTCCTATAGCTTCAGTAATAGATTACTGCAAAATTAGTGGTTTAAAACAACACCCGTGTATTATTGTATAGTTTGTAGGTCCAAATGGGTCTCACTGGGCTAAAATTAAGAGGTAGCAGGTCTGCATTTCTTTCTGGGGCCTCTAGGGTTGTATCTGTTTCCTTGTCTTTTCTAGCTTCTAGAAGCTGCCTGCTTGCATTCCTTAAGCTTAGTGTCCTTTCATCAGTTGAATCTAGCAATGGCCAGTGGACTCTTCTGTTTCATCAGTCTGACACTGACTGTCCTGCCTTCTTTCACTTACAAGGATGCTTGTAATTGCAATGAGTCCACCCAGATAGTCCAGAATAATCACCCTATATTAAATCCTTAATCCAATCACATCTGGGAAGTCCCTTATGTTATGTAAATTAATATCTTCCCAAATTTCAGAGATTAGGGCATAGATGTCTCAAGGGAAGGGGGGCATCATTCTGCCTACAAGAGGCATATTATTGTGTTCTTTTCAATGTAAAATTCTAAGGATATACTACATTTAAAAACAGAAATGTGTTAGGATGTTCCCAAATGACGAATTTAGGAAAAACAAAATTCTGTTTTAATACAAATATGGGAGCTCTCAAGCTCTTTTTATGTGCAAACAACATCACCGACAGAAAGCTTTAATGGTACTACTAATCACTGAGAAGTTTCTGGACAAGTGTTCTCTGTGCATTATTTCAATTTACTCCTATAATAACATTGTACATATTATTGATTGTCCACATTTTATCAGTGAAGATAATGAGGCTTGGAGGGATTAAATAACATGTCTAAAATTACTCAACTAGGAGAAGGCATAAGTAAGATTCAGACTGAACCTGTAACAACATATAGATGTAACTATTTCACTTTATGGCCTTAAATTTGAGTCATTTAAAAAACCTGAAGTAATCCTTGAACAATTCTAAAATTTGTGATTTATGGGGAGTGAGGAGCAAGGCAGTTTATTTCTATAGCAAAAAAATGTAATTTATTTGTATTTATGTATTAGGTATTTAGGTATATACTTCTATGCCTAGGACCACAAGAAAAATGAACATTTCACTGGGAAATTCCTAAAACTTTCTAAGTTTTTATAAATACCCAGGAAGCCAAGAATATAGATTGCTAGAATGGGGCCAGGGAAAGCAAACCTACTTCTAAACTGCATTAGGAAAATAATTTAAGGAATATGTAGATAATCTGGTTGGAATTAAAGCCTCCCATTGAAGTGTTTCTATATGCCTTCATTTGAAAATATCCCTTTCGCTCACCTCATAATAGCTTGAGGCAAAGTAAAAACAGTATGGATACAAGATGAGAAATCCCATTTCTATAAAGTTGAGGACTTTTTGATCTTGGACAAGGCGTTGAATACAAGGGCCTGCTTTCTCATGTATAAACTGTAGACAAGTAATAAGATTATTGTGATGATTAAATGTCATAACAAACAGGTATATGTTTATAATCACCATACACCTCTAAAACATCAGAATTGTCTATAAAAAGTGAAAAGTGTTATGGTATATATTCTATTTTCAAAACATCTGCATCTTTTAATAAAAATAGTGGATAAATTATGTAAAAGTGCATATAAGTATATGTATAGATACTATATAAGTATATATTAGGATATTACAATATAATTGAAAAAGATATAATTTAAAAAAAAATCAAAATCATGGGATGATATATTATTTTAATTTTCTTCTTTTCATATTTTATTTTTATTGTATATAATGATAAGTACTACTTTTCTAATTTAAAATAGTTAATGTTATGATGGAAGACTAGAATTAGAGAGAAAAGAAGTCATAAAGCATCATGTACATGAAACTCTTGAACTTTGCTCCTTTCTATGCCTTTTCTAAAATATCATGTCTTTCATCTAAAGAACCTGTGGAGATACTAGGTGCAAATCTTCATTTTTTTTTCCTGCATCAACAAGCCCTGGCTTATGCTAGTAAAGCATACATGTTTTTTTTCCTCCTGAAATAAAATAAGAATTTTCTTGCTTGTTTGCAAGACGATATTGCCCTAGGTATATTCGATTTACTTGTGAAGATTCAACCAAGAAGCAATGAATAAAGAGAGAAGTGGCCTTGCAAAACACAATCTAATTGTTATTTATCTATATATCTTTGCTGTGTTCATTAGTCAAATGGTGTACAACATGTTAAATAATTCACTTTTTGCAGAAATTTTAGAAGTAATATAAGTGGAAGCAATTTAACTACAACTACTTAGTGTAATGAACATTCTAAATTGAGCTTTTGGAAAGTGCTTAATTAATACTTGTAAAATAGGGGTTCATAGTTCTTGCAATATGTCATTAAGTCCAAGCATTATCTTTAATCTTCTCCCAAACTTCTGAGAGGAGAAAATAGTTTTTGAAGCAACACAAATTGATAAACCTTCAAAAGTTGAGGTAATCAGCTACTTACATTTTTGAGCACTAGTCACAGTATATATAAATGGAAATTAAAATTCCATTATGATATAAAGTAAAAATTTACCATTGTAACTTTCAAGTAATATGCCACCCCTCTACACTGACCTCCATACTGCTTACCAACTACTTCATTCAACCACATTCTACAATCCAATCACATTTTTTTTTTTGATTTGCCTAAACAGTATCACTTCCTCCTTTATTTTGGCCACAGAAGTCCATTTTCCCTCCTTGGGTTACTATTACCTCCACATTCCATAAGCCCTTAATAGAAATGCCAACTATTGTACTCTTCACTTCACCCCTTGCCAAGGATACGTAACTCGAGCCAGGCCAATCAGATTCTCTCGCCTTCAGATGTAGGATCCTTGAACTGACTGCCAGTTGTTTGAAGGTCATTGACCCCAGCTCTCTTAATGGCACTGCCCAAAAAGGAATTGCTACTTGAGTTTCTACAATTGCTGAAGCCTCTCCACGTTTTCGTTTTTCCTTAGACCCTATTCAATTTCTCTCTTGCTTGTACAAGCCACCAAGTATTCTTCTGATATGATTTCCTTACTATAAACCAGTCAGAAGTGGTTTATGCTATTTCCAACTTACTAACCATGCCAAAAATAGTTTGGAATGACCAATTTAGTCCATAGCAGAGAATGGACACCACATCTCCCTATCTACAGAAAAGATACTAGATTTTTTTCCTCCCAAAAGACATTATGAAATGTAGATTTTTCATTTTGTGTTGCAAAATTTAATCAAGTATTAAATTTTAGTATATTTTCTTTTTTATCATCATGGATTATTATTTTAGTATTTTTTTGAAAAAAGTTGTCTTAGTGTATATACATTATCTGGTTGTCAATCAAGATACGGGTATTCAAATCTAAAGCCCTCAAAAGATGCCTGGCTGCTTTTCTAATATGCCACAACCTACAATCACTGGTAATACAGAGAATTCAGAGGAAAACATGAGATCTCTCTGTGTACACTTATCTAAAGGAGTAGATGAAACATATTTAGTATGTGCTTATTATAATTTTGTGTGGTTCGAACATATCGCAGCCAGTAGTAGTAATAAAAATACCTTTTTATAGAGTATTTATGTTACAGTAAGTTAAATACTTTTCTGATATGATAGTCCTTAAAATTCGCAAATACTGTTATGAGGTGTAGACACATTTACCCTAAGAGAAAGTTGAAGATTATAAAGGTTAGAGAAGTTTGTACAGATCAGAACTGGGTATGGAATTCAGGCCTGTCTGATACCAAAATCATGGGTCTTAAGTAATTTCGTATATACAATTTTTATGTATCTACTTTTTCTCTGCTTTTCTATTAAGGTAATTTTAAATGGGAACAACTTAATGGTTTAATAATCTGTGTTACATAGAATTTTCCCTAGTATAGATTTTTCATAAAATTTCTCCCTTACTGTTTGTCCTTTCAACTCAGGCATATCTGAGCGTTTATAAAATATCATCAAATAGCAATCATTTAGAAGCAAAACTGAGCCACTAAACTGGTTAAAGTATCCAACTTTCTTGTGTATTTTAATAAAACACAAATATAGGCTGGGCGCGGTGGCTTGTGCCTGTAATCCCGGCACTTTGGGAGGTCAGGGTGGGCAGATCACAAGGTCAGGAGATCGAGACCATCCTGGCTAACATGGTGAAACTCCATCTCTATTAAAAATACAAAAAATAAGCCGGGCATGGTGGCGGGCTCCTGTAGTCCCAGCTACTTGGGAGGCTGAGGCAGGAGAATGGCATGAACCTGGGAGGTGGAGTTTGCAGTGAGCTGAGATCGTGCCACTGCACTCTAGCCTGGGCGTCAGAGTGAGACACCGTCTCAAAAAAAGAAAATACAAAAATAGCCAACTCTATTAAACAGTCTTGATGGCAAGCATATGCTGTAAGTAAATAACTAGTAACAGGCTTTCAAAATTGAAAGTGACAGCATTTAAAATAATGATTTCCTCTAAACTGCTTCTCTGTAATTATTTGTAAGATATTACCTGGGGGACTAATTAGGTACAAGATACCAAGAGGGATTAAAAACAGGAACAAGATTTATTAATTGAACTTACAAAAGTTCCTGGGAATAAAAAATGAATTAGATTGGGAAGAATTGACTACTAGACTTATGTTCTGAATAATGATTAAAAAGAATGACAAGCTAAATTGATGTTTCTTATCTCTGAATCATAAAATTTTCAGTTTTTGCTTTTGCATTGAAGTAATGTGTACATCGCATTGAAGTAATGTGTACATCAAATTGAAATGCATACCTTATAAAAATGTAAACATTAACAAAATTAGGGAATATTTAAGAATAAATTAAATTTTAAATTGTGAAGATAAAACCAAGAAATCTTTTACCTACTTAATTCCCCTGTTTTCTTCCACATACAAGCCTTTTATTATTTATTTGGCACTAGCTTTAGTTATTGTTGGCCCAAGTTAACTATTATCCAACATACTTTCTTTGGTCATAATTTTTCTGGAGTATCTGCAGCATTTGCTTTTTCAGCCATTTTTGACTTTTCTTGAAACCCTCTTCTCCTTTGGCTACCAGGTCATCACTACATAAACTGTACTCATTTTTTCCACTGGTGTCTTAAATGGCTATTCTTTTCCTCTCATTCACTAAATGGAAGAGTTTTTCTCAAACTCAGTCTTTCATTTTTCTCTCTTAACAGCGTCAGAGAGACAAATGAGATGGGGCCTCATGGGACAATAATTTATTTTTCTTTTGACAGCTCAATTTGGTCGTTGTGAGAGGTGACAGCCTGTTGGCAGCCCTCGCTTGCTCTCGGCACCTCCTCAGGCTCGGCGCCCACTCTGGCCGTGCCTGAGGAGCCCTTCAGCCCGCTGCAGCACTGTGAGAGCCCCTCTCTGGGCTGGCCGAGGCCAGAGCCAGCTCACTCTGCTTGCGGGGAGGTGTGGAGGGAGAGGTGGGGGCAGGAACCCGGGCTGCGCATGGCGCTCGCAGGCCAGCTTGGGTTCCAGGTGGGCATGGGCTCCGCAGGCCCGGAACTTGGAGTGGCCGGCAGGCGCCGCCGGCCCCAGGCAGTGAGAGGCTTAGCACACAGGCCAGCAGCTGCCCAGGGTGCACCAGGGCCCCCAGCAGTGCAGGCCCGCTGGTGCTGCACTCGAATTTTTGCTGGGCCTCAGCTGCCTCCCCGCAGGGCAGGGCTCAGGACCTGCAGCCTGCCATGCCCGAGCCTCCCCCCGCCGTGGGCTCCTGCAAGGCCTGAGCGTCCCCGATGAGCAATGCCCCCTGCTCTGCAGCACCCAGTCCCATCAACGGCCCAAGGGCTGAGGAATGTGGGCGCACAGCACGGGACTGACGGGCAGCTCCGCCTGCAGCCCCAGTGCGGGATCCACTAGGTGAAGCCAGCTGGCCTCCCGAGTCTCGTGGGGACTTGGAGAATCTTTATGTCTAGCTAAGGGATTGTAAATACACTAATCAGCACTCTGTATCTAGCTCAAGGTTTGTAAATACACCAATCAGCACTCTGTGGCTATCTCAAGGTTTGTAAATGCACCAATCAGCCCTCTGTATCTAGCTAATCTGGTGGGGACTTGGAGAACCTTCATGTCTAGCTAAGGGATTGTAAATACACCAATCAGCAGTCTGTGTCTAGCTCAAGGTTTGTAAACGCACCAATCAGCACCCTGGGTCTAGCTCAAGGTTTGTAAATGCACCAATCAGTGCTCTGGGGACTTGGAGAACTTTTGTGTCTACCTCAGGGATTGTAAACGCACCAATCAGCACCCTGTCAAAACGGACCAATCAGCTCTCTGTAAAACAGACCAATCAGCTCTCTGTAAAATGGACCAATCAGCAGGATGTGGGTGGGGGCCACATAAGAGAATAAAAGCAGACTGCCTGAGCCAGCAGTGGCAACCCACTCAGGTCCCCTTCCACACTGTGGAAGCTTTAGTTCTTTTGCTCGTTGCAATAAATCTTGTTGCTGCTCACTCTTTGGGTCCACACTGCCTTTATGAGTTGTAACACTCACCACAAAGGTCTGCAGCTTCACTCCTGAGGCCAGCGAGACTATAAACCCGCTGGGAAGAACGAACAACTCCGGATGGGAGGAACAAACAACTCCAGACGTGCTGCCTTAAGAGCTGTAACACTCACTGCAAAGGTCCGCAGCTTCACTCGTGAAGCCAGTGAGACCACGAACCCACGAGAAGGAAGAAACTCCGAACACGTCTGAACATCAGAAGGAACGAACTCTGGACACACCATCATTTAGAACTGTAACACTCACTGCGAGGGTCCATGGTTTCATTCTTGAAGTCAGTGAGACCAAGAACCCACCAATTCCATACACAAATGGATCTGAGTTAGCAGAATGGATCTAAACAGCATTTCTCTCTGATACAAGCTTCACTAGCTCTCCTCTTAAAGAGATCATTGCTCCGACAGGGAATCTCCTATCATTACATTGCCAGTGGATTTTTGTTTACCTTTATTTCCATATTTCATTTATATTTGTAGAGTAGTATGGTTTCCAGTCCCTGGTTTCTAGTGTTGAGCCCTTTCTATGGTGTGTTCAGGTGTGTACAAAGTAAGTTTTTTTCTCTGTGGTTATGGAAGGTCAAGAGATACTTTTTCCTTTGATGCTTTCTTTGCCTGGTTTTCTCAGTTAAGCCTCATTATTTTACATTTATACCATGTGAGACCAGAGACCCTTGGCATAACAATTCCTTGATTTAAGTACCCATGCTATATGATTTTTTTTCAAAATCTACCTGTCAGTCTTGAACACCTTTGGAAGTCCGTTTCCTTGTTTCCTGCGAGTTTTTAGATCTTATTCATGTCACTCAAGATCAAAAGTATAAAATCATCCTTGATTTCTTCCTCTTTATAACCAGTCATCAAGTCCTACCAACTTCTCTTTTGCAGTTGTGCTACATTTTCCTCATCTCACTGGCCCAATACGAGTTCTAGTTTGGGCCTGGCCTATTTATCCAATTCTTTTTAGCATTCATTCTATCTCTCTCCAAGCTATTCTACATACTGAGATAACTTTGTCATGTTAATTCCCTGCTTTAAGAAACAAAACAAAACAAAAAACTGCAAGCAGTTAATCTTCCTATCAGTATTTCAAATAGTTGTGAAGAAACAACAACAATAAATATTCAGATTTCCGTTTTCCATTTCCAGATATCTTAAGTAGGTTTGGAAAAGAGATCACAAAAATATGTATTATTAAACGAGTATCTCAGGTAATTATCACCAGGTAGTTCAAACAGCTGCTTTATGAGAAACACTATTTTATGATTCTTTTACTTATCTACTTCCTTTCACTAACTTTTGTTTACCACTATGGCAATTCACTGTTTTCTGAAGCCACTTTCAACCAATTGCCAATTAGAAGAATTTTAAATGTATACAACCAAGCTGCACCTCAACCACCTTGGGCACATGTTCTAGGATCTCCTGAGGACTGTGTCAAGGGCCATGGTCACTCATATTTGGCTCAGAATAAATTTCTTCAAATGTTTTGCAGAGTTCAAGTTTTTTATTGACAAAGCTACTCTAATTTCAAATCATGCATGTCTATGTCTCTTGTATATCAGTTAGTCATGTACTTCATGCTACTACTTATTGTTTATACCTATGTCATAGCTTCTCCACCAGGATAGAAACTTCTTTAAAGCGCTAATCTCACCTTGTGGATACGTATCCCCTTACGGCACTTAGAAAAAATGTTTATGCCTTGAAAATATGTGATATATATTTGTTAATTTAACATACTTTTCATTATCTCTGTGGCACAAAAATAATGTTTCAGGGGCCATGTGACAAAAAAACAGAATCATATTAGATGTGCCTCAAAAATAAAGGGAACAGAGTTGTTGAAAGTGAAATAATAACTTAAAAAGTACTAGTCTGTTTGGAAGTTTTGTTTATATGTAAATGCAAGTTGTGTGTGTGTGTGTGTGTGTGAATGTTAACATTAGTCAAAGAGTAAGAAGAATTACAAGGGGACCTACAAAACCTTTACCAATCCATGTAATGTTGTCAAAGATGATAAGTAATATCTAATTTCAAGATGAAAAGAGCATTGTCCCAGTCACTCTTTACCACTATTACCTTTTACCTTGAAATACACTAAATTCTATTGTTTGCCCATGTATCTATTATTTTATTACCACTTTATATGTTTAACCCATCAAATGTTCTTGCAAATCTGATACAATTCACAATTCACCATGAAGAATTATAAAATTATGCTGCTATTAATTAGTTCGGGTCAAAATTAGATACATTTTGGACAAAATCAATCATGAAAATATATGGTTAATTATAATGTGATCTTTTATATAAACAATAAATATCAAAAAGGTGGAGTAGTACAACAATAGATATTATGACAGCATTTCTTTGACTGAAAGCATTAGAACAGGGCATCAAACATAATTTACTAGACAAATTCTGTATTGTGCAGGAAAAGGAGTATTTACTATTTTTTGAAATGTATCTTTCATCTTCGTAGTGTTATCTATACTATTCTCTTCTTTGGGATCTATCTCACATTTTTATTTTCTCTGCTATTATCCACACAGCACCTGTGATAAAATCTGTGACAAGATAAAATTGAATAATACTACATCTTTTTATTTGAGGAGAACTCACATGCCAGATGTATTTGTTCTTATATGACAGGGACAATGGATGATTAAGGAAAGTCTCAAAAATGAGATGACCTTTAAACTGACTCTTGTAGAATAATTGAGTTGATCTGAAAAACTATGTAGAAAGGACATTTTAAAAAGAGAGACTTGTGCAAGCAAAGACATCTAGGTGTAGACATTCCTTGAGGTTAAGTGAAAAGAATGAAATGAATATAGAAATTCAGAAAAGCAGTTACATAGGATATGCCCAGCAGAACTTCAGAGACTGGTGAAGTTGAGACAATGGAACCTTTTGAATGTCCACTCCTATGTACGTTTTTTCTATATGGTACTTTTCCCCATATTTCTTTTTCTTATGTAAGCATAATGCTGAATTTATTTTTGTCTATTTAATGAGAAGCTTTTTTTCTTCTTTCAATAGTCAACCAGTAAGATCAGCTGCTTGTTAAAGTTGGGAAAATAAATATTTTACTAACAGAAAAAAATGTATTATCCATAAGTGATAAAAATAAATAAAAACCAATCTAATAACTGTGCTAAATCTTTAGCAAGTTATTACTTTAAGTGAAGACCTGACCTTGATTATATTACAACGGAATGGGGATAGCCAATGCCTACATCCATACTCAATAATGAAGAATTAATTCTGGTAATTTCCCTGATATCTATGAATGCTAAACTATGTTTTATGCTTATGTTATTCATGTAGTTGCATCTGTTTTCTATTTCTTGAAAGGTTGTTATTTCTGTAACATAAGTGACTTAATAGATTCCAGTTCTTCTGTGCATAGTTTCATTTGCATTTAATAGGGCTTAGTGTGCCTCTATTGAAATAGGAGTTTTTCTAAAGCAAGAGGTTTAGAGTGACTATTGTATCATTCTGGGGCCTCATTATTAATCAGTAATTAATACTCTCTGGAAAGCGTAAGTTTGCAAAAATATTTGGCATTCAATGAATGTTCTCATTTTGAATCCCAATTTAAATTTGGACTAAAAAGGCTTAGAAAAAAATCTAAATTATTTACTATATTAATTATAAGTACATTTCCAAGAATGAAGAAAATTGTGTCTTCTCTCTTTAGCTCCAGGCTTATTCTTAGGTATAAGAAAGAGAACTATTTTATGCATTCCTAGAGTCTTAAATATTTTAATTTTGATTGCCCATGGCAGCAACATAAAATGTTTCCCTCATGAAATATATATATTTTTCTCATATATGCAGAAATGTAATCTTTTTCTATTTTGAAAAGTTTGATTATATATCATTGTCATCAGTTCAGCAAACCAATTTGGGATCAATGGAAGAGCACTGCCTCAATGCATTTAGTTTCAGAAATGTATTAATAATAGTGTATACCATGTTTCAAATCACATTTCCAAGGAAACCTATTGTGCACAATGCAATTTTTTCTTGGACAGACAATTTTATGCTATAAGTCTACTGGAATACATTTTTGTTTCATTGAAAATATAATTTTTTCAACCATATATTTATATAAGATGCCTAAAATTTCTGAAAGAAAAATGCTGTTAATGATATTATTGTGTTAATTTTCATAAACTCCTCTCCATATTTTAAAGTAATACATTATTAATACAGTTTCTAAAACAGTGGCTTATATTTATAGTATAAATGTAAGGCTATGATCATTCCTGGGATTTTAGGACTAAAAAATAATATGTGACAGGCTACAATATTGTTATCTAAGTTATAACAGGGATGGTTTTTTAAGTCAGTCAATCATAGTTAAAAGAGTCATTAGCATTATTTGTCACAGACCCTCTGTTAGAAACCACAAAAGTCAAAAAAATGAAATGTATTACAAGCTTGTACCCTACAGCTAAAACATAAAATGAAATCAATAGCATTTGTTTTACCACCAGTTTAAAGTTTATCTTGTCTTGTAATTTATTCCTGATTGAAAGTCTAGTTATTGAATCAAAACACAATGACATATTTATAGAAAGCTATGGCTTTCTTTTTTCATGTTTAAAGATAATTATAATTTTACCATAAAGCAAAAATTGCCGCTTCAATTATGGAGTCACATAAATCAATCTGTGCTGTAAACTTGCATGTTACTGCTTTTGCTCTACATAAAAATAAAAGAATGGGAATGACTCTGTGGCAGAAATATTAACATAAGCTTCTATAGATGTTCTGGGTACAGGCTTCTTGAAGCTTCTTTGGGACCAAATAACATTATATCCTAAAAACCCAGGAGAGTTTGAGTTTTTCCGCAAAGAAAGATACTATGGATAGGAAGAACAGATGACTCATAATTTTGAAATAATGTATTAGAAATAGCAATGCATTCAGCTGGGCACCGTGGCCTACGCCTGTAATCCCAGCACTTTGGGAGGCCGAGGGGGGCGGATCACGAAGTCAGGAGATCGAGACCATCCTGGCTAACACGGTACAACCTCGTCTCTACGACAAATACAAAAAATTAGCCGGGCATGGTATCAGGCGCCTGTAGTCCCAGCTACTCAGGAGGCTGCTGAGGCAGGAGAATGGCGTGAACCTGGGAGGCGGAGCTTGCAACAAGCTGAGACCACGCCACTGTACTCCAGCCTGGGCGACAGAGCGAGACTCCCTCTCAAAAAAAAAAAAAAAAAAAAAAGAAAAGAAATAGCAATGCATTGACATTTGTCTTTCCTTTTGAAACTAGTCCAATAGTCCCATACACAGTTGTTTTCAGATAAACATAGAAATTGGCCTTTCTGCTGTTAAAGCTTAAAACTTTTATTTGTTTTATCTGAGCTCCTTCCTCAGGAAAGGAGGACCTTCAGGCCTCTCAAAAAAAAGTATCAAATAACTGAAACTTACCAGCACTGCCCCAGAGGCCTCCTTGCTCCTCCCCAGTTCTTGTTTTCTTACACTCTTAATGTTTCTTCCCTACTATATAAACCCCAGCGCTTTAGTCAATCAGGGAGATGGATTCGAAACTGAACTCCCATCTCCTCAGCTTCAACACCCGAGAAAGCCTTCTTCCTTGGCAATACTTGTTTTCTCAGTAATTCTTTCTGTGCAGCAAGCAGCAGGACCTAGACCAAACTCCTGCTGTTTCATTAACACTTTGTAAAATCAAGATAATTATTTGATCAAATTAGTGGTCAATATTGGAGTAAAGGAAGAAAATATGGATGCTTAACAGAATGAGGCAGGAAGAAGAGATAAAATGTAGGGAGTCTAGAAGGCCAGAAAGTTTGAGTGCAGGAGGAATGAAAAATCAACACCTAATTTCTAACTGAATTGAAGAGAGAGAAAACTCCAAAGCTTTTCAGATTCCCTGCAATTCCAAGTACTGGGAGGAAGCTCCTAAGCACATTCCCATGATTAAAACAGTGTACTGTCTCCATCTGTAGTAATGACTAAACCACTGTTATGAAAAGTCTGCAAATCAGGGGTGGTGAGGTGGGAGTGGGCAGAAATGGAGCTTAGTTTGCAGTCAGCCATCAGGTGGGTTGTATGAGTGGTATGTATGCTACAAATTTGCATACTGTTAGCTTGATATTTAAAATGCTTCACAATCTGGCCTTAATTTTCCAGACTCACTCATGCATTGGACAAATCTTTATTGGGTACATTTATGTGCCGTGCATTTTGGGCTACTGGGATACATCAATAAAACAGATACAAACTTCTGTCTTTGCGCAGACTAAATCAATTTTAACAATATCCACTAAATTCTGTTCTACAGTCTCACTGAAATAATATTCTTAATATGAACATATAGAATATAATTATAAAACTCTATTATTTTCTTTCATACTATCTCTTTTATCCTGCTAATATGGGCTAACATTTTTCCTGCTGTTGAATAAAAGCTCAAGAAATTTTATAATTTTTAAAAAAATTGTTAATAGTACTATGGTAAAGGTAACTTTAAAAAGAATTTAAAAAATGATTCTCTAGTTCAATATATTAATCTAATACTTCAAATTTCATTTAAAGGTAAAACTTTTTGTCCTTCCCCAGCTTAGATATGTTAATGGAAGTTCCTCTGCCTTTGGGGAAGAGGCTGTAAGAGATTTCTTTTTACTTTTTTCTTTATTAACTACCACCACCTCTTTCATTCACTAGCAGTTGATTTTTATCACTCAGACTTCTATTACCTGACCTTGGAGATTATGGAGAAAAGGCATGTAAGGTAGGTAGCAAAGTTCCTACTTAAATATTACTGTTGTGAAATGGTTGAATACTCTTTGGGTCAGACCTGAGTTTAAAACAGACATGGTTAATGAGAGCATTTTCAGCACTGGTATGCCTTCCTTCAGCAACTTCAGTTTGCCAGTGTACTTCAGTTAATTTCAGTTTGTCATTTTAATAGGAATTCAGCAGTCTATGTCCAGGTTTTGCCTTTTGCAGTATCATCACTCCTTCAGGTAATCCTACTGAACAGGATTTAAGAAAACTGGCCTTCACATGTGTCCCAAATCTGGTCCTTTGGGTTGGTTTGGGTATAATTATGCAGGCAAAGAATAGTCACAGGTTCTTTGCCTGCATACTTATAGAAGCACAGACCTATCTAGATGTAGTTGTAATATAATATAATACTCCAGTCATTGTAATTGCTTGTTGCTCTTTTTCTGTCTACATTTATCTGATATGTCTCCAACATGGATTTGCTGTGCTAGGCCAACATAAGGGCACAGTGTTTTTTACTGTAGTTGCCAATGTTAAACTTGAGAAGGGAAAGCGTATATTTCCCCAGCCCTCATTTTTTGGGGAAAAGTATACTGTTGAAGTGAATTCAAGTACAACTTTACAGCAACCCTCCCCTACAAAGGAATACTCACACAAAGTCACTTGTAAATTTTAATTTGCATGACCATTTTCAATTCTCCTTGAGAGTAATGGTGTTCAGAGTGGTAAACTCTGTTACTGAAACATGACGGTTTTGGTCTAGATTCTGCTGCTTGCCACACAGGTGGGCAATCACTGAGACAATGAGTATTGCTAGTGAGAGGTGACAGTGTGCCTGCAGTCCTCACAGCCTTCGCTTGCTCTCGGCACCCTCCTCTGCCTGGGCTCCCACTTTGGCGGCACTTGAGGAGCCCTTCAGCCCACCACTGCACTGTGGGAGCCCCTTTCTGGGCTGGCCAAGGCGGGAGCTGGCTCCCTCAGCTTGCAGGAAGGTGTGGAGGGAGAGGTGCGAGTGGGAACTGGGGCTGCATGCGGCGCTTGTGGGCCGGCTGGAGTTCCGGGTGGGCATGGGCTTGGCAGGCCCTGCACTCGGAGCAGCCGGCTGGCCCTGCCGGCCCCGGGCAATGAGGGGCTTAGCACCCAGACCAGCATCTGCGGAGGGTGTACTGGGTCCCCCAGCAGTGCCAGCCCACCGGCGCTGCACTCAATTTCTCACCAGGCCTTAGCTGCCTTCTCACGGGGCAGGGCTCGGGACCTGCAGCCTGCCATGCCTGAGCCTCCCACCCCCTCCATCGGCTCCTGTGTGGCCCGAGCCTCCCTGACGAGTGCCACCCCTGCTCCACGGCGCCCAGTCCCATCGACCACCCAAGGGCTGAGGAGTGCGAGCACACGGCGCGAGACTGGCAGGCAGCTCCACCTGCAGCCCTGGTGCAGGATCCACTGGGTGAAGCCAGCTGGGCTCCTGAGTCTGGTGGAGATGTGGATAACTTTTATGTCTAGCTCAGGGATTGTAAATACACCAATCAGCACCCTGTGTCTAGCTCAGGGTTTGTGAGTGCACCAATCGACACTCTGTATCTAGCTCTGTGAGCCTTGGAACTTTATGTCTAGCTCAGGATTGTAAATTGGCACTCTGTTAGCTCAGTTTGCAAACACAATCACCTGTGTCTAGCTCAGGTTGTGAACAATCACACTCTGTATCTAGCTGCTCTGGTGGGGCCTTGGAGAACCTTTGTGTCGATACTCTGTATCTAACTGATCTGATGGGGACGTGGAGAACCTTTATGTCTAGCTCAGGGATTATAAATGCACCAATCGGCACCCTGTCAAAACAGACCACTCAGCTCTACCAATCAGCAGGACGTGGGTGGGGCCAGATAAGAGAATAAAAGCAGGCTGCCCGAGCCAGCAGTGGCAACCCACTTGGGTCCCCTTCCACACTGTGGAAGCTTTGTTCTTTCACTCTTTGCAATAAATCTTGCTACTGCTCACTCTTTGGCTCCGCACTGGCTTTATGAGCTGTAACTCTCACCGCGAAGGTCTGCAGCTTCACTCCTGAAGCCAGCGAGACCACGAGCCCACCAGAAGGAAGAAACTCCGAACACATCCGAACATCAGAAGGAACAAACTCCAGATGCGCTACCTTAAGAGCTGTAACACTCACCGCGAGGGTTCACAGCTTCATTCTTGAAGTCAATGAGACCAAGAACCCACCATTTCCGGACACACTAGGGAAGAAAGTTTTAATCTAATCGGGTGCTGCAGCTGAGGACATGGGAGAACAGTCTCATGGAGACAGATCCCTCATGGCTTGGTGTTGTCTTCACCATAGTGAGTTCTCACAAGATCTGGTTGTTGAAAATTGTGTGGCACCTTCCCCCACCACTCTCTCTCTCTCCCTTGCTACTGCTTTTGCCATGTGATGTGCCTACTCTCCCTTTGACTTCCACGATTATAAGCTTCCCGGAGTCTCCATAGAACCAGAGCAGACGCCAGCACCATGCTTCCTGAAAAGATTACAGAATCTTGAGCCAATTAAACCTCTTTTCTTTATAAATTACCCAGTCTCAGGTATTTCTTTACAGTAATGTGCTCTAATACAAAGAGATTAGCGAGAAAGTGATGAAAAGATATGAGAAGATTCAACACTTGTATACTAGGAATCTCCCAGTGAGACAGAGGAGGGATAGGACTTTGGGTTCAGATCATCTCCACTAGAGCATTACTTCATGCAGTCACACTAGTCACCAGACCTTGCACCACTGTAAGGTGATGGCAACATCATTTCACTCATGCCATCCCCACTGACCACAAGAGTTTGCAAGTTGTAAGTTACCTAGAGAAACCAAGATGAGGGACATTCCACCGTACATGTTACTCAAGGAAGTTGGCCCCCAATACCCACATGCACAGACGGCTAAAAAGATGACTGTGGTGGCAGGCGCCTGTAGTCCCAGCTACTCAGGAGGCTGAGGCAGGAGAATGGTGTGAACCCGGGAGATGGTGCTTGCAGTGAGCCCAGATCACGCCACTGCACTCCAGCCTGGTCAACAGAGAGAGACTCTTGTCTCAAAAAAAAAAAAAAATCACACAGAGATGTAACATGTTAATGAGATGTTTGACATATGAAGAAGCATGTCATCAAACTGTGCAAGTGCTATAAATTCCCCGTCTCTATGTGCTTTAATGTCACTCCTTTCATGGCTTGTCCTGTTAAAATTACTCTCTTGGCTATCGCCAGGGAGGCAGCAAGAGGACTTTCTCTCTTCTGGGCTGCTTTCCTTGTGCTCCAGCATAAGTTTCAATCATGCCTGAAGTCTGGGGAATTTTCTTAGCTTTGTGACAATTTCTGTTGCACAAGAGCATAAGAACCTGTGGCCAGTAACACCAGAATAGATGCCAAATTAATAAAAAATAATAAAAGCTAGAATTAAAAAAAATCCCTAAATGAGACTTGACCAGTTATACTACATATATAGAAAATGACCCAGAATTGCCAACATGTAGAAATATTTTGACAAAAACACTGAACTCTAAAGAAAAAATAAAGGCAATTATTTGGAAATTCAGAAATAAGACCAGTTTGTCATTACACATTTTTTACAGTAATGCTTCAAAGAATAAGAAAATGGAATGAAAAATTTAATTTAAAAAAGCAAATGAGTCAAGTTATCCAGTCAAATTGGTCTTCAATTTTAAAGCCCTAACATAAGCTTTTCTTAATGCACCAAAATGTAGGAAATAGTGTCTCTATAATCCTGGATCAAGGACTTTACTTGGGAATGGGTTACTGATAATGAAATGACTAAATGTGTTATTAAGAGGGATAAAACAATATCACTTTCAATTAGATGTGTGGGAAAATATAAGAGATGAAGCAGAAGCGTTGCTCACAACAGGAAAGATATGAACAGTGCAAAAAAAAAAGTGTACCATGTAATGTAAAACTAAGTATTAGAACAAATGTGGGCAAACTACAGCCCTTTGGTCAAATCCAGACCACAGACAGCCTGTTTTAGTAAAATGAGTTTTATGGGAGCATAGCCAAACCCTTTGGTTTACGTATTATCTCTTCTTGCTTTTAAGCTACAACAGAGTAGAGTAGTTCTGACAGAGACCATATGACCCAGAAAACCAAACATATTTGTCATCTCAGTATTCCCATTTTGAGTATAATAGTGAATCAACTCATTATTTTGAAAATCAATAATAAAATTATAGAATCAAAGTTTTTTTTTTCTTGTTTTTCCTATAGTTTCTGGACCTCGGGGTATGGAGACGTTTTTCTTTATAGAAGTATTTTGGCTAATGAATACAGAAGTAATAAAAAGAAAAAAAATAGATTTAGAAAATTACTACTGGTGGTTGTTACTATCTGTATCACAAAAAGAGAATCAAAGACATTTAATGTTTAAGGAAGGAGTGAATATCACCTATGATTTATTTGTTTAAAAACAAACCAAAAATAACCTGGATATGATCAAGCCTCCAGATCTAACTACTTATTTCCTGGAAATAAAGGAAGCAGAAAGAATATGAAATGACCGCTTGGAGAGACAGTCATCAATCCAGGCTTCAGAAATGTGGTTTCTTGCACAAATAAATATCAAGGTGAATAAAAGAGGGTAGTGGTGAAGCCTACAGATTAAAAGAGACTTAACGGACCTATCAACCAATGGCAATGTACAGACCTTATTTGGATTCTGATGTAAATAAATGTTTAATATGAACTGGATATGTTTAATATGAACTATGTTTAATATCAACTGGATATATGTTGATATCAAATAATTCATTACTTTTGGCAGGAGTAATCATGATATTTTTATTAAGTTTTAAGAGTCCTTAAGATATACATATCAAAATATTTACAGATTGAATGTTATGACTCTGACCTGCTTCTGAATAATGCAATAGTGGGTAGTTGAGAGCACAGATGAAAGACTATTTCCCAGGGCGTGACTATGTTGAGTTAGGTAGTTGATACACGGAGGTTCACCGTAATATTCTCTGTAATTTTTGTATGTTTGAAATGTTCCAACTAAAAGGTTAAAATATTTAAATATTCCTAGTGTTAAACTTATGAAATGAGCTCTAAAATTTTACATTTTAATTAATTTCCATTTAAATATTAAATCTAATCACATCACGGTTGCACAATTTACTTTGAAAATAATTTCATTAACAAATTTTTGGTAGTCACAATAAAATACTTCTTTAATGAATTAAACTTCTTATTTTTATTATCTTTATTCAAATGATATGTGGTAGGACAACTAATTCTGCTGCAGAGATGAACATTTAGCTAACTAGTTAATTAACCTCAACTTACATAATGGTTGTATTTGCATAGCTAATGGCTGGGGATTGACTGTAGGCCATTAACAGTTATTAATTAATGAGATTGAATTAGAAATATATGGGTTTTTATTTCAAACATAGGAGGCAAAGGTCAGTCACAAAAGGTTAATAAAAATTTTCAAAGAATCAAGCAGTAAATATTTTAGCTTTTAGACTTCATGCATTACTGACAGGATAATATATGAATTGGTTTCACCTCTACGTGCATACTGGGGCACATGGAAGTATACACATGTGCATTAAACTTTTATTATCCTCAGATTTACATGTAAATTAAAGTAATGGGAGCTAGTTGTATTCACATATAAGAACTTAATGCATCTCTATTCATAAAAATCACAGGTATTACTTGAGAAATGTCAAGTTCTACAACCTAAAATTTTTCTTTCTTAAACTGTTCATTTGTTTCAAGGAAAGAGTGCAGGTACATTTTTCAATTAATCTTCCCCATTTTTGCATTTGCAATAAAATAGGCTACATTATATAATTTAGAGTTACTCCAACCTTTCCACTCCTCATTTATCCAATTCAGTTTACAATTGGAAGCATCCTCTATATTTTTAAAAACATAATTGCCTGTAGTTCAAAGATTTTAGAAACTCAAAGAACTCATCTGCTATTTTTAAACAATTTAATTACGTGAGTGATGCATAATTATTGAGGACAATTCAATTCCTTTAATTTCAAAGACACTTGTATAATCTGATTTTTCAAATGATTTGGTTGTATCTCTACAAGCAACTGAGCAGCTCTCCACACTAAATCAATAAATGAGGTTAGCGATAAATGAAAAGGAGTGATTTCTTTTTATGATCAATTGCCAAACTGATACAGAAAATTCTATCCTGCATCTTCTGCCTGTTGCTCCTGTCTTGCTTTCTTTTCTCTCACACTGCCTGGGTTCTTGCTTTATGCCTCTCCCCTCTTTTTTTTCCCTCTTCTCCCTTCTAAGAATGCTTGCTTGATGAAATGCCTTGAAATGATGTCTAGGGATAGTCCCTGGGTGAATGTTTCAGATCCTGTTTCTCACTTCACACTCTGTCTGGGCCTCTATTCTATTAATAGTTAACTTAAACCGGATTATCTTGAGTCTTCTAGATTTTAAAAGGGTTGCTTTGATTACAAAAGGATGATTGCTTAAATGCAAAAGAGTATTACCTCAACAGATGGGAAAAGAATAGCATTTATTGCATTATTGATAACATCTTTGAATCTGTGTCAGTTCCCTTCACAAAATGGCTTTTATATGCTTCTCTGTGTGGTTAAACTATATGCCACAGAAATGTTGAAGTTTGGAGTCACAGAACGTGGGCTTAAATCTGTGACACTTTGTTTACTGTCATTTAAAAAAATAATCTTTTTAATTATTAATAAAATCTTGCCTTTGTAAAACAGGGTAGTAATTCTCATTTCACAGATTAAAAATGTAGGTTAAAAAGTGTAAATTAAAAATGAAAAAATGCTACATATGAACTACAATAAATGTTAGTCACTAATTTTAAGATGATTTTTTTCTTTTCTCTAAGAAAATATGGAAATACAAGAAGCCACACAATTCAGGCAATTTCTAGTAGTCACTCATTAAAAATATCTATTTCCCAAGGTTTATCCAGAGCTTCACAGTGGGACTAAGTTTTATTATTTAACATACACAGACAATGGTGATATTTTAACAATATCAGATACACAATTTGAAAACAGTGTTTTCTTTTCTTGACATTTCAGGAGTATGAAATCACTCCCTGCGTTGTCATATATTAGCTGTTTAAACGAATAGGCAATCATCTCAGAGTATTAATGATCTTTCTATGTTGTCCACTGAGAAAGATATTTTAGACATAGGTATTTCATTAAAAAAATTAGCAGAGACACCACACAATTCTCGTAAAAGCTTTAAGTAGTGTAACTTACTTTTTGAAGGAACTCGGAGATTGGCAAGGACCACTTCCAGGGAATCAGCTTGGACTCGAAGTACATAGCTTGTCCTGGTCTCATAATCCAGAGGTCCATTCACATAGATAATACCTGTGATGTTATTAATTCCAAATGTATCTAGAAATTAAAATACAATTACCTGGTCATTGTCTTTACACTATAAGGAAAGAAATTCTCTTTAAAATGCACTGTGATTTCAAAAACACTAAAAATGCCTATTTATAACTAGAGTGATGCATGAAAGTGACAAAATGCTGGCTTTTGGAAACTGTTCCAGCTCTTTAAATGATCAACATCAGTACTTCGCTAAAGTCTGCCTTGAAATTGTACGTTTTTTTGTTTTTGTTGTTTTGAGATAATCCTGGAAAACAATGTTCTATGGTCAATTACATTTGGGAAACACTGAATAATATATTCTTTACCTTAGATTCAGATGGTCTTCTATCACACTAAAGGCTTTCAGAAGTTCTGTTTTAAAGAAAACCATCTAATTTTGTTTAACCAAAATTTTCTGAACTTACTGGATTATTATACTCTTTGTAATTTATGAATATTATTATTTCATAGATTTAGTATTTTGCTAAGAACACTTGAGAGAAAATTAAAAGACGGATAATTTAATGTTGCCCTGTGTCTGTTTTTTCAAATAAATTTGAATGAAAATCAGGGCACTTTGGTAAACTTTATAATATCTCCCCCTCTTATGCTCTCCATATTCTCTCCTTACTTTATTTTTTCATATAATTAATAATCCCTTATAATACTATTTATTTAATAATTTTTATTATTAACCTCCTCTTACTGGACTATTAACTTCCATGAGGGCAGGAATCTATTTTGTACATTGTTCTATCTGTAGTGGCTAGAAGAGTAGTTAATACATAATAGATGCTCAGTACATATTTGTTGAGTGAATAAATGAATAAATAAATGTAAAACAGTCACTGTGGGGGAGAGAGGTTAATAAATATAGCCACTCTGTTGTCTTCAAAGAAAAGAACAAATAGAATCAAAAGAGAAAGTTTCGGAACAGGATAGGTTGAGAAATCATAGCTTTAATCAGATGTTCGAAGTCCAAGGAAAAAGGAAATTTAGTCATTTTTAGGGAGGACACATAGTAGCACAGTAATAATGTAGAAAGAAAGGCAATAAAAGTAAGATATTGACCACTTGCTACACTGCACGGGCATCAATACCTAGTAATAGTTTGTCATTAAAAAGCTTAAAAGGGCCTTTATAATTTCCTTGCAAACTCTTTGAAGAATTTACATTCATTCATTTCTTAAATATTTACTATTGATTAACTTATTACATGTACATTAACTATTTCCTGACTACCTACAATATACTAGGCTATCTAACATACCAAAAGGGAAAACAGAGGAGAACTTACAGAGAATAGATAAAACAAAAATTAATGTGAAAGACTGCGCTATGACCTTATTCCCAGAGGCCTGCAAATTCCTATGATTCTTAAATTACAAAAAATGATCTTTTTATTTATAATCATTAATAGTATGTCTAATTTGACTATTTTAGGAATCATATAACATGCATGGCTTTTAACATGGATGTGATTCTTTTTAAAATTCACACTTATTTACAACCTTGAAATTCCTTCAGGATTAGTTAAGGTATGACCAACATGGAGTAAGGGTCATGGATGGTTCAGACAGTGGGGCGGACAAAGCTACTGTAGGCAATGATCATGCCCAAAAGCTGAAGATTTCATGATGCATTAATTTTGAGGAAATGTCATTAAAATATTACAAAATGAGGAAAAGGGCAAGGTTTCATTAATTAGATGCTTAATATTTCTTAAGGGAAAAAATCAGTTTAGCTAACATAACTGGATTTTTAATCAAGTTCAGGATACATGGTTACCAATTACATTTAAGATGGGCACAATTTTATTAGAAAACAATAGGATAGATAATAATTTCAATTCAATCTGAAATTAGTCCAAATCTAAGTTTACTGGTTGACGGTGAGAACACAAACTAAAAGTCTACTCACCTTCTTCATTTCCTGAAACAATGGAGTACACAATACTTTGATTAACGGCAGCAGCAGAAATTACACCAACCATGGTCCCTTTGGTGGCAAGTTCACTTACTGGAGGAGGTCTGCAGGTTTAGAGAAGATGGTGTATTTATTTTTAAGTATAATTTTTGATGTAACTTTAGGTTCACAGAAAAATTGAGAGAAAGATAAGAGATATCTGATATACCCTTTGCCCTCACACATTCATGGCCTCCTCCATGATCAAATCCCCCAGCCGACTGCTACATTTGTGATAAATGATGAACCTACATTGACGCATTATCACTGGAAGTCCATCATTTACATGAGGGTGCATGTTGCTGTTGTACATTTTATGAGTTTGGACAAATGTGTAATGACATGTACCTGCTTTCATGTAGTATCACATAGGGTATTCTCACTGTTCTGAAAATCCTCTGTGCCCTGTATATTCATCCCTCCCCTCAACTCAACCTCTGGCAACCACTGATTTTTGTAGTGTCTCTGTGGTTTTGCCTTTTCCAGAATGTTGTATAGCTGGAATCACACAGTATGTAGCCTTTTCAGATTACTTTTTTCACTTAGTAATATGCATTTAATGTTCCTCAACATCTATGGCTTGATTGCTTATTTCATTTTTAGCACTACATAATATTTCATGGTCTGAATATACCCACAGTTTATTTCCATAAATAAAAAACATCTTGGTTGCTTCCAAGTTTTGGCAATTATGACTAAAGCTGCTATTAACATCTGTGTGTAGGTTTTTGTGACTCTAGATTTCAACTCTTCTGGGTAAATACTAAGGAACGATTACTGGATTTTATAGTAAGACTATTTAGTCTTTTAAGCAACTGCCAAACTGTCTTCCAAACTGACTGTACCATTTTGTATTCTCATCAACAGTGAATGAAAGTTCCTGTTGCCCCATATTCTAGCCAGCTTTTGGTGTTGTCAATGGTCTGGATTTCAGACATTCTAATAGGTGTGTGGTGGTATTTATTTATTTATTTTTTTTATCCATTTTTATGACAGAGTTTTGAACTTAATAATAGAATGTACACAGTAGTTCTTCTAAGCTACATTACGCAACTACATTGTGCTTTCATTGAAACCTTTTACGAAAAATCCTGAAATACAAATTTAGTCTGAAGTATAGGCTTTATAAACATCTTGTCCAAATTGCTTTCATTTTGCTACTGCTGTCCATACACTTAATTGACTAGGTCATCTAAATGTAAAGCAATCTTTCTCACAGATACTCTAGCACCTAATGGTGGTCCATATATTCATTGCATGAGCAATAACTGCTTCTTGCTGAAGAATAAGAACCAATCTGTATCATTTTAAAATGAAATGTGTAAAGTAGATATTTATTAGTTTATTTTTTTACTTATTTTACTGTCCTGCATATTTTGTTTTTTGTTTTTTTTGCCTTCTTTTGATAACATCCAAATATTGTTTTCGATAATCTTGCCTCTTTCCTTCTCTGTACAAATGCTTTGGGTAAGGCTTTGCCAGTCCCCATGGTACATACATAAACACATTAACCAATTCTGGTCAATGGGGGCACTCTATCCTTTCCTCAGTGTTCATGTGATGTATATGTCTCATGTAAATTCAATGGACATACTACATAAGATTATGACTTGACTAGATCCTTGCTAGCCAACTTTTTAGCTATATCCCTCACTGGATTTGATGAAGTAAGCTGCCATATGGAGCAGTCCTCGTGGCAAGAAACTCAAGATGATGGCTGACTAACAGCCAGCAAGGAATCGAGGTCCTTAGTCCAATATCCCACAAGGAACTGATTTCTGCCAACAACCACATGTACTTGGAAGTGGATCTTTCTGTAGCTGAGCCTCAGATGAGACCATAGCCCTGGATGACACCTTGATTAAAAGATTATGCATGTCCAAAAAGGAGAGGACACAGCTAACCCATACCTGGATTCCTGACCTATAGGAAATTCAAAGTGATATATGTGTTATTTTAACCCATTAAGTTCGTGGTAATATTATTATGCCACAATACAAAACTAATATTTGAACAATGGATTGTTAATTTATGACAGATCAAGATACATACTACTTATCAAAAGTTTAATACAAGAAAATATGTCAGTCATATTAGGGGATAATTTTCAAAAACTGAATTCCTATTTGTGGAAGTAGACATTACTTAAATTGTTTACTTGTCTATCTTGTTACTACACAAGATAGAAGCTAAATTTTATGCTTTCCATAATTCATCTGTTTGCTAATCCTTATACAGTATGGGAATATGACGTCTGCAACTTACGCACCTTTAGCTTTAACATGAGAAAAATACTATGTCGGGCCGGGCACGGTGGCTCACACCTGTAATCCCAGCACTTTGGGAGGCTGAGCCGGGTGAATCCCCTGAGGTCAGGAGTTCAAGACTAGCCTGACCAATATGGTAGAACTCAATCTCTACTAAAAATACAAAAATTAGCCGGTTGTGGTGGTGTGCTCCTATAGTCCCAGCTACTCAGGAGGATGAGACATGAGAATTGCTTGAACCTCGGAGGTGGGGGTTGCAATGAGCTGAGATTGCGCCACTGCACTACAGTCTGGGCAACAGAGCGAGATTAAATCTCAAAAAAAAAAAAAAACCAGAACAGAAAAGAAAAGAAAAATGCTATGTCTTCTTTCAAATATTAAAAAATGCATGTGTACATTTTTGCTAACCTTAACTGCACAATTAGGATAGAAATAATACTAAAAAAAGTAATTGGCATAATTTCAGAAGACATTTAAATCCTATGCATACCACTAAAAGCATTTAAAATTCTATTTGTTAGTAAAAGTTTAAAACAGATTTACTTCTAGACAAAATTTCTCCTCATTAACCTTTGTCTTAATTGTTCCAGTACACTTGTTTCTATCAGAATTAAAACATACTATACAAATACAATCTTCTCCCAAAAAGAATTAAATGAACCTCCATGATAATGAGCATTAGATTAAAATATCAATTATTTTCTATTTTTTGGCAGGATTACAGTGTATAATATTAATAAAAATAATATTATTTTATTATTGTTTTAGGTTGTGGAAAGTACCAGTTAAATAATGTGGGCAAATTGCATACCCTCTTTGGAGTCACATATGTCTTGAATACGAATGATGGAGTTGGTATAAATCAGGATTCATTAAGCCAGATGGACAGAGAAGGTAGGGACATAACCAAATTGAATAAAATGGGCTGAATATAAATTAATAGGGAGAGGAACGGAAGTTAGGAATGAGACAGTATGTAACTACTGTACAATAATTCAAGTCTAGTGTGATTTGTAAATCCATAAAGGAAACTGAAAATTTTGTATACGTTTATGAACAATCAATGGGAATTTATTTTTTTAAAGCATCAATGACTACATTTGATCTATGGGCTGACAGTTTACGATTTTTAAAGCAGATAAACTATCTCTAATGTCTTTTCTAGTTCTACCATTCTGAACCTGATATAATGTGAGTTATTATTCACTCTTGTTTCTGTTGAGTATAATCAAAATCTATTGCTCAATTTCAGAAGCAATGAATTATGGCCAAATGAAACATTTCTCAGAAGGGTTTTTTAAAAAATATTTTATCTGACTATTAAATTCATAAATCTTCAATTCATCCATTTATGAAAAAAATGCACCACTAGCTCTCTTCCAATTTAAGTTTGCACACCTGATTTATAACAAATAATTGTGAGTGTCTGAAATGGAAGAATACTATCTTTCAAAGCTAAATTTACTGCCAATACAACTGACAAACTGCACTCTTAAAAGAAACACTTGAAACAGACAGCTTCAGTAATGCAACTATACAGCTTACTGATGTAGCCTGAGATAGATACCAACTAGATGGCCATTTTCCAAAGATGGCTAAGAGGATGCTAAAGGAAATGGTTATTTAGCAGATATGAACCTGGAACATGGGAGAGGCTAGTGGTTTCATGTTTTCATAATGGCCCTCAGTAAGGGCTTCCTCAAAGGCCCTTTCACAAGGCTTGACCTGAATTGGGTTTGATGTCCTTGCGTATCCATGATGGTGGTGTTGGTTCCTATTTACTCCACAAGGGCAATGCTTCTAACTTTGTTGGCCATTTTAAACAAAATCTACAGGTTTTGACTAAAATTCCAAATCACCTCAACTAAAACTTAAATAGAATCCTAAATAATATTTCAATTTTATAAATATTTTTCCTCATTGTTACTATTGGCATTATCCTTACCTTCTAAATTTTACATGTAAAACAGTTGTGTATTTTTAAAATTAATAATATTTTTGTTTTTAATAATGTTATTGAGAAATAAATTAAGATAAAAATACTGGCACAATGCCTATGCATTTCAGTATTTATATTTCCCCCCAGAAAAGTTCAATGGTCTCAGAATTTTTTGTATTCTTATTTATGTTTTAATTAGCAAATAGAAATTTTATATACTTATGGTGTACAACATGATGTTTTGAAATACGTATACACTGTAGAATGGCTAAATTAAACTACCATTTTATTACCTCACAAGTTTATTAGTGGTGAGAACATTTAAAATCTACTCACTTAGCAATGTACAGTATTGTACATTGTTCTTAACTATGGTCACCATGTTGTAAAACAAATCTCTTCAATTGATTATTCTGGTCTAACAGAAATTTTGTATCCTTTGATCAATATCTCCCCAATTCTTCCCTTCCTACCCAGCCCCAGGTAACCACTTTTTTACGCTCTACTTTCATGAGTTCAACTGTTTTAGATTCCATATATATTAGCTTTATTAGATCATTATTAGAATACGCAGTTTTTTTTCTCTGTGCCTGATGCATTTTAGTTAACATAATGTCCTCCAGATTTGAGACAAACGAACGTATTTGAGACAAAATAGAATACTAGTTAAAGTCTACGTTCATTCACATTGTCCCAAATAAAAGAATTCCCTTCATTTTTAAGGCTGAGTAATATTTCATTGTGTATATATATATTATATATATCACATTTTCTTTATCCATTCATTCATTGATAGACACATTTGGTTTGATTCCATATCCTTTATGAATAATGCTGCAATAATCATGGGAGTACAGATACCTCTTCCACCAATAGCCTGATTTAAAAACGGACCAAGGACCAGAATAGATAGTTCCAAAAGAAGGCGTACAAATGACCAGTAAATACATGAAAAAATGTTCAATATCACTAACGATCAGGAAAATAAAAGTTAAACCTACAATGAGACATCACCTCACATCTATTAGAGTAACAATTAATAAATCCACTTCATATAACTTTCATATAACTTGCGTGTGAATATGTCTCTCACCAGGTTCAGGCACTGGTAATACTGCAGCCCAGAATGCAGTGAAGGGAAGTGTTTGGGTTCCTATTCCAGCTGGTTCACATAGTGATACTGTGTGCTATCTTCCACACAGTGAGAGTTTTCCCTTAGGATCAGTTATTAGTGAACTTCCTTCACACTGACCTAAAATGTTTCTGTTTTTCATCTACTCATCTCACTTTTCACCTGAACCCCTGGTAACCAATGATCTTTTTACTGCCTCTATATGTTTAACTTTTCTATAACGTCACACAGATGAAATCATATGGTATGTAGTTTTTTGGACTGGCTTCCTTCCTTATCAATATGCACTTAAGTTTCCTCTACGTCTTTTTGTATTGTGATATCTCATTTCACTTTATTGCTGAATAATATTACACTGTATTGGATGTATCACAAATAACTGCACTTTCGTAAGAAGAAAACTGATCAAAATAACTCCAAAATGGTTTAAAAGTAAATATTTGCAGATTAAATGCAAACCGAAAAAGTTAACTGCTTCAGAATTTACATGCACAATACTTACAATATAATCTCATGAAGATATAAACTAATTCATACATATCCTTTTTGTTTTGTTTAGATGGAGTCTCGCTTTATTGCCCAGGCTGGAGGGCAGTGGTGTGATCTCGGCTCACTGCAACCTGTGGCTCCCAGGTTCAAGCAATTCTCTGCCTCAGCCTCCTGAGTAGCTGGGATTACAGGCGCCCACCACCACGCCCGGCTAATTTTTTGTACTTTCAGTAGAGATGAGATTTCACCATCTTGGCCAGGCTGGTCTTGAACTCCTGACCTGATGATCCACCCACCTCGGCCTCTCAAAGTGCAGGATTACAGGTGTGAACTACCGCACCTGGCCCATATATATCCTTTTGATATTTCTAAGTGTTTTTTGAAAATATAGATTACAATAAATCTTTCAATTAAGTACATATTAACTAATTTTCTGAATAATGACTATACTAGAATAACATAATTTGCAATGTCTAAATGTTAGACTCAGTTTTTACACTATAAATATAGATGAAACAAATACTCTACAATTTAAAATCTACTTTTATTGTTGAGTTCGAGAAGTAACAATAAAAGTAAATGTTGTATGTGTCGAATAAAGCTTCTAATTATTTTAAAAGCCAGGCAATTTAGGATATAAAAGTGTTTATAAATAGATGCTATAAAATTTCACTAGGATTCAATCTGGCTCTATTGCTTTCTTTGTACTAAGAGACAAATCTAATTTATTTTGACATGTTTGAATTCAATATATTTGCAAATCAGTACCAATTAAGGTACTGTTTTTATATCTACTATGAGGGAATTTAATGAAAATGGGAAGTGAAAAATAAAAAAAAAACACCCACTAGAACTCTGATTATTTGTAACCTTGGAGTAATTGCATCAGAGTGATCTAATTTTACATATTTAAATAAGAAAAACAGTTTAAAAAAGACATGAATCAGGAGCGAGACGCCAGTTCTCCCAGAATTCTTAGGATGGATTTTAGATAAGAAAATTAATGAAGGGCCAAAAGAGTAGACACTATTTTTTACTTATGTTCCAAAGAATGCTTGCTTCCTGTCATTAAGAGTTTTGCTTCTATTCAGTTCCTTAAAGAATCTTCACCTTGAGGATATAAAAACTGAAGTATAAACAATTTATCCAAATATTTGAAAGCAAAAACTACAATTTAAGGTGTTTTTTCCTTTGCTTAAATATTTATATTGTTCTCGTTAAAATAGTGTGTCCTAATCTCTCATAGTCATTGGCTCTTAAAGCTTAAATCCGTAAGAATGTGCTGGAGAAATTTTTCAAACTTACTAAAGTACAGAGAAGATCCCTGATTTATGATGGTTTGTCTTGCGATTTTTTACTTTACTATTGTATGAAAGTAATATACATTCAGTATGCTCCTCGACTTACAATGGGCTTAGGTCCTGATAAACCCATCCCTGTTTGTCTATTGCCCTACCTTAATTATTATAGAGGGCCCTTCTTACTCTCAAAATCGTCCTGCTTTGGACAATAAATTATATGGTCTTACCTATGCTGGAAACTATAGGTAACCTGTCATTTATTACAAAATTAATTCATATGAATCAACCAACTACCAATTTTTTATTTTAACAGAGAAAGTGGTAAGATTATCTTTTGAAGAAAGAGTCAAAATTTTTCGAAATTTCAGAATGTTCACATGTATAATATTCTGATTTTGAATTTGATATATTAAATTTTAATAATAATAGAAATTGAAAAGGACTTACAGTATTTTCTCTGAGTTTAGCAATATATCAAACTTAAGAGGTTAACAAATATAACTTAGGGATATTTGCCCTTATTTTTAAAATATATATACCAGTATAAATTTTGAATTTATGTTGTTATGGAAATTATACTTGGAAATATACAAATCTTAAAAATTAACATGAATGTGACACTAAATCATGCAATGGTTAATATTCAAGTTGATACATTTCCATTTTTAAATAAATAACAAAGGCCTATCTATATAGGTGGCATATATCTTTCAAAATTTTGCAATTAATTGTATTCGGCAAATTTTTTGATAAATTATGTAACATAATGCATTTTCCACTCAAAATCAGTATTCACATTTAGACTCCATGATCTATTCCAGACGTGTTGACCTTTTCATGATATTTACTTTTAAAACTGATGACAAGTGAATTTCAGTGTGTATAAGTCTTAGTCCATCATCCTGAAATGAAGGTCAAATGTCATTCTCATTCTTCAGAAGGCTAACTTACTTCACCTACGGGAGTCAATGTAATCTCAAGTAATATGTGTTTGAACTACTATTAAGACTTTGCTATTTCTGCAGGGTTTAAATGAAAGATGTATAAAAGGAATTTACTGACTCTGACATTGTAACTAATTTCTAAAATATCTAAAGAGATAATTGACTGAAAACCTCTTAGCAAATATGAACATGCAGTGACAATGAGAGTAAGCCTCTCAGATCTTCAACTACAGGAAGCACAATTGGTCAAGGTCCCAGTTACTGTGGTCTGAAATCGGTTTATGTTTGTATGAAGGACATAGTTCCTAAGGCCTGCTTAAGGAGTCAAGTACTGAATGATTGATTTATTAGGCCAACTAAATGATCTCTATAGTCTATTTCATTCATTGCATAATGTGAATTTGAGAAAAGAGTTTTTATGAATAAGATTAACACATTTTTCTCAATTTCTAATGAAAAACGAATTGTAGGAAATGATTTAAACAAAGATATGCGATTGTAAATAGATGTGAAGAAACTAATCACTTGAATGGTTAAAAAATCAAAGTTTATAATTGGAATATTTATGTGTAATAGGGATATTACCTGGACTTAATTCATTTCCCTCCCAGCCCCCCAAAAAATGAAGCTAGTTGGAGATAATTTTGAGAAAGAGAGGTGGAGGATGTTTCAACAATAAAGAATGAAGAAATGCCATTAGCTTTTTAAGAACTCTTTGTTTAGCTCTTTGTTCAAGGAAAGATAGTAGAGCAAGAAGGAAGAATGATCACATGGGGCATGCAAATTCTAAGACACTAATATCATTGTTATATCTTTGTCAAAAATAGAAACTGAAGGAACCAAATAAAAGAGAAACAATGCATGTGGAAGATTTGTTACAATTTGAGATTTCTGGTTGTGTGTATGCTTCTAAAATATACAAACATTTGTTTACAGTTGTAGAAAATGTCACAGGATCCTTGGGATGTTGCTTTTCCAGTAGGAAGCCTCTGTGGCTGGTGGCACCTTTGCATGAATTTTGTTCAGGCCTACTGGGCTTGTTTCACCCACTCAGCCTGACAGGCTTCACTTGGCTTCTTCTACCAGCCTAGATCCCATGGCTGCCAAGGGTGAGCCAGGCGCAGAGCAGCAAGGTGGGGATGAGAGTGAGTGCGGGGTCCACCACTGTGCACAGCCAGGCCCACTGGCTCCCGTGGTGGGAAGGGCGGCTCCAGGTGCCAGCACAGATGCCAGCTCCATACAAGCCTATGGCTGGATCTGGTGCACTGCAAGCAGCTTCCACTGAGGGCACACATGTCTGGGTGAGGGGAACGTGGTGGCACCCAGTAGATTGGAGACAACAGAAACCAGAGTCCCAAAGAGGGTGTCACAGCCCTGGCTCAGAGAGCTCCTAGGTCTGGGATCCCTGAAGGGCCACTTCACTTCTCTTCTCTCCTTCTCATCGCCCACAATGTGGCAAGCAGGAAGGCATGTCTCAGCCCTGCTGGTGTTACTGCTCTTTCAGTCCTGCCATTCAGCAGGTCCCAAGTTCTTGTCCCACATCTAGGAAGAACTAGGTATGTGGCCATCTGAAGGGTGAGCAAGGCAAAGAGGTGCTTCATTGAGCAACAGTACATCTCTCAGGAGACCTGAAATGGGTAGCTCCTATATGCAGGCAGGCTGTCCTGATGTCTGCAGCCCTCCGTGGAGAGGAGACCCAGAGTGGGTAGCTCCTATCCTCAAGCAGGTTGTCCCAATGTCTGCCTGAGTCTGGTTGAGACTGGGGTTTTTATGGGCTTCAGAAGGGAGAAAGTGATTGCTGATTGGTCCATGGGCAGCCATAGGCAGCCTGGAAAAAGCACCATAAGTTCTCACTCCAGTCCAGGGAACTGGCAGGCTGGGCACCAGGCTTCAGGCAATCCTTGGCTAGAAGGTGGGGTTTCACCAGACCCGTCCCTTTCCACCCAGAAGCCTGTCTGCCTTCTGCTGCCATTCATGGCACCCAGGCTGTTTGTGCCCAAGAGGTGCCTGCAGGCCCGCTCCAGGCCACCCTCAGCCCCACCTTGGCTTATCTCCCATGCTCATTGGTGCCCAAAGTCCAGAGGGGGCTGAGGTGGCAAGGGGCTGGTATATCAGCACCACACTGAGTGTGGGCACACACAGCTAGGTGGTGACAATGCTCGGGGCTTGATGACAGCTTTGCTCTGAAATTGGAGCAGGCCCCAGAAGCAAGCAGAGGCCAGGCATTGGGAGAACACACTTTGAGCATGCAGTGGGAGGGGGGCCCGGGTCCACAGTCTCAGCTGGATGGTTGCACCTGCACCTGGGAGCTCTGGGCTCCAGCCTCTCCAACTCAGAAGTGGGTGGGGCCCCTGCCTGTTCTCAGCTCTCACTGACTCTGCAGAGTGCATAGCCCCAGCTGTGTTTCCCTGGTTGCAGCCAGAGTCTTTGCAGCAAATGCTCCAGACAGGTCGCTGTTGTCATCAAAAGGAATAGTATACAGTATGAAGAGATATATATTTCAAAAGTTTTAAAAAGAACTAATTGTTTTCTGGATAGAACAATTGTTCATTAATGACAAATGAAGCACACAATGTCTTGATCCTCCATTTCCCCTAAGTGACTCCATAAAAGACTGATGTGAAAAGGTCATGAAATTAACAGAATGAGTCTGTTTCAATTACTACAACAGCCCCACAAAGCAAAGAGAATCAAGTGTATAGTAATTCTTATCTACTATAACTCTGGCCATTATAAAAGTAAACATATATCTCTATGGGACAATTTTCTTCCCATTATGTGATTACTCCTACCCTTAATGAATATTGAAAGCCAGCCATCAGGAAATAACATCAGTTCACAAGATTTGAAAAAAAACAAAATCAAATGTTCTCCCAATACATATAAAATATCTTAATATTATAAATTATAAACCAGAAAAACATCATTTTCCTTGAGAAATATGTTTTTAAATAATGACAACTTAATTTATCTTATTGAGTATGGGGTTGTCTTTGCAAAATTCTTGAATAATTTTCAAACTTCATTAAAGGAGCATTAGCAGAAAGTAAAGAAGTTTTTTTTTGTTTTGTTTTGTTTTTTGTTTTTTTGTTTTGTTTTTTTTTTTGAGACGGAGTCTTGCTCTGTCACCCAGGCTGGAGTGCAGTGGCACAATCTCGGCTCACTGCAAGCTCAGCCTCCCAGGTTCATGCCATTCTTCTGCCTCAGCCTCTCCGAGTAACTGGGACTACAGGCGCCCGCCACCATGCCTGGGTAATTTTTTTGTATTTTTAGTAGAGATGGGGTTTCACTGTGTTAGCCAGGATGGTCTCAATCTCCTGACCTCGTGATCTGCCCGTCTAGACCTCCCAAAGTGCTGGGATTACAGGCATGAGCCACCGCGCCCGGCTGTAAAGAAGTTTTTAAATACGCAGATGAAACAGACGCATAGCATGATTAACTATGTGGAAGGAGGGGTTGGCTTTTTATTATGTTGTTACTTTTACATAAGTCAGAAAACCTACTAATTATCTGTCATCAAAACTTCACAGGCAAACCAGTAGGTTTTTGCTTTAGTAAATATTAAAGTACTTACTGTGGTGTTTATTACTTGTGCCTATTATTTTGTTCTTTTACAATTTTAGAAGAAGATAATGATAGGTCTATTGTTATATTCCAGCAACTAAGCAATTACCAATAGAACAACATAGAAGTGCTTTCAATTCTAAAAAAAGAACAATGGATTTTGTTTCTCTGTCTAGCTAGAACTGGTATATTGAAAAACGTATGTCAAATAGTAAATGCAACCTCTGAAACATTTTTGATCAAGGTCTTCACAATGCTAGTTTTCAGTTCATAACTCAAATTTACACTTTGCCATTATGCTTTCATTTTTATTTTCTTTATATTTTACTTTTGTGACCAAGACACTGAAACTTCTCAGAAAACTGGAGAAGGTAATTCATTGTATCAAATATCCAATCTTTAGCTTGAAGTCCAGAAAGGTTTGGCTTGGAATATGTAATGTTAATACTCATTAAACTGAGATCACTAAAAATACAGATTTTTAAAACAACCAGAAATGTTTATCTGAGATTCGCTTTGAATAAAAAAAAAATTCATTCTCTTATTTTAAGAACAATTTACTTCACTAATACATATTTAAATGTAAAAATGCTTCTATTCTATCATTAGCTCATGTACCCCATTGTGCATTCTAACTAATCAATCATTTTAAAATCACTGTAGCAATTAAAATCTATAAATCTGTAAATTGTTTACAATCACAGGTTTAATCTGCTAGGTCTTCACCTACACCATTTCCCCTTTTTCCTCAACAATTGAGGTTGAACTAGGATGCAGTTGCCTCGCAAGGAACAGCATTCCTCTCCCCTAGTTAGAGCTATATGTACACCCGTACCTGGATTCTCATAATGAAATGTGAGCTGAACTGAAATGTGCAATTCTCACCTCACTTGGTTAAGGAAATCTCTAGATGTGGACTTCTGTCTCATTTCCCCTTTCCGCTGACTAAAATGGTAATAATGAGTTATTTTGAAACAGAGTGTTGAAGATGGTGACCCCTGAGTTGTCCCAGGTCCCTGAACTTTAAACCATTGACATTTGGTGGTTTCCTATTACAGTGACCTAAACTACCCTAACTCAATCTGATTACCCTGAGATTTAATGATTTAATGACTATCTAATAGAAATAAGTTAACAGAGTCAGTGACAGAAGGGGGAGGTGTGGGTCAATAATTCAGTTAAATATTCTACGATAAATAAATATTTTATCTTTAAAATCTCTCTTTCATATCTAATCATTTGTTAAATGCTAATTTTTCCTATGGAATTCAAACACAAGTATTGGAATGAAGACATTCCTGAGATGTAAAAACCATGTGTACCTCAGCTTACAGTGATAGATTACTGCTTTCCATTTGTAACACATTACCTTCCCCTACACCCTACAAAGAACATAAATCTTGAGCTATCATTTTTATATTTCCCCCAAATTTGATCACAAGAAGTACAAGTTTTTTCACTAGGAGTAATCCCAACACGAAGGACCATCCTAATAATCAAAAATTAATAATGTCATTTAGCATCTCTGGAAATTATGTGCATCCAGTTGAGGCAGTAAAACGAATTGGAAAAAATTAGAGAAGGAATGAGGCATATGAGGTTGGCAGAAACCATTCTGTGCTTCACTTTTTTTCATTAAGAAAGGAAAGGGTGTTGGCCTCCAAAGCAACCTGAAATGGCATAGGCATATTGCGAAAGCTAGCAACTGAACATATTAAAAGAAAATACCATACAGAAATAAAAATATTCTACCATGAATATTTTCATATGTTCATATTTTGCAATATGAATGAGAATGACTTTTAAATATGATTAATTAATTATGCAATTAGTTGTTGGAAACTAATAAAATGTTGAACAACTTAAGTTAGTTGAAACAACAGTAGCTAATAGGACTAAGCCTGCTTAGGAAATGACGCAGACCACTTAGTTCCATACTATTTTGGCCAGAAATCAGTCAAATGGCAGAATTCAGAATACACCCCTAGTTAATAAGGAGAGGAAATGTAATCCAGCTATATGCCCATGAGAAAAAGGATTTAGGAAGCATCCAGATACTGCTCTGTATTTCCTCAATGATATTCAAAAAGAATGAAGAGATAATTGAAGATGATAATTATTAGCCTTAAATTTCTTTATAGTTCAGTTAAAATTTTGGTTCAAATTTATACCTATATGAACATTTATATTCAATTATTTGCATTTATCCAAAAAGGAGTTTCCTTCTTCATATTTGGTATAACATTTATTTTTCAAATTTTCTGGTTATTTGATAAAAAATTAATCCTTTCAAGTACTCAAGTACTACAAAATGCATTATGATCAAGATACTGAGTCTTAGCATCTCTGGGAGTCATGTGTGTACAGTTGTGCATATTATTAATACACAGTAGAGTGCAACAAGATTACCAAATTCTCTTTATAACTCAGAATAGCAAATGAACTGGGATAATCAAGGGCAATTTTGTAATTGTTAGAATTCTGGAAGATCAAAATTCTCCCACATGTACCAATGTGACTGTTGTTAATTTTAGTACCATATAATTGGCTAATTTTTGTTGTCTAAGTTAACAACAACTTTATTAAGAGAATCTATTTGTAGTTAACAGTTCTATGCAGAGATGTATGAAAGGTAAATAAATGAAAAAACAAAAAAACATAAAAAAATAAAAAAAAAAAAAATGCCTGTTCAATTAGACTGCTCAATAAAATTAAAAAAGAATCTAGAGCGTATCTATAAAAAAAATGAGCTCTAAATGAAAACCTAAAAACAGTACACATAAGTATTTAAAAGGAAGTTAAGCATGTATACTTTTTCTTGAGTTCCAAGATAATTAGACTTGCCCCAAGGGCCTTTGAAGAACACAGATGGGAATTTTTTTTTTTTTTTTTTTTTGAGACGGAGTCTCGCTCTGTCACCCAGGCTGGAGTGCAGCGGCGCAGTCTCGGCTCACTGCAAGCTCTGCCTCCCGGGTTCACGCCATTCTCCTGCCTCAGCCTCTCCAAGTAGCTGGGACTACAGGTGCCCGCCACTACGCCCGGCTAATTTTTTTGTATTTTTAGTAGAGACGGGGTTTCACCGTGGTCTCGATCTCCTGACCTCGTGATCCGCCTGCCTCGGCCTCCCAAAGTGCTGGGATTACAAGCGTGAGCCACCGCGCCCGGCCCCGGGAATTTTAAGTTAAAACTGTGAGCATTTGTTTGGATCTACTTAGAAGAGTAAGTATATTTTTTGAGAACACCTGATCTAGATAATTTAGTGAGAAACAAAGTGAGTTTATATCCATCCTGTTCTTGAGAACTCCAAAATTAACACGTTCAGAGAAGTTCTTCCAAAACAGAGAACTGTGCACAGGAGTCCCCCTTTATTTATGGATTACTCAACCCACTAGAGCTGGACTTCAGATAACCAAGCTATATTTATATGTTTTTTTTTTTTTTTTTTTTTTCTGATAACCCAGACAGTTACTAAGTGACTGATGGGCAGCCTGGATACAATGGACAAAGGAATGATTCAGCTCCAGGCCAGAGTGGCGCAGGACAGCACAAGATTTCATCATGATACTCAGAATGGCATACAATTTAAAACTTATGAATTGTTTATTTCTGGAATTTTCCACTTAATATATTCTGACCATGGTTGACCTCGGGCAACAAACTGTGAAAAATGATACTGTGGATAAGGAGGGGACTATTGTATTCCATAGCAAAGAACTGGAATCCAATCCAAAGGATTGGAAGCACAGGTTACTGTGTCAGAAAAAAAGGAAAATAATAGATATTATTGTACATGTGGGTGAGAATAACCTTTTAAAACAGATTAAACAAGAATTCTTATTTGTTTTACATGTGGTTTACATCTCGTTGATTTACATACATGCTATGGAAGATTTTCTGGTAATTATATTACATAATTTAATTTTGTGTAGATTCTTCGAAAGGCAGCTTTGTATGAAAGGATAAAACTGCTTGGTTCAGTGTGTTAAGTGCTTGCAGATGTGTCCCTCACCTACCTTATTCCTCAGTACCTTAGCTCCTGCTCTAGCTTCAAATTATTAATTCATTCTAAGAAGGTATAAAACACTAAAATCATCCTAGAACATGATCAAGTTCTCCATTATCTGAAATATTCATTTTTCATTATCCTCAATTATTATCATCATCCAACTTTCAGTTTTTCTTTGGATAGACTAAACTACTAAAATATTCTGGAATTTAATGTAGACTCCCACACCCCTCATTTATATTTCTGCATATGCTGATTCGGTGGTGTGGAATATCTGTCTATATCTTTTTGGATTGACTAAACTCTACATTTCCTTCAACATAGAACTTAAAACTATGTTAATCATGTTCTAACATAGTTAAGTGTCCCTTAGCCTGCTTCCTCAATACTGTGATCTTATTTCCACCATTGTGTTCTCACAGTGTATTATATTTTTCATATAGTTATTTGTTTCCAAAGATACCAGAGAGCTTGCTTTCTCTCTCTCTCCAGATAAGGACATGGCAAAAAGGCAGCTGCCTATAAGACCAGAAGAGACCCTGAACCTGATCATGCAGACAACCTGGTCTTAAACTTGGATTGTCAGTTACCAGAACAATAAGAAAATAACTTTCTGTTGTGGCCGGGCACGGTGCCTCATGCCTGTAATCCCAGCACTTCGGGAGGCTGAGGCGGGTGGATCAGGAGGTGAGGAGATCAAGACCATCCTGGCTAATGTGGTGAAACCCCACCTCTACTAAAAATACAAAAAATTAGCCAGGCATGGTGGTGGGTGCCTGTAGTCCTAGCTACTCGGGAGGCTGAGGCAGGAGAATGGCGCAAACCTAGGAGGTGGAGCTTGAAGTGAGCCGAGATTACGTCACTGCACTCCAGCCTGGGCAACAGAGCAAGACTCCATCTCAAAAAAAAAAAAAAAAAAAAGAACAGAATTTTCTGTCGTTTAAGCCACCCAATTCATGGTATTTTGTTATGGCTGCCTCAGTTGACTAAAACAGTATATATACTAACCATAAACTGTAATATATAATATTGGTGCATATGCATATAGTGTATATATATAAATGTATATGTATTATATATGTGTATATATATACACACATATATACAAATTTATGTATACACAGTATATATAAATACACACAGTACATTTAGATATATATATACACACACTATATATATATACATACTATATATATACACACACTATATATTTACACACACAAACGTACACACACACATACATACACACTGATTAGATGGAAAATATGATTGCAGATTACATGCCAAAATTGGAAATTGAATGAAGTGTTCTACCTGGCAATAATGAGAAACTAAAGACCTATTTCTTACCATTCAAATCATTAATTAGAATTGAAACCTCAAAATATAATGTTGTATTTTAATAAGTTTGCATTAATTTTTTAAAAAGTATCTGTTATTCATTAAACCATTACTAAAATATTTTTATACTAAATTGTCATATTAACTATTTAAAAATTTTAAATATATTTTATATTAATTTAGAAACGCCTAAACCAAAATTGGAAGTCTGCTCATAAATTCATATTACATCAATTTTGAGAGACTCCTTTCAAAAAATGCCCTAAACATTTCATGTATTTCAAAATCGGACAGAAATCAATACCTATATTCCTCCTGTGTGAAGCGTGGGATCTCACCAGGATGTAAGACAAGAATCTTCACTGTGGCACTGCTGGACATCACAGGCTCCCCATCATCAAAAGCAACCACCACCAACTTAAAAAGCAGTAAAAATTAATGTTAAAGATTATAAGTAAGAACAACGTAACAGCATAATTTTTATATGTATGTGTTTACTTATTGGATTCCCTGGTTCCAGAAGGGGGAGCAATGATCATTTCCTCACTGCCTACCACGTGGCAGAGACTATGCTAGAATATACCACGTTCTCACTTAATCTTTACAATAATTCAGCCAGATAAATGTTATTGTTTTCACTTGCCAGATAAGAATACTCAGAGAAGTAACTAACTTTATGATTAAAAAACAACTACCAGTAAAACAAGTATATTATACTATATCTCTCCAATTAAAAACTCATTTCTGTAATTCCACTGGGGCCCACAGTAAATACACATGATTTTATAGCACCAATACACTTATTTAAAAAGTGTTAAATTCAGACACATAAAAAGCTAATTAGCTTGCTCAAAAAAGAAATTAATTTTCCTAGTGAATTTGTTGTTTTTGAGATTATAGGGCAGAAATACTTTAGAGGATAAAATTGGAAATCTTTATAGTTTAACATTCTTTGGTATACTATCTCTTAAAAACAAATTAAAAGGCCAAGTTCATTCGGTATAGCAGAAATTGTTCAAATGATGAAAACTAAGAAAAAGCTTCAGTGTTGAGATGTGATGTCTGATATTATTTATTACTGCAATAGGATTTATAATTATTTTCTTTAATAACCTATATTACATCAAAGTAATTCTATGTTTACTTTAAGACATGTTAAATACTTTCATAACTATGTGCTTCTCTGGAATACAAATTCTTTTGGAAGCTGCAGGTTAATAATGTAAACTAATTCAACCTAGATCACAGAAGACCGTAACCAAGGATCATCCTGAGAGCCACAAATGGCCTTTGGGTTAATGCTAATTTACAAACTGATCAGCTGTTCCAAACAGCAGTAAAATCATGAGAGACATAGTGCTCATTGATCCTTACGTGGTTAACTGATAAAGCTATTTCCCTACTGTAGAGTCAGAGACTTTATTCACAGTGACAAAAATTATTCTAAGTAACTATTAAAAATGGAAATGTTCAAACACTTAATAAAATTGTCTACTTATGGTAATGCAAATTATTGTTTTAATACCTTGACAGGTAGAGACAGGCATTATTTTGTCAAATATATTTTTAAATATGTAAAAAACAAAAGAGGGAATATGTTCTGTTTCATTAGTATTTGAAGAAAAGTAAAATTTGACAAAAAATCAAATAGATATAGATATTTTCCTAGATATATGCAAAGATTAATATAACAACAATCAGTGTTGAGTGGTATCAGGAAAACGGATACTCTCAGGAAAGATGAAGAATGCATAGAAAGGGGTATTTTTTTCAAATTTTCTAGGGTTATAATATATCAAGAGTACTTATCTTAAAAAAGTGAGTAAGGGAAAAATGATATTCATACAAATAGTTGCATGATAGCATTTATTGTAACAAAAAATGGAAAGTCTAGTTATAAAGCAACTCAGTATTATATTAAAAAGAAAACCATAATGTTATACTCATATAGTAAAATACTATGAAACCACTAAAATAATGGCATTAATGTCACTTATTGGCATAGACAACATAATGTTGAATTTAAAAACCAGAATGTATAAGACTATGTGATTTGAAAAACATATATTTATATATTTGTGTTTGTATGAAATGTCATCATGAGGATAGAGATCAAAATGCAAATTCTAGCTATTTCCAAGATGTGAGATACCAAGTGGTTTTCTTTTTACTATTTTGTAAGTTTCTAAGAGAAAAAAAAATGTAATTTAAAAAAAATTAAAATGGAGAAAAATTGAAAGAAAAAAATGTGCTGTCATCTGTTAAGCCAAATTCTCTATCAGAAATTAAACATCAAATAGACTACATAATGAAAAGAGACACTGACCTTAAAAATTGTTGTAGGTTCTTCATTAAGGTTGACTCGTGTTATTACTCTTCCAGAATCTTCTTCCACATCAAAAATACTGGCAGGGTAAGGAAACTGGACATCATCTATTCTATACCTCACACGACTTGCAGGTAATCCCTAAAATGAAATTATTAATTTTTAATTTGCTGTTACCAAGTTAAAACAAAGTGTAATGATAATATTAAATGGAACTTTAAAATTCATGATCTTTTAGAAGTGAAAATCATATTTCCATATTTTCATTCTTTCAGGGTTGAAATGTAGCCAGATCATTATTTCTTTATGATAACTCAATCTGAATCAATGAAGTATCTCTACTACAGGTTATTTTAAAATGATTTATATAAGAGAAAAATTAATGGTTGCTTTGGGCATCTTCTCTACCACTTTCCTTTAATTATGTGAATTACATCTTCCTCCTAAAACACCCAATATCTCCTTTTTTAAATTCAGAGACAGGGTCTTGCTTTGTTGCCCAGGCTGGAGTGCAGTGGCATCACCATAGTTCCCTATAACTTCAAAACTTCTGGTTTCAAGTGTTCCTATCCCACTTTAGCCTCCCAAGTAGCTGGGAATACAGGTGTGTGCCACCATGCTTGGCTAATTTGAGAGGACTGTGGTAAAGTGCAGGAATGGGCATGAAAGCTAAAAAAACAAAAATTATTTACCATCTACACTATGTTGATTACCATGCTAGATATTTCTATACATCATTAAATTAATGCTCAATCTTTTAAGATGACATTAATAATGAAGATGATAGTAATAATGGTAAGTTAATGACGCTAACAATTTCTAGATGCTTACCACTTGCCGGAACCACATTAAAGATGATGTATGTGTACTCTGTTACCCATTTTAGAGCTAAGGAACTTGTGGCTTACAATAAGTTAAAGAGTGCTGAAATATTCCAGAGATAGGCCAAGATAAGTTGGAACACCAAACAAAGTCACTTTTAATGAAAACAATTAAAATTTGCATTAAAATTTGATAAGTTTTTAAAAGAATCAAAGTGATTATAAAGGAACAGTCAAAATTTTGCTGGCTGCCCTCACTTATATTAGGTTTCAGATTGGTTTCCTTTGGAACTATATAGGGTGACATTGAGGTGACCACTATAACATTTACAGTGCTTAGGCCTTGTAAATTTCTTAAGACCTAGAAGTCAAATAAATATCTTGAGCAGGGAACTAGTATGTGGTAAAGTTTGACTTCAAACCTAAACACTAAATTACAACATTGACTTCTTCAGAGAAAGAAACACTTCTATTTGGCATTATTCTGATGCAGAAGAAGTAAGAACATTACCCCCACAGGATGTTCATTTGGCTGAACTTGACTCTTTGGTGTAAAAACAGTTCTGAGAACATTGCTTTTTAGATTTCCATTTTCTTCAAGACTGTCCTTGAAAATAATCTGTTGCTCATGTTGGTTCCTGAATTAGTTGGGCTATGAGATAAATATGAGTCTTCAGGATTTGTATAATTCCCTATTTTCTGTTAGTTCAGTCCTTTCATATACTACACATCACCACTGATCACTGTCTTCCTGAATATATTCTTAATTTAACCTTTTTCCACTCTTCTGCCTTTTCTCCTTCCCATCTGGTGCTCTGTGTCAGACTCTTTGCTTGTTCCCACTCTTTCTGGCTACTAAATGTTGGAGTTTTCCAAGGCTCTGTTTCAAGAATTTCTATATTTTCCACTTCTACTCTCAGCCCCTGGAACCTCTTCCAGTCTGATAGCTTCAAATATCTTCTATTTGTTCATAAATACCAAATTTTAATATCTGGCTAAAGTCTGAACCTTTTAAGTCCAAACTACTACATACAATTGTCCACAGATACGCTATTTTCTTTTTTTTTTTTTTTTTTTGTTTGAGACGGAGTCTCGCTCTGTCGCCCAGGCTGGAGTGCAGTGGCGCGATCTCAGCTCACTGCAAGCTCTGCCTCCCGGGTTCATGCCATTCTCCTGCCTCAGCCTCTCCGAGTAGCTGGGACTACAGGTGCCCGCCACCTCGCCCGGCTAATTTTTTGTATTTTTAGTAGAGACGGGGTTTCACCATGGTCTCGATCTCCTGACCTCGTGATCCACCCACCTCGGCCTCCCAAAGTGCTGGGATTACAAGCGTGAGCCACCACGCCCGGCTTCAGATATGCTATTTTCAAATAAACATATTCAAAACCAGAATAATGATTTCATCCCCCAAATTTATAACTCTTCCACTATAGATAATGGCTCTACCTTTTACTAAGATGTTCTATCTGAAAGCATAGGGATAATCATTGATCCTTAAGCCCCATAGCCAAATCATCATCACATCCTGCCAATACCTCAATGAATATAGGCCCTAATGTCTTCTCATATCCTCTGTATTTTCTGTAGTCGACTCTTAACTGACTTTCTGCTTCTATTCTATTAAAATTATCTCATGACTCCTGCTTAAACCCCTTCAATGATTTTGCATCACACACACACAAAATAAATACAAAGTTGTTAGTATGGGCAATCTGATCCTAAAAACATCTCATTTTTGCCTACTCATCTGATTTCACCTTGCTCCTTCCTCTTTCACACATTTTCCTTGTTCCTTTCTCCTTATCTTTGCCAAGGCAATAGTCCTTTACCAGGAAAATAAGGTGGCAATACAATACACTCATCTCTCAGATTTTTGGCTAATAAATTTACCCTCCTCTTCTCTTGGCATTCTCTAATACTCCCTTTAAATTATCTTCCTTCAGCAACCCTGTCTGAAATTATAGCATATATTCTATATATTTACTTCTTTACTGTTTGTCTCTCACGTAAGAATACAAGCTGCACTAGGGTAGGGACTCTAGCTGAGTACCTTGAATGTTACCTGACCCTTATATGTACTTAAGAAGTATTTGACTGAATGCATAAATAAGTGAATGGATAACCACACATCAAGGGTGCCCAGACACTTCAACTGATATCTAAAGTATTCATATATCTCAAGGTTTGGGAAATAGAGAACATTGAATAAACCTTGAAAGCATGTCAGGCAACTGTCAGTTCTGGGATAATATTTTTATATAAACCACTGATTTCACCTAGTGGTGGATGGTCAGTTCACCCACTGAAGAAGTATAGAAACAAGAGCACATTTTTTTAGAAAAACTTCTGCCGATTTGGACAGAATCAGACTTATTATAATCATATATAATGGCTAACCTTGTATATGATTTGCTTGTGAAAGAGTGGGGGTTTAGCAGAACACATCGTAGGACTTGGGGCACAGTGTCATGCAATGTCAGCAACTTTGCTTGCATTTGAATAATAATTATAATAACAAGAGTTGTTAGCTATCAGTTTAAGTATTTTACTATGTATCAGACTATATGTATTACATGCATTTTCATACCTATGATAAGTGCAGAAGTTGGTATCAATAGTATCTACTTTTCTTTTCTTTTCTTTTTTTTTTTTTGAGACGGAGTCTCATACTCTCGCCCAGGCTGGAGTGCAGTTGTGCAATCTCCGCTCACTGCAACCTCTGCCTCCCGGGTTCAAGTGATTCTCTTGTGTCAGCCTCTCAGGCAGCTGGGACTACAGTAGCCTGCCACCATGCCCAGCTAATTTTTTCTATTTTTAGTAGAGATGGGGTTTCACTATGTTGGCCAGCCTGGTCTTGAACTCCTGACCTCATGATCCACTCTCCTTGGCCACCCAAAGGGCTGGGATTACAGGCGTAAGCCACCGTGCTCGGCCCTACTACCTATATTTTTAAAATAATAAAATCTAGGCTTTAAGAATTATCGTTTCAAATTTCCTTAGCTGGAAAATAGCAAAGTTATTACTTGAACAAACTTGGCTCACACTAAAACAGAAGTCTTTTAAAATCAAATCAACTTAACATTTTTCAGTACTATCTTAAAGGCAATAGTCCTCTACCAGGATAATAAGGTGGCAATACGAGTGAGCAAAATTACTTGGCAAAGATACGATAGAATTTGATGACCTAGTAAATCTTGCCTTAGAACACTTTCTAAGAGGTTATGCAGCACATAATCCAAGTCACCTCCAGAACAGGAGGTCAATGATGAAAGAGCATAATTATAGCACCAACTGTTTCAAGAACAAATTTTTAGAGTTTTTGCTAGCATGAGGACCCATTCAGTCTACAGTAAAGTGACTAAAATTACTTAAGACAATCACAGATTGGCTCTCAAAAACATAAAATAAGTTAATTATACTTGGAATCTTCTTTTAGCTAGCATATTTGTGATGCATATGGAATTATGCCTGTAATTGATAAAATGAAAAAGAAAACATGCTGGTATTATGGACTGTTATCTCTCAGATGCCTAAAATATTTTGCTATCCAGAACATCGTAGAACTTCCTGGAGGATTTTTACAGATAAGATTGTATGTATATAAATATGAAAATATGACTAAAATAGTTTGCTATCCAGAAAATCTTAGAACTTCCTAGATGATTTTTACAGATAAGATTGTATATATACAAATATGAACATACATGGTAATAGTGACTATATCAATAAACTTTTTATTTTAAGATTGCAATTATTCTATAGATTACCACACCATCATGAAAGTGTGGCCCTGATAGGACTCAGTTAGCCTGCAAGAAACATTTTGATTCTTTTATCACCCTTGTTATCAAAGCAGCACATTTTATTTTATATCACATATTATAACTATACTAAATAACTAAAATGATGTAGACTTTCCTTTCAAAATATTCAAAAGTTTTTTTCTCTCTCTGTCCTTTCCTACTGTCTTCCTTCCCTTCTTCCCTTCTTTTTGCTTTCCCTTCCTCCCTCCTTTCCTTTCTTTACTTCTTTTCAAAGTCTTTTTAAAATAGTTGTATAATTAAGCTATATAATAGGTAAAGGTAATTAGCTTTGGGAAACAGCTCTAATTCCTAACATTATTTCTGGGAAATTTACAACATGAATCAAGTCAAATTCATTGTTTTAAGAAATTATAAAAATAGCTGTGGCTTTAATCTTGGAAAAAATTGTCATTTTGAAACCCAGAATTTCAAGTACTCTAAAAAAAAAGGTATAAACTTGATCAACTAAAATTACTAATTAGCATTTATTATCTTTTAATACTTGATTCCACTAAAATATAATAGATATGATCAAAGTATTCTAATGTATAAAACTCACTCTTATTAGTTATGTTTTAAAAATTAAAATAATATAGTAAATGAGCTTACAAATGATATATTTTAATAATTATGATATATGTGACATACATATTTAAATTATCATTCATACATATATATATATATGTATATATATTTTAAAGACAGGATCTTGTGTTGTCACCCAGGCTGATGCGCAGTGGCATGACTATAGCTCACTGCAGCTCACACAATCTTTCTGCCTCAGCCTCCCAAGAGGCTTGATATGGTTTGACTTTGACAAAACATGGGCTCATGCAATCTTTCTGCCTCAGCCTCCCAAGAGGCTTGATATGGTTTGGCTTTGTCCCCACCCAAATTTCATCTTGAATTGCAGTTCTCATAATCCCCATGTGTTGTTGGAGGGACCTGGTGGGAGGTAACTTAAACATGGGGGCAGTTACCCTCATGCTGTTCTTGGGACAATGAGTGACTTCTCATGAAATCTGATGGTTTTATAAAGGGCTTTTCCCCCTTTTGCTTGGCATTTCTCCTTGCTGCTGCCATGTGAAGAAGGATGTGTTTGCTTCCGCTTCCACCATGATTGTAAGTTTCCTAAGGTCTCCCCAGCCCTCTGGAACTGTGAGTCAATTAAACCTCTCTCCTTTAAAAACTACCCAGTCTTGGAGAGTTCTTTATAGCCATGTGAGAACAGATTAATACATAGCTGGAACTACAGGGGCATGCCATCATGCTGAACTAATTATTTTTAATTATTTGTAGAGACGGGGGTTTCTTTATGTTGCCCAGGTTGGTCCAGAACTCCTGGCCTCAGGTGTTCTTTTCAATTTGTTCTCCCAAAGTATTAGCATTACAGGTATAAACCACTGCACCTGGCCTAGATAAACATTAAATTTCCAAATATTTGCTTTTATTTTAAATTATATTAGGAATAGACAGATGTCTCTTTTATATATTCCCAATAAGTTAATATTCTTTCAATTAAATACTTCAAATAATCATATTTATTTTTTAAAGTAAACTATAGAAAACATTTAAAATCAATATGAAAATCTTTAAATATTAATTTCTACTTCATTCATGATAATGTAGTATGTATATTCTACTATACCTCTCTATGTATAGCTGTGTATATGTCAAGAGGAATTTTTTGGACCATGAATAATGATAAAAGCTATCTTTTTACAAGTAAATCAATATTTGGAGGAGGTTCCAAGATGGCCAAATAGTAAAAGCTCCAGTCTACAGCTCTCAGCATGAGGGATGCAGAAGATGGGTGATTTCTGCATTTCCAACTGAGGTACTGGGTTCATCTCACTGGGGCTTGTTGGACAGTGGGTGCAGCCCATGGAGCAGGGCAGGGCATTGCTTCACCCGGGAAGCACAAGGGATCGTGGAATTCCCTTTCCTAGACAAGGGAAGCCATGACAGAGGGTATCTGGAAAATCGGGACACTACCACTCTAATATTGTGCTTTTCCAATGGTCTTAGCAAACGGCCCACCAGGAGATTATATCCCATGCCTGCTTCGGAGGGTCTCATGCCCATGGAGCCTCAGTCACTGCTAGCACAGCAGTCTGAGATCGAACTGCAAGGCAGCAGTGAGGCTAAGGGTGGGGCATCCGCCATTGCTGAGGCTTGAGTAGGTAAACAAAGCGGCCAGGAAGCTCGAACTGGGTGGAGCCCACCTCAGCTCAAGGAGGCCTGCCTGCCTCTGCAGACTCCACCTCTGGGGGCAGGGCATAGCTGAACAAAAGGCAGCAGAAACTTCTGCAGACTTCAACATCCCTGTCTGACAGCTTTGAAGAGAGTAGTGCTTCTCCCAGCATAGAGTTTGAGATCTAAGAACGGACAGACTGCCTCCTCAAGTGGGTCCCTGACCCCCAACTAGCCTAACTGGGAGACACATCCCAGTAGGGGCCAACTGACACCTCATACAGCCGGGCGCCACTCTGAGACATAGCTTTCAGAGGACAGATCAGGCAGCAACATTTGCCATTCTGTAATATTTGCTGTTCTGCAGCCTCCGCTGGTGATACCCAGGCAAACAGGGTCTGGAGTAGACCTCCAGCAAACTCCAACAGTCCTGCAGCTGAGGGTCCTTACTGTTAGAAGGAAAACTAACAAACAGAAAGGACATCCACACCAAAACCCCACCTGTACGTCACCATCATCAAATACCAAAGGTAGATAAAACCACAAAGATGGGGAGAAACTAGAGCAGAAAAGCTGAAAATTCTAAAAATCAGAGCGCCTATTCTCTTCCAAAGAAACACAGCTCCTTGCTAGCAATGGAACAAAGCTGGATGGAGAATGACATTGAGGAGTTGAGAGAAGAAGGCTTCAGACCATCAGTAATAACAAACTTCTGTGAGCTAAAGGAGGATGTTTAAACCCATCACAAAGAAGCTAAAAACCTTGAAAAAAGATTAGACGAATGGCTAACTAGAGTAAACAGTGTAGAGAAGACCTTAAATGACCTGATGGAGCTGAAAACCATGGCACGAGAACTATGTGTGGCATGCACAAGCTTCAGTAGCCAATTTGATCAAGTGGAAGAAAGGGTATCAGTGATTGAAGATCAAAGGAATGAAATGAAGCAAGAAGAGAAGTTTAGAGAAAAGAGAATAAAAAGAAAAAAACAAAGCCTCCAAGAAATATGAGACTATGTGAAAAGACGAAATCTATGTCTGATTGGCGTACCTGAAAGTGACGGGGAGAATGGAACCAAGTTGGAAAACATTCTGTCGGATATTATCTAGGAAAAGTTCCCCAATCTAGCAAGGCAGGCCAACACTCAAATTCAGGAAATAGATAGAATGCCACAAAGATACTCCTTGAGAAGAGCAACCCCAAGACACATGATTGTCAGATTCACCAAAGTTGAAATGAAGGAAAAAATGTTAATGGCAGCCAGAGAGAAAGGTCTGGTTACCCACAAAGGGAAGCCCATCAGACTAAAAGCAGATCTCTAAGCAGATACTGTACAAGTCAGAAGAGAGTGGGGGCCAATACTCAACATTCTTAAAGAAAAGAATTTTCAACCCAGAATTTTATATCCAGCCAAACTAATCTTCATAAGTGAAGGAGAAATAAAATCCTTTACAGACAAACAAATGCTGAGAGATTTTGTCACCACCAGGCATGCCTTACAAGAGCTCCTAAAAGGAAGCACTAAACATGGAAAGGAACAACCAGTACCAGCCACTGCAAAAACATGCCAAATTGTAAAGACCACTGATGCCAGGAAGAAACTGGATCAACTAACGAGCAAAATAACCAGCTAATATCATAATGACAGGATCGAATTCACACATAACAATATTAACTTTAAATGTAAATGGGCTGAATGCTGCAATTAAAAGAGACAGACTGGCAAATTGGATAAAGAATCAAGACCCATCAGTGTGCTGTATTCAAAAGACCCATCTTATGTGCAGAGACACACATCGGCTCAAAATAAAGGGATGGAGGAAGATCTACCAAGCAAATGGAAAACAAAAAAAATCAGGGGTTGCAATCCTAGTCTCTGATAAAACAGACTTTAAACCCACAAAGATCAGAAGAGACAAAAAGGCCATTACATAATGGCCTAAATATATATGCACCCAATACAGGAGCACCCAGATTCATAAAGCAAGTCCTTAGAGACCTACAAAGACACTTAGACTCCCACACAATAATAATGGGAGACTTTAACACCTTCGGTTCTGCTCTGAAGAACTGAAGGAGACAGAGCAACAAAAAACTCTTCAAAAAATCAATGAATCCAGGAGCTGGTTTTTTTAAATGATCAACAAAATTGATAGACTGCTAGCAAGGCTAATAAAGAAGAAAATAGAGACGAATCAAACAGATGCAATAAAAAATGATAAAGGGGATATCACCACCGATCCCACAGAAATACAAACTACCATCAGAGAATACTATAAACACCTCTATGCAAATAAACTAGAAAGTCTAGAAGAAATGGATGAATTCCTGGACACATACACCCTCCCAAGACTAAACCAGGAAGAAGTTGAATCCCTGAATAGACCAATAACAGGCTCTGAAATTGAGGCAATAATCAATAGCCTACCAATCAAAAAAAGTCCAGGACCAGATGGATTCACAGCCGAACTCTACCAGAGGTACAAAGCGGAGCTGGTACTATTCCTTCTGAAACTATTCCAATCAATAGAAAAAGAGGGAATCCTCCCTAACTCATTTTATGAGGCCAGTGTCATCCTGATACCAAAGATTGGCAGAGACACAACAAAAAAAGAGAATTTAAACCAATATCCCTTATGAACACCAATGCGAAAATCCTCAATAAAATACTGGAAAACCAAATCCAGTAGCACATCAAAAAGCTTATCCACCACGATCAAGTTGGCTTCATCCCTGGGATGTAAGGCTGGTTCAATATACACAAATCAATAAATGTAATCCATCATATAAACAGAACCAAAGACAAAAACCACATGATTATCTCAATAGATGCAGAAAAGACTTTTGACAAAATTCAACAGCGCTTCATTCTAAAAACTCTCAATAAACTAGGCATTGATGTGATGTATCTTAAAATAATAAAAGTTATTTGTGACAAACCCACAGCCAAAATCATACTGAATGGGCAAAAACTGGAAGCATTCCCTTTGAAACCTGGCACAAGACAGGGATGCCCTCCCTCACCACTCCTTTCCAACACAGTGTTTGAAGTTCTGGCTAGGGCAATCAGGCAGGAGAAAGAAATAAACGGCATTCAATTATGAAAAGAGGAAGTCAAATTGTCCCTGATATGATTGTATATTTAGACAACCCCATTGTCTCAGCCCCAAATCTCCTTAAGCTGATAAGCAACTTCAGCAAAGTCTCAGCATACAAAATCAATGTGCAAAAATCACAAGTATTCCTATAGACCAATAACAGACAGAGAGCCAAATCATGAGTGAGCTCACATTCACAATTGCTTTAAAGAGAATAAAATACCTAGGAATCCAACTTACAAGGGATGTGAAGGACCTCTTCAAGGAGAACTACAAACCACTGTCAATGAAATAAAAGAAAACACAAACAAATGGAAGAACATTCCATTCCCATGGATAGGAAGAATCAATATCATGAACATGGTCATACTGCCCAAGGTAATTTGTAGATTCAACGCCATCCCCATCAAGCTACCAATAACTTTCTTCACTGAATTGGAAAAAACTACTTTAAAGTTCATATGGAACCAAAAAAGAGCTTGCCATTGCCAAGAAAATCCTAAGCCAAAAGAACAAAGCTGGAGGCATCACGCTACCTGACTTCAAACTATACTACAAGGCTACAGTAACCAAAACAGTATGGTACTGGTACCAAAACAGAGATATAGACCAATGGAACAGAACAGAGCCCTCAGAAATCATACCACACATCTACAACCATCTGATCTTTGATGAATCTGACAAAAACAAAAAAAGGGAAAGCATTCCCTATTTAATAAATGGTGCTGGGAAAACTGGCTAGCCATATGTAGAAAGCTGAAACTGGATCCCTTCTTACACCTTATATAAAAATTAATTCAAGATGGATTAAAGACTTAAATGTTAGACCTAAAACCATAAAAACTCTAGAAAAAAACCTAGGCAATAACATTCAGGACACAGGCATGGGCAAAGACTTCATGACTAAAACACCAAAAGCAATGGCAACAAAAGCCAAAATTGACAAATGGGATCTAATTAAACTAAAGAGCTTCCCCACAGCAAAAGAAACTACCATCAGAATGAACAGGCAACCTGCAGAATGGGAGAAAATTTTTACAGTCTACCCATCTGACAAAGGGCTAATATCCAGAATCTATAAAGAACTTAAACAAATTTACAAGAATAAATCAAAAAACCACATCAAAAAGTGGACAAAGGATTTGAACAGTCACTTTTCAAAAGAAGATATTTATGCAGCCAACAGACACATGAAAAAAATGCTCATCATCATTGGCCATCAGAGAAATGCAAATCAAAACCAGAATGAGATACCATCTCACACCAGTTAGAATGGCAATCATTAAAAAGTCAGGAAACAACAGGTGCTGGAGAGGATGTGGAGAAATAGGAACACTTTTACACTGTTGGTGGGACTGTAAACTAGTTCAACCATTGTGGAAGACAGTGTGGCGATTCCTCAGGGATCTAGAACTAGAAATACCATTTGACCCAGCCATCCCCTTACTGGGCATATATCCAAAGGATTATAAAACATGCTGCTATAAAGACACGTGCACACATATGTTTATTGTGGCACTATTCACAATAGCAAAGACTTGGAACCAACCCAAATGTCCATCAATGATAGACCGGATTAAGAAAATGTGGCACATATACACCATGGAATACTATGCAGCCATAAAAAAGGATGAGCTCCTGTCCTTTGTAGGGACGTGGATGAAGCTGGAAACCATCATTCTGAGCAAAGTATTGCAAGGACAGATAACCAAATACCACATGTTTTCACTCATAGAGGGGAACTGAACAATGAGAACACTTGGACACAGGGTGAGGAACATCACACACTGGGGCCTGGCATGGGGTCGGTGGAGGGGGGAGGGATAGCATTAGGAGATATACCTAATGTAAATCTTGAGTTAATGGGTGCAGCACACCAACATGGCACATGTATACATATGTAGCAACCCTGCACGTTGTGCACATGTACCCTAGAAATTAAAGTATATTAAAAATAAATTAATTAAAAAACAAATCAATATTTAAAATTGCGTTACTATGGCAATAGATTTCTTTTCTATATCATTTTGAAAATTGTGATAATATTGTTTTAATATGAACACTAAAAGCAGTATACAGAATTACTTTCTTAAAGTTCTTACTGACCAGTACATTATTTCTTTGGTTCCATACTCTCATCAATCAAATGTAGTGTTCTCTATTTAGATTTAGAAAAATCTCGAGGTCATTAGTTATTTCCCTGTATTCACAAAGTATTACCACTAGACCACAGCATTTAAATAGATTTTTAAAAGATTTTTAGAAAAAAAAAATCATAGCCATTGTTCCTTCACTGGTGAAGACAGAATGAGATTTGGTTTCAACAAATACTTAGATATGAGGAAGAGCCTTTCTAATTGGTAAAGTAAGAGTCTCCTTCAGAAGGATACACGTATTTTATAAATAAAACATTAAAAATAGGAGCATGCTATTACAGGAAGCTTAATAAATCAAAATGAGCTGAAAACGTTGCCAACATAGAATAATAACTGAATTTAATGACAATTTATTTATATATTTTTTTATTTGTTTATTTTACTTTATTTTTCTTGAGACAGAGTTTCACTCTGTCATCCGGGCTGGAAGGCAGTGGCGTGATCTCGGCTCACTGCAACCTCCGCCTCCCAGGCTCAAATGATTCTCGTTCCTTAGCCTACCAAGTAGCTGAGATTACAGGGACGCACCATGCCTGGCTACTTTTTGCATTTTTAGAAGAGTCAGGGTTTCACCATGATCGCTAGGCTGCTCTCAAACTCCTGAGCTGAAGTGATCCACCCACCTTGGCCTCCCAGAGTGTTGGGATTACAGGCATCAACCACCACATCCAGCCAGAAATTAAACACAATTTAAAACAAATCTGTAAGGGCTTTTTGTTTTCCATTAGATAAAACATATTTAACTTTAAAGATTACTATCATACAACTAAGTAATAATATACTTATTTATATAAGATATATTTGTAAGAGAAATTTAAAAATTGTCTAAAATATTAGAAATTAAAAATTTTATAAATTATTCACTATCACTCGTCATCATGATCATATGCTTTATTTCTATTTATTTGTGAAATACGGCATTTTATAAGTCCTTGTTTATATGAAAACTGTCTAAAGGTTTGATAGTTAATCACTCTATCTTTCCTGGAACACTCTTTATATGGGTTATAGACTATCACATTCCACACTACTGGCTGCCTTAGTGATCACTCTTCATTATTCTATTTAGCTGATTTCGTTTACCGCCTCACAACTTTCAAGTGATGGCGACCACAGGTGCCTCTGCCCTTTTTCTTATTTTTTTTTTAAATTTCAACTTTTATTTTAGATTTTGGAGTACATGTGCAAGTCTGTTACATGATGTTTCATACTGCTGAGGTTTGGGGTACAACTGATCCAGTCATCGAGGTAGTGAGCATAGTACTCAACAGGCAGTTTTTCAGCCCTTGCTCCCCTCCTTCCCCCACCTCCTCTAATAGTCTCCAGTATCTATTGTTCCCATCTTTATGTCCAGGTGTACCCAATGTTTAGCTCCCACTTATAAGTGAAAACATGCAGTATTTGGTTTTCTGTGCCTGCATTAATTCACTTGGTATAATTGTTTCCAGCTGCATCAATGTTGCTGCAAATGGCAATACCTTCATGCTTTTTTATGTTTGCATAGTATTCCATGGTGCATATGTAACGCATTTTCTTTATCCAATCCACCACTGATGGACACTCAGATTGATTCCATGTCTTAGCTATTGTGAAAAGTGCTGTGATGAACATGTAAGTGCATGTGTCTTTTTGGTAGAGCAACTTATTTTTCTTTGGTTATATACCCAGTAATGGAATTGCTAGGTCAAATGATAATTCCGTTTTAGGTTAATTGAGAAACCTCCAAACTGCTTTCCACAGTGGCCGAATTAATTTACATTCCCACCAACAATGAATAAGTGTTTTTTTTTCCTCTATAACCTCACCAGCATCTGTTATTTTTTTGACTTTTTAATAATCAATCCTCTGACTGGTGTGTGGTGGTATTTTACTGTGGTTTTGATTTGCATTTCTCTGATTATTAGTGATGAACATTTTTTCATATGTTTGTTAGTTGCTTGTATGTTTTCTTTTGAGAAGTGTCTGTTCACGTCCTCTGATTTTTAATGGGGTGTTTGTTTTTTGCTTGTCGAATTAGGTTCTTTATAGATGCTGGATATTAGACCTTTGTCAGATGCATAGTTCATAAACACTTTCTCCTATTCTATAGGTTGTCTGTTTACTTTGTTGATAGTCTCTTTGCTGGGCCAAAGCTCTTTAGTTCAATTAGTTCCCTCTCATCAACTTTTGTTTTTGTTGTAATTGCTTTTGGTGACTGAGTCATAACTTTTGTGCCAAGAGCAATGTTTAGAATGATATTTCTGAGGTTTCCTTCTAGGGTTTTTATAGTTTTATGTCTTCAATTTAAGTAATCGATTCATATCAAAAAAAAAATTTGTATGTGGTTGAAGGAAGGGCCTAGTTTCATTCTTCTGCATATGGCTAGCCAGTACACCAGCACCATTCATTGAATAGGCAATTTTTTCCATAGTTTGTTTTTGTAAGTTTTGTCACATGTCAGATGGTTGTAGGTATGTGACTTTATTTCTGAGAACTCTATTCTGTTCCACTGGTCTATGTGTTTGTTTTTGTGCCAGTACCATGTTGTTTTGATTAGTGTAGCCTTGTATTAATAATATAGTTTGATATAGGGTAGTGTGATGCTTCTAGCTTTATTCTTTTTGCTTTGCTCATATGATTTATAGTACCATGCTTAACCCTAGGTGATGTGGGGTTCATTCATTCATTCATTCATTTAACACGTTCACTGAATAGAAATTACTGAGTTATGAGAGTACAAAAAATGAAAAAGCTCACAAGGAGATGGAGTTCATCTCACATCCCCTTCTTCTGAATGTTCTTTAGAAATAATTCATCCATACTGACCTTATCAGACACCAGCCTCCTTCCTACCTCAAGGCTTTTCCATTTGCTTTTGTCTTTGCCTGTAACACTCTTGCATTATTATCCTCTTTTAACATTCTCGTCTCAAATGACACCAACTCCTCTGCATATACCCATCCATAAACTACTCTATCACTATTGTCTTTATAGCACATATTCTTATGTGAAATTATGTTACATATTTACTTGTGTATGGTTTTGCAGTCTGTCTCTGTCCATCATCTGTAAGCTCCATTTGAGTAGATTTTTTTTCTGATTTGCCATTATTTAAGAGGGCAATAATAATTTGTTAAATGAATACTACAACTGATTTCAGTTGTCCCATAGAACTGGTATTTATGGTGTCTTTTAAATAAACATAGAAATTAACCTTCCTAGTCTTAAAATTTGAAAGAGCTACATTTGTTTTATCTGAGTTCTTTTCTAAGGACACCAACCATCGGGCCTCCCAGAGAGTTATCAAGGAACTGAAACTTACTAGAGCACTGCATCTGGGCAATGAGATACAAGATCCCTCACTGTCATGACTGCCTAACTGACCACCTGTTTCCTATTGACCAACTCATCTTCTCTATCTCTCTCTAATTCTTGTTTTCCTGCATGTAGTTACATTTCTTCTCTGCAATATAAACCCCTGATTTTAGTCAGGCCGGGAGATGGATTTGACACTAACCTCCCATTTCCTGGGCTGTAGCATCTGATTAAAGCCAACCCTGGCAATGCTTTTTGTCTCAGTTATCAGCTTTCTGTGCAGTGAGCAACAGGACCTAGACCAAGGGTGTCCAATCTTTTAGCATCCTTGGGCCACACTGGAAGAAGAATTATCTTGTGCCACACATATAATACACTAACACTAATGATAGCTGAAAGCTTTAAAAAAATCACAAACAAATCTCATAATGTTTTAAGACAGTTTATGAATTTGTGTTGGGCTGCACTGAAAGCTCTCCTTGGCTGCACGTGCCCTATGGGCCATGAGTTCGACAAGCTCGATCCTAGACCAAACCCCTGGCATTTCAGTAACACTTATGTGTGTGTGTATCATGAGCTGCCAAGATGTATAACACATGGGGATTATGGGAAAAACAGTTAAAGATAAGATTTGGGTGGGAAAACAGCCAAACCACATCATTCCACCCTGGCCCCTTTCAAATCTCATGTCCTCACATTTCAAAAGACAATCATGCCTTCCCAACAATCCTCCAAAGTCTTAACTCATTCCAGCATTAATCCAAATGTCCAAGTCTAAAATCTTACCTGAGACACAGCAAGTACCTTTTGCTTATGACCCTGTAAAATCAAAAGCATTGTTACTTCCTAGATACAATGGGAGTATAGGGTTTGGTAAATACACCCGTTCCAAATAAGAGAAATTAGCTAAAATGAAGGGGCTACAGGCCCCATGCATGTCTAAAATCCAGTGGGGAAGTTAAATCTTAAAAGCTCCCAAATGATCTTCTTTCACTCCATATGATATCCAGGTCTCACTGATGCTAGAAGTGTGCTGCCATGGCCTTGGGCAGCATCACCCTTATGGCTTTGCAGGGTATAGCCCCCTCTTGGCTGCTTTCATGGCTGGCATTGAATGCCTGCAGCTTTTCCAGGCACAAACAGCAAACTGTCGGTGGATTTACCATTCTGGGGACTGGAGGACAGTGGCTGCCTTCTCACAGCTCCACTAGGCAGTGCACCAGTGGGGACTCTGCGTGGGGGCTCCCACCATACATTTCACTTCTGTACTTCCCTAGCAGAGGTTCTCCATGAGAGTTCTGTCCCTGCAGCACACCTCTGCCTGGATATCCAGGCATTTCCATATATCCTCTGAAATCTAGGCAGAGGTTCCTAAACCTCAGTTACTGTCTTTTCTACACCCGCCGGACCAACATCACATGGAAGCTGCCAAGGATTGAGAACTGCATCTTCTGAAGCAATGCCCTGAACTGTACCTTGGCCCATTTTAGCCATGGCTGGAGTGGCTAGGATGCAGGGAACCAAGTCCTGAGGCTACACACAGCAGGGGGTCCCCTGGACCTAGCCCAGGCAACCATTTTTCCCTCTTAGGCCTCTGGGTGATGGGAGGGGATGCTGTGAATGTCTCTGACATGCCCTGCAGACATTTTCCCCATTGTCATGGTGAGTAACATTTGGCTCCTCGTTACTTATGCAAATTTCTGCTGCCAACTGGAATTCCTCTCCAGAAAATGGGTTTTCTTTTCTACTGCACATCAGGCTGTAAATTTTTCAAGCTTGTATGCTCTGCTTCCCCTTGAGCACTTTGCTACTTAGAAATTTCTTCCACCAAGTACCCTAAGTCATCTCTCTCAAGTTCAATATTCCACAGATATCTAGAGTGGGGGCAAAATGCTGCCAGTCTCTTTGCATAGAAAGTGTGACCTTTACTTCAGTTCCCAACAAGTTCCTCATCTCCATCTGAGACCAGCTCAGCCTGGACTTTATTGTCCATATCACTTTCAGCAGTTTGTTCAAAGCCATTCAACAAATCTCTATGAAGTTCCAAACTTTCCCACATCTTCCTGTCTTCTTCTGAGCCCTCCAAACTGTTCCAACCTCTGCCTGTTACCCAGTTCCAACCTCTGCCTGTTACCCAGTTCCACAGTCACTTCCACATTTTCAGGTGCCTTTACAGCAGTGCCGCTCTACCTGGTGTCAATTTACTGTATTAATCCATTCTCACACTGCTATGGGGACATACCAGATACTGTGTAATTTATAAAGTAAATAAGTTTAATTAACTCATAGTTCTGCAGGGCTGAGGAAGCCTCAGGAAACTTACAATCATGGCAGAAACCTACAAGACATCCTTCTTCACAGGGTGACAGCAAAGAGAAGTGCAGAGTGAAGTAAGGGAAAAATCCTTATAAAACCATCGGATTTTGTGAGAACTCACTCACTATCATGAGAAGGGCACGGAAGTAACCGCCCCCATGATTCAATTGTCTCCCACCGGGTCTCTCCCACTACATGTGAAGATTTTGGGAACTACATTTCAAGATAAGATTTGGGTAGGGACACAGCAAAGCCATATCACCCTCTAAGAATTTATTTATCTAAGAATGAGGATACATCGTTGGCAAGTTTTCAATTTATAACCCATAAATATCTGTTAATTTTCTCATTGACAGCTTCTCAAATTCGTCTCTCAAGATGGTGGGCAAGGATGGGAAACACAGGTATGCTTTCGTACTTATGGCCTCACAACTGGACAGGTTGGAGAGACAAAATGTACACATAAAAACACAATTATTTCCGAACATTTCTGATTAAAACTGTGAAAAGGAAACATGTGGTGCTATTAAACGGAGGTGCTACAACTGGAGAACAGATCTTAAGATTTATAGTAAACTAGACTTTATAACTCACTGCAGACACTCGCAAATCAATCACAAAACATACAAAATGTATTTACTTCATAGAGCATATAGTAATTGGGTTATATGTAGAGTCTAATTTAGTATATCATTTGAGTATTAAAATGATAAACTAGGCCAGATGCAGTGGCTCACTCCTGTAATCCCAGCTCTTTGGGAGGCTGAGGTGTGTGGATCACCTGAGGTCAAGAGTTCGACACCAGCCTGGCCAACATGGTGAAACTCCATCTCTACTACAAATACAAAAAATTTAGCCTGGCATTGTGGCAGGCACCTGTAATCCAAGCTGCTTGGGAGGCTGAGGTAGGAGAATTGCTAGAACTCTGGGGCTGGAGGTTGCAGTGAGCTGAAATCACACCACTACACTCCAGCCTGAGTGACAGAGTAAGACTCCATCTCAAAAAAAAAAAAAAAAAAAAAAAAAAAAAAACCAAAAACCACTTAATTTTGTTAGGATTTTGAACAAGGGATAAAAGTAGACATATATCAGTAGGAAGTCACATAAATTAAAGCTGTCTTTTAACCAAAAAGTCTTCCTAATTTTTGGTAAGAATGTTATTAAAATATGTATATTTTAAAAATGTGTGGGATTCTAAAGGCCCTATCAGCATATTTTCATGAAAACTTTCTTCTCAAATATTACAATGCCATAGATGACATCAGAATTACTTCAAGAGTTTAGGTATTAATATCCTAAAGTTTACAGTTGATGAGGATGTAAGCACTATACCAAACTAGAGGCAAAGTTGTGTTTTTCCATCACTCTGGAAGTGAGGAGAAAGAGGAGGAAAAATTAACTAACATCAATGTGCTTCACATAAGCTAAGTGTGTCATTCTCCATCAAGCCCAAACAATAATCCAGCAAAATAGGTCTTCTTATTCCTATATGATTACAAGGTTTAAAGAAGTTAATTAACTGCTGTTTTTATGAGTTAAAAACAACAACACTAGTGACATTAGTCAATAATTTTCATATACTCTAGAGATGTTCACCAAACCTAAGGGCACTCAGGAAGAACATGATTTATGACATCTATTATAAAGGAATCAATTTTTTTTGGTTCATGATTTAGGCATATTTCTAAATATGATTGGGGGTAGTATATAACTTATTTAAATATTATGTGGTTTCCAAAATATGTAATAAATGATACCAGCTTTGTGATGTCCTTTTATCTGATAAATTTGAAATGTGTAAAATTCAATAATTATGAGTATGTATATTTATTCATATCTGTATTAACATGAATAACACATGGCAGACAAATCTTGCATTGGTGATGCTCACATTCGATTTTTAAAATCAAAATGTGATATAATTCTACACAGTAATAGGGTGAGAATAATTAATATGGCAGAATAAATGTAAATGTACACCAAGAAAATAGAATAATAAGATTTCAATTGGCCGGGTGCGGTGGCTCATGCTTGTAATCCTAGCACTTTGGGAGGCCGAGGCGGGTGGATTACGAGGTCAGGAGATCGAGACCACGGTGAAACCCCATCTCTACTAAAAATATTTAAAAAATTAGTCGGGCGTGGTGGCGGGCGCCTGTAGTCCCAGCTACTCGGAGAGGCTGAGGCAGGAGAATGGCGTGAACCCGGGAGGCGGAGCTTGCAGTGAGCCGAGATTGCGCCACTGCACTCCAACCTGGGCAACAGAGCGAGACTCTGTCTCAAAAAAAAAAAAGATTTCAATTATTTTCTTCATTATTCAGCACATTTTCTACTTTTGATTTCTTATAGTGTGTGTTAAACACAATATGTTTCAACCTAGTTATCGTGAGAATACAATTAATTACTACAGGACGTAATTGCATACCTGTATGAAAGATGTTTCAAACTTGAAAACTTAGGGAATTTCAATGAGAATATAATGGATCAAAATAATTAGGTCCTTAATATCAGGGGAATCTTGATTTAGTCATTTTTCTTAAACACATAATTATCAAGAAATTACTTATTCAGGCTCACATTGTTTTCTTCATAATTTCTTCATAATTATAGCAATTACATTGTATCAGGGAATACTAAACTTATTATCATTAAAAACAAACATTAAGTAATTTGTTTTCAAGAACACAAAAATTTTACCCCAACATGGTTTCCAAAATTCTTTTTCCCAAAGTCTTTGAGGCAACTACTCTGATTTATTTTGTAACAGTACAATTCACAAAATCTCCCAAGTATGATTTAACATCAGGAATTACTATAAAGTGGTGTGTGTGTGTGTGTGTGTGTGTGTGTGTATATATATACATATATATGTACACAGACACACATATTTATATACGTATATATATATATGTCTATATACACACACACAAAAATATATATATATATTTTGCAGGCATGTGACTTAGTCATATTTTAGTGAATTTAACTGGATGTCAAGGTATCCTTAAAGAACAAAAGAGAAAAAAAAAAAACAGCAGGTGAAACTCTTTATGTAACCACTGAGAAAGTCCTGTGCTGTTTTTACTTCTTCCTCCCTCTTCCCTGTTTTTAACACCTGGAATGACCAATATGTTTTGACAACATGTTGGCAAGTTCCTTATGCAGTTTGACACTTAATATAAGGTGTTTGTATAGTTCAGTTTCTACAGATAGGATATTGACACAGCTATTAAAGATTGTAAAAAATATTTGCTTTAAGGCTATTTACCACTAAATGTTTTGGGAACGGTGCTTTTCAAAGGTAAACATAACTCGACTCTTAAAGGTATCAAATAACACATTCCTTGTAAAATTTATTTATTTAAACACAGTTGTTAAGTTTATGAAGTTGACATTTGGCACACCTTCAGACTTTCCTAATACAAAAAATTCATGTAGCCAAAGGAACTTAGAGATGAACCTTATCTGAGCTAGTAATTAGTGACCCTATATTCTATGGCTTCAATTCTTAATGCTATCTTCACAATCTACCAGACTAAGCAGGATCCGACTGAGGTTTCCCTCTCCATCCTCCTGAAAAAAAAATGGCCTTGGTTTTTGAAACTTACTGTTCTTCCGCATACTACAGGGCCTGATTCTTTTGTTACATGACTTTATCTTCAGACCTCAGCTCAGAATCACTTCTAGAACCTTCCTTGACTCTCTAGATACAATCATGCTCCCTCTTATCTGGTTTCACAGAACCCTAAACATTTCTAAGTACTTTTCTTTTTTTTTTCTTGTCTTTTTTTTTTTTTTTTTTGAGGCAGAGTCTTGCTCTGTTCCCCAGGCTGGAGTGCAGTGGTGCAATCTCTGCTCACTGCAAGTTCCACCTCCTGGGTTCACGCCATTCTCCTGCCTCAGCCTCCCAAGTAACTGGGACTACAGGCGCCCACCACCATGCTTGGCTAATTTTTTGTATATTTTAGTAGAGATGGGGTTTCACCAGGTTAGCCAGGATGGTCTTGATCTCCTGATCTCGTGATCTGCCCACCTCGGCCTCCCAAAGTGCTGGGATTACAGGCGTGAGCCACTGCGCCCGGCCTTACTTGATTGACTTTTTAACTTTTATCCTTTTAAGTTTGAAATACTGAAGCTTGGAACCATGACAGTTTTCCCTTATTGCTTAATCTAGCATCTCTTATATAATAGAATCTCTTTAAATAATATTCAATGCACAAACACATAGTAAATCTTGAGGAATTTTTATTGTGTTTGGATCTCAAGAGCACAGATTTGAGTTAAATATAACCTATAGTTTATGAAACATTATCATTGATGGATCTTCAAGGCATATTTGTTTATTCATTTCTTTCTCTTCTTTTATTCTCATACCTCTTTTTCCTATCTCTCTTTGCCACCAATTGCAACCTTTTTAAGACATTTAAGGAGTATCTTTTAACTAGACCATTTATGGTACATTGTATTATAGTTTAGCAAATATTCCCTCCCCTTTCTTCCACTTCCTATTCTACTGATTTTTTGGGCTAGGCCATGTGACTTGCTTTGGTCAACTGACATGAAGAACTGTGACATGGGAGCAGTCTTAACATGTCATCATGTGGTTAGGCAAGTTCTCTTAGGATTCTGTTCTCACCACGTGAAAAGCAGGCCTGGTTAGCCATGTGTCCCTGCAGAAGGAGATATGTGGAATAGACATGAGCCCAGCCAAAGTCAGCCAACTCTTAGCTGCCTCACAGACACATAAATAAAAATATTGATCTTTGCTATTGTAGAACAGTGAGATTTTCGTGTTGTTTACTAAGAATTATTTTTGTAGGAAAACCTGTAGATGCAACTGTGTGCTTAAAAAAAAAAAAACTTTATGTAATGGTATTGCTTTCTTTTTCTATTTTCACTGAGCACTCAGTTCTTACACTTCATTCTTTTTGCTATGTGTTAATCCAATCCTGCCATGCCAGAAGTTCACAGGGTACTTCACACTAACTAATGATCACAGTTGTATAGCGATCTCTGGGATATGCTAGAAAGTTCACAATATGACAGATAATGTTCCTGACAATGGCATTGTCTTGAATGCTTTTAAATTATTTGACTCTGTAGTAAAGATGGCTTGAGGTTGGAGGGAGGATGGGGTGGCAGGCTCTGCATTATCATGGTGAGTGGAACAGCTAGGTGTGAAGCCAAACAAGCTGTAGCATTTAGCCACAATGGTAGTCTAATCAAAGGGAAACTTCGAAACAGAATACTCGGGTCCAGTCCTTAGATTATAAACACACCCCAAGAAAAGATCAAGCAGGGAAAAAATTGTCATGGTCATGTTTCAGAGGCACAGCACCTTTCTGACTCCCCAGTACCTTATGCTACCCCCTTCTTCTCTACAACTTATGCTCAGGTTCCTGGACCTCTGACCTTTACAAGATTTTCCAGAATGCAGAGGAAAAGCACAAAGAGAAGGAAGCAGATCACAAAATACAAATATGGATGACAGATCTCATAGACATAAAGCATAAAAAAGGTCAGAGTAAACATAAAAAAGATAGTTAATATATATTATTTACTATGTAGTAGGCACCAACTGTTCCACATAAATGACATCATTTCAACCTCACAGCAACCCTATAAAGTATTTCTTTTGTTATTAGAACACATGAAATATATTCTCTAAACAATATTTTTAAGTATATCACACAGTATTGTTAACTACAGTCACAATTTTGGAAAGCAGATCCTTAGAACAATACCAGAAAAACAAACAAAAAATCACTCAATTTAGACATGGGTAAAGGATTTGAATAAACACTTTTTCAAAAAAAAAAAAAAAAAACACACACACGACATACAAATGGCCAACAGTACATAAAAATGTGCTCAACATCATTAGTCATCACGGAAATAAAAGTCAAAACTACAATCAGATATCACCTCATGCTTTGTAGGATGGCTGCTATTTAAAAAATTTTTTTTTAAAGTTAGCAAGAATGTGAAGAAATTGCTACACATGTGTGTTGTTGGTGGAAATGTAAAATGGCACTGTCAATATGAGAAACAGTATGGGGTTTCCTCAAAAAATTACAAATATAACTACCATATGATCCAGTAGTTCCACTTCTGGGAATTTATTGAAAAGATTTGAAATCAGGATCTTTAAGAGATATCTATCTGTACTCCCATGTGTACTGAAGCATTATTCAGAATATCTAAGATGTAGAAACAGCCTAAATGTTCATTGATGGATGAGTGGATAAAGAAAATGTGGTATATGCATACAAGTGAACATTACTCAGCTTTAAAAAGAAGAAAGTACTGCCATTTGTAACAATGTGCACTAATCTTGAGGAGATTATGGTAAGTGAACTAAGCCAGTCATAGGACCAATACTGCATGATTGCATTTACATGAGATTTCTAAAACAGTCAAACTCAGGGAAGCAGAGGTGGTTGTCAGGGGCTAAGGGAAAGGGGAAATAGGGAGTGGCTGTTCAAAGGCATAAAGTTTTAATTGTGCTATTTTTTGTTCTCATTTTCCAGATGCCAGAACTGAGGGTTACAGTGAATTAAGTGACTTGACCAAGGCCACAGCGCTAGTCAGTGGGAGTTTTTGAAGTTGAAACCAGACATTCTTGCTGCTGAGCCCACACTCTTGAAACCATTTAAAATTTTATTGAGCTGATAAACTATATAAATTTGCATAAGAGGGGCCATCATACACCAGACACAATTCATACAAAGAAAAGAATATCTAAATACATACTAGTAAAAAACTTTAATATAAAAATGGACATTTTTATAAGCAGATAAAGCTAAAATATCTAAAAATGAAGAAAAATTAATTTAGCTTCACACTTTATAATTTATTAAATAATAAAAAATAGTGAAATATCGTCTATATAGCTTTAAAGGGAAAAATTTTCGACCCAAGACTCTAGTAGTCTTTCAAGTTTCATAAGTATAAGCAAAAAAAAAGTGTCATATAAGAACTTACAAAGTATATATCCTCAATAAATTGAAGACATAAATAAACTAAGAGATGCAGCAAATGAAGAGCTTAAGAGTGGATGGGTCAGAATACAAAAGGAGTGTTGCACATCATACATAGGTTTAAATATGGAAAATATAAACAGCTGTTGTAAAAATGCCTAGGAAATATAATTAAGGCACCATAAATTATTTTTAAATAAAATGTATGTGACTAATTCTTCAAAGAAAATATAATGAAAATAAACTTACAGAGTGAAAAACAAAAAGGTGAGTCATAAATGTCATATCCCCAGATGACTCAGACACATGAAAATTAAAAGAGTAAGAAGGCAGCATCAGGAGACCAGAGGCCAATTTACGATGAAGGCCGCCCATGGGTTCTTAATCAACAGAACTCTGGTCCTTCATTTAAATTTCATTGTCCTTGCCCTGTCTGCAAAGTTTTTCACCATTCATTTCCTTCTCTCCATTGAAAACTTCTTTTCACCTGTACCACATCACTAGCAGATTTCCCTTCCATCTTGTCAGTCTTTAATTTCTCTGGCTCTTTCCATTAATCAGTCCTTGACGTATCCCCAAATTCTGAGAGTCTATTTCCAGGTTTTTCTCTTATCTGATTATGTTTTCATTCTTGGAGAATAGATTCACTCTCAGAGTTTGAACCTCAATTCAGGTAACTCTTGTGTTCACATTTATTTTTTAAGCTCTTAGTCTGATATTTTCTGCCTGATCCATCCCAGGCTCTTTAAATGCAACCATATCATCCCCGCATCAGATCAAAGCAGCTGCGGCAACTCAATACCTATCATCTAGGGTCCTCCTCATGGAGTTGCTGATCTGTGTGGAGGCAACCTTAGCCTCACACTGCCATCTGCCTCTAGCCTCCTCTCAGCGTTAGGTTTCATGTATTCCTTGGTTTGATAATGGGCAACAGATAAGGTTTCTGCCAGCCCCATGGTACAGCTCCTTCAGCCTCCATCCTCCACACCTGAGGCTGAGGGGATGGGGGAGGGTGTGGGTGCCAATTTTTCTCGTTCTATAGATAGTTGCACTCAGATGTTTTGAAATCATTTAAAATTTAATTTGTCCTAAAATTGACCTCATGTGTCAGGCTGTGTGACACAGTCTCTAGGCTGTGTTATGTCTGTGTTTGATTGTAGGGCTACCGTCCAAACATAGCCACCATGCAAGAAAATGAGCAAATTGCAAAGAGGACAAAGATAAGACCAGGAATTACGACTGGCTTAACTTAGAGGGTATTAAGGCCAAGAATCCAGGTCATGAGAAGCCAAGATACCCTTCCAGAGGGTCTGTTTCCATTTACCCTGGCAAGACATTCAGGATAAAGAATATCATTTAAGCCATAAGGGAGGTCTGTGGGCCAGTCCCAGAGAAAGCCTATTATATATTTCACTCAATTTTCTTGGAAACCTGTCTTGTTTAAAGTATATTGGGACCCAGGTCCTGTGAGGTATATTCTTATTCCCCACTCCCCAGATATGTAAATTATTGATACTGTTAAAAGAAAAACTTTAGACAAATTTAAGAGTTTAATTGAGAAAAGAAAAAAAATGATTTGCAAATCAGCCCCTAGAATCAAAGAAAATTCAGAGAGACTTTGGCACTGTCACAAGGTCAAACATCTATGGGAAAAAAATGTGATGTGCAAAAACCAAAACTGAGATACAGAAACAGCTGGATTGGTTACAGCTCAACACTTCCCTTATTTAAACAAAGTTTAAACAGCCACTTATGAGTGGTTCAAGTATAGCTACTGGGATTGGCTGAGACTAAGCTGTTGTTACAGGGCAACATATTACTAAAGTTAGGCTTTTAGTCTGTTTACCTGCTAAGTATGTGAGTACGGAGATTTTTCAGGCTAGATTTTAGTTTTATTTAGTAACACATTATGGGATCTGATGGAAACTTTTGTAAAGTTTGAAACACAAATTTTATGCACATTTCCATTTATAACAAAAGAAAATGCCCCTTTAGCTCTGGCAAGTATGACAATTTCTAAACTAAAAGAGAATTATTTACATCTGAATTGTTAATTCTAATATGAATTTCAAGTATTATTAATAATATAATCATTTTTCACTAAGCCTTCCCTTTTATACCCCTTTACACTTTCAAATCTAATTATATTCCATTGTCGTTTTAAAGATCAAGCCCCAACTGTTTCATGGTGTACCGTCTTTCTAATTAAGTATTTGAGACCAATGGGAGTCAGGCTGGGACTACATCATGTCAATTTTCCCAAGCTGACGTTCACAGTAAAAGTAGTTCTTGATTATTTCCCTAACAGCTTTGATGTTAAGGGGAAAAAAAAGCAACAACAACACTGAGCTGTGTATATTCCCTCCTCATGCTCCTGGGTGAGAAAGCATAGTTAGTAGCTGCTGATCTTAAAAATCAGAGTTTCTGCTACATTGTTAGCAATAACCTAAATCAATACAGACTAACAACACAAGCCAGTATGTGGTGAGTCTTGAAAAATAGATCAGTAGTGATATCAATCGAAAATGATACCAAAAAACTATATTATCTGGAAGGAAAAATACAATTTTATAACACTCTTGGTCCTGAATAGTTTTAACTATTGCACACAAAGCAAGCAAGCAGCAAATTACAGATGAAGGTGACTGTTACTTCTTTCTACTGTTAACACCCTCCGCTAATAGATTGTAATAGAATGACTATTTGGAGGGTTAAGCATTGGGAAATGTCCCTAATTACATAACATGTCTGGTAACATCATGACATTTTAATAAAACACAGATATACATTATAGAAAAGAACTGGCCATCTTTTCTCATTCTCTAGAGATCAACAAAAGTACCCTTGAATGACAGATGGGTGTTAAAATCCCTTTGCAAATAATTCCTCAGGTAGCTCTTCTAAGCTCTGAAAGGCTACAATAGCTCTCAAAATCTCAACAGAGGGAAATAAAATACTTCACAGTTGTAATGATTTTCTCTTTATATATATACTTTCTGAAAAAGTATAGTGAGAATACTAAGTATTTTGGAACTGATTTTAAAGTCCATAACTATTAAAAATTGCAAGAATTTTTATGGAGCATATGTATTTCATAAATCAGTATTAAAGCCTGAAAAAATAAGTCTTAAAAGTGTACATAATTCTTACAATGTTTTATGTATGTATGTATATATATATATATATATATATATATATATATAATAAGAAAGTTGGTCAAAATTGCTCATATTGAGAGGTGACAACGTGCTGGCAGCCCTTACTCACTCTCAGTGCCTCCTTGGCATCAGTGTCTGCTCTGGGCATGCTTGAGGAGCCCTTCAGCCTGCCGCCGCACTGTGGGAGCCCCTCTCTGGGCTGGCCGAGGTTGGAGAAAGCTCCCTCTGCTTGCAGGGAGGTGAGGAGGGAGAGGTGCAGGCGGGAACTGGGGCTGCACACAGCACTTGCGGGCCAGCACGAGTTCTGGGTGGGTGTGGGCTTGGCGGGCCCCGCACTCTGAGCGGCCATCTGGCACCGCTGGCCTGGGCATTGAGGGGCTTAGCACCCGGGCCAGCAGCTGCGGAGGGTGCACTGGGTCCCCCAGCACTGCCGGCTTGCCCGCGCTGCACTCAAATTCTTGCTGGGCCTCAGCTGTCTCCACAGGGCAGGGCTCGGGACCTGCAGCCCACCATGACTGAACCCCGCCCCCCCCCATGGGCTCCCATGCAGCCCAAGCCTCCCCAATGGGGTACCGCCCCCTGCTCCACGGCGCCTGGTTCCATCGACTGCCCAAGGGCTTAGGAGTGCGAGTGTGTGGCATGGGACTGGCAGGCAGCTCTGCCTGTGGCCCCGATGTGGGATCCACTAGCCAAAGCCAGCTGGGCTCCTGAGTTGGGTGGGGACTTGGAGAACTTTTATGTCAGCTGGAGGATTGTACATGCGCCAATCAGCACTGTGTGTCTAGCTTGGGGTTCGTGGATGCATCAATCAGCACTCTGTATCTAGCTAATCTGGTGGGGACTTGGAGAACTTTTATGTCTAGCCAGAGGATTGTATATGCACCAATCGGCACTCTGTGTCTAGCTCGGGCTTTGTGGATGCACCAATCAGCACTCTGTATCTAGCTAATCTGGTGGAGACTTGGAGAACTTTTATGTCTAGCTAAAGGATTGTAAATGCACCAATCAGTGCTCTGTGTCTAGCTCAAGTTTGTAAATGCACCAATCAGCACCCTGTGTCTAGCTCAAGGTTTGTAAACACACCAATCAGTGCTCTGTGTCTAGCTCATCTAGTGGGACTTGGAACTTTTGTGTCTAGCTCATCTAGTGGGGACTTGGAGAACTTTTGTGTCTAGCTAAAGGATTGTAAATGCACCAGTCAGTGCTCTGTGTCTAGCTCAAGGTTTGTAAACACACCAATCAGCACCCTGTGTCTAGCTCAAGGTTTGTAAATGCACCAATCAGTGATCTGTGTCTGGCTCATCTAGTGGGAACTTGGAGAACTTTTACGTCTAGCTAGAGGATTGTAAATACACCAATCAGCACTCTGTGTCTAGCTCAGGGATTGTAAATGCACCAATCAGCACCCTGTCAAAATGGACCAATCAGCTCTCTGTAAAACGGACCAATCAGCTCTCTGTAAAATGGACCAATCAGCTCTCTGTAAAATGGGCCAATCAGCAGGATGTGGGTGGGGTCAGATAAGGGAATAAAAGCAGGCTGCCCAAGCCAGCAGTGGCAACTTGCTCGGGTGCCTTTCCACACTGTGGAAGCTTTGTTCTTTCACTCTTTGCAATACATCTTGCTGCTGCTCACTCTTTGGGTCCACACTGTCTTTATTAGCTGTAACACTCACAGCAAAAGTCTGCAGCTTCACTCCTGAGGCCAGCGAGACCATGAACCCACCAGGAGGGATGAACAACTCCAGACGGGTGGAACAAACAACTCCAGATGTGCTGCCTTAAGAGCTGTAAGACTCACTGCGAAGGTCTGCAGCTTCACTCCTGAAGCCAGTGAGACCACGAACCCAACACAAGGAAGAAACTCCAAACACATCCAAACATCAGAAGGAACAATCTCTGGACACACCATCTTTAAGAACTGTAACACTCACCGCGAGGGTCTGTGGCTTCATTCTTGAAGTCAGTGAGACCAAGAACCCACCAATTTCGGAGACAATATTAAACATATTCCAATTACTACCTTACTTTAAACAAGAACCTTATAAATTCCTAAAATATATAGAATATAAGGAATGGTACAAATAATGCTTCACTTCTTGGAGATGAAGTGAAGATGAAACATAAACCCTATTTATTTATCCCAATTATTCCATGTTCGCATACTCACAAAGGACACTATTCTGTCACAATTTAACCCTGTTCCCCAAAATCTCCTCATAAATGCAGTTTCAAAAAGAAAAAAACTATGCAAATAAACATTACACCTGCAGTTTTGTTTTGTCAAATTTGGGAATGAGACATCTCTGGTGAAAAGAAATAAAGGTTAGCCATTTTTAATTTCCAAAATGATCAGTCATTCACTATTCATGTCTCATGTGAACTACATAATGTCAATGCTGTCACGAAAGCAAGGTAGAAAAAAGAGATCCTCTCAGCTTTAATTCAGTAGGGGGAAAAGTTCCTGGAATATGTTTTTCCTCCCTCTGGAACACTTCAGCTTTGCAAAACATGTATTTTATAATTCTTAATTTGTATTCAACAATAATGCTCTCTCTGGCTTTCAGAGTTTTTCCAGTTTCTCTGATATTTCAAAAAGTTATGGTGTTGTCATTTTATAGTTTAAAATGAGTGGTTCTCACTTCATTCAAAAGAAACAGGATACCTTGAAAACAATGTGGCCAACCTCTAGAAATGAAAATTATTATTGCTTAATAATAGTAATACCTAATATATGTGGGGACAGAAACCTGGTTGAGCATGTATATACATCAATCATTTAATTCTCATAGCCCTTAAATGGCCAAACTAAGTCTTGGAGATATTAAAAATTTTTTCTATGGTAATATAAAATTAAACTTCTGAAAATCTGGCACATTTTGTCAATCCTGAAAAATACAGAATAGCCATTTGTTTATTCACCTATTCAATTATTCAACAAATGTTTCCTGGCAGACCAGTAAGTACCAGGCTTAGAGTTAGACATAAGAATACAAACTGAAATAAGTTTTGATTCCTGTCCTCAAGGACCTTACATTCTAGTTTGGAAAAGAGACTATTAAATAAACCTACAGTGTTAAGATAGATACTTACAGCCCCAGTTAGTGGCATAGGATCCCAGAAGAATATGAAATTGAAACTATTTTCTTCTAATTAATAAACATTTATAACAGTAACAGAGTAGAAAACACTTGGCAAGCCTATATGAATAATAATTATTCTGTCTTTATGGTACCAACATAAAATAAGGGTAAAAATCAAGCATAACATTTAAAAAAAGTAATTATGTAATGTAGTAATTTCAAAAATGCTCATGGAATTGAGCTTTTATTTAGGATTCGTGTAGGTGCAATCAAATTGCAACTATGCTCACTTAATGGTCCCAATTTGCAGCAATGATTCAAAAACTCAATTCTGATCATAGCTATATCAAAAGATTGTTGGTGTTTCAAGGGCCAAAACTGAGTCTGATAAATATATACTCAATAACTGAAATAAATAGATTCAGTTTTTCAATTGAATGACTGGCATCCACTTTTTATCTAATGAAAGGCCAACATCAATTATTAAATGCTAAAAATTACTACTGGGAATGCAAAACTGAAAACCTCTTCCAAAGAAATATGAAATTTAAATCTGGCAATTTTATTTAAAAGAGCTTCAAAGTGTAAAAACAGAGCTTTCTCTTTAGATAAATACTTACAATAAGTAATTTATCTTCTTTATAGAACAGACAACAGACCAAGACAACTTTTCGCACCTTGGTGGATGTGCTCTGAATGCCAAGCCAGGCACCACAGTCATTACTACCAAAAGGGAAGTAAGAAATTTACTGTCTATATGAAGACTTTCATGTCTGTCCCATGTAGGTGAAAAATAGTGCTACTTTTAGTCTCTCATCATTAACGCCGTTAAACTCTGTATTAAATTCTGTGCTGATGAAAACTGTTTTTAAAATGTATGTTAGTATTGTGTTTGCTTACACTCATTTATTACAGAGTTTTATGGTTTGCATATTTGCAATTCTGTCTTTTCTATAAAATTTTCAGTTTCTTGAGAGCAAAAACTGGTTACAATGACCAGTATATAGTTGGTGCTAAAAACACATATGTTGAATAAAACTGAATACATATTCCTAATTTCAAAGTAATTGTACGTGTTACAATGTACTTAAAAAACAGAAAAATTGCCAGTTTCACCTTCACCATCTTTATTGATGGGTTCAAGTCTATGGAATTTTTGCCTATCATATATCCCAAAGCACAATAAAGCAGTTTCAAAGACATTTTAACACACTTAAGAAAACGAGCTTCTGAATTAAAGCCCACCACTTTCATGTTAACATTAGTATATTTTGATTCCTTATAGTCACAATAGAGTTTATAAGACTTGTCCAAATTGAAGCTGAAAAATGTTATGATGGCCTTTCACTTTTAATTAAATACAAGCATTAAAAGAAATACTATTTATATTAGCAATAGAAAACAGAACTTCTAAATCACTTATAAGATTCAGGATTTTATTTTCTTACTCTTCTAAAATAGTTCATTTAACTTTTATTTGTATTTTTCTAAAATTTATCAGCCACCAACTTACAGTGTGAGCCCACTCAAAGAAAAATTTAAATCATCAGGATAATAATTAATATTTATAAAACAAGGTATTTATAGAAAGCTTTTTTATATGTATACTATTAATTCTATATGGTATTTTATCACTCTTGCTATAATAATATTTTAATTAAAACCTTGCCTTGAAAGATAATTTGGGATATCTCAAAAAAGTAAAGTTCCGTATGATAAAAGAATGTTAATTATTTACTATAAGCAATCTTAAGCTTTTTAACTTACCAAAATAAACACATTCAATGTAAGTTTTATGTGATATGTTGACTTGGAGTTTGCTAACAAAATAGTCATATATGCATACAATGGAAAATACATAAATTTAAAACATATCCAGATTAAGTGAAGCTTACAAATGGAGACAATTCATATATATTTATCATTGTTAAATTAGTAATTAGTACATTGTGCATTCTAGAAAAACAAAAAGCATATTATTTGTCTAGGTTCAATAATAGTCATGTGAAATATGCTCTGTACCTGTGGATGAAATAAGCAAAAGAGCATAAAATGTACGAATAAATAAGGTGAAATTCACAGAGACTACTTTTGCTGTCTTGTGATTCGCTCATTTATGAGTATTAAGGATTTTTCTCAGTACAGTTCATAATATTAATCAATGCCTTCTACTTACAGGAGGGTCTGCATCTTCAGCATAAACTGTTGTGATAGGTGTACCCTTGACTGCATCTGGAGCCACCATCCCTTTGTATATTCGTTTACTAAAGACAGGAGGATAATCATTCATATCCTGTAAAACACAATTAGGAGTTTAGTACTTCAGTTGAAACCAGGTTAGGGATACAGTTACTAGATTGACTCCCACTCTTCATATCACACAACTCATTTGCCACTGTCAGCCTTCCATCCTCTCAATTCCATTACTCTCATTTCGGACTGGCACCTCAGAGGAAACTGCCAGAGTTCTCATACAATATTAATGTGTGGATATCAACTGAAGGCCATTCCACTGGAATAAAGCCTTTCACCCTCAAAAACATGCCTTTCGGAGACTGAAGTGACCCTTGAATTTTTTTCTAACTTCTAATGGTAAGAGGTAAAATTTTAACATTTGAAAATAAGAACAAGTTTCTTTAAAAGCTACATTCTGTGAAGCAGGAGTAAAAGATTTTTTAAATGCTCTTTATATGTTTTTGTAGCAATGTAAATTATTTTATATACTTAGCATAATACTGTGACTAGAACATTTCAGATACAAACTGTGAAATATCCTTTGTTGCCATTTTACATGATAAAAGATTTTCTCTGCAGTGCACTAAAATAATGACACTTAAGATTAGATATATTTATACACATAAAACAATGTTAATTTACTGAATTTTTTTCAGAGCAATTTATATGTATCTTATTTTATTTTTCCAACTTGGTGCTATATGTACATTGTTACTCATGCATTGTCAAGTTCATTAAATAAATAGTTATCAGGTATTTCCCACTTTCATCAGGTATTTAGCACTTCAGTGCGAGGCACTGAAGATGCTGTTGTGACTCAAGAAAAAGATGTCCTTGTCTTCGTGTCACTTAACTGCCACTAGGCTAGTAAAAATACTGATCTGCAGATAGGCTAGTAACTTTGACTAAATTAATCTGCCTGTCAGGGCCAAAATAATAAATCAAGTCCCCTGAAAGCAAGACCATTTTTTTCTGAATCATTTTATCTTTTATAGATAATTGTATATAATCTTTTGTCAATAAATAGTGCTTATTCATATAGCAGATTTATTTATTTATAACATTTTAATAATCCTTACCCTACCATGTTTTGGGTAGTGTGGGTCAAACATATTTGAACTGAAACCTAAATTTATCAATTATCTGTTCTTCTCCTCCAAGTCACCTTTTTCTCACTTGCTAGTAAAAACAAAATTAAAAAATTCTACATAATCTTTGATATTTCCTTAGACACAACAATTTTCCTGTACAGTATTAAGCTGGAAACACATAAATTAACAGATCACAAACTTCTCTTTTTGCAAAGAAGTCAGAATAATTATTTCTTACTATCAAACAATCCTTCCTTTTATATTCAACATAGAGTTGAGTTCTGAGTAGTCAATATGAATAAACCTGCATATTCTAATAGGAGAACTTGAACTGTACACAAAACTGAAAAATAAAAGATATCATTTTCTCTGTTTTGAAATATAGTATTCACAATCTCTTCTACGAAAAAGATTTTTACGATAAATTATGGACTTTAGAATCTGAACAAGTAAATGAACCTGGAAGCTTTGGTTCTCTATAATGAGGACTGTGAAGGGTATTGATCTTGAGGCTCCATGCAGGGGGTAAATATATAAAACATTAGCATTCACACTTTTTCGTGCTCTTTCCAAGAGTGCCAATTAACTTAATAAGTGGATGTGGTAACTAAGGGTGTGGAAATCCTTTAGCACCCCTAAATTGTAACTTCTGAAGGTTAGAAAGGAAGGAGCCCAACACTGCAATTTTTCCATGCATGAGTTTCCAATGAGCTCATTATGTTCTTAAACATTTTATTTTTTATCACTCTCAGGGGAAATTTAAAACCTTAATGTCACAAGGTACTTTTTGGAAAATTTGATTCTTCAGAAACAAAAAAAAATGTATATACTTTTCCAATTATGTCAACATGGCTGTTCACAGTGTTGAATATGATGAACTTTTTATTTGCTTGGCAAGTATTCATTGGATTCACCTTCTAACTTGAATGTACAGTGGATTCACAAACTGATTAGACACACACCTAAGAATGTAAATGACTGAAGCCTATGAAAAGATTGGTTCTCTTCCCCCTTTATTTTCTATTGACAGGATGAAGAATAAATTAATGTAGTTATTGTACTAATATTTCTTTTAATGGCACATTGTACATACTTTCGGGTTATAATCTTTCATTGTGGCTACAAATGCAGCTAGTTGCATATAGTTTTTCCACAACGCATTATTTCAAGAGGAGAAATGTATTGAAATGCAATTCTAACAAGCATAATCAATAGTTCACTATATTTATGCTCAGGGACACCTGAACAAAAATGTATATATTTTGGCTTCTGTGCAAATGTTCTCTTGTGCAGTAAATTAAGGACACGCTTAGGACTCCAAAACCATGCTCTTTTCTAATGCCCATTATTCCACTAGAGGGTAGTATTAGCAAAAAGAAATATTTCCTCCTCTGTAGTTAAAAACTGTATCATTAAAACCCATAATATTTGTTTCTTTTGGTAAAAATTTTTATTGGTCTCAACAAAAAATAGCTTTAATGCTTCAAAAGAGTATTCTGAATGTTATGATTTACAACTTGAAAAACATTATGTTTTTTTCTTAAGAAAAACTTTAAAAAATGGTTATACTCATAAAGCTTGCAATTTGTTTCCATGTATCAAGCACATAAAATTATACCTGAAAGTGTAGGTAGCTAACGGGAGAAAACTATGTTTTATTTGTTTATTTTCTAAATTAGAGTCTGTAATAATCACAGAAACCATTTCTCCTTCAGCAGACTACCAAGAAGACATAAGGAATCTTTTTAATGATCATGCTAGGAAGATAAGAACTTGCTGGTAAGTTTGTAAGTTTCATGACAAGCTGAAGTTCTACACACACAAAAAAATAAAAATAAAGAGAAAAAGATGATAAAATTTTTGATTTTCTGGAATCACAGGCAAAAACCTATAGAACAGTTTTTATTTAGAAGTAGAAAGTTCTAACTAGTTACAACTTGATCATCTTTTTAAAAACGATGTGTAGGCTGGGCACGGTGGCTTGCATCTTTAATTCCAACACTTTGGGAGGCTGAGGCAGGCGGATTACTCAAGGTCAGGAGTTCGAGACCAGCCTGGCCAACATGGCAAAACTCTGTCTCTACTAAAAATACAACAATAAGCCTGGCTTGGTGGCGGGCACCTGTAATCCCAGCTACTCGGGAGGCTGAGGAAGGGAGAATTCCTTGAACCCAGGAGGCGGATGTTGCAGTGAGCCAAGATCGTGCCACTGCACTCCAGCCTGGGTGACAGAGTGATACTCTGTCTCAAAAAAAAAAAAAAAAAAAGATACGTATATAGCAAATGCCAGTCCTTACCATACTAAAGCTAATGCAGGCTCTATGAGGAGACACAGACAGTATAAGCCAATGGGCGGAATGACTTCAGTTGTTTCTGTCTTATGGTCTGGCATTAGCATTATCCTTGTTGAGCTATATGGCTGCTCTATAATGCCTTGAGATTTCTGGAGCCGATACCTACTTTTACGTGGGTGTACGGTTGATTGTTTGCCTGTTACCAGTTCTGTTTTCCATTACTAGACACTTTCTATTTGCTGTCCAAGTTGCTGTTTCTCATATTTCTCATATTATTAGCATTTTGCTTGTTTTTTTTCTCTCTTAATTTCTGTATTGTCTCCTTGTCTTTACTGACTTATTTCCCTTCTTTTATGCTTCTGCATATAAAGTCACAAAAGGCTACATCTGCAGCTAAAGAAAATATTTGATATTTTTACTGCCAGGCTAGGCATATTCACCACAAGCTGATTTAAGAGGCCATGGGCCATAAGTGAACATTGGTGGTAGCCTGGCAGTCCTCCCCAAGGGTCTTTGATAGTGGTACAGGGTAAGGCTCCTCTGCTTGTGGAGAAGGACTCTTTCTCACAGGTTGAGTGCCTGCTCAGCCACAGTACACAAGAACACCAGGTAGAATTCTAAGATTTTGACTTCCAGATGGTACCTCTGAACTTGTTCAGGGCCTGGGAGATTTTGTCACCCTGAAGGGAAAGACACAGGTCTGGCTGGCTTTGCCACCCGCTGATTATAGAGTCCCATGGCCTTGAACAAACTTAAGTGGTAGCCAGGGTGGTTACTGCAGGTCTTGGACAAGACCCAGTGCTGTGCTGGGTTTAGGTCTGACCCAGTGCAGTCCCAGTGGTGGGGTCCACAGGGGTGCTTGTGTCACCCCATCCCCAGCTCCAGGTGGCTCCAGAGACACTTTGGGAGAGAGTAACGGAAAAGAACAGGAGTTTCTGCCTGGTAATTAAGGGAATTCTTCTGGATCTTATCCAAGACCATTAAGGTAGTAAGAGTCTGCCAAGAACCACAGTGTTACTGGGCTTGTGGTGCCTCCTAAAGCAGATACAGCTTTAGCAACACCTACATCCTTTCAAATACCTGAAAAGCTTTCCAAATAACAAATACAAAGAAGTCCAGACTGTGAAGAATACAATAAATACCGAATGCTTAAATGCCCAGACACAGACAAACATCCACAAGCATCAATATCATCCAGGAAAACATGAAGTCACCAAACGAACTAAACAAGCCACCAGAAACCAATCCTGGGGAAACAGACAGAGTGACCTTTCAGACAGAGAATTCAAAATAGTTGTTTTGAGAAAACTCAAAAAATTCAAGATAACACAGAGAAGGAATTTAGAATTCTATCAGATACATTTAACAAAGAGATTGAAATAATTTAAAAAATCAAGAAAGAAATTCTGGAGTTGAAAAATGCAACTGACACCCTGAAGAATGCATCAGTTTTTTAATAACAGAATTGACCAAGCAGAAGAAAGAATTAGTGAGTTTGAAGACAGCCCATTTCAAAATACACAGTCAGAGGAGGCAAGAGAAAAAAAGAACGAAAAACAATGAAACATGCCTACAAGATCTAGAAAATAGCCTCAAAAGGGCAAATGTAAGAGTTATTGGCATTAAAGAGGAGACAGAGAAAGAGATAAGGGTAGAAAGTTTATTAAAAGGAATAATAATGAAGAACTTCCCAAACCCAGAGAAGGATATCAATATCCAAGTACAAAAGATTATAGAACTACCAGCAGATTTAACCCAAAGAACACTAGCTCAAGTCATTTAATAATCAAACTCCCAAAGGTCAAGGATAAATAAAGGATCCTAAAGGAGTAAGAGAAAAGAAACAAATAACATACAACGGAGCTCTAATACATCTGGCAGCAGACTTTCAGCAGAAACTTTACAGGCCAAGGGAGAGTGGCATGTCGTACTTAAAGTGCTGAAGGAAAAAAAAATCCTAGAAGAGTATATCTGGTTAAAATATCCTTCAAACAGGAAGGAGAAATAAAGACTTTCCCAGACAAATAAAAGCTGAGGGATTTCATCAACGCCAGACCTGTCCTATAAGAAATGCTAAAGAAAGTTCTTCAAAAAAAAAAAAAAAAGGTTGTGAGTAATAAAAAATCATCTGAGGATACAAAACTCACTGGTAATAGTATGTTCACAGGAAACACAGAATATTATAACACTGTAACTGTGGTGGTGGATAAAATATTCTTATGTTAAGTAGAAAGACTAAATTATGAAACAAAAATAATAACTACAATCACTTTTCAAGACAGTAAAATAAGGTATAAATAGAAACAATAAAAACTTAAAAAGCAGGGAGATGAAATATAGAGTTTTTACTAGTTATTTTTTCTTGTCTGTTTGTTTATGCAAACAGTGTTATCAGCTTAAAATAAAGGGTTGTACGATAGTATTTGCAAGCTTGATGATAACCTCAAACCAAAAAACATACAACAGATACATAAAAAATAAAAAGTCAACAAAATCATATCACCAGAGCATACTACCTTCACTTAAAGGAAAACAGGAAGGAAAGAAAGAAAGGAAGAGAAACCATAAGACAACCAGAAAGCAAATAACAAAATGGAAGCAATAGGTCCTTACTTATAAAAAATAACATTGAATGTAAAGGGATTAAGCTCTCTAATCAAATGACATAGAGTGGATGAACAGATTAAAGAAAAAAAAGACAAAATGATCTGTTGCCTACAAGAAACACACTTCACCTATAAAGACACACATAGACTGAAAATAAACACATGGAAAAATATATTCCATGCTAATGGAAACCAATAAACAGCAGGAATAGCTGCAATTATAGGAAACAAAATAGATTTCAAGACAAAAACTACACAGAGAGACAAAGAAGGTCACTATATACTGATAAATGTATCAATTTATCAGGAAGACATAACAATTGTAAATATATATACATATATGTGTATATATATTCAGTGTATATATATATATATATTCAGTGTATATATACACACACACACACACAGACACACACACACATATATATATTTTCAGCATTGGAGTGCTCAAATATATAAAGCAAATATTATTAAAGCTAAAGAGCCAGATACATCCCCAAACAAAAGTAGCAGGAAACTTCAACATCCCACTTTCAGCACTGGACAGATCTTCCAGAAAGAAAATCAACAAAGACACATTAGACCTAATCTCCACTGTAGAACAAATGGATCTAATAGTTATTCATAGAGCATTTCATCCAACACCTGCAGAATACACATTCTCCTCAGCACATGGATCATTCAAATATAGGCCATACCTTAGGTCACAAAACAAGTCTTAACACATTAAAAAATCTGAAATAATATCAGGTATCTTCTCTGACCACAACAGAATAAAACTAAAAATCAGTAACAACATACATTTTGGAAATTATACTAACACATGGAAATTAAACAATATGTTACTGAATAACCAGGGGTCAATGAGGAAATTGACAAGAAAATTGAAAACTTTCTTGAACAAATGATAATGAAAATACAAAGTGTCAAAACCAACGGTGAGGTGTGGAGTTGGCAGGACTTCCTGGGCCGGTTTGGGGACTTTCACAAAAGACTCCTGTGACTCAGGGTTTTGAGTTCTTAATCAATCGAGTGAAGCATTCAAAATTAACCACTCCAAGGGAGGATCGAAAAAAGAGCCACTCTCAATGGACAAAAAGAAAGAAAGGGGAGGTGGTAATACAGGGATATAAGTCCTAGCCACCAGAGCCAGCAATGGCAACCCTTCCAGGTCCTCTTCCACCATGTGGAAGCTTTCCTTTCACTTTGTTCAATAAACTGCGCTGCTGTTCACTCTCCTGGTCTGTGGACTCTTTTTGAGCTGTAACACTCACTGCGAAGGTCCGCAGCTTCATTCTCCGAAGTTAGCAAGACCACAAATCTATCAGCAGGAAAAACTCCTGACTCAATAGGATATACTGAAATTTTTACTACGTGGGAAATTTATAGCTATAAGTGCCTACATCAAGAAAGGAAAAAAACTTCAACTAAACAAAACAACCTAATGATGCATCTTTAAAAACTAGAAAAGCAAGAGCAGGCTGAAGCCAAAATTAGTAGAAAAAAAGAAATAATAAAGATCAGAGCAGAAATAAATGGATTTGAAATGAAGAAAACAATATAAACGATCAATGAAACAAAAAGTTCGTTTTTTAAAAAAGTTATATAAAATTGACAAACCTTTAGCCAGACTAACTAAAAAAGAAGAGAGAAGACCCAAATAAATAAAATCAGATATGAAAAAGAAAACATTACAACTAATACTGCAGAGATTCAAGGGATCATTAGTGGCTACTATGAACAAACATATGTCAATAAATTGGAAAATCAAGAAGAAACAGATAAATTCCTAGACACATACAACCCATCAAGATTGAACTATGAAGAAATCCAAAACATTGAACAAACTAGTATCAAGTAACAAGATATAGCAAATAACAACAAGTATCAAGCTGTAATAAAAAGTCACAGAGCAAAGGAAAGGCCAGAACCTGATGGTTTTGCTACTAAATTGTACCAAATATTTAAAGAAGTACTAATACCAATCTTACTCAAACTATTCTAAAAAAAAAAAAAAACAAAAAAACAGGAGGAGGGAATACTTTCAAACTCATTCTATAAAGACAATAATACTCTGATACTAAAGCTAGACAAAGAGACATCCAAAAAAGAAACTACAGGCAATCTCCTTGATGAATATTGATGCAAAATTCCTCAACAAAATAATAACAAAGAAATTCAACATCGTATTTAAAAGATCATTAATCATGACCAAATAAGATTTATCTCAGGGATACTAGGATGGTTCAATATATTCAAATCAATCAATGTGATATATCATCAACAGAATGAAAGAGAAAAACCATATGATCATTTCAATTGATTCTGAAAAAGCATTTAATAAAATTCAATGGCCTTTCATGATAAAAACCCTCAAAAACTGGGTATAGATGGAACATACCTCAACATAATAAAAGTGATATATGACAAACCCATAGCTACTCCCATACTGAATGAGGAAAAACTGAAAGCCTTTCCTGTAAGATCTGGAACACAACCAGGATGCCCACTATCACCACTGTTATTCAATATAGTACTGGAAGTCTTAGCAAGAACAATCAGAAAAGAAAACAAAATAACGATCATCTAAATTGGAAAGGAAGAAGTCAAATTATCCTTGTTTGTAGATGATACAACCTAACACTTGGAAAAACCTAAAGACTACACACACACACACACACACACGCACACACAAAGTATTAGAACTGATAAACAAATTCAGCAAAGTTGCAAGATACAAAATCAACATAGAAAAATCAGTAGCATTTCTGTATGCCAACAGTGAATAATCCGCAAAAGAAATCAATAAAGTAATCCCATTTAAAATAGCTACAATTAAAATAAAATACCTAGGAATTAACCAAGGAAGTGAAAGTTCTCTGCAATGGAAACTATAAAACATGGATTCAAGAAAATGAAGAGAACACAAAAGAATGAAAAGATATCTCATGATCATGGATTGCAAGAATCAATATTGTTAAAATGTCCATACTACGCAAAGCATTCTACAGACTCAATGCAATCCCTGTCAAATACCAATGACATTCTTCAAAGAAATAGAAAAAAATTTTTAAACTGTATATGGAAGCACAACAGGCCCAGATAGCCAAAGCTATATTAAACAAAAGGAAAAAAAAACTGGAGGAATCACATTATCTGACTTTAAATAGTATTACAGAGCTATAGTAAACAAAATAGGATGGTACTGGCATAAAAAAAAAAACATACACATATATCCATGGAACAGAATTGAGCACCCAGAAATAAATTTATATAACTACAGCAAAGTCAATTTTGACAAAAGTGCCAGGAATGTAACCAGGGAAAGGACAGTCTCTTCAATAAATGATGCTAGGAAAACTGGATATCCATATGCAAAACAAGAAATTAGGCCCCATCTCATGCCATATACAAAAATCAAATTAAAATTGATTAAAGATATGAATCTAAGACCTCAAACTATGAAACAACTGAAAGAAAACATGCGGAAACTCTCCAGGAGATCAGACTGGGCAAAGATCAGGCAATGACAAATGCTAATAAGGATGTGGAGAAAAGGAACCCTCACACACTGATGGTGGGAATGCAAATTAGTACAACCAGTATGGAAGTTCCTATAAAACTAAAAATAGAGATATCATACGATCCAGAAATCCCACTACTAGATGCATGGCCAAAAGAAATGAAATCAGTATATGAAAGAAATATCTGCACTCCCATGTTTATTGCAACACTATTCACAATAGCCAAGATTTGGAAGCAACCTAAGTGTCCATCAACGGAATAATGGATAAAGAAAATGTGGTACAGGTACACAAGGGAGTACTATTTAACCATAAAGAAGAATGAGATTCTATCATGTGCAACAACGTAATCGATGAAGTTTAAAAGTATATGACAGAGGCACTTTCTGGGGTCTCCCAGCAACCAGTGGGTGATATTTACGGAGCCATGGGAGAGATTCTTTACTACGTAGATATACTATTTTTAATCCTGGGCATGCACATTTTCTTTGTTTTCTCTGGTTTGGATCTTTATAGGAAATATGTTACATCTTAGTCCTAAAACTCTAGAATACTAGAATTAAAGATATTTTGTCCTGCTATCGCCAAATTCACTGACAAATATAATATAAAGAGCACACCAATAGGAATCTGAAAATGTGGAATAGAAGAGAGGGAAACATTTGAAAGCCATACTTCAAAACAACCCCAACAGAACAATTAGCAAGTTGTAAAAAACAATATTAAATCTGACCATACATCCACTAGCTGGTTCACAGAAATGATCATTTATTCAAATTCCTACCTCCAGACAATACCTCCTACCTCCATACTATAGGTATGCTGTAGATGAAATGTCCAGAATTTCTGTTTTGTTTGTGTCTGGGACAACCTCCTGGTCTCTCAAGCATCAGCTTTTCTGATGAAATCAAAAGCAGGACTCTATCAATACTGTCATGATGGAGCATCGGTAGCACATAACTGCCTCTCAGGTGTCCACGGTTTCACAAATGCTGCCTTGGTACTGGGCACTGAGTTTTCATCTAGAAAAGCTATCCTTTTTCTTCTATTCTATGGGGTAACAATATGTCTTTCTGGAGAAGGAAACTCCTCTGAAAGGTGGAAATCTTAGCTTCATTTTCCAAGACCCACTGTGTTTAACAACAACCTCAGTCCTTGTTACAAGATGAACCTGATGATATTTCGTTTCTCATCCTTTCACCCCTCCCTGCCTACTCCCACACCTGCACACCAAGACAGGCAAACACAACCAAGGGTCAATCTAGTCTCCTTTCTTCACAGAAGCATGTCTCCTTCTCTCCTACTCCCATGGAGCTATTCTACCCAAAATTATAATGAGCAAAATGACTTGGGTCATGTTTATTTCAGACAAGTTCTTTATACTCCTTATAATGCTGCTTAGTATCATATATCCATTTACATATCCAGCTTTTCAGATTCATATTCAGTTTTCAGTTTGCTGTAGAACAGCCCTTTTCTTTCTGTGTATTTTCTATATTATGTTACAACGCAGACTCTAAGACCAGATTTCTATTATAACTTAGTTTGTAAGGCTAGTTATCACTCTGGATCTTTTAAAATTGTTTAGAATTTTATTTTCATTTTCCAGAGATTTGCTTATATCATCTAATTTACTATCATCACAGATTCAGTTCTTCTAAATATTTAGTATATCCAGAAATATACAAGAAAAATATCTACAAGTAAAATACACAATATCCCTAATTTACTATCATCACAGATTCAGTTCTTCTAAATATTTAGTATATCTAGAAATATACAAGAAAAATATCTACAAGTAAAATACACAAGTAAATATCTAGTATACACAAGGAAAAAGCCTTATTGTATTGACGTTCTATAAAATCTTTTCAAGAAAAAATGTATGTTATTTGTATGATCATCACAGGTTTTGTTTTGGGTTCTTAAAACTTGACACTAAGAAAGCTGTGTGCAGACATCTTGATAAACGTTTTTATTTATACTGTGGAAATATTGTTTTTCCAAATAATACTTGAATTTTCCCATTCTTGCTCCAATTTTAAACAGGTTTGATGGACTAGGCATTAAACACTTCATCTTTTATTTTTTCCTCTTGTTTACAAAAGAAATTATCTTTCTGCTCATTTTGAAAGAAAGAACAAGATGCTTTCCTGTGGTGACTTTTTGGGTCCAAGCATCTCCTAGCAAATACCATACAATTATGTTATCAACAAAACAGCTTTTCAGTTCTGCAAGTAATTAGACCAAGAATAGACAATTTGAAAAGCTGGTAAAGACTACATTTGTAGAGAACTGAGAATTGTACTCCATTCTTCTCTTAAAAAAAGGATAATAATATTTTTATGGGCCTCGGTAGTATATACTATAATTTTAAAGTTCTATTTGTGATAATCCCCACCCTGAGTTATCAGAAAAGAGGAAAGCAAGTGTCAGTCTACATTTGGGAGAATTTCCTACAAATTTTGTTATACTTTGATGAACTTGGAATAAAAAAGTGGTATTACATATGTCTAGAGTTAAATGTTAAGTTTTGCTTTAAATGTATAATAAATAGGAAATGACTTTGCATGAGTCAGGATGCCTTGACCAAAGGAATGGTGTTATTTCTCTAAGTAAGATAAAGCAATTGAGACAACACGAATTAGACCAACACTCTTCTCTATCTGAGGAATAAATTATCTTCCAGCTGCAGATGTAGAAGCGTTAAGTAATACTCCCATATTGAAATAAAGGGGTTGTGAGACAACATGAAGAACTTTTTTAAGAGGGATGAGGCCCAGATACAGAATGAGGCTTATCTAGGGCATATCTTGCTTTTTGAGGTGATAATTTTGGACATAATTTAACTCCCCTAACATTTTCCATCAAAACAAGCCAAGCAAATATATCCAAATTGAATCCAGAGCTGCCAAGTCAGACTCTATGAGTGTTCACTATAACTGTCTATCATCAACCACACCCTCATCAGAGAAAAGGCCATGCCATTTGAGGATCTATTTTTCAATCTGGGAAGAATAGGGGGGATGTCATTAATAGCAAGTCTTTTTTTCTGTTCTTTGTCCAAAATCATCAATAAATGAATTATTTTTCTATTTTTAATGTTTTAACTGTTCAATTCCGCCAAGTCATATGAGTAGACAAGAGTAAACCAAGGCAAATTTTTCACCTGGTCCAGAAGATATTTTGCTATTTAGTCTATTTAGATCACTCTCACCTTAGTCTTTTTCATCTGCTTACATATTATGGCATCTTCATAACCACCAATATTATATTGCCTAAATATTTTTGTAAGATTTCTAAATGTTATAACACAATAGTGTGACAAAATCGTATTTCAAAATACAATACAATCAAAGCCCTCCGTTCAGGCTCTCCATAATTTTATCTTGTCCCTTGATCCTTTTTCCAGACCACTAGAGCACTGATAATTATTGTCTCGGGAAAGAGAGGTACGAAAAGAAAAATCAGCTTACCCCAGAAAAGATTTTGACAGTTTGAGTTCCTATTTCCGAAGAAAGCTTAGTGCTGAATAAAGTTTTAATTCCCTGAAATAGACACATTTCCTACCTCCTGAAATAAATATCTTAGGACAGAGAGACACAAGAATGGAATAATTAAGTATATAGACATGTGGACCCCTGAGAAATAACCCAGATCCTGATAAAACTCTCCCAACAGGTTTAGGGCGTCCGAGGATGGAAGGAGCTTATGATTTCCATTCCAAGGTAGTTTAGAGGTGGAAACAGTATCCACAGAAGAAATGGCATCAATTTGTGTGCTAGCAGATAATCCAGGTCAGTGTAAAAAAAGACAGTGAAAGAGGTGGGGGTCAAGAGGACTAACTGGAGACAGCTGGTGTGTGTCAATCTCATGGAGAAAAGAAAGGCTGGTGAGTGGACACTAGCTCATCTGAAAAATCCAGGTGGAGACACACTGGAATTCATCAAGAAATAGCATAACACATAGAGAACAGAGGAGAGAAAGACAAGACAACTGCCCACCCTGGGGGTGGCACAGAGCCAGGAGAGTCCTCTCACTGTGGAGAAACTGTGAGGAAGTGAGTCCCTGGGGACCCACACTTCTGCCATGGACTTTTGCATCCCTGGGCTCAGGAGATCTCCCCCATGAGCTCCCCACCAGTGCCTCCAGGCTGACACAGAGAACCATGTGGAGTCCTGGCAGAGCCATACTCAGTCCCAGGAGACTTGTATCCCCAGACACTCTGGCACCAGTGGCTGTAGCTCCTGCAGCAGTGGAGGCCAGACTTGCATGCCCCCAGTAAAGGGGCCAAATCCATGAGGCTGGGCAGTGAAACGTTGCAGGCCTCATCTCAGCTGCACCTTGCAGGATAAAGCCTACTGTCCATTCCAGCCCCACCTGAATTCCTGGGTCGGGAGCAGCCCTGTACTTCTCTGGACTGGAGCTCCCAGAGGGAGAGGCTGGCTGCCATTTTTGCTGCTCTGCAACCCTCCGTCTTTTTGCTCTTAGGCTTGGGAGGGGCAGGGATTAGGGACTAATGCAGACCCCCAACACAGCACAGTTTCCTTACAGAAAAGTGGGTAGGCTGTTTTCCATGTGGGTCCACACCCTTGCTACTTCTCACTGGGCAGGGCTTCCCAACCTAGGACCTTGGCAACCCCCGACCTGGGCTTTTGGGCCAGTAGCAGCTCTATACTTCCCTGGGACGGAGCTCCCAGAGGGCAAGGCAGGTCAACCATTTTTTGCTGCTCCACAGTCCTCATTCCTGTTGTCCTCAGGCTCAGGAGGGAATGTGGTGGTTGGAGACTGATGCAAACCCCCAGCACAGCACAGCAGCATTACAGAAAAGCAGCTAGACTGCTTTCTATGCAGGTGTCTGCCTCTGCTGTTCTTTACTGCCCAGTGCCTCTGGACTTGGGCCCCTGGCACAACCACCTTGTCAATGCCTAACACTTCGGTCAGTGGTGAGAAAACCCCAGAGACAATCCACAACCTCTGTGACTGCAGCTACCCTTGGGCTGGGGAGGAACAAAGGGCTTGGTCACTATGCAGGAACTCCAGCACACCACAGCCACAACATGGACAGAAGCCCAGTCTCTCTTTCCCGTGAGCCCCCACCTCTCACTCTTTACCACGCAGGGCCCATGCTCGGGATCACGGAACAGCCACCCCACCTCCAGCTGAGCATTCCCACTGCTAGTGGCTTTGTGTTTCCTTAAGGAGGGGCTCCCACAGTCAACTAACAACCACTCCGCCACTGCCATGGCAGTAGTTCTGCCCCTGCTGCCCTTGGACTGGAGAAGAAAGAAAGAGGCCAAAGGTTTCACTCTTCCAGGAGGACACAGTCATCATATAGAGAGAAGCCCAGACTCTCCTCCTCCCTGTGAATCCTCAACCTCTCGCTCTTTACCCAGCTCAGGCCAGTGGTGCAGCCACCCCACTCCCTGGCTGGACATTCCCAGTAGCAGCAGTTTTGAGTTTCCCTCAGGTTGAGCACCCAGTGACAACCAAAAGCCCCTCTGCCACTGCTGCTCCAGTGATATTGCCCTTGCTGCCCTCAGACAGCAGCAAAGGCAGGGAGGGAGCAAAGACCCTGAGTGCTTTAGCCACACCTCCAGACAGCCGCATCACCCACAAGCTTGGTCCTACAATGCAGCCGCCATACCCCAGGCTGATTGTACTGATTAGTAGTGGCTCTGTATTTTTCTGGGGTGGAGCACCAAGAGACAAGTGAAAGGCCATCTGCCACAGCCACAGCCAAGGTCCCTTCCCTTGTTGTGTCTAAGCTGGGGAAAGAACATAAAGCCTGAACTTGCCCCAGAGCTATAGTGTGTAGCCTGGGAGTGCCAAACTGAGATATACAGCCAGCAGTCAAGTGCAAAAGGAGCCCACACTTTCAGAGTACTGAGAAGGGGCACAACAATCCTTAGGAAATAGAGGAGACTGACTAAGAACCTACCTACTGGCCATTCCAGTTAAGTGCCATCTGCTGGATCACAGCCCAAACTTTAATATTAAAAATACTTTGCTAATATATTCTTCTGTGAAATCAAGGACAAGAGCTCAGTTACAAATAAAGGTCATGCATAAAACCTCATTCCTCTGAAAACATCTAAATAAGCCAACTGACTGTACTCAAATTAGACAGTTGAAAGAACATCAGCGAACACAGATGAGAAAGAACCAGTGCAAGAACTCTGGCAACTCAAAAAACAAGTGTCTTCTTTCCTCCAAACAACTGTATTAGTTCCCCAGCAAGGATTCTTAACTCAGCTGAAATGGTTGAAATGAAAGAAATAGAATTCAGAATATGGGTAGGAATGAAAATCATTGAGAATCAGGGAGGAAGTCAAAATCCAAACCAAGGAAACTAAAGATTACAATAAAACAATACATGAGCTGGTAGATGAAATGACCATTATAAGAAAGAACCAAAATGATCTGACAGAGCTGAAAAACACACTACAAGAATTTCATATGGTGATTGCATTAACAGCAGAAGAGACCAAACTGAGGAAAGAATCACAGAGCGTGAAGACTGGCTCTCTGAACTAACTAAGAAGGACAAAAATAATAATAATAAAAAGAATAAAAAAGAATGCACAAAACCCCTGAAAAATATGGGATTATGTGAAGAGACCAGATCTACCCCTCATTGGCGTCACTGAGGGAAATAGGGAAAAAGCAGGCAACTTGGAAAACATATTTCAGGATATTGTCCATAAAAACTTCCCAACCTCACTAGAGAGGCCAACATTAAAATTTAAAAACTGCAGAGAACTGCAAGATACTATATAAGAAGACAATCCCCAAGACACATCATCTTCAGATCCTCTTTCATTCTTTTTAAAATGAAAGAAAAAAAATATAAAGGCAGCTAGAAAGAAGGAGCAGGAAACCTACAAAGAGAACCCATCAGGCTAACAGTGGGCCTTTCAGCAGAAACCCTATAAGCCAGAAGAGATTGGGGGCCTATATTCAGCATTCTTAAAGAAAAGAATTTCAACCCAAGAATTTCATATCCAGTGAAACTAAGCTTCATAAGCAAAAAAGAAATAAAATACCTCTCAGACAAGCAAATTCTAAGGGAATTTATTGCAACCAGGCCTGCCTTATAAGAGCTCCTGAAAGGAGTGCTAACTGTGAACAGCCACTACAAAAACACACTTAAATACACAGATCTCTGACACTATAAAGCAATGACATAAATAAGTCTACATAATAACCAGCTAACAATATGATTACAGGATCAAATTAACACGTATCAATCTTAACACTGGATGTAAATGGGCTAGATGACACAATTTAAAGCTGGATAAAGAAGCAAGAACCAATGTTATGCTGTCTTTAAGAGGCCCATCTCACATGCAATGACATCCATAGGACCAAAGTAAAGGGTTGGAGAAAAGTGTACCAAGAAAACAGAAAATAGAAAAAGCTGAAGTTGCTATCCAAATTTCAGACAAAAGAGACTTTAAACCAACAAACATCACAAAAGACAAAGATGAACTTTATATAATGGTAAAGGGTACAATTCAATAAGAAGATCTAAATATCCTAAATATATATGCATCCAACACAGGAGCACCCAGATTCATAAAGCAAGTTCTTACAGGCCTACAAAGAGACTTCGATTTCCACACAATAGTGGGACATTTCAATACCCCATGGACAGTAATAGCCAGATGATCGAGGTGACAAAGTAAAAAAGATATTTAGGACCTGAATTCAACACTTGAACAAATGGACATAATAGATATCTATAGAACTCTCCACCCAAAAACAACAGAATATACATACTTCTCATCACCACATGGCACATACTTTAAAACTGACCACACAATTGGACATAAAAACAATCTGTAACAAATTGAAGAAAACTAAAATCATACCAACCACACTCTCTGAACATGGTACAATAAAAACAGAAATCAATACTAAGAAAAACATTCAAAACCATACAATTACATGGAAATTAACCAACTTGTTCCTGAATTATCTCTGGGTAAACAATAAAATTAAGGCAGAAATAAAATATTTCAAACTAATGAAAACAAAGATACAACATACCAGAATCTCTGGGGCATAGCTAAAGCAGTGTTAAGAAAGAAGTTTATAGCACTAAATGCCCACATTAAAAAAGTCAGAAAGATATCAAATGAACAATCTAGCATCACATCTACAGGAACTAGAGAAACAAGAGCAAACCAAACTCAAAGCTAGCAGAAGACAAGAAATAACCAAAATCAGAGCTGAACTGAAGGAAACTGAGATGCAAAAGACCATATAAAAGATAAATGAATTTAAGAATTATTTCAGTTATTTGAAAGAATTAGATAGATAGATGAATAGCTAGGCAAATAAGAAAAAAAGAGAAGATCCAACTAAACACAATCAGAAATGACTGAATGAATGAAAAAGAACATTACCACTGACCCCACAGAAATATAAAAGAACACTCAGAGACTATGAACACCTCTGTGTACACAAGCTAAGAAACCCAAGGGGAAATGGATACATTCCTGGAACCATTCAACCTCCCGAGTTTGTGTTAAGAAGAAATTGAATCCCTAAACAGACCAATAATGAATTCTGAAATTGAATCAGTAAAAAAAGAGCCTACCAACCAGGAAAAACCCAGGACCAGATAGATTCACAGCCAAATTCTACCACATGTATAAAGAAGACCTGGTACTATCCCTACTGAAACGATTTCAAAAAATTGAGGAGGAGGCATCCCTCCCTCACTCACTCTATGAGGCCAAAATCATCTTGATACCAAAACCTGGCAGAGACACAACAACAACAAAAAAGAAAACTTCAGGCCAATATCTTTGATGAACACAGATGCAAAAGTCTTCAACAAAATACTGGCAAACCAGCAGCACATTGAAAACTAATCCACCACAATCAAGTAGGTTTTGTGCCTGGGATGCAAGGTTGGTTCAATATAGGCAAATCAACAGAAGTGATTCACCACAGAAACAGAACTAAAAACAAAAACTACATGATCATCTCACTAGATACAGAAAAGGATTTCAATAAAATTCCTCATATTTTCATGTTAAAAACCCTTAACAAACTAGGCATTGAAGGAACATACTTTAAAATAATAAAAGCCATCTATGACAAATGCACAGCCAAAGATGGAGGCATTCTCCTTGAAAAGAGAAACGAGATAAGGATGTCCTCTCTTATCATTCTCACTCATCATAGTAATGGAAGTCCTGGCCAGAGCAATAAAGCAACAGAAAAAAAGAAAACCCATCCAATTAGGAAGAGAGGATGTCAAACTACCCTTGTTTGCAGATGATATGATTCTACACCTAGAAAACCCCATAGTCTCCGTTCAAAGCTCCTTGATCTAATAAAAAACTTCAGTAAAGTTTCAGGGTACCAAATCAACGTACAAAAATCAATAATAGCATTCCTATGTACCAACAACATCCAAGGTGAGGACCAAATCAAGAATGCAATGCCATTTACAATAGTTACACAAAAAAGTACCTAGGAATACAACTAACCAGGGTGGTGAAAAATCTCTACAATGAGAATTTAAAATACTGCTCAGTGAAATCAAAGATGACAGAAACAAATTGAAAAACATTCCATGCTTGTGGATAGAGAGACTCAATATCATTAAAATGGCCATACTGCCCAAAACAAAGTACAGATTCAATGCTATTCCTATTGAACTACCAAAGACATTATTCGCAAAACTAGAAAAATGTATTCTAAAATTCATATCAAACCAAAAATGAGCTTGAATAGCTAAGACAATCCAAAGCAAAAAGAAAAAAGCTGAAGATATCACATTTCTTGACTTCAAACTATACTACAATGCCACAGTAACCAAAACAGCATTGTCCTGGTACAAAAACAGACACATAGACCAATGGAACAGAATAGAGATCCCAGAAATAATGATGAATACTTATAACCATCTGATGTACAACAAAGTAAATAAAAACAAGCAATGGAGAATGGACTCCCTATTCAGCAAACGATGCTGGGATAACTGGCTATACATATGTAGAAAAATGAAACTGGACGTCTTCCTCACACCATGTACAAAAATCAACTCAAGATGGATTGAAGACTTTAATGTCAAACCTAAAACTATAAAAACATGAAGATAACCTAGGAAATATCATTCTGGACATAAGCCCTGGCAAAGATTTCATAATAAAGATGCCAAAAGCAATTTTAACAACAGCAAAAATTGACAAGTGTGAAGTGTGACTTAATTAAAGAGCTTCTGCATAGCAAAAAAAACCAAACAAACAAACAAACAAACAAAAACCTATCAACAGAGTAAAAAAGGCCACCTACAGAAATGCTTACAAACTACGCATCTGACAAAGGGAGAAATGCTTACAAACTACGCATCTGACTGGGAGAAAATGCTTACAAACTACGCATCTGACAAAGGTCTAATATCCAGAATCTATAAGGAACTTACAAATCAACAAGGAAAAAGCAAACCTCCCACTTAAAAAGTGGGCAAAAGATATGAACATACACTTTTCAGAAGAAGACATACATATGGTGAACAAGGATATGAAAAAATGCTCATCATCACTAATCATGAGAGCAATGCAAATCAAAACCACAATGAGATACCATCTCACACCAATCAGAATTGCTATTAAAAATTAAAAAATTAAAAACATGCTGGTGAGGTTAAGGAACAAAGCAGTTTGGCAATTTCTCAAGGAACTCAAAGCAAAGTGACCATTTGACCCAGCAATCCCATTTTTAGGTATATACCCAAAGATAAATAAATTGTTGTACCATAAAGACACATGCACATGTATCATTAGTGCCATGCTATTCACAGTAATAAAGACATGAGATCAATCAACCTAAATGCCCGTCAATGGTAGACTAAATAAAGAAAATGTGGCACATATATGCCATGGAATAACTATGCAGCCATAAAAAAGAATGAGATCATGTCCTCTGCAGCGACATGGATGCAACTAGAAGCCATTATCCTAAGTGAACTAACATAGGAACAGAAAACCAAATACTGCACGTTCTCACTTAGAAGCTGAAGGTAAACGTTGAGTACATAGGGACACAAAGATGGGAACAACATACATTGGAGGCTGCTTGAGGGTGGACAGATGGAGGAGAGTGAGGATAAAAAAACTACCTATAAGGTACTATGTTCATTACCTGAGTGGCAAAATAATCTGTACAGTCAAACCCTGTGACACACAATTTACCTGTATAACAAACCGCACGTGTCCATGAACCTAAATTAAAAGCTTTAAAGAAAGAAAAGTGTTGGAAATTACTCAGAATCATTTGAGTTACTCACCCGAGCATTCCCTAAACCTTTTGAATTAAAATAATAATATGTTTTCAGTTAGAAGACACACATATGTTAAGATGTAACATTTATTTTATTTTATTTTTTGAGACGGAGTTTCACTTTTGTTGCCCAGGCTGGAGTGCAGTGCTGTGATCTCAGCTCACTGCAACATCCATCTCCCGGGTTCAAGCGATTCTCCTGCCTCAGCCTCCTGAGTAGCTGGGATTACAGTTGTGTGCCACCATGCCCAGCTAATTTTTTGTATTTTTAATAGAGATGGGGTTTCATCATGTCAGCCAGGCTGACCTCAAACTCCCGACCTCAGGTGATCCACCCACCTTGGTCTCCCAAAGTGTAGGGATTACAAGAGTGAGCCACCACGCCCAGCCCAAGATAGATCATTTATTTATCAAAGTTTTATGAGTTACAATAGCAAAGACATGGAATCAACCTAGATGCTCATCAACGGTGAATTAAATAAATACAAGAGGGTACATATACACCATAGGATACTATGCAGCCATTAAAAAGAATAAAATCATGTCCTTTGCAGTAACATGGATACAGCTTGAGGCGATTATCCTAAACAAATTAATTCAGGAGCATAAAACCAAATACTGCATGTTCTCACTTCTAAATGGTAACTAAATATTGGGTACTCATGGACATAAAAATAGACACTGAAAATTAACAGAAATTGGGTGGGGTAGGAAGTGAAGAAGCAGGGGTTGAGAAACTAATTATTGGGTACTATATTCACTATCTGGTTGACAAGGTCATTTATATCCTAAACTTCAGCATCATGCAATATACTTATGTAACAAATGTGAACATGTAACACCTGAATCTAAAATAAAAGATGAAAATGTAAAATAAGACACTAAAAAAAGAAAAGGTAGTGGAATACTTCCTGTGTTTCACTGTGCTTGCAGAATTATCTTAAAAAAATAGAATCCGGACCCCAAAATTTTATGGTCAAGAACATTAACCTACTGGAAAAATACAGTTATATTAATTATGTATTGGTGAAATCTTTTTTCACATCATTACTTTGTTGTCTAAGAAAACCAATAGCATATGTCTAGCTATTTAGCAGCATATCAAACAACCTAAGAAAAGTGATGATTTCTTCTTCCATCATTTCAAATAAAAGAAAATCTTATTTGTAGTCCCTATGATATGAGAACTGTAGAAAAGTTGCCTATGACCTTGTTTTCCTTAGGACCCTGGATACATATAGTCTTCTACTAAGGTCCCTCAGAGATATTTGTGTTGCACATGCAGAATCTGAATGATCTCACATAATAGCTTTGCTATTGTAGTACTGGCCACTAAAAAAAAAAAAAGTAAAAATAAAGAAAAAGGGAGTAATCTTCAGGAACTTTTGTTTTTAGGCAGAAATGTATCTGCACTTTCCCACAGTCTTCAGGTAGCCAACAAAATCCAAATGATATGGAATTGTTAGTAATTTATCATAGGTAAGTTCTGCTAAACAATTCACCTTAAACACATAATGGACTTTAACCACTTCAAAAGAACAAATGAAAAGGCACTGATGGGAACAAAATACAACGTGAAAATACTGGCAAAGATTAAGTGAACATAGATGCCTAGAGTTATCTGCATGATCTCCAGGATTAGATAACCTAACAAAGTTGGTGAGTCATGTAACTTTGATCCCACTCAGCTCTTACACATTTTAGTGACTACATGAAGCATGAATACTACCATTATGTAGTAGACAATATGTGGTTGCCAATATTTCATTCCAATCCTATGGTATGATCCTGCACCTAAATATTTATTAAAAATGTCCGCATCTTTCCACATTTTTCTATCTAAGCCCATAGATTTCATTGTTTTTTAACATAGAAAATTGGTCTCTATAGTCACCTCGTAAAATCTGAGCCATAATTATCAATTATATTTTTGGGGTTAGAACATAGATACAACTGTGAATAAAATATAAATCAAAACATCTATACTAAAGTTAAATTGTTTATTCAATTAATTATTCATATTCATCTATTTTATTCATGGTCATTGAAATACTCTATCAGCTTCTTTGCAAGTGCTTCATTTATCTTATAGATCTTCTGTCTTTTTCCTCCCTCCACTGCCCTTACTCTGCGCGGGTATCTCTATTTCTTTCTGACCAGCCCTTTTTCATCATTCCAAGTCTATTCAGGAAGCAGAAAAAAACACTTTAAATAGGACTCTTTCAAGTTTCTATTTTCTTCCGTTACCAAAACAAAAAATTTTACAACGTACCATGATAGTGAGTGAACTTTTACTTTATATTTCCTAAGAAATTATTGCCATGTAAAGTGATTTTTTAGTAATATACTCATTTAGTAAAGTAACTTGAGGATTTTTCTATATGTATCTTTGTAATTGAAGTAAATTTCTCAACATGGGATTCAGATGTCCTGTATAAGAATCATCTGTGTACTTTTCTCAAATGCTGATGTTTATGATGGTCCCCATGAGACAGGTCCTTCTTTGGGGAAGGAGTAAAGAAATCTGAAAGTTTAAGATGATGCTCAGATGATCGTTGTATGTACTACTATTTGAGAACTGATCAACTTATAGTACTTCCTCTCATATCTACTTTTAAGTTGTCTCTTAAAAATCACTAGAAATTCAAAAAGTTAAAAATGCCATGCTCTTTCAGTCATCTGGCACAGGGTATTATAATAAATGGGATAACAAATCCAGAGAGGTTAACAAAGTCCCCAAGGTCATAGAGCTTAAAAAGGGTTGAGCCAGAATTTAACCTCAATTCCATCTAACTTGGAAGCTTATTTCATTCCAGAGGTTTGGGCCCTAAATTAATTTTAGGGCCTATGAACTCTTGGCCCTTCAGAGTCATTTACAAAATTTTTTTAGTTGAAGGATTTGTACCAAATAATTATGCCTGATGCTGTGGAATTTGAACTAAAATCTAGTCTAGAGAGGTTATGACTTGATGGAAGCCACAGAACTGATGCAGACTCAAATTTCCACGGTCTTTGTACACATATTTACTGCCTCTTTCAAATTTACCTTTTATAGTCAAAAATATAGTTATTTCTTATGTATTCATAAATATTTCCATTGGAAAATCTATGTTCTGGGTCTGGTACCACTGTGTCATTAGGAATTGTTATCAAAACATATTATAGGTATAATAGAAGGAACAAAACCTACAAGTAGAGAGAGCAAAGCAGGCAACCAGAAGTCATCTCTAGCCCTTACCTTTACAATCACTGTGACAGTAGCAATACCAGGTGGCATTGTTCCATAAATATCAAAGGCCTCTACCAGAAAAGTGATACTTGCTTCTTGGTCTGGAAATGCCTCATAATCTAAACTCCTTAAAAGGGATAGTTCTCCTGTAAATGGATGTAGTGCAAAAAAGTGCTTCACTTCTGGGCTTCTTATCCGGTAAGATACATTTGCTCCAAGGTCGACATCTTTGGCCTGTAATAAGCAGAAGAATAGTTTTATTAGTGACGTTACCAAAATAAAGAAATGCAGGAAGGATGGAAGTCATGTGTCAGTGCCTAGCACAGCATGAATTTAATGAGGACAAAAAGACACTTTTTTTTTTAAATAAAGCACATTATTTAATAATTTACCAGGGAAGAGAAGGAGGGATGGGGGAGAGAAAGATGGAGGCAGGGAGGAAAGGAGGCAAACAGTAGTGAGAGGGAGAGTCAGAGAGAGAGAGAGAGAGAGAGAGAGATCTTTCTATAAGATTTTGTCATTGTTGAAGTTATTACTATATCTGTTTAACTTGAAAAATCACTAACTGAATTATATCACAGTAAAGAAATGTTGTCTTAAATGACTGTTTCTTATTTTCTGCTGATTTGATAATCATGAACAAATATTTTAAATAAAAATAAATACTGTGTGATTTCCATAAACATAATAGATGGCTAAAGTACTACAAGGAAACTACGAAAATATAAGTAGTAATTCTTTTTCACAGGGATCTTGTAATACATTTCTAGAGATCACTCTACTATACTTCCTCTCATTTAACTAGGATTTGAGTAGCAGTTACCTATGTTCTAACTACTAATTTTCTTGACTGATTGCTAAATCAGCCTGAAAACTCCAAGAAAGCAGTAAATTTGTTCTGTTCACCTTTGTATCCCCCAAAGTCTTTGTATCCCCGAGGACAGCATGAATTTAACAACACCAGCAGGAGACTTGGCATACTATACATACTGAAGACATGTTTGTTAAATAAATAAATTAACTAATTAATTAATTGATAGATGAATGGTGGAACAGATGAAGGAATAATGGTTCTCTCCCAGGCCAGTATTTGCCTTATTTAGATTTGTTAATGTTTATTGCTGAGTTCAATTATGGAAGGGATACAGAGTGTGGAAAACTATGCTACAAACATTCAAGTTGTGGACCGCAGGTGGAAAAATGGCTTTTTTTTTTTTTTTTTCAAAACATACCTCATAGACCAACTGAGTCAGTATTAAATGAGGTGGTTGCTTAAAAAGGCAGATTTATGGATCAGCCTAACCTACTGAATCAAAATGTTCAGGACTTTGTGTAATTTATAGTTGAAAACTTAAAAAAGAGGCTTGATACAGAGATGTCATTAAAAAGGAGAGTTAGATTACTAGAAGATGCATTTTGTGTATTGAACGTGAAAAAATACAGAATAATGGGTATAAACAATATTTGTAAAATAGAGGGGAAACCAATTTGTAACTCTCTGTATTTTTTCTGTGTATACACATTTATGTTATATATGTATAACTCACACAAATGCATGCATATATATATATATATGTATTTTTTGACATTTGTGTGAACACAAAGATAAATGTGAAATAAATTTAATGCTGAGTACTCTGGAGGCACAATGTGGGAGATTATTAACTTTTGCTTCATAAACTATTGTATTACCAACTGTTGGAATAAACAGAGTATTACTTTTGTAAATTAAAAAAAACTATTAAAAAGTATTTCTTAATTTCTTACAAATAGACCTTTCTGTCCTTAATTTTTGGGATTTCTTTAAAGTAGGGTTGCCACATAAAATATAATATGCAATATTGGAGAAATAATAAACATTTATTCATTGTTTATCTGAAATTAAAATCCAACTTGGTGTGTTGTATTTTTACTTGCTAATTTTGGCAAACAAACCCTAATAGCAAATCTCCTAATGTAGGATTCATGTAATAAATGCTTTTTCCACAAACCTCTATTTGAAGGATGGTGGTCCCAGCTGGCAGATTCTCTTCAACAAGGACAGTGTATGTTGAATTAGTGAACACAGGACTGTTATCATCAATGTCCAAAACCTTGATGGCCAGGGTTAGAGCTGAATGACGAGGGTGCACTGCTCCATCTGTTGCCACAACAACAAGTTCATAGTAGTCCCTGACTTCTCGGTTAAGTTTCACTGCTGTGTAAATGCTCCCATTGGATGTGATACGAAAAAGATTATTAAAGTTACCCAAACTGTAGTGCACTTGACCATTTATTCCAGCATCAGGGTCTGTTGCCTATTAAATAGAACAAAAAACAAAAAAATTCACATAAGTTTTGATGGGCTACTGTAAATGAGGGTAGTAGTTAACAAATTATGGTATTTTTCTAACCAAATATTATTTGGCTCTTTAAGGAGGAAATGACAATGACAATGACAATACAATGCAAAATTTAAAACATGAAAAATATTATAGTTTAATATTCTTCATTTAAAATTAACATAACGAAAACTGATAATGTCATTAGCAATAACAATACTATGTTATGACAGAAAACTCATAAAAATACTGAATCTTTGTGTCTTACGATTTTAATAGGTTTCAAATTCTAAAGTGAGAAAAAATTTTGTTTTTAATTCATTTAACATAATCTGCTGAGTGACAATTTAAGATTACATAGGTTTTTGCTCACTTTACATATTCATTTTATATTTATATTTGTTTAGTAATAATATTGTTATGCATTGTTTGTTTATAATAAATATTTTTATTATGTTATGCTGTTATTTATGTAATGTTTATTATAATAAACATTATTAATCATATTTATTATAAATAATTTTTATAAGTATAACCTGACTTAATCCTCATGATGCTGTTGTGAGTAAATATTATTAATCTCATTTTACAAATGAGAACACTGTGGCTTATGGAAGGTTACACAAGAAAGAAATATCTCAGTGTCCCAGTTCTTAACACAATACTTTATATATAAAAGTACTTAACAAATGCTTGTGGAATTAATGAACATTAGATGAAATGAAGCAGATTTGAAACTAAATCTGTTCCAAAAGTCAAATAGGATTAAAACTACAGTAACTGTAATGAACCTGCAAGGGACTCTTCTTCAACATTACAATACACATCTCTGCATAAGTGAGAATGTTTGATACCATAATATACCTATATTTACTGAAAATTTGAAGTCAGGTAAAATCACTTTGCATCAAAAAAATGAGAAAATATTGAGTAAATATTCATCTAATGAAATGTAGTAAGAATTAATCTTAGCTAAAACTCAATTGTGATACTAATTATGAATCTCACTATCAGCTACTGTATATTTTGTTTTGAAAAGTTCCATGTAAAGGAAACTGAAATAAATCTTAGAAACTGTAAAATATTATATAATTATGCCCCAAACTGTCAACAAGGAAAGGAAGGAAAACAAGACACTTGGCTGCCTTATGAGCCAGGGACACAAAAATCACTCGAGGTCCATAAAGCGTGGAATGCAATATGATGTATTTTAACAGCACATATGCAGTGGTATATCCAGTTTTACAGGCACCGGTAAAGCATGCAGAATGGGGATGCTGAATGTTTGTGCCTTCTTTGCAACAAGAATGTCTAAGATGTGCAAATCATGTTTACAACAGTGCTCCTGTATGTCATAATGCCAAGCATTTCAGCAGGATTTGTCTCTTTGACTCATCAAAACACAACTGCCCCTGGAAGTTTAACATCTCTGAGGGTTAATTCTGAGAAATGATAGAAGAATTGCAGAAATATCTGAAGAGAAAAAATACTGTGACAGAGTTGAATAGTTTCTGTTGATATAGTTTCTTTTACTTTTATACTTTGCCTAGAATTTGTATTACGAATTATTGACAAATCAGTCAAGCTGATCATTTTAGTGAAAACAACAAACACTGCCTTCTCCCTTTTTCACCAAATAAAGAGGGTGAAAATTACTCATCAAGTAAATAGATAAAATTGTAAGCCAAGAACAAAATATAAATATGTCTTGTTTCATAACAATAATACCCTTAAAAATTTCAGTCACTTTTTCTGTCTGTGGAATATCTTAAGATCAAAAAAATTAATCATTTATGCAATTAGAAATTTAAATGACTCTTGTTCAAGTTGTTTTTATTGACACATATAATTGAATATTTATTATGGTAGAATGGCTCAATTTGACTGACGTGGCTGTATGTCTGTGTGTTTTATACATGTCCAGCTGCTTAAATATATATCCACTAGGAAACATATCTAAACATATCTAAATTAGTTTTGTTTTTGCTCCCATAGCAAATTATCACAAATTTAGCAGGTGACACAAAACAAGTTCATTATTTTAAAGCTCTATAGGTCAAAAATTCAAGATGGTCTCACCAGGGCTATGTTTCTTTCTGGAGACTCTAAGGAGAAACAACTTCTTTGCTCATTCAAGTTGTTGACAGAATTCAGTTGCTAGAGTTTGTAGAACTGGGATCCCCACTTCCTTGATGGTTGTCATGTGAGGACCAATCCCGGTTTCTAGAGGTCCCCATATCCCTTGGTTCATGACACATTTCCACCATTTTTTTTTTTTTTTTTTTTTTGAGACCAAATCTTGCTTTGTCGCCCAGGCTGGAGTGCAGTGGTGCGATCTCGGCTCACTGCAACCTCCGCCTCTCGAGTTCAAGCAATTCTCCTGCCTCAGCCTCCTCAGTAGCTGGGATTACAGGCACCAGCCACCACGTCCAGCTAATTTTTGCATTTTTAGTAGAGACTGGGTTTCACCATGTTGGTCAGACTGGTCTCGAACCCCTGACCTCGTGATCCACCCGCCTCGGCTTCCCAAAGTGCTGGGATTACAGGCATGAGCCACTGCACCTGGCCATTTCCTCCATTTTTAAAGCCAGCAATGGTGGTCAAGACCCTGTCACATTTTTTGAATCCCTCCCTCCATCTTTTTCCATTTTATCTTTCTGACCTACTCTTCAGGCATCCTCCTTCACTTTTAAGGGCATGTAAGATTACATTACGCTCCCTTGGACAATCCAGGATAGTATCCTCATCTCAGCATCTCTAACCTTGATATATGTCTGTGCACACGTGTGCAAGTGTGTGTATACTGCCATATATAAATATATAGCAATCTATATTTTATGATGGGATTTCTTGTTTTCTTTTTTTTGTTTGTTTTTGAAACAGGTCTTGCTCTGTCACCCATGCTGGTGTGCAGTGGTGTGATCTAGGCTCACTGCAACCTTCGCCTCCCAGGCTCAAGCAATCCTCCCACCTCAGCCTCCTGCGCAGCTGGCACTACAAGCACATGTCCCCACGCCTGGCTAATTTTTTGTATTTTTATTAGTAACGGGGTTTCCTCTTGTTGCCCAGGTCAGTCTTGAACTTCTGGGCTCAAGCGATCCTCCCACTTTGGCTTCTCAAAGTGATGAGATTACAGGCATGAGCCATCTCGCCCGGCCGGATAGGAGTTTTTAGAGAAAATATCCAAGCATATATTCATTAAGCAGACTGACAGTAAATGCTAAAAGGGGCATCTTCATCAATAGAGTTTCAGAATTTTAATCAGTTTAAATTGGTATAAATTATGATATGTCAAGTACACACACATTTTGACTGAATCTATGACCACTTAATTCACTGAATTCATAGCTACCATGACAAGAAGTATATTTGATGCTTATGGAATAAAAGACTACAATATCCCCCAGAAAACTCCTCTAAAAATTTTAAGGTGACTGAGACACACATCTAATGGAAACAAAGGAAATAGAATATAAAATGCAGAGCTATTTCCTTATCTATTCCTATGTCCCCATTAAATTAAGGAGCATAAATAAGGTGATGTAAGTTAAGCAACATGAGCTAGTTAAGCAAGGCAGTTTTACTTATTTACTATTCTAGATGAACATGTAGATGTTAAACAAGATAACCAAACATAGAATCCCTTATTATCAGCAGTACTGTCAAGAACTTTGCATTGATGTTAATATTTAGTCAAGCAGCTCAGTGTATGATGCTATAATGAAAACATATATTTTCCTAGAAATCAATTAAAAGTTAATTAAATTTGTTAATAAGAAAAGACATCTCTTTTCCCCTTGTATTACATCAAAGCAATAAACAGTAATAGCTGCAACTTTATAATCATCTGTCCATGGTTAACACATTTTTGTAATATACACCTTACTATGGGGCCTGATGGTGGCTACTAATTTGTGAATGCATATTGCTGGGAAATTGGCTGATAGCCTGTAGTCAAATAAAGACCTCACTGGACAGAACTTTGAATAATAGCCAGAAACACAACTTGCAAACCTTATTCATTAACACCAAAGTTAGAGTATATGAAAGACAACCAAATAATTACTTAAGGAAAAAGTCAAGGGAATTTATTGAACAAAGATTTTTTTGTATAATTTTTGAGAACCAATTTTATAGCATGCCACTTGAAAAGGGAATGGGGAAATATATTTCTTAAACACTAAATTCATTCCCCACCCCTTTTTTTCTCATTATCTTCTTAGAATGGTCTGTTACACAATTCTTTCCATCTATAAAAGTGTTAGTCCATTACTGGGAATGCTACCCTGGGGGTTACCAGTCCTGTAGAGAAGACCTTAAAGCATGCCTGTATGGGTGGAATATATTGGGATAAAACCTCAAATTAGAGGTTGATGTTCGCACTCCTTCCATTGAGAAGTCCCTGGGTAGGTTACTTGTGTAATTTACAATGATTCATTTCCATTAGAAATATGTCAAATATCCATTCAGATTAATTATTTAGATAGAAAATTACATGACAAAAATCAGCCCCAAGGAAATAACTTGAGGACAAAACCAAAATGTTATAGCTATTATAAAGGTGTGAACTACCGTGTAGCACCTAACTGGCCCAGTGTGAAGCTGAGAGAGTGCTTTGCTCTACCTTTTGCTTGTCCTTTACAGCGATTTAAGAGGTCGTGTACATCTTTCTCACTTTGAAGTGGGAACCGTAAAAGCTGTTGATGAGGGAGGTTGGGCAGTGCATCCTTCATGACATTATTAGTGAAAATACATTTTTAAAATTATTATCTATTAACTTAAAAAAGATGTACAATAGTTGTCTTTTTTTTTTTAAGAAGCTGAGCTATTTCAAGGGCTGTGATTATTAGCGTAAAAGGAGACAAGCAATTTAAAGACTCATAATGCAGGTAAATTTTTTCGCTCTCCACACAAATGCCTCATAATCATTATTGAACAATGGCAAGTAGACTTACTGGCCAGAAGATAACTTGCATAACTTGAGTTAAAATCACTAAAAACATAACCAGAATGAATAGCTTTTCATTCTAGTCCCTAGAAATCTAGAAAACACATATTTAACACAAATAATTTCTCAAGGGATCAACTATTATTCTAAGATACACAATAAACTACATTTTATCCTAGGATTCAAGGCTCTACCTGGTCTTGTTCTAACCTATCTTTGTGCATTTATATCCCTCAACTAACTCTCTGAAAAAAACTCTATGTTTTAGTCAAAGGAGTATATTTATGGTGTCAATCACCACCAAGAAACTCTCAAGTGTCAGTGGTTTGTTACTACTGATGTTCCTTTCTCACCTATACAGCACTCATTGTGAATTCCAAATCCAGCTTTACTCTGTCTTGTCTTTAGTCAGAAGAGAGGCTAAAGGAGCAGGCTTTATTGGAAAACGAAGCTCATGTGGTGCAGGAAGAAAAAAAGACATGAGATAGCCAAGCTGCAGCTTTTAATGCTTCTGCTTGGAGGTCAACATATCACCTATATTCCTGCTTCACTGTTCAAGGCAAATCACATGACAAGGCCGATGTCAAGGTGTGCAGAAATAGCATTCCCTCACATAGTGGAACAGTGATAAATCAGAAACACTTTTACAGTGTACTACCCTGGTTTTCCTTGAAATGACCATGCTTTCCCTCACCTTCCCTGATAGAGGTTTTTTGTTTGTTTTTATTTTCCCCCAATCCAACTTAAATGTTCAAAACCTAGCTTCGGTTCTACTTCATCTGGGAAACCTCTTCTTTCCATGCAGCCTTCTGGTCCCTCCTGCACATAGCAAAACTTACTTTTTATTGCTATTTAAGTATGCTATGCAATTAAATAATTGGCCTAAAAATCTGTGGTGTATCCATGTATTATGGAATAGGAGACACTGTTAAGAGAAAAGAACCTATAAATTGTTTTGTGGAGTGTACAATGTATGAGAAGTGGAAAGTTGAAGCACGGATGGAAATATGGTAGAGAAGTAAAAAAAAAAAAAAGATAGCAAGCAAATAAAAATAAACAATATTCCTATAGTTGAGTGTTATTTAATGCAAATGAACTGAAGGCATCACATTAAGTAAGACAGTTTAAGCTGCTCCAACATAGCTTGCAGACCTCTTACTAAGTAAGCATTAGGAAGAAACTTTGCACTAAAAATCTTTATTCAGTTCTCATGTTAATGGTAAACACTTGAAGATTATGACATCAATGCTTCAGGAAAAGAGTTGTTGTCATGTTCATGTTCATACAGCAAACAAACAAAGTAATGTTGTTTCATGTTCATTAAATGTATTTACATAGTAAGGCTGTCTTTTCCCTTTTTCAAATATTCCTTACAGTGCTGAAAACGAAGAGGAAAACCTGGGAGGACTCATTCCATATTTCCCCACCATTGCTTAGTATTTGATAATTATGCACTATAGGTTGAGTGTGTATATACCTCTTTATGTGATGGTAAAAAAAAATCATATATTAAATTATATATAGTTTTCCAACCTCTTCTTCTATTTCTCCAACTTCTTCAGTCTCATATTTTTCTCTGTGGGCGAACATATTCTAAGCAATAAATCTAAGTGCATTTTGCCATACTAACCATGCTATTTCATGTCTGCTTTATCCAGTCATAAAATCTTCCCCTTATTTCCAAAACTGATTATTCTTCAGCCCTAGTATCACCTCTCAGAAGCATCTGAGTAAGCTAAATGCCTCATCTTCATGCTCCTGAAGCTCATTGTATGTTTCTTTACCACATGCCCTATTGCTTTTTTTCTGTAATTTTTTTAATAGCCCACATGAAATTAAGAATTCATAAGGCCAGGATGGCTTATTTATATCATACAATGCCTGTTTTGTTTTTCTTTTCGCATTGACATAGGTTAGATATGCAATAATTTCTGCCAAAATTTCTTCTGAAGCTATTTCCGTTTTTCAATTACATATCATTCCCACCCCAACCACCCAAACACATGAAGAAATAAAAATTGCCAATTAGTATTTATGATTTTGTCTTAAAAGAAGGTACGTTTTCTGTTTATTAGATGAAATGTAAGAAAATAGGACACATTTTGTTCTTTAAATAAAAACTAAGTGATCATATAATTACTTATTAAACTTTGTCCTTCTGTACATCTTATTGCTTTCTGGTTTTCAATTTTGTCACTGTATTAGTCAGTTTTCACAACGCTATAAATAACTTCCAAGAAACTGGGGGATTTATAAATGAAAGAGGTTTAATTGACTCACAGTTTCACATGGCTGGGGAGTCTCAGGAAACTTACAATCATGGTGGATGATGAAGGGGAAGCAGGCACCTTCTTCACATGGTGACAGAAAAGAGTGAAGAAAGAACTGCCAATCACTTATAAAACCATCAGATCAAGTAAGAACTCACTCACTGTCATAAGAAAAGCATGGGGGAAGCCTCCCCCATGATCCAATCACCCCTCTCCTTGGACAAGTGGGGATTATCGATCCCTCCCTCAACACATGGGGATTACAAATCGAGATGAGATTTGGGTTGGAACACACAGCCAAACCGTATCAGTCACCTAGAATTCTTTAAGGAAATCTATTTCTAGGTCAGTTTTAAAGTAAGTACAATATATATACCTATTTTTGTATAATTAAATATATTAGTTTAACTTTTAACAGTCTACTCTAGCATTGCTTAACCTTTTTCATTATCAACTCCTGTCAAAAGAGGATTTTTAGATTTTTTTCTTTCTAACAGAACCCTTATAAATTTGTACTTCCACAGATATATTTAGGTATGTATATTATCCATGCTTTTATACATAAGAAAAGTAAGGTTTTTTTGTCTCCCAAAACCTGATTTTATACATTGGAAATGATCTACCACCGTTGAGAATGCATGCTCTAGCCAAAAAAGAGTCCCCTGTAACTTCCTTATACACCATAAACATTTCCACATAAGCATTGTTCTTTCAGCACTCATTACAGTGGCATGACTTTCTAAAATGTCTGTCCACATTACTATATGGGGCAACTCAGGGTATCTCTGAGCTTGTACTCAATACTCATCACTTCTTAAGTAATGAAATAAGGGAAAAATACCATCTCCATGAATTGCATTTTATGTGATAATCTGCTTAGCCCAGGCCTTCCTATTTTTTTGATTGTGCTTACATTTTCTGCCAAGTTATAACACAAAGTATTGTGGTTTGTTTTCTTAAATAGCTATTTTAAATAGTCTTCTCTATGCTTATTGAATATGTGACATTTTGCTTATCAGGTGTTTTTATAGGTCCTATATACTAATCCAAGTTTTAATTTTCTTTTTCTAGTATTCTGTTGGCTTCAATACAAACATGCCCATGCATTTCTCTGAAGAGTCAAGAGTAATCTATACCTTAAGCATTGTCCTTCTGCCTGTCACAGGGCTTTTCGTTATATTACATTGTCTCACAAATCATTTTCTTGTATCATTTCTAGAAAAAAATTCTTAACTGGAAACTGAAAAGAACGTGACAGCCAGATTGGATTCTCTGTGAAATTCTATACAATTAAATTTTCTGGATAACATTCAAGTAAAGGATTAACAGAATTGTAAGTAAAACAAGAGCAATAAAAATGCCTCTGGATAGTATAATAACTATTTAATGAGAGAAAAATATCTCTTAATTTCCCAATACTATCAATCATTTCATTTGCTGAATATAAGCTCACATTTTTCCCAAACAATAACCATAAAATTAAAGGGGTTTTTCTCTATTTTACACACATTGTCACAATTTTACCTACCTCGATAACATCACAGGGATAGAGCCAGATATAGTTTCCAGTTTTATTTTATCATCACTCATGCCTTGAGCTAGTTTAGTAATTTTCAGCTGTTTCATTACCTTAATCTGGGATGTCTCCGAATAGATTGATTTTAAAATGTATGTTATGTATTCATTTTGCTGACAACAATTCACTGAAGTAACTGAGGATCATGTTTTCTACTGTCTTGTCCAACACAGTAATTTAAATTAGGAAAACAGAATTAATTGGAAGAAACAATTTATCTTTCTCTATTTACTCCCTGGGACTGCATTCATTTGTAGAGAAAAAGAGCTAAGATGTACACAATGTGAAACTGCCTTTTGAATTAGAAGTTACGAACTCAGATTCTGCTGTGTTCTTCCTTTTCCAGCTGCCTTCCTTCAGATATACTTTCCTAGTACCTTCCTGTGTGCTACTATGTAAATAGTAGGTAACTATTTTAGAATCATTCCTCAGCAGCAGGCTTTATGCAAAGTGCTGTCAGTTTGTTTCCTTTAATTGTGGTGTAAACAGTACTGCTGTTTACCTTAATATTAATGATATACACACATTTTTAGAAGTTACAGATATATAAAAGGCTCAGTACTTTATTGACATCCTTTTTCTGGTAAACAGAAAATAAGCCAGATTGGAGATTAAAAGGTGTAGGAAACTTCATTTGGATGCCATTCCTTTGTTAATTGTTAGCATGTAGGCAATAAGAGGAATATTTTAATATCAATTGGCCAAGCAGAAATTTTCCTGAGAATAATAGAATGTTTTCAATGACATGTTATTTATGGGGTGTAACTGTTCCACAGGAGCAGTCTAGTCAGTAGAATTAAATGATACTGTATACTAGAACTGGAATCTGAAATAAAATAGAAGTGGTAAGTTTATAGGCACACTCTGTTTCATTGCACTTGGCTTTATTGTGCTTCACGGATGTTGCATTTTTTACAAATTAAAGGCTTCTGACAAAGATGCCTTAAGCAAATATATTGGCACCATTTTTCCAATAGCGTGTGCTCATTTCATGTCTCTGAGGCACATTTTGGTAATTCTCAGAATATTACAAACTTTTAAATTACTATTGGATCTGTTATGGTGATCTATGATCAGTGATCTTTGAAGTTACTATTGTGATTGTGTTGGTGTGCCACAGAACACACCATATAAGAGCAAATTTAATTAATAAAGGTTCTATGTATACATTTTTTTGACACATGGTACAAGATGAGATGGTGTATGTGTTCTGATTTCTCCACCCACTGACCATTCTCCCATCTTTATCACTTTCCTTGAGCCTTCCTATTCTCTGAGACACAGTGAAATTAAAATTAGGCCAATTAATAACCCTAATATGTATGGGCTCTAAGTGTTTAAGTCAAAGAGTTGTGTGTCTCTCATTTGAAATTAAAAGCTAGAAATGATTAAGCTTAGTGAGAAAGGTAGGTCAAAAGCTGAGAAAGCTTAAAAACTTGGCCTCTTGTGCCAGTTAGCCACATTGTGAACGCAATGGAAAAGTTATTTCATAAATTAAAAGTGCTACTCCAGTGCACACACAAACGATAGGAAAGTGAAACAACCTGATGTGAAGCTGATGTGAAGAAAGTTTGAGTGGTCTGGATAGAACATCAAACTAGCCACGACATTGCCATAAACCAAAGCCTAATCTGGAGCGAGGCCCTAACTCTCTTCCATTCTCTGGAGCTTGAGAGAGGGGAGGAAGCTGCAGAAGAAAAGTCTGAAGCTAGTAGAGATGGGTTCATGAAATTTAAGGGAAAAATAAAAAGCCATCTCCATAACATAAAAGTGCAAGGTGAAGCAGCAAGTGCAGATGCAGAAGGTATTGCAGCTAGTTATCCAGAAAATCTAGCCAAGATATTTGATGAGGGTGGCTACACTAAAAAAAAGATTTCCAAGGTAGATAAAACAGTCTTCTATTAGAATATACCATCTAGAACTTCCATAACTGAAAAAGAGAGATCAATGCCTAGATTCAAGGTTTCAAAGGATGGGCTGACTTTCTTGTTAGGTGCTAAGAGCTGGTGACTTTAAGTGGAAGCCAATGTTTATCGACCATTCTGAAAATCCTAGTGCACTTAAGAATTCTGTTAAATTTACTCTGTCTGTGATCAAGAAATGGAATAACAATGCCTCAATAACAGCATATGTTTACGGAAGCATAAACTATGTTTACAGCATAGTTTAGCGAGTAGTTTAAGCCCATGGTTGAGACCTACTGCTCAGGAAAAAAAAAAAAAAAAGACTTCTTTCTAAACATTATTGCTCATTGAGAATGCACCTGGTCACTCAAGAGTTCTGATGGAGATGTAAAAGGACATCAGTGTTGTTTTCTTGCCTGTTAACACAACTTCCATTCTGCAGCTCATGGATAAAGGAGTAAATTTGAGGTTTTCATCTTATTATATAAGAAATAAATTTCATAAGATTATAGCTGTCATTGATAGTTATTCCTCTGATGGATCTGGGAAAAGTGAACTAAAAATCTTATGAAAATGATTCACCATTCTAGAAACCAGTAGCAACATTATTGATTCATGGAAGGAGGTAAAAATATCAACATTAATAGAAGCTTGGAAGAAGTTGATTTCTTCCTTTATGAATGACTCTGAGAGGTTCAAGAGAGGTTTAAGACTTCAGTGGATGAAGGAATTGCAGATGTGGTAGACATGGTGAGAACTAGAATTAGAGGCGGAGCCTGAACATGTGAGTGAATTGCTATAATCTTATGATAAACTTGAACAGTTGAGGAGTTGCTTTTTATGGAAGAGCAAAGAAAGTGGTTTCTTGATATGACACCTACTCCTAATGAAGATGCTGTGAACATTGTTGAAATAACAACAGATAATTTAGAATATTTTATATACTTCGCAGCAAGGATTAAGAAGATTGACTCCAATTTTGAAAAAAAAAAACTTCTTTAGCTACAATGCTATCAAACAGCATCACTAGCTACAGATAAAAATTTAATGAAAGCAAGAAGCATTCAATGTAGCACAATTCATTGTTGTCTTATTTTAAGAAACTGACACAGCCATCCCAGCTTCAGCAACCACCCTCCTAACCAGTGAGCAGCCACCGACAGTGAGGCAAGACCCTCTATCAGTATAAAGATTAAGACTTGCTGAAGGTTCAGATGATTGACAGTATTTTTTTAGCCATAAAACACTTTAATTAAGGTATGGACATTGTTTTTCAGACATAATGCTATTGCAGACTTAAAGGAGCATAGTATAGTGTAAAAATAATATTTATATGCACTGGGAAACCTAAAATCTTATGTGACTCGCTTTGTTGCAACATTTGCTGTATTATTGTGGTCTGGAAGAGAACTCTCAATATGTCTGGAATATGCTTGTATTAAAAAAGTGTATTGCTTTGAGAAACAGAAACTCTATAATCTATCTACCAAGAATCTTTGCAGATAATAAAAAAGGAAGTTATTGACTTATTTCAAACTTAAAGTCTGAGGAGTCTAAATGGAGACTGAAGTTACGTCTAACATGACAAGTGTGAACCACTTTGATTTGGTTTGCCCAGAGGAAACATTACTCCTGCTACTTTCATAAAGACTGATTGCTTTTGACAGAAATCTATCTGTGCAGAGTTGGATGAGTATGATACTGAAAAGTCATAAAACCATTAGAAAAGACTGGGCTCAGAGGAGCTCCTCATAAAAATGTTCACATAGAAGGAATAAGACAGTGAAAAAGAGGCTGTATTTGCTATATATCCACATTTTGAATTATGACACACATAGGGAATATTTCCAGAGCTTGGTTTCAGAAATCCCAATGAACTAATTCTTCTGAGATATCATAAACTAAATAGTGGGAAAGCAAGCTAAAGAAATACTGCCTGATTTATTTATTTTGCAGACTGCACTTAGATTTTCAAAAAAGAGCCTCTCATCTTTGATTCTTGTATGACTTGAAGAAAAAGCTATACCGTATAAAGGTTTTTGCAGGTGGGTTCTCTGGCAAGCAGACAATGAGACAGAGATTAGTTGCAAGAGTTTCATTGGGGTACGCTTTGGGGGTCAACATTTTTGGAGGGCAAAGGACAAGACCAGAATTGGATTCAGGGAGAAAGTCAAACTACTATGCAGAGTCAACTACAGCCTTGGCCAACCCAAGGAAGGAGCTGGCGAATTGCAATTGCATGTCACAGTTTTTCTGAGCTGGGGTAAAATGTCCAGGACTTTACACTCAGGCATCAGTAAGGATATGGGCTACACTGAAATGGGTGTGACTATGGGCAAGGGAGTCTTCTGTAGATAAGGTCATCTCTAAAGTGGCTAGCAGCTGTGCATCCCTCTTTACTTCTTCATCCCTACATCACTCCAAAAGGCCAAGACATTAAGCTCTATCTTCAAGGGAGATCTCCTTGGTACATAGTCTTCATAACAAGCCTATATCTTGGATTGGTTTTTTTCTTAGAGTATAAACTCCTTGATTAACAGAATATAGCAAATTTTATACACGTACACATATATGTTAAATTATTACAGTATCATTCATTGTTTTCAAATGAAATAGCCAGCTACATTATTACCTCAAAGGTGAAAAAGTCTAGGGTTTGATTTTTTTTAATCCAAACTAATATTTGTCATTTTCCACCCCTGTACCCAGAGATGTAACTCATATTTTCCTGTTGAATTTGTTTCCCAAGTAGAAACAGAAGCCTTAAATACGATGAGCTTCAGGTTTTTTCTTTTAGTTCTTATCAACACCCAATAAGGCAGTTATTATTGTCCATATTTTACAGCCAAGAATATTTCAGAAAAACAAAAAATAAGTTCAGTTTCCCTTAGCTAGCAAATAAGAGTACTTGGATTTGAATTTAGAGTATGAATGTGCTATCTGTTTGTAATTTTTGTGCAGGTAGGGGATGCTGCTATAACTAGTGTAGCATTACTAATTATTCTAGCTGCATGATAGATTGGAGTCCAGAGATAGAAAGATGAGCTGGACACAATTTAGAATTCACTCTGAATTATTTTCATGATGGGGATTAAGGGCCATATCACATAAATACACACTTGAAGATTATCATTACATAGCAACTCAGACTTTACATATATTTGATTAGAAAAATAAACATCTAAGTTACAGAGAATTGTCAGCGGGTTCCCTCAATGTCTCCCTTACTCTGTGGCAGGCTAGTCTGACATGATATCTAACAGAAGGAAAAACATACTTCAGATAAGTCGTGGAAGTCATACCATGAAGTCATGAGAATTACAGTATATAGTGTGCCCAGAGCTGTGAATTTCACTAATTATTTTGAAACATGGAAATGTTCATTTCAAAATAAATCTATAAACCATCCAACATCTGTACTTCTCTTTATCACTCTCCCGCTGCTAAAATTGAGGATAACTCCACTCCCTCCTAGGTTCTCAAGGGAACATATGCCACTTGAGCTTTTGGGACTCTGTTGCCTCTCTTTCTGGCATTTCTACATCCCTCTTTACTGCATCTATTGCCATCAGTTTTCAAACCTGATGAAGAATTTATCATTACAAAATAAAGAGAAATGAGAAAGAAAATATAATTGCTTCCTACTATGTCTGTTTTCCTACAATCTCTTCACATCCCAATATTCTATGTGAGGGCGGTGGGTGGGGGAAGAAAAGGACAACATATATATCCATTGCACTCATTCATTAATGAGTTATTTTGTTAATTAGTCATACAAATCATGCACTATACAAAACATACACTATGTTTCCTAATACTGTTTACTTAATTACTCTTAAAAAGTCATAATTAGTTCTTTAAAATGTAAAACTAAAATATGACAAATGATGCCATCTTTGCTATTGAGATGGTTTGGCTGTGTTCTCACCCAAATCTCATCTTGAATGTAGCTCCCCTAATTCCCATGTGTTGTGGGTGGGACCTGGTGGGAGATAATTGAATCATGGGGGCAGTTTCCCCCATACTGATCTCTTGGTAGTGAATAAGTCTCATGAGGTCTGAGGGTTTTATAAGAGGTTTCCCCTTTGCTTGGCTCTCATTCTCTCTTGCTTGCTGCCATGTAAGACATGCCTTTCACTTTCTGTCATGATTGTGAGGCCTCCCCAGCCATGTGGAACTGTAAGTTCAATAACCCTATTTTTTCTTTATAAATTACCCTGTCTCAGGTATGTCTTTATCAGCAGCATGAAAACAGACTAATACATCTATATTCAGTTACTAAATGTGTTCTGTGAATGAAGCTGGATGTTGAATGCAGATGCTAATGTAGTGCCACATGCCAGTTAGACACAACTACGTATATGTGGAGATATATATATAATAATGGGTACTTGTTTAGAAATATTTTACAAATGCGTGGCCTGTCAGTGTGCACCATACGTTTCAGAGACATGATGAAAAAACATTACCACTAGAGCGTCACACTACAAATGTGATTTTTTGAATTCTCTATAAAAATGTCAATTTCCCACACTTAGCATATATGTGTGTCTAAATGTAATGGCAAGCTTCATAAATGATGAGCATGCCACTACATGAAGATTTGGATGCAATTATTTGCTCTAAAACTTCATCAATAGTATGTGGTTGCAGGTAACTTTTAAAGAGGCCTTTCTGGATCTCACACGAATTGAAATAGGAAAAAAAATCTATTTAAAGAAGTCTTGAAGTAGAGGTATATGCTTAATATTAAACATTGTTTGAAACTGGAAAGTCTGTGCTTAACATATTAAATTAAGAAAGAAGAAAGCAAGAAAGTTGGATGTTGAATGCAGATGCCAATGTAGTGCCACATACCAGTTAGATAGCATGTGGCACTGTCTAAAAAAAGCAGGAAGGAAAGCAAGAAAGCAGGCAGGATGGAATGAAGGAATGAAAGAAGAGAGAGAGAGAGGGAGAGAGAGAAAGAAAATAAAAGAAGGATGGAAGGAAGGAAGGAAGGAAGGAAGGAAGGGCAAGCAAGTAAGCCTGGGCTTGATTATAAATAAGGTAGAATAAGCACTGAAAGGATAAAGACACAGGGAATTCCTTTTGCTTTTCAAGAAAACATGCAATTAAAAAACAAACAAACAAAACATTTTATCAATGGAGTACTTTTCTAAAACGTGGTTGTGTAGACATAAAACAGTTTGTTGGCTTGTTTTTCATTAAACAATACAAAATAAAGATAAATATAAATATATATAACTATTTTTATGCTGAGTTAAACTTAATTAATTCACTTTTCTGTTATCCTATAACACTTTCTACATGCCAGTCTCAACATTTTCCCATTGCATTGTACGTAATTATTTGCATTTATACCTCCACTATCTAGTGTAAGTTCTAATGGGCAGAAAATGTGCCTTGTTCACATTAATGCTTTAGTACAGCACTGAATTTGCCTCTCAGTAAATGTTAACTAAATTTAAAAAATAGTATTATTTTTCCCAAATACATCAATTCGTAACATTACAAAATAATTATGCTATAAGTTTGATTTGACTCAACCATACATGCTTTCATCCATCAATTCATTCATTTATTCACCTACATTTATTGTTGACTTTAAGCTGAAAAACATTTTCAGGGCTGGGGCTCTAACTAAGGACAAGAGTAATGTGTTCTTTGATCTTATGTCACTTCAACCAAGGTGAAAAAGTAGATATTAAAAAATAATTGCCTTTTAAAAATTATTACAGTGATAACCTTAAGTAATGAAGTAAATATGCATTGCACAATAAGAGCATACAGCAGGACTTTTAACCCGGCCGCCTGAAAATTACATTCTAATGGGAAAGACAAATGTCAACAAAAAAATTAAGTTATGAAAATAAACAACTTCATATTTTAATGGACATTATGAAAAAGTAAAGTGAAGTATGAGAGCACATAAATATAGGTACTTAAATCCAATATTGTGGGTTCAAAAGGGAAATGACATTCAACTGCATCCATAACTCTTAAACTTTGCTTTCACACTGTCAGGAAGTTTGGAATCCCAATGGTGACTTTCACATTACTTGTATTAAGTAAAAGTCATGACAAAATGATTACATTTTTGCCCATTAGTTTACAATATTTGTAAATACAGGAAATGACAATAGATACAGTATCTCTTGATGTTAGTAAAATTCTTGAGATTATTTGATATTAGTAACATTCTTGAGATTATTTTTAGTAATTAACATAGAAAAAAATGTTTTCTATATGATGGCATAATGACTTAGATTCAGGGATGACTGAAGAATTATTCTCAAGTTGAATGTCAAACTGGGGAGGCTCTGATGGCACGAAGCAGCTTTCCATAACAATTTGCCATGGGTGCAATATTGCCAGACATTTTTGTAACATCTTGGGTGATGGTAAATTCTCCCTAAGTCTTAGGGAATCCTATTAATTAGGACTACTCTCTCCACTTCATAGCTGAGGAAACTGAGTTTCATATGGATTAGATCATTTGCCCAAGTCAGTAGTTACTAAGTGATGCAGCTAGAATTTGAATGCAGACAACCTAAATAGGTATATGCTATATTTCTAGGCAGTCAAAAGTGCTGTAAAGAAAATTTAATGCTGGTAAAGGGAAAGGGGGTATACTTGTTTCTGGAGGACATGGAGAGTGCTATTGAAATCGGGTACTCAGTGAAGTCATCCTTGCAAAAGATGTCTTTTTGAATGAAAGAGTGAATCACACAGAGAGTTAGAGAAAGAGTGCTCCAGGCAGAGGTAACAACAAGTACAAAATCCATTTGAAGGTTTGGTAAGTGTGGCTGTGTTCAAGAACAGCAAAAAGCCCAGTGTGGCTGGAGTGGAGTGATGCAAATGATGTTGGACAGAGCAGGAGGAGCCAATTCATGTGGAGATATGAAGGCTACAAAAAAGGAGTTTGGATTCTGTTCTGACAAAATGAGCATCGACTGAAAGGTCTGAGTGGCATAATGGTGTCATCTAATTTGCATTTTTAAAATATCACTCTTGCTGTAGTGCAGAAATTGACTGTAAGAGGAGTGGCACAGGTCAAAAAGTAAGAAACTATTTACATAATCTAGGGGAAAAATGATTGTGGTTTAGAATAGGTGAGGAGTACTTGCCTTTGGAATATGTTTCAGATGGATTTACTGATAATGCAAGAATTAGAAGTGGTCCTAGGAAGCAGATACTTAAGATGAGATTTTGGAATTTGCTAATTTGCTGGCCAAATGGCATGCCTACTGTACAGGAGTTCAGAGTAAGTCATGATTCATTTGAAACCTTCACCTGAGATGAACTGATATGGCATATGGGGAAATGGGGAGCCTGGTTTAATGCCATATCTGTGTAATTTCAGATTTATAGGTGAACATTAATTCATAAAACTTACAGAGTTGATTGGTTGCTAAATATAATAAAGGTGTTGAAAAAAAATAAACGAAGCTCAGAACCAGCAATATCAATTCAGAGGTAAAGAGTAAAAATCAACGACCTCTATTAGCACATTTAAAGAAGCTTCATATCCACAGACAATGACAGACTGTACTCAAAATCATGCTCAAGGCGTAATTACAATCTGTTCTCTCTCTCTCTTTTTTTTTTTTTTTTTTTTTTTTTTGAGACAGGGTCTCACTCCCATTTCCCAGGCTGGAGTGCAGTGGCACAACCACAGCTAACTGCAGCCTTGACTTTCCTAGCTCAGGTGATCCTCTCACCTCCTGAGTAGCTAGGACTACATAGCACCAACACGCCTGGCTAATTTTTGTATTTTTTTGTACAGACAGAGATTTGCCATGTTGCTCAGGCTGTTCTCAAACTCTTGGGCTCAAGCAATCCACCTGCCTCAGCCTCCCAAAGTGGTGGGATTACAGGTGAGCCTCTACCCCTGGTCTCAAGACATAATTACAAAGAAAGATGCAATCAACTCCCTGACAAGTCTTCCACACCAGTATTGGTAGGAAAGGAGAGCTGGTCTGGGCACATGTGGTTACAAACACTTCAAAAAAACATACTGATTCTCTGGAACTTCAAGACTGAAAACTTACTTTCTTTTCATTTTTAGATGAGAACAGTATCCCTCGCCAGGAGATTAGATAATGACTTCATCTGAATTAGATACCTTACCATCTTGTAAGCAAGATGATAGATGTCCTCTGTACCTACGTCCCTGCATTGCTTTTGCACCAATAACTAAAGTCAAGTTGTAGCATGTTCTAACTGTCCCTGCTATGAGTAGAAAAGGATTATTCACCAAAAAGAACAGCAGGATATGCCTTAAAGGTATTGGCAGCACCAGGAGGACATGACTGAGGACAGATCTTGATTATGCTGGAAGAGGTTGAAGGGAGAAAAATACATCTTACCAAGAGTTTAGTGGTATGGAGATACTTTGTCATAATTGTGGCCAGGACACCTGGAGTTGATTCTAAGGTACTGCTGGATTATTCCCCAAAGCTTGTGAAAAACAGTGGCCTATAATAAACAAGGTGTACGTAGTGAAAGTGCCTGGACAGGGATATGAAGTTAAAGGTACAAAGAAGTGGGCATTTTAGCATGGATTTCTTATGTGTGAGCAGAGAAACCATCTACTAGTTCTGTCCCTCAGGAAGGCCTAGGTAACACTCCCAATTCTGAAGCAATATAGAAAGGTGCAACAAGAGGTGCTCTGGTATCATCGAGAAGTTCAGTGATGGCTCTCCTCACCAGGCCAGAGTAGAGGGTAGTGAATGTTGCTATGAAACTTGTGTTCCTTAGTGTCAATGTGAGTGGAAGAATTCTGGATTCAGAATCCAGGTGGAAATACTCAAATATCAGAGGTAGATGGATGAAATGTATCATAGCAATCAGCATAAAACAATGTCAAATAAGCTGCTATGAAGTGCAAAGATCTATGAGGATGGCTAACCAACCATGGTGTTCCAAAGCAAATATAGAAAGGCAGCCAATAAGGCTATTGCTGGCTTTATATAATCTAAAAACATCAAAATCAGGTAAACCAAAGCCTCATCTTGTGTTCTTTCCTCTGATTAATACATATTTGAAGTATGAGTTGCTTTTGTATTGCTGCAGTGATTTGGCCAATATTAATAGCTGAGGACACTGACTATTCTGACTTCGTCCAGAAAATTGCACATAACATTAATTCCAACCAAGAAGTTCATCTCATGGCAAAGTTAGGTGCGATCATATGCATAGGACCACTGGATCTGTTGGCACTAATATACAGTATCACCCAGCATTGCTGACCTAGTAGAATACCGGAAAAGCCTCTTAAAGATACAGCTAAGGATGAATTTGGGAATGAAGTTTTTCAGGGCCACAGAAGGAATGACCATTGTATGGTAGATTTTTCTTGATAAGAAGACTAGATGGAAATGACAAATCAAGGGTTCAGGGTGGGAATGGCCTCTCTCATCATCATCTTTACTAACCCATTTGGGAAAGGCATACTTTTGTCCTTGAAAATCCAGGCTCTGCTGCACTGGAGATCCTGGTTTTCTGAAGACCGGGGTGGTGTTTTCACTGAGATGACATAGTAAGGGTCCTATTAAACTAATATTTATGGTTAATCAGTAGAAATTATTGGCTCTTTATGCCAACAAATCACAAAGTACAGAAAGAAGTCACTACACCTATGAAAATAGCTAAAACTTGACGAAAAAGATGAGAGAGCTTGCTCTACTAGGTATCAAGACTATAGATAAAATCACTATAATTGAGACAGTGTGCTATTGCTGCAAGACTAGACTAATAAAACAATACAATAGAGAGCCCAGAAACAAACCCTCATACACATGTATATCGGATTTATGATAATATGCATTGTGAGTCAGTGGGAAATATATATATTTAAATAGAAGAAAACAAATTATACTCCTGCCTCACTCCACACACAAATATTTTGGATAATAAACCTATTACAAATAACAAAACAATAAATCTTTAAAAAGCAGGTCCTTCATGACCTGAGGAAGTAGGCTATGTTTTAAGCAAGGCCAAAAGAATAGTAACACTTACAAAATGATGGATAAATTTGATAATCTTAAAATTTAAATGTATGTATCAAAAGATACCTTGCAGGAAGTGAAATGGAAGCTCCAGAATGGGAGAAATATTTGAAACACATATAACAAAAGAGGGGGTCATTTCTATAATAATCAAAGAACTCCCACAGATAAAAAAGAACATTCAAGAAGAAAACACATGGGCACTCCAATAGATAAGTAGATAAGAAACTCAAATAGGCATTTTGGAAAAGACGAAATTCAAAATAGTAAGTAAATATATGAAAAGATTCTCAGTGTCATTAGCAAAATGCTAATCACGATTATAATGCGATATCACTAAAACCATAACAGGGTCGCTCAAATTAGAAAGACTGACATACCAAGCACACAGATAGGAACCATGACCAACTCTCACATACAATTCTTGGCATAATGACTATGGAAAACAATTTTGCGTTTCCAACAAAATTGAATAGACACATGTTCATAACATAGAGAAACTCAGGCACATGAGTGCCAGGAGAAGTGATATAAACATATTCACAGTAGCACTGAAGATACCATCCTCAAACTGGAGAGCTCTCAAATACTCATCAATATGAGACTGTGAAAATAAATTGTGGCATAGCCACAAACAGCAAATAAATGAATGAACAGGTAGAAACATGGCTGAATAGTAAAAAGTTAAATGTGAATGAAAGAAGACAGATACTAATGCACACACACTGTACAATTCTGTTTATAGATTTTGAAAAAAGACAAAACTAAACTATAATGTTTACAAATCTTACTTAGATGGTAAACCTGCAACAAAAATACCCAGGAAATTAACATAGCAGTTAACACTAGGTAGAGGAAAGCAATTGTGCCTGAGAAAGAGCAAGAAGAAGCATTTTCTGGTGATGCACTCTATACCTGATTTGGACTTACATTTATGTTTACTTTATAATAATATACTAAATTGTACATTTATCTTTAAATCACTTTCTGCATATTACGTTTTTTTCCTTAAAGTTTAAAGGACAAGAGTTGGTCTTAATAAAAATCTCCGGATATAGGTGGAATTCTTTCTGTAAAACCAAGTTGGTTGCCAAGCTGATTCCTCAGGTAGGCAGTAAAGTCCATGTAAGTAATTGTAGTGAGTTATAATATTTGTAGAGAAGGAAAACTGAACTGAACTGAAGTGAATAGGTCATGAATTTTCATCAGTCTATAAAACAGAAGTGCAATTTGTATAAAGTTGGATCTCATAAATAAGTAACGTAGCATTAAAATATACAGCTAGATAGATGTAGCAGGGGTTTGTGAGGCAAAATTACTTGGTATTTCTTCTTGGATATATATTAAATAATTTAAATGGAGTATATAATTTAAATGGGGAAATGGAAAACACCATTTCAAATACATGACCAAACAGGCTGGTAGCATGTGTGTTATCCTTTTCTTCCATGTAGTTTTTAAACCTAGGAAATGCCTTCATTATCTTTGCCTGTCCCATGCGTGGGTAAAGACATGTGCTATTTTTTCCAGTACCAACTATAAATTTCAATTGTTCTTTGCATTCACACCGCTGTGTGTGTTGAGGGGGTGGGGGTGATAATCATTTTGTTCTTTATTTCAACTTTTATTTAGATTCATGCATGGATGGCACATGTGCAGGTTTCATAGAAGGGCATATCACATGATGCTGACATCTGGGGTACTAATAATTCTATCACCCATGTTGTGAGCATAGTACCCAATAGGTTGTTTTTTTCAGTTTTCAACCCTTGTGCCCCTCCCCCAGTCCCTTCTCTAGTAGTCCCTAGTGTTTATCGTTCCCAACTTTATGTCCATGTGTAGCCAATGTTTCAGTCCCACTTACGCCTGAGAATATGTGGTATTCGGTTTTCTGTCCCTGAATTAATGTACTTAAAATAATGGTCTCCAGCTGTATTCATGTTGCTGCAAATGACATTTCATTTTTTATGACTCTGTAGTACTCCATGCTATATATGTACCATATTTTCTTTATCAAATCCACCACTGTTGGGCATCGAGGTTAATTCCATAAATTTGCTATTGTGGATAGTGCTGTCATGAAAATACAAGTTCATGGGTCTTTTTGGTAGAATGATGTATTTTCCTTTGGGTATATATCCAGCTATAAGAATGTTGGTTCAAGTGGTAGTTCTGTTTTTAGTTCAGCCACTGCAGAAAGCAGTTTGGAGATGTCCACATTTACATTTCCACCAACAGTGAATACACATTCCCTTTTTTCCACACCTTTGCAAACATCTGTTATCTTTTGACTTTTTAACAATAGTCATTTTGACTGGTGTGAGATGGTATCTCATTGTGGTTTTGATATGCATTTCTTGATGATTTATGATGTGGATCATTTTTTCATTTGTTTGTTGGCTGCTTGTATGTCTTCTTTTGAGAAGTGTCTGTTCACATCTTTTGCCAAATTTTTAATGGGCTTATTTCTTTTTTGTTTGTTGAATTAAGTTCTTTATAGAAGCAGGATATTAGACATCTAAAAGCTGCATAGTTAGCAAATATTTTCTCCCATTCTGTAGGTTGTTTACTCTGTTGATAGTTTGTTTTGCTTTGCAGAACATCCTTAGTTTAATTAAATCCCACTTATCAATTTTTGTTTTTGTGGCAATTGTTTCCAAGACTTAGTCATAACTTCTTTGCCAAGGCTGATGTCCAGAATGATATTTCCTAGGTTTTCTTCCAGGACTTTCATAGTTTTGCATCTTACATAAGTGATTAGTGCATCCTGAGATACTTTTTATATATACTGAAAGGGAAGAGTGCAGTTTTATTCTTTTGCATATGGATAGCCAGTTATCCCAACATTTATTGATTCTGATTGCTTATCTTTGTTTACTTTATAGATAACCCAATGATTTAATTCTGGGGTCTCCATTCTGTTCCATTAATCTATATGTCTGTCTATGTGTAGCCTATACTACTGTAGGCTTGTAGTATAGTTTGAAGTAGGATAATGTGATGCCTTTGGCTTTGTTCTTTCTCCTTAAGATTGCTTTGGCTATTCAGGTTCTTTTTTGTTTCCATATAAATTTCAGAATAGTTTTTTTTTTCTAATTCAGTTAAATGGTCCTGATAGTTTGACAGGAGTAGTATTGAATCTACAGATTGCTGTGGGCAGTATGGTCATTTTAACGACATTAACTCTTCCAATCTATGCTCATGGAATGCTTTTCCATTTATTTATGCCATCTATGATTTCTTTCAGCAGTGTTTTGTAGGTCTCCTTGTAGCGATCTTCCACTTCCAAATTTAGATGCATTCCTAGGTATTTTATTTTCACTTGTGACTATTGTAAATGTAATTGCATACTTGATTTGGCTCTCAGCTTGACTGTTATTTGTGCATAGAAATGCCACTGATTTTTTTTACCTTGATTTTTGTATCCTAAAACTTTACTGAAGTTACAGTTTCAGTAGCTTTTTAATGGAGTCTTTAGGGTTTTCTAGGTATAGAACAATAATTTCAGTGAGGAGAGATATTTTGACTTCTTCTGTTCCTATTTGGGTGTCTTTTCTTTCTTTGCCTGATTTCTCTAACTAAGATTTCTGGTAATATGTTAAATAGGAGGGGTTAGAGTAGGGATCCTTCTCTTGTTCCAGTTCTCAAGGTGAATGCTTTCAACATTTTCATGTTCAGTATGATGTTGGCTGTGGATCTGCCATAGATGGATCTGATTATTTTGAGGTATTTTCTTTCAATGCCTAGTTTCTTGTGGGTTTTTATCAAGAGGGAATGTTGGATTTTTATCAAAAGCTTTTTCTGCATCTATTGTGATGATTTTTTTTTTTTTTTGAGATGTAGTCTCGCTCTGTTACCCAGGCTGGAGTGCAATGGCTCAACCTCGGCTCACTGCAATCTCCGCCTCCTGGGTTCAAGCAATTCTCCTGCCTCAGCCTCCCAAGTAGCTGGCACTACAAGCGCCCGCCACCACGCCCGGCTAATATTTGTATTTTTAGTAGAGATAGGGTTTCACCATATTGACCAGGCTGGTCTCAAACTCCTGACCTTGTGATCCACCCTCCTTGGCCTCTCAAAGTGCTGGGATTACAGGTGTGAGCCACCGTGCCCAGCTTTGTCATTTTGAGATACTTTTTAGTGTGCTGCAAGATTCAGTTAGGTAGTATTTTGTTGAAGATTTTTATGCCTTTAGCCCCTTTGTTTTGGCCAATTTCTCTCATTTAGAATGGGTATGTTTATCCCATGCCTGTACCCCCATTGTACCTAGGAAGTAATAACTTTTGATTCTACAGGCTATTAGGTGGAACAAACTTGCCTTGTCTCAGATAAGACTTTGGACTTGGACTTTTGGGTTAATGCTGGAATGAGTTAAGACTTTGGGGGACTGTTGGAAGGGCATAATTGTGTTTTGAAATGTGAGGACATGAGATTTGGGAGGGGCCAGGGGCAGAATGATATGGTTTAGCTGTGTCCCCACCCAAATCTCATCTTGAATTTTAGTTCCCATAATCCTCATGTATTGTGGGAGGAACCCAGTGGGAGGTAATTGAATCATGACGGCAGGTACCTCCATGCTGTTCTCCTGATACTAAGTAAGTTTTCACAAGATTGATGGTTTTCTAAGGAGCTTTTCCCCGCTTCGGTCTGAACCTCTCCTTCCTGCCCCCATGTGAAGAAGGACACATTTGTTTCCTCTTCCACCATAATTGCAAGATTCTTGAGGCCTTCCAAACTATGTGGAACTGTGAGTTAATTAAACCTCTTTCCTTTATAAATTACCCAGTCTCGAGTATGTCTTTATTAGCAGTGTGAGAACAGACTAGTATATGTAAGTATACTCTTCCACATACTGAAATTCTAAAAGTGGACAGATATCCAATATCAAAGCTTTTTCTTTATTTGTCAAGAGAACTTATTTATGTGTTTGCATGCTTGTGAGGTAAGACAAATATGTATGTTTAGATGCTGACATATACTTTACAGGTTCTCTTTTTACATTTAGGAATCTTCATTACAAAATTTTACTTTTAGATAATTTTATGTCATTAAATTTAGTTTCATTTCATATATGTACATATATTATGCAAGAGCTAAGCCAAGCATTGGGCTATGTAGTGAAATTTCTAACATCAATCTCTACTTTCAAGATGTTTAGATAAATAGACAACAAAAATATACTCTAGCAATTACTATCAAAATTTGTACACAGTATTATATGAGACATGAATAGAAAACACCGAGGGTATAGGAAAGTTCACAAAAGATTTTCTGGAAAAGATTATAGTGGCTAAATTTTCAAATATTTGAGCTATCTTTAAGAAATGGAGAAAAAGAAAATCAAGGTAGGGGTATAAACAGATGCAAAGAGACATATATTAGCAATTGTGAGCAAGTGAGTATGGCTAGAAATAAAGTTGTCAAAGTAATAGTGTGAGGTGGGTACTGTGTTTTGTTTGCTCTGTGGGTAATAATAACCACATGCTGTACTTAAGTTATTTGTTAGTTAGAGACATAATTCCAGAATTTACATCACAGGTAATTATAAAGTGTCAAGACCAGTATCAGGATAACTAACTCAGAGGTTGTGGCAATAGTTCAAGTGAGAAATAATAAGAGCCTGATTATGGTTGTTATGAGAGAGAGAATGTGAGAAAAATTTGCAACATGTAAAATGATCAATATTGGTGATTACTTGGATATGGAGAGTAAGAGAGAAAGAGGAGACTTAGATGGCTCCTCAGCATTTGGATTGGGGAATAGCTAATTGAGGTACAGAATTCAGAAGGAGCCCTTTCTGGGGAAGACGAAAATAAGACTTCAATCTTAAAAATGTTGAAATTTAGATGCTTTCAGGAAATTCAAGTGGATATTTTACAGATATATGTCTATTTGAGGCTGTAGCTTAAAGGAGTAGAAGGAAAATAAGCATCTCAATGTAAGTAAAACTGTCAGCTTTAATGTAATTGCAAGTGATAAAAAAGGAATGCATAGAGTTAAAAGGGCAACTTAGATGATACTTTCAAAATCTAAAGTTTAAGGAGCAAACAGATAAAGGGAAGACAGAATTAGATGTGCTTAAACATGAAAACTAGCAGCAAGCAGGTAGTAGAATCTCAAGAAAAAAGGGGAGACTGACAGAGATCCAATACCAATAGAGCAGTAAAGTGACTTAGATAAAGATAATATTTAACAGTACAGCGGTCATTGGTGACCATAAAGTGGACACAGATATTATTCATTGTATAGCTCAGATTTCACAACTATATTTACACATACACACAAACACACACGCACTATAATATGCATTTTTCTAATAGCTGATATTAAGCCTAAACATTGCTAAAGGGGTAGGCCCTAAATAAATATTGTAAAAATATATTCTTAAAATTTTCTAATCTATTTATGAGCTGCTAATTGCATAACTGAAACATGACCACATTTCAAAAATAGTCACAGACATTAGGTAGATTTCTATTGTAAATATTATTATGTAGCATATTTACATTGAAATAACCAATTTTTCAAATTGTGTGGGCTTTTTTTCTCTATCAGAATGAATTACAGGGTTTGCATTATATAGTTTGGCTTAAAAAGAGAACCCATAAAATTCCCCACTTGCAGCCCACTTAAAAAAGAAGTATTACAGTTTTAGGAACTGTTGAGTGTCATATTGAGCTACAAAAATAAGAAATCACCATAATGCTCTCCACCTTCATTTTATTTTTGGAACCCCACACAGGGAGACAACTACAGTAATCACAGTCAGGCCACTGAGGTTCAGATTTACTTTGTTTAATATTAAATTGTATAGTTGAAGGAAACATCATTTTTTTTTAATGACTGTATCACTACCCTTCTAAACACTGTAGTTTACTAATGATTTTAAAACTTCTTTAAGTGCTTAAGACAGAAACATTCTTACAATACCTTAGCTAAGATTTAGCATGCAGGTCTCATATTGGGAATACATTTGTGTTTTAAGTTAAATAAATTCAGCCTCTTATTTAGAACTGGAAGAACATGTTGTAGACTTATGTTTCTATTTTTGTTACCTAGACCTCAAAGAAGTCAGTTCAGTAGAAAAATTTCTACAAGGTATTACATGGAAGTTTACTGGGAATCAGCTTACTCTATATTATACAATGCTGAGAACATTGTTTAATCTTAGCAGGCAGTATAGTTTCCAAGTGTGCCTTCTCTAATGCATTTGCACAAGCATTTACGCCCAGGGTTGCTATGAAAAACAGAGATAAATAATTTAGTCCTTAAACTTGAGAATTCTGGCCTTAGGAAACTCCTCAATGAGATACTCCTATGAAGGTTAGACACCTCTGATATTAGCTGAAAGCCTTCCTACCTCCACTTCCCTCCCCTCAACCTCCATCCACCCATGTCTCACATACAGAAATGCACTAAAGCATATAGTGTGATAAGTGTGCTGAAGTAAAAGGCCACCTTTTTTTCTTTTATGCTGAATTATGTTAAGTAAGTACAAAGAAGTTTTTCTCATGATCATGTATCTTAGACAGAATTTACTGAAATAGATCTTCAACTTCTCACTTGCTAACCCAGACTGATGACTGAATTCACAGAACATTAGGTGAGAAAACAAATGAAAATGACAGAAACCGGAGATGGAGCCAAGATGGCCAAATAGGAACAGCTCTGGTCTACAGCTCCCAGCATGAGCAATGCAGAAGACAGGTGATTTCTGCATTTCCATCTGAGGTACCAGGTTCATCTCACTAGGGAGCGCCAAACAGTGGGTGCAGGACAGTCGGTGCAGCGCACCGTACACGAGCCGAAGCAGGGTGAGGCATTGCCTCACTCAGGAAGCATAAGGGGTCAGGGAGTTCCCTTTCCTAGTCAAAGAAAGGGGTAACAGATGGCTCCTGGAAAATCGGGTCACTCCTACCCTAATACTGCACTTTTCCAACGGGCTTGGAAAACAGCACACCAGGAGATTGTGTCCCACACCTGGCTCAGAGGGTCCTATGCCCACGGAGTCTCGCTGATTGCTAGCACAGCAGTCTGAGATCAAACTGCAAGGCGGCAGTGAGGCTGGGGGAGGGGCGTCTGCCATTGCCCAGCCTTGCTTAGGTAAACAAAGCAGCCAGGAAGCTCGAACTGGGTGGAGCCCACCACAGCTCAAGGAGGCCTGCCTGCCTCTGTAGGCTCCATATCTGGGGGCAGGGCACAGACAAACAAAAAGAAAACAGGAACCTCTGCAGTCTTAACTGTCCCTGTCTAACAGCTTTGAAGAGAGTAGTGGTTCTCCCAGCACACAACTGGAGATCTGAGAATGGGCAGACTGCCTCCTAAAGTGGGTCCCTGACCCCCGAGCAGCCTAACTGGGAGGCACCCACCAGTAGGGACAGACTGACACCTCACTCGGCCAGGTACTCCTCTGAGAAAAAACTTCCAGAGGAACGATCAGACAGCTGAAGTCGCAGTCCACGAAAATCTGCTGTTCTGCAGCCACCGCTGCTGACACCTAGCAAAACAGGGTCTGGAGTGGACCTCTAGCAAACTCCAACAGACCTGCAGCTGAGGGTCCTGTCTGGTAGAAGGAAAACTAACAAACAGAAAGGACACCCACACCAAAAACCCATCTGTACATCACCATCATCAAAGACCAAAAGTAGATAAAACCACAAAGATGGGAAAAAAAACAGAGCAGAAAAACTGGAAATTCTAAAAGCAGAGCACCTCTCCTCCTCCAAAGGAATGCAGTTCCTCACCAGCAATGGAACAAAGCTGGATGGAGAATGACTTTGATGAGTTGAGAGAAGAAGGCCTCAGACGATCAAGCTACTCCAAGATATGGGAGGAAATTCAAAACAATGGCAAAGAAGTTAAAAACTTTGAAAAAAAAATAGATGAATGTATAACTAAGATAACCAATGCAGAGAAGGGCTTAAAGGAGCTGATGGAGCTGAAAGCCAAGTTTCGAGAACTACATGAAGATTGCAGAAGCCTCGGTAGCCGATGCGATCAACTGGAAGAAAGGGTATCAGCGATGGAAGATGAAATGAATGAAATGAAGCGAGAAGAGAAGTTTAGAGAAAAAAGAATAAAAAGAAATGAACAAAGCCTCCAAGAAATATGGGATTATGTGAAAAGACCATACCTATGTCTGACTGGTGTACCTTAAAGTGACAGGGAGAATGGAACCAAGTTGGAAAACACTCTGCAAGATATCATCCAGGAGAACTTCCCCAATCTACCAAGGCAGGCCAACATTCAGATTCAGGAAATACAGAGAACGCCACAAAGATACTCCTCGAGAAGAGCAACTCCTGGACACATAATTGTCAGATTCACCAAAGTTGAAATGAAGGAAAAAATGTTAAGGGCAGCCAGAGAGAAAGGTCGGGTTACCCACAAAGGGAAGCCCATCAGACTAACAGCTGATCTCTTGGCAGAAACTCTACAAGCTGGAAGAGAGTGGGGGCCAATATTCAACACTCTTAAAGAAAAGAATTTTCAACCCAGAATTTCATATCCAGCCAAACTAAGCTTCATAAGTGAAGGAGAAATAAAATACTTTATAGACAAGCAAATGCTGAGTGATTTTGTCACCACCAGGCCTGCCCTAAAAGAGCTCCTGAAGGAAGCACTAAACATGGAAAGGAACAACCGGTACCAGCCACTGCAAAAACATGCCAAATTGTAAAGACCATTGAGGCTAGGAAGAAACTGCATCAACTAACGAGCAAAATAACCAACTAACATCATAATGACAGGAACAAATTCACACATAACAATATTAACTTTAAATGTAAATGGGCTAAATGCTCCAATTAAAAGACATAGACTGGCAAATTGGATAAAGAGTCAAGACCCATCAGTGTGCTGTATTCAGGAAACCCATCTCATGTGCAGAGACACACATAGACTCAAAATAAAGGAATGGAGGAAGATCTACCAAGCAAATGGAAAACAAAAAAAGGCAGGGGTTGCAACCCTAGTCTCTGATAAAATAGACTTTAAACCAACAAAGATCAAAAGAGACAAAGAAGGCCATTACATAATGGTAAAGGGATCAATTCAACAAGAAGAGCTAACTATCCTAAATATATATGCACCTAACACAGGAGCTACCAGATTCATAAAGCAAGTTCTGAGCAACCTACAAAGAGACTTAAACTCCCACACAATAATAATGGGAGATTTTAACACTCCACTGTCAACATTAGACAGCTCAACAAGACAGAAAGTTAACAAGGATACCCAGGAACTGAACTCAGCTCTGCACTAAGTGGACCTAATAGACATCTACAGAACTCTCCACCCCAAATCAACAGAACATACATGTTTTTCAGCACCACACCACACCTATCCCAAAATTGACCACATAGTTGGAAGTAAAGCTCTCCTCAGCAAATGTAAAAGAACAGAAATTATAATAAACTGTCTCTTAGACCACAGTGCAATCAAACTAGAACTCAGGATCAAGAAACTCATGCAAAACCACTTAACTACATGGAAACTGAACAACCTGAATGACTACTGGGTACATAATGAAATGAAGGCAGAAATAAAGATGTTCTTTGAAACCAATGAGAACAAAGACACAACATACCAGAATCTCTGGGATACATTCAAAGCAGTGTGTAGAGGGAAATTTATAGCACTAAATGCCCACAAGAGAAAGCAGGATAGATTCAAAACTGACATCCTAACATCACAATTAAAATAACTAGAAAAGCAAGAGCAAACACATTCAAAAGCTAGCAGAAGGCAAGAAATAATTAAAATCAGAGCAGAACTGAAGGAGATAGAGACACAAAAAACCCTTCAAAAAATTAATGAATCCAGGAGCTGGTTTTTCAGAAAGATCAACAAAACTGATAGACCACTAGCAAGACTAATAAAGAAGAAAAGAGAGAAGAATCAAATAGATGCAATAAAAAATGATAAAGGGGATATCATCACTGATCCCACAGAAATACAATCTACCATCAGAGAATACTACAAACACCTCTATGCAAATAAACTAGAAAATCTAGAAGAAATGGATAAATTCCTCGACAAATACACCCTCCCAAGACTAAACCAGGAAGAAGTTGAATCTCTGAATAGACCAATAACAGGCTCTGGAATTGTGGCAATAATCAATAGCTTACCAACCAAAAAGAGTCCAGGACCTGATGCATTCACAGCTGAATTCTACCAGAGGTACAAGGAGGAACTGGTACCATTCCTTCTGAAACTATTCCAATCAATAGAAAAAGAGGGAATCCTCCCTAACACATTTTATGAGGCCAGTATCATCCTGATACCAAAGCCTGGCAGAGACATAACCAAAAAGAGAATTTCAGACCAATATCCTTGATGAATATTGATGCAAAAATCCTCAATAAAATACTGGCAAACTGAATCCAGCAGCACATCGAAAAGCTTATACACCATGATCAAGTGGGCTTCATCCCTGGGATGCAAGGCTGGTTCAACATACGCAAAACAATAAATGTAATCCAGCATATAAACAGAACCAAAGACAAAAACCACATGATTATCTCAATAGATGCAGAAAAGGCCTTTGACAAAATTCAACGCTTCATGCTAAAAACTCTCAATAAATTAGGTATTTATGGGACGTATCTCAAAATCATAAGAGCTATCTATGACAAACCCACAGCCAATATCATACTGAATGGGCAAAAACTGGAAGCATTCCCTTTGAAAACTGGCACAAGACAGACCACTCCTATTCAACATAGTGCTGGAAGTTCTGGCCAGGGCAATCAGGCAGGAGAAGGAAATAAAGGGTATTCAATTAGGAAAAGAGGAAGTCAAATTGTCCCTGTTTGCAGATGACATGATTGTATATCTAGAAAACCCCATTGTCTCAGCCCAGAATCTCCTTAAGCTGATAAACAACTTCAGCAAAGTCTCAGGATACAAAATCAATATACAAAAATCACAAGCATTCTTGTACACCAATCACAGACAAACAGAGAGCCAAATAATGAGTGAATTCCCATTCACAATTGCTTCAAAGAGAATAAAATACCTAGGAATCCAACTTACAAGGGATGTGAAGGACCTCTTCAAGGAGAACTACAAAACACTGCTCAATGAAATAAAAGAGGATACAAACAAATGGAAGAACATTCCATGCTCATGGGTAGGAAGAATCAATATCATGAAAATGGCCATACTGCCCAAGGTAATTTATAGATTCAATGCCATCCCCATCAAGCTACCAATGACTTTCTTCACAGAATTGGAAAAAACTACTTTAAAGTTCATATGGAACCAAAAAAGAGCCCGCATCACCAAGTCAATCCTAAGCCAAAAGAACAAAGCCGGAGGCATCACGCTACCTGACTTCAAACCATACTACAAGGCTACAGTAACCAAAACAGCATGGTACTGGTACCACAACAGAGACATAGATCAATGGAACAGAACGGAGCCCTCAGAAATAATGCCACATATCTACAATACTGATCTTTGACAAACCTGACAAAAACAAGCAATGGGAAAAGGATTCCCTATTTAATAAATGGTGCTGGGACAACTGCTAGCCATATGAGAAAGCTGAAACTGGATCCCTTCCTTACACCTTATACAAAAATTAATTCAAGATGGATTAAAGACTTACATGTTAGACCTAAAACCATAAAAACCCTAGAAGAAAACCTAGGCAATACCATTCAGGACATAGGCATGGGCAAGGACTTCATGTCTGAAACACCAAAAGCAATGGCAACAAAAGCCAAAATTGACAAATGGGATCTAATTAAACTAAAGAGCTTCTGCACAGCAAAATAAACTACCATCAGAGTGAACAGGCAACCTAAAAATGGGAGAAAATTTTCACAACCTACTCATCTGACAAAGGGCTAATATCCAGAATCACAATGAACTCAAACAAATTTACAAGAAAAAAACAAACAACCCCATCAAAAAGTGGGCAAAGGACATGAACAGACACTTCTCAAAAGAAGACATTTATGCAGCCAAAAAACACATGAAGAAATGCTCATCATCACTGGCCATCAGAGAAATGCAAATCAGAACCAAAGTGAGATACCATCTCACACCAGTTAGAATGGCCATCATTAAAAAATCAGGAAACAACGGGTGCTGGAGAGGATGTGGAGAAATAGGAACACTTTTACACTGTTGGTGGGACTGTAAACTAGTTCAACTATTGTGGAAGTCAGTGTGGCGATTCCTCAGGGATCTAGAACTAGAAATACCATTTGACCCAGCCATCCCATTACTGGGTATGTACCCAAAGGACTATAAATCATGCTGCTATAAAGACACATGCACACGTATGTTTATTGCAGCACTATTCACAATAGCAAAGACTTGGAACCAACCTAAATGTCCAACGATAGACTGGATTAAGAAAATGTGGCACATATACACCATGGAATACTATGAAGCCATAAAAAATGATGAGTTCATGTCCTTTGTAGGGACATGGATCAAACTGGAAACCATCATTCTCAGTAAACTATCGCAAGGACAACAAACCAAACACTGCATGTTCTCACTCATAGGTGGCAATTGAACAATGAGAACACATGGACACAGGAAGGGGAACATCACACTCTGGGGACTGTTGTGGGGTGGGGGGAGGTGGGAGGGACAGCATTAGGAGATATACCTAATTCTAAATGATGAGTTAATGGGTGCAGCACACCAACATGGCACATGGATACATATGTAACAAACCTGCACATTGTGTACATGTACCCTAAAACTTAAAGTATAATAATAATAAATAAAAAAGAAAATGACAGAAACCATGTTGAACTATGCATCATGATCTCCTATTTCTGACAATATCAGGTTTATAATGAGACCAGATTCATCTGTCTGATTGTTACACATTAGCATAAATTATTCCCAGGAAATCCTTCAATTTGCTTTTAGGAATAAATAAGATTCTGAAAGGCACATCCAAGTCTATTGTTGGGATTATGCCAGTTTTAATTGATATATATGTACATATTTATGGGGTACATGTGATATTTTGCTGGAATGTGTAAAAATCAAATCAGGGAATTTGGGGTATCCATCACCTAGAGTACTTACCATTTCTGTGTGTGGACATTCCAAGTTCTCTCTCCAAGCCACTTGAAAATATACAACACATTGCTGCTAAGTACAGTTGTTGTATCAGTCTGTCCTAATGTTGCTAAAAAAAAGGCATATCTGAGACTGGATAATTTATAAAAGAAAGAGGTTTAACTGACTCACAGTTCCATATGGCAGGGGAGGCCTCACAATCATGGCAGAAGGTGAATGAAGAGCAAAGTCACACCTTACATGACGGCAGGCAGGAGAGAGCTTGTGCAGGGGAACTCCCATTTATAAAACCATCAGACCTTGAGAGACTTATTCACTACCATGAGAACAGTGTGCAGAAAACTGCCCCCATGATTCAATTATCTTCACCTGGCCCCTCCCTTGACACATGGGGATTATAATTCAAGGTGAGATTTTCAATGAGGACACAGCCAAACCATATCATCCCATCCCCAGCCCCTCACAAATGCCATGTCCTCACATTTCAAAACCAATCATGCCTTCCAAAAGCCCCCAAAATCTTAACTCATTTCAGCATTAACTCAACAGTCCAAGTCCAAAGTCTTATCTCAGACACAGCTAGTTCCTTCTGCCTATGAGCCTGTAAAATCAAAAGTGAGTTAGTTACTTCCTAGATACAATGGGGATACAGGCATTGGGTAAATATACCCATTCTGAATGGGAGAAAATGGCCAAAACAAAAGGTCCACAGTCCCCACGCAAGTCCAAAATCCAATGGAGAAGTCAAATCATGAAGCTCCAAAATGATCTCCTTTGACTCCATGTGTCACATCCAGGTCATGTTGATGCTAGAGATGGGCTTCCACAGCCTTGGGCAGCTCCACCCCTGTGGCTTGGCAGGGTAAAGCTCCCACTCCTGGTTGTTTTCATGGGCTCCTGGGCTGGTGTCGAGTGTCTGCAACTTTCCAGGCCCAAAGTGCAAGCTGTCAGTGGATTACTATTCTGGGGGCTGGAGGACAGTGACCCTCTTCTCACAGCTCCACTAGGCAGTGTCCCAGTGGGGACTCTGTTTGGGGGGCTCCCACCCCCATTTCCCTTCTGCACTGCCCTGGCAGAGGTTCTCCATGAGGGCTCTGCCCCTGCAGCATAACTCTGCCTGGATGTCCAGGCATTTCCATACATCCTCTGAAATCTAGGCAGATGTTCCCAAACCTCAATTATTGACTTCTGTGCACCTGCAGGATCAACACCATGTGGAAGCTGCCAAGCCTTGGGGCTTGTAACCTGTGAAGCCATGGCCTGAGCTATACCTTGGCCCCTTTTAGCCATGGCTAGAGTGGCTGGGATACAGGGCACTAAGTCCTGAGGATACACACAGCAGAGGGGTCCTGGACCCAGCCCAGGAAGCCATTTTTTCCTCCTAGGCCTCTGAGCCTGTGATTGGAGGGGCTGCCATGAATGCCTCTGAGATGCCCTGGAGACATTTCCCCCATTGTCTTGGTGATTAGCATTTGGCTCCTCATTACTTAGGCAAATTTCCACTGCTAGTTTGAATTTCTCCTCAGAAAATGAGTTTTTCTTTACTACTGCATCATCAGGCTGCAAATTTCTCAAACTTTTATGCTCTGCTTCCTCTTGAACACTTTGCCACTTAGAAGTTTCTTCTGCTAGATATCCTGAATCATCTCTTTCAAGTTCAAAGTTACACAGATTCCTAGGGCAGGGGCAAAATGCCGCCAGTCTCCTTGCACAGCAAGAGTGACCTTAACTCCAGTTCCCAACAAGTTTCTCATCTCCATCTAAGATCACCTCAGCCTAGACTTTATTGTCCATATCACTATCAGCTTTTTGGTCAAAGCCACTTAATAATTCTCTGTGAAGTTCCAAACATTCCTTCATCTTCCTGTCTTCTGAGCCCTCCAAGTCTCTAGGAAGTACCAAACTTTCCCACATTTTCCTATTTTCTTCTGAGCCCTCCAAACTGTTCCAACCCAGGCCTGTTACCCAGTTCCAAAGTTGCTTCCACATTTTTGGGTCTCTTTCCAGCAACACGACACTCTACTGGTACCATTTCACTGTATTAGACTGTTTTCATGTTGCTAATAAACACATACCTGAGACTGGGTAATTTATCAAGGAAAGAGATCTAATTGACTCACAGTTTTACATGGCTCAGGAGGCCTGCTTTCATGGCAGAAGGCAAATGAGGAGCCAAGTCCTGGCTTACATGGTGGTAGGCAACACAGCATGTGCAGGGGAACTCCCATTTATAAAACCATCATATCTTGTGAGACTTACTCACTATCCCAAGAACAGCATGAGAAAGACCTGCCCTGATGATTCGGTCACCTCCCACCTGGTCCTTTCCATGACACGTGGGAATTATGGGAGCTACAGTTCGAGATTTGGGTGGGGATACAACCAAACCATATCGGTCATATCTCCAAACCATATGGTTGGGGATACAACCAAACCATATCTGCTATCAAACATTAGAACATATTTCTTGCTTGCTTTTTTTTTTTTAGACCAAGTTTTGCTCTTGTTGCCCAGGCTGGAATGCAGTGGTGCAATCTCAACTCACAGCAACCTCTGCCTCCCGGGTTCAAGCTATTCTTCTGCCTCAACCTTCCTGGGTAGCTGGGATTACAGAGATGTGCCACCATGCCCGGCTAATTTTATATTTTCAGTAGTGATGGGATTTCTTCATGTTGGACAGGCTGGTCTTGAACTCCCGACCTCAGATGATCCACCTGCCTCAGCCTCCCAAAATGCTGAGATTACAGGCATAAGCCACCACGCCTGGCCAGAACTTATTTCTTCTAACAGTATGTTTGTAATAACTTTCTTCATCAGCCCCATCCTTCACCACCACCACTCTTCTCAGCCTCTGGTGTCTATCAGTCTACTCTCTATTTCCATGAGAATAACTTTTTCAGCTCCAGCCTATGAGTGAGGACATGTGATATTTGTCTTTCTATTCTTGACTCATTTTACTTAACATAATAACCTCCATTTCCATTCATATTGCTACAAATGAAAATGATTTTCATTATGCCACTTTTAAACATGAACATTTGACAAGAAATTGACTTATTTATTGTTATGTAAAGTAACTAGTTTAGGCTAAATTGGGCCTATTGTTGGGAGTATGCACAATAACAATAACAATACAATAATAATTATGCATAATCCCAACAACAGACCCAGCTTTACCCTATTTATCTAACAATAAGTAAATACATAATACATACAAGAATTTTATATTTTTCCTCTAACACATAATATTTCTTTATCTCCCTTTTCCTTTTTCTCTCTTTCTTACATATACACATGCGCTTGTGCATGCCACAGGTTAGTATAAACCAGAATTAACGGCAGAGCTCACTGAAACACAGATTTCTGGCCCCAACACCAGGGTATCCGATTCAATCTCTGTGGTATAGAGTACAGCAGTTTGCATTTCTAAGGTGTTCCCATTGGTGCTAATGCTGATGCTCATGCTGCTTTTCCAGGAACAACACTTTGATAGCCACCTAACGCATGTTTGTATTTTTTCAGTTCACACACGTATAAGCAAGTCACAGGAAGCATGGTCATTGGAGAATCCTGTATAGTATAGTGGTTAAGACCAAACATTTGAAAGTAATTCAAATATGTGCAATGGAAAGCATTTAGAACAGTTCATGGCACATTGTAAGAATTCAAAAATTGATAGTCATTGTTACTGGTTTTTTATTAGAGTTGTCAGTCTATCCAGTATGCTTCTTTCAATGCAAGCTCCACATATCCCACTAGCTGGACTTATTTTAAGATGAATAAACAAAAATACAAAAATCAGGATTGCAACCATGAGCTCTATTTTGATAGTAACAAATATCTTTCATTTCCTTTAAATTTCTAAAATATCCTACAAATGTGACTATATGCATATATATGTTCATTTACTAAATGTTGATTTGTACATTTATTATTGTCAAAGACCAAGCTTTGGCTAATACACTTAAAAAGGATAAATGCTGTTTACAATCTGACTGACTATGATTGTTTGTAGTGATGCAGTAGAAGAGAATCATTTATCAACTTAAGATTTTATACTTTCTTAAGAACAGTACTTCCATTAAAATGTTCTCTAAATATGGTAATATTAGGAAAATGCAAGAGTGCAACTACTGTATTTTGAAAAATCATAAACAATTGTTTGCATTTAGTTCATAGTATTGTAAAAAATATTACTTTCTATAATATAGGTAGCCATACTTTATAAATTATTTAGTATTTAACATAATTATAATAAATAAAAATTAAGTGCATATTAGCTCCATTCCTTATTTTAAACCTGTACATATATTACATATACGTATTAATCCTTCAAATCACTACTTGAGATGAATTCTATTATTACCTCCATTTTGCAATAGTAAAATCCAGTCCCAGAGAAGCTAAATTAGTTATCCAAGATTGCATTAGTTATTTTGGCAAGTCAAATTTGAACTCAGGTAGTTTTATTCCATGGCCCATGTTTTAAGCTGTTCATTAAGTTCTCTATCTTGTTGGGATGCTGGGTCTGGATTCATGGAGTCATGTGATCTAGTGACAGGATGAACCAAGTGACCAGGGAGTGGTCCTCTCACTAAAGTATGTAAGGAGCATAAGAGGTGAGGGTTGTTAGGTAAGATGAGAAGTCTGGGGTCCCTGTGTGGTGAGTCTAGAAGTCATGGTCCAGTATAAAACAGGCTTTTAAAGGTAACTGGCTGGAAAGCTGGACACAGATTTAGGAGACTGGCTTAGAGTCCGTCTATCTAAAGGCTGAATGGACCTTCACAGAAGTTATATCATGCTCTGCTGTTGTATATTCCCAAGTGGCAAATGCCTATTCCTTTGAGACTTGAGGGGTCCAAGACCAGGCCTGCAGATTTGATCAGAATATGACTGCATTTGGGGGCTTCTACTGGCATCTGCTTCCCAAAAGACTTGGGATCATCTGAGAGTTCTGCAGTTGAGTATGAGGCCTCTAGTAAGAGGCCTCTCATATCCGAGACCCATTCTAAAGATCAATTATTTGCATGCTTGTGGTCCACAGTCAAGATATGCATACAGATCCTCTAGATTCTATCTCCTGTGAAATACTCTGAAGGACACTAGGCAAAATATTACACTGACTAAGTCTTCCTATCATTCACTATTTCATTAGGCCCCATCTGAACTCAACATATTTTTAATCATTTTTCCAGAACTCCTTTAAACAGCTCTTCTATTATTGTCAGAATACTGACTTAAGAGTCCTCAAATTGCTTCTTCAGTTGGTTTATATTTCATATTACATTTTTTGGCTGGTATTTTTATTTCCTTTTTTTTTTTAATTTCCAACAAAGATGTCACTAATACGTTGAAAAGAACCAGGAATAATCTGCTTTTCTCATGAACCCTAACCTGGCCACCTCAGTCTATTATAATGTCTCTTTTTCCTTGCGGTAAAGAATTTATGTCACCCATTTGACACTTGACATAGAGTATATACTTACTGTATTTACTAGGTTTTGAGTACATCTTTTCATATATATTGTTATAGTTTTCAATTCTAAACCCACAAGGTATGATACATTGTGAATAAAAAGATAAACATTAAAAATTTTTGATTGGTGGGTTTTCTAATATGCTGGATAAAACTTTTTGGTATTTATAACCCATAAACTTGCTTCAAAAGTATTCCTTGGTTATTATTTGTTACTACAACACTATCTTTAAAAAGTAAATAAGGCCGGGTGTGGTGGCTCACGCCTGTAATCCCAGCACTTTGGGAGGCCAAGGCGGGCAGATGACCTGAGGTCAGAAGTTCAAGATCAGCCTAGCCAACATGGCATAAACCAGTTCTACTAAAAGTATAAAAATTTGCTGGGCATGGTGGAGGGCGCCTGTAATCCCAGCTACTCAGGAGGCTGAAGCAGGAGAAGTTTGAACCTGGGCGGCAGAGGTTGCAGTGAGCCAAGGTCGCTCCACTGCACTCCATCCAGCCTGGGTGACAAGAGTGAGATTCTGTCTCAAAAAAAAAAAAAAGTAAATGAAAACTCCCTTCAGCATTTTAATTCAAATATTGGATTATTCATATTAAAATATCAATAGAATATAAACACGAAGTTGATAACTCAAATTCAGTATAGTAATTAACAATACATATCTTGGTTTTAAGTCAATAGTTTTTGATGACAATTTAAGTTTTACAAGCAGAGCATGGGTAATTTAGTGAAATTAATATATGATATAATTATCATCAGGTAGCAACAGAGGACCATTATGAGCATCAAAATTCCATCCTATAAACATTACACTGTGCAGAATCAGTTGGATGCAGCCTGCCTTGGAGGTTTTCCTCTTCCTTTTTACTTTCAACATCGTTTTAGTTTTTATGAAAACAAGTTATTGCCTAAAGACCAGGCTAAGGTCCATATTTCCATTTTAAAAACTGAAGTAAATTATAGAGGCCATTTCTTATCAAATTTAAGAACCAGGAGACAACAAAAAGGTTAACACAATAATTCAAGAACAAAAAATCACTAGGAAAAGTGGGAAAAAAAATAAGAAAAAAAGGAAAAGAAATTTAACTAAAAACTAATCATCATGTTAATGTCTACTTGTGTGTTTTTAGTTATATATTCCATATGGGCTTTATCTCTCCAAGCTAAATAAATTAAGAAAATAGGAAAGATCATTTTTGTAAATAATTTCAATGCTTGTTTTTAACTGAATAGTTAATATATATATATGGCTAAATGAAGTTTTTCAGTTTTCAGCAATATGGCATTTTAAACTGACAACTGTAATATAACTTAATTATCATTAATAAAGACTATTACATTAGTTCAAGCCTCATATGCCTGGGTTATTACAATTGCCTCCTAGTTCTGCCTTCTGGATTTAGAATCTCCCATTTCAATATATCAGGAGTAATTTTTATAAAATACAAATCAGATGTTGCCATACCTCAGGCCCTTTAGTGGTTCCCCCATCACCTTCTACAACATGGTATAGAAAAGTGTTTATGACATGGTATGTCTTATTTATTGTAACTATGCTATGTCACACTCTCATTTCTCTGTGCCTTTACTTCTACAACTAATTTTCCCTAACAGATTCCAACTCCCCTCAACTTCCCTCTTTCTTACCTGTATGCGTCCTTCATGAGTCAACTTCTTTGCTGATATTTTTTGCACGTGCCCGTTACAGACTTTATTACCTTGTTTTCTTGGTGTAGCAAAAATTGTCAGAGCCATGTGCATGTCCCTCAGAGCATTTGGTATGCTTTGGCCAACTTCCACCTCCTGGTATTGTCACTGGATCCTAAGGGTGTTGGTTTTCCAGCCAGAAGCCTCTGTGGGTGGTGGCGCCTTTGCCCGAGTTTTGCTCGGACTAGCTGTGTCTGTATCACCCACTCGACCTGGCAGGCTGTGCTTGGCTCACGCTACTGGGCTAAATCCGACACTCTGCCAGGCTTAGAGCAGCGACGGGTGCATGAGTGAGCAAGTGCGAGGTCTTGTCACTGCATAGACACGCACGCTCGCTGCTGTGGCGGGACAGTTAGCTCCAGGCGCCCTCTCCCGGCAAGCCTTTTAATTCAATCAGATACAGGGCAAGAGGCTTCACCTGCGTCTGGATGAGGGGCTCCCTGAACAGCCGCAACTCTTCTCTCCCTTTTGTTGCTCGCAACACGGTGAGTGGGGTGGCAGCCATGTTTTAGCCCTGTTTGTGTTACAGCTTTCATTCCTGCCATTTGGTGGGTCCCGAGTTTTTGGCCCACATCCAGGAAGAATGAGGTAGGCGGACAGCTGGAGAGTTAACAAGATGGAGAGGAGCTTTGCTGAGCGACAGAACGGCTCTCGGGAGGCCGAAGTGTGTAGCTCCTATCCACAGGCAGGTTATCCCCATGAGTGTCCGGCTCTCAGCAGAGAGAAGACCTGGAACGGGTAGCTCCTTTCTGCAGAAGGTGGTCCCAGGAGACACGAAGAGGTGAGCCCCCTTCCCGCAGCTGGTAATCTTGATGTCTCTGTGAGGCTGGCTGGCTCCAGGGTTTTTTTATGGGCTCAAAAAGGAGGAAGTACATGCTGATTGGTCCACGGGTGGCCATGGGCAGGCCCGGAAAAAGCACAGTAAGTTTTCACTCTGGGCCACGGACTCCACCGGAACTGATAGGCTGGTCCCCAGGCTTCAGGCCATCCCTGGCTTGAAGGTGGGGCTTCACCAGGGACACCCCACTTTCCACCCAGGAGCCTGTCTCCTGCTGCCGTCAATCATGTTGTTCATGGTTCCCAGGCTGTGAGGAGGAGTGCCTGCAGGTCCACAGTGAGCAACCCTCTGTCCCCTCTTGGCCTCGCTCCCATGTTTGTTCGTGCCCAAAGTTCACAGGAGGCTGAGGTGGCAGGAGGCTGGCCTGTCAGCACCAACCCAAGCATGCACACACCCAGCCTGGTTGTGACAGCACCTGGGCTTGGCCTGAACTTTGCTTCAAAACTGGAAGGGGTGCCAGGAGCTGGAAGAGGTCAGGCAGGGGGAACAGGCACTTCCGACTCTGTGGGGGCAGGGGAGCTTCCTGGGTCCCTGAGAGCACAGAGATGCCTAGGTCTGCAGCCACAGCTGGGCAGCTGGAGCTACTGCCAGGATGGCAGGGCTCCCACCCTGCCAACTTGGAAGGGGGTTAGGTTCCTGCCTGCTCCTTGCTCCCACCGGCTCCCTGGAGCATGTAGTCCTGGTCATACCTCCTCTGCTGTAGCTGCTGTCTTTGCAGTGGCTGCTCCAGATGGGCCACTGCTGCCATCAGTATCTACAGCCTGACTCAATGCCCTTCTCTCAGATTTTGCAGAGGGAATTTGACTACTTGCTTCTGCTGGAAGCAAGAAAACCCAAAAACTTGGCAGCCCATTGGCCAACATTGCAGCCAATTACTCTCAGGATTTAGTGTATATGTTTTCCAGTTCCATAACCTCTCAGGAACTGGACAATTAAAATTATCAGGAGAGATAACTCTGATGCATGAGTTTGCATCTTTTTCTAGAGTTTGCCCATGGAGTGAAGTTTCAGTTCTCCTTATGATAGCTGATTTAATAGCAATCTTGTTACTGGCTACCTTCTCTTCTTTGCCTCACTTTCACACTTCCTTATCACTGTTATCTGTACTTCTCAAAAAATATTTACACATGAATATTTTGTGTCCAGATTTTCTGCTGGAGAATCCACAGGAAGCCATTGGACACGAGAGGTACTATGGTGTGGGGAGCAGAGCCTTCAGATGGGATGCTGGAGTTGAATCACTTGTTGGCCAGTTGGTATCAAGAGCAGCTGGCATTTTATAACATCACAATAACCAAGATTGTCCCCTATGTGAATTGGGATGGCATAAACATATAAGATTATGTATGTCTTATGCAGTATTTCCAGAATTTGAGATAGTGACAATGACAATGATAATGACTGTGGAGTTGGTAGTTGTAAGTATTGTCAGTGATCTGAAGGAAAAAATGACTTTTAAAAAAGCTTAAACTGGTCAGTCAAAATCTCAGGACATGGTGTGAACGTCACAAGATCTCTATAACACCATTTAAAACAACCCTCTCCTTTTGCAATTTAAAGGAGATTGAACTAAAAATCAGACCTTGTGCCCGGTTATAAGAATAGTAGAACAGTAGAGAAGGCTCACTTCAAAGCACCAGCAAGCCTTCTGTGGAAAAGTCAGAACCTTCACAGGGAAGGAGTAGGACCCTGAACTCTGGGTTTGGAACATCTGGGTGGCTTACACCTCACTAAACCAAGATTCTTTCCTCCCCTGGAGACCACATGAACACCTCATCTGAGGCTGATGCTTCAAATTGTGCACATCTTCCTCCAATTTTTTTCTTCTCTGTGACTTCTAGACCAATTACTATGTTCAAGATCAAGAATGGCCCAAATGAGGAAGTACTGTCTCTGCTTTAAGAATAAAGGAATTATTCATCAAATGAACCACAGACACTGGCTAGTATGTTCAGGTAGATCCAGAAGCACTTAGAAGAACACTCAGAAGAGTAAATCTTCTGAGTGCTGGAAAAGGTGTGTGTGCAAAATATTAGACACACACGGTAGGCTCTAAAGATAATATTTACGTAATGAAATGAGTTCAAATCTAAATATGTGTATTTTGAGGTCTAAATGTCCACATCCATACCTAGTAGTATACCTAATTACATGTTTCTGTAAAATGTTTTAATTTCAGAAACTAAAAATATATATTAAATTAGCATACTATCACATTAATCAATGTTTAAATTGCACAATAATTATAAAATGTAAATCTGTATCCTTGAAAGTTAATTAAAATATATAGGACATGATTCACTTTTTAAAATCTTGAAGAGTATCCAGCACAGTCATTTAACAGATTACATTAGCTGAGTTTCTTTTCAGAATTAAAATGTAATAAACTTACGCTTTTTGAAAAAATACATACAAGATCTATATAAATATTCCACTTACTTTTACTTGACCCACAAAGGCATTGGCTTCTTCCTCCACCACAGATAAATTTCTTGGCAGATAAGGATCAAACACTGGAGCATTGTCATTGACATCTGTCACCACTATGTTTACTGTGGCAGTTGAGGTCTTAAAGAAAAACACAAGCATTAAATGTGAGAGGAGCTATTTTTACTTAGAATTCATTTAAGTAGTCATCCTGGCATTTGTCTATCTGAAAAGCATCTCATTTTTCTTTCTAATCCTTAGCTTTCCAAAAAATAAAAATAAATAAAAATTTAAAAAAAGAAGCTTGCAAAGAAGCTTCCCACCTCAAAAAACAGATGGGAAAAGCAAAAGATGATATTAAAGGGCAAACATCTTTTTGGAAATGTCAAGTACTTCCTGGAGGCTTACTTTCAGAAAACGGTTTTACCTTTATCTTGTTCACATTTTATGGGTGGCAAGCTTTTGTTTATACACACATACACTGCTTTATCTCTGAAATGTGCCATTTCTGTAGTTTTTGCTGATTGTATTTTTGACTGTTTAAAAATAAAAACAGTACATTATAAAATAGCATGGTACATCAAATGGGCATTTTCTGGAAAGCTCATGCTATCAAAAAATGCTACCTTAATAATTTTCTAGGTGTACATTTAAACCAAGAGTTTGAGTACCATATACTAGGCATGAAATGATTATCTTATAAGCATACAGCTTACAGAAATGGTATGCAGGTAAACCTACCAGTAGTGTGTGCTACCTAGTTAAAAGTTAAATCCCTGGCCTGCTGCAGTCAATATTATATAGGTCAATGACTTCTGCACAATCAATGACTATCTTCATGCGTGATTCAAGCTGGAAACTGCTCTCTCTAATCAAAGCCTGAGTACAGCATAGAACCTCTACCTAGCTCTGTCACAGAGTGGGGCTGATCACAAAAGGCTGAGAGCAAAGGTACAGAGAGAAAGAATATTAACCTGGAAAGTAAGAAACCTGGTATGCTTTGGTATTAAATATTTAGTAACTATAAATAAAAAGGAGGAGGAAAAAGCAAGGTGATACTGTCATGAGAGAATTATCCACCTTTTGTTTTAAAAAATGCAATTTCCATTAATTAGTAAGTGATTTGTAGTGAGAGGCTAAAACGCTGAGCATTAAGAAGTGACTTGAGTGAAGCTGAAAAGGTTTTGCAGCAGTCATGGGGCTAAGGAGTCAAGTGATTTTTTTTTTTTTTTTTTTTTTAAGCTATTAAAGAGGACAGATCTTGGTAAATACCCAATGTTTTCTGTTGGGGTCACGGAAGTTCTATACCAAGCAAGTCATGGTGCTTGGGAAAAAGACCAAACCTCACTCAAATGTAAACCCAGTATTGAAACTCTGATTGGATTTAGGTGATCTGCCCCTATTTTAACAGAAGCAAAAGCAAATACATTTTTTAGTAATGTAACTTTATCCCAAGCCTCTATAATTTTTTTCATGCACAATATTCAGTAGTCATTAAAAAATTACCATGCATAGCAGGGAATTCTTGGGTGTTAGTGATGGCTTATTTCTCCATTTGTATATTGGCTTACCCTTTGAAAATTTATGTTGCTATTCGTATGTGATTTGCACACATTTTTGTATTTAAAGTTAAATAAAATTTTTATTTAAAGACACATACAAAGATGGTCAGAACAGCATTATATAGTCAAAATCTGGAAACAACCCAAATGTGCATCGATAGTAGATGGTTATACAGATTGTGTTTTATGTATGCAATGGAATCATATGAAGTACTGAGAATGTACGAACTACTGCTATAAGTAATCACATGGATTAATTTCATGAACCTAAGTTTCTAGAACATAAATAACACATACTATATGATTCCATTTATATAAAATTCAAAAACAGGCATAATCCCTACATGGTGATAAAAATTAGAATACGGGTCACTTTGAAGAAGAAGATAGAATAGCGACAGAAATGATCACAAAGCTGAGCTTCTGGAGTGCTGATTAATTTGTTTTTTGTTATGAGTAGTGGTTATATAGGTGTGTTCTCTATGTAAAAATTCATTAAGCTGTAGAATTATTGTTTGTGCATTACTCTGTGTGTTATATTTTCTTAAAATTATTTACTTTAAGAGATGCATACACACAAACATAAACGTGTGTCGATATATGTAAGTATATTTAAAGAAATTCAAGTGCTACTTGACTAGATGGAATCCAGATCATTTCATTTTCCTCATTACTTTTATGTATTTTCCAAATGTTCTCCCAAAAGGCTACCAAGATTTTATGACAAAAAGTATTTTAACAAATATTATTTCTTTAAAATTTGCCTTAGAATTGAAAGCAGTAAAGAAGATGTGTTTTTTACAGTTGCGGTAGTTCCCAATTTGCCTGAGGGTTAACAAGACATTGAAATTTACAGCCAGGATCCAAAATCTAAGAATGGCGACCCTAGAGTTTGCTGGCTTTTCTTCGAATTGCCTGACCCCCTTTATACCAGCCTGTCTTTACCTGTCTATCCATTGTTTTTCTCATCCTATTCTTTAAAATTTCTTTTCATGTTTTCAGACTATTCTGCATCCTCAGTTTAAGACTATGACTCTTAAGTGGATAATGAAGAATACAACCAGATCACTAAGTAAACTAAGAGGTCAAATAACAATTTCATAATTTTGTGCTAATAGGGGATGATATTTATGGGCCATGCAGGCATTTTCTTCATTTCTTACTGAATTTTATATGATACGGAAAGAAATCCATGTCTTACAGAAATGTACAGTCACAACTATACATAGAATAATTTCCAGTTTATGTATTTCTTGAAGTTTTCTAAATACCACTTACTTCAGAAATACTTATGTAAAAATGAGGATTTCAGGGCTATCCATTAGGTCTATTGACTATTGTTTTGAACCTATGGAAATAATTATAAATTAGGTATAAATCATAATTATTTAATTTTTCTTGATTGGTTCAGAGGGATGGCAACAATATGCTTCAATATGGATCTGTGCCATAGAGAATGTTTATGTCTTATTAAGGAAAGACTTCTTTTCATTGTTCAAGCTTAAAAATCAGTAAATGAAAACAGATCACTTTAATTAATTGTTAGGGCAATATGTCAGTTAACACATGTTCACAACAAGTAATTTTAAATATGAATATATATAATGCCAATTAAAAAGATCTCAAACTAATAAACCTAATAAACAAAAAGTTACCTATTTTCCATCAAAGGAGTTTGCTCACTGATTATTTCCTCAAAAGTTGTATTAACTTATAATTCCACTAGCTGGAAATACTTGCATGTTAGTACTAAATACTGTAATTGATCACTTTCATGTTCATTATTTAATTTAAATGTGTCTTAGATTTCATTTTGTGTAATATCATAGAAGAATTTTCAAAATATAGGTCTCATTCTCAACAATGCAAGATATTTCTGTTTTTTTTTTTTTTTTTTTTTGAGACAAGGTATCACTCTGTCATTCAGGCTGGAGTGCAGTGGCATGATCTCTGCTCACTGCTCCGCCTCCCAGGTTTAAACAATTCTCCTGCCTCAGCCTCCTGAGTAGCTGGGATTACAAATATGTGCCACCATACCTGGCTAATTTTTGTATTTTTAGTACAGATGGAGTTTCACTATGATGGCCAGGCTGATCTTGAACTCCTGACCTCAAACGATCTGTCCGCCTTGGCCTCCCAAAGTGCTGGGATTACAGGCGTGAGCCATCGCACCCAGCCTACTGTTGTAATTTGAATACACATTTATTTTTATAAACTAGTATGGCTCTGAAAGAAGGATATTAATATAGCATCTTTTTTATTTTCGTTGTTGTTGTTTTTTTGAGACATATCTCACTCTGTTGCCCAGGCTGGAGTGCAGTATGCGATCATAGCTCACTGCGGCTTTGAACTCCTAGGCTCAAGTGATTCTCCCACCTCAGTCTCTTAAGTAGGTGGGACTACAGGTGCACGCCACTATGCCCAGCTGATTTTTATTTCTTTATTTTAATTTTGTAGAGACAGAGTCTCAGTACGTTGCCTAGGTGGTCTCAAACTCCTCATTTCAATCCCACCTTGACCTCTCAAAGTGCTGGGGTTATAGGCCTGAGCCACAATATCCATCTCATCTTTGTTTTTTTGTTTGTTTGTTTGTTTGTTTGTTTTTTAATAGTATATAAAAAAAGTGAGTTATAAAGCCATAGTCAAAGAAAGTAGTGTAAATTTATCTATCAATACACAATGCATTATTTCAAATTCATGAGAACATACATTAAGAGTATCTTATTTATTCTCTTCTAGTATTTCCTATCTCAGGAAATGACATGGCAAAATAATTAACTAATTTTCTAAGTTACTTTATCTCATACATGCAATTTATTAGTCACCAAGTCCTGTTAATTTGACCTTGTAAATGGGCCTTGTATTACGCAGTTTTGAGCAATGGATAAATAATACAATTTTCATTTCCTGAGCAAATAGCTGGAAGTCAGATAACTGGGTTTTCTGATTAGCATATGTTTAGCTATGTAAGAAAACCAGAAATGTGTTTTGCTCAATAATGTAATGAATAATTTTTAATATATTTTCTTGTTAATCAACTTAATGAACACTTTTAAGGGCAGTGTGTAATATTACAAATTTAATAAACAATTTTGGCTTTAATGCTAGAGAGGATAAGAGAAGGGATGTTTGTTTTTTATTTAATCACAAAAAAATGCATTTTTTTATCATTTTATTTTTACACCTTTTGACACAAAATTTGTTAAACATTTCATGGCTAGAAAACTATTTCTTTATATTTTGTGTGCATCTTATAGCACAGCCATTTGTTTTGTGCTATTACATTTATATTAGATGATTGAAATTCAATGACATTCAATACATGGTTTAAGATACATGTATGCTTTGAATTTATCTGAGCAGAGACTCATGGTATGTATAGGAATCAATCAGGAATATTTCAATTTGTTCATTAAGAAAGCAGAAAACTATCAGAGATAAGGTAACACTATATGGAGCACTTATCATTTATCTATTTCTTAAATAAAAACGAGTTTAATTTCAAAGGTGCAATTTCTTTTCTATAGTCAACAAGATTCACTATATATTCTCAGATACAATAAAGATTTTTTTTTTTTTTTTTTTTTTTTGAGACGGAGTCTCACTGTGTCCCCCAGGTTGGAGTGCAGTGGCGCGATCTCAGCTCACTGCAAGCTCCGCCTCCTGGGTTCATGCCATTCTCCTGCCTCAGCCTCCTAAGATATGATTTTATTAAGAAATGTGTCTATCGTGTTTACTAGATGGACATACGATGTCAGCTCAATGAATATTTTTAGATGCTTTAAATATCTATTTTTATTATAATATAATTTTTATTACATGCTGAAATAAATTACCTTATAACTTATTTAAATGTCTGAAAAAAGAAGATCTAGAAGGAATATTGAAAATTTCCATCTGTGAGAAAGCACAAGAAATGTTATTCATAGAACACAAAGTTGGGCCGGGTGCGGTGGCTCACACTTGTAATCCCAGCACTTTGGGAGGCCAAGGCGGGCGGATCATGAGGTCAGGAGATCGAGACCACGGTGAAACCCCGTCTCTACTAAAAATACCAAAAATTAGCCGGGCATGGTGGCGGGTGCCTATAGTCCCAGCTCCTCGGAGAGGCTGAGGCAGGAGAATGGCGTGAACCCGGGAGGCGGAGCCTTCAGTGAGCCAAGACTGCGCCACTGCACTCCAGCCTGGGTGACAGAGCGAGACTCCGTCTCAAAAAAAAAAGAACACAAAGTTTTCCTATCTGAATAAAGATCTTCACTACTATTAAAATTATTTTCAATAACAATGGGACAATGAGGCTTTATAGTTTAGAATTTGATCATTTTTTGTTTAGGCCAATAAAATAAGAAAAATACATATCAATAATGGGTATAGTATTTAGAGAATATTAATTTGAGACATTTTCATCATTAAGTGCAAGTCATCTTGTTGCTACAACAGTTCAGAGCCAAGCCAACTTCATTCAGATTGTAGAGTTTCATTCATGATGTAGAGTGGAGGTCCTTCCTACCATTAAAGATTAGCCAGAAGGCTTTCTTTCCCTCTGAAGGAAAAAAATATACATAAAATCTAGAATTTCTTTGAGAAAGACAGAGAAAAGTGAAGTTCCTTCTATTATGAATTATGGGAAGGAGAAAGGGAGACACAGAAGAGACATGAAGGCAGGAGGCAGAGGTCCTCCTCCTCATCCCCTACTGCCTCTTTGGACCACTCCTTAAGTGAAGAGGCACTGCAGAAACATTTTGGAGGAAGGGGAAATGATGCCTGGGAAAGTAAGAGAAATGTGGATGAAATAACCACAGTAGTTTTCAGGAGTATGTAAGCCTCCAGAAAATCTCCATAGGTTCCATGGGAGGTCCCATCTAATAGGTTATGGCACTGAATATACAGCAATGGCAGAGAGAGGTGTCGAGAGAGAGAGCCATACTACCAGCATAAAGGACCGGTAAATACGTTATATCTAGACCACAATTTTAGAATGAAGTCAGAGAGGAGAGGTTTGGTTGGTAGCTTAACTAGTGACTATTTACATTGTCTTAAACAGATAATGCTGAAATACTGTTCTAAGAAACTTAAGTGTGACTCAGATTACACCTATTCCCTACCTGTCCAAACACATATTTATACATTATTGTTTAAGTAGGAAGATTACATCAGGTATAAAAAATAAAGAAGCTTTTTTTCTCTGTGCACATCTGAGTGTAGTGTGTAAAGATTATATATGTATGTGTGTATGTATGTATACACATTTTATGCAATCGTGCATGTTTTTTATATAAATATATATTTTTCAAAAATATCAGAAAGTATTTATAGTATACCTGTATACTACAGTATATATAATATAGAACTATAGATATAAATATTTATATATTTGTACATAAGCATTTTACATGTTACATATAAAGATTCATATATATGACTTAAATGTTTAAAGTTTTACTATTCTATAACCATATATATTGTGTTCTAAAATCTTATTAAATCAACTATTTTGAAATTCAAAGTTACTTTAACTTCACACATTTTCTCACGTACGTATTTTTGCTTTTGTTAAAGTTTCCTATTTGATTATGAAGTTAAATGCTCAACTTTTAAATGTTAATTGTTCATTTATATTGCCATGTTTCAAAGAAATTTAGGAAATAATATTGCTTCAAGACAAAAACAAAGATGCTAAGTCTTCTAGCAATCTGAAGTTGTAAAATATTACGAGTGTTCAGATCGAAAGCCATAACTGAGTAATTCAATCTAGTAATTCAAAAGCATTTTACAGAAATCAAACCATGATGGAATCAAGTTACCTATTGTATCAATTAAGGAGGAAAATAATATTGCTGAACACACGGAATCTGGTCAGAAATATCTAGGCTACAGAATAACTTCACATTTTAAATGAAAAAAATTACTGATCACTGTTCGTATATTTATTTGTATCTTTCACTGTGTTATTGGTTGATTAACACAGCTGCAATCCATAAGCCCTACTTCCTAGCTATTTTTCAACCCACTGTTGCTACTTACAGATAAGAATATCTAAAAGGAAATCTTCTAGGTGGGGTTTCTGAAAATACTTTGATTCTTTGTTAAAATAAAGCAGGGGTGCAGACTCTTCTGGCATTCATCTTTACACTTTGTTTGTCTGGAATAGAGAATTGACGTCTAGAGTTGCAGAAGATGGGAATGAAAGTAGACAATAAAAAATGACAAGGCAGAAAATAGCCAGCAGGCATCCTCAATGGCACTGATGTGCCCCTGCGCCATACCTTCACTGTCCACCTCTAGATTTTTTCTGTATTTGTTTATACTTTCTTAATTTTTAAATGTAAAATTTTGTGCTATTAAGTATATTCATATTCTTGTGCAACCATCATCACTATCCATCTCTAAAACTCTTTTAATCTAGCAGAACAAAAGCTCTATAACATTAAACAATAACTCTCCATTTCTCTTTTCTTTATCCTCTGGCAACCATCATTCTACTTTGAGTCTTTGTGATTTTTGACTATACTAAGTACCAAAATATAAGTGGAATCATATGGAATTTAACATTTTGTGACTGGCTAATCTCACTTAGCATAATGTTCTCAAGATTTATCTGTGATATAGTGTATATCATACTTTCTTCCATCTCAAAGCCGAATAATATTTCATTATATGTATATACCACATTTTGTTTATATATTACTCTAAATAAACATGGAAAACTGGGCTGCTTTTACATCTTAGCTATTGTGAATAATGCTGCTATGAACTCGGGAATACCAATATCCCTTTGAGACTCTGCTTTCAATTTTTTGGATATATAAATGAAAGTGTGATTGGTGGCTCATATAGTAATTCTATTTTTAATTTTTTGAGAAACTACCACTGTTTTCCACACTGGTTGTACCATTTTACATTCTCACCAATAGTGCACAAGGGTTCCAGTTTTTCCACATCCTCATCAACATGTTATTTTGTTGTTGTTGCTGTTGTTTTGTTCTGTTTTCTGTTTGTTTTTTATAATAAATAGCATCTCTACTGGGTGTGAGGTGGCACCTCATTGTGGCCTTGATTTGCATTTCCATAATATTTAGTAATGCTAAGTGTTTTTTCATATGTTTACTGGTCATTTATATATCTCTTTTGGAAAAGTGTCTATTCAAGTCCTTTGCCAATTTTGAAACAGGTTGTTTATTTTTGTTTTCTTTAAAAAATCTCAGGCTGGGCGTGGTGGCTCACACCTGTAATCCCAGCACTTTGGGAGGCTGAGGTGGGCGGATCAAGAGGTCAGGAGATTAAGTCCATCCTGGCTAACGCAGTGAAACCCCATCTCTACTAAAAATCCAAAAAAATAGCCAGGCATGGTGGCAGGTGCCTGTAGTCCCAGTTACTCGGGAGGCTGAGGCAGGAGAATGGCGTGAACCCGGGAGGTGGAGCTTGCAGTGAGCCGAGAGCACACCACTGCACTCCAGCCTGGGTGACAGAGCAAGACTCCATCTCAAAAAAAAAAAAAAAATCTATATATTTTGAATATTAATGACTTATCATATATATGATTTGCAAATATTTTCTCCCATTTTTATGTTGCTTCTTTATACTGTGTCTTTGACACCCCTTTACAAAATCACAAATTCCAATTTGTCTATTTTTTGTTGTTGTTGTCTGTGTCTTTGGGGTCATAGCCAATAAATCCCAGACAAATCCAATGTAATGATGCTTTTGCCCTATGTTTTCTTCTAAGAGTTCTATAGACTCAGTTTTCATTTTAGGTCATGAATCACTTTTGAGTTTGTTTTTGCATATGATGTTACATAAGGGTCCAACTTCATTCGTTTGCATGTAGAATGATCATAGCACTCATCTTAAAAATTATCTGACCAATTAAGTGAATGTTTATTTTTGGATTTTCTATTAAATTACATTGGCCTGTATTTCTGTTTTTATGCTAGTACTACTCTGTTTTGAGTACTGTAGCTTTGTAGTAAGTTTGAAATCAGGAAGTATAAGTTCTCCAGCTTTGTTATTTATTTTTCTTTTTGGCTATCTTGGGTCCCTTGAAATTTTAAGGATAAGTTTTAGAATAAGTTTGTTTTTTTAAAAAAATTATTTCTACAAATAACATCATTGGGATTTTAATAGAAATTGCAGTAAATCTGTAGATTGCTTGGGAGAGTATTAACATTTTAACAATATTAAATCTTCCCATCCATGAACATGGGATATCTTTCAATTTAGTTATGCTTTATTTAATTTCTTTCCAAAATGTTTTGTAGTTTTCATTATACAAGTATTTTATCTCCCTGGTTAAGTTAATTCCTGAGTATTTTATTCTTTCTGATGCTATTGTAAATTGAATTGTTTTCTTAATTGTTTTAACACATTCATTTTCAATCTATGAAAATGTAAATGATTTTGTGTGCTGATTTTGTACTCTGATACTTTGCAAAATTTCTTAGTTCCAACATCTGTGTATGTGTGTGCAAACATGAAACGTGTGTATGGAATCATTAAAGTTTTCTATATGCAAACTCATGTCACCTCTAAACAGAGATAACTTTACTTCTTCCTTTCCAAATTGGATCTTTCTCTCTTTCTTTCTCTTTCTCTCTTTCTCTCTCTCTCTCTTCTTTTTTTGCCTAATAGCTCTGGTGAGGACCTCTGATACTATGTTGAATACAAATGGTAAAAGTAGACACCCTTGTTCTGAACCTTCAAAAAAAATTAGAATCGAAAAAGTGTAGTTTTATCTGTACCCCTGATAGCTAAAAAAAAATAAATTACATGAGATATGCAACTTATACAGATTTTTCAACAATCATTAACAAAGTAAATTTAGAAAAGGACAGTCAAACCAAACTTCCTCCATACAGTCTACAAATAAGCTCACAATGACCAATAGAATGTGACCTCTTATCTCCATCATCCCCATTTTGAGATGGTAAAAAAGGTGTATTCTCATGATAAAATTTTCAAACTCATCCTGGCAATTTGTTTCACACAAATTGCTTGTTAACATTTTCATTTAAATAAATTCCATCCATCTGTCTGTGTTTATCAAATATCTGTTTTAAACCACATAATTCTTAAGTTTAAAAGGTTAATTTTACTGTAATTACTAAATATTTAGATAAGAAAAGTGCTATTAAGATGTGAAAATATTATTTTTATATAATCACTTTTTTTCTTCAGGAACCCACTGTGTATGCCTACATATAAGTATATCCGTAAATTATATAAATGATGGAATTAACTGAATAAACTTTTGTTTGAAATCTAAATGCTTTCTACTCTACTGATATTCTCATTACAAACTTTAGAAATGAACAAAAAATTTACTCAAAAAATCAGAATTTTAAAGCGAAATGAAACCTGAGTGATTATAAGAATGAGGAAACAAGGACCTAGAAATGCTAAGTGTCCTGTCCAAGGAGAATTAAAATATACAAATAAATTACTCAACAATGAGCTAGAGAGAACAAAACTACTAATTTTAGCCCAGAACTTATTTTGGTTTTAAGTAGGCAAAAGTATTATTAGTAGATTGTGACTGTTTTCCTTCCATCTGTTTCCTTGTCTAAGAAATTTTAAGGACAGACTTAAAATGTTCTCGCTAATATTACTGCCATTAGTTTCTGATTTATAATGTGACATATTTCAAAGCTATGTATTATCCTTTCTTTTTTTCCCTGTTTTAATGGTTGACCTGAATGCTCTTTCTTAATTTCACTTCACTGTAATTATACCTCTTACTCTATGCTAAATAATTTCTCCTTTTCCTCCTTGGAATATTTTCTCCCACTTATTGCCTAGCCGAGTTACCCTCTAAACTTTCATCATAAGTCAAGTTCTTCAATTACTTCCTCTAGAAACTCTCACTGACTTCTTTACATACATCTAATACAGACATACTGTAATAATTTAGGGCAGGCTGGGCGCAGTGGCTGATGCCTGTAACCCCAGCACTTTGGGAGGCCAAGGAGGGTGGATCATCTGAGGTCAGGAGTTCGAGTCTAGCCTGGCCAAAATGGTAAAACCCTGTCTCTACTAAAAATACAAAAATTAGCCAGGCATGGTAGCATATGCCTGTAATCCCAGCTACTTGGGAGGCTGAGGCAGGAGAATCGCTGGAACCCGGGAGGCAGAGTTTGCAGTGAGCTGAGATGTTTCCATTGCTCTCCAGCCTGGGCAACAAGAGCGAAACTCCATCTCAAAAAATAATAATAATAATTAGGTGGATTGCTTATATAAAAATTAGCCATAGGTTTTACTTACTTTTCTATCATCTAAGTACCTATTATCCTCACTGTTTTCTAAAACTGTTCTGTACATTTTATTGTATGTATATATATATTTATGTAATGTATGAAAAATGTTAAATAGCTTACTATGGATAGATTGCAATTACCAAATTTAATTATTTCTATTTATCTCACTTTTAGTTAAGATGAGAAAACTATTCAGGTATCAATTTTATATTTTTATTATAATAAAATCTCAGAAATCCTCCTAAAATAAATGTGAACAGTACATTATTATTGTATACTTTCAGCCAATGTATTATATAGATTAAATAGATCATTTCAAGGAACCAGGAGATATGTTGACATTTAAATTGAGTGAACCTTGCTTATCAATCTGTAACGGGTTTGAAATTATTTCTAGACAATAGCACTGGGTTGACACATAAGCACCTGATTGAGAAAAAAAAAAGAATCACCTAACACATGGCATAGAAATGGTGAAAATAATTATTAACAATGGTAATATTACAATACGTAGAAAGCAGGATGCTGGCGGTTGTGGATGAGATAGTTCAAATAATACAGACAGGTGATTTTAAAGCAGTTCAGAATGTCTAACTTTTTTTTTTTATTTTTAAAAGTGAGTTTTAGGTCCAAAGGAAATAGAATTTATCTTCTTTGGAATCATAAGCCCATTTAAATTATTTAGATAACCAAGAATTACGTAGGATTCTTACTGCTACTTAACAAATGCCTGTGGAAATAAGCAAATCACTTTCCTAAGTGCTTAAAGATATTTATCCACAAAATCCACTCTTCCTCCCTGACCCTTAAAAAAATGACGCTAAGTGAAACAGGTTCCAACATAATAAACTGTCAGGACACATTTCATGGTGCAGTGCAAATGACAGACACAATGGAATACCTGTTAGAATAAAGTAGATTTCATTTTCCCTACAAGTTAGGTGAGAATAGTGACCTCAAGTATCTGTTCTGTCAGGTCAAATGTTGCAGCACATTAACAAATTGAGAGTACAGGTGCATGTATGAATAGCCTGTTGGAGAAAACAGCACCACTTCTAGTAATTATAAGAAGTTGCTCCAGGTGAAAAATATTAATTCATGTCTGTGATACATTGTTTAAGACTCTCTCAGTTGCCTTAATACTATTTTTAAAACCCCTTCACAGGGAGCATACTCACCCCACCTGGCCTGCCATCTGAAGCTGTGATGATCAGAATGTAGCGATCAGTGCTTTCCCTGTCCAGTGCTTTCCCTAAGGTTAGAATCCCCGTGCTAGTGACGAAACAAACAAACAAATAAGACAAAAAGAGATATTACATCACAAGGAGAGTCTTCTTAGTATAGCAAATTACTTTTGATAGCTTTTTTCCCCTCTCAGTAATCATAGCTTGAGTATTTTAGATGTATAATACTAAGATTCATACTGAAAATTGAAAACAGCTTTTAAGGCTGTCAAATTTCTTAGCAGTATCCATGAAACTGACACTGAGCTGATTTCCTACCTTCCAGGAAACAAAACATAACAAAACTGTGCTTAATTCATTCCAAGAAGAACAGTATCTATCTTGTTTTTGATTATTTCAAGAGAAAAGACTTCATTATTCCTTAGCAGGCTCAGAATTCTTTGAGACAATGAATGGTTTCTTATAATTAATCTATATCACCTCCCAATTTATGTCATATATATGTCCATTATGAAAATGCAAAAACCCATCTAAATGTTATCTCTGACAAACTCTATGAATAAAAGCTTTTTTTCTTACTTTTAAAATAACAGAGGCCCATTGTACAAAATTAGAAAATAGAATTTTTTAAAATTACAGAAATTATGTTTTTTGTAATGTTTCTTTTTGTACTTTATTATAACCACATTTAAATATATGATTGTTTCAGAAGAGGAATCATTCTGCATATTTTACATTTTTTAAGAAAATATAATTGTATTAGAATTCATGTTCTCATTTTATAATTTGTTTAAAACCCCTTTTGTGGCTACACTAACAATTTTAGTATTTTGTTACTCTTTGGAAATTTGGCTGTTTCTTAATTTAACTGATGTATAATGGGAGATTAACAGCACTTGGGAAAATTATTTCACTTAGAATGTTTTTAATACTTACTCCATATCTTTTCACTGTTCAGAATAAATGTTTTCAGATATTTAAGACTTTATTCACCTATGTAATTTATTTTATAACAGTTTGGCTATTTGTATTGCTCTCTAATGTAAGTTCTACATTTATTTCTTAGATTTTACAATCTGATACTGTACACATTTTAATTGAGCCTAACAAGTATCCACTGTGTAGGAGAGTTTATCTGAATATAATAAGACATTAAAATATTTATCAAGTCCAAAACATAAATTGTTTCTGATGGATAAAATCCTTTCATTTTAAGGGAAGTGCTTTTATTGTAAAGAAAATTTAAACAATTCATATCACATATGGTAGTTGAATACAGAGAGTCAAAGCCGATGAATCAAAATAAGAATCACAGTTACTCCATTTGCTTATTATGTTGTGATGGTTGACACAGACTTTTTAAAAAGTTCTGAACATATGGCATGCCCATGAAAAACTGAGTTTGCTTCCTGTACATTTTAAAAATGTTTTGTCAAAATAATTGAAAACCAGTTCCCAGAGCATGTTCACAATTAAGTTTGGACCAGCTTCCTACAGTACAGAAGGCCCAGATAATCCCATTTTAAAATTACCTTAAATGAGAAAAGTAAGATATGTATTTCTTCTGAGCTTATTCACAAGTATCTTAAGAAACAGGAAATCTGAAAACATAGCCATAGTATAATAAGAGAAACAAAGAAAATTGAGTTGCCATTTTCATTTTGCTTCTTCCCTTAGTTAATTATCTATATTCTTCCTTGTACATTAAATTAGAAAATTAATAAAATTATATTGTATATTTACGGTGAATTAGAAAACTGACGTGATAACTGAGTTGATTTCCTACCTTCCAGGAAACAAAACATAACAAAACTTTGCTTAATTCATTCCAGGAAGAACAATATCTATCTTGTTTTTGATTATTTCAAGAGAAAAGATCCATTATTCCTTAGCATGTTCAGAATTCTTTGAGACAAGGAATGGTTTCTCATAAATAATCTATATCGCCTCCCAATTGTATATAGTATTTGGAATATATATATATATATATATGTACTCTATATATACTATTTAGAATATATAATACTATATGTATTATTCCAAAAATACTATATGCTGTGTACAATATAGTATACAGTATATTCATACTTAGGGCCATTTTAAACACAAACAGCTAATCATCTATGGTCTGGTGATTATTATAGAGGTAGTTTTTATGTAATATGCGGGCCTTGTGACTCAATGTTGTAGGCAGTTGTGTGGTATATTTGGGCAATGCAGAAGGGGAGAAAAACAGGCAGCGTATTTTGGGATTCATAGCTGAAGACAAGTTTATGGGTATACATGGGTATCCTCTTATTAAATCCGAGAAATACCTCACAAAAAGTCTTATTACCAGCTGGATGGAGGCTATCAGGCCAGGATACATTGGGGTACACTTAGTAATGCAATACACCTTATAAGTTCACATATTAAATATACATAAGCTTCTTCAATTGATAAAGCATCAATAATACTGCTACTTAAATTATATAGAATTGAAAATACATTTCCCAGGAGTGATGTCAGCGGAAATGGAGAAGGCAGCTCCAAGAGATGGTCTCAGCACAAAACATCAAAAAAATCACAATTAAGCAGGGACCTTCAAAAGCAAATTTGATGAAACTCTGGAAAACCGTCACAGGTTTATAGCAACCAGACGAAGGCAGAATTTCTTTTAAAAAAAGGTAAATCAAATATGGTAGAAGAACTTTGTGGCATTTTGACTTGTCTTTATCCTACCATCTCACTGGCTCAGAGTGACCTTGAAAACATCAGTGAACATTCCCAGTGTGACACTGTGGTCTTTGTTTCTGGAGGGAGCAGAGCTATCCTTATTCACAAAGAACTGTGGGGGTCTATTCTAATCTGTCTGCAGACTGCCTGAAGGAGTGATTCATGGCACTTATCATTGTTTCGTCAAACTTGGAAATCACTCAAAGCAGAAAAGCAGTGGGCATTCCTCAGAAACATCGTAAGGCAGGTGATAGCCCACAAACACTTGAGGAATACAATAGAGTGCCAAAAACTTGCCAGGAAAGTCTGGGTAAATAGTTTCATGGAAAATTCAGGCACTCAAAAGTGTACTGAGGAATACGGAATAATAAATATAATTGAGAATTCATAAATATACCCACACATCTACAGTCAATTGATTTTCAACAAGAATGCCAAGACCATTCAAAAGGAAAGAATAGTCTTGTCAACAAACGGCACTGGAACAAATGGAAATCTAAAAGAATTAAGTTAGACTACTTTACTTCATATGCAACTATTACCTCAAAATGGATTAACAATTTTTCTGAACACAAGAATTGAAACCTGTAAACAACTCTTAGATAAAAACTAGAGGTAAATATTCATAATCTTGGATGTGGCCATGGATTCTTAGATGTGATACCAGATGCATGGGAAGCAAAGGAATAAATAGATATTCTGAACTTGGTCAAAATAAAAAAAAAACACCTTTTGTGCATCAAGGGACATTATTGAGAAAGTAAAAAAGAACAATGCATATAATTGGAGAAAATACTTACAAATCACATATCTGGTAAGAGTCTTATTTCCAGAATATATAAATTATTACACAACTTAACATCAAAAAGAAATCCCAATTTAAAAATAGGCAAAAGACTCAAATACACATTTTTTCCAAAGAAGATATACAAGATATACAAATAATCAAAAAGCATGTTAAAATATGTCATTAGTCATCAGGCAAATGCAAATCAAAACCCACAACCAAGTATCACTTCACACTCACTATGATAATTATATTTTAAAACAAGAAACAAATAACCACCATTACTAACAACAACAAAAAAGAAAATAAATGTTGGCAAAAATGTGAATAAATCAGAATCCTCATATATTTCTGGTGGGAATATAAAATGCTTCAATCACTGTGGAAAACATTTGACAATTCTCAAATGGTTAAAAACACATAATTACACTATTCCCCAGCAAATCTATTGAGTATATACTTAAAAAAGCTGAATACAGGTACTTAGATACACGTACATATATATTCACAGCTGCAGTATTTGTAATATTGAAAGGTAGAATAACAACTTAAATGTCTATCAATGTATGAATAAGTAAACAACTTGTTATATGTGCATGCAATGGAATATTATGTAGCCATGAAAAGTAGTGACCTACTTACACATGTTGCAACACAGATGAATCTTGGAAACATTAGGCTACAAAAAAGAAGCTAGACACAAATAGTCACACATTGTATGATTCAATTTGTGTAGAATATTCAAAGTAGGTAACTTGATGAAGCCAGTACACAGATTGGTGGTCGCCAGGGGCTAAGGGAAATAAGGAACTGCTAAATGGGTTCAGGTTTCTATTTGGAGTGATGAAGCTATTTTAGAACTAGACAGAGTTGGTAGTTGCATGAGTTCTGAATCTCCTAAACAACGCTGAATTGTTCATTTTAAAATGGTTAATTTTGTGCTATGTGAATTTTGCCTCAATTATATAAATTATATTGCAGAGAATTTTCCATCACCAAGCTTTTGGGCTATGTTCCTGAAACATATGATGCTTGGCATACTCAAATTCTTTTAGAAAATAGGGTTTGCCTAACCATAAAAATGGTATTCAAAAATAATTTAAAAATTTGCTCAGGCCCGGTGGCTCACACCTATAATTCTAGTACTTTGGGTGGCTGAGGTGAGTGGATCACAAGGTCAGGAGATGGAGACCATCCATCCTAGCTAACACAGTGAAACCCCATCTCTCTTTTTTTGTTTAGTGTGCACTTTTATTATTTTTTTGAGACAGAGTCTCACTCTGTTGCCCAGGCTAGAGTGCAATGGCATGATCTCGGCTCACTGCAACCTCCACCTCCCAGGTTCAAGCGATTCTCCTGCCTCAGCCTCCTCAGTAGCTGGGATTACAGGTTCCGTGGACAGCTTATTTAAAAGCTCTGTGCCATCAGTATTCCCTTCTGTCAAATGGGAAAGTGAAACCCCATCTCTACTAAAAATACAAAAAATTAGCCGGGCATGGTGGTGGGCGCCTGTAGTCCCAGCTACTCGAGAGGCTGAAGGAGGAGAATTGCTTGAACCCGGGAGGCAGAGGTTGCAGTAAGCTGAGACCGCACCACTGCTCTCCCGTCTGTGAGACAGAACAAGATTCCATCTAAATAAATAAATAAATAAAAATAAAAAAAAATTATCACCTGTAGTCCCAGCTACTTGGGAGGCTGAGGTGGGAGGATCACATAAGCCTAGACTTTTGAAACTAGCCTGGGCAACAGAGTCACACCCAGTCTTAAAAAAATTAAACAATGTAAATAGAAAGTAGTAGAGGATATCTACTTCCGAACAAAATAAGCTACTGAATTTAAAACCTGCTTCTGTAAGTAACTGTTTTTCAAAATTCCATTGTTTATTAGGAAATACCGATGCAGCATCATTATAAACTAAGATTATCTCACATATTTCATGATATATAGGCTTTGCTTATTTAAAATTTCATTAAGAATTCTACTGCTTGTGACTGAACATTTACACTTGCAAGTGTCTGAGCCTTTGACAGATTTATCATGTTGCTTTTGGGCACTGAGTTTCAGGCTTTACAATGATATTTAGAGAGATTAGAGTATACTTTAAAATGTATGGTTGCTTCAAGTTTGACATAGCGTTTCATATTAAATAGCAATTAGCAATTAACAAAAACATACTAATAAAGGGAGCTAGGTATTGACAGCAGTTTGGGGAAAAGATGATGGTGGCATGAACTAAGGTAGTAGAGTGAAGTGTAAGAAATAGTTTGATTTGGGTTTATATTTTGAAAGTAGAGCTGAGCTGTCAGGGAATAAAATAAATATCATCTTTCTTACATATTATTTAATTTTCAATATAATCATAAAATTCAAATTGATATGAAAAACATAATTGAGCATTACATTTAATGTCAAAACAAATTAATCACCAAAGAAAAAATTAAAATGCAAGTGAAGAAAAAATATTTTAATAGAATTTGGACCAGAGATGGACATAATTTTTGAAATTCTCTTGTTTAGCACTGATTTTAAGTGTTGGCATCACAGACCCCATGCTTCAGTGATAACAACCCATAAATATTTGAGAGATGGCATTTCCTCAACCTCCCTTAATAAATAACTATACCATTAGGCCATCATATTTATAAGGGAAGTTGCCATATATCTTATTTAAATGTGTACTTATTTGTGGATGATTGCTGAGTGAACATTTGCTAAATCATATGACACTATCAAGACAGACACTATGAAAAGATACTGGAATAGTGCATTATATTACAGAATCATACAGATATGGCCACTTAATACATGGCACTGAATGATTTTTATAACCAATGTTTGTGATTTTTAAAAAAACCAAGGCTTTTTCTTTAAAGACCCAGTTTCTTTCTTGGCTGTGTGACCAAGCCAATTTATTAAAATAATAATTCAGTACTTTGTTAACCCATACTGACATTAAGATGATTATTCATTACTACTAATTTTTTAATAGAAATACAAGAAAATTTTGGCATACTTTTATTTCATTAAAGGAAAGTAATGGTATTAAAATGATGCTTATTGAGAGAATTCTCATGATAGCATAAAATAATATGGTATTTAAAGTATACAATAGACACGTAAATATTTTTTCATTTTGCTTTAAGATATAAAATATAACCCAAACATTATTTGCATATATTGAGGTGTCTGATGAGGTAGAACATTGTTTATTTTTTTTTAGCATACCTGTGTTAGTCCATTTGTGTTGCTACGAAGGAATACTTATGGCTGGGTAATTTATGAAGAAAATAAGTTTATTTGTCTCACAGTTCTACAGGCTGTACAAGAAGCATACTGCCAGCATCTGCTTCTGGTGAGGGGCTGAGAGTACTTCCACTCATGACCAAAGGTGAACGGGTGCTGGCGTGTGCAGAGATCACATGGTGAGAAAAGAAGCAAGAGAGGAGGGGTGGTGCCAAGCTCTTTTTTTACAACCATTTGTTGTGGGAACTAATAAAGCAAGAACTCATTCATTACCTTTGGTAACAAGCCATTCATAAGCGGTCTGCCTCCATGACCCAAACAAATCCCATTAGGCCCCATCTCCAACATGGGGAATCAAATTTCAAAATGAGGTTTGGAGTGTCAAATATCCAAACTATAGCAGTACCTGGATTGTTCAAATCCTTGAAAGTCATAGAGAAGTGGTGGTGCAAATTTTTGAACATGAATCTCAAAAGTTTCAAAGAACGTGGCAGTTGAAATGTCAGTTATTGTTCTACATTTCAAATGCATTGAAATGTATTGCTAGTGGTTCAGGCTACTCTATAAATATCAATGCGAACAACAGCAATGAGGTGGTGGAAACAAAGTGACCATAGGATAGAAGGCAACAGGCCCAGTGTACAGGACCCTGAATCAGGAATGATCATCAAAAGGGATCACACAACCATTACAGGGACATGTTCTGCTTTAGCTTTCCTGGAAGCAGTTTGCGTCTTAAGGAGATGTCTGTCCAGGTTGACCTAAGAGCTTTAACATTAAGAATCATGATCAATTTAGACTAAAAGGATTTCGCATTAACATAATTTACACCTTTAAGAACCTCTGTGACCCAGCCATTATCTTTATCTCATCTCTATCTCTATCTCAGAGATGAGAGGAGCACTAGAGATATAGGAAAGCAGTGCATTTAGATAATTTATTTGGCAAAACCAGTAGCTCATTAGATTTCACAATCAGCAATTGAAAAATCTCTTGGCATCAAGGGAAAAACAGGAATAGAAATCCTTTTTTTTATTATTATACTTTAAGTTTTAGGGTACATGTGCACAATGTGCAGGTTTGTTGCATATGTATACATGTGCCGTGTTGGTGTGCTGCACCCATTAACTCGTCATTTAACATTAGGTATATCTCATAATGCTATCCCTCCCCCTCCCCCCACCCACAACAGGCCCTGGTGTGTGATGTTCCCCTTCCTATGTCCATGAGTTCTCGTTGTTCAATGCCCACCTATGAGTGAGAACATGCGGTGTTTGGTTTTTTGTCCTTGCGATAGTTTGCTGAGAATGATGGTTTCCAGCTTCATCCATGTCCCTACAAAGGAGATGAACTCATCATTTTTTATGGCTGCATAGTATTCCATGGTGTATATGTGCCACATTTTCTTAATCCAGTCTGTCATTGTTGGACAATTGGATTGGTTCCAAGTCTTTGCTATTGTGAATAGTGCCGCAATAAACATATGTGTGTATGTGTCTTTATAGCAGTATATTTTATAATCCTTTGGGTATATATCCAGTAATGGGATGGCTGGGTCAAATGGTATTTCTAGTTCTAGATCCCTGAGGAATCGCCACACTGACTTCCACAATGGTTGAACCCCACACAATAATAATGGGAGACTTTAACACCCCACTGTCAACATTAGACAAATCAATGAGACAGAAAGTTAACAAGGATATCCAGGAATTGAACTCAGCTCTGCACCAAGGAATAGAAATTCTTAAGAGACCTGGGCTTCCTGCTTACCAGAGCAGGTGAAAACTTCATTGTTGTCTTTTTCTTTTATTGACAGCTTTGTTAACATTTTAATTCAGATATCATAAAATCCACCCATTTAAAGGGTACAATTCAATGGTTTTTAGCATAATCACAGAGTTGTTCAATCATCACCGTAATCAATTTTAGAACATTTTCAACACCGTATCTATTAATGGTCACTCCCCGTTCTCTCCACTCCTCATTTTCAGGCAATCATTGATCAACTTTTCGTCTTATAGATGTGCCTATTATGAAAATTTTATACAAATGAAATAATATGTACTCTTTTCAACTGACTTATTTCACTTAGCATAATATTTTCAAGGTTCATACATGTTGAACCATGTTTCAGTACCTCATTACCTTTTATTGATGAGTAATATTATATTATTACAGATAGGCAACATTTTGTTTATTCTTTCCTCTGTAGATGGATATTTGACTTGTTTCTACTTTTGTACCATTATAAATAATTCTTTTATGAACTTTGTGCAAACTATTATGTAGATGCACGTCTTCATTTCTCTTGCATATGAGCAGAATGCTGGCTTATGCAGTAACTCTGTTTACCATTTGGAGAAAAGGCCTATTCTCCAAAGTGTACTCATATAGTTTGGATCCATGTCCTCGCCCAAATCTCCTGTCGAATTGTCACCAATGTAGGCGATAGGACCTGCTGGAAGGTGATTGGCTCATGCGGGCAGTTTCTCATGAATGGTTTAGCACCACCCTCCTTGGTCCTGCTCTCTTCCTCCTGCTCAGGCCATGTGAACTGCTGACTCCCCGCTTTGCCTTCAGTCATGACTGTAAGTTTCCTGAGGCTTCCCCAGAAGCAGAGCAGGTGTCAGCATCATGCTTCCTGTATAGCCTGCAGAACTGTGAGGCAATTCAACCTCTTTTCATTACAAAATACTCAGTCTCAGCATTTCTTTATAGCAGTGCAAAAACGAACTCACACATGCACATTTTACATGGCCACATAAATTTATGCAGATTTCAATATCTCCACATTCTTAGGTATACTTGGTTTTGCCTTTCTTTTTCACTTCAGACACAAATTATGTATGAAGTCAAGTCTCTTTACAGTTTTAAATTGCATTTCTCTAATGACCAGTGATCAGTGATCATGATCATGTTTCCATGTGCTTGTTGGCCATTCACATATCCTTTTTTAAAGAAATGTCTATTCAAATATTTTGCCCATTTTAATTAGATTATTTTTCTTTATTAAGTTGTAACGGTTCTTTACGTATTCTTGAGACATGTTTCACACCATATACATTATTTTAAAATATTTTCTCTCATTGTGGGTTGTTTTTCACTTTAGGATGGTGCTCCTTGAAATACATTTTTAAAAATTGATGAGACCCAATTTATCAATTTTATCGTTAATCTTTGTGCATTTTGTGTCATATCTCAAAATGTACTGACTAATCCAAATAATGAAGATTTACTTCTGTATTTTCTTCTATGTGGAATGCAGTTTTATCTCATAATATTGCAGTTTATGATCCACTTTGAGTTCATTTTTGTGAATGATGTGAGATAAAAATTCAACTTAATTCTCTTGCATGTTGTCCCAGCTTCATTTGTTGAAACAAAGTTCTTTCCTGATTGGATTATCTTGGCCCCTTTTTGAAAATCAATTGACCATAAATACTAGAGTTATTTCTGGATTCTTAAGCCTGTCCAGGTGACTTATATATCTGTGTTTATGCTAATACTACACAGCCTTGATTAAAGTTTTTCTTTAACATTTTTATTTTCTTTAATGATGATTGTAAATTGTAGCTAATTTTTTATTTCTACATCCTTATGGGATAAAAATGAAAACAGTTAAGCCTTTGTATTTTTCAAATAGAAGTTTACTTATCTGTGGAAAATACTGTTCTTGTCTATAGTTTCCCAGGCATTACTAACTCATGTTTGTAAAATTCTATTCAACGTGAAATTTCAGGTATTTCTGAGAAGACTAATTAACCAGCACATGGTTCTCTTGTTTTGGCATTATGCCCCACAGGTTCCTGAGTCTGACGTGGCAAGGTATTCATTTGTCAAAGTTTTATCTTTATAATCATTGGCCAAGTTTACATTTCTATTCTTTCTGAAAGTAAAGCTATTCACAGGTACACAGGAAATATCAGGGAAGAGTTAAGCTCTTTAGAAACCAGCCACATGTGACAGCAGAACAGCTACCTTGCTATTTCAAAGGGGGAAGCATACAGTCTCTCTGAAGCCCTAAATGCCTCCTTTTAATGCCTGCTCCCGGTTTTCTCAATAGTTATCATTAGCAATATCTCAGATGTATTCAGAGAGATAAGTAGAATGACACTGATCTAGACCTCAAACAAGTTTGGCATGAACATGTATTTTATTTCATTTTGCTTTTTTTTCTTAAATATACCTGTGTTAATCTGAAATTGAAGGATGTGTTTGTAACACATCTTGCCTACAAGACTCCCTTTGAATACACAGTTTAGTGCTAAGTAACCCTTTGTAGTAATGTCCTTGTCATTATCAGTAGCTGACAACTTTAAAAGGATCTAATTAATCGCAGTTATGCCTTCCAATGAAATGTTTCCACCTCAGTAGATTTTATCTAGTAAAAATAAACAGTCTCCTGAGCAATATTTCTGGGCTCAGAACTATCCTCCCAGCTACCATTAACATTCATAGAAAACAGAAAGGGAAGTACAACTACAAACAGCTGAAAGCCTCTGAGTAGAAGTCTGCTTTCTTGCTAACGGTACGTTGCTGTACATTTTTTTAAAGTAGGAAATAATTTTTAACTTACGTTTCTGAAAGATTAAAAACTCTCTGAGGATCTCCATTCTCAATGGCATACGTTACTGAGTCTCCCTCTCGATCAGTTGCCTTCAGAGAGAAAACATAATTCAATTATCAAGTAATTGATATGGCGCCCACTCATTACAGAGTAATATAAAAGCTTGAAACTAATAGCATAGAATGTCCATGACACTGTTAAAGAATAAAGATTAAAGCATGGCCTAATGGCAAGGTGTAAAATTAAACATTTCATATCTGACCCATTTCTGAATATGTAATCCTACCTGGTGTGGAAATAATCATTTTCCCAAGGTTTACTTATTTAATTAACTTAATTAATGAATTTATTTTATATGTCTATTTATGATTTAAATAAAAGCTGCTGGCCAGGCACAGTGGCTCAAGCCTGTAATCCTAGCACTTTGGGAGGCCAAGGTGGGCGGATTACCTGAGATCAGGAGTTCAAGACTAGCCTGGCCAACATGGTGAAATCCCGTCTCTACCAAAAATACAAGAAGTTACCCGGGTGCAGTGGTGCATACCTGTAATCCCAGCTACTTGGGAGGCTGAGGCAGAAGAATTGCTTGAACCCGGGAGGCAGATGTTGCAATGAGCTGTGATCATGCCACTGCACTCCAGCCTGGGCAACAGAGCAAGATCTTGTCTCAAAAAAATAAAAAAAGTGCCAAACTATGTTTACAGTGTCGATAAAGTGTTTAATGTATATTCTTTTCTTCTGTTCAGAATATATCAAGATAATAATTCAAATCAGTCTAACTTTCTGGTTAAAAATCCTGAATTTATAGCCACAAAGCATGACTTCAAAACTGGGCTCCAATTGTCCTATGTGATTATTTCTGTGTATCCATTTCTAAAATGAGGACTATATAACAATACAAATGTTAATAGATGTTGAGAGGTTTAATTGAAATCATATACATCAAGGCACATAGACTAATATCTGGTACATTGTAAGCTTTCAATAAATATTAACCTTTTTGTTGGTTTTTCTTCCCTTCAACACCTAAGTCAGAGAAGAAAACATAGTTTGACTTTGAGTTCTGAGTTTCTCTTGCCCAAAATAAAGATGTTCTTGTTTTATGGCACTGAGGTCTGGAGTTTTACCTTCAAAAACATCAAATCAGTTCTTTTTCCAGTGAGTCATTCTATCCTCTTATAAAAGACATGGATAAAGAAAGACATTTGGATGCTATCAGAGAGTTGAGAGAATGATCTGCCTAAGCATGATGCTACAAAGCAGGGGAATATCTGATAAAGGTTCAGATGTATTTTATTTTTAGGTGACTAGCCTGGCAGAAACACCAGCCTCTCCACAGACAGGAACTGCCCTGGAGTTAGCAGGACCTGAGAGAGGAATAAGTATGTGAGTTTCCTTCAGTGACTAGATAATAACTGTCCCAGCCATAAGAGGCTGAGTGTGAAATTCCCTGTCCAGACAGGCAGGAACCTATTGTTGTTAGTGGTAGATCAGTTGGCTTTGACATGGATTACACAGTCCTCTTCACGGAACGTCCTTATCAGCTACCACACTGGATTGATGGCCAGAAGCCTCTATTGGACCACATAAACTACAGAATCAAGGGAAACTGAAAATAATATTTCAGTCAGTATTAAACTACAGAATATTGACTACGTGCCAGGTTCTGTAAGAAAAGCTTTGCAAGATTATTTAATCTGTCTCTCATAAAAGTGATATATTCCTTCACATGGCTCCTATGACATCGTATTGTCCTGCTTTCAATCCTCATATTATCAACTGTAGTTCCGCATTTTCCTTTGCTGATTTCTTCTCATTTTATAAGACTTATTTTATATTGGATTGTTCCGAAGGTTGGTCCTTGAACTTCACTTATTTAGTCATCCCATTCAATAGTGTAGCTATAAATACTGTCTATCTGCTGAAGACGGTCATATCTCTAGGCTAGCCCTTTCCTCTGGATTTCAGATGTTTATCCAATTGCCTACATGGATCCACATTAGATGAATAATAATAAGCCTCCCCAATTTAAAAGGTTAAAAACCCCAAATCTAGATCTCCTTTCTATCTTGACATACCTCAAAAAATAAAAGAAATTCAAACAATAATCTATTGTTTTCACTGCTTCATCATCTCAGTAAATACCTGCAACTCCATCCTCCTACTTTCTCGGGGCTCATAGCTACACTTTGAGGGCTCACTCTTACACTCCAATGCAACCCATCAGCAGATCCCACCAGATGTACCTAAAATATCTGCTGTATCTGGCTGTGTCTGAATTTCTTCTCTACCACCATCTTCCTCATGGATTATGGTAGTAACCGTTTTACTAAAGTGTTGCTTCTTCCCTTGTATCCTCACAATAGTCAATTTTTAATTCAGCAGACAAAAGTACTTGTTTTTCCAGGCCAATATTTTATTTCTTTGGGGTAAAGTCTATTGCTTTCTCCCCCAGCTCCCCACCCTCCCCATGCCATACACACTAAAATAAAATGGAATAAAAATAGTAAATGAAGAAGAAAGTAATAAATTAGTCAGGGTAAAATATTTTTGAAACATTCCATGTTAGTCAAAATCCAAAATTTTATATTTCATTGAGTTAGTCATAATGGAAGCCTAGGAGTAGAAAATAAGAAGCAAACAAATTTCTAAGAATACACTCAATAAAATGGATAGTAGATGCTTGATGTTTTTCCCTTGTATTCTGTTCTTTGCTAGATAGGAACCACAAATAATGATACTCAGCTAACATTTTGAAGAAACAGAGAATTATATCTGGAGACTGTATCTTAACCCTAAAAAGCTTACACTGAACTTTTTCTGTTGTTTTTCTCTTGGTCAATAAATTTTACTTGTTATGTTGTTATAGACATGATCACGTTCCTTTGGTTTGTTTATTGATATGTGGTTGCTGTTTTAATTTTTTTCTTGAGAAACATTTTATAACCTTGTGTTTCATAAAAGCCAGAAGAAATGCATTCTGAAACAAGAAAGCTTCATGTAAACAATTTTAAGTCCAGATTAATATTGAATCTTTTATTATATCAGATCTACTCTAATAATTAATATCCTTTATGTAAGATGAGAGCAGAATATTGTGTTGTTTTATTTATATTTATTATTTTTATGTTAATTCCTTTCAATCACAGAGGTAGCTTGAAATATTTCTTCAGTTTTATTTGACCACTCAAATACCTCAGTCTTTTAAGGATTGTGAATGTCAACAATTTGCCTACTTCATTCTTATGTGAGGTTATGCCCATATTGGGAAACTTTGAAGACTTAGAATTTAAAAGAAAATTCTTATTTGATTCCTTTCTTCATTTTTATCTTTTCACACAATCCTTTATTGGTGTTCCAGAGTCTGGGGTGGTATAATAATTAGGAAGTATTTATAGTTTTTCAGCCAAGGAAGCAAAAGGAAATGGTGTAATCTGCATCAAAGTTCTGCAATCTATCCATTACATGAGTTAGCACTTGTATAGACAACATCATCTTTATTTGTCGATGTCCAAAGGTGAGAAATAATCCATAAAAAGAAAAATTGGAAATATCAACAGAAGCATTTACCCTTCAAATATTAGGATTTGATTATGTGTGTATATGTGCCCTAAACATATTTCTATTAGCAATATTTAAATGTTTTCTATATATAAATCTAACCAGCCATCTCAAAATAACTGCTTATAATGTGTCAGAAACCATATTAAAATTTTGCATGTCTTGTCTCATTTAAACCTAATAGTAACTTTACTGGTAAATAGAAAATGCATATGACTTCAATTATATTACTATTTCTGCCATCATTCCAACCAGATTTCTCTGTACTTTACTTAATTGAAAGATGCATCTTTTTTATCTAGAGATAGTAACAACTGTATCATCTTGAAAATGGGAGCATAGTGTTATTCAGTATTTTCCATAAGATAAGAGATATAAATTGCTTCTTTTTAGTGAAAAAACATTTTATGTGTTTATTTTTGATAAATCAAGTCATATCCGAGTCCCTTCTTCAAAGCCTGAGAAAAGTATGACAGCAGTTATCTTTCTGGGGCTTATTTTGAGCTTAATGGGAGAGATTCTGGAGCCAGCTACCTGGATTCAGCCTCAGCTGTACTATCTCTTCTCAGACAATGCACTCAAGTACAAAATGAGAATAATACTACTACTTACAGTAATCACTCATTAATTCAACAAATATTTATCGAGCATCTACACTGCGTTAGGCACTGAGGCTGCAGCAATAAACCACACAGACAAAAAGCCTGCCCTTATACAACATGGTAGTGGAGGAAAATGAAATTAAAAATTAATTAGAATATTTTGTTTTCAGGTCTTTATACGTGTTACTCAACTACAAAATATTTCACGAAGGACATATATGGAGAGCAGGGTGAGGATTTACACTTACATAGAAGTGATCATGACAGACTTATTGAAAATGTAAATTTTGGCCAATGCTTGTAAAAGGTGAAAGAATAAGTCATGTGGGGAAGAACATTCCAGGAAGAGGGCAGAACAAGTGATAAAGGCCGTGAGGTGGAAAGAGGCCTAGTGAGTTTCAAGAACAGCAAGGAAGGTTGTCAGGTCTGGAGGCAGGCGGCATGTGGAAGACGAGCTCCTCAGTTTACTTTGACCACTTTAATACCTCAGGTTAAACGAATAAATGATGTGTATTTTGGATAGCTGGCAAGTAATGCACTTTAGCCACTGGTTTGCTAATATGTGGTTAATAACATGGTTAAGATTAAAGCAAGTCTTTCCTTTAATTTTTATTTAATTTAATATAATTTTACTTTTGCCTGAAGAACAAATGATTCCTTTAAAAATCAAAGCAATTACTCTTTCCAGTCCACTCGACCAGATTACTTGCAGAATCTGACTTAGAGTCCCTGATTTTTCAGAAGCACCTATAGGGAAACAAAAGTATTTATCCAAGAAAGCAATGTTCTTAGACACTGGCGAATGGAAAATTTGAAAAAGAAAACAAATTTTCTCTAAACCAATCTTCTGTTCGTGTTAAAGATGAATACAGCCATCAAATACCATCTGGCAGAGTGCACTTTATGTGCAAGGAATGATTCTACACATTTCACAGGACATTAAGACAAAGTAACTGCCCTTAGGGATTCTAAAATAGATAAAAATCAATGGATTTGGATGATTTTCTCACTTAGGCAAACAAGTTCTGATTTATGTTATTAAACTACTTGAGAGCAACAAATAAAGCTTTCAATTCAGTACAGCAGTGTTTCAAAAAATGTATACATTCATTCCTGGTATTACATTTTTTGGCCTTTAACAAAATGTTATAATATTTAAATAAAAATTAATGAATATATTTTATTCATGTCAAGTACTGTTATTTTGTCATTCATAATGATAATATAAAATGTTATTTTGAAGTAAGTGTAAGTAAAAGGTCAGTTCACTAAATATTCCAAACAATACAAAATGAATAATATTATATAGAATATACATATAATATATATGAAACTTGGAAATGTAGCTAAATCTACAATGACAAAAATATAAATATGCTCGAAAATAAAAGGATGTTGGCAAACTGCACACAGGAGAGCCATAAAACAGCTCTTTTTGTCACAATACTGGTATGGACTAATGATCTTTTGCCCAGGAGGCAAAATAAAATGCCTTATGCTAAGAAGGCATAGCAGAATCACTGCTGGTAGTGTTGAAAATAAATGGCATTTGAAAGTGAGCATTAATTTATTTGTCATATCCAGAGAAGTGTCTGTAAATTAAGAAGTCCTTAATAGGAAAAATATCTAGACTTCCGTTAGATTTAGGGAGACTCTATGAAGGCTTAGTCTCAAAAAATTTTTGTTGTACAAAATGGGTAACCTTGGAACACAAAGAGAGTTAATCAATTCTAAAATAAGCCTGCAACTCTAATTTTGTCCAGGGCTCAAGGAACAATCAACAAAATAAACTTAGAACTAATGTAAATATTCAAAATGATGCATCCAAATAATGGTTACCATTATGTATTAAGCACTTTTAATATCCCATCTCATTTAATCCTCAAAACAATCTTCTCTGGAGAGCACTACAATCCCTATTTTACAGATAATAAAATCTTAAGCTTAAAAATTAAATAATTTGCCAAAGTTTACAAACTATAGAATCATAATTCATATTCTATGCCTTCTGAAACTCATTTTCTATCACTAGCAAAGTCCCCTATGTCCTAAACTTATCTCAATGTTCCCTTCACCTGCTTGCTTGAACCAACACCAAGCTCTTCGAAAGAACCGTAATTTCCCGATATCCCTTTTGATTGATGAGCCTCACAGTAGCCTTCTTGTTTCTCAATGCCACTGCCAGATTATTCTTCTCGAAATGCATCAGCTTTAATTCTTATACAATAGCATTATACTGCATTAACTGCTACTCTTCATTGTTAAAGTCATATTCTACACTATTTATCATCCTTTCTGTTTTTTGCTCATTGTCGATCTCTCTCTTTGTCTGTCATTGCTGTCATTGTCAACTTAATCCAATATCAAGGTTTCAAATAATATATAAAATGCTAATGACTTCAAAATTGTATTTCAGTTCTGGGGCTGAGAGAGTCAATCAAGATCATAGCACTAGCAGATCCCATGCACCTTTCGTGGCCTGCAGACAGCTGTCTTCTCATTCTATACTTACATGGTAGAAACAGAGAGCTCTGGTTTCTTCATTCCCCATAAGGGCACTGAATGCCATTCATGAGGACTCCACTCTCATAGCCTAAGTATCTCCAACTACCAAATGTCCTACTTCTAAATACCATCACGTTGGGGATTTTGGCTTCAATATATGAATTTTGGGGGAACACAAACATTCAGTCCATAGCAGATGTCAAAAAGTCTATTCAAATACAGTATGGCCGATATTGAATTATTCTTCCTCTAACAGTCTTTTAATTTTGGCTAATGACAAATCAATGTTTCCAGTTGCTCAAGCTGTATCTTAATACCTATTCTTAACTTCTACCTCCCCTTCCATATCCAGTTCATTAACAAGTCATGTAGTTTTTAACCACCAAAATATAACCAGATTTAAATCACTTCTCATCATTTCTGGAAAGATCACTCCAGGCCTAGGATGTGCTGATAGAGCATGTGAACAACTCTCCAAAATTTTTCCCAGGCTTCCTCCACAGACCATTTTCAGTGCAGCATCCAGAATTATCCTTTGTTAAATTTGGTTGATTATGTCACTGCTATGCTCAAATTTTTAACTGTACCTAATTTCATGCAGAGTAATTATATCTATCCCTCTCCTATTACTGAATGATTTCATCTCTACTACTGTCTCTTTCTTTTACTTTACTCTGTAAAGAGGAGTATTTTTCTTCTTCCTCAAACATACCAGGCAGGTCTAAACTTCAGGGTCTTACCTTTGCACCTGAAATACTTTTCCTCAGATACAACCATGGCTCATCCTCTCACCTTATTCAACTCTTTGCTGTAAGGTCACTTTCTCTGTGAAATAATCACTATCAAATTGTATTTTCCCATGCACTTCCTCTCTAGCTTTCCTTCTTTCATTTTCCCCGTAACATCTTCCAAAATTCCACATAATTCACATATATTTTGTTAATTTTCTCCTCTATTAGAATGGAACCTTCATAAAAGCAGAAATTTTGTCTTCTTTGTTTACTATGATATCCTAGCATTTTTAGTTGTGACACAATAAGTTAATATTTACTTGTAATTTGGTCCTTGCAAAGTTATAAGCCTCAATGATTACATTATAATGAGAAAAATGAATGAAAGAATTTTGGAAAAATGAAAAAGGAAGGTATTAAGTGGATACAAGTCTCTCCCTGCTCCTGTTTTCATTGGGAGGCAGGAAAATGCACACCTCAGGAGGGGAGGGCATGGGACAGTCTGGCTTCTCCCTGATTTATAAGACTGCAAGGATAAACTAAGTCCAGGAAACTCAATCAGAGCTCTGTTCTGTGTATGCACATTCTTCCTCAGTATCATAAAGGGCATTCCTTTGTATCTCCTATGACTGGGAGCCAAACTTTAATGTACTGAAGGAAGTATAGCATTTCAATTGTATCTGGTACTTGAAGCAACTTAATTTACAGTAAAACAAAACAAAACAAAACAAACAAAAAAAGAAGCCCCACATGCTTTTTACCTATTGTATATACTCTGTGCGTCTCTATTAATTGCTTCCAAACTTGACAGAGAAAATAAAGTTGTGTGTGTGTGTGTGTGTGTGTCCTATTCTACATTTTCAGAATACTTGTCCTAGGTTAAACATATTCCAAAAGACTGTTAGGGAACAGTTTGTTCTGGGAACACTGATATAAATATTTTAGTTATCTTTATTTATAATTATTAAAAGATTTGCTTATCACCTTCATGAATATTAGACATGAATATTCATTGCTAACATGAATGGCTCAAGATAAAGGAGATTATATGAATAAACTATATGAAACCAGGAAGCCTTTTGTCATCTGGAATGATGCTGAAAAGATGATTCCACAAGTATGTATTTAGCCCAATTATTCATAGTTTTTATTGCCCAATACTAACTGTAACATTACTCTGAGAGCTGTCTCTAGAATAGGGTTTGGTTTGCCTAAATTGAACTTAAATAAAAATGTTGTCAGGCCTCTGAAAGGACAAATCTTACTTGCCAATAAATATACCTGTGCATAGTAGTATTTGGCATGAGACAAACTTTTCCAACCTTTCTATGAAGGTTTTGACAGAGAATCCTAGCCCTCTTTTACTACTACTTATTGATGGCTATTGATACTTAGAATCTAATTATTGTGGAAAGACAATTGGCTTTGGTCGGTTTACAGCCCTCAACATTTAATGACAAACCAAATAGAAAAAAATCAGAATCAACATTTCTATCATTATAAAAATTTCTTGATGATACAGCTCTTGTCCAGATTTATATAAATAGAAGTTTATTTGTTCTTTGTTTTAGAACTATGGAAAACTGGACACCTATGAAGCAATTTACTTAAACTCTTAGAATTTAGTTCAAGGTTTTCTCAAAGCTTTCCTCAGTGCCTACTCACTTTTCTAACTAGTTAGATTTCTCAGCCTTCACTATATGAAAACCAGATATGTAAAATAATAAAGTTATCTGGACACAGGCAAACAGTGAATGAAATCAGTACATAGTGAATGGCTTGACAGCTGTGAGAGAAGTAGACAGAAAGCGCACCTTAAAAACAATAGACACAGGCTGGGCGCGGTGGCTCACGCCTGTAATCCCAACACTTTGGGAGGCCAAGGCGGGCAGATCACGAGGTCAGGAGATTGAGACCATCCTGGCTAACACGGTGAAACCCCATCTCTACTAAAAATACAAAAAATTAGCTGGGCATGGTGGCGGGCGCCTGTAGTCCCAGCTACTCAGGAGGCTGAGGCAGGAGAATGGCATGAACCCAGGAGGAGGAGCTTGCAGTGAGCCGAGATCACACCACTGCACTCCAGCCTCGGTGACAGAGCGAGACTCCATTTAAAAAAAAAAAAAAAAAAAAAATATATATATATATATATATATATATAATGAAAAACAAACAAAAAAATAGACACAACAAGCATAGTTATCAGAGATGAATTGTCCATTAAGCCCCACACATCACAGCACTACTTATAGATAAAAATATGGAATCCAATTTAGGAACTATTAATCACACAATATTCTGAATTAAATAGACAAAAACAAAGCATTTATTTGGTGCCCATTATAAACAATATACGTACTGCTAAAAATGAGAAATAATGTAAAACTATTCAATATAGCCCCTACCTTGAGAAAATATTAATCTTTGTGAAATAAACATTGAGAAATAGTGTTCACTATACTCTGGTTAACTGTGCATTTGTAAAAATAATCCAGGTCTAGTATCTACAAGATTAAGAACTTAGTCTTAATTCTCTCACTTTTAGCCACCTAGAGTCTAGGGAACTAGCGTGTATCCCTAGACCTCTATTCTAAATCATAAAATGAAATAAAAAATACTTCAAGCATCTACTTCGTGTAGTAGATATAGAATCAGATGAGATAATAGATATTTAATACACTTCAGAATTCCATTCAAATAGAAGGTATTGCTCAATGGTCGGGCACAGTGGCTCATGCCTGTAATCCCAGCACTTTGGGAGCCCAAGGCGGGCAGATCACGAGGTCAGGAGTCTGAGACCAGCCTGACCAACCTGGTGGAACCTGTCTCTACTAAAAACACAAAAATTTGCCGGGCGTGATGGTGTGCACTTGTAATCCCAGCTACTCAGGAGGCTGAGGCAGGAGAATCGCTTGAACCCAGGAGGCAGAGGTTGCAGTAAGCCAAGATCACATCATTGCACTCCAGCCTGAGCAACAGAGCAAGACTTCGTCTCAAAAAAAAAAAAAAAAAAAAAGTATTGCTCAATGAATTAATTTAATAGTTAAAATCTTAGGCTTTGGAGTGAAAAGAAATAGGAATGAAATGAGACTCTTTCACTTATAAGCCACATCCTCTTTGTGCAAGATTTAAGGTATTTATATCTCAGTGACATCATTCTGATACTCAGATAAAATGGCACAAGGCTGTCATGATGATAGAATGAAAGAGTTCATAGCTAGAATTCAGCATAGTGCTTAGCATGCATTTACTAAACTCTTACTATTGATGTTAACATTTAGAAAGAAGAATGCACAATAGAATTCGGGCAAAAAAATCTATTTGTAAAGCAGTGTTTCTTAAAGAGACTACATACTCTGTTATCAATAAAACTCTCACTTCTGGAATACTCAGCAACATATAGTAAGTGATACGATACTGTATTAGCAGAGATAGTACATCAAATTCCTGGCAACCACTTAAGGTTGGGGGGGATTTTGTTTTTCCTATTCTTAGACACAAAAATTTTCATCTGCAAGGTTACATGTATACTTTAGCACTGCTTGTTCTCCATGTCCACTTTATATACTGATAAACAGAAAGAAAGATCTACAGTTAAGGTCTGAAAATGTGTCTAAGATAGGTAGATATTGGTTGATATGGTTTGTCTGTGTCCCCACCCAAATCTCATCTTGAATTCCCACGTGTTGTGGGAGAGACCTGGTAGGAGACAATTGAATCCTGGGGGCAGGTCGTTCCCATGGCTATTCTTGTGATAGCAAATAAGTCTCATGAGATCTGATGGTTTGGAAAATGGTAGTTTCCCTAACCAAGTTCTCTCCACTTGCCTGCCGCCATGTGAGACATGCCTTTCACCTTCCACCATGATTGTGAGGCCTCCCCAGCTACATGAACTGTAAGTACAATCAAACCTCTTTCTTTTTTAAATTGCCCAGTCTCTGGTATATCTTTATCAGCAGCTTGAAAATGGACTAATACATTGGTCAACTATATTGGCAGTGGATACTGGGCAGGGGAACATAAATAAATGTTTATAAACCTGGCCATCAACACTTTGAGCTAAAAAAATGACAAATGAGTGAAATACACAATTCACAACTAATACTTAGCATGTATTATTTTAAGCAAATTAATAGATCAAACACTAACATAACCCCTTAGTATATTTTCAGTTGACACATATATCAAAAAGTAAAAATAAGCAGGATTGGAGCACATAGCAGAGACACTTCTCCAATGGCAAAGTGAGGAGCTACATTGACCATTTCCCAGTAAAACAATCACAACTGCTAAAAAAGAAACCTTAAAAATTAAAGTCTCAGCCAGGCACAGTGGCTTATGCCTGTTATCCCAGAATTTTGGGAGACTGAGACCAGAAGATTACTTGTGGATAGAAGTTTAAAAACAGCCTGGGCAACATGGTGAAACCCATCTATACCAAGAAAAAAAAAAAGATACGAAAATTAGCTGTGTGTGGTGTTGTGCAACCGTAGCCTCAGCTACTTGGGAGGCTGAGGTGGGAGGATCACTTGAGCCCTGGAGGTCGAGGCTGCAGTGAGCCATGACCACACCACTACACTCCAGCCTGGGCAACAGAGTGAGACCTTGTCTCAAAATAATATTAATAATCATAACAGTAATACAAATAAAGTTTTAAAATAGTCTCTAAATACTGTTCTAAAGACATATGGCAAGTGGAAAAATATTTATTCAATAAAACCTATTAAATTTCACTAAGAATTGTGAAAACTGTTTTTAGTGAGTTCACTAAGAACAGCCTGTCTTTCTCCCTTTCCAAAAACCTATCCAGCACAGCATAATGCAGGCATAGTCAAGAACATGGGACTTCTTCCTCACAGCTTCAGTCTGAAACTAGGGTATCTGCCCATGAAAGGCAAGCCACACGATTTCTTATCACCCCCAGCAATGTGCTGCAGTGGCTGAGAAGTTGATGTTTCTGGTGGGCCTTATGGACAGGAATGGAAAAAAAGGCATTTGCCAAGTCAATGGATGCATATCAGGTACCAGGAGATGTGTTAATTTGCTCAAGCAATGAAACCACATCTGGTACAGAAGCTGCAACTGTAGTCACCACTTGATTAAGTTTACAATAGTCCACTGTCATTCTCCAAGATCCATCTGTCTTATGCTCAGGCCAAATAGGAGAGTTGAACAGGGATGTGATGATTACCACCCCTGTAGCTTTCAAGTCCTTGATAGTGGCACTAATCTCTGCAAACCATCCAGGGATGTGATACTGTTTTTGATTTACTATTTTTCTAGGTAGAAGAAGCTCTAATGGCTTCCATTTGGCCTTTCCTACCATAATAGCCCTCCAGTCAGGGAGCCAATGTGGGGGTTCTGCCAGGTTCTAAGTATGCCTATGCCAATTATGCATTCCAGCACTGGGGAAATGACCACAGCATGAGTCCAAGGACCCACTGGATAACCACTGTAAGTCAGATTCGAGCTCGAACTCCATTAATTATCTGACCTCTGTAAGCACCTATTTTAGCTAGAGGATCACAGTTTTGAGTCCCCAAGAATCAACGTCAGCTCAGAGCCAGCGTCCAGCAGTCCCCAAAATGACTGATTATTTCCCTTTCCCCAATGCATAGTGACCTTGGTAAAAGGCCCGAGGCCTCCTTGGAGAAGGATGGAAGAAAGATTAACAGCATAAATTGGTGGGTAGTGTAATGGGATTATTCCACAAGGGGACCTGGCCTCCCCTTCATTCAAGGAGTTCTGGGTCTGTAAACTGGCTCAACTCTGGAAATTGACTGAGGGGTCATGATTCTCTGTTTTTCTAATTCAGATTAGTCTTTTGTCCATTCTACGCAGAAGTTTTCTGCTTAAATTAAGTAGGAATGCAGTAGGCTTCCTATTAACTTCACTTCTAGGAACACCCTGATTAATCAGCCAATGTCAGAGCCCTACATGAGTCAGACTACTCTGATGCTGCTTTGCCTCTGCTGTCCATTACGGTAACTATGCCCACCTTGCCTTTGCTGGTTGAGTGCCACCACTTGGCCTGTGCCACCTTGGGATCCAATTATTCCTATTGTATTTAAATTTTGTAGCTGAGTGACTGTGGTTCACACTGTTTGATCTGACATACAGAGAAGAGCAATTATAGGGCTCTTCAAAGATGCAGGTGCTGCCCTCATAAATCTCTTTTGCAAAGCATTGGTCAAGGGTATATCTTCGGGACCCTCCCAGCAGGGATAAGTAGGTCTAAAGTGACTAGTCCACTCCACCATCTCAAACTCCCTAAGCCTTTAGATCCCTTTCTCTACATTAAACCAAGAGAGATCCGGCATTTCCAGCAAGCTCAGAGTTGGCTCTCTTTTAATCCATATTTTAGCTGACGAGACAAATAAATTATTATAACCTTTTTTAACTCCTGAAGCTGCAACATTAAATGCAGAATCCCCACTTGGTGGGCCCAGATCAATAAATTCAGCCTGATTGAACTCTATGTTTATTTCACCATTATCGCATACCCATAATATCCATTCCCATGCCTGTTCTCCAGATTTCTGCTTATATAAATTAAAAACAAAACAAAACAAAAAAAACTCGAGCAGTTCTTTTCGAGTGTAGCACACTTCCTCATGGGTCACACTCTGAACTTACCTCTAGGGGCCCACAAGGACTTTAGTCTAGTTATAGATTTAGAAGCAAACAGGGGTGTTGGGGCTGGCTCCTGAGGAGAATCAACATTATTTTGCCTGGCAACTGCCTCAGGGGAGGCCATCACTGTTGCTTCAGGCAGTGCAAGGTTTTTCTCCTCAAACAAAGGTGGAAAGGCTGATGGCAGCATGGATCAGAGAGGGGAGGTTTCCACTACTAGGAATGGAGAAGCCATTTCTTCTGACAAAAAAGTTTCATCAGAGTTTACAAGCTGAGTGTCCCCCGCCTCATGAGGGTCCTCCCACACATCCCCATTCCAAGTTGCAGGGTCCCATTCTTTTCCAGTCAATGCTCTCACTTTAACAGTGGACACCTGGTGAGGCTGTGAATGCACCTTTTGTTGCAGGTCAGCCACTAGCATGATAAGAGCTTGTGTCTGATTTTCCACAATTTCAGCTCTTTCTCTACATGAGCTAAGACTCTCACTCAGGAAAATCTTAGCAGATTTGAGGCTCAGTATCTGCTTCTGAAGCCAGGAGTTAGAATCCCTGAGTTCAGCTGGGCGCGGTAGCTCACGCCTGTAATCCCAACACTTTGGAAGGCCAAGGCAGGCAGATCAGGAGGTCAGGAGATCGAGACCATCCTGGCTGACACGGTGAAACCCCGTCTCTACTAAAAATACAAAAAAATTAGCTGGGCATGGTGGCGGGCACCTGTAGTCCCAGCTACTCGGGAGGCTGAGGCAGGAGAATGGCATGAACCCAGGAGGTGGAGCTTGCAGTGAGCCAAGATCGCGCCACTGCACTCCAGCCTGGGTGAGACAGTGAGACTCCGTCTCAAAAAAAAAAAAAAAAAGAATACCTGAGTTCATCCTTTTCTTTCATCACTTTGTCCAGTAAACTTAGGAGCAACCAACCAACTTCATAGTCAAAGGTATTATGTATAGAGTCACTAAACTCTTTGCCTCTCACAAGCGGTGAATCAGGAGTGTCAAATGCATTTATTTTGCATAACTGTCTAAATAGTTCAGAGCAAGGACTATCATTGTTCACCATACTATCAGAAGTAAAGTACTTAGCATTTTTTGATTTAATCATATTAAGCAGCCAACTCCAGAAACCCCAAAACCAATGAAAGAACTCCATCCTTAATATTCAGTCCCTCTAGAACCACTCCTGGCACCAAAATCTGTATTAGTCAGAGTTCTCTAGAGGGACAGAACTAACAGGAGATATAGATATAGATATAGACATATAGATGGATATATAGAGATATATATATATACACAAAACTATTTAGGAGTTTATTAAGTAGTATTAACTCACACAATCATGAGGTTTCACAATAGGCTGTCTGCAAGCTGAGGAGCAAGGAATTCAGTCTGAGTCCCAAAGCTGAAGAACTTAGAGTCCGATGTTCAAGGGCAGGAAGCATCCAGCACAGGAGAAAGATGTAGGCTGTAAGGCTAAGCCAGTCTAGTCTTTTCACATTTTTCTGCTTGCTTTATTTTCTGATTAGATGGTGCCCACCCAGATTAAGGGTGGGTCTGCCTTTCCTAGCCCACTAACTCAAATGTTAATCACCTTTGGAAACACCCTCACAGACACACCCGGGATCAATACTTTGCATCTTTCAATCCAATTAAGTTACAGTCAGTATTAACCATCACAGTATCATATAACACAGCAATTCCATTCTTAGGTTTCTGCTCAAGAGAAATGAAAACTTATGTTCACACACAAAAATATATATAAATATTAATAGCAGTATTACTCATAATAGTCAAAAATTAGAGACAATCTGCATGACCATCAGCTGATGAATGTATACAGTGTAGTATATGCAGACAATTGCAAATTATTGAGAAATAAAAAATAATGAAATATCACTATATGCTACACCATGGGGCATTAAAATGTTAAACTAAGCAAAAGTAACCAGACACAATAGACCACATATTGCATAATTACATCTAAACAACATGTCCAGAATAGACAAATTTAAAGAAACAGAAAGCAGACTGGTAGTTGCCTAGGAATGGTGATTCTGGAGTAAATGAGGAGTAATTGCTAATAAGTATAGGCTTCTTTCATGGTGCAATGCAAATATTCTAAAATGAATTGTGGTGATGGTTGAACAACTACGTGAATATATACTAAAAACTATTAAATTGTGTACTTTAAATTGGTAGATTTTAGGGTAAATGAATTATATCTTAATATAGCTGCTAATAACAAGCAAGAATTATACCACAGAGATGATGGAGTTAGCGCAGCTTCCTTGCTGTCCACACTCAGTAGCAATCTATTTGTTTTCCTGGAGCTAATGAGCTTCTTGTGGCTTACAGACAGGGACCACAGAGAAACACAGAAAGTGTCAGTTCATGGGATGCCTTAACACACAAGTATCTTCCTAAGGGAAATGTTAACATAGGTGGATCCTATAGGAGTGAGTCTGGTCTTTATAAAGCCCAAAATCAAGAAACAGCTGAATAGAATGGATATGGAAAGCATTCCTCCTGTTACTGAAGCCACAAAAGTATAAGGAGCAGAAAAAATAGACTTGCTTCAAGTGATATAGGATTAGACAATTAGGTTCATACAATATGAAGTGTGGATCCATACACATAAGAAAATTTCACACACAAAAAAGAGAGTTGACAGTACAACTAGTTAGGAAAAAGCAAAGTCCTTCATATATGATGCTGCTTGGTCTTTATTCGCACAGAAGAAATTGAAATCGGTTTCAAATTTCATTATATACACGAAAATACATGTTATATAGCTTGAAGGCTTAAGTGTAAAAAAATAAACAATTAAAACATTAGAAGATTATTTTGTCAAATACACATATAATCCAGGTCAAGAGATCAGTTTATTCCAGAAATCTTGAATCTGGTGATATGAAGATATATTTGACTCTATGAACCTGGATACCTTGCCTATCTTCCTTTCTTCTTCCCTCTTTCTCATCTATCTCATCTGTCTATCTCCTAGAAACAGTAACCAAATGTTTATATATGGGTTAATTTTCACTTATTAATATTTTATTAATAGAATTAATATAATTTTCTATTTTGTTATGTTCTGTTCTCTTAAATGCTACTTGATTTCATTAACAAGATATCATATTAACACCAAAAATTGATTTTGTGATCCAAAGTATGGCTTGAAAATCTGCTGTAGAGACTTTGAATGTTTGCATCTCTTTAGTGTCATAAATATATGCATGCTTCCTGACTTCTTCCTTCCTGATTTTCTTCTTGAATAATTAATTTCAAAAACCATTACAAGGCTTAGCATGATAACCTTTTGCTCCTATTGCAGATATGGGCTGTGGTCTGGTAGAGAGAATCAGAACTCCAGACGGGGAGGAACACGCAGTAGTGTTTGTGGCAGCAACGTGCACAGCAGGAAGTATTAGAGCCTTAGTCAAACGAGAAAGGCATCTGAGAGGGTGAGAGGCAAATGTGGCCATGTTTGGAAGACGAAATGTTTTGGGGAGCCAAATGGAGTGGCAGTGAAGGGCCAGCAAGAATTGTTAAGAGTCTAATGAGGGTGAGTAGGGCATGCCCATGAGGTGGGGGACAGCAGCAGTCTAATTTGGGGTGTCCTAGACTGAGTGATGTCAGGCTATCTGGGCTGGGTGGGGTGTTGTCGCAGTGATCAATGCACAGAATCAGAGCCTGAGTGGGGTTTCAGAAAGTAAACGGTGTCAAAACCTTGGGAAAGGGTTGCCACAGCAGCCTGGCATGGGGTAATCAAACCCAAGAGAGGAAAAGGAGGTCATTCAAGATGTCTGGAATGGGAGGTCAGAACACAAAGCAGGTAAGCAGAATGTTTAGGACTGGGTCAGAATGGGAATGATGACTTGGTGTGATTTCAAAGCCTAAGGATGGTTACAAGGGCATTTGCAAAGACTCTCATATGTGTTGAGTTGGGGAATAATGAGGGTAATTATGGTGTCTGCATGAGAAGGGTGTCAGTAGGACAGCAGTCCACAGTGGGATGTCAAAGCAAGAGTGGAGAGAGTGGAGCAAAATGGTCCCCCAGTAATCATCCCCTGAAACAAACAACTTTCATAAGAAGAAAATACCAAGTGAGCACTCACCGTACCTCGTTGTAAATACATATCACTGAAAGAGTCACTGATGAGGATAGGAAAGAAAGCCTTGAATTGCTGATGCCACCCCTCCCCCATCCCCTGGCGGAAGACACATGGCAAGAAGAGAGGATCTGTGCACTTGAGAAAGGGAGAGTGCAGCAATTGTGAGGCTTTGCATTGAACTCAGTGCTGTTCTGTCACAGCAGAAAGCAAAACCAGAATGAATTCAGCTGATGCCTGCTCACAGAAGGTGTATATAAACCAATCCTATCCAGAGGAGAATAATCCAAACCAGCAGTTGAAACTTAAGTTCCAGCCAGCCTTCCCACCACAGGCAAAAGGACTCCGGAGTTCTAGGTAAACTCGAAATGCACTCTAGGCCACAAAGACTGCAACTCCTAAGCAAGTACTAGTGCTGAGCTGGGCTTAGACCCACTGGAGTAGGATGGCATGTGACCTACGGTGACAATGGCTGGAGCAGCTAAGGGAGTGCTTGTGCAATCCCGCCCTCAACCCCAGGCAGCACAACTCACAGGTCAGGGGGATACTCTTTACTTCTGCTGAGGAGAGAAGAGGGAATAGTAAAGGGAACATTGTCTTACATCTTGAATACCAGGTAAGCCACAGTAGGATAGGGCACTAGTCAGAGTCATGAGGCTCCCATTTCAAGTTCTACCTCATGGCTGACATTTCTAGATACACCCTGGGCAAAAAGAGAAACCTCTGTCTTGAAGAGAAGAACCCAGTCCTGGTAGGACCCATCAACAGATGCAAAAAAAAAAAAAAAAAAAAAAAAAAACCTTGGTCCCTGAATAACCAGCAGTGATACACAGGTGGTACACTGTGGTGGGATTTATGAGACTTGCTGGCTTCAGATGAGACTCAGTCCAGCTGTAGTGGCTATGGGAGAGACTCCTTCTGCTTGAGAAGACTCTTGCATGCTGTTCATATAAATGGACATCAGTACAACTACTATTGGCAACAGTATTTGAAATTCCTCAAAAAACTACGAATAGAACTATCGTATGATCCAGAAATCTCACTTCTAGGTATAAACACAAAAGGATGAAAATCAGAATATGGCAGAGATATCTGCACTCCATGTTTATTGCAGCACTATTCACAATGGCCAATATTTGGAAGCAAAATAAGCTCAATAAATGGTCCTGGGAAAACTGGATATCCATACACAGAACAATAAAACTAGACACTTGTCTCCCAGTATATAAAAGAAAATCAAAGGTATCAAACTCTGAATCTGTCATGGTAAATTGTGGTATGCATCCACAATGGAGTATTATTCAGCCATAAAAAATGACATCCTGTCATTTCCAAAAACATGATTGATCTGGACGTCATCAAATTAAGGGAAATAAGAAAATTAAGGGAAGTAAGCCAGGCACAGAAAGACAAACTTTGCATGATCTCACTTATTCATGTGAGCTGAAAAATAAAACTATTGAATTCATGAAGATAGAGAGTAGAGGGATAGTTCCCAAAGGCAGGGAAGGGTAATGCAGGTTTATGGGGGAAGTGGGGATAGTTAATGGGTACAAAACATAGTTAAAAAGAATGAATAAGACCTAGTATTTGTTATGACAACAAAGTGACTACAGTAAAAAGCAATTTAATTGTATGTGTTAAATAACAAAAATAGTACAATCAGTTTTTTTGTAACATAATGAATAGATGCTTGAGGTGATGGATACACCATTTATCCTGATGTGATTATTATGCACTGCATTCCTGTATCAAAATATCTCAATATCACCCCAAAATATACATACCCACTAAAATTAAAAATGAAAGAAAATTTAAAAATAAAAGTACAAGTGGAATGAAGAAGGCAATAGTTTGGGGTATGGTGTTAGTGGCATGTAGTGTGAAGTGTTGGACTTTGAACTTGGTAATAAGTTTGTCTGCATGGTTGTCGGTGGGGTGAGGGCTGCATCTGTGCTGCACCAGTGGCAGCCAGGCGTGTGGTGTCAAAGCATGAGTGGAGTGAGGAGACCATTTGTATGGGGTCATAGGCAGGAGATTCGTTTAACCCAGTGACATTTACTTAGTACATAAATACAATGAAGGTAAGAAGCAGGTTTCCTATCAGAGAATAGAGACAAAAGTGTGTAAAGATAAAAAAAACTAGAGTAAATGGTATGGGATCAGATTGGAATTGAAGTTTTAGTGTGAACTCATAGGTATATATATATAAGTAAACAAAAGAAAAATAAGTATAAACAGGTCTTTTTAGCCTGATATTTGGGGCATTACACTGTGAATTTTTCATCTTTACTCATGAAGGCAGCTTCTGATTCCAAATCACTCAGCACACAGTGGTTAAATTAGGACAACTAGCAGCAATCAAGTTTTGCTGTGCTTTCTAACCATTTATTTATCAAAATCCGAATGAACTACCTTTATTTTGGAGGAGGCAGGTAAGGAATGGCTCAGTCCACTTCTATTGCTAGATAATTGTGTCTTTGTGTCTGAAATTTACGTTTTTTAACCTGGAGCTTTCTTTACAAAAAGCTTTGTTCTTTTGTGTGGGTAAAGCAAGTGTATGACTGGGAAAATCAGAGACAAAGATGACATTTTTTCCCTTATTTTCTTTTAAAAACTGGTTTTGGATTTAATGAATCTATTTTTTTTAAAAAGTATTTGAAACCACGAGACATATAATTGAATTTTTCAGTTTTCTTAATAACTCTTCCAATATAAATATTCTTTACTTTTCAATTTAAAATACATTGTTTTCTTAGCTACAAACCAACCTATTCTTGGTAGTTAAGTATAGAAACACTATAGGGACTTTGCAGGATCAGTTGAGTCTCCCGTTGTTCTCACTAGACAATTGATACTTATTAGCAGTTTATTGAGTATACTTCACTAACATGGTTTTTGTTCCTATTTATCAAAATCTCAGAAAAATTATAGCCTTTATATACTTACGCTTTAATCAACAATAGCTGGCAGCATGTGAAGCAATAAATAGCTTCAAGACATGCAATAAACTCTGAGGTTTATTTACAAAACAACACAGTGAGAATCATTTATTGCCAAGTTACTAAAGGTAATAGTGATTACTGCTATTAAAATACCAGAAGCTATTAAATAGTTGCCCAAGCAAATAGTCTACATTCAAACCCAGAAATCAAATTAGTCTTTTTTCATTTAACTTTAGAAAAACAGAATAGTTTACCTCTGTTCAATTAGAAAGGAAAAAAAAATAACCAAGAAACAACAAAAATTCTCCAATTCAAACAGGTTTAGAAATTGTAAACTTTTCTTTGGGTCATACAATGGGCTTTTGGCATGAAGCAAATGGAAGTTCTCACTTTCTACTATAGTCATAAACTTTTGCTGACAGGTCATTTATAAGAAGGAATGAATAAAAGTAGGTCTCTACCATTTCCATAAAGATAGACTAAAAGAGAACATGCAGTATCAGTTGATTATCACTTAGAAAACTGGAAAGAGTGTTTCATGGCTTTAAAAGAGACATGATAGAAATCTAAAAACACAGCAGATAATAGGGAATAAAGGTCTATTCGAAGTGTCTCTTCCCCAGAACTCCAAAATACTCCTTTATTATGACATATAATTCCCTAGTGTTTGCCTATAAAATTCCATTAAAGATAAAGATCTTGGCCAGGCGTGGTGGCTCATGCCTGTAATCCCAGCAGTTTGGGAGGCCAAGGTGGGTAGATCACTTGAGGTCAGCAGTTCAAGACCAGCCTGCCCAAAATGGTGAAACTCGGTCTCTACCAAAAATTAAAAAAAAAAAAAAAATTAGCCGAGCGTGGTGGTGGGCACCTGTAATCCCAGCTACTCGGGAGGCTGAAGTAGGAGAATCACTTGAACCTGGGAGGTGGAGGTTGCAGTGAGCTGAGATCATGGCCACTGCACTCCACTGAGTGATAGAGTGAGACTCCGTCTCAAAAATAAATAAATAAAATAAAGATCTTCTATTCTACCTCATTCCTCTGGCAACGATATTCCTCTAAGTCAGGGTTTCTCAGTTTGGTACGAATGACATTTTGAACTGAAAAATTCTTTGTTGGAGAGGGGATTTCCTGTGCATTTAGGGTGTTTAGTAGCATCTCTGACCTCTACCCCTTAGTTGTCAGTATGATCTAGTCCCCAGTTGTGATAAACAAAAATGTCTGCAGATATTGCCAGTCATCTCCAGGTGGGGGGTGGGGGCAAAATTGTATCTGACAGAGATCCACTGCTTTTATCAATCTCAAAATGCATTATCTGTCATAGTGTCCAATTAAAACAACACACAGTTTTTGAAATGGAGACTATCTCATAAAATCTCAGACATACACTTCCTGCAGTCAGAGTTATTGTAACCAACCACTTGTTACTCATCTCAAAACACATTCACTGATTTCTACAGTCCTCCCCTGCTCTGATGATTTGGTTTTCAGGCAGGTGAAGACATAAATACTATTTAATTTGTAATGCATCATTTCACATGTCTCTCAGAACGTTCCCAATAGAGGTCACACATTTTTACATATAAGAAAAAAATTCAGAGTGAAAATCCATACAATTTTAAATAATAATATATTTAAAGCTAATCTAAACTCACAATAATCTTGGGGATATGAAACCTGGGGTAACAGTTATTACAGTTCAAGAAGTCTCATGTATGTTTGAAACTTCAAAGGAGAGCACTATTGCTGATTAGGTATGTAGACTGAAGTTTTCTTCAGTCTCAAGAAAAGTTTGGTATTTCAAATTTGAGAATGATTTAAGCTTACTGGGAAATGAAATAAACTGCAAAACTTTTCTAGCACTCTAAATCCTGATATCACAGAGATTACATCTGATATTAGCATATTTTGTGGTGCCTAAAGCAGTTTTAGGGGCTGACAATTGCCAGGGAGAAAGAGAATTTCCGGGAAGTTTTGTCCTAGGAACTGGATATGTGTAGGGATTTCTCCAAAATCAAATTCAAATATGTATAACAATAACAATAGGCATTTGTATAATAGTGTACATATAAAACAAATTGATAGGTCACGGGATATATTTTATTATATTTGTTGTATAGAGGCAGATACTATATTACTGAAGATGTTTTGTTTACTCCAGATAAACAATAATTAATTCAGCACGTTTAAGCATTCATTTTGACTCTCCCCACTTTCCAACTCTACATCATTCTCTGAGGCAGCAAAACATGTACACTCAGTGGCCTCACTACAGCAGTCTCTCCATCTTAGAACAGTGTGAATGTGCTCTGGGCGATATCTGTAGTGTGAAGAAATGTGGCTTGAGTTTGTTAATTTGTACTGTGATCTCATATGCACACTTTCTCAAAGGGAGAGTCCCAGAGTCCCCATAACAGTCTTTTAAATAAATCTTGTTCTTTATACTCTGTTCTGCACTTCTCTACCTGTCCTTCTCCCAACACACACACACACACACACACACACACACATCTTAATTTAGAAAGAATAGCAATCATTATTTGTAAAGACATACAATTGTTGGGACAGCAACAATTATCTGGAGAAAAGGCTAAAACATATCTTCTTAAAATGTATTCCTTTACTATTAAATATATTTGTATTAGTTTTTTTCATGCTGCTAATAAAGACCCCAAACTGTGTAATTTATGAAGAAAAAAAGGTTTAATGGACTCACAGTTCCACATGGCTATGGAGGCCTCACAATCATGGTGGAAGGCAGAGGAGGAGAAAGGCATGTTTTACACGGTGGCAGGCAAAAGAGAGAGCATGTGCAGGGGAATTTCCCTTTCTAAAACCATCAGATCTTGTGAGATTTATTCACTATCATGAGAATGGCATGGGAAAATCTCGCCCACATGATTCCATTACCTGCCACCTGGTCCCTCCTACAACACGTGGGGATTATTACAATTCAAGGTGAGATTTGGGTGGGGATGCAAAACCAAACCATATCAATATTCTATCTGCTTTTTAAATATTTTTTATTTTTTGAATTTCTATAGTGTATTTATTATACTTCATCACTTGAGTTTCTTTTTATTTTAGAAAACCCTGAATCCACCATTTCCTAGATGTCATCTTAAGGCTACATAACACTAAGTCCTCATTACAGAGTTAATAAAAAACAAGATGGTTATCATCACTGCCTTCATTACAGAGGCTGCTTGAAAATGAAGTCTACACAGAGCTAACCAATAAGAAGACAAGAGAAAGCAACACACCAAGGCATCATTTGAAACCTCGGTTGCAGCCTTTCTTAAAATCAGATCCACATGACAGTCAACAAATTTTTATTGATTACATAGTATATTCCAGGCACTGTTGTAGTTACTAGGGATATATTAGCAAATAAAACAAACTCTCGGTGATTGTGGACCTAATGTAATACTTGGTATGATCATATAACACAAAATAAGCACAAGTGCATATAGGATGACAGCAAAGAGGATAAAGTTAACAGAAAGCACAGCATGTTGGAATATTATTATTTTTTATAAGGTGGGTAGGTAACGCCACTTCACTGCAAGGAAATGTAAGCATAAGTCTGCAGGAAGGGAAAAACTAAGTCATGAGAATATCTGAACAAGGAGCCTTTCAGGTAGTAGAAATAACAAGTGAACTGTTCCAGAGGTAGGAGAATGGTTCCAGAGGCAGGAATCACTCAGTGTTCCAGGAGGTCAGTAAGGCTAAAATGGAATCAGTGAAAGGATGAGAAGTAGGAGATGAGGTCAGGTAGGTATCAGTACAACATTTGTTTTTATCTTAAGTAATCTGAGAAGCCATGTTAGGAATTTAACAAAAGTGTGAAGTCATTTTAGGTAATTTTTTTAAAAAGTATTATTCTGTTGCCTGCAACTGACCACAAAGGGGCAGGGCAGTGGGCTGGAGCAGTAGGGAAGCTATTGCAATAATCTAAGTGGGAGGTAGGTGATGGTGGCTACGATTAGGGTGAAAGCAGTGGGAATGGTGAGAAATTGTAGAATCATGTAAGTATCTTCGGACCAACCAAATTTATTGATTCATTGGTGACAAGGGGGCCTGTGGATAAAGAGAAAGGTCAGGGTTCGCTTAAAGGGTTTTGGCCCAAGAATTTGGAAAGATAAACTTGCCATTTACTGGGTAGGGAAAATGCAGAAGGACCACCTGTTTTCATTAAGATAATGGAAAGTAAGTGTCAAGCACTGAGCATGGGAAATATTAATTTTGAGATGCTCTGATAAAAAACACCATGATATGCTTCTCACATCCTCCTTCAAGGAATGAAGGGATTATTCCCTTATACATTAGAAATGTTGCACACTGAGAGGCTTCAGCTATCAGACCTATTCAGAGAATGCCTCATCTGAAGAAAGCCCAAGGTCAAGCAGCTTTCTGAAGCAACCTGTGTCTAATGAATATTGATGCAGACACATAAACGGCCTATCTCCTTGTCACAGCCTTACAACCCTGAAGGACCATATCACATCCATAATTTTCCCTGCAGGCAGCTGAAAGCTTTACTTGGACTACATTGAAGTTTAACTTCTCCATACATGTAATACTGCTTTTTTTCCCCTCCCTTCAATAAGAGTTGATATGCCAAACACTCCCTAATAAAGATCCTGTAATTGAATCTTAATTTCAAAGTCTGCTTCCCAGAAAACCCAACCTAGGAAAGATGTTTCTTTAGTAACCAAAGGGAAATACTGATCTTACAGATTGACATGGATCTATAGTTTTGAGACAGAGAGCTAAACTAGACATTTGAATTAGAAGCTAGGAGCCGATCAGTTGAAATAATCTTTGGAGTGAATGGAAATAGGAAAAGAAGAGGTTAAAGTTGAAAGAAGGGTGCTTCAACTTTTAAAAGTCAGGGAAGTTAAGGGGAAGAAGTATCAAAGAAAACAAAATAGAGCAGCCTGGGAGTATAAAGAAGAAAATAAAGAAGAAACTATCAATTCTGTCACATCTTGATGATGGGTTGAGTAAGATGAGAAATTAAGTTGTCAATGGAATGGGCACTGAAAATGCAAAAAAAAAAAAGCCATTTGAGTGGATTAATGTGACTGAAATCTCGGTTACAACGGAGTCAACAGATAATCCTGGAAAGGAGAATAACCACAACTTTCTTCAGGCCAGTATAAACAATATATTTGAGAAGTTTCCGCAGTGAAGGGAAACAGAAATGGATAAATTGCTAGAAGGTTTACAGGACCAAGAGAAATTTTGTTGTTGTTGCTTTGTGTTCAATTACAAGATACAATGGCAGTTTTGCATGCTGATGGAAATGATCAGATAGAGCAATGGATGCTTATGATGTAAGAAGCACATAGGGAAATTATGAAGCAACATCCTTCAGAGTAGACATAGATGGAACCAGTAGAATTCAATCAGATCAGAGTCAGAGTAAAGAGCCCACCATGAGAAGGTGTGTGTTTTAGATTTGCACTGGGCCTTGCCAATTACATTTCCAGTCCTAAGTGCTAGTGAGGTCCAATAACCAGTGTCATTCTGCAAAGTGATTATGGATCATGATGAGACATTAAATATTGAGTTGTGTTTAGAAAATTTTAAAGTGATTTGACAGTAATTTTATGTATGTTGAATCTAACAGTTAAAATGGCTTTCATTTTACATCTTTTGTATTTCATTTTTCTAGTGATTCATTTAAATACACCCTTCATAACAGAGACTTCAAGAAGCACTGATCTAGCATGCAAGCGAAATAAATGGTTTATACAGAAATGAAGAGTGCTTATTTTTAATTACTCAAGTACAAGTATCACAGGATCGTTGGTGTTGCTTTGCCAGCTGGAAACTTCTGTGGCCAATGGCATCTTCTACCTGAGGATTGCCTGTGCCTGCTGGGCTTGTTCCACCTACACAGCCTGACAAGCTGTGCTCAGTTTGTGCTACTGGCCCAGATCCCATATCTGCCAAGTATGAACCAAATGCAGAGTGGCAAAGCGGTGTGTAGGTGAGTTAATGTGCGGTCCAGTCACTGAGCACAGCCAGGCACACTGGCTGCTACAGGAGGGCAGGCAGCTCCAGGTGCCAGTATAGGAGGCAGCTCCATGTAAGCCTGTGGCTGGACCAGATGCAGGCACCTGCATCTGGATGAGGGGAATATGGTGGCTTGTGGAAGCTTGGAGATGCCAGGAACTGCAGAACCCCAAGGAGGGTGTCACAGCCCTGGTTTGGGGAGCCCTTAGTTCTGGGTTCCCTAAAGGGCCACAGCTCTTCCCTCCTTCTTGTTGTCTGCACTGTGGCGTGGGGAACGGGGTGCATGTTTCAGTCCTCTTTGTGTTACAGCTCTTCTTTTAGTCCTGCCCAACCAGCAGGTCCTGAGATTTTTTTCCCACGTCTAGGAAGAATGAGGTACATAGACAACTGGAGGGTGAGCAAGGCAGAGAGGAGTTTTGCTAAGTGGCAGAACAGTTCTCAGGAGACCCAAAGTGTGTAGCTCCTTTCCTCAGGCAGGTAGTCCCAGGTCCAGCTGTCAGTGGAGAGGAGACCCACAGTGGGTGGCTCCCTTCTGCAGGAAGGTCATCTCATTGTCTGTGCAGCCCTTAGTGGAGAGGAGACCCAGAGTGGGTAGCTCCTATCTGCAGGCAAGTTGTCATGTCATCTGCTGGAGTCTGGCTGTGTCTGGGGGTTTTAATGGGCCTCATAGGGGAGGAAGTACATGCTGATTGGTCCATGGGCAGCCAGGGGCAGGCCCAAAAGAAGCACCGTAAATTCTCACTCTGATCTGCCGAACTGACAGGAGGGTCCCCAGGCTATTACTATAAAGCTACCAATGTCGTTTTTCCTAGAACTAGAAAATACTATTCCAAACTTAAGTGGAAGTGAAAAAGAGCCCAAATAGTCAAAGCAATCTTAACCCAAAGAACAAAGCTGAAGCTATCACATTACCTGCATTCAAATTATACTACAAGTCTACAGTAACCAAAACAGCATGCTACTGGTAGAAAAACAAACCCATATACTAATGGAATATATTGGAGAACACATAAATAAAGCCACACATCTGCAGCCATCTGATCATTGACAAAGTACACAAAAATAGGCAATGAGGAAAAATTCCCTATTAAATAAATTAAAACAGCTGGCTAGCCATACATAGGAGAATGAAATTGGATTCCTAGTTTTCACCGTATAAAAAAAAAATTAACCTGGCTGGGTGTGGTGGCTCATGCCTGTAATCCCAGCACTTTGAGAGGCCGAGGCAGGCAGATCACGAGGTCAGGAGATGGACACCATCCTGGCTAACATAGTGAAAACCCATCTCTACTAAAAATACAAAAAATTAGCCAGGCGTGGTGGCAGGTGCCTGTAGTTCCAGCTACTCGGGAGGCTGAGTCAGGAGAATGGCATGAACCCAGGAGGCAGAGCTGGCAGTGAGCTGAGATTGCGCCACTGCACTCCAGCCTGGGTGACAGAGTGAGACTCTGTGTCAAAAATAACTAACTAACTAAATAAATAAATATTTTAAAAAAATAAATTAACCCAAGATGCATTAAATACTTAAACTAAAAACTAAAACTATAATTCCTAGAAGAAAATCTAGGAAAGTTTTATTTTTATTTTTTTGTCAAAATGATGAATTAGAGACTTTGGTGTGCCTCAGCCACTTGAAATTAGCAAAATAAATCATAAAAATGAACTCTGTGAACTTTAAGAAGAAAAATGGGAATCCAATGGAATTATGAAGAATACCCCAGATCCTGAAGAGGAGAACACCAGCAAACAGCTCCCATGATGGTGTCCAGTTGATAAAAAGAAAGAAAGAACAAAGAAAATATCCCACCTGCATGAAAGAGTTACAGAAATTAAAAATGCTAGTGTCTCCAAATAAGAAAACATCAGTGCAAGAATTCTGGCATCATGAAAATCTGAATGTAGTGATACCACCAAAGGATTCCACTAGATTTTAAGCAATGGTCCCTAACCAAAATGGAAACTCAGAAATGACAGATAAATAATATAAAACATCAATTGCAAAGAAATTCAATAAGATCCAAAACAAACTTGAAAATTGACACACAAAAAAATTCTAAAGCAATTCAGGAATTAAAGGAAAAGATAAACGTCTTAAAAAGTAATCAATCACAGCTTCTGGAATCAAAAAAACTCTTGAAGAATGTTAAAATATAATCAAAAGCTTTATTAATAGACTGGATCTATCAGATAAAAGAATTTAAGAGCTTGAAGATAAGTCTTCTGAAGTAACCCAGTCAGACAAAAATAAAGAAGAATTTTTTAAAATGTACAGTGTCTTCAAGAAATATAGGATTATGTAAAACAATCAAACCTGTTAATTACTGGCATTTCTAAGAGAGAAAGAGAAAAAGAAAACAACCTGGAAATTACATTTGAGGGAAAAATTCAAGAAAATTTCCCTGCTCTTGCCAGAAAGGTAGACATCCAGAAACAAGAAATCAAGAGAACATCTGTGAGATACTATATAAAATGACATCACAAGGGCATACAACCACGTGACTGTCCAATATCAATACTAAAGAAAATTTCTTTTTTTTTTTTTAGCAGTATGCTCAAAATAGCAAATTTCATTCTGTTTTTAAAAATTATTATTATTATACTTTAAGTTCTGGGATACATGTGCAGAACATGCAGGTTCGTTACATAGGTATACACGTGCCATGGTGGTTTGCTGCACCCATCAACCCACAATCTACATTAGGTATTTCTCCTAATGTTATCCCTTCCCTAGCTCCCCACTCTCTGATAGGCCCTGGTGTGTGATGTTTCCCTCCCTGTGTCCATGCGTTCTCATTGTTCAACTCCTACTTAAAGGCAGATAGAGAAAAAGGAAAGATCACCTACAAAGGTAACCCCATCCGGCTGAAGCAGACTTCTAATCAGAAGACTTACAAGCCAGAGGAGCCTGGGGACCTATTTTCAGCATGCTTAAATAAAGCAAATTCCAACCAAGAATTTCATATTCCATCAAATTAAGCATCTTAAGCAAACGAGAAATAAAATATTTTCCTGACAAGCATGTACTAAGAACATTTGTTACCACTAGAAAGCCTTATAAGAGATCCTAAAGTAGTTCTACACATGAGAACCAAGAACCATATCTGCTATCACAAAAACATACTTAAGTACCTAGCCCACAGACCCTATAAAGCAACCACAAAATAGAAACTACAAAGTTACCAGCTAATGACTTAATGATAGAATCAAAATTTCACATATCAATATTAACCCTGTACATAAATGGCCTAAATGCCACCCATAAAAGGCACGGAGTGGCAAGTTGGATTAAAAAAAAAACAAAACACAACACTCATATGGCTGCTATCTCCAAGAGACCCACCTTATATGTAATGATACAGAAAGTAAAGTATTGATGCTCAAAGTAGAGTTGGAGTAAGATCTACTATGCAAACAGAAAAGAAAAAGAACAGGGATTACTATTCTCATATCAGATAAAACAGAGATTAAACTAACAACACTAAAAACAAAAAAAGGAAAGAAAGGAACTACATAATGATAAAGGGTTCAATTCAAAAAGAAGATTTAACTACCTAGAATATACACACACCCCATACTGTAGAGTCTAGATTCACAAAACTAGTACTTCTAGACTTATACAAAGACTTAGCCACACAATAACAGTGAGGGAGGTCAAGACCCCACTGACAGCATTAGACAGATTGTCAAGGCAGAAAACTAACAAAGAAATTCTGGACTTAAACTCAACACTTGAGCAACTGGATCCAACATGCATCTACAGAATACTCCACCCTTGCACCACAGAATATACATTCTTCTCCTCTGCACATGGAATATACTCCAAGATTTACTACATGCTCAGTCATAAAGCAAGTCTCAACAAATAAAAAAAGAAAGAAATCATAGCACCCATATTCTTGGACCACAGTGGAATGAAAATAGAAAGCAATACCAATAATATTTCTCAAAACCCCATGATTACATAGAAATTAAACAGCTTGCTCCTGAGTGACTTTTAAGTAAACAACAATATCAAGTCAGAAACATAAAAAATTATTTGAAATAAATCAAAACAGAAACACAATGTACAAAAATCTCTGGGATGTTGCCAAATCAGTGTTAAGAGGAACATTTATAGTGATAAATACCTACCTCAAAAAGTTAGAAAGATCTCAAATTAATGATCTAACATTATACTAGAGGAAGTAGATAAGCAAGAACAAACTAATTCCAGAGCTAGAAGGAAAATAAAACAACTCTAATTAGAGTTGAACTGAATGAAATTGAGACCCAAAATTCCAAACAAAGGATAAATGAAACCATAGTTTCATAGTTGGTTCTTTGACAGGATAAACAAGATCAATAGACAGTTAGATTAATAAAGAGAAAAAAGAAAAATTCAAGTAAGCACAATCAGAAATGACAAAAGTTGTGTGATGTCACAGCCGATCATACAGAAATACAAAACACCCTCATAGACAACTATGAACATTTCTGTGTACACATACTAGAAAATCTAGAGGAAATGGATAAATTCCTGGAAACACACAACCTCTCAAGATTGAATCAGGAAGAAATTGAAACACTGATGAGATCAATATTGAGTTCAAAAAGTGAATCAGTAATAAAAAACCTAACAACCAAAAAATAATAATTATAAGCCCTAGTCCAGATAGATTAACAGCTGAGTTCTACTAGAGGTCCAAAGAAGGGCTGATAGTAATTCTACTAAAACTATTCCAAAAAATCAAGGAGGGGTGATTCCTACCTAACTCATTCTATGAAGCCAGCATCACCGAATATCTAAACCGGGCAAAGACACACACACACACACACACACACACACACACACACACACACACACAATAAAACTACTGGCCCATGCCTCTGAAGAACACAGACACAAAAATTCTCAACAAAATACATACACGTCAAATTCATCAACACATCAAATATTTAATTTACGATGATCAAGTAGGTTAATTCCTGAGATTCAAGGTTGTTTCATCATATTTCAACATATACAAATCGGTAAATGTGATCCGATCACATGAACACAATTTAAACTAAAACCATATGATCACCTCGAGAGATGTGGAAAAAGCTTTCAACATAATTCAACATCCTTTCATGGTAAAATCCGTCAAGAAACTAGGCATCAGAGGTACATATCTCACAATAATAAAAGCTATCTACAACAAACCCATAGCCAGCATCATATTGAATGATCAGGACCGCAAGCATTCCTCTTGGAAGTGGATCAAGACAGAGAGATCTTGTCTCACCACTCCTGTTCAGGGAACACTGGAAGTGCTAGCCAGATGTTAAACTTTTTTTTCATATATTTGTTGGAAGCAAGAGGAAGAAACAAAGCATCCAAATAGTTTTAAAAAAATCAAACTATTTCCTACCTAGAAAACCCTAAAGACTCTCTCAATAAGTTATTAGAACTGATCAACAATTCTAGCAAGGTATCAGGATACAGTCAATGAACAAAAATCCGTAGGAGTTCTATACACCAATAACTAAGAGCCAAATCAAGAACACAATTCAATTTACAACAGCCACAAAAGAAGTAAAATACCTAGGCATAAATCTAACCAAGGAGGTAAAAGATCTCTGCAGGAAGAACTACAAAACACTGCTAAAAAAGGGAACACTTGACAAAAATAAGCAGTGTGGAAAGGAATCCCTATTCAATAAATGGAGCTTGGATAGCTGGTGAGCTATATGCAGAAGAATGAAATTGGATACCTACCTTTTACTACATACAAAAATTAACTCAAGATGGCTTAAATATTTTAATGTAAGAACTAAAACTATAAGAATCCTAGAAGAAAACCTAGGAAACACTATTCTGGACATCACCTTTGGCAAAGGATATATGACTAAGTCCTCGAAAGCAATTGCAACAAAAACGATCACTGATAAGTTGGACCTAATTAAACTAAAGAGCTTCTGCACAGCAAAAGAAACCATCGACGGAGTGAACAGACAACCTACAGAATAGGAGAGAACATTCCCAAAATATGCATCCGACAAAGGTCTTATATTCAGAATCTACAAGTAGCTTGAAGAATTAAACAAGCAAAAACAAATAATTCCATCAAAAAATGAATAAAAGACATTAATAGGCACTTCTCAACAAAAAGGGATACAAGTAGCCAAGAAATATGTGAAAAAAAGTGCATAGTATCACTAATCATCAGAGAAATGCAAGTCAAAACCACTATGAGATACCTACTCACACCAGTCAGGGTGGCTATTATTTAAAAGTAAAACAACAACAGATGATGGGAGGCTGCAGAGAAAATAGAATACTTATATACCCTTGGTGGGAACATAAATTAGTTCAGCCACAGTGGAAATCAGTTTGGAGATTTCTCAAAGAACTAAAAATAGAACTACCATCTGACCCAGCAATGCCACCCAAAAGAAAATAAATTGACTGAAAAGACACAGGCACTTCTATGCTCAAAGCAGTACTCTTCATGATAGCAAGGACATGGAATCAACCTAGGTGCCCATCAGTGGTGGAGCACATAAAGAAAATGTGGCACATATACACTACAGAATACTATACAGCCATAAAAAAGGAAATCGTGTCCTTCTTAGCAAACTGGATGCAGCTGGAGGCCATCATCCTAATTGAATTAACACAGAAATAGAACAACAAATATTACATATTCTCACTTATAAGTCAGAACTAAGTGGTGCATACATGTAGACATAAACTTGGGAACAAAAGACACTGGGGACTACTAGAGGGGGCTGGCTGAGAGGGAGAGTAGCAAGGCTGGAAAAACCAACTGCTGGATGCTGTGCTAACTACCTTGGTGACAGGATTAATTGTACCCCAAACATCAGCATCATGTGACATACCCATATAATAAATGTGTACATGTACCCCTTGAATCTAAATAAAAATGGAAAAATAAAGAATGGCAAAATTAAAAGAAAAACAAACAATACATTTTGCTAAATGAAATAAGACAGACACAAAAGGACACATACTATATGATTCCACTTGCATAAGGTAGCTATAATAGTCAAATTAATAGAGACAGAAAGTTATATGGTGGGTGCCAGGAGCTATGGGCAGGTGTTTGGGGAGTTAGTGTTTTGTTTACTGAGTACAGAGTTTGAGTTTGGGAGGATGAGAAAGTTCTGGAAACAGACGGTGATAATGTTGCACAAAAATGTGAATGTACTTAATGCCACTGAATTGTATACTTAAAAATGGTTATAATAGTAAGTATTGTGTTCCATATTTTTATTACAACTACAATAATAAAAGATATGTAGGAATTTGCCAGATGAACAAGATGGAAAAGGGCATTGCCATGAAATAAATATAATGAATCTGAAAAAAAATAAGAAAGACATCTTTGATTGCAAAAGAGCAAATTGCAAATATCCAAAGTAATCCTTGTAATATACATGACATTATAAATTTTACAATGCAGTGCCTATGATTCACGCACACTGTACCTGAACCAGCTGTGAAACATTCATGAATCATAAACTCCTGTATCATCTTCAGAGCAAAAATGCATCCTATTTTACAAGAAATATTCATCAAAAAAAGGAAAGAGAAGTAAAACCCCTGAAATTTCTAGAACCTTTCAAATACATCAGAAAAACAAATTAATACCTCTGACAGGACCTGTTAATGCAGAGGGTCATGCTGTAAGACAGCTTGCATTTAATTCAAACTGTTTTGGAATAAGATCAATTCTGTAGTGAGATCAAGGCAGCAGAAATTTTTCTTCAGGGCTAAAAATAATAATTCGTTGAGGCACAGACATTAAATTCCATGGCTTCTTGAAACTATTCAAAAAATGAGAAGAATGGATAAAGATTAAAAGAAAACACATGCTGCAAGCTGACAAAACACCTTTTTAGACTTACACCCAATTCGTTCATTAGTCAAATGTGTGTGTGTTTTCTTTTTCCCTTCAGGTAACTGGAGGTGGCAACATTCAACTTCTTGGTCTGTTACTCATCATTTTCTATTGTCTCCTGCTATTTGTCTCTGCGCTGTTATACTTGTTATTGCAGTTTCCAACAAGAAAAAGCCAGGAAAAGGAAAGAGAATCAAAGCACCAGAGCGAGTCACCTCACTGGTAGGTGGAACTAGACGTTTTAAAGCAGTAGCAAAATTTATATGTTCTGGGTGTCAGTGGACACTTTCTGTATAATAATTTTATTTCACTTTTGTTAAGAATCATGAAGCAACCACAAAAAATTAAATCAAGGCTTATCAAGTAGATGTTTGAAAGAAAAATAACGATTCACCTTGTAGGTAGATGTACTTTGCTGTTGAAGGGATTGTTGGCAAGTCTAAACAAAGCTGAAGGGAATAAGGAAATTTCAGTCCTTAGAGAAGACAGTATAGAATAAGAGTACAGAGAGTGTAGGGTAGAACAGCTTGCATTCTAATCCCACATCTGCAACAGGATTCTCTTTGACATAGGAAAAGTTACTTTTGCTTTGTTGGGAATATTAAAAATGGAGAAGCTTTCAAGTGCTTAGTGTAGTTCCTGGCTTATGGTAGCATCAATTAAAATTAGGTATTGATGCTATTATTATTAATATTGATCTCTTAGCCATCTGTATCTTCAGCATCCAAAGTGTCAGTTTGTTCTTTAAATTGCAAGTGACACTTTTTTCTCAATAGAAGAGCTAGTAAAATAATAAAGTGGATGTTTCTTGGAATGTATCCATTCACCTGTATTCTTTTACATTTCACTTTTTTTATCCATTATTTCAAATGCCCAGTACCATCTTGTTCACCCTAAAATCTTTTATGAGTTTATGAGTTAACAGGAAAACAGATTCCTTTTAGAAAATTGGAATAAAAAGAACTACCATTTATTATTCTTTTTTTTTTTTTTTTTTTTGAGACAGGAGTCTCGCTCTGTGGCCCAGGCTGGTGTTCAGCGGCGTGATCTCAGCTCACTGCAAGCTCCGCCTCCCAGGTGCAACTGATTCTCCTGCCTTTGCCTCCCAAGTATCTGTAATTACAAGCATGCACCAACATGCCCAGTTAATTTTTGTATTTTTAGTAGAGATGGGGATTCACCATATTGGCCAGATGAGTCTGGAACTCCTGACCTCAGGTAATCCAGCCCCTCAGCCTCTCAAACACTTTTTTCTACATTTCAGACTCTTTGCAATTTACCTTCTATCTTATTTAATCTCCTCTTCCCTACCCTAAAGACAACCAACCTCCCTCTTATTAACCAACCACTTAAAATTCTGCCTCCTTATGTACCTTAAATACAAAGGATAAGATAGTCCCCATTATTTTAATAAATATTTATTGAATATATTCTTGACAAGTAATCCTGCTTGTATTTATAGCTGGCTAATGTGAGATACATCTTTGACATGGTTAAATGTATGATCCCTTAATCTAATTTAATGTAATAAACTAATGCTACATTACAGGGGTATAAACACTTAAAAATATATTTTCTATTTTAAAGTTGGCTTTATACTTTACATAAATATAATGGACACTTTCTGCTTATTTTTAAATGATTATCAGTCATTCAAAGGTCAGTACATCTGATCTTTCACAAAAAAAGTAAAAGGTCAAATGTAAAAATTGAAGGCTTTGTGGTTCACACATGGACTTTGCATATTATTCTTTAATTTTTGTTGTTTGGTTCCATATTTTCGTTTGTTTGTATGTTTCTTACAAACCTTTTAAAATACAAAAAGTATTCTATCTTACTTGTCTCTCAAAATACAGGCCATTTAACCCAGGAAATGTACTTGGTCAATCTTTGCTTTACTGTAAATGTTCTTTGTTATTTTAAAATCAATACTGACATATTTCAAGTAAATTATCGTTTTCACTACCACTCATTTTCAGATGTAAGTCCATAGGTTAACATAAATAAGAAAGTAGCAGCCAAAACAAAAAAAAGAGAGAACAATAAGAAAAACATTTTAAGCCAAAGGAAAATTGCCAGCTTTCATCTTCTCCTAAATCCCAATCCTTCACTCCTAAAGGAACATATTAAGTGCAAAGAGGGTCATACTTTTATTCCATTGCAAAGAGGGTCATACTTTTATTCCATTCCCCATGTATACATTTGTTATCCATTTGGCAAATTGTGGTTGAATTTCTCCTGGGATGACCTCACCAGCAGTAAGTGAATGGATCATTTGATTCAACACTAGTTTGTAAGTGATTGGTCTTTCCAATCAGGCACACACTCACTGCAGACAACTGCATATTTTGACTATTTGTAGAAGTGTTAAAGGAACTAAGAATTTTATCGTAAATAAGCCATGTTGGAATAAATATCAAGGCCTAGAGAATAATATACTTTATACCTTTGCTCAACACATAATGTAGGAAAATATCCAATTAGGAGTCTAGAAATGGAGTGCGGAAGGGCCAGCTGAATATTTTAATTATTTAATTTTTAATTGTTAATTCTTATAGTACCTTCATAAAGTTTCCATATCTTTTCCTTTTTCTTGCTTTTGTTGTAAATACAAAAGTCCAAGCCTGCATTATATTATACTCAGTTTGAATAAGGAATATCAGCTCCTTAATAAAATGAAACAGTTTTATTCTTCCCAAGATCTTTTCAGGCTTTTGTATTGATCATCTTCATTTCTGCTGTGTAGCTGGCTTCATCAATGATGTCTCAATTTATGTCTATAATTGTTATTTTGCAAAACTGTCTCATTTTAATTAATATGATGCCTTACTCATTTTTTTAATTATTTTCTTCATTTTTTAAAACTAATTTTATTTCTAAGGACTGAGAACAAGGTGGGTGGATGTGATAATCTCACACATGTTCTTGTCTTTTTTCCTTTTATTTTCCCTCTGGTGCTGGGATAGAGAGGATGAAGAAAGAAAAATGTATTCCTTAGATGAATTATCTGTATTGAGGTTGTTCTAGGATTACTGTGCTAAAGGAAGAACCCCCAATAAATTCCACCATTAAGAGGCTCAATATCAAGCAAAAATCCTGTGATCTAGTGGCACCTTATGGAATTCTAATGTATCTTTTAGCTAATGTCCAGGTGGTAGCCTGTGTTACGTCTTGATGTACATACCTCTCTTCTTCACATGCTTCAGTATCCTTTATTTTATTTATAATTAGAAGCACAAGCTCTGAGATTTATGGATCCAGGCAGGATTGATCTCACCTACAATACTGGGCAAGATCTTCAAGGGGACAGTTCATGCTTTCTTGCCAACTGCCCACTCCACTACCATATTTCTCTCCAATGTTCTCTCCCCTGTTTTAGTTATACTGACTCAAATCTAAGCAGCTATTCGATTAGAGTATTGAATGGTGATCCTCCCTTTTTTGTGTGAATTTCTTTTGGATTTTATTCTCTCAATCTTAGCCAGACTTTTTCTATAATAGCACTGGACTAGCAAAAATTTCAACCTCATCTATTTATAAAATAATGTTACCTAGTACTATTTGAGACCTCTCTTACTTGGATTTTTTGGAGTACTTTACTCAGAATCAGCAACTTTTTTGAGATAAAATCTGAGAAATGAATAACTTTGGCTCAACTGTGCTTTATTTAGGTTCTTATCTGTATTCTATTCTATAATCTCCAAGTGAGGAAAATAGTCAGTTCATATTTCTCTAAAGTGTTTCTTCATAAGAGCCTTAAAATAAATTGTATATATTTTTAAACATTAGTACATTTACCCCAATACAACATCACAAAATTAAACTTGGAAAATACAGAACTAATGTAATACAAAACATTCCCATCCTTTCCCAAAACAGGTAAAATAAAATATAATAGTTCTCTACAGCCTAATCTAAAAGAATGTGATGTAGTGGATAGAGCACTGATTTATTAATCAAAGGGAGAAAAACTAATGTGGCTCATAAACCTTTCCGTTTCTGAGTCTCATTCTTTTCATTTTCCAGATAATAATGATAATAAGATCGACCTGTTTGTTAGGTTCAGGTTAATGACCAAGTGAAATGATGCATATACATATGTCAAAGAAATATAGCCTCTTAAAAGAAAGTTAACGCAGCTGACGTTCAGTAACATGTCTCGGTTTGTAAGTAAAAAATTAGAAATAAACTCAAATAAACAATCAATACATATTATGGTAAAAACAAGTAATAATTTGAATTAAGATAACTTGTTGAACACTGATTTATCAAACTCTATTGAACTAACTCATTTTTTAAATTTATACTTTTGTTTGTTGTTAGAAAAACATTTCCCTAGATAGAAGCTGCTCCACTGTTCTGAAGGGAAGTAGAAACGATGAAAAGCAGAGCTGGAGATGATCCATGATGGGCATACAGTGTGAGTAAGAAATAGATATTATTTGTTTTAAATCACTTAGATTTTGAGTTTGTGTATGTGTCCATAATATGAGCTAACTATCCTTAATGATACCATAAGTAAAGAATTTAAAGTAAGTAAGCAGTGCCTGACCCCATATTAAGTGCCACACTAAGTGTTAATTACAGCTCCCTGGCAGTAAACAGGGGACTGGTTCCAGGACTTCTGAGTATATAAAAAATCCACACGTACTGAAGTCCCACAGTGGGTCTTGTGGAACCCTTTGTATACAAAAGGTTGGCTCTCCAAATAGGCAGGATTTATATTATATCTCTCAAAAACTCTGCATATAAGTGGATCTGTGCATTTCAAACTTGGGTTGTTCAAGGGTCAACTGTGTTACTATTTTATGGGATGAGACGGCAGAGATGATACATGGAAATTTTGCGTTTAAAAAAGGAGAAATATGCAAATGGTGGTGGGGTGGGCCAAATGGAATGTGAGTTACATGAAAGGGTAATTTGGAAGGAAATAATGCTTTTGTGAAGAAGAGAAATACTTGAATATTTGAGTATAAAACAGTTTTATTTAGTACCCTTGCCTCATCTTTAGTATGATAAAAATAGATAAAAAATTCAGAGAGACAAAGAGGGAGGAAGCTGTTTGAGTGAACATACTCTGTTGATGTAAATACTCAAGGAAATTAGCTCTATATTGGGTGGTGTGCTGATGAATGCTTAACAAAAAAACTTTGAAGTGAAAGGCACTGATTTGTTGTATTTGATGATTTCTGTGGCGTAAGTATGCCCACCATAGCAATGTTTAGCTGGTAACATGACATAACTGCACACAGAGTCAGGAAGAGATGCACATGACTGGCTCTCATGATTTCAGCGTGGTCTGGCTCCAGCATTTGACTCTGACAAGTTTCACTGGCCGGTGAGAACGCTGGAGGAAAAAAATCTGCCTATAACTAACCCTTATTAGCATAACAGTTTTGAGAAAGCAGAGAAAGCAGAGCCCTATTTTCCTCAAGTGAACGCCATCAATACAGCTGTCAGGCAAAACAGCATTCATGCACTGAGGAAAATCACTGCTTCTCAAACAACTTTTAGATACCATAAAAGGCCCATTCTCAAAAGGGGAAGTGGCAGGGGGGGAAACAAGAATTGTTGTCTGAAAAGAAAAGACTTTGATCTCCATCAAAACAGATTAGTTTGAAGCCAATTTGCTGCTATCTTCAAAACTGTATTTCCCCACAAATTCTGTCTTCCAAATTGAGCAGTGAGTCAGCAGTAGGTAGTGCTAGAGTATGAAAAGGATGAGGACGGAGGCAGCCAGGGTACCTCCAATGCATCTTCTTATTATAAGACTTTTGAAGAGTAATTTGATGGAAGCTTTTCAACTTTTAGGTCACTAGTTTAAATGTAGTCTCAGTTGATCATGAACAAAAGTGGGTGGTTAGTGGCCTATGGAAAGTACCTTCATGGTATCACCCTTGTTCTTTCTAATAGAGACTGCCACTACAGTTGGCATCCTTTCTTTTCCTTCTACCAGAAGCACAAAGGGTGAATAGAAATGTCATTTCAAGTATTTTTTCAGCCTTTGTACCAGAGAAATTTGAAATATGAAAAAGGCCAACTTCTTTTCATCTTTAACTCACAGGTAGAATTATTGAACTATAATATGTTTCCTAGATCTTCCTGGATTTTATTAAAATGAAACCTGGGCCACTTTACAAGTAAAATTATGTCTTACTTCATAGAAAGTTAAATTACATAAAGGCACATACTTGAGAAATATTTAAATACAAAAATGTATAATTTCTTGACCTGAATCTTACACATGTAAGATTTATTTTGTTTGCCTTTTCTTTCTCTTATTTTTTTCTTGCTTCAATAAATGAATTCCCATGAATGTAAAGACAAAGATCTTATTATTCCATTAAATGAACATGTCTTAATATTTTTTCTATTCTTTATCATTACAATACTTTGACATTTTTTCCCTCCTAAAGAGACTGTAGGTTTTATTCCCTTTCTTTTAATTATTTCACGAAAATCCTCCAAATTTCCATATTACTAATATCTCTACCTTCATATAATTTTGTTTCAACATTAAATGATCAATTAAAGCAAACTCTTTCTAAGTACCTGGAGAAGAGCAACAGAATAAATATTAGAGTAGAGACACAAAGTAGTACTTGGTAATGCCAAGAAAATTTCAGTAGCTATCAGTAATCAGTAGGATATAACAGAAATAGCCCTGTTTTAGAAGTGATGAAAACTCAATCAACTGATTTTAAGCATCAGTTACTTTCTATGGAGTTAGCTTTCCACATCTCGAAAATAAGATTGATGTGTTTTGTTATTTTTGCATCATTTTCAATACAAACATTCTATGAAATCTTCACTTTTATATCATCCGGATTTAAGTGACAGGGTGTTAATATTCGAATGGGATTTAAGCAAGATGTAGCTGTGCCTTATGTCACATCAGTTGATGGTAAAGATTGATGCTGGGATTTTCCTGGGTCAGTCACATTAAAATCTCCCCTAGGCTTAAAGGCCAGCTCCATGAATTCTCATATCAGCAACTTCTGCAATTCCCACATAACACCAGAAGATAAACTCTGTTCTCTGAACATTCATATAGAAAGTAGTACGTCATCTTATGATTCTTATGATTGGCATAGCAAAGTGAAAATATATCAACACCAGATTTAGCCCAACTTGAAGCTGCATATTCAGTCAAAGATAGAGCTTTTCCTGGCCAAAGATACTTCGGTCAGAAATACATTAACAGTGAACACCAAGCTATCATCTTGCAAGTAACACATATGCTCATGAATCTCCAGCTACAAATAAAAATATCAGCTAAAACTACCCCCTTCTTGTAAATGAATAAAAAACACAGCAATTACAAGATTTGCCTATGGCCATAAAATGAAGTGGGGTTTGACTAAGAATTAGAATGCCTACCATCAGCCTTTGAGTACAAAGTTAATTCCCCTACACAAGACTGCAGCAAAAATAAATCCAGCTGGGGAAAAGGCATACAAGACAGAAAATAATAGTCAGCTGCATACTCTTTGGATCCAAAGTATAAAATATTCAAGTACGTGTTTCCAATCCCTTCATTCTCTCCTGTAATGATTGCAGCTAATCCCTGCCAGCCAAACGTTAGTTCTTCAACTGTGGCGATCAATAGAATAGATTAGCTGTGGAAACCCTCCATCCACATTACCCTTGCTTTCCTTTCCAGATGGAATTTTCATTCACTAGAGTGGAGGCAAGCATGTGAGGTTTTTCCCTCCGTACACAAATATAAACTCATTAAATGCCAAGCTTGTCACTTTAGAATTTACACACACATACACACACACACATACATACACCCCAAGGAACATACCTGTAGATTTAATAAAACAGCACCAACCCTCATGGCTTCACTAATTTCAAGGCTATACATCAGCTGTGGGAAGCGAGGAGGGCTTTGATTATTTGGTGGAAGCACTTCAATGTACACAGTGCAGATGGAGTGCCTGCAGAGAAAGAGAGGAAAACAAGATGGTTACGAATCTGCATCACATTTAATGTTAGACTGCATTGTTTATTCAGTTGTTGGGTTTACAGGATAAAAGATTTCCAAATTTTATGAAAAATAATACAATCAAAATGAAAGGATAGAAAAAACTACCACCAAAGTATAATGGTTTTATGAAATTATCTTAGTAAAAGAAAAGTAATTGCCTCCAGTATCTGTTTTTCCTACTTAGATTAATAGTGTGAATTAAAATGGAATAGTTATACAAATAAAGCTAATAAATTAACTTGCCTTGACTTCTGACTTTGTTTTTAACGCTTCTCTAATAGAAAATCATTCTATAAACATCTGGTAATAAGAGCTGTCCTTGGAGCTTTTTTCCTGTTAAACCAGCAGAGGGAGTATTGATTAAAATCACACACAAAACAAATTATGGGCTGTGTTTTATCCATTCTGTTGCTGACATCAATGGCTTAATGTAAGTATGTCGGGAGTCAGGATCATAAGGAATCCTACGTAAAACAGTTGCAAACAAAACTAAATATGTTTTAAAATCTTCTCTAAAAAGCAATATATGATAAGCTAGGAATTAGATTTAATAAAGCCCTTATATTGACAGGAGCTTTTCTTGAAGTACAAAATACCTTATCATTACAAGGAAAAAAAAATTAGCATTGACATAGTCAACTTTTTTGATATCTCTGAACTTTGAATTTTTTTTATAAAACAAAAACTGTAGAAGCATGTTAGTCAAGGTTTGTAAGGTGGAAACATTAGCTGAACTATATCAATGAAATCTGAAAATGTATAAGGTTAGCCCTCTATCATGAAAAAACATATATATGTATACATACACACAGACACACATATATATACACATATATACACACACATATACACACACACATACATATAACATTTTGTACAAACATACCACCACCGCCTAAGATGTATGCTTTGAATTTAACAAAGTCATGATTTAGTTCAAAACATTTGTTATAATTTCTATTTGGGGATGAGAATATTTATTTATTTATTTATTTATTTGACACGGAGAGTCGCTCTCCAGCCCAGGCTGGAGTGCAGTGGCATGATCTTTGCTCATTGCAACCCCCACCTCCCAGGTTCAAGTGATTCTCCTGCCTCAGCCTCCCAAGTAGCTAGGATTACAGGCCTGTATCATCATATCTGGCTAATTTTTGTATTTTCAGTAGAGATGGGGTTTTGCCATGTTGGCCAGGCTGGTCTCGAACTCCTGACCTCAGGTGATCCACCCGCCTCAACCTCCCAAAGTGCTGGGATAACAGGCGTGAGCACCACGCCTGGCCTAGAATCTTCTTAAAGCAGTCCCAAACTCTTTATAAGATGCTTCAATTAAAAGACATGATCACCAAAAATATTTGTCTGAGTTTATTAACTAAAACATTCTACTTTTCAAAACCTTTTGAAAGAAATTCAGGCCGGGCACAGTGGCTCACACCTGTAATCCCAGCACTTTGGGAGGCCGAGGCGGGCGGATCACGAGGTTGGGAGATCGAGACCATCCTGGCTAACACAGTGAAACCCCGTCTCTACTAAAAATACAAAAAATTAGCCGGGTGCGGTTGTGGGCGCCTGTGGTCCCAGCTATTTGGGAGGCTGAGGCAGGAGAATGGCGTGAACCCGGGAGGCGGAGCTTGCAGTAAGCCGAGATCACGCCACTGCACTCCAGCCTGGGCAACAGAGCAAGACTCTGTCTCAAAAAAAGAAAAAAAAATTCAGATCATGGGCACTAAAATTTCGTTTTATAACTTGTCACTTTATAATATACCTAAATTCAAGTTGTTTCTGAGCATATCATCACTAGATAGATACCAATAGAATCGTAAGCATAAAAGCTACAGTGACTTTTAAAAATTTCATGGTCGGGTGCGGTGGCTCACGCCTGTAATCTCAGCACTTCGGGAGACCAAGGCGGGCGATCACAAGGTCAGGAGTTCAAGACCAGAATGACCAACATGGTGAAACCCATCTCCACTAAAAAACACAAAAATTAGCCAGGCATGGTGGCTTGTAGTCCCAGCTACTCAGGAGTCTGAGGCAGGAGGGAGAATTGCTTGAACTCGGGAGACGGAGGTTGTAGTGACCCAAGATCATGCCATTGCACTCCAGCCTGGGCAACAGGGCGAGACTCTGTCTCAAAAAAAAAAAAAAAATTCATGCTTACATTTATCATGATATTGTTCTAAAGTAATCTCACTTTAAAATATTTTAAACTTTCGTAATTAGTTAAAATACCTGTATTCATTTCTGCCTCTGACTTTATCTATTTAGTATCAAAATTTGCCAATAAAATTAATCAGATTATATTTCTTAAATGGATTCAAACTGATGATGAAATGTTGCTTATATACTTATAATTATTAATGTGAACATGAAATGATGGGAAGTTACAAAATGTATTGTATACTGCAAAGATTCCCATTTCCATGTTGTGAGAACAAAGGCATTGTCATTTTGAGGTAGACCTAACAACCTTCCAGGTGGTGATCTGACCCCAGAAGCAGCCCCAGGAAGTAAAACTTCTTCCCTGATATTACCCTTGAAGATCTTGATTTCTTTTAGTGTCTGTTGTTGATCAAGTTTTTAAAACATTTTACGAATCTCTTTCTTTTCTCTGATAGCACATTCTCTGTGCATAACAAGTCCTACAACATTATTGGTAATAACAGTAGGTGAGTGATGTTGAACACAGAATTTGTAACCAGATATTCCTGAGTTAGAATTTTGACGCTGCCCTCAGTGATCTAGAGCGAATTACTTCTTTCAGCTTCATTATTTCCACATAATAAGTGGGAACAGTAATAACATCTAAGGTTAGCATAAAGATTAAATAAGTTTATATATTTGTATATGTAAGTACGTGTATACATATATATGAAACATACTTTTATAATTTATTATTAATAAATTACTCAAAATAAGGCTTAAGGTTTCTTATTCCAATGTATGAATACTGTAAACAATCTTGCATTTTCCTTAGCTACATCCTTTATAATGCTGTAGATATTTTAATTGAATCCTTTCACTTGGCTAAATTCCTACAAATGCATGATACACCTTCACCCCTCCCCAGCATGGGGTGTGTTGGTGTTAGAATTTGAGCTGGTTGGATCATAATCTTTAGGGTAGGATACAAGAATCTACAATTTTCACAAATTTCCAAAGTTCTACTTACAGAAACTAGAATTTGAAGATCACTGCTTCAGAATCTCATGAAAAGTACAATATGTAGACTCACCTGTTTTTTTTAATTACCTCAGGAGAAAAATTCCACAAAGTCACTTAACATCTTCAATAACCCTGGATCCAAGAGACTTCCTCACTGTTTCACTTTTTTTTTTTTTTTTTTTTGACCTGGAACACGTCTGTACTGTAGATTCGAAGCTTTCTTTCAAAAGCTAGGCCCTTTCTGCTTCTGATATTCTTTAGATCTTCAGTTTACTGGTCAAGAATACTTTATAAAGGTTTTACAAGAATATCAGTGTCTTAAAGCTTGTGAAAGTATAGTTAAACTACACTTACTATACTTTTTATATTTCTTTATTCCTTTCCCTTTAATTATCTTCCCATTTTAGAGGGTTAAAGTGTGACAATGCTACAATAAGGACCTTAAACTCGTATGAGGCACTTGGATACTTGCCACAGAGTCGAAAACTTTAAAATGCTGAAACAAAGAGGACTCTAGTCTCAGACAAAACACAGAGACAAATTTTAGCCCAACATGACAGTCTCCTTGATCCGTCCTTACTCCTTTGCTTCCTCTGTTCCTTTCCACAATAATTCAAAAGCTAGAATTGCTAATTGTGTCCCCCCCCAACCTTGGTCTTGAATGTTAGTTATTTGGAGGAGATCATATTTCAAGGTCTTACATTTTTCATCTTCAACATCCTGGCATGTCCCTACAACGTGTTTAAATAACTACCAGGCTTCTTGAGGGTTATTGCCTTTTAAAATGCTATCTCCTTTTTATCCCTGATGTCAGCACAGTGTCAGAGTTAGCTTTCCTAAAATTAAATACCCATAGTATTAACAATAAAATAATAGTATTTATGCTGTAATAAATAGTAGTAATTCAACAGCATCATTTAAGCACTTAGTAAAATAGGGCAGTCACTATATAAATAACACTTTATGCAAGCATTTTGTATTCACATTTTATAGCTAAATGCATAAAACTGAGCATCTATATAAGAAAAATTTTATTTTTATAATATAGCCAGTATGATGTAGATAAATCTACATTTCTAAAACTGAACATCATAAAGCTTTATTATATTTCACCTGGTAATAAAGGTCAAAGTAGCACAAAAGAGGTAATATATTTCTTATATATTCTTGAAACCTACCCAATAGTTCCATAAATATAAAGATATAGATATATATATATATATTTTTTTTTTTTGTATAAGCATAGAAATTGACCCTTCTGGTCTTAAAGCTTGAAACTTAACATTTGTTTTATCTGAGCTCCTTCCTCAGGAAACAACCTTCAGGCCTCCCAAAAAAGGTATCAAAGAACTGAAACTCACCAGATCACCACATCCAATGAGATGCCAGACTTGTCATTCATTACGATTGCTTCCTAGCCCCTCCCTAGTTCCTGTTTTCTTACATATTGTTACATTTCTCCCCTGCTATGTAAACACTAATTGTAGTCAGTCAGTGAGTTGGATTTGAGATTGTCACCAATTTCCTTAGCTGCAACACGAGATTAAAATCTTCTTCTTTGACAATTGTTGTTCAGTGATTGGCTTTTTGTATGACCAGCAGCAGAATCTAAACTGAACTCCTGGTGTTCCTGTGACAGATTTTCATTACCTGACCAAGAACACATTTGCTTGTGTCTTGGCTGCCTTGAGCCAAGAGTCTCAGAAGGCCTCCTAAGCAGTTGCTCACCCAATTTTCACTGGAAGTGCTCGGTTTTTTTCTGGCCCCACAGCAGCTACCCGCAACTACATTCCTGATTGTCTAGTCAGATCAGCATTTGAAATTTAACATCTGCATCCGGATAGGTGAGTGTCAGGTTCTTTGTGGGCCTGGACAGCATGATCCCCTTCTCTCAGTTTGAGAATTTTTTAAAGAAATTTTTATTTGTAGGTTGAACAAGCCCAAATGGCTGAAAGCGGGAAGCACGCTGTGTTAGTATGGACACTTTTTGGGGGTTTCAGTATGAACACTCTTGGGGGCTTGTTTCTAATTGTGGGGAGTGTGTGTGTGTGTGTGTGTGTTTGTGAGCAAGTGTGTATCTTTTGTGGGACTAGACAGTGGGATTGGCTCCTCTCAATTTGAGAAATTCCTAAGGAATTTTTCTTTGTAGGTTGGTCAAGCACAACCAGTAGAAAGAAGAAGCGCCCCAACTGTTTCAGTTTGGATGCCCTTAGGGCTTGTTTATTGTTTCAGCTTTAGGATTGTGTTGGCGATTGTGTGTGTTTGATATAGTCATAGCAAAGTAGAATTCAGTAAGCTAGTATTTTCTGAAACACTGTTTGGCTCCAATATTCTTTGGAATCTGGAGTTTGCTATTGAATGGGAAAGCATGACAGAGTTCCATGTATCCAGACTTTTGTGCTACTGCTCTAACCATGGTCAGGCCTGGTCAGTATGTGATGCTGTCTTGTGATGCTGTTTGGTTCCAGTGTTCTTTGGAGTCTGGGGAGGTTTAGCCTTTAAAAAGCAAACTGCCATGAAAACTATTCTACCCAAAATTTTGATTCACAGCCTTCATTGGATTACCTACTGAGGTCAAGAAAGTGTGGCTATGTAAACCAGTGAGTTTCTATTGCTATATCATGGCTAGAGTTTTGAGGTAAAATAGATTTGATCTTTATGTGTGTTTATATGCGTCTTAATGTGTTTATGTATGTTCAGGTATTATGGGTTTTTTTGTCTACCAAATTGGTTTATAAATAAAAGAGTACACATAAAATAAGTAAGCCCAAAGTATTTTTCAAGTTCAAATGACTTAAGTCAACCACAGTAAGCAAGGTGGCTTTAACATTTTTGATAAAATAAAAATAGAAATGTCTTTAGAATTGTCAGCATACATTTTTGTCTGGGTTTTATATATGGCTCTGCTAGATATGATTGAGGTGTCATGGTTTGGCATAGAACATAGAAGGTTATAAAACTATAAACCCAGCTAAAATAAAATGATCTTGGTTTGTGTACCTTCTTTGACAAATGAGACTAATTTAATGTTGTTAGTTCATTCTTGTGAGTTATTGGCAAAAATACCTATATATTTAATTTTAAGATTTAGTTGAGGACCTGACATTCACCAGCTATTAAAAAAAAAGAGTAATGAACAAGGAAAAAGCTAACTTTAAATGATGGTGTCTAATATTTCAGTTTTCAGAAGAAATCTAGATAAACTATTAAAATGAAATAATCAAGTACTTGTAAATTGAATAAATGTTGTAGGTACACTTTTTGTGTAATATAAAATTTTTAAATTGTTTTTGATGCTCATTGGGTGTCTGGGTCATTTCCAATTAAGAAAAAGTTATGCGGAAACATATTTCTAAAAATTGTGGAATGGTTCTTATCTGTAAAATGCTAATATCTGATAGTCAGCTCAGAATTTCTTGCTTCTCAGATATTCACTAAAATTTTGTTCACTAAAATTTAAGGCTACTAAGGATAAGAATTCTAAAGAAGATATGTTTTTATTGAGAAAACAAATCTGTTCATCTAGTTCAGAAGTTATCTAAAGGCTAATTAAAATTATGGGCTTGAAATGGTTAGTTATGAAACAAGGTAGAAGAAAACCAGTTAGTAGAAGAAAAAGAGATGTGAAAAAAGTTATAGATATGAAAATATATTTTAGGAAGGTGATAATGAAAAAATAACAATTTTTATAAGAAAATGTTTTGTATGGTGAATGTTTGTCCTAAATTAAAATAACTGGTTATTAAAAAAAGAACAGAAAGAAAATCTAAGACAAAACAAAAGTCCAAGCATGTCATGGATAGTCTGTGTAAGTGATATGCCGTTTTTCCTGTTTCTCTGTGTGTCTATCTTCATGCCCATACAAAGAAAATACAAAGTTGAAAAAACTTAGATAATAAAATATCCTTTAAAACTTGATAAAAATAGGAATGCTTTGGCTAATTAGCATTGTTCATAGTTAAAGCTCATATCTTAATGAAGGTAAAATAGAAATTATTGTAAAGAAATACATTAGCAGTTTGGCAAATTTTAAATATAGTTAAACCCAAAGCTGGATGTAACATGGAGCCAAATTTCATAGTATATTTGTTATTCTGCATCACATACCTAAAGTGAATTTCTTAATTACAGAAAATGTATAGTGGTACTGCTGGACTTAAAGACAGTAAATATCAAAAAAACTGAATCAGGAATGAAATATCCATCAGGTGAATTTTTTTTGGCTCTGGATAACACTGTAAAGCCAAGGTAAGTTGAGTAGAAGAAAAATTGAGGGTTGGACTACTGTTTGTTTACTTTTGCTTTTTTTTTTTTTCTTGAGACAAGGTCTTGCTCTGTTGCCAGGATGGAGTGCCGTGGAGCGATCTCAGCTCACTGCAACCCCTGCCTCCTGGGTTTGAATGATTCCCCTTCCTCAGTCTCAGTCCTCAGCTGGGACTACAGGTGCTGCCACCACACCTGGATAATTTTTTGTATTTTAGTAGAGATGGGGTTTCACCATGTTGGCCATGATGGTCTCGATCTCCTGACCTCGTGATCCACTGTCCGTTGTCACCAGGCTGGAGTACAGTGGCATGATCTGGGCTCACTGCAACCTCCACCTCCCAGGTTCAAGCAATTCCCCTACCTCAGCCTCAGTCCTCAGCTGGGACTACAGGCACGTGCCACCACACCTGGCTAATTTTTTGTATTTTAGTAGAGATGGGGTTTCACCATGTTGGCCATGATAGTCTCAATCTCCTGACCTCATGATCCCCTCTCCTCTGCCTCCCCAAGTGTTGGGATTACAGGCATGAGTCACCACATCTGACCTATTTTTGCTTCTAATTTTCATTTATTTGCTATTTGTTCTACTTATATATACAAATAGATACACATATACACATATTTATATGTATACATATATGTATGTATATTTGCATACATATATATATATATAAAACTACTGATGGTTTTTAGTTTCTAATGGAAAGCTTTTATTTGGTTCTATGAATAGTCATTTTGTTTTCTATGTATTTCCAACAATTCACCATTTGCTCTGTTTATTGAAAGTTCCTAAACTACCTTTGTCAAGCTTCAAAACATTGATGAAGGATAGCAGCCATTTAAATTTGATTGGTTTTTCTTACCTCTGAGTATATTGATAGCTATGATAATTTTAAGGTTCTTGGCAAAAATCATATAAAAGACTTATTTTTATAAGTTCTAAACAGAAATAGTACATTATATATTTTGTCATTTGGAAAAGTAGATGAGAATAGAAATGTTTAAATGATGTTTATTTCCAATGTAATTCAATTCAATCAATAATTTGAATTGGTTCAGATCCTTTCCTTTAGTGAAGAAAAACTGTGATATGGGTTAAAAGTTTTAATGTTCAGGAAAGACTGGGCTTTTTTTTTAAGAAAAATTTTATTGATTGGGGTTTCTCTGAAACTACTTTCATTGTGTTTACCATTATTAACATTAAGTGACACTCAACTGAATTAAGTAGTAATTGCTTTAAAAATTGTGATACTTTGTTGTAATTTTTGATCCAAATCCATTTATCTCTGATGGGCATTCATGTGGTACTTGAAAACAAAATATGCACAAGTGTTGCACTGGTTTTTGAAGCCTTTGGTGGTGAAAGTTACTTAATCAGTTGTAAGTACTATATCTAGAAGTAAATCTTAGAAATGTGTGATGATGCTCTTTTAAACAGCTGAAGAGAAATTATTACGTGGTTTTCACTTTGTCCTTGCTTTGTTGTATAGTATTTAAGTGAAATGAGATTGCTTATCCTTATTCTGAATTTCCAGATATTTGCATTTGCCATTTTTCAATAATGGAAAAAAAAAACAACATTAGTTGTCTTGCTTTGAAAAGTTTGGCAAAGGACCTATGAAAACGTTGATGCTTTTGGTCACAATTCTCTCACTAAAATGCTAGCAATTAGACATATGGAATGAGTAACCTAACTACTTTAACACAGTGGTCAGAAGTGCTGTAAGTAGTATCTGCTAAGCTCCAAGCCACTGTGTTTTAATTTGTGACATATTAGAATAATAGGCTTTCCGTAGTATAAATATCCTATTAACTAATCCTTGTGCTGTTAAGTTACAGGTCTTTCAATCCTCAGTCTGAAGAAAGCACTGACTTCTGTTAAATTTTGAGCATTGATACCAGTCAAAGCCACATCTTCAGACACAGGAGAAGGTGACAATCAAAATGAACTGCTTCATGAGACACAGGGCCAGAAATTAAAACTATTCAATCCCTCTAGACCCAGGAACTATTGTGGAAACTGTAGGTGTGTGAGATGGTGAGGGACAATTTTGAGGGATAAACTCAGTTCAGAGTTTCTGTAAATTAAACGTTAATATCAAAAGCACAATGATGCAAGGTCAGTGTCAGGGCCTATGTGTCAGAATAACAGGGTTTTCTTGGTGCATTGATCTGCTCTTTAATAGATAATCATAAAAGGCTGTAAGAACTTTGTGAAAATCTTATAGTGAAACTGATTAAAATTAGGTGATTTGTTTATAAGATTTTTTTTAAATTAGATTTAACATTAATAATATACCATACAAGGATAAAATTTTGTTTTCTCTTTTGAACAAAAATTTCATGTAAGAGGAAACTGCAGGGAAAAAAAGGAGAGGGGAGAGAGAATAAGTTGGCCTCATGCTATCTTAAGTATTAGGTCTTATTGCTTAAGAAACAGAGTCTTCTCTCTATCAAAAGGTGAATGTTTTTGTTTTATTATTTTGGCTAAATAAATGAATATTTTATAGCGACCTGTGATCCTATTTTGTGATATCAAGTGTCTTAAACCGTTGATATTTGACAGAATTTCCAACAGCAAAATTTCAAGTTCTAAATTCAGTCTTTTTGACCTCAAACCAACCTTTTTGGATATTAGTTTCCCTGAAGTTCAAGAGAGACATGTAAGGCTTATTAGGCTTAGTTGTTATGTTAGAATTATGCAGGAGACATTGTCAAATCTGAAGTGGTGGTAAGTTTCCTTTGGGTAATATTTATATGGATGGGTTGTTAAAATATGTTTGAGGATTATATGAGATTCCTGTAATTCTGATATGTCTTAATATAAGTTGTCAGTAATAATTATGATTATTATGTTACATTGTTTACTGTGTCTTTAACTATGGCTGTCTTAAGACTTTTGTCATCTACAGTTATTGTTTTGCTTTGATCCTTCTCAAAAAGTGACTTATAATCAGCTACAGTCCAGGGATTGCTTCTTTGGTGGAGTTCATGAAAAGAACTTTTGAATGCAGGTTACTGATAACTTTGGAGATTGTGCCATTAGGTTAGAGAGGAAAATTCCAGGGCACTAATTGAAAAGCAGATGCATTCATACAGATTGTTAATCCAACATGAAGCAGAGCAATAATTGATTGCATGGGCTGAACTAATGAAAGACTGAAATAATTTTTGTGGTTCTATCTTTGGAATATTGCTGATTTTTTTGTTTTGTTTTTCAGAGTCTGGATAATTTTTTAGATCTATTTATAAGCTTTAAGTTATGCTTTAAGTATATTAAGTATACTTTTGTAAACAGAACTTGAGGCATATTTTTTCTCTGCCTATTTTCTCCAGAATTATATTCTTAATTCATGTGTGTTTGTTTGCATACATTTAATGACAACTTGTTTTCTTGTATGATGGGACACAATTGGAGGAAGTGGTTATTTTCTTAGGGCTTTGAACTGAAATGGCCTTGGGAAAGGTTCCAGAAAAGCCAATTTAGGACCTGTATAAACAATAATCCTTGTTGCACTTTGGGTGGTTAATCAGGCTAAGTATATGGGCCTGAAGCTTATTTTTCAAGTAGATTTGTCCTGCTATGACTTGCCTTTGTTGGAAGTTGGGGGCTGAAGAGAGAAATACTGTGTTTCAGAAGAAAATGATAATATTAGATTAGCCTTTGATTTCTGGGTGGCCATGAAATCACCTATAGTATGACGCTGCCCACAATGCCCCTCCTCAGCATTAAGCAGCCAGAAAGATTGACAACCAGATTCCCCATGATTGAGAAATTGATAAATAGAAAGGGGGGACTGAAACCGACCAAATCGTCCCATAGATTGCTTTTTTTGATAAACTTAGAAATTGACCCTTCTGGTCTTAAAGCTTTTTTTTTGTGAGTTGTTTTTTGTTTTATGTGAGTTCCTTCCTCAGGAAACCACTTGCAGCCTCTCAAAACAGTATTAAAGAAATTAAACACACCAGATCACCATATTCAGATAATGACATGCTAGACCCCCTCATTCATCATGATTGCTTTCTTGTCCCCTCCCTAGTTCTTATTTTTTTACACATTGTTACATTTTTTTCCCTGCTGTATATACCCATAATTTTAGTTGGTTGGGAGGATGGACTTGAGACTTATCTCCCATCGCCTCAGCTGCGGCACCCAATTAAACCCTTCTTCCTTGGCAATAATTGCTGTGTCAGTGACTGGCTTTCTGTGTGGTTAGCAGCAGGACCTAGACCGAAACCTTGGTGTTTTCGTAATAATCTTATAATTGAAAAAGATCCTTAAAACGATCTAATTTAATTCTCATTTCACAAAAGAGGATTTAAAAATGGAAAAGATTTGCTGACTAAACCAAGATTATAACATTAATTAGCAACAGCAGATAAGCTAAAATACAAGGCTTCTGAATTCAAAATCTGCTTTCCATTTCTCCCTACATCCTACAAGAACAAATATGTAAAATAAACTGGAGAATTTTTACTTATCTATGTGTGAATATAAAACATTTTTGGTTTGTAATAAAGGATGTTACCTTACAGGAAGCCATAAATTATTTCAAGTCTGGGGTTCAGAGTATGAAATCACAATTTTAAATTATTAATACCGTGAATCAAACTTCATCTGTAACACTTATTGTAAGAATAACATAAAGTATGAATAAAGAAGAGGGTTGGAGAATAGACTTAAGATACTTTAAGTTTGGGAATGATATAATTATAAAAAGACAACTTTTTCATATGACAATAGTAATTAGTAATGAGATAATGTTGCTGGCTTATAGAGGATTGTATTATCTTATTATTATTTTCTTTTATATATGTCAATATATGCTACAAGGAGTCTATTTGTAATTCTGCATTTCTAGCTTATTTCTAAGATGAAGCTTACAGATATTTATATTTCTTTTTCTGGTAGATTTCAGATAGAGTAATTACTGTTTTTGTTTTCCTTTGTCTTCTGCCAATATTGTGCTAGAAAAGCTATATTTACAGTTCAATGTTCACAGATTCTATTCTATTATTTTTGAAATACATATAGAAATCTACAGGAGCAAAAACTTCAAATTGAAAACCAACATAGGAGGATAGAGAAAACTTTTCAGGAGAAGTTACAGGGCAGAGTTTTAAGATACAAGATGTATTTATATATAAATATCACAGAACATTAACAGACAAAGGAAAACTCACATGTCAATTTACAGAGGATTGAAGAAAAGAAATGTATGTTTTGTGGAACTAAAGAGAAGGGTGTAAGTGAAGCAGTAGTAGTATTTATATATAAATACCACAGAACATTAACAGACAGAGGACTCACATGTCAATTTACAGAGGATCGAAGAAAAGAAATGTATGTTTTGTGGAACTAAAGAGAAGGGTGTAAGTGAAGCAGTAGTAGGAGTTAAGGTACAGAGGTGGGATTCATGGGCTATATCTGTTGATATAAACTTCATCTTGACAATGAGGCTCAGTTGGTAAAGTTTAAGCAGATTAGTGATTATAACCAAAAGTGCCAAGTCATTCACAGTTTTTTAACACACTACTTTGTTTTGTTTCTTTTGATCTTCTTGTTTCCTCTGCTGGGATATTCCATTACCATTCTTGCCCAGGTAAAACTGCACTTGTATTTACCTACTGCTACCTGTCTAGATTTACCTGTGCCTTCATCTGAATCCCATGTGGGCAGAGATCTCATTTTACTTGTTTTATATTTCCAGTACCTCCCCAAGAGACTACTATTTGTGGGAACTTAGTAAATTTTTATAAAAATAAATGAATAAATAAATAGCCTTATCATTTTTTACTAATGATAAACTTAGCATATACATTTGTCACTAGTAAAATGATCTTTTAAAGAGAAAATTGTATTTTAAAAAGAATGTATAATCACAATGGGAACGTAATTTTATTTCAAAGTAAATTATTTCATATTAATTAAACATAGCCTTGCATTTTATGACAAGAATGGGAATTTAAAACGTTTGTTAGCCCATGCATCAATCATTTTTATCATAATTTTATTAGAAGCTATTTGGGGAGAGAGATTGTCTCTTATTATCTAATTATCAAACAGTAGTGCTTTATTCATGTTAGGATGAAGTAAATATTTGCTTAATTTAATTGGATAACTTAAGTATAAGTTAACCAATATACATGATTAAAGAATATCCCAAAATAACTTGTGTTTTTTAAAATCTTTTGGTTTTTATTTCTTCTGTATGCTTATCAAAGTCTCAGAAAAAAGTAAAACAAAACACTAAACTATGTACTATTCCTTCTCTCACTCTGAATCTTTAGCTGGTTTACTAACTTAGAATAACACAAACATACATATTTCATTCATATTGGACTTATTTTGAGTCAATATTACTACATTTATGAATGAAAGCTGTCAATTTTAAAATAATAATATAGAAAATGTCTAAATTCTGAAGGCTGCTGTCATTTTTTGATGTTATTATTTAGTTAGCTTACATGCCATGGTTGCTGGCTGGGTCCATCTGTAAAAAAAGTCACTATATATATAGTATGTGTATACATACATATATAGTGTATATATATAATTTATATATATAATGCGTATATATATATTTGTTCATAATCTTTAAATATAATCTTCCTTATAAAATAAATCTGAAATCAAAGCCTCGTAACATTTCAGTTCATTCATCAATTCAATTTGAAGGATTAATTTCTCTGCAGAAAATAGCAAATATGATTATCCTACAGTGAACATGACATTATCCCAGCAGGTAGAATGGAAGTATATGGATTTTATTCTCTGCAGGTCCCACTTGATACTTCACCAAACATTCTAAGGTGAGTTTTTAGTATCCAAGACATTATCTAATGAAAATAAATGTAAAGCTAGGTCAACTAAATTTCTGATGTCACAGAAAAGACGTGTATACTCAGAATCTGAAGATGGCACTTTGTTTTTTGGCATGGAATACAATTTTACTTAAGTAAAAAACATTTATTGTACTGATAATTATAGACAATATATTATCCAGGAAAATTAGTGATATGTCTTACAAACAGAAACTGAGCAAAAAGAGGAGTATAAGATCCCATTCATTAAATAATCAATAAAGTGATTTAAAACACTTCAAAGGTAATATAATCTATTGGCCACATACAGATCAGACCAGATTTATTTAGCACAACACAATCTTCAATGAAAAATATGTATATATAATACCACAAGTTGATGAATATTAAAAGACTTTAATAAAATCAAAATAAAAAAACAAAAGGTGACTTTGTTCTTATAAATAGCATTATTATCATTGCTATTAAACAATTATAGTTTTCCTCCAGAACAGTAACTACAAAGATTATAGATATGAAACAGTGGAGGAAAAAGCTTTAAATCTAACAACTCTTGAGTTCAAGTTATGGTCCTACTACTTGTTTACTAGGGGAGTGGAAGTGGGAAAGGGGACTGCTTAGCCAAGTCAATTACCCTATTTCAGCCTCAGATTTCTGGTGTGCAAAACTAAATTATGCAAAAGTCACGATGCTATTGTTAATATTAGAAATTATATATATAAAGGAGCTAGCAAGGTATCTGGTCCTAGTGTATGCTCAATAAGTATTATCAATCATCTTTAATTCCTATTCAGAATAACCCAGCACAGATGAAGCTATTATTTAAAATGTACTCAAACCTTACTTAGCTCTTATTGTAGATTCTGTAACTACTCAATGTATAAAAGTATTCTATATATTTCTTCTAAGAAGGAACCCTTAGCTGTTTATCAGGTTCAAGCATACACAGTCCTCCCTCAGCATCCATGTGGGATTGGTTCCAGAGCCCATAAGAATACTAAAATCTGCAGATAATCAAGGCCCTGATAGAAAATGAGACAGTATTTGCATATAATCTATGCATATTCTCTCATACACTTTAAATCATCTCGAGATTACTTGTAATACATATAAAATGTTAATGCTAATAGTTGTTGTACTGTATTGTTTAGAGAATGACAAAAATAGTCTGCACATGTTCAGTACAGATGTAATGTTTTCCCCAAATATTTTCAATTGTTGCAGTTAGTTGAATCTACTGATGTGGAAGCCGTGGATATGGCGGGCCAAGTGTATATTTGATTTTGGATATATTAACTTTGGCCACATCCAACTAAATGTGTCCAAAATTAAATTGATGTCCTCACCCAAGCCATGTGCACCCCATTGACATCATCAACACAACATCACCTTACAATATTTAAAAACCTTAAAAATATTTCCAAAACCCTGGGAAATATTTTATCTTATTTTTGACAAATCTATCTCTCTATTCTTCCTAACATACCCAGTTCAAAACATCAGCAATATTTCCTGTAGACTCTTGTGCCTCTGCTCCCCTAAAATCTGCCTCCCACAGAGACAATCAGATGGATTTTACAAAAACATGAAGTTTTCTCACTTGACTTTCTAATTTAAAAGTCTTTCCAAGAATTCCTCCTATTAACTAGATAAGTCTAAGTTTCTTATAAAAGAAAATTAAATTTTCTATGGCATGTCCTTTTAATTTTCCATCCCCACCTTGAATCAGTTTATGCCCCAGTAACACTGACTAATAATTATCTATAAACAAGAAGCTATTTCAGACCTTTGAGGCTGTGCAAATAGGGTCACATACTTTTTTTCATTTGGTCACCCTCATCCTCTTATTCTGGGATGACTTCTCAGTACTCCTTCATTATCATAAGCCTCCCATCAATACCCCCAGAAAGCCCAGAATTTACCTTAATTTCAAAATTGCTATGCTAAACTAAATTTAATTTATATTCTTTATATACTTTACTGTGTTTTGGGGGCTTTCAAATGGTGGTACTGTAGTTATCTTTGTTTTCCAGAATGTAGTAAATGGTAATATGTAACAAATGGTTTGTTGGGCTGAAAGGAAATTTTCCTATCACAGACACCTGAAGGAAATGAGGCCACTGAGAAATCTGAGAAAAGAGCCATCCAGGCTGAGAGGAGATGAAAATCAAGTTCAAAAGCATATAGCTAGCTATGACCCTAAGAGATAGAGAGGAGACTGGTGCAACAACTGGAATGGACTAAGAAAAGCAGAGTTGAGTAGGAGATGAAATGTATAAACTGTTGACATGAGGGAATGTCCTACTTGTAGTGACAGCTGACAAATTTCACTGGGCCCTTCTGAATTTATTTTAATGATTTGCCTTTTACTCAGAGTAAGGTGTGAAAGCACTGGAGAGCTTGAGTAATGGATTGAGATGTTTTCCATGTTACCAGGATCACCCAGGCTATTGTGTTGAGAAGAGATTGAAGGGAACACAGGAAGACTTGTAATTGGAAGAAGTTTTCAACACTCTAGACTAGAGATTGCAGTGGCTTGGACTGGAATGCTAATAACCAAAGTGGCAGCAGTAGTTGCTTTCTGAATACATTTTTAGAGTAGAACACAGAGGAGTTGCTCCAGGTTATGTGTGGAGTCGGGGAGAAAGAGGGGCATTGAGGATGACTAAGGGTGTTTGGTCAGAGTGACTGCAAGATGGGAGATGCCTTAAACCTCTTATTGGATATAAAGTCACCAATAAGTTTGACAGGAGTACTGTTGAAGTGAATGTCAGGCAGGTAGGAAATAAACTCTTCCAACTGTGACTTTCCAGTATGTAGATGACAATAGGATATGAGGTTAGAAAGAAGAAAATTTATTGGGAAGAGACCTATCATCTGTCAATGACAGCAAGGAGGGGTAATGGTCGTTATAATTATTTTTTGACATGAGATTCAAAGGAAAACAAACTATTAAGGAGGAGGAAATCTAGTTAGAAATGTAAATGAGAATCTAATACTCCACCAACCGTATCTCTGTGATTAATGATGATCGCACACCCTGCAAAGTTTAGTTACAGTCCTTCTGTCAAGTTTCCTACACCTAGTGTAGTACTGAATTATCTGACAAGTTTGATCTCTTAAGATTCTTGAGATTTCCTTTTTTTTTTTTTTTTTGGAACTAATGTTAGTAAACTGTATCTTTTAGAAGTATCATCCATTTCTGTTTTCAAATTTTGCATACATTTAAGCAAAGTTGTCTCTTACAAATCCTACTTTTTCTCCATTTATATGTAGTTTCCTCATTAGATTTTATTGTGTACAGTTTTACTTGTTCTTTTTTTCTTGATTAGGTTAGATAGTATTTTATCCAATTAATTATGTCTTTATTTTTGTTGTGTCTTTCCAGAGAACCAAAGTCAGACTCATTTATTTGTTTCATACATGTTTATAATACATTCATGTCTGATATTATACTTATTAATTATTTTGGGGGATTTCTTGTGTTTTTATTTGTTTCTTTTATGAAGTATTATGACAACTATACCTAATCTTGATAAGATTTCTCAAAAAGAAAAGTACAGACTAATTTTATTAAATAAAATAACAGCAAGCCTATAATATCAGCTTATTTCAAGAGAAAAAACATTATGTCCTAATAGAATCTATACCATGGATGCAAAATAGATCCATCTAAACCATGGATGCAAAATAGGAACTATAGTAAGATCAGTCATTATATCATCAACTCAAGAAGAAAAGTCATTACTGTCCTCACATATGGTAGCTATTTATTTGATCTGAGAAAAGCACCATTACTATTTTAAAAAGTCAATAAAATAGAAATAGATGAGTATTTTTTTAACATATTATTAATAGTTTTTAAAACCATAGACCAATCTAATGGGGAAACATTAAGGCAGTCTCATTCAAGTCACAAACGAGACAAGCATTTTTATTGGAAGTATAATTGGAAATGAAAATAAAGAAAGAAAATGGAGGCCAGGCATCGTGGCTGATGCCAGTAGTCCCAGCACTTTGGGAGGCTGAAGTGGGAGGATCAGTAGAGGCCAAGAGCTTGAGACGAGCCTGGGCAACATAGCAAAATTCTGATTCTACAAATTTGTTTTCAATTAGTTAGGACTGGTGGCCTGAACCTGTAGTCCCCACTACTATGGAGGCTGAGGTGGGCAGATTGCATGAGCCCAGAGTTTGAGGCTTCAGTTAGCTGAGATTGTGCCACTATACTCTAGCCTGGGAGACAGAGTTAGACCTTGGCTAGGGGAAAAAAAAGTAAAAGAAAAAAAGCCTATTTACAATGAAAACAAAAGATGTAGAAACAGATCAAGCAAGAAATGTACAGAACTTACATAAAAAGAAAAACAAAAAGCCTATTAAAAAACACACAAAAAAATGCATGGACAAATGCAAATGCAAAATGTTCTTGGATAGAAAGATTCAACATCAAACATATATAATATATTCCTAAGTAATTAATATATGAATCTCTGTGTTCCTAATAAAAACACAGTTAACAGCAACAAAAACACTGAACTAGCTTATTTAAAGTCAAAGAGAAAACTTAACAGAAGGAGAGGGAACATTTTGGAGGGAAAACAGCATTGAGGTAAGTTAGTAGCACCAGAGGATACAGCATACTATGTAACCTTAATCATTAAAATTGCGTGGTAATAGCTTATAAAATATAAATAATAGAATTGAATAGAACATTTCGATCAAAATCAAAATACTTAAGAAAATATATGATATAATAAATGCAACATCTCAAATTTGTTCATCATTGGATGAATATCACAATGTATTGTGTGGGGACCACAGAGTATTTGACTGGAAAAAACTATGGCTGCATTAATACCTCCTACTGTGTACTAAGATACATCTCAAATACAATAAAGATTTAAATATACAATATGAATCCACATAAACACTAGTAGAAAATGTAGAATAATTGTAATCTGGGCTTAACATACCAATTTTAAAAACTGATATACTTGCACACATTCAAACTGATGCATGTTCAGTGTTAAATATTTCTCCATTGTCAATAAAAGAGGATAAATTGAAAAGTTTATCAATAATAGACTTCTACAGTTTTATACTTATTAAGGAATATGTTTATCAATAGTAGACTTCTTCCACAGTTTTATACTTATTAAGGAATATTACATAACTATGAAAAAAAAATTTGAAGGATTTATCTAGTATTTACAAGGAGAGGACTCCAGGATACATTCATTGTGAATGAAAAAAAGCCCGAGCAAAGTGAAGGAATACATTAATATTTATTCATATTTTCTTGCAATGATACTGAAAATCTGGAAATAAACAATAAATTAACAAAAGGGATTTCTCAGGTGGGAGACTAGAAAGATGCAATTGTAATAGCAGGAAATCTTTTAGCTCGCTGTGTGTGTGTGTGTGTGTGTGTGTGTGTGTGTCTGTGTGCGAGTCTGTGTGTGTACATACATATTCAAATACATACATTATTCTACATAACTATTTTAATAATTACCCATACACTCAGAAGTGACTTTGAAACCCTGAGACATTACATGCCACTGACACATCTGTTAATTTCTTTGAAGAAAAGAGCCTTTCTCTCTCTGTCTGCAGCCTTACTTTTCCATAATAAATTTGAAATATGCCTCTGATACTGTCCTTTTCCCAAAATTTAACCAAATCAGAATATGCATGCAGTTCCTGAGAATCTGTTCTCTCTGATTTTCTGATCTAATTTAGATGTTTATAGGATAAAAGAATACTTGCCGCGCTTCTTAAATTTAATTACAGGGTTAAACGGGCCGGATGAAAAGACTGCATTGGTTCTAATATAAATTACCTTCGCTCTGCAAGAGGAGCATTATCCGCTGCTTGGACCGTGAGTGCGTAAGTCCGCCCGACTATCATTTCCACCCCCGGAGCGATGGTGATAAGCCCTGTTGTTTTATTGATGATGAAGTCTCCCTGAGCCCCAACAAGGATTTCATATGTGATCTCCCCATTTGACCCTTCGTCTGCGTCGACTGCAGTGAGCTGGAATTGAAAATCACAACATAAATCCTCTTGGGACTCAACTTTTCACCACCATGTCATTTTTTCCCCCAACAAAAGAAGCTTGCTTTCAAAGAAAAAAACACAGGAAAGTTCCCTTGACATATATACTGTTATTTTTCTTTTTTTTTTTTTTTAACTGAGGCTACTGTGTCCTGTTACAATACTAAAGCAATCACAAGAATAAGAGTGATTTTGTTTTTTGTGAGAGTGATTAAGAAATAAACTTTGGATCTTGAAGGCTTATCTTTATTTTAATTTAATAAAGGGAAAAAGAGGAAAGTCCTAACAGAAATTCTAATATCCCTATAGGAAATTTATTTTTTCTGTCTTACCTTGCATTCTTGACACATAAACTCATATTAAAACAGACTGAACCTGGAAAAAATGAAATAGGCATAGGCTGCCTTTGTTACTCCCAACCTTCCTTTTACTCTCATTTTTCCTTCCATAATGTTCTCCTCTCTGTCTCCCAGAGACTCTCATCTTTGTGTCCTTTTTGTTTACAATTGCTCTAGGAAAGGTTCTTAACTTGCACCCCCTGATTTATAAAGGACTGATAAGTCATAGAGTATTAATGTGTCAATCAAACAAATGCATCTCCCATTGTAGAATATCAAGGGTAACACAGCCCAAGAAATGTTTCTTTAGGGAAAGGAAATCTATTTGGAGCCCTTGAAATTAAGCACATAAACATCTGTACAGCCAATTTACATATATCTATAATCATTTTGAAGGAACTGGTATCTAAAAGACTTTATTTGGGATATTATATATGAAAAGATAACAATGATTAACTTCATCAAGCAACATTAAAGCAACAGTGATTTATTATATTAAAAGTGGCTCCTTGACTTGCTGATAAATATAAATGAAAGGGGAAAAAGGATATAAAGGGATTCTAGCAGAAATCTTATAGTAAGCATTTTACATACATCAACAGTATTTTCTGTATTCATCATAAGAAAAATGAAGAATGAAAGAAAGTGGTCTCAATTTACATATGAGGGAATATAATTAAAAGTTTTCTGTGGAATAAAGAAAACATACATAATTGTAGTAAATTAACCTACCTGTAGAAATGTTTTATTTACTTATATTTATATTTTCAATACATTACTTCTAAAAATAGTAGTTTTTATAGTTTGCAGACTCTTTTGAAAATATAGTGAAGATGCTGGTATACCTTCCTTGATCAAATGTAAACATGCACATTTACCTTGAAACTTGAATTCAATTCCAGGAACACCATATTAACTAATTTCCCATTCAAAAGTTCATGTTTAATATCCTCAATAAATGTAAACAAAGTACTTTATACACTGCACTGTGCTGAAGGGGTTATATTATGCATATTCTATTTTTTATTATATGTCACTCTTAGAGTGATAATGTCCATAGAAATAGCAGCAAAAATAATTGAGAATGAAAAAGGAAATGACATTAATGCAACTAAGTCCTGAGACTGGGTATTTGGGGGTGGACAGATGTGGTTGCTGGAAGGAAAGGCATTTTATGACATGATTCTGGGACTTGTATAAACCTGACAGACATATTCCTAAAGGCAAAGGAGAAACATTTGCAGAAACAGTCCAAATGAATGGCATATATTTATAGAGACTTATTCAAGCCAGACAAACTAATTCTGTTTTGTGTATGGATAAAATTAGAAAATTAGAGGATGGGGATAACAGAGGAGATATCAATTTTGATTATACTTAAATCACTTAAAATGTCTCAGGAAATCTTAATTAAAATTTAGCTCAAATTGGATTCAATATTAACATTCTTCCTGGGACTTAAATTGGCTAAAGGAATGTAATGATAAATGGCAATGCATCAAATTAAGAAAAGGTGTTAAGGAGTGTGCTTCAGGGATGTCAGCATTATAGCTGGTCTTATTTAACATTTTCATAAATGATGTTGGAAGGGAGGATAAGCTGGATGATAATTACATTGAGGAAGGTACCCACCTGGGAGATGCTAGAAATACCAAATAGTACTGCAAAACACAAGAGACAGAAACACCCACTAAATTGCAGAGATAGTCAACCACAGTTGAGCTAAGGTGTTCAGGGAACACAATTAGCTCTCCAGAAATTATTAGGAGGTAGAAAGTTTAACAAGTAGACAAAATAAGGATTCTATGTTTAAGTTACCTAGATAACACCATTTTTCAGTCTTTTACTACTAAATAATAAAATAATGGGTTATGAGTCAACATAATTTGTTTGCATGTATGCTAACAAAGATATTTTAAGGAAATTAATGGTACTCCACCAACAGAAAAATAAGCTGAGACACTGATTCTGAATACCCAAATCATAACAGTGTCTTCCATGTAAGGTCCCGAAAACTCAAGACCTTTTTTTTTTTTAAACCTCAACATTAGCAGGAGAATTGCTTGAACCTGAGAGGCAGAGGTTGCAGTGACCTGAGATCGTGCCACTGCACTCCAGCCTGGTGACAGAGTGAGACTCCTAAAAAAAAAAATCCAAAACCTCAACGATATTACACAGTAGATGTCCCCTTCTGAAGTCTATTAGATGATGTTGAATGGAGTTGTAGATGCTAATTTTGGAGCTAAACTATGGCAAGAATTTAATTCAATTATAGTTCAATGACTCTGTGACCAGTAGATAGTGTCTATGAGATGGAAATACATGAAGCTCATTTCTAATTTAGCAGGGAAATCTGCTTCCTAAATGAAAAGGGCATTTATTTACACGGGGAAGCCAATGTTTTGCTTACAAGTTTCAGATGAAAGTAAAAACAATTCTATAACTTTAAAGTGTTTATTGAAACATTGTGATATCTAAAAGGTAAGAAATTGTGCACTATTTGTTTCTTTTTGTTTCTTTTTGATGATGTTTTATAGTTCTGTTCAGGAACTTTAGCCCTACCTTTTCATAATTCCTTCCTCTCAGTGTTTCAACATGTGCATATTCCAAATGTCCCGATCTGTATTAGTCTGTTTTCATGCTGCTAATAAAGACATACCTGAGACTGGGCAATTTACAAAGGGATGGTTTATTGGAATTCCACGTGGAATTCCACGTGGGTGGGGAAGCCTCACAATCATGGCAGAAGGTGAAAGGTGCATCTTATGTGGTGGCAGACAAGAGAAGAGAGCTTGTGCAGGGAAGCTCCCCTTTTTAAAACCATCAGATCTCATGAGACTTACTCACTATCACAAGAACAGCACAGGAAACACTTGCCCCAATGATTCAATTACCTCCCACTGGGTCCTCCCACAAAACGTGGGAATTCAAGATGACATTTGAGTGGGAATACACCCAAACCATATCATTCCAACCCTGGTCCCTCCCAAATCTAATGTTCTCACATTTCAGAACCAATCATGCTTTCTCAACAGTCTTCCAAAGTCTTAACTCATTTCAGCATTAACTCAAAAGTCCACAGTCAAAAGTCCCTTCCACCTATGAGCCTGTCAAATCAAAAGCAAGTTAGTTACTTCCTACATACAATGGGGATACAGGCATTGGGTAAATACAGCCTTTCCAAATGGGAGGAATTGGCCAAAACAAAGGGGCTACAGGCCCCAAGCAAGTCCGAAACCCAGTGGGGCAGTCAAATCTTAAAGCTCCAAAATGATCTCTTTTGACTTCATGTCTCACATCCAGGTCATGCTGATGTAAGAGGTGGGTTTCCATGCTCATGGGCAGCTCTGTCCCTTTGGCTTTGCAGGGGACAGCCTCCCCCCCAACTTTGTTTATGGGCTGGCATTGAGTGTCTGCAGTTTTTGCAGGTGCACAGTACAAGCTGTAGATGGATCTACCATTCTGGGCTCTGGAGGACAGTGGCACTCTTCTCACAGCTCCACTGGTCAGTGCCCCAGTAGGGACTCTGTGTAAGGGCTCTGACCCTGCATTTCCCTTCTGCACTGCCCTAGCAGAGGTTCTCCAGGAGGGCCCTGCCCCTCAGCAAATTTTGTCTGGGCAACCAGGTGTTTCCATACATCCTCTGAAATCTAGGCAGAGGTTCCCAAACCTCAATTCTTGACTTCTGTGCACCTGCAGGCTCAACACCATGTGGAAGCTGCTGAGGCTTGGAGCTTGCAACCTCTGAAGCCACAGCCTGAGCTCTATGTTGGACGCTTTCAGCCATGGCTGGAGTGGCTGGGACACAGGGCACCAAGTTCCCAGGCTGCACACAGAACAGGGACTCTGGCCTGCCCATGAAACCATTTTTTCCTCATAGGCCTCTGGGCCTGTGATGAGACAGGCTGCTGTGAAGACCTCTGACATGCCCTGGAGATATTTTCCCCATTGTCTTGGGGATTAACATTCAGCTTCTTGTTACTTATGCAAATTTTTGCAGGTGGCTTTAACCTCTCCTTAGAAAATGGGATTTTCTTTTATATTGTGTTGTCAGGCTGCAAATTTTCCAAACTTTTATGTTCTGTTTCCATTATAAAACTGAATGCACTTACCAGCACCCAAGACACCTCATGAATGTTTTGCTGCTAAGAAATTTATTCTGCCAGGTATCCCAAATCATCTCTCTCAAGTTCAAAGTTCCACAAATCTCTAGGGCAGGGGCAAAATGCCACCAGTGTCTTTGTTAAACCATAACAAGATTCACCTTTGCTCCAGTTCCCAAGAAGTTCCTCATCTCCCTCTGAGACCACCTCAGGCTGGACTTTATTGTCCATATCACTATCAGCATTTTGGACAAAGCCATTTGACAAGTCTCTAGGAAGTTCCAAATTTTACCACATCTTCCTGTCTTTTTCTAACACTCCAGACTGTTCCAACCTCTGCCTGTCACCCAGTTCTAAATTTGCTTCCACATTTTCAGGTATGTTTTCAGCATCACCCAAGTCTACTGTTACCAATTTACTGTATTAGTTAATTTTCACATTGCTGATATAGACATAACCGAGACTGGGCAATTTACAAAAGAAACAGGTATTGAAATTACAGTTCTATATGGCGGGAAGTCTCAAAATCATGGCAGAAGGTGGTAGCAGATAAGAGAGGAGAGCTTGTGCAGGGAAACTTCCATTTTTAAAACTATCAGATTGTGGGAGATTTATTCACTATCATGAGGACAGCAAGGGAAAATCTTGCCCCCATGATTCAATTACCTCCCACCAGATCCCTCCCACAATACATGGGAATTCAAAATGAGATTTGGGTGGGGACACAGCCAAACCATATCACCATCAATCACCCACGCGACCACAAAATAATCTAAGTTGCTCATAATGTTTCCTTTTAAATTTTGGCTGCAGCTTACTACTCTCTTTAATTGCTCTTTCCTGATTCTGATAAAAAAAACACAGCTTGATATAAAAGGACAAATATAAAGTAGATTGAATTGTGCATAAGCTGAACAAAAACATTCAAATTGGCGTCTCAAAAATGACACACAGAATTAAAGCCACAGTTGATATAAACCATATCCAAGAATATAAATTGTAATGCAAGAGTGTAAACATGGTATTTTATATGAATAAATATATTTTTTATTAGAAGTGAATTATGGGCCAGAAGCTGTGGCTCACACTTGTAATTCCAGCACTTTGGGAGGCCAAGGTGGGCGGATCACGAGGTCAGGAGTTTGAAATCATCCTAACACGGTGAAACTCCATCTCTACTAAAAATACAAAAAAATTAGCCAGGCATGGTGGCGGGCACATGTAGTCCCAGTTTTTTGGGAGGCTGAGGCAGGAGAATGGTGTGAACCCAGGATGTGGAGCTTGCAGTGAGCCAAGATTGTGCCACTGCACTCCAGCCTGGGTGACAGAGCGAGACTCTGTCTCAAAAAAAAAAAAAAAAAAGGTGAATTATGGCTTAACTGATAATGCATGAATGTGTTGATCATTTGATGTTTTTGCCTCTTGGGCATCATTGGCTCTTGCTTCCAGTAAAAGTCCCTTATTTTCCTTTGGGGAGCAATTAATTATTTTCACCACCCATGTTTGGATGGAGCTGACACTTAGCTCCAGTGATAGGCATCTCATGTCTGGAAATTGTTTAGCAAAAAAACATGTCAAGTTATTCAAGTTGGTATAGTCAAGGTGACTCCTAGAACTACTGGAAAAGAGTGTTTTTTTCTTCCTCTAGGGCTAAAATGGTAAATTTATATCTGGTGTTTCTGCTGGTTTTCTGGTCTTCATTGGATGTACCTAAGACTGAGACCCATACAGAAGAAGACATGTCAAGAAATAAGCAGAAAATATCGCTCATGATATGGTTTCTGGTTATGCCTGAAACCAAATTCACCACTTTCTGATAGATTAAAATTTACATATTTTACATGTTAATTTATTTTGAAATTATGTCTTTCAACCATAAGAACCCTAAATATTATATAAAATAGTTTGATGGTTAACTACTCTTCTTGATTTGCTTTTTGATTATTTTTCTAGGATTATTGTGCTTTGAGATTTTGGTTTGAGATACCATGTAATCATTAATACAATAATGTAATATATAATTATTAATTACAATAGGCAAAGATATTGCTTGAAAGTGGTAGAATTGTCCCTGTATTCTGTAGTGATGAATCACACTACAGAAAATGGCACACAATATAAAACTTTGGAATTGTTGATTTCTAGAATTTTCCATTTAATGTTCTCAGAGTATAGTTGACCAAAAGTAATAGAAACGATGGAAAGCAAAACTGAGGACAAGGGGAGAATACTGTAAAAATAAACATGAACTAAGATATTTACCTCACAGCATATGTAAAATTAACTCAAAATACATCACAGACCTAAAGGTGAAAGCTACACTATGAATACTAGGAGAAGATAATATAGGAGAAAATCTTTGTGAATTTGATTGGCAAATTTTCTTAAATATGACAGTATAAGTATGATACAATAAAAAATAAACTTCCTAAAAATTAAAAGCTTTTTCTCTACCAAAAACATAAGAACATGATACATAAAATACGGATTATTTGCAAAATATTTTCAGATCATATATCTGATAAAGGACTTGTATTTATAATTTATAGAGAATACTTAACAGTCAGTACTAAGAAAATAACACAAATTTTTTAAATGATTGAAAGATTTGAATAGATATTTCACCAAAGAAGATCAATAAATGGCTAATAAGCACATGGAAGTATCTCAAATTAATTTGTCATTAAGGAAACACAAAATCACAGTGAGATACTAATAAGCATCTGTATAATGGCTTTAACAAATGAACTGGCAATACTATCAGAGAGGAGGTAGTCGGTGGTAAAATGGTACAAGCCACTGTTATTAAAAAGCAGTTTAACAGTTTATTTAAAAAGTATGTATTTACCACATAATCTAGCACTTTTTGTACTAGGTATCTATATATAACAAACAGAAAAATAAACATATATGTGTGTATATATATATATATGTGTGTGTGTGTATATATATATATATATATTTATATTTCCAAAAAGAGACTTGTATAGAATATTCACAGTCACACTAAACTGAAAACAATTGACATGCCCATCAACTGGTAAACAGATAAGCAGAATGTGTTTTCACATGATGGATTCTATTCAGTAACTCAAAGAAACAGATATATAGCATTGATTAATGCCACAGCATAGATGAGCTACATAAACATTATACTATTTAAAAAGTCAGGTAAAATAAAAGTAAAAGATACATACTATGGGACTCCATATTTTTTAATTCCTAGACAAGGAAAACTTTTAGAGGCAGAAACCAAAACAGTGGGTGTCTACAGCTGAAAATGAAAGTGAGTATTGACTACAAGCAGTCATGAGTAAAGTTTTGGGGTGATGGAAATTTAGGGGGTGAAAGAAATGTATAGAACTAGATTGTGGTCATTGTTGCACAACTGCCTAAATTTACTAAAACCAGCCCAACTCTTTCACGGAACTGATGTTTACTGGTTTTTGGATAAACACAGAAATTGACCCCCACCCCCACCCCCACCATACCCTGTCTTGAAGCTTGAAACTTACATTTGTCTCATGGGAGATTCTTCCTCAGGAAACTAACCTTCAACCCTCCTAGAAATCAAGGAACTGAAACTCACCAGATAACTGTATCCTGAAAATGAGATGCCAGACCTCTCATCCATGGATCATAATTCCAGTTTACCAATTCTTCTTCCTTACCCTACCCTAATATTTTTTTTTGCACAAGTATTTTTTCCCTGCTATATAAACTCCTTATTTTAATCATTTGGGGAGATGGATTTGAGACTTTATCTCCTGTTCTCCTCAGCTGCAGCACCTGATTAAAGTTTTCTTCTCTGGCAATATTTGTTGTCTCAGTGATTGGCATTTTGTGAAGCAAGCAGCAGAACCTAGATGAAACCCTTGATGTTTTGGTAATATACGTATATGAGGACATGTAAATTATACCTTAATAAAGTTATCAAAAATAACAAAGAAAATTCCACCCACACATCTGATCTTTTTAATGATCTTTATCCATTTTTTTCTGCTACATTATAAAATGCCATTCAGGCTACTTGTTCATGTATTGTTTCATCATTTGACTAACTTTCTTCCTTCTTCCTGCCTTCATATGCACTTTACAAAGTTTAGGCCTTGATTATTTGTTTCTTTCTTTCTCTTTTAAACCATTGTATGTTCCTCTGCCTTCAGAGACTTTACTATCAACTCCAGGAACTCCATGCTACCTTTGTAAACCTACTTCTTCCTCCTATGAGTGGACAGGTATGAAAGCTCTGGCAAGCAAAGAAAAGCTAGACCCATGGAAGAAAAGCAGAATTTAATCAGCAAATCCAACTATGAAAGGCTGTCTGTGTTAAGAAAAATAATAAGTAGGCTGGGCACGGTGGCTCACGCCTGTAATCCCAGCAATTTGGGAGGCCGAGGCGGGCGGATCATGAGGTCAGGAGATCGAGACCATCCTGGCTAACACAGCGAAACCCTGTCTCTACTAAAAATACAAAAAATTAGCTGGGCGAGGCGGCGGGCGCCTGTAGTCCCAGCTACTTGGGAGGCTGAGGCAGGAGAATGGCGTGAACCCCGGGGGGTGGAACCTGCAGTGAGCCAAGATCGTGCCACTGTACTCCAGCCCGGGGGACAGCGAGACTCTGTCTCAAGAAAAAAAAAAAAAAAAAAGAAAAGAAAAGTAATAAGTAGAAGAGAAGGTGAAATTGTGGAATATAGAATGGAGAGCACACAAAGATTTCAAGATAAGATACCTTCATATTTTCCTCTGAAAGAACATTTTATAGCAAGAGTATAATCTTCTTAGCAGCTCCCTTCAGATGTGGTAATGATTAATGGCCAATGCTGGAGAATTGCACAGATTTGGCAGAAATCAAGGTACAAAATATACTTGAGAACTCCACTGGGATCATTTTGGGTTAATGTCTCCTTATGACATGCCAGAATATGAGATAGGATTGTATCACTTGGGCCTTTTTTGTTGGTTATATTTATCCTAATTTTACATTTGAAGCCTTGAGTTAAATTCTAACTTTGACCTTATCTGATATGCAGTGGCTGGCAGCCATAGCTTATACATGTATAGATATGTATAAAAATGACATCACTTAAGGCATTCTTCGGTGGTTTCCTAGTATGACAGAGTCTATTTTTCTTTTTTGCCTCACCAGATGTGTTTAAGAGTGGGATGAAATATAAACAAATGTTTATGGAATCAGTATTGTAAACAAGAAGGTGAATAGTAAAGTTATATGGTGACCCCATATCACTGATGATTTGTTCCTAGAAATTCTCAAGGGCAATTATAAGGATCCTTTTGCACACTCAGGTTGAACTTCACCTAGAAGTAGAATATGCCTAATCTATAAGCTTCTGGAAGAAACAATACTTCTGTATGCACACAATATACTTGAATCGTATTCATATCATATATACTTAGAGGAAATGTATCAGTCTATTTTCACACTGCTATAAGGAACTACCTCAGACTGGGTAATTTATGAAGAAACAAGTTTTAATTGACTCACAGTTCCACAGGCTTAACAGGAAGCATGACTGGGAGGCCTCAAGAAACTTACAATCATTACAGAAGGCAAAGGAGAAGGAAGCACCTTGTTCACATGGCAGCAGGAGACAGAGAGAGCGAGAGAAGTGCCATACACTTGTAAACCATCAGCTCTCACGAGAAGTCACTCACTATCATGAGAATAGCATGGGAGAAATTTGCCTCCATGATCCGATTACCTCCCACTAGGCCCCTACTCCAATACTAAGGTTCATAACTCAAGGTGAGATTTGGGTGGGGACACAGAGCCAAACCAAACCAAGGAACAATCCTTGAGTCACCTTAATCAACACTGGACATAAAGAACTAAGAGGGATTTGAAGTTCAATAAATTAGTTAGTTTACTGAATCAAGTAGAGATGGCTTTTAGACAAACATATTAACCTAAATAAGCAAAGTAGGGAACATTCTTTTTCAATAACTGGGCATTACTTAGGAGTGATTACTGAGTAATCAATGATTACTGAAATAACAATTATAATAAATTCTGATGTATTTAAATGGTTCTTGTTGGCTATACTAGAAGATCATGTCAGGAGGGACATATCTCTGGGAACTATGGACAATCTAAACTATACCAAGATGTCATTTGTAAGTATGGGCATTACCAATCTTCTATCACAGTCATATTTCTATGAACTAGGAAACAAACTTATCTTCTTCATGGTACCTTTGGCGAAGTTTGGACAGACTAAGAATCAATGCACTGCTTTATTAAAGAAAAGTGACTGGTGTGCTGCATTCATATGCAGAAGCTTTTGCCAGTGAAAGTTTATTCCTAGGGGATGGTTTATGGTTATGCTATCAGACCAGACGCAGAATTGTCTGAGAAAGAGTATCTAATGACTACTCTGGTAATGTAAAATGTATGATATATAGGAAAAGTCTATTTTTTGCTAGGAAAGTTGAGAAAATAATATGGAAATATTAAAGTGTGTTGTGTTAAATATGTCATCTCTCTGCCTCAACTCTATCGTGTAATAAGGGATTTTTAAATTCATTTATGTAGTTAGATAAAAATGAAATTTGAGTGCATACTGATTTCTAGGACAGAAAGATTATTTGGACAGGCAACATAAAACTTACAAGCTAGGTAATCCTTATGTAGAAAGATTTGCCAGAGAAAGAATTGAATTTACGTGTGTAAACTAATATACCCAGTTGAATGTCTCTATTAACACTTATAAAAAGGCAGAAGTAATATAGGATAGGTGGAAAAAAATTATCTTTCAAATGTTAAAGAAATATCAGGACAGTTAAGTGAATCTATCTGTGGTAGTTAATTTGCTTTGTAGAGGGAATTCCAACTTCTTACTGTATGAAATATGCTCTGGTGATAGTCAGTGTTTTAACGTCTATTTTTAATGCACTAGATATTATAGAAGTTAGTGTAACAAAAATTTTAAGAAGATTCCTCAGAAATGTGTAGCAAGTGCGTAACACATACTGAGTGCAGATGACATAGAAGACATAAGACATTGTATCTAAAGTTATAAGACTTCTACTATGCTATTGCCATAGAAGCTACGTTGTTGCCTGCCTGGTATCCCTAATTAAAGCTAAGTCAGCTTGGAGCTGTGTAAGGTCTACTGGGTCTCTCCAGGTTGGCATTCATTCTGAACCTAAGGCTGCTGCTCATTAAACTATCATTGGAAATTCACTATTCAGTGTGATTTCTGACGGAAAAATGATATAATGGGTTTGCTTTTATGTTTGTTGATTTCTTCATGTGTCAGTAACATTCAGAAAGTTCTTCAATAACTCCTGCTGGCCAAGCAAACTGGGGATTGCAAATGTATTTATTTTCAGATTTATTCTCTGTGGCCTTAATGTGAACAAGTGATGCTTTAAAGCTAAAAAGCATAACAGGCTCCCAGTTTTCCCCCTTCTCTTAAGCATATCCTAGAATAATCCAAGATGATGGGCACCTCAGTAGGGTAGGTGGTTGGCAAATTTATCACTTTGGCTGTATAATTTGGAAAAAGATATTGATAACATTAACAATAACATGATCATTAAATATGAATATGAATGAATAATTGTCACTGAAGATGAATCTCCCATCTATGCATTTTTCTTCCCAAAAAAAGGCAAGAAATAAGACAACAAGAAGATGACTTTAAAGCATTTCTTTTCACTGCCTATTTAAAGGGCTTGTTTCTTTTCTGCAGCAACTTCATGATCTTTTTGTAAAGGTTCATTGGTTCTAATTACTCAAACTCTGAGACTGGAAACTGGAACCTTAAGTGCTCTAATGCTATCAAATTCTCTCATGCTCAACTTACACTCTCAAAAAAAGATTTCCTCAAAGTTGGCTTCCATTAATTTCTATCTCATTAGCTTTAACCCATCGATTTAAGGACCCAGTCTTTCATACTTCTTCAGGAAATCTCATATTGTATACAATGCCAAATCTAAACTATTCTACATGCAATGTAGCCATCTTAAATTAATTTAAAAATAATTGGATCCATTTATTCAGACCTTAATTTGTACCAAATGTCTGACTCTGAAAAATGAAGAGTGTAAAAGAAACAGAAACAATAACTTCTGTCAAACAGCAGGTGCTCTAGGAAAGGAGATAAGAGAGAAACCTATCTTTAATCGAAATGCTGTTATAGAAACATAAAAATACATTACAAAAGTACAGAAAAGCCTGTCATGACAAAGGGGCTGGGAGAATAAACCAACACATATTTGACTTAGTAAAAGAAAAGCAAATCTTTCAGCATTCAGTTCCTCTTCTCTTCAATGCCAGTCAAATTTGTATCTTTAATGCCTCATGAAATTACCATGCCTTTGGCCGTACCATTTCATCTTCGACATCATATTATCTTCACCTGCCTATCTGAGTACTAAACATCTTGATAGGTTCATGAAGCTCTAACAGATCATCATCCCCACACACTTTTGATAAATTCTCGTTAGTGCTCTTAGTCTTTCTCATCAAATTTAACCATTCAATAATTATGATGTTTTCTGATTATTTCACTGTGAAGAAGGATTATTTCTTGCAAAATACAGTCAACTCCTTGAGGATTAGGGCTGTGACTTATTCGTTCTATGTATTTTTTAGAGCACTTAGTTTAGTACGAATCACCAAAAAATCTGTTATTATAATTATAATCTAGCCAAGAAAGTAATACAACATGTAACATACTTACATTAGGACTTGCACAATAGTGCTTTTGTTTGTTTGTTTCCTTTGCCAAACTGGATGAGCAAGTTTACTAGGGTTTTAAGAAATCCCTCCTGCTCTATTTAAACGTTCGTTTTTTCCCCTAAGATCTCCTGTATTTGAAATATCTCAATATCCAACTATTTTTATTTTACTCAGATGACTATACTTGGACATTATAACAAAATTTACTACCAGAGAAAGCTGAAAAGAAAATGAGCTCTTTTTTGGAAACAATAGGTGAATAAAAGCTAAAATTGATCAAAGAAATGTTTCATTTATTGGACATATACTAAAGAAAATAGTATAAAATATATTGTACATTTTGTTTCTTCTAGAGCAATATCAAATTTCAAGTCAAATATCTAGTAAACCAGCAATATATAGAACCATAAGTATCAGCATGAATATTGTCAAAATTAAAAATATGCAACTTACATGATTGTAAAAACAATCACATACAAATAAGCAAAAGCTTCATAAAAAATGCAAGCACCTAGGCATTAATTATTGAAATTGGACCATGAAATTGGACAACTTTCACTATGACAACCAAAAAACGTGATAGAGAAATATAGAAGTAAATAATTGTGTTTACAAATAAGTTTTCTTTAAAAAGCTACACTGTTAAGTATACCAAGGGGATAATGTCTGAAAAATAATATAAAATCTAAATATTATTTTTTCAGTTATACAAATTCAAAATGCAAGGAATTGTGATTAATATAATGCTAGCATTAATATTTCTTCAAATTTATCAAATGAGAAAGATCAGCCTATTCTACACAACCCCTAAGGTTTTAAGAGATACTGAAATATGTGCCAAACACTTAATAATGTTTAATTTGATGATCTAAGTCATATTTGTCATGTATTATAAAATCAAAATATAATGTGCCTTTCTTCATTAGTAGTCTAGTAATTACTTAAGGTCATAAACTATATGTTGATAGTTTCTTTATTTCTTATGATTTGGCGTCGTGCACAAAACTTCAAATGCTCTACACGATAAATGATTTTCAAATAAATGTGTTAATTATTCGACTTTGCCTCTTTAATAGCATCTATGATTGACTTATGTTTTCAGTCAGTTTAGCATCTCAAGAGTCTTTTTGAAGTGATTCTTCTGAAGAATCAAGTTTGGTAGTACTATGTTATAGGGATACTAATATAACTGTAGTTTAAAATATTTCACTTCGTAAAAAATTTAAAAATGAATTAACCTGAAATATAAGTAATTTCCCATGACTCATAAATAAATTCCTAATATATATTTTACCTACATCTATTAGTTCTTTTTGTCCATTTATTCATTTAACAAATATTTATTAAAGGTCAATGTGCTGGGACTGTGTAAGGTGTCAGGCATACAGTAGTGATGGAAAAAGAAGAAAAGTATGCAAAAAAATTGACAATAATTTTATTCCATTTGAGCCTATAATTAAGTGAGGGAAACAGATAGTTTAACAGTATAATTATAAATTCTTAAAAGTGGTGTGAAGGAGAAATCAGGATGCTCCAAGATAATAAAGGGGTAACATTGAGAAGAGGAAATCATGGAAGGCTTCTTTGAGGAAGTGGCATTTAAATTAAGACCTAAAAGATGGAAAGCATATGAATAAAAGTTATCTCATCACAGTGGGAGCATCATTAACAAATAAGAGAAAGATAAAATGCTAAGTGAAGAAATTGAACGCTAATCCAGTAATACAGGAAACAGATTATGGGCTTCATTTTTACACCAGTAGAAAACCACTGAAGGGGTCAAGCATGCTAATTATTTGAGTGATTTCAAATGTAATATAGCCCACTGGCTAATGAATGAAGAAGAGGGAAAGAGGAGACATAAATAATACTCAAAGAAGGGCATTTCACAGGTTTAGGTGAAAGTTGATGGTGGCAGTGAAAGAAAAACAGGTAGATGTATTAAGCCAGGAGTGGTGGCTCACACCTGTAATCCCAGCACTTTGGGAGGCTGAGGCAGGCAGATCACGAGGTCAGGAGATCCAGACCATCCTGGCTAATACGGTGAAACCCCGTCTCTAATAAAAATACAAAAAAATTAGCCGGGCGTGGTGGTGGGCTCCTGTAGTCCCAGCTACTCGGGAGGCTGAGACAGGAGAATGGCGTGAACCCGGGAGGTGGAGCTTGCAGTGAGCCGAGATCACGCCACTGCACTCCAGCCTGGGCGACAGAGCAAAAAACAAAACAAAACAAAAAAAAGACAGGTAGAGGCATTAAATAAGTATATGAGAAAAAATTGATAGGAGTTGGTAATAGATTGGAGATAGGAGTAAATGAGAATGTTTCAAGAGTAACTTTTTCCAATGAAATGGAAGGTGTTACTATTTTCTTTTCCTTCTTTTTTTTTTGAGACAGAGTCTCGTTCTGTCGCCCAGCCGGGAGTGCAATGGCACGATCTTGGCTCACTGCAACCTCCAAGAGATTCTCCCGCTTCAGCCTCCTGAGGTGTTGCTAGTTTCTTAGATTGGGGAATATCATCCATTTGAAAAAATCCAGATAGTGTAATCAAACTTGGAATTAAATTAAAGTCCTCAGCGTGAGTGAATAACCTGTATAAGTTCAGAATTACATGTTGGTGTATATATTTCAATTCTAATACAAATAGGTTTAGCCAAGAAATGGAGTGGTCTTTAGAAAAAAATAAAATGCTTCGAATATCAAAAATAAATTAAAATTGTGTACTAATGTAAAAATAGGTCTACATTTTTGTAAGCTTTGCTCATCAAGACTTTATCCGGTATTTGCTGAAATACTGAACCCCACCAAGACCTTAAGTAAATATAACCCTCAAACTTTAATCATGACATTATACACACAAACCAAAGGAAACAAAATCATTATTTGAAAGAAATTGTCGTCTATGGCCATACCACTCTGAACCCTCCCAATCTTGTGTGAAATAAATTGTCAAGAGACATTAAAATACTACATAGTTTTATCTTAAAGTTGAATATTTGAAATTACAAAAACAGAATTTAATATGTAATTTTATATGTTATGTACATGTGTCCTCCACAGAGCACTAAATAACACAGGACATACAGAGGTATACACAGATAAGGTAACAACAAATATTAATAATCATAAGTGCTTTACATAATTTATGAGAATGGTATGGTAATAATTGCAAGTTACCACACATGCAGCATTTGCTAAGCATACATGTGATAGTAGTTTATATAATTAGTTTAATAATCACAACACTCTTGTGAGGTTGGTACTATTATTATCACCATTTTAAAGATTGGAAAACTGAGGTACAGAAGGTTACGTCATGTAATGGTACAAAGTGGCAGAAAGAAATGCAACTAGCTAGCCTGCCTCCCAATTCTATTGTCTTTAAATTGGATTCTACTTCATCTCTGTCACTTAAAACCCTCGTTAATTTGGAACAATCATCTATCATTGTATTAACTCACATTTTTCTATAAAATTAGGCTATGAAAAATAATTATGTTCAAAGTTTTTTCCAGTTCTAATATTCAATTACCTATGAAATAGAATAACTAAGAAATTAAAATATTTCCAATTTAAGAGCAGGAAGGGGTCACTTGGCTAAAGCTGTTAAGTTAGAGATCATCTCGGGAAAGGACTATGTGAGGTGATACTTAGTGTGTGATAAAATTCTTATGCCAAATAGAGCATATATCTAGAATTAGGTGTTTTCTAAACTGATGGAGGGTACATTAGTCGAGGGAATTAAATTCTATGGATAATAACTGAATCCCTACTGTGTGTAAGTCATTATACTGACCACTGGTGGCTAGATCATTAAAAGATTTTGTCTTAAAGGAATTTACAGATCAGTAGGGGAGACAGACATGTAAAAGCTAGCCTTAAGGCAAGCCACAATAAAACACCTTGGAGATATAGTTGATAGCTGGTATGTGGAAGCAATTAATTTTGACTTCCTAGGAAAATATAGCCTTTATTAAAGAGGTAACAACTGTACTGTATGTTAAAGATTTTCTTTTTTAAAGATACAACTTGGATCAAACCTTCAACCTGAGAAAGCTCTCAATAGTTATAGAATAGGAAGAATATTCCATGCTAAAAACAAGTAAAACAAAACCCTATATATTCTCAGATTCATAACATGAAGGGATGTAGCAGGAGATGAAACAAATATATTTAAGAGTATTACATAGATGTCCTTGACTGTATGTGTGGAGCTTTCTTCCTTCCATTGGTAGGTTTTCCAGGAGGGTGAGGATCTGTTCTGACTCAGTTTCAGAATAATCATCTGGAACAGTGTGGTAGGAAATCTGTAGAAATAGCCAGATTGCCCAACATAGTTTACTGTAGTAGCCTAAATTATGGCAGCACATAGGCATGGAAAAGGAATTGGTGGTGGAAATGGGAATGCAAATTGGTACAGTCACCTTAGGAGACAGCTTCTCAGTTTCTAACAAAGATATCCATATTCATTCTATATGATCCAGCAATCCCACTCCTTGGTATTTACCAAAAGGATTTGAAAATTTATGTCATGTAAAAAAAAACTTAGCATGGATGATTATAGCAGCTTTATTAATAATGGCCAAAACTTGAAAGTAACCAAAATATAATTTCATGGAAGAATGAATAAATAAACTGTTACATCTAGACAATGGAATATTATACAGCACTAAAAAGATATGGGCTATTAAGTCATAAAAAGACATGAAGGAACTTTAAATATGTATTACTAAGTGAAATAAGCCAGTGTGACAAGGCTACATACTATACTATTCTAAACACATGCTATTCTTGAAAAGGCAAAACCATGGAGACCGTAGAAAGATCAATGATTGTCAGGGGAAGGAAGGAAGGAAGCAAGGGGAAGGGAAGCTAGGCAGAGCACAGGATTTTTAGAGCAGTGAAACTCTTCTGTGTGGTACTATAATGGTGGATATATGTCATTAGTACAAAACCACGAAATGAAGCACCGAGAGTGAATCCTAATGCAAACTACAGACTTTGGATGATAACAACGTGCGAATGTAAGTTCATTAATTGTGGCAGATGTATCACTTTGGTATGGGGTGTTAATATTGGGGCAGGGAAGCATCCGTGGGGACAGTGAGCATATGGGAAATCACTGTATCTTCCTCTCAATTTTGCTGCGTACCTAAAACTGCTCAAAAAACAAAATCTTTAACAAAAAAGATGAAATGATGATCTACAAATACATTTTAAAATAGCAATTGCCTAAACTGAACAATAATTTGGATGTATGCAGGTAAAGCAGAGGGAAAACAAACAAGACCGCAAGGTGCCTACACTGCTGCCTGTGAAACCTGAAGATGAATGGTGTGCATCACGATATAGCTGCCTCCAACACGACTAGATGCATGTTTTTGAGTGTGTGTGTTTGTTTATTAAAATAAAGATAATGGATTAGTTAATGTATTTTGGGATATGTCCAATTTGAAGTGCTTGTAAAAGATCCACTTTGTCATGTCCAGCTGATATCTGGAATGTCAGCTTGCTGCTTGGGAAAGAGGTTATCACAGGGCATTTAGCTTTGGGAGACAAGTATATATAGAGGTGATGATTGAAAACTTGAGAATAGATGAAAAAGAAAAGAAGTATATATACGTATTTGAAGAATGTTAATTTTTAAAGGGTGATAATTGAACAAGGGGCCAGTAACATCTCTCAGCCAACAGAGAAGTAGGATGGGAACCAGGGAAGTTTTTCATAAAAGGGTATAGTTGAGAGTTTCACAAAGATTAAGGACTTTTGAGTTTGACATGTAGAAATAGACTGATGGGATATCTAATTTTATATGATTTTAGTGGTGTGATGTGAGTGAAACCCAGATTATATTCTACACAAGATAGATAAATACAGATATAAATATAGAGATAGATATAGATCAATATGTGTATGCAGGCACTTAGATTGATACATTTTTGTCAATAAGGAAAATAATCAGAGTGGGATAGAAGCATGAAGAATTATATCTGGGAGTAGGGATTAGACCAGAACCTGGGGATGTTAAGAATGTTAATTGGGCAAAGGGAAGAAATTAGTCAGTGGAGAGAGATTATTGCATCAAAAAAGTGGAATAATGGGTGGAGCACAGAAATTGGAAGGAGTGCAGTCTAAGACAGGAAAGAAGAGTAAGAAGCATCACAGAAGAAAGGAAGGAGAACTAAAAAACAAAAGAACAATGAAAAGAAGTGGGGTGAGGATCAGAGGACTCAACTCTATGTGGGATTCCATCTTAATGACTTAAGAAGTACAATTATTCAGTGGTACTTTTAAAATATTGTTATTTAAAACTGTAATTCTCAAAATTGGCTGCATATTAGAACTGTTTCAATTTCTTAAATAAAATCTGTCTAAGTGAGCCTGTTATGGGTGGCCAGATTATTTAAATACAAACATCTTAGAATGAAGTGCTGGCATCAATACTTTAAAAGTTCCTCAGGCAGAATGCTAATATTCAATTATCATTGAGAATCACAGTTTAAGAGAATTGCAGGTGTTTGCGAATAGTGTTTAAGGAGCATTAATTGGATAGCTAGCTACCAGTATTTAAATCGACATCTTCAAAATATTAAAATCTGTATCCTGTATAGGGAGTAATTGTCTTTTCAAGAAAACTAGCAATGTGTCGACTGGTATTTGTGGAGCACGGTATTTATCTGTGTCAACCTACACGATTGCATTGACATCTCATAAAATGGTCTGCATGGATTGAAAAATGAAATTATCTTATGCAGTAGTTTTCCCTTAAACAAAATGTGTTAATAATGTGATTATACTTCAGCTCCAGTTATAGAAGACGATGTTGGTGCTTTAAGGCATCACTCCTCTAAGCGTTGTTCATGACCCATGTGTGTGAGAATCACTCCAGTCCTTTTTGCAAAAATCAAGTGTAAGAGACATATATAAAGTGAGAAGCTCAATTTATAACTGAGAACTTATAACAAGGATCTGGTTAAAACTTTATAACCAACTCATTTGCTCCTTGCAGACAGGGTAGATACTTAATAAGAAAAATACACTGTACTTAAAAAATTGAGTATGTGCTCACATCAGGCTAAAATAGTCTCATGGCTACATTGAAAATGACAATAATTAAAACCGATTGCCCAAGTGTCTCTTTTCTTGAAAGTGTTCATTGTCACTTTTGTTTCTGACACTTTCAGTCTTTGACATCAGTTTACTAACCATCAAGTAAACTGATGTATCCTGTGTCAGGTCAATGGGGAAAGGCAGGGTTGTGATAAGGTGTAGCATAGGGACCTATGTCATGACTCTTAAAGGGTATATGTAGATTAGAGTTCTGTATCAAGTTTCTTCGTTTTAAATATATTCTCCCAATGAGAACTATTTTGTCTAGGTTCTTGGAGGATGTTTTATAGTGAGACCATTCTTCTACCATATACCAGAAATGACATTAAAATACCAATTATAAAGCTTCATGCTGACACAAACAACAATCTATCTTCATAATCTGCAAAGTTCAGGGAAATATATAAAATGCAAGTCTTTAAAGGCAAGGAAATATCTGTTTTACAAAGAGATACATAAGGGAAATTAACTTTTGTAGACTTCAAATGAGAGAAATAAGCCTTTCATCCCCTAAGGCAAACATTTTTGAGATACAGTTTCTCCACATAATTGCTATGATTTTCTTAGTTACACTTTGTAATTCCCTGCTGGCTGTTTTTCTGTGTAAACTTACTTTCATTTCCAATTATGTCATTATAGAGATGAAAATCAGGTCTAATTAAATAAGAACATGACAATAATTGTCATTCTTTTATTTATGTAAACTATGATTTTTCTACCTGTGAAAAGGTGCTTTAGCAAAGAAAAGTGTAGTTCTCATGGTCCATCAATTGACTGGAACTGATAGTCATGTATCTACAGCTTCCCATTCTCTTATATCTTTATTCATTCATTATTACTTGTCTAAGGGTCTTCCTTTCTTTCATCTTCAAATAAGCATTTATTAAGTAGTTACACTATATTTATTTTATTTTATAATTTTAACTTTTATTTCAGATTCAGAGGGTACATATGCAAGTTTACTACCTGGGTATATTGCATGATGTTGAAGTTTGGGGTATGATTGATTCTGTCACCCAGACACTGAGTACAGTACACAATAGTTAATTTTTCAATTGTCCCTTCTCCTTCTCTCCCTCCACAGTAGTCCCCAGTGTCTTTTGTTGCCATCAGCAGCTACCGTATTAAACATCTACTATATGCCATGAACTATAGATACAGATGCCACAGATATAGAAATAAACTAGTTACAGTTCTGCCCTGAAATAAAATGTTTTAAAACACATGCATTTCGTTAATGTGACAAGTACCATACCAGTATATTAAAAAATTTACCATAGCAGTTTGAAACGTTTTTTCTCTTTACCAAATACACAGCAGAAGCTATTTACATATGGAATAAACATTCCGTTGAATTCACAGTCCCCAGGCTATCATGTCACCCCTTCTATAGAACTCAAGAAAGCATATCTTAATTCATAAATAAAAAATAATAGCATTGAATGATTTCTTTTTTCTTTGACATTTTGCTTGTTTGTTTGTTTTTTGTGTTTTTCTTTTTAAGACGGAGTCTCGCTCTGTCCCCAGGCTGGAGTGCAGTGGCACCATCTTGACTCACTGCAACCTCCACCTCCTGGGTTCAAGCAATTCTCCTGCCTCAGCCTCCCGAGTAGCTGGGACTACAGGCGCATGCTGCCATGTCCGGCTAATTTTTTTAAAAATTTTTATTTTAGTAGAGGTGGGGTTTCACCATATTGCCGAGGCTGGTCTCGAGCTCCTGAGCTCAGGCAATCCGCTCGCCTCAGCCTCCCAAAGTGCTAGGATTACAGGTGTGAGCCACCACACCCGGCTGCATTGAATGATTTCTAATTTTAATTAACAATTAATGCAAAGTTGGTGATGATTTATCCTTGGAATAAATGTTTACTGCATGGCTAATATGTCTGCCATGTGCTGGCATTATAGTGGCAAACAAGACAGCCAAAGTTGCTAAACTCCTGAGTTTTCCATTTGGAGTGAGGGAAAGAAGAAAATAAGTTAATTTCAGATATGGGCTATGACCTTGATGAGAAAGGAAAAGAGATAGAGAAAAAAAGTGTGTGTGTGTGTGTGTGTGTGTGTGTGTGTGTGTTTGAAATAACTTATTTAAGTGTAATAAGCACAGATAATGGTAAAAATAAGACAAATCAGGAATAAAGATGTTACCTGACTTACGTGTTTTCAAAGGTACCATTTACTATCTAATTTAAATTTTCTCTGCTGTAATGATTACATTTTATTTAGGTAACCAATATCTAGTGGGATTATGCATCAATTTACTAAGGCAGTTTTTTGTATTTAACTCCAGGTGAAATTTAATCAATTTCTACAGTAGTGAATAGTAATTTGAAGATTTAATATATTCAATATTTTAATAAAATATAAACTGGTCAAATAGCTATGCTTTTTTTTTAAAGTAACAACCAAGCATTTATTCACTTACTACAAATAGCTATGTTTACCTCTAATAACCAGTTAAGTCTCCTTTAGAGTCCATATAGATATGCTTTTATTTGTTTTTGTGTTGTTTTTGTTTTTGTTTTTGAGGTGGAGTTTTGCTCTTGTTGCCCAAGCTGGAGTGTGATGGCATGATCTCTGCTCACTGCAACTTCAGCCTCCCCCGTTCAAGCAATTCTCCTGCCTCAGCCCCCTGAGTAGCTGGGATTACAGGCACGCACCACCACACCCGGCTAATTTTGTATTTTTAGTAGAGATGGGATTGGTCAGGCTGGTCTCAAACTCCTGACCTCAGGTGATCCACCTGCCTTGGCCTCCCAAAGTGCTGGGATTACAGGCGTGAGCCACCGTGCCTGGCCGATATGCTTTCATTTGAAAAGTAACAGAAATTTAAAGTTATTTAAACTAATTATGCTATACAGTAAGTGTGAAATCAGTTTTTGTTTCTTAAGTAATTTCTTAATGAGCACATCGTATAATGCACATGTAAATAACAGCTTTGAGTGTATACTCATATTATGTGAGTAGTTACCTGTATGACACTGTCCCCAGGTCTCATGTCTGTATAAACATACACATCATAGGATATTTCAGGGAAGGTTGGCGTGTTATCATTTGCATCCATCACTTGAATATTGACGATGACTGGCTCACTTTCTTGTACACCATCAAATGCTGTTATCTTTGGGAGTAGAAAAAAACACTTAATAGAGATGTTCTGCAAATATAAGTAGTACAGAGTTTGCTCTTACAGTTTAACAAGTTTCTTACAGGTAAACTTACAATTTGAAAGGGTGCAAAAATATTTTGTTGATAAAAGGAGGTAATAAAGAAGTAGTATTACATATAGTAAAAGTGTTCTAATATGGTAAGAAGCAAGTATTGAAGATTTTGTTTTAAGATATTCAACTCCAGGCATATTTTAAATAATCAGATATGCAAAATATCATTTAAAGTGGGCCAATAACATTGCTGACTCTTAGGGTTAACTACAATTTAATCCTTAAAAACTTAATTGGAAAATATTATTTGCATTTACATAGTTTGTATACAATAGTTCCTTTTACAGTCAATATGTTTATACCATCAGGAAGGTAGACGTCCTAGATGTACATTGTATCACAGTAATTCACACAAGGGCAATTTTCAAAGGACTAAATGGTATCATTTAATTGTGATATTTTATACTCTATCAGTGTTGATAATGTATGTCATACATTATCAACATTTTAACAATTCCTGCCAAATCAGTGCTACAGCAACACCATCTTTGTCTAAATCCACTTTGTATCTAACTTTTAACAATCACAGAAACTTTCCTGGAAGTTCTGATTTTTTTCTATGTAGGCTTCTCCAGAAATAATTTCTATATATCTTGCTTAACTTGTGCTTTCTCTTAGCTCATCTTTCTCCTGTGTCTGATTCCAAAATTGGGATATAATTAGAAGTTACATTTTATCTTTATTCAACTGTCAACCCTACTAAACTTGTTATTTATGTGTTTGTGTGCATGTGTATGTATGTTTATGTGTGTGTGTATTTCCCTATCTCATGATAAATATTTACAATCACAACGTTAATAACCTTTAATTTTTCCCCCCCTTGATTAGCCTAACCCATGATTTATCTACCTCAGTGCTATTGACACCTTGGGACAGATAATTCTTTATTATTGGGGGCTGTTCTCTGTATTACAATTAGCAGCATCCTTTATGTCTACCTACTAAATGCCTATAGTACCCCTTCACAATTGTGACAAACAAAAATGCCTCCAGATGTTCCTAAATGTTCACTGGAGGGAAAATTTATTCCCTCTTGAGAACCACTGGCTCAACTTTTTGACTAAATTAAAAATGCAAGAACAACAACCTAAAAGGTTCTTTATGTCTCAAATTAAGACAATTATGACTGTTTAGCGAAGACTGAAATTCTCATTTTCTTTTTTTATTTTGAAAAGTTTTTCCTTCTGTGAGGAAGAATGTTAATATAGCTACACAAATTACAAAAAAAGAACTATACATGTAAATAATTTTTCATTGCTCTTCTCTCTGGTATTGAAAATAATGTATTTTTCCCCCAAGTCATTGACCTTTTCAGTTTTAACCAGACATCTCTTTCAATTCCATACAAACATACATACGTACATTCATACATACATATGTATATTTATACAAAAGCTCTTTACCGAAAAGGTGTAAGTTTGCTGTTCTTCCCTGTCCACTGGTTGAAGTAAGGTGAGGTAGCGAGTAATACCAGTCTGTGTGACGGTGAAGACTGAGGTGTAGTCATTCAGAAAAAGGTGAAGCTCTGGGTCTTTTGTCTTTGAAAAAAAATGACATCATTTCAAATGTTGAATAAATAATGTAGCCATTAGTTCATTACCTAGAAGTTAATGTTTGAAATTTATAGCAAAAATCCACAAGAAAGTATTAAGAATTTCTAATGATAAAAGATATTTAACTAGGTATTTACTCATTAATGATCTAAACTATTCAAAAGATGTTGACCTATATCATGGAATACAAAATACTGAAATACATACAGGTATAATCAATGTAGGAAAAAAGGAAAAAACAATAGAAAAACAGAAAGAATATAAAAACTCCCAATTAAATATATTCTTACTGATTGTTTGTTATCAATACCTTCCAAAATAGCACTGGACTGGAGAAATAAGAAATAAAAGCAAGAAAAGAAAATTGCAGTTCAAAATTTTAGCAATAAGATTTTATAATTACTTCATTTATAGTAATAAACTGCATATATGCATGTTACTATCTTGTTCTTACTTACAATGCAAAATAGAAATAAAATTGGTTATGTATTATTCATTACCTATATACATCATGCTTGGTCTTTCTTATTTTAATGCTGTAAAATTTTCCAAATGGAAACATGTTTACTGTAATTAAAATATTTTAGATAATTTGATTTAAAATATGCATGAATTTAGCAAATGTGTCTGATAGAAAAGTCTAGAAAAAATGATATATACTTAAAAAGGAAGGGATTTCAAAATTCAAGTTTGAGAGATAATCAATTTAGCATTGAAGACCCTTTGCAATTTCACTGCCACCGCTGAAAGAGAAGACAACATACTCTAGAGAAAGAACAGCAACATAAAGTAAGAAGGCTAGCACTGACGTCTGCATAGTAGGAAAGAAAGGCAGGTGGAGCAAAGAAAAAAGGAATATTCAGAGTGGACTATTATGAAGGCTTTGAAAAAGAGAAAAAGGAGTGATACAGGGAGGTAAGGTGTTGTTCTAGATTATACGACGTTTTAAAGTATGCACAGCATGATATGAAATGGATTTAATATCATAAAACACTTTTTTAAGTCTGATGTCAAGGGCTGAGGGAAGAGCAAAGAGAAGAAAATTGTTAAATGTGTTTAATTTGAAAATAATAGAACTCATAATTTCAAAATTTCTATGCAAAATACAAAAGTTGTAATGCACACTACTATAATAAAATGTGAACATGATTTGATCCACAATATACTTGAATCTGCCCATCTTTTAAACATGGTGATATGTGTAGATTTCAAATAACTTTGAAATAAATGGTTTCATTTGAACATAAAACAAGTTACGTATTCACAATATCTCATTCTGTAGTAGCTTCTATGTTCAGGATTTTGACTTAAGGTCACTGTGCTACATTTATCCTGGAAGAATAAGAAAGTAATGCTATAGATAATAATTCCGACTGGCGTATTTATTATAAAATGATAAAAAATATTGAGAAAAAGTTCAAGAGGCTTCACACTCTGATATTTTCAAACAGGCACTTTAGTTGTTTCTATTTCAGTGTCATGAACCCAATTACTCAGATAACTGGAAAGCGGGATATTCTAAAAAATCTAACGTGTTAGTTTTAAAAATAAATAATTTATTTATAAAAGTCAATTAGAAAATGCATGTGTCTATTTTGAATGATATTTTAAGGATTCTTATTTTACACTTTAGAGCGAATTGTGATTAAATTCAATTATTACTTTAGACTTGATAAAAAGTTTTAGTTAACATGCAGTTTCAGTCAAAGAAACTAAGTATGAATATCTGCCATTTGTTTTGTGTTTATCCTGGATTTACCTAATCACTGGGCTTTTAAGTACATATACACTTCTCTAAATGTACCAACAATGGTGCCATCTGGCATGCCTTAATTTATTCGGACCTTTAAACCCTAAATGCAAGCTGAGGAAGTTTTTCTATGTACCTTGTTTACCAAATATTTACTTTGTTCCTTTTGTTCAAATCTCATAATTCTCTACTTCCTTTATACCTTAATTCTCTCAATTTATTTTCTTCCTTTCAACTGTAACCTCTGTTAATAAATTTGTTAGGTATATTCACTCACATCTTCACCATGTCCTTTTAAGCATTTTTGTATGTCAAATATTTTGATAATGCAATATTTCAATAAGTATTGAGTTGTCAACTAGTGGGTCCAAATGTAACTGTAGTATAATATGTTTGTGTCACAAAGAGCACTTACTTTTTACCACTTTCAAGAAAACCTCAAGGTTTTGTTTGTCAAGTGCTTTTCATTTGAAGATAATGCACACATCAATACTCCATAAACAGACTTCCTTATATTGGATAACCAGAAACATTAAAGATCTTTTGTTAACTTAACTGTGTCAGTTTCTTGAGTGCTTTTATAATAACTAGCTAGAGAAAGATAACATTTCCCAGAACTACAGTGCATTTGTTTTTTGTGAAGAAGATAATGTATCACAGAAAGCTAGCACTATACATGGTATATTATAGCTCATTCTGTTTTGTATAGTTAATCTCTGATCAAAATATAACATTTACATTTACGTATATTTAAAGTAATAATCTTGTACATAAATGCTATTGGTAAATATCCTCGCATTAATTTAAGTACAAAAATTTAGGAAGCCAGATTTGGAAATGTTCAACAAATTGTCACTCAATGTTTAATAATTTATATTCATTTTTAAAGATAGTGCAAGTTTCAAGTGTTGTGTATATATTTATGTTCCAAATATTACAGCATATCATTTTATGAGTTTTATGAAAATTTTATGTAATATCAACATAAAACGTTAATAGATACATATCAGTACCAACTAACCTATGGTTTTGATTGACAATATTTACAGTTCAAGGTTTTGCTACTCTTCACAAGAAAGGTATATCAAATTTTTGGTAAGAAACAATGTGCATTTGAAGTCAAATATCCTTCTCTAAACCTCTTCATAAACTTAAATTCCTTCTTGTCAAGCTGCATTACAATACAGTTTGAATTTCACAAATATATTTGAATTTTGCAATTCCTAAAGAGTAACTTGAGTCAACACTTGTATATTTGCAACTCTTTTAATCATGTTAGAGTTAATAGCTTATAAGTTTCATAGACTAGGATGTATATGGACAAATAATGCTCTGGCTTAATATTCCAATAGGGGTAGTAGAATTTAGGTAGTTGTTGTGTCTGTAAGTTTATGTAAAATGAATTTAAGTGTTAAATCAATAGGTACACAGAGAGTTGATTAAAAACTGTTAATTTTCCTCTGACATTAGGTAATATTTATTTTACCCTAAAATATCCATTCAGTATATACCAAAAGTATGATATATTAATTCACTTATCTGCATATTATATTTTGAGAGGGTAAAATAAGCTCTGACATGCACACATAAAAACAGAAAAAAATGCAAAAGTAAATGCATATGAAAACACACGGGTAAACAAACGTATGAATATAAAATAAACAAGCATTCTATCATATAAAACTATGTTCAAATATGAGAGTCTACTGCTTAAACACTATCTTGGGGTTTCTAATGGGAATAAATACAGGATATCACAAACACACAAGACCATATGCATGCACATATATAGGCACATACAACACAGACATGTATAGACATATGTGCACATATATATGTATGCATATACACGAGCATACATATAAATGACAAAGCATAAAAGAAAAATGACAAAAAATGTTATTTCCTCAGCCAGTTTTAATTACTTGGTAGTAGTTGCCTGAGTATTTAGTTTCAAAAAATTCAATTTCAAACTTACAATGTTTTAGAAAAAATGCCATGATAAATTACCAATGTTTGTTGTGGACTGAGAAAACATTAATAATTAAGCAGTCTTTGCCTCAGTTGACAATTAAATTTGGGTTTTACAAAATTTCATAGTACTATAAACAATAGATTATATAAATATTTTTACCTTTTTAACTTTAAAATATTTTTAAATTTTAAACCAATGAAGTAAGTATATTTAAATTTATATAAAGTATTTGTAGATATCCTTATAAGGGATAATGAAGTAATACCTACATGTTTTAGTGAAGAAGAAAAAGAACAAGGAGATAAACCACAGCAATTAACAAAAGAACAATCACAAGCTTAACACCTAGTACCTACAGGAACTCCACTGGGTGGAACCTATATGCAAAGTAAACACGAAACAAATATTGTAAATGTAAATGATCACAACCGCGCATATGAAGAAAAAGCAAACCACTTCCAGCACACTAGACTGACAATTTTTTTTCAGAGTATACAATTTTTTATTAGCAGTGTGACCCACATATAATGGAATAACAATATTTATGAAGCATATAAATACTTAACTGCTTTCTGAGTATATTGAATTAAATATCAAAGATACCTCTTCATATTAAAATAACTTTATGCAGAAGAACAAATGTACACGAAATTATAAATTAATAAGTATCTTTTTACAAGCCAAATGAGTAATCTTTATTGATTATTATTCCTTGTCATTTTCTTATGATCAGAATTCCATAATCAATTTTTAGCATCTCTGACACTGAAAACCTGATGGTCTCAGACATGCCTCTTAAAACCTTGTGCCTTACCTATTCTATTTATATTGTGGGTTATTTTGAAATTATGATGTGGTACAAGTACCCTAAAAAACATACTGTATAAACGGATGTGATTCATATGTGTATACCTGTATATGTATGTGTGTGTGTGTGTGTGTGTGTGTGTGTGTGTGTGTATGTATATGGGTATATGTCTACATCTATATAGCTACAAAAAAGTAACACTGGTGCAAATGTTTTTCTTTCCTTTCTATTCAGTATTACTGCGGCCCTTGGAATTCTCTCTTACTTAAAATCTGCACTGTGAATACTATCACAACTCACATTCCTGGCTACTGTTTCTTAAAACGTGGCTTCACTTTCCACTAAATTAAAGGGAGAAACGCAACTTAAATTTGAAGCAAATGGACCCAACTTGTCCCCTTCGTGGCATTTACCATCTGAAATAGCCATGCTTGAAGCAACTCTTGAGAGCCAAGAACAGTAATGACAACTCCCACTTTTATGCTCTAGGCTTAATCTCTAATACTACGCTGATATTGTATGAGGTGGCACTCTCTCAAAGAGTTTATCCCCATAATGATTATTGTCACTAATTCTGACACTCAAAAGCAACAGGATTTTGTTTTATTTTGTTGAATTACGGTCCCAATTTGTCATCTAGTCTGCAGTGCAGTGGCGCAATCATGGCTCACTGCAGCCTCGAACTAGTGGGCTCAAGTGATCCTTCTGCCTCAGCCTTCCAATTAGTGAGACTACAAGCACGAACCACCATGCCTGGCTAAGTTTTTTGTTTATTTTTGTAGAGACTGCGTCTCCATACGTAGCCGAGGCTGGCCTGGAACTCCTGGCCTCAAGCAGTCCTCCAGCCTCACCCTCCCAAAGTGCTGAGATTACAAGATTGAGCCACCACACCCAGCTGAGAGTGGCATGATTTTACCTTGTAGTAAAATGCATGCCCATAAACTAAAAAGGCTTTAAAGTTTTCTTTTGATAACACAGATCTTTTGAAAATCCCAGAAATGAACTAATTTACTTTATAAAAATAAATGGTGCTCGGTCTGTAAAAAACAGATTAATCAGAAGGACATAAATCCATCTTCTAATATATGAATGACTATTTCATAGATTTATTTTGTGTGCTGGCAAGTGGAAGATTTAAGGAATAACGGATGAATTGCAAGAAAACTGGTTTCAATTCAGTGTGAGGAACAGCTTTCTAAGAATTAGAGTTGTTCAAACATGGGATAGGCCATCTTGTGAAATACTTAATGGAACATCATTAGGATTTTTGAAGCATATGTTAGATAACCTCATTCATTCAATAATGACTGAATTTATGAGTTTATTGAAGAGTTCCTAAACCCTATTAAGTGCTGGAAACTGTGTTAGTTCTTCAGCATACAAAAGTTGCTAACATATAGGACCTATTCTCAATAGATGTAAACTCATGAGGGAGAAAGACATTATTTTCAAGTTGGAAGTATAGCATTAGAGAAACGCATTGAGCGGGGCATGCAACTAAAATTGGATAATGAATACTGTGGAAAGATTCTTGAATGAAGGAATGCCTGAGGTGAGTTCTAAACTCTGAGTATAAGTTATCCAAGCCAGCCTGTGCAACAGATGAAAGATTTCAAAGCCTAGAACATGTAATGAGCAAACGTTAGACAAGATGTAGCTTGGCACATGCAGGAAACTATAAGCAGTTGCCAAATGTTATAGGTGAATTAGGAAGTTTCCAAAATTCAGGCTGCAAAAATGTTCAGTTATCAAGATATGGAAAACTGCGTGAGCTTAAATTTTCTTCTCTAGAGGAACAGGAATAGGTGTCATAAAAGTATATCAGATAGAAATGTGGACCAGACACAGTGGCTCATGCCTGTAAATCCCAGGAAGGTGGGTGGATCACTTGAGGTCAGGAGTTCCAGACGGTGAAACCCCATCTCTACAAAAAATGCAAAAAAAAAAAAATAGCTGGGCATGGTGGTACAAGCCTGTAATCCCAGCTACTCAGGAGGCTGAAGTGGGAGAATCACTTGAGCCAGGGAGGCAGAGGTTGCAATGAGCCTGGATCGTGACATTGCACTCCAGCCTGGGTGACAGAGAGAAACTCTGTCAAAAGAAAGAAAAGAAAGGCAAAGAAAAGAAAGGAAAAGAAAAGAAAATAAAAGAAAGAAATAAAGGAGGAGGAGGATGAGAAGGAAGGAAAGGAGAAAGGAAGGAAGGAAGGAAGGAAGGAAAGAAGGAAGGAAGGAAGGAAGGAGGGAAGGGAGGGAAGGAAAGGAAGGGAGAGAAAAAGAAAGAAAGAATCAATGCAGAGAAGGAAGGAAAGCAGGAAGGCAGGCAGGCAGAAGGAAAGAAGAAAGAAAGAGAGAGAGAAAGAAAGAAAGAAAGGGAAAGAAAGAGAGAGAGAGAAAGAAAAAAGAAAGAAAGAGAGAAAGAAAGAGAAAGGAAGGAAGGAAGGAAGGAAGAAAGAAAGAAAGAGAAAGGGAAAGAGAGAGAGAAAGAGAAAGAAAGAAAGGAAAGAAAGAAAGAAAAAGAAAAAAGAAAGAAAGGAAGGAAGGAAGGAAAAAGAAAGAGAAAGAAAGGAGAAGGAGAGAGGAAGGAAGGATATAGTTAGATGATAGATTTGAGCTTTTGAATAAATCACTCTAATGGCCCTGCAAAAGATAGATTTGAGTAAGAAATCAAGAGAACAAGAACATTAGGAAGTAATTCTAGTAACAGACCAATAGGGTGGTGGTTATAAGGATAGAGAGAAGAAAAGAGATTAAATAAATAATTAGGGGACAAAATAGGAAGATCTGGAAGATTTCTTAGTTGTGGTGAATAAAGAAAACATAAAAATCAAGTAAGACTTCTAGGATTCTAGGTTGCATAGCACAATAAAACATCTATCAATTTCTGAGAAATGGGTTCTAGGAGAGGATTTCATACAGTATTGGAAGTTTAAACTATTTCTAATATTCTATGAGCTTATTTATATTTTATATATAGAAACTACATATGATATTTTTAAAACTTTTATTACTAGGAGACTAGGCATACTTGTTCACTCTCTGGACACCTAATGACAGTCACTCACCATAGATTATTTTAGAAAGGGGGTGAGTCTAAGTAATAAACAAATGATCAATTATGCTGATTAATTACTTGACACTTTTACAAAAGTCATGAAGCATGCCACTCTCCACGTACATGGCATCATCTCAGGGAAATTTTCTCTCCATGCCCTTTCCTACCAGTCCCAACTAAAGACACATGCCAAGGCAGCAATGATTGCTACCATATAGATGACTGGACAAGAGGAGGCACCTGATGAGTATGAAACTCACAATGTTATACAGCTATTACATGACAGAACCAGGAGTCAAGCCAAGATCTGTCTAAATCCAAAGCCCAAGCTGCCAAAAACACTTCAGAGCATTTCATAGACTAACTGGTACTGTAAATCTCCAAGAGTTGAATTATAAGTAGTGTTTCTCAAAGGTTTTAGACCCCTGAGCTCTCTCCACTTTATTTCATCAATGCCCTGTGAGTACTACTGTCTTTTACAAAGTTACTTGGAATACAATTTTAACATTTGTAATTTAAAAGTGAACAGACAATCCAGACAAGTACGGGGGCACACAGGCAAGCATAGGGCTTAGTGTGTAACCATTAGATAATATGAACACACTGAGAAAGTATAAATACATAAATTTTGCTATTGTGTAAACTTAAAACTACTTAACTTTAGATTTAGATTTTTCTAACCACCAGTTCTATTAAAGTATGACCTAAGCTATCATATATTTTCAAATTGATTAGTCACTACTTAAAATATGAGTCTGTATTCAATTGAAAAGCAAAATCCACGCTAAAATTTGTGGGACATTAGTAGATCTACAAAATACATTTGCTCAGCCTGGATCAAAGTTATTAAGGTGACTCTAGGTGTTTTCTAGTGGGGATTCAGTAAAGACTTTTTTCCTGTGACTCATGAAACCCACTATATGTCAGAGAATCCCTAAATTCTCTTGACTGGCATATGAAACTGTGTATAGATTAATGTGTTCACTTTTCTAGGAAAAGAACCTAGAGCATTCTTTAGCTATCATTATAGTCAGACTATGATCAAAGTATATAAAATATAGAGTGCTTAAAATTGAGAACTTTGTTTTCCATAAACCTTGGCTTAAGGTCCATTTCTACTGTTTACTAACTCTTTGATCATAGTAAGGCATTTAAACTAGCTTTAATATCCCTTTCTGAAATATGGATAATTGTATCTATCATGTTTGTTGTGAGATTTAAGAGAATTAATGCAAGAAGAAAGTATTTACTATATTGTTTGACATGTACTGAGAACTCAATGACAGATATTGTTAAAACTTGTGGTTTAAGAAGACACTAAATGTGAGAGACCAGGAAAGATTGAAAAAAAAAAAGCTGGAATGGAAAAAGAAAACAAAGCAAAGAGAAATAAAAGAATAAAATAAAGCATCTGGTGGGAAGAGGTGGAGTGCCCACAAGAATTGTCATAGCCTCTGCGGAGTGTTACACAATTTATTTAGAAAGAGAAAAAAAATCTGAAAGTGCATTCCTAATTTCCTAAAGTGATTATAAAGCTATGTGTAATGAGATATTAGGGAAGATTCTAGAGCTCTGCTGCCTTATGAGTGACATGTGAGTATTTATATTTAACTTCATTAATATTAAGCAAAATTTAAAAGTTATGTTTTTAGTCCAGTTAAATTTTAAGTACTCAATAGCTATATAAGGCTAGTGGCTACTATGTCGGACAGTACAGTTACACAGTAATTCCATCATCACAAAAAAATCCATCTATCTAAGAGCAAGCACTGTTAAGGGAGAAATGAACGAGTCAAGACTTACATAACAGCACGTAAGAAATCCAACTATCTTTTACATATAGTTATGCTTATAATCCAAACACAGTTGGATTTCTTACTTGCTGTTTTATATATGTGTGCGTGTGTGTGTGTGTGTGTGCGTATACCTGTGTATGTATCTCTATCTATCTATCATCTATCTATCTATCTATCTATCTATCTATCTATCTATCTATCTATCATCTATCTATCTATCTATCTATATCTGTGTGTGTATGTACACCTGTGTATATGTCTATATATCTATATAGACATATACACAAAACATATGTATACATATTTATGCACTGAGGATACTGTGGTAGTTCACAAACTCAAAGGAAAATCCTTGGGAATTAGAATACCTCTGGAGAACTTAAAACTTAAAAGACAGGGACTCAATGGGACTCTCTTTTCTGTGTGTATCTCTCAGGCTTCATTCTCTCCCACTGATAATTAGCTTTCTCATGATGTCAGCAAATGTGGCTACAAGGGCTTCAGATTTACTTCCACTTCTCTAATACATGATGCCAAAGTCTTTCAGCCCTTCTGTTCGCCATTGTAAATTCCCAGGAGGATTCTGGCTAGCCTGGTATAGATTTTCTGTCCCTTTATAACATTCACTCTGGCTAAGGAGGTAAAGTGTTCTGATTTGCTCAGCCTGGACCATTTCCCACTCATGTAGATAGTGTGAGTACGAGAAAAACAAAGGACAATGATTTGCGGAGTGAAGCGTTAGCATCCACATAGTCACTGGCAGAAGTCTGAATGGGTCAGCTGCCTCAAATATATTTTATTTAATAACGATGCCCTCAGACTTGAAGAAAAGTCTCTCAGAATCACAATCTAGGGGTGCTTTCATGATTTTTTACTCATGTAGTAACACCATTATTTTTGCTTTATCAACAATTATATAAAACAATTCTCAACATATGTTAATAAAAATATTGCCCTCGTCATTTAATAAACATCCAGTAAAACATTCATTTTCTTACATATACTGAATATCTGCAAGCTGAAAAGGAATAGTTACTGAATTCAAAGACACTTTTTAAAAATATCCATGTTTTGGAATTAAATTATAACACTACAACTCACTTATAGTGACTTAATTCTCTCTTCTTTAGCTTATGTAGCCATATCGTTGTCATATTTCCCATTAATGGAAATATGAGATTTGTTACACAAACAAGAGCAAAATATGTATTTAACTTACATCTTCTATGTCCTTGTCCAGAGCTACTATTCTTAAAGGTGAGGTCAAATTGAGACTGTCCGAAATGGTTGCTCCCACTGGGGCAGATTCCAGGATATAGCCTTGATAACTGGGCATTGTGAAATATGGGCTTTGATTGTTTTCATCCAGTATTTCAATGTGTAGACTGGCAAAGGCAGGAAGAGGATGACCATTGTCTTGTTCAGCCTAAAATTGAAAACAAAAGAAAATATTTAAAAAGTATATGTCGTGCTATCTTTTTGGAGTTTCACTTTTCATGCAATATATAGGGTTCTGATTTTAATTAATATCATTACATAAGGAAAAATACTTTAAAGGGACATTTGGAAATATAAATGAGGAAATGAAAATCCAGAGAGGCTTAATTGCTTCAGTCTTCTGTTTTAAAACCCATTGTATATTTTAAAAATTCACTGTAATAAATTATTATTATTATTTTATTTTATTTGAGATGGAGTCTTGCTCTGTCGCCCAGGCTGGAGTGCAGTGGGGCGATCTCGGCTCACTGCCAGCTCCGCCTCCCAAGTTCACGCCATTCTCCTGCCTCAGCCTCCCGAGTAGCTGGGACTACAGGTGCCCGCCACCACACACGGCTAATTTTTTGTATTTTTAGTAGAGACAGGGTTTCACCACGTTAGCCAGGATGGTCCCGATCTCCTGACCTTGTGTTCCGCCCGCCTCAGCCTCCCAAAGTGCAGGGACTACAGGCGTGAGCCACCGCGCCCGGCCAAATTATTGTAAATTTTATTGAATACAGTAGGAGAGGTAATGGTGTTTAAATACATTTAGTCAGAAAATTGCAAATGGAGATACTTGAGTGTACCACTGATAAAACATTTAAATAAAAGACAGAAAAAAAAGTAACACAAATAAAGAACTATCGTATAGACTTTGTCTCTTCTGTGTCTTCTCATTTTACACTAATGTTTAAATCTCTGCTATGGTCTCTGCTGTTGTACCCCCCAAATTCATAAGTTGAAATTTTAACCCCAAAGGTGATGGTATTAAGAGGTGTGGCATTCGGAAGGTGATAAGGTGGTGAGGGCAGAGCCTTCATTAATGGGGTTAATGCCCTTATAGAAAAGGGTCTAGAGAGCTCCTTTTCCCCGCTTCCCACCAAGTAGGAACAAGTAAGAAGGTGGAACCACCCTCTATGAGGAAGTGGGCCCCCACCAGAAACCAAATTTACAAGAGTCGAATTTCCAGCCTCCAGGACTGTGAGAAATAAATGTTCCTTGTTTATAAGCCATCCAGCTTATGCTGTTTTGTTATTGCAGCTCAAAGAAACGTAGACAATTCCCAAATAATTCATAATTCTATATAAAATTAATAGATTAAAATTATATTTATTGCCCACTGAACGTCCCCAAAAGCTTCTTAAAAGGAACAGAAATAACAAATTTCATTGTAATGTTGTAGAAACTGTGAATTGCAATATTAACTAGAAATGTTTTTCAAGTAAAATTAATATTCTTATGTATAAATTTTCTTTTCTTTTCCTCCCATTAAGTTTAAGAAGTTCATAAAAATTTCTATTTCTAATACATTTTCTTACAAAATCTCTACATGGTCATGCTGTGCATAGGAAAATACTAACCATAGATTTTCTGTTTTTTAAAAAATATATATTTTATTATATATGTATTGGAAGGTTTAATTTAAAGGAAGATTTCATCACAATTGACTTCCAGAAAATCTCCTCCAACTTTTATGAGAAAACATGGATATAATTTAATAACATATACATTTATTAAAATGAATTCAAATTCTATCTTTAATTTTTGTTGATATGTTTTCCCCATTGTGAGAAAAGTTGTATTTTTAAATCAATTAAAATGAAAATAAAATATTTGATATTAAACTCTGGTGTGATTTTCTAGACAGATAGTGACAGTACTTTATAAGTAGCTCAGCTAGAGATCTCTAACTGTTAAAACGTGAGGAAAGAAACTCGGTCTCTAGAAGACAATTTTTCACTTCCTTCTAATAGTAATTTAACGTTTTCCTCTGTTAAAAAGGTAGGTAACGAACTACAGTGATATTGGTAGGGATTGCTGACTTTTCACCAAGAAATATTACAATATATTTTCCTTCATATTATTTATATTGAAGATTTGTTGAATTATTTATGCCAATTACTGATGTGAAATTATGCTAATTAATAAACCCATATGGAGGTAATGTCATATAAGGCATTGATTAAAAAACTTATATTTGATTTTTAATATATTGATATCTCTATTTAGATAATATGCTAGATTTTCTTAGTAATATTACATAGTTTATCTTATGCATTTAACTTTTCATTTGGCAGCAGAATATCAAATTAGCCCATGGCACAAAACGCTTTGAGATCCTGCTCTGCACTAAGAAGAACAGTACTGGAATAATGTTTGGTCCTGTCTAGGATCATGTATCCATCTCACATAACCAGGCATGCTGCTAACACCATCAGTATGGATGAGGTGTTTCTGCATCTAGCAGTTGTGATTAATTTGTGCTGAGCCATGGATGTTCTTTTAGGAGTTCCCCCTGTGACACACATCAGACTTTCTGGAGACAGCTGACCAGGGCAAGAGGCACGGTCTACTCCTGGAAAACATTGTTTTTTCACTGTTTAAAACTAATTGGTCCATATGGGCTTCCAACCCAATGACTTTGAAATGATTTAAGCAGGAATCCTCTGCTTCACTCTTATAGGCTCAGAGCAGTTCATACATGCAACGCATTCTGAACAGATTTTTTTCTCTCTTTCTTTTATCTCTCTCTCTTTCTTTTATATCTAATTATTCTAATAACCAGCATGTCACATCCAGGACATAATAATGCTATGAAAAGTCATAAATTCTAAAACTTTTCCTCTTTCCCCAATGAACACACCCAAACACACCAATATATAGGTGGTGCGGAGGATGAAAAAGCAAAATTGTATAATAATGAAATAAGCTTACATTTTACATTCAGATCATATATTGTTAGCTTTTACCGCCAGCTGTGAAGCCAGTAAAAATATGTATTATTTGGATGATGAAAACAAAGTGATTCAATGAAAAGAGAAATAAAATTCAAATTAGATCTATGAAAATAATCTAATTCTTAACTTCCTTGTATCTATAAAAATAACATATAAAGGCTTTGCCCATTTTTACTCTAATATTAATTTAGAGTTAATAATGATTAATATTTTTGGATTGCTTCTATGTATTTTGTTCTACTTGAGGTGTTTCAATTTGCTAACCAGATACCTGTCTCCAAAGCCCACTTTCTTTATGCCATTTATCTGTCCAGATGTGAAAATGTATATTTTTGAACTGATGGAAAAAAAGAAAGGTTAGTTTTATATTCAAGGCCACGTAGGTTGTAAGTAACATACAGAACATGGGCCCAGACTCAGGTCTCCTGATTTTTAAGAGGCTACACAGGAAGATTCATCATATGTTTCTCAAATTTACAGAATGCAAATGAATCTTGAAAAGCAAGATAGATGGGACAAATTAGTAATAGGAAAAAATATTGAGATAAATACTTCTGTTAAGAGTTAAAATGTTGAATTTAAACAATAATAATAATAATAATAATAATAATATACTTTGCTCTTTAGTGGGCCCATGCATCAAAACTCTGATCCAATTATCTTTTCTTCCATATGATATAAATAAGGGTTCTCAAAAATCTGAATTATTCTGTTCCCCTGAAAACCGTGGTGGATGAAATGAGAAATATTTTAAAAACAGCTCAGTTGGAACAAGGTGGTATTTTAAAAATAATTTACTTTCATAAGGTAACCTTATTTATATCTACAGAGTCTACAGCTATGAGTTAAACATTATATTTAAATGCTAGGTTTTGTTTGAAAAGCATCTGGGCATGGGTCTCATTTTCAGTAATGAGATCAAAGTAAAACTAAAGCCAAAAAAAAAGAAGTATAAAAAGCACACTATTTTGTTACTTTGGAAGGCAAAACATTGAAAAAGACAAACCACTCCATCTTCAATACTGAAAAAAGGAAATACTGATAATTTCTGAGCCCCTTGTAACAGAGGACTGAGACTACAGAATAACTTTGTTCTTGCTAACTGGTGGCAAACAATTTAACAATTTCATAATCTCTAATATGAAACCTTTCAAGTAGATTCAACAATTTAAAAAAGACAATGGTAAAGCTTATCAAATTATTTATCATTTAAATAAATTCTAGGATAGAAGAAAGAAATCATGTTTTCCAGGAATTATTTATTGTGCATCTAGAGAGCCCACTTTTTTTTTTTTTTTTTTTTTGTCTTTTAAATTCTGGGATACATGTGCAGAATGTGCGGGTTTGTTGCATACGCACACACGTCCCATAGTGGTTTGCTGCGCCCATCAACCCATCATCTACATTAGGTATTTCTCCTAATGCTATCCCTCCCCTAGACCCCCACCCTCGACAGGCCCTCGTGTGTGATGTTCCCCTCTGTGTGTCCATATGTTCTTATTGCTCAACTCCCACTTCTTAGATCTCAAGTGCTCACCTTCATCTGTATTCACCCTCCCAACTTTTCTTAAACCCACTTCAATCATACTTTTGCCTCAGCCACTCAAAGCCAGCTGCTTTTGTCAAAATCACCAATGCCTTTTACACTGCTAAAAGCAATATTTATTTTCAGTCCTTATCTTACTTGACCTATCTTTGGCATTATTCACTATCCTTTCACGGCAACAACTTCTCGATTCGCTTCCTATCTTACTATCCATTTTTTCTCATTCTCTTTTGGTGGTTTCCCTTTTTCTCCCCTACTTCTTCATTTTTGAGTGGCCCAGAAGTGAGGAGTTACTTGTCTTTTCTTTATACTCACTCCCTTGCTCAATCTAGTCTAATCTCATAGCGTTAAAAATGTCAGTACTATTATGACTCCTAATTTTAATCTCCAACCTGGATTTCTCCTCTGAATTCCACAATCCATATCCGACTGTGTACTTCATAACACTGTGTAAGTATCTAACAGACATTTCAGATGTAAATACCTGCAACAATGAAATTCTGATTACCCTCCACGAACCTCCTCTACTCATGATCTTTTCCACTTTAATGGCAGCTACATACTTACAGGTACTGAAAACAAGAAACTTGGAGTCACCTCTTGCTTCAGTTGATAGATATGGAAAAAGTGAAAATCACTTTTTTGAAAATTGAATTTGAAGTTCCATCTTCTCATTTCACAATACAGTATTAGTAAATTATATATGCCAAGAAATACTCTATGTTAGTAAACCTGAGATGAAAAAATAGTCTTATGTCAATGTAGTGAATTATGGTCTTATCCTACTGAAGCATTAAAGGTAAATATTGCAATTTTCAAAGTTAAGGTAATACCACATTTTAATTTGGATAATGTTATAAATTTATGAAATATTTTTCTATATTTATATGTAAAAATAGAAATATAATCATATTACATGTATAGTAAATTCCATTGTTCTATGCTGTTGTAAACCTAAACCTTTCTTGTAATTAGTCTGAATCTCGTTTTTCATTAGATTTTTAAATTCCATGAACATAAACACTGTAAATGTATCCATTTCATTCACTGCTAAAACTTCGGACAATCCTTGATATATGGAGGAAAGTCAAATATATATTTATTTTTACTTTTCTGTATTTTTAATTTTAATAGGCTTTACATTAAATATTTTTTTAAAAATTAAGTGAATGTGACATCATTCTAATTCCCATTCGATAGATATTTATGGATGTTTTTTCAGTGTGTGTGTGTGAACGTACACAAAGTGGAAATTAATGTGAATGTACAACATGAGCACCTTAGATTATAGAATGTCTTTATTCACACATTTTAAAGGTTTGTGATATCTGCAAGTTTACCTATGGGTAATTAATACTGATGCACATTCTTGCCAGTCTTATGAATGGGCCTCACCCAGCCCCCTCAATCATCAATTATGATTCCATCTCTATAGGGATGGTGCTATGAACAGAATAACGTATAATCTTCTAGAAGGTTTATGCCTTTACATGTAATATTTATGCAAAAAGGCCTATTTATATGAATTTTTAAATGGACAGTGGCTTAAACAATGAGATGTTAGTTGTGACTTTGCTCTTAACACATGGCTTAGATACATTTTATTGTCAGAATGATGCAAATTGAGGACTTTAGCATGATTTCGACTGTGTGTACTCTTCCAGTCCACTCAACACGTTTTAATTTATTAATTTAAATTAATAAATTACTTGCTTTACTTACTGAAGTATAGCTTTTAATACCTAGTTCTTAGAACCTGCTTGGCCGATTTTTGCAAACATTGGATATCTTAGGAGGAGAAAAATAAAGAGGGAGGGAGGAAGAAAAGGAGGGAATAAAGGATGGATAGAGGGAGTGGGTAAGGAAAACAAATGGCATTCTCTTTCCACCAGAGGTAAGGGACAGATAAATGTTAAAAATCATGGCAACCACACAAGATAATCATTCTCAAACTCTGATGTGCATAAGAATAGAATGGAAGGCCTAATAAAAAGCAGATTCCCTGGGCTGGGTGCGGTGTCTCACTCCTGTAATCCTAACACTTTGGGAGGCTGAGGCAGGTGGATCACCGGAGGTCGGGAGTTCGAGACCAACCTGACCAACATAGAGAAACCCCGTCTCCACTAAACATACACAATTAGCCGGGCATGGCGCTGCATGCCTGTAATGCCAGCTACTCGGGAGGCTGAGGCAGAAGAATTGCTTGAACCCGGGAGGCAGAGGTTGCAGTGAGCCAAGATTGCACCATTACACTCCAGCCTGAGCAACAAGAGCAAAACTCCACCTCAAAAAAAAAAAAAAAAAGTAGTTTCCCACACCCTATCCACAAAGATTCTGGTTCATATGTTGGTGTTAGAGGCAAGGAATCTCCACTTTTATCAAACTGTCTGTGGTGGTTATAAGTGAGCAGCATGTACTTTGACAGACATTATTCTGGGTGTGGCTACTCAAACTCCAATTTTTAGAGAATCTTTCTTTTTAGCCCTATTGGTTAGGGCTACTGGTTAGCCCTATTGGTTAGTGGACCAGTCATTACTAATGGATAGTCCTTATTATCTGGAGCAAAAACTCCAGATAATACAGTGCATCCAAGAGCCAATGTTGTCACGCCAGAAGATTTAGAGTCTAGTAACTGAAATTGCATGCAATTATACAATTATCAACTGTGCAGGTTCAACACCACTAAAATTGTCATGTGACTCTAGCTTACCAAAGATTGCTCGTATGTCAGTGGGAATACTCTACAAGTAATAAACTCAGTCTTAGCTAGTATTCAATATGTCATGGTCAAATCCTCTTGACATTCCATTATTCATAATTAATTAGAATTAAGGTATGTTGGTGTATGTGTGCATGTATGCATGTGTATACACAGTATCAATATAGTCTTGGGTGTAAGCCGCCGTTTTTACTTTATCATTTTTAAATAAAGGAACCTCAGATTGAGAAAAAAAAGCAGAGAGAAGGTAATTTGAAATACAGAAAGTTTTTGGTTTCTAGTCAGAGTCAGAGAAAGACAAACGCATACAGAATGTACCCGGAAAGCAGATAATGACAACGTTCTGAGTAATAGTATATTCCTGTTGCTAGTGACTAAACATAGGATATAAGGCTACTATGTAATTCAAAATTTTCCCTTCCTCTGTTCCCTTCCTGGACACCACACCTCTTGCTAAACAGCTCTTCAGTAAAGCCTTCAATATACAAGCGTATAATTTTTCCAAGTTTCTTCACCCAGCATGGTGCAGGCTGCATATTTATCTTTATATGAGGATGATTCTGAAAAACTGGCAAATTGACTGAACTACCAATGATTCACGCATATCCTTTTATTCCTTTATTTTCAATTTTAAATTCAACTCTCAAGTAGACAAAGAAGATTGTTTGCTTTGGTTAATTTTGCTGGAGGGCTAAATTATATATCCTCTCTTTCTTTATGGATGGAAATTGCATTTGCTTAACATTTTAAAAATCACTTTAGACAGTTAAAATATGTTTACTTAAGCTTTCAACCAATTTATTTTTTGGCAATAACAATATTATTAGTGCATAACCTTCAAATAGCCTGACATTTGGACATGTTTGTCTTGGGATTCAAATGTGAATTACTTGTACTTTTATTTTAAAATCAAAATGTTAATAAAACTCTCAAATTTTTCTTTAGCAGACAATTCATTGCCTTTGAATTTTTTCACAGGTGGAAAGTATATGGTTGTGGAACATATACATCCTGAGTTGGTTACAGTAAAGAAAAATAGGAGGAATTATAAAACTCTAAAGAATCTGATTAAAAACATCAACATTTAATCCAATTATAAAGTGTTGCAAAAAAGAAAGAGAAAAGTAATCTGTGCTGTTAGAATCCTATAGTGGAAGTCTGTGGTTGTGTCAGGTGGAGGTAAGGTGATTAGTGACTAGGAGGTGTAGGAGGCGTATGGGATGTTTGTAGCATCTTTTTTTTAACAAAAATCTGGTTGTTGGTTACATGATTAACTTCACTTTGCGAAAATTCATCAAGATATACACTTTCCTGTATGTCAGCAGCATGTCAGCATTTCAATTAAATGTTACTAAAAAAATAAGTTATGAACTTGCTCCCCAAAAAGGTGTACATAGACTATCCCTCCCTCTCCTATCACAGTAAACTAGGATATGGGCACTCAAGTCCAAGTGGTAATTTAATAACAGCTGCCCTAGGAAGTGACATGGAAAACCAACATTATGAAGATACATGAAAATTAAAGATGCTTCCCGCTTCAACCATTTGTGTTCATTAAAGATAGACCCCAAAAGTAAACTTGGCCTTTTGCACTTTCCCACTAGTGTTTCCCAAACACTGTGGTTTCCAAAGCCCTGCTTCTTATCTGCTGCCTTAAAATAATCTAAGGTAATTGTTAAAGCAAATTCCCAGGGACTCAACCAAACTATCTGACATGTATCTGCTGTATTGCTTATTTGTTTTCTTTATTAATTTTATCATATCTTCCTAAGTTTTCAAGTAATTTTAAAATATGACTTGCTCTCAAAATTTAGCATCCGAAAATCACATGTAAATCTTGATTCTGTAGGGATAGCCCTGAAGTCTGCCTTTCCAAAACGAGCACATCCCCTGGTCCTCATATGTAGAATCAGTAGTCATTTGGGATCAGTTGGATCAGGCATTTTAGCTTCTCTCACACAGGCTTATAGGTAGCTGTTACACTAGAAAAGCCTAGGGTGAGCAGCTGAGGCCAACTCTGCTCTAGCCTTTTATGTAAGTCATTATCACTCTTCTTCACTTTCAGCAAAGTCTCTTAATTTGGACTTAGTTGGAAACAGAATGGAGGAAATTCATTTATGCAAGGGAATTCTCTGTAGGATCCTGCAGCTCACTGAAGCTCCACAAAAGCTATGGGTCCAAAGCAACAGTAATTGGTAACAGGTTATCAGGTTATATTTCGTGTGTGTGTGTGTGCGTGTGTGCGTGTGTGTAAAATGTCTTAGGGAGGGATGACTGTGAAAAACCTGTGCTCCATGAATCAATGAACATATTATCAACTAACTAAAAATTATTAGGTTTTTGCCATTAAAAGTAATGGCAAACACCACAATTATGTTTGCACCATCCTAATAAAAATAAGAATATCCCATTGATTCTTGACCCTACTTATAAAATTAACTGGCTTAAAACCTACAGGAGCCTCCTTTATTCAAAATTTAATACTCTAAAAATTAAAGGATGCATAAACAGTTTGACTTTAAGCCAATTTATTACTATTACTAAACATACTCAAAAACTTATAAATAAATTCAAAAACCTATAAACTTCATGAGATAAAATACAAATAACTGTTGTATGCTGTAAAGTTTGTTTGCAAGGCTATACAGCAAAAGAGTATATTCTTGGTTGGAAACAAATACATTTTTTTGTATGACAAAAAGGAAAAGAAACTTCACTAGATAGACTATAGGCAGCACATACTTTATAAAGCTTTGTAATATAACGACGAAATAATACTGACACATTTCACACCCAGGGAATATTTTTAATAAAATGAAATACTTTCTATCTTCACTTCAAGTAAGAATATGCCCATTCTGTTTATAACTTGTTACAATGAAAACATGAATCCTCAAAGCTCTTGTATACCTTTCAATGATAAAAATCTTTCTTTTTGCTTACAGCATGAGATATAAATTGACATTGGAATGACTAAAAGGATTTTGAATGATTTAAAGAAAAAATAACCTTGCCACTCAGGGAAGACCACAGATTCTGAAAACTCTCACTTATCACCAAACTTGTTGAACTTTTTGGCTGGTGTTTGGAACGTTGAGAATCATCTTGGGTATAAACAGCAAGGTCAGCTAGATACAAAATTCTGATAGTGATAAAGGGGTAACTTTTTTTCTGTGAATCTTCCAACTTATGTTTTATTTTTATTATTTTATCCTGCCTTTTGCCTTCCAACCAGCAAAGCCATCTTATCCTACACTGAGGTCTGATCCCATTCCCAGTTTTTTCTCAACCAAGAGAAAACCACACTGAAGTACCTTCTATGAATTAGTCAACTAGAATAATGTATTTTGTAATAAGCAAATTTTAAAAAATCATCAACATAAAAATTATATCTAAATCGGCTATTTTTCAGAGCCTAGAAGGTATTGAGGGTGACAGGTCAATGTTTCTCCACCTACCGGACTGTTCTTGAGACAAAAAATAATAAAGAGTTTTAGCCTACAAGTTTTTCAATATGCTCTTTCATTGTTATATTTCTATGGAACCAAGAAACCTATGAAGAACGATTACTTGGGAACATATATATAGAGTGCTAAGGATGTTTATGTGTGTGGGGATTGCAGAATGGGGAGACATGGCAAGAGTTCAGAAAGTGCCTTTCCTTTGAACATTTTACAATGTTTGGTTTTGCTGTCGTACTTTTACAAAGACCTTTGCAGACAAGAAGGCCTTGGCAAAAAGCAAGGTACTCTGATGAGAATGGATAAATTGCCTTTCTTCTTCACAAGCAGTTACAGGTCACCTTGTGAGGAAGGAAAAAGGCCAAATAAAATGTCGCCTCTGTGTCTTTTGTCAGTTTGTGAATTTCCACAGCCACTATATTCAACTGCTACATTCTATTTCTGTTCTAATGCTGCTGCATGAATAATGGTATGAGACAAGAGGACATCACACTTCCTTTCCTTTTATTAACTTCCATAATTGGCATAATAGTTAATTAATTTAGGCTAGTACTTAGAATTTTTAGAGACAAACCAGTGGAAAATAAAAAGACATGGTGTTCTTTCTGAAGAAACACAAATATTGTTTTTGTTTGTTTGTTTGTTTTGTGTGTGTGTGTGTGTTCTGGTATTATTTATTATTTCCTAGTAATGGTAGTGTTGCTCTTCAGCAATATTTTTGCTTAACTCATTAAAACAAAAGTTGTAAAAGGTAAAGTTTTTAGACTGACTTCTTTTTGAGCTTCTACATCCTCTGTGATGTATTTCAGTATGTTATCTGAGTCAAATTGTTGCCGTTTTCACGATGTGTTGTTGGATATGGTATCAGGCACCCTGTGGAGGAACTCTCTGGTGTGAGGTCGCGTACAACGTCACACTGTAGCAGAAAACCTGAAGGATACTCTCAGCTGTCTTCTCTGGTATTTGATCCCTTAATTCTATCCAAGTGTATCACTTTATCCTTAGGCAGATTAAATTTCATATTCTACCTCTGAGCTCATTTACTCACTCTGTTACACTTAAGGTAAAACAGATATAGTCATTTGTCTTAACCATTCCCTCTTATTTAGTGATATGTTCAAATTTCCTAACATAAAGGCTTTTCTTCATCATTAATTAGAAGCATTAGTGATCTCATATAGAGAGTCTCGTGGAATGTAGTTTTCTCCCAAATTCTTCTTGGCCCTCCATGTTTAAGCCAGTTGATAACATCCCCTTTTGTTAATTGGATGCTATGACATATCATGACAAAAATTATGCTTTGTGTGGCAATCTGCTAAGTTTAAAAAAAAAAGAAGAACACAAAATTAAAAGACGAACACTTATCAGTGTATCAAAGGTCAATTGATTTCAGAAACTGTAATATTTGTTGGAAATTCATGGAAAGATTGCTATTTCATTACTAATAACAAGTAATGCCTGAAATTTCTGTGGGGTGATTTTCTCTAAAATGTATAAGAGACATTTACTTTGCCTTACCTTAGAGACCTGGCTATTGGGGTAGAAAAGATAAACTTATTATATTATTTAGTATCCTACTGAACTGAGATGTGGTGTGCAATGGATTTAATATTTGTATCTCTTCAAATTCATATGTTGAAATCCTAATCCCCAATGTAATGCAATTAGGAGAGGTAATTAGGTCATGAGAATAGAGCTCTTTCACAAAAGTAATTAGTGTCCTTACAAAAGGTACCCCAGAAAACTCTCTCACCCTCTCTCCTTCAAGTGACGATACAAACAGAAATTGGCAATCCGCAACCCAGAAAAGGAACCTAACTAGAACCCAACCATATTTATCATGGATTTCCAGCCTCCGGAAGAGTGAGAAATATATTTCTGTTGTTTATAATCCACCCAGTCTTTTGTACTTTGTTAGAGTGGCCTGAACTAGTACGTGTGTGTGTGTGTGTGTGTGTGTGTGTGTGTGGTGTGTGTGTGTGTGTGTTTCATTCTTGCCATAAGAATAAGAGTAGGAATATATTGCTAGAATATTTCCAGATATAGAAGATATGTCATTCGTAGCATTTGTCTTCCTTCTTGTAGCTTGGCAATAGCAGCCCTGATGTTTTTTCTCTTGTCTAACTCTGGGTCACTCACGGCCCCTGTTCAATCTCACCTTAAGGGAGTGCCAATCCTTTTCTTCTCGTCTTTTTTCTCTCTCTCTCTCTTTTTTTTTTCTTTTTGAAAACTGATGATATACGCATTAGAGTAGAAAGAATATAACTTATATTTCACATCTCCATAACAGATTTAATTAATTTTATTAGCTTTTTCATTTTCACGGTTGGTTCCATCCTTTTCATTTTGAGAAGTGAAGACTGATGATCTTTGACTTGCTACTCTGCCTGACTTAGACACCTGTGATCTTTCAACTTGACAACGTCTCTGTGGGAAATTCAGGTAGGGGGTAAATTGTAAATTGGCTTGAAGGCAACATGCAGCAGCATGATCTATTTTTTGTTGTTGTTTTAGCGATACTCTGTTGGCAGTGTGAAAAGATGGATAAGATGCACAGAAATGAAGCATGGTTTTAGAGACTGCTTGTGTAAGATCATGGGCCAAGAGAATGTGAACTAATTGCAGTGGATGAACAGAGTTGAGATATTCAAGAGGATTTCAACAGTAGCAAGAAGGGATTCTATGAGGGACTGAGTGGGAACATAGGAGAGTAGAGACCTTTGAGGAAGTGGAAGTGTCTAGCTTGGGTGGGTGATCAACTGAAATACGATTAACTGAAAAAGAGAATAGAAAATAGAAGGTTTGGAATTTTTAAAGGATGTTGTATTTTTAATTTGTCACAATTAAATAATAATAGGTGTAATTATCCAACCAATAATTGAAAAGATGTCTGTAGACATGAGAAGTAAAATATGTCTCCTCAGCACCAAGAAAAATGCCAGGCACCTGAGAAGCACTCAACAAGGATTAGACAAATTGAAAACTAGCAAATGTCATATGCTTTAAAATCATTGAATCAGGGTTTTCTGGTAAATTTCTATGAAGTAAAATATAACTTCTATCATTACTCAAATAGTGACTAAACATTTTCTAGAGTTGTGGCATTAGTGACTCATGTAGGGACAGGGGTTGTAGTAGCTGTCCTCTTAGCCCTCAATCATTTCTCAAACGCTGTTTTCCTGTAACTCTCAAATTACTGAAGGACGACACCTTGCCAGGGCATCAGGCACATCAGCACTAAGAGTCAAGCTTCCTAGTTTTAATTCCCTGGCTAATTTTCTATTGCAAATACGTAATTTTTCTTTAGAAGAAATACATTTTTTGACGCAGTCATAAATAGCTTTAGTTGTGCCATAACAAAGGTCTGACATTTTTTCTAGGGATTGAATTTATGTGGAAATCTATTTGATGCATTTGCATCTTTTTTTTTTCTGGACAGAGATGCAAGATCAAATTTTATCAAATGCACACACATTCAAATGTAAGTATTTAGATAGAGTGAAGATGTAGGTACACAGATCCAGCAGTCTGAAAAGATTTACTGTGCCAGGGAGAAAATTATTACAACAAATGTTTATTAAGCAGCTTCTATGTGCTGTATATAGGTAGGTGTAGTGGCATGGGATGCAGTGTAAATAAATGTTTTGCAATCTGCCCTCCTGTAAAAGTTGGGAGAAAATAAACAGGTACGTTCAATAGAGTAATTGGGGCCACTTTAGGGACCAAAAGGCTGCAAAAAATCGGCTTCCTAAGAGTGGCTATGCCTTTCTAGGGCAAATGTCTTCTTAGTTAAAAACTGAAATATCAGTTTGAATTAGACTGTTGACAAGAAGAGGGAGGAATGATTCAGGAAGAGGGACAGTATCTCTAAATGCTTACATGTCAGAAAGAGCATGGTCAGTTGAGGGCACTGGAAGCGGTTTAGTATGTTTGGAACAGAGGGTGTGCAAGGTAACTAGTGAGAGCTCAGGGTTAATGAGCTCATGAGTTGGAAGGAAAAGAAGTTAAAAGGCAGCATGCTAGATAGAATAAGTAGGTCAGTGAGTAACAACATGAAAATCAGAGGAAACATGAAACAATTATGCTTCTAATTTCATTGTGATCTTTGCTCTTCGTTGTTAATTAAAGGGATTTAGATTAAAACATGCAATTGTTATTTGAAGAACTGAGATAGTAAATTATTCATAATTTATCCATTTAATTGGCCTTAATAATTAATGACTAGTAGCTTTGTATTAGATGCCTGAAGTATAAATATATCAACGGATAATACTTTAAAATATTTCACTTACAATACTGAAAGTGATTTTATGGACTTTGTAATAGATGGTCCACACGTGAACTAATTCACTCTTACCAGTGTTCTTAAATGTGCTTTCATATTTTTACACCATAGGTGGTTTTTATTTTATGAATGTAGTGATCAAATAACTTATCCAAACTGGGACATTTAAAAGAGCAAGAGAGGTATTATGAATAATTACACAAAGACAACAGACATAAACATGTACTATCCTGGGTAAACCAAATCTATGATTCTTGTTCACAGTGTATATCACATTTTAAAGTATGCTTAAATGATTACAATTATATAAAATTTAGGATAGTGTTTTGGAATGGAACAAACTTTTTCAATTGCATGTTTTAATCTTTTCGTATTCCAAAGTTTGTGAACTATTCCATTTTGTCTTCCAAGTTAAACCTTTACATTTTTATTTGTCAGCATGCTGAATAAACCACAGAGAGAAAAAGAGAAAAAAAATGAACATGATAAATCTCTAATTCGTGGCACTCACCAGCTGTTAAATACACACATAGCTTTTTAAAGCAGAATTCTTCTTCAAAATGTAGGAGAAGATACTTCATTTAATTTTTCTCCGCTTTTGAAACATAGATTGGGATCTAGTCCAACAAAAACTTTTAGGGCCAATGAAAAAATGAAGTATTATTAAAGTAAAAAAAAGAGAGAGAGAGAGAAGAAATTGAAAGATTTACTGTGGAGGAGAACTGCCAGATTGTAGCATTTCAATGGTCCCTGAACAATGCCACAACACTCAGTTATTATTCACGCAGGTGGCACATTATTATTACAGTTAGACACCTTTGCTTATTATGCCCTTGACTTCACACAAAACATAGTAATTTGAATCTAATATTGTCTGTTAAAACTTCCATTAATAAAATAAAGTGTTATTAAAACAAAAAAAATCTGTGGCCTATTGTAATTGATTTTTTTTTTCTGTAATTGATGGACTGAGTTAGACTGTGCTCAGGTACACCAGGACAGCTGAATTCGATAATAAAGGAAAATAATTGATGTTTGGTTTCACATGTGACAGTTTGGAAACAGTGCTTTGTCAAATTTCTTAATTCCCATAGAAAGCAGCACCACAAGATTTAGGTAGATCCACAATAGAAAATCAGTATATATTGTGTAGTTTTATATACTCTCATAATAATTAACATAAAATAGTCAATGTAAGAAGGTGAATCTCATGCATGGCCATTTAATACAACTGGTTAAAGTAGTGTTTTTTGTTGAATAACTCCCAAACCCTTAATAAGTGAAATCCCAGGAAACTGTAGTCATCCTTCAGGCTGTCTCCGTGGTCTGACTCTATACCTCATTTCTCTGTTAACTGCTTGTAGCCTGTGCATTGTCTCCAAGCTTTTACTTCTGTGCCTCTTTATGTTCAAACATTATTTCCCACTTTTATTCATTGGCCATACTCTTTCAATCCAGCAACATTTAACTTGGGGTGATCTCCAGAAAATCTTCCCTGAGTTTCCAGATTAATTTAAATGTCCCTATTCTGTGTGCCGTTACCACTTTTTACATGTCTTCCTCTTAGCATTTGATGTATTTTATCTAACTTATTTGATTATATGACTGTTTCCCTTTCTAGACTATAAGTTTTTTCAAGGACAAGGATCGCTGAATAAACACAGGTTCTGTGCTAAGGACGTATCTATTAATTGTTAAACTAGACAACCATTTCTAAGTATCTGCATATTTGTGAAGTGAAAAGAGCATGGCTTTAGTGTATATAAAACTAAATTTGAATCTCAACTCTGCCCCTTATTAGTAATGTAACTCTAAGGTAATCAATTACCTTATCCGAACTTTAGTTTCCCCATTTTGTGCAAATGAGAGTATTACTAAAGTTGTGGCAACAATTCAATGAAAAATGCACATAAAGCAGCTTAAACAATGTTCATTCTCAGTAAGCTTCCTTACCTTACTTCCTTTTCCTTTAGTATGTTTACATGTTTCAAAAGGTAAGAAAAATACCGTTGGGATGCATTCCTAGAGGTTTTTTTGCATGCTTAAATATGAGAAAGTTATGTACTATATACAAAACTTACGCTGAATCTTTGCTTTTGCCTTTTCTTGTACTTACAATGCCCTTTTCCCAGTCCTCATCTCTGCCTGGAAAATTCCTGTTCTTCCTTCACTGCTTAGATTAAATCTCACCATCTCAATGAAGTCCATTGAAATTAATTAGAAGAATATCTGCATTTTTATAGTATCTAATGATTTTATTAAAATATAGATATACTATTAAACCAAAAGTGAAATGCCAAATAGATTAACTTAGCTTCGAAATTATTTCAGGTCTAAGATCATCTTTCAATATAAAGAAAATAATGAGATGTATATTGAAAGCATCTTTGGATAGGCAAGACCTTTTACTTTTATGTTGGAAAAATCAGTATTAAAAATACATTAAAATAAAATAAAGTAATAAAAATGAAAACAAAGTTAAAATAACATATAAATCAAGCACATTTTAGATGTCTTAATTGGTCATGTTTCTGTGGTAAAATGCTAATTCCTTTTAGTAGAAAAATAATGTTAGAGGATATAATGAATTGTGTAGAATTGTATACACTTGACCAAGGCATTTGTTACATATAAGAATATTTACTATTTTATCCCATAGTGCTATAAAAAGTAATTTTAGAGAAAAGCAATGCCATGTATTAAAAGTGGACTTCACTTGTTTTTTTTTAATAAAAAATTGACTGCTGTCCACATTAATTTTAATTTTATAACATAAAACTGCCTACAGTAGCGTCTACAGATTTATCCGATTAGCAGTTCATAAACACAAGGAAATAAGATATTAGCTTAATTTACCTTAATAACCAAATCAAATTTCTGGTGAAAGTCTCTGTTTACTGGCTCCAGGAGACTAAGTTCTGCTGTCCTAGGATGCATATGGAAAAATCGTGGGTAATCCTCAGGAGTCCCTGTAAGACATTGACATTTCAGTACATAATTGAGAACAATAAGTAATATGTGTATCTGCTTTATCTATTTCCCTTCATTAACTGAGGAACAAAGTTACAATTTCATTAGTAAATTAAGTTTCAAAATTATGCAGTTCAGGGAAAGCAGACAGAAACGTGGCATATAGTTATTAATAATTAGCATATCAGTAAGAAAATGGAAAATGTTTGGATGATTTTTGAAATATTTTTTATTAGGAGAGCTCTAATTAATTTGAAACTTCATCACATGAAAATAGATATTAAGTGGAGGGAGAATAAATTTTTTATTATAAAATTTTATTTTAATGGTGCATAAATCTTAATTATAACTGGTCTTTCAACATATATTGTAATAAATGATTAGTAATTTGTACCAAATAGTGAGATGCTTGGAAATTAATATGAACATATTTTGTTCCATATATCATTTCTTAAGATTAATACAAGCTAATTATGTTAACCATAGTAAATTAAATATAGGTTCTGATGGTACTCTTAATGTCTAGACAGGGTATTTATTTAATTATTTATTTATGAGATGGAGCCTTGCTTTGTCACCCAGGCTGGAGTGCAGTGGCTTGATCTCGGCTGACTGAAACCTCTGCCTTCCCGGTTCAAGTGGTTCCCCTGCCTTAGCCCTCAAATAGCTGGGATTATAGGCATGCCCCACCATCCCTGGCTATTTTTTGTATTTTTAGTAGAGACAGGGATTTGCCATGTTGGCCAGACTGGTCTTGAACTCCTGACATCCGGTGATACACCCGCCTTAGCTTCCCAAAGTGCTAGAATTACAAGTGTGAGCCACCACGCCTAGCCAAGATGGTATTTCTTAATGTATTTTAACAATAAAAATACATTTCTTCATGAAAAAATTTCTTCTAATTGTATAATCTTCCTTTGTGTACTGCAACATTCTTTTCCCAAAGTGAACAAGTCAAATCATAAAATTGTATAGTATATACATTTGTAAAATTAATAACCATAAGAGAAAAATAATATAGCTTCCAATTACGGAAATCTACTCTAAATGCTAAATGCTTTATATAACTAATCATCAATAACTCTGTAAATCATTTTCATTTTACAGATGATGACTTGGGAGACTAGGGAGATTAAATGACTTATTTAAGTTAAAGGGACAATCTGAAACAGAGCTTTTATTAAAAATCCAGGCTGCCAGATGTTAAAACACATCGAAAAATGGGCTTATTGTTACTACTTATTTTCCTCAACTCTGAGACAAGAAGGGAAATTCTACTGGGCAGTAAATGAGGGGGAAAAAAAAAAACAGAAACATATTTTATACCATTAAAACCGACCGTAAAATCTACAAATAGTCAAAATTATAGATGAAAGGTAATATATGATAAAGGAGTTATCCCTCCTAATAGGAGAGTCATACAGAAAATCATAGAGTTTCATACACTCTTCATGGAATATACATGAGTAAACCCCAAATGAAGAAGATATTCATAATAAATAACTGAAAAAATGAGCATGAGTCATAGATGAAAATGTGGATAAATTTTACTCTAATGTGAGAGTGGGCAAACCTTTCCTAACTATGGCTCAAAGTCAAGAAGTCATGAAGAAAAAGAGGGGTAAGTTTAACTACATTGCAAAATTGCATGATGAGACACAATAAACAAAGTAAAACCACAAGTGACAAACTGAGAAAATACTTGAAATTTATGTCGAGACGACCAGGCGCGGTGGCTCACGCCTGTAATTCCAGCACTTTGGGAGGCGGAGGTGGACGGATCATGAGATCAGGAGATTGATACCGTCTTGGCTAACACAGTGAAACCGTCTCTACTAAAAAAAAAAATACAAAAAATTAGCCCGGCATGGTGGCGGGCGACTGTAGTCCCAGCTACTCGGGAGGCTAAGGCAGGAGAATGGCGTGAACTCGGGAGGCGGAGCTTGCAGTGAGCCGAGATCGCGCCACTGCACTACAGCCTGGGCTACAGAGCGAGACTCCATCTCAAACAAAAAAAGAAAAAAGAAATTTATGTCAAGACAAAATGTTCATATCCCTAATATATGGATAGGTTTATAAATTAGCTAAAAATAGGGCCAGTGAGAGATTTATAAAGTGTGGGGCTGGCCGGGTGCGGTGGCTCACGTCTGTAATCCTAGCACTTTGGGAGGCTAAGGTGGGTGGATCATTTGAGGTTAGGAGTTCGAGACCAGCCTTTCCAACATGGTGAAAACCTGTCTCTACTACAAATATAAAAATTAGCTGGGCTTGATAGTGCGCGCCTGTAATCCCAGCTACTTGGAAGGCTGAGATAGGAGGGGGCTGAGACAGGAGAATCATTCGAACCCGGGAGAGGCAGAGGTTACGTGAGCTGAGATTGTGCCACTGCACTCCAGCCTGTGCGACAGACCCAAACTCCGTCACAAAACAAAACAAAACAAAACAAAACAAAACAAAACAGAACAGCTTGGGGCTAGAGAAAAAACTGTTCACAGAAAGAGAAAGGCAAATGACCCTTGATCATAAGCAAAGATAAGCAAAGATGCTTATCTCCATACTTAAGAAGAAAACTACAAATTAATCCTACATTAAGATTTCATTAGTCACTTAGATTAGCAATTGTCCCAGTTGGAGACTGTACTCTGTTGGCGAGCCTGCAGGAAAACAGACACTTTGGACATGGGTGGTGTTAATACAAGTGTTGTAAAATTTATGAAGGAGAGTATGGCATACACTATCAAAATAATATTAATGTTTACTTTTTGACCCATAAATCCCACAGCTGGACATTTTCCCATTTATAATAATGGAAGATAAATGACCACCTAAATATACATCAATAGTGGTCTGGGTAAATAAATGGTGATACATCCTAAAGCAGATGATAATTCAAATATAATTATAAATGATAGATATCTTTACCTATTACTATGGAGTTATTTTCAGCTATATTAAGTAAAAAAAGCAATTTGGAAATAAGGGCCGATAATATACTAACCTTTAAGAAGAACACACATGCATATTTACAAAGGAATACATACACACAATAAAAAATCAAAGACAGACTGTAACATAATAAGTTGTTACTTATGAGAAAGAGAGGGAACACGTGGAGAGGATAGACATTGAAACTAAATTTCATTAACTATATCATGTTTTTTAAATTTTGGAGCTACATATGTTGTATATTATTAATTATAAAACTAATTAAATTCAAGGACTTCTCTAAAAATAAAATAAAATAAATCAATCTAAATGTATATTTAGTTGTTGGCACAAGCACAAACAAAAAGAACTACCCCAGGTGAATTTTAAAAGTAGTATTGACATCACACCCACAGTGTAATATAGGTGAAGTACCAAAGAAATTATAAAACACAAAAAGTTAAGCTATCTACAGTCATCATATTGGTGGTATGTTGTGATTCTAAGATAGTTATAGGACTATTTTACAATAAATAAGTACATTATTATGTGTCATTCTGATTCTATTCTTTTCAGTATTGAAAGCTGGATTCTTGGCAGGGGATGATAAAGAGATAGAAATTAAAAATTAAAGAGGTAAAATAGAACACCTATGGTTTTGATTTTGAATTGGCAGTGGAAGTTTAAACTCAGGTTGTAGTTTATCTTAAGAAACAAAATGCATACAACATAGCTCTGAATGCTGAAACACAGAACTATATATAATGGCCAATATAGAAGCAATTAATATTTCTAATGTTCAGACTATGGTTTTGAAATACTATTTACCAATAAAAGCAGTTAAGATTTCTGAGAGAGAGAGCTGATTTCAGGTCCAGTGCAGAAAATCAACAAATAGCTGTGAAACATCTGCTCACACCAAGTAGCAAGAAAGAATTCCAAGACTACTAAACTGATGTGAAAAGTTTTCAAGAGCCAAAAGGTTTTTTTTTCTAAGCTAAAGATAAGGCAATTTGAGCATCAATAAGGATCATATCAATAATGATTTGAAACAGATCAAATATGCTTAAATTCATAAGTTTATGACAGTGTTGCAAAATAATGTATTGACCACTTTTGGAGCCTGCTAGAGAAATATTTTGTAAATTGGAAAATAAGAAAACAGAGCATGCTTTTTCCATATGATCTTAACATGGGGTAAACAAATAATTGATTAAAAAGTGTCTCATTAAGAAATTATTTCAGCTAATAATTTAAGAAGAGTAATAATATCAGAGTGCCATCATTTTACAACCCGTCATAAATGAATGGATCATGGCATTGAGCACTAAATGCTGCTAATACCACAAAAAAAAGAGATAAACCCACATATATACCTCTCAATAGAAGAATTAATTCAACATCATCTGCTATGGCCTGAGTTGTCCCCCTCATCATTAACAATTTTATGTTGAAGCCCTTACTCCCAATGTGACCATTACAGAGAGATAGACCCTTTTAAGAAGGTAATCAGACTAAATGAGTTTATATGGGTGGGCTCTTAAATCTGATGGGACTGGTGTTCTCTTTGTCTCTCTTTCTATCTCTTCCCTCTCTCTCTGTCCAAGGGCACACGGTGGAAAGGCCATGTGAAGACACAAGAAAGCAGCTGGAGAAGCTTCATCAAATACCAACCACGAAAGCACCTTGATCTCAGGCTTCCAGCCTCCAGAACTGTGAGAAAACACCTTTCTGTTGCTTAAGCTACTCAGTCTAGGGTGTTTTTTAATGGCAGCCCAAGCAGACTATTATACCATCTATGAAACAGTTTTGAGAAAACCCAACAAAGAAACAAACAAAAAATGTTATTTGATTAAGTGTCAAAATGTATAGGAAACATATGGGACAGAGTAACATGTAAAATTAAACCAAGGAAAGTACAATCAAGATGACGAGAAACTCCATAATATAAACAACTTGACTTCTCAATAAATGAATCACAAGAAAACAATTTAAAAATAAATGGAAAGAGAACCACTGTAGATTAAAAGAGACTTAGGGCCGGGCAGGTGGCTCACACCTGTAATCCCAACGCTTTGGGAGGCTGAGGCGGGCAGATCACGAGGTCAGGAGATCGAGACCATCCTGGCCAACACAGTGAAAACCCATCTCTACTAAAAAGAAAACATACAAAAAATTAGATGGGCGTGGTGGCAGGCACCTGTAGTCCCAGCTACTCGGGAGGCTGAGGCAGGAGAATGGCATGAACCCAGGAGGCTGAGCTTGCAGTGAGCTGAGATAGTGCCACTGCACTCCAGCCTGGGTGACAGAGCGAGACTCTGTCTCAAAAAAAAAAAAAAAAAAAAAAAAAAAGGAGACTTAAGAAAGGCTGGGCTTGGTGGTTCACGCCTGTAAGCCCAGCACTCTGGGAGGCCGAGACCGGTGGCTCACAAGGTCAGGAGATCAAGACCAGCCTGGCTAACACAGTGAAACCCTGTCTCTACTGAAAATACAAAAAAAATTAGCCAGGCGTGGTGGCTGGTACCTGTAGTCCCAGCTACTCAGGAGGCTGAGGCAGGAGAATGGTGTGAACCCAGGAGGTGGAGCTTGCAGTGAGCCAAGATCCTGCCACTGCACTCCAGCCTGGGTAACAGAACAAGACTCCGTCTCAAAAAAAAGAGAGAGAGACTTAGGAGAAGTGTCAATACCAATGTGTGAACTTACATGAATTCTGGTCCCCTTGCATCTCTCCCTTTCCAAGAAAAACAAAAACAAAAAGGAAACTCTAAAAAACAAAAATAATATTTGTGAGAAAGTGAAAATAAACACTGACTGATATTTAATATTAAATAAGGATTGTTATATATTTTATTTGTGCTATGATATTGTAGGAATGTTCTAAAAATAGTTATTTTAGAAGCATAAATTCAAATATTTGTGGATTAAAATTATATATTTTTTTCAAAATAATGAGGAAAAAAATTGATAGACATATACATTTTAATAAGTTTGGCCAAGTCTTCATAATTCTTGAAACTAAGTGATACCAAATGGTGATTTTATTTACTATCTCTTATTTTATATATTTTTCAGTAAGAGTTTTCAAAAATGCAATATAATTTATCATTTGCTTTGGGTTGCTTTTACCCTAGCTTTCATCAGCATAGGATGGAGCAGGGATCCTGGAAGAATGAACCCAAAATGCTGAAGATAATTGAATAATAGCCGCTGAGCTAGGAAAGATTTTCATTTCCCAGAGAGTAATACTTATTAGCTGTTAACTAGTTACGATGGTGAAAATGTTATAATCTCTTTATTTGAAAATGATCTAGCTCATCTAAGTTTCAAAACAATCTTATGGGAAAGATATTTATTACTCGATCTATGAAGAGACCAACACTCACAGAAGTTAAGTAAAATATTCTGAACTTTCACGGTTAGTAAATGACTGGGTCAGAAGTCAAGGTATCTAAATCCAGAGTGTAAACTCTTTCCTGTTATGCTGTGTAGCCTGAGTTCAGTGAATTAGACACTTTGGCTTCATCGGCCATCTCCTTCTGGAAGGTTGGTTTTTAGACATCCTTACAGAATATTAACTCAACAAGAGTATAACTAGCAATTTAAAAATACATCTCCTTGGACAAAAAGAAAAGCCAAGTGAAATATATTTCCCTGCATTTCTTAAAAGTGTGATGCTTTTCTAGTGAGAACTAAGAACACTTAATGTTTGTGCTTTCAATATACACAATGTTTACAGTCAACCTAAAGCTGTTCTTTAGAAACAGCTTTGATCGCCTAAATTTAGATGTAAAATTTATAACTATGTTTATTATCACAATTATAAATAATATAGTGAATTTCAGCATTATAATTATTAGAGCCAACATAATTAGTGGTTGCCAAAACATTTATTTTTATTTTTATATATGCTAAGAAAATTCTACATTTTTCACTTTTTCAGTATTATAGAGGAAATGGCAACCTAAATTAATCCCTTGGTGAAAAGCTTACAATTTTGAAGATTACGGGTTTTCTGTAGGATAAAGAAAAAAATGCTACACAATTATCTTTATATATTTAAAATGTAGAATTTTAATTACACGTGTTGATCAAGATAGTATCACCATGATTAATATATATAATATATATAACTGAGTATATATTATATATATAACTGAATATATATTATATATAACTGAATATATATTTTATATATATAACTGAATATATATTATATATAACTGAATATATATTATTCAGAGTTCTTCAGAGAAACAAAACGAATAGCCTATAAGGACATATTAGCACTGACAGTGAGAAAGAAAGAGAGAGAGAGAGGGATTGATTCTCTCAATCAATTGGCTGGTTGATTATGGGAATTTGTTGTTCTAGTCCATTTTCACACTGCTGAAAAGACATACCCAAGACTGGGCAATTTACAAAAGAAAAAGGTTTAATTGGACTTACAGTTCCACGTGGCTTGGGAAGCCTCACAATCATGGTGGAAGGCAAGGAGAGGCAAGTCACTTCTTACATGGATGGCAGCAGGCAAAGGGAGAGAGAGAGCTTCTGCAGGGGAACTCCTTTTTTTAAAACCATCAGATCTCATGAGATTATTCACTATCATGAAAACAGCAGGGGAAAGACTTGCCACCATTATTCAGTTATCTCCCACATGGTCCCTCCCACAACATGTGGGAATTCAAGATGAGATCTATGGCCAGAAACGGTGGCTCATGCCTATAATCCCAGCACTTTGGGAGGCTGAGGCAGGCAGATCACCTGCGTCAGGAGTTCAAGACCAGCCTTCATAGCACAGTGAGATCCCATCTCTAGGTGAGATTTGGGTGAGACACAGCCAAATCATGTCATTCTGCACCTGGCCTCTCTCAAATCTCACATCCTCACATTTCAAAATAAATCATGCCTTCTCAATAGTCCTCCAAAGTGTTAACCCATTTCAGCATTAACTCAAAAGTCCACAGTCCAAAGTCTCACTGGAGACAAGGCAAGTTCCTTCCACCTATGCATCTGTAAAATCAAAAGCAGGCTAGTTACTTTCTAGATAGAGTGGGGATACAGGCATTGGGTAAATACAGCCATTCCAAATGGGAGAAATTGGCCACAACAAAGGGTCTACAGGCCCCCAAGTCCAAAATCCAGCAGGGAAGTCAAATCTTAAAGCTATGAAATGATCTCCTTTGACTCCATGTCTCACATCCAGGTCATGCTGATGTAAATGGTGGGCTTCCACAGCCTTGGACAACTCCACCGCTGTTGCTTTGCAGAGTGTAGCCCCCTCCTCGTTGCTTTCATGGGCTGGTGTTGGGTGTCTGTGGTTTTTCCAGATGTACTATGTAAGCTCTCAGTGGATCTACCATTCTGGGGTCTGTAAGATGGTGGCCCTCTTCTCACAGCTCCACTAGGTGGTGACCTAGAAGGGACTCAGTGTGGGTGCTCTGGCGCCAAATTTCCCTCCTGCACTGCACTAGCAGAGATTCTTCATGAGATCCCTGCCCCTAAGCAAACTTCTGCCTTGACATACAAGGCATTTCCACACATCTTCTGAAATCTAGGTGGAGCTTCCCAAACCTCAATTCTTGACTTCTGTGCACTCACAGGTTCAATACTATGTGGAAGCTGCTGAAGTTTGGGGCTTGCACCCTCTGAAGCCAGGACCTGAGCTCTATGTTGGCCCCTTTCAGCCACAGCTGGAGCAGCTGGGACACAGGGCAATAAGTCCCAAGGCTGCACACAGCATGCGGATCCTGGGCCCAGCCCACAAAAACATCTTTTCTCCCCAGGCCGCCAGGCTGGGGATGGGAGGGGCTGTCATGAAGACCTCTTACATGTCCTGGAGACATTTTTCCCATTATCTTCAGGATTAACATACAGCTCCTCGTTACTTATGCAAATTTCTGCAGCCAGCTTGAATTTCTCCTCAAAAAATGGGATTTTCTTTTCTATCAAATTATCAAGCTGTAAATATTCTGAACTTTTATGCTCTGTTTCCCTAATAAAACTGAATGCCTTTAACAGCACCCAAGTTACCTCTTGAATGCTTTGCTACTTAGAAATTTCTTCCACCAGATACCCTCAATCATCTGTCTCAAGTTCAAAGTTCCACAAATCTCTAAGGCAGGGGCAAAATGCTGCCAGTCTCTTTGCTAAAACATAACAAGAGTCACCTTTGCTCCAGTTACCAACAAGTTCCTCATCTCCATCTGAGACCACCTCAGCCTGGTTTTCATCATTAATATCATTATCATCATTTTGGTCAAAGTCATTCGGTAAGTCTCTAGAGAGTTCCAAACTTTCTCACATCTTCCTGTCTTCTACTGAGCCCTGCAAACTATTCCAATCTCTACCTGTTACCCAGTTCCAAAGTCGTTTCCACATTTTTGGGTCTCTTTTCAGCAACACCCCACTCCTGTTACCAATTTACTGTATTAGTTCATTTTCACACGGCTGATAAAGACATACCAGAGACTGGGCAATTTACAAAAGAAAAGGGTTTAATTGGACTTACAGTTCCACATGGCTGAGGAAGCCTTACAATCATGGTGGAAGGCAAGGAGGAGCAAGTCTCATCTTACACGGATGGCAGTAGGCAAAGAGAGAGCACTTGTGCAGGGGAACTCCTCTTTTTAAAAAAAATCATCAGATCTTGTGAGATTTATTCACTATCACAATAACAGCACAGGAAAGACTTGCCTCCATTATTCAATTACCTCCCACCTTGTCCCTTCCACAACATGCAGGAATTCAAAATGAGATTTGGGTGGTGACACAGCCAAGCAATATCATTTGTTATAAGTGCTAAGAGCATCTACTATCTGCAAATTAGAGAACCAGAAAAACTGGTGGTGCATTTTTTGCCAGGTCCAGAGGCCTAAGAACCAGGGGAGTCATTGGTATAAGTCTCAGAATCTGAAAGCCTCAGAACTAAGCACTCTAATGTTTGATGGCAGGAGAAGATGGATGTTCCAGTTCGAGAAGAGAGAACACATCCTTCCTCTGCCTTTTTGTTCTATTCAGGCCCTCAGTGGACTGGATGATGCCTGCCCATATTGGTGACAGCAGATCTTCTTCACTCAGTCTTCTGATTCAAATATTAGTCTCTTTTTGAAACAATCTCTTAGACAGACCCAGAAATAATGTTTTACCAGCTCTTTCTACATGCCTTAAACCAGTCAAGCTGTGAAATAAAATTAAGCAACACAAGTAGCCTTCTCTCTTGTCTGTTTGCTTTCAACACATCGCAGTGACTTTTGGTTTACATTTGGCCAGTTAAAGGAATCTGTATTTTATAATACTAATTTTACACCAAACTAATGCTCAAAAAATGAATAAATAGCTGAGAAATATCTCTGCAAATAAACCTGAGATTAAAGGTAACACTAATGATGTGTGTAGAAGTGAACACCAACAGAGATGGAAAAATCACTTCCCATTCCTCTGCTAAAACAGCTTAATCAGTCATGTTATTAGGTCAAAACTGTGGAGATCCAGGCAGACCAGAAATAAAGTCAGACTGACAATTTTCATGTAATTAATACAATTATTTATAATGTTGACTTATATCTAATACAATTAATCATTTTCTATGTGATATCTGAACACTGAAAATTTAATGACTGATACAATACATGTATAATTCTTAAATATTAGAGTGTGTACTCAAAAATATTTTTTAATTCATGGGATGAATGATCAGAAAACTTATGTATTCATTATAAAATGTAGCTATCATTAACTAAATATGGTTTTGGCTGTGTCCCCACCCAAATCTCATCTTGAATTGTAACTCCCACAGTTCCCACATCTCATGGGAGGAAACTTGTGGGAGGTAATTGAATCATGAAGGTGGGTCTTTCCTGTACTCTTCTCATGAAAGTGAATAAGTCTCACAAGATCTGATGGTATTAAAAGTGGGAGTTTCCTTCACAAGCTCTCTTTTCTTATATGTTGCCATGTGAGACATGCCATTCACCTTCCACCATGATTGTGAGGCCTTCTCAACCATGTGGAACTGTAAGTCCGTTAAATCTCTTCCTTTTGTAAATTATGTAGTCTCAGGTATGTCTTTATCAGCAGCATGAAAACGGAATAATACACTAACATACACACACAATCTTGCCTAAACTTATTTATGTCTTAAAGTTCAGAGCTCCATTTTATGAACCTTCTCATCTCCTTGAATTACTTGAATTAGATCAAAGATGGAAAACATTTTTTGTGTCCTAACAAGTAAAATACTCTTTTTTTCCCCTCAGCTTAAATCTGGGCAGGAATTGTTCTTGCTTTGACCAGTATATGATAGTAGATTATTTCTACTGATTCAGTTCTGGGATCAGTCCTTCAGAAGTTTGATAGCTTTCACTTTTACCTTCTTAAAAGGCAGGCACACATGCAATTAAACGGACTATTTTAAATAAATTCTATAAAGAATATTTTCTTTAAAAAATAATTTCCAGAATGTAGAAGTACATTAAAATTAGAAGAAGCATTCTAGAGGATAGTAAGGCATGAGGAAAAATACACCTCAGGGGGTATATTTAAGGTTATATAATGTTTGAAAAAAACACATGTGCTCAGTTGTAAGTGTTCAGTTATAAAAACTCAGTTGTGTAGCACAAGGATCATGAAACAAAAGAAAATATAAACAAAAAATAAGAAAACAAAAAAGGAAACAAAGAGAAAATATGGACTCTGATAACTGTGAAATATGAAATACACAATGAAATATGATAACTGTGAAATATGAAATACACAATAGAAGAAATGTAGGGCCCATGAACATTTTCATGCCTTCTCAATGTGATATATGCATTGAGGAAGGGATAAAAAATGTGTTTTTCTCTTCACATTTCCAGTATGAGTATACTGTATACCTGGCCATGAAAGTGCTATACTTGATAATACCTACCAGAGTTAATGAAGGTTTATAAAAAAATTAAACCAAGTTTTCTGGCTCTAGTATCTCTATTCTTAATCAATGGGTGACACCAACATTTTAGTTGCCAGAATATTCATATTATTAGAATCATACTTTGAAAAATAAGAAAAAATACTGTCAACAATATAATATTTATGTTTTAGTATGTAACATATATCTCATCTATATGATATTTAATACATATTACTTTTCACACATTAGCTGCTCATATAAGAGTACTTAATACTATAAGCTACTGTTACAAGCTAAAGTCAGCAGACTTGCTTATATTATTAGAAATAAATACACATTGTATGATATCATTATTAATGACTGCTGCAACAGAGCTTGATAGCTGTTAACATTTACATTAAAAATGGTCAGACTTGATAACACAACTAAAGGCAGAAATTTCATCTACATATATGATTAAGGGGTCTACAGACTATGCTTTTCTTTCAGAGAGCTTCATGTCAGCCTTTTCCACCATAGGCCTTGAGGCTTAGGAGGAAAGAATGGTTTTGTGGGCCAGGCCCATGGCTCCACTGCCCTGTGCAACCTGAGGACACTGCTCCCTGCATCCAGCCATTCCAGCTCTAGCCATGCCTACATGGTTCCCAGATATGTCTCAGGCCTCTGCTTCAGAGCATGCAAGCCATAAGCCTTGGCAGCTTCCATGTGATGTTAAACCTGTGGATACACAGAGGGCAAGGGTTGAGACTTGGAAGCCTCCACTTACATTTCAAAGGATGTATGGAAATGTCTGGATGTCCAGGCAAAAATCTGCTGCAGGGGTGGATCCCTCATGGAAGACCTCTACCAGGGCAGTGTGGAAGGGAAATGTGAGGTGGGAGCCACCACACAGAGTTCCCACTGGGGCACTGCCTATTGGAGCTGTGAGAAGAAGGCAACTATTCTCCAGACCCCAGAATGGTAGATCCACTGGCAGCTTGCAATGTGCACCTGGAAGAGGCACAAGCACCAAACACCAGCCCATGAAATCATCCATTGGGGCTGTACTGTGTAAAGTCACAGAGGCAGAAATACCCAAGGCCTTGGAAGCCCACCCCCTGCATCAGTGTGGCCTGGATATGATACATGAAGTCAAAGGAGATTATTTTGGAGATTTAAGATTTAATGACTGCCCTCCTGGGTTTTAGACTTCCATGGGGACTGTAGACCCTTTGCTTTGACTGATTTATCCTTTTTTGGAATGGGTGTATTCACCCAAAGCCTGTAACTCCATTGTATCTTGTAAGTATTTTCAGGCTCATAGGCAGAAGGGACTTGCCTTGTCTCGGATAAGACTTTTGACTGTGGACTTCTCAGTTAATTCTGAAATCAGTTAAGACTTGGGGAACTGTTGAGAAAGGATGATTGTATTTTGCAGTGTGAGAAGGACATGAGATTTCAGAGGAACCAGGGGTTGGTTCATGATATGGTTTGGATTTGTTTCCCTGCCCAAATCTCATGTTAAATTGTAATCTCCAATGTAGCAGGAGGGACCTGGTAGGAGGTCATTGAATCATGGGGGAAAATTTCCCCCTTGCTATTCTGGTGACAGTGGTGACAGTGAGTCAGTTCTCATGAGATCTGGTTGTTTAAAAGTGTGTAGTACCACCCCTTCTCTCTCCTGCTCTGGCCATGTAAGATGCGCCAACTTCCCCTTCAGCCCTGATTCAAAGTTTCCTGAGGCTTCTCCAGCCATGCTTCTTGTACAGCCTGTAGAACTGTGAGCCACTTAAACCCATTTTTATTTATAAATTACCCAGTAACAGGTAGTTATTTATAGCAGTGCAAGAATGGGCTAACACAGAAGGGGTATTAAATATTCTCTAATGGTAGAATTTACCAGTAAAGCATCTGATCCAGAATTATTCTTTGTGGGAAGATCTTTTTGATTACTAAGTCAGTCTATTTACTTGTTGAAAGTCTGCCCCAATTTTTTATTTTTTCTGAAGTCAATTTGAATAGTTTGATTCCAAGAATTTGTCCATTGCATCCATTTGTCTGGTTGGCATAAATTGTATATAATATTCCTCCCTTATAACTTTTTTTTATTTCTGTAAGCGAAATAGAAGGTCCTCTCTTTCATTCCAAGTTAGTGAATTGCATCTTATCTCTTTTATTCCTGGTCAGTCTAGCTAGAGGTTTGTTAATTTCGTTGATGATTTCAAAGAATTGATTTTGGCTTCATTTATTATCTCTACTCTTTTCCTAATCCCTCTTTTATTATTTTCCACTGTAGTCTCTATTATTTCTATTGTGTTGTTTAGCTTTCTTTTTTTTTTTTTTTTTTTTCAAAGAGAGTCACCTCCAATCTCCTCCATCACTCAGGCTGGAGTAAAATGATGTGATCGTGGCTCACTGCAGCCCTGCAGCCTTGACTTCCCGGACCCAGGTGATTCTCCCACCTTAGCCTCCTGAGTAGTTGAGGCCACAGGTGCACACCACTATGCCCAGCTTATTCTTGTATTTTTTGTAGAGATGGGGTTTCGCCATATTGCCCAGGCTGGTCTCAAACTCTGGGTCTCAAGCAATCCACCCGCCTCGGCCTCCCAAAATGTTGGAATTACAGGTGTGAGTCACCACAGCTGGCCTCCCTTCTGCTCTTTTTCTTCAGTTTGCTTAACATTTCCACTGTCTTTGTGACACAGATTACATTGTTAATTAGAGATTAAAATACATGTTACAATGTATTGTTATTTTTATTTGTCTCAAAGTATTTTTCTGATTTTATTTCTTTCTTGAGTCATTGATTAAAGAATATTGTTTAATTTCCACACACTTGTGAATTTCCAAAATTTCCTTCACTATTAATTTCTAATTGCATTCCATTTTTGTCAGAGAATAGAATTTGTATTACTTCAATCATCTTCAATTTAACGATATTGGTTTTATGGCCTAACATGATCTATACTGAAAAACATTCTAGGTGCACTTGAGAAGAATGTGTATTCTGCTGTTAGGGGGTGGAGTGTTTTGTAGATATCTTTTAGGTCTAGCTGCTTTATGGAGTTGTTCCATCTTGACCTTAAGTTACTGCATTGGCAGAGTTTCAAGGTTAGTCAGAGATGAGAGCTTAGGGCCTTCCCAAGTGTTTCCTGAGTATATATACAGCTTGCTTTTACCTTTTTAGAATCCCAGAAATATGTTAAACCTTTTAAAACTTGCTATGAACACCATTCTCTAGCTTTTCCTTTAAAGACTTTTGGGTAGTCAATAATTCTGCCATTGATGTTCACGACAGTAGGACCATTGAAGAGGCTGACAACAGCCCTTGGATGACCTTGTCATAGACATCAGCATCCGTATCCTCACATATAGTAAACAGAGACTGTCTATAACAAATGGAAGCAGGAGAGGAGTCCTCCATGTGGTAACTTAACGTTAGCTTGGATAAACACATATATTCAGAAGTACTTGGATGGATTTAAAGAAAATTAAGAGTTTTGACAAAGTACGTGAAGTCAGAGTCATGGATATCCCCTTCTGTGTGTGTGTGTGTGCTGTGTCTGGTTTTTGTTTTTGTGTTTCCATTTGTACCAGACTGATGTGACTTAGGTAACATGCCTTATTTTCCTCCCTAATGCTAATAACAATGTCAACTAAAATGTACTGAGCATTAACTTTTTTTCCAGGCAGTATTATGTACATTTACAATGTATTGGATCAAATTCTCACAATCCTTTTGTACAAAGATCTATTTTTCTTAATCCTATATTAAAGAAGAATAATCTGGTCAGTTAGTGGCTCACACCTGTAATCCCAGAACTTTGGGAGGCTAAGGTGGGAGGATCGCTTGAACCCAGGAGGTCAAAGCTTCAGTGAGCTATGATTGTGCCGCTGCACTCCAGTGTGGGTGACAGAGCAAGACACTGTCTCAAAAGAAGAAAAAAGAAAGACTAATTTCAGGTAAAGAGGGGCTAAATAACTTAACTAAAATTATGTCCAGTGTGAGTTAAAGTCAGGATTTTTAACATGGACAGTACAATTTCCAGAGGATACACTCTCAGCCCCTACAATTCTCTTCCTTCTAAAAATGTAAATAGTGTAAAAGGATATTATTCATTTACCTTAGCTGTGACAGCAAATAATTGTATAAGTTTATATCCACTGTTTGGGACAATCCATTATCCTACAGTTGTAGGCTGATGAAACTTTCCATCACTGTGTCACTTTTCTGTTAAAATTTTTTAATTGGCTCCTCATTTCACTCAGAGAAAAATACAAAGTAGATAAATAACATACAAGGCTCTCTAGTTTCTGCTCTCTTCTTATCTGTCACCTTTCTACTTTTACGTCACTCACTTCTTTCCAATACTTCTGGCCCCCTTATTGTTTCTGAAAACCACCTGGCAAGCTTCAGTTTTGATCTCTGCCTAGAACTCTTCCCAGAGATATCAACGAGAATAACTTCCTCAGCCTCTGTAAGCCTTTGCTAATAGCTTACCTTTTGATGACGCAAGTGCTGATGATACTACTTAATACTACAACTTCTACTACAGTCCTCCTCTGCTTTTCCAATCTCATTCATATGATCGATTTTTCCCATAGCATTCACAACTTTCTAACTTTGATAATAAACACTTATTTATTATAGTAACTGTTTATTGCCTATCTCTTCTTCCAGAAAACTAGCTCCACGAAGTCAGTGATATGGGTTGCTTCACAGTGTAGGTGGTCATTTGTTAAGAAAAAGAATGCACATAACTTTCTAAAGTAAAACAAACTTGAACACCAATGCATCCAACTGGCTCTGAGTATCATAATTATCCAAGTCTGTTCTTAAATTTCATCCTTTGGCTTTTGCATATGCTGCATTATCTATATAGATAATTGTCTCTCTTTTTCCACCTGGAAACTCCTGTCTTTCTGCTAAAATGACTCTTCCTAAGCAATTCTCATAAAATGCTTAATGCTCTCCTCTCATGAGCCTACGTGTGGTTCAAATTTTAGAGTGCCTTAAATACTGTATTTTAATTTATCTTTTAAATTTTTTAAATCTTTTTTTAGCCACAGACTCCACGACTCCCTAACCTAGAACATTCATCTCTCATATTTGTGTCTTTAGCATCTAATACAGTGATTGACATACAGTCAAGCCTTCAGTTAATGAAATAAATGCTTTATTATCTATACCAAGATCTCTATAGACTTAAAATAGTTTCATGTTTATGAAAGCTTTTTACAAACATAAAAGTCTGAGCTCTGCTTATGATATTTGTGTCTTTATAAAGACCAAAGGCTTGAAAGAGAATTGCTTGAATTTTCTTTACAGACAGCATTTCTAAGAAGGATACAGTATGATATTTGCAAATCGAATATCTCTTAGTTGTTGTGTATGTGTATATGCACATAGGCTTCAAGTAAGAGGACAGAAAGGGGTTGAGGGCTAATGCTGATCTCCATTAAAGTTATTTTTCAAGCACACTTCAAAAGAGGCCCCTTCTTCCTTAAAAGATATATAGCCTGTCTCACAAGCATCTGTCTGTCTAGAGGCTATGCAAATCAGCAACATCCATATTTCAGCAAAAGCAATCTAAGAAAAGCAGCATAATCAATTTCTCATCATTTTTGCTTTTGATCCAACTAGTACTATATGCACAGGGATGGATTAGGATGGTTTCTGTGGAATTTTTCAAGAAAAATATTTGCCAAAGGTTAATGTTTCCTGTTCCCTTGGGCTAATCATGCTCTCTCACCTTTTTTTTTTAAATGGCTCCAAAATAGCTCTTTTTAAATTCAGTCATATATTATCACAATTATGTATAGTAACCAACCAAAGATAAAACACATGTAAAATGTTTTTCATTTTATATTAAAAACTGAAAGTTGGTGCTAGAGGATGCTTTATATGGTAAGTTGATATGTAGAAAAATACTAATATGTAGGTTAATTTCCTAATATTTTGAATTGCTTTGCTTCTTCCGTAAAAGTTATTCATTTATCATTCTACACATTTCAGTCCAACTAATTGAGGCAGCAAATATCTTGAATTATTATTTTAAAATGTGTTTATACACAAAAGTAGCAATCATGTCAAATAATAAACTTTGTTATTTAAAATATTTCCCTGGAATTGAGAGAATTTGTTACTGTAAGATTCTACAATAATTGATAGTGTAAAATGTTATCAGATACAAACCAACAAGGATGGAATAGAGGATTCCTGGCCTATCTGATGGTGGTTGAATATTCCGGTCCTGATCAATGGCTTGGATTGGTGGCGTAACAATAATGGGGTTCAGTTCTTCCTGAAAAAAAATTAGAGAGTTTTATTCAGCTGCATTACTAATACTTCATGAAGGATTGAGACAGACGTTTTAGTTTGGAAATCTATATAACATCTGAGACAGTAAACTCAAGTGTCAACATTTATGATCTAATACCTTTTACTAGTTAATTTCGAACGTTAAGAGGGAGCAAAGTATCCTCAAGGTCAAAATGGTAAGACATAGTAATTATGCACATAGACATTTATATCAGTAACTACTCCTAAAAGGAAAGCAAGGAAGAATGACAATGCATTTTTAATCTTCTCTAGAGGATTTCACAAAAGAAATAGCAGCCTATCAAATAGTTTATGAAGTAATGTTTTCTCTTTGCTTTAGACAAGATTTGTAAGAATACTTGTATTCTTTCCTTGCTAAATCATTTTTTAGTTTCATACACATCAATTACATTAAAATATAAATACTTAAAGTAAATAATTTCATAAAAATAAAAGTAACATTATTGCAAATTTCATATAATTAAAATTGATTTTAAATATTGCAGGTATGTACATGTATTTTACAATGGTCTATAAGAAATAATGTTTAAAATTATAATATACTTCTTTAAATTCAGTGTTTCCCAATTTAATGTCCTATTCTGTTGTGCTATCAGGACTGGCAAACATTTTTCTGTAAAGGACCAGATAATAACTATCTTTAGGTTTTGCCAACAATATGGTCTATGTTGCAGCTACTCTCAACTCTGCCATTACAGCACAAAAGCCCAAGTGGGCATGGCTCTGTTGCAATAAAACATTACAAAAACAGGTGGTAAGTTATATGAGGTTACTGACTACTGTGATCATAATAGATACGCTAAAAATACAACAATAGTATGTTGAAAAATAATAAAAAAGCTTATCTGCACAGATACGCTTGGGAAATATGATATTAAATACAGTTTTGAAAGCCAATTAACTGTACCACAAATCTTTTCAGACTTAATTATGCTAATCTGCATACTGACTTTCTAAGAAAAGGGTACTATTTGCTCACTTTCAAGAAACACCCATTAACCTCTTTTTGAAATAATGCCTTTAGAACACAGTTTGGGAAACACTACTCTAAGTTTTGTAGCCCTCATCCCAAATATGTAACTGGTAATTCTAAATCGAAATACTTCTAAAGGGTAATTCTAAGGGAAATTCCATTACATATTTGGGCTGAGGGCTGTGAAACGTAAACTACTGCTTCCCAAACATTTAGTATGTCTCAATATCTGCAACTTTACATTCTAAAAAATTACTGCAATGTTCTCATATTATTTCTTCCCAAATGACAGAACATTGAAATATGTCATGTACTTTTATACAAAACCAGTAGTGTCAGTTCTCAGCAAAAATGTATAGTGATGGCATGCTGAAAAAAGAGCAATGATATTAAAACATTATTTATAATACTTAATTTTATATTGAAATTATAATAAGGATAATTATTGACCAATAATTTAAACACCATAGACATTGTAGGGGTTTCTCCTGAGTTTATTATCACTAATAGGTCCTAAGTAGTCTAAATGTTGTCAGTATTTTCCTGAAAATAAAGAGTTGTTGGTAGTAGCAACTTACTAATACTCTATTCTCTCCTTTAAATGTGGAATCAGAACCATGAAAATACCAAATAAATATCAAAATTACTCCTTTAAATCCAGAAGATTATTGTTCTTATCACACAACTCTCACTGAACTTTTCCTCCCACACTGCCTTTCTCTCTCTCTCTCTCTCTCTCACACACACACACACACACACACAAACACTTTCCAAATAGTCAATTTGCTTGGTATGCAATACCTGTATTTCTCCCTAAACTGAAAAAAAAAAATCTGAAGTTCTTTGAAATATGTATGTTTGAACACAGGACTTAAGAGTTGACAAGTTCTTTCTAGTCATTTCGCCAAGGAATCTGATTGCATCAGCCAAAGTCAGCTTATAGTTAAGCTGTATCAATCCTGGTTCATATAATTAAATCTGCAGTAATTTTTCCAAAACCAAGGCTCTTTTGGATCCTGTGAAGGCATTTCAAATCTGAGGATTTTCTGCAGTTCCATTCTGCATCTCCTAGTCAGAAAAATATACCAATGTTTCCCAAACAATTTTTGCTATTATAAAATAAGTAATTTCTTATCTAGAAATTAAAATAAAATTGAATCTTAGCTTTTCGTTTGGAATGCAAAATGTAAGCAAATCATAATATTTCAGGATATGTTGGCTGATCACCTTCATCTATTTATTTCTATAGATTTGCTAAGTTACCTACACATAAGCAGTTTTAGCTTTGTTAATTAGTAATGTATAAAATATTCTTTCTATAATATATAGAGTTGTTGAAATGAGCAACATAATTTATTTACATTGAATTGTATAAGCGATGTAAAAACTAAAAATAACATATCAAACCAAGAGGAAGGGAGAAATGAAAATTAAATTCCTCATCTTGCACATTTGCTTGCTAATTAAATATTATATATATATATAGTAAGAACTGAAGAAATAAAAAGAAACAAGTGTAGTATTTAGAATTATATTAATAATCAGAAGATGAAAATCTGTGAGTATCTCAGGATACTGAGCATGGAAGTGAGGGTAGATGGGATAGAAAGTATTTTACATAAAGCCATTTGGTACTGTGTGACTATGTCATTACCATACCCTGTACTATTTGTTTTAACATTATTAATAAATAAATTATAGTATTGAGAATAAAAGAAAATAAACTCTCTTGATAAAGGCTTTCACAAGTTTCTGGAAATTTAAAAGAAATGGTGGGGTTTAAATAACTTTTCAGAATTGACATTTTATCTTGTCCTATAGAGATTAGCAACTTATTTTACAATATTTATTTTTCCTTCTGCTGCCATAAATGAAATTGTCAGATAATCTAGGATTAAAGGTGAAAAGAATGATTTTTTAAATATCATGTCTATGATTACCTCTCAAGTAAATTGTGCTCCATGAAGCTTGAAATTTTTAAATATTATTAATACATGACATTAAAGAATACTAAAAATTATGATTTTTAGGATGATCTTGTTAAATATTTAACATATTTTATAAAGATATGTAGCATTGAAGTCAGAGGCAGATAATTTATACGCATTCATTAAAAGAAACAACATAAATAACATGCATTATGTTTGAACTTCTGTCTGCTACCACAATCTCCACAGTAGATGGAACCAGGCCTGGAAAGGGTATTCACATAAGCAAGAACAACCCATGTTGAAACGGTTCCTTAGAATAAGTGAGAATTTCACAGAGAGAACAGAGGTAAAATAGTAATAATATGTACGTATTCAGTTCAAGTATTTTTTTTTTAACAACAGGGTAAATCCAAAGCAAACTGAGTAAAAATAAAATGAAAAAGGAAAAAAAAAGCAGTATGTAGTAGTAAAGAATCTAATGCTGATGAAAAAAGGAAACAGATAAAGGAAATAGTCTTTGATTACCAAGTGCCAGCATATTACTGTCCTTGAATTTATTGAAAAATAGTATCCTTATAATGAACCTCTTTTTCCCTAAGTTTGTTTTAGGTCAGTTCTCGGACTTTAAACCTAGAGTATCAATTTAATAAAACGCTAAAGAAAAGAGAGTAATAGATGGTGTGTTGGCTCTCTTAGAGACATTTACTTACTTTACCTTCTAAATTCTGTTATTTATTTCCTTTTTTTCTTTTCTTTCTTTTTTTTTTTGAGACAGGGTCTCGCTCTGTTGCCCAGGCTGGAGTGTAGTGGCGCGATCCTGGCTCACTGCAAGCTCCGCCTCCCGGGTTCACGCCATTCTCCTGCCTTAGCCTCCTGAGTAGCTGTGACTACAGGCATGCGCCACTACGCCCAGCTAATTTTTGTGTTTTTAGTAGAGGCGGGGTTTCCCCATGTTTGCCAGGATGGTCTGGATCTCTTGACCTCGTGATTCGCCCACCTTGGCCTCCCAAACTGCTAGGATTACAGGAGTGAGCCACCGCACCTGGCCGATTCTGTTATTTTCATTGAACAGAGTTATAGCTCTATGAAGAGAACAGAATTATTCTTGCCCATGGATTGAAGTAATGTAATCATTTACAGGATTTAGCAAATAGCAGATATTTAATATATTTTTGCCAACTTATTCTATTGAGTTATCCAAAGAGATCACTACTCTCTGGTCAACTTTGTAATATCCACTACCAGAAAACAGTCCATCTGCGGCTACTGCCAGGTCTTCCACAGTTCCAAAAAGGCGGTTGATTCAGTGACTTGTTTCTTCTGAAGAACAGAGTCTCTTCATATAGATAGTAATTGATGCTGCTTATTCTCTGTCGTCCTCATTTCTCTTAGCTTTTGACTTTACTGCCTAGATTACAGAGGAAGTACGGTATGTGTTGAAGAAATTAGAAGTCCACCCATAGCTCAAATACGCTTGGGTATCTTTTATGGAAAGTATCAAAATGTTCCTCTATTTTATTACAATTGTTACATTTATCTTTTTGCCAAAAGCTTTATTGGTCTGTGGACAGAAAATATCTTATTTGTATTTATAACCCTCAGCCTAGTGCCTCACAGATTTCAACAAATTTTTGTTATCAAGTCAAGAAACACAAAAAGAGCTCCCCAAACCCTGGATGGTTCTTTTATACTTTGCCTCTGAAGCAAAGTTGCTTTCTTTGCTGTCTCATTTGTCTTCAAGAAGAGGTCATGTCTCCTGAATTCTGTTCCAGTTGATAAGCCTATATTAGAAGCACACAGGATAGCAGATTTGCATTTCATTGCTGTTTGAACTGTCAGAGCTACATTCCCTGTCTTAGTCATGGGGACACATAACTAAAGTGAATTAGGTCCATATAAAGAGATTCATATTGAGAAGTTAATCATAGAAACGATTAAACAACAACAAAAAGTCTTCTGTGAAAATACTGTGTAAATATATAGTCAAGAACCTAAAGATTATTCTATTATGAATACATGCTTCCTATTCATTAGCTTTTCTGGAGACACAACTTCTCTTTTGAGCAATGTTAAGACAACGTTTTCATGCACAACTGTTTATTATTCTGAGGATAACAGTAGGCAATTAACATTTGATGTGAGTGACGGTTAATTATGCCTCATAAAACCTCACTACCAGATTGAAAATGAACTTATCGTCTGAATTCTATTATATATATATATATGTATATATATATGTAATCATTAATAAAAACATATTAGCAAGCAATCACAAAAGATTAAGAAGCGTTTCTGCAGTTTTAATAAAATCTCATGTTTCTGGTCTTTTAGGTGTTCAAACCATTATCTTGAACAAAAGGTATATTCAAGAGAAACACTCAGATTTCAGAGATTGGATATATTCACTGTTTAGCTAATAGCAGGTAAACAGAAGTCATGATCCATAGAACAATAAGATTTAACCAATGATATCATCCCTAATGTTAAATGGATACATAATGCATATGATTTTCACTGTTTCATGCATGGGTAGGTTGTCTTTAAAATAATTTGAAACCATTTCTTACTTTTAAAATCCTTCTCACTTCACCAATGAGAAATAACATCTATCATTTACACAAGTTGATGGGTCAGTAAACTTAAAAATGACATTTCGCAGACTGATTATTAAAGCTTCCAGCCTTGGTTGAGATAGAGATAATAGAAGCATTGTTAAAATACTAAATATTCTCAACTTGGCCTTTGAATGATGTCTTCATCTGAGTAATGTATACATAGTAGTGCACTGAATGTGCCCAAGTATTTCAAATTAACTGAAGGCATTATAATTATCTTCAAGGAAGAATATGTTCTGATACATCCCTGGAAAGGTAATCTGAGCTCATACAAATACATAGTTTGCTGTTATAAAAGCCAAACTTGGATGTATTATATAATATTACACTTATCGTTGCTTAGATCTTTACACTGTATTTTAATCAAGTAATAACATCATAGTATTTGGAGAAAGGATAGTTATGCTAAAATAGTAAAAATATGCTGTAAGTATTCCAAGACCAATAATTAAGTGATCTGAAATCTTAGAAACTATATAATTTAATACCTAAGTTATTGAATTTATTACTTAGTACTTAATTGCTTTCACTAATTTTATGTGTTCTTCACATTTAAATAGGTGCTTTTTCAATATCCATTAAAGTCATTAATATTCAATTTGTACACTTCCTTTAACAATAGAAGATTTCTACTGCAGGTAAGGAAAGTCAGTGTCACGCCTGTAATCCCAGCACTTCGGGAGGCCGAGGTGGATGGATCACGAGGTCAGGGATCGAGATCATCCTGGCTAACACAGTGAAACCCCGTCTCTACTAAAAATACAGAAATTTAGCCTGGCTTGGTGGCGGGCGCCTGTAGTCCTAGCTACCCGGGAGGCTGAGGCAGGAGAATGGCGTGAACCCGGGAGGCGGAGCTTGCAGTGAGCTGAGTTCGTTCCACTACACTCCAGCCTGGGCGACAGAGCGAGACTCCGTGTCAAAAAAAAAAAAAAAAAAAAAGTTAGTGAACATTATTATTCTCATTTCATATTACATTGCAAATGTACTATTTTCCTCGAAGCTCTTGATTATTTTCAGCCAGATTCTTGCTTGTTTCCATGTGTTACTAACACAGAGAACTAGAACAAATCAAAAATTTTCTCAAACACATTCATATAGACATAAATACAATTATATATTCCCTTTAGAGGCCAAACAACCATTTCTGTTTTCACTTTGCTTAGTTTTGCTTTTTTCAAGGGTCAGAAATATCAGATTGTTTGAAAAAGTATCAGACATACCAAAATGTTTTTTTCTGGTGAGATTATTTTAAAAAATAGTAACTAATTGGGGTGAGTAGTATGAACCAAGCCAATTACTTTGAACTTTTTGTATTGTTATGGAAGAAACACAGGTTGAACATTCACAAACATCTTTGAAACTGATACACTACATACATCAAAGTTCCTCAAATGGTTTTGATAATTATTATCCTTAGAACAGAAGAGTGAAGAGCACATTTGAGATAGGTATATAATCATGATTCATGAAAAACATAACACCTCATGCCTGATCAATGGTGTTTCTTATCACATATTAAAACAAAATCTCACTGAGCTAACAGAAAATACCCTTGTTTTATTATTTCCATGAGCAAATTTTATGACCCCTCCAATATCATACTCTTTATTCTACCACGTATGTGTAGATTTACCTTGTATAATGTGACTGAATTTGTTTCCAAAATGTGCATTTCAGTATCCTCTCAACTGCATATTTGAATACTTTTACTGATACTTCCCTTATTTTCAAAATATTTCCTTGAATGTCTTTGTCTTTAAAGTTTGTTTACCTGGGATTATATGCCTCCCTTGTCTATGGATCATCAAATGATTTCTAGACAGGCAATGAAAACCTTGGCTGGTGGTAACCCAGTAATTATTGTCCATGAATAAATAATAAAAGTCTGTAACAAAATCTTCAAGGTTGGTGACTTGTTCCACACTGTCCAAGTGACAAAGTCTCAAGCATTACTGCAATCAAGTTGGCTTTGACTATCAAAAATCAATTTCCACATAACTCAAACCTGAGAATATGCATTTCACAGATGTTGTAAGGAGGATACATAGATCACAGAAATATTTATTACAACGCTTTCTTCCATTCTTATCCATTTCTATAACAACTATTCTTGTTCCTACTTCTCACACTGCCTCAGGGCTAACTCAAAATCTTCTTGTTATTCACCTCCCCTTCATTCCCATCGTGCACATCAAAAATCCTCCAAACGATTTTGACAAGCATGACCCACTCTGGAAGTCAGAGGAAAGGAAGAAATTGAGCAGACAGAGTTTGCCTTATCATGAAGATAAGGAGACAATCTTGGGAGAATTTATTTGTTCATAATTTTAGTCTCATTAAATTTGGATGAATATTTCAATGATAATAATGATATGGTTCCCATTGTGTGCTCTCATCAGGTCAGGAGATGTCTGTTTGTGTGATGACTTCAATTCATTGTCAAATCACAATTCTATCCAGGACTTCCTTGTTAGCAGGGACTGTGTGAGCACTCCCTAGGGTTTTTACCCTCAATCTCTCCAGATAAGGCCTCCTCACTCAATAGGAAGGCAATAAAACAAGGACAACAAATATGAAACATATATAACAAAGTAGTCCTTTTTATTGATTTCATTTTGGAGAAATAAAATCTGATTTTGCATTATCAGATGCATTAGTTTGGTAAAAGAACATAAATTTTTAATTTAGATAAATGAAGCAAAGTAATATACAGTTTTCCCAAGTGGTTTTATCATTTTATATTTCTACCGAGTATGTGTGTAATAAATGTGAATGTTCAAATCAATGGGAAAAAATTGATTTTTAAATAAAGAATGATTAAATATTGGTTAACAATGAATACAGAAAAAAATTATGATAGATATTGACTTTACCAAATAAAGCTTTGGAAGATTGCTAAATAAGTCTTTACCAGATACATCTTTGGTCGATTGCTTATGCCAAATAAATCTTTCTAGAACAAAAGTGAATATATGAGAAAAACACATGTATTAGGAGTCAACATAGGTGAAAATAAGAAAGGTAAATGATTACTTTAAAATATTGCAAATGCTTGCTTAGCAATGATTTAAAACAATCCCAATAATTGGAACTGTTGAGGGCATGAGGAGATAGGGGCTCCTGTATCTGTGATGGAAAAAAAAAAAGCAGGTTAAGTTCAAGGAAAAAAAAAATGAAATCTGTCACCAGGTTTGACAATATGTACAGTATAGATTAAAGCATTTCAATTTGAGCTTTATCTTACATAAATATTGAGAGATATGCTTGGAGATATGTTGAGAAGGATATTCATTGTACAATACACAATTTGCTTTTTTAAAAAATAAATTTCTTATTCAAGTACAACCTATGAGATACCTTCACAAATCAGTAGTTCACTGTCTGATGAATTATCACAAAGTTATAATTATAAATTCCAGGAAAAAAATGATATTTTCACCAGGTCTGATAATATGTGTAAACTTAAACTTAAGGATTGCACTTTGAGCTTTATCTTACATAAATATTGAGAGGGACATATGCTCAGAGATGTGTTGACAAGAATATTCACTGCACAATATATAATGTGCTTTTAAAAATAAATTTCTTATTCAACTATAAGTTATGAGATACCTTCCTAAATCATTAGATCACAGTCTGGGACAAATTATTACAAAGTTATAATTCGTTCATGTAATCACACCGTGATCAAGAAATAGAATATTGCCAGTATCTCAGAAACCCACTTATTAAATTATCTACTCATAACTGCCCCTACTTCCATCCTAGAGATGGCCTGATTTGTAATATGAAAGATTTGTTTTATCTGTTTTAAATTTTCTATAAATTGAATTACATAGTATAAAACCTTTTATATATGGCTTTTTAATCAATTATTATGTCTTATATGATATATATGCATGTAAGATTCTTGCATATAATTAAGTGCAGTATTAGTAAACTCATATTAATGGTTATACTATCATCCATTAGATGAATAGATCATATTTCATATATTCATTTTTTTCAACTGGTGATGAACTTTGTACTTCTTCTAGGGTGTGCTGTGATGATAATGCTCTTACAAACACTCTTGAGTTTGTCTTCTTACTGATATGATTGCATTTGTGTTAAATATGAGAATAAAATTGCAGAGTATGTACACATTCTGATAGGCTAGATTATCGTCAGTTTTCTAACGTGCTTGTGTGGTTTACATTCTATCACAGAGTAGGAGAATTCTAATTCTGTCACAACTTTATCAATTTCAGTCTCAAGATTTTAGCAAAGCCAGTGAATATGTATTATTATCTTATAGTTGCTTTAACTTGAATTTTGTTGATGATTAATGGCGTTGAACAACTGTTTGATGATCTTGAACATTTGTAAAGTGCTGTTCCATATCTCTTGCCTATTTTTAGTTGAATTGTCTGTTTTCCTTAATGATTCACAAGAGTTCTTTATATATTGTAATTAAGTCATTTATCAGCTTAAAGTTTTATAAATATCACAATTCTTATGGCTTATATTTAGACCCTATTAATGTTATCTTGTCAAAGAAAAATTTCTAATTTTAATATAGTTTTATTTATCCCTTTCTCTTTTCATATATATTTGGCTATTTCCTCTACCTGTACACATATTCTGACCATATGAAGTATAGACAATAATCCACATCAGAATTTATGTAAACTGATTTGGCTTCCCTATAACTTTCTTGAGAGCAAAGTGAAGGTCTATTTTCTCTTATATCTGTAGGACCAGACAGTACATGTGGCACACGGAGACTCAAAAACTTTGAATAAAGTATTTTTCGGTTGTAGATTATTTAGAGTATTTTGGGGGCTCATACACACTTGCCTTGCTCTCTGAATTTCTGTAGGACATCTAAACACAAATAATGATGTTTTTTGATAATCTATTTATAATTTCAATATCTTTGAGCTTCCTAAGTTGCTGCATTTAACTACAGGCCAAAATAATCTGGCCATGAGAGTGAATCATATACACATATAGGGGCTCAAAGTGCTTCACTGAGATGGCCTTTTGGGGTAGTACAATAAACAATGTCATAAACATTCCAATAGAGTGAACAGTGAACTCCTATGTCCTACAGCAAAATATGCCAAGCTTGCCAATAAGTAGCAATAAAGCTTTTCAATACCTAGTCTCCTAGAGCTTGAATTATGATTTTCAAGGTGAGATTAATAATATCTACATTGCTCATGCCACTGCACTCCAGCCTGGGCAACAGAGCAAGATTCCTTCTCAAAAAAAAAAAAATATATATATATATATACATATATATACACTGTATGATTGATGTGAGGATGCATGAAAGTATATATATATATATATAAACAGTAAATGACATTCTTAATATGTGGAAATTATTATAGTTTTTTAAATTGATAATTTTAGCGCTTTTAAATTGTGTAATCTGGGTGTTAAAATTGACTCCAAGTTATAAGCTAGAGAGAGAGAAATTTTCATTTGAAACTAGAAGCTTAGTTGATACCATGTCTTACACATCTGTCTGAAAATAGGACACTGATATGAATTTTGAAAGTTTATTTAGAATTCCAAAGTTGATCAAATAATTGAGGAAGTAAAAAGGGATTATCTATCTCTGCTATTTAACTTGAAGCCAAGCTTCGAATGAGAAACTTATGAAGTAAATTATTTAAAAATCATACTTAAAAATAAGATAGTCTACCAGAGAGTTGAATATTCACTTAAAGTAGGTATCTTATTTTGATTTATTTAAAGGTAACTTCAGTGAAATTATTTTCTATAGACTCAGACATATCATAATTTTATATCCAACAATAAATTCATTCCCTACATTTTTATTGTAAAGAGTTGAAGTGAAATTTCTTAATTTGTTAACATTCAGATGAATTATATAAATGCATTAAGCAGTTGGCATGTACAAAGAACTCTACTAACTGCTAAAGCAGTAGAAAATAAATTAGACACAAATTCTGGAGACACGAAAAAGCTCACAGTATCAGGGATGGGGATTCAAAGTGCAGGTACCACCAGTTAATTTAGAAAATGTTTTGTTAGGGCATTTCTCAATACATGGTAAGAGAAAGCTCTAATAAAAAATTCACACTGTCAAGTATTAAAGGTGAATTATAAAAAATAACAACGAACAGACATTCAAGCATGTGTACTTCGATCCAAGTATCAAATGTGATACTGCTAGTGAAAAATAATGTTCTTGTCTCTGATAGGAGCGGGAAAAAAGAGTAACAAAATACAGTAGAAAATCATCTAGAGACATTTTGAGGAGAGTTTCTAAATAGCCTTAAAAATGGAGGAGTTTAAATTTCATTTCAACTGAGTTGCCAATGAAAAACTTCTATAGGAAAATAGCAAAAATATTTATTGTCTTGGTGATTAAAAAAATGATCCTAGAGTATCTTTAAAAGTATAGTCCAGAGAAGCAAAAATATTTATAACCCTACTACCCAATGATTATCATTTTTAATATTTAAGGCATTTTGTATCAGTATTTGTTATCTATGTATATATATTGCTTGTCTAATTGTCTGTATATAAACACATGTAATATTTTACCATGTTCCATATTTAATTTTGTTGACATTTTCATCTCACATTATATCATAACATTGTTCTTCATCAATAAATATGCATCAAAAACCTATTTTTGCAATAGCTTTCCAAACCCACTAATGTGATAATTTATAAAATGATATATTTCCTCTTCGATAGTGTGTAAAAAAGTCTAACTGCAGATGCTTGTCAATAGTGAGGGAGATATACATCTAGAGTGTTGCTAGTTAAGCATAAAGCTTAATTTTAAATTTCTTTGGTCACTAGCATAACTTACTTGATATGTGTGTGTTTTGCCTGTTCTTTTACTTTGCCTATTTTGTTTTTTTAATTTTGGCATTTTAAAATTTTATTTTCATGGCATATGTGAATAGCACAGAAATCAACACTTTGTCACCAGCCTTAAACATATTTTCAGTTTGTTGTTTGCCTTTTAGTGTTGTTTTCGACATTTAGGAGGTTGGTGTTTTTATTTACTCAAATATTTCCCTTTCCTTTTGGATTTTAGGCTAGATACTTTAAACCATCTAAAAATTATGTGAATATCAAATTATCTGTTTTTTTCAAGTACTATGGCTTTAACATTTTATATGTAATGTTTCAATCCATCAAGAAATTGAACAGTAAAGACTTAATACCACATTATAGTTGGAATTTTAATCTTTATCATTTTTAACAGAAATAAAACGAGATTGAAAAACTGTATTTTTCCATTGTATCTTAAATGGACATCTTATTTATTTATTTATTTATTTAAGACAGGGTCTGGCTCAGTTACCCAGGCTTGAGTATGATGGTGCAATCTCACAAACTCCACCTCAAGGGCTCTGACCATCCTCCCGCTTCAGCACCAGAGTAGTAGCCGGGACTACAGGTGCATGCCACCACACCCGGCTATATATTTTTTTTTTATATTTTTTGTATTATTGGTTTCACCATTTTGCCCAGGCTGGTCTCGAATCCTGAGCTCAAGCAAAAGGCCCACCTCGGCCTCCCAAAGTGCTGGGATTACAGGCATGAGTGACTGCACCTGGCCTATAAAACGTAATCTCATTGCAAAACTCAATGATGCCGTGCTTCTATAATTTTTTTTTTTTAGGACAGAGTTGCTCTGTCGCCGAGGCTGGAGTGCAGTGGCGCGATCGCGACTCACTGCAAGCTCCGCCTGCCACCACACCCAGCTAATTTTTTTGTATTTTTAGTAGAGATGGGGTTTCACCATGTTAGCCAGGATGGTCTCGATCTCCTGACCTCGTGATCCACTTGCCTCGGCCTCTCAAAGTACTGGGATTACAAGCATGAGCCACCGCGCCCAGCTTATTATATTTTTTAAGACAGGTTTTCTCTAGTAGAAGAGAGCCATGATATTTAGGATTATGCATATGTGTGAAAGCTAGACATTTAAAAAGCATACAATGACTTGAAATACGGAATTGGGTATCAAATAATCTGGATTTATGGAAAACTAGTCACAAAATTCATGGAGATAAACAAGATGGAATGTCAAACAAGAAAAGACCATGTAATTGCATTTGTTAAATGTCTCTAATGTGTTCCACATCCACTTCCCAATCTCTCTCTCTCACACACACCCCAACAAAACTGCTATCCTTGTAAATAAAATTTAAGGGTTGAAAACCAACATGTATACTTTTCTACATTACACATGTACTTTAATTATCATTTTAAATTCCTACAGCAAGTTAAAAATACATATTTAGATTAATTTCCTTGGTTTAATTATTTCTTTTTCTTCAACAGTCAATTGACAGATGACTTTGAGTACTTTTATTCTGAAGATAATATGAATCCTTGTATATATGAGAATGATGTTTCATTCTTAAATAAAAATTTGATTCAATTTTAGGTTCTCTATTTACAAACTTTTTCTTTCAATGCACTGCAAGTTCTACCTAATCTTTGCTTTCTTTATGCTTTCTTCTTTAACTGTCTGGTAGAAATTTGCTTTTATCCTAGAAATAAATATACTTTACCAGGGATTTTCCAAGTATTTGTCTCTGCTTTAACTGTGATTCATGATTAACACTTTTGATCTGCAAACACAGGTTTTTATATAACCCTTGAGTGTTTTTTTGTTTTTGTTTTTCCTTACAGTGTCTTTGTTATTGTACTTGCTTACTTCTCCTGGTTTATTAATAAACACAAACTAATTACATTTTTATCTGGCTCTCTGATCTTCGTTGCTTGATTCTCCTAGTTAATTCGTCTGTAGTCTGGAAGATTTCTCAAACACGTAAGGGAATACTATAAAATCGTAGAGAGTGCTTTTTTTAACCAGGCTGATGCAGACAAAGTCTTGCCTCTCAAATTAGTTTCTGTGAACTCCACCTTTTGCTGGTCTGTAAAATAAAGAGTAATCTTAACTTCTTTACCAAGAGGTTTGTTTATTAACTGTGGAAATGCTTGTAAAACACCTAGTACAATTGTCCTATCAAGTTCTAAAAAAGTATTTGTTATTATTGTTTATAGAGTTGCAGCTTTGCTTTCTGCATCTTAAATCCTATCTTTCTGTCTTAAATCTCTTCAGTTTAATTATTTCATTTTTTCTTCTGTATCAATATCTTTAACTTTCAATATCATCCTATACGTTCCATTCTTAATTAAATTTTATTTCTTACCCAAACTCTTGAAAATAATTTAATAGTGTTTCTTTTAGTCAATCTTATTAAATATATGCTCTCCCCCTGCCTTTTTATCTTCAGTGTAAAATGCTGCTCTAATGTTGTGGAATCTTTCAAGGGATTCAAGTGTGTTTGAAACTGTGTATTAAGCGATGATCGCTACCTTGCTGACTGCAAAGTTTCCATATTTCTGTGATGGAGAGGTAGAAATCTCTCCTTTATCCCTGTCTACATCTCTTTTCCCTCTACTGCTGCTTTCTTACACTAGTCTTGGCAAAAATCGTACTTAGACCCCTTGTTTCTAATGTTGATGCAACTTTTCATCCCTTTTTGTTATCTCCACAAGTACATCAATAGGGCCATGAGTAAAACTAATGCAGATACTAGTAGCTCCCTGACATTTCAATTCAGACCTACTCTATGTATTTCAATCCAAACCTACTTTAGGTTAAGAGATGGAAAATGACATCCCAGAAGAGGTGTTAGATAAAACTATGTTTTCAAAGATTGATACTTCGAGGCAAAGCCTTCTCCTCTAACTTTTCCAGATAGAATAATATTGATTATCCTCACTATTCTCATTAAAATGTGCTTTCCTCTGCATTAGATTATTAATCAGAACTCTCACATTCTTAGTTCATCATCGTATATTTTATAGCAGTCCAGTCCAGAGGAAAGCATGCTGCCATCAGAGCCAGAACGACCAAGGTCTTCAAAACTATTCTCCACAACTTATTCATTATGTAAATATATCTTTCTAAATATCAACATTGTAAGTGTATAATAGTAACATTAATTTACAGCAATTCATATATCAGATTAGACCAATTAATCCTATATCATTTTAATTATAGAACTTTTCTCAGGATTTTTTTTTAAGTAACTTTAGACGGCCTTGCAGCGACTGTCCCAGGGAACATTCAATAAATATTAGTTTTATAATTTCTTATTATTCTATTTATGTATAAATTTCTTTCTGATCTGTACTATAGTTATATTGAAGAGAATGACTATTTCTTTCACGTTAGTGCCTTACTTGGTGCCTGACATATTGTAGATACTCAGTTGCCACTTATTGAATCAAAGAACCAAGGTATTGATTGAATTATGGGAGTAAAATAATTACAACATGTTATAAAGCTGGGAGACAGGAAAATCCAAAAGAAGAGATACATTTTGGGGAAAACAATTATCTAGTAAATTCGACTGAGGATTGGGTTTACTAGAGAAATATCATTTTAAATTCACAATTCAGAACTGGAGAAAATTTAAAAGAGTAAGAAACAGAAAAAATGAATAAAAATAACTTTGTTTTGATATTAATTTTCATAAGTTGATTGAACCTTCAATATATGTGAGAATATTAAAGTTACTGCATTTTCCTACAGTTTTTTGGGTATATTTTATATGGAACTAACACAGTGGTTTTTATTGTCAGAATATTCAAATATTACTACTAATAGCACTAATAACAATGCTATCTGTCACTGACCACATTCACTAGCACACTGTAGACTCTACATGTACATAGAGAACATTGAGAAATCTGTGACAACGGTGAGTTATATCTTTTATTGACTTCTTCTAGTTCTGTATCATCCAGAGTAGAGGACACATAATACTTTACAAAATATACCCTTGCTGTATGAAGCACCAACATTTTTAGTTTCATTTACAGAACAAATTCTGAACTTTCTCTCTGATATAAATTATGTTATACAGCAGCATTTAAAAGAGATATTAGTGATTAGTGATTTATTTTTATAAATGCAATATGAACTTTAGTAATACTAAAATAATTTTGTCATCTTACTATATTTATATTAAAATATGCATATGGTAATGCTTGCTTGCTATAAATTAAATCATACAATAACTGTCCCTTTTACAGCTGGTTTGAAAACATTCTTTTGCTGTCTTTTAACGTAGATTTTAGATCTCAAATACTGTATTTTTAATTTAATAGAACACATGGCCATTTAATACTAGGAAGAAAAAGAGATGTTAATGTCATTTTCCAATAGTATTTAATCTAATATGTTAAAATTTTTAAACATATACAGCATTTGTGCATTAGCTTTAGGAAAAATACACTAGCAGTAATTATATTCTTTGCAGAAACATTTCTGAAATTAACAAAATGAGGAATATAAGTAAACCATTTTTAGGCATTGAAAAGGATAAATGTATCCTAAAAGATGTTGATTTCATACTCAAAATACCATAAACTCCATCTGTTTCTTGGTATTGAAAATTGAATAAAGAATAATAACATCGTCTTATTACCAAGAGGACCTACTGTCTCACCCCGTGGTTAGTGTATGTGACTTAAGAAGCAATGATTAGAATTTGTAGAGATGATGCAAGTCTCACATTGACAAAAAGAAAATTTAGAAAACAGCAATGCTAAAATAGAAATGCACACCAGGATATACTAGCAACATAAAGTTTTAATGCTTTACAGAGCTCATATAGCCTGAATTTTCTGAGAACACAAGAGGAGCGAAAATAAAGGTTCATTTTTTTGATAGATAGTCTCGGTGGGATTATGTCTGCCTCACTGAACAGTATAAAACGTTTGGCAGAGCATGTATAATAAACACCAATAGCATGGTTCCCAATTCACTCTTACTCAACTCCCACAGCTAGCATCTGAATCACAAACAGAATAGAAGCTTCCCAAAACTCAACCACTGGTAACGTTTAAATCCCTCAGCATACTGAAGGACCTTGGGAGATTAGGGTCTTTTTGTGGAAGGGCAAATGGAAACACTTGGTTTTAATGTTTGAAATTATTATGACCTAAATTTGTTGTCACACTTCTGTTTTGTCCCTGTAGTAGAGGTGACTACTTTAACCACAGTGGGGTGCTGTTGATAACTCTGGATGCTGATGCCTGCAAGGCACTGATAGATGCTTCATAAGTAATTTTCAAATGACATTCTTGATATTTGCCCACCGGGTCTCTGGAAGCATCTACTAAAATTTTCAATTTGTCTTCAGAATTTCAATTTAATTTTTTTTTCTTTCTCCTTTCTGCATTGACAACAATTTATGTCTTCCACATAGGATGTACTTCTTTCACACTATGTGGATATTTTTAAAAGGGTAGGTACCATCACACCCGCATCAGAAGCATCTGTTAAAGTAATCCCACTGGTGGGCGGGACCCCAGAAAGCACATATACTCATAACACCTTACAAGAGCTGTAGGTAATTTGTATTTTGGACAGACATCAGACTTTTTTTGTGTACAATAAAGATGTATACAAACTATAACCTTTTAACCCTTTCTGATAAGCCTTCCTATATCCTGACATTGATTTCCTTCTTTTGCTTGTTTCTGTCTCATCACTCTTCAAAAAGAGAGGTGGTGACCAGTGTTGGAAGAGATGAAGCAGATGCACATCACTTCCTTTGGGAACTTGCTGAAATAATTCTTTGCATTGCATTTTCATTTACATTGCACTGACCAATTCTCTTCACTTAGAACTTTCTTAGTTGTCCTTTTGATTCTTACTGTTGAAAACCAAGATTATGCTCTTGTGATGAAGTGTTTTCAAATATCAAAATCTGAATAATTGGGTAGCCCACTTTCAGAATCTTATCATGAAGTTTATGCTGCAAAATGTCAGTTTAAATTGAAATATTCAAACTAGTAGCAAGGTATCATTGATAAGACATCCACAGACCCGAAAGTTAACTGAATTCATATGCTATTTTTTGCTGAACTTAGCTAACTGGTAGCCATACACAGCAATAAATAGGCTGGCAATTATGCATGGGGGAAAATGGAGTTTCAAGTGTGTAAAATCATGGCTATGAGAACAATATTAATGATAGCCTTAAGGCCCACTCAGATATCTCACAGAGCCTATACTCTGTAACTTAGCTATCATATATAATCTGTCCTGGAGATTTACAACCCTGGCCCAAGAATTACCAGGCATCTATGAAAATGCAACCTAAAACACCAGTTGCCCTAGAGAAAAAGACGCCTCAGCATAGATGCAAATTTCATAGATGTTAAAACAAAGCCAACCCTTACAAGAATAACTTAAACTCTTTATATGAAATAAACATCTGATAATTGACCAGGACTGAATACAGATGTAAGAAAGGGGAAGACTTCCCCAAATTCTGAGAATAGTCTCCAGAAGGATACTCTCCCAGCTGTTTGGTGGCCATGCCACCAGCCTGCTCCCATTGTCTTGTAAAAGCACTGCCACAATAAACCACTTGGGAATCAGGTGATGTGTAAGACTCATCTTTATGAGTAAGATATGAAGTAAGATATGAAGCATATCTTACTGAAGGGAAGAAGTTGGCTCTGGAGAAGATGGTCAACTAGGATCACCTAAGACCCTGGAGTGCAATGGCAGAAAAGATAAAAAAATCAAAGCATTTAATGATGATCCGATGACTAACAAAGCAATTAATAAATAAGTTAACTTTTAAAGGTAAAGATGAATCAGATGGTCAGCTTTACTTAAAAATATTTGAGATAGGTTGTCCTAATTAATTAACCAACAAACACTTATTGAAAGAAAGTGAGTAGACTGGAAGTAGACTGACATTTACTGATACTCTACTTGTATCTGGTTCTGTAGGTTTAATTTTCACAATGCTACTGTTACAGAACCTATCAAAAGCTTCAAGTAATAAGTAATATAGATTGAATCAGAATCTGACTTTGAATACTCTGTTTTTTGGATCGATTTGACTTTCCACCATTATATGTGTAAGGCCACTGTTTCCTCACGTTACCTACTTGTCCTGTCTGATTTTACCTCCCACTATTGTGTTTCCCATTCCTTAGTATCTCTGGTTTATTTTTCTTATTAAAATATGCCAAAACTTTCCTTTTCCAGGTTTTTCATTGGTTATTTCTTTAGCCCTCCATTTATATCTCACATTTCAACTCAAATTCTCCTTCCTTAGAGAAGCTTCACTGACCACTCTAGTTACCAAAGAATGCTGTCTTCTTAAGAGTATGTATCAGTGCCTGAAATTTCTTGTTGAAATTTTAATTTTCTGTCTTCTTACACTAAAATGTAAGCTCCCTGAAGCAGTAAAATAACAATGTCTGTATCCCTAGTACATAAAACATTGTCCTGCACTAAAAATCTTTCTCGTTCACACCTTCATTCACTTTCTCATTCTCTCTCTCTCTCGACAGATTAGATAGATAGATAGATAGATAGATAGATAGATAGATAGATAGATAGATACATAGATAGATAGATACTGAGATAGAGATATAGTGTGTATGTATCTATAACCGATGGACTGATTTTTTTAGGTAACACTTCTTGTCAAGGAGTTGAAAATATAATTGTAAGGAAAGTTTAATTAATATATGACTCAACAAACAATTAAAACAACGTATGGCATGTGGAAATTACCTCTTACTGAATTACTGAGAGGACAGAGGGTTGCGTTATGAGGAAATCTGAGGAATACAGATATCACTTCACATTTCTTCAGAATTTTGCAGTTTAACATATATTTTATTTCATTTGTGCCTCATAGGAGCAGTGTGAAATAAAGAGAATTGTCTTTTTTTTTTCTTTTGTCAAAGAAGTCAAATGACATCTCAATCCACAAATCCAGTGGTGAGGCAAGGCTCCCTAAAGAAGATAAACTTGCTAAAAATACTACCTCCTTTGTTTATTTTTCAGAAATTTAAAATTGCTAGTCTTCATTGAGAAAATTAGAGCAAATGATGAGATTTTTTAAATCTGCTACTGTGAGTACCTGTATGATATTTGATGAAGTTAGCTTGCTGAAGGCATCATAGATCAAATCCCTAAAATAAGAAACATTTTGCGGCCTTACTTGTGTAGGATTGGAGGGTGTATGCATACACTTTCAGTATATTCTAGAAATCAGTGAGCTACAGTGTGATGTCATACAGATATATTTGGCCACTGACCAAAAATAAAAGCATGTGATAGAAGCATTCGTCTTTAAACAATATACTTGCCAAACTGTCTTTACATTGGAATAAGCCAATATTCTTATATTTTATATGTGCAGGCAATCAACAAAAAATTGCTAAGGAACAGAGTCTATTCACGGTCCTCTGCATGGGGCGTGGCCCAGTACACATTAAGTTGACCTACTGCATGATGTCCAGTCAGTATTTAAAGGGCTTAAAGATAAAAAAAAATCATCAGATGTTAAACAAGTAAAAGATAGTTAATCGGTACATTCAAAGTCTCTCATTCTTTTTTGGGATCATCCTCTCTGCTTGATTTTTATCCAATATTTCAGAGCCATTTCTGCCAGTGATGAAAAACTGGAGATGAAGTTGCTTAGACACAGCAAATCCTGTATAGCCAAAGGGAAGCTGAAGGTCAAAGAGTGAATTAGATTGATGTCTTGTTCTTGTTTGAAAACAGAATTTATTTGTTTTGCTGACAGAGAAGGAAAATATAAACAGTCAAGATCGGGAAGACGTATTATTTTACTATAAAATGAATTCAAGAGGAAACAACAGATAAAAGGAAAAGCACAGTGAATGTTATTATAGGAATAATTCATTAGAATAGAGAGACAATGAACTTAAACATTTGCTAATTCTTCTACTAAAATGGATCAAGTGATTGCTTCAACCGGGGAAAAATCCTAAACTAACCTAAATATAAATGAGTACTAGAGGACAGGCAGAATCACATCATGACACTGATTTAGAGGCAGAGCCAGAAGTACAATAAAGTTAAGACCTGAGCTCTCTATATAAAACAACCCTTGTGTAACAAGTGAACAACCCACGTATGTCTTTCAATTTATTTTTGAAACATTAGTTTCTGTCCTTAATTATTTTCTAATAAAAATAAAATCATTTGATAAAAGAAATACAATAATAATATCCAACATGAATAAAGTCTGAAGACTCAAAGGGAAAATATTTTTTCAATAACTGTAATCATCATATTTCTCCAAAAATCTTATTTAACAAATAATATTGTGAAAAAAACAATTTTCGTGATATAACTCACAAGGCAAAAGTCTGATATAAAACATAAAATGTCTTTTTGTTTTTCATTTTGCATTTATTTCTTATTTCATCCTGATAAAAATGAATGTGTGCAGTTTTCAATATGAGCAAATAAGTTTTTTTCCATATATCCTTTAAAACTCTCTTATTCACTTTGAATCTTATAAAATATATTCATTTAAATTATATTTATAGAAAATCTTCTTGGGAAATTATGAAACTTCTGAATTTGAGGAGATAGTGACCTAAATTACTTTAAAGGTAATCTTGATCATAATAGAATGCTGCAAAAGGGCTCAAAGTTTCACTTTTAGAAAGTAATAAATTGCATGGCATTTAACAGGCCTACTCTAAATAAGCCACAGCCTTGAAAAGAAAATTGCTTTCGACACTGGTCCTCTTGCCAATGTACTGATTTCTATTATTAGCCAACGTCTTCTACTGGCCCCTGTCTGGGGTCACCTTAGGTCTAGCTGGAGCTGTATCCTCAGGGACCTGAATGGATTCAGAATCAGCATGTAACATGCTTGTGGTGACAGTATAAAACAGTCTACATGACAGAATAGTCCATGAGAGCCAGATCAATGTAAGGATAAATGAATGTAGATGGGATCACCAATCCCAAATGTGTTACAAGAAGACAGTGAACAAAGTGACACGGAGACTAAGAGAAGATAAGAAAAGAAGTAGAAAGCAAACATAGGGTGAGTATTATGGAATAGTTCTTGAGTAAAATTCAGTTAACTATAAAATTATAATTACTATGGTTCTATCTGTTAATGTAGTGGGCTATTTAATAAGCCAAAGTAGCAAAAACTAGGGCATTACTATGGATTAGTTCTCTGTGTGTTTCCTGATACCTAGAGAAATTTGTAGGATATAAACTCAATTGTATGCTAGAAACTCATTTTCTATGTTCCAGTCTTGTAAATTCTACCAGGTTCTACAAATCTGTAGTCCAAGAGGCAATAAACCTAATTATGAATATAATAAGACTTAGTCCCTTCCAGGAAAAAGATAAAGAAAATACTAGTGAAGACTATTTCCTTATGAAATGTAAACATGGCCTTAATCTAGACTAAAATACATCTTTTTCCTAAGAATTTTAGGGATTAAGATAGATTTTCTGTGGTAGTAACAGGAGCACAGCTGCTAAATTTATGCCACTAGAAGCAAGGAAGATCACGGGAAAGATATGACCCATCAATTTTGATTCATTTTGAGAAATCAGTACACATGTAATGACGGTAATGGTATTTATCATATGTAAAATAAAACCATAATAAGCTTTTAAAATAGTTTAAGGTACAAAAGATTATTTTAAAAACAATGAATTTGATCTCTTAAAATTTATTATAGTTTTGTCACTAGTTTTATTAGAAGATTTTACATGTATTATTTCTGGGAGAAATGCTATTTAAAAAGTCCATTAACTTTTTCTAAATGTTTAATTTTTTTTTTTTTGAGAAGGAATCTCTCTCTGTCACCCCCAGTTTTTATTTAACATGAGTTACCAAATTAGGGTCGGTGCATTCTTATTAATTATACTAGTTTAAAAAAATTTATAGAAACTTTTTAATGTTCAGATATGCCATCATATCACTGCCAACATTTCTCTCTTTTTAATCAATATTTAAAGTAACTATTTCCAGTTTCTCATTTTAATGAATTTATATAGTCTTTAAAAACATTCATAATGGTTTCAGTGGAAGCCACCTCTGTGTTGATTTTTGTGCTTTTATGTTTCTTTCTTTTTTTGAGACCGAGTCTTGCTCTGTCACCCAGGCTACAGTGCAGTGGCACGATCTCGGCTCACTGCAACCTTCACCTCCCCAGTTCAAGCGATTCTCCTGCCTCAGCCTCCCAAGTAGCTGGGACTACAGGCAGGCACCACCACCTCTGGCTAATTTTTGTATTTTTAGTAGAGACGGGGTTTTGGCATTTTGGCCAGGCTGGTTTTGAACACCTGACCTCACGTGATACGCCCACCTTGGCCTCCCAAAGTGTGGGGATTATAGGTGTGAGCCACCACGCCCGGCCTGATTTTTATGCTTTTAAATGGCTTTTGGTCTCATTCTTTACAATAATGACTGCTGTTGGTTTGATAATTAACCTTCATAATGTTCAAACAGTTTATATTTCTGCACATATTTTCTATTTAAATACTGACAAGTATTGTGGTCTTAGTCTCTTAGAGACGAAATAATTATAAAATATTTGGAAACTGTTAGGATAAAAGACATAAAAATGAAGTTTTAGGAGGAAATGTAGATAACTGAAAATGTAAAATCAGTGATAACTTATTTATTGTAGGATAATAAACAGCTATTAAAAATATGGAGATTTAACACTACATGAAAATTTAAACATTTTTATAAAAAGCTATCACTAACATGATCAATGAATAAATGACAGATTTTGGAAAAATAACAATTATCAGAATGATGTCTAATACCTATAATTATACTAATGAAAATTAACAATAACAATACTTCAAATAGATAAGAAAAAGCATATTGCTAATCGAAAAAGAGAGACAAAGTTAATAGGTAAATTACAGATGAGAAATACAAATGACCTGTAAGCATTTGGAAAAAAAATGTTCAGGTTCATTAGACTTTTTGAGTGTAGTGGATGCAAGTATTAAAAATAATGTATTAGATTTGGACCTGATTACCTGTAGGAATTTCCTACAAGTGGTTTTTAAAGTAAAGCAAGATACATTAAAATATGTATACAAGTATTCTATTCTTAATGAACACATATATGCATATTACATCTATTTTTTATAATATAAATAATAAGAATTGAATGTCAAAGTACATATCAGTGTTGAAGGAAGAGAATAAGGAGGAAGCACAGAAAGTAAAAAGGAAAAATAGGCACCAAAAAACATTTGGAGAATGGCAGATGGCCAAGGAGATGCAGTTGGGAAGTGCCTCTTCCATAGAGAGGAACACAAATATCTAGTAAACCTTCACATTTTAAACAGATCTTGTGAGAGAAAACACTGAAAGTTGATACAGAGGTGACACAGACACCATGGTTGAAGAGGGAAGAAATGGGGCAGTCTGTCAGAGTCACTAGACACCAGGACTGGCCCATATACCCTGAACAAACCCAAGGAAGGGGTGGGTGAAGGAACCCTGGGGCCCTACATTCCCATAATGTACCTCTGAAATCCTAGACACAGGGGTTTCTACGACCCTCATAGATATTTGGACTGGTAGGAGAGCTGCCTTGAGCACATGCAGAGGCACAGTTTGAACCCACACAGAGCCCAGAAGGCTTTGTTGTGCTGTGCAGCTGCAGCAAAATGCAACCCTAGGTGCCCATCCCACAAGTCTCCATTTCATACTGAGTGGCTAAGTTCCTGCTATCTGCCAGGCTGGAAGTGAACCGCGCCTAGCCTGCTCACATGCCCAAGATAGGCCCCATCACCCATGCTACGTGATTAAGGTGCATCTGATCCACCTGCACCCTTGCCTGTCAACGCCTTCCCAGACCTCATGCCTGGCCACTCCTGCAAGAGGGTGTCCACAGCACAGCATCCACTGCCCAGCTTGAGTGTTTTGTTGATAGCCTGGGAGAAGTTCACCACCCTGTCCCAAATCACAGCCAGTGCTTAAAGCTTAGAGGCCAGAGGACAAATCCATGAGCCTAGTCCCGTGAGCTCAGTCCCATGAGCCCAGTCCCAACTCCCCAAGACTCGAGTACACCACGCAGAGACATTGAGCTGAGATTTGTGACCTAATCTCAAGTGAAGGAGGATCCTCCATAGTCAGAATGCAGAGAAGAATGTGGTGTGGGTTCTCGTGGGGGCATGGGAGATGGACACCCCTCCCTTTGCAAGACCAGACCACGAAGGGTATGGCCTGATGGTGGTAGCTTCTTTCCCAGGGAGTATCCTGGCACAGAATGCCTGGAGCAGCTCAACAGTGTGGGAGCAGATGGCTTGGGGAAAGCCTAGTTGGTTGGGGTTGCTGCCAGGGTGTCTGTGGGAGATCTGCTGGGTCAGGGGAGTGTAAGCTAGGCAGACTCCATGGTTGCCAGCTGGGCTGAAAATCATGGGCTGCAGGCTCCATACTGGTGTTGCACCCATTGTGGCACTGCCCTGCCTGGAGATCCTCTACCCTTGAAATACTGCATTTTCTTTGTCTCCACCCTTGAAATACTACATTTTCTTTGTCTTATGTTGTGCTTTGAGACAGCACAACTCATACCTAAGTTGTGTATCACAGCAACTGCAGACATACCCTAAAACCTGCTCTGACTTTGGTAAGCACAGTGGACTGGTGGGTCTCTGGAGAGTTGTGTGTCCCTAGAGATGTAATCCTCAGTGTAGAGCACTCCAAAGGGAAGGGGGAGTGCAGCCTGCCAAAGCACAACATGAGACAAAGAAAATGTGGCCATGGCATCAGCCACTGAAAGGAGCATCACTAAGGCCCAGAACCAGACTTGGAGAAGGAATTATGTCTCACCTCCATCTCCACTCCCCAGTGCACTGTTGCGGATGCAGCAGTAGCTTTTCCCATACGGTCCCAGAAAGTGTGCACTGAAAGAAGTTGTTTCTCATGATTCTCTAGTGAGGACAAGCATGCACCAAGACCCCACCTGCCAGCTCTTACTCCTAAGTCCATCTACCAGACTGATGTTTTTGAATTATACCATCATATAAAAATACATTGCTAAAACAAGCAACATCTATGAAAGCCACTGAAGGAACCTATCTATAACCAAGGAACACATATAGAAACTTAACCCTCTGAAACTACCCAGAAATGAAGCCAATCAATCACATACACCACAGTCATACTTTCAAGGGGAATAAAAAATATAAAATCCCTGTGATGGTTAATATTGAGTGTCAAATTGATTGTATTAAAGGATGCAAAATATTGTTCCTGGGTGTGGTTTGAGAGTGTTGCCAAAGGAGATTAACATTTGAGTCTGGACTAGGAGAGGCAGAACCACTCTCAATCTGGGTGGGCACCATCTAATCAGCTGCCAGCATGGCTAGGATAAAGCAGGCAGGAGAAGACAGAAGAGCAGACTTGCTGAGTCTCCTGGCTTTCATCTTTATCCCATGATGGATGCTTCCAGTTCTTCAGATTTTGGACTCTTGGACTTACACCAGTGGTTTGCCAGGGGTTCTCAGGCCTTCAGTCACAGACTGAAGGCTGCGTATCAAATTCCCCAACTTTTGAGGCTTTGGGACTTGGACTGGCTTACCCTGCTCCTCAGCTTGCAGATGGCCTATTGTGGGACTTTAATTTGTGATATTGTGAGTCAATGATCCTTAATAAACTCCCCTTCAAATGTACATCTATCCTACTACTTCAGTACCTATAGAGAACTCTGACTACTACAAACCCCATCTAAATGAAGCAAATTCAAAAACAAAGTATCAACTCCCGCAGATGGAAAGGAATAAGCACAAGAACTCTGGCAATACAAAAAGCCAGAGTGTTTTGTGATCTCCAAAGCCTCTCACTAGCTCCCTAGAAAAGGATCCTAACCATACGTAAATGTCTGAAATGAGAGACATAGAACTCAGAAGATGGATGGCAAGGAAAGTCAATGAGACATAAGATAAAATTGAAATCCAATACAAAGAAGCCAGAAAAACAGTCCAAATTTGAAAGACAACATAGCTATATTAAGAAAGAGCCAAACTGAACTTCTGGAACTGAAAAATTCACTAAATAAATTTCAGAATATAGTTGGGAGTCTCAAAAACAGACTAGGCCAAGCAGAAGGAAAAATTTCAAAGCTTGAAGACTGATTCTTCAAATTAACCCAGTCATGCAAAAATAAAGAAAAAAAAATATTTTAAAAAGACAAAGCCTTCAAGAAATATGGGATTATGTAAAGAAACCAATTCTACAACTTATTGATATTCCTGAGAGAAAAGAAAAAATAACCAACTTGGAAAACATATCTGAGGAAAAAATTCAAGAAAATATTCTCAATTTTGTTAGAGATGTTGACATGCATACACCAGAAATCCAGAGAACCCCTGTTATATACTATAAAGACAGCCATCCCCAAGACACATAGCAGACTATCCAAGGTTAACACAAAAGAAAAAACAAATCTCAGACACAGCTAGAGAAAAGAGCAATACTACCCACAAAGGGAACGCCATCAGACTAACTGGACTTCTCAGAAGAAACCTTACAATCCAGCAGACATTACAGGTCTATTTTTAGTTGTCTAAAAGAAAAGACATTCCAGCAAAAACATTCATATTCTTCAAAACTAAGCTTCATAAACGAAAGAGAAATTGAGTCTTTCCGAGTTAAGCAATTGGTAAGGGAATTTATCACCACCAGACTAGTCCTGCAGAAATGCTTAAGGGAGTTCTAAATGTGGATGTGAAAGAACAATACACACACAAAGAAGAGTTAAGTACATAATCCACAGACTCTATACCACAGACTCTATAAAGCAACTACACAATTGAAACTGCAAAGAAACTAGCTAACAAAACTATGACAGGAACAAAATCTCACATATAAAAGTTAACCTTGAACATGAATGGCCTAAATCCTTCACTTAAAAGACAGAGTGGTGAATTGGAATACATAAAAAAAAAGAATCATCCATCTGCTATCTTCAACAGACCCATCTCACAAGTAATGACACTCATGGGTTCAAAGTAAAGGGATAGAGAAAGATTAATCATGTGAATGGAAAACAAAAAAGAGCAGGAGTTTCTATTCTATCAGAGAAAACAGATCTTAAGCCAAAAACAGAAATAAGGACAAAAAATGTTATTGCTTAATGACAAAGGGCTCAATTCAACAAGAATAATTAACTATCTTAAATAAATATGCACCCAACATTAATTGGAGTACCAAGATTCATAAACAAATCACTACTAGACCTAAGAAAAGATGTAGACAGCCCCTCAGTAATAACTGGTGACTTCTACACCCCACTGACAGTGGTAGATAGATTATTGAGGCAGAAATCTAAACAAATAAATTCTGGACTGAAATTTGACACTTGACCAATTGAAACTAATAGACATCTACAGAACACTCTACCCAAAAACCACAAAATAAATATTTTTCTCATCTTCAAGTGGAACGTACTCTAAGAATGATCACATACGCAGTCATAAAGCAAGTGTCAAGAAATTTTAAAAAAATTAAATAATACCAAGCATCTTCTTGGACCACAGTAGAATAAAAATAAAAATCAATAGCAAGAAGAACTCTAAAACACAGACACAAACACACACACACACACCCATACACAAACACACATGGAAACTAAACAAATTACTCTTGAATGACTTTCGTTTGGGTAAACAATAAAATTAAGGCAGAAATCAAAGAATTTTTTAAACAAATGAAAATAGAGACACAATGAACAAAAACCTCTGGAATGCAACAATAGCAGTTTAAAGAGGAAAAATTATAGTGCTAAATACATCAAAAAAACAGAAATACATCAAATTAACAACCTAACATTGCTCCTAAAGAAATTAATAAAACAAGAAAAAAAACTAAATCCAAATATAGCATAAGAAAAGAAATAACAAAAATAAGAACAGGACTGAACAAAATCGAGACTCAAAAATCCATACAAAGGATCAACAAAATGAAAAGTTGGTTCTTTCAAAGTTTAAACAAAATTGATAGACTGCTAGCAAGATTAACAAAAAAGAGAAGATCCAAATAAGCACAATCAGCAATAGCAAAGGCAACATTAGATCAATCCCATAGAGATTCAAAAGATTCTCAGAGACTACTATGAACATTTCTATGTGCACAACTAGATAACCTAGGAGAAATGGATACCTTCCTGGAAACCCACAACCTCCCAAGATTGAATCAGGAAGAACTTGAAACACTGAATAGACCAACAATGAGTCACGGAATTGAATAAGTAATAGAAGCCCGGGACTAGATGAATTCACAGCTGAATTCTACCGGACATACAAAGAGGAGCTCATGCCAGTCCTACTGAAACTATTCCAAAAAATCGAGGACGAGAGATTCTTCTATAACTTACTGTACAAAACCTATATCATCCTGATACCAAAATATGGCAAATACACACACACACACAAGAAAACCTTAGGCCAATATATCTGTTGAACATAGATGAAAAAATCCTCAACAAAGTACTTGCAAACCACATCCAGCAGCACATCAAAAAGATAATACAATATCAAGTGGACTTTATTCCTGGGATGCAAGTGTTGTTCAATATATGCAAATGTGATTTACCACATAAAGAGAATTAAAAACGAAACAAAATAAGATTATCTCAACAGATACAGTTAAAGTATTTGTTAAAATCCAACATGCCTTCATAATTAAAATCCTCAATAGACTAGGCATTCAAAGAACATACCTAAAATAATAAGAACCATCTATTGACAAACCTCGTCTACATTATACTAAATAGGCAAAAGTTGGAAGAATTCCCATAAGAACAAGAACAAAACAAGAATATCCACTTTCACCACTCTTATACAACTTAATACTGGAAGCCCTAGCCAGAATGGTCAGCCAAGAGCAAGAAATAAAAGACTTCCAAATAGGAAAAGAGGAAGTTAAATTTTATTTCTTCACTGATGATAAGATTCTATACCGAGAAAACCCTAACGATTGTGACCAAAGATGCCTAGAGTTGATTAAAAGTTTCAGTAAAGTTTTAAGATAGGAAATCAATATACAAAAAGCAATAGTATTTCTATACGATGCAATGTTCAAACTGAGAACCAAATCAAGAACACAATCCCATTTACAAGAGCCATAGGAAAATAAAATAAAATACTTAGGAATACCTCTAACCAAGGAGGTGAAAGATCTCTTTAAGTCGAATTACAAAACACTGCTGAATGAAATCATAGATGACACAAACAAATGGAAAAATGTTACATGCTTATGGATTGGAAGATTCAATATCATTAAAATGTCTTCACTGCCTGAAGCAATCTACAAATTCAATGCAGTTCCTATGAAACTGCCAAAGTCATTTTTTACACAGAATTAGAAAATTGATTCTAAAATTTATATTTAATTTAAAAAGAGCCCGAATAGCCAAAGCAATCTTAAGCTAAAAGAACAAAGACAGGAGCAACACATTACCTGACTTCAATCTATACTACAAGGCTACAATAACCAAAATAGCGTGGTATGGGTACAAAAATAGACACATAGACCAATGGAACAGAATAGAGAATCCAGAAATGAAGCCTCATTCCTACAACCAACAGATCTTTAACATAATTGATAAAAATGCAATAGGGAAAGGATACCTTATTCAATTAAAAGTGCTGGGAAAACTGGCTAACCATATTCAGAAGAATGAAATTAGACTCCTGTCTCTGACCATATAAAAAAAATTAACTCAAGATCGATAAAAGACTTAAATGTAAAACTTTAAACTATAAGAAGCCTAGAATTAGACCTAAGAAACTCTTTTGGACATTGATCTAGGCAAAGAATGACTAAGTACTAAAACACAAAAGCAACAAAAACAAAAGTTGACAAGTGAGACCAAATTAAACTAAAGAGCTTCTGCGCAGCACTTGCATGTTCTATTGCAAATATGACATAGCAAAGACATGGAATCAACATTGGTTTCCAACAATGGTGGATTGGATAAAGAAACTGTGATGCATATATACCATGGAATACTATGCATCCAGAAGAAAGAATGAAATCCATTCCTTTGCAGTAACACAGATGTGCCTGGATGCCATTGTGCTAAGCAGATGCTGGGACACAAGAAAAATCTTTAAGATATGTCACTGCTTCTTATCAATAATAATGTTCTAGTGAGTAACAAGAGTTAAGAACACCACTAATTATAGTATTATAAATATAATTACAGTTCCAATAAGACATAACACACACAGAGAACAATTTTGTCTGGTGGTTGAGGAAATCTTCATTGATTTAAGATATGTTTTGATAAACAGGATTTTTTAATAACTATCAGAGGAAGAATGTCTATGACTTATTTTTAAAAACTATTTTCTTATCTGCTCTGCATATCTGACACTTTCATCTCCTATCTTCCTTGAATACAATATAGAACCTGACATTTCTTTCCTTTCAAAGATCCTTAAAACATTTCCTACATTTAATCTGAATGTCTTTCTCAGTAATTTTCCTTATACAAGCAATTATGGCTACATTTTCTTAATATAATCATGAAAAAGTGAGCAACTGAAAATGTAATCTGGAGAATATATATGAAACATATTCAATTAATTCAAGTTGTTGTTAGGCTGCATATGTTCAGCTTTCAGTGAAGGTGAATAAATGATGATAAATGAAAAACTGAAAGCAAACAAACCAATAGGTGTTTTTAAGAAACAATATTATTAAAATGCATGTGCTTTCTACTGAATGAAAGCAATATAGACCTTTTCCTCACATTGGTAGTTAGTAAGGTGTATAAAAACGACTTTGTAAAGAACAATTAATTTAGGTTAATGAATCATTGTGAAGAGAGGATAACACTTTATTCTAGCAATGATCTGCAAGGTGTTAAAAGTTAAAAAAGATGGAAAACAATTGAATAGTTATTTGATCATAGTGTTTATTAAATTGCTTTTCCTGTATCTGTCAAGCTTTACAGAAATGTCTTCAACAGAATAACTGTGTTGAAAGCCAAATGAAGTGCATTATGAAATATGATTCTTCACCTGGTATGCAGGTATAATATCAAGTGTAACTCAGGCAAAGAGACAAATTCAACTTTAAAGTTCCATTTGTTACAATTTGATGATGGTGATTAAAGAACCACAACTATTTTATCTTTGACATTTCATTTTTTTCTTCACAAAAGCATTCTACTGCAATTTTCTTAGTTTTCTTTCCTCTTAACTGTGGTATTACCCATAAATTCTGGATTTCTCTGTTTTAAGTGTAACAAACCTACAATCAACTATTTCTGGAACACTACTTCATCTTAACAACAAGGACCCATAAATATTTTAAAAATTCAAAGTGTTTTATATAAAATGTTAAATGATACACATAATAAATTTCTAAGTAGTAATTATGATTATGCCCATAATTATACCCATAATTTAAAAATATGTTACCTGAAGTAAATTATTACACACTTTATGTTGGAAATGTTCATTTATCTTTGATCTCTTTTAACACACTCTACTATGTGGTAATAAAATAAACTGCCTTATTGGGTAGTCATTTATCTTTGGTTTCATATTTTTTACTGGACTAATATTCCAACACTGTAGATAGTGAAATATAACATTGAAACAATTTGATAGTAGTCAATGAATCCAGTTTTTAACAATGGGATCCGTTTTCTAAAATTGAGTGTATAGATACTTCATGAAATATCTTATCATGCATCCTAAACCAAACCAACCTCTTCCCTTGACTGTCTTACAGTGCATTATTATTATTTTACCCACTGCAGCAACTAGCACATTTTTCAGAACCTAGTAGATATTCAGTCATTGTCTATGGAACACATGAACGCATTCTAAATTTGGACAGTCATCAGTGTTTTAAAACAAACACTTCCTGAATTGCACAAACTATTTTCTAAGTAGCCCTGGGAATTCATTGAAGGAGGGTATGGGTAAGTTGGGGGTCAAACTTTAAAGACATAGGTTCTCCTCCCAAAACTTCTTCAGCGTATCCTCATTGTTGTTTGTTTGTTTGCTTGCTTGCTTGTTTTAAAAGATCTAGATATAGTCTAATAAGCATTGTATAAGTGTGATGTTCCACAATGATTCTAACTTACATGGTGCAAAATAATAAAATACTACATTCTAGCTGTTACTGGAAAATCGGGGATACTATAAAGGATCTAGGTTTTCTCTCTCCTCTCCTCCTAAGATTTATTCACTCAGCAAAGTTACCTGGTGACTACTTACTGCTAGACACTGTTTTAGATACTTGGGCTGTAACATTGATAAGAACACGGCTTGAATTAGTGAAAAGTTTATTTTAATTAGCTGTATGGTAAAATAGGAAACTAACAAAAATAAACATATAACATGTCAGATGGCAATGACTGTACTGAGAAAAATGAAGGAGAATAAATTCTAAATTATTATATATGACCAATATTACCAACATATTATAGAAAGAAATGAGTTCATAATGTTTATCAGAGAATTTCATGAAAATCACTAAATTTTTCCAGAAAGCCAGGCACTGATAAGGGAATAAACAAACAAATAACCGATTTTAATTTGATCTTTTCTTACAAGTGCAGCTATGATCTGCCATTGTATATAATATAAAATTTAAAATTGTTTCTATTTCCTTCATGTAAGTATGTTCTTACATTTTGTTTGTTTGTTTTTTTTGAGATGGAGTGTCGCTCTGTCACCTAGGCTGAAGTACAATGGTGCGATCTCGGCTCACTGCAACCTCCACCTCCCCGGTTCAAGCGATTCTCCTGCTCCAGCCTCCTGAGTAGCTGGAACTATAAGCAGGCACCACCACACCCAGCTAATTTTTGTATTTTATTAGAGATGGGGTTTCACCAAATTGGCGAGGCTGGTTTCGAACTCCTGACCTCAGATGATCAGCCTGTGCCTCAGCCTCTAATAGATGCTGTGATTACAGGCGTGAGCCACTGTGCCTGGCCAATGTTCTTACATTTAAAGATCAGACATCTATCAGATTCCCTTCTCCCTGCTACAAACATTGTATGCTTTTCCATAGGCACAAGATTTTGTTTTCATTCAGGTTGGACTCAACAAGTATTATTTAGCAGTTCATTGCATTTATCCATTTACCCAATAGAGGAAGTATATAAGACACAGATGAATAAAGTGTAATAATTCTTATACTCACTATTTGCCCTTACATCATGTAAGTGCTCAACTGTACAACATGTCTGTATTTCCAAAACCTAACTGGAAGGGATAACTCAGAGAAATAGAATAAAAGTATTATATATCTCATACATCTTCATTTTAGAATATTGTAGGGGTACAGTTCAGTATGAATAAAATACTTTGGTAAGTGCCCACCACATCGTCTGTTTGTCATCCTTACAGCAGATTATACCATTCTTATTAAGAAAGAAAACTTGCTACTGTACCTCCTACCCAGTAACATATATATGATATATATTATATATATTTAAAACATATTTGCTACTGGTTAGGAGTAACACTCAGAAAATCATACTTAATAATGTAGTACAACTGGGTATAAATTCACTTAGTATTTTTAAATTTTATGTATATTCATATTTATATGAATCATCATTTAAAATCATGTCTACTGATGCTGATGGCATTAAAGGCATAAGAGGTACTGAGAATATTAATTTAGTTTACAACTATGCACAGATATTTTTAGCTCACTCAGATTTAATCCAGTAGTCTATTATTTGATTAATTGTACAGCTATCAAATCATTCAGGACCCCCACTGTTTCAACAAGAGTGGAAAAATATTTTTTCATTTATGTTTATATGCAGCTATTTGTAGTCAAAATTAATATTCTGTCAATTGATGGTGAAATTAAAATTATTTCTGTCAGATATGGTAATTTGATGACAGTGGATAAGCATGGGAGTAAGAGAAAGTTTTGAGGAAGAGGGGATAGTTTTTGTTTACTTAATGATTATTCAAAAGATGTTAAGTAAACATTCTATAGAATGCTACAGATAGTGGAAGACAATATTGAAACAATTTAATAATGCACTCAATGAATCCAGTTTTTAAAAATGGGATCCGTTTTCTAAAACTGAGCATAGACACTTCATGAGATGCTTTATCACGCATCCTAAACCAAACCAACTCCTTTCCTTGACTGTCTTACAGTGCATAGGATATCTCTACATTCTAGGGAAGGAACTGTCAATCTGTTTATATGCCACTTATAAAATCATACTTAATAATGTAGTACACTTAGGCATAAATTCACTTAGCATTTTTAAATTTTGTAAAATGTAACGAAATGTACACAAAATAAGTGTAAATTATAATGAAGTAAAAATATATCAAAGAGAACAAAGGAAGTAGTACAGTAAAAAAAAAAAAAGGTGATTCTTTAAAAACCATAATTAAATAGACAAATTTCCAGCCCGATTGATGACCAAGTAAAGAGAAAAAGAAGGAGATAGATCAAAAGGCACAAGATGATGAATGAAAATGTGTTCTTGAAAAATATTTCTGAGAATATTTTCTAAAAGATGAACAAATTGTAATACCTAAGGGACGATATCTTTCCAGTGAATTGATTATCAGAGTATAATGTGGTATGTTCTGATTATGTTACATAATATTCTGATTAGCAGAACATTTTAAATAAATGAATTTAGCAATACATTTAGAGGTTAAGGAAACTGTTTTACACTGACTATGTTTTCTGACCCAAATGTGAGAAAGAACCCAATAAAAAGAGGCAGCCAGATAATGCTGTTGTTTGTAAACTTAAACAGAAGCTTGCATGTAATTTATTGTTCAGAGAAAAATAAAAATAGAAGTTATACTTTATTTAGAACTTAATGACAGTGAAAATTACATAAAAAGGAAGACTGTTGAATATAGCAAAAGCTGGAATTATATAGGAAATATAAATATAAACACATAAAATAAGTGTAAATTATAATGAAGTAAAAATATATCAAAGAGAACAAAGGAAGTAGTACAGTAAAAAAAAAAAAAAGGTGATTCTTTAAAAACCGTAATTAAATAGACAAATTTCCAGCCCGATTGATGACCAAGTAAAGAGAAAAAGAAGGAGATAGATCAAAAGACACAAGATGATGAATGAAAAGGGGGTCAGCACTTACAAATGTAGTAGAAACGTAAGCCATAATGAGCACAAGAAAACATTATCGACTTAGTTTTGAATATATAAAATAGAGACACTTAAAAAACTGAACAAAAACGACTTACTAGTTTTAAAAGAAAAAAAATTCATCAAACATCTATCCTTCCAAAAGTATAGACTTCAAAAGTATGGTCCCAGATGGGTGAACAGCTTCAAAAGTATAGTCCTGGATGGGTGAACATAAACCACACTTTAAGCAAGAACTCTCAATGATAACTGCTTGCAATTTTAGAGGATACCAGCCACACTCCTGAACCAGAGCTTGGCACTGGCTATTCCCTCTGGAACACCCTTTTATTTCCTTCTCTAAGCAAAGACATGGAATCAACCTAAATTGCCCATCAGTGGTCTGCGGGATGAAGAAAATACGGTATATAAACACCATGGCATACTATGCAGACATAAAAATGAACAAGATCTTGTTCTTTGCAGGGATGTGGATGTAGTTGGAGGCCATTATCCCTAGCAAACTAACACAGGAACAGAAGACCAAACACTGCATGTTGTCGCTCGTAGGTGGGAGCTAAATGATGAGAACACGTGGACACATAGAGTGGGGGACAACACACACTGGGGCTTTTTGGTGGGTGGAGAGTTGGAGGAGGGAGAAGACAAAAAAGAATAACTAATAGTTACTAGGCTTAATACCGGGGTGATGAAATAATCTGTACAACAAACCACCATGATACAAGTTTACCTATGTAACGAACCTGCATTTGTACCCCTGAACTTAAAAGTTAAAAATGAATGAAGTCTGTTAGAACCACCCATTTAGTAGTCTAACATTTTCCCTAGTATTCCCAAACCCCTTTGCCTAGCCAACATTTTCCAAAGTGCTTTTCATCTTCTACTATGTTATAATTTATATATTTTTAGTGTATATTTTACACACTTTATTAGAATATGAGTTCCTTCAAGGTAAGGACTGTTGTTTGTTTTGTGCTCCCTGATGTATTTCCAGAGCCTAGAACAGGGCCTGGAACAAAATAAGCAGCCAACACTATGTGATGAAAATTTTTTGGTGGGTATGAGTACCTTTGATTCGAAACGAAACTCAATTTAATTCTGTGTGTGTGTGTGTGTGTGTGTGTGTGTGTGTGTGTGTGTGTCTAAAGTCACCCTAAGCACACTGTTTATAACCCTAGAATGACTGACATGTTCATATTATGCAATTTTTTATTTTATTTTATCATATTGACAGATAAAGGATTCTAATTCCTATACCTTTTCAATAATGCAGAAGCCTTTGTAACATTTAAATTCCATTCATGGTAAAGATTCTTAGCAAATAAAGAATAAATTGAACTTTGATCAATTACTTTAAAGTAGTTATAAAAGACCTACAGTGAATATCATACTTAAGTATTAGAAGCTTTCTTTTTAAAATAAAGAACGAGACAAATGGCAACATGACTTCTCTTCAAATTGCACAGCATTAGGGATCCAAGCTGTAAAAGAAAATAAAAGACATGTGGATCATAAAGAAAATGTAAAACGTTATTTACAGACAATAAAGTTGTCTGCATAAAAATTCTAAGAGAAAGCTAAAAAAGAGTCATCAAAAAGATGTCAAAAAGAGACATCAGCAAGCTTGGTGGAAACAAAACAAACGTACAAGTTGTCAGTGACTTTTCAACAACCAATTAGGAAAAAATATATATACATTAAATCTTAACACTGAAAAGCAACAAAAGCATGGGAACAGTGCTTCTTATATGCCAGATTCTTGTTGAAATGTTTTACAAGTTTAACTCATTTAATCTTCCCAGTGATCCTATGAGTTAGAGGCCATATTTTTCTTCAATTTAATAGATGCAGAAACTGAAGCACAGAGAGCAATTGACTTGCCTAAGGTAAAAGTTAAAAGGTGGCAGATGCAGAATTCATTCACAACAATCTAGATCCAGAGTATTTCTTGTGTCCCTGATGATATGCCAATTCTCTTGACTCTATCACTAATTCTATTAAATGATCGAGAACTTGAAAGAAAAAATATTTAAATTAGTACATAAACAGGAAAGGTCCAAGTCATAAACATAGTAATATTTCCCAAAGATAATGCTTAATTGTGGTATCATTACAACCAAAATACTACAAAAAAAAATGTGCAAGCCAATCTCCAATATGTGGGAGAGAAAACCCAATACTAATTTGAAGAGGATAAAAGAGCAAGGCATCTCCTTTCCTGACAGAGAGTCTTCTTATAACTACAACATTCATACTGAAATGCTATCATACTAGATCTAGCACTGAAACAATCCAGGCCACTACAAATGAATGAAAAATGAATCCAGAAAAACACAGATCCGTATGTGAAAATCTGTTTTATAACAGAAATTGCATTAACAAATCAGAGGTTGAGTTTTAAAAATCATAAAATATTTCAGACAATTAATTATTTCTGTGGAAAAAAGTAAAGTTAACTCATTATCCTGCCCAGTACACAAAAATCAATTCCAGGTGGACTTAAAAACATAATGCAAAAGCAAAACTTTAACATAATTACCAAAAATATAAGTCATCATCTTTATGGTATTTAAATCAAAAAGACTTCTTTAGGCCGGGCGCGGTGGCTCACGCTTGTAATCCCAGCACTTTGGGAGGCCGAGGAGGGTGGATCACGAGGTCAGGAGATCGAGACCACGGTGAAACCCCGTCTCTACTAAAAATACAAAAAAATTAGCCTGGCGCGGTGGTGGGCGCCTGTAGTCCCAGCTACTCCGGAGGCTGAGGCAGGAGAATGGCGTGAACCCGGGAGGCGGAGCTTGCAGTGAGCCGGGATCGCGCCACTGCACTCCAGCCTGGGCGACAGAGTGAGACTCAGTCTCAAAAAAAAAAAAAAAAAAAGACATAAAGAAAGCAAAACCTATAAAGAGAAAAACTGATACTCTTGATGATGTTCAAATTTAAAACTCATGCAAACTAGCACCAAAAACAAGGCGAAAAGGAAGCTTCACAGAGGTACTAGATAATTCTGCTATGTTTAACTAGCAAATAATTAGTATCCAGAATAAATAAGAAAGCAATACATCACTGAGAAAGTGACACACAACCCTATAGAAAAATGGGAAAAAATATGAATTGGCAATTCACAAAACAGAAAACCCAACTGAATACTAAATATTATAAGAGAATGTTGAACAAGTCAAACTATAAAAGCAACACAAATTAAATTGCCAATAATATTATTTCATTCCTATCATATTGAAAACAATTAAAAATTCTGAATGCCACGTGGTGGTGAAAATGTGATTGCATGAGTATGTAGCAATTTGGACAGCAAACTGACAGCATGTGAGATAGCTGAAGATATTCATATGACCCAGAAATTCCACCATTCTAGAAAATACTCTTGTACATATATATATAATAAAATTATATAAGAATGTATACTGCAACATTTTAAAATTCAATTAAAGATTAGAAAAGCTCTAAATATCTCAAAACAGAAAACTTGAAAAACAGATCATAAATAAATGTATACAGTGGAAATCAGTAAACTGATAAATTGCAAAAACATAAGTTTGAGTAACAACATCAAGTTGCAGTAGACGTGTTCAGTATATCATTTCTACAAATTAACAAAATAAACAGTGCTATATTTTTATGGCTATAAACACATAAAGCAAATATACACATGACTTTCTAGATACGTATCATTTCTTGTATCTCCAAATAGAAAATGAGGTTGGGCAGAGAGGGTGATAGCTACAATTGCTTCTGTAATTATACTTTTTAAAAATTAAAATGATCTGACTCACAAACTTAAGAGCTGGTGGAAATTCAGCACTTTTTTTTTTCTCTTTTTCTCTCCCTGAAAAGCATGGAGGTGTTGTCACTCTCTTCCTGAGTCTCTCAGTGAGCAGAACACACAGAAAAATACCCTAACTGATCTGGAAGTGGAAGATTTAAGTTAAATAACCTTCAGGAAAAGAGACCTTAAACTGTTTTAAGGCACTAATATTTAGGTGGTTTCATTGTTACAGGATAACCTAGCATATCCTGACTTATATTAGAATTCCTGCCATGAATCCTAAAATATATGATATAGTCTTAGTGATCATTGGGTGAGTGGCAAAGAAACTATTACTAAAGCTGAAAGCATGGTAATACATCTTCCGAAGCGATGGGATATTTGATAAGACTTTCACCAGCAAAAATATGGAAGGTACATAACATTCCTAATAAAATTGTAGTTCCAAGAGAAGTATGGCCAGATTTAGCAAATAAAATTGCAAGGCATTCTGTTAAATTTGAATTCCAGATATACAACAGATATTATTGTTTAGTAAAATTTCCATGTGATATTATACTAAATGATTATACATATTTGTACTAAAGAAAAACAGTGTTGTTTACCTGAAATTCAAATTTAACTGGTTTTCTGTGTTTTGCCTGGCAATCCCATCAAGAGGGAGACGTTGTGAAATAGAAAAGTAGCAATATTTCTTGGTTACTATAAAAGTTATTTAACAACATTTCATAAGGGAACATGAAGTCAGAGAAGAAGGGGGCAAAACACTAGTCATTTTAAAAACTAGGTGGGGAAATTTGGAAGTAGAGGTGACCAGATTTCACAGAAGATTGTAGGGTGGGAGGAGTATAGAGTAAGCCAATATAATACATCAAGGTTTATGGTTTGAAAAATGGGAAGACGGAATATCAGTTACCTGAAATGAAGAAAATAGTGCACATTTGTAATTTGAGTTGCTTATTAGCACCCAACTAGAGATATTAAATAGTTGAATATCTACGTCTTTGAATTCAGGAGAGAGATTCAAACTGAAGACATAAATGTGGACATTGACAGCATATAGATGACAGTATACTAAGTTTGTAAAGATAAAATAATAATAAAAGCTAATATTAACCTCTTTTGTGTGAGTCCTTGACGTAAATTTTTTATATGTTAATTCACTGAGTCTCCACAATAGGTCGAAGTAATTGGTTCTACTATAACTACACTCTTTAAAAAGGGATATTTTAGTAAAAAGAAGGATTCAATTTATACTCACCCTCAATTTGTAGCCATTGGTGTCATCTCTAAGATAATTTTTAGTAATTGCCTACTCAGTGAACCTTGCCATAGTCCTTAGTTATGTAAATGTATTGTATTTTTTGGAATTCCTTTTCATTAACCATAAGACTTTAATAACATATTTTTAAAATTTTGACTTTAATATCTATATTGTAGTGAATATTTAAAGAACTTCCTCCAGGTTTAGGATACAGAAATGGGTAAGTTATCTCTACTCTCTCATATTTCACTATTAAGATGTTGGTAAATTAGCCGCCCAAGAGATCACGGTCTTGAAAGTACAGAGAAAAAAATAGAACTCAGTGACCCAGTATAACTAAGGAGCATATTTGAGACATTATCATTCTTGGTATTTCTGAAGAAGCACTTGGATGGAAGGGAGTTGAGATCATCTTGTCAGCTACAGCACTAAATTTTGGTCATGAATATCAAAGTGATTCCATCTATATGAGGAGCCTGTGGAGAATGGCAACATGCTATACGTATACATTTCAGAATGGATTAATTGCCATCTGTGTACCTTTTACCAGGTTATTCTATTTGTTCAGCATGCCCCAAGATCTCTTCTGTACTTTACAAATCTGCACTTCAGTTCTTCTTAGTTCAAGAGTCACTTCAACCTACTGCATCCTTAGTTTTATGCACTTACTTGTTATTTCTAAAAAAAAGTATATATTATAATACTATACAATATAAATCTAGAATTATACATTCATGTACTATATTCACAGAAATTGGACTTGCCTTTACGCCCTCCTTTTTACATATATTCCTGTTATTGTCTCACTGCTAAGTAATATTACTGGATGGCAAAATAAACCAAAAAACACAAATTGATATTAATGAAAAATATCAATATTAAATATTAGCTTAATAAATAACACAAATAATATTGAAATAGATGGGCATGTTAGGCTGGGCAGCTTTTTGTGGGCACAATCATATAATTTCAACTTCAAATTCCATCATATAACAGGATGTTCTATTGGTACAATATCTCCTTGTTTACATGAGGAAATTAAGTATATTGATATTCATAGAACCCCAGTTTTTAAATGTATTTGAAATTATTTTAGGTGTCTCTCAACTCTCCCAATAGTGCACAAATATGTAGTTATGCTATATGCTAATAATTAAATAACTTTGGAAACTTACAACTTCAAAAAAATGTTTGCCGTTGTGGAAAGTTTCTGCAGTAGAGAAGGAAAGGTGAATGGTATCAGTCTTAGATAACAAGAAAACTGCTTCACTTTGTTTCAACTCTACTCATTTGCCATCCAAATATGATAGAAGATGGTGCTCATTCCTAACAAATATTTCCAGATACCATGCATTCCTTAAAGGAGATGATGCTGATTGCCCTCTCAATATTCACTCACTTTCCCATTACAATTAGCAGCAGATTCTTTTAATTATCCCTGCCCTTCTTAGAGCAGTCTCAGATATATAAAAATTAATTACCTGGAACTCACATCTTTATAATTTTAACCTTTTCATGCTTCACTTATTTACGGTGACATTTATTTAAAACACTTATCAGGTGACTGCGCATGGTAGACATATGGTTTATCAGAAAAGGCAGGAGAAAAAACAAATGTAGGACATTAAGCTTGCTATGGTGCTTTGAGACTTTTCTAGAAATCGTTAGCTCATCAAAACTTGTTTTGGCATGGCAGAAAGACATGTCCCATTAAAAGGATATTAATGCAAAATCACTGTTGTCATTAAACCATCATACCACATATTACACATTTATGCTGAAAATGGGTTCAAACTTTTTATTCCCCTATCCTTTAATTATTAGAAGAAACTTTGCAGATTATAGCCAGATAATTTAAAATAATAAAATCAATGTCACTTACAAGGTCACAGGATTTAGTAAAACCCTGCTACCCATTTCCTTTTAAGTACCTTCGCATTTTAGAAATGAAGACTGCCTATTCATGTGGCTTCTATGATTTTGTTAAACATTAATTAGCAAAATTTCTAGTTTGTTTTTTTCTTCTAGAGCAGTTCAGTGGAATGAAAGACCTTTTTTATCCTATGCCTCTAACCACAACTGGGTGTCTCTATCTTAAAAGATATTTATCAAGTCTCTGCTTCATATTTCCTTCTCTACACCATTCTTACAGTCCTCAGCAAGCCCTGATTTCTATCTCATGATCGCAAATCTTGGCCCTTTATTGTTGGTCTTCCTTCTTTCATTGCTACATGTTAGAATAAATGGTGTAAGAGAATGCTTTTATCTATTCAATTTCTTTCTCTTTAGCTCCTGGCCCACTGTCTTTGTTTCAGAATAATTATCAGTGCCTATATATTACCTTCACATATGAGGCCTTTGTTCTTTTCATTCTTTCCATCTCAATTTTCTGTACATTCATATTTTCTAAAGTCTTCAGCTCTGTCAATTGTTCCCTTATCTCCCTCAAGTGGACACTGTCTGCTTTTCGTAGATGTTCCTACTCAAAAGAGATCTTGCAAGCCAGTATTTTACATTAAGTAATTGTTCCATTTCTCGACTTTTGCTGGCCTATAAATATAACACATATAAAGGTAGCCATTGCAGGCACAGTAAATTATTTGTCTATGAAATCACAATGTTTGCTCCAGTATCTTAATACAACCCCCAAACTTACATAATTTTTTAATTTAAAAATTTAAAAATAACTTTGCTTAAACAAAGGCAGTTTGTTTTCTAACATATATGTGTGTATGTATATATACACAGAAATGTATACGTATACACACATATATATTCATAAATTATTGAAAGTTTCATGCAAATTTTTTACTTTGCCAATATGCCCCAAAACTTGATATGAAATTAATTATATGAAGGAGTACGGCCTTCTTTAATTAGCTAGAAAAGTTCTCAGCCCACTTAAATAAACTGTTCCCAACTTGGGAAGATAAATTTAAATATCTTATCTTAGCAACAAACTTATAACCCTTAAAAACATTTGCTATGGCATCTATATATTATATTTCCCTTGATGTGAAAAATAAGAAAATAAACATTTCAGAAAAACCCACAATTAAAGAATATCACCTGGCATCATGTCTAAAAATGTATAACAGTAAAATAGAAAAGATTTGTGGATATGACAACAATTCTGCTTGCTTTCAAAATTATCTTTTGCTTTGTTTTTTGCAAAGCTTAATTAAATTAATATGTGAATACTGAGTCTATTAATCTTCTCTCTTAAAAATTCAAAGCACTATTTTAAAGTAACTTATATTAGGAATATTATCTAAGAATGAACTTCATGTGGTAAATGCCAGCATAAGTCATTACTAAATGTGTTTAGGGTACACAATGGAAGTAAAGTCTGCTGCTAGGAAAAATTGACCTTTTGTTTTACAATTTATTTTATAATTTATTTAGTGCAGTATTTGAAAATCATATTTAGATATAACAGGTGACAAGAGAGCTCTATACTAGGAAAGATAATTTTAGTACTACCATCTCTAAAAGAGACTAACAAATATGAAATGAAGATGCTATAATTAAACTGTAACTCTTGCCCATGCCAGCCCAACATAACTATTATAAAATTGCACATAACTATCAGGCTCTTAATTTAAGCTAATATTGCAGGCACTACAAAAAAAATATTTAGTAACTCATCAAAACTATTTTCTTATGAAGGTAATAAAAGCTACAATATCTGCCCATGTCAATTTTTTAAAGGTGTTCAAAGCAAAATTCTTAAATAATTTAATTTCTGGAGCCAGACATAATGGTTGACTTTGGGCTCTTTGACATTTACTACTATAGACTGTTGCTAAGTCCAGGCTTCAAGAACATTCCTGCATTTATTCTTTTTAAATCAATGGTACAAATTATCTAACTAGTTATATGTGATGACAGCAGTGGTTCTCAGTTTGGTTTTATCACCACCTGGAAACCTGCAAAGTCTCAGGTTTCACCCCAGGTCTACTGAATCAGAAACGCTAGGGATAAATCCCAACGATGACTGTTTTAGTAAGATCTTCAAGTGATTTCAATGCAGGTTAAGTCTGAAAACACTGGAAAAGAGGAGAGAGAAAGAGAGAGAGGGAGGAGAGATGGAGACAAATTCCCAGACCATACGCTGGACTAGAAATAGAGTGTTAGGACTTTACAACAGGCTCAAAATTTTAGAGATGAATTATAGCTGACATTTGAACACAAAGGAAAGGAGCCCACTAGTCCAGGGAACATCTCTGATTATAAACAACTTCATTTCCTGCTTAGGTATTATTCAAATGTATGTTTAATAGTATAATGCTTCTCTACAACCAAGTAAAGCTCAAACAAATTTAAGATGTCTTTTTTTTAATGTTGTATGTTGATGAGATTTAAATTATTAGAGGCTTAGCTCAATTGGTAATTAAGGTGATGAGTCTGCCCTAGAGGTGGAAATAAATATTTTATTAGACTTGTGATGAATTCTAGATAATTTTGACGCTACTAAAATGATCTTGAAGGTCTGGATGATTTTTGACCAAAGATAGACCCAAATACATATATTGTGAATAAAAGTATTGCTAGGATTTAGAAAGTTTAACAAGTTACATAATGTTTAAATTCATGATTTCTGTGGGTAATTTGTGGTCAGTACTCTGGGGGGCAGAATGTTAAAGAGATTTCTATATGACATTATGAGTAAAACTTTGTGACAAACAATTAGAAAAAACAGTTGAAAAGAAGAATTCAGTAGGTAAAGTTAAAAAAGTAGACCTCACTATGAAAAAAAGAGTAGGGATATATAGAAAATTTAGATATTACGAGTTGAATGTGTGCAGACTTCCCAAGATCTGTGAATGCTATAGGGACCACTACAGCTGATAATGTAGAGAAACTAAGGCAATATTTATGCAGTATTTTAGAAGACCACAGCTCCATTCCATTACTATCTGATGATATTTTAGCAAAGCTGAACTCTGCAGTATCCTTGTTTTATTAGAAAAGGAATAGTAGAAGGAGCATTTTTCACTCTTATTTCACCTTCAACTTCTCATTATTTCCCATACACGCTCCTGTTACAATTCTTGGGAAATAATTAAACTAAATTTACAGTCTTTTATACGGGTAATTTAACCATATTTATTAGTGTTTAAATGATTCAGCCTCTGCTAGGCTGTGTAGAAAATACAAGTACTGGTAGCTGTGTGAAAGTTAGCTGAGTTTAGGTAAGAGGTGGCCTGAAATGTCAAGTCTCACTAGAGCACTGAGATTTTAAAACTATTCTCTGGGAACTAACTAGCTAGCTAGCTAGCTAGCTAGCTAGATATACATGTTTCTCAATAACAACAATAAAGACAAAATTATTTCTTCATATATTTATTATAATAAGCAAAATATTGACTAATAAAAACACAAGAAAGGAAAAATACTAATAAAAAATGTCCTGAATACTCTATATACTAAAGTGTAATACCAAAATAAAAATTAGACCCTTAGCATTTTCTGTGAGATAAAATAGATCAAGCAATGAGCCTCGCTTGATGCTTCATACACCAGGAGAGCTGGAAGGATACACAGATTCAGTAAAAACATGCCAAAATCTACATGAGAAGATATGATTTTATTTACTTATTTATTTTTTAGAGACAGGGTCTCACTCTGCCACCTGGGCTGGGGTGCATTGGCACAATCAGAGTTCACTGGAGCCTCAAGTTCTTGGGCTCAAGCCTCCTGAGTAACTAAGACTACAGGTCCATGCCATTATGCCCAAATAATTTTTAAAAAATTTTTAACAGAAACGGAGTCTCACAAAGTTGCTCAGGCTGGTCTTGAACTCCTGGCCTCAACCCATCCTTTCATCTCGGCCTCCCTAAGTGCTGGAATTACAGTCATGAGCCATGGTGCCCAGCCTAATAAATGATTTTCAATAAATTATATTTAACAAAATGGATTAGAATTCACCAAAAAATAAAACTAGTAATTCAAAGCTTTCAGGAGTGGATGTAAGTATGTATGTATGCATGGATGTCTGTTAATTTTGTTTCTTTTTAAATCAGAGAAAACAAATTTCAAAAGGTTCTTTGAAAGTAGCTGCCTTCTTCTTGTAATTGTTTTTCCAAATAGCAGAGTCTAGTTCTTCAAAATTGGCAGAACCTGTTATTTGTACTCCATTTATTCTTATGATTGGGCAATGTGTGGCACATTTGAGGATTATTTTCCAGTATATCATAAATATATTAACAATGTGATAGTTTAAGGATCTAAGGAGGACTGAAAATTTTATCTGAGGAATTCATTAGTCTATCACAGAGGTAGCTCTTTGATACCTAAGTCATCACCTTTTATAGAACGTAACATAAAGGTTGAAGTTTTCATAGAATAAGTAATACTGTGAATTTTCAGATAGAGTGTAAACTCCTCTGGGTGGGCTGGCTTTCCTGTCCTTACAGAGCTGCCCATTGTGGTCAAATAGACCACAATGAGAAGTTGATGATGCACAGTTACGCCACGCATAGCAACCGCAGCCGGCCTTCCTCATTCCAATGTAAATATTCATTATATGAAGCATTATCTAAGACACTTTTGCCTTGAAAGAGAGAGTAAAAAATTAATCAGGAGTAGAGTCTCTAAAATATTCATTTCCCTGGTTCATGGAATCATACAAGCTTCTTTATCAACTCAGCATTTTAGTCCAGTTCAAAAGCCCAGAGACTAAATAAAGTAATTAATACATGGCATCCGTGAAAATAATACAAGTAAAATATGGCTTTATGTTGACTATGCAAATTTCATATGAAAGAAATTGTTTCCAAGAAACTTTACTCAATAAAATTTAAACCATAAATATTTTTCACCAATTTTATTCAATAAATACTTACTGAGAACCTACTGTTTGCCTGGCCTTGTTATACTTGTTTGGAATTCACTTGAGAAGTCAGCCATCTAATACTTCATGACATTGGTCTGGGCATAGGGATTTTTGGATAAAAACTTAAAAGCACAAGCAGTGAAAGCAAATTCAAAAGCATCTTCACAGAAAAAAAAAAAAACAAAAACAATCAACAGAGTGAAGAGGCAACCTAAGAATAGGAAAATATATTTCCAAACCATGTATCAGATAAGAGATTAATATCCAAAATATACAAGGAACTCAAACAACTCAATAGCAAGAAAACAAATAACCTGATTAAACAATGGGCAAAAAATCTGAATAGACATTTCTCAAAAGAAGACATCAAAATACCCAACAGATATATGAAAAATATATTTATCATTACTAATCTTCTGGGAAATGCAAATAAAAACCACAATATCATCTCACCCCAATTGGAATATTATCAAATAGACAAAAAATAACAAATAATGGCAGGGATGTAGGAAAAGGGAAACTCTATTACACTGTTTGTGGAAATGTAAATTAGTACAGTGTTTATGAAAAACAATATGGGGGTTACTCTAAAAATTAACAATAGAACTACCATATGATTCAGTCATTCTACTACTGGGTACACATCCAAAGGAAATGAAATCAGTATGTCTTAGAGATATCCACTTCCATGTTTATTGCAGCACTATTCACAACAACCAAGATATGAACCAACCTAATTGTTCATCAACTGATAAATGAATAAAGAAAATGTGGTATATATACACAATTGAATACCATTCAGCAATAAAAATAAATCCCGTTATTCAAGGCAACATAAAAGAACCTGAAATAAAATAAGCCAGGCACAGAAAGACAAATACCACTTGATCTCACTCACTTGGAATTTAAAAGAGTTGATTTCATAGTAGAGAGTAAAATAGCAGTTGCTAGAGACTGAGAAGTAGAGTGAGAAGGAAAGATGGAGACAGACTGGTCAAAAAATTCAAAGTTACATTTGCACAGGATGAGTAAGTTCTGGTGCTTTATTGCACACTAGAATGATTATGGTAAAAAGTATTGTATTGTATGTTTCAAAATACTTAGAAGAAAGAATTTTGAATGTTTTTACCACAAACAAAATGATAACTATATAAGATGATGGATATGCTGTATACCCTGAAAAGATTATTAAATAATGTATAGATGCAGGAAACATCACACTATACCCCATAAATATGCATAATTATTATGTGTCAAAAACAAAATTTTAAAAAGTTAATCACTCTCTAATGAAAGTATCTTTTGGCTCCCAGACATCTGATTTTTTTTTTCCATTTTGCCAAAAGTCAAGTTCTACATACTAAAACAAAGAATTTATTGTATCCTTTCAAAACAATATATTTTAATAGCATCTATAGATTCATCAAGCAATGATGTAATAAACACAATAAAAGCTTGAGTAATCTAACTGCTTTACAATAGAAATTGTAAGGGTTTTGTTTTTGTTTTGTACATTCAATCCTCTGAAAAATATGACTCTTTCTGATTTTTTTTTCTTTTTTGAAAGGAGTATTGCTCTGTTGCTCAGGATGGAGTGCAGTACACGATCTCAGCTCACTGCAACCTCTGCCTCCCGAGTTCAAGCAATTCTTCCTGCCTCCGCCTCCAGAGTAGCTTGGATTACAAGCACCACCACCTTGCCAGGCTAATTTTTGTATTTTTTTAGTAGAGACGTGGTTTTGCCATGTTGGCCAGGCTGGTGTTGAACTCCTGACCTCCGGTGATCCACCCACCTCCCAAAGTGCTGGTATTACAGGCGTGAGCCACCATGCCTGGCCAATATTTTAAATGTTAATGTCTATCATTATATTTTCTCATTCTCTTTTGCTGTACTTATTAGTCTATTATCCTAGAAAATAGGTAAGAAGATGAAAAACAAACCAATAGCATAAGATCTGAAACTGATCAATAAGTTATACATTAAATACATGATTTGATTTGCTTAATACCTCTATTATTTCTATTCCTTTTTTAATTTTTAGAGTTTCAAAATTTCATTATAATTTTGGTTAAATTTACTGACTTCTCAAAACTTCTCAAGTTTAATGAACTACATACTCATCAGTGTATTAAGCAGAAAAATAGTTTAGAAAATTGTCACCAAAGCATGCACTTTGTATCTGAAAACAATAATTAGGCTTCTCTCTGGCCATTAGTCATGGGTTTTTATGACACACAACAATTTTACGATTTTTTTATTTGCTTGTTTTATAGTACATGAAGATAGAAATATTAAAGTTTCTGTATGATGTAGCACATTTCTTTAAAAATGTGTTTTAAAATGCCTTTTTTTCTGCAAAACTGAATTCCAGTACCTAATTTGTCTGTTACTTTGGTGGGCCAGGAGTCCTGCCTAGAAGAATATTGATGTCTCTCTCATCAGAGGTTTTTGATAATGTCAGGTTTCCAATATATCCTATGGGTATATTTTTACCTTTTTAAAACAAAATTTATTTTTGCCTATTTTTGTTGTTCTAAGGCTCTTTATGACAGGACTATTTAAAGCACTGAGGACAAGACAAGATGTTTATACATACTTCCTGTTGTTTAATATTCATGCAATTCTGACAAGATTCATACACTGAATTCTCTGTCATTAGTTTCATTAACAGATATTAATTATATCTGAATCTAAATGCCAAATGAATAGAAGGTTGGGATTCAATTCTATTTAAGATAATCGAAGTTCTCTTTACAATCATGATTGGGGTGGCATATATACCATCTATTCTGGTTAGAGAGGGACTCTGGATGCTAGATAAAACACTTGGGATTAAAACATTTGTCCTAGAACTTATCATTATAGGCACTTCACATAATGGGGGAAACTGAATATTTGTAATAACCTTTTGGAATAGTTGATGATGATGATGATGGGCAAGAGAGAGAGAAAGGCCAGGCGCGGTGGCTCACGCCTGTAATCTCAGCATTTTGGAAGGCTGAGGCAGGAGAATCATTTGAACCTGGGAGGGAGAGGTTGTGGTAAGCTGAGATCATGCCACTGCACTCCAGCTTGGGCAACAGAGTGAGACTCCATCTCAAAATAAATAAATAAATAAATAAATAAATAAATAAATAAATAAGAGAGAGAGAGAGAGGAGAGAGAAACATCCTTTTTTCCAGTAAAATTTAGAGACTTGATTGTCCATTGAAGATGATCGAATAGGAACAGCTCCAGTCTGCAGCTCCCAGTGTGACTGATGCAGAAGATGGGTGATTTCTGCATTTCCAACTGAGGTACCTGGTTCATCTCATTGGTTGAAAAGTGGGTGCAGCCCACGGAGGGCGAGCTGAAGCAGGGTGGGGTGTTGCCTCACCTAGGAAGCACAAGGGGTCAAGGGATTTCCCTTTCCTAGCCAAGGGAAGATGTGACAGACTGTACCTGGAAAAATGGGATGCTCCCACCCAAATACTGTGCTTTTCCCAAGGTCTTTGCAACTGGCAGACAAGGAGATTCTCTCCTGTGCCTGGCTCGTCAGGTCCCACGCCCACGGAGCCTTGCACACTGCTAGTGTAGCAGTCTGAGATTGAACTGCGAGGCAGCAGCCTGGCTGGGGGAGGTGCATCTGCCATTGCTGAGGCTTGAGTAGGTAAACAAAGCAGCCAGGGAACTCGAACTGGGCAGAGCCCACCACAGTTCAGCAAGGCCTACTGCCTCTATAGACTCCACATCTTTGGGCAGGGCATAGCTGAACAAAAAGCAGCAGGAAACTTCTGCAGACTTAAAAATCCCTGTCTGACAGATCTGAAGAGAGCAGTCGTTCTCCCAGCATGGCGTTTGGGCTCTGAGAATGAATAGACTGCCTCCTCAAGTGGATCCCTGACCCCCTTTTAGCCTAACTGGGAGACACCTCCCAGTAGGGGCTGACAGACACCTCATATAGGCGGATGCCCCTCTGGGGTGAAGCTTCCAGAGGAAGGATCAGGCAGCAATATTTGCTGTTCTGCAATATTTGCTGTTCTGCAGCCTCTGCTGGTGATACCTAGGCAAACAGGGTCTGGAGTGAAACTCCAGCAAAGTCCAACAGACCTGCAGCTGAGGGACCTAAGTGTTAGAAGGAAAACTGATAAAGGAATAGCATCAACATCAACAAAACAGAAAGGAACAACATCAACATCAACAAAAAGGACATTTATTCGAAAACCCCATCTGTGGGTCACCAACATCAAAGACCAAAGGTAAAACCACAAAGATGGGGAGAAAACAGAGCAGAAAAGCTGAAAATTCTAAAAACCAGAGTGCCTCTTCTCCTCCAAAGGAATGCAGCTCCTCACCAGCAACAGAGCAAAGCTGGATGGAGAATGACTTTGATGAGTTGACAGAAGTAGGCTTCAGAAGGTCGGTAATAACAAACGTCTCCAAGCTAAAGGAGCATGTTCGAACCCATTGCAAGGAAGCTAAAATCCTTGAAAAATGGTTAGACGAATGCCTAACTAGAATAAACAGGAAGAGAAGACCTTAAATGAACTGATGGAGCTGAAAACCACAGCACAAGAACTTTGTGATGCATGCACAAGCTTCAATAGCCGATTCGATCAAGTGGAAGAAAGGGTATCAGTGATTGAAGATCAAATTAATGAAATAAAGGGAGAAGAGAAGGTTAGAGAAAAAGGAGTAAAAAGAAAAAAACAAAGCCTCCATGAAATATAGGACTATGTGAAAAGACCAAATCTACATTTGATTGGTGTACCTGAAAGTGATGGGGAGAATGGAACCAAGTTGGAAAACACTATTCAGGATATTATCCAGGAGAACTTCCCCAACCTAGCAATGCAGGCCAACATTCAAATTCAGGAAATACAGAGAATACCACAGACACTCCTCGAGAAGAGCATCCCCAAGGCACAAAATTTTCAGATTCACCAAGGTTGTAATGAAGGAAAAAGTGTTAAGGGCAGCCAGAAAGAAAGTTACCCACAAAGGGAAGCCAATCAGACTAACAGTGGATCTCTCAGCAGAAACCCTACAAGCCAGAAGAGATTGGGGGCCAATATTCAACGTTCTTAAAGAAAGTAATTTTCAACCCAGAATTTCATATCTAGTCAAACTAAGCTTCCTAAGTGAAGGGGAAATAAAATCCTTTACAGACAAGTAAATGATGAGATATTTTGCCACCACAAGACCTGCCTTACAAGAGCTTCTGAAGGAAGCAGTAAAGATGGAAAGAAACAACGAACACCAGCCACCTCAAAAACATGCCAAATTGTAAAGACCATGGATGCTATAAAGAAACTGCATCAATTAACTGGCAAAATAACCAGCGAACATCATAATGACAGGATCAAATTCACACATAACAATATTAACCTAAAACGTAAATGGGCTAAATGTCCCAATTAAAAGACACAGACTGGTAAATTGGATAAAGAGTCAAGACCAATCAGTGTGCTGTACTCAAGAGACACATCTCACATACAAAGATGCACATAGGCACAAAATAAAGGGATGGAGGAAGATCTACCAAGCAAATGGAAAGCTAAAAAAAGCAGGGGTTGCAATCTTCGTCTCTGATAAAATAGACTTTAAACCAACAAAGATCAAAAGAGACAAAGAAGGCCATTACATAATGCTTAAAGGGATCAATTCAACAAGAAGAGCTAACTAGCCGAAATATATATACACCCAATACAGGAGCACCCAGATTCATAAAGCAAGTCCTTAGAGACCTACAAAGAGACTTAGACTCCCACACAATAATAATGGGAGACTTTAACACCTCACTGTCAATATTAGACAGATCAACAAGACAGAAGGTTAACAAGGATATCCAAGACTTGAACTCATTCATTTGAACTCGCACTTATAAAACTGACCACATAATTGGAAGTAAAGCACTCCCCAATAAATGTAAAAGAAGAGAAATCATAAAAAATTGTCTCTCAGACCACAGTGCAATCAAATTAGAACTCAGGATTAAGAAACTCACTCAAAATTGCTACAAGGAAACTGAAAAACCTGCTCCTGAATGACTACTGGGTAAATAACAAAATGAAAGGAGAAATAAAGATGTTCTTTGAAACCAGTGAGAACAAAGACACAACATTCCAGAATCTCTGGGACACATTTAAAGCAATGTGTAGAGGGAAATTTATACCACTAAATGCCCACAAGAGAAAGCAGGAAAGATCTAAAATCAATACCCTAACATCACAGCTAAAAGAACAAGAGAAGCAAGAGCAAACACATTCAAAAGCTAGCAGAAGGCAAGAAATAAGTAAGATCAGAGCAGAACTCAAGGAGATAGAGACACAAAAAACCCTTCAAAAATCAATGAATCCAGGAGCTGGTTTTTTGAAAAGATCAACAAAATTGAAAGACCACTAGCAAGACTAACAAAGAGGAAAAGAGAGAAGAATCAAATAGAGGCAATAAAAAATGACAAGGTGGATATCACCACAGATCCCACAGAAATACAAACTACCACCAGAGAATATTATAAACACCTCTATGCAAATAAACTGGAAAATCTAGAAGAAATGCATAAATTCCTGGACACATATGCCCTCCCAAGACTAAACCAGGAAGAAGTTGAATCTCTGAATAGACCAATAACAGGCTCTGAAATTGAGGCAACATTTAATAGCCTGCCAACCAAAAAAAGTCCAGGGCCAGAAGGATTCACAGACTAATTATACAAGAGGTACAAAGAGGAGCTGGAACCATTCCTTCTGAAACTATTCCAATCAATAGAAAAACAGGGCATCCTCCCTAACTCATTTTACGAGGCCAGCATCATCCTGATACCAAAGCCTGGCAGAGACAAAACAAAAAAGAGAATTTTAAACCAATATCCCTGATGAACATCGATGCAAAAATCTTCAATAAAATACTGGCAAACCAAATCCAGCAGCACAAGAAAAAGCTTATCCACCGCAATCAAGCAGGCTTCATTCCTGGGATGCAAGGCTGGTTCAACATACACAAATAAATAAATAAATGTAATCCATCACATAAACAGAACCAATGACAAAAAACACATGATTATCTCAATAGATGCAGAAAAGGCCTTGACAAAATTCAACAATCCTTCATGCTAAAAACTCTCAATAAATTAGGTATTGATGGAACATATCTCAAAATACTAAGAGCTATTTAGGACAAACCCACAGCCAATATCATACTGAATGGGCAAAAACTGGAAGCATTCCTTTTGAAAACTGGAACAAGACAGGGGTGCCCGCTCTCAACACTCCTTTTCAACATAGTGTTGGAAGTTCTGATCAGGGCAATCAGGCAAGAGAAAGAAATAAAGGATATTCAAGTAGGAAAAGAGGAAGTTAAATTGTCCCTGTTTGCAGATGACATGATTGCATATTTAGAAAGCCCCATCGTCTCAGCCCAAAATCTCCTTAAGCTGATAAGCAACTTCAGCAATGTCTCAGGATACAAAATCAATGTGCAAAAATCACAAGCATTCCTATATGTCAATCACAGAGAGCCAAATCATGAGTGAACTCCCATTCACAATTGCTACAAAGAGAATAAAATACCTAGGAATCCAACTTACAAGGGATGTGAGGGACATTTTCAAGGAGAACTACAAACCACTGCTCAATGAAATAAAAGAAGACACAAAAATATGGAAGAACATTCCACGCTCATGGACAGGAAGAATTAATATTGTGAAAATGGCCATACTCCCCAAGGTAATTTATAGATTCAATGCCATCCCCATCAAGCTACCAATGACTTTTTCCACAGAATTGGAAAAAAACTACTTTAAAGTTCATGTGGAATCAAAAACAGCCCGCATTGCCAAGATAATCCTAAGCAAAACAGAACAAAGCTGGAGGCATCACGCTACCTGACTTCAAACAATACTACAAGGCTACAGTAACCAAAACTGCATGGTACTGGTACGAAAACAGATATATAGACCAATGGAACAGGAAACTGGGCTCAGAAATAACACCACACATCTACAACCAACTTATCTTTGACAAACCTGACAAAAACACGAAATGGGGAAAGGATTCTCCATTTAATAAATGGTGCTGGGAAAACTGGCTAGCCATATGTAGAAGGCTGAAACTGGATCCCTTCCTTACACCTTATACAAAAATTAATTCAAGATGGATTAAAGACTTAAATGTTAGATCTAAAACCATAAAAACCTAAGAAGAAAACCTAGGCAATACCATTCAGGACATAGGCATAGGCAAAGACTTCATGACTAAGACACAAAAAGCGATGGCAACAAAAGCCAAAATTGACAAATGGGATCGAATTAAACTAAAGAGCTTCTGCACAGCAAAAGAAACTACCATCAGAGTGAACAGGCAACCTACAGAATGGGAGACAATTTTTGCAATCTACCCATCTGACAAAGGGCTAATATCCAGAATCTACAAAGAACTCAAACAAATTTACAAGACAAAAACAAAAAACCCAATAAAAAGTTGTCAAAGGATATGTATGAACAGATTCTTCTCAAAAGAAGACATTTATGCAGCCAACAGACACATCAAAAAATGCTCATCATCACTGGCCATCAGAGAAATGCAAATCAAAACCATAATGAGATACCATCTCACACCAGTTAGAATGACAATCATTAAAAAGTCAGGAAACAACAGATGCTGGAGAGGATATTAAGAAATAGGAACACTTTTACACGGTCAGTGGGAGTTTAAATTAGTTCAACCAGTGTGGAAGACATTGTGGCGATTTCTTAAGGATCTAGGACTAGAAATACCATTTGACCCAGCAATCTCATTACTTCGTATATACCCAAAGGATTATAAATCATGCTAGTATAAAGACACATGCACATGTATGTTTATTGCAGCACTATTCACAATAGCAAAGACTTGGAAACAACCCAAATGTCCATCAATGATAGACCAGATAAAGAAAATGTGGCACATATACACAATGGAATACTGTGCAGCCATAAAAAAGGATGAGTTCATGTCCTTTGCAGGGACATGGATGAAGCTGGAAACCATTCTTCTCAGCAAACTATCACAAGGACAGAAAACCAAACACCATATGTTCTCAATCATAGTTGGGAATTGAACAATGAGAACACTTGGACACATGGCGGGGAACATCACACACTGGGGCCTGTCAGAGGGTGGGGGACTGGGGAAGGGATAGCATTAGGAGAATTACCTAATGTAAATGACGAGTTGATGGGTGCAGCAAACAAACATGCCACATGTTTGTTTGTATACCTATGTATCAAACCTGCACGTTGTACACATGTACCCTAGATCTTAAAGTATAAAAACAGAAATTAGAGCCTTTTTCTGCCTCAAATAGATATTACACATGTTACTAATTTATTAAGCAGAACTCATCAAGATGCCAAAAGATAAAAATCTACTAAATCAATGATATAGTTACCAAAGTCACCCTGTATAATTCATGGATTTAGGACATGATTAAGTACATACTTAGCATAATTGAAAAGTGTCCACCTGAAAGCAACAGTAATCACACACACACGAGTCAATCTTTCAAAATTACACACCAAGCTTTTAATTAATTCATCAATTATACATCAGTGTTTCTGGATTATTAGGATTATTTTTACACATTAAAAAGTAAACACTCCTAACTTACCTCATATTATTTGTGATAAAGGCATTGTGGTATGCCATCATTTCATAATATATACTGAAACATATTCAAATAAAATGAAACTATATCTGAGTAATGTGGGAAGAAAGGATGGGAGACGATATAGTTTGTCCAAGTATGCCTATGAATTGGTAATTGTTGAAACTGGGTGATAAATTCATGGGGGGGGGGTCACGATAGTCTTCTGTTTTTTGTATATATTTGAAAATTCCTATATTAACGTTTTTGAAATACAAATTCTTAGGCCACATTCCAGTCATATTGAACTAGAATACCCTGGAGTTGAAGCTTCAAGTGAGAGGTGAAGCCAGCTGAGCTTCTGGGCTGGATGGGGATTTGGAGAACTTTTCTGTCTAGCTAAAGGATTGTAAACGCACCAACCAGCACTCTGTGTCTAGCTAAAGGATTGTAAATGCACCAATCAGCACTCTGTAAAATCACACCAATCAGCGTGCTGCAAAATGGACCAATCAATGCTCTGTAAAATGGACCAATCAGTGCTCTGTAAAATGGACCAATCAGCACTCTGTAAAATGGACCAATCAGCAGGATGTGGGTGGGGCCAAATAAGGGAATAAAAGCTGGCCACCAGAGCCAGCAGCGTCAACCTGCTCGGATCCCCTTCCATGCTGTGGAAGTTTTGTTCTTTGGCTCTTCGCAATAAATCTTGCTTGTGCTCACTCTTTGGGTCTGCACCACCTTTAAGAGCTGTAACACTTACTGAGAAGGTCCATGGCTTCACTCCTGAAGTCAGCGAGACTACGAACCCACTGGAAGGAAGAAACTCTGGACACATCTGAACATCGGAAGGAAGAAACTCTGGACACACCATCTTTAAGAGCTGTAACACTCACTGTGAAGCTCCGCAGCTTCATTCTTGAAGTCAGCGAAACCAAGAACCCACCAAAAGGAAGAAATTCCAGACATATTTGGCAACCACGAAGGGACAATCACCAAGTTGTGAGTACCATCGGACCCCTTTCACTTGCTATTCTGTTCTATTTTTCCTTAGAATTCGGGAGCTAAATATCGGGCACCTGTCAGCCAGTTAAAAGTGGCCAGTGCGGCCACTGCAATAAAAATACAGGTGTCAGGCTTTCTAGGAAAGGGCTCTTTTACAGCCACTGACTCTTCGCCGTTGGGAGCATTGGTTTGCCTGCAACCAGCTTCCACTTTTCCTGTACTTCTGGGCTGAGCTGAGGGTCGACAGAGCGGAAAGTCATTCAGCTCCAGGGTCCCAACAATAAGTTGGTTGACCTGCGGCTGAGCAGAACTCTCAAAGGCACGTTGCCCAAGTGAGACTCACCCATCTCTCCTATCTATCCTGACCCTTGCCTCCTGGGTCCTAATGCCTGTCAGACAAACTTCCTCTTGCCTATCTTCTCTGAGGCTAATCTCACTTCTAAAAACCACTCTGTCTCTGGTGCTTTTCTAGTTTCTCCTATAAGAATGATTTCTAGCATAAACTCTAGGACTCTATTCCCTTCTTTAGGCACCCAGGCTCACCAATCAGAAAGACATAATTTTTTCCGAAAGCCCTGTCGGGGGAGCTAGACTATCTTAGCTGGAATTTTAGGACCCTCCTCAGGCTAGCAGGCTTAATAAAGGCTATTCCTGAAGCTAGGATATGGGGAGCCTCAGAAATTGTATCCTTCCTATTCATATAAGTGAGGACAAAAGGCGTCACTCTTCCAACCCTGGAGATCTCTTCCCTCTCTCAGGGTATGGCCCTCCACTTCATTTTTGGGGCATAACATCTTTATAGAGCATGGGTAAAGTCCCAATACTAACAGAATAATGGTTACGACTCTAACAGATTTTCCAGAACGCGTCAGTAAGGGCCGCTAAATCCGACCTTCCTCATTCCTCCTTGTGGTCTAGGAGGAAAACTAGTGTTTCTGCTGCTGTGTTGGTGAGGGCAACTATTCCCATCAGCAGGGTCCAGGGACTGTTGTGGGTGCTTGGGCAAGAGGGGTTTCTGCTGCCACGTAGTGAGTGTAACTATTCTGATCAGCAGGGTCCAGGGATCATTGTGGGTTCTTGGGCAGGGGGAGAAACAAACAAACCAAAACCGCAGGCGGTTTTGTCTTTCAGATGGGAAACCTGCATCAATGGGCTCACCCCTGAAATGCATCCTAAGCCATTGGGACCAATTTGACCCGCAAACCCTGAAAGAGAGGCAGCTCATTTTTTTCTGCACTATGGCTTGGCCCCAATATTCTCTCTGATGGGGAAAAATGGCCACCTGAGGGAAGTATAAATTACAATACTATCCTGCAGCTTGATCTTTTCTGTAAGAGGGAAGGCAAATGGAGTGAAATACCTTATGTCCAAGCTTTCTTTTCATTGAAGGAGAATCCACAACTATGCAAAGCTTGCAATTCACATCCCACAGGAGGACCTCTCAGCTTCCCCCGTATCCTAGCCTCTCTATAGCTCCCCTTCCTGTTAATGACAAGCCTCCTCTAATCTCCCTTGCCCAGAGGGAAACAAGAAAAGAAATCTCCAAAGGACCACAAAAACCCCCAGGCTATCAGTTATGTCCTCTTCAAGCTGTAGGGGGAGGGGAATTTGGCCCAACCCAGGTACATGTCCCCTTCTCCCTCTCTGATTTAAAGCAGATCAAGGCAGACCTGGGGAAGTTTTCAGATGATCCTGATAGGTATACAGATGTCCTACAGGGTCTAGGGCAAACCTTTGATCTCATTGGAAAGATGTCATGCTATTGTTAGATCAAACCCTGGCCTTTAATGAAAAGAATGTGACTTTAGCTGCAGCCTGAGAGTTTGGAGATACCTGGTATCTTAGTCAAGTAAATGATAGAATTACAGCTGAAGAAAGGGACAAATTCCCTACCGGTCAACAAGCTGTGACCAGTATGGATCCACACTGGGACCTCAACTCAGATCCTGGGGACTGGAGTCATAAACATCTGTTGAACTGTATTTTAGAAGGACTAAGGAGAATTAGGAAAAAGCCCATGCTTTATTCAATGATGTCCACCATAACTCAAGGAAAGGAAGAAAATCCTGCCTTCCTTGAGCACTTATGGGAGGCCTTAAGGAAATACACTACCCTGTCAACTGACTCACTAGAGGGTCAATTGATCCTAAAAGATAAGTTTATTACCCAATCAGCCACAGATATCAGAAGAAAGCTCCAAAAGAGAGCCCTTGGCCCTGAATAAAATCTGGAGGCATTATTAAACCTGGCAACCTTGGTGTTCTATAATAGGGATCAAGAGGAACAGGCCCTAAAGGAAAAGCGAGATCAGAGAAAGGCTGCAGCCTTAGTCATGGCCCTCTGACAAACCTACGTTGGTGGTTCAGAGAGGACAGAAAATGGAGCAGGCCAATCACCCAGTGGGGCTTGTTACCAGTGTGGTTTGCAAGGACACCTTAAAAAAGATTGTCCAATGAGAAACAAGCCGCCCCCTCATCCATGTCCACTGTGCAGAGGCAATCACTGGAAGGCACACTGCCCCAGAGGGCAAAGGTTCTCTGGGCCAGAAGCCCCCAAACAGATGATCCAGCAACAGGACTGAGGGTGCCTGGGGCAAGTGACAGCTCATGTCATCACCCTCACTGAGCCCCATGTACATTTAACTATTGATGACCAGGAAATTGACTTCCTCCTGGACACTGGCAAGGCCTTCTCAGTGTTAATCTCCTGTCCCAGACAACTGTCCTAAAGGTCCGTTACCATCCAAGGAATCCTGGGAGAGCCTGTAACCAGGTATTACTCCCACCTCCTCTGTTGTAATTGGAGGACTTTGCTACAGATAGTAAGTATGCTGATCTAATCCTATGTGCCCATGCTGCAATACGGAAAGAAAGGGAGTTCCTAAACTCTGGGGGAACCCCCATTAAATACCACAAGGAAATCATGCAGTTATTGCACGCAGTGCAAAAACCCAAGGAAGTGGCAGTCTTATACTGCCGAAGCCATCAAAAAGGGGAAGGAGAGGGGAGAACAGCAGCATAAGCAGCTTGCAGAGGCAGGGAAAGACCAGCAGAAAGGAAAGAGGGAAAGGGACAGAAAGAGAAAGACAGAGGAAGAAACAGAGAGACAAAAAGGAGGAGACAGAGAGAGGAAGAGACAGAGACAAAGAAGGAGTCAAAGAGTGAGAGAGAGGAAGAGACAGGGAGACAGAAAGTCAAAGAAGGATAAAGAGGAAGAGACAAAGAGGGAGTCAGTAAGAGAGAGACAGACAAAGAAGAAGTCAAAGAGAGAGAAAGAAGGAGATAGAAGTAGTAAAGAAAAAACGGTGTACCCTATTCCTTTAAAAGCCAGGGAAAATTTTAAATGTATAATTGATAAATAAAAGTCTTCTCTGTAACCCTATAACACTCCAATACCACCTTGTTGTCAGTGTAAGCAAGGGCATAGCCCAAAAGCACTGAGGCTACTGACAACCCATAGCCTTCCTATCAAAAATTATTAATCCAGCAGGTTTGCAAACAGGGATCTAAATCTTAATGTATTACCATACAAAGGTCTGACCAGATCTAGGAGGAACTCCCTTCAGGAAAGGACGTTAGATGGTTCCTCCCAGGCAATTAAGGGAAAAAGACACAATGAGTATTCAGCAAGTGATAAGGAAACTCTTGTAGAAGCAGAGTTAGGAAAATTGCCCAATAATTGGTCTGCTCAAACGTGCGAGTTGTTTGCACTCAGCCAAATCTTAAAGTACTTACAGAATCAGGAAGGAGCTATCTATACCAATTCTAAGTTAATATGGACTGAACGAGGTTTTCATTAATAGTAAAGAAAAATTATGATCCCCAAATTACAAGGTTTTCAACTAAAGTTTGCTAAAAGTTAACAGTGTAACATGTATCATCCTACTACTACACACTCTCAAAGGAATTCTCAGACAGTTTGCAAGAAATAATGAAATCTATCCTTACTCTACAATCCCAAATAGACTCTTTGGCAGCAGTGACACTCCTAAACTGCTGAGGCCTAGACCTCCTCACTGCTGAGAAAGGAGGACTCTGCACCTTCTTAGGGGAAAAGTGTTTTTTTTACACTAACCAGTCAGGGATAGTAAGAGATGCTGCCTGGCATTTACAGGAAAAGGCTTCTGAAATCAGACAATGCCTTTCAAACTCTTACACCAACCTCTAGAGTTGGGCGACATGGCTTCTCCCCTTTCTAGCTCTGGTAGCAGCCATTTTGCTATTACTCACCTTTGGGCCCTGTATTTTTAACCTCCTTGTCAAATTTGTTTCCTCTAGGATCCAGGACATTAAGCTATAGATGGTCTTAGAAATGGAATCCCAAATGAACTCAACTAACAACTTCTATGAAGGATCCCTGGACTGACTGACTGGCCCTTTCACAGGCCTAAAGAGCTACCCTCTGGAGGACACTACAGCTCCAGGGCCCCTTCTTCACACCTATCCAGCAGGAAGTACCTAGAGTGGTCATCGCCCAATTCCTAACAGAAGTTGGCGTGTCCTGTTTAGAGGAGGGATTGAGAGGTGAAGCCAGCTGAGCTTCTAGGTCAGATGGGGACTTGGAGAACTTCTGTGTCTAGCTAAAGGATAGTAAATTCACCAATCAGCGCCCTATGTCTAGCTAAAGGATTGTAAATGCACCAATCGGCACTCTGTAAAATTGCACCAATCAGCACTCTGTGTCTAGCTAAAGGATTGTAAACGCACTAATCAGCGCTCTGTAAAATGGACCAATAAGCAGGTTGTGGATGGGGCCAAATAAGGGAATAAAAGCCGGCCACCCGAGCTAGCAGCAGCAACCTGTTTGGGTCTCCTTCCACGCTATGGAAGCTTTGTTTTTTCACTCCTCACAATAAATCTTGCTGCTGCTCACTCTTTAGGTCTGCACCAGCTTTAAGAGCTGTAACACTCACTGAGAAGGTCTGTGGCTTCACTCCTGAAGTCAGCGAGACCACGAACCCACCAGAAGGAAGAAACTCCAACACATCTGAACATCCGAAGGAAGAAACTCCGGACACACCATCCTTAAGAGCTGTAACACTCACTGTGAAGGTCTGTGGCTTCATTCTTGAAGTCATCAAAACCAAGAACCCACTGGAAGGATCAAATTCTGGACACACAAGTTCCTAGGCCTCATCCAAAACATTAAATCAGACTCTTTGAGGTAGGGTACGACACATATTTACAAGCTAGTTATGCAAGTTATGATCCAGGTAAAACACTAATTGATTGTATCCAAAATATAAGTCTTCTATCATTCTGTTGTACAAAATAAATGAAATCTCTAAAATATTTCTTTAGGAACCAACGCAAAGATATTCCTCTGTACTAAGTTTGTTTTCTGGAAAACAAACTCTCAGGTAAATTTGCATGTATGATGTTTATAAGGGAATTAACTTATAGAGGAATAAAGGAAGTAGAATTGGGGAGAGAGAGAGGAGTTGAAAAGAAGTATAATCCAGGCAGAGACAACAAGCCCACAGAATATCTTAAAATGAATGGCTTCCAGAGTTCTCATGCATTGAGTCTAGATGACTGGGCCTTGATATAACTCTCTCCAGCCCCACTGACCAGCCATCTGATACTATGCTTCCAGGGATAGGCGATGAGTTTGTGTGAAATGCTTGTCTTAAATGAAGGGCAATTCCTCAGGAGAGACTCAAGTAATTTTCACTAGTCTGCAACATTCCTAGCATGTGGGGATGAAGGTAATTGAGAGGGGAGAATTGATTGCCTCAGTGGTTACACATGTAACACTTCATAGCACCCACCACATCTGTAAGAGCTGATATATTTTTTCTGGGAATTTCTTTACGGTCTTTTCTCACTTATCTTTATATATCCCTTACAAATCAACAAAGAAATACTGCAGTGGTGGTTATAGTGACTACATTGCGGTGGCTGGCTGCTTTTATAGTGTTTAAATTAAATAATATTAGCCTTAGGAATAAAATGTAAAACCGTTTTTTAAAATTCCCGTCAAAATCAACATAACATACTGCTTGTGTTAGTAACAGAAATATATTTAACTGCATAGATAATAATGAATAGCAGTCTGGATTTTCAAATAAATCTCTTAGTGGTTTATTTCAAGATGATATTTACTAGGTTAGATACATCTACCCTAACTCCCACCCATTCACTTCCTAGAAATATGTTTTAGGTGATGTTATTTAGATGGTAAAATCAGGTCAATAACTCCTACTGAATCCTTAGATATTATGTGTTGTTGCATGTACGGAGAAAATGTAGTACAGGCAAAACTTGTGTGAGACACACTTTGTTGTTTTAGACTAGACTGTAAGTTCCAGCTGTGTCTGAATTTTTGTGTTTCCCCAAAATACATATGTTGAAATCCTAACCCTCAAGATGGCGGTATTAGAAGGTTGGGAGGTGATTAGGTCGTGAGGGGTGTTAACAATAGTTCCCTTAATAAATGAAAGGCCTAAGAGAGACCCGTCACACATTCCACTATTTGAGGACACCACTAACTATGAGCCAAAAGCAGGACCTCATCAGATGTTGAATCTACTGGTGCCTTTGTCTCAGAATGCCAACCTCCAGAACTGTCAGAAATAAATTTTTAGTTTTCATAAATGCCTAGTTTGTGGTATTTTTTGTGACAGTCGATCAGACTACAACAAATGTTTGCTCTGTTGTGATCGGATAGTTTATATAACTACCTAACACATAATAGGTACTCTAGTAGGTCGCTCCTCCTTTGACCTCTGACCTTTCCATTTGAGAAATTTTACAACTTTATTTCAAAATGCATTCAGTTTACTTTTCAAAGTAAAAATACAAAGGCCTCTTATCACGATGTGATTATTATGCTTTACAAGCCTATATCAAAGTGTTTCATGTACCCCATAAATATATACACCCACACATATTAACAATTTAAAAAGTGAATGTTATATACCTCCCCACTTCCTTTACAAAACTTAGCTCAATTCCATCTGGATAACAAGAAAAATAGGAAACTTTATTGAATAATGAGTCACTTCTATGTGTAATTTCCACGGCTAGTAGGAGCCTTCAGAAGGGACTGGCTTTAAGAACTGGTACAGTTCTTGACTGAGAGGAACTTCCACCACCTAGCAGATGGGGCAATAGATTACAAAGGCAATTATCACTCAGAGAATTGCTGATAAGGTCAAATTACTGCTGTCACTTTATTCTTAATCTCTGTATGCATTTTTTTTCTAAAAGAAAACTGCATATATAATTCTACAGACCAAAAATATTGCAAAAAAAGAGTTTATATGTCCTAAGAGGGTTCCCCAATTATCACAATTGTTTCAAATGGAAAAAATTCCGTATTCCATATATACATATATATAAAAATATATATGTATGTGTATATATATGTATATATATATTTATGCACACACATGTACATTTCTCTGCAGATGTTAATATGTGGAAATGTATTGCTATATAATAGTGACAATAATTAGAACTCAAAATCTAGAGTAACGCAACTGAAAGTCATATCATGCATGTATTATAAGTAAGATACTCTGCAATGTATACAAGAGAATGTGATTTTTAAGGACCAAATGTGTGTTATTAATCAGGTATACACTCTGTAAACACTGTGTGGTATAAAATTGCTTCTCAACACAGGAAATATTTATAACCTAAGTATACAGTCCAAGAAGTCCTTTATTTCTGACACTTCATACCAAAGCAACCAGACTGACAAATAAGCATTCTGAGTAAAAGCAGTGTTTTAAATAACTTTTGAACCCAATGCATGCATGCAAGGCTGATAAATGCAAACCCTTGTATATAACCGTCAAATCATATTAAAGAGATGCTTCTTGACAGAGATATACTTACCCATTCTACATTTCTCCTTTTTGTTCTCCTGTGTCAAAATGTTACCTTAAAAGTAATATTTTAAGAAACAAAGTGCTGTTTCATTTCATGTCTTCAGATAAATTGTCTGCCCATGTTTTAGTGATTAGGAATTTAGAGGTTTTTGGATGTTTATTACAACTCTGACTTACCAGCATAAATATTTATCATACCAATAATATTTATTATTTGATTATCTTGACATGGCAAGGTTTTTTTCAATTTTATTAAAATGAGCCAGCTGTCTTGTATATTATTTACTCACCTATATCATTGTTTCCCATTAAATTATTAACATTGGCATAAGCCACCTGCGAGATGCAAGGAAATCGCACTGAAAACAGAGCTACTATAAATTGTATTCACCTCTATATACCAACAAAAACAAATAAAACTTTTTTATTAATCTCTATGACTTTGTTGTTGTTTAAAGCAAATCTACATTAGGAAGAGCTGTCAGGAAATTTGGGAAGTTATATTGTTTCCTGAAACCTGGTATTGATTGATGAGAGTGTACCAATGATTGCAGGTCCTGAGAAAAGAGTTTTACACAAAATGAATAGCAAAAGCTTGGGCATGAGAACAAACTTAGAATGTCCAAGGGATAGGAAAAAAACGTCCTGGCAGCAGAGCAGCAGATAGGCAGGAATTGAATAATCATGTATACTTTGGTAAGCCATACACGGGCACCGAGAATTTTATTCTTACCACAATTGGAAGTCACTGGAATATTTTAAGCAAGAGAGTAACTTGAATTGATTTATGCTTTTAAAAGATTACCCTGATTGGCTGTGTGAAAAATAAGCGCTAGGGAGCAAAAGTAGAAACAGGGACAGGAGATGACAGTGGCTTATGTATAAGATTTCTTCTAAAGGTCTTGAAAGCATCATGAACTAACATCACCTGGGAAGTAGGTAAATTCATTGCTGTGTCCATAGTCTATTTATTTCCCTTTTTTTTGTACGTTTTTGCAGAATATGTTAGTAAACAAAATGAAATTCAAGGAAATCACTATTAGACCGCCTACAAATCAAGTTGGTTTAGAGCTATTATAGTTGAGTAGTAATATTCTTTCAGAAAAAATCTTAATCATAAAGCCCAATACATATAATATGGCTTCTTGAAAGTAAAGCTGCAAAACTGCTTGTGAACAATCTTACAGCTATATTTATAACTTTTTAAAGTGTTACGCACATAATTTCTTTTCTGATGACCTAACTGAATTCAAAACCATCTTTTAGCCACACATAAGCCCCAACACTTAAAACTATTAAAATACGTTAGCATGTCCCTCATTATTTGTTTTAATCAAGAACTTAAATACAGGATATGTAATATAAATTTAGTTTTGCTAACAAAAGAACACATCAGAGAGAAATATATCTCCTTACAGAGGAATATATTTTATCTAGGCATTTTTTTTAAACAGTGAAGCACTTTTTAAAAAAGTAATACTGTACACAGAATTCCAAAATATAAAACAGACAAATAAATTAAGGTACATTTATACAAAGTCATTCTATGCAGCTATTATAAAAAGTACAATATATATATTGATAGGGAAGTTTTAATTTATTCCATATAAGTAAATATTAATTGAGCATTTTATATCTGAGGCATCATCCTAACGGTTTGTGATAAGATAGCAAATGATATAGGGAAAGTCTCTGTTTTCAGATGTTTTTATATTTTGAAGGAAGCAGACAAATATAAATCAATGAAATGAATATGCAAGAAATTTCCACACAGTAAACTAATCTGCAGAAAACAGTCATGTATTATCTAATTCTTGAGGGAACCTATTACAGACTGTGTTATTAGGGAAGCCTTTTTTAAGGAGGTAACATTTGAAGTGAAATCTAAATAACTAAAGGAGCCAGCCATAAGAAAATATCAGAAAAGAATACTCTGGAAAAAAAAATGGCACACAAAGACATTTCCCCTCAGCCAAAGAATATGGGATGATAAAGGACAGAAAGAAGACCAGGAAGCAGGAGGAAGAGAGGTAGTGGAAGCAGATGGGATGAGGCAAGTGAGACACGACTGTGTAGGACCTTACAGGTCATGGTAAAGGAAGACACTTAGATATGATTACTTAATAAGAAGCTATCATAGCACTGAAGCATAGAAGAGATGTGATCTAATGTCTATTTTTCAATGCCATTCTGACCAGATTTCAGGCAAACCTGGTAGACAACCATAGTAAGACTCCAGGAAAAAAAAAAGTTTGATGGTTTGATTATACATTTGCTTTAAATATTTGGTTTTTCAGCTGCCCAGCATCCATTTCCCTTTAACAATATATCTGTTTTTAAATTAATTACCTTTTCTATTAGACACACTTTCATCAGGGGCCCTGTATTGGTTGTTATCTTCCAGAGAAACAGAAACAATAAAATGTGTGCATATGTATGTATATGTGTATGTTTCTCAGAGATAGACAGAGAGAGAGAAAGATAATTTAAGAAACTGGCTCATGTGATTGTGGAGTCGGGCAAGTTCAAAATCTGTAGGATAGGCCAGTAGGCTGGAGACATAGGGAAGAATTGTCATAGTTTGTGTACAAAAATAGTTTGCCAGAATCCTCATTTTTTTGAGGGAGGTCAGTCTTTTTACTTAAAGCCTTCAACTGACTGGATGCAGCCAACAGATATCACAGATCCAAAGTCTAGTAATTTAATGTTAATATCATCTAAAAGCATACCTTCACATCAATATCTAGATATATTTGACAAATATCTGGGTACCATGTCTTAGCCAAGCTAATGCATAAAATTAACTATCCCAGGCTCCATTCCCTCTGGTCAAAGGGCAAGCATGTGATTCAAGCTAGGTCAATCAGTTGCTCTCTCCCTCAAATTTGCATTGGGTTAGAAAGACAAAGAATTACATCCTGTCTATATAGTCATGCCAAATCACATGATCCATCTCCAACCTCTAAAACATGTAAGTATGGCTTTTGTTCTCAACCTTCAGCTCTTAATTCCTTTAAAAAGTTACCAGTAGATTCTGTGAGGCCACAATGAATCTTCTAATAGTTTACTTTTATGTAGGCCAGAGTCATTTGGCTTGTTTGAAATTATATATATAAAATATATATTATATATATATAATATATATTTATATATATATATTTTATATATATATAATATATATATATAATTGCTTCAGTCAGGCTCCAGGTACTTGGAAAGACATTCATCAAATTAATAATGGTTATCCTGGGGACTGGGATTTGAGGATTGAGGATTTCTGATTTTTAATATGTGTCTAATCTTTTTAAATGTTTCTGTATAATTTATAATTAGCAGCCAATTATTTTACAATTAAAGTAAATCCTGAAAAACTTTCTGCATTAGTGTGTGGAAAAACAGCACAACTGCCAAATTTATAAGGCGAAGAAGTCCTGTGTTTACCTATAGGGGAAACCCTGAACGACCACAGCCCAGCAGGAGGCTCTGTGGGACAATTTGGAAAACATTACTATAATCTATTGTTTTTATATTTATTTAAAAAAGAAGCAAAGGGAGCAAGATACTTCCCCGTCTGACATTTAAAATTTGATTCATTGATATATTTTGGCTCGCAGTATCAACTTGTGGCATATGGCATCTGCTGCTCCCTCCCCCCAAAGTCATAATATACTGCATAATTAATTCAGCACAAATAGTGACAATGCCAACTCTGTTTATTTAAAAAGATACCTCCACTGTTCTTTTGAATAAATAGATTGCATTCCTTTAAAAATCCAAAATAATACTGAATTAATTAGAAGTAGTGCAATCAGAATAAATTAGGTACTATCTACATACAACTCAGTTTTAAAGCTAGAAATTCCAATTAATAACTAATCTGAATTAGCTACTTCTTCCCATGTGTCTCTGAGTAAACACCAAGCCAGACAAAAAATTTCCATTGCCAATAATAATAGTAACAATAGCAAATATTGTTAAACTCTTACTATTTGCTGGTAACTAGTTAAGCATGCTTGATAAATCCTTTACAGTACTCACAAAAACCACGTATCTGAGCTATTACCTTCATTTTGTGGATGACAAGTTCAAACTGAGTTTTAGAGAAATTAAGCAACATACCCAACAACACACAAGATTTCAATTCAGACTCTGAGTGCTTACAAACTATCTTACATTGTGATGGCAAACATCTTTGCAAATTTTCCCTCATAATTGAGTAAGCCATCACAGAGTTTCAGAATAAATGTGTAGAAAAACTTGTAAACATCAGGTACAAGCTTAAGGACCTGACATCTTTTACTTTTATGTGTGTTTCACAGAAAAAAATAGCTCAAAGTTTAATTTAAAGTAATACTTTGAACAAACTCCTTAAAAAGAAGAGTTAGGCTTCAAACTTGTTATTCAGCAGAATAGTGACTTTGTTCATTCAACTAAACTAACGAACTCAATTCTTCCTTTCTATTGTTTCTTTTTTTGCCTACTTAATAGTTATTTTATATCTGTTTCTTATTATTTATTTATCCCACTAAAAATTTCAATGTCTTCACATTATCTATAATTGGTGCCATGGTATATTACAGTTGAATATAGTTGAACCTGTCCAAATACATTTTGACCAATGATAAGGAGAACCAAGGATTCCTTTGCTTTCGTATTACTTCACACACGACTTTTTAAAAATTTTACTTTAATTTCTGGGATACATGTGCAGAATGTGCAGGTTTGTAACATAGGTATACACGTGCCATGGTGGTTTGCTGCACCCATCAACCCATAATCTACATTAGGTATTTCTCCTAATGCTATCCCTCCCCTATTCCCTGACCCCCAGACAAGCGCCCATGTCACACACCACTTTTAGAATCACAATACAATTTCACATTCAAGACAATACTTGCTGAATTTTAGTTTGTGTTTGTGTGCAATTGTTGATGGGAAGAAAAAAATGGCAGTCACATCATATGTTCACCCTAGATGTATTATTTATCATTTGTTTCTTTAAAATATTTTGACAAATGATCTTCGCATTAAAAGGTTGCGGGCAGTTTGGGAGCTACCAATTGTTTCCCTCTTCATTCATCACTTCGCTGTCCCCAAAAGATATCCACAGAAAAAATTTTGAAAGTGATTGGCCAAGGGACTCAGTGAGGATATACTTTAATATTTAGAACACTATTAAAAAGAAAAGGAGACATTATTAACAATATGCTGGGACAAGAATTATAATCTGGGACTTTCTATGGCAAATGGGATATATGATTACTTGATCTAGACTGTATAAAATAAATAATATATTTGGATAATCTGCAATTACAGTAAGTAATTATACACACAAACATATATATATGTACATACACACACACATACACACACACACACACTTCACATATGTACCTTTACAACCAATATACTTTAATTGAGACTGAGAGGACAAGAGCCATGATTATTCATATTTATATTCAATGACTTATTACATAATAAACATATTTTGAACATTTGATGAGTTAATTCCATTCAAAATATGCAAAAAATATCAGGCCGGGCACGGTGGCTCATGCCTATAATCCCAGCACTTTGGGAGGCCAAGGCGGGTAGATCATCTGAGGTCAGGAGTTCGAGACCAGCTTGACCAACATGGTGAAACCCTGTCTCAACTGAAAACGTACAAAAATTAGCCAGGTGTGGTGGCACACGCTGGTAGTCTCAGCTACCTGGGAGGCTGAGAGAGGAGAATCGCTTGAACGCAGGAGGTGTAGGTTGCAGTGAGCCAAGATCGTGTCACTGCACACCAGCCTTGGTGACAATGTGAGACTCCATCTCAAAAAAAGAAAAAAAAAAATACTGTATATCTACTATGTGAAGCCAATGGGTTTCAAGTTAGGATATGATGACAAAGAAGTTTAAAGAACTCATAGTGTAGTGAAAGAAAAACATTCATAGTAAATGAACACATTGTAATGAAGAGTTTAATATTTATAGTAGGAATAAATGGGATCACAAAGAGAAACTATTAGTTTTGAGGATCTATCATTTTAGATTAACTGATATGAACCTTCAATAACAAATATGTGCTTAACATATGAAACAGAGAGAAAGTAGGGCAATTCTCAGAGAAGTTCAGGGTCATATGTGATGTTCTGTGTGCCTAGACAAGTTGTACTATGTGTGTTAGAAGAGATGAGACTGGAAAGTGGTCAGATATAAAGTTACTTTGAATGATAAGATAAAAGCCGTGGAATTCATTTGGTGTATGATGGAAAACACTGAACCTTTTTAAACATCAAAAAATCAGATCAGCACTGTATTGAAAAACAAAAACAAAAACAACTTTGGCTTTATTGTGATGGTGGTTAGAGGAGAGACTGGAGGCCGGATGCCAAGTTTAGAGTATGTCTTTAAATAGATGTTTTGACAGTGTAAATAGGCAGGTGTCAAACAGATTTGAGTAACAGTATATAGGTAATGCAGAAAATGGCTTTGGAGATTGATTGAGTTTGGAATGGAGGTCATTGAAGTCTAGGTTCAAATCAATAATGACCCCAGGAGTAACAATATGTAGTAAGTATGGATACATTAGAATTGAATAGAAAGAATAATGAGGCATCTGCTGGAAACACAGTTAAAAATATCCAGAAAAAGATGAGAAATGCAAACTTGGAACTCAAGACAGATTTCAAGTTAGAAGACTTATCTACAACAAATACATAATCCCTATTTGAGGAAAAATAGAACTCTATATAGGTTTGCTCAACTCAATCTTAGTAAAACAATAAGAGAGAAAAAAAGAATACAAAAGAGAGAAGCCTTGGAAATCTTTACAATTTAATGATAATTTTAAAATAAATTTCAAAATAAATAAAAGCCATCAAAGATTTAAGAGGCGAAATCCAAGGCCACCAAGGGAATGAGAAAAAACAGTACTTCCATAAAAAAACAAGAGAGGAGAGAGTTCCCAGACTGTAATATATTTAATGTGAGGCTATGCCAAGAAGAAATGATAAGTGTTGTAGATCACTGAAAATCACCATTACTTTTCTGATAACTGAGAAACCTTCCCCGGAGGGTGAGGGTACCATAGATAAACCAGAGAAGCTGTTTCTGACATGAAAGCTAGATTTTTTAAGACAAAGATTGAAGTTGAGATGTTTGTCACTAGAAATTATTGGGATCCAATACAATGGTTTTAAATAGGGGGAGAGAAAAAGATGACCACGTTTAGTGAGCAACTGATGTTGAAATACTGAAAACCACATGGTGCAATAATTAAAGGAAGGTATACACAGTAAACACATAGAAAATATGTTAATATATCATTCATTTTTCTGTCCAGGGATAAATTACACTGCAAAGGAAAAAACAGCCAACCAATCAAGCAAACACATAAATGTATGCTACTGTTCAATTGAAAAAATGCATAAGGATTTATCCTATAAGAGGCTTAAGTGGGGTGAAATTGAAGCCTCAGTATTCAACTCTGGATGAGCACCAGCCAACAGCCGAAATCAACTTGGTAGCCATCTAAGTCAATCATTATGAAAGTGGCACCCAGCCCTCAGTTAAAGTACCACAGCTGATGCTGCGTGGAGCAAAGATAAGATGTTTTCTCAAGTCTTGCTAAAATTGCAGTTTAGTGAGCAAATTAAATGATTGTAGTTTGAGCCCACTAAGTTTTGGTGGCCTGTTATAAGTGACTGATAATCTGACCAAGTGCCTAGGCTTACAAGTAAATATATCTATATTTTTGTAAATGAAATAAAAAAATAAATATTTGCCATAATTACTTAAATGTATAAATCTTAAATTCTCATTTTTTCAAAGTATGTTAAGGAATGGCTCAATCTGTTAAAAATGATAAAAGGATCAAGATTGATCATTCCAGAATTTCTTCCATAATATTTAATTCAAAAAGCACAGTTTTAAAAGAAAATAAAAGAATAATTGTTCAAAAAAATATTTATTGATCTTCAGTTAAAGACCTCCTTTTTTTACTGGCAAGAACCCACTATCCTCAGGATCTCTCAAGCTCTTTGCCAAAATACTACTTTACAAAGGATTCAGAGCATAAAAAATTTCTTGACTTAATTTCTTCACCATTAGTTCATTATTCTCCTTATGTTAGGATATGCAATGTTTAATATTGGATTGGGTTTGTCATCCAAAGACTGGATAAGTTTTATCCTTGGACTAGTTCTGCTTTGAGTACTGATACTCAAAATATGAATATTATAGTACAACAAGGGAGAGAGTGAGGCATTCTGACCAAAAATTTGCCCATACTCTCTGAAAATACTTTTGGATATAAATATTTTTCAACAACTATGTCCACCTACCGAGTGAATCTCCAACTTAACCCAGGCTGCCAGAGCCAGAAAAAACCTGCTATTAATTTTTGCGTGTAGAGCCAGGACTCAAATGTATCTTAATTTTATTTACTCTTCCTAAATTATATCTGTATCTATATACTTAAACTGTCTACCAAAAACGTTTTTGTGTATATTCAACATATTCAACCAGTTCATATTTGTGCAGAGCTTAGCATAGTTCATTACAAACAGAACATTCTATACAACCTCTAGACATTATGATCACTTACGTTATTACCCCAGATTGAAAGTATAGTCTGGTCTCCAGCACTGAACTGCATAGGAATGAGAGAGATGTTCAGTCTGTAATCTGGAGAGGAAAGGAAGCTCAATGATCCTTTATAAAATTAAGTTTGTACACTCTGCTTTTCAAGCAGCAGCCTCTGTCTTCCTTTACTTTCCTCAATGAACAAACTACTAGTAAACAGTCGTCAGACTGACTCATTGAATTGGATTATTGCGGTCTCAATATATACCTTCTCTTGGAGTCCCACTGGTACACTAGCTAAATATATTAACTCAGAAACATAAATTAATACTAAAAATATATTTTTCTTTTTCCGTTTTTATATTTAAAAGGATTTTAATTGGAAGTACACACACACACACACACACACACACGCAATACAGAGTGCCAAATTTGTATGTGGATGATTGAAAAAGATTATTATCAATTATTAAATATCTATTTCAGCATATTTGTTTTTATGCTATTGTCTTTCCGAATAGAAATTTTTGAATGAAACAAAAATGCACATTTTAATAGCAGCCCAATATACTTGATCCTTACACATTTAAATTTCATGTGCAAAAAATGATTAGTCACAGAGCAAACCCACCCTCTTGTAGAAATTTTAAAAGACTTTAATGCCAGTCTAATATACTTGAAACTTACAGGTTTAAATTTCATGCGAAAACAATGATTAGTCATGGAGCAAACCCACCCTCTTGTAGATATTTTAAAAGATAAATAAAAATGAAACTTTTTTTAAAAAGAGTTATATTTTAGGTTCAGGGGTCCATATACAGGTTTGTTACATAGGTGAACTCGTGTCATAGGGGGTTGTTGTATAGATTATTTCGTCACCCAGTTAGTAAGCCCAGTAACCAATAGTCATCTTTTCTGCTCCTCTGTCTCTTCCCACCCTCCAACCTCAAACAGACCTCAGGGTCTGTTGTTCCCTTCCTTCTGTTCATGAGTTCTCATCATTTAGCTCCCACTTATATGTGAGAATATGTGGTATTTGTTTTTCTGTTCCCGTGTTAGTTTGCTAAGGAAATTAGCCTCCCACTCCATCTATGTTCCCGCAAAAGACATGACCTCATTATTTTTTATAGCTGTATAGTATTCCATGTGATATATGTACATCATTTTCTTTATCCAATCTGTCATTCATGGGCATTTAGATTGACTCCATGTCTTTGCTACTGTGAATAGTACTGCAATGAACATTCATGTGCATGTGTCTTTATGGCAGAATGATTTATATTCCTCTGGGTATATTACCAGTAATAGGACTGCTGGGTCAAATGGGAGTTCTCCTTTTAGCTCTTTGAGAAATTGCCACACTGCTTTCCACATGGTTGAACTAATTTACACTCCCACCAACAGTGTCTAAGTGTTCGGTTTTCTCTGCAACCTTGCCAGCATCTGTTATTTTTTGACTTTTTAATAATAGTCATTTTGACTGACTGTGTGATGGTTTCTCATTGTGGTTTTGATTTGCATTTCTCTAATGATTAGTGACATTTAACTGTTTTTCATTTTTTATTGGCAACATATAGGTATTCTTTTGAAAAGTGTTCATGTCCAAAAAAAAACCACTTTTTGATGTTTTTATTTAATTCTTGTAAATTTAAATTCCTCATAGATGCTGGATATTAGACCTCTGTCAGATGCATAGTTTGCAAACATTTTCTCCCAATCTGTAGGTGCTCTGTTCACTCTGTTGATAGTTTATTTAGTTGTGCAGAAGCTCTTAAGTTTAATTAGATCCCATTTGTCAGTGTTTGCTTTTGTTGCAATTGCTTTTGGTGTCTTTGTTACGAAATCTTTGCCTGTGCCTTTGTTCTGAATGGTATTGCCTAGGTGGTCCTCCAGGGCTTTTCTAGTTTGGAGTTTTACATTTAATCCATCTTGAGTTGATTTTTGTGTACGGTGTAAGGAGGGGGTCCAGCTTCAATCTTCATGTGGCTAGCCAGTTCTCCCAGTGCCATTTACTGAATAGGAACTCTTTTCCCATTACTTTTCACAGCTTTGTCAAAGGGCAGATGACAGTAGGTGTGCAGCCTTATAAAAATTATATTTGTCATCATTACTTTTACCAGTCCTTTCAAAGAAAATTTTTATGTTCACCATCTTTAATAGTTTGTTTGTTTTTTTGTTTCTGTTTTTCTTTTTGTTTTTGTTTTTTTTTTTTGCTAGGATTCAACAAAATAACATAATGGCATATAACTGTAGGTAATCTACATCTATTTTGTCCATTCGAGTTCTGATTAGCTTTTTTGTATGCAAAAATACTTCATTTGGCTGAAAACATATTTTTATCCAATGCACATAACATTTATTTATTTTTCTCTCCAGCTTTTTTTTTATTCATGCAAGTTAACTGGACCAGTGATCATTGCTGTGAGTAGACTCAAAAGTGATTCTCAACTATTTTAGATCTACTGTGAGAAAAACCAATAGATGTATTAATATTATAACACTGGATAAGCACTCTGGCTTTACATTTAGGAGGCATTCCTGTTCTATTCCTCAAAATCTCAAATAGAGGACCCTCAGAACCTCATTTCTCATGTATTTTGAGGAAAAAAAGTCAAGTAGCTTCCAACAAATTCTAACACTTTGAGCCATTTTGGGAACCCAGAGAGCTGATTGCTTTCCAGGGAAACAGCAAAAATATTGGTTAAATGGTTAAATCCTAGACCATTGAATTTTTTAAAACAGAATATGTGTATACACACATACACATACACACACACAAATACACCTTTTAGAGGAGAAATTGACATTTTTGCCTCAGAAGGATATCCATCTGCCTTAAAATTCTTATTCTTAGGTATGTACATCAATCATCTAGGGAGGTCCAAGGTGTGAAATCCAAACTGACAGAAATTTATAGCTCCATTAGCATTTATCAAAAATACAGGATTAAGTGTAGAAAATATGTATTCGTGCTTCACCTTTCTGTATCTTTACTTTAAGAGGTAAGTATTTGTATTTAGTATTTGCTAGCTCCTACCTTCAAATAGCCAAACATAATCTCCAATAACATTTCAGAATTCTACTGGGCCAAAAAAATATCCTATTGACCTGTGTGTCCTCTAACTTAGGACTGCATGTTTAAATACGAATTTAAGAAAATGCTGCAGTGATTATTTGGAGTTTTTCAGAATGGCTAGTGAACTCCTTGGTGATTTATTGGTAAAAAAATAAAATAAAATAACCATGTTGGACTGTTGTTTCATAACATACTTTCCACTTTGTAAATTATATAATTACTCTTTGTGTTAAAAATGTATTCATACTCCCTGAAAATAGTTTTGGACATAAATATTTTTCAATGTGCATATAGTGAGTTTTGCTATTATAAATCATATGTCTACGAAATACTTGAACATGATCCCATTGGGTTTTAAAACATGCAAATAAAAGTAGAAAGATAAGAGTATATTTACCGGAGTTCTCAACTCAGGTATGGCAGCTTGATAAGTGAGTGGACGGCAATCACGAGTGTTTGGCACAAGGACACAAGGAAGAAACACTGGACCCAAGTCATCTCCATCCAGAACATCCACTGTGAGAGTGGTGGTGGTGGTTCGCCTCTCATTCAGATTTTGGGCACGGTCCTGTTAGAGAGAAAAACGAACAATTAGGCACAATGGCCAGGAGCAGTGGCCCACACTGTAATCCCAGAAATTTGGGAGGCCAAGGTGGGTGGATCACTTGAGGTCAGGAGTTTGATACTAGCGTGGCAAACACGGTGAAACCCCATCTCTACTAAAAATACAAAAATCTGGGTGTGGTGGCGGGCGCCTGTAGTCCCAGCTACCCGAGAGGCTGAGGCAGGAGAATCGCTTGAACTTGGGAAGCAGAGGTTGCAGTGAGCCAAGATCACGTCACTGCACTCCGGCCTGGGCGGCAGAGTGAGACTCAATCTCAAAAAACAACAACAAAAAAGAAATTAGGAACAATGTAGCCTTAGTTTTCATTTAAAAAAATATATATTGGTAAATTAACTTGCTTAAACCAACAGTTTTAAGTGGTTGAGTCAGGATGTAAACTGTGATGCAATTGTCTTCAAAGCAACTTTCTTGAAAGTATGTTACAGTAGTTAAGCTTTTGTATGTTAGGCCTTTACCTAACAGTTCACATTGCTAGACAGCCTAACCATAAAGGTCACCCTCATCTCATTAGAGCATTTACTTTAGAAACCTGGTAATTGTAAATTCTTTCTCTGCACCTCTGAGATGTGAATCTTTTATAAGCTGCTTGTCAGTTCTACAAACCAGGCCCATCTTTTTCATGCCCTGGGGGCCATCTCTTTGAAATGTAATAGTCAAGGAAAAAGCCCATATTTCCCAGTTTCTGTGGGAGGGGAGGAGCCTGACTTCCTTTGGAGGCTTGCTCCAATTTATTTTTATTTTTATTTATTTTTTTATTTTTAATTTTTATTATTATTATACTTTAAGTTTTGGGGTACATGTGCACAACATGCAGGTTTGTTACATATGTATACACATGGACACAGGAAGGCTTGCTCCAATTTCTAAAACTACTTTCTGTCATGAAAATTCAAGGAAGTTTATTTTCCTTTGGAAATGCCAATTAGTAAACACACCTGGTCTGTGATTCCCCCACACCCAAGTCCACTGGAGCGTTTAACAGCTCTCCAGCCATTTTTTCTATTAGAGATCGGTTCAGATCTAGTCTGTATTCTGGTCTCTCTTCTCTGTTGCAATAGCTCTGAATACAGTCTTCCTTATCATTTAACTTTATCTAGTGCAATTTTGCTGTAGGAATACATTGTTACTAACTAAAATCCAAAATTTCTTCAGATTTCCCTAGTTTTTACTTAATGTCAGTTTTCTGCTTCAGGATTCCAATCAGGATACCAGTTTACATTTAGTCATAACGGTTCCTTAGGCTCATTTTGGCTGTGACAAGTTCTCAGACTTTTGTTTTTGATGACACTGACAATTTTGAGCACTAGATATTTTGCAGAATGTCCCTTAATGGGTGTTTATCTGGTGTTTTCCTCAAGATTCAACTGGGGTTATGTGATTTATGTAGGAAAACCACAAGTCAACTGCTATTTTGACATATTTATCAAAAGTATATTATTAATATGACTTATTGCTGTTGTTAACTTGATCCCTTGGCTGAGGCTGTATCTAGTCAGTTTTCTCAACTATAAAGTTCCTCTTTCTTGTTTCCCTTTCATTTCTTTGGAAGGAAACCACGATGGATAGTACACACTTAAAGAATGGGTAGTAATTTTATTAGAAATGTAAATTGTTTCTATTTATCTGAAGAATGTTTGTCATAGGACAGAAGAAAATAATATTGGGCCTAAGTCATTTCCATGAAGAACATCCCTTGTCGAGGGTGGTGGTGGTAGCATCATTCATTATGACAGAATCTGGAAATGTTTTTACTTCCATAGCATTTAGTTTTTATTTTGAAGAACTGTTATGCTTTTCTGCCTTTTTGAATTCTACTTTGTACAACATTGAAAAGTATACTTGCATGCATGTTCATGTAGCACTATTCACAACAGACAAAAGTTGGCAAAAGCCCACATATTTATCAATGAATAAATGGATAAACAGATTGTGGTATATACCTACAATGGCATATGATTCAAGCATAAAAAGAAATGAAGTACTGATATATACAACAATATGAATGAGCCTTGAAAACATCAAGTTTTCAAATAAAGAAGCCAGACAAAAAATAAGGTCACATATTATATGATCCATTTATATGCAATATCTGGAAGCAGTAAACAAATTGGTGGCTACAAGGAGCTGGGGAGGGGATATGGAAAGCAACTGCATGAGTGGTGCCAGCTCTTTTTGGAGTGATTAAAACGTTTGGGAATCGGATAGAAGCGGTGGTTGTACAATACTGTGAGTGTACCAAATGCCATTGAATTGTTCACTTTAAAATGGCTAATCTTATTTTGCTAATTTATGTTAAATAATTTTTAAAAGTAATTATACTAACAGACCTGTATTTTATTTTTTTTGTTCATAAAACGTCTTCCTTTGTGACAGTTCCCAGACATTAATATTTGCCGTTCAATTAAAAAAAAATCCCTCTTCTTAAGCATGGTTAATAGTACATTTTGGTTAAGCTCATTCCCAGTCTGGTTGCTCATAAAAAGTTGTAAAGCAATGCTTGAGGGTAAAGTTTTAGGAAGCACGAATTTCTATTGGTGGAATTTTGTAAGTACAACCTTGTCTAGAATGTAATAACTTTGTGGTTCCAGGATTCTTTGATATTTTGATACAGTATAAGACAGACTGTGATAAAATTATAGCTAAAAAGCACAAAATGTTTAAATTTTCAGTTTCGGCACTCACTCAGATCCCTAGAGGCACTATAAAAATTATTTAAAACTAAAGACATTTGAGATTCAACAAACAGAAAGAAGTCTTTTCTGAACTTCTTTCATGTCACTAAAAGCAGATACTTATGGGAGTGTGGCTGCCATGAATTCCCTCTCCCAAGGAAGTTTATGAAAATGAAGAAAAAACAAGGAAGTCTATTCTTACCTACATAAACACGATCACAAGCTATTTTAATCTCCCCTTTGTCTCCTAGAAACCTAGTTTTTCTTCCCTTAGAAGCCTCCTCCCTCTCACTGTGTTAAGTATATACACCTTCTTCTTTAGCTGTTTAAGGAGCTGTGTATGTGCACTCCCATATGTGTATCAACCTCTAGGCCAGCTGAAAAGTAGAGTAGGAGCAACATGTGGCATGTGAGACAATTTTGGTGGTTCACAAATGAACTTTATAAATTATTCTTAAGATGTATGAATTTTGAACATATAGAAAAATCTTAAAGTAAATGTATGTGTATATTTTAAATTTTAGAAAAATGAACTAGCTCATCAAACTTGCCACTTTTTAAATACTGATCTTTTATTTAATTGGATTATAGCTATGTCTACAATATGTGAATTAATAGATAAATGATGTAATGATTTGTTCAGTCGGCATATCCTGAGTAGCTTCCAAGGGGCAGACTCCAATATATTGCTTCTGACGGTCTTAAAAAATGATGAGTACATGTTTCCTCATCCCATGATTAACAGTGTCATTTAGTACTGAAAATTACTAACGTTAAGATAATGTGACCTCATAAAGATTAGTAGGTTATATTTTCACATCTATTTCCCTTTGTGTTGCATCATCCAGTGTTTTAAATCATTAAGTAATCTCATCTTCCATATTTCTAAAGTTATATTAAAGTTTAAGAACTAAAACAACTCAATTTCTAAGTATGTATATATGAAAACTGGAGGCTTCTTTAATAGGGTTGGTAAACTTTTGTTACATTTACTAATGATTTTATGTTTGACATTTTTTCTCAACAACATAAATAAGTTAATAAAATGATATATTTAATATGTATTTGTAAATTTACTTGTGGCATTGGAGATAATATTTGAAAATTTTTTTATTTATAAAATATTTATTTGTTTTAGAAATGAGAATCTCGCTACATTGCCTATACTGACTTCAAACTCCTGGGCTCAAGTAATCCTCCTACCTCAGCCTTCTGAGTAGCTAGGACTATAGGTATGTGCCTGGCTTTAACCCACCATTTAAAATAATGATTGCTTATGATGAAGTTTTAAAATATTGAATTAACTTAAATTTAATTTATAAAAATAGTAAACAGATAATATTAAATATTTATAATATTTTATGTGATATATGAATGTAGCATGCCTATATAAACACACATATGAGATATGCATATATACACATACATGTATATAAATACCAGAGGCAGTATTTCTACCCTTCCATGTCACTCAGCCTTCTTCTTTATATGTCATCACCAAATCACTATAATAAACAAATTTGATTTTTTTTACATTATCTTTTCTTTCAGTCTGTCAGCATCAAATCTCTCACTATTATCTGCTTCTTTGGGTCATTGTCACTACTCCATAGAATAGATACCGGGGTGTTAAAGATAGTGTATTTACGGGAAGTATATACCAAAATACATAATGGGAGCTTTTTCTCATATTGGGGAAAGATATTGCTTACAAAGTGTTGAGCTCCAAACTTTGTATTTTTAAGTGGGAAATAAAAATGATCCTGGCAAAACTATTGTGAGCAGAGATGTAGCAACAAAATCTACCAGCAGTTTCCACACGTGGGAATTCTCCCACATTTTATCACCAACACATATCACATAGGAAAAAAATATAAAAATATGTCTCATGCACATTCATAACTTGTGAGCCCATAATGGTAATGCTAATTCATGATGTTCTTCTCCCAATTTGGAATCAGATTTGATCTTAAAATATCCATTTAAAAAATAATCCTTCGGCAATTGAGATAATCCTTCGGCAACTGAGATAAAAATCAAAACAAAAACACACAAAAAAACAAAACAAACTACGTTTTTTATCTTTATAGTAATACACTACTGCTCAAGGCTCTTCTGAGTAAATGAAATAACATTCTAAATTGTGAGTGGTAAAAAATAAAAAATAACTATTTCTATAAACATTTCATATAATTTAATTATGTGTTTTCATTTGTTATGTGAGAATCTAATATATATTAAAATCCACAAAGAAAATATCCTTTCTTCCTTTTCCCATTTTCATCTGCATTTCTCTTCATTTCTTTTTTAAAAAATAAGAATATATATTTAACTTTAATTATTTAAAAATAACAGAATATTACATTAAGTTAGGAAACTGTGATTCCAGTTGGCAAGCAAGAATATCTTTTTAAAAGTTAAACAAGTTCAACCACTACTCTGAACAGAATTGTGCCTCCCCAACCTCAAGCTAGAAAATCTAGAGTAAACTGATATATTTCTGGAAACACATAATGTTCCAAGATTGAATCAGAAACCTATTGAAACCCTGAACAGACAAATACCAAGCCGTGATATTAAATTAGTAATAAAAAAATCACCAACCAAAAAAAAAAGCCCTGGACCAGATAGACACACAGCTGAATTCTATCAGACATATAAAAATTGACTGAAGATGAATTAAATGTTTAAATGTAATACCTTAAGCTATAAAAATCCTAGAAGAAAACCTATTAAAACTCTTCTTGACATGGGCTTTAACAAGGATTTCATAATGATGATAACCTGAAAAGCAATTGCAACAAAAACAGAAACTGACAAGTAGCACCTAAAGAGCTTCTGCACACTAAAGCAAACTATCAATACAGTAAACAGAAAATGGCAAGAATGGGAGAAAAGGTATGCAAACTATGCATCTGACAAAGGTCTAATATTCAGAACCTATAAGGAACTCAAACAATTCAACAAGCAAAAAACAAATAATCCCATTAAAATAGGGGCAAGGGACATGAACAGACACTTCTCAAAAGAAGACATACATGCAGCCAACAAATATATGAAAACATGCTCATCAGCGTTTATCATCAGGGAAATGCAAATCAAAACCATAATGAGATATCATCTCATACCAGTAAGAATGGCTATTATTAAAAAGTCAAAAAATTACATATACTGGTGATGCTGCAGAGAAAAACAAATGGTTATATGCTGTTGATGGGTATGCAAATTATTTCAGCCACTGTGGAAAGCAGTTTGAAGATTTCTCAAATAATTTAAAACCAAGCTACCATTCAACCTACCAAACCCATTACTGGTTATATACACAAAGAAAAATAGTGCATTCTACCAAAAAGACACATGCATGTCTACGTTAATTGCCATGATATTCACAATAGCAAAATCATGGAATCAACTTAGGTGCCCATCAATAGTGGATTGGATAAAGAAAATGTGGTGCATATATACCATGGAATACTACAAAGCCATAGAAAAGAATGAAATCATGTCCCTTGAAGCAACATGGATGAAGCTGGAGGCTATAATCCTAAGTGAATTAATGCAGGAAAAGAAAACCAAATACTACATAATATCAGTTTTCAATGGGAGCTAAACACTGAGTGCCCAGGAAATAAACCTGGGAACAACAGAATGTGAACTACTGGGACAACGAGAGAAAATGGGTCAAAAAACTACCCATTGAGTACTATGCTGACTACCTGAGTGCAATACACCCATGTAACAATCCTGCATATGTACTCCCTGTGCTTAAAATAAAAGTTAAGGGAAAAAATAACGCTTCTATGAACATTAACCAGAGGAAGTTGGGTATTCTATTCTCTTGAAAACATTTTTTGTTTGAGATATTTGCCTAATATTTCTTATTTTTTATGCAAACCAGTAGACAGAATTGTATCATCATTTATAGCCCCAAATGCTTATGTATCTTTAGTAGTCAAACACTCAACAAATATTAGTTCCCATAAACCATCACCTGCTATCCTCTCATTTCACTCTCACTCCTCAGAAAACGCCCAAGAAACTTTCAGAGTTAAAACAATGGGGTTATAATTAACACTAATTCCACATATCAGTAGGAAGCAGAAGTGAGGGAAGGTCAGGGTAGGGGTTATTTCTGAAAAGTTGTTTACAAGGTTGAAATATAAAATACAGAAAATTAATTTTACATATACAAACACATTTGTTTGCAATGCTTAAACATTTTATTTGAATATTTCTGTCCATAAAGATAAAAATTTGAGCTAATAAATAGTAAAGAAATAGTAATATTATAATTTTAGGAATTATATCTTGTTAGGAAAGACAGCTAGCAACCCTTCTCTAGATTTTGCTATTTGAGAAATAAACAACACCCTTGCTATTCACAAAATAATTTAGAAATTATAAATTATTCTTGCTATGATTCTAAATTAAATTTAGGCCGGGCGCAGTGGCTCATGCCTGTAATCCCAGAACTTTGGGAGGCCAAGGTGGGCTGATCACTTGAAGTTGTCAATAGTTTCAGACCAGCCTGGCCAACACAGTGAAACTCCTTTTCTACCAAAAATACAAAAAATTAGCTGGGCTTGGTGGCACGTGCCAGTAATCCCAACTACTCGGGAGGCTGAGTTAGGAGAATCACGAACACCAGAGGCGAAGGTTGCAGTGAGACAAGATCGCCCACTGCACTCCAGCCTGGATGACAGAGCAAAACCCCATCTCAAAAATAAATAAATAAATTATAACATAAGTAAATATAAATGTTTTTCTTTCTGGTAATTAAGAAATCTTGATTACAAAAGTGTTCTTAATATTTCCCTCGGGATAACAATAATATGAAAGAGAGTTTGCTTTGAAGAAAAATTATATGTGAAGAGATTACTTTGATTCTATGTGAATTAGGGTAACATATCAAAGTTGAGGTTATAATAATATGTAGTAAATTTCAGCAAAAAGAAAACCCATTGATCTTTCATATCTCTAATTTTTTTTCTAGATCTACCCCACAAAATTTTTGTCTGGAATTAATCATTCCTTCATTATGTATTTATATTTGAAGTCAATAGCATGGGTGACAATATCACAAATATTCTCAAAAAAAGATGTGACAGGGTTTTCTAATACGGGTCAGTCAAAACTCAACTACCTTAATTATGGATCATAACATGTAAACACGGATAAAAAGAAACCTCCAAACTACATGTAATTTGAAGGATTCTCTTCGAAAATCAAGTATTTTTAACATAAGCAAAACCAGGTCAAAGCTGAGTAATGCTCAATAATTTGTCATGATACCTGTAATTATTCTTTTAGAGGCCATATACTTTAAAGTCAAAATTGATTGCTCATATTTTAACTCTCCTTATGACTTCAAGATAATATATTGGTGTTTAACGTACATGACTTACATTGTGCACACCACCAATACAATATGAAAAACCGCTGCCAGGTGCAGTGGCTCATGCCTGTAATCCCAACGCTTTGGGAGGCTGAGGTGGGTGAACTGCTTGAGGCCATGAGTTTGAGACCAGCCTGACCAACATGCTGAAACCTCGTCTCTACTAAACATCCCAAAATTAGCTGGGTGTGGTGACACACATCTGTAATTCCAGCTACTCAGGAGGTTGAGGCACGAGAATAGCTTGAACATGGGAGGCCAAGGTTGCAGTAAGCCAAGATCATGCCACTGCACTCTAGCCTGGGCAACATAGCAACACTCTCCTCCCCTCCCAAAAAGAATATCCACGTGCGGTGGTACACTTGTGGTCCCAGCTAGCTGGGAGGCTGAGGCATGAGAATCACTTAAACCCCGTAGGTGGAGGTTGCAGTGAGCTGAGATCGCACCACTGTACTTCAGCCTGGGTGACAGAGTAAGACTGTCTCAAAATAAATAAATAAATAAGCAAACAAACAAACAAGATAAATGTAAAAAAAATGGAGAGACATTTTAGATATATGGATATCATTATCGTATACAAACAAAGATATGTTAGACTTATGTTACTATTGGTATATATAAAACAGTTAATGATTAACAACCAGCTATCACATAAGTAGCCCTGATTTGTAGCACTGGCACTTTCCATACTGTAAATGCTCCCACCATGGCTGCCAATGTGAGATCACTGAACTCAGAGTTTGAAAGAGAAACCCAAAATTGGCCCTCAAGCAAGTCTCAGCTGACTTTCCACCTCCAACAACCCACAGTTTTAAGTTACAGATTTAAAATGCAGTGGAAATGAGCATCTTTCTTTATCATTTGTGGAAATGTGATATGTCATTACACTTTGAAAAATAATACAGCATTATCTACTAAGATTAAAAAGTATGTGAATATATATGTACAAATACATATACACATATATATGCATACACATAATTTTCTCATAGCAATTCCATTTTTAATTACTGATTTTTAAACAGTAAGTACCAGTATTTTAGTGATTTATGTAATACTGTAATAATGTCTCAATATATTTCAAGCATTACTCTAAGTACTTTTTTGTTTGCTAACTAGCTAATTGTAACCAGAACAATGTGGAATGTTTTATTAATATACCCATTTTACTGGTTAGGAAATTAACATACAAAGTATGCCCCGAATCACACAGCTAATAAATGGCTGAACTGAGATTTGAACTCGGGTGACATAATTCACTACACTCACTGCCTCTCATGAACATCATGAGGGTGGATATCAATTTGGTGCCAAAAACAAATGATCAAATAAACAAAAACAGAGTATAGTTGAATCAATGGTGATACATTATTATTATCTTACATTATGTAGCTATTAAAATTATTTGTTCTTAAAACTTTTAAAAATGCTTAAAATGTTATAACCTTCTATATTTAACATTTCATTTTGTAGTGTATGACTTAAGTTTATAACAAAAACTGTTATTGCATTTAAATTCAAATGTTCATTTGACTTCTTCCTAATGCTATTCTTTCCTTTTGATGATTCACGTATGTACTTCTGTTTTATAATTTTATCCCTGCAATGCTAAAAACTTGTCACTCCCTCAGTGACGTGTAGTCTATCATGTTGGATAGAAGTTGTTCCAGATGTCTTTACAAATATTTTAAAACTAGACACCAATTCAGAATCTTTTACCTTGCATTTCTATTTAAAAATTATCTCTTTTTAATTGCATAATAAAAAACTAGCTTACAAATACCTTCTATAGCAATCTGACTTTATAAAAAAGACATTCTACCTTTTCTTCACATCTTCAGTTAAACAGAAAAAAGAATTTTCTGTGTTTCTGAATAATTCTGAGTGGCCCTCCCTAATACATTTTACTTTTTCCCATATCCACAGTTTTCACTCTGGTCTATGTCACATGACATTAAAATATATATATACACATACAGACACACACAATACATATAACATATTATAATATATAACTATAATATATAAAATAAATTATTTTTAAAATCTGAAGAAATATAAAAGCTTATAAACTTAGCTTCAAAAATTAGATCTATATGTCTATCTACATATTTCTATCTACATATCCCTAATTATATATCTATCTAGGTATCTACCTAAACACATACACATTCTGTGTCAGGTGATATATCTCTAAAAAGGCAAGAAAATGACAAGTTTGTGACACATTTTTTCATGTTAATGTCTTCAGAACAGCTAATTGAGGTTATTTTCCTTTTAGCATCCCCTGCTATCTTTCTGTTCTGCTGTATGAGCAAGATTACAATGCTTAGGAGTCATTAAAGGCATATTACGGCTTCAGAGTCTAGCTGCTTTGAAAAAGAGAAGGCTATTATTTTAGAGCAGTTTTAGGTTTACAGAAAAATTGAGAGGAAGGTATATACACCCATGTCTCCACACATGCACACCCTCCCCACTTATCAACATCCCTAATCAAAGTTGTACATTGGTTACAATTGATGAATCTACATTGAACAATGATAATCACCAAAGTTCATCCTTTACATTAAAGATCACTCTTGGTGCTGTACATTCTATGGGGATGGACAAATGTATAATGATATCTATCCAACTTTATGGTATCATCCAGAGTATTTTCACTGACCTAAAAATATTTTGTGATCCTTCTATTAATCCATTTCTACCTGCCTTTACCACCATATCCCTGACATCTACTGATCTTTATACTATTTCCCTAGTTTTGCCTTTACCAGAATGTTATATATTGGAATCACCCAGTATATAGCCTTGTCTTAATGGTTTATTTTGCTTATAAATATGCATTCAAGATTTCTCCATACTTCTTATATCTTTAGAGCTCATTTCTTAACTGTTATTTCAAAAACGTAGCTTGTCACTTAATATCGGACTTTTTATATGACCTTCCCTTCTAGCTTTTTTCTCAAGGAGTACTCCAATTCTTCTTGCTAAGAAAAGAAAAATGTTTTCAGATCATCAGTGTGCTCAGTCTCAGGATGTGAACTATACATAGTATAATTCAGAAGTGAATACCGCATATCCCTTTGACCCTTATGGTCTTCCTCAACTTTCGTTCCTATCATGCTGACTCAGGTGATACAAGTCTGGAAGGAGATGTTGGGTGGGAGAGAACTCTGAAGAGAGTATCTTCCCAGATAAAAGGAGGAAGATTCAATAAGTATAAAAGAAATCCCAGTTCTGCTACACTTTCTGCCTGCTGCATTCAGACTTGAAATGCAGTTGTGATGCTTATGGCCATAGTACACAACTAGCTCCCAGCTGATAGGGCATTGGGAAAATAACCACATTTCAGAGGAGAGGAAAGTATAAGGATGGAAGGAACCTAAGTCCCTGGTGATATAATTGAACTGTCAAACCAAACATTGAGCCTCATAATTCCAGAAATTTTATTAAACTTCCACTAATAATAACTATAATAAATGTCTATGCTTTATAAGCATATAAGCATGTTTATGTTATATAAGCATATAAGGATACCTACGTTTTATAAGTATATAAACCAAGTCTGTGTTTTACAAGCATATGTTTGGATGTTCTGTTATTGTTATCTACGTACATTAGCATAAACTTCAGTTGTGGGGATATTAGCTGATATCTAGTGAACAATCACTCAATAAATGATAGCCATGAGGAAGAACACGACCAATTAGGCATGATTCTTTGCCTTTAGTGTACATTAGAATCCCCTGAAGAGCTAACTAAAAATGCAGATATTCCACTGCCATCATCTGAGATTTTTATTCAGAACATCTGAGGTAGGGTCCAGAAATATGTATATTTAATACACACCCAAGGTGATTCTGCTGAAGTTAATTTGCAGGATCCTACTTTGAAAAATACTTCAGTATAGTCTAAAAAGATTGGATCATGAGTAATACATATGAATAATTTAGAGATCAAAGAATACAGTGAATAAAAACAACCTATTCTACCCCTTTCTCCATCTGTAAGAGTATTATATATAAACACCAAGGGCAGGAGTGCCCTGATGAAGAAGTGAACGACACAGAGCACTCTAAGAGTATCTGATACATTTTGGATGAGTTTTTTACTTCATAAATTCACAGAAGAAATTTAAAAGAAATTGAATACTCACATTAGCTTGGATTATGACAAAGTAGCGAGTCTTATCTTCATAGTTGAGCCTCTTCCTTAACACTATATTTCCAGTCAACATTAGGGGAATTTCAAATGTGTCATTGGATGTCTGCAAATATTAAAGATACAGACTTCAGATTACTTGAAAGCAAGATGAATTAATAACTCAATATTTTGGATTAATCCTCTTGGAAGTTAGAGACGGCATGCTTATCATCTGAAAATAGATGACTAGAAGCTTCAGAGTCAATATTGTTATCATATTTCCAAACATTTAATTTTGATCAGTAGGTTTCCCCAGAGTCCTTTGGTAATAATAACCGAAAATTTGTTTCTTGACATAGTTTTTAATATATTATTAGTATTATTCATCAACAGTCTTGGAATAGTTCTAAATCGAAGTCCAGGTATCTGAAAAACTTCCCTGTTACCATATTATCTTTTCACTGTGTTTTTTTTTTTAACACCAAAGCATTCAAACACTGAAATCTATTATTTCTACATAGTATCAATTGTCAACATTGATATCCATTCTGTATTTTAAGTACTTTCAGGCATTAAATACAAAAACCACAGTTATGAGTCACTCAGTGATGAGGTACATTCTGAGAGACGTGCTGTTAGATGATTTTGTCATTGTGTGAACATTATAGAGTGTAGTTTCGCAAACCTAAAGTGGTACAGTCTACTACATACTAGGACAGGTGATATAGCCTATAGCTCCTAGGCTACAAACCTGTACAGCACGACACTGTACTGAATGCTATAGGCAACTGTAACACAATGGTCAGTATTTTCTCTATAAATGTAATCGAAACATAGAAAAGGTACAGTAGAAATACAACATTATAATTTTATGAGACCACCATTTGCTATGTGGTATGTCATTGACAAAAATGTCACTATGCAGAGCACGACTTCACGAACTTGAATCAGTTCGTTATTGTGAAGAAAAATCCAGGTTATACATCAATTTTTTATTTTAGGTTCCACAACTTCTGCTCATTAGTTAAGTTCTTTGCCCTGTCTAGGATTGAGTTTTTTCCTGGTAACATGGAAGTCATGAGGGCAACACTAGTGCTCTGGTAAAGCAGCCCTCAGTGTAACTGTATTCACACCTTAAGGGAGTATAATTTACCAGATAAATCTCTTTTCTTAAGAAGAGCTTATGTCACTTTTGTATTTCAGTGCCATTTTAAAGAACAATAAAATTGTTTCTAGATAGTTTCAATAAATCAGTGTTATTTTGTTCACTGAAATATTTTGTGGTTGTTCGGCTGCCTTGTGTATTTGTGCTTGTGATTTTCGTTATGGACATCACATTGGGTGAAACATTTAGTTTGTATCTGCATTAGATTGCTGCAAAAGGAAGATGAGGAGGAAGAGAGGAAAAGAAAAATGAAGGGGAAAGGCAAGGGGAAGGAGAAGAGAAAGGGAAAGGGAAGTGTGGAAGCAGAAAAAAAAAACTGTTGTGTGAGAGAGAGACACAGAGAGAGACGAAGAGAGAGAGAGAGTGTTTACACCCTCAACTTAGTGTAAGTGTATTCTGAAGAGTCACATAAGAAGTTAAACTCAATGAAAAAAAAAAATGCTGATTCAAATCTCTCAGCTCATGCTCGATCAACGAAATGTGCGTAGTTTAGCCTTCCATATCTACAGCTGTGATCTGACTCCTTTCTTTCTTTCTCTCTTTGTCTCTCTCTCTATCTCTCTTTCTCTCTGGGATGCATAAAGACACACAAACACTGTACATTTTGCAGAATTAATATATATTTTTAAATGATTCATTCTGTGCTCCTCATGTAATGGGCTTTGCAAATTGTTCTTGGATGCAGACATTTAAAAGTAACAATTTAAAATATAAATACACAAAACGAAAATGAACGACACAATTAAAAACAGACATTTGATATTTCCCCTAATTTTTTGCCTATTCAACATTGCTTATATCTATGAGTGGGGCTGGCAATTATGACAGAGGAGTATAAAAATGATTTAATCTAAATATGTAAGTTGAATATGGCCAAAACCTTAGTTAATAATTGCTGTTTACACTGTTAAACCTATCCTAATGTGTTGTTATGAGGTTACTACATTTTAGTGACTCAATAATATAGCAATATGTGTTTGTTTCTAGCATAAATATGGAAGATACTGTGGTCTTACCACAAAACTACCTCATCTCTGGACTCAGAACCCCAAATTAGCTCACATATCTGGTGACATTGTGCCTCAGAGGAGGCTATGTCTCTAAATGAGATGAGTCTTGAATAGTCTAGCTTAAAAACAGTAATTCCATTCTCTTTTACCAGGAAGTATTTTGCAAATGTACATGTGATTCCATTTTGAGTAATGAAAAAAATTTCTCTTAATTGCAAAGATAGAAGCTAAAATTCCATTTTCAGCTTATAGAAGTTTCTGTCAGGATATAAAATTTAGAACTTCAGCAGCCATTTGGGGACTATTGATAAAATTAATTTCAGAGAGATAGCTAATATGCTAGTGATAGCAGAGCATAAAATAAAAAGAGCCTGGATCTGTGTTGTCTTTGAGTTGCTGAGCAAATCTTGATATTACCCCATCTCTGAAAAACTTATTATGATAGATAATAAATTATCTTTTTGTTTAAATCATCTTTTATATATATATATATATATATATATATATATAGTAAATTTTCTGCAGCTGAAAGCACTTCGATACATGATTATTCCTGTCTCTATGTCTTTACACTGTAGGCCTCTCTCTACTCCAAACAGGCCATGGCTCTTCACACCTGATATTTGCTCTTATTTTTATCTTACTTAAATATCGCATCACTTATTTCTCTGTGTACTAATCTTTGCAAACTTTACTCAGTGAAACCTTTTAAATGTAATTTATATTTAAGTCTTTGATGTGATCTCACATTATTTTTTCCAAAAAACACTTATTTGGGATCTTCTGTTTTGCTCGACAGATTGCTCAAGGGTCTCAGTCTGTGATGCAGAAATACCTATCCTTATATCTCTAGCTAAGCAACTTAATCTTCGCAATACTTTTTTTGTTGTTGACAGTTTTCATTGGACATTTGTAGAATTATTAAAAATAATCGTTATTAGTGACTTTATTGATCTTCAGAGCACTTTCAATAGCACTGAATTCTTATCATCTTAATCTATCCTTTAGAGATTTTATAGATTCTTAGATTGTAATTTTACTTTTTATATTTATTTATTTATTTACTGAGACAGATGGAGTCTTGCTCTGTCACCCAGACTGGAGTGCAGTGGCGCAATCTCAGCTCACTGCAACCTCTGCCTCCTGGGTCCAAGCGATTCTCCTGCCTCAGCCTCTGAGTAGCATGTGCCACCACACCTGGCTAATTTTTTTTTTTTAATTATTTTTAGTAGAGATGGGGTTTTAACATGTTGGCCAGTCTGGTCTTGAACTCCTGACCTCAAGTGGTCTGCCCACCTTGCCTCCCAAAGTTCTGGGATTACAGGTATGAGCCACCACCCCTGGCCTAGACTTTCATTTTATTAGCACTTGCATTCTATAAAATACAAGGATAGGATATACTTTATGATCAATGGTGCTTCTGAAATGTTGCATACTGAAAGCCGCTATATTAAATTTAATTCATTAATTGGGCAATTATTGAGTATTCATTCTGTCTATAAAACATAGAATAATAATCAAGAAAATTAGAAGCAAAATATAGATACATCTTTATGATAGTCTTTCTTTTTCCTCTAGTAAAAAGAATACTGGATTAGATCAGCCCTAAGTAAATGGCTTGCTTTAATGATATTTCTAAAGTGTTTACCTAAAATGTTAAAAAAAAAAAAAGCTAAATTAAGCAAGGGAGAAAAGTAGATTTTTTAAAATAAATAAATACATGATAAAGCCATGAAAAAAATGAAACAATACTTAGAACATTCTTAAAGTTTAGAATGCACAAGAATCATACGTATGTATCATTAAGATTGTAGATTTCTAGCATCTATTACCCCAAATTCCAGAAATTCTCGGGAATCAGCATTTTTAACAAACCTACCAGGTGATTCTGATGCAGATGATTCAGGTTTTACTTTGAGAAACCACTTTACTACATAAGTCTAAGAGTAACTGCACTCTCTGTCCTTGCTATTTATTTTTCTCTTCTTTCATTCTTAGAGGTTTGTTCCACCAACGAAGCAGAAAAGTTTGGGAATAGAGCAATGCCCATTTACTTAAGCAACCTTACATTTCTTTTTTTTTTTTTTTATACTTTAAGTTTTAGGGTACATGTGCACAATGTGCAGGTTTGTTACATATGTATCCATGTGCCATGTTGGTGTGCTGCACCCATTAACTCGTCATTCAGCATTAGGTGTATCTCCTAATGCTGTCCCTCCCCCCTCCAAGCAACCTTACATTTCTAAAGCCAGGCCATTGCCCCCTTTCTGATAGTTGTGGATATTCTCTTTAAAACACAAACTAACATTGGCTTTTTTGGGTGATGAGAATTTAAGTGCTGGCTACCTGCACTGTATTAATGAGAAAAATCCAATTATGGTTAAATTATTTAATACCCACAGGCCCCAAACACCTGGTCTCCATTAAGAAAGGTCCACTCACTACTTTCTGACAGTTCAGTGACAACAACTGTCAAATAAGGGACAATTCTCCATTTAGTAAAATGAGGGCATAAGGCAGTTTAAGCAATTTATCACTATCACAGACATGGGAAGCAGGGTAGGAGACAGCTGTAACATCCACGCCACACACATTCACATTCAATAACGGAGGGAGAAGGAATGTTGAGGCTCTAGCAACTCTGTGTTTCCCAAGATGATTCCATGCCCCCAGAATCCCCTTTGCTAATATGGGTTTGTACCAGTTTAGATAAAATGGCAGCTCTCTGCAAGAAGGTGTTGAATCCTATAGTTAAAGATGCTCTAGAAATGGAATATGGGGTTATTAGCACTATTTCTTCTCAGCTGATATATTTGGTCGTTCATCATTTTTAGGAAAGAGGGAAAGACTCCTTCAGCCTTTCACACCTATAAGTATTGCTTGTAATATTCTCTTTTCAGCTGTGATGACTAGAAATTCAGTTCAAAAGAAGATAATTTTTAAAGAACACACACACACACACACAGGTATATATATTTTCTGGTGACCTAAAGACAGAGCCTTAGCACAAAAGCCTCAATGGACCTGTAATTGAGAAGTGGTGGAAATTTTGATAATTACGATTTTCTCTTTGTCTCTAAGAAGCTATAAATTCTCTTACTGTTTTTTGACACTTTTTTTGAAACCTCCTCTCTTATCTCTGTGTCTTTTTCTGTACCTCTCTCTTCTCTCTTTGGGTTTTCCCCCATTTGTTCACATTGAATATAACTGTGAGTTTGTGTTTTAGTTCCAATAAACAGCATCGACTTTGCCCTTATCAATCTTTAGTCAGCCTTAAGCTTGTCTCTGATTAAGCTCAGGCTACTGAGCCATCAGCTGCTGAACATTCTCTGTTATTGTCATTGTTTATGTGTCTCCTCTAATCTAATTTCCTGAAGTAAAAAGTGGAGGACTTAGTAAGGCTATGCAATTTTTGTTCACCCAAGAGGGACTGGGATTTGAGCAGGCAACATTAACTTTGCTCCTAAGAGAAAGTCCCAACACTCTGATCATTTTTTCTGTTTCATACTGCTAAAACATGTCCCTGGCTGACAGACAAAATGGACTCCCTATGACTAACTGAAGTAAGTTAAAACAAAACCAACAACAGGTGGCCATGCCTGGGTGACGAAGTGGTCACATACTCTGTGTTCTCAGAAAGATGTCAAAGCATCACAGGATCTTCCTTTCTACAATTATATGGTTTGGGTGTGTCCTCACCCAAATTTCATCTTGAATTTTAGCTTCCATAATTCCCACGTGTTGTGGGAGGGAGCTGGTGTGAGATAATTGAATCATGGCATTTCCCCTATACTGTTTTTGTGGTAGTGAATAAGTCTCATGAGATCTGATGCTTTCATAAGGGGAAATCACTTTCACTTGATTCTAAATTCTCTCTTAGTCAGCCTCCATGTAAGACATGCCTTGCGCCTCCCACCAAGATTGTGAGGCCTCCCAGGCACATGGTCCTGTGAGTCCATTAAACCTCTTTTTCTTTATACGTTACCCAGTCTCACGTATGTCTTTATCAGAAGTGTGAAAACAGACTAACACGGTAAATTGGTACTGCTAGACTGGGGTCCTGCTGTAAAGATATCCAAAAATGTGGAGGCAACTTTGGAACTGGGTGGCAGGCAGAGGTTGGAACAGTTTGGAGGGCTCAGAAGGACAGGAAAAGGCGGGAATGTTTGGAACTTCCTAGAGACTTTTTCATTGGCTTTGACCAAAATGCTGATAACAATATGGACAATGAAATCCAGGGTAAAGTGATCTCAGATGGAGATGAGGATACTGGAGTAAAGGTGACCCTTGCTACGTTTTATCAAAGAGACTGGTGGCATTTTGCCCCTGACGTAGAGATTTGTGGAACCTTGAACTTGAGGGAGATAATTTAGGTTATTTGGTGACATAAGTTTCTAAATAGCAAAGCATTCAAGATGTGACTTGAGTGCCATTAAAAGCATTCAGTTTTAAGAGTGAGAGCATAAAAGTTCACAAAATTTGCAGCCTGATGATGCAATAGAAAAGAAACACTCATTTTCTCAGGAGAAATTCAAGCCAGTTGCAGAAATTTGCATAAGTAATGAGGAACCAAATGTTAATCACCAAGACGATGGGGAAAATGTCACCAGGGTGTGTCAGGGACATTTGTGGCAGCCCCTCCCATCATAGGCCAAGAGGCCTAGGAGAAAAAAGTGGTTTCATGGGCCAGGTCCAGGACCCCCACTTCCGTGTGCAGCCTAGGAACTCAGTGCCCTGTGTCCCAGCTGCTCCAGCCATGGCTATAAGGAGTCAAGATATAGCTCAGGCTGTGGCTTCAGAGGATGCAAGCCCCAGAGCTTTCACATGGTGTGAAGCCTATGGGTCCACAGAAGTCAAGAATTGAGGTCTGGGAACCTCCACCTAGATTTCCAGAGGATGTATGGAAATGCCCGAATGTCCAGATAAAAGTTTGCTGCAGGGGGCAGGGTCCTCATGGAGAACCTCTGCTAGGGCAACATGGAAAGGAAGTGTGGGGTTGAAGTCCCCACAAAGAGTTGCCACTGGCGCACTGCCTAGTGAAGCTGTGAGAAGAGGGCCACTGTCCACCAGACCCCAGAAAGCAGATTTACCGACAGTTTGTACTGCACGCCTGGAAAAGCAGCAGACACTCAATGCCAAACTGTGAAAGCAGCCAGGAGGGAGGCTGTACCTTGCAAAGCACCAGGGGTGGAGCTGCCCAAGACCATGGGAACCCACCTCTTGCATCAGTGTGACCTGGATGTGAGACATGGTGTCAAAGAAGATCATTTTGGAGCTTTAAGATTTGACTGCCCCACTGGATTTTGGACTTATATAGGGCCTTTAGACCCTTTGTTTTTGCCAATTTCTCTCATTTGGAATGAATATATATATGCATACCCAATGCCTATACCCCCATTTTATCTAGGAAGTAACTAAGTTACTTTTGATTTTGCAGGCTCATGGGTGTAAGGAACTTGCTTTGTCTCAGATGAGACTTTGGATTGTGAGCTTTTGAATTAATGCTGAAATGAGTTAAAACTTTGAGAGACTTTTGGTAAGGCATGATTGGTTTTAAAATGTGAGAACATAAGATTTGGGAGGTGCCAGGTGTTGAGTAATATGGTTTGGCTGAATCCCCACCCAAATCTCATCTTGAACTGTAGCTCCCATAATCCCCAAGTGTTGAGGGAGGGACCTGGTGAGAGATAATTAAATCATGGGGGTGGGTCTTTCCCATGCTGTTCTCATGTTAGCAAGTCTCATGAGATCTGATGGTTTTATAAGCAATTTATAAGGCTCTCAATTTTCTCTTGTCTGCTGCCATGTAATACCTGTCTTTCACCTCCTGCCATGATTGGGAGGCCTCCCCAGCCACGTGGAACTGGGGGTCCATTAAACATCTTTTTCTTTATAAATTACCCAGTCTCAGGTATGTCTTTATCAACAGTGTGAAAACGGACTAATACAACAATAAAGCAAAAACAGATCCTGTTCTTGGTGCCAAGATAAACTGCAGCTGGAACTACTACCTTTTGCCCCCTATGCCATCCCTACACTGGCCCTTTAGCACCAGCCCTTTGAAAGAAACATCTGACAGAAACTTCTGGTTTGGGGCTTGGAAATCAACCAATCAGAGCTCACCTGAATCAACCAACCAGTATATAGAACAGTCATGACTCATCTGTTTTGACCAATTAGAATTAAGCAAGGATCTATCCTTCATTTGGATAAAGACAGCTTATTGGGAACCTGGGTGGGAACTATAGCTATAAAACCCTAACCCTGTCTTTGTTCTCTGAAATGTGTCTTAGCTTGAAGCCACAGGCTGTATATCCATGGTTTGAAAACTGTTCACTGAAGTAAAATCTCTTTCCTCCAAGTCCCTTTCCAGAGAACATTTGCTCACGATACAAATTTACCACCCTCCCTCACACAAATACAAACAGATTCATTCACATTTAATGATACATGATGATTACAATGCAGTTCAACTTATCTTATTCCAGCCAACTTCCCAGGAAACTGTATTTGTGTTTGGTTGGGTTTTGAAGCTTAAAAGTCACAGCCTTGGTGTGAAAAGACTGAGGGTCGAAGTTTGACACAAAGAAGGCCTTTACACCATGTCTTAATTATACATGAGTTTCCAGTAAAATGAGAATATTATGAATTTATGGAGGCATGGGAATCTCATGATATAATGTACCCTGAAAAGTATTATTAAACTACAGTAAATTTTTTGGGTAACCTACCTAGGAATAAGTAATCACTGTTTTAGCTTAACCTTAAATATTTTATTGACATCTGAAATTTGGACTTTGACTAATGTATATGTATATGTACAGAACTATTTCAGGATGGTGATGTTTTAAAAAATAGTTTGTAATTAAAATGTGGTTTAACTTCCTGACTCAGGAAATTCAAATGCGTACACATTACAAATGAAAATTATAGCTTATATTTTCTGAATTCTCTCAAAGCTACAGGGAGTCAAACATATTACAAAAGCAGGACAATTTACTCAGGAGGACTTGATAAAAGATGTTACCACCCACTGAAACACCACTGTAATACCTCAAAGAAAGAAGCTGCTTATGCATATTGCTTAAGTGTCTTCATTTTTTTTTTTTTTTTCTGAGTAGTAACAGTAGTGAATAACAATGTTATGCTGCTTCCTCAGTACACTGGAGACTGCTACAAGGGACATGTCATCAGTCTCCTCCTTATCACTTTAGGTCAAACTTAAAATGCTGAGTAAACATGCCTCCAGTCTGGCATTAAAATAAAAAAAAACAAAGAGACATGATAATTTATTGTATAAATAGTCTTATCAGTCTTGCTAACAATGAGATTTAATATATCAGAATACCTAATTTAGATTTTTCCATATAAGACAAATTCTCAAAAATGAAAGTTACTGCAGATCATGCGATGACAAATTCTTATCAATTTCAGAGTTCTTCTTTTATTTTTTCAAAACAATCTAATTCAAGCTTGTCTAACCCATAGCCCACAGGCTACATGGGGCCCAGGTTGGCTTTGAATGTGGCCCAACACAAACATGTAAATGTCCTTAAAACATTATAAGATTTATTCATGATTTTTTATTATTAGCTCATCAGCTATCATTCGTATCAGTGTGATTTATGTGTGGCCCAAGACAATCCTTTTTCTTCCAGTGTGGCTCAGGCAAGCCAAAAGATTAGACAGACACCTCTGAATTAGTTCAGTGCATTATGGACGCTCTTACTTTGTATTACCATGAAGGCATTAAACAAAAAAAAAATCAACAGTATTTTACAATAACTGTGATGAGTACACTAGAAATTGCATAGAAATTAAACGCCCCTCATTAAAGGCCTGACAACATATACTGTCCAGTACATATTTTTACATATTGTCTACTACCAAGTTGCAACCGATAATTCAAGTTGTGCTTAATAAACAGAAGGTGACCAAATGAGAACATGAACTTACACAAAAGAAAGAAGAATGCTTCTTCGTCTGAACAATAGTGGGGACTGCCAAAGATTCTTTGCCTGGCCAAACTTGATCAGGCTTCTGAATCTTCTCCTAGGCTCATCTGTATACTTCCTCATAAAATCACTTTTTAACAAAGAACCATACTAAATCACTTTACCAAGAACTCCTCTACCTTTGATAAATGATCTACCTTGAAACCTCATCAGGTTTCTCATCCTGCACCACCCCTTAGGTGATGTCTGATCACCCTGACTTGTCTTCAGCAACAATTGTATTAGCTTGTTTTAGCCAGAATCCCCCTTATCTCTGATGTTTCCTCCTAGTAATTTTCCATCCAGTGACCCTGAGCCTGCTCCTTGGCTATAAAGTCCCACTTGCCCATGCTTTATTTGTAGTTGAGCCCAATATCTCTCTCCAACTGCAAGACCTCATTGCAATGATTTCTATACCTATTGCAGTGGTCCTGAATAAGGTCTTTCTTACCATGTTTTAATGTATCATTAAATAATATTTTTCTTTAACAATTATCTAGAGGACTTTTAGAATAAGATATTTACTAAATTATTTTTTTCTAAATACATCAGCCATGAAAGGATAGGGAATGCTGCAGGAACAAACCCTTAAACTTTTATTTTTTTCTTTACTCTTCATATCTACATATCTAATATGCATCAGCAAGTGGTCTCTTTTTATTGTTGTCATTGGCTAATGAATGTTTCTCCTCAACATGTTTTTCCCTGATCACAACAGCAGGGGCAGGGAATATGATTACTTGTATATTGGTTCTTTGAGTTTACATTTCATTAGTCAAAGCAAATACTTTTCTCCAGGCAAGAAAAGTACACCTCTAGTATGTATCAAAAGAGGAAGAACCAAACACTTTTGGTAAACAGCTCAAGTGCTTTTGTTAACAGCAGTGCATCCATATGGGTCTGTGGCAACTCGGTCCTAACCTCAGAGGAAATAATGTGATTTAGGGGAAGAAGTAAGTTTAAGGCAGAGGGAGAGATTGAGGTGAGTTTTAGAGTAAGAGTGAGAGCTTATTAAAAAGTTTTAGAGCAGGAATGAAAGCAAGCAAAATACTCTTGGAAGATAGCTAAGTGGGTGACTTGAAAGATCTCATCCCTTCACTTGGGGGTTTTCTACATTGGCATGGTTTGGGGGTTTGCGATTTTCCTCCCTTGGTTTTTCTTTTGGGGCAGGCTGTCCACATGCACAGTGCCTGCTGGTGCACTTGGGAGAGTCTTCATGTGCAGTATGTTTACTGAAGTTGTTGCATGCTTACTTGAGGCATTTTTGCCTTACCAGTTGAGCATTCCCAGAAAAACGTCACATACTAGTGAAATTCTGCCATTTTGCCTCTTAACGTGCATGCTTCAGCCCTCTTGACCAACTTCTAAGCTCTTATTGGGAAGCTGCTGATCACCAGCTTCAAGTGTTTTCTATCTATTGGGAGACTATATTTCCCTGGCACTGGCTGTGACCAATTATTATTTTACAGAAAAAGTTTAAAAGCCACCTAACCATCACCTGATGATCAGCTGACATTCCTGGGGGTGGTCCTCCCCTGCCCTGCTCATATCTGCCTAACCATATAGCTGATATGGTTTCGCTCTGTGTCCCCACCCAAAACAAATTACAATGTCAAATTGTAATCCCCATGTATCGAGGGAGGCACCTGGTAGGCAGTGACTGGTTCATGGGGGCAGTTTCCCCCATGCTGTTCTCCTGATAGTGAGTTCTCACGAGATCTGATGGTTTAAAAGTGGCACTTTCATTTTTGCTCTTTCTGCCTCCTGCTGCATGTAAGATGCACCATGCTTCTCCTTCACCTTCCACCATGCTTTAAGTTTCCTGAGGCCTCCCTAGCCATTCAGAACTGTGAGTCAGTTAAACCTCCTTTCTTTGTAAATTACACAATCTCAGATAGTATCTTTATAGCAGTGTGATAACAAACTAATACAGGAAATTGGTACTGGGATAGTGGAGTACTGTTAAAATGATAACCTGAAAATATAGAAGCAACTTTGGAAGTGGGTAATGGGCAGAGGTTGGAACAGTTTGGAGGGCTCAGAAGAAAACAGGAAGATGTGGGAAAGTTTGGACCTTCCTAGAGACTTTTTGAATGGTTTCATCCAAAATGCTGATAGTGATATGGACAAAGAAGTCCAGGCTTAGGTGATCTCAGATGGAGGTGAGGAACTTATTGGGAACTGGAGCAAAAGTCACTCTTGCTATGCTTTAGCAAAGAGACTGGTGGCATTTTGCCCCTGCCCTAGATCTGTGGAATTTGGAACTTGAGAAAGATGATTTAGGGTATCTGGCAGGAGAAATTTCTAAGCAGCAAAGTATTCAAGATGTGACCTGTGTTTTTCTGAAAACATACAGTCATATTCATTCATGAAGACATTATGTGAAACTGGAACGTCTGTTTAAAAGGGAAGCAGAGAATAAAACTTTGAAGAATTTGCAGACTGACCATGTGGTAGAAAAGGAAATCCCATTTTCTGGGGGAAAATTCAAGCTGGGTGCAGAAATTTGCATAAGTAACGAGCAGCCAAATATTAATAGCCAAGACAATGGGAAAAATGCCTCCAGGGCATTTTAGGGATCTTCATGGCAGCCCTTCAAATCACAGGCCTGGAGGCCTAGGAGGGAAAAATGGTTTTCTGGGCTGGGACCAGGGCCCCACTGCTCTGTGCAGCCTTAGGACATGGCATCCTCTGTCCCAGACACTCTAGCTCCAGCCGTGGCTAAAATGTACAGTTCAGGCCATTGCTTCAGAGGAGCAAGCCCCATGCCTTAATTACATGTGGTATTGGGCCTGGCTTACATGTGGTATTGGGCCTTCAGGTACATATAAGAGGAGAGTTGAGCTTTGGGAACCTCCACCTCGGTTTCAGAGGATGTTTGAAAATGCCAGTATGTCCAGACAGACATCTGCTGCAGGGGTGGAGCCCTCATGGAAAACATCTGCTAGCATAATGCAGAGGGAAAAAGTGGAATTGGAGTCCCCACTTGCGACTGCCTACTGGAGCTGTGAAAAGAGTCCCACTGTCTCCTCCAGATCCTAGAATGATAGATCCACAGACAGCTTGCATCATGTGCTTGGAAAAGCCACAAGCACTCAATGCCAGCCTGAGAAGGCAGCTGCAGGGGCAGTACCCTGCAGAGCCACAGGGACATAGCTGCCCAAGGCCTTGGAAGCCTACCCTTTGCATTAGTGTGCCCTGGATGTGAGGCATGGAGTCAAATGAGATTATTTCAAAGCTTTAAGATTTAATAACTGCCCTGCTGTGTTTTGGACTTGCATGGGGCCTGTGGTGTTTTTATTTTGGCCAATTTCTCACATATGGAATGGGTGTATATACCTAATGTCTGTATCTTCATTGAATCTTGGAAGTAACAACTTGTTTTTGATTTTATAGGCTCATGGGTTAAAGAGAATTGCCTTGTCTCAGATGAAACTTTGAACTTGGACTTTTGAGTTAATGCTGAAATGATTTAAGACTTTAGGGAACTATTAAGAAGGCATGATTGGTTTTGAAATGTCAAAAGGACAAGAGATTTGGAAGAGGCCAGGGGTGGAATTATATGGTTTGTCTCTGTATCCCAACCCAAATCTCATGTTGAACTGTAATCTCCATGAATCTAGGGAGTGACCTGGTGGGAGGTGATTGGATCATGGGGCAGTTTTCCCCATGCTGTTCTTGTGAGAGTGAGGGCATTCTCATGAGATCTGATGGTTTAATAGTGGTAATTCCCCCTTCACTCTCTCTCTCCTGCTGCCATGTAAGATGTTCCTTCCTTCCCCTTTCCCTTTTGCTGTGATTGTAAGTTTCCTGAGGCTTTCCCAGCCATTTGGAACTGTGAGTCAATTAAAATTATTTTATTATAAATTACCCAGTCTTAGATATTCTTTATAGAAGTGTGAAAATGCACACTACTCTAACACTTTCATTTTAAATTGGATCAATCAGTTCAGCAACTATTTATTCCCAAACTTGTTGCTTCTTTGTTTTAGAACACCATTTGAATTGCAATGAAAAGAGTTGCTTAAGTTCTTTGTAGATTCGTGGGGGGTGGGGGGAGGGGGGAGGGATAGCATTAGGAGATATACCTAATGTAAATGATGAGTTAAAGGGTGCAGCACACCAACATGGCACACGTACACATATGTAACAAACCTGCACGTTGTGCACATGTAGCCTAGAACTTAAAGTAAAATAATAAAAAATAAAAATAAAAAAAGAGTTGAAACATAAAAAAAAAAGATTTGCAACAGAACAGAAAGGCTCGATTTTAGTTATGCCAATTTTATTCATATATTAAATCAAATAGTTATGGTGAAGAATTTATAATATTTTCCTATCATTGAAATGTTATTATTTTGACTAGTAAAAGTGCCACATTATGGTGCTATTAATATAAGCAGAATTACTAGACATTTAGTAGTAGCAGAACATAAAATTTATCATGTATTTCCTCACAGGTCTTACAAGAGAAGAAACTGGTACTGAGGTTTACACTAATTTTATATGAAGTCTAAAAGTAGATTCTCTCCTTAAGATTGTACCTTGGTTAATCCTTTTTCCTTCAATACATCCTAAGTTAAGTGACATGACGTCTTATTATTTTATCCACAGAATTAAGAGCATTTTAGCTTGCTAAAACATATATTATTTATTTTTCTTTTTTCATTTGTAATTTTGAAAATGCATGTCACTGATTGGTTTATCCACTCTGTAGGGAGTAAGAGTTACATATTATATTGTACAGCAAACCTACACATCCCTGGAATGGGGAGACATTGAGACAGAATTATTGCACAGTTAACAAAGAATTTAAGCCTTACTAAATGTCTACATTTTAAGCAGAAAGATAGTTTAAAGTAATATATTTTTGCTCTCAAACTATATCTAAACATTGAATATTTTTATGCATGCCATAAATATCTCCCTAAAATACATGGACTGGTCACTTGATACTTGCTGGGAGGTTTTATTTTTATAGCTTGGGGAGTAAAGATTAGTAAGTCACCTTCATAAAATTTGAGCTAGAAACATGGCACACACATACAATTAATTTTTAAAAAAAATACCTAAAAAGCAAACAAAATAAGTGGTTTAGAAATAGAATGTTCAGTCAGCTGTTTCTACATTTAAGAAAAAGCATTTCTGCTGCCCTTTCCTCTGCTGTTTCTTTGCTACTTCCCACTTCATTTCTTATGTAACCCTTCATACTGTCCTTCTCTGTCACATTCTCATCATATCCCCAACTCTTGGTTTTATTGTCTCTGCCTAAAAAAAAGTCCTCTTTAGAGAAACAAAGCAAAAAAAAAAACAAGACTCTAAAACCTGATCTTCACCCTGCTAATAAAATTTTTATATATATATACACTTATTTTCCAAATTTCTTAAAATTTTGACACAGCCAGTACAAGTTTTTTTGTGAGAACACAATAGAGGAAGAGTATACTGAAATTGGATTTTACAGTTTAGAAGTAGTTTTGTAATATGACCCAAATCACTTCACTTACGAGTTTTTCTTTGCTATGCAACAGAGATAATACTACTTTTAACTGATTTGTGAGGATAAAATGAGAAAATGCATCCACAACTTACTTAACATAATGCAATAAATTTGTGATGTAGATCTTACTGTGAGTTCTCAGTCTCTACTATCCCAACAGAGTTTTTGTTTGTTTGTTTGTTTTTGCTTGCTTGTCTAAAGCTTATCTACAACATACAATGGTAAAAATACGGGCAAAATGTTAACTTCACCATTGTTTATACTTCTAATATTTATTAAACATAAAAGAGATGCATTCAATTTGAAAGCTTATTTAAGTAGTGCATTTATAATTGCTTTGGGAGGCCCACGGGATTTTGAGGAGCTGCCTCAAAGAAAGTGGGGAGATGTCAGGCAGGGCTTCCAGCTCCAGCTTCAGTTAAAAAAAAATCTTACTTTGTCTGTTTTTTTGAATAATATATCATTAGAGGAAATGATTCATGGCCTAAAAAAACAACACAGAAATCTTCTTGTCTATTTGGGAGGCCAAGGCAGGCGGATCATGAGGTCAGGAGATTGAGACCATCCTGGCTAACACAGTGAAACCCCGTCTCTACTAAATATACAAAAATTGAGCTTGCAGTGAGCCGAGATCGTGCCATTGCACTCCAGCCTAGGTGACAGAGTGAGACTCCGCCTCAAAAAAAAAAAAAAAAAAGAGAAAGAAAAAGAAAAAGAAATCGTCTTGTCTAATGGAAAAAAAGGAAGAAAAAAACAAAATAGACTATAGCTAGTGGCTTTGTCTTGTCTTCTTCTCTATCTTTGATTTAATTGGTGGACGGCTAGAATTTTAAAGGCTTATCAACTCCAGCAATACTTGGTGTGTGCTCCTGAGGTATAGCAAGAATATTAGTTTTAATTTATAAATTGCATAAAATTCATGTTTGACACTTGTTATCTCATCTCCAGTGATTTGTTTAGAATGCTTTGGAGACCACAAACATAACAGAAATTTAGTAAATTAGGCATAATATACCTATGAATATATTTTAAACCTTATCTAAAAATACCATCAAAAATTAGCTTCTAGCAATAAAGCATAAATATTACAAATCAATTTTGAGACATTTTAAAATAATAGTATCATTACTAATATGGTTCTGGAAGTTGCTGAATAATACAATAATTATCAGCTGAAAAAATCATTAATTTTATTCCTTTTAAGAAAATTATATTGCAAATAGGTATTTACATACCGGATCATCTGAATTATACTGAATAACATACTCTATCTGTCCATTTGGTCCATCATCTATATCTGTAGCTCCATTGTCTCCTGAAAATCCTGTGAATATTGTGGTACCAACTGGAGTGAGCTGAAAGAAAAAAAGATTTTAAATATCAATTCTCATTTTATCAACTGCACACCAGAAATCTTACAGCATAAAAATCAGCTCTTTATTACCTAAAGGAAGATACCAGTTGGCAGCCCACAAGCACAAACTGAAGTGTTTCAAAAGAACAGTTTTGAGCCTTACACAGGAGTTCTTGAAATGTCTGAAATGTCCAACTTTGTGATTCTTGCTATGAGTGAAGAAACAGAAGACCCTGATTCCGTGTTAAACACATTCGGACCAATTTATAGCCATTAGTATGTTAGCTCCTGTGGAGAAATTGCATCTGTGGTTTCTCCTCAAAACCCTTGATGCAATGTTACCTACAGGCTAGAATTTAAACTGTAAGAAAAAGTTAGTTTAAAATAAAAACCGATTTATGAGTGAGCAATGAAATCCAGGTTGATGACTCTATGCAAGTGGCAAGTTTGAGAAACAGAAACTGGGGACAATGAATAGTCTGTATCTTAGAGGAAAATACTGGGAGTTTCTTGAGTGCTTCTGATATTGGTTGAGTAGAACATGATCAGATCACAGCAGCTGGAGAGATAGCCACATCTTTTCATTTTGGATTAAAACGTCAGAACTTAAGGTATGTGGCATACGAAACCATGATTTGATGTGTGACCTAAATGGCTAGTCTTAATTCTTACTTATGACCACAAGAGAATCGCCGTTATTTTTTTTGTCTATAGGTTTTTGCACAATGTGCTCTTATAACCAGAGTAATTTTTTTCAATTCTCCCCTCCCAGTTTTTAGGTTTTAGCTGAAATACTACTCATTAGTTAAACTTCAACTTAATTAGATATCACCTTCTCCCATACCACCCCTCAAATACCATTACACACACCACATCAGAAGATGATTGCCCATTTCTTGTGCTTGCATTTTGCACTTTGTTCCTATAATCATTGCATTGTTAGAGGAATTAAATGCACTTCATCAATAAACATAAGCTTTGTGCCTGTACAGACTGGAGCCTTTTAAAGTTTGCTCAGAGATTTGTTCTCTTAATTTTTGACTAGGATTCCTTATGGTAAAAATAGCTTAAGGGCAACAAAAAAGTTGTCTTATTCAATTTTATTTTCAGAAACTGAAAATTCACATTTTACAAGGATCCCTCAGGTAATGTAAATGAGTGAAGCAAGCATGATGAGATGGTGGAAAATGGTTAGAACATGCCCTCTCTGATGCTACTCAGAGATGGTAGCTGCTACTAGTAGCTGCTACTCAATCCCAGCAAATTCTTGTCATCTTGGAATATGGAGCCCACGCTACCAAGTCTTCTAATATTTTAATGGTATATAAAATATCTTGATGCTAAGACTGACAGATTTTTAAACATTAAAATATAAATAGGTAAAATAAAATATGCCCATTGCCTCAACAACCACACTAGTTTGCAATCTCTGATTTAGGCAAAGAATACAATTATGATTTAAAAATAAACCATAAGTACAAGGAAGTTCAGTTTTTATAAGGCCCAGTTTCCCAGCAGGCAGCATTAAAGGCAAACTTCGGAGAGCTGAGAATGAAGTGAGAAGAGATGGTTTAAGTAGTACCTGTGAGGACATCGAGGGACCACTGGGGATAGATTTAGTAGAAATGTTAGTCAGCTAAATAGCTTCCAAGCTGATGTTCTAATATTTTTCTTTTTTAATGGAATTCCTGTTGCAAAAGATATCCTTATCTTTTATAAATATTCACCCATTCTTATGTAGCTATACTTTGATATTTTTATTACCAACTTATTTTTAAATCAACATATAGAATTTTGTATATTTGTTGTGTACAACATGTTGTTTTAAAATACGTATAGCTTGTGTGATGGCTAAACCAAGCTAATTAACATATCACATACTTTTTTGTGGTGAGAGCAATTAAAATCTATTTTCAAAAATACAGTTATTAATTATAGTTACCATGTTGTACAATAGATTTATTGAATTTATTAGTTCAAGAAATTTAAAATTTGTATCCTTTGACCAACATCTCTCAATCCATGTCCCAGCCCCTAGTAACCACTCTTATACTGTCTGCTTCAATTACTTCAACTACTTTAGATTCCACATACAAGTGGGATCATGTAGTATTTGAATATCTGTGCTTGGCTTGTTTCACTTAACATAATGTCTTCCAGGTGTCTCCATAATTTTCAAACTATGAAATTTTATGATTGGATGACATTGATTTATTTCCATATATCTAATAAACTTAAAAATTTTGTTGCCAAAAAATACTATGTCATGGAGGTAGACATAAAAGCAAAACAAAAAATCAAAATAAAACTAACAAATTTAAAAAAATTAAACAGTATCGTCTGTGGAAATTTTGAGAAAAAAAAAGGGGTGCCCATGCCTTTCAATCTACTTACTGGGGTAATGTATACTATTGGACCAGATTCATTTTGAAGAGCAGGATCCTGAAGCCCTACAACTGAGGGAGATAAAATTGGTCTTGTGGGGAAGATATAGGACATCCAGGGAGAACTTTACGTTTGCCACTCTTAATCAAGATTAAATTTCTGGAATAAATATTTATATGACAGAAATTTGTTGGAATAGATGGTTCGAAAGATTTTAGTCCTTACAATGTAATATTTGTAAAGCTGAAGGCATATTTCTAAATTCAAGATGCAAACTATTGAAAAGATCAATGTTTTTCTCTAGCTCTACAATTTTTTTTTTGAAATGACGAAAAGGCCACATAAAAGTAGCATGATGTCTTAATATATTATCATCAAGTAATGTTTTTCTTCATCACTGACATGGCTTTTTCCATGCAGAAATCACATTTGTAAGCATAATGTTTAATATGTAGTCCTTTAAAATAAACTCTACATTGTTATAATGTTTAATATGTAGTCCTTTAAAATAAACTCTACATTGTATTTCTTTGATTGCCTTTCAAAAAATATACTTGCTGACAAAGCCTACCAAAGATTGATAATAGACTACAGGAAAAAAAATTGAATATGCGTTTGCTTATGGTTGCAATTTTAAGCTTAATCCAAAGAGTAATTCAATTTCAAATGTTCTTATTTCAGGATTTGAGCTCATTTTGTGTGCCACAGGTAAATTTCCCTAATCATATTTGTGTAGCCATATATACTTTTATTATTTCTGAAAAATTGCAAGTAGGAATATGATTCTACAATAAATTTAATTAACTTATATCTTAGAATGGAAAATAAAAGAGAAACAATTGTATTAGCTGTAGGAATAGAGAAAACCTTTTTTCTATAATGATATCATATAAAGGTTATGAATCATCCCTAAATATAATTTAAGGTCTTTTTTAGACAAAATTTTAGGTTCCTTGAAAATTAAATGAAAAGCATTAGTGTAATAGCAATAGATTTCAGCATGTTCTTTCATTCATGGCTGTCTTTCTTGACAATTTCAGTAAAAATTTCTCCCCCATTTCAAGAATGTGGTATTTACTGGTTGACAGTGGAGGATGGGCAGGCTCAGGAAGTGTCCCAAGGTGAGGTTTGCTCTCCTCCATACTTGCACATTTAAGGCAAATGTCTTAGCACAGATCATTCCTGTTTATTTCTACTACTAGATTGTGCAAGCATGTACAAATAGCCATTCATATGTAAAATGCAATACAAAATGGATCAGTCATACTTTTTTTCATGATCTGCTCAAATTTCATGATTTGCTCAAATGGTAGACCTGTTCACATATGAAATAGGGTCGAGGCTAATATGAGAGAAATAGCCAAGAAAAAAGAAGATAAGGTATATGGGCAAACATGGGAGGTCTGAAAAGACTAAAAAGCCTCTAATGAAGAGGCCTATGCCAGATGCAAAAAAGTAGAATAAAGTAGAAGCAGAAAAAATGTTTTAAAAAAATATTAGATCCTGGCCAGGTGCCATGGCTCACACCTGTAATCCCAGCACTTTGAGAAGCTGAGGCAGGAGGATTGCTGCTTCAAGTTTGAGAGTAGCCTGAATAACATAGTGATACCCCATATCCACAAAAAGAGAAAAATAGACCAGCATGGTGGCACATGCATGCCTATAGTCACCAACTACTCTGGAGGCTGAGGTAAGAAATTTGCTAGGGCCCAGGACGTTGAGACTATAGTCAGCCTTGATCTCACCACTACATTCCAGCCTGGGCAACAGAGCAAGATCCTGTCTCAAAAAAATAGTGGATCTCAGCATTCAGTTTCATTCATTTTATTTATGAATATACCTACCAGAAATATGTACCTATACATGTACACACACATATAGACATGTATTTCAGAAATAGAAATATACTAACACATCACTATTACTTATTCTCATTATAGGAGACATGAAATACCAGTGCTTTGTGAATTTCTGAATATTTTGTGGGAGTTGAAAGTCTTCACATGACAGATTGTCAATTATAATCTATATTGCCCTAGACATTATTATTCACAGTGTTCAGGGAACATCTGTCATGCAGATGGCTATGCTCTGTATCCTTTACCATGTCAACAAGTCTCAGAAATACAAATTTGTTTTTTTTTCTGAAGGGCATTCTATCCATGGGATGATGATCAGCTTGGATAGCTTCCTGAAGGTATCACTTGCTTGTTTAGTTCATGTCTGTGTCCATAAATGATTTTATACAGCTATCGGGAATACATAAAATATATAAATAAATGCAAATATAATAGTTAAAATCACAAACAAGAAATTTAAATATTTCAAGAAGACACCAATAGTAAGAGAAATTAGAATGTGACTGTAAAAGGAGAGTAGTTTTTTTTTAAGCCAAACCAAGAATGACAAACAGTGATACCAGAAGAGAATATTTGTCCTCACTAATCTTATTTGCAACATTTCTCCATAGAATCATTATATTCACTGTTTCATATAAATGGAGTTGTTTATCTCCATTTTTGCAGTAGTTATATACTATAACGTCCCTACGAACACTGAATTAGTGAATACTGAACCATTGCTCCTAGGGGAAATACAGAGTTTGGCTCCTGCAAGCCTCTAGTTACAACTAATTTTGCAGTTTCAGGCAATACAGTCTTCAACTGCATGAATATCTCTCACTTTATTGAGATACTCTATTGTTGATGAACATTTATTTCTAATTTCAGGCTATTAAGAACACAGCATTAGAAATTCAAGAGGAAATTTGGATTGATATAAACAAAAGAAGAGGAAAGATAAATTAGACAAACAATGAAATATTAACTATAGTGTTTGTTGTTGCTGTCTTTTAACTTCTTAAGAAATAAAATTCCAAAGATATATAATGGTGGCTACCCATCAGCCAGCTTCAATAATTATTAGCAATGAAAAAATTGGTTTCATCCATATTCACCACCCCATGGCTAATATTTTAAAGCAAATCATAGACATAATATAGTTTCATATGTAAACATTTTAGTATTTATATTTAAAGGATATAGACTAACACTACAATTCACACTTAGTGAAATATAATACAGATACAAAAAATAAACAGATCATAATTATTTACCTCTGTGGATTTTCAAAAGAAAACACCTAAGTGTTAGCACAAACAACATCAAGCATGAAGCTATTTTCAGGTTTTCAGAAGACCACCTCTCCCAGTCACACAATCCTCTTACAAAGGGTAGCTTGATGATTAATATGGCTATTAGTCTTTCTTGTTTTGAACACTAGTATAAATGGAATATTACAGCATGTATGCTTTTCATATGAGGCTTATTTTTTCAACATTATGTTTGTGATTCATCTACATTGTTACCTTAGTAGTATAGTTTTCAACTGTACAAATATTTAATGTTTGTTAGATAAGCTTCATTCAGGCAGTAAGTTAAATGTTCACAAATCAAAAAAGATAACATAAATAAGGTGTCTTTAAACAGAAAAAAAACATAAAGCAAGGTTGTCACGACACATGAACCAGAGGATTTTCTTCATCCTATTAGTATGCAACCTGAATGAAGCTTATCTAACAAATGTAATTTCTCCACAAGTTACATCATAGACTTCTTGTGCTTAGGAAAGCTGGATAGCACGTCAGCACTATATTTAGGGGCTAGGTTAAATAGGAAAATCTCTGACAAAAAGCATAAAAATGTTAAATGCATGGCGCTAAATTGACTGAGAAAATACTTGTTTGCAATATGAAAGATGTAATAAAGTGGCAGAGTATAACCACATTTGACCCCAGGTAGAAACGTGTGCATTGGGTGCCAAATTGTTCATCACTCTGAGAAGGTCTATGAATGACCATAAAAGCACTGCAAATATTGATTTTGCAGTGACAAATACATTTTAGCAAGTAGGATAATTTGCAAAAAAAGAATTCATGCATAATGAGGATTGGTTATGTTTAACAGAAAATACTAGTAATTCATTTGTAGTGTGGCTGAGAGACCCAAATCAACCAGAAATTGTGAGACTGAAGCTTGAGTCTTTTCTTCCTCTATTCAGCTTTGTGATTCATTCTTTTTCACATAGCTCCTTTTAAAGTCAATTTCCTTCCAGTGAAACTTAAAGTTAGATTAAAGTACTTTTCAGAGAAACTTTAGATCATATTTTCATTGTTTATTAAAGAACTAAATATATGGAAAGATACCGTACAAAAATAATTTGCAGATTCAATAAGGCGATGATATCCATGGTTCCCAAATGTATCTATAAATGTGGAAATTTTTAAGCTGATCCTCAAATTTACATGAAAATGCATAGGGACCAGAAAAGAAAAGATGATTCTAAAGAATAACTAAGCTGGAAGATTTATACTACCAGATTTCAAGACTTTATCATAAAGTTATAGAAAAATAAATAGTTTGGTATTGGCTTGGGAGTAAACAAGCATGCTAATGTTATCTTCTTCAGAAACAACCCCCACAGATAGAGTCAACTGATTCATCAAAACAAATAAAAGACTTTCAGTGCAGTAGGAATGTAATGGCCTTTTCAATAAATGGTGCTGGGTCAATTAGATATCCACATGAAAAAAATCAGTGTTTATTCCTACTTTATAACATACAGAAAACTAAATTCCAGGCTGGGCGCAGTGGCTCATGCCTGTAATCCCAACACTTTGAGAGGACAAGTCGGGCGGATCATGAGGTCAGAAGTTCGAGACTAGCCTGGACAACACGGTGAAACCCTGTCTCTAATAAAAATAAAAAAATTAGCCAGGCGTGGTGGTATGTGCCTGTAATCCCACCTACTGGAGAGGCTGAGGCAGGAAATTGCTTGAACCTGGGAGGCAGAGGTTGCAGTGAGCTGAGATTGCACCACCGCACTGCAGCCTGGGCAACAGAGCAAGACTGCCTCAAAAACAAACAAACAAACAAACAAACAAAACCTAAATTCCAGTAGACCCTAGCTGAAAATATAAAGTATAAGAAAGTTTCTAGAAGAAAGCATAATACCTGATTTATTAATACATTACAATCAGTAAATATTTATTTAACAGGATATGCAGAACATAAACCATGAAACAAATTGATTCATTGCAATACATAAAAACTAAGAATTTGTGAAAATGCAGGCTGCACAATCAGTGGAGATATTTGCAAGATGTATATTCAAAAGAGAACTCACATCCAGAATATATACACAACTCATAATTAAGTCAGAAAATAACAGATACTTGAATAAAAAAATTATTTAAAAAGAGCATATACAATAAACATTTAAAACAATAACATATAAAAAGTGCTCATTTTTAATAGACCTCAGAAAATCCCAATTAAAATATCAAAGTAATATTACTGCATGTCCATCATGCCCCAAATTAATAATCATTAAAATATCACATTTTGTCCAGAAGGTGGAACAACTGGAACTCTTATACTGTAGGTAGGAGTCAATTTATCTAGTCACTAGATAGATAAATTCTTTGGCAATATCTACTACTCTGAATCAATACATATACCACCATTCAGAATTTCTTCTTAGAATTCTGTTGTATTACCGATAGCAATACATACCTATGTGTGCCAAGATGTCATGTATAAGAATGTACCGGATGCTGTGTTCTTTTTTTTTTCTCTTTACTTTTTTTTTTTTTTTTGAGATGACGTTTCACTCTTGTCACCCAGGCCGGAGTGCAGCCACACAATTTGGGCTCACTGCAACCTCCACCTCCCGAGTTCAGGAGATTCTCCTGCCTCAGCCTCTCAAATAGCAGGGTTTACAGGCGCCTGCCATCAAGTCTTGCTAATTTTTGTATTTTTAGTAGAGACGGGGTTTCACCATGTTGACCAGGCTGGTCTCAAACTCCTGACGTCAGGTGATCCACCGGACTAGGCTTCCCAAAGTACTGGGATGACAGGTGCAAACCACCGCATCTGGCCGATGCTGTGTTCTTAATAGACCCAAATTAGAATAACTAAAATGTTTATCAACAATAGAGTATCCCAATAAAGTGAGGGACATTTCATACAGTTAAATACTATATTGCTGAGATAACAATGTAGATGAATCACAAACATAATGTTGAAAAAATAAGGATTACATTAAAATAATACACGCTGTACTATTCCATTTATACTAGTGTTCAAAACCAGCAAAACTAATACCTGTATTAGACATCAAGCAACCCTTTGTAAGAGGATTTAGCGACTTGAAAACCTGGTCTTCTGAAGACCTGAAAAATAGTTCCATTCTTGATGTTGTTTGTTGTTACACTTAGGTGTTTACTTTTGAAAAGCCACTGAGGTAAATAATAATGATCTTGTTCATTTTTTTGTATCTGTGTTATATTTCACTAAGTGTAAATTGCAGTATTAGTCTATATCCTTTAAATGTAAATATTTATACATAAGATGTCTACACATGAAATCATATGATGTCTATAGTTTTCTTTAAAATAACCTTAGCTAAGCGGTGGTGAATATGAATAAAACCAATTTGTTCATTGGCAATAATTACTGAAGCTGAGTGATAGGTATCCACCATTGTATATGTTTGGAATTTTATTTCCCAAACAGTTATTCAGACAGAAACAACAAAACACTAGGGTGAATATTTTATTGTTGTCTAATGTATCTCCTTGAATTTCTAATGTAAATATGTGAAGATTAAATACAAGATATATGTGTAATGTTTAGCAGAATGTCTGACATAGTTCATACCAAATATTTGGTACACCTAAGAGTATAGTGCTGGTGTTGGTATTTTTATTTCCAGAGGCTATCAAAGTAAATTTTTTGTAATTGGTCTAGATTTTTGCAACCAAAATCAGTGGATATAAAAACAGCGAGTTTGAGAAACTTTTTCAAAAAATGCTTTCTTGCTTTAGCAGTAGAGAACAATAGGAACAGAATTTTTTTAAAGTAAAAAGTATGTTATTTAATCACTGAGGTACAACATCCCTGAATGTGACATTGCTCACTTGTTACAAAACAAATGTAATAATATATGAAAAAATACATAATGATAACAAATGAATAAAAATAGATTTTAGTTCACATACTGTAAAGTATAAAAATAATTATAAGGATTAATATTCCAGTATAACATGAACAGTAAATTGATGTCATGGTAGAGGAATATATGTGAGAACATTCTCTTTAAAACACAGTCTGACTTTGCATATGGACACTAGTAAAGAAAAGTAAAATTGGGCAAGATAACACATACCAGTAATTAAACATGGGATATGTTGTTGCTAATAAAATTGAATTAAATTTTTCTTTATTGCATTTTCTTTACAATTAACATTTGAAACAATATATATGCCTAGCAACAATTTTAAAGGAGTTTTAGATAGCAAGATTGAGAGATAGATAGATAGATAGATAGATAGATAGATAGATAGATAGATAGATAATAGGCCCGGATGTGGTGGCTAAAGCCTATAATCCCCACAACTTGGGAGGCTGAACTGGGTGGATTACTTGAGATCAGGAGTTTGAGCCCAGCCTGGCCAACATGGTGAAACCCTGTCTCTACTAAAAATACAAAAATTAACCAGGCATGGTGATGCACACCTGTAGTCCCAGCTACTCAGGAGGCTGAGGCAGGAGAATCCCTTGAACCCAGGAGACTGAGGTTGCAGTGAGCTGAGATCATGGCACTGCACTCCAGCCTGGGGCAGAGAAGAAGACTCTGTCTCAATTAACAAAAAAAAGATAGATAGATAAGACGTGGTTATATGTATATTATATTCAGATCTTTTCTGTGCTGTTATAAAACTGTGAATAAAGAGACCTACCTTATGTTTCATAGATACCTCTTAAATGCTATATCTCAAAATCAAAACTATCTTATTATCATTACAAAAACCAAACAAAAGATATGACAGAAAGCACACACCTAAATAGACAGGTAGCATTGAAAAATAGAATGTTAGTAGTGAACTGAAATAAATTTAAAAGGTCCCCCTTGACAGCCTGCTATTTGCATCCGAAAGCTCTTTAAAGACAGACTAGCACCATTTATTAAATAGGGAATCCTTTCCCCATTTCTTGATTTGTCAGGTTTGTCAAAGATCAGATAGTTGCAGATATGTGGCATTATTTCTGAGGGCTCTGTTCTGTTCCATTGGTCTATATCTGTTTTGGTACCAGTACCATGCTGTTTTGGTTACTGTAGCCTTTTAGTATAGTTTGAAGTCAGGTAGCGTGATGCCTCCAGCTTTGTTCTTTTGGCTTAGGATTGACTTGGCAATGTGGGCTCTTTTTAAATGGTGCTGGGAAAAATGGCTAGCCATATGTAGAAAGCTGAAACTGGATCCCTTCCTTACACCTTATACAAAAATTAATTCAAGATGGATTAAAGACTTACATGTTAGACCTAAAACCATTAAAATCCTACAAGAAAACCTAGGCAATACCATTCAGGACACAGGCATGGGCAAGGACTTCATGTCTAAAACACCAAAAGCAATGGCAACAAAAGCCAAAATTGACAAATGGGATCTAATTAAACTAAGGAGCTTCTGCACAGCAAAAGAAACTATCATCAGAATGAACAGGCAACCTACAGAATGGGAGAAAATTTTTGCAGTCTACTTATCTGACAAAGGGCTAATATCCAGAATCTATAATGAACTCAAACAAATTTACAAGAAAAAAACAAACAACCCTATCAACAAGTGGGCGAAGGACATGAACAGACACTTCTCAAAAGAAGACATTTATGCAGCCAAAAAACACATGAAAAAATGCTCATCATCACTGGCCATCAGAGAAATGCAAATCAAAACCACAGTGAGATGCCATCTCACACCAGTTAGAATGGCCATCATTAAAAAGTCAGGAAACAACAGGTGCTGGAGAGGGTGTGGAGAAATAGGAACACTTTTACACTGTTGGTGGGACTGTAAACTAGTTCAACCATTGTGGAAGTCAGTGTGGCGATTCCTCAGGGATCTAGAACTACAAATACCATTTGACCCAGCAATCCCATTACTGGGTATATAACGAAAGGATTATAAATCATGCTGCTATAAAGACACATGCACACGTATGTTTACTGCGGCACTATTCACAATAGCAAAGAGTTGGAACCAACCCAAATGTCCAACAATGATAGACTGGATTAAGAAAATGTGGCACATATACACCATGGAATACTATGCAGCCATAAAAAATGATGAGTTCATGTCCTTTGTGGGGACATGGATGAAGCTGGAAACCATCATTCCCAGCAAACTATCACAGGGACAAAAAACCAAACACCGCATGTTCTCACTCATAGGTGGGAATTGAACAATGAGAACATGTGGACACAAGAAGGGGAACATCACACACCAGGGCCTGTTGTGGGGTGGGGGGATGGGGGGAGGGAGAGCATTAGGAGATATACCTAATGTTAAATGATGAGTTAATGGGTGCAGGACACCAACATGGCACATGTATACATATGTAACAAACCTGTACATTGTGCACATGTACCCTAAAAGTACAAAAAAAGACAGACCATAATTTTTTCTTTTTTAAAAAATATTTCATAGCGTCAATTGAAGAAACTGGTCCATCAGTAGAAACTCAATTAATTATTCTTATTTATATATATTATGTATGCTGATGAGACTGAAACTTTTCACAATTTCTTCACATTTTAATATACTAAATCCTCCACAAGACCTCTATACTGGAACACTGTTTCCACATCCTCATCCTCTGTCTGCCTGTTCCTGGTACCTCGGATAACCTCACTTTTAGAGGTGATTTCCACCCATTCATTATGCTGTTCAATTGCAATAGGACGGCCAGAGGTTCTGGCAGCTCATTGTCAAAAAACCCTGCCCACCTTTTCTTGCTTCCTTGAAGAAAAATATGTAGATTTCACTGTGAAGTCTAGTTCTTCCCATGCTCTTGCTAGTTTTCCTACAAGAAAATATTCTACAGAATGCCCATGAATAAACTATAACCATAATAGGACCCAATATAGCAAGCACATGCAAGTTGAATAACTTTATATTCACCAAACCGATGGTATACTGGTCACTTGGAATAAAATATTGAGAAGGATATGTGGTAGAAAGTCCTCCACAAATCATAATATTTTGTTGTACATATATATTTGGTGATTAGAAAATTCCACTGGCATCAATATCATTGTGTTGGTAGATAACAATGATTTTCTGTTTCACATTTTCTGGAGTCTCATGTGTCATATCAACATAGAAACAAAAAGTTTAGTAAAAAATAAAATACTAAAAATAATTTCTGAATACTTAAAATAGTTTACACATGTATTCCAAACCAATGCCTTCTGATAGATTCTAATGGCTTTAATGATTAAACAGAAACCATATGAGAGTCCTAAGAAGAGAAAACATATATTTTTATGTAATAAATACAACTTAAATAATACCTCTTCAACTGGAAGACAATTGGTACAAAAGGATATTATTCAATTTGGGAACTTGCCCAAAAAAGGAGCCACCCTAGAGGAATAATTTAAAATCTGATTGGTGAGATTTTACTTTCTCCCATGCTTCCTCAAGAAAAAAAGTTTTCTGTTTTCTCCTACCCCGAAAAAAAATGGAGAATATCTGAAGGATATCGAATTTTAGATAAGCTGAAACAGAATTAATCACTATAGTTACTTATCATATAATGATGATTTGATGAAAGAAATGCTACCGGGGTGGCAGGTGCTCTATTTCTACTAATACACATTAACAAAACAGAAGCATTATCTTTAGTGGTGCAAGGTTACATATCAGTCTATGTTAAAACACTACACATTTATTTTTCAATTGTCAATATCATTGATCTGATTTATGGTATTAGGCAGCCACTTCATGTCAATTAATCTCTTAGAAAACCCAATCAAGATAAGGCAACATTCTGTACAAATTATCATTACTAGTGAAACTGAAGGAATCTTCCACGTTTAATCAACAATGAGAACTAGATTCATCCTTTAACTTTCTCCTCAGATAAAATAATGTTATACATTCATTCTTGCAAGTAATCCCTGCCTTGGAAATATGCTTTAGAAATAGTAAACAAATTTGAAACCAAAGCCTCTCCACACATGAAATGCAGAGTTGATTTTGTAAACAGGCAGTAATTAGTGGAACATTATTGAAAAATTCAACATTTTCTGACAATTATGAAATTACGATGTCTCTGAATCTACGATTATTTATTGAAAGCATAACGTTTGCCAAATCATTGTTTCTGTGACCATTATATTGGTCCTAGTTTAACTAGTAGATATAACATTTGTTTTATTCAACCATTTTTCCAAATCAACTATCCCTTTGAAGTCCATCTTAAAACTTTCCAGAATTGATAAAAAATACATATTCCTGAATTCAAATACAGTCCAAGTTTTCTTGTAATGCTTTATTAACATTAAAGAAAACATAAGAAAAGAGCTATAGCCTTTTTTCTAGTTAACATTAATTTATGAAGGTACAATTTATATTAAACAAAATGCAGAGGTCTTAAATATTCAGTATGAGTTTTGACAATTTCATGAACCCCTGTAATGAACACCTAAACAAAAAATAGAATATTTTTATCACACTGTAAAATTTCCTAATATCCCTGTACAGACTATCTTGTCAGATGTAGCTGCTTTCGACTTCAATCAAAATTCCTTAGTTTTGCCTGTTGTTGGACTTTATCAATAGAGTGTGTACCCTTTCTTGTCTGGCTTCTTTTGCTCAATAAGGTTTTGGTTGTTTGTCCTTAGATCCATCTATTTTATTCTGTTTCACTAACGTTTTTCAGATTCCCTTTAACATAATATAGTTTGCATATCTGTGTTAAAAATCTTGATTCCATTTTTTATCATAAAAACTAGATGATTAATATTGAGTTACTTTCTCTGAATAAGTAAAAGACAAATTCATGTAGATAAGTGTATTTAAAATAAGAAAGAATTATTACTGTTATAGAGAATGGTAAGTAGCTCTAATTATCTTTACTAAAAACTGAAGAGCAATTAAGCTTAAGTTGAATATACATATGAGCTTATTATTTATTTATTTATTTATTTATTTATTTTTGAGATGATGAGTTTCGCTCTTGTTGACCAGGCTGGAGTGCAATGGCACAATCTCGGCTCACCGCAACCTCCACCTCCCAGGTTCAAGCGATTTTCCTGCTTCAGCCTCCCAAGTAGCTGGGATTACAGGCATGCGCCACCATGCCTGGCTAATTTTGTGTTTTTAGTAGAGACGTTTCTCCATGTTGGTCAGGCTGGTCTCAAACTCCCAACCTCAGGTGATCTGCCTGTCTGGGCCTTCCAAAGTGCTGGGATTACAGGCATAAGCCACCGTGCCCAGCTCATACGAGCTTATTATATTAGAAGTTGTTGAATATTTGAATACTTGAATGTCGTAAAACAGCTAAAAAAATGGATTCCCACTTACATGCTTAAAGTAAAAAGAAATGTATTAATGTGTGCTTCTTTTACTTCCTTTAATCTCCTTCTCTCTTTCTCTCTTTTACCTGTTTCCTGATTCTCAGAGAGAATGTGCCCATCCTATGGAAGGTAAAAGTGGGGACAAGTAAGAGGAACTAGGTTTTAGTCTTATTTCTTTCTTTCAGTGCTTTTCTGTACTGTAGATTAAGTGCCAGTACTGTATATTCAAAGAAATTCCATAAATGGGGATGCTTCTGAAGGTCCAGTGAATTTTATTCCTTGAACAATTGAAGATATCAAGTTTTGAACTCCATGATCCATGTTTCTAAACAATTTATTTTATATTAAAAATCACTTAATTATACCTAGGAATTGTAAACAAAACACACAAAACATATAAAAAAGGATATTCAACTCTATATGGAATGTCAGTGTTATGCGTCTCATGAATACCGTCTGTGCTTTCAGATTTACCAGAATAATTCTGATAAAAACAGATGTTCAAAATACATGTATTAAATGGAAGGAGATGATATAACCACAATGAAATGTAAAAGAATAGCATAAAACTATGAGAAATGGATTTGGAAAGCAAAAACTCAAATTAGATAGATTCAGAGGTAATGTTAATTTCACCACAAAGCTGAAGTCTCGATAATTTTCCACTAATTACTGCCTGTATACAAGTGTATCTCTGCACTTCATGTGTGGAGAAACTCTTGGTTTTCAAATCTGTCACTATTTTCAAAGCATATTTCCAAAACAGGAGGATTGCAAAAAAAAAAAAAAATGGCTAAAACCTGCACTAAGTATTTTAAAAGTATCACCTCCTTTAATCCTCAATACAAGTTTATATCATTATTTATTTTGTTATCATACTTATTTTATGGTTATGAAATTATAGGCTTAGAAAGCTTCTGCCTGATGTCATTATTCTAATGCTTGGTGAATAATCTGAAAGGATATAATTTAGATTATGTATCTCATTAAATATAAATTATTTGGGGCCCCTAAGAAAAATCTTTCGGGTTATTTTGCAGAAGGATAAATATATTCAACTTAATTATAAAATATCTCGAATAATATATTGCACAGTGTCCTGCTTAAAAGGATCCATTCTTAAGCACTGTGCAATATGTTATTTGAGAAATTTTAGAATTCACTATTAATGAACTTCTGAAAAAATGAGAAATAAACAGGGAAACCAATAAAATGTGGCACATAACAGAACCCAAGATTCACAGATAATCTGAAACCATATAATTTAGATTATGTATTAAAGATAAATTATTTTGGGCCCTAAGAAAAATATTTTGGGTTATTTTACAAAAGGAGACATAAAATCAAATTAGCCAGTAAATGCATTTTAGGAAACTCTTCTTCAAATAATTATTACTATCAGAAAAAAACTGGTTCTCAGCAAGCAAATTATTTAATAAATTTCCAAATTCACCATGATTTCAGTGTGCAAACCTTTACATTAGTAATCAAATCTCTATTGCTAGAACATTGCCTAAACCTCTGAAAAGCATTCAATAAGTGCTCAAGGAGCAAAGAGAAGAAGAAATATAGCCAACTACAGTAATTTACATTTTCCTCAATTATATTTCAAAAAATAATATTTCAACAATCACTAATAAAAATAGTGGGTAAAAGTTTAATGAAAAACAGGTAATTACAGTCTTAACCTAGTTCCCCACAATAGAGCTTTAATACTTATTAAGTACTATGTACAAAATTACTGGTAAATACAGTGGGGAAAGCTGGAAGACCCTGTTTTGTCAAAGTGATAAAAGCCATCACTACCAATAATGAAACAGATAAACTGTGTGTCTCTTGTGTTACATACTGTGATAAAAACAGTATCATTTTTGAAACATTCACGCATAAAGTCTATGAATCATGAGAAAATATCAGGTGAATTAAAATTTAGAGACATTTTATACACTCCTCTGGTCCTGAAAAATATTAAGGTCATGAAAGTCAAGGAAATATTGTGGAAATGCTAAAATTGAGACTAAAAAATTGAAAAATAAAATTGGTTTTAGGAAATACACAATAAAGTGGTATGGGCTTAAGAAGTTTCATATTTGTAACTTAATTTTCATTAGTATAAAATAGTTATGTATTTATATATGACATATAGTATACATTATATATAATTACATGGTATATATACACTTAATATATAACATATACATATAACATATGCTATATATTTATCATACACACACATATCTACCTCTATGTGACTATTTATCAATGAGTAAGAGGAAAGAAATATTATCTGACCAGTGAGTCTCAATACTGTCAAGGTCATCAAAAACAAAAACAAAAGCAAAAACTATCATAGTTTAGAGGAGACTGAAGAAACATGGTAACTAAAAGTAATTTGGTATTCTGTATGGGGACCTGGAAACAAACAGGACATTAGGTAAAAACTAAAACCATCTGAATAAGTTATGAATTTGAATTAATAATGTACCAATGTTGGTTTATTAGTTGTTACAAAAAATGTACTATATTAAGAAGTTAACAATCAGGGAACTGTATATGGGACATATGAGAACTCTACACTTCTATTAAAGTATCACTTAGGTCTAAATTGTTCTAATATTATTTAAATAAATAATGAAAAATATAAATAGACCACTTCCATTATGATTTTCATCATAACAAAGCTCAAGACTTGAATATATCATTTAATATAAGAAAAATAATGTTTAAATATAATATACCTTTACTTTTATTACATTTAATTTTTATAAATATAATGCACATTTAACCAATTATTTGTCAACAAATTTAATAAGATATACTTAAAGAGTGAAAGAGAGTAAACAGAGAGGAAGAGATAGATTTTCATGCTTTTCTGTGCTTTCGTTTGGCTGAAGTTCAGTTTTTTGTGTGTCTGCTAATTGATAAAATCATTAAAAATGTTTTTAGTCATTCCTTTAAAATTTCAAAGAAAAGCTAAAACATTTAAAAATCCATTGCTTAAAATTAAGAGCTAATTGGTGCAGTAGGTATTGATGAAAGATATGACTATGTCATATCAGGAGAAACAAGCATAATAACATTTGAAATAAATTAATATGCAATTACTAATTAAATCAGCATATAATACCAGGTAAGAAGAAATACTGACACTGGTCTAATCATCCCACAGAACTGATGTTTATGTTTTCTTCTGAATAAACCTAGAAACTGATGCTCCCAGTCCTGAAACTTGCAAAAGTTACATTTGCCTTATCTGAGTTCCTTTCCCAGGAAACCAACCATTAGACCTCTCAGATAGCATCAAGGAACTGGAGTTTACCAGATCACCACATCTGGAAAATGAGATGCCAGACCCCTTACCTGTCTTGATTGTCTAACCAACCACCTGCTTCCTATTGACCTTCATTTCCCCTCCTTAATTCCCATTTTCCCACATATGATTACTTTTCTTCCCTGCTATTTAAACCTGCAATTTTAGTCAGCTAGAGAAATGAATTTGAGGCTAATCTCCCATCTTCTTGGCTGAAGCACCTGATTAAATCCTTCTTTTCTGTCAATGCTTGTTGCCTCAGTGATTGGCCTTCTGTGTGGTGAGCAGCAGGACCTAGACCAAAGCCCTGGCATTTCAGTAAAATTTACCTCTATAGTGAGCTAACTATTATGCATGTAGTTGGGCAGGGTGTTCATCTTGATGGGTCTCATTTCATTACCTTTTAGATTTTTTTCATAAATTTGTGGGATTCTATAGAAAAGTTATCAAAGGTTATATATTCAGTCAATTATAACTTTTTATAACCATATAATCACATCTGCTTTTTCAGCCATTGAATTTTGATCCTACATCATCATCATCATCCTATCATTCTATTCTTCATCCTATAGCTATTATTTTGTAAGGAAGGTATTTTACAGTGTCCCCTCATGATCAATTAAAGGGCATTTTCTGGTTGTTAATCTTACAAAGTCTGAATAGAATAAAAATCAGAACTTGTGTTGAGTTGAATTGACAAATTTATCATAGGGAAAGTGCCCATCTGTGAATAGAATGAAGTTTAAAACTATGTTTGTCTTGCTGTTACATGGGATTTAGTATTCTTCATTTTGTTTGGTTATACCACTATGTTAACCATTTATTTTTCTTATGTCAAAAATATAACTAGAAATATAATTAGAATTGACATGACATAGTTATTCCATTAAAGAAGGTGGTAAAAACAAAAATACAGTTGTCCTTTGGTATAGGCAGATTATTAGTTCCAGGATTCATGTATAGACCAAACTCTGCACATACTCAGGTCCTTAATTGACCCCGTAAAACCCACACAGGTTTCACATCCTTGAATATTGTATTTTCCATCTATGTTTGGTTGAAAAACTGCACCTACAAGTGGACCCTCACAGTTAAAATTCGTGTCGTTCAAGGGTCAACTATAAAGTTTAATGAAATATTTCCTTAAAAAGAAATGCTTCATGGTGACAATAGTCACCATGAAAATATTATTACTTTTAGAATAATATTTTAGGAATCACGATTGGATGAAGGCAGAAACAGCTGGATATAATTAGAAAGCTCATCGTTATCATCGTTCCTACCATTCAATGAGTGCTATCTATTCATTGCATGCACCCGGCACCACAGGTCTCATGTTACATTCTCTGTTTCCTTTAACCTTTAATACCTACCCTAAAAGAATTATAGTTTATTTTTATTGAGAAAACTAAGTCCATTAGAAATTAATTAATTTTCCATTATTATACAGGTAGGAAGTGGACATACTAAAACTGAAACCTATGCTGTGTGACTCAATAGATTATTCCCTTTTCTCATAACGCTGAACCTCATACATGATTATTTTACTAAACTGAATCAAGTGCAACTTTTTTGAAATTAGTATTAATATTTATTCATATTAATGGTCTTATGCTCTACACTTTCAGATTTTAAGACTTGAGAAATAACTAGGAATTTTCAAAACTGCATGGAATTTCTGTATGTACTCAGGCCCTGTCAGTCTCTCGCCTAATGCATGTATACAATATGGTGAGCAAGTGCTCAGTTTTGGAGTGAGAATGTTTTGGTTACTGACTTAGATTGGCTACTTATCAGCAGTGAGATCTTGAGCAAATTCATTAATGCTTCCCTATTTCTACACTTTCTCATCTGTAAAAGGAAAACAATGAACACACAAAGTTTGAGTCCGTGGGTAGCTATCTATAAGTATTAAGTAAGTTATTTCACGGAAAACACTTAGAATTTGCTTGGCACACAATGCAATTAATAAATGGTAACTCAATGGTAATTATTAGAATTCACTTATTATTGTAAAATATCTTTATTTCATTCAAAGTCAGGAGGTATGATATCAGAAATGTGGTAAACATATCTATGCAGTATTCCTATTATGAACAAATTTGGATAAGAACAAATTTAAAATTGGTCTAGTATGAAATTAATTCCCAATAAGTATGCCTAATGACAAAAGGAGTAAGAAAAATAAACATTAAAATTATTATAAATCTAAAGTTTGCAGACATTTAACCTGGTAAGCAGGAAATAATTTTCTATATGCTTGTTATGTCAATATTTACCAGAAAACTTGATTCTTCCAGAAACTCAAGGTTATTTAAACTGCTAATATTCACTATATATCCTAAATTGTGAATGGCATTTTAAATGTAAATTTATGAAGCATCCTTTAAAATTTCATGTTATTAATACTGAAAGAAACAGAACTTGATTAAACACAAATTCATTAAGCTGACTGTGAAGCACTTGGGACCCTTTGCATTGATCCTTATAAAGCTGTGCGTCTAGAAAAACCTTTTGACGAAAAGAAAAGGTACATTTGGTCAAAGGGGAATCATATTAATGTTGCTTAATCAATGACTTTAGTATTTCTGGGACATGAAAAGTAGGGTAAAAAAATCTCAAGTGGCATGACAGTCATATAATGAATAAATACATAATTTCTCCCTAATGTTTTATAAATAGACCATAATTCACATAGTTCCAATTTATCAAGTTTTAAAAAATGTTTTTTGTTGTTCTTGTCATCATTCTTGTTTTAATCTATGTAATTTATTACAATAATCTGGAAAGGTTATACTCATTTCTTTAAAAAATTTACTCTATATGAGCTTCTTCATAAATTTAACTCAAAACAAACTCTTGCTTTCTATCTCAGGAACATCAATGTAGAAATATATATGTTATAGGATATTTTTCTGTATGATGACTGTGCCATTCCTAATTTAATGATAAACCTACTTATAGTACTTCTGTAATGTGCCAGGTACTGTTCTACTCAATGAAAAACAAAGTGCCAGCTTTAATGCAGATTCAGTTTTAAGGGGGTAGACATTACAACAAAAAGCAAATACATATGCAGTATTGATGCAGATAAGTGGTATAAAGACAATCAGCTTCAGATAGTCTGTTACAAGAGTCACAAAATATGCAGGTCATATATTATACAAGGAAAATTTGTGGGGCTTTTTCCTTTCTATTTTAAAATTTATTACGTCTTCATTGAACCTCGTGAGGCAAAAATTCTAATATTACCATTCTTGTTTTCAGGTGAGAAATCTGAAGTACAGAACAAAATAATGAAATGCTTTTAAGAAGACAAATGAAACTAACAAACGGTAATCCAGGACCAGCATCATTGTGTATTTGTATTGTCAGCAGATTTAGCTACTATAGAAAATCTTTGAAGAATCTTTCTCAACATGATTTTTGATATATACGTGCACTAATTTATTGTGGATACATTCAACAAAGTAGAATTGCTGAGTCATAGGGTGTCTGCCTGTTCAGTTTTTGTTGACGCTACAAAATAACTAATGTAATTGTGCCAATTTACTTATCTACCAACAATTACGAAAGTTGTGATTACTCCATATCTCTACCAAAACATGAGAGAATATTTTCTTTCAAGTAAAAGTTTAATTGAACTTAAAATTAAAAAAATATAATTAAAACTCCATTTTAGTGGGTATTATAATCCATGGATTACTTTTAAAAAATTCATTTTTTATTTGCTGCTGATGTATAAAATTTATTTCTTTAAAAACATACTGGACAGGCACAGTGGCTCATGCCTGTAATCTCAGCACTCTGGGAGGCCGAGGCAGGCGGATCGCCTGAGGTCAGGAGTTCCAAATTAGCCTGACCAACATGGAGAAACCCCATCTCTACTAAAAATACAAAATTAGCCAGGTGTGGTGGCACGTGCCTGTAATTCCAGCTACTCGGGAGGCTGAGGCATGAGAATCACTTCAACCCAGGAGGCGGAGGTTGCCCTGAGCCAAGATCGCGCCATTGCACTCCGGCCTGGACAAAAAAGAGCAAAACTCCGTCTCAAAAAAAAAAAAAAAAATTGACCTTGTCCGCAGTAAACTTGCCAAACTCACTTTTTAACTGTAGTATTTCTTTCTGTAAATACTGTTGGGTAGTTCTACATATAATAAGGCCATTTGTAAGTATTTAATTAAATGCCATTTTCCAACTAGAAGGAGCATTTCTAGTTTGTTTTCATTGTATTTATTGATTTTAAGCTCAATTGTTTGATGATTAGAAAATACATTCTGTATAATTTTTGCCACGTGGGACATGTTGATACATCCATGAAAACCCAGCATTTGGTAAATTATTTTATATGTTCCATCTATGTGCCTGAGAATAATAAATTTCATAGTTGTTGGATACATCATTTTAAAACACATCAGGTCAATTTCACTGATTTCAATGGTCAAATCTTATGTTTCCTTTCTTTTTTTTCTTTATTTTGACAGTTACTGAGAGAACTTTTGCATTAGTTTTCTATTGCTGCCAGAAAAATTATCATAAATTTTGTGGCTTAAATTAATATAATTTACTCTCACACAGTTTGGTCAGTCACAAGTCAGAGATAGCTCTCAACAAGCTAAAATCAAAATGTCTGTAGTATTATATTTCTGTAGACTCTGAAAATGAATTCACTTCCAAGCTCATTCAGATTATTGGCTGTATTTATTTATTTTTATGCTGGTAGCTGTCGATTGGGATTCCTTCTAGAGTATTCTTGCATTTTCAGGCTATATTATAGCTCCATTCATGTTCAAAACCGGCAATAGTGGCTAAGTCCTTCTCAGTCTTAGATTGTCTTTGATCTCCCCTTATGCCTCATCTTATCCAGTTCCTCTTCTCTTGCCTCTCTCTGACTCTAGCCAGAGAAAATTCTTTCCTTTTAAGGGCTCACACTGAGATTGGGCCTACCAGAGGAATCCAGGATAATCTCCCTATTAACTTCCATAACCTTAATCGTATCTGCAAAGTTATTTTTTGCCAGGTAAGTGTGTAGATATCTTTGGGAGCCATTAATTTAAATTACATGACCTTCCAAGCATCAATTTTCTCATTTCTAAAACAGGGATATTCCTTCCTTGTAAAGCTACTGTGAGGACTAAATAAGGTAATGTGCATAAAAAGAGCTTACCACAGTGCTCATAATATAGAAATAGCTCCATAAACAATACATTTTAATTTATTTTAATATACTATAGGTAACCCATGCTTTAGAGGTTTTTATATTTCCTTACTGTCTGCCTCAGGATGATAAAAATAAATTAATATTGACTGAAAAATTTTCTCTCATTGAAAAGATCATTAAAACCCAAGACACATATAAGCTCTATATTAACTTGAGATAAATTCTTCACATGCCCAAGGAAACATTATGTCTGCCTTGACTTGCTCTTGTTTACTCACATCAAAATAAATTCTGGGGGGTTAGATGCACCTCAAAAACCTGACATCACTCTCAAGAAAGATGTCTCCAAAAATTGGGTAAGAATGACCAGCAACTGTGTAATTTTTTCGTGAAACTAGGCAAACTATTTACTTAATGGTACAATTGTTTAAAGCTAATTGAGTCTTCACTTAAAGAGAGAAAAATACTTCAATGTCTTATGCCTTGCTCGTGAGAAAGACATTTGAAACCTTGTTATAACCTGTGTTCAACATTTAGATAGAGGAATTAATAATGTTTTGGTGAATTCTTGACAAACTAATTGAAGAACATGTTTACAAAGAGCATAAGAGGGTAGCATTTAATGCATTTATAAAAGTGCTGACTGTGATTATGATATAATACCATAAATGTAAATCATATTTATTTGTAAAATAAGGTACATGAAAGTAGTTATAATTTAGAATACTAGAATGTTTATTGATAAGTAGTGAAGGGATGGTTGACCTAAGGACTCGAGTTTTATTCCCAACTTCGTGGTCAATTTTGTAACCATCAATTTATACTACTGCTCCAGTTCTCAGTTTTCTCATAGTGAATAAAAAGAGTGGCTAATCAGGACTTTAATTCTGGAAGCTTCTTTTATAAATCTGTGATAATGGCTTTGTTATACCTGTCTTGTATTTTAATGAAGTGTGAAATGTTTTGACATTAACAATCTATTAAACTGTGAATGATTTTTTTTGTAAAAACATTTAGATCTTTCTTAATTGCATAAACTTCATGTCTTATACTAAAAGGAAAAATAGTATGAAAAATACCTTGCAATCTTGCACAGAATAAAACTCATTTCATTTAATTTTATTATAAACAGCATTGTAGATGGGCGAGATAGGGATATCTATTTATACACATACACATATATAGTATGTGTGTATCTAATTTTAATGTATCTTCCTAATACATAATTCGTAATAGATAATTCATGTCACCTAAACCAATAGATAATTCATAATTTATAATTCGTTGGGCTAAACTAAGTACTAATACTAGGAAGGACTATTCAAATGAAAAATGAGAATGATAGCTAAATTTCTATTTTTTCTTTTGATGCTATTTCAAGCTTTAAATGCACTGTTTTTTTTTTTTCAAAGTGTAAATATAGAGAGTATGGGCAAAATCAAAGGTGAAAAATATGATCATCAAGTACACACATTTGATATTATCAAACCATAGAAGATATGACCATAGTGTCAATGGGATAGGATGACCTCAGTTATCTAAAAGGAAATGCATTGTGAGAAACTTACCAGTTCAACCATATATTGACAGCTTTGCACAGTAATCTAGCTTCTCAAAATAATGTTTAAGATCAAATCTTTACCTTTTCTATAATTTTATCACTCTGATGTTTAGGAGTTTAGGGTTTGAAGAAATTGAATATCAATACATGTAAATAGTGATTATTTCATAAAAATAAATCAAGTAAAAAAGACGAACAAAATTTTGAGACTTGCGTGGTAGGGAGGATCTTATTCTAGGCAAAATGAACAGTGTGAGCAAAGGCTAAGAAATGGAGATCTTTATGAGTTGTGAGGAAGTTAATCTGAACAAGATAAGGCATTATGAGGGAGAATTTGAGAATGTTCAGAATACATTGACAAATGGTCAGATTATGGAAAAGCTTGAAGGTCTGCCAAAAGAAGTGACCTTTTGACACCCGACAGTAATGAGAAATTGCAAAATTTTTGAAAAGTAGAGTTGCATGATTAAAATGATATTTGAGAAGGTTACTGTTTAACAAGGCACTGAAAAGATTAGAGAGGGAAGTGGAAATACTCAAATCACATAGGATGCTTTGAACTTCAAATTGAACATTATAAATTTCTGTAAGAAAGATGAACTATGAACAGGGATCCAGGGGCAGTTAGGGACATGGATGAGGCTGGAAACCATCATTCTGAGCAAACTAACAAGAACAGAAAACCAAACACTGCATGTTCTCACTCATAAGTGGGAGTTGAACAATGAGAACACATGGACACAGGGAGGAAAACATCACACACCGGGGCCTGTTGTGGGGTGAGGGGATAGCAGAGGGATAGCATTAGGAGAAATACCTAATGTACATGACAGGTTGATGGGTGAAGAAAACCACCATGGCACGTGTATACCTATGTAACAAACCTGCACATTCTGCACATGTACCCCAGAACTAACAAATACACACACACACGTATATAGAGATTCCGTAAGTAGATTTGTTGCCCAAGATAATTCACCTATCACTTTATACCAAAAATAAACTTAGCACTCAACCGAACAAAGCAAATATAACTCAAAGGGTGTATTTCAAAATAAGATCATTTATATACAATTAAAACTAGTTACTTGGAAATTAATTAGTATCTGTCATTACAGTAGAAACTCGTTAAACAAAAGCGACTCAAAGAGGTGAAGCATTTATCGACTAGTAATTCATCTTGTTAAATTTAAATAGGAGTTTGTATTTTATTTTTAAGTTATATAATCTAGAAAGTCTCAGATTACAAGAAACATAATTTCTTCAAACTTTCATGAACACAAGAATGTTGAAATAACTAAAAAATATTTTTAGTAATTTCAAAAAGAATGTAGAAGTTAAAGGCCCAAATGATCTGTTTAATTCACAAATTACACTTAGTCTCCTATAAAGCAGGCATGTAAATTTTTAAGATTAAAAAATATCTTGAAATGAAAAGATGGTCTGCTAAAATATGTACTATCACATTAATGTCATTCATTTTTTCATGTGTCTAACATACACATAATAGGTCACATTAGAGGGATTCTAGAAATATTTTGTAGCTTAATTAACTAAAGATAATTAATACAGTAACCACGGTTTTAAAAAAAACATAGAAGTGGTTCTTCACTTGTGCATTTTAGCCAAAAGAGAAAATAAAACAAAGCAAAACAACAAACAAGCATGTCCTAAAAAAGTTATAATACTACTTTTTAAATATAATTTTTCTAATTTGATCAGCATTTTTGTATAAGAATTCAGTTGTGATTTATATTTATTTTTTAGATATTTCAGAACTTGATTTTAAAATACAGAAAATAACTTTACATTTATAGAATCACAGACATTTTCTTCCAGTATTTAATTAGTATGACCACCTCAGAAATACAATGTATTTGTATTAGATAAATGCCTTAGGATAACAATAATAACTCGTGTTATGCCTAAGTAAGCATGTAGATGGATGTAGGCAATAAATTTTCAAAGATGATGAAAAATAAAATATCTATTAGTAGAAATACATTAAATTATTTTTCCCATAGTTAAATGAATTCCTAAAATAACATCGGAAGTCACATATTTCTTCTGAGTACTATTTGTTTAATGTTTTCTTGGTATTTCTAAACAGTTAAGCTCATAATTTTAAAGGAATCATTTATAAACATTTATTGTATATAGTTAGATACATACATCAACAGAAAGGACAGAGAGAGAGAGTAAATAGAAACTGACCTCATTCACTGTGGCATAGTAGCTTTCATGCTTGAAAGTGGGTGAGTTGTCATTCCTGTCTCTCACCACTATTCGCACTTCATGGTAGATAATAGTGCCCACTTTTTTGTTGATGCACTGGACCTGCACCACAATGGAGTGTATGTTCATCGGTGGCTGCAATGTAGACATTGCATCTTTTAAAATACTAATTAAAAACAAAGCTTCTCAATCACTGTCAAAGCACTTGTTCATTCAGTACATTTTTCTATTCTTATTTTTAAATTATAATAATCTAGAAGAAAATGATCATTTTAAGGACAAGAGAAGACAATAATAATTAATTTATTGTTTAATTTTGTATCTCAGTGTGTGCACTTCAGGTAGCATTATGCCCACAGTTAGCGGACGGCTGATGAATGCAACCACAAAATTAATGCTTAGAATTGATGGGATGAAATGAAGTTTGCCCCCCAAAGATTAAAGAAGCAATAATATAAACTTTTAATTTGAAAAAAGTGTTAATAAATTCCTGGAGAGGAGAGATTGTTTAACTTTTATGTCTATTTATATTTTTGCTGGAACATTATATGTTCATTGCTGATCAAATTTAAAATACTGATTATCAAAAGAGAAAATCCAAAATCCCACCAACTAAACTGATTCTACACATTTAAATGCTTATTTTGCTAATCTTTTTCTCTCTCTAAATATGTACATATTATAGACACACAGGCACACAGTGAATATCAGCCCATGTTTATCAATATAGATTTACTATAGCATTTTTTGTATAACACTATGAAGTTATGTTATGTGACAGCAATATTACACTTATTTCTTTGTGATTTTTAAACACCTTTTGAGCTTATACAATTTTATCTCTAAATACGTCATTTTTGCAGTGTCCTATCCTGATCCCTCCATCTTAAAATCCTTGTCTCCAACCTGACATCTCCTTTCAAATTTCTTCCAATTTATTTTTCTTTATTGCATTTGTCCCTGAAAATTTGGCTTATTATATATTTTATGTACTTGTTTTGGTTTGTCTGCCTTCGCTAGACTGGAAGCTCAATAAAACCTGTGCGTTATTTTAGTCACGATGGTATCCCTCTTTCCAGTAACCAGCCCTGTGCCTAAGACAGATGACCTGGAGTCAAACTGCATGGCTTCCAGTTCCATAACCTACTAACTGTATGATCCAGGAAAAAGTAGAAAGTATCTCTACGCTTTGTTTATTCATCTATAAAATTAACGCTAAGAGTTACACCAGTGAGAATTGTAAATACTGCGTGTGATTAGACTATACTAGGCATATGTTAAACACCTAATGGATTAAATACATATCCTATTTTATTTATCAAAAAAATAAATATCCAAAAGAGTGAAAAAACAAAATCTATAATGCATGCCACATTTGTAAATGAGAAAAATGCTACAGAAACTATATCTAAACTGAAAGAAATCATTATTTAGTTTCAAGGTATTTTTATGGCCAACAATGAAAAAGAAAGTTGACTTGAATTTGTAGCTGTCTGAGTGATGCTACCTAGAAAGAGTAAATTGAGGCATCATTGACATATGAAAAGAGGCCTCTAGTGAAATGACACATATGTTTTCATATCTACTCTACTTCACCTTTAATCACTGATAAAAATGAAGGCATTAAAATCATGTGTATAAAATCTGTGAATGTTACAAATCTTGGAAGGATGTATAAATACATTTAATGACAAAAGACATGGTTCCAAGTCATCTTAATAAGCCATAATAATGGGTTACAAAACGGTAAACTTTTACAATAATAAATTTTATCTTCCAATTTGTAATAGAAAAAAATAAATCACCCAAATGTAATAGATGGCTACAAACATTAATGTAAAAATGTAATTGTGAAATTTTCATAGCTAAAAGCTGATTTTACATGCCAGCACTGTAAATGGGCTACTGGAACACTAATGCATACTGTACATTAATTAATAATATCATGTATTAATAATATATAGGTAGATTATAACAGGTGCCATTTTACAGGTGCGTAGAAGAGAAATTTGAACACTTTTGAGAATGTATAAAATTGGAGGATTTTAAATTTAACAACATCTGATTTGTCAAATATCTAAATGGTTGTTACGGAAACATCCATTAGTTGACTTATTGTAGTTTTAGAGAGCAGAAATAAGAAAAATAGTTGAAAAACATTTCAAAGCATGTTTTTGCCATAAGTAGAGGGCTTCTCTTAATCCAAATTTGCACCAAATAATTATGTGCCTGTAACAAAATATCTCATGCAACTCATATGCACCTACTATGTACCCATAAAAGTTTTAAAAAACAACAAAGAGAGCAGACATTCTTATCAGTAGAAGAGTATAGTTTATGTTACAAATAAATTTATACCTTCTCATTTCCAATATCTTTTCCTTGCCATTATGAGCTAAGATATTTGTAATGCTTCAATTTCTTTTTTTCACATTTGTCTTTGTATAAGATAAAGAAAAATAAGGAGGAAAAAGTGACATGGAATAGAACAGACTATTCTATAAAACAAGACCCATCACTGAAATATGCCAGTTTGAGGATAAAAGACCATTGAAAAAGACTAGCTCTTAGAAGTTTCCTGGAAAGAATTTGAAGTAGATGACCTCCATTTTTACTACCAGCTTTCAAGTGTTTAATAGACTTTTTAAGGGAGGTCCAGCATATTTTAATTGTAAATTAAAAACAAAATAAATATGTGTGCTGTTTGCCCTTGGCACACCTCTTGGAAGACAATGAGGTGAATTATGCACTTTTAAAGTTATTTATTTTCCAATTATTGCAAGAGAGACTTATAAAAACATTCTATCTCAACTTCTAATTCTTCATGGAGTGGTACCACTGGGACCAAAAGGTCACAATCTTACCAAATAGAGGATCAAATGCACTGTGTACTGAGGCCTCACTTAGTCCTGCTAAGTTCCCATAAATTAGATCTAACCAGGTCACCTGGAACTGTTATCACTCTCAACTTTAACTCCCTCTGCAACTGTTAGTGGCATGGCTAGAACTTAGAGGGCAATAAATTATAACCATAATGGATCACACCGATGGCAAAAATTCCCTGTGGCTAATATATAACACACAATGTAATTTTGTATTGGCATAGATTCGATTGTGCTGTATAAGAAGGTCATAAATTAAAGTACAGTTCTACTAAGTCCATTAGTGGGAGTTTAGGGACTCCAAGATGCTTCAGAATGCGTTAGGGAAATTTTGCTTTATCTTTCATAACTGGTGGCAAAAATAAGTCATGGTAATTTGACCTTTTCTAATTTTCTTTAATTGCTTTATTCATCAAAGAAAGAAGAAAAAAAAGCTAGGTAGAAATTGTGTTCATGTAATTATTTAAAACTATTACCATTCGTATATACCTAAACGTGCAAGCTATTATTTCAATTTAAAAATGAGTGCTGAACACAATACTCTGAATGTATACTTGCACATTTGCATATTAGTGTACCTGTGTATAGGTTATGATATGTGTATCAGGAATGATGTATATCAACAATTAAAGGATATTATCATTAAAAAGTGGGTTTGAGAGTGTGAAGAGAAAAAACATTTCCCACAAAAGTGTAAAAATTTTGTAATTCTAAAAAAGAAAAAAATATTAAATAGAAATGTTTGTTATGAATTTCTCAATCATTTAGAATTCAACATGACAATTAAAGTTTTTATAGGGAATTTGTTGATATTAGCAGTGTAGATTATAGCACAAATCTTCAATCCAATATATTTTTTTTCTAGAAACCAAATGATTTGGAAGTCAATGATTTGGGGGGCAGGGAAGGAATTTTTGGCAAATCTGTAGGAATTGATTTTATTTTTCATAAAGCATAGGCAAAGTTTGTCTAATTCTCAGGAGTGAATTCTTTTTGTCATGATATTTCTGTCTATGGACTTACTACCTTTATAACATAATCATTCCTATTTCACAAGTAATGTGAAAGTGAAAGGAAATAAGACATTGTGCATTTTAGAAATGACTTTTAAATAAAAAAGCAAACTTAAAGGAAATGGCTGGCCAGAGTTGTCAGTGTCCTTCACAAATTAAATTTTCACAATGAATAGTAGCATATTTACCGAAGATATTACCTAAAGAGAAAATATCAATTTGAAAATATAATTACGCATATGTGACATGTAGATAGATCTGTAGAGTTTTCACAGTGAATTATTAAGGACATTCAGTCTATTTAATGGTATTTGTTATATGAAAAGTTTAATGTGGGTTAGGATTAATATGACATAGTCCTTGGACACTAATAGCAACTTTTATAAAACTGATATGAGGTGATCATAAATAAAGTCAGTCAAAAATACTATTAAATAATACGGATTTTAGAACAAGGAATTGCATACCAGTGTTATTAGAAAATAATTTATACAGAAGCAGCATTTAAGATATGTCTTAGCAGTACATAAAATTCAACTGATAGCACTGGATAACAGTGATTTCAAAGTTTATGTTCAAAAGAACATCAGGGAAGGTATGGTAAGAAAAAATTGGATTATGGTCATGGGACAATAATTACATTAGTTTTCTTAGATTGTAGTTTGTACATTTCTAAGTAAAAAGAAAATTATATAGACAGGGTGCATCTTGAATCTAGGAAAACTCAAGAGCCAGATAGAAAACAGTTTGCAATGAAAAGATGTCTGCAGACATACTCTCTGCTTCAGCACTCTGAATGTAGAATAGGTTGAATCAAGACAGGTGGTAGAGAACAATTAGTTTATATGAGTGACGACTAAGAGGTCTTATACTAAAGTTATGTTGATGGATGGAGATGCAAGATACAATGTGGAGATAAAACTACTAAACTTAGCAGTTAAATGGACACTGGCCTGGACAGAGGAGTCAAGCTCTTTTTGCAGCTACCAAGTTAGAGTCTGAAAGAAAAGAAGCTATTTGATGTTGTTATGAACATAATTTCTCTCGTTTCAAAAGCGTTTAAAATTTTGCCCAGGATTTTGAGATAAGTATTATAGGACTGTACCAGAGTCATACTTTTCTTTCTGTTATTATTTTAATTATTGATATTGTCATGATCATTATTATCACATGCCCAGGATGGAGTGCAGTGGTGTGACCTTGGTTCACTGCAACCTCCACTTCCTGGGATCAAGTGATTCTTCTGCCTCAGCCTCTACAGTAGTTGGGATTACAAGGTACCCGCCACAATGCCTGGCTAATTTTTGGATTTTTAGTAGAGATGGGTTTTCACCATGTTGGCCAGGCTGGTCTTGAACTCCTGACCTCAAGTGATCCACTGGACTTGGCCTCCCAAAGTGCTGGGATTACAGGCATGAGCCATCACACCCAGCCCATATTTTTTATTTTGATTCATTATACTCATAAAAGAACAACCAAAAAACTTTGGGCAACATTCAAAAGAATTACATTTCAGGTAAATGCCCTATATTTTAAAAGAAACTACAAATATTTTGGTATTTATCATAATAATATAGTTATTTAATAATAATGTATATTTTGTCTATGTTTAGCTTTTGGGAAAAAACATTTTAAATAAAATTTAAAACAATGTAAATAAATGTATAGATTTACATATATGTATATCATAGTATTAATATATATTTCATTAATACTGGAGAGCATATTTACAAATGCAATCTATATAAAAAGTGTGCACTCACTTTTTTTTCAAATGAATTCTCTACTATATCTTTGTAGAAAATATTGTTAAATAGGATCATAGAGAAGCATACAGAAGAAAAATATATCTTATTTTATATCAATGTAAATAATGTTAAAACAATAAAGTAAAAACATACAATACCTCTCTAAGTAAACTAAGATTATTTCAAATATTTACATTATATTATTATTTTATTTCAGACATTACAATTATTTAGCAATATTGGTATGGAAGCATATAGGTACACTATATCGGGAGGACCATTTAGTAAAATGCATAAAACTCCTTATCCCAGTAATATAATGATGGTAAGTGAACTTACCTCTATAAAACAATTAAACAATTGGAGAAAGATGCATGTACAAAAATTTTCACTGCAGCACTTTTGTAATTATTAAAAACTGCAAACAAACTTGACATCCAAAATAGGAGATTCATTTTTAAAAAATCTCTTATTTATTCATGCAATAACCAATTATGCAGCTAATAAAAATAATTGTATAAATATATATATTTGTTTGCATTATAATTTTACATGTATTATAAATTTCACGTAAAAAGTAGGCTGAAAGCAAAATGAACAGTATAATCCAATTTAAATTAATAAGTATTATAATATACATACCAACACACATAAATGCTTGAAATAAAATGTGGCAGAATAAATATTAAATGTTATTTTCCCTAACTGATAAAATTATCTTCATATATATGCTTCTTATTTTCTGATATGTTTACCATAAGCACGTATTATTTTACAATTAAATGAGACTGTAATTTCCAGTGGTGATTAGATTTGGACTAAAAGCCCAGATTTACCTCACTATTTGTCTAGCAGTAATGGTCTATACGTCACATAAAACAGATGGGCACTAGGTTAAGGATATTCAGAATAAAAGCCCTTATGCTTTGATGAATGAACCCCTAAAAGCACTGTGGCAGCAGGAAAACATAATTCACAAGAATTCAAAGAATTCATAGGTAATAAAGCACATAGTAAACTGTACTAAAATAAGAGGCAAATTGAGATTTATTGAAGACTCCAAATTTTAGACATGAAATAGTATAAAGTATCAACCACTGCATAAGCTATTGTAAAGTGGATCATAAACCCTTAGCAATGATGTGAAATGATTCAGGTTCACTGAGCTGAGTATCTGACATTTGGATTTCATAAGCTGGGAACTTGTGGGTAAGCATGTTTAGAGTTACTCTCTGAGTTTTCCCAGGCCCCAGTACAATTACTGGTTATAATCCACTACCCTCTGCCCCTCTGCACTCAAGAGAGACTGAGATGCAAACAAGTGACTACAAAGTTACTTTAGAGAGCTACTTATAACTATTGTTTTTTAAAAAATTTTTCCAGAAATGAAACATCCAACTACTTTGGTAATTTAGCATTTTTTTTTTTTTTGAGGTAGTGTCCCGCTCTGCTGCCCAGGCTGGACTCAAACTCCAGGGCTCGCGCAGCTCTCCCCGCTGGGCCTCCCAAAGTGCTGGGATTACAGGTATGAGCTACTGCTGTGCCAAGCCCAATATAGATATTCTTAATAAAAAAAATTATGCTATCTGAGAACTACTTGACTGGCATATTACCATGAAACTTTTGCTCCCTTTTTTTCTTTTTTTGCAGCTATGTAAGACATTTCCACAGTTTTGCCCTTCAACTAATGCTTACTAGTTGTAAAAGCAGGATCCTGTGAGTGCACCCACCAAACTATGTCTTCAAGCCAGCAGCTGAGTGACACACTTACATGTTGCCATCGTTGGACGGAAATGAGTTATAGCCATGCTTGTCCTACTTTGCCAAGGTACCAACTCTTTTGTCTGAGCACCCTATTTTCTTCTTGTTCAGAAATTGACAAGCTTCCAGGATATTAAAGGAGAAGTATAATGGTTCTCTAAGACACAGATGTTCCCTCCCTTTCTCATTCTTCTTTCAATGAGTTAAAGAAACTGTTGTTGATATACTCAGGAAATACATTCAAATTATATAAATAATTCAATATCATATAAACACACACATAGACATTTAAATTATAATAAACTTATATTACAGGAGCAAAGAAAAAAAATCACTAACATCTCTATCCAGAACTCTCCCGGTGCTGTTCAGGAAAAGCATTTGCTTAACAGGATCCATCAACACCCAGTAATCCACATTATCCTTTAAAGAAAGTTCTATGGTGGGGTCTGGTCCTCCAGCAGTCCCTTTGATCAGCATGTTGTCCACCAGAATTGTACCTGCAAACCAAAGAAAGTTATTTGAAAACATATTCTACTCATATGAATTCTTTAGCAAAGATCATGCTCTTAAACCGTGGCTGGCTCACAATCAGTTTTACAGCTGAAAATACTCAACTGTATATCTAGCATAAGACAGAAAATATTCTTTACCAAAAGGTCAAAATATCTGCATTATATTATTTATAACTAATATTTTTGGTGGAAGGCAGAGATTCAGACACGGTGAGTTCCATCATCCATTTTGTGTTTCCCTCTAACAACATAAATCTGTTTCCCCCCATCTATCACTTCTCACAGGAGTTATCACTGAATTTTATCCTGAACAAAAGGAAATGCCTGTAATAGTAGAGTCTGATGTCTCAATTAATTCTGTAAGACCTCTGATGCGACAAAAAGATATTGTGAAACTAAGAAAGGAAGAGGAAAGTAGAGATTTTTAAAAAGTAGCTGAGTCTCCCATGGTGAGAACTGCTTCTTTTTATCTTAGAGCAAATACATAAAACATAAATCTTGACATGAATGACAAAACTAGTGTGCAGAGATGGAATAGAAGCCATTCTTCTTTAAGACACGCCTGGGTTACTCCACTAGAACAACCCACTATGCCAGTGTAACATTTCAGTGCTTGCTTTCTTATTATTTTTTTTCAGCAAGCTGAATTGTAGACAGTTTTTGAACAAAACTTGAAAAGATTATGTCTCTAACCCTTTCTACTCTGTTAAAGATCCCATGCATTTTACATGTCGAATGCAAACAGCACTGATGCAACTCAAATACCATTTTTCCCTCACGCAGCAATGATCTCTTTGCCAAATAATAATGTACCATGGCTTAGAGCAATCATTTTCAACTGATCCATTTTATTAAACTTACAGATATAGAAGAGATGTGGCTATGCAAGTAAAATGTAGCCTCCAAAAAACACTAGAATAAATGGCAACTATCGAGAGAACCCATTGCCTTAGGACAGCACTCAAGAATATATAGAGAATCCATAAATATGAATCTGGCTTGAAAAATATAATGAAAAATGTATCTGTTGCATTTTCTTAAGGCAAGAAATTGGCCTAAATGTTATACCATTGCATAATTACAAGAAAAGTGGAAGGCTCTTTAAAATATTTTCTCAGTAATTTAATAAGAACTATAATTATCTATAATATTTCTTTATCATACTATTACTACCGGTCTTTATCTGTCTAAGAAATGCTGGGAAGAACCATGAATCTTTTGTAACAAGCCAGAATAATGTTTAAACACAAATGTTGTCTCACATACACATACTTTTGTAAATGGCACCATTTTTTTGCACTTTTTCACATACTAGGATATAATTACATGAATATTGAGTGGAATGAGTATTTTTATTTTTGACTGAAATGGCAAATACACAATCTACATACAATACACTCCAAAGTATAGATCAGATATTGATGGCATTTTACTGCCTATAAATATGTTCAAGAATGTATATATATTCAAGGCCCCAGTACATACTAATTTAAAAATACTTCACACAACTCATCATGAAAAGATATTTGATCTATATTTCAATATACAATTGAGAAACTGAAAGGGAATTTATTTTATGATCAAGAAAACTTATGTACAATAGGCAGGTCAACTAACATTAACATTAATACCTTGACTCAATAGTGTTTAAGAGTAGCAACTGCAAATCTTCTGATTGTGTGTATATATATATATATATATATATATGCTCCAAGCTCCAAGCAGATACACTAAGGGGAGGAGCCATTGAACTCTCTTTACAAGGCAAACAGTTTATAACCAGATAAAGTTTTAATAGTAACTAATATTAAAGTAGTGAAACAAAAACACTGTATCTGGATTTATATTTTATTTAATGATTCTAGTTTTCACAGAAAAGATCCATAGTTTTCTTGCTCTCAGCTCACTCCTGAATTCAACGATTGAAACTCAACAAAAAATCTTTCTACTGCTGGTGTGTTGAAAAAGAAAGAGTTTTGTTTGCTTGCCTGCTTTCCCCTTTAGAATTGTCCATTTGTATTGCCAAAAAGAAAAAAAAAAGCCTCTCAAATTTTCATATACCATCTTGCTTTAAGCCAAATGTTTAGGGGAGAGAGAGAAGAGAGCAAAACTTAGGCAGACATGATACAAGGAGCAGTATACATATTTTTTTAAAAATTAACCTAAGTGTTCACTCTGAATTGCCTGAACAACTGTGCCCATACCCCTCTCCTTAGAAGAATATGTGACACCCAAGCTACAGTTAGCATTAAGCCAGAAACTCCTGTCTCTCCCTATCCCGGCAGTGGTGACTGTATCTTTCCACACATCCTAAGTTTTCAAGACCTGAAAAACTAGTGTTCTAGACAATATTGACAAGCAGCTAAACACCAGAATACTCTGGATATATTGGGATAATATGCTCTCTTTCCTCCTCCGTTACTTTGCAAACTTCCCTTTTTGCCAATAAACCTTTCGCTTAACATGTTTCATTTGATGTTTAAATGTATTCTCTTCCTTGACTTCATTTTAAATATTACAGATAAGTTAAAAATAAAAAGATGAGCGGCACGACACAACACTAAATAAGAAAACTGGATGGCTCTATTAATATCAGCTAGAACAAGCAATGTTTAATAGTGGTAAAGAGACATATTTAATTATAATAAAGGGATCAACAGGTGTAACCCTGAGTAGGCCTGTCTTGCAGAATAGGTAATACCCAAGATGGGATTCACCTTACATGACATTTTCCTTTCATCATAATAAAAATGGTGGCAGTCCAGAAAATGGAATTAAATTTAGTTTGATACTCATATAATAGAAGTTAAGAGAGCTGGCCCTGGAATGGATAGGCTTAGAATCCAATCCATAATCCACCACTTACTAACTATGTGAAAGTGGTTAACCTCATTTACCCTTGATTTTTCTCCTCTATAAAATCAGTACTACAATAGAAAAGGCATTTCTACTATAATACTATATGTATGTTCCTGAAAAACACTTGTTCTCTTGTATTTAGAACAATAATAAAAATCAAAACAATCACAATCATGTTAAAAATATTAGCACAGTTAAATATTTATTGATATTTTCAACACATTTCTTGGCTGGTCAATCTTTTACAGCCTTAAATATTGGGATTTGTGCTTCATCCTTCAAGAAGTAGGTATTGAGGGCCATTTACCTCTAGGGACTTTTTTTTATAAAAATGGAAAACTTCCTCTTTCATTTAGCCTCTTTATTAGCCTATTAATTCAGATAAATAACTTCGCAGCTTCTTTTTATGTACTTCCTGATTCTCAAGAGAGAGTAACATATTAAATTATAGGAGTTCATGTAACTGCTAATATAGACTGTATTTGTACAGAATAAATGTTCTTCAATAGATTTTCCATTTTTTCTTAAGGACTTCTTACATAGCTAGCCCTTTCTTTTTAATTGTGAAAAAAAGCTTATCCAGACCATATCAAAGCATAAATATCAAATGTATGAATAAACTTAAATAACTAGAAAATAACTTATAAATCAATAAATCTTCCTCATTATACCAACTTTATTCTTCTATTTACCAATTGTGTATAATGTAATTTACATCAAAGAAGAGCCTACTGGTTTGCTCCGATGATTAAAGTAGATAACTCATGTGAAGTGCTGACTATAGTTCCCGCCAGAAGTAAGAATTTCTAAAATGAAAATTATGGTTATTGTTGCTGATAACGCCATTTTGGAAGGAAATCATTTTTGGCTAAAAATAACTTACTTTATGTCACAGAAGACTTACAAACCAAGTCTATTCTTCATTTCACAAAGTTAGGGTTATGTTTGGTCAACACATTAGTGTAGTAAGCAGTCTGAAAGAATTTATATGAATTCAAAAGACTTAAATCCACAGTAATCAATATTGGAAGTCAGAAGGTAAAAGCAAATGCCTCTTTGAGACACAACTGTAAAGAAGTCCCCATGCCTCTAACGGACAGTTCTTTCTATGCTACATTTCAGCTGATAGGCAAACCATCGAGGGCTGCTATCACCAGAGACTGACCACCACTCTTCCCACTTTCTAACCTCAGTCTTGAATTTTCTCATAGAAACAGTTAGTTTTAAAGGCAGGAAAAGGCCTTATTCAATAAATTCGTACTAGTAGTGATCTTTATATAGAATACTTTTTGCTCATCCTCAGTATAGTGCTTGGTTTTGTTAGGAAATATACACACGTAACACACACACACACACACGTACAGTTGGCTTTCCATATTCATGAGTGGTGATCTTTATATAGAATACTTTATATAGTATACTTTTTGCTCATCCTCAGTATAGTGCTTGGTTTTATTAGGAAATAATACACACATAACACACACACACACACACATACATACATGTACAGTTGGCTTTCCATATCCATGAGATTCTAATTCATGGATGTAATCAATCAGGGATCAAATATATTTAGGAAAATAATCGATAGTTGTATCTTTACTAAACATGTACAGACTTTGTCACATCATTATTTCTAAACAATACAGTATAACAACTACTTTCATAGCATTTACATTGTATTAGGTATTATAAGTAATCTAGAGATGATTTAAAGTATAGTCATAAAGTTTGCTTAATGATAGGAATATACCCTAAGAAATGTGTCTTTAGGCAATTTAGTCATGGTACAAACATCATAGAGTGTACTTACATAAACCTAGATGTATATCCTACTACACACCTACTCTATATGGTGTAGTGTATTGCTTTTAGGCTACAAGCCTGTACAGCATGTTACTGTACTGAATATTGTAGGCAATTATAACAGAATGGTATTTCTGTATCTAAACATATTTTTATACACAGAAAACATACAATAAAAATATAGAATTATAATCTCATGGGGCTTCCATCATATAATGGGGTTTGTCATTGACCAAAATGTAGTTATGCTACACATGACTGTATATGGAATAATGTGAATAGGTTATATGAAAATACCACACCATTTTATATAGGGGACTTGAGTGTCCCTGGATTTGGGTATCCGTGGGAGGAAAGGGGAATACTGGAACCAATTCCCCACGGATACCAAGAAACAACTCTATATGTATATTATAGAAACTATAGATAGATAGATAGCAAGCCCGGATGGGTTGCATATATATATGTGTCTGTGCGTGTGTGTGTGTGTGTGTGTGTGTGTATGTGTATGTAGATGTACGTGTGTGTTTGTGTGTGTATATAGATAGATAGATAGATAGATAGATGATAGATAGATAGAAAGAGATGCAAAGTCATATAAATCATATTTTGATATTCAATGTTTTCCTGGAAAAGTTATTTGCTTCTTTAAATAGATAGTTATAATACAAGTGAATTACTCTCTAAAATAGCTGGGAGGTGGCTGTGGCAGGTTGGTGGGGGGTCTGCTGCCTTTCTAATTAACCTAACTCAATGAAGCTGAGAGAGTAAGTTCTGTAGGGAGAGAGAGTAATCGACTGCTTTAGTTCATTCCAAACATTAAAATAAGGAGAAATCACTCTGTGCATAGAACCCACTACTTGGTGCTCTAAAACAATTAATTATTCAAAGTTGTAGAAACAATATGGATTGCTAAGATTTTCCCTGCAATCTTTCCCTATTTTGAGCCAACTAGAAGAATGTTTAGTTATATCATATAATCAGAAGCATATATCGATTTCTCTTGCATGTTAATCCTTGCAAACAAAACAAAAAAATTAAAGCTTCCCAAAGTACATTATTAATTAAAAAATTAAAAGATAAAAAGTGAAAATTTAGCTAATATATAGTTTCCCAGTGAGGTTAAGCAGTGACTATAGCCATTATTCTGTTAGTATTGAGTAAAATCTATATTCCAAGATTATCAGGCTAAAATATAACTTTTTCATTTCAAATCCTCTTTTTTAATCCAAATTTTCCAGCACCTTCCTGGAAGTAGTGTCTCTCTTCTTTGACTTTTCACACTTTTTCTTCATTTACAATTATATAAACTAAATTTCAACTATGTGTATGTACATATTGTATCTAGATAACTACTTGGAAAACTCTTAACATGGCAAGACATATATAATGTATGTGTCCAGCAACTTCATCATGACAGTACAAATTTTGGTTGGGCTGGAGTCAAATGCTAGGAATATATTAATTACATCAATTCTTGCTAAGGGTGAGAAATAATGCCAAGTCACCAACAATTAAATAAAAACTTACAAGTATTAAAAACATGTTGCTCTGCAAAACTATGTTGGTCCTTAAAATTTAAATTTTATTTACTTGAAAAGAAAAAATTTGCAAAGTAGAAGACTTTACTAAAATGTACTTCACTTGTATCTCTCAGGTAACATTATATTTTATTTACTTATTATATTTCTTCAGGATATATGATAGATGATGTATTAGGGTAGGTATAGAAATCCAAGCATAAAACTTCAGCATTGGATTGAGACCATCCTGGCTAACACAGTGAAATCCGGTCTCTACTAAAAATACAAAAAATTAGCCGGGCGTGGTGGCAGGCGCCTGTAGTCCCAGCTACTCAGGAGGCTGAGGCAGGATAATGGGGTGAACCCAGGAGGCGGAGCTTGCAGGGAGCTGAGATCGTGCCACTGCACTCCAGCCTCAGCGACAGAGTGAGACTCCATCTCAGAAAAAAAAAAACAAAAAAACCCTTCAGAATTGGAGTTTTGTTCTTCTATCTTTAGCTTTTTCTTTAGAAACTGAAAGAAATACCTTAATATTTAGGCACTTACTAAATATCTATTATTCTATTATGTTGTGAATAAAGTACTAAGTAAATGCACATACATTGTACATGTTGGTATGGAATTTATGTTTATTTTGTTCAAAAGTCACTTATACAAGTAAAAATTCAGTCACAAAATTTTAGAACTAGGAGGAAACTTAGCATCCCTTGTTATGTATGTATAGGTGGAACATAAAGTCAATCCTCTGTTATCTCCACATTTTCCAATCCCAAGAGTTAAAAATCACCTGACCAAGACAACCTAGCTAATAGAAGCAGATTCAAAACAAAAACCTGCTTCTACTAATTGACAGTTTAGTTCTCCTTTCCCTAGTTCCCTATATTTTGCTTTTCTCTTGGATATATACATTTTTAAAATATAAAAACATAAACATCTTTTTAGTTTTGTTTCCAGTTCTTGGGAAAGTTATTCAAAAATTCCGAATACGTATAAATTCACTATTTTGAATTTCATGCCCTATAATATTTTTCACAAAAGTTCAAAAGATTACAATGGAAATGACTCTAAAATATAGGAGAAGAGTATAATATAATTACTGACATGACCCTAGAATCAGTTTCCCTAGGTCATAGATACAGACATAGATATAGATGTCATCTGTGACATTAGAGCTTGCCACCCATAAAAGAGGATAGTGGGGATTAAGGATGGTCCAAAAAAACCCATGACTTGCTTCTACCCCAAAAAGTCTATGTTTCTAGTTCCCATGTATGTGATTATACGGTTACATAACATGAGATTCTATGTTGTATACATGTGTCTATGTGTCTGTATAACATGAGAACACAAACTCTGTTGTGTTCTGAGTCCATAAGGAATACGTAACAATCTAATTGAGCTTGGAAGCAAATGCTTCCCTAATCATGTTTCAGATCAGATGGCAGCCCTGACAATTCCTTGATTATACTCTTGTGAGACCTTAAGCAGAGTATCTGGCTATGCTGTGTCTGGACTCCTGACTCAAAGAAACTGTCAAATAATAAATGTGTGTTGTTTTAAATTACCTACTTTTAATGATATTGTTATACAATAACAGGTAATTTATACAGGATTTAATGTCACAAGATCTATGTTCAGAATCTTGGCTGCATACTGCTTACTAACTGTGAGCTTAAGCAAGTTCCCGAGATTTTTACAATCAGCAATATAGAGTTCTATCAGAAAAAATAAAATTGAATGTAAGTAAAGGCACGCAATTACCCAACGAATAACATTTTTCATCCTACAGCTACTAGGAATTTATATAGATTTGAGCATATAGAGGAGTTATATATTATTTTTCATTAAATTCGGAACATTATCAACAAAATGATTTTAAATGTAAAATGTACTTTCTTTATAACTGAAATAAAAGAAGCCCAGAACATACATAAATACCAGCAAGAAAAAAAAAAGACTATGTATGCATATGTAAAATATAAAACAAAAAGATGGCAACAGTTTATTCACAGTAACTGTTGAATTTTTCATGAAATAAAAGGCCATTTCTTGCAGGCAAAAGCAAAAACGAACAAGATGATAAGCAACAAAAGTCATACTACTAAGATCAAAAATGCTTATTAGTAGTTATTAGCATTTGCTGACTGTATTAACTGGACTAAGAGAAAATATAAAGACTTTGAGAGAATTACCATATTTAATTATCAGACTGGTGTAAATAGGAAAGGTTTATACCCTCAGAATATTGCAATATTTTATTATTTTCAGACCATCAAATTGCTGCAGTTAAAATTAAAAGTACAAGCAGACCATGCCATGTGTGTGTGTGTTTGTGTGTGTGTGTGTGTGTGTGTGTGTGTTTCAACATAATGATTAAAGTGGGTAAAAAAGAATCTTCATACCCCACTCTCCTCAACCAAAAAAAAAAAAAAAAAGAGCGTAGAATCTAATCAGGCAGTTCTGTTCATTAGAAAAATATGTCTCAGGGGTTGAAATCAAAGAAACAAACATAGATTATTATTTTTTTTTTTTTTGAGAGAGTCTTGCTCTGTTGCCCAGGCTGGAGTGCAGTGGCGCAATCTCAGCTTACTGCAACCTCTGTTTCCTGGGTTGAAGGAATTCCCGTGACTCAGCCTCCCTAGTAGCTGGGATTACTGGCGCCTGCCACCACAACCAGTTTAATTTTAATTTTTATTTTTATTTTTAGTGGAGATGGGGTTTCGCCATGTTGGCTAGGCTGGTCTTGAACTCCGGACCTCAAGGGATCCATCCACCTCGGCCTCCCAAAGTGCTGGGATTACAGGCGTGAGCTACCGCATCCAGCCAAAAATATGGTTTTAAAATGTATGTGAAAGATTGATTTGAAAAGATAAAAGCCAAAAAAGCCCTACTTGATGAAAAAAGCCCAACCTCTTAACCTGTGTCTCCATTAGAATCAATTATAAGCCTCAAATTTTGGGCTTTTCTTCAATTCCCTAACCAAGAAATTAAATCTCTACCAAGCTGAAGATTCCCCCCCTCCTTTTTTTTACTAAAACTTCATTTCAACTTGTGAAATTCCTTTTTTTAGTGAAAATGCAACTGTAGAAAGTGGTTATTTGATATGTGATTTGAAATATAAAAATTTTGACTAAGCTTTTAAACACTATTTCAAAGTTTTAAATAATTCGATTCAGTAAATTTGTAAGTGTGATTGATTAGATTGAAAGAATTGATTAAGTGCCTTAAGAAAAAAATCCTCTTGGGTATGCTTGCCTACTCTTTTAGATGTTTGAAGAGTTTGTATTAAATTTATCAACATCACAGTAGTTTAATTATTAAAGATTGCATATATAGTACTTTGGATAGGGGAAGTAAGTTTGTTAAGCTTATGAGTTAATAGAACTTTAATCACGAACAAATTAAAGTGTTTTCCCTTAGTTTTTCAGTCTTCCTATGGTTATAACAGGAATGAAAATATTTACGTTATATTTATGATCAAATATGATTTTGATTTTATCTGTGTCATTTATACATATTTTAGTTAAAACCCAGCCAATATTCCATGTAAAGACAATCCACATACTCGAAAAATAAACAAAAGCACATAATTGACTGTAGGACAACGAACAAAATTATATAAGACAAAGAATATGTTTAAGAAATGGGTGTGGAATTAACTGGTAGTAGTGAATCAATGAACATATTTCAACAACTGCATTTATTTTATTTTTTGAGTTTCTGGTTGATCCAAATCCAAGTGTAATATTCTAGGCAGAGAGAAAGGTGACATCATAATCCTCCCCCATTTCTCCTCTGATTTCAGATTTAATTTTTAATATAAGATATTTAAAACCTTTTATTCCATAGATAAATTTGTACAATAGAAAATGTGGTTTTTTAGTACCTCTAGGAGAATTCTGAGTTGTCATAACCCTACAGTTAAATCTGTTTTCTCACCTATAAAATCATTCAGATTAACAATTCTGTAAACAATAAGGCAAAATTATTTAATAAGTTATTGAAAATAATAAAACAGAAGGATGTTATGACTATACTAAATGTGAATTAGAACTATGTTACAGAAAAATGTTTTGTTTCTATAGGTAATTTGCTTCTGGAAACAATTAATTGGAGAACATATTTAATAACCATACATGCTCAAGCACAGTTTGCTTTTTTCATGTAAAAGTGGGCAAGTATTAAGACTAAATTCTGTCATGTTTTTCTATGGCAGTGCCTATTGTAGAAAAATAAATAAGCTTAAGTTTGATAATTAAAGCACCAAAAACGTAATTAACTAAAGAGTACTCAAATGTTCAAAGTTTTCTGATAGGCTTATCATTTGAGAGGTTATTCCAGCCAAACAAATTTAATTTAATGTACTCTCTAACTGCAAATGAAGTAAACTTTCTAAGTCATATTCCTTTTCAATAGCACAAGTACTTGCCCTTTTTAAAAAATCAAATAAATAAACTAACTAAATTAAATAAGATTCTTTCAGGTATTTTCTAAAGGTCATTTTATTCATTTGGTCTATAAGATGATGAAAATCATTTTACACATTGAAGAAGCTATTTTAAAGCCTAAGTACTTTACTTTCACAAATATTTTCTAATAATCGTTGCATAAATGTTTCACCTCCTTGGTTAAATTAATTCCTATGTGTTTTATTCTTTTTGATGCTATTGTAAACTGAACTATTCTCTTAATGTCTTTTTTAGCTTATTACTTGTTAGGTATACAAGTACGACTGATTTTTGTGCATTGGTTTTGTATCCTACTACTTTGCTGAATTTAGTTATTAGTTGTGTGTGTGTGTGTGTGTGTGTGTGTGTGTTTGTGTGTGTGTGTAGAATCTTTAGGGCAGGGATGTCCAATATTTTGGATTCCCTAGGCCACAGTGAAAGAAGAATTGTTTTGGGCCACAGATAATACACTAATACTAGCGACAGCTGATAGCTGATGAGCTACAAAAAAAAAAAAAAAAAAAAAAAAAAAAATCCCAAAAAATAATCTCTTGATGTTTTAAGAAAGTTTGTAAATTTTTGTTGGGCCACATTCAAAGTTGTCCTAGGCTGCATGTGTCCTGCGGGTCATAAGTTGGACAAGCTTGCTTTAGGGTTTTCTATACACAGTGTATTTAAGAAAGAGGAAGATGGTTTAACTTCATATAATAATCAGATACTTCAATATGTTTTATTATTTATACATAATATTATTCAAATATTAATCAGAGAACCACCTGAAAGTGATTATCTACTTTCTCAACATAACTTTTTCCCACTATAAACAGGCATTGTTATGCAGAATATATAAAGAATTTCTGAAATCCAACAAGAAAACAAATGATCTGATTGAAAAGTGTGTAAAGAACTTGAATCGATATTTTTTCAAAGAAGATAAATAATCAATAAACACACAAAAAGATGGTGAACATCACTAATCATTGGGGAAATAAAAATGAAAACTACAATAATAAACCACCTCACATTCATTAGGATAGCTACTAGACAAAAAACCTAAAGAACAACAAGTGTTGGCGAGGATGTGGAGAAATTGAAACACTACACTGTTGGTTGGAAGGTAAGGTGGTGCAGCCCAAAATTTCAGTTACACAAAAGAAGCAACTTCAAGAGGTTAATTTTACGTCCTAGTAACTATAGTTAATAACAATATATTGTACGCTTGAAAATTGTTAAGAGAGTAGATTTTAAGTGTTGTCTGTACAATAAAATAAGTGAGGTAATATATATGCTAGTTGGCTTGATTTAACCATTCTATAATGCATACACATATCAAAATATCATGTTTTACAAAAGAAATATATACAATTTTTATTAAAAAATTGAAAGTTTAAAATAAAATCATATGGAAATTGTGGAAAACATTATGTTTCCTCAAAAATTAAAAACAGTATTACCATGTGATTCAGCCATTTTACTTCTGAGTATATACTCAAGAGACTTGAAACCAGTCTCTGGAAGAGGTACTTATATACCCATGTTCTTGGCAGCATCATTCACAATAGCTAAAACTTGGAAGCAAATTAAGCATTCATCATGGATAAATCACTAAACAAAATGTGGTATATACACAAAAGGAATATTATTCAGCCTTGAAAAAGAAGGAAATTCTGACACATGCTACAACATGGATCAACAGTGAGGCTGGTATGCTAAGTTAAATAAGCCACTCATGAAAAGACAAATATGGCATGATTATACTTGAAACTGACCCAATACTTCCATATATTTTTTAATAAACATAGATGTTTACTCTTCTGATCCGAAAGTTTGAAATTTACAAAATGACCTTCAGGCCTCTCGAAGTATCAAAAAACTCACCATATCACCACATCCAGACAATGAGACGCAGGATCCCTCATTCATTATGCTTGCTTTCTTGCCCCTCTGTAATTCCTGTTTCTTGCACATTATTGCATTTCTTCCCTGCTGTATAAACCCCTACTTTTAGTCAGTCAGGGAGATGAACTTGAGACAGCTCCCATCTCCTCGGCTGTATCACCTGATTAAAGCCTTCTTCCTTGGCAATATTCATCGTCTCGGTGAACGAGTTTGTGTGGCAAACAGCAGGACCTAGACCAAATCCCTGGTGTTTTGGTAACACACGTATATGGGGTACTTAAAGTAGTCAAAATCATTGATAAAGTAGGTTGTTACCAAGGACTTGGGGCGGGTGTAATGGGGAGTTATTGATTAATGGTATAGAGTTTTAGTTTTGCAAGATGAATAGAGTTCTGGAAATGGATGGTGGTAATGGTTGCACAACCATATGAATATACTTAATGTCACTGAACTGTACACTCAGATATGTTTACATCTATTCCTCTTGCTTCACTTGTCCTTATTGTATTTGCTACAAGGCATTAGGCCAATTATCCCCCACAAGTATGGAAAGTCTTTTCTCTGTTCAAATGTTCATCAGCATGAAGGGTCCAAAAATGGCCAGAGGACAATCTGAGCTTCCAATTAGACAGAACAATGGCTGAGTTTCGTTGTCAAAGCGTTCAACTTCTGGTCCTAGAACTCAAATGTCACCCAGCTGAAGGTCACAGACAAGAAAGCCAAAATTATTCACAAAGATTATTAAGTAAGATAGAAAGAGAGATCACTTTCATCTTCACTTCAAGTTGCCCAGGCTCTGTTATGTCATGCCATCTCCTTCATAGCTATTCAGGAGAGGGCATGCCTTCGTGACCTCTAATTTAAACCATACGCCACATACTGTAAGAGAATGACCAAACCTCATAGAAGTTCATCTTCTACTAGCCGTTATCTGAGAATTAAGAATTCTATCCCACCATCTTCTTGTGCTAGCTGCTTCTGAATGGTAGGCATTGTAGTAACATTATTGGATTAGTCTGTGGTGTGAGCTCTTTGCTATGATTCTTCACCTTAAAATAAATCACCTTGTTGGAAATGAGGTTGTATGTCCACCAGATACTGATCAAAAGCATTGGAAAGACGTTCTCTGAGCATATGAATGTTGTTTCAGGTAGAAGGTCTACAGACAACACAAATCCATACTGAATAGTATTTATCCATATAAGGACCCTCCTCCATGATAAAAGTGGGTTTAACGCCACTGGTCAGTGAGCTGTTTCCCTGAGGAATGATACCATAATAGGGATTCAGATTTGGGTTCTATTACTGGCACATTGAGTATCAGCGACAGAGGTAACCAGATTAGCCTTAGTAATGCTATCTTGTTGAGCCCATATATTAATCCCATTTAGGTCACTACGAGCACTTTACACACAGGGTCATTTATTTATCCCTATTGAGACCAGGAAGCCCATTCTGTTACAGCATCCCTCACTGACATCCCTAATCTACAAAGAAAAACAAACAAACAAACAAACTGTAGGGCTCTTCAAGGAAGCAGGATGCCCTTTTACCAATATACTTGTTAAATCTTGCTGAAGTGCATGTCCTCTGGTTATCTTAGAAGTCTATAGATAAAGGCTGGTTTATCAGATTACACATGAAGATAAATTCATTGCACATTTCCATCACTCTGAACTTTTAAACTCCTCTAAAGTAGGGCTTCTCAACTTTAATATGCACATGAATCACCTGGAGATCTTGTTAGAATTTTAACTTCTGATTTAGTAGATATAGGGTAGGAAGGTAGAGCCTTCTAGTTGATGCTGCTTGTCTGTGTGTCTCACTTTATGAAAGTAGGCTTTATCACAATGCTTCTAAATTGCGGTCCCCTGACATAAGTAGCAGCTTCACATGAGAACTTGTTCGAAATCCATATTTGCGGCTCCATCCCAACTATTGCAATTAGAAACTCAGAGATCGTGATTCAGCAATCTGTGTTTAAATAGCCATCCATGAGACTGGGAATGGTGGCTCACACCTGTAATCCCAGCACTTTGGGAGGCTGAGGGTGGGGGTGGATCACTTAAAGTCAAGAGTTCGAAACCAGCCTGGCAAACATGGTGAAACCCCATCTCTAATAAAAATACAACAACAAAAAAATATTAACCAGGCATGGTGGTGGGTGCCTGTAATCCCAGCTACTTGGGAGGCTAAGGGAAGAAAATCTCTGGAGCCCAGGAGGCAGAGGTTGCAGATCGTGCCATTGCACTCCAGGCTGGGCGACACAGTGAGACTCCGTCTTAAAATAAAATAAAATAAAATAGCCATCCATATCATTCTGATGCTTCTTGAAATTTGAGAACCTTGTTTTATAATGTGCTGTAAAAGTTCAGACATTTTGACTTCACTAACTATAAGCTATTATTGAGACTTAGTTTCAGATAACCAATCTAGCAGACTATTAACGCCACTTTTCATTGTGGTAGCCAAAACATCACACCCTGGATTCAGATTGAATACATTCATGCAAAAGAATTCAGCTTCAGCAAGTTTTGTATTTTGTTGTCCGTTGTCTAACGTCTTTAGAATTCACTCCCATGCATGATTTCTAGCTCCCTGCCAATAGTGACAATGACCTATACCTTTTGTTTTGTTTTGAGACAGAGTCTCTCTCTGTCACCCAGGCTGGAGTGCAGTGGTGCGATCTCAGCTCCCTGCAACCTCTGACTCCCGCATTCACGCCATTCTTCTGCCTTAGCCTCCTGAGGAGCTGGGACTACAGGCACCCACCACCACGCCCGGCTAATTTTTTTGTATGTTTTTAGTAGAGACAGGGTTTCACCGTGTTAGCCAGGATGATCTCAATCTCTTGACCTCATGGTCCGCCCGCCTCGGCCTCCCAAAGTGCTGGGATTACAGGCGTGAGCCATTGCGCCCAGCCAACCTACACCTATTTTGTAGTATAGGCTATCTTGTTTTGAAAAAGATCTTATATTCCTGTCTTGGCTAAAAGCTAACATTTCTTATGGCCCTAGAATCAATGAGAGATGGTATAAGTGGGTCATGAAAAGAATTGACATTAGTTATTGAGGAAACTGTCCAAGTATAGTTAGTGTAAGGCTATTAGGCAGAAGAGGACTAGAGAAAGTGAGAGGGTCTATGTTCACTAGCCAGAAAGTTCATGAAATTGAGAGATTCAATGTTTTCACCCTTATCATTTTCCCATCTCATGTCTCAATGTCTCTTTTTTTCCCCAGTGCCAATTTTCAGTGCCTTTTCTTTAGGTTAAGAGGACCAAAAGGGTTGAGAGTTCCAAGTATGTCGCATCTCTACAACACTTATAATTATAAAAAGGTGGGCTCCTTCAAAGCTGCCTTGATGACCTTCTGTTTCTCCAAGTGCTCTTATTGCATTTTACACCTGTTAGTTTACATTTTCCATATATACATTCTCAAGTATATAGAGAATATATACTTGGTTGTCATGAGAAACCAAATGTAATAATAATTATTACTATTGCTACAGTGAGAAATTGCTTCAGCCACTTGATCATCCAATACTCTATACCTGCACTCATCCCATGCCACCACAGGTGTCATTTGAGTAATTGTGATGCCTGGCAAAAATTAGCCACATGCTATGTGAATATCGCACCTCCACGAAAGGAGTTTATGCATGGATCCTTAATATGCACACTCCAATCCAAGAATCTCATTTTGAGCTTTTTTTTTTTTTTTCTTGGAGACAACTCAAGCACCAATTACTATAACACTTGGTGTACCGGCAAGAAAATGTCACCCTCAAATTTGGATAAACCAATGTGCTTTTAGTAAAGGAAAGCTTAAGAGAGGTGTGAGTAGGGTATAGGGGAACTATAAGAGGTAATGTCATACACTGACAAAACAAGGAACACAGAAGAAAAATTTCGTCAGGAAAAAATGAAACCATAATCTAATGGGAAAATGTCATATAACATGAGCCATGTTTAGAAAAGAAGGCAGCCGGCTTGGAGAGAACCTATGCAACACATACCTGGCTATTATTCCCCTCTTCCCCTTCATCTTCTCCTTTGCCCATGTGTGGAAGCCAACTGAATGTCAGATGGCTCAGGAGCCTTCTGATGTAATCCATGCATCTCTGAGCAAGTGAAGAGTGGATGTAAAGGGCAAACAGACATATCTGCACATTACCTCCTCAAGGCAGTGTCTTCTGAATTGGTCTTGTCAAGAGAATCTCAATCAACAATGGGATATAGATTCAGGAGAAATTGAGAGGAAATTTATGAGTTAAAGCTTAAGTGATTGGCTTAGGAAAGCAAGTGCCATAAAGCGAGTGCATAATAACATTGTGGTATTGGACATTATTTAGTTGTAGTTTCCTTTATGTGTCTGTATGAAATCAACTTTTAGTTATATAATTTGCTCTATAGTATAGGTACTTTGTTTAAATCTCTCTCTTTCCACTGTAAGAATTGCATACATATTTTTTTCTTCTTTTTTTTTTATTTTATTATAATTTAGGTTTTAGGGTACATGTGCACAATGTGCAGGTTTGTTACATATGTTTTAAAGCTAGTTTAATTAAAAAAAAATACTAATTTGGCCGGGTGTGATGGCTTACACCTGTAATCACAACACTTTGGGAGGCTGAGGCATGCGGATCTCCTGAGGCCAGGAGTTCAAGGTCAGCTTGGTCAACATGGCGAAACCCCATCTGTACTTAAAACACAAAAAAATTTGGTAGGCGTGGTGGTGGGCACCTGTGATCCCAGCTACTCGGGAGACTGAGGCAGAAAAATCACTTGAACCCAGGAGGCCTATGTTGCAGTCAGGCTAGATTGTGCCACTGCACTCCAGCCTGGCCTGGGTGACAGAGTGAGGCTGTCTCAAAAAAAAAAAAAAAGAAATGTATTAATTGATTAGCTTCTATTGTGCTTAGATCATATTGATAGTATTTATAACATTACATAATTCTATATTTTGCTCCCCAAAAAAATTTGTGGCCAGGCATGCTGGCTCATGCCTGTAATCCCAGCACTTTGGGAGGCTGAGATGGGAGGATCACTTAAGCTCAGGAGTTTGAGATCAGCCTGCCCAACATAGTGAAACCCTGTCTCTACTAAAAATACAAAAATTAGCTGGGCATGGTGGTGCGTTCCTGTAGTCCCAGATACTCGAGAGTCTGAGGCAGAAAAATCGCTTGAACCCTGGAGGTGGAGGTTGTAGTGAGCCGTGATTATGCCACTGAACTCCAGTCTAGGCGACAGAGTGAGACTCAGTCTCAAAAAAAAAAAAAAAAAAAAAATGCATTGCTGCAACATGAGAAAGCTGCTCCTCTAGCCAGAGTATGGCTAAGGGAAGTACATCATAACTTTTAATCATTGATATGTGATTAAAATTTTAAAGTTTTGATAACATTGTAATTAATGATTTAAGACGTTTGGCTAATTTCCATCTGAATTTAGATTCAAGCACTTTGCAAGCCTGTTTTAATCCCTATGCTTAAAAAATCTACATATTAATAAAATCAGCCTTACTACATACAAGCTGTCAACAAACTCTGCTCTAAACATAGTGGCAGTATGAAGTCAAGTACCTTTCTAGCTAATGGTTGTCAGCTTATACAGTTGTTCAATGGGGCAACACAATCATATCTCCAATTGTTACAGAGATTGAAACGATTATCATCTGAACTACTGCATTTGGTGGCAAAGTTTTCTTTCTCAAGAAGGTTTTTGGCAAAATACAGATCTATCAACAGGAGATACCATTACATTTTTAGCACTTACCAAATGATTTGCAGGGGGATAGACTCAGAATATGATAGTTTCCATGAAAAATAGTGAACAGTAAAAACTGAACTAAATGGAATATAGAACACAAGTATTGGAATGGGAGGCAAATGTTAAGAGGAAGAGATATGTGAAAATATATCAACTCATTATTCAAGCTTTATTTACATCACAAAAAGTTTCCATTCACCATCTTTTCAAATAAAACTGAAAGGTTTCCATGATATTTTAAAAATATAATCTGTATTTTATCTTAACAAGAACTTGGAACAGTATTCTACCCAGCATTCCTGATCCAAAGAAGTGCCCAGTCTTCATCTATCTTGCCTCATCTTTTCAGTATAAAGAGCCCATTCACTTTTTAGGGAAAAAGATACAAATAACACAATGGCAAAATTCTTAAGGTTCTCATTATATACAACCCTATAGCTAATAATGCACATGTCATTTCCATTTCTAGGTTGACTAATTTTGATGGGCAGAAGTGTTCTAAAGTATGCTTTTCTAAACCTCATATCAGATAGTACTCCACTGTTGAAACATGGCTTAATGCATGTTTTAGGATGGTGAAGGAAGGAGAGAAGGGAAAAAGAAAAGATGAAGAAAGGAAGAAAAGAAGAAAGAAAAAAGAAGGTGAAGGAAAGAAAGAGAGATGAAGAAAGAAAATGAAAATATGGCCGTGTTATAAAGAAAATTGAAAATAATTATTTTTTCTTAATTTCAGCATGTGTAGAAACTCTTAAGGCTGATGATGAGATAGATAATTTTTACCATAAATTACATGAATTATATTCATTTTTACATTCTTATTATATAGCATTAGAATATGTTGTGCTATATGTAGACTCCTTAGAAGATACACCTAAATAAAACAAAAATAAAAGCTGCTTTCAACTTAGTGACTATCATTCCTGTCTATCTCTGTGTGCATGTATTACGCACACACACACACGCCCACACTAAGAACCCACTAAATATTGTTAAGTTCTTGGAAAATATGACCTTAAGTGAAATGACATACAATAGGTCCTTGAATAACGTAGTCATTTAGATATAATTATAATACGCAAAAAATGGATTTTGTTATGCATTGTTTTGATTAAAGTCACAGTTTCCAGAACCTATTGATGACATTAAGTGAGGAGTTTATACACACACAAACATGCACACACACACACAACATACACACACACCCACACACACAAAGGTAGTTATACACAATATACTGACTGCCTTATAAGAATGTTTTTTCTATCTTGTAATAATACATGAGTACCACATTTTTCAATGCATTTAATCCTGCTGTATCTGAGAATGTGACTTAGTAAGTCCCATAAATATATCTAATACATTTTAGAGTATAAATGTTCAATGTATTATTGTAGATAGATAATATGAAACTGTGTGTGGGAGTGGAGTGAGGAATAATTTAAGAAAAGGCTCTTGCTGAACCAATTTACCTATGGGAGATCAGAATATGCCACCCCAAAATAGAATGGTTTGGCATAAGGACTGTTGAGCTGAAGGCAATTAAGAAGCAGATGAAGAAAAGCTCTCTGCCTCTATTTACCTAAAAGGACAATATACATTTACAAAGACAAAAAGTATCCCCCTTCCGCTATAAACCAGGGAGAACAAATGTTATCCACTGAAGAGAACTTTAGACTGTTATGGGCCTGGAGATGGCACCAGAGGAATCTACGTTAACAAGCTTTACTTAGCCTTTATCTGCCTTTTCTTTGCCTTGCCTCAAGTTACTGTCTAGAAATTCTAAATCCTTTTCCTTTGTCCTGTCACTTCCCTAAAACTCTACTGTTCTTTGTTGAACAACGCATTATATAAGCTGAAATTCAAACTCACCTCCTTGACAACTACTCATTCCCTTGCTGTCTTCCATGTATATATGAAATAGACATGTCAATAAACTTCTCTGGCTTTTCTCCTGTTAAGCTCTCTTTTTGTCCATGGGTTCATTCCAACTAATACTTTATAAGAATTGAGGAAAAAATATTTTTCGTCTTCCAAATAGCTATTTAGTATTTTCTGGCTTACAGAGCAAGTATATTGACAGAGAACTCACATTTCATTCTCTTTTCAACACTCTTCTTTTGATACACTTTAATTATAATCCTTAAAAATCAGTCTCTGTGTTAGAAGTTGACATGATATATGGAGGAAAAGGGCCACTTTTTAATTCTGGAAGTTAATGCAATAATATAAAGTAGAAAAATAGCATATCTTGAAATGTATTTCATGTCAAACACAGACATATCCTTCTAAAATGCAGCATCAGGAAATACTTAGGCATAATAACAGAGTTCAAACTATGATTTCAAAACAGAGAATTTGACAATTCAAGTATGGATATGATAAGCCTCTATTCTGATGTTTTTTCCAAATATTCTGAGAGTGTAAAATGTTCAAACAAAATTTGAAGGAGGAGGACTGCGTACTATCGTATTTTCCCTCAATATTTTTCTTATATACTTTAAAGTAATTTTATTCTGCAATATTGTGTCGATCTATGAATTTCTCAACCATTGTTTCTGAATTTCAATAAAGTCAAATCGAGCAAGATGGCTTTAATATTGCCCTCATCTTGATGAAACTTTAAACAGTTTTCTTCCTGACTGCATGTCCTGACTTTTTTCTTAGAGCATTTACTTCAGAAAATTTTCCATTGTAAATTCTTCCTATGACTCTTTGAGATATAAATATTCTCCCAGCCACTTGTTAGTTTTATAACCCAGGGATGTCTCAGAAACTTTGGAGACATCCCTTTGAAATATTGTTATCCAGAAAGATATTTTTCCGGTCTCCCAGTTTGTATGGATAATAGGAGCTCAAATTCCATAAGCAACAATTAAACACATGTGGTCCAAACTCAGGGAACAACCTTCCCTTCACTTCCTCCAATGCTTTTCCACTAAAATTTTCTTGCATTGTGTTTCAAAAGAACTGAGTTCAATTTCTATCCACTATTGCAATAGCCTTGAATAAAGTCTTGCCTGTTTAACTCTATCTGGTATAATTTTTCTTCAAGAGAACCTTAATTACTCAAGTTCTATTTTGGCAATTGGATTCATATTGGAACTTAATTTTATATTATAAAAATTGATAAATAATCACAAACATAAAATATGAATATATGTTTCCAACAACACTGTGTGCATCAAACCAGGCACTAAATGGCAAAGGTATAAATAATCATAATAACTTTCGTGGTGATAGTTTTTTCTAGATGCACTAGATATGCTGATATTCTTAAAATAAAAATTCTTACAGATTAGCCAAAAGATACTTCTGCCAGACAAAAGTTTTATTTATTATTACAAGGATTCTAGACCTTTTAAAATTAAGATATTCTGTTTCAAAGCCAATGTACAAATTCCCCTAAGTTCTTAAAAAATAGGGGCAGGTTTCATGGTGACCTGTTCAAAGGTCTATTGCTGAGATAGATTTTAGTAAATCAATTTGGTTCACTACCCCAGTTGGTCACAAATATGAGTTTTTGTTATTAATTCAATTATCTTATTCATTGCTTACTCAAAATAATTTTTAAGTCTCATCCCATGCAGAAATCAGATGGTAAAGCTTTTAAAGTAACTATATGACTATTAGACTTATTTCCATGTAACTTGCTTTATTTTTGCCTGTCTTTAAGATTTATTACATAGGCCGGGCACGGTGGCTCACGCTTGTAATCCCAGCACTTTGGGAGGCTGAGGCGGGTGGATCACGAGGTCAGGAGATCGAGACCACGGTGAAACCCCGTCTCTACTAAAAACACAAAAAAATTAGCCGGGCGTGGTGGCGGGCGCCTGTAGTCCCAGCTACTCGGAGAGGCTGAGGCAGGAGAATGGCGTGAACCCGGAAGCCGGAGCTTGCAGTGAGCCGAGATTGCGCCACTGCACTCCAGCCTGGGCGACAGAGCGAGACTCCGTCTCAAAAAAAATAAAATAAAATAAAATAAAATAAAATAAAATAAAATAAAATAAGATTTATTACATAAAAGGAATAAAAATTAATTTTAATGTATTCCTAAAATTTCAAAATCTTGCTTTTTTTAAAAAAATTAGTCTTAATTAAAAAAACACTATGAAAGAAAATAAGCCTTTAAGTGATCTATATTATCCTAATGATGTTGTTATGTTATATAAATCAAAATTTGTGAAAAAAATAGGTTCACACTTCTGAATCTCAAATAAATTTTATAGATCAAAAATTACCACCAAAGGTGCTCAGAAACAATGACTAAAATTTCCATCTCTAGCAATTTTATATACAACAAAATTGTCCCAACAATGCTAGCTAATAAATTAGAGTTTAGCTACAAAATGAACAATGATAAAATCTATCACAGCAGGAAAATTTTAGAAAAGGTCAAGACCACTTAGATGATCTTACCTTCAATTTTAGACCAAGGAAAGTTTATAAGTGAAATTTAACCCTTCAAAAATGCCCCCCAACATAGTATCTTATTCTTGTGCAACCTGAAAAAACAAAAAAAAACTGATATTAGAAGCTAGGTTATTTTATTTGCTGCTGGATTATTTGCTTATTTGTTGTTTTAAATCAGAAAAAAAAAATCCAAATCTTCTGGTAGCCTAGAAATAATCAATAGCCTTGCAGACAACCAAGTATCCAGGTTGCATTATGAACTAAGCATAGGATAGAATTAAACTAGACACTGCTAAAATGAATGGACAATTTTTAGCGGTATGTATACGAAGCTTAAAGTTCAAATAATGTAAATGGCCTACTTCAAATATATTTTCTAAACTATAGAATTTTATACCAAACAGTATATTCTGCCACAGTGAACTGTCTCTGGCTTTCTTAAAAGTGATTTATTTTATACTGCAAATTATTTTGTCATGTCCATTTGGCATATATGTGTTCCTTTCTGATTTTCTCAACAACTCTCTCTTAGAAGGAAAGCATTTTATTTTTAGAAACAATTTTGAACACATAATCACATATATGTAACAGAACATTGAAAAGCAACTTTTTCAGCCAAAACCATGCTACCTACCCTCAGTGAAGACAGTTGCAGACAACTTTTGTAGGACATGGAAAAGGAGTGACTGAAGTTCAGTGTGTAACATTTATATGATTAAATATAATATAAATATAAATAATATAATGATTAAAGATAGGAGGCTCAGGTAGCTTGGAGACTGAGGATTTGGGAGGAAAGCAATATTAGAGTGTGATGATTGTAAGTTAGCGACAAAGAGTCATCAGACTTCTTGCATTTCTCCATAAGCTTGATGACAAGAACATCGGGGCGGGGAGGGGGTCTCTCTGAAAAGAACTAAATTTACAGAAGTTAGAGAATTTAAAGAAATTAGGTGACAGGTGTCTGACTTTCACTTGACAATTTTAAAGGGTGAAAGTCTAAATGAAGAACTTTTGCAGGAGATTAAAGGTCTGCAGTTAGGAAGTAACCGTATTCCAACTAGAGATGAGTCTCAAGTGAGTATTTCCCACCAGCAAATGTGGGCCATGCAAGAGAGTAGACAAGAAGGAGATTATTTCAAGCCCAGCCCAAGAGAATCACCATGAAGAATGAGGAGACTTCAGCAGTAACACACTGGGCTGTGCAGCCACATCCGTGGGAATAGCAAAAGTAAGTGACCAGATGACAAGTTCTCCAGCCATCCCAGGAATTGCCAGAAACAGCTATCCAAATTTGGAGGTCTCCAAAGAATCTGGCTACGTGGTTCACAATCTCAGGAGTTGCCAAAATCAGACCTAGAGAGTACAGCAATGCACCCTTTCTTTTCTCTTTACCTCTAATGCTTTTTCCAGGGTCAAACCTCGAGGAGATGAAAATCAGTATTTAGAAAGTTGAAGAAACAGAGATGAATAAGGCAGAGAGAGAGCAAGTTTTTCGACACCCAGATTCTAAGGCAGCCGGGAAAGATGATGCCTACAAAAAGATATCCATGCGGAAAAAAATTGAAGTAGATTTCTAGCTTACAAGTCCTCTGTGTTTAATGTATTTCAGAGTAGGAGATAAAGCATTTGTTGGATTAGTGCATTAGCAAAAATATCTAGAGAAAGGAATACATGTGTAATGTCCAATAAAAGCCAGTGATTCTCCAACTGAACATAAAATGGACTAAGCCGATAAGAAGTGTGGGGCTTTTTCAACAAGTAGCTTAAAATCAAAACCATGAAGTTGGATGAAAAATTTCTTTTCCACCAAAAAATAAACGGATAAAGCCCCTTCTACTATCTTTGTTATTTTTCACTATACTAGCCCTAATTATTTCATTACTAACTTATCATCAATTGAAAGTTATAAAATGCATGTTTCTATCATGATACTATGTCATATATATTTTAAAAGATGGTTATAAAAGTAATCTTTCATTATTAAATTAAATGTTGAGTCAATATATACTTGTATTGGGCTACGAATATGCATAAGAAATTAATATTCTGAATAATATGTACTCTTTCAGTACCCTGGAAAAGACAATAGGCGCCTGATAACAATTTGTTATTCTCGCGCAGTGACAGTTAATCAAAAATTATTAATTCATTATCAAAGTATCATTTCCATGACAAAGACTAGAGGAAAACACGCAGACTGTGTCCAGATTTCTTCCAGATATCTACCAGCAAAATATCACCAAAATTAAACAATGAAAGATAGAGGAAAAGAGAAAAAGGTCAGAGGGAGAGGAGAGAGAGAGAAAGAGAGAGAATGATTATGTTTTACATAAAAAACAGTAAATTGAATTCCTTACTTGATTTTTATAGGTATTGTTCATACAGTTTGTAGTAAAGGGAACATGGCTATTGACAGGAAACTGTCATTGTTGAGAATTTGGAGCTTAAAAGTATTCAGTAATTTTAAATGCAGGACATGCATTTTTGAAACCATTCATAATTAAGAAATTAAAAATATTTTAGTAACATTTGTGAAAAACAGAAAGAAAATATTTAAAAGTCTTTGCTCTTTAGAGATAGTGCCTGGCTTTTGTAGATTCCTTTCACCACTACACTATGCTAAAACCTGGCTTTGTCTAAAAACAACTTTAGCTATAGATGGTCACTTTCTATGAAGGCTTTTCTTTGTTATTGTCATAGCATTACGGCATAATGATGACTTCAATATCACCTACACAGAAAAACTGTATATGACTTTTGGAAAAAAAAGTGAGAGATTTAGGGTAAGCAAAGTTACAGTGTTGTAGATTCAAAAAAAAAAATTGACGTTTTAGGTTAAGTATATTTTCAATGTGTCAATTATAATTGTAAATCTATAAATGCTGGTAGAGGTAACCTCATTAGAAATAACTCCTTATTCTAAGAGCAAAGAGAAACCTGAAATGCTAAAACGGATACTCATTCTTAATAGCATCAAGAAACACCAAATACCCTGCAAATATCCAAAGATTATGTTCAATGACTCTGAACAAGGAAACAAGCAAAAAATTAAGTGAAACATGAATGAAAGAAATTACAGAAATCCAAACAAAGGTATAATATATATCAATGGATTGTAAAACTCAGTAGCTTAAGGATGCTAAAATCTCCTCATGTAATATCAATAAAAATTTCAGCAATTTTCAAGAAATTGAAGAATTAATTCTAAAACATATACAATTCAAATTACAAAGTGTATGCACATAATTTATGACTTTACTGCTTAATTCTATCAGCATATAAAAAAGAAAACATCTTAAACAAACTATTACAAAAAATAGTAGGAAACATATACTATTTTGTTTTTTGATGCTAGCATAACCCTGATAACAAACCTGACAAAAATGCATCAAAGAATAAAAAGTACACGAATATCCTCATTAACACAGATACAAAAATATTTAATGAATTTGTTTAAAAAATAAATCAAATCCAGCAATCTATAAAATGAATAATGCATTATGACCAAGCTGGTTTTACCAAGAATGCATGGTTGGTTCAATGTATAAAATAAATAAAATTGTATTAAGAGAGTGAGGGAAAAAAACATAACTCAAACAACATAGAAAATTCATGTATCAAAAGTAAACATGTATTCAAGATAAAAAAATGTTAAGCAAATTAGGAATAGAAAGTAACTTCCTCAATCTGATAAGCAAAATATTTATATTAAAGAAAACAGAACTAAACTAAACTAAAGCTGATGGGAAGAAGAAGGCAAGATTATACAATCTTATAATTTCTATTCATCATGGTAGTTGGAATTCCTAGCCACTGAAATAAAGCAAGGATCAAAGACATATATTAACAACAAAGAAGAAATATGCTCTTATTTAGAAACAGCATGATCGTTTATGTATAAAATATTAAATACATATATGCTATCTTTTATTGCTTTCTTTATTACTTTATTGAACTCCATAAATATGGCATTTTTAAAAAAATTTGAAGGTTTGTGGCAATCCTTCAAATAAATGGCAAATTTATTAGCCATTTTTTCCATGTGCTCATATCATGTCTGTGTGCCACAGTTTGGTAATTCATGCAATATTTCAAACTTTTTCATTGTTATATCTGTTATGATTATCTGTAATCAGCGGTTTTTACTATTAATTACTATTATAATTATTTTGGGATGCCGCAAACCGTTCCCACATTACATTGAACTTAATTCATGGAATGTTTTGTGTGTTCTGATTGCTCCACCTACTGGCCATTCTCCCATCTTTCTCCATCTCTTCAGGCCTCTGTATTCCTTGAGACACAAAAATATTAAAATTAGACCAATTAATAATCTTACAATGGCTTCTAAGGGTTCAAGTGAAAGAAAGAGTTGCACATCTCTCACCTTAAATCAAAAGCTAGAAATGATTGAGCTTAATGGGGAAGGCATATTGTAACCAAGATAGGCTGAACGCTAGCCATCTTGCACCCAACAGTTAGCCAAGCTGTGAATTCAAAGAAAAACTTCTTAAGGGAAACTAAAAGTGCTATTCTAGTGAATACACAAATGAAAAGAAAGCCAAAAAACCTTATTGGTGATAAGTAGAAAGTTTGAGTGATCTGAATAGAAGATCAAACAAGACACAACATTTTCTTAAGCCAAAACAAAATCCAGAGCAAGGACCTAACTCTCTTCAAAGCTATGAAGGCTGAGAGAGGTGAGGAAGCCACAGAAGAAAAATTGGAATCTAGCAGATGTTGGTTCATAAGGCTTAAGGAAATAAGCCATCTCCATAACACAAAAGTACAAGGTGAAGCAGCAACCACATGATTACATCAATAGATACAGGAAAGGCTTTCGATAAAATTCAACACCCCTTCATGTCAAAAACTCTCAAAAAACTAGGTATTGAAGGAACAGACCTTGAACTGGTAAGAGCCATGTATGAAAAATTCACAGCCAACATTATACTGAATTGGCAAAAGCTGGAGTATTTCCCTTGAAAACCAGCACAGGACAAAGATACACACTGTCACCACTCCTATTCAACATAGTATTGGAAGTTCTGGCCAGAGCACTCAGGCAAGAGAAAGGAAAAGGGGCATCCAAATAGAAAGAGAGGAAGTCAAACTATCCCTGCTAGTACAAGACATGAACCTATATTCAGAAACCCTCAAAATCTAGGCCCAAAAGGTCCTTAAATTGATAAACAACTTCAGCAAGCCTCAGGATACAAAATCAATGTACAAAAATCACTAGCACTCCTTGACACCAATAACAGTCAAGGATCCAAATCAGGAATGCAATCCCATTTATAATTGCCACATACACACACACACACACAACCTAGAAATATAATTAAAAGGAAGGTTAAAGATCTCTACCAAAGAACTACAAAACACTGCTTAAAGAAATCAGAGATGACACAAACAAATGGAAAACGTTTCATGCTAGTGAATAGGAAGTATTATTTTTGCTAAAATGCCTAAAATATCCAGAGTAATTTATAGATTCAATGTTATTTCTATTAAACTACCAAAGACATTCTTTACAGAACTAGAAAAGGCTATTTTAATATTCATATGGAACCCAAAAAAAGGGCCTGAATAGCCAAGGCATTCCTAAGCAAAAAATACAGAGCTGGAAGCATCTGACTACCCAACTTCAAACTATACTACAGGGCTACAGTAACCAAAACAGCATGGTACTGGTACAAAAACACGCACATAGACCAATGGAATAGAACAGAGAACCCAGAAATAAGGTCACACGCCTACAACTATCTGATCTTTGACAAAGCTGACAAAAACAACCAATGGGGAAAGGACTCCCTATTTAGTAAATGTGTTGGGAGAACTGACTAGCCATATGCAGAAGATTAAAACTAGACCCCTTCCTTATACCATATATAAAAATGAAATCAAGATGCATTAAAGACTTAAATGTAAAACCAAAAACTATAAAAACCCATTTCCCTGGATATAGGAACAGGCAAAGATTGCATACCAAGATGACCAAAGCAATCGCAACAAAAGTAAAATTTGACAAATGGGATCTAATTAATCTAAAGAGGTTCTGTACAACAAAAGAAACCATCAACAGAGTGAACAGACAAACCTACAGAATGGGAGAAAACTTTTACAAACTATGCATCTGACAAAGGTCTAATATCCAGCATCTAAAAGGAATTTAAACAAATTTTTCAGGAAAAAAAAACTCCATTAAAAAGTGGGCAAAGGACATGAACAGACACTTTTCAAGACAAAACATACATATGGGCAACAAGCATATGGAAAAAAATCTCAACAACCCTAATCATTAGAGAAATCCAAGTCAAAACCACGATAAGATACCATCTCACACCAGTCAAAATGGCTATTATTACAATTTAAAAAGTCAAAAAATAGCAGATGCCAGTGAGGTTGCAGAAAAAAAGCAATGCTTATACACTGATGGTTGGAGTGGAAATTAGTCCAACCATTGTGGAAGAGAGTGTGGCAATTCCTCACGGACCTAAGAACAGAAATACCATTCAACCCTGCAATCCCATTACTGAGTTTATACCCAAAGGAATAAAAATTGTTCCATCATAAAGATACATGCATGTAAATGTTCATTGTGTCACTATTCACAATAGCAAAGACATGGAATCAACTTAAATGCCCATCAATGGTTAAATGGATAAAGAAAATGTGGTACATAAACCACACTTGGAATGTGGTACATTCCATGTGTACCACATGGAATATTATGCAGCCATATAAAGGACGAGATCATGACTTTTGCATGAGCACGGATGGAGCTGGAGGCAATTATCCTTGGCAAACGAATGCGGGAACAGAAAACCAAATACTGTATATTCTCACTTAAAAGTGGGATATTAATGATGATAACATGTGGACACATAGAGGGGAACGACACACACTGAGGCCTATTGAAGGGTGGAGGGTGGGAGGAGGGAGAGGATCAGGAAAAATAACTAGTGGGTACTAGGTTTAATGTCTGAGTGATGAAATAATCTGTACAACCAACCCCCATGACACAAGTTTACCTACATAACAAACATGGACATGTACTCCTGAACATAAAAGTTAAATTAAAAAAACCCTAAAAATTACATGCAATATTTGTAGTGGTACAAATATATTTATGTAACTGTAAAAAAGAGAGACGTATAAGAATATACACAAAATGTAACAATGGTTACTTCCAAACAATACATGAAGGCTAGAAGTTGAGTTTTTTTTTTAATCTGTAAGGTTCTAATTCTTTTAAAAAAGAGAATGTATTAGTGTATTGTTTTACAATTTTTAAAAAATGTACAAGAAAGTTCTTATATCTACCATATTGGTCTGCTTCTTTGTATTTTTTCTGGCCCAACCCAAATCAGTCTTTTCAAAGTTTATCTACATTGGCTAGAGATGGATCCTTACAGAACATTGAATTAAAGGTAGACATCCAAGCAGTTATTGTATGGAACAGATCTGTGTCCTAAATATGAACGTGTGTATTGTGTGTGGGCTTATAGTATTAACAATATGCATTATGTCTTTTTGTTTTTTATGTGTATTGTTTGTGTACCTGTGAATTTCAGTATTCGTGAGCTATGCATTAATGTATATGACAGTTAAATAAATGAATTAGTTGCAGAAAAAGGAAGATCAAAGCTGGAAGGCTTTATCTATCTGATTTTAAGATGTACTAAAAAGCCATAGAAATAAATAAATAAATAAATAAATAAATAAATAAATAAACTAGAATAGGGAGGAATTAGTCAACTTTATCCGTAAAGGGCCACATATTAAATATTTCAGGCCTTGTGGGCCACATATGAGGTGTCTTTCACTTTTTGCCCCTCTTCCTCCTCCTTTCTCCTCTTCTGCCTCTTTGTCTACCTCTTATTTTGACAATACTTTAAAGTTGCCAAAATTGTTATTAGATTGTGAGCCACATAAAAACAGCCCAGGAGTCATAATTTGGCAATTTTTGGAACAAAGGCCAAAAACAGACCCACAGTAGCCTTTCCACTAACACTTCACAGGAATTTGATTGATCAGGAAAAATTTGTGTAACACATGATGCTAGGACAACTGGGTATCCATATGAAAAACAAAAGTTAACCTTAACCCCTACCTCCTAGCAAACACAAATTTAATTTAAAAAGGAGCCAAGGTAAGAGTAAAAGGCCAAACTACAAAGTATTTAGAAGAAAACAGGGGATTATCTTCATAGCCTGCTATGAAACAACACAGTAATCAACAACCATAAAAGACAACTTTAATATATTGGTTTCTTAAAAATTTAAAACTTTTGTTCTTCAAAAGATACCTCTACATAAATTATAAACTGGAAGAAAAATATTTGCAGAACATGTGTCTAACGAACACTTGTATGCCGCTTAATACACAAAACTCTATGACAACTCAATAATACAAGGACAAATTTTAAAATGGACAAAATACTTGAAAGAAACTCCCTGAAGGAATGTGCATGAATAAGTAATAATTACATGAAGTGCTCAATATCCATTGATAAAAAATTCTTAAATAGGCAAAATGAATCTATAGTGATAGAAAACAAATCAGGGGTTGCTTGGGGAAAAGGACAGAGAAAATTGACTGGAAAAAAAGTACCTGGGAACTCTTTAGAGTATTTAAGTGTTCTATACCTTGTTCAGAGTGGTAGTTACATGTGTGTATATACTTTTCAAAACTGTATAGTTAATGTTGGTATATTTCATTGATTTCAATGTAGGTAAATCTAACCTCAACTATCCATAAATATAATAATCATATGGAAGGTCACTTCCAAATTGATGGAGGAATAGTTGAAAAAATAGTCTAATATTATCATTTTTTAATCTGGATAACGGCTCCATAATAGTTTGTTATGACATTCAATTTATTCTGTATATGGCTGAAATTTTAAAACTCTTCAGCTAAAAAGCATTTGTCACATGCTTTTGCTGAAATATTGGTTCCTTGTAACTTCTCACTTAATTCAAGCAGACATCTAAAGGTGATTTATTTTCCACCCAGAAAACTAAGAGTACAAGGATTCACTTGTGTCCACAAGGGAATCAAGTGATCCAGGAGAATGTACTTCACTATTTTTTTGCTTTTCCTGACCCTTAAACAGCTTCTAATTCCTCTTGCTAAAAAAGGAAAAGGGATGGCTGGGCGTGGTGGCTCCCACCTATAATCCCAGCACTTTGGGAGGATAAGGCGGGCGGATCACTTGAGGTCAGGGGTTCCAGACCAGCCTGGCCAATATGGCAATAGCTCGTCTCTACTAAAAATATACAAATCAGTCGGGGTGGTGGCTCACTCTTGTAATCCTAGCTACTAGGGTGGCTGAGGCATGAGAATCCTCTGAACCTGGGAGGTGGAGGTTGCAGTGAGTGGAGATCATGTCCCTGAACTCCAGCCTGGGTAACAGAATGAGACTCTGTCAAAAAAAAAAAAAAAAAAAAGGAAAAGGAAAAGGAAGCAAAGAAAATAGAAAAGTTACTTCCTCTAAGGTAACCCTAGGAGTTTTCTTCACTATATTTAGGAACATAATTAGCTTTTTGAAAAAAAAATTGATGCATGCTTGCTTTCTCTCTGTATAGAACTACATTATGCGGAAGTGTTAATGATGTTTTCAAGGTGACAATGTTATCCCACAACATATAATTTCCCTCTTAAAAGTACTATCTTTGAAATGGGCTCACTTAATATGTAAATATAAGGCGATAAATGTATAGTCTCATTACAAACTATAAGAATTATTCCATATATGTAAAATATGAATTACTATAATTGGGTGTAAAACCAAGGTTGTAAATTTAATTTTAATAATTTGCCTATAATGTTTATCAGTCCAAAGTGATTTGAAAAGAAAATTTGTTTATTATCATGAGTTTTATAATATTCTTACATTACTTCTATCATTATGTATGAGACAAATCATGACGTGACAGCATGTGACAGGTGTAGCAGATGCTGTGGATCAGCTTACACAAAACTTATTCCAACTACCTCCTTTGCACATGTTTCTGAACTGCAGAACTGAGAAGCTAAAATTATACTTAAAAGATTCAATTGCAGCTATGATTCTATGTATGATTGGGGTTACTCTGACAAGATTATTTTTATATAAGACATTGTTCAGAATGTACTATGAAGGGGACAGGTGTTACACTTTTTGCAGTTACAAATCATGGCAGAAGTGCTGTGGTTTCTAGTGTTAGCTGTGGTTCTGCAGTTGTCAATGCCGGCATCAGCTTTCTGGAACCAGGCATCTGGATCATGGGAAAGGCAGCATTTCCTAGGTGATATGGTTTGGCTATGTCCCCACTAAAATCTCATCTCAAATTTTAGCTCCCATAATTCCCTCGTGTTGGGACAGGAACCCAGTGGGAGATAATTGAATCATGGGGACAGTTTCTCCCATAGTGTTCTCATGGTAGTGAGTAAGTCTCATGAGCTCTGATGGTTTTATAAGGGGAAAGCCCTTTCACCTGGCTCTCATTGTCTTGTTTCCCACCATGTGAGACATGTATTTTGCCTTTTGCCATGATTGTGAGGCCTCCCCAGCCACGTGGACCTGTGAGTCCATTAAACCTCTTTCTTTTGTAAATCGTCCAGTCTCAGGTATGTCTTTGTCGGCAGTGTGAAAATGGCCAAATATACTATAGGAGATCAGTTATGTTGTGGTTTTGCATCTCATTCTTGGCAGGTCAAAACAAAATCTATCTCTTCCATCCTTTCAATAATATGTGAACCATTTATGCCACTTAATAAATCCCTTGAGCTTGAAGAAGCCAGAGTATATTGTTTTTTGTAACTAATATCCCTAACTGATATTGCAGACTTCACATAAAAACATCCTGTTGAAGATGAGGAACTAGAAGATTCTTTCCCCAGGGACATATGATATTAAAAAAAAGCTACAGGTAGCTGGTCTTTACTGTGTACATTATCAACCTCTTACCCAAAATACTATAGTGGTATTCACTGCTATAACTATTTACAGTATATTCAGCTGTTTTCTTACAGTCTTAGCAAAATCATCTTCTCATCTGTTATGACTTGCATGTATCCCCCAAATTTTGTGTATTGGAAACGAAATGCCCAAGCTCATATGTTGATGATATTTGGAGGTGGGGCCTTTGGAGGAGGTAATCAAGATTAGATAAGGTCGTTAGAGTTAGTCCCCCATGTTGAGACTGGTGGCTTTAGAAGAAAAGAGATGTGAGCTGACTTGCATGCTCTTGCCCTCTCGCTATGTGATGCCCTCTCACCATGTATGATACAGCAATAAAACCCTCACCAGATGCCAACGCCATGCTCTTGGACTTCCAAGCCTCCAGAACCATAAGAAATATTTTTTTTCTTTATAAATTACCCAGTCCACAGTATTCTGTTACAGCAACAGAACAGCAATTAAGACACCATCTCACACCTGGTTTTGTCTATACCTTGTGAGAACCTCACAACTGTAATTCTTCTGTATAATACATCAATTAAAATAGATTCCAGACAAAATGTCAGTATTAAAACAATCAGGAAAACAGGGCTGGGTTGATAATAAGGCCACAATATTTGCTGCCTCTGAGAATTCGGGCAGGAATGGATTTGAAGAAGAAGTTTTCTGCTTGCATATCTAGTTCTTATTCATATGCACACAAGCCTAAGGGGAAAAATTCAGGCTCAACGTCCTTTTGATTGCTTAAAAGCATGTAGCAGCTTCCAATTTACCTTTCTTAACAAAACAAGTCAGGCTGCAGAAAGATCATGGTTTTGAATTCAGCCATGGCTTTCAATTTATTTCTTTTAGGCTTTGCTTGACTGTAAAGCTCTGGAACCTGGGGTTCAAAGGCAATTGTGTTTAAAGAAAATAGTTAGTTTGGAGTATTCTAACAGCAACTGATGGGTTTAATAATTCCTGTAGATACTATGTAAAATCTTGAATAGCTAGCATTTAGGTAAATAATTGCAAAGAAACACTTCTTTTGGAATAAATTGCATGGAGTCCTATTGTGATCTACTTGCAAATAATCTCATTCACATTTTGATGAAACTCACAATGTACACATTTTCTGAGGAAAATGGAAACAGGAGGCTTCCTGAAGATACAATAAGATGATTATATTTATTTTCAAACCTTTAAGGAAAGCTCCTGCAAATTAGGCTAAAATGTAAATTTTAGTGAGGATTCTATTAGGAGTTCCAAGGAAACAGTTACGTTCAAAAAGTGATAGTGAGCAAAAGAGAGAAGATAATGACTCTGACAGAGCTGGCATTGTTGAATAAGGGCCCTGATTTGCTGCTCAATAGTTGACTCTGTAGGTTTCAATTATAGGAATAGCTGGAATAATACTGCTCTACAATATTACTGGTAGAATTTGCAAGGAATTGATGAGTTTTTAAGTGTGTGTCTGTGTGTGTGTGTTTGTGTGTGTGCATGTGCAGCACACAGACATGCATTATGAAAAAGGAGTTATTCAAGTAAAAAGCACCTACCACTGCCATAACAGGTATGATCTAGGCTGACCCATGATGCTTGGGTGGGTGGTGGGACATTAAGAATAGAACATTTAACTACAGGCATGCTTATATTCCAGTTATGTATAGGCCCACTACACCTCTAAATTGTTGCACTAGAGTCTTTATTTTGGCTGGATTTAAAGGCCATTTCCCAAAATTTATGCAGAACCTTTGTAGTTACATAATTAAAAATTGAAAGAATTAAAAAAAAAATGACAACTGTAGTCTCACTGATTTTTTTAAATAAAATTGAAAGACCAGTATAACTGTAAGCCCTAGTTCAGAAAAATATTAATTCCTTAAGATCTAGACTCAGAATGTGGGATTTGAATCACAATTATATCAGTCACTAGCAATGTGATCCTGAGAAGATTACTTAGTCTCTCTGTCCCACAGTGCCTGGTTTATAAACTGGGAATAATATTTATTTTAAAGGATTAAATGATAAGCTACAGATATGTCTTTTTGCAGTGTGACTGGAACACAGTAAACATGTAATAAGTGCTGATTGCTGCTACCATAATGATCAGTGTATTTCTATATTGTATATTTCTGGATATCAGTTCTTTTGATATAAGACTAGACAGTGAATTCCTCGATCACAAGGGCTGTGTCTCCAGTGACCAGGAAAATGCGTGTCACACAGCACTCACATAAAAAGCTTAGTTGAATTGATACAGCTTGTCAGAGAGACTAATATTGAGGGCACGATGGCCTTATCATCAGCATATCCTCATTACTTTGACTAGATTATTTAATTTATTCTCTTTTACTTCTTTTTACTTCTCCTTTACTCCCTTTTACTTCTACTGCAGTTAAAGGCAACTGGGGAGTATAGAACATTGAACATTTAGCTTTTTGGGGCTGTGTCCATAGTTTATTCACTACTTAGGGTGACCTGTGCACATGCTAAATGATTAAAGAAGGCAAATTCTAGGATGGTAAGTAGAGAAATGTGCATTATAGATTGAAGGCATGTGATGGGCAAAAGAGCCTAAGGAACTGACAATAGGTAGAGGTCAATAAACAAACTGAAAAACAAATGTAAGGGAAAACATCTGATAAAATTAAAAAATAAATATCTTATTTAAAAATAATATACATGTTCTTAAATATATATTTATATTTTAATATATATTTAAAATTATATTTATATATGTTAAGAAAATAGAAGTTACTAAAGGAACTTCCACCTTTGTATGTTTGCTTGAATACTACATCTTTAAAATAGCTTTTGCAAGAGTTGTTTCACAAAAGAAGTTGATCTTACAGGTATTGTAGTTTTCTCTAAAATGCCTAAAGATTAATACTCCGCAAAGTATTTCGGTCAATTTCAAGTTGGGGAATTTGGATGACCAAGACATCTCTGTTCTCTCAATTCCTCAAAGGACATACACCAAAGTTAGTTGTGATCGTAGTTATGATGCCTATTAAGGGTGAGATCCTTCCAGGTTCTAGCCTCTATTGTCCTCAAACAAAGCACTCTGAAATTCTAGCATTAATGACTGTTACTGGCTACTTACAACAAGCAACTTCACTTGGATCTACCATCCAGTTTCCAAGCTACCAATATTACCTTGTTGCATTGTTTTTGTTGTTGTTGTTTCTTTTTTTGCGACGGAGTCTCGCTCTGTAGCCAGGCTGGAGGGCAGTGGCGTGACCCCGGCTCACTGCAATCTCTGCTTCCCTGGTTCAAGGGATTCTCCTGCCTCAGCCTCCTGAGTAGCTGGTATTACAGGCATGAGCCACCACATCTGGGCATTACATTGTTTATGTACAAGCTAGGCAACACTTGTGCTATCATATCGCATGTGCACAAGGATACACAGCCTGCTGATACACACAGGAGAGACTAAGAAAGGCAGACCTGGCCATGGCCTACATACTTGCTTACTGAACTTTATATTCCACGAAAGAAGGGAGCATGAACATATGTTTAGCAGGAAACTTAAAGTCTAGCAAATTTCCCAGCACACAGTATTGTATTCTAGTTTGTTAAATAAATGAATGGTCTGTGTACAATATAGCATCTCTCTCTCAAAGAATAGTAAAATGTTTTAATAGATAAATAATGAAGGGCCTTCCAATTTAATGATAATAATACATGGTTGGCTAGCTATTACAGCTCTTTGTGATTGCTGGTCTGTGAAATTGAAGGCACTATTTCTGAAAGTGAAGTCCAGGAACCACTTGATCAAAAGTCATCTGAGTTGCTGTTTAAAATTTCAGATTCCTGGGGTCTCTTCCTGCATCTCCACCTCTGACAACAATATTCAGGAAACTGTCTACCAAATCAACAGTCTACCAAGGCGATTTTACGTACACTACTATTTCAAAACCTTAGTGCTAGTTCATTCTCTAGGTGAACAAATGAAACAAGTATAAATACGATAAAAAGTAAGAGATCTATTGATCACATTTCTACATGAGGAGATTTTCTATTTCAGAAATTGAAGTAATCAGCTTTTTAAAAAAAGCCTTTTTGGGAATCAATGTAAGTTTAATAATTCAGCCAGCTGACCAATAAATATTTAAAAATGTATAAATTTCTTATATTTCATCATTAAAAAAATGAGAAATTATTCCGTAGTCTGTCTGTCTGTATATATTATTTAGCTCCCACTTGTAAGTGAGAACATGTGGTATCAGACTTTCTGTTTCTGAGTTATTTCACATAAGATAATGGCCTACAATTGCAATAACAGACATTGTAGACTTAGAAGAATGGGAGGGTGGGAGGAGGGTAAAGGATGAGAGACTGCTTAATGGGTACAATGTACACTATTTGGGTGATGATTACACTGGACATTTGGTAATCATCACCCAAATCATTACCCAAATAGTGTACATTGTACCCATAAAGCAATCTCTCAGCCCCTCACTACTACACAATATATACATATGACAAAACAACACTTGTACACCTTAAATTGATACAAATAAAACATTACAAAAGAAAATTGAAGAATGATCCTATTTATAATAGTGACAAGAGCTAATTTGAAACCACGTACTCATAGGAGATATAAGAAGAAACAATAACATGTCCTAGAATGCCAAAAACTGAAGACTTGAATGAAATGAAAGACATATCATTATCTTGAATAAGAAGATTGAATATTACAAAAGTGTTCATTTACTCTAATATACAAACTTAACATTAATCTATAAATTTAACATAATTCCAATCAAACATTTTTGGGGGGTTTCGGACCTGGCATGTTTACATGACAGAATAAATGTGAATAATCACCAGGTAATTCTATGAAAAGAAAGTTATTAAGACAGAGTTCTCCTATAGTGAATGATAAACATAATATTGGGCTATAGAACAGAAGTAGGTATACAGATATGAAAGAATACATTACATTTATTTTGAAATTACATTTTTGATAAAGTTAGAATTTTCAGTCAGTGGATACTTGATACTTTATTTAAAACACAGTTGTCAACTTTTTACTATATGTCAGGCTATATGAAAATATCAACTGATTTAAGTCTCTTCACAATCTTACAAAGATTTACAAGTTAAAATTTTAAAATTTATAATTTTAGATACATGCCATTATCAGCATTATATAACACATGAGAAACCGAAGCCCAGGGGGGTTATGTCACTTGCTGAGAGCAACAGCAATAGTAAGTAGTAGAGCCAGGTTGTCTGAATGTTCTTTAATATCATGGTATGAGATTTAGGCTGGCATTTGAAGAAAAAGAATTAAAATCTTACTAGAATTCTTATTTTAAAAGTAGATTCAAAATAGAATTTTATCTCATTTAAATGAACAACATGGATGAAGCTGGTGACCATCATTCTGAGCAAACTATCACAAGGACAAAAAACCAAACACCACATGTTCTCACTCACAGGTGGGAATTGAACAATGAGAACACTTGGACACAGGAAGGGGAACATCACACACCGGGGCCTGTCACGGAGTGGGGGGAGAGGGGAAGGATAGCATTAGGAGATATACCTAATGTAAATGATGAGTTAATGGGTGCAGTACACCAACATGGCACATGTATACATATGTAACAAACCGGCACGTTGTGCACATGTACCCTAGAACTTAAAGTATAATAATACAAAAAAAAGAAAATGTGCTTTTTCAACAGGCAGGTTGAAGATGTGCCTCGGCATTTAGGATACCAGATGTAAACAAACATCCATGCACAGAATTAGAAAGGTTCAACTTTCATGGTTGCTATGGTTTGAATGCTCCCTCCAAAACTCATGTTGAAATTTAATCCAAAATATGACAATATTGAGAAGTTGACTTTTTAGAGAGGGGATTGGATCATGACAGTTCTTCCCTCATGAGTGGATTAATCCATTCGTGAGTGGATTAATGGGTTATCTTGGGAGGGAAACTGGTGGATTTATAAGAAGGGGAAGATAGACCAGAGCTAGCATGTTAGCATACTCAGCCCTCTTGCCATATGATACCCTGTGCTACCTTGTTCTGAGAATCCCCACAAGCAAGAAGGCTCTCAAAAGATATGCCCTGTCGACCTTGGATTTCCAAGCCTCGTTAGCTGTAGAAAATAAATTCAGTTCTTTATAAATTACTCAGTTTTAGGTATACTGCTGTAAGTAACAGAAAATGGACTAAGACAATGGTCTTATCCTGAACTTCGTAAACTAGAATTGCCTGTTTAGCTTCAGCATGTATTTTTTTATAGATTCAAAATAATTTCATTTTGAATTGCATAATGAAGGCGTGTCATAAGCTTTTCAGCATATAGAGGCTCTAAATATCAGTCTGGCATTGTGATAAAGCAGAGAGTTTAAACCAAGTCCTATTTGTGCCACATGACCTTTCTTTCTGGTTAGAGCTCAGTAAAATAGGAACGGATACTTAACTCAAGGATAAGCATATAATACATGAGGCCTTTTTTCAAAATTTCGATCTCAAAAATGAAGTATTCTAGTATGTTAATTATAGACATTTCAACTGAGACGTCTAATAGCATTGGACCAGAATAGTCACAGCAGTCCAAAGCCATGCATAAACTTAAGTTAAAGGCAACAAATAATAAGAGCCTTCCACATTAATCTGTATCAGAGAAGGTGATAAACAGATGAATGGGGACTAGAAAACTTGCAGCTTCGTAACTAGATATAAAACAAACAGCTATCTAATGATTTCCTATTTACTATGAGCCCAAGATATTCTTGTATCCTCTCAGTTAAGCTCCTGTTTTACTAAGGAAATTTAAATAAGATTCTGTCTCTTGCAAGAAAATAACATCTAAGACATCTTCGTATTTAATACTGCTTTAATTTTGTTTACACCAGTGGTCCCCAACCTCTTTGGTACCAGGGATTCATTTTGCGGAATATAATATTTTCAAGGGCAGGGTTGGGGGAAAGTTTCGGGATGAAACTGTTCCACCACTCAGATCATCAAGCATTAGATACTCATAAGGAGCGTGCAACCTAGATCACTTGCATGTGCAGTTCACAGTAGAGCTGGTGCTTCTATGAGAATCAGATGCTGCCAGTGATCTGACAGGAGGCAGAGCTTAGGAGTAATGCTCACTCATCCACCTCTCCCATCCTGCTTGATGTTAGGAAGTGGCCCACTTCCTAACAGGCCATGGAACGGTACCAGTTTGTGGCCCAGGGGTTGGGACCCCTGTTTTACACTATAACATTTCCACACGTCTCTCATGGCCTGTCTTTCAGATCCACTGCTTGTCTCAAGTCTGGCTACCTGAAAATTAGACGTTTTTTTAAAAATTGAATTTGAATATCTTTAAGTTGAATACACAGTCTCCACTTTTACACAGCCCCTACTGTCTTACATCATACCTCTCTAGCCCTGGAAGACAGCAACTTTACATTCACTTTTCCTGTTTTAGGGCTATTATTTTATCTTCAGTTATCAAAATCTATCTACTTTTAAATACTTTAACTTGAAAATACATAGTAAGCAATTACGGATTATTTAAAGTAACAGTTTTCCCATGAGTATAAAAAAATAAAGAACAGCAAAAGCAATATTTGTTGAGTATTTACAAGTGCCAGGCACTGTGCAACATGCTTTGCTTAAGTAAATGTTTGACAGAATAGAAGGTCTTTTAAAAGTTCCATGTTTTAACATTAATAACCATATAAAGATAAGGTTAGATATTCTATCAAATTACCATTTTTGTGAAGACAGGCCTTTTCTGCTATATAGAATGTCCTCAAACATGAGTGTTCACATTATGGATTATCTAGTATACTTCATAGCTATCAAGTTTGTTTGTGTTTCTTTCTCAAGTAAGCTATCTTATTTATCTTATTTCTCCTTATTTCTTCAGCCGTATCCTCTCTTTTTTTTTTTTTTTTTTTTTTGGAGACGGGGTTTCGCTCTTGTTGCCCAGGCTGGAGTACAATGGCGTGAAAATATTATATTTCACAAAACGAATCCCTGGTACCAAAGAGGTTGGGGACCACTGGTGTAAACAAAATTAAAGCAGTTTTAAATACGAAGATGCCCAGGCTGGAGCCAGGCATGATCTTGGCTCACCGCAACCTCCGCCTCCTGGGTTCAAGTGGTTCTCCTGCCTTAGCTTCTTGCATAGCTGGAATTATGGGCATGCACCATCACATCCGGCTAATTTTGTATTTTTAGTAGAGAAGGCGTTTCTCCTTGTTGGTCAGGCTAGTTTTGAACTCCTGACCTCAGGTGATCCGCCTATCTCAGCCTCCCAAAGTGCTGGGATTACAGGCGTGAGCCACCATGCCTGGCCCCTATCCTCTCATTTCTAAGGAAATGACAAATTAAGTATTTTATGCAAATGCAGTGTAGGGTCATTTAAAATATTTTTTGTAATAGGTGTCTCTGTACATAAATCTATTTAATTTTTTTCTCTTTTACAATAAAAAGGCATTAATGTGTTTCAGTTTCACCAAAAATTTCAGTAGACCAACTGTGTAAAGGTATACATTTATATTAATTTTTTTGACCTAGTAAAAACTAAAGAGGGAAAGTTGTTCAAATATTTCAGCATAAATTCCCTTTCCTTAAAATTGCAATCATCATGTGTAGCCACAATGCTCAGTATTACTCTGTAGTATGAGTAACTACAATTCTTCAGTATAAGAAACACTAAAGTAGAAAACTGTTAAGAGAACAAAGTCATAACAAAACAACAAAAACAACAAAATTAAAAACTAGGATATAGAAACATTAACTAAATGTTACTCTTGAAGCTGATATAAGAGAAATTATTGTACTAGACACTGTGGTTCATCATCCAGCTCCCATCTTCGTGAGAACACATCAATCCCACACTCATAGGGGATATCAGCAACTGACCATTCACATCTGTACCTTTCACTAAATATTGCCCTAAGACAAACTAAAATGAACTAACCTGCCCAAAGCGGTGCCTCCTTTCAGAGAGCATCCATTGACTCATAGCTGGCTAATATGGTGATACAAAGATGCAACTGCTTTGCATCAATTTGGGACAACTCTGAATCATGCCCAATAGGACTGGCTGAAGACTCAGTTCAAAGTTGTCAAATAAAGTAAACCATGTCCAGTTGAATTTACATTGTTTAGTATGAGTATGTCCCGTGAAATATTTAGGAATTACATAACTAAACATTATTCATGATTTATCTGAAATTTAAATTCAACTGGGCAACTTGTACTTTCACTTAGTAAATCTGGAAGCTTTTACTTAGTTGCATCTGCATTGTAGGTAAGCATGTCGGTATGCACAGACCTCTCCACCTTGCTTCCTTACAAGTGCGTCCCAGAAAACAAGTATTCATCTCAGAGCCAACAAGCATTGAGGCATTCAATAATCATACTCCCAAAGGTAAAGGATAAAGAAAATATCCCAAAAGCAGCAAGAGAACAAACAAACAAACACATAACATACAATGGAGCTTCAGTATATCTGGCCGCAGATTTTCAGTGGAAAACTTACAGCCAGGAGAGGGTGGCATGACACATTTAAAGTGCTGAAGGAGAAAATAAAAAACAAAAAAACGTTTACCCTACAACAGTGTATCCAGTAAATATATCCTTTGAGCATGAAAGAGAAATAAAGACCTTCACAGATAAACAAAAGCTGAGGAATTTCACCAATACCTGACCTATCAAAGAAAAGGTTGTTAGTGAGCAAGAATAAATTATCTGAGGATACAAATCTCAATGGTAATACTAAGCACACAGAAAAACACTGAATAGTGTAGCACTGTAATGGTGATTTATAAATTACTCTTGACTTTAGTAGAAAGATAAATGATGAATCAATCCAAAATAATAACTACAATAACTTTCCAAAACATGGACAGTATAATAGGACATCAAGAGAAAGAGCAATAAGTTAAAAAGCGGGGGGAAATTTTTAAGTGTAGAGTTTTTATTAGGTTTCTTTCTGTGTGTTTATTTATGTAACCAGTGTTAAATTGTCATCAGTTTGAAATAATGGTTTGTAAGATAATATTTGCAACCATCATGGTAACCTCACATTGAAAAAAATACAACAGATACAAAAAAATAAATAAAAAGCAAGAAATTAAATCCTACTGCCAGAGAATATCACCTCCACTATTGTAAGAAAGGAAGAAGGAAGTGAAGACCAAAAAATAATCAGAAAACAAACAGCAAAATGGTAAGAGTAAGTCCACACTTATCAATGATAACTTGTAATGTAAATGGACTAAATGCTTCAATCATAAGACACAGAATGGCTGAATGGATTAAAAAAAAAGACAAATTATCTGTTGGCTATAAGAAGCATTTCTCCTATAAAGACACACATCGACTGAAAATGAAGGCATGGAAAAATATATTCTATGCCAATAAAAACCAAGAAAAGAGCAGGAGTATTTATACTCATATAAGACAAAATAGATTTCTTGACAAAAACTGTAAGAGGAGACAAAGAAGATAATTATATAATGATAAAAGAAGCCAATTCAGAAAGAGGATATAATGATTGTAAATATATGTGTACCCAATACTGGAACACCCAGATTTACAAAGCAAATATTATTAGTGCTAAAGAGAGATATAGACCCCAATACAATAATAGTTGGAGACTTCAACACCCTACTTTCTGCATTGGACAGATCTAAGATAGAAAATCAGGAAAGAGACATCAGACATAATCTGCACTATGGACAAAATGGATCTAATAGATATTTACAGAACATTTCATTCAATAGCTGCAAAATACACTTTTTCCTTCTTCTCCTCCTTATTTTTTTTTTTTTTGACAGAGCCTGGCTTTCTCACTCAGGCCTGAGTGCAATGGTGTGATCTCGGCTCACTGCAGCCTCCGCCTTCTGAGTTCAAGTGATTCTCCTGCCTCAATCTCCTGCTTAGCTGGGATTACAGACATGTGCCACCATGCCCAACTAATTTTTGCATTTTTAGTAGAGACAGGGTTTCACCATGTTGGTCAGGTGGTCTCGAACTCCTGACCTTAGGTGATCCGCCAGCCTCAGCCTACCAAAGTGTTTGGATTACAGGCGTGAGCTACCACACCTGGCCAAAATACACATTTTTCTCTTCAGCACATGGAACATTCTCAAGGATAGAACATGTGTTCGATCACAAAACAAGTCTTAAAACATTCAAAAAAATTGAAATATCAAGCATCTTCTCTAACCACAATGGAATAAAACTAGAAATCAATAAAAAAATTAATTTTGGAAACTTAAAATGCATGCTCTTGAATGACCGTCCAGTGGCTCAGTGAAAAAGTTAAGAAGGAAGTTCAAAAAGATCCAAAACCTATGATATAACAAAAGCAGTACTGAGAGAAACTTATAGCAATAAGTACCTACATCAAAAAATAAGAAAATTTCAAAATAAATAATCAAAAGATGCATCTTATAAACCTAGAAAAGCAAGAGCAAACCGAACGCAAAATTACTTGTGGAAGAAAATAAATAATAAAGATAAGAGCGGAAAAAAAAATTCCAATGAAGAAAACAATACAAAAGAACAATGAAATAAAAAGTTTGTTTGTTGAAAAAATAAACAAAATGGACAAACCTTTAGCCAGCTCACTTAGCAAAATGGAGAAGACCCAAATAAATAAAAGTAGAGATGAAAAGGGAGACATTACACCTCATACCACAGAAACTCGAAGGATAACTACTGGCTACTATGAACAACTATATACCAATAAAATGGAAAATCTAGAGGAAATGGGTAAGTTCCTAGACACATACAAGCTACCAGAATAGACGCATGAAGAAATCAAAAAATCTGAACAACCAATAACAAGTAACAAGATTAAAGCTGTAATAAAAACTATCCCGGTAAAGAAAAGCCCAGGACCCAAAAGCTTCACTGCTGAATTCTACCACACATTTAAAGAACTAATACTAATTCTACTCAAACTATTCTGAAAAATAAAAGAAGAGGGAATACTTCAAAACTCATTCTATGAGGCCAGTATTATCCTGATATCAAAATCAGACAAAGACATATTAAAAAAACTATAGGCCATTATTTCTGATGAAATAAATATCAATGCAAAAATCTTCAACAAAATACTAGCTAACCAAATCCAACAATACATTAAAAAGATTATTGAATATGACAAGTGAGCTTTATTCCAGGTATGCAAGGAAATCTCAACATATGCACATCAATCAATGTGATACGGCATATGAACAGAATGAAGGGCGCAAACCGTATGATAAATTCCATTGACGTTGTAAAAGCATTTGATAATGTTCAACAACCTTTCATGAAAAAAAGTCTCCACAAACTGTGTTTAGAAGGAACAAACCTCAACACAATAAAAGTTATATATAACAGACCCACAGCTAGTATCATAGTGAATGGGGAAAACCTGAAAGGCATTCCTCTTATATCTGGATCTTGGCAAGGATGGCCACTTTCATTACTGTTGTTTAACATGGTACAGAGAGTCCTAGGTAGAGCAATCAGACAAGAGAAAGAGACAAAGAGCACCCCAACTGGAAAGAAATAAGTCAAATTATCCTTGATTGTAGATGTTATAACCTTACACTTGGAAAAACCTAGAGACTCTATCAAAAATCTATTAGAAAGTTGCAGGATACAAAATCAACATAGAAATAAAAAATTTTAGAAATAAAAAATTCAACACATTTACAATAGCCACAAATAAAATAATATACCTAAGAATTAGCCAAAGCAGCAAAAGATCTGTAGAATGAAAACTACAAAAGACTGATGAAAGAATTTAAAGAGTACAAAGAATAAAATGGAAAGATATTCCACGATCATAGTTTGGAAGAATAAATATTATTAAAATGTCCATAGTACCCAAAGCAATTCACAGATTCAATACAATCTATATCAAAATACAAATGACATTATTCACAAAAATAGTAAAAAAATTCTAAAATGTATGTGGAATCACAAAACACTCAGAAGAACCAAATCTATCAAACAAACAAACAAACAAAAACCTGGAGAAATCACATTACCTGGCTTCAAATTATACTGCAGTGCTACAACAATCAAAGCAGCATGGTCTGGGCATAAAAACAGACACGTGGACTAATGAAGCAGAATAGAGAACCCACACACAAATCCGCACATCTATAGTGAAGTTATTTTCAATGAAGATGCCAAAAACACACATTGGGGAAAAGATAGTCTCTTTAAAATATGGTGCTGGGAAAACTGGATATCCATATGCAGAAGAATGAAACTGGACCCCTATCTACTGCCAATAGGAAAATCACATCAAAGTGGATTAAAGACTTAAATCTAAGACTTCAAACTATGAAACTACTACCAAAAAATTGAAGAAACTCTGCAGGACATTGGTTGGAGTAAAAATTTCCTGAGTAATTCCCTAAAAGCACAGAAAACCAAAGCAAAAATGGAAACATAAAATCACATCAAGTTAAAAATCTTCTGCACAGCAAAGGAAAAAATCAGCAAATTGAACTGACAACCCACAGAATGATAGAAAATATTTGCAAACTAACCATCTGACAAAGTATTAATAACCAGAATATATAACAAGCTCAAACAACTACATAGGAAAATAAATCTAATAACCTGAAGGGGTGGCCTGCCCCTCCACACCTGTGGCTATTTCTAGTCGGGTGGGACAAGAGACTGAGAAAAGAAATAAGACACAGAGACAAAGTATAGAGAAACAACAGCGGGCCCAGGGGACCGGCGCTCAGCATACAAAGGACCTGTACTGGCACCAGTCTCTGAGTTCCCTCAGTTTTTATTATTATCTTCATTATTTCAGGAAAAAGCAATGTAGTAGGAGGGCATGGTGATAATAAGGAGAAAAACATGTGAGCAATAGAATCTACATCATAATTAAGTTCAAGGGAAGGTACTATGACAGGACGTGCACGTAAGCCAGATTTATGTTTCTCTCCACCCAAACATCTCAGTGGAGTAAAGAATAACAAGGCAGCATTGCTGCAAACATGTCTCACCTCTCATCATAAGGCAGTTTTTCTCTCATCTCAGAATTGAACAAATGTACCATCGGGTTTTATACCGAGACATTCAGTTCCCAGGAGCAGGCAGGAGACAGTGGCCTTCCTCTATCTCAACTGCAAGAGGCTTTCCTCTTTTACTAATCCACCTCAGCACAGACCCTTTACGGGTGTCGGGCTGGGGGATGGTCAGGTCTTTCTCATCCCAGGAGGCCATATTTCAGACTATCACATGGGCAGAAACCTTGGACAATACCCGGCTTTCCAGGGCAGAGGTCCCTGCGGCTTTCTGCAGTGCACTGTGCCCCTGGTTTATTGAGACTAGAGAATAGCGATGACTTTTACCAAGTATTACTGCTTGTAAACATTTTGCTAAGAAGGCACGTCCTGCGCAGCCCTAGATCCCTTAAACCTTGATTTCATACAAGACTTGTTTTTGTGAGCTCCAGATTGGATCAAAGTGGTTGGGTCAAAGTGGCTGGGGCAAAGCTACAAATTAACAACATCTCAGCAAAGCAATTATTTAAAGTACAGGTCTTTTTCTAAATGGAGTCTCTTAGGTCTTCCCTTTCTACATAGATGCAGTAACAGTCTGATCTCTCTTTCTTTTCCCTACAATAACCCAGTTAATACTGGCAAATATTGAATAGACATTTCTCAAAAGAAGACATACAAATAGCAAACAGGAATACGAGGAGGTGCTAAACATCACTGACCACCAGAGAAATGTAAATGAAAACAACAATGAGATATCATCTTACATCAGTTAAAATAGTATTAGCCGAAAAACAGACACTAATGAATGCTGGAGAGGGTGTGGAAAAAAGGGAATCCTCATACACTGTGGGTGGGAATGTAAATTAGTACAACCACTATAGAGAGCAGTTTAGAGGTTCCTCAGAAAACTAAAAATAGAGCCACCACATGACCCAGCAATTCAAATTTTAGGTATAAACACAAAAGAAAGAAAATCAGTATATCAGATATATCTGCACTCCCTTGTTTGGCCAGCACTGTTCACAAAAGCCAAGATTTGGAGGCAAAGTGTCCATTGATAGATAAATACATTTAAAAAATGTGGTTCTTATATACAATGGAATACTATTCAGCCATAAAAAATGAGATTCTGTCATTTGCAACGACATGGATGGAACTAGAGCTCATGATGTTAAGTGAAATAAGCCAGGTACAGTAAGACAAGCATAACATGTTCTCACTTATTTGTGGGATCTAAAACTTAAAACAACTGAACTCACAGAGATAGAGAGTACAAGGCTGGGAAGTGTAGTTGGGGGTAGAGGGAGGTGGTTAATGGCTATAAAAATTAGTAAGAAAGAATGAGTAAAACCTAGTATTTGGTAGCTCAACAGGGGGACTAGAGTCAATAATAATTTAATTGTAAGTTTAAAAATAACTAAAAAATTGTATTGGACTATTTGTAACACGAAGGATAAATGCTTGAGGGGATGGAGACTCAATTTTCCATGAGGTGATTTTTACATATTGCATGCCTGTATCAAAACATCTCATGTACCCCATAAATATATATACCTATTATGTACCACAAAATATTAAAGTTTAAAAATATTTAAAAATTTACTTGTAAAACAGCCTCAGGCCAATCTTTCAGGAGATATTGCAGAAGAAGGTACTGTTATTATAGGAGACAACAGCTCCATGTGTGCTATTGCCCCAAACGCCTTTCACTGGGACGAGAGGTGGACATGGAAGACAGTGATATTCCTCCTCATCTTGTGTAGCCCCAGGCTAAAGTGTATTTAACCACAAAATTTAAACATTAAAAAGTATATGTTTAACAAAACAAAAAACTTATAGAATAAGGATATAAAGAAAGAAAATATTTTTGTGGTGGTGTACAGTGTTTGCCTTAAGCTAAATGTTATTACAAAAGAATCGACAAGTTAAATAAAAGTTTATTAAGTAAAGATACAGTAAGCTACAATTAATTTATTACTGAAGAAAAAATTAATAAATTTATTGTGATGAAGTGTACAGTGTTTATAAAGTCTACAGTAATGTCCTAGGCCTTCACATTTACTCACTTCTCATTCACTGACTCACCGAGAGTAACTTCCATTCCTGTAAGCTCCATTAATTGTTAAGTGCCCTGCATTGGTGTACCATTGTTTACCATTTATACAGTATTTTTATCAGAACATTTCCACGTTTATATATGTTTAGATAATCAAATACTTGCCATTGTGTTACAGTTGGTTACAATTTCCAGTATAGTAACATGCTGTTCAGGCTTGTAGCCTAGGAGCAATAAGCTATACATATAGCAGAGGTGTGTAGCAGGCTATACCATCTAGGTTTGTGTAAGTACAGCGAATCATGTTCACACAATGACAAAATCGCCTAATGCATTTCTTAGAAACTATGCCTATCATCAGTCAAGGCATGACTGTATATCAGACCACTTTACTTATCCAAGATGAGCCTTGTGACACATTCACTCTCTAGAACAAAGTTGGATGATGAATTAGTAAAAATAATCCCTTAACACAAAAATTATGACGTTTTCTTACATCTTTTACTTTGTTAGACCAAGAACAGAAGACTTTTCTTCTCACTAGTAACTACAATCAATTGGTATGGCTTGGAGTACCAGGTATATCACTCTTGGGAACATATCTATTTTTAGTAGGACAAAATTGATGTGAAAAACTGAAAATCTCTTCAATAAGAGCATTGGAACTAGGAAAGGGTGTTAGTGAGATTTAGTATACGTCTTTATTTACTTCTCCGTGGTTTTTAAACTTATCTAACTTACTTCCTCTTTTTAAAACTCTGTCAGATTTATCACTGATTTCAGAATTACAATCTTTACCATAGACTACAAATCCCTGAGTAGTTATGTGATTTCCTCCCTTCTATCTTCCCAGTCCCATCTCATACCATACATTTATTGGCCTTCTATGTCCTAGACACACCAGCCTTTTAAGAGGACTCTATTAATCACAAAGATGTTGAACAGATGATTCTGACAGCCTGGAATTTTCTCTCTCCACTTTTCTTTTTCTTTTACCTAGGTTAAATTCATTGTTTGGAACTCAACTAAAATATTCCTTCTTTATGGAAGCTTCATCACATGACCCAGATTACGCTGGGTCTCATAACATGACGGGGCCTTCTCAGTATTGTGATAAACCATGAGCATGATGTATTTTGCCTGGACTATATTGCAGACAAAGGGCAGGTTCCAAATGCAGCTGCCCAACAAATGTCTGTGGAAAGAAAACTTGATTCCTTATTTTAGACCTCTACTCTGTCTCATTAGCATTAAATGTCACACAAGTCTTCCAAGCTTATTTACCTGATTTTCCAACCTGAGATAAAATAGAAGCAGCTAATAGATACACAGTGGAAAGGCAATATTAGAAATAGGTTCAGCAGGCCAGGAATGGTGGCTCCCGCCTGTAATTCCAGCACTTTGGGAGGCTGAGAAGGGCAGGTCACAAGATCAGGAGATTGAGACCATCCTGGCTAACATGGTGAAATGCCGTCTCTACCAAAAATACAAAAAATTAGCCAGGCATGGTGGTGGGTGCCTGTAGTCCCAGCTACTCAGGAGGCTGAGGCAGGAGAATGGCGTGAACCCGGGAGGCAGAGCTTGCAGTGAGCCGAGATTGCACCACTGCACTCCAGCCTGGGTGACAGAGTGAGACTCAGTCTTAAAAAAATAAGTGAAAGAAAGAAAGAAAGAAAGAAAGAAAGAAAGAAAGAAAGAAAGAAAGAAAGAAAGGAAGGAAGAAAGGAAGGAAGGAAGAGGCTCAGCAATGGAAAAGAAAGTAAGGCCTAAAAGTGAATTAGAATGCAAAGTCAAAGAACACATTCACATTTAATGGGGTTTTTTTGTTTGTGTTTTTGAAAATTTAATCAAAGAAAGTAAAGTTACCCTGGCTTATAATAGAGTTAGATATTATAACAAAAGACAAGTCAGTGACCTTTATATGCAAAGTGTTTTGGTTTATTCGTCAGATAAAATATTCTATTAATGAACAAAATAAAAAAAATCTAAAAAAGGAACATATAGAGAAATCTAGAGCTTAACAGCATAGTTCTCTGAAATATTAATAAGTTAAGACCTATATACCAATGAGAAATGACTTCAGAAGTTTCACTCCAAGGGCCATTATAGCTCTGGAAATTCTTAAAGGATTCATTAAATTTTCAAGCACAGAAATTAGTTCATTTAATTGATTTTTATATATGCTTTTTACCCGTTGTGTTAGTTCTGATCGTCCCTAACCTACACACCAAATATGCTACAATCGAAAAGAGAAAGCTCATAATATTTTAATCCCCAAACATAAAACTGTATTTATTAAGTACGTTTTAAAGTCTAGATACTTTGTTACACTTACCACATAATTTTATAACTAAATATGTAACATCACAAAATTGAGATTCAAAATGTAACATTGGTGGAAAATGCCAAGTATGAGTTTAATACGATATTAACCAAAATGCACACCTCTGTCTCTGCTATAACTACCTCACCTCTGGTTTGCACTAGACTTGGGTTGCCACTTGACCCATAGAGAACCGTTATTAAAAACAAACCAGAGAGTAGTTATGTCAAAACTCACAAAGCCCTGATTTAAATCATGAGAAATCTGAATAAAGCCTCCCTTGTCACTCCTGTCTAATTAGCACGGATTCTAAATTGAGGAGGGGAGCCCTAAAAAGGAATTGTGTTGTAACTGTAAAAATGTATACTCTTTACCAGCAGTTACAAAAACAAATAATCTTCATTTGAAGCAAGGTCTCCAATTTTTCACCAGGATAGTGAATGAGCAAAGCTACATATATCCTGCAGAGTTGCTAGACACACAAAGCAAAGGATATGGGAATTACACTAATTAACAACAATGGGACAAATCATTAAACATCAAGTAGAACATTCAGCCAAGATGATGAACAAATTATCTGTAAGCCAAGATTACTTAAGTTACTGAAGAAAAGAATTAATAAATTTAGTGTGGTGAAGTGTACAGTGTTTATAAAGTCTATAGTAATGTACAGCCATATCCTAGACTATTAAATGTTATAAGTATTAGTAGTAGCAGTATTGGTAGTATTATCCTCTTTTCAAATTTTAACCACAGAGCCTACATATGTATAATGATAAGATGATAAATAGGAATCAGTTTTTACATCGGTTTTGATGGTTCACACTGTCTCAACTCATGGTATCTTGTTAGCAAAAGTGCCTCTACTGTGTGGTTAGGCCTGAGTTTAGTCTGGCATACAATTAAATCTAATATCTGGATGCACATAAACTGTTTGATTAGATTTTTGGGGGGTGTATTTCTGCAGACATGAGCCACTGCTTGAACATGCAATATACTAATCCAATCAATCACCTTGATGCATTTAGTTGTTTTATTTTTATAATTCTCTGTAACAGGTTTATCAGTCAAATTTATTGGTTATACTTATTGGTGTAAATGAAGAAATACTTTTTTTTGTTCCCTCCCATCTCTACCTTTAAACATACTCATTGGAATCTCTTTTTCCCATCACTTGACAATAACTCCAGCCAATCTCCAGCTATCTAGCAATTTCCAAACACAGTTTCAACAAAATTGAAAGACAATAAATCTATTTTTGGTAAATTTGACTTACTTTCAGGTTTTAAAAAGGTCTAGTTGCATGTAAATTAAAACTACGATTTTGCAATCAAATTAAAACATTTTCCCTACCTGTTCCTCACCCTAGCCCAGAACTGATATGTAACAGGAAGATCTGTGGTTATTTATCCAGACTTCCCTCTTTTGTTTATGGCTCCCTTAGGATTGTAACAGGGAAAACAAGAATTGTAGCAGGAAGAATGAAAACAAAAGGAAAAGCTTTTTTTTTTTTTTTTTTTTTGATAATCTGATTTTTATTTCTATTGAGATGCAGGCACCCAAATGCTTCTTCTGTCAGGGAGTAAATTTGTAAGTTCTTTGTAACTATGTGCTACCTATTTGTTAACCTGAGTAATTTGTTCTCCTGCTCAATTCTTGCTAACACTTGCCAGTGGATACCCGAAGCCTCTTACATCTTCTGTGGCATGCACTTGGCCTATACATAGCATATTCATTCATCTAAAGTGGGAAGAATAATCTGGCATCTTTTCTCTTTCCCCATCTTGCCATCAAAAGCTGCCTCAACGAGCACGTAGCCTTCAGAATTTTGAAACCCAGAAGCAGGTAACAACTTGCCATGTTTAGCTTCATCTTGAAACTCTTGAGGACACCTATCAAAGTTGCCCCAAACCGTCTCATCATGTATGGTTCCATTGCAGGATGGGTGCAATGCTGAGTGCCAGCAGGAGAGGAATATCCCATTCTTTCCTTCTTGATATTGCCTCGTCTTTTTGAGCTCTCTTCCTATTTGGAAGGAGAACTAAAGCCAGTTTAGTTCTCCTCACAAATGAGAAAATAGTTGAAAGCACTCTCACTTAGGCAACTAATTTGCTGTCTATATGATAATTCTTAGAATGCCTAGTCCTCTCTTTACATAAGAGCACAGGTAGTTGAGGTCAATGAAGGTTGTAGAGTCACAGAACTTGTCTGGCTACTTTTGGTTAAATCCTGCAAAGACTTAACTATTCTTCTATAATTTAGGGATACCCATCATTTAATAGGGAATAAACAAAAATCTGAGACATAAGGAAACTCTGTATCCATTCTATATATGTATAAATTATATACAGAAAAATAGTTTAGAAGAGGAGTTAATATCAATTTAAAAATAGGAATTTTAAAGTTGTGAATAATACATAGCATAAATATGTATAAGGATTCAGCAAAATGTTAGTTGACACGGGGCTAAATAAACTTGAAGTTTAAGAAAGATAAGAAAACCCAAATATGCATAAATCTGGGGACAAAATTTGATATTGCTGCTAATAAAAAGGGAGGGGCATCATATTGGGAAGCTTCATTAATAAAAGTAACAAATTATGAGAACAAATAGTCTTATTATAATTTATCTGGTGAAGCATTTTAATGAGGCGTAGCTGTCTGTTCCATTACTGAAAGAGTTTTCTTGTGTGTGCTCTGGTAGATTTTCATATGGCTACACTGAAAGATATTCCCAAATGTCTGACTAATAATTGTATTTATAGGCAACTGTTCTGAAGGTTTAAACTAAGGAGGATGAGGTTCATTTGGAAGCAGTGGGCGTAAAAATGGTAATGCTGGGCTTTGAATTTTATGGATGCTGTAGCTGTTCTTTATTTTTCAATTAAATAAATGTTTTAAATGCCATGTTTTTTAGCTATTGCAGTTAAACCACCCTCATCTTTTTGCCCAGCAAAAAACTCATTAAGTTCTTCACTGAGATTGATTCTAGATTTTTTATAAAATTAATAACTTTGCTACCAGTTTCTCAAAAATGAGTAGAAACGACTTCTCAATGCAAATGCCAGCTTTTGCTACAGTGAAATTATTCTGTCTGTAGTGACTATTTGAACATTGATGGCCAATAGGACACTGAGAGATTTAGTATATGAACTACGAATAGATTTATCCTTAGATTATCTAATACATGTTTTCCACCTTGCAACATAAAACCTGATCTCTTTTTAAAGTCCTGGTTGTTCTGAAAAATGAAATGAAATTATAGTAAATGGCATTTTGACTGGCGGGAAAAAAAAACTTCACATGATTTAAGAGAATGGATGCTGGCAATTGACTGTCTACTGTTTATTCAAAGCTTATAGATTAGCAACCAGATGTGGCAGAAAGTTGGCTGTTTTTCATTCACAACAAAAACGATGCTGTGCTTAATGAACGGAGGTTTGTTATCCCAGTAATAAGTAAAAGGAACATGAAAGCCCTTGTGTTTAACGCTTATGCAAATAAGCTCTTTGCAGGTGGCTTTTGGGCAGGAGGTAAAATATTTTCAAAACTGGGTCAAGTTTTTTCATCCTCTAAAATTACCAGCTAGAGGAAAACCTCCTAAAAACTTTATCATGCCATTTCCCAAGTAAATGAAATGACGTCACTTATCATTTAATAAATTACGTATGAAAATTCTTTCCCTTATGATTTCATCAATCAACAAATAAATTCTAGAGGATTCTAGATATCTTTATTTGGCATATTTTTTAATGTGGTATCAAATTTTGTGGATATTCTTTTAGAGAATCAATTTCTTAAAATGGCATTGAACATTTAATTTAAAATGCCCTTCTTGAACCATACATGTTTATTAGAAAATTATTTTATATAGGTTGTCCATTAAAAAACAATTTTCTATAAATGTAAACATTTATGATAACTGCTCATTATTTTGGTCCATATTTATCTACCTATTTATTAAACAATACAAATATTACACTTTGTAAAAATAAAGGCCTAGTCTAATATTACTCTATGTCGGAAGTAAAATAATTCAGAGAAGTCTATATTAAAAGATAAAACAAAACACAAAATGATGAGAATCACAAAACCATTGCCAAATTTTCAGCTATGACATTTACTCTCCATGTGGCCTTAGGTATCTTACTCTCTTATTTTAACCTCTCCTTGATGACTGTAAAAATAATTTGTTACTAAAAAGCCCTCTCGCTTTAGTAGCTGTGACTATAGAATTAAGAACATAATTCACAAAAAGTGTTTGAGTCTTCCTGAAAACATTTTAAAATATCAATTAATCATTGAACAATACACAATCGCCTGGTCATTTGCTAAGAGAGGGTTGCATTCTCACCTCTGTTCACTCTGTCCTTTCGGAGACTCATATAGGTATGAGAGCTATAAAAAATATTAATGTGTAGCAATTCAAATTTTCTCGTACATGAATCACTTCAGCAGTGCAAAGAATACTTTGTAATTTTAAAAAGGTGTTTTTATTATATACTTCTACTATTCTACCCCAATCAACAGCAAATTTACCTAAATCATGAGACTGCTGGAACTGCTAATTTTTACAAATAAAAGACGTAAGAACTACTATTAAACCCTGTGAATCCTTCATCTACAATGAGAATGTCTATGAGTCAGCTCTTCTGACCTTCTGGCCAGTGTCCTGGAGTTACTGATCTGCAGCTTTCTAATTGAACTCTAGCTTGGTATGTGAGAGCAGCTGTGGGTTAACCAGTGGAGTGACATTTAAGTCTTGACATTGCCATTGACGATTCACCACCTGTTGCAAGTTCAATAAGTTATTCACACACCAACCAAATTGTGGCCACAGAATTCATTGAGATAAGCTAAGTTAGAAGGATTGGGTGTCAATAAATGTTTGCTAAATCAGAATTGTTAATGATAGAAATCCATAGCTTAACAAAGTTGAGAAATCTTGTCTTCTTAACGTGTATTTATTGACTTCCCATGATACGTCTTAGTGAGGAAACATAGCTACTGGCATTTATTATTAGAGTGATAAGGAATAATAAACCACAGTGATTGAGAGACAGGGAAAGGCAAGGGGACCTAGAGACACAGTAACAGAAGAAGATTAATTGACTAATGAAATAAACTTGAGATAAGAGAGCACAGAGGAGGTTCAAGAGATGAAACCATATATTCCTCCCTATCTGCTCCCACCATCAAGGGAATTAATAGCATATTTTATAAATCCCTGATAAATATTAGTGTATAATTGAAAATCTATTAAAATGACTATTTCTTAGGGTGCAGAAAAATATTAAAACAAGTAAAGTTGCCATAAGATGGAACATTATATTTTAAACTGCATGTCTGCTTCAAGGCTGAATCCTAATGGTCATGTATGTAGGTAAATTATTCTTCTTACAGCAACTTCTGGCAGGTGGTATTTGGTGGGGTATAAAAGGCCAGGAGTGTAGTGAGGGTAAAGTGTAAGTACTTTGATCTTGAGCCTTGACTATATTAGACTTGGGATCTGGGAAATCTTGGGGATAAACAGTGGATTAAATCCATAAAGTGTTGGTTATACAACAGGTAGCAACTATGTGCCACTTTTGGAGGGATAGTCTTCTTTTTTTAAAAAAACAAAAGGCCTTAAAGGCTTTATATAAAGTCTTTTTTATTATAATAAATACTATTTTGTTTTTTTAAAATGAAACAATCTGCACATATACAACTCCACTCTGAAGAAAGGCAATTATTTACATAATTATGCATAAATTCCTATAATTATGTTAGTAATTGCCTTTCTTCAGAGTGGAGTTGTATATGTGAAGATTGTTTCATTTTAAAAAAAGAAATATTTATTTATTTGATTAACTGAAGTTATGCTTAAAAATGATTAAAATACACAGATCTACTATCTGTCTTCATGAAGTTTAAATGTCTTGTAAGAAATTAAAGTAATAAAGGCTACAACATTTATTATTTAACTGTAGCTGTAGTGGGTAGTAAAAGAGAAAGCCCAATGTGTTGGCTTTCTGTAGTAAAAAACCCAACTTGTGGTTAGGAAACGCCATTATTTATTATATCTAAATTAATCAAGTTGTATCCTGTAACAGGTTTCCTGTTATCCACTCATCTTCCAACTTCTGAAGTATGCTTCAAATGACAAGGGAGAAACCCAGACACTACATTTACTAGGATCTCAGTACAACAGAGCTCCAGGTGAAATTATGCTAAGTACGGGCATGAGCGTAAGATGTGGATGGCATAAAGAAGAGGTCTAGAGTGTTTTTCTGGTGACCTCTTGTTGAAGTTTGACAAGCATCTGAAATCACTGTTAGCAACTTTCCCATCATTATTGCATTTCCAGCCTTTATGAAAATAGCAGCAATTTTTTTTTCCTTTCTTTGCCTATGTACACCATCTAATCATGAGATAAGTCTCCTTCTTAGTCCCTATATTAAATATCTTTTTACATGAAATAGATTGGGATCTTTTTCTGACCTGTTCCTGTATGATATATTCTTCAACTCTAAGATGAGTTCATATTCATGTTCTGAAGCCCCTGGGAAATGGGAAGTTTTTTTTCATATTAGATGTTGGTAGATATAGAGGCCCATCCTTTAATAAACATCTATGTGCCAGAAAATATACTAGGCACTTAGACACATTATTCATGTAACTCACACAAATGTATCAACAACACAACAAAATATCTGTATAAAATAATAATTATTATATCCCTTATATGGAAACAGATCCAGAGAGGAAGATACACTAGCACCTGTAAATAGAGGACCCAAGAATTAAACATCCATCTGTTGGACTGACTACAAGCTCTTTCTTTTTCATAAAATGCTAATTTCTCTCCTGCTTCTAATACTCTTATCAAAATTTTTCATTTATTGTTATTGGGTCTATGAGTGGGTAGTGACTCCTTGGCTTCTATTTTGTTCTAGTGGATTACTGTCTTCTTTATTTTCATTCTAGTGTTTATTGAGAGTCCTAATTAATTAACCTGGCTGCTCTGACTTCCATCAGCTCACCATTGTCTCTTTTCCCAGCTCATAATTTCTGTAACAGAGCTCTAAGCTATGCTAAAGTTCTGCTATATGCCGCCAGCCTCTCTAGATCCAAGTGCCTCTTATCTGCCAAGTTTATATGCACATGTTTAAAATCTTCTTATTGAATCTACATACAAAGTCTTCACGTCTTCCTCCTTGAAATAATAGCATTGTGAGAAGAAAAAAAAATCTTCATTCTTTTTAAAACTAATTCAGGATGTCTAGGTAACACAAGAAGACTCTGCAACAAATAAGAGGTAAGGGAATATTTACCTGGTATTTCTGTCCCTCATTATCATTCTCACTCATTATAAAATTGGTATCTGAAAAAAATCTTGCTGTAAAAAGAAAAAGTAATGTATAGAGAGTATAAACAGAGTTTGCTTCACATCATAACCATTACCCATCCCCTTGCCAAGGGGAAGATTGTACACTACATGATTCCGGGGAGCAGCATTCACAGACTATAGCGTGCATGGCACATGCAAGAGACCCCATAGTACTACCCGCTTTGTTCTTTTTGTAGACACACTCACGGATGATCCATACTCCCCGATCTGCAGCAGCCAAATAAAGAGTTGCATCAATTTTTTATCACTCTTTCCAGATCATTTTCTAGGTATTCCCATTATATATTCCTTCAGATAGAAAGATTTTATTCTGTAAATCGCATCTCACTGTACACATTTTTTTCTGAGATCTGAATATTTTAATTTCATACAGTTTCAACTGTGAGAGTACCCGACAGACTGACCTAACTCTAAGCTAAAACACTCATAAACTAGCACAGAAGCTTGTCATATCATTACACATTTATCCATTGCTCTCAATTACTTATAGTTTTTCCTGAAACATATATTAATATTGCAGTTATTTGAGATGACTATGAGCTTACTATTTGCCAGTGATGGCATGAGCACCTTGGTTTAGTCTAGTGCCTGGCATTTAATAGGACCATTCTATTTATTTTCCTAAACTCTGGCAGCAAGATTAGCTCTAAGCATATTTTTTTTATCAGAACAATCGTCCATCTTTAACTACATGTGAGGAAAGTACTTTCTTATATTGCATTACACATTTTTATATGGCCACAGAAATCCTTACTTAATCTGACAAAGTTAAGATAAATTTCTTTCTCCTAAGGTCAAGGAAAGAATCATTCTCTACTGTTTGCATGGAGATGATTCTCCTTTTCTCAATTGCCAATTGTCTGCTGTGTGTTCTGGGTTCCATCTTTTCATATGTCATGAGGATTCTCACCCCAGTGTTCTGCTCCTCTGAGTCAAAGCCCTTGACTTTTCACTTCTCAGTTGTTTTGTTTGTAATTTTTTTGCTTTTCTTTATTTTTTTCTCCATAAATGCTATGAAAGTGTATGTAAAAATTTACCCATCTTTTATTTTGTATTTGTTATCACATTTTATTCACATACCAAACTATACAGGAAATGAATATAAGCAGATCTTTCTTAGTAGGAGGTAGAAGTAAAATTTTGTTTAGAATAAAAACAGAAAAAAAGAGAATCCAATTCCGTATCACCAGTTTGCTCCTGAATGCCCAATAAGTTTCTACTTATGAGCTTGCTACTGTAAACAATGCAAGAGCTTTTAAAAAATTGTCTACATGATAGTGTTTAAGAGCGTACTTTAGGCTAGGTTACTTCAAAAAAATATGTCATCATCACTTCTGCCATCAAAAGTTAATTTGACGTATCATAATTGTTAAAGTTGAGTAGGGTTAAGGATTCTTCTCATTCTATGGCTTCCTTATAAACATAGTTTCTAATAAATGTCTATTTTTTTCTGTGAAATTAAACCATTAGATATTGCTGAATGTCTGTGTATTTCTTACTTTTATAGACTCTCATTCTTAATTATTTTCTTATATTTTTCCTTCACAAAAGTCTTGAAACCTATGCAGCTGGTATCTATTATTTAAATTCTGTGACGTATTTTATTTGACTTTGTGTTTTTAGTCTTTTCACAGAAATTATTTTATTGTGATCTTCTTTTCCAAAAGGACTTAATTCATATCTCTTTTCCATACCTATCTTCATTAGCAGGTTGCATTTCAGCTTCTTCAGTGCTTTTTTAGATAATATATTTTACTACATCTTCCTTCACAACACTGTATATGCTCTGATGATCAGGTCTCTCATTTTTTTTTTTTTTTTAATCCTTGTCCCCTTTGGGACCCATGACAAAGTAAAGGGCAGATTTTTTCTCACCTGGCTTAAAAGTAAAAAGGCTTCATATGTTTCTCCTCTGATTCTTCTTAGGCCCAGCATTTCCAAAAACAAACTAGTACACAAAACATTAGTCGCAATGATACTTCAAATGGTTCAAATACTAATTTTTGTCTGCTTTCTGTCTATATTTTTCTTCTAGAGAAATTTTCTGTTATGAAATGTTGAACTATTCACTATATGTTAATATTTTCCAAATAAAGTTTCCAAACTGATATTTAAATACATTCTCTTATATTCAAACATATTCTGAACTACTTTCTGTTGTGTCTCTAGACCAATTATTTATAAAACTTGACAGTTCATATAATTTTTTCCTTTGCTAACTTTCAAGATCATATCAAAAAGTACCACTGTTGATTTGGTTTTTTATGTTTCATTATTTGAAACTACATTGACCTTTTTCCTTTTATTTCTTTATCATTTCCTGTTATTTCATCTTTGTGAGTCTTCCCATTAATGTTTTTTCTTTTTGAATTATTTATTTTTTAATTGACAAATAAATTGTATATATTTAAGATGTACCACATGATGTCTTAAAGTATACATACATTGTGGAATGGCTAAATCAAGCTCTTTAACATATGCATATTTAATATATGCATTACCTTGTAATTGGGCCCCTTGAGATTTTAGTATCTCAGTATTTTTAGTGACTGAGATTTTAAAAAGTCATATTAGGCTCTTGCTTGCTTGCACAAAAGCCAACATCCCTTGTTCTCACAATACAATTGCAAACTGATGACGTACTTTGTCAAGCAGGAGAAGATAACTTCAAGGTAACAAAAAACATTTGCAGAAGGAAAGAATGCCTATAAGGATGTTGCAACTAACTGTTGAGACCCAGAAGTCTGGTTGCTCAGGATGTTATCAGAGATTAAAGAAACACAAACTTTCCCATTGGTTCCCTAAAACTCCCCCTCTCTTACTCTCTAGCTGCAAACAAACCTCTCTGCTTTGTCTTATTGTTAAGACATATCTGAGAGATCTTGCCCCGTTCTCACTTTGGCCAAATGGAATAAACTTTTATCTATCCCTAAGCGTTGGTGTGTCAGTGTTTGGTTTCAACTGAGCATCAGGTACATGAGCCCGAATTTGGGTCTCTATAACATCTTTACCTAGTTACTATTTTTGTGTGTGTGTGGTGAGAATACTTAACATCTACTCTGTTGGCAATTTTCAAATATAAATGTATTGTTATTCACTGTAGTCACCATGATGTACAATCAATTTTTTGAACTTATTCCTCCTGGCTAACTGGAATTTTGTGCCTTTTGACCAACGTCTCTGCAATTTCCCCATGCTCTAGCTTCTGATGATGACCAATTAACTCTCTGTTTCTATGAGTTTTACTTACTTAAACTCTACATATAAGTGAGATTATGTTATGTTTGTTTTTAAGTGCCTGGCTTATTTCACTTGACATAAAGTCTCGCAGGTTCATACGTGTTGTTGCACATGACAGGATATCTTTCCTTTTTAAGGCCCATTAACCTTTTATAGATCTGTTACTGAGGTAATCAAAACTTACTGGACAATTATGTTATTTGAATAAATTGAAACATAACAGCTTACAAAGGGTCAAATGGTGGTAATAGCCTAAGAAATAGGTTTGGAATATTATTTCTCAGCATAAAAGATGAAGATAATATTGGTCAGAGTCTTCTAGGCTTGAATTCTTGACTACTTAGATTTTATCATGTAAATTGTAAAAGGATAACCAATCAATATTTCACATGAATTTCTGCATGAATTTTGATTTGACAAGAAAGACTGTGAAAACAAAACCACTATTATCTGTGAACTACCTAATGTGGAAATAAATATCCTTAAATAAAACCTTGAGAAAGTATATTACTCAATTTTTTTCCTACAGATATCCCATATGTTATAACTAATTATAATATTTAATTGAAAACAAAATCTTTCTTATTAAGAAAAGATTTTATTCAGTTTTAGAACGTTAAAGTTTCTCCACTCTAATATATACAGAACTTCTCTAACCTTTAAAAATACTGCTTTGCTTATTACTCATGGTAATTGGGCCACATACATAATTGAAATATACCATTTATTATTCCGCTATGTGAAAGTGGCATCTGGTTCCCCAACATGACTTCAAACTGTAATTTTAAACAAATAATAAAGTGTTTTGAAACATTAATGTGGTTAATTGTCTTCTCTATTGTCTATGTTCATCAGGAGCTGTGACATGCCCAAAGGAAGGTAATCAGAGGAAGGAAGAGAAGAAGCTAAGTTCTAGAGAATCCATTAATCATTCCTTAGATGACTGACCATTTCATTATTTTCCCAAGTAGGCTGAGGCTGACAATATCATGAATCATTTACATATACCAGTATTCAAATGTTCCATTTTTAAATTGGGAGGGGGTATGTTTTAGAATAGAATAATGAAATTCCCTCCATCTCCTCCTAGTGTACATCATTAAGAAGAACCTAATGGAAACATAAGGTTCTAAGGTTCTTGCTGGAAGAAATAATCAGAACTGTAGGAATTCTCTTATGGAAAATATTTAAAAAAAGGAAATTCTAGCAATAGAATTCATTGTTAAAGCTGTAAGTTACAACAATATTGTCTCTGCATGCTGACTGTAATCCTCTATAATCTTCAAAGGCAAACAGGAACAGTAATAATCTTTTCATGTACTCTTCCTTCTCTGAAAGGCTAGAAAATGTCTTACATGTAGCACTCATACTGTCATTTAATCAAACCCAGTTTCTATTTTTCTTCAACTTCTAGATGAATGGATGCTTAGTCTTTCAGGCACAATGTGAATTTCTTAAGGGTCTGTAGACTACATCTCCTATTTTTACTTCTCAAAGTTTCTCTCAAATTGTGATACAGAGTTTCACTCTTTTGGTACTGTTAACTGCCAACCACTTTGAAGGCCTCCTCCTCCACTTTTTTCTTTTTCCCCACATCTAGGCAAGCAGGAAGAAAACTCAGATTCTCTATTCCTTGGCTATGGCAGGGAAGTTCAAACCATTTAAATCCTGAACTATTGGGGCTGAGGGTAAGGGACTCACTTGGGCCCAACCCTTAAACCCATTAAATACCAGAACTCCACTGACTCTTCCTTAGGTTTCACTTCTCACCGAACCTGAGCCCTTTTTGTTGTGGATTATTTTGCCCTTTAGTAGGTAATAATACCATGTAAGTAATAAATTTGTTTCATTTCCTTTCAGTCTTGATATCCATAAATTACTAGGGGCAGGGGTGGTGTAGAGTTGCCTAGTATCCACCAAATAAAGTAAAAACAGCACACACACTGAGAGAAAAAGCTAGAGAAACATTCCCACATTGCCACACACAGTTTTCTTGCTTGCTCCTGGTAAATATAAACTTCTCTGTCCACGAGTTCAATTAACAACTTTGGATAGGAAATATTCATAAGGAAAAATGGATGGCTGCATGAAAGGAGAGTGTTCTACCTGACTTTATTCACTAATCAGGATATGCCTAAAAATTGGGTGGCAAAAAAAGAACTGTAGGTTTTGAGAAAGATTCCAATAACAAGAAAAATGTACAAACATTTTTACTGTTGTTTATCCCTAAGGAAGACAGCATAACAACTATTTATACAACATTTACATTGCATTAAGTATTACGAGTAATCTAAAATGGATTTAAAATATATGAGAGAATATAAGTAAGTTATATGCAAATACTAGGCCATTTTATTAAAGGACTTGAGCATCTGTAGATTTTGGTATCTGTTGGGGGATGGGAGGTGGGGCGGCAGGTCCTGGAATCCATCCCCCGTGGATACTGAGAGACAAACATACGTAGAAGCTACAAAAGCAAATTACTTATTTCACCTCTTGCTGTTGACTTAAGGAAAACTATGCACTGTATCATCAGTATAGAGAGTTCTTGAAAAGCCTAGATCCTCCCAAAGTTTGAATAGATGTTGAAAATAGCGAGATGTGGTGATAGCTCAAATAGAGAAAAGAGAAGAAAACCTCTAGGGAAAACCATTTCTACTTTTAGAAGCAAGTTTGAAGTGGCAGATGACTATTTCTTTTTTTATAAATATATATATATTTTTATTATACTTTAAGTTCTAGGGTACATGTGCACAACATGCAGGTTTGTTACATATGTATACATGTGCCATGTTGGTGTGCTGCACCCATTAACTCGTCATTTATATTAGTTTTTCTACTGAAAATATTTTCTTGGCTTCCTGTCAAGTAATGTGAGTTGCAAAAGGCATTGAAGATTGGACCAACTAATGAAATGGAATCAGGACATGGTTTCATAAAATAAGAGTGGTTTTTTTTGTAATTTATTTATAGTTTCTTCCTTTTTAACTTATTTATATTCCAAATAAGGTTTGTCATTTAGCTAAACTTTTTATTTTGCCCCACATATCATTCTTATGGCTTCTTGGATTTAATAGGATAATAAAATTTCTAAAGCAGGCTGGTCTATGGCTTCCTTAAATTAACCCTGCCTCTTCTCTTACCACAGTTACTAAAGGCAAATATAATCATGACCAACATATAAAGATATGAATGAGATTTACAGAGAATAACTTTACTCAGTTATATAGCATTACCCACAAACAAAGGGAATTTACTAGCTTCAATTGAAAAAAAAATCCCATGGCATCTATGATATTTACTTCTGTCATCTCCACATTCAAAGAAAAACAAACACAGATTATCCACATATTTAATCACTTTTTATTTTACAAATGCTCTGTAAACAAAATACTCCTCAGACCTATTCAATACAACTAAAATATAACATAGCTTTGCCAAAAGGTGTATTCCCAAGTTATCAGTTAGATTTATTAACTGATAAAGATGAGCAATTTAATGTGAATGTTTTGTTTAGTGAATATACAGAATTCTCTCAAAGTTAAATTATTCCAAACATACCTAAATTCACCTAACTCAAAAATGTAGAATTCTTATACTCAATATCTGCACATTCTCACATACAAAAATATAATCTAAATGTTATTTTTAACAATGTAAAATTTGTTTCTCTCTTTGTTATTGCCAATTTCCACTGACTGTTGAAATATAAAAGAAAAACAGCATTAAATCAGGTGTGATAAAATCACCTTTTTCTGTTTATCTCCACTACTGGCATTTATTGGCACTTGGAAACTATTTATAAACTCATATTCTTATTGCTAACATCAATTATTATGCAAATACTTGAAATTTTTACTGACTTCATAAATAATGCATGAAAGTCTATAGACTTCAACTAGTGAGCATTATCTTTTGTGGTTTATAAATACAGAATACAGAATAAAGTATAGTTTGGATGAGTCTGAACAACAGATGTTTCTGCTTTATGAATTCTGGTCAAATCGTTTGGAAAGAGTTTTATTTATACAATAAGCATCTGCGTTTTGGAAAGTTAAACTAAAAATTATTTTGTCATTTTCTCTAATAGTTTGGGACCTACATAAATCTGTTAAGTTGACCTTAAATACAGCTGAAGGTGATAGTAGAGGTATTTAAAACAAGTTTGGATAGTTTTTACACATGTAAATCTATAACATACCTTTACCAAAATCTAATATTTAAGAAGAATTAATGGAAGTTACACAGGTATTCCAACTCTAAAGTTTTATGACACAAATATATTATTTAGATAGTATCTTCACATTAATTTTGTTTAAAAATCTCCATTATGCTTTAGAGGGCATTTCAGTGAGAATACGTATACCCCATCACGTTTTATCAAGCTGAAAACTGATTATGCAACTTTTTGTAGGTACAGAGCAAGTTTAATCCATTTAACTCATGCCAGACGTCAGGTATTTAAGAATAACTATTAAGTATTCCTTTAAGAATTTTTCTTTACAGGCTAGTCATCCTTACTTCCTTCAAGTAATTGTTAATTTGCTTGATGCCAGGAGCTCTAAATTATGTAGAATTCATTTTACTAATTTCCATTATAATATATATTTCGTATATATCATTTGCTTCCTCAAAACCCACAGTTCACTTTTTGCCACCCAGTTTTGAGGCATACTCTGATTAGTGAACAAAAGCAGGTAGAAAACTCTTTTACTAAAAATAACCAAAACATAGTTGGGAGGGGGTGGTTAGGGCATACATTTTTGACCTTGTTTATCTCTTAGCCAATACTAAGTACTTTCACAGATAATCCTATAAAATGCTTCTCCTCCATGCTACACTTGAATAATCAAAATTTTGAGGTTATATATATATAATTTCACAATTGCCTTTTTCTTTCTCTATTCAACAAATTCTACCACTTAGACACTGGCTTTCTCTGTTTGTTCTGTGGCAGTTGATAGAATTTTACCTATATTTATGTTAATAAATCAATTATCCAGCCATATTTTGCACAGGGGTCCTGCTAATCTTCTTGAATTCTTCCAATTTTATTATATGTGCTGCCAAAGCAAGTGCCAGCTAGTTTTGAAGAACTGATATATACTCCTAAGAACACAAGATAAAGAGAATCCTAGGAATAAAGTTGGTAAGTCAATTTTTTTTTCTGTTTCCTATTCTTTCCTTTTACTTCTCGTCTTCCATTCTAGAGCTGATTCACAGGAATCCTTCAAACCCTTCTTGGGTAGGTCTTTCTGGAGTTCCTTCAAAAGTTCCTGTTTATAGATGCACATAAGATATGAGAAGGTCAGAATTCTTCATGAGTCCATCTGTTTTGTTGGAACTGAAGAAAAGAGACTAGACTGGAGAGTAGAACTAGATTTTTTGAGTCATGTTTAAATAATGACTATACCACATGTACACATTTAGATGCTGTCCCCCGTTGAAGAGTTCTGTCCACTGTCAAAATTCATGTCCACCTGGAACCTCAGAGTGTGAGCTTGTTTGTAAATCAGTTTTTGCAGATGTAACTGGTTAAGATGAGCTCGTACTGGAGTAGAGTGGGCCCTAAATGCAATCACTAGTGTCTCTATAACGAACACTTTTACACTGTCGGTGGGACTGTAAACTAGTTCAACCATTGTGGAAGTCAGTGTGGCGATTCCTCAGGGATCTAGAACTAGAAATAGCATTTCACCCAGGCATCCCATTACTGGGTATATACCCAAAGGATTATAAATCATGCTGCTATAAAGACACATGCACACGTATGTTTGTTGTGGCACTATTCACAATAGCAAAGACTTGGAACCAACCCAAATGTCCAACAATGATAGACTGGATCAAGAAAACGTGGCACATATACACCATGGAATACTATGCAGCCATAAAAAATGATGAGTTCATGTCCTTTGTAGGGACATGGATGAAGCTGGAAACCATCATTCTCAGCAAACTATCGCAAGGACAAAAAACCAAACACCGCATGTTCTCACTCATAGGTGGGAATTGAACAATGAGAACACATGGACACAGGAAGGGGAACATCACACACCGGGGCCTGTTGTGGGGTGGGGGGGAGGCGGGAGGGATAGCATTAGGGCGTATACCTAACGTTAAATGATGAGTTAATGGGTGCAGCACACCAACATGGCACATGTATACATATGTAACAAACCTGTACGTTGTGCACATGTACCCTAAAACTTAAATTGTAATAAAAAAAAAAAGAAAAAAAAAGAAAGTGAAATTCAGACACAGAGACACAGAAGCACACAAAGAAGAAGGTCATGCAAAGAAGGAGGCAGAGATAAGAAGAAAGCAGCTACAAACCAACCAGAACCAAGGATTTCTGAGAGCCCTCAGAAGACTGGAGAGGCAAGGGAAGTTCCTTCCCTAGAGCCCTCAGAGGAAGCACCGCCCTCAGAGGAGGCACTGCCCTCAGAGGAAGCACCTTCGAACCTCCAGAACTATGAAAGAATACATTTCTGTTATTTTTAAGCCACCAGGTTTGAGGTAATTTGTTACGGCAGCTCTAGAAAACAAATATACACAGAACTCTTCTTTCCAATAGGTCTGAAGGAGATGTGTATATACATCTCCTCGAATAAATAAATGTAATAGAGATTAAATATAACAGATTTATATATTTATAAACATATAACAGATTTATATATTTATAAATATAAAACAGATTTATATAATTTTGTAAACAAAAACAGATTTATATAGTTTTATAAATATAAATATATGCATATAAGTTTAATTTTTAATTACTAAAATTTTTTCTATAGGCTCTCAATAAGGCAAATACACAATGACCAAACAGAATAATAATTGTCCTTTATTATTGTAAAACAATAATACTGCTTTTCATTTATAGATTATAAAGAATTACTGTGGGCAATTAAATAAAAGCCTTTTCAAAAATGGTGTAAAACTAAATCTATAGTATTCAAACATGATTATAGGACAGTTCTTGTTTGAAATGATTTATCCAATTTTGGTTCATATAAAATATCCAATTTTATATTTATACTTTAATAGAGTCAGCATTTAGCTCTGGACTCAAGATTATTGAAACATTGCCATTTATTTCTATTTCATATTTTGTCTTCATGTAGAAAATCCAAAGTTTTATTTAAAATTTGGAATTCTCAAATTCTAAAGCATGAACTGAGAAGAAAAAATAGCATGGTAACATTTAAAAATGTTTAATAAAGTTAATGCATCACATTTAATATATCCAGAATCTTATTCAACTGATGTTTAATAAATATTTCTGTGGATTATTCCTTTGAAATAATATTTTAAGAATACACATGCATAGACATACATGTACATACATGGTTCAAAGTGGTGTTTTATTCCTTGCCTATAATTACACGGGTAAAAAGAATGCATATTTATGCTGAAATGAAACCATTTTGCTTTCTAAAAGGAGACCCAGACACACATTTCTAAGTGCAATGACAGCAAACACTAATACATTTACATACATTCTTTTGTCTTTTGACCTTTTCAAGCAACATTGTGCAAGGATATATAGGTTACATCTGATTAGCTTTCCAATGTTTTAGCAGGTTTTGAGAAATTTTGTTTTATAACTTTGATAAGGTTTGGCTGTGTCCCCACCCATATATCATCTTGAATTGTAATTCCCATAATCCCCATGTGTTGAGGGAGGGATCCAGTGGGAGATAATTTAATCATGGGGGCGATTACTCTCATGCTGTTCTTGTGATAGTGAATGTGTTCTCACAAGGTATCATGGTTTTATAAGGGGTTTTTCCCTTTTTGCTCAGCACTTCTCCTTCCTGCTGCCATGTGAAGAAGAATGTGTTTACTTCCCCTTCCAATATGATTGTAAGTTTCCTGAGGCCTCTCCAGCCCTGTGGAACTCTGAGTTAATTAAACCTCTTTTCTTTATAAATTACCAAGTCTCAGTATTTCTTCATAGCAGCATGAGAATGGACTAACACTGAAAACTGGTAGTGCAGAGAGTGGGGCGCTGCTGTAAAGATACCCAAAACTGTGGAAACAACATTGGAACTGGGTAACAGGCAGAGGCTGGAAAAGTTTGGAGGGCTTAGAAGAAGACAGGAAGATTTGGGAAAGTTTAGAATTTCCTAGAGATGTGTTGAATGGTTTTGACCAAAATGCTTGAAGTGATATGGACAACTAAGTCAATGTTGAGGTCTTGATGGAGATAAGGAATTTGTTAGGAATTGGAGTATAAGTCACTCTTGCTATGCAGGGAGACTGGCAGCATTTTGCCCTGCAGAACTTTGAACTTGAGAGAGATGATTTAGGGTATCTGGCAGAAAAATTCTTTTTTTTTTTTTTTTTTTTTTTTTTTTTTTTTTTTTTTAGATGGAGTCTCACTCTGTCACCCAGGCTGGAGTGCAGTGGTGTGATCTCGGCTCAAAAATTCTAAGTGCTAAATCACTCAAGAGGAAGCAGAGCATAAAAGGTTTGAAAATTTGCTTCCAACTATGTGGTCAATTTTGGAATAGGTGTGGTGTGGTGCTGAAAAAAATGTATATTCTGTTGACTTGGGGTGGAGAGTTCTGTAGATGTCTATTAGGTAGCCATATGTAGAAAGCTGCAACTGGATCCCTTCCTTACACCTTATACAAAAATTAATTCAAGATGGATTAAAGACTTATATGTTAGACCTAAAACCATTAAAATCCTACAAGAAAACCTAGGCAATACCATTCAGGACATAGTCATGGGCAAGGACTTCATGTCTAAAACACCAAAAGCAATGGCAACAAAAGCCAAAATCGACAAATGGGATCTCATTAAACTTAAGAGCTTCTGCACAGCAAAAGAAACTACCTTCAGAATGAACAGGCAACCTACAGAATGGGAGAAAATTTTTGCAACCTACTCATCTGACAAAGGGCTAATATCCAGAATCTACAATGAACTCAAACAAATTTACAAGAAAAAAACAAACAACCCCATCAAAAAGTGGGCAGAGGACATGAACAAACACTTCTCAAAAGAAGACATTTATGCAGCCAGAAAACACATGAAGAAATGCTCATCATCACTGGCCATCAGAGAAATGCAAATCAAAACCACAGTGAGATACCATCTCACACCAGTTAGAATGGCCATCATTAAAAAATCAGGAAACAACAGGTGCTGGAGAGGATGTGGAGAAATAGGAACACTTTTACACTGTTGGTGGGACTGTAAACTAGTTCAACCATTGTGGAAGTCAGTGTGGCGATTCCTCAGGGATCTCGAACTAGAAATACCATTTGACCCAGCCATCCCATTACTGGGTATATACCCAAAGGACTATAAATCATGCTGCTATAAAGACACATGCACACGTATGTTTATTGCGGCACTATTCACAATAGCAAAGAGTTGGAACCAACCCAAATGTCCAACAACGATAGGCTGGATTAAGAAAATGTGGCACATATACACCATGGAATACTATGCAGCCATAAAAAATGATGAGTTCGTGTCCTTTGTAGGGACATGGATGAAACTGGAAAACATCATTCTCAGTAAACTATCGCAAGGACAAAAAACCAAACACCACATGTTCTCTCTCATAGGTGGGAATTGAACAATGAGAACTCATGGACATAGGAAGGGGAACATCACACTCCAGGGACTGTTGTGGGGTGGGGGAGGGGGGAGGGACAGCATTAGGAGATACACCTAATGCTAAATGACGAGTTAATGGGTGCAGGAAATCAACATGGCACATGGATACATATGTAACAAACCTGCACATTGTGCACATGTACCCTAAAACCCTAAAGTATAATAAAAAAAAAAAAAAGAAAATTTGCAACCTGATGATGTGAGAGAAAAGAAAACCTCATTTTCTGAGGAGAAATTCAAGCCAATAGGGAAAATGTCTCGAGGACATGTCAGAGACCTTCACAATAGCCCCTCCCATCACAGGCCTGAAGCCCTAGGAGGGAAAAATGAGTTTGTGTCCCTCTTCCCACAACCCATGCAGCCTCAGGACATGGTGCTCTGCATCCTAGCTGCTTCAGCTCCAGCCACAGCTAAAACGGGTCAGTGTACAGCTCAGGCTGTTCTTCAATGGGTACAAGCCCCAAGCCTTGGCAGCTTACACATGGTATTGGGCCTGCAGGTACACAGAGGTCAAGAATAGGGCTTTGTGAACTTCTGTCTAGATTTCAGAGGATGTATGGAAATGCCTGGATATCCAGGCACAAGTTTGCTGTGGGAGCAGAGCCTTCATGGAGAGCCTCTCCTGGGGAAATGCAGAAAGGAAATGTGGGGTTGGAGCCCCACACAGCACTGTCTAGTGGAGTAGTGAGAAGTGGGCCACCATCCTCCAGATCCCACAATGGTAGATCCATCTACAGCTTGCACTGTGCACCTGGAAAGGCCACAGACACTGAATGTCAGCCTGTGAAAGCAGCCGAAGGGGAGCCATACCCTGCAAAGCCACAGAAGCAGAGCTGCCCAAGGCCGTGGGAGCTCACCTCTTGGAAGGGCATAACTTGGATGTGAGACATGGAGTCAAAGGAGATCATTTTGGAACTTTAAAGTTTAATGACTGCCCTATTGGATTTTGGGCTTGAATGGGGCCTGAAGCCCCTTTGTGTTGGCCAATTACCCCTATGTGGAATGGATGTATTTAACCAACGACTGTATCCCCATTGTATCTATGATGTAACTAACTTACTTTTGATTTTACACATTTGTAGGCAGAAGAAACTTGCCTTGTCTCAGATGAGACTTTGGACTTGAACTTTCGAGTACATGCTGGAATGAGTTAAAACTTTGGGGAACTGTTGGAAGGGCATGATTGTGTTTTGAAATGTGAGTACATGAGATTTGGGAGGGACCAGGGGTAGAATGATATGGTTTGGCTGTGTCCCCACCCAAATCTCATCTTGAATTGTAGTTCCCATAATCTTCACATGTCATGGGAGGGACCCAGTGGGAGGTTATTTAATCGTGGGGTTGGTTACCCTCGTGTTGTTCTTATGATAGTGAGTTCTCACTAGATATGATGGTTTATAAGGGGTTTTTCCCCCTTAGCTCAGCACTTCTGCTTCCTGCTGCCATGTGAAGGACATGTTTACTTCCCCTTCTGACATGATAGTAAGCTTCCTGAGGCCTCCCCAGCCCTATGGAACTGTGAGTTTATTGAACCTCTTATCTTATAAATTACCCAGTCACAGGTATTTCTTCATAGTGGTGTGAGAATGGACTAATACAATCTTTTTCAGCTTTTGTTTCTTAGGGATGCAATTCAAGTTAACGTAAGAATAGTGTAGTATAAATCAGCCTTGCTAAGACTTCTATAAATCATGAATTCAGCAGCTAATTCAAAGCACAATTTTGTACATGGTACAAAAGTATCTATTGCAGATGAGTAACTTCAACTCTACCTATCAAAGTGACAAAAAAACGAGCCATCAACATCAGCCCTCCTCAAAAATGTATGCACTATTTTACTAACAGTAACAACTAAACAATGAGGAATATTAGGAAGATTAAAACTCATAATGTAATGTACTGCTTGACAGCCAAAGACTTTAACAATGTCCTATCCTTTCTATTACCTCTGGACACTTTATTCTTCTGCTAATGTCAGCCCTCCTAATCTTTCACATTACATTCCTATATTGCACCATTTCAGAATTTTCTGCCTCACAGTTGGAATGTTACCAGATACTCCTCAGTGTATGGACCACCTGCTATTGCTCTCAGCTCATGTTTGGAGAAAACTGGTTTATGTAAAATTTTATTTTTTTTCTTCTGGTAAATGAAAGCTAACTTGCAATATGTTTCCATGGGAAAATTCTAGGCATAAAAATTATATAACCACATCTAAAATTGCTAAACGATATTTTTAAAAATACTTAAAATTTAATGATAAATCATAGTCATAAGCCCATAAAATAAAGTAATATCAAAATGAAAATTAGGAACACAAAAGTATGTGCTACAGGGAAAAATATAATCCAAAAGTTCTCAAACAGTCTACAAAGTCTATAAAATCTATGTATTGAGATTCTGCTCTGCATTCAGCACTGTTTTATGCCCAAACATAATACAATATTCTTGTTTCAAGTGGAGAAGTTTGGGCTGTATATGGGATGTTGTTACCATACATCAGTGGCCACTGAATAACAATAAAAGTCACATTCCGTTCTCATGAAGGCATGCTTGTAATGGCTACTGCCGAATGAGACTCTATTTTACAATAGGGTGTGCATTTCTTATGTGTGTTTTATGTATCTCCATTATTTAAAGGATGTCTTTCCATATGCTTTTCTCTTATTAAAGTTGATGATTCTGTTCTACTTTACTTTTAGACAACTAACTTTTATTGTTTATTCCATAGACTCTCTATTTGTTTCTCACGAATCAATGTTGGGCATGAAGCCAGGCCCAACAGAACCCTTAGTCCATGGAGAATTACTTTTATTCATACTACCGTAAGAATTAGTATCTTAAAAATTTTCCAATATGTGAATGTAGTGCTTAGAAAACTTTAATCATTCCACATTGCCTTTGGCATTACAATTAAATATCTGGCTTAACATATAAAGCCTTTCACAATTTAACTTAATGGCAGTTATCTTCTCCCCATACAATTCACTCAACCTCAAAACTTAAAACTACATAACCATTCATGGTTCTTTGCTTTTTTTTCTGCTTGCCAGGCTGCATATAAGTTATATCAGATAGATTACTCAAGTGTCATCTCTTTTATACACCCTTTGTGATGCTTGCAGAGTGAAACTTCCCTATGGCTAATAGTTTATATAAACATCTATCATAGCTTATGTTTTTAGTTATATATTTACTTGCAAAACTTGTTCGTTGATTACAGGCATTCACCATACATGCCTCCCTCTGACTTCCTTCAAAACATACTTCAGTGACTGAACTCAACAGGCATTGTAGCTTAGTAGTAAAAACAACATATTCAGGGGCCAAGATTCTTGCCTTTGGATCCCAGGGCCATGTACTCGCTCTCTGACCTTGAGCAAGTTACTTACTTGAACTTTCAGTATCATAAGTTTCATTACTAGTGTGCTCATACTAGTGTATAGCAGGTTCTTAAATAATGTTGTTTCATTCAATATCCTTCCATTGTAACACTGATGAGAAAAAACAAATTCCTGGTGGGAGCCACTGCATGTATACAGTTTGTACCTTCTCCCCTTGTCTATGTGGGTTTTCTCTGGGTACTCTGGCTTCCTTTTATATCTCAAAAATACGTATGTCATGTTCACTGGTGTATCTACATGGTTCTAAAATGAGAGAGAGAGAGAGAGAGAGAGTGTGTGTGTGAGTGTTCCCTTGATAGAATAGTGTCATGTACAAAGTTTGTTCCCACCTTGTACCCTGAGTTGCCCAGAAAGGCTTTGGCCACCTGCAACAGGAACAAGAAGGCAAATAATTATCTTACTTGTTGTTATTAATCTTTCTTAAAAGTACATATAGCTCATATTTATTTCAATATTTAATATTATAAATATTTTTATCTTTATTTAGAAGCTTGATGTTTTCATGGAAAGAATTATGTCATAGGAACTTAACTCTTGTTTATATCAATTAGCTTATGATCAAGTTTGTTCCTATATAAGTTGTTTTGCATGAAGTCGTAGTTGTCAAGAACCTATGGAGGATGTTAAGTGAGGATTTACAGTATAAAATTCTTAGGTTATTTGGAGAAAAATGACTTAATATAATTAGTCCCATAATGTAAAGATTTTAGAGACTGACGTGAAATCAGTGTTTTATGAGGATATTAGAAAAAGACAGGTGAGAGACAGGATAGAAATAAGAAAAATAAATATTAAAAACATCCTTTCCAAGAAAGAATAATTTCTATATGTAATCATAAAATTGTAGTAATGGATGAATTTACTAAAAAATCTATTCCACTGCTCAGACGAAGGAACTGAAGGCCTGTGAGGTCACACAAGTTTAAAGCAGATATAAGAATAAACTCCTATTTCACTGGTCTCTTCACCCAGAGGTTTTGTTTTATCCTTGACTAAAGTCTGCAACGTGTTTTCCTTATGTCAAATCTTGCTCTTAATATTTTTAGGCATTCTGTGACCCTTTGTTCACTACTTGACTTAGCTCTTTCTATTTGCCATTACTTTAAATGTATACTATAAGCCTGCATTGAAGTTTTTCAAAATAAAAACACACCCAAGCTGTTCTTTTCCACAGATGATTTGGGGAATAAAAAAGGAGAAATAATAAAAAAAATTCTAATTTCAGTATTGAAACAGAGATCAGTTGAACTAAAACAGAAGGGTAAATGGGGTATAAAGCAGTCCACTAAGATATTCATAATTTCATACCGAACTCTTTAGGAATTGTGATTTCTTAACTAGATTCATTTATTTATTTAATAAACTTTTACTGAATACCTGCTATGTGCCTGACTCATCTATCGATTAGCAAGATTAACACGGTTCCTACACTCACAATGCTCACATTTTGCTATAGAATTCATAATAATAAAAATCATCATAATCATAAAACTTGAAATAGGGACAACTGATAGCCATGGAACCACTTTTCTGAAAGGAGTAATATTACCATATTTCAGGTTTTAAAACGTCACTTCAGAAAAATATTTGGAGACAGTTGGAAGAAAGGTAGAGTACATGCAAGGAGACAAACAAGATGGTAATGCAACAGGGCACCAAACACGAAGAAATAAGCAAGTAAAACATGGAGCGGGAATCCCAGTTTTTTGCAGAAGATTAAAAGAGAAGCCTTGAGAGACATGTCATCATTCATTTAATATAGGGAGTGAGGGAATGAAAGGCATCAGAAATAACTTTCGTCTCTCTGGCTTGAGAAACTAGGTGGCATAGAGATAAGGAAAATGGAGAATAATATATTTTATCGAGGTAGCGAGTTGAAGGATGATGTGAATTTTGAACCACTGAGTTTGAAATGCACTTGAGGAAATCCAAAGTGGGGGAGTGTTAAATAGCCAATCCTAATTAGAAATATTCATTGAAAAATGTATTTTTTGGAGAAATCATGACATTAAAACTAGAAAGAACATATTTTTGAATAATACCATGTATATCAATGCCTGATAAACAAAGTGCCTAAAGGATTCTTTTTTATAAATTATTGATCATTCATTTAAATGATATTAGAATATAGAATATCTATTTACATCACCTGCCATAAGAGTGACAGCATATTAGCCACTGGTATTCATGCTCGACTACGCAATTCAGAAGAACATCAAAGAATATTCTTCACTGTGTTCATAAACTCTCTCTTAAGTGAATAATAAAGAAAATGTAATGCCTAGCAACATTTTCTAGCAATTATTCTTCTGCAATGCGTGAATACATATTTGTGCTATTGTAGCATTAGTTTCAACCTAATTAACTCAGAAAATCATTTATGCACAATAGCCTATCTTTCATGTACAGCAGATCATATATATTTTCTTTACTTTTTGCAAGTTTTATGTAACATTAGCACAAAAAAAATAGTGGTTGTGGTTCTTGGTTCTTAGCACTGCTGTTTATCACATCCATGTCCATGCTAGTTTTTCCATGTGTGATTTAACTACCAAGTCAAGCATTTGGGATTAGACCATCTCTTGGATTTATGACTCTGTGCCTATAATATTCGAGCTGCCCATAGGTCTTTATAAGCATATATAGAAACACATGTTGTCAACAACAATTGCTTAGATATTAAATAGGTGAAACCTCTGGAATTAGGCAAACTGTGTGCAAATATTAAATATTGCTTCAGACCTTGAGAAACTTTTTTCAACTACCTGTGCACATATTTCCTCACCTGTAAAATGAAACCGATGATAAAACAGAACCTCCTTCTTTGGACTATAGTAAGAATTTAATATTTAATTTTTAACAAATTCTTATGGTAAGGACTTAATATTTAATTCTCAAAAAATTCTTATGGTAATAATGTTTATTTAATTCTTACCAAATTCTTATGATACGGATTTAATATTTAATTCTTACCAAGTTATTAGGGTAAGAATTTAATATTTAAAATATTCATTTTTTTAGCATATACAAAGTTCTTAGAATACTTACTAGCATATGATAAAACCTTAGAGAAGTTTAACAATTTTATTATAAATTAGATTGCTTAATATATAATCATGTTACATGAGTTGAGATAGTTAATGCAAATAAAAAATAATCTTCACTAGGTATCCTTTTATGCTACTCAGCTTTCAGTTTCTCATACTATCTCAAAGAAAATGTAGCTGGTAGTTATTTTTCAGAATCTGAGAGGTGTTCTGCAAATGTGTGTAATAATTTTTGTCAATGTGGAAAATCTTTAGGACTTTCTGTAAAGTCGGTATTTAATGAGTTGAACTATTGTCTTTAGCATTTATGTCCCAATTTTTGGAAGGAAACACACATACACACACACACATATATATATATATATATAACAAAATCCTATCTTACTTGACCTAAAACTGCACAAAAATTTATATTTGCTGTGTTTATTTTGCATTGGTAATGTCAATTTTCTTCCATCTGAATACAAGTCATTGGGAAAATTCCTTACATCCAAGTTCTTCAGCTCCTATTTGTTAATCCTTTTTCTTTCTTCCTTTCTTTCTTTCCTTTCTTCCTTTCTTTCTTTCTCTCTCTCTTTCTTTCTTTCTTTTTTTTTTTTTGAGATGGAGTCTCTCTCTGTTACCCAGGCTGGAGTGCAGCGGCATGATCTTGGCTCACTGCAAACTCTGCCTCCCGGGTTCAAGGGATTCTCCTGCCTCAGCCTCCCCCAGTAGCTGGAACTACAGGCACGTGTCACCACACCCGCTTAATTTTTTTTTTTTTTTTTTTTTTAGTAGAGACAGGGTTTTGCTATGTTGGCCCAGCTAGTCTCAAGTTCCTGACTTTGTGATCTGCCCACCTCGGCCTCCCAAAGTGCTAGGATTACAGGTGTGAGCCACCTCGCCTGGACTATTTGTTAATCTTGATCTTGTTATATATCAACTGTTGGGTTGCTCTGTGATTTTCACATTCTCTTCCTTTAGTTTGTATTGTGTTGGTTTTTGTTTTTTTTCATAAAACACTAAAAATGTGTACATCATTTTAAAACATTTCAAACATAAAACAATATCCTAAATAGCTTAACAATAGCTTCCACACCTTGGGTATTAATATAAAAACGTTTAAGTTTGTTATAAGATCAATCAGTCTGTTCATATCAGTACTCAATAATGAGAACATTAACATGTTCAACTCTGTTCAATCATTAGAGAAGCATACATAAAATATATTCCAAGTAAAGAGACATTATATAGATAAAAATCTAATAAGCTGAGTGAATGCCAATAGGCCAGTAAATACTGATATAGGATGTTGCTTTGATGTTACCAATTTCATTTTATATATTGTAAGGACTTCCATTTACTATTAGAGTAAATTTCAAACTATATAATCTAACATTAAATGTCATTTTCAATCTGAACCCAACAATTCAAAATAATTATGTTTTACCAACTATAATAATAATATGACAAAAAATAATGGCTATTATTTATCAGTAAGCAATCTGAGACCTAGTAAGGATAGGTAACTTAGCCAGGGTCATAGTGTTAGCTGGTGAGAGAGCCAGGAGTTGAAATGAGGTGGTCTGGCCTCAGAAACTTTGCTCTAAGCCTCTAAATATATTAACAACACTATGCCAAAGCCTTGCCAGGAAGCGTTTCACCATCTTCCAGTGGGAAGCCAAGTAAATATAAAATTTTAATAAAACTGTCTGAGTACTGTTAGAGAGGTATAAACACTTCTACCAGACAGTAATTTTTTTCACCATCCTGGAAGACCCTCAAGGTCAGGGATTATATTTTATTTGACTTTGTATTCCCAGAGCCTCCCATGACACCTACCCCATAGAGGACCTCATTATATGCTGTTGTTTTATAGCAAAGTGATTCCAAAGCAGTAGTAGGGCTAGAGAAAAAAAAGCCTTTCCAGTATATAAGGGTGACATTTGAACTCCGTCTTAAAAAATAAATATAGGTACTCCAGGAAGAGATACAGAGAAGAGGCCATTTGAGACAGAGAAAACGATATGTGTGAACAAGGCCTGAAGTGGGAGAACAATGGATATATCTAAATAATAGGCGTTTGGATGTAGGGAAGCCAGAGACAGTGTCGGGCAAGATTCTGGACAGGGGTTTGTGGCAGTTTAGGAAGGAAAACCTTTATGTCAGGCTTTCACCGTCATAGCTTCACCTGCACAGCCAGGGCTTTGCTGCACTGGAATCAGTAGAGGGAATGGGTGCAGCTTCAAGAAGCTCTCCAAGAGCTGGGAACACCCTATTTGTGCTTCAGCGTGGTTGAAATTTAGTCTCTCCATTTATGAGCATTACAAATTTTAATAAAATGCAACAAGGGCACACAGTTGGGGAGAGGTTATAAATGACTAAAACAAAAGGAGATTTTAATATTGAAGAGTATAAAATTAAGTTTTAAAAAAGTTCAAAACAGAGTGCTTATATGTAAATATAAAATAAATAAATGTGACTGATATTAATTTATTAATAACATAACTTGCAAGAAGATAAATCTGCTTACCTTTAAGAAGATAAGTCTTAAATCTGCTTACCTTTAAGAAGATAAATCTGCTTACCTTTAAGCATTGAGAGGAACCAGGAGTTTATATGCATTTTCGGGGAAATATATTTAAATAATATTTTTGTGTTTACACACAAAATTATAATAGCTTACAAGTAGTAAAAATATCATATTTGGGGTTATTGTCTCCCCTAAACAAAATCTATAACTAACATCTATATTTACAATGGCCAGGCTTTCACCAAACAATAAATAGTGAAGTCAACAGAGGTACCTTATCCCATGTAATTCATTAATGTTTACACAAGCCTCTTAAACAGTCCTCCAGTATGATATTAAAATACCATGTCTTCCCTCTCCACTTGACCTTATTTCCAAGGTTGAGTAGCTAGTTAGCTATTTTAAACAAGAGTGACTTAAGAGTGATTTAAAAGACAGAATAATGATCATCACAGAAGACAGAGAAAGTGAACAGTTAAAAAAGATGTTTCACTAAGCTAAGGGAGGAAGGAAGGCCTAAATTTAGTGTTGGAGATTGAGGTTATGATACCAGGTTTACAGACTAAAAAGCAATAACTTACGCCATGAAGTAGTTTAACTTTTTATGTTTTCTTGCCTCTGTACTTCTGCACCCTCTCACACCACTACATTTGTCTGCAATATATTTCCCTTATCCTTTTTAAAATAAAGTTTTACTTTTAATAATTAAAGGCACGTAATAGGTATATCTATTTCTATTGTATTATTGATACATAGCATTTGTATATGTTTACGGGGGACATGTGATTTTTTTTGTTACACGCATAGAACATGTAATGATCATGTCATAGTATTTATTCCCTAGAATACTTTTCATATCAATGTATTAAAAATATTTCAAATACTCTCTTGTATCTATTTTGAAATATACAGTACATTGTTGTTTAGTAATCAAAGTTTACTCTCAATCACTGGAAATTATTCTTTCTGTTTAAATGTATGTTTAGACCCATTAACCTACTCTCTTCGTCCTTCCCACATACATTTCCTAGCCTCTGATATCTAGCATACTAGTCTATACCTTCATGATATTACCTTTTTTAGCCCCATATATAGTGAGAACATGTGATAATTGTTTCTGTGCCTGATTTATTTCATGTAACATAATGACCTCCAGTTTACACCATGTTGCTGCAACTGGTGTTATTTCATTCATTTTTATGGCTGAATAGTTTTTCATTGTGTGCCAGTACCATATCTTCTTTACCATTTGTTGGTTGATGGACACTTAATTTGATTCTGTATCTTTGCTATTGTGAATAGTACTGTAATAAACATGGGGGTGCAGGTATCTTTTTGATATACTGATTTCTTATCTTTTGAATAGATAACTGTTAATAGAATTGCTGGAACATATAGCAGTTCTGTATTTACATTTTTGAGAAATCCCCATACTGTTTTCCACACTGACTGCACTGATTGACATTGCCACCAACAGTGTATAAGAGTTCATTACTGGATATATATCCAAAGGTCTATAAGTCATGCTGCTATAAAGACACATGCACACGTATGTTTATTGCGGCACTATTCACAATAGCAAAGACTTGGATCCAACCCAAATGTCCAACAACGATAGACTGGATTAAGAAGATGTGGCACATATACACCATGGAACACTATGCAGCCATAAAAAATGATGAGTTCATGTCCTTTGTAGGGACATGGATGAAACTGGAAATCATCATTCTCAGTAAACTATTGCAAGGACAAAAAACCAAATACCACATGTTCTCACTCATAGGTGGGAATTGAACAATGAGAACACATGGACACAAGAAGGGGAACATCACACTCCGGGGACTGTTGTGGGGTAGGGGGAGGGGGAGGGACAGCATTAGGAGATATACCTAATGCTAAATGATGAGTTAATGGGTGCAGCACACCAACATGGCACATGTATACATATGTAAGAAACCTGCATTCTGCACATGTACCCTAAAACTTAAAGTATAATAATAATAAATTAAAAAAAGAAAATCACAAGGAAAAGAAAACATACTTATAGTGTATTAAGTGGAAATAGATCATCATAAAGAACTTCATCCTCATCCTCTTTAGGTATGCCAAGGAGGAGGAAGAATAGGTGTTGGTCTTGCTGTCTCAGGGGTGGTAGAAGCAGAATAAAATCCACATATAAGTGGATCCACAAAGCCCAAACTTGTGTTTTTTAATGGTCAGCTGTATTTTTTCTAAAAACACTTCTCAGACTATCCAAACCTGAATAAACACGTATTTATCTTAACTACTATAGAAACTATTGCCCGTGCAGTCATTTAGCAATTACTCATACAATGCCTTATAATAGTTTCTCTTTTATGTGAGCAGCTATCTAGATCTACTTTTGTTTAATTTCCTGAAATTATTTAATAGAAGATTCTATACTATTCGCATATAGTAGGCATTTAAAAAATGGCTGACTTATTGCAGAAACTATTTTAAATTTTATTTATATTTTTTGAATTTTTTTTACTATAGAATATAGTTTCCTGCATGTTCATTATAAAAACATGAGGTATGATAAAAGAGTAAAGTGTTATATTTAAAATTAATCCTTGAAACAATGAATCAAGTGTAACAATATTTCCTTAGGTCAGAAACTTTAAAATATTTAATTTTATAAGTTAAAAAGAATGTTTTGGTAAATACTGCAAAATACTTCTTTTAAAATTAGAGCTATATATTTTTAAACATCTTTTTTTCAAAAAACTAATTATACATATTTTGAGTAATGCTCAGTCATAGCCCAGAAAATAAAACGTAGTTTTTATATGACACTCCGATTTATGAGAGGACAAATTACTTTTTAGCATTAAGCCAGTACAATCATGTGGGTCACCTTCCAAATACAAAGAAATAGGGGGAAAGGAAAGTGGGGAACTTAGTAGGCTATGAATAAGGTCTAAGAGAGTGTGGTCTTATATTTATGTTACAAAAATAAAGTGTGTACTTTCTGAAAACGAATCTTAAATATATTTTCAGGCAGATTCTACATATTGTTCAGCTGCAAAAATGTTGTTTCAACATGTTTTCCCTAAACTGCATAACTTAGAACTAAATATAAAAAAGGTATTTGGTTGCTGTTCCAAATGTTATGCAAAAAATATCAATTTGATGGGAAAACCAGACAAATTAGTCAGTGGGAGTTAGGTTTATTAAGAAATTTCACCTAATTTTTGTTGCTTTTAATAGTTGTAGTTTTAACTGAGTGTGAAGAAAAGTTGCCAAGATGACATACGTCACGTTTCTTCAATTCATACATCCTCAGGCACTAGCCAAAAGCCACTGTATGTGTGTTTTATCAAAACCCACGTATGAAACACAAGAAATTCCTTTAATAAATAATGATTGCTATCTACTATAGATCAGCCAACGTGCTATGCACTGGAACCCTCAAGAACGTCATGATCTACAAGGAACATATAAGAGACACAAATCCAGAAAAATTAAAATTAAAATTAAAATGCATGGCAGTGATAGCAATAGGCACAGTGGATTGTAGTCAGGAAGGACGTGGAGTCAAAAGAAGATTTCAGAAGGAAGTAATAACTGACCACAGTTTTAGAAAATGGGAGCGAGGCTGGAAAGGAATGGACAGGTGTTTATGCAGACAGAGTTGCACATAGGTAGAGGCATGGGAAGAGAGGAATGACCAGATGGTAAAATATATCCTATATACAGAGGAGCATGTAAATTATCTGCACAGTTGAAAAGAGTTTTTTTTTTAAATAAACTCTTCTATAACCATTCTTCACCATATTTAGAGTAAAAAAATTGTTGATTTAAAAAATGTGAGGAAATACAGACTTCTACATAATTGTGTACTTTGTTTCATCTAAATGCAGGTGACAGATAGACCTAAGTGAGGTGGCTTTCTTTTTAATAAAGAATTTTTATAGATCAGTTTTAGGTAATGGCCGCAGGAGTCATTAAGAGCCAGAAAATAGTAAGAAGAGACAACACTAGCTTAAAGTGAATGCAAACACATACTCTTTGAGATTTTGCCAGATATAAGTCAAAAATACCTTTTGAGGTAGAAGTTCTAAGAAAGTAAAACATAAGCAAAAATATCTTTTTTAAGGGGATATTTGGAAGCATATTGAGCAAGTTATTGCCAATTAAAACATATTCAAAGATACTGGATATTGTCCTTGATAAATGTTCTAGAAACTTTTAGGAGTGAGAAATACTAGGTTAAGCAGTGAAGTAAGAGTCAGAGAGAAAAAATTTAATGGTCATTTTGTTTGAGATGAGAATGAATTTTCTCTGTCTGTGTCTCTGTTTCTGAGCACACTATGACTTGCATGCAAAATTTTCCTACTAAACTTCACAGTTTTCCTTCTATTTTATTGTTAACACTTCCGTTCTCACTAATGTGGTTGGTAAAATAAGTACTTTAATTATTTGCTTGCACATTCAATATTAAAAGACCATGCTGTCTTCAGTTTATTATGAGTTCAATTTTCAAGACACTATAAAAATAATATAACAATCCATTAAAAGGGTATTCTAAAATATTTTGTCATTAGGTTATTATTTGATTATCTTCAAGTAAGCAAGAAATACATGTGTAACCCTCAGCACATTATAAAAATGTGCCAATAAATTTAAAGAAAATTTATAAACATAAGAATTCTAATAATTTTTCTATATACATGAATGTGATTATTCCAAATTCCACTAGATTTACTAAAGTATTATATATTTTGTTATTTTTAAGTTGTCTATAAACATAATTGTGAAGCCACTTTAATCAAATAATTAGAAACAATAATTTGCAAGCTTGCAAAAGAACACATTACATATACATCTTTTAAACAATTAAAATCTAAAGAGTGATTCCTGATAAAGTAAATTTAGTGTAAACAGAAATGCAAATAAATAAAAGTTTCATTTCTATGTTCGAATTGTAAAAAATTTTGCAATAATGAATATGCTATTTTTCTTGCTTATAAATTGTAATCAAAAGATGTCTGCTGAATCTATCACAATGGTATCCTAATTTTTCAACTAGAAGAAATTTTAGGAATAAAAATTAAGTTTAGAATGATACCAAAGCTTAGATTCTTCGATGCGAAGAAAAAAAAAATAGTCTGAAATCAATCCTTGTTTTACAGATGAGGAACAATTGGATCCAAAAATATTAAGTGATTTGTTCAGTTAACCAGGTAGGAATTTCAGGATCAGAAGAGGAATTGGGTTTGTTATGTCAAATCCTATGCTAAAGCCTGTAAATAAGCTTCCTCCAGGTCATTAAGTATTGAAAGTATTTAGCTCAGTAGTTCATATGATGATGATCCTTTTTGAATGTAATCAACTAAGGTAGTACTCCCTAAGGATAGGGTTAAACACAGCAGGTTCTCAGGACAGGCTGCTGATAAATAGACAAAGATCTAAGTGTGTAGTAAGGAAGAACACTCCATGACTGAGTTATTTAATGGACCAAGTATAATCCATAGGAATTTTTTATATGCCTTTGAATTACATAATTTATTAACAAAACACTAAACAAAACATAAACCTCTCTGAAGCTACAAATGTCACATGACTGAAATCCTGGCATATTTTGCTAAATAGACTACAGTAAACAAGCAACACCGATTTTGATAAAATGTTTCAAGGTTTTTCAATGAAACAAATTCTTCGAACAGAGTGAAAATTAATTTTAATTGATTATATCAATACAAATTTTATATAAAACAAATTTTTTAAAATAATAAAAACTAAGTTTTACAGATTATATAAATACATCCAACCTCTTTTACTTGGAAAACAGTATGAAATTTAGCCTATTCTGATACATTTTCACAATTTTATATAATCTACAACTTATTCTCCTAAACTTTTTTTTAATGTTAGACTTTTAATTGGGCTACTTACAACAAAGAACAAAATGTTTTATCATACCTTTTTCCAAGTATTTTATATAAGTGTAATTAAGTTTCATCATGCAGGTTCAAGCTGCATTGCCACAATTAAGTGGCTGTGAACTATTGATTTGACTTATTTAACATTTCAGTAACAACTAATTCCAGTGATTATTGCACTGTATGGAAGTTACAAAAAATAATTATAATATTCACTATTTATTTTAATTGAAACTTAAAACTTTATTTAAGAGCATGACCAGCCATCTAAATTTACCTTCTAACTACATCATTGAGTTGTATATGTTTGGAAAATTTATGTAATATTTTTAAGCCTTAATGTTACTATTTATAAAATTCTGATAACAATTCTTACTTGCAAGATCCCTATACATATTACAGATTATGCATGTAAAGCAACTGATAAAGTGTTTGGCACCCAAATCTTAATTTGCTTGCATTTAATCATGCTGGACCTATACAGACCTTTAAATAGTACAGCAATTATAATCATATTGTATTTTTTTCTGAAATATATCTTATTTATACATATTTATTCAGATAAGCAAAACATAATTAGCAGAAATAAAAATCAGTGTAATTTATTATCATTTTTGCATTGCCTCTGAGGGCAAGAGATTTCTATTAAAAAACTGGTATCTGCGATATTTATGGACATATCTGCAGGTAAAGATGATGATGATGATGATTGTGCAGGAATGCCATATGAATTATTTCAAAAGTGGTAATAAACTTATATTGATCCATTTTTACATAAGCTATCAACAAATTCCCTCAAGGCCAGGCCTTAATCCAGTATATATATATATATATATATATATATATATATATATATATGCATAGTGATTACATTTATAGGGCACTTCCAGGACCTATGCTACAAGCTTTAACACTTTCATTCATAATAAGTTACATGGTCTTTTTATAACACTATGATAAGGCTATTTTCTCTACTTCCTAAATGAAATACTTAAGTGCCTGACTGAAGATCACACACATAGCATAACCAGATTGCAAATATAGGCAGTCTGAATCCACAAGGCATACACTCATGGCCCCTCATGCTGCCTGATGTTGCTGCTGTAGAAAGGACACAGATAAATAGAAAGTACCATGACTGACGGTTGTCTAGAGTTCTTTATCTCTGTATTTCGAAATCAACAGAGTATCTAATGGATCAAGATAACATAATTATTTTCTCTCAGATGACCAGCTGTGATCAATTTAGCAGGTGGTAACTTTTTTCCCCCAGTGAAATGGGAAAGAAAATGTTAGAGTACATTACAGGTAGTAAGGTAAATTATTTGATAAAAGTTTCATTTCAGTTGCATATATGCATGTATGTATACTGGATCATTATATAAAAGGTGTTTCTTTTAGGTTATAATCCCAAGAAGTTTTGAAAGCTGAGTTTTTTTAAAAGGGTGATCAGAAATTTGGAGGAAAGACAGAATTGTTTGTTCATAACACGTAGTTTCAATTTTGTGGTTATGTTTCAACTCTTTACACTATTTACCTTCAGACTTCTAGAAACCTTTTCTACACTCCAGGTTCTTTTCGTGGTCATCTATTATTATGTGGTCATCTAGGAATGAACAAGCATACAGGCCCATCATGGGGTCAAACCTGTAATCCTGATTCCATCATCACTCTTCTCTCCTATCTTCAATTTGTCATCAATTTCTAAAGATATATTAGATTTGCATTCTTCTTTCCATTATCAAATTTTCATTAATTTATTTCAGACACCATTTCTCTTTCCTTAATTTCTGTTCCAACTTCCTTCTTTGCCTCCAGCCTATCTTGTTTAATCCATTCTCCTTAGTGCTACTGAGGGAGGGTCCTAATCCATAAATAGGATCATGTTACCTCCCTGATAATTTATTTACATCTTTCTCATTAAGCTGACAATAAGGTGAGGCTCTTCATGGTTCAATTGTAACTTACTCCAACCTTATCTCTCAGAACTCATGACTTAAATACTACAAAACAGTTCCTGCAAAAATCTGAAATTTTCTCAAAGTACTTTCTGCTCCATTTTCCTGAAAATGTTCTCCCTTTTCCTTTCCTCACACATACTCCTCTTTGGCCAATTCCTGTACATCCTTTAATCCTCATATGATAGGCCATTGCTCAGGAAGCCCCACTGGATCCTTTATTTCTTGGTTGGGCATCCCTATTAGTGTTCTTTTTATGTTTATTACTGTTCCTATAACAGCACTCATCATGATGTGCTAGAATTGCATCTCTACGCATCTGCGTCCATCACTAAACAGTAAATTCTTTGAGATCAGTGAGTATGTGTTTTGCACACAGAGTACGGCATAGGGCCTGTCGTGTAATACATTCTTATAAAGCATGTGTGTTGAATGAATGAACGAATATATTTTTTAACTTTTTTTTTTTCTTCTTGAGACACAGTGTCACTCTATCACCCAGGCTGATGTGCAGGGATGCAATCTTGGCTCACTGCAACCTTCGCCTTCCAGGTTGAACAATTCTCATGCCTGCGCTTCCCTAGTAGCTGGGATTACAGGCGTGTGCCAACACGTTCAACTAATTTATGTATTAATATATTTTAGTAGAGACAGGCTGTTCTCAAACTCCTGAGCTCAAGAGATCTGCGCACCTTGTCCTCCCAAAGTGCTGGGATTACAGGTGTGAGCTACTGCACTCGGCCAAATAAACAAATAATTTTTTTTTTTTTAATGAAATACTTACTTGGCAGAGACCACCTACTCTTATGCAATCATTCTATAGTCTTTAAAATCTAACACTAATTTCCGGTATCAAAATTTATATTTTTAGGCCAGGCGCGGTGGCTCACGCTTGTAATCCCAGCACTTTGGGAGGCCGAGGCGGGCGGATCACGAGGTCAGGAGATCGAGACCACGGTAAAATCCCGTCTCTACTAAAAAATACAAAAAAATTAGCCGGGCGTAGTGGTGGTCGCCTGTAGTCCCAGCTACTCGGAGAGGCTGAGGCAGGAGAATGGCGTGAACTCGGGAGGCGGAGCTTGCAGTGAGCCGAGATTGCGCCACTGCACTCCAGCCTGGGCGACGAAGTGAGACTCTGTCTCAAAAAAAAAAAAAAAAAAAAAATTACATTTTTAGATTTTTATATATTTATTTTCATGTGAGATTTTATGGTGGTCAAGTTCAGAGGGCCCAAATATCTAGGCGCCCTAATAATATTTTCAGTATTTTTCAAAAACTTACATATTTTGATCATTTACTAATGACACTCCACTGCCCACTCAAAGCTACACTGACTAGCACAAACATCCTGCTTCTTTGCTTGGAGTGAGGCTGCTGGTTGGCACATTTTGATGAGAAATTCCGATTGGCAGGCATATGTAGATTTGGATATTTAAAAAAAATGAAATAGGACATTTTAAAAGTATCAGGTTTACAGAGAAAAAGTTTACTAAAACATGTCCTAAGGAAAAAGACTTTGAAACCAGTTACCTAGCAAACTATAAAAGCTAAATGCCCCAAATTGTAATGATAGCCAGTTGAACCAAAATTCCATCTGTTACTCGTATTTTATTTTTCAAGATAAAAAAGTTACTATGTATAGCCAAGTTTGAAATTGAATGCTCTATCTCATTCCTTTAAGCCAAATCTTTACAAGAAAAGGATTTCTACTTCAAAAGAAAGTGACACAATACTCATAATTAACATAAAAATAAGCATTTGCCTAATTTCAGGAGAGTACATTAAGTCATTACTATAAGTGGCGTTTTGCTCTGCACTCTCTTCACATTATTCCATCTCTTTCCACCTGGGAGCAAACTTACCAAGCAATTTAAAAATAATTGGTGAATTAAATTCTCATTGGTGGCATCATTTTCCTTTTTCCCGTATGTCTTCAACAGACTTACTCTAGCAGTACCATTAATATAGCTGCGGTAAAATAAAAAAAAAAATCTGCACAAATGGCATATTATAAAATTAAATGGTAACATATTGTGTTGCTTGGGATCACAGTCAAGTCTAGAGGCAAAATAGAAATAACAGATGCAGTACAAATGTAGAGTTATTATGTGTGTCATACTGGAATCTAGCCTCACAAAATTAACACAATATGCTCTACCTGAGGATAAGCTAGGGAAAAGAAAAAAAAAAAAAGAAAGAAAGAAAGAAAGAAAGAAAGAAAGAAAGAAAGAAAGAAAGAAAGAAGATTGTGCTAGCAACATAAATGGAGAGACAGAAACATTTTAATCTTAATATGGTAATACATTTTGAAAAGAAATTGTACATATTTTATTTAAAATTTCAGACAAAGAGAAATGCCTTCTATATTAATATCGTTCTCCAAAATGTTTTTTGGATCATGAAATTTCTGACATTCCTTTTGAATTTAGTAAATTTACTAGTTTGAATGGGCCTAATTAAATTCTTCCCTAAAGCTATTTACAGAGGTACCTCCTGATTTTATTAGTCCTTTAGTGATGCTGCATGTCTGGTTTGGAGAGTAACCTCCAGAAAATGAATAGTATTTATGCTTAAAACTTAAATGTGTGTGTGTAACATATTGAATATGTAATTTAATATAATATCTTTAATACTATGCTTTACTAATTATCTAATTTATGTGTGATACATCGTATCATCATATAGCTGCCTGAGTTTGTTTTGAACTGTAATCCAAAAGTAATTATCTCAATTATAATAACTTTTGTCTTTACATTAAAAAGTAAAAGATCCCTTTTCCTTATCCTCATAGAAAAAAATAAGAATGTTAAAAAGAATCAGAACTATGTTTTTTGGTGAAATTACTGGCTCCATTTATTTGCCATCTCACTACTTATGCTTTTTTCCATATAACTTTGCAGTTCCTTCTCTAAAAATTCCCTCTACTTATCTGTTTCTGAACAAAAATATCTCACTTCTCACAGAAAAAAAATGAGGGATTTGAAAAAATAATACTGTTAAATTATGTAAACATATAGTAAGCATTTTCTTACAACTGTGAGTGTAAATGATGTCGCATTACATTTACGATCCACAATTCAGTACCTGACTTCACCGCCTCAGCTACCACAACTCTCAGAATAAGTACCTGTCTCCAGAAAAAACTCTTGAGTCTGTTTTTAGTGATTTGATTTAGGTGAGTGTTAAATTATTTGCCTCAAAATAAAATTATGATTCACTAGAGTTGAAAATAAAAATTACTATTATAATGAGCTCTAAGAGCTAGACGAACAAGTCTACACACCGTTTGTAAAGTACAGTGGTTTTGCTAGCTAGTTGATAGAATCATGATCAAGTGATGCCATCTTGGCCAGCCATCAGCAAACTGTAATAGCTGATACTGATAATTACGAATAACAGCAAACTTGAAAATAATTACATAATTAAATACTTATTTGTGGTAATGAGCTGCTTTTAGAATCTACGCCAGTGGGTCAAGTAAGAAGAAGTAATTGGATCACTAGGAGACATTTAGTAGTTAAGAGACTTGCTCGTGCACACCTAAAAATTCAATGGAGGTTAAGTAGTATATCACTGCCAAAGAGATTCTCTAGCACTGGTGGGCCTAAACAAAACCGTAAGTGGCTTTGTGAGACTGTGGGACTTTAGCACATTACTGCAATAGACTCATAATCTTATCTAAATCAAAGACTCTGAAAAAAAGTGTTATTTGCTACTTAAAATGCAAACCAGTCTACTTCAAAATATACAGAGGAGAAAGAGGACTTGTCCCAAGATAAAATGTGTCACATTTGACACCTATCAACCTTATCAGGGTCTAAAACTTATATGAATACATGCTGAAAGTGGATGCTCTTAGTTGTATTTATCCCCATTATTAAACCTAAATAGAGAAGATCAAAGCCAAGGACCAGAATTTTGAATTATTAGTAGCTACAAAGTTCTTTCTTAAAGCTTTCTGGGGCAAGTGATTGCCAACTTCATAGAGTAGAAAATCAAATTAAAATGGAATAAATATTATTATTCTGAAGACAAGTGTTCCTTTTTTCAGAGAAACATCAAAAGTATTTGCTAAGTATGAGAAAACATGTATTTCTAGAAAACAGCAGATATGAGACAGTGATTTTCATTTTTTTCTATTGACAGTATAAACGTTAGTATAGAAGTATGACAGCCTATATTGCCGATGTTTGGAGACTAACATTCCTTGCAAAGAGATGTCTATGTCCTTTCCAACTCTAATAATCTGTGATTCTATAATTTGATATTAAGCGAAGATTTTAGTATTTTCTGAATTGAAAAGAATTTTAAAAATTCTCATCCACTTACTCAATACTTGATTTTCTTCTATATGAATAGCACAGTCATATAGTTCATGCTTGAGCCAAATTTATATTAGCCTAAATACATTTTTGATGAAATCTTTTTGTTTCACAAAAATTCTTATATTACATAATTTTCTCTAATATATATATGCTTACTGCATTTTAAATCAGCCTGGCTCTACTGGAAATTGCTTCATATTAAATTATAAGAAATTTAATAATCAATAATAAGTATTTGTCTGGGTCAACCATATTTCTTACATAAACAAATGCTGATAAATATATATATATATATGTGTGTGTATGTGTTTGTGTATATACTCTCATCAAATTCTAATTAACAAAAATGTTTAAAATATATTGATAAAATGCAAATAAACATTCACAATATTATTATGATTTTATACATGTTTTGCATCAAAAATGGCAACCTGCTATTATATTAATAGCTACATTTTAATTGGGGTCTCACTAATCTAGAGCCTACTCTAATAGCTTCCATGTATTGAATGCTTCCCTCGTCCGGAAAGATAGACTTTTATAAGTTCACATTGGTAATTTCTGGGTGATGGGACTGCATGTCATTTTATCTTGTAATTCTTGATTTTGGTATTTCTACAATGAACAAACATTATAAGCACGATTTTAAGATGTTATAAAATATAAATTATCCTATTTCTCTTTTATTTTTATTTTCCAATAGTTTTTAATTTTTATACAAGCTTTGGTCAGTGAGTAATGGTACTTCCACAGAGTACATAAGATTTCAATGTCCAAAGCAAGTCAGTCTGTATTGCATATATTCAAAGTTCCATCAAGTAAAATTCAGTGTTAATACAGAGGCGAGTGTTAATAGAGAGGAACAATGAAAAATTCTATTTAGGACCTGACTTCAAATGTCATAAGGGATCAGAAATACCACTGTACTGCTGCAAGTATTTTCCTAGGAAAAACAGTTTTCTTACTATAGCTCGCTGAGAATTAACTGATTTTTGGCAATTAGATCACCCATTTTTGAGTCAAAAAAAGATAACAACTGAATATCATTTGCACTTCTAATACCTATTAAGAAAAAACTTATTTAAAAATGTTTGGAATTTTTGGTTGGAAATCTATGCATTTTTAAAATTAAAATATCAATTGTGAGAATAGTCTCATTCAAAGTTGAAATATACTCTTCAGTAACAAAATAATACTGAAAAGAGTGAGTACAATGACAAGAACATCATATGAACAGATATTATATTCTGGAAAAAGTATAAAAGCAGATTCAAGTGATAGAGATCGATATCCCAATTAAATTAAAAGAATGCCCAGAAAATTAGCATAATTTTCAATAAAAATGATACTTTATATCTATTATGAGTAGGTAAGTAGAGAGTGTATTTATTTAGATGCTCCCCACTGGTGCCCTTGTGGAAATGGATGTCAATTGTGTCAATAATAAGCAATGCTACTTGCACCTCAATTTCTCAGAAGGTGTTCAGGAAAAGAAGGTACTAGGTGCTTTAGCAGGCAATGGGAATGAGGTTGGGATATTTGAAAAATAAAAAAGGGAAAGATTAACTGAAGCACTTGTAAGGAGATTTAGATCTCCAAAATTCTTCTTTAACTCACAATCAATTCACTTCAGATTTGCCTATGCCCATATATCACCCCTTACACATCAAGATTAGAAGCAAGCACATATGGCATTGGCAAGGTAGTGAACAGAATAAAGTAGCCATTTGTAGCCCAGAATCAGAAATGTAGGAAGTGATCCAGAGAATAGAGCTTGCATACTGACTACGGGGGGAACTATGCAAGGAGTAAAATATTAATTTCTAGGCAGGTGCCAGAATCTAAACAATGATAAGCAGGTATATATCTACCATCTATCAGAAACAAACATGGCAGAGATTCAAAGTAGAGAGTCAGACAGACTAATAAAATATAACAATAGTCAAACAGTATAGAAACAATGTAATGATCACAAATGATTCTGTTTCTTCCATCCTTCTTCTAGAATTCTATATGTGACATAAAGTCTAAAATGAAACAAAATAATACAGAAATTATAATTAAAAATTATTCTTGACTGAATTACAGTCAACATAAACATAGGGATATGGACAACAGCAACATTAGAGGGGTCATATTTGCAGGGTCTTTCTGCAGTCAAGTGAATTTGGAATTACAACATGGTATGTGTTTGATGCTTAGCAATTACATTATGAGCAAACAACAAGTTATATTGGTGTGGGATTTTGAGCAAAATTGTTTTATTTATTTTATTTTATTTTTATGAAGGGAGAGGACCGAATTTTAAATTTCAGTTGAGGCTTTCCATTTACAGAAATGGTGGATTTTCATTTTAGGAGACTTCCATTAGATAATGTCGGCTCCTAATACTTCTCATTCTTTTGTAATTTCTTTTTTTATTAAATTGAGATTCTCAATGAGGTCATACTGTAATGGAGAAAAAATAGGTCTGCAAGAAAATTGTGATGTCTTTACCAAATGAAGGTGATAGGATTGCAGGTGATACAAACAAATGAAATAAAAGAAACAGAAAACCTAAAGAAATCAATCCTATACTTTGTCCACTCCATTTTTTTCTCCTTTATTTCTCCCACTTTTTCTTTTGAAAGGTACAATTTTAGTTCCAAAAATGTAGAGAAGGATATATTCATTATTTTAGTTTTTGTTTTATTTCAGTTGCTTTAAAATATTTTTCTATTTGATCCTAACATTCACCCTATCAAAAATATATTTTGAATGTTTTGACAAATAAGGGTGATGATGTTCAAAGTTCAGTGATGCACTTAGTAATTAGCAGAGCCTGTATCCAAACTTGAGTTTGACACATTTTTAATACCTATGCTATTTCTTACATGCTATGTTAGGTTATAGATGATTTTTCCCACTGTCCAAAACCTATTTTTATGTCCTTCATAATCTTCAGAAATGTTTTTCGCCACTTTAAGGAGGAAAAATTGTCTGTAAAATCCAAAACAGCAATTTTGCTGTTGCAATGGAACCTAACAAGTGATGCCAGCCCATTGAATTGAACAGACAGTGATGATTCTTTGTAAAGAGAAAAAACATGCATACACCTCTATAATGTGAACAGAGCATAATAAGTGGCATTTTTGCAATTTGGCTGCTTGACATCCTGTGTGAAGTTCTGAATATCCTTTTTTTGAGCATAAAGCAAGGGCATGGCTTTTTTTCTCCTTCATGACTCAAGGGACTCACTCAAACACCTAATAGCGCTGTTCAACCTTTAATACATTCATAATGGAATTCCCCAGTTAGCGTGTTTTTCACTTGCCTGGGTAGAGGCTCCAGCTGCAGCCTCTTCAAATACTTAAAAGAAAATACTGTTCGCATTAATTGTAAGAATCTTCAAAAGAATGCTAGAATACCTCAAATGGAAAATTCACAAGTAGTAGCAGACAAGAAGACATAGAGCATAGGAGTGAATAGTAGCTATAAATCAGATACAAGCCACATTAATGAATTGAGATAAGAAGTGTGAAATAAAATCGATCCCAGCTCATCAGAGAAGGAGGAGAGGGTTATTTTTAATCTTGGGATGAATTTAAAATCAATAAAAAAGTATAATAGACTCATAAACAGAAATCAAACGACAATGCAAGGAGTTGGAAAAAAATTAAAAACAAAGGGAAAAAAGTATACCAATTTACTTCAACAGTTACAAGAAGCCTTATTTGATAGTGTTAAGCGTATTCATAATGAACATGTGTATAGAGCCTTTTAAAACATCCCATCAAGCACTGCACAGTTGAATGCGATCACTCAAATAATATTTGGTGAACATAAAGAAGAATGCCCATAAATAATAATCTTCCAAGTCAAACATCTTAGATCTAAAAGTTAAGGCTACAGGGAGAGTGAGAACTCTTTGTGTGAAGACACTCATAACAATATATAAGCAACTATATAAGGCTGAAATAGGCAGGGATTGTGAAATTCCACAACATGAGAACACTTATTTTCTTCTTTTCCTCTCATAAATTTTGTTCAGAATACCAATTTGGGGAATCAAGCAGAAGTAATCCCTGCTAATAGTGCTGATACTATGTCAAAAGTTTTGAGCAATAAAAAAAAAATATCTCCGACTTTCCATATACCAGAAACTTTCATTTTACCCTAGAAAATCAAAGGACCCCGTTAACTAAAAATGTGTTTCTAGAAAAGTGTTCCAAAATACGTCATATGGGGATCTAGCTCCTCAGCCAAGCAATTGAGCCTCTTTTCCTTTTGTAAGCAGCATATCAAAGTAAGGCCAAAGTTGGATACTAAAAATGGAGTTACTTATATTTAATATTTAGGATACAAAATAAGAGCAAAGTATAATTGCGTAATGCTTGCTACATTTCAAATTTGTCTCCTTCTGGAAGGAACTTCATCTCTGCTCCCTGAAAGCCAAAAACAACAGGCTACTATTTTTGTTTTTCATGAAGCTAGATATTAGCCAGTTGCTAGACTTCAACCGTGATATCTTCACGAAAAGAGACAAGCTGGAGAATTTCAGCCTAGACTAAGCAGGACAGATGGAGTTGCTTTTTACCTTTATACAGATCACGAGTTTTCAGCCATTTATTTTTCAAAAGTCTAGTCTTCAGCAGGGAGCATCCTTATGCGTGTGTACAATTCACATTGAGTTCTGAAACAAGACTTCTGGTTTATCCATAAATTTGGCAAAATAAATTCTCGAGGCATAGCCTGGCAACAAAGAACTTGAATAAATTCTTTAAAGCTCTTTTGTAGGGAAATAATATTAGAGGTTGGGGCAAAGCCAAAGCCATGAGAGGTGTTGATCTCTAACGGTTTTATGAAAAGATGTTTAAGTAACTTTTCAGTGGCATCAATTTAAAAATCTAGTCAATGATGTAACATTGAGGATGGAGTTTGCTGACTTTTATCTTCCATGAGTAGTCAGACTAACCAGGTGTTAGTAATTTGAATCTAAGCAATAAAGACTGTGAAGCCACATTGATATAATTACCATAAATGGGAATCTGTGAGTCCCACCAGCGTCACAAAGAACAATTCAGTCGGTAGCTTGGGCAGGGCCCTGCTGGTCATTAACAACTCCATTCAGCTAAGACAGAAACTGGAAACATTGCCCAGAGAGGTAATCAGAAACACTATGCTCCCAAGACTTTCCTTAACAGGTGCTCATTTTTATCCTGGTAAGATGTAGAACTAGGTATATACATATTTAAGAGAATCATATTAGAGTATGAATATTTGAAATCTATCAATATTTACTATTTTATATTCTTAAAATATTTAAGATAATTTGGATTTTTGAATCACATTTGTACTTATGATGTATAATTAAGTAATTTATATAGTTATATTAAACTGAGATCTATTAATTTCACATAGTAGAGGCTACTAGTTACTCCCAAGTATGTTCATTCTTCCTTTCTTTCTTCCTTTCCCTTCCTTCCTTCCTTCTTTCTTTTCTTTCTTTCTTTTTAAAATACTGCTCCTTCCTGTACACTGATTTTTTTTCCTTTTTTGTTAGCAGTAAAAATCTTGATTTTCTTTTGTAAGTCTAAAAGACTGTAAAATCTTCCATTCTCTGCTCAGTTATTTGTGATGTTAGGACTGAGTTCAAACTACTTAGATGTATTTATAGGGTTATATAAAACTTCCAGAAATCATCTTTGGGGGAACAGGGGCTTGCCCTTTTCTTCTTCTCTCCTACTTTAATGACTCCAGTTTAAGCAGCCATTATAGACCATGAGATTAAGGATTGGACCTTGGCCATGGAAGAATGTTGAGCTGGGAGGAAGGTGAGTTAATGAGGTCTTCAGAGAGCTGTAGTACTAGCTGCTGGCTTCATATATCTAGACTTCTTTTATAAAACGCAAACTGCCATTCATACTTGTCATTATTATATATTTGGGAGGTTCTCTGTTTCATGAAGCTAAACTATAAACTAAATAGTTTGTATTTAAAAAGTCAGAGTATTTTAAAAGGACATATGCACAATGGAATACTATTCAGCCATAAAAGGAAGGAAATATTTCTTTGCAGCAACATGGAAGGAACTACAGGCCATAATCTTAAGTGAAACAACTAAAACACAGAAAGACAAACATCACATGTTTTCACTTAAAAATGGGAGCTAAGGCCGGGTGCGGTGGCTCACGCTTGTAATCCCAGCACTTTGGGAGGCTGAGGCGGGCGGATCACGAGGTCAGGAGATCGCAACCATGGTGAAACCCCGTCTCTGCTAAAAATACAAAAAAAAAATTAGCCAGGCGTGGTGGCGGGTGCCTGTAGTCCCAGCTACTCGGAGAGGCTGAGGCAGGAGAATGGCGTGAACCCGGGAGGCGGAGCTTGCAGTGAGCCGAGATTGCGCCACTGCACTCCAGCCTGGGTGACAGAGCGAGACTCCGTCTCAAAAAAAAAAAAAAAAAAAAAAAAAATGGGAGCTAAATAATGTGTACACGCGGACGTAAAGTGTGGAATGATAGAAAATGGAGACTCAGAAGGGTGAAGAATGGGTTTGGGGTGCATGATGGGAAATTAATTAATGTATACAAGTGTGTGTTATTCTGGTGATGGTTACACTAAAAGCCCTGGCTTCACCACTACCCAATGTGTTCATGTAGCAAAATTACATTGTTGTCACTGTCACATAAATTTATACAAATAAAAATAAATCACTAAAATTACAACTTTTCCCTTATTAGCTTTCTGAGGTCTATTTAAGTACTCATGAGTGGTGTCTTTCAGTCAAAATAACTACAAAGGAAGTTATTTACCTAGATTTATATAACTGATGTAAAATATCTCTATAGATCTATCTGTACATCAATATCTATCTATCAATTACTTTTAAAGGTTATTAACTACACAGTTTTGTAAAAGGATCCACACATTAATCAAGTCCCCTTCTCCTCTTAAAGTCATAGTCAAAAGTTGCTACAAGTTGCTATACATGTAAATAAATAATACGGTTTTGTAGGCTAAACCCAGATAGTAAAGGAACTAAACTAATATTGTAATGTCCTAGCCTTTTATTTTAAAAAAAAAACAATAAAAATGCATATATACACAAAACTATTTTCTTATGGAAAATGCTGATAAGCATTTTTTTCTTAAATAAATCAAGGTCGTGTGATCAAAGTGAATCTTTTGACAAATTAGACTAGTTTGATAACCTGGGTTTTAAAGAAACTGTATCCTTTTTCCATGATTTTAGAAGAGAACAGCAAAAGATAATTATAAATTTTATTTTATTTTAAAATATAATGTGTATTTTTCTCACTAAAAGACGAGTTAATATGAAATTCCTAAACTTTTCATACTGTTTTACTATTAAGCTAACATTACTACCACATATAAGTAAAATAAATTTAAAATTATGTTTTCAATCAAATTAGATTATAATTTTAAGAAACATTTTTATGGTAATGGAATATAGTTTTGAACTTCCATTAAACCCAAATTTATTGGATACTTGGATTATTTTTAACTAAAGTAGAATATTAAAATATTGGTTACCAGCATAATTTTGACATAAATTCCTTTGATTCTTATTTTTACATGTTATAGAGTAGCAATAACTTTGGGCCATGTTTGAAAATGTCTTAATGTTTGCCTTTTTAAGGTATGGTAAAAAAAAAAATGTGTATGGCTGTCAGATACCATACTATATGTATTCTTTAGCATAGCTGTAGTGTTAGACAAATCTAAACCTCATTTCACTCCATGATGTAGAAGTTAAATACTAAAAATTATGTTAATATGGGTAATTTAAAATAGACTAGAATCAGTACTGGCAGATAAGAAGAATTGTGTATGAAAATAAAGATAGTGTGCTTTTGTTTATTAAGGGAAAATGAGAGCAGTTTTATCCTGAAGTGAAGTATCAGGTATTTTCAGATGTGAAATAGAATAGTAAATGATAAAACCTAATACAGGAAGTCATAGTTTTTGGAAACGAGAATTTAGTTATCTCAGATTATAAGATCAAAAAATAATGAATCTCGAAAAGTGTAGGGGAATATGTTAAAATTTTCCCAAGACTAGGTTAGTTTTCATGGTTGGTCAGTTAATATTGAAAGCATTAAAGAAGCTTGTGAATCTTTTACTGCCAAATATTAACAGCACAAAATTAGACTTTTTCTATTGAAATAATAAATTAATCTTGAATTACTTAGTCTGATTTTACCAATATATAATAATTATTTTCCTTCCATGTAACCTTCTCACATGAATGGCTCACTAGAGTCGTTTCCTACGTGTTGTGCTGAATTTATTATGCCCTGGATCAATCAATTCTGAAGGAGCTAAGATACCATTAAATTGTGTTAATACTTTGTTTATTTAAAATATTGTATTTTCTCTTAATTAACCTTTTATTGTTCTCAAATACTGATATTAATATTCTAATCCAGTGAATAGATCCCTCTGATAATTCTTGACATTTTCTTCTCAAAATTAATTCCTAAATTTAGAAAAATACAATTTAGTGTGCCTTTTATACCTAATGCTGTCTTCATGATATCTCAGATGATCACAGAAAAATCACAAATGTTTGTCTTCTACTCTATAAAAAAGAGTAATGCTGAAAATAATTATACTTGTTGGATATGCTCCTCATTTCTTACATAGCTCAACACTATGATGAGAGCTACAAGAGGGGTTGTTAAACAAAAGCCTTCTCTAAGATAGTTTTGTTCAGGAAAAACATATATTGATAATTCTCTGGAGTGTAGAGTCTCTGAAATATATACATCATACACACATACAGGCATACATTAGAGAGAAGAGAGAGATGTACATATACATATTCTGGAGACTGTACATTCTGGAGACTTATAAATATCCTTATACTTATTTTCAACCTCGGAACATAATTACTAAATACCCTTATGACTAAATATGTATTATACCCTAATAGATCTTACTATTCTTTATTCTTATGTGTTGGTCCTCTAATAAATTTGCCATAGCCATTTAATTCTGTCTTTGCCAGGTTAAGATTTGCTTGCTTGCTTGCTTGCTTGATTTCAACTGTCCTGTCTTCAATTTCAAATGAGGAAAATAATATCCACAAATGCACCTAGGTAAAATGTTTAGTTCAATAACTGGCACATGATCAGAATTAAATTATAAATCTGATCCTAAAATGAAAACTCAAAATGAGAAAGCATTAGGATTGTATTTCTGCTTCTCTGACATGAACACTTTATAATTAATTGAAGAGAAATGTTGAGTGGCTAACAGCCAGAGGAACAAGCATGGCTGTCAATGCATCTTGACTTTCTAATTCCTCATATATAAGAACTTTAAAAGTTAGCATATGGCCGGGCGTGGTGGCTCATGCCTATAATCCCAGCACTTTGGGAGGCTGAGGCGGGCGGATCACGAGGTCAGGAGATCGAGACCATCCTGGCTAACACGGTGAAACTCTGTCTCTACTAAAAATACAAAAAATTAGACGGGCGTGGTGGTGGGTGCCTGTAGTCCTAGCTACTCGGGAGGCTGAGGCAGGAGAATGGCATGAACCCGGGAGGCGGAGCTTGCAGTGAGCCGAGATCACGCCACTGCACTCCAGCCTGGGTGACAGAGCAAGACTACGTCTCAGAAAAAAAAAAAAAAAAAAAAGTTATCATATGTCCTCAAGTTTATGTTGAAAATGTAAATCACAGGTTTTTAAACTTTGCCACATAACAGAATCAGCTGTATAACTTTAAAAACAGACATATGCCATCCCACCCCATCTACTGAATCAGAATGTCTGAAGTATAGTATTTTACAAATCTTCATCAAAAATATCAGTGACTAGTAAAAGTCAAAATACTGATCACATTAACTGAATATTTGTCAATTTACTATTTTTTAGCTTAAATAAATGAGTTTGTGAAGATATAAAATTAGGAGAGACTATTATACGTAGGTGTACTCCAAAAATGTCACCTTTCCTAAAGTCAGATACTGAAGCAATGCTCCAAAATCCAACAATTACATGTTACTCCAGATGCATTACCTTTAATGGCTTTGGGTGGTGGTTTAATTTTTAGCCCACCCTGGCTAGGGATATTTCCTTAGTGACAGCAGTATGGTCTGCAGCAAATGTGAACTTTAGGAAATGCACTAACATATAAGGGAAAGGCAGCTATGAGCATTCAGTCTTCTCTGAAGGTAAGTATAGCAAATTAAGAGAGATGTAGTAGATAGAAACGCAGTAGCAGTTAAGGGATCAATTCAAAGTTATCAGAAAAGAGTAACTTGTAGGACAAGTTCAAAGCTGAAAATTGAATTTTAAATGTTATTGTGTGTTAAATGCCAGTCTCTTTGTATATTTTACATTTCTCAACAAAATCCACTAACGAAGTATTATCCCTATGATGTCTCAAAAAAAAGAACAAGAAAAGTTAAAAGAAAGAAATGAAACTCCAAGAAATATGATCAAATTAACACAGTTAACAACTGGAAAATTCTGAATGTGAAGATAGCTTTTTCAAGTATATAAGTTCTTTCTTCAACGGTCCACATAGTTTTAAGAAACCAAAACTACATTACCTTGTAACTTCCCAGGTTAGGTTTACAGAGTAAATGAATAGAAAGTAATAAGTTCTTAAGGGGTTAAGAAGAGAAATTTAACTTATTCCTTTGATATTGCTAGGGAAGAAATAAAGAAAGCAGTGGGGACAATTTCTTATAGTTGGAACCCCTTATATCATTTTTTATTTTTCATTTTTAAGAGCAATACAGAGAAGATTAATCAATCTATGTTCAGGTAGTAATTGCTTTTTACTATTTTAAGCTCATCTGTAAAAATCAAAGTGAAACTGACTAGGTTTTATGATATTTTCTGAAAAGTCAAAATTCTGGTGTTTGCTATCCCTTTTAGGAATATATGGTAAAAATTTCCCCATTTGCTCATTACCAATTCATCTGCATAATGAAGAGTTAAAATCTTATTGAGAAATGCCTTGTAATCAATTGAGAATCTAATTGTACCTGTTTGGAAAGGTTACTTACAAAAGCACCCACAGTGATCCAAACTTATATTACACATCCTCTGATTATCAAATTTAAAGTAATATGTCATTTGTTATTCATATTTAGTGTTATGACTCTTTAATAACGATTCAATCTATTTCCCTTTAAGAGCAGGACAGCTGCAATAACAGCAAAATTGTATACCTTAAGTGTAGCATAAGAATTCAAGGTGAAACACATTCCAAGTAGCAGCTTAAGATGTCAGTATCATACATGGCTCCCTGAATAAAAGAGGTAAAACGTGTCAACCTGAACAGACATTCATCTCTTTGCACTAAAGTGAGAGATACAAAGACATCTACCACTCCCAGTAGAGAGACATGCTGAGACATTCAAGAGTCAAAGACATTCAGCTGTCTGAGGCAAATACTGTGAGTCTTCAGGGCTCCATAAATTGTTCTACAGCTGTGAAGGATTCAAAGTAAAATTTACAGAATGATCATCAATAAATAAAATGTGGTGGATTATAGTAGTTATTGTCTTTGGTTGTCCATAATTTATTATGTTTCTACTTCTTGTAACTGTACAGTAGTTCTCCTTTATCCAAGTGCTTGCTTTCCATGGTTTCAGTTGCCTGCACTCAACTGTGTTCCAAAATTATTAAATGGATAATTCTAGAAATAAACAAGTCATAAGTTTCAAACTGTGTGCCATTCTGAGTAGCATGATAAAATCTGTTATACCCCTCCATTCCTTCTTTATCACAAGCATAAGGGTGAGTATAGTACTATAAGGTATTTTAAGAGACAGACTACATTCACATAACTTTTATTACAGTGTATTGTTATAAATGCTCAATTTTATTATTAGGGTTGTTAATCTCTTACTGTCTTTAATTTATAAATTAAACTTTATCACAGTGTATTAGTCTGTTTTCATGCTGCTGATAAAGACATACCTGAGACTGGGCAATTCACAAAAGACAGAAGTTTAACGGACTTACAGTTCCACATGGCTGGAGAGGCCACACAATAATGGTGGAAGGCAAGGAGGAGCAAGTCATGTCTTACATAGATGGCAGCAGGCAAAGAGAGAGAATTTGTGCAGAGAACTCCTCTTTACAAAACCATCAAATTTTGTGAGACTTATTCACTGTCACTAGAACAGCACCAGAAAGACTTGCCTTCATGATTCAATTACCTCCCACTGGGTCCCTCCCTCAACACAGTCAACCACATCACACAGTTATATAAGTATAGGAAAAATGTAGTATAAATAGGGTTCAGTACTATCCATGGTTTTAGGCATCCACTGGGGGTCTTGGAACATATTGTCTGTGGATAAGAGGGACTACTGTATTTTCATTTCTCTGGGGGTGGGGGGAAACAAAACTCAGAATGGATAGATTATGGTGCCTCCTACACCTACCCAACCAAGTGAAACCAGCATTTTACATCAGAGTACCTTATTTTCACTGAACACAGAAATTGGCATATTGTATCTTGTCACCCCTGCATAGAATTTTCTAAATTAGAAGAGATGGATACATCTATTTTGCTCTTCGATTGTGAACTTTAAAGTGTATGTTTGGAGTGAACTACTCTAAACAGAAAACATCTAGAGTGGGAGATGACAATCTTAAACTTCACCCAAATCCAGTGATCCTGAAAAAAATAAAAAATGAAGGTTAAGAAACTCCCCCACCCTTTTGAATTCCAGGGAATGGCTTACTGCCAAGAATCACCCTTTCCGATACAACTTAGATAAGACCCACGGATGGATCCCTTGTTTATGTATGAAAAGATCAGACACAGATCCTCCAAATTCACATTGTTGCCTCATAAATGATTGGCTAAACTGTTTTTTTTCCCACCAATCAACTGGAACAAAATAGTTTTTAACCAATTTCGGTTAAGTTTCTCTCTTTCTGCCACATCTCTAAACTTTGAACCATCTTCAGCCTGAATCAGCGTAGCAATTCTCCTGAGATTAGGCAGGCCTCAGAGTAAAACTTTCTCTGCTCTATGATGCAGCCAATCATGCCACTCTTTCATGCCACATATAACCTTACCTACTTCTCCCTAGAAAAGACATACCCTTTTTGCCTAACCCTTGTGAGGCTGGCAGGTATTATGGTCATAGTTTTTTTTCTCTATTTTAATAGTCCCTTTCTTCACCTCACAATAATTCTTTTGAATAGGGTCTCTCTTTGCTAAATCCAGATTCCTTTTTTTGATTTTGATAATGAAGGCCACAGCCAAGGAAAATCAGAAGCAAGGAAGGACAAGTAGTAAAAGAAGAGGATGTCTTGGTGTGGTTGAATCCATAGCTCAATTCTGGAGGCCCTACTTTCTGCAGCCCTACAGTTGTCTAACCCACAACCTTTGACTTTAGCATGGAGTTCATGCTCTGATAGCTTTTAACTAAACCAGCCATTCTCTCCTTTCCCCAGCTCTTTTCTTTCTCTGTTGATACAGATAACATTTTGTATTTGAGGGTCTGAAACTTTTCAAAATTCAAATGTCATGGATTGAAACTCCTGTTCTTGCACAGTGTGTGAGAATCAGGGGGTGTGGGGGGAAGTGCTAATAGTGGTCTAAGATCCCCAGAAAGCAATCTATGTTCTAATGTAATGTCTACATTCATATTAAAATTTGAGATGATTTTATGTTAATAACTCATCTGCAAAAGTGCAAATATATGTGGCTATATATAATAATGTATATGAAGCAGTATGATAAAGTAAGAAGATATGTCTCATGTAGCAACACACATTTGAGTTTAAATCCCTGTTGTGTAATTTTTTTCTAAATAACTTCTGCATCTATAAAAGAAAATATATCTCCTTTATTAAGAGATTGTTGTGATAATTATATGAGATAATACTGACATGTTTTACATGGAACTCGATCCATAATAAGTACTGAATAAACAATATTTGCTACTACCATTTACATTCTAAGTTTAAGAGTAGCATTCAGAAATAAGAGAGTATATAATTTCCTTGAGAAGAATGCCCTTGATAATCTCTGGTCCTTCCATAGAGATAATAAAAGTTAGAGAAAGGACAAATGAGGAGCTTTTCTTTTTTATTCATCTCATATTTAAACTTTGTAATTACCTTTGATTTCTCTCTTATTAACCACCTCTAAATTATCTTCCCCCATCCATTCAATATTTACTTGATCTATTTCAGGTCTGTGTCCAAAACTTAATACTTTAATTCTCCACTTTTTCAGTTCAATGTCACATTACTTGTCTCTCATCTGGATTTCACAATAGTCTCGTATTTGGTCCTTTTCAAGTCAGATTTTGCTTTCACACATTCCACTGAATGTACTCTCTTCTTAATAAAAAATCTACAAGCATTCCTCTATTACTTTAAAATCATTTCAGAAATCTTAAGAATAGGACTGTTTCAGATAAGGTAAAATTCTGGACTTCAAGTAAAACATGAAAACTAGATTAAATTTCAGGTTATTGTTTCTCACAGGGGAAATATGATGGGAGGATTGTGCTTTACGGTTGGAAAGATGTTTGCCTTCGGATGTTTTTTACCCAAAAGGGTGACTATAGTTATGTTACCTGCATACTCAATATGCATTCTTCTTTTCTTCTTCACTAGTAGTACTTCAATTTTGTCAGGGGCTGGCAATTTTTTCAATTTAAAATTTCATTTCCTAGATTTACATTTCCATGAAACTAAGAGTTTCCATGTGGAAACTTCCAGTTTCCTGGAGAGGAAGTCCTTTGGAGAGAGTTTTGTTTTCTCTATGTAGACACCACTCTTTACTTCTTGCTGCTTCTGCCTTCCTCATAATGCCTGAAATTAAGGTTTGGGATTTTGAGATATAGGAACTATTTTGTAACCATGAAACAAGTCACGCATTGAAGATGGCAGAGTTGAAAGAGAGAAGCTGATACTAGGACATTTGTGATGGCATCAGGCCACTGCATCACCCAGAGCTGCCCACTCCAGATTTCATTCAACTATACAAAACAAACCTTTATTTGATAAAGCTACCATCTCTGGAGGTTTTCTTTTCATGCATTTTATCTGAATACCAATTGTGATAGGATGCCCAAGTAGTCTTCAGCTTTTCTCCAACATTTCTACTAAGCTCAACTCTAAACACTGTGATGATAGAAATGTAAAACTTGAGAGAGCTTATCTCAGCCTCTCAATACCTCTCTTATTTTAAAATCTTTAATGGAAAAATTTCAAACATATATTTAAAAATTGTAAATACTATGAAATGCAGTCACTTATCCATTACCCAAACTCAAGATTACCAGCTTATGACCACTCTTGTTGTATCCATAACTTTACCCATTCAGTATTATTGTACTTAGAGAGGGTAATGTATGCCTAAACACATTATCACATTATCAAGGAACACTTATTAACCCACGCCCCACTGCAGTGCACTCTCCTGCAGTCCCCCGGCACTGGACCGTAGTGCTTTTGCTGGCAGCACTTGTGGGAGTGTTACTGCCAGTGGAGTTGGAATATCTTGGCCTTTCCAGCACATCAGGCAATTGACCTCAAGGGCCAGAGAACAAAGCCACATCCTGGTCCAAGCCATCCAGGGTTAGTGCAGGAAGCCCAGGAGTGCTGAGCTTAGCTTTAGTCCCCTGAAAGCATAAAGAAAGAAAGGCAATTGACTAAACCCAATTTGTACCACAAAAAAACCTCAAGGGCACCAAAGAATATAAAAGCACAAATCCCCATCCAAAGGAAAGAAACTTCAAAGATTAAAAGAACATTAGCTCCCACAGCTGAGAAAGAACCAGCACAAGAATTCAGGTGACTGTAAAACCCAGAGTGTCTTTTTACTTCTAAATGACTGCACTAACTCCCCAGCAATGGTTCTCATGCAGATTGAAATGGCTAAAATGACAAACATATAATTCGGGATCTCGATGACATGTAACCTCAGCAAGGTACAGGAGAAGGTCGAAACCAAATCCAAAGAAAGCAGCAAAACAATCCAATATTTGAAAGATGGTACAGCTATTTTAAGACAGAACCAAACTGAACCTCTGGAAATAAAAGGTTCACTACAGCAATTTCACAGTATGATTGGAAACAATAATAAAGAATTAATAATAGAATGGACCAATCTGAGGAAAGAATCTCCAAGGCTTGAAGACTATACCTTCTAATTAATGCAGGCTGAAAAAAATAAAGAAAAAATAATTAAGAAAATGAACAAAACCTTTGATATATATGAGATTATGTAAAGAGACCAAGTCTATGACTCATTGGCATTCCTGAAAGAGATGGAGGGAGAGCAAAAAATTTGGAAAATATATTTGAGAATATTGTCCATGAAAATTTCTCCAACCTTGCTAGAGGGGTTGACATGAAAATTTAGGAAACCCAGAGAACCCCGGAGAGAGAATATATAAGATGACTATCCCCAAGATATATAGTCATCAGATTCTTTTAGGTTAACATGAAAGAAAAAAATATTAAAGGAAGCTAGACAGAGGAGAAGGCCACAAAAATGGGAACCCAATCAGGCTAGCAGTGGACCTTTCAGCAGAAACTTTACAGGCCAGAACAAACTGAGGTCCTATATACAGCATCCTTAAAGAAAAGAAATTCCATCTAAAAATTTCATATCCAGCCAAACTAAGCTTCATAAGTGGAAGATAAATAAAATCTTTTTCAGATAAACAAATGTTAAGGGAAACTGTAACCACTAGACCTGCCTTACAAAAGGTCCATCAGGGAGTGGCAAACATGTAAATAAATGAATACCTACCAATACAAGAATGCACATGAGTACATACTGCACTGACACTACAAAGAAACTATATAATTCACTCTACATTAATAAACAGCTAACAACACTGTGATGATACAAAATCCTCACATACCAATATTGACTTTGAATGTAAATGAGCTAAACACAGAATGGTAAGTTGGATAACGAAGCAAGAGCTAATGGTATGCTATCTGCAAGAGAACCATCTAACATGCAATGAAACCCATAGGCTCTAAGTAAAGGAATGAAGAAATATCTATCAAGGAAATGAAAAACAAAAGAGGCAAAGGGTCCTATTCTTATTACAGACAGAACAGTCTGTAAACCCACAATTATTAAAAAAATAGATGAAGAAGGACATTACATAATGATAAAAGATTCAATTCCGCAAGGAGGCTTAACTACCTGTAATAGTCTGTTCTTGCACTGCTATAAAGAAATACCTGAAACTGGGTAATTTATAAAGAAAACAGGTTTAATTGGCTCATGGTTCCACAGGCTATACAGGAAGCATGGCTGGGAGGGTCCAGGAAACTTTCAATCATGATGGAAGGGGAAGTAGGCACTTCCTCACATGGCCACAGGAGGAGAGAGAGTGAAGGGGTAAGTACTACACACTTTTAAACAACCAGATCTCATGCGAACTTACTCATTATCACTAGAACAGCAAGGGGGAAATCTGCTCCCATGATCCAATCACCTTCCACGGAATCCCTCCTCCAGTATTGGGGATTACAATTCAAAATGAAATTTGGGTGGGGACAAGAATCCAAACCATATCACTATCGTAAGTATGTAAGCAGCCAATAATGGAGCACCTAGATTAATAAAACAAGTACTTAGAAACCTCTGAAGAGACTTAGATAAACATACAATGATAGTGGAGGACTTCAATACCCCATTGACAGTATTAGACAGATCATCGAGGTAGAAAACTAGCAAAAATATGTGAGTCCTAGAGTCAACACTTGACCAAATGCACCTAACAGACATCTACAGAACACTTCACGCAACCACAACGGAATATGCATCCTTCTCATCTGAACACAGAATGTACTCTAAGATCAACCACATGCTCAGCTGCAAAGCAATTATTGACAAATTCAAAAAAAGCAAAATTATACTAACTGCCCTCTCAGACAACAGTGCAACAAAAATAGAAATCAATACCAAGAACATCTCTTAAAACCATAAAACTATATGGAAATTAAACAACTTGCTCCTGAATGACTTTTTAATAAAGAATAAAATTCAGGCAGAAATAAAAAAAATTATTTGAAACTAAGGAAAACAAAGATACAATATGCCAGAATCTCTGGGACACAGCTAAAGCATTGTTAAGAGGAAGGTTCATAGGACTAAATGCATAAATCAATAAGTTAGAAAGACCTCAAATTAACAACCTAACATTACACCAGGAGGGAGTAGGAAAAAAAGATCAAACCAACCTTAAAGCTAGCAGAAGTAAAGAAGTAACCAAATTAGAGCTGAGCAGAATGAAATTGAGATGTGAAAATTCACACAAAAGAAAAACTATGGAAAGCAGTTTGGTGATTTCTCAAAGAACTTAGAACTAACATTTGACCCAGAAATCCCATTACTGGGTATATACACAAAGGAACATAAATCTTTCTATCAAAAAGACCCATGCACACACATGTTCATTGCAGCAGTATTCACTATAGCAAAGAAATGGAATCGGCCCAGATGCCCCACACTGGTGGACTGGATAAAGAAAAGATGATACATATACAGCATGGAATACTGTGCAGCCATTAAAGATAAACAAAACAACATTCTTTGCAACAACATTAACGCAGTCAGAGGTCATTATATTAAGCAAATAACCACAGAAACAGAAAATCAAATACCACATGTTTTCACTTATAAGTGGGAGCTAAACACTGAGTACACAAGGACACAAAGATGGGAACAATAAAAACCAGGGCCTACTTGAAGGGGGAGGGAGGAGGGCAAAGGCCAAACAACTACCTATTGGGTATTGCGCTCACTAACTTGGTGACGAGGTTATTTGTTCACCAAACCACAGTGACATGCAATTTACCCATGTAATAAACCTGTACATGTATCCTATGAACCTAAAAGTTGAGAATAGAAAAAAACAAAAACATATTAACCCCCAAATGATTTACTGTCACTTAGGAGAGGACAGGGGTCTGGGATATGATGATTCACCAAAGGTTCCATAGTCAGGCCCGGTGGTTCACCACTGTAATACCAGCACTTTGGGAGGCTGAGGTGACCAGATCACTTGAGGTCAGGAGTTCAAGATCAGCCTGGCCAATTTGGTGAAACCCTGTCTCTACTGAAAATACAAAAATTAGCTGGTGTGGTGGTGCATGCCTGTAATTCCAGCTACTCAGGAAGATGAGGCAAAAGAATTGCTTGAACCCAGGCAACAGAGGTTGCTGAGATCACGCCACTGCACTCCAGCCTGGGCAACAGAAGTGAGACTCCATCTCACTTGGAACCAACTCAAATGCCCATCAATGATAGACTGGATAAAGAAAATGTGGCACATACACACCATGGAATACTATGCAGCCATATAAAAGAATGAGTTCATGTCCTTTGCAGGGACAGAGATGAAGCTGGAAACCATCATTCTCAGGAAACTAACACAGGAACAGAAAACCAAACACCACATGTTCTCACTCACAAGTGGGAGCTGAACAATGAGAATACACGGACACAGGGAGGGGAACATCACACACTGGGGCCTGTCGGGGGTGGGAGGCAAGGGAAGGGATAGCATTAGGAGAAATATCTAATGTAGATGAGTTGATGGTGCAGCAAACTACCATGGCGCATGTATGCCTATGTAACAAACTTGCATGTTCTGCACATGTATCCCAGAAATTAAAGTATAACAATAATAAAAAGAAGGTTCCACAAGGTACAAGCAAGGGTGATCATAATGGAACACTTGCACGTTGGATATCCAAAGGTATAGGAATAAAAAAGATTTGAGAATATTAGGAAATAAAAAAAGATATGATATTCAGAACAGATTAAATTATCTCTCTAATTTGGCATAAATAGTCTGCAAAACAAGGGTGTTTTGTTAACAATTCACAACTTGTAAAATAAACACCACATTATTCCATCTAAAGTCATAATTGATTTCCACAGTGTTAAACCAACAACTTTGAAAAGAACTTCATAGTCCAGTCTGATGCCAGAATCCTTATGCTTCTTTCTACTTTTTGATCAGTGTATAATTTATAAACATACCCAATGACAAATGACAGCAAAGATCACTATTTTACATTCTCCCTTCTACTCTTCTACTTTTCCATTTTTAATTTTTTCTTTAATATGAAGTTCTTAAACTCATTTGAAAATTTGATGTGTATACTTCTCCATGATCATACATATACAAGTATATAATTATATATGATTTGTTTTATTTGATTTTTAAATAAGTAATATTCTATACATACTAGTCTATGGCTTGGTTTTTAATGTGTTATGATAATTCCCCCAAGGGTAAGAAAATACTTATATTTTCCAATTTTTGCAGGCATGCATGCATATCCATATGTAATTATACATGAATCAGTGTATATAACACATGCTAGATTGCTCTTCTTAATATTTTAGCTGTTCTTTTTTCCTTCTTTTCTCCTATTTTTCCTTTTCCTCCTCCTTCTCCTCCCCTTTCCTCTCTTCCTCCTCTGTCTTTATCTTCTTTGATCAGACCACTCTCTTCTTCTGGTTAACAACTGTGGAATGAGAATGCTTAAATTCAAACATTGGGTCAAGCAGATATGTTGCCTAGAGCAAGATAACATTTCCTCATTTGTAAAATGAGGGTAAGCGTAGGCCCTACATTTGAGGTTTTGATATTAGAATATATATTAATATACAAAAATGTTTAATATAATGCTTGGCACATAAAGAGAATATAATCAGTGTAAGCAGTTATTAACTGCCCTTCTTATCTTTCTAGCCATTCTATTTATATTTTGCACTTGTTTCGCAGTGTTCCAGTTGTAACAGCCTTTTCTCTGTTCCTTAAATAGGCCAAGCTTTCTCTTGCCTTAGGGCTTTTGCACTGGTTGTTTCACCCTTAGGTATTTTACTATGAACTTACTTATGCATCTTTTTCTGCTTCTTTTTGCCCTCTAAAGTATTAGATATAAGTTCTATATCTAATCCATGTACTTGTTGGATGACTGTAAAACTCCGTTTGATATTTAGCATCAGAGTAACCCACAAAGATAGGTATTATTTCCTCAATTTTATAAATAATAAAAGTACAACAATGAGGCTTAATGCTTTATTGATAGTTAAGCTGTTGAATTGGGCTTGAATGCAGTTTCCTTTACTGTGTGTTGTATTCTTTCCACTGTTTCCTATATGTTATGCATTTTTGAAACACACAGAAAATTAGCTTTATGAGACTGTAAATCTCTTCGAATCATGCATCTTATTGTCTCTATGTAACAATTATAAGCTCACAATAAGTACACAATTTGCATTTTTTATTACTAATGATTATCTCCCCTTCATGGGTTTATGCTTTTTCTAAATGTATAATATTTGTCTAATACATATATGTAAAATACATAGTATGTGTAAAATATCCTTTGCTAAGCTTGCTATAAAATCTTACTTGTTTATTTAGGTCTTGATAGTTAAAATTAATTTGGCAATAGGTATGCAGGGGATGTCTCTGAAACCCTTGGGAGACATTGATGGTTTATGAACTTCAACTGGTGTAGCAGATTGAAGGCAAATCCCAGGCCAAATAGTCATATATATATGTGTGTGTGTATGTGTGTGTGTGTGAGATTATATATTATATATTTATATAAATATATACAATATTATATATTTATATATAATATATACTATATATATAATATATATAATAATTATATATAATATATATAATATATAATATTATATAATATATACATGTTTTATATTATATATAGAAGGCAAAAGACAACACAGAGAGAATATGTTTAATACAACAGCAATTTAAAAGTAGGAAACAGTCATTGCTTGTGAAATAAGGGAGGCTATGGTAGTTGCTGTGCTGAGCAATGATGACTAAATGAACATACGTGGGATATTGCAGCCAGAAATACGAACAAAAACAGAATAGATAGAATATTTTTAAAAAAATTTTGAAAGCTACTGCTTAGAATAGGCTTGACTCGGCCGGGCGCGGTGGCTCACGCTTGTAATCCCAGCACTTTGGGAGGCCGAGGCGGGCGGATCACGAGGTCAGGAGATCGAAACCACGGTGAAACCCCGTCTCTACTAAAAATACAAAAAATTAGCCAGGCGTGGTGGTGGGCGCCTGTAGTCCCAGCTACTCAGAGAGGCTGAGACAGGAGAATGGCGTGAACCCGGGAGGCGGAGCTTACAGTGAGCCGAGATTGCGCCACTGCACTCCAGCCTGGGCGACAGAGCGAGACTCGGTCTCAAAAAAAAAAAAAAAAAAAAAAAAAAAAAAAAAAAAAAAAAAAAAAAAAGAATAGGCTTGACTCACATAGCTGTACTGAGGTGAAACTAAACCAAGAGATCTTTGGAAATTTTCTCCTGAGACATACAAGAATTCACCTAGCAATATACAGTATGCACCCTTTAAATCATCAGGCTGGCAAAATCATGGTTTGTGTAATACTTGACATTGAAAGTTAACCCCTTCTTTTACTTACAATTAGAGACAAATGAAGAACTATGTAGAATGTGAGGCAACAAGAGGCGTTTTGATTGTTCTTTCAACACTTAAAGACCTGGAATGTCTGGTCCTTTTTCTCCATTTTTACTGTAAAAAAGGCAGTCCAAATTCTCATCATTTAACCCCTGGACGAAAACAGGATCCCAACAACTTGTTCCCCTGATGCCTGAAGCCAGTGCACAGTGTCGAGAATTTTCCTCTTAAATGTGAACTGACCATGGTGGTCCAACGCTAAAATCTCACTTCAGGCACCTAGTGAAGAACTGTTAGTTTTTGGCTAACATCACGTTTCTCTTGGACAGCTCACATATTCATAGTTGTCTTCTAATCTTAAAATACACATAAATTCACTCAATAAGCTTGTAAAAACGTACATCTTTGGACAAAATGTACATCTTTGGACCTTAAATTCAAAGATTCTAATTCCATATTTCTTGGATGCGACTTGGCAATTTACTTTTAAACACATGCCCAGCAAGTGAAATAAATGACTATATAGGCATGAAGAACTACTTAGGTGCCCTAAACACCCTGCTATTTTACAACTATTTGCCAAGAACATCTTCCCTGCCAGCTCGGTCTTTTTGTCTTGGAAAATTGCTATAAATTCCTCACAACCCCGTTCAGGTATTGTCCTGGTACTGAATCCTTCTCCAAGCTTTCTGTTATTCCTCCTTCCCTCCACTAGATGGTTAATAGATTCCTTCTCTGTATTAATTCTGTGGCTTGCAGATACTTATTTTACTGCCTATTTTATATTTTGGCTTCATTGTCATCTTCACAAATAAAGTGTAATCTACTGAAGAGTTGAAAATTACTGTTGGTATTAGTGGTTAGCAAACTACTTGGCACATGTAGCATTTCTTACACTGACCCTAAGAGTAAGGACCAAGTTCTGGTTCTATCATTTTTGTTCATCTAATTATATGTAGAGATACAGATATACATATACATATACATATATACACAAATTTGAACACAGGGTTCTCCTAACATACATCTTAATAGGTACAGAGGAGAAAGATCTTGAATGTTTGAAAAGGTAGAGTTGCCATTTTCTCTCTGTACTCCATGATTTTTGGATTGAGAATATATCTAGAATGTCACCAACAATAAATAAACTATGCTGGGAAAATCTTTTATAATAGACAGATTTATAATGTCAATTATTAACATACTGCAGACTTTTTCAAATAGGGGAGTTCACTTGGAAATTTAAAAAATGCCAACTGGTCCGTTCTGAGATCACAGAAATGAAGATTCCTTTGCAATAAAAAGAATCACTTTTTTTTTGGTTTTTTTCTAAATCTCCACTTCGCTTATAGGGACTGTACCCAAATCAAGGAGTTATAAATATCAATCTGGTAACTTCAAATTGAGAATTCATAGCCACTAAAATGGGTTGCCTTAAGAAAAATCTTTTTATCTTTCCATCATCCAAGGTCATATGCCTCTTATCAAAAGAACTACCCATATATTACAAAGTTATTTTCACTTTTTCTCATGAATTTCTATGTATACACAGGTCTCTGTATGTAGCTAATAACATATTTAGGGCAAAATGAAAGAAAGGAAGGCAATATTTCCCATGCTCCTAAGTTAAAAACCCCATTTGTCTGTGTGTAATATGGAAATATTTACATATTATCTATACAGATTTTGATCATATGTCAAAACATGTCCCCCTTCAAGTTCTATCTGCTTTGGACATCCAAATACAATTCAAATAACTTTCAACAGTTTTACGTGTAATGAATTCTCAGCAAATTAACACAAGAAAAGAAAACCAAACACCGCATGTTCTCACTCATAAGTGGGAGTTGAACAATGAGAACACATGGAAACAGAGAGGGGAACATCACACACTGGGGCCTGTCGGGGGGTCGGGGGCTACGGAAGGGATAGCATTAGGAGAAATACCTAATGTAGATGACGGGTTGATGGGTGCAGCAAACCACCATGGCACGTGTATACCTATGTAACAAAACTGCACGTTCTGCACATGTACCCCAGAAATTAAAGTATAATAAAAAAACACCAAAGACATTTTGTGTGTTTAAATTATTCTTAAGGCTGTGTAAAATTAACTTGTGAAAGTTGATCTAACTAAGATGCAACAAATAAAATGATCAGTGATATGGTAGATCTCTCTTTCTATAGAGTAGCGATATTATTTAACATGATCATTGTTTAGTTATAACAATTACTTAAAAAGAAAATTTTGACTCCCATTTGGCATATTTTTTCTGGAATTGGGTATTAAAGTGTAACTCATATTGTTAGATATTTTTCACCTTGCATTGTCCATCACACTATCTACTGTATCAAATGCACAGTTCATAAATCAGATCAGCTCTTTTATATATCTGATATATCATAATTTATTAAACTTGAAATTTTTGCGTGGAAAATATCACATCTGAGTCACTTGGAACTTTGGAGTATAGTGAGACTTCAACACACTGATTTTTTTTCTCAGTCCTAATAAAGCATATTGGAAATATGCATACTTGCTTTAAAATCGTTTCTATATAGTCAGTATTTAGGTGGACAATTCAAAAGTACTCTACCTAATATAATGTGAATACTAAGGACTAAAAAATGTGATTAAATCTGGAATCTCAATTTTAGAGTTTTTGAAATGAGGTTTTTTTTGAGAAATTAAATAAACATTAAATCATTTTCATGTTTTATAAAAACGTATGTGAGAAAGTGATGTTTAGTATTTTAATAAAAATGGAACGAAGTATTCTAAAATGTAAAGAATGCTTGTCCTAATACCTAGTAAGTAATCCTTAACATAGAGCTTGTATCGTGTAATAAATTGCCATTGTTCTGCCCTAAATTTTCAATGTTAAAGGTTAACACTTTTGGGTCTAATAGAATAACAAAGCAGAAAGACTCCTAAGACATTCTTCAGTTGACTAAACTGTGAGTTGGTACTGAATTGCCTACAAAAACTGGACTGAAAAAAACAGTGTTTACATTTCAGTAAGATGAATGTAAGAAGGCCAATTATTAACTCATTAGTATTCTGCAGCTTTACTTTCAAAGGGTAGGAGACAAAAAAATGGAAGAAGAAAGTACATATAATTTTCTGTGTTTATTCTACTGACTGTGTGAAGGTACCAGGACAGAATAACATTTGGAAAAAAACAAATATGTATTCATAAATTCAGGAGACAGATTCCTTTTAAGTGCAAAACATGATTTTTTTGATCAACTGATTTAAAAAAATAATAATATGCAAAGCAATGGTTATTTCCATATAACTTGGCTTTTTCTTAATAACAACACAATTCTAATTTTTGCCTTTAGGATTCCTTTAATAATTACATGGCTAATAAACTATTGCTTTTCCTCCTGCATATATAAAGAAAAATACCGACTTGTTCCTTATGAGAACATTTCAGGGTATTATTAGAAGCATTTGTCTTGCACTTTACACTATGAAAGCACTTTAATGATATCACATTGTTTGGAAATCCCAATGAGCTTTTGAGGTAAGTCTCCTAGCCTTCTCATTTTACAGATTTTCATTTAAATAATAATAATCCTTTTATTCCTGCATAGAGTATTATTTAATATATTTAATACATATATAATTTATATAAAAACATATATGCTATATATATACACACATCTCATATGCATGCTTTTTAATACTTTTACATTTTTTCCTTAGTGTTTTATAATCAGTGCTTTATAAAAGGATGCATTCCTTTTGAAAACTATGCTTCCTTCAGCCACTAGGAACACAGTATGGTATATGGAAAGAAAAAATGAATACCTCTGACAATACTTGTAGCTAATATTCATTAGATTCTTTTTGCTTCATAAAGTATATAACAAATTTACATGCATTTTACTCATATGATCTCTCACATCAAGCAGTAATGGTGGATATGTTATTGCTCCTATTTAACAGATGAGAGTACTGAAACATAAAAAGGTAAGTCAGTTTCCCAAGCAAGTAAGCAAGTTTAAGTTAAGATCTGAAACATAACAATGTGTCTGTGGAATCTGATTTTTAAATACTGTTAATCACTTTAACAGCACTAATTTGGCAATAACTTATTTCAAAAGCTGCTTCCTTTCTCTAAGCCTCAATTTCTTCATATTAAAATTTCAGTATGAATATTGCAATTTTTAGGATACTCGTAGCACAAATATTGTGTCTAAATTAGTGATTATCTTAGTACTGAGAGTAATGGTGCCAATAATAATAGTTTCCATTTACTAAGTCTCTATTGTATACCAGGAGCACTGTGAACATTACTTCCTCTACCCTGCATAACACATCTCCAAGATGAACATTTCCCATTTTATAGTTAGAAAAATTAAGAATCAGAGAGATTAATTTTCCCAAGATCATATAACTAGGACAGAGTATCTGGAGTTAACATTCTACTGTATCTGACTCAAATTTATTTTTTTATCACCAAACATTGTAAGGAATTTTTATTGTATTTTACACATCAAAAACCTTAGCCAGCACACTATCATACATTTACTTAGAGTAGATATCCTTATCTTTCACTTAGAGGCATTGCAGCATGCTTATGGGCAATGCTCTTGAAATCAATATAGTACCATGGAATTAAAAACAAGAAAAAAGCTGGGCAAGCCTCAGTCATACTCTAGTACAGATGCTCTTCGACTTATGATGAGATTATATTCAATAAACCCATCATAAGTTAAAATATCCTAAGTCTAAAGTGGATTTCATCTACCCAACCTACTTAATGTCATAGCATAACATAGCCTACCTTAAATGTGCTCAGACCACTTATATTGGTCTACATTTGGGCAAAATCAAATGCTTATTTCATAATTAAGTGTTGAATATATGACGTGATTTACTGAATACGGCACTGAAGTGAAAAACAGAATGGTTATATGGGTGTTCATCATTCATGTACATAACTGAAAGCACAGTGGACACAAAGAGTGTTTGAAGCATTGAACTAAAATTAATTGCTGGATGATGGAGATGCTACAGCAACAGAGTCATCAATTTCTCCTTCTTCTGATGAGGTTCAAAAATAGCTGGTACAGGTTGAGTAACCCTTACCTGAAATGCTTGGGATAAGAAGTGTTTCAGATTTCAGATTTTTTTGAATATTGGAATATTTGTATTACATAATGAGATATCATGGAAAGGGGACCCATGTCAAAATGCAAAACTCATTTACATTTCATGTATACACACATAGCCTAAAGGTAATTTTATATAATATTTTAAATAATTTTGTGATATTTTTACATGAGGTCATATGGTAAATTTTCTTCCTGTGACATCATGTTGGTGCTCACAAATTTTCAGATTTTAGAGAATTTCAGATTTCAAATTTTCAGATTAGGGATGCTCCACCTGTAGAAGAAACTGGTTATTGACACTTACTGATGGTCTAGAGTTTGATATGGTTTGGCTGTGTCCCCACCCAACCCTCATCTTGAATTGTAGCTCCCATAATTTCCACGTGTTATGGGAGGAACCTAATGGGAGATAATTGAATCATGGGGTGGTTTCCCTCATACTTTTGTGAGTTTGTATCCACTTTCAGAGTGATGGCTATTGTGCTTTCGGTTGGCAGAAGGATAGATGCGTCATCTTGGAAAGAAGCATGATTTTACCGTTACCTTTATTTGGAATGTAAACGTGATTTAAAATGGAATAGATTGACGTCAATTTGAGGGGTAAACTTTAGTGAAACCATATTTTTAAGAATAATTTTTTTCCTGTTAAAATTGCTGCAGCACCCATTGTACCTCGTGTGGGTACCCTGTTCTGCTCTTGCATGCTGTTGCTGATCTGCTGCCTTTCCTTGTCAGTATGAAGTAGTTAGTAGCATACAGGTTAAAGGTGGTAACAGATATGGGTTACAATTATTGTCCCCATGGACTCTAATTTGGTTTCATGGATATCAGTTTGCCCTCACTGTCCTCCGATTCACACTAACTTTTCCTCCCCAACTGTCAGCCTAGATGACCTGCGGCTTCTTCATGCCTACCACCAGAAACAGAGAGAATAGCACTTCACGGATTGCTACATCAGATCCCAGTTTTGTAGAGTTTATTTTTTACAGAAAATCTTGATTCATATTGATTATTGTGTTGTTTGTTTCCATATTAAGTCTTAACTGATGTCTTCAGTTTATGTGATACATCATACGATCACTTTATGGATAATGCCTTTGGGTGATCACATTAAATTTGGAAAATAGTCTTTAAACTCCTGGAATTTTAACTCTCAATCTCAAATCAAACACATATCTAGTCTAACTTTCTAAAATATGATTGAAATAGATTTATATAGCTACTATATTTTTAGGTTCAAATTTTATCTATACATTTTTAATAGCATTGTTTAATACAAGTCCCTGGGTATGTTTTCTATGACCCCAAAATGCTTTGAAATTATGGGTCAAATAAAGTATGCGAGTGCTTATATTTTTTTCTTTGGGGGAGTGTTTTCAAATGAACTTTGAAGCCCAGCTGGACACTAACCGAACATTTAAGAAAACATACCATAACCCTTGATTTAATAAAAGAACTAATACCTGCTAATCAAGCTCAATAATGAAAATCCAGAGATTTAATCTTTCAAATTCCAAGTTGATATTTGGTGTTGTTATTTTTAATGTCAAAAGCCAACAATTTATTTCTTAAGAGAAAATTCAAAACACCCCTTCTAGGGTTCTTGACCTCCAGATATCTTTCTGTCCACCAAAATGTCTAATAAAACGTAAAGCTTCCATGATATAAATTTAATATGGATTACTGAAATTTGAATAAGAGTTCTTATTAAATTTAAAAGTACAGAGTATTCTTTCTTCACTAGTGTAGATGCAGGTATGGTTTCAGGAAACCTATCATAGCTTGAATATTTTAAAACTCTATTGATTTTTGAACATGGTATAGACATTTCTGACATTGTGTGTGTGTGTGTGTGTGTGTATTATTGGGGGATGATGTGTATATGTCTACCAATTAACTGTACATACAATATCTTGCTATCCTATAAAAATGGCATTACATTATTACATTTCATTTTAAATTTTTAATGAAGAAGGGGTTACCAAAATTTAGTTACTACTTCTGAAAATTTAATTTTAATTTTAAACTAGAAATGGCAAATGGGTTTTTTTCTCATTTCATGAACTGCGAACTCGCATGACATATTGATGTTTGTTAAATCGTTTGCAGTTTCTTAGAGGTTTTAAATAAAAATATTTACTCATGCAGAATAGTTATTTTTTAAAATTACTAACATGTGGAATAGACAACAAATTATTAATGAAAGTATAATTTGACTTTCCATTATTTTCTTTAATTCAAAATATTATATTCTGTCCAATTATACTCTTTAAAAATGCCATTTCATGATGCACGTGTCTACTTTATCTAACTTCCCTTAAAGGCTAAAAGACCTAAGTGAAGATTTTACCACCAAAAGTTAAAAACTAAAGCGAGCCATTTTCCAAGAATTAGACAGTATTTTTACACAGTCATTAAATCATACCACATGACAAGGCTGATAAACTTCATCTGTCATATGAAATTATCTAATACCCCTAAAATAAAATATAATTTTATAAATTTAGCTGGTTATCTGAATAATCAGATTTTTCATTTTATGAAATACTCTTAAATGGACAAAACATTTTAAAAATATGAATACAGCTGTGAATCCATCGGTACAAGGAGGAACTGGTACCATTCCTTCTGAAACTATTCCAATCGATAGAAAAAGAGGGAATCCTCCCTAACACATTTTATGAAGCCAGCATCGTCCTGATACCAAAGCCTGGCAGAGACACAACCAAAAAACAGAATTTTAGACCAATATCCTTGATAACATTGATGCAAAAATCCTCAATAAAATACTGGCAAACCGAATCCAGCAGCACATCAAAAAGCTTATACACCATGATCAAGTGGGCTTCATCCCTGGGATGCAAGGCTGGTTCAACATACGCAAATCAATAAATGTAATCCAGCATATAAACAGAACCAAAGACAAAAACCACATGATTATCTCAATAGATGCAGAAAAGGCCTTTGACAAAATTCAACAACCCTTCATGCTAAAAACTCTCAATAAATTAGGTATTGATGGGACGTATCTCAAAATAATAAGAGCTATCTACGACAAACCCACAGCCAATATCATACTGAATGGGCAAAAACTGGAAGCATTCCCTTTGAAAACTGGCACAAGACAGGGATGCCCTCTCTCACCGCTCCTATTCAACATAGTGCTGGAAGTTCTGGCCAGAGCAATCAGGCAGGAGAAGGAAATAAAGGGTATTCACTTAGGAAAAGAGGAAGTCAAATTGTCCCTGTTTGCAGATGACATGATTGTATATCTAGAAAATCCCATTGTCTCAGCCCAAAATCTCCTTAAGCTGATTAGCAACTTCAGCAAAGTCTCAGGATACAAAATCAATGTACAAAAATCACAAGCATTCTTGTACACCAATCACAGACAAACGGAGAGCCAAATCATGAGTCCACTCCCATTCACAATTGCTTCAAAGAGAATAAAATACCTAGGAATCCAACTTACAAGGGATGTGAAGGACCTCTTCAAGGAGAACTACAAACCACTGCTCAATGAAATAAAAGAGGATACAAACAAATGGAAGAACATTCCATGCTCATGGGTTGGAAGAATCAATATCGTGAAAATGGCCATACTGCCCAAAGTAATTTATAGATTCAATGCCATCCCCATCAAGCTACCAATGACTTTCTTCACAGAATTGGAAAAAACTACTTTAAAGTTCATATGGAACCAAAAAAGAGCCCGCATCGCCAAGTCAATCCTAAGCCAAAAGAACAAAGCTGGAGGCATCACGCTACCTGACTTCAAACTATACTGCAAGGCTACAGTAACCAAAACAGCATGGTACTGGTACCAAAACAGAGATATAGACCAATGGAACAGGACAGAGCCCTCAGAAATGATGCCGCATAGCTACAACTATCTGATCTTTGACAAACCCGACAAAAACAAGAAATGGGGAAAGGATTCCCTATTTAATAAATGGTGCTGGGAAAACTGGCTAGCCATATGTAGAAAGCTGAAACTGGATCCCTTCCTTACACCTTATACAAAAATTAATTCAAGATGGATTAAAGACTTAAATGTTAGACCTAAAACCATTAAAATCCTACAAGAAAACCTAGGCAATACCATTCAGGACATAGGCGTGGGCAAGGACTTCATGTCTAAAACACCAAAAGCAATGGCAACAAAAGCCAAAATTGACAAATGGGATTTAATTAAACTAAAGAGCTTCTGCACAGCAAAAGAAACTACCATCAGAGTGAACAGGCAACCTACAGAATGGGAGAAAATTTTTGCAAGCTACTCATCTGACAAAGGGCTAATATCCAGAATCTACAATGAACTCAAACATATTTACAAGAAAAAAACAAACAACCCCATCAAAAAGTGGGCAAAGAACATGAACAGACACTTCTCAAAAGAAGACATGTATGCAGCCAAAAAACACATGAAGAAATGCTCATCATCACTGGCCATCAGAGAAATGCAAATCAAAACTACAGTGAGATACCATCTCACACCAGTTAGAATGGCCATCATTAAAAAAGCAGGAAACAACAGGTGCTGGAGAGGATGTGGAGAAATAGGAACACTTTTACACTGTTGGTGGGACTGTAAACCAGTTCAACCATTGTGGAAGTCAGTGTGGCGATTCCTCAGGGATCTAGAACTAGAAATACCATTTGACCCAGCCATCCCATTACTGGGTATATGCCCAAAGGACTATAAATCATGCTGCTATAAAGACACATGCACACGTATGTTTATTGCGGCACTATTCACAATAGCAAAGAGTTGGAACCAACCCAAACGTCCAACAATGATAGACTGGATTAAGAAAATGTGGCACATATACACCATGGAATACTATGCAGCCATAAAAAATGATGAGTTCATGTCCTTTGTAGGGACATGGATGAAACTGGAAAACATCATTCTCAGTAAACTATCGCAAGGACAAAAAACCAAACACCACATGTTCTCACTCATAGGTGGGAATTGAACAATGAGAACTCATGGACACAGGAAGGGGAATATCACATTCCGGGGACTGTTGTGGGGTGGGAGGAGGGGGGAGGAACAGCATTAGGAGATATACCTAATGCTAAATGACGAGTTAATGGGTGCAGGAAATCAACATGGCACATGGATACATATGTAACAAACCTGCACATTGTGCACATGTACCCTAAAACCTAAAGTATAATAAAAAAAATCAAAAATAAATAAAAATATGAATACATAAAATATGTATATTTTATACTTTACTTTGTGATAGTATCGGTTTTAAAGTACTTTAGTGTTAGATTTATTTTTCTTTGATTTGGCCGAATATTCCATTTCATTTATTTATTTATTTATTTATGAGACATAGTCTCACTCTGTCACCCGGGCTGGAGCGCAGTGGTGCAATCTTGGCTCACTGCCAACTCTGCCTCCTGGGTTTAAGTGATTCTCACGCCTCGGCCTCCCAAGTAGCTGAGATTACAGGCGCACGCCCCCATGCCTGGCTAAAATAATATTCAGTCTAATTTTATGTGTCTACACACAAACACACCAGTATTTCCTCACGTTAGAATATTGTTATATTATTTTCTATTATTTCAAAAACATCTTATTGAACACAAAACCAAATTTTTGTCATCATTGTAGACATGACAGTGCAAGCAAAAACATACTTGAAATTAAAAAGAATCACACTATGTATTTTTATACATGCAAGGTGAATTTTGATTAACGGTTAATTACGTTAAAAAATCTCAATCATAGTAATACTCCAAACTATCCTAAATAGGCAGGTAAGTCTCATTTAAGTCCGATGCAGCTGTTTTTTGTGAAATTCATGTTAATGTTAATGGTTCACTTTCTCAAAAAATAGCATTTGAAATGCCTACTATGTACCGGGAGCAATTCTTGGATTATAGCAATGAATCAAAAAAGATAGTCTTTGCCCTCACAGAAATTGCAGTGTAATATAATGATCCAAATATTCTCTATTCTGAGATAAAAGGTGCTTACAGTTGTTTGCAGAAAAATATTAGCCACAGGCTTGCATGTTTACCTTCCATCTGTCTTCTCCCTAGAGCATGGCTTCGTATTCATAGGCTTACAAAATTTTGTCTTTTTATATAGGGAATTCTTCTTGTTTTCTAACCACTTTGTTAACATGAAAACAATTATGTGCTTTACTCACGTAATAAGATTTACAGAGGATATTTCTTTTACATATTGTTAAAATGTTAGTGCTATCTCTGAACAACTATATCACAGAATGAAGAAAGCACATCTTTGTGTAGTCTTAATTTTAACTAATAGTCAATAATTCAAAAACCCAAAAGTAAGTTAATCTCTGAATCCTTCTAAAGAAAACATATATATAATTATAATAATGTTCACACAGCTTCCTATCATGTTTTATTTGCAAACAATAATATAAAGACTTTTTACAAAATGTGATTTTTAATCAGATAAATATATAAAGTTAGCAATTTAGGATTATGTGAAAGGATAATAATTATCTGTTAATTTTAAATTGCTGGTATTTTAGTCAACTAAAAACCTATCATGAATATTAGCTGATTTACCTTTCCTGGAAAAAAAATGAAAGCAAGGAATAGCATACAGTTAGTTTTTTAAAAAAAGTATGAACAAGTATGAATAAAAATTATATTTTGTGAGATTTAGCTGGAATTTTGAAATTGGCTGAAATAAAATTGAAATAATTGCTTTTCTCCTGGGATTCAAAATAGACTTCAAAACAAAAAAACAGTTTTAACTGAAGCAAATCTATTCATTGTGAAACATTATTTCAAATACATCAGGGTCCAAGGTGTCAAAAGAATATTCAAATAATACAAATAAAACATTTATTTAGCAAAACTTTCATATTTGCTATGCAACACAGAATGGAAATTCCAGTAGAGGTATCAATTGATCATCAGTAACAGAAAAACAGAAAGAAAACATTTGTTTTAATAGTGTTCCATAAAACTTACTCATTGAAAAGAAATTTTAGATTGATTGTTTCTAAGATTTGGCAAAGTCTCAAGTGTAGCATGAAAATTAATCACTTACTGTTTTTAAGTCATTTATAATATTTACTCTGACTGTTGTCAATAAGATCCCTCATATCTCTAAATAAACCCTTTCAAAGATACTGAATAAACTCCATAGAGAATATTGATGGGATGCTATTTGCTATTTTCTCACAAATAATGCTCACACCTTGCCTGTCCTGAAGGATTAAGATAAAACCAAGCACATTAATAAATTTTCACCAAAATATATTCAATAAAGAAGATCATTTTATCAAGCAAAGTAAATATGTTTGTAAGGATTTATGTGAAATGTGAAGCTGCTACTATTGAATCTTCCCTCTTTATTAATGATTTTTTAAAAGAGAATGTAATATAACAAAAATCACTTACTAATTTTGATGGTACACACTATCAAATTTTCTGACACTAAGTATTACTTTCCAACAGTAATTCATCATGTTCATATTGACCTTTGGGATGACTGTAATAATCCTCTACTGTGTGTTAAATGAGGCAGTGATACCACTGAGCCAAATTGAATGACTTAATGCATTTTCTGATTTTTTCTGAGTAAAACATATTTTTAAATAATAAAGTTGGCCGGGCGCGGTGGCTCATGCCTGTAATCCCAGCACTTTGGGAGGCAGAGGCGGGTGGATCACGAGGTCAGGAGATCGAGACCATCCTGGCTAACACGGTGAAACCCCATCTCTACTAAAATACAAAAAATTAGCTGGGCGTGGTGGCGGGTGCATGTGGTCCTAGCTACTCGGGAGGCTGAGGCAGGAGAATGGCGTGAACCTGGGAGGCAGAGCTTGCAGTGAGCCGAGATCATGCCGCTGCATTCCAGCGTGGGTGATAGAGTGAGAATCCGTCTCAAAAAAAAAAAAAAAAAAGGAATAAAATTATCTGTGATTGTGAACAAACATATCTACACACAGTTGTGAATTTGAATTTTTAATTATGCACTGCTAGGACATTGAATGAAGGATGAAAAAAAGAATTATTCTTTGTAAATTATATGTTACTAGATGAGGTCACCATCAACTGATTTGTTGGCAAATCAATTAAAAAGTCAAAAACATTTTTGACTAATCTACATACATTCAATCAACATCCATCTTCCCTATTTCAACCACATATGCTCTTTCTCATCTTTTCCAGCTATCTTCTTGCCATTTCTTAAACTTATCAGCATATTCATCTTCAGAGTCTGAATTTATTCCTCTGTCTATAATGTAAATTCCCTGGATGAATGCATGGCTCACATCTTCAGTCTTAATTTCATACAGTTTTGCTCCAATGTAATTTCCTCAAAGAAACAAGTCCTCTATCTGAAACAGCATCACTGCCTCCTCAGTTGTTCATCATGCCTTGGTTTCTTGCTCTGTTTCATTTTTTCTCCCTGTCTCTACCTCCATGTGGAAAGTGGTTTTGCCTGTTTTCGTCTCTGATGCATCACCAGTACCAGAACAGATTCTCACACAATATAGAGTGTCAATAATCATACCTTGAAGAAATAACTAGGCAAATAAATGATTAATGAAATGACTGATGGATTGAACAACAAAATTATGTATTGGGCATGTGTTCAAGTTTGTTTGTAACAGGGAACGAGAGAATTGCAAGCAGGTGGTCTTTACTTATATTCTATTTCAGCTGTTTTGTTGTAAAAATGAAGACAAATTTGGGAGAATAATTTTACTACTATACTTTGACTAGGAACTATTGTCTTTCTTACTCAAAACCAACTTCAGAAGCAACCCTCTCAACCACACCCAAGTCTGACAAGTCAAACCATTGCTCTGTAAAATTGTAAATTTTCAAAAGCAAACATACAAATGACAGTAAAAGCAATATCCTAGTTTCCAATGTGTCCTGAGGTACATGAAAATAGCTTAGTGCTAACCAGGTCAGCATTTTTGGCTTGAGAACCAAGGATTACTGTATGACAAAATGGAGAATCTAGAAAGCAAAAACTTGGATCAATAGTAAAAAAAATCTTGATTCTTGACATCAGTGGCAAGTTGCTTTGGTGGATTTTTTTAAAAAAGCACTCAATATATTAGTATATATCTACATTTTGTTGAATAAACCCATTTGAATTTAATAAAAAGTAGTGTACTTTAACAGTGCGTAGATTATAACAATTTCATAAAAATTTTATATTGAGTATACTTAACAGACCCATTTCTATTCATACTGAAAAGCAAGTATACATTCTTTGCTTAAACTACACTACGTGATATAAATATAAGATAAATGCTCATTTTAGTATATATGTCAAATTTGTATGAAGTAGTCATAGATGAAGGGATAGCAAGGACTTTCATATTCATTAAATCACATGACATACTTACATTTAGTTGAATTACATAAGTAATTCAATTTAGGAATACTTGGCATTTGAATATTTGTTTTGAAAACTGCTGTAGGAAATATTTTAAGTCAAAAAAATTTTCAAGATAGTTTTTGAATTACTATTTATATCTAGTGATTGCTAAGAACCTTTATACTGTTGATTACTGCATTCTATTCAAAAGTGAAGGTAGTGATAAGAGTTTCAGTGTCTTAACAGGGAAGAAACTCACAGCTCAGTTGTCTCAGAAACACAAATCCGAAGTCTAACAGTCAATATCTGATAATAAGGAATGGAAGAAATGAAATAACTGTTTATGGCAAAAGGAAATTTAGAGAAGAAAGGCCTTAAAGACAGGGAATGGTAAAATCTAAGACCTCAAGAGAGCCCGTGTAAGGAAGAGAGGATGGAGAAATACTGCTTAGGAAAAGTTCTGTACAAAGAAAACCTTCATGAGCTTTATTTCAAAGCCAGTAATTGAACTTTGGTGCTTCTTCCACTCTTACATCAATAAATTTCCACAAGCAACTCGCTCCCCAAATAACTTAAAAAAATTATACAACCTAAATGTAAACTTCTTCATTGACTCCATCATGGCATCCTTGGTTGATGTTGCTTTCAAATTACGGAGATACCTCAGAATTACCTTTCATTCCCAAATTTACTGAGAGTGTACAATATATTTTAAACTTTAAAGTCATGAAGCTCCTTCAGGGTGGGTTTTCTAATCTCTCACGTAGTGATATCCTTTTGTCTCTGAATCTGTCCATTTCTGTACAGTCACAGTGGTGTGTTCTAACCATGACTTAAACTCATTTTCTCCTTCTCTTTACGTAGCAGTGCCTGTACACTTTGGCAGATTCTGAGAATTAGTTTGAATGAGTGGTTCCAAAGTATGTTTAATGTCAATCTATAGTTGCTGTAAAGCAGCCAAGGGCTCTGATGTGGCTGGCACTCAGTGTCAGGCCTTCAAATAGTCCCAGAGTAACTGCCCCCGCCTCTCTCCTTTCAGTAAGGATTCAGTGCTATAAGCAACTTAGAGTCAAGAGAAACTAGAAAATATCTGTTCAGAAAGGTATTTTAGACATTCTCATTTAATTAAACATAGATAATGTGATCTGTTTCTCTAAATGCATTCTCCCCTCAAAATGAAATTACATACTAAATATGCTCTACATGCTAGTTCAAGAGCTTTCTGGTGGTAGTCAGGAACCAACATATCTCTTTGTGTGTCCACTTTGCCCCTTTACCACGTAAGCTTAGTATTACCAGCAATTATGATGAAAATAATCTCTTGTTCAGCTCAAGACGATGTAATGAATCCGTCATTAAGGTGCTGTTGAGGACAAAGATCAGGAATTGAAAGCATCTAACAGAGCCCAGGATGAGAAAGAAGTTTATGGATCTCTGGCTGTTAAATTCATAATTCTTCCAAGCATGCACATATGTATAAATGCACTTGACATATATATTCACAAAGAATATTTCCGTCCCACAAATTATAAAAGTCTTTGAGAGATAGAGACGTGTATAAATAAGTGTTCTATAAATGTAGCTCAATGACTTACATAAACAATTAGCTATAATTAAAAACATGAGCTATTTAAATGCTTTGCTTTAGTAGTGAATGCATTTAGCTATAGAGATTATTTAGCAATAGACATCAGTTAAGTGAGCCACAGGCAATTTGACTTGAAGTAAATTTACTAATTTAGCTGATTAAAGATTTGTTAGGCCTTTCTTTTCAAAGAAGCCTCAAAGTCTTTATAATGAGTGCTCATCGTTCTGGTAAAATAGGAAACCCACATGTTTTATTACTACCAATTAAAAGACACTGGAAAGGATAAATTAAGAGAGTATAGAGCAAGGCTAAAAATAACTATTTCTTTTCTTTATTTTTTTTCAGACAGGATCTCACTCTGCCACCCATGCTTCAGTGCAGTGGAACGATCTCAGCTTACTACAACCTTCCCTCCTGGCCTCCCAGGTTTGAATGATTCTCGTGCCTCAGCCTCCCAAGTAGCTGGGACTATGAGTGTGTGCCACCACACCTGACTAATCTTTGTATTTTTAGTAGAAGTAGCATCTTGCCATGTTGGCCAGGCTGGTCTTGAGCTCCCGAGCTCTAGCAATCCAGCTGCCTCAGCCTCCCAAAATGCTGGGACTACAGGCATGAGTCACCCAACATGGCCAGAAATAATTGTGTCATTGGGAAGTTTAGATTGCCTAAAGAAAAATATGAAAACATTTGCATGGATTGTTTCCCTTAGATTTTTAAGACGAAAATGATTAAAGCACTACATTATAATATCTGGCAGAGGTTCATTTGATCACCATATTTTTAGAAATTTAATGCAAAAGAGAAATGCAAAAACATTTACTCTCTAGATCAGTATTTATACTTCTTGCGATGACTTAAATAACTCTGGCAGCTCTCTGAGTAGTTGGCAGTTTCTGCAAAATAGGCCAAGTAAGGAGCACAACACTACTATACTATATCATGTCATTTTCTTCTAAAACACAAATATTGAACTTTTACCACCTGCTACTGTACAGCAGTGCTATGGCAACATCTTCGTAGAGTTCCTAAGCTCCTTTGAAAAGTAGGATCTAATCAGCACAAAAGGAAATAAACTCCCATCATTGCTGTTGCTATAATTACCTAGTTGGCAAAATAAGCTCTCTACAGAATCACACATTAAAACAAATTTGCTTAGGAAAACTAAATGTTTTACTTCAGCCCAGCTTATATTTTCAAATGAATTGGTTAACAATTAGAAAAGAAATTGTTGATAAACCTTGCATTATGTTTATCGAATTTTATTTCTGGTTAAAAAGGTTAACTGTTTTCACTGTGGAATATTTAGAAAATATAGATTTCTGTCTTTAAAAATAGTTAACCATAAGGAAGCCATAATTCATCATTGTAACAGAGAATCTTTTTCCATATATCTTTTACTTTATATTATTTTGATATTTTTTCTCTACTGTAGACACATTTGGGATTTATTTCCAACTTACATAAATGCATCATAATAACTCTAACTCATATGATTTTATTATCAATAAGGATAGATTTTAAAAACATAATCAAAATGTTCACATTTTTGTAATACTTAAATTTGTTTAAACAGAGGACAGCAGTACTGTAGATATTTCTGAGTGATTTCAAAGAATGTGCAGGAATATACGTCTGTGTCAATTTTTTAAACGAGTAAAAGGAGCATCTGTAATGCAGCAAAATCAATCAGGAAGAAGTAACTGATGCAGGAATTGCCTGTACACGTTTTCAAAGTACATGTACATGTGTAGATTGAATTACAAGAAAAAGGTCACTTTCTAATAAGGCAATTGACATAATTATTTTGTAAAAAATATAAAAGTGCAAGCACATACTTTAGAACAAATATTAAGTACAAGCTTAATGGAAGAGTCTATCATGTAATTAGCAGACAAAATGAGCCACAGACCACATTTACATACTTAGTTTAAAACAGAAACAGAGTCCCAAGAGATAACCATTTTACTGCTGCCTAGTTGAGGAGAAAACACTTTCAATATTTCTACATTAAAGTTCAGAGAGTCAAGGCGGCTGATGCAGAACAAAAACACTAATGATAACGAAAAAAAGTTTTTCCAAAGAAGAACTTGATATGAATTAGATATTAATTGTTAATTACTTCAGAAGACCCAAGTGAAAATTCAGACTTCTTTCTCTGCTCTTGGCCTTATTTCATGTTCCCGCTTTCTAAGCACATTCGGTTTTCCCATTAATCAGTCACAATCACCATATCTAATCGACTGTGGATCTAGATCCTTACCAGATCCTGGCCAATAGAAGTTAGCAATATAAGGCTTATTTTGTGGACCACTTCTTTGGAGGAATACGCTGTGTTTCTGTTAGATGACTATATACATGATAGTCAACTTCCAGCCCCTATCTAGATGCATTCTTGAGATGACTCTGAATCAAATAATTTCTCTTAAACCAAAAATAAATATTTATATTAATTGAATGAGACTTTTATAATGTATTCCAAATAAAGCATGAATTTCCAGAGAGTGGCATAATTTAAACCCATACTGGAGGGGAATTATACATGGATTTGGGTTGAAACTTTCATTTTAGTACCTCTACTCATAGCATATTGAGAATTAAAATCTGAAGAAAACCCTCTTAGATAAGACATTTGTAAAATAAAAAACTCACTCACCATTCCGACTCTCTTCGTCAATAGCAACTATGGTAGCTGGTGGTCCTCCCCTAGCTAGTTTGCAATCTAAAGAGAGAAAATAACCAAAAGCAAGAATTGACTGCAGGGGCACACACACTGAGAAAAAAAAATTCATTGAGATGTATATTAATATTTTAAAAGGAAAATCTTGCAATCTAATTAATGTGAATCACTACATTTAATATTATTTAAAAACATTTTATAATAACCACATAGATTCCTTACCACCTCATAATACAGTCACTTTGTGCATCACAAAACTACTCAAATCTTACTGAGAAAACACCAGCAGGGACCACTGGAGAGCAGAAGTCCTTCAGGACAGAGATAATGGGATGGAAATTTAACCCAAAGAAATAAAAGAAAGGGATGATTAACAAGGATAAATTGTAATTAAAGCATCACAACAGAAACAAACATAATTGGACTTTAATTGTGATAAAGGGTCTAATTAGAGAGAGTGAATAGAATTTTAATAATGTTCTAAAGAGAATAAAACAAAGACAGACAAGCAATGCTCATGAGGTTGTTTGGGGTTTTTATTTTTGTCATCTTACCCTCATATTGCCAGTCTGGAGTCAAAAGTATAGAGTCATCAATGGAAGCAGATCGGAAAAATGGAAGAAAGAAAGGAAGAGAGAATATATGTATATATTTAGTGAGAGATTTAAAGATATAAAAAGCATTATACAATAACAGTATCTAATGATTTGTGGAAATAGAATATATAAACTCTATCAGATTTTCTACTTCTAATATAATGTTAACACATTTACTGGATAATACACATCATTAGCATTTTAAAAGCCATTACAAAAAAGACTAGAAAATAACATAAAGTAAATTGGTATTTTTCTTACGGAAAGATAAATACGAATTACTTATGAACAGTCTGCTATCTGTATGCTGAAAAAACTTTAAGAATAATACCTGTCAAGCAGTAGTGATGATTAATTCATTATTTCAAACACTGCTAATATCCTGCCAGGTATCACATGATAAAGAACATAAAAAATAGTATCATGAGCTATAATATCCATGACAGTTGAAATGTGAAAGCTTTGCCTGCAGGATGTCAAATATGCATCTCTGAGACATGAAGTACTCTCCTAGGAAATACTTCGTGAGGCAGAGAGGGCTATGTCACGCAGTTATACATACATGGCACACTCCTGTACAGCAGTGCAAATTAATTTTGCTTAAAGTTTTCCAAATTTGTGTGTTATTTGGGAAATAATTTCAAGGTTTATTTACTTATTTATTAAAATTCTGCCATTTATTATGTACATATACATAAATAATTAGGCCTTTGGGAAGCACTGTTCTGTATTGTAAGGTATGTACTCTCTCATATGAAGCAAAGAAGCTGGGAGATCTACAAATTTTCTCTCTCTACACTTGTCAATATTGAAGGAGTTCCAAGTCATAACATTTTCAGATCTAAAATATCTCACACTCATTACGCCTCTTCCTCTCCTTATGCCCTCCTACAGAGCCCAGCACTACACTATTTGTCATCTCTGCTCTTGATTTAGTTTCCTCGCAGATCTCCCAGAAGTCTTATTCTCATCCTGCATTCATCTATTCCTTTCACGAGAATGATTTTCATGTACCCAAATCAAAAGTGAAATAATGGCACTCCTCTGAACAAAAACCTTACATGTTTCTTTTGGAGAAAATGAAAAAAAAAAAAAAAAAAAAAGAACAAAGTTTCTTCACATGGCCTTAACATCCTGTATTGAGAATTAAGCAACCTGTCCTTCAATTACATGAATCCTCTTACTGTGGCTGGAATGTAGCTTGTATTTTTAGCAAAATTTTGTTATCTAAATTCATTGTTGCCTTTTTGTGCCTAACAAATCTCTGCTACTTTTTGTAGAATTAGATATTTCACATATTTGCACATAGTGCAAATTAATTTTGATTAAGCCTTCCAAATTTTCGTGTTACTTGAAAAATGATTTCAACATTACTGTTTTATAAAATTCCTCCAATTATTATGCACATAGAAATGAATAATTAGGCTTTGGAAAGCACTGTATTGTACAGTATACACTCTCTCATATGAACACACACATACATATTACACACACTCATGTCACTGCGTGCCAATTGCATAATACCTACTGGAAGTGGATAAAAATTATGTATTTTAGTGTGAATATTGGTAGAGGAATAAATATTTAATCAACAACTTTATGGGCAAGCAGAATATGGAAAAATAAAGAAGGGGAAATTTGGATATAAATATTTTTAAACCTTTTTACAGTTTGTTACTATTAAGTTTAAAGGTAGGCTTTATGAAGCTAAGCCACATAATATCTTCATATTCCAGCCCTTCCTCACTCTCCACCTTTCCCATTCTCAAAGTTAATTCTCCATTCATACCAAACCAAATTTATGTTTTTTGCATCAACTGTTAAAATATACTTTCCACTCTTCTTCCTCTGGTTAATTTTATTCCTTTTTCAAGAATCTGCCTAGGCATCAACTCTTCTTGAAAATCCTTCTCGTTGTCATTCTAGATTAAGTGCTTATTATTCTCTGTATTTCTGCAGTACACACTGTATCCCATTGGACTAATTGCCCCATTGGCACAATACTAATGTGTCTTTCTCTCTCACAAGAGCTCCTTCAGACCAAGCCAGCATCATTTTCACCTTGGTAACCTCAGAACCTGATACTGGTCCTGAAAGAATGTTTGTTGACTTTTTCCACAACGTAGTCTGCTAAGCTACAATCTTCCATTAAAACCTCTCCACAAGAGCAGATCAGAAGTCTCTGTTCTCACTATGCCCTCAATAGCAGAAACAGCTAAGAAGAAGCTGTTTAACTACATTTTCTCCTGCTACAGTACCCTTAGATAATTCCCACTAAGATTTATTATTTTAGTAGATTCAAAATTCTCCCCAATAAAACATTTTTTATATACTACATATACTTCTGGATAAATACAAAAATAATTTAAACTTTTTTAAGACTCAAAACACAAAACGAAAAGAGGTTAGGCAGACACATAATGAATAATCTATTAACATTGTTCATAAAAAAGTGTTTGTTTTTAAATGATGCATTCATGACAGCATAATTAATTTGTTTTGAAGTGCACAAAAGCATTTTTAATAAGAACAATTATATTTAGAATTGTCTTGAACAGAAAGTAAAGTGGATGTAATAGCCAACTATATATTATGTATGAAAATATCCAAATGTAAATCAAAGGGAAGACAAGAAAGCAATTTGGGGGATGGGGAGATTGTACCCTATGGTCTCTGGATCATCTGTCTGCCACAGGAAAGTCAGGTGAGCTTCTGATACCTGTACCTTGGAAATGGACCTCCTTAATCTATTTAATTTCACCCTTGACTGTCCTGGTTAAATCACAAATTCATTGTTTTTCATGCCTAAAGTTTCTAGCCTGTTAGGCCTATACTCATTTTCCATATCCAATTTGTTGTAAAGTACAGGATATGAATACCAATAACTGAATGCTCAGTGTGGCTTATTTCTGCAAACTTGTCACAATGCTAAAAATGAGCCATATATTTAAAAATATTCATATGCAATAGATGGGATTTAAAATCCAAAGAGAAGAATTAAAAAGGCAAATAATGACTGATCTCACAGATACTAAACCTGTGATACTCTGTTTTCACTGTAGCCTGAATTTTAAGAGCATGTTACAGACAGGTCAGACAAAGGCTTTTGAAAATCTAGATTTTCCAAATATGCTCATTTCATAAAAATGAGAGCAAGCAACCAGGAATTAAAATTCTATTCCCACTTTAGCCTATTCTCAAAATGTTCTTTTAACGTTGATCAATTTGTTTTCAATAAAACTTCAAAACTATTAACTTTAAAAAATATATTAACATAGTAATTGCCCTTATATGTTAATAACTTGTGTATTGAATTTCCTACCCATATTTCTCTTTTGAGCCTGGGTCACATTTGCCCAGACAACTTCTGTACTTGCAATTTCAAAGTTGTCTTAAATGTAGCCCTCCAAATCGCATCCCAGTTGCTATCATAGCCCAAGACTGGATATTTTCAATATATATTATTTCCGTGAATGGCATAATTCTGCACCAAGCCACATAAGTCAGAAACCAGGAAGTCACATTTCACTTTACCCATCTTTCTAGCTTTCCAAAATGCACCGATCAGTAGGTCTTGAATTTAATTCCTAAAGAAAAACTTGTCATATCCACTCACCGCTTTCAATCTGCAGTGGTACCAGGCTAATCCTGTCTCTTGCCTAATCAGATAGGTTTTCCTAACTGCTTTCCTTACAATCAATCTTGCCCTTACTCTAACTTTCTATCTTTAAGCAGAGTGATCTTTATAATTAAAACCTTGCTTATTTTTAAAATAATTTACCATTTATTTTAGGTTATAAGCTAAAATATTTTGGCCATCTACAACTCATCACAAATATGATTCTAGAATGTAAACTAACATATTTTATATAACCTACAAAGTCCTGCACAATATGCCTTCTCCTTCCCTCTCCAGTCTCATCTATTGCCATGTCCCTATTTTCTCAAAGCAAAATAGTTTTTGATCCCTTGACTAGGTAAGCTTCCCCAATATATACTCTCATAACTCTGCCTCATGATATCAATTTATGATTACTTGATTCTTCACAGAAAGAAAACTCAGTGATAACATCGACCTTGTTTCTATTCCTCACGGTTGTGTCCACAGGGCAGATTTTCCTGGCACATTTTTGATTCCAAGCAATTATTTACTGAATGCAAAAACAAAGGGTCTTAATCATCAAATTTGTAACAATAAAATTAAAACAACACTCTGTGCATTAATTCCCTTTTTTTCTTTTTAATTTTTCAAATGTCTTTCTCAAGTGCAAGTGCAGCAGTTCCTTGAATGACATTGTTTCACTCAATGTCATTTCATTATAACAATGACAAAAAACAACAACTAATTCCAGGCCTGAGCCACCATCTGTGTGGATTTTTCAAGTTCTCCCCTAATCTGTGTGGACTTTCCCCGGGTAGTCCAGTTTCCTCCCACATCTCAAAGATGTACATGCTAGGTTCATTGGCATGGTTACATGGTACCAGCGTGAGTGAGTGTGGGTGTGTGTGTGAGTGGCCCTGAGAAGGAATGGTATCCTGTCCAGGGTGGGTTCCTGCCTTATGCGCTGAGCTACTGGGCTAGCAGGCTTCCTGATGGGAGGCTCTGAACTGGTAAATAATTATCTCACTTTTTTTTTTTATTAATCTTTCTTAAATGCATGTATAGCTCACATTTACTTCAATATTTAATATAAGAATTTTTTTGGTCTTTATTTAGATGTGTGGTGATGTTTTTGTAACCATAACTATGCCATAGGAACTTGTTTATATTTTGTTTCGCCTATAATAAAATCTATTTCATTATATGCTATTTCATTTAAAGTCTCAATTTCCAATAACCTATGGACAATACTAACTGAAGACTTACTGTAATGAGGAAAAAATGGACAGATAATTTGTTGTCTAACGATAAGGTCATTGGTGATATCTCAGCAGATGTGAAAGGCTACCAATAAAGTAAGAAAGGTGCAGATAATTCTGCAAGAATTTGAGGTTATTTGGAACAAGTTGTGAAAGATTAGAGAGAGCTCACAATAATAGACAAAGTAAAGTGATGAAATAAAGAAAGGAGAAAATGTTCACTTGCTTCCAGTTGTCTATAATTTCTATTAGAATTCCAAGCTGTTTTATGATTTTACCAAATTGTATCTTAAAGGAATAAAACTAAGAAATTTCCAATACTAAAGTTTAAATTATATCAAAGATCAACTTACCTTTTTTTGTCATCTTAGAATTTTTAAGCTCTTCCCTTACAAGCTGCCTAAATCACCAGTGAACTCTGTGGCACCTAGTAGAGTATTTGACTTAACATAATCATTTAATTTATTTGCTGCATTAGGAAATATCTTCCTCTATGGCAAATAAAATGAATAATTCATCAAATCCTTAGCTTTAACCATTTCAAATCTTTGGGGCAGTGTTTTAAGATGTTAAAGAAATGGGTTTCTAATATATTATAGTGGTTGTGAACATGTGCTTTGGAGTCACAAAACCCAACTTCAAATCCTAACTTTGGTTTTTAATAGTTGTATAATATTGGACAAATTATTTAACCTCTTGTATTTCATTAATGGGGATAAGAGTAATTACAACTAACTCATATATTTTTACAACAAGGACAAAATGAGAAAATCTATGGTAATTTCTTAAAAGAGTGTCTGGCAAAATGTACAGGCAGAATAGGCATACATTTGCTTTTTATAGTATCCTTATTTTCATGAGGAATATATTCGAATAAAATGTTTTTTCTATTTTTTCCTTTGATCCAAGGGTGATAGTAAATATAGTAAACAAACCCTCTGCTCTCCCAAATATTCAGTGAGGGCAGATCTTAGTTATATATGGAATTGTGAAATATACTTTTATTAAGAACAAAAGTAATTACATGAAATGTCACTGGTGGTCTGTAGGGACAAAAATTTGCTTGAATTCCTATCCCAGATACCAAGCTAGATATACTCTGATGGATTAAATTTACTAGGGAAAAATAGACTCCTTGAACTTGAAGCTTAAGAAAAGTAATGGGGTTCTCACAGTCCTCTACTGGTCGCAGTATGCCCTTGAAGTGAGTTGGTGAGATTCCACAGAAAGATCAAGAAAGAGTTGCAGATTTTGTGAAACCTCTATTCCTGTCAACATTTCTCTATTACCAGTTTGGTTATTCAGGGTCATCTAGTCTCTTGTTCATGTGTTTGTACTTACACAGACACAGACACACACAGACACACACACACACACTCTGAATCTATTGCTAAGTTCAAAGCAATTTGGCCTCTCATTCAAAGAGGGTACTGTGTTCTCTTTAAATTTCATGCTACACAAGCATTCTGTTTTCAATTTGCATGTCACAAGCAGCAGCAGAGGGACTGTTCTCATTTTTCCTGTTGATCTTTGGTATATTCATTTCCAGGAAAATACACACAGGAGTGAAATCTTAAGACAGATATTACTTGTTTTACATTTTGACTGCTTCATCCAAAAGAAAAGTTTGATCTTGAATTTATAAAATCAGTGGAACAATAATCTAACTTGTATGATCGAAAGTTACAGTCAACAAAGTAAGGGACAAAGACAATGATTGAACAAAAGCAAAATAAACTGAGTAAACTTAAGGATACAGCAAGTAATTCAGTTTCAATTCAAGAACAGGATATGCTACTTGTGTTACTCTCTTGGCATTACTATTTGCAGATTTCAGATTTCACCATGAAGGGAGCAAATAATATTTTATGTACCTTAGTGTCATTATTAATTGAATTATATAATTTGATGAAGACTTTAAAACAACATTGTCTAGTAATATCCACCAAAATCATTCAAGGTAATTACTCAACATCATTGCTTTCATCAGTACAATTTACTGTAGAGACCATAGCTACCTCAATCTGTACTTTTTAAAAAAACAATTTCCTATTATTTCATTTTATTCTAACTGGTCTATCAACAACAGCAGACTTGCACATAAATGGCATTTGGTCAGAGACAAGAAGCCCATACTTATTCTTAAGAAGTTTGGCTGGGTGTGGTGGCTCATGCCTGTAATCCCAGCACTTTGGGAGGCCGAGACAGGAGGATCATGAGGTCAGGAGATCGAGACCATCTTGGCTAACATGGTGAAACCCCGTCTCTACTAAAAATACAAAAAAAAAATTAGCTGGGCATGGTGGCGGGCGCCTGTAGTCCCAGCTATTCAGGAGGCTGAGGCAGGAGAATGGCGTGAACCCAGGAGGTGGAGCTTGCAGTGAGCTGAGATGGTGCCACTGCACTCCAGCCTGGGTGACAGAGTGAGACTCCGTTTCAAACCAAAAAAAAAAGAAGTTTAGGGTTCTAGGGGCTTTAGGAAAAAGGCAGGATATGAAATAAATTGTCAGTAGAAGGCCGCTCCAAAGATGAAGTATATAATTTTAAGATTGCTTTTGTTAATTGAAAATATTATTATACTTTCTTATTTTATAGTATAAAACTATACTGTAAATACATTGTCAAAACATGTTAGTCTTTGTATTCATACATAATTCTCTTACATATAATTCATACCACATGAGTTAGAAACTGCTTAGGTTTTCCTTCCATTGTGGGTTGCAACTCTTCTTTTCTTGTCTAAGCTTCCATCAAGCAACCATGACTCAATTTGAGGAATTTAAGATGAATAGAACAATTCTTGGTCCAAGGTGTAATATTACCACTGACATCAAAAGAGGCCATATAATGTTGTGGTTAAGAACATTGAGACAGACTGCCTAGGTTAAATACTAGTCACATTTAACACCTTGCTCACTCTTAGGACCTCTGAAAGTTAATTAAATTCTCTCTAGCTCAGTTACATTACTTGTAAAATAGATGTTGTTTTAGAGTAATGTCTGGCTTATGGAAATGCTTTCTATGTTATTGTGAGATAAAGTTTTATTCTAATCAAATGAGCGAATCACTTAAAATAACATGTCTGTTTTTTAAAAAGCAATGTCATATTTTTTTAAATATTTCAGTAGCAGTTTCTTACATTTTTAACATTCAAAGGAAAAACAGATTTTATTAGTAGATCAAATAAGGAATGGGGCATATGTTAACTTTTTAAAAAAAATTTCAAATTTTCTTTTATATTTAGGAGGTACACAGTATGCAGGTTGTTATCTGAGTATATACTGTGAGGTTTGGGATATGACTGATTCCATCATCAGGTAATGAGCATAGTACTCAATAGTTGTTGTTTAAATACTTGTCCCTCTTCCACCCTCTCCCCTTTTCTAGATGTCCAATGTCTATTATTGCCATCCTTATGCCCATGGCTATGCAATATTTAGCTGCTACATATAAGTGAGAACATGAATTATTTGGTTTTCTGTTCCTGAGTTAACTTGCTTACGATAACAGCCTATAACTGCATCCGTGTGGCTGCAAACGACATGATTTCATTCTATTTTTATGGCTGCATAGAATTCTATGGTGCATGTGCAGCACGTTTCCTTTATCCAATTCACTGTTGACGGGCACTTAGATTGAATCCATGTCTTTGTTATTGTGAATAGCACTGCAGTGAACATACAAGGGCATGTGACTATTTGGTAGAACAATTTGTTTCCTCTTTTTTTTTTTTTTTTGAAACAGAGTCTCGCTCTCGCCCAGGCTGGAGTGCAGTGCAGTGGCACGATCTCGGCTCACTGCAAGCTCCGCCTCCCAGGTTCACGCCAGTCTCCTGCCTCAGCCTCCCGAGTAGCTGGGACTACAGGTGCCCACTACCATGCCCAGCTAATTTTTTTGTATTTTTAGTAGAGATGGGGTTTCACCCTGTTAGCCACGATGGTCTCGATCTCCTGACCTTGTGATCTGCCCGCCTCGGCCTCCCAAAATGCTGGGATTACAGGCCTGAGCCACCGCGACCGGCCACAATTTGTTTTCTTTTAGATATATAACCAGTAATAGGATTGTGAGTCTAATAGAAGAGCTGGTATCAAGTCTGAAACTACTGTAAAATATCAAGGAGGAGAGTCTGCTCCCTAACTCATTCTACAATACCAGCATCACCCTGATACCAAAACCTATCAAAGACACAAGGAATAAAGAAAACTACAGGTCAATATTCCTGATGAACATACATGCAAAAATCTTCAACAAAATACTTCCAAAGCAAATAAAGCTGCACATAAAAAACTTAATCTACCATTATCAAGCAGGCTTCATTCCTAGGATGCAAGATTGGTTCAATGCATGCAATTCAATAATTGTGATTTATCGCATTAACAAAATTAAAACCAAAAACCATAAGATGTTTGAGAATCTCCAGATTTCCACATTGGCTGAAGTAATTTACATTCCCACCAATAGTATACAAGCATTCCCTTTTCTTTGCAGCATTACCAGCATCTTTTGTTTTTTGACTTCTTAATAGTAGCATTTTGACTGGTGTGAGGTAGTATCTCATTGTGGTTTTGATTTGCATTTCTCTGATGATTAGTGATGTTGAGCATTTTTTCATGTTTGTTGTCTGCTTGTATGTCTGTTTTTGAGAGATGTCTGTTCATGTCTTTTGCCAATTTTTTGATGTGGTTATTTGGTTTGTGCTTGTTAAATTATTTAAGTTTCTCATAGATTCTGGAGATTAGACCTTTGCGGGTGAATAGTTTGAAAATACTTTCTATCATTGTGTAGGTTGTATTTTTACTCTGTTAATTGTCTTTTTTGTCGGGCAGAAGCTCTTTAGTTTATGTAGGTCCCAATTGTCAATTTTTGTTTTTGTTGCAATTGCTTTTGAGGACTTGCCATAAATTCTTTGTAAATGCAAACATCAAGAATAGTGTTTCCTAGGCTTCCTTTTAAGATTCTTACAGTTTGAGGTCTTACACTTAAACTTTTAATGCATGTTGAGTTAATTTTTGTAGATGGTGAAAGTAGGGGGCCAGTTTAATTCTGTATATGGCTAGCCAGTTAACTCAGCACCATTTGTTGAAAAGGGGGTCCTTTCCCCATTCCTTATTTTTGTCAATTTTGTCGAAAATCAGATGATTGTAGGTGTGTGGCTTTCTTTTCGGATTCTCTTTTCTGTTTCATTGGTCTATGTGTCTATTTTGTACCAATAACATGTTTTGTTACCAGTACTATAGCCTTAGAGTATAGTTTGAAAAAAGCTATGTTGTTTTTGCTTAGGATTGTGATATGGTTTGAACTTGTATCCCCATCCAAATCTCATGTCAAATTCTAACCTCCAATGTTGGAGGAGGGGCTGGTGGGATATAATTGGATCATGGGTGCAGGATTCGCTCTTGTTGTTCTTGTGATAGTGAGTGAATTCACACAAGATCTGGTTGTTTTGAAGTATGTAGTACCTTCCCCTTCATTCTCTTCCTCCTACTTTGGCCATGTCCCAGTCATGCTTCCTGTACAGCCTGTGGAACCATGGGCCAATTAAACCTCTTTTCTTTATAAATTACCCAGTCTCAGGTAGTTCTTTATAAGAATGCAACAACGAACTAGTACAGATTGCTTTGTCTCTTTGGGTTCTTTTTGTTTCCATACGAATTTCAGAATTTTTTCTAATTCTGTGTAAAATGGCATTGAAAGTTCAATAGCAACAGCATTGAATCTCTTGATTGCTTTGGAGATTATGGCAATTTTAACAATATTGATTCTTCCAGTCAATGAGTATGAAATGCTTTTTCCATTTGTTTATGTTATCTATGATTTCTTTCAGCAGTGTGTAGTTCTCCGTACAGAGGTCTTTCAGCTTCTTTGTTAGACGTACTATCTAAAAGCCCTACTTAAAAGGCACAGAGTGATGGGTTGGATAAAGTAACAACACCCATTCATCTGGTATCTTCAAGAGACCCTTCTCACATGTAATGATCCCCATAGGCTCAAAGTAAAGGGCTGCAGAAAGATCTATCATGCAAACAGAAAACCAAATGCAACAAGGGTCACTATTGTTATATCAAATAAAACAGCCTTTAAGCCAACAACAATAAAAAAGAACAAAGAAGGGCATTATGTAATGATAAAGGGTTCAATTCAAAAAGAAGACTTAGTTATGCTAACTATATACATATGCAATATTAGAGCATCCAAATTCATGAAACAAGTACTTTTAAACCTACAAAAAGACTGACATAGCAAACAATGATAGTGGGGGTCTTCAACACCCCACTGACAGCATTAGACAAATCATTGAGGCAGAAAACTTCTGCAGAAATTCTGGAGTTAAATTTGACCCTTGACAAATTGAGCATAATTTATGTTTACAGGACACTCTATATTATCAACCACAGAATATACATTCCTCTCATCTGCACACAGAATATACTCTAAGATCAACCACATGGTTGCCCATAAAGCAAGTTGCAAAAAATCCAAAAGAAGGTCTTTCCATAAAACAAGTCTCAAAGAAATCGAAGTTATACCAACCACATACCAACCACAGTGGAATTAAAATAGAAATCCATAACAAGAAGATCTCTCAAAAACACACAAATACATAGAAATTAAGCAACTTTGCCCCTGAATGAGTTTTGGATTGTAAGGCAGAAATTTTAAAAAATTCTTTTAAATAAATGAAAAAAAGACACGCAAAATACCAACATCTCTGGGATGTGGGAAGAGATATGTTAAGAGGAAAGTGTATAGTGCTAAATGCCTACCTTAAAAAGTTAGAAAAATCTCTGATTAACAATCTAACATCACAACTAGAGTAACTAGAAAAACAAGAACAAACTAAACCAAAAGCTACCTGAAGAAAATACATAACTAAAATCAGGGCAGGACTAAATAAAATTGAGGCACAAAAATCCATAAAAGCATCAGCAAAACCAAAAATTGGTTGTTTGAAAGGACGAATAGGATCCATAGACCACTGACTATATGACTATATAAACAAAGAACAAAACAGAGAAGATTCAGATAAGCACAACATAAATGACAAAGATGACATTACAACTGGTCCAACAGAAACAAAAAATCCTCAGAGACTATTATCAACACCAGTGTTCACACAAACTAGAAATTATAGAGGAAATCGATATATTCCTGGAAACACACAATCTCCCAAAATTGAATCAGGAAGAAATTAAAACCCTGAACAGACCAACACTGAGTTCCAGATTGACTCAGTAATAAGAAACCTACAAACCAACAAAAGCCCCACACCAGATGAACTCACAGCCAAATTCTACCAGATGTACAAAGAAGAGCTGGTACCAAATCTACTAAAACTATTCCAAAATATCAAGGAGTAGCTCATTCTACAATGAATGCCAGCATTACCCTGATACCAAAACCTGTTAAAGACACAAGGAAAAAAGAAAGCAATATTCCTGATGAACATAGATGCAAAAATCTTCAACAAAATACTTTCAAACCAAATAAAGCTACACATAAAAAACTTAATCTACCATTATCAAGTAGGCTTCATTCCTAGGATGCAAGATTGGTTCAATATATGCAGTTCAATAAATGTGATTCATCACATAAACAAAATTAAAACCAAAAACCATATGATAATCCCAGTAGATGCAGAAAAAGCTTTCAATAAAATCCAATGTCTCTTCATGATAAAAATCCTCAACAAACTCTGTATCAAGGGAACATATCTCAAAATAATAGGAGCCATATATGACACACATACAGCTAACATTAAACTAAATGTCACAAAAGCTGGAACCATTACCCTTAAGCACTGGAACAAGACAAGGATACCATTCTCCATTCTCACCACTTCTATTTGACATAGTACTAGAAGTCCTAACTACAGCATTCAGGCAAAAGAAAGAAATAAAATGTACCCAAACAGGAAACTAAAGAAGTCAAACTATCTCTTCTATAACCAGGAAACTCCAGTGACATCACCAAAAAGCTCCTGAAACTTATAAATGGCTTCAGTAAAGTTTCAGGATACAAATTCAATCTATAAAAACATATTAACATTTTTGATGTGCATTTAACATACTGAAATCATGACTTAATACATTTCAGTATATAACCATCGATTGTTTAAATTATATAGTGATAATTGAGCTATACTTTCTTTTTAAAAATTATCTGAGGAATGTTTATAAACTAAAAATAAATAACTCTTGTTTGATACATACAGTACACAGTAGACAGCTTCTAAAAGCTCTTTACATGGTGAAATAAGATCTGTTATTCTAAAATCTTCGCAAAAGAACTTTTCTGTTATTAGCTTGTTTTTCAACATTATCCAACTTGTCTCTGTGTTTTGTAATTGAAATATAAAGGAGAAAGGAAAAGGATAAGTATTTGTGTCCATGTGGATAACAAAATTATTCATCAAACACTTTATGAAAAGCAGCTTATATATCCATCTTGTTTCTGAAAAGCGGATTTGTTATTTTTTCTAATTATTCTTAATGAGGAGGCTCAGAGGAAATTCTTAATCATGATTCTTACTAAGACATTCAACAAGGTCAAAAGATAAAAGCTGCAGAATCAATGTCACTGTTTAAAATTACACTCTTCCAACAGAGAGATTCTTAGTAAGTCTTTGCTTACAGAGTACTTTGACTACTAAATAAAATTCTTTGCCACAAGACAGTTATGTGTACTTAAGCTGCATTAAAAAAAGCAAACTGTATGGATTAATTTTTGAAACAAAAATTTTAAGCATTTAATTACTTATTAAAGAACATATCCATGTAAATATGTCCTTAGTTGTCCTGTTTTGACATACATTAGCATGAAATAGATGTGCCACATTTACAAGGTACGGGATGTTGAAGCAATTTTCCTACTTAAATGAAGTAATATAGGCTTATATTTCTGGAACTTCAGAAGACTGTGCTAATATTTACCTTTCTGTTTCATCATCTAGGATATAACTATTTTTCACTTATGTGTGAAGCGGGAAAGTTGTTAGACATAGCAGGAAAAAGTACTTCGTATCACTGGCTGGCAGAGAAAGTTTATATATTTGAGTTTATACAGGTAACTGGAAATTTAGAAGTATTTTCATGTTTGTTGTTATTTTCTTATTCCTTGTTGTCATGAAGAATGTTTGGACTGAGGTTCTACTATGAAAGGTGAATATCCAAGGGTAGAATGAGTAGGGACTGTGGCTGAGAGTTATGAATGAAGAAGATTCTGAAAAAATAACAAAAAGCATAAAGCAAATATTTCCTACTTTTTCCAAACATCACTTCTTTCTTTCTCAGAAATTTCTCTGCTACAAACCCACCTGATAACAACTTCCTTAGAGCCACAGAGCCAAAGTCACTACAGAGGAATGTTTCATATAGAATAGGAAGTTCCAAATGAACCTACGTTCTTTTTGATACGGGAGTACTGGGAAGGGAAGAGCGTAGTCCCTTTAAATGACATGGAAGGGGGAAAGGGAAGTGCTGAGTGGAGAAGGGCATGGTCCCTGGCTAGGGCTCCATAGGTGAAGACAGACGCTCCTGCTTTTGTGCCCAAATGTTGCATTTTCCAAGACCACCCTGGCCCGCCATGCCCCCATCTTGGGCCTATAAAAAGCCAAGACCCTAGCAGGCAGACACAAATACGGCTGGACGTGGTGAGGAACACACTGCCAGAAGAAGACATAAGCGGCTTCTTATGTCGAGGGAGCACACCAGCGGAAGAGCACACCGACAGACAATGGCACGCGTGCAGGCCACCCACTGGTGAGAGGAGGCGGAGCTTGGTCCGGGGAAGTTGGAGGAGAGCTGGGCCCACTCAACTCCGAATGTTCCAACTCCAAGGGAAAAGCATCTCCCTTCTGGCTCCCCCATTGGCTGAGAGCTGCTTCCACTCAATAAAACTTGGCAGTTGTTCTCCAAGCCCACGTGTGATCCGATTCTTCCAGTACACCAAGGCAAGAAACCCTGGGATACAGAAATCCCTCTGTCCTTGTGATAAGGAAGGGGGTCTAATTAAGCTGGTTAACACAAATCACCTGTAGATGGCAAACTGAAAGAACACCCTGTAACACATGCCTACTGGGCCTTCAGCTGTAAACATTCACCCCTAGACACTGGGGTCAGAGCCCCACACCCTGCCCATTTGCATGCTCCCCTTGAGGTTTGAGCAGCAGGGCACTGAAGAAGCGATCCACACCCCCAAGGCATGCCCTGCGAGGGGGACAAGGGAACCTTTCCCATTTCATTTTCATTGTTTCACAATAAAGAAGTGACAACGGGCCGGGCGCGGTGGCTCACGCTTGTAATCCCTGCACTTTGGGAGGCCAGGAGATCGAGACCACGGTGAAACCCCGTCTCTACTAAAAATACAAAAAATTAGCCGGGCGTGGTGGCAGGTGCCTGTAGTCCCAGCTACTCAGAGAGGCTGAGGCAGGAGAATGGCGTGAACCCGGAAGGCGGAGCTTGCAGTGAGCTGAGATGGCGCCACTGCACTCCAGCCTGGGCGACGGAGCGATACTCCGTCTCAAAAAAAAAAAAAAGAAATGACAGCGGATGGATGTCTACCTATGTCAACTGTTTTTAAAAATAATATTTCATGTAATGAACTGGGCTATGAAATTTGATCATATGATTTGGGTCATTCTTGTCACACCCAATTAAAAAAAAGTTGAGAAGCCAGGGGAAAAAAAATCAGGACATGCAGCATCGCTCTGGAAACGTAATTTTCTGCAAGTCTGGCTGTTGAAACTGCCTATTCTAACCCGAGACAGTTTTATCTGTAACCGCTGAGACAACTTGCAACTCCAGGGCTAATTTTCCCCACTGCTGTTGCTCACCAAACGGAGTTTGCCAGCTCCCCAGAACCTTACTAGTCCCAGTGCATTTTCTCTAAGAGCAATACATAACATTTCTCATTTTTATAAAATCACCAACCTTCTCTTTGTTCTTCAGACATACTGAAGACCATCTGGTCTGTGTGTATGCTCCAAGCTGTGATTCTTTATTCTCAAAGAAAACATTAAATTTAGAGATCCATCTCCATATTTCTATTTTGACTTCAACAATCCCATTCTGCATCATAAACCTTGAGAGAATAACATCCAACCAAGTCAGATCAGTAATTTGATCTGACATTTCTTGGGCTGAAAGAAAACTTTTGTTGGCAAGTTTAGCAAAAGGGACTTCGGCCACATGCTGAAGTATGCATATGTACAAATGAATTACTTCAAGGAAAATGAGCTAGGATAACAGCTTTTATATTGGCCATAAGGATAAAAACATATTATTGATTAACTGCATTTTTTGGAGCTTGGAAGTTTTCTTGAGAATTCTCTAAAACTAAATATAATAAAATGCTAAGACAAGTATTTTACCACCCTTGACATTTAGAAATGAAGTCTTTGACAGTTTGTTATCCACATATATAACATATGATGAGGAAAGTTTTATGTCCTGCTGAGCTTAGTTCTCATAGGCTCAATTTTAGACAATTTCTATATAGATGCCTGCAATTTTGAATATCTGCTGCTGTTTATGAGGCCTTCCCAAGGGTGGTACTCCATATTTAATTTAATTGTGTTTGCATATATCATACATTTTGCCAACAGTAAGCTCTAAGAGCATTTTATAGTTGATAACAACTTCCTTTATTGCTTTCCAAGCTATATGATTTCTTACTTTAAAACCAGCCTTCCACCTTCAGTATTGTTAGTTCTAATGGCATACACACAATGGTTTTCTCCACCATGTTCAAACAGAGGGTAAAACTACTAAGAGTGGAAATTAATCTGTTAAAAATTTCTGTTACATTAACAGCATTTTATTATATCTCTCCTCAAATTAATTTACTTGAGTACAGTGCTAGAATTGTTATTCTGTTGTTAGACTTCATGCCTTAAATTTTGGTAATATGTCTATCATCAGGAGGTTGAGATTTTCAAAAATTTTCAATTACCATAATCAGACACAAGGACTAGGAAATGAGATCAACTTAGTCCCTCTAATCACAAATGTCTGTATTCTAAAGCTCATGAACTTGACACTAAGGGAAAGCCTCAGAATGGATTAGAAAATGCTAATAAAAGTGGAGAATGTGTAGGAAAAAAAGAGACCTGGCTAAAGGAAGGCATGTTTCCGATTTTAGAGCAAGGACAGAGAAATTTTTACAGTAGATATAAGAATTCACAAAGCATAGTTGTCTGGAGCAAATAATGTCTTTCTCTACTAAAATAGCTTCAATACTACTTTGTTGCAGATTGTACTAATTAACAGTTATGTTAATGATGGTAACTCATCATCACAATATTTATTTTATGCAAACTCTAAATAACAGAAAAGTATGCAATATATTTTAGAAAGATTTGTATCCATGGAACTTATAACCAAAACAAATGTTAATTAAAATAAAGTAATATTTTTCTTCTGTCAAATTGTCAAAATTTTATTAAAAATAATAGCCACCGTTGGTTGAAGTAAGGAATTAAAATTATTTGATAATTTTGGTGTAGCTATAAGTTGTTTCTAAGTTCAAAGAAAGAAAGGAGAGAAAGCAAGGAAGGAGGGAAGGAAGGAAGGAAGAGAAAGAAGACAAAATGGAAAGCCAATATACCAAGAACTTTTAAAAACTGTCCTTTGAATGAAAAATTTTACTTTGGGATCTATAGCAATATAGAGATAATTAAAGTATATATTACTGCTAAAAGTACTTATAATAGTAAAACATCATATATGTTTATTAAATCATTATGATTTAAACATACTCTGTAATTGTGACAGATACTGTATATTGGACCACCCACTCTAACACCTCTTCTTGTATTTGTGTGTGTGTGTGTGTGTGTGTGTGTGCACTATTGAGGCAGACAAGCTTAAAACTGCACTTTCCAGACTTATTTGCAGATAGAGTCTACCTTGGAATCTGTGAAGCAGAAGACACTCTCATGACACAAGAACATAAAGGAACAAGTGAGCTAAAGGGAAGTCAGTTAATCACCGGGCAGGAAGTGTATGGTTCTTTGGGGGCAGCTGTGGTAGAGAAATTAGAGCAGCCCCAGGTTATGCTAGTTGCCATGATGGGGATTGTACCTATGAGGTTTCCACTAGAAAGTTCAGATTCATGGTTAGGTATTTATTTGGCTCTCATGATCTCGCCTCTGTGGCATCCAAGCTTAGTTTTCTGATGCTTCTAAGTCACTAGACCACATTAGTAAATTCATTCCAGATGAAAGAGGCTACGTGGATTCTATGAAATCGGATGAATGAATAAGCCATTAAAATATATATTCATATTGTTACATAAATTTTGATGGGATGAGTAATTGTCATGAAAAGTCAAAAAATTATAAAGCAGGTTTTAGAGCTCTCTGTACATTCTTAGTTTTGAGTGTGAATATATAAAGTCTTTTTAATATTAAAGACTAAATAAATGAAACATTATTATTGTTATTAGTGATTTCCTATTGAATTCCTAAATTGCTTTTAGGAATTTATTATAAGAAAATAGTGTCCTTTGCATTTATTATGAGAAAACATGATGAACACAATTCGGAAGCAAAAATAAGGAACTTCATTTGTTTAGAATACTTATAGCAAATATCACAAAGATTCTAAATAGAATAACCTCATCACAATATAATGTAAGAAACACTGTAATGTGAAATCTGTTTTGTTAAAACACATTTAGATTTAAAATTTCTTAAGCCATTGGAAATGCCTTATCAGTGTCACACACTGAAAACTTCTAGAAGTTGTCATTTCATCTGATACATGAAGAGCAATAGTTATTCCTTAACACCTCCTTCAACACCGCATGATTCTCCTCAATTCATATTTTGAAATTTGACATATGGCACTGACGGTGATACCACAGAGAGAATCTCAATGTGTCAATGACTTCATATTCACTTGGGCAACTGAGCTAGAGTCTTCTGCTCCATGAAGGCTGTAATGACATTGTGGAAAAGCTATAGGCAGGATCGAAGGCAAATACAAACCAGGGAAGAGCTATCTTCCAGTCAATATTTGTTGGCATTTGCTATATTATAAAACTTCAAGCGCTCTCCCATTTTTCTGTTCAATTTTTCTTCCATTCATTGCACGGTGAGATACGTTCCACCATGAACAAAGGAAGTTAATAAGATTTTTCAAAGATACAATAAAATAGACGAAGTTTAATATGACATTTACCCCTATTGTTTCTCAAACAAAATGCTTTATATACATAGCAAGCTGGCTTGCTATCCATCTTCTGTCACTATTCTCTTTGTTTACTATTATTTTGTTTTACCTTTTCTAAAATGTCAAATGTATCAGACACACAATAGAGTATCTGATATATTTGTAGAGCTTAAAAATCAATAATAGTATAATAAAATGAATATTTATGTCACCACCACCTACAATCAGAAATAAAATCTTGCCGGTACCTTATAAATTTTCTGTGTGCCCTTTGATAGACTTTTGCAAGTTTTAGGGCTGTATATAGTAGATTTACACAGCACAAATTCCGCAACTTGGCTATTTCTCTGCATTATTGTGTTTTTAGGTTAATCCATACTGAGGTATATACTTTTAGGGAAATAATGCAGTAAAGTATTCCATTATATAACTAGATCATACTATTTACCTGTTCTTTATTGGAGAGATTACTGTTGCAATAATTTTTATTTGTATTATGAACAAAGACCAGATGCATATTCTGGCATATCTCTCTTGGTGCACAATTTGAAGAATATTTTAGGACATACCCTTAGGAATGAACAAAAGTGCTGTGTCATGGGCATAGTGCATATTTGTATTTACTTAGTTAATATCAAATTATTTTCCAAATTGGCTATGCCATTTTCTCAGTTACCAGCAATTTCAGAATTCCTTTCTCCCCATCTTCTATACAATTTGATATATTAAACTTTTGTCATTTTGATTGTTGAGACTTGATATTTTATATCCTTAAATTTACATTTTTTTCTGACTACTTGGCAACTTCTCATGTGTTTAATGAGCACATGCACCACTGCACTCCAGCCTGGGCGACAGAGCGAGACTGTCTCAAAAAAAAAAAAAAAAAAAAAAAAAAAAAAAAAATATATATATATATATATATATATATATATATAAAATACTCACATGTTTTTTTAATGTGGCTTATTTAAGGAAACTTTACTGATCATATAGACATAAAAAATATTTTTCTAAAGTTTCCTTTAACAGTTTTAGATTTTTGTCTTTCATATATGTCATCAATATATGTGAAATTATCTACTGTAATTATTTAATAAGTGTTGAAGAACCATTTTAATTTTCCCTATGAGAAATAAATTATTTGAAAAACTAAGAAAAGTTAATTATATCCATTTTCACCTCTAAATATCACCTATTTACACTTCTATTTTCCATGGTATATTATGGACCTATTTTTGTACCTTCATATATATATATATATGTACCTTATATAAATATTATATAATATAAATATATATTTATATATTTATATTATATATTTATTTATATATTATATATTTATATATAAATATTTGTATATATTATATATTTATATAAATATTTATATATTATATATAAATATTTGTATATATATTATATATTTATATAAATATTTATATATTATATATGAATATTTGTATATATTATATATTTATATAAATATTTATATATAATATATATAAATATATATAAATATATAATATATAAATATATATAAATATATATTTATAAATATATAATATATAAATATATATAAATATATAAATTTATATATAATATATATAAATATATAAATTTATATATAATATATAAATATATAATATATAAATAAATATATACTACCTTATATAAATACATATATATATACATTTGTTTTATATAGATATATATATATATAAAACATTGCTTCAATTTGTTAATAATTTCTTAGGAAAATTTTTATCCTTCCTGACTTTCTATGGTTTTTGGTGACAACATTTTCCTGTGTCTTTGAAGGCTGAAGAACATTGTAATTTTGTTTCCTAGATGTTTCTCGGATTTCTTCCATAAAACTTTTTGAGCCTGGGGTTTATTGTGTAGGGAAAACATAATTGCTAGTGCTAGAATTTAGGTTTTCTATCATGTCAGATGTCACTGTTTATAGTTAATGTTTTTCTAGAAATGTGTCTATTTTGTTCTTTTTTCAAGTTATTAACATATATATTTTATATCATCTTTATCTAAAAATCTCTTAGTTTCTTCTGCAGCTATAATTTCAGCAATATCGGTTTTAATATTATTTATTTGGCTTCTTTCTTTAATTTCTATTTTTCCTGTTCATTTTAATTATAAATTAAATAATCTTTGGCTTTGTTGAGTCTGTATTATTTTGATATTTTATGTTTTTTTATTATTTATCTTCTTTGTCCATATTCTCTTTTCATTACACACATACACACACAGTATTTCAGATAGATGCTTATTTTATTGATTTTCAGCCTTTCTTCTTTTCAACGATAAGAAGTTAAGGCCATAACTTCTTGCCCCCTCAATGCTTTTAGAATCACATTTCAAAATGTTGAAAATTTATATTAGTGGTAATTTAGCTATAATTGTCTTCTAATTATGATTTTTTACCCATAGGTTATTTAAAAGATAGTTTTAATAAATACAAATGTATTTATTTTACATGATTTTAATTACTGAATTACTAATTTATGTAGATGTCAGAGAATGTGGGTATACTAATAGATTCTTTTGTAAAATTTATCGAAACCTTCTTTAATGCCTCGTATATGGCCCATTTTTAAAGTTCCATTTGTTGTTAAAAACAATGTATGTTCTATAAGTTAGTAGCAGTAGTAGTATCAAACCTATACCATTGATATAGGTTTTTATATATGTCCATTGGAAAGTTTAAATATATTATGATATATTCAATATCTTATTGAGATAGGATATTGTGTCTGCTAATCTATCAATTGTTGACAATAATGTGTTTAAATCTTCTACAGTGATGTTTGTTAAATTATTTTTGTACATCTGTGATTTTTTAATTTATATTTTAAACTATATAGCTAGGTACATGCATATTTAGAAGTGCTACACCTTCTTAGTAAATTGAACCTTTATAATTACTGTATAGTGGCCTTCTTTATAGCTAGTATATTTTTGACTTAATGCTTTATGATCTGGTCAGGCACCAGATTTTATCTCCTAACTCCTATAAACCCTTTAAAACTCTTAAAATCTTAAAATATAGGATCCAGAGCACAGGCAATTTATAGATGCTCCAAAACAAATGTGGATTTTAAAGCTTTCTTACATGAATAGACTCATGCTTTCTTATTTTATCTGATTTTTGAATGATTCTATTTCTTTTTCCATGTTATCGCCACATTTTAAAAAGAGTTCGTTTTGTTTTGTTTTTGTTATCCGTGTTTTTAGGGAGTAGTTTTCTGAAATTCCAGTCAACTAAAATCCTGAAATAGGAAACCAACTGTTATTCTTACAACTTCCACTACGCAACCTCTCTCTCACTAGAAAAAGAGTATTTGTAGATATCAAAATATAATCCCCTTTCCTGCCAGGTGAGCTGCATGCAATTAAACTAAACATAATTTATATTTAAATAATTATTTTTTTGCCATTATCTTCTTGAGCCAGTGATCTCTCTTATTTTTGCCCCTGCACCTTAGTGTATGTGTCTGTGTGTGTGTGTGTGTCACATGTGCATGCACACACACATACAATGTTTGTTGTATTTTTTTCTGGTTAACTGAGACTAAACTTGAAATTTAAAGCTGGCCTTCCATGAAAATTATTTAATGATGCAATGCAAAGACAAATTGCTTTCTACATCAATTTTCTATGCAAGTATCTATAAATGTTGGATAACTAAATTATCCCAGAGTTTTCTTCAGGAAATATCAGCCTTTTTTTCAAGTATATGATTTTCTATAAAGTATTGCATTATAATCTTTTAATGCTAGGTGAATCCACATCAAGCATTCAATATTTGTTAGATGATACAATTAAATTTGTCTCTGCTTAGGATGAGTTTACATTGTCTTTAAAAATGTTTTTTAGGCAGGGTGTAGTGGCTCACACCTATAATTCCAAAACTTTATGAGGCTGAGGTGGGAGGATCACTTGAGGCCAGGAGTTCATGACCAGCCTGGCCAACATGGCAAAACTCCACCTCTACTAAAAATACAAACATTAGCCGGGCATGGTGACACACATCTGTAATCTCACGACTAGAGTGGACGAGGCAGGAGAATCTCCTGTACCTGGGAGGCAGAGGTTGCAGTGAGCTGAGATCACACCACTGCACTGCAGCCTGGGCTATAGGCTGAGACTCTATCTCAAAAAAAAAAAAAAAAAAAAGTTTTAATATCACAAACATGGTAAACATAAAAATTATCTCAATGATAAAGGAAAAAGTAATATATGCTCACACAAATATAAACAGACAGTGGGAGTGGGGACAAATTTGCATCCATATTGAATCAAGACATTTATATTGCCTCTATGCAAAAACAAGATGAACTAAACTAAATTAAAGGGATGTTAATCTGGAAATTAAATGTATCATATCAGCTACTTTTAATATATGGATGCTTTGGGCATTGTAAGATTAAACTTTTTGAATCATAACAGGAATGAAGCTCATTAAAATAAAATAAACTTATCCAAATGGAAGATGACCTAAAATAATAATTTTTGGGCAAAATATTATAAAAATAGCTACACAGATATTAGAAAATCTAACAAGCAAAATTTGATTTTTACTTTGGTGTACAATGCCCCAACATTCTGAATAATACATACCCTTTTCTCTTGAAAAATATGTATTTACTGATTGACTTTAAAACATATCTAGAAATTAAATGTATCATATTTTCCCTACTGTTTTTGTTTCAATCAGATTTTTTAAAAGAACTTCCATCTCTAAATTTAGGAATCTCTTTTTACAATTTTTTCATTTACGGCTACCTCAAAAAATAGTATGTATTCCTAAAATAATATAGTATAAATTTATTTTGAACATCAAAAAGAATCTGAGCTCCCCTATAGCCCACAAATGGAAATGAGAAACTCATGTGTTTTCATATTTATAAACATGTATTACATCTTATACAACACAATATGAAAAAGAAAACAAAAGTATGCTACTGTAATTTGAATGAACAAGAAATGCTGGAAATATTATTTGAATTCTACCTTTCAGCCACATTAATTAGAGCTTCCACTAAATCATTTCCAGACTCATATAACTGTAATAATTTCACACCCATAATTATCTCTCCATGTTCCCTGTTATGTTTATTTTACTTAGACATATTTCAGTATGTTCTGAAGATTTTGCCTTATATTCAACATTAGGTATTTGTTTAAACTCCTCCCTTCATGAATGCACTCTCCTCTGAGTCTATAGGACCACCCCTCATCTATTTTTATGCACTAGCTCCATTATGAAACCTTTCAAAATCATAAAAAGTAGAAAATGTTATTCATAGTTTACAGTTGAAGAAAAGGCAGCTCATAAACTTGAAGCCTATCTCCCACTGCGATACTCTTTATAAATGATAGTATGAGAATTAAGCCTTTATTTAAAACTTTTTCATGTCAATGTCAGTTCTCCTGTCTCCAAAATTTAAATGGCATTATTAATGAATGTGTTACAGGCATTACAATGCAGTGATTAAGAATACAGCCGCTAGTACTAGCTTCCTTGAGTTTGAAACCTAGCTCATGGCTCCCTCCTCCTTTGTTCTGGGAAAATTACTTATACTTTATGTCTCAGCTTCCTTATTGGTAAAAAATGTATAATATGCATATCTACCTTATAGAATTGGTGGAAGCATTAAATAATGCAGTTGTGAAACACACAAAAGAATATCTAGTGGATGGTAAGTGTAAAAGTAGTATTAACTATTAGTATCTATTATATGGAGTTGTGGGTTGAAGTCCACTAATAATTTGTGTCAACATTACTCAGGTAAGAGTTCATGGCAATGACTTGTTGATTCTAGGAAATTTCTGTTCATCAATGTATTGTAAAAAATAAAGAACTTCACTGTTTTTTGTTTATTTTTCCATGCAATGCCTACAGATCAATTTACTGAAGACAATAGTCCCCTTATTTGTGCAAACAGTTCACTTATGAAATGAGTTTATTTCTTCACTATACCTGCCAATTCTAAATTATTATGTCATGGATTTTTTCCATTCCTAATCGGTTCCTTCTCTTGAAAGATCTGCATTACACAACTTGAGACCAGACTCCAAAGCTCTCTAAATATCTCATTCTGACCTCTTTTAAACACTTCTAAGATTCTGTCAGGGTGGTGTGCTTTTTGATTACAATGTATTCCAATAAATTCAGGTGTACTTTACTCACAAATTATCTGGTGATATATTGAGGAGAGCAATGAACTGTAAGCACCACTGTGTTCTAGCTGAGATCCCCTCTCTGATGTGTCTTAAGGTCCTTGACTTGCAAACTAAATGCTCTACTGGGGAAGCCTGCAACTGTGATGGTGGGGTCTAGGTATTGATATTGTGTCTCAACTTTGGTTACTGTCAAGTTCCTAAATGCTAATTTTATTTTGGCTAATGGGAAATAGAATCTATTTTAGGACTTTTTCTGTGATCTGATTAGATTGGAAAATGTTAATGTTTGATTTAAATCTGCTTTATTGCTAAATTACTCCATTGTGTCCTTCTGTCCTCATTTTTGTGAGTCTCTAAGAGGAGGTTTATACAAAAATGGCCAGACATGGATCCTGATAAATTGATTCCTAGAGCCAGCTCTGGGATTAATAACTTCAGAAGGTTCCTCTTCGGACTGGTATCCATCAGATAAATTTTCCCTGGAGTCAACTTTTCAAAACCTTAGGCAAATGTTTCTTATTCTTATCCTGTTCAGTCTGTGAGAGTCAGGTTCTGTATAAAATCTCCCATTAAAAAAGTTTATGTTATCCAAGAACCTCAGATTATCAAGGCTGGGATTAAAAAAAAAAATCATTAACTTGGAGGCCTGAAAACAATATGCAAAAGCAACACTTTCTGCTGCTTGTTGCTAGATTCTCATGGCTTTGAATCACACTAAGTGTATGCCTTCTGTAGGCTGAACCCTTGCCTCATATATGTATCTATATTATAAATCTAATTCCCATGACTATCTTTCAAAAAGGCATAATTTCATCACAAATAATTTATAGTTAAGAGGCTACTTTGTGAAATTTTTATATTAACAGAAGTTGTTAATTTGAGAGGAGACTTAAAATGGAAAGGAGGTAAAATTCCTATTATGATGTGAACTTAATGGCCTTTTTCCTACTTGTTATTTTCCCCTGTCCTTGTTTACTCAATACCCTCTTGCCTTTACTCCATTTTCTCACCTGGCCCCTTAACTCCTGGATTACACAACCTGAGTTTCACAAATCTCGATTGCCCCTTAAAGTTAAATCCTCTTTAGACACGAACAAGCTTCTTATAGTTTATTTTTAGCCTTCATTCTCAGTCTGAACTAAGAATCAATGTGAAAGTCTGGACAAAGTACAGAGGAATTTAGAATCGTTCTAACAACATATATCATAGGTTTCCCAGATCTACATAAGTGATTCTTACGTTAGTAAGAAAATTAATGTAAAAAATATTGGATAAAAAAATGAAGACTTAGGATAATCTAAGGTGAATGAAAGATCCTGAATATTAGAGAAAACCAGAATATTTAGGAAAGCTATACACAGTGGAAAAAATATTTTGGAGGCTACCCCAAGACTTTCCTGAAAATAGGTTGGACTCCCATCTCATTATAAAAGGAGAAAGAATGAATCAATTTGAAACTTTAGGAACAGGCTTTCCAACACCTTTAGAAAATATTCAGGGGTAGATCTTGAGAGAGATAGGACCTGAACCCTCTCATCACTTTTTGCAAAGAGCCCTAAGCCAAAATTAGGGAATGTAATATGAAAAAGTAGATCGGAAAATGACTTCATTGACAAACAGAATTCCAATTCCTAACTGAACATTTTGAAAAAGTCATGGAATAAAAACAGAATAAGTCTCTGATTAAGTTAACAGCCTTGCAGATGAAACAACTGGCTATTTCTCCTCAATTTATCAAGTATCAGAGGAGGAAGCTTCCTGAATACAAACATTGATAGATAACTGTAAGCAGAAAGGACATTGGAAAAAGATTCATAAAGGACATTGGAAAATAGCTATTCTGCACTAACTATGAAACTAAACGAAAATTTTTTAAAAAGAAGGATATGATAAGGGAAGTTAATGCTGATCTGTGGGGTCATTAATTCCCTGATGTCACATTTCTCTAAACATTAACAGACAGTATCAAGGTTTCTGATTGATTCAGGCACAGTAATATAGTTTACAGACCCTGCCACGCATGCATTCAGTCACTCCGCTACAGTCAATAAAGTACTTAGGAGATGAGTATTCACAAAAATCCACAGATTATTGTGTATCACTCTATGGCTTTTGCCCTCAGATCTTTAACATTGTTTGCTCCTTTGTGACAGCACATCCCCTCATTTAATATGTAGGGATTTCCTATGTAAACAGAATTGCTAATTTAAGTGCTCTCTTGATGGGCTTTCTCTTGAGATCTCTAAAGAATCATCCATTCAGCTGGGTGCAGGGGCTCACGCCTGTAATCCCAACACTGTGGGAGGCCAAGGCGGGCAGATCACGAGGTCAGGAGTTTGAGACCAGCCTGACCAACATGGTGAAACCCCCTCTCTACTAAAAATACAAAAAAATTAGCTGGGTGTGGTGGCACACACCTGTAATCCCAGCTACTCAGGAGGCTGAGGCAGGAGAATAGCTTGAACCCGGGAGGTGGAGGTTGCAGTGAACTGAGATCATGCCACTGTACTCCAGCCTGGGAGACAGAGCAAGACTCTGTCTCCAAAAAAAAAAAAAAATATCACCCATTCATAATCATATCACAACTAATTTGGACTACGAAATACCAGGAGCCTGGTGTCTACATCAAACTCAAATTGAAGATCTACTGATATTGGCTGAATTATTGGAGAAGAACACATCACATTTCTGACTGACCCGTTTAAGCCTCTGTCTACACTTGCCCTCTACAACCAAAAGGGAAAGGACAAAAGCCAGCAGTTGTGTCTAATAGAAAAATAATTAAGAATACTATGCACTAGTCCTTGGAACACTCCTATTCTTCTGATCAAGAGATCCAGTGGGCTGGGGTACCCATTTATTTCAGATCTTGCAACTATAAATAACATATTTAGCCCTGTTTTCCTGTGGTGCCAAAATTCTATGTTATTTTAATTTCCATGCTACCTGAGATTATGTATTTTAGCATTCTAAATCCATGTTCTGCTGTTTGTATTGTCGCTTTTAGATCATAATAGAAAATACTCATTAGTCTTTCTCTAGAAAAATCAACGATGTACCTGGACAGTTTTACTGCAGAAGTGTACTGAGGCACCCAAGTACCTTATACAAGTCTTCTGCTAGAAACTGAAGGACCTTGAACCTCTCTATAATTCTACTCTTATCCAACATGCAGACAATTTTTGTTATGTTGTCAAGATGAGATAATTTTTCAGGTTGATTCCAACTTCTACTTATAGCTCAGAAAGTATATAACGTGTTCAAAGAAAAATCAGAATTTTGTAAGAAGGGAATGCACTATTTAGAACATGATTTATAATCCATCACTCTGGAGAGATTACAAAGCAATTTTTTTTCTATAACTGTTAAGAAAAGATACTTATTTTAAGAGATTTTTTTTCAGCTGTGGGGGGTGATTTTTTTTTTTTTTTCAGTGAGAGCAAGTTTATTAGGAAAGTAAAGGAATAAAGAATGGCTACTCCATGGAGCAGCCTGGGGGAGCAGATTTCATAGGTTATTACATGCAGTGGGTTCCCAACATTTCTAAAATTACTGTACCTCTAAATTTTAACTTAGTTGTTAGCAACTCAATCTCTTTGTTGTATCCTAAGCATAATTAGCTGTAGGGGTGTATCTCTGTGTGCCCTGGGAGTGACAGGGTTGGGGTGGGGGGTGGGAGGAGTAGGAGGCTGTGTGATTCAAAATTAATTCTTTGGCCTTCCTAATGATCTTAGATCTTTTTACCAATTTGTACATGATCAATTTGGACAAGCCACTGGTATTTTGACTTATTTTATCAGAATCTTTAAAAACTATTCATCTTTAAAGTTATCCATAAATTTTTCATAGACTCAGTGGCAAAATGCTACTCGCCTTGTCTAAGGGCAACAGCCAGACTAGTAGAGACGTCTGTGGACATGGTTCTTCTTGCTGTGCAAGTCTTGTTGTTGTTGTTGTGGTGATGGTGGTGGTGGTGGTGGTAGTTTCCCTTTTTTTGGGGGGGGCTCATTCCCCCTCCTTGAAACTCCATACTTAGCCTCCTTTGTCATATTATAAAATTGATGTAAAAAACTGGCAAACTGTATATAACATAATATGTAGTAATTCACTCTTAGATAATCCCTTAATCAGGGATAAAAATGATCCTGGTTGGCAGAATTTATCACACTTATCTGAACATAACAGTTACTAAGTTCTAAGACAGTGTACAGGTATATCATTGGAATAGTTCCTGTATTTAGAATGCTATGGAAACAATAGAAATTACAACTAAAAGTAATCAACAACTTAATGAGCTTGATAAGGAGGTGGGTATCAAAGAGGTAGAATTTTATACAAAAAGTGAAAATACAGTGGTTGAAAGAAATGCCCTAGCTAATATTTATGTCCGACAGGCAGCCCTCACTAAGATCCTTACTCTCATGCTATTTTGTTGCATGTCTCATCTGCAAACAGCATAATCCTGTGTAACTATAAAGGTGAGGAATTGACAAGAACCCAACATGCAGTGTTCATTTGAATACCTCCTACTGGGTTGTATGCAACTGGCACTTGCTCTGAGTTTTCAAGATGTCCTAGATGGTTATTCTCAAAATGTAACTTATCTTTCCATTGATAGAAGTACTTATTTTGCTATGTCTATTTGAAAGAGTTTTAAATGTCTTGCCAGTTTACTACCCCTATCTCTTCAATCCTTAGGAAAAGGAGAAAGAGCCAATGGAGTTTTAAAACACAAACGAGCAAAATTATATGAACACTCTTGGGCATCTTTGGACAAGAATGATAACTTTGACTCTCATAGGAATTAGTTCTATACCTCTGGTCCTCAAAAACTATCACCATAAAAACTTGTTATATTTGCCATATGATGCTGAGTATCTCTCCTCCAATTTGGGGCTCGATCTTGCAAAGTGGACATGGAAATGTACTAGAAGAAGCTCAAGTAATGTACTCAATCTTAGCACCAAAATACAGGCTGCTTTTCCATTATATTCTTCCAGAATATAATGGAAGATCAAACCTCTACTTGATCTATTAGGTTGGTGCAAAAGTAATTGCGGTCTTTGCCCTTACCTTTAATGGCAAAATGGTGCCATTCAGAATGGTGCCTAATATTGCTCATGCATGATTTTGGCACATTTCCCCCTCAAACCCTAGAAAAAAGAGAACTCTAGATAATTTCATTCAAGAAAGAGAAAAACAGGGCCTCATTTTGAGATATAGAGCCTTAATTACTCATGTCTAATTCTGAATAGTTTTCTCTTGTCTTTAAACCATACTATCTATGCTTCAGATATCATCAGGGACACTGAACAATTTGCCATTACCTTTAATGGCAAAGACCGCAATTACTTTTGCACCAACCTAAGTAGCTCACAGAGAGAAAATACATTAAATAAGTAGTTACAGAAAGGACTTTATAATACACATTTAACTGGTATCAAAAGAGTTCAACTCCGTGGTATGAATTTCAGTAATCAAGCCTTCCAGCTGGAAAAAATATGTCTTCACTCTCTGACATTATGCCTGCCGTTCATTTAGAAAGTTTAAGACTAAGAATTCTTAAGAAGTTGATGGTCTTTGGAAAAAAGCAGCTGTTGCCCATCAGCTTTAGATTAAGAATATAACTGTATGACATGGACAGTTTCCACTCAAGACTAAGGGGTACCATCTATTTGACTGGAACAACGAATTGTTGTGCTTTAATCTGCATGCTTTTTTCCTTAATTTTCTCATTATTTTTAAGTTCTCACAAGTTCATATTATTAACAAGCTATTGTTATTTATTAGCTGTAGCACATACAAGGTTCCTGCACTTAGTATTGTTTTCTGTGCTCTAGAGTACCTTGATCTGATTCCTTTACCTGCCTTCACTTTGTTCATGATTTGGCTTAACCACAAAATCAAAACAACTCTTAGGTTGCCAAAATTTATTACAAATACCAACCAGCTCCTTCCAGCGCTGACTGTGATGAAACATGTAGTTTAGTCAGTAATTAGTAAAATGGGATTCAGTCTCTAATTGCTTTTTATATGGCAAACAGAAAAACTGTCCAGATAAACAAAGCTCCAAGTTCTTCTATTATGGCAAACCCAGGGAAGAAGCTTCCTACTGCTCCTGAAAAAATACCCAGGGATTATTTGTAGAAACTATTTTCTATTAATCTTTGTAGAAATAAAGTTGAGAAAGGAAACAGGGAACAGATGATGTGCATGTAATACTTGTCTCAAAAATCTTACAGTGGGAGGCCGGGCAGGGTGGCTCACACCTGTAATCCCAGCACTTTGGGAGGCCAAGGCGGGCAGATTACGAGGTCAGGAGATCGAGACCATCCTGGCTAACACGGTGAAACCCCGTCTCTACTAAAAATACAAAAACATTAGCTGGGCGTGGTGGCGGGCAGCTGAAGCAGGAGAACGGCATGAAACTGATAGGTGGAGCTTGCAGTGAGCCCAGATAGCGTCACTGCACTCTAGCCTGGGCGACAGAGTGAGACTGCATCTCAGGGAAAAAAAAAAAAAAAAATCTTACAGGAGGTAATCTTCTGATGTTTCTGCATTATATTCTCTACCCTTCACCTAATTACCTCTGAATGTCACGAAAACTGTACAATAAATTAATAAATTTTAATCACACAAGGAAGGTATTTTGGACAATGATAAGTCTTTGGGTAGATTCTAAAGGCCAGTGTTAGGTTTGCAAAACAAAAGTCTATTGGGTTTGGCCAACAAATTACACAAAAAAAATTGTTATCTTTGTAAATGTAGACACTATACTTTCAGAGCGGTGCCTAATATTACCTATGGATGATTTGGGCACATTTCCCCCTCAAAACCTGGAAAAACAGAACTCTAGATAATTTCATTCAAGAAAGAGAAAAACAGGGCCTCATTTTGAGATATAGAACATTGCTCATGTCTAATTCTAAATAGTTTTGTCTTTAAACCATACTATCTGTGCTTCAGATATTATCAGGAACACTGATCAATTTCAGTAAGGCTATAGAAATCATCACCTGGAAATTTCATAATACTAAGGAGGTGGTACTTCCAAACATAGCAGTACGAGAAATAATATTGGCCTGTCAGGATGAAACATGAGGCATTTTACAGGAGGAAAGTTTACTCATAATCCTATAGTTCTTTCAGTTTTTATTTACTAAGAAAATATGGGAATATTTTTTAAAGTTATAAGACAAGGTGATAAATCTAGTATCCCCACATCTGATCATTAAAACTTTTTGGTTTGGTCATGTGTTCTACTGTACTGCTTTAATTTGGGCATTTTTGGCTCTTGGCTTAGAACGTAAAATACTTCTGTTAGTATCTGTCTATGATTCAGCATTCAAATACCGAGTTTTCATAATCAAAAATGTTTCTATGTAGCCACTCTGATATGACAATAAATGATCTTGCAGCCTAAACAAAACAAAACAAATAAACAAACATAAAAACCTAATGTATATGATAGTTGAAATGATCCCACCAGAAATCTGATATGCAATCATGACCCTGAAGACAGTGGTATTGATTTTGATTGATTATTTGTGCAGATGATTATTGTTTATCCTCCAGCTCAGGTTGAAAAACGATTACAAGAGAGTTCTGAGAAATAAAAAACCACCTATGTTAACAAAACTTTTTATTGTTTGCTTCAAAAATATTTTCTATGAAAGGATAAAACCATAAGCCAACTAATTTTATTATTTTCTTCAGGAAATCTCCACAGGCCAATTTATCAGAGACAACGCTCTGCTCATATGAATAAATAATTTATCAAACAACAGTTTACTTATCGAGGCTGCTTGTTTCCAGACACATCTCGCTCTGCCCGCCAATCTTAAATTACTATATCATAAACTCTGTATAATCTCAGTTAATTCCATACCTTAAACGACTCAGTTTAAATCATTTTACCACAATCCCCACAGACCGTAAGTACCTCAGTTTTGACTTCCCTCTTCTGAAACATTGCTATATCATTGTCAAGGTGATGTTTACCCTTACCTATTGTAGTAAGTTCTAAAACATTTAGATTTTATTACTACATTATCATTCTCAGACTAAACAGTTAAATTGTAGTTATTGTTATTTCTTCTATTACTATTAATACTACTATTTTGGTATTTCTCCATCATTTACTGTTGTGGGAAAATGTGAGAAATATAACCGTACATATTTTATTCACCCAAACTAGAATTTTTTTTTCTCTTTTATACCTCTCCAAAGACCCCACTTTTATTTTTAAAAATTAGTTTATAAACTATTTTGTATACATGTTTGTTTCTATCTGCTTAGTTTACTTTTTTCGTTTTATTCTTTTCCATCTAAGTACTCAATTCAAATAAGGTACAGAGATAAGGTCAGTTTCTGATAGCCAAAGAATAGCAATAGGTTTGGCACAAGAATTGCCCAGGTTCCTCATGAATTTGACTCTAAGAAATTGTGAAATCTCGGGGAAGACACACAAAGGCCTCTGCATCCCAGTTTTCCCCTATCTCACTTTTCTCTTTTCTTTTATCATATGTATGCTATGTGAGAATTATGATAATTAAAATATGTAACATGAGAATTAAAATATATAATAAGGATAGAGCTTATTACAACACCTAGCATATCCTAAGTGCTCAATAATAATGCCTGTTACTTTGTAATGCTCCTGTGAGTCTGAAAAATAATGTATTTAAGGCTCCTAGTGGGTACTCTTTTAACAGGAACTATTAATCTTGTTATTGATATTAATATAGCTTAGAACCCAGGTGGATCAACATCCTCTGTATAAATGAAACCACCTATTGACAAAGTATTCCACAATAATTCAATGTTGCATCTTCAGCAAGAACAACCCATAGGTCTGAAAATTAAAGTGCAAGGTGTTGACGACGTATTTGTGTATGTGGTCTGATTATTGCTCTGAAGATAACTACTGAGACCATATATTCTGAATCCTCTTACAGGAATAAAGTATATGATTGAATTTTTTTTCTATCTACAGCTTGCAATGACTAAAAAAATGTTGATTTGTTCCCACAATAAATTCCCTCCAAGACCAGAAATGAGAAATACCACTTTACATGTGCATACCTTAATGATGACCTCTTCTTGAAAACAAATCAAGCATGCTTCAGACAGAATTAGCTTCTCACTGTAGAGATGATTGGCTTACATGAGAATTCTGTCTTTGCTGTAATAAATTTATTTGACATCTTAATTTTCCTTATAGTTTAAAAAAAAAAAAAAAGAAAAGAAAAGGTGGTTTGCTCCCTTGCCCCATGGTGTTAAATTAATTCCATGAGTTTTGTTACTCTATACAGTAATACAGTGTGTCCCCTTATTTATGTCATAATGTCTATTGGGAAAAGAGATCAATTTATATAACTCAATTTGTTGTCTTTAAAGGAGTTTATCATTGTATTTGAGCTGGACATTGGTTGCCTTGAGCTTTTAGAATTTAGGCTGCTTCATCACGTGAACCTGTTGTAGAAATGACCTTCTCTAGGCTTCTACTTTAGTTTTTACGTGAATAGTCCTAATGTCCGCCTATAGAAGATGTTGTGCACATGATGACCTTAGGGTTAATCTACATCAGGAAACACTTAAATTACCATAATAATGTTCTCTCGAAATTCTTAAGTATGATTAATGTTGTTTATATATTGGCCTAGATAGAGATTTCTAAAAGTGAGTGTTCCTGAGTGCTTTGGATGATACTTTGTAAGCATACAGACATGAAACTATTTAAAATCATTGCATAATGTTGCAATGTATCAAATTATTTTCCTCTTGATGGATATTTAGATTATTTTTTGTCACTCACTAAAAGAATGCTACAAGGAGTTTTTTTTCTATGTACAACACTTTGTGACCATATAAGGGCAGTTACCTAGATTTTGGAATTTTTATATAAAAATATAGATACACATTTTTGTTAAAAGCTTATAATTTGCCTTTTCAAAAGAATGTACATATTTAATTTTTCAATAATCATGTGTAAAGGCATCACCTGTATTTTCATAAGTTTAAATGAAAATAACTGCTTGCATTATAGTTTTTTCTTCTTTATGTTATAAAATAAAACTTGCTCTAATTTATGTGTAGAAAGAATATGCCTTACAAAGTTAATTAAAAGTTTTAAATGTTAGGATATAATGAAAATCACCCCATTCTTTTTTATTTTCCAAACAAGAAAGGGATGTTAAGGTTTTCAAAACTGATTCACATGAGTTAATAAACACAAAAGTTTATTTTCATAATATTTGATGTGATTTTAAGGTCATCATTTAAGAGAAAATAAAAAAGGTCATGAAAGGGATTTTCCACATGAGGGTTTCCAATTGAAAATATTTACATATAAAATGTTAATTGTAGAAATACAATACAATAATGAACAAAGTTCAGAAGCAAAACTATTAAAACTATTGGATGGGTTGTCTATGTGTCCTTTCCAATTAGTAACTTTATTATAAAATGTCTAAATCTATTACCTTCTGTAAAATGATTTTGAATAAGCATCTGTGTAAAAATTGTTTTCTTTTTCACTGGACTAGAAACTCTGATAATGTGAACACAGTAAATGAACTTAAAGAAATACTCAAGAGTAAGAAGATATGAGAAAATAACTTAAAAATAAGTTGGCAAGTCAAGTTCTATGGAAAAATTAAGAGATACTTAAACATCTTAAGTAAAATTTCAACATGCCTGTTACGACACATCCCCAGGAAGTTTATTTTCATAATATTTGATGTGATTTTAAGGTCATCATTTAAGAGAAAATAAAAAAGGTCATGAAAGGGATTTTCCACATGAGAGTTTCCAATTGAAAATATTTACATATAAAATGTTAATTGTAGAAATACAATCCAATAATGAACAAAGTTCAGAAGCAAGTAAACCCTGAAGCAATACAAGGCAAGATATGCGATATCTATCAATAAAACTAAAACATTTTCAAACATTTCAAGACTATTTTAGTTAATCAGGGACTCCTGGCTTAAGGAAAGAAAGCAACTTGTCAGATTTAATCAAATTCATGGGAATCAATAGAATTGTTTTCTTTTGTTGGTTTTCCCAGATTTATGTACCAATCAGCAGTGGTGATAACTTAGATGAAAGGAATTGGTGGAAGGAGAAAGGTCTCTTCAAAATAGGATATTATCTCACTTCCTAGGTTTCATAATCTCTAATAAAGCACTCCTAATTTAAATTGAAAAACATCGCTGTTTATTTTATGCAATAAATTAAATCAAAATATATAACTGGTTTGATATTTGTTTCCAAGCATTTGTCAGTCTTTAGTCAACAATTCATTAAAATGAAAAAAACCTCAATTCTGATTTACAAAATGAAAACTATCAATGGTAATTGTTATTTTTTTTTTTTTTGTATTTTTAGTAGAGACAGGGTTTTACCACGTTAGCCAGGATGGTCTCGATCTCCTGACCTCATTATCTGCCCACCTTGGCCTCCCAAAGTGCTAGGATTACAGGCATGAGCCACCACGCCCGGCTTTTTTTTTTTTTTTTTTTTTTTTGAGACTGAATCTCCCTCTATTGCCCAGGCTGGAATGCAATGGTGTGATCTTGGTTCACTCCAACTTCTGCCTTCCCGGTTCAAGCGATTCTTCTGCTTCACCCTCCTGAGTAGCTGCGAATACAGGCGCCTGCCACCACACCCAGCTAATTTTTGTATTTTTGTAGAAATGAGGTTTCACCATGTTTGCCAGGCTGGTCTCAAACTCCTGACCTCAAGTGATTCACCCGCCTTGGACTCCCAAAGTGCTGGGATTACAGGCATAAGCCACTGCGCCTGGCCTATCAATGGTAATATCTTATTGCAGTATGTAAGGATTGTAGAATTCTACGGGATCTTGAAATGTTGGTAAGAATTCACTGAAATGAGTAAGAATGGAATTCAGTAACTCAATATTGATATCAAGAAATTAGAAAACAATACATTGTGCATAATGAAGCCAACGATAAGCTAATTATTCCTTTTATGAAAGGTCTCTCATGGCGTACAAAGTCATGTGATACACAGTAGCACACCTCATCTCTTGCATATGAAATTAACTAGGAAAGTGTGTTTTTCAAAATGGGCATCAAGACATTAGTTTCACAACATACTTATATATAATACCTAGATATACATACATGTAACATATAGAATTATACATAGCACATGCTTCATATATATGTACATATATGAAGTCTCACTCTCAGTCTCTCTCTCTCGATATATAGACAGAAAGAGAGAGAGGGGGAGTTTCATATATAGAGAGCCGTATATTATAACTCTTTATATATAACACTGAATGATTGAAACCAAATCATTTCAGGTCCAAAAACATACTCTCTATATGAACTTGTCTACATGAACTGTCTATGACTTTCAGAAAAGTGGTAACATGAACTCTAATGTTTGTTGGACTTGACCTTTTAGGAGCAATACGGAACACTATTAAATGTTTATTTACTCATGTATAGGAGATAAAAGATAGTGGATTCTTAGAAGACTTCAAACTAACTTTTGAGCTTGAAGGTACTTATTAAAATTTATAAATGTTAAAGGAAACAAAAAAGTGCTATCAAGGTGGATTTTTAAAACAATTTACATTTTGCTTATCATTTTGATCTTCCTATGATCTGTATATTTGAAAAATAAATACATCTATATTATTGTCCAGGTTTTGAAATAAGCCCAGTTACTAATAATGCCACAAGCTAAGACTGAGTCTACTGTTACCATAAAGCCACAGATTAGCAATCCAACGGCCTGGGATACTCAAACTTTTTTAGCACTTTTCCTCTGGTGGGTTTGTTCTTGCATTTGAACAAAGCTATGGGTTTACATGAGTAATTGCCTAAGTATCTGGACTTGCCAGGTATCACTGACAACAGGCCCAAATTATAATTAACTCAAAGTACCGTGTTAACTTTTTCAGCCAAAGAAAATACATAGACCATAAGATATTAGGCTTTCTGGAAGAGTCTAAGTTATTGGCTCTGGCAGCAAAAGAGTAACATATTAACTGAAGAGTAAAGACAAAGCTTCAGACAAAGGGTCTCTATAAATAATTGTGGCAAGATGTCATTACATCAGTGGAATGTAGCCCAATTAACAGTATCTTTTAAAGGACATCAGCTTGCCCTACCAAGGAAGGTACCTGTTAAATTGTGGCTCCAGTTTGAGGTTTGATAATGTGGCAGCTATGGGATCCATGTCCTGTTCTACCTGTGTGTATTGTGGTAATAAGAAAAGCAACAGAGCCCTGCCATAACCAAATACTTCTAAAAATACAACCTTACCCTAAGAAATTAAGTAAAAACAGATCTTATTCCTCTGGTCAGTGTTGAAGAAAAAAACAAACATTCGACTGGTAGCCTCACAGGGGGAAAAAATAATAGTGCATACAAGCAAAGCAAAACAAACCAAAACCCTAATGAGGCTAGTTGACTTGTTCTCAAGAAGACAGAGGAACATGGAGGAGAGGCAAGGCTGTTGCCCAGTTCTAAATTAATTAATTATAAAGAATTACCCCCAACTAAACACTAACTCACTGCACTTTTTTGTAGATTCCTTGTTTTTTTCTTCCCCACATGATACGGAATCCACCAAAATTATCATCAAAATTTTAAAGCTTGACAAATTATTTTGTCTATCCATTTCAAATGATCATATATCAGACAAGATCCCTAACGACATACCAGAATGAATTACATATCTGGATATGAAAGAACTAGGATGTCTAATTTAAAGCAAAGGTGGAGTTTGCAATATTTTAGTGAAAGGATTCAGAAGTATGGCTAAATAGGTATTAAAGTCGGCATAATCTTTAACAGAATTTTATTAAAATTGTACCATGTTACGAGTAGCATAAAGTATTTGGAAAGCTGTTTCCATGTTTACCTTTAGTGCAGAAGATAGAGCCTATCTCAGATAAAATGTTCAGTCTAAAATGATGGCAAATTTTTTCTTACAATGATTAATTTTAGAAAAATCTATAATCCAATGTACTACTTGAATTTACATGGTTGCAAATAAATGATGTGACTCCTGGTGTGAATCAGGTGGCAAATTAGAAAAGGGCTTTTTATTTTTATTGTTTTTTTAGTGAGAAAGCAGGTATCAATATAACTCAGAGAAATATTCCCTACATCTTAGAGTGAGAGTAATAAATAAGTATTTAAAAATAAAAATAAATATGTCTTTGTTATCAATAAAATGGGAATATAATTCTATCTCTTTGTATTGTTAAAAAGATTAAGTTGAAAAAATTATGGGAAGTCCATAGTATAAAACTGAGTACCCTCAAAAAAATACTCTACAAATTATTGTTTATTTCTATATTATTTTATCATGTGTGAATACATATTACATTTTCAAAAATATAAAAATACCTCATTCTGGGAAAAAAAAATGAACATTTAAGAGAGAGAATATGTCACTTTCTCTTCAGCAACGTCAAGAGAAAGGAAATTTTAAACAGAAAACTTTAGATGTCTACTCCTATAACACAAGTGGATGAATTGATCTAGCAAAATGAGATGAACCCAAACCATTATAAGCAATAAACTCACTTCATTCACTTGGATTCTAATCACATCTTTAGAATTGAAATTTGGCTTCCAACTTCCATGTTCCTACAAGGAGAAAATGTACCACCTAATATTCAAACATTCCAACACCTTCCCTTTGTCAATTATATTTCTTTTATTATAAATCAACAAATTTGCATGTTGTCACATAGTTGTCTTGCATGGGTTTGGTTATTGTGATCCCTTCTCCTGAGTCCCATCACATCCAGCTTTGGAGACAAATACAAATTTCTTGATCTGTGAATCAGCCTCTGGTCCTTGATTTCCCCAGACAAGTGTTTCTACCCACTGAGGCCTGACCTTAACAGCCAGCCAGTCTCTTTAGGCAGCAATTATAGCCAGTCTATTCTAACTACTGCACTGTATTTATAGGTTGAAAAGTTTTTAAGTAGAAACTAGATATCAACAGGGCTGCCTAGGGTATTTCTGAATGATGAAGACAATGAGGATGATGATGATGACAACAATGGGAGAGAAAATTGTCTGGAAAGAGCATGCTGTTACTTTCTGGAATTATGAAAATATTTTATTCCTTGTTTGGAGTGGTATTTACCTAGCTGTTTGCAATTGTCAAAACTCATGAAATTAAAAACTTAATTTCTCATGTTTTCTTTTATGCAGATTATATCTCAATATGTTCAGGCAGCAGAAATAATTATGAGATTTCTTCTTCTTAAATAAAATGGAAGGCCAGGCGTGGTGGCTCACACCTGTAATCCCAGCACTTTGGGAGGCCAAGGCGGGTGGATTACCTGAGGCTGGGAGTTTGAGACCAGCCTAACCAAACTGGAGAAACCCCATCTCTACTAAAAGTACAAAATTAGCCAGGTGTGGTGGCCCATGCCTGTAATCCCAGCTACTTGGGAGGCTGAGGCAGTAGAATCGTTTGAACCTGCGAAGTGGAGGTTACAGCGAGCTAAGATTGCACCATTTCACTCCAGCCTGGGCAACAAGAGTGAAATTTCATCTCAATAAATAAATAAATAAATAAATAAATAAATAAATAAATAATTGGATTGTGAAGATTTGAATATGGACTATTCAATTTGTGCTATAATTTTTTGTCATATTTAAAGAATTTTCTTCACAGAGAAGCTTTAGGTTTACAAAAAAATGGGAGGAAGGTATAGATATTTTCCATATACTCCTGTCCCCATCCATGCATAGCTTTTATTATCAGCATCCCCCACCAAAGTGGTACATTTGTTACAGTTGATGAACCTTCATTTACACATCATTATCACTCAAATACTAGTTTATATTAGGGTTTATTCTTTGTGTTTTACACTCTGTGGCTTTGACTAAATGTATAATGAGATGTTTCTATCATTATAGTATCATATGGACTTATTTTCACTGACCAAAAAATCCTCTGTTCTCTGCCGATTCATTTTTCCCTGCCCACAATCCCTTGACAATCAGTGGTGTTTTCACTTTCTCTATAGTTTTGCCTTTCACAGAATGTCAAATAGGTGAAATCACAGAGTATATAGCCTTGTCACATTGCCTTTTTCCATTTGGTATTATGAATTTACAGTTTGTTCATGTCTTTTCAAGGCTTGATAGTACACTTACTTTTAGCACTGAATAATAGTCCATTGTCTGAAGGTACCACAGTTTATTTATCCATTCGCTTACTGTAGACCCTCTTGGTTGTTCCCTCCCAAGTTTTGAAAATTGTGAATAAAGATGCTATAAACATCCATGTGCAGATGGATATTTTTCAGCTTCTTTGGGTAAATACCAAGGAGAATGACTGCTGGATTTTATAGTGAAAGCATCTTTAGTTTTGTAAGAAACTTTCAGATTGTCTTCCAAAGGCACTGTGTCATTTTGCAGTCCCCAGCAATGAATGGGACTTCTTCTTGCTCCACATGTTCAACAACATTTGGTGTCATCAGGGTTTAGAATTTTGGTCATTCTAATAGGTGCGTAGTGTTATCTCATTATTATTTAAATTTATATTCCCTTGATAACATCTGATGTGGGACATCTTTTCATGTGCTTATTTGCTCTCTGTATATCTTCTTAGGTTAGGTGCCTGTTATGGTTTTTGGCCCATTTTTAAAATGAGTGGTTTGTTTTCTTATTGTTAACTTTTAACAGTTCTTTGTATATTTTGGATAGCAGTCCTTTATCAGATGTGTCTTTTGTGAGTACTTTCTTCCAGTTTGTAGCTTGTCTTCTCATTCATTTGACATTGTCTTTCTCAGGGAAGAAGTTTTTAATTTCAATGAAGTTCAGATTATCAATTTTTTTAATGAATCCTACTTTTGATGTTGTATCTAAAAAGTCATTGCCATACTCAAGGTCATCTAAGTATAATTGTTTTTAATAGAAATAATATCTTTGAAAAAGAAATATAGTTAAATTATATCATTTCACATTTTTTATCAATGCTTTTAACTCTTCCAAACCATTATGAAATAGTTGTATTTTTATTGTGTTATAAAATCAAATCATAATTAAGCTTTTCAAATGCAAAGCTAAAAAATGAAATAGCATAACCTTTCAAATCTAATTTAATAGTTCAAGATCTCTATGCTCTATGTTCAAGCATTATAATGTTAAAACTGCTGTCTTACTATCTACAGAATTTTCTAATTAGCCTAAAGAGATTTTTATACTTTACCTATAAATATATTTTGAGAGGGAGTGATAATAAAATCAAAATAGGTCAAGATATCCAAGTAACTTTATTGAGATGTCAAGTGACATCCAGCAGAAGGTGAAGAAGTCACAGGGTTACATCATAGAAGGCCTTCCTGCTGTGCTATTTCCTTCAACAGAAAAAGAAGCTTTTATCCTCTAAGGCTTCCAGTGTCTGCTGAAACTACTTTGAGTAATTCAATCTTGTAAAAATTATTTCTGCTACATACACTTATCTAACACATAAGTATACTTATAAAAAAATAAAACCTTGGGCCCACTTGGAAAACTAAATTATATTTAATAAGGAGATCAATTTTGCACACCTTGGCTTACTGTGCTCTATTTAAAAACATATTTTCAAAACTTAGCTCTTTTTTTTTCCCTGTCATTCACTTGGCTTCAGTCATTTTGCTGTAATTAAACGTGATAATCACTTCCCCATGTTAGTAAGGCCTGTGAATTTCCTTCTGCCTGAAATGGCTTATCTTCCAGATGCCTACATGGCACAGGGCCTCCTTTAGTTCCTGTCTCTGCTCATCACTTTCTCCAAGAAATCTACTTCACCACTGTCTAAGATAGCCCACCACGCATTCCCTCACATCTTATCCCCTCCCTTTTTGTACATAATACATATCACTACCTGATATATTACATCATCATTTGTTTATTCAAAAAATAGACTTTGTAGACTTTTAAAAAACTGTAAAATATAGTCTTCAGCAAATAGTATGCTTTGTTTCTATTTTATTGTGGTATAATTTATATTCAGTGAATTGCACTGATCTTAAATATTACTGTTCAACAGTTTTGATGAATGGCTACACCAGTGAAACCTGCTGTACTGAGAGGACAAAGAGCATATATACTTCTCTTCCCCAACCACTATCTACCCCACCCTTTCCATAAAGGAATACAGGTAGCCTGATTTATTTTAGTATAGTTTATCTGTTATAGAACTTCATATAAATGAAATAATACAGTATATCAAGTTTATGCTACATGTATATTATCTAATGGTACCTTTTTCTATTTTAAATATATGGAATAGCAAATATGAGAATATTTTTAAACTCATCATCATCATTCTAAATTATAAACTCAATCATCAATAAAAATTAAGATCTTAGTAAACCTCACAAACCATTTTGTAAAAAAAATTTGACTGCCATTTTGTGGTCTGTAATATATGATTTATTTTTGAAATGTGGGAAACAGATTCAAAACCTAGTTTCAATGAATAATCTATAAAAATTGCTCTAATATAAATTTTTTTTTGGAACAATCATAATGTTTTCAGAGAACATAGAATTTTAGCACAATATCTTGATATTTAAAAAATAAAAGAAAAAAAAGCAAAACCCAAAAAACTAAAAAACTACTATGTTAATACAGAGTCAAGATGTATTTGGATAATTTGTTATTACTATTGAACTTTTTATAAAATTAAAACATATATATGAAAACAGAGAATTTACTAAAAACTATACTGTGAAGAAAATATGTAAAGCAATATTCTTGCACAACAGGCCATTCAATTATTGGTGGGTTTTAAGCTCATTTTTTATTTGATCATGCTTATTGCTTAATGGTCATAGAAATGTTCCTTTATCAATTTTCACGGGAAAGTTTTGCAGCAGAAAATGTCCTTAGAATCAACATGTCTTGCATGTTTGTAAAATAAGTGATTCCTTTTTCCAAAATGTTAAAATCATTAGTACACAAAAGTCATTACTACATTAATTTATTTTAAAGTGTTCCTTTTCAGTAAGCAGGTATTAAGGAAGTTGGTATTGGGATAAGATAATTGTGCCAAAGTAAATTCTTAATGGAGTTCATAAGGGAGGAAATACAGTAACTGTTCTACTCCAAGGTTGGCTTTGGGGGATTTTTCAAACCAACTTAAAAGTCTTGGATGATATATCTGACTGGAGATTATTTCTATTCCCTGAGAACCAACAACATGCTGGCAAGAGTGAAATAAGGAAGCTTGAAACAGTCTGTTCCATACATCAAGATGCTTTTAGAGTTTCTCACTCAAGACTTTAAGATACACAAAAATCTTGCCGCAAGATGTCTTGTAGTTGGTGTGACCTCAGTACACAATGAAGTCAGAGATTATGTTGGGTTCTAACAACTCAGGGTTTTTAGATAAGATCTAGAGTTAAAAGCTATAAATCAGACCTCTAGAGGAGGGCTACACTGGTCTAAATTTTCATGAGGAATAGACTCTCTTTGCCAATACAATTAGGGGTGTGTGTGTGTGTGTGTGTGTGTCTGTGTGTGTGTGTTTGTGTGAATGTGTTTATCTCACTGTCTCAGTAGTATGTAATCGTGTGATAGGTGGAAATTCATAGGGAGAATGGATCAACTACAAGTGGTCATGGGTAGTGCCATGTGGAACCATACTGGAGCCTAAGGCAAAAGGAAAGTGTCTGTGGCTATATACATGACTTCCTGTGCTTTTTAATGGTTATTTTTCCAGAACATAAAAAGAGTTTTAAAAAATAATGAAAACCTGGAAAGTAGAGTATTGAAACATACGATCTAGTTTTTAGTTTAAATATCTCATTTATGCCAAAACCTGAATATATAATATTTTCAAAATGTACTCTTATGCTTACTCATTTTTAATTGAGAGAATTGCTATGTTTGACAATTTCTCTTGACAAAGGTCTTAATTAACTTTTACTTAATTTCGACTTACTGATCCTATCTTTTAGATTTTGATAAACTATTTCTTGTGGGATTTTCACATTGGATTTCTATTTTTTAAATATTGCATTGGAATATATTTATTCTATTATTAAGTTGTATTGGCATTCCTTAAATTCTGCACCCAAAGGAAGTGCTTCACTTGTGTCCACCTTTTTTCTTCTTTTCTTTTTTGAGATGGAGTCTCTCTCTATTGCCAGGCTGGAGTGCAGTGGTGTGATCTCCTCTCACTGCAACCTCGGCCTCCAGGGTTCAAGCAATTCTCCTGCCTCAGCCTCCTGAGTAGCTGGCATGCAGGTATGTGCCACCACGCCTGGCTAATTTTTTTTTTTTTTTTGTATTTTTAGTAGAGATGGAGTTTCACCCTGTTGGTCAGGCTGGTCTTGAGCTCCTGACCTCGTGATCCACCTGCCTCCGCCTCCCAAAGTGCTGAGATTACAGGTGTGAGCCACTGTGCCCGGCCTCACTTGCATCATTCTAATTGCAGCCCTGATGATGAATTCTTAGGTTTGACCTTGGATTGTGTGCATCCAAAGTGAGGCAAAAGCCACCAGAAATGAGATCAAATAACTGAGAGCCCAATGCCCTAAAATAGACTTTCCATGTAGACAGCAAATGCACAACGATTATAAAAGGAACTGATGTAGAGTAGAGGGCCTCGAGCCAGAAATTTGAATGAGGAGAAACTACTGGCAAGACAGGAGATGCAAGCAACAACAAAGTTTTGGGGTAGCTGGGGCTTAAAAGAGCATAAATCTTAGCAAATGAGAAGATACCAGTCCCACCCTCTTGCTCTGAGGTGCTGAAGTACGAGACAATAGACAAAATTTGGAAAAAAAAAAAAAAAAAAAGCTGCAAAGAAATGGTTTCCTGGAGGAAAGCATGAATGTCGTAAATATAATGGGCTTTCTGTTCAGTATTTCAGTATCTGGTAAATCTCATCATTAGAAGCAATGCAGAAAATTAATATATTACCTTCACAATACCCTCATTATAACACCCGAAAAGGCAATGTACTAACCCATGAGGACTCACTTAACTCATTACAATGGTTTAGTGAGCTATATTGAGCTTAAAACATATGCTGGAATGGAAAAAAATGAAAACCCTGAAAAATAAGCTCTTCGGAGGTTTAGAAATGAAATGGGAGTGATGAACAGCTAGGTGCAAGGACATGGGGGTATACATGGTGCCAAGTGAGAAGGTATCATTTTACTAAACACATACTTCACTTTTTCACATTTCATCTATTTTTAGTAGCTTAAAAGAAGCTTTTGTTTTAGCTTAGGCAGAAACTCTTAGGCTTTGGACCCATGTTCCAATTCTATACATCAAAAATTGTGAAAATTTCTAGAGGGAATGATGGCAGGACTTCTCAGAAGGTTGGAAAATGGAGGGTGTGAGTTGAAGAACAGTGGTTAATGACAAAAATTGTAGATGAGATCCACCTGACCACAAATAGTTTCTAAAACCATATTTGGGGATTTGGGTAATTTATTTGCACTCCTAAAACCTCTGTTTCTTCATCAATAATTGGGCATAATGACACTACTCAGGTTTCTTATGAGAATTAGATGATGAAATACCGTGTTTGTCATGTAGGAAGGTATAAGAAATTTTACACCTGCCCACATGACAAATATGGCATAATTAATTTATAATTAATAACTTGACTTTTATAACTAATTTACTGACAATTACTTACTGAGTACCTGCTATGTGTTAGGGTAAAGCAATTCAAGAACGTAACTGAACTCCTGATATTTGTGGCTTTACATTCTAGCAGGTGTGCTATCATGAGTGATATTATTTATAACATCAAACACTAGCAGAATCACAAACAGCTGACTCCACCTCGAGTTTGCCTTCTAGAAACAGAAGAATAGCATGAATCCTTATTTTCACAAAGTAGATGAAGATATTCAATTTGATACTTTAAGAACTTTCCAAATGAACTAATTTGAAAGGAAAACGAAAAGAGAGGATTGAAGGAATTGTCATTCCCTGTGCAAATATTTAATCTTGTCAAGTTCTCTTTAAATTTGAGTGGAGGCAAATTCCTGAAGATCAAGCACCTGGCCTATGAAAATGTGTTAAATATGTTTTGATGATAATTTCGGTGATCATAGAAGGCATTTCCGAATGGAATCCATTACACTGCTTCAAGTATTATTACGACAAGTTCTAGTTCTTTCACTAGGTTAATAGATTAATAAGTTTTATTATCTTGCTTGTAGAAAGCATTGAAAATTCCCAAGGAAGAAAAAGTAAGTTCAAACAGGTAACCAGAAAAATGAAAGAGAAAAAGGATAATTCACTTCTCTATTGTAATTTATGTGTTTCTTGTATGTGGGATTAGACCCAGGCCAGTGCTAATTTTGTATCCCTGAGGAAATCACATACCCTTTCAAGTTTTAATTATTCACCTGCAAATCCAAGATTATAAAATGACCTCATATTCTAGTTCACAATGTTTTTATATCGATATTTTATTTCTTTACTTTTTCCTCATACTATGCCTTGCTTCTCCTTTATATGTAAAGTTTACATATCAATTTATACATGCATATATATAATTTTTCTATCAATTTTAGGAGTGGATAAATGATGTCTTTTACCCAAATTCTTGCCAAATCTCCTTCCAAGAGAAGTATTGCCTATTATACTCCAAATGTACAATACGATAGCATTAGTTTAGTAAAAAATAATATGTCTTGTTTCTCCTTTTTCTTGATGTTTTCATAATTTTAATAAAAAACACTTAACCAAAGTGCTGAGGCTATGTTTACAATAAGGTATTTTTAAATTTTATCTCTCCTCTACCAACACATATACATAAATTTAGGAGGAAAATAAGACTAGGTAGCATCAATTTGGTGCTAATGAAAATGAAACCAGTATTGATATTTTCTAAATCTAATAATGCATGCATTTTGAATGGTTTTCTTTGACTCATTTCCCCTGAAGGTGAATTCAGATTCTTTAGGCATTTTCCCAAAATAGTTTTTAACTCTCTGCCTTGTAGTGAAATTTTCCAAATTGAAAGGCCATGTAGAATACATTGCAAACAATTTTACAGCCTTCATTAATATATAGGTCGATGTCTAGGTCACAGCTTCTATTAGGTAGCCTTATCTTTATCATTTTCCCCAACTTCAGATTCTGGTAATTGCATGACTTACCCTACCCTCTGTGTTTAAATCCTAGATTAAAGGAGGAAAACAGGGTCCTGTGAACACTAGCCTCAGGTACTGACAGCATCATCCTTTGTAGCAGTCCCTGCACCTTATCCTTACTTAGTAAATAATCCTTTATTTAAAAAAAAAAAACTGAAATTAGCCAGTTTTATTATTTCTTTTTTGTCAGTTATTTGATTTAATGTCCTAGATAAAATCTCATTATAGCTAATTCCTAATATTAGCCAAGTTATTTTATGAAAAATAACTAAGACAGAAAAAAATTGGCTTCAATATTTGGTTACAATTTTAGAATACGAGATTACAAAGAAATTGTATTGTACTCACGATGTTGGTAATGGGGTTTAACAATATATCTTGGGAAATAAAATATTTCCGTCTATATCAGAACAGTATCTAGATGCTTGTGCTTCTCTTAATCTTTTAAAGTTTCTTTTTAAATGTCTTGTTCTACTGGGCTTACTCTACAGTGCTGTTAGGTCTATTGAAAATTCCTAATTTTCAATATATGAAAGAAAAAAGCAAATGAAAAGAAATATCAGAACAAGACATGTATTTAGTAATAAACAAGTCAACTGCTTTCTTAAAACTAGAGTTCTAAATTAGTTCTCAGACACTTCCACGTAAGAGTCACATGACACTTACTAATTTTAACAGAAGGCTAGCCCTGGAGCAGTGACACATGTTTTTGTGCCACATTTAATTCCACACAAGATTGATTTTAATGGGAATTGCTAGGGAGTAACTACGGTTTTGCCCATGGTCATCAAAGTCACTACAGCATGTCTTCAGGAACTAGGCAGTCAATTCATCGCCCTGGCCAATGGCCGATTTGCAAGCTAGATACATATCTTTTACCTTGTTATTAAACAAACAAACAAACAAGCTCTATTCTTCTAAGTGAGTTGGTTACATTTAAATTATCATTTATCTATGCATGTATGTATGTATCCATCTATCTATCTACCTATCTATGTCTTTTGCTGACGTAGAACTGCTGCTTTTCCAGTTGTATCCAAGTAAAGTTCCATATCAATGAAATGATCCCTTTTGTACAGTTATTAGGTATAAATTTTCTATAAAAATTAGCATTGGATATGTAGACTACTCATGTAGTTAGCGATTTAAGACCAGACTTGGAGAAATAAACATTAAGTCAGAATGAAAATCACTGATCAGGTGACATCCTCCTTTAAAAGCGAGAATATTTCCCACAGACTACTAATCATTTAAACATAACTTGCTGTAAATGAAAGATGAAGATGAATAAAGCCAAACATTGGTATGCTTCAGGGCAAGATCTTTGTATATATTCTATCTGGCATTTGTTTTTGAAAATTATCTTTATTCATGTCATGTAGCTATCAAATAAAAGAGTGATAAAGGATCTCTGGGTTATGACAGTACTTCTGTGATTTTTTTTATATGTAATGAATTCAGTCAGACTCAATCAGTCTAAAAAGATGCAAATTCTTGGGAATTGTATCCAGATCTGATAAAACGCTGGACCCTGGTTAACACAGTATGGTCCACATCATTGACTCTCACAGTTACAGTGTAGTAATACATCAGAATATTTGCCAGAAATGTCCAGTGATGTTGGTTCCATTAGTACTCAAAGTAAAAGAGTGCATCTATTCTCTCAAGTAATTGAATGTACAGTGTGTGTCAGACTTTTGTGAAAAAATACATTGGTAGTTCCACTCTTGAGGAGTACACAATCTGTTAAAGACCACCAAGTTATTTTTTTACGGAAGTCTTTATGCAAAGATGAAGAAAAATGTCTACATTGACGGCTGAACACCTAGGGGACTGAGATGTAGTGAAGATAAAATGACGACCACAGAATGCATACCTGAAAGACCTGAAGAAAATTTTAATTTCTTTTTTTTTTTTTTTTTTTTTGAGACGGAGTCTCACTCTGTCACCAGGCTGGAGTGCAGTGCAGTGACGTGATCTCGGCTCACTGCAACCTCTGCCCACCGGGTTCAAATGATCCTCCTGCCTCAGCCTCCTGAGTAGCAGGGACTATAGGCGTGCAACACCACGCCCAGTTCATTTTTTTTGTAATTTTTAGTAGAGATGGGGTTTCTCCATATTGGCCAGGATAGTCTCCATCCCCTGACCTTATGATACACCCGCCTTGGCCTCCCAAAGTGCTGGGATTTACAGGAGTGAGCCACCACTCCCAGCCGAAAATTTTAATTTCTTGACCCATATTCTTCACTTATCTCTAAACTATGCTTTCAAGAATAATGTAAAGGCAAGTTAAAAATGTAGTGTCCAACTGTTCTCACATTAAGAAATCAGGGTAACTTTTGGTGAGAATACAGAAAAGGAAAAAAAAAATTAAGTCAAGATTAATTGATCATATTAATTTCATGGTATCACTCCACAAAAACCCAGAATAATTAAACTAAAAATAAAAGTTCAAGGGGAAGCATTCCTACAAAAATTTCTCATGACAATTAATGTACTGGTTAAGCCCCTTACAGGAGTCAGGAAACAGGTTAGATTCCTTATCCAGTGTGCCCACTAATAGTCCCTTTATAAAACCATCTCCTGGAGGCACTAGTCTTCCCTCAGAAGAACAGTAGGTGAAGGAGTTCTCTGGTTTCTGGCCTTGAGGCCGGTTCCTGTTTAAGCCTAAATAAATACATAAATAAATATTCCTCTTCCAAGAGGCATCTGGCAGTTCCCCTTATCCCTGATGAGTCCTTCTTAAGACTATGTCGAATTAAGTTAAATTAATCAAAAGTAAATTAAGATTAAATTGTATAATATTGATTCATACATTACCTTGGATGATTTATATACATTTGGAAAGTTTAATACTTTATCACAATAGTTAAGTTTTAATGCAAAATAAAATTATCTATGTAGTGTTTTAAAATGTTGATTAACCTACTCCTTAGCCTTTTTGAAGTACTTTTTAAATTTCTGGTGTAAATGCTAGCATGTATTTCTTTTAAAAAATCCTACAGGAAGTTTTTGTGCCTTTCAAAGTTTGAGGGCCCCTAATCTTAGGCATACTAATCAGTCTTTCTTCTGATTAATGTGGCATTGTACATCATTTTATAAATATGAGTTTCAAACCCTTGATTAAGAAACTGCTCATTATAACATTCTGACATTTGGAAAAATTAATTTAATATTTTGTATTTTTAATATAGATTAATTCTTTCATAACTATTAACCTTATAGGAAAATGCTAGAGGGAATGATTTTAGCAGATTTTTGTAAGAACTCATCTCCTAAGGTTTAAGAAATACCTACATGGTTTAAAATAGTAATAATAAACATAGTAATTTTAAAATAAGATACTATTTTGTTTAGGTCTTCCAAGTCAGTTAGCTGGTGTCAGTTTCATGGTCAGAATGACAAAAATATATAGTAAAAATGTACAGCTCGTTTAGCTGTTGAAGGCTAATGAACAATTAAAGCATTCCATAAGAACTCAATCTCACCCATTTTTTAGTCCTATTTAAACCTTCTCCTCCTTTCCACAAAGTTCAAATGGCATAAATTATTTAAGTCATATACAAAGGGAACCCAATCAGGCTGGCAGAAGACTTCTCAGCAGAAATCTTGCAAGCCAGAAGGAATTAGGGGCTTATTTTCAACACTCTAAAAGAACTTAAACTAATAATTTCATATTCCTCCAAACTTAGCTTTATAAGGAAGGGATAAATAAAATATTTTCTAGACAAGCAATTGACAAGGGAATTTGTAATCACTAGACCAGCCTTACAAGGCAACCTCAGCGGAGTCCTAAACATGGAAAAAAAGGACAATTTCTGCCACCATGAGAACACAATTAAATCCATAGTCTGCAGACCCTATAAAGCAACCATACAATAGAAACTACAAAGCAACCAGCTAGCAATTTCACGACGGGATCAAAACCTCACATATAAATATTAACCTTGAATTGACATGGTCCAAACACCCCACTTAGAAGGCACAGACTTGCAAGTCGTATAAAACACAAAGACTCATCCATCTGCTGTCAAGAGACAGAACTCCCATGTAACGACACCCATAGGTCAAGGTAAAGGGTTGGAGAAAGATGTATCATGCAAATGAAAAACAAAAAAGAACAAGAGTCACTTGTGTTAGATAAGACAGAATTTAAACCAACAATAATAAAAAAGGATAAAAAATGTCGTTAAACAATGACAAAGGGTTCAACTCAACAAGTAGACTTAACTATCTTAAATATGCACACACTCAATATTGGAGCACCCAATTCATAAAACAAATACTTCAAAACCTATAAAAAGACTTAGGCACAAAACAATAATGGGAGACCTCAACACATCAATGACAGCATTAGAGAGATCATCAATGCAAAATAACAAAATAATCCTGGACTTAAATTTGACACTTCACCAGTTGGACCTAGTAGGTGTTACAGAGTACTCTACCCATCAACCACAGAATATACATTCCTCTCATCTGCACACAGAACATAATCTAAAGGTGACCACATGCTCAGCCATAAAGCAAGTCTCAATAAATACAAAAAATTAAAATCATATCAACCATACTCTTGAACCACAGTAGATTAAAACCAGAAACAATACTAAGAACATCTCCCAAAACCACACAATGACATGCAAATTAAACAACTTGCTCCTGAAGGACTTTTGGATAAACAATGATATTAAGGAAATTTTTTAAATTATTTAAAATAAATAAAGATACACAACATATCAAAATCTCTGGGATGCCACCAATACAATGTTAAGAGGAACATTTACAGCACTAAGTGTCTACATCAAGAAGTTAGAAACATCTCAAATTAATGATCTAACATTACACCTATGGGAACTGGAGGAAAAGGAACAATCTAAACCTAAAGCTAATGAGAGGAAAGAAATAACTAAAATCAGAGCAGAACTGAATGAAGTAGAGACCCAATAATCCATACGAAGAATGAACAAGACTAAAAGTTGGGACTTTGAAAGAATAAACAAGAGAGATAAACCTCCAGCTAGATTAACAAAACAAAAAAGAGAAGATCCAAATAAGCTCAATCAGAAACAAGGATGACATTAGAGCCAAACACACGGAAACCGAAAAGATCCTGAGAATGATGAACACTGGATGCACACAAACTAAAAAATCTAGAGGAAATGGATACATTCATGAAAACGTACAACCTCCTCAAATTGAATCACAAAGAAATTGCAACTCTGAACAAATGAATGAGTCATAAAAACCCTATGAATCAACTAATGTCCCTGACCAGGTGGATTCACAGCCAAATTATAGCAGAAATATGAAGAAGTGCTACTACCAATTCTACTGACACTATTACAAAAAATTAAGGAAGAACTCCTCTCTAACTCATTCTATGAAGCCAGCATCACCCTGATACCAAAACCTGGCAAATAAACAATGAAAAAAAGAAAAACTATAGGCTAATATCCATGATGAACATAAAAACAAAAATCTCCAGCCAAACACTAGCAAACCTAATCCATCAGCACATCAAATAGCTATACCATGATCAAGTAGCCTTTATTTCTGGGATGCAAGAGTAGTTCAACATGTGCAAATCAATAAATGTGATTCACCACATAAACAAAATTAAAAACAAAAGCCATGTAATTATGATCATCTCCATAGATGCAGAGAAAGCTTTTGATAAAATCTAACATCCCTTCATGGTAAAAATACTCAAAAAATGAGTCACCAAAGGAACATACCTAAAAATAATAAGAGTCATCTATGACAAACCTATAGCCAACATCATACTGAATGGGCAAAAGCGGGATCAATCCCTTGAGAACTGGAACAAAGCAAGGATGCTCACTTTCACTACTTCTATTCAACATAGTACTGGAAATCTTAGAGCAATCAAAGAAGAGAAAGTAATAAAAGACATCCAAATATGAAAAGCAGCCAAACTATTTCTCTCTGCTGACTATATGATTCCACACTAAGGAAACCTCAAAGACTCTGCTGAAAGGCTCCTGAAACGGATAAATGACTTCAGTAAAGTTTCAGAATAAAAATTCAACATACAAAAATTAGTAGCATTTCTATAATGTTCAAGTGGAGAGTCAAGTCAAGAACACAATCACATTTACAATACCCACAACAAAAATAAAATCAAAGAGGTGAAAGATCTCTGTAATAACTACACAATATTGCTGAAAGAAATAATATATGACACAATTAGAAATTCATTCCACACTCATGGAAGGGAAGAATGAATATTACTCATGGTCATACTGCCCAAAGCAATTTACAGATTCAGTGCTATTCCTGTAAAACTACCAATGCCATTTTTAACAGAAATAGAAAAACAGGATTCTAAAATATAGAATAAAAAATAGCCTGAATAGCTAAAGGAAGGTAAACAAAAAGAAAAAAAGCCAGAGGCATCACATTATCTGACTTCAGCTATACAATAAGTCTACAATATCCAAAATAGCATGGTATTAGTACAAAAACAGACACATAGACGTATGGAACAGAAAAGAGAACCCAGAAGGAAAGCTGCACACCTATAATCATACGATCTGTGACAAAGTTGACAAAAGTGAACATTGGGTAATGTTCAATATATGGTACTCAAAAACTGGCTAGCCATATGCAGAAGAATGAAACTGGGCTCCTACCTTTCACCATATAATAAATTCACTCAATTCACTCAAGATGGATTAAAGATTTAAATGTAATACTTCAAACTATAAAAACCCTAGAAAAAAACCCAAGCAACATCATTTTTGACATTAGGCTAGGAAAACAATTTATGGCTAAATCCTCAAAATCAATTTCAACAAAAGCAAAAATTGACAATTGGGACATATTTAAATTAAAGAGTTTGCACAGCAATATAAAAAAATTTTAAAAAGATCAACAGAGTAAATAGACAACCTGCAGAATGGGAGAAAATATTTGTGAATTCTGCATCTGACAGAGGTCTAATACCCAGAATCTATAAAAAAACTTAAACAAATTTACAAGAAAAAAATACCCTATTAAAAAGTGGGCAAAGGACATGAAGAGGTACTTCTCAAAAGAAGACATACAAACAGCCAACAAACAAACGACAAAATATTCCATAAAGATTGTTAAGTTCCATTGGATCATATGATAATTTCATTGAATCTGTGATTGGTAAAATTTATAGCTTCAGTAACACCAGATGTAAAATGAAGAATCTATATGTTGGTCAGGTTATAATTAAGACCTTATTTTTCTTGTCATAATTACACATACTCTTTTATCATGTATTTTCTTGAGGAAATACATATATGCAAACAAAACAGTAGGTGTTCTTATTTTCTTTTTAAACAATACAATATGAAATATAAATGTACAGTAGATGCCACCCAATTTAAGAAATAGAACTTTACTGGCCAGGTATGGTTTCTCACTCCTGTAATCACAACACTTTGGGAGGCCAAGGCTGGAGGATTTCTTGAGGCCAAGAGTTCAACTAGCATGGGCAATGTAGGGAGGCCCTGATCTACAAAAAATAAAAATAAAAAATATAGCCGGGCATGGTGGTGCACACCTCTCAGCAGGAGGATCACATGAGCCCAGGAGTTGAAGGTTACAGTAAGCTATGATTGTGCCACTGCACTCTAGGCAACAGAGCAAGACCCTGTGTCCCGAAAAATAAAAATAATGAAAACATTTGATCTAAAGAAAGGAATATACCATGTTTTCCTTTATTTAGCATATTAATAAAAACAATAAAGATACACACGTTTCAGTTACTGGTATCTTAGAATCTCTTGCATATATACAATCTGAGCTATTTGATTAGGAAAAAAATTAAAAGAATCTCTTGCATACCTTTTCTTATACTATCCTGAATTTTGTCATTACTTGCCATAGTTGATAGATATACTATAATGTATGTACCCCTAAACAATATATAGTTTTTCCTTTATTAACTTTATGAAAATACAATTATATCCCTGATAGTTCAGATCAAAAATTCTCATATGAAATATTTTATCCATGCAGTTAACAAATTTAATCCAATGGCTATGAAATATAGACTATTATACCAAACAATTGAGGAATTAAAATGATTCTATAATTTATTTTATTGACTTGTGCTACTTGGATAATTGCTATTTTCCTCCATTTTATTTTACTAAGTGGAGGGCTGGTTTATGTTACCTTTCCATGGGGAGGTCAAAATTAAACATATCTCAAGGCAAGTGTGGGCCTGGAGACAACACTAAAATGAATATAAGGAGAGAGATACGCTAAATAAGGGATATCACAATTGGCAAATGCTTTTATTTTTGACCTATGGATGGGGAGGGATACATAGAACTGTAGGGTTAATAGTATCCAAACACATAGAAATTCAGTAGATAAGATGATCAACTCCCAATTTCTACTAAAAGAAAGTTCATATGCTAATCAGCCATATCAGTTGCTTCAATTATAAACCTCATTTACAAGTCTTAATAGAAAAGGAATTGATTTTTTCTACTGTCAAAGAGGAAATAAGTGAAAATAGACACGCTTTAAAGCATATTCAACACCTGCACAACAAACTTTCAAAGGTAGATCTATTTAGCTACCATCATTTACTTGAAGTTAAACTGGTACACAAAAATCTATTGCCTAGATGGTAGTCTTCATTTTATCATTTAAAATTAAGATTCAACTAAAAGATCAATAGAGAAATATTTGATTGAAAGAAATATACCATGTTTTCTTTTATTTAGCATATTAATAAAAACAATAAAGACACACACGTTTCAGAATGGAAAGAAAGACATTTACTTTTAAGGGGAGAATATATTAATCACCTTATTATTACATAATACATTCTTTAAGGTCAGGTGTAGATGCTCAAGCTTGTAATCCCAAAGCTTTGGGAAGTTGAGGAGAATGACTTGAGCTCAGGAATTTGAGATCACTCTGGGCAACATAAGAAGACCCTATCTCTATAAAAACTAAAATAATGAAAATAAAATTAGTCATGTGTGATAGTGCCCACCTGTAGTCCTAGACCCTTGAGAGACTGAGGCAGAAGGATCACTTGGATGCAGGGTTTTGAGGCTGCAAGGCTGCAGTGAGCTATAATTATGCCACTGTACTCAGGCCTAGGTGACAGAGCAAGACCCTGACTTTTTAAAGAAACTGTATTTGCTTCTATTAAACAGGTCACAAACACTCTCAATAGTTTTTTTCTCAAAGTTGAGATACATGGAACAAGTTTTTAAAATTTCACCATATTGATAAAATTATCCCCTAAATCAAGGGTAATATATTACCCACAATAACATATTTTCCTATCTTCTTTCTTTTACTCCTTACTGGTTTTCTACTGCATCAATAATTTGTTTCTTTTCTCTTTATTCTATCTCGATTCATGTCTAGTTCTCTTTTCCTATGATATCCTCCTTATAATTTTAACCCAATTCATCCCTCTAATCTTCCATTCACCATCTCTCTGCTGTGTAGGAAGCATAGCTGTGCTGACTTCTTGGCTGGACCACTGAAATCAAGTAATGAGTGAATATAAATCGGAATCATGGCTGTAAATTAAAAGAATGTGGCCAAATGTCCATTAGCAACCATAGTCTAGTCATATGAAAAATGTGGCTATTTTCAATTAATAAAACAAAACAAGGAAGAAAAGGTAAAGACAATGTCAGGAACAATTATAAGAATAAGCATGTAACAAGCAAATTGTAGGTTTGCTTCAACCAAATGGTAGGTTTGCTTTCATTACATGAAAATTTTACCAAATTGTATATATAAAATCTTCTAAGAACAATATACAAATACATTTTAATATATAAATTGGCTCAAGAAAGTCATTTTTTGGGGACTCTAGATTTATAGGCTCTTTAAGTCTCTTAAAAACTGTAAATGACCCAAAGAAGTTGACTGCCCTAAAGGTTTAGTTTAAATAAACTGTCCAGTGCACACTTCAAATATAAGCTGAACAACCTTAATTGGAATATCTATCCTGTGAGGTTTTCCGGTTTCTGATTTGGTACTCCCCAAGTAGCAATTTCCTATGAATTACCATTTCCCAACTAAGAGGTACAGAAATTCCCAGTTTCTTTAGGAGGCTGGATATTTTAAAACTTGGCCTTTATTAAGGTTTTCAACAAAGTTCTAATTAAACTACACTTCATTAATGGATTACCCCCTACCTTAGAATAAGGAGAGCTTTCTTACAATTATTAAAGCTAACCCTCAGAACAGTTGTTAATAACAAGACTAAGAACAATTTTTTATTTTTTTTAACTTCAAAGTTGTAGGCTAAACAATAGTTAACCAATAATTCACTTATTTTATTGGCATCATCAGTCCTCCTAGCAATATGTGTGTTTTTTTTTTTTTTTATTTCAAACTTGGTGGGGGAGGCGGTGAGGACTGTACAATTACTAGTCACTGTTTTCCCACTTATTGGTACTATTAGCTTAACAGATAAAACCACAGATAAGAGCCACAATCAACTTCAGCAGTTTCCCAGAGGCAAGCTCTTGCTTTTTGCTGATTAGCTTCATTCAATTATGTCTTCTTAATTGTTCATGTGCTAAAGCTCATTAAATGAAAAATAGTATTCCTTTCCTGTGGGTAGGGCACTTGAGATTTGAAAAATAGCCACTTCATCTCTGCCTCAGAGGCACAAGTAAGTTAATGTGATGGTATCTGAAAAAGCTCAACAGATTTGTGCAGATAGACCTGCCCAAGAAAGGACAATAAAATTAATAAAATTGATTGTTAAATCAAGTCAAAAATAAAATTACTCCCAGTATTTTCCTTTAAGATTAATTTTCAGGAAAATTAGACCCAGTTTTGTAGCATTTGATTATGCTCACCTCTGTAATATAATTTTCATTGTAAAAAGATCAGTTATTGCTGTTCCATTACAGATGGGATTTGGGGAAGGTGGAGTACATTTTTAAATTTTTCTGAAAATAGATTTTGAAAGATTAAAAAGTGTGTCACACAATTGATTTATGAAATATTCTAGAAATGGAGAAGCTAAGTTTCATTCATTAAAATAGATTCATTGAGTACCTACTACGTTCCAGGCCTTTTGATACACAATGAGGATACAAAATGTCTTAACTTCAAGAGGTTTATTAGTCTGAGTAGAAATAATGATTCAGTAATAATCCATTAGCTAATATATACTGGCTATTTACTAAGGACCTATAAAGTACTTGGTCGATATGTATCACCTTACTTAATCTTTTTAACGATCTTATAACATAGACCATATCATATTTTTTATTATAGATGAACTAAGGCTTAGAAAAATTATATTGCTTCCTGATATCGCATAACTAGCAAATGCTAAAGTTTAGTTTTAAACAAGATATGACCTTGCAGCATTCCTATTTACAGGTACTCCTCACTTTACACAGTTCCTATATGCATACATTTCAGTTACCATGTTTAGTTAAATTAGACCAGTTACCCAGCGACATAGTTCAAATTTCAGTTACCACAGTATATTAACAGTAAGTAATTACATAAGTGCAAATTTTGCTCCTTGCTCTTTTGTCCAAAATCATTATGTAAATAACAGGTGTGCTTCATGATCAGTGACCACTGGCATCATCTTTTTAAATGTCTGTCAGTGATTGATCACTACACACCTATTATTCAGCACATGCAGACAGAAAAGTGTGCAGTTATGTTGTCTCTGTTTCCCATCGATAAACACAAGTGCCATTTCTTAAAAATAAATAATTGAAAGAATTGGCCGGAAAAGATAAAAGTACAACGTACAGTAAAATTTGAGTCCAGTGAAAATGGAGCTACGGCAAAATCCCTGTGGGAATATTGACACTGCTGCCATCTGAGGAACTTAAGCTTTGCAGCCAGAACAACTTAGTGCAGAGGAGCTTATTGACATAAATGAAGAAAGCGGATGTGATGAAAAGGATGAAGATGTACCAGGCTAAGTGACGCCAGCAAAAATCCAAACACACAATAAAAAAAAAAAAAAAGACTTACATTAAAGGAACTTACAGAGATACTTAACCATATTGAAAGCATCAAAGCATAAAGTGATGAAAGCTGATCCAAATTTAAGATTATGACAATTTGCCAAGGCATAAAATATTGCCCCCTTCATTGTAAGCCATATAAGAAGAAATCAATCACTATTCAAACTATTAGTAAGCATTTTTTAACAAACAAGTAAACTTTAAGTCTTTAACTTCAATGTAATTAAGAGGGAATTGGCCAGCAAATGTGAAAGTATAGCAAATAAATGAAAATAATGCTGCAAAAAATAATAATGTAAGATATGAGTTGAATATAAACAAGAGTTATGGAAAGAAAGAACTGACTTTAATTCTTTAATTCCCAATGTAAATTCCAGGATGTTAAATGAATATGTTTTATAATTTATTTATTTTCGTACACATTTATAAGTGACAGTAAAAGAGTTTCTAATATTTTGAAAAGAAATTAAAGGTTATGGAATAATATTTGTTCTTGATTATTAAGATAAACTTGCATGATTTCAGCTGAGATTATTATGTTTATCATCCTTCACTACCATGTAAAGTGTGGGTATTAATTTATTATCTGTTTGTTTAAAGTGAATGAAACACAGCTTAGTGTTATATCAACAGAAAAATATTTAAGAGGAAATGACACTAAATCAATTTTAAGATAATGCTTCTATTATGTATGTTTCTGTATCATCTTTCTAAACATAATTATGGAAAAGGCATCCCAACTGGCGATATAATTATTGCCAATAATGTAATAGTAATGACAATATATTTGTTGGTCAATTAAAAATAACTACATTAGCTTTGGTAAAAATACATTTTTCACTTACATGATTAAAGACACTTATCAGTGCTCTTGTGATCCTACTTTAAGATATACATTTTCATATTAATTTGTAAATGAAATGTAGGAGTTTTTCATAACCAACAGGTTTAAAGCTGTGTGAAGATATGTGAGGGAATATATAGTTATGTCTGTAAGAATCAGTGATGTGACATACTTTGTGTTTTGTTGTTATTGTTTTCTTGAGACAGGATCTCACTCTGTTGCCCAGCCTGGAGTGCAATGGCGTGATCACAGCTCCATGTGGCCTCTACTTCCCAGGCTCAAGCGATTTTCCCACTTCAGCCTCCCAAGTAGCTGTGACTACAGTTGCATGCAACCACACCCAGCTAATTTCTATTTTTTGTAAAGACAGGGTCTGACTATGTGGCCTAGGCTAGTCTTGAACTCTTGGGCTCAAGCGATTCTCCCACCTCATCCTTCTAAAGTGCTGGGATTACAGGCGTGAGCCACCACACCTGGACTGATGTGCCATAATTTGTAAATGAGTTGAGAATGGCTGCTAGCTAGTGGAAAAAAATGGTGATATTATAAACATGGGTATATTTTCAAATGAATTCCAAAAGTTTGAGAAAGTAATAGAATTTTTGTCTGTTTTGTTCTCTGTTATTTCCCAAACACAGATACTCAGTACATATTTTTGCTTTTTTATAAGGAGATGAAAAAGTCTGACATGATTTTATAAAAAATAATTTTGATGTTAGTAATCATTACTCAACACATATTTTTGAACAGTTTAAAGGAAATTTCCACTGTTTCAAAAGATCCCACCTTCCATTTCTCTCTGATCTCATCTCCTAGCAATCTACCCTTCATTTATCGTCTTCTAGTCATGCTTACCTTTTTGATCTTTATCAAACACAACAAACATTCTGAGACCTTAATATTTCTGTTCCCTCTCCCTGGAACACTATTCCTCAAGAAATAAAATTAGGTAATTATTTCAATCCAGCTGGTATTTAAACATCTTCTGCTCTAGGAGGCCTAGCTGATAATCTGTACTTAATGTTCCAGTTTTCCTATACTCTCTCTGAACCCCCATTGGCCAGTCTATTTTGTTTTATCCACAGTGCCTATCACCTGTTGGCATATTATATGAACTCTTTGTTTATTAACTTATTTGTTAATTGTATTATCATTTATGTCTATCAATGGAATGTAGACTCTAAGAGAGCAGGCATATTTGTGTGTGTTATTCATTGATATTTCAAGATTACCAAACATTGTCTGTCATATAGCAACCATTCTTTTTTATTTCTTTCTGAGACAGAGTCTTGCTCCCGGGTTCATACCATTCTCCCACCTCTGCCTCCTGAGTAGCTGGGACTATAGGCACCCACCACCGCACCCGGCTAATTTTTGTATTTTTAGTAGAGACAGGGTTTCACCATGTTAACCTGGGTGGTCTCGATCTCCTGACCTTGTGACCCGCCCACCTCAGCCTCCCAAAGTGCTGGGATTACAGGCATGAGCCACCATGCCTGGCCCATTCATTACATAAGAATAAAGAAATATCCCCTTGACATGAAATTCTGTGTATTGGAATAATATATATACCATGGCAATGAGCATTTGTCATTATCTTAGTCAGCAGTATATATTTTCCTAGACAATGAAAAGACTCCCAATTTGTCTTTTTGTATGACAAAAAGAACTGCTAATCACTTTCCCAGTTTGGCTTTTATTTGTTTATCTCCAGATTAAAGTGTTATTAAGGATGAATTTAATATTATTTTTTCCATTTAGTGAACTTTTAAACAATAAAACATTTTTAAACAATAAAACACTTTTATCTATGTTGTTTTGCACACATATGACAATAAAGTGCTATCATGCCCATACTATACGTAGAAAAACACAAGTAGAAAGAACATAACTGATTTGCTCAAAGTCATATAACTCAGAAGTGACCGAATACATTTGCCTGACTCCAAAACTTGGTTTGATTTTATCATCCCTCGCTGTCTGTCAGATCTGATATATCAGTCCAAAAATTACCTCTTGCTTAAATTAGATGTTTTGGATGACTTTTTTAATTTTCCGCGTTCCATCATTTATTAGCGCCAATATATAAATGGTTATTTAGAATACAGAGATTTACACATATTCGGGACCAACATTCCAAAAATGGCTTAAATATTTCTGGCAGCCTAATATTACCTATGGAGAATTATTTTCCTCAAGAACATTAGTTAGATGTGCTATAATAATGGCTGAGCAAAGTGGCACAACACTAGATGCTGTGTAACTCTGGGAACACGTTATTTCCTGTTCTGATAGAGATCTGTTAAAGACCCTCATCTGTTACAGGAAGAGAGAAGAGCAGAGTAAAAGTGCTTTGCCTACCTAAAGGGATTGCTGTAAGAATCTGATGAGTTAAATTGTGTGAAAGCATTTTGCACCCTCTAAATCCTCACATTTACATGTGACTTCCCTGTATGACACAAGCTAACAAACAAATTAGAAACAAACAAACAAAAAAACCAAGACACAAAAATATCTTTCTGTTACCTCATTTGGGAAGGGGTATAAAAACTCAGAAATAATAGTATTTACGTGTACATGTAGTTGGTAAACATTCAATGTCATAAAAAGTAAAAATAATACCACTAGCAGAGCGGAATGTATTTTTACTTATGCATATATACCCACATATCGGATTTGTCTCCATTTCATCTGTAGAACCTAGCCACTAGCCAAATGCCTGAAGCCCCTAGAACCCCAGTGCCTAGTGTGGTATGCAGAAAATAATGGCCTGTTATATGTCCATTACCTAATTCCAGGAGCCTTGGAATATGTTACGTTACCTGTTAAAAGGACTTTGTAGATGTGTTTAAAGTTAAGAACCTCCATATGGAAAAATTGTCCCAAATTATCTGGATAGACCCAATCTTATCACATTAGTTTTAAAAATATTAAACCTTCCTTGGCTGTGGTCAGTGAGAGAAATGTGATTGTAGAAGAATGGCGAGCAAATGTAACACTGCTAGCTTTGAAAACAAAAGGAGTCCAGAAGTCAAGGGATGTAGGTGGTCACTACAAGCTAGAAAGATCGAGAAAACTGATTCTCCCCTAGAGCCTCCAGAAAGTAGCATTGTCTTGCCAATTTAACCTGATTTTAATCCAGTCAGACCTGTGTCAAGCATGTGACTTATAGAAGTATAAGATGATACATTTGTGTTGTTTTAAGGCACTATTTTTGTGATAAATTGCTAAGACAGCAATAGATAACTAATACAGCTAGAAAACAATTTTAAAATACATTTTGAAAAGAACTACAACATGCCAATATCTAATGAATAAAACCAAAAATAGGATGAAAAATTAAAATGAAACTTAGAATTTTTCTATATTACGTATTTGGGAAATTTGAATTATTTCATAATATTCTGATCTCAAAAATATGAAAAAAGTAGCTTGTCTAGTTATCATTCATCTGAAAGCAACTGTTTTAAACCTGTCATTACAATCTGATAAAAAGTAATATGTCTCATTCAGTCCCAAGTACGCTCAACATGACCCAATCTTATCAGAACCCAATCTGAAGCTTCAAGTGTACAGGAATTTACAATGACAATGCTCCACGGAATTTTCAACGACAATCAATGTTCCAAAAAAACTATGACCTACACTCGAGGCTATCCCAAGGAGGAGCAAATATCATGGCAGCATCTTACATTTGTGAACACAGTGGTAAATATAGAGCATACAAAACCATGCATGGGTATTTTCTTCTGTTTTTAACAATGGATAATGAATGTCAAAAGTGATATTCAAACTATCGATACGCAAGTTAAAATTAAATCCATAAAGCACAGCAAAATAAGCATTTGTTCCATTGTAGAGTTCATGTTTCCTTGAGCACTTATTTTCTTTCTTTTCCCTCCTCTCTGCTCCTGTCTCCTCCCCTCCCTCCTTCCCTTCCTTCCTCCTTTCCTTCCTTCCTTTGACTTCCTTCCTGACTTCCATTTTTCTTTTTTCAGCTTTATTGAGGTATACCTGACAAGTAAAAATGAGCATATTTAAGGTGTGCAACTTGATTTTTGTATATGCATACACTGTGAAATGATCATCATAATCAAGCTAATTAACATATCCATCACATCCATGATGTACAACATATCTAATGCTGTACATTAGATATATAGTTACCATGCTGTACAATAGGTATATGCCACATTTTCCTTATTCACTTATCTGTCCATGGACACTTAAGTTGTATCCATACCATAGCTATCATAAATAAAGCTGAAATGAAAATTAAAGCAAATATCGATTCAAAATAATTTTATTTCATTTGAATAAAGACTCAGAAGTGGGATTGCTGAAGCATTTGGTAGTTCCATTTTTAATTCTTAAATGAATCTTCATATTGTTTTCCATAATGGCTACACCAATTTACATTCCCATCAATATGTCTTCCTTTTTCTCCACTTCCTTCACAAAATTTATATTTTGACATCTGATAATAGCCATTCAAACAGGAATGTGGTGATACATTTTTGTGGTTTTGATTTGTATTTCCTGATAATTAATGTTGTTAATCTTTCATCTTTCATCTACCTATTGACCTGTCATCTTTCATCTAGCTATTTGCCATTTGTACATCTTTGGACTAATGTCCATTTTTGTAAATTTATTTTTTGCTATTGAGTTTTGTGAACTCCTTATATATTTTGAATATTACCTTTCATCAGATATACAGTTGCAAATATTTTCTGTAGGTTTTCTTTTCAGTCTGTTGATTGTTTCTTTCACTGTGCAGAAGCTTTTTAGTTTGATGCAATTCCACTTCTATACTTTTGTTTTTGTTGCCTGTTCTTTAGCTGTCATATCCAAAAAAATCATTGCCAGAACCAATGCCAAGAATCATTTTCCTGATGGCTTTTTTCTAATAGTTTTACAGTTTCAAGTCTTATGTTTATGTCTTTAATCCATTTTAAGTTAATTTTTATTTCTGTATGTGGTATTAGGTAAGAGCTCATCTTCATTTTTCTATATGTGGATGTCCAGTTTTCTCAGCACTATTTATTGAAGAGAATACCTTTTCCTCAATGTGTATTCTTGGTGCCCTTATTGCAGGCTGGTTTACTCTAAGTGCATGGATTTATTTCTGGGCTCTCTGTTTCCTTGCATTAATCTATATGTCTGTTTTTATGCAAATTCCACACTGTTTTGATTAGATTTGTAAAGTATTTTGAAATCAGAAAGTGTGATGCCTCTAGCTTGCTTTTCTTGCTCAAAATTGGTTTAGCTATTTGCTGTTTGGAGTTTATTGTGGTTCTATATAAATTTTAGAATTTTTTTTTCTATTTCTGTAAAGAATGCCACTGGAATTTTGACAGAGATTGCGTGAACCTGTTGATTCCTTTTGGCTAGTATAGCTACTGAAACAATATTAATTATTTCAATTCATAAACATTTATTTTCCATGGATGGATGTTTTTTCATTTATCTATGCTTTAACATTTTTCCTTGATTCCTCCTCCAAGATGGCCAACTAGATGCAGCCAGGAGAAACATCTCCCACAGAGGGACCACGACATCAGGAAGATGGGTTTACCCCTAGTAAATCTTCAGAGGGAAGGCATTGAGAGCAGATAGAGAGAAGATACAGAAGATGGGATAAAGGGAGATGAAGCTGGGAATGCTGCATGTGGCTATCACACACCAGGACTCATTCCTGGCTCCTAGCAACTCCTGTGGAGGGGGTGAGTTGAACAGCAAGGAGCAACTCACTCTCACCATGAGCCTCTGTAATCCTAGCAGGAGGAGTCTCGTCAGCCACCATGGACACTTGAGTTGGCTGAGAAAGCTACTTAGTGAAGTGGTAAGGACAGAACTCCAGCTGCAGCAGAGCCCACAGGGTTTGGTGCAGGAGTGTCTATAGTGGAGAACAGCCAGGGATGCCCATTCCCCTAGGCTTGACTTGCTCCTATAGTAGACATTAGCCCTAAGGAAAGGGGTGAATGCAGACTCTGTAGAGCAGTCTTGCCCATGAGATGAGCCAGGCCCCCTGAGCACCCTTTGGTGTGTTGTCTTCTCTTCGGGCCCCAGCCTGCCTGTACCTGCTGGCAGCGCACCCCCCAGGCACCTCAAGGGGGCCTGCCTCATTGCTCCTGCACTGGAGGACTGCAATTGACTGGGAGAGTGCTCCAGAAGAGCAAACCCTGTGTATACATATAAGACTGCCCATACCCTACCCACACTACAGCCTCCCCCATACTGCTTTGCCTGCAGGCACTCGCTGCCAGCGATCCCCGTACATCTCTTTGCCTGTACATGTGTTTGCAGACAGACCTAGCCTTTTCTTCTCTGACAGTGCATGTGTGCACATGTACCATGCCATGCCATGCCACTATTGCTGGCTTGAGTGTGCCCCATCCCTTCTCCCCCTGTTGCACTGCCATTTTCGTTGGAGCACTGGAGGGCATATAGTTTGCCAGCTCTGCCACCACCAGTGCTCCACTCCTGTGCCAAGACTGCTGGCATGAAACTAAGCAGAGAAAACAGTGTATCTACTCCCATCCCTGAGAGGTCACTGCTGTAAGCAAGAATGCTCACAGAGGGTGCACACAGTACTGCGACCACTAGCGCCCTATCCCTGTGCTAACACCAGCACCAGGACAAATGTGCACACCATTGCCAGCAGGGCCCCCCACCTTCCCAAACCATATGGCCACAGCCACTAATACAAACACCCACATGGAGGCTGTCATCTTCCATGTGGATGGAGGATGCTGTTGGTACATGCAAATGTGGTCACATCCCACTACGACTGTCCTAAAAAATGCTTTGGCTGGGAGTAGCCATTAGAGTGTTGTGACCAGCAGTCTGAGATCACATTGACCCCTCCAGTGCAGCAGGTTCCTGAACTTGAGGATCCACAGGTAATAGTTGGTGTATGATACCAGTCTCCCAGAGTTAGAGCACACAGTGCAGAGTGCTGAGCTGAGCCTTGGCCACCTGAAGTCTTCCACTAACAAAGCCAGGTGACTGAACACAGCTTATACCACAATCAAACCCTCAAGGTCATAAAATAGAATAAAAGAAAAAAAATCCAAAGGACAGCGACTTCAAAGATTGAAGGAACATCAGCCCACAAAGATGAGAAAGAACCAATGCAAGAACTCGGACAACTCAAAAAGCCAGAGTGCCTTCTTTCCTCCAAATGAGCACACTAGCCCTCCAGCAAGAATTCCTAATGAGGTAGAGGTAGCTGAAATGACAAATAGAATTAAGGTTATGGATAGGAATAAAAATCGTTGAGTTTTGGGAGAATGTTGAAACCAAATCTAAGGAAGCTAAGAATCACAATATCAAGATACAGAAGGTGACAGACAAAATAGCCAGTAGAGAAAAAAAAAAACCAAAAAACATAAATGACAGGATAGAGCTGAAAAACACTCTATAAGAATTTCATAATGCAATTGTATTAAGAGAAGAATACCAAGCTAAGGAAAGAATCTCAGAGCTCAAAGACTGTTTTTCTTAAATAAGACAGTCAGACAAGAATAAAGAAAAAAGAATAAAAAGGAATGAAGCAAACCTCCAGGAAATATAGGAATATATAAAGAGACCAATATTATGACTCATTGGTGTCCCTGAAAGAGATGAGAAGAAAGAAAGCAACTTGGAAAACATAAGTCAGGATATCATCCATCAGAACTTCCCCAACCTAACCACCAATATTCAAATTCAGAAAATGAAGGGAACCCCCACAAAGTACTTCACAAGAAGATCATCCCCAAGATACATAATCATCAGGTCCTGTAAGGTCAAAATGAAAGAAAAAAGTGTTAAAAGTAGCTAGAGAGAAAGGACAGATCACCTACAAAAGGAAGCCCATCAGACTAACAGCAGACCTCTCAGTAGAAATCCCACAAGTCAGAAGAGATTTGGGGCCTATATTCAATAACCTAAAGAGAAGAAATTCTAGCCAAAGAAATTTATATTTGGCTAAACAAAGGTTCCTAAGTGAAGGGAAATATGATCCTTTTCAGAAAAGCAAATGCTGAGGGATTTTATTACCACCAGACCTGCCTTACAAGAGCTTCTGGAAGCATTAATATGGATGGGAAAGGCCATAACCAGCAACCGCACAAACTCACTTAAGAACACGGACCGGTAACAATATAAAGCAACCAAACAAGTCAGCATAATAAGTAGACAGCAACAGGATAACAAGATCAAATACACATTAATACTAACCTTGAATGTAAATGAACTAATTTTCCCAATTAAAAGGCACAGAACGTAAGCTGGATAAAGAACCAAAACCCAATTCTATGCTGTCTGCAAGAGACCCATCTGACATGCAGTGATGCCCATAGAATCAAATAAAGGAATGGAAAAAAATCTGCCATGCAAAGAGAACACAGAAAAAAAGCAATTATTGCAATCCTAATTTCAGACAAAAAAGATTTTAAACCAATAAAAATAAGAAATGGCAAACAAGGGCATCGTATAATAGAAAAGGATTCAACAGGACCTAACTAGCATATATATATATGCATATATATATACATATATATATGCATATATATATGTATATATATATGCATATATATGTATATATATATGCATATATATATGCATATATATATATATATATACTAGCATATATATACACACCTAACACAGAAACATTCAGATTTATAAACCAAGTTCTTAGGGACCTTCAAGGAGACTTAGGCTACTACACAATAATGGGGGAAATTTTGACACCCCCACTGACAGTATTAGACAGAGCATTAAAGCAGAAAATTAACAAAAATAATCAGAACATGAACTTAACACTGGACCAAATTGATCTGCGAAACAGCTACATAACTGTTCACCAAAAAACAACATAATGTACATTCTTCTCATGTACACACAATACATATTCTAACATCGACCACACAATCAAACATAAGGCAATCCTCAGCAAATGCAAAAGAACCGAGATCATACCAACCACTCTCTTGGACAACAGCACAATAAACATAGAATTGAAGAACAAGAAAATCTGTCAAAACCATACAATCACATGGAATTTAAACAACCTGTTCCTGAATGACTTTTGGGTAAATAATGAAATTAAGGCAGAAATCAAGAAGTATTTTGAAATTAGTGAGAATGAAGATATAATATACCAGAATCTCTGGGACACAATTAAGGCAGTGTTAAGAGGGAAATTCATAGCACTAAACACCCCCATCAAAAAGTTAGACCTCAAATTAACAACCTAATATCACAGTTAAAAAACTACAGAAGCAAGAGAAAAACAACAAAATAACAACAAAAAAACCCAAAGCTAGCAGAAGACAAAAAATACACCAAATCAGAGCTGAACAGAAAGAGACTAAGACATAATACAACCATTCAAAACATCAATGAAACCAGGAGGTGACTTTTTGAAAACATTAATACAATAGATAGACCACTGGCTAGACTAAGAAAGAAGAAAACAGAGAACATCCAAATGAACAGAATCATAAATGAGAAAGGGAATATTACCACTGACCCCACAAAACTACAAATAACCATCAGAGACTGTTATGAAATCCTCTATGAACACAAACTAGAAAATCTAGAATAAATGGATAAATTCCTACACACATACAGTCTTCCAAGCTGAACCAGGAAGAAATTAAATCCCTGAAGATAACTATAACAAATTCTGAAATTGAATCAGTAATAAACATCCTGCAAAGCAAAAACAGCCCTAGACCAGATGAATTCACTTCCGAATTCTACCAGATGTACAAAGAAGAGTTGGTGCATTTCTACTGAAATGGTTCCCCCAAAATTGAGAAGGGACTTCTCCTCAACTCATTCTATGAGGCCAGTATCATCCTGATAATAAAACCCGGCAGAGACACAACAACAAAAAACAGAACTTTAGGCCAATATACTTGATGAACTTTGATGCAAATATCCTTAACAAAATACTACCCAGCTGAATCCAGCACTATATCATGAATCCACCACAATCAACATTCTTTATCCCTGGGATGCAAGGTTTGTTCAATATACAAAAATCAATAAATATGATTTATAAAATAAACAGAACCAAAGACAAAAACCACATGAACATCTCAATAGATGCAGGAAGACTTTTGAAAAAAATTCAGCTTCCCTTCATGTTAAAAACTCTCTACAAATTAGGTATTAAAGGAATATACCTCAAAATAATAAGAGCCATATATTGCAAACCCACAGCCAACATCAGACTGAATGGGCAAAAGCTGGAAGCACTCTCCTTGAAAACCAGCACCAAAAAAATGATTTCTCCACTCGCTATTTCTATTCAACACAGTATTGGAAGTCCTGGCCAGAGCAATCAGGCAAGAGAAAGAAATAAAAGGCATCCAAATAGGAGGAGAGGAAGTCAAACTAATTCCGTTTGCAGATGAAATGATTCTATATCTAGAAAAGCCCAGTTTCAGCTCAAAGGCTCTGTAAGCTGATAAACAACTTCAGCAAAGTATCAAAGTATAAAATCAATGTACAAAAATAACTACCATTGCTATACATCAACAACAGCCAAGCTGAGAGTCAAATCAGGAATACAATCCCATTCACAATTGCCACAAAAAGAATAAAATACCTAGGAATACAGATAACCAGAAAGGTGAAAGATCTCTACAATGAGAACTACAAAACACTGCTAAAAGAAATCAGAGATAACAGAAATAAATTTTAAAAAAATTCTATGCTCATGGATAGGAAGAATCAATATGGTTAAAATGACCATATTGCCCAAAGCAATTTGTAGATAAAATGTTACTCCTATCTAATTGGCAATTACATTATTCCTATCCAATTAGCAATTACATTCTTCACAGAACTAGAAAAAAAATCAATTTTAAAATTCATATGGAACCAAAAAAATAGTCCAAATAATCAAGGGAATCTTAAGCACAAAGAACAAAGCTGGAAGCATCATGCTACCTGACTTCAAACTATACTACAGAGCTACAGTAACCAAAACAGCATGGTATTGGTACAAGAACATATGTATAGACCAACGAAACAAAACAGAGTCAAGAAATAAGTCTGTAGAGCTACAACCATCTGCTCTTTGAGGAAACTGACAAAAAATAAGTAATGGGGAAACAACTCCCTATTCAATAAATTGTGCTGGGATAACTGGCTAGCCATATGCAGAGATTGAAACTGGACCCTTTCCTTACACCATATACAAAAATCAATTCAAAATGTATTAAATACTTAAATGTAAAACCCAAAACTATAAAAGCACTGGAAGACAACATAGGCAATACCATTCTGAACATTAGATCTAACAAAGATTTCATGGAAAATATGCCAAAAGCAATCACAGCAAAAGCAAAAATTGACAAACTAATTGAAAAACTGATAAACAAGTCTCCAGTGAAAGCAACTGCACCTGAAGTTAATGGAGAGAAAGAAGGGGAAAAGGAAGAAGAAGAGGAGGAAGAAGATGAGGGCGCTAAGTTAGACCAAGATGAAGAGGGACGATCTGAGAAGGAAGTGTCTAGTGAAAAAGAGGAAGGTGAGCAGGAAGAAGGAGAAACAGAGGCTGAAGGTGAAGGAGAGGAAGCCAAAGCTAAAGAGGAAAAGAAAGTTGAGGAAAAGAGTAAGGAAGTGGCTACTAAGGAGGAGTTGGTGGCAGACACCAAGGTGGAAAAGCTAGAAAAAGCCAAGTCTCCTGTGCCAAAATCACCAATGGAAGAGGCAAAGTCAAAAGCAGAAGTGGGGAAAGGTGAACAGAAAGAGGAAGAAAAGGAAATCAAGGAAGCTCCCAAGGAACAGAAGGAAGAGAAAAAGGAAAAGAAACCAAAGGATGTGCCAGAGAAGAAGAAAGCTGAGTCCCCCCGGTAAAGGAGGAAGCCATGGAGGAGGCGGTCACCATTACCAAATTGGTAAAGGTGCACTTGGAGAAAGAGACCAAAGAAGAGGGGAAGCCACAGCAACAGGAGAAAGAGAAGGAGAAAGTGGGAGGAGATGGGGAATGAGAAGGAAGGGAGTGATAAAGGTTCCAAGGAATCCAGGAAGAAAGACCTAGCTGTCAATGGGGAGGTAGAAGGAAAAGAGAAGGAAGAGCAGGATACCAAGGAAAAAGGCAGTGGGAGGGAAGAGGAGTAAGGCATTGTCACCAATGACCTAGACTTGAGCCCAGCAGATGAAAAGAAGGTGGATGATAAAAGTGAAGATAAAGTGGTGGTGACCAAAATAGTAGAAAAAATCACCAGTGAAGGGGGAGATGGTGCTACCAAATACATCACTAAATCTGTAACCATCACTCAAATGGTCGAAGAACATGAGGAGACCTTTGAGGAGAAATCGGGGTCTGCTAAAAGGTAGAAAATGTCACTTCACATGCCATAATAAAGGAAGTCATCCAGAGTGACTAAGATTTGAGTCCACTGCAAAAGTTTAAGCCATATGACAATTTCAAAATGCATGTGATTGACAGCTTCAAAACAGAACAGATTCTCCCATGGGGGCTCCAGACATTGTATTTTACTTTGTGCAATATGAGAAGACTGCATGCAAGCTCAGTCTGCTCCCCCCTCAGTCTTTGGGGGATTCAAATGCATGATACGGTATGTACCTGGGAAATTTACCAATTTCCTGCACTGTTGGAAGGGGGTCACTCAGGGGGGGAGATGTCTTGAGATGTATTATGTAAAGTACCAACTGAGCCAAAAACAATAAATGAAACACAGAACTCTCTTAGCCTTACGAAAGCTATATATGAATAATTATGTTTACCTCACTGGTGCATTTAAAATGGACTTTTCTTCATGGGAGAACCTCGTTGACATGGATAGTTTGCAATCTTATGTTGATCGATGTGAAATGTCACAGCAGTACTTGCTCAATAAAGGTCATATTGGAAACATAGTCAAAAAATAAATAAATGAAAAGAGCTTCTGCACAGCAAAGGAAACTATCAACCAAGTTACCAGATGACCTATAGAATGGGAGAAATTATTTGCAGATTATGTAGCTGACAAAAGTCAATTATCTAGCATCTATAAGGAATTTAAACAAATTTACAGGAAAAAAACAAACAGCCCCACTAAAAAGTGTGAAAAGTACATGAACAGACACTTTTCAAACACAAAAACAAAAAAATACTTGCAGCCAAAAAACGCATTTTAAAAAAGCTCAACATCACTGATCATTAGAGAAATGCAAATAAAAACTACAGTAGATAACATCTCACACCAGTCAGAAAGCTTTTTATTAAAAAGTCAGAAAGTAGCATATGTTGGCCTGGTTGTGGAGAAGAGGGCTCACTTTTACACTGTTGGTGGGAGTATAATTTAGTTCGTCCATTGTAAGAAGCAGTGTGGTAACTCCTCAAAGGGCCAAAAACAGAACTGCCATTTGACCCAGCAATCCCATTACTGGGTATATAGTCAAAGGAATATGATGGGTGTATTATAAAGACACATGCCCACATATGTTCATTTCAGTAAATGTGGTACATATACACCACGGAATTCTACGCAGTCATAAAAAGAATGAGACCATGTCCTTTGCAGTAACATGGATGGAGCAAGAGGCCATTATTCTATGCAAACTAATCCAGGGACAGAAAAACAGAAAACAGAAATACTGCACGTTCTCACTTGTAAGTGGGAGCTAAATCATGAAAACATATGGACACAAAGGCAACAATCAGACAGTGAGGCCAACCAGAAGGTGGAGGGTAAGAGGAGGGAGAGGATCAGAAAAAAGTAGTTATTAGCTACTTTGCTTAGTACACAGGTGATTAAACAATCTGTATATCAAACCCCCATGACATAATTTTACCTATATAACAAACCTGCACATATACCCCTAAACCTACACGTTTTTTAAAAAAGAAAAATACTGTATTTTGCAAAAAGTAAACATTTTCCTTTATTAATACTTTATAATTTTCAGTGTATATATTTTCCTGTTTGATTAAATATATTTCAATGTATTTATTCTTATTATTATATAAATAGGATTTTTAAAATTTCCTTTCAGATCATCTATTTTTAGCCTATACAAATGCCACTTACTTTTATTTAGGGCAACTTTACTAAATTCCTGTAGTAATTGTAGCATTTTTTGGTTGTCATTGAGACTTTTAGACTTTTCTGCCTATACACCTATATGTCAACTGTAAACAGAGATAATTTTACTGTTTCATGTCAAGTTTGATTGTCTTTTATTTCTTTTTATTGTATCATTGCTCTGGCTAGGACTTACAGTGCTATCTTGACTAGAAGTGGCAAGAGCAGGAAATTTTGTCTTGTACAGGATTTTAGAGGAGAGGCTTTTGGGTTTTCCCCATTGATTATTATGTTATCAGTGGGCTTTCCTTATATGGCTATTATTGTGTTGAGATAGGTTTTCTCTACACCTATTGTATTGAGAGTTTTTTTTTTAATTAGAAATAGGTATTAAATTTGACAAATATTTTTCCAAAACTTATTGAGATGATCATATGGTTTTTGTGTTTCCTTCTGTTTATGTAGTGTATCACATTGAATGACTTATGTATGTTCAACCATCCTTGCACCCCAGGGATAAGTCCTAGTTGGTCATTGTGTACAATTTTTTCAGTGTGTTGTTGCATTCAGTTTGCTTGTGTTTTATTGAGCATTTCTGAGTCTACATTCATCAAGTTTACTGGCCTGTAGTTTACTTTTCTTGTGGATGTCTTTGGTTATCAGGTTGATGCTGGCTACATGAAATGAGTTTGTAAGTGTTCCATCATCCAGATTTTCAAATAGTTTAAGAAATATTATTAATTCTTTGAATGTTTGGTAGAATTCTCCCACAAAGCCATGCAGTGCTGGACTGTCCTTTCTATTTCTTCTTCAATCTTGGTAGGATATATCTTTCTAGGAATTTATCTATTACTTCACATTTATCTAATTTGTTGGTGTATATTTATTCATAGCAGTCCCTTAAGGGCTCTTTTTATTTCCGAGACATCTGTTGTAATGTTTCCTCATTCATTTACAGTTTTATTTATTTCAGTCTTCTCTCTCTCTTTGGTTACTCTAGGAAAGGATGTCTCAGTTTTATTTATCTTTTTCAAAAAACAGCTCAGTTTTGTTGACTTTTGAAATAGCTTTTATATCCTTTTTAAAATTTATTTTTTGCCTTAATTAGCATTATTTCCTTCTTTCTGATAATATTTGTGTTAGTATGTATTTTTTTCTGTCTTTGGCTAGTTATTTTTTTTAGGTTGTTTATTTGAGATATTTCTTTTTTTTTTTTTTCTTCCTCAGAAACATTTAAGAGGTATTCACAAACAGAAGCCATGTCTCGGGTGGCTGTGAGACAAGATGATGGATCCGCACGCCATTAACCCCCAGAACCCAGGGCGTATATACCATAGGTAAGGAGAATTGAAGTAATTTGGTCAGAATTTATGGTAAGTGTGTGCTCTTAACAGTAGTAGAGTAAAAATCTCAGAGGCATTTCCAGAACCGAGGTTAATGAAAAGCCAACATGTTGGATTAGCATTTAACACAGAACTGGTTTAGCCTGTACACTCCACCTCTCTGACCCAGATTTTACAATTTCACATTCTCTCTTCTTCCAAGACGCTCCCTGAGCCTAGGGAGAGGATGTTTGATATTGCACAGCTTTAGCAGTAGTGCATTGGCAATGGAAAACAGATTGGGCCCAGTTGCTATAATGTTTCTTCTCAGAAATACTTTTGCTATATCTCACAACTGTTGGTATGCTTTCTTTTCATTTTTGTCAGGAGATAATTTTTAATTTCTTAAATTTAATCTTGGACCCAATGATTGTTCAAGTGTATTGTTTAGTTTCCCTGTATTTGTGAATTTTCTTGTTTCTTTACTGTTAACTGATTTACACTTTCACTCTATTGTGACCTGAAAAGATACTTGATACAGTTTCTATCATCTTAAAGTTGAGTTGTTTTGTTATCTAATAGGTGATCTATTGTGAAGAATGTTCCATATGTGCTTGAAAAGAATGCACAATCTTCTAAGTTCTGTAGATGTCTCTTAGGTTCATTTGGTCTCTCCTATTGTTCAAGTAAGCTGTTTTCCATTGATTTCTCTGTGGATGTTCTATCCATTATTAAAAGTGGAATATTAAAATCTTCTAGTATTCTTGTGCTGCTATAAATTTCTCTCTTCAGTTCTGTCAGTGTTTGCTTTAAATATTGAGATCTGATATTGACCGCATATGCATTCACAATAGTTATATCTTCCTGTTGAATTTACCTTTTTATCATTATGTAATGACCTTCTTTGCCCCTAGAGACAGTTTTTGACATAAAGTCTATTTTTTCCAATGTAAGTATAGCCATTCTGCTTTCTTTTCATTACCATTTGCATAAAATATATATTTTTCTATCCTATCAGGTTTAACTATGGGTGTCCTTAAATAGTTGGTGCCAAGTTTTTATTCTTTCAGCCAGTTAATATCCTGTGATTGGGCAGTTTAATCCTTTTACATTTAAAGTAACTATTGATAGAGAAGGATTTACTATTGAAATTTTACTGACTGCTGTTTTTCTTGTTCCTTTACTCTTTTTCTTTCTTGATGTCTTATTTTGTGTTTCTTTTTTTGTTATTGTTGTTGTTTGATAGGCTTTAATTCCTTTCTCCTTTTCTTTTATAACTAGATTTTTAACTACTATAGGTAGTAGATTTTCTTTTTTAACCACTATAGGTATTTTCTGTGTGATTGACATGAGTCTTATATAAAATATATTATAATAATCTAAAACTGGTAACAACTTCTCTTCCACACAAAAACTTCACATTTTTACCTTACTCCCATTAATAGATTATTGATATCAGAATTTACATATCTTAGTATGTGTATCTATTGATGCAATTTTAGTTATAGCTATATTTAACACTTTTTTAAATTTTAGACTAGAATTAAAAGTGATTTACCTGCCACAACTACAATAATATAGTATTTTTTATTTGCCTCTATAAATTTACCATTACCAATGAGTTTTGTATGCTCTTATATTGTTCTTTAGCCTCCTTTGATTTCAACTTAAAGTACTCCCTTTAGCATTTCTTATATGACAAGTCTAGTGGCAATAAATGCCCTCAGCTTTTGTTTATTTTGTCTTAAGTTTTGAAGGATAATTTTCTGGGTATACTATTTTGATTGGTAGTTGTGTGTTTGTTTTTTTCCGTATTTTAAATGTATCATCCAACTTCCTTCTGGCCTGCAAAGTTTCTGCTGAAAATCCACCAATGATCTTAGGAGGGTTCCCTAACACATAACAAATTGGTTTTCTTTTGCTGCTTTCAAAATTCCCTCTGTTTTTGACTTTTCCCAATTTGATGATAATGTGTCTTGGTATGGATCTGTTTGGGCTCATCTGATTTGATGCCCTTTTGGCTTTCTGGGGCTAGATGTTTATTTCCTTCCTCAAATTTGGGAAGTTTTTTCATTGAAAAAATTTTATCCTTTTTATTTTTTTTTTCTCTAGACCATCTAGGACATGAAGACAAGGTGTTATTTTTTAAAAAACAAGCTTTTTTCCCCTTTATGTTTCTCTTCTCCTTTCGCTACTTTCATAACGCTTATATTGGTCCACTTCATGGTTTCCCATAGGGTTTTAGGCTATCTTGACTCTTTTTCCTTTTTCATTTTTTTTTCTCTTTGCTACTCTGGATGATTTCCAGTGAACCTTTTTTGTTGTTGTTGTTGATGTTTACTGACGCTTTCTTTAAAAAAATAAAACTTGTATTTTAAGTTCAGTGGCACATGTGCAGGTTTTACACTGCTGTTCTGAACTTGGTGAACATCTTTTTGACCATTACTTTGAATTATTTATTGTGAAAATCATGTATCTCCAATATATTAGGTTGATTTCTGGTGATTTGCTGGATCTTTTATCTGGAACATATCTATTTCTTCATTTTTCCTTTACTGAATCTGCTGGTGTCTGCGGATTATCTAAAACAGTCACTTGTTTCAGTCTCTATAGACTGGTGTCATATATGGGAAGACCCTCACAATTTTGCTCTGCCGGAAATTCTGGGTACCTCTTAAAGCTTTGTGATTTTCAAAAAGGCTGTCTTTTTTTCTGAGTAGTCTCTGGGTGTCCAGAGTATGTCAACTCTCATAATTGCCCTGAAACAGGTGAGATACTGATCCTTTTTAGTAGTAGCCATAAATGCTGGGGCACTAAACGGATTTTCCAATTTCTTCCCTCCTCAGTGAAAAGCTGGGTGTATAACCTGCTCATGCTGAACTGAGCTGGGGAGAAGAGCTATGGCAAATGTTTGCAAGCTCATTCAAACCACACACTTTTTCAAACTGCTGCTTTGATCTCTGTAGCCTCCATGGGCCTAATGGTTGCTGGTTTCTTTTAGTTCTCATAGACGCATCAGTTGGAAGCTAGTTCCTCAGGTAGCAGCTGGAAAAGTTAAGGGGATAGATAGGTAGATCAATTCCTTCCAGACTGAAGCTAGAGGCTTGCTTTTATCCCTGGAGTGAGCAAGTGGGAGAATTTGTGGAAACATCCACATGCCTGTTTAAAATGGCTGCTTTGTTTTCTATAGCCCGCATGTAAACAGTGAATGGCAACACCAATAGCTCTCATAGACAGTGAGTTAGAAGCCAGACTTCAGGTAGGAGATAGAAAACTTAGAATGCTCGATTTGTAGTCTAACTGCTTTCATGGAGAATCTGGAAACTGGGCTTTATTGTTGTAGCTAGTTGGTGAATGGTGAACGGGGAGGTAGAGTGGAGGAGACCTGGGAAGAACCCATATGTTTGGGCTTTTTTTCTCAATGTACCTTAGTTTGTCTGTAGTAGCTGGCCATAGTAGTGATGATTCTATTTCCTGAGAGGTGAGAATTGCTGCCAAAGAATGTCTGCCGTGGATGAGAATACAAAGAAAGAAAACTAAGAACTCTGAAAGCAACTAATAGAAACCCTTCATAGAGCACAAGAATCATCTTCAATTTTGAGATATATGAGAATAATTACAACTCCTTTGAGCAGCCTTCACATACTACCCAAAGATGCTTCTCTAGTTTGTGTCCTTCTTGCTATCAGAAAGAGAGAAGGAAACTAAATGAAACAAAATACAAATTTTAGAATTTTGTGCTGTCTTGGACATGGAAGCAATGGGTCAGGATCAAGATTGTGGAAAGATGCCAGTTTGGATGTAGGGTAGAAGAATTGGTATTGTCCTCAACTGGAATCAGCAACCAAAAGCCTAACTGTACGTGTCTCTGTAGGCTGAAGGGTTTTCAGAAATCATAAAAGATAAGAAGTCAAGCTACACTTGTTTGGAAGCATGTGGCAGAGAACACAGATTAATTGTTTAAAGGATGGCCCAAACTTAAGGCCAAGTCACATAAACCCATCAGAAACCAAAAGTATCACAGAATTCCTCACAGAAGCGTGAGAGAGGAACAGGTTTATGCAAGAACAGCCTTATAAAGCTCTGTCTTCTGTTTCGCAGTCTGACTATTCTAAAGCTTTTAATGAAGAATTCCCTAGGGTCATAAAACTAAGGCTAAATGGTGAGTGGCTGCAAATACACATAAAAATATAGTGAATTTTTTGAAAAGATATACTAATTTCAGGTGGTTAGGAAGATTTATTAATATGAGTAATAGAGGTCTTTTAGTTGCCAAAGTAACATACTTAATATTTGTTGTAATTTTAAAAAATTAAAATAATGCTAAAAATTATTTGTGAAAATGAATTTTTTTATTATGTTTACATTTCTAAATTTAATAATATTCTTGGTAGAGGATCCTGGGGTAAAAATATGATTTTCTCCATATCCCTGCCCACTACCCAATATATAACATGTGGCATTATTAAATGTGGAAAAATATTAAAGAATGGCAGAAGTAGAATAGAGAGAAGAGAAGGAAAGGCATAGAGGAAATCCAGCTCCCTGCCCTCAGAGACCTCTCAATTACTGGCATATGTTTATGTTTTGAACATTTTGCAAATTTGTCTGCATGACAAATTTATTCTTGCTTCAGGTTAAGACTAGAAATCAACCCATAGTCCTCACCATTCGAATTGCCTTAGCATAACAATTCAATCAGTAAGAAAATATAATGGACTAGAGGGTAATGGATATTTTAAAATTTATATTATCTTAATATATTTATTACAATAAATATTAGACTGCTTAATAAATCAATGGTAACTTTAAGCTTTTTACTGTCTACTACAAATAATTTTTACAGATATATGAAGAATGGTGGTTAGGAAGAGATATGATGCCATGAGGCCCACTGTGAGCAAGACACTGCTTATCAGGCTATTAGGTTGGTGCAAAAGTCATCACGGTTTTTGCCTTTGAAAGTAATGTCAAAAAACTGTGATGACTTTTGCACCAACCTAATACTTCTGCACTTTGGAAAGGCTTTGCCTACATCATTTTGGTTATCGTGAGAAGACTTGCACACATAAGGAATTTTTCACAATAATATTTTAACTTGAAATACTTTTCTTTGACAAACACAGTAAAAGTGATAGAGCCAAAAAGAGGACTAGGCATAGCCCTGAGGGGATTTCAGAGCAAAAAAATCTGAGGGGATTTGTATGCAAACACTTCGCTCGATATTAAAGGAGAGGCCAGGTGTGGTGGCTCACAACTGTAATCCCAGCACTGTGGGAAGCTGAGGTGGCCGGACTGCTTGAGCCCAGGAGTTTAGGACCAGCATGGGCAACATGACAAAACCTTGTCTCTACCAAATAAAAAAAAGAAAAAATAGCAGACATGGTGGGGTACACCTATAGCCCAGCCACTTAGAGAGGCTGATGTGGGAGAAATGCTTCAACTCGGGAGTTTGAGACCCTCCTGGGCAGTTCAGTGAAACCTCATCTCTACAAATAATAATAATAATAATAATTATCTGGGTGTGGTGACACATGCCTATAGTTTCAGCTACTCTGGAGGCTGAGGTGGGAAGATAGATTGAGCCCAGGAGATCTAGGCTGCAGTGATCTGTGATCACGCCACTGCACTCTAGCCTGGGTGACAGAGGCCCTCTCTTAACAAAGTAAAAAATACAAAAAGGAGAAAGTCATCAAACAAAATGATGTGACTTAGTCCGGTAATATTCTTCAAGAAGTCATGATTTACGTTCTCTTACAATTCCAACTTTCACATTGAATTAAATTAAGGGTGTCTTGGCTTGTTTAGTGTAGTTTAGTCAAATACAGTCATTTGTTTTCCACAGCTATTATATTATTCTCCATTAAAAAAAAAAAAGAAGAAGAAATGAGAAAAAAAATCAGTCCCTAGCTAGAAATTTTAAAAGTCAATAACATTTGGGAAATGAAAATATATTCTGAAGTAGTATAATCATACCCAAATTTTTAGACTCTGTACTCAATCTATAAGATATATGTGAGCAAAATATTATTAGAATCAACATGAATGATAATCACGTACTACAAGCCCACAAATAATGTTTCCCTGGAAGGTACAATAAAAAAATTATTCAATGTGAAACAAAACATTGACTGCAACAATTATTAAAACTTTTACTACTGAATTGTCAGTATACTCAACATTATGAAGACATTTGGAAAATATAAATGAGCACTACTGTTTTTGTTCATTTTTTAAAAATGAAAATTTTTGATAATGTCTGACCTGAAGGCAGATATTCATTATAATAGTCAAACATCATAAATACATTTCAAATGTTATGTATTCTACATAAATTACTCAGGAGAGGAACAAGTAGGCTCATAAACTTGCACACAAGCAGAGGAATGTTTCTTAGGAAAAAATTCTGTGTTAAAGATATTCCACACCAATGTCTCAGGAAAAGACATTTGTAGTATAGTGCTCCATTACCTATGCTTCATAAAAAATGCAGCTATCTAATTTAATTTAGCTCTGAACAGATTTCTTAGCAGTATAATTTATGTTTTGAGAATATCTCTTAAGAATCATAGCTTGCAATCTATGATGGTTCAATGAAGAATAATCTGTAAACAAAATCTGCATCTATCAACAAAGGCCATTAAAGACCATAAAATAACCCATCCTTGACTGATTAATGCTGCTACTGAAAGGGATTTCAGGCTATTAACATCCAAAAAATATACTGCCACTGCGGTTGCATTTATTATAAATCACATAGTTATATGTACTGGTATAAAGCAATGTTTTCTTAACCACCTCCCTCTCTCAAATTAATTTAATAACAAAGATACTTTGAAGAACACTAAATATCTATAGAAAGTGAATAATTCTATTTTTTTCCCTAGAGGAAACGTACGTGAAGGCAGGGCTATTAATAATATATTAGATAGCTAAATATTGGTTTAACACTTTTTATATGCAGTTCAATTATGTTCATATATTTATGCCATTAAAATAGTTTCTCTAATGTAAAATAAAACATTAAATTCCTTTGTATTTCTTGATACCTTTATTAACAATACTGATGGTTTTTCATGGGTAAAACAGCCATCAAAAATTGTTAGTTGTTACCTTTATGTTCATCCTTTTCTGACAATTTGGTTGTCACCAACTCTTCCTCTTAGGGGATGCGAATATAGCTGTTGAGCTCATAATCTTGGAAGGTGAAGAGGCTTTGTTTACTGGGGCAGATCTTGATTTTTTCAAATACAGTATTTCACCTCAGAAATACTATATATTAGCTTTTATGCCTTACAAAACTCCTGGCTTGGATTTGTCCAATGGTTTTAACCCTTAATCTTGCCTTTAACATGCTCGGAATCTCAAAAATATTATTTATATTGTTTAGTACAAGGCACTGTGTGAGTAGTTTAGCCACATTATCTCATTCCATTTACACCAATCCCATGAGATAGGTATGTTTTAACAATTTTATAACATAAGCAAAACTCAATTTCAAGAGCTTAACTAATATTTCCAAGATCACACAGCTAGTTTATGGCAGAGTAGGATTCGAACCCAGGACTGTGTTGACTCAAAAATCTGTAGAGTTAAATGTGTACTTGTCCTTCCGTAATATCTGAGGCTAGACAAAACAATCCCTGGCTTTTCTCTCCTGCTTTATATGAATATTCTGTCTTAGACTACTTAGTCATTATATATTTTTGTCTTTTAAGTAGAGTTCTGTTTTGCTGTACTAGTTCTTTTGGGTTTCTATAATAATAAAATAATAATAAAAGCAAAGTAGAAGAATAAGAGCAGATCAGGGAGAAGATATTCTGAAGATAAGTTGGTTTAAAGAGAATGAGTTAATGGATCAGCTTTTGTTTCTGAGGTCAACAAATGACAAAGAAATGAAAAAGGTGTACCTTGGAACAATGCATCTGCAGGTAGTACTTGAGAAATACATTCAAAATTCATGTTTTTATTTTGTTTTGTTTCATTTTGTTGCTATTTTTTGCTTCTTATTTACTTCTTATACTAGTAACATTCCTCCGGCACAGAACAACATATCTTTGCAAACATTTCATTAAATATCTAAATGTCTTAAATACCACACATGAAAGACATGAGTTCCACAGTATGGTACACAAAACTCAAAAGGAAATAAACACAGTTTAGCATTTTTTCTTACAATTGAAAAGATTTTAAAAACTATTGAATATTTATAATTCTCTATGCTAACTCCCATTTTCTTGCCAAGTTATGTGTCTTTAAACACTATGGTGTACCCTTGCAAAGTTTAACAGAGAAGCAATGATATGTATCAGTAATATTGATGCTTTTATTATTTTTTTTAAAAAAAACCTTCCTTATAATTTAACTGGATTGAATTAGAATAATTAAAACAGAAATGAAGGACACAGAAGCACTTATTCTCAATATCATCACCTCTGATTACTTCAGAATTCTGTTAGCATGTGCTGTAAAAATCCTTTTTAAAATAAATATTCCCACTAGAAGCTTAAGTTTATTCACATCTAGGGAGAATCGTTTTGTTCGGATAATTAGATCAACAGCTGACTCTTTAAGCTCAGATAATGGCCCACTAGCCAATAGGAACCACACATGTTAAGGAGAACAGAATTCAAAGAGTCTGGTCCCTTTTGCACAGTGACAGAACATATGAGGCAGCTACATATCTAGAGAGACAAGAAGATAAATATAGGAGAGCAACCAAATCAAGATGTAATTACTCTGCATTTAATCGAGGCACCTTAGGGTCAGTCCAGACCTTTTATCTAAAACAGCTCTGTAAACAGCCTACTAAACTAGCATCATCAGCTTTCTGTATTTCTCATCTAAGTCAGTCTTCCTGGTTTCACCATATTCCTACTTGTTTTGTCTTCAAAACTTTCTCCAACTAGGAAAATGAGAGAATGAAGAAAAATGACAAAAAGGAAATTGTATGATTGAATGAATGATTAATATCTCCTCTTTCATGTTGTTCCTCTTCTATTGTTCAAAGAGTATAGAATGAACAAATACAAAAACAAACACAACACTGAAGTTAATAAATAATAAGGTCCATCTCATTTGTTAAATTTCATTTCTTAAGGTATATGTGTCTTTGAACCTTCTGGTTATTTCTACAAAATAGTTCTAGTGGCTTTGGCAGAGTGGTAGCACAGCATATCACTTTTTAAACAGAGTTGAATAATTGTATAATCCTAAAAGAGGCAAATAAAATGAAATGAACAAATGAAATAAAATCAGAAATTCTCAGCTTAACAAAACTACCTTTCTTGTGAGCACCTTTTGTGCATAGTGAAATAAGGGACATATTTCTAAAGCTCTGTACACATATTTATTAAAATAAATTGAATTAACAATTGGCACTACACAGAGTGGCATGAAAAAGTTCAGTATCTTAACCTCAGCTATTCACTGAGATAAAACGATCACCAACATAAAATCTTTTTTCTTTGCATTGTTAAACTTAAATAAGTAGTTTTTTCTCTAAATACAATGATTATTTTTTAATTATCTAGAGAAATTTTTGATCTAGGTCGGCAGGAGGCATAAATGACACTTTCTTAGAGATATAACCAGCGAAGTCAAGATGGCAATCTTGACAGAAAAACATAATCTAAAAGTTTGAAAAACACACTGCAGAATATATTGTGTGTGGCTCTTTTTATATTCTAAACTATGTTATAAAAATTTTGCCTTGACTTACTTATATAAGAAAAATAAAACTGGTTGCAGAAATATAAGTTAGTATTATGTCTTGTGTGACCTAACAGTTGGGTAACAATTATACTAAAATGGGACATAATTTACTAATTTACACAGTATAAAACTTATTGGAATAGACTCTGTAAGTTCCAAGCAAGTTTCTTATTGTCCCTGGTCAGATTTACTTTGCAATTTCCATCTTACTATTTATGTTTTTAATATTTTTAAAATAAATTTTAAGGCAATAGCATGAATAAATGAATACGTAAGATAATAAATGAAACTAGCTCTTTGTAACTTAAAAGCGGGTAGGATAAAGAGGCACAGTAGCACGGCATAATTTTACATTTTAACTTAAGTAGATGACAATATTTGGGAAAACTAAGGAAATATGGAAGGTTAGACAAAAATACTGATTTAGGGCTAGAAACAACATTTATATTTCACAATGCCCGTTTGAGGGAAACATGGCATTGCTATGTTTTTAAAGCACGCTTCAGAAAGTGGAAGAGTTCACTTTAGAAAGTACAATTTAGAAGGACTTCACTTTCTAAAGTACGCCTTAGAAACACAGCAATGCTATGTTTTTCTAAAATGAAGAGAAACTTTATCACTCTCAAACAGCAAGGCTTAAAATTTGTAGAGAATGTGAATGAGGAAAAGAAAGACTATTGTTCAGGAAGTTCAATAAATCATATTTGCTGAGTCATTGAGTTATTAAATTCGGCAAATATGATTCACTTTGTGGCATAAGTAACAGGGAAACATGTTCCATCACAATTTCAAGATGAAATATTAAAAACTTCAGTCTCTCTTTTGTCTCTCTCTCTCTCTCTCTCTCTCACACACACACATACACATATGCACAAGGTAATTGAGGCTAGGGAGGTGAGAGAAAGGTAGAGTAGGGTCTCTGACAAATGTGGTGAAGGGTCTCTGTGTACATAATGCTTTTTTGAACCATCTGAAGACAATTAAGCAAATTCAGGATAATTTTAACGTTTCAGCAAATTAACTGGTATTAAAAGGGGAAAAGATTGGCAGAAGCTTTAATCATACACCAGAACAACAACAACAACAACAAAAACGCACACAAAAAATCAAAGTGGCAAATGGTTTCATTGATTATTGTGAACTAACTTGCACCCACAAGAAAACAACAATCCACATTTGTTAGCTCCTCAACCTCGGATGAGTTTTCATGAGTATTTTATAAATGAGTGCTATAATGGCAGGAGACAAGAAACTCCCAGACCATTTCCAAATTTAAAATTATATACTTTTCCATTGAATAATTAGTTTATTATTTATTTTCTTAATAAAGATAACTGTTTCTTAATAAAACTAATGCTATATAAAGACAAAGTGGATAAAAAAATCATTAGCAAGAGAATTAATAAACAATGCATAGCAACATACATGCATATGAACATATATATACACCCACATATGCATATATACTAGACCTATATGTATATAATTGTAATTATATATTAGCATAACAATAAAAATCCTAAAATATCTCAAATGTGGAAATAAAAATGCTGAGCCAACACTAGCCTAGAGGGCTGAGGGGCCAGAAGAGATTTTGAGTTTCACCATCTGTTGGATCATTCAAGCATTTCACAACTTCCTGCCAGTATCAAATCTCCGCTATTTTATTAGTTCCAAGAATTTTTCAAATAAATGAGAGAGGTGAAAGCAGTTGAAAATGCTGAAAGTTTTGTTCACTTTAAGGGGTTATTATTGAGGCAATATTGCTCATTAAAGGAATTTTAATGGCTTAAAAATTAAAGCTTTTGAAAGTCAAGTACTTTATCCCTTTAGAAGTTTCAGCAATTTAAACTTGAATAATTTTCATGACCAAAATAACTGCAAAACTATAATTTTATATTACAATTGTATTTGTACTATCTGACCTAATTATTAAATATTTAAACATAATAAACACTAATGAAGTGCTCTGTCACTACAAATAAGCTTCTGGGCAGGGTGCTATTGTCATTCTACTTTCTTCTTGTACTTTTGTTACTTTTCTCGCGCTTGTCCACAGAAATTCCCACCAAGAGGCAAAGTCCCACTTGCATACTCTTGTGTGTGGAACAAGGGTTTGGGATCAAAGAGTCTGCCTTTTCATTCTGGGCTCTGCTACTTATTACCTCTTCCTTGAATCTATATTTTTAATCTAGAGTTTCTAATAGTTGTGATGAGGATCAAATGAGATATGAGGCAGAATTGTGTTTGTCAAATGGCTAATATATGATATGTATAAGATATGCTAAGTACTCAGTAAATGGTGATTGTTTTTGCTATTGCTGATTTGGGCCTGGATTTTATTTTGTTTATTTTTTATTGAATGTTGGATATGTATTTATCCATTCACACAATGTTTTCTAAATGTTCATCATGCTTTCTAAAGTTAAGGGAAAAGGTATGCTGAAAGGTAGCTATTACCTAAAATAATAACTATACATCAGGCGAGATAATACATATTATGAATTGAGAATAAACATGCATTAAGTAAGTGGTAAAGTGATACAAATTGAGTCTATACAGTAGAAAGTAGAAGGGGGTTATTTCTATTGGCAGCCATAAGGCTAGAGTATGTTGGGGCATAATTCTTCTTTACTAGATACAATGTTTCATATAGAAGTATACTCAGTAGATTTTTTTATTCTGTGTTTCTGGAACTAAACAGAAATGTGTGGAAATTGTAGAATTGGGCAAGAAATGGATTTAGAAGATTCAAGAGATAATCCAACAGATGTGCATAGATTGAAGAAATAAGTCTAAGAAAATAATAAATGGATTAGAATTATGCAATCTCTAGTACTCGTAGTTTTTTAAAAGTAATATTAATCAATGAAATACACATATGTGCATCTATTCTATGCCAAGAACATCACAGTTACCTTGGTACTTGAGACATACAGACAAACCAGACACTGTCTATCTCTGCATAAAAACATCATAGACTTTCATTCTAGTGAGAGAGAAAAACACACACAAACTAGAAATGACAAAATAAGACACATACAAATAACAAAATGTGTGAAGCATTTCATATTTACAAAATAAACATAAAATACTGCCCATTTTGTGAAAAACTTTCTCCATTTATCTTGAAATATGTAGTCTTTCTGTCAAATTTTATAATCTATTATTAGGTATAGAAACATAAATAGAGAGAGAAGTTTTTCAATAATAAAAATATTCCCAGAGGAAAATGGCAATGGATACTTAGTCTCAATGTCAGTGGCATCACAGGGATTGGTACAGACACTGGTGAACTAAAAATATCACACGGTTTAAAGGCAGTGGACTATACTAGGAAATTGTTGCTGTAGACAACAGCAGGCTCAGCATTACCAAATTATCTCATTTTTTGAGTAGAAATAAATTTTGATATTTTAATGTGCAAAGCCTTTAAAAATGTGTTCAATTCAAAAAAGTGGCTAAGAAAAAAATTAAAAAATAAAGTTTAAAAAACCCTCAAAATTATATCTGTGGGTGGAATCAACATTCAGGTTTCTGCTGTTTGATCCTGAACTCAAGGACTTATAAAAGGGAGGCATGAAGAACAGCTCTGCAAAAACTATAGAAAATTGGAAGATACAGAAAGAACACTGAGGAAAAAGCTACTGTCCTTAGATTTTCTATGGAAAATTAGGTCAGCTATAAAGAACATATTCCTAGTCAGATGAGGAAATTTTAAATCAGTGAAATCATAGAACTGATTCTTTGGAGGCCTTAATTTTTCATCTGTTTGGGGTTTTTAAATGAAGCACTGCAAGTGTGTCCTATTTTTTCAAAGTATATTTTGTGGACTCCCCAACTGTAATCACAGGAGGTGCTTGTTAAAATGCAGATTCCCAGATACCTTTCCAGATACAAATCAAATATTTTTGGTTGGGTACAGAATTCTGATTTTTTTTTTTAAAAAGTACCTCTAGTTAACTTTGATAAAAAGTGCATGTTGAGAATTATAACAGTGGACACACAGCCACCAAAGACACTTGTTTAGTTAGAGACTTTGAGACCTACTCAGACTTATGAGTACCTCAGAAATGGAACCCAAGTTTAACTAGGTGACATTAATGTGTCTTCAGCTACATGGAGGCTATATTTTATCGCATTATATAGTCTTCCTTCTCATTACTAATTTCTTTGGATGCCTGCTTTTACAATAAAATTAATAATTTGAAAGCTTATAACTTCTTTGTAAAATGGCATTTCTAGCCTAAATATTTGTTCAAATTCAGCATAAAAAAGAAAACCTAGTCCATAAGCAATATGTCATTAAGGATCACTGATGTTTATAATAAATTTCATTGTATCTTTAAAAACATGACTTTTTATTTTTATTTATTGTTTTAAGTAGAGACTGGATTTCACCATGTTGGCCAGCCTGTCTCGAACTCCTGACCTCAGATGATCCACCAGCCTTGGCCTCCCAAAGTGCTGGGATTACAGGCATGAGCCACCACGCCTGGCCTAAAAACATGGCTATTTGGTAAACATCACCAGGGTCCTAATATTGTGTAGATTATTTCCAGTGGGATGGTAGCCATTGAGCAACTAATTGATCAAATTTTAAGATCTTGTAAGATCTTGCAAGATGTAAAATGTAGCACTTTCTTAATTACCTATTTGTGAATCTGTTTTGGAATAATAGTAAAATCGTGTTTTCAAAGCCATCTTACTCAGAAGTAAATTATGTTAATATATAATAAAGAGAACATATACTTTTACTACATGTATATGGAAAATTACTGTATCATAAGGTCTTCCATATAGCTAAAATTTTTGTGACCTGGGTACATGGACTTCAATTGAGTGAGAAAATGAAACTAAGAAAGTTACAGCATTGATGAACAGCATAGTATATACAATATTAACTGTCATTACTATATATTAAAAAGTAGCTTAAAAGAAAAGGCCAGGCACGGTGGCTCATGCCTGTAATCTGAGGTGGGTAGATCACAAGGTCAGGAGTTCAAGACCAACCTGGCCAAGATGGTGAAACTCCAACTCTAAAAATACAAAAAAAAAAAATTAGGCATAGTGGTGGGCACCTATAATCTCAGCTACTCAGGAGGCTGAGGCAAATAATTTCTTGAACCCGAGAGGCAGAGATTGCACTGAGCCAAGATCACGCCACTGCAGTCCATCCTGGGAGACAGAGTGAGACTCTATCTCAAAAAAAAAAAAAAAAAGAAGAAGAAGAAGAGTAAGAGTAAGAATAGGAGAAGGAAGATGGAATAAGAGTCACAGAATGAGAGTATTCAGCCCAACTGTAACTTTGTTTTCAAGATATATTAGAAGCCTGGGGAATTCTTCTATAAATTCTACTTCCCATTTAGCATGTTCTAAAGTTCTTCTGTCATGTCAGTATAATATGAGAAGAGGTAATATATTTTGATATCTGTTTTCTATAGACAAAGTATGTAGATTAAGTAGATTAAGTACATGAGTATTTGAGGTTGAAATGCATCTATTAAAATGGCAGTATAAGTATCTATTTAACTGGAGCAATAAACATACATATCCTTCCTAAAGTGATATTTAGGTTATTACAAATGCCCTATTAGGTTTAGTTATCTTCCTCATTTAAAACACTTTCCACATATAGAAGTAGTAGCCTACTAACCTTATGCTGGAACATACATTATGATGTAAAACCAGGGAAATATTTCAGGTAAACTCATTATCAGCAGTGGTACATAATTATGAAGCTGTGTTTTACCAACATGATTGCTGTGAGCACCAAATAAGAACATGCAAGTAGCTTGGTTAGCATAATGTATAGCACAGAGCAAGAATATAACAAATGTGAGTTACTAGGATTGTAAAGATTATCATTATTATTGTTTGAATAGTAATCTCTGTATGTAAATAGATACACATATTCTACTAACAGATTTGTGTTATCTACTTGAGTGTGTGTGTATATATGGGTGTGTGGCTGTGTGGGCACCAATGGAGCAATAATGAGTTTGCTACATGTTATATATTTCTAGAATCACTAATTATGTTGAAATATTATTATAAAAGTATGTACCTTAACAAACTAATAAACACTTTGGTGTCTAAATAAGCTCACCATAGAGCAAAATATATGAAGACACACAGAGGTGGCTATATATGGAGACAACAGCAGCATGTTACACCATATGGAAAAAAAAATTGTATCTGCAGATAAAATGGTACTCCAGGAGGATATCAAAGCATCAAATGGATGTTTTCCTTAAAAGAAAATTTGTGTATGAATTTTTAAAATTTTAGTTCATGATGTTACTCTTTAGCTCTATTTTTAACAAAATGTTCCCTTTTGCATACAGAAAGTCAAACACTGATCTTCAATATTCATATTTAAGAATCTGAAAACATGTTGCATTTTATTTTATGGGTTTAATCTAACTTAAAAACAAAATGTTAAATAAAAGACAATTAAATTGAAGACCCCTCCTGGAGAAACTGTGAGGATACTAAGGTAGACTCTACCTCCTCAAAAACCTAACTTCAAAGAGATTTTAAAGAAGTCATCAATTCTCTCACATGGCAGACTGGAATAACATCTGTTAATAGAGACTAAAAAAAAGTTAGTAATTTAAAGGAAGGAGGGTTGATAATTCATAGATTGGGATAAGAGAAGAAATGGCAAGAGAAAGTTGTGGTTTCATAATGACATTGAGATAAGTCTCAAAGGCTGAAGGAAGAATTTAATGTAATTATTATATATAGTGATACTGATGAGAAACACATTGTTTCTCCCTCAGTTTTCTTTTTGTGTGTACTCTTGTAACCGATTGTTCACGTTTTAAGTAAATACTGGGAGCGAGGAATGGTGGGATGCAGAGATGTTAAGCAGAGGGATTTGTCCCCACCAAAGGTACTCTAAATTAAATAAGATGTGCTTGCTTTGCAAAAGCAACTTCAAGATAAGTGCCTAGCTTCCACCATTACCACTATACTTCACTTCTAACAAAATTATCATCTTTAATTTTCTAGACTGCCACACTAGAACAATCATAGTGTGGACCAAATTTACATTATTTTTTCTACTTCCTATTTGTATTCTTCTAAAGTTCTTAATCTGTTTTCTAAATCTGGGACTGGGCTTCTAAGAGTAGGTTCACTGATTGTGTTATCCAAGACAGGGGTTGGCAAATTATAGCCCACAGGAAAAATCCAGCCCACCACCTGATTTTTGTAAGGCTGAAAGGATAAGAATGGTTTTGACATTTTTAAACATTTGGGGAAAAAATCAAAAAACAGATATTTCTTAACATGGGAAAATTATATAAAATTTAAATTTAAATGTCCACAATCTTGTTCCCCTTTTAAAGATATATTGTTGATTATTTTAACACTACAACAACCAGAGTTAAATCGTTGCAACAGAGATGACCTGGCCCACAAAAGCCCTAAAGATTTACTTTGTTCTTTACAGATAAAGTTTGCTGACCCCAACTCAGTAACTTATTTTGTATAAACATAAATTTTTCAGGAAAATAATACTGTGAACCTGTAATATGATTGTAGCATAATGGGAAAATTAGGCAAAGATTGATAAAGTACCAATCTTATTATTATACAGTCACATATCATATAGGAAAAATCTGATACAATGGCTTTAGTATATCACATGGGAATTTGAGATAAAAAGGATTCTAATATTTCTAGTCTTATAAATGAAACCGAGCCTAAATGAAGCTTTCAGGGGAAATGATCATGTAAGACAAATTACAGGGGTTGGTTTCTAAAACTGATTCTTTTTACTCTTTACTGAAGGTCAAGGATACTGAATGTGCCAGTGCACCTTCAGAAAGAAGCCTGCATCAGCACATTTAAACCACTGAATGGTCTCACCATCTAGTTTCTTGCAAAAGCTGAGCAATACATTTTGTGATAGATACCACTGAGAAAGTAAGGCAGAAATTGTTATTAGTAGTATGTAACAATCATAATAGTCTTTTTCTGTAAAACTCTATTATTTATATGTTTTCTACACACCCTGTAGGATTATCTGTATTTTGCAATAGAACTGTGATGTGTAAGAGAAACAGAGGCAGTCTACGTTTCCATTGTCATTCTAAGGAACATACTATCCATATGATGCCTCCTTTTTCCCCTTTACTGAAAAGCTGCATATAAAACACTCTACCGTGCTTTCCTGAAACATAAAAGAAGATTTATTACTATTTTAATAAACAAGTAAGAATAAAAATATCCAATCTCCTAATATTCAATGGAGAAAAATATATATTCTTTTTTAGGAGGACACAAAAATAGCAAGCTTAAGTATATTCTGTTCCCTAAGGTACTGTGTAGGTGGAGAAAATTATTTTTCATTTAAAATTATATACTTGTAGTTCATTTTAAGTAAGCCCAGTGGACATACAGCTGATTCATTCATAAATGCAAAACTTTGTTGTAATTATTTGCTTAACCAAAGCAATATTCATCAAAAACGGATTAATGCTAGGATTATTTTATTTCAAGTAAATGAACATCTATTGACTAGTGACCTTCCAAACCCCATGCTAGCAACACTAATTACTATTATTAATAAAATACATCCTCTAGTGCATATTAAATGGTTCAATGTATTAAATATGCTGATCTCTGTATACCTCCTTAAGATTATTTTTTAAGAAAAGTTTACTTTGCCTGAGAAAGAAAAGATGAAATATGCAAACACTAAATTTACTAAAACTTCACCAAGTACAAGCTGCCTTGGAGGCCCATTGTTCTGAATTGTCTCACCCTCTTAAAATCAGACGTTTTAAGCAGATAACTCAATTTTTCAAATAATATAAAATGTCCAAAATCTGTGTAATTCTCTGCCTCTGAATACATAGTCTCTATTTTTCTCATTGTTTTAATCTAAAAGGAACATTCTGTTTTCTCTTTTTAAAGTACACTCTTTCAGCATTGTTTTTACTTCTAAACTCCTTAGATTTTCTCCTCAAATCCCATTTTTCTCTGCACAATCTCATCCTCCTTTAGCTGGAATCACTCACTGGTGATTAAACAGAGTCACACAGAAAATAATGAATGCAAAAATGTGGGCAGGAAGAAAGAGAAGGGAAGAAATATTCTTCAGGAAAGAAAATGAAACGGTATTTGTCTGGGATGTTGTAAAGGGGAAGAAACATTGGAGAAAGGGTGATTGGTTGATAGTGTCAAACGTTGTAAAGAAAGGAAAGAAGAGGTATTTTTTTAATTAGCAAAGTGGAGAATCATTTTTAAACTTTGAGTTAGAGTTATTACCAAGGAATGAGAATTTAAGTTTCCTTTGTGGTTTTCTGTGCTTATTAAATCACCAGCTCTTCTACAGCTAACTGTATTTTCGTAAGTTAGCACTATAAGGTGAGTGATATTGGCTAAGTAAGAATGAGAGTCTGTGGGGAAGGCTGGTGAACATACTTTGATGAAAAAATGGACTGTAAAGGAGCACCATCCCTGTCACAGGAAGAGATATTCTAGTGTCTGAATTTGTGAGGGGGTGTGTGGAGGTCAATGTTGATGCTCTACATATCTAATGGAGGAAATTTGTGTGTGTGTGCATGCGTGTGTGTGTGTGTGTGTGTGTGTGTGTGTATTGTAAGGGGAAGCCGTGAGATATCAGACCTCCCTGGCTTTTCCTATCTCTGATAAGAAACACTGTAGCTCTAGGGAAGCTGAGCACCAGAAAGAACCTTGACTTTGATAAATACAATAATTGGTGACAAGATTTAAATTTTGTTTTCCATGAGTTCCGGTGATAGGGCATTCTGACTTGCTTTGTCATTTGTCCTAATCCTCTTAACCTCTTAACCTATTCTACAAACTACTTTAAATATTTCTTCTCATTATTCCAAACCCTTGCTGTCAAACATCAGTGTAACCTGTATGTGTGTGTGTGTGTGTGTGTGTGTGTGTGTGTGTGTATATATATATATATATATTTCCCACTACAGTGGGAAAAACCATTAATCCAGTGGCTATTTCCTGTACCCTATCTCTCATGTCTGTGAGCTCCTTTCTATTTCTATTGCCATCAGTGTCTTTCACAACCTCCTCTTTCTTTATGATGTATTTCAAAGCAGATTCTTTATTTTCATTCTCCCAAGACCTGCTGCATCTTGCCTACTAATGTCAGATACGTTTTCTTCAAACATCACACTTCAGGTTAGTTATTTGATTGAATGCCTATGTGATTCCCACTACTTCCATATAAAGTCCAATCCAATCAACTTAATTATTCATGGTTTTGTTCAATTGATTTTACTTTCACTGCCTGACTTTCCATTAGTCTATTCAAGGTAGACTAGTTTCCACCATTGTACTGACTTCTTGCCCTGAAATCACTACTTACAGCCTTGCTCATCAAAGCAAACAACATCAATTAATGAAGTAAAACTCTTGTCCTAGGTTGTCTATTGGTCTTCTCTGATCCTTTCGTGGCAGAAGCTCTGCATACGTCCATCTTGCCTAGACAGTGTTGTGCAAATTAACACAAACAAAAACGAAAGTCCAATTATGGTTCCTTTTATATATTTTATAAGTACTAATATTAATAATGAAAAGGCTTTTTTTAATTTGACTAAGTTTTTTACATAATACTATCTACTTCATAACATGTAAGGATTAAGTGGGTTTTTATAAATAACATGCACAGAACCATGCTGAGAAAAATATGAATGTTCTAACATTGTTACTGATTGTTATTATTTTTATTGCTAATTTTTAATTAGTAGAGACAAATGTTGACTGACCTATTTATTTGGCGAGAAATAAACAATGCCATATTTTAGGCTCTTCAAGCCCAGTCTCTTCTGGCTTGGAACACTAAACTATATAAATGGACCCTCATTAGTTAAAATGTAAACCACATTAAAAATTCATTTTCTTAATCAAGATGAAGCTAAGATATTTGGTTTCCAAACCATTAAAATTTTTATGAACAATTCTCTGTAAAAGCATTTACCTCTGGTATAGTTGACTACTAGTTATGTACTAATAACTATTACTAGGATCCATTAGCTACTTGCTTTGATCTGTGTTGTCATGAACGGGAAGATTTGGAAACTGTTGATGGTTTATACATTGACTATACAAAATATTATATTTTAAAATGAAATCATATGAAATTAATTTATCAAGATTAACTGTAGTGATTACAAGGAAAGAACAGAGAGTACATGTTTGATACATTAAAAAATCTTTTCAAAAACCAAAGAAAATCATGGGTTTAGATTATAAAGTCATAAGGTGATAAGGCAAATTTTGCTCATGCGGAAATATGTTAACTAGTTTTATAATATTGTTTCTCCATCGAAGTATTTATACATGTGTTTGGCTACTTAAAATAGGGCAAATAAATTAATTATAATGCTCTAAATGAAACTTGGCATATACCATCTCTTAAATTTGGGGTTTATAGTGCAGGAACAAAAAAGAAAAGGGAAGTGTGGTGAAAATATTTAGAACCATTTGTCTAGAGTTTAAAAGAATCAGCAGCAAAAATATTACAAAATATAAAACTACTGATTGCCTTGAATTTGTTACCTGATCCCAAGTTACGAACATTAAAAGTGTGATGAAGAAGCAAAGTCAGACACTTGTTAAAAATAGCAAGATGGATGTTAGTAAGATACTGCAGTAGGGAAGAGAGACTTCTGTGTAAACTGGGTTCAACTCTGATGAAACAAAAGGCAGGAGGCTGTTTAAATGCTGGAATATGCTAAAGTAGGGGTTCCCAATCCCTGGGTCATGGACCAGTATGGGTCTGTGGCCCGTTAGGAACTGGGCTGCATAGCAGGAGGCGAATGGTGAGTGAGCAAGTTAAGTAACACTTTGTATTTACAGCGGCTCCCCATCACTGGTATCACTGCCTGAGCTCTGCCTCCTGTCAGAGAAGCCACAGTATTAGATTCTCATAGGAGTGCAAACCCTACTGTGAACTGTGCATATGAGGGGTCTAGGTTGTGTGCTCCTAATGAGAATCTAATGCCTGATGATCTGTCACTGTTCCCATCACCCAGGTGGGACTGTCTAGTTGCAGGAAAACAAGCTGAGGACTCCCATTGATTCTACATTATGGTGAGTTGTATAATTATTTCATTATATGTTACAATGTAATAATAAAGTACACAATAAATGTAATGCACTTGAATCATCCTAAAACCATCTCCCCACCCCACTGGGTCCATAGAAAAATTGTCTTCAGTGAAACTGGTCCCTGGTGCCAAAAAGACTCAGGACCACTGTGCTAAAGCAAAAGTACCAAAGCACTTTGAGGTGGATGTTCAATGTGATTAGGCCAGTTGTGTTTGCTAACTGGCACTTACAGAAATAAAGTTCCTACTTTACCGGAGAGACTGGGAAATAGAAGCCCTATCTTTCTCAATGGTTACATTTCAAAAGGAGGTCTCCCAGGTCCTTGAGAAAGACATTCCTGAGTTGCAGATACATTTCACAACAACAAGGAAAGGACTTACGAGTTTCCTAAAATAAATTCTCTGAGAAAAGGGAAGTCTGGGACCCGTAGCCAATGATATGGTTTGGCTCTGTGTCCCCACCCAAATCTCATCTTGAAGCTCCCATAGTTCCCAGGTGTTTTGGGAGGGACCTGGTGGGAGATGATTGAATCATGGGGGCAGATCTTTCCCGTGTTGTTCTCATGATAGTGAATGGGTCTCACGAGATCTGATGGTTTTAAAAATGGGAGTTTGCCTGCACAAACTCTCTCTTTGCCTGCTGCCATCCACATAAAATGTGACTTGCTCCTCCTTGCCTTCCACTACGATTGTGAGACTTCCTCAGCCACATGGAACTGTGAGTTCTCCATTAAACTTCTTTCCTTTGTTAATTGTCCAGTCTTGGGTATGTCTTTATCAGCAGTGTGAAAATGGACTAATACAGCCAGGTTTTGGCAGAAACAAACAGTAACTTACTTTGGCAACACTGATGTTTCTCAGGTAAGCATTTAAGCGGGCTGGGATTGTTAACCTGGGACACAGCCTTGAACTGTTGAAAAGCTGTGCTAGCGTTTGTTCAAGTCTCTTAGTGTGGGACATGCACAAAATCATTTATGCTGAGAATCTGCAGTTCTCACAGGCCAAGGTTAAGGCCCAGTCAATAAAAAGGCTCAGAGGAGCCTGACTAAAGTCTGGTCAAGGAGAGAGTCTTTGCCACAAGAAACTTAATAATAACTAATATCTCTAGGCTACTATTTGTCATGCAATGAGCTAGTATTTGCAGCATTTTCTTATTTAATTCTCGATTTCCTCTTGAGGAATATACTAGGATTACTGCCTTTATTTGAAATGCGTAACAGGCTAAGTAACTTTTTCATGAATTAATGCTGTCCTCATTTATTTAAACTGTATTTTCATAAGTTAGCACTAGATACAGGAACCGACGGAACAGGTGTAGAAGTCCCAAGAAACTGAATGTGTGGGCAAAGCAAAGAATGGCTAAACACACAGCATCCACTGAGTTACTATGCACGAGAAGGAGCAGGAAGATATAGGTCCCCTGTTGGCCTTATATTCTTCCCACATAAATTATAGATTAACATATTTCCTGATTTTTTGAAGTTTCCAGAGATTTACCAACTTGATCTTTCATGTGAGTTTCTCTTATTCTGGATTTTCAGTGACTTTTCCTCTTACTTTATTGGCTCTAAAATCACAGAAACTCTGTTTACCACAATTATTTTCTTAAATTTATTTCTACAGGTCTTTAGTTCAAAGGTACAGGGAAGCAGACAAACCTTAAACTTGATAATACATGGGAAATAATGTTACTGGTATCTTAGAAGTCATGCCAGTAGTTCGTCTAAATTTAAGCGTCTGTTGAAAAACGATGCAAAATTATTATACATGATTAATTACTTTAGGTCTTTCATCAGTTTCTGGTAGAGTAACCCAATTGCCCTTGATGCCTCTCATGCATCAAATATTGTTTTGGGTGCAAAGGATAGATCAATAATATGACATGGTTCTTGAGTCAGTTTGGTTATGACTAGAGCTGGTGAGAATGTTAGACTCACATTCACGAGTGGATTTAATAAATAAAATGTGGCTGACATGATGTCTGCTCTCACCAAGACTTCCATTTCAGTTCTTTGACTTCTCCTTTGCTTTTGTTAGGAATGGACTATACTGGGTACACCAAAAATTTACACTAATTAGTGAGCACTTCTGCTACTTTAAAAGAGAAGCTCAAGCAGGAAAGAATACACACACACACACAATTTTTTTTTAGTATGAGATTCAAAATTCCTAGAAAGCTTATGCCAAAATTATCAAATTTGTTGAATTCTCAAAATTGCTAACTTCCTGAATAAAGTTCATCTAGCTACAGTACTTATTATTCCATCTGAAGGAAGCATATGCTTCAACACACAAAAAAATTTGAGTGCAAAACTATTAAGTAAAACTCTGAGAAAACAGTATTTTTGTACCTGGCAATAAGGCAATTACTTAAAAAGAAGTTAGCTAATATTTGTGAGTGTTACATTTAATTAAACATTAAAGAACTTTATAGAAGTAATTTTAAAAAGAAAGAAAGGAAGAAATATAATAACCCAGAATTCAAGAGAAGATAAGCAAAATGTTATTTGACAGAATCCAGAAGCACATGAAAAAGTTAATTCACCATGATCAAGAAGGCTATATTCCTGGGAAGCAAAGTTGGTTCAACATATGCAAATCAATAAATTTGATTCACCTCATAAACAAAACAAAACTTAATAACCTTATCATTATCAACAGACTCAGATGAATCTTTTGATAAAATTCAACACCCCTTTATGATAAAAGCCTACAACAAACTAGGCATTAAACATACCTCAAAATGATAGGAGCCATGTATGACAAACCTAGAGCAAAATCATACTGAATGGACAAAATCTGGAAGCATACCCCTTGGAAACTGGAGCAAGACAATAATGCCCACTTTCACCATTCCTATTCAACATAGTACTGGAAGTCCTAGACAAAGAAATCAGGCAAAAGAAAAAAATACAAGGCATCTAAATAGGAAAAAAGGCAGTCAAATTAACTCTCTTCGGTGCTGATATAATTCTATACCTAGAAAACTGTAAAGACTCTTCGAAAAGGCCCCTAGAATTGATTAGCAACTGCAGTAAAGTTTCAGGATCCAAAATCCACATACAAAAATCAGTAGCATTTCTATACACCAATAATGTTCAAGTTGGGAGCCAAATTAAGATCACAAACCCATTTACAATAGCCACAAAAAAATTAAGTAGGAACGCATCCAACAAAGGAGATGAAAAATTTCTAGAAGGAGAATTACAAAATACTGCTGAATGAAATCATAGATGAAACAAATGGGAAAATGTTCCATGCTCATGAACTGGAACTACCAACTATGTTTTTCCCAGAACTAGAAGAAAGTCTTCTAAAATTCATGTGGAACTAGAAAAGAGCTTGAATAGCTAAAGCAATCCTAAGTGAAGAGAAGAAAGCTGGAGGCATCACATTACCTGTCTTCAAATTGTATACAAGGCTACTTTAACTAAAACAGCATGGTATTGTCACAAAAACAAACATATAGACCAATGGAACAGAATAGAGAACAGAAATAAAGCTGCATACTTAAAACCATCTGATCTTCAACAGAGTTGACAAAAATAAGCAATGGAGAAAGGACTTTCTATTCAATAAATAGTGCTAGTTTTACTGGCTAGCCATATGCAGATGAATGAAACTGCACCCTTGCCTTTCATTGCAGGCAAAAATTGTCTCAAGATGAACGTAAGACCTAAAACTATAAAAGTGCTAGAAGAAAACCTAGGACATACCATTCTGGACATCAGCCTTGGCTAAGAATTTATGCGTAAGTCCTCAAAAGTAATTGCAAAAACAAAAATTACAAAAAATAAAAATTGACAGTTGGGATCCTAAAGAGCTTTTGCACCTCAAAATAAACTATCAACAGAGTAAACAGATAACCTATGGAATGGAAGGAAATATTCATAAATTATGCAACTGACAGAAATCTAATATCCAGAGCCTCTAAGGAACTTAAACAATTCAAAAGTGAAAAAACAAACAAGCTCATTGAAAAGTGAGCAGAGGACATGAAGAGACAGTTCTCAAAGGAAGACTTACAAGCTGCCAACAAACATATGACAAATGCTCTGCATCACTAAGCATAAGGGAAATACAAATCAAAACAAATATGAGATACTGTCTTACATCAATCAGAATGTTATTATTAAAAAGTCAAAAAATAACAGATGTTGATGATATACTTTGAATATATATCCCCACAATATCTCATGTAAAATTGTAATTCCTGATGTTGGAGGTGGGACCTGGTTGGAGGTGTTTGGGTTATAGAGGCTCATTCCTCACGGCTTGGTGCTGTCCTCATGACAGTGAGTGAGCTCTTATGAGATCTGATCATTTATCATTTAAAATGTGTGCCACTTCCACACCTCTCTCTTGCTTCCACTCTGCCATGTGAGATCCTTGCTCCAGCTTTACCTTTCACCATGAGGCCTCCCTAGAAGCTGAGAAGATGCTGGTGCTGTGCTTCCTGTGCAGCCTGCAGAACCATCAGCCAGTTAAATCTCTTTTTTTAAAAAATTACCCAATGTCAGGTATTTATTTATAGTAATACAAGAACAGCCTAACACAGTTGGCGAGGCTGTGGAGAAAAGGGAATGGTTATATACTCTGGGTTTGAATGTAAATTAGTTCAGCCTCCGTGGAAAGCAGTTTGGAGATTTCCCAAAGAACTCAGAACTACTGTTAGACCCAGCATTTACATTACTAGGGATACACACAAAGGAAAATAAATCATCCTACAAAAAAGGGACACATTAATTTGTGTGTTCCATCATAGCACTATGCACAAAAGCCAAGTGTATTAGTCTGTTTTTCACACTGCTATGAAGTACTGCCTGAGACTGGGTAATTTATAAATGAAAAAGGTTTAATTAACTCACAATTCAGCATAGCTGGGGAGGCTTCAGGAAACTTACAATTATGGTAGAAGACAAATGGGAAGCAAGGCACCTTTTTCATAAGGAGGCAGGAAGGAGAATGAACTCAGGAGGAACCACCACACACATATAAAACCATCAGGTCTCATGAGAACTCACAAGCTTCGCGAGAACAGCACAGGGGAAACCGCCCCCGTGATTCAACTACCTCCACCTGGTCTCTCCCTTGACACGTGGGGATTAAGAGGATTACAATTCAAAATGAGATTTTGGATGGGGACACAGCCAAACCTTATCATCAAGACATGGAATCAACCTAAGTGTCCATAGATTGGATAAAGAAAATACAGTACATATACACCATGGAATACTACACAGCCATAAAACAAGAATGAAATCACGTCCCTTACAGCAACATGGATGCAGCTGGAGACCATTATCCTAAGCAAATTAATACAGGAAGAGAAAAAACCAAATACTGCATGTTCTCACTTATAAGTGGGAGTTAATCACTGGGTACACATGGACATAAATATGGGAACACTAGCACTGGGAACTACTATAGAGGGAAGAGTAGGAGTGGGTCAAGGTCTGAAAAAATACCTGTTAGGTACTATGCTCACTATCTGGGTGATGGGATCAATCATATCCCAAAACTCAGTGTCACACAATATACCATGTCTCTAACCTGCACATGTGCCCCCTGAATCTAAAACAACAGTTGAAAGCATGAAAGATAAAATAAAATAAACCTTCAATTGGCATGATAAATGCTAAAAATTAAACATCAGGGGAAACCGTGTGAGGAGCATATGGGCATATTCTGTATTACATTGGCAACCTTTCAGCAAATTTAAATTTATTTCAAAATAAAAATTCATACTAAAATTACCCCTGCTAAATTTTTTTTTTTTTTTTTTTTTTTTTTTTTGAGACGGAGTCTCGCTCTGTCACCCAGGCTGGGGTGCAGTGGTGCAATCTCGGCTCACTGCAAGCTCTGCCTCCCGGGTTCATGCCATTCTCCTGCCTCAGGCTCCCGAGTAGCTGTAAAATTTTAATTAACAATATTTATAACTTAAAAAAGGAAATTAAATGTGTTTCAAGAATAAGGGGACACTGACATCCTTCTTCTTCCATTCTGAAGAAGATCATAAAACATAAGCACTTGTGCCTGCCCCAAAACTGGATCAAAAGGTGAACACGCAGATCTATTAATCACTCATCTAAAGTTCTCAAATGCTAAAATATTCCATAGACTCTAAAGTCAGACCTAAATCCTACCTCAAAGGACTTGAACAAGAAGTTCCAGGAAAAAAATAGCAGCAGACGTTTTAGGAGAAAATATGTATAATTTATAGGTCAACAAGGATAAGTAAGAGACAGACAGCCTGAATTCCCACTAATGGGAATATTAAAAAGAAACAATGAAAGAAAAGTATATACTTACCTGTACAAACGAAATTGTAAACCAAAGAGAATTCCAGTTTAGCAGATTAAAGCTGAGGTCTTGACTCAAATTTCCATTTGGTCTAAAACCATAATGGAATATGGAGACTGAAAAAAAGCCCAAGTAAATGAAACACATTTCTGTGGAAGGAGTTAGATGATTTTATTTTTTTTTAACAGAGTAACCTGAAGAAGAGAGCTTGCATAATCCTGAAGGTCAGGGAGCAAAGTAAAGAGTAAAGGGGCATCCACTGGAGATTTTCTTCTTCTGAATGACTTGGATTTTAAGTATATCCTTTTGTGAGATGCAAGGGATGTTGGGTTGTAGGCAGAGCTGGACATCTTTCCTTCTTATTTTCTAATTCTTTTCAGAAGTTGCCCTAATCATTTAGAAAGGAGATTTGCATGAACCTGAAAGTTGCAGAGTTTGCTTTGTAAAGAATAAGAAACACTACTATTAAAGATCAAATAAAGAAGGCTGGTTGCTTTACCCATTATTCAGGCAGAGAAGGAAAGTAGTGAACTCTGTGGGCCATGTCTAGGTTCAAGGAGGAGACAGGTGAAAGCCCAGAGAAACTAACAGTGGAGAATTTCTTGACCCTGGAGGAAAAAAGGTTCCATGTGAAGGAGATTCAAAAACTAAAATGGAAAGGAAACAGTGTAAATATGTCCTCTCCACACAAACACTGGCTCACTGAGGGAAATGAGAGTCTTCCTGATCTCCAAGGTTTCAGAAAATATAAAGTATCTACCTGCAAATCAGTTATGCCCCTAACCCAATGCTAATGAATGTACTTTCTACGGAGAGATCTCTCTGCAATAACATGGAGAACTGAAAAACTAAACCTAAATCATAAAGAGTTTAGGCACATATTAGAAGTGTTTTAGAGACAATGTCTTTGACAGCATGGTTGTACACAAATCAGCCAGAACTTTTCATGACCCCATGCATTAGCTGATATTCCAAGATGTCCATGCACCAGCCATGAATCTCCTTCTGGCCACTGGAGCCATTCCTTGTCTTCATAAATACCTTCCATTACTTTCAGGTTTCTTGTGTCCATAGCCAAATGACTGAATTAAACTCTGAAAAACTTGTATTAGGAACAACCTTGATTCTTACCAAAAACAATACTGCATTTCAGGAAGATGAAACTTTTTATAAGGTAAATTATAAAATCGTGCACTGCTTTCTATACTTGTAGCGGGAGCACCCTTGATTCTTGCCAAAAACAATACTGCATTTCAAGAGGATGAATCTTTTTATAAGGTAAATTATAAAACCTTGCACTGCTTTCTATACTTATAAATATTTTGCATATATGTCATTATAGCAAATAACAATTTTTAGAAATAATTAAAGTCTCAAAGTGTTCCTTTCTTGAAGTCAGCAGCAGTTACAATTTGTTGTAACTATGAAAACTGAATAATATTTTATTCATTTTAATTATTGAAGGTCATATAAGTCTCTGGACCTACTGCATTTTATCTAAAACATGTATTTTCATTTGGGAAATGGAGAATTACTTCTTTATTAATCTAAGCATGTCTATGCTTTTAGAATGTGAGGCAGGACTCTGCAATTTTCTTACAAGAGGCTAAAGAGAATGGAAAGCAAAATCAACAAAAGGAAAAGAGACTGAGAAAAAAATTATACATATTATTTATAACTTTGGTGATAACAAGTTACTTTTAAAGATGCTTGTGCGTATACACTATCTTCCAACTGTTTCAGATGTAAATATATTAAAACAAGCATTTTAACCTCAGATAAATAAAAAAGACACATAGTTAGGCATCTTTACAATTACAAACTGCTGCTTATTCTTATCCATGCTCCTAAAAGGCCTTATAATATCTGGTGTCACTGCCTTGGATTATAAGTCCAAAACAGTTTTCTTTCTTTAATAGATAATATTATAAAGGTGATTTTCTAAGTGTACACGGCCTCTTTAGGAAGATAGCAGTATGGCTCAGATGTATGCTTTATAGAGCACAGATTTTAAGCCATAAACTCATCACTGATGTCTTACGGCCAGATTTAATTACCTTCCTGAATTTTGATTATTTTTTCCTTGCTTTAAACAAATCACACATAAAAGTATGCCTACATGATATATAGTTTTTCTTGTTTTTGAAATGTATACAAATAGTCTATTATAGATTAATTAATTTATTTATTTAAATTTTATTTATTTAAATTCATTTATTTATTTATTCCTGGACGTGCTTTCTTGACTCAGTCAAGCCAAAATGAAAGCAATTATTTTAGAGACCTATATAAAATACATGCTTATTTAGCTGAGTTTGCTTCAAAAACTCAAGTAAAATAAAGAGCTCCATGTAAAAATGGTGATATTTGTGTTTAATGAGCCTTAATTCATCTCATATATGTATATGTATATGCACACACATAATTTCATACACTGTGTAATTTTACAATCTTTACTGTCACCAAAATTTACCTATTTTATCTTGTATTCTACCAGAGTCCTATTACATGGAAATTGTGAAGTTCACAGTAATATAACTGCTATAAGTTGTTAATCACATATAATACATTAAGCATTGTGTTGGGTAATTGGCATTCTTTTATCTCTTTTAATTTAATGAAAATTGTATTAGTTAGGATAGGCAATAATGCGTTATGGTAACAAATATAAAACATCAGAAGCCTAAAATAACAAAAATTATATATTGTTATTCACTCTCAATGTCCAAATTGTTCTATTATACTCACTCAAGGATGTAGGTTGACAGAGCTAATAATGACACACTCAAAAGAGGGAAGAAAAACATCATAAATAATACACTAGATCTTATATTTCTCATTCAGATGTGACCTCCACGAGTTCACTTTTAATCACAAATATTATGGTCATATATCACTTGAAAAACAAAAACACAGAAGTATCATCCTGTCATGTGTCTGCAAAGAAAACAAGAAATATTTGGTAACAGGAATAATGACTAACCTCTCTCAAAAAAAATATTACAAGACAGCCACTACCATCATTTGTGAAATAAAGAAACAGAAGCTCAAAAAAGTAAGTAACATTAATAATTGACATGAAGTGATTAATCCAGTAATGCTAAAAACTGAATACTAATCCATTTCTAAAACCTTTATCTTCTATTATTAATATTTTAATTAAAACTTAAAGATAAAACATTAGACTAATCATCAACAGGTTATGATACACTATCACCATTAGCAAATAAATGGTGCTTTTCTTAAAAGTATTTATTTGTACAGTGCAATGAATATTAAAAATTTGCTTAAACCAAGAATTAGAGTATTACTGACTCTATTCATCTGCATGTCTCTATTCTCCCATTCCCGTCTCTTCACCCTCAGAGATAATCACTTTCCCATAGGCCAGACAAGAGCCGATCTTGCAAGCAGACCTTTCTAAGTGCAGCAGTCTCAGGTCTCTTTTCTGCACACTGTAAAACTAAATTGTATTTCATTTGCATATATCACATTTTCCTTCCTAATATGAATTAATAAATGTCATGAATGATGTTGACAAGCCATGAAACAATTTTATATAAATACACTTTCTAGAAGCCATATATAATAGCAAATGAAGTGGGTTTAAGATTTTAGGTTACGTCTCTGAAATGTACAAACAGAAAGAAGGGGAAAGAGCAGAATTGAAAGAAGAACATGGGCAGGAGGTCACGTCACCAGCATAGCATTCCCAGTTAGCATTCTAGAGCTAATGACTGGTGTGACAGAAGAGGCAAACAATCCCAAATCTATAAAATATAACATTGTTAAATTCTTTATTTTTATAACTTATAAATAAGAACATTAATTTCCAATATACCATTGCCCTATTATTTTCTAGTACTAGAAAACACAACAGAATTTTCAAATGCTTTACACAACATCATATCAAGGCAAACTATAGCCATATCGAGACATACTAATGATGTAATACAAGTAAACAAGACGTCAGTAAGTTGTGATTCTTCCAAGTATATAAAAGCCTTTCAAACTTTTATGGCATAGCATACCTTCTTTCCTTTTTTGAGCTAAAATTTTCTACTTTGTATCACTATATCTATTCCTCTGTCTGTCCTACTCCTAGTCGAGACCCAATTAAGAATCAATCTTTAAAAAAAAAAAAATTTAGTGAGGCTAGCTGAAGAATGATTTAGCTACCTATTTTGAGCTCCCATCATCTTCTTGGAACATATTTTGATAGATACATGAGTTTTCTTGTCAGTATCCCTCACTATGCTGTAAAATCTATAAGAGAGATGTTAGTTTTCTATCACTATTGTAACAATCACCACCGACTTAAAATAACACAAATTTGTTACCTTATAGTTCTGTGAGTCATCAGTCTCATTAGCCTAAAATCAAGGTGTGGACAGGACTATATCCCTTCTGTAGGTCAAAAGGAAAATCCATTTATTTGTCTGTTCTGGCTTCTGGAGACAGCCCTGTTCCTTGACTCATGGTTCTTCTTCAATTTTATCAGTTAATAACAGTTAGTTGAGTAGTACTCATATCGCGTCACATACTTATTCCATAGCTCAGACTTTGAGCTTATCTGCTTTACTCTTTTATTTTCAAAGACTCTAATTATTGTATTGAGCTTTCCTATATATTCCAAAATAATATTTTCAGATCAGCTGATTGGCGAATTTTATCTTCAATAAATTCTCATTTGCCATGTAATGTAACATATTTGTGAGTTCCAGGACTTAGGACATAGAAATAGCTGGAGAGTTATTATACTGTCTATCCCAAGGGGCAGAAAAATTATCCAGTGTTTTTAATGAGCTCAATAAATATGGTATTGGAAACAATCAAGTTTCAGAACATACTTGTCTGAATCTATTTGGTACTGTGGACAGCATGAGTGATATTAAGTTTTAGAACATCTGAAACAGATGAAGACCTTTTATGTGGACAATACTGAGATCTACTTGACTAATTAGTACAGTCTCTTAAAAGAATTCCTTTAGATTAATTCCTTCAGATAACAGATGAGGAAATTGTATCCCAGATAGACACCGTGATTTTCTCTATGTCCTTCATGGAAACAGGGAGACTCCCCCTCCACCCTGTGTCACATTTTGTAACTCGCACAACATAAAAGATCTGCTTGAACCCTGATGACTGATGGTCTCATGAAAAAAAAAATCATTATTTTCAGCTTCTTGTAACTATGTATTTTAGACATACATTATGAGACTGGATTGGGGTACCAATCTCAGACAGAAAGTATGTATTTTACCTTAACATTTTTTTTATCTGATTACAATCTAGTAAACAAGTTAAAGAAAGAAACACATGGCCTTCCAAATAATTGACAGACATTTACAATTAAGATTACTCTTTCAAAATTCAAGTTTTGAATTTGAGGTAAGAAATATCTCTTCAGAAATCTCCCAAATTTTTGCTGTATCTACAGTATATCTCATTATACTCAGTTAAGTCATCCAGTAATAACTAAAATCCTAAAGTACTTCGCCCAAAATTTAACCAGATAAAACAATAAAAACAATGTAGCTAATGAATTTAAGATAGTGCCTGGCTTCCATTTTTTACACTTGTCAACTAGCCTATCTTTTATTATTTAATTTTTATTTATTTCTCAAAGAACTAAATTAGATCTACCATTTGATCCAGTAATTCCACTACTAGGTATCCACTCAAAGAAAAAGAAATCATTATATAAAAAAGACAGCTACACATGCACATTTATTTGCAACACAATTCACAATCGCAAAGATGTGGAATCAATCTAAGTGTCCATCAACCAATGAGTGGATAAAGAAAACACGGTATATAGACACCATGGAATACCACTCAGCCATAAAAAATAATGAAATTATGTTCAGCAACTTGGATGGAACTGGAGGCCATTATCCTAAGTGAAGTAAGTCAGGAATATAAAACTAAATACTGCAAGTTCTCACTTGTAAGTGGAAGCTAAGCTATGGGTACACAATGATATACAGAGTGATACAATAAACAATAGCCTACCTTAACAAGCCACTGTCCCTTTAATTTTATCTCCTGTATCCCGTAAAAAGAACGTAAAATTCACAGGTATTACTCTTAATGTCTCCAAAATTAATAGCTGTGCTTGATGTTTGCTTATAGAATTGAAATTCCAAATATGTTTATAAATAAATGATAAATCCAAATTTGTTACATTGTATACATGTTGCCACTTTGAAAGTTAATATTATTTTCAACTTCCAAAGTTTGTAATAATATTTAAAGAGATTCAGACAAACATGACCTCAGAAGAATCTATGAGGAGGCATACATATTCTTTAGCCCTAAATATATAAAATCTTCTTTGGTCAGAGAGTTAAGAGTTATAAAGTATTTCTTGAAGCCGAGTCTAAATTTCTGCATTTTGTTACATCAAAAGGCAAAAAAAAGGTCTCAGAAGTTTAAGTTTTTGAGAGAAAACTACATTCTAAAATTCATGTTTGAGGATTATTTATTTCTCCATAATTTGACTTAAAATGATTATTTTAATAAATTAAATATAAGATACTAATGTCAAATTATAAGGCAATAGAACAGTTACATATTTGACATCCCTACAAATATATTCAATACACTGAGTTGTTTATAATAGTGAATAAAGTAGCCAAAGGCTAATAAATAGGAGTATTCCTCTGAGGGTCTGGTAAACATATACTGTAAAATCCGCAAAATGTATATGGGAATACCACCAAAAGAATACATGATTAATCTTGATGATTAGGAGGTTTTCAAATAGATTCATGTGTATCTGCAGTCACCCAACCACACATTCACCCTGTCACCTGAAACTATCACTATTTAACAGAAGAGACTAATGAAACAATGTACTTTCCTGATACATGGCACCGAATAAAATACACCTAGTGATTACAGATAGATTTTTAACAGCTAGTCATGGTGGTGCATGCCTGCAGACCAGCTGATCTGGAAGCTGAGGAAGGAAGATCACTTGAGCCCAGGGGTTCAAAGCTGTAGTGCATCACGGTCATACCTGTGAATGGCACTGCACTCCAGCCTGGCAACATAGCAAGACCCTGTCTCTAAATAAATAAATAAAAACCAATTAGAAAGCAAAATGGGAACACTGAGAAAAATAATTTATAGTTAATGTTGCTTCCATCTGAATGTGTAATTTGATAATAAAGTTATTTTGTGTAATTAAACATAATTCCTTTAACAGGAAAACAAAAATGAAATCAGAAAAAATGTAAAAATTGGAAATTTTCTGCCTTCCTGAAAATTTTTCTTTTCTTTTTTTTTTTTTTTTTTTAGAAAATCAGGGCAAAACATTTGGGAATACTTACTATTATTGCAAAAATTTAATATCATGGGTTCAAAGACACTTGAGATATATAAGTATGCACCTTTCATACTTTTCTATTTGTTAAATACAGCTTAGTAAAATAAATGAACTAATAAAATTCCTAAAAGTTTTACTGAACAAGGATTTTTTTTCTTGATGTTTAGATGAAATAATATAATACCTACAAAAAGATACTAAGTGGTGTCACCCTGTGTAGCTTGAATAAGGACATTTACTGAAACATTTTTATGACAAATAAACATCTTTGATTACATAATTTATATACCTTTTCCCTCCAGATGTTTCCTTTTTTCCTTCCTTATTCTTGAAATTACATATAAATGACAGGAATTTTATATGAGTTCTAACAGCAGAATAAGAGGAAGAGTGGAAGAATTAGAAAAAGAAAAAAAAATGCCAGTTGTGCACTTCTTCACGATGCCTTTTGAAGAGTCTTAGTGACATATTAAAAAGTACAAACAGGCTGGGCACAGTGGTACAAGCCTGTAACCCCAGCACTTTGGGAGGCTGAGGTGAGTGGATCACTTGAGGTCAGGAGTTGGATACCAGCCTGGCGGACATGGTGAAACCTCGTCTCTACTAAAAATACAAAAATTAGCCAGGTGTGGTGATGTGTGCCTGTAATCCCAGCTACTCAGGAGGCTGAGGCAGGAGAATAACTTGAAGCCAGGAGGCGGAGGTTGTGGTAAGCCCAGATGGTGCCACTGCACTCCAGCCTGGGCGATAGAGCCATTTCCATCTCAACAAAATGAATATAATAAAAATTAAAAATTTTTTAAAAGTACAAACCTAATTTAGAAATAAAGTTTTTTGTGTGTGTATGTATAAATAAAGCTTCTCTAAGAACATCATCATAAAACAATTGCATTTGTTTTCACGAAGAATCCAAGAAATGCACAAACTAATCACTTCTATAAATGCTTAGATAGTTATCTTGATCACAATCACCACTTATTCAGGAACAGATAAGAGATACAAATTTTTAAGATCTAGATCCAGTAGTTATTGAATTAACTACTTTCTATCTCAAATTTATCCTACAACTAAACTGATGATCTCCCTTCTAAATGCAGCCCCTTTAGGATGTTTATTTTAGTGAATGGTCCTATTCTACATTATTACATACCCCTTTTCCTCCCTTTATTCTACTTCCACTCCCCCATTTGCAATAAATCATACACAGGTACACATATGCAAGCACCACACACACACACACACACACACACACACAGCTGTGTGTATCTGTGTGCATGCACATTTTTCTTATTTATCTATTTTTCAATCTCTTCACTTGTCTCTAGCTCCACTTCTACCTGCTTAAACTACTGTTATCTCTCCGTTGGACTATATTGTTAACTGTTTATTTCACCTCTGATGTTAGTTTTCTTCATCAGTCTTTACACAAATCCATTCTCTTCACTATAGCGAGTGATCTGTTTTAGAATAAATTGAATCATGATGCTACTATTTCCACCCCTTTCCCCTGCCCCCACTGGTCCTGTTCCAGCTTTAAAAACTTTAATGGTTTCACTTAGAATGAAGACTAAAATTATTATAATTGGCTAACAAACCTTGGTCTCTACACTTTACATACCTCCTCAGTTTCATCAGCATTTGATTTACATTGGCCTTTATTCATATTGCTATAGTCTGAATATTTTAACACCCCCCACCCATAATTCATACGTTAAAATATAACCCCCAACGTGATGGTATAAGGAGGTGGGCTCTTTGGGAGATAATTAGATCATGAAACCACAGTCCTTAAAGTGGGATTAGTGCCCTATAGGAGGCCCCGAGAGCTGTCTGTGCCTTCTGTCATGTGAGAGCACAGAGAAAAGACCACTGTCAATGAATCAGGAAGTGGGCCATCACGAAACATCAAATTTGCTAGCACCTCGAACTTAGATTTACCAGCCTCCAGAACTAAGAACAATAATTTTTTGTTCCTTATAAGCAGTTTATAGTGTTACGTTTATAGCAACTGTCTATATCAATTTATAGTGTTATGTTATAGCAACCTAAATGGACTAAGACAAGACACTTGATCTCAACTTGCTTACTTCTGCTCATGGAGGCTTATATATTATTCCCTCCATTTAGAATGAACCCCTTGCCCCATTATCTTTCATAGTATCTGGCAGATAGCAGAGACCTCAAAAAATACGTTGAAAGACTAAATAATTAAATGAACTGTCACCAAAAGCAATGAATATATCAGAATATTATATGTGCATTATCAGCTATGCAATGAATTACAGAAAAATCTGTTTCTCTTACTAAAGACATTATGACTATTCCATATCCCAAATGATCTATTAGGTCAGTTTAGAGGTTATAGTTTATTTTACATTTTTTTATACCTTATATATTTATTCAAAATTTATTGAATATAAATAAAAGGCCAAAAGTTTTACATTTGGTAATAAATGCCCAAAAATATTTTATATAAAAAGTATCAGTCTTTATTAAAATAATTTTGACCCAAGTTTATTCTTTATAAATGTCTGTTGTAACTCTCCAATGTAAAGAAGGCAAATTGGTGATAAAGTTATTTTTGTTTTATTTTTTGGGATGGAATCTTGCTCTCTGTTCCAGGCTGAAGTGCAATGGTGCAATCTTGGCTTCCTGAAACCTTTGCCTCCTGGGCTCAAGCGATTCTCCTGCCTCAGCCTCCTGAGTAGCTGGGATTACAGGTGCCTGCCACCAAGCCCAGCTAATTTTTTTGTATTTTTAGTACAGATGAGGTTTCACCATGTTGGCCAGGCTGGTCTTGAACTCCTGACCTCAGGTAATCCGCCCCCCCTTGGCCTCCCAAAGTGCTGGGATTACAGGTGTGAGCCACCGCACCCAGCCATAAAGTTTGATGAATCTATTCTGACATATGTTTTTTCATTTATTTTAGAAGAGTCTCTTCAAATGACTTTTTATATTAAACTTGTTCAAAACGATTTCTAAATCTCAACTCTGAAAGGATGCTCACCAAATACTTAAATGCACTTCAGAAGTGAAAGCAAAGATATATTTTCTTCCTACCTGCATATAATGAAAGTTAATAATACAATCCTATTGATAAGTGTAATTTGCTAATACATTCTAACACATGTGTTGCCAAGTTGGTATACAGTATTGTGAGAGAAGAGTCTATTTTGATATTTTCCAAGGATAGATTATCATTTTGCCTTTTATACACACTTCTCTGTTGCTCTCATATGACTTTAATTTTTTAAAAAGTACATACTTTTGTTCTCTGTTAGAGCAATATGTCTTTGGTATAGATTCAGAAAAATATTTGGTATAGATTCAGAAAAATATTCCATTTGAAATCTGGGCTTTGAAATCACATAAGCATATAATACTAGATGGGTTTCAGTTATTTTCAAAGCTTACTGAATATGCTTTTCATCCTCTAAGGCATTAATTTTTAAAAATTCATCTATTTGTTGACTGTATAAAAGTATGTTAGGAATCTTTAAATTGCAGCATGTCATATTACAATATATTCACTCAAGGTCAACAAAGAGTATTTGTTCTTAGTTGACTCCTTCTTGTCTTAAGAACATGGTTGAACATTTTCTGTTTTCAAAGTACTTTATCTTAAGCTTCAAGTTACTTGTCTTAGCAATTCCATCACTGGCCATCATTCTTTCTATTAATTGTCTCTAATGACGGGATAAGGCTAGAAAAAAAGATTCAGAATAACAGTTTCTTTGCAAAGATTTTTCATAATGTATCTTTTAACATTATATTATGGTTTCAATATTTGCACCTCGACTCCAAAATTTATGTTGAAACTTAAACATCAATGCAACAATATTAAGAGGTTGGGCCCTTAGGAGGTGATTATGTCATGAGGGCTGTGCACTCTATACCTTATAGAAGGGCTGAAGGGAACTAACTAGGCCCTTTTGCCCTTCTGCTATGTGAGAACACAGCATTCGTCTTCTCCAAAGGATGCAGCAACAGGCACCATCTTTGAAACAGAGGTCAAGTCCTCACTAGACAATGAAGCCACCAGTGCCTACATCTTTGACTTCCAGCCTCCAGAACAGTGAGAAATACATTATGTTATCTATACATTACCCAGTTTCTGTTTTTGTTGTGGCAGGATGACTAGGGCATGTAAATATGGGTATTATACTCAGAAAACTCTTAAATACAAAATTTTCAGTAAATGGAAGATGCTTTTCTTGCTATTTTAAAATGTGTAAGTTGGCATGTCTGTGTATTTTTCCTTTATACCTAGGAATGAAGCAGTTGATGTGAAAAAATTATTGGAATTTTTGGAATTTAAATTAGCTAGCCGGTGGTAGAGAGATGACAAGAGTTTAGCAACTGCTAAGAGTGAGAGAGAGAGAGAGAGAAATGGTAAATTGAAAAGTGAGAATAGAAGAGACTTGAATGAAACCTATTAAAAGAAAATGAAGAATGGAGATAGAATAACACCCACACATGAATGAAAAATAGTAAAAGCATTTATAAGAAGGAATTTAAGAAAATAGACAAAAAGTTGTAGGAGATAGAGAAAATAAAAAAAAAAATTAAAAGTACAGATACCAAGTGGTTACTGAGTTCCTATTATTTGCCAGATACTTTAATAAAATGCAGCAGAGAAAATCAAAGACAAGATGGAGAGAAATTTGTAAGAAGAATTGTAGCACACAGAATGAAGTATGTAGAAAGTATTATGAGTGTTCTAAGAAAGAAGTGGCCAATATATTGTCCATGTTTGTGTGTGTTTGCATGTGTGTGTAAATGTTTTTAGACAAAGAAAACATTAAGGAATATTGATTAATGATGAAGAAACATTAAATATGCTTTAATTTAAATTGAAATTATTATAACATACTAATAACATATAATTATCATTTCTTATATGCCAGAAATATATTACACAATTTTCTTGCAAAACATTAGTTAATCCTAACCGTAAACTAATGAGAAAGTTACTATTATTCTTGATTACGGATAGAGATCAGAGCCTTAGAGACCACTCATCAAAAATCGTACATTAATATTTTCAGGATTTGAAAATGCTTTATCTGATTTCTAAGCTCATGCTCTTAACTACTAGGCCTTAAATATTTATTTTATATTCACACACTACATGTTTTATCACATGTTAATCCTCCGTTTCCCTTTTCTTTGTATATATGAATCTGTAAGATTTGAATCACAGTTCCTCAAAACTATTTCTTTTTTTAAAATTTTATTATTATTATACTTTCAGTTTTAGGGTACATGTGCACGACGTGCAGGTTTGTTACATATGTATCCATGTGCCATGTTGGTGTGCTGCACCCATTAACTCGTCATTTAGCATTAGGTATATCTCCTAATGCTATCCCTCCCCACTCCCCCCACCCCACAACAGTCCCCAGTGTGTGATGTTCCCCTTCCTGTGTCAATGTGTTCTCATTGTTCAATTCCCACCTATGAGTGAGAACATGTGGTGTTTGGTTTTTTGTCCTTGAGATAGTTTGCTGAGAATGATGGTTTCCAGCTTCATCCATGTCCCTACAAAGGACATGAACTCATCATTTTTTATGGCTGCATAGTATTTCATGGTGTATATGTGCCACATTTTCTTAATCCAGTCTATCATTGTTGAACATTTGGGTTGGTTCCAAGTCTTTGCTATTGTGAATAGTGCCACAATAAAAATATGTGTGCATGTGACTTTATAGCAGCATGATTTATAATCCTTTGGGTATATACCCAGTAATGAGATAGCTGGGTCAAATGGTATTTCTAGTTCTAGATCCCTGAGGAATCGCCACACTGACTTCCACAATGGTTGAACTAGTTTACAGTCCCACCAACAGTGTACAAGTGTTCCTATTTCTCCACATCCTCTCCAGCACCTATTGTTTCCTGACTTTTTAATGATGGCCATTCTAACTGGTATGAGATGGTATCTCATGTGGTTTTGATTTGCATTTCTCTGATGGCCAGTGATGATAAGCATTTTTTCATGTGTCTGTTGGCTGCATAAATGTCTTCTTTTGAGAAGTGTCTGTTCATATCCTTTGCCCACTTTTTGATGGGGTTGTTTTTCTCTTGTACATTTGTTTCAGTTCATTGTAGATTCTGGATATTAGCCCTTTGTCAGATGAGTAGGTTGCAAAAATTTTCTCCCATTCTGTAGGTTGCCTGTTCACTCTGATGGCAGTTTCTTTTGCTGTGCAGAAGCTCTTTAGTTTAATTAGATCCCATTTCTCAATTTTGGCTTTGGTTGCCATTGCTTTTCATGTTTTAGACATGAAGTCCTTGCCCATGCCTATGTCCTGAATGGTATTGCCTAGGTTTTTTTCTAGGGTTTTTATGGTTTTAGGTCTAACATGTAAGTCTTTAATCCATCTTGAATTAATTTTTGTATAATGTGTAAGGAAGGGATCTAGTTTCAGCTTTCTACATATGGCTAGCCAGTTTTCCCAGCACCATTTATTAAATAGGGAATCCTTTCCCCATTGCTTGTTTTTGTCAGGTTTGTCAAAGATCAGATAGTTGTAGATATGCAGCATCATTTCTGAGGGCTCTGTTCTGTTCCATTGGTCTATATCTCTGTTTTGGTACCAGTACCATGCTGTTTTGGTTACTGTAGCCTTGCAGTATAGTTTGAAGTCAGGTAGCATGATGCCTCCAGCTTTGTTCTTTTGGCTTAGGATTGACTTGGCGATGCGGGCTCTTTTTTGGTTCCATATGAACTTTAAAGTAGTTTTTTCCAATTCTGTGAAGAAAAGTCACTGGTAGCTTGATGGGGATGGTATTGAATCTATAAATTACCTCGGGCAGTATGGCCATTTTCACGATATTGATTCTTCTGACCCATGAGCATGGAATGTTCTTCCATTTGTTTGTATCCTCTTTTATTTCATTGAGCAGTGGTTTGTAGTCCTCCTTGAAGAGGTCCTTCACATCCCTTGTAAGTTGGATTCCTAGGTATTTTATTGTCTTTGAAGCAATTGTGAATGAGAGTTCACTCATGATTTGGCTCTCTGTTTGTCTGTTATTGGTGTACAAGAATGCTTGTGATTTTTGCACACTGATTTTGTATCCTGAGACTTTGCTGAAGTTGCTTATCAGCTTAAGGAGATTTTGGGCTGAAACAATGGGTTTTCTAGATATACAATCATGTCATCTGCAAACAGGGACAATTTGACTTCCTCTTTTCCTAAGTGAATACCCTTTATTTCCTTCTCCTGCCTGACTGCCCTGGCCAGAACTTCCAACACCATGTTGAATAGGAGTGGTGAGAGAGGGCATCCCTGTCTTGTGCCAGTTTTCAAAGGGAATGCTTCCAGTTTTTGTCCATTCATTATGATATTGGCCGTGGGTTTGCCATAGATAGCTCTTATTATTTTGAGATACGTCCCACCAGTACCTAATTTACTGAGAGTTTTTACCATGAAGGGTTGTTGAATTTTGTCAAAGGCCTTTTCTGCATCTATTGAGATAATCATGTGGTTTTTGTCTTTGGTTCTGTTTATATGCTGGATTACGTTTATTGATTTTCATATGTTGAACCAGCCTTGCATCCCAGGGATGAAGCCCACTTGATCATGGTGGATAAGCTTTTTGATGTGCTGCTGGATTCGGTTTGCTAGTATTTTATTGAGCATTTTTGCAACAATGTTCATCAAGGATATTGGTCTAAAATTCTCCTTTTTTGTTGTGTCTCTGCCAGGCTTTGGTATCACAAAACTATTTCATTCTTAAAATCTTTTTGTAATCTATTGCAGGTGACACAGACTATTACTGACTATTACTGCACTCCCAGTTTTGCAGCATAAATAACATTCTTTCAACTCCAGCCTGTACTCATTCTAAAACACTGCATTCAGGATACGAAACTCATGTAAATGAAAGGCTGACTTTCAGAGGACCAACTGCAGGACTTGAGTATATATGGATTTTGGTACCTATGGTAGGTCCTCGAACCAAGCCCTTTGGATATTGAGGGACAACTGTATTTTCATCCCTGGAACTTAGCACAAAACTGCCATGTGGTAAATTTAATGAATATATTTTGGAGAAATAGACATATAATAATATTTTATCACAACTTCCATCATTTTCCTAAAGTTCCAGGGGGCGGGGCCCACATCACTGTACTTTTGTGATTCCTATACCACTTATTACTAAGGCAGTAAAATACAATGATTAAGAGTGTGGCAGCATGATAGGGATTATATTGGATCAGTAGGGCAGTATTAACAATATTGAGTCTTCCAGTCTGTGAACATAGGATGTCTTTCCATTTATTTGTTTTCTTTAATTTCTTTCAGAAATTATTTTTAATTTTTAATGCACTAATCATCAGAGAAATGCTGATACAAATGCAAAAATGATATATCACCTCATGCTTACTAGGATGACCATTATGAAAAACAAAGCAAAAACAAAAGACAAGTGTTGGCAAGGATGTGGAGAAACTGGAACTCCTATACACGATGGGAATACAATATGGTGCAGCTGCTATGGAAAACTGAAAAACAAGTTCTTTAATAAACTGAAAATAGAACTACAATACCATCCATAAATCCTACTTCTGGGTATTCATCCAAAGTAACTGAAATCAGGATCTTAAAGAAATATTAGCACTACCACGTTACTACAGCACTATTCACAATAACCAAGGTGCGGAGACAACCTAAATGTTCATTGACAGATGAATACATAAAGAGAATGCAGTATATACATACAGTGGAATATTATTCAGTCTTAAAGTGAGGGAAGAAAATCCTGCAATATTTGACAACATGGATAAACTTTGAAGACATTATGCTAAGGAAAATAAGCCAGTCACAGAGAACAAATACTGCATATTGCATGATACCAATTCTACAAAGTATCTAAAGTAGTGAAACTCACAGAAGCAAAGAATAGACTGGTGCCAGGGGAAAGAATAGAATGGTGCCAGGGGTTGGAGAGTGGGAAAAGTGAGAATATGCTAAACAACATGTATAGATATTTAGTTATGAAAGATAAAATTCTAGAAACCTGATGAATAACATTATGGTCTAAAGATAACAAATACAGTATTGTTAAAAACTTTAAAATATTTTTAAAAGGTAGAACCTCTACTTGACTCTTCTTGCAAAAATAAAAAAAGGATTTGGTAGCATGAGCCAGGCGCCTGAGCCATCTTTATGGCTGTTAGATGGAGGATTTGTGTGAAATTAAGCAAGATAGCTTGAAATTTTAACCTTCTGTTTCCACCTGAAACCTCCTGAAAAGCAGGAATAATAATGAAATTTAGCTTGTGAAATTTTGGTGATGATTAAATAGATTAAATAAGATAGTATATACTTGATTGAACATTGATTTCTTCTTCCTTTGCCAGAAATCTGGCTCACCCCCAGAAAATGCTATTTTTCCGTAGCCCTCTCACTAGTGGTGAATGTTTTATCATATTCTTCCACTACTAGGACCTAAGTTGGGATAGGTCCTGTTTCTTACTCCTTCTTCCCTATTACCACTGCCCTCTTGCTTAAAAACAAACAAACAAAACAAATAAAAAACACTTGGTATTATATCATCAAACTGCCTATATTTCCTCTCCCTCCATTCTCTCTTGAACCCTCTCCAAACTCGGTTTCCTTTTCAAGGTTAGGAAAGTTTGGAAAGAGTTTCAATTATTCTTTAAATTTCCAATATTTTAATTCAAACTGGTATCTTTGTCAAACTACATTTATTACATATTAATTCCATGGGGTTCCTCTGATAATCTAAAGTAAAATGTATTCTAAGAAAGAGAAAATTAGAAGGAATGTTGTCCAGTGAACTATTGACACTGCACCCAACCCAGTACATGAAATGTGTATTCATCACTGACAACTTGTGGAACCCATTAAACAGGACAGCAGCAGTGCCTTTCTCCAGTCAGTATAAATGTAATTTTTGAGAGGAGGACACCAAAAATGTGACATTTGAAGACAGTCATGATTTGATTATGAGTTTTCTTATTGCTTTGGGTTATTATCTGTCTCTATCCAACATAAAACAAAATCCACAAAGATGAGACTTTTTATCTGTTTTGTTGTCTGCTATATACACACAACAGGTAGAACAGGGTTGGGCACCTAGTAGCCCCTTAAAAATAAAGCTATGCAATTTTGTATAAAGCTATGTAATTTTGTGTAACTTAAATGTAATAATACATTATTAAGTGTGCTATCTATAAAATACAATGTGTGTGGATGAAGGTATATGGTATAAATATAGAGAAGAGTATTTCTAAAGTGTTTGGCACTTACAAATACCACAAACGCTAGCTGTTATTAGAAACCTGATGTGAGCATAACAGGTATTACATAATGCTTGCTATACTTGAATGAATGAATAAATGAATGAATGAATGAAAATACTCAGCATAAAGCATTATTAATATTTGTTTATAATGATATATATTTTTTTTCCTGGGGAGATATCATCAGAATTGCATTCCATGAATCCAGCAGACCACGTGTGGACAAATCTTTGATACAACCACATAAAAAATATTGATGACTGTGTTAACAATGTTCTTTTTAAACATTATCTAAGTCTAAACCTCAACAGATCTCATCAGTATTCCAATTGTTCAATGAAGAAACTTAATAAATGCAAACTAGCTGAACAGTCTTCACTGAGCATTTAGCAGGGCAGCCCTTAGGGGCAGTATAGGATCTTACAAGAGTAGGGAACATTAACAGCATGAACTGGGCCACTGATGTCAGGAACAGCCACTGCATTGTCATCCACTAGCGTTATAAACAAATACTCAGAAAGGCAGCTAATGATCAGAGATGAGCAGAGAGGTAATACCTGAAGAAAGCATGAATTCATAGTTTGAGTTTTCCACAAATGCTTTTCTAAATAACACACAATCATGGGATAAATACTAATTTGATCTCTAATAAATTACATATATGAAATATAACAAAAATATTCAACATAAAGCATAAAGATTAATATTTGCTTATAATGCTCTAATTTTTCCTGGGGAGATATCATCAGAATTGCATTCCATGAATCCAGAAGATCATGTGTGGACAAATCTTGGATACAACCACGTAAAATATTGATGACTGTATTAACAATGTTCTTTTTAAATATTATCTACGTCTAAGCTGAAGACCTCTCATCAGTATTCCAATTTTTCAATGAAGAACAATATATATGTAATCTATAATTACATATATATGAGAGATTCAGTTAGTGATAACCCATGATGTGATAAATTACACATATACGTGTGTGTGTATGTGTGTGTGTGAGTAAATTTTTAGAGATTCACTTAGTATTTTTGTCTCTCTCTCTATATATATAATTTACCTAGATTTCTTGTTTTCCTAACAGGATGCAAAAAAAAAGTATGCTGTGGAGTGGGTAATATCTCCTTACTAAATATTTATTGACTGATTTTTCTCCGCATCATTGACCAGTGTCATATAAATCAAACTCTCGTTACATATTTTTGAATTGTTTTTTGAACTCCAGCTACTATCCTCAAAGCCCACCAACTTGCCCTTCTATCTGAGGCATTTTACCTCTCAATCTACTTTTTATTCAATGCTTATTTATTTCATTAATCACAAATTAGGTCATTCTGCCAAGTCCCGAGGAAAACATAAGTAAATGAGACAGTCTCTGTTCAGGATTTTATAATCTAACCATGAAAACAAACATTACATGACATGTTATAAAGGGAAAGATGGACATTAATTTTGCTTGGGTGTCATCAGCAGTAACATTGAAGAACAATAAATAAATTAGTATCCAGTAATAAGTAGAATTTTGTAAAATCTGGAACGATAAACTTTTGTTAAAATTTTGACATTATAAAATAACAGGACAGCATGTGGCTATTGCATTTCAATCTGAGATAACAGGTTTGCTCTCAGATTTCCCACAGAATAGTTGAACCACGATGAGAAAGCAACTTAAGTTCCCTGCTTCTTTATAGTCCCCTGATCTCTAAACTAGGCATAATAATAGTGAAATACTAATAATTATTGTTATAATCACAAGGACCCTATGGAGTACTTGTGAACATTAAAGAAAATAATCTATATAAATGGCTCAATTAATAAATTATAAATAAATGTTAGTGGTTATTATTAGTGACTGATGCTTCCACATAAAATGACTATTGATATGATTCATAATTTCAAGAGACTTGTTGAGTGGTGTATTAGTCTGTTCTCACGCTGCTAATAAAGACATACCTGAGACTAGGTAAATATGAGGAAAGAAGTTTAATGGACTTACAATTCCACATGGCTGAGGAGGCTTCACAATCATGGTGGAAGAGCAAGGGACATCTTACATGGCAGCAGACAAGGGAGAGAATGACTACCAAGCGAAAGGGGTTTCCCCTTATAAAACCATCAGATCTCATGAGACTTATTAACTACCGTGAGAACAGTACTGAGGAAACAGCCACCATGATTCAATTATTTCCCACCAGTTCCCTCCCACAACACACGGGAATTATGGGAACTACAATTCAAGACGATATTTGGGTGAGGACACAGCCAAACCATATCAAGTAGGTAGGAATTCTGTGTATGAAATAAGTAGGAACATTACTTAATGTTATATGAGAAGGCACTAAATACAATCAGCGGCAAAAAATGAACCCTACAAGCAATCAATCAAGAATAACTTCTAGGAAGGAGGGAGAAAGAGAGAGAGAATGAGTATTGTTGTAAACTGGAGTTCCACAAAGGAAACTGATCTTATAAATGAGTCCTGGATAGATGGATTATGAGAAAGAAAAGGGCAAAGAGAGAGGATACAGTAAGAAAAGCAAAAAGACTTTAAAACAGAGAGAAGGAAACAAAAATTTAACATTCCAATAATGGAAAAGAATACAATGTGAGTAAACAATTGGTGTATGTTGAGAAATTCTGGGAAGTAATATGAGTAGGCAAAGCAAGAATATATCACAAAGGGCCAAGAAAGCTAAAATGTGGACACAATCCAGTAGATAGTGGAAGAAATGTTAGGAGATACTTGAGAAAAGTACTGTTTTAGGGAATAGAGATTAGTGGTTCACTATTTTATTAAGAATAGCTGAAAGACAGAAGCTGAGTCACTTCAACTTCTGCAGTAAGCAAAGCCACAGTAAGCAAACTGGCCTTTAAATCCATGGGGGAATGTATTATCTCACTTTCATGGTGCATATCTAACATGGGTAGGTGAAAGCAAGGGAAGGAGAGATCCACTCCACCTAGTCATTCAAGGATAAGGGCTGACTGAAGCATTACCTTTTATAGCTGAACCATCTGTGATACATATCTTCCTAAGTTGTTTTGGCAGAAGAGCGAGAAAATGAAGAATTTCACGCAGATTTTTGTTGCATCAGCCCAACAATAATATGTCATACTTGCTTATATTTCACTGCCCAGAGGTAGTTATACAGTCCAGCCTAATAGGTGAATATTTAAACGACTCATCAGAACAAACTAAATATTTGCAAAATATAACTGTTTCCTACAAATGCAATGTGACAAAGGTGTAAAATTATTTATTTATTTCACAAATGCATATGGAAAAACAAATGTGAACTAAGCTACAAGATTTCGATGACAAAAAAAAAAAAAAAAACCACACCTACCTTCCCAGTTCTTATATGCAAGGAATTTAATGTCAAATTCCAATTTTCATTGAATAATCTAGGACTAAGCTATCCTAGGAAAAGGGAGTAAATGTAGATAGAAAATGACATATTCCCTTGTACTGCCCCATTTATCTCCTCAGTCATTCTGCTTTGAAGGAATTATCTGGTCACATTTTATCTTCTAGTCACATCTGCCACTTTCAGGACCTTTCATTCCCGCCTCTTTCTTTGACATTTTCAGTTGCTGCTCTGCCTTGTCTTCTGTGTCCATTCTTAGCTCCAATCCTGGGACTCAGCTGGAGTCACAGAGGCTTGCATCTGAGCCCTCTGCATTGCTCAGTGACTAAGGCAACTGAATTAGGGCAAGGACACTTGGAATAGCTCAGTCCTCCACAGCAGGTGGGGTCTGATAAAAGCTATATACCTAAGACCCTGCAGTATCAAAGAACTAAGACTCGCAGGCATACCTAACTGGAATCTATCCCTATTTCAGTGGTATGGGCTAGATTGTGCTCCCCAAAAATTCATATATTCAACCTCTATCCCATAGTAACTCAGAATGTAACTATATTTGGATATAGGGCTTTTGAAGAGATAATTAAGTTGAAATGAGGCTCTTAAGGTGAAACCTATAAGAAGATACTAGGACACAAGGAGAGACAACACGGGCGTGCCTGCACAGAAGGGCAACAATGTGAAGAGGCAGCAAGAGGGTAGATATCTGAAAGCCAAGGAGAGAGGACTGTGAGGCAACCAGCTCAACTAGTACCTTGATCTTGGATAATTCTAGTCTCCAGAAGTGCTTAAATTTCTGTTGTTTAAGCCACCTAGTCTGCGGTATTTAATTATGGCATTCCTAGTAAAAGGACAACTTTTATCTGTGTTTCCAATAAACATTTCGATCTCATGGTAGGAAAATGACAATCTGCCTAATCTCTGCCACCTCCTAACCAAAATCTCGTTTTATTAAGAATACAAACAAAACATATTTTATATATTTTTCTTATAATTTTATTAATGTCTGATGTACCAGAAAAGGACACATATATATTGTCTGTTTTGCCTTATTTGAACTCATGATCACCCTATAAGTTAGGTAGTACCATTTTCCTCATTTTATAAACAAGAACAGGTAACTTAGATCAAGTAACTTGACTGTGATAACATATAGGTTAAGTAGGAGAGCTCATTCATCTAACACGGTTACCTTTCATGACAATGATGATGAAAACAGCTAACAGAGTATCCATGTGACCATTATTTATCTAAACCCCTTACATTAAATAATTGAACATTCATAATACTCCTATAATGTACGTATTCCTACTAGCCACGTGTTATAGACAAGGAAATTTAAGGAAAGAAATATTGAGTAATTTACCATAGCCACAGAGCTACAGAGTTTTGGAGCCAGGATTCAGATCTAGGCAGTCCAAACTGAAGGTGTGTATTTTTAACCACCACATTCTACTGCTTCTCAAAGTTTGGAGTGGGTATATTAGGATCTGGTAATGGCTGCTGAGGATATTTTAAAACTTAGTTAATGACTTATGCTATTGTATACTTTTAGAAAACTGGATTGGAATCAAAACTGTCCAGTACATGCTATTTTGTTACCTTTGGATTCTTTAATACCTAACCTTGTGTGATTGGGGTCATAGCACAGCATGTATTATCGTCATTGCTGCAAACGGATAGCTATACACATCTTAAAAGCACCAACTCAGTGGTATTCAAATTTTTCCTGAAATTTCCATATGCTTCTCAAGTTCCTTAACTTGAAAACTCAAAATTCTTCCTGCAAACATTTTCTGATTATCTCTACTCCAAAATGTTTTATCAGTTAATCAATTAGTTAAGTAAATTTTTAATTGGCAAATAATTGTGCACATTACATATTTTGGGGTACAATGTGATGTTTTGATATGCGTTTACTTTGTGAAATGATTAAATATGCTAATGCACAAATTTATCACCTCATAAACTTGTCATTTTAGGGTGAAAACATTCAGAATCTATTCTTTTAGTAATATTGAAACACATAATGCAATAGTATTTATTATTGTCACCATTGTGTGCAATAGATCACTGGAGCTTATTCCTCCTCTAACTGAAATGTTACAACCTTTGAGCAACATCTCCTCTTTCCCAGTTCATTGCTCACTCCATCCACTAGCTTCTGGTAACCACCAACCACATCCAGTGGATAGCAAGTTAAATAATGGAAAGTTAGAGAAAGCAGACAGTTACAGAGGATATGATGTTATTTAATTGTTCAGAACATATCAAATGTGTTTATTATAGGATACAGCCCCCTATGGAAAAATAAATGAGAGTGAGGCATTTTCAAAATCAGATAAAAGTAAAAAGTACTATATTCACCAGAAGATGGAGTAGAAGTCTGATAGGAAGACACTCAGAAAAAGTCAGTAAAAGAACCTCTAAGAAAAAGAAAGTTGCAGGAAAGGTAAATCAATAAGGCTGTTTGCTGAAATGCTACAAAATTATAGTACTTGTCTAAGGAAGTAGTTACTGGAAGCCATAGAGAGTGCACTTTCTGTATAGTTACAAGAAAAACCAAATTGCAGAGCTTAAGGGAATTGGTGAAGAAGTGGTAGTAACAGATACAAAGATTTGACAGAACATCCAACTAAAGAAAAACTCTATCATGAATTGTATAAGTCATTGATGACTCAGAGCCAAGCAAGTTTATAGTTACATTTTTGCTCAACTTCAATTTCTATGAAGAACATTTAAAATGAGTTCTGCTTTTTCATACAATTAGAACGTGGGCATTTTTCAATCGTTCTAAAATTTTCAGGTTATTAGAACCACAAAGACAAGCATCCATCTTACCGGATATTATTGATTTTGTATGCATTGCCTGGACTCTGAATTAGACCTTTTCTTTCTTTTCCCTGTCTCAGCAGGACAAATAAGAACATCTGGGCCAGGCGCGGGGGCTCACGCCTGAAATCCCAGTACTTTGGGAGGCCGAGGTGGGCGGATCACGAGGTCAGGAGATCGAGACCATCCTGGCCAACACGGTGAAACCCTGTCTCTACTAAAAACACAAAAAATTTTTAAAGTCAGGTAGCGTGATGCCTCCAGCTTTGTTCTTTTGGCTTAGGATTGACTTGGCGATGCGGGCTCTTTTTTGGTTCCATATGAACTTTAAAGTAGTTTTTTCCATTCTGTGAAGAAGTCATTGGTAGCTTGATGGGATGCATTGAATCTATAAATTACCTTGGCAGTATGGCCATTTTCACAATATTGATTCTTCCAACCATGAGCATGGAATGTTCTTCCATTTTTTGTATCCTCTTTATTTCATTGAGCAGTGGTTTGTAGTTCTCCTTGAAGAGGTCCTTCACATCCCTTGTAAGTTGGATTCCTAGGTATTTTATTCTCTTTGAAGCAATTGTGAATGGGAGTTCACTCATGATTTGGCTCTCTGTTTGTCTGTTATTGGTGTACAAGAATGCTTGTGATTTTTGTACATTAATTTTGTATCCTGAGACTTCGCTGAAGTTGCTAATCAGCTTAAGGAGATTTTGGGCTGAGACAATGGGGTTTTCTAGATATACAATCATGTCATCTGCAAACAGGGACAATTTGACTTCCTCTTTTCCTAATTGAATACCTTTTATTTCCTTCTCCTGCCTGATTGCTCTGGCCAGAACTTCCAGCACTATGTTGAACAGGAGCGGTGAGAGAGGGCATCCCTGTCTTGTGCCAGTTTTCAGAGGGAATGCTTCCAGTTTTTGCCCATTCAGTATGATATTGGCTGTGGGTTTGTCGTAGATAGCTCTTATTATTTTGAGATACGTCCCATCAATACCTAATTTATTGAGAGTTTTTAGCATGAAGTGTTGTTGAATTTTGTCAAAGGCCTTTTCTGCATCTATTGAGATAATCATATACTACAAGGCTACAGTAACCAAAACAGCATGGTACTGGTACCACAACAGAGACATAGATCAATGGAACAGAACAGAGCCCTCAGAAATGATGCCGCATAGCTACAACTATCTGATCTTTGACAAACCTGACAAAAATAAGAAATGGGGAAAGGATTCCCTATTTAATAAATGGTGCTGGGAAAACTGGCTAGCCATATGTAGAAAGCTGCAACTGGATCCCTTCCTTACACCTTATACAAAAATTAATTCAAGATGGATTAAAGACTTATATGTTAGACCTAAAACCATTAAAATCCTACAAGAAAACCTAGGCAATACCATTCAGGACATAGGCGTGGGCAAGGACTTCATGTCTAAAACACCAAAAGCAATGGCAACAAAAGCCAAAATCGACAAATGGGATCTCATTAAACTAAAGAGCTTCTGCACAGCAAAAGAAACTATCATCAGAATGAACAGGCAACCTACAGAATGGGAGAAAATTTTTGCAACCTACTCATCTGACAAAGGGCTAATATCCAGAATCTATAACGAACTCAAACAAATTTTCAAGAAAAAAACAAACAACCCCATCAAAAAGTGGGCAGAGGACATGAACAGACACTTCTCAAAAGAAGACATTTATGCAGCCAGAAAACACATGAAGAAATGCTCATCATCACTGGCCATCAGAGAAATGCAAATCAAAACCACAGTGAGATACCATCTCACACCAGTTAGAATGGCCATCATTAAAAAATCAGGAAACAACAGGTGCTGGAGAGGATGTGGAGAAATAGGAACACTTTTACACTGTTGGTGGGATTGTAAACTAGTTCAACCATTGTGGAAGTCAGTGTGGCGATTCCTCAGGGATCTCGAACTAGAAATACCATTTGACCCAGCCATCCCATTACTGGGTATATACCCAAAGGACTATAAATCATGCTGCTATAAAGACACATGCACACGTATGTTTATTGCGGCACTATTCACAATAGCAAAGAGTTGGAACCAACCCAAATGTCCAACAACGATAGACTGGATTAAGAAAATGTGGCACATATACACCATGGAATACTATGCAGCCATAAAAAATGATGAGTTCGTGTCCTTTGTAGGGACATGGATGAAACTGGAAAACATCATTCTCAGTAAACTATCGCAAGGACAAAAAACCAAACACCGCATGTTCTCACTCATAGGTGGGAATTGAACAATGAGAACTCATGGACACAGGAAGGGGAACATCACACTCCGGGGACTGTTGTGGGGTGGGGGGAGGGGGGAGGGACAGCATTAGGAGATACACCTAATGCTAAATGACGAGTTAATGGGTGCAGGAAATCAACATGGCACATGGATACATATGTAACAAACCTGCACATTGTGCACATGTACCCTAAAACCCTAAAGTATAATAAAAAAAAAAAAAAAAAAAAAAAAAAACACAAAAAATTAGCTGGGCGCGGTGGTGGGAGCCTGTGGTCCCAGCTACTCGGGATCCTGAGTCAGGAGAACGGCGTGAACCAGGGTGAACCAGGGAGGCGGAGCTTGCAGTGAGCCAAGATCACGCCACTGCACTCCAGCCTGGGCACAGAGCGAGACTCCATCAAAAAAAAAAAAAAAGAAAAAAGAAAGAAAAGAAAGAAAGAACATCCGAGCACCAATACTGGGATATTGTAAGTTACATCAGAAATAACATCCTTGGGTAAGGGGTGTGGGTGTGGTGGGTGTGTGGTGTGTGTGTGTGTGTGTGTGTGTGGTGTTGTGTGTTTTAGCAGAAAGAGAATCTTCTAAGTACAATGAAATGGGCTTCTATTTATCAGTACCTTTTTTCTTCTCTTTTAGTTCTGTTGCTTTCCAGGATATACACATGGCTTTAACAGAGTCTATTACTGGAATACTGAGGAGCTATTGAACTAATCCTTCAAGGCACAAGGTCAGAACTTAGAGAAGTCACAGAGTTTATATTTCTGAACCTGATTACCAGAAAATTCTTCTGAAGCAAGAAAAGATATATGCTTTCAAATTGTTATCCTACAACCAAATCCATTTTGGAGACACAAGGATCCACAAGATTACTCACCTTCAGAAAAACATGAAGGCAAGAAATGCTAGTCTTGGTACAACCTAATGAAAAGACATAGCTGAGATTTCATATGAAGATAACATTGAGATTGCTTAGAAAAAAATTATTGGAGTTAACATTGAAAGTAACAATGGTATTTCTTGCCATCCCTTTCTAAATGGCATATATGGTATGTAATCTAGAAAAAGGTACATATACATGTAGTAGCTTACAAAGCTTCCAATAAAAAAGACAAAGTCTCTGGATTTTGCCATCTAAGAAAAACAATGTAGTTACTATTAAAACTTGAATTTAACCTCTCAGAATAAACATACAGTCAAGGTTTTTGTTTATTTCTTTGTTTTTCCAAGATGGTTGACTGACATGGGATGCTAGTTCTCAGAAAGATCAAAGTTACAAGTGAATGGTAATGATCTGAATGGAAAACAGTCAGACGAGAGCCAGGACCTGTCAGAGAACCCACAGGAAGAAGCTAGGGTACAGAAAAAGAAAGCAGGAAGAGTCTGGCAGAGATTGACCCCCAAGGAACTTAGAGACCCCAAAAAAGTATACGTGGGGGTGCTTCTCTGTTCCCCTCACGCTGGCAACAACCTGCTGACCATCAAATTATTAGAGAGTCCTTCTACCCTCACAATCCTGGGCAATGATGTCCGTGGCAATTTGAAAAATTCCCAAAGACAGAAATCCACGTTGTTAGCTCACACAGTGGTGCCCACACTCTTCTCAGGCCTGAACTGAGATGTCAAGTGCCATACTAGCTGTGTACACATAGTGGGCCACTGCTGTGCCTGCAGAACCTCAGCCATTGAGTCACCACATCACAAGATCCCCTGCAAACATACCCCATAACCTGCTCTGACATCCACAATCAAAGGGAAACAGAGAGTCCCTGAGGAACTGTGGATCCCTGGTAATGTAGCCCTCAGTGTGGCCTACCCCTGGGAAATGGAGGAGCACAGCCCTCCAAAGCCTGCCTTGGGAGAAAGGAAATGTAGTGTGACACAGATCACTGAAGGGAGTGGCACCGGCAGCCAGGAATGGATATGGAGAGGTAGTCATCTTCTGCTCCTCCCATCTAATCTTGCAGACATAGCAGAGGCTCTACCAGTTAGAGGCAAGGCCTTGTGAAATTGGTGTAAACTTTTCCAGTGCTTTTCACAACAGCTACACCTCCATTCAAAGTGAGCCCCTACCACAGAGGCTTCCATGAATAGTAAGAACCATCTCTGCCCTTCTATACAAAGAAATAGCGTCCCAGCAACTGAAGGCAGACAAGCTACAAAGTTGTCTGTCATGAACTTGGGGAAGAGGATTTGCCTTGAGCCCATTTTGTTGGTAGCTGCTGGAGGGTCATACCCATGGTCTCCAGCTGCACTATGACCAGGAGTCAAAGGACAATGTATACTTAAACTGAAGGTCATGAGCAAAATGTAACAGGGGCACGATAGGGAAGCAGATCACATTCCTGTCTGCCCAGGATGAGGACCTGGTATAGGCCTCCAACCCCCTTCCATTGAAACATTGCCACAGCCCAACAGGATCTCCACCAGCTACACCTGTCAGGGTGGGTGCCTCCAGTCATTACTGAGTTACCAGAGAATGAGCAGGCACTTATGCTTAAGTGCCATCACTGGACTGGAGAGTAAAATGGAAGACCTGTTCTCAGAAAGGCATAGGGCTAGTGAATAAGATAAGCTTCCTGAGATCTCTGTACTCTCAGTCTCACAGGAGATAGTGTCAGCTGACATATCTAACACATCACAACAACAGGCAACATTTAAGAAAACCACCATACAAAGATTATCCACAATCAAGAAACCCATACAGAACTTTGGCACACTGAAAGCACCTCAAAACAAAGCATATCATATACATCATAACATAAATCACAGTCATCCTCTAAAGGAAAAATAAAAATAAAAAACAAATTTAAAGTTTTAACTAAATGATAGAAAATTCAAAAATAAGAAGTGATATCTCCTTTAGATGAGAAAGAATCAATGCATGAACTCTAGCAGTACAAAAAGGTAGAGTGTTTTGACAGCTCTAAAGGATTGTACTTGCACTCTAACAATAGATTCTAACCAAAATGAAAATCCTGAAATGAAAGATAAAGAATTCAAAATATAGAGTGCAAGGAATTTCAATCAGAAAAACGATGAAGGATATAAAAGGCAAAATAGCTATATTAGAAAACAGAGCTTCATGAATTGAAAAAGTAACTAAAGGAATTTCAAAACATAGTTGAAAGTTTTAACAATACATTAGACCATTCAGAAGACTGGTTTTTTTGAATTAACCCTGTCAGACAAATATAAAGGAAAAATAACTTTAAAAAATGAACAAATCCTTCAAGAAATATTGGGTAATGGAAAGCAACCAAACCTATACTTAGAGGAATTCTTGAGGAAGGAGAAAAAGAAAGAAACATAAAAAATATAATTGAGGAAATAATTGAGGGGAATTTTCCTCATCTTGTCAGAGAGGAGGACATCCAGATACAAACAATTTAGAGAATATCTGTAAGATATTATACAGATGAACATTACTAAGTCATAAATTTATCAGACTATCCAAGGTCAATACTAAAGAAAAAAATCTTAAACAGTAAGTATCAAACTATCTATAAAACGTAGTCCCATCAGACTAACAGTGGACTTCTCAGCAGCAACCTTACAAGTCAGAAGGAATTAGAGGTCTATTTTGAGCCTTCTTACAGAAAATAATTTTATAATAAATGGCATCCAAAATTTTTATATCCTACTAAACTTAATTTCATAAACAAAGTAGAAAAAATATCATTCCCAGACAAGCAAGTGGTAAGGGAAATTTTCACCCATAGACTGGTCCTTCAAGAAATCCTTAAAGGACTTCTAAACATGCAAATGAAAGGACAATACTTGCTACCAGAAAAGCATATATAAGTACAAAGTTCACAGATCCCATAAAGCAATTACACAATTGAATATACAAAGTGACTAGCTAACAACAATATGACAGGAATAAAATCTCACATGTCAATATTAATCTTGAATGTAAATGGCCTAAATGCTCCACATAAAAGATATACATTTGCAAATTGGATGAAAACGCAAGACCCTACCATATGCTGCCTTCAAGGGACTGACTTACTGTGTAATGATATCCACAGCCCCAAAGTAAAGCGTGGAGAATGATTTACTACACAAATAGAAAACAACAAAGATCAGGGGTTGCTATTCTTGTATCAGATGAAACAGATATTAAATCAAGAAAGGAAAAAAAAAAGACAAAGAAAGATACAATTCAACAAGATTTAACTGTCCTAAATATATGCACCCAACACCACAGCACCCAGATTAATAAAAACAATTAGACCTAAGAAAAGAAATAAGAAAGTCAGACAATAATAGCTGAAGTATTTCACAACTATTAATTATATAATCTGTCTGGTGACAGCACAAGATAGATGATCAAGGCAAAAGAAAACCAACAAAGTAACTCCAGACTTAAATTGAACTCTTGATCAAATGGATGTAATAGACATCTACAGAACATACCATGCAACAACCACAGAGTATACATTTTTCACATCTGTGCATGGAACGTTCTCTAAAATTAACCAAATACTTGGACTTAAGGCAAGTCTCAATAATTTCAAAAAAATCAAAATTATGCCAATTATCTTCTCAGATGACAGAGGAAATAACATTAGAAATATATATCAGCTGGGTGCAGTGGCTCATGCTGGTAATCCTAGCAGTTTGGGATGCTGAGGTGGGTGGATCATTTGAGGTCAGGAGTTCAAGACTCACAAGGCCAACATGGTAAAACCCCATCTCTATTAAAAAATCAAAAATTAGCTGGGTGTTAGTGGTGTATGCCTGTAATCCCAGCTGCTCAGGAGAGTGAGGCAGGAAAATCGCTTGAATCTGGGAGGCAGAGGTTGTAGCGAGCTGAGATAGCACCACTGCACTTCAGTCTGGGTGACAGAGTAAGACCTGTCTCAAAAAAAAAAAAAAAAAAAAAAAAAAAAAGACATATCAGGAGAAACTCTCAAAACCACACAAGTACATGGAATCTGAACAACTTGCTACTGAATGATTTTAGGCTAAACAAGAAAATTAAGGCAGAAATAAGAAAAAGTTGAAATAAATAAAAATAGAAATACAATTCACCAAAACCTCTGGGATACAATGAAAGCAGTGTTGAGAGGAAAGTTTAAAGCACTAAATGCCTACATAAAAAGATAAAAATATCTTAAATTCATAACCTAACATCATACATCAAGGAACTAGAAACATAAGAACAAACCAAATGTAAAGCTAGAAGAAGAAATAACAAAAATCAGAACAGAACTAAATGAAGTTGAGACTGTAAAAACTAAACAAGAGATTAACAAAGCAGAAGTTGTTTCTTTGAAAGGATGAATAAAATTGATAAGACTGCTATTTAAGTTAATCAAGGAACAAAACCAGAAGATTCTAATAAGCATAATCAGAAATGATAAAAATGTGGCATTACAACCGATACCACAGAAATACAAAATATATTCAGAGTAGTCTATGTAGATTCTCAGAGAGTAATCATGGTAGACTATGAACACCTCTATGATCAAAAACCAGAAAACCTAGAAGAAATGAATAAATTCCTGGAAACATACAACCTGCCAAGATTGAACCACGAGGAAACTGAAATCCTGAAGAGACATATAATGAGTTATGAAATTGAATTAGTAATAAAAAATCCATTTTCCAAAAAAAGCCAGGACCAAACAGATTCACAGCCGAACTTTACCAGACATAGAACGAGCTAGTACCCATCTTGTATAAACTAATAAAAATATTGAGGAGGAGTGACTCCCCTCTAACTCATTCTATGAAACCCGTATCATCCTGATACCAAAACCTGGCATTGAACTCATACACACAAAGAAAACTACAGGCCAATATCCCTAATAAATAGACACAAAAATCTGCAACAAAATACTAGTGAACCAAATCCAGCAGTGCATCAGAAAGATAATTTGTCACAGTCAAGTGGATTTTATTCCAGGGATGCACAAATGGTTAAACATATGCAAATCAATAAATGTGATTCACCACATAAAAAATTTTAAAAACAATAGCCATATGATCACTGCAATACATGCAGAAAAAACATTCAATAAAATCCAATATGCCTTTATGATAAAAACCCTCAACAAACTAGACATTGAAAAAAACATACTGCAAAATAATAAGAGCCATCTATGACAAACCCACAACTCATATCATACTGAATTGGAACTGTAACAAGACAAGGAGGGCCACTCTCAGCAATCAGGCAAGGAAAATAAATAAATGTCTTCCATATTGAAAAAGAGGAAGTCAAATTATCTCTGCTTGCTAATGACAATCTTACACCTAGACAACCTTGATATTTCCCCCAAAAGATTCTTCTACCTGATAAACTACTTCAGTAAGATGTCAGGATACAAAATAAATGCTTGCAAATTAGTTTCCTTTATATAGATCAACAACACTCAAACTGAGAACCAAATAAAAATCTCAATTTCATTTACAATAGACACAAAAAACAAAATATCTAGAAATATATTTAACAAAGGAGACCAATGAGGTAAAAGATGTCCACAACAAGAACTATAAAACACTGCTGAAAGAAATACTACATGACAGAAACAAGTGGAAAAATATCCCATGATCATTGTTTGGAAGAATTAACATCATTAAAATGACTGTACTGCCCAAAGCGAGCTACATAGTCAATATAATTTCTATCATAGTACCAAATTTATTATTCATAAAATTATAAAAGAAAACAACTCTGAAATACATATGGAACCAAAAAAAGAGCCTTAATAGCCAAAGCAATCCTAAGAAGAAAGATAAAGTTGGGGGCATCACATTATCTGACTTTATACTATAAGGCTATAATAAAAAACAAACAAAACTCAGCATGGCATTGCCATAAAGATAGACACATAGATCTATGGACACAATAGGGAAACTAGAAAATAAAACCACATATGTATAACCATGGTTCTTCAACAAAGCTGACAAAATTAAACACTGGGGAAAGGTCACCCTATTCAATAAATGGTGCTAGGAAAACTTCCTAGCTAAATGCAGAAGAAAGAAACTTCACTCCCATCTCTCATCATACGCAAAAATTAACTCGATGAATTGAAAATTTACAGTTAAGACCTAAAACTATAGAGATCATAGAATAAAACCTAGGAAAACCTCTTTAGACATTGGCCTAGGCAAATAATTTATAAATAATACCTCAAAAGCAAATGCAACAAAAACAAAAGTAGACAAATGGGACTTAATTAAGCCAAAGAGTTTCTGCACAGCAAAAGAAACAACTATCAGAATAAACAGACAACCTATAGTATGGGAGAAAATATTTGCAAGTAATATATATGACAAAAGATTTATGTCTGGAATCTATAAGAAAAACAAATCAACAAGAACAAAACATATAACTCCATTAATAAGTGAGGAAAGAACATAAACAGACACTTCCCAAAAGAAGAAATGGAAGTGACCAACAAACATACGAAAAAACATTCAACATCACTAATCATTAGAGAAATGCAAGTTACAACAAAAATGAGACACCATTTCATCCCAGTCCATTTGGACTTTTTATTATATATATCCTCAAAATCAAAACAAAATAAACCACAACATAAATGCTGCACGCATCTTAGTTTGGTTACTTAACTGTGGAAAATATATTCGAACAATGGCTATGTTTTATGTATCTTTTTAAATATCTCATAACATACAATTTAGCATAGGGTCCTGCTTCCTCTGCTTTCCCAGAATACCTGCTTCCTAGGTTCCCCACACTCAATTTGGGATCAGGGCACATGTCCCAATTCAAATAAAATTTTCAGGATCATTAATGCATTAAAAGATAAACTCAATATAAATCTTAATGTTTTTCTTTTTTTTTTTTTTTTTTTTTTAGTCGGAGTTTCATTCTCGTTGCCCAGACTGGAGTGCAATGGCACGGTTTCGGCTCACTGCAACCTCCGCCTCCAAGGGTCAAGCAGTTCTCCTGCCTCAGCCACTCAAGTAGCTGGGATAACCGGAGTCTGTCCCCATGCCCCATTATTTTTTTTTTTTTTTTTTGTATTTGTAGTAGAGACAGAGTTTCACCATGTTGGCCAGGCTGGTCTCAAACTCCAGACCTCAGGTGATCCGCCCCCCTTGGCCTCCCAAAGTGCTGGGATTACAGGCATGAGCCACCCCTAATGCTCTTTTATCAGGGCAAAATAACAAAATGATACACCATAAACTATAAATCTATTATGTACTCTAATTTTCCAGTTGCTCTGTCAGCTACATTCTGACTTTTTAAACATAAAACAATACTATCAGCCTCATTTATGTTACTAGTACTTGCTTAAATCTACAATCATTAACCAAATGAAATGTCCATTACGGAATTGGCCATTGACAAATTTTATTGTTTCATCAAAAAACATCCCAGCATTTGAAAGAGAAATTTTTAAAGATTCAAAATTTAGCCAAAGTTTTCAAGTAAAAAATATTGTTATATATTATTAAAAGTAATAATCTTATAATAAATAGTCCCTATAAATAATTTCCCACAAAAGGATAATAATAGAATATTCAATTTTAGGATAAAGCATTTGTTAAAAAAGCAATCCTTTTTTCTTCCAACTCCTTTATGTTTAATTAAAAAATACATAGAAAAGCGGAATAAATTGTTCTTAATTTAAAATCCAGAAGTGTACTATTCTTTAATATGGATAGTCTGAGGATAGCTTAAACATATTTTCCTTCATTTTACTCTGAAGCTCCTGTGTATGTAACTATGTATGTAAAATCATAAAAGGCTAATCTAACCAGTAGATTATCTAAAACAAGTGTAATTTTCCTTTTGACTTTTTCTTGCATGTCTCTATTCTGTTTACTGCCATCACCACTGTACCTGTACATGTACCTGCAAACCTAAAAATTTGGATAAAAATATTTCTTCAAGTTATTCATGTCACATATTCCAGTTTAGTGCTAGTTTGTGTTAGCAATGATTTGCCTAGTCCTGATTTCAGCCCTGCATGGTACAGGCTCATGATTTTATATGCATTAAAAGAAAGGAATTATGAAAATCATTTTCAGACATAAACAACTGAATGAATGAATAACACTAATGTCAAAGAGTCGCTAAGGGAGGTTTGAAAGTGATAAAGGACTCAGAGGAGGTTGGGTGCAGTGGCTCAAGCCTGTGATCCCAGCACTTCGGGAGGCCAAGGCGGGATCACCTGAGGTCAGGGGTTCAAGACCAGTCTGGCCAACATGGTTAAAACCCATCTCTACTAAAATACAAAAATAAAAATAAAAATAAATAGCCAGGCGTGGTGGTGGGCACCTGTAATCCCAGCTACTTTGGAGGCTGAGGCAGGAGAATCACTTGAACCTGGGAGGTGGAAGTTGCAATGAGCTGAGATCACTCCATTGCCCTCCTGCCTGGGAGACAGAGCAAGACTCTGTCTTGAAAAAAAAGAAAGAAAGAAGTGGGAGGAGACCTAAAGAAAGACAATGCATCATTACATCTGGAGGCACATTGGAGAATACAAGCATGAAAGTAATAGTGAAATATATACACAGTTAGAAAATTGATAAAACGCTATACAAACAGTAAGTTTATCTGTCATACTTCCCATTCCTTCAATATTCTAAGAACTGAGTCACTTCCAAGAGGAGAAACCCTATAAAGCTTTCTAGCTGTGGGTATAGGGGAGTCATCTGTGTTAGTACATTAAAGTCAGCCCCACTGTGCTGTATCACTTGGCGAGTCTGAAATTCCAATGGGTTTCAGAAAGGTGACTATGTGATGCCCAATAATGACCTGATAATCTCATATTAGAGGCAATGCAAATATATTTATAAGACTAAGAGCTATAACAAGCTTATGAAGAAAACCAATTTATAGCATTACAGGTTAAACCAGAAGCGATTTCCTCTGTTAACTAAAATTACATTACTAAAAAGTGCATGGTTCGTGGATGTCTAATGTGAAAAAAGACAGATAGTGAATACTTTCCTGCTCAGTGTGAACACTAAATAAGAATGAAAATAGAATGCCTTATTATATAAAGTAATACCAATACATTGAATTCCAGTCTACTCCTCTGGCACAATTTAAAATGCGCTCTTGAACTGTAGAGTCACAACTCTTTTCCATTTCAATGTGTTTTCCTTCAAAATAGCAGTTATTTATACACACTGCTTTTAAAAATCATTTTTAGGCTGCAGATTCACAATCTCCATAAATATCAAAGATGTGAAGTTAAGTTAAGATACACTTGAAGTAAACACTGTGCTAACTAGCAGCAGTGTTCAAGAGATTATGCTGCCAATTTTATGAAAGGGAATACTATTGTGAATTATTTTGCAAATCCCAAAAGAAGTTTATCTCTCACATTATTGAAGACTGAGAATGTCTTAATATATGTACAACTTGAACATTGTTTGTGAAAAAGCCAAACTAATTCATCTATCTTCTGATCAATCAGTTTAGCCAAGCAAAGCACAAAATAAATGCACATCCTTTGCTGCCATTAAGAACAACCAGTTTGCTTGTCTGTGCACCATGAATGCCAAACAAATCTTGAATAAGAACAATGAAAAGTTAAAAGAAAAGAAAGACAGGAAAGAAATAAAACTCAATTTTCTTGAATAGGAAATTTATAGGGAGGAAACATTTTCCATTTTTGTCTTCTATCAAATTTAACATATTATATATATCCTAACTCTCATTATAGGGTATTCTAAGACAGATTCTGCCAATATTGAAATATCTAAGACAGGCACAATTGGGCCATTGCAAACATCATGTACTAAATGGATTCTAAGGAACCTGAAAATTAATAAACCTTTCTAAAATGACTGACTTACTGTTAGGGGAAAGCTTAAGAAATAAAATACCAAATCTTTTTTTTTTATATTCTTTCCATAAAAAACAATAGTGGGGGATAAAATAATGCAATGCCCAGTTAAAGTGCCAACATCAAAACAACTTATGGCTGCTACTTCTGACCCTTTCGGGGGGTCAAATATTGTTGTCTTTTGTATTTCTAGCTTTGTTTGAGACCTTTGTTTGCATATATTCAAAGGTTAGTAAATACAATTTAATATTGTTTCCATAGCAATTAAGCATTTACCTAGTTAGAATAAGCATTCAAACAGAGGTCTTGCATTAGATCTTCTACTAAACTGTATTCCTTCTACCATACTGCAATCTTTATTAAGAAACAAAGGATATCTGATTTCACTTTACTAAGCTTATTTTAGTTAAGGTTAATTATTACACGGAGATACTAACCTTTCGATAATAAACTACAGATTACCATTATTCATCTCTGTGGTATGTTTTCAATGTAATAACAAAAATCCTGGCTTGCTCTAAAGGTCAAGCTAAAAGCAACCTTACCATCATCATACTGGCCCAAGCAGATTTCAAAGAGAGAGCCCAGGATGATCCCTGAAGCTAAACATGTCCGGAGATAAAACTGTTGAAACATCTTCTGTCAAAGTTCACTCAAAGCTGATCTGAAATAAGAGGAGGTAGAAAGAAACATTTGACATGTTCATTAATCTGTTATGGGTAAACACAATTGTCACAGCACAGAAAAGCCTTAATGACTTCATAGTTAATTACCTGTGCCACATTATCCATTAACAAAGTAACACACTGGTTTAATGCACTGGAACTGTCTATCAACATAAATTTGCAGACAAGTAATCTCTAAGGAAAGACATCTTTTCTGTTATTTAATTTGCCAGCAAGTAGGTTGAGAAGTTAACATACTAATAATATCAGAAGCACACTCTTTAAAATTTAAGACCTTATGGGTAAGTCAAATGTTAATCAGTTTAAGTTACTAAACTTATGTTGTCTACAGCATAATTTTACAACAAAGTGTAAGATAGTAAGCCAGTTGTTAGTATCCTACATGAGCATTTCAATGAAAATTTGTCTTATACAATTAAGTAGAAAAGCCAATCATTAAAATGTTAATTCCTTTCTAGTAGAGTGATCAGAGATTGACTTAACTATGCCAGGAAAGACTAAGGAAAATCTGTCAATTTTCGCTACATCTGCTTTATGAAGCATTTGGATGCATTTCATTTTAATTCTCTTGTTTTACTTTTCAATCCCCAGCAAGTTAAAAAAAGAGAAAACAACTGATGGAGAAATTAGTGGCCTGTGAGCACATGAGAATGTCTTATTGAAAGAATGACATGCTCAGTTTCTTTGTAAATTTAGGAAATTATCCACACAGAATTGCTCAAAATGCCCTTGATTATAAATTGTGGCAGACTAGGGATTGGAACACTGTTTCTCTAATTCAGAGGTTCCAAACTCAAATGCCTACAGAGGACAAGCAGGCAAAGGAAAAGAATGAATTAGCCGAAGGGGACAGTAGTGATGGTAGAGGCTGTGATAAAGTGGGCAATGCAATGTTTTCTAAAGAGACCAGCTGGTGCTCAACTTCTGTCAATGGTTGTGATGTGGGAATGCAAACCAGTGTTTCTGGGTCTTCTGATTTTCAAAGAGAAGGCAGAAATCCAAATTTTCATGTGATTTCCAAGTGTTTACATGATTGTGCAATCTTCTTTGTAAGACTAAATGCTTCTAGCAGGTAATTTTGATGCCTCAAATTCTCCAGATTTTTATTTCTGCCCAGGATTCTCTCTACTAGACTAGCTTAGGATAAGGTTTATCAGAAGTACAAAGGCACGATTTTAATTCTGCTTTTGTCTACATTTTATTTATTTTTGATTTATTGCCAAGGGTTTAATAATGTTTATTTGTCCAGTAGCATGTATAAATATATATATTGCATTGTAAAATTGTATTAAAGGTGTAAGCTCTTTTTTTAAACTAATGGGATACACAGTTTTTGACTTTAAAAGATCACTGCTTTAGATCACACACATTTTAATATGAAGTCTATTCTTCTTTGTTTCTTTATCTAAGATATAAAAGGAGCCTGCCTTCTTTTTAGCTGGGCCTTCCACATTTTTTCCTAACTGGCAAAGTGCTTGGTCCCTGCATTTATAATTTCTGGGGACAGAAAGCCCAAAGAAGAGCTCATTATTAGATGCCAAGAGATCATCATAATCCACACTAACCTGTAGAAAAAAGAAAAACAAAATTGACCAATGCTACTGGTTGTGTAGAGCAGTGGATAAGAAGGTGGCTTCTTTTTAAATTCAAGCTTTTCAGCTTACTAGTTATATGACTTTGAAGAAATTAAATAGCATCTTTGTCTCACATTTCTCATTATCATAATGGATATAAAATAGTATTTACCTCATAAGATTGTCCTAAACATTAAATATGTAAGGGAATATAAATACATGCTTAATGCAGTGTACTTACTCACAGAATGAGTACCCCCTAAAACTTAATATGAGTCTTTCTGACTCAGCATCTGTGGAACCTCCAAAGTCTTAAATACAGATTTACTCAATCTATCTTTAGCAAGGGCTGGAAAGTAGATACTATTATCCCCATTTTGTGGAGGAAAGGTCAGGCTCACAGAGAGTAAGTGACTGGCTCAAGGTTATAAACTGGTGAGTGTCTGAAGAGAAGACAAAGTCTGTGAGTAAGACACTTGCTCATTCCATTAGAGAAAAGTATTGGAAAATTTCCCAGAAAACACAGGGCTCAGAAGTTTTCAAGGCATATGGAGGCCAAGGACAGCCTGCTGCATTGCTTCCCTTAAACGCTGAGAGAGAGACATTCTAACCCCCTTCCCAAAGGATTAGAGCCCTACTAAGATTTCTCTATACAATGGCTTCAAATCTTTTTTTATTTGGAAAAACAAACATGACATTAAGAAATAAAATGTTACTTAAATTTTAAAAATATAAAGAGAAACCATACACAAATACAAACAAGAAAGGATATATATTAGAAAACAAAATTAATACAAACCAGAAAAGATATGTATTAGAAAACAAAATTAAAGAGAAGGTAATATCTTAGCAAAGGACAAAAGGACATAGTTGTGTTCCTGTGTGGGTCCTAGATCTGCCAGCTTGACTTCCTTTATACTAGTTTATAGTATTATGCGTTCACAAATTATGGCATATTCTTTTATTCCTAACTGAAGCTAATTTGGTTTCATGGAACAGTCTCCAAGATAAAAACAACCTGATGGATCATTATTTTAAAATCATTAATGTCACTGCCATTATTATGCCTCCAGAAACAAAACCTCTTGATCTATGGCTCTGCAAGTTTTTAGAGGATTTTATGTATATTTTTGACAGCATCACAGACAAAACTCATAAAATATCTATTTAGAATAGATATAGCATTTACTGCCCAGAGGAAAGAGATCGTTTTAGGGGAAATATTATACTTATTTGTCTTTGAATAATGATAATAATAATAATTTCTATAGTTTTTTTACTCTTTCATCTATATCTGCCTGATTTCCAAAGAAATTTTAATCACTTCAATGGGCTCAATATTTACAGAGACCTGAAAGAAAGCTATGACTCATCACATCAACCTGATACCCCAAAACACATAACACATATTGGCTTAGTGAGAAAACCCAGCTTCTAAACAAAGATATAATGAAAAGTTACCTCCCACAAAGAGATTGTGTAAAAGACTACAGGACCAGGATGTTTAGCACAATATTGTGCCAATCAACTGACAACCTATAGTGGCACTTCTGTGATTGTGATCAAATTAATTGGAAGAGATCAAATGTTTTAGACAAAAGACTGTTTTCATTACTGTCTTTATAATCTCTAGAATTACAAGAGAAAGTCCTATACGAGATGAATTCCAAAATCTTGCTAAGTGACTATAGGTAAATGAAAAGCATGTCAAACAACACCTCTATGGTGGTGCTTTACTTTTACTACAAATCCCACATCAAACTCTTTCCATGTTCCCCGAGTACAAATTTTTCCTCCAGAATTTATTGGCCAATAATGTTATGTTCTAAAAATCTGAAGCATGTTCAATTCTAAAAAGAATTGTAGGTGACCTATAAATAAATACGTTATACTTGTTTTTCAAGAGATAATTAAATTGGTGTATTCAGTACTCTAATATAGCTAATAAAGTTATCATTTTGCAATCGTGACTTAGAAATAGTATTCTGTTGTCAAAGTACTGGGGAAAAGTGTTTTTTTCCTATTATAGTATAATATTACATGTAAGTGGCTTGCATTCCATATGCATTTTATGACACATTTTCCTTAGGCTTAAGAGTATTTTACTGCAATTATTCAAGACAAACATACTAATTTTGAATTTCACATCATTTATATTTCCTGCAAGATAAATCTCATATTTATTTCTCTGGCATTCAATGTTGTCAAAAATTAATTTATTCAACAAGCACTTACGGAGGGTCTACTAGATACCACTCACTCTTCTAGACAGTTGGGAAATATCAGTGAACAAAGCTGACACATTTCTCTGCTCCCATGGATGTTATATTCCAGCAAAATAAAGATCGACCAACAACAAACATAAATAAGTTATATAACATGTTAAAATGTAATAAGTGACATGAAAATAGCAGCTAGTATTTCAAAACTGTATATTGTCACTTTACAATAATTTTCATTCAGTAAATGAAGTGAGATTACACAAAGCAACCAAAATGCTATCTGATAAAATAACTGAATGAGACCTTTACAATGAAAGCATAACTATTCCGACAATCCTGACAGCATCCTTGATGGTATCTACTACTCTGAGTACAGATTTCTGTTCATCTCTTGGAAGGAGAATAAAGGTCTTTCACTGCCTTTCACTTTCAAATATAAATCCAAAGTCTGGGAATACACAAAGGTCTGTCCTTTTTCTGTTTATCCCGTCTCCCTGAGTCTTGGGTGGTTGCAGTGACACATGGCAAAAGCAGCCAAGGTTGACACCACAGCAGTTTTCTCTTAAATACAATTTTGACAATGTTAACTATTTTTTAGCCTATGTCTCTGACTGCTATGTGAATAAACACTAATTTTCTTGAGATATCAAAGCTTGGAACACACCATCATTACCTTGATGAGAAACCCCATACCAATACACAACCATGAAGCAAGCTGGAGTCTCACAGTGAAGTGAGCTGTATGTATGCAGTCTGCCCTTCAACAGTTTGTTCAGCCAAACTACTGTTACTCTTGATCTGTAACAATATCTAGATAAAGCTATAAAACCAAAACTTGTCACTGCTCTGTATTCCTTGTGAGAAACATATGCTACCTACCTGCTGGAATAAAGCAAACTTCCCTTCAAAGCAACCTCAGCTTCAAACTAAAAACATGAGGCTTTCCAAAGTCACTGTATCTTACCATACCAAATATGAATTTCCTTAAATGACTAGAGAGACACCTGTCTTCTACCTCAGCATGGTGGTAAATATTAATAATGTCTTCATCACTACCGAGAGGACTCGTCACCCTTCAGCATCACCAGATGAATCAGCTTTTCCTTTTTTAAAATGTGTAATATGAACTTTAGGGAAATAAAATTTCAGAGAGCCTTTCAGATACATTACTTCCTTCTAGATCACATTATGTTTTCTTTACTAAATATACATACATATAAGTTTATATCATATATTCATCTATAAAATATATTGATATTTATTGACAATTTTATAGTACATTTATATATATTTATACATAAAATTATGTTACATAGTCACATATACATTTATATAAAGAAGTATATATTTTATTTAAATTTACATTAATGATAGGTAATATCAATGATATTGATATTATCTCCCACTTTTTTAAAGTTTGCAATTTAAATTCAAGGGGTTCCGTTGTAGCTAATTTGAGGTAAGGCTGGAAAGTAACTAATGTTTTTATAGGACACTGTGAGGTCCAAGGCACCTCTCCCACCCAGTCCTGCTAAATCCGGCTTACTAGATCTTTGCTCGGGCTTGTAGTTTTTTTAACATGCTACTACATCTGAATGTGCCTGGACTACCAAACTTAAAATATGTGTTAATATGGCCAGGCGCAGTGGCTCACACCTGTAATCCTAGCACTTTGGGAGGTTGGGGAGCATATAGAACTCGAGGTCAGGAGTTCCAGACCAGCCTGGCAAACTTGGTGAAACCCCATCTCTACTAAAAACATAAAATATTAGCTGGGTGTGGTGGTGCACACCTGTAATCTCAGTTACTCGGGAGGCTGAGGTAGAAGAATAGCTTGAATCCAGGAGGCAGAGGTTGCAGCGAGCTGAGATTGTGCCACTGCACTCCAGCCTGAGCGACAGAGCAAGACAGATTCCATTTCAAATAAAAAGAAAATGTTAATTTGCTTTTTGGGTTCACTCTGTCTCTACATATAGATTCATCCTAAACATTGTGGGATAAAATAAAATTGATAAAAATCATTTTTAAAATTAAGAATATAAATTATTAAGAACTAACCTTGCTATCACTTCAATCATTTACAAGGTCTTTCATTTCAGTTTTAAACATTTTAAATATATAATCAACAGTTGTAAACATTAGATGAGACTAATTTAACTCAAAATATATTTTCCGAAACCACATGAAACACATAAGGTAAGTCCAAGCTCAGGCATTCTTATTCTACAGCTATGGTGAATTCTTGGAAAATTCAAATCAGTATCTTAACATGTCTGTTGAGTCTATTCATTATTAAATTCTGGTTTTAATAATAGAACTTTAAATAAAAGAGGGAGGAACACTGGTTTTCTTTTTGGGGAATACTACTTCTCAAGAAAATAAATGACTGACCAATATAATTAATCTGTTTATGTTTAAAGATTGTGTCTTCATGGAAAAAAGCTAATATTCAGTTTAGTCTATAATAGCTATATGCCAAATGTTATAATAATATAGTCATACTAGTTGGTTTAATAAAATATGAATACACTAAAAAGGGTTTTTAAATGAGTGGAAATGAAATCTCTACATTTACTATTGCTATTATATTGGATATTTTTCTTAGTGTTTATACATACATTTTCTCAATTAGTATTTATTTTATATTTAGTGAATATCAGACACTAAGCTTCTACTATAGAAATAAATTATTCCATTTCCTCGCGTGACTTTGCTATTGAGCATGCACTATATTTCACATTTTTTTTACCTAATATACATTTCAAGGTACTTTAGTAAAATAACTCCAAATTAGGAGATAAATAAATTTTAATTGCCAATTTTTTTGAGGTTTCCATTCCATCTATGTTTTCGGAACTTTCATCTAAATGTTAGTCTTTTAGATAAATATATTTCTCACTATTTGTTAGAAAAGGCACGGGAAAAAGCTTAGTTTGAAAGGGGCAAGCAAAGTGAAATATAAAAAGAGAAGCCCGAACATTATTTCATCATTGGAGTGTTTAGCTTAAAAATATAACCAAGTAAATTTAAAATGGAGTTTTAATGCTCAAGCAAATGCATGCATAATTTTTAAAAAGAAGCTTGAAAGAGAGTTCTGTGCAGTGTCATTCCCTGGCACGGAAAAATCTTGTTTGATGAATATTAGATTCTAAGAAATACAAATAAATTAATGAGTAAATGAGTATTTTCCTAAGGCAAATCCATCAGCAAAAAAAAAAAAAAATCCAAAAGTATTAAGTCAGTCAACAGAGACTAAACGTAAAAGTATGAAAATGCCAGTGACTTGTGTGATGTAATATAATAAAAGTCCTGGCTCTGGCATTAGAGAGTCTTGCATTGCATTCCTAGTTATGCTGCTTTTGGAGGGCTATATAAGGGTAAACTAGTTAAAACTTGTGAGAATCAGTGTAAAATTAGGACAATAAAATCCATTTTATTCTTCTGTAATTGACAGATGAAAATTTGAACAAAAAATAAAAGTTAAGAATGTTCACTTGTTCATTTATAGCATAAGTGTTTACTGAGCACTGATTCTGGATAATGTACTTTATAAGATGCAGTTGTTACAGCTTTATGAGAAAAACTGAATGAATTAATAATAAATATATAATAATCCATATAGAGTTTTCAGTCTAACAGAGTGTGACAGTCACACCTAAAATAGCTCACAATGAATCAAATCCTCATACAATAGTATTCTATAGATCAAGGGTTCAGTTAGGAACCAGGCCATGGAGCAGGAGGTGAGTGATGGGCGAGCAAGCAAAGTTTCATCTGTATTTACAGCCCCTCCCCATCATTTGCATTACCGCCTGAGCTCCACCTCCTGTCAGATCAGCAGCAGCATTGGATTCTCATAGGAATGCAATCTCTATTGTGAACTGCACATACAAGGGTTCCACGTTGCATGCTCCTTACGAGAATCTAATGCCTGATGATTGATCTGTCATTGTCTCTCATTATTCCCAGATGGGATCATCTAGTTGCAAGAAAACAAGTTCAGAGCTCCCACTGATTCTACTTTATGGCGAGTTGTATGATTATATCATTATATATTATAATATAATAATAATAGAAATAGAGTGTATAATAAATGGAATGCACCTAAATCATCCCAAACCACTCTCCTTCTCCCAGCCCCAGGTCAGTGGAAAATTTATTTTTCATGAAACCAGTCCCTGGTGCCACAAACTTGGGGACCACTGCCATAGATAGTGGAATCTATGACTTGCTTCTAATGTGTAGAATATGATAAAGGTAACAAGATGTCACTTTCTTGTTTCAATTAAGTTATATAAGATTCAGTCTTAGCACATTGGAGAAAGATAAATCTTCCTGCTCTGTGTAAAGAAGCAAATGTATTGTAAACTGCCTTTGGAGAAGGACATATGCCAGGGAACTCCAGGTGACTTCTTGGACCAGAGGATGGCCTCCAGACAACAGCCCTCAGTCATATAACCAAAAGGAAATGAATTCTGCCAACAATCTAAATGAGCTTTGTAAAACAATTGCATTCTATATTGTTAATTATATTTTTAAAAGAAATGTAATTTAAACACTAAATAATGAGATTTTAATTATTTTATATATGATCAATTATATACAATCAACTCTTTTTTTCATAAATCTAGTTACAACTTTTCTGTTTCTTATATTGAACAAATTTTGAGCTATAACTCAGTCATATTACTTTACTTGCTTTTGCCATTACCATAGCTTGGTAGGAAATAAGGTTTTAAATAATAGTCTTTTAAGTAGGTGACAGATTTAGAATAAAAGATTCATAACAGTTCTAATTTAAAAAAATGACTTCACATGTTTATTGACATAGAAAACAGGTAGTATTTACATTTCTAACTTTTTTTTTCTTAAATCTGCTTGCATTTAAACAATGTAAAATTAATTGGTAAAGCAGGTCATTTAAAAAAAATTTTGAATTAAAGTTCTGGGATACATGTCCAGAACGTGCAGGTTTGTTACACGGGTATACACGTGCCATGGTGGTTTGCTGCACCCACCAACCCGTCATCTACATTAGGTGTTTCTCCTAATGCTATCCCTCCCCTAACCTCCCCACCCTCCAACAGGCCCCAGTATGTGATGTTCCCCTCTCTGTGTCCATGTGTGTTCATTGTTCAACTCCCACTTACCAGTGAGAAAATGCGGTGTTTGGTTTTTCTGTTCTTGTGTTAGTTTGCTGAGAATGACGGTTTCCAGCTTCATCCAAGCATGTCATTTTTATTAGATATAGTTGGTAAGAGAAGGAAACATATAACTTTTTTTTGTTGTTTGTTTTGAGATGGAGTTTTGCTCTTGTTGCCCAGGCTGGAGTGCAATGGCATGATCTTGGCTCACTGCAACCTCCTCCTCCTGGGTTCAAGCGATTTTCCTGCCTCAGCCTCCCGAGTAGCTGGGATTATAGGCATGTGCCACCACGCCCGGCTAATTTTGTATTTTTAATAGAGACGGGGTTTCTCCATGTTGGTCAGGCTGGTCTGGAACTCCCAACCTCAGATGATCTGCCTGCCTTGGCCTCCCAAAGTGCTAGGATTACAGGTGTGAGCCACTGTGCCCAGCCAACATATAACTTTTAATATTTATTTAAATATTAATATGTATGTAATGGATACTAGAGTAAATACTGATTGGGAAATACAAACTGTCATTAATAAAATATTTGTTTTCTATATAGCTTTAATATGCACTTTTTAACATGTCCTTACAACATTTATTTAATATGAATAGAGTAGAAAATGTGTACTTTAATACTTTGCCAGGTGACATGTTTAAGTAGAATGAATAAAACTAGGTTTATCGTCCATTGCCCCTCTTCTTATCAGAAGGGTCATATTTCCTATGTCATATCTTTTCTACACTTTATTTATACTTCACATTATATGAAGTCTAACCAGAGATCATAAAGTTTCATACTATATCAATGCAGAGGCAGAATCAACATTCTATACATATCACTTTTTACTTTCTTTGCAGGAATTTTTAGGTAAGGTCTTCAGCCAACTGAACTGCAACTGTTTCATTTATAATAATTTTAAAATAGTAAAATGCTCCCAAGAACTAAGCTTGTACATTTGATGTTGACAAAAATAATGCTAATGGTGAATATTTTTTGAGTATGATAGATGTCGATATTATTGAAATCATTAGATATGCTTTAATAACTTTAAAACCAAATGGTAGACTGTTCCATTTCATTTCTCTTTGTACTTTACCAATTTATACTAAGAAAATGATGTTTGAAATTTATAGTCTAGAACGTTTGCAGAAATATCATCTCAAAAACAGTAACTCAAAGTCTAATACAGAAAGACATCCATATAAGGAAGCATTTCACAAATATTTCTAAGCTTTGATTTGATATATATTAAGCTTTTACCATTTATCTTATAAATCTACACGATTAAAGAAATGATCAACCTTCTCAACTGGCACAATGTGAAGATGAATAATTTGACTTAGAAAAATAACTAATTGTGTAGTCATGTAAGCCCTTCATTTATGATACAAATCCATAAAGGTCACTGTCATATGTCTTAGAGATTGGATTTTAATGTAAAGCTGAGTTTCATTTTTCTAGAAAACTGTAACTTTTATTGAAAATAGTTCACGTATAAGCAGACTTACGGAGTTCAAACTCATGTTGTCCACGGGTCAATTGTGTGTAATTTTATAATTGTAAAACTCTGTCTTATCTGTAAATGATAAGATATTGCAATTAGTTGGTTCTTTATGTTTGAGGGGCAAATAAAATTTGAATAAGTTCTCTTACTCACAAAGACTATGCTTCATGAGTAATACACTAAGAACTTTAGTCTCTTCCTACAAATACCTAATTTTATAGTGTATCCTTGCATTTCAAAATTACCAAACTGAAAAGGAGTCGTTCTGCCTCTTAGTGTCAATGCTAATTGTATGGTACGTTCATTACTAGAGTACATTTTTTCTAACTTAAATTTTTAAATTTTTTACATTAAATATTAGATTATGCTATTATATAGTAAATTCAAACTGCCTGTATAATGTATCCTATCAAAATGATATAGACATTAAATTGTATAGGCATTCTAATGACTGTTTTCCATTTTTCCATACTTTTAAAATAAGTTGTTATATGTCCCTTGGGGTTGGGGATTATTTTAGGAATATTTTACTTCTTACTAATTTTCCAGAAGTCAATAATGAAAAACATTTACTTCCCAGCACACCCTGGCAAGATATTTTATAAGTGAAAGACATAATTTCATTCTGACCTTTTTAATTCTAAGGCCTTTTCATGTTTTTTTTTTCATTCTGAACTAATTTTTAACTCTCTGTATTTATTACCATAACCAAATTTCATTTTACTTTATTTTTAGCTAGTTATTTCTGCCTAGGCATTTTCTCCTTTTTCATATTTCGACCTAAGAATTTGTTCCTCATGTAAGACTTCTCTGACAAGTCACTTCCTCCCCCAAGTATAGGTCAAATATTTTGCGATAATCCTTCTTAGCCTTTCCTTTGTATTCAGCGAACACATCTCAGTTTATAATTACATTGCTTGTCAGTGGGTACTTTGGCAATATTTGTGTTTCACTTTATGCCCCTGAGAAGAGGAATCACTATTAGCCAAACTCCTATCCCAGGTTTTTATCCCAGAGCCCAGCAAATAGCTTAGCCCAGATTAGCATTGATGTTTTGAATGAATGAATTTTAAAAAGAAACTTATCATTTTCACAAAATGTTCTATTATTTGCATTAAAGCTAATTTGTTCTTGTCAAATCTGTATTATATATGAAATTTAGTTTTAACACTTATTCCTGCAGCATTTGCTGAATATGCAAGGATCAATAATTGATAAATTCTAAGGAAGTTCTATTTCCTTTGAGACAAATTTAAGGTATTGTTGGAGAAAGGGCTATGAATATTTTAAATCCTCACAGAGAGTATGGAGATGTTTGTACATAAATATATATTCATTATAAAATAATATTTTAAACTGTCAAACTTAGACAAAATATATGCTTATAAAATATAAGAATAAAATTCTAATATACTTGGAAAATAAGAACGAAATTTCAACCTGTAAGTTAAAATTTATGGTTTATATACAACAAAAACTATTGGGGCTGTTTTTGTTTCTGTGACCCAATTAAACTAATCTTTTCTCAAATTTCATCCCTATGTCTGAGTATACTAATATTGGCAAAGCCCTCTCCATTCTAAAATAATGTCTATTTTAATATGTCTTCATAGGAAAGTCATTAAAAAGCAGTAAACATAGCCACTAAGTATGATTTTAATATTTTTGTTGAAATGACTAAATTAATAGAAAGTGACAAAAAGTACCTTAAGAAGAATTTTAAATAACAAAAACAAAAGACTGAACAAAGCATATGTGGAAATATAAATTATAATTTTCTTCCACTTTATTAACACTCTTGTCTAATTAGGCAATAATTACTTTAAAAACTAACACTTTCCCCTTAGAATTACTGCTGAAGTTGAAAGGTTCAAGTTTTTAATTACTACTCATAAAGCATACAGTGAAACTTTCTAAACTATGAAAAGTCTACTATCTTACAATTCAGCAAGATATTTATCTTAGAAAAACATCATTAATAAGTACAAAATTTCATTTAAATTAACAGCAAGAAATTTTTTCATTTTCCTTTCCAGTGTCAGAGATGGGTGGAATAAATCAAAATCAAGGATCTTTTGTGGATAAAAGGAAGTAGAAATCTTAAGATTAGAAACTCACTAATGCGATGCCCATGGACAAAGATGAAATCAGATATTATAGACGATTTTGAAGTTGCAGTTTTAATAATGATAAAGGTATAGTGAAAGGGAGAATTGAAGCAGAAATGAATTTCATACTGTTGCCCATACCAACCAACTCATCATGCATTTCAAAAGTATATTCCGGGCACAACATGGTGGCTCACACATGTAATCCTAGCACTTTGGGAGGCCAACATAAAAGGATGGCTTGAGGTCAGGAGTTCAAAGCCAGCCTGGGCAAAGTAGCAAGACCCAGTCTGTGCAGAATAGACAAAATAAAAATTTAGCCGGGTGTAAGGGCACAAACCTGAAGTCCTACCACCCTCCAGAGGCTGATGGGGGAGGATGGCTTGAGCCCAGGAGTTCAAGGTTACAGTGAGATACGATCATGTTACTTGGGGGACAGATTGAGAGCCCAAAAACCAACAGAACAAATAAACAAAAAAGTATATTCCACTAATACCTTGTAAATGGGGGTGTATGAAGTTTTTTTAAATCAGATATAATTGTAATAGGGTGTGAGCATTGGCAGTGTGTATGTGTGTGCATGTCAGGTTGCATATATTAAGTGTAAACACCGCAGTTATTTCAGGAAGGGATCATAAATGCATAAGAATCTAAGTGTCCATAAAATACTATAAATAAATAATTAAAGCTGATTGAGAAATAATGCGGGCTCTGGAGACTTTGCTGAATTTAAACTTAGCAACTTTGCAGAAGTCTACGTCTATTTTTTCCATCTTCCAATTTTTTAGATAACATTAAGTGTCTGGATTTTCATATGAAATTATGCAATTTATTTTAATTAAACTATTTTTAGTGTATAGTGTTGGCCAAGAAAACGCAGCTTTATTTGCCATCCAGACCATGTTGCAATAGTTTAAAGCCTTGGGCTTAAGGATCTGTTAGTAACATGACATTTGTATGATCAGAGCTATCTCTCCATATGCATTTAGGACCACTGTACTATCATCACGCCCAAAGCTTACTTTCATAATCACAATCTTTGAAAATTCTCACACTTTAGAGTATCTTCCTGCCTAGAAAAATCTATCACAGTAATATATGCACTCACCATAAAGATAATGTACCAGGATGCTGAGGATATACTAGGTGGAAATTTTAGAACTGCTGTTGTTCAGGATTTTCTCAAGAGAGAAATATTCAGAAATATCAGGTAGTTACTTTACAAAGTAACATATATAAATATATGTATATACACACACACATATATTTATATATGCACAAAGGGTTTCTTGAATGCATATCTACCTTTAAAGCAAGAATGCATTTTGGGCATAGTCATCACCAACACAAACTTCATTCTTGCCTCATGTATTGATTTATGCTCTAAATTTTGTAATCATGTGAGCAATCTTTAAAATGATACCAGATTCCTAGGTTAAAGTCATTTGGATGACATTTATTTATATTTTTTATACTATTTTGAGTTTGAGAGATGGTGTTAGAAAATCTTATAAACTAGCTTTTGGTATTTTCTGCTTATTATTATTTTTTATTTTTTGGTGAGCAACACTAAGACTGGCATTTCAGCTTCCAACGAGGGTCCTTATATAATACTCAGTTAAGCATATTACTGCTAAACTCAAACAAATTTTAAAAACAAAAAAAGAGATATAAATGATTGAAAGCATGAGAAATGTTCCCTGTAGAAGTTTTCTAATTTTTAATAAATTGAATTAAAAATAAGCCTTTCCAAGTGAATTTTAGATATTGGTTACCACCTTCAAGATCATCATTTATGTATTTGTGAAGGTGAAAGGAGAAAGCACACATAATATTATATCTGTACTAAAAGTAACTTTTTAAAGTAACATAACATCTACATACGGCAGGAAATAATAATGATACAACATTAAACAGATATAGACCTGATGATATAGTTGGAATTCTCCAAACCCTTGCATAACACTTATGTAATCAATGTGAATTTAAAAACATATAATTGACAATAATATATGTGATATAGTAGACTGTCCAACACTTTGTTGGTCTAAACTACAAAATTTACCCTGATGATTGCTGTATTGAAGAGAAAAACAATTATTTGTATCTCATGATACTTATCAAAAGAGTTTGTAGACAAATAAAAAACACACTAGCAAAACACACTCTGTTTCATGTTAATTAAAGGGAGAAATACTGTTTACAGAAATTAGCTTCCAAAAATCCTTCTTTGTGAAAACACATAAGTAAACTAATTTTAATACTCGCAGTTATAACTAAAATGGTATCATCCACTATCTTCCACTAACTAAGTATTAAATACAGAGCATAAGCTATTCCAGCTGTCATATTAAACAACTTTAAGTATGGCTTATGTCTATAATTTTCTTGTAATCTCATTCTGAATGGAGCTTTCTTGAGCAACAGTAATTACAGAGGAGTTAAGAGTCTGGAAAGAGTTATTTGTTTATAGAAAGAAAAACTAGTCAGAGAATGAAAATACTTAGTCTAATTAGAAAAGTTTTGTTTAAACTTCCATTAGAAGTAAAATAATGCCACAAATTGAAATGAATCCCTGGTTATTTTTAAAACATTATTGTTACTTTAGTTTCTTAAAAACAAATTAAGCAGATACTCATTTTTTCCAACAGCTTGTAAACTTTGGAATCTTCGGTATAATTTTAATTCTTGAGAGTATCACATATTTGAAAAAGAATGTTTGTCTAAGATATCTATGCATATGTGTATTTGAGTATATACTATATTAACATATGTGTATTCGACTGCCAAGATAAAATATAACTAATCAAAGCATTTATTATTTAACTTTGATTAAATCTATTAGCTTCTTTATAGATTTCGCTCATTTATAAGAGCAGGTTAGGTTTCTTCCCCCGGGATAAAAGGGATGAGTTATCTGTTTCTCTTGGGACAGATGTAGTGTGGTAAATACAGTGATAAGAGATAAATGAAAATAAAGAGAAGCCCCTAACCAAACAGAAATGAAAAGAACAATAACAGGGAAGATTGTCTGCAGACAGTGTTTGAGGTTACTTTTTCTTTTTTCTAAAATGATTTTTTGCAATTCATGAAAACAAGCCTGAAGTGTAAACTTGTCATCTCATTTTGAGATACATTTCTCCTTATATTAGGTATTAAAATATAATGATCAGGCATATTTTTAAGGCTCTTTTCACCTTGTTTGAAATGTATTACTTCACAAAGTCTTTGTGGAGCTTTCGTTTTTTTGTTGTTGTTTTTTTTTAAGAAAAGAAGAAATAATACAAATACAGTTTAGGTTGTGTTAATGCACAAAGAAAGATGTAAAGGGAGTGATATGCTTTGTTTGTGTCACCACCCAAATCTCACCTTGAATTGTAATAATCCCCATGTGTCAAGGGTGGAGCCAGGTGAAGATAATTGAATCATGGGGCAGTTTCCCCCCTACTGTTCTTGTGATAGTGAGTAAGTCTCAGGAGATCTGGTTTGATAAATGGGAGTTCCCCTGCACAAGCTCTCTTGCCTGCTGCCACGTTAAGACATCACTTTGCTGCTCCTTCACCTTCTGCCATGACTGTGAGGCCTCCCCAGCCATGTGGAACTGTGAGTCAATTAAACCTCTTTCCTTTATACATTATCCAGTCTTGGGTATGTCTTTATTAGCAGCCTGAGAACAACTAATAAAGGGAGAGAAAGAAGGTTGGAGTAGGGAGAAGGTTGCTAGGGTATTAAAGGAAAGCCCTCTGAAAATGACACTTGAACTGAGACCTGAATAAACTAAGGGACATTTTAGAGAATCCCATAACAGGGAAGCAGGCATAATACCACTTTCAATGGCTCTGAGTTGGGAGCATGCCAGCCATGGATGAGAAACAGAAAATAGGCCAGATTAGTGAGAGGGAGGGTGTAATACTTGAAATGAGAGATGGAGCCAACAAGAAACTGAGAGAATGGAGGTGCCACTTACTGGAATGTGATCCTCCCTACTGGAGAGCGGCAGGTTTGGAGTAGAAATCAAGAGTTTGGCTTTGATTGTTCAAATAAAGTTTGAAATATCTATTAAACTACCAAATAGAGATGTCCCATAGATTGATATGAATGAATCTGAAAGTCAGGGTAGACAAAAAATTGCCAGTCATGAAATGAACATGGAACTAACATAGGCTATCTACGGAGGATGTATAAAGAGAGGAAAATCAGGACTTGCAAATATTTAGAGGTCAGAAAAACAAAAGGTATGTAGCTAAAGAGATAAGAAGGAGTGAGAGGGAATGCCTGAAGCCAAATGAAGAAAAGATTTCAAACAGGAGAGAATGCTAATATGTCAAGTGCCACTAATAGGTTGAGGAAGATAAGGATTGAGGATTAACTATTGTGTATTTGCAAAACAGAAGTCACTGATGCCCTTGAGAAGAGTGGTTTTAGTGGAGGAGTGGGAACAAAAGCCTGACTAGAGGTTTTCAAGGAAATAGAGTTCATATAATTTTTTAGTGTTTTTTTTTTTACTGTGCAAGTGAGCAACCAAATGCGGAGATAGGAAGACAGTGGGGACAATGAGTCCATGAACTTGGCACATGTGTGCACTTGTGTTAAAGATAGAGCTATTACCAACGAAAGTAATTCATTAAAAAGTACAGTGCAGACAAAACAGGAGAGAGAATTGACCACCTGCACAGTAAGAGAAAAGTCCTTTCTTAGGTTGGTAGAGGAAATTAGTTCCTCTAGACAGTGGTAATTAACCAGAGAGAAGGTCCAGGATAGGTGGAAGTTTGCGGATGAGAAAGATGTGTTGGAGCTTTGAGGATAAAGAGAATGTATGAAGGATTCCTTTGAAAAGTAATAGTGTGAATTAACTGGCAAAATGGCATACAGTTATACAGTTATTGCACAGGGATGATGGACCGCTTGATGTTTGTTTTTTCTTTTATTCTCCAGCCACATGAAGCTGTTGGCATGTAGGATTAGAGTAGACAAACTACTAATTATTTTTATTTTTTTTTACGTTTAGTTTTCTTTAAAACACATTTCTTCAAGTTTACCTATTAAAATATTTTTAATCTCATAATTAAGTCTTAAATATATGTGCTCATGAGTGGTAATTACTTAAAACACTTGCATAGTAGCAAGTAATGAAACTTAGCTTTCTCTTCTGTTGTATTCACCACCACTTTAGCCTGAATAACTGAACAAATACCAGGTTCTTGGAACACTGGCATAAACTATGTATCTAGAACTATGGCTCTGTCCATCATCAGCACAAGCCACTAGTAATTCAGAAATTGGTCATTTATATAATGGCATTTATTGCATCTTTACCACGAACAAGATGATTTTTTTAAACATGGTTTAAACTATATTATACAAATTATTCAGCTGTGTTTGATACTTGTTATATGTAAGAATCACTTTCCTTTTTATAGATTACTTTTCCTCTTTTTATAATATCTGAAATTTAAAGATGCTTTCTCAGAGAGTCCATTATTTATGCAGGCAAGATGAGAATCTATCTGAGATACTCTCACATTCTTAAAAACTAAATAGCTACCCATGTGTGTGTACCTAGTGATGTCAGTTCTTAACTGAGTCACAAAATCCAAAGAATCTTAGCTAAAATGAAGCTCATATCTTGCAAATTCTTCTCTGTTAACCCATAAGAAAACAGAAGCCCAGAGAAATTAAAAGATTTGTTCAAGATTTGCTTGATAGCATACTAAGGTGGATTTAGGACTTCGGGCTCTGAATTGCTCAATATGGAAGTGTTGCTCAGGGAAAAGCCCAAACCCCGGCATCACACAATAAATCCATGCAACAAATCAATATATCCATGCAACAAATTTACACATGCAGCTTCTGAATCTATAATTTAAAAATGTGCAAAACCAAGCATCTTTGAGGAACAAAATTCTGAGATATTATAAGACTTTGAAAGTGATATTAGGCTTTGTTATTGTTCAGATTTTTAAAATAATTTTAATTTTTTTCATTTAAATTTTAAAATTGTGTTGTGGTAAAATGTACATAACATATAATGTACCATTTTAGCCATTTTAAGTTTACAGTTTAGTGGCTTTAAGGACATTCACAGTGTTGTATAGCCATCACCACCATCCATCTTCGGAACTTTTCATCGTTACAAACTGGAACACTACCCATTAAACAGGTGCTCCCCATTAAGCCCTGCTTCCCCGCCCCTGGTAACCATTATTCTATGTTATTTCTCTGTTAATTTGACTATTCTGGGTACGGTATATTTGTGAAATGATATGAAATTTGTGCTTTCCACGGACAAGCGTTTGAGGGGATTCAAAATTGAATTATTTTATCACGTTTCAGATGCAACTACAATTATTGAGCATCACCATTTTAGACATTTTACTGGGAACCTTAAATACATGTTTTACTTTAAATTCCGGATCAAAATTCTGAATTAATTGATTTCATTTCTTTATAAATTGGACAGAGGCTGAGCGTGAGAGGTTAGGTAGCCCTCTCAAAGTCAAACATTAGAGGCAAGACTAGAAGTGGAATCTTCAAACCCATGTCCATTAACATTTCACAGAACGTTGAAGTACATTATGTTTGTGCTTGCAGTGATTAAAGCTTGCGATCAAGTGTCTGACTAACCTAAGTTGCAATCCTGACTCTGCCTCTTACATGCTACAATATTTTGGGCAGGTTTCTGAACTTTTCAAACCCTTCGTTTCTCCTTTGCAAAACGTTAAAATGATAGTTTGAAAATCATCTAGAAAGGGTGTTGATTATAGCATAGCACAAGACAGAAAGTTTTCCATATCATAATGAAAAAAATATAGGATTTTTGAGATACTAAGAAGATTATCATTTATATCTGAAAGGGAATTCAGATTGCTTAGGGAAATTATACCTAAGATGAGACTCATAATGGCAGATAATAATAAAATAGTGATATTTTTCAAATATTAAAATGCATGTGTTATTGTATATAACAATTATATATTTAAAAATTGTCCTTCAGATATACTCAAACACATCTTCAAATACCTTCATATAAGGATATTTACTGAAGTATGATTTGTAATACGAAGAGGTTGTAAACAATCAGAATGTACAGCAATAAAGGATACAATGGGTTAAAGAAAAAATGTATTGTAAGTATAGAATATTTGCTATGTATCTAATTTTTTAAAATCATATTTATAAACTAAAATAGATATTCTAGGATATGTCAAGGAGCTAAGGAAATCATTTAATTTACTATTTGGATGTTTACACTGAATCTTCAAAGTGTTACATTTTCTTAAAAGAAAATGTTAAAGCATATGTGGCATTTAGTCAAATATATATGAATATGTATTTATGGCTATTTTATATAAATGCATATATGAGATCTTCTTGAAGTAAAAAATAATTCTGTGTTTTTCTCTTGACACAAGTTGAAGCTATTACAAAAGCTAATTATTTAATTAAAATAACACTGGAAAAAGTGTTTTAAATTTCATTTGTTTAGCTAGAAAATATTTAGGAAGTGAGGAAATAATTTACATCAATACCACTTGTATATTTAAATTAGATTTTCAAAGTTTGAACTTTTTACAGAAAATCTAACAGCAACTATCATTTCCAGCTTTACTCCAAGTCAAATTATTTGATAGTGTCATTTCTTATAGAATAGTGGTGTGTATTAGAATAGAATGTCTGAAAAGTTAGGCTACACTAAATTTATAAAACACGTTTTTTAAATAGTAAACTAACTTTAGCTTACTGCTATTTTTAATAAAATTTTTAATCTTTTTAGCTTTTTGACTCTTTGTAAGAACACATGGTATAGCCATACAACATAGTTTCTTTCTTTATATTTTTATACTATCAGCTTTTTCTATTTTAAAAATTATTAATTTAATTTTTACTTTTAAAGCATTTTTTAAACCTAGATCCAAAAATACACATTAGCCTAGGCCTACACAGGGTCAAGTTAATCAATATCCCTGTCTTCCTCCTCCATATCTTGTCCCAGTACAAGGCTCTGAGAGGCAATAGCATGCACGGAGCTGTCATCTCCTATGATAATAATGCCTTCTTCTGGAATATCTCTTGAAGAACCTGTCTGAGAGTGGTTTACAGTTAGTTTTTTTATAAGGAGATGAAGTACACTCTAAAATAACTAAAACGTACAGTATTGTAAATACATAAATTACTAATATAATCATTTGCTATCGTTTTCAAGTACTATATACTGTTTATAAGTGTATGTGCTCTTTTTTTTTTTTTAATCACTGGCAGCACAGTAGGTTTGTTTATACCAGAATCACAACAAACATGTGAGTAATGCTTTCTGAGATGATGTTTCAAGGGCTATATCACCAGGAAATAGAAATAGAAATTTTTGAGCTATGTCATAGCCTTATGGGACCACCATTGTGTATGTAGTACATTGTTAACCAAAATGCCATTAGGCAGAGCATGACCATACATATGTACAGATGCTCTTCAAATTATGAGGTTACATCCTGATAAAATCATTGAAGTAAAAAATACTGTAAGTTAAAATGCATTTAATAAACTTTGTCTACTGAACATCACAGCTTAGCTGAGCCTATCTTAACCATGCTCAGAACACTTGCATTAGCTTACAGTTGGGCAAAATCATCTAACACAAAGTTAGTTTTTATAATAGTGTTGAATATAGTATGTGACTTACTGAACTGCACTGAAGTAAAATTTCCACTGAATGCATATCACTTGGCACCATCATAAATCCAAAAAACTGTAAATTGAACCACTGTAAGTTGGAGACTGTGTGTATATAAAATGTGTGTGTGTGTGTGTGTTTGTGTGTGTGTATGTATTTTAAATCATCACTGCCTCTGCTTTTCTAATTTTTGCATGGTAATCCAAATCTAAGGGAGCAAGATAGCCATTTTTTTTTTTTTTTTTGTATTTTTAGTAGAGACAGAGTTCCACCATGTTGGTCAGGCTAGTCTCGTACTCCTGACCTTGTGATCAGCCTCCCAAAGTGCTGGGATTACAGGCATGAGCCACCGCGCCCAGCCAAGATAGCCAATTTTAATAATAACCCAGGGCAGAAAATTTCTAGAAAATTAAAATCATCAGCTAAAAAACAAACTATTATATAAATATAGATTATTTTCTAGAAAAGAAATGTTCAAAGGCCACTACTTGAAATTTTATGATGGGTGCAAATTTTGATGTACTATGTTTTGCTTTAGATCCTTTTTAAAGAAAGTATTAAATAAGGAATACTTTACAGAGTTATTGACATTTTTTAGCAAAAAGAAGTCCTCATTATTTTTGTTTTGGTTTCCTGTGCTTTTGATGTCATATCCATAAAATCATTGCTGAGATGAATATCATGAAGCTTTTCCCTCATATTTTTTTCCTTTTTGCACTTTAATGATTTGAGTCTTACATTTACATCAATAACCCATTTTGAATTTTTTGTGTGTATGGTGTAAAATAGTGTCCAATACCATTCTTTTGTATATTCTATTTTTCCACCACCATGTGTTGATTAGGCCATTGTGACTTCTTGGCACCCTTAGCGAAGATCAGTTGACTATATATATGCATAGATTTATTTCTGAGTTCTGTATCATATTCCAGTATTCTATATGTCTGTTGTATAAGTGGTACTATATCAAAATAAAAAGGCTCTGTACAGCAAAGGAAACAAGAGTGAAGAGGCATTTCGCCTTAACAGAATGGGAGAAAATATTTGCAAAACATATATTTGATAAGGGGTTGATCCCCAGAATACTTTATTTTTGAAACTCCTGTAACTCAATAAAGCATGTGACTTGATTTTACAAATGGGCTAAAGAATTGGAAAGGCAATTCTCCCCTAAAGAGCTATAAATAGCCAATAGATACATTTAAAAATGCCCCATGTCCCTAATCATAAGGAGAATGCAAATCAAAGTCAACAAGAGATATCTCCTCTCACTTGTCAGTATGGCTATTACAAAACAAAAACAAATCAAAACAACAAAACCCCAAAGACAGTACATTTTTAGTAAGAATGTGGAGAAAGTGGAACTCTTGAAAACTGTTGGTGGGAATGCAAAATGGTGCAGCCACTATAGAAATCACTACGGAGGTTTCTAAAAAAATTAAAAATGAAACTACCATATGATTCAGTAATCAAAATTCTTGGCATTTAAACAAAAGAACCAAAATTACAGTCTCAGATACAATCATGTATTAGTACTCTTATGCTCGTTGCAACACTATTTACAATATCCAAGATGTGGAAACAACCTAAATGTCGATCAACAAGTACAGGAATAAAAAAATGTGCTACATATATAATATATACTGACTAAGACTCTCCTTTGACCAGAACTTTATTTGAGCTGCTTTGAATCTTGTGCTTGGCTAAGTCTAAACTTGGGCTTCTCTTTCTATCCTTGTTGAATTCAGTTTGAGCAAGATTCCTGCCAAGTCAGCTTAGGAAAAAAGCTGACCACCTTCAACATCTTATGACACTGGACTCCATTCAGCAATAATTCCATCAAGTCAATGTAGCTAGAAACCTCGTTTTTCTGTATGTTTCCTCTTAGTAATTTTCCATTCACTGAACCCCACCCTGCTTTTTGGCTATAAGTCTCCACTTGTCATGGTGGAAGTCAGAATTGAATCCAATCTCTCTCTGCTACTTTAAGACCGCTTTGCTGGGGTCCCTATACCTATTACCATGCCCATCCTTGAAGAATACCTGCCTTAACATCCCTAAGAAAATTCTGCAATATATAATACAATGATGTATGGCAGAAAGTTTCAGTCAAGCAAGGTAAAGAGGCCCTAGGGATCTGCCATACAACATTATGCCTATAGTCAAAGATAATACACTTAAAAATTGGTTAAGAAGATAGGTCTCATGTTAAGCATTCTTATCATAATAAAATAAAATTAAAAAATAAAATTAAAAAAAGTCTTCGCTAGCATTAAAAATTATTAATTATAAATTTATTACAGTGCTGTCCTCAAATTAAAAAATAAAATTGTCAGCCCATTGAAGGCATTATCTTAAAAATTAGAATTAATGTGCAAAGAGTAGAATAATGGGAGTGGTAAAATTGAAGCTATAAAAGTTATGTTCTACCCTCAACCATCCCATTAGTTAGGTAGGCTGGGTAAGTCATTTTTTTTTCTTTAAGCCTCAGTTATACTTCTTTAGACTTGGGCTAATCATACTAAATGAATGGGATTGCTATTATGTTAAAACACAGACATTAACCAATAGCAGTTCAATCTGACTCTGGCTAAATATATACTGAATAGAATGCTTAATGCATTTTAACCATTCTCACATAAGTAGAATTACAATATAAACAATAAATTTCCAAATCCAAAGTTTAAGAGATGTTAAGGCAAATACTGTATTGTCTGAAGAGTATACGTTTTTGAAAAATACATAGGATTAATATTGAAAATATCAGAATATGCTTAAACAAGTATGCTTACATAGGTTTTCTCCTTTCATCTCAGTTTGAAAATCTAGCCATGTAAAATCAGTGTCTAGTTACCAGTGATTCACAGATAAGCTTCACCCATTAAAATTTCCATTACCAGTTAAGAACCACAAAGAAGTTAAACTCCAAAAGCAGCATCTCAAAATCAACTCTGAAAGGCAATTACTTTTTCAATAAGTAAAATTCATGAGGAAAATTTGTCACTACATTAGCAAGTTGTCTCTCCACAGAATAAAGAACCAAAGCTTTACTTGTTCACTGTGTATGAGAAGATCAGGATCAGTCAGTTAATGCTTGTGTTGAGAACATTTATAATGTCAAAATAAGGTTAATAATCCTAAAAATTAGATAATAAAGCAACATTAGACTACTTAAAAATTCCAATGCTTAAAAAATAATTCAATATTTTTGGATATGCTAAATTGGGTATCTGCTTTCTCAGTAACATTTCCAAAATACCTATCTTCTCCTCACATTCAATTTTTCTTTCTTACTACAACTCTTTAGCTACAACTGCATAAACCTTAAAATAAAATTTTCTGATATTATTAGTAATATATATGTCCACAGAGGTAGATAAAAATGGCTATAAAATAGGTAATTTTTAAAGTATATGAGCTAAGTGATGCTAACAGAAGCAATTCTACAAATACACATGCAAAGTGTACTATTCATTTAAAACAATTAACACAAAGCACTCTTTTTTGGATATGGTAACTACCAAAGTCAAAAAAACGAAGAGCTGAAATATTATGTAAATTGTTCACAGAAACTGTTGATCTCCAAACCAGTCAATTATTATCAAGGCTTGAATGTTATATAAAATGGTAGAAAAATTCTTGATCAACACTTACATTTTGCCTCTGACTACTTTCCTCATTAACTTACCAGCCATGAAAAGCACTGTGCAAAAGTTAGCAATTAGGGACTGAATAAAGTTTTAAGTGGATCCATATATCATATTTGGCATATCTATGACACTTCTATCAACATTCATCAATTTATGAAATAATGACATTAAGTAATTGTGTTCATCCCAAAAATCCAAATATCAAATACTGTTTGCATGACTGTGTTATACATAGAGCAGAAAGCAGTGAAGACAGGATCTTTGCTTTTGTCACCTAGAAGACAAATATATTGAGTCACCTAAGAATACAATATATTGGAGTGTGCTCTATAAGACAAGTAGATGCCAACTCCTACTGGTCTTGGAGAAAATGTAAATAATTCTATTGGATGGGCACAGCAAAGTAGGTAGCAATTTCACAGAATGGGTGGTATTGGGGCATGTTCTTGAAGGAGTGAGAGGTCATCAAACAGACAAAAACATTTTGAACACAGGTTATAAGCAATACAGAAACTGTGGAGGTGCAAAAAATACAGTATGATCAAGAAATTGTATAGTCATGTGCCACTTAACAATGTTTCTGTTAATAATGGACCACATATATGAGGTGATCCCTTAATACTGGAATGGAGCTGAAAAATGTCTATCTTCTGCTGACACTGTAGCTGTCATAACATTATAACACAATGCATTACTCATGTGTTTGTGGTAATGCTGGTGTTAACCTACTGCACTGCCAGTGTATAAAAATACAGCACATACAATTATATATAGTACATAATACTCAATAATGTTAATAAACACCATATTACTGGTTTGTGTATTTACAAGACTACCTTTTTTTTTTTTTTTTTTTTTTTTTTTTTTTTTTGAGACAGTCTCGCTCTGTTTCCAGGCTGGGCTGGAGTGCAGTGGCGCCATCTAGGCTCACTGTAACCTCTGCCTTCTGGGTTCAAGTGATTCTCCTGCCTCAGTCTCCTGAGTAGCTGGGACTACAGGAGCAAGCCACCACATCCGGCTAATTTTCGTATTTTTAGTAGAGATGGGGTTTCACCATGTTGGCCAGGCTTGTCTCGATCTCCTGACCTCATGATCCACCCACCTCAACTTCCCAAAGTGCTGGGATTACAGGCATGAGCCCTCGTGGCTGGCCACAAGACTATATTTTTTATAGTTATTTTAGAGTATACTTCTCCTACTTATCAACCAGAGTATTTGAATTTTGCATTTTAAGCTGTGGGAAGTTGCTAAACCAGTAATAACTATAATAATAATATCAACTAATGTTTGTCAGTACTGTTAATATCATTCACCAACTTTTAAAATCACCTATTATATTTGAAACTGCTTATTATCTCAGTGTCCCTAGAAAAGCAAGTACTATATTAGGTGCATAAGATGATGCGCTTCATTGAAGGTCAGTGAGCAAAATGTCCAATTTTTTTCTCAACTTGGCTGACTATGAGACAGAGGAGTTCCTCTGAGCAGGTGAGGTGTGGTCTGTGCTTATGACTTACGAATGATCCCTAAAAACTTGTTATATGGTATGGTGTAAATGAAAGTACAAAATAATTTATGACAGTACATAGCAGAAAAAAAGAGGAAAATATGTTTTAATTATCAATTAAAAATTATCTCCAATCAAACTTCAAATACTAAAACCCACAAATAAATTGCATCTCTATTGAAATAGCACAGTCACTTCATGGTTTCGATTTGTAGAAATGTCTCTGAAAACACTGTATTTCCTACTTTTATGTTTGTTTATATTTAGGAGCAGCCTACGCATAATTTGGTTCACTTAAAAGACTTTCTTAATGAGTAGTAATCTACATAGTTCCTTGCTGCATTATTTTTTAGATTGGGCTGGGGGAGTCAATAGCCACTAGAAACTCTCAGACCAAGAAATTCTCCTGAAGCAATCTTTCAGCTGTAAATCACCTCAGCTAGGAACCCATTGTATTCTTATCACTTTGCTTCAGTGTTCCTGACTAAGACTAAACGAATATGAACCTCATGACTGACAATGACTTGAGAATGACCTTTTGCACCAGTGCATTAATTGTGAAAGCTTTCTGCAGCAGGAGCTAGGAAATTAGTCGTCTGAGTACAGCAGCCAGAGCACTGAAATGGCTCCGGCTGCTGTACTCAGAGGAGTCTTTCGAATGGCAATGCTTAACTCTTCAGCCACACATCATCTAAATTTTTCTATTTTACGGACACTGTAGATGTGTCCATCATCCTCCAAGGAAATTGGATTTCTGAATAAGAAATTTCTTTTTACCCTGTGATTTCTACATGATACTTATAGAGACAGTTTGACAGCTTTGGAGAGGATATCCTATGATTCATGTAGACTTTCTGCTTACGGAGTCTAACGCACTCAGAAATTTAGCTTTACTGACTTTACAGTCTTTTATATGAGAACAGAAAAGTCAGCAAATTTGGAAATAGAAATTATAAAGTATGCCAAGTAATATTTTGGCCACTTCACAAGGAAGAAAAGGATATATATCCAAATTTACATAACATTCAAGATAATCTTTAATTATATTCCAGAGCTGATAATTTAAAATTTATCTTCAATAATTTTTGTTTCCAAACTACTTGCTGCTGAGAGAAAAATAAGAATATGCAATTTGAAGGTATGGCTTGTAGTGTATCATAGCTCTATTTATTATATTATTATATTCATCTGCATACACTGAACTGAAATTGCAGAGTTCATTTATCATTTAGATCAACTTTTAAGAAGATGTATTTCCAGTTCTTACCAGTGCATCTCAAATTGAGCTCACTATATTCACTTTATGTATAAATGGTATGTATACATAAGCAAAATATAAATACAAGCAGTGATATATTTATTGCACTTTGTATCTTAAACCAGTATACGTTTGTTTCCAGCAGCATTTTGATTTTACTGCAATTCAGATATTCTGATTATCTTTTACGTAAACTTTAACAATCGAAACAACTTATCAGTCATCTAACTTTGAATTTCCTCTGAAGTCATAGTCTTTGTACATGAAATCTAACTGGGGTTAAATGTTCTTGTTCTCTCTGATTGAGCCTTCCCTGGGATATCTCATGCATAGAAAAGAGTTCACAAATAAAAATCGGTTAAAGCTGTGATTCAGTTTACATAAGATCTAGAAATATAAGTTCCATAACTTCTAAACTAAGTCATTTCCCTGAGCTACTCTTAAACTTAAAAGTGAATAACTCCAAATGTCCCTGATTGAATAACTCCAAACACCCCTGATTGAATAACTCAAAATAATAAGCTCATCAATCTGATAGGAGTGTCAATCTCAGATACATTGCAAAGAAAATGAAAATGATGAAGTAAAGATTAAATGAGAAAATGATGCCACATACTTAGCATAAATGCAAACACAAAATAAATACTCAAGTAAATAAAACCATTATTTTTTTAATGTAGTCTAAAACAACAAGAACAAAACAGGATACAGGTGCAGAACGTGCAGGTTTGTGACATAGGTATACCTGTGCCATGGTGGATTGCTGCACCTATGACCTGTCCTCCAAGTTCCCTCCCCTCATACCCTATCCCCCAACAGGCCCTGGTGTGTATTGTTCCCCTCTCTCTATGTGTTCTCATTGTAGAGTAACTCCCACTTAGGAGTGAGAACATGTGGTATTTGGTTTTCTGTTCCTGTGTCAGCCGTAAAAAGAAATAAAACCATTCTTAGGATGGTATTTCTCCTTATCCTTCTCGTTTTACACCCAGAAGAATTATCACTTTGACAACTGACGCTCTGTTTCTTTTCTGAAAATAAGTTACACTGTAACTTATATGAGTAAATGAGCTCTTGATATGAAGCTTGACATTTAAATTCTAAAGGATTCTTAAACACATGTGTAACAACACCATGTGTTAGTTAATCCTATCATAATATATCATGTTCCTATATTAGATTAATACAATTAATCACATTCTAAATTGACAACATTTTCTGAGATCCGGGTTTCTTAATATTTGCAGTAGAAACAAATATTTTTTCTCACCCTTGAGAATTAAAAGTGAAGCAGAAACTTTAGAGTCATGTTAAGTTGCTGACTATCTATCTGGGTTTCTGAATGATAAAGTAGACTCTAACGGTGATTGCTTTTTCAGTAACAACTTTCAGTAATATTTGTATTTTTCTATCACACCTTTCCCTGAAGAAATACTTTCAGATGAATAGAGAAAGACTCTCTAAGTATAGGTTTGAGTTTTAGAATTGGCTAGATTGGAGAGTTTTAGATGGAAGAGGGTGGTATCAATCAAGTACAGAAGTTAATGCTACAATAATTACTTGGGAAAATTCTCACACTTCAGTGATTGCCAATCAGCCTGCACTATTTACTGAGTGAAATGTCTATGGTTATCAGAAATTGTACAAGAAAAAACCAAACCGAAACAAAAAATAGTGTAGTTCTTTTTTTCTCAGCGAAGTATGTTTAAGAGCATTAATTCAGATCCAACTAGGCCTAGGTTTGAGCACAGGATTTTCCACTATGATTAACTTAAACTCTCTTGTTTGAAGTTGTCTCACCTATAAAATTTGGGACAATTGTAGTAATTCCAGAATGAAAATAAAATGATGTACATACATCATTTAGTATATTAAAAATTCTCAATAAGAATTGATTTTTCTGTTAATATGATTGTAATATATTTGAGGCTACAAATAAAGAATGAAATGAATAGAAATGTAAACAGAATGGTCACTTTTGAAAGGACTTACTCTGTTTAGAAGAATGTATAGACACGATCAAACAAATGTTCAGATAAATTTATAGGGATGTCAAATAATAACTTCAAATTGTGCAATTCAACATACAATGCCGAGAGACAATGAGACAAAATACCTTTTTTATTCAAGTTTTAAGAAAAATTATTGAAGTTTACAAAATCTATGGAATAAATAGAACAATACAGGCATACCTTGTTTTGCTGCTCTTTGCTTTATTTCACTCCACAAATACCCCAATTTTTACAAATTGAAGTTTTGTGGCAACCTGGTGTCCAACAAATCTATCGGCACTGTTTTTCCAATAGCGTGTGCTCTCTTCATATCTCTGTGTCTATGTTTTGGAAATTATCACAATATTTCAAACTTTATTATTATTATTATTATAGAGATCAGTGGTTTTTGAGATCAACTACTATTGTAGTTGATTTGGGCCACCACAAACCAGGTCCACAGAAGATGGTAAACTTAATTGATACATGTTGAATGTGTTGTGACTGCTCCACCCACTTCAGCTTCCCTGTTTCCAGAGGCACACAATAATCAAATTAGGCCAACTAATAACTGTACAGTGGTCTCTAAGTGTTCAAATGAAAGGAGGAGTCCCAAGCCTCTCATTTTTAATCACAAGCTAAAAATAAATAAGCTTAGAGAGAAAGGCGTGTTGAAAACCCAGCGGCCAAAAGCTAGGCCTCAAGCACCAAACAGCCAACTTATGAATGCAAAGGAAAAGTTCTTGAGGGAAACTCAGAAAGTGCTACTTCAGTGAGCACATGAATGATAAGAAAACAAAACAGTCTGATGGTGGATATAGAGAAAGTGCTACTGGTTTGGATAGAAGATCAAACCAACCACAACATTCCCTTAAACCAAAGCCTAATCCAGAACAAGGCCCTAGCGCTCTTTAATTCTATGAAAACTGAGAGAGGACAGCAAGCTGCAGATGTTTGAAGTTAGCAGAGATTGTTTATACCATTTAATGAAAGAAGTCATCTCCATAACATAAAAGTGTAAGATGAAGTAGCAAGTGTTAATGGATAAGCTATAGCAACTTATCTGGAAAATTTAGCTAAGATCATTTTGAAGGTGGCTACACTGAACAAGAGATTTTTAATATAGATGAAAAGACCTTCTATGAAAGGATGCCATGTAAAACCTTCATAACTAGAGAGAAGTCAATGCCTGGCTTCAAAGCATCAAAGTACAGGCTGACTGTCTTTTTATGGGTGAATGTAGGTGGTGACTTTAAATTGAGGCTGATACTTACTGACCATTCAGAAAATCAGAGGGTTGTTAAGATTATGCCGAGTCTACTATAACTGTGCTCTAGGAATGGAATAACAAAGCCTGGATAACAGCCCATATATTTACAGGATAGATACAAATATTAATTTTTTTCCATTGTGGCTTCAAATGAATATTTAAGCCGCAATGGGAAAAAAAAAGGATTATTTTCAAAGTATCACTGCTCATTGACAATGCACCTAGTCACCCATAAGCTCTGACGGAGATGTACGGGAAGATCAATGTTGTTGTGATGCCTGCCAGCACAACATCCATTCTACAGCCCAAGGATCAAGGAGAAATTTTGACATTCAAGTTTTATTATTTAAGGAATGCATTTCACAAGACTATGGCTGCCATAGGTAGCCATTCTTCTTATGCATCTGGGCAAAGTAAATTGAAAACCTTCTATTCCAGATGCCATTAAGAACATTTATAAATTATAGGAGGAGATCAAATAACAACTTTATCAGGAGTTTGGAATAAGTTGATTCCAACACTCATGAATGACTTCGAGAGGTTGAGACTTCAGTGTAGAAAATACCTACAGATGTGGTAGAAATTGCAAGGGAACTAGAATTAGAAGTGGAGCCTGAAGATATGACTGAATTGCTGCAATCTCATGATAAAATACACACAAATGAGGAATTGTTTTGTGTGGATGAATACAAAAAAAGTGGTTCCTTGAGATAGAATCTATTCCTGGTGAAGATGCCATGAACACCATTGAAATGACAACAAAGAATTTAGAATATTACATAAGTTTAGTTGATAAAGCAGTGGTAGGTTTTGAGAGGATTGACTCCCATTTTGAAAACATTTCTACTGAGGGTTAAACGCTATCAAACAGCACTGAAATCTATGGGGAAATCTTTCATGAAAGAAGAAAAGTAGCACTGGCAGTTGAATGTTAAAAGCTTCCCATTTCTGATCAAAAAGATTCTTTCAAATCAGAAAATTAACAAAAAAAAACCACCCTATGTTTGTATTTTAATTTCCACACTAAATTTCTACTTCAAGTTTTATTTTAGCACACCCATTCCTTAGGTTTCCTTTTGTTTTGAATAATACTTCCACAGCTATCCTGACAACTTTTAACAAGTTTAAGTAAAATGATGTGATTATTAGTTAAGTCATTGCAGGGATGGATGTTTTTATCTATGTATGTGTCTGTTTCCCCAACATCTCCCCTGACCATCAGGCTGTCATCTTATGGGATACAGTGGAAATTTATGTTTCTTTTAGAGATGGTGTCTCACTATGTTGCCCAGACTGGACTCAAATTCCTGGGGATCAAGTACTCCTTGGCCTCCTGTATAGCTGGGATTACAAATGCACATCACTGAACCCAGCCAGTGGCAATTTTTGAAGATATTATTGTTATTATGTCTTTGCAGAAATAGTTTTTTTATTTATTTGTAGTTACTACATAAGAAATGACTTCGATAGATAAAAATTAGTAACAAATTTCAAATAGAATAAATTATCTAAAATATCAGAAGTAAGTTATTTTAGCTTATATATACTTGATAGTTTAAAAATATTTTTCTTTCAAAATAGCATACTATATTTCTGTTGTGAATTTTTTTTAGTTCACATATCATGATCTTTTAAACTTATTTTATTTACAGGTATATCTGCATATAAATTTAAATATTCATGTTGAAAATACATGATTGCCCGAGAACACAGTTTAATTTATAACAGTCACATTATATTTGAAATATATTTGCTTTTATTTTTTCATTATGCATATTGCTATGCTTATCGAAATGTGTATATATATATATATATATATATATATGTATACACATCTTTACATGCTTGCAATAGTTAACCTCTGCAGAAATGTTTATGCTTATTTTTGCTCATTCCATTTATGGTCAGAGAGAGAGAGAAGGAAGGAAGGAAGGAAGGAAGGAAGGAAGGAAGGGGAAAGAGGAAAGGGGAAAAGGCAAAAAGAGGGAAAGGGGAAGGAAGGAAAGGCAAAGGGGAAAGGGGGAAGGGGGAAGGGGAAATGAAAGGGGAAGGAGAAGGGAAGGGGGAAGGGGAAGGGAGGAAGGGAGGGAGGAAGCGAGGAAGGAAGGAAGGAAGAGGCAAGGAAGGCAGGAAAGAAGGAAGAAAGGCAGGAAGGGAGAGTGAAAAAAAGGAAAAGAAAAAAATAGTCAGGAAGAGTGTTCTTACATAAAAACGTTATCACCTATTGGTTATTTCTTATTCTAACAGGCACTTACGATACTATTTAGGCCACCTGCTAAGTTCTGTATACAGTGGCATCTGTACATTCCCTTCTTATCATTGGTAGAGAGACTCCTAAATCAATACTCATCCTGAGAGAGAGCTTTAATATAGGATGGGTGGTATTTATAAGTAATGAAGCAGTCAAGAGGAGAAACAAGTCTATGTTTATCTGAAACGACTATCTTCTCATTCAATGCAGTTACAGCCACCTGCAGAAAGGGAAAATCATCCAAACAGAATTTAAGAAAGAAAGTTTACATTCGCATGACTGGAAATCACAGGCAAATTGGTTTGTTGGCATGGGATAAATGAAAGTTAAACACATTTGGATATTAGGAGAGACAAGCTAATTTAAAGTATTGGAATTTTTAAAAAGTACATAGATTTCTTGAAACAACTAAACAATCACAGACACAGTGACATGGGTTTGCTCAAAGAATAGAGAAGACTGGCACATTTTGACAGAATGTTGCCTTGGGTTTATTATTTGCATCAAATCTGGTCAATAGTTAAGTGCTATATCGATTCTGTGTTTAGAAGGATTCCGAGGGTGTCTGTTGCTGAGCAGAAAAAAAAGCTACAAACTATTTGCTATATCAGCCAGGGGAAACGGAATGAGATGAGATATTTGTCATTCATGTGGTAGTGCAAATATCTGCAGCTGTGCTGCCTTACAGAACCTGGTTTTCTACCCTCTACGTCATTTCAAAACTATATAAATTTGATCAATTACTTAACCTTTTTAATTCTCTATTTTCAATTTTATCACTTGTAAAATGAAGATAATAACAGCTACCCTGATTACCTACAGTGAATTTAGAGGTCATAGATAAATGTTCTAACATTATGCCTGGCACATGATAGCCAACATTTACCTAGTGCCTTCTATTATCATGATTTCTTCCCTGACAACTGAGCCATCTTTTATCTTTAGAAGGCACCATTTTTTAACTATTGCCAGTGTCATTTGTGTAAAAGTTTCTTAGTAAAGCAGTCTTTGATAATGATTATGACTTTTCTGTGTCCTCAAGAAAGGCTCCTTGACTTATATAATAAATTCCTCTTTGTCTTTCACATTTAAAAGGGAAGGTCAATATTAATCAAATGAGTGTGTTCATAAAAGTAATGTCCTCCTCTTCAGAAGAGGAAAAACAGCATAAGTTTACCCAAAATCTGTTTCTGTGCTTAGAAAAAAGATCTAGTGTCTGATATCATATTGGCATTCTAACAAAGGATTAAACAAATAACTTCAGAAAACATAATACACCTTAAAGATACTTCAAAGTATTTATCAATGTTATTGTCAACTTTGAAAGGTGAGAATTTTGTAACATGATTTGACAATGCTGAACTACAGGTTTTATGTAAAAGAAAAACTAGTCACTTACATGTTCCTCAAATTATTAGTTCATATGTTATGGAAGAAAATGTTTGCCACATTTCTGAATAAAAGTCATCAAAATATTGTGATCTAGATGTTATGTAAACTTAATTACCAAGACCCTATCTTAAGTGACTCTATCAAGACCCATAACCAGAAGTAACAAAATCTCTGAAGGAAAGGATTTCTGCATGTTTTCCATATGACAGAAAATTATTTTTTATTGTTCTATGATGATGATGATGGCAATGCAGTCCTACCTCACTTTTGAAACCAGACTTCAGTGTTTCTCTGAATACTTTTAACTGTGGCCAACAGCAAAGTGGCTGAAGTAGTAGGATCGAAGACTGTTAGCCTTAAGGACAAAAATAGTAATATAATTTTCATCATACTATAATTTTACCTAATATTCCTTATATTGAATGTCAGGAGAAATATATGCATATATATGATTTCTGTTAATGCATTTTAATAATATGTTTAGAATGTTACATTATTTAGCATCTCAGCAGCAATAAATAGTTCTTTATTTCTTTGTCTTTTTAACACTTTGTAAAGAAAATACATTTTACTGGTAAGTTACGCATTGCAGAGGGGAAAACAAATGGACAAAATGAACATATGAAAATTAGCTATGCCTTAATGATTATATTTTATGTATTTTAAATATAGTATTCCTAAGTCTATTTTACAAATGATGCCCTATAAAAGCCTTGACCTCTCCATTGCAGCAGGTTCCCAGCATGAAGGGGCTAAACTAACAAAGCTAGGGGCCTGGCATTAGCCCCCCAGAGTTACTGCAAGCAGGCCCGGAGTACTAAACTAATATTTGCCCCCCGAGATCTTCCAGACACAAAGTCAATCAACTGAACCCACCATATTCCTCTGTCAAACTCCCAAGGGAATCAAAGAAGATAAAAGCAAATACCTTATCCAAAGGGCAGCAACTTCCAAGATTGAAGGAACATCTGCCCACACAGATTACAACGTACCAGCTTGAGAACTCTGGACACTAAAAAATCCAGGGTGATCATCCTCCAAATGATTGTGCTAGTTCCCCAGCAATGGTTCTTAACCAGGCTGAAATGACTGAAATGCCAGAAACAGAATTAAGAATATTGATAGGGATGAAGATCACTGAGATTCAAGAGAAACTCAAAACCCAATCCACGGAGTCTAAGGAATACAATAAAACAATACAAGAACTGAAAGACAAAATAGCCATTTTAAGAAAAAACAAAGCTGATCTGATAGAGCAGAAAAACTCACTTCAATAATTTCAAAATACAATTGCAAGTATCAACAGCAAAATCAACCAAGTGGAGCAAAGAATCTCAGAGGTTAAGTCTGGCACTACAAATTAATTGTCATACAAAAATAAAGAAAAAAGAATAAAGAATGAACAAATATGGGATTATGTAAACAGACCAAATCTATGGCTCCTTGGCATCCCTACAGGAGAAAGAGTAAGAAAGAAAGCAACTTGGAAATAATATTTTGGGATATAGGCCATGAAAATTCTCCAACCTCACCCAAGGGCCAACACTTAATTTCAGAAAATACAGAGAACCCCTGTGAGATACTATACAAGGTGGCCATCCCCAAGAAATGTAGTCGGCAGATTCTCCTAGGTCAAAATGAAAGAAAAAATGTTAAATGCAGCTAGAAAGAGGGAGCAAGTCACCTACAAAGGTAACTACATCAGGCAAACAGTGGATCTTTTAGAAGAAACCCTAAAAGCCTGAAGAGATTGGGGGCCTATATTCAGTATATTTTTTAAGTGATAATGCTTCAGATTTCTTCCTACATAATTAGAAAAAATAATCACAACAAATTAGAGAGAAAATACAATAACTTTAAAGATAATCTGGGTCTTATCTAATTCCAACCCAAAATTTCAAATCCAGCCAAACTAAGCTTCATAAGTGAAAGAGATTAAGATTCTTTTCAGATAAGCAAATGTTAAGGAAATTTGTTAGCAGGCGACTTGCCTTAAAAGAGGTCCTTAAAGGAGTGTTAAATATGGAGAGGAAAGACTGTTACAAGCCATTATAAACACACAATTTAGTACATAAATCAACATTCTAAAGCAATTACACAATCAAGTCTGCATAATGGCCAGCTAAAAACATGATTAAAGGATCATATCTGCACATATCAGTATTAACCTTGAATGTAAATGACCTAAATGACCTAATTAAAAAGCATAGAGTGGCATGCTGAATAAAGAAGAAAGACCCAACTGTATGCTGTCTTCAAGAGAACTATTTCACAAGCAATGACACCCAGAATCTCAAATTAAACGGATGGAGAAAAATCAATCAGACAAACAGAAAAGAGAAAAAAGCATGGGTTGCTATTTTAATTTAAGAAAAAACAGAGTTTAAACACACAAGCAATTAAAAAGACAAAGAAGGGCATTACACAATTGTTAAAGTTTCAATTCAACAAGAAATCCCAGCTATCCTAAATATATACATGCCCAACACAGGGGCATCCAGATTTATAAAACAAGCTCTTAGAGACCTACAAAGAGACTTAGATAACCACATACCAGTAGTGGGAGACTTTCAACAGCCCACTGAGAGTATTAGACAGATCATCAAGGCAGAAAATTAAAAAATATATTTGGAACCTGAACTTGACACTTAGCCAAATGGACCTAACAGACATAGACAGAATTTTCCACCAAAAAATAACATAATATACATTCTTCTCAACTGCACATGACACATACTATATAATCAACCACATAATCACCCATAAGACAATCCTTAGCATATGCAACAAAATTGAATCATACCAACTGCACTGTCAGACCACAGCACAATAAAAATATAAATCAATACTAAGAAGATCACTCAAAATCATACAAATACATCAAAATGAAAAAAACTGCTCCTGGATTACAATGCAGGTAAACAATGAGATTAAGGCAGAAATCAAGGAATTATTTGAAATTAATAACAAAGATACAACACATCAGAATCTCTAAGACACAGCTAAAGCAGTGTTAAACAAAAATAAACAAACCCTAAAGCTAGCAGAAGACAACAAAAAACCAGAGTCAGATCTGAACTGAATGAAATAAATTAAGACCTGAAAACCATAAAAAGATCAACAAATTTAGTGGTTGTTTCTTTGAAAAAATAAATACGATTGATAAGTAGACTACTGAAAAAAAAGGTCTGAATACCCACAATCAGAAATGACAAAGGGGACATTACTTCCAATTCCACAGAAATACAAAAAAACAAAAAAAAAAACAAAAAAAAAAACCTCGAATAATATTACAAACACCTCTGTGCATAAAAACCGGAAAAACTATAAAAACTGATAAATTCCTGGAAATACAACCTCACAAGAAAGAAATTGCAACCCTGAACAGAGAAATAATGAGTTCCAAAATTAAATAAGTAATACAAAGCCTACCAACCAGCAAAAGCCTTGAACCAGACATATCCACAGCTGAATTCTACCAGATATATAAAGAAGAGCTGCATCATTTCTACTGAAACTATTCCAAAAACATTGAGAAGAAGCAACTCCTCCTCACTGATTCTATGAGTCATGCATCATTCTGATATCAAAACCTGGCAGAACACAACAACAATAACAACAAAAGAAAACTTCAAGCCAGTATTCTTGATGGACATAAATCCAAAAATCCTCAAAAATAAACATACAAACCAAAACTAGCAAACCAAATCCAGCAGCACTCAAAAAGCTCATTCCCCATGATCAAGCAGGCTTTATCCCTGTGAGGCAAGGTTGGTTCAACATATGCAAAGTTAGTAAATATGATTCACCACATCAACATAATTCATAACAAATCCACATGATCATCTCAATAGATGCAGAAAAGTCTACTGATAAAATTCAGCAGCCCTGGAGGTTAAAAACCTCCACCCAATAAGGCATTGAGTAAACATACCACAAAATAGTAAGAGCCATCTATGACAAACCCACTGGAAATATCATACTGAATAAGCAAAAGCAGGAAGTGTCCCCTGCTGAGAACCAGAAGAAGAAAAGAATGCTCACTCTTACCATTCCTATTTAACATAGTACTTTAAGTCCTAGCCAGAGCAATAAGGCAAGGGAAAAAATATAAAAATATACAAATAGGAAGAGATGAAGTCAAACTGTCTCTATGTGCAGATGATATGATTCTATACATAGGAAACCCCATAGTCTCTGCCCAAAAGCACCTAAATCTGTTAAACAAATTCAGAAAAGTTTTAGAATACAAAATTAACGTACAAAAATCAGTAGCATTTCTATACACTAACAACATCCAAGACGAGAGCCAAATCAAGAATGTCACATAGAATATCAAGAATGTCACATAAAATACCTAAAAATATAGTTAATCAGGGAGGCAAAAGGTATCCATAATGAGAATTACAAAACATTGAGGAAAGAAATCAGAAATGACATAATGGGAAAAACATTCCATTCTCATATATACCAAGAATCAATACTGTAAAAAGTGCAATACTTCCCAAAGCAATTTAAAAGAACAAAGCTAGAGGCATCGCATTACCTAACTTCAAACTACAGTGTAAGGCTGCAAAAACCAAAACAGCATGGTACTGGTAAAAAAAGCAGACACATAGACCAATAGAACAGAATAGACAACCCAGAAATAAAGCCACACACCCCTATAACCAACTGGTCTTAGACAAAATTGACAAACAAGCAATGGTGAAATAATTCAGCATTCAACAAATGGAGCTGGGGTAACTGGCTAGCCATGTGCAGAAGATTGAAATTGGACTCATACTATTCACCATATACAAAAATCAACTCAAGATGAATTAAATACTTCAATATAAAACTCAAAACTTTAGAAACTCTAGAAGATAACCCAAGAAATACCATTCTGGACATAGGCAAAATTTTACAATGAAGATGCCAAAAGCAATTGCAACCAAAACAAAAATTGACAACTGGGACATAATTTAACTAAAGAACCTCTGCATAGGACATGAAACTGTCAAGTGTAAACAGACAACCTACAGAATGGGAGAGAATATTTGCAAATTGTGCCTCTGACAAAGGTCTAATATCCGGAATCGCTAAGGAACTTAAATTAAGAAGCAAAACAAACAAACAAAAACCACACAAATAAACAACCCATTAAAAACTGGGCAAAAGACATGCAGAGACACCTTTAGAAAGAAGACATACATGCAGCTAACAAGCACGTGAAAAACACTCATTATCACTAATTATTAGAGAAATGTGAATCAAAATCACAATGAGATACCATCTTACACCAATCAGAATGGTTATTATTAAAAAGTCAAAATAACAGATGCCTGCATGGTTGCAAAGAAAAGGAACACTTATACCTTGCTGGTGGGAATGTAAGTTGGTTAAGCCATTGTGGAAAGCAGTTTGGAGATTTCTCAAAAAACTTAAAACAGAACTACCATTTGGCTCAACAATCCCATTAATTGAGCACATTCCCAAAGAAATATAAATCATTCTACCATAAAGGCACATGCATGAGTATGTTCATTACAGCACTATTCACAATATCAAAGACATGGAATCAATCAAAATGCTCATCAGTAGTGGACTGGATAAAGAAAATGCAGCACTTATGCAGCATGTCATATTACACAGCCATAAAAAAGGAACAAGATTATGTCCTTTGCAACAACATTGATGAATATCATTGTTTTAAGTGAACTAATGAAGGAACAGAAAACCAAACACTGCATGTTCTCACTTATAAGTAGGAGCTAAACTTTGAGTACTCACGGACACAAATAAGGGATTCAGAGACACTGATGCCTACTTGACAGTTTAGGGTAAGGATTGAAAAACTACTTATCAGCTACTATAATTATTACCTTGGGTATGAAATAATCTGTACATTGCACTCCCATGACACCTAATTTACTTATATAACAAACCTGCATGTGTACCTATGAACCTAAAATAATTTTTAAAAAAAACATGCTAAGATTAATCCATATCGGTTATTTCCAAAACTGTCATTTGAATGTGGTAGAGATATAATTAATATAATTGAAAGAATAGTTAGAATGCCTGGGTTCAAATTATGGCTCCATCACTTGTTAGATATGTGATTTTGTGCGGTTTATCTCATCTCTCCAAACCTCAATTTCATCACATATAAAATATTTTAAGCATAATATTTCATAGGTTGTACTTCTTGATCTGTAATCAGTTTTACAACCTTCTGAATTTGTTTATGACATAAGTGACCATAGCACCACCATTATCCATACCATGAGTTGTTCTACAAAAAATGCATAGAGACCATTTTCTTCTAGAACACTGATTTGACTATAATAGGTTATCACGAACATTTTAAGCTTTATCTGATTTGAAGAATATTTACTTTCTTAAATATTACTTAATATTTACCGGCTCTTGGTCAGGTGGCATGGATTCACATTTTGATTCTATCATTCACTACTGCATAAGTCTGATAGTTTTACTCAAATTATAGGTGATTATAGAGAGGTATCCAATGATGGATTTTTTTTCAAAAATTTCTGAACAGTATTGATAGATGTGGTATCAACGGTACAGTGAAACTTGCCATTTCTCTTTCCGAGAGTGGAGATTAGGTATCTTAAAAAGAGAAGAGCATTACTGAGAGGTAAATAGCATAATTACTCTTAACAGTGAGCCAAATATTTTGAATGCTCAGACGTATAAAGCTGAGTCTCATCCAACTAAATATGAGTGGTTGTCTGCCTCAGCAGAGTATTTTAATCACATTCATCACCTCCAGAGTTATACTGTTTACAAGGAACTCCATTTAAATAAAATGCATTCGATGTTCCAAATAGTTTTCATGATAGTATGGCTGAAATATGTTCATTTAAATTATCTTTAATATAGAAAACAAACTGATCTTTCTAATTTCCAAGTCAATACACAACTTATCATCCCCACTTTTAGTTATAACTCAACCCTAGAAAAGTACTGTTGGAAATCAAATTTAAAGTAAAAATCAGTGTATCGGATTTCATATTATTTAGTCAATTATAGGGCTAATAGGCCTATAAGAATTTAAATTGTATTGAAAACTTGAAGAAATATGACCTGCAGAGATTATCCTAGTAGATAAAATTCCTTAGATGGTATGGGATAGTAATATAAATTTTTAGAATTATTTCCATGTTTCCTCCTTTAAGTTTTACAGCTACCATACCTGGAGAATAGGATATGGAGGTATTTGAAGACTTAAACCACAGGAAACGGGGGCGGGGAAGACATATTTTATTTTATGTTTTCGAGACGGTGTCTCGCTCCGTTACCGAGGCTGTAGTGCAGTGGCGCGATCTCGGCTCATTGCAACGTCCACCTCCCAGGTTCAAACGATTCTCGTGCCTCAACCTCCCGAGTAGCTGGGACTACCAGTGCACGCCACCACGCCCGGCTATTTTTTTGTATTTTTACTAGAGACGGGGTTTCACCATGTTGGCCAGGCTTGTCTCAGACTCCTGACCTCAGTGATCTGCCCACCTTGGCCTCCCAAAGTGCTGGGATTACAGGCAGGAGCCACGGCGCCCAGCCAGAAAGACACATTTTAAATCTTAGAAAATAAGATGCAGGAAATCCTGTTGAGAACATAGAAGCAATCTTCATGATGTTATACAGACCTACCTCTCTAATATATTTCTAATAGGGTTTAGATATGTTAAAAGTAAGAGATGTGGCACACTGTAGCTGTACTTGGTATACTCCTAGAGGCTGACCTCTATAGGTAATGAATGAAACTGGACCATGGACTACTTACCTAAGCTACAGAACCTAGAGTAAATTGAGGTGGTAGGCATGCCTGATCAGCCCCAAAGCAGGGTCAGAGAAATTAAGTAAGACTCAACTGACAACATTTGTTGCAAACTCCAGGGACAGTAAGTTTCTCAGGAAAAATGAGTAGTACATCATGCAACAATAATTTAGTACTATAGATACCACTGTTCTTGCCCAGGTCCATATAAAATTGAGAGGAAAGGAGTCTAAATGAATCATATTTTGATATATTTTCTATTGGAAGTAACTTGCTGGTATAGAAACTTGAAATTTGAAACAACTACTTCTGTCCAGTTTGCCCTTTGCAACAACTACAAAGACTTTATTCTCAGAAGCTACAAAAATAACAAATGGAGACTAAATAAATATATAAATAATAAAATAATTAAAATAGTAAAAATAATCAAAGCAGCATGTGGATTTAAGATTACTGAAAATATACAGCCTATCTGACTTTTTGAAGCCTGCATTTATTTCAAAATAATACAAGATCTTTCACCAGTACCAAAGCTGTTTTGGGACAGTATTCTGTGATTCTCACGTCATGAAAAACTGGCTATTTCATTTCAACAAATATACATTACATGTTAGCCAGACATAATGCTTAGGGTTCAGTATACAAGGATAAAAAAAAAAAACACATGCTAGCTGTTTCATCAAATAACTAGAAACCTAAAGGAATAAAGAAACCCATAAAGAGATCATTTTAAGAAGGGGAAGAAAGGACATGATATAAACTCAGAGCAGGACCGCTTAGCCCCGTTCACTAGATCGGTCATCACTTTTGGGATGGCATAATTTTTAACATAATCTTTAAATGCAGGTAAAGAGTTAAGTAAGTAAATAAGTCAGAGCTTATCATGTTTTAGCAACAAGAAAAGCATGAGCAAATATATGCGATTATAAAATAACCTGCATATGTTGTAGGAACTATATTCTATATTATTGTAACATAAACGTCAAGTTATGCATGTTAGTGGAAAAGGCTGTGGAAGCAGGCCAAGACCATGACACAGAGGACATGTTGTATGCCATATGGATAATCACAATAGAGCCACAGACCTGCTAAATAGAAGTGGAATAAGGCCAGTTTTTTCTTGTGGATAAATCACTATAGCAACATTGCGGATGGTGGATTTCAAGAGTGCAAGATAAAAAGCAAAAGGTCATGGTTCATATTTGGTATTATATTTGCATCAAGTAAAATAGACTAACCCAAGTTGGACTATGACAAATATGCTGAATCTTACAGAGTTGAATATTTTTTATCCAGATGATAAAACATGTAATGTATTAAATGGCAAAAATTCCATCTATGTAGATATATAGAAAATGAAGAAAAGTTTTAGATTAGACATTACATTAGATAGATCTGACATTAGATCTGACATTCTATTACAGCAGCCATGTGAATTTTGCAGTTACATGGTTTTACTGTTTCTCTTTGTTTTCTTTCTTTACAGTCAGGATTTTACCTGAGTATCTAGATTATTTCTCAGCTTTTATTTTACTAATTCTATAGTGTTGGCCTCCTCTTAGGCCTAAACTGAACTATTTCAAATATCTGACTCTTAATTGTGGACCCTTAAGGCTGTTAGAATCACCCCAATGCAGGCCAGAATAACGTGTGTGTGTGTGTGTGTGTGTGTGTGTGTGTGCGTGTGCATGTGGTTATCTTTATTCTTGGCATGCTCAAATAGATTTTCATAACTGTTCCCTCAGCTAATGACCAATAATAGTTCTAATGATCACTGAAAAAAAGGAAACAAAATATCAGAAGCAAACATTTGTTTTTATTATTTTCTCAGAGGAGTTTTACAATTTTTATCTCTTGAGTTAGACATCATGTTGTAAAATGAGTGCCTTAGCTTTAGGGAAGAATAATTCAAATTTGACTATCAAAACTTGACTGTGGATATTTGCTTTAAATTCTTACTAACATTGATTATCTTCTTTCATTCTAAAGTAAAAGAAGAGAAAACCAAACAATTCATTACTATATGGAAGTTACTCCTCCCTCTAACAGTCAATCAGTTGCTCAAACACTGAAACAAGATCTTTGCAAATGCATTCTTTTAGTATTTTAAACTTAATCACATTGTATAGAAACAGATTTTTTATAAGTAAATAAAGAATACTATGATTGATTCCAAGATTCTCCACTTATACTTGGATTGATTGAAGAGAGAAGGAAACACACCTACTCCATACATTAATGAAGAAATATACATTTCCTTCAAAAGTTATACTGCATAATCTATTTAAGCCTCAGTTTTGTTTTCTATAAATGAATATGAGGATAATAATATCAATAACAATTGTAATAATATCTACTTCCATTGTTGTTGTGAGGATTAAATGACAAGGAGTCTTTAGTATATGCCTGGCACAAGGAAACAAGGAAACACACAAATCTTAGCAATTACAAATAATTCCTATATATATATATAATCACCTAAAAACAATTCCAATACATATTAATGTATAGTTATGGGAGTAATGTGTGTGTATGTGTGTGTATATATATATATATTATTTATGCAGGACATATCTAAAATATATATATTCATAAATATGTATGCAGGACACATCTTAATATGCATATAAAATAAGGCTTACAATGAATGAGTCAATAAACATAGACTGAAAGATTGCTGAACTTATGGTTTTACTTTAACCAGATTTTTAGGAATTTTCCACTGATGCAGTTGACTAGGACAATATATATGAATGTGTATATGTGTGTAAGTGTTTTTTGACACCTTTATGTATATATATCACATATTTATATGTAATATATGTAATATGTACTAGATATGTAATAATATGTATATATTACATATTTAGATGTGTCCTGTATATATTTATATAAAAATATAAATCTGCAGCTGTATACACATTTAAATGTGTCCTGCATAAATGTGGCAATTCACAATGATACTGATGTGATCCTACCAAGCAAATGTTTGAGTAATCCTTCTTCCTCTAATTGTATGAATTCAGATCAATGCAATCAGTCACACTCAAGTGGAGGATCATGCAATGATTCTTTACAAAATTGGTAAATGAAACATCAGTTTTCCTAGTGACAAGAGCTTGTATCTAAGGGTTTTACAAACACTGAGAAATCAATAAATAGTGCTGGAAAAGTATTGTGAAGGATATTGTTAGTTTCAAAATTAATCATGTTTAGTTTAATAAGACTGATTAGATTTTTACTGTAGGTTAAATTTCTGAGTGAAGCATTTCTCTCTCAAGACTATGTTGCCCACCACACAGTTTTAGAATAGCAGTATATTATGTTATTATTAGCCTATTTATTTTCTACTGGCTGCTGCAGAAAATAACCACCTCTATAATGACCACAGTCTAGATTTCAGCCTGTGTCAAAAGGATTTTGAATTATACTTCATTTTTAGCTTTTGCTCCCACCCTTTGCACAAAGTAGAAGAGACAGAACAGAAATGTTTTCCTAATTTCTGTTGCAAGAAATACTTCATCTAGAATAAAATGAGGAATTCGTTTATTTTAGCAGGAATAAATGAACAATAAAAAAATACATACAGTGAAAAGTTGTAGTCTTCTAATACCTCTTTACTTGATGACTCAACTTTTTGGGAGGTTTCTGGATCTACCACCTAATTATTTTTACTCAAATTTTATTCCTGGAAGGAAGATAGCCATATGCAGTAATTTATGGTTCAAACGAGAATACTTTTGAGGGTGAGGGGTATTGTTAATAATAATGCAGCAGGCATAAACCAGATTGCTTTGGGAAAACCAGTATGTATGATGACCTGTATATAAGGGACTACAATTTCAGTACTTGACAGCATACCAGTACTCTATTTAGCAATGTTTAGGTTTATTTAATGGTCACTTCCCTTGCCATGTGGTAATTACATTGGCTAAAAGGGTAACAGGCTGCTTGCTGTCACAACTCAGGCTATTCACATATTGAATAGACCTGAACAAATACTCACAAGAGTTTCATTGAATAGCTGTGTGTACCATTGAGATAATCTATCATTTAACGTTTCAAACAAAAATGATATCTTTCCTCTGATACTTCAAGTCATTGCAACATATTACTGAAACAGCATTAAGGAAATGTTGACAACATATCTTTAGAATGCTGATAATGTGACTAGGTCTAGTGACATCTTTCATACATTCAATCTGACAAACATGAACATTCAACACTTGAAAATAAGAGGACTTCTTGATTTATAGGGAGTATATTGTCACTATGAGTTTTTTCTTGCCATAGATATCCATTCCTAGGGCAAAACAATAAGGACAACATACAAAATCAAATCTGCTCATGTATGGCATGGATGAAAACTAAGGAATCATAGAATTCTGAGTAGGTATAGACCTTAAAGTCCATTATATTTGCCAACATTTTATTAAAAATAATCACCTTTATAGTATCTATAATCTGTGAGTTTATTTTTTCTGACTATAAGTGTCCAAAAATGTCAATAAATTCCTCAAAAGAAAGCCCAGTTGAAAATATGTAGGAGTTTATTCATTCAACCTTAATTTGAAAAACTAATAAAAGTTATTATTTTTTTCAACCTTACTTCTAATGTCTTGAACAATGAGGTAGAGTTTACTCAGATTTTTAATTTATAATCCTTAAGTAGTGGAAATAAGCAAAACTGTATTAAACCATTTTGTAACATGTAATAACTTCTATTTCTATAATTATCGTGGATTAACTTCCAGATATGTCATAAGTAATTGTATTTGAGATTTGTATAATGTTTAATTGCTTCTGAGTTTTCTGGCTTGGTTATACAAATAAATATTGAACATCCTTAAATTTTGAAATACAGGTATTTCTCCTATATACGTAGTAGTGTAATTGGGTCCCTGAGGCACTCCTAAATTTAAATGTAAAGAGTACAGAAATTACTTTTTCCCTTTACAAGGTACAATTATCAGTTTTTTTCCTTTACTTAATCTTCAAAGTGTCAAAAAGGGAGAGACAAATAAAATCTATTGTCAGTATAAAAATGAATATTTAAAAAAGCAAAAAACATCATTAGGTAGTTTAGGCTAAAAGAAATAATCTGTTCTCCAAGTTCAAACAAAGCATTTTGAAATTCATTGTTTTAAGCATTAATTTATATTGCTAAATTTTAAAAGTGATTTTAAAAAATCATAACAGCTGAGACACAACAAGCAGTAGAAGAGACAATATGAAGAAATACTACACTGATGGAAGAAACAATGATGAAGAGAATATGTCATTTGAAGCAGGATTGTGATAAGGAGAGTTTTGAAAAGGTTTGAGTGTTATAGAAAATGTCTCGTATTTATAGTAGAGGTTAGAAAGAACTCAGATGTCAATGCAAATAATGGAATTATAGGTTGATGGGTGCACCCTGTTCTCCAGCTGGAAAAAGCGTAGTTGGGGCTTTGGGTGTACAAAACTAAGGGGACAGTAACTTAGTTCATATAGCCATGGAAAATAACATTCTAAACTAGAATTGGAGGCTACATTTAGCATCCACTAAGATGATGAGAAGAACTAACCAACTGGGTTGAAGACTGGTACCAGTTTAAACTGAAACACTAGAAAGAATTAATCATCTTATGAGTTATATTATATCAAGACTCATGTCCTAAATTTTAATTATCATAATAATTTTAAATAGACAGATAGTTGGGATAATTTTTGAACTTCACTATGTAGTAAAACGGATTTTAGTATTCCATGTTTTAAATAGACCTACAAGAGATGTATCATAGAAAACGTTGGCACATGAAAATTACAAAGATAGCTTTTACTTTCTACCTCAAATTTTTAAAAGAGTATCTCTTTATGCGATAGGAAATGGGCATCATAAATCACTAGCTGCAAAAGCAGGTAAGTGTGAATGTTCCCTCAATGCCTTGGCATAAATCTAGAACAGTTGTTTCTTTAGACTTTATTTTATAGAATTCATTCAATTTGGCATGTGTTCATAGACGTGGCTGTTTGTAACTGAACGAAGTTAAAACACACACACACACACACACACACACACACACAAAGGGCCTGATTTCGAGTTTTTTAAATTTAATAGTCCACATTAAAGAAAATATTCTTCAACAAAATTAAATTTCAAAACTCCTTACATGAGTCGTTGTACAACTTAATACTGTGAACAGAAGCACAAGAGGAACATATTTAGGTAAATAAAACTTGCACAGGTTGGAGAACAATATTCTACTTTTCATACTAGCACAGTAGCATTGTTCAAATTGCAGCTTTATGCTAATTAGTGTTGTTCTGGCTTTTTAAAACGTTTAGGAAGTAACAGTTTAAATAAATTCTGAATTGATTAAGTAGTCAGTATTCCACAGATCATGGAAGATTTTAGAATTCTGTATATATTTCCACTCATCTGTATAATCAGTGTCTCTGCAAATAACCAATATGTCTAAAATCTTCATTATGAAACACTTAAATATTTCCTGACAAAGCTCTAAGAACATTTTAATGTATCTGTCCATATGTCTATAAGGTTGTATTATATTCTACAGGTATCTTATTTATTTAAACTTTGAAAATTACTTTTTCCAAATTTACTGAATTTCTTTCCCTAGACCTGAAAAGGCAAAACATATTTTATCAAAAAGGTTAAATCCTTTCACCACAAACTCCATTTTGACTTTTCCCTTGATAAACACTGCAGTAGTATTTTATTTTGTTTTCACAGAAGAACGAAATGGCTCACTTTAATTCTGTGTCTTATGTTTATCAATGAACCAATATATTGTGATGAACAGAATCAAGACTTTGAAGTTGAAAGTGTCTCTGACTGAAGCTACTTCGACTTCTGTGAGACTCAGTTTTCACATCAGAAACATTGGCCACATAGCAGCCCTTTTATTCTTTGGTTATATTTTCTTTCACAACTTCACTTACACAGGACTTAGAAAGAACAATTCAGACAGACTAAAGTGGGACACTGAACTGTAATCAGAGAAGGAGATCTCTTTTTGAGAAAGGTGTCAGATATCCTGTGAAGTGAACTGTCTATTGCAAACATCACTGGTGTCTCTAAATAGCTCCACCAGTCACAACTAAAAGGCAATCTTTTTCAGCAGTGTAGAGATGAGAAGAGAGACGGATAGGTAATATGAAATTATAGAACTTATAGCACGCATTCAGATTGTATTTGTGTCCAGTCACAATGTGTAGGTTCATACATGTAAACTTCAAGCACGTATGTATGGTTTAAGCTTCACTCTTTTTCCTCATTAGGATTCAACAAAACCGTTTTGTAAAAAGGCCTTAAACACTCAATTAATAGCAGTATAATCTAATTCCAATATAGAAATCATAACTTTCAAAAAGATCCATTTGATTCAATTTTTCTAAAGTATGTAATAGAAGTCATCTTATAGGCTTCTTACATATCTTAAGATATCTTTTTCTTGTAAATTTGTTTGAGTTCATTGTAGATTCTGGATATTAGCCCTTTGTCAGATGAGTAGGTTGCAAAAATTTTCTCCCATTCTGTAGGTTGCCTGTTCACTCTGATGATAGTTTCTTTTGCTGTGCAGAAGCTCTTTAATTTAATGAGATCCCATTTGTCGATTTTGGCTTTTGTTGCCATTGCTTTTGGTGTTTTAGACATGAAGTCCTTGCCCACGCCTATGTCCTGAATGGTATTGCCTAGGTTTTCTTGTAGGATTTTAATGGTTTTAGGTCTAACATATAAGTCTTTAATCCATCTTGAATTAATTTCTGTATAAGGTGTAAGGAAGGGATCCAGTTTCAGCTTTCTACATATGGCTAGCCAGTTTTCCCAGCACCATTTATTAAATAGGGAATCCTTTCCCCATTGCTTGTTTTTGTCAGGTTTGTCAAAGATCAGATAGTTGTAGCTATGCGGCATCATTTCTGAGGGCTCTGTTCTGTTCCATTGATCTATGTCTCTGTTGTGGTACCAGTACCATGCTGTTTTGGTTACTGTAGCCTTGTAGTATAGTTTAAAGTCAGGTAGCGTGATGCCTCCAGCTTTGTTCTTTTGGCTTAGGATTGACTTGGTGATGCGGGCTCTTTTTTGGTTCCATATGAACTTTAAAGTAGTTTTTTCCAATTCTGTGAAGAAAGGCATTGGTAGCTTGATGGGGATGGCATGAATCTATAAATTACCTTGGGCAGTATGGCCATTTTCACGATATTGATTCTTCCAACCCATGAGCATGGAATGTTCTTCCATTTGTTTGTATCCTCTTTTATTTCATTGAAAAGTGGTTTGTAGTTCTCCTTGAAGAGGTCCTTCACATCCCTTGTAAGTTGGATTCCTAGGTATTTTATTCTCTTTGAAGCAATTGTGAATGGGAGTTCACTCATGATTTGGCTCTCTGTTTGTCTGTGATTGGTGTACAAGAATGCTTGTGATTTTTGTACATTAATTTTGTATCCTGAGACTTTGCTGAAGTTGCTAATCAGCTTAAGGAGATTTTGGGCTGAGACAATGGGGTTTTCTAGATATACAATCATGTCATCTGCAAACAGGGACAATTTGACTTCCTCTTTTCCTAATTGAATACCCTTTATTTCCTTCTCCTGCCTGATTGCTCTGGCCAGAACTTCCAGCACTATGTTGAATAGGAGCGGTGAGAGAGGGCATCCCTGTCTTGTGCCAGTTTTCAGAGGGAATGCTTCCAGTTTTTGCCCATTCAGTATGATATTGGCTGTGGGTTTGTCATAGATAGCTCTTATTATTTTGAGATATGTCCCATCAATACCTAATTTATTGAGAGTTTTTAGCATGAAGGGTTGTTGAATTTTGTCAAAGGCCTTTTCTGCATCTATTGAGATAATCATGTGGTTTTTGTCTTTGGTTCTGTTTATATGCTGGATTACATTTATTGATTTGCGTATGTTGAACCAGCCTTGCATCCCAGGGATGAAGCCCACTTGATCATGGTGGATAAGCTTTTTGATGTGCTGCTGGATTCGGTTTGCCAGTATTTTATTGAGGATTTTTGCATCAATGTTCATCAAGGATATTGGTCTGAAATTCTCTTTTTTGGTTAAGTCTCTGCCAGGTTTTGGTATCAGGACGATGGTGGCTTCGTAAAATGTGTTAGGGAGGATTCCCTCTTTTTCTATCGATTGGAATAGTTTCAGAAGGAATGGTACCAGTTCCTCCTTGTACCTCTGGTAGAATTCAGCTGTGAATCCATCAGGTCCTGGACTCTTTTTGGTTGGTAAGCTATTGATTATTGCCACAATTTCAGAACCTGTTATTGGTCTATTCAGAGATTCAACTTCTTCCTGGTTTAGTCTTGGGAGGGTGTATTTGTCGAGGAATTTATCCATTTCTTCTAGACTTTCTAGTTTATTTGCATAGAGGTCAAACAACCCCATCAAAAAATGGGCAGAGGACATGAACAGACACTTCTCAAAAGAAGACATTTATGCAGCCAAAAAACACATGAAGAAATGCTCATCATCACTGGCCATCAGAGAAATGCAAATCAAAACCACAGTGAGATACCATCTCACACCAGTTAGAATGGCCATCATTAAAAAATCAGGAAACAACAGATGCTGGAGAGGATGTGGAGAAATAGGAACACTTTTACACTGTTGGTGGGACTGTAAACTAGTTCAACCATTGTGGAAGTCAGTGTGGCGATTCCTCAGGGATCTCGAACTAGAAATACCATTTGACCCAGCCATCCCATTACTGGGTATATACCCAAAGGACTATAAATCATGCTGCTATAAAGACACATGCACACGTATGTTTATTGCGGCACTATTCACAATAGCAAAGAGTTGGAACCAACCCAAATGTCCAACAACAATAAACTGGATTAAGAAAATGTGGCACATATACACCATGGAATACTATGCAGCCATAAAAAATGATGAGTTCGTGTCCTTTGTAGGGACATGGATGAAACTGGAAAACATCATTCTCAGTAAACTATCGCAAGGACAAAAAACCAAACACCGCATGTTCTCACTCATAGGCGGGAATTGAACAATGAGAACTCATGGACACAGGAAGGGGATCATCACACTCCGGGGACTGTTGTGAGGTGGGGGGAGGGGGGAGGGACAGCATTAGGAGATACACCTAATGCTAAATGACGAGTTAATGGGTGCAGGAAATCAACATGGCACATGGATACATATGTAACAAACCTGCACATTGTGCACATGTACCCTAAAACCCTAAAGTATAATAAAAAATAAAAAATAAAAAAAAAGAAAAAAAAAGATATCTTTTAGAGTCATAGTGAGTTGGCTTCATTAACTGGTCTTGAGGTTTGGGAAGTTAAGTTCTTCAAGCCCATGTCTAAGAGACTTAACATTCAAGGACATCCATTTGATATATTTTCAAACTTCACAGGACTCCTCTTTTTATTCCCAACCTATAACCTTTTGAGGTCAAAAATAACACTTTTTAAGTCTTCATGTATTCTGTTCACTTAATGTTACAATTTTTGTAACTTCTATCTTTGTGGTATAAACAAATATATTCAAGTGTGAAAAATTTTAACATCATGTTGTGTGGTAAATTTATTTACATTCAATTTTGGGGTAGAAAGTGTATTCTTAAAAAGTTTAAAACTTGGCTGGGCGTGGTGGCTCACAGTTGTAATCCCAGCACTTTGGGAGGCCGAGGTGGGTAGATCATGAGGTCAGGAGCTCGAGACCAGCCTGGCCAACACAGTGAAACCCCATCTCTACTGAAAACACACACACAAAAAAGAAAAAAATTAGCTGGGCATGGTGGTGGGCGCCTGCAATCCTAGCTATTTGGGAGGCAGAGGCAGGAGAATTGCTTGAATCCAGGAGGTGGAGGTTGCAGTGAACTGAGATTGTGCTACTGCACTCCAGCCTGGGTGACAGAGCTAGACTCTGTCTCAAAAAAAAAAAAAAAAGGTTTAAAACCAACTGTTTTCATGATTAAGCTAATAGAAATTATTAAGCACATATTTGTTTGCCAAGAGAAATATTGAGATTGGTAATACTCATTTTTTTCTCCAAGAGTAAACTATAATGAGTTCCACAAATGCAGTAAATCTGTTTTAGTTCACCACAATATTTCAAGTACAATGCTCTGTTTAGACTTAAAATAATTTTCCTTCTGTAAGGTAACTGACTATATAGAAATTATTTGAATAGAGTTTGATTTTTCTATCCATTAAGAAATTACCAATATGGAAAACGAACTTCCTTAAGGGAAGGTGGAGGCATAGACAGATTGATTCTGCTCACCCTCCCTCTTATTCCCCCAAGGGTAGATTGGTCTTGTTAAATCGCCCATGCACTTGTTGCAGAAACAGTCAAAATGGTGACTTAGAGGCTGTTAGCATGCCTCAGCCACTCGGAAATAGCAAAACAGCGCATAAAGATCAACACTGTGAGCTTTTATTCAAGAAGGAAAAGGGGAATTCACCAGAATAACAAAGGACACTTTGGCATTTGGCTGGTAAAACGATATTGGTGCAGTGGAACGTTCTCGTTCATGGCCAGACATATCTCCAGGCTTTTGATGCATCATATCTCCTGGGATAGGAGCTTGAGTTGCCATTCTCCTCCCACACAGACAACTTAGTACAGCAGCACTCCCTCCACGTCACACTCAGACATACCTCTAGGCATTTGGCACACACACTTCCACAGATTAGTAGTTCGAGCCATTCAGCCCTTCCTATGCAAAGACCTTATTACAGCAGCAGTTTCTCTGCTTTTGGCCAGAGTATATTTGCAGGCATTTGACACACACATTCTCTTGGCTTAGGAATCTGAGCTGCCCCTCCCTTCAGGTGCAGAGATTGTGGGACGCTGGTGCTCTCTCTTCTTGATGCCCAGACATCTCTCTGGAATTTGGAGCACTCACTCTTCTAGGTTATGATTTAGGCCACCTCACTCTTCCTATGCAGAGAACCTGAGGCAGCAGAAGTTTCTAGAATTCATGCCTAGGCACATCTCCTGGTTCTCACAGGCTGCCCACTGGAACCCTTTTCAAAGCTGATGCATGTGCATGCCATTGGGAAACCTGTAGGGGGGCCTGCTCAGTCTGGTCCCATACATCTTGGCTCTTCCCTAAGGAGGGAGGTGATACCACTGTGCATTCCACAGACCAGCCCGTGGTCTGAGGCAACAGAGAGCTTCTACTATCAAAAAAGGATTAGGTATATACCCATCTATATTGACCACAGGTGGCTCATACCCATAAGTGACACTACTGGCCTAGAGTTTGAACTGCAAAACACAATAGAAAATGAGCTGACACAAGTCAACAGACAAGTCAACAGCAGTGGGGAATGAGATAAGCTTCCTGAGATCTCCATGATTCCAGTCCAATAGGAAGCACTGAGCCTGCTCACATGCACAGTACATTGCTACTAAAAATAACATTCAGGAAAGCCATCATACAAAGGCTATATATAACCAAAGAACTTATACAGACTCTTTATACAGAACTAAAGCCAAAAGAACCCTACAAATAATACATTATAGACACGCCCTGAAGGAGAAAAATTCCATCCAAATTAAAGCAAATTCAAAAAATAAGGAGAGATAGCTTATCCAGATGATAAAGAACCAGAGAAACAACTCTGAAAGTATGAAAAACAGAGTGCCACAACACTTTGAAAGATCACACTGATTTTTTTTTGAGATGAAGTCTCACTCTGTTGCCCAAGCTGGAATGCAGTGGTGCAATCTCGGCTCACTGCAACCTCCACCACCTCCCGGGTTCAAGCGATTTGATTCTCCTGCCTCAGCCTCCCGAGTAGCTGGGACTACAGGCATGTGCCACCATGTCCAGCTAATTTTTGTATTTTTAGTAGAGACGGGGTTTCACTATGTTGGCCAGGCTGGTCTTGAACTCCTGACCTCCTGATCCACCTGCCTCCGTCTCCCAAAGTGCTAGGATTACAGGCATGAGCCACTGCACCCGGTCCACACTGATTCTTTAACAATGAATCTAAACTAAATGAAATCTTTGAAATACCCCATGAAAAATTAAAAATGCTGATTTTAAAGAAGCTCAATGAAATCCAAGACAAAGCAGAAAAAAAAACACAAAGAAATCAGAAAAACAATTCAGAATATTAAAAAAGAGATAGATATCATTAAAAAACAAACAGAATTTCTAGGAATAAAAAATTCATTAAAATAGTTACAAAATACAGTTGAAAGTTTTAACAGTAGGCTATATCAACTGGAAGAAATAACTTCTGAGCTGGAAGACAGATCTTTTCAATTAATCCAGTAAGATAAAATTAAGAAAAAGTTTTTTTAAAAACTTAACAAAGCCTTTGAGAAACATAGGATTATGTAGTGTCCAAACCTATAAACTGTAAGTATGCCAGAGGAAGATGAAGAAAAAGTAAAATGTAAGGAAAATGAAGAAATAATTCAGCAAAACTCCCATGGGACTGTCTTTTTTTTTTGCAAATGGTAGCTATTTTCATTATTTTTTTTTTTTATTTTACTTTAAGTTCTGGGATATGAGTGCAGAATGTGTAGGTGGTTACATAGGTACATGTGTGCCATGGTGATTTGTTGCACTTATCAACCTGTTATCTAGGTTTTAAGCCCCACATGCATTAGCTATTTGTCCTAACACTCTCCCTCACCTCAGCCGCCACCCCAACTGGCCCTGGTGTGTTTTGTTCCCCTTCGGTTGTTCATGTGTTCTCATTGTTCAATTCCCACTTATGAGTGAGAATATCCAGTGTTTGGTTTTTTGTTCCTGTGTTAGTTCACTGAGGATGATGGCTTCCAGCGCCATCCATGTTCCTCCAAAGGACATGATCTCATTCCTTTTTGGCTGCATAGTATTCCATGGTGTGTATGTACCACATTTTCTTTATCCAGTCTACTATTGATGGCTATTTGAGTTGGTTCCATGTCTTTGCTATTGTAAATAGTGTAAATCAAAACCACAATGAGATACCATCTCACACCAGTCAGAATGATGATTATTAACAAGTCAAGAAACAATAGATGCTGGTGAGGCTGTGGAGAAATAGGAAAGCTTTTACACTCTTGGTGGGAATGTAAATTAGTTCAACCATTGTGGAAGACAGTGCGGTGATTATTCAAGGATCTAGAACCAGAAATGCCATTTGACCAAGTAATCCCATTACTGGGTATATACCCAAAGGAATATAAATCATTCCACTACAAAGACACATGCACATGCATGTTTATTGCAGCCCTTGGATTGTCTTGGGAGAAATTTGGACATCTAGATAAAAAAGGCTCAGAGAATTCCTAGTAGATAAATTGGAAAAGCCTCACTAAGGCATATAGTCATCAGAATTTTGAAAATCAAAGTGGAAAAAAAATCCTAAAATCAGCAAGAGAGAAGCATCTAATCACCTATAAAAAAAAATTGCATCAAACTAACAAAAGACTTTTCAGCAGAAAACCTACAAGCCAAAAGGGACTGGAAGACTATTTTCAGTCTCTTCCAAAAAAAAAAAAAAAAAAAAAAAAAAAGACAGCTAACAATTTTCTATCCTGCCAAATGAAGATTAACAAATGAAGATGAAATAGTCTTTCCAAGACAAACAAAAAAAAGGGAATTCATTACTACCAGATCACCTTACAAAGAAAATTTCAGGACAACTTTCTTCACAACAAAGTTTCAATGCAACAAGGTTGAATTATCCTACATATATGTGCATCCAACACCAGGACACTCAGATTCATAAAACAAATACTACTAGTCCTATGAATAGAGATAGACAGTTATACAATAATAGTGGAAGACTTCAACACCCTATTGACACTGCTAGACTGATCACTGAAGCAGAAAATCAGCAAAGAAACTTGACTTAAACTGGACTATAGACCAAGTAGACATAATAGGTATTTACATTTCATCCAAAACCACAGAAAATACATTATTTTCTCTTTGGATAGAGCATTCTCCAAAACCAACCATATGCTTAGCCATCCAGCAAGTCTCCATAATTTTTAAAAATAAATCATATCAAGTATCTTCTTGGATCACAGTGGAATAAAATTAGAAATACCAAGAGTAATTCTCAAAACTACATAAGTAAATGGACTAAACAACTTGCTTCTGAATGACATTTGTGTAAGCAACAAAATTAAGGCAGAAATCAAGAAAGTTTTTGAAACAATTGAAAATACACAATATTTCAAAAGCTCTGGGATACAACAAAGAAAAATACTAAAGGCAAAATTTATAGTGTTAAATGTCTACATCAAAAAGAACGATCTCAAAGTAACAACCAAATTTTGTACCTCAAGCAACTAGAAAAAGGACAAACCAGACCCAAAGCTAGCAGAAGAAAAAAAATAACAAAGATTATAACAAAACTAAATGAGATCAAGACCAAATAAACAACAAAAAGGACGAATTAATAGCTAGTTCTTTGAAAGGATAAACAAAATAGACAGACTGCTATTTAAATTAACCAAGAAAAGAAAGAGATTCAAAGAAGTACAATGAGAAGTGGTAAAAGTGACATTACAACTGATACCACAGAAATCCAAAAGATTATAAGAGACTACCATGAACACCTTTATGTGCATAATCTAGAAAGCTTAGAGAAAATACATTTCTAGAGAAACAGACAACTTCCCAAGATTGAAGTAGGATAAAATAGAAATCCTAAATAGACCCATAATGACTAATAAAGTTGAATCATCAACATCTACCAACAAAAAAAGTCCAAGATCAGAAAGATTCAAAGCCAAATTTTACGAGATATACAAAGAAGAGCCAATACCCATTTTACGGACACTATTTCAAGCCATTGAGGAGGAAAGGCTCCTCTTTCTCTCTTTTAACAAAAATGGTATCATCTTGATAACACAATCAAGCAAGGCGACAACGTAAAAGAAAACTACTGGCCAATATCCTTGGTGTGCCTAATGTAAAAATCTTCAACAAAATACTAGCAAACCAAATCCAACAGCACATCAAAAATACAATACACCATGATCCAGTGGGTTTTATCCAAATGACGTAAGGATGGTTCAACATATGTTAATCAATAAATGTGGTTTATCACATAAAGAGAACTAAAATAGAAAAACCATATGATTATCTCAATAGATGCAGAAAATTCGTCTGATAAAATCCAACACCACTTTATGATGAAAACCCTCAACAAATTAAACATCAAGAAACATACCTCCAAATAATAAGAGCCGTGTATGACAAGTCAACAACCAACATTATGCTGAATAAGGGAAAGTTGAAAACAATCTCCATAAGAATAGAACAAGACAGGATGTCAACTCTTATCATTCTTATTCAACATAGTAGTGGAAGTCACTTGTAATGTTATTTTTACCATTTATCATTATTCTTCTGGGAATTTATCTTATCTCTGGGTTAATTTAGCTAGCAGTCAATTTTGTTTATCCACTCAAATAACTAATTGTTTGTTTAGTTGATCCTTTGTGATGTTTATTTGGTCTTGATCTTATACAGTTCTGCTATGATTTTTGCCTGATCTTTCTTCAGGCAAAATAAAGAAATAAAAGGCATCTCAATTGGGACAAAAAAAAAAAAAAAAGATTGTCAAATTATCTCTGTTAACTGATGGCATAATTGCATATCAGAAAACCCTAACGACTCCCCCAGAAGACATCTCCACTTGATAAATGACTTCAGTAAAATTTCAAGACACAAAATCTGTGTACAAAAATCAGTAGCATTTCTATACACCAATAGCATTCAAGCTGAGAACCAAATCAAGAATCAATCTCATTTAAAATAGCTGCAAAAAATAAAATATCTAGAGATACAATTAACCAAAATGGTTAAATATCTGTACAAGAAGAATGACAAACACTGATGAAAGAAATTACACGACAAAAACAAATGGAAAACCATCCTATGCTCATGGATTGGAAGAATCAACATCATTAAACATACTGCACAAATCAATCTATAGATTCAATGCAATACCTATCAATTTAGCAATGTTATTTCTCACATAATTAGAAAAAATAATCTTAATGTTTAGATGGAAGCAAAATAGAGCCCAAATAGCCAAAGCAATCCTAAGCAAAAAGGACGAATGTAGAGGAATCACATTGTGTGATTTCAAATTATATAATACTACAAGTCTATAGTAATTAAGATAGCATGATACTAGTATAAAAATGGAGACATAGATCAATGGAACAGAAAAGATAACTCAGAATTAAAGCCACACACTTACAATCAATCAATCTTCAAAATGTTAACAAAAGTAAATAGGGAGGAAAGATGCTTTATTCAATAAATGATGCTGGGAAAATTGGCTAGCCACATGCAGAATAATGAAACTGGAACCATATCTCTCACTGTAGACAAAAATCAAGTCAAAGTGGATTAAAGATCTAAACATAAGACCAGAAACTATAAAATCCTAAAAGAAAACCTAGAAAAAGCTCTTCTGGGCATTTGCCTCAGCAAAGAATTTATAATAATGACCCTGAAAGCAAATGCAACAAAAACAAAATAGACAAATGGGACTTAATTAAACTTAACAGCTTTTGCACAACAAAACAAATAATTAACGGATTAAACAGATAACCTAAAGAATGGGAGAAAATATTTTCAAATCATGCCTCTGACAGAAGACTAATATCCAGAATCTACAAGAAACTCGAAGAACTCAACAAGGAAAATAAATAAACAATTCCACTGAAGAGTGGGCAAAAACAAGGACATTTCTTAAAAGAAGAAATACAAGCAGCCAACAAACACATAAAAAATTGCTAAACATCAGTGATCATCAGAGAAATGCAAGTTAAAATCACAATGAGATATAATCTTACCCAGTCAGAATGGTTAATATTAAAAGTCAAAAAACAAGAGATGTTGGTGTGGATTTTCAAGAAACAGCAATTGCTTATACACTGTTGGTGAGAATGTTAATCAGTTCATCTTCTATTAAAAACAGTAAGTAGATTTCTCAAAGAACTAAAAGTGGAACTACCGTTCAACCCAGCAATTTCACTCCTGAGTATCTACACAAAGGTAAAGAAATCACTGTAGGAAAAAGACACTTGCATTTGTATGTTCAACACAACACTACTCATAATAGGAAAGTAATGGAATCAACGTAAGTGTCCAACAGCAGTTGACTGAATAAGGAGAATGTGGTGTATACATCATGACAAACTGTGCAGCCATTAAAAAGAATAAAATTATGTCCTTTACAGCAACTTGGATGGAACTAGAGGTCATTATCCTAAGTGAACTAACTCAGAAAATAAAATATTCCATGTTCTCATTCATAAGTGGAAGCTAAACAAGAGGTACATATGGATGTAAAGATGGAAATAACAGGCCTCAGAGACTAAAAAATGAGGTAGGGTAGAAAAAGTTTGGGGGTTGAAAAATTACCTATTGGTTACAAAGTTCACTATTTGGCTAACGGATAGAGTAGAAGCCCAATCCCTCCCCGATATACAATATAATCATGTAACAAATACGCATATATACCCCTGAATCTAAAATAAAATTAAAATTAAAAAAAGAAATTAATGTTCGCTGTAGAGAGTAGTATATCTTCACTGAAAAGTTATATGTAAATTTTGTATGGTGCACCAGAATATATAAAAGTATATTTAGAGTACATAAAAATTGTAACAAAATATATATTTCCTTTTAAAATGGTATAGATATAGATACAGATAGATACACACACACACACCTACGCACACATACATACATATAAAAACACAGCTAATATATATATTACATATTACATATACATATATTTTTAAAGCATGTTCCCATTAGTCCGAAACACAGAAATGGATTTTATGAATTTGTATGCCAGAATAAGACATCACATTGAGTAGTAGAATATTCCAACACTGTGGGTTCATGAGCCATTCTGAAAAATAAATTACACCAATAATGGATTCCAATACTTTAACCATTTCTTGTGAAATTTTCTATATATTAATACTACTAATTTGTAAAAATATTTACATTATAGTCACAGACACTAAAAACCTTAAAATCATTGAAGAAATGTCCATTTTCTTAGTAAATGAATGAATATTTAAATTATACAGTAATGAGTGAAATTTAGTAATGAACTGAAGTTTGATTGAGAATTACAAATTAGCAGCTTAGATCAGGCATGATTCCTCAAGCCAGTAATCCCAGCAATTTGGGAGGCCAAGGTGGAAGGATCACTTGAACCCAGAAGTCTGAGACCAGTCTGTGTAACACAGTAAGACCTTATCTCTACAATTGTTTATGTTTATATATACATAATTTTATATATGTATAATTTTATTTATTTATTTATTTATTTTTGAGACGGAGTCTCGCTCTGTCCCCCAGGCTGGAGTGCAGTGGCGCAATCTCGGCTCACTGCAAGCTCCGCCTCCCGGGTTCACGCCATTCTCCTGCCTCAGCCTCTCCGAGTAGCTGGGACTACAGGCGCCCGCCACCACGCCCAGCTAATTTTTTTGTATTTTTAGTAGAGACGGGGTTTCACCATGGTCTCGATCTCCTGACCTCGTGATCCGCCCGCCTGGGCCTCCCAAAGTGCTGGGATTACAAGCGTGAGCCACCGTGCCCGGCCATAATTTTATATATATAAAATTGGAAGCCCATTTCTCTGATGAAACAAAGGAATGTAATTAATAAAACACTGCAACCTCATTATTCATAAAGAAATAGTCTACAATTTGTATTTTACTCTAAATAACTCATTTAGGAGATTGAAAATTTTATTTTTACAGTTTTTTAAAGCACAAAATCAGCACATTCAAGCTAAAACTGATAAAATGGGAATAATACCATCCATGTGAGTGGCTGAGCCTAGTAATAATTTGTAGTAAATATCATCACAAAAAGTTGGAACTAGAATTCTTGGGAAACTGTTTTCTGCTGAATAATTTCAAGTCGGAATTCAGTTCTGGTAAAAAATACTGCTGATATGCACTAACTTAATTGTCACAGGTTAGCATGTAAATGAAGAAAGATTTAAGCAGATACCTGTCTAAATTAATGTAGGCAGCTGTTACAAGTATATGCATTCAAACCTCAGGGCATAGCTCTGCCTCTCTAACAAGGACTTGCCCAAGATCAGAATATAGAATAAGAGCTTTACATTTTATCTTTATTCAACTACTCCCTCCCCTTTTTGTGGAATTGTGAGTGAGCAGCAATACTACATGCTTTTTATAACCCTTTCTAAAAATATATTGACACAGTTTTACTAACAGTTAGAAAATTGGAGTATGATCTCAAATACACCTAATGAAGATGCAAATTCCACAGAAAAAAATTTAGTTTAAATTTAGTTTCCTAAGAAAATAATTATTATTATAGAGAAACTATTTTGAAAAAAGAGATAAGAATTTAAAATATTTGTAAAATAATAAAGTTGATTCTCCAGTCATACCTCAAAATCAGTTTCATCTTTAGCACATTTCTACCCATCAGGTGTGTGTGTGTGTGTGTGTGTGCATTTGAATCGACAGTGAATAGCTATAAAATAAAGTGGTATAAAACAGGACAAAAGAATGCTAGAGAAAGAATGATGAGAGGGCACAGGTCAAATAATAAAATGAGAGATATAGAATTCAGAATTTGGTTTTCAATGAAGATCATCGAGATTCATGAGAAAGTATAAATACAATCCAAGTAATCTAAGGAATCTAGCAAAATGACATAAGAGCTGAAAGACAAAATATTCATTTATAAAAGGAACAAACTGATCTGATGAAGCTAAAAAGTTGACTACAAAAATTTTGAAAAACGATCAAAAGCACTACATAGCGGAATAGGTCAAGCTGAAGAAAGAATCTCAGAGCTCTAAGACTGGTTCGTCAAGTCAACTCATTCGGATTAAAAAAAAAAAAAAAAAAAGAAAGAGTAAACAAAATAAACAAAATCTCTGAGAAATATGGGATTATGTAAAGAGACCAAACCTGAAATTAATTTGCATCTCTGAAAGAAAGAGAGATTGCAAGAAACTTGGAAAATATTTTTGAGGATATTAACCATGGAAATTTATCCGATATTCCTAGAGAAGTTGACATGTAAACTCAGGAAAGACATTTGAGAACTATACTCAAACACTTGACTAGATGAGCCTAACAGGTATCTATAGATTTCTCCAACAAAAAACAGCAGAATATACATTCTTCTCACCTGCACATGGCACATACACTAAAATCAACCAGATGCTTTTCCATAAAGCAATTCTCACAAATTAAAACACACACACACACACACACACACACGCAAAATCATATCAACCACACTGAGACCACAGCACAATAAAAATAGAAATCAATACATGGGAGATCTCTCAAAACTATACCATTACATAGAAATGAAACAATCTGTTCTTGAATCACTTTTGGGTAAACAGTGAAATTAAAGCAGAAAACAAGAAATTCTTTGAAACTAATGAAACAAAGATACAACATACCAGACTCTGGGACACAGCTAAAGCAGTGTTAAGAGGAAAGTTTCTAGCACTAACTGCCCACATCAAAAAGTTAGACAGATTTCACACTAACAACCTAACACCACACTGACAGGAACTAGAATAACAAGAGCAAACCAACCCCATAGCTAGCAGAAGACAAGAAATAACCAAAATCAGACCTGCACTGAACAAAACTGAGATGCCTAAAAACATACTGAGGACAAACAAAAATATAAGTTGGTTCTTTGAAGCAATAAGATAAATAGACTGATAGCTAGACTAGAAAACATGACAGAAGATCCAACTAACTACAATGAGACATGACAAAGGGGATATTACCACTGACTTCAAAGAAATAAAAGAAACCCTCAGAGAATCTGGTGCACATTTCTATTCATATAAACTAGAAAACTTAGAAGACATAAATAAGTTCCTGGAATCACACAACCTCCTAAGATTGAACCAGAAAGAAATTGCAACCCTGAAATACAGCATTAATGAGTTACAAAATTGAATCAGCAGTAACAAACCAACCAACCAGAATAAGCCCTATACCAGATATATTTACAGCTGAATCTACAAAACGGCTTAACAAAATCTGGTACCAATCCTACTGAAACTATTCCAAAAACTGAGGAGGGACTTCTCCATAACTTACTCTATGAGGCCTGCATTATTCTGATACCAAAACCTGGCAGAAACATGAAGGTAAAAGAGAACTTCAGGCTAATTACTGTGGTGGACATAGATGCAAAAATCCTCAACAAAATACTAGCAAACAGAATCCAGCAGCATATCAAAAAGTTAATCAACCAAAATTATGAAGGCTTTATTCCTGGGATTCAAGGTTAGTTCCACATTTGCAAAAAAATAAAATGTTTCAGCGATCCATCATATAAACAGAACTACAAAACAAACCATGTGATTATCTCAATAGACATAGAAAAGGCTTTTGATAAAATTCAGTACCCCTTTATGGCACACATCCTGAACAAAAAAGATATCATTTTTAATATACATAAAAATATAATAGCCATCTATTGACCGACCCACAGAGAACATCATACTGAATTGGCACATGCTGGAAGAATTCTTCTTGAGAGCTGGAACAAGACAAGAATGCCCAGTTTCACCAATCCTGTTCAACATGATATTGGAAGTCCTAACCAGAGCCATAATGCAAGAGGAAGAAATAAAATGCATCCAAATAGAAAGAGAGGTATTCAAACTATCTCTGTAGACAATGGGATTCTATGCCTAGAAAACCCCATAGTCCCTGCCCAAATACTCCTAGAATTGATAACGTCAGCAAAGTTTCAGGATACAAAATTAATGCACAAAAATTGTAGCATTTCTATACACATCAATAGTGCCCAAGGTGGGAGCCAATCAAAAGCACAATTGCATTCATAATAGCTGCAAATAAATAAAATACCTAGAAAAACAGCTAACTAGGGAGGTGAAAATATTTACAATTAGAATTATAAAACATTGCTGAAAGAAATCAGAAATGAAACAAACAAATGGAAATACATACCATGCTCATGGATAACAAGAATCAATATAGTAAAAAGGGGCATACTGTCCAAAGCTACTACAAATTCAATGCTATTCCATTCAAACTACAAATGTCATTTTTCACATAATTACAAAAAACTATTCAAAATTTATATGAAACCAAAAAGAGCCTGAATAGCCAAAGCAATCCTAAACAAAAACAACAAAGTTGAAAGCATCACACTACCTGACTTTAAACTATACAACAAGGCAATAATAACCAAAACAGCATGATACTGGTACAAAAAGAAACACATAAATCAATGGAACAGGTTAAAGAACCCAGAAATAAAGCTACACATTTACAACCATCTAATCTGGGACAAAGTCAACTAAAACAACCAATGGGAAAGAACCTATTCAATAAATGAAGCTGCGACAACTGGCTAGCCATATGCAGAAGACTGAAACTGGATCCTTTCCTTTCATCACATATAAAAATGGACTTAAGACTGAAATGAAAAACTTAGAACTATGAAAATTCTTGAAGAAAATCTAGAAAATACTAGACATTGTCCCTGGCAAGGATTTTATGACTAAGACTACAAAAGCAATTGCAACAAAAACAAAAATTGACAAGTGGGACCTAATTATACCAAATGGCTTCTGCACAGCAAAATAAACTATCAACAGTGCAAATAGAGAACCTACAAAATGGGATAAAATATTTGTAAACTAGACTTCTGACAATGGTCTAAGATCCAGAATCTATAAGGAATTCAAACAATTGAAGAACCATAAAACAAACAACCCCATTAGAAAATAAGCAAAAGAAATGAACAGACATTTCTCAAAAGAAGACATATATACAGTAAACAACCTATAAAAACATTCTCATCATCAATAAGAGAAATGCATATCAAAACCACAATGAGATACTATCTTACAACGCTCAGAATGACTATTATTAAAAAGTCAAAAACAAAGATCCTGGCAAGTTTGCAGAGAAAAGGGAATGCTTATACACCGCTGGTAGGAGTAATATTAGTTCAGCCACTGTGGAAATTAGTTTGGAGATTTGTCAAAGAACTTAAAATAGAACAACCATTCAACCCAGCAATCTTATTCCTGGGTATATATCCAAAGGAATATAAATCATTCTACCATGAAGACACATGTATGCATATGTTCACTGCAGCACTACTTATAGTAACAAAGACATGGAATCAACCTAAATGCTCATCAGTAGTGGACTGAATAAAGAAAATGTCATACATATATACCATGGAATACTACACAGCCTTAAATAAGAAGGAAATGATGTAATTTTCAGCAACATGGATGGAACTGGAGGCTATTATCTTCAACAAATTAATGCAGAAACAGAAAACCAAATGCCATATATTCTCACCTATACATGGGAGCTAAACATTGGGTACACATGGATACAGATGAAGGAACAATAGACACAAGGGCCTACTTGAGGGTGGAGGGTGGGAGTTGAGGATCAAAAAGCTACCTATTGAGTACTATGCTCATTACCTAAGTGATGAAATAATCTGTACACCAAGCCCCCATCGCATGCAATTTACCTACGTAGAAAACATACACATGTACCCCAAACTTAAAAGTTGGAAAGAACAAATAATAAGAAAGTAATCAAAGTAGAACCCAGATATAAATCCATGCATTCACAGCCAACTATTTTTTGAAAAAGTCACCAAGAACATGAAATGGGGAAATGACATTTTCTTCAATAAATGATGCTGAGAAAACTGGATAATCGTATGTAAAAGAATGAAAATGGACTCCTATTTCTCACCATACACAAAAATCAAATAAAAATAAAGACTTAAATTTAAACCTGAAACTATGAAACTATCAGAAGAAAATATTGAAGAAATACTTCACTACACTGGTCTATGTAAAAAGTTTGTGTGTGTGTGTGTGTGTGTGTGTAATAACTCAAAAGCACAGGCAACCAAAGCAAAATATAGACATATGAAATTACATTAGGCTAAGAACCTTCTGCACAGAAAAGAAAACAATCTAGAAAGTAAAGAGACAGCCAGAGAATGAAAGAAAATATTTGCAAACTACCCACCTGACAAGAGATTAATAACCAGAATATATAAGGAGCTCAAGCAACTCAATGGCAAAAATAGATGAAATTAAAAATGGGTAAAAGATCTGAAAAGACATTTTTCTAAAGACATACAAATGGCCCACAGTTATATGAAAAATTGTTCAACATTGCTAGTCTTCAGTGAAATACAACTCAAAAGTGCAATGAGCTATTATCTTACCATAGCTTAAATTGATTTTACCAAAAAGACAAGGAATAACAGATGCTGGCAAAGAAGTGAAGAAAGGAAAACTTTGTATACTGTTGGTAGGAATGCAAATTAGTGCAACCACTATGAAAAAAAGCATGAGAGTTTCTCAAAAAAATTAAAAACAAAACTACTATATGATCCAGCATTTCCACTATTAGGTATATATTCACAAAAATGCAATATATTGAAGAGATTCCTTCACTCCCATGTTTATTGCAGCACTATTTGCTATACCCAAATTATGGAATCAACCAAAGTGCCCATCAATGAATAAAGAAAATGTGATACACACACACACACACACACACACAGCAGGAGTATAGCTAACAATAATTTATTGTATATTTAAAAATGGCTAGAAGATTTGGAATGTTCTCAACACAAAGAAATGATAAATGTGTAAGATGATAGCTACCCCAATTACTTTAATTTGATCATTACACATTGTATGCATGTATCAAAATACCATATGTACCACATACATATGTATTATTATGTACCGATATTAAAAGAAAAAAAACCAGAAATATATTTATACATTCTCTTTTTTATATACTAATATTTAAAACTAAATCATACTATATACTAGTATACAAAAACTATATATTAATATATAAAACTAATATAAAAACAAAGCCATGTATACATATTTAGTAACTAAAAATGTACTCTTTCTCGTTCCAAGTATTATGTTGTGTATTTCTCTCAATGCCATGAAATAAGTAATTTTTCATTGACAGATGAGGTCACATGGTCAAGGACATATAGCAAGTGAAAGGGAGGCTTATGTATTAGTGAAGCATAATCACTGATGGCAGAAAAAAAATGAAGAATGGGGTGGTAGATTCCTATTACTGCTATTACCAATTACTACAAAATTGATGGTTTAAAACAACACAAATGTATCTTATAATTTTGGAAGTCGGAAGTAAAAAATAGGTCTCACTGGACTAAAATCAAGGTTTTGACAGGGCTGTGTTTTATCTGTGGCCTTGAGGCAGAATCCATTTATTTGCCTTTTCTAGCTTCCTGAGGCTGGTCACATTGCTTGGCTCCTGGCTCCTGGCCCCTGGCCCCATTCTATCTTTAAACCAGCAATGGCCACCTGAGTCTTTCTCAATTTGCATCATTCTGACTTCTAGTTCTGCTTCTCTCTTCAACTTCAGAAGACCATTGTGATTATATTGGACCCACCTCAACAATCCAGGGTAATGTCCTTATCTCAAGTCACTTGAGTGGTAATCCTAACTCAATCTTCAACTTTAATTCCCACTTACCATGGGCTATAACATATTCCACAATTGTGAGGTATAAGACATTAACACCTTTGAGTGGCTAATGTTCTGCCTACTACAAATGGTGAGATAAATTTGAGGTGATGGGATGCTAGATAAGTCTTTTCCTTTCCCCATAACTTTTGTCAGAATCTATGTGAATATATATAGCAGAATATGTACCATCACTATTGCAAGGCTATCCTGTTTAATTTTTGTTATGAGGTCATTGACTCTTTATAGAAAACATCTAACATGTCAGCACTTGGTCCTTATTATTGTATTTATCTGTGTGGTCGTGAAAGAAGTGGTCTATGTGGGAGACTTTTCCAAATTATGAACCTAGAATACCCATAAATATTTAGTCTCATTTATTCCTACAGTGTATATGGGTAAATGTATTATTTTTCACAAGATGATGACTGGGGAAATTGGGCATACAGAACATGAAGACGGTTAGCATACGTGCCAGCCTAGTTGTTACCCCTCATTATATTATAGACTAGTAAATGTACCTACCTAAATGGAATGATGATGCTACTCAAGACTGAAGAAGGTAGACTTCAAAAATTTTCTAATGTAGATCGTTGAATGTTGAAGACCTTGCCATGTTAAGTGATGTGGAGAAAGGTCCTAGAATACTGGCTTTCTCCTGAAGAGACCATAGATTTCCACTGATGACATAGATTGACACATCCTGAGTAAGGCTATAAGGATTGTGGAGACTGCCTTTATATCAGGGTGAAGTCCGGACATGTTCTTTCTTCAAAAGTTTTTCTTTAAGGCCTGCATTCTAGAAAGGAGAGACAGTCCCAAGGGTATTTTCCTAATATCATGGTACACTAGCTCCTCCTGTGTTAAGTTGGCAGCCTAGGGTTGGGGAAGAAATCTTTGTCACAAAGAACACATTACCCAGTAGGAAATCACTGTGGAGATTTATGGACTTAACTTCTTCAGGAACAGTCATATTGCATACCGAGTTTCAAATGTCTTTGCATAGAAATATTCATCAATGTCTTACGATATTCACCATAAGTTTGGTAAAAGTTACAAACTGGCCTTTAACTAACCGTTTGAAAAAAGAAGGGATAGGTGTTCACAACTCAGTGTGAAGTGTTTAAAAGAGAGCCACACAAGCATGAAAAAAGCCAGAAGTGAGTAACCTGCAGAAAAGTAGATAAAGGTTCGGATCTGGATCCAGATGATAAATGGAATGGCAAGTGAAAATCGGGATATATTTTGGAGAAGATAAATGTTCCTGGATATCTTTGAACATCTGGTAAATTATTAAGTTCTTATATATAATAAAGCAAGAGTGTAGATTCGTCTTTTTATTTAGGCATTTGAGGAAAGTGTGACTTCAAAGACTATTGAAATCTGAGACGTATGTTCTGGGTACATTAAGGAGAAGGTGGAGTAGAAGAATATAAAAATATATTTAGGTCTCATCTTGTAAGTCAGCACTTCTCCTTACATTAACTATATGACTACTTCATTGTGGATTGTTATTCCATCCAAAATTTCCTATTTAAAAAGCCACATTTGGTTCATGCAAATACGAAAAGATGCCATAATTGGAGAAAAAAGTTTGGAGATCATGAAGATGCAAACAGGAGTATTTATTAATACTTTATTAAGCTTACATGAATACACTAAAGTACAGTTTTAATTTGGCTTCTAAGTATACTTTATACAAATTACCACCGCTTGAAAGAAAAAAAGAGAGCCAGAGATGAATGTATATTTTCCAACATAATATAGAGGCATAGTAGCATCCTTAACATGACATATACTGTGCTCCTAAATACTGCTCCTAAATATTAAGGATAAAATGCTAAAATTTGTCTTTATCCCCATGTTTTGTGTTCTAAAATATTAGATTTAGAAAAAAGAAAAAAAAAAGAAAGTAAAAAGAAACCATTCTAACACAAGGAATTTTATTTTCATAAAACATCCATATCCATATACTTTGTAGGCAGTTTTCGAAATGGCTTTCAGTGGTCCTCTTCTCTTAATATTCATATCCTGTCCTTTCAGCTTGATAGTTGGCTTGAGATTAATTACACTTGAGCTTAATCACTTCCAAGTCTAGATGACAAAAGCCTTTGACTTTTTTCTTGCACATTCTTTTTTGCCTTCTTATTTATTAGCCCTGTCAAAGCTGCTTCTATGTCGTGAGATGCTTTATGGATAACATCCATGTGGTAAAATAGTGAAGTAGGCCTCTTGCCAACCACCAATTAGGAATAGCCATGGAGGAACTGAGTCCCACCGACAGCTACTTGAATGACTATAAAAGTGGACCCATCACTGGTTGAACCTTGGGATAACTATAGCCCAATTGACACCTTGATTTTAGCCTTGTGAGATATTCAGAAACAGTGGATGCAACTAAGCATTGTTTGAATTTCTGATCCATGGAAACTGAGATAATAAATGTTTGTTGCTTTATCCAGTAAGATTTTGAATAATTTGTTAAACAAATAAATAGTACACATACATATACAAACTTGCAAGATAAAACATAACTTTAGAGGAAAAAAAAGAAATCAAGCAAGAACTAGATGCAGTTAACATAAACTAAACTCAACATATTTCATTACAGCATGTGGAAATTTTAAAGTATCTTTTTCTTATATATGTTAAGTATTCAGTAAAAAATTAGAGTATTGCTGAAATCTGTATACTGAAGTTGAAACAGACAAAGAAAACTTACAGGATGTATGGGAGGTGGTGAAAAGATAATTAAAAGATTCAAGATCAAAATTTATATAACAGAATTTGTATTTTAAGAAAAATGTAAAGCGTTACAAAAAGTATGTCTCCTTCACTGGCAGTAATTTTTTTTTTTTTTTTTTTGAGACGGAGTCTCACTCTGTCGCCCAGGCTGGAGTGCAGTGGCGCAATCTCGGCTCACTGCAAGCTCCGCCTCCCGGGTTCACGCCATTCTCCTGCCTCAGCCTCTCCGAGTAGCTGGGACTACAGGCGCCTGCCACCACGCCCGGCTAATTTTTTTGTATTTTTTAGTAGAGACGGGGTTTCACCGTGGTCTCGATCTCCTGACCTCGTGATCCGCCCGCCTCGGCCTCCCAAAGTGCTGGGATTACAAGCGTGAGCCACCGCGCCCGGCCCACTGGCAGTAATTATTAACCTACTTGCTATAATATAATAAATAAGGTTTTGAGTAACAATTTTGTGGCAGATTTAAGCAACAATCCATGTAAACAGACACCTGGATTTCCTTCAGTAAGGGAGCAGGAAATGACAATTACATTCTTCAGCAAAAACATTTTATCTTTGTTTACAGACATTTTGTGTGTGTGTGTGAATGTTTCTCACAAATTGCAAAGGCCCCCCAATCTTAACAAAGAATTTATTTGACCATTAACTATATTTCATGCATAACATATATTTTATGACATGAAATTATATTTTGAATTTAGATTTTTACATTTTGTTAATTACTACTTCACAAGAAGGGGAAAAATAAAAAATCTTCAAAAAGCAATTATAGCTCAATGATTTAAATCAATTCACTGGGTTATGGTTGTGGCAGATAATAAAAAACTAAATTCTTCTTCCAAAGCTAAGTTGATTACTCTGAGTACCTACCTGTGTTCTTCCAAAATTTTATAAATTACATGTGATTGGAGCTCAGATGAAATTTAGATTGCTGATTGACTTTAACTATAGGAAAAACTATTCAAAGAAAAGATCAAATGAGAACCAAATCCTTTTATATACACACAGAAAAAAAACCATGAAAATGAAAGTGATCTAATCAGAAGTATTACAAAAAATAGACAAGAAGAACCAACAGTTATATGATCTCTCTCATACTGGTAAATTCTCTCTTTAAGTAGGCATGTTGCTATTGATGTATGCTGAATGAATGCGTTTTAGTTTTCCAACATAGCAAATCTGACACTGAACTTGAAATCAGTTAGACTGGTAAGGGGTTTCTGGCTGGATTCCACACAATGCTGTTGGTTCATGGGATTTCCTTGGTCTAGCCGGGTTTAGAAACTGTTTTTAATCAGTTAATACTGGACTGATTATGTTAATGAAATGCGGAAGGGTAAAACTCACTGATTTAGAAACTGGATAATATATAAGTGTATTATATAAAATTAATCTGCAGCGAAGGCCAGAGTGCGTTCAAATATAAGCCAGTACATTTCTTTAACAGTTTCCAAATGTCTGGGAATTTTAATCACTAACTATAGCATTAAGTGAGCCAAGAATTTTAGAAAGGAATATACTTTTATTAGATATTTTCTTGAAGACATGGTAGTCTAACAAGGAACAATTTTAGATAATAGGAATACTTATTGGAATAGTAGTCAAAATCTCCTTCCTGAACAGTGAGATAAATACTTAAAAATTTACTGAATCCTTCATTCATAAATAATTCTTATTTTCTACCTATTAATTTGTTAGGTGATTGAATGCTATCTTGCACTCTTATGTACAATAGGGTTTCTCAAGCACAGCACTATTCGCATTTTGGGCCAGATGACACCTTGTTATGGAGGTGTCCTATGCATTTTAGGATGTTTAACAGCATCCTGGCCTTTCTCCACCTGCTAGATGATTCGCACCCTCCCAGTTGTGGCAACCAAAAAATGTTTCTAAGCACTGTCAAATGTCCTTTTGGGGGCAAAATAATTGTCTGTTGAGATAAGAAAGAAAGAGGGGAAGAGAGCAGGGAGTGGCCATGGTTAATGGGTACAAACATACAGTTAGATGAATGGATAAGATCTAGTGTTTGATAGCAAGAAAGAGTGACTACAGTCTGCATTTATTTACGTTTTAAAATAACTAAAAGAGTATACGTGGATTGTTTGTAACAGAAAGAAAGGATAAATGCTTGAGGTGATAATTACCCCATTTACCCTGATGTGATTATTATGCATTTTATGTCTGTATCAAAATATCTTATGTACCCCATAAATATATTCATCTATTATGTATCCACAAAAATTAAAAATTAATGAAAGGTTTCTATGACTCAGGTGCAAATATAATTATAATCTTAGTGGTCACAACCAGTATATATATTTTTATCCTTCCTCTGTCAGGGTTCCCCAAGACCACTCTAAGGTTTGATGATATACATATTCACAACTATGATTTATTACAGCAAAAGGCTACACAGCAAAATCAGCAAAGGGAAAATGCTTATGGGGCAAAGTCCAGTGGACACCATGTACAAGTTTCCAAGAAACTTTCTCCCAAGTCACACAGATGAGAGTAGAGATGGTCCCCAACTTACAATGGTTCAACCTACAGTTTTTGACTTTACATTGGGTTTATCATTTACATTGGGTTTATATGCAAATGCAAATGCATTTGTAAATATAAAACCATTATACTTACAATGGTTTTATAAGGTGTAACACCACTGTAAGTCAAGAAACATCTGTGATTCATCAGCAGTGAGTTGTAACACCAGTTGTGGAACGTCCTCCGGATAAGTTCATTAGAGACTTAATGCTCACTGCTTAGCACATATCACATTTCCAGACTTTCAGAAATAAAGCAATTGTTTAGCAAAACCAACATTGTTTTTACAAACAGTTTAGGTACTACACACCATGCTTATCAGTTAGGGAATGATGAGACCCCTTTCAGAAATCCAAGTTCCCAGACGCCAGCTACTGGTCAGCCTTGCAAAAAGATCTTTCTAATCACAGCAGTCTCAGATCTGTTAGGTTAACCCTTTCTCTATGCATTCCTACCAAATGTTTTGTGATATGTCAGCTGCATTTTAGGCACCCAAAGACTTATAGAATAAATAGGTGAACTAATTAATCAACCAGTGATGTTTTCAGTTAGAATTCCTTAAATGTCTCTATTGACACGTTTGTTCCTGAGGACTTACACCTACAAAGAGGAAAATGTTCCACATAATAAAGTATAACTACAGTTTTATAATAGAGGAAAATCTTAGTTAATCAAATTGTACCAGCATTAACCTGCATTTCCAGAAAATCTTCAAACAACTCAGGATCCAGTGGGAGGAGCCCATTTTCAGTTAAAAGAAAATGATGTATGGTAATACTCTGGTCAATATAACTTCCAAATGCAACCATTAAGAGAATGAGGAATTTAAATTTCTTGAATCTAAGACTCCATGAACAACCATTTTCTGTCAAGGAGCCAATATTATTTTTTAAAATAAAATCACTCAATGGTTACGCCCAAGCTGGAGTGCAGTGGCGTGATCTCTGCTCACTGCAAGCTCCGCCTCCCGGGTTCTCAGCCTCCCGAGTAGCTGGGACTACAGGCGCCCACCACCACGCCCAGCTAATTTTTTGTATTTTTAGTAGAGATGGGGTTTCACTGTGTTAGCCAGGATGGTCTCGATCTCCTGACCTCGTGATCCGCCCGTCTAGGCCTCCCAAAGTGCTGGGATTACAGGCGTGAGCCATCGTGCCTGGCCACTCAATGGTTACATTCTTATTTGAGATATGGAGTTGTCTAGAGCCCGTCACTCAAGACGAACTGCCTTAGAGTAATAGGATGCTTTGAGAAAATAAACTTCATGTTACTTTTGAGAAAATATAATGCGCATTACTTTCCTGATAATGGTGAAACACCTCCCATAACCACACATTCCTCTTTAACACACGTGATAGTATTGTTAGTTTAGATTTTATTACTGAATTATTGTCTGGTCATCACCCCTTATCCCATCCCGAATATTTAATGAGAGCAAGATCCGTGCTCTTTTTTAATTCACATTTGTCTCTCCAGGACCTTGCATAGGATGTAGTAAAGAGTATTTAACAAGAATCTGTTAAAATGATTTTTTTAAAAAAGCTCACAGAGATAACTGTCCATACCCCATGTATCCCCACAGTATATTTGATCTTTATTTTGAAGGCAAACACTATATTTTAAAAATCAAAATCTAATAAAGATAAAACACCATCCCTTTACAGGATTGATTGCTCTGATTGTAAAGTGTGCTAAAAAAGGGTTTCCGGTGCACTCTGACACCATTCATAAAATCCTAACCAGGACCTGGTAAGGCCTTAGTTTGTCAACACTGTACCAGAAACCTCTAATATAAACAGGCTCATATTATAATCTTCTGCATTTGTAATTTTTGAGAACAGGGTAAAAAGCACTCATTAAGTGGAGGATTTTTCTTTTAAATGCCTTACTTGAGAATATATCATTATTCTGGATGAGACAGATAAGATGCATTGCTCTCTGGCCCTGGCAGTGGATTTGTTTGTGTATTATGCTTTCTAACTCTTTCTTTGCCAAGCTAGCTATTTTTTTTGTTTCTTTGTGAATGAGCGCACCTTAAGGGAACTATATTCTGTATCCATTATTTTATAAAGGTGAGTGGGATCAGTAAATGCCTGAAAAGGTACCTTGACTAAGATCACAAAGTTAACGTAATAAACCTGATAGTGCTGTAGGAAGAAAGGCCTAGGTAGATGTGATAGTAAAACTTAGCCTTGTAATTCCCAGGCTAAAGTGTTTCCACCATCAGCATCACCAAATTGGCGTCAGTAACTAATCAAATAACAATTTATTTAAGCCATTAAAAAATGTAATACTTTCACTGCAATATAAACATATATTTAAACATGACGACGATTTGTAGAAACAAATTTTTAGAACTAAGAAGAAATATAATTACAAAGTAGTTAATATTAAATAAACTGTTTCCTGGATCCTGAGTGATGATAAAAGTTTACCCCATTAACACTAGGGAGCATATTCAAAGAATCCAAAACTCTAGCAATTCTTTGGTTTAGTAAAAGCCATAAGAAGGTAATTTATATCTGAAATTCTGTAATATTACAGCATCCCAGTTCCTTTTGTGAAACCCAGAGTTCCATTTACTCATTTGAATGGCTATACTTTTTTAGAATTCCTTCAAATTTATTCCATACATACTTTTTAGATGTGAACTAAAATTAGACAGAGAAATATAGTTTTCTCATCAATATGGAATTGAAAAAAGAAATACTCCAGTTACATTTTCCAGCTGAGTACTTTGGCTTATTATTGGATTTGATTTTACCTTTATTTTTTTTTTTTTTTTTTTTTTTTGAGACGGAGTCTCGCTCTGTCGCCCAGGCTGGAGTGCAGTGGCGCAATCTCGGCTCACTGCAAGCTCCGCCTCCCGGGTTCACGCCATTCTCCTGTCTCAGCCTCTCCGAGTAGCTGGGACTACAGGCGCCCGCCACCGCGCCCGGCTAATTTTTTGTATTTTTAGTAGAGACGGGGTTTCATCGTGGTCTCGATCTCCTGACCTCGTGATCCACCCGCCTCGGCCTCCCAAAGTGCTGGGATTACAAGCGTGAGCCACCACGCCTGGCTTGATTTTACCTTTAACAGTGACACAAAGGCAAATGCAATTGGCAAAGTTAAATATGTGGTAGCAGAGTTTGAAGTTTAAAACCCTACGTGCTTGCTTGCTTGCTTGGTTTTGTTTTTGTTTTCTTGAGCAATTGTTCACTACTCAGCCTGCTCTGTAAAGTTAAGAGCATAGACTCTGGAGTATCACATGTAGATTAGAATTCTATTTTTGCCACTACCTGTATTTATGAATTAAAACATCTTTTTTTTTTTTAACTTCCATGATCTCAGTTTTCTCATACTTTAAAAGAAATTTATGTGTAGACAAGGAGGGGTGTTACCACTCTCATTAGCAATAAATAATATTATTACTTCATCGTCAAGTTTCCTACTACCCAGGTACATGAAGTGCCCCTGCTCTGTCTCTCTTTCTCTCTTTCTCTCCTCTCTTTCTTCCAGTTTCCTTTATTTAACAGCAAGTTAAAAATGCAGCTGGAGAAATCAATTTATTATTCTCAAACAATTTATTTTACATTTATAAAACTGTAGAGATGGCTGATATTGTTTATGTGACATTGTTAGTTTATCCACAGGATAAAAGAAAAAGAGTTAAACAGTAAATAATTAACTACCATAGCTATAGTCATTCTTCTTTAAAAACTCTAGTCAACTAACCAAAGGAAACACCTTTTTGGTGAATACAGGTAAGTTAGGGCAAAGTTTTGGTAGTGAAATTGTAAAGAATCAATTACTACTGTGATGAATCAAATCATAAAGAATTTAACTTCACTGTACTATATAATCTATTTTCAAGTTGAAAGTTTGTTAAAAATGTTTCCCTTTATTTTCTTTGAAGACAGTAAGTTTTGGAGGCAATTCAAACATTTTATTATGAATTATCAACTAAGTTTATTTTAAATAGTGAATTTCTCTTTATGCTTAATGCAAATTGCATATACATTGTATTCAAAATAAAACGCAAATACCAAAGAAAAATTGTTTGGTAAAATAATGTTGCAAGTTTATATTTGTTTCACAGTAAATTATTTTTAAATTTTTGTCAGTTTACATAACAAGATTGCTTAACAATTGCAAGCAGCAAATTTATCAATATATAAAATTCAAAATGTTCTTCCAAACACAAATATAATTAAGCAGCAATAAAAGTTTAGTATAGGAACTTTATTAATAGTGGTTATATCTAGTTTGTAGTTGCCAAGAAGTACCAGCTTTACATGCACTGGCAACAGTAATAAACAATTTATGTCTTTCTAATAAACAGATATGTGTTAAAAGCACATTTAAAAGAAATACCAAAAGAGTTTATAACATTTAGGGAGCATATGGTCTCTATAAAGTAGTAAATTAATTACTTTATAAAACTGTTAGTATTAATCCTAGTATTAAAATATTTTTTATTTGTGTTGCATAGTTTTCAAAGTATCATTTAGAAGGATTCTAATATTTTTAGAACTTATTTATTCTTCCCAACTTTGCCAGATAAGATTTATCTCTACTATGCTGAAGAATTAAAACTGAGACTCAAGATGGTTAAAATGTTGACTGACGTATTTCACCACTTGGTAGGAGGGCCAGGATTCATAATTAGGTTTGTGTAATTCTAAGTCCATGATTGTTCCAGTTTATCTTGCTGTTGCTCAAACAGGTGTGCTTTTAAATTTGCTTATAAAATATGCACAAACAGATGGCACCTGCTAAATATATAACTGGCAATAATATATTGATATTTTCAAATACTCAAGAGTAATCTAGCACAAAGAGCTCAGAAATCTGCAACATAATATATTGCACCCAGAAAAAAACCCTTAAAACCACCTAGTTCAACCATCGATGTTAGAGAAAAATTGGACAAATAGAATTAAATGACTAGTCAATTTACTATCTAGAAAATTTCAAAGTTCAGACTCAAAAATCACTTCTTTGATTCTATTTCTAGAGCTTTCTGTGTTACATCAAGTAAACAGATTTTTTTCCAAATGTTTATGTTTCTTTGTCCAATCTAAAGGATGAAAAATACTAATTCTCTATAATACATAAGAAGAAAAGAAAATTAGACAGTATCTTTATCAAGTCCCATCAGATTAGCAAAAAATTTACAAAAGTGATGTTATAAAAATTTTGACTAAAAGGCTTTCCCAATATTATAAAAAGGGTATCACATTATATTGCCATTTAATGCTATTAAGAAAACATTACCTACTACAAATGAATCTTACAGTCATGTTTCTCAATCTATTATAATTAATAAAATGTTAGGAAAAGACTTGTTTTATTGTGAAACTGTTATTCAATATATTTTATTCAAGAGAAATGGATATTAAAGGATATTTATAGTACTTTCAATTTGTTTTGAAAGCTACATCTGTATTATCGGGAATATGTATAAGCACTAAATATTGTTGCAGAATTTGTCTAAGGCTAACACCATTTTCAACAACAAGAAGAATAAAACAGGCCGGGTGCGGTGGCTCACGCCTGTAATCCCAGCACTTTGGGAAGTCGAGGAGGGTGGATCACGAGGTCAGGACATCGAGACCATCCTGGCTAACAGGGTGAAACCCTGTCTGTACTAAAAATACAAAAAATTAGCTGGGTGTGGTGGCGGGCGCCTGTAGTCCCAGCTACTCTGGAGGCTGAGGCAGGAGAATGGCGTGAAATCGGGAGGCGGAGCTTGCAGTGAGCAGAGCTCGCGCCACTGCACTCCAGCCTGGGTGACACAGCGAGATTCCATCTCAAAAAAAAAAAAAGAATAAAACAATATTCCTATATGTCAGAAAAAAACTTCTTTACAGCTTTTATGAAGTATATAAATCCCTGCATGAATACATTCAATTCAGTGACTCTATTACATTTTTTGATGTCCCCCATGCTTCTAAAAGAAATGATGCCGAGTGTATCTTTAGGATTTGAAAGCAATGAAAGTACTATGAAGCCAACTGACAGGACCTCACTTATTTCCTGCTGGTTTATCAGCAGTCAGGAAGGATTTGCACTCAAACTCCTCCACTTTTCCTTCCTTGTTATCAATGGCACACATGGAAGCACAGGAATAGTAATGCATAGTGTGGCCATCTAAAACAGGGTAAAATTCAGAAAGTCTTAGAGAAATAAAGTCACAATTGAGGTTCAAAAATAATTACCAACAGACACAAAAGAAGAATCTTCAAAAACCCATGATCTAAATATATACTGACAATAAAATTCTATGCCAATGAGTAGTTTTGAATTCAGCACCATATACTGACTGCCTATTTATCACATAGTAAAGATACAAATAAGTAAGGAGTTATCCACATATAAATATTTCATCAGTGTTTGCACATCCGTGGTATATATTATACAGACACATCTAGCACCAGAGGATGTTGGGCGCTATGGAATAAGAAAATAGAGACGTGATTTTCTTTTTTTTCTTTTCGAGACAGGGTTTCTGTCACCCAGGCTGGGGGGCAGTGGCCTGATCTCTGCTCACTTAAACTGCTGCCTCCCAAGTTCAAGTGATTCTGGTGCCTCAGCCTCCTGAGCAGCTGGAATTACAGGCGCATACACCATGCCCAGCTAACTTTTTGTATTTTTAGTAGAGATGGGGTTTCACAATGCTGCCCAGGCTGGTCTCGAACTCCTGACCTCAAGCTATCTGCCCACCTCCGCCTCTAAAGGGCTGGGATTACAGGCGTGAGCCACCACATCCGGCAGAGGCATCAATTAAAAACAAAACAAAACAAAACAAAAACAAGCTTAAATTACATTCTCACCCCAACTACTTATTTGATCTTACCAAGTCATTTCATCTCTATCTTCCATTTTTTAACCACAATGTAAAAACATTTGACTTTTCTTCCCACTGTATTGTTGTAAGTATAAAATGCCACAATATATGTGAAAATGGTCTGAAAATCCTAAAGCACTTCTATATCGCTCTATATACACTAGAGCAAGAAGAGGTTAATTGGTTTCCCCTGGTAGCACCTTCCTGAGCACAGAAATGTGACCTCGGCACCAGGGTGTACTGGCTCGCTTCCCTAAATCTGGAATGTAATCTGAAGTGTCTTACCCAAATCTTTTTTTTCTCTTTTTTTTTTTTTTTTTTTTTTTTTTGAGACTGAATCTTGCTCTGTCGCCCAGGCTGGAGTGTAGTGGCGCCACCACCACGGCCAGCTGATTTTTTTTTTTTTTTTTTTTAATATTTTCAGTAGAGACAGGGTTTCACCATGTTAGCCAGGATGGTCTCGATCTCCTAACCTCGTGATCCACCCGTCTCGTCCTCCCAAAGTGCTGGGATTACAGGCATGAGCCACCGCACCCGGCTCCCCAAATCTTTACTGCCAAGAAAAGTGACAGGTTTAGTAATTTCATAGTGGTTTTGGACAATTTGGCTTTTAAACTTCCTTTAGATTAGTTCCTTTAGATTATAACATGGCTAACACTATATAACTCTAGTTTGAGTAAAATTCTAGTGGATTGAAATAGTGCAATCAACGAACATTAAGCCAAGGATGAATTGGTGCTATTCCTGGTCAATTCTCTTTGGCAAATAAAGATAGACTCTTTCCATGATGGAAAGTTACATAAAAAATATCTAATATCACTACATTCAAATGTAATTTAAAATACAAAATCAAAATTAAGTCCTTATTAAGCCTTGGCAGATTAAGAAAATACACCATTAATATGCCAACACACATCTAATTATTAAATTAAGAAAAAATTTTGTATCAATTTTTAATTGGTAATACAGAAATAAATTTTCACTAGAAAGAAATTTTGAATAAGTATTGACACTGATATAAAGTACATCATTTAATTATTATCTTTTTTTTCAAATTTTAGTTATATTTAGAAGATTAGATTACCTTAGATTCCAATTCAAAGACTATATGCCATATGATTATTTCAGCTTTTTTCAGAATGCATTATTTAAAAAACAAAACGTTTATGGACATAACCAATTATAATGTGCTGCTGCTCACAAAATAATTGATTATAAACATGCCAGAAAAAATGACACAAGTCGCGTATGTGTTCTTTCCAGTTTCAAGCTATTATCTTCTAAATATTGTAAGTAGATAGTAGATTAAGATAATTTATTTGCCATGGTTTTCATACTTAGAGTTTTTCTTTCTTCTTCTTTTTTTTTTTTTTTTTTTTTTTTGTGAGACAGAGACTCGCTTTGTCACCCAGGCTGAAGTGCAATGGCGCGATCTTGGCTCACTGCAACCTCCGTCTCTCAGGTTCAAGCGATTCTCCTGCTTCAGCCTCCCAGTCCCTTGCCACCATACCTGGCTTATTTTGTATTTTTAATAGAGACAGGGTTTTGCCATGTTGGCCAGGCTGGTCTTGAACACCTGACTTCAGGTGATGCACCTGCCTCGGCCTCCCAAAATGCTGGGATTACAGCCTTCAGCCACTGCACCCAGCCAGGTTTCCCTTTATGCAGAAAGCAGCTTGAAGGCAATGCCAATATTGGTTTAATTTTCTTAGGAGAAACCAAGTATAGTACGGGAAATAATTAATATAATTTGTTCTTAAAATTATAGCTTAGTATGGTATTAATTTTTCTAGAGACTGAGCCAAATCAAGTTTATTCCAACTAAAATACTGGAAACATTTACTTAAGCTAATATGTCTCATTCTTAAAATGCTTAAGGGTACAGCTCTAGAATTATATTTCTTAGTCACACCTTACTGCAAATTATATTAATTGAAGAATAAATTTATTTATAATCCTAGACATGTTTTAGGAAGAGAATTTGAATGGAATAAACAGGGAAGAGAAAGATGCATCTTCTTATGATAAAATAAAGTAAGATACTACAGGTCTTTATGAAACAATAGTAAACATATATATGAATTATGAATTAATCTAAACAGGCCCATACATAAAGATCTAGCTGTGTATTTTTCATTTTAAATCGGTTAAATTAGTTACATAATCTACTGTGTACGATTAATAAAAATGAACTAGAAATATCTGTTGGCTCATCAGAATAATGCAGCACTTTTCATTGGGTTATTAAGGATAATATTTATAATAATAAATGCATACAAAGTTCTTATTACAGTGCGTAGAACACAACAGATGCTAACTGGATGTTACTTTCTCTCTATCATGTAAACACCATGAGACCAGGCGTGGTGGCTCACACCTGTAATCCCAGCACTTTGGGAGTCCTAGGTGGGTGGATCACCTGAGGTCAGGAGTTCAAGACCAGCCTGACCAACATGGTGAAACACCATCTCTACTAAACACACACACACACACACAAATTAGCTGGGCATGGTGGCAGGCGCCTGTAATCCCAGCTACTCAGGAGGCTGAGGCAGGAGAATAGTTTGAGCCTGGGAGGCAGAGGTTGCAGCGAGCCAAGATCACGCCATTGCACTCCAGCCTGGGCAACAGAGAGAGACTGTCTCAAAAAAATAAAAGTTAAAAAACAAAAACAAAAAATAGTAAACACCATAAGTGCAAAAAGAAAAGCTATCTTATTACTGACGTGTCCCTGTCCTTTATATAGTGTCCATTACGTAATAAGAGCCCAGCAGTCATTTTTTTCAATATGTAAATATGGAGAAATATCTTGACTACAGTGCAGGACTCCATGTTTGTTTGGCTCTCTGCTCGAATTAGACTTTTCTTCCATCAGTATAGAATAAGCCATGCATAGACATAGCTTCCATTAAAAATCTGCACCTAATGAGTAGAGTGGGCTCACACAGATCTTGGAAAAATACATTTAGTAGGCTTGGTGAAACAGTAATGGCTTTGCACAGAACTCCACTGCAACCCACCTGACAAACTAGGATATGCTAAACAAACCAGTTATTTGTGCGAGCATGTGTGTGTGTGTGTATGTGTGTGTCTGTCTGTCTGTATGTGAAAGAGAGAGAGATAAACTACGGATATTTCCTTTATAAATTCTGGCTTTGCCTTGCCTTAGAAGAGGACAACAGACTTCACAATTTTTCTACATATATGCAAGTAAATTCTCAGCACTTTAACTGTCTCTGAGTTATACTTTGATATATCCACTGTGCAATTTATGTCAATAAAAATAAAATTCCTAAGTAGGAGGGAGCTGTGTCTTAATGTGATTAGTATTTGGACTTCCTTTTATTTTATTTGAAGACAGAGGATGCTTGGCTTTATGAAGCAAGCTCTCATTCAATTGAATTACCGTATGTCTCAAAAAACATGATAGTAAATGTCTTTTGATAGCATGAGATATAAAGAAGAAGTATAAAACTCTGCTTTATGAATGTTCTGCTTCCAGTCTGGGTATATTCAGTTGTAGTTAAGATAGTTGTGTTCTATTAGCTGGGGACAATTTGAAACTGTCTTTATTAGAAACATACATGTGTATGCCAACCTGCTAAGAAATGAGAAATTTCTGTCTGTATCACCTGTTTTTGGCTTGCTCAGAATTCTACCTTCTTAAAAATTGGCTTTCCTTTAGAAAACTACTTCATTTGCCTTCTTTATGGTAGTCACAGTGCTATGCCCACCAACAATGACAAGAGACCTAAATAAGACCAATTAGATTATTCCTTAAAGTTTTATTTATGCCGAGAGAGAGAGAGAGAGAGAAAGAGAGAGAGAAGGGCTCCTTTCCTTAGTAATTGCAATTATGAATTTAGGTTGAGTTGTCAGCAGCCTTAATATATAGCTGCATGGACAAATATTGACTGAGAGTTAAAGCCAAACATCATGGGACACAAGCAAAAGGCATCAAAAGAAACAGATTCCTCAGGGGTCTTATTGGGTCTCTGAATACAGCCATGCCTGAAAAACTCACTGTAACACCCTTCATTGCTTTAGATTATTTGAGTTGCTTTTATTTCCCTTGTAACCAAACAGCCACTAACAAATACTGGCTAAACAGAATATTAATAAGAATATACATGAAAAAGGAAAACATGAATATGCTTTTGGTATAAATTTACCTAAAATATTTTAACATGCAAGTTAGATATCATGTAGTTTATTAAATTTAATAGTTCCTCAAATTAAAATGTCTTAGTATGTAAATACAAATGGTTTCCAACTTTAAATGGTTCGACTTATATTTTATTGTGATGTGAAAGCCATACTCATTCAGTAGAAATGTTTCATCAAATTTTGAATTGTGATATTTTCTGGGCTATTAATGTATGGTAAAACCCTCTCTCATGATGCTAGGCTGCAGACCCCAGCCAGCCACAAGATCATGAGTGTAAATAAGTGATACTCTACAGTTTACTGCGTTGCTGGCGCTTTTTGGATATTGTCTTTTCACATCCCATCATGTTTACAAAATGGCATTTTTGACTTACAATGTTGTGAATTTACGATGTGTTTATCAGGACACAACTCCATCATAAATCGAGGAGCCTCTACACAATATGTATATGATTTTGAGTATCTCTTTATATTAATATAAAGTTTTATTTTATACTTCATTTGTGGCTACTTCGCTCCTTTAAATAAAGGCAATGAAACCAGATCAATGAGAGTACTTGAATTGATTCGAGTTGCAGAAAAGCTTGGATGATACCCTTACCAAGGAAATCCAAATAAAAACCTAACCAATTGAATTTTTGGGTTGTGTTTGGAACTATCTCTTTTCAATAAATTTACATGTTTTATGTGTTTACGACGATAAATATTAGACTATATTGTTTAAGACTTCTCATTAGCAAAGGCTTTCCCGGTTATATGATTTCTCTTTATGATTTCATCTTTCCAAGTTTTCTGACGTATGCCTGCATTTTTTTGTATCTTTGCCTCCTCTAGGTCTGGCTTCTTCTGTCCTCTCATTTCCTGGTCTCCTACTGACTCTCCTCTTATCTCTATGGCATGTGCCCTTGGGCATGTCTTTCAGTGCCTGTCATTCTTCTTATACTTCACTTCCTGTCTCTGCCTTCCCTCTCCCTCCATCTATCTTACTACTTCTCAGCCTCCTTATATACAGACGAAATAAAATCACTTAAAATTATCAATTAGATTTCTAGTAGGAAATTGAAAAGTACCATGATCATTTTCTTTATAATAAATAATATGACGTGATATTTAAAGAAAATTATTTTTAGAAGTGTTCAATTCCACTTGAACACTACCAGGCAAACACCTAAATTTTCCTTTGTTCAGGTTGCCAAATGTGAGCATTTCCTAAATTTGCTGTGAACCCTCAGGAATAAAGCAAAAAACACTTTTCAAAATAAAAATGAATAATTTAATAGATTTAAATATGAATGTTTCCTAAAAATGATATATTAATAAAATTCTGTACTAATATATATAAATCCTAAATAAATTTCCATTTCAATACTTCCTTTTGATAGTTCTGTTTTCTCTCTCTTGATATAGAAACAACCTGCATGTATGCAGTTCAATTCCTTAGGCATATATGATTCATTCATCTTAATTTAGAAAATATCAAGGCCATGCCTGGGAGCAGAATTGGGGCATTATTTGTCTCTCGGCAGTGTATTTTTAAAATTGTTATGAATAAGTAAATCGACAACATCCTTTCTAAGGTGTACAGACATTTTCAATCAATAATGCACACTATCAGGACATAAAATCTTCCCTAACTTTTTGAGAAATCTTTACGTTTTCTTTAGGGAATAGATTTACACTTAGGTTTTATCATCTATCCTACACGGACATTTGGGGGCTGAATTTTTTGAGGTAATGGGTGCCTCTGTACAGCTGCAACCCAGAATGATCCTTTCACTACTATGCCCTGAGCAAAAACAGTCTTGGATTACAGGAGTGAATTAGTGCCTTCTCCTGTTTCCTGCACCCTTTATTTCATGACGTTATCCCATGTATAGGGCGTGTAAGAGTAGTCAGTTCATACTGATCTCAGCAGATAGCGATACAAACAGATACTTGGCTCACAGGGCATAACTTACATTTACTAAGAAAATGCTCAAAACGATTCATTGACGTTTTTCTATACAGACTTTCAGGAATTTTAATGATTACTTGCTTATAAAATGTTGACAACCTTAAGCATAATTTTAAAGTGGTAAAAACTAATATGCAATATACCAAGGGAACAACACCTCGAACTGTTTTCCCAGAATATACTTTACAAACTACCAAAGCAGATAACTGACCACATTTCCTTTTTAGTTTACTTCACTAGTTCTTTGAAGTTCTATTCACCATTAGCTCTGTGAATAACTGTTTTAAAACAGATGGCATGAACATCTGGATAGCACAACATATATATATATTTTTATCAATTGCCTCACTGATGTGAGGAACATCTCCTCCCACACATACCGCCCTGTGCCTCATCTAATGTGTTAACACTTTGGATAATGAGAACAACAGAAGTGGATACTAAATATCTTATTCAAATTCACTCAAATCTGAGTGCAAATGTGGAAGTATCCATGCAATTCACGAACTGCCGCCCCAGCCTGTGTTTTAACAGCAGTGTTTGATGATGTTGGCACTCTTGATCATTTTCTGTTTTTGAAGTTACTGAGTTCAATGATCCATCCTTTGTGTTTATTTATCAAGACTGTGAACATCATAAACAATTTAATGTGTTTAGAATTAAATGTTGATTTTAGATGGCACAAAAAAATGCAAAGTTAGGTAAGTTGATAAGCATCATTTTCATGTATATATTATCTCTTTGTTAATAGTTATCTTTCCCAGACATAATGGAAATGGCTGAGGAATATGGGTACACTGAAGTATCTGAGTTCAAATTTATGCATGTTAAGATAGAATAATAAACATGCCACTTTTCTGTGCAGAAATTCAATGCCAAACTAATTCATGAAATACTGTACAATACTATACAATACAATATAGTTCAACTATATTGGCTTGAATCAATATAACTGGTAGTTTAAGTCACTGGTAGTTCAAAGAAAGACCAACTGGATTTGGAGCCTCAAACAGTGTTATTAGGGACTTGCATGCCTCTTTGTCTGGCTTCCTCTACGATGGCTTACTTTTCAGGCTGGCTTTCTTAATAATGTTGGTAATTATGATCACAACAAGCTCTAAAATTCTACACTCCTTGCCTTTCTGCCTGAATCTTGCCCCCCAAAAATAATTTATTTCAGTTACTTCCAGTCCAAATTTTAAAACTGATACTAATTTTGTGTAGTTTGGGTCATGTTTATGACATATTAATTAGTCACAGTTGTCAAGAAACCAAATGACCTAAGTAATATGCCCAACTCTGAAGCTAGGCTATCAGGTTTTGAAACAAGTGGATTAAGAACAGGTAAGTGGCTGGGCGCAGTGGTTCATGCCTGTAATTCCAGAACTTTCGGGGGCCGAGACAGGTGGATCACTTGAGGTCAGGAGTTCGAGACCCGCCTGGCCAACATGGGTGAAACCCCGTCTCTACCCAAAATACAAAAATTAGCCAGGCGTGGTGGTACACATTTATAATCGAAGCTACTCGGGAGGCTGAGACAGGAGTATCACTTGAACCTGGGAGGTGGAGGTTGCAGTGAGCCGAGATCGTGCCACTGCACTCCAACCTAGGCGACATAGTGAGACTCTGTGCCAAAAACAAAACAAAATAAAACAGGTAAGGGGTAATTCTCCAAAGGAAAACTATCATTATTTTATCAAACTAATGAAGGAAGCATTCTGGTCAGTCAAACCAACCTATGTCTATAAGCAAAGTGCAAGCTTTACGGAGGAACTTTTAATACAGAACTGAAATACTATTCATAAGTAATTAGAGTATTCTGGGGAATAGATATTAGTAAAAGTTAAGGAAATAGAAAACCAGTGATAACAACATATATATATATGTGTGTATGTATATATATATATATATGTGTATGTGTGTGTATATATATAAATGTGTGTGTATATATATGTATATATATGTGTGTGTGTGTATATATATATATGTGTATGTGTGTGTATATATATAAATGTGTGTGTATATATATGTATATATGTGTGTGTGTGTGTATATATATATGTGTATGTGTGTGTATATATATAAATGTGTGTGTATATATATGTATATATGTGTGTGTGTGTGTGTATATATATATATGATCTCCTAACATTAGTCTAAACACAGAGTCCACACCACTGACAGCAGGCATTGGACATGGTTAGAGGACCATTCTCCTTACCATAAAGTGAGAACTCAGATATACTCTCCAACTAATTTAACCTTGAATCACATTTTACCTATGTCTGAGCTATAGCATAATGTCAGAGCATATTAATCATAACCATATAGCAAGAATATTACAGAGTAAAATTGTCATAGCTTATTTTTCTTGTCTTATAAGAAATGCTAATTAGGGTGAAATTTATTTTATAAAAGTATTTACATATAAATTAACTTCAAGAAAAAATTTGCTGGAGATATTAGCAGAACATGTTGTACTTAAAAAAATGCAAGAATTTGGTCTAGGCTGGGTTGAATATGTTTAGGAAAAACACAGTCTTTTGAAGAAAAAGTAGATTGCAATATCTCAAGTAATAACTAGTGACAATGAAGATAATAAAGTGTTCTTATGAACCCAAGAGTTGATATTTCTAACTTTTATGGCATAGCTGATGAATCATTCAGTAAAACCAAATGAAACAAATACCTTCAATCTCTCAAATCAACCATACTATTGAGATTTTAGCTATAACTTTGTTTGTCTTGTTTGAAATAATATTTCAAAACCCCAAAATATTTTTTGTTAAACCATCTTAAATGGTTAAAACATTCCTTTTAGAGTAAATACTTAGGAAATTCTTAATCATTGTAACTTCATCATTCTAAAGGATTAAAATGTTTATTTTAAATTGAACATTTATGAAATGCTTAAACATTTTAACTAGCCTTTTTAAAGTGCAATCATAAAAACAATGGTTTTATAATGAAAGAAATATTTCATAATTGCATTCACACATTTGAACTGTTTAGACATGTGGCAATAAAATGAAATACAATTGTGAAGCACATATTTTATATGAAGTATAGTTGCCAAAGTTTTTGTCATCTTGAAATAATCTTTTTATTCTTTTTTGCTTTTAAAGCATAAGTTTGTGTCACAATTTAGGTTGATTCTAGAAACTTGCAGTTAATCCCTGATTACTTGTCATGATTAGACATTCAGCTAAGGTATACATCACAGACCATCTGTGAGAGGACACTATTTCATCTGTCTTCTGGGTAATAGGGAGGCTGATTTTGAGAATGGACCCACCCTGCTCTTTTGTGAAAGCAGGAGAGTGCCAGGTGGTTGGTAGAGATAAACACAAAGGGTAATACTGGGGAAAAAGAAACACAGGGCTTTGCCAGCAAACCTTTACAATATTGGTGCACCACAACAGGTGGAAAACAGCGAGATGTCTTATATATGTAGAAAGCCAGAATACATTTCACAATTTGTAGCTCATATTCCACGAGACACTAAGAATACAGATGTTAGGAAGTTTCAAATTTCAATAGGGGTAGAATCTAATATCACCTTGAAAATACCCTTTCTCAACTGCATGTACTTATATTGCTAACTGGAGAAAATAGCCCTGGAGAGTAATCATGGAACTCTGTGGAGTTTATTTGGTTAATGGGACCAAACATACAATTAGGTAGAAGAAATAAGTTCCAGAGTTCAATGGCACACTGTAAGGTGACTAGTTACTAATTTATTGTATATGTCAAAATAGCTAAAAGAGAATATTTGAAATGTTCCCCAAACAAATAACTAATAAATCTTTGTGGTGATGGATAACCTAAATACAGTGATTTGATTTTTACATGTGGTATGCATGTATCAAAATATCACATTTATGTTTTTTGGATACATGAGAGTTGTACTATATAAATATGTACAACTCTTATATATGCATTAAATGTAAACACATGACTAGATTAACAAATAGAACAAGAAAAAATGATTAGTACAGAATATTTAGCCTTTTTGTAAGTTTCATGAGAAATCTGCAAATTTCCTAGGGCAACATTATAGCCTATTAACACGCAAATATAATGTATTAAATCTAATTTTTAAAAGTAAAAAGAGATTTTTTTTAAATCAACCTGAAGAAGAAAAAGAACTTTTACCATGGTTTTCTTGTCCTGGGCTCAACATGTAATGATGAAAGCAAACTGGAATAGAAAGTAAGGCAAAGAAAAATAAATATATATTTTTTTCAGTGGTCTCTAAGCATCTTATAAACTTTGTTATGTCTCTTGTCTAACTTTATTCCAGGCACAAACCGATCAAAAATTGGTTCACTGAATGAGCTTGCCATATCAGATACAGAAATTTTGAGATTTGCTAATTCAAAGTACAAGAACACAGTAAATAGTAAGAGAAGACATGAGCCTGTCAGTATATTAAATTCACTGGCATGTTTTTTCATCTATTTCCCTTTAGAATCTATTACAAAACCTAGAGAAATGTGACTCCTATGAAACACTGTTATGCAAAGGTGTGCCAGATTCATTGTGTTTAGGGTAGAAAATATAGCCAGGAGTAAGAAAATAAAAAATAAAGATTTTAATTCCAAGAATGCCCACAACTAAGTAAATGATGTATTACCAAATTTTGATTGCTGCATAAAATACCTCTTTGTGACAACCCAGTTTACAGGCAATTTCAGTGATGACTATTAGAGAACTACTAAGCCGAGAAGGTCATGTAGCATGGGATAAACCTCATGACCTCATCTGTTGGAACACGTGTTGAAAGGATAGACCAAGGAAAAAATATGCTCTGAGTAAGAGGTAAGCATGCAGGATCAATTCAAAATGGTCCCAAATGAAGACGCCTTCTGAGTATATGTCAGGGAAGTGAAGACAATGAATAGTTCCATGCAAGCAATTCAAGTGAGAAAGGGCAATGCATAAGGCAAAATAAATGAGATAAGAAGCAACCTTTGCCCTCAAAGAGCCTGGTAAGAGGAAGATTTTTTGTAAGTCTTCGTTATTTTTCATTAGAAAAAAAAACAATTTAGAGGCAAATCTTTTTATCTAGGTATATTATAAAAATATTTCTGTATCCTAACTATGAATGAGAAAATAAACATAAACTCAAATTATAAAAAGATCCAATGGGCAGAAAGCTATGACATATAATGTTTGTTTGAGGTTGATACTTTAAAAGAAATTACCCACAGGTTGGGGAGAAAATAAATAGAAATCTGTTTTTCTCTACTGCTTTAAGAATCTATACTAATTTCAATTCTCTTAGACAAAATTTCACACAGGCCACATGCATAAATATTTTTATGTTGCCATTATACCTTATATGGCAAGTAATTACTATATCCATACTTACTTTACTCTGTTGAGCTAAATACATTTTTAGCAAAAAATAGAATGTATCAAAATCGTAAATGCTGACATTTAATGGGAAAATGGAATAACTTACATGCACTATAATTCTCAAACCTGTTCAGCACAAAATATCTTAAAAGATGAAAAAAGTTTAGAGAGAGCAATCACACATGGATAGAAAGGAAAATATAAAATGATGTCAAGAAAAAACTGGAATATTAGCTCCAGGAGAGCAAAAATTTTTGTCTTTTATTTTTTAAACTACTCTCACCCTGGCATCCAGAATTTTGTTTGGACATAGTAAGCACTCAATAGATTTAGTGAATGAGTAAACACATTTTAAAACATCAAAAGTATTACCTCTATTACACTGAAAAATACCTAATGAAGTCCTACAATGTGCCATTCTTTATGCCAAGTACTTTATATATAACAGCCTGTATAATCACTGTGAAAACCACAGAGAAAGATAATCATTTATTGATGAGAAATTAGAAGTTCAGATCTATTAAGAAAGTCATCCAAAGCCATGCTGACTTCAAAGTACAGACTCTACTTTCGGACATGGCATAACCTCCAGAGGGTAATGATATTGAGAAAGCTTCGCCATTGGAAACACAATTTCATAGGCAAGAAGAGAAGGTTATGTTCACATTACTTTTCTTCCTTCACATGGCAAGAACATTCTGATCTTTAACGTTGGGATTCATAACTTTACACTAAATACTCCATGATCTGTTGTCTAAATGGTAACACCAAGAATCATCACTTTTCCTCTGTAATAAGATGTGCAGTGTCTTTGTGTGAAATATAGTCTATATACATTGCATATCTTCTAGTTGAGAAAGTTAATCATGCAATATATCTGGAATAAGAAAAAAATACAGCAACAATAAAAATAGGACAATAAAAATGAGTAATATGTTTAAATTTCTATTGCCAGAAAAATTGTTCAAAATAGAACTTATGAAAGAGAAATAGTGTAGCACAAAACAACAGCAGGGGAGAAATGATGAAAACAACGCGAGAAAGAGATAAATCAGTGAAATAAAGTTGAAAAAAGTTTCATTTTCACATCATTGCATTTTGTGAAAAATTTTTACACTTTTACATTAAAGACTTTAAGACTATACTAAATTGAATTTGTTTCTTACTTGATGCTTCTGCTTTAAATTATATCAAAGCTAAACTACCATTTAAAACTTATTAGTTAATTTATATATCATTACTAATGTCAGCATCTTGTCAGGCGTAAGAGTTAAATATAAATTTATATATTCCCCAGGTGAATGCGATTGATACAAGAAAATAAAGGAGTCCCTTTCTCTAAATGTATCACATAGTGATATAACTTTTTGTACACTACAAATAGACTGGGTCAGAAGTTAAAGAAAGTAGTTTGTAGGGCCGGGCATGGTGGCTCACGCCTGTAATCTCAGTACTTTAGGAGGCCGAGGTGGGCGGATCACAAGATCAGGAGATAGAGACCATCCTGGCTAACACGGTGAAACCCCGTCTCTATTAAAAATACAAAAAATTAGCCTGGCGCAGTGGCGGGAGCCTGTAAGTCCCAGCTACTCTGGAGGCTGAGGCAGGAGAATGGCGTGAACCCAGGAGGCGGAGCTTGCAGTGAGTCGAGATAGTGCCACTGCACTCTGGCCTGGGCAACAGAGCGAGACTCTGTCTCAAAAAAAAAAAAAAAAAATCTATCCACTATACACATTTTTTGGTTCTTAATATAATCTCCCCCACTGAATACACAATCGTATTTACTAACTTCTATAACCATAAATGCTGTATTTTAACATTATAGACTTAGTAGGATTGTTACTTAAACAGAATACATGACAACATCTTCATGTTTTCTAATCTGCAGACATCTTTTCAGGCTTCTGCAAAATATGTAACTGTTTGGCTCAAAATTTATTACAAGTTCAAAAATATTTTTAAATACTGAATACAAACATAGAGTATTGAAAAGCTATTTTAAATATTCAAGAGGACTGGAGAAAGCTCCTCCATTAATTTTAATGATGAAATTAAAACTGAACCTATTAAAACTGAACCTATTAGTCATCAAGAATGATAATTAAATGAAAGTATAAAACAGAATCTATGAGTCCATGCTAATATGTGTTTAGATAAATTAATAAATGAGAGAGTAGAGGAAAAACCTCCCATTTAGAAGAATTCCAATTAAATTACATAGACAGTCCACACTAAAGGAGAGAAAGCATAACTCCTTACATCTTAAGTGTGTCTTGGTGTAAGAAACTTCTTTCCTAAGAGCACAGTATGGGAAGGGGGAAGAACAGTGATATCACAGTTGAGAAATCCGACAAGTCCTATTTCATCCAGGAGATCAAGGTCAAATTTAATAGTCATAAATTACATTGGTAGTATGTGCCATTGATACAATGTGAGGAAAATAACAAATTCCCTGTGTAATATGCCTCCCCCAAAACACTAGTCTTATCAATAGGAAAAGCACCAACAAATCCCAACACAGGGTATGTATTCTACAATATCTGACGAGCATGCCTCAATACTGTCAAGGTCATCAAAAACAGAGTCCAAGAAATTTTCATAGCCGTGAGAAGCCCAAAGAGTTATGACAACTAAATGTAACATAGTGTCCTGGTGCCACCTTGGTATAGATAGAAGACATTACATAAAAACTTAGGAAATATGAATAAACTATGGATTTCAGTTAATAATAAATGCATCAATATTTATTATCTAATTTTAACAAATATGACATACCAATGGAAAAATGTTACTAATAGGTGAACCTGTATGCTGGGGTCATATGGGGATTTTCTGTACAATCTCCTCTATTTTTCTGTAAATCTAATTTTTTTCTATTAAAATTTCTATTAATAAAAATAACTTAACCAAAGAGTCTCAATATGAATGTGATTATATGCAAGTCTGAAGGGCATAACAGCATGAGGGCATAGAGAGAATGCAAATTACACAGTCCAGAGGATTTGACAAGAAGTCTTCTTGCTTTGCAATAAGCTGCTTGTGCACACTTAGATAAGTCATTTAAGCCTCTTTTCCCTGGTTTGCTATGAAATGAATGAACAGAACTACAAGAGTTCTGAGGCCCCACTGAGCTCTGTTGTCCATTGATTTACCTACAAAATGATGTCACCCTCAGAGAGATTAAAATCTACTTGAGAAAGTAAACTTGCTAACATTGAAACAAATCAAAACATATTTAGGAACAAAGTTCAAGACTGGGATCATATTCTATGTAGTTCATATTCTCAGGATTTCAGAGAAACTAAGCAGCATTATGAAATAATTAAGAAGTAAGCGAGACTTAAGAACCATTTTGAAAAACTGGAAAATATAAATGAAGAAGTGAAGGACACCCCATATCCCAAATAATTGGAATCTGACTCTTACAGCAAATTATCCTTTTGCTTCAGTTTTAGGTTTTGAATGGGGTAAAATATTCCTTCAAATCCCTCTATGCTTTATTATCACACATAGCATGAAACCCAAGTGCCTTATATGGTATATCCCACCTTCCTTGACCCTGTCCTTGTTAGTTCTCCAAACCCATGTCATGCCACTTGTAAAGTGATCTGCATTAGCATGGTCCTGAGCTACCTTTAGTCTCCTGCACAGACTATAGTTTTAATTTGAAACCTAAATAGTGTTCTGTGCCAAAGACAGGACTCCGTCTGGGAAAGAAGTATAAAACTTTCGGACTTGGTTTGGAAATGCTCGTTCATTTTAATTCCTCAGTTTGTTTTGATTATCTGAGCCTGCAGAAATGATGCACCCAATATTTCTCTCGATCATTCAAATGATTTAAAACAAATGAAATTTTTGTATATAACATATTAGATTTCAGTGAGTTGTTAACTTCTGCGTAGGAGCCAACAGGAATTTTAAAAATCTGTTGTTAAACACTAATAATAATAAAAGTTGCAAGACACTTCATGTTGAGAACTACAAAGACACAGCCATAAAGTTAACAGTGATCTGGTGTCACTGCTCACTCCACGGTGTAAGCTTATTGAACAGAATGGCAGGCATGCTTGACAGCAGAGTATGCAATGTCTTTTTGTTTTTCTTAAATCTCCCACTCTTTTTCCATTTTATCAAGCATATATAATTAAATTTAAGTGAAAGGATGCTTAAAACACGTGCAGGGATGTTTCTCAGGAATATCCTGAGATTTTTCTTTTTTTCAAAAATTAGTGACTTTAGGGAAACCTGCATCCTTTGCAAACTCACCAAATTAGTGTGTGCATCACCAAAATAGACCATATTTTCTTATGCGTGGGATGCTAGCATGCAACCTGGGATCCCAAAATGTGATATATTTACAGGAAACATCAACACGAAATGGCATGAGAAAGCAGACTATGTACAGAATCCATTCTGCTAAAGGTGGCATCAGAGCATCCATCTTTGGGAAGTAGTTGTGACAAAGTTCCTAGAATCCAGTGCCTGAGGGTCAGCAGTCCAGCTCTGGTGTCTATATCCCTCAACAGTATTTCTTCCTGCATAAGCCAGTTAGGGTGAAATCTATTCTTTGCAACTCAGAGCACTGACAGACACAATCCTTCTTTTCTTCTGGCAATACATTTCTCTAATTCTTTAGCAGATACCTTTTTGTCTGTAGTTCTCAATTTTTGGTTCCCTCCTTAACTGAAAGTAAAAACTAATACTCTGTTGTCCAGTATTGTAGTCTAAACACATATGTATCTATTTACATTAAATTAGCTCAAATGGAATAAAATTAAAAATTTACTTCTTCAGTCATCCTGAACACATTTTAACGGCTTAATAGCAACATGAGCTACCAGCAACAACATCAAACAACGCAGATACAGAAACATTTCCAGCACGGAAGAAAGTTCTATCAGAAAGAGCTGCTCTAAGGCATAGAAAACTTGACTGGGGCATATGTGTCTGCATCTACATCAGAGAATCCCCTTTTAATGAGTTAACTGATTCTGTCAACAGTTTCAAATTATGACCTTGATACCATGACATATTACACTCATCTTTCACTCTGTTATTCATTTTGATTTTCCAAGTAAGTTTACAAATGATCAGATTAGATTCAGAGCTCATTTTGTTAGAATAACAAAAATTTAATCTCATTACTACTCATTCCTAAACATTGAAGTTTTCCTCCCAGTTACCTTCTCATGAACGATATTAAACTCCAGAGCAAAATCTGAAGGCTGACACTAACAGAGCCATCCTTTTCAGAAAGTACATCCAACTACGTTAAAGTGTTCATTTTAGTTCAATGATACCTGAAATGCAGGCTGTGAGGTGGACATTTAGGATTTGTACCTGCCTAGCATACATTTCCAATCCTTTTACTAAGAGTACTCGAATTTTTAAAGTCTCCCCTAGTATACAAAGTCTTGGTACTTCTGTCAGTCAAGTTATTTTCTCACCCTCCCCTGGCCTTGTGCTTGACTTAGGAAACAACCAATTGGATTATGCTGTAGAAACTTACAAGGAGGGAAATTAAATGAAGTTACTTAATCTCAACAGAAATTACCCAAACATACTCTCATGAGTTCCTCTTCACTAGACCACCAGAGCTGCCCTTATTTTGCCCTTCCCGAATTTTGATTGTTCAACATTTACTTTGAATATGTATCCTCCTGCAAGATTTTAATGATAATTTTTAGATTTTGCTTTTAGAATAGCCAGCTGACTTTTGCAAAAGATGATATCAATATGCCCATATTTTTATCTGCTTGGGAACTTTTTCAAATTACATCTGTTCTTGATATTCTGAAATGCCACGCTTACCCCTTTCTCATCTGTCTTGGTAGCCTACCACACTATTGACACACTCATCATGAACCAGATAGGTACTTTGAATTCATCTGCCTGAGAATAATTTAACCTTCCTGGTCTATTTCTGCCAAAATACTCTTTTAATATCCCCAATATTTTTAACTCTGTTTGAAGTTAAATATCTATCTGTTTGTGCTTTGAGAGACGTTGGCAAAGAGAAAGGAGGAAAATAAACTATTTTAGATAGGCCTAGCCTTGTCAAATGTGTTGGAGACTTTACAGAAATCATGTTGTCAAAGTGATGAATTTAAAGAAAAACATACTTATGTCTTCTTATTTTCTGTATCAGGATGTAACTGAATATCTTTTAGTTAGACATTTGATCATATGTTATTTTCCCAAACCATCATTTCAAGGTTATTACCATAAGACAAATCACTCTAAAACCTAATGATTCAAGCCAGTCAGAATTGAGTCATGAAAATATATGGCTTTATTTATAAGTAAATTTTATGATTAGGCTTGAATTGGTTAAGACATTATGAAAAATTTTGCATGCTGGTAGTAATTCCTCAAACTCCAAAGGGATTAGAGTTTAACAAAATTGCCAATCCAAAAAAACACCAAGCAAACAGACATTTACTTTAATAAGTACAAATTATGCATAATTATAAATATTCCTTATACTAATATTTAAACTCAGCAGACAGAGGACAGGTTGAGGTTTGATTTGTATTCACACTTCCATCTTAAAATTTTCAAAAGACATCTTTTATTTGCTTACACATTAAGAATGATCAATATCACTATCTGAACATAAATTAATAAGTGAAAAGTATCTGTGTATGTAAATTCAGGCAAACTCAGGCTTAAAAATCTACCTTATTGTACCACATTGACAAAGAGAAAGGATTTTAATTCTTTATAAGTATTTGGTGGAATTAAGTGCAATGCAAAACACGCTATGAATGTCAGCTGTTAACATGGAAAACATGTACCAGAAAAGCCACCAATGAGTCTACTCAGATAATAGTTTTTCCTCTTATCTGTTTTATAAGCTGTTGAGGAATATATAAAAGAAATGGAAATTTATAAACCTCAAATAAATGAAACATACATATTTTTATAGCTATATAATATTACATAAATTTAAATAGTTACTCGTATTTTACTGGCTTTTCAGCTGCATTCCAAAATTTAAGCAAGTTAATTTAGGAAAAGCCATTAAATGCGTATTCTTAGGCATATTTTACTACTTGTAATGTTCGTGTTCAAACATATTTTGCAATATGTAAAAGTAAAGTCTTTGTAAAATAAATAATTTAAGACATTCCTTGTATTATAACTGCATTCAGAATGTTTAATACAATTATAGCTTGGAAAAATCATCTTAAAACTTTGTCTTATCTTTTTGTTTTGCAGAAGCTCCACTCAAAAGAAGACATACATGCATCCAACAAACATATGAAAAAAAGCTCAACATCACTGATGGTTAGAGAAATGCAAATCAAAACCACAATGAGATACCATCTCATTCCAGTCAGGATGGCTATTACTAAAAGGTCAAAAAAAAAAACAACAGATGCTGGTGAGATTGTGGAGGAAAGGGAATGCTTTTACACTGTTGGTGGGAGTGTAAATTAGTTCAACCATTGTGGAAGACAGGGTGGCAATTCCTCAGAGACCTAGAGGCAGAAATACCATTTGACTCAGAAATCTTGTTACTGGGTATATACCCAAAGGAATATAAATCACTCTACTATAAAGACACATGCATGCATATGTTAATTGCAGCCATATTCACAATAGCAAAGACGTTGAATCAACATAAATGACTATCAATGATAGACCGGAGAAAGAAAATGTGGTACATAAACACCATAGAATATTATGCAGCATAAAAAGGAATGAGATCATGACCTTTGAAGGGACATGGATGGAGCTGGAAGCCATTATCCTCAGCAAACTATCACAGGAACAGAAAAGCAAGCACTTAAAGTGGGAGTTGAATTATGAGAACACACGGACACATGGGGAACAACACATACTGGGGCCTGTCCAAGGGGTAGGGGGCAGGGAGAGCATTAGGAAGAATAGCTAATGGATGCTGGGCTTAATACCTAGGTGATGGTATGCATCTCTGCAGCAAGCCACCATGGCACACATTTACCTATGTAACAAACCTGCATGTGCTGCACATGCACCCCTGAACTTAAAAGTTGAAGACTTTTTTTTTTTTCTTAGAGGGAGAAACTACATCTAAATGAGTCATGAAATACAAATGAATACAAATGCTTAATTCTCCTAATATGTCATTTTTAATAAATTAGAACTATGCTTATCAGTTCATGTCGGATTGTCTAAAAATTATAAATGAAAGATTTAAATTCTCTACCTTCACAAATCAGGGACAGCTAGCATTGATGTCATTGAGATTTGGCTGATTGTACATCATCAGATTCTATAATTAATCATCCACACCTGCAGATACATTCTCAACCTGAAATCACTTTTGATATCACATGGAGAAGAAGAGATCTCACTAAATCTTTTAATTATGAGTACTTTGGAGGTAACACAGATGATTGTCATCTTGTAACAGTAAGACATGTTGATTCTAGCACTTTTGGATTCTTCCATAAATATGTTAAACCATTACCAATAGGTCAATAACCTGCCCTTTTCACCCCTGACTAGAAACACTATTTTAAAAGAGTTCTTATTTTTTTTCTAGCTGTGTTTATTTTTCTCACTTTCTAAAATACCAAGAAAATATCATGAAATGCTGCAAAAACAACCTAAGGAAAAAAAATCTAGGAGCATCATACAATAAAAATGAACTGATTTCTTATGAAGTCAGCTTCAAAACTGTGTAAGGCCCAATTCTTATCTCTGACAATCTGTTACTTAACATTTGCTGCTTAACACTTCATAAAAGTCAAGTATAGATGAACTGGCATACTTCATAGCCTTTTTTTTTTTTTTTTTTTTTTTTTTTTTTTGAGACGGAGTCTCGCTCTCTCTCCCAGGCTGGAGTGCAGTGGCGCCCTCTGGGCTCACTGCAAGCTCCGCCTCCCAGGTTCACGCCACTCTCCTGCCTCAGCCTCCCGAGTAGCTAGGACCACAGGCGCCTGCCACCACACCCGGCTAATTTTTTGTATTTTTAGTAGAGACAGGGTTTCAACATGTTAGCCAGGATGGTCTCGATCTCCTGTCCTGGTGATCCGTCTGCCTCGGCCTCCCACAGTGCTGGGATTACAGGCTTGAGCCACTGCGCCCAGCCACTACATAGTCTTATAAATAATTTACTGTAATACTCATTAAGGGCAGTAAAACAATCAGCAGTTACTACACACTGATAGATTCAAGTATAGAGTGAATGAAATTATATGTATCTACTATATCTTGAAACAAACAGATAAACAAGTGTCACGAATTTAAAATATACATTTAAAAAAGAATAGACACACACACAAGCACACATACATACAATCACATACACTTCCAAACACAGGCATATTGTTATACACACATATAAATTAATATTAAATAAAACTTGTGTTTTAGCAAACTCTGTATACTTAAATTCACCAGTGGTTAGTTATTCCAGGCAGTATTACCTACTAAGCCTTAGGGACCATTATTTCCATTTAAATTCCAGTAGTAGGTAAAACCTAAATGTCAAAACTTAGCACAATGTTTAATGAGTGGATAAATATTAGAAACCACTTCTCTTGAAATCTTAGGTAAGTCATTATTAGGGGCTTACTACTTTCAGTACCTGACATTTACTCCTTTTTTTCATATTAGTTTTATTTTTTATTAAATGTCCTCCTGCCTTGAAGATAATCTATTTAATAAAGAAGAAAAACAATGCTTTTTTACTTTGAGGTTTACTTGAACATAAGCATCACCTTTGTAATTTGACACAAGTGTCACCTTTGTAATTTGTCCTTTAAGGCAATTAGACTGTATTATATCAATGTATTATTAAACTTGATTGCAGTTATGCAGGACAAATTATAAAAGAATTATGAGGGAAATACACAGATGCTGTTATAGTCTACTAAAAAATGGATTATTTACTATTGGAAACCCAAAGGAGAGAATGCCTCAAAAATGTGGTAATAAATACCTGTGAGAAAATCTTAAGTTAAAGAATAATCCTGGACATAATTTTATTTACTATTGTTATTATATCTATCCTAACGAGATTAAAGACTGATGTTTTTATTGCAATTTCAGTTAGTAGGAACTCTATACAATGAAATTGCTTGATCAACTGATAGTTTTTTAGTTTATTGTTTTATTGACACATAATAGTTATACATGTTTATGGAGTACACAGTGATGTTTAGATACACACAATGTATAGTAATTAGATCAAGGTAATTAGCATATCCATTATCTCCAACATTTATCATTTATTTGTGTTGAAAACATTTAGTATCTTCTAGCTATTTAAAAATATATATTATTGTTAACCATTGTCATTCTACAGTGCTATAAAATATTAGAACTTGATCACTCTATCTAGCTGTAATTTTGTGTTCCTTAACAAATATCTCGTCCGGGCGCGGTGGCTCACATCTGTAATCCCACCACTTTGGGAGGCGGAGGCGGGCGGATCACGAGGTCAAGAGATCGAGACCACGATGAAACCCCGTCTCTACTAAAAATACAAAAAACTTAGCCGGGCGTGGTGACGGGCGCCTGTAGTCCCAGCTGCTCGGAGAGGCTGAGGCAGGAGAATGGCGTGAACCCGGGAGGCGGAGCTTGCAGTGAGCCGAGATCGCGCCACTGCACTCCAGCCTGGGCGACAGAGAGAGACTCCGTCTCAAAAAACAAAAACAAAAACAAACAAACACATTAAAAAAAAAAAACAAGTATGTCCACATCCTTCCCTTCCCTCTAACCTTTCCAGCCTGTAGTAACCTGTTTTGTATTTCACTTCTATTAGATCAACTTACTTTAGCTTCTGCCTGTGAGTAAGACCAGGCAGTGTTTAACTTTCGGTTCTTATTTCACTTAACACAATTTCCTCCAGTTCCATCCATGTTGCTGCAAATGACAGAACTTCATTTTTTATGTCTGAATAGTATTTCATGTGTATATGTGTCATATTTTCTTTATTCATTCATCCACTGATGGACATTTAGGTTGATTCCATATCATGACAATCATGAATAGTGCTGCAATAAACATTGGGGTACAGATTTCTCTTCGATATACTGATTAATTTTCCTTTGGATTAATGGTCAATAGTGAGATTACTGGATCATATGGTATGATCATTTTAGTTTAAGGAGGTATTCATCAAACTGGTTGATAAAATTAACTAGTCCCAGCTTAAGATATCTGGGATCTAGAAGCACTGTTTATATACTTAGCATGAGACACGGTTCTAATCATACAATTAAAAAAAAAAAAAAGATTCCAAGCAGCTCATACCTGTAGCCTCAGACTTCAGCTTACCCTTTAATTAGTTAAACATTAGGGCAATGATTTTCTGCCTATATTTTATAAAATGTCTCCATGCTGGTGGTAGAGTGAATATGGAGGAAAAGAACATCTTTAAGTGGAGGCCATTCATGATATTAAGATACCATGGAAAGCCTGAGTTTTCAGTTTAGGCTACAGAAAATGCAAATAAATAAATTAAACAGTTGGTTTAAAATATTACTACAAGTAGGATTTTCCCCTGAAGGAAGGCTTGGTTTTGTCATGTTTTATGCTTGGTTTGTTAGGTTTTATTGTTAGCTTCATATGTCTCTTGCTGATGGGAGTATGTGATGCCACCACAGGGCATAGAGAGGAGCAGGAAGCAGTCCCAGTATCATAAGAGAAGGAGACTGGAGGCAATGTGAGAAATAAAAATGTGGAGTTAAGAGGAGGTTTGTACAAAGAAAGAACTAAGGAGTGTGAAGAAGAGACATAATTTAAAAGAAATGTTTTATTAAGGAAAAAATATGCTGTTTATAGTATAATATGAATCCTCTTCTCATTATTTTCCTCAAACTTCATTAAAATATCAATTTCTGGTTGATATGTTGTGCTTTTTAAGAGATACCATGAAAGAGGACTTAGGTGGTTATTCTGGGATATGGGTATTTACGATGAGTAAGATGACTATTTTCATGCAATCATTTCAGAATCAGCACTGTGAGCTGTCCTGCCTTAAGACAATTGTTGCCCACAGCTATACAACACTTTCTATTTCACTCCACCACCATACCAATCATCGAACGCTGGCTGTGCAGCAGGGTGCGGATGTGTACTTGACCATAGCCATAGTGGTTCTGATGCGATGCAGACAGTTTCTACACTAAAAATGAGCTGACGTTTAAGAGAAAGAAACAACAATCTTGGTGGTATCCATTTGAAAAGGGGAAGCAGAACTTCAAGGAAATATTGGCACAAAAGCCAAGACTGCTTACAAGAGGCTTACCTTATGTGGGTTAGAGGAGGATTTCAAGGATATGAGGTGCTCTCATCACAATAAAGCAGACATTCCCAACGATCATAGAAGCAGGCAAATGAAAGGTGATGTAAACTTACATAAGACTTGAGTTGCTTCAGCTTAAGCATCCACCCAATTTCAGTACATGGGTTCTTTTGCTGTTTCAAAGTTCTTTTTTTTAAGTACTGTACATTTCCACATAAACTTTCATTCAGAGGTTTTACTTTTAAATAATTTCTGTAGCTGCCTTTTGTACTTATTTGAAGAATAATTGAAAAGAAAAAAAATGAGAAAATTAAAACAGATTTCTTTTTGCCAAAAGAAAGTATTGGTAATTTATAGCAAAGCTGGAAATGAGGGCCTCTTAAGAGTTTTCCAAAGTATGTCAGCTAGTAGCATGGGGTTTTAGATCTTTTCCTTACTGCAATCAATCCTGCTGGAAATAAGAAGTCAGTTCAGAAGATCAGTAAAGTTGAGCTAGCAAAAGAATAAAAATCCTGAAAGGAGTTATTAACTATGTGCATACTGTGTGCAGACAGAATCAGAAGATACTGGCCAAGACATTATGAAACAAGGAAGAATTCATGAGAAACTTTGAAATTGCCACATGCAAGATGCAAGCTCCCTTTACCCGATTTTGCACTCATCTTCTGATGCTAGAAAAGCAAATGAGAATGTCGCTAACACAAATGTTATGTATTTGCACTGATCGAGATGAGTGAGTTCAGTAAGGGAATCCAATCTCAGTGTGGCTTACTGATAAATGTCCTTGCTTTTGTACTAGCCTAAATTTATAGTGTTGAGAGACACATTTTGTGTAGATTCCCTATTTATATTACATTAACTAAGTATCTTGAGGATATGATGATTTCAGTAAATGTCATTCACACAATCCATTAATAGTCCCAGGGCGGAGGGGGGTTATCAGCTATTGTTTCTCTGAGTAAGTATTATCAAACATTGCTTTTCTGCTATACAGAAGAACTATGGAATGAAACCACAAAGTCTGTAGACAATTAATGTTTTTGCACACTGTAAAAATTTTATAAAGTCAGGTTTCATTTAATTTACACTTTTGTTTCTGGTTAGTGTTTTTACTATATAATTTTGGAATAATATACAGTGGTAAATCATTGTGAAGTAACATTGCATTCTCCTTAAAATTGGGTGGTATTCAGGCATATTAATTATTTCAGTGTTCATTAAATATAATTCTAAAAGAGTTTCTCTTTAAATATTTCTCTACTCTTGACTGGTCGTATTGAATCTCACATTAATTATTGAAATAAATTAAAGAGGCTTTGATAATTGCAGACCAAATATATAGTTACAATTGTCGCTATTTATAAAGAGGTTCAAGAACTCTAACCTGTAATTCACATTAAGTTGAGGCATCAAAGAAAAAAATACACAAAAAAGGCATGTTGGCAGTGCTGGTGGTACTACCAAAGGTAGAGTTGAGTTTCACTTCTTTCCTGTTCCAGCCTATCTATTGCTTTAAATAACTCATGCTGCTCGTGTGTGAAGGGATTTCTCCTTTTACTCACATATTTACAACCTCTAATTCAGGAGAGAGATTAGAGATAGAGAATCTAATACCCTTTTAAGTTGCAGGACTATAAAAACAAAATAGGCCTCAATCCACTTTTCTAAGGCAAGATTCTAGGAAAGGGTAAGTATATTCATGAGTCAAAATCCACTATAATGAAATAAGTAACCTAGGTTGCTGACCAGAACTCTGCATTGAGGATAAAGCCAAATTCTTTATAACCTCAACTCTGTCAGAGTCGGTAGTAATCAGGACTAGGATTCAGTAATAAGCACTTTTATTTAATATATATATATTTCTCTCTCTCTCTCTCTCTCTCTCTCTCTCTCTATATATATATATATATATATATATATACATATATGTATTATAGCATTTCTTCCCCTTTCTGTTGAATACAGCACCCTGATCATTTCCTACTATGTGATGCTCTTCTGGCTGGTATGTAAATCAAGAGGCCTGCCTTCCCTAGCCAAAACGTGAACAGAGCAGAGAGTTAGCAGAGTATAAGTGAATCCTACTGTCCTTCCCAATAATTTGAACTGTGAGTACAATGACACAAGAATGAGAAAAATAAATGGACTTCATTCATTCAATTGGTGGTGCTCTATCAACATTGTCAATTTGTGCTTCCTACATAGACACCTGAGGCTTTACTGCAGCATTTTTATAAACTAGTCTCATTCTCAAACCTTCTCAACATTTGCGTGGGCTAATATCCTCCAGAAAAAGATCCTTTTATGATTAAATTGGCCACTATTGGTCTATGTTCATGCAACTACAGAATCATAATTTATAGCACATAGCAAGCATATAAGAAACATTTGCACTTATTCTCATAAACAGCAGTGGTAAATTCTACATTGTTTAGCCCTTTGGGGTGGTTTGCTTGAATTCTATATAGAATTACAAAATGTTCCCCAGAGAAGTTCTCAAATAATTCTTGCTGTCATTCATGTAAGATAAGTAAGACACTACTTCCTGTGAGGTGCCACACATAAGTTCTAGGGAATACTTGATCACTTTTGAGCAAGCCAGCAAGAAAGCCCTTACCACAAAGAGGATATATTTTAAAAGAAAGAGAAATGTGAGTCAATCAGTTTTGATAGCTTGTATGCAATGCAATGGTTATCAGTCTGAGCTCTAATGTAAATACAAAAATCTTTGGGACATGGTGAGATGTCAGCATTAGCTAGCTGTGGGTCAGTTCTTTACCGCAAAAACTGCAAAGCTTGGGAATCAGGAGAACTGTCTGTTCTCAAGAGGAGATGTGAAACCCGAAATTTCTCCCTTGAGGATGGGATTTTTTAATGCACTTTTTTTTATATTTTTCACTAAAATCTATGTAATATTTCTTTCACAATCAACATAAACTGACAAAAATGAGCTGTTCCTCATAATTTCCAAGAATAAAACATTCTTGGAAACATTTTGAGGAAGGAAAGCTTAGGAAAACACTATCAAGTTTCTAGCCAAAGAGTAGAGCTCCACACACCAGGATTTGAGGTGTGAATAAAAATGAGGCATTTTTACACTCATTAGGTGATAAAGCAATTGTAAAAAAAAAAAAAAGAAAGAAAATTCTAGAATATAAATTATATTTTAACAAATGAGAACAAATTACTTTAGAGATATTTGGTAGCTTCCTTAATCACAGTAGCTTTGAATGATATAGATGCCTGATTGTCAACAGAGATCAAAACTAAATCAGAAACTTAAAATGGTCCAATAAAATGTAAAGCTCCTTAGAAAAGCAGCATTGCTATAAAGTCTCAAATACAGTAATGTGGGAGAAAATGACACGCACAGCCTATGGTAAGGGATAAGAGCTGCAATATGGAAAAGTTTACCTTGAATCCTATTTTATCACCTCTATTTAAGCCACTTTTTAAATAAATATCATCAATAGTTCACACCATAAAACATTGTGGACCTAGTCCAAGTGAGAAAAGTCAAATATATTTATATATGTTTTTTGTTTTTAAAATATTATTTATTTTTATTATACTTTAAGTTCTGGGGTACAAACGTGCAGGTTTGTTACATAGGTATACACTTGCTATGGTAGTTTGCTGCACCCATCAATCCACCAACTACATTAGGTATTTCTCCTAACGCAATCCCTCCCCTAGCCCACCACCCCCCGACAGGCCCTAAGTCAAATGTATTTTATATGACATCCATAGTACTCACAAAATTTAATACATCTATGTAGACATTGTCAAATATAGGAAGACACTTACCATATTTCTTTGAATATACTGACCCTTTTTATATATTAATGCCTGTGTATCAAAGTACATTTACATTTACTGTAAGTTTATCTTCTCCTGAAATGTGATTATAAAATTGATACTCTACAACTGATGAAAAGCTAGTAGTTGAAATGAAGTCATTCTAATGAAGCAATAACACTAACATAGTTTTCCAATAAATATACTATGAATGACTGAGCCTATGGAAAAATGTTTTGAATAAAAATGATTATTTTCTAAATATCTGAACTATAAGATATTAGTTCTCTAAATCTATCTTTTTTCTTTTCCCTGGATTTGAATATCGTAGCTTACTAAACATCTTTACAATTTGCTTCCTCTAAACACATTCTTTCTTCTGGAAATAAAACGGCGCTTTGAAAGAATATTACCAATAGGAAGAAATATTTCAAACACAAGGTTCCTGCTTTCAGTTACCTAACAGCTGGTACTATGTGTTTACATTTAGAAAGACGAAACCTTACAAAGATATATTATGCTTTCTCAAGTAATTTAGATTTGTCACAGTGCAAGAAAAATTCATTGGCAAATAATTCAAATAGGCTTGTAAGTCTCAGAGATAAGGGGCTTTAAAAAAAGCAAAATACATTCTTTAATAAGCAAAGTTATGAGACAGATCTATAAAATAGAATCGAGAAAACTTTCAAAGTTTTCTATACAGAACAGATGATTTAGTAACCTACTGTGAAAAGAACTATTGATACTCCAATAGCAGTGGCGATACAGTGAAAAGGTAAATTTTGAGGATGCAATATGACTGCTTGATCTAGTAGTATAATACTGTGAACAAGCATGGACTTTGCAGCCAGACATATTTAAGTTCCAGTCCTGACTCCATAATTTACATTGCTGTGGTTCACTTAAAACTCTGTGAGCCTCAGTTTCTATATCTTTAAAATTAGGCTAATAATGCCTATGTAAATGTTGTGAAATGCTCAGAAATATAAATTAAAATCAATGCTATTGTTTTCCTGTCATCTAGCAAAGAGTATTGCTCCAATTGTATGTGTCAAATAATGTAAAACGTAAAAGTACTAACCTACCAAATCTATTCTTTTTCTAATTGATTACAGAAGAATCCATTAACTTTTTTAGCAAGAATGTCTGTTATCTCTCAATTGGTCTCTCCCTTCAGGCTGATTTTTTTGCTAATATCTGTGGTGCTGAGATAATCCAAAAGAGAACCCCAACTCCTTTAGTGGCAGAGCTGGCACAAGCTTATACACGACCCCAGGGACCTAAGAACTAGCCCACCAGGCTTGCTACCACTGGAGTCCCCATCACATCCAGTGGTAGTACTGCCACACACAGGAGAGCTGGCCGTCCCAACATCTTTCTCTCCAGCAAGGCCTCACCACAGCCTCTACAAACAACTGTAGTCTATGCTACCAAGACACTCACACATACCACTGATGTTAATTGAAGTCAGAGAAATCACATGGAGACCATACTAGTGCCCACCAGAACCCAAGCCAAAGCACTCTACCAAACCAACACTCTAGGACACATCTACAGGAAAAAAGTCTTTTCCTATAAAAGCTACTCCATAAAATTGGAAGAAGAAACTATTCCACCAGTATCAATGGAGGGATACAAAACAGGTAAATGCAAGGAAACGTGACACTTTCAAAGGAACGAAATAATTTTCCAGTAAGAGAACCCACCCTAAAAGGAAATCTATGGAATGCTTGACAAAGAATAATAATAATTAACAAAGAAACAGTTAGATACAAGAAAACACAGAAACAATGTTTAAATAATAAGAAAAATAATTTATGATCTGAATGAGAAATTCAACAAAAAGGTATCATGAGAAAAAATCAGGCAGAAACTCTGGAACTGGAAAATTCAGTGACTGAAATGATAAATACTACTGAGGGCTTTAACCATAAAGTAGATGAAGGAGAAGAAGGAAATTTTTTACTTGAAGACATCTTTTGAAATAACCTCATCAAATAAGGAGAAAGAAACAAAGAAAGAAAGAATGATGAAAAGGAAAAAAGAAAACAAATTAAACATATTAAAGAAAGCCTGTGAGACATATGGAACATCATTAAGCAAACAAATATTTGCATTATGAAGTTTCTGATGAAGACTAAACATAAAAATTCATATAAAACCTGCTTAACAAAGTAAAAGCTGAAAACTTCCCAAGTCTTCAGAGAGATATGAACTTCCAGAGTCAGAAAGATTCAAGATTTCCTAATAGATTCAACCCAAAGGGTTTTCTTACTGATACTTATAGGAAAACTATCAAAAGTAAAAGACAAAGAGAACTTACGGATACTTGAGTCTCCAAAGCGGGGAGAGACTGGGAGGGGAATGAGAGAGACAAAAAGCCACATATTGGGTACAATCTTCACCACTCTGGTGATGGGTGCACTAAAATCTCAGACTTTACCAATTGTATTAATCTGTTTTCATAATGCTATAAAGAACTGCCCAAGACTGGGTAATTTACAAAGAAGGGTTTTAATTGACTCACAGTTCAGCCTGGCTAGGGAGGCCTCAGGAAACTTACAATCATGGTAGAAGGCAAAGGGGAAGCAAGGCACCTTTTTCACATGGTGGCAGGAAGGAGAAGTGTCGAGTGAAGGGGGAAGAACCCCTTATTACACCATCAGGTCCTATGGGAACTCACTCACTATCATGAGAACAGCATGCAGGAAATTGCCCCCATGACTTAATTAGCTCCACCTAGTCTCTTCCTTGACACACGGGGGTTATAGGGATTATGAGGGTTACAATTCAAGATTAGATTTGGTTGAGGACACAAGGCCTAACCATGTCACCACTATACAATTTATCCATGTAATCAAAGACCACTTGTACACCTAAAGCTATTGAAATTTTAAAAAATAAAAAAATAAATGAAAAGATCTTAAAAGAATAATAATAATAAAAAAAAACAGCAAGAGAAAAGTGTCTAGTCACATGTAGGGGAATTTTTACCAGACAAAGAGCAGATTTCTCAGTAGAACTGTAACTAGCCAGGAATAATGGGATAATAGATTCAAAGTGCTGAAAGAAAAAAATAAAAGTTGGTCAAAAATACTATGTCCAGCAAAGCTACTGTTTAGCCATGAAGAAGAAGTAAAGTCTTTCCTATACAGGCAAAAACTAAGAGAATCAATTCATCACCACTAGATTGGCCTGAAAATAAATGCTTAAGGGAGTCTGACATCTGGAAGCCAATAGATGATATCTCACATCATGAAATCATGCAAAAGTAGAATTACTGATGGAGAAATGTAGTTCAAGGAAAATTGTGGTGCTATGATCAGAAGGGGAAAATAAATACTGGGAAAAAGGCAATATATATTTGTATAACTCTGCATAATCATATAAAATGTTACTGCTTTTTGTTTTGTTTATATCTTTATACATTCTGGTTTTGGTCTTGAATAATCTGAAGATGAATCTATGTGAATGAATTAATTTTTATATGATATATTTTATTTTTTCTACTGCTGACTTCACCCAGCTCCCAACCCCCATCGCATACTGAACCCATTCATGGCTTCATTTCCATCATGTCAGTCATCAGTCCTTCTCTAAGCCCCAAGACATCCCTGACCAAGATAGGAAGTGTGCCTGCATTTCAGAATGGAACACAGAGTTCATCTACCCGATATGACCCAAATATCAGGTCAGAAGAAGATACAGAGCAGGCAAAACACAAAAAGGAAAGGCAGCGTAAAGTCAGTTCCATTTTATAAAAATGCCTTTCTTTTTTACTCTTCTTGGAAAATAACTTCTTGTTCTCAAACTTTTGGGGGTCAAAAAAACATAACTGTTCATTTTTTTCTTTCTGATCCATAGGAACCTGGAGCCTGCCTCAACATTTTTTTTCCTGATTGTTCTACCTAGCTGCATACCTCAGTATTAATACTAGAATAAAACGTATTTCGTTTTTCTTTCACAATCCCCTCCTCCTTTCTTAAGCTTCATATTTTAGCTCTCTAATTAACTCCCAAGTAGGGTAATACCTAATAAGCGTTATGTGTACAATTCCTGAGAGACTATTTAAGAAACAACCCACAGAGTTATCCCTTGCACACCTTTGATGAGTTTCCTGGATCACCTTTTGATCTGAATTAATGAATGTCCCTGAGGGAGTGCTGATTTTCTAGCATTCTTCCACCTTTGACGCAGAATCTCAAAAGTCCCTTGTACAATAACTTTGGGTAGCAACATGAATGCAAATGGCTGTTCAGATTTCAAGACCTTCTATTCTAATTCTTTGTAAACAGGCTGAGACAAGGGGAAAAAAAGCATGTAGCTCCCTGGATAAATCTTAAAGTCTGCCATCAGAGCTAAGATTTACGTTCATCTGTTTCTGCAGAGACAGACATTTTTTTTAAAAGGCATTCTATGCTTGACTCTAAATCCTCACTTATATCTTCATCTTCATCTTGAGATGGAGCACTTCAGGGAAGTTCCAGGGATTGACATCAGCACTCCCTTCTCCCTGATACGTTGTTAAAGGTTTCCTTTTTAATAAATAATTTATTGAGTTCCTAGAGCTATAGACTGAAGTGTTTATTTTGAATTCTACATTTTTTCATTCGATAAATGTATTGACTGTCCACACTTATGATATAATATGCACTTATACTTCTCCAGGTATAGTAATATAAGAAATTGTACCGATTGGTGCAATTACTGAAAGTGAAAGTCCCATAATCACCGTCAGTTATAATTCTGTGCTTTTAGAATGTATGACACAAAGCTGGCAGCTTGATGAGGGCATAGCAGTCATGCTCTCATCTGTACATCAATGCTAGGAAATATTTTAAGAGGATAATATCATCTGAGGAGTCCATAGTTAAAGTCTCGAATGTAGCTTTTGAATGAATCATATATGACATATATAATCAGCAAGAACAGGCACATGATTCTATTACTTCACTCTATTCCAACAGTTAAAGTTTGAGCTTCTGGAAGATCTTTCATATACAAGAATTTTCCAAAATAACAGATAAAAACATAGACACAGTAGTCCCGAAAATATTTTCAGAGAATTCAGGCAAGTTATTTTTCAAGTGTCCATGATAATGCTGTTTATAGAAATCAAAGACATAAAGTACAGATTATTCACAAGAAACAGCTGTCTTGAGAAACAAATCTGATTTATTCATTTAATAAACATTTGTTGGCACCATGCAGGTCAGTACTGTTGGAAATATGGTCATAAGAAAGATACGTTTTTATTAAAGCAGAATTTTAAATGAAGAGTATGCTTTGTGGAATAAGATTTTATAGATCTTTGAATTTATGTCAATACAATGAAATGACAAACCGTAGTTTCTTATCATTTAGTCTTTAATATATGACTTTAGGTTTTCTTCTTATCAATCTGTTCCTGTTACTAAGATAACAGTTTATAGTATTTTATTATAATGAGAATAAAATCAAATATGATATGGCAGGTCTTCATATTATTATTACAATTGTTCTTTTATAACTTGTACCCATTGCAATTTTCTTTGCTAATTTCCTCAAAAGTCAACTATGTAAAGATACTATATTTCTATATAATAGCTCTAGATTTGTTTGTTCTAGGTTTTACTTGTCTAACCTAAAGATTATCCTACAAAGTTCATGGCCTTAAATTATCTAACTTTGAAGATATCATCTTTAGATAGAATGCCAATTTTGATTCTAAAATACTTGATCTTGCTATACATGTGAATCGCATCATGCAGTTAATTGGTTCATTAATTATCTATAAAAATGTGGAAAAAGTCCTAAATGGTTGGCAAATATATGCTAAAAGCAGGGTATAAATATAGGCCAACATTTAAAAGGTTTCCAAAATATTCTACATAAAGATAAAAAGGAAAAAAAACAATTTTTACAAAAATCATCTTAATGTATGCTTTTTGACAGTTACACAAATAAATATATAAAATGTATGATACAATCCTTTATTTAAAAGCATTTATTTTTCAACTTTCGAACTTGACTTTTTAGAAAATATGTCTAAGGTTTTACATATCATTACGTGATAGTCAACAATAGTGTCAAAATTCTAAACAATTTGATTCAATGTAAGAGGCTATTGCAATGTTTCTCACTTCAGTTACTCTTAAGTATTCTCTTCTGCAAGGCAAGTCACACTACCTCTATGTTATCTAAAAGTGACTCTTCTCCAGGCATCAAGAGTGCAGAACATGACAGGATGAGCCAGTATGGACTTTTCACCTTCCCTTCATAGGGCAGAAAACCATTTAGGTAATCAGACATTTTCAGTTTAATCATCAGGGCATGAACCTCAGGGCTCAAAGCTGCTGATAGCCAACATATGGATTTTGAGGACAGATTCGACTAGCAAAGCCAATGGAGAGACACATCCCAAATTCATGTTTGAGCCTTAAGTTCAGCGATGCTTGTAGCAAGCCAGTTACATATCACTAGATTTCAATTAGTTAGAACAATAAATTTACTTATCTTCTCTTTTGAATAAACTTATTTAGGCAGAAAGAGAGTATCCGAGAGAGCGTGAATAAACAACATGAGAAAAGTTGGAATATCTTAGCAAGGCAATGACATCATAAGACTGGCAGCACTGTAGAGAAAACAGAGTAAGAAAGAAGAAGAGAGGCACAGGAAGGGGAGAAACAAAAAATAGGGAGGGTGACCATCAGGTGAAAAATAATGAGAACTTTAAGGAACATATGGGAGGGAGGTTTGACTCTAAAGCTATTAAGGGGATAGAATTAACAGGAAAAAAATATAGCATTTGAAATATGAGCAGAAACAAACAGGGATAAAACAAGGCTGATATATGGGTTTCAAGCTTGTAATATGATATTAGTTGCTATTAGTCAATGAAATAAGATTATAACGGAGAAAAATTAGAGGTTAGGAAGCAGGGATGGAGAAGAGTTCATGAACTTAGTTTCACACCTTATGAATCTGAAATAATCATGGGATATCCAAATGAAAGTTCTAAGAGATGGTTGGTTATGCAGGTCTGAGCTATGGAATAAAATTTGGAGATGTCAGAGATACAATTTTAGCTGCCATCTGTAGACAGAAATTAGTTAAGAATTTAACAGTAGATAAAATAAATCAGAAGTAATATGGAAGGCTGGAGTGGAAAAAAATAAGAAAGTGTATCTGAGAACATTAACATGTGAGATATACATACAGTAAGAACAGCTTGAAAGTAAACCTAAAATCTGTCTTCAGTAATGAGATTTAAAATAGAAATAATTATAAACAAAAAATAAACAAAAGGTGAAAGTTATGCTACGTAAAAGAAGGCAGAGGAGAGATTCTAAGATGAGGGAAGAGTCAGCAATATCAAGTAATGCAGATGGGTCAAATCTTCCACTGAGTTTAGCAAGTCATTGGTGACAACTGGTATGGGGCATCTCAGAAAAATAGTAAAGGTGGAAGCAAGACTGCAGTAGAGAGAGTGAAATTGCATTAATAATTCACTCAATGGGTCATTGAGTTTGAAGTTGAATTCAAACTTATGAATCTAATTCTTTATAGAATCAAGGTCCTCTAGAAACTTGGTCATTTCCTATATGAAACTTCCAAGGAAGATACTTATATTCCCCAGGCGAATAATACTAACTACATGGGATACGGGGTCACATTGAATGTCTCAGGAATTGTGGCTGATTTTTTCTATGAGAAAGCATAAGTACATCTCATATAGTGAATGGCTTCCAAAACATTCATATTCAAAATTCATTTGACAACCAATATATAACATAACATTTATAAGAATGTCTTTGTTATGACCAACACCAAAGCAAATACAAAAACAAAAATCCTTAAAGACATACTATGTGTGAATGTTATAACTTATCCAAAAATCTTGTTTCTATTTTGTCCCTTGTTAAATTTTCACCCTATGACTTGCTGAGAAGCTGCAGGAGAGAGAATTTCCTGATGAGTTGTCTAACAGCTTATTCTTTCCTCCTGCTATGCCCTCAACATCTATGTTCAATATTAAATTGCACTGCAGTGGAGATGACTGTGTGTGTGTGTGTGTGTGTGTGTGTGCTTTAAGCAAAAGACAGAGGCTTGAGTGACTTAGTAGCTACAAATATAAATCACTGACAAGCAATTAACATATACTTCGGTTCAAAAGGAAATATTTCCTTAGCAACAATCATAATCACCATTTTACAGTGAAAATTGGCATATTTATGATATCTTGACATTAAGATATTCAGTAAGCATATCGATGTTTAAATTCCATGTTTAAATGCAACTATTTATAAATCAATCATCCCACAGTCACCTTTTCTTAATTTTGTAGTGCAAATATGTGAGTTTAAGATTTTAGATTGACCGAAGTGCTTATTTGTTTTCTTCCACATAGCTCAGTTTAAAATTTGTAAAAAGTATAAAACCACAGGAAAGAAAAGTGATAAAAGCAAATATGTGATTCAGCAAGTTTCTTAACATTTGAAAGTAGATGGAAGGTCATAATTATTTAAAGCAGAATACAAAAATATCACATTGCAAATGGCAAAATTGGGTGAGTATGGATAACATACACTATCAAATTGACTGGAGAAAATATGACAAACTTAACAAATAAGGGTAGCATGAAAATCAAGAAAGATTAGTGGTGCCAGTTAAAATATTAAATAAAAGTATAGGTAAATTAGGGGGATCCTTCCCCAAGTTCCAAGCAATTTTCCCATAAGCCTTCTCCTTCCCCATAACTGAGAGTTTATTTTCTGATGAAATTGTCAGAGAGCCACCAGACTTTTAAGTCAAAGAAAGTAAGGCCAACTCTTTGCTTGAGTACAGGAATGTCTACCTGCTGACAAGCTCTGCTCATACATAGAAGATTTCCAAAGATCATCTCAGTGCCCAGCCACTAGTGACACTGACAACTATCTATTAAAAACCCACACACACATTTTTACATATGTATATATTTACATATATAAATCTCTCTCTATATATATATGTAAAACATATATATATATGTATTTCCCTCATCTTTTAAAACATAACAAAAGTATTTGTCTCAACTTCCCAGTAGTTAAACTTGGCCTCGTGACTGAGTTCTAGACGAAGGCAGGTGAGAAGTCACATGTGCCACATCCCATCCTATCTTGATTTATGAAACCTTCTTTGCAGGCTGCTTATTATTTTTCCCCCGGAAAGTTGTCCGGGGTAACAAATCCTCTGGGTGAGCTTGGAAGCCATGTGTTGCAGGTCATTCCCCTGGCCCCAAGATCCTGTTGACTTAAAATCTACTCACAGAGAGATACATGAAAAATAATGAACATTAAACAATTACACGTGAAGATATATGTGTTTCCATGGCCTACATACTCAACTAATAATTTAATGTAAACGGAGAAGCAGGATTAATCAGCCTCTTTGAATAAAACCTGAAACCCTAAAAATGGAAAATAAACCAGAATAAAAAATAAAAGGTGGGAATGGGGAGAGGAAATAATAGACAGGTAGGCAAATAAAACTGCTTTAAAATAAACATCCTCACAAAGGTAAGAAAATATAATTTTAAAAAAGCAAATGACTTAGAGGATAAGAATGAGATCTTGAGAGAAAAATATTAAGACCCACAAACAAAAATAACAATAACAACAACCAAAATACTCAAAATACTCCTAGGCCAATTATCTTTCAATCCTAACACAGCACCTGAACTGCTTTTCGTGTTTACTAATAACCTCCATTTTTGAAACCAGTAATTATTTATCAGTTCCTGTCTTTCTGGAATCATTAATGGTATTTGAAACAATTGATCCTTATAAGGGCTCAGAGCTCTTCTTTTAAAATAAAAGAAATATGAGGTAGTACTCAGCAATCAAGTAGTCCAGATAGGTCAAATCTTCCATTGAATTTAGCAAGTCATTGGTGACAACTGGTATGGGGCATCTCAGAAAAATAGTAAAGGTGGAAGCAAGATTGCAGTAAAGAGAGTGGAATTTCATTAATAATTCACTCAATGGGTCACTGAGTTTGAAGTTGAATTCAAACTTGTGAATCTAATCCTTTATAGAATCACAGTCCCTTAGAAACCTCGACCTCTTCTTTTCTTAAAATTTAAGGTCCACAGACCTTTTCTTTTCTTAATATTTATATCCAGCCCAAGTTCTCTTCTGAGCTCTAAACTTTCAGGGTTATCTAATTTGTATGCATTATACTCATCTCAAACATAACATGTTTAAAAATGAGATCTTAATTTGCCTTTCTAAGCTCATGTTAATCTTCCCATCTCAGTAACAATTTTAAAAATCTTGAAGTCATCCAATCTCTCTCTTCATATCTCACATTTAAGCCATCAATACCTTATGGTGATTCTATCTTTAAAATGTATTCAGAATCAAAACCACTTCTGACCACCGCACTGCTAATACCTTAGGCTGAGCCACCATTTCTTTGTGCCTAAATTATTGCTTTGGCTCCTTAATTTCTCATTCTGCTCTCATCTACCTGTTGACTATTTCCACAGAGCAGGGAGAGTAGCACTTTTACAATGTGCATTAGGAAGACTTCTGATTTCATTAAGAAGCCCCTCTTGTTACAATACAAAAGCCCTGTACACAACACAATTAATGAGCATAGAATGACCCTGAGAAGTAGAAAGAGGAAGGTGAACTGGCTAGAGACCTAACGGCCAACAACAACATGGCAGTGAGCCCTCTGGGTTTCCTTATTCTGGCCCATAATCTGGGGCAGGGCTCCATTATGGACTGGAATATAGATGCAGGTCCAAAAAGCTCCAAGAAAAATATCTTTACTCTAAGCAAAGGACCAGAAAAAGGGTAGCCTAAAAACAGAAAAAGTTTTGGGAAATACTTGCCTACTCCAGCCAAATACCAAGGGTAAAAATTGCACCATCTCTACCCCACTAGTGGCTTCAGCAATATTAAGTAGGGAGCTGATTTTTCACAAATGACAACCTTGCTTCTGAGAAAGCAGGTAGCTGCCACTAAATTCATCTGCTCAGGGAGCTGTGATGAATGGTTTTGTGTGACAATGTGACTGGGTGATAAGATACCCAAATACTTGGTTAAACATTATTCTGGGTGTGTTTGTAAAGGTGTTTCTGAATGACATTAACATTTGAATTGGTAAACTGAGTAAAGCAGACTGACAACCCAACTGCGGATGGGCTCTATCTAAACCACTGAAGGCCCGAACAGAACAAAAGTTGCTCTCCCTACCTGTCTTCAAGCTGGGACGTGAGTCTTTTACCATCAGACTTGAACTCGGACTGGATCAATACCATCAGTTTTCCTGGATCTCCAGCTTGCTGACTGCAGATCTAAGGACTTCTCATTCTCTGTGATTACTTGGGACAATTTCTTGTCTATCTATAGATAGACAGACAAATAGGTAACCTATTTACCACCTATCTAATTTCCTATTCATTCTGTATCTCCAGAGAACCCTGACAAATACAGTAATATAGCCAGGTTGAGCTCTAGCACGGTGGGATCTTCTATCTCCTTCACCACCAGAAAGAAGGAGAGGTACTGAGTCCCCCACTCCCAACTTCTACCCATATCATGCTGTTAGCAGTGTCCTCCACCTGGACCACCAGGTGAGCTAGGTGAGCCCCTATTCCTACCCAGTACCAAACTGACTTAATTAAGGAGGCAAATATGAGGATGATCTTGTCAATTGTAGGCTTCACTCTACTACTCCACGTCATCACCACCACCACCCAAAGTCAGTGGGCTCAGTGGAACTGAACCTTCAACCCCACCTGGGCATCAATGAGACTGAAAACTGTGTTGCAAGTCTAGGCTAGTTAGCACTGCGCTTTATCCCCACCCTTGATGTCAGGGATATTGAGTAGCTGAGCCTCCATTCCCATTCTGCAGCAAAAAAGCATTGCAAGTCAATTCTCTATTTTCAATATCTCTGGTGGCTCTGGGATACAAGAGGGAAGTTGATTTTATACACCCACCCAGAGGCAATGAGGAAGTGTAAGTCTGGGTCTTAAAACCACTGAAAGGAGGACTGCCATTCTGAAAAATCATGGAATTTAGTGGTCAGCATTTTTGAAGACTTAGAAAACTTTATTGACTATCATGATCTGTGGAATGTCTCAAAAAAAAATTAAAGATACAGGTTCAGCAAAGTAAGCTGAAAAAGGCATGAATTAATGACAGAAAAATAAAATATTAGAAAAAAATCACAATCTATTTTTGCATATTGTAGTAAAGTAGCTGTAATTTTTATATATATTTTTATATATCAATTATATATATAATATATGTATAATTTATATATATATCTTAAAGGAAATATAATCTACATCAAAATGGCAACTATTTACTAAACATGCATTTTTTATAAACACATAGCAATGATCTTTGCTTTGGCATTTTCTCAATTACACAATATCTTCCATTCAAGTTACCATCTTCTAAAAAGTTATTTGAGAAAATCTTATTTCTCACAATGAAACCTTAATATCTGAAGCTTGATTGAATATTATTCTATCCTTAACCCTAACTTACAAATACAAAATAATAATTCATATAATGTATGCTATTGAAAGCTCAGTATATCCTGAGTGGAAATTTTTCAATAAACCTTGTAAAAATGCCTGAAATGTTTGCTGTCATTTTTTGAAAAATATTAGCACACCAATGCAACTATAGCTAATGTTCCAAATGGAGTATTTTATTTCATGCTTACTGTATCAGATAGAATGGAAGGTTAACAGACTTTCAACACCTCTTAAATGAAGGGCTTCATGCACACACATTCTGAAGTAAAATTAATCAGAGGGGCGAAATCTGTATCTACCTGGTAGAGGTTAAATGGATGGCATATTTAAAATCACCATTCATAGCTCCTGGCACACAGTAGACACTAAATATTTTTTTCTTCTATCATTTATAAGATAAATTCAACAACACATCAAAGAAAGTAGGAAAATAAACATTCAAACCAAACTCTTGCGTTCATTCCTAGATTGCTTTTTTTAAAAAATAGTCAAACATTAGTAATAACAAATTTAGTAAAAAGTTCTGAATTGTAAAATTCAAAAATTGTTTAAGTTCAAATTTTTAACATAACATAAAATTGAAAATCAAAATTTGAGTACTTCACTTTCTGGCAAATTGCTTTATGTTCTCATAATCTGCCTTATAGCTAGGGACAGCCTTAGTGCTTTCATATTACACATTTTCACTTACAAACCAGACACATTCTTTATAATGATATTTCTCCCATCTTTTCTTGAAATTCAGAAAAAGAATTATATGTGTGTCTCATTTAAAATTCTCCACACTTCTTAGTTTCATACTTTTTTTCTAACTTAATTGTCCACTTTTCCTTGTCCCTAGTTGATCTTCACTCATCTTACTATAAACATTCACTTACTTTTTAAAAATTCCTACCGCCTCTCTCTTCCACAACCAGTCCTTATATTAAGTAATTAAATAAAAATGACCAAGTTACCACCAGGACAAAATAAATGTCCATTCTCAAAACTATTACTTCAGTTGGCCTTAAGAAAGTAGGATGGACAGTAGGGAGACATCTTTTCTAGTAATTCTGCAAATCAATACCACCATTCTCTGCAAAGCAGACAGGAGGAAATTGTTTCATTGCAATGTTTCATATTAAAAAACCAAAATATCATTTCAGCTTTCCCATACTCTATGGAAACTAATATTCAGAGCAAATATGTATTCTTTCATTAAATATTTATTGAGTACTTACGAAATTCTGGACACTGAGCTAGTTAGTGGAATTACTAAAATACAATGTGCAATGCCACAAATGAAATATGCTTTTTCATTTAATTAAGAGAGCAAGACTACGAGATAGAAAATAATACCTGAGTTTTCCAGGTGATGCAACTATAGCTTATCAATATTAAATTGCTTACTATAATCTGTGCAGAATAAGGGTTGAAACAAGGATTTAACTTGATCTCTGATGCCTTGACCTCTGATGGCAATGCTTTTGCTTTCAATTATACCTAAATAATTATGTTGATGTCAAGGATGATGATGATGATAAGTATCAATCTCCGTTTACTGAAATATACCTTGGTTTCAGGTCCTGTGCTTGCATGCTTTATGTATGTGAATTACATCCTTTTATCACCCTTTGCAGACAGAAACCAAGGCTCAGAGAAGTTAAACAACTTGATCCTTGCTGGTAAGGGAGTGGAATAGAATTAAGGCTCAATTCCATCTGGTTCTGTATTCTTTTCTTCACCATCAATTCTCTATAGCAACAGTTATTGAAACTAGAAGACCCATCTCACAGCCTCTCTCTTACATACACACATTCAATTTCATTCTCCATACTTGGATCACGGGCTCTCTCCTCTGTCTTTCTACATTATCTATCTATCTATCTATCTATCTATCTATCTATCTATCTATCTATCATCATCATCATCTAGGTATCTATATCTATATATCAACCTTCCTATTATCTGTATGTATGCCTGTCTCAGTCTCCCTTTCTGTCTCTATCTCTCAGACTTTCTATATCTATGTCTCTTTCCCTATCTCTTTACTTTTTGTTTCATTTTATTATTTGTCTTTCTGGCAATCTGTCTATTTCTGTCTTTCTTGACCCTGTGTTTTCCCGGCCTGTCTGTCACTCTGCTTCTACCTTTCTCTCTGAACCTATCTCCACTTCTCTCTCTTTCTGTTCTTTTCTAAGTGTATATCTCAGTTTCTCTTTCTGTTACCTTTCTCTTTTTCTTATCTTTGACTGTCTCTAACTTTCATTATGTTTTTCCTTGTGAGTCTTTCTCATTTTCTTTGTGTGACTATCCCTGTATCTCTCTTTGAGTTTGCATCTCTGTGAATATCTTTCTGTGACTTATCTGTGTCTGTCTCTGTCTTTCAGACAGAGATGTAAGGTTCTAAAGTAATAAAAACCTCTCATCCAGTTTTAATGACCCTTCTCTGGATTCCAGTGGTGTGCTGTAAAGTTGAAGAAATAAGTCCCTTAAATGATAAAGCAAAAAGGAAAGTCACTGTCCTTGGATAAACAATTTGCATTTCCATAAGGATTCAGTGATGCAGAATCAGAAAAGGCTCATTCTGACACCTCCATGAAAACAACAGGGAGAGCATTCATTAGCTGGGCTTCCTTTTGAATGATGCACTTCATCGCACACACCGCTGTCCTCCCCCGGTCAGGAAACAGTGCTTAATTCTATCGGAAACTCGCCCTTTCACTAGACATGAGAATGAATGACTTTTCAAAGTAATAAGAACCACACATCTGCCATGGCCTGAGAATGCTTACACTCTAAAAGCCATACAGAAAGTTACACCTCCTATCAATTTCTTATCCATCAAGGAGCACAATAAACAAGCTTTGAACTTTTCCATTTACCAACTTGAAGGAAAGAAATGCTTCATTTTCTTTAGTTTCTTGAAATAATGACTGCTTTTGCCTCTTACATTTATAGCTACAGTAGCCATGATCTGATATTTAAGGGTGAGTGCAACCTTAAACAACTTACGATATAAAAGGAAATTTGTCCATTACAGTGCTCAGAAACTTTTACTCTCCAGGCGAAAATTATTTTGTTGCTGTTATTGTTGAAACACACACACACACACACACACACACACACACACACACACAATCATCTTAGGAAGTAATTGGACAAGATTAAAACAATTAATTGTATTTAAAATTATTTAGCAATTTACAGGTTTCTTATTCATTTTCCTGGCTTCATTTATAAGTTGTGTATTTTAAATGTGGACACTGAGGAACAAATGTTTAGGGGGTGTGCTGAGGTTCTCAAGGAAAATAATTGTTGTCCTTGGGCCAGAATATGATGTTTCTATGCTCCTTATATTAATAAATAGCGCACATGTGTGTGTGTGGCGGGGGGAGCAGGGTGTGTGTGTCCGTCTTACTCAATGTGACTGACTTTTAGGCTGAGATTAAGTCATATTCGTCTACATATTCTTCCAAGTCTCTCACTTCAGTTTATACACCACAGTTGAAAATTGTACTTTAAGGTCAAGGTAGTTACTCTCACATTCAAAATTATTTCCCACCCTGCCCCTGCCATCCATACATGCAATGAATTAACATGTGTATTCGGAATTTCTGGGTGTATTCTCGGTTCTTGTCACCATTTCAACCTAAGTGCTTCCAGTATTCAATTTAAATAAATGTTACAGTTTCTGGGTGATTTACACCCCTGGAATTTGCATAGTGACTCTATCAAGAGAAAATAATCTGGCCATAAATTACTCACATCAGCTTTTTTTTTTCCTCACTCAAAATTGACTATGAGCACTAATGAGTCGCCACACTTCCTTCCAATACCCTTGGATGCAACTCAGTCATATTTGAGTCTGAAACTAATAGATGAAGCCCCACAGGTCATTGTCAGTTTTGAATCCACATTCTGTCATCCTATAGTGTTAACAACAACAACAAAATCCCATTACAAAAGAAAATGTATCAAACCTCAAACAAAGTTTTAGTTGAGAGTAATAGTTTTTGGATGCCATCCCTGCCAAGTAAAACAATCTTTTGAATATTACAATTGTATAGTCTTATTTTGCATGTGAAAACCACAGATACATAGAATGACAAAATGGTTCTAGTTCACAAGTGTTCTCGATACTAAGAACTCTTTAAAAAAATGGAAAAATACAAACAAAATGACTATGACCAAAACCCACTCTTAAAATAGAGTCTGAAGTAAAATTAAACTTTTAGATAATAAATATGATCATTTTATGAAGTAGTGTGGTCTCTTTGTTTAGATTATTATTTCTGCTAACTTTTCCGTGGGTTCAGATCCTGAGTGAAACTTAAAACCATGTATTTCTCCCAGCGTTAGGGCTACAATAAAATGTAAATGTATATGGGGGGCTTCTGTGTTAGGAAAAAGTTAATATAACAGCTGGTTTATGAAAAGCTATTGTTTTACACCATTTAAGTTGGAAAAAAAATTCCTACAGTCTGAAACTGTATCTGCACATTTACAGAAAGGGGGAGTACACTCATCTACCCAATAAAGTGGTCACATTTAGGGAATTACTTTATAATTTTTGGTTTTACATTTTACTATATTGAGAAGGTTCATAATTTGGCTACGGAGTAAAAGTCCTCATAATAAACTGATAACACAAAGGAATCATTAATTCCTCAACATGTATTTGCTTGACATACATTTTGTGATCAAGTAATAACAGTAATTTCCTTTGATAAAAAATAATAATTACCTTTTGCCTTTAATTTCAAACATAAGCTATGAACCAAATACTGGAGAATTTTTGCAAGTGGCATAAAAAACAATTAACGTCTGCTTATCTGCTGTTAAAGTTGTATAATAAAAAGATACAACACACACTATGCAAAATTTAAATGGTGAACAAATTAAGAGCAAAGTTGTAATGGACATTTATTTTTCACTTTTTTTTTTAAAGCATAATTATTAGTGTTTTTAAAAACTAATTTACAGTTCAGATACTTATCAAATATTATCAGTGAGTATACTATATTTTTTAAAATTTCCTAGAAATTCGAAATGTTTTATTTAAATCTTTTTGTGAATAATATTCAAAACTTCATGCCATAATTTTCCAGAGAAGTTGCTGACACTTAGGTAGCACTAACTCTGACCTGTTCAGGTCCCTTAATGATTATATTTAAGGGTAATTTTGGGGGCAAAGTTGTAGGGATTCACATTTCCTGCTCAGCACATAATTGCAATAGCTGAGGGGTTAGGAGGTCGCTACTCAGTGGAATTGGGCACCCATTAAATGGCACTTTTATTTCATAGGAGAATGAGTCCACAGTCAAGGGGATCAAGTTGCTGAAACTTGAAGACACACATGTACAGATACATTCACTCACTCACACTTAGCCACAACTTAAGCAAACTAAAGAAACTAATAGTAAACCAATTTTCTGTGAAAAAAAAAAAAACAGTTCACATGAGCATATACAACAAAGCTTCATACCTGCTGTGCAAACCACAGCAAGCATTTTGCACTCAAAATATGCCTCTTTTACAGATTATTTGTTTCTCTAATGTTAAGCAACATAATAACTTAAGTATTTGATCACTAGATTTGACAGTTGGCTCTTTTGTGAAAGCAAATGAGTATGACTTGGAGTTAACCTTACAGGAGGCCATCATATTGTACTCTAGTTAACAATGGCTTTCTGCATACGTGCTACAAGTCCATCAAATCAATGGCCATCTGTGCGTACTAGAGACACGGAGTACCAACAGACCGAACCTGAAACTTGTTATTCAGGGCCCACCCACTCTATAGCTACCAAAGTATATTTTTTAAAGTAAAGGCCACATCACAAAGTGGGAAAGCTGTTAATATTATCTATCATTAATTCTGTATTAGAAGGATACAGTCGACCTAGATTCAAATTCTAAATGGTTAATGCTCCCAAATACTTACAAAAGAAGTAAATATTCTAATAAACTAAAACATCTGTAGTAAAAATATCAGTATACTCACAAAATATAAAAAATACTGTTCATTGTGATACAGAATTAGCTACTTTAACTCAACTCCCAACTATAACCTCCAGCAACAACCACTCATAAAACAAATCATCAATATTTGCACACACAAAAATAAAACGTGTCAATTCTGATGCCATTTTTCTCTACTTTGTCAGGTTGAAGGAAGTAGAAAAAGCGGTTGAGGACTAAAAATTCTTTTAAGTAACAAACCAGAGTTATAATTCAAAAGCTTGTGTCTTTGTAAAGATTACATTGTCATCTAAACAAAATTACAATACCAGATAGTAATCAGGAAGAATAAAAGGGCAGGCAGTTGTGTTCACTCTTCCAGCAAATAATCACTTGCAATCATTACTACTCTATTTCAACAAGCATGACAGAAAGTAGCATCACGACAGAGATAATTGTACTGAAAGAACATCTTAACTTTCTCTGTGGTTCACTGCTGCCTTAAATTTGAAAAAAATAAGAGAAGGGCGGGGGAAGAACTTACTTGAGGTTTACAGTTTCATCTTTAGTCCATGTAAGATTATGCAGCAAGTTTTCTTGCCAAGGCTGCCTCTTGCACATCCCTTTAAAAAGAACCAATGCTCATCTAGTTCCAAGACGATTCATTCACATGTTCCACCTCTTGTTTCTGTGAGGCATTGATATCCACTCTCATATCATCAAGAAAGTGTTACTAGGAAAATATTTAAAAAAGCAAAACGGTTCAACACGTTAACTCAGAAAGCATACACGTTCTGAGATGTATGCCACCTTCCTTAGTTACCACAAGCAACTAACTCTAAGCTGCTAGCAGGAATCTGTCTGCCCTCTATCTGTCGCTATTAGCTCAGCACGTTGATTTCACTGGCACTGAAGCAACAGCAATTAGCTATCTTGCTTCTCGCAGCACATACAGGAGACAGCTGAGTGCGCTAAACCACACACTGGTGAGCTCTTTGCACCAATTAGTAGCAGGTGCTACAGCCCAAAAGACAAATTGATGTCCACTGATCATCGGTACTGGCTGGTTGATTGTACTGTGTTCGTCAGCCTGTCTGATGATTCTCTGTTGTTTTGTGTGTTTGTTTTACTGTTTTACTTCATCAGTACTAAGAAGTTTAGCAGCTTACATTCAATAACAATATCGTTGACAAGATAAAATAATCTCTTAAGCTTCTTTTATCATTCTCTCTCTCTCTCTCTCTCTCCCTCTCTCTCTCATTAAATCTATCCTCTTATATCAAGCCCTCTGCATCTTTGGGGCATAAAAACAAAACAAAAAACAACTTCACAACTTCACACATTCTATAGGAGCCAAAAGTACTCTTTAGATTTTTGCAAACACGTGTGACTGGTACTATATAAGGGTATCATGAAGAAATATACTATAAAAAAATTATAGCATGTTTCTTAAACATTGTAATATATGAAATCTCCAAAACAAAGTTTTACAGATGGACAGGTAAATTAGTAAAATACAATTATGTCACATAAATCAGAGAAACATTTCTTAAGGAATCTATCTTGCATAGTATTTATTCAATTCCATATTAAATTTCACCCATGTATTCACCTGAGCATATGAGAAGGAAGGATCTAGAAACAAACAATTTAAGAACATATTTTAGTAGTGATTGTGACAGAGCAAATAGACTGAGGCTGGTTGAGAATGACAGGTGAAGAGTATCACCGACAAAAATCCCCCCGAACACGTTTTCTTAATGAACCATGCAGATTATTTACTAGGATGATACATTAACTCTATTTAAGAAGAAAAAGAACACCATGCCTCCCGATATGTTGCCATATTTATACACAAGCATTTGCAGAAAATAACACCTCATTTAAAACAAAATGGACTTATCTTGCAGGCTCGGTTTTCCAGAGGGAGGGAAAAATCTTTAAGAATATGGAAATAATCTGAGGCAAGCCAAATGTGTTATACATTTTAAGCATTAACACGTGTAGAAGTAAATCAGATAATTACAGATGAACCCCTTGAGCCTCAAGTGGAACCTATTTGTTTTTATTTTATGTACCACTGAAACAAACTAAATTACTTGCTTCCTTAAAACCACAGATCAGTGGGAGTCAATGACGACTTGTAATAAGTGAATACATTATACAGTTTTTAAAATTGATATTTTTAGATTTTAAAATTGATGTGTTAATAAAGATAACTTTATTGATACATGTTTAAACAATGTGCATATTTTGTGTGAGAAGATTTTTTTGTTCATTTCACTAAATGTCTCACGTGTGGAACAATCCATATATTGATATTTGTTGAATAGAGCAGCTGGTATTTTAAGATTTTTTTCAGTAACCATAAGAATTATTAAGTGTAGTTATTTTTCTAATGACAATTCGGCCTCATTCGTGGTAATGTTCAATGATAACTCTGATGACACCTCAGAAATATAGCTAGAAAACAGAAAATTTTATCCCTTCCTCATCTTCTCAGAGCAATTAAATTATTATTAATTGAACGCTTGTCAATGACAACAGCTGATTTTCATTTTCAAAAGTAAATTACAATATCTAGTTTTCAGAAAAATATATTTAATGAAATGTAAAAATGCAATATTTACTTCAGGATGAATAAAGTTTAAGTTTTAACCAGTTTGAAAACACAGTAAGCAAAATGGAGTCACTGTAATATTTACTACTAGAGATGATATTTTCTTTGAAAAAAGTGTTACATAATATTCTGTCCCCTCCCCTGCATTGTAAAGTCCACTTGAATCCTACCCTAAATATGACATTTAACTTCCTTTTTTCTCTTAAAATATATCATGAACATTCACTTCTATAAACACATATAGGTTTAAATTATCATCGATGTTTCATTGCATGTATATGTGTGTATTTTCTTTCACAAAATATCTATTTTTTGACAGATAGTTTCTAATTTTAATATATTTGTAGAATCCTGGTTGAAGATGCTTAACTTTCTGAACTTCCATTTTACCAAGGTCTTGGGTTAAGGTGGCTGGGGAGGAGTGGGCTGAAGTGCCATGTAACCAAATGACAAAAGCTTGTGAGCCTTTGTACTCTGGCTTAGGGGTGCGTCTGAGGAAGTGGCACCGTTTTTTTCTTTCCACAAAGGCAACACCATGCTATCCACTATTCATTTGTCTAAAGATGCTGTCTCTAAAATTCACAGAGATGCATGTGGACTAGACACACTGCTTATACAGAGTGGTCTGTTATATGAGAGAGGAAATGTAAACTGTCTACCACAAAGTCTGATACACAAGAGTTGCTCTTTAAATCATAGCTGTCAATCATAGGTACATGAAATTAGGTTTAGTTTATTTTAAGATGGAAAGAGATTGTATTAAGTGCTTTAGAAAGATTTTGAACATTGAAAACATTAACATTTAAAACATTTAAACATTGATGATTAGAATCTTATTAAAAAATTTTAAAAGTCACATAATACAGTTTAAAAATGAATCATTAAATCTATCAACTGTAGAAAAATGGATATATAAATTTCATTACATAACTTTAAGGATAGTTATATAGCTCTTTAAGTACTAATTATGAAACATATTAAAAAGTAGCAATAAATAAAATAAGCTGTCAATTTTTTTTTTTTTTTTTTTTTTTTTTTTTTGAGACGGAGTCTCGCTCTTTTGTCCAGGCCGGAATGCAGCAGCGCTATCTTGGCTCACTACAAGCTCCGCCTCCCGGGTTCATACCATTCTCCTGCCTCAGCCTCCCGAGTAGCTGGGACTACAGGTGCCCACCACCACGCCCAGCTAATTTTTTGCATTTTTAGTAGAGACGGGGTTTCACCGTGTTAGCCAGGATGGTCTTGATTTCCTGACCTCGTGATCCTCCCACCTCGGCCTCCCAAACTGCTGGGATTACAGGCGTGAGCCACCGTGCCCGGCCAGCTGTCAAAATTTCAAAGTTGAAGACAAATAGTATACATTCCCTGTTAATAACTGCATTCAAACATGTACATATTCATAAATACTGGCAATGCCATGATGAATATAAAGTGATGATTATTGTAGAGACGATGCTGAATCTTTCTCTTACGTCTGTTTTCATGGATTCTTATTTCTTAAATTCCTTTTTAGCACCATCTTCTTGTCATTCACCTCCCCTTCCAAAAATAAAAGAAATTGAATATGTTTAAGAGATTTTTGCTTGTTCATGTTGGTGCACAAATATATATTCTGTGTTTTATTCTAAATCTTCATCTAATTGTATCAGAATTTTGTGAGTATTTTTCATAAAAAAGTATTTTTTACATTCCACAAAACAATGATATAGAAACACATAATGCTCTAATGTATGCCAAAAATTAGCTACATCCTACACACAGCTGTGAAGATTACCATAAACATTTGTATTCATGCCACTTCATCTGTGCACTGGTATTTAATGAACAATAAAAAGCAAATATCTAGTCAAATATACAAACTTTCTTTTCCTGTATTTAATTTTTTTGGAATCTTGACTTGTTTTAATAGTAGATATATATATATATTGTGTTTACTACAGTGCAAAGCTAGTTCTCTCACCAGCAAGAGAATTAAAATACTGTTTATGCCATTGACTTACTCTGGCAAATGTATATATTAACTAAATATAATAATATTTCTTATAGGCATTTGACTCCAGTGTTTTGGTAGGGAACATTTCAAAGTATCGGGTTAAATATAGCAAACCAATACTAACTCATATATTATTCTCAAATACATGTCTTTGAGAAAGGAAGACATAAGAGGATTTTATCTATCCTCAGGATGAGGGCTGAGTCCTTGAGTCAATAGGAACTGCAAAGTAAAGAGAGGTAGAGAAGGCATTTTTTTAAAACCCAGATTAAAGCTTTACTGAATGAAAGCTTTTGCAGTATTATCAAAATAGCCTTGCTCGTTACAAGCAGTGTCTCACCAAGTTGCCTGGGATCAAGTCATTCTAGATGACTTATTGTCAGCACCCATTTAGAGTTGAGATTCAAAGCTGTTGGTTATAATCACAAAAAGACCTTAACCAGGGACTTGGCAACTGGAGAGTCATCTATATTTACACCAATAAGTCTTTGTCATGATTTCATGTTGCATAGCTTTGTTTTTTATTCTGACAGCCTTTTATTGTCAGAATTCAAGGTAGACATAGTTAATTTAGTTTCTTGCCAGCAATATCTACTTTCACTTTTTTTTAACCCTAGCACTTACCTGTTTTATAGTGACAATTTGAGGGATAAGGAACAGTATAATCTTTATTTAATACTTGTCTCTGCTGAGTTTCCAACAGGCAGACTATTATTTGAGAAAAGCAATTTGGGATATAATACAGTAGCTTAAGGGCAATGCTCCAAGAAATAACTAATTTCATAAAATTATAGTTGTATAATAAATATACAATGTGATTTAGTAAAATATGTAAAGATGTTGAACTGTTCACATCATCTTTTAAAATATAATTCTTAAAGAGTATTAAATTTAGAGCAAGAAATTTATTTCTATGCATTTCTGTTGGGCTTTCAAATAGGGACTATTTTTATGCTTGAGTGAGATTAGGTATTATAAAGTCAAATTATTTGAACATTTCATATAATCTAAAATTATTTGAAACCTGGAAAATAAAACTAAAGAGAAGAAGTGCAGATAATATTTGTAAAATACTATTTTAAATTTAACATATTTATTATTTAAAGCTATTTCATACTTTCCTTAGGGGATACTTCTGGTATTTTCCTAAGGAGAAAAATTTAGACTTTACAAAATAGTTTAATTGGTTTAAACAGAAAAAAAATTACATACGCTACCTCTTCACAATTCCAGTTCTTATATGCTGGATATGTTAGTATTGTATTGTTGTTTAACAAATTATCCCAATTTTAGTAGCTTGAAGCAACACACATTTATTATCTCAAACAGTGTGAGTCAGAGGTCCAGATCAGGGTCTCACAGGCTCTAATCAAGGTGTTGGCTGGTCTGAGTTCTCTTCTTGAGGCTCAGCTGGGGAAGAATTCAGGTTGTTTGGAAAAAAAAAATCATTTGGTTATGACTATATGACTGAAGGCCCTGGCTTGAATTTTTTTTTTTTTTTTCTGAGACAGAGACTTGCTCTGTCACCCAGGCTGGAGCACAGTGGCATGATCTTGGCTTATTGCAACCTTTGCCTCCCGGGTTCGAGCAATTCTCCTGCCTCAGCCTCCCGTGTAGCTGGGATTACAGGCACCCGCCACTACACCTGGCTAATTGTTTTGTATTTTTAGTACAGATGAGGTTTCACCATGTTGGCCAGGAAGGTCTCGAACTCCTCAGCTAGTGACCCGCCCGCCTTGGCCTCCCAGAATTCTGGGATTACAGGTCTGAGCCGCCGCTCCTGGCCTGAGCCACCACGCCAGGTTTCACGACTCTTGGCTGAAGCTTACTTCAGGCATTAGCAGCTCCTCTTAGTTCCTTCTGCAACATGACCTCTTCATAAGCAGTTTAAAACATGGCTGTTTGCTTTTTCAAGGCCACCAGGAGAAGCTATGTATACTGGCAAGATAAAATCTTACATCTGTATTGCAACATAATCGCAGGATTGATATCCTATCACCTTTGCCTTAGTCTACTGGTTATAAGCAAGTTATGATTTCCTCCTGCACTCAGAGGGAAAGGATTTATACAAGACATAATGCTACTGGCCCGGATAAAGGGACCATCTTAGAATTCTGTCTGCTATGCTGAATTATTTCCTAAAGTATTTAGCATATTCAGTTAGACAGCAAATTATATCTAAATGTGTACAAATAGTAATTTAGTAAAGTTGTTGAAGATTCTGAACAATTAAACATACTTTCAATAGTTTTGAAAATCTTATAGAACATTTTATATGTAAAATTATACATAATTGTATCAGAGAAAAAAGAATAATATGAGCCCCATCAAACTACAAGCACTTTGATCACTTAGTTGACATATTTGGAACTGGAATAGTTGTGAAAAATATTTCCAAAAATAAACCAAAATAAGTATTAAAAGAATCTCAGTATAACCTTAAGCTACATGCAGCAGAGGTACAACACATACTGTAGGATAGTGGCTACTATGCATTGTACTTTTTATATAACTTGCTAGGAACTCGGGAACCTTTTTTTTCTCTTTAGTGAGTAAAATAAAAGGTCAAGCCAGCCTTATGTTGTCTGTCTTTAATAGAAAATTCCAGAGAAGATTACCAAGCTAGCCTCTTAGATTTCTTGAGTCTAAAACTATTACTACATACAAGGTTTACTTATTTATATATATTTATAAGTATATAATATATTGATAATATTTATATATAAATATGGATAAGGTATGCATATACTTATATGTTAGTATAAAAATTAACATGTAAACAAAAACAAAGCTATTTAATAGGTAATGACTCGATTATTTTGATCATATAAAGATTTATCGTTAGGCTTTAAATTATAGAACGAGTATAGATTTAAAATTATCTTCATCACTTTTCTACATTGACAGCTTATGCAAAAATTATCAGCATAATATTTCGCTGAAATGGCCTCAGTCATTTCTAATTAAAACATTAAAATTTTTAAATTTATATAAATTTTATAGTTCTTTGGCGTTCCCAGTTTCAAAAAATATTAGCCAAGCACCTTCTATACCAGACACAACATTAGATGCATTTATCTAAATATTATCTTTAGATAAAATGAGACAAATCACCAATGTTTGCTGTAACTGAGACTGATATTATATTACTTTTTGTATTTACACTGGTTTCTCTTTAACTCAGTAATCACTATTTTGGACCACTTCAAGGAACAAATTTTGAAGCAAATTTTTAAAATAATTTATTCTGTCTGTCATTCTTTGTCTTTTGCATTCTCCTCCAAAAGCAGCCTTAGACAAGGGTGTTGAGGGAAAACCGGCATTTATGCAAAATCAAAGAGCACATGTGTTAGACATTCCCAAAACAAGCCCACATAGAGAGGGAATACAGAGTCCGAGTTACTGCTGAGCCCAGCAAGCTCCTTCTTCGCATGGCAGAGCAGATTGAAATTAGCGAAGAGGTGTTGACTAGATGCAGTCATTTTATTCATTTGCACTCTATCAAGTAAGTCAATAACCCAGGCAGTCTCATCTTTTAGCTCCTACTGCCACCTTTTAGAGCCACTGCCAAAACCTGGATCCTAAAGAATAATGGACAGCTGATTTATTTCTTGGCAATTATTCAGCTAGTTCCAAAATGTATAAAATTTTCTTCCTCCAAATCCATGTTCTGCTGGAGTGAATGAATTTGTAACAGCTTTATAGCTTCATTTAAAGGAGTTTCATAATTTCCATAGCAACAGATAACCATGTCACATATTTTGGAACAAGGTCAAGTTCTACTCCAGACTCAAAATGATATGACAGGATAATTCTGCAGTTAATGGAAACAGGTAGAAATATAGAAGCCGGGATACTTTCCAAGACACATTATATCTTTAACTAAACTCAAGTTCATTTTTAGGCTGATTTAGCTCTAGAGAGAATTTAAGCGGCTGGGAAAAGAAAAAAAAAAAAAAACACAGATTGTATTAAGACGCTACCCTAATGCTGACAACCTGAGAAACAATATTTTTTTGTCCTGATCTTGACAATAAAATCTGACCTGTGTGGCCATAGTAAGAGAGTATAAATTACACTGAGGGATATTCTTTGCAAATTTTTAAGGTACGAATATTATTTGTAAATTACTCAACCATAGGGTATCTTGCTCTAACATGTTAGGAAAGCTGTTGGATTCTAAAATTGCCATTGATTTGTACAATCTTAACCCAGCCCTTAGATTGTATCAACTTTCTCTGTTAGTTATATCTTCCTAGATTTTGGGTTTGCTTACATTTATAGATTAAATAAAGGGAATATAAAACTCAATCTATTAGGATCACTGATTTCCTCTGTAATTCCTACACAATTCTGACAGTATCAATGAAACTTAGTTATGGGGAAGTTCCAAAAAGATATTCTGGCAAAAAAATGAAACTGTTTAAATGCTTCAATCTTTAGCATTTTTATGTTAAATGCCAACATAGTAAGAAATTACAAGTTTGGCAAATATATTTCAATATAAATATAATGAGAATCCAGTCTCCTGTATAGAGGAATGCTTATTACACACTGTGTATACATTGTATTATTATCTCCTTTTCAGAAATCTCATCTTGTCTCAATCCATAGAACATTATCTGAAATGCTGCATATTTATTTATTCAATATTGAGTGCCAGCAATGTGCCAGGCAAAGCTATAGGGATTGGTAACACAATAATAAGACAGGCATGAACAAAGCATGTAAAAGAGCGGATATTCCTCAGAATAAATCTGGATCATTGAAACAGACAAAGAACAAAAAAAAACTTTGTTGGACAAGGAAGTTGACTATATTATCAGTTTGCTCAAGCCAGAATTTTCCCACTTTAATACTTTTGAGTAATTGGAACAAATACAGATAATTTTTCAGTCACCTTTGCTATTAGAATGTGCTACGCTAGCCATTAGTAGTTTTAAGACTTGAAAGTACATTTTGGGGGAAACAACTTAAATATTCAGAGGAGATACTTCTCTCAGTTTCGATTTGATCAAACATTTAATATATTTTCTTCTGAAAAGCAATACTTTTGTTCAATGTTTCTCAATGTGTGCTTTTAAATAGCCTCAAGATGCTCCCCCCAAAAATGAATACTCAGGATACTGTAGTCAATTTTCAAAAATAAATAATAAACAGAGTACTGGATTATCTTCATCGTCACCCTTGGGGCCTCTTATGATAAGTGGGTCTGTGTGCAATATTCAGGCATAATAAGTTTCGGATGCTCATTCTTATCTCAGACATATTGTTTTTATTATTGTTTATTTTTCACCTCATATACCAAAGAACAATTCCACCTACCATTACAGCTTGCTATGTGACCTGGAATTCTCCTTATTACAGGAGTAGGATGCGTGGAATATCCTGGCCTAGGCTTCTATTAGACTTCTATTAAGGAGTGAGTGCCTCTTGCAATATTATGTCTTCCTGGTTTGCCTACTAATGTACCAAATATGGATATTGCACATCTTCCTAGACATAACATCAACAAATTGGGAAAAAAAACAGATTTCATGATTCATATAATAAAATATGTCGCAAGAAATAATATACTTTAATACCTTGATGGTGCCCCAAATCTTTTGCATTGATTCTAACATTTTTGCTCTGTATTGCATTCTAAAACAAGTGTCAGCCCCTAGAGTGTACAATGAATGTGTTCTGCTAAACTCTATTAACAAAGGACCGTATTTGAAAATATGATGAGAGCTAATTTTATTTTTCTACTGATAGAAAAAAATAATTGCAATAAAAAAACTAAAATTTAAATTTCCAACTTAACTGAATTCTGAATCAAATATGTTTTCCTTTTCAAAACATAGGCTAATTTTTGAGAAATTAGGTTTGATTAAAGTAAGCTATGGATGATCTTCTACCTTAAGAATTCTTTTAAATATAAGGGTAATATAAAAATACTATTATTCTTAATAATACTATGGCTTTGGAGAATAAAGCAACAAGGAGTAGAAGAGCAAAAAGTATCTGTAGAAATTCATAAGTGGAGTAATCCATTATGCATCTATAGTTGTAAGTTTGAAGACTACAACATTTTTACTCATAGTTATTTCATATTTTTAACGAGTTTCAAAAATACATTGGGACTACTCAATATTATGTATATATATGTAAATATATATATGACAAGTGCAATGTCATCTTCACAACATAAACAAATGTGAACATTTTCTTTAATGATTTGCTTCTAATAGCATGTTCACATAAGCAAATAAAATATTTTTCCTGAGAAAAATTTATGGAGTATAAAAAACACATATAGATTCTCCAGGGCCCAAGCACTGATGGAGTGTTTGATATAGTTAACTTCATGAAAAATTCTAGTTTTGAGATCTTTGAACTGTGCCATTCTCTTTTAACTTTTGTTAGGCTGTAAATTTTTATGAAACGGTACAACCAGTGCTAATTCAGTTATAGCTAAATAATTTATTTTATTTTACTTTTATTTTTTGAGATGTATTTGTGCTCTGTCGCCGGACTGGAGCACAGTCGCAAGATCTTGGCTCATTGCAACCTCTTCCTCCCGAGTACAAGTGATTCCCCTGCCTCAGCCTCCTGAGTAGCTGGGACTACAGCCATGCGCCACCGTGCCCCGCATTTTTTTTGTATTTTTGTAGAGACGGGGTTTCACCATGTTGGCCAGGATGGTCTCTATCTCCTGACCTTATGATCCATCCACCTCGGCCTCCCAAAGTGCTGGGATTACAGGCGTGAGTCACCGCGCCTGGCCAGTTATAGCTAAATAATTATATTTGAATAACCTATTTGTGCTCTTAGAATCATCTCAGTAAATGTAACTAAACTGAATAATTATGAGTTTAACAACATGAATGCAATCAGTTATTCTCTAAATGGCAGTTTTCAAACTCTTCTAAAGTTTATTTTTCATTTTTTAAAACTTCATCTTAAATCCTGTCTCTCATTTATAAATGTACATCAATAAATTATAATTTCTAAGAAAGCTTAACTATAAGTCCTTCTCCAAAGAATAAGTGCGTCTCCATAATTCTTAATTAATCCACATATTAAGCTAAGTAATAAAGTAACATAAATGATGAAAATATGAGAATATCAGTTATAAAACATTTTTATAAAATACCAAGTATCAAGAAGAATAAGTTTCTATTTCAGATATTCAAAAACTCTCCCAATACCAGCTTAAAAAAACAAAAAGTAAACAAACGCAACATTGTAGGTTCCTTCCAACTGCCACCTTCTTCTTCCCTTTTTTTTTTTTTTTTTTTTTTTTTTTTTTGAGACAGTCTCACTCTGTCACTCAGGCTGGAGTGCAATGGCAGGATCTCGGCTCATTGCAAACTCTGCCTCCTGGGTTCAAGCAATTCTCCTGCCTCAGCCTCCCAAGTAGCTGGGATTACAGGTGCGTGCCACCACACCCAGCTAATTTTTTGTTTGTTTGTTTGTGTTGTTTTTTGAGACGGAGTTTCACTCTGTCGCCAGGCTGGAGTGCAGTGGCGCGATCTCAGCTCACTGCAACTTCCACCTCCGGGGTTCAAGTGATTCTCCTGCCTCAGCCTCCCAAGTAGCTGGGACTACAGGGTCCTGCCACCATGCCCAGGTAATTTTTATATTTTTAGTAGAGACAGGGTTTCGCCATGTTGGCCAGGATGGTCTCGATCTCTTGACCTCATGATCTGCCCTCCTCAGCCTCCCAAAGTGCTGTGATAACAGGTGTGAGCCACCACACCCAGCCTTTTTTTAATATTATTATTTTTAGTAGAGATGGATTTTCACCATATTGGCCAGGTTGGTCTCGAACTCCTAACCTCGGGTGTTCCACCCATCTCAGCCTCCCAAAGTGCTTCCTCTCTTTAAAGAGCAAACTCTTAGATATCACACTTCTTTCAAGAAGACTATCCTCACCTTGCAATTACTGTTTTGACACTTAAGTGTGGATTCTAACACCTACCTAAAACATTTCACTGATTGTCATAGATGCTTCAATTTCCAGTCTTCCCTTTCTTTGCCTTTGCCTTTTCAAAACTTTTCAGAACCTCCAACAACCTAGAGTTTATTTTCCTGGATTGCCAAACACCATGCTCTCCTGTTTTCTCTTATGCCTGTGGCTCTTCCTTCTTAGTCTTTTAGTGGTTACCCTTTTCTATCTTTTCACACATTTTTAAAACATTTAGATTTTGTCCTAGGCACTTTTCTCATACATTCAACTTGTCTTTCTCCCTAGACTTTTATGCACCCAGATAACTGAGGTTTCCCATGGAGCAGATGATGCCCAAGTTTTCACCTCCAGTGTAGATCTCCGTTCTCACATACCATCTGCTTAGTAGATGTCTCCATGTGGTTATACCAGAAACTCAAAACAAATTTGCAATTCCCTTGCAACCTTCCACTGTTCACTACAGTGTACTTGTGGTCTAGCATTCTCCCTCTCTGCAAAAGATACCCCCATCTATGCAGTTGCTGGAGTCAAAAATCTGAGAGCAGCTCTTTTTTTGTGTGTCCGGCGGGGTGGGGGATCACTTTCATTCCTAATATTCTCTTATATCTTTTCCAATCAAACGCATACCAATACAGTTAATCATACCTTATAAACATTTCTCAACTCTATTCCTTATTTATTCTCCATCCTCTGTGTACCACAATCATTGTTCTTCAAGACTACAGCAATCATCTCTTAACCCTTCTTTTCTACTACTGTCTCCCTTCAATCTATTCTGCACGTCATTATCAGAATGACATGTGAAAAAGATTTCTGATTAAGTCACATCTCCTTTAGAATCCACTATTGTTTTCTGAAATTTGTTTAATGTCCACAGATCTTTACATAATTTCAATATCTAGTTTTATCTGGCCTCATACTTCTTTTCAAAATTTATTTTATTCCACTCTCCCCTTGCCTACCTACATTTTAGTGATTCTGAACACTATTTAATTAATAAAGCATGTCACAATCACTCCAGACTTATGTCCTGTTCATATGCTAATATTTCTGCTGAAAAAAATGATTTTCATTCCCAGTCTACCTCCCACACATATATTATGCCAGCTAATTCATAGACGTTCCTAAAATCTCAAATATCATAAGCTCCTGAAAAATTAAACTTCATATTATAAGCAAATTTATGTGTCACCATAACATTGTGTAATTTGTCCTTTATTCCTCCATTTGTTTTACAATGTTGATCTTCTTAACAGGACCATACAGTTAATGACATCAGAGACTAGGTTTCCCTTGCACTATATTCCAGAATCTGGCATAATGACTGGCACAGAGCAAATAATGGATACATACATGTTTATTTAAATTCATTTTTAAACTAGTTTCATTTGTTAAGAAAGTACAGAAATGACAACACAGAAAAAAAATTAAACGTGTATCTAACAGGTAAAAATTAAGAAAAAAGTATGGCAAAAATATTTGTGTATGATTTCTATTTAGTCTTTATAATAACCCTTCAATGTGCTCATTATAACGCATTTTACAGTACAGAAAGCTGAGTTCAGAGAAGCTAAATATCTTGCAATTCCTTGTAGCTAATAAATAAATGACAAGTCCTTATTGTAACATAAAGGGTCTTTTCTGATCTGGTCAACACTTTCTTCATCAGAATAAGGTCTTTCTGTTGTTCCATTTATATTCTATATATCAGCTATAAGACATGATTACAGTTCCCCATTAACCCATTAATGCCTGAGGTTGCAATTTTTTGAATTTTTGCAATCAGACCTTTGTGTTGACCTTGAGCAGTAGGATATAAATAATTCCTTCATGCTTAGCGTTCCAATCATGGAACACTAGGCATAAATAGCCAAATATGTTTGTGCTTCTGAGTCTTTCCTCTTGTTTCCATCTGATGTGAGGCTATTTTATTTCTTGACTTTCATACCACCTCCCAGACACTGGAAATCTTGTTTATTCCTTTGAATCTAATAGTTTTCAGTTAAATAGTTAACACTGTGATAGTGTCTTTGTCACCCAATTCTAGTCAAATGCCCCTCTTCTGCACCAGGAGCACCAATGATCACATTTATTCTAACATACCTCACTACAGTTGACCCTTGGACAATAAGGGTTTGGACTGTGCAGGTCCACTTATATGTGGAGTTTTGTTCAATAAATATATTGGTTTTTTTTTTTATATTTGTGACAAGTTGAAAAAACTCACAAACTGTGTCACCTAAAATATTGATAAAATTAAGAAAAAACTATGGCATGAATACATAAAATATATATAGCTACTAGTCTAGTTTATTATTTACTACCATGAACTGTACATGTATCTATTATAAAAACTTAAAATGTATCAAAATTTGGGCACACAAACAAAGACCGTACATGGCACCATTCACAGTTAAGAAAAATGTAAATAAATGTAAAAATGTAGTATTGTAATGCATAACATTTACTGCATTATATACTGTTCTACAGAGTAATAATTTTATAGCCATAATAATTTCATAAAGAGTAATAATTTCATAGCCACCTCCTGTTGCTATTGCGGTGAGCTCAAGTGTTGTGAGTATCCTCTTAAAACACAATGTGAGGTGGATCGTCTCTGCATCAGCAGTTCATCTCTCCAGTAAATTGCATATCACAGTAAAAAGTAATCTCTTCAGGTTCTCATGTATTTTGGTCATGTTTAATGCAATACCCAAACCGTGAATAACATCATGGGACCCAGGTAAAGTGGCACTAGTGATGCTGAAAGTAATTCCAGGCAACAAAGTCATGCCATTACAAGAAAAAGTGGAATTGCTTACTATGTACTATATAGATTGAGGTCTGCAGCTGAGGTGGACCATCATTTCAGACAGATGATTCATCTTGCAAACAGATGATGAACACAGTACCCTACTCTAAATGTATTTTTTCTCCCTTATTATTTTCTTAATAACATTTTCTTTTCCCTAGCTTGCTTTATTAGAAAAATACACTCTATAATACATATAACATGCAAAGTATGTATGTTAATCGACTGTTATTTTATCAGAATGTCTTCTGATCAACAGTAGGCTATTACTAATTAAGTTTTGGGAAAGTCAAAAGTTATATGCAGATTTTTGACGGTGTAGGTGTTGGCACCTCTAACCCCTGTGTTGTTAAGAGTCAACCGTACATTGCAAATATTTACATGTCTCCTCCATAAATTATAAGCTCCTAGAGATCAGATACTATGTAATTCTCAACATTATATTCCAGGTACCTACGAAAGTGCCTGACATATTGGAGATGTTTACTATATATTTATGTAGTATTAAATAAATGGATGCAAGAGCCAGGGTTTAAGCTCAGATCTGTCTCTTAAGCTCATGAATTTTCAGTATATGCAGAAAATTGGTAATGGATATAACTAAAATCTAATAGATTATTTGAGAGTCTACAAATGCTGAGTGAGGAAGGAAGACACAATTACAAAGTTAGAAGCATTTCAAGGGACTTTATTAGTTATTTAGGAAACGACTATTTCACAGCACAAGAAAGCTAACATAAATCACAATGTGAAACCAAACATGCTTGTTGCCATGATGCCTTTTCCAAAGGAAAATGAGAAACTAAGATATTTTTCATGCCCTTTGATTTGTGTGGGCAGAAAAGTAAAGGGGGGGTGTTTCAACACAATAATCTGTTCATTTTCAGAAGAATAAACAAAAGCCAAAGGAATTCACTTTTATTAGTTCCAAAATAATGTTAAATAAATTTGAATGTTTCACAATGGAGTAGACTTTGGCAGCCTATATATTTCATTCTGTCTTGAATCATAATTAATTGCTTATGGGCCTAAATACCTCAGAGGGCGGTATTAGGGAAGGGACAATGTTTAATTCTTCTTTATATCCTCCTTGATCTTAGCATAAAGCTTAGTGCTTAGTAACTACCCTAAAGTTTGGAGTATTAAAATCCATAATTCACATCTCATCTTTTTTTTCTCTCCTTTGTCTATCTAGCCATGTAGTTTAGATTATTTTTGTTTAAACTACCCATTTATCACAATTCATTGATTAATATATAGTTTAGAATTTTCATGTGACAAGTGTTTGTTTAGATTTTAAAATTTTTAAGGAAAAGACCTAAAGACCTTTACTTAAGAAGAGAATAAAATGATTGATTCTTAGGGCATATTCAGTAAAATTATTTAATGATTGCAAATTGTGGCAAATTGTGCTTTCCAGACTAGATGGCCACACCCGTAGTCCCCCTCACAAATGTTCTTCTTTCAACATACTTTCTTTCTGTCACTTTTCTTATTAAGAGGCAAAGTGTATAACCTCTTTCCTTGAATCTAGGCTGGTTTGTTATTGTGAATCCAGAGGAAGTGACTGTAATTTCTGACAGTAGGTGGTAAAGGCCGTACATCTTCCATCTGGTTCTCTTGAAATGCTCAGTTAGAATGCTGAACTGCCATATAAGCAGTCTGACTACTGCCATGCTGTGAGGAAGTCCAAATTATGCCAGGCAGACAGACTAAATGAAGAGTCTCTGAGATTACATGAAGGCAATGATATGCCTGGATAGCTCTTTCAGTTATTCTAACCCCCTCCCCGTGTGTTTTTGTTCCATCTACTATCTGACTGAAATGGAATTAGAGACCCTATGAAAGAACTTCTAGCCATGAAAACACACAGAATATGAGATATAATACAATTTGATTGTTGCTTTAAGCCACTAAATTTTTAGATGATCTGTTACACAGCCAGAATAAGTGGGGCACCGATTTTTCTTACAATAGAATATAAATTCTTTTTACACGTTTTATTTTTATTTATTTTAGAGATAAGGTGTCATTCTGTTGTGCAGACTGAAGAGCAGTGGGATGATCATAGTTCACTGTAAACTTGAACTCTGGGGCTCAAGAAATTCTCCTGCCTTAGCTTCCCAAAGTGCTGGAATTACAGGTATGAGCCACTGCACCTGACCTAGAATATAAATTATTTCAGAACAGCATCTAGGGATAATTATGTGCCTACAGTTAATACATAAATATTTGCTGAAGACTTGATTAGATATACCTCATTTTGGACATGGATGTCCCATAATATTACATTTTAAACATTTATGGTAACTGATAGAATAAGGAAATACCAACTCTGAAAATATTATATGCAAATAATATATAATTAGTGTATCTAATATCTCTTGCTCATATTTTGGGTCTTTAATTAACAATGTTCATATTTAATCATTTTCAATTGGTTTAAATTTAAAAACTGAAATTACTTTTTCTGTTTTTACAAATAGTTGACTTTCATTTTACATTATTTGTTTTTAAAAACAGAGCTTACTTTTTCTAATTTTCTCTAGTTTTAAAAAACTTCTAGATATTACTAATGTTTATGATTTTGACAACTTTTCTTATTGATATCTTATTATCAAGGGTTAATATCAATATTGCATTCATTAGGAAGGTGTATTAATATTCTTTAAAAATTATTATTTTCACTAATGTTTCTCTGTAATTTTTACTGTTAGTGTGGCATTCAATAATATGTAATAAAAGGAGACTATCTCAGCCTATACATTATTAAAAAATTACAGTAAGCCATTACTTCAAAGACTGGGAATCACTTCTTTTTGTTTTATGTCTTGTATGTGCCTTTGGGAAGTGGTAAGTTCAATACATTTTTAAGCACTTGTGAATAGATCGTGCAGATCATGACTAGATTATCTTCATTACATCCTTTGTGAAGAAAAAGTGTAGTTACATAATTATTCTAAAATGCTTTTTCTCTTTCTTGTAGTTTATTCCTTTGTAATAAAAATACATATCATTTAGCCTTATAACTAAAGCATTACTTGATTAAAGTAGTATCAACTGCTGTCAAAATAAGTTTCTGGAAAAAAAATCAAGCAATGGTCAAGAAATCATTATCAAAGTGTATGATTATGTGATATATGTGAAAGTTTTGTTATCTTTCCCATAGAAACCATTCCAACAGTGACAAGGAAAGTTATCTTAGCAGGACAGGGAAACTTACCACACCCATCTGATGGAATGAGATGTGTAACAATCCAATGTAGATGTGTAACTACATTTGCTTTCAGTCTCTGTAACTCACCTGTTTGGGCTCCATTGAGATGCTTTTTCCAGTCGCTACGTTCTACATGAAATGATTCACTCATCAGGATAAAGAAAGTTTCGTTTTTTAGAGTACATTGACATTCCTTTTGCTGCCAACATCATTCCATATTGATGATCTCATTTGGTCTTGTAGGATGCAAGAATATGACATTCTTTTATTCTTTTCTTTGAATCTTTTCTTTTAAAGTTCTTCTTAAAGTTGACAGAAATCATGTTGATCAAAGCTGGCCCTGCCTGGTTTAATCATATTTAAAAGCTTTCAAGATAATAAATAGATTTTAAATTCTGCCTTATTGACTTTATAAGCTTTTTATTATAAGATTTTTAAAGGAAACTATCATTTATGTTAAATGTTGCTTAAATATCCTGATTTGTGATGTTCAACTTTGTTTTAGAGTTCCGATGAGCACCATAAAGCAATGTGTAGTTAAAGAAACTACAGTTTACTAAATCTGACATCTACAGAGGATCAGTAACTTACAGTCTTCTAAGACCTAGGAAAATCCACATTTGTCTTTAAAGCCACATATTATCAAGTATTACTCTCTTCCAGCTGCCACCATTAATGAGTTATATTAATTCCATGTATGGCAAAAATTACTCAAAATAAAGAAAGGAAAATCTTAAGAATTTTATGACCCTCAAAGAGCTTTTAAAGGTATTTTGCTAATGTATCTTAGCTATTTTAAGAGAAATAGCTAAATACTTGCATGGAAAATGAAACATATAATACAAAACACACATGATGAATACAGTACCTCTTTTGCCTCTTAATACTACTATCAATTCTTTGCACTTCTACTTACCCAGTCTTGATTATTTCCAGAAAAAAAAAATTAACAATTAAATATAATGTAACTAGCCCATGCTTTCCAGTTGAGGAAATAAAATGACACATATGTCTTTTTCATGCTAATGCAACCGTGCATAATAAAATCCATATCAGCATTTTCAAGTTCCATGTTTGTGTGTATATTTACAACACAGTTCTAGACTACGCATCCTAGCTAATGTTAAATACCTAAGTATAGTGTTTTGAGCACAACCTTATGTCAAACCCTGACCCAATTATGTACATTAGAACCTCAAGATGTTAGGCACAGTGAATCCCATTGTTGTAGGGCTTAACATTTATACAATTTTCTAATCCTTTTTAATACAAAAAAATTACAAATGCAGAATTAGAATATTTTTATATTGTTTTTAATATATATATTTATAATGTTTTAAATAAAGTGAATCTTTATTAAAAATAAGAAAACAAATCATGACAAGTTACATTTTTAATAGGTGGCACATACCAAGAACATCACAATATATAGAAAAAATATTTTTTACAAATAAGTGACCACACATGACACAGATCTATAATACACATTTTTCTTATATTTATGGTAGTATTATCTTTGACTACCTCTTCACAAGACTGCAATTTTGTGATATTAATATCTCTAGTGAGAATGTAAAAGTAATCTTGTCTTCTGGCTACTATGAATTATCTTTTTGTTGTTGTTATCAATAGCTCAGAATTATACTGAGCTTCACAACCATAAATTGTGAGCATTGACATTTTTGGTAGATTCTCTACCAAGTTTCATTTTGTAGGAACTCTAAGATTTTGGAGGAAAGTTTTTTTTTATGTTTGTTTGTTTGTTTGTTTTGGTATGGTGATTAATCTTAAACATTCTTTGAATTATTAGTATTCATCAATTACTTTGCTACAGTCCCTCCCAGGGGTTTAGAAGGGCACAGGAGATCAGGGCCACTGTTAACTAAAGCAAGTGAGACACTCATTTTAATAACCTTTTTATGTTTTAATTTATAAGGATACATAATAGTTGTTTAGATTTATCAGGTTTGTGTGATATTTTAATGCAAGCATACAATGTGCAACAATCAATCAGGGTAATTGGGATATTCACCACCTAAAACATTTATTATTTCTTTGTGTTGGTAACATCTCAAATCTTCTCTGCTAGTTATTTTGAAATATGCAATAAATTATTATCAACCACAATTGCCCTTCTGTGCCACTGTCCTATTCCTTTTAACTGTACTTCTGTGCCTATTTACCAAAGCCTTTATATCTCTCCCTCCCAGCCTCTGGTAACCACCACTCCACTCTCTGCCTCCATGAGGTCAATTTTTTTAGCTCCCACATATGAGTGAAACCATGTGATATTTGTCTTCATGAGTCTCGCTTATTTCACTTAGCATAATGTTTTCTAGTTCCATCATGTTAGTGCAAATGACAGGAGTTCATTCTTTTTATGGGTTAATCATATTCCATTGATAATTATCCATAGATAATTTATTTATCTATTCACCTTTTGATGAAAACTTAGGTTGACTCCACATGTTTGCTGTTTGTGAGTAGTGCTGTAATAAGCATAGGGGTGCAAGTATCTTTTCAATATACTGATTTCCTTTCTTTGAATATATACCAAGCATCTGGATTGCTGGATCACATGGTAATTCTATTTTTATTTTTTTGAGGAACCATACTCCTTTCCATAGCAGCAATACTACTTTACATTCCTGTGAACAGGAATATTCCCCTTCCTTTACATCACTGCCACCATCCATTGTTATTTGTCTTTTTGTTAAAAGTCATTTAACTGGGATGAAAATATATCTCATAAATAATAAGATAAAAAGCATTTTAATATAATATATTTATTTATTTTATTTTTTAGATGGATTCTTGCTATGTTGCCCAGGCTGGAGTGCAGTGGCAAAATCTCGGCTCACTGCAACCTCTGCCTCCAGGGTTCAAGCAATTCTGCCTCAGCCTCCTGAGTAGCTGCGGTTATGGGTGGGTGCCACGATGTCCAACTAATTTTTGAATTTTTAGTAGAGACAGGGTTCCACCATGTTGGCCAGGCTTGTCTTAAACTCCTGACCTCAAGTGATCTGCCCACCTCAGCCTCCTAAAATGCTGGGGTTACAGGCAAGAGCCTGTAATGGGCTAGTATATTTTTAAAAACACCAGCATAAACATACACACACACACACACACACACACACACACACACGCATATACATTTAATTTTCACTTTGCTCAGGCTCCAGTATGGTCTTACATGGCACTGCATGACAGTAAACTGCTCCTCAACTTCAACTTGGGTAGCTGTATGTTAACCTTCCCTCCTAAGAGATAACATTACCATTATTATTATATAGCAAGAAAGACTTACAGTTGTTATGTAATGGTAAAAGCTTGTAATACTGGTAACATTCCAACACTGTTCTGAGCAATTCATAGTTGTTTCACACTTATTCCACAGTACAACCCTGTGAAATAAGCATTTTTATATATTTTTATGTTAAATTAAATGAAGGGTAGAGGGTCCTGAGTAATCATAAGTAGGAAGTATCAGACTTGAATCTAGTTTCCTCTGATCCTAAAGTCAGAGCTATTAATGGCTATACTGTATTTCTGTCTAATAATAACGTATCTTGTCAGTGAAACATAAGCCAAGTGATAACAAATCTTGTACCCATTGGTGCTATTCCACTTCATTTTTCTGCAATGAAGGCTTACTCCAGCATGTAATTTTAAATTTAGAAAAAAGAATAGAAATTGTTTATGACTCAAAAAAAAGATTAAAAATAATTGTTCTTGAAATCATACAACCCAAGAAATAATACTTAATTTAGATTTTTGCAAAAAGCTTATTTGAACAGTATATGCAATTTTTCTTTCCTGCATTCCCAAGGTTATAACAGAAAAGACAAACAAATTTATTTTAAATGTTTATAAATCCACAACTTGTCGAGCATATTATCAAGCCCTGGCACTTTCCTGCTATCAAAGCATATTAGCACTATCTCTTTATTGTTCCAAAGTTTCTAAGGCAAACCTTACATCTTCTGTCTGAACGCCAGTGGAAGAGTTTCCACAGGAGTGCTCTCATAAAACTCAAGAGATTTTATTTCCTTTCTTTAGCTCTCTCAGTACCTGTATAAATTCACCATGTGTTTATGGATTCCAAAGTACTGCCTCAGGATTTAAACATGTGTATAATAAATACATGTATTGAAGCCCACTATTACAGGGATTATTAAATTTTATAATTTATATAATGAGCAGGAAGCCAGAAGTAAAAGTCCTTGTTTGACCCAAGTTACTGTCAGTTTCACAACTCATCAGAGAAGAAAAAAGAACAACTGTGGAAAAGATGTCAGGCATCTTAGATGGCTACTCTGGTTAGACTGAGGCTTTTTCCCATCTGCTACCTCGAAGAAAGAGCACAGAACAATCAGGATGCATGAGTAGGCAGGAGGCGCTCTTCAGCCTTTGCTGTCATTTCTGTTCTAAAGAACAAGTTCCCAGAGGCCTCTACTATAGGATGTTTGTCAACCGATTATTCGTGGAGTAGGAAGAAATGGGAGGCAAAAACATGGTAGATGCAGTTCTGCCTCATTCCCCTGACTTGGTAAAAATGACAGAGAATGCCCCGGAAGCCTGGATTTGCTCTTATATGTTTCCACGGAAGACAAATGATAGATCTTTATTTCACCCAAAAGCTCAGAGAAAATGCATAGGGAGGAAATACATAGATGGAAATAATACCACCACTTTTACACTCAAGATGGGAAAATGTTATGTTATTTTATCTTTCTTTATTATAAAATTAAATAAATAAATAAATAAAAAGCCTACTTCTACAATTTAAATGTTCTTCATTTTGGATAGGTTTCTAAACACTGTCATCTTGACTAATTAACACTTAATATGTTCCTTTTTCATGCCAGAATATGTACTTAATTAGTGATGTTATTAACACGATCCATAGTGCACTTAAACATATAAAACACCAGGAAGTACCATATTCTCAATAATACATTTATTATGCCTAGAGTCTCTAATATTGAGTGATTCCTTGAATATGTAAGTCCATTTTGCCATTAATTTAAAATTTTTCAGTCAGTATTCCAAACTTTCCGATAAAAATTTTAATTCCATTGTAGAATGAAACATTGCCTCATGCCTTCAGATAGACTTAGTAGTTAGTGCTTCTTTCTATATACTATAAGTTATTGTTTAATATCTTTATGCCTTACACTGTAGATACCTTGTCTTTTTTATATTTACACCACAGGAACTTAGTAAAAGGCCTAATTTTCTTATGAGAGACTCAATAAATGTTTGTTAATTGAAAAAAAATCCAATCAGTCTGTAGGTCTGATATCTGGAAATTTTCAATCAGCTATATTGCCTTGTGGAAATTCTTCCTGACATGTAGTTTAATAAAAGTATGGTTAATCATATCAAAGAAAATTATGTTCAAAATGGATTTAAAATGGTAGATGTGTGAGGAGAATAGAAGATGGCAAGATACAACTGAAACAAAAAAAACACTGAAATGAGATTAGCACACCCAACAGAAATAATTTATGGATCCATTAAAGCAATATGTCATATTGTGGGGAATACATACATATATATGTATGTGTGTGTGTGTATATATATGCGCATATATATATATGTATATATACACACATATACATACATATATATGTATATATATGCGCATATATATATGTATATATATCGGCATATATATATATATATGGGTGAGGGAAAAGGAGTTGGAAAATCTAATTTGACTTATAATTAAAAGCAAAATTGCTGCGTTGTGGTAAAAATTTCAGGTAAACAGTGGGTCATAATTTTCTGTTGTACCATACAAATAACCTGTAAGATTTTAAGCATGCTAAGACTCATTATTTTTACATCTACACTAAAAATATGAGGATGGGACATTAAAAGGTTCCCATTTCCTAAATTATCAAAGATGGGCTAATATATACCAGAAAAGGCAAATGTAAAGCTATTGTATTACTAACTACTACTCCCTCCCTAGAAGGTATCACAAATTATTCCTAACATACTTTTCTAGTGAACTTTTATGCAGACTTACAATTTGGGACATGGCACTTTGCACAACCACAAGCAATCACTAGGAGTTGTCTATTGAGATGAGACATATTTGTTTTTCCTACCAAAAACACACAAAAACATCCTGGTTGAACTTCTGTGCATGCCAGGAACCTGGTTCCAACTGCACATATGGGAATACATGTATTGTAGGGAATGGAGGCCAGGAAATGTCTTATGATAGCAGATGGCCAGATAGCCAGTTCACCTCTGGATGACAGTGGCTGCTCTAACAGGACAGTGATGTCAACACTAGCAACGTCATTGATATGTCTCAAGTGCTCTCTCAAAGAAATGCCACTCAGTATGAAGTCTCTCCTGAGTCCAACAGCCAGAATACAAATATATATATATAATGGTTTCAAATGCTTGCTCAAGTAATACTGCAGTGAACACTTTATTTTTTATACATTGTCAAACAAACAGCAGATGATAACATTCAATAATCCTAAACTGGGCAGCGTATGAACTAGTGACTACAAGATGATCCATTGAAAAAATATTTTTATTAGCCTCCTGAGACTTGGTCTTAAAAGTGTCTTCATTCTTCTAATTTTCAATACTGTACTTATTAATTTTAATTATTTTCATTGAGTCTCCAAGATAGACAGTGAGAGAAAAAGCAATTTTCAGTACACAGTCTTTTAAATCAACTAAATTTCATTCCTTTTTCTCTCCATTGGGAGCAGAGTCCTGATTTTCAACATAGAAGATCTGGCAGAAAACAACTGCATCTTATTAAATTGCCTGCTGGGCTTACTGAAACTTTAAAAATTATTGTAGAGCTAATCACCACTTTCATTTAGCTGGCAAAGACAACAGATATTTAGTATATCTATCATGTTCCAAGTTCTCTGAACATGATGCCCAACAATGTATAAGAAAGCAAATTTTCAATATGGGTAATTTGGAATGGGGATTTAAAAAACTTTTTGCGCAGGTGATGAAATAAGTTTTTATATGAATCAATAATATTTTCCCCACTAAACTTCTTTTTAAACATTATATACAAACATATATGTAATCTTACATTATATACGTAGATATGCAATCTTATACTATATACAAACGCATATATTTATACAACTGAATAACTTATTTGGAAGGCTTTCTTTTGCTCTTGGATATTTCATAAATGCTGTGGCTTATCAACTACCATTGGTACTGATACCTTGAATTAATTATCAACTAGGTTACAGGGAAGCAAATGTTTTGGATATAATTTCAGTAAAATTTTCAGTATGCTCGAAGTATTAATATACCTTGGCTTGGACCCATACTACCCATTCATAGAGTGCAGGAGAGATCTTAAGTCCTGCGATAACATTCTAGAGTTGAAGAGACAGACAGAGAAAGAGGAAATAACCTTCTCTGGGTACTAAAACGAAATAAATGGTAGATCCAAAATGAAAATTGAGGATGTTCATAATCTGTAAAGTCAAGCTTTTTTATTGTAATTCAATTTATAACTTCAATTTATGACCTTTAGCCATAGACTTGACTTCTGCTTAACTACTTCCCTAAATCCTGCTCATTGATGTTGCACAAGATATATGTATGTGTATGTGTATTTGTATGCGTGTGTATATTTTTTCTCCCAGGAAAAAATATAGATAGAAACAATGGTAACAATGCATTTTCTATCCTCTCAATTTGTTTAAACAAGAGCTTTTATTGAGTACATTCATACATTTAATTATTTCATTCATTACTTTCATGAATTCACTAAATATTTATTTTAAGTAGCTCCTATATGTCAGGCATGGTTCTATGTGCTGGGATACAACACTAAAACATGATGACATATTCAAATTTGCATTCTAATGGTAGAAACAAAAATAAACAGTCACATAATATGGGTAGTGGCATGTGTTATAAAGAGAAATAAAGCAGGGTAAAGAAACAGATAACCAGAAGTGTTATTTTAGATAAGGAGGTTAGGGAGTCCTTTCTCAGATGAGACTATTAGTAGAGACCTGAATGTACTACACAGTTTGGGAATCTGATGAAGAAAGTCCCCGTTTGACACACCCTCAAGCGGAAAGATTCTGAAAGACCTGAGAACATAGCATATTAAAAAACTGCTGGAAAACAGAGTATTAAAGTGCAGAGTTGAGAAATGACAAGAGGGAGAGGAAATTAGGTTTCCAAGGTTAGTTTTTGTACACAGTCCTTGTAGATAAAGACTAAAGACTTGGATTTTACTTCAAGTGTGATGAATAGGCATTGCAATGTTTTAAAAGAATTACTCTGGCTCTTCCGTAGTGCAGAGAAGTCATAATGAATAATAGTGGTATAGTAATGGTTGTGAAGTGGAAGCAGAGAGACTAGATGAGAGGTCAGTTAGTAACCTAGATTCTCATTCTAAAGCTATAATTACAGAACTGTAACCAATGCTACTACTACTACTAATAATAATAATAATATCAACAAAAAGGCCATACTGGTAGAAGTAAATATGTTATGATTGCATCATTGATGCCTTGCACTGTTCTAAGGGCTCAATATGTAAAATCTTAAGAAAACACCCCTACAATACTAGCAGATAATACTACATTTATCCTTGTTATTCAGTGAATAGTTTGAAACTCAAAAAAGTTAAATAACTTGCCAAAGTTGAACATCTAGTAAATGATACAGCCAGAAATTTAGTGAGCCCAGATTGAATTTTTGTGCCCAACTCCAAAGGCATTGAGTGCGCACTCTATGTTTCAAAATGTCGTCTGTGCATTTCCTCACTAGACTTCCACGTATCCATGTGTTTCCTAGTTGTCTAACTCAAAAAAGACAATACGGACCATTTGGACAGTTGTAATTTATCCCTGTTGTTTTCATGTCATTATGAATAACCCCTGCTTTTATTCTCAGAAGCATGAAATGTGATTCTAAATGATATGCACACTATAGCTAAGGCTCCAAGATGCTTTTTTGTTGTTGTGCACTGTCACATCAATGAATGGAGTACACCTATAAATATTATTCTGAATGTGGAGAAATCCCCCCATCTATTTGCAAGGATATCTTTGTTCTTTTGCTGCATTATTTGTAGGGCCTCACGGGAAGAGGCTTGCAGGAAGAGAATTCTCATTTTCATTCAGATTATCCAATTCTATTACCTTAACATTGAAACATCAAAGTCTATTTTGCCTCTAAATTATAGGAACTTATTAACATAAAAAGATGTTAAAAGCAAACAGCAAGACATGCCATACATGTCAACACAGAGACAAAAAATATTCTATAATGATGAAAAAAGAACTCCAGCAAATTACTTGTCTGCTTTCCTCAACTTCTACTACCTCACAAAATTAGCAAGCAAGAACTTCATAATGGAACAGTTGCCAACAAAATCAATACAATTATGCAATAAGAAACCTTTTCACCAATAATTTGTATACCTTAGCAAAAGGTGATTATCCTTATGGAAAGTTAATTTACTCTTGGAAGAACTAGGTCATCACTATGCATTTGTACCTAGTGCTTAATTTAATAAATTCTAATAAATATTATCATTCAGCACAGAAAATCTATTTAACTTCCTGAAAATAGAGATTTGGATAAAAGATACATGTAAGATTTTTTTTCTCCTGATCTAACAAAAAATTAGGTTTAGCATTTTTTCATGCTCTTAATATTTTATTTTTTGTGATATTTATGGGAACATGAAATAAAATAATAAGGTTTTGGTGTGACAGCAAAAACTTATTTTCGACATTTGAAATAATTCATGCAATTCAGATATTAAATACATTTCAAAAGACACATTAATATATTGGTAATTAAAGTAAGCTATAGGATTGAATGATTTCTGAACAGTCACATTATTTTTTTCTATTTTACCAGTTTTTAACATTGTGATGTCTGCTAACTTGTGAGAATACATTTATAACTTATTCAAAGTGGGGATCTGTTCTACACACAACACAAATCTTCAGTGTTTGTGTGAACTATATACTGTAACTTTGGGAAATACAATGACTAGTTAAGAAACAAACTGGCATTTGGTGAACAAAACACCGTAACCAAAAGCTAAATCACACAAGAGGAAAATTATCTTGAATTCCACATGCCAATCAGCATATTTTCATTTCTGGGCATATTTTTACATTTTTAAAAAGATAAATTTAATTTAATATTGTTTAGATAGTATATTTTACTACCAAAAAAAACACATTTATTACATGATCAGTTGGCCATAGTACTTCACTAGCCCATTAATAAATAAAAGACAAAGTGTAAAGACTTTACTAGAGAGCCTCAAATTTAAGACAGGCACATTGACTTATAATAGCTCAGGGAAAAAATAAAAAGAAAATAATAAACCATAACTAAACTAGTAACCCGATGCACAACCTAAATGGTAAATATTTGTATGTCTATTTTGGTGTATTTTCCTTGGTATTTAAATACTTGGAATTCAGAAAATATAAACTTGTTTATAGTTTTTTATTGCCTTTGAATTATCTGCATTTCTAAAGTTTCTTTTATGTTCCAATTCTCTATCTTGATGCCAAGATGGGCTCATGAAAAACCTAGTGGCACAGCTGATGTCCCTGTCGGCTGTTAACATAAAGAGACTGATTTGGAACAGGATGAGGAACCCCAGGAGAAGCCTTGGAAATGATATTCCAGTACTGCCCATCTGAATCAGTCACAGCAGACTGGTCAGACCTGAATTAACTCTGAGTACAAATAATCAATGGAATATATAAATTGAGCATATTTAATATTTTATAACATGTCTATTTTAATTGCCAATTTAATTAGATATATAAACATGCAGAGATTTTGTTGACATGTTTTAAGCAGCAAAATGAAAACACTAGATGTAGTAAACAATTGCCTTTGCAATATAACTCTATTATGAAAGGTTAAGGTTACTTTCCTGCCATTCACTCATTTCCATGCCCACATGCATACTGTACTGAAGATCTAACATGCCATTTAGTCCTAATCCAGGCCAGTACATTTGTATGGAAATAAAAATTGTGTTTCCTGGTTATTCACTTCATTTTCCACAAAGATATGACTTTGGTCACCAGGGCAACCACACAATACAATATGGATGGTTCAGTATGAAAATATTACCACTAATGGAAAAATGAGGACCCTTTTATTACTTGATAATTAGTGCAATATGACAAAAAACATTATCTTTGTTAACAGATAAAAATAGAGTTCTGTTAGGAGGGTTATGAATGATGAGGTAAACAAATATCACCGAAGTGGTGACACTATAGGTCATTAAACATCATAGATGAAAGAGAGCTCAAGAACTTCTAGATTTTATGTAGCATTTTGCAGGTAAGGAAACTTTTTTGCAAGGAGAAACTACCAGGTTTGCACAGCTAATAAGTGGCAGTTCTATACTTATGCAAGAAAAAGGGTCTAAGAAAAAAGCAAAATGTAGGCCGGGCGCGGTGGCTCACGCTTGTAATCGCAGCACTTTGGGAGGCCGAGGCGGGCGGATCACGAGGTCAGGAGATCGAGACCACAGTGAAACCTCTTCTCTACTAAAAATACAAAAAATTAGCTGGGCGTGGTGGCGGGCGCCTGTAGTCCCAGCTACTCAGAGAGGCTGAGGCAGGAGAATGGCGTGAACCCGGGAGGCGGAGCTTGCAGTGAGCCGAGATTGCGCCACTGCACTCCAGCCTGGGCGACAGAGCGAGACTCCGTCTCAAAAAAAAAAAAAAAAAAAACAGCAAAATGTATTATTTATTTACTTACTTACAAAGTATATATATACCAGGAACATCACGTATGCTGTCTCATTTAATTCCATAACATATGTTATCTCATTTGATTCACCTAACAATACCATGATGCATTTATTGTTGGTCATGTGTTACTGATGAGAAACAGACTTTTAAAAAGATTTCGGAACAGTTAAATTACTCTCTCATGATTGCATCATTATTAAGGTGTAGATGTTACAAAGTATGATAATTAATTTTGTTTATTAACTTGTCTAGGCAATGCTGTCCATTTGTTTAGTTAAACATTAGATGTTTCTGTGAAGGTATTTTTTAGACGTGAGTGCCGTTTATAATTAGTAACTTTGAGTAAATCAGATTACCCTCCACGAAGTGGGTGGATTACCCTCCATGACATGGATTCAAACAGTTGAAGGTCTTAAGAACAAAGACTAAGGTTCCTGAAGAGGGAGAAATTCTGCCTCAAAACTTCAACAATGAAATCTTGCCTGAATTTCCAATATGCTGGCTTGCACCATGGATTTCAGATTTAACTTCTGTCTGAATTTTCAGCCCTACAGACCTGCCCTACAGATATTGGACTTGACAGCCCTCAATGTCATGTAAGCCAGTTCCTAAAATCAGTCTCTCTCATTCTTGTTCTTGCTCTTGCTCTCCCCTGTTAGTCTCTCTCTCTACTTTATTGGCTCTGTTGCTATGGAGAAACTTGGATAATACACAATGTGATATAAAATTGTTCACAGTCAATATATTGTGAGTACCAATTAATTAGAATGAATGCTAGTCTTAGTTCATGGGACCCTGGAAGGCTTCCTTTCATGTTGGGGCTTTCCTCTTCAGTGTTTGATCGTGGGTAGATCGGGTGTTTTGGGAGTCAGGGGAAATTGACCAATTATGAATGAGGACTAAAATATTTTCATATTTTTAACAATAATATGATCAAATTATTAGGCTCTTGGGCTCTAGAATGGGAGAAATCTGCTTTGGTTATGTTAATGATACTTATTGGACAAGTTACTATAACTGTTTAATCTTAATTTCTTCATCTATAAAATGGAGATTTTAATAATATCCATGCTAAATACTGGAATGGACATCCAGTGCTTAACACACTGCCTACTAACTATCAAATAGTAAAATATATCTAATATTGTTGTTACTAACTTTTTTTTTTTTTTTTGAGATAGAGTCTCACCCTGCTGCCCAGGCTGGAGTGCAGTGGCACAATCTCGGCTCACTGCAACCTCCGCCTCCTGGGTTCAAGCGATTCTCCTGCCTTAGCTTCCCAAGTAGCTGGTGTGCCACCACACCCAGCTAATTTTTGCATTTTTAGTAGAGACAGGGTTTTGCCATGTTGGTCAGGCTGGTCTCGAACTCCTGACCTCAGGTGATTAGTCCACCTCAACCTCCCAAAGTGCTGGGTTACAGATGTGAGCCACTGTGCCTGGCTTATTACTAGAATTTAAACTGAGATCTATAATAATTTGCAAAACTCACATTCTTATAATATGTACGATAGCTGTAAAAAAAACAGAAAAAAAAGGAGAGAAAGAGACAAGGAAAAAAGAGAAAGAAAGAAACAAGAGAGTGACAAGAAAAAGATAATTCTCTCTATTAGAATATTTAGGATTTTAAGGTATAATATTGAAACAAACACTCTATACTATAGATTTTATGCATATTTAAGATGTCTTAGTTTATATGATCTATTTAGACGGGATTTAATGACCCACAATTATTGAAACATTGAAAATACGTTACTTTTGCACTTGTCCTGCCTATTTGTGAAAATGAACTTTTTTTTAAGTGGCAATGTTATTTCTAAAAGTGTCTGCTTTTCTACTCTAGCATGCATTGTGTTAATCCCTGAACATCTTAGGCTCATGCTGATACAGCACCCATTCTATTTTTAATGTTTAAAAAATCTGCTGAGGATCTCTATTTCATGCAGCACATGGAGTGAGAGTTAAAGGTCAATTAACTGCATTGTTCATGCCCTGTGGTTTCTTACTGAAGAATGTGAAGATACAATTGGGAGTGAAAAACTATATTGATGAAGCTCAGTGCTCTTATAGTCTAAAGAGCAAGAAAATCATAGTTTGGTCGCCCACTCAATAATAATATTGTGTTGAAAAGAGACAATAGCACAATAAGAATTTCAAAGAACACCATCAGTAGACTTAAGCAGGAGAAGGAATACAAGCATATCTTCATGGTCACAATGAGTTAATTCTAGAATTAATATTAATATTTTTTAAGCATCAGCATTCATCTATAAACCCACAAATTTGTCATTTATGATATAAAATGTGTCTATCGACTTCCTGTTGGTTTTGCCAAGTTCAGAAGCTTCCATTCACATAAAAATTATTTCTCTCTCTCCTTCTCCATCTCTCTTTCTCATACATGCACACACAGTCTTTTTTATGTACATCCCTATACATATCCATATATAATTTCCATAAGTATATACATATTCTCCTACAATCATAGACACAGCCCCCCAATACGTATCTCTACTAAGACATACACCACCAACATACACATCCCCACCTTGATGCACATGGAAACCAACATGCACATTCCAAACACCAGGCATTTCCTTAAAATACACACTGCCATGCACACACACCCTCATTCACATAGTTCGTGTCTATTACATATCGAAAATATTTATGAAAAAAACAATATTACAGCATTCAGAGGAAACTCATCAAGATTCAGAAAAATATATAAAATTGTAAAATTTAAAATCACATAGCAGGAAATTTTGAGCTATGTGTTTGTAGATAGATTATAGATTCTTCCTCTCAAATACCTGATGAAATAAACTGTCACTTATAAAAGAAAGATACGGTAGTTTTTTAAAACTCCCAAAATATAAACAAACAAACATCACAAAATTAAATGCAAGCGTTCTCAACCTCTTTAAAAGATACCAGTGATAGCACAAAGACAAGGTGGAAAACTAATGTCATACGTTTTAAAGAAATAGAATAACTCATTGCTGTAAAAAATTGAAGGTTTTATTGCAACACAAAAAAGTTCCTAATTCTATTCTCACTTTGCAGAAATAATTATAATAAGTTTAAAAACATTTGAGATTCATCACCAATGTCTAAACATCTGGAGAGAGGATAATTAAAGAGTTAGTGGAGAGGGATGATTAAAAAATTAGAATTGAAGAACAGAGTCTAACTCTATCTGACAGATTAAAAATTCCAAGGCTTTAAACTCAGTAGACTGAATGATCAGAAATGGAGAGCATTCCTGACTGGAGTAAAATAAATATCAAGGTTGAGTGAAACTTGTTATAGTACATTTAATAAAATCTCAAAAGAGAGGACATGATCTTGTTACAAACACGCATACACATACACACCCACACCCACACTCATAGCTGTACCGTCTCCACTGAGCATCATCTTCAAAATAGAGAAAAATATATTTTATATTTGTTGAGGAGAAGTAATCCACCCTATATTGCAATTGTTACACAGTTGTAATAACTAAGCAATAAATTCAAACCTTGAAAATGGTGTGATTGTATGTGTGTGTCTCTGTGTGCATGTGTGTGTATTTTTTTGAAAGAGATATAAAGAATAGTTCACAAAAAATTAGCTTAGAAAAAGATATAATCTCGCTGGCATTTTTCAAACTAATGACTACTTTAATATGAATAAACTAAATCAATTCAAAAAAGATAACAATAGATTGAGATAAAGAACAAATTACAGTGTTAATAAATGGTTTAAAATTATACCATTGCAGAACTAATAAGTAACAAATAGAATGACAAGCTGAAAATTAAACTACTGACAAAGGGGAAAAGTTTGAAAAATAATCAAAGTGAGTGCAAAACAGAAAAGATCAACTACTGAGAAGATAACATATATAGGGCAATGATAGTCCCACATAAAATTATTGTTATTATTTAGGTGAAAATTCTAACAAATGGATCAGAAACCTGTTGAAATACTTTAAGAACAATTTTCTGAAAAGAACAAAATGAAGAATATTTTTGGGAAGAGAAAACCATGGTTTACAAATGTTAGATATAAATGACAATACAACACATTTACATTAAAATATTGAATAACAAGTATAAATAAGTTTTTATTATCCAGGAAAAAAACTAAATTTCGTTAAAAAGAAAGATTTAAACCATCTTGAAAGTTTTTCAAAGTTAGAATCAAAACTAAAAGTTAGCAGACAATGTCTATGAATTCATAGAGGAATGAGATAATACTCTAAATATGTTACACTCAGTCAGGATATTGTTTTTGTATAAAGTAAACAAAAGAAAATAAAAACAATAAAAACTAATGTAATTCCCATGAGTTTTAGGGACACGTGCCCCCATATACACCCCTAAACACACACACTGCGCCAATTGCAAAACTAAGATGAATAATAAACTCAAGTAGTATTAGAAAAACCATGGTTAAAAGATGAAAAGTAAATTTGAATCCAACTAAATAAGAATAAAACCTGGAAATTACGATCGCAAAATTGAATTTAATTGTTGTAAACTGTTACTTTTTTTTAAATAATGTGATTTATAAAATTGGAAAGTGGGAAAAAGTAATCAATTATTATTACAATTTTCCTTTGAACGAGTCAAACTACACTATGTAAATTAAAATGTAGTCAAAAATAGAGTGATGATGTCAGCAAAATGGAAGAATAGGAGATCCCCTGCTCATACGCCACTACAGCAATAATTTGGCAGCCATTCATGAACGAAAATGCCTTTGTGGAAGCTTTGGAATGGAGATATGAGGCTGCAAAACATTGGTGATATACAAAATAGAGGAGGGTCACTTTGAGAAAGCAAGTCTATACCCTGGCTACCAACTGTAGTCCTGGCTACAGACCCAAAACAGTCCCATCTCATTGTGGAGGGCCAATGAATGAGTCACTTACACACATGCTCTGGGAAACAGCCCTGTTAAACTCAGCCCTGGCTCCAACCCCTTTCAATCATAACCTAGGAACAGCCTTTCCCACCTAGGAACATGCTCGAATACATACTTGTCCATGTCCTTTAAAGGAGGTTAATCTAACTTAGTCGAACTCCAGTACTTGACGAGTTCCTGTAACCCAATTCTAGCCCCTGCCAGCTAGAGTCTAGGTCTGGGATCAGTCCAGTCCACCTAGTGATATGGTTTGACTCTATGTCCCCACTCAAATATCACCTTGAATTGTAATCACCATAATCCCCATGTGTCAAAGGAGAGACTAGATGGAGATAATTGAATCATGGGTGCAGTTTTCCACATGCGGTTCTCGTGATAGTGAGTGAGTCTCATGAGATCTGATGGTTTTAGAAAAGGCAGTTCCCCTGCGCTCGCTTACATGCTCTCCCACCTGTCATTATGCAAGAGGTGCCTTTGCTTCTCCTTCATCTTCTGCCATGATTGTAAATTTTCTGAGGCCTCCCCAGCAATGGAGAACTGTGAGTCCATTAAACCTCTTTTCTTTATAAATTACCCAGTCTCGAGTATTTCTTCATAGCAGTATGAGAACAGACTAATAAGCCTAGAAACACACCAGGAGACATGCTTATTTGTGTCACTAGAGGCAGACCCACCTAACTTGGTCCCACAGCAGATTCTCCAATGGCCTTGTAACCCAGATACAAACCTACGCAGCTGTGTCTAGGAGTACATCTTCCCACCCTCTAGGAGGCATGTCGCTTTATGTACCTAGAGGCAGGCCTGTCAATCTTGATCTTAGTGCAGATCCTGAAGCAGCCCTGTAATGTGGCGCCAGCCCCTCTCAGCTGCAATCTGGAAGCAGTTCTGTCTGGCCAGAAATCTATCCACTGACTCAATAGGAAACCTCATAGGGACCAGACAGGATTCATGCCCACCCAGCCCTCTGGTAATATGTCTGGCAACCATGGATCCCATTGCAGACTACACAGAGGCCCTATGAGTCAGCTCTAATCACACTCAACTGGGATTGTAGAGGCACTCCTATCACCCTGAGAATCCAACAAGAAGTGGTCTTTAACTGCTAAAACCAATCTGCAAAGGCTAAAAGAAGTTTACTGCTTCAAATGCACAAACATCAATACCAGGCTTTAACAATTACAAAAATACAGGCAAACATGATACCACCAATAGAAACTAATAAAGCTCCCATAATTGACCACAAATACATTGAGATCTATGAATTATCCAACAAAGAGTTCCAAATAATTACTTTAAGGACACAGATAAACAGTTAAACAAAATCTGAAGCAAAAACAATCCATAAGAAATAGAAGTTTAATAAAGAAATAGAAACCACAAAAAGAGATTCAAATAGAAATCTTGAATATCTGAAGCTGAAGAATACAATAAAAGAATTGAAAACAAGTAATAAAGATCTCAAATAGATTTTATTATGCAAAATAAATAATTTGTAATCTTGAAAACTGGTCATTTAAAATTAGCCAGTTGAAGAAATAAAGGAAAAACTGTAAAGAAAATTTAGAGGATCCATGGACACCATCAAGCACACAAAGTATGCATTATGAAAGTTCCAGAAGAAGGAGAGAGAGAAGGGTAGAAAGCATATTTAAAGAAATAATGACTGATAACATCCCAAATTTTGGGAGAGATATAGACATCAAGATTCATTAAGCTCAAAAGACTCTAGGCAAGATAAACCCAAGAAAGATCATCAAGAGACACATTACAATCAAATTGCTAAATGTTGGACCAAAAAGTGAATTTAGAAAGCAGCAAATAAATAAGCAGCTCATCACATACAAGGGAAACAGCATAAGGTTATCAGCGTATTTCTCAGCAGAAGCCTTGCAGGTCATGAAAGAGTGGAATTACATATTCAAAGTGCTGAAGGAAAAAAAAAAATCTTGCCAACCAACCTTATACCTAGCAAAGATGTCCTTCAGAAATAAAAGGAAGATAGAAACATCCCCAGACCAAACACACTATCAAACAAACCAAAAAACCACACATGAACACAAACACAATTAAAGGAGTTTATTACTATTGTACTTGCCTTATAATAAATGCCAAAAGAATTCTCAAGTTGGAATAAATGGACACTAAGTAACAACACGAAAATATATGAAAGTTTCAAACTCACTGGTAAAGTTAGACAGGCAAATTCAGAATACGCTAATACTATAATGACTGAGCCTGAATCAGTTTTATCTCTAGTTCAAAATTTAAAAATCAAAAGTGTTAAAAATGACTACAACTACAATCATTTTTTAATCGATGCACAAATATAAAAAGAGGTCAAATGTAACATCGATAGCACGAAGTCTGGGTGGGAGATGTAAAAGTGTAGAGTTTTTATAGCAATTTAGTTAAGTTGCTATCAGCTTAGAATACACACCTATAACTATAAAATATTTTATATAAGGCTTATTGTAACCACAAAGAAGTTTCTAGTAGGCACACCAAATATAAATAGAAAAAAATCAAAACAAAGTAGTAGAGAAAATCATCAAACCACAAAGATAGGAAGAGAAAAAGAAAGGAACAAAGGAAGTACGAAACAGTCAAAATATTAACAGAATGGCAAAACTAAGTCGTTACTTATTAATATTTAAGTTTAAATGAATTAAATTTTCTAATGAAAAAGTAAAGAGCAGCCAAACGAATTTCAAACCTCTGACAGTATGATACATACAACAGACTCACCTTGAATTTAAGAATATATATAGGCTAAAATGGAAGGAATACAAACGATAGTCTATAAAATAGTAACCAAGAGAGAGCAGGGTAGGAATACTTCTTTCAGACAAAATAGACTTTTAGTCAAAATCTGTCATGTGACAAAGAAAATCAATATAGAACAACAAAAGTATTGATTCATCAAGAGGATATAATGATTGTAAATATATATGCACCCAACAATAGATCCAAGTATATAAAGGAAATGCTAACAGAACTGAAGAGAGAAGTAGACAGCAGTACAATAATAGTAAGAGACTTCACCACCCCAATTTCCGTAATGGATAGATCATCCAGAAAGTCAATAAGGAAGCAGCAGACTTTAATAATACTACCAAATTGAGCTAACAGACATGCACAGAACATTCCACCCATAAACAGCAGTATATAAGTTCCTCTCAACTGTACATGAAACATTCTTCAGGGTATACCACATATTGGACCACAAAACAAATCTCAACAAATTTTAAAAGACAGAAATTATATGAAGTATGTTTCTGACCACCATGATATGAAACTAAAAATCAACAAAAGGAGGAAAATTGGAAAATTCGCAAACGTGGGAATTAAACAACACACTCAAAAACAACCAATGAGCCAAAGAAGAAATAGAGAAATAAAAAAGCATCTTAAAATTTTAAAAACAACATGTCCAGACCTCTTGGACACAGCAAAAGCTGTCCTAAGAAGGTAGTTTATAGTGATAAATGCTTACATTAAGGAAAAGAATTCCAAAAAAATACCTAACTTTACATATCAAAGAACTAGGGAAAAATATCTGTTAAGGCCCAAGTTAGCAGATGGGCAGAAATAATAAACATTAGAGCAACAAATAATATAAAGACAAAAAAAGGAACTATAGAAACTTTCATTGTTAAATATATTTCAATAAAGCTGGTAAAAATGCATCAATAAAAGTTTTAAAAATAATGGCTTTAATCTAATATTTTCTCCAATTTACGTTAATTTTAACTGAAAAAAACATTTAAAGTTCACCAATTACTTCAATTTTATTCAGTTTGTTTTCTTAAATGAAAATAGAAAAATTAACATTTCAATTAAATATATAATGCATATTATTTGAACACACTTGTCATTTTAAACAGATCTGTAGCACTCTCTTATTCTTCCTGCATATGTGCCTATAGTGATGTCTAGACTGATAATTACCTGATATAAACAATGTTTATTTTTATGTGATGCCATATTAGTTCTGTATTGCTTAAGTTCATTTCAATGAGCACATAGTCTACTTTCCAGGGGGAAGAGGGTCAAATTAAGAGAATAAATCACATCATAGGCAATAAAGATCTTCAGTTATATCGAGGAACTTGAAATTGGACTTATTCTCTTATGTAACTACAAAATCCATAAACTTTCATGATAATTTCATATCTATCAAGCTACTGAAAAGAGAAAGGAAAAGTGTGTGTATGTGTGCGTGTGTGTGTGTGTGAGAGAGCGAGAGAGAGAGAATATGAATAAATGAGAAAGATTTAATTGGTAGAGTCTTTGTAATTTTATTTTTTCTCCATCCAGACCTATTGTTAAAATTATTAACTATTAGCACCCTTTCCTTCTACAAGATATCTTTTGTTAATGTCTCCCTCAAATCATGTCCTCTGATTCTAGTAACTCACACTTAGTAATTTGTGACCTGCCCGTTTGCATCCATTTCTTAGAGCAATGAATCTTTGCTGCTCCATTAAGGTTCAAAACTCAGGAGGAAACCTTGTCATTAAATTCTATAAGGAAATCATCTAAGGTTCTAATTTTAAAATGTTTTGAAATTCTATTAAGATATTCTGTAGATGTGTGAGGTAAGCATAGATTAGGAATAATGTAAATTGCTACAACTGTATATAAAGTCAAAAGAATCTTAATGTATTTGTGGACTTTGTAGTTAGTCTGCTTACTTACATTCTTGCTCCAATTTATATAACTACAACAGCGATTATCTTATTTATTTTGTATATAGTCAGTAAAATTCAACTTTATTTTGTATATTACCTCACATAAAAACATCTCTAGGACACAGACTGAAGCATCTTTTGGATAATGAAAGTCTTATTTTTTCTAGTACAGGTGTTTAATAGCAAGCAGCTTTCATATGGAAATTCCAGAGTAAATAGGTTTTCTGCTGCCAAAGGAAAAGGAAGGCAGGCATTACTGGGAGGAAAAGAAAAAGAAATAAGTGTCATGGTATGTTAATGTAATGAAAACTGATTATCGGAAAGAACAAAGATATCAGAGCTGAAATATAGTCCATCTCCAGCTTACATGATCCTTTAAGAGTCAGGGAGCTCTAACACACATTTCAAGTAGTTTTCAAAATGTAATACTGAGAGCCCATACCCTCAGCAGTATCTCAGCAGTATCCAGAAAGCCCTTAAAAATCAATCGTAATAAAACATTCTTCTCATTGTTGTTGTATCATCTGGCTTCATGAATTTTAGGGAGAACCGAACAAGTAAAGCTGTGCCCTGGCAGTTGAAAAATTGGCATGGAAAATAATTGGCATCCTGTTTCAAGGGAGAGGAATTTGAGCCAAACAAAGGTACATCCTATATTAATATGTAAGCTTAACAATCAGGCAAGTCTAATGCCGCCAGACCTCTGAGTCAGAATATTAACATTTCCTTCTGACATGCTCGAGCTGGAGTTTAATGCCAAGAAATGCATTTATAATTAGAAAACAACTTAATTGTGATTTATTTGTGTCTGACAGGCTGACACTTGATCTTTACTTACTCTCTTACTGGCTTAACGTTATTTTTATGTCCTGAGAGACATAACTCAAATTGAAGATTTTGCTTGTCGACTTTATACTCTGATAGTTATTTAGCTTTTCTACACACATCATACTTTTGCTCAATTCTTATATTTTAACATTTTATAACATAGAGTGAATTTCATTAAGATGATTTCGTTAAGATAATTTGACGATTGTTAACATGACAAAACTGGTCAAAAGAGTTTGCTTCAATAAACGTAGTAAATAAAGTAAAAAAGTAGTGAAAGTGCTAGATAAGCAATTGAAGTTTCTGAACAGTTCCCTGATACATCTTATGGGGATCAGTGTTTTGAGTCCCCAGTTGGAAAATACATGACAAATGGCAATGAACAATTGGACAAATGGCAATTGGAAAATACACGACAAATGGCAATGAACACAAAAATACGATTTAACACGTCTTGTGACTGTTTATCAAAATAGGAAAATAGTTTTAGTATAGAATCTTATTTCAAAATATAACACAGAGCATGGCTGAAATAACCTTTCTTATATATTTCAGTGTTATCCTACTGAGTTAAGAAAGGCATGATTTAAAAGAGGTAAAAATATGTGTACCTCATTCAACCACATGATGAAGGCTAATGATATCTACACAGCCAGTTCCATTTGGCAAATACACATAGACAAGAGGCGCTAGTGATGATTTAGATGCCTTGGAAAGCTACAGTAATACTTTCAGAAATCTTTTTTTTATGAAATATAAATGTGTGTGTTAGTGAGGGGAGAGACAGAGGCAGAGAAAAAGAACAAACTGTATTTGTTAAAATCAAGATACAGTACATTTTGAGGAGATGCTAGAACTCAAGAACAACTATTTTGTTAACTGGAGCCCTGCTATTTATATAATATCACTCTCCCTACTTTTTAAACAGAAATTTAGGCATATGCCTTCATAGTGCTGACACATATATGCTTTCCCTCACTCTTGCTTTGATGGATTCACATGTATGCTTTCCCTCACTCTTGCTTTGATGGATTCACATATATGCTTTCCCTCACTCTTGCTTTGATGGATTCACATGTATGCTTTCCCTCACTCTTGCTTTGATGGATTCACATATATGCTTTCCCTCACTCCTGCTTTGATGGATTCACGTATATGCTTTCCCTCACTCCTGCTTTGATGGATTTATGATGGATTTTCTTCACTCGTGATTTGGTGCATCCTGAGTAAAGGCAAGTTTTCTTTTGCTTTTTTTTTGAATATTAATAACTTTTTCAGAAATATGTATCCACATGCAGCAGTCACTGAAAACACTGTTAACACTAAGAAGTTCAGAAATAAAATTCAATCTCACCGCCTCAATGTTAACTATTAAAATAATAAAGTTTATGAACTTTGGGAGAACTTCTCAATAAATTTCCACTATGAATTTGATGATGGCCATTTTGCATGCACTTGATGTTTTTTCAGAAATTTTGTTTCAATAATGACTTTAAAAAAAAACTTAGCCTTAATTTAAATGTTTCAGAGCGATTACTTTTATTTTAGCCTTAAAAAGCAGAATTAAGAGCGGGCTTTTAAAAATTATCACTATTTTCATTTACTTTACTTCTGCTTTTGTGAGTTCTTTTTAATGAAAAATCATGTTGAAATTAAGATTTATAATTTTAATTTAAAATTACAGTTAATAAGGGGTTTTAAAATAATTCTTAGAATCAAATATTTTAGAAAAGGAAAAGCCTGTTTTTCTTTTTTTTTGCAATGTGCTTAATTACTTTCCTGAATGTGCATTATGTTAATTTTATAATTTTAAGTGATGTTTAACTCATTATGGCAAGAAAATAGTACAGAAAACAATGGAATAGCTATTTCTGAATTGCCACATAATACCTGGGAGAAAACTAAGGGTTTTCTGGCTTCATGAAGATGTTAGTGTACTTCACAAAAGACTTTAGTTGAGAGGGAAGTGAATACTGAAATCCAAAAGGTGATCCACTTCCCAGTACTTGCTTCCTTGATCAAGGTTGGGTCAAACTAGAGAATGAAACATGTTTTGGATTTTTCTCTAAACAAAAAGTTGCCTTTCCGTAATTTGACCAAAAATGCAAGTGATGCTAGTTAATTTACTGAAGGATGTGGTCTAAATTCTGCAGGTAATTGGGCAGGGAATAGCCAAAGCCTTATACAGGCTTTTATTATCTATTATATTAATATTCTTTATGAAGTCTTAAGAGAATTGAAGTTTTTCTGATGTTTCCCAGGATAAAATTTTGAATAGACAGAGAAAGGCTCTTGCTGTGAGAAAGTTTACATTCAGTTGGACATAGCAAACTGTAATACAAATGGTAAGAAGAGTGAAAAGTAATCCATGAGAAAAACGAGACAGCTCAGGGAATGAATGTAAAGATGTTCACTGTCTTTAACATGCAATTTTTTTGGAAGTCAAAAAGACTGGATATTGACTGAAATAATTAACTTCCTAAATACTAGATTGGCACCACATCCAGTGCCTATGAACCAGGTCAATAATTTGAAATACAGTTTTCCCTGACCAGAAATGTATTTTTTAATCTAATGACTGTGTAATATTTCCACTTAAAAAGCACATAATTTATTTTCTAAAAACCATTCAATAGGGTTTTATATTCTTATACTAATTACTTACCTTTACTGCATATTAAATAAGACACCAAAGAAAATCTAGTAATGTCTGAAAATGTTATTTTCCCTAATTTGATTGTTGATATTGCTGCTATTTAACTGCATCACTAATACCACCTGCACTTCACCTTGACATATTGGAAAATAATGCTTCAATGTAATTAAACCCAGAGTATCACAAGTGTTATCAACATGTTTTTATATATTTTTGCTCATTATTTTAAAGTTTAAAAGAATGGATAATCTTCTAGAAAAAAGTCTTTTAGGTCAACTATTAAAAACTCATGTGTGTGGCCACTTCAATGGCAGGTCCCTCAGGGTTTGTTAAATCATTGCCAAATAAATGAATGATGAATGAAATAATTTTTCTGTCACAACTTGAAGCTATCCATGTGTCTCTTTTATGTTAGGACCTGATTCTTCTACATTTTTGAAGTTTTTTTGAGGGAGGTAAGGTCTTTGAGGCAGGGTGGGGAAATGCATCCAGCAATCTACCATTCGGCCATTATGCCAAACTCAACATCCTTTTTAACATACGAGAAAAATCTACTTTTTCTTCTCATTTGTTTAACAGTGCAGCTTTTCTTCTCTTTTTAAAATAGGAATTGCGAGGAAAGGAGAGCTGTGCAAGGATATATTGTCACTGCTAATGAATAGAACTTGGCATGACTTTCCTTCCACCTGTATCCAATTATTAAGCCAAAACACTTTCCTGCCAATACACTAATTGTTTTAGGTGACAGGTCTGTGAATTCATTGCTGCCCAACCTGACTAACCCTTAAGGAAAAAAAAATAACAAAATGATATAAAACTAAGAGATAGCAGAATAGATGCGGATGTTACACAGCATTTGAGTACGATATAAGGTACATATAATGCACACGTTGTACATTACTTCATTTACATTATCACCCATGTCATTTATCCTACGCCACATGAAAGTTTACTGCTGGAAAGATAATTTTCTGAAAAGTTTATTGCTTAGAATTCTTGGCCTCAGCTTCAAATGAGTGAATATCTCTAAAAGGTTTGTCATTGATCCACCTTTTGAGGATTTTGCTAACTGCTCCCTACTGGTTCTTTGTAAATATATGAAAAATGTATAGACTTTGTCTGACCTTCATGATTAATAATCATGAAGACTAAATCAATTTGCTTGCTTTCTGCTATCTTTTAATCTAAGTAGCACTGTCCTAATAAAACAAAACCCAAACTTCACATGTTTTAAATGCAGTGTTACAAAAACAGACTTGCAGTATCGCATTTTAGAATGTTACTTTGAGGTATTTTTCTCATGTATACTGTAGCCTTAATATGTACTTAATTGTCTTATATTTTAATATATTTTGTACAATTATATTGTTCTTTTATTAATATTTTATCTTCTTTTTCCCATTAAGACTAATCCTCCTTTTTAAGTATAGTTTTACTCTTCAACTACACTCAGAGTAACTCGGTCCTCCAAATACATATATTCCACCTAGAATCTCAGGAATCAATTATAATTCACCTGGAATTAAATGGAATAATTTAGGTGTTATAACACTGTACACCACACAATATACTTCAGGACACTGTTTTATCTGCTCTGTGATAACTAGCATACTGACATTGTATTAATTTTTACTCTCCTTACATATTAAATTCGATTTAAGCCAGTGGTGGAAAGGGATATGAGAAGGGTGTGATTGAATAAATGTGTATTGAGCACCCACATATATGTCTACTATTTTAAGCCTCATCAAATTCACTAGTATTTTCCTCCGTTACAAATGAGAATACTGATGTTCAGAATTTTCATGAACATTGCTCAGACTGAGGACTGCTAACCCACGGCAGGCACAGGGCTTGAATATACTGCAGTCTGATGGCCAAGCCCATATTCTTTGTATGATACAGTACTGAATGTTATGAATGTCCCCTCCAAAACTCATGTTGAGACTTGATTTCTAATGTGGCAGTGTTAAGTGAAGTATCTGGGAGGTGACTGAATCATGAGGGATCTGCCTTAGTGACTTCATGGATTAATGGATTAAAAGGTTAATAAATTAGTCCAGTGCATTGGCTCATGCCTGTAATCCCAGCACTTTGGGAGGCAGAGGTGGGCAGGTCACCTGAGGTCGGGAATTTGAGACCAGCCTGGCCAACATGGTGAAACTTCATCTCTGTCTACCAAAAACAGAAAAATTAGCTGGGCATGGTGGCAGATGCCTGTAATCCCAGCTACTCGGGAGGCTGAGGCAGGAGAATCCTTGAACCCGGAAGGCAGAGGTTGCAGTGAGCCGAGATCGCACCTCTGCACTCCAGCCTGGGTGACAAGAGCAAAACTCCAACTCAAAAAAAAAAAAAAAAAAGCTAATTAATTAATCAGTTATCATGGGCATAGAACTGGTGGCTTTTCAAGAAGAGAGAGACCCGAGCATGCTAACACGTAGCACACTCAGCCCCCTTACCAACTGATACGCTGCACTGCCTTGAGACTTTGCAAGAGACTCCACCAGCAAGAAGGCTTTCACCAATGGTGCCTCCTCCATCTTGGACTTCTCAACCTCCACAACTATAGAAAATGAATTTATTTATTTATAAATTACTCAGTTTCAGTTATGCTGCTATATGCAATAGAAAACAGACTAATACATTGACCCTGATCACACCACTGCTAATAAAATATTTTTAGTGCTTTTCTGTGCCTGCATGATTTTAGAAACTTCACATATATTTATTTCATTCAATCTTCAAGAATTTGTTGTAAACCTGAGGCATTAGGACTAATTTCGGCAGAGAGGCTAGATGAGGTCTTGCTGAAAATGCAATATTTAAGCTGAATCATACAGCATTATTAGGATTTAGCCAAGTGAAGACTAAAGAAAATTGAAAGGCATTTCAGGGAGAAAATGCTATATAAAATTATTTATGATCCATATGACATTGATGTGGCTGAGCATAAACTTTTTTATTGCCCTACATATCTTAATTTGTTGTTATCTATAAAATTTTAAAAAACTACATTGAATAATTTTGCTTTTGCTAAATTACGTGTTTTCACTTTCTTATTAATATGTATGCTAAAGATTGCTTTGTTTCTAATAAATGTTCAGTTAAATTTGTAGTAAAGCTTAGTAAATTTCACCTTCTTTCTTTAATGAAAAAAAACTGCACTTTCTGAATTTCAGCCCATTTTTGTCTTTAGCATGCTGTTAAATCCTCACAAAATCTTTCTGTATCTTCTCCTGCTTACTACTGAGCCCTGGGATCTGAGCCGTTTGAGTCAAGCCTTTGTAAGAAATGATGGCTTAATTATCTTATCTGCTTTCTTTTTATCTTCCCAATCTTTTTCCAAATCTCTTGGCTGTTTCCCTCTGTTCCTTTGTGAATAAATGGGAAGCTTTAATTTAGGCCCATTTTCATAACCCATGCACTTACTGCTAAGTCGGCACTCATCTCTAGGTTGTTCTGCCCTTTGTCACTCAGCTCGACTACTTTCCAGAATGACCTATTTCAGCTGGGGCTTTTGATTCACTGGCCATCCATATAATACTAAAAGTAAAAATAACTTTCTAATTATTGTTTTGATGATGGGCGCATTAGTTTTTATTTAAAGTCATACAACACCCACCCAATCATACTATTATGCTGGTGTAAATAATTGCAGTTTTGCCAATCATTTCAAAGGAAAAAACTGCAATTACTTTTGCACCAACCTAAATAGATTGGAATCAAAATGAAGTTGACTATAAATACTTCCAAAGTGGAAGTCTTGATTGATATATCTTTGAATCTTTAATATTTATCAAATATTTACAATGCAGTTGAACTGATTTGTGTTTTTCAGTTAATATCACTTAATATTCATAATTAGGATTCTATGACTATTTGAAGGGTATATCATGACCTGATCTGTGTTAGGATAAAATAAATGGTGGGATTGAGAGAGGTATCAGATACTGAGACAGAATTTAACATGTTCATAGAGATTCTGAGACAATTGCCTAACAATCTATGGATAATAAATTCTCTAAATTTTGAAAATTTACCCAATTTTCAAAAATGTACTTTAGTTGCTTAAACATATAAAGCAATATATATGGCATAAAATGATTTTTAGTGACTTTTAATAATATCTACCAATTTTTTGCTAAGAAGATTTTTCTTAGTCTTCTCAGCAGCATTTACATGAATATTCTATTTGTGAAATGATAAAAATCATAACATGGTTTGGTTTTCTTAGGCATATATATTTTTATTTTTTATTTCCATAGGATTTGTGGGAGCAGGTGGTATTTTGTTACATAAGTTTCTTAGTGGTGATTTGTGAGATTTTGGTGTACCCATCACCCAAGCAGTATACAATGAGCCCAATTTGGAGTTTTTTATCCCTCACCCACTTCCCAACCATTCCCCTCGAGTCTCCAAAGTCCATTGTATCCTTCTTATGCTTTTGCATTCTTATAGCTTAGCTCCTACTTGTGAGTGAGAACATATAATGCTTGGTTTTTCCATTCATTCTTCGGCATATATCTAATATTTGGGAATGTTTGTTTCATAATGTATGTGTAACCCAAATTTCAACAGAAGACTGACACCACAACCTTGATATATTCATTATGAATATAAAATTGAAGAGAAAGGTTCCAACACAGCTACATAAAATTGAAATGCCAAAGTTTTGGTTATTTATCGCTAGAAGTACAAAATTAAATCACGTATACTACTTGAGAGTTTGCCAAATTATAATGTAAGTAATTACATTTACATTCCAGGGAAATAATATATAAAAATCTGAAAAATTCAGAAGTTGCTGAAACAACCCTATATTAGATGAAACACTAAAACGTTGATTTCTAACAAGGAGCAATTGGAATATATCAATTTGGCAGTTGACTATAGAGGGCTTTAGCGTGAAAGAGTAAGATGATCAATGCAGAAATAAGGAAATGTGAAATCTTAGAAAGTATCATATAACACAAACTGTGACTAGCATTTTAGTTTATATGTTGATCATAAATATGATCTTTTGATTTTTTCAGAGCTTTTTCAATATTTGGAAGACAAATAAGGTATTTTGACCATAAATATGAAAAAAAGATCAAAAATCAAGTAGGCCAGATGGATACCCCATTCTCCACAATGTAATCATTACACATTGCATGCCTGTATCAAAACATCTCATATATCCCCATAAATGTATACAGCTACTATGTACCCACAAAAATTAAAAAAGGAAGTTTTAAAAAAATTAGTCAAAAATGCTAAAATGACTAAAAAACAAATATGGAAGATACATTTTTAAAATGAAAAAAGAAGTAAATTTTGACTACAAATTACTATAAATGATTAATAAATATGGTGTTTGAGATATTGACAAAGTAATTCTTGAGATAACACACAAAAGCATAAAAACAGAACTATGGAAACTGTCTTCAGAGATTATTTAACACTAGTCAGTATAAACTAACATAAGCCCTTATGGCATGCTGAAACTTTTATTACTGGTTAAAATATATTTTCTGAGTATTTCATGTGTGTGTGTGTGTGTGTGTGTGTGTGTGTGTGTCTGTGTGTGTGTAGTTGTTATTGTCGTTTTGAAACGGAGTCTCCCTTTGTCACCCAGGCTGGAGTGCAGTGGCATGACCTCAGCTCACTGCAACCTCTGCCTCCTGACTTCAAGCAATTCTCCTGCCTTAGCCTCCCAAACACTATGCCTGGCTAATATTTGTATTTTTAGTAGAGGCGGGGTTTCACCATGTTGGTCAGGTTGATCTCGAACTTCTGACCTCAAGTGTTCTGTCGGCCTCAGCCTACCAAATTGCTGGGATTACAAGTGTGAGCCACCACGCCTGGCCTAATTATTATATATTTTAATACAAATTTTGGTAATAAAAATAAAGTTTTAAAATAACACATTTTATAGAAAACTGGTAAATTGGCCACTTTTTGAATCGGCCTATTCTTATACTGAGCTAATCCCCTATTTGGTTGACGCATATAACAAGAGCTTAAATGTAATGCACACGTTGCTGCTAATCAGAAAGGTAGTAATACAGTGTTTATTATTTTCCAAAGCTCTGTTATATTGGTAGATGTAGAAAAATGAGCATCCAAGGTCTGCAGTCACAAGTGACAAAGAGAAATGATCATGAAATTATTTTTGGTATCTAGGGAGATCACAATGTATGAATGAAAAAGCATAACATGTATATTGAGTAAATTGTTTCTAATGGTTTTATTCTTGCTGAGTAGTTCTTAGAAGGAAATTTCCATCAGCTGATTAAAATGGCAATAGCGCATCTCCACCCTGGATTTTGTCCCTCCAGTAATTCATAACCTGGAGAGACACAAACATAAAGTGATTACTGCAATAGAAGGTGGAAAATGCCTCTTAAAGAGGACATGAGATTATGGAGGATGTGACATTAGCCCGGAGTACACACTGATGTTATAGAAAAGGTTTCCCAGAGAAAATGTCTGAGCTTTCTACCAAAAGAGAACTCCTATAAAAAATATAAAAAGAAACTGTGGTAAAATGTTTGAAATAAGTTTATTTTAGGCTGGGTGCAGCGGTTCACGCCTATAATCCTAGCACTTTGGGAGGCCGAGGCAGGTGGATCACGAGGTCAGGAGTTCAAGACCAACTTGGCTAAGATGGTGAAACCCCGTCTCTACTAGAAATACAAAAAAATTAGCAGGGCGTGGTGGTAGGCACCTGTAATCCCAGCTACTCAGGAGGCTGAGGCAGGAGAATCGCTTGAATCCGGGCGACAGAGGTTGCAGTGAGCTGAGATCATGCCACTGCACTCCAGCCTGGGCGACAGACTGAGACTCCATCTCAAAAAAAATAATAAAATAAAATAAAAAAATAAGTTTATTTTAATTTATTTTAGTTAATTTAGTATACAGACAGATACATAAAAATCTTAAAATGCCACATTATCAGTAGTATTACAGGCCAGGTGCGGTGGCTCACGCCTGTAATCCCAGCACTTTGGGAGGCCGAGGCAGGCGGATCACCTGAGGTTGGGATTTAGAGACCAGCCTGACCAATGTGGAGAAACCCCATCTCTACTAAAAATACAAAATTAGCACGGCATGGTGGCGCATGCCTGTAATCCCTGTTACTTGGGAGGCTGAGGCAGGAGAATCACTTGAACCTGGTAGGCGGAGGTTACAGTGAGCCGAGATTACACCATTGCACTCCAGCCTGGGCAACAAGGGCTAAACTCTGTCTTAAATATATGTGTATGTGTATATATATATATATATATATATATATATATATATATGTAATACTATATATAAAGTTATTTGTAATACTATATATAGTTATTTGTAATACTATATATAATACTACATATACTATATATAATACTATATATAATACTATATATATATACTACTATATATACTATATATAATACTATATATATAATACTATATATATATTACAAACTCAACATGGCATTTTTATTCAACAATGGGAGCAGTTATTTGTAATACTATATATATATTTGTTATTTGTTACATATATATACTATATATAGTTATTTGTAATAATATATATAGTATTACAAATAACTGCTCCCATTGTTGAATAAAAATGCCATGTTGAGTTTGTAGAAGAAATCTCACAAATCTCACGGGCCAACTTCATGTATGTATTTACCAAATATAAATCAAAAATGCCTTATTTGTATTCCTAAAATTTAAAAAGCTCTGAAAAAAAAAAGATTTTTTTCACTAAAATTGTTTTTAAATGCATTTGGCAGCAAAACTTGAACTGAATAGACAGGTTTGTTAGAAAAATATTAATGTGTTTGAAGTGTAATATCTGTCAGGAACCCATCAGGAGGATTACATAATTTATTGTATATGCATCATATTACATTTACAAAATGTTCTTTTCAAGTTTGAATTTTGAAACATAACTGGCAGAAAATGTTTATGCCACAAGATCTTTGGGGTGTTGTTTTTATGGCCAGAAACCTCTGTGGCTGGATGTGCTTTTGCCCAAGTTTTGCTCGGGCCCGCTGGGTTCATTTTGCCCACTTGGCCTGGCAGGCTGTGCTAGGCTTATGCTACCAGCCTGGGTCCCATGCCTGCCAAAGGCGAGTCAGGCATAGAATGGTAAGGGGTGTGTGAACGAGCATGGGATCTGGCCACGGCACACAAGATCAAAGCAAGTACCAACAGCAGGGAGAAGCTAGGCAGTGGTAGCGGGCATTTTCAAGCTTGCAAGGGCAGGGGAGGCCTTCCCAGGCCTCTAAAGGTGCAGGGATGCCTGGTTCTGCAGCTGCAGGAGCAGGAGACCCAGGTCTGCAGCCATGATGTGGGTGTCTGCAGCTGCACCTGGGAGGGTGGGACTCCTGCTTGCTCTTGGCCATGAGAGCAGAGGGAAGCCAGGGTCCACAGCCATGGCTTGGGCAGCTGCAGAGGCACCTGGGGAGCTCCCATCCCAACTCAGAAGAGGTGGGGCCACTCCTGATGGGCAGCCACTGTCATCATTTAGAGTAAAAGATTATGGACTTGTATGATTTCATAGCATCCTGCTTCAAAAATATTTTCTCCAATGTTCTGAAGCATGATAGGCTCAAATAAGCTTCCACTCCACAGAATTCTTAAATTGCTCTCAGATGAATTCAAATGAATATCACAAATACAGTATCTGAGGATCTTTATATTGCAAATCATTAGTCCTGAATTGTGATTATTGAAGTAAGAGTATAAAAAAGAATTTAAAATGTTATTCTAAGAATTATTTTTTTACTCAGAGAAATATGATCATCCTACAAGGTCCAGAACATTAATGTGATTATTTTTAACCAAGGCTTCCTGGTGCTTTCCCTGTGTTCACTGAGTAGCATGGCATAGGCTATGTTCCTTTTCACACTTGTCAATAGCAGAAGTCATTTGTGGCTCCTAAAAGCAAGGATGTATACTCTGGATATGCTTGGTTTAGATATATTAAAATCAACTAATGGCAATTTATAGGGAAAAATAGATTCCTTCCTACAAAGAGGGTGTTTTTTCATAGGCAAATAAACTGTTTGAAGAATAGAAACAGTATCAATTGCACATCTTTCTTCTTTACAGATTGTCACAGTTAAGAGTCATGCACAATGATTAATATGTATGATTGCATTTAATTTAAATAGTATTATTGTAAGAAATATTTTATAATAGTTTGTCATTTATCAACTATCTGCTTATTTGACAGATGCTAATGTAAGTGATAGGGATGCAGAGGTAAACTCAGTGGCCACTAAACTTCATAGTACAGAGGAAAGAGGTGTGTGACAAACACGAAACAGAAAACGCACACTTCAGATTATGAGGGCATGGGGCAGGGAGGAATTGGGGCAGAGGCTTCAGACATCAACACTTTTATTGGAAAAAGCACAATATCATTCTAACTCAGGAAGCAGTACTGGACAGCCATCTCTAGAGAACAGAATACGAGATAGTCTGCGTAGAATGTAATCAGACTTCATACTCTAAAGCTGATGGAGAAATATCCCAGAGATTGAAACCAAAATGAGCTTTTCATAGCTCCAAAATATGTTAGCTATAATATGGTCATAAGTGCCACTTATATAAACATTTGCCCCTATTTTATAGCTTCCTTAATCTTCAAGCCACAAAGTTTATGCCCTGATATTTACTCATCTCTGTGTATTGACTTATGATCACTCACCCTGGCTTGTTAATTAATTTCATCCTTAACATATTTATATTGTTTGGGTTCCAGTATTTCAATCTCTACCTCTAGACCTGACACCTGCTTCACTGAATGTGTATCTAATGGTCCTGTAGACCATCAAATACTGTATTCTACGGATGTGACATTTTTGGACCTTTGAACTATGTTACCACCCCTAGGTATCTATATCATGTGAATAATCAAACATCACAAGAAATCCAGTGATAAGAACTGCTGTGGCAGATCCTGGACCTTATTCCAATGGCTTTCAATTACATACTCTAATTTTGTGCTGTTTTGTTTTTGTTTTTTTTACAGTGAATATTTCCTTCTTATCCTCAAATCTGAAAAATGCTGACACAACCCTCTGAAGACTTTACTAGAGGAGGAATGTCAGAACTAATCTGCAGGTCATAAGTGTGCACTTTCTGTTCAGTGCTTGTTACATACCCATTGCCTCAGTACTGTGGGTTTAGTGGACATTGAATTCACCTCTGCATCTATATCACTTACATTAGAATCTGGAAAATAAGCACTCAGATATTTGCTAAATAACAAAAGAGTCATAAAACCAGTTTATAGAATCATATACTATTGAAATTAAATGAAATCATAAATATAAACTAATTCTAACAGTGAATTTCATAGAGAATAAAAATCTCAAAAGATGTGACAGGATTTGCACAAGCTCTCCCAATTCATTTAATAATGGCTGAATCAGAAATATGATATAAAATACTTAAATCTTAATTTGGTGATTCCTCACAACATATTATTCATTATTTTATTTCATTTAAATACTTTTTTTTTTGACATACAAGGTCTGACTCTATTACTCAGGCTGAAGTGATGTGGTATGATCATAGCTCACTGCAACCTCGAATTCCTGGGAACAAGAGATCTGTGCTTCAGCCTCCTGAGTACACAGGATTATAGGCACGTGCCGTCATGCCTGGTTAATTTTTTTTCTTTTTTTTTTCTTTTTTTTAGAGATAGGGTCTTCCTATGTTCCCAGGATAGTTGCAAACTTCTGGCCTCAAGCAATTCTCCCACCTTAGCCTCCCAAAGTGCTGGGATTACAGGCAAGAAACAATGTGCCTGACTGAATATCTTTTAAAGTTGAATTTCAACAATAATTATTTCACTCTTAGTGCATGCTTGCTATTCCTTATTCATTTTTACATTTTTAATTCACAAATAAAAATTATATAAATGTATGGGTTAAAATACAATGTTTTGATATATGTATACACTGTGGAATGATTACAGCTAAATAACATATATTTTATGTTGTGAGACATTTGAAATTCATTCTCAGCAATTTTGAAATGTACAACGCATTATTACTAACTAGGGTTATGTTGTCTCTGCAATAGATGCTGAAAACTTGTTTGTCCTGTCTAATCGAAAACTTATACCTTCTGACTAGCATCTGCCATAACCGCAATTCTACTCTCTAGTTCTAGGAATTAAAGTATTTTCAAATTCAAAGTATAGGTGTGATCATTCAGTATTTGCCTTTCTGTGCCTAGCTTGTTTCACTAAGCATAAAGACCTCCAGGTTCATTCATTTTTCGTAAATGACAATTTCCTTCTTTTTGAAGGCTACATAATATTCCATTGTGTATATATAGTACGATGTCTTTGTCGATTCATTCATTGACAGAAACTTCAGTTGATTCCATGTCTCTGCTATTGTGAAAGGTGCTGCAATGAACATGGTTGCTACTCCTTGTTTGTATAGCTGTTAGGAAACTATTTTAAATCCATTATCTGTCCCTTCATATAGTGCCCTAATTTGCACATCTGGGCTTAGGCCCTGATAATGGTGATGTTCGATGAATCGCAATCACATGTCTTAGCTCCAGTATATTTTTAAAGTTTAAATTTTGGTGTTCTGTAGAATTCCTCCTCCCATATTTCATGGGAGCGCTTCTTTGTTAGTCAGCATGTGATCAGGATGGCAACATTATGTAACCACCAGACGCATGTATAATCTTCACATTCATATTTAATAAACTAGTTATCTATATTATCAACATTATGTAACCACCAGATGCATATATAATCTTCACATTGATAGCTTTTAATAAACTATATAGTTATCTATATTTAAGTAATAATAATTTTATCCTACCTGGGTTTGTTTTATAAATATTTTGATAAAATAATTATATATACATATGTGTGCATAACTATATAATTTATAATGGATAACGTCTGTGTGGTGAATGGCATGACATTATTCCATGTATTTTAATTTCAGATTAGAGTGGCTTATTTGAAAACAATAACTACTGAAGAATCTTATATACACTGAATAAGAAAAGAAAATGATAGGACCACAATGATATAATTCCTTTTTATAGAATTTTGCTCCTAGGTTTAAAGGAGATATATACACATAGCTTTATGTATCCTGTGATATTAATATGGTAGTTAAATCAGCATGGCCCAGGTTAGTAGTGTATCATTATTCCTCAGGGTAAAGTGCTCTTTGTATTATCTTCTTCTAGCTATGTCTCAACTGAATTCATATCACCACATTTGCTTTTTATGGCTCTCCTTTGCCTTCGCATTTTTCTGGTGTGGGAAGAAATATGAAGCTGATTCCATTTGTAAAGACACCTTAATAACTCTCATTTATATGTCTTGCTGTCTCTTCAATTAATATTCATAAATCCCAAATCTAACTAGTAATAGTTCATTTCCATTACAATGGGTGTAATCCTTTCATATTTGTCCTTCTCACCCACAATTTTTATATCTTCTTTTTCCCTCTCACTCCCTGTGTATACTTGTCCATAGAAACAGAGTGTAAATTACTTCTTATAGGACTTCGTTTTCTTTCTGAAAACTCTTCTTCAAACATTTGTCTTTTTCCTATAAAACTTTTTAGTTAAAATTTATCTCATTTTGTACATGAACATAACTAAAAAACAATTGCCTAACTCCAGAGTACTGCTTTATAGCTCATCTCCTTTCCCGAGCTTTTTCTAGTTCTCAGTCAGGCAGTTTCATTTGTTCAGTCAAATATAGAGAAACCAACATTTATTGATCAACAGCAGTGTTCTCCATGTACTTTTGATATGTGTATCTGTTTTACAAAGAAAGGTTAAGTAATTTGAAATCTCAGAAAGGTTAACTAATTTGTTCAGGTTCACATAATCAATAAATTTGCTATGCTGATTATGGCACATTTATTGATTATGTGAACCTGAACAAATTACTTAATAATTTGTAATAGAAAGGTGTAGTGTTACTTGTATTTCTCTTTTTTATGTAAAGATCTCAGGATTTTTTTTCTGTTCCAACTAATGTAATTCTCCAACCTTTTTTCTAAACTGATCACACTCTTAAGCATCTATTCCCATTAATGAAGGAATGTAATAAACTATGACAACTCAGACTCACCATGCAATTTCGGCTATGATCTGGTCAGTGCTAAGCAGAAATGGTTTGTTTCTTTCGTAGTTTGGAATAATATATATCTACATGTCTGTATGCGTGTGTGTGTGTGTGTGTGTGTGTGTGTGTGTGTGTGTGTGTTTAAAATTATTCTTTTCTTTCCTTGTTCCACTGAGTTTTTAAAGAATGCAACTTTTATTTTAGATTCAGGGTACATGTGCAGATTTGTTTCATGGGTGTATTGTGCAGTGCTGAGGATTGTGGTACAACTGATTCTATCACCCAGGTAGTGAGCATAATACACACTAGGTAGTTTTTCAGCCCTTGCCCCCTCCAACTCCTCCTACTCCAGTTGTCCCCAGTGTCTATTGTTCCCATCTTTATGTTCATGTGGTACACTCAATGCTTAGCTCAGACTTGTAAGTAAGGACATGCAGTATATTTTTTTTTCTGTTCCTGCATTAGTTAGCTTATGACAACGGCCTCCAGCTCCATCCATGTTACTGCAAAGCACATGATTTCATTCTTTTTTATGGCTGCATAGTATTCCATGGTGTAGATGTACAACATTTTCTTTTTCCAGTTCACCTCGGATGGGCACCTGGATTGCTTCACTATCTTTGCTATTGTAAACAATGCTATGATAAACATATGATTGCACATATTTTTGGTAGAACAATTTATTTTTCTTGGGGTGTATACCCAGTAATGGAATGTCTGGGTCATGTGGTAGTTCTGTTTTAGGTTCTTTGAGAAATCTTCAAACTTCTTTCCACAATGGCTGAACTAATTTATATTCACACAAACTCTACTGAAAATTTGAAGTGGATGTTATCAACTTTGTCTAATATATTGATTAATTGTGGGCAGATTGAAAACACTGTTTAGATGAACCTTAGAGGTAACTGAGTGTCCTAGGTGATCATTAAGGCAATTTCTCCTATTATTTTTCGTACAGAATTTATTTATTAAGCACAATAGGGAATCTTCTTTTTAATGGTATGTTTTAATTTAAGTGCCCTGTCCCAACAATTTAATTTAGTATTAACCAATCTGATTCGTTTATTCTATAATACTCATTGAGAACTCTGTTTCTCTTCTCTTTAATCTAGAGAAATGAAATCATGGAAATAACTGTCCTTATATTGTCACTCTTCTTTAAAGATTTTGAAATTCAGTCTCCCTTGTAATGTCCATCTCCTGGTCTTCTGGAGTAACATATCTACAGAATCAAAGTAAAGGCAGATGCATTGATAGACTGCTAGCTAGATTAACCAAGAAAAAAAAGAAGATTGAAATAAGCACAATCAGAAATGATAAAAGTAACATTACAACTGATCCCCAGAAACATAAAAGATCATCAGGCACTACTATGAGCATGGCACATGGACAAACTAGAATACCTAGAGGAAATAAATAAATTCCTGGAAACATACAACCTCCCAAGTTTGAACCAGGAAGAAATAGAAATCCTGAGCAGACCAATAGTGAGTAGTAAAATTGAATCTGTAACAAAAGATTTCCTAAGAAAAAAGACCCAGGACCAGATAGATTCACAGCCGTATTAGGCATCAAAGGAGCATACTTCATAATAATAAAAGCCATATATGACAAATCCACAACCAACATCATAGAGAATGGAGAAAAGTTTAAAGTATTCCCTCAAACAACTGAACAACACAAGGATTCCCACTTTTACCATTCCTATTGAACATTGCACTGGAAGTGCAAGCCAGAGCATTCAGGCAAGAGAAAGAAATAAAAGACATCCGAATTTGAAAAGAGTAAGTTAAATTATTTCTGTTCACTGATTATATGATTTTATATATAAAAACCCTAAAGATTCCTTCAAAAGACTCCTAAATCTATTACAACTTTAAAAATACATAAACAAATACTCTTTGTAGTTGCTTCTCTCAGGAAATGAGATTTTAGTGTACGTCTTTCAGGGAAGGGCATAGAGTTGCTAGGTAAATACACCTTCAGTTAACTTTAGGAGTATCCCTGGCAAGACTGGCTACAATGATGTTAAGTTATATAAATTTCAAGTAGTTTCGGACTCAATTTGTTCAAAAAGAACTAAACATATAACAACTTCTAAAGAATCTTCAGAGACGGAATATGAATAATAATTACATCATAGTTATATGTCTATATACATCATAGTAATATATCTATATACAATGCATACCTTTTTGTAGGAATATAAGATTTAAACAATGCACAAAGATAATTACAGACAAATTCAGTAATAATGCAATCTCTTCACCACAAATGTTTCTAGGAAACATTTGACTCACTTTTTCTCATGTAGATGAAATTGTAAAAAATTAAAATAATTTGAAAGTTTAGAGCATATGGTGGTAAAAGTCTGAAAATAACATATAAAGTACAACAATATAAAACTTCATGTTCATTAAAATTATTTGTCAATATGGAGGAGGAGAGGATTTGTGAGAAAACAATTTTATTTTAGCTGAGAAGGTGTGAATAGTTTTTATGCCCATTTGATCATAGTTAGCTGCTACGGCTTACATGCGGCTTGTCCCTCCCAAAACTCAGGTTAAAATTTGATCCCCAATGCAGCATTGTTGGGAGGTAGGGTCTAGTGGGAGCTGTTTTCGTCCTGGTGCCTGGTCCCTCATGAATAGATTCCGGCGCTCCCAAGGGGTTGAGTGGATTCTGACTCTTTCAGGAATGAATTAGTTCCCTTAAAAGTAGGTCATTTAAAACAGTCTGGTTTCATTGGTTTCTCTTTCTTGCTTTCTCTCTCATCATATGTGCCAGTGGGACATGCTCACTGTCCTTTCGCTTTCTTTTTTTTTTTTTTTGAGACGGAGTCTCATTCTGTCGCCCAGGCTGGAGTGCAGTGGCGCAATCGCGGCTCACTGCAAGCTCCGCCTCTCGGGTTCACGCCATGCTCCTGCCTCAGCCTCTCCGAGTAGCTGGGACTACAGGCGCCCGCCACCACACCCGGCTAATTTTTTGTAGCCAGGAGGCGGAGCTTGTAGTGAGCGGAGACCGTGCCACTGCACTCCAGCCTGGGTGACAGAGTGAGACTCCGTCTCAAAATAATATATATATTTGACTGAATGTTGTTCTACAAAACTTGCAAGTGAGCCATTAATTTTTCTTAATCATAAAATAAGAGAGAGAAGAGATAATAGCTGCTGTTTATGTTTAGAAAGGATCCAAGTGTTGGAAATGCAAATTCTGTGGGAGAAAAAAAGGAAAATTTAAAGCTTTATTTGTCGAACTTCATTATTTTTGATGGGCTATGTCAGAGTCAGGGTTAAAGTTGATATTAAACCTCCAGCGGAACCGCCAGTCATAAGGAAAGCAGTGAAGTTGTTTAGGGAGACTGGATTGCAGGATGTAACTAAGTTTCAAGTGATAATTCCTTAGCTATAGTAAGTTTAATTATATCAAAAATGTAGCAGTAATGTTTGAATCCTGGCCTAATTGGACTTATTCTGTTAAATAACTGATCATATTTAAAGCTCTTCTTGAAAAAGTCCCTTTGAAAATCCATCATGCCATGTAGATCAGTGCAAATCTAGAGATACATTTTCAAAGGAGTTGGTAGCCCCCGGAAAATCTAAAAAATGAAGGTTTTATAAATTTCGTAATATAACGGAGGATATTTAGCCATATAGGAATGGCTTATCTGTGATATTTTCATACACTTGACATCTTTGGCATATATGGTGTAAACTCATCAGGAAGAAAAACCTGATATTCCACAGAATCAGTGACCATAATAATAAGAACAGATATAGGTGACAGCAAAGAGTGTGAAGTGAAAAGCAGGATAAAGTAGAGAAGGGACAATTAAGAGAAAAAGTCTAAATTGGTTGATCTCTCTTTTCATTATGTTTCATAAATTATGTTCATAAAAAAGTCATATATAAGACTGTTGAAGGGAACCATAATATGGTATTCAACTGTAAGACAAACATAAAGAAAAGAAAATAAATGGGCTAAAATATGGAGATGCTACAGAAAAATACAGGGAAACTTATATCAAGGATAGATGTACTGTTTATTGTTATATAACAAATTATCCTGAAACTTAGTGGCAAAGACAAACATGTATTATACAATACTGTCTATGGGTCAGAAGTCCAATGTTGTGTGAATCTGTATAAAGGTTTTTTAGGAGGTTGCAGTCAAGCTGTTGGCTATGGCTGCAGTCTCATCTGAAGATTTGACTGGTGGCAGTGGTGGGTAGGATGCTTCCAAACTCATTCAAATGATTGGTCTCAGTCTCTGGCCATGTGCATTTCTCCACTGCACTACTTCCCATGCCAGCTGGCTTCCCCTAGAGAGAGCAATCCGAGAAAAAGCAAGAGAGACAGAGACCAAAACATATGCCACGGTTCTTTTATAAACAAATATCAGAAGGAACACCCCATTATTTCAGATACATTTTTTTTTTAGAATCAATTCAGTAAGTTTAGCTCACATCCAAAGAGAGGGAATTAAAGAAGGATGTGAATACCAGAACATAGAGATCATAGGCAGCCATCATAGAGGCTGTGTTTCATGATAGACATTATTAAATATCTCTGAATGTGTGATGGTTAATATTATGTATCAAGTTGATTGGATTGAAGGATACCTAGATAGCTGGTAAAGTATTGTTTCTGGGTGTGTCTGTGAGGGTGTTGCCATAGGAGATTAACACTTGAGTCAGTAACATGGGAGAGGAAGACACAGCCTCACTCTGGGTAGGCACCATCCAATCAGCTGTCAATGTGGCTAGAACAAAGCAGGCAGAAGAAGGTGTGATGAGCTGGCTTGCTGAGTCTTCTGGTTTTCATCTTTCTCTTGTGCTGGTTGCTGGTTACCCTTTAACATCAGACTCTCTGGCCTTTGGAGTCTTGGACTTACACCAGTGGCTTGCGGGGGACTCTCAAGACTTCGACCACACACTGAAGGCTGCACTAACATCTTTTATACTTTTGAGAATTTGGAACTCGGACTGAGCCATTACTAGCTTCCTTGCTCCTCAGCTTGCAGATGGCCTATTGTGAGACTTTTCTTTTTAATCATATGAGTTAAGTATTCTTAATAAACTCCCTCACTATCAGCAGAACAGCATGGGGAAAACCACCCCCAGGATCCAACCACCTCGCACCAGATCACTTCCTCAACAGGTGGGGATTGCAATTCGAGATGAAATTTGGATGCGGTGCAGAGCCAAACCATATCACAATGTAATCATTTAGACTAAGACAGAAATCAAAGCTAGAGAAAGGAAAAGAACATGTTAATGTGGATACCATATGGGAGAACAATAAATGTTAAATTAGAAAAACAAACAGAACACAAAGTAAAGTCAATCTAATGATGTAATGTTTGGAGAACTTGGCTTAAGGGGAGGCAAAAATTCAGAGTTATTCTGAAGTAATCAATTAGGAATAATCTCGTGTATACTTCAGTGATCAAGGATAAAGAATTTGGGCAGAACAATAATATATATCTCTAATGAAACAACGTTTGAAATCAGAAGACAGTGAATTAGAAACTAGAGTTGTACGAAGTGAATATGATCAAGATTTTTGTGAAGACTTTCATAGATGAGAAACTTTTCTCAAAAAAAGTAAGTCAATAAAACATGGAATTAGACCTGGAAAAATGTTTGAGGAATCATAGTCTACTTCATCCATGCACTCAGTACTGATGATGTTCCAGGAATAGTTTTGAATAGTTTAGTTCACGCGTTAAATTAGAACTTTAATTCAAAGGAATGTTAATATTGAAGGTATTGCTTTGTTTCATCCTAACACCCATTGTTACCACAGTCAATTTAATTTATGCCAACTATTAAAAGTCTAACCCTTTTGCTAATGAACAGTTCAGGATTGTAGATATGGCCCAATTTTGGAGAATGATTTTTGAGAAGTCTACTGTAGGCATCTGGAACAGACAGAGAGTGGTGGGAAAGACAAGATGTCTCTTTTTCCTTGGATTTTGTCATGTTTGCAGACAATTCCTTAAAACAGCTATAAGCACCTTGTTATTAGCACAAGAATGAATTCAATAATCAAAGATAGCAATTCTTTTCTAATTATTAATCATATAGGAATACTTTCAGAATACTCATCCTAGGATTAAAATGTCTCATGAGTTCTCAATTTTGTCGAAATCCAGAATTTTTATTTAGTAGTTATTCATTTCTTTTCTTTTTAAAATTATTTGAATGAAGAACACTGAATGGCATCCAGATGTATAAACAGTTTTCTCTTTCCTTATAAGACAGAAACGTTACACCCCTTTAACCTCTAAATAGAATTAAAAATGCAAAGATAGAAAGACAGTAGGTTGGTGGTATGAAATTAACAACTTGGCATCTGTAACAGATATCTACTTACTGTCAAATATTTACACAGAGAAAAACATTCTTTGCTGTCAAATTTTATTAGAGCTTGCACTGAACAAGGAAAAGGTCTCTTAGGAATATTTCTTGTTTGACGAGAAATGAGCACAGTGTCATTTTGCTTTCTCTTTGGGGAAAGATGAAAATAAACACTTATTTAAGTAATTGTGAGATCTTTAAAGTTTAGACATTCTGCTTATCAAAAATGAATTGTGGGATATAACACAGCATCAAATAACAACTGCGGCTACCCACCAATATTTCCTTGGTATTACTATAATAGGCAAAAGACAGGGCTGGGGGAATATCAGGCAGCTAATTTTGATTGCAGTGTGGTTTGGGAATGAGAGTAAACAGTGTGCTTTCAGATCTTCCATGGTATAGTGTTGGGCACTGGGATTCAGCACCTGGAAAGTTTGAACTGTGATCTCTCCAAATACTAGTGGACCCTATGTTTGCTGTTCTGTTGGTGATTATTTACTTTTGGCTTTCTTTAAACCATTGAACCAAATTGCTATTTGATGTTTACTATGTAAAAATTGTTGCAATAAATGCATCCTAATTCTAGGCATTTCACATTCTTCTGTTCTGTATTTCACATTATTTTACATGATCTTGACATTATCAACATCATTCTTATTTGACATTATCTAATAGAGACAATCGTTAGTTTTTACAATGACATTGCACATATATACATAGGACATGGCAAGGGGAGTTAGAATTTAACTTCAAATCTTTTAGTTTCAAGAAGATATGGGTTCTTGAACATACCCTCTAACTAATAAGGATAAATGTCATGGTCACTTATAATATTATGCCAGATATTTTTATATATTACAATATTGCAATTAATTCACTCTTTCTATTCTTTCTTGACCAAACATACTAGACTGAAAAACAAGGTACCAAAAAATCTAGCTGATTTCTGAAGTCGGCCCTCCAATATCTATATACGAATACCTAGTCCAATACTTTGTCCTCTAGCTCAAAAGTGTGATGGAGGTTCCAAAGTTTCAGTTAGACAGGTAACTGAAGATCTACTGCACAGCATAGTGACTAACTATAATTAATAATAATGCTTGTATACCTGAAAATTGCTAAGAAAAATAGGTCTTTAATGTTCTCACCACACACACAAAAATAAGTAATGAGGTGATATGTGTGTTAATTAGCTTGTCTTAATTATTTCACAATGTACACTTATATAAAAACATCAAGTTGTACAATATAAGTACATACAAATTTTATTTGTCAATTATATCTTAATAAAGCTGAGGGGGAAATTGTTATAGCAAATATTAATAAAGTAAAATTGAAACAAACAAAAAACAGTATGACACACACCGCAAATGGCTGTCTTCATCCATGTTCCACAAAGCTCATGTATCCCAGATGTAGATTATTCTATTCTATGCTTTTGAATTATACCTGTGTATATGGCATCTGTGATCTATCTGTAGACATCAGTTGTTGATGACTACGCATAAGCACCTTCTCTAAGGCACCTAGACTACTTTTTCTTGAGTAAGCAGCATGTTTGGAGAAATGACCTCATTCCACATTCCTTGAAAGGCTTCCTTCTTCTCTTCCTCCTCCCTCACCCCCACAGCTATCCTCTCCTACAGATGTCCTGTGACCTTTTCACTCCTGAGAAAGTTAAAACTCTAGGTGCTTCATCAGATCACATTCTACATCTTTGACCACCTTTAATCCCATTTTCATCCCATTTTTACCACACCATCTCTCCATTCACCATTCAAAATTTCAAATCAGGCTTCTTCTCTTCTTTGTACAGCAAACATGCCACTCTTCTCCAAACCTCTACATAGCAAAACTGTTCTTTATATTTTGATCACCATCAGTGTATCACAGAGGTAATACAGATTAGTAGAAAGAACTTAAACGTAGATATTGGAAACAGCTATGTAGCAATCAATGTTACTATCTGTATACTAATCACGATCATTAGCAAAAGTCTGCCATGCAGAAGTCTGCTGTCTTGGTGGACATATAAGATACAAAAGAAGACAAACATGCTAATGTATGGTGAGTGTTCCCAACTCCCTTCCTCTCCAAAAGGTTACACAAATCACAGAAGCCATGGCATGGAATAAAATAGTAATATTTTAGTGGAAACATTAAACTGAAGCTAAGGGTGAATCGAAGAAATGAAAGCCCACTCACCATGATAACCTCAAAATGTGTTGTCAGGTGGCTTCAGAGTTTCCACAAGGCATTTATGAATGCTCTATTGAGTTGAATAGTGGATTCATGCGAAACCACACCAATGACTGAGGTTCTTATCATAAGAGGGAAAATTTGACACAGAGACACAGGGGATGCCATGTGACAAAGAAGGCAGGGATTGGAGTTATGCAGCTACAAGCCAAAGAATGCCAAAGATAGCTACCATACCGCAAGTATCTGGAAGAGACTAAGAAGGACCTTATCCTAGAGGCTTCACAGTTCAGCACAGCCTTGCCAACATTATGATTTCAAACTTCTAGCCTCCAGATAAATAAGGGAATAAATTTCTGTAGTTTAAAGCTACTTGGTCATTACAGTAGCCCTAGAAAAGTAATATTTGTTAATAATAATAATAAGTGGCCGGGCGCGGTGGCTCACGCTTGTAATCCCAGCACTTTGGGAGGCCGAGGCGGGCGGATCACGAGGTCAGGAGATCGAGACCACGATGAAACCCCGTCTCTACTAAAAATACAAAAAATTAGCCAGGCGTGGTGGCGGGCGCCTGTAGTCCCAGCTACTCGGAAAGGCTGAGGCAGGAGAATGGCGTGAACCCGGGAGGCGAAGCTTGCAATGAGCCGAGATTGTGCCACTGCACTCCAGCCTGGGCGACAGAGCAAGACTCCGTCTCAAAAAAAAAAAATAATAATAATAATAATAATAAGTATTGTGAGTCATTATATATTAAAGAGTACACAGTGTATGTAGAGAATAGGGGTTAACGCTCTGAAATTTAAAAAGTAGGCTTATACCTCAGATCCACCACTTAGTACTTTCTCTTGGAGCAAGTTGTTTATCCAATTCAAATCTTAATTTCCTTATGTAAAATGAGAATAAGAATTGTATTTTCGTCATATGATTTTAGCAAGAAGAAATAAGATAATGGACATAAATCAGTGTCACAGTGCCTGGCATATTGTAAGAGCTCTATATATGTATTCAAAAGATAATGACTACAAGAGTGATCCCAAAGTTCAAGGTGACACTTATAAAACAACCATTTGATCTCTTTCTCCCTCTTCACAGAACCACTAGTACCTCTCACATAAGCACACTGCTTTAAACAGTGACACATTTTCACATGGGGTCAAGCCAACAGCCTGCAATGCCTAGATGTCTACAATTCTCTAGCAATACTCCATCCACTTGAAAATTGGAACTGACATAAAATATCACTTATAAATGGGCTTGGAAGGTAAGTGAAAAACACTCTTTTAACTATTTTTCCCCTGTGCAGTAACTTGCCACCAGTGAAGTCAAGAAACTTACATTTTCCTGACCTGTTTGTCTATTTCATGAGCACACTGTCTTGCAAATAGTTGATTTCCATTAAGTTGTCAAACAGGCAAGAAGATCTAAGCAAAATCAGAAAGAGCTCTTCAGTGACCGTCAGAGCTCTGGCTGACACAAGTGGTTGTTAACATGTCTAGTAATCAATTGGAAATTTTGTATTAAAGGAAGATTATTCGGCTACCATGCTCATGAGATTATGATTTATAGGGTGAGAAACCTGAGATTTTAACAGGTCCCTCATGTGATGCTGTTGCAGGTGGCCTGGGAGTCACATTTTGAGAAACACTGGCCATATAAACAGGGAGCAGCAAGAGTCTGATAGTTTTGTTTTAGTGTTCTTGATACTTATTTGAAAATATAAACATCTAAAGTCACTGAGTTCGTTCTCAAGTACTTGGATCAAAATTCCACATAAAAAGGCAGGGCACGGTGGCTTATGCCTGTAATCCTAGCACTTCAGGAAGCGGAGGCGGGCAGATCACGAGGTCAGGAGATCGAGCTCATCCTGACTAACACGGTGAAACCTCGCCTTTACTAAAAATACAAAAAAATTAGCGGGGCGTGGTGGCAGGTGCCTGTAGTCCCAGCTACTCCGGAGGCTGAGGCAGGAGAATGGCATGAACCCCAGAGGCCGAGCTTGCAGTGAGCTGAGATCGAGCCACTGCACTCCAGCCTGGGCGACAGAGCGAGACTCCCTCTCAAAACAAAAACAAAAACAAAAAAAATTCCACGTAAAAATATCTCACATCCCATTCTCTCGCTGGTATCTCCTATCCACTCAACTAGGATGCAAGGACAAAAAGAAAAGCCCCTCAAACTGTGATCTACGTAGTAACTTAGCTAAAGTATAATTTTGAAAATAAGCCCTTGAACTTAGGTTTTTACTTATAGCCCCCGGGCAATCTCAGGATCTGCTCTAGCTTCTGAAGCGCTATTTTAAGGGTGGCTCTCAACCAGTGCTGCATTAGAATTGTGTGTGGAACTTTAAAAATCCACATCTCTGACCGATTACATTGTAATTTTTGGTTGCATTCACAGCGCATAGGGATTCCTGAATTAAATCTAATATGTAGACAAGACTGAGAACCACTACTTGATCTGAACAGATTTATCAAAGGCTATATGACCAAGGTCTCTGCCTGACAATAAGGAAAAAACTGCTATTTCTGATCAATCTGGAACTCTCAGACAAGACAACCTCAAGATGTGTCACAGAATATTTGTATATATATGAGACTGTAGATAATGAGGTTCTCATATATTATGTATTCCAAGTCTCAGAAATAAACTACTTGAAAAAAAAAATGTGGTCTAGTACAGACGAAGTCTGAGAGGAAAAAAAAAAACACTGTAACTCACGTTACCAGCTTAACATCCCAAAAAGAATAGAATCATATGGAGAATAAGATAAATTTTAATAGAACTCTAGTCTGCCTGAGACTACATCTCTAAAAGAGTAAAGTTCACAAATGGGAAAATTCCATAAAAAAGTCATGTTCCATATGTTTAGGTTTAGATACATATGTTTCGGTTTATTTTTAATAGATTGATTATTAATCAATTAGGTTAGGTTGATTTTTAATAAAAAATCAACATTACACTAATCAGTTGGGACCCAGGCTCATAAATTATTTTTGTTCCTAATTTTTACTAAATATTGTCATCCTTAGAAAGATTAAACAGTTAAGCCTATCATGATTAAAAACTACCCCAATACATTCTACTCCAACACTCATACATCCATGAATATTTTTCCCTGAGAGGATCTCTATAGAACATAAGTTAATTATAAATAAACTACTGTGAGTGTAATACTTTCCAGGTAAAAAGGATGAGATGATAATTTATTTTGTCCCCATAAATAAGATTAAACAAGATGTGGGGCAGCTGTGTGTCAGGCATACCTATTAAAAATCTGAGCCCTAGTAAACTCAATCCAGTGAAATCTAATAAAAACAAGTGGTTATATTTAAGAAGGTTTGAAATAAAGTGTCTTTAACTCCTTTATCTATTTTAGAAGTTGCTCTTTTCACATAACTTTACTCTTCACCTGAAATATGTATATATATATTTATTGTTTTTAATAAATAAGGAGATAAAAGATAAATTATAAATGTTTGTTTCATATAGCAAAAAAGTGAATGGCTGAGGTTTTCATTTATTTCTTTTAGTTATAAATGAAAAAGAGACCTAGTCACCTATTTAATTTATCTCAGAAAATACTAGAGCTGGATAACTACATTGAAACATTCTGAAAATAAAGGCCAAAAGTAAAATTTTCAAATAAAACCTAGGTATGTATTTCATGTACTTTAAGCCAATATATATCTACTTAAAATTATAAACCTACCAAATAATAAATTATTTAGGAATACTGATACATTTCTATACGGAATGTTTTGGCATAATGAAAGATTATCTTTCAATACCTCTCCATATATTTGCTCAGGATTATTTCTGACTGATGGTGATACTTTGACTCATCATTGATTATTTTACTACAAATAACTTCCTGAAAACCTTTAATGGTCATCATTTTTGGCTTTATGGTAAAGAGGGTACAAACCATGATTTCCTCATCAACAGCCTTGCATCATGCTAGATATACTTAGATTATGAGATTTTTGACACTGGGAGCCACGAAGTGTCTGTAGCTATCAGGATTAAAGAACAATCACAGGAGCAAGTAATCAATCTCTGATAGGCCAGATGTACCAAAGAAATACAGTCTATAAAACATAATCTTTGACATCTCATTTAAAAAAACTCCATGAAAGAGAAACAATTTACCACTCATTCCTAGGCAAGCAGAGCTCACAGTGCTGAGGCACCAAACCAAGGTCTCAAAGGACATACTTGTCACTTTGAAAATGTTCTAAGACCACTCTACAAATTATAAAAGCTACCAACCATCAACGAAAAAAAACGAACCAATTTTCTACAGGTGACGAATTCCGTAAGTTACACCAATTTTCTGGGCAGCTGTGTCTCAAACAAATGGTAAATTTGACCTTTTTGGTGTTATAAGTGCTGCAAACTCTGAAATGAATTGATACACTTTTTAAAAAGGGGGGATATGTTTTTTATATATCGCAGGTTCTCACTTCAGACATTTTAGTAGTGTCTAAAATTATCGTATAGGTATATTATCCCTAACAAGGTCACAGTATTTGTCAGCTTATAATGGCAATAACCAATAGATGAAGTCTACCTAAAGAAGGATTACCTTGTGAAATACAGTTGGGTAAATTGTTAAAAGGACTAAATGTGATTGGGTTAAGTAGCTTCTACAAAGTGGATAATCTTCCTGTATGTCCTCTGCAAATTACCTTGAGGTGATAGCTTTATGATAAAAAATCTAAAGAAACTGCTATATATTATATATATATAATATATATAAAATATATATGCGTATGTATATATATGTATGTGTATACATATACGTCTGTGTGTGTGTGTGTATGTATATATATGTGTGTGTGTGTTGGCTCTACTGATACAAGAAAAATAACAATTTAATCAAGTGGGCATTCTGCCTATTAGCTGAGTGGTCATCTGCTCATTTCAGGCAATAAATAGATTTTGAAACTGTATAATAATGAATAAATTAAAATACCATCACTTTCAGTTTTCTTTAAATAAAATGACTTGAGAAAAAAACACTAAAAAAAGAAAATGTTACTGAAAATTTTATAAAAGATTTAGAGTGCAAAGTAAATTATCTTAGGAGATAAAATCATTATATAATAGAAATCATGATCATCTTAAATTTTCAATGTATTTTTATTAATTAAACAAGTCATTTACAATCTTAGCCCCTTATCAATTGACGTTTCACAGTTTAATTTATTCATATGATATATATTTTATTGTCCTAATGAAATCACAGCCATGAGAAATCTTATTGTTTATTGAAGGAGACTTAGAAATTCCCAGATATATACTGGATTTTATAGTGTAGTTAGATTTGCAAATAGCAAATTGATTAATAGGCTGATTTACAGTCTATATACAAGCATGCTTCATTTTATCGTGGTTCACGGATTTTCATTTTTTACAAATTGAAGGTTTGTGGCAACCCTGTGTGAGCAACTCTACCAGTGCTATTTTTCCAACAGCATGTGCTCATTTCATGTCATTGTATCACACTGTGGTAATTCTCACAATATTTCAAACATTGATCATTTTGATTACATGTGTTATGATTATCTGTGATCACTGATCTTTGATGTTACTATTGTAATTGTTTTGGGGGCATCACAAACCACATCCATATAAGACAGTAAACTTAATAGATAAATATTGTATATGTTCTGACTGCTCCAGTGACTTGCTGTTCCTCCTTCTCTCCTCTTCCCCATTAACTGAGACACAATAATATTGAGACTGGGCCAGTTAATTACCTTACAGTGGCCCCCAAGCATTCAAGTATCTCACTTTAAATCCAAACCTAGAAATAATTAAGCTTAGTGAAGAATACCTATTTAAAGACAAAATAGGACAAAATCTAGGTCTCTTGTGTCAAATAGTTAGCTAAATTGTAAATACTAAGGAAGTTCTTGAAGGATATTCGAAGTGTTACTCTAGTAAACACATAAATAATAAGAAAGTGAAACAGTCTTATTGCTGCTATGGAAGAAGTTTGAAAGATCTGGATGGAAGATCAAACCAGGTGCAACATTCCTTTAAGTCAAAGCCTCATCCAGAATAAAAGCCCTAATTCTCTTCAGTTCTATAAAAGGTTCAATTCTATAAAAGAGGTGAGGAAACTGCAGAAGAAAAGGTTGAAGCTAGCAGGGGTTGGTTCATGCGGCTTAAGGAAAGAAACCGTGTTCATAACATGAAAGTGCAAGGTGAAGCAGCAAGTGCTGATGTGGACCTGCAGCAGCTTGTCCAGAAAAATCTAGCTAAGATAATTGATGAAGGTAGATACACTAAACAGGTTTTCAATGTAGATGAAAGAAACTTCCATTGAAAGAAGTTATCATCTAGGACTTTTATAGATAAGAGGAGAAGTCAACGCTTGACTTCAAACCAAAAAACAGGCTAACTCCCTTGTTAGAAGCTAATATAGCTGTGACTTTAAGTTGAAGCCAGTGTTCACTTACCATTCAGAAAATCCTAGGGTCCTTAAAAAATTGGTTAAATCTACTCTGCCTGTGCTCTATAAATATAACAATGAAGCCTGGATGACAACACATCCTTCCACAGCATGGTTTACTGAATACTTTCAGCCCACTATTAAGACCTACTTCTCAGAATTTTTTTTTTTAATATTCCTGCTTACTCACAATGTTCGTAGTAACTCAAGACCTCTGATGTGGATGTACAAGGAAGTAAATGTTATTTTCATGAATGCCAATGCAATATCCATTCTGCAGCCCATAAATCAAGGAGTAATTTTGGTGTTCAACATTTATTACTAAAAAATACATTTTATCAGATCATAGCTGCCATAGATAGTGATTCTTATAATGAATCCGGGCAAAGTACATTGAAAACTTCTGGAATCACCATTCTAGATGCCATTAAGAATATTCATGATTTATAGGAAGAGGTCAAAATATCAACACCAACAGGAATTAGGAAGATCTTGATTCCAACTTCATGAATGACACTGAGCAGTTCAAAACTTCAATGGAGGAAGTAACTGCAGATGTGGTAGAAACAGCAAGGGAACTAGAATTAGAAGCAGAGCATGAAGACGTGACTGAATTGCTGCAATCTTATATAAAACTTGAACAGATAACGAGTTGCTTCTAATGGATGAACAAAGAAAGTAGTTTCTTGTGATGGAAAATACTCTTGGTGAAGGTGCTGTGAACATCTTTAAAATGATGAGAGGATTGAGAATATTACATGTATTTAGTTGATAAAGCAATAGCAGAGTTTGAGAGGATTGACTAATTTTGAAAGAAGTCCTGTTTTGGTTAAAACGCTATCAAACAGCATTGCATGCTACCAAGAAATCTTTTTTGAAAGGAAGAATCAATCAACGCAGGAAACTTTATTTTCCCTTGAATTTATGAAATTACCACAGTCACCCCAGCTTTTAGCAACTACCCTCATCAGTAGGCAGCCATCAATATCGAGGTAATACCTTCCAATGACAAAAAGATTACAAATCACTGAAGACTCAGATGATCATTAACATTTTTAACCATAAGATATTTTTTAAATTAAAGAAGCTTTCTAGATATATGTTACGACACAGTTAATAGACTAAATTGTAGTATAAACACAATTTTTATATGCATTGGGGAAAATTTTGTGTAACCACTTTATTGCAATATTGACTTTATTGTGGTCTGGAACCCTACACACAATATCTTCACAGTATACTTTTTTCCCAAATATTTTACCACCTAATGAAAATAGCTACCTACAGAATAAAATGACAATTATCTAATTTCCACAATACAAATTAAAAATACAAGTTCTGTGGTATTGGATGACGGATATGATGCATGTTATTTTTAACCAATTTATTTGCTAAAGAACACCTCTCTGATGAATTATTTCCCTGAGGTAAATGTATCATTGAAATTTTCAATAATACAATGTCCTGCACTATTAAAGGGTGAATATCTAAAAGAAACAAATAACATATTAGTACTTATTAATTATATGAGCATATATGCACATACAAACTAGTTTGGGTAAAATAAAAATATTTTAAAAATTCAATCACTTAGTTTGGGAGAGAAGTATTGAAGAGGGCATCTATATTTTGCCCAGTAGCCAAAACAGTTTATATAGTTTATATCCCTTCCATTACCAGCCCTTCCTCAATGGCATTCAAGATTAATAGTTTCCTGTGAATTATACCAACAATTTTCTAAGCATTATATGAGAAGCAGAGCATATCGACAGCATTTATTTGTTCTGTGAGAGATAAAACAATGAAATAAGATTTAGAAGTTCTCTTTCTCTCTCTCTCTTTTTTTTTATTTTTTATTTTTTATTTTTTTGAGATGGAGTCTCACTCTGTTGCCTAGGCTGGAGTGCAGTGGCATGATCTCGGCTCACTGCAACCTCTGCCTCCCAAGTTGAAGTCATCCTCCTGCCTCAGTCCCCCTAGTAGCTGGGATTACAGGCATGCGCCACTATGACTAGCTAATTTCTGTATTTTTAGTAGAGACGGGGTTTCGCCATGTTGTCCAGGCTGGTCTCAAACTCCTGACCTCAGGTGATCCACCTGCCTTGCCCTCCCAAAGTGCTGGGATTACAGGCGTGAGCCACTGCACCCCACCAGAAGTTCTCTCTTAAACATCTAGTAATCAAGCAACTTTAGGGAAAATGATTTACAATGTGTTTACTAGCTAGAAATACTCTGTTTCCTTGTCATGTGTACATAGTACTTTGTCCTGTTGTTATTTACAAATATAAATATGCAGATATTCCACAAGAAGACAGCCAGAATGTATACGAGTTAATCAGCCTAGAACTGCCCTCCATTTCTATTTATCCTAGAATGCTCATCCCATTGTTTCAACTCTGAGGAGATTCAAGAGATCCTCCAGACTTTGAAACCACAGTTAAGAAAATATTCAAACTTTCTCTTTTTTTTGTATTCTTCTCTAAAATGGATATGATAATGGCACTTACATCATAGCGATGCTGTGAGCATAGATGAAATTATGTATTTATTTATATTTTATCTTCAATTTTTACGTTCTGGGACACATGTGCAGGATGTGCAGGTTTGTTACATAGGTAAATGTGTGCCATGGTGGTTTGCTGCACAGATTAACCCATTACCCAGGTATTAAGCCCAGTATCCATTAGATATTCTCCTTGATGCTCTCCCTCCCCCTGCCCCACTCAGCAGGCACCAGTGTGTATTGTTACCCCCCAAGTGTCTATGTGTCTCATAGTTCAGCTCTCACTTATACATGAGATCATGCAGTGTTTGGTTGAAATTATTTATTTATAATTCATTGCTGAAATATTATTTTATTTGGAATTAATATAAATACTGCTTTGATTATAAAACTACATTATAGCATCAAAACACCAAGTGATGATTATGAAAAGTAAAATTATAAAATGTTAACATTTGACAATTGCAATAAATGGGTTTGTGATTGAAAACTTTAGATTCAAATGTAGCTAGTTTAAACAACTTTATGCATGTTAGAATACAAGGTAAAGAGCAGACCACTTACTGTTGTGTGTGAGTGTGTGTGTGTGTGTGTGTGTGTGTGTGCATGTATGTGTGTGTGCTTAGTCTTTATTTTGGTATAATGTTGGCATTCCTTAGAGATAGTAGTAATAATTCATCATTTTCTCAATGTATATTTTATGTATGCTCTAGGCATTTTACTTGTAATATCTCAAACATATTTTTACAAAAATTTCTGGTAAATATTACTAACTCAAGCTTACACATGAGGGAGCTGAAGCTTACCCAGTTTAACTGACTTTTTAAATGATACATACTTAGAAATTGACAAAGATTTTGTTCAAACTAAGAGCTATCTGGTTCTTAAAGACATTCATTATTCAAAAAGCATGAAATCAGACAATAATAACACATTTATTGTAATAAAATAATGTTATTGGATTAGAGAAGCAGGCATTCTTAATATAAAATGACAATAAAAATCTTTCTTAAAAGCCCTAAAACTGAATATTGGTTTACTTTCTTAAGGTAAAATATTTAATGTATATTAAATATATTAATATTTTAGTGTAAGATATAGTTCATAATGAAATTCAAATTCCTACATTATTATATATAACCAACATGAAAACTAATATACATTTCTATAAATCCATAAACAAATATTAACATATTGATCTTAATTTTATAGCTGTAGAATGTTAGCAGTGAATATTATAATGTCTTGGAGAAAAGTTTGCAGATAACTGTGATCATCATGATTTCTTAATGTTAACATTTTTCCACATTAGCTTCAAATCTCATTAAAAGTAAAAGAAAAAAATTGGAGAATCAGCTAAAGTTTCAGTTCTTCCCTATCTACACTGTGATCACTACCTCACTAAAGTCAAATTTGTGAAGTAGATCTATGTATGTTTAGAACAAATTAAAATCCTGATGCAATATTTTTACACCCAGAGCCCTTATACCTTGCATACTACACCCATCATTATCATCATCAACAACAGCTAAAATAAAATGCGCACTGTGAATATTTCCCCGAAGTACGATTTCCTTGGCTTCCTTAAGTCTCAGAATTAAGGTTGCTAACTTGCTAATCAAAACTCTTACGGAGATGAGAGCCAGCTTTAACTTCTACAGCCGTTATCGCTCTAACATGATGATTCACAAATCTGTCTGCATAAAAGATTTTTTAGAGGAGTTTTTAAGCAATTTTGATGCCTCCCCACTCCATTCCTATAAGCAGATCAGTTAAATTAGGTGGTCTAATTAAATGTGCCTGCCAGAAAACCACAGCAAATACCATTCCTGATGGAGAAATTTAGAAGCATTCTTCTAACAATTGAGAAAAACAAAATGCTTACTATTGCCACTTTGTTTAAAACCCTAAAGTTGCTTCTAACCAAAGTAGTAAGAAAAGCAGTAAAGTGTAGGAAAGAAGGAACAACCTTTAATTTTCACTAAGGTTAAAAAAAAACTTGTTCAAAACAATTTATTTTTAGTTAGAATGAAAACTGACTTCTTATCTCGCAGATTAAAATTGGATACAATAATCAAAATTTGTAATGATGGACCTAAATCAAAAGAAAATATATTAAATTATACATTTCCACATAAGGAATGAGAGAAGTGCATACTAGATTCTAGAAATATGTATGTTAACTGGCATATATAAAGGAAAATTCTTAGTCTTTAATGGGATAAAACATAGGATTTTTTAAAACTTGTATATGTAACATTTGATTGACTTCCTGTTGATGCCAAACAAATTACATTATGCCATCAATACTTTAAGCGAGTTGTATCTAAAGGAACAAAAGAATACTCCTGTAGGTTCTCTCCAACAATATTTTACATCTGAGATAAAATTTCCTCTGAGATTTCAGATGGATATACATAGGAAGGCTTGAATTTAAGCTCAGCATTGACTTCCAGCATCTTTTCTGACTTTTAAAGGGCACTTAGAAAACGAGGAAGTAAGGTCTCTATGATCTGTGATGGTTTCATATGCGTTTGATACTTTTGGGTTTTCTCCAGGGTAAAAGGAGAACATAGTTCGGCAGCTTCATAGCAGGGGCGCTTTGAGGAATTACTCAGTGGGGCCAGTAGGAATTAAAGAGGAGTGACAGGCAGACCTGTTCTCCCCTCTGAAAGAATGAATGTAAGGAAATGCTTTTGCCTCTTCTCTGCTTTAAGGCGTATGAACAAGGTCTCTATAGAGTTTTTCAGAAGCAATACTTAGTTCATTTTCTGTATGAGTTCCAAGTTGTGAACATTGGGTAAATAGTTTAGTCTGTGCTTTTCTTTTTTTAATTAATAATTTGAAAGCTTTGCACATATTAGGGTGTAGAAATAGCATGAAGTTCCTCACTCATGATTTAACAAAAAGACCTTTTGGTTTTTGCTCTTCTGTATCTTGCCTCCTAAATTTGGATTCCTGATGCAAAGACTTCAAAGTTAATTTGCTAAGTGGGGCATCATAATTAACACTGTGAATCATCTGTAGTTATAGATGATACTGTCTACCTCAAAAAACAGTGTACCTGGTATCTATTCAATATCATAGATGGATTAGGCTCTACCCCAATTTTTAAAGATTACATTGAATTAGAGAATAAATTGAAATCATAGTCAAAAAACTCGTGGGGCTTTTTCACGTTATCTCTGTCTTAAAGCCAAAGTTTTAAGTATTAAAAATATATTTTTGTTTATAAGTGTTTTCTCAAAAGTGTTTTGAAGTAATGGGCAGGAATATTCCCATTTAAAGTTTAAATATTATATATAGTGCAGTAGCAATATATATTAGAAAATATCAGTATTGCTTAAATATAAGTGCCATGTGGGCGAATTTCTTTTCTGTTTTGTTCCCATCTATATTGTCAGAGTCCAGAAGAGCGCCTGGTTCCTAAGAGTGTTCATTTGATAAATGCCTACATCTGCATTATTTAATACTGAATTCATATGATAGTATTTTATTTTAGCATGAAACAATAGCTTTAAAATAATAAGAAAAGAGAAGAATCTCATCTGTTATTAGTAATACATTTAAGAAATGGACTTTTAAGAATATCACATTTCCAGTGCTGTGAATAGATACAGTCAGCAGTTGTTTTCATCTTTGAGCTAAAATAAAGTTTGCTTCATATAGCTTGTTAGAGTTTCCCATTGTTACCTTTTAAAGTAATATTGAAGGAGCCACTTTTTAAAGGATTTTCCCCCATAGTCTCATAAAGTCAGAAAATGTCTACTTCCCTACAGTTTTGTTCTTACTGTTTTCAAGGAGGCAGAAAGGGATTTGGAAAACTCCTTATTTAAAAACAGATGCAAAACCTAATTATATTTTTCTTTAACGCTTCAGAGGACAATGAATAGAAGTAAATTTTATCAACCCTGGCCCCCACAAATCACTAGACATCCACATAAACAATCTATTAAATGAGGCATCTCATTCTTTCTAATAATATGTTATATTTATATTTCAAAACCTTTTCTTATGATGTTTTACTTCAGATGAATAATGGATGTAAAATAGATTAAGAATCTGCTATTCAGTGATTATACTTAGTTTTCCATTTTATTACTTTACAGTCCAAATTTGACGCAGTCCACAAAAAAATACCATTCAGAATAGACATATCTTCTTGCTAATTAAAAATATAGCAACCCAAAGATCTCTTGGTACAGTCTTGGCAGTTAGTTCCATAAGAAGACGAAGACATTGCAAAGTGAATTAGTATGATGTAGTGTCCCCATAGCCATAAACAGTCAGTTTTTATGTTTAGCCAGATTATGAGGTTGAGAGCATTGCTGTCCACAGAGTGTTGATTTTATTTGTAATCTAGCTCAATTAGATACGAGGAAAACCATAGCAACCAAGCTGCAAGTGATGCTGTCAGAGGAATTCCCTCTGATATATTTTGTCTTCCCAAGTTGGAGTTTCAGACCTCAGAGAAAGTGGTTTTTTTCTCTGGACCAAACCTTATCTTCCTATATGTAATCATCCAGGGAAAACTGAAGCTAACAACTACTCTCTTGAATTTATTCTGGCTTATATTCAAAAACTAAACTATTGCCCTAAAAAGCACTTAAGCTTCACTTGATGAAAAGCCTTTGGATGGTTAAAATAAACATATGTTTCAAAATATTACCTCCGAAAAAAGTAAAACCTATTTCAGAACTTCTATAAGTATACATTGTATGGCTTTCCAAAGAAAAGGAATTTTATAATACATTTTTACTGGATCCTTTGAATGAATCATTACTCTGGATGCATATTCTTAGAATATACCCTAAGTATCCTAAAATCTAATCTAGTTCAGTTTGGAGAATTTCCTCCAGGTGACATGAAAGAGATAAATAACATCTCCAATTCAAGCTTTATATTTGGGTAGGAAGTATCTTGAAGTAAATATGACTGTCTAAGAACCATTCACCTTTATATTTATATATCTCACCAATAAAAAATACTTGCAGGTAAAAGGAAAGAGTAATGTATACTGTATAGATTCCAGCAGTTTTATGTGCTATCAAGCTTCATTACACTATAGAAATTCATTATTATTTACAGTCTCAAAAGGAAATGATCTTAAAATACAATGGTATATATAATCACAAACATATCACTTTCAGAGTATTTTTCAGTCATGATTTTCTTCAGCTATCAGTTAATAAAATTGACTGCCAGTTTTTCATATTCACAAATTCTAAAAGGAAACCACAAACATTAAATTGGTTTTGTTGTGTGATAATTTTATATAATTTATATAAGTGGATAATGTGTAAGTTGTAGTCCTTATTGGTGGGAAATTATTTTATGTTTCAGCTTAATTTATTGTTTGGAGATAACTTATTTATAACTAAAAAGAAAATGTAACATGGGGAATTTAGTTAACTCATTATGTGGACTACAGTGAGGTAATATCATGAAATTTATATTTTTATGTGGCTCAAAATGGTACAACTGCCCACTCAAATCAGTTTTACTATAGCCAGGTATCAGAGTAACAAGAAAACAGTGGGAAAGGGTGTTCCAATACCCTTTTAATGTATTTATTTTTGGTAGGTAGTAATCTTATATCTATAAAATTACCTTTGTTAGATTAAGTAGTTTATATAGGAAATAAATTTAGTGCCTGGGGATAATTTCAAAAGAAAAGGCTATCTATGCTAATTGCAAAGAGAGACACATTAAATCAAATCATCACACAAATTCACATTCTACTTTATAATAAGATTTGAAGGAAAGCCAAACTTAAAGTAACACTGAGTTTTCCAACTTCGCTTAAAATAAAAAATCAAATGAAGATAAAAACATAGCATCATCATGAGCAGAATACTAAGATGTGTCTGTGTGTGTGTGTGTGTGTGTGTGCGTGCGTGCGCGCACGCGCCTGTGTGCATGTTTCTGACTTTTATCAATAGTTCTTAGACATATTTAATCCCTCAGGACCAGCTTCTCAAGAGTATAAATCTTTTCCATGCTCCAAATCAGTGTTGGGACAGTGTTTAAAATCTCCAAACACAGTTTCAAGAGAGAAACAGGCTTTAATGAGAATATGTGGGACTACAAAGAGACATGCTGAAGTGAATAGCCAAATTGTTTGAAATGTCTTGAAAGTAATAGTTTTCTTAGTGCAATATGAATTTAAAATACATATGATTCTATGTGCTCTGAGAACTAAAGCCAAATTCTTATTTGCATATCAGTTGAGTTATTTTACTATTTTCCATTTCAAAGTTTTAAAATATACATTAAAATGAGTCTTCAATTAGATATCTGGCTTAAAATGAAGTATTTCTCATGTAATTTTATGTAAAATATCACCTCTAATTCTCCATTTCCTTCACTTTGTTTCTTTGTCCTAATAGTTTTAATAATTATACATATAACATTCATTTGTTAATTTAGTCTCTTCCCTCAAAGATTATCAGTCCCTTGAAAGCATAGGTTTTGTTTGTTTAACTCACAGCTTTATTGCCAGCAATGGATACAATAAATGAATGACTGATCTTGAAAATTAAATAGTTAAATGACCAAAAATCAAGTTGTTTTGGTCATTAACACTGTTAGTAACAGTGGTAAAATGTACTAAACTAGCAGATATCCTATTCCTAGAAAAATTTCATACTTGCAAGGGCTTCAAGAAGGGGGAAGGGAAACAAACGAGTTTGAATGCTTGACTGTCATGTGAAATCTTGATGGAGGTCATTTGAAAAAAAATAAATAAATTTTACCTCAGTATAATACTGCCACATCAAAATCATGCTGTATGAAACAAGTGATATTAGCATTAAAAGACTACTTTATAACTACTCCACTGGGAAGAAGGCAGAGGTTTAGAATTTTGCTAGCTTTGCTCACAAACAGATTAACAGGATGAAAACAGAATCTAGTAGAAAGCAAATAAAAGAAGAAAGGAACAAAATAAATAATAATTTAAAAAAGGTCATCCCTGATACTTCATAGTGGTATAGAACAACAAGTAGTAAACATAGCAATCAATATGAAAATAACATAATTTGAAGATGATTGCAAAATCATTTGGACACCAAGTATGTTCATATTTGGGTAACTGTAAGACAGACATAGAGTTATTTCTGGAAATTAATTTTTCTTCTCACTATTCCATACATCCTGAAGCTTGACAGTAGGGTTCTATGAGAAAAAACTCTGAGACACAATAAAGGCCAAGTTCCTACATATGGGAAGAAAGAGATCTTAAGGACATGACAGGGATAAAAAAAATGTGAATGCATTTTTTTTCTCTTCCTGGCTTGTAAGGATGATCCAGTTACGCTTTCCTTATTAAATTTTCAACAGTTTAGGGTATTTGAGAGAGATGCTTAACTTCACCTAAACATACCCAACAAAACAACAAATACACATACACAATCTCTCTCACTGTTTTTCTCTCTCTGTCTCTTCCCCTGCCCTAAATTTAATTTAATAAGAAGCTATTTTCAGAATAAATAATTCAATGACTTACATTATTTAGCATTGTTTTTGTATATCAGAAATATAGAGACAGATTATTACATCAAAAGTTAATGGCAGTAAGTTCAAAGATCTACGTAAATGAGATTTAATTTATGGTTAATAATATAATTTATAGTTAATAATATAATTTATAGTTAATAATCCTCTAAGAGCAGGAGACTGATCTCTTTTATTTTTTAAAAATGAATTTTCCACCATCCAGAGAAACACTTCTTAAATTGACTTGTAAACTTACAGAGATAAAATACTTTTTGGCTTTTCTCATTAAATGTCTAATATCTGAATTAAGAGAAATATCAAACTCCTGTTTTTAGAGTTTGCACCAGAAAACACACCTAAGAATTATTAGCTATTTTGCAATAACTTAGTTGCCTTAAGAATGATCAAGTTATTGGTCAGGCACAGTGGCTCATGCCTGTAATCCCAGCACTTTGGGAGGCCAAGGTGGGCAGATCACTTGAGGTCAGGAGTTTGAGACCAGCCTGGCCAATGTGGTAAAACAACGTCTCTACCGAAAATACAAAATTTAGGCAGGTGTGGTGGCACATGTCTGTAATCCTAGCTACTCAGGAGGCTGAGGCAGGAGAATCTCTTGAACCCCGAAGGTGGAGGTTGCAGTGAGTGGAGAACGAGCCAGCCTAGGCAACAGAGCCAGACTCCATCTCAATAAAAGAAAGAATGATCTAGCTATTATTTTTGCCAGGTTTCCTTTCCCTGTGTTCAGTTTACTTTGGAAAAACAGATTTTGAAAGGCAATAAATAGGATTTTTGCCATTTCTGTCCACATTTCTAACATAACAGGAAACTGTGTATATTGAATTGTGAGTTTTGTGTGTACACAAACATACAATCTTGAATAAGGCTCTTTTAAATGTCTGTTCTTTTAAAAATTACAGATGTTCTTTTTATTGCATGTGTTAGTTTGGGATAGCAAAGAACTAACACAATTCCCCAAGGACTATGCAAGAAAGGATGGGACAGAGCTCAACCAAGAGCACTACCTGTTTTTGATTGAAAGGAAGCACATAACTAGAGTTAAGCAGAAAGTCAATTAGGGTACCACTTCCTTTGCACTTCTGGATTGAATCCAATTCTGTTGAAACATCTAAAATTGATAAATCAAAAGTCTCTGTTTGTTTTACTCTCCTTGGATCTTTTTGGAGCACCTCACATCAACAGATCCTCGCAATTATTAATGAAGTCACATGAAAATTTCCATGATGAAGAGATGCCTTTTGAAAATATACATATTTATAGTATTTATTTTGTATAGATGTATATAAACAAACTTGATATAGACACAATGTTTAAGTGAAGTTTATGAGTTGAGATTCTAAGTGATTATATCCCTTTCTCACCCTAAATTAACTGATTCATAAGCAAATTCATTATAATCAAATTTCATCATTCTATTGTCAACATCATTTTAACAATATAGGAAAAAATTATTATAAAGAAAATCATAAAAATTTAAAACTAGGTCAAAAGAGTAATGCAAAGTAATTTTAAATTAAATGAGAATAAATTATAAACTTTTCTCTATTAGACATAATTAAGAAGAAATGCATTTTTTGAAAATTAATAGGTGTTTCATTTGAATATTCACAATGCTTACCATGCAATGCTATTAAAAACTGGTGGATTTCATATACAAGAATAAAAGGCTGATCTTTTCTCTTTTAGGTTCCACAGTTGTAGTCCTTCCTTCAGTGAACTAGTTAATTATAAGAAAATAAAAAAAAACTATATATATTCCAGGCAAAATGATAACATTTCTATTCAACAATGAAAAACAAATAATTTCTATCTTGCACATCTTTTACAATTTCCAACTAGATGTCATATTCTGCTCTCCCACAATCAAAGTTTGGTATTCAAGAATTCCCTTTAGGAACTTTTGCTGATGTCTCTGACTCTAAAGGCTATCCACAATGAGTATTTTTTAAATAGCTTTGTTGAGTCTTGTCATACAGTATATTTCACATAAGTAAAGCATACAATTTGACAAGCTTAATGTATGTAAACATGAAACAACCATTACAATCAAGATAAAGGACATATGTATCACCCCCAGAAGTTTCCTCGGGCTCTGTTAAACCTTTTCCTTCTCCTACTCCTCTCTGCTTTTGCCATTCCAGACATTCACTAATCTCCTTTCTGTCACAATAGATTAGTTTGGGATTTCTAGAATTATATATTTGTGGGCTCAGAGAGCATGTACTGTCATTTTTGGTTGACTTTATTCACTCAACCTGATTATTTTTAGATTTATCCATGTGGTTGGGTATATTAATATTTCTTTTCCCTGAATTATGAATATTCCAATGCACTGATGTACTACAATTTATATATGTATATACACATCCAGCTCTTGCTGGACATTTTGGTTTTATTATTTTGGTGCTATTACAAATCAAACTAGTGTGAACATTCATGTGTAAATCTTTGCATACACATATGCTTTTTATTTTAGGTAAATACTTAGGATGGATTGGCAGGTTCATATGGTGGGCATAAGTTTAATGATTTTAAGAAACTGCCAAGCTGATTTCCAAAACAATTGTGTAATTTTAGTAGTTTTAGAAATTCTAATAGATGTGTGGTGGTATATTATTGTGGTTTTAATTTGTATTTCCTTAATGATGTTCAGCACATTTTCATGTTGTTGTTTTTTTTCAGTACACCTTTTGGGGTTAAGTGCTTGTTCATTTTTTCTATTTTTTTTTAAGTGGGTTATTTTATTACTTAGTTTTGAGTTTCTGTATATGCTAAATAATGATATATGTCTTTTACAGATGTGTTATTTGGAAAAAACTTTCTCCCAGACTCTGGTTTGACTTGAATTCTTTTAATTGTATTGTGAGAATATAATTAGAAATTGGTCTATCTCATTAAATGTTCCATGAGGTGCATTTGACACACACAATGTGTTATTAATGATGTCTCCACTAAGCCATATATATGAGTATAACAATATTACAGGCCAAAACCAAGCTATGTGTAATATGCATCAGTGACCTGGCTTATTGAAGAATTGATGACTCTCAAAATTTAAGAACCTCCTATTTTTACTATTTAGTACAGTTAATTGGTAGCAAAGTGAAACTGCAGAATAATGAACCTTGATGTGAGACAGACATTTGTGCATTATTAGTTCTCCTAATCATGTATAACTTAGTGTACTTTCCTCATATGCATAGAAGGGGAAATACTGTTTTATGGATTGTTAGGGGGACTGAATAGTATAGTCTCTGAGTAAGTAATTAGCACATTCTAGGTGCTTCCTTATTATCAATAGCATAATGACAAGGAAATTAAAAATTCAACCTTTCCCCAAACACACACACACAACAGAATACTTCATATAAGAAGATAAAGGTCAGAAAGATGTAAATTGTTAAGTATTTTGAATAGCTAATTGTGGAGATCTATATATATATATATATATGATCTATATATACAAAGTTAGGATAGTACAGAGGCTCTTTAATTCTCTCTGCATATGAAAAAGAAGCCTAATAAACCCACACATGAAAAAGTCTTCTTGGTCTATATTATGACTACTTGAGAACCCTCAAGAACTCCACGAATTCTGAGATGATATATTATCTATAATAATGTAGGTTATAAAAAATGATTCTAATACATTTGAGAGGCAGATATGAGGGACAACAAGGTTTTTAATGTATTAAATATATTGAATTAATTGTTCTTACATTCTTTAAAGAGAATGTGATATAAATACTTTTTTATTGTGAGAATAACCCTAAAATCTCAAACACCATTTATATATGAGAGGGCAAAGTACTTCATTACGAAATATCACAGCACCCATAGTATCTTGAAATAAAATTAGAGAAACATTAGCCATTGAGAAAAAGTCGCATAATTGTACCCTTTAATATATTAAATGATAAAGTGGAAAAATATAGAAATATTGTGCTTTGCACACTGTTTAGATTGAGATAATACATTTCTTAGATAAATGTGACCAATATTCGTATATTGCACATACAGAGATCAACTGTGTCTTTGGCTTTTGAAGTGAGAAGATCACTTTAATGAACTTAGATGATATGATAGGTGACTATGAATCCTTAATAAATAACTTCAAAATAAAATAATGTTCCCCATCATCACATGAGTGTGGATAAAGATGTAGCTGTAATGGCTTTGCATAAATAAGTGTAAAAGAGGAAAGCTGAAACAACTCTAAACATACATGTTTAAGAAGTATGATTAAGTCTCTGGGGTTCCAAAAATATTCTAAAATTATAAGATACATCAATGAGTTTAATGTCCATTTTGGCAAGCAAAAACAAAGCAAAAAGATAAATGTAAATAAAATATAAAATGTAATAAAGAATATAACTGTGCCGTAGTGCTTAAGTCTACAGATGGGAATTTCTACTTAACACATACTATGTAAGATTTTTGCTCGTTATTATGAGAATGGGGAAAACATTAGAGAAGAGAAAGGCTTTGAGGTCCAATGTGCTGCCCGGCTTATTTCTTTTAGGCTCCATGTTTGACCTTCACAGATCCTCATGAAGGTAAAGACAGAATAACAAAACACAAGAGATCATTAGCTGGGTACAGTATAACATATCACTTGGGATACCATTTGTCTTTATCCATCAAAAATGTTTATTATTTTTCAGCTTCTTACAGAATATATAGTGGTAGGCTGTCCCTCGCCCCTCCCCCCACCCCACAACAGTCCCCAGAGTGTGATGGTCCCCTTCCTGTGTCCATGAGTTCTCATTGTTCAATTCCCACCTATGAGTGAGAACATGCGGTGTTTGTTTCTCTGTCCTTGCAATAGTTAACTGAGAATGATGTTTTCCAGTTTCATCCATGTCCCTACAAAGGACATAAACTCATCATTTTTTATGGCTGCATAATATTCCATGGTGTATATGTGCCACATTTTCTTAATCCAGTCTATCGTTGTTGGACATTTGGGTTGGTTCCAAGTCTTTGCTATTGTGAATAGTGCCGCAATAAACATACGTGTGCATGTGTCTTTATAGCAGCATGATTTATAGTCCTTTGGGTATATACCCAGTAATGGGATGGCTGGGTCAAATGGTATTTCTAGTTCTAGATCCCTGAGGAATCGCCACACTGACTTCCACAATGGTTGAACTAGTTTACAGTCCCACCAACAGTGTAAAAGTGTTCCTATTTCTCCACATCCTCTCCAGCACCTGTTGTTTCCTGACTTTTTAATGATGGCCATTGTAACTGGTGTGAGATGGTATCTCACTGTGGTTTTGATTTGCATTTCTCTGATGGCCAGTGATGATGAGCATTTTTTCATGTGTTTTTTGGCTGCATAAATGTCTTCTTTTGAGAAGTGTCTGTTCATGTCCTTCGCCCATTTTTTGATGGGGTTGTTTGTTTTTTTCTTGTAAATGTGTTTGAGTTCATTGTAGATTCTGGATATTAGCCCTATGTCAGATGAGTAGGTTGCAAAAATTTTCTCCCATTCTGTAGGTTGCCTGTTCACTCTGATGGTAGTTTCTTTTGCTGTGCAGAAGCTCTTTGGTTTAATTAGATCCCATTTGTCAATTTTGGCTTTTGTTGCCATTGCTTTTGGTGTTTTAGACATGAAGTCCTTGCCCACGCCTATGTCCTGAATGGTATTGCCTAGGTTTTCTTCTAGGGTTTTTATGGTTTTAGGTCTAACATGTAAGTCTTTAATCCATCTTGAATTAATTTTTGTATAAGGTGTAAGGAAGGGATCCAGTTTCAGCTTTCTACATATGGCTAGCCAGTTTTCCCAGCACCATTTATTAAATAGGGAATCCTTTCCCCATTGCTTGTTTTTGTCAGGTTTGTCAAAGATCAGATAGTTGTAGATATGCGGCATCATTTCTGAGGGCTCTGTTCTGTTCCATTGATCTATGTCTCTGTTGTGGTACCAGTACCATGCTGTTTTGGTTACTGTAGCCTTGTAGTATAGTTTGAAGTCAGGTAGTGTGATGCCTCCAGCTTTGTTCTTTTGGCTTAGGATTGACTTGGCGATGCGGGCTCTTTTTTGGTTCCATATGAACTTTAAAGTAGTTTTTTCCAATTCTGTGAAGAAAGTCATTGGTAGGTTGATGGGGATGGCATTGAATCTATAAATTACCTTGGGCAGTATGGCCATTTTCACGATATTGATTCTTCCAACCCATGAGCATGGAATGTTCTTCCATTTGTTTGTATGCTCTTTTATTTCATTGAGCAATGGTTTGTAGTTCTCCTTGAAGAGGTCCTTCACATCCCTTGTAAGTTGGATTCCTAGGTATTTTATTGTCTTTGAAGCAATTGTGAATGAGAGTTCACTCATGATTTGGCTCTCTGTTTGTCTGTGATTGGTGTACAAGAATGCTTGTGATTTTTGTACATGGATTTTGTATCCTGTGACTTTGCTGAAGTTGCTAATCAGCTTAAGGAGATTTTGGGATGAGACAATGGGGTTTTCTAGATATACAATCATGTCATCTGCAAACAGGGACAATTTGACTTCCTCTTTTTCTAATTGAATACCCTTTATTTCCTTCTCCTGCCTGATTGCTCTGGCCAGAACTTCCAGCACTATGTTGAATAGGAGTGGTGAGAGACGGCATCCCTGTCTTGTGCCAGTTTTCAAAGGGAATGCTTCCAGTTTTTGCCCATTCAGTATGATATTGGCTATGGGTTTGTCATAGATAGCTCTTATTATTTTGAGATACGTCCCATCAATACCTAATTTATTGAGAGATTTTAGCATGAAGGATTGTTGAATTTTGTCAAAGGCCTTTTCTGCATCTATTGAGAGAATCATGTGGTTTTTGTCTTTGGTTCTGTTTATATGCTGGATTACATTTATTGATTTGCATATGTTGAACCAGCCTTGCATCCCAGGGATGAAGCCCACTTGATCATGGTGGATAAGCTTTTTGATGTGCTGCTGGATTCGGTTTGCCAGTATTTTATTGAGGATTTTTGCATCAATGTTCATCAAGGATATTGGTCTGAAATTCTCTCTTTTGGCTATGTCTCTGCCAGGCTTTGGTATCAGGACGATGCTGGCCTCATAAAATGTGTTAGGGAGGATTCCCTCTTTTTCTATCGATTGGAATAGTTTCAGAAGGAGTGGTACCAGTTCCTCCTTGTACCTCTGGTAGAATTCGGCTGTGAATCCTTCTGGTCCTGGACTCTTTTTGGTTGGTAAGCTATTGATTATTGCCACAATTTCAGAGCCTGTTATTGGTCTATTCAGAGATTCAACTTCTTCCTGGTTTAGTCTTGGGGGGGGTGTATTGTCGAGGAATTTTTCCATTTCTTCTAGATTTTCTAGTTTATTTGCATAGAGGTGTTTGTAGTATTCTCTGATGGTATATTGTATTTCTGTGGGATCGGTGGTGATATCCCCTTTTTCATTTTTTATTGCATCTATTTGATTCTTCTCTCTTTTCTTCTTTATTAGTCTTGCTAGCGGTCTATCAATTTTGTTGATCTTTTCAAAAAACCAGCTCCTGGATTCACTAATTTTTTGAAGGGTTTTTTGTGTCTCTATTTCCTTCAGTTCTGCTCTGATTTTAGTTATTTCTAGCCTTCTGCTAGCTTTTGAATGTGTTTGCTCTTGCTTTTCTAGTTCTTTTAATTGTGATGTTAGGGTGTCAATTTTGGATATTTCCTACTTTCTCTTGTGGGCATTTAGTGCTATAAATTTCCCTCTACACACTGCTTTGAATGTGTCCCAGAGATTCTGGTATGTTGTGTCTTTGTTCTCGTTGGTTTCAAAGAACATCTTTATTTCTGCCTTCATTTCGTTATGTACCCAGTAGTCATTTAGGAGCAGGTTGTTCAGTTTCCATGTAGTTGAGCGGGTTTTGAGTGAGTTTCTTAATCCTGAGTTCTAGTTTGATTGCACTGTGGTCTGAGAGACAGTTTGTTATAATTTCTGTTCTTTTACATTTGCTGAGGAGAGCTTTACTTCCAACTATGTGGTCAATTTTGGAATAGGTGTGGTGTGGTGCTGAACAAAAATGTATATTCTGTTGATTGGGGGTGGAGAGTTCTGTAGATGTCTGTTAGGTCCACTTTGTGCAGAGCTGAGTTCAATTCCTGGATGCAAGATATCTTATGTAGATGGTCGCAAGTATCAAAGTCAAGAAAATTATACCAAACTGAGTATAATTTTCTTGACTTTGGTACTTGCGACCATCTACATAAGATATCTTGCAGCTCATCTAGACCTAAAGTTGTCCTCTTTCTCTGAAAAATCACAGCTGCTGTAATTCAATCTTCAATAAAACACATAAACTCCTGCTTAGTTGTACATACACATAATATAAAGATATTGCATCACACTCAACAGGATGAGCAAGTCAAGGAAAGAAGGGGGTCATACTGAGAAAAATAATATCAGAAAAGGGAACCTTATCTCATGTTGGAAATGAGTGGTCCTTTTGACACCAATGCACTATAGGAAATAGAGGACATGGTTGAGAAACACATTATCAATGTTCTAAACAAAATTCGAAAGGCAGCTGAAAATTAGGAGTTTTTGTCATGTCTTTTGGGTGCCAGACCATCATGTCTATTCTATTCAGATCATTAGACAGTCTGGAAAAGATTGGAATATCTTTAGAGGAAATGCTGAGAGAAAAAATAGGCAAATTCTATCTTCTAACATAAATTATCCTAATATGTGAGTCAGCAGCCTTGTGAGCAAGGCCACTGTATTGGGAGAGAATTTTCTGGCCTTCACACCCACTTTAGCGCAAAAGCAACACAGCATTCAGATCTAGCGATCTCTCCTGAGATTATTACAGTTTCTATGTCTAATCAATAGCGAGAGGATGGTGAATAAAAGTGTGGTCTCTTCTTCTAGCCTACAACATTTGTGAGAAGAAAACTTAGACGGAAGACTGATATATTCAGAGAGAGGTGTTTTGGTATATAAGATAGGTAAATGCCGAAGGCAGAGTATGGTCTCTTGCCTTCACATGCGTTTGAGAATTCTGAAAGCCTCTTCAAGGTAAACTTGGTAGTTTATTATTGTCAAAAAGAGGGGAACTCTGAATTCTAAGCTTTCTTAGCAGTCATAAGTTCTTACGTGTTATACACATCATCTTAGCAGAGAATTTAGCTAATAAGTGGACCAAAACAGGTACTTGGAGCAGGGACAGGTGGTTTTGAAGAAGGCTGTAGAATGGGCCTCATTTTTTTTTACAGCCAGCAGGATTCAAATTCAGACTTCATCACAGTGCAAAGTGCTGGTCACTACTGTGCCCTAATCAAGGTTACAAAACATGTAGACGCTCTGACTTCAGATGTAAAGGTCTGGGGGAACAAGGAATGTCATATTGAAGAATAAAGGAGGTAGAGGGCATAGTTCTTAACACATTTTTATTTACATGATCATGAGGACTTTCTGAGTTATACAATACCTGACACTTCTTGTTCCTTACCCCACATACGTACACCCCCAGACACTACTTTAGTGAGAGAAGTTGGAGGAAACATTGGCAACACCAAAAGACTGAGCATTTTTTATTCAAAACAGACCAAATAATGCACAGGTCGATTAATTATATAATTGGATTTATTTATTTCTCCTCCCTAGCTAACAAGAACATGGAGGCTCCTGTTGTAGGCTGGATTAGTTACAGTTTAAGTAAAATAAATTTTACTTTCTCAGTAGATCAAATATTTAATTTTGTCAATACATTAGTGTGATCTAACTATAAGAATAATGTGAAGTCATTTGCTTGAAGACAAGGAAAAATATTTTAAAATTAAAAGCTATCGAAAAAAGCAGTGAATAATAGGTAAAAGAAGAAACACAGTATCTAGTAAAGTAAAAAAATGCAAAAAAATTCTCAGAAATCAAAAGAAAAGAGCAAGAGTAACCAATAATTAAACAAAAAACATTGAGATGCATGGAGAATTAATCTGGAATATTCCGTCACCAAATTAGGGAAATTAATGAAAAAAAGAGTGATTATAAACCAATAATTAAACAAACAACATTGAGATGCATGGAGGATTGATCTGGAATATTCCATCACTGAATTAGAGAAATTAATTGGAAAAAAATAAATGAGAATGGAAAGAATAATAATTTTTCTTTTTTTTTTCTAAGATGGAGTTTCACTCTTGCCCAAGCCGGAGTGCAATGGCACGATCTTGACTCACTGCAGCCTCTGCCCCCCAGGCTCAAGCAATTCTCTTGCCTCAGTCTTCTGAGTAGCTGAGTTTACAGGTACCTGCCACCTCACCTATTTTTAAAAGATATTTTTCCTCAATTTAAAGGAAATCACATTTTAAAAATTTCATTTCCAGGCAAACTTAATGAGAAATGGACTTTTCAAATGTTCATGACAAGGAAATATAGAAGATTGAGAGGGAAAATCATCCAAAGAGATTGGAATTAGATTGACACTTAAACTATCTACATTATTAGACACTGGGATATATTAGGTGACCCTCAGCTTGAAAAGTTTCAGCTTAAAATTTTTATTCCAGCAAATATGTTACAGGTGTTCATAGTAAATAGGAATTTTGAGATACACAAAAAAAGGAAATTTTAAAAAAATTCTAAAAAGCACACTAAAAACCAAAAATGATAATACCCAGTTTTAAAAAAATATGAAATATGTATTATAATGCACTGAAAATGAGAAATTTAACCATAAATGTTTATGTGATTACCATTGATTGAATATACTATTTATTAAGCATTTGCTAAGGGCCATTTAGCTAAATATTTTAACTAAAATAATATATTTAATCTGTAAATTATTTGTGTGAGGTAGGTCCTCACCCCAACTATTATCTCCATATTCTCACTGATGATTTAATGATGCTAATAAAGTAACTTGTCGTTGAGCAGAATAACTTGCTTGGTTAGTGTGTATGTGTTTCGGGTGTGGGGGTGCATTTCCATGAGAAAGCATATAAATATTGTTTAAAAATTCAAACAATAAAATTTTAATCTGAGATTAAATTAAATTAACAAATACTGAAAAAGAGTTGGGTATGTAAACATTCTCTATTCCTCATTTTACAAAATAGAGACTAATAATTTCCTAGATTACATAAAATATAATAATTCATACTTATGACAGATAAAACTGTTAGAGTATTTCTGAATTATTTATACAAAGCTCTAAACAAGTGATGGAATTAAAGCTTGTTCTTCACAGGTTCTAAGAATGTGACTATAGGGAGAAGAAAATCAGTTATTAAATTCTAGATGAGTTACGTTGTGGATAGGTCAAACATTTCTCTCACTGTAGCCTTGCTTGTCTAATCATCTGTCTAATCACTGTAGCCTTGCTTGTCTAATCACTGGAAAAGCAGCATTTATACAGTCCGTAATCTGTTTGCTTGCTGTTTATAATAATACACATATTATAATACATTATCAATTAATTTCTTGAAACTTTTGCAAAGCAGGTACATATGACATGATCATTTTAGTTATTTGAATTCAGAAGTGTTTTTGTTTTGTGCCTCTTGTCCCATAGAAACATAGCCCATCTCACCAGAAACTTGTCATCTAGCTGGAGAGACAACACTAATACAATGTATTGTCAATGGACAACAAAGTGCATTCATAAAGCAATATATTGTTCAGGGCAATTAGAAGACAAGGGGTTTATAATCTGTGGTTACTTATAGAGTATACATGATGAGGGTAAAACACACTTCAGGTTAGCAAGGCTATATATATATATATAATGTTTAGGGAAGAACTTAGCGGTCATGCTTGAAGAAAGCCTTAAGTGATAGCATAGGTAGGGAGGCATACAGAAATTATTTTATGAACCACCTAAGCCAAAACAAAAGTAATGTGGGCTAGCCAGACTTAGAAATAGAGGATACAGCACAGGAAAGAAGAGATACAAAATTAAGAGGTTATTCAGATTGACCTGAAAGTTGAACTCCAAATTTGAAACATTTTGTGGTTCAAATATCAGTTATTTGATTGTCTATACCTGTAACAGGCACAATGTTGAAAGTGACTTTTATTTCTGTGTTAAAAATTCAGTTATTCCTATGGCCAACTAGAAAGAAACCAAAGTTCATAAAGAAATAAAAAAAAAGAAATAAAAATGGCATGTTTAATGAAAGAAGTCTGTTTATTATAGAGTATTACAAAAATAGGACAGATAGAATTAGCCAAAGCAGGCATCTTCGGCTGCTTAATGTCCTTTGGGCCTGTATATAAGTAGTGAATGTTAAACATTCTAAAACACTCTGGAAGCCTGCCTTACCAGCACTGATTAAAAGAACTGAATACCAAATGTAACCAACAGATTTCCTTTTCATTTATCTGCTACTGAGAATACTAAATATTTTCTTATCTCCATCACTCTTAGAAGTTCCCTTGCAACATGCCTATCTATACATATTCATCACTCTGACAGCAGAATCAAGAATAAAAACTCAGATAAGAAAGCATGATGTGCATTCTTTTATCTTTTAAATATGGGACATACATAAAAATAGGTATTTGAAGACAGCTTCTTAGAATGAACAATAAAAATAGCTACAGTGTATCCTCATTTTACCCTGATAAGAGTAGAACAATGGCACATACCAATCATTTGGATTGTATTCATAATTCCTCTTCTCCTAAAAGTCAGTCATGAAGGGCCCATCTATAAGAAATCCTAAATTTACTGCCTCAGGGATTATACTTCCACAGATTATTCATAGCCTACTACCCTTCAGGCAGTAGGACGAATGATCTAAACACTCAGGTTGAAGACTTTGGAAGTCATAGCAATTCTTGAGCTGAATGTCTGCGTGAGGCTTCATTGTACTATACTCAGACAAATACCTCAAAGACAAGAGGTAAGTTTAATATTTGAAAAACTTATTTCACCACTACAGTATTTTTACACTTTCTGTTCTCTGAATAACAGCTTAGAGAAGAGGATTTTGTCCCCTTTGCACTGTTGTCTCATTTGTCAGAGGCCAGTAAGATTCTTTTAGTAATTTAACTATATGATGCCAACTAATAATACTCCTAAAAGAGGCAAGAAATTTCCTCTGCAAAACATTATTTTGTTTAATTTGGGATGTTTTTATTGCAATTTGTCATTCTGTTTTGGTTATTGATTATTTGGGGGAACCAAAGAAACAATAGTTCTTATTATTTTGAGGTATGCATCACTAAAAAGAACAGGCTGAATCAGTCAAGGATTTTTTTAGCCATACACGTTAGTCTACTTTTCTTTTTAAAATTTATTTGGCTATTGGTGATACTATAATTGAAAAACAGCTAAGGGTATCTAAGGGTATTTTTTTTTTGAGATGGAGTCTCGCTCTGTTGCCCAGGCTAGAGTGCAGTGGCACGATCTCGGCTCACCACAACCTCCACCTCCCGGGTTCAAGCGATTCTCCTGCCTCATCCTCCTGAGTAGCCAGGACTAGAGGTGCATGTCGCCACAGCCAGCTAATTTTTGTATTTTTAGTAGAGACAGGGTTTCACTATGTTGGCCAGGCTGGTCTCGAACTCCTGACCTTGTGATCCACCTGGCTTTGCCTCCCAAAGTGCTGGGATTGCAAGTGTTAGCCACCACGCCCAGGAGTATTTTTAAAGAAACAAAGTAGGTAAACATAAATGCAACCTACTAGTTGTTAACTTAGATATCTTGTCTCAAAGCCAACATAATAAATTATAGTTTTTTCAAGATATGAAAATACCCTTAATTTATTATTGTATTATTTTATCCAAAACATTTTTTATTTAACTTTCAATTTTATTTTACTATATTCAATTAGAAACATGCATTGAAAGTATTATCATAAAGCATTCACATCTAATTTTGCCTCCTTCAAAAACTAGAGGAGAAACAGCTGAGACATACGAGTTTGAAAAGATTCCAAATTCTTCTATCCAGCTGTTGACTTTTCTGAAAGTTCTGGTGAGAATATAAGAATGAAAACACGACTGAAATAAGGAAGTACAATGCCTCTTTCTTGATTTATTCCCTAGATTAAGGTGCAACTGAATTTCCCAGCCAAAAAAAAAAATAGCTTAGCTCCATGAACTGGATTTTTACTTGTAATATGAATGCCAAGTCATGCCAATAAGATGTTTTTTAAAAAATGTTTCTTCTCCTTAAGTTTTCCTAAAAGCCAGGGCCTTGAAGATTGACATTTACTTTTCAGATTTTAATATTTCTGCACTTTCTTCCTTCCTTTTAGCCACCACTCAGGCAGAACAACATTGGTTACATGAGGCTCTTCAAAGAGAAAAGAGCCACAAATAAGTGAGTTGGCATATCCAAATGCTTTTGTTGTTAAATGCAATATTTTCCCCTTATAATACACAAAGTAAAAAAAAAAAAAACAGTGTTTCCAATATTAAAATCTCAAGTAATACCTTAATTCAATTTAATATTAGGTGCTTTTATATGACTACCATAAGCAAGTACATATTGAGAATAAAGAGCCATACACATATATTTTAAAAAGAACTCTTTCAGTGTCTTACTATAACCCAAATTCAGATTTTAGATTTTATGTTTTTCCAAATATTGATTACTTCATACTTTCCCATGGTCTTGCTCCTATGTCTATTGGATTTGGATAAATGTTTCTACATGAGTTACACTCTGTATACGAATTGCTGCATGACAATTGCCACATAATATGTTGGCAAGAAAGTCTTTGTTGGATGGCAAAAAAATTAAGCAAAACAAACATTTGTATTCTGCTTCAAACAATTGATACTGTACTTGAATAAACCAGCAAATAGTGGACATCTCTATACAAGTGGGTTTTCAATAAAGGGAAAGTACAATCACAAAGTAATTTCAACATTTAGATGATAGTTATAACTTGAATTCAAAAATCAACACTCTACTTATGATTCTCTTTTGAGATACGGCTCTTAGTTTGTAAACCGTTGACATGAAATTTCAAACACATACTTGAATATTAAATAAAACATAGCATACCTTATTTGCAGGTCTTTGGAATGGTATTTCAAAACATGACAATGCAAATTCCTGTAAATAAAAAGAACTTATTCAGTCAAAGGTATTTTCTAATTTGAATTGAAACAACAATTATGTAGTTATTTAAAAGAAAACTATTTGCTAACGACTAAGTATTTCTTTATAACTTCTGGTGTTTATATATTTTATAGCTTGTTTTATATGTTCTTACAGCCAGAAACAAATGTAATGTATGTGTGTACCATTAGAAATGTGTTAATTCTACTTAAATTTTGTATTCACAAAATGTTTTAAGTGCTTTTAGATTCAGATATTAGATCATTTTGGAAACTAATTTTTCAAATTGCAGTATGGAAATAATGCATAAGGCATACTGTGTTTAGATTTGATATGCTAGATATTTTACCTAAAACTGAGCAATAAATATAACTGAATGTATTTGATGATTACACCTGGGTAATAAAATAACTTATGAAAAAATCCTTCTTTCTGTGTAATATAGTTTGGATATCCCCTCCAAATCTCATGTTGAGAAGTAATCTCCAGTGTTAGAGGTGGGGCCTGATGGGAGGTATTTGAGTCATGAGGGCCGATCCCTCATGGCGTGGTGCTGTCCTGGTGACTGTGAGTTCTCAAGATGTCTGGTTGCTTAAAAGTGTGTGATACCACTCACTCCCACTCTCTATTGCTCCCACTTTTGCCATGTGAGATGCCTGCTCCTTCTTCACCTTCTACCCTGATTGGAAGCTTCTTGAGGCCTCCCCAGAAGCAGATGCTGGCACAATGCTTCCTGTACAGACTGCAGAACCATGAGCCAATTTAACCTCTTTTCTTAAAAATTAGCCAGTCTCAGGTATGTCTTTATAGCAATGCAAGAACAACCTCACGCATTGTACATATATTTAATATGTTCGTTTATTTAAAAATGGAAGAATGATGTATTTCACATTGTAATATTTTGAAGAATATAGAAATAAAGTTTTGGATAAAATAATACAATAATAAATTAAGGTTATTTTCATATCTTGAAAAAACTATAATTTATTATGTTGGCTTTGAGACAAGATATCTAAGTTAACATTTTAGAGAAGACAATTAAGGAATATTCCAGGATGATAATCACACGATATTTTATTTATATTTCCCAGATTTTTCAGCAACTCTCACTTCTCTCAATAAGATAAAGATATAATCCATTGTACCATTTTTCTAGCCAATAAATACCTAGTTAAGTACTTATGGGAATACTGAATTTTCTATCCAATAAATACCTAGTTCAGTATTGTTCTAAGCAGTATTTATTTACTGCCCAGAACAAGGCAGACTCCTACGAAAGCACTTTCTTTTTAAAATGTAGTCCCAAGGAAAACAGTACAAGAAACATTTTGAATCCTGAATATATAGATAACATGTAGCATGAAAGATTCTAGTTCTAACCATAGTTTCAGTATAACATGTCCATTTAAAAAATACAACATTGGTAAATTAAAAGAATAGATGTATATTTGTTAATGCTAAGTGTTTTACTACAAAAGCCAAATCATATATGGTACAATGAGAGACAAAGGTACAAAATCATAGAAGAGGAAGGAAACTTGGAGATCATGGAGACTGAACTCCATTTTTCTGCAAGATAGAGTCTTGCTTAAGGTCATGCAGCACATTCATAACAAGCCTGGAATTAGAAGCTATCATAAAAGTAACGATTGCCATTAAAAAAATTATTATTACACGAAAAGAAATTCAGCTGTATGAAGTTCCTGTAAATAATTCCCTTGCTGGACTTAGAGTATTTATTTGTGGAAATTAGATGAATATAAAGTGGATCTAAGTTATATCCTAATACATTAAGATGATGCAAATAACTGATGCTGAAATAGTTTAACTTTAAGGTATTTTTTAATTCATTAATTTTTATCTTAATATTTCAAATTTTATTATTTATCACAAGGATACGAAAGCAAATATCTATTTAAATGGTGCTATCTTTCTTTTTCAGCTGTTTCTAAGTATGAGAAAATAAATTTATAAAGTTTATAAACTATCACAGGAATGGTTTTATTTTTACTTCATGATCATGATTAAAGATAATTCCCTCCCCTCCCCTCCCTTCCCTTCCCTTCCCCTTCTGTTCCGTAATTTTCTTTTCTGTTTTTTGAGACGGAGTCTCACCCTGTGGCCCAGGCTGGAGTGCAATGGTGTGATCTTGGCTCACCGTAACCCCCGCCTCCCAGGTTCAACAATTCTCCTGCCTCAGCCTCCCAAGTAGCTGGGACTACAGGCGCCCGCCACCAGGCCTGGCTAATTTTTTGTATTTTTAGTAGAGATGGGTTTCACCGTATTAGCTAGGATGGTCTCGAACTTCTGACGTCGTGATCTGCCCGCCTCGGCCTCCAAAAGTGCTAGGATTATAAGCATGAGCCACCACACCCGACCAAAGATGATATCTTTCTATTTGTGTTACTCTTATGACTTTCTAACAAAGGAATGACATATTTTCCAAATATGTATTTCAGTAGAAAATAATTTTTAGAGTTGCTTAAAATTTGCTATGCATTCCAATAATAAAGTGCTTTTTTTAAAAAAAAAAAAAAGACATGTAATCAAAGCCTCCCTAAAATGTTTCTCAATTGTAACAATTAGTATTCTTTATCTGCCTATGCAATTAATTGTAAGAAAAAAATTAAAACATATACACCCACAAAAGATTTACTGCGTTGTTGTCACTAATTGTTTAAATATTTTATTTACTTATTTCAGGCGTGTTCAAACTTATTGATCACCGTATACCAGGTGCATCTGCCATCTTCCTAGACAACTGGAATATATCAGTAAACACATTTTTAAAAGTCTTTTACTTTGGCACTTACTTGGCAGCAATACCCAGGAAATAAACAATGTGTAACACAAATAAAACAAGTAAATTATATATAATATTCGAACATGATGATTTTAAGGGGAAAATTGTCAGTGTAAAAAAAGAAGGTTGTGAGTAGGGTGGCTGAAACTTATAATATTTAATAAACAGGGCAGATTGAAGGAGATTTGAGCAAAGTCTTAAATAATCTTTGTTGATTTTATCTAAAGTTTAGGAAAAAGTTTGTTAGTATTTAGTTAAGGTGGTAACTAAATAAATGATAAAAGTTGAACTTGTTTGCATTTCAAAAGGAAGAAATTAATTTCAATCCATTACTTTTACAAACAAAAATTGCATTCTACAGATTTCTTCAGGAATGCCTTTGACATTAAAAGCATTGCTATGATTTGGTTTTGTAACACAAACATCACCAAGATATATTCCAATTTGCTTAAACAAAAAGCGTACATATGACAACATATAAACGGCAACAATACGTTGTTCTAGATACGAATTTCACTACTGAATAGGAGCACAGTGTGGAAATTAGCCTTCAGCGACCCAGTTTATGTCTCAGTTTCAATGTAGTAAACTTGTCACAAAATATTTTAGTTTCAGAATAAACAAGCCAAGCTACCAAAAAGCTCTTCCCTTTATCTTGTAATTAGAGTATTATGATAGTATTGGTCAACAGGCAATGTTCAGATTGCTTTAGGAATTAATTATTAAAAGATGCAGCACTAGATTTTCACATTTAGGATATCATTTATGCTCTAGACCTTATGATAACAATAACCAAGTGAATATTAAAATAGAACAAAGCAGCCAGGTGTGGTGGCTCCTGCCTGCAATCCCAACGTTTTGGAAGGCCGAGGCAGGTGGATTACTTGAGCTCAGAAGTTAAAGACCAGCCTGGGTAATAAAGTGAGACCCCCCTCCATCATCTCTACAAAAAATTAGCCTGGTGTGGTGACGTCTGTATGCCAGCTACTCAGGAGCCTGAGGTGGAAGGATCACTTGAGCCTAGGAAGTGGAGTTTGCAGTGAGCTGAATGACAGAGTGAGACCCTGTCTCAAAAATAAATAAATGAATAAAATAAAATAGGACGAAGCTAGTGTATTAAGGTTACAGTTTTCTGGAATTGCTTAATTGGTACAATTTTATTGCAGAACCTCATCAACCAGTGTCAAGTCTCTGTGAAATATACGTAATATTGCTTTTGAATGTAGACTTTGGTGTTTATAAGATAGATAATTTTATCATCTGGTGGCAGTATACATGCTAATAATGTGATTTATTCACGAATTTGCCTTATATTTTAGCAATTGACATACACACATATATTTATTTCATGACCACATTATTTTAGAGATTTAGTCCTACCTTAAATAAATGTCATTTTTTTCAAACATGTAGTCAATGTAATTTACCTGGCACCTACATAGATAGTCTTATGTAGTCCTTATATGACTCATATTATAATCCATTACTTCTATAGAAAAGCTTCACTGAAAATGACTTGATAATGCTTGTGAATATATAGTTAAGATCCCTATTGCCTCTTTTAATAAGTCAGTTTGAGCAAATAAAAGTGAAATATTTGTAGTCATTTATTTCAAAAGTTCTAGGAATAAATCGTATAAAATGTATTTGGGAGATAACCTAATTATTATGGAATGGATTAATTTCTTCTCATCAGAAAATCATAATTTTATAACTGTGCATCTGAAGGTCTTCTATATATATATATATTTATTAAGCAAATTTACCAAATATTCATATTGATAAATTCCAGTTCAAATGATTTTTTTTTTGCAATGTTACAGGACCCATTCTTCCAAAAGCTCATGAAATCCCAGCTTCAAATTCACCAGTAGTTTAATGTAACTGAAACAAGCAAACAAACAAATGACTGTCTGATTGATATTCAAAGAATGAATTTTATTTTATATCTTGATATTGAGTTGTTGGACTTAATCAATAAGCTCTATACCTACTTTCATATATTATCATGTCAGATAAAAAACAAATGTGGATGCACGTGTCACTACCCTATTTGAAAGAGTTGATACACCAGTGATATTGTTTGGTTTTGTGTCCCCACCCAAATCTCACATTGAGTTGTAATCCCCTCAATGTTGGGGGAGGAGGGTGGTGGGAGATGATTGGATTATGGGGTCAGACTTCTCCCTTGTCATTCTCGTGATAATGATTTCTCAGGAGATCTGGTTGTTGGAAAGTGTGTAGCACTTCCCCCTTTGGTCCCTCTCTCTTCTGTCACCATATTAAGAGATGCTTCCTTCCCCTTGCCATTCTGCCATGACTGTAAGTTTCCTGAGGCTTCCTCAGCCATGCTTTCTGTACAGCCTGTGGAACTGTGAGTCAATTAAACCTCTTCTCTTTATAAATTACCCAGTTTCGGGTAGTTCTTTATAGCAGTGTGTAAATGGACTAATATAACAACAAACCAGGAGATACGTCATTTCTGGGCGAAGTATCAGTGCCCTTACTGAGGATGTATATTTGCCCTCTCCCCCAAATGGTTGTAATCTGCTCTAGATAAATAAATGCATGGAATGTTTGTGCCTTGGTTGCATTTTCTCATTAGCTATTTATTTCAATCATTTGAGAGGAAGGGAAAGAGCATGGGCCTTAAAGACAGCCATAGATATGCAGTTTTGTGCTGCAATTTCAGCAGTCACTGTACTTGGGCAAGCTGCTTCATCTCCTCGGGTTACAAGTTCTTCTTTCCTAATTAGGGGGATTATCATCACAATGTATATAATATGGAACCTAGCCTATTTAACAAGTAATAGCTTTTATCCTTGATTTTTCAAATTAGACTTTGTTCTTTAGGTGGCCAAATATATATGGTATTTTCATTGCCCTTCCTTTACTCAAATGCAGAAAAGAGTGTCCTTCGTAAAGATGACGGTTGGAGGTATGAAGGAGGAAACAGACTAGGTACAAAAGAAAAGAAGGGATATCGAGCCAATAAAATGAACACTACAGTGTTTGTTTGGATGGGAAGTGGCTACATTACTAAACAATTGAATATATGGCTTTTTTGAACATACAATTTCAAATTTTATTATATTCTATGTGTTTAAAATAGTCTTAGCAAAGCATTACTCATTACCTTTAAAGTAAGTTGAAGCTATTATTTAATTCACAGGTTAAGAAAATATATCAAATTCATTGTGAAGACGATTCAGACTTCCAAGGTATAATAGCTAAGAATATGATGATCACTTTGTCATCCATTAGAATGTTTCCCTGTATAGGTCACATATAATATTGTAACTACAAAAACAAAATGAAATCTGAAAAATAAAAATGGAAATAAGAAACTAAACCTATTTTGTGCCATCATTTTTTTTTTTGGAAAAAGTATTTTATGAAGCATTAAAGAGCACTAAGTATAGTTAAACTGTAATCCAGTATTAGAAACAATTTAATAATAGTTCAATTCAAAAATAAAAGTTATTGTAGGTATGACCACGAAATTTCCTGACACCTGATTTAATGCATTGTGCTAATTTTCTAAAACAACTCAAAGAAACCAAATCATTTTTTCCGCAAACACACTATTCTGTATGTCTTCATTTTATTGCAGTGTTTCAACAGTTATTCAAATGGTAGAGTTCATTTGTCAAGGGAATATGAAGAGCATGGTTTCCTCCCACAACAATAAAACTACAGGCTGCCAAGTCAAGATGTATAATTGGTAATGCTGAGCCATTTATTCTGAGTGCACTCTAGACAATGACATATTATTACTATTATGGCACAAATAACTACCTTTTTGAAGCAAATGTTTTCACTGGCTTTAGTAAGGATGCTGTCCTATTCCTTTTAACATGATACTGATGCCCTCAGTTTTATTTTATGTATGTCAATGAAACTATATCATGCTGTGAAATTAAACAAAGGTAAAAGCAAAACTACAAATCATTGGTTGTTTTTTTGTTTCCCCTCTTCCTTTTAACTTCAGCTTTGTAAAATCACTATATATTCTGCTGTGGAAGTATAATTAATGTTATTTTCTTCTTATTATTATATTTTAATTTTGCATCTTAAGCCTAAATTTTAGCCTATTCATGTAAGGTTGTACTTTAAACAATACCTCCAATAGATTTTCATACTCCATCTAACTATACAAAGAGAAGAGACTATCTAGTTACAATTTATGTATTTGATTTTGGTAGCTTATGCCTATCCTAAATATTTTCCCTCCTAGGTCAACCTGGTTTGGGTTCAATTATACGATGATTAAAAAAAAATCTCAGGTTGAAACAAAATCTATATAATAAGAAGACAAAATACTTTCATAAGTATTTCAGTTATAGCTTCTAAGTTGCATTTACAATGATATATTTACATCACAGCGTAATGGATAGAAATATAAAGAGAGAGACCTCTTGTCTCTCTGTGCCATCAGAATGAACCATGACATTTAGGTGCCTTGAGGAAAGACTAGAAATAAACTACCAATCAGGCAACTGAACAAACAAAAACAGAATAATTTTTTTCCTAGCTGCCCCGCACTATATCACATCACTTCAGTATGCCCCACTTCCTTAACTCTAATCAATTTCCATGTGCCATTTGAGGTATCACAGCTCACTCTCAGAAGGTCAAGAGGTAAAGTGTGGAGAAAACAGAAGAAGGTGGGTATAAATAAAAAATTACTAAAAGGACAAAGATAAAATATAAGATAAATAAAAATTATATTTTTAAATTAGCTTTTGTTCCTTGAGCATCTGCTATGTATCAGGCATTCTCTATTACCTATTTTAGTTCTGGCCACACAACTACACTATGAAGCAGAAATGACTATACCTCTTTCAAACTCATATAAGAAAACCAATGTTCAGAGAAGTTGTCTGAGTTCCCACACCTAATAAATAAATGACAGAGCAAGGATTTGGCCTCAAAGTCCAGATTCTTTCCTCAGTTGCGCAGTGCCACATTATAAATATGTTGATACTCTGAAATAGAAGAATAATATCAAAAGTATTTCTTTTTATTTTCTCTCCAACAGGGATTAATAATAATAATTATGTCAGAACTTGGACACAGGCTTTAATCCTTAAAATTCATTTAATCATTATTTTATCATCATAAGCACATACAAGCAACATTGTATTTATTTTGCTGAAATGTATAAAATCCTAGCATAGCCAATGAATTTGTTTGATAAATTGTGAGATAAATTCAGCTAATGGAGTTTCCAAGCATGCTGTCAAAGAAATAGAATCATGCATTTACAAATTTTTCCATATTTTTCTTCATTTCTAATGCAACTAGTTAATTATTTTATCTCTTTATCACTTTAAAAGCGTTGTAATAGTTCAGATGATGTGAGATTACTTGCAAACAAGATAAGCAATGCCAGTTCCTAGGACAGTTATAGGAAGCCTGAGAAGGCAAGGCTTTTCAAGGAAACTAGGTCGTGAAACAGAATATTGCTATAATCCTTAGAAAGCTGGATAGAGTTGTCTTTTCCAATGTTAATATGAGGCTCAATAGTTCCCTATGGACAGGAACAGGGGTTGACATCTCTGAGTCATGCAGAACTCTTCTGTCAAAACAGAACCCTTGCAGGTGTGTCATGAATACAAAAATTTCTCCCTCTTAACATTTCCTTTTCAATAGGATAAGCCACTTTTAATGCAGCAGATTAACCGATTTACTTTCTAAATATGCTCAGATTTACTTTCTAAATATACTCAGATTAAGTTAAATTGGTTAATCTCATTTGGCCTCACATCTGGTAACAATGTGCAATTCAAAGGTTTACACAGAGGGAACTCTGTAGTAAAGACAAAGGAGGAAAAGGCAAAACCTTTCTCTCACCCTAAGGTCAGAGTGAGCTTCCTTAAGACATTAAACTGCCAAAGAACTGCGTCTAAGCAACAAGGGAGAGAAACCAAAAGGGGCTGGTTCAGAAATTTCCTAGGTAGAAAAGAATCCAACATCCAGTTTGTTAAATTAATACTTCCAGAATATTATCCACATCATTGAAAGTCTGCACAAGAATCATTAGCAGTGGAAGACCCAGATGAATATTCTCTCTGAATATTCTCTTTCAAATACAACAGTCTTCAAAATACAACTCAGAAATCGATTAGATTATTTTTTAATTTTCTTTCTACTTCAATTTAAATTGCAACAATTTAAATATATTTTCAATCCAGGTCTGTTAGTAATTTTACCAAGCTCACATTAAAATAAAAAAAAATAAATTCCAAAATAAATGCATTCATATGTACATACAATTTGATGATTTTACATTTTATTTTGTTTTCTCTATGTTTAATTTCATAATTTAGACTCCAGGATTTATGTGAGGATTGTTTGAAATAATGTAGGCAGAACAATTAGCTCAGTGCTAGGCTCTTAACTAATTTCCAGGGGTAATATTCCTCCAACATCTCCGTGTCAGTTTGCTTGAGAAATAACCTGGAGGAGACAGAGTGCACAACATTTTGCAAATTCAAAAGATAAGGGAGGTTCATTTCTAAAGGTACACCCTAGTATATAAGACAGCAAGTACATAGGAATCCATGACTGTATGTTGAATATTATGTCATCAGATATGCTAAGAAATGTTTAAAATCCCACCATCAGTGTCTCCCTAGGAATTTCTGTTTTCTCATAAGATTATTAGGTCTTAACATGCAGGCATCACGTTAACATGCAGAAATCATATTACCCTAATAATTGTTGTCTCCTCAGAACCTGGCACACTGTCTGGAAAACAGGAAATATCCAGTAAAAGTGAGTTTAATTGCAATATATTGGCCACAAACCTAATGGATCCATGTTTTCTGATGTTTGTATGTGTACCGTCACTCTGCATTTTCTTTTCTTGGCAGACATCACAGAGAAAAGGAAAGAGATGATTCCTTTCCATGAGTGTATATTGGTAGGTCATTGATGAATCAGCTATAATTCAAATGTATATTTTTCTCTGAGGAAAACAGGTAGTAATTACTAAACAAGAAAGCAAAATTAATGATACTAATAAATATATGACACACTAAATATATTCTAGGTATGCTTCTAACAGACTAACTGAAAAATATCTTATTTTCACCCAATATAATTATGCATGTATTTCTTCTTTTTTATATTCTCCAAAATGTATTGAGAAGAAACTGAATCAGAAAACAACCCTTCCTCTGGATACACTATAAATCCCCCCTGCAAGCACTACAGCATTTTTACTGTTGACAGTTATTACTTCCACAGTGCAGTGTCATGTGATGAAGATGTCACATACTGAACTTAGTATTTATCCAGTCTTTAGCTGTGTTTTCACTGTATCCTCTCTTGGTCTCTGCCCTTTGATTCACATGAACCCTCATTATTGTTATGGTTGTTGCTATTATTATTGTTAAGTCTCCCTGGGAACACTCATTTCTATAAATACAGTGTTCTCCAAAAAAATGTGAAATTTATCCTCTTTGCTCCCCAAACTGTCCCTTAAATTAGTTTATGTCTGTAAGCACAATAATAAACCAATGAGGTATATGCGTGATATTGCAACATTATGATCTAGGGATAATTATTTTCTGTACTGCAACCCTTTTAAATTCCTAATTATATGATTGAAATTAATTTTAAGGAATTTGTATAGATACATCATACCCTATGAAAGCTGGGCTTTCTCAATGAAAGACTGGACAACCCTAAGGTAGGCCTAAGAAGTCAAGAACCTTGGCCCCTCTTTCTGAAGAAGTATGCTGTTACACTGCTGGGATATTCAGACAGAATATTCTGCTGGGAGAAATCCAATCCAGAACTTTTCAGAAACACACAGGCTACAGAGACATTGTTACAGGATCCCCAGGGTGTCACTTCACCAGCTGGAAACTCCTGTGGCCAGTGGTGCCTTTGCCTGAGTTTTGCTCTGGCCCACTGGGCTGGTTCTGACAACTCAGCCTGGCAGGCTGTGCTCAACTCTGCTACATGCTTAGATCCCATGCCTGCCAAGGGTGAGCCCAGACCAGAGTGGCAAGGGGTGTGTGAGTGAGCATGGGGGTTCAGTCACTGTGCATAGCCAGGCACACTTGCTGCAGCATGGCAGGCAACTCCAGGTGCTGGCACAGTCACCAGCTCCCTGAGAGACTGGTTGGACAAGGTATACCATAACCAGCTTCTACAGGTAATAGTGGGGTTCACAGTGTGGTGCCAGAAACTTGGAGACACCAGGAACTGCAGAGCCCTAAATAGGCTGTCACAGCCCTGGCCTGGGGAGCTTCTAGGTCTGGGACCCCACAAGGCCACAGCTCTTACCTCCTCTCTTCCCTCCTTTTTGTCACCTGCAACATGGCAGGCAACAGGCAAGTTTCCGCCCATATTGTGTTACAGTTACAGCTCTTTTAGCCCTAATATTTGCCAGGTCCAGAGTTCTTGTCCTGCATCCAGGAATAAAGAGGTATGCAGACAAGTGGGGCTTTATTGAACAATAGAACAGCTCAGAGGAGACCCACAGTGGGTAACTCATTTCTGTAACCAGGGTGTCCTGGAGTGTGTTCAGCTCTCAGCAGAGAGGGTAGCTCCTCTCCATTAGACAGGTCATCCCAATGAGTGTTCAGCTCTCAGCAGAGAGGGTAACTCCTCTCCGTTAGGCAGGTCATCCCAATGTGTGTTCAGCTCTCAGCAGAGAGGGTAGCTCCTTGTTGCAGCTGGTCATCCTGTCATCTCCTCAGCTCTCAGCAGAAAGGGTAACTCCTCTCTGCTAGGCAGGCCATCCTGACGAGTGTCCAGCTTTCAGCAGAGAGGGTAGTTTCTCTCTGCAGCTGGTTGTCCCATCATCTCCTTGAGCCTGGCTGAGCCCAGGGATTTTATGGGCTTCCAAAAGGAGAAAGTGTGTGCTGATTGTTCTATGTGTTGTCATGGGTGGGCCCAGAAAAGGCACCACAAGTTCTCACTCCAGTCTGTGGGACACAAAGCCCAGTCCCCAGGCTTCAGGCCTTCCCTGGCTTGAAGGTGGGGCTTCACCGAGACCCTGTCTTCCTCCAAGAAGCCTGATAGCCTCCTGCCTCTGTTCATGGCATCCAGGTTATTAATGCCAAGGGGTGCCTGCAGACCAGTGCAGAGGTGTCCTTAGCCCCCGTCTCAGCCTCCCTCCAAGTCTTGTTTGCACTCAAAGTCTCGAGGAGGCCAAGGTAGCATGGAGCAGGCGTATCGGCACTGCCTTGAGCATGTGCACCCCTGGACAGGTTGTGATGACACCTAGGACTGGCCTCATCTTTGCTCCCTGATTGAGCAGGCCCAACTGTGGGGAGAAGCTAGACAGTGTGAGCAGTCACTTCTGAGCCTGCAGTAACAGGGAGGCCTTCCTGGGCCCTGAGAGTGCAAATATTCTCTGGTCCATAGCTGCAGCTTGGGCAGCTGCAGCTGTGCCTGGGAGGGTGGGGCTCCTGCCTGCACCCAGCTCCCAGAGCACAGGGGTGTCTGGGTCACAGCAGCTGCTTGGGCAGCTGCAGTTGCTCCGGGGGAGCAGCCACTGGCTCTGTGGAGCGCAGCACTGCCTCAGACCTGCTCCCCTTGGGGGCCCTTCTCTGCTCCAGCCTCCATGCTGGAACAAACTACTCCCCGGTGATCAGGTGACTCAGCCAGGCCCATCACGATGGCTCCCAGGGAGGTGGTCTCCAGGGGCTCTCAAGGGAAGGCTCTGGGGACTGTCCTTCTCTTCTCCCTATTTTCCTGGTGGTGCCTTCAGCTGGGTGCTTTCAGGCTACCAAAATACAGCAGGGAGCAAGGTTGAGGCCATGGCAAAGGCCCCAGGCTGGGAGCAGGTCCTGCCCATCTGTGCGAGGGTGGGGGTGGCACAGTTAGCTGCTTCATGAATGTGCAACACAGGGGTCCCACTGCCACCACTGCTGCTCCCACAGTTGCTCCTGCTGCCATCACTGACAACTCCCCACTGCAGCTGGCTGGATTGCACCACCTGCTCCAGATAGCCTGCGGCAGCCATCAATACCACCAATACCTTCTTCTATCATCAAGGTACGATCTCCCCTGCACCAAGTGGGGAGAGTTATATATTCCTGTGCAAAAGACTCCATTCACTCTTCATTTACTCAAGTTCTGAAGGTAAAGATAAAATGGAATTACAAGCATATTTTTTTCCTTATAGTTGAGTGTCTATGTTATCTGTTTAATGGACTGCTTTGTTTAAAAAGAGAGATATTTTCTTAGTTTCACCACAGAAAATAACAAATAACATTATGATTAGATTAAGATAGATGTCATCATTGGAAATCTAGTCCTAACCCTCATGATTGAGAATGGTATATGATCCACTTCCTTTCTGTGCCCAATATATTAATCCCCATCAGATCACCTAAATACAATGAAAATTTGCCTGACTACCCCTTCATTTTACCAAAATTCTGTTGATAATACCTACTCCAACATTTTCAACTGACTTTTATCCTTTGTATGCAGAGTAGGGTATGCAAAACAATAGGTTTTTGTTAAATTTTCGTTCAGAAAATCAGTAAACTATTAACTATTTGTTGAATAAATAAACAAATGAACAAACAAGTAACAAACCAGTATCAGGAGAGATTGGATCCAATATTGTATCTCAATAAAATGGGACTGCATTATGTGGTCAGAGTTCCCCAGATTTCACAGTGCAGGGGCAATTGAGATGGGACAGTGGAAACCATAATTATTACAGAGTGAATCAGCATAGTAAGAAAAAAGGAAACAAAGAGATCTTGGAAATGAGATTAGTGCTCAGGTATCAGGGAAAGATTGGTTGACAAGAATGAAATGAAAATAGTTCCATAATCTGGAAAGGATGAAGTGAAATATCCGCCCTAGTACCTAATTTTTAAGACTTTGAGTTTCACTCTTAGTTTTTCTGGCAGCCATATTCTGAGGCAAATAACACAGGTCTTCAGATGCAGATCACACAGGTCTTCAGATACAGTTACACTGGTTAAGCTCAGATTTCATAGAAGGAGTTCATTTCTTACCATGATTACTTTGCAGGGGAAGAGACATATTTAACAAATCTAAACCTCCATTAGCCTTGTATCAATTGGTGGAAATTTTTGTTATAAGTTTTAGAAATCCTAAAATTATACTGACAAGGAAATTGGTGGATATAAATGAAAAGTTTAGACATGCCTGGATATACAGGTTCAAAGAATGATAACAGGCATGTGCCAATAAACTATTTTTAATAATCTACATGATGGGTATAAAATACAATAAATGAATGATAAAAAGAGCACAGTACCTGGAGAAACACACACTCAACTTTATTCTTTTTAACTTTTTGACAAATGTTTTCAGATTTTGCTCTGTTAGACATTGATATGATTTGGCTTTGTGTCCCTACCCAAATCTCATCTCAATCTGTCATGATTGTAAGTTTCCTGAGGCCTCCCAGCCATGCAGAACTGTGAGTCAATTAAACCTCTTTTCTTTATAAATAACCCAGTCTCAAGTAGTATCAGCAGTGTAAAAATGAACTAATACAAACATCCATTGGTCTTTAACTGTAGCAAACCACATTCATTATTATTATTATTTCTGTTGGTGTAGATATGGAGAAATGACGATATAGGAATAGTAGGTTTGAATAACATTAACTTTCTTACATTTTTATTCTAGACTTGTTGATTCTGTTTTGTGTGCCATAATACAGTGAGTACCATTCCAAAGTAGACAAATTTTAAATATTTTCATATATATATTTATAAATAAATGCTAATTCAGTTAAGTTTAATAAGTATTTACCAGTAATATGAAATTAAAAATTTTATATGGCTTTAGGAAGACACTAGATATCGTTTGGCTCCGTGTTCCTACCCAAATCTCACGTTAAATTGTAATTTACAGTGTTGGAGGGCCTTGGTGCAAGGTGACTGGATCATGGAGCAGATTTCCCCCATGCCGTTCTCATGATAGTGAATGAGTTCTTATGCCAGCTGGTTGTTTAAAGGGTGACAACTTCCCCTGCTGTCTCCTGCTCCACAAGGTGAAGATATGCCTGCTTCCCCTTTTGCCTTCCACCATGATTGTAAGTTTCTTGAGACCTCACCATCTATGCTACCTATACAGCCTGCAAAACTGTGAGCCATTTAACCCTCTTTTCTTTTCATAAATTATCCAGTGGGGACTCAGGAAGTTCATTATAGCAATGTGAGAACAGACTAGTACAGAAATTGGTACCAGAGAAGTGGTACATCACTATAAGGATACCTGAAAATATGAAAGCAACTTTGGAATTGGGTAATGGGCAAGTTTGAAACCGTTTGGAGGGCTCAGAAAAAGATAGGAAGATGAGGGAAAGTTTGGAACTTCCTAGAGACTTGTTAAATTGTGACCAAAATGCTGAATGGAATATGAACAATGAAGTCTCAGCTGAGGAGGTCTCAGATGTAAATGAGGAACTTATTGGGAACTGGAGTAAAAGTCTCTCTTACTATGCTAGAAAAGAGACTGTTGGCATTGTGCCTCTGCTCAAGAAGTGGCCTGGCTGCTTCTGAAAGCCTACACTCATCTGCATAAACAAATAAATGACCTGAAATTGGAACTTATATGTAAAAAGAAAGCAGAGCATAAAAGTTTGAAAAATTTGCCACCTGGCCATGTGATAGAAAAGAAAAACCCATTTTCTGGGGATGAACCCTTTAAGCTAGCTGCAGAAATTTACATAAGTAAAGAGGAGCCTAATGGTAGTAGCCAAGACAATGGGGAAAATGCCTCAAAAGCTTTTCAGAGAACTTGTGGCAGCCCCTCCCATCACAGGCCCTGAGGCTTAACCGGAAACAATGGTTTTGTGGGCCAGGCCCAGGACCCTTCTCCTCTGGGCAGCCTCACGACATAGCACCCTGCATCGCAGCCACTCCAGGTCCAGCCATCAGAGGGTGCAAACCCCAAGCATTGGCAGCTTCCATATGTGTGCAGAGGGCAAGATTTGAGTCTTGGGAGCCTCTGCCCAAATTTCACAGGATGTATGAAAACACCTGGATGCCCAGGCAGAAGAATGTGGAAGGGGCAGAACCCTCATGGAGAACCTCTACTAGGGTAGTGCAAAGGGGAAATATGCGGTTGGAGACCCCACACAGAGTTCACACTGGAACACTGCTTGGTGAAGCTGTGAGAAGAGGGCCATGGTCCTAAAGATTCCAGAATGGTAGATCCGTCAACATCTTGCACCAAGTGCTTGGAAAAGCCTCAGGCACTCAATGTCCGCCTGTGAAACCAGCTGTGGGTGATGTACCCTGCAGAGCCACAAGGACAGAGCTACCCAATTCCTTGGGAGCCCACCCCTTGCATCAGTGTGTCCTGGATATGAGAGACAGAGTCTAAGAAGATTATTTTGCAGCTTTGAGATTTAATGACTTCCCTGCTGGGTTTTGCATGGGGCCTGTAGCCCCTTTGTTTTGGCCAATTTCTCACTTTTGAAATGGGAACACTTACCCAGTGCCTGTACCCCCACTGTATCTTAGAACTAACTATCTTGTTTTTGATTATACAGGCTCACAGGCAGTAGGGAGTTGCCTTGTCTCACATGAGACTTTAGACTGTGAACCTTTGAGTTAGTGCCAAAAGGATTTAAGATTTTCAGGGACTGTTTGGAAGGCATGATTGTGTTTTGAAATGTGAGAAGGGTATGAGATTTTAGAGAGGCTGGGGACAGGATGATATGATTTGGCTCTGTTTTCCCATTCAAATCTCATGTCAAATTTTAATTCCCAGTGTTTGAGGAGGGGCATGGTGGGAAGTGATTGGATCAGGAGGGCAGATTTCTCTTTGTTGTTCTCATGATAGGGAGTGAGTTCTCATGAGATTTCATTGTTTAAAAGGGTGTGGCACCTTCCTGTTTGCTCTCTCTTTTTCCTGCTCCAGTGATGTAGGATGTGCCAGTTTCCCCTTCACCTTCTGCAATGACTGTCAAGTTTCCTGAAGTCTCCCCAGCCATGCTTTCTGTACAGTTGGCAGAATTGTGAGTCAATTAAATCTCTTTTCTTGATAAACTACCCAGTCGCAGGTACTTCTTTATAGCAATGCAAGAATAGACTAATACTAGCTTTAATGTATTTTTGAATTAAAATACAATTGCTTTTATGTAAGCATATGTAATTCAATAAGTTTAGAGAAAGAAAAATGTTTGCTCATTATTATCATAAAAATGTATCATTTGAGGAGATTAAGGTCATTAGTTTTCTAATACATAAAGAATGGGAGTGGGGTGAATTGTTATGTTTGTAAACTTAAAAACCTAATTCTATCTACTATCATAACTTGCCTGTCTGCACAGAATTTCCTTTCTATCATTTTAATAAATTAAGCTCTTAACTTCCTGACATTGTGCAACATTTGAAATTGAACATCACTCTGTTGTGGGTTTTGTCTTATTGTGGTTTGGCGTGGTGGTGTGTGTGTGTCTATTTTTATGTGTATGTGTATGTGTATGTGTGTGTGTGAGAGAGAGAGAGACAGAGACATATAGACAAAGAGAGAGCATATGTTTAACCAGACAAAGATTCCAGGCCAGCTGAGTAGAGACATTGACAAGAGAGAAATATCCTAACTTTGATATGATTTCTAATCTAATCTATAGAGGTTTTATCAGTTTCTTTTGAATAACCTTAGTTGTAATCATCCCTAGAAAGTTCTTTTATATAATTAAGCATTTTGGGGAAAAGATTTGCTAGTTAAAGATCCATATAGCCTAGAAAGCCAAATTCTGTGCAAGGGATGAGATTTACTGTGGTCTTTGCCTTAATTTTGTCTAATGAATCCAGCTTACAATTATTCTCAGCATTTCATCATCTTACATTGACTGTATTAATAAGACAACTTTATAATCACACATTGTTCTGGGGTAGAATCTGGGTGGGAAAATTGCAAATTATTGGAAACAAAGAATGTCTCTCCATCTTTTGTAATAGTTTTATATTAAAATACCAGAAATTAATGGAGAAAACTGAGGAGGTGGGGTCCCATGCTGTTCACTGAAGTCCTATATTAGGCGGTGAAACAAAAAAAACTATTAAATAACACATGGTCAGTATCAGCTTTGTGAAGCACTTATGTCATCTTTCTTCCACTAATCACAGTTGAAAGTATATTCAGAACTTTGGAACATTCCACCTATGTAAGAAGCCTTCCAAAATATTGAGTTTAACATTTGGTTTATATAACATTGCATCCAAATTTGAATTTGTTTTGCAGTGATGGGCCAGTTTGAAATTACTTATGTCAAAATGACATAAATGAAAATTGTTTTAATCCCTATCTCAGTCAGTCATGCTAAAACTTCATCTGAGATTTTCCTAATTGTTACATGCAATCAAGATCAAAGATACTAGTTTTCCATGGAAACTCAATACATATGGAATAGTGGGCCTCATGCTGGAAACTTTAATCTTGCGCCTTAGTTTTCCACTCTGGACACTAGGCAATGTATTAAACCTCCTCTCAAATCCTCATTCCTTTGAGAAATGACAATAACTGAGTCCACTTCATAGGTTCATGCTGAAAACAGCATTAGATAATGTACATAAGGCTTCTACTAAGAAATTCATAGAATACCCAGCTTTTCCCAAATTAGTTGGGATAACTAAAACCCTTCAAATCTCAGTGGTGTGTGACTACAAAGATTTGCTTGACTTTCATATTATTTGCTCACAGATGGCAAGTGTTGTCCTCACTCAAGGAGCAGTCCTTATCTGGGACATGCCATTCTCATGGCAGAGCAGAAAAAGCAAAGATAGAACCTTATGATGGGTTACTTCTTTGTGGCATATGCCACTTTTTACCCTGTATCACTGGTGAAACCTAGACGTTAAGACATACGACACAGGTCTAATCATCAAATTATACAAAATAAAACAGTCACAGTATCTACCGCAATGATCAATTACTTATTATCATTGTTATTGCTAAGAAGTACTATGTACATAAAAGAACGATCAAGATGTTTACCATTCTGGAACTCATGAAATACATGGAATAAATTAGAGTGCTGTCATGAACTTTGTGTCTAAGATCTGATGATATGTGTGCCATATGCTACTTGAAGGTTGACCAGTACAATCTCTACAACAGAAGATTGAACCCACTACAAAGCTTCATTTTTCAGTCAAGATAATAAAGTGAATATCAGATATTAATATTAATATTATATAATCATATTAATGATGCTAATATGCCTTAGAAAAAATCCTCAAAATTGTTTGGAATATAGGAGTCCATGAGATAGAAGAGGCCTTTCATAGCTATGAATGTTACATGAAACTCTGAAGTTTTCTCCTGGGGATGGAGAAATAATGCACTCTTTGATTATTCATGCTCTACATATAAAATGAGAATTCATAACATGTAAAATAGAGGCCTCTGGAAAAATTTCCATCTTGATAGGGGTGACTGATAGGTGTGCACAGTAGCTAGGGTTTACATAAAGTGTTAGTACTGAAATAATATACAGAACATGTGTAATTTGAATAAGTTTTGAAAATCAAGTATATTTCAAAGACAGGCCACTTCCAAATTGAGCATGAAACCTTCCTCCTTAAGCTGCAGTTTTCTGTTTCATTCCCATTCTGTAAGATTCTAAATAATTATTCAAAGTGCAAGAATTTATATCCATTAAATATCTTGAGATTACCTATTTATTTATTTATTTTTTTTGAGATGGAGTCTCACTCTGTTGTCCAGGCTGGAGTGCAGTGGCATGATCTTGGCTCACTGCAGCCTCCACCTCCTGGGTTCCAGCGATTCTCCTGCCTCAGCCTCCCAGGTAGCTCAGATTACAGGCACCTGCCACCGTGCCTGGCTAATTTTTGTATTTTCAGTAGGGATGGATTTTACCATTTTGGTCAGGCTGGTCTCGAACTCCTGACCACCCACCTCAGCCTCCCAAAGTGCTGGGATTACAGGCATGAGCCACCACACCTGACTGAAATTACCTAACTTTATTTACCTGAAAATATTTGTTGTCTCCCCAAGGTGCATACATAGGAAGTCACTACAGAGTTTTGACACTATCAGCTTTCTCTTTTCAGTACAACTTAAATGTATTAGGTGTCTAGAGCAAAAGGAGAGCTCTAGTTCATATGTATTATATGTATATGGCATAATGGCATAATAGCATTCCTCATCTGGTAGCTGTCTGAATAGCCACATCTATCAAATCTATTGTTTGCCCTAAGTATAAAACCAGTTTAATAGGGTGATTTGTTTAAAACAAAACATTTTTAAAGTTTCTATTTTTTAAAGCTGTGTATTATGAGCAGAAAAATCATATCTTTTCCATCCTATGGCATATATTTCAGAAGAACTTTCTTATATTCTAAGGAGCAAAAGCCATCATTACACATTTCACAATCCGATATTACCTTTTATATCATATCTCCCCTCCTCCAAAGATGCAATTGATTTTTAAACTCCATTTATAAAAATTAAGCTGGTATTTTCCAAATTGGAAGATTAAAATTGGTAATATTTGACATGAATACAGAGTGCCATGACCGCTGATTCTTGCTATTTCTAGCAACAGGGAAGGGGAGGATTCTTGGGACTTTTTGCAAGTGATGAGAATGGTCGATGGCTTGCATCTTGGTATGTAGTGCTTACTGTCACGTAGGAGAGCCCCAACAGAAAGATGACCATGTATGCAGGACGTAATACGCAGAAAACAAGAAAGAGAGTAAGGGTAGAGTGAGCTCTTTTTCCATCAGGAAATTAGAAATTTAGAAGACATGCTGCAGATGGAAGAGTGCTGAATAGCATTGATCAGAAACAATGCCTATGGTATTGGACAAGAGTAATATATTAGTTGGAGCATAAATACGTAAAATGCATTTGGCTAGAACATATGTATTATATAATCAAAGACTTAGATTTGCATGGTGGGTAATATTTTCTGTGTTTAGTAGACATGAAATACATCAATTTAGAAGATTTAGCCAATAGTCTTTTTGTCAGTAAAATTTGAAGAGGAGCCCTAGAAGAGACTCCATATTCCTAAAACTCGATAACTTAATTGTGCAAAAAACATAGCTGATGTCTGAACAAACAGGCAAACATTTCTGCTAAGAACAGAATAGTGAGGACATCCTGTCATTGCTAGATGACTTCATTAAAGGACTCCTTCCTCACCACCAATATTATGAAGATTACAATAAACCATATTCAAATACAGTACATCATAATACAACATTGAACTCATTTATTGACTTTGCTATAATTATCATCCCTGTACTTTGCATGTCTAACTCAAGCCCATATAGAGCATTCAGCTCAAGTGAAACAGCTTCTGGGAAGGCTAGAAACTATGTTCTGTGACTTGAATACTCCATGCAACCAAGCCTGCCTCTAAAGAATAAGGGGCATCAAAACCTGGTGTGAAGAATGAAGACTAGAGGTGGTCTCCAGAAATTTTTAGATAATTTAAATTCAAGTTCCTTTTGGATACCATAAAAATGGGGAAGGTTCTCTGTGAATGTGACTGAATCTGTGTTTCCTTGACAAATTTGTGCACTAAGGCATATTCAAATGGTTTAAAAAATAAAGGAAAGAGATATATTTTTACTCATATATGTTGGTGGAGGATATCAATACTAATTATCTCAATACACATTTCTATGAGGTCAGTTATATATGTATGACTTTTTTTCTAAACTGATATTTAAAATTTCTCTCACTTACGATAGTGATTTTCTCCCTGATTTTATTCAAAGCTTTTCTTCCTCTCCGTACTTTAAGCTTCTTGTGAATTCCTTATTTATGTGAAACGTCATAACCCAAACAATAGCTATGCAAAATGCATTTTTTCTTGCTTTTCTAGCTTGTTAAGGCCTTTATTTTGAGAAATTATGACCATACACTTCTATTAATTTTGCTTCAACTTTTCCAGCCTTTTCAACTATCTTTGATTGGAGGATGATGAAATTACATTACTCTGAAATTAAACAGAAAAATCAGATATGACAAGTCCCTTCTGGGATAGGTTGTATTATATGAGGAACAAGAAGTTATAGAAAAAAAAAAAAGAGCATAGTCAAATTATAGGATTTCTTTTTTGGTTTCTTAAAAAGCACCTTACAACGGAGAGTAATTCTCATTAAAAAATACTGTTCCATGGAATTGTAGAATGTTAAATAGACTAAACTAGAATATCTGGGCCAACACTCTCATTTAAGAGATGAGATAACTTCATCTCAGAAAAAGGAGCAGTGCCTTTGTGAAACACACGGCTAATTTGTGGCAGCACTAAAATGAAAACTTCAGTTTCCTGATTACACACTGTTATTAATATGGTAATTGCACTAACACCAGCATGAGCCATATTAAACATTTGCTTCTAATTGCATGTAGATACACTGTTTCCTTATATCCCAATATTACTCTTTTTTAATAAAAAGTCAAAACAAATAAAAATACTTGTATGTATAAGTCTATAGAAAGTATATATTTTTCTCCTTAGCAGTCACCTTTTCAAATACAGATGCTCCTCAACTTATGATGGGTTTATGTCCATATAAAACTAATCTAAGTTAAAAATACCTTAAGTGAAAAATGTATTTAATATACTGAATACACCAAACATCACAACTGAGCCTAACATACCTTAAACGTGATCAGAACACTTGGATTAGACTGGCTGGGTGGGAGCTGCAGCTTGCCAGAGTATCATATTGCATATCACTCATTTAGGAAAAGATCACAATTCAAAAATTTAAGTGTAGTTTATATTAAATGCTGTTGCTTTCTCACCATCGTAAAGTCAGAAAACCGTTAAGTTGGACTATGATAAGTCGGAGACTGTCTGCATAATTGTTTCAGTGTTAATCGTTTGTTGTCTTTTATATATTCATGTTCCTTGAATACTCTTTTTTTAGATTCCATTCCTGAACTTATTCGCTTCAATATATAAATCAGACATGTGATATTATTTAAGCATCCCTTGTGTAGTCATAGTTTCCCTACGATATATGATTTCTGTTCTCATTTTATAGGTAGGAACATTATATAGGGCAAGATCAACAACTATCCTTGAGCCTCATCTAACCAGCAGAAGGGATAATGTCTGCACAATCTCTATTAGCCTGAAATAATTTCACCCACGTTTTGTACTTGATTTACTTTCAGGTGTTCTTTAGGAACAATTTCAAGCCATAGTGCCTTTAAGATACTTCCTCTGAACCCCAAAATATAAAGCCACACCTATAATATCTCCTTATGCGTCCCAGAGTAACTCACATATGTCTCCTTTGCTTTGGATACATTACCCTTACTGTACAGTTCTCTATTTAATTTTTGGTGTTTTTCTGTTTCTGTTTTGTTTCGATTTATAGTAAATACTAAACAAATGCTTGCTGAATGGCTTGGCCATAACTTTGACTTTAGCCTGCAGGACTTGTCTACATTTCTGCTCTTGCATTGTCCTCCAAGCATAGGTAACCCAACAGATTTGAGTTTAAACGTTACTTTCATATGAAATACAAACTACGATTTTCTTCCAGAAAACCAAGCAACATTATAAATCTTATACAACCTTCCCATTTGGGGATACCACTGAAATGCTCATAAATTCTATGAGGTTTGGGGAAAAAAGAAAGTCCCTGTAACATTTGAGAATTCATTCTGCTTCTTGTCGTCACTGGGACTATTTTCACCTTTGTCTTTCCCAAGTGGAAATGCAGCCCTCATTCTTCAGAAGCATAACAATGGGGACATGTATTTATTCTTCCATCTAATACATGATTAATAATTATCTATACTCCTCTCGTTTTGAGTTGAATAATTTAAGTATCCATACTTTTGAATATTCTCTATGTTCGTTCCAATTTTTAAACCATTCATTACTTCAGAAAGACATGACAATGAAAAACAAAAATTTCTTGGCCTGGTGCGGTGGCTCACGCCTGTAATCCCAGCACTTTGGGAGGCCGAGGAGGGCGGATCACGAGGTCAGGAGATCGAGACCATCGTGGCTAACACGGTGAAACCCCGTCTCTACTAAAATTACAAAATATCAGCCAGGCATGGTGGCGGGTGCCTGTAGTCCCAGCTACTTGGGAGATGAGGCAGGATAATGGCTTGAACCCGGGAGGCGGAGTTTGCAGTGAGCCGAGGTCACGCCACTGCACTCCAACCTGGGTGACAGAGCAAGACTCTGTCTCAAAAAAAAAAAAAAAATTCTCCAGTGTGTTTATATATTAGGTGATCAGGACATGTGTGACTGTGGCATTCCTAAGAAGTATTTTATACAAATTAGCATGAGCCTTAGTCTTCTCAAAGTAATTATTCCCTGAATACTTTTATTTTTCAACCATAGAAACCAACTTACTGAACCCGCAGAATACACAAAGCCTTCACTAACAAGTGTGAATTGAGAATTGTGAATTTCTACTTTGGAAACAAGTTTGATGAATAAGAATCATAGACTAAACACGGTGTTTCTATTATCTTTCAGTAATTATGCAGTTGTACCAGAATGGAAAATACACAACTATTTTCCAAACAAGAGGTAGTTGAAAACTGCCAAAAGATTTGAGGGTTCATCTTGGCTTTGTAAATGTAATGATGAATTATTTTGATATAGTAACCCACAGTCTATTGACTGATGACCATCATATCATTAGTAATAATAAAAAAGTGTCTTAAAATCATACTGCCTGCCAATGAAGCCCCATTCTTCTCATGAGTGGGTCTGTGGCATTTCCTCTTCTGTTACGATCCTCATTTCATGTGCGTGTAGTATAAACTTTATTAGAAGTGATGTTACAAATGATGCCCTCTTTTACACTTCTAAGATGTGGTAAAAGACTCTTATCCATAACCTAGAAGAGTTAAATTCTTGCATCTTACCACTCTCAATTTTCCATGCTATTTAGAGTTGAATTTTTCAACATTATATAGAGGCTTGTCCAAATTTCATACTTTTTGCTTAACTTTATCTTTGCTTCCTGATTCTATTGCCTCAATATATACCCTCATGAACTTTTATTATTTTTAATTTTTTTTTTTTTTTTTACTTTTTAACTTTTAAGTTCAGGGGTACATATGAAGGTTTGTTGTAGAGATAAACTCATGTCCCAAGGGTTTGTTGTACAGATTATTTTGTCACTCAGGTATTAAGCCTAGTAGACATTAGTTATTTTTTCTGCTGCTCTCCCTCCTCCTCTCCTCCCTGCTCTGGTAGGACCAAGTGTCTGTTGTTCCCCTCTATGTATCCATGTGTTCTCAACATTTAGTTCCCACTTATAAGTGAGAACATATAGTATTTGTTTGTCTGTTACTGCCCTAGTTTGCTAAAGATAATCACCCCTAGCTCCATCCATGTTCTGATAAAAGATTTGATCTCACTGCTTTTTATGGCTGCATAGTATTCCATAATGTTTATGTACCACATTTTTTTCATTCAGTCTAACACTGTATTAGTCCACTCTAGAATTGGCATAAAAAACTACCTCAGACTGGGTAATTTATAAAGAAAATAGTTTTAGTTGATGCAAAGTTCCACGGGCTGTACAGGTAGCATCTCTGGGGAGGCCTCAGGAAACTTACAATCATTGGAGAACGCAAAGGGGAGGCAAACACCTCTCCTGCTCCATGGTGGAGCAGAAGAGAAAGGGAGTGAAGAGTGCAAAACACTTTCAAACAACCAGATCTTGTGAAAGCTCACTCACTATCATGAGATGAGCAAGGAGAAAATCTTAACCCATGATTCAATTGCCTCCCAGCAGGCCCCGCCTCCAACATACAGGTATTACAATTCAACATGAGATTTGGGTGGGAAAACAGAGCCAAACAATATCATTCCACCTGGGCCCTTCCCAAGTCTCATGTCCTTCTCATTTTTAAAACATGACCATGCCTTTTCAACAGTCCCCCAAAGTCTTGACTCATTCCAGCATTAAGTCAAAAGTCCAAGCCCAAAATCTGATCTGAGGCAAGGCAAATCCATTCCATCTATGAGCCTGTAAAATTCAAAACAAGTTAGCTATTTCCAAGTTAAAATGTGGGTACAGGCATTGGGTAAATGCTCCCATTCCAAAAGAGATAAATTGGCCAAAACAAGGGGGCTACAGGCCCTATGCAATTCCAAACCCAGCCGGGCAGTCATTAAATCTCAAAGCTTCAAATATTTTACAGGCTCATATGTGGAAAGCCTTGTCTCAGATGAGATTTTGGACTTGGACTTTTGAGTTAATGCTGGGAAGGATTAAGACTTTGGGGGATTATTGGGAACGCATGATTGTGTTTTATAATGTGAGAAGGACATAAGATTTGGAAGGGGCCAGGGGTGGAATGATATGATTCGACTCTGTGTCCCTACCCAAATCTCATGTTGAATTATAATACCCACAATCTTCTTTGACACCACAATCTTCTTTCTCACATCCAGGCCACACTGATGTAAGGGTGGGCTCCCAAGGCCTTGGGAAGCTCCACCTCAGTGGCTCTGCAGGGCACAGCCCTCATGGTTGCTTTCATGGGATTAAGTGCCTATGCCTTTTTCAGGTGCATAGTGCAAACTGTTGATGGATCAACCATTTTGGGGTTTGGAGGACAGTGGGACACTTCTCACAGCTTCACTAGGCAGTGCCCCTGTGGGGACTCTGTATGGGTGCTCCAACCCCATATTTCCTCTTTGCATTGCCCTAGTAGAGGTTCTCCATGAGGACTCCACCCCTGCCACAGACTTCTGCCTAGACACTCAGGTATTTCCATACATCCGCTGAAATCTAGGAAGAGGCTCTCAGGCTTTAAATCCTGCTCTCCGCATGCCTGCAGGTCCAACCACATGGAAGCTGCCCAGGCTTGAGGATTGTACCCTCTGAAGCAACGGCCCAGGCTGTATTTTGGCCCCTTTTAGCCATGGCTGGAGCTGGATTGACTGTGATGCTGGGTGCCACATCCAGAGGCAGTGCAGAGCAAAGGATCCCCGGGCCCAGCCCACGAAACCAATTTTTTTCTCCAAGGCCTCCAGATCTGTATTGGGTGGGACTGGCAGGAAGGTCTCTGAAACACCATTGAAACATTTTCCCTATTGTTTGGCTATTAACTTTTGGCTCCACTTTGTTTATGCAAATTTATGCAGCAGGCTTGAATTTCTCCCCAGTAAATGGGGTTTTCTTTTCTACCACATGGACAATCTGCTAATTTTCCAAACTTTTATTATCTGTTTCCCTTTTAAATACGAATTCCAATTTCATGACCATTTCCTTGTGAGTACATATGAGCTTATGCTCTTAGAAGCAGCCAGGTCGCAATTTGAACACTTTGCTGCTTAGAAATTTCCGCCATCAGATACCCTAGATTATCTCTCTCAAGTTCAAAGTTCCACAAATCCCTAAAGCAAGGGTACAATGCCACCAGTCACTTTGCTAAAGAATAGCAACAGTGACCTTTAACCAGTTCCTAAAAACTTTCTCATCTGAGATCTCAGTCTGGACTTTACTGTCCATATAACTTAACAGCATTTTGTGCGTGACAATTTAAAATGTCTCTAGGAAGTTCAACAATGTCCTTCATCTTCCAGTCTTCTGAGCCCTCCAAACCATTCCAACCTCTCACCATTACCTAGTTCAAAAGATGCTTCCACATTTTCAGGTATCTTTATAATGAAGCCCCACTTCTCTGGTACTAGTTTTCTGTATTAGTACATTCTCACATAGCTAAAAAGAACTATCTGAGACTGGTCCTTTACGTAAAAAAAAAGAGTGAAATGTAACTCACATATCTACAAGCTGTTCAGGTAACATGGCTGGAGAGGCCATAGGAAACTTACAATCATGGCAGAAAGTCAAGAGGAAGCAAGCACTATTCTCACATGGTGAAGCAGGAAGTGGGGGGGGAAGCACTACACACTTTGAAACAACCAGACCTCATGAGAACTCACAATCACAAGAACAGCAGGGGGGAAATCCACCCCCATGATCCAATCACCTCCTCCTAGGTTCCTTCCACAATGCTGAGGATTACAATTCAACATGAGATTTGGGTAGGGCCCAGAACCAAACCATATCAACTACTAATGGACATTTAGGTAGATTCCACATCTTTGCTATTATGCATAGTACAGAAATATACACATGCATGTGTCTTTATGGCTGGATAATTCATATGCATTTGGGTATATGTCCAGTAATGGGATTGCTGGGTTTAATAGTAGTTCTGTTATTAGGTCTTTGAGGAATAACCACATTTTTTTCCACAATGAATGAACTAATTTACACTCTCCCAGTAGGGTATAAGTGTTCCTTTTTCTCCACAACCTCATCAGCATCTGTTATTTTTTTTTACTTTTTAAAAATAGCCATTCTGATTGGTGTAAGATAGTAGCCCATTATAGTTTTGATTTGCATTTTCCTAATGATCAGTGATGTTGAGCTTTTTAAAATATAATTGTTGGCTGCATATGTGTCTTCTTTTAAAAAGTGTATGTTCATGTCCTTTGCTCAATTTTTATGGTGTTGTTTGTATTTTTCTTGTACATTTGTTTAATTTCCTTAATTTGCTAGATAGTAGCCATTTTTCAGGTGCATAGTTTGTAAAAATGTTCTCCTATTCTGTAGGTTATCTGTTTACTTTGTTGATCGTTTACTTTGCTGTGCAGAAGCTATCTAGTCTAATAAGATTGCATTTGTCAATTTTTGCTTTCATTGCAATAGCTTTTGACATCTTCATCATGAACTATTTTCTCATTTATATGTCCTGTGTGGTATTGCCAAGGTTGTCTTCTAGGCTTTTTTATAGTTTTGGGCTCTATATTTAAGTTTTTAATCCATCTTGGTTTGTTATTTGTATGGTGTAAGGAAGGAGTCCAGGTTTATTCTTCTGCATATGGCTAGCCATTTATCAAAGAATCATTTATTAAATAAAAAATCCTTTCCTTGTTACTTGCTTTTGTCGACTTTGCTAAAGAGCAGATTGTAGTAGGTGTGTGGCCATATTTCTGGGTTCTCGATTCTGTTCCATTGGTTTATGTATCTGTTTCTGTATCATCACCATGCTGTTTTGGTTACTGTAGCCTTGTTGTATATATTAAAGTTAGGTAGTATAATGCCTCCAAATTTTTCTTTTTGCTGAGGATTTCCTTGGCTATTCAGGCTTTTTTTTTGTTTTCACATTAATCTTAAAATAGTTCATTATAGTTCTTTGAGGAATGTCATTGGTAGTTCCAAAGGAATAGCATTGAATTTACAAATTGCTTTGGCAGTATGACCATTTTAACCATATTGATTCTTCTATCCATTAGCACATGGTGTTTTTCCATTTGTTTGTGTCATCTGTGAATTCTTTGAGCAGTGTTTTGTAGTTCTTCTTGCAAAGATCTTTCACCTCCCTGGTTAGCTGTGTTCCTAGGTATTTCATTCTTTTTGTGGCAATTGTGAATGGGATTGCATTTATGATTTGGCACTTGGCTTGGCTTTTGTTGGTGTATAGAAATGTTAGTGATTTTTGTACATTTATTTTGTATCCTGAGATTTTGTTGAAGTTGTTTATTAGCTTAAGAAACTTTTGAGCTGAGACTATGCTATGGGGTTTTCTAAATATAGGAGCATGTCTTCTGCAAACAGGGATAGTTTGATTTCTTCTTTTTCTATTTGGATGTGTTTATTTGTTTATTGTGCCTATTTGGTCTTGCCAGTACTTCCAATACTGTGTGGAATAGGAGTAGTGAAAGAAGGCAACCTTGTCTTGTGCCAGTTTTCAAGGAGAATGCTTTCAGTTTTTGCCTATTCAGTATTATGTTGGCTGTGGGTTTCTCATAGATGGCTCTTATTATTTTGAGGTATGTTTCTTCAATACCTAATTTCTTGAGAGTTTTAACCTGAAGGAATGTTGAATTTTATCAAAAGGCATTTCTGCATCTATTGAGATAATCATGTGGCTTTTTTTCATTAGTTATTTTTATATAATGACTTACATGTATTGATTTGAGTATGTTGAACTAATCTTGCATTCCAAGGTTACAGCCTACTTGATCATGGTTGATAAGCTTTTTGATGTGCTGCTGGATTTGGTCTGCCAGTATTTTGCTGTGGAGTTTTTTTAATCAGTGTTCATAATAAATATTGGCCTGAAGTTTTTTGTTGTTGTTGTTGTATCTCCGCCTGGTTTTTGTATCAGGATGATGCGGGCCTCATTGGATGAATTGGGTAGGAGTCTCTCCTTCTTAAGTTTTGGAACAGTTTAGGTAGAAATTGTAACAGAGTTTTTATGTACATTTGGTAGAATTCAGCTTTGATTCTGGCTGGTGCTGGGCTTTTTTTTAGATTTGTAGGCTATTTATAACTGATTCAATTTAGAGCCATTAGTGGTCTGTTCAGGGATTAAATTTCTTCCTGGTTCAGTCTTGCAAGGGTATATGTGTTCAAAAATCTATCCATTTCTTCTAGATTTTCTAGTTTGTGTGCATAGATGTGTTAATAATATTCTCTGATGGTTATTTGCATTTCTGTGAGGTCTCTGGTAATATCCCATTGTTGTTTCTAATTGCATTTATTTGGATCTTTTTACTTGTTTATTATTCTAGCTAGTAGTATATCTACTTTATTAAATTTACAAGAAAATAACAACTCCTGGAGTTGTTGGGGTTTTTTAATTTTTTTTTTTTTTAATCTCAGAGTCCTTCAGTTCAGTTCTAATTTTGGTAATTTCTTGTCCTTAGCTTTGGAGTTTGTTTGATTTTGGTTCTTTTCGTCATGATGTTAGGTAGTTCAAATGAGATCTTTCCAAATTTTGATGTGAGCATTTAGTACTAAAAATTTCCCTCAACACTGACTTAGCTGTGTCCTGGAGATTCTGGTGTGTTGTATACTTGTTCTGATTGGTTTTAAAGAACTTCTTGATTTCTGACTTTATTATTTACCCAGAAGTCGATTAGAATCAGGTTATTGCATTTCCATGTTATTGTATGGTTTTCAGGAAATATCTTAGTCTTGATTTCTAACTTGATTGTGCTGTGGTGCAAGAGAGTGGTTGTTATGATTTTAGGTGTTTTACCTTTGCTTAGGAGTATTTTGTGTCCAATTATGCGATCAAATTTATAGTGTGTGACATGTGGTAATAAGAAAAATGTGGCTGGGCGTGGTGGCTCACGCTTGTAATCCCAGCACTTTGGGAGGCTGAGGTGGGCAGATCAGAAGGTCAGGAGATCGAGACCACGGTGAAACCCTGTCTATACTAAAAATACAAAAAATTAGCCGGGCATGGTGGCGGGTGCCTGTAGTCCCAGCTACTCAGAGAGGCTGAGGCAGGAGAATGGCGTGAACCCGGGAGGCGGAGCTTGCAGTGAGCCGAGATCGCGCCACTGCACTCCAGCCTGGGCGACAGAGCGAGACTCCGTCTCAAAAAAAAAAAAAAAAAAAAAAAAAAAGAAAGAAAAAAAGAAAAATGTATATTTTGTTGCTTTTCAGTGTGAAGTTCTATAGATTTCTATCAGATTCATTTGAACTAATGCTGAGTTCAGGTCCTGAATATCTTTCTTAATTTTCTGTCTTGATGATCTGTCTAAAACTGTCAATGAAGTGTGGAAATCTTCTACTATTATTGTGTGGGAATCTAAGTCTCTTTGAAGGTCTCTAAGAACATGTTTTATGAATCTTAGTGCTCCTGTATTGGGTACATATATATTTAAGATAGTTAGGTCTTCTTGCTGAATTAAAATCTTTACCATTATGTAATGCCCTTTTTTTGTCTTATTTGATTTTTGTTGGTTTGAAGTCTGTTTCATCTGAAATTTCGGATTGAAACTTTATCTTTTTTCTTTTCTCCATTTGCTTGGTAGGTATTTTTTCATCCATTTACTTTGAGCCTGTGGGTATCATTGCATAAGAGATGGGTCTCTTGAACACAGCATACCAATAGGTATTGGTTCTTTATCTAGCTTGCCACTCTGTGCCTTTTAATTGGTGAACTTAGCCCATATACATTCAAGGTTAATATTGTTACGTGTGGGTGTGATTCTGTCACCATGATATTAGCTGGATATTACGTAGACTTGTTTATGTGGTTGCTCTATAATGTCACCAGTCTGTGTACTGAAGTGTGTTCTTGTAGTGGCTTTTAACAATATTTTCTTTCCATATCTAATGCTTCCTTCAGGAGCACTTGTAAGGCACGTCTGGTGGTAACAAAGTCTCTCCGCATTTGCTTGTTCAAAAATACTTTATTTCTCCTTCACTTATGAAGCTTAGTTTGGCTGAATAAAAGATTCTGGAATGAAATTTATTTTCATTTAGAATGTTAAATATTGGACCCCAATCTCTTCTGACTTGTAAAGTTTCTGCTGAGAGGTCTGCTATTAATTAGTCTGATGAGCTTCCCTTTGACCCGACCTTTCTCTCTAGCTGCCATTAACATTTCTTTCTTTCATTTTGACCTTGGAGAATCTGATAACTATGTGTCCTGAAAATGATCTTTTGTGAAGTATTTTACAGGGGTTCTCAGCATTTTCTGAATTTAAATGTTGGCCTTTACAACCTGATTGAAGATGTTCTCATAGATGATATGCTGAACTATGTTTTCCAAGTTGCTTCCATTTTCCCCATCTCTTTCAGGGACACCAATGAGTCATAGATTTAGTCTCTACATAATTCCATATTTCTTGGTGGTTTCGTTCATTCCTTTTCATTATTTTTTCTTTATTCTTTTCTGACTAACTTATTTCAGAAAGCTGATCTCTTCAAGCTCTCACCTTGGTCTATTCTGATACTAATATTTGTGATTGTTATTATAAAATTCTTGTAGTGTGTTTTTCTACTCTACCAGGTTGATTATGATCCTTTCTGTACTGGCTATTTTGTCTGTCAGCACCTGTATCATTGTATTGTGATTCATAGCTTTATTGGATTGAGTTTCAACATACTCCTGCACCTCAAAGATCTTTGTTGCTATCTATATTGTAATTTCTGTTTCTGTAATTTCAGCAATCTCAGCTCACTTCAGAATCCTTGATGGAGAGGTGATGTGGTTGTTTGGAGGAAAGAATGTACTCTAGCTTTTTGAGTTGTTAAGAGTTCTTGCATTTGTTCTTTCTCATCTTTGTGGGCTGACATTAATTCAATCTTTGATGATGCTCACCATTGAAAGTTTTATTTTTCCTTTTATCCTATTTGATGACCATGAGAGTTTGACTGTGGCATAAGCCAGTTGAATGGCTTTCTGGATGATTTCATGGGATCAATGTTCAGCTCCTAACTCCTGGACTGTGTGCTAGAACTCTGGGGGACTTGTATGGGCCCCAACTTTGTCATCTGCCTACTCAATGTAAGGAATCCACTGTGCTAGGGTCTGAGGTGCTCCTTGACTCCTGGTCACTACACTTCAATGGGTGGTGTCAAACGAATCTTTTTGTAGTGCAATAACATCAGGATCTGTACTCGTTTGCATGTGCCAATAGCAGCAGCAGTGGCAGCGTGGTGGGGTGCGCAATCATCAGCTGTGGCAGGGTGCTGGACACTTTTATTCTTATATGCAATTTTTTTGTTTCCTGATGTTGGAGAGATTTTGGTATAGACATTACTATTGATCATATAGTCACTTTTGAGATCATTTTGGTACTCATATACCAAACTATTTTAGGCCTTCCATAATTTATCATACCTTCTGACCATTGTGACAATTAATTGTGGCCCATGGGCCAAATTTGGTAAGCAGACATGTGTTACTTGTACCCTTTACAATTGATAGAAAATAATTAGGAAGTTGTCAATAGTTTAAAAGGAAATTTCACAAACAAGTGAATGTGTGGCTTTTCTGGAAAATATTAGAAAATGTGTTGTCAGTGAATCTGCAACTATCTCACATAGAAGCAATCAGCTGGAGCTGTGTGAGGAATTCACCACAGTTCTCAACAGTTTTACTTTCTAACATGTGGCTTGCTTGGCTCATTTGTTTCTAATATCTGGTCTGCTGTACCATTTTAACATATGAGTTAAAAAATTATTTAAGCAGATAGGATAAGGAAGTCTTCTGTAAAGTTTACTTTTTAACGAGAAGTAGTCCCCAAATCATTTGTTTTCTAACTAAGAGCAGTCTAAAATTGAGCTGTAGACATAGACAAGCAAGCCGGAGCACAGGTGAATGCTGGCAGCTGTGCCAATAGTGAAAGGCTACCTGGGGGCTGGGCATGTTCAACATGACATCTCCATCTTTCCTTTTCCTTGCCAACGACGTGTACAGTAAGGACCACACAACGTGGAGCCAACCAAGTAAAAAATCCATTTGCATAATAAAAGATTAGGGTGGGGTTGCAAGCTTCTTCACGCACTGTGTAAAAGTCTTGCCTGGTACAACCAATCTTTGAGACCTACGTAAATCAGACACCACCTCCTCAAGCCAGTCTATAAAACCCCAAGTGCTTCACTGTAGGACCGGAAGTCCCACTCAAGCGCCCCTCTCTTTCTCAGGAGACAGAGCTATTCTCCTTTCTCTTTCTTTTACCTGTTAAACCTCCACTCCTAAACCCACTTACTGTGTATTTGCATCCTTGAATTTTTGATTTCAACACTTATGTGACTAGCTTGGTCAAGGTAACCTTGGCTCTCTCATTTGGTTTAAATGTCCTTTTAATGACTCTGTACCTTGTTTATTCTTATGGAAATAATAAACCTTGAAATTATTATATTATGTAATATTTACGTATTAACATTATGATACTAACTTTCCTATCAATACTCCAAGATTTCTGAGGCCCTAGCTCGCGTTCCTCTTTGCATTCCAAATAACTGTAAAGTGTGGGAATTCAGTTAATAGTTCTTGTTTGATTGAACAAAGAGATCTAATAACATGAAAAATTTAATAAGACATATGTAATCAATTACATACGTACTTAATAGAGTAACAAAACGTTTGGGCAACTTTTGTCTCTTGTGAATAATTTACAATGTATTTCCATCAGAATTATGAGTTAGTCACACTACTAGCATGATTGATGGATTATATATTTACTTAATCTCCTTTGGAGATACATTCCATTTTTCCTGGAGTATTTTACTTTCAAACTGTACTTTAGGACCATTTTATCAAATAACAACTTCATGTTTATTTCAGATACATAAAATTATATCAAAACCACATTTTTGAACATTTGAAAACTGGCATGAAGAGTGACAGTGATGAGCTATATTATCCTCTGGCTTCCATCATTCTGATACATTCCTGTTTGTCATTTTGCAAGTGTTTTCTGGAAGATATTCTGTTAAACAGAAACATATCATTTATTTCAAATAAATCATTGTGTAACTTTTCAGTTACTTTTGAAACATCTACTAAAACTCAAATATGAAGTTAACCTCTATATTCCAAAGCAAATGTCATAGAATGATGTCAGATTTCCAGGATATTCTCGTACACAGGGAGAGTTTCCTACTCCACACTAGTGGGCAACCAGTGAATTCTGCTTGAGCTGAGGTATGAACCGATTTAATTCCCTGGAGCAGATGGATACCTTGGTATAAAAGCAGAGTTGTCCACTTAATATAGTGTGCCTTACAAACAGTATCTTTTCTTTGTGTTCCAAAAATCTGTAAGTGGGTGGTATTCACTGTTTTTCATCCTGAACTTTAGGAAGTTCTGCCTTTGAGACAGAGAAATAAAGACGCATCTGCTAGGACAATCCTCATTTTGGCGATTGTACTGCCTTTTGCATTTTTGCAAGTTTTATAATAAACCATTAATACATACTGGGATTTGCAGGGGATTTTTAATCCTTGCAGAACTCACAGACTAGTGTTTTGTAGTTTCAGAAAGCATTTCATGTCTTTTGTTTCATTTGTTTTCTCTACTTCAGAGAGGCTTAGTGCCTTGTTCAGAATCATTAAGTAAAGAGCAAATGAAGAGTTGCTACTTAACCTAGGAAAAGAAAATGGAACTCCATCTTAAAGACCACTCTGCTTTCACACTCCACTTAGAATGTACATACAGTCATATGCCTCTTAACAACGTTTTGGTGAACGATGAAACATATAAGCTACAGTGATTCCATAAGATAATAATGGAGCTGAAAAATCTCTAACACCGAGTATTTACTACACCATACTTTTAATCCTTATTTTAGAGTGTACTTCTACTTATAAAAAAAAGTTAACTGTGAAATAGGCTCATGCAGGTCCTTTAGGAAGTATTTCAGAAGAAGGCATTGTTATCAGAGGAGAGGAGAGCTTCACGCATGTCACTGTCCATGAAAACTTTCTAGTGGGATAAGATTTGGAGGTGAAGACAGTGATATTGATTATTCTGACCCTGTGTATGCCTAGGCTAATGTGTGTGTTTGTGGCTTAATTTTTTATACAAAAATTATAGAATAAGGATATAAAGAACATATTTGTGTACAGCTGTACGACGTGTTTGTTTTAAGCTAAGTCTTATTGCAAAGATTAAAAAATGTTAAAAAATTTAAAAGTTTATAAAGTAAAAAAGTTATAATATGCTAAGGTTAATTTATTATTGAAAAGACAATTTTGTAAGTTTAGTGTCACCTAAGTTTATCATGGTTTTGTTTGTTTGTTTGAGACGGAGTCTCATTTTGTTGCCCAGGAGTACAGTGGTGCTGTCTAGACTCACTGCAACCTCAAGCAATCCTCCTGCCTCAGCCTCCTGAGTAGCTGGGATTACAAGCATGTGCCACCATGCCCAGCTAATTTTTGCATTTTTAGTAGAGAAGGGGTTTCACCATGTTGATCAGGCAGGTCTCAAACCCCTGACCGCAGGTGATCCACCCACTTCGGCCTCCCAAAGTGCTGGGATTACAGGCCTGAGCCACTGCGCCCAGCCCATGTTTTTAAAGTCTACACTAGTGTGCAGTAGTGTCCTAGGCCTTCACATTCACTCATCACTCGCTCACTCACCCACTCACCCAGAGCAACTTTCATTCCTGCAAGGTTCATTTATAGTAAGTGCTCTATAAAGGTGTACCATTTTTATCATTTATATTTTTACTGTATCTTTTCTATGTTTTGATATGTTTAGAAACACAAATAACATTGTATTACAACTGTCTACAGTATTCAGTATAGTAACATGCTGTACAGGTTTATAGACTATGAGCAATAAATTATACCATATAGCCTACGTGTGTAGACAACATCATCTAGGTTTGTGTAAGTACACTGTATGATGTTCATACAACAAAATCTCATAATGGCACATTTCTCAGACTGTATCTCTGTCAGTCAGTGTTTCATGACTGTGATTAATTGCCCTCCATAAGCTGACTAATTTCAAGTAGTTGTGAATTAAAATTTTGATGGGTCTGCTGATAGTGACAGTTTTAGTGTAAAAAAAAAAAAAGTGTTTTATATTGTTTCTTGGGTGAGATCTCTCTACTTTTCCCCACCAGTTGCTAACTAAGAACAGCAGGTATAAAATAGAAAAACCTGATTATTCTTAAAGTGTAGATTAGAACGATTCAAATTCATTTCCTACAACCGGATACACATACAATGGAATAGAAGAGCAAAAGAGAAGACAAGGTATCGCCACTGTTCTATCCTTGAAAATTTGTCTGATACAAGAAATTTATCAGCATAAAGCTAATTGCCAGTTTGAGATTTAACAAATCCACTTGCTTGCCTTAATTAGTACCCACTTCCCACCAAGAAAACCTTGATAAAATTCCTTAAAAAGCTGGCCTCTTTTAAACCCATGCACCTTAGGTGAGTAATATTAATTAGATATTTTAATTACGGATTCCATGTGCAAACTTTATCAGTGAAAAACTGCTATTATATTGTGGCACTCTTACTTTAAATTGACTCTGTAATAACTCTGAAAGCTGTGTAAAGTAAAATTAAATCCTTATCCATAGACAATTGTTTTAGCACTTGTTCCTGTGTTCATGAAGTACCAAGGTTAGGCTGCTATTACTTACTATGAATATAAATTTAAAAGTCCAGTTATTTGCATTCTTGCTCCAGTGTACCCTGAACATAATGAATTAAGATCTAGAAACCCTATCAATATAAAAGTGTAACATCAAAGAACAGTAATTGATTTCCTAAAATAACATCGTGTATATAAACTCCAAACCAGATTTTTAGGTAAGGAATTACGATGTTAGTAAATAAACTTGTGTTTGAAATCTATAGTGTTTAATGATTTGTGGGATTTTTTTTTTGTCGTATTATCTGTTCTTTATTTTTCCCTTGTGTATCTGTTACTAAAAGCACACACTTTATCTTCATATGTTCTTAAACTTATCTCCAAATTTTAAAATGATTTTAAAATACGTGACATGAGAGAGGACCAGAAAATATTCATGTGTATATACTAAGCTATGATGTTAATAGTTATATATAATTTGGAGGGTGACTATAGTCTGAAAATACTAAAAATATTTTTTTATTGAACTCCTTGATTATTTATTCTGGGCTATGCTAAACTCACTGGACATTCAGGAAAAATTGGAGATAAAAATCATTTTAAAATACACATCACAGATGCTTATGCAGACACCAATAAAAATTCTGCATTAATTCACTAAGTTCAATGCAACTTTTGAGAGCTAACTGAATGCATTGATGCCAAGGGACAATACATCAACTGAATCTTTTATTGTGAGCCATTTATTAGATATATTTGCCTATGTTTCCAGACATTAAGTCCACCTTGTATAATTAATTTTATTAGTTTGGTTGCTTAAAATGTACCCTTCAAATTAATTACTAAAATGGAGTTAAATCCTAAAAGTCACTATAGAGTGCACCTCTGGTAACTTCATTTTTCCTTCCTCGCTAACCTTTGCTTGCCCCAAATTACACACAAAGTAAAACATAAAATCTCTAAACATGGTAGCTTTACCCTCTAAATTGTACTCACATACTCAGATCCTGAGCTTATATTTTGCAATTTTCCTTCATATCCCCTTCATACAATATTACATACTATCTACCACATAATTCTTTTCTATTATTGCCTCTAAATTTTTTTATACTATTTCATTTCACTGGAATTTAATTTATTAATAAATTAAGTTATTCTTAAATTCCATAACTGTGAGACATGTCCCCCAAAATGAATTTTTTTATGTTCTGAAAGCTTTTTAACATTTACTGATATATAACTCACTATACAACTACCAATTTGCAGTACAAAATTCAGTGATTTTAGTGAATTCACAGAGGTTTTGCAACCATCACTGCAATAAATTCTCATAACATTTTATTCACTTCATAAAGAAATACCATACCCATCAATTGTCACCCATTATTCCCCTCAAAACCTTCAATTCTAGGCAACCACAGATTGGCTTCGGGTCTCTATAGATTTGAAGATTCAACATATGGCATATAAGTGGATTCATATAACATGGGGTCTTTATATGACTGGTTCCTTTCACTTAGCATAATATTTTCAATATTTATCCATGTTGCTGCAAGCATATTTATTTTATTGCCATATTAAATCTCATTGTGTGCATATACTACATTATATATGTCCATTCATTAGTTGATGAACATTTGGCTTCTTTCTACTTTTGACTATTATGAATGATAATGCTTGAACATTGTGTATAGGTTTGTGTATAGTTGCATGTTTTCCTTTCTCTTGGGTATATATCTAGGAGTGGAATTGCTCTGTCATAAGGGCAAGTTTGTTTAAAATATTGAGTAACTGCCAAACAGTTTTCCGAGATTTTTGGAATATTTTACATTCCAGCCAACAATGTGCAGAGATTCTAATTTGTTTACATCCTCATTGATATGTATTTGTAATGTCTTTTTTATTATAGCCATCACCCTAATGAATGTAAAAGTATATATTATTGTGAATTTAATTTTCTCTTCACAAATAGCTAATGATAATCATAATTCCATGTTTTCTTTAGCCATTTTTTATCTTCATAGCAATAGTGTCTATTACTTTTATGCACATTTTTATTTATTTTTTTTTAGTTTTGAGTTTTAAGAGTTTTTTTATATACTTAGGAAATAAGTCTTTTATTATATGTATAATTTTCTGTTGATTGCCTTTCTACTTTCTTGATGTTTTACCAAGCACAAAATTTTTAATTTTGATGTAGTCTAATTATCTATTTTTCTTTTCTTGTTTGTGCTTTTTGTCATATTTAATAATTAATCACATAACCCAAAATCACAATGATTACTTCTATGTTTTCTTCTAAGAGTTTTATGGTTTTATTTCTTACATCAGTTCTATCATCTATCTGGAATTAATTTTTGTGCATTGCATAAGGAACAGTTCCAACTTAACTGTTGTGTATGTATTTATCCACTTGTCTCCATATCACTTCTTGAAAGATTTACCCCCATTGAAATCTCACAATACTCTTGTTGAAAATCAGCGAAAAGGCTTATTTTTGAATTCTGAATTCTGTGGCTATCCTATATCAAGATCATACTCTTGATTACCGTGGTTTTGTAGTAAGTTATAAAATTGGAAAATGTAAGTCCTTTAAATGTGTTATTCTTTTCCTAAGGTTGTTTTGGAAATTCTGGGCCCTTGAATTTCAGAATGACATTTAGATTTGGCTTGCTGATTTCTGCAAGAACAAAAAAAGCACTTTGATCATGGTAGGGATTGCACTGAAATCATAGATCAATTAAGAGATATACTGCCATCTTAATGATATTAAATCTCCTAATCCCTGAACATAAGATTTTTTCCCATTCGTTTATGTTTTCTTTAATTTTTTAAAATAATGTTCTCTAGTTCCCAGTGTCTAAGACTTTCACTTATTTTGTTAAACTTATTCTTTAGTATTTTGTTTTTTGGGGTGTTATTGTAAATGTATTAATCACTTGGTTTAATTTTTGGTTTGTGAATCACTAATGTATAGTAATACAATTGAATCGTGGATGTCGATCTTAGACTCTGCAATCTTGATGGTCTTACTTATCACTTTTAGTAATAATTACTACTAAATTACTACTACAGAAAATAATTTAATTAGGAAATGAATTCCTTAGAATTTTCCATATGCAAAATTATGTCATCTTCAAATAGAGATACTTTAAAATTTCTTATTCCAAGACTTTATTTTATTTTTTCCTTGCCTAACTACCTTGTCTAGAACCTTGAGTACAATGTCAAATGGGAATGGTAAGAGAAAACGTCCTTGTCTCATTCCTTATCTTAGGGGAAAACATGTAGTTTTTCACCTTTAAGTAAGAGGATTCTCTTAATTTTCCACTGTTGTCCGTCTTCAGTATCAGAAAGTTCTCTCTATTCCTATTTGTTGAATATTTTTTATCATTAAAGAGTGTTAGATTTTGTCAAATGTTTTTTGCTTCATCTAAGGCGGTCATGTGCTTTGTGTTCTTTATTCAGTTGTTAAACCATCATTAGATTTCTGAGATGAATCACACTTGGTCGTAGTGTACAGTACTTTTTTATATGTTAATGGATTTAGTCTGCTAGCATTAAGTGAAATTATTTTGTCTATATTCATTAAAGATATTGCTTTCTAGTTTTACTTACTCGTAATATTTTGGTCTAGCTTTCACATGCCAGCAATACATAGAACGGGTTGGGATGTAATATATTCTATTCTATTTTTAAAAAATTGGTTGGGGAGAATCGGTATTTTTTCTTAAGTATTTGTCATAATTTATGAAGTAAGACATCTGAGCCAGAAATTTATTTTGTGAGACATTTATACTTTTCTATTTTAATTTCTTTACTCATTATAGATTGTGGTAGGCAGAATGACCATTCTGCAAAAATGTTCACCTCCTAATATCAGAAACTGTTGATATGTTAATTTATATGGCAAAAAGACTTTGCAAATATAATTAAGAGCCTTGATAAAGGGAGATTATTCTAGATAATTTTGGTGATTGCAGTCTAACCACATGGATCCCTAAAAGTGGAAAACTTTTCTCCTCTCTAATCTTAGAGAGATGTCATTCTGGAAGAAAGATATAGAAAAACGTAAAGTTTCTGGCTTTGAAAATGGAGAAAGGGGCCATAAGCCAAGGATTGTGGCTGGCATCTAGATTCTGAGAAGGTTACAGAAATCAATTTTAAACAAGACCTAACAAAATGAAAGTAAGCCCTGGTAACGTCTTGATTTTATTCTTTTGAGAACTGTGACAGTTTTCTGACCTACAGAAATGTAAAACAATACATTTATGTTGATTTAAGTCACTGAATTTTTGGTATTTTTTTGCAGCAGCAATATAAAATAAACACATAAGTCTACTCAAATTTCCTGTTTCTTATTGAGTCAGTTTCAGTAGTTTGTGTCTTTCTAGGTAATTTTCTATTTTATCAAAAGTGATGTAGGCCGGCTGTGGTGGCTCACGCCTGTAATCTCAGCACTCTGGGAGGTTGAGGTGGGTGGATCACGAGGTCAGGAGATCAAGACCATCCTGGCTACCACAGTGAAACCTCGTCTCTACTAAAAAAAAACAAAAAACAAAAAATTAGCCAGGCGTGGTGGCAGGCGCCTGTAGTCCCAGCTACTCGGGAGGCTGAGGCAGGAGAATGGCATGAACCTCGGAGGCGGAGCTTGCGGTGAGCCGAGATCTCACCACTGCACTCCAGCCTGGGAGACAGAGCGAGACTCCGTCTCAAAAAAAATAAAAAATAAAAAAATAATAAAAAAAATAAAAAAAAACAGTGATGTAATTTGTAGGCATTTGGTAGTTCATAGTATTCATTTAAAATCTCTTCGCATTTCCGTATAGCCAGTCATAAAGTCCCTTCTTTTATTATTTCTGAGTCAGTAATTTGAGTGTTCTTCCTCTTTTAATCAGCAAAGGGAAGGTTTTGTAAAATAAAAATGTATTGGTCACAGTTCTGGAAGCTGTGAAGTCCAAGATCAAGGCACCCACAAACGTGATATCTGGTGAAGACTCACTTTCTGATTCAGAAACAATGCCTTTTTGTTGTGTCCTCAGATGGTGCAAGGGGCAAAACATGTTCCCTCAAGCCTGTTTTATAAGAGCACTAATCTAATTCGTGAGATCCGAGCCCTCATGACCTAATAACCTTCCAAACAACCCAGCTCTTAATACCTACCATCAACTTAGGAGTTAGGTTTCAACAAGTGAATTTGGAGGGACACATTCAGACTACAACACAACTTTTGATCTTTTGGTTTTCTCTATTGTTATCTCTTCCATTAATTTCATCTATAATCATTATTTCCTACCATGTGTTGGCTTTAAGTTTAGTTTTTTCCTTTTTTAAAATGTATCAGTGTCTTTAGGTTTAAGTTAGGTTACAGATTTGTGATTATTATTTTTTAAAATATGTGTACTTACAGATATAAATTTCATTCTAAGCATGGGTTTCCCTGTATCCTATAAGTTTTATTATATTGTGTTTCCATTTTATCTCAAATATGATTGAATTTCCCTTGTAAATTCTCTTTGGTCCATTGATTATTAAAGAGTGTGTTGTTTAATGTCCAAATATTTGTAAATTTTCTCAGTTTTGTTCTGTTGTTTGTTTTTTATTTAGTCCTATTTTGGTCAGAGAAACTTTGCGTGATTTCACATATTTTAAACTTATTGAAGCTAGTTTTATGGCCTACTATATGATCCTTGAGTACGTTCCATTTGCATTTGAAAAGAAAGTATATAGTGCTGTATTGGATAGGTTATTCTATGGGTATCTCTTAGATCTAGATCTAGTTGGTTTATGCTGTTTTTCAAGTCTTTTATTTCTTTGTTGATCTTTCTACTTGTTCCATCTACTGTTGAAAGTGGACATTGCAGCCTGCAGATATGGTTGCATTCTCTATCTCTTAATTTGTCCATTTTTTTCTTCATGTATTTTGGTGTCTTGCTGTTGGGTGAATATGCGTTTGTAACTGTTATATCTTCGTGATGGAGTGCCCCTCTTATCATTAGAAAGTTGTCATCTTTATCTCTGGTAATTAAAAAAAAAACTTTTTATAGTCTATTGTGATTGCTATCATTTCCATTCTAATATTTTCCACCTATTTGAATCTTTGAGTCTAAAGTGTGTCTCCTATAGACAATATAAAGTAGGATTTTAAAAAATTCTGTCTAGCAATGACTGCTTTTTGATTAGATTGTTTCATTTATTTACTTTTGATGTCATTGTTTATATAGTTAGATTTATGTCTTCCTTTTTATTTTTGTGTTTTCTATATGCTTTTTTGGGTCTTGTGTTCTTTTTTGCTTAATTTTCATTAAGTAAATACTTTTTGGTGCAATATTTCAATTACTTTAACAATATGTTTACTTTTTAAAATTTTCTTAATGTTCAATCTAGAGCTCAAAATATACATCTTATTTTAAACTACTTCACCTCCATAGTCAATTTAACTCCAGCAAGATATAGAAACATTACACTATATAGCTCTATTCCCTTTCTACCCCTCTTTTTTGTGCTATAATTTTATACATATTACATTGTACAATGATTATTTTACTTCAAATCTGTTGAGATTCCCTAGAGAACATTTCGTTTCAACATCTGTACTTTTCAATTCTAAGATTTATTTTTGGTTTCTTACAATAATTTTTATCTCCTTATTGATATTTTCTATTTTATGAGGCATTGCCATTTTACTGTACTGTATGTTGTTAAATATTTCTTTTAGTTCTTTGAACACATTTAGAACAGATACTTTGAAGATTTGTCTGCTAACCCAGCATCTGCCTGTTTTCGTCACTGTTTTGTTTTCATTGTTTTTAACCCGTGCATGATCATACTTTATTACCTCTTTGTAGACCTTGTAATTTTTTTTGTTAAAACCTAGAGTTTTAAAAAATAATATATTTTAGCAAATCTGCATACTGATTCCCTGCTCTATACTGGAGATTATATTTGTTATGTTCTTGTTTATAGTTTTTACTAACTTGGTTTGACTACTTTATTGAAGTCTATTTCCCCCGTATTGTACAACATCTAATATTGATCTTCAAATGATTCAGCCTTGGGAATGTGCATATTCATTGGGTGATGCAGTAACTGCTTTAGTCAGACTCTCTTTGACTGTCTCTTTCAACGATTTCTCTGGTAAGCTATCTGACACTCCAAGTATCACACCCAGTTGTTACCCTGTACTAATTCCTATCTGATTGCACTATTATTTTTGACAATACTCTGGGGCGGGAATATCTCCCTAATGTAGTCCAATCAGAATAGGACTGATTTTCAGGAATCAAAGGACAATGTTTATGGCTTATTCTGACTGTGCTCTTCGGTCTACACTTTCCTAAATTTCATTCTAAATAAATTCTGCTTCCTTGGGAAGATATATGATGCTCTCTGTTTTCACTCCCTTTTTCTCCTCTTGAGTCAAACCTCCGTGTTGTTGCTTAGGAACCACAGATATGCTTTGCCATTCTGAGGGAGATGTGGGTTGTGGTGCCAATGCCACAGGTTTGCATTGTTTCTATCAGGATTTAGTAGATTTTATTTTATTTGAGGAATGTCCTTTGGAAAATATCTAGAGACTTTAAATTGTTTGCTTATTTGTAAATAATTTTCACGAGTTATGTTTTTTTTTTCCCTGGGGAGCAGGTTCATAGCTCTTCACCATTCCAGAAATCAGTCCTCAAATAATTTTAATAACATGTTTTAAATATTCTTTATGTAATGTAATGCTTTGCATACTATAAGCATGTTAAAGGTAGTAGCTATGCCTTAGTTGTATTTTTCATACCTGGAATGACTTATCACAGCCACACATCTGCACACATTATAATCTCAGTATGTGCTTTTTGTGTTGAATATGTAGCACAAGGTCAAAGGCTTATCTTTACAACTTCCTTATTTCTTATAGAGTGAGGAGCCTGAAAACAGGTTTTCCAATTATTGCTGAAATTATTTTCAGTGTAGTTAAATAGATTGTTAGAGAACCACTGAATAATACGTAAGCCAAGTAAAGATGCTGCTTCTGTTATTGTCATCATAAAATACCCAAATGGAAACTTTACTCTGTGCTAGGTCAGAGATTAAGCTAAAGAGTGTCATACTTTATGGCAATGCATAATGTGGTGCCTTATTTGTCAGAATGAGTTAAACTGACTCTCTAAGTTACTGCTGAGCATAAAGCAAAGCTCCTGAAGGAGAATATTTCTGAATTTATTCCATGATTTTCAGATACCATATTAGTATCTTCTTGCTGGTGTAAGAAATCACAAATTTATTTGTTTTAAAACATCATTTATTTATTCTTACAATTTTGTATGTTAGAAGTCAAACACTGCTCTCCTTGGACTCAAGTTTTCAGCAGGAAAGCTACATTTCTTTCTAGTGACTCTAGAGGAGAATGTGTTTCATTGACAATTCCAACTTTTGCAAGCCACCCATATTCCTTGTCTCTTGGCGTTCATCCTCAAAGCCAATAATGGCAGGTCAAATCCTTCATACATTGCATCATTATAACATTCTCTTCTGCTGTTTTCTTCCATTCTTAAGACATTTTGTGATTACAGTGTGTTCACCTGAATAATCTAAGATAAATTTGCTCTGCCTATGTAATTAGGAAGTGGGTACTATTTTTATATCCATTTAACTCATGGCAAAATTGTGGCTCAGAATATTAAGTGATTTGCCCCGATACAGTAAAACTTGAAAACATATGATTTTTATGAAATGAAGTATCAGATACCAAGTGCTACTGGGAAAATTGCAAGCACACAACTATGGAGTATGTTAAAGAGCATTGTAATGGATATAATGCATTTGATATATAAAGCCAATATATATTTTATTTCTTAGAAATCTTGTTTCTCTGCGACTCAACATCCTTTGTATCAATGTCATCCATCATGTCACGGGCAGAGCAAGTACACCTTAGAATAAAGTGGTGATTCCTCTGGTTAAAATTCAAATCAGACTTTTTGATCTTAAAAAAGAGCATGATCTTAAGAACCAGGCTTTTCTGAGAGTAAAATAATTTTTCTAAATTCCAAAGAGTTTTCCTTGGCTAGAAAAAAAAAAAAAAAGCATGACATTCTGAGTAAAGATCTCGTAAAGAGAGGATAAAAGACATGGTTTAAAGGGAGTTTCTATCCCACAGCAAGAAAAAAAGCCTTTCTCAACAGTTGGTAGTTTAGCCAAGAATAAAGATTCAGAAGAGCTAAGGCCCGGGTTAAATTTCTGTCTAAATTTCTAAGAACGTATGTCTCATCCAATTAGGCCAAGACCCAAAGCATGGACCAAAAGGAGTAAAACCCCACATAAGCAAAGTGGGTGGCTGACAACAAAACATTTGAAACTCATTTTCTAGAATTCCCCATGACCAAATTGGGTGATTAGGGAAAAGTAAAACTGTGGTATGGTAGCATGTGTTTAGATTGAGAAATGGCTTAATAAAATGTAGCTCTATTTCCCCACAGCCTGTATCTGACATTGACAAAAATGTATGTGTTCCTATGTGCCTTGTGGGATGCAAAAGGTTTCTGTGAATTACAAGTCAGCAGACTGTCTTACGATTTTCTATGCTGAGGTGTAAGATGATAGCAAGCCTATCGTGAATCTAAATTAAAATGCAGGGATGTGGCATGGTTGAGAAGCACAAGATGAACAGAATCAGCTAAGGGGCAGTCAGAGGAGCTGTCCAGCTTTTGGGGACTAATGCTCAAGAATTATCTAGGCAGTGAATATTCAGTTTATGCTAGTTATTTTTTAAGCAACCAATCCATTATACAGAGGCTGTTGACTAAAGACAAGTCCACATATCAGTCAGAGGTCAGCAGAAGAGAGAAGAAGCATTTAAAAAATTATTGTTTACCCCTCTCAGGTTGTTATATGAGCTTTTGGGTGGTTTTATACCATCAGGTAAGTATGAAATTTTATTGAGATACTATATGTGAGACTAAGGTGTGTGTATATGTTGGGGAGAATATAAAGGATAGTTGGCTAGACTGAGTGGTGAAACCTTAAAAGCCTAATTATTTATCAAAAGGAAACTTTGTTTACCTTAAAAAGATCATGTTGAACTAGAAAAGACTGAGTAACTTAAATGGACAATTTTTTTTCAATTTGTTTTTATTTGTATTTACACTGTAAGCAGTCCTGAAGACACTATAAATAGGTAAGATCAGTCATGAAAAACTGAAAAGATTGCCTTTTTCATATGTGTGTCATTGTGTGCAAAGGTTGACTTCTGCTACAGCAGATATAATCCTTCTAACATATTGTGCATCAGTGGAATTTTTCTTTTCAATTTTATTACAGAACCAAGTTTTATTATATTTTTGTTGAAAGATACATAGAAAATAAATACTTCCTGATATTTTACAATAACAGTGAAACTGTTTCAAAAGGAAGAAGGGGATTGAACAATTATCCAAGCAACAGAACATGTAATTACCCCAATGGAAGGGGCTGTCTTATCATTGTTCTTAGAATCTTAAGACATAGATGCAGATAGATGGATGGATGGATAGATAGATAGATAGATAGATAGATAGATAGATAGATAGATAGATATAAAAACAAGACTCAGATGACTACATGAGGTCTTTCCAACTTTCAAAAACATGGAATTATTTTGCGGTGTTTTTTGGTGTTTTTTTGATGTTGTGATTCAGTTTGCCATTTGCCTGAGAAATCAGTATGAGAAATTTGTATTGATCACTATTTGAAGAGCATATAAATATATAATTTTCATGGTAAATATTCATAAATTGGAACCATGGTATTAAAGAGAAATTTGTTTTTACGTTGCTGATAATTGATTCCTTCACCCTACTCTAAACACTAGCCATTCTAAAATGGCCATCCAAGCAGCCACTGGAGTTCAAATGGCTGGAAGCACTTTTATTCATTCATTCTTTAGGGCTTAATCTTACCTCATCCAGGGGCTGCATTACGTTCACACAGAAGAAACGAAAAATGTCAGCAAGTATTGGGGTCTGCAGATTTATTTTAAAGACTGGGTGAGTCTATATTCTCAAAAGTGTTGTACTTTTGTTGTGACAAAATTTGTTGTAATGCGTGACCTGCCTTTTAAATAAATATTATGTGTGTTTCAACTTACTCAATTCGTGTGTTAGTCATACATACTGAATTGACAGTAGAATGTCAGTTAATTTACCCTGAGAAATATATTAACCATGTTTCCTTTGCTTACTCATTATCTCTTAGTAAAAAATATATAGGAAACCAATGTTATTATTGGGAATATTTTGGTCAGATTAGAATTACACTAAGATGAATCTGTTGTATAATTTTAATGACCAAAGACTTCATAGATAATGAAAGATGAATTTCAAAAACTGTGGTATGAGTGGTATATAGATGAGAGATATCACAGCCTAGGGTATAGGTCCCCTTCCTCTTGATGACACTGGTTGTTCACTTTCAAGTTTTACTTCTCTTGCTGTTGTATTAACATTTTATTATCTGCTCATTTGCCCTAGTTGAAATAATGATCTCAAAGTAGGAGTCTCCTCACCCCTTAACTGTGCTCCTTGGGTTAACACTGTCTCTTGGGTTAACACAGTGTTAACTCAAAGAGCACAGTTAAGGAGTGAGGGAACGAACAGAGAAAGAACAACACCCTAACATTATATTTTTACATTTGTTACACAAAAACATACACAATGTCTAAATAATGTTGATTGCTGGGTCTTTTTAGAAACACAGCTGTGACCATCCATTAGGAAACACCCCCGCCCCTGACAATTTCAAATAATAGTTTACAGGATGATTGCCTGAATAAAAAAGTGATTCTTATCATTTTTTGAAATAAATTTGAAGAATCCGTGCAATGTACCTTTAAATCATAATTTTCTCTAGTAAATTTAAGCACTTTACAACGTGATCTTATTACTTGATGGAGCAATTGTATGAGATGGATTATTCAAGCTGGTGTTAGGAATTAAGTGATAATCAGATATAATATCAAATTCCTTGTGCTCCTCTAATAAAATCAGAGGTAAATAGATAATTCAATTCACAAAACATTGAATAAAACACAATATTTGAGAACTTCATCTGCTGTGTATAATAAGGTACATCTGTATTAGCAATGCTCTATTCACAATTACCACCAAGCTATCTTCTAAAACACAAATAAACAAAATGTTAATTTAATGACTGTACTGCCTTTTCCTTGTGGACTGAGTAATTTAAAATGCATTACAATAGGTTTTATGTTTATTTGTTAATTAATTGCAAAATTGAACAGCTATTATGTATGACACTATATTGAGCAATAGAAAAAATAGTAAGACGTAATAAGACATAATACTAGTTAACATTTCTAGAGTACTTACCATAACTCAGCACTGTGCTACTAAGGTTTTTGCGTGACTTAGCTCATTTAGTCCCTTTAGAAGCCTAGAAATTTTGTCTCAGTGTTACTAACCATCAGCAAAGAAGTAAAATGACAATACAGATAGGTTTAAATATACTTCAAACTTATATCCTTGTTTTTGCAGATTTGTGTATCTGGTTTATGCCTGTTCTTCCTATGTAATTATTAATAGAACATCCTCTGCCTTTCAAGCATGTCCCTTGAATGATATATTACATCGTTATCCCATTTAAATAACTTGCCCAAGGCCACACAGCTAATTACTGGCAGAACTATTTCTTAAACCCAGATTTTCTGAAGCCAAAGCATAAATTATACCCTCTCCCACAGCTAAGGGATATTTTTTAGTTTAATGTCTATATATGTGTGTGTGTGTGCACATGTGTGTGTATGTGTTTGTATTTTAATGGAACATCTTTCAAACCCAATATGTTCAAATGAAACTCGGCTTTCCTTCTAAACTTGTTCCATCTTCCTATATTCACTATCTGGAATGGCATGAATTACTTATGCTAGGAACATGAGAGTCATCCCAGAATAAAATCCTGTCTTTATTCACATTAAGCAGTGTCATCAAATTCTATCAATTTATTTCCCTTAAATATTTTCTTAAATCATTTTTTTTATTCTGCAGCACCAAAAATTCTTCCTTAAGTTACATATTAGGTAGAATGAACATGAGAAATTCCCATTCGCTTGATCCTTCCAATTCTATATTCCTTCCCAGGAATTCTTACTAACTCTTTGGTATTTATTCTTCATAGACTATTTGTATACATTGATATTTGTGCAACCAGGATGTAGCATATGCAAATTGATTTCTACCTTCCCAAGAATTCTTACTCTTTGGTATTTATTCTTCATAGACTATTTGTATACATTGATATTTGTGCAACCAGGATGTAGCATATGCAAGTTGATTTGTAGTTCCAGTTTGAGTCTGACAACCATTGTTATAAGTGGCATAAGTTCCAGTTTGAAAGGCTTCAGGCTTGAGACCCAAAAAGAGCCATTATTTCTGTTTGAGTGCAAAGGCTGGCAGAGACTGATGCCCTACGCAAAGCAGTCAAGCAAGAGGAGTTTCCCCTTAGCTTTTTGATTCTATTCAGGTCATCAAGTAATTGGATGAGGACCATCCACATTAGAGAGGTCAATCTGCTTTATCAATGTGATGGTTAATTTTCTGTGTAACTTGACAGAGCTAAGGAATATCCAGGACAGCTAATGAGACATTATTTCTGAGTGTCTATTAAGGAGCTTCTGTAAGAGATTAGCACTTATATCAATAGACTGAGTGAGCAGGAACTCCCTCATCAATGCAGATGAGCATTATCCAGTCAGTTGAGGATCCCAAAAAAGTGGAAAAAATAAAGCAGAAGAAGACATTAAAAAGTTACTCTCTTTACTGGAACTGGGACATTCAACTTCTGCTAACAAGTTTATGGGACTTGTCAGGCTCCATAATCAAGTAAGCCAATCCCTTATAACAACTTTAAAAATGATCTCTCTATATGTCATATTGGTTATGTTTATCTGGAGAACCATAACTAATACACTTAATTCAATGATTAAAATGTCAATCTCATCCAGAAACACCCTCACAGATATATCTGGGATAATTTTTGGCTAAATATCCAGGGACCCCTTGGCCCAATCAAGCTGTTACATAATCGACACAGTATATGTTAGCCTTGGTCTCTTTTTTAAGGTTCCACACATAAAACATTCACATATGCACATACCATACATATGGACATTAGTAAATATCAGATATTTACTAACAATCTAGTGATAATTTTGTAAGAGACATGGAGGAAAGCATATATAATAATGTCTATTACTAAAATATTATGAGTGTCTTTGATTTCATCTAAAATGCATAATTTTTTCCCCTAACTTTATGTAATAGTCCATTTTCACACTGCTGTAAAGAACTGCCTGAGACTGGGTAATTTATTAAGGAAACAAAGTTAAATGATACACAGCTCAGCATGACTGGAGAGGGCTCAGGAAACTTTTGATTATGGTAGAAGTCAAAGGGGAAGCAAGTCACCATCTTCATAAGACAGTAAGAAGAAGGATGAACACAAGAGGAACTACCAAACACTTATAAAACTGTTAGATCACGAGAACTTACTCACTATCATGAGAACAGCATGGGAGAAACTACCCCCAGGATTCAATTACCTTCTAAGCCTCTGGGCCTGCACTGGGAGGGACTGCTGTGAAGACCCCTGACATGCCCTGGAGACATTTTCCCCATCATTATGGTAATGAACATTTGGCTTCTCATTACAGCCAGCTTGAATTTCTCCACAAAAAATGGGTTTTTCTTTTTATATCGCATAGCCAAGCTGCAAATTTTTCAAACTTTTATGCTCTGCTTCCCTTTAAATTTAAGTTCCAATTCCAAATCATCTATTTGTGAATGCATACAACTGAATGCTTTTAAGGGTGCCCAAGTCACCTCTTGAATGCTTTGCTGCCTAGAAATTTCTTCCACCAGACACCCTAAATCATCTCTCTCAAGCTCAAAGTTCCACAGATCTCTGGCAGCCAAATGCTGCCAGTCTCTTTGCTAAAGCATAGTAAAAGTCCCCTTTATTCCAGTTCCCAACAAATTCCTCATCTCTATATGAGACCATCTCAGTCTACGCTTCATTGTCTATCACTATCAGCATTTTGGTCAAAGCCATTCAACAAGTCTCTAGGAAGTTCCACATTTTCCCACATCTTCATGTCTTCTTCTGAGCCCTCCAAACTGTTCCAACCTCTGCCTGTTACCGAATTCCAAAGCTGCTTCCACATTTTTGGATGTCTTTACAGCAGTGCACTATTATCTCGATACCAATTTACTGTATTAGTCCATTTTTCCCACTGCTGTAAAGAACCTCCTGAGACTGGGTAATTTATAAAGAAAAGAGGTTTAATTGACTCACAGTTCAGCATGGCTGGGATCCTTCGGAAAACTTACAATCATGGCAGAAGTCAAAGGGGGAAGCAAGGCATCTTCTTCACAAGGCAGCAGTAAACAGAATTGAAACGGTTTGGCTCTGTGTCCCCACCCAAATCTCATCTTGTAGCTCCCATAATTCCCATGTGTTGTGGGAGGAACCCAGTGGGAGATGATTCAGTCATGGGGGTGGGTCTTTCCTGTGCTGTTCTTGTGATAGTGAATGAATCTCACGAGATCTGATGGTTTTAAAATCGTGAGTTTCTCTGCACAAGCTCTCACTTTGCCTGCTGCCATCCACGTAAGATGTGACTTGCTCCTCCTTTCCTTCTGCCATGATTGTGAGGCCTCCCTAGCCACGTGGAACTGTTAAGTCCAATAAACCTCTTTCTTTTGTAAATTGCCCAGTCTTGGGTATGTCTTTATCAGCAATGTGAAAAGAGACTAATACGAGAATGAACACAGGAGGAACTACCCTTTATGAAACAATTAGATCTCGTGAGAACTCACTCACTATCATGAGAACAGCGTGGGGGAAACCACTCCTATGATTCAGTGACCTCTGCCTTGTCTCTCTCAATACATGGGGATTATGGGGATTACAATACAAGGTAAGATTTTGGGTGGGGACATAGCCAAACTATATCTGTTTATATTTGTATTCTATTTGGAAATTATGTTGGTATTAGTGTTTTTGAAATTTAATTAATATAGCTTAAATTTGGAGAAGTCTTACATTTACAGAAAAGTCAAGTAAAAAATACAGTTTGCAAATATTTCCTCACCTCCACCCCTACAAAATATAGGTTCCCCTATTCTTAATATCTTTCATGAGTATAGTACATTTGTTTAAACTGGTGAGCCAATATTGGCTTATTAACCAAAATTTGTATTTTACATTAGAGTTCACATTTTGTGTTGTATAGTCTATGGGTTTTGACAAATAGAGAATGACATGTGTCCACCAGTACAATATCATACAGAAAAGCTTCACTGCCTGAAAAATTACCTTGTGTTCCTATTCATTCCTCCCTCATGCACTCTAAACCTCTAGAAAGCACTGACAGTTTTACAGTCTCTGTAGCTTCATCTTTCCCAGGATTTCATATAGTTGGGATCAAACAGTACATGGCATTTTTACATTGGCTTTTCTCACTTAGCATTGTGCATTTAGGTTTCCTCCGTATATTTTTGTGGCTCGATATCTCATTTTTTAATTACTGAATGATATTCAATTTTACAGATATAACACCATTTATCCTCACCTATAGAAGGACATCTTGATTGCTTCTACGTTTTGACAATTATGAATAAAGTTGCTATAAACGTTGTGTGTGAATTTTGGTGTGGTTATTAGTTTTCACCACATACGGGCAAAGATGAAAAGTTATGACTGCTGAATAATATGGTAAGAGTGTTTTTAGTTTTGTAAGAAACTGTCAAACTGTCTTTTAAAGCAGTTATAGCATTTTGCATTCTCATCGGAAAAGAATGAATGTTACTTTTGCTTTACATCCACTCTGACATTTGGTGTTATCTTTTGAATTTTACCCATTCTAATAGGTAAACAGAGGTATCTCATATTTTAATTTGCAGTTCCCAGATGGCATATAATTTTGACGCATTTGCTTGATTATCATCTGTGTATTTTCTTTGGTAAAGGGTTGGTTAGATCTTTTGTCCATTAGGAATTGTTTTTATTTTATTGTTTCCTTGAAGAATTATTTATATATTTGGAATCCAATACCTCTATCAGATAATTATGTTGAAAATTGCCTCACTCAATCCATGGCTTCTCTTTTCATTCTTTTAACATATCTTGCATAGTTCAGAAGTTTTTAATTTTAATAAAATTCAGCTATTCAAGTTTGTCTTTCATGGATCATGCATTTGTTGTGCCTGAAAAGCCATTGTGAAACCCATGGTCATCTGGGAATGTCATAGTTTTAGGTTTTACATTGGGGTCTATAATCCATTTTAAACTAATTTTCATGAAAAGTCTGTGTCTAGATTAATATTTTATATTTGGATGTTCATTAGTTCCATCACTATTTGTTTAAAAACTATTATTCTTCATTGAATTGCCTTTTGCTCCTTTGTCAGAGATTAGCTATCTCTATTTGCATAGATCTGTTTCGAGGATCTCTGTTCTGTTTCATTGATCTACCTGTGTGTTTCCACCAATATCACACTGTCATGATTGGGGTAGCTTTATAATACATCTTGAAGTCAGGATGTGTTGGTTCTTTAACTCTGTTTTTCTCTTTCAAAACTATGTTTGCTATCTGGATCACTTGCCTCTCCATATAAATTTTCAAATCTGCTTGTCAATATTCACAGAATAACTTGGGATTTTGATTGAGATTGCATGAATCTATAAAGTTGGGAAGAAATGACGCCTTGACAATATTGAGTCTTTCATCAATAAACATAGAATATCTTTCCATTTATTTAGATATTTCTGATACACTTTATCAGAATTTTGTAATTTTCCTCATATAGGCATTGTATACATTTTGTTAGATTTTTTACCCTAGTATTTCATTTTCTTGGATATTATGTCAACAGCATCATGTTTTTATTTTTAAATTCTAATTATTCATTGCTGGCATGTAAGAAACCCACCAACTTTTTTAAATTAACTGTTTATCTTGCAAACTTGCTATATTCACATATAGTTTCAGGAGGGTTTTTTGTTGATTCTTTCACATTTTCCACATACGCAATCATATCATCTGTGAACAAAGACAGTTTTATTCTATTCTTTTCTTCCCAATCTGTATTTTTAAAAATTTCTATTTCTTATTTCATTAGTTAAGTGTACCAGTAGAATGTTAACTAGAAGTTTTGAAAGAGGGCATTCTTACCTTGCTTTTCATCTTCATGTGAACGCACCTAGTTTCTCACCATTAAGTACGTTAAATATGATGTTAGCTCTAGTTGTTTTTATTTATTTGTTTACTATTTTTTAGATGTTTTTTAAGTTGAAGAATTCCTCTTTGTTCATAACTTGCTAAGTATTTTCATGATGACCAACTGGTGCATTTTGTCACATTCCTTTCCTCTATGTATTGATATAATCATATATATTTTTTTCTATAGCTGTTGATGTGATGAATTACATTAATTAGCTTTTGAATATTGATGCAGAATTGAGTATATGAAATGAATCCCACTTTACTGTAGTGTATACTTTTAGTACATTGTTGGATTCAATTTGCTAGTCTTTTGCTGAGAGTGCAAGTTTTTGAACAGGAATTTATTTTCCAGTTTCCAAATTTCTAACAATTTTTCTTGGCTTCATAAGAAATCATTATAATACACCAGATCTATTGCTATAGTTGATATCTGGGCTGTCCGGTTAGCATTATTTTTTCATTCGTGTCTTTTTGACGTAGCTTCATAATATGCTTTGATATATATCAAGTCACTTCTAATAGTCTAAAATTATTCTAATAGCACTTGTACATACTCTTACAAAGGAAACTTTTAGTCAGATTATCATATTCTATGAAAATTCCACTTGAATATTCATTGGTATGTCCTAGAAGTTAGAGATTAATACTGGTAAACCAATGCTTATAAGATACTAAAACTGTATATTAAGGACAATGAAATATTTTAAATATTTTTATCTTATGTCCCTCAAATACTATTTACAATTGTTTATTTAAAAAATATTATCTAAGTCTCTTTCTAGCATTTTAAATACTTTCAGTTTTGTTTAATATTTTGATAGGATTTTTTTTCTGGTACTTCAAGTGTTAATTCTTCATGTATAGATAATGCTCAGTACAGATTTTTAGGGAGGGAATCCAAATATTTAAAAAATCAATGGAAATCTTATCTTTTCTATATCATGTTTTACAAGCACTAACACTGTCTTGTTAGTTTTCTGTTTAAAATCTCTGAATCATGTCCTATCATCTAAAGGATAAAATAATAGAATGTCATTGAAGCACCACATTATCAGACATTTTCTTAACTCTGTAATTTAATCTCTTGCCTCCTAAATTATTTTAGCTTAACTTATCAGTTTCACTCAGGCCTCTATTAAATTGCACATAAAGTTTCATCTATCAGGGAAACACATCCTTTCCTTCTGGGCTTTTTGTAATAAAGTATCATCCATTCTCAAAAAAAAAATTCTAGTATCTTCCTACAGGTTAGTATTTCCCATCTTCTCATCTCTACTGAACACATCTTAGCATTATCCTACATGTAATTTTCTCATATTCCCTTCTTACACTCTTCTTAAAAGATTTTCTTGGCAGTCCTATGAAATTTAGCTATTTTGCTATTTTTTTATGACAGAACTTTGTCTTTCTCTATTTTCAAAATCTACCATTATGCCCAGCCCTCTGCAGTTATTCCAACAAAACATCATTTCTTAAAGTCTGATTTACAAGTCAATGTTTTGCCTTGAAATCCTCCAGGTAATGTCTAAATAGATCTGCTTTACACTTGTATTTTCTAATACAAAAATATTTACACCAATTTTTAGCTCTGGTAGGATTTTATAATTTGCTGAAGAATATTGTTACTTATTTTAAAGGTTTTCTCTCATTTATTAAAGTTCTTTTGGACTATAAAAAAGGAAGTTGATTAGTATAGATCAGCATAAAATAATTTTGTTCCCTGACACAATCTTTAGAACAAAATAGATAATTACAGTTTAGAGGATAATACATTTAAAGAAGGAATATATGGGCCTTGTGAATATGTCTTACACATATATGTACAGATGGACCTTATTATCTTAATGAAATGTATGAAAGATAGTTCATAAAAACCATACACATTCTTGGTTTCAGGTCATTTAATTGTGATAAACTATTAATATAATTCATTACTTTTGTTATTGTCCAATAGTGAATTTTTTTGCATTAATTGGATTCAGAAGCTTTCTTGGCAAGAAAAAACAAATCAAACTGGCACTATAGCTGTTTTCCTTGACTAAAATAATACTTAACAAATTACTTAGAAGCTTGAAGGCCAAAACATACAGGTACAATTAACATATCAAATAATTATATTGCTCCACAATTTATAGAAATAAGAGGAAAATAACTTTTGTTCTTTTGTTTTTCTTTTTACCTCATCTGTAAATCGCACCAATGTTTTAAAACAATTATTATCTCAGATTTTAAAAACAACTCAAAACTTAAAAGTATTTTGGTTTTTGCAACCATTTCTCCAAATGGTGATTGTTTTGTTTACCTACAATTTCAACATTTTTAGATTGATGTTCACCTTGTTCCAGTAAAAAATTAAATAAAATAGTACCAACTGACAAGGTGTGTTTGTTTCATATTTTCTTCCATAGTCCTCTTTTCTAAATGTAGCTACGTTCAGAGAAAAGAGATCATTCTTGAACTGTTTATAGAATAAGTACTAATATTCCTAAAATCAACTTGATTTTCTTCTTTTTATGTAGCATGCAATTTTGTCAGTAAATAATCAAAAGTATAATTTCATAGGTCAATTACCAAATAAAGTTATTTTGTCATTCTGTAGGCACACAACTTGAAACTACACCTGTAACCTTGGCAGAGTTACCTATATTTGACACTTGTAGCAGTGCAATTAATTTATGACATTCAGCACACTATCAACATGCTCTGACTGAAAATCCAAACAAATTTCTTAAATAGACAAATTTACTCTGATTTCTGAAAACCTCTAGCCACTTACATGCACTACATATAATTGTGAAGCCATAATGAAATTCAGTATTTCATTATAAAATTCAATTTGAATTTCAGTATTGAAATACTGAATTTCACTTTGAAATTCTTTGAACCTTATTATTCTAATGAAATATATGAAAGTTCATAAAATATTATGGATGAAATTACATCCATATTATTTTCTTCCTCAAATTGGAGAGCTGAGACCTGCTATTTTCATGAGCTCAGTGCCAGTGTTGATTCACAGGCCATGCCAAAAAACAAGTATCATTCTATTCTCTAATACAGGTGACTAGACCCCATAAGTATTGTGTATTATATATAAAATTTTAAAAACTAGTAGAAATTGTTTTTCATAACAGGACTTGTCTATTTCAAATCTGTTTGTTTAAATTATATCACATATTTTGAGAAGATACTACGTGGTAAACGAGTTATATAAACTAATGATTTTTTCTCCATGAGTCGCAGATTCATTTACATTAATAAATTATCCAAACAATAGCATTGTCCTTCAAATGTGCAAACTGAAAACTATGCAAATTGAATTTACATACACTTGAGATAAAATATTCTTTAAATAACTGAGAATGTTCATAATTATTATTTTCCATTCTAAAGGTTATAAAAGAGTTCTACTTTGCCAAAGAAGATAGTATCTTACATAAACAGCAAAGAGTAAGGTATATTTAATCATGGTATATAAAATTAATACTATGTCATAACAATAATCTAAGAGATGGAATTATTGGTAAAAGTTGTTAACATTATTATACTTTTATTCAGCAATTATCCAGGACTATTTAGTAGTAATACTTAACACACTTTAAATATTTAGTATATATCATATAAACATGCTGTTTGGTGGGACAAAAATAGTTGACATTGAGAAATATTGTATGGTTCAAAACAATATTTATGTCACTTAAAACTTTTGTTAGAAAATGTTATTGTAACAATACTACGGATGAGGAAACTGAGACATCATTGAATATGGAATATGCTCGAAATCAAACAGTGAATGGTGGAACCAGGAAGAGAACCTGTATCTGTCCAAAGCTGAACCACTGTGTTATACTGTCACTAATTAGATGAAGCAGTTTGGTATGACAGAAAAAAAATACCCTATACTGAGTCGTAAGACTGCTATTTGTGTTACAGTTCTGCTCCTGGCCCAGTGATCATTAACAAATCATTTAACCTTTATAACTTTCAGTTTTCTAACTATCATGTGGGGATAATTACACTTGTGTTCTCTACTTCACAGACATAAAAATGAAGTGCAAACTTCAAACTAAAGTATATGAATTGTATAGGCAGAGTACATAAACTGAAAGGGATGAGAAGAATTCGGGCAAAAAAAATCAGTAGTAAAGAAAGGAGGTTAGGAGAATCCTTCTGAGTATAATGCAAGCAGAAACTGAAAGTGTGGTAGTCATATAACATTCAGTTTATTTGAGATTTGGAGAGCAAAATGCTTGAACTTTTTCTTAAGTTCAATATGAAAGACAGCATTACAAAGAAGTGTGTGTGATAGGATAAAAGGTTTTTTTCCTCCACTTCAAACAGAACAGGTTTAGAGCAGTGAACATATGACTGAGTAGCATTTTAAGGGAAATAAATAAGAAAAATTCCTGAATACTGTAGCATCAGTAGTTGCAATACACATTTCTCAAGGAGCAGGAAAGAAATACTGTAACTATAATACAGAGATCAAGCAGAATGGTACTGGGGTGGTAGATCTCTCCATAGCAGGAAGGAAAATGCCAGAAAATACAATGATCAAAATGAGGGAATGTATTTGAATTATTTAGATCTCCAACGTATCCAATTATCAGAAGGCACTTTAAGCTTGTGCAGTTAAAAGGTGAAATTTATAATTGATATAGGAGATCAGAATACGACATCCCAAAATATGCCACTTTGGCATAAGAATTATTACGAACTAAAGGAAAATGACAATTAAACACATGGAAAGCTCTCTGCCCTCTCCCTGTTTGCCTAAAAAGCAGGACATACATTTACAAAAGCAAAGGGATGCCTCCTTACCTCTCTACTAGGAAGAAAAAAGGTTGACCCACTGAAGACAACTTTAGAACCTTTCAGTTAGAGACCAAAGGAATCTACATTAGCAAACTTTACTAACTCCTATTCTCAAATTTGCTGTGCCTAGAGATTCAAAGTTCTTTTCATTTGTCTTATCACTTCTCTAAAAATTTACTGTTTTGTGTTGAAGATGCTATATAAGCTAAAATTCAAAACCACCTCTTTTAGAATTATTCATTTCCTTGGTGTCTTCCATGTATATGTGAAGTATACAGGCTAGTAAATTTGTCTTTTTCTTTTCTCTTGGTAATTTGTCTTTTGTTACAAGGGTACATCTAAGATAAGAAGTATAAAGGATAAAGAGAAAATTGGTTTTGTCTCACCTACGTCACCATGGTATCCCGTGAAATTCAAGGAAAAATCAAACACAAGCAAACACAACCTAATAAAACAAATGCATTCAAAGTCACTTTGAGAAGAGGAAAAAGAATCAAACTTTCAGCAGACAAAAGATAAAACCCAAAATAATGAAAGAGAACTGTTACTTGACTCTCACACATGCATTAATATAATTAAAAGGGCATTTTCAGTTATGAATTAAACATTTAAATATCAAAGATAGAAACAAAAGTAAAATTAGAAATGGAATCTAAATAAACTCTGAAGAAGCTGAAGAAAAAAATTATGTCACCTCAAAATTTAAAAACAAAGTTGCCAAGTATAGTACAACTTACTATACAAAAATACTATGATAGAAACTAGGAAAGAATAAAGCCAACACCATGAAATAGGGCATAAAAGAGATGAAATGAAACAGAGGAAAGGATACTCAAAAAAAAAAACATACCCCACTCTCCAAAATGACCAGAATACTTAAAGCAAAAGTTCTAGATAATTTTCATAAAAGGAAAGACATCCCCAATATGCATATTAAAATGACACCTATGTTCTTTGTAAAACTGACTCAGAATAGTTCATACCTTAGACATACTGCCGAGCTTAGGAAAAAGTTATAAATGAGCAGTAACATGAGGAAATGCTATACAAATACAACCTTTTAAGGAGTCAACTAATGGATACCTTTTATTCAATGAAGAGTTGAATGGGAAAACTTAAAATAACTGTAAGTGAGTATGAGTCACTGGGTAAATGAAAGTGATCACATAAAGACATGAGAAGGTAGGAAGAGAATAGGAAAAGGATGAAGAGAAAGAGGAGGAGGGGGAAAGGAAGAGAAAGAAAATGAAAACAAGATTTGCTGTCATTAGAGATTAGTATTATTCTAAGAATTTAACATAAAAATAGGTAATGGAAAAAAATAAACATTAACTATTCCTTTTTACAAAGAACCGTATTACTTTCCCAGCAAATGAGAGAGGAAATTACATAGAAGAATGCCAACTAATATATGTAGAACGAATGATTGAATTAGAAAAACCACCATTTTGCAAACTCTAATCAAATAATTGGTACAAGTAAGAATCACAAATAGATGTTACATCTATTAATTTTTGGGAATGGGAAAATTTTAAGGTGAAAAGTTTAAGCAGCAAAGGCTACTTGCTAAGATCCACAGAAAAACTTATCTTTGCAATGAACACATTTTATAATCATTATCTTATGCAAGGAAATTAATATCACTAATAGTGAGACAACATGATATTATCATATGTGCTCATCAATGTGAATTATTAAGTGATCTTTAAAATAATCTCACAAAAAGTTTAATCTGCATCCAATCTAGCCTTTATGTCTATCATTCGATTTAGAGGACAGAAAGGAATAGCGTGGAAGACACCAAGAGGAAATAATCAGACAAATAAAAATCATTCTGTAGGAAAAATTGTCGTTTTCTCGTAAAAAATGTCATGAAAAAATAAAGTGAAGCAATTGCTTTAGAACAAAAGTGACTGAAGAACAAACAATAACCTATTGGTTTGTTGACTCTCATCCTGATACGTATCTGGTCAGGCCAATAGGTGAGGCAATGACGTTTAGAGACAATGCATACAGAAAGGCTGGAAACGATCATAGTAGTAGTGATAGCCTTTTGGTCTTTGAAAACTTGTAGTTTACTTCTTTTGACTCAAATTTGAAGCACCCAGTCTTATGACCTTTATTCTTCCTTTATTCTGCTTCACCTGGAAAATGCTCTGTTCTTGAATTTATAGATTGCTTGAATATGAATGACTTTGTAGTATGTATTTTTATATCAAACCTCTCACCTGAACATCATTGGATTCTAGTATCTCTGTCAGTGACTATCTAGGCAAACTTTGCCCAATAATTTAAGTTGTGCCATAGTCTGATTGCATATAATATAGAAACAAGAATATGAGGCTGACTTACCTCAAGAGTCTATTCTAATAAGCTAATAAGGGAATATATGAAAAGTTCTAAAAGCTGTGAAATAATGTGCTTATGATAATTTGCTTAGTCTTCCCTCAGGTGTATGGATATATAAATTTCCTTCATTGAGGTGGACAGCATTTCACAAAGGTGCACACTACCTTCATAGAGAGCTAATAAAAAAATTAATACTCTTGAACTTTCTACCCATGCTATTTTCTTGAGTTCCCATGTGATTTATGGGCCTTATTTCAGTCAATATGCACATAATCAAAAAAGATTAAGTAACACCCAGTCCTTGTTTTCCATAATTAAATTAATCAATTTTAAAATGTCTTTTCTCAACCCAATATTAAGGTCAAAAAGCTTCTTTTACAAAAATAATTACAGGATTGAAATTTGTACCTATAGTAGAAATATATGACTGAATGCTTTTTTATAACCTTTGCTCCTTTAAAAGAAATTTAGTTATCATAAAATTTAAAAGGTACATTGAGCCAATTTTCCTAGGCATGTACAGAAAAATAGTAATATATCCACAAGTCTACAATGTAGGCTGGTGTATTTCAGAATAACAGATTCTGATAACAGATCAGAGAACATCCTATAACACATAGGCGCACACACTGCAGGCCAATCACAAGGAAATTAAAAACAGGCCTATTCTGACGCTATATTTGTGCTTAAAACAAATCAATGCAAAGGCAATAACAATAAGAAAGAATTTAATAAAAGTATTTAGAACACTGCAGGAAAAATATATATCAAACTGATAGTTGTGGCTGCCAGTCTGGAGCAGCTACTACAGTGATGCCAGCCGCAGTGTTGGAGGAGCAGACAAGGATGCATGCTCCCTGGTGCCCTGGTGTCCAGTGTGGAGCACAGCTGTGACTGAGCCTGGGTGCTGTTGTGACCTGGCCAGGTGTGCACACACTCCAGGCAGCACTGACATTCTAGCCCCCTGTCACCATGGCACCCTCCAGACTTTGGGCACTGACAAGTGTGGGAGGGAGGCTGGGGGCTGAGGGTGGCTCAGGGCCAGCCTGCAGGAGCCCCTCCACATGAACAGCCTGGGCGCTATGGATGGCATGTTGATGATGGCGAGAGACAGGTTTTTAGGTGAGAATAGGCAAGTCTTCAGTGAAGCCCCGCCTTCAAGCCAGGAACAGCCTGAGGCCTGAGGGCTTGGCTGCCATTTCTGGAGTAGGAACTTATGTTGCTTTTTCCAGACCCACCCATGGCTGCCCATGGACCAATCAACATGCACTTCCTCCCTTCTGAGCCCATAAAAACTCCAGCCAGACTCAGATATTCTTCAGGGTGACCTGCCTGCTAGTAGGAGCTACCCACTTTGGGCCTCCTCTACAATCTTCCAGACAACTGCCTGCAGTTAGAAGCTACCCACTTTAGGTCTCCTCTTTACTCTTTGGGATGATCTGTCTGCAGAACGCTCCTAATCACATTGGGTCTCCTCTATTCTCACTGGGACAACCTGCCTGCAGATAAGAGGTACTCACTTTGGGTCTCCTCTACACTCTTTGGGATGACCTGTCTGTAGATAGGAACTACTCACTTTGGGTCTTGTCTGCTTTCACTGGGACGACCTGCCTGGCGATATGAGTTACCCACTTTTGGTCTCCTCTACACTCTTTGGGATGATATGCCTGCAGGTAGGAGCAACCTACTTTGGGTCTCCTCTCTGCTGAGAGCTGTTCTGTCACTCAATAAAGCTCCTCTCCACTTTGCTTACCCTCATTCTTCCTGGATGTGGGACAAGAATTTGGGACCCACTGAATGGTGGGAGTGAAAGGAGCTGTAACACTTGCCTGGGCAGCTCATTGAGCTGCAGGCAGTGACATGCTCCTAGACTGTAGGAGTGAAGAGTGGTGACCTTTCTGGGCGCCTAGACCTTGGTATTCCCTAAGACAGAGCTGCTCTAACATTATAGTCCTCCTGCTCTCTGCTGGCACTGGGCAGCCACCCCACATGATGGGAAGCAGTGGTGGGACTGGACCAGCCCAGGAGCTGTGGGCCAGAGCAGGGTGGTGGGACTGAAAGAGCTGTAACATAAATGGGCTGAAACATATCTTCCCCCATTTGCCACACTACAGGCAACGAGAAGGAGAGAAGAACTGGGGCCCTTCTGGGAGCCCAGACCTTGGGCCTCCCTGAACCAGGGCTGTGACATACTGTGACACTTTTGGGGGCTCTGTGGTTCCTGGCATCTTTAAGATTTTGGGTACCACAGTATTCCCCTCATCTAGACACAGTTGCCAACAGTGGAAGCTGCTTCCACAGCCATGGCTTCACACAGAACTGGCACCTGTGCCGGCTCCTGGAGCTGCCCGCCTTGCCACAGCAGCTGGGTTGCTTGACTGTGCACAGTGGCTGGACCCCTTGCTTGCTCATTCACACACCCCTCTCTACTACACTCCTGGCTCACTTTTAGCAGGCATGGGATCCGGGATAGTACTGCAAGCCAAGCACAGCCTGCTGGGCCAAGCAGGTGGAATGAGCCCAGCAGGCATGAGAAATACTCAGGCAGAAGGCACTACCAAACATAAAGGCTTCTGGCTAGTGAAGTAACACTTGAAGGATCCCATGACAGAATTGAACTCTGTTTATGAAAAATGCATACTTGAAAATCTGAGAAGATATGGACTTGACTACTAAATTCCAGGTCAAGTACATCTAAGTATGACATTGACCTTAAGATAACACATCTAATTTAATGTCATAAATCTCTACATAGAAGGTTGTTAAATACAAGGGTTTTTGTTGTTGTTTCTACAGTGATTATCAGGTGCTTTATGAAATAGTTTTTCTGACATTTAAGGAAAATTGTGAGTCCCATTGCCCAGTAAATCAAACTAGTAATTCTCATCCCTTCTTTCCTTAGCTGCTACCATAATTCTAGTCTTCAGTTCCACTGGCTGTAGGTAACAAAGGCAATCCTTCCTGGAAGGTGTCAGTGGCAAAAAAGGATAGAATATCTGCTTAACTGACATAAAATAATGTCTTTTTTATTTTTTACTATATTAATGGAAATAGATTGGGTTGAGCCCCTTATCCCACATTCTTACTAAAATATCTGTATATTTTATATCTCAGTAACGTTTTACCTCCCGTATTTTTCTGTTTCATTTTTTTCTGTGACAACTGTTTGTGTAAATTAACCAGTGTTCATGGGTTTTCGCTGAAACAATTCATTTGACTGAAGATGTTAAGATGATAAGTTTGTTTCATCATGCAGCATAATACAAATGTAAAGGTGAATATTAGGCAACACTATTTAAAAATCCTTTACCTTCCAACTGAAAGTTATTGCCAGCCACTTCTTTGCAAGATCATAACCCAGTTATTTTGCTAGAACTCCCATCTTCAACTTAATTCTCTTTCAATTTTCCTATACAGACCACTTTATCTCTGTACCCTGTATTCTTTTGGATGTAGTCCTTCATTAATCTGTTTGCAAAATCAAATGCCCCAATACAATTCCAGGGTCTTGTTCTAGGTCCCATTTCTCACCAAATAGAAAGGCAATCACTGTGACAAAAAATTGCCAGGGAAGAAATTTTTACTTGGATGCTACAGCTGAGACAATGGTGATAGGGGGTCAATCTCAAATCCATCTCCTGAAGAGGCTAAAACTATGGAAGGAATGTAACTATGTGTGGGGAAAAAGGAATTAGGGACAGGTAAGGAAGAGGAGTTGGCAACAGGAAGCAGGTGGTCAGCTAGCCCATCATGACTAGTGAGGCATCTTGAGTCTCATTGTTCAGATATGGTGACCTGGTCAGTTTCATTTTCGTGGTACTATCTGGAAGGCCTGATGGTTGGCTTCCTAAGAAAGGAACTCAGATAAGACAAATGGAATTTTTTCAAGTTTTAAAGCTGGCAGAGTCAATTTCTATGTTTATTCGAAAGAAACCATAAACATTAGGTCTATGGGTCAATTGGGCTAGTTTCAATACTAGGACTAAACATTGCCAGAAGAACTGGCAAATATTTTGGAATGTAAGTACATCTTTGACTCTAAGTCCCCAAACACTTAGAAAGTAGCAGTGACTAATCACTTTTCATGTAATTATCCTCACTCTCCTATTATAAGAACAGTTCATGCCAATTTTATAGGAGGAAACTACATTAGTCTGGAAAAATATGGTTTTTCTGTGATCCCTCTGATCTCATGTGCTCGTTACTGGAGCACATATTCTCAAAATTGTATAAAGGGTGGGGTCCCATTTTTCCACAACAAGATCCAGATATGAAGACAACCTGTTCCCTTTCCATCTATCACACTGTGAATATTCAAAAACCTATAAGATCCTTAAAACATTTAGAAGACAAAATTATGGTAATAATATCACTGATAGAGTTTGCAAGGGAACTCTAGGAAGTAAGAGGCCATTTTCTCTGGGGCTTAAAATTACATTATTTTTCTGGAGAGGTCAAGTTCTGAAAGGCAATAAAGCTTTTAATTACAATTCCCCTGAACCACAAGGTGGGAAAAGGTATAACTGCCTCAGAGACCACTAGGAAGGCACTAATGAATGATAATGTATTCTCAGCAGTCAGAAAGAGCAGCCAACTCTGAGACAATGTGTTACAACTTCTGTAGCTTTTGCAAACACATAGGAAAGGTTTTGTTAATTTGTAGAATACTTGGAGTACCATTTTAAATATATTTGATAAATTACATTTTACTAGAGGTCTGACACAAGAGAACATCAGCTATAATATGCATATTAAATATGTACATATTAATCTAAGCATGATCAATGTAAGTTTCAACCCATTCATGGGCAAGGAATGAAGTTACTGCTTTTTGAACAAAATACAATATTTTGTAAGTAAGGTAGAAGGTAAGGTAGTATAATTGCCAACATGTATCTCACATAGTGGTATGGTTTGGTTGTGGCCCCACCCAAATCTCATCTTGAATTGTAGCTCCCATTATCCCCAAGTATCATGGGAGGGAACCAGTGGGAGGTAACTGAATCATGGGGGTGGATTTTCCTCATGCTATTCTCATGACAGTGAATAAGTCTCATGAGATCTGATGGTTTTATAAAGGGCAGTTTTCCTGCACACATTCTTCTGCCTGCTTCCATGTAAGACGTATCTTTGCTCCTCCTTCACCTTCTGCCATGATTGTGAGGCCTCCCCAGCCATGTGAAACTGTGAATCCATTAAAACTGCTTATAAATTACTCAGTCTTAGTGGTTTCTTCATAGCAGTATGAAAATGGACTAATATGCATAGTATGGTTTTGTGAAACTTTGCCTCATATATATATATGTATTAATATATATTATATATATATATATGCTTGGGTATATGTGGATTAGCTTGCTATGTCTTTGAAAAGCCACATTAATTTTTTCATAACAAAACCACATTTAAATTTGAAACATTTCCTCACTGGGGTAATCCTGATTAAAAACAACCTTTTCTGTGAATCTAAAATAAAATAAACTAATTAATATGAATTCACATACCTTAACTCTTCATGTAGTTTACTCATGAAAAACAATACCAAAATCATTAATATCACATAGATACCCACACACTCATATATATGCACACATATAGTATATTATATAAGTGTATATTATATAGCATATGCATCACATATAATACATAATTATATAATAGACCTTATATAATAAATGCATATTATATATTCATGTATTGTACGTACATAAATACATCATATATATTAGTATTAAGTGGGAACAAGTAAAACAGAAATATAAATCACTAATCATACAGAATATTCTACAGGAACACGGTCAACAGCATTCAAGTAACTACTTAGACTTCAGTTTTGCTGAGTTGAGAATGCAGGCTAAGAACAGAGGCTGGATTACTAAGTAATTTTTTTTTTTTTTTTTTTTTTTTTGAGACGGAGTCTCGCTCTCTCACCCAGGCTGGAGTGCAGTGGTGCAATCTCGGCTCACTGCAAGCTCCACCTCCCGGGTTCACGCCATTCTCCTGCCTCAGCCTCTCTGAGTAGCTGGGACTACAGGCGCCCGCCACCACACCCGGCTAATTTTTTGTATTTTTAGTAGAGATGGGGTTTCACCGTGGTCTCGATCTCCTGACCTCGTGATTCGCCCGCCTCGGCCTCCCAAAGTGCTGAGATTACAAGCGTGAGCCACCGCGCCCGGCACTAAGTAATTTTTTTAAAAAAATATTTTTTTCGGCATGGTAGGGAGAAAAGATAGCAGCAAGGTAAAAACAAAAACAAAAACAAAAAAACCCGGAAAGAATAGCTAGTTTCTGTTTTTATTTATTTTATTTTTATAGCTTTATCGAGCCGTAATTGACATATAGTCATGCACTCCTTAAACATGGGGATATATTCTGAGAAATGTATGGCTAGGTGATTTGTTCATCGAACATCCTAGAATGTACTTACATAAACCTAGATGGTATATCCTACTGCATATCTAGGTTACATGGTATAGCCTATTGCTTCTAGGCTACCAACTTATACAGTATGTTATTCTACTGAATACTATAGGCAATTATAACAAAATGGTAAGTAATAATGGTTTGGCCGTGTACCCACCCAAATCTCATCTTGAATTACAGCTCCCATAATTCCCACTTGTCGTGGGAGAGACCCTGTGGGAAATCACTGAATCATGGGGGCAGTTTCCCCCATACTGTTCTCATGATAGTGAATAAGTCTCATGAGATCTGTTATTTTTATAAGTGGTTTCCCCTTTCACTTGGCTTTCATTCTGTCTCTTTCCTGCTGCCATGAAAGACATGGCTTTCATCTTCCACCATGATTGTGAGGCCTTCCCAGCCATGTGGAACTGTGAGTCCATGTTAACTGCGTTTTCTTTATAAATTACCCAGCCTCAGGTATGACTTTATCAGCAGCATGAAAATGAACTAATACAGTACGTAACTGTGTATCTAAAAATATCTAAACATAGAAAAGGTCCAGTAAAAATTCACTATAAAAGATAAAAAATGGTACACCCGTATAGGGTAATTACCATGAGTGCAGGCTGCAGGACTGGTGTTACTTTGGGTGAGTCCGTGAGTGGTGAGTGAATGTGAAGGCCTAGGACATTACTATACTCAGCTTTAGACTTTATAAATGCTGTATATTTAGGCTATGCTAAATGTATAAAAAATTACAGTGTTACAGTGGCTACAAAGTCACTACGCTATAGGAATTTTTGAGCTCCACTATAATCTTATGGGATCAACTTCATACATGTGGTCAGTCATTGACTGAAACATTATGTTATCCATAACTGTGTATTAAATTGCACATATTTTAAGAGTACCACTGGATAGCTGTTGAGATACACACACATGCACACACACATGAAACCATCACCACCATCAAGGTAATTGAAGTAATCATCACCTCCAAAGTTTCCTTGTTTACTCCTTTGTAATTCCTCCTTCCCTTTCTTTTGTCAATGTAACAGTGTTGATTTTTTTATAATTACATAAAAATAAAAGTATAAATTATGTATATTTTGGCTTCTTTCACTTAACATAATTATTGGGAGGCTAATTTACACTTGTGTAGCAATACCTAGCTCATGTATTTTACTTCTGAGTAGTATTCCATTGCATTTCTTTACCTGATGATAGATATTTGGGTTGTTTCCATTTTCTGGGTATTACAAATAAAACTGTTATGAACCTTCCTATATAAGCTGTGTTAGTTTTCCAGGGATGCTATAACAAAATACTGCAGACTGGATGCTTTGAATAACAGAAATATATTTCCTTACAATTCTGGAGTCTAGAAGCTCAAGACCAATGTGGGAGCAGTTGTGATTTTTTCTGAGGCCTATTTCCTCAATTTGTGGACAGCCATCTTTTTGCTGTGTCCTCACATGAACTTTCTTCTGTGTGTGCACCTCATTGGCGTCACCCTATGTGCTCAGCGTCCTCATAGAACACAACAGTCAAATTTAAGTAGGATCTGCCCTAATGCCTTCATTTTAAGTTAATAACTTTCTTAAAAATCCTTGTCTCCAAATACAGTCAGATTCTAAAGTATTGGAGGTTATAGTTTCAACATATGCATTTTGGGGAGTCACAACACAACCTATAACACAACCATTTATGACCATTTGCATTATTTCTTACACTTATACATACATCTAGGAATGGAAAGAAAGCCTGGGCTTAATGGTAGATGTATATATATGTACATAACTGTTCATTAAACTGCTAATCTGTATTCCAACGTGGCATATTATTTCCACCAGCATCCCACTGTCTACTTATTATATCAATTAGTAAGAGACAGGAGTAGAAATGTTCAATGCAAAATTTGGCTTTGTCATTGTTTCCCTGCAGTTTTAACAGATACTGTTTCATTATTGTTAACATGCTATATAATTTCATATCCTTTTATTACAACCTATTTGTCTTGGTATTCGCCTTCATTTTTGAAAGATATTTTTACAAACTGGTTTATAGATTGACATTTTTTTTTCTTTTCAGGATTCTAAAGATGCTTCTTGGCAGTCTCCTACCTTGTATTGTTCCAGATGAGATATCTGCTGTTATCTTTGACTGCTTTATTCAGGCTGCTTTTAAGTTTTAACTTTTATCTTTGGCTTTGAAAAAATTTATTATGATGTGTCTTACCGAACTTTTCTTCATGTTTTTCTCATGCTTGGGATTTGTTGAGCTTCTTGAATCTGTCCATGCGTAGAGTCCATCAAATCTGGAAATTTGCAGCCATTGTGTCATAAAATACTTTCCCTTCTTCTTTCAAGAATATCAATTACACATAGCCATTTGACATTGTCCCATAGCTCATGGATGCTCTGTTTATTTTGGCTTAGTTTATTTTTTCTCTGTATGTTTCATTTCAGATAGTTTTTATTGTTCTATCTTCAACATCTCTAGCCTTTTCTTCAAAAGTGTTTATTTTTGTTAATCTGTTAATCTGATCCAGTATATTTTTCATATCAGACATTGCATTCCTTTTTCATATATTCTATGGCTCTATTTATCATGCTCAAACCTTCTCTATCTTCATGTACATTTAGAATGTAATAACATTTTAGTGTCCTTGGCTATTAATTCTATCGTATTTGTAACATCGAGGTCTGTTTCTATTATTATTTTTTTTTACTACTTAATGGGTCACAATTTCTTGCTTTTTAGAATACCTAGTAATATTTAATTGGAATATTAGACATTATACATTTTACCTGGTTACATGATAAATGTTTTTTCTATTTCTTCAGATGTTCTTGAATGTTGTGCTAGGAGAGAGGCACATTACTTGGAAGCAGTGTGATCCTTTTTGGTATGGCTTTTTTGATTTATAAGCTGTGTTAAGAGCAGAACTCAGTAGTAAGCCTAATTATTTCCCACTACTAAGTCAGACTCCTTCTGAATACTCCAACCAATGTAGAATTTTTCCATTTTGGGAATTAATTTTCCACCCTGGTTAGTTAGAATATAAGTTATTCTTAGTCCTATATGAATGTTGAGATGATTTCTCTGTTCTTTTCAGGTTCTTTCTATAGCCTCAGGTAGTTTCCTTAGACATCTGTGCCAATCAACATTCAACTGCAGACTTAAGGAAGACTCTACAAATCTCATGGGCTGCCCCTTTGTACAGCTGTTTTCTCTCCAGTATTCTGTCATATGAATTCTAATTGCCTTAGACTTATCAGTCACCTACTTTTGCCTCCTAAACTCAGAGATACCTTCATGCTTCACCTGGATTACCTCTGAGAAGCAGCTCAAAAGTATCTTCAGGCTATAATCCAGCATAATCACAGTGTTCACTTCATTTGTTTCTCCTCTCTCAAGGAACACTGTTCTGATAACCAATATATGAAAATGTGTTTTAACTAACTTCATTTCATTTAGTAGTTGTTTCAGTCAGATAGGAAAATATAGACTCTATTACGCTCTCCTGGCTTAAAATGAAAATTCCCCAGAGATGTTCCAATTATTTGAAGAAATTTTTGTTGTCTTTTGGCAAGACTTCTTATGGTTTGAATACTTGTGTCCCTCCAAAATTCATGCTGAAATGTAATCTCCAGTGCAACATTATTAAGAGATGAGTCCTTAGGAGATGATTAGGCCAGGAGGGCTTCATCCTCCTGGATTGGATTAGTACCTGAAGAGAATTAGCTAGGCCCTTTTGTCTTTCTGTCCCTTCTGCCACGCAAGTACACAGTGGCCCTCACTGGACACTGAACCTGCTAGTACATTTATCTTGGATGTTCAGCCTCCAGAATTGTGAAAAATAAATTTCTGCTTATATAAATTACCCTGGATTCTGATATTTTGTTATTGCAGCACAAATGAACTAATACATAAATTAGTACCAAGAAGTTAGGTATTTCTATAATAAACACCTAGAAATACGAAAGCAGTTTTGGAACTGGGTGACAGCTACAGGTTGAATCATAAAGTGCTATCTTGGGGAGAGCTCAGAAGAAAAGGAAAGCTGTAAAGAAAGCCAGAGATTAAGTGGCTGTGATTAGAACATTGGTGAAAATGTAAAGACAATTCTGATAAAGTCTCAGATGAAAAATGAGAAACAAAGTACAGTAGTCTTTCATCTGTAGATTTTTTTCTGCAGTTTCATTTACCCGTGGTTAACTTTGGTTTGGAAATATTAAATGGAAAATTCCCTAAAAAAACAAACCATAAGTTTTAAATTGGTTACCATTGTGAGTAGTGTAATAAAATCTCTTGCCACCCTGCTGGAATCATCACTTTCTACACAGTATCCACACTACCTTGGCTACCTGCCTGTTAGTATCTTAGTCACTCTGATTTGTCTCAAAAATTACTCACAGGCCTCAAGATTTAAAGTTGTTTTCCTTGTGGGGTTTTAGACTTCCTTGGGCCCTGTTACCACTTTCTCTATTACTAATTCTTCCTTTTGAAATAAAAACATTTATCATATGTTTGTTCCACCACTGAATTTTGGAAATACCTAACTTGTTTGATTTCACAGGTTCACAGCAGAAGAGCAAACTGCCTCAGAATGAATTGTGCCTTGAGCCTAACCCATATCTAATTTAGATGAGACTCTAGACTTTAGGATTTTGAGTTGGACCTGGAATGAGTTGAGACTTTTGGAGTTAATGAGATGGAATGACTGTATTTTGTACATTAGAAGGATGTAAATTTTGGGGGTCCAGAGGTGGAATGTTATAGTTTTAACGTTTGTGTCCCCTCCCAAATTCATGTTGAGACTTAATTTCCTAAGGCGATAGTTTTAAGAGGTGGGGCCTTGAGGAGGTTCTTAGGCTATGAGAGCAAGACATCATGGTTGGATCAGGGCCATATGAAATGGCTGAGGGAACTGGCTGGGTCCTTTTGTCCTTCCATCCCTTCTACCATGTAAGAACACAGCATTTCTCCCTGCAGGGACATGTCAAAAAAATGCCATCTTGAAAGTAGAGCCTGGGACCTTACTAGACAACAAGGCTGCTAGCACCCTAATTCCAGCTTCCAGTCTCCAGAATAGTAAGAAATAAATTTCTCTTCTGTATAAATTGCCCATCTAAGGTATTTTGCTGTAGCAGCACAAACAAACTAAGACAGCAGTACAATGTAAAATCTTTCATATCTTCCCATGAAATCTTCAGTAGAATCATCAGTTAATAACAAAGTGTGAAATGTATTTTGGCAAGACACAGACACTCTTCCTCCCGCTTCAATGACTAGAATACAGATGTAAACTTCAAATTAATCTGCATATCGCCAGAATCTACAACTATATTTGGCATAAACACTTAATAAATAATTGATGTATAATGTAAAGGCAGTCATGGCTAAGAACTAAATATTCACATACATGTATATAAACTCAAGTTTTCAGTTTAGTATAGATTTCTAAATATAACTTGTCATTAAGTTCTCTGGCTTAGAGTAATTAAGAAAATGTTAACACTTTCTATATCTACATTTGGTATACCTGTAGAGTTAATTATACCCCACCTTCACCACACAGGACACTGTTGATTTCCTGATGTCAGTAACTACGGATACAAACAAAATCAAGAGGGAAAACTTGATAGGCATTCTGAGAAATTGCTTTAGCCGTAGATTGTCAGAACCACTCTCCCATGTACTTCCCACAGGGCTTCAAAAGGGAAAAGTTCTGTGTTAGGTGTGTAAAACAATATAGGAATAGTACTTCAAGATACAGCAAATTATAAACTTATATGACTTTGTGACAACCTAAGTTACAAGAATGCCTCACATAAAGCCCTTTTAATTTGTATTTGATATGATTTATAAGAACACTTGGCCAGGTGCGGTGCCTCATGTTTGTAATCCCAGCACTTTGGGAGGCCTAGGCAGGCGGATCACCTGAGGTCAGGAGTTCGAGACCAGCCTGGACAACAGGGTGAAAACTCATCTCTACTAAAAATATGAAAATTAGCCAGGCGTGGTGACAGGCACCTATATTCTCAGTTACTCTGGAGGCTGAGGCAGGAGAATCACTTGAACCTGGGAGGCGGAGGTTGTAGTGAGCCGAGATCGCGCCATCTCACTCCAGCCTGGGGGACAAGAGCAAGATTTTGTCTCAAAAAGATGAAAAAAAAAATTCAGGCCATACATGGTGGCTCACGCCTGTAATCCCAGCACTTTTGGGAGGCTGAGGCAGGCAGATCACGAGGTCAGGAGATCGAGATCATCCTGGGTAACACGGTGAAACCCTGTCTCTACTAAAACTACAAAAAATTAGCCAGGCATGGTGGCACCTGCCTGTAGTCCCAGCTACTCAGGAGGCAGAGGCAGGAGAATCGCTTGAACCCAGGAGAGAGAGGTTGCAGTGAGCCAAGATCGCGCCGCTGTACTCCAGTCTAGGCAACAGAGTGAGACTCCATCTCAAAAAAAAAAAGAATACTCAGACATTTTTACCTAGCAAATGCAGTCCTTAGAATTATTTTATAAAAAATAATGAGGTATTATTACAAAATATTTAGTAACAGTGATAAATTAAACTTATCACAATAACAATGATATAATATTATTAAATTATTAAAATTATAATGATGAATGCTTTGTTGCCACATGGAAAAGGTTATGATTAATAAAGTAAAAATATACAGAACACAAAAATCAATCTATGATGCTATGTGAAAACATGTGTGAACATGAATAAGGATTGGAAAACGAATGCGGAATAATAAAAATAACTGATTTGTTAATGTGGCTACATTGCGAATAATTCTTTACAAACATGCATATTTAGAGAAGAAGTTGCTACGCAAAAGGCTGTATGCAGATCAAGTGTATATGTTAAGGCTAAGTTTAATGTGGCTTATATTTACAGACATGGAAAATCAGTTTTCAGTCCTTGAAACCTCTCTCCAATTAATTCCTTATATATACCACTAAAGATTAAATTTTTTAGGTTGCATTAAAATATGCACATTTGTAACCCAAGGGTGTTTTAATTTGCATCTGTGCTTGTTGCAGAAGCAACACTGATAATTTGCTACTATTTTGTGTAGTTAGCTCTTAAGGGCTTTGGAATCTTTATTTTTGCTCCCACTTTAGAATGCCCTAATCATGCCTGCTTGCAGTAGTTTCAGAATTGGCTCAATATTAGTGTAGAAAACAAGGGTGACTGATCAAGCTTCATTATTGCTTACATGAGCAGACAACTGAAGTGACAGAATTAGGACTAATTTAAATGAAACATGTGCCTTGTCTCATGTGAAGAAAATGTAAGGCTTACTGACATCATGACAGTTAAAATTATCTAAGGGAGTTGAAGCTAGATCTGGAAAAAGAAACAACCTCTGTCATGGAATAAATAACCCAAATAGTGGTAAACATATACACAATACACAACCACACACACACTATTTATTTGTAAGAGCAAAAGAATTATCTCTAATCATTAAACTCATATCTCTAAAAATCTAAAATTAAAAAGTAATTTCCCAAATGTAGATAAATATACCACTTGCGCATTTATTTACTAAACCAGGAAATAAAGCAAATAGGCTAAATGATCTTATACTGGAGACTCTCATACTACCTCTCTCTCTGTCTCCTTCCTTCTCTCTCTCTCACACACACATACACACACACAGACACACACACATACAGATAGTATAGGCACAATGGCACAGCCTAGGAGACTAAAGCAAATCTCTTTCCAATTAAGATAATACATGGTAATTTAACAGTCTTTGACAAAACTCAGGGAACACAATGAAGCTAAAGAAGTATTATACAACTGAGCATACTATTCTCCACTAAGAAAACTCCTTTTACATTGATACTTTATGTCTATAAAAAATTTAAATATATTCATGGCAAATAATTCATGCAATATACATGCTACATATGCATACAATTTAGCATACTATGCTTCACTAAGAAAGCTCCATTTACATTGATACTTCATGTCCATAAAAAATTTAAATATATTAATGGCAAATAATTCATGCAATATACATGATATATATGCATATAATTTAGCATACTATGCTTCACTAAGAAAGCTCCATTTACATTGATACTTTATGTACATAAAAATTTTAAATATATTAATGGCAAATAATTCATGTAATATACATGAATGTGTGTGTATATATGTATATAATAATATATACATATATTATATATATAATATACATATATACTTGCAAATTATTTTTGTATTCAGGCAATGCATAAAAAATATTTCCATCTACCTTTTTACTTTCTTAACATTGAAATTCCCTGGCCTTCTCTTCTTAATGAAACGATTCTTTTGATCTCAGTAAAATAAATATATATTTCCATGAAAATCCTTCAGAGTTGTAAAAGGTTGAATAAGTTCAGAATTCTGAGCAGCCATCAAGAGCATACCCTTTGATACAGTTTGCCCTTACCATGTAATGTGGTGTCCCAGAAATAATAAAGTTAACATTGTCGTGTTAATGCATATAGAAAGTAGACATGAATTTTAGAGAACTTTTTCATGCATATTTATTTGGGTTTAAGGCAAATCCTAATTCTTATTTTTATAGAGGATTTCAAGAATTGATAAGTTTCCATAACATACTTAGAGGTGTGCAGTGTCATAAATATAGCAAAGTAAGTCCTCCGGTCAAGTCCTACAGGGCAAGCAAAACACACATTTTCTCAGATACTAGCTCTTCTATTGGACACCCCCTAAAAGTGACTAATTCCATCAGTGAATACCTTGAGCACTTTCTACATGCTGAGCTTTTGGTGTGTAAAATTAGAAATATCTCCAATATATTCTCATTTGGTCTATTTGCTTTCTGTTATCTCATATCTTGATTATTTGAGAAATGCTTTTCTTATTAGATTTTCGAAGATATTAGTTCAGTCATTAGGTGCCTATAGTAGATATTCTTGAGGTCATTCCTTGATACCTGTGTGATCTTTCACAAGTTATTTAAGCCTTCTGTGTTTCAACTACCTAATTTAGGTAACTCTTTAATACAGATGTAAAGAAAAGAGTGTGTATGCATAGTCCAGAACTGAGTTGCTGACACATAATAAGGACTTAATATTTTATCAATATTTTTTCCATGTTGTTGTTAGTGTTTTGTGGAACTGTAGATGTGTGAACTGACTGTTAATATGGTCTGTGATATATAAATCATATAGGGAGGTAGAAGAGCTCATAGCAGTAACAACTAACAGAGACAAGGTAGATGGAGTGATGAGAAGTGGTGGTGGCAGAGAAGGCTTTCTAGGAGAGGAGACTTTTGAGATAAACATTAAAGATAACTAGAAGTTAGTAAGGTAAATGAGGCAGAAAGAGAGAGACTTTTAAAAAGTAAAGGGTCACAAAGTCTCTTCGTTAAGTGAGATATAGCATATGATAATATGGTATTTGTATGATAATTGAACTGAAAGTTTAGTATGGCTGGGAAAACACTGTAGAATAGAAAAAAGGAAAGCGTCAAGGAAACAATAAGGCTATATCATAAATTACTATGAAATTTATGTAACTTGTAAATTAGCACACTGGGGAATCCCTGAATGACTAAAATTGGTTATGCTGTCAGTTATGAATTTTAGAACCCAAAGTTTTTTCTGAAATTTTATTGTCCTTAAGTTGAAGTGAAGTGTCTATGGTAATTCTGTTTACCCCAAACAATTTCTTCCATCCTCAAGTACACCATGGAACTTTAAAAGTGTATGAAAACAACTGGTTACCTGGAATTGAGCAATCTCTTAGCCCAGCAATTATCTTTTCAAAATTATGAGAAAATTTGGTCAGTTCACCAAATTACTAATATTGATATTTGAGGAATTAGAGTAAAAGTTGTAGAAGACAAGAAAATGACGAATATTACTTTCACAGAAGGAAGACAAAATATCAGATATAGTCTTAAAATCAATCTCAAGATTGGTTCTAGAACTATTTCTCTAATTGTCCAACAGTCTCTTTCTGCCTGCTGCACAGACAAAACCAATTCACAGAGACCATGGTATTGTAGTTAAAAAAGAGTTTAATTAATGGTAGGCTGGTCACGCAGAAGAAGGAGTTTTACTCAAATCAGTCTCCCCAAAGGCTCAGATGTCAGGGTTTTTCAAGCATAGCCTAATTGTCAGGAGACTAGGGAAAGGGTGCTGCTGATTGGTTGGGGATGGAATATTAAGGGTGTGGAAAATAGTCCTCATGCACTTATTCCACCTCTGGGTGGTGCCACAGAACCAGTTGAGTCATGAGTTGTGAGTTGTGGTAAGGTCAGTCTGAAAAATGTTTCAAAAGACCAATCTCAGATTCTACAATAGTGATCTCATCTATAGGAGCAACTGGGGAAGTCACCAATCTTGTGACCTCGGGCCACATGGCTCCTGAGCAGTAAGGATTGTAGAAATCATGCCTACATTTTAGCAGAACTAAGGTTCCTTCCATAATTCTAATTTTGTGTACTTTCATTAATCTTATAGAAGTGGTTTCAGCCCCCAAACAAGGAGGGGATTAGTTTTAGGGAGGAACTGTTATCCTTGATTCGAAGTCAAACCATAAGCTAAATTCCTCCCATAGTTAGTTTGGTCTACACCTAGGAATAATGAAGAAAGCCAGCCTGTGAGGCTGGAAGAAAGGTGGAGTTAGCCTATTAGATTTTCTCACAGTCGTAATCCTTTAAAGGTGGTTTCATTTGTTCAAATAATATTAAAATGACCATAAAGAAGAATGATTCACTGGTAACTTACACAACTGCTTTAAGAGTAAGTTATAACAGATTGAGCTCTATTATTTCTTAAATCTAAGAGATTGGAAAATGATGAAAGTGTCAGAGGCTTTCACACCAGCGGGATTCCATCTTGAATAGGGTCTGGGTAAAATGAGACTGACGCTTGCTGGGCTGCATTCATAGGAGATTAGGCATTCTTACAAGATGAGAAAGGTGGTCAGTAGGACTGGTTTCATAAGACACAGGTCATAAGATACAGGTCTGCTGATAAAACATGATGGTAAAGAAGTTGGCCAAAACCCCTCAAATCCAAGATAGCTATGAAAGTGACCTCTGGTCATCCTCACTGCTTATTATACTGTAATTATAGTACATTAGCACACTAAAAGACACTCCTACCAGTGCCATGAAAGCTTACAAATGCCATGGCAATATCCAGAAGTTACCCTATGGGGTCCAAAAAGGGGAGAAACCCCAAACCTCAGTTCCAGGAACTCTCAAATCTTTTCCTGGAAGACTCATGAATAATCCACTCCTTGTTTAGCATATGATGAATAAATAACAGTAAAAATACCCAATTAGCAGCCCTTCAGGCTTTTCTGCCTATGAAGTAGTCATCCTTCATTTTTTTTATTCTCCAATAAACTCGCTTTCACGTTACTCTGTGGACTTTCCCGAATTCTTTCTTGTGCAAGATCCAACAACCCTCTCTTGGGGTCTGGATCAGGATCCCTTTCTGTTAACAAAAATACAGTGTCCTTATATATTTGGTATTCACAACATGGTATTTATCATAAAGATATTTGACAAATTCTTACAGAAACATTGTAAGCATATAGCACATGTTAACTAACATAAGGACATTCAGATTATCAGAAGGACGATATTGAAAACTATCTAAATTATGTACAATTTTATTCTTTACGAAAGCCTCTCATAGCATTTAGTCAATTTATAGTCTTAGCCTAGTTCTTAATATTTCTTACCTATAAGCTGAATTAAATTTGAGAAAGCACATCAGTCATACATGTGAATGTATATTGATGACAAAATATTTTTATAAAAACCTAAATGTATGAAATAATAATGTTATGACAACCAAACTGGCTAAGGTGAAACAATAAATTGAAACTAGTGATGGTAATATAGAAAAGGTAAAGTTTAGCACTAACCTCATTATATAAGTACACAGGGAGTCTGGGTTTAGCAATTACACCTGTGAAATAGTGGAGATTCAGTTTGGAATTTTAGTGATAGTCAAAACAATATGAGTAGACTATGTATTATAACTGGTAAAAATCACTCATGTTATACACTTCGAATGAGGGTAGAGATAATTTTACAATTATTATAATGTCAATAATGCCCAAGACTTGCATAAGTGTATAAGAGATTAGAATATGCCATCCAAATTGTGCCTGTTTGCATAAGAACTATTACAAGCTGATTATGTTGGGAAGCTGTAGACACAGAAGAAGCTTTAAAAACTAAGTTACCCTTTTGCAGGGAAATTTACATCTATGAAGAAAATGTCCATTTTTAAGTGGGTCTCTCTCTCTTTTCCAAGAAGACTCACTACAGAAGATTTAATAGATACTGTAATCAATGGAAAAGGCATTGACTTAAATCTGCATATCAAACCCTACCTTTTTTACCTGCTTTTTGGTCATCTTCCCATAATTGGCCCCCCTCAACATTCCTGTTACTTTATGTTATTTGAGGTGCTATTTAAGCCTGAGTTCAAAGCCATCTCTTTAAGATTTAATAATTCATCTACATTTCTTCCACATCTACATAAGGTATACATGTTAGTAAAATTTTGCTCATATTTCTCTGATTAGTCTGTCTTTTGTCATAGGGCACCCCAGCTAAGAATTCAGAATGAGTTAAAATAAAATTACTTTCCTTCCTCTATAAGTGCTATAATAAAATGAATTTATTTAATTTTAGCTACAATCTTGTGATGTAAATATTATTTACCAATTTTATAGGTGAAGAAACAGGTGCAGAGAGATTAAATAATTGCCCAAGGTCACATATATAGTAAAGAACAGAGTGATATGGCTCTAAAGCTAATACTCTCAAGCAAGACACTACATTTTTTAAAGGTAAAATGACCATTCAGAAATGATTTGTTATGGTGATAACAATGCTATATGAGGAATGGATACTTGAAATAGAAATAAAAGTTTATAGAAGAAATTACTGAAGTTCATGGTAACTGACTTCAAATTATTTGAATAGTTCTCTTGTGAAAAGAAGCTGGACTTGTTTCTGTGGCTTCAAGAGGGAGACTAGGATCCAAAAGAATTTTATTTTCCTGCCAGGTGAGGTGACTCACACCTGTAATCCCAGCACTTTGGGAGCCCAAGGTAGGCAAATCACCTGATGTCAGGAGTTAAGACCAGCCTGGCCAACATAGCGAAACCCCGTCTCTTCTAAATATACAAAAATTAGCCAGGCGTGGTGGTACGTGCCTGTAGTCCCAACTACTAGGGAGGCTGAGGCAGGAGAATCATTTGAACCCAAGAGGCAGAGGTTGCAGTGAGCTACAATTGTGCCACTGCACTCCAGCCTGGGCAACAGAGTGAGACTGTGTCTCAAAAAAAAAAAGAATTGTATTTTTATCAACAGAAAAATGGATAAAGAAAATGTGATACATATACACAATGAAATATTATTTGGCCATAAAAAAGAATGAAATCTTTTATGGCTAAATATTATTTAGCCATATTCTATGCATAACATACAATACGTGTAACATATTGTAACGTAAAAAGATTTTAAATGCTTTTTCATGCAATACTTGCCTAAGATAAATTTTGGTTAATGATACATGAAATTGTAGAATTGCAGAGTTCCAGGAATGAAATGTAGATAAATGCGTCTTCAATAATAGTGACAATATTTTGTACTACATTTAACATTTGTGAACATCTGCAATTGCTCTCCTTAACCACTAAATGGGCAATGATTGGTGGCCATCCATTATGGATTTAAAACCTTAACCCATTTATGCCTGAGGTTGCAATTTTTTGAAAGTTTGCCATCAAACCTTGGAGATGACCTTGAGCAGTAGGATATAAATAACTTTCACATGCTTGGCATTCCAATAATGAATACTAGGCATAATTAATACCAGTAGACAATCCATTTCAAAAGAAAGATTAATGTGCTCACAAAGCCAATTAGCGTGCTCTAAGTGTAACATTTGCACATATCTATATTTAATTTTCCTTGATGTATCTTCAATCCATCTAATGAAGATAGAGTAAATACTCTCTTTTTCTAATTAAAAAATATCACCAGGCAAAACATTTCTTATTTTATTATATTTCTTATTTTATTGAATTACCATTAAGTCATTACCTCTAAACAGAAAATTATTTTCTGTTTTCTACATTTTCCTCTCTTTTTCAAGTATTCTGCACTTAGTAACATATTTAGGCTGCCCATTTTTCTCAACCTATCTGCAAAATTAACTATACACCCTAGATTTTTAACTTTCATTTTGACATACTGTATGTGGTAGTATATTGATACACTATAAACATTATCAAATTCACAAATTAGTCTCATTATGTCTTTTACTTTCTGAGTATTTTCTTTCGTTTGATTCTCTACTTTTCTTTATGTTACGCTTTTCAATCAAATTCATTTATAATTTAAATTGATTTTTTTCAAATTTAGGTGTATTATTCTATTAGGTAATTTATAATAGATGATTTATTGATATTAAAATTGTACCATGACATACCATAAGGGTCTTGAGTTAACTTTTTCGGAGTATAGAAATGAGTGAAAAAAATCGAACTGATTTTCATAGAAAATTGCTCATAGAAAAGTGAACTCTCTTTAAAAGATGTATAAAATAAAACATACATCTTATGTTGTAACCCAAGTTCATTTGGGCCATTTTGAAATGTGTTTCCATTCATCAAAGTTAAAAAAAAATAAATGGGCAAAAAGCATTTAATACTTTCAAATTGTATCAAAATCCATGAAGAAAAATATATCTACATTTTGATTCTCCTCAGTGGAGAACATAAAGTAATGCTGCAACAAACAAAAACTCGAAAGGAATCTTCTTTAGATACATTTCACCTTCCCAATAAATTTCATAGCAGTAGGTGAAATCTCCAGCTTCCTCCCCTACTCTCATCAACGTAAACCCCATGGATGTGTTGTTCAGCAATTAAAATCCTTTTGTCCTTGCCATACCAAATTCCATCACTATGATGAGTCTAAATCCCTACCTTCACATATCTTGCTCACTACCCCACTCCCTGGAAAATTCTGATGAATACAATTTTTTATCTTGTATACTTCTATAAGGAGGTATTGGCTATTTTTGTAGCCTGAAATCAACTATGATGTAACTACTGGTTAGTTAACACAGAAGTAAGCACCTTCCAAAACAAGACTGAGGAAAATTTCTAAATACTACGGCTTATTCCATATCAAACCAGATTGCCAAGAGATAATAACGACTTAAAATAAAACTAAACAAAAGGGTTTTTTTCTTTGAAAACTTAGTCTAATCATAAGGAATATTTCTTGTGTCAATATATTCTCCATTCTTTCTGTAGAATCACGATAAGTAATATTGCTGCAATTTGCTGCCAAGCTTCAGAGTTTGTTTACATGTGTATTTATTTTGCCTAGCACCCCCACCTCCTTTAATTAATTAATTAATTAATTTTAAGACAAGGTCTCATTCTGTTGCCCAGGTTGCAGTGCAGTGACCCAATCATAGCTCACTGCAACCCTGAACTCCCAGGCTCAAGCAATCCTCCCACCACAGCCTCCTGAGTAGCTAGAACTCTTGGTGCACATTTTATTTTCCTTTAATTTTTTTTTCTTTATAGAAGAGACTTCACTTTGTTGATTAGGATCTTCTCAAAATTCTAGGCTCAAATAATCCTCTCGTCTTAGCCTCCCAAACTACTAGGATTACAGGAGTGGGGCACTGCACCTGGCCTGCCTAGAACCTTGGATTTACAGATGATCTTCTCCTTACCTCAGAGCTGTTCAAAAAACAAAGCTGTTGTAAATTAACAGCAATTATGCATAGGGTATGTTCCAATAAAGAGACATAAAATCATAATAACCTTGAACATTACTGAACTCCTCTTCAATATTATATTTCAAATGCTAGAGGCACTACAGACACAATCCTATGGTTAGGGTACTTGAAAAACAGTGAAGATAAACTAAACAGTATGTAGAAAATTATAATTCAACCTAATACAATGAGTTGCCTAGATCCAAAACTATATAGCTTCAAAAAGAGTCAAAGTTTAACTATGTCAAGTTTGTAAATCGAGCAAGCATCAGAACATTATTCACTTGAGATAAAACTTGAAGAAGAAATATTATTTGCATAGGTAAGAAGTATAAGAAATATATTTTAGAAGAGAGAAACACAATTTACTACTCATAATCTGATGATGATTAAAATTCAGGTTCACCTCTTGCAAATATGTATGAAATATCCTAGGGCTTTGATGAGATGCTAAAGGATAATGATAAATACATTACACAAAGACAGTCCAACAATATGGATGTTAGAGTGAAGATTTTGGGCATTAGTAAAATCTTGTAAAATCTATTTTCTAAAAATTTTTCAGCAATAACCTGGTATTAACTGCATAAGTTTTGCATTGCTTCTTTGTTAATCTAGCAATTTGACTCCTGATTTTTACCCTCAAAATGTAAGCATTATATTGATAATATCTAGCAAATATTAATAATTATGTACTACACATTGGCATTTATTATCAAGCCCAATCTTCACAAAACCCCTGGAGCTAGATTCTATCCCTGTGTTACAGGCATATAAACAGAGACTCCAACAGCTTGAGTAATTTGACCCCCCAAAATAGAGCTAACATAATGTAGAGCCTACTTACAACATTCAGTCTGAATTTACAAGTTATGTTCTGAACAATCAAGGAATGATTTAAGCTTCTCTGAGTAGGCATATATCAAGTTTATTAGGAAACACAAACGCTACCCATAAAAAGCCTATTCAAATATATGCTAAAACTAATTTAAATATTATAAATATTAATACTTGATTTATCCATCAAATCCTTTTGAAATTATAAGCTAATTTTATCTCAACTGTTACTTTACGTACTTGTCACCTTAGCATAATCAAATAAGACTAAGAGAACAATCAGGTAGTTCTTAGGCTGATCTTGTTATTTCTGAACAAAATGATGGTTCAGTTCTATGTGAAGGTCAAAATAATATCAAAATTGACCAATAGTGTGAAAACCTTGTCATGAAAAAAAAAATTTTAATGTATGCTGACATCGTGCATGGTGAGTGTCTCATGATTTTGTACTACATAAGGCCAGAGGAAATAGAGCTTAGCAAATTATTTGTCCTGGAGACAACTAAGTGTTCTTGGAATAACTAGGCCTGAGAAGAAATAGTAACCCAGGGTCACTATTGATTAATTTCTATCCCAAAGTATCTCAGTAAAAGAGTCTGAACTTATTGTTCGTCTCGCTAAATGTTATTATAACCTTAGCAGTTCATGTTAGTATGATTCTTAATCCTAATGTAATTGGGAAAAATACTATTATTGATGGCTGGTGTTGATCATCTGAGCTGATCCAGATAGAAAGAAGCTATTTCTTTTGGTGGGATCAAATTCCATGGGGCTCTGTTTGGCTACAAATGGTTAAAAAATGAGTTTATTCCCTGTCTCCCAAAATGTCTCTTCAACTCTGTACCCTCTCCCCATTCCCTATAAAAACAGAGATAATGCAATTGATAGAAAGTGATTCAAGTACTCCACATTAGAAAGTTAGAAAGTAGCATAAATGCTATATATATGGATTTCTGGAATTCCAAGGATTAAGGAAATGAGGAAGAGGTACCTAGAAAGTGTAAGTAGAGAATTATAAGAAGGGGATTAAAAGTAAAGGCTTTAGATCATGACTAGAGGTCAATTCCTACGAAGGGACTGTCAGGGCTCAGAAGCTGACACCCCAAAGTATGGCAGCTTGGCATGCTGAATACTTTAACCTGAAGATTTGAAAGGCCTGAGAAACAAGTTCCCTCTGATCTTCTCCTGCCCTCTTGTCTCTAACCCTGTTTTCCTCTTCTCCCCACAAGTGAGGGAAACCAAAATTTACCTTCCCCAAGGGGATATCATTGAAACTAGAGCTCCTCTCCCCAGCAAGTCATAAAACTTACAGTAGTCACTCTCTCCCTTCTCCTTTTTCCCTTGGAGACTCTCATTACAGAGAGATCCTGCCCCATACCTGTGAGGAAGAAATGCAACACACAGAAGCCAAGAATCTGAACAGACAGACTTTGCTGTGTTTCTCAATTACCATCAGCATATCCTTAGTCCAATCACATTTTCTACATGGCTGTCCATTCTTAATTGAACTTAAGCATAAAAGTAGACAGTTTTTGGCTGGGCACAGTGGCTCATGCCTGTAATCCCAGCTCTTTCAGAGACTGAGGTGTGAGAATTCCTTGAGTCTAGGAGTTTGAGACCAGCCTGGGCAACATCATAAGACACTGTCTCTACAAAAAAAATTAAAAATTAGCTAGGCATGGTACATGCCTGTAGTTCCAACTACTCAAGAGGCCTAGGCAGAAGGATCCCTTGAACCAAGGAAGCAAGGCTGCAGTGACCCATGTTCATATCACTGCAGTCCAGCCTGGGCCACAGAGTGAGATCTTGTCTCCAAAAAAAATTTTTTAAAGACAGTTTTCCCTGAGTCCTTTGGTCTCCCAGTCCTTCAGTCTCTTCTGAAGTCTTCTCTGTCACATGAAACTTTGATTAAGTAATTTTTTAAGGCTTTTCTCTTGTTATCCTGACTTTTGTTATAGGAGTATTAGCCATGACCCTTATGATGGGTAAGTAAAAGTATCACACCTTTCCACCCTCCCAGGGCTTTGACCAACATTATATGACCTATATGTTAGGCTAAACCACATGTAAAAATGAAGATATTAGAGCATTTTTTGGCCTACAAAATGGGCAATTTTATATTCTTCACTCTAACAAATTAATGTTTAACATTACATTTGCAATAATTAATCTCATGCCTTAAGGTATATCATGGTATCCATATACAATTTGTGAGTCTTAGTAAACTTTTAAGAAATTGAGAAGAGATATGGACTCTCAATAAAAAGGGATAGAAGTTTGATATACACATATATTCACATACATATATTTATGTGTTTATACTCAGATGTATGCATATATATATATATGCATAAGTATCTAATATGTAGTATAGATACTCCTTGACTTACAATGAGGTTAGATCCTTGATAAACCCATTGTAAATTGAAATATCACAGGTGGAAAATTTATTTAATACACCTAACTGAATGAACATCATAACTTAGCCTAGCCTTGTTATATGTGCTCAAAATATTTACATTAGCCTACAGTTGGGCAAAATCATCTGTCAACACATTACACCATAGAGTACTGATTATTTACCCTGATGACCAGGTGACTGACTAGAAGGTGTGGCTAGCTACTACTGCCTAGCATCAAAAGAGACTATTGCACAGCATATTGCTAGCCTGGGAATAGAGAAAATTCAAAATTCAAAGTAAAGTTTTTACTGAATGTATATCATTTCACACCATCATCAAACTGAAAAATTGTTAAGTTGAAGCATTATAAGTCAGGGATCATATCTATATCTCACATATAAATAGGATATTTATAGTTTAAAAATAATAAAGTGAACACACTTTTACCATCTCACAACAAACAGGACATGCCTTATTTGAATAGAATTAAAAGTTGACACTAGGTTGCATTAGGCCTTAGAGACATGTGATTTAAAATAACACAAGGCAAAATTCAACCTGTGGTTTGAAGTAGAGGTCTATTTTTAAAATCCTCTGTGGAATTTCTTTCTCTTGGCATTTTCGACAGGTAGGAAGAAGAAATTTGGAAGAATACCTTGTTGTCTTATGCTCAAATGCAATGCCCTGTATTTTTTTTTTAAAGAAGTGCAATCTTGGAAATGTGCTTTAGTCTTGCCCTAGCTAAAAGAGGGCATCAACGGAAGTGTGGAGGAAAAGGCTATACCCATGGGTACTAAGGGGGGGATGCACTGTAGCTTTCTACAGGTCAAATAAGTAAGGAGACAAAACTTGAAATATGTAGGTACCAAACGAGCAAAATACAGCCAGAAATTCATCAGGCACACATGATTGAGAAAAAAAAGTATGACATATATTTTGAAAAGTACAATTCCAGAGGGAAAATATGTGAGTTAATATTTTATTTATATCTGATTTTGTACTTTTCTATACTGAATTTTTCCACTAGATATAACTCTGAAAATTCAAAATAAATCTGTATTTGAATTATTTAGCAGGAGGGAGTCAGTATTTCAATATCATTGTCAAGATGCTAAGTTAGTAATTATATTAATAGATAATGAATCAGTACTATGATTATCTCCATTATAAAGGTAGGAAAACTGAAGCTCAGAAAACTGTCAACAAAGCCACATGGATAAAATGTGGTGAAGCTGAAATTTTAAGACAAGCTATTAAACTTCCGTGTTGTGTTCATAATCACTGTTTTATAACACATTATTGTAACTACCACTTTGATGTGCCTGTGTAATGCATCATATTTTTCTCATATGTATGTCATATATATTTATCACAAAATTTTATCATGAAATTTACATAGTAAAACTTGCCATCCCTAGAGTTATCAAGCAATAATCTATAATTTCCTGAAAAACATTTTTTTTCATTTAAGTTTCAGGATACATGTGCAGAATATGCAGGTTTACTACATAGATATACGTGTGCTATGGTGGTTTACTGCACCTATTAATCAGTCATCTAAGTTCCCTACACTTGCCCCCCAGCCCGCAACAGGCCCCAGTGTGTGATGTTCCCCTCCCTGTGTCCATGTGTTCTCATTGTTCAACTCCTACTTATGAGTGAGAACATGTGGTGTTTGGTTTTCTGTTCCTGTGTTAGTTGGCTGAGAATTATGGTTTCCAGCTTCATCCATGTCCCTGCAGAGGACATGAACTCATCTTTTTTTTAAGGCTGCATAGTATTTCATGGGGTATATTTGCCATATTTGCTTTATCCAGTCTATCATTGATGGACATTTGGGTTCATTCCAAGTCTTTGCTATTGTGAAGAGTGCTGCAATAAACATATGTGCCCATGTATCTTTATGGTAGAATGATTCATAATTCTTTGGGTATATACCCAGTAATGGGATTGCTGGGTCAAATGGTACTTCTGGTTCTAGATCCTTGAGGAATCACCACACTGTCTTCCAAATGGTTGAACTAATTTATACTCCCACCAACAGTGTAAAAGCATTCCTATTTCTCCACAGCCTCACCAGCATCTATATTTTTCTGGACTTTTTAATGATTGCTATTCTGACTGGAGTGTGATGGTATCTCATTGTGGTTTTATTTGCATTTTTCTAATGATCAGTGATGTTGAGCTTTTTTTCATTTTTTGGCTGCATAAATATCTTCTTTTGAGAAGTGTCTGTTTATATCCTTTGCCCACTTTTTGATGGGGTTGTTTTTTTTTTTTTTTCTTGTAAATTTGTTTAAGTTCCTTATAGATTCTGGATATAAGAACTTTTTCACATGGGTAGATTGCAAATTTTTCTTCCCCATGCTGTAGGTTGCCTGTTCACTCTAACAATAGTTTCTTTTGCTGTGCAGAAGTTCTTTAGTTTAATTAGATCTCATTTGTCAATTTTGCCCTTTGTTGCAATTGCTTTTGGCATTTTGCCCATGCCTGTGTCCTAAATGGTATTGCCTAGGTTTTCTTCTAGGATTTTTATGGTTTGGGGTTTTACATTAAAATTTTTAATTCATCTCGAGTTAATTTTTGTATAAGGTATAAGGAAGGAGTCCAGTTTCAGTTTTGTGCATATGACTAGCCAGTTTTCCCAGCACCATTTACTGAATAGGAAATCCTTTCCCCATTGCTTGTTTTTGTCAGGTTTGTCGAAGATCAGATGGTTGCAAATGTGTGGTGTTATTTCTAAGGTCTCTGCTCTGTTCCCTTGGTCTATATGTCTGTTTTGGTACTAGTACCATGCTGTTTTGGTTTGTTTTGGTTATTATAGCCTTGTAGTATAGTTTGAAGTCAGGGAGCATGATGCCTCCAGTAGAGTGGGCTGCTGCTATAGATACCCAAAAATATGGAAGTGACTTTGGAACTGGGTAACAAGCAGGGATTGGAACAGTTTGGAGGGCTCAGAAGAAGACAAGATGTGGGAAAGTTTGGAACTTCCTAGAGACTCATTAAATGGCTTTGGCCAAAAGGTTGATAGTGATATGGACAATAAAGCCCAGGCTGAGGTGTTCTCAGATGAAAATGAGGAACTTTTTGGGAACTGGAGCAAAGGTGACTCTTGTTATGTTTTAGCAAAGAGACTGGCAGCATTTTGCCCCTGCTCTAGAAATTTGTGGAATTTTGAACTTCAGAGAGATGATTTAGGGCATCTGGCAGAAGAAATTTGTAAGCAGCAAAGCATTCAAGATGTGACTTGGGTGCTATTAAAGGTATTCAGTTTTATAAGGGAAGCAGAGCATTAAGTTCGGAAAATTTGCAGCCTGACAATGTGATAGAACAGAAAATCCCATTTCTGAGGAGAAATTCAAGCCAGCTGTGGAAATTTGCATAAGTAACAAAGAGCCCAAATGTTTATCCTCAGGACCATGGGGGAAAATGTTTCCAGGGCATGTCAGAAATCTTCACAGCAGCCCTCCCATCACACGCCCTGAGGCCTAGGCAGAAAAACTGGTTTCTTGGGCCAGGACCAGGGTCCCCATGCTGTGTGCAGCCTAGGGACTTGGTGCCCTGCAACCCAGCCACTCCGGCCATGGCTGAAAGTGGCCAACATAGAGCTTAGGCTGTGCCTTCAGAGGGTGCAAGCCCCAAGCATTGGCAGATTCCATGTGGTGTTGAGCCTTCAAGTGCATAGAATTGGGATTTGGGAACCTCTGCCGAGATTTCAGAAGATGTATGGAAACACCTGAATGCCCAGGCAGAAGTGTGCTGCAGGGGTGAGGCCTTCAAGAAGAACCTCTGTTAGAGCAGTGTAGAAGGGATAGTAGTGGAGTCAGAGTCCCCACACAGAGTCCCTACTCAGCACCACCTTTTGGAGCTGTGAGAAGAGGGCCACTGTCCTCCAGTCCCCAGAATGGTAGATACACTGACAGCTTGCACTGTGTGCCTTGAAAAATCACACACACTAAATGCCAGGACATGAAAACAGCCAGGAGTGGGGCTACATCCTGCAAAGCCACAAGGGCGGAGCTGCCCAAGCCCATGGGGGAACCTACCTCTTGTATCAGCATGACCTGGATGTGAGACATGGAGTCAAAGGAGATCATTTTTGAGCTTTAAGATTTGACTCCCCTGCTGGATTTTGGACTTGCATGGGGCCTGTAGACCCTTTGTTTTGGCCAACTTCTTCCATTTGAAATCGCTGTATTTACCCATTGAAATGAGTAATTTATTTACTCAGATGAGACAATGGACTATGGACTTTTGAGCTAATGCTGAAATGAGTTATAACTTTGGGGGAATGTTGGGAAAGCATGATTGGTTTTGAAATGTGAGGACATGCCATTTGGGAGGGGCCAGGGGAGGAATGATATGGTTTGGCTGGTTCCCCACCCAAATCTCATCTTGCATTCTCACATCTTGTGGGAGGGACCCAGTAGTAGGAGGTGGTTGAATCATAGGGGCAGGTCTTTCCCATGCTGTTCTCATGATGTCAGATAAGACTCACAGGATCTGGTGGTTTTAAAAAGGGGAGTTTCCCTGCACAAGCTCTCTTTGCCTGCTGCCCTCCATGTAAGATGTGACTTGCTCCTCCTTGTCTTCTGCCGTGATTGTGAGGCCTCCTCTGCCACATGGAACTGTGGGTTCTCCATTAAACCTCATTCCTTTGTAAATTGCCCAGTCTCTGGTATGCCTTTATCAGCAGCATGAAAACAGACTAATACACAAAGCATAGCATTTCTTAGAGATCTGTTATGAGAACTGGCTTACTGAAGGCCTTAATAAACTCTGCAGTAAATATATCTGTATAACTTTATTTGTATCAGCATTTCCCATGCTTATTTGAGTGGAAAATACCATTTTTTAAAATGACACATCACATTTCAAAAAATAGTGCTTTAAAGGTATTAAATAGATTGCTGGATTCAGAAAATGTCCTCCTAAGCATTTTACAGTTCAGGGAATGTCTGGTAAGATTACTTGACATATGGAATACTAAGTAGGAATTATTAGACTCATCTATCTATTTATAAATTTAGCTTCTAGCTATTTTTCTCTATTTTGAAAATCATAAATTAAAAATAAATAAATTTCATTGAAATTGGTTACCACTTTTTCAAACTCTTTTTCAATTTCTACCCAGTGTTGTTTGTGCAGAGATGATTTTTAAAATTAGGTAATACATATAGTACAGGTTTATATAAACCATCATTGCTAATTAGAAATTATGAGATGACCACAAGATGTTTATTTTCATATCTGTTGCCATTTTAGTCAATTTTTCAAGGATCCTGGCAATATTCAAATCTCTCTTTATCCTTTCAGTTTTAAACTGGATTGGTCTCTGGTCAGGTGAATGACAAATGAATATATCTGAATGTTAAATAGAAAGGAAAGGAAATCCCCTTAAATAATGTTGTTTTTGTTCTCTCATAGTAATTTACAAAAGAACATTAAGTAGTTCCAGTTGCCTGCTCCAAACTATTATGGCAATTCAAATCTTCCCCAATAAAATTTTGAAAGAAAAAAAATCTAATTCCTAGTAATAATCATTTGTAAAATAATAAAGCTCCACAATATTTTGTAAGTTTCTATTTCTTGCTTTGAAGTCCCAATTTACTTTCATTTAGTTTGCATTTTACATTCTATTGGACATGATTTTGAAAGACACTTTGTAGTGAATGTATGCTCAGCATGGATACTTATTTGTGAATATGTTGTTTAATCAATAGTACTGACCACTGTCTTTTTAAGAATGCTAGTTTCTTGCATAAAAAGCATTATTACCAACAAATGGCCATAATTTGTCTTCAACAACATTAATATAATGTAACAATGATAATTGAATTCATATAAATATATTGTTCAACTTACTGAGTAGGTGCATGTAGTTATCTGAGGAAAAGTTCTTTTCTCAGCCTCAGAAATAGAGGTAATTGAAAAAAGAGAAAAGCTGGGCATGTATACTTTATACAACCAAACATTTTACTTTAATGGGTCAAAAAAAAGTAAATAGATATAAACTTGAAACTGAAGACTATCTTGGCCTTTCGAATAATTACTAATTTTATACACACAGGGTCACAGATGTAATTAAAATATGGTTGATAAGAAGATGAGATTTCTGGTTTTTATCCCATGACTTTTCATGAAAATACGACTAATGTCTTACATACCTCAGGCACTTTTCATTTAAAAGACAGCTGCTATGATAAAAATTTTGACCTTCTCAACATGTCTATTAGGGATAAATGGCAAAAGTTAGATCAGCTAGGTGAGGAGACATTTAAAAACACATGACTTATTTATCAGTAGAGCTGAAAATAAAACTGATGTCTTTTACAAACTTGCTTTATAATATTGTGCCTTACTGAAATATATTCTAGCTGAAAAGCAACTAATTAGAGCATACTGTTTCCAAAGGTGCTTTTAGTATATATTTAAAATATTAAATGATCGATATATCAGAAACTCAAAACTATTATTTGAGTTTACAAATAAGACAATGGCTAACATATCTTATATAATATCTTTCAGTTTGTAACATGCTTTCTCATATTATTTCCCCAAAATTAAAATGCCCTACTTGATTGATGCAAATGTTTCTATGATGAAAATATTTAATGATATTTAAAAGAAAAAATAATTTTTTTAAATCACTCTGTAATATAAACCTCTTGAAGGAAAATTTATTATTAAATATTTTACCAACCCTGCACTACTTATTTCTGAGAAATCCGTCTGCACTTCTACGGAAAATATGCTTCTCCACCACCCTGCCATTTGGTCAATGTATAAACAGCAATTGTCTGAAGTGAAAATGTCCTCCTGATCATAACTACTGGTCAAAACATGAACCCTTGATGCAAGCTGAGTCAATAACTTCACAACGAAGGATACAGGGATGAGCCTGCAGCTCAAGTCAGTTGTCCTGAAGTTTTCAGGACAGAAAACCAGACCTGCCCTCAGCAACATCCTCTTATACCTGAGAACCCAGTAAAAAAAGGTGAAGTTGGCCGGGCACGGTGGCTGACGCCTGTAATCCCAGCACTTTAGGAGGCCGAGGCAGGCAGATCACAAGGTCAGGAGATCTAGACCAGCCTGGCTAACATGGTGAAACCCTGTCTTTACTAAAAATACAAAAAAATTAGCCGGGCATGGTGGTGGGTGCTTGTAGTCCCACCTACTTGGGAGGCTGAGGCAGGAGAATGGCGTGAACCTGGAAGGCGGAGCTTGCAGTGAGTAGAGATCAGGCCACTGCACTCCAGTCCGGACGACAGAGCGATCCTCCATCTCAAAAAAAAAAAAAAAAAAAAAAAAGTGAAGTCAACATGAAGGCAAGCAAAAATAATAGATGGAGAGATTTCCTTGCTAGCTTTTGGGTCTCTGGTTTGCTTTACTATTATTTATTTATTTATTTATTTATATTTTAGAGATAAGGGTCTCACATACTTATCATATGACCCTATTTTCAATGCTGAAGATAACATTTGCTGCTCTTTATAGAATGGGTTGAAAATAGCCAGAGTAAGTCAGGGAAGTTGGAATAGCAGAAACCTCACCAAGATCACCATTTACTGTAGTATTGTAAAGGAAGAATTACGGTGGCTTAGCATGGTGTGGAGACACTGAATATAAAGAAAAACAGATGCATATGAGATTGGTTTGAGGTAAGACTGAAAGGACTTGGAGACAGATTGAATATGGGGGTCGATGAGGGAAATGGAATAATTCAAAGAAATTTCCAGGCTAAACAAACAAATAAAGACCTCAAAGTCAGAAGAATAAATAAAGATCTGAAGCTGAGTTGCTTATAGACAAATTTGATTAGCCATAGAACTGAAAGCTTCTGAGGTTGGGTGTGAGAATCCAGGTAGGTCATCTGCTATACGCAATATGAGAAATGCAACCGCAATATCTACATTAAGCCACAAATCATGAATACCTGCTTGACTATGTCCTCTGTAACGGAATTATGAAACATTCTGTTGACTAGCTTAAGAAAACATCAAGAAATCTTGTAGAAATAGACGGATCCCTTTTTTTTGGATGACTTAGACTTTATTTCCAGAGGTATTTTGTATTTAACAAAACGGATATTGAACAGCTGCTCAAATTCACACTGAATTTGAGTAGCTGATGAATGAACTAGAGGTAAAAAAGTAGTAATACCCAACACACATTTCATGAGTTTTGCTGTGAAAAAACATAAGTGAGGTAGAGCCTCTTAAGACACCAGATAACAAGAACATGCTGAGATATCTCTGGAACTGGTGCTAAAAAGAGAGGAATTAGTAATACAGAAATGAGAAAATCTACAGTGAAAATATATTTATTATTTGTTACTGAATAAGATAAATTTTACTTTAATGACATGAAAATATCAACCATCCCTCATCCAACAAATTAAAGTCAGAAATTATAATTTATAGCAATAACAAAAACTGTTTCTCATTTATAGTTATTATGAAAATAAGAACATTTTTTCAAACACTTTTCACCTGAAATCTAACCAGACTCCTGTACACAATTTTGATGTTATTAAAATTTACATTCACTTGAAAGAAGGAAAGTTTTAAACCCAGATGTCAAAAACATGACACCAAATCCCAAAGAAAATCCATAGATGTTGAGTCTCTTCAAAACTTAAAATTATGTAGCTTTTTAAAAAATGATGTTTTCTCTTTACGCATAAGAATATTTTATTACTGCAACCTGGCTTCACCTTACTCTTTGTCATTCCCAATTAATGTCCTAATTAATGACTCTTTGTCATTCCTAATCAATGTAGAATGTGTACAACAAATTTCAGTTTCACAAAGACAAATCCATAAAAGCAAGTGCAGGTGTTTAAACCATGAATTTGGGGCAGTTACTTCAGATGTCAAAAATAGCAGCCTAGTATCTGCAAAGCAGTTGCCTGATACAAAGAATTCTTAAGAAGACGAAGTTTTATAACAGTAATGAAAAAAATACTATATCTAGAAATATATAAAGTATATATTTCTAGGTATAGTCTATAAATACAGTAAACTTTTGTGATCTCTGTGAATTCTGAGAAACTTGTTGATAGTTTTATTTTCAGATTATAGAAGTTTACATTATAAAATTCATTATAAATTTTTGTTATAACTATTATTATAACTAGCATAAAAGATTAGTATCTTTGTCAGACAATGCTATTATAAACCAAGCATATTTACAAAACGTATGTGTATATATGTATATGTGTGTGTGTATAATGCCCATAACTTCGTATACAATAGCCATTTACTTGGGATGCATTAATATTTTGTCAGAAGAAACACAACCTAATCTATAACCATTACATAGGTTTTTGCTATTTGTGCTTCTTCTACTGCCTTACTAGATCTTTACTTTGATTACATTTCTACAGATATATGTGATAAATTATCAATGTGTTCCAACATAAATTAATCATTTAGAAACAAAATAGTAATATCATAAGTACATTAAAGTTTGTATCTTCTTTCAGAGATCTAAGAAAACCTAAGGTTTGGTGTTTCTTTAATGACTAAACATCTTAAGATATAAGAATGTAGGTAGTTATGGTAGGTTTTATGATCATTGTATATACTGGGGAAGAGGTTTAGAAATTAGTTTGGCTGGGCGTGGTGGCTCACGTTTGTAATCCCAGCACTTTGGGAGGCCGAGGCGGGCGGATCACGAAGTCAGGAGATAGAGACCATCCTGGCTAACACGGTGAAACCCCGTCTCTACTAAAAATACAAAAAAAAAAAAAAAAAAAAAAAAATTAGCCAGGCGTGGTGGTGGGCGCCTGTAGTCCCAGCTACTCGGGAGGCTGAGGCAGGAGAATGGTGTGAACCCGGGAGGCAGAGCTTGCAGTGAGTAGAGATCGCGCCACTGTAGAGATCGCGCCACTGTAGAGATCGTGCCACTGCACTCCAGCCTGGACAACAGAGTGAGACTCTGTCTCAAAAAAAAAACAACAAAAAAAGAAATTATCTTACCTTAGAATGTCATAAAATCATCATGATGATTTTAAAACTTTTGGTCTGATATATTGTATGAAGTCCGGGGATTAAGAAATGCAATTTTGCCCATAACAACTTCTAATATTCTCTGTGCTAAATGGTGTCAGTGAAACCGGTCCAACTGTCCCATAGAACTGATGTTTATAGTTTCTTCTGAATAAACACATAAATTGATACCCCCGCCCCCCCCGCCCACACACACACACACACACACACACACACACACACACTAGTATCAAACTTAAGAAAGTTACGTTTGTCTTATTGAGTTCCTTTCTCAGGAAACCACCAATGTGGCTTCACAGAGACTACCAAATAACTGAAACTTACCAGATTACTGCATCTGGACAATGAGACACTAGATCCCTCACCCATCATGACTGTCTTACCTACCAACTGTTGTCTGTTGACCAACTCCTCTTCCTTACATCTCCCTAATTCCTACTTTCCCATGCATGGTCACATTTCTTTCCTGTTATATAAATCCCTAATTTCAGTTGGTTGAAGAGATGGATTTGAGACTCATCTCTCATCTCCTTAGCTGCAACACCTCATTAAAATCTTCTTCCCTAGAAATATTCATTGTCTCAATGATTGGCTTTCTGTGAAGTGGGGAGCAGGACCTAGACTGAACCCCTAGCATTTCAGTAACAGATTTTGGTTTCCTGACCAGGAACACATTGCTCATGGGTCAGACTGCAGTGGGCCAGGAGTTTCAGAAGCCCTCCTAAACAGCGGCTTCACTATTTTTTGGCCAGAGCTTGGTCTCATTCTCTCTTCGGCCCTGCCATTTCTGGCCCCAACCACACTTCTGATTGCCTAGGAAGAATAGCCTTTGACATTTGACATCTGAGTTTGGATGGCTGACTGTCTTTTGTAGGTACCAGATCGCTGGATCTGCCGTCCTCAATTTGGGGAATGCTGAAGGAATTTCCATTTGAAGGTTGAACAAGCCCAACCAATTCAGAGAGGAAAACACCCTGGCTATTTCACTTTGGACACTTGGGGCTAGCTTGTTGCTCAGTATGTGGATTGTGTTTTGGTTATTGTTTGTGTGTACATTGATGTAGTCACGGAAGGTCAGTGTTCTATCCCATAATACAGCCCTTTTGTGTGCCTTCTTCATGGTTGGTCTGTATGGGCTTGTGAGCCAATGGTTTTGGCCATACTACCCTGAATGTGTCCATCTCAAGTGATTTTGAAGGTCTTTAAATGGTACTGTTGTCTCACAATTGGATTCATTTTGCTATTGAATGGGAAAGCAGGATGGAGTTTTGTGAACCTAGGCTTTTATGCTGCTGTTCTAAGCAGGGTTTGGTCAGGTTAGTACATGATGTTCTTCTGAGATGCTGTTTGGCCCGAGTGTTCTTTAGAGTCTGGGGAAGTTTGGCTTTTAAAAATCAAACTGCCGGCTGGGCGCGGTGGCTCACGCCTGTAATCCCAGCACTTTGGGAGGCCAAGGCAGGTGGATCATGAGGTCAGGAGTTCAAGACCAGCCTGGCCAACATGATGAAACTCCGTCTGTACTAAAAATACAAAAATTAGCCAGGCGTAGTGGCGGGCGCCTGCAATCCCAACTACTCAGGAGGCTGAGACAGAAGAATTGCTTGAAGGCTGGAGGTGGAGGTTGCAGTGAGCCGAGATCGCACCACTGCACACCAGCCTGGGCAACAAAGAGCAAAACTCCAGCCTCAAAAAAAAAAAAACTGCCTTGGAAGCTGCTGCACCCAAAATATTGATACAAAACCTTCACTGGATTACCTATGGGGGCAAACAAAGTTTAGCCATGTGACCATATTTGTGAACTGGTGAGTTCATGTTGCTATCTGATGGCTAGAGTTTCAAGGTAAAAACTATTGGATCTTTGTGTGTGTATATACATGTTTAGATGTGTTTATCATATGTTGCATCTACCAAATTGGCTTTTAAATAAAAGAGTGCTCATAAATTAAGTCCAGGCAATTTTCAAATCCATGTGACTTAAGTAAATTTTAAATAAACAAGTTAGCTTTACAATTATTGGCAAAATTAAAATAAAAGTTTCTTAGGAATTGTCAGCATACATTTTCATCTGGGTTTTATATTTGTTTTTGCTACATATTTTGAAATATCAGAGTTTGGCACAGAAGGCTATAAAACTATAAAACCAACCAAAACAAAATGATCTTTGTGCAAATTTATTTGACAAATAAAACTAATATAATGTTTTTGGTTTAATAAAAACAGCTAAATCTTCGGAATTATTGGCAAAATAATCCATGTATTTAACTTTAAGTTTCTTACTGTAAAACCTAATATTTACAGGTTATAAAATGGTTAACAAGGAAATGCTGATTTTGTCTAATACCTCAGTTCTTATAAATAATCTAGATAAATTGCTAAAAAAAAAAAAAAAATGAAAGATTCCAGTACATGTGAACGGTATTAGTGCTTGCTGGTGAACTTTTTGTAGAATAAAAAAACAAAATTATTTTAGATGCTCCTTTGATGTCTGGGTCATTTCCAATTAAGAAAGGATTATAATATGCAGAAAGGTATTTTTTAAAATTGTAGGATGTTCTCATCTATAAAATCCAATAATTGGTAGAAGTTCAGGATTTCTTGCTTCCTAGGCTTTCACTAAAATGTAAGGGTACATAGAATAAGATTTCTAGTTAATATATCATTCTGTATGTAAAATGTGCCAAAGAAGATGTGTTCTTATTGAAAAAAACAATAATTTTGTCTAATTCGCAAGTCATCTAAAGGTTAATTCAAATTATGGACTATGGCAAAGTTTTGCCATAAAACAAAATGAGTGGTTACTTTTTAAAAAAATTTAGAATAAAACAGAAATTCCAAGTATGTCATTGTCTGTGTAAGTCATAAATTTTTTTTCCTGTTTCTCTGTGTGTCTATCTTCATGGCCATTCAGAGAAAATAAAAAATTGAAAATGTTTAGATAATAAAATATTCTTTGAAGCCCAACAGATAATTGGAGACATTTGAATAATTAACATTGTTCATAGCTAAAGCTCTTAGTCTTTATGAAGGTAAAATAAGAAATATTGTAAAGAAATACATTGGCAATTTGGCAATTATTTTTTTAATATTGTTAAGCATGAAGCTGAATTTAGCATGGAGCCTAATTTCACATAAATGCTCGCTTTGTTTTATTTAACACTAAATTCGCTATTCCGTTTATTAGTACCAGCACTACAACATTCAATTGTCAAATGCCTGAAGAGAATTTCTTAATTGCATAAAATGCATTGTGGTATTTTGTAGACTTAAAGATATTCAGTTGTATCTCAGGAACAAAATATCCACCACTTGTATTTTTTTTTTTTTATGGTCCTGGATAACACTGTAGCCTCCAATGTAAACTGAGTAAGATAAAATGTGGGGGTTGCTTTCCTGTTTATTTTGTTTTGCTTTTAATTTTTATTCATTTTCTGTTTTTTCTTAGTTTTTATTTGCATATGTATATATAAAACACTTTTTTTTTTTGTTTTGTTTTTTGGTTTCTAACAGAATGCTCATATTTGGCTCCTTGAATAGTCATTTTGTTTCCTATACATTTCAAACAATTCATCATTTGTTCTGTTATCAGAAGTCCCTAAGTTACCTCTGTCAAGCCTCCCAAAATTGATAGGACAACCTAGCCATTTAAAATTCAATACATTTTGCTTACCTCTGATGATCTAGAGAGCTTCAAGAGCTTTAAGGATTCAGGAAATAAAGATTTTTTTTTAAGTTCTGAACAGCAATAGTACATTATTTATTTTGTTATTTGGAAAAGTAGGTAGGAGTAGAAATGTTTAAATGGTATTTATTTTCAAGGTAACTTAATTCAATCCATAATTTGAGTTGGTTTTTGATCTTTTCCTTTAGGTAATGAGGACCAACTGATATGGGTACAAAGTTTTAATGTTCAGGGAAGATTGGCCTTGTTCTTAAGATAATTATGACTGCTGCGATGGAGTGTCTGGAGTGGCTGCTGCGAGGATGCTGGCTGCAGTGTGGGAGGTGTGGCCAGGGCTGCATGCTTCACAGAGATGGTGGGAGCCAGGAACAGGTGAGAGCTCTGCCCCCTACTGAGTTGGCAGGGAAGGAGGTCACACTACTGAGTGGAGCTGCAACTGCCCAGTCACAGTCCAGACTCCAGCATCCCTGAACTCTCGGGGACCCAGAGTGATAACTTCACTGATGACTGCTCGGCCAATCTGATGGTGCTTTTTCCAGGCCCCCTCATGGTCACCCACGGACAAATTAGCATGTGCTTCCTTCATTCTTACCACATTAAAAACCCCAGGCTCAGCTAGACTCACACTCTTTGAGATGACCTGTCTGAGGAAAGGAGCTACCCACTATGCATCTTCTCCTCTCCTCTCTTCTGAGAGCTAGACACTTGTAGGGACAACTTGCCTGTGGAAAGGAGCTACCACTCCAGGTCTCCTCTCTCCTGAGAGCTGGACACTCACTGGGACAACCTGCCTGCAGAAAGAAGCTACCCACTTCGGGTTTCCTGAGAGCTGTTCTGTTGCCCAGTAAGGCTCCTTTCTTCCTTGCTCACCTTCCAGTTGTCTGTATGCCTCATTCTTCCTGGATGCGGGACAAGAACCTGGGACATGCCGAATGGTGGGACTGAACTAGCTGTAACACAAACAGGGCTAAAATACTCCCCCTCCACACACAAACTTGCCATGTTGTGGGTGATGAGAAGGAGAGAATAGCTGCGGCCCTTCAGGGATTCCAGACCTAGGGGCTCCCCAAGGTGGGGCTGTGACACCCTCAGTGGGGCTCTGTGGTTCCTGACATCTCCAAGCCTCTGGGCAAGGCTCTGGGTGGTATGCCTGTTCCACCCACAGTCTTGCACAGAGCTGACACCTTTGCCGGCACCTGGAGCTGCCCACCCTGCCACAGTCAGCGCACTTGGCTATGTACAGTGGCCAGACCTCATGCTCACTCACTTACACACCCCTTGCCAATCCCTGCCTGGCTCACCTTGGCAGGCGTGGGATCCAGGCTGGTAGCACAAGCCAAGCACAGCGTGCCAGGCTGAGTGGGTGGAACGAGCCCAGGTAGCGCAAGCAAAACTCAGGCAAAGATGCCACCAGTCACAGAGGTTTCTGGCTGGAAAAGCAACGCCCTAAGGATCCTCTGACAGTTATATTGACTGGGATTTCTCTAAATTACTGTACTTGTATTTACCATTATTAAAATTACGTGATATTCAATTGGATTCAGTAGTAATAAAAAATGTGAGACTTTCTGGTAATTTTTTTGATCCCAAGATGTTTATCACTGATGGGCCTTCATGTGTCTTCATGAAAACAAAATATGTACAAGTGTCACACCAGCTTGAAGATTCTACTGATGGAAGTTACCTAATTAGTTTTTAGTACTGTATCTAGAAACTGATCTTGGAAATGTGTGATGATATTCTTTTAAATAGCTTAAAAGAAAATATTGTATGGTTATTCTTCCTTTGTCCCTGTTTTGCTACATAGTCTTAAAGTGAAAGATTATTTACCTTCATACTGAATTTCAATATTTCAATATGCAAAAAAATAATATTTGCATTTACCATTTTTTAAGGATGAAAAGTTAATTGTGCTACTTGGCAAGTTTGCATTGAACCTATCAAATTTTTTAATGCTTTGCTCACAGTACTTTCACTAGAGTGCTAGCAATTAGACATATGTAAGGAGTAACCTCACCACATTAATACAATGTTTTGCCTAGACATCAAGTCACAGTGTTTTAATTTGTAACACGTTAGAGAGAATGATAGGACTTTCTTCAGTATAAATGTCCTATTAACTATTCCTTGTGATGTTAAGTTACAGGGCTTTGAGTCCTCTGTCTGAGAAAAGGCACTGACTCCTGCCAAATCTTGAACATTGACAGCAGCCAAAGCCTTCTCTTCAGACCAGGGAAAAGGTGACAATCAAAATGGACTACTTTCAAGAGACTCAGGACCAGAAACTAAAACTATTCAGTCCCTGTAGGCCCAAGGACTATTATGGAAGAAGTGGGCATGTGAGATTCTAAGAGCCAATTCCAGGGATAAAAGTATTTCAGAGTTTTTCTATAAATTAAACGTTAATATCAAAAGCACACTAATGCAAGCCAGCATTTAGGTCTCTGTGTCAGAGTAACAGGGTTTTCTTGGAGCATTGATCTGATCTTTAATAGCAAATTTTAAAAAGTTATAAAAGGTTTATGAAAATCTTACCTTATGGTCAAACTAATTTCAAAAATGAGATGGTTTTAATTTTCTTTGAGTTATATTTATATAGATGTGTTGTTAAAATTCTGATATGTTTAACATGTCAGTAATGATTATCATTATTATTCTAAATTTTTTATATGCCACAGAAATAACCAAATTTTATTGTCAAATGTGTCTGTCCTAAGACTTTTGTTATCCACAATTGTTTTGCTTTGATTCTTCTAAAAAGCAACCTATAATTAGCTACGGTCCAGGACTTGCTTCTTCCAGGGAGTTCATGAAAAGGACTCTGGAATGCAGTTTTCTGATAATGTTTGAGATTGTGACATTAGACTAGAAAGAAAATTTCTAGGACACAAATTAAAAGGCTTATGTTTTCATAAAGATTGCTAACCCAACATGAAGTAGATCACGAGTTGATTGCATAGAATGAACTAATGGAGGACTGAAATAATATTGAAACATTGCTAATTCTGTTTTTTTTTTCAGAGTCTAGAGAATTTTTTTCTTTTGAACTATTTATAGCCTTTAACAACTGAGTAGAGCGTACCTTTGTAAACAGAATTTGAAGCATGTTTCTCTCTTTGCCTGATTTCTCCAGAATTCAGAAACTGTGAATATTCTTTTTTCAGGACAATGTGGTTGTTTGCGTAAGTTCAGTAAGAGTATATTTTATGTTATAATAGGACACAATTGTAGGAACTGATTATTTTCCCAGGGCTTTCACTGAAATGTCATGTTTTCAGATATGAGCAGCCTGCTTTGAGAAATTGCTATTAACTTTATAGAGCTGATGAGACCCCCTTAGAAGGATTGGCCTCATACCTTATCTACACATTCCTTTGCAGGGTTTCTGGTCTATGGTAAGTTGACAACTTCACTTTCTGACAGGTCCAGGAACCTCAAGTTTCTCAAGTTGGGGCCTGGAGAAAAAGGGGTTCACTGAATACATGCAGCTATCTGCAGGTGCAGATAGATCCCTGGCTGGGCTCCGGAGGCCTTTGGAGGCCAAGTCTGAGATTCCTTGTGAGAGGTTCCAATGAAGCTAACTTAGGAGAGGTATATAGAAAATGACACTTGCTGTATTTTGTGTGAGTAATCAGGCCAAGTGTAATGGGACTGAAGTTTATTTTGCAGGTAGGTTTATCCAGCTGTGATTTGTCTTTGGTGGAAGTGGGGGAATGGAGAGAGAAAAATTACATTTCAGAAGAAAACTATATAATTATATTAACCGTTGATTCCTGGGTGGCCAGTGGCCACCCCTAGTATGAAGTTGCCCACAAAGACTCCTCAGCATAAAGCAGGCAGAAAGATCCACGATGAGATTTCTCACGATTGAGAAATTGGTAAACAGCAAGAGGTGGCCTGAAACTGGCCCAATTGTTTCATAGAACTGATGTTTATGGTTTCTTCTGAATAAACATAGAAATTTACCCTCTATGTCTCAAAACTTATATTTGTCTTATCTGAGTTCCTTTCTCAGGAAATCAACCACCAGGCCTCCAGATAGTATCAAAGAATTGAAACTTACCAGATCACATCTGGAGACACTAGACCCCTCACCTATCATGATTGTCTTACCCACCATCTGTTTACTGTTGATCAACTCCTCTCTGTCTTAACCCTCCCTAATTTCTGTTTTCCTGCACATGGTTACATTTCTTCCCTCCTATATAAACCACTAAATCTAGTTCAGTTGAAGAGATGGATTTGAGACTGAACTCCTGTTTTCCTCAGCTGTAGCACTTGAATAACCATCTTCCCTAACAACACTCATCTTAAAGACTGGTTTTCTGCGCAGTGAGCAGGAAGACCTACACTGAATCTCTGGCATTTTGATAACATCAGTTATAATTTTTATTATCTCTGTATGCTAAGGACAATAACTTTGAAATATAGGGATAGCTCCAGTATTAAAACAAGAAAAAAAGGGGCAAAATTTTTTATATCAGAATGGGTAGTAAAATTTGTGTAGCCCCTCACAAAGAACATATTGGTGTTCCAATGATATAAAACCTTCTGGGACCATGAAACGGCTGAAATTTTCAGACTTGATAAAAAATGAATAAGATAGTGTTGAAACCATTTTTAGTTTCTATCAATAATAATGAATGGAGCGAGGGGTGATGGTACATTCCTGTAGTCCCAGCTACGTGAAAAAGCTGAATCAGCAGGACTTTTTGAGCCCAGAAGTTTGAGACAAGTCTGGGCATCATAGTGAGACCCTGTCTCTAAATAATAATAATAATAATAATAATAATAATAAATGGAGCCTCTTGGTAGAATTGTATTTTTATCCTGTACTCCAAATTGTCCATTACTATGTGGCCACCACCCTCCAATTCAAGAGGAATTATATTTCTGCATAAATTATCTTCCATAGTAGGTTTTCCCATGTTCCAAGATCAATTATTTTAATCAAAAATAAGGTAAATTTGAATTATTTTAGCAGGTAACAACTTTAAGAAATTTTTAATCTCAATTTTATGTTTATCAAGATATTCATTCCAAGGTTCATTTAGTATCTATGTGGATACGCATCCCTCACTAATTGATTTCTGGAAAGAAACCATTTTCTGAAGGACTTATCTTTTATTATCTCATAGATTTGTTCTTTCCCAGTCACCCAGCTACTGCAACTGTATTTTACTTCTCTACTTTGACTTCCACACTTTTTTTCCTCCATTCTTCTGTAAGTTCATTTATTGTTAACACTCAGTGTCATTAGCACTAATTTTATTCTCTTATTTTCTAATGAACAATTATAGCAGCATTTCTAAAGCCATCTTGATGTAATAACAAAAAAAATAAAGATTTAATAGATATATAGGGTAAGATTTTTACCAACACTTTAAAATCTAGCTTGGTTATCCTGAAGCAAAAACAAAACAAAACGAAACAATGGTAACTAGAGCAGAACTATTTTGCTGTATAACTATTCCATTATCTGCATCATTCAGAGTTGTCTATTATAAATACTTATTCTATTTTAATTTATTTCAATTGATACATATTTATGTATATTTATATAAATACAATGTACAATATGTTTTGATCTACATATACGTTGTAGAAAGATTCAATCAAGGTAATTAACTTATCCATCACCACATCAATTTATCATTTCTTGGAGTAATGGGAATGTTAAAAATTTATCCTTTTAGCAATTTTCAAATATATAATACATTCTTATTAATTGTATTAATATGCAGTATAATAGATCACTATATCTATACCTCCAGTCTAACTGAAACTTTATATCCTTTGATCAATATCTCTCAAGTCCTCATCACTCCTTCTTCTCCCACCACCAACCCCAGCCCTTGGTTACTACCTTTCTATTTTCTCTATTTCTATGGTTTATTAAAATTTTCCCTTAATCCATTTTTAAGCCATCCAAATCAACCACCAAATTATATTTAATTTAAAGCACATAAAACTTTAATTGTTTAAGGCTTATTATAGTTGTTAGACATGTTTTAACTTGGACATATTTAGGAAATGCAAGGTATAATTACAAGCTAAAAGGTAGAAGGAACATTGGATTAAGAGTCAAGAGGAATTATATTCCTTTTGGCTCATGGGGGGTGGATCCTTCATGGCTTGATACGTCTTTATGATAGTGAGTTTTCAAGAGGTCTGGTCATTTAAACGTGAATGGCACCTCAACAAACTGTAAGAGCAGCCTGAGGGGCTGAACCCTGCAAAGCCACAGACTGGGCAGAGCTGCTCAGGGTCTTTGGAGCTCACCCTTATACCAGTGTGCCGTGGATGGAGGACATGGAGATAAAGTAGATTATTTTGGAGCTTTAATATTTAATGACTGCCCTGTTGAGTTTCAAATTTCCCTAAGGCCTGTAGCCTCTTTCTTTTCACCTATTTCTCCCTTGGAAACAGGACTGTTTACTCAATGCCTATGCATTCCATTTCAATATTGTAGGTGGGGCCTGGTGGGAGTTGTTTGAATCATGGGGGAAGATCCTTCATGGCTTAGTGCTGTCTTTGTGATATTGAGTTCTGGTCGTGTAAAACTGTTTAGCACCTCCCCCCAGCACCCACAACCGTTTCTCTCTCTGTCTCTCTCTCTTGCTCTTGCTTTCGCTATGTGATGTGCTTGCTCCTGTTTCATCTTCCACTATAATCGTAAGCCTCCTCAGGCCTCCCCAGAGGCAGATGCCACTATGCTTCCTGTGCAGCCTACAGAATTGACAGTCAATTACACCTCTTTTCTCTTAAATTACCCAGCTGGTATTTCTTCATAGCAATGCAGTAACAGCCTAATACTGATACCAAAACCAATTTGTGAAAGATAGACAGGAAATGAGATTTCCAAGGTGCCTAACTATTACCAAGAGCATTATTTGCTAATTTCAAAGAGAAAACATACTTTCAGAAAATACTGCTGTGGCTGTTATCATCTTAGTTAAATTCTCATAAATAGCATATTTATATCAGGTCAACTTTGCTTCCTTAGGTAATGTAATATGCAGTTCCCACTAAACTGATAAACTAATATTGTCAAAATGTTTAACATGAATTTAACAGTATATGAGGTTGGCAAAGTTTTTATTGAGAGAGTAGGTAGTAAATATTTTAGGCATTTGGGTCACATACTGTCTATATTGTATATTGTTCTTTTTCTTGTTTGTTTGTTCGTTTATATGTAAAACTCCTTAGTTTGAATGTTGTTTAAAAATAAATCACAGGCTGGGGTTGTCCTACAGGTCATATTTTATTGACTTTTGGCTTGAAGGAATACTTTAAAAGCCCTACAGGAAAGTGATCTGACAAATCTAAATTATAATACATTCTAAAAGACAATCAACGCTTCTTTCTTCAAAATGGAAATGGTATAAAAATATAAATAAGGGGAGAGGACTGTTTAACCATAAATATGTCTAAAGAGATAAAACTAAATACAAAAACCTGCATACTATACATGAAATTGGATCCTGCTTCAGTACTATTTTATAACTTATGAAAGACATTTTAGAATATTTTCCTTTATTTCAAAGAAAATATCCATTATTTCAAAAAATGTTAGTATTTAAAGTAGTGATTACTTCCCAGTATTTCTTAATATTAGTAAAACACTACGTCATCTGAAAAAATAATTGCCACATATTTGAAAGTCTATGTCTGCTTGTTTTAAATAGTAAATTTCAAAATGCCTAAAGTTGCAAATCTAGACTACTTAAGTCAATAGTCTACTTGAGAACCGGATAATTTAGGCATAGATATTCCACTGATATATTCTGGAGCACCATGTAGATAAATCTTTGGAAAAAAAAAAAAACAACATTCTCAGTCTTCTCTTTATGTTTAACTCTATGGGCACATGTCAGTAATAAGCTTAGTATCGGTAACCACAGAGGTAGCATGTGTAAGCAGAATCTTGAGATCAGTTAGATCATTTCCTATTGGAATTTACAAGGATATGTTGCTCCTTTCTTTTCTTTACTTGTATATGAATTACTTGATACAGGTTTGGATAATTTAAATGTTTGCTCAATCCTCTGCACGCCTCTTTTCTCTCACTGCAGCCCAAAGAAAGATGTACATTGGTCTTTGTAAGTTGAGTTATATGATCCAGCCCTGCTAACTGCCGTATTTGTAGGGTGGCCGAGTAACTATTTCAAGCTCAAAGTCATTAAAAATGTCATCTGATATCTAACTGACTTAGGACATAATACCCCCAGCAACAAGTAAATCAGTGGACTCAAAGACAGGTAGGCCTCCAATTAACCCTCCCCAGCTATTAAAACTGAAGAACCACCTTTCATATATTGTCATTGTGTTGGTGATTAGTCAAATAATTTATGAAAAAGTGTACATAGTTATTTGGAATAAATGAATGCTGAAATTACTAAACATCAACAGCTACAGTGGTTACTGCTACCCGTTCCTTGACCTTGGTTAAAAAAAAACTCTCATGATTCATATTGGTATAAAAGATGTTTCTGATGAATTGTCAACCTTAGATCCTCCATACATGTCTCACTCTGGAAGAAAACAATAAAGACCTCCAAATGCCAAAATAACTCTGTATTATCCAGTGCTTTGTAAATTAATATGTACACAAACACCCACTCAGAACGACACATAAAACAAAGCCTTCTTTTAAAGTATGACAGATCTTTTCAAACTTCATGTTATCCCTCTAGCAGTTTTTAATGTAGCATCAACCTTAACAAAAACAGTCTTGTGTTGTGAAGACAAGAATTATTTCCTGAAATTTTGTTTTAATTGCACACACGATGTATGTGTGTGTGTGTTTGTGCCTATGTGTGTGCTAAGTGGCAATGGAAATTTGTAATTAGGATACAGTAAGGAGAAGTTCGAAGGTTATAATACTTGAAAGGATAACAGCGTTAACAAGACTAGATACTTTTTCTGCTTTTACTACCCTAAGAAGAATAAGGGCTTTAGTAAAAGCCACCTACCACCAAAATTTTAGGATTATAAAATATTTTATTCGCGAGAGTTGTAGTTAGAGGAAATTCATAGAAGCCACCTTCTATTTCACTTATTGTGACCGTAAGCAAAATTCATAATTATTATTATCTTTCATGATTCCTTTTTATGTATAATTTCAATTTTTCATTAATGGCCATTTTATGTCTCATTATTCTTCACTATTCTTTACAAGAATTATTATTATTTAGGTGTTACCTGTTCCAAGACTAAAAGAAATAGCTATATTACTAAGCATGAAAAGAAATCTAGTTTAACTTTGCAATCGAAAACTAAAGAGCGAAACAGAATCCTTGATTAACAACCAAAGTTTCTCATTTTGTTTACAGCAAAAATGATTAATTGTCTTCTAATGGGTAAATCAATACTTTGCTTAATTGTATCTTTTTCTCAGAACTGCATACCTCTAGTTCATTAACTCTTCTAAATAGCATCCTGCCTTGGAAAACTGCACAAAATGTGTTGATGTTTCTTTTAAAGTCTTGATAAATCTTCTGTTCTCTTTGTCTTAATCAGTCTTTCACTAAGTCTGCACTACTAACAATACCAGTATAGTGTTTTAGTATTCTGATACAGTTTATATAAATAATAGGAGAAAAAAATGAGAAGACTATTGTTCAGGAACTTATAATAGCAATAAGCCTAGCAATGGACCAATCACTAATGACAGAAACCCATTATGCACCATCAAGTCTAATAAGACTGTACCACCTGAAGTAAAAAAATAAAAAAGGAAGAATAAATAAATAAATACACTGATGGAGTTTTCCAGTGTGCAGATAGACTAGGGGGCTATTATCCATTAATTTAACAAATACGCAGGGAGGCCTATGTGATTGGCTAACATAAAGTAGCAAAGACAGGCAAAGCCCCTGAGCTCATGGAAATTACTTTCTAGTGGGTGATTTAAACAATAGAGAAGCCCATCAATAAATTAACGAAATAAATTCATTTGGAATAAGTGCTATAAAGATAACAAAGAGGGACTTCGGGTAGGAGTCATAATGCAAATTTGGCTTGCAGTGAATAGCTCGCTGAGGCAGTGATGTGTCAGCTGAGGCTAACTTGAATGACAAGAAGTCAGCCATGTCATTCAGGCTGAGGTGACAACAGGTCCAAAGGCCTTACACAGAAACAATCATGGTACAAATAAAAACAGAAGGAGGGCAGTCTTGTTTATGCATGGCAAATGCAGGGAAGAGACTTAAAATCATTTTATCAATATTATGTTTTCAACTATTCTGTTATTTCCTTTGAAAAGTATTATGTGGGTAGTGAATAAGACTTCAGCTTCTTTCTTTAGATGAAATTAAGTATGATTTCATGTCTTCTATTACTCTTGGCTGATGTAAAATTTACTGTCATTTTTGAGGCATCCAATAATTCGATGAGATTCTTATACCTGGGTTCTCAGTGGTTCCTACCGGATTGCCCACTCTTTCAGTTCTACGTGGCTCCTTGAGGTCCAGTTACATATACATGTATATGGGGCACCAGTATCTTTGTCAAGTCTGGAAACCTGTTGCTTAGGTTGTAAAAGGTAGATATTCTACAGCCATTTTTGTTGACCACTAACCTAGGTTTCTTAATCTCCATGGAACACAGCAAAAAAAAAAAAAAAAAAAAAAAGGCATTTATATCACAATCCATCCCATAATATTATACCATCTCTCTAGTCTCTGGACTCTTTCTCGTTTTCAGGCTGTTAGCAATAGTGCTTCCCTCGTTCTCTTCTTTCATAGCAAAAACCCATTCAAATAAAACAAAAGCCAGAAATACAAGATTAATACTTTCAACCCTAAAGAATATTGCTCCCTTGAATCAACAAAATACAAAGAAAATACACAATTTTTGAAGAGGAATAACTGAAAGAGGATAAAAATATATCAAGAGAGTAAACGCAAATAATCTCAAATGATTTTCTTGTTACACACACACACATACACATGCCTACACATGCATTTTAGAGAACTATGATATGATTAATGCAGGAGATAGAAAAACATATAACTAAACATACTGAAAAAATTGTTATATTTATTAAAAGTGGACAAAGTGGAAAAATTGCCAGAAAATATATAATTAAGATTTCAGACATAAAGAAACATTCAAACGACCAAATGATCAGTGCTTCTGTTTCTGAAATTGAGACAGAATATAAGCTCAAAGCAAAGCTGCTTAAGAAATTATGAAATTAAAATATGGAAGTCATTTATAATGTCAAATATACTTAGCCATGGAAATTAATTAAAGTGCTATGGAGTCTTTTCTTAAACAGAAATCTAAGGTCTCCTCTAATTGTAATTGTGTTACTCTCAATCCCTGATACACAGATTTATATAGAAGAAATTCTAGGTTGTTTGACTTAAGATTTTACGTACTTTAAATTATTCATGGTTTAAAAATGAAAACAATTGAAACATAAGAATTAATTATAAGATATTTTTGTTTTCTTTCAATTTTTCAATTGAAACAAAACAGACACAATACTTAGGAAATAATGGGGAAGAAATAGAGCTATATTAATAGGTCATGATGTCAATAAGAGGAGTGGAAAGACAGAATGCAATTTCAAAGAAAATTTTAAACATCGAAATAAAAAAGAAAATGAAAAAAGGGATCAAGAAAATGATGATGAGTCATATTACAGATTAACTCAGAAAATGGCATGATGAGGACTTGAGCCAGTGTGTATGAAAAAGATACTAATACAGATGTAGCACTCAAAACTAAAGTAAGAAATCAATTTTCGATGCCTCCAGAACATCCAAACAATACTAAATCTTTTGGTCCATTTCTGACAACAGGAAGAGCCAATTAAAAATTGCCTGTTGAAAAACCATTTCTCCCTTGGTACGAAGTACATTTCTGAAGCCAATTTTAGGAAACACCCCCATCTTACTTGTAGGTCTTAATTTTTCTGAAAGTTACTTTGTATTGTATCTCTTCCTCTTTTATTTAAAAATAACCAAGTTGATACTTATTAACTATTCTATTTCTTGCTTTATTATTCATAGATATCAAGGTTATGCTCGCAGTCAAAAAGACATGATATTAAAAATATTGTGTGGTCATTTAAGAACTCAGTCATACAAATTTTGAGAATACAGTATTGCAATACATATAATTGTTTTCTAAAATGTTCAAAATTAGGATATTTGGTTATAACAACAATTTAAAAATTAGATATTTTAAAAAGTGATAAAGATCTGTTTTGCCAGGTTTTATTGTCAAAAGGTAATTTAGCTATCTAACTGTGGCCACATCTTTCTCCTCTATAGAGCCAATGTTTCAAAATTTGTTTTTACTTAGTGATTCCATTTCTTCATCTCTAATATACTTGGTAGCCTACTGTGCCCAGTGAAAACATTCCACATCAAGGTCATCAAATGTCTTCTGTATTTCTAAATTCAATGGTGCTTTATAAAATTGTCATCTTGAGCTTTCTTCAGTGTTTGTCAGAGCCACTCCCTATTTCTCTCTGAAACACTTTTCTTTGCTTCCACTAAACCATGTATTTTTATTTATTCCTTCTAAATTTCTGACTCCTTTGAAGACTCATTTACTTAACAACCATTACATTTTAATGTATGTCAAGACACTGCAAGGCCCCTTTATCTTTCCTCTTCAGAATCTCTCCTTAGAAACAGGTACCATAACGTTAACATTTACATGGGTATCTTTTCAATAAATGACTCAAGTCTAGACTTTTCTTTTAAACTAAGTACCAATATAACCAACTGCCTATTAATCATCTCTTTGCATGTGTCAAAATTACTTCAAGCTCGATATATCCTACATTAAAGACATAATTTATCTCCTTCTGGGAATCAAATTCTCTCTAGAGTTCTCAAATATCATGGTTGGGATATTATGCATTTATTGCCCCCAAGCTGAAACATAGGAATCATATTTGATAACTTCCACATCTGTATTAAATTTGTCACTAAATCCCTTTGACTTTACTTTCAAACTACGTCTCACAAATCCATTCATGTATTCTCTGTCTACATTTCCCATCTGGATGTGGCCTTTTGCATGAGATATGAAACTGCTCCCTAATGGGCAATTCTTCATCATCTATTAGCTCCTCCAACAGTTCTGTGCATGGTACCTGAAAAAAATCTTTTGAAAATGCAAATGTGGATATGTGTTGCCAATTTTTCCTAAGATAAAAAACACAACTCTTATCAAAATCTAAAATTTCTGCAAGGATTGGCACCTGGTTATCACACCAGGCATTTTGAACCTCTTTTTCTCTCTCAATTACTGTGTTTCCACCACTCTGACCATGATTTATCTTACATCAGGGCATCTGCCTTTCCCTTAACTCAGAATATATCAGCGACCCTCCTCCCACTCCCTCTGCTTAGTAAACTGCAGTACCTACCACCGACCTCAACTCACTGATCCTATAAATAATTTCAACTCTCCTTGTAATGTGCCTCTTTATATACTCATATTTTTATTTAAATAAATTATTAATGTATAATTAAATTGTTGTGTGGCTATTTGATTAACATCTGTCTTCCTCACTAAATTGCAAGATTCATGAGGTCAAATTCAAGACATTTGCTTAACATGTTATCCATAGGAAATAAAATACCGCTTGGCTCCAAATAGGTACATAAACATTTTAAAATCAGTGAATATGCAAATGAATAAGAAACTGAATGAATAAATATAACATTTCAACCCTAGAACAGTATTCAAACTATTAATTATATTCCTAAAATTTAGGCCACTTTAATCTCATTGAATCTTCTATTCTCTATGAATTCAATCTCACCATTGAAGTTTCTTTTAGATTCTAGTATTCATTTAGATATCATGGTATAAAAATATACTGAACAGTTAGTTTATAATAAAAACATTACTTAAGGCAAAAGGCAAAAGTAAGAAGAAACTGTATACTACCATTAAAATATATTTACATTTTTGCATAAATGAGAAAGTAGTTCTGCATTTTAAAAGTTGACTGGATAATACTAACTCTCTCAAAGGGAGGAAAACACCTTGATATTTTTTTTTATAATTACAAAGTGGAACTTTAATAGCAATAACTTATGCTACAACTTGTTTAAAAGAAAAATAAACGTGTCTATTATAAGGAAAAAATTAGGTGAGATGCAATACACAAACTTATTTCTTCACCTTTGTTAATTGTGACCCCACTCTTACAATATTTACAGTCATTTTCTATGGGCCTCACTTTCCATTTATATGGGGAAAAATACATTGCAAATGGCAAGTTCTGTTCTTATTTGCAAAATATATAAAGAAATGATGCTGATAACCAGACCAGAGTGCTGCTCTTCAATAAAATATTTTTTGTACTAGTGAGCAGCACTTCTATACAGTGAAAAAAATGAAAAGATCAGAGAAATAAAAATATATTTTAGAAAGAGGATGTTACATTCATTTTGCTACAAGCTACAATGCAAAACATATAGTCTTGTCTTTCTAATTCATTGAACAGCAAAGAAATCAGCATGTTGATTGTAATGAATAAAAAATGTTTCTTTAGACTACTCTGATCATATACCTTACCAGAGACACATGCTACTTTACTATATTAAATAACTGCATAACTGTAAAAATACTTTTTTAATTGAAATTAGTCCTCCAAGCATCATACTGTATAAAATGTTTCTTTTATAAGAAATACTTAAAACTATTGTGTCGCCATGTCCTCAGTTCCACAGTGTCAGATAAAAATTTTCTCAATTTAATATTGTCTATCTCTGGCTAGGCGCAGTGGCTCACACCTGTAATCTCAGCACTTTGGGAGGCCGAGGTGGGCAGATCACTTGAGGTCAGGAGTTCAAGATCAGCCTGAGCAACATGGTGAAACCCTATCTCTACTAAGAATATAAAAATTAGCTGGATGTGGTGGTGTGTGCCTGTAGTCCCAGCTACTTGGGAGGTTGAGGTGAGGGGATCACTTGAGTCCAGCTACTTGGGAGGCTGAGGTTGCAGTGAGCCAAGATCCCACCACATTTTAAATTTACAATATATTTAAATTTATATTTTAAATTTATTTATAATTTAAATTTAAAATCTATTTAGTCTATCTCTTCTTTCTTGGCCAGTGGGCTCCATAGAGAATACATTTGCTGTCTATCTCCTACCACAGGGACTTATTATACCTCAATGCCTCACTAAATTCATTTACATTATTTATTCATTATAGAGACACAAAGCCTGGCAAATGCAGATGTACTTTTATAAAATACAATCAACCCACTTTTCCCAGCAGTGTATTTAGGAGGTGGGTTTGAGTACTGAGCGCCGTTCAATGTACTTAGGAAGTCCAGTCAAAAATAAGCAAGGATAGGTCCAATTGCTGGGTCCTTGGCGAGATTATCTTATAGGGTCAACCGTTACTGACAAAGAGAGTGTCTGTCACGGTCCTGGTAGAAAGCATGAAGTCCACTAAAAGTGGGTAATTTGTGAAGAGTTTAATACAGTAACTATGTGAAAGATTTGGACAGAGAACGAGGAAATCACATGAGAAGGTTGTTCCCTGCAGCCAGTAACCGTGGGGCCAGTTCTGATTGTCCTGCAGCAGATGCGCTAGGTGCCTTGTTTTATGTCCCCTTAACCTATCTTTGATTTCAGCTTAGGGAGGCTCAACAGTTCTGTGCACACTGCAACCACTGTTCATTTGTGTTTTGGAATTTTTCAGAAGCCACAGGAGATCTATGAGGGTAAAAACTGCATAGAAGAACAGGGGAGTTAATATTCCAGAATAAATGGGGTGGGCTGGGAGTTTGTAAGGGCCGATGCTTTCCATCCTTCAGAGAGAAAATCCAGAAGAACATTCTACATGGTTCCTTAGAAAGTTCTCAGCAGGCTTGAGTTCTAATTGACCAAATTTCTTTTTTAAATTTATTTTTATTATTGTACTTTAAGTTTTAGGGTACATGTGCACAATGTGCAGGTTTGTTACATATGTATCCATGTGCCATGTTGGTGTGCTGCACCCATTACCTCGTCATTTAGCATTAGGTGTACCTCCTAATGCTATCCCTCCCCCCTCCCCCCACCCCACAAAGGTCCCCGGAGTGTGATGTTCCCCTTCCTGTGTCCATGTGTTCTCATTGTTCAATTGACCAAATTTTAACCACCTCAATAACTTTAAAAAAAAAAAAAAGACTGTGGGTACAAACTAGGTGTATATATTTATGGGGAACATGAGATATTTTGATACAGGCATACAATGCATAATAATCACATCAGGGTAAATGTATTTGGCAAATCAAACCCTTATCTTTTCTTTGTGTTAAAAACAATCCAATTACACTCTCCTAGTTACTTTATAATGTACAATAAATTGCTGTTAACTGTAATCACTCTTTTGTGCTATCAAATAATAGATCTTATTTATTCTATCTAACTAACTATATTTTTGTACCCATTAACCATCCACCCTTCCCTACAACCCATTACCTTCCCCAGCCCCCAGTAACTGGCATTCTACTCTTTATCTCCATGAGTTCAATTGTTTTAACTTTTAGCTCCCACAAATGAGAACATGCAAAGTTTGTCTTTCTGTGCCTGGCTTATTTCATTTAACCCAGTAACCATCATAACCAGTTTTGCAAATGATAAGATCTCGTTCTTTCTCGTGGTTGAGTAGTACTTCATTGTGTGTATGTACCAACTTTTCTTTATGCATTCATCTGTTGATGGACACAGGTTGCTTCCAAATCTGGGCTATTGTGAACAGTGTTGCAATAAACACAGAAGTATTGACATCTCCTCAATATACTGATTTCCTTTCTTTTGGGTATATACCTAGCAGTGGGATTGCTGGATCATATGAACCAAATAATCCAGTAACATACCTTTTACTGATTTTCTCTTCTGTCTTGTCTTGATGATTCTGGGGTAATTTCTAATAAATTCCTTCTACTCATGTATTTTTCTCAACTCTTCATGGAAGAAAAAAATAAGATACACCCCTGAGCCCTAATGAGTAAGAATATAAAGCAGTTACAAGAACTCACATGCACACACAGAGGGAGGGAGAGAGAGAGAGAGAGAGAGAGAGAGAGAACTGAGTGCAAAAAGCAATCAGATAGAAGTTCTAACATTAGTCAAAGAAGGTATGTGCATGCATCTATCACAAAGAGAAAAAAGGGAAATAGACACCCCAACTTTACTCTTCCTTTTCTCAAGACTGCTGGCATTCCCTATTGGCCGAATCAACCAAATTTCAAAAGACAGGAAAATGCATTTGTCTAGTTCCTACGAGTCAGCCACAGAAGAAAGGGGCAAATAGATCACCTCCATTCAGCACAATGCAGAAATCTACATTCCACACTCAAATTAATTATGCCTCCTTCTAGTCTCTCCCATAACTCTATTTTCCCTCTTGCTTTTCTAATATAGTTTAACTTACATGATAATACTAATGGGAGCGTATTATGTGTGTAAAATATAGTTTGGAAAAATAACATAAGATCTTCCCATCTATATACGTTGAGCAACTTTTTCCTGTTTTATGAATGCACTAAATTTCAATATCTCTAGAGATTAAAGATGAGATAGTTGCTAATTAAAATAATAACTGGAAACATTTCTACATGGATGAAGCTGGAAACCATCATTCTCAGCAAACTATTGCAAGGACAAAAAACCAAACACCGCATGTTCTCACTCATAGGTGGGAATTGAACAATGAGAACACATGAACACAGGAAGGGGAAATCACACACTGGGGACTGTTGTGGGGTGGGGGGAGGGGGGAGGGACAGCATTAGGAGATATACCTAAAGCTAAATGAAGAGTTAATGGGTGCAGCACACCAACATGGCACATGTATACATATGTAACAAACCTGCATGTTGTGCACACATACCCTAAAACTTAAAGTATAATAATAATAAAAAAATAAAAAATAAAATAAAAAAATACATTTTATTGCCTGACAGTGTAATATATGGACGCTTAAATCCAAATATGTAAGTCACATATATTATTGAATAGGAATGTTCAAGAGTAGAATATCATCTATATGCCCAAGAGAAATTATACAATAATATGTCTCTGGAGCTTTAATTATTCAATAAATTATTATCTAGTGGCTACAACGTGTAAACTTTGACTTTGAGGGAATATAAACATATAATATACAGTAATCTTTAAGGACAATTATAATGGGATAGTATACCTCCAAAGGCATTTTAGAGGTGAATAAAAACTCAGTGGTCTGTAGACTAATTGTTTTGTGTTCAGTAGTGAGATGGTGGGAAAAAGTTCCCACAATTATCAACCTTTAATTGTATATCAGTGGCCAGCTGACACTCTTAACGCTGAATTAGCTGACATTTGTTGTTAGCTCTCATATAATGGACAAATTAATGTATTAAAAAACCTTCAAAGTAAGCATCAATTTAATATTTATGTTTGTACCCCAAAACAGCAGTAAAGACTAGAAATTGGGAATGTTATTTTGAAATAAACTTGAGGTAAGAAGAAATTTGTCTTGAAGAGTAACCAATTTTCATCTATTCATTAACCTATTGATGTTTAGAGGCCAGTAATATTTTAAGATTAATTTTGCATTGTAGTATAATCTGGAAAAAATAAATGAGAGAAAGTTGATCTATGATGAACATTTAGGGAACCACAGTTGTTTTTCAGTACAAAGAGGGGGGATTGATTCTAGGACCATCAAAGATATCAAAATTCAGTGGATGCTCAAGTCATGGATATAAAATGGTGTTGTATTTGCACCTAACCTATGCACATCCTCCTTTATACTCAAAACCTTCTCTAGGTTATTTTTAATACCTAATACAATGAAGTCTTTTGTAATTAATTGTAATACTCTATTCTTATTTGTATTATTTTATATTGTTGTATTATTATTTTTTATTGTTTGTTTTCAAGTATTTTCAATCTGTGGTTGGTTGAATCAGCAGATGTGGAACCCAGGGATACTGAGGAATAACTGTACTGCAATAATCTATGAATAAGGAAATAAATATGTCTGAATGAGGATAAGGTGGGGATAAAGAAAAGAAGCACTATTTGAAGAAACTTTTTAAAGAAATGAAACAATTGTTATCTCTAAAACTTTTAGGTTTGGAAGTCAAGTGCTTTATAAAAATAGTAGTTAGAATAATGTGATAAATATCTTTTGTTTTTCAAGAGCAGCTAGAACATTTTGTTGACATTGAGGCTAGATGTTATGGAATTCCCAAATTATTTTAGCACAGTGATAAAATATATACCTCGTATTGGATAAAATACTGTGGATTTCTCTAGTGTATCTTAGAGTATAATAGACGGCATAATTTAATATAGTTTTCTTTTCTCAGCAGAAAACATCCATTATCAAGTATCATAACAAAAACCACAATGCTATCAATTCACAAGATCCCATAAGTAATTTTATCCTTTAAATTGTATTCAAAAATATCTTATTTTGCAGCTCTTTATCATCTTTAAAGAAATGCTCTAAATCTTTTTTTAAGATTACATTATCAATCGCTAACACAAAATCATGAGATTTTAAAGTTATATATGACCTAATAGTCAATTCCTTTTTATTACAGATGAATACATTTATTTTCACTGAACTTACATTACATCAAGAAGTTAATACAATAAACTCTAATTCTCAAGTTTAAACATTTACCCAGAATTTACATGTAGATATTTAACCCTCTCACTTCAAACATAATACAACATTTGAACTCATGTGTTTTTGTTTGTTTGCTTGTTTTTAACAAGCCACCTTTATCTTTTAGGAGACAATTCTCCATGGTTCTCCTGCATTTTACATGACTTTCAAATGAGACATGGACTATCCTGTTTTTTTCCTTAGATTTTTTTCAAGTTCGTCTACATAGCAAACAGCTTAAAAGAAAGAAAACAGTGGTTCACTCCATGCTTACTCCAGGCATGCTTACTCTCCAGTATAGTAATAAAAATGTTTCCCTTGGAAGCACAGGACAGGCATGCCAACTGCCCGTTATAAAAGACTTGAGTTCCCTCAACTCAGGGTCTAGACCTGTAACAAACTGCACTGTGTGCAATTGCCATCTGGCCCTCTTCATGTTAACTTTTAGAAACTGGGGCTAAGAGAATCACACAAAAATTCTGATGCTGTGACTCCTGCTGTACTAAGAAATAAACTGCCCTTTGTCTCTGACCCAGGAATCCTGCATCTGTTGCCAGTATTCATTAAACTGTGGCCAACTAATTTGTCAGTCTGGAAGTAGAGCAACATCTCATACCCTTCAGAGTTCTTGGCACTTCTTCTCACTTCCGTAAATTAATCCAGTCTTAAAAGCCTAAAACTGAAGTCATCTGTAATAGTATGTCGAAGTGGAATTATTTCTATTTCAATACTCAACACAATGTCAACAGAATAGATATTAAGAATAAAAATAACCATAAGACAAACATAAATTGCATTACTAGAAGGGAAGTAAAAGAAACTTTTTACTACTCTTGAACCCCCAGCCAAATCAAGGTAACAGAAAGAAGTCACAAAAGAGCTATGTCATTTTTGGAAATTCTCAGCAGAGTAAGTCATACTAAGTGTCTTTATTTCTTCTCAAAGAAAATCGTAGTGGATTAATATTTTCTCTCTCTCTATATATATATTATATATATGTATAATTATATATATATATAATTTCTTATCCTTCTTCCACTCTTCCTATAATATTCAATTAATCAATTTGAATAAGCTTTGATTCAAGCACTTTTATTGAGCACTTACTATGCAAATACTCCATGCAAATAACTTAGGGAAACAAAGAGAATAAATAATCCCTTTCTACAAATAGCTGATGAGGGGATTTGGGCATGTAATAGTAATTAATTGAAACACAAAGTGTAGTAAATGTGAAAAGATGGATAAAGTAATGAGAACGCAAAAAAAAAGAAGACTTGATTTCACCTGGAAGATGGATGCTAACTTTTTAATGGGCTTTGAAAGCATTGGTTAGATTTTAAATGAGTATGTTGTAATAGGAGAGAAAGACAAGCAAAACAAAGGGAAGAACAGATATATGGTTAAGGGATTTATTTGATAATCTATTACTACATTTTTTTCATTTGTCCTTAGATCATTTTGTGAAAGGGAAATACATCTTGGGATCCCAAACTCATTAAGCCAGAGGGAAAAGTCAAGCTGGGAACTGGGTCACACAAATCTGCATTCGCCTTTTCGTTCCTAAATAAGATGGCTACAAGATGAAAGGATATACACCTCCCTCATATTTTACAGATGAGAAAATTCTAGTGGGCTCCAAGATCTTAACTGTAAAGCTTTTCTGTTAAAATTTACCATGACAATGTAAATTGATGCCTTATCTTCACAGGTGCATAGGACAGAACTCAAAGTCATCTCTCTGCCCACCTCACACAAATGCATATCTGACTGTACCCCTTGCCCTATTATCTCTCTTACCTTATGCAAAAATGCAGATTCACAGAGCCACACAAAGGCATAAATGACTATTGCCCCCTACCCACCTCTTACATGAAAAATGTTTATTTCTCAATATCCCGCTATTTCCCTTTTAAATTTGGAGCTCTCAAAATCATCTTCAGAGAAAGGCATAGACTTATCTCCCAGGTGTGTCCTTAACTTTGGCAAATAAACTTCCTAAAATGATTGAGATTTGTCTAGGTCATTGTTCTTGGTTGACAATTTCAACATTCTTTTAACTGGCCATTCTTTTTTTTTTTTTTTTTTTTTTTTTTTTATTATACTTTAGGGTTTTAGGGTACATGTGCACAATGTGCAGGTTTGTTACATATGTATCCATGTGCCATGTTGATTTCCTGCACCCATTAACTCGTCATTTAGCATTAGGTGTATCTCCTAATGCTGTCCCTCCCCCCTCCCCCCACCCCACAACAGTCCCCGGAGTGTGATGTTCCCCTTCCTGTGTCCATGAGTTCTCATTGTTCAATTCCCACCTATGAGTGAGAACATGCGGTGTTTGGTTTTTTGTCCTTGCGATAGTTTACTGAGAATGATGTTGTCCAGTTTCATCCATGTCCCTACAAAGGACACGAACTCATCATTTTTTATGGCTGCATAGTATTCCATGGTGTATATGTGCCACATTTTCTTAATCCAGTCTATCGTTGTTGGACATTTGGGTTGGTTCCAACTCTTTGCTATTGTGAATAGTGCCGCAATAAACATACGTGTGCATGTGTCTTTATAGCAGCATGATTTATAGTCCTTTGGGTATATACCCAGTAATGGGATGGCTGGGTCAAATGGTATTTCTAGTTTGAGATCCCTGAGGAATCGCCACACTGACTTCCACAATGGTTGAACTAGTTTACAGTCCCACCAACAGTGTAAAAGTGTTCCTATTTCTCCACATCCTCTCCAGCACCTGTTGTTTCCTGACTTTTTAATGATGGCCATTCTAACTGGTGTGAGATGGTATCTCACTGTGGTTTTGATTTGCATTTCTCTGATGCCCAGTGATGATGAGCATTTCTTCATGTGTTTTCTGGCTGCATAAATGTCTTCTTTTGAGAAGTGTCTGTTCATGTCCTCTGCCCACTTTTTGATGGGGTTGTTTGTTTTTTTCTTGTAAATTTGTTTGAGTTCATTATAGATTCTGGATATTAGCCCTTTGTCAGATGAGTAGGTTGCAAAAATTTTTTCCCATTCTGTAGGTTGCCTGTTCATTCTGATGATAGTTTCTTTTGCTGTGCAGAAGCTCTTTAGTTTAATTAGATCCCATTTGTCGATTTTGGCTTTTGTTGCCATTGCTTTTGGTGTTTTAGACATGAAGTCCTTGCCCATGCCTATGTCCTGAATGGTATTGCCTAGGTTTTCTTGTAGGATTTTAATGGTTTTAGGTCTAACATATAAGTCTTTAATCCATCTTGAATTAATTTTTGTATAAGGTGTAAGGAAGTAAAGCTCTCCTCAGCAAATGTAAAAGAACAGAAATTATAACAAACTGTCTCTCAGACCACAGTGCAATCAAACTAGAACTCAGGATTAAGAAACTCACTCAAAACCGCTCTACTACATGGAAACTGAACAACCTGCTCCTGAATGACTATTGGGTACATAATGAAATGAAGGCAGAAATAAAGATGTTCTTTGAAACCAACGAGAACAAAGACACAACATACCAGAATCTCTGGGACACATTCAAAGCAGTGTGTAGAGGGAAATTTATAGCACTAAATGCCCACAAGAGAAAGCAGGAAAGATCCAAAATTGACTCCCTAACATCACAATTAAAAGAACTAGAAAAGCAAGAGCAAACACATTCAAAAGCTAGCAGAAGGCTAGAAATAACTAAAATCAGAGCAGAACTGAAGGAAATAGAGACACAAAAAACCCTTCAAAAAATTAATGAATCCAGGAGCTGGTTTTTTGAAAAGATCAACAAAATTGATGGACCGCTAGCAAGACTAATAAAGAAGAAAAGAGAGAAGAATCAAATAGATGCAATAAAAAACGAAAAAGGGGATATCACCACCAATCCCACAGAAATACAATCTACCATCAGAGAATACTACAAACACCTCTATGCAAATAAACTAGAAAATCTAGAAGAAATGGATAAATTCCTCGACAAATACACCCTCCCAAGACTAAACCAGGAAGAAGTTGAATCTCTGAATAGACCAATAACAGGTTCTGAAATTGTGGCAATAATCAATAGCTTACCAACCAAAAAGAGTCCAGGACCTGATGGATTCACAGCCGAATTCTACCAGAGGTACAAGGAGGAACTGGTACCATTCCTTCTGAAACTATTCCAATCAATAGAAAAAGAGGGAATCCTCCCTAACACATTTTATGAAGCCAGCATCGTCCTGATACCAAAACCTGGCAGAGACATAACCAAAAAAGAGAATTTCAGACCAATATCCTTGATGAACATTGATGCAAAAATCCTCAATAAAATACTGGCAAACCGAATCCAGCAGCACATCAAAAAGCTTATCCACCATGATCAAGTGGGCTTCATCCCTGGGATGCAAGGCTGGTTCAACATACGCAAATCAATAAATGTAATCCAACATATAAACAGAACCAAAGACAAAAACCACATGATTATCTCAATAGATGCAGAAAAGGCCTTTGACAAAATTCAACAACCCTTCATGCTAAAAACTCTCAATAAAGTAGGTATTGATGGGACGTATCTCAAAATAATAAGAGCTATCTACGACAAACCCACAGCCAATATCATACTGAATGGGCAAAAACTGGAAGCATTCCCTCTGAAAACTGGCACAAGACAGGGATGCCCTCTCTCGCCGCTCCTGTTCAACATAGTGCTGGAAGTTCTGGCCAGAGCAATCAGGCAGGAGAAGGAAATAAAAGGTATTCAATTAGGAAAAGAGGAAGTCAAATTGTCCCTGTTTGCAGATGACATGATTGTATATCTAGAAAACCCCATTGTCTCAGCCCAAAATCTCCTTAAGCTGATAGGCAACTTCAGCAAAGTCTCAGGATACAAAATTAATGTACAAAAATCACAAGCATTCTTGTACACCAATAACAGACAAACAGAGAGCCAAATCATGAGTGAACTCCCATTCACAATTGCTTCAAAGAGAATAAAATACCTAGGAATCCAACTTACAAGGGATGTGAAGGACCTCTTCAAGGAGAACTGCAAACCACTGCTCAATGAAATAAAAGAGGATACAAACAAATGGAAGAACATTCCATGCTCATGGGTTGGAAGAATCAATATCGTGAAAATGGCCATACTGCCCAAGGTAATTTATAGATTCAATGCCATCCCCATCAAGCTACCAATGACTTTCTTCACAGAATTGGAAAAAACTACTTTAAAGTTCATATGGAACCAAAAAAGAGCCCGCATCGCCAAGTCAATCCTAAGCCAAAAGAACAAAGCTGGAGGCATCACGCTACCTGACTTTAAACTATACTACAAGGCTACAGTAACCAAAACAGCATGGTACTGGTACCACAACAGGGACATAGATCAATGGAACAGAACAGAGCCCTCAGAAATGATGCCGCATAGCTACAACTATCTGATCTTTGACAAACCTGACAAAAACAAGAAATGGGGAAAGGATTCCCTATTTAATAAATGGTGCTGGGAAAACTGGCTAGCCATATGTAGAAAGCTGAAACTGGATCCCTTCCTTACACCTTAACTGGCCATTCTTTATATCTAACTTCGTTCAGTTCAATCTATCTTGTTACTCTTCCACCACATATATGTTACTAAACCATCTCTTTCTGATATTATTTTTCTCCAAAAGACTTAACATGGTGTTTCTCTGACGGGGGACATTTAGAACCTCACAAAATGACTTCCCTCTTTAGCTTTCTCACATTAACTACTGTTATTTTTCACCAAAAAGTTACTGAATACAATGTGTAATTTTGAAAGGTTTATTGGATATACGAAGGGATGGAGAGGAGCAAGCACAATGGTAAATCATAGGATGGGTTCGGGTGTCTTTCTCTCCATCATCTTTCAGAATTTGGTCTTTTTTGAAGGTTTTCTCAATCTTATTTTTCCCTGATTACCCCTGAAAGAAGTGAGTCTTGACCTTTAGAATATCCCCATAATATGTTAAAATAAAACTTTAAAATCTCAAATTAAAGTATAGATATTCTTCTTTCAAAACAATAGCATAAATGTCTGGCTGTTGATGTAGATGTTGGGTTCATGGGCAAGTTCAATTTGTGAAAATCCAATAAGTGATGTAAATCTGTGTACTTTTCTATACGTATCTTGAACATTAATTAAGAACATACTGTCACTTGTGAAGAAAGGCACATTAAGAAGTAATAAATGGGTCTGCATATTTGCTAACTGTTCTTTTATTATAGTAAATTTGTTTCAATCAAGGTTATTTAACAACCCAGAAGAACCTGAGGACATCATGTTAAATGAAAATAATATGCCAGGCACAAAAAGACATATACCTCATAATCTCAGTCACATGGTGGAATCTAAAAAAGTTGGTCTCATAAAAGTAGAAAGTAGAATGATAGCTACCACAATCTGGGGTGGTTAGTGGGGCAGGGGAATGGGATGGTGTTGGTCAATGGATATACAAAGTTAGATAGGAGGAATAATTTTCAAAATATCTATTTTACAGCAAGATAACTATAATTAATAATGATATATTGTATTATTCAACAATGTAGGCCAGGCTTGCTGGCTCATGCCTGTAATCCCAACACTTTGGAAGGCCAAGGCAGCCAGATCACTTGAGATCAGGAGTTCAAGACCAGCCTGGCCAACACGGTAAACCCTGTATCTACTAAAAATACAAAAATTAGCTGGGCATGGTGGCACACTCCTGAAATCCCAGTTAATCGGGAGGCAGAGGTAGAAGAATCACTTGAATCTGGGAGGCGGAGGGTGCTGTGAACCAAGATCATGTCACTGCATTCCAGCCTGGGTGACAGAGCAAGACTCTGTCTCCAAAAAAAAAAAAAGGAAAGAGATATTATGTATTCTCACCACAAAAATGCAAACCATGTGAGGTACTGCATTTGTTAATTAGCTAGATTTAACCAGTCTAAAGTATATATTTACTTCAACACATTATGTTCTACATAAAACACACAATTTTTTTCTGTCAATTTAAAAATACATACTTTAAATCATTATCTCAGGAAAAATAACTTTTTAAGATGTTTATTTTATTTGATAAACTGCTAAAATATGAATTTTTTCTTTTTTTTTTTTTTTTTTTTTTGAGACGGAGTCTGGCTCAGTCGCCCAGGCTGGAGTGCAGTGGTGCGATCTCGGCTCACTGCAAGCTCCGCCTCCCAGGTTCACGCCATTCTCCTGCCTCAGCCTCCCGAGTAGCTGGGACTACAGGCGCCCGCCACCATGCCCGGCTAAATGTATTTTATTTTTCAAGGCCCAGAAAAAACTTACTTTATTTTTATTGTTTTATTTATTTATATATATATATATATATATATATATATTTTTTTTTTTTTTTTTTTTTGAGAAGGAGTCTCGCTCTCTCGCCTAGGCTGGAGTGCAGTGGCTCAATCTCCGCTCACGGCAAGCTCTGCCTCCCAAATTCACACCATTCTTCTGCCTCAGCCTCCCGAGTAGCTGGGACTACAGGCGCCCACCACCATGCCCGGCGAAGTTTTTGCATTTTTAGTGGAGATGGGGTTTCACCATGTTAGCCAGGATGGTCTCAATCTCCTGACCTCATGATCTGCCCAGCCTCTGCCTCCCAAAAAGTGCTGGGATTACAGGCATGAGCCACCGTACCCGGTTTACTTGTTAAATAAAATTTAACAAATTTTATTGCTTACAGTGACAGTTGATTTACATAACAGTTAAAAAAAAATGGTAACTTGTGTGTACCTCTTGTTTTGTGAAGAAAACTAATATTCAAATAAAACAAACCAGTGTAGATAAAATCCCAATGGCAATTTAGAACCGTTGTCGATAGAAAAACATTTTAATATTTAATTTTAACACAAAACATCTTTGAAAAACTACAATTCTACATGTAAAGTCTAGATAAATTTTGTAATTACAATAAAATAAGCATGCATTTTTAAAAGATGCTGTGATATAAACTAGTACACAAATTCTAGATCGACTATTAATCTTCCTCACCGCACACACACAGACACACACACAAGTGTTTGCTAACATGAAAGGCAATATTTCTGCTGTTTATATCTCATTATTTAAAATGGCAGACCTATTTGTTTCCTGCCTTCTTAAAATCTAATTTACTTACTGCTACAATAAACACAGGCTTCTCTGATTATTTGCATCCACACATAGTGTCTCAAATATCCTATATTTGTGTCTGTGTGTAACTGTGTACACATATACACACATATATATATTCCCATATATATAGTCCTTCATATATATATACACACACACACACATATATATGCCTATATATATATATATATTCCTTCCTATATATACACATATATATATGTATGTGAGTGTGTGTCTGTATACATCTGGACCTGTGGGTCTGGAGTTTACATCTGAAACAGAGAAAGAGATTTTATATATATGATATATATATCTCTCTCATATATATAATCTTTTTATATATGTATATATAAAATCTCTTTCTCTGATACAGATGTATATCTGTGTATACACACTCATATATATATAGGAAGGAATATATGTATATATATAGGAAGGAATATATATAGAGAGGAAGGAATATATATATAGAGAGGAAGGAGTGTATATATATATATATATGAAGGAATATATATATATATTTCTTTCTCTGATTCAGATATGTATCTGTGTACACACACTCAATATATATAGGAAGGAGTATATATATGTGAATATATATATAGGATGGAATATATATATATTCCCATATATATAGGAAGAAATATATATGTGTATATATATATATATATATATATATGAGTGTGTGTGTGTACACAGATATACATCTGAATCAGAGAGATTTCATCTCTATATAGAAAGAGATAAAGGAATTATATATTATATATATATACACACATATATATAATCTTTTTCTCTGATTCAGATATAAACTCCATACCTGCAGGTCCAGATATGTAATCAATGATATCATGTACATATCTCATTAGCACATCAAATCTAACTGAACTGAACTCATCTTCCTCTTGCTTTCTTCCTCTATGTACCCCATCTCAAGAAACAGCATTATTATTTATTTGGCCAACTGACTTAGAAATCTAAGAATTATCCTTACTTCCTTATACTCTTGAAAGCTTATGCCTAATTGGCATGCATTCCCATCAGCTCTACCTTTATACACTTATGAGTGTGATTCCCTCCTGCCATCCCCACTGCCACTGGGTTTGCTTTATTTCAGGCCTTCATTATTTCTATTCTAGATTGCAGTGACAACCTCTTAACTTGGCTGCCTGCCAGTAGTCACTGCTGTTACTCTTTAATTCATTCTCTAGGCTGTGGCAAAACCATTTTTTTAAATCAAAATAGGATTTTTAAACATCTCCTTGACAGCGGAATCTGATCATATAACTCTTCTACTTAAGGTTTCCAGTGTCCATGGGACAAAATCTAAATTCTTTAGGAGGCATACAACCTCTCTCCCTGTATCTCCAATACCTTTTAACGTCTCTTTTCATATATCATGTTGTAGCCATACCCCAATTCTAGTAGTTCTGTGTATGTATGCATGTGTGTGTGACTGTATATGCGTGTTGAGTGAAAATAACAGCAACAAAGAAAGAGAGATGGAAAGATGAAGAGACAGAGAAAGAAAAGAAATGAAGAGACAGAGAAACCAAAATTTCATTGTACTTTTTGATCTGGCTCATGAGATTTCAGATGGCTTTATGTTCTTCTTTGTGTTCCCTCCTATTTTCCATGATTTCTCAATTGTCATGTGTGTTGTGTAATTACAGAAATAATCTAGTCTTATATGACACAATTGAATATTTGAAAACTGCATAGTTTTTGTTTCATTTTAAAGTCCACCTCATCTATTTACAGCCATTCTTTAAAACCGTATGACAAACTGACTTGAATCATTTTGAAAATTATTACAGTCAGTTACTTTTAGAACTCCTACATTCTTATTTTATAATTCTTCTGTGAATAAATATTGACTTCAAGACAAAATATGTAGATTAATTATAGCTTAGTATGACATTTATACATATTAGAGGAGTTACAAAATATATATTTTATCAAAGACTATACTCTTAGAATGCAATAAGATTTGTATAACTTATTTATACTTGTATAGAAGAGGTACATAAATATAATATAGTTTATTCAATACCATGTGATTAGAAATTGAAGTTTCATGATGGTTTCAATATTTAGTATATATTAAATGCTCTCTACAACATAAAACAGAAAGGTTCCTACGATTGAGGTACGGATCAAGTGTAAGGGGGCTTTAGAGTCAGTAAAGATTATAAGATTACATTTGATTTTTACTTTATTTATTTATAACTCATTTCACAATACTTTGTTAGACTGGCAGAATATTAAGATGAAAAAAATACCTGCAGTAAAATTTAGTTTGAATGAAGTTTTGACAACAAATATTAAAAGTGAGAGATAAGCTTGTAATTGGTTAAAATCAAATTGTAAAATTCTGAATTTCAGGCTAACAAGGTTTCACATTATTCTACCGCACAATGTAAGTCATTTCAATATTTTCCACAAATGGAAGACAGGATTCACATTTCTGAACAGGAAGATGAGCTCTCATAATTATATACAAAATAGATTGCAGATTTATGGAGGCAACTGTTAACATAGATAATAATTATTCGATGATAATGACATTAGGTACCAATATTTATCAAATGTTTAACTATAGTCTATGCAGTGTGCCAGAAGAGATACATACTGCCTGAAATACACACATATTTAACATTATGTATATAATATTATGTCATACATTATATAACAACACATTCTGAATACTAAAATTCACTAAGAATTAGTGTTTTCCTACTGGTTTTCAGATAGGGACATTGACTTAGCTGGCTTAACTACATATTCACAAAACCAATACTTTGTAACTTATTTGGAATTCAACTACAAAGAGAGGAATATAGAAATACAGTGCAAGGCAGGAGGGAGGTAAATTAATGTTATGAGCAATATGGACCTGGGCCAGGAAAACAGCCTTATACTAAGTGGGAAAGCATAGATGATAGAAGTTACATCACTTAGGTAGTCATGGCTTTAAAAACAGAATGAGGGGGAGGAATTGAAAATGCCTGAAAGCTTGAAGGAGAAGTCAATACCTGGAGGATATTTTTGTGGGAACACAGATGGCATAGTCAATTTTCATTTTCAGGTATCAAAAGAACAGGCAGTTAGAAGAAGTTTAAAATACAAAAGTTGGACTTAAGGGAATGAAGAATATAGGAGAGAGAGGAAAGAAATGACATCTTGCTACTGCACATTTTGTTTCGGAAAGTGTGTATATTGGGATGATAATTAAAGCCATTATAGTCCAAGAAAAAGGGCATATAAAAAAACAGTCATGGGTCAAAGATAAATTATTGAGGAACATCTGCATTTGGAGCGTAAGAAAGGGATGGGATAGGAAGATGTGAAAGTTGAGTCACAATGTAATGGATGAAAGGTTAACTGTTAGTAGTAAAACAGAGATAACAAGCAAATTTTTAACATAGTTTTTAAATCATGAAAAATAAGATAATAATGCAATAACTTCAGAGGGAAAAAGTACGAGGGAGTTTTGTGTTTTTCTTTTTTGGGAAAGGACAGGAGGGTGACATGTTTTACAGTTACAGAAAGAACTAGTTGGCAATCAAAATATTAAAAATGCGTAGAGAAAAAAGAAAATTGCTAGGGTGGGATGTCAGAAGGGAGTAAATGAGATCAAGAGCAAAGTCACACTGTCTAGATTTAAAGAGATCTACTTTCTTTTCTGAGACAAAGAAGAGTAAACTAAAAATATATCAGAGGTGAATGAGGGGGTGGGGAGTTCCTGTTAAATGATTTCCCCAACCTTGACAGCTAGAAATTTCTGTCCTATGAAAAGCAGGTGAAGTTGGATTGTTATTGAGAGCTTCTATTTGGGGTGAAAAGGTTTGTTAAGAGTCTATATGAGAAATGTGAGAAGGAACAATCAAAGTTGAATTAAAGAATGTTACATAATAGAGCCTCACAACTTCTCTTCTCCTGTCATAGGTATTCAGTATGCATAGATCATAGTTCATAATATAGCAATAGGACTCTAATTTAGGGGAGTAGTTTTAAAATACCACTCTGGTGTTTATTTGCTGTGTTTATAATTCTTGTTCAATTAGATTAAATTTGTCATTTACCATAGCACGTGTATTATCCAAGTAGCCGAAGTAGTATTTTTTGTCAATAATATTTTAATATTTTTCAATATACTGATTCATTCAACAAATAATTATTAAGTGAATTTCTTTCTATTCAATCTTGTGTTAAGTATTGGGGAGGAAAAATAGAATGTTACTTTGATATTTCAGCATGATAATAAGTATTAGTCTTACAAGCAACCTCAAAAAATCTGTGCCAGATTTTACTTTAAAACCTCAACCAAAGGTCAATATCAGCAAAAGTAATTGAACTCATTTATTGATCACTTACTTTGGGATACATTTTCTGCTAAATACTTCCATATATTCTCTCCTTAACCCTCAGGTTAACTGTATGACGTAGTACCATTATTTTTCTCATTTTATAGAAAAGGAAACCAACAAAAGAGGTTTAAGTAAATTGCTAATGATAATATGGCTAAAAATAGTGGAACTAACTTGAACCAAGTCTTCGTGATTCCCAGATTGGTTTATTTTACTAGGGCAATACTAAAGAAAATAAAAAGTAAGTAAATCTAAGAAGAAAATTTCAAAAGATGAATGACTCTCAATAAGAATACCATCTGAGCTCAATGACACGTGTAAAACTAAAATCAAACAGACAAAACGACCTCATGTGCACAAACACATACTACCTGAAAAAGAAAGCATTTATCTTTATAACAAAGACAAATTTTGAGAATTCGGAAATTCAATAACATATCATGACTTTATAAAACAGCTACATTTAACTTTAAATATTAAAAGCAAAAATATGGAACACAAGGCTAGCCAATATCCTGACTTCGCATTTTTTTTCTTGAAATGTGATCATTACCTCTTCATCTGAGCATAAAAGGAATTGACAATTCATGAAGATGCAACCATATTCATGTCGAAGTTTCTCTGGCAAATTATACAAATTGTCTGAAAATTATACAAATTTTCAGACTGTTTTTGTCTGGTGTTGTAAGCTACATGAAACTTTTAAAGATCGTACATGTTTAACTGCTTCTAGTGATAGATAACTACATATCACCAACAACTTTCATATATCATATTTGACAACATTGTTAAATATTAATCCATATTCTGATTTAAAGTGCTTTTTCTTTTTCACTTAATCATAGTGAAAACATTTACTTAACCATTTTAAAATTGCATTCAAAAATTTTTTTTAGTCTTTCCATAAACTTGGGAAACAATTAAAATATTATTAATACTGCATTGTACCAATAAGGAGAGTGAGACTTTGAGTGATTGAGTAACTTGCTGTAAGTTGCCCTGTACGTTTGAAAATTGAGGGCTGTAATTAAGAATAAATGTTTCTGTATCATCATTCTTACTCTTCAGCATTGTTCTTTAAATAAAATTCCCAGCCATATTTTCTGTCCTTGTACCTAGAACAAATATCTACAGGATAAGAATGCTAGGTTGTTCCTTTTACATATCCCAAATACCCAAAATAGCATCTGTTATGTTTTATATAAATATGTGTGTATAATATACATATATATATATGAATATGCATGTATGTATATAAATTCAATTGTCCTATCCACTAGTAATTTTGCTTCAGCAGATGTAGTATGGTGCTGACAATCAGGTTTAAATAAACGATGTAGTTTTCTAAAGGCAGAAATTTGATTAACTCTTCTATATGTACACTAGACTCAACACTTCTGTGCTGAGTTGGAAGTGTAATGAATGCAGATAAAACAAAATAAGAAAAATAGGAGAGACAGGAAAACTTTGGTAAAGAATATTAGGGGAGAAAAATCAAACTAAACAAAACAAGGGAAACAAAACAACCCTAATGGCCTAGAAAGCACCCTAATGTGATCTTGGTCAATCAATGGTAACTGCCTGTTCCTTCTGTTCCTGTTGCCCATTCTTGTGTATTTGAATTTGTAGAAGTGCTGCACCAACTTTTCTCTCTGTTTAATTCTTGACACTCCTATGTAGACAATGATGGGTAAGGGAATGTGGTTGAGGAGAAAGGAGAAACTAGCTAAAGAGCAACAAAAGTTGAAGCAGCCAGTTGCCCCAAGGCCCAAAAGAACTTGACTCTGAGAAAGAAGAGACAGCCAATAGTGATGAAAGAAACTGAATTTTCCTAATCCTAAAACAAGAGAGCGATGACATGGTTCCACCAAGATTTCAAAGAGGTGAATAAAAGCTTACACCCTAACTATAATATTATTATCATTTCTTCAATTATTCTTTACAAAATTGATGGAATATGAGTTTAAAATATTTTGTCTTACACAAGTTAGGCTGATGAGCTGGTTAAGATTTTATAATGTTTTGGACACATAGAAATTAAGTCGCTTTCCAAAAATGTGAATACTCATATGTAGGCGGCTGGTGTAAATTAGAAGTTGGGTGCCAACATGTGCCTCTCTTTACTTTGCAATGCTGTATTTACTGCAAAGGAGAACCACAGAGCAGCCATTATCATCATGTGCGGGATCTTAACACATGCCAGAGGGCTGAGGAATCATACAGAGAGCACGAGTCTCAGTTTCCTCAATTCATCTGTCTGTTTGATTTTTCTTGAGAAGTTTCTACACTGGTGAAGTTGAGGGATATTTTGTAGAATAAACACAGCTAATATTTCTAAGATTAAAATGAGCTGCAAAGGATTCCTGGATAATACAAGGCTTAGCAAATTGAGTCATGACTTAAGAGAAACACTCTAGACGCTGAGCTCAGAAAAGAACTAGAAAGACAGAAAAACAATTAAATACAACAAAATCTATTTGGAAGAGTTAGATCAATCAAGTAAGAGAGAAACATATCACAGTTCTTAAATTTATATTTTAAAATAAACCATCATATTAGAAACTTAGTAAGTTCTGTTTTATTTAAATAAATATTACTTACAATGAATCACAAATTGTCATAGGCAGCAATAAAGAAACATTCTGTGAATTTTCACGAGTAGAAAAATTGCATTAGAAATAATGGGAGCAAATCAAATGAATGGATCAGAATAATGATGTTTGCAGAAGTTAGGGGAAGATAAAATAATTATTCATATATGTATAGAAAATAAATGGTAAAAGAAGTAAGCTGTAAATTTAAACTTCCAAAATAATGCTAATGCAAAAATAGACTAATTAAATACAATTTAGGATAAGAGAATTAGAAAACAACTATAAATAATGCTATTCCTTGAAAAGAAATGCAGATTTTTTTCAATCATATAAAATGCTCAAAGTAGGCACACAAGACCTTGCCTAGTGGAAGTCCTTTATCTCAAACAAATTGATGACACTGTAAGATTTGTTTATACCTGCCTTGTACAGTTTAGTGGTTAAAGGCAGAAAGACCTGAATTTGGAATCCATCTGTACCTATATTTTAAGCTAGTGTTTTATTTACATGCTGATTCTAAATGAGCAAATACATCATAATCTGTGTTGTTATGAAACAATGTTTAAAGATTTAATAAAAATGCACTGGTATACAGTTTATAACTCCATGTGTAAACCGAAGACCTCAGTATATTGTATTCATAGTTTCTGTACTGGCCAGATTACTCCCAGCTAAAAGTAAGACAATCACTAATAAAATTAGCTAAAAATAGAGAAATTTATCACCTCATCCAAAAGGAAGCAGGGTAGGCTTCAGGATTATTTGGTTTAAATTGGTTATTTCAAGACCTCATCAAAAGTCAAAGCCTTTCAACTTTGTGGGCATGAGTCTCAGACTGGCATTAAAAAGACAACTGTAGGGCTTGGTGTTAGATTCAGGAAAGGAGGTGCTGTGGTTTGACTATGTCCCTTCTAAAATCCAGATGTTGCCAACGTGATAGTATTTAGAAGGTGAGGTTTTTTAGAGGTGATTGGGCCATAAGGCCCAATCATGAACTGTGCCCTTTAAAAAGGTTTGACTAAGGGAGTTTGTCTTTTTTGCCATTCTGCCTTTCACCATGTGAGGATACGGTGTTCCTCCCCTCTGGAGGACACAGGACTCACCAGACAACCAAACCTGCCAGTGCCTTGATCTTGGACTTTCCAACCTCCAGAGCTATGAGAAAAACACATTTTTGTTCTTTATAAACTACCCAGTCTGTACACACACACAAATGAACTAAGACAGAAATTGGTATGGGGATTGGACTATTGTTGTAACAAATATCTAAAAATGTGGAAGCAAGCTTTGGAACAGGGTAATGTGTAGAGACTCGAACAGTTTTGAAGGGATTGATAGAAAAAGCCTCTATTGATATAAACTGAAAATTAAGGGGGATCTACGGAGGGCTCAGAAGAGGAGAACTGTAGGGGAAGCCTCAGTTGTCTTAGTGATTACCCAAGTGGTCATGACTAGAATGCTGGTTGAAATATGAATGATAAAGGCCATTCTGATTAGGTTCCAGATGGAAATGAGGAATATCTTATTGGAATTTGGAGAAAAGGCTATCCCGGTTTACAAAGTGGCAAAGGCTAGGCTGTCTGTGTCCTAGGACTTTGTGAAAGGCAGCACTTAAGAATGACTAATTAGGATATCTGACAGAAAAAAAATCTCTTAGTAGCAAATTGCTGAAGGAGATACCAGAGATCTGTTAACTGATTATGGTAAAATGTGAGAAGAGCTAAAAAATTAAAAGACAGAACTTAACCCATTTACACCTAGTGTTCCATTATTGGAATGCTAAACTTGTGGGTGTTATTTATACCCTGCTTCTCAAGGTCATCACCAAGGTCTGATTTTTGACAAAAATATTTGCCACATGTGGCATAAATGAGTTAAAATCAAAAGGAAAGCAAAATGTAAAAATCTGTAAAATTCCCAGGCTGACCACATAAACAATGAAAATAAAAATCTGTCTAGCAGAGAAAACCAAGGGAGTGGGTCATCTACTATTAGATAAGGAGACTAGTTTGGATAGACGGGTGCCAGGTGCTATTCATCAAGATAGTGGGAGAGCGACTCTGAAGACATTTCAGAGTTTTTTAATGCTGTCATGCCCACCACAGGTCCAAAGTGCCAGGGCCTTGGTGGCAGAACAGTTTCAAGTGAGGAAGAGCTCAGGTTACCTGTGGAACTTCAGTACTCCAAATGTTCTTGAAGCCCAGAACTCCTTCAAGTCTCTGCACCCATTGTTTTTGTGCAGTGCTAATTGGCTGCTTCAGTTGTGGTGTAGGTGGCCCAGTTGTGCCTGAAATCAATGTTCCAGAGGGTGCAAGCATTGAGCCCTGACCACGCCACCATGATGCTAAATCTTCAGTCGAGCAGAGTGCATGAGCTGTGGAGGCTTGGATTTCAAATCATCTCTACCTGGACTTCAAGTGATACCTCAGAGAGCCTCAGGTTCTAGGCAGAGAATTGTGTCACAGGTGGGAGCACCAAAGAGAGTCCTTAAAGGGAGAGGCATAGTGCAGGAGGGGGCATGGGGACTGCTACATCACAGAGAGCACCCACTAGGGCAATGATTGATGGAGTTGTGGCAGCAGGGCCGCTCGAGAGACCAAAGCCTGGGAGAGCCACAGGCACCGAACTCCAACCCATGAGAGCTGAAGGGAGCTGTACCCAGCAAAGCCATGCTAATACGGTCCTCTGGGGCATTTGAGGCCCAACCCTACCCCAGTGTGTCCAGGAAGTGGGCCATGGAGTCAAAGATTGTTCTCCACACGTGGTTTGCCTCACTGTGTTTTGGACTCATTTGGAACCTATTACCCCTTTCTTCTTGCCTACTTCTCCCCTTTGGAATATAAACGCCTGTCTTGTGTCTGTCTTACTACTACATTTTGAAAACATGTAACTTGTTTGCTTTCACAGGTTCAGAGCTGGAGAACAATTTACCTCAGGATGAAACACTCTTGAGTTTCACTTATATGATGTTTAGATGAGACTTTGGACTTAGACTTTAAAGTTGATTCTGAAACAAGTAAAGAGTTTTTGGAGCTATTAAGATGGAATAAATGGATTTTTTTTTAATGTGAGAAAATCATGAATATGAGGGAGCTAGGGATATAATGCTATGGTTTGAATGTGTCCTCTCCGAAATTCAGGTGTTGCCAATGTGATAGTATTAAGGGCTAGGGCCTTTAAAAGGGATTAGGCCATAAGGACTTCCCTTCTGAATGGGATTAGATGCCTTTATTAAAGGGCTTGATGGAGGGAGTTTGTCCCTTTTGTCCCTCCACCTTCTATCATGTGAGGGTACAGCATTCCTCCTCCTAGTGGATGTGGCCTTACCAGACAACCAAACCTGCCAGTTCCTTGATCTTGGACTTCCCAACCTTTAGAACTCTGAGAAAAAAAAAAAAAATCTTTGTTTTGCTTTTATAAATTACCCAGTGTGGTATTTCGTTATTGCAGCCCAAAAGGACTCAGACAAATAGAGTTCAGAGTGATAAATACACTGTATTTTTTTAAACTACTTTTTCTTTAGGAAGCAAGAGATTACCTACTGACCCAACAAGTGAAGGGTTATAATGCATAAAAATAATACTTTTTCCTGTGTGATTTATTTTTCCTGAATGACAAAGCATTCCTAACACTGAGAGTTGAATGTTATTTCAGGAAATAGGGAAGGTAATGTGCCCCGTCACTGACAATGTTAAAATGATCAATTGCAGATACTCTAGAGCAGACTCAAGAACTTGAGACAAATATATAAATCTTAGATTACTTTGGCATATTTTTTTCTTTTCTTTGTAAGTTACCATTTATTAAACATGCATTTATTGACTGCTTACTATACGCCAACCAGTAGAAGGACACAATTATTTCACTTTAGGCGCAAACTCAAAGTAGGCACTGGAGATACAAAACATGAATAGATCAATTCCTATTGGCACTGTTTAGAAATTAAAGAGAATCTAGAGTCTAAAAACTAATAAGAATAAATAAAATATGTCATTTACATTTAATTTCTTGAATGAAACACAGTAAACAGACATTCTAAAAAATACAACTATGTTTTATAAAAACCTGTGATATGTCATTTTGATAAACACCCTTTTTGGTGAAATCTTATATTGCAATTATTGTATTTATATTTATTAATGCATTTTATACATGTTAGTTAAATTTACTACTTCATATAAATATCTAACATTTAGATTCCAAATTAAGCTCAAAATAATAGAAAAGATACTGGAATGAGGAATAGGGAAGAAGAGGCTGATAATAATAGCCAGTTTCTCTGGAGGCATGATCTGGGAGGATACCGTTGCTTTCCTTTAAGCACAAACCTTAGTGGCCAGTGTCTTCAGAAAAGAAAAGTTTTTATGTATCTTTATATGAAATAGATAGATACTATTTCAAATTACAAATTAACACCAACACAGGGAATCTTAATATAATGATCAAGGTATGTAATCTAAATCTTTTAAAAAGAACTCTGATCTTCGTTTAAACCTAATTTCAAAATGAAGAGTAAACATTAGCATGTTGAGTGGATAATTAAAAAAATAAATTATATGCTTATAGCATTCTTTTTGCATGCAATTAGCATTGCATTCTCTGCTTGAAGGATACTTCATACAACCCATTACCCTGTCCCAAACAGAAACTTCCTGGGCATAGCCTATCTTGTCTTTCCTTACACTGATTCATTTTCTGGAAGGCCATTTTGTTCCTATTTCCCTTTTTCTTACTTGTGAATTTTTACTAACTTAAGGCCCAGTTCATATTATCCTCTCTGTAAAGACTTCCCTTGAGACCCAAATAAGTTTTTTGTTCCCTCCAATATGTTCATAATCCTACTATACCATGCATCACAGCATAATAAAGTTAACTATTCATGGTACTCTGGGATTTTCTTGAAGCAAAAGCAAGAGCAACATTGCATTTAATTTTGCATTTTTTAAAATATTATACTTAGAAAAGGAGGATGCTCAATAAATGCTTATTCAGTAAATGAGGTATGGATAATTATGCAAACAGCCAAAGGCATTACTTAAAGTTTGGCTGAACAGAAGGACGTCACAGACAAAGTTTTTCATAAATTATATAAATATGTGTGATAATGTAAACAAAATAGAAGAGAAAAATGCTCCACTAATGGCCATAGCAGGTAGACAGAGTGAATGTCCGATTTTTTTTATAATACTTTGGTCATGACCTATGATTGAATAGATGTATTAAGAATGAGAAGGAATAAAATTATTGGTCATATTTATTCTCTTAACAATTAGTTAATTGTACACCTTGCTATGGTTTGAATGTGTCCCCTCAAAGGCATGTGTTAGAAACTTAATCCCCCAAGGAACAGTGTTGAGAGGTAGAGACTAATGGGAGGCCTTTAGGTCAGAGGGCTCCACTCTCATCAGTGGATTAATGGATTAATGCCCATTATGAAAGGACTTGAGACAATGAGTTCAGTCTCTTGCTGTATATCACCATTTCTTTTCCTTTCTGCCATGAGATGATGAAGCGAGAAGGCTTTTGCTAGATGCTGACCTCTTATTCTTGGACTTCCCAGTCTCCAAAAACAGGAATCAATAAATTTCTGTTAATTACAAATTATCTAGACTGTAGTGTTCGGTTATAGCAGCACAAAACACACTGAAATAACTATTACACTTATTATGCACAAATCGCACTAAAGCCATACTGGTTTATTTTAGAATGTACAATCTCCCCAGATAAGACAAGCTCTGGTATGTTAAGAGTCTTAGCTTAGCAGATTCTGGTTCCCTCCTCTGTAGTATAGAAATTTAATCCACTTCCCGGTACCAGAAAATATGAACTCTGAGTTTATGGTCCAGCTCACATTTCAGCTCGCACCAGCCTGTGGAAGATTTGTGGCAGTATATCCCTCCTCAGCCACTCCTTCTGAAGTTCTGTACTCTGAAAGTAACTACGATTTCCTTGACTTTTGCTGCATCCAGACGTAAAAGAATATTTGTCCTCAGAAGATCTGTTAACCAATGTGTAACTCTAGCTTTCTATGTGTTTCTCAAAAACATATTGTATATTTATCTAAATTATAAACAATAAACTTAAAAAACAAGCATATTGTTCATAAATTTAGATGAAATACCCATCTATTATTTTAGATAGATTGTATAAAATTCACTTTGTATGAGAGAAATTAAAAGGCACTTTGTCTGTGTTAGTATACCTAGGAACTAGTTAGAGCAAGCTGGTTTTGTTTTGCTTTCAAAAAATTAAATATTCACTTAACATAATTTTTTGTCTTTCAGATCAGACTTCTGATTATAAAAACATGGAAAATTGAAAATTAACCTGTCACCCCTGAAGATAGTTAGACATTTTTCCCATCACAGAATCAGAAGACAATGTTATTTTCCAAAGAGTTGGAAGGTAAAATTCAAGCTAATCAAAACTAATTATCCCCTCCCAATAGAAAGAAGAAAAATATCATAAAGGATCTGATCTTTTCAGTTTTAAATATGTGGGTCAATTATTAATGACATCTTAATTTTTTTTTTTTTTTTTGAGACGGAGTCTCGCTCTGTTGCCCAGGCTGGAGTGCAGAGGCGTGATCTCGGCTCACTGCAACCTCTGCCTCCTGGGTTCAAGCGATTCTCCTGCCTCAGCCTCCCAAGTAGCTGGGATTACAGGCGCCGGCTACCATGCCTGGGTAATTTGTGTAGTTTTAGGAGAGACGGGGTTTCACCATGTTGGCCAGGCTGGTCTCGAACTGCTGACCTCGTGATATGCCCATCTCGGACTCCCAAAGTGTTGGGATTACAGGTGTGAGCCACCACACCTGGCCAATGACATCTTAATTTTTAAGAAATCATAAATGTATTTGAAAACCATAGAAAAATGTCTTTACAGATATCTATTTGAGATCATGGATCTGAAATTAAGGACAGCTAGCTGAAGTATTAGCTTAGAAAGAAAGTTCTGTTTCTGAAGATTGTAAAATATCTGCAGACTCATGGCAATGTTACCTTTTGTGACTCTTAAGAAGTATACTGTTTGTCCTAATGATATGTCTTATGGTTACACTATTTTCTTTCAATATCTAATAGTTTTAGCATTAAAGTAATCATCTGTCATCTTAAATGTAATATCTTTATTCTTATCATAGTGTTATCTTGAAATGAAATATATTATCATGTTGATATTCTGTGATATGTAGTGCGTATGACTTTCAGAAGTTTGTATCCATATTATTTATTCTGCTTAAATTAATTTAAAAAGCAAAGCCAACAAGTAAATTTTAAATTAAGTATAATGTGGCTACACAACAACACAGAAATGATCTAGATAAAATATATTAAACACTCATCTGGATTTCAAATTACTTACAATTTATTCTGAATTTATTATATGGCTGTCAATGGCCACTGAGCTACCTGTTTATACACACACAATATATATATGTACCACATTTATCTATATACATATTCAAAAGAGCAAAAAAATAACTAAACATTTATGCTTATGTGTTTGCATGTGAGTATAGCCTTCTTTGGAATTTGATTAACAATTTCAAAATAAGAAAACTTTTATTTTCTCCAAGAGTAAATTTTTCTATAAATTGTAAAATAATTCATAATAGATATTTAAAGTACACAATCTTGCAAATAGAAGCAAAATCTTAGTTCCTATTTTGATTTAAAATGCAATATTTTAAACCTATATGAATCAGAGAATACATTGCACTGGTCAAGGAGAATCAAAAATTGCTAACTTGTTTTCTTATGCTAACCAATGGTTGTGGGCCACACTTAAAGTGAGGCAAAACTGGAAAACATTCAATAAGCAGAATTTATCTCTTTTTTTTACAAGTCTGGTTATATCAGGATTTGCCTTAATTAAAGCTTCTGAGAAAGTGGGCAAACCCTTAATAACCATTTGGGTTATCAAGATCTTCTGTTCTGATGGGCAGTTGTGGGACAGGGACCCTATAGTAGTAATGATTGCCACTGTTGAGTGGCATGTCCATCCAATTTGGGTGGTGAAACCTGAAACTTTTCAAAGTAGCAGTGTTGGAAGGGATTCACTATGATCACCATATTTCAAGGGTGGAAGAAGGAACTATTGAAATCTTACCTGTAGGAAGCCATATTGACCTAAACAAGAGAATTCCACAATGTAAAAATTCTCTGATCTTAAATCAGGAATGGGAATAAAAGAGTAAAAAAAAGAATAGTTTATTCCGCTTTGTCCACCTTAACCACTATTTAGCCTTCTTTATTATTTTTATTTCTATTTTCTTCATTTCTTACAGGTGCAGTTCTAAATTGTAAATGTGGCTATCTTTTTAAAATTTTCTCATTAATTATCCCATATCTCAATATCTCTTCTCTACCATCCACACCAGCATATTCCCTCTCTCCACCCCTGCCCAGGTTCCGATCCAAACCTCATTACAGAAAACTAAATTAGAAATCAGATTAGAAAAAACTTGTACATCTCTCCTAGAATACAGAAAAAAAAAGAGAAAGGTAAAAAATTAAGAAGATGTGAGATACTGAAGGCAGAATCAGAAAGAGCTTATTTTAATTGTGTTCATGAAGAAGAGACTAAAACAAAAAAAGACATGAGCAGACATGAGCAATGAAGAGTTTAAAGAAATGAGAAAAAAAATGAATCTTTAAATGAATCAATAGGGGCTACTGATTTTCAGGAAAATTTGAAGAGTGATGCAAATTCTAAGAATATTCCTCTTCCAGTAGTTATTCATATAAAAAGGAGAGTGATGAGAATTCTAAGAATCTTCCTCTTCCAGTAGTTATGCATATAAAAAGGAACAGAGATGCAGATAATTTTAACATAGTTCCTAATGCTTTGCCTGCTTCTCAGAAGCTATGATTAAGGCAAATTCTGAGAAACTCATGAATACTCCCAAATTGGAAGAGAAGTTTTAATAAAGACACACCAAGCAGATTTTCTTTTTCTTATTGAAAAAACTTGAGGGAGATGGAGGAAAAAGTAAAAGTGGCAAGTGTGGAGAAACTAGTGAAAAAGAGAAATCATACAATCCAAGACAAGTTTTGATGAATGATATGTTACAGCGTTTATAAATGATTTAGTAAATTATGCCAATTCGTTAGTTAGAATGAAGTGACTTTGAACTAAGTGACCAGACAAAAAGCACAGGACTCTGTAAATAACCCAGTAAGTGTCAAGTCTACACAAAAGTGACAAAACAAACAAACAAAAAAACCCACCATCAAACCATAGGTATCCCATATGGTGGAAAAGGAGTAATGGAGCATTCATCCATAGTATTTTACAACAAAAGGCTGTAAACAGAATTACCCAAATTTAACATAACCAAGAAACAATATATTAAATTATAAAAATATATTAAATACTCTAATAAGATCTCATGGCAATAATAATAGAAATAATGTTCTGAGACCCTTACTGAGTGCCTAATTTACAGAACCAGAACTGTAAGATCATGTGCTCTTGTGGTTGTGCTCTTAAAAGCCAATAAGCAGGCGATAATTTGCCAATGGCAGCGATAGGAATTTCATATGTAACTGAAGGATATTTTACACACTCAAGCTGCGTCCAGAAAGAAAACAGGCAGACACAGGCTTTAAAGAATGGTGGGCACTCTCCTGGTTGTTCTAATAGGGTTGACTGCGAACTACAGGCCCAGACCATTCTTCTTTGTTTTACATTTAAATGTCTAAGGGGCAGTGAGATTTCCCAATGCAGTGAGTGACTTCAGAGGCAGCTGGATAACATGAATCAAAAAAAAAAAAAAATGAAAAAAAGAAAAAAAACAACATAGGGGGAAAGAAAGAATGTTAAAAGGAATTAGCATTCTATATTTTCTTGTCCTCTTTTTCCATAGGGAAGACTGACCATACTCTACATATTTGAAAATTGTGATTTAAACATATGCATGGACACTCACATGCACACATACACACAATCTTTAAGAACAATGTTATTATTTTAAGAACTCATTTAGAAAATATTGAGGTAAAGAAAATGTTTCTAAATTTCAATATATAATAGTTTTATTTTTCATGTTCTGTAACACTAAAGTAAATTAATTTATCTAGTTCTATTTGTATGATTTTTTTCTCATTTCCATTTCTACTTTATTTGTATCTGCAGAGAGAGATGAGATCAACACTGTGAAGTAATAACCATGTTCTTTATATAAATAATTTGAAATAAGAAATTCAAACTAACACATAAAGAACAAATGGCAGTAGATTCCTTGATTATATTTATTAGCAATCCGATTATTACAGGATAAATATTTTTCTCATACTATTAAACCTACATTTAAATATTATTTATCTTGTATATGAAAAATGTGTAATATATTTAAGAATATTTTATTTTACTAATGTTAACCCTAACCCCATGTCTATCATCCTATAGCAGCCAATATGACTAAAGGCATTTCTATTTTACATATCAGCTATTTAAAGTAAAACATGTATTCTCACCATCTTAACCATAACATAAAGGCAAAAATGCAAGTAGTCACTTTCAATATATAATGAAAATCTAGCTAAATTACTTATCCAGAGCAGTGCTAAAAGTTGTAGTGACAAAAACAATGCATCTACATCTTTCAAGGAAATTTCCATCTAGTTTTGGAGCTAGGACTAATGTGTGAATCATGTAAGGAATCACCATTAATCTGAAGGATTCTTACTCCAAATACAACTGAAATTGCATTGGTTAAGTGTTTAATACCCTACTTCCAAAATCAACAGGAAAAATAGAAATCTCCTGATATTTTCTGAAAGCAATCACATTGCAATCTTGTGAAACGTCCTGCATTTTTTTTCTTTTTTTTTTTTTTGAGCTAACTTATTCTTTTAATAAGCAATCCTAAAGGATTTCAAAGCAGATCAACCATATGCCATGACTTAGGAAGTATCTCTCCAATCACAGAGGCCTTGGCCAATCTTAGGCAAAAAAGAAATGCAACTTGAAGTTAGTAATCTAACTCATTTTTTAAAAAAGATATCACAGTAACATGTTAATAAATGATAAAATTCATACTCTATATTTTCAATCTTGTCTCCTTTTATGAATTTCATGCACTGTCCATTTAATCCTTGTCATTATTTAGGCTCCAGATATTGTCTGTTTTTTGAAGGTTTTATTTCTCTCACAGAAGAAAATTAAGAACCTCTTTTATCTTCTCCTCAAGGAAAAGAATCATGTGGTATGCAAAGTTTTGTTTTCAAGGGTTAGATGTGAGACTGTTAGAAAGTATAATAATAATAATTTCTATAGCAAATATTTATTGTGTTTCTTACCACATGGTGCACAGTTCCAAAAAGTTACATGCATTCCTGAATCATAAATGTGTAAGAATGGCAGCAGGCAAATCTATTCTAAATAGGACAGCAAGGGGGAATATTGGTTACTGTTCATTTGATCCTGGTGTCTTGGTTAAACAAAACTCTTTTGTCTAATAACTTGCCGTCTTCTTATTCAAGAATATAAATACATTGGGATTAATTTTTTGGTGCCCCAATATAATTTTGCTTGAACTGGGATTTAGAAATAAACTTTTTTAGAAAACCAGATTTTATCATTTTTCTTTTTTTAACTTATAAACAAGTTCTGCATAGAAACTGAGCAGATAGTGAGCACTCATTGCTTGGGCCCTAAATAGAATACAAATACATAAATCATCATTCTTATATGAGACTGTCTCATTTAACTGAACATATTATACTAGCATACCCAAAATAATATTACACAGTGTACTACTATTCATGATTTTATTTGGTTTTCACTCTACCATAAGGCTTATTCACATACAAGGCGGGAAGAGTTAGCACAGCCAGTGTGGTGAGCAAGCCGTTCTTGAGTATTTGAGATAAGATTTTAGCTAGGTCTTAACAAATGGTAAGATTCTTAGACATGAAGATGAGACTCCAGGAAATTCAGAGTGAAGGAAACCATGTTTATAACCCTCTGAAGGAAGAACAGGCATGCTGACCTTGTAGGGTGGTGACAACATGAGCTCAACAAATTATATTGCAAATATAAGGAGTAGACTACTTGGAGAGGGCCTTGAAAACAGAATCTTGACATCGTGAAATAGAAACTATTAAATAAAATATTTTGGCAGGATATGACAACTAAAAATGATGCTTAAGAAAAATTGACAATGAAGTGATGTTGGAGGGGAGATGAAGCATACAGCATACAGTGAGATCATTACAGTAAAACGATATTGTGTAACTGAAAGAAACATTTAGTGATACATACTTTGCTGCAATAAATGTATTCATAAATTTGGAGTAAAAGCAAGAGACATTATTTATGTATTGAGGCATGTTTTTAGTCTTGTCAAATTATGCCACTCTGTCATACAATAATTCACAATATATTAGTGTTAATGGTTGTTGTTTTGACCCAAACAAGTCAAAGAGATATATATTTTTTTTAAATTAAAAGTCACTCAAAGTCATGTCTTTCAGTGAATTTACGCACAGGCACTAACCAGATAAGAAAATGTAGTGCTGGATCAAAGCAGTGACAGAGAAGAGGCCGCCTATTTTTTGACATAATTGTACAAACCCATGGTATGATCTACCTTCCAGTCTTTCAATATAAATTTATTTAATGCATTTTGATCTTTTAAGACTCTTGGAAGCCATATTTAATTTATATGAAAATTAAATGTGTGGTTGATCTATATGTGTAAGCTAAAAATAATTTTACGTGTGCGTGTGTATGTGTTGCATGTCAGTCCTTTACATTCTGTTTGTCTTGTCTATATTCTGTTTTGAGAACTCATTCATTTCCATGACTTTGTTCATTACCTCTTCGCTGGTAATCTGAAATACCCTATGTGTTGCTCCTAAGGAATGTTTTTAGAACCTTTGTTTTCTTTTTGTTTGTTTGTTTTTAGAACTTTTTTTTTTGGTGAGGGGGAAGTAGATTTTTTTCCTAAGTGGAATATTGCATGGAAGCCAATAAATTTCCATAACCCTCCTCTCAATTCCTACTGTTTCTTTATTATAACCTTATTTTCAAGTTTCCACAACATTTTTATCTTGGAATCATCTGTCCTTTTTTTAAAGGTGAGATGCAGGATTATATCTGGATGCACTCACCTGACTAATTTCTCTGTTCTCTCATTGATTCTCTTAAGAGTACCCTCTGTCTACATAAAAAATAGGAAAAACAAAATAAAACAAAAGGCTGGGCACAGTGACATCTGTAATCTCAGAACTTTGGAGCACCCAGGCAGGAGGATTACTCGAGCCCAGAAGTGGGAGACCAGCCTGGGCAACATAGTGAGATCCGTCTCTATAAAAAATAAAAAAAAATTAGCTTGGCACAATGGTGCATGTCTGTAGTCCCAGCTACTTGGGAGACTGAGGTGGGAGGTTCACTTGAGCCTGGGAGCTCAATGCTACAGTTAGCCATGATTGTGCCAGTGCACTCAAGCCTAGGTGACAAAGTGAGATCCTGTCTAAATAGAAAATAAATAAATAAATAAATAAATAAATAAATAAATAAATAAAAGATTAAGAAAAAGAAAAAAATACTCAAAGAAACCTCTTACATGAGTGCAGGTAAAGACTATCTGGATACTTGCTTACATAGCCAGTTGCTCTGCTAACAAAGAATCAATGGCAATGGGAAGGGGAGCAGAAAAGAGGGAGGATATGAGAGGGTATTTGAGTGGGTTAAAAACTACAGACAAGATACATCAAAGATTGAACGGTAAAGAGCATTTGATATAAAGACCAGAAATAATAAAAGAGACCAGAATATAGATCCTCCAATAACAAACTGCTTGTGGACAGCCACTACCCAACAGCTAAGATATTTAAAAGTCCCTCTGATCAGACATCTTGGAACTTCAACACCTGTATAGTGATGGAGATATGAAAGGACATTTCTGATGTCTCAACAAGGTGATAATGTCCAGAAGCAGGTGACAATCTCCTCATAAACAAGAACAACTATGGTAATACCACCACCGTTGCAGAGTTACTATAAATACTGCACCACAGTCTTTCTTTCAGATGTCTTTAGTATTCACCTAACCGGTTTTTAAGTTTACAAATCTATTCTGTGTATGTAATCATGTCACAGAAGTAAACACAACTTTCAATTTGTTTTTCTTCTTTGAACAATTGGCAATAACCTCCTAGTATTAGAAAACCTAACACATATGATAACTTTCAAGGTTTTCAACACTGTGACTCCACTTATTTTCAGTATTTCACAAAATGAGTTAGTTCATTTTAGCCTAGCAATTTCCCTAAAAAACCTACTACTGCCATATTAATTTTACATATTATGTCAATTCATAGGAAATCAGAGGTATTGACATACCTCTACATTCTCTAGACTCTGAGCCAATGTAAAAGGTTCAGTTTCCATGAGGCCTTCAGTCAAATAAACTATAATTACCTTATACAATTTAGAATGTAATTATGTACTATATGTTTATTGCTCACTGTTTTTATATACACGAGTCTATACTAGATCCTTCCAATTCCCATTAAAAAATTCCTAGTATAAGTTCTCCAACATTTTATTTTATCACTAAACAAATACTTATTGAAGGCTTGTCATGTGTTAGGTGTTATTCAATGTGTTAGAAATACAGGGAACGAGCAAATCACAATCCCCACCCTCAATGGACTCATCCTCCAGTGATAACATGAGATACGCATTTCTTCCCCAACCATATCAGTGTCAAGCTGTTGAATATTGCTGAAGAAGTTCACAAAATATTATATGTTTCATTACTGGGCTTAGCTGACCCATACATATCTAAGCCTGCAAAACATACTCATTCTTTAAAAACATCTCAAGTGACATATTTTTACAAAATCTCTTCTGACATTTATCTATTAGATGCAATACGATGCTGCTCTAAAAACACCGAATATTGTCTTATTAAACTCTCTGATAAAATTATTACTTGTATATTTAATTTTATCCCTTCTCCATTTTGACTATATTTCAAAGTGTTCATGTCATACTGATCTTTACATTTCCTTTGTACCCAAGCCTCTTGTCTTACAGAACGTAGATGACTTAATATATGTTTTACCATTGATTTTGTTCTTTATTCATTTTATCCAATAAACATTTTCTTAGGTCAGTGTCAGATGTTGTGGAAAAATTTACACTTCCTTGATGTCAGTGTTAAAATAATCTATAATTGAAAATCAAATAACTTATTCATGTCCTAAGTACTATAATAAAGCATGAAAAATATAGGGAGGAGAAGTCTTTATTCAGAAGTCAATCTGTTCACAAGATCTTTGTGGGTACACAATCATGACATACCTTTTTATTTACTTCAAATGCTTCATATTTTTTTGTTCACAATGTTCAAATTGTTTTTTGAATTTACTACAGATAACTGTTTTGCCATTTAGGTTAAAGTTGGCCAATATAGTTTGACCAATACTATCTACTTCTTTAATTAAGAGAACAAAATTCTGTCAATGTGGCACATACAAATGAATGATAAAATTAATGCATGTTCTTATAAAGAACAGCTCATGATAGAGCATTTTCAGAAAAAAAGTAATGCCAGTAATGTCAATTGGTGATGGAGAAAATTCAGAGATACTGGAGATAATTTTCCTCTATCATCCTGAAGCACCATGACTCTCACCACAAAATTAATGTCCTTTTTCCCTGAGTTTTCACTTGGAAAAAAAGGTAGAAATATACAGTATAGTTGTAAAATAATTGTTCTCCAGTAGGACTCATCAAAACATGTGTGAAACGTTCCCAGACATGCAAGATTTATTGCATCAAATGGTATATATTAACTTTAGTGAAATTCTTGTTCACAAATTCTGCCAGCCTCTGTTTAGTATTACTAAGCACACAGAGGGATTTGCTCATTGTAGCTGCTTCAAATTAAGTAAAACAGATTTTTATTGTGCTCAATTATAAATAATCATTTTCACTTCGGCCTTAAGAAGGCTTGCAAAATACAGTCTGGCCTCCTTGGAAGGAAATACCTGCTTGTGAGGAAAATTGTATCTAGCAGCCCAAAAGAGGAGCTTCAAAGCTCCTCAGGCATACGAAAAAGGAAAGAAATCTCACAGATAATTCACAAATCCCATGTGGTGATATCTGAATGGTGTGTACTATTGTTTTAAATATAGATTAAAAAGGTAATAAAAATCTCTTTTAACTGGCCTGTAAGGCTCTGGGTAATGAAAATTTCAATTTCATTATACATTTTGTAGAAACTGACATTGGGCCTGATCTAAAGGAGGGACTCATCCCTAATTTTGGCAAGCACATAATTAAAAATAAGGTTATGAAAAGGCAGAGAATAATTTACATTAAATGATATAGATCTGAGAAAATTTCCAGACTGCTGACTGCATTGGAGTTGCAAGCTCAGCAACATTTCATAGTAAGTAGCTCCCACAGCACATAAACTGAATCACTTTACAAAAGGCAGATGAGGAATTTGAAACACTTTGGATTTGACATTTTTGTTGAAATTTAATTGAAAAAGTTATGGAAGTGAAGATAATGTGAGGAAGCAGTGCATAAATTATGGCATCTCTTTCACACAGTTTTATCACATGGCCTCATCACCTTCCTAAAAAAATCACATCACTGATTTCCCAGGCTCTTATATGACTAGGGTAATATAGATCACATCTCAATACATTATTAATTTAAAGTAATGAGGTTGAAAGCAAAAAGAAATGACTCTTTTAAAATTACATATTCATCTATATTCAATGTTGTTCTTGTTAGTAAAAACATGACAGCTTGCAGTATTTTTTTAATATTGATTACATTCTAGACAGTCTCATGCTTCAGTTGAATATCTAAGATTAATTAGAAATTGTTTAGAAAATTACATGAAGGAACAAAATGTTATCTGATAAATATTCATCAAAAGTGTCAAATTCTATTGTATTTAAACTTGAATAAGCTAGTCCATTATTAGTATGGTTGAAATACTTAATACTATTTAATTCTTGGTACATAGCAAAGATTCACTCATATATAGTAAGAGAAATAGACATAAATACAAAAATATTGGTTGCTAATGGTAATTAAAATTATCTTTATAAAGTATTATAAGTAGAGCAAAACATATCCATTACATTGATTATTAATAATAAAATTATGTAAAAACTTTGTAACTGTTGCTTAAATGTAAAGACTTCAATTCATTTGAATTAACCAGATCAGATTGCATCTTAAACTTATATATTATCCTCTGCATTTCAGATATTTTCTTATAAAAGTAACTTCTACTTTTGAATAACTCATAGCTAACTGGGAAGAGGAAAAATAAGCAACAAATTAAAGTGTAGTCAGGAAAAAGTAGGAATAAAGAGGGGGAAGTGACAAGCACTAAGGTTTGGACAGATGCAAGGGTACTTTAGGAGATTTGAGTAGGAAAGTATTTATGGAGAATGAGTTGGGGAAATTGATTGTATGTCACATTTTTAGCATACGATTCCCCTACTTTCCAAAAAAATAAATGTTTTCCTTCTCATTTTTTAATGGAATGTCTTCTGAACCTACTTTTTTTCAGTTTTAGTATCTGAATTTCCATATTGAGGCTTCATCATAATTTCAGTTGTCAGAGAAATCTAGCAGGAAACTTATTTTCATTGAATATTGGAAATAAAAATGTAGACACATTTTAATCAGTAAATAAGTGTGTTGATTGTGTTACTAAGTTGGAAAGTGGTAATCGATAGCCAAACCTTCATCTTACAAGCAATGGCTTATCAGTACTATGCAGGGTTACTATTTAAATAAGAGTATTTTACACATTAGCTGAAGAAAGATACCATAAAGTAACAGGTGCTCATCAATACTGGCACTTTGAATGCCCTGATACTTCTTACATGTTTAAGAAAAAAGGAGGAGAATCATGAAAAAAGTCACCTTTCTAAAAGAGAGTTACTGAAAACTATAAGATAAAGGCATAAACATATGATCCAATGCTTTAAACTTTCAACCTGACTTGTGTTCAATAAAAATAATTATACGAGTCCAGTAAATACTTTAAGAAAAAAACAACATTTTCTAAAGGAGAGTCGCTGAAAGCTATAAGATAAAGGAATAAACATATGGTCCAATGCATTAAACTTTCAACCTGAGTTCTGTTCAATAGAAAAAACTATCCAAGGCCAGTAAATAAGAAAGAACAGTACAAAACAATAGAGATGGTCGATAGATAAAATAATTAATAAAGCAAATAACACGTTATAGAAAATGTTATGCCTCTCATAGCATTGTTTTTAAAAAGTTACACAATATCATAACTGAGAAAAATAACGTATCTTAATTGCATCTTGTGAACTCTCAGTCAAGTGGTGTGGCATGGCCATTTTTAACCCAAATCTGTACTTTTCCTAATTTTATAGATTTAAAGCACATATTCTAAGCCATTTTTACAAAGAGTTTTAATTTTAAATCAGTGGATATTTATCATTGGTTTTTATTAATATGTTTTTATTTCAATGTAACTGCCTCTAAACTTAGAAATGATATTTATTTTACTTTTCAGCATTTGTATTATTTCAGTTTTTGGCACAGCTTAATTTTTATTCATTTCAGCACAGAAATATTCCTTTTATGTGTAAGGTAAAAAGCAAGATCTTAAGAGGTTATAAATAGAAGTTTTCATGCTTTTGTGCTATTTTCATTCATTTTGAGTCTGTCTTGTTATTCAATAGTTTATTTAACAAATAACTGTGAACACCTGCTACATGCTAAGTCATGCTGCTCTAATTGCTGAAAAACAGCCTAAGACAGGGAGACCATTTCTGCACTCACCCACTCAAATTTCCTCATTCTTAGAGTGACTTTCCAGGGTGAGTACAAATGATCAGAATAAATTTTCAAATGAAACTCTTAGTCTTGTGGTCACAAAGTCTTAAATTTTTGAGGTTGTTTATATCGTCAAAGGACCCAAGCTGTTGTTCAGCTTGTGAATTGCAAAATAAGTTCTAATATAGCACTAAAAATAATGGCTTTTATATGCAATATGGGCATTAGGTTATTGGGCTTATTTGTGTATGTCACTTTCTTGAACACAGCATGCAACGAACACTTCAGTCATACAAACTGTATCTTCAGACAACATGAAAGCTCAAGTATTTCCTTCTCGGAAATGCAGTGAGGAAACTGACTGTTGAGCTATATCTCTTAGTCAGAAAAAAAAGTAACATCTTAGTTTTTCATGATTATGGGGGCTGCATTCATAAAAAAAAAATAAGGATTATGGTAACTCCTCTTATAATTTAATAGCCTCATGGAGAAAAGTGCAGGGCTGGGAAAAACATGAATAGAGAACTCTTTCATTCTTTCCTATATTAATTTATTGAACACATAACTATTTACTAGCAGCTATGTGGCAGGTAATACTATAGGTAATAAAATAACATCTTGACCAAAACAAACAGACGTGGTGACTGTACAGGTTAGTTAACTTACAAAACAGTGTTTTCATAATTTAAAAATCTATTTGTAATAAATTTTCCTAAACTTACTTAAAAAATATTGAATAAAGAAAATATTAATGACATTCTTGTTTCTTAAATAATAATATGAGTTGTATAACTATTTTGCATCCAGCAGAAAATCTGCTGACATGCTTACATTCCTGGCAATTTTGCAAAATTCGGGTAAGACTATTTTACACTGAAACAGAGTTAAAAACTCTACCACTGCCTTTGATTTTTAATTGGAAATTTCAATGGCCTTTTGAGTGTATATTTTGCAGTTGTTGATCTATTTTCCAACATAGTTACAAATATGTTCACCTGGAAGTATGGGAAACAAAATATTTAGATAGATTTTATGTAGTCTATTCAGTTTGGTACAATTGAAGGGGAACATTATGTCCATTTGAAAATATTTATCAAAAATTATTCTCCAATGCATGGATGTATTGTTTAACCCATACAGAAAAAAATACAACAGTATTTCGTGAGCTTTCAGGGTTAGAAGTCCTGCGTTTGATTCTCAGTTTAGCCGCTTGCAAGATATGAGATTTTGGCCAACTTTGTTAAACATTATGGGTTAGCAACCTTAATGACACTAATAATTGTATCTAATTAGATGTTTTAATATAATAACAAAGTACCTTGTATATTAAATGTCCAATATATTTCAGTAATCACTATTAACTTTCTCTATGATAAATTTAGGTAAAAGTGCATCAAAACAAAACAAAACACTGTCCTATGAGCTTGTGTCCTATGAGATGTTTTAATATAATAACAAAGTACCTTGTATATAAAATGTCCAGTACAGTTCAGTAATTATTATGAACATTCTTTGTGATACATTTAGCTAAAAATGCATCAAAAGAAAGCAAAACACTGTCCTATGAGCTTTATTTCCCTGTATTTATTCCAAAGCTGTATTGGCATATCCTCTACATTGAGGATATATCCTCTACTTCATGGTTTATTTTTCTCCTTAAAATCCCTTCTTATCTCTTTTATATATTGCCAAAAGGAATAACTGGCAGTTCCTGCGTAGGCAGTCTGAAAATCCTACAGTATCCAAAGTTAATTCAAGTTTTCAAGGACTTTTCACATTGCAAATTCATGATGCAAATTCAAGAACTTCTCATACTGCAAATTTCTTCAACTTACCATGACAATAATTAATATTTGTAGTACTGTCAACATTTAATGCATTGGTTATTAGTAATGTTTCTAATAATAGTATGAAGTGCTTTTCCGTAATTTTGCTTCATAATTTTCACTTTAAGAAAGGCTACATCACTAGAATTTCATGCCTTGTAACTACTGCTAATTGTGTACAATATCCCATATATTTATGGTGATCTTACATCTTACTTTGCTTGAAATCATCTGGATTTACACCTTTTTCTTTGGTATAGTCTCAATTCCCAACACTGTGATTCATGGTCACCTTTCATATATTAAATAATGCAATTATTATAATGATATATTAAAAATGCAAAAGAACTATTTAAAAAATAACTATCTTCCTTACAGCTCAACTGCATGATGAGGCAAGTAATATGAAGTGGAAATGTTATAACATAAAGAAATAGATATAGTCTCTAACGTAGAAGCATTTAAAGTGAGATAATTAGATTCATGAAACTTTTGTTATGACTGCATTAATGTATTTTAATATAGTAAACAGTAGCAATACCATTCTTCATTTCTATTAGTTTGTTTTAAAATATTTATTATTTAAATAATTTAATCCATTTATTTGTACCAGGTATAAAATGATACAAAAAAGTATAAATTAAAAGTAAATCTTTCTTATTCCTGAATTCCAGTTATCCTATTTTTCTCTCCAGTCCTAAGCACTTCTTACCAGTTTCTACTCCTTTCATTTCAAGTTTGAGACTATTGTCTGACTTTCATTTTAACTGGAAATAAAATCATAGATTTTTATAGCATACAGAAACCGTAACAATCACCAACTACAACTCTCATCACAGTCATAAAAATGTTAAATGATTTGCCCAAAGTCAGATAGTGACAGAGCTCAGAATTTTCCTGGAAATGTATTCAATTGTTTCTCACACTTGAGTGTGATCGTTTGTTAGTAATAAGAGAAATTTAAGCATATGAACGCACAGCCAGAATACTTGGGCTCCAGTGCTCATTTGGTTTCTCATTATGTTTCTGGCCTTGGGGAAATAGACTATTGCCTCACTCAGCCTGCTTCAGAGATGTATATATACCCATAGATAGGGTGGATCAAATGAAAAAATAAATGTGAGGATACTGTAAAAGATAGGAATTTGTAAAAAATAAAAATGTCACAAAGTCACAGTAAAAATAGGCAGTGACTTTATCAAAATAATCAATACGATTTTTTTTTTCTTTTTTTTGAGACAGAGTCTCGCTCAGTCGCCCAGGCTGGAGTGCAGTGGCTGGATCTCCGCTCACTGCAAGCTCCGCCTCCTGGGTTCACGCCATTCTCCTGCCTCAGCCTCCCTAGTAGCTGGGACTATGGGCGCCCACCACCACGCCCAGCTAATTTTTTTGTATTGTTTTAGTAGAGATGCGGTTTCACCGTGTTAGCCAGGATGGTTGCAATCTCCTGACCTCGTGATCCGCCCACCTCGGCCTCCCAAAGTGCTGATATTACAGGTGTGAGCCACCGCGCCCGGCCAAGAAACAATAGGATTTTAAAAGTATGTGAGGCTGGGTGTAGTGGCTTATGCCTGTAATCCCAGCACTTTGGGAGGCTGATGGAGGCATATACCTTGAGCTCAGGAGTTCAAGACCAGCCTGGGCAACATGGCGAAACCCCGTCTCTACAAAAAAAAAAAAAAAAAAAAAAAAATTAGCTAGGCATGGTGGTGTGTGCCTGTAGTCCCAGCTACTCACTAGGGAGGCTGAAGTGGGAGGATCACTGGAACCCGGGAGGCGGACGTTGTGGTGAGCCGAGATCACGCCACTGCACTTCAGCCTGGGCCACAGAGTGAGACCCTGTCTCAAAATAATTAATAATTATAAGCATATGAAAAATACATTAACAAAATATCCTAAGGTCAAGTCTTTAGTGGCTCATCACAAATGATATTTGGACTATTTAATTATAGCAATTTAATAAATCTCCTGTTGTCAAAATCAAAAGTGACTATGGATACATAAACCTTAATAGAAAGAGCATCACAGTAAACTCAGGCTGACAAATAATGAAATTTGACACGCAGGAGCAAAGACTGAAATTGAACATTTTAGGGAAGGACTGTCTATAAATGTTGATATTGTGTAAATGTAAGCAACCAAGTTGGTGAGAGACAAGGAACCTCATCTCTAAATGTACATGACAAGAACCTAGCATTCAAATAGCATTCACCAAAGGGTATTATAATCCTATTACATGTGGCTGACAAATTTCAAACCTTCCAGAGCCTATAACCTACAAGATTAAAAAAATCTTTCAACATGATTTTTTTATTCAAGACCTCACATTTGACTGTCAGCCTAATTGGAAACTACTATCGAAGTTCATATGATAGATATCTTAGCACAAAGTAGTGCTCTGAAGGTCTAGAAGGGGTTCGAGTCTCAATTTCACAGCATTTCATTTCCAATTCCACTTGTATAAAAGCATGCTAACCGAACACCGACAGAAGCAGAGCTACATCAAGACGGTACATGAGTAGGATTTAAATAAACCCTCCGACAGGAGAAATCACTCTCTTCTTCAAAGTATTTGTGGGAAATATTTGACTTCAACATTAACATAAGGGACAAAAACGTCTTTATTAAGAGAAGAGAAATGCTGCAATCACATGCAGGTATATTCACAGAAACTATGTTGAATATACTATAAATGCTGGGATCTAACATGGTGAGGCAATAAACTTGATCTCATTGGCTTTGTATTGTGTGGATTTGAATTCTGGCTGACTCATTTGCTTTTTGCAAGTACAGGTCATAATGGTATAAGCACCTCACAGAGTTGATGACAGCTAATTAAGAAAACACATGCAAAGTGTCCAGCACACTGTTAGTGTTCAGAACATGTTAACTATTATCATGAAGATGTTCAACAATTTCAAATAAATGAAAGAATCATTGCTTCTCTTCAAAAGGCATTTGTTTCTTAATTTACCTAGATGTATTTTATTCCCTTAATGGCCATTAGAGAAAAGTGAAGAAAACTAAAAACTATGAGCAGTGAGGGGAATAATAAGTCTATTTTTAACTTTTATTTTAAAGTCAAAGCTACATGTGCAGGTTTGTTATATAGGTAAACTTGTGTTACGGGTGTTTGTTGTACAGATTATTTCATTACCAGGTATTAAGCCTAGTACTCACTAGTTATTTTTCCTGATCCTTTTCTTCTGTTGGAAGGTTTATTTAAATCCTACTCATGTACTGTTTTGATGTACCTTCCACCCTCCACCCTCCGAAAGACCCCATGTCTTCTGTTCCCGTCTGTGTGTCTATGTGTTTTCATCATTTAGCTCTCACTTACAAGTGAGAATAGGTGGCATTTAGTTTTCTGTTCCTGCATTAGTTTGCTAAAGGTAATGGCCTTCAGCTCCACCAATGTGCCTGAAAATGACATGATCTCATTCATTTTTACGGCTGCACAGTACTCCATGGTGTATATGTACCATATTTTCTTTTTTGAATCTACTGTTGATGGGCATTTAGCTTGATTCCATATCTTTGCTATTGTGAATAGTGCTGCAATGAAAATACATTTTCATGTTTCTTTATGACAGGATGATTTATATTCCTTTGGGTATATACCCAGAAATGGGATTACTGGGTCAAATAGTTTTTCTATTTTATAGGTCTTTGAGGAATCTCCACACTATTTTCTGCAATAGTTGAGCTAATTTATACTCCCACCAACAGTATAAGCATTTCTTTTTCTCTGGCAGCATTTGTTATTTTTTGACTCTGTAATAGCCATTCTGACTGGTGTTAGATGGCATCTCATTGTGGTTTGATTTGCATTTCTCTAGTGATCAGTGATGTTGAGCTTTTTTCCATATGCTTGTTAGCCACATATATGGTTTCTTTTGAAAAGTGTCTGTTCATGTCATTTGCCCAATAGTTAATGGGGGTTATTTGTTTTCTTCTTGTAATTTGTTTAAGTTCCTAATAGATGCTTGATATTACACCTTTGCTGGATGCATAGTTTGCAAAGCTTTTCCCCATTCTGTAGGTTGTCTATTTATGTTGTTGAGAGATTCCTTTGCTTTGCAGAAGCTGGTAAGTTTAATTACATCACATTTGTCAATTTTTGCTTTTTCTGCAATTGCTTTTAAAACGTCTTCATCATCAAGTCTTTGCCCCCTCCTATGTCCAGAATGGTACTGTTTAAGTTGTCTTCCAGAGTTTTATAGTTTTGGGTTTTACATTTCAGTCTTTAATCCATCTTGTTAATTTTTGTATATGGTGTACGAAAGAGATCCAGTTTCAATCTTTTGTATGTGGCCAGCCTGTTATCCCAGCATCATTTAGAAAAATAAGTCTTCTAACGATTGATTAGCTCAGTTAATTGGAGATGTATGTAAGAAGTAGTAACTCAGATACTCAACAAATAAGTACCTGCAGAAGAAACAAACCCTGAATGATATTAGTCACTAGACAACAGAGCAAGCTTACATAAGAGTGCCTTTTGCTATCTGAAAGGAGCACCACACTAGCCTTCATATATATCCATCTGCTTACCCCTACTGAACATTTTGAAATAACATAATATTCTTCTTGCATGAAAACAGGGTGAGGTTGGGTGGGGTGGCTCACACCTGTAATCTCAGCACTTTGGGAGGCTGAGGCAGGTGGATACCTTGAGTCCAGGATTTCGGGACCAATCTGGACAACATGTTGAAACCTTATCTCTTCAAAAAGTACAAAAAATTAGCCAGGTGCGGTGGCAAGCGCCTGTAGTCCCAGCTACTCAGGAGGCTGAGGCAGGAAAATCGCTTGAACCCAAACTTGGGAGGCGGAGGTTGCAGTGAGACAAGATTGTGCAACTGCATTCCAACCTGGGTGACAGAGAGAGCCCCCGTCTCAAAAATAAATAAATAAAAAAGAAAAGAAAAAAAGGAGGGTGGCTCAGAAATAAAATATAGACTGGCAAATATAGGTTTTGTTTTGATAATATTCAATCTAAAGAAAACCATTTCTAACTTAAAGATAAGGAAAATAGTGTAACTTGGAGATGTACCTTTCATTCATACCCAGATATATTCATCAGTGCCCTTTTACATTTCTTCCCATCTCCATTGTCACAAAGCTAACCCAATGTACCACCTTGCAAAACCCTCCTAAATGCTTCTACTTTAGTTGGCTTACCACCTAAATTCCACATACGGGTCAAAGCATTCATTTAGCAATTTAAATCTCATGACGTGATTCCCCTGCTTAAAGACCCTCTGTTAACTTTCCACTGTAATCAGAAATGAGAAAAATAAATGAACAACAACACCACCACTAAACATTAAATCTAATTAATATTAAAGTCTCTTGGTATCAATCCTTTCCCATTTGTCTGATTTCATCTCAAAATACTCTCTCGCTCTAGTTTATTACACTCCATCGTGATCATTATAGTCCAGCCAAACAAGCCTTTTTATTCCTCAGAATACCTTGTAAGTTTTTGTACCTTTTATTAAAATCATATTTTAATGAAAATCTGCTTCTCAAAATTTTCACTGAGTCACCATTAACTTGCAATTTAAGTAGGTGCTCCTCATAGAAATTCTTGACTTCAAAATCTAAGTTTCCATTCTCTCTCTCCACCTCAGTAAGACTGTTTGCTTCTTCATTGTTTTTAATCACTATTTGATTTATTTTTATTTTGTTTTATTATTATTATTATTATTATCTTGAGACGGTGTCTTGCTGTCTCACCCAGGCTGGAGTTTAATGGTGTGATCTTGGCTCACTGCAACCTCCGCGTCCCAGGTTCAAGCGATTCTCCTGCCTCAGCCTCCCGAGTAGCTGGGATTACAGGTGCATGCTGCCACGCCCAGATAATTTTTTGTATTTTAATAGGAACAGGGTTTCACCATGTTGAGCAGGCTGGTCTCAAACTCCTGACCTCAGGCAGTCCATCCGCCTCAACCTCCCAAAGTGCTAGGATTACAGGCGTGAGCCACTGCACCCTGCCATTTTTATCACTATTTGAAATTACATTTTATACAATAATTTGTTATCATTATTGGTCAGCACAGCATCCCCTATATTTAATCACAATTGATTAGTAAATTTCCATTAATATATCATTGAATGAATAAACAAATAGGTCTGAGGAAATGAAGAAAAGATAAATAGATTTTATATTGTCGGCTACCCTGTGCTATCATCAGACAAGGGCCAACACTGTAGAGACTCCTGGGTCCAACCAAAATCTCAGACAACTTTTTATTATTCCTTCTTTTAATTTATCATTTGGTCTTTAATCTTTTCAGCTATCTCCTTTAGTGGTTGCAATTTTTTTCCCTTGATTTCTGTATTTTTATATTCCATGCAATTGTTAAGAACAAAATATAAAATAAAATCAAAAGACACAAACAAAAACACCCTGATGCTTTTCTTCCTGTAATACTACTAGTTGGGAATAAATTTGAATTTTGTCATTATTTTATTTCCATTTTTCAAGTTAATAATAAGGTTGAATAATCTTTCTTATGTTTCTCAGGAATTTGTTTTTACTCAAGAGGCAATTTGAGCCCTGATTTCCTTTCCTGGTTCCCTGACAGCACACCCTACAAGTTGCTGTGGGAAGCTTGAAGACTGACCAGTGTACAGAAAGCATGGTTGCAGTGTTCTCAGAACTGAGGCCCAACCTTTTCTTCCTAACCTCTTCCCCTATTCTGAATGCTAGAATCCCTTTCTTCTTCTCTCCCCTTTCTCCATGATATAAGCCATTGACTTAAAACCTTGTCCTACCAACTTAGACTACTTTATCTTTCTCCTTTTCAATCCTCCTACTGGAGAATTCAAGCCAAAAGAACTCAAGTTGCATTCACTAGATTCTACTTATCTTTCCTCACTTTATTGTTATACCTATTTTATTTTTATTTGCATTCCATTCTTTAAATGATCTTTCATTTGTTAACATTTACACATTTTAAGCTTATTATCAATTAATGCTTGCTCTTTATATTTTAGGGCTCGTATTACCAGGTTTTAAATGTTTTATTTTATTAACTTGGGCCTTATATTTTCTTTATCTTAACTACATCTTCTTTTTAATCGTTTGCATTCTGTACATTTTATATTTTAACTCATTGAAGTGTATTAATAATTATGAAAGGGATTTAAAAAGATGCTAGATACAAAATAAAAATTACATATTCATTCAAATGCATCCATATGTAATTTTGTTCTTTAAGCAATAATTATCTTTAATTATATTTTGTTCTGCATTTTATTTTATTTTATTTTATTTTATTTGAGACAGGGTCTTTCTCTGTTTCCCTGGCTAGAGTGCAGTGGCAAAATTACAACATGCTCTAACCTCCACCTCCTGAGCTGAAGTGATCTTCCCACCTCAGCCTCGAGAATAGCTGAGACAATAGGTGCACCCACAAAGCCTGATTAATTTTTGTAATTTTTGTAGAGATGGGATTTTGCCGTCTTGCTCAGGTTGTTCTCCCAATCCTGAGTTGAAGCAATCCCCTGTCTCAGCCTCCCAAAGTGCTGGGATTACAGGCTTGAGCCACCATACCCGGCCTATTTAGTCTATTTTAAATTGCAAACATCCACTTATCACTCTCCCTTCTTTGTTCTAACATGTACCGTGTAGAATATTACAAAACACAGAGACACATACAACTGAAATTAATACACATGATGTATGTTTTTTATCTTTTTGTTATGTATGTATATACATTTCAAATTCGTACTAATTTTATCATATTTGGCAGGTCTGAAAATGGAAAGATTCTCTCCTATATCATATTGCATCGTGTGTGTTCTAGAAAGGTCACATGTGGAGGCTAGTATTCATTTTAGAAAGCATGCTATCAGTGTTCTTTATTCTGCCTCTTGGATGGATTGAACTTCACAAAACCCTGTCTCTCACTTACACTAGTTAGATACAAGATTAAATTTTGATAAATGTTTGATTCCCAGAGCAGCTTGTCTATGAGAACATTTCAGTTGACGGCATAAATCACTCATTAAATCAGGTATTGAATCACATAAAACTACAAAGCAGAGAAGTTTCCAAAGGTAATTAAATCATGGTCCCTGAAATCACGTTCTAGAGCTGGAGCTAATTACTGCTTTCTGTGACTACTGCTGCAACATGGTCACTGGAGCGTAGGAATAAAGTCAATACTGGATTTACCCAAAGTTAGATGGCTTTTAAGGTTAATATGTGGAAAGTTCTGAAATGTGTGGCTGAAGGCCATGTGACTATATAAAAAAAAGGAGGCCACAGTACTTTAAAAACCTTCCTACCAACCCATAAAAATATGAAATGACTGATTACTACAAATGTTGTCATTTATAATATATATATTTTATGTCCACTTTATGTCCACTGTCTATGTTTCTCAAAGACAATCCATGTTTCACTTTTCTGTCTGCCGCTACATTAATTCTATGGAGAGAATATAATAAATGCCAAGTTATTATCTAACAAATGGACAACTCAATATATGCCATTATTTGAATTTTAATCCATTATAGTTGCCTACTTAGCACCAATTGCGCTAAACAAAATACATTATTTGAGAAAGCAAGGGGTAACTCAGATGAACAATAGATAAATCAATTAAAATAGATATGTGCAAAGTCACAAAGGTTTATTGCAGTGTATGTCTCTTACCAGCTGTGTGAAGATCTTAGGAAGGCTGAATGCCTGTTTAGAGTTACAAATTTTCCTGCTTATAATTCTGATATTTTCTGACATTACTGACATTAATCTATATTTGAGAGAGATGTAATGAAGTTTAATAACATAATGCCTGTTAAATACTTAGCAATTGAAACACAGACACTGATAAATATTGCTGGACATACAATAAGCACCTAATAAATGTTATTTAATGATCTTGTTGAAACAATAACAACACTATTGCATGTGATTTTAAAATTATAGACATAATTTTAAATAGAATAGATGAATAGAAATAATATCACAAAACTGAGGCTAAATATCCTCTTGGTAATGCAAACGTTTCTGAATGTATTGTTATATAAAAAATTAAAAAAAATTAGTTGAATTGGAACAACTTATTCCTGATTACATATTTCCACTGTTCAGGTCTACTGCAGATTGTATCACTATAGAGTTCAATGTAATAATAGAATACACATAAAATAAAGCACTAAAGTCTCATATGATTCATGAAAATATTATGCTTTTTGGAAATTTCCTTTTCAATTTTCTCACCTATTACTACATTAAATAGTCTCAGTGCTTGGGTTAACTATCAAGGATAGTTAACCCAAGCACTGATATCATATATGAATCATTACTTTATTCCATGTGCACAAAAGTATTCATTGATATTATTAATCAAATGGCATTTTTCCTAAATTGATTTGGTTTATAACATTAGGAAGGTTTAGGTTTGACATCTGAAGGCCTACACTTACTATCTGCATAACCAAGTGCAATGCCTTAGTTTCCACATCTCTAGATTGAAAGGAAAACACAAACAGGTAGTTTGGGTTTATATTCAAAGTCAAATGAGCTAATTTTGTGAAAGGACCAACTATTATGTATAATTAATTTATACAATATATTATAGATCACAAAATTCTAAGAAATATACAGATAATTCATATTTCTCTGAATTTCATATAGGTGCCAGCAAAAATGGGTTTAATGAATACCTTTCACAAGAAAAATGGATAATAGGGGAAGCAAAATAAAATGAGAAGAAAACTAGAAAACAATTGTTTTCAAAAAAATAATTTTATATGCTAAGAAGTTTCTCATGGACTAATAGTATTTGATAGTGTTTTTGAAAAGTAAAACTAATTGTAGTTGATATAGGAGAAAAAACAATACAATGAAGAAGTGATAGCCATTTCAACAAAGGGCATATAGTTATGGAGTAACTGAACACCACATCAAAAAAAAAATGGAATCTAGGCGTAGGCCTTAGACTTTCACAAAAACGAAATCAAAATTAATCACAGTCCTAAATGTAAAATGCAAAATTACAAACTTCCTAGAAGAAAATATAGGAGAAATTCTCAATAACTTTGGGGTTGGCAACGATTTTTTAGATACAAAGCCAAAGGCGAATTCTATGAAAAAAATTGATGAACTATACTATATTGATATTAAAATTTGCTGTTCTGCAAAAGACAATGACAAAAAATGAAAATATAAGTCACAGAAAATATTTGAGAAGACACATCTAATAAAGTAATGTTATGCAAATACACATAGAAACTTTAAAAACTCAACAAAAAGTAAGCCATCCAATTTATAAAAAGCGAAAAACCTTAACACCTCACCAAGGAAGATACATAGTTGTCAAATAAGAATATGAAAAGACATTCCACATCATACATCACAAATGAAATGCAAATTAGAACAACAATTAGATGCTACTATATACCTTTTGGAATGGTCAAAACCCAGAACATTGATTATGCTGGCAAGGACATGGAGAAACAAGAACTCCCTTTCATTGCTGGTGAAAATGCAAAATGTTACAGCCACTTTAGAAGACAGTTTGACAGCTTTTTACAACATTAAACAGCCTTCACCATATGATCTAGCAATCACACTCCTTGGTATTTACCCAAAGGAATTAAAAACTTAACGCTCATAGAAAACCTGCACAAAGATGTTTATAGAATCTTTATTCATAATTACCAAAATGTGGAAGCAACCAAGATGCCCTTCAGTAGATTAATGGATAAACTGTGCTACATCTAGACAATGGAATATATTACTCAGGGCACTAAAATGAAATTAGCTACTGGCCAGATGTGGTGGCTCATGCCTGTAATCCCAGCACGTTGGGAGGCCAAGGAGAGGGGGATCACGAGGTCAAGAGATTGAGAACATTCTGGTCAAGATGGTGAAACCCCGACTCTACTAAAAATACAAAACTTAGCTGGGCATGGTGGCGAGTGCCTGCAGTCCCAGCTACTCAGGAGGCTGAGGCAAGAGAATCACTTGAACCCGGGATGGGGAGGTTGCAGTGAGCCAAGATCGTGCCACTGCACTCCAGCCTGGCAACAGAGCAAGACACATTCTCAAAAAAATAAATAAATAAAAATTAAACAAAAGATAAAAAAGAAATTAGCTACTAAGCTGCAATGGACTAATCTTTCTTCCCCAAAATGTCAACATTCAAATATTAAATCCTAACCCCAAGGTGATGGTATTAAAAGGTGGGGTTTTGGGAAGTGATCAGGTCATGAGTGGAGCTCTCATGAATGGGATTAGTGCCCTTATAAAATATTCCCAAGACAACTCTTTTGTCCTTTCCACCATATGAAGACACAATGAGAAGGTACCCTCTATGAATCAGAAAGCTGGTCCCACTGACATCAAATCTGCTGGTGCCTTTATCTTGGACTTTCCAGCCTCCCAAACTGTAAGAAATAATTTTTGTTGCCTATAAACTATCCAGTCTATTGTATTTTATTACAGCTATCAGAATAGACTAAGACATTAGCTATGAAAAGAAATAAGCAAGTATAATACTAAGAAGCCAATATGAAAATGTTACATGCTGTATAATTCTACCTATATGACATGCTGGGAACGTCAAAACTATGGAGACAGTGAAATGATCAATAATTGCCTGAGGTTGAAGGGAAAAATGGATAAATAGGCAGAGCACAGAGGATTTTTAGGATAGTGAAACTATTCTGTATGATATTATAACGGCAGACACGTCAATATAAATTAGTCCAAACCCATATAATGTACAGCACTGAGAATGAACCCTAAGATAAACTGTGGACTTTGGGTGATAACAAAGTATTACTATAGACTCATCAATTGCAACATATGTACCACTCTAGTGGAGGATGTTGGTAATGGTGGAGGTTGTGCATTTGTTGGGGCAGGGATATATGGGAAATCTCTGTTACCTTCCTCTCAATTTTGCTGTGAAACTAAAACTGCTTTAAAAAATCTTGAAAATCATAGTGCCAATATTTTTGGATACTGTAATAAAAGATGTATGTGAATTGCCTCATTTATCCCAAAACAACCCTATGAAATACATATCATCTTGAATCTCATCATCATGAGCCCCATATTGGCTTTACAATACCTCAGTTTCAGAACAGCTATTCAAATTGTCCAAGGGAACATTTGGTAAATTGTCCATTCAAACTTGTGTCGTGTGACTCCAAAATCCATACTTTTAATCTCTATAATTTACTATGTCTCTATTTTTTGTTAACTGAAAATGTACATAAGTAGACTCTCCTAACAATTTTCTGAATAATACTTTCTACAACTTAAAAAACCTGGACGTTTTATAAAATACAATTTCTCTTAGCCAGTAAAATTTTTCTAGCAGTGTCATATAAAGTCATTATAAAGCAGTGGCATAGTATATATCAACATTCCTAATCTATTTTTTCCTCTCACATTTCAATTCTGAAACAATATCTCTGTCACTTGTCAGGGTGGTAGTGAGAATGTAATTTTATATAAACATTGAAACTCTCTGCCGAATATAATTTTATTGTGCCATTTTTCCCTCATACTAGGGAATGGACATGGGGAGAATTACCATCTTTTTCTGTATACATGGGAAGAATTACTATCTTTTTCTGTATATGTGTACATGTTTGTATGTATTTCTTTTGAAGAGGGCATATTTCTTGTATTACTAAAATTAATTGGCAGGTTTACTGAAAAGTAGAATCAACAAGTGTGCATAAACATTATAAATCATATTAACAGTGTTCAAATCAACCTTTTTATTTCATTTTATGATATTACAAGTCAAGTTCCCCATAAAGCTGTCCAAATTATTTCTGCATTCACACATACTACATAATCTGACACTCAAATAAAAAGAATCTTGCTTCTGGGACTCCAAAGTTGCCAGAAGGTAAACAAACAACTGGTAGAAAGTATGCTGTTTATCCTATGATAAAGGCTGTTGGCTTGAATATTTCACATTTTGCTGGGATCAAATCAGGATATTGAATATTCTGTTTCATGCCTTTAGATGAAGCAATCCTGAGTCAAGTTATGCAGCATGATCATGTTATGTACAAGGAATAGTTCCTATTTTGCCAGGTTTCTAAAGTTGTGAGAATCTAAGTAGAGAAGCACTCTCAGAAAGCAATGGGAAAATATTAGTCACCATAAATATATATGGTAAAAATCTCCTAACGAAAAGATTCTCAAGCAAGTGTTCTATTAGAGATTATTTTTGACTCTTCCTAGGGCCTGACATACAAGTAATTATCTAGGAGTTACTGCTACTAGCACTATAATTACTACCACTACTGCTACTTGTGTAAATGACTGGATTTACTCATCAAAATAACTTAATTGATTGATACTTTTAACAGGTTTAATAGATTATCTGACATCCTGTAGATAAATGCATAGTCTGCTGCTACCTTTCCTTTCAGCCATGGTAGTGACATGTAACATCATGCTTGAAATCCCTCGCAAGTGCCTGAAAAGCACACATGTGTGCACACAAAGGTACTCATATTAGGTTCGGGCATATAATCTCTATTATACGCTGAGAAAAAAATTGAATTCATTGTCATTTGATTAATAAGTGTCTAGTTTCTGCACCTCTGATTCTTAAAATAGAACTATTTTTTTTCACTGAGGGGATAGCTACTTATACTAAAATATCTAAATCTGTTAGCAGCATATTTTTCTCAAAAAAGTATTATGAGCCAAAAGACCTAGGATGTCAAAAGCAAATCAAGCATAATGTAGTTATGAGTTTTCCTTTACTTCTAATTCTCTTCATCAATAAAGCTTTGTGATAATTTTGATAGTACCAATTTATACTTGTGAAGCAAATGAAAACAAAGACATTTTAACTGTGAGTGAAAATAACAAAGGTGCTAAACTGTTCTCATTTGAGACATCACAAGCACAATGATTATTTTTGGGTGACTTTTTAACAGGCTCCCAAATCATTATCACAATAAATAGAATATTTTTAAAATATCTCAATAAGACATTATTTTTCTTTATCATCTGTCCTCTCCTTGCAGTTTAATAGCAAAATATCCGGATGAAACATGAAAATATTCAGCCAGCTAATTAGAATGGCTGTCCATAGGAAGCTCAGCAACAGGACTTGTCTACAGATGTGAGAGACAAGTAAGAATCACAATTTAAAAATAGAAGACAAATAATGTCACTCCCCTGATTTCTTGCTACATTTAAAATAAATACAAATTCCTTATCTAGAAATAAAATTTCCTGTCTATAGCTCTGATCTTATCTCCTACCATCTACTTCCAATCCCCATTCTTATCCTCTAGCACAATGTCCTATATCTGTTCCTCAAATTATTGAGCTCCTTTTCCCCTTTCATCTCACCAGAAAACTTAATGCTCACCCTTTCCCCCAGTTATGGTAATGTTGACTCTGAGTCATTCAGGTTTCGGCTCAAAGGTCCCCTCCTTAGAAAGGTCCTGTCGTATGACCCTACAGAAAGGCAACCTCAGCACTATCCAGTCACTCTCTATCATGTCTATCACTTTGCTTTGACTTTCTTCAAAACACCTGCAGTTGGCTTAAATAGTCTTGTATGTATCTGTTTACATGCTTTTTAACGGTTTTACCGCCTGCTGTTGGCTTAAATAGTCTTGTATGTATCTGTTTACCTGCTTTTTAACGGTTTTACCGCCTGCAGTTGGCTTAAATAGTCTTGTATGTATCTGTTTACCTGCTTTTTAACTGTTTTACCGCTCTATGAACCCAGGAGTGTAGATACTGTTTCCTTACCAATGCCCCTCTGCTCAGCATCTAGAAGAGCTCCTAGAACTTTTAAGAAGTCAAAATTATTTGTGAAATAAGTGAAATAATAGTGGATTCTTAGTATACTGTTAATAAAAACTAAAGCTCCATTAGAATAGTTAGATCAGTTTATTTATAGTCTATGCTGTTTGTTTAGTTTTCTATAAGTTCTTTGGCCCGTCTTTCTCCTTCTTAAACTTTAAAGTTCTCTAGACGATGCTCAGATATGTGTTATTTCATACTGACTAAGAATAATTTGGTCAAATGGAGGTTAAAAACTATGTCGTGATTGTGATTCAGTTTTTGTTACTGTTATTGATCGCTTTGGTCAAAATAGAAAGGCCACTTTATACATATAAGTCCCACTATTCCCCAAACACAGTATTTTCCATAATTTATTAATTTTTATTTACAAATTTATTTTTATTTACATATGTCAGGAATTTTTTTGCTTTATTTATATGCTACTTACTTATCACAAAAATCATCAGCTTATTATATTTTTAGTCAATTGGCAAATAAGGGTATTTTCATAAAACTTTTTTTTTTTTTAAACAGCGGTCTTCTCTTATTTCTCCCTTATTTCTCCCTTACTATCCGTTTCTTTCACCAGGATAAATGTGTGTGATTTTATTTTAATTTTTAATAAAAGAATCAATTCTCTGGTTAATCAATTCTACTTTTTTTAATTAATTAATTTATATTTAAAGTTTTTTACTGTTCTCTTGGGATTGATTTGTTTTATTTTAAGATCTGTAAGTGAATGCAAAGTAACATTTATTTTTTTTTAATTTGAGTATCTGAGTTATGTTTCTAATTAGAGATTGGACTGTTAATTTGATATGCAGTGTTCTCTGTATCACATTTTATAGATACTGTTGCTTTCTCTCAAAACTATTTTTTTAAGTTTTCACAAATTACATGGTTTTTATTTTGTTTTATTAATTTATAAATTTATAGTCTTAATTGTAAGCGAATAAAGTTCTAATGTTCGATAGCAGACTAGAGTGACTATAGTTAATATTTTTTATATTACAAAATAACAAAAAATGACAACTTGAAATTATACTAACACATAAAAATGATAAATACTCAAGCTGTTGTATGCCCCAAGTGCTCCAACTTGATCATTACACATTCTATGCATGTAATAAACACTCACATCTACTCCATAAATATGTAAACTATTATGTATCGACAAACGAAGAAAACGGAGACATGAAAGAGGTGATTTCTCTCTTGACCACGTGAGGATACAATACAAAGATGGCTATATACAAACCAGGAAAGGTATAATTATAGTTACTCTAGTCTGGTATCAAACATTATAACTTATTTCTTCTATCTAACTGTATGATTGTACTCATTAACAAACCTCCCTTCATCCCCACAACAATTCTCAGGCTCTAGTATCTAACATTCTACTCTGTATGTCCATGAGATCAAGTTTTTTGGCTCTCATATATGAGTGAGAATATGTAGTGTTTGTCTTTTTGTGCCTGTCTCATTTAACTTAACATAACCTCCAGTTCCATTCACGTTGCTGCTAGTGACATGATTTTATTCTTTTTAACAACAGAATAGTATTCCATTATGTATATATACCACAGTCTCTTTATTCACTCATTCATGGGTAGACACTTAGGTTGATTCTATATCTTTATTATTGTGAATAGTGGTTTGACAAATATGTGAGTGCAGGTTTCTCTTTGGTATACTGATTTATTTTTCTTTGAATAAATACCCAAGTACCCAGTAGTGGAATTGCTGGATAATGTGATAGTTCTGTTTTTTTTGTTTGTTTGTTTTTTTTTTTTTTGTTTTTTGTTTTTTTTTTTTTTGAGAAACTTCCATGCTGTTTTCCACGGTGGTTATACTAATTTACATTCCCACCAACAGTGTATAAGAGTCTAATTTTCTCCGCAACTCTGCCAGCATCTGTTACTTTCTGTCTTTTTAATAACAGCCGTTGTAACTGGGGTAAAAGTATATCTTATTGTGGTTTTCAATTGCATTTCCCTGATGGTTTGTGATGTTGAGCATTTTTTCATATACCTGTTGGCCATTCGTATGTCTTTTTTTGAGAAATGTTTATTCATGTCTTTTGCTCATTTTTAATGGGATTATTTGTTTTTTACTGTTGACTTGTTCGAATTTCTTGTATATTCTGAATATTGTTCTCCTGTAAAATAGGTAGTTTCAAAATATTTTCTTCCATTTAAAAAGTTCTCTCTACAGTCTGTTAGTTTGGCTGTGCAGAATCTTTTTACTGCAATGTAGTGCATTTTGTCCATTTCTGTTTTATTTGCCTGTACTTTTGAGGTCTTAGCTGTAAAATCTTTGCCTACACCAATGTCCTGAGGAATTTTTCTTATGTTTCTTGTTACACCTTTGCATCAACATAATACTTGTATAGTTGCAGATTTATGTTTAAGTTTTTAATCTATTATGAGTTTATTTTTGTATATGATCGGAGATAGGGGTCTAGTTTTATTCTTCTGCATATAGTTATCCAGCTTTCCAAGATACATTCATTAAAGAGACTGTCCTTTCCCCAGTGAATTTTCTTGGCAATTTTATCAAAGATCAGTTTCCTGTAAGCATGTAGATTTCATTTTGGGTTATCTATTCTCATTTATTGGTCAATGCATATATTTTTATATAAATGCCATGCTCTTTTGTTTACCACAGACGTGCTTTGAAGTAAGGTAGTATGATTCCTTCAGCTTTGTTTTATTTTGCTCAGGATTTCTTTGGTTCTTCTGGATATTTTTTTGTTTCAAATGAATTTTAGGATTTTTTTTATTTCTGTGAAAAATGATAGTGGCATTTTCATAGGGATTACATTAAATCTATATATTTCTTGGGGCAGTATGATCATTTTAATATTAATTCTACCACTCCATGACTTTGGATGTCTCTCCATTTGTTTGTATCCTCTTCAGTTTCTTTCATCATTGTGTGTGTATGTGTGTGTGTTCCCTACAGATCTCTTTCACCTTTTTGATTAAATTTATGAATAAGTTCTCTTTTTTGTGGCTATTGTAAATGGAATTGGCTTCTCTGCTCCTTTTTTGGTTATTATTATTTTTGAGACAGAGTCTCACTCCAACACCCAGGCTGGAGTGCAGTGGTGCAGTCTCGGCTCACTGCATCCTCCACCTCCTGGGTTCAAGCGATTCTCATGCCTCAGCCTCCCAAGTAGCTGGGATTACAGGTGTGTTCCACGTTGTCCAGCTATTTTTTTTTTTTTTTTGTATTTTTAGTAGAGTTGGGTTTGCCATATTGGCCAAGATGGTCTCGAACTCCTGTCCTCATGTGATCCACCCACCTTGGCCTCTCAAAGTGATGGGATTACAAGCATAAGCCATTGCACCCAGACTGTATTATCTTTTTGATGTGCTGTTAGATTTGGTTTGCTGGTATTTTGTTAAGAATTTTTACATCTATCTTCATCAGGGACATCGGCCTGTAGTTTTCTTTCTTGTGTCTTTGCCTGGTTTTGATATCAGAGTAATTCCAGCCTCATAAAATGAGTTAGAGAGAATTTCCTCCTCTTCAATTTTCTTATAATACTTTGAGAAGAATTGGTATTAGTTATTCTTTATACATTTGGGAGAATTCAGCAGTGAATTCATCTAACTGTAGGCCTTTTTTGGGGGGAGAATTTTTATTACTGATTTATTCTCACTACTTCTTTTAAGTACTACTTTTCCTAATGCTCTTGCTCCCTCCACAACTCCCCCGACCAGGCCTCAGTGTATGTTGTTCCCCTCCCAGTGTCCATGTGTTCTCATTGGTTAGCTCCCACTTGTAAGTGAGAACATGTGGTGTTTGGTTTTCTGTTCCTGTGTTGGTTTGCTGAGGATAATGGCACCCAGGTCCATCTACGTCTCTGCAAAGTGCATGATCTCATTCTTTTCTATGGCTGCACAGTATTCCATGGTATATATGTACATTTTCTTTATTCAGTCTATTATTGATGGGCATTTGGGTTGATTCCATGTCTTCGCTGTTGTGAATAATGTTGCAGTGAACATACACGTGCATGTATCTTTGATAATAGAATGATTTATATTCCTTTGGGTATATACCCAGTAATGGGATTGCTGGATAAAATGGTATTTCTGGTTCTAGGTCTTTGAGGAATTGCTACAGTATCTTCCACAATGGTTGAACTAATTTACATTTCCATTAACAGTGTCAAAGTGTTCCTATTTCTCCACAGCCTTACTGACATCGGTTGTTTCTTGAGCTTTTAATAATCACCATTTTGATTGGCATGAGCTGGTATCTCATTGTGGGTTTGATTTGCATTTCTCTAATGATCAGTGATGTTGAGCTTTCTTTCATATATTTGTTGTCTGCATAAATGTCTTCTTTTGAGAAGTGTCCGTTCATGTCCTTTGACCACTTTTTAATGGGGTTGTTTATGGGTTATTTTTGTAAATTTATTTAAGTTTCTTGTAGATTCTGGATATTAGATCTTTGTCAGATGGACAGATTGTAAAAAATTTCTCCCATTCTGTAGGTTGCCTGTTTGCTCTGATGATAGTTTCTTTTGCTGTGCAGAAGCTCTTTAATTAGATCCCATTTGTCTATTTTGGCTTTTGTTGCAATTGCTTTTGGCGATTTCCTCATGAAATCTTTGTCCATGCCTATGTCCTGAATGCTATTGCCTAGATTTTCTTCTAAGGTTTTTATGTTTTTGGGTTTTACATTTAAGTCTTTAATCTATCTTGAGATAATTTTTGTATAAGGTATAAGGAAGGGGTCCAGTTTCAGTTTCCTATGGATGGCTAGCCGTTTCTCCTAGCACCATTTATTAAATAGGGAATGTTTTCCCTATTGCTTGTTTTAGTCAAGTTTGTCAAAGATCAGATGATGTAGATGTGCAGTCTTATGTCTCAGTTCTCTATTCTGTTCCATTGGTCTATGTGTCTGTTTTTGTACCAGTACCATGCTGTTTTGATTACTGTTATTCTCACTACTTCTTATTGATCTATTTCAGGTTTTCTATTTTTTCTTTATCCAAACTTGGTAGGGTGTGTGTTTTCAGGAATTTTTCCATTTCCTCTAGGTTTATGAGAATATGATGTTAATAACAGTCTCTAATGATCCCTTGTATTTGTGTGGTATCAATTGTGAGGCTCAATTTTGTTTCTTGTTTTGTTTATTTGAGTTTTGTCTCTTTATCTTTGTTAGCTCTACAGCAGATTATCAATTTTGTTTAAACTTTTTTTTTTTTTTTTTTTTTGAGACAGTCTTCTTAAGTCATCAGGCTGGAGTGCAGTGGCACAATCTCAGCTCACAGCAACCTCTGCCTCCTGGGTTCAAGCGATTCCCCAGCCTCAGCTTCCCAAATAGCTGGGATTACAGGCATGTGCCACCACGCCCAGCTAATTTTTTGTATTTTAGTAGAGACGGGGTTTCACCATGTTGGCCAAGATGGTCTCTGTCTCCTGACCTTGTGATCCAACCGCCTCAGGCTCCCAAAGTGCTGGGATTACGGGCATGCACCACTGCTCCTGGCCTGTTTAAACTTTTCAATAATCAGCTTTTTGTTTTACTCCTGGTTTGTAATTTTTTTCAGTCTTTATTTCATTTACTTCTGCTCTGATTTTATTATATCTTTCCTTCTGCTAACTTTGGATTTGTTTTGTTCTTGGTTTCCTAGTTTCTTGAGTTGCATCATTAGATTTTTATTTGAAGTCTCTTTTTTTATTTTTGACGTAAGTATTCAGTGTTATAAACTATTCCTTATAGTACTGCTTTTGCTGCATTTCACAGGTTTTGGTAGGTGGCATTATCATTTTCATTTGTTTCAAAATAATATTTGATTTTCATGTTAATATCTATATTGAACCAGTGGTCATTCAGGAGCATGTTGTTTTGTTTCTATGTATTTATACGGTTTCCAAGGTTTTTCTTAGAATTGATTTCTAGTTTTATTTCATTGTTGTCTGAGAAGACACTTGACATGATTTTATTTTTTAAAAATGAGACTTGTTTTGTAATCTAACATATGGCCTATTCTAGAGAATGTTCCATGTGCTGGTAAGAAGAATGTATATTTTGCAGTTGTTGGATAACATGGCTCTGTAAATGTCTGTTAGGTTCATTTGCTCTAAAGTCCAATTTAAGTCCAATGTTTCTTTATTGGTTTATTTCCTAGATGATCTGTCTATTATTGTATTGGAGTCCATCTTTCTCTTTAGTTCTAGTAATATTTGCTCTATAAATCTGGGTTCTCCAATGTTGAGTACCTATATATATTTAGAATTATATCCTCTTGCTTTTTTTTTTTTTTTATCTTCTTGGTGACTTTTTTTTTTTTTTGGAGACAGTGTCTCGCTCTGTCACTGAGCCTGGAGTGCAGTGGTGCGATCTCAGTTCACTGCAATCTCTGCCTTCAAATGGTTCTTGTGCCTCAGCCTCCAAAGTAGTTGGGACTATAGGTGCACACCACCATGCCCGGCTAATTATTATTATTATTATTATTATTATTATTGGTATTTTAGTAGAGATGGGGTTTCACCATGTTGCCTAGGCTAGTATCAAACTTATGAGCTCAGGCAATCCACTCACCTCAGCCTCCCACAGTGCTAGGATTACAGGCATGAGCCACTGTGTGTGGCCTGTGGCCTTTTTTTTTTTTTTTTTTTTTGAGATGTAGTGTTGCTCTGTTGCCCAGGCTGGGGTGCAATGGTGCGACCTGGCTCACTGCAACCTCTGTCTCCTGGGTTCAAGTGATTCTCCTGCCTCAGCCTCCTGAGTAGCTGGGATTATAGGCATCTGCCACCACGACTGGCTAATTTTGGTATTTTTAGTAAAAATGGGGTTTCGCCATGTTGATCAGGCTGGTCTCAAACTCCTAACCTCATGATCCGCCCACCTCAGCCTCCCAAAGTGCTGGGACTACAGGCATGAGCCACCACGCCAGCGAAGTCTTTTTATCTAATATAAGTATAGCTACTACTACTTTTTTTTGGTGTTTATTTGAGTGGAATATCTTTCTCTGTCACTACTTTCAGTCTATATGTATCTTTACAATTATACTCTTTCTTGCAGGCGGCCTATAATTGTATCATTTTTAATCCATTCAGCTCATCTATAACTTTTAAGTGAATAATTTAATCCATTTACATTCAACGTTATTGATACGTGAGGTTTTCTTCCTTTCACATTGTATTTGTCTGGTTGTTTTGCATGTGTATTCAATGTTCTTTTCTTTTTATCTATTTTTTTTTTGTCCCTATGGTTTGGTGGTTTTCTTCCTTCCTTCTTTCCTTCCTTCCTTCCTTCCTTTCCTTCCTTCCCTTCCTTCCCTTCCTTCCTTCCCTTCCTTCCTTCCTTTTCTTCCTTCTTTCCTTCCTTCTTTCCTTTCCTTCCTTCCCTTCCTTCTTTCCTTTCCTTCCTTCCCTTCTTTCCTTTCCTCCCTTCCTTCCTTCCCTTCCTTCCTTTCCTTCCTTCCTTCCCTTCCTTCCTTCTTCCTTCCTTCCTTCCCTTCCTTCCTTCCTTCCTTCCTTCCTTCCTTCCTTCCCTCCTTCCTTCCTTCCTTCCTTCCTTTCCTTCTTTCTTTGAGATGGAGTCTCATTCTGTCACCCAGCCTGGAGTGCAGTGGCACAATATTGGCTCACTGTAAACTCCACCTCCTGGGTTCAAGTGATTTTCCTGCCTCAGCCTCCCAAGTAACTGGTATTACAGAGGCATGCATCACCACACCTGGCTACTTTTTCTATTTTTAGTGGAGACGGGGTTTCACCATGTTGGCCAGACTGGTCTCAGACTTCTGACCTCAGGTGATCCACGTGGCTTGGCCTCTCAAAGTGCTAGGATTACAGGTGTGAGCCACCATGCCCGGCCAGTGGTTTTCTCTAATGATATCATTTCAGTTTTTTCTCTTCTTTATTTGTGTGATTACTTTATGAGTGAGTTTTATACTTTTGTGTATTCTCATGATGGCAGCTCTTGTCATTTTACTTCCAGGTTTAGAACTTCTTTAAGCATTTCTTGTATGACTGGTCTGGTTATAATGAATTCATCAGCATTTGCTTCCAGGGAAAGGCTTTGTTTATTTTTCATTTATGAAGGATCACTTATCTGGAGTTAGTATCCTTGGATAGAATTTTTTTTATTTCAGCACTTTGAATATATTACCCCATTCTCTCCTGGCCTATAATGTTTATGTTGAGAAGTCCACTATTAGTCTTATGGGAGTGTTTTTGTAGATGACTAGATGATTTTCTCTTGCTAGTTTTGGAATTATCTCTTTGTTTTTGACTTTTGAGAGATTGACTATAATGTGCTGTGGAGAAGATATTTTGGCATTGTATCTGTCTGGGGATTGCTTGGCCTCCTGTATCTGGATGTCTAAATATATTGCTAGACTTGGGAAGTTTTCATCTATTATTCATTAAATAGGTTTTCCAACTTTTTCATGCTTCATCCTCTGAAATATTGATAATTTGTATATGTAGTCACTTTATGATGACCCATATATTATGAAGTCTTTATTCGTTCTTTTTAATTCTTTTTTCTTTATTTTTGACTGACTGGGTTATTTCAGAATACCTGTCTTCAAGTTCTGTGATTTTTTTTTCTTTTGCTTGAGATAGTCTATTGTTGAAGCCCTTGAATATAATTTGTATTCTTTTATTTCAATAGTTTTAGGGGTACAGGTGATTTTTGGTTCTATGGATACATTTTTTAGTGTTGATTTCTGAGATTTTAGTGTACCTGTTAACTCAGCAGTACACACTGTACCAAATATGTAGTCTTTTATCCCTCACCCCCTTCCCAAACCCCCTGTGAGTCCCCAAAATCCATTACATCACTCTTATGCCTGTGTGTTCTCATAGCTTAGCTCCCATTTGTGAATGAAAATGCATGCCATTTGGTTTTCCATTCCTGAGTTACTTCACTTAGAATAATGGCCTCCAGCTCCATAATTTGCATTCTATTCAATGAGTTCTTCGCTTCCAGGATTTCTTTCCTTTTATAATATCTCTTTGGAAAATTTCTCATTAATAGTTTCTTTGTATTGTTTTTCAGAATTCTCTTGTATCTCACTGAGCTTCTTTAAAATCAATATTTGGAATCCTTTTTTATTCTGGGATTTTGGGACTTTCTTTTTTATTGTGATCTGTTGCTAGAGAATTATTGTGTTCTTTTGGGTATATTCTACTTACTTACTTTTTCTTGTTTTCTGTGTCTTTATGTTGATATCTATGCACCTTTTGTAATGCTCACTTCTTCCAATATCCTGAATTTGCTTTCTTTGGGGGATGTTTTTATGAAGATGAATCCATGTTTTGTAGGGTCCTTTAGCTTTGATTCTGCATGCATTCAGTAGTGTAGTCTCTGTATGATTTCTTTGGCCTTAAACATCACCTGCAACTGTGATGTCCTTGGTGACTTAGAGTGTGGTTTTTAATGGAGGATCTGGTAAAGTGTAAAGTGTTGTTGGGAACAGACATTGCAGGTAGTCCAGTCTTTAGCCCCTGTCATGACAACTGTGGGCTGATCATGCCTGTCCCTGAACCCCAGGGTAGCTTATTGATACCACCATTATGTGTCTAGGCAGGCCAATTCTCAGGCCTCCAGATGGCTTCCTCAGATGCCAGTAGTGACAACAGTGGGCCAGGTGGGCAGGCAGGCTCTTAGGCCCCTGAGCAGCTAGTGTGGCATGAGCAATGGCAGTAATGGGATGACTCTCTGGGTTCCAAACAGCGAATGTTTGTGTTGGCAGTGGCTTTAATGTACTTGAGAGGTTGGTCCTTAGGCTTCTATTGGTGCATGTGAGTGATCCTGTCTTCAGGTTCATGAGGAAAGTACACTGATGCCAGAGGTGGTGCAACAGCTGGAGTGATTCCCAGGTCTTCAGAAGGTTTGCTCGGGCTCTGGTGGGGTGGGACTGGTAAAGATAAACTGATGGTGTCTGATCTCAGGCCCCAGGTAGTGTGCAGAGACTTAGGCTCTAGTAGGCAGAACAGGGCATTCTGTGGTGGTGGATATGAAGAATCTGGCCTCAGGGCTCAGGCTACAACATAACAATCCTGCTGTTTGTGTTAGTGGGGTTGTCTTCAGCAGTGCTGAGCAGGCATCTCTCAGGTTCTGGGGAGTGCACACTTTGTCTCTAGCAGGAGCCATGGCCACAGCGGTGTATACAGGGAGCCTGTACTCAGAATGTGCACTAGAGCAGGAGTTCCCAACCCCTGGGCTGTGATCCAGTATGGGTCCGCATAACAGAAGGTGAGCAGCAGACTAGTGAGCATTACCAACTGAGCTCCACCTCCTGTCAGATTAGCAGTGGCATTAGATTCTCATAGAAGTGCAAACCCTATTGTGAACTGTGCATGTAGGTTCCACACCCCTTATGAGAATCTAACTAATGCCTGATGATCTGAGGTAGAATAGTTTCATCCTAGTCTGTGGAAAATTTTTCTCCCAAGAAACCAGTACCTGGTTCCAAAAATGTTGGGGACCACTGCACTAGAGTAAAGAGGCCATGCTGTGTGAGCAGGGTTGGCACTCCCAGCTCCAAATAAGGTGCCATCTGGGACTCCTGAGTAGTACATTATTTGGCCCCTGGCTGCTGCAGTAATTGCAGCATTGTTTGGTATCAACGAGGGATCTCATCCTTTGCACACACAGGCATAAGCACGGAGACTGTGCTACCAGAGTGGGTAGGATCATCACCCACAGTCCCAGACAGGCAGCCCTTCAGCTCACCCACCCCAGTCCCTGGCAGCATCAACAGCAGTATGGCTACAGTGGTATGCAGAAGCAAGGAAGGGACCCTGCTCACTTTCTATATGTGAGCCAGAGTACAAATGCTGCTCTGCTATGGAGGGTGGGGTTGCTGCTCCCAGCCCCAGACAGTCAGTTTTCAGGCTTGCCCACCTCCACTCCCAGTGGCAATAACTGCTGTAGCAGTATGCGGAAAGGGAAAAGGATTCCATTGTTAGATAAACCCAAGCAGAATCTGTGCTGCTGCTGGGGGTGGGGTCACTTCTCATAGCCCCAGACAAAGAGCTTTTGAGGTCTCCAGATCAATGCCCATGCTAGTTTCAGTATTCATGTGCACAGAGGAGGCTTCTTATGGTCAGGATTGCAGCAGTCACTAGTGGAATGCAATGGGGATCCCCTTCAGGCTCCCAGCTGATCTCAGCCAAGCTGGCCACTTTCTTCCATCTCCTTCTCTGCCTCAGATGTTTCCTATGTTGAGCTTCAGTGTTCTCTTTTAGATGTTCTAGTTGACACATGATTATCTCTTCACAGTTCTGTTCTCTTTTTCTGGAGAGAATGAGATCTGATGTCCCTAGTCAGCCATCTTGAAACAATCTCCTCTTGTCTCTCCTTATAGAGACGCTAATCTCATTTATGAAGGCTCCACTCTCACGACCTAATTACATTCCAAGTGTCCTACTTCCTATTATCATTACCTTGGGAGGTAGGATTTCAAGATATAAACTTTGGAGTACTTTCATCTTAATGTTTGTTTACTCCCAAAGTGTATACATTGAAATCTTAACCATACCATACCAATGTTAGGAGGCAAGGCCTTTGGAAATGATTAGGTCATGATGCCAGAGCCCTCATGAATGTTATTAGTGCCTTTACAAAGGATGCCTGAGAGAGCTCCCTTGCCCTTTCACTATGTGAGTTTACAAAGAGAAGATGTTCATCTTTAAAGAAGAGGTTCTTCCCCAGAAACCTAATATGCTTGAGCCTTGATCTCAGACTTCCTGGTTTCCAGAACTGTGAGTTCTGTCATTTATAAGCTACTTAATTTATGCTATTTTGTTATACCAGGCTGAATGGACTAAGACAAAGAAGGTCACTATATAATAATAAAGGGGTCAATGCAGCAACAGTATATAACAATTATAAACATATATGAACCAGGTACTGGAACACCCAGACATATAAAGCAAAAATTATTAGAGCTAAAGAGAGAGGCAGACCCCTATATGATAATAGTTGGAGACTTCAACACCCCCACTTTCAGCATTAGATAGGTTATCCAGACAGAAAAGCAAAAAAAGAAACACTGGAATTAATCTGCACTATAGACCAAATGGACCTAACAGATATTTATAGAACATTTCATCTAACTGCTGCAGAATACACAATCTCTTCCTTGGCAAATGGATCATCCTCAAGGATAGACAATATGTTAAACTACAAAACAGGTCTTTAAAAATTCAAAAAAATGTATCAAGTATCTTCTCTGACAACAGTGGAATAAAACTAGAAATCAAAAACAAGAGAAACTTTGGAAACTATAACACATGGAAATTAAACATTATGTTCCCAAAGGATCAGTGAATCCATGAAAAAAATTAGAAGAAAATTAAAAAGTTTCTACAAACAAAAATGAAAACACAACATATCAAAACCTACAGGATACAACAAACACAATACTAAGAGGAAATTTTATAGCAATGAACAATCTCATCAAAAAAGCAGAAAAATGTTAAATAAACAACCTAACAATGCATCTTAAGGAATTGGAAAAGCAAAACCAAACCAAACCCAAAATTAGTAGAAGAAAAGAAAGAAAGATCAGAGCAGAAATAGGTGAAATTGAAATAAAAAAAAAAACACTCAAAATACCAACAAAAAGAAAAGTTGCTTTTTAAAAAGACAAAATTGACAAATCTTGAATCAAACTAGAAAAGAAAAAAGAGAGAAGACTCAAATAAATAAAATTAGAGATGAAAAAGGAGACACTATAACTGATCTGGCAGAAATTCAAAAGATAATTAGAGACTACTATGAGCAACTATATGTCAATAAATTGGGAAGACATTGATAAATGTCTGGAGATATATGACTTACCAAGATTGAATTATCAAGAAATCCAAAACCTTAATAGACCAATAGCAAGTAATGAGATCAAAGCCATAATAACAACTCTCCCAGCAAAGAAAAGCCCAGGAACTGATGGTTGCACTGCTGAATTTTATTAAACATTTAAAGAAGACCTAATACCAATCCTACTCAAACTATTCCAAAAAATAAAATAGTTGAGAATACTTCCAAGCTCATTATACAAAGTCAGTAAGTATAGTACTGATAACCACAACCAAAGATACATCAAATAGAAAACTATAGGGTAATCTCCCTGATGAATATTGATGAAAAAATTTGCAAAAAAAAAAACTAGCAAACCAAATTCTACAACACATTAAAAAGATAATTTATCATGACCAAGTGGAATTTATCCCAGAGATGCAAGGATGGTTCAACATATGCAAATTAATCAACATGATACCTCATATCAACAGAATAAAGGACAAAAAACATATGATCATTTCAATTGATGCTGAAATACTGAAAATATACTTGATAAAACTTGACATTATTTTATAATTAAAAAAAGCTGCACAGAGTATAGAAAGAATGTACCTCAATACAATAAAAAACACATATGAGAGACTCACAGGTAGCATCATACTGAAGAGTAAAAAAATGAAAGCCTTTCCTCTAAGATCTTGAACAGGACAAGGATGCCTATGTTCACCATTGTTATTTCCATAGTACTAGAAGTCCTAATTAGTGCAATCAGACAAGAGAAAGGAATAAGGGGCATACAAATTGAAAACAAAAGAGTGAAATTATCCCTGTTTGCAAATGAAATAATCTTGTAAGTGGGAAAAACCTGAAGACTTCACACAATAAAACCTATGAGAACTGATAAACAAATTCAGTTAAGTTGTAGCGTACAAAATTAATACAATGAAATCTGTAGCATTTCTATATGAAAACAGCGAACAATCTGAAAAAGAACTCAAGAAAGTAATCCCATTTACAATAGCTACAAATAAAACAAGACACCCAGAAATAAAATTAACCAAACAAATGAAAATTATAAAAATGACAATAAAAACTATAAAACACTGACACAAGAAATCAAAGGAGACACAACCCAAAAATGAAGAGATATTCCACGTTCATGGATTGAAAGAATCAGTATTGTTAAAATGCCCATACTACCCAGAGCAATCTAAGATAATGCAATTCCTATCAAAATATAAATGACATTCTTCACAAAACTAGAAGAAAAATTCTGAAATTTATATGAAACTACTGAAGACCCAGAATAGCCAAGGTCATCCTGGGAAAAAGGAAGGAAACTGGATGAATCACATTAGCTGACTTCAAATTAATACCACAAAGCTATTATAAACAAAATAGCAGCTATTGTAAACAAAGTGGTAGACAAAAAAAGATATAGACCAATGGAACCAAATAGAAGACACAGAAATAAACCCATAAATCTCATTTTTGAATAAGGTGCCAAGAGCATACATTCGGGAGAGAACAGTCTCTTCAAAAAAAGGTGCTTGGAAACTGGCTATTCATATGCAGAAGAATGAATATATGAGAATCCAATTAAAATTGATTAAAGACTTAAATCTAAGACCTCAAAGACTTAAATCTAAGACCTCAAACTGTAAAAAAAAAAAAAAAGAAAAAAACTAAAAGACAACTTTTGGAAAACTCTCCAGGACATTGATCAAGGCAAATATATTTTGAATAATATTCCATAACCATAGGCAACAAAGCAAAAATAAACAAATGGGATCACATTAAGTTAAAAAGCTCTGGTACAGCAAAATAAACACGAACAAAATGAAGAGACAATCCACAAAATGGGAGGAAATATTTGCTCACTATCCGTCTAACAAGGGATTAATAACCAGAATATATAAGGAGCTCAAACAACTATATAGGAAAAAATATAACAATCTTATTAAAAATTGGCTAAAGATCTGAATAGATATTTCTCAAAAGAAGACATTCAAATGGCAAACAGTCTTATGAAAAAGTGCTCAACATCACTGATCATCAAAGCACTGCAAATGAAAACTACAAATGAAATCTACAAATGTATATCATCTCACCCCAGGTAAAATGGCTTTCATCCAAAAGACAAGCAATAACAAATGCAGATGAGGATGTGAAGGAAAGGGACCTCATGTACATTGTTGGTGGGAATGTAAATTAGTACAGCCACTACAAAGAACAGTATGGAAGTTCCTCACAAAAGTGAAAATAGATTTACCCTATGATCCAGGTATCCTACTGCTAGGCACATACCCCAAAGAAAGAAAATCAGTAAATCAAAGAGATATCTGTACTCCCACGATTATTACAGCACAATTCACAATAGCCAAGATTTTGAAGCAACCTAAGTGTCTTTCAGCAAACAAATGAATAAAGAAAAGGTGGTATGGATACTGAAGGTCATTGTGTTAAGGAAACAAGCCAGGCACAGAAAGACAAACTTTGCATGCTCTCACTCATTTGTGGGAGCTAAAAATTAAAACAATTGAACTCATGGAGACAGAGAGTAGAATGATGGAATAAGAGTTTGTGGTGGAGATGTGGCAATGGTTAATGCATACAAAAATATAGCTAGAATAAATAAAATCTAGTATTTGATAGCACAACAGAGTGGCCAATAACAATTTATTGGACACTTAAAAATAACTAAAAGAGTATAATTGGAATGTTTGTAACACAAAGAAAGGAGAAATGCTTGAGGTGATAGACACCTCATTTACCCTGATGTGATTATTTTGCATTATATGCCTTTATCAGAATCACTCGTGTAACTCATAAATATATACATCTACTACATACCCATATAAATTAAACAAAAAAATTATTAAACTGTTCTTATGCCTCAAAATTGTTAGAATCCTATGAGACTTTCATATATATAGTCAAATTAAGTGAATAACAAATTGGTCTGTGCAAGTTTAGAAGTAGTTACAGATGAAAAGTCCTTTTCCTATTGAAATACAGCATTGAGTTTAATCAGCTGATAATCTGTTTACAATTACATCAAGAATATTAATTAAAATTAGGTAATTTCAATATCCATGTGTAACTATAATAATAAAGACACAATAATATATGTTAATGACTATTTAGTTATATGTATTTGAATAAATATTCTTATATCATCTATCAAGGAGTATGAATGTTGTTCTAGCCTTGTCTCTTAATATTCAACTATTCTTAAATTATATACATATGCAATCTTTAAAAAATTGTAATTTGGGGATATATTTAATGTGTATTATTTTTATATTTTCTAAAAAGCTGGAAAATATTTAACTCAAGCTAAAAATTAACCGAAGATCATAAATGTTCTGATTTAATTTACCTGGCGAGAGAAATATTAATGCTAAAACTTCCCAGGGAATAATTATTTCACTGCAGTACCTCATTGTAATCACTGTCATGGTTTGAAGTGCCATTTAATTATTTTTAGATGAAAACTATATTAAAGTGTATTCTCTATTTGTATAACATATATGAGAAATATAGATGTATATATAAGATTGTTTGAATTCTGTGTTTCTTACATAGTTCTATGATCAGTAAAAAGTGATAAACAAATCAAAAATGTAAAGTAAATTCTCCATAGTCAAAAATTATCACTATAAAATAACATAGGTTCCCTCTTCTGTTTTACTTTTATGTTTGCAAGTCCTGGTATAAGCGTTAGACTGTGCCCCAGTCTATAGATACATCTTCCACTGAGTACACATCTACCAGCGCTAAACCCGTTGTATAATGTGTGCAGTCAGACTTTAAAGGTTGAAGCCAAGGGAAAGAGCAATGAGACCAGTCACAGAACCAGTAGACTTTTTAAAGACAAATTGAAAGGCCCTAGACTCAATGGAACTCTGTGAACATGAAGACTTTCCCCAAAATGACACACAGTCAATTTCCTGTCATTTCTAATAAACGAAAAACTATATCACACATACTTTAATATAGATAAACAAATAAATATTATAAATAGGTAAAAGTTTGGTATTTAGATGGTTGCATTATTATTCATCAGTATTAATTTTCTGATTTTGGTGGCTGTTCGTGGTTGTGTATAAGAACGTACTTGTTTACAGAAAATACTCTCTGAATTATCTTAGGAGAAAGAGACATTGTGTTAGCAACTTCTCAAATGGTTCAAGAATAAAAATGTTCTTTGTAGTATTTTTGCTAGTTTTATATCAATTATAAAATTAAAGTTTTACAAACCAAAAGAAAGCTACTCTTTCAAGTATTTAAGATATTGCTTGGTGCCCCATATAATATACATGAGTAAATTATTTGAGTGCTAATCTCATTAAAATATACTTGTTAAAAGAATGTGATTTTTATATGGTGTAGAGAGACTTTAGATGAATGCCTTCATTTATTTTCTCTGAAAATGGAAGAATATTTAGTCAATAATTTGCTCACATATGAAATTATATCCTACTTTGACATTCTGAATCCAAATGTGAAGACGGTTAATCAGGACTTCTAAAAGGAATTCTTGATTATGCCTTCAAAGAGCTATGTCTTCAAGACATAGAAAGAATTGGTAGAAAGAATATGAATACCAAGAAAAAACTTGGTAGAAAGAATATAAATATACACTAATAAGGAAACGTAACTATGAAATGTGAAATGTTTGGCTGATAAGCCAGATAAGTTCTGCTTAGACATACCAAGTTGACAGGTGCTATTTCTGGTATAACGAAATGGAAGAAAGAGATGGACAGACATTGTTTGTAGAGTTTGGAGAACATCAGTAAGAAATTGTTTCAGTAAAACAATGGATTTTTTATCCTGCTGGGTGGAGGCTTCCCTAGATTATTGCTGGCATAGCTAAGACCAGAGAACAGTTACAGACTGTTATGGTAAACAGGTATTGTGGAGATGAAAGCAGGTGGTAATGGCTCTCAAAGGGAAAAGACAGTGTGAATTTTCAATTCTGCAATGGTAGAACCAGAAGATATTGGATCACCGCAGGATATCTGAAGCCCTAGAAGTCAGAACACAGAGTCTGCCAGTCCAGAAACACTTTACAGTTGCAGGAAAAAAATAACAAATTCATAGTGTAATTCTACATGGTAGTCTAACGTTAAAATCTAATAAAATACATGAGTGAATTAGATTAAATTTAGAAAATAAAAGATTTATAGATATTACTAATATTCACTATTAAATTACCTTACATATGCATTATAATTTATAATCAAGTTAATTATCTACACATGTTACAAAAACTGGAACTAATAACACAATGTACATGATTAAATGCTTTATGTTTATATTGTAAACCAAATATTAATTGTCTGGCTTTCTTAATTCTAATACACATAAACTACTCTTGTGTTATCTTGAATTATCTTTGTCTATCATATGAAATTGATCAAAATGTAAAGGTCCTTGTATATAGGCTATTCCAGGTCACCTAAATATTACATTTTATTACTATACAAGTATTAAGTGATTGGTCATCAATTAATAACACTACTATGGAAGCATATTTTTGTTTTTTTGAGAGTCTTGCTCTGTAGCCCAGGCTGGAGTACAGTGGCGTGATCTTGGCTCACTGCAACCTCCGCCTCCCACGTTCAAGTGATTCTCCTGCCTCAGCCACCCCAGTAGCTGGGGCTACAGTTGTGCGCCACCATGCCAGGTTAATTTTTTTGAATTTTTTTAGTAGAGATGTGGTCTTACCCTGTTGGCCAGGCTGGTCTTGAATACCTGACCCTAAGTGATGTGCCTGCCTTGGCCTCCTATAGTGTTGGGATTACAGGCATAAGCCACAGTTCCCAGACTAGGAAGCATAAATTTAAAAATAATTTTGTATAGTTGGTGAGATACTCATGGAGTAGATTGCCACAAAAGAGCAATGTACAAGTGGAATTTATACATGTGTGTATATGTGCACGTATATTTGCATATTCATTATTTTATAAGCATAAGGTTAATGAACCTATTTTTAATATATTACATATAATATAAACACACAATTTAAAGAATACCTTCATAAATAAATAATATATTGACCAAAAGAACTGAAATGATTTATATTTCTAGTTTTCCAAAGAGAATCACTTTCCATTTAGAAGTTAACTCACTGATATTCATATCAGTTTGAATTTTAAATATTTAGCACCCTAAAACATATATTTTTGAATTTGTATGCAGAGCTCAAAGCATTTCTTTAACTATTGTTTGGAAGAAATATACATTCTAGATAAACTGATAATTCTTGTTTTAAAAAAAGGTGTTATGTTTCTCTAATTAGTTATTTAGCCTGGTGAAATATGAAGAAAGAGGTTAAGAGCTTTGAATAAGATTATATGACTAAAATTTCTATTTTCTTCAAGTATTTTTAAATTGTCCAGTAGTTTAATATTTCATAAAACCAAATAATCATATAATTCATAAGATTTGATCATTAAATAATTAAAGCATGTTATTTCACAATACAATCATTGAATCACAACTTCGACCTAGTTTATAAAATGGTTTGTGAAAGGGAAAAAGAAGCAGTCACAAGAGACTTCAACTCAACCCTTGTTATCATCTTGTAATAGTTAATAATAAGTTAAATAATACTAAGTACTCTTATAGATAAAATCAAGCAAAAATAAAAATATCACTTTCTCTACTTGATATCTGTCTGATGTAACGTTACCACAATTTTTTTCAAGTGTCTAGCAAAAATTCAAATTTAAAACAGCAAAATAGTCCCAGAATCTGATGTCTGAAACTAACTGTGTGGCTCTAGAATCTTATTTTGTATTTCCCCATGATTGAGATTTTTCATTAAAATAAACAAATTCTGCTTCTTACATAATAATCTGAAGAATTTGTATCATTCCAATTTGAAAGCAACTGGGATTCTGCTTTCCACATTGAGTCTTTGTAAAATTCAAATACAAGAATATCTGAAGAAAATATTTAGAAAACACACATCTTATTTCAGAACTTGTAAAATGGAACTATAGGTTAAGCCCTGGTAAATGCTTCCATGGAAATCCCATTAGAACATCAAAGAAGAAAGCCCCCTGCCTTTCCTAGAGGCCAGTTTCCTGGAAGGATATTTATTCAGGAAGTTAATGTTCCTCTTACTTCTGGTTTTCTAAAAGTAACAAGCATTTTTTTTCACAATACACCCCTTACAAAAATTGTTCTAACTTTTAGTTATCAGTGTGTGTGGGAGGGTATAAAACCTATATTTAATAATGGAGGTTAACTTGTTAGACGGTAAAATAATAAAGTTACATTTAATTAGTAGTTAAAAGATTAAAAATATTGAATATTTTTGAGAAAAATAATGTCTGCAAGAAAATTATGAAAGTAATGGTAAATTCTGCAATATGCTGAATAATAGTTTATTTGAAAAATATTTCAATAGGAAAAATTAATGTTATAGAAAAGATGAACTATTCATCAGTTATCAAAGAAAAGCATTAAACTTTTAAATTTTTTATAAGTTACTGGGGGTCTTCAGTATCCAACTTAAAAAATACCAAAACAAGAATTATACAATATTCATTTCAGCACAGAGTAGAGCCTTAGGGAGAAATCCTGCAGTAATAGTTATATATTTTCATTGTCATTTAACAAAAATGAATAAAGTCTTATACTCAGGCTTGCTCATGATCCAACTGAGAAGAGGGCTAGGATCACACCCTTTTAGATCTCACCCTGGAGCTAAATCTGTATTTAACAGCAGAGTAAAATTGTTGTGGCTGTAGGTAGCAGCTTAAAGGTGCACATTAAAGTCATATAGGCCTCCTTCCATAAGCGGTAGGAGACTAGAACGCCTCACCTTCAGAAGAGATCCTCCTGTTCCATGAACCTCAGGGAAAAATAATCTGCCGTATTCTATCACTACATTCAGCTCTTTGACACGACACACTTCAGCACATATATCAACAAACACGCAATGTGAGAATCAGAATAAAGCATACAGAGATTTTGAAGAAGTGTGAAGGTCAGGATTTTCCACGTTATTTCTATATACTGCAGGCAAAGAAGTTCTGCACTGATTTGGAAGACACTGCATTTTATATCCTTTTAGAAATTCAGACATTAGAATATTAAAAGTTGCTAAGGCATTCTAGAGTAAAGACGTCATTTTAACTAATTAAAATGTACTATTTCTTTTTTTTTTTTTGGACTAAAGTACTTCTTTATAGTAGAATATCTATTAGCATCCTGCAGACCTGTGCTCCATGAAACAATGTCTGAGATCATCATAGATACTGTTTACTTTATGACATGTTATTTATTTTTTCTGCTATTGTTTCATAATTTCCAAATGCAAAAGACAGTTTTAAAAATAAAATAATGCTACAATATTTCTTGAAATCCTTGCAGATCAAATTTGTAGTAAAATTATTGAAACATAATGACCCTCAATTATACTTCAGGTGGATGAAACAGTTAATGATCCCATGTTGTATGTAGACAATTTAAATGCAAATATATTTAAGTATTTAAGTAGACTGCAATATATTTAATTGTATTGAATATTGAAAATTATCTTTTGTCAAGTAAAGTCTGAAGAAACTATCTGGGATTTCATTAAAGTGAACTATGGCAAGTTTTGCATTCTATAGAGTTTGCTAATAATATTTTACACCAGTTTCTATAGTTTTCCCATACCAGGAGTCTTACAATGCACTTTTAAAAAATGCTAATGCTGCAGTAGAGGTCTAAAGTGAATTAATCTTTGTGGGTAATAATTTAAGTAGATTAAGCACTCAGTGATGCATAACTTTCAAGAGTTAAATTACCAAGGGTGCAATTACTAAAACAAATACAACTTCATTTCTAATGACACATATAAGTGTTGAAATGTTTATTTTCCAACTTCTATGAAAGGTAACTATAATTTAAATATGAGGAATAGTTATGCTGTTTATTATATTTGTCATGCAGGCATATCTACTCATTCAGGATTTTTGTCAATTATTTTTACTACATATTTCCTAGGGATACCAGCCAACACAAAATTTAATTCCTAAAATTCTTGTTTTACTGTCATTTATTACCTAACTTGGTAAGGACTCCTGTAATTATGATACAAATCTTTACCAAAAAACAAACAAAAAATATTTATTAGCTGAGAAATGTATAATGAACTATTTATCTTACCACTAGGGGTCGGTGTGAGTGCATGCCAGAGACTGTGGGTAAGAACCAAGATTTTAGTTTGCTATGTTATAATTTGATATTAAAATATGAAAATAACTTTATGGAATTATTCCTCATTCCATTTTTCACAGAAATCTATTCTAATATGACTCATAAGAGTAGAAAGAAAATGTTCCATTGTAAATTATCTCTGGAAAAGCTCAGGTACTAAAATTTGTATATATTGCCAGTGTGGAATAATTGTCTTAATTTTCCTTGTGCTAATATTAACTTCAAAAGAAATAATGGAGACAGAAAATATCAAAATCAAATAACCTTCTCTCTATATAAACTCACCCTTTACAAGTAATAGCAGCACTTGAAACAACCAAAAGCAACACAGCTTCCAACCAGAGATGGTAAAGCTATGTCTCCTCAGGTTCTATAGGAACTCTGTAGATTACCTATTTTTTCTTTTTAAGAGCAGCTTGTGAGACTTCACTTATCTTTCATGAAAACTTGAAGAAAAAATGCTATTCTTTAAGGAATTGCCATAATGCCAAAAGTATTTAGAAAAAAATATGAATTCTAAACCAAGAGTGCATGAAAAATGTGTCATATTTGGAAAGGCACTTTAATTAATATTGTTAATATTAATATTTAGAAGATACTTAAAAAGAATTCTATCACATTTGGATAAACTGCCTTTTTCACCATAAAACAAAATGGCTCAATATGGTCTTAATTGACTTGAGAAGAAAACAAATCAATGATAAAACAAATTAGAATGCACCAATAAAATCCTACACCAAGAATTGTTTTAGAAAACATGACTATTGTTCTGTTTGTTTCTATTCTCTTTGTTTCATATTCTATTTAAATGCTGAAAGTAAGTTTATGTAATATAAATAAATTGATCAATTAACAAAAATACATAATTTAGACTCACATATTAAAACAACAAAAGACACACACACATCACAAGTAAGAAACTGGAAAAAACATTCTCATATCTAATGCAAATGTTACTCACTTTTAATACATATATCTGAACATGGATTAATATAAAACTAAAACTAAAACAAAAACAAAGCATTCTTTGGATGTGAGATGCTATTAATAAATTAAATCTTACAGATAGATAGCACAATGAAGATGAACTGTGGTACCAGATAAAATACTATTGAATCAAAATTTATTTTAGATATCACAGAAAATGTAAAAAATATGAAATACTCTACAGACTGAAAATACATATGAGGTATTATATGGTATCCATTATAGTTTGGGCTGTCAATTTAAATACAAATATCCATAAATATTTATTTATCTGAAATTTAACTTGAACTGGGGCATCATGTAATTTATATGATGAGCTACTACATAATGTGTCACAAATTGTAATTATGAATAGTTTGTTTTTTCAGTTTTACCTGTGTCAAATAATGGTGGTTTTTTTCAAGATGCTGGAAAAATTTTTTAAAAAATAGGTAACATTCTGGATATTAGCCCTTTGTCAGATGGGTGGATTGCAAAAATTTTCTCCCATTCTGTAGGTTGCCTGTTCACTCTGATGGTAGTTTCTTTTGCTGTGCAGAAGCTCTTTAGTTTAATTAGATCACATTTGTCAATTTTGGATTTTGTTGCCATTGCTTTTGGTGTTTTAGACATGAAGTCCTTGCCCACGCCTATGTCCTGAATGGTATTGCCTAGGTTTTCTTCTAGGGTATTTATGGTTTTAGGTCTAACATTTAAGTCTTTAATCCATCTTGAATTAATTTTTGTATAAGGTGTAAGGAAGGGATCCAGTTTCAACAAATTTACAAGAAAAAATCAAACAACCCTATCAGAAAGTGGGCAAAGGATATGAACAGACACTTCTCAAAAGAAGACATTTATGCAGCCAACAGACACATGAAAGAATGCTCATCATCACTGGCCATCAGATAAATGCAAATCAAAAGCACAGTGAGATACCATCTGACAACAGTTAGAATGGTGATCATTAAAAAATCAGGAAACGACAGATGCTGGAGAGGATGTGGAGAAATAGGAACACTTTTACACTGTTGGTGGGACTGTAAATTAGTTCAACCATTGTGGAAGACAGTGTGGTGATTCCTCAGGGATCTAGAACTAGAAATACCATTTGACCCAGGTATCCCATTGCTGGGTATATACCCAAAGGATTATAAATCATGCTACTATAAAGACACATGCACATGTATGTTTATTGTGGCACTATTCACAATAGCAAAGACTTGGAACCAACCCAAATGTCCATCGATGATAGACTGGATTAAGAAAATGTAGCACATATACACCATGGAATACTACACAGCCATAAGAAAGGATAAGTTCATGTCCTTTGTAGGGACATGGATGAAGCTGGAAACCATCATTCTGAGCAAACTATTGCAAGGACAGAAAACCAAACGCCGCATGTTCTCACTCATAGGTGGGAATTGAACAATGAGAACACTTGGACACAGGGTGGGGAATATCACACACAGGGGCCTGTTGCGGGGTAGGGGGAGGGGGGAGGGATAGCATTTAGGAGGAATACCTAATGTAAATGATGAGTTAATGGGTGCAGCACACCAACATAGCACATGTACATATATGTAAGAAACCTGCATGTTATGCACATGTACCCTAGAACTTAAAGTATAATTAAAAAAAATTGGTAGTATTGGCAACATGGAAATAAGTAAGTTTTTTATTACAGTTTACAATAATGTTTTAAGATGAAGGCTTATATATATGTTGCCAAACTGTATCAAACTTCAATGTTTTTAGCATTCATGGTTTTATTTCATATTTCAAACCTAATAAAGGAATAGAGATTAATTTTCCCTTCTCCTTCTCAGTCTCTACAATCAGCACTGTGATCAGTGCTTACATATAGTCTCATTCAGTCCTCAATGCAACCCAGTAATTGGGAATTATTTCTTATATTTACAGAAGACAAAACCAAAAATCTGATATGTTAATATACCCAAAATGACATGATGAAAACACACCAAAATACAAGCTCTATATCCAATTTTTTTTTTTTTTTTTTTTTTTTTTTGCATCTCACTGTGTCACCCAGGCAAGGGTGTAGTGGAGAAGTCACTGCTCACTGCAGCCTCAACCACCCTGGCTCAAGGGATACTTCAACCTCAGTCTTCCAAGTAGCTGGGACCACAAGTGTGTGCCACCATGCCTGGCTAATTTTGTTTTTGTTGTTATTTTTATTATTACTTTTTGTAGAGACATGGTCTCCTTATATTGCTCAGGCTGCTCTCAAACTCCTGAGCTTAAGTGATCATCCCACCTCAGCCTTCCCAAGTGTTGGGATTACATGTGTGAGCTGCCATATCTGGCCACTGTAGCCAAATTATTTAAATCTTCCACTGTATTATGATGTCATCTTAATAATTTATTTAAATATACTTGTTTATTTTAAATATATTAAAAAGTGTTAAATATATTAATTTTGAGGAAAACATTCAATATCCAAATCATTTTCTCTCAATTTAGTGGTATTTTATATTTAATTTTGAAATAAGTTATACAAATTTGTATTTGGTTTACTTGGATTTTCTCTCATATTCTCAAATACAACTAAAATCTTCCACGCTTTTGTCCTTCTTTTCTTTCTACCTCAAAATAAACCCACTTGTTGCAAATTTAGATATTGTAGAGGTTTTGGAAGAATTGTTAACTGTTTTACAATTGCCTAGTTTTTAAGATTATTTAATTATTATGTATTTGCAAAAGATTAAAATTACTTTCTAGGCCAAATACTGAAAACATGGCCCAAAGCTTCCCAATAACATTTTTCAAATTTGGTTTTACTTTACCAGTGATAACAGGTAAAAAATTGTGCTTTATTTATCATATGTCATCGAGATTAATATCACAGGAAGTCATACAATATCAAGTCTTCAAATTTTAAATACCTGGAAGGATTCATGGTACCTATATTTTTATACTGGCAAAAGTAGTTACAGATTTATAAGTGATTAATTGAAAATCAGGAGCTGTGGGTTCTATTCTGATTCTTTCTTTAGCTAGATAATAGGATCATGTACAAATCCACTGAAATAACTGAATCATAACAACCCTATCTGAAAATCAATGTGTGTTCGGCCTTGACATATTTAGCAATCTCCCCAGTTCTAAAGCCATGTGATTATTTGATTGGAAACAAGAACAAAAACAAACACAGTCCTTGGGTCTGATTTTACAAGTCAACTAGGTTCAATGCGCATCGAAACATGAAAAAAAATTCTATAATTTCCATTTTGCCTGAATAATTCTGATGACAAGAAACCACCATCCCATGGGGAAAATCAGCTGTTTTCCAACATCTGTGATAGTTAAAATGTATTTTCTTAGACATTAACTCAGTTGGTCTCTCCAAATTCCATTCATGGGTTTAGGTCTGACATCTGGCTTTATACTTGTTACACTCAATCAGTATAATTTTCAAACATGATTTTTTCAGACTGTACAACATGATGTTTTGATACACATATATATAGTGAAATGATTACCACGATCAAGCTAATTAACATATTTGTCACCTAATATAGTTAGCTTTCGTGTGCGTGTTGTAAGAATACTTAAGATCTACTTTTAGCAAATTTCAAGGGTACAATACATTGTTATTAACGGTTGTCATCCTGCTGCATATTAGGTCTCCAGAAATTGTTTCTCTTATAACTGCAAACGTGTCCTTTGATCAACATCTCCCGATTTCCCCTACCACCCCTCCCTGGTAACTCTCATTCTATTCTCTGTTTCAGTGAGTTTGACTTTTTTAGATTTCACATATAAATGAGATAATGCAGTATTTGTCTTTCTGTGTCTGGCTTATTTCATGTAGCATAATGTCCTCCAATTAATACAACTTTTTATATAAGTAAAAATTTATTCATTTGGATCCTTGATTTTTCTAAAACTTTTAAAAAACAATATAGATTATAGAATTAGCAAACTTCCGGTATCAGTTAAATTTACACATGAAAATAAATATTTCAACTGACAGCTCACATATCCCAACTGAGTATTGGAAGGTATAATTGCGAATACCTGTCACAAGAAAATGCACACATCTCATTACAATTTCCCTAATACCTAAGCTAGTGGGTGATCTCATACAAAGAATAAGAAAACTATACTGTTATGCCTCTATACCAAATAAAAAAGTTGCCAACTAGTGTTTTGTAAGGATTTATTATGTGCCCAGTACTTTACTAAGCAAAGCACTTACTAACCAAGTATAAATCACATGTATTTTAATTGTAAACTCATAGCTTTAATTATTCTTGTTTTGTTTTGCTATATCCTGTCACTGTGCAAAACATTACATGCAACTTAATTCAGATAATAACATTATAAGGTGGGTGTTTTCTTATCATGCCTGATGAGAAATTAACGCTTAAGAAGTAAAGTAACCTGCCTGAAGGTACATAGCTGGGATTTAGGGGAGCTAGGAAGTGAAAGTGGGTCTTTAGCCTTCTGACATGTTCAATGACATTGAACCATTAAACTGTAAACTCAAGCTCATGCTAAGAACAAGAGACGTCCCAACTTCTGAGTGGTCAGTCCTCTCCAGTGGGGGTTTTGTATTGACAAAATATACCATTCTATAAATTAAAAGATAGATAACTAACAGAAGACACATTCCTACAGTGCACTTACAGAAAGTTATATTTCTGTATTGTAAAACCCAGAGCACACTTAAGATGCACAAGTAAGCACAATTAAGGTTTTCCAGAAGAGGTAAGAAGTCACCAGATAGAGAGAGAGAGAGAGAGAGAGAGAGAGAGAGAGAGAGAGAGAGAGAGAGAAAACAGAATCCTGAAGAGTCACACCTGTAATTTTTCCTCAGAAAATTATCCTAAGTAGAAAATAGCTGTTGCTGAACTCTTTGTAGTTGAGAGGGAAACACTCTGTACTTTAAAGGCTGACTTTCATTATTTTTTATTTACAGAAAAATTGAGTTCTTGGTAACAAGTGTATTTACAGCACCCTAAACATGATTTCAGCACTCAACATTACCCTTAGAAGCAGACAAGACAATGAAAGAAGAAAATGAAGTTTCCAAAAAAGAGCAGAGGCATTGCCTAGCCATGCATGACAAATAATTTTACAGAAAGGAAGAACTGGATGTGAAAACACATTGCATGATTTTTACATATCGATTATACCGATACCATTTCTGCATATTATTTAATAAAGTCATATGTAGAATTTACAGTGCACTACATAACTAATTTAAATCTCACAAAAACCTTCTAGGAACTATTGTGTTATCAATCTCATTTCCAGATGAGGAAATTAAGACACACAAAGTTGAAGTAACTTAACTCTGAAGTAGTGAAGGGCCATATGTTATTAAATGGAAGAACCAGAATCAACCTCAAGAAGTCTGGTTTTGGTATAGGAGTTAAAAAGAAATTATTTAGGTAGATAGTGAAGGTAAGGAAGTCCTTGGTAAGGTTTCCTTTTAATGAAAAGCAGCCCCCAAATCATTTTCTCTTCTAAAAAAGAGTAGCCTGTGAAATCCAGCTGCACACATAGACAAGCAAGCTGGAAGCTTGCGTGGGTGAATGCCAGCAGTTGTGCCAACAGGAAAAGGCTACCTCAGACTAGACATGTTTAAAATGGTGGCTCCACCTTCCCTCTGTTTGCCAAACCATGTTTTCAGTAAGGAGAAGACAATATGAAGCCAGCCAGACAATGACTCTATTTGCTTAAGATTAGGGTGGGGTGACCAGCCTTCCCCGCATGCTATGTAAACGTCACACCTGGTGGAACCAATTTGCTGGCTTGATGTAAATCAGACACCGCCTTCTCAAGTCTGGCTGCAAAATCTGGTACAGTTTGCTGTGGGCTGGTTTTTCACTTTCGGAAGTGTCTCTCTCTCTTTCTCTCTCTCTTTGAAACAGAGAATATAGATAACGCTTTTGAGTTCCATGTGTTCTTTCATTAAAACTTCAATGAGAGAGAGAGAGAGAGAGAGCTCTTATCCTTTCTCTTTCTTTTGCCTATTAAACCTCTGCTCCTACACTCACTCCTCGTGTGTGTTGCGTGTCCTTAATCTTTCTGGCGAGAGATGATGAACCTCAGGTATTTATCCCAGATAGTGATGCTGTTTCAGTTTTAGTGTCTGTATTCTTTTTAAAAATTTTTATTTTATTTTATTTTTTTGAAGAGATGTTGCTCACGCTGGTCTTAAAAGTTCTGGCCTCTAGGGGTTCTCCTTTATGTTGGTTTTTCCTACGTAGAAAATGTGCTACACATAGCCACTCATTTATTGTTAAATCGATCTACTTATAGCTTCTTCAAATTTCATATTCATTATTGTCCAAACACACATAAGTAGAAAAATATATGTAATGGAAAGATATAGAAATTTGAGAAGATGCAAAGTCAATGTTGATTGGAGAAACTGGACTTGGCTATCATAAGCTGCTACTACTAAAACAGAATTACTAAAAGAAAAAAATCTGAACTAAATGAGAAATGTCACAAGAAAACAATAAAGAATTATAATTATATAATATGTCTCATCCTTGGTGAATTATTGCAATGTAGTAATCATCTGATAAAATATGTTCCAATCACAATAAGCATCAACTTTTGAAGGATATATTGGAATTATCTTCATTCCACATTACAGCAGGTAAAAATTACAACACTTTCTATTCATATTCCTTGGTAAGATTAATTCTGGATAACAGAACCACGTCAGTAATATCAATGATTTGTTTGATTATTGTGAAATTTTTTGCTCATGAAAAAAGTTGCTTTTCAGCCAATAAAGTGAAGTAGTAAGCCAGAGAAGAAGAAGAAAAGCAAACTTGACTGCTAAAAAAAAAAAAAAGATGACTATTATTGTTAACTTTCTTATTATCAGCTTTCTTCATTACTCATAGCAGTGGATATCACACAAATCCATTTAGGGGTAAATTCTAAGTGACATATAAAACAAATAGAAGAGATAACGAATCATTTTCTTCAAATATTCTATATTTCCAAAAAAAAAATCCTCAATTTACAAACTCTTAAGCAGTGTTACCTATCATAATGTCTTCCAAGAGGTAAAGAACACATTCAATACAATTTCCTAAAAATTAACTTACTATGTGCCTAGTGAATACTTACCATGAGCATTTATATAGAAAATACAATGATAAATAATCATTGTATCTCATGAACTGCTGCTATCTTAGCAAGAATTATGTAATTTTATTCTTATATTTTCAGATCAGAAAGTTTTATACAAAAGTATTTAGGCCACTTCCTAATCATGTGTTTTAGAGTCCCTAAACCACATTTCTTTAGCTTTCAAAAAATTTAATATAATTAAATTGAAAGTTTTCTTTAGATGTTCAATACATATTTTAGGAACATTTAAACATTAAGCAGTAAGTTTATTCAAATAAATCATTCCTACTGATATTTTTTATTTAATTAGCACCATACTCTTGAATCCACAGTGTCTTACTCTGCTGTGTGCTGCTATAAAGAAATACTTGAGCCTGGGCAATTTGTAAAGTAAAAAAAGTGTATGTGTTTATGGTTGTGCAGACTGTACAAAACACACGGCACCAGCATCTGCCTATGCTGAGCTTCAGGCTGCTTCCACTCATGTTGGAAGGGGAAGGGGAGCTAGTGTGTGCAGAGATTACATGACAAGAGAGGAAGCAAGAGAGGGAGAGGTGTTAGGCTCTTTTTAACAGCCAGCTCTCATGCGAACCAATAAAGTGAGAAATCATACATCCCACTACTGCCTTACAGAGAAGGCATAAATCTATTCATGAGGGGTCAACCTCCACGACCCAAACACCTGTTATTAAGCCCCACCTTCAACATTGAGGATCAAATTTTGACATGAGTTTTGGAAGGGAAAAGACCTAAACCATAGCATTAAAGTTCTCCCTTCTGTAAATGTAGTAGGAAATCAGGATCTGGAATAAGGGAAGTAGGCAAGGAAAGAGTAATTCACTGCAATTCCTAAAATAGAAATTATCTTCCTCAGCTTTGGTGTATTCTGTATACTTTTCCTAAGAATTAAAGTCCCTTCAGTCCAAGTGTTTTCTTGCTTTGCTAATCATCACTTACATGTTATTCAGTTCCTTAATTTTTATGACTCAAATAATGGGATTGAAACATTTTTATGGGCTTGGCATGGTGACTAATGCCTATAATCCCAGCACTTTGGGAGGCTGAGGCGGGTGGATCACCCGAGGTCAGGAGTTTGAGATCAGCCTGGCCAACATCTCAAAACCCTGTCTCTACTTAAAACAGAAAAATTAGCTGTGCAGGGTGGCACGCACCTGTAATCCCAGCTACTACACTGAAGGCTGAAGTGGCAGAATCGCTTGAACTCAGGAGGTGGAGTTTACAGTGATCAGTGAGCCGAGATTGTGCCACTGCACTCCAGCCTGTGTGACAGAGCAAGATTCCGTCTCAAAACAAAAAAATATATATTTTTTTTTTTGTGGTCACTCCTCTTATCTAATAGATATTGTTCCTCCACGGCCATGCAAAATAGAGAACAGCCTCCAGCAAATTCTAAGTCTGAGCTACAAAATCTAACGTACATTCTGGATGTGGGAATAAGTGTATTTTCGACTACTTAAATTTGTTGTAGTAGGAAACTTTCGTCACCTAGGTAGACTTAACCTTTACTGGCATATAAATTTTTTAAATACTAGAAATTAAATTTTAGATCTAGTTTGTAAAGTATGATTATCGGAGTTTAGATCATTTAAAAATACAACGTGATACAACAGTATAGATAAATAAATTATATATAGAAACATATAATAAATATATTTTGCATATATATCTATTTCCCTTAATTTTCACACTTTCTTCCACTGAATACCAGAAGGAACAATTTTAAATACTAAGTGCATTTTCATCATCTTTGAAGTAGATCTATATTTTTCTTACAACAATTTATATAATTATATTGTTAGATAGCAATATAAAAAATTACATTTTTAGGATATAATGTTTCATAAAATGTTATACATCTATTTTCATGTATTAAATCCACTGTGATGAAGAGTCTGTTCGTTGCTTTTCTATTCTTCTAATTTTAGTTTCAACTTCTTTATATTTTTGAATATGTTTTAGGACTATGATGCTCATCTTCATTGTACATTGTTTTTTAAAAACTATACATCATGGAAAAGCATACTTAAACATATATTTTTCTGTTTTTTATGTTAATAGCTTGCATAATTAACCTTTGTTTTCAGTATTTTTTTTTTCCTTTTACTCTGAATTTGAGGTTTTTCTTTTCAAGTTCTTGGATATGAACTTTATATTTTCTCTGTTTCTACTCTGAGTATCTTAGCTGTTGACTTCACGTTTTAGTTTTATTGACTTCATTCAGAGAGTCCATTAGAGAGGTCTCCTATTATCCACAAGGGATACATTCTAAGACTCGCAGTAGATGCCTGAAATTAGGGATAGTACTGAGCCCTATATATACTCTGTTTTTTTAATACATAAATACTTACAATAAAATTTAATTTATAAATTAGGCAGAGTGATGGAATAACAGCAATAATACTAAAATTGAACAACTATAAAAAGACTATAATAAATGTTATATACCCAGTAATGGGATGGCTGGGTCAAATGGTATTTCTAGTTCTAGATCCCTGAGGAATCGCTACACTGACTTCCACAATGGTTGAACTAGTTTACAGTCCCACCAACAGTGTAAAAGTGTTCCTATTTCTCCACATCCTCTCCAGCACCTGTTGTTTCCTGACTTTTTAATGATGGCCATTGTAACTGATGTGAGATGGTATCTCACTGTGGTTTTGATTTGCATTTCTCTGATGGCCAGTGATGATGAGCATTTTTTCATGTGTTTTTTGGCTGCATAAATGTCTTCTTTTGAGAAGTGTCTGTTCATGTCCTTTGCCCACTTTTCGATGGGGTTGTTTGTCTTTTTCTTGTAAATTTGTTTGAGTTCATTGTAGATTCTGGATATTAGCCCTTTGTCAGATGAGTCAGTTGCGAAAATTTTCTCCCATTCTGTAGGTTGCCTGTTCACTCTGATGGTAGTTTCTTTTGTTGTGCAGAAGCTCTTTAGTTTAATTAGATCCCATTTGTCAATTTTGGCTTTTGTTGCCATTGCTTTTGGTGTTTTAGACATGAAGTCCTTGCCCACGCCTATATCCTGAATGGTATTTCCTAGGTTTTCTTGTAGGATTTTAATGGTTTTAGGTCTAACATGTAAGTCTTTAATCCATCTTGAATTAATTTTTGTATAAGGTGTAAGGAAGGGATCCAGTTTCAGCTTTCTACATATGGCTAGCTAGTTTTCCCAGCACCATTTATTAAATAGGGAATCCTTTCCCCAGCCATCCCATTACTGGGTATATACCCAAAGGACTATAAATCATGCTGCTATAAAGACACATGCACACGTATGTTTGTTGCAGCACTATTCACAATAGCAAAGAGTTGGAACCAACCCAAACGTCCAACAACGATAGACTGGATTAAGAAAATGTGGCACATATACACCATGGAATACTATGCAGCCATAAAAAATGATGAGTTCATGTCCTTTGTAGGGACATGGATGAAACTGGAAACCATCATTCTCAGTAAACTATCGCAAGGACAAAAAACCAAACACCGCATGTTCTCACTCATAGGTGGGAATTGAACAATGAGAACTCATGGACACAGGAAGGGGAACATCACACTCCGGGGACTGTTGTGGGTTGGGGGGAGGGGAGAGGGACAGCATTAGGAGATATACCTAATGCTAAATGACGAGTTAATGGGTGCAGCAAAACAACATGGCACATGGATACATATGTAACAAACCTGCACATTGTGCACATGTACCCTAAAACCTAAAGTATAATAAAAAAATTAAAAAAAATAAAAAATAAAAAAAATAAATGTTATATAAATGACCCCTCTCTCTTTCTCAAAATATCTTGTATACTGTACTGTACTCTCCTATTTGGTGACTGTAATTGACTGCAGATAAGTGAAAGCAAGGATAAGGGAGAAATTACAGTTGACACTTGAGCAATGCAGGGGTTAAGGCACTGATCCCTGCAGAGTTGAAAATCCATAATAACTTTTGACTCCCCCAAAATATAACTATTAATAGCTTATTACTGACCAGAGGCCTTATGTGTGACATAAACATTTGAATAACACATATTTTTGCGTTATATATGTTATATAATGTATTCTTATTTTTAAAACTAGAGAAAAAATGTTATTAATAAGAAGAAATGTATTTACTATTAAGTGAAACTAGATTATAAAGGTCTTCATCTATCTTATCTTCCTGTTGAGTCTGCTGATGAGGAGGAAGAGGAAGGAGGTGTTGTTCTTGCTGTCTCAAGTGTGGCAGAGGCAGAAGAGGTGGAGGATGTGGAAGAGGGGCAGGCGAGGCAGCCACACTCAGTGTAACTTTATAGAAATACATGGTAATTTCTCTCTGATTTTTTTTTGCTTTTCCATTTCTCTAAAAATGTTTCTATATCATATCAATCCTCCTTCTACCATTTGTTTCAGCGCCAGTGATATCATGGTAACATCCATGTCATAAAAGGAGTCAAAAGCAGTGTTGAATAATTGGAACACTTCTGCCATTGTCTAATGCCAATTTATTTTCTGGCACTATTTCTTCTATGTTTTCTTCCTCCTCGTCTGGTACTGGTTCAGAAGCACTCATCTGCATCAAGTTGTCTTCTGTTAGTTCCTCTGTTGGGGTGTCTGTTAGCTCTTGAATTTCTCCAAGATCCATATTTTGAAACCCTTTACCTCAATCCCTCACCCATGATGTTTTTTGTTATATTCACAATCTCTTTCATGATTTTCTTGATTGGTTTTGCTGTAAATCCTGTGAAGTCATGTATAACATCTGGACAGTTTTCTCCAGCAGAAATTTATATTGGGCCTCATGGCTTTTGCAGCTATTACTATAGCAACGATGGCATCTTCAGTGGTGTAATCCTTCCTGATTTTCATGATATTCTCTTTATTGGGATAATCTTCCACAGTGCTGTCAATTCTTTCCATAGAGTACCATGTGTAATGAAACTTACAGGTCCTTATGACTCCCTAATCTAGAGGCTGAATTAGAGATATTGTGTTTAGGGGAAAGTAGACCACTTTAATGTCTTTTGGGTTTAACTCATGGTGTTCTGGGTGGCCAGGGGTATTGTCCAATATCAAAAGAACTTTAAAAGACAGTTGCTTACTGACAAGGTACTTCCTGACTTCAAGGACAAAGAATCAATGGGACCAATCAGGTTCCTGTTATTTAGGTCTTCTTGTTTTACAAGCAAAAGACTAGCAGCTAGTATTGATCTTTAGCCTTAAAAGCTTGAGGTTAGCAGGTTTATAGATAAGGGCAGTCTTGATTTAAATACTCACACACATACACACACACACACACACACACACACACAAGACAAACAAAACAATTTCATTTGCATAAAACAGTAGAGTTAGCCTATAACTTTCTGCCCGAAATTCTGATGTTCACTTCTCTAGTAATAAATATCCTTTGTAGCATTTTTTTTTTCAGAATAGGGCACTTTCTTATGCATTAAAAACCTGTTCATACAAATATCTTTTTTTCTCAGTGATTTTTTAATGATGTCTGGGAACTTGTCTGCTGCGTCTTGATCGGCAGAAGCTGCTTCTCCTGTTACCTTGACATTTTTTTAAGCCAAACATCTTTCTAAAACTATGAAAGCACACTTTGCCAGCATTACTTTCTCAAGCTTTAGATTTTTCACCTTCCTTTTGCTTTGTCATATAATGAGTTTGCTTTTTAAAAATCAAATTTGAGTCCATGGGTATGCTTTTCTTACAGCAATCCTGCATCCACATAAAAGATGCATTTTCATTACAAGAAAAAATAAGGTATTTCACAAAAAGTGCAAGGTTCTGTGCCTTTTGGTGTAGCTGCAGTGATGACTTCTTTACTTTTCAAAAAGGGTCGTAGAAAAAAATTCATTTATCTTGAAATTGTGGGCAATTGAAGTAGGTACTACTGTACCTCAATTTACAGTACTATCAAGCTATTCAACTTTTTTCTTATAATTTCATGACTTCTTTTTTGCTTTCAAGGAAAAAATTCGGCATCACTAGTAGCACTTTGTATGGGTCCCATGGTGTTATTCAAGGTTTATGATACTGCAGTAAACATGATGAACAATATGCAAGAACTTCAGGAGATCACATTTTACTGTGATATCCAGTTTACTGGAGAGATGAACTGCTCATGCAGAGATGATTAGCCTCATGTGGTGTTTTAAGCAGATACGCACAGCACTTGAGCTCATCCCAATAGCAACAGGAGGTGGCCACGAAATTATTACAGTAGTACAGTATGTACTGCAGTTAATTTTGTGCAGTTATGACTTAATGCTGCATTTTTATGTTTGTTTACATTTCTCTCTGCTGAGAATGGTGTCGGGTATGGTGTGTAAGTGTTTGCATAGGTTTTGATAAATTGTAACTTTTTATAATAGATTTGTGCTTAATTTGTAAAATAAACTAGTATCGACATACATTTTATGCATTCATGATATGCCAATTTTTATTAATTTTTTAAATATTTCTCATCTATGTGATTCATTTTACAAATTGTTGTAAATTTCCAAAAAGTTTTCTAAATACATTTATTGAAAAAAATCACATATTATTGGGCCTGTACATTTCAAATCCATGTTATTCAAAGATCAACTATACTGTATTTGTAGGGCTTTAAAAATTACAAACCACACATTTATTTACTATAGCAAATACTATTAAAACTTGAGATGTTTTGTATCATGAGTAAATGCCCACATTTGCTTTTGTCACAGGAATTTAAGCCCGATTTTTTATGTTTATTTAATATAACAGGAGGAGGATCCTTTTCATCCTGTGGTTTTCCATACACAGGGTAGATGAATTCTTCTCTATCCATCTGGCTGTTTTGGAAAACTTAAGTCATAAGCAGCAGGTATGTTTATTGTTTCAAGCTCATAACAAAATGTCCATTGCTTTATTTACTAAGGCTCTCCTAAACAGAAGAGTGATCTTCTGTTGTGTGTTTACCTGCATGTGTAAAAATACATTTAATATTGGATAATGTATGGTAGTTAGACGTTTTCTTCTTGAAAAACAATCCATAAAAGAGTGATTTTTTCTTAAATGGATATTCTCAGATGGACATAAAAAGAGGAAGTCCTGTGAGCCTTCAATGACTACATGGAATGAGTAATCCAAATCATTCTATCCTGACTAACTCTCTTTTAGGTGCAGGATTCCATTTTCAATGACAATACTCCTGGAACCTAGAATATTATTCATCTGTATTATTAGTTTATTTTTTTTGGCTGTTACAACTTTTCTGTTTTAATCAGTGTGTTGACTATTTCAATAGAAACAGGGCACAATAAAGTTACGTAAAAATAACACGTGCATTTTCTTCGTAAATCCAGTGACATGCTACAGCTGTTTTACAAGATAGGATTGCAATTCTTTCAGGAATTTATCAGGCTGGTTAAACTCTTTGTAACTTGAAATTAGCCATGGTTGGAGTATATACATGGATGTTGGAAAATATTATAAATGAGAACTATTCTTGGTCAATATGACTACATACAAAAACCAAAACACAGTAAGGGTTTCTGTTGTTTGACAAAATCAAATGAAAGGGAAATGTATTTGACATAAACTATAGAATAAGAAGATATGAGACAAACATAAATATACATTGCATATAATTATTATTACTATTATTATTTTTGAGATGGAGTCTTGCTCTTGTTGCCCCAGGCTGGAGTCCAGGGGCACGATCTCAGCTCACTGCAACCTCAGCCTCCTGGGTTCAAGCTACTCTGCCTCCTCCTGAGTAGCTGGGATTACAGGCACCCGCCACCAAATCCAGCTAATTTTTATACTTCTAGTAGAGATGGGGTTTCACCATGTTGGCCAGGTTGGTCTCGAACTCCTGACCTCATGTGATCCACCCACCTCGACCTCCCAAAGTGCTAGGATTACAGACATGAGCAAACCTTCTCAACTATAATAAAATGGTCCAAAATGGAAATACTAATTCTCCCAACAAAAAAAGAGAACATCCTAGATTCTTATCCTGTTATTAAATCTATTTCCAATCTAGGATTTATTTGTGAATTCCCTAGGTCAACTACGGATATAGCTCACCATGCTTAACTCCTCAACTTAACTCCTCCCAAGAAATCCAATAATACAATGATGGAGGGGAAACAGAAAATGCTAGTACCTTTGGTGAAGGGCAGAAGAATAAAGCAAATGGAGTAATCTTTAGTCCATAATTTATGAAAGACTAATTTCTTTTCAACATAGAAAGCAAGAACTTTGCCTTTGCAATGGATTTCAAGTCAGTTTGATTGATTCAGGTTTGCTCTCTTGTTAGATATATTTAAAGACCACCTCTTGAAATATATGAGTGCATCCAGAAGAATTCTCTTTTAGAGGATGCAGCCCATTAGCAGTAAACTTTCTATTGGTACACACGTAAAGGTCTGGAGATTACCTTAGTTGTTAATTAAACCCAGGAGTAATTACCAGTGTTGTTTCCTCCAATGATATACATTTCAAGCTGCAGTCTGCTGCTGGTTGATTACATGGCATCAATAGCCATAAGTTGGATGAGATATTGAAATGTTAACAACAGGCTTATCAAGATACTTTTATTAGATCATGTATGAAAATTTTTACAATATTTAAGCAATAGCAGATGGCCTATGAATTTTTACCACAAATATTCATAGTAATAGATAAAATACAATTACTGTTTTCTCTTTTTTTTTTTTTTTTTTTTTTTTTTTTTTTTTTTTTTTTTTTTTTTGAGATGGAGCCTCACCCTGTTGCCCAGGCTGGAGTGCAATGGCACTATCTTGGCTCACTGCAACCTCTGCCTCCTGGGTTCAAGCGATTCTCCTGCCTCAGCCTCCCAAGTTGCTTGTATTGCAGGTGCGCACCACCATGCCTGGCTAATTTTTTGCATCTTTAGTAGGGACGGGGTTTCATCATGTTGGCCAGGCTGATCTTGAACTCCTGACCTCATGATCCAACCCCCTCGGCTTCCAAAAGTGCTGGGATTACAGGCGTGAATCACCACATCCGGCCTTACAGTTACTGTTTTCATAATGATGTAAAAGAATCAACTTGCTTTCTGTTTACACTCTTGCTATGCAACTTATTTAGTAAACTAAATATACTTCGGTTATAGACTGACTATACTTCCCTGCCAGATTCACATATTGAGGCCTTAATGTGATGGTATGTTTGGAGATGAGACATTTGGAAGGCAATTTGGTTTGAATAATATGAGGATGAAGCTCCCATGATAGAATTGGTGCCCATATAAAGGGATGAAAAGCCCAGTGTTCAATCCAAACACCACGTGAGGACAAAGTGAGAAAATAGCCGTCTATGAACAAGGAAGCAGGCCTTCATCAGACACCAAAATTGCTGATACTCTGATCTTATGCTTCTCAACATCCAGAACTGTGAGAAATCAATGTTTATGGTTAGGCTGCCCAGTCTATGGTAGTTTGTTATAGCTACCTGGAAGGACTAAGAGAACTTCTGAATAAATTATCCAAGATACAGAAAGGCCATAAGCATGCATGTGCTCATTATAGCATTATTTATATTCAAATAATAGTATTTAAATAGAGTTACAGGTTATGGATTTATTACATTTTCTAAGTACTTTCATAATTTTTGTGTAGGAAGTAGAAAATATATTGTAAAATATGCAACAAAAAGCAGAACACAAATGACTAAATATGCAAAGTTGCAGCTATGTAAAATATGTGTATTGATAGGGACACAGACTAGAAGGACATTTGCTATACTGTGAATAGTATTATGGTGTGTGATTAGGTATGATTTTTATTTGTTCTAAAATATACTTTTCTGTTATAATATATTTTATGATATCAAAATATAAACTGTAGCTAATTTCCAATATGTTTCAAATTAGTATACCAGTAAACGTAAAGCGTTCCTAATTGGCTAGGTTTCCAACTAAAAAAAAACAATAAATTTTAGGTAGGGAGAGATCACGGCCAGTCTACAGTTTCAGACCTGAAATACTACTTCCTTCATAATTCCTTGAAACTCACTTAGTCACGCAGTCACACATACAATCATGTACTGCCTGGAAATGTTGTGACATGACCAAGTATAATTACAGTATTATGAAAGAAAAGAGAACAGATTTTAGAGGATAGACAGCAGTCACTACCAAAATGATGATCCCCATGTTCAAGTACTTCATGGAAACAACAGAATCTTGTGCCTTAAGAGACTAAGATGGTTAGGGCAACAGTGTATACTTATCAGTAACCAGTAAGCAAAGACTAATGATTAGTGACTGGGCACCTGCTGCTTTGGTGCTACCTAATACTCCAGAACACTCACCCAACTTTGTGCCCAATGAGTGAGAATGAATTTTCCATGAGCTCAGAATCATAAGCTTCATTCAGATTTATGCTAATTAAAACAGTCATTGAATATTTGTATTTAGGAACTAAGATTCATAACCACTTCAGAGAGTTTATCGAAAAATGTGTAGTTTGCCAAATAGTTTAAATTTCGCAAATTTCTTAAATTTTTAAACATTTGCTTCTTAATCCCTTGCATTTCTAATTTCTCAATAGGGTACGACTTTATCCAATAAAACTTATTACCCTAAATTAATTCTAAAATCTAATTCGAAATTAACTTGAAGCATCATAAGTAATTATGATTGGAAAGATTCCACATTAGTTTGCAACTCTATTGCTTAAATGTCTAGAGAAGTTTTCAGCCATGAGATTACAGAGAAAAGGGAAATCAGTATTAAATGTTTTGCTGAAACGAATGAAAAATCGCTCATTTTACCTCCATTCTACTATAAAAATAATTCCACTCTATCCAAAACAGTGAGGGGTTATGAGGTTGGTAAAAAATCTCAAAATTATTTTCATTGTCTAATAAATACAAGCCTGCCTTTTCCTTCTGCTTCCTATGTTAATTTTATTGTACAAGTATATCGAAGTTACCCCTATTTTTGATTCATTCAGTAATAAAGAAATTTAGGGGAAATAAATTGTTAAATAGAAGCCTGCCTTTTCCTTCTGCTTCCTATGTTAATTTTATTGTACAAGTATGCCAAAGTTACTCCTATTTTTGATTCATTAAGTAATAAAGAAATTTAGGGGAAATAGTTGTTTCCAAATATACATATATGGAATAAAGAAGACAGAAAGCAACAGATTGAGCTTTATTCTCGAAACTTACTATGACTTTTTCCAAATTAACAAAATTACATAATGTAAAGAATGTGGAAATTTCCCCAAAATCAAATAAGCAGAAGAAAAATAAGCACTTGCAAGTCAACTTATTAAGAGATAAACAGTATAAACATTTAACATAATTCTTTCACATATTGAATATATGCATAAAGGTATATATATTTTATTTGTTGTATTAACTGTAGTTACTATTGATTTTTAATATTATAGCATAAAGTTTATTAATATTCTAAATAACATTTTCAATGCCTGTATAATATTATATTATAAGACATTTCTAAAAATTCCTTAATTTCTTAAAGAGCCAATAAGATGTAGGGAATAAGGGCTGTATATGTTTTGTGTCCTTGCTCTGCCCTCTTCCACATTATATCACGTAAGTTCATTATACTTTCTAAGGATACAGAAATCACAACAGGGGTTTGTGAAGTTTTAATGAGATATTCAATGTATATTGGAACAGTGTCTGGTACATCAGGAGTATTTAATAAATAATAGATGTTTTCATTGAGAACCTATAGTTACAGAATAGCTGATTAGTCTTAGTGAGAATGTAGTCCTTTAAAAAGCCGCATTGTATTAGTGCATGTTTACCACAATTAAGTCTCACTTAACCTGATTCTAAGGTCTTCAAGCTTTGCTTGCAACCAGTTCTAATTCCATAACAATCAGATTTACATGGATTCAAACTTTCAGTTGTTAGGTTAGTCTTCTGAGAGTTCTAGAGTAATTGTATCTACTAATAAACCCTCATTTAAATACGATTAAAATAAAACCACCAAAATAGTAAAGAAAACAAAACCAACAAGAAGGTTCCTGTTCCTTAAAAGCAAACACAGCCTAACTAAAATATAATTCTGACCTAAAAAGAGTTTAACAAGGATCTGATGGCATTCATTTGGAGAAAATGTACTCCCTTATTGCCCCATGAACCAAGAACAAAAGAATTAGAAAAGGGATAAACTGTATGAAAAAACAAACAAAATATTGTTAGAAATTCAGTTTCTCTAATTATGACAATGTTGTTGCACGCATTGACTTATTTTATATTTATTTACTTCTTATTTTTTAACTAGTATAAGTTACATCAGTTTATATCCTCTATCTCACAAAACAGAGTTTCCTTTTCTTACAGCAATTAGATTGTAAATATAAATGAGTTTAAGACTTTGTTTTGCCTAAATTTAGTGACAAAGTCAATGTCAAACATAGTCTATTTCTGAAATGACTATGAAATAAAAACCTCTGCTTCATAAGGAGCAACATTTGAAATTCACATGAAGCAGTAGAATAAGAAAACAGCTCTGTAGGTTGGTAATGTTTTTCTTCATTAATATGTGTCTGAAGACGTATCACAGAAAAGCGGTATAGATTAATCGTTTATTAAGGCAATCTATAAATTCTCTTAAAACAAAAACAATTAGATAATTTACATCTAGTCTGAGAAAGTGTACATTGACCATACAACTTCTTTAAATGAAGATAGATTTTTATTAACACAAATGAACAAAATAAATTTGTCTTCTGAATTTATAGCCCGAGTGAATAAAGTAAGCTTATTTTAAGAAGAAATTCAGGCTAATAATTAATTGGTACTTCAACTGAAAAGTTCATTTAATTTAATCCTTTACTATTTTATGCTTAACTCAATTGGGAGTCCAGAGATATTATTTAAAAAAAAATTTAAAAAGTTCTTTTTGCCAGGTGCAGAGGCTCATGCCTGTAATCCTAGCAGTTTGGGAGGCCAAGGGAGGCAGATCGCCTGAGGTCGGGAGTTCGAGACCAGCCTGACCAACATGGAGAAACCCCATCTCTACTAAAAATACAAAATTAGCCAGGCGTGGTGGCGCATGCCTGTAATCCCAGCTACTTGGGAGGCTGAGGCAGAAGAATTGCTTGAACCTGGGAGGCAGAGGTTGCAGTGAGCCGAGATCGTGCCATTGCACTCTGGCCTGGGCAGCAAGAGTGAAACTCCGTCTCAAAAAAAAAAGAAAAAAGTTATTTTCCAAATTGCTGTTTCACTGTTATCTGTGTTTCACACTATGATTACGTGCTGCATTTGATAAGGTATGCAAATAGTAATAATACATAATAGTATATTGATAACGATAGTAAATACACAGTAACACATTTATTTTTTAGTAATAAACTTTTTAAGAACTTTTTTAGATTTACAGAATAATGCAATGAGAGTACTGAGATTTACTGTGTTACTACACATCCTCGTTCTCCTACTATTGATATATTTCATTAGTATATGAAATGAACTGAATGTTTGTGTCCCTGCAAAATTCACATGTTGAAATCCCAAGGCAAATGTGGTGTTAGGAGGGTGGGGCTTTTGAGAGGTAAATTAATCATAAGGGTGGAGACCTCATAAATTGGATTAGTATCTTTATTAAAAAGAAAAACAAAACCCAGAGAGTTTTCTCGCCCTCTGTCCACCATGTGAAGATACAATGAGAAGATAAAGGCAATCTGCTTACTACCCATAAGAGGGCCCTCACTGAGACAGGAGAATAGGAAAAATGAGGCAGGAAGAAAGCAAAAGGAATTAAAAGTTGAATAAAGGGCGGAATGAGTTAAAGGAGAGAGAGAAACAAGGTAAAGGTGTAGGTGAGCAGAAGCAAGATAAGAGGCAGAAGTTAAGCAGTCAAAACACAAAGACAGAGAAGTGAATAAGGACCGCATGGCTGGTGGGATCCAGACCAAACCAGTAAGGAACAGTTCTTCAGGAACAGGTATGCGCGTTAAAGAGAAAAAGTAGCCTTAACATGATCCCATATGACCATCAGCTCGTTAAAGCTCATGCACACGGAATGCATATCAGGCACCTACTTAAAATTATGGGATAGAGGCAACAAGCAAGTGCACAGGGGCCAAAGTAACTAAGCAACACACTTATCAATCAAAAGGCAGATACTAGCTAGAAATTAGGCAGCCTTGGGAAGAGAAGGAAAACAACACATAAAAAGACCCAAAATATACCAAACTCATGCTGATCTCATGTCTCATCCCACAGAGGTCAGTCCACTCTTCCTCTTCAAGAGCATAATACTGCACTTAAAAAACTTTTGCTGCCTTGCTTTGTTATCTGTGCACGTCTCATCCAGTTCTTTGTTCGTGACACCAAGAACTTGGAACTGCATGGCATCATCCTGTGACATCACCAGAACCCAACCATGCTGGTACTCTTATTTCAAATTTCCGCTCTCCAAAACTGTGAGAAATAAATATCTGTCATTTCCAAGCTACTCAGTTTTTGGTATTTTGTTCAAGCAGCCTGAATTGACTAAGATGGTATGGAACACTTGTTACGATTAAGGAATTATTATTGATAACTATTGTTAAAGTCCATAATTTATTCATATTTTCTTGGTGTTTTCCCTAATGTCCTTTACCTGTTCCTAGATCTCATGCAAGATACTATACTTAGTTATCATATCTCCTTGGGCTCCTCTTGCTTGTGATGTATGTTAATTTTTAAGAGCTTAGGTTTTTACACGCAAGTTCCATGCTAAAAAAAAAAAAAAATGAAGAATTATATTCTCCTTTCTTATGCAAACTAATTAAAATACATGGAAGAAGGTAGTCATCAAATTCCCAAACTGATATTGTAACTGAGTAGCTTAGCTTCAAAATGCATTTTACAATTTTTTTTCTTTTCTCTAGCCTTAGCCTTGAAATATACTTTGAAACTCTTTGTTTTCCTCCACTTCCACTGGAGACTCCTTATACTGTGTTAGCTTATCTAATTATATGCATGCTTAGAAATTCCAGGGACTAATCTTGAAATTCATCAGGTATGAAGATCTAGCTGCAGAATCCTCCCCCATCTAGAGATTACCACAAGGCAGTTAATCTAAAACCAGGCCATTTTTGAGATAGCACAAGCCCACACTACTGGTGGACAATAACCCAAAATAGCCATCAGAGAGAGGTATGTAGATCTTGTATTATCCTGCACCTCTCCCACATACTGTCATGCCAAGTTTTCCCTTTTTAACTCCCTCATTCAGTTCAAACTTTGAAAAAGTATTTTATTTTATTTATTTTTATTTTTTTGAGATGGAATCTCACTCTGTCTGTCGCCCAGGCTGGAGTGCAGTGGTGCGATCTCGGCTCACTGCAAGCTCCGCCTCCCAGGTTCACGCCATTCTCCTGCCTCAGCCTCCCGAGTAGCTAGGACTACAGGCACCCTTTGACTAATAAAACTACGTTCTTTTCACAGTATCTTGCTCCTCCTGTTTTGACTCCCAGTGATGAGCAGCTAGATTTGCATTCAGTTACAATATACCTATACTTCCAAAAAGTAAGGATGATTAATATGGTAAAAGCCACTAGCTTTCTTTCAACTTGCCATCTCTCCTTCCATATAATAGATCATTCTGAGTTTTAGCTAAGCACATAACTATCTAACTACGGTCTGGATTTTCTAGCTCCCTTGTAGCTATGTAAGACAACTATGACTAAGTTAGGCCAATGTGTTATGAAAGAAAGTAATCTGGAAGCAAATTTCAGTTTAGCTCCTTCAGATCCACACTTGGATGTCTTCTTTGTCCATGGATTAATGAACTCCCTGCACTCAATAAGGATAAAGACACAAATCTGTGAAATGAAGGAGCTACAAGATGGAAATGGATTTCACAACTTCATAGAACAGATTTTCCCACCATGCTCTGTACTATCGATCTCTTAGCCATTTTAAAAGGAAGAAGTAAACTTCTATGTTATTTAAGCCCTTGTAATTCTGGGTGTCTGTCATTGCAATTTATTATGCACCATAACTGATAGATCCCATAAAATAGATGACTAGATATTCAAATTTTAAATACACAAATTAAAAAGACTACATTTAAAAATATTAATGAGCATATTGGCAACAATGAAATAGTTAATGTTAAGTTATATCAACAGCAGTCTTTTTATAATGCTCTGTTGAGCTTTGAAAAATAAATTAATTTTTATGTAGAACCTCATATCTAAATTTCTGTAAGTGATAAATTCTATATGTGAACCATTTGTTTTCCTCCTGTTAATTATAAATGAAGAAAACACACATTTATTTTGAAATGAATTTCAAAACTGCCTTGCTTTTTTCAGTGAATTTGAAAGTGGCTGCCTCTAAACCATTATTTGCCTTAAAGTAAAAGACATTTAAAAAAAATCTTAATGTAAGAGACATTAGAAGAAAAGGCCTTTGACACTGGTAGCATCTATGCAGCTTTCTGTAACAGCAGTCTTCTGTTACTTCATTAAATGTTTAATTTTCACAATATGCTAGTGAAAGCACTCAGCCTTGGAACAACAAGAATAAAAATAGAAGGATATTTTTGTGCATACTATTTGGTGGACTGTATTGTGACTGCGTATTAGAGCTGAAACCACTTGAACATTCCTTGTCATTTTGATCTTGGCACTGTCCCTGAGGCTACTTAATTGGTTGTATAACCAAGGTGTCAGCTAAGAGGTTCCTGCTCCTTGGAGAACTAGTTAAAATGAGCTGGAAAGTCCAATTTTATAGTCTGTATAAAGCCTTCCTGACAACCTGCTTGTTTCTGGGGACTTTATAATATTGAGCTTAATCTGCTGCTACAGTTTCATCTTCCATCTGCCATGTCACTATAACAGGAATTTTAGTTCCTTTTCTAGATTTCAAAATAAATCCAATTGCATTTTGTTAGTTTTATCACATTTTTAAAAGGGTTGTGAGAATTAAAAGAAATCTTGTATTGGACTGAATAGCCTAAACACAGTAGCTCCATCTTTCTTTTCACTTTGAGAATATATAATAATTTAGCTATCACTAGCTCCAATATCCAATTTACATTCCCAAATGCATCAAGACTCTCAGAAAGGACAATAGTCCTACAAGTATCTACACACCTTAGAAAGTAGCTGAGTCAGATATAATACCCCGACCTTTACCCTATTTAAACAAATTTGAGGACACTGCAATCTTAAGAGATTTGTTGGTCAGGACCAGTGACTTTAATGCAAGAATGGACATTATGATATGATAGGTAAGTGGAGTAGCTAAAAGATTGTTTATGAGCCAATCTTAGAACCAGGTGAATAAGATGTGCAGGTAAATAAATAATGGCTTATATATTACTACTTAACAAAAAATCCTTCAACCATTCTGAATTCAGTAACTAAAATCTATTAAGATTATTTACGATAACCAGGCATGCTATTTCCTTTATTTGTTTATTTGACTCAGCTATACATAAATGTCATTTTGAATGTCAAAATGTTTAAATATTAGTAATTTCATATAGTTCAATATAATAGATAAGCAAAATTTTTCTCTTCTCCTCTCTCAATTTATTCTTATGCTTTTACTAACCTGTAGGTATACCACAAAGATTCATTGCCCAAGATTCAGGGAAAAGATGGAGATATATGCAACAAGTGAGGGTTCAAGATGATAAGGCACAAAAATTGGCTTAGGATAAAGAAATATGGTACAGGCAATATACATGCTTGCAGTGATTCTGCTACTTAGGAAATCTTATATAGTAAGTGCTCTGGCAAGCTTCCACAATAGAATCATGGAAAAAGGTAACGAAGTTCAGGACACGCTATCCCAAAATATGACACATGGGCATTTGAAGAAACAGCAGAAGCAGGAGGGTCGTTTTCTGACCTTCTCCATCCCTTGTCCTCTGAAGTAGACTATGAAAGAATTATCTGGCTTTCCTCTGAAGTGGGCCATAAGGTCCTCATTCCAGAAGTATTTTCCACATAATGAGAGAAAAGAATGCCCTAATCTCTGAAGACACACGGAACAGAAAGAATAGTCTAAACTAACAGGTCTTGCTAAATGCCACCTTCCCACCAGCTTATTACCATTAGGTGACACTTTTGTTGTCTTCTAATAATCCTTCTTCACAACTATCAAATTCTTCATCAAACTTAGCATAAAAATACACAGATTTCCCTGTTTTCGGGTCTTACAGTCATGTAAAACTTATATTAAATACAATTGTTATGCTTTTCTCTTGTTAATCGATCTTTTGTCACAAGTGTCTTAGCCAAGAACCTAGTGATGGGTGAAGAAAAGAAATCTTCACTCTGCTACAAGGGAAATAAAGGCTGTTCTTTTTAAATATGAAATAATAATTGTTCCTGTGGTGAATCTGCAGAGTAACCAGCCTTCTGCTGTATTCATTAGAACCTGGCTCTAAGTCATGCAAATCATTAACATTATCCAGAGTGTTTTTAAACAGGCAAAAAGCTATCAGCCTCTTTTGTCAACACAAATACCAAATATTATGCTTCATAGGCCAAAGGAAAACAAGAGTTCTTGCATACATAGACAAGATACTGTGGGCTTGAGGTATTACTTCCTAGGCTTCAAAGAAAGGAAAGTCCTTTCATTTTCTAGGGGATGTAAAAAGTCTGTCCAATTGCTTTCTGACAGTGTCCCCATTTGAACCATGATGCCCAGAGAGAAACAAAACAGCCTGTCACACTATTTAGACTCAATATTCAGTCTGGAACAAACCTCAGAACCTGACACCAGAAAGGACATCCAGGGAAATAAAGGAGGTAATTTGTACAGGCTCCGTGAGGCAAAAAAATCTGAAACTCAGAGAAAAACAAACTACAACTTATGAGAAATCAACAGAAGAAGTCAAGAAACACCATTACAAGGTACCATAAGTTGCTCTACAGAGGTCAATTTTGGTTTTTATTTTTTCTCTCATTTGGGAGGATAAGTATTCAGCTTAAATTAGATCTAAGCAGAAGGAGAAAATCACCATGGAATATATCTGTGCTGTATGTCTCATTATTGAAAAAGATGCCCTGAAAAGTCTCCTTCAGTTATGCAAACGGAGGCCTTGTGGAATCCATTTGCTCGAGAGAAAGCTATAATAAGAAGTTTGATGTCTAAGTGGCTTTCCCTAAAAGAATATGATGGATAGGAAAATAAGTGAAGATTATAACCTTCTGGAAAAGAAGGATCTGACACCCCAGCTCCCATTTCTGAGATTAGAAGTTGAAGAACACTCTCATATAGACAAATATTATCTTAACCAAGACAGAGAGCTCAGTAAAACCAGACTGAGAAAGGCCATAGAGCTGTTTCAGGGATAAAATTCAAAATACAAAAAGGTTAAATAAAAAATCTGGGTCCTCTAGGTAGACAATGTTGAATCTGTGCCAGTTCTCCTTATCTTATTTTATAATCTGTCAGGTGAATGTAGTTGACAAAGCTGGCTTCCAGCTGCTGCATCATGAGGGCGTACCATTTTTGGTACATTAAGTCCTTGCTCTCCAGGAAGACTGAACTATGACATTCAACTTCCCTTACAATGACTTTCAACTTTGACTGTAAATTAAAACTTTCTGAGGGGATTTTAAAAAAATCCCAGTGCCCAAACTGTCTTAGAATTTGTGCATGTGGGACTCAGTAATCTGTGTTTTTCAAAGCACCCAAGTGATTTCAATGCAAGAAAAGCTTGAAAACCACCATTTTACAACAGTCCCACTCAGAATTTGAAGTGCTGACTGGCCACCAAAGGGTCTTGTAAAAATGCAGATTCTGATTCAATAGGTTAAGGGTGAAGCTCAGAATTTTACATGATTAATTGGTTCCCAGAAGATACCTAAGTAGCAAAGTCTGAAAGAACCTGTCGTCAACTTCACCTCTTCAGCACCTGTGAGAGGAGCTGGTTCAGTGGACTTAGACTCTGATGCTATGTTTCCATACCAGCCTTCAGGTGACAATACTTATCACTGACTTACGAAGAGATTTCAAAACTTGACTAGCAACCTACTGTGGTATAGTAAGTTTTCCTTTGCCACCACATAGTGAATCCCTTACTGATGTCTTGTGGTTGCTTGAGGACCATGCTCCCTCTGTTCAATGGGCAGCCAGTTCTCTCACAGGCCCTGCACCTGGCCTTCTCCTGGTTTAACATCGCATCCTTTGCTTCACCAGCTGCCTCAGTAGGTAGAAATTGCATGTCCCTTGATGCATGTTTCATTGTCCCACCAGGCTTCACTCAAAAACAAGGTAAAAGTCTCAATAATTTTAAAATGATGATGGCAGATCATTATACCAAATACAGGTCCCTTCTCAGTATAGGGCCATGTGAGATTGCATAGGTCACACACCCAGGAAGCTGACCCTATTCTTCAGTCTTCAGAGGCAATGTTTCTAACGTGACCTTTGACTATTTCCTAGTTTTATTTTAAAACTAGCTTAAGAATCTTTCCTCCTACATTTTGCTGGACTGATACACAGAAAGGCCTAATTTTGGTAAACTATTTCTACTAATTATACTACTAATTCTGAGATCTACAGTTTTTGTACTACTGACACGAGGAAGTTAGTCCTTATCATTCATACAAAAAAAAAACTAAGCAAACGTAATTAATTGCACCTGGAAAAGGCAGGGTATTGCACATTCCATATTGCATCTGCTGACTCTTGCTGTTTTCCATTTTGAACTTCTTCCTCTTCCTCTGACCCTAGCAAGTTTCTGCTCTCTGACAGGAATTGAGTTTACAGATCTTATTTGACAACACATACGTCAAAGAACGATGTATTGCCCAAATGGCCTGTAACTATGTTCCTCTCAGGAGGGAAGTAATATTAGGAAAAATGCATTCATATTTCACTTGAAAATAAATGAAAGCTTAGGTTATGAACTTAAGCAGAAGCAAGACATCAAAGAGAAAGTTTGTAACTGGTAACAGGTGACAAAAGATAGGAGAGACTTAGTATATATGTGTGTGGCTTTCTTAGCTAAGATGAAGAATTTGGATTATTTTTAAAATATGCAAGAAAGCCACTGTGAAGAAGCCTACAGTAACATAACTTGTCTTAAATGTTTTTTTTTTTTTTCTAATTGCTCTGACTGTTTTCCAGAAGAGTGAGTGGAAAGAGACTGTCAAGAAGAGAACCAGAGAGAACATTTAAGGCAAAAATATCAATATTCAGATAAAAGATGGTGGCTTAACTGAAACTGACAACAGAGGAAACAGGGACAAGAGATTCCACTCCAGTTGCGGACGTGAATTAAACAAAATTTTTGAATGAATAAAATATGAACTAAGGAAAAAACAAACTGGATTTCTTGTGTATATTTATGGGTGGATGATGAGCTATTTTCTGACATCAGGAAGAGGGAAGAAAGATGAGACCTGGTGTGAAGGAAGAGAGAAGGAAGAATAAGATTTATTTGATAAGTAAATAAACCTATTGCATTACCACATGGTAATACCATGTAGGCAGTTGTATATTTCAGTTTGGAATTCCAGGGAGATGAGAAGACCAGGAAGAGTCCCAATTCCTTGGGACTAGACGCAGTGATCTAGAGTGAGTATATGAATAAAAAAAAATAGAAGCCCCAGGACTGAGATCTGGATCATTCCAGTTTTGGAGAATAAATATAAGAGATCCTGGAAATGTAATTAAGAAAGAGTGAACATTGGCATATGAGGAAATTCAAAGATGTGGCATCACAACTATCAAGAGAAAGATGTGTTTTTAGGGAAAGAGGGAAACATGATGAGATCAAATATACAAATAAATAAAATAATAATCTCACGTCCCTTGATGCATGATCTCACCTCAAGTATCTGCTCCCCTATTCTTCTGCAGTGCTCTTTGGTCTCCTCAATTGTGACTGAAGTGGGCTCAGGTACAGCTTGGGATATACTTGCCAGAAAGCAGAATTAGTAAATCTTCATGGCGTTTGCATACTGTCAACTCTGTAGGTGCATAGAGTACAAGAGCTGTGGAGGCATGGCTATTTCCATCTAGTTTGCAAATAGTGCCTCAGGGAGCCTCAGGTGTGAGGCAAAGAACTGTCACAGTGGTGGGGCTGCCATTTCCAATGTTTAAGAGAGTTGTGGATGCAGTGCTGCCCTTGAGAACCCAGAACTGTAGAGCTACCAGACTGCGACAGCAGCCTGGGAGGGCTGCAGGCACCCAACTCCAACCCACGAGAACTGCTGTGTAGGCTGCACCTAAGTCATGGGGATGTGGTCCTTTGGAGCCTTAGGGTCGGAAACCCTTCTCCAGTTGTTCAGAGGCAGGAGTACATGCAATCAAAGTTTATTTTCAAACCTTAAGATTTAATGTTGTTTACCTTGTTGGGTTTTAGACTTGGGATCTCTTACCCCTTGTTTTTCTGAATTTCTCTCCTTTGAAATGGGAATGTCTATCCCATAATATTTTAGAAGTGTATTACTTGTTTGGTTTCACAGGCTCACAGCTGGAGGGCAATTTGCCTCAGGATGACTTGTGCCTTGAGTTCCACAGATATCTGCTTTAGAAGAAACTGTAGATTTAGACTTTGAAGTTGATGCTGGAATGAGTTTAGACTTTTAGGGCTACTGGGATGGAATGAATGTATTTTGTATATAAGAAGGATATTAATTTTGAGGGCCCATGGGAAGACCATCATGGTTTGAATATATGTGTCTCTCTAAATTTTATATGTTGGAATTTAAACCCCAATGAGATAGTATTAAGAGGTGGGGCCTTCAGGAGACAATTCATTCATAAGGATGGAGCACTCATGAATGGGATTATTGCCTTATAAAAGGATTGGAGAAAGCCAACTAGATCCTTCTGCCCTTTTACCTTTCTGTCCTTTTGTCCTTCTGTCTTTCTGTTCCTTCTGCCATATAAGGACACAACTTTCATCCCCTCCAGAGGACCCAGCAACAAGGTATCACCCTGGAAGCAGAGAGCCAGCCTTCAGCAGACAGTAAATCTTCCAGTGCTTTGATCTTGGACTTCCCAGGCTCAGAGGTGTGAGAAATAAATGGCTGCTGTCTATGAATTGCCCAGTCCAAGGTATTTTGTTATAGCAGCAAAAACAGACTAAGACAGAGATTCTCATGACTTTCATTTTCTCAGTGAAGTGTAAGGCAAGGTCATCACTGGAGGAATAGGAAAAAGAAGGAGTTATGAAAAATTAAGGGAAAGGATAATCTTTCCCTTCTTAATTTGTCATTTTAGAGAATGTTAAAGCATATTACAAGGATGTATTAAGTATTAGACTCTGTTTAGTGTCCATTTTTTATTTATGTCATTAATTTTAAGTGAGACTGGCCAATATGGTCATGGGATTTTCTTTCCAAATCTGTTCTGCTAAAACACTCAGGTATTTGGTTTAATTAGGTAAAAGACTTTCTAGAAGTCTGTTGTGAAAGATAAGTGTAAGGAAGTTTAGACATTTTCAAAGCAGAAGTTAGTTATAACTACGGGCTAGAAACTTTTTTTTTTTTTTTTGAGATGGAGTCTCGCTCTGTCGCCCAGGCTGGAGTGCAGTGGCGCAATCTCAGCTCACTGCAAGCTCTGCCTCCCAGGTTCACGCCATTCTCCTGCCTCAGCCTCTCTGAGTAGCTGGGACTACAGGCGCCCGCCACCACGCCTGGCTAATTTTTTGTATTTTTAGTAGAGACGGGGTTTAGAAACTTTAAGTTGTGTAAGGATAGGAGAGAAGTGTGGGCAAGATGGGGATTTTTGACAGTAATAAAATAATTGAGTAAATTAGTTTGAGTTATCTGTGTGGTCAAAGACTTGCTAAGTTTAAATATTTATAAAAGCATAGAATTGAGAGTTTGAAGGGCACAATATAAGATTAGGCATGTAAGACAGAAATGAGAAAAAAATTGTTATTTGAGTGATAAGATCAGTTTATGGATTTATCATCAACCGGAATGCTGAAATCACAAAAGTCAATGATAGAAAACACAGTTGGAAATAAAAGAGGGCTGTTATGTGTTAAAATTATCCATGAACAAGTGAAACCTCAGAAGCTTGGCCAGCGGTAACAATAAAAATATTTGTAGCTGAACAAATCTTATAAAATGTAAATCTAAACTAAGCTTTTGGGACAAAAATAGGTGACAAATACAAATATGTATGCCATTAAAGATGCAGATACATTAACAGAGTAACTCAAATTCCAGAAAATTACCCTAAAGCAATACACAGAAAGGAACATAAAGATGTATGTATATTCATGCTCAGTGCAACATTACTTAAGGTAAAAATTTAGAAACTTAAATGTTCATCAAGAGTGAAATAAAATAATTTATTCCATTGAAAATCACATTTCCTAGATTATTCAATACAGAGAGAAAATGCTCATGGCATGGAACATGAGAAAAGGTAGGATATCTATCTCTATAAACAAGTAAGTTTCAATTTTATAAGATATATTTAATTTTAAATATAAATAGGAAACCATCCAACATTTGGTTAGTAAAATTAATTTTCCTGTCTTATATTCTGTGTTATCTAAATCATCTAAAACCATGTATAGTAATTTTTAAAATAAAGTTTTAAAATTATGGAGTACAAACTAATAAAATAATAGTTTACATACATTCATTTCTCTCAACATTTCATTTTTTTTTTTTTTTTGAAACGGAGTCTCGCTCTGTCACCCAGGCTGGAGTGCAGTGGAGCGATCTGGGCTCACTGCAAGCTCCGCCTCCCGGGTTCACGCCATTCTCCTGGCTCAGCCTGTCTGAGTAGCTGGGACTACAGGCGCCCGCCACCACGCCCGGCCAATTTTTTGTATTTTTAGTAGAGACGGGGTTTCACCGTGGTCTCGATCTCCTGACCTCATGGTCCACCCACCTCGGCCTCCCAAAGTGCTGGGATTACAAGCGTGAGCCACAGTGCCCGGCCCATTTTTTTAAAGATACTATCCACTTTTCTGGACTTAAATTTAAGAATCAGCCTTCTCGAATGTAAAAACAAAATAACTTTTTAATGATACAATGATAAAAATAGTTTTAATTAAAATGCAAAGCTGATTTTATGAAAAGGGTTTCATCACCATCTGAGCACAGTGTTGTAAATATATTTGACCACATTTTCTATTACGTAATGATAAGAAGGGACACTACGCATGGATGACTTTTAACCCTTCTGCCTTAGAAACTGAGGCAAAGCTGAATAGCAAACATTTTATTTTGGAGAGTAGGATTCTGAGAGAATGATTGTGAGATGGGAAGCTAAGCAGACATGGAGGAGAGCCAGTCAAAGGTGCATTATTTAATTGGTCAACAATAGGAATGACTTATATAACTCAAATCCCATAGAAACACATATGGAACTATATGAAGTGTGTCTCAGAACTTCCTCTCTGGGAAAATTGAGGAGGAATGGTTACCCATGGGCTCCTGCTCTCCATTTGTCAGTTTCATCCACGATATTATTTACATTTCTGAACCTCCAGGCTTGTACCTAGATAAGACATCCCCAAACATGGATTTCCCTTTGTCATCAACAGAGAAGCCCTGAGGCAAGAAGAAAGAGACCTGGGGCCTGAAGCAGGCTGGAGTCTGCAGAACTAGTAACCATAGCAGTGTCTGGGGTAAGACTGATGTAACACATATACACATATACTTCCTAGGTAAATTGGGCTGCAATGAGCTTTTCTTTAACCCCTGAAGATACTGATACAAACCACACCTGGGGACTAGTATCAGCTATCGTTTCCAAAAATAATTCCAAATATGCCAATCATAGACAACCATTTAGAAACACACATTATATTAAAAGGCTATATTTAAATAGCTGTTTTATATTCTGTCATTTTCTTCCAAGAGCAGTTTTAATAAAGGCACAGAATTACATAGTGTATCTCCTGGTCATAGATTACTAGATATTCTAGAGCTCTCTGAGATAGGGTTGATATGTCAGCTATTCGCTGGTTATATGTGGATAAAATTCTAATGATCCATAAGGTAAACACCCATTCAAGATGATTTTGAATGATGTAAACATGCACACACTTCTTGTATTAGAGCTTTTTTAAAACTTTAATAGAATAATTTAATAGAGCTAAATCCACAGCACTACACTGACAGCTATAAATGGAAATTTTGACACTGATTTGATCCTCTCCCTATTTTGCCTGAAATTTTAAACTATAGACACAGGTTCTTTTCACAAGACCATTACTTTATTCTCTGTCAGTGTTTCTCTATCACATTTAAGGTGAAAATGTATTAAATATAACTAAATGGCTGGACCTTAAATAATACTAGAATTTCTAGGCAATATATTGAGAAAAATATTCTGTATATTTTACCTGCCTTTAAATGCCTAACCCAATAAATTGTTGATCAAATTTTATGTACCCTTGGATAGAAAATATTTCAATGGCACCAACTGACAGGTGAAAAAACTGAGATCTAGAGAGGTTGTGTCATCAAAGATCATATGACACAATAGAGGTAGAATTCCAAAAATGAGTCAGATATCCTCATTACAAATTCTTTCCATCAGGACTCTAGGACTTCATGTGACACAAAAGCCATTTAAAATGCTCTCTATAAAAAAAGACCTATTGTCTCTAACAAAGGCCCTAAAAGTGAGACTGATGGGACTAAATTTAGGCATATCTAGAACCAGCCATTAAATATTATCAATTTCTCAGCAGAAAACACATGAAACAACCAAAATTAGGATACTTTTTAAATGTTTTTTTAAATTGTGTGTGTGTGTGTGTGTGTGTGTGTGTGTGTGTGCATGTAAGTTTAACAAAAATCTGTGTTAGGCAAGGCATGGAGAAATCCCAAGAATTTATTCAGTGGTACCCAAGTACCATTACTGCATCTGAAGTTATTGAAAGTAGCAGTTACAGAATCACAAAACAGATAGGAATGTGTAAAGGGTTTAGGCATTAACTTTAGGGACACACTCCATCCCAGGGTGACGTCTCCTTCTCTGGAGAGGCATTCAATTCAAAATACCTAACCCAATTTACCTCCCTTCTCTAATGACCTGTAAAGTCTTCTCATTTTACAAGTGGAAGTCAGAAGGTAAGGGAACCCACTGGTATAACCCATAAAGCTCAGCCTCCTAAGGGGAGTGAAGAAGATTACAGAATGTATCCGGAGGAGCAAACAGAAGATATCTAGTGTTGACCAGTAGTCCTGTCTATTGGATGAAAAATCTATATCCATTATGAGAGGAAAAAAAGCAAAATCTCATCAGCTACCAGGTCTTCATGGTACCAGTGTCACCATATCCTAGTCCTATCCCTGAAAACTAAAACTGCATCAGTTTTTTTGTTTTGTTTTTATTTTCCATATAGAGTAGCAAGAGGCAAGGGGTTGAATAGAGGTCCCCATAATTAATGAAGCATAGCTGCTATAATCCTTGCTTCTGCAGCAGGTTGGCATAGCTTGGTAGGCATAGCTTCTTTCTTTCGCCATCCATTTCATGATCTTATCCTGGGTCAGAATATTGGCTAAACGGTGTTCTTTACCCTAATCAGCTGACCCAAGTCTCAATGCATTTGATTTGTGTGGGGTTCTGTCTTCGTTAAGTTGCAATGTATTCCCATTGACCAAGATTTTTGAGTAAAGGGATACTCACAGGTCCCCCTGGGATCTAAATATAGTCATCATTTCCCCCATATGGCAAAACTCAGCCTTTTCCTCTCCCTTTCCTGCTGCAACTCTGGACTGACCTTCATGCTGGTTCCATGTATCTTGACTTCCTCTTATTCCTGCTCTGCTTCTTCTCTCACACCATTGCTCTTCTCTTTTGTTATCCCACCCTTTCCTAAGCACATCCTTCTCACTGGACAATATTCCCTTATGAAGTTTTATAAAGTAGGTGGAGATGATGAATAACCCATAGTCGGAATAGTTAGAAACCTTGTCCAAAATCTGATTCTTCATAACTATCCCTGTGGACTTTCCTTTAAGATTTATTGGCAATGAATCCAACTCTCTAAACAATCCATCTCTGATTTCTGAGATTGCTTAACTAGCACATTCCAAATATACTTTGGTCTCAATAGCGGTGAAAATACCACAGCTGTGCAATCTTCTTTTTTGGTGGATGGTCTTAAATGTGACTTGACAGGTTTGGTTAGAAAATAGAAGATAGGACTGCAGACAGTTGACTCTGAATTACAAGACCTTGCTGAGAAAATAGAAGATACTTTGACTCAAAAAAAAAAGAAAAATTGTAGACCAAATTAATAACTTCTTAGATTGAACAAATAAACTCAAAACAAAGGATAACATTATTTCTAGACATAGATATCAGTTGATATTTGATATAAAAGGAATACTAGGAGAAAATTATCCTGTCTCAGAAAGATATAATCTAAAACACAAAGGACAAACTTTATACAACATGACATCCCTCTAAGTATATCTATCAAGTGTAGTTTTCCTACAATTGCCTTAAATACAAAAAGGAGACATTTTTCTGGATTTGCAAAACAACAAAATGTTTTATTTCTAGTCGATAAAAAGGCCACACTCTCTACCAGAAACCCTAATATTGTTCCACATTCCTTCTTTCCTTCGGGTGCCACACACACACACATACACACACACACACACAAACTAGTAGAACACACTTCAAATATCACTCTGACAATGCTTTTGTCTTAGCTACTTTCTGACTCTGCAACTAACTGACAATCTCACTACTCACGTGCTTTTCTGCTCGATCATCCTATTCCAGTGAATCAATTGACACAAGATCTACTTTGTAACTTGGATGCCACCATTAAATATGTCAGAACTTCCCCTTTCTGGAATTGCAGAAGAGAATCACTGGCCAATTATTTAATCATGGCTCAGATTAAATAACCACTACTTGATGCTTTATCATTTTATACCTTAAATATTTTTCCTATTGCCTCCAAGCCAAATATGTTTCAGATGTGGAACACTTACTGGAGGCTGAACCAACTGGTTTCTTTATGCCCTTACTGTAGTCATTCAAAAGCCAAAGGAAAGAAAGGCTCTTAAAGACTGTGGACTATCATATCCACATATCTATAGAATGGACTCATAATCTTCAACTGACCAAGTAATACCCCTGTTCTACCCATCAAATAGACAAATTTTCACTGTTATTATTTTGTACATAATGTAGGACCCGTTGAAAAGACTATTCTTTCTCATTTCTCTGCAGTTCTTCACCCTAATATAATCCTATGTTCAATCCCAAAGATAGCTGCTGAATTTACAGTGTAGATATGTATGCTCTGGATTCTCTTGCATGCAGATTAAATTATCTATTTGTAATCAACTGAGAAAATCAATTAGACAGTTATGATTATCAGATTTTGCAGCAATATTTCTTGCAATCATTTACGTATAACCTTGGAGACATTCCATTTTTTAGGACCCTAATCTTACATAATATGTGGCTGTTGTTTCATTATACTTTCCACATTGAGAATCTGTGGACATACTTCTATTTTCTTACAGTATTAAGAAACAAAAGATGCAAAATATTTAAAGATAAACTTCACTTTTGTCAGTCCCAAGTGGTTTTCAAGATTGTGAAATCCATAAAAAGCAAAGTCTCTTTCTCCTCAAAGATCGGAGTATATTCAAGACTTTCCCCAGGTGATAATCTAAAGACAGCTTAGATTTAGAGAGTGCAGATGCTGGATTCCTAACTGCTTCAAACTGGAAGCCACTTTTTATGATCTAATGCTGTCATACCTTGCCCTTGAAAGATGCACTAAGATTTTCTTTTGAAGCTCAAAGCTATCCCTCTCAACCCTCACTCCCACCTTATATACACAGACTTCCTTACTACCATCCTTTTTTTCTCTTTGCACGTTAAAGATTGGGAAAATGAGAATATGAGGAAAATGAGGATTCTAACTCAACAGTACAATGGCCATTACAGACTCAATGCTTATGGGTCTTACTCTCTTACTTGATCTATAATAAAAGCCTATTTGTTCTCTAGTAGTGAAAATAGCCATAGCTAACAGCAGAGTTAACTGAGACCTATATGTACTTAATTCTTAGGCTCCCTACCTAACCTCATGCTCTCTCATGTGGCTTAGACTTTAATTTAGAATAAAATCATCTACCATTTTTATGCATCTAAAATGATCTCCTAGAAAGTACTTCTCTTTTTGCTCACACGTTTCTATCAATTGTTACAGCACCTTAACCTGTTATTTTTCTTCTTTCCTAAAGGAGGGCAAACCTCTTGACTGTCATACACTTATTCAGAAATTTTCCTCGCCTCACTCTGCCCTCCCTTAAACTCTGTGTTCTCCATAGAATCTTAAATGCTATGTGTAGCCATTCACTTAACAAACAATTTAAATTCAATTATAATACAAAGGTAAAATTGATGAGAGCTGTGAAGGCAGTCATCAATAGAGATCTGAGACTTCAACCAACACTTTCAAGAATCTTGAAGTATTTGAGGCTTAACCCTACTTGCAAGCATCGAGTTAACCTGCCAGAGTTTCATGGATACTTGCAGTAAACGCAGAACTCCTGGGTCAGGAAGAAAGGACAGAAAGGATGATCCACATCCGTAGCCATGATCTGTACATCAATATATTTGTGTTAGTTCCCCTTGCCTGATGTCCCATGGGATTAAGACAGAATCAGATGGATGCTTGCACAATTAACAGTTCCTTTATAAGATAGGATCTCTGAAATTAGGGAATCTTAATCTTTTTTAAGTGGACAGTAAGCATTCTTGCTCTCTGCTACAGAAGAAGACACTTTCTCCCAGTATTTACTATACAAACATCATTGAAAGGAGTGTTTAGGATAAATGTATTAAATGTCCCACTTGTAAGATTTGCAGAAAAGAGAAACTCATGAGCAATTGTCTCCTAACAAACATGAGAGGTGTATATTTAGATAAACTAAAATTAGGTCACAGAAGACTCTTTCCCAATGCCAAAGAAGAAGAACTGTGAAAGGCAATAAAGGGCTGAGAATTTTCCACGGCAATTTCTGTAGGTCCTTGTCATTGAAGTTCTTCCTCTCAAACTCTCTTGTGTATGACTTTAAAACCTAAGTTTCCTCTCATCTCTCTTAATACAATGCAAATTAACAAAGCTTCTAAATCTACATAGTCAATTCTTCTCTCTTATGACAATAGTTCTTATCCAACTTTTTGCAAAATGAACTGAACTTTGGGGATCTTTTTCTGCTAAAACCCCAAATAATTAACCTCCTTTCCAAAGTTAGGATAGTCTTTCTGAACCTGTCAGTTTTAAAGAAAGACTTATGCTAATGGTACTGTGGTTGATTTTATTAAACATTAATTTTATTTATTTACTTGATAAATACTTATTCATTGATTTACCAGATATTTATTTGCCCAACTTGGTTCCAGGCATTCAAAATACAAACATGGATAAAACATCAAATTTTTTATTCCTAAAGTTTATATATCAGTTGAGGAGATAGATAATATTCAAACAAATGTGCAATGCTATATAATATACAATAAATGTGAGGTACTTTCCTGGCTATATATATTGAAATTACCTGGTTAATTTAGAAAATTCCATCTGTTCAGTCACTTTGGTAAATATATTGATTCAGCATTTTAAGGGTTGGCTCTAAAACAATTTGCCATCTTTTTCAGCTGCTCAGGAGATTCTCATACAGATGAAGGTTGAGAACAATAGAAATAAGTGTTATGAAGGCAACCCAAGCAGTATAGTGGAAGTAAATATGGATTGGAGTGGATGTAGATGAGGGAAGGAGTGTTGCCCTAGGGAAGGTAAACATTAATTGGAGTGGATGTAGATAGGAGGAGTGTTGCTTTAGGTAAGTGGTCAAGGGAAGTCTGAAATTTGAGGAGACTCCGAAAGGATGTGAAGGAGCTAATCATGCTTGTATCTGGGGAGGAAGAGTCAAGGCCTAAAGAATAGCTAATACAAAAGCTGCAACACAAAGTTTGCTAGGAATATTTGAGAATGAAAAAGGAGGTTACAAAAGAACATGTGGCTGGATCTGAATGAGATTGGTAGAAAATAAGAAAGTAAGTCAGGTGAAATACTATCACTTAGTAGTTTAGAACACAGCTTCTGGAGTTGGACTACCAGGGGTCAAAGCTCAGCTTTGTCATTTTTTAGTAACATAATGCTGGGCTAATTATTTAACCTTCCTGTGAGTCAATGTCTACTCATAGGTAAGGTGGAAATAATTAAAGTAACAAACCCTTTGTTTGTTACTTATTTTAAACCTATGGCTTAACATGTATACATACATTTGTTTGTATAACATTTGTAACATTTGTTACTTTAAACCTATGGCTTAACATGTATAAACACACATACGTGTGTGTATGTGTGTGTGCGTATATATATACATTAAGCCATAACTAGGCACTTCTAAGGAGGAAAAATAAAATTAGCCTTTTCATAGATAACATTATACTAATTGATAGCCCCTTCTGCATAGTTCACATTAATCAAAAAGTTCAAAATTTGACTTATTCTTTGTGGAAAAGAGGAGGAATTATTAGAAAAAATGTTATCTTACTTCTAAGTAAATATTTTATATGGATCAATATGAATGAATTCAACTCTATAAAGAAAATTTATATTGATTCTATTTCAAAGACAGTTGTGAGAAAGTTAATTTACAACACAACATCCTCCTTTCTTGACTTAAAAAAAATGCCCAAAGTTCATAGTTCACATTACAGTTCAGTCTCAGTATTTGTACATTCTACTGGTTTAGAAAAATGTATTATGGCATGTATCCACCATTACTGTGTCATACAGAATAGTTTCACTGCCCCACAAATCCTTGGTCCTCCATCCTTTCATCCCTCTTTCCCCACTACCCCTCAAAACAAATGAACTTTTCACTGTCTCCATAGTTTCCATCATCTCCATATTCTCCATAGTTACAGGCATGCCATCTGCAGTGAGGCAGGCAGCTTCCACTATGGGCACTGGGAAACACAGTGGTGCCCAGGAGCTTGGAGATGCCAGGAACTGCAGAGCCCCAAAGAGGGTGTCAAAGCCTTGGCTCAGGGAGCTCCTTGGTCTGGGTTCCCTGAAGGGCCACAGCTCTTCTCTCCTTCTTGTCACCCACAACGTGGTGAGTGGAGGTAGAGGCATGTTTCACCCCTGTTTGTGTTACAGCTCTTTCAGTCCTGCTGTATGGCAGGTCCCGAGTTTCTGTCCTATGTCCAGGAATAATGAGGTATACAGACAACTGGAGCATGAGCAATGTGAAGAGGTGCTTTATTGAGTGCCATTACAGCTCTTAAGAGACCCCAAATGGGTAGCTCCTTTCTGCAGGCAGGTTGTGCTGGTGTCTATACAGCTCTCAGTGGAGAGGAGACCAGGAGTGGGTAGCTCCTCTCTGCAGGCAGGTCATTCCATCATCTGCCTGAGCATGGTTGACTTTGGGGTTTTTATTGGCTTCAAAGGGGAGAAAGTGCATGCTGATTGGTCCATAGGCAGCCATGGGTGGGCCTGAAAAAAGCACCATAAATTCTCACTTTGATCTGCAGAACTGACAGCCTGGTCCCTAGGCTTCAGACTATCCCTGGCTTGAAGGTGGGGCTTCAATAGGGACCTACCCCTTTCCACCCAGGAGCCTGTCTGCATCCTGCCACCATAAACCCACTGTCCATAGCACCCACAGTCCCCAAGCTGTTCATGTGGATGGGTGCCTGCAGCTGTACCCAGAAGGGCAAGGCTCCCACTTCTTCAACTTGGAAGGGGAATGAGTCCAGCCAGCTCCATGGAGTATGTAATCCCAGCCGTGCCTCCCCTGCTGCAGCCTGTGTTTTCACAACAGCTGTTCCAGATGACCCACCACTGCCATCACAATTGCTTGATCATATGGCTAACTTCTTATACTTGTTTGCAAAACACTCACAAAAGGCTCTGTTATATTGCATAATTGCAAAACAGAAGTATTGCACTGCAAGTTTACAAAAATTGGGAAAAAAGAGCATTATATCCTTTGGTGGCTATAAACAAGAAAAGTATCCATCAGAATAAATCTAATTCTTCTTTTGTAAAATAGTAATTCCTACCATTGCCTAATGTAAAAGAGTAGTAGCATTTGGGGTTTTAAAAGAAATAAAAAGCACGTGCTTCCCACTGATTAATGTGAGACAGCAATAAATTAAGTTCCTGCAAACTGTCTATTTATATGTTCCTAGATGTCTGAATCATTAGTGTATACAACTTCGTACTTACAAATTTATGCCCCAATTTGAAAGATAATTAAATGTTCATTTTATTTCACTCAAAATATAAAAGAATTTAAAAAAGCAGAGACATAGAAATACAAATCCAAGTATTTTATGTAGTTTAATACCTTTGTATATAAAAATACATCCATTGAAATAATTCCTATACTGAAGCACATAGAGTATTGTACTTTACTGATAAATATTGTTCTGAAACATTGTAGTCATCCTCACTTTACTCTACATATTTTGGTTAAGACTGTGAGCATTTACCTAACAGAGTAAGGTTTGGAGAGTTAACACTGTCTGGCGAGAAATTTAAGGATACTTTAAACTTATAAATAATTTCTTCCTAATTTAGTTGTTTCATTGGTTATTTGGTTTTAAGCCAAGTGTTGACAAGCATGAAAACATTTCTGATGAAAAAACAAACTGTAAAATCTTTTGCCACTCTTAGGAGATATTTTAGCACATGAGAAATGTGTGGACTTTGGAGACTGATAGATCTCGATTTGATTGATGCTTGATCATTCACTGGCTCTGTGACCTTGAAAGAGGAACTTAAGCTATTAGAATTTAAGTTTAATCATCAATAACAGGTGTTAAAAAGATTAAATGAAGTAATATATAGAAAAGCTGGCTCTGGTTAAGGTCACTGTTGGTGTCAAGGTCATTGATTACTTTCATGTTGCTAAATCCAATGAGAAATTCCTAGTCCTCATCTTATTTAAACTATCAGTGACTTTTGACACAGCCAAACACTCTTTCCTCTGAGAAATCATTCCTTAAATTCTAAGACACCATACTCTACATGTTTTCCTTCAATCTAGCTGGCCACTCCTTCCCAGCCTTCTTTTCTGGTATTGTATCTTCCTGATCAATAATTTCCCAGGGTTACTCTTCCTTTTTCTATTCTCCATCTGCATTTACAACCCATTCATCTCAGAGCTTTAAAAACCATGTCTGTGCTGATGAACCTCTATTTTACGTCTCCAGCCCTGACCTCTTCCCTGATTTCTGGATTCTTATGCCCCACCTCCTTTCACACAAGTTTAATAGGTGTCTAGTAGATAGCTAACAATCAATATTGTCAAAACATAAATTATGGATCTTCTTTCCCCAAATATGCTCCATCTGATGCCCTATCTATTTTGGTTTTTGGCAACTTCAGTGTTGCCATTGTTCAAGCTAAATCGTAGAGTCATTTTTATTTTTATTTTTTTCAGAAACCACATCTGACACATAAAGAAATCCTGTTAGAGACCATTGGCTCTATCTTCAAAATGATCTGGAATCTTATCACTTCCGAGCACCTCCAGTGCTGACCTCCTATCCAACCAGCATCATTACTCATTAACATTAATCTTTTATCCTGTTCCCCTATTTCTGCTCTGATCTCCTTTAGTATATTATAAACATGGCAATTAAAATAATCCTTTAAAAATTTAATATAAATCATGTCATTCCTCCACTACATATCCTGCAAAATATATTCATTTTCTTAAGAATAAAAGCCAAATTCAATTTAATGGCCTGTAAGTCCCCACATAATACTTTCTCTCATTTCTTCTCATCTTTTCTCCACTGCTCTGCCTGACATTTACAGTCCTCCAGCTATAGGGGCAGCCTTGCTATTCATCCAAATCAACAATTCATTTTTCAACCTTGAAACCTTTGGACTGATTTGTCCTTCTTCCTGGAAATTCTTTCTCCAGTTGCCTGCACAGCTAATTATCTCTGCTACTTAAAATATTTGCCCAAGTACTATTTTCTCAGTAAGACAAATTAGTGACCTTCACTCCTCTTCTACCCACTTCAGATCCCACATAGCCTCATAGTATAATATTGACTCATTATTATACATTATCTTTTCAAAGGAAAATATATACTGTACTGGTGATACCTGTTATAGTTATAGAAGAGAGATATGTGTTGTCACCAGTTCCGTGTATTTTGCCTGTTTATTTTCATCATCAGGCAGCTTGTACCTTGTGATGTCCTACTCCATAATTAGGATTAGTGGAATTTTGCAAATACAATTTTATCTTCTAGTTTTTGTTGCCTTTTGTTTTTTGATTGAAAATCTAATTAAGAGGTAGCATTAGGTAGGTTATCATTTGATATCATATTTACACTTTGTGAGAACTTTAAAACTGTTGGGTGGGACTTAATCTCAACAGTTCACATGAGTTTTCCATGATCAGCTCAGCAGCGACTGAATGTTTATGTCTGTGATCAATTTTAATTTTAGACTAATCCTTCTTAAAGTATAACTCTTGTTGACAAGGCCACAGATAGAATTTCTCCAGGTATGACTCTTGAAACAAAAATTTAGAATCTTCAGTAAGATAGATTTGGTGTGTTTATTAGCCCCTTCAGAAAACTTAATAAAAATGAGTTTCAACATAACATTACTTAAGGAACAAGATCTTAGTTTTCAGCAACAGTTGTTTATGTGGTCACTCCTTATATAAGTGCCATCAGGAAATTTGGTCTTTTGTTATTTTTGATAATTTGAAAAGACAATCATCATATTAAACCACTGAGTTCTTTTTGCAGCTTCCTAATTTAAATTTCATAATAAATTAAGAAAATACGAATTGTGTAATTTGAGTCTATCATCTTAAAGAACTCAACTAGTATCATAATAAGAATTATAAATAATATGATCAGAGGGATAATAAAGGGTCTGACTCTATTTCTGATGTCTATCTGCTAACTTTTATCAAGCCCCACCACTCCATCTTCGCCTCTGCCTTACATCTAAGTAAGCAGATAAGAAAGTCAGGGCCTCGATTTTTTGGACCTCATGCTAATTCAAACCATGAAAGCCCCAGCACACATACAGGCAAGAATCCTGTCCCCAGCTCCACTCCCTAAACACAATAAAAACGAAGCTAGTTTCCTTTCTCTGCTGTCTCAAGCCATTTTCAGACCTGTTTGGGAGCCTTCCCTGGTCTCCCCCGAAACTTTATAAAGCAAGTAAAGCTTTTTTTTTTTTTTTTTTTTTTTTTTTTTTTTTTTTTTTTTGAGACAGAGTCTTGCTCTATTGCTCAGGCTGAAGTGCAGTGGCATTATCTTGGCTCATTGCAACCTCCGCCTTCCAGGTTCAAGCAATTCTCCCACTTCAGCCTCCCGAGTAGCTGGGGTTACAGGCACACACCACCCTGCCCGGCTAATTTTTTGTATTTTTAGTAGAAATGGGGTCTCACCATGTTGGCCAGGCTGGTCTTGAACTCCCGACCTCAGATGATCCACCCACCTCGGCCTCCCAAAGTGCTGGGATTACAGGCGTGAGCCACTGCACCCAGCATAAAGCTTTTTCATACCTTCTTGTTGAATTTGTATATAGCATCTTGAATCTGAATCAAATTACATATGGGTTCGGTGCAGGAACAGATTCATCCTTTTTTCATAGTGTGACCACGACAAAAGCAAAATACATAATAATGAAGTACAACAACTGATCTAAATGAATTTCATATCTGGGCTTATAAATTTGTAACAACTATAGAGCAAATAAAACTGAGTAACATTACGAAAATAATAATCCTAGTATGTTAGAGCACAAAGGCATTTATGTAAATATAATAAATGAAAGTTATTCTAGTGTGGGAAAGATTCACCATACTGTAATTTTGAAAAACTCTAAGCCTACTGCTGACTAGTTCTGTGACTTTGGGTTAGATACTACATTTGCTGGCAAATGTTTTGTTTTCTGTTAAACAAATAATTGGATTAACACCAAGTTTCTTTCCAGCTTTGTGATTAAATATATTTTTTTATTTTCAAGGAGAATACATTAAACCAAAGTAAAACAAAACCTCCTCCCATATTGACAATGAAAATATTTCTGCCTATGGATATTTAAAAAACAATGTACTTCTAAGAATGAGGGTGTCATTTCCTTTCTAAAGGAAAAAAAAAAGAGTATTACAGAAGATGCTGTATCTGGCATATAAAATAGGCAGTTTAATACATGAACGAACCATACTGAGTTGAATATAGATAAATCAAAAAGGGGTAAAGGAAGTAAGTGAAATAAATAAGTTCCTAGGAAGCATTCAGGCTTAAAGTTTCAAGAGAAATTTAATTTATAACTGTTTCAGTTACTCCTATGAGCCAAATTTCATGAAAAACTAAAGCAAAGTAATATTTCAATCAGAAGACAAAACATTGAAAGAAATATAATACAATGCTTCAAATACTATAACCAGTTTAACCAGTCACCTCTCTTCTGTTCACAGAAAGCCTTACATAAGCTAAAATAAACAATTACATGTTTAATAAGAAAATTGAAGAAAATATTCAGATACTGACTTTTCCTTCTGCAGTTCTGCAAAGTGCCTCCAATACGCAGAAAAATATCAGCAGGATTGTGAAAATAAAGGTAGTCATCTTGAAGTATTAACTATCTTAGTGAGAAATTATACATGGTTTTGGCTTAAATTTAACAATGGTTACATTTAATTTCCTAATGTCTTTTAGAAAATGTGAAAATTAACAAATAAAACTGCCTCTTGTTATATGTACTCTCAAATACCTAAAAACATTTTTATAGATATCTTTACAATTACAGTCATGTACCACATAATGATATTTCATAGTCAACAACAGACTGCATATACAATGGTTGTCTCATAAGACTATATGCCATATTTGCCATATTTTTACTTCACATTTTCTATGTTTATATGTATATAAATACACAAATACCATTGTGTTACAATTACCTCCAGTATTCAGTATAAATAAATAAATAAAGTGCTGTATAGGTTTGTAGCCTAAGAGTGATAGGCTATACCATGTAGCCTAGGTTTACAGCAGGCTATACGATCTAGGTTTGTGCAAGTGCACTCCATAATATTTGCCCAATGAGAAAATTCCCTAATTACGCATTTCTCAGAACAATCTTAAGTGATGCATGACTGTAACAGATTCGGGTTTTTTTTTTTTAAGGGAAAATCACTGAGAAATAATTTCTATGTAATATAAATAGAAAATTGACAAATTTATTCAATTAATAAGATATATTAATTAGCTGAAACAGGTCAAATATTGTTTTATGTGCTGAATATTAACAAATATATGTTACTTACTGAGGAAATAGCAAGTATATACCCCTCGGTCAGGAACAAGCTTTAAAAGTTCATAGACAATAAAATTAGGAGCTTATAGAAGAGTGAACAGGGTGAGGGTTATAGAAAAGTAGATAACTACAGGAGTTAGGAGAATAAAAGAGCAGCCTTTAGTCCTGGTGAAAATTTTGGATTTTACTATAGGTGATCCGAAGCTACTGGGGGCAGGAGGGTAATAACAATTGGTTAAATGACCATCCATTCCAACCTACACGTATTATGCTTTACTATAATTCAAGGCCTGAAAACCTGTCACTTGTATTTATTTTATTATTTTTCTTCCCTGCAGGTATTTTTCTAGATGCAAGTAAGTTTTGCTACTTAGATGCATTTACTTGAGATTTGAAATTTGTAAATAAGGAGGCTATTCTTGCTGCTATAGCTGTTGTAAGTCTGATCTTGGAGTAGGTTTGCCAAATTTAGCAAATAAACATATAAGAAAATCAGTTATACTTTAAACAATACATTTTTAGTATAAGTACGTCCAATGCAATATTTAGTAAATGCTTATAATAAAAAATGTATTGTTTATGTCACATTCCAATATAAGTAGGGGTTCTTTTACGTGTTTACCCTCTACTTGTAGACATTGACATTTTCTATGTCAAATCATAAGCTATATGTGTGATGAAAAATAGTTGTCAAGTATAACAGTGGCCTTCTCTTCCCTGATTTGCAACTCTGATAGAGTATTCTTGAAGTAAGTCCTGTGGCAATCTTGTGACTGTGGCCAGTATAGCCACAACTTGTAGGGAACTCGGCATTTCGCCCAGTGTTGTGTCCTGTAGGAGCTCCCTTGCCCTGCTAGTTCAGCATCCTTCATTCGGGAGTCAATCTCAGAGGCCAAATTAAAACTGTCTCTTCTAGGTCTTCTGATGATAATTCAAATTCAGTTTTATTGAGGCAAAAATTATACAAAATACACTGCAACGATTTAAGGTATCAAATTTGATGAGTCTTGACAGATGTATACACTTGTAAAATCAGTACCAACAAGATATAAAATATTTTTATCATCCCCCAAATTTTACTGTGTCCTCCCTCCTCCCTATACCATCAACCTGTGGTCAATAATTTGTCCAGCTTCTGTTATTATAGATTAGTTTTCATTTTCTAGAATTTCATGAAAATTGAATTACACAGTATGTCCCTTTGAATGTTTTTTTAAACCCAGTATAATATTGAGATTTATCTATAGTGTCATATGTATTAGTAATTTGTTACTATTTACTGCAGAATAATATTCCATTGTATAGGTATATTATACTTTGTATATTCATTTAGCCATACTGATAAGTATGAAGGATATTTCCTTGTGATTTTAGTTTGCACTTCCTCAATGGCTAATAATGTTGAACATGTTTTCATGTTCTTATCTGCCATATTTATACCCTTCTCAGTGGAATGCCTCCTTATATATTTTGCTTTTTATTAGTTGGCTTTAAATCTTGAGTTTTTAGAGGTCTTTATATATTTTAGATATAAATCATGTGTGAGATAGGTGATTGATTTGTCTTTTAATCCTCTTATCGAGGTACTTGAGAAAAAAATTTACTTTTGATTAATTTTAAAATAATTTTTCATTTATAGATTGTGCCTTTGGTGGCACATCAAAGAACTCTTTGCCTAGCCCTAGATCTTGCAAAATTTTCTCTATGTTTATTTTCTTAAAGTCTTATAGTTTTGTATTTTAGATATAAGTCCATGCTCCATTTTGAGTTAATGATGTGAATGAGGTATGAGACCCAGTATGAGGTTCATTATTTGCCTTTAGATGTTCAGATGTTCCAAATGTTTCAGCACCATTTGTTGAAAAGCTATCTTTTCTTCATTAAATTGCTTTTGAAATTCTCTCAAAAGTTAGTTGGATATATTTATGTTGTTCTATTTTTATGCTTTTCATTCTGTTCCATCGATTTGCAGATCTATTTTTGTGCCAATCCCACATAGTCCTGATTGCTATACATTAAGTATCTAAATGGGTTGACAACTTCCTCCCTCTTTGTTTCTATCAATATTATTTTGTAACTGTTATATTTTCTTTGCTTCTATAAATAAACTTGGGAATCATTTTATCTATATAATATAAAATCTTGGTATTTTAATATGAATTTGTCAACATATCTATCAACTGAAAGAGAAGTCACATCTTTGCTATGTTGATTCTTCAAATCTATGACATTGTGACTATAATTATTTAGATCTTTGATTTCTTCCATCAAAGTTTCACTATTTTTAGCACAGTAATCCTGTATATGTTTTGTTAGAATTACACCTAAGAAAATAATTTTCTTAGAATGATTTCAAATAGTTTTTTATTTTCAATTTTGATATTCATGTGTTCATTTCTAGTATAGAGAAATGCAGTTGATTTTTAAAATATTTGGTCTCCTGTGACCTTACTGAATTCACTTATTAGTTCTAGGATATTTTTCTTTTCAATTTTGTAGATTCTTTAAGATTTTCCATATAAATACATATCATCTGTAAATAAGGATGGCTTATTGCACTAGCTAGAATTTTTGGTACTATGTTGTATGAAAGTATCAAAAGGAAACATTCTTATTTTATGTTCAATCTTAAGATGAATGTTTTCAATTTTTCATCATTAAGTCTAATGCTGGCTGTGGAATTTTTGTAGATGTCTGTGGCCAAAGGTCCCGATTAAGACTTTTTTCTGACTTTTTCTCATAATTGGTTGTAAAACTTTGTTAAATTCTTTTTCATCAATTGATACATACTTTCTCTTCTTTAGCCTATTTATATATTAGATTACATGGATTAATTTGCACGTATTGAACTAGCCTTACATTCATGACATACTGTTAAGAAGTTTTATTATTTTTTATTTTTTGTACTGTCTTGATCAAGTTTTGATATCAGAGAAATACTAGCTTATTCATTAAATGAAATTGTGCTCTCTTGATCTATTTTCTGGAAGATATTATGGACAATTGATATCAATTCTTTTCTAATCATTGGGTAGAATTCTCCAGTGGACCTGGAGATTTCTTGTGGGGGATATTTTTACTGATCAGTTTTAGAGTTATTGGGCTATGAAAGCATTGATTTTATGTAAGTTTTGGTGGTTTCTTTCTTGAGCAATGGGTTCATTTCATCTAGGTTGTCCTATTGACATGTGTATAGTTGTTTGCATTGTTTCCTTGTTATCCTTTTGATGTCTACAGAATCTGTAATGATATACTCTTTTTCATTCCTGATACTAGTAATTTGTGTCCTTTCCTTTCTTCATCCATGTCACTGGATAATTGTCACTTTGATTTTTTCCTTTTTAAAATTTATTTCTTTGGGTTTATCTTGCTCTGGGTTCACTCACCTCCTTGAGTCTGTAAGTTTGTCTTCTGCAAAATTTAGAAAGCTTTCAGCTATTATGTATTTGAGTATTTTTTTAAGTGTTCTCTTCTTCTTCTGGGACAACAACATTACAAATGAATTACAAATGTAGCAGCTCAACAAATGTTGTCAAAACATAGGTGTTTATTTAGTGTTCTCATCTTTATAACTTTTTCTCTAATGCTCAAATAAGCCTAATGACTTTAGAACTGCTTGTAGAAAGATGCCAAATGAAAAACAGACATCAAGCAATTGAAAAGAACTGGGTTAGAGTCAAATTGCTGCAAAAAGCAGGGATATAGCCATTCTCTTTCTCAAGAAGTGACACTTTGTAGATATGCGGCGTTATTTCTGATCTTTGACAAACCTGACAAAAACAAGCAGTGGGAAAAGGATTCCCTATTTAATAAATGGTGCTGGGAAAACTGGCTAGCCATATGTAGAAAGCTGAAACTGGATCCCTTCCTTACACCTTATACAAAAATTAATTCAAGATGGATTAAAGACTTACATATTAGACCTAAAACCATAAAAACGCTAGAAGAAAACCAAATACCATTCAGGACATAGGCATGGGCAAGGACTTCATGTCTAAAACACCAAAAGCAATGGCAACCAAAGCCAAAATTGACAAATGGGATCTAATTAAACTAAAGAGCTTCTGCACAGCAAAAGAAACTACCATCAGAGTGAACAGGCAACCTACAAAATGGGAAAAAATTTTCACAACCTACTCATCTGACAAAGGGCTAATATCCAGAATCTACAATGAACTCAAACACATTTACAAGAAAAAAACAAACAACCCCCTCAAAAAGTGGGCAAAGGACATGAACAGACACTTCTCAAAAGAAGACATTTATGCAGCCAAAAAACACATGAAAAAATGCTCATCATCACTGGCCATCAGAGAAATGCAAATCAAAACCACAATGAGATGCCATCTCACACCAGTTAGAATGGCCATCATTAAAAAGTCAGGAAACAACAGGTGCTGGAGAGGATGTGGAGAAATAGGAACACTTTTACACTGTTGGTGGGACTGTAAACTAGTTCAACCATTGTGGAAGTCAGTGTGGCGATTCCTCAGGGATCTAGAACTAGAAATACCATTTGACCCAGCCATCCCATTACTGGGTATATACCCAAAGGACTATAAATCATGCTGCTATAAAGACACATGCACACATATGTTTATAGCGGCACTATTCACAATAGCAAAGAGTTGGAACCAACCCAAATGTCCAACAATGATAGACTGGATTAAGAAAATGTGGCACATATACACCATGGAATACTATGCAGCCATAAAAAAGGATGAGTTCATGTCCTTTGTAGGGACATGGATGAAACTGGAAACCATCATTCTCAGTAAACTATCGCAAGGACAAAAAACCAAACACCACATGTTCTCACTCATAGGTGGGAATTGAACAATGAGAACACATGGACACAGGAAGGGGAACATCACACTCCAGGGACTGTTGTGGGGTGGGGGGAGGGGGGAGGGACAGCATTAGGAGATATACCTAATGCTAAATGACAAGTTAATGGGTGCAGCACACCAACATGGCACATGGATACATAAGTAACAAACCTGCACATTGTGCACATGTACCCTAAAACTTGAAGTATAATAATAATAATTAAAAATAAATAAATAAAAATACTGAGAAAAAATTTATTAAAAAAAAAAGAAGTGACACTTTAATATTTTCTTAAGATTTCTGAGAAGTAACTTAGGAAGTTTTTCTCTCCCACAGTGACTTTTGCTGAAGCCATCTTTGGCCAAAATAGAAAACGTTTTATGTTGTCTGCATTTTCTAATACTAATTAAAATAATTTCAAATGACAATGCTAGATATCATTATCATTCATCTGGAAAGTAAAAGTTATTCCAATAGGAGACAGTAAAATGCTTTTATATTTAAGATAGAGTCTTAAAATAATTTGAAATAAGCACATCCTAACTGTTAATTCAGTACATTACAATTTTTGTAAGCTGTTCAACATTAAAGGAAAAGATAGATGGTTATGTAAATTGCACAAAAGGAAATGCATTTGAACAAAAGTAAGCTCATTAAGAGAGCTGTTTTCACCTTAGAGGAGAAACCTGTTCTTAAAGCAAAAGGTTTATTTTTTTTTACGTTCTTTAATTTTTTTTTAAGATACATCTTTTGTGGACACCAAATTCAGTTTTAATAGCATCACACACGGAAACAATTATTCAGGAAGGCCACATTCTGAGACTTTATTGAATTCAGAGGTTTGATTCTTTGCACATAAACCTAAAACTTCATTACCTGCACAATATATGGCAGAATGTATTTGTTAAAGTTAGAGAATGAATTGTTTGGAAACATTCATTGTGACTGCAGCTCAAAGTAATGAATGTGAAAGCAAACCACCACCAAAGCAATTATGATGTGTCTCTATATCTTTGTCTCAGAGCTTATTGACTGATGTGTCTCCTATCCCACCTTCTTCCATTTTTCTAATGGTTTTATCATCTTATTGTAGAAAAAAAGAACAAAACTATTGAGTCTGGCAGTGACCCAGGGTCATCACTAGAAAATGATAACATTAATAGTTTAGATTGGCTTAAAAGTAAACAAAAATATAATTATACTGTTAACTTTATCAAATACAGAGTGTAACTTTTCCTACCAAAATTGTTAATGTGGATATAGATTCAGATATAGCTATAAATGGATAAATAGATGGATAGCAACATAGATGGGTATATATGCATATATGTTAAATATATTTTCAGGTATTCTCATTCACAGGTACTTTAAACGGCCATGTAATTGTAATGATATAACTATAGGTACATAGATTGTGTATATCTATAGTTTTTTGCATATACAATTATTTTTTATATATTTTCTTAAGTATATTTGTGCTCCTATGTAGCTATATCTCTAAAAACATGAATAATTTAATATTAACCTGAGAATATTTCCAAGCATTTTTCTCAGTTGGTCTACTGAATAAAACTCAGGTTTGGCAGACTCAAGTCTCTTATTTTTCAACCCTCTGAGAAGTATCTTGCCTTCTTTTGGGTAGCTGTCATGCAAAGACTTTTGTGACTAGGGGAGCAGGATAAGAAATGTGAGAGATGGAGTGAAGAAATAAATGAGAAGGAATAAATGCAAAGTGAGGGATATGATTTGGCTCTGCGTCCCTACCTATGTCTCATCTCCAATTGCAATCCCCCCATGACAGAGGAGAGGCCTGGTGGGAGATGATTGGCTTATGGGGGCAGATTTCTCCCTTGCTGTTATCATGATAGTGAGTGAGTTCTCAGGAGAGCTGATGATTTTAAAGTGTGGCACTTCCCCTGCTCGCGCTCGCGTGCTCTCTCTCTCCTGCCACCATGTAAGTGGTGCCTTGCTTCCCCTTTACCTTCTGCCATGATTGTAAGTTTCCTGTGACCCCCTAGCCATATTGAACTCTGAGTCAATTAAACCTTTTTTTTTTTTAATAAATTACCCAGTCTCTAGTAGTCCTTTATAGCTGTGTGAAAATAGACTAATACAGTGAGGATGAAAATACAATATATATGTATACATGATAAGACAGAAATAGATTGAATTAAAAAATATTACAGAAGTTCTACTTTCACAGTTTTTGAGAAATAGATATAAAAGGAATTTAAATTATTTTGAGTTACTAAATAACATGAGATAGGTTCTGGTCACTGGACTTCTTTCTTGACACACACAAACTGTATCATGACACATCCATCTATCAATGCTTTAGATTAACTTTATCATTTTCGTTTTGAATTGAGAGTGTATTTTCACCATGACTGGTGATTTATCATGGTGTTTTGCAAAAATAAATAAACAAATAAATTGCTGAAGAGATAGTATGGAGATCACATTAATATTTGAATTTTTTTTTCTTAGGGAGGAGACTACGGATGTGAGGGTTCTATATTTCAAGTAGAGACCAGTAATTACATAGCACTTTTTGAGTCCCCTGACTTGAATTAGCCTATGAAACAAGCTGCTAAAATTATCAGCCAGAAATTTGTTTTCAACCCTTTGTCAAACACTATTCATTAAGAAGTTCTACCTGGTGGGTACTATAGGAGATAGTGATTCAAATATGTTGCAATTAATTCAAAGTACTTGTCAAATTTTACAAGTTGAAACCAATGCCCCTGGGATCTTAGCCCTTTTTACTGACCTAGTTAGACATATTTTTGAATTACTGAAACAAATTTTCATTAGGACCTAGAGAAATTTCAGAGTCCTATCTTGGGTGTTAGGGAAAAAAAACCCAACACATTGTGTAGCAGATAAATATTCCATGTAGAAGTTTGATGACTGGGCAGACTTACAGGCCGGAAGATGTTGCTATGTATAAAAATATTTTTAAGTTTCAAACTGAAAGATTGTCAAAGCCAATATAACTGATTTTGTTCTATCTATGACTGACTCATGACCTAAGAATGGATACATACAAGCTTGTACAGTGAGTCAGAGTCTATACGGCAAATTCCACTCTTGTATTATGGCTGAGAAAAAAAAATCCACTGTGACACACATTATGTGAAGGAAAATCATAAAACAAGTCCTAGAGCTCAAAAACATCTCAACTTTGTCTGCATGGAAGCAATATACAATTAAGAATTGGTGTACACTACTGGCTTTCTTGCTGTCTTGATATCTCACTGTTAGGAAGCCTAATTAGGGTAAGTATAACACAGAGGTAGATCTATTGATCTGCAGAACTTCCTAATGAGATTCTTACCTGATAGAGGAAATTGACTTGGACAAAGAGGATTGATGCAGACATGGCTCTTCTTGAATCAGTCTACTTGTAAAAATAAGGTTAGACCCAGAGCAGGTTTTAGGGTTAAGATTGTGTAATACTGACCATAAGACCAACTGATATAGTCAATGATTAAAAAGTCATTGTTTTTTGCAGACTTTACTATAAACATGGTATGATCCAAAGCTGTGGGAGTTTGTAATTATCACAAGTTTCAGTTTTAAACAAACAGGGTTATATAGTTACTTGCTCACATTTATTTTTATTTGCACAATGCATATTAAATATACTTTTTAAATTATTTTTTATTTGGACATTCATTACAGTGCTCCACATTTTATTTAAAAAATAACATATAGTAGACTTCACATATTTTTTTCCAAGGAATATATCCAGAGGCAAGTGAGAAAAATTACCGCCATTCTTAATAAGAGAAGAAAAAAGAAAAAAAGAAATGCATTTGGATTATAACTACAGAAATTCTCTATTAACATGGCAAATATAAATAGTAGGCCTCTTTCTGTGGAAGTCTGGAAAAAACTCACCTTGGACAACTACAACAGAGTAACACATTTTAACACATGATTCTTTCCAGCTATTTCCTCTCATGGACACTTGAAATATATTTAGATTTGCACAATTTATTTTTCCCTCTAATTCCCAGTTCCCCATACACCATCTGCCATTAATTGCTCAGAGGAGGACCAGGTTTTGCAGGATATTTAAGCTTGCAGAGGGGCAAGCTCTGGCAGAAAGGGAGAAAAGGTATTCCTGAGACAAACAGGCTATGGCTAAGAAATAATTTTGTTCAGAAAATTTAAATAAAAAGAGTTGAGGTTTATGATGGATAGGATAAAAAATTGGAATAAATATATTGCAGGTGATTTTATGTTTCTTTCCTGGTGTTCAAAAAATGTTAGTGTGAACATTCTGAACTTGCATATTAGCCCTTAAAACATGTTCTTTGAATGTGATATAACTTATGTAGACCCATAATTGTAGGAGCTATAAACTTTTTCTACTTTATTAATATAGAAGAATATATATATATATTTGCTGAGAGAAAATCAAGCTGTTGTGTGTTTTGGAAGTAGATGACATCCTTTGTTTCTTGGGTGGTGTTTATATCATTAGTCATATCATTCTGCCTAAATGTAAATCATCAGCATAATATGATTCCAGAAAAATGATATGATATCTCAGGCAAGTTAGCAACAATTTCCTAAATCAAAACAAAAAAATATTATTTTCCTACTAAAAAACATTTATCACTGAGGTAGATTCCTGAGATTCATAAGAAATCACTGCTTTTAAAAATAATCCAGTTAAGTACTTGTTCTTACAAACTCTTGACTGTAAGTCACCCTATCACCAGACAGCAAAATGGACAGACGTAAACAAACATACTGACCAAAGGTAAAGTAGAAATACAGAGTAGCTACAAACCATACAACCATAAACAGGAATATCTTTTCAATTTCACTTAGCAAACCAAAGAAATTTTTGAACTCAGCTTTTTTCTGGATAATCAGCTGATACAGTAGGTTTTATAGAAAAGTCCGTTTCTTTTTTTGGCTCTCTGTGACAAGCACTATTAACCACTATACCTTTTGTACTTATTAACATAACCTTGATTTTGTTTACGGCAGCAATCCTCGTGGTTAACAGCCCTATAACCTAGATTAACTTGCAACTCGTTTAGCCAAATGACTCATAATTGGGCAATGAGTTCTAAGCAAGAGGTCCCTGTGAAAACTACTGTTTTTGACCGAAAGATATGGGCTCAGCTGGCAGTAAGATTTTGCCCTTTTGTTTTCTCCTTTCTTCTTATCCATGATTCATATGTGATACTCTCTAGTGTAAAACCATCTTATGAGTCTGAGGAAGAAAGCCACATTAACAATGGTAGAGGCAAAAGGAAGATGGAATCTGGATTCTCAATGGCAGCCTACTCTTAGTTGTCTTGTTACTTAGAAAAAAAAAGTTTCCTGATTTAGCCCCTATACTCAGGTTTCTGCTATAGCGTTCTATAACACGTGATAATTTGTAACAAGACATTAATAAAACAAGTGTTGTATTAAGTTATACATGAAGCAGCTTGCAAGTTTTATAAGCACCAAAAGATTACATAAAACAGTTAAAAGTTTACTATAATTTCTATGTTTTATATTAAGTGAAAGTATCATGGCTGTTATTAAAATGAACATTTTGACAAAATTTACATTGTGTTTATGAGATGTATAAATATTTTAAGCAATTTGTTATTGACTAAAAAACTACAAATAAGCAATTATCTCAAAAGACCAAGTGTGCATATGTACTTTTACTGACTTACTATGATTACAAAATTATATGAGCTGAATGTTAAAAGGAATTTGAAGTCACTCTTTGTGTGTATATGTGGCGGGGTGGGGGGAAGACCTAGAATGAAAAACAAAGAAATAATCTATTTTAAAAAGAATCTATTTTATTACTTTAAAATTTATTTTAAATTGTTTTAAAACAAGAGCAATTACTAATTGAGCAATCTATTTATTAGCAATTGTTATTAGAAAATAAATTACCATTTTAAATTTAGATGAAAATATAATGACTAACAGAAGAAGATACATTTAACAATATAAATAGAGTATATTATATGACTGGTGTGTCTAGACTTTGAAAATCACCAGTGGTCAATTGTACTTTCTGGATTTGCTATGAGTTGAGGATAAATAATCCCATGGCTTATAAAATTGACAAAAACAAGAAAAGTAAAATTAAGAATTTTCATAGCTATTGTAGAAAAAATTCTTCACATATATGTAATGTACCATTGTATAGCACAGAAAAATAGATAATAGTAACATAACATATAATTCATCAAATGTACAATGTTATATCTTATTTTCCATAATTTTTAAAAGCACCTAATTTCAAAATTTTTTAAAAAATTTTTTGGAATGACAATATTTTGCATGCATCTAGAAAATACAAAGTCCTGTAAAAGTGTTCAGTTTCTGGACTTTAGGGTAGATAGGCTCAAATAAGTTCATATATCCTTCTTTTCTTTCTTTCCTCCTTGTGTCTCTCTTTGACTCCTTTGTCTAAGTCTCCTTTTCTTCCTATCTTTCCTCTTTCTTCTTATGTTCTTCCTCCTTCTCCTCCTCCTCTTTCTCTCCTCTTCCTGTCTATCTTTCTGTTTAAACCCTCACCTCCACTAGATACTCTTCAATTTTGAGGATTACATTTTCATATTTCATTTGCTTCTCCCTTGGTAACTCAGTAGTAATTACTGCTTTCTAAAATATAGTTTCCCAAAAGGGGGGGAAATACCCTTTGTTCCTCAACTCTACCTTTATTGTCTTTTGCTCGATTTAATCATGTGCTGTAAATATACTTAAAGCTAAAGAAAATATTTTAACAGAAAAAAATTCTGTATCTTACAGATGATGATGGGCTTTTCTACTTCTGCTATCAAATAGTACTGAAAATGCTACTTAATATCCCCTGTTTCTTGTATCTCAACATTCTCCCAAACAAAATTTCTTACTACATGTTAGGAAAAGAGTGGCAAAACCTTTCGTTTGAGTAGAGGTATTAATATTTATGAACGGATTGAGATTTCCTCAAAATGTAATAAGAACATTTATGAACTGGCCCAGAAGATAGTAAGTCACAAAGTGACCATAAAAGTGAGGTATATAAATCAAGTAAAGATTAAAGCACATTGACAAATTCTTAACATTTTTTAACACTGTGGACTAGGACCTATGGGATTCGTCCATTACCCAAGAGAAATATATCATCATATTAACTCATTTAAATTAACAGGGACTATTTCAGTTTACAACCCAGGGAATGGCTGACCTTCTTTGCAAGATCCACCCCATGATTTCATTGTAGCTGGTTAAGATTAGTATTAAAATTTAACCTTTCAGATCTACAATTAAATGTAAATTACAGCACTTAAGTTTGGTAGCATATAAAGTTTCACTATGAAAAATGTGTTTCCGCATTTTATTGAAAAATCTATGTCACTTAATTGTTTGAAGGACACAGCACTGATGTCTTTTAAGATTTCACTCTTTTTCTCTTAAACAAATCTTCAAAAGTCAAATCTTATATATAAGACATTAGAATTTTATATAGCAGTCTATTTCAACAAAATTATATGTATTATATAAATATATATTATATATAATGGGTTCTCAGCAAGATTTCTTGAAATTGAAACTCAAAGTTAATAACAGAATTTTAAGACAAATACTGATTACATCTGAGACACTAAAGAGGAATAAAACTTAGGGGAACTTGCCTGTTATATTCACATCAATGTAATCTTTATTATCTTAGATGAAAATGCAGGGAATATCTAGCTTTTGACATTAAATCTCCTAGACTAGAAATGATAGATACAAACATAAAATGTGGTGGTTAAAATATAAGCAATATTGCTTAGACACATTTCAATATGTCTATCTAGTTTATAGTAACTTAAATGACAAAAAACATGATTATTTGCAAAGTATTAGAAATGGAGCAGTCTTTCAATAAATGCTTCTAAATTAATTAAAAATAAATGTTAATAAATATTCAAATATTTAAAAAACATTCTAGCACTTATTTAATAATTTTTACATAAAACATACATTTGCTTTATTCAATGAAAGCCTTAAAATGTTGGTAATATTATAAGTATTACCAAAAAGGTATAACCTTTTAAAAGATATATACTTACACATATAGTATCAATTTGAAAATTAGAAGGCAGAATACAACTATAAAGTAAAATCATTTTATGCATATTTAACAAAAAGGATGACTTGTTATTACATGGGGGGAAACTTATTTCCATCTATAACAGTTAGAAATCCATGTTGACAGTGACAGAAATAAATGATTAAAACCAGTTTGGACAGTCAAATAAATTTATGGCTTCATATACTGAAGGTTCCCATAGAAGTTTAATATCTGATATCCAATTCTTGAGTCATTTTCAGGTTTTCACCAGGGAGAGATATGTTTTTCTCTTCCTTTCTCAGATATGCTTCTTTGGTGTTAACCTCCAAGAAGACTTCAACCTTTTTTTGAGCTATCTTTGGGTTCTATTCTAGTCTCAAAAGCCCCAGAAATTCTGACCAATTGACCGTGACCATCTGGAAATACATCATGTTCTTAATGTTCTCAATCTTAAATTATGGTCAAGAGAATGGTATGTACGTATTGGATTACAATTATTAAACACTGAGGGCCTTCACCTGAAAATTGGGAGCATTCTCACCCAAACACATGCTGGAAAAGCTAGTCCAACTTGGTGGGGAAGGGAGACAGAGACAGAGAGTGAGAGCGAGCAGAGAGAGAGAGAAAAAAAGAAGAGAAGAGAGAGAGATAAGTGAAGAGAAGAGGAGAGGACAGGGAGGGGAGGGGAGGGGAGGGGAGGGGAGGAGAAGAGAGAAGACGAGAGGAGAGAAGACAAGAGAAGAGGAGAGAAAATGCACTGAATGGTTACTCTGGAGAGGCAACAGCCAATCGGCCAACCTGAAAATCTGCCAATTCAATTTGACAGCTGCCAATCCAAGGTGGTTCAGGAAAAACAAAATATGTTTTAATGAGAAAACAATTTCAGTTACTGAAAAGATATACGCAAGATAAATGGCCTGCAAAAACAGAATTTCTGAAAGCTCTGTGATACTATCAACCTTCCAATTTTTAGGTTGTTTGCTTTTTGGCACCAGCAAAGTCAAAATAAAGAGTAATTGAAAACTTGGTTATTTAAAGTCCAAAATAGAGAAATAGGGGTTCTCCCACCAATATTGTGTATTTCATAGTTACAGTCTATTTATACAAAAATATATTCTACAGGTGAATGATTCAATTATTTGCACATACTAAAACTATAAATTTGATATGATTTCACAACTGGAGGGTAAAAATTATAGTCTGTTTACCAGCAACTTATGTAACCATATAACATTGAGAAGCTAGTATAATGCATAAAAATGACAATGTCATGATATTTCTCTTAAATGCAGTACTCCTTGATGGTAGAGATATATAAATTACAATTAAAATATCTTTAAAAATGTTAATCATCATTGGAATTCAAGTTTTACCAATAGTTGCTCAGAAAGAAAATACAAGCAGTGAATGTAATATTGTTAATGCTTTACACAGCAGGAATGGAAAGCCAAGAGCTCTCAGTTACATTTTGAAGCTGTTGAATACTAAAATAAGAAAATCAAATGCAATTCATGACTGAATAGTAACTGAGACACTTTGGAATTCCAATTTCACATTTGCAGCCAATTTATCTCTTCATCCTTCTGAAGTAGATAAATTGAATATCACAGTTAATAGTAGGATAGTACTTTTGAGTAAAGCCAAGTATTTGCCTATTCAACAATGATACAGATTCCATTGTGCCTTTCATAGATCCTACTACATATTCTTTAAGAGCAAAAATTAAAAAGAGAAAACAAATTTGCCAGATATGTTCCCCTCTTAATTGTCTTATCTGGCAGAGAGTAATTTCTATCATTTCTCAAATCCAGAAAAGATGTATTTTGAGTCTATTGAAAATTTACATTTAAGTACTTCGTAATAGTATAATGTTTTTCAAGTGACAGAAAAATGGAATTGACTAATTTTTTCTTCAAAAACCTTGAGCACATATTATCCTCAAAATTAAAATGATAAGGAATTGGAGAAATAAGAGCTAAGTATTCTATTAAATGACTTTATATATGAAAGTATTAAAAATTTAGCCTCTCGCTAGCCAGATAATTATCTTGACTAATAAATACTAGTGATCTAAAAATACACAAGAATGTAGATAATCGTAGATAATCGTTAGTTAACTCTTTTCCAGTTCTGTGGTTTATGTAGCAGTTTAATAGACAGGCAAAATACCTTCAGACCTTTAATAAGATGATACTTCACTGTCTTAAATTTATTCTGGAATAACCAAAGGTAAAAATTTAAGAGTGAATCACAGAGCCTACTCTATCACATGACCATGTGGTAAGATCAAACAGATTTTTGCAGACTAACATTTCCAGAATGTTGTATTTTTAAATAAAATATAACTAACTTTTACTATGTTTCTGTTTAATATTAAGATAATGTTAAGAACTGATGATATAAAGAATGAAAAGCCGTGATTCCAATTCTCAAAGATTTTAGGATTTAGTAGAAATGACACATGTAAATAGATGAGAAGAATACCAGGTGATAAGGATAAAGACAGGATATAGAAAGGATGTGTTTTTTTTATTAACAAGGATAAGAGGTAAATCAGGGAAGAAGTAATGACTGAGTTGAATTGTGAGTGCTATAGGAGACTTTGTTATGTGGATGAAAGAGATGAGGGTAGATGGGGATGGCATGGTAAAAGAGTCATTCCAGTAAGACGAGCACACAGAATCTTGGCCATATTAGTTTTTCTTACAATTACAAATATAGATTGCCTTTCTGAAATTCTTGATTACAGATGGGTGCCAAAATCCAGATGTTTTTAAAGTGATATATTTCATAAACTGAATATAACATCTCATTCAGATGTAGTCTGAAACTACATCTCATAATTAAATGTAATATTTCTAGAGTGAAACATGAATATTTACCTCATGTGCATAAATACAGTCAAAATGAGTCACACAATAGGTCCATATAGGTTTTGCCATGTGGCAAATTACCAAAAAAAAAAAAAATTCTGTGCTTAGGATTTGTTTTCTAATTTTGAAAGTGTGAATAAGTGACTATAGACCTATAATTACTCAATTCATTTTAATGGGTATATAATTTATAACAATGAAAAGAGAAGATGGCAGATAAATTGGAGACTATAGCAGAAGCTAGAGGTCATAGAGCAGACAAATGTTAGAGCCAAGGTTTAAAATGAATAAGATTAAGACATAAGTCAATCTTTCCTGCTAGATGACACAGGTCTTATGTGTAGGATGATCTGAAAGCTAGAAGGATCTTCAGGGGACTATTGGACATGATTCTAATGAGAGATGATGAGAACTTGAACTGTGATAGAGAAGACAGGTTCAAGAAAATAGGAAGAGTTAGATATCTTAATTTGATATTTAAAGAGAAATTTACATTTGCCCTAAGACTGCAGTTAGCAATTGAATAGAAAAATAATTGAATAGAAAAATAGAAAAAAGAATACAAAAAATGGTTAAGTAATACTTTAACTTAAATTCAATGACTATATCATAAAATAAAAAAGCATAGCACTGTTGTGATTATATTTATGTGTATGGACACATACACAATAATTATATAAATTACATAACTTGGTTAAGGTTAAAGATATAACTCTCCCTCTCATCACCATGATTTTTTTTTATTTGAATGTAGGTATAGGTAACTTTGTGTTTAGAAAAGCATACCTAATAATTAATATACAAGTAATTTTTTAAAGATACAAAATGTGGTTAAATCCAAGATAACAAATTATCATTATGTTAATACTTTACTTTGAAAGGTATCATCTTCAAGTTGTATCATTTAACTGATCTACTTTATCTAGTTACCCACACCTATGGCTTCCATAAGTGAAATGTCTTTATCAGTGAAAACAAAACTAGCCTGGATAAACGGAGTAGGATTGAAGACCTAACCAAAAAGCCATTCTTGAGCTGCCCAGGTTGCGTCCTGCCCACAGTGGCCCCCAAGATTACCTGAGTGGGAGGTGAAATCCAGCCTGCTCTTCCTACACCAAGTTGCTCACCTTGACATGGGCTGCATCAGCCTGGAGGACAGGCTGCCTCTCCCAAGTGGTTCTGCCATAATGGTTGAAATTTTGTAATCATTATTGGGTGAAGCAGAATGCAATTTTTCACCTTTGTAGTGGGTGTATAATTTATAACAATGAAAAGAGAAAATGATGGCAGATAAAATGGAGAGTACAGCAGAAGCTAGAGGTCATAGAGCTCATAATTGTTAAAACTAGACCCTCAGTGGAGGGTCTGTCAAAGGCACCTCAGTACTAATAGCCACTGGCAGCCTTGTGCTAAACTCCCCTTTACTTGTTCACTACCTTAATAGGCTTAAGGATATCAAATACTGCCCCTTTTTCATTTGTCTTCCACAAAACCAGTTTCATATAGTGAAAAGAACATGGGCATCACCAGCATTGGTGCTTGAGGTTCAAGAACATGAATGTCTAGGTTTGAGCTCTGACCTTGCCACTTCAGAGCCTAAATGTTGCCTTAGGCAATAAACACTATATTGAAGAAAAGACAAGTTCTGCTTAAACAAGTCAGCAAAGTATTGTGAGCCAGAGTTGTCATATCCTTATAAGGTTGGAAACACATTTAAACATTTACAAATTGGCTTTCTCATTAAAAATACTTGAGTTCTGAAAATCACTAAATCTATACCTAAATTTGCATACACAGAGTAAGAAATTACCATGTACACGTTCATTGAATGGGTCGTTCCTATATGATTTTCCTATTATACAGCCTAATTTCTGGCAGAACATTGAAGTACATTATTTGTACATATATTCAGATAATTTTAGAGACCACTAGGAGATAAAGTGTAAAAGTGAAATCAATTTTTACACTACTTATGTAAAAAGAAAATATGAATTCATCTTTTACGATGTTAGCATCTTATGTATTTCATACTATAATGAAAACAAGTGTAATATTAGTCAAAAGAAATAAACGTTAAAAAATGAATTTGTAAAAGTCTGTTCATTTGTATTAGGGATAACACGTGTATTCATGTATACGAATAGAGAACCCTGAGGCAAATCAAGAACAAAATATACAAAGGAGACTACTGGTACTCTATAGATAATTAGAAACAACAAATATACATAGGCTCACACTACAAAAATAGACCTAATTACCTGTAAAATTTGGATTACTGAAGCTTATTATGCTTAGTACTTGGTTAACAGTAAAGCAACTAGCTTTAAAGTTATCAGTTAGTGAAGGGTGCAGCAGCTACAATGAGGGTCGATAATACTATGCTTCATGCCATGTTAAAAAGCAGGCAGCATTCAGGGATTCCCTCATATAGTGCTATAGACCACTCTGAGGAAGACACATAGTGGATAATTGGGTGGAGTCATAAAAGGGCAAATAGAATTTTCATACCATATAAATATATAAATCAAGTATGCACATTTAAGAACTGCTAGGATATCACTACTGTCTTCTTTCTCCCTCTAATCAATTCCCTTTACATCAATGTAAATAAATTAGTGTATCAGTGATAGTTGCTTTACCTCCTCTACCGATTAGTTTCATTCAAGGTGTGGTTCTCAGATTGCAAGATGAAGTAATTCACACCCTTGACATACTTAAGAGTTTAATTGAGCTTGTTGTGACATTAACAGCCTCCTGGTATAAACCAACTATTTTCAGTTCTTGCAACCATCACAAGGGGACAAGACGCTCTTGGCAGTACAGAGAGAAGAGATGGTATGTCAACCTTTAGATGTAGTTAGGTATAATAGCATAGATACCACATTATTGCAAAAAGGATTTTAGGAGGTAAACAATGAAATGGTCCAACACGATAAATGATAAAATGATAAGTAAGTGAGACATTACAGAATATATGTCTAAATGTTAGCAGCAGTTACTTCAGTGCAGTTACTTCAGTGGATTGTAATTACAGGTTTTTCTTTCTGTTTACTTTTTTGTTGTTGTTTCAGATATAATTTTATTATTTATATGTTCTCTGTTTAATCTCTTTTTAGTTATTATGAACAGTGTTGTTTGGATAAAAATTTAGAAAACTGAAGAGATGAATGGGTGAAATTTAATGAACGCTAAAGTTCCAGGTTCTTGCACAATGTTCTAAGACAGCGATCACAGATTTGGCTGTGAGCTTTCTGGCAAACAATGCAAAAAAAAAAAAAAGCAATAATAATCAATTATATGTAATTAATAAAAAATATCATAGATCAGAAAAAGGAAGTACTTCAGGCCTCAGGCCTCATTTAGGGGCAAAGATAAGTATTTCTTGACAAGGTCTTTAAAAGTTGTGTTTGTAATAAATATTTTTAACAACCACCCTTTGATAGAAACAGAAACATAATTATCGGGGCTTTTTCCTTAAAGAGTTTGTCTACATGAAACTATCCCAAGGATGCCAGAAGTACTCATCAAGTCCCTGATGAGTGAGCTGACAATTCAATGCACATAGTATGTCTATACAAAATAAAGAAGCAATGATCCTTACACAATGTTTTGTAAAACCAGCTTTTGATATATATTTTGCTGTAAAGACCAGCTATTATCGATTTCTGACAAGGCACTTCAATAGAGATATTTTTCACTAAGCCTCCATTTACATGATTCAGCAGTCAACAAAGCCAGAGCTGCGGCTGAATCATCCTAGAGGAGTTCAAAGAAGACCTGCACATGGATAGCAATAACACGTGATCACAGGAAACCCACGAAGAGAACAATGTTTTCCCAGAAATAAAGGGGTCTATTTCATACATACAAAGGACCTACACTCCAATCCATTGTACAGACAAATAATTTATATCTGCAAAATATATGTATGATAATTATCCTTCACGTGAAACTTGAGGCTAAAATATACCAATGAAGCAATCAAGGAATATTTAGCTTTAGGAGGTTTCTATCTTGTTAAAATTTTGGAAAAATTAAGAAAACATATAATTTCAGGAAAACTAATGAGATCATTGCCACACAGATACAGTAAATAGGCTAGGGAAACAATGGAGGATATTACACGTACTGATAGTTGTGGTCTTTGGTATAGGTAAAGCAACTGTGGCCAGTTTTCCCTAAGGCGGCCTTCTTCTAGGTTGAATGGTATGAAGTTGCTGATTTTTGACCAACTGGCACCTCCATGTGGCAGTTTTATGTGTATTAACCTAATAGTTCATGAGGACAAATTTATTTTATTCACTCATGGGAGAATCTGTCTTTATGCTTTCTATCAGGAGTTAGAATCCAGACGATAAATATACCTACGTGCACATGTAAAATTGACCCTCTTATTAAAGAAGTAGAATAGGTTTTACTTATTCTCACTCTGCATCTTTCTGATTTCAGTAGTTGCAATCTCTAGAGATCACTGTGATTATGGGTAAGATGATAATGACCTTATTCCAGAGGCGGAGTTTGTAACCTAAGCTAAGTCATTAAGCACTACACAGAATCATCTATTGGTTCAGAAATGGATATGTTACAATGGTAGGCTAAACAGAGAGGGGTTGGTGACTGTTGAAAGTGTTATGCATATAAATTTGAAAGTGGAATAGGATAGGCTGAGATTATGAGGGAAGACTGTCTTAAAATGAAGTCATGACCAATGAAGTAAAAGCTGACAGATAGTAATATCGCTAAACTCTTGGGTCAGCCCTTGCCTGAAGCCTGAAAGGAATTCTAGACCATCAGATTCATAAGCCAATGAATATGCTGTATTCTGTGTGACAATTTTAGTTACGTTTTTATTACTTTCACAATAAAGTATCTTAACACATGTGAAAGGCAGTCATTCTATCTATATCTATCTATCTATCTATAAAATCACTAAAAACATATTAAGAAGACATTTATGCACCCAACAGACACATGAAAAAATGCTCATCATCACTGGCCATCAGAGAAATGCAAATCCAAACCACAATGAGATACCATCTCACACCAGTTAGAATGGCCATCATTAGAAAGTCAGGAATCAACAGGTGCTGGAGAGGATGTGGAGAAATAGGAACACTTTTACACTGTTGGTGGGACTGTAAACTAGTTCAACCATTGTGGAAGACAGTGTGGCGATTCCTCAGGGATCTAGAACTAGAAATACCATTTGACCCAGCCATCCCATTACTGGGTATATACCCAAAGGATTATAAATCATGCTGCTATAAAGACACATGCACACGTATGTTTATTGTGGCACTATTCACAATAGCAAAGACTTGGAACCAACCCAAATGCCCAACAACGATAGACTGGATTAAGAAAATGTGGCACCATGGAACACTATGCAGCCATAAAAATGATGAGTTCATGTCCTTTGTAGGGACATGGATGAAGCTGGAAACCATCATTCTCAGCAAACTATCACAAGGACAAAAAAGCCAAACACCGCATGTTCTCACTCATAGGTGGGAATTGAACAATGAGAACACTTGGATACAGGAAGGGGGACATCACACACTGGGGCCTGTTGTGGGGTGGGGGGAGGGGGAGGGATAGCATTAGGAGATATACCTAATGTAAATGACGAGTTAATGGGTGCAGCAAACCAACATGCCACATGTATACATATGTAACAAACATGCACGTTGTGCACATGTACCCTAAAACTTAAAGGATAATTACAAAATACAAAAATTAACATAAATACATAAATATTGTGCAAACTATTGGTAAATTTATTATGCTCTATAGCTCCAAAACAATTTAGATTCAAAATTACACAAATATGTGTATATGTGTATGTATACATATATATATATATCTTTTATAATTAAGTTGCCACTCTAGAAGTGAAGAAATTCATGTTTTGGCCAGGCACGGTGGCTCACGCTTGTAATCCCAGCATTTTGGGAGGCCGAGACGGGCGGATCACGAGGTCAGCAGATCAAGACCACGGTGAAACCCTGTCTCTACTAAAAATGCAAAAAAATTAGCCGGGCGTGGTGGCGGGCACCTGTAGTCCCAGCTACTCGGAGAGGCTGAGGCAGGAGAATGGCGGGAACCCGGGAGGCGGAGCTTGCAGTGAACCGAGATCGCGCCACTGCACTCCAGCCTGGGCGACAGAGCAAGACTCCGTCTCAAAAAAAAAAAAAAAAAAAAAAAAAAAAAAAAAAAAAAAAAAAAAGAAATTCATGTTTTATACACACACACACACACGCACACATATTTGTATGTACACAAATTGCATTTCTTCTCTTCTAGAGTGGCAACTTAATAATTATAAAAATGTTATATGCAGCTAGTGGTAATGAGTGCTGGGTTTGGATTTCTGATCTGGTATGTGGATACTAATGCTTTGGGATTCTACTATTGTGTTAGATGTAAACAGATGTGAGACAGAAGTAAAGTGGTAGGTGGGGATGATGGGGAATAATATTACTGACATTCCACATTTTAAATATTTCCAAATCCTGTTACCTTGTGAGGGGAAATCTTCATTCTTAATGACCCAAAAGTTACTTCAGCCATTGATTATATTCCAAGACAGAAGTGCCTCCACTACCAGTTTCTCTAGTTGTGGTATGAACCTCAATGTTCAGACAAACTGAATAACAGCTGATTATATCTGACAGGTTTTCAGAGGGTCTGGGGTCAAAAATAAAAGCTTTTGAAGTGACAACTACAAGAAATCATTAAAGAAGTGGTACCTAATAGCATGATTCAATTTGTTCTAAGTTGAAAACAAAAAAAGAAAAGAAAGAAAAAGAAAAAAGAAAAAAACAAACTGAGTAACAGAAGCCAGAAGCTGTCAGAGGCACTTGATATATCTCTGTGATGGCATTTGTAATCTCAAGGGATTGAGCAGGGAGCTTTATGTGGAAATGTGTGTGGGGTGTGTGTATCAGAAAGAGAGGGAGAGAGGGAGGGAGAAGAGAGAGAGAGAAAAAACAGAGATCAAGATATATATAGAGATGTGCTACAGTGTTTTGCTGTTGATGAAGCAATTTTTAAAATATCACCTCATTTGGGCCTTCCAACAAACCTACGTAGTGTGAAGGGCAGTTATTATTTCCTCATTTTAAAAATGATGAAATGGAGGCTGATGTCCTTAGTGGCTAAATGACTTTAGTACAGACAAATAGCTAGTGAATGGTGGTCTTGGGATTATATTTCGGTTCTGACTGCAAAGTCCTTAAAAGTTTTACAACTCCTTCATACTATAATGCACCACTCAGAAATAAAATTAAATCTAAAAAGCTGCTAATATGGTTTTAAATTGAATATTTTGTCACATCCTAGACTAATAAATCCAGTTGTATCTATCTATATATAGTTATATATATATCTCTTCAAATTTCCTTTAGGAGGTAAGATTACCATATTTTATATATATATATATATATATATACACACACACACACACACATATTATATATATTATAAAGATATATATCTATATCTACCTATACATACACTATATAAAGATCTCTCTGTTATATGCACACACACATACACACACACAACTAGATTTGTTAGACTAGGATGTGACAAAATAAATATAACCTGGTAAATTTATTGAGAGAGGAAAGAAAAACTGTCTTTTGTAAATGTGTAAATAAATATATACCTATATATCTTAAAGATATATATAAAGATATAATTATATATCTTTATAAAGAGATATATATTTCTTAAGATATATCGATAATATAGATATATTATGTATATATTTTAAAGAAATATATAAAGATATAAGTACATATAAAGAGATATATATAAAGATATATATAAAACATATATATTACATCTTTGTTTATCCTTTTGCAAAAGACAGTTTTTTTTCTTCTCTCAATAAAATTATCAGGTTATATTTATTAAGGTGAAAAATAAACATATGAAGTAGTTTGCCTAAAACCATCTTATGTGCTTCTGAACTTTCTCATAAAATACTTAAGCATTTATCTGGACACCTTTAGGCATCTTTAAAACTACTCCAAATCTTCTTCTACCCTTTCAATTCCCACATGAAAGAGAAGAAAGCCAAATAATTGTTGTCTCTGTTTTGCTTAGCAGTGAGAAGCGGCCCTGTGATCCAGTTCTGGGTCATAAAATATCAATGTAAAAATTCGTGCTTCTGAGAAAGTTTGGCTTTCTCACAGTAAAGAGGAAAGCTTTCGTGCAGATTTTACTTTTTCCTTGGTTTAAATTTGAGCACAACGACTAGAGAGCCAGCAGTAATCTCTCCACCTAAAGGAAAGTTGAAAGCAATCTGGGAGGCAGCCCTGACATGTTTGCACTACTGAAAACATGTTAACAACTGCCATCCTCTGGATTTGTCTTGGTGGGAAGTGGAGGCAGAGGGAAGGGAGGTGTTGTAGGTTTTACTGTTTATATTCATTCACATCTGAAATATCCAAATAATGCTTTTTTTGGTCCCCAAAACTCTCGAAACTACTTAACACACGTGCTATGTCACTACTTAGGATAGACAATATTAACAGCATCATCAAGCATTTTAAATATGTACCATTCTTACCTAAGGGCAAATAGGTCCCCCTCAATCAAAGAATGAAAGGGGTCCCTATCATGCTAACATTCTTCAGCACCTTTGCATTTCTGTTGGATCAAGTATATGGTAGCTTATAAGCATCTTGTTGATGCAGACTGACTTTTCAGACTAACACTATATGCTCCTGCTAAGTGACTATTTGCTACCATTACCACCTCCTTTTCCTTATTTATGCTCTTCCATCTAGCAGCAATACTTTCTCATAATTTTCTCCTCTGCAGCACTGCCTGTTGACATCTAGGAATACTCTTTACAAGCTTATCTACAGCAATATCTCTTATTTAAAGCCTTGCCTGCATTATCTCTCATTTAAAGCCTTGCCTGGTACTTGTAACCAAAATTATGTTCTTCCTTTTAATCTCCTTGGGGAAACTGTTACTGCTCATGTGGCATTAATATCACACATTTTATCATATTATTATGTACAGTAGACACATTCCTTGTCATTTGCAAAATTATCACCCTCATTCCCAGTAGACCATAGAGCTAGTTCCTTGAGGGCAGGAAGAGTATGTGATTCATTTTCCTTAGTCATACAGTATATAGCACAAAGGTGATAGTGGTGGGATAGCTATGGGTACAAAGGCTGAAAGAGTTTATTCTCTGCAAAAAGTGATTCCCTTCTTCATGCCCTCCTCTACTGCTACAAATTTCTCAAGAATGAGAGTAAGCAAAGAGGAAGAGCTATCTTATGAATACAATTTTAGAGAGTTTGAGATTTATGTACAAAATCTAAAACAGAGATTTCCAAATCAGACATTTTTTAAAACTACCTCTGCATAATATTGGTGGGGGTTGGAAAATTCCAGCACACAGGCCAAATCCAGCCCAGTGGGCTGATTTGATAAAGTTTTATTGGAACCGAGCCACATATTTATTTCTGTAAAATCTAAGTCTGCTTTTGCACTATAAAGGAAGAGATGAGTAGATGCCAGAGAGACCCGCAGAGCCTACAAAGCCCAAACTATTTACCCTCTTGCCCTTTATAGAAAAACTTTGCAAACTGTTATTAGGAAGGTTATAAAACAATGTTAGAAAAACAGATTTTTAGCATTTTTCTTGATGGCAGAACTTCTCTAACCCTTTGATTACTATTACAAATTTTCATATAATTTTCCTGAGCTGTCAAAATTATTTTCACCACAGAAAAACTTTTAACGGACCTTATCTTCTCAGGCCAAGCGACCTCAGGATCGCATTTGGCAAATGCTGTTTTAAAAAAGTGCAAGAAAAAAATTGTTAAAATGATTTGTAATTTTCCCTTCAAGTAACTGCCTCATCTGTTAATATTTAACTCTATGAATGTGCTTATTATTCTAGTAATTTTCTAGCACACAGTTAAGCCACACAGAAAACTGCTCTGGCCCATGATAAAAGAAATACTTAAGCTTCCTTGAGATAAAAAGTTACAGCATACCTTGTGCTATAAACAAGTTAGGTGGTAATTACCTGAGTGATGTGGATAATTAACATCAAAACAGCAGCAAATGTACTTGTGGGAGAATCTACAATGTCGGACTTAAATTATTTAATCTAATTTAAATGGAGTCAGGAATATCAGACTTTAAATACATTAATGTGGATAGATCACACAATTATAAATTCCGTTAGACGTAGAACTTTCCGTATTTTCTTATAGTTCTTAAATTACTGCTTTCTTTAACCTCAATGTTTTCCCTTAGAAACTATGGTAGGTCTCATTTATGTCCCTTCTAAAATAACTACGTTTCTTTAACTTGAATAAACATAGTGTTGATGTAAAAAGATACTAAATCAAAATGTATTTTTTCCAGAAGTTTTAGAAGTGTGCACAAATTATTTAGTGATCAAATTCATTTAACCGAACAGCAGTGAAACTGCCTTTGCAAAAATGGTAACAGGGAGAAAATTATGACAGTGAAAGAGATTTGACCTAACCAACTCCATCTTGCCTTTAACCTCTAAATTGCCCTTAGTCAGGTAGCGTGATGCCTCCAGCTTTGTTCTTTTGGCTTAGGATTGACTTGGCGATGCGGGCTCTTTTTTGGTTCCATATGAACTTTAAAGTAGTTTTTTCCAGTTCTGTGAAGAAAGTGATTGGTAGCTTGATGGGGATGGCATTGAATTTATAAAATATCTTGGGCAGTATGGCCATTTTCACGATATTGATTCTTCCTACCCATGAGCATGGAAAGTTCTTCCATTTGTTTGTATCCTCTTTTATTTCATTGAGCAGTGGTTTGCAGTTCTCCTTGAAGAGGTCCTTCACATCCCTTGTAAGTTGGATTCCTAGGTATTTTATTCTCTTTGAAGCAATTGTGAATGGGAGTTCACTCATGATTTGGCTCTCTGTTTGTCTGTTATTGGTGTATAAGAATGCTCGTAATTTTTGTACACTGATTTTGTAACCCGTGACTTTGCTGAAGTTGCTAATCAGCTTGAGGAGATTTTGGGCTGAGATGATGGGGTTTTCTAGATATAAAATGATGTCATCTGCAAACAGGGACAATTTGACTTCCTCTTTTCCTAATTGAATACCCTTTATTTCCTTCTCCTGCCTGATTGCCCTGGCCAGAACTTCCAACACTATGTTGAATAGGAGTGGTGAGAGAGGGCATCCTGTCTTATGCCAGTTTTCAAAGGGAATGCTTCCAGTTTTTGCCCATTCAGTATGATATTGGCTGTGGGTTTGTCATAGATAGCTCTTATTATTTTGAGATACGTCCCATCAATACCTAATTTATTGAGAGTTCTTAGCATGAACCTGACTTCAATCTATACTAGAAGGCTACAGTAACCAAAACAGTGTGGTACTGGTACCAAAACAGAGATAAAGACCAATGGAACAGAACAGAGCCCTCAGAAATAATGCCACATATCTACAACCATCTGATCTTTGACAAACATGACAAAAACAAGCAATGGGAAAAGGATTCCCTATTTAATAAATGGTGCTGGGAAAACTGGCTAGCCATATGTAGAAAGCTGAAACTGGATCCCTTCCTTACACCTTATACAAAAATTAATTCAAGATGGATTAAAGACTTACATGTTAGACCTAAAACCATAAAAACCCTAGAAGAAAACCTAGGCATTACCATTCAGGACATAGGCATGGACAAGGACTTCATGTCTAAAACACCAAAAGCAATGGCAACAAAAGCCAAAATTGACAAATGGGATCTAATTAAACTAAAGAGCTTCTGCACAGCAAAAGAAACTACCATCAGAGTGAACAGGCAACCTACAGAATGGGAGAAAATTTTCGCAACTGACTCATCTGACAAAGGGCTAATATCCAGAATCTACAATGAACTCAAACAAATTTACAAGAAAAAAACCAACAACCCCATCAAAAAGTGGGCAAAGGATATGAACACACACTTCTCAAAAGAAGACATTTATGCAGCCAAAAAACACATGAAAAAATGCTCATCATCACTGGCCATCAGAGAAATGCAAATCAAAACCACAATGAGATGCCATCTCACACCAGTTAGAATGGCCATCATTAAAAAGTCAGGAAACAACAGGTGCTGGAGAGGATGTGGAGAAATAGGAACACTTTTACACTGTTGGTGGGACTGTAAACTAGTTCAACCATTGTGGAAGACAGTGTGGCGATTCCTCAGGGATCTAGAACTAGAAATACCATTTGACCTAGCCATCCCATTACTGGGTATATACCCAAAGGATTGTAACTCATGCTGCAATAAAGACACATGCACACATATGTTTACTGCGGCACTATTCACAATAACAAAGACTTGGAACCAACCCAAATGTCCAACAATGATAGACTGGATTAAGAAAATGTGGCACATATACACCATGGAATACTATGCAGCCATAAAAAATGATGAGTTCATGTCCTTTGTGGGGACATGGATGAAACTGGAAACCATCATTCTCAGTAAACTATCGCAAGGACAAAATACCAAACACCGCATGTTCTCACTCATAGATGGGAGCTGAACAATGAGAACTCATGGACACAGGAAGGGGAACATCACAAACCGGGGACTGTTGTGGGGTGGGGCGGGGGGAGGGATAGCATTAGGAGATATACCTAATGCTAAATGACGAGTTAATGGGTGCAGCACACCAACATGGCACATGTATACATATGTTATAAACCTGCATGTTGTGCACAGGTACCCTAAAACTTAAAGTATAATAATAATAAAATAAAAAAAAAAGAGAAAAAAAAAAAAGAAAAGGAATATGGCCAGCGGAACCAAAAAAAAAAATTGCCCTTAGTCATTCCTGGGCATGGGCCAAGCTAACTTTGGGAGAAATTTAGTTTATAGTTTACATGATAATAGCCCTTCCCAGACACTAAACTGCCTTTGTAAAACTAATGAAAGTCCACCAGGTTAGGAGGCTGAGAGGGGCCTGCATATTGCTAAGACCCCTGTCTTGGGGTCTGGATTGTGACCTCTTTCTGGTAATATAACCTCAGACCAGATGTCTTCCTATTGCCAATGGAGAAGCAGCATGATACAGTAGAAACTACTATGGCTGTGAAGTCAGACCCAGGTTTGAGTCTCAGTCCCTCTGCTTAGTATTACACAACTTAGACTTAAACAATTACCAGTCATTGTTCTAGAGGTTACGAGATCTGCAACTTCTCTAATTATTTTTGTAATTAACATCACTGTTTTAGAACCTAAGATTGGCTTTTTAAGGTGTTTTTACAGACTTTTGCATTTCTGAAAACCTGAAGACTCCACCCAGGCCACGGACTACTCTGTGGCTCCAACTCAGAAGCACACTCCGTCCACAAGGACCATTTTCCACAACTTATCAACTACTCAGCCATTTTCCTAGCCCTCTGCCTGCCAAACTGTCCTTAAAAAGCCCTAGCCTCCACATTTTGTGGGAGGCTGATCTGAGTAGCAATAAAACTTTAGTCTCTCGTTTAGCCAGCTCTACATGTATTAAACTCTCTCTATTGCGACTCCCCTATCTTGATAAATCAGCTATATCTGGGCAAGATGAACCCATTGGGTGGTTAGATAGGTCCATAAGGAATTATAACTATGTTGATGCATGTATACTCCAAACAGACTACTTAGAACTATCTCACAAAGTTACATTCAATACATAAAGACCCACAGCCTCAGATTTATACATCATGAAAACTTACTGATTTTATCAGAGGCATTCAAACAAAAGAGACTCCATTATGTAGAGGGGCTGGAAAAAATAAGGCTAAGACCTATTGGGCTGCATACCCAGGAGATTAGAACTTCTTAGTCACAGGATGAGATGGGATATTAGCTCAAAGTACAGGTCACAAAAACCCTGCTGATAAAACAGATTACAGTAAAGAAGCTGCCAAAACCTGCCCAAACCAAGATGGTGAAGAAAATCACCTCTGGTCATCCTCAGTTCTCATTATTCGCTAATTATAATGCATTAGCATGCTAAAAGACAATCCCACCAGAGCCATGACAGCTTACAAATGCCATGGTAGCATTTGGAAGTTGCCCTATATGGTCTAAAACAGCAGGGAGGAATCCTCAATTCCAGGGATTGCCCACCCCTTTCCTGGAACACTCATGAATAATCTACCCCTTGTTTAGCACATGATCAAGAAATAACTGTAAGTATACTCAGTTAAGCAGCCCATGCCACTGCTCTGCCTATGGAGTAGCAATTCTTTATTGATTTACTTTCTTAATAAATACATTCTTGTACAAGGATCAAGAACCCTCTCTTGGGGTCTGGATTGGGACCCCTTTCTGGTAACATAACCCCAGACCAGAGGCCTTCCTGTTGTCAATGGTGAGGCAACACGATTCAGCAGAACCCACTATGGTTGTGGAGTCAGACCCAAGTTTGAGTCTCAGTCTGTTTGGTATTACACAACTTAAGCCTTTACATGAGAAAAAACATCTGACAAAGTTGGAGTACTTGAGTACAGATACTAAAGGAACTTTATCTCGTACTTTGTCAGTCAGTGGTATAACTGGGTTTCACCTACTCAACATAAAATTTATTGATTTTTTTAAATATTCTTTTTGGTCAATGTTTTGTTTCCTTGACTTGTTAAGACAATTGAGAACATCATTAATAACACCTATCAATGTAAAATGTTGTTTTGAATAATTTATGTGTTAAATATATTTATTTAATTATAATAAGAATTTTAAACAGATATATAAGATACACAAAATGCTGTAAGAAAAATGTTTAAGTAATACAATTGGAGTAAAAAAAAGTAACATCTTAGAAAGGTTAAGTAATTAAGTATTGAGGATATTTCTGCAAAATTACCAAAGTTTTTCATAATTTTCATAATTCATGCTCTTGTTGATTTATTACATAACAACAGTATTTTAATTGTCCAAGAAGAGAAACAGATTTTCTTTGTACTAATGTCAGGACAAAAATAGAAATCCACAAAATCTCAAAAAGGAAAAACTAAAGATGTCTTATGTTTTTCATGACTACCATTTTACACCTCTGATGAAACTGAATCAAAATGACCTCATCATTATTAGTCATCATTTGTACACACTCTTACTATGCAAGTGGACTGAAAAGGTGTACATGTAGAGTACTTACCCTAATCCTTCAAGGAATTTATTATACAGAAGGGTAGAGAATCGAGAACTGTCACATATTAGAGTGTTTGTATTGGAAATTTCGATACTGGTCTATAATTATTTATCTATCCATCATCTATCTATTTGTGCATATGAAAACATATGAACCTATATGGTATTAATAATTATTAAATAATAAGCTATTTGTGCTACATTTTTATTTGAATGGCCTGAAAGAAAGTTTATCATAAACTCACATGAACTCTAAATAGCAAGAATCTTGGGTACATGAAAATTTTGTCTTTTCAAGTATTCTTTTCATGATTTTGTATACTCAACAAACAATGAAATCATAATTTTAAAACAATTTCATGTGATTTTTTGCATGAAAAAATATCTGAAATATATTGTTACATAGGAATTTAAATATGCATATATGAGGAATAAAATTATAGTTGAAAAATATAAAGCCTATGGCTCAGCCTCATATCTTTTTAAGTGTACTGACACAGAAATGTCTTAGGTACACAGAAAAGGACCTATAGCACTTTTAAAACTTGAGCATATTATTTAAAATATAATTTATTATTACTAAAAGAGAAAGTTATTTCAAATCTTTATTTTTATAAAAACTCCATAAATCCCCCTGCAAAACAGCATTTTATACGTTAAAAAGTATAAAATGGTAAAATTATTTTTATTTTTAGTATTTTAACATATTCAGTAGCAAATAGTAGCAAATACCTACTTTGCCACAGCTTTATGATAAATGCTATTCATATACTCGTGGACACAAGAGAGTTTTTTCATTTTTTCTGGAGCCAGGAGCAAGAGATAAATTAAGCAAGTATGATAAGCAGTCATGTGTTTATATACGCATAACATATATGTATATCATAAATTGCAAATTAGTTATATATTTCTTCTTTAATAATATTTGATTTCCTTAAACATGTTCCAGTTCTGAGTTTTTATTTATAAATTTTATTCCTTACTACCTTGATTTGGTAGACATTATTCTATTTCTGTACCTTTTTCCATAAATTTCGATTTCAGATTCTATTTCAATGGATTTAAAATATTATAATACCACTGAAATACAATTCCCCTCACTTTCATTGAAGCTATTGTTAACCAAATTTTATTTTAATTTCTATTTTGTTACTCCAATGTTATAAAAGCTATTCTTCTGCAATTGAAGCACAAGCCTCACTTCAGAAACACATAAAAGAAAATTGATTTTCATCCTGAAAATGTCAAACTTCTGCCTATAATACTCAGCTATGGTTTTCTGAAACAACAAAGTTCAAAAAGAGCCATCGACCTGATGGCCCTTTGACACACAATGATGGATGCAATGTGTCTACTACTTTACTGCCAGAATGTTCTCTCCAAGAGAATGAAACAATCAATGAAGAATAATAAATCTAAACTGCTTAGAAGGTTTGCTTGTTTTAAATGTATTAAAAGAGAAACAACGGGTATTTCACTTCTCTAGGGAAAGACTTTCATTTACTATTTGATTAACTATTTTCTTTCCTTCTAGCTTATGTGAATCCAACATAACATATATCTGCTTAAAGACATTGAACAATGCCTGGAAATTTAACTCCATACACAGTTCTTGAACTTACTGTGAAATATAGATGTAATGTATTGTTATTTTTCAAAGGAGAAGGAAAAAATTATAAAGGAGGATACCACTTTACTCACCCTAGTGTCGTGTCCCTTTGTCAACCTCTAGGTCTGTCAACTTCAACTGTTTCTAGGGAATGATGTTTCCATTTTCCTATAGAATAGAGTTATTGATCAATACCACATCAAAATTAAAGTCATTACTCTAGTGCAAAACATATGAGCAATTCATTTTCTCACACATTTATTATATTAAGATTTCTTATGCTTAAAATAAATTCTTGCAAATTCTCAAAAGCAAATAAGTAAAAGACTGCAAGAATCTTAAATATAAGTTTTAAAGTAGAAAACTTAAGTCTAATTTAAAACTTAACTCTCAGAATGCAGATCTATGCCTCAGGTTATATTATTTACTCAGGAAATGAAAAATCACTTTCACCTGTATATTTTGTATGACCAGAGTCCGCCATTTCACCAGAGTCTTAACAATGAAGCACTGCATAAATTCTACTTAAATGACACTTTAAATGTATGATGTTTTATGATACGGTGCACATATTCAAGACAATTAAGGACAATTATATAGATTGAAAGTTACTTTTGACTCTTTAGCATTTTTATTTTTATTTATTTTGTTTTGAGACAGGGTCTTGCCCTGTTGCCCAGATTGGAGTGCAGTGGCACAATCACAGCTCACTGCACCTCAACCACCTGTGCTCAAGCTATCCTCCCACCTCAGCCTCCCGAGTAGCTGGGACTACAGATATGTGCCACCATACTCAGGTAATTTTTATATTTTTTGTAGAGGTGTAGTTTTACCATGTTGCCCAGGCTTGTCTCAAACATCTGGGCTCAAGTGATTCCCCCACTTTGGCCTCCAGAGGTGCTGGGCTTACAGGTGTGAGTCTCCCAGCAATATAGCACTTTTGGATTTCAAAATTTTATACTATACCATTATTGTTTTGTACCAATAATTTTATTATTGCCATAGGGGCACAGTTTTTGTATTTACGCTTTGTCAAAGTAGAAATAAATTAATTTTATGATGATGAAATATAAAGTTGAAATTATAAAAGTTGTTAGAGATTTTAACATTGGTATCATTTCTTTTTCTTTTTTTTTTTTTTTTTTTTGAGACGGAGTCTCGCTCTGTCACGCTGTCACGCAGGCTGGAGTGCAGTGGCGCAGTCTCGGCTCACTGCAAGCTCCGCCTCCCGGGTTCACGCCATTCTCCTGCCTCAGCCTCTCCGAGTAGCTGGGACTACAGGCGCCCGCCACCACGCCCGGCTTATTATTTTTTTGTATTTTTAGTAGAGACGGGGTTTCACCGTGGTCTCGATCTCCTGACCTCGTGATCCGCCCGCCTCGGCCTCCCAAAGTGCTGGGATTACAAGCGTGAGCCACCGCGCCCGGCCAACATTGGTATCATTTCTACCGTGTTTTGATTTCAAAGTTAGAGAACATGTCTTAATTATTCACGTTTCTCATGTACATGTCAAGAAATAGGTACAGAAATAAGTGGAAATAGCTATATTTTGTTTCAAACACAAACATGTAGAATATAAAATTGACAGATGGATTTAATTTATGGAAAACAAAACTATGATTTATTTCTTACAACCAAAGTTTGGTTGTGATCTACTGAATAAGTGGAAATAATTAGAAAAAAATGTTATTTTACAATGGTTCTAAAGTTAACTACATTAAATAACATCCTGAAAAAGGAGATGCATATTTATAAAAATCTAGAGCATATAAATTGAAATTTTAAAATACTTTTTCATAGATATATAAAGATCTCTACATAAAATAAAAATTAAGAAATGCATACAAGTCAATTTTTATAATAGTTTGGGGATAATATATATCTATCTTAAAGGAGAAAATAAATAGTACTATATTCAAAATATAAAAGCAATAAGCAGTGTATTCAGCAATTTTTCACAATAAAATTTAAGCTTAATAGCAATATGTAAAACATAGCAGCAAATCCTTTCTAGACAAATTATGGATGAGGTGTGATGGGATCTTCTAAATATTTGCCGCCACCACCCCTATCCCCGACCCCAAGCCCATTGTGTCCCCTTGGTAGCATATGAGACAATTTTATACAACTCCAAGGTTCCATAGAACAAATTTTGAAAACTCTTGATATAAATCATTTTCAACATTCTTTAATAACAAAAGCTATAAAATGGATATTGCAAAGACTAAGTAAAATTTTCTCAATTTGTTTAATCAACAATAACCACAATAGGAGGAAAGTTTATGCAGTGACCTCCTGACTGGACATTAGCTCTGAGTGTAGCATCAAACACCAGGAATAGCTAGATATTCCCCTAGGGGTTCTGTACATTTGTGAATAGTGCTGAACCTTCAATTAGTCTCATTCTAAGGAAGGCATTTTGCACTGTGCTTTGTGTCGATTTAGTAATACAGTGGGTGGCTTATGATTTCTGAGTCATGATTACACATTTCATAAAATATAGCAGAAATTGTAGATTTCTGAATTAACACTTAAAGCATTTAAAGCCTTCAGGTCAGGGGATAAAAGGTGAATGAAAGATTATCTTTTATGAGTTCAGTATCTGTAATTATGATTACATAAAAATTAATTTCATGTGATTGTGCACACATTTTATCAATATAGTTCCAAAGACCAAATTATTACTTAAATGCTTACTTTTAAAACATTTCTGTTACTCTAGATTTGGGGAGTTATAAATTAGATCTTAAATAGAGAGTGTAGGATTTCAATTAAATAAATAATTTATGTTTATAAAGATTGGAAAATAGGATAAAAGTCGTATCTTAGAGTGAGTACCAACTCTCTGTGGTATTTCACTTATTGTGAATCTTAATTTTTAAAAACTTGTTTTTCTAGATTGATATTTCAACAGTACCCTTCTAGAGTTCTACATAATACCAAAAATAAACATTTTTTAACTGCTCTCAACTGCTTCAACATCTGCTAGAATAAATAAGAAAAGAAGAGATTCTATTAATTTAAAGCATACAATTTCCCACAGATTGCTTTGGAAATGCGTTGCATAATGAACCTAAACTAGTATTAAAATGTAGTCATTGCACAGTGTATATATATTTGAAAATATCATGTTGTACACAGTAAATACAATTTTATCTGTCAATTAAAAAATCAATTGCTAAGAAATATATTGTTTGCTTTAAAAAATGTGTTATTCATGATTAACCTCTATGTTGTAGTAATACAGTGTTTAACCAACAAGATTCATTATTTAACTACATTTCAACCCGTTAAAGGTGTCACTAAATGTGCAACAGCAGAAAGTTTATGCTGTGATCTAATTGAACACCATTCCACCTTCAACAAAACCTGAATAATCAATTAAAATTTATTAAGGTAAAAGACTGCAGGTTTTATAAAAGGCAGTTTCAGTCTTCATAACCACTATCCACAAAAGGGCAAAACTTTGAATCGTGAAGCCATAATTAAACACTAGAGAACTACAAATTGATGCAAATATGAAATTATGTCATATATTGCTATGTAAGTACAAGGGTGGTTCTAGGCATTTATATTACTGACTGCCAATTATGAGAGGTAATTACAATAAACAAATATGCACCTAGGTGTGAAGTGGAAATAGCAAACATTAGTATAATTAATTGAATTTTGAAAATCCTTAAGGATACCAAAATTAATGTGATTTAAATAATAACAAGATTTAACTTTCTACATAAAAAATGTTATTAACCATTAGTAGACATAAAATTCTATGAGTTAAATTTATGGATAGAAGGAAGGAAGGAAGGAAGGAAGGAAGGAAGGAAGGAAGGAAGGAAGGAAGGAAGGAAGGAAGGACGGACATTAAGTAGGCAGTGAGGGAAGGAGTAGAAGAGAACTTGATGCTTTACAATGTGACAGGAGATTTTTAAATTTGAACCTACTTGAATTTTGAATGTTGTGTTGTTGTTGATGTGGGTTTTATTTGTTTTGCTTTTTGGTACAGTGTCTCACTCTGTGACCCAGGCTGAAGTACAGTGGCATGATTATGGCTCACTACAGGCTTGACCTCCTGGGCTCAAGCAATCCTCCTGCCTCAGCCTCCCAGGTAGCTGAGACTACACATATATGCCACCTTATTGGCTATTTAAAAAAAAAAAAAATTGCAGAGACGAGTCTTGCTATGTTGGCCAGTCCTGTTTCAAACTCCTTGGCTCAACTGATCCTCTTGGCTAAGCCTCCCAAAGTGCTATGATTACAGGCATGAGCCACCGTGCCAGCCTTAAAGGTGTCTTAAAGCTGGAGAGATAATACCATTACCACCCCCTTTTTCGAATGAAGGAAGAGAGAAAAAGGTGCTAAGAAATTTTTAAAAATGTGATTCCTAGTAGCAGGTATCTGTACAGGGCACACTGGTAGAAAGCGTAATTGATGGTCGGGCACGGTTGCTCACACCTGTAATGCCAGCACTTTTGGAGGCTGAGGTGGGTGGCTCACGAGGTCAGGAGTTCGAGACTAGCCTGACCAACATGGTGAAATCCCGTCTCTACTAAAAATACAAAAATTAGCTGGGCGTGGTGGCACACGCCTGTAATCTCAGCTACACAGGAGGCTGAGGCAGGAGAATCGCTTGAACCTGGGAGGCGGAGGTTGCAGCAAGCCGAGATCACACCATTGCACTCCAGCCTGGGTGACACAGGGAGATTCCATCTCAAAAAAAAAGAAAAAAAAAAAAAAGAAAAAGAAAGCCTAATTGATTTTTCTCTTATTATATTTTCTTGTTTGAATTCCAGGATACCTCACTTCCTGATTTATCTCTTACATTTCTGGTTCTTTTTTGCTGGTCCTTTCTCATTTCTCCATCTCTCAATAATAGAATACCTTAGGGCACTGACCTTAACTTTCTTCTCATTTCTACATATAATAATTTTCTAGCTGTTTTTATTCAACCTATGGAATTTAAACATCATCTAAATCTCAAAAACACCAAAATTAGCATGTCAGTCTACTACCCTCCAGCTTTTTCCTTCACATCTAATTTAAGGTCTGTAGTCATTTCAAAATTAATATGGCCAATGCCAAGCTACTGATTCTTACAGCTCTTCTACTCTTTATAAATAGCAATTCTATTTTTTCAACAGTTTAGGATTAAATGATGCATTTATACACATGAAGCCTCAAAGTTAAAATTCACTATTTCTTGAATCATTTTCATCCAACATTTCTATGTTCATGATATATTCCCAAAGTCCTAATGACTCATAAATTGTATTATTCTTTTCATCCCTCTAGTAACTTCATTCAGCTTAATAAAATCCCCACTTATTTTAGGCCACGATAATATAAGGCAGTGGAGGAGATTAAAATTTAAAAAACAACAACGACATAAAAGAAAAATGAAAGGAAGTTTAAGATAATAAGGAGGGGGCCATCCTACTCTGCTGTTTGGCATTTGACCAAGTTTTTTGCCTAATTACACTTTAATTTTCATATTTATATAGTAGGTATTTTGGTATGATTTCCAATATGTCTTTCAGATCTGTGATTCAAGACTACACAATTTTAGGTCAGAAGTTGATACTGACTTCAAGAATTAATAGTAGTTATTTGGTAGTAGATTGTTACATGAATAAGGATTTGATTACTGATCTAGAAAAAAAAATGCTATGTTTAAGATGTTGAATGGCTAAATAGTAGTGATGTATGCCAAACAATGTTCACATCAGCAGTATATTTAACCAGAAAAGAAAAAAAAATCAATGCCAAGAAGCTTTTATTAAAAATACCTTCTTCAAACCAATAAATAATTTCAGAAATATGTTGGATATTACATTTCAAAACTTTTAGAAACAATAACATAAACTCTTCCTGGTTGCTGTGGAATGGATTTTATGACCACTTATCTTTATGTAAATCTAGAGATTTTTCAAAAGATTAAAATATTGTGCTTTTCTCAACACCATAAATAATATAAAATATAAACTGTCAATTAAAAGAATACATTTATATTTCATAAAAATGTCAGTATTAATAGGGAATCTTGACTGACAAAAATGAATACCTAAATAGGAAAAGAAACTCTTACTCACTATAATTATTTATTGGTATTATTTCTTAAACCAAAGTACTCCTCTAATCAAAATATTGCAGCTTTTTTTTTCAAGATAAAAGTACAAGAGTGTACAAATAAAGGCAAGACCTTTGATTTTTGAATTTTTTTTTTCTAAGTAAAAGGGCATAATATCCTAGAAACAGCTGCTAAGAGAACAGTGTTTTGTTCAAAACTAAAGTGATTTAATATATGACTTTTGAGAAAGCTTACTATTTTGCATAACAAGATGTGCAATGAATGGCCACTTCAGAGCATTTGGATATTATAAATCATTATAACACCATTTTGAAATTTAAAAGGCCTTCTAATACTCAGCATGCTACAATAACTCCATGAAATTATTTTTGGCATACTTCAAGAGTATGCATTTTGTCATTACATTTTCCTGCTGAGAGAGTTCACACAGAACACACTATTCGTTAAATTATGTTTTATAGAATATTTATGGTATCATTAGGATATAACAAAAAAACCAAAAAGTGCCCAAAGAAGAGATGGGGCCTATGTTAAAACAAGGACAAAATTTAAATATATACATCTGTTACATATGTATTTCTTTTAGTTGTCTCTGCTTGAGAAAGCTGTTATTAGAAAAAGGGCACCATTTTTGAGAACTGCAAGCACCTTTAGAAGTTCTAAAAGCCTTTTAAATGCGAAGGTCTACAAAAAAGATTTGTTTTATGCAAATTTAAGCAAGTCAGCTGAATCATATTGCAAAGATGAATGGTTGCTTATTTTGATTCAGATTTCAGGTCATTCTTTCACATGCAAATAGCCATATAACTATATTTGACTAATGCTGGGGACATGTATCAATTCTGCAAAAAATTGATTTTGCTTTGTAATTGGCAATTAAAAAAACACTTTAGAATTCCTTGTTACTTTTTTTTTTAACCTGCAGGTAACATACTGAATCTTTACATTTAAATTGGCAAAGGTCCAATAAGGACTTAGAGAACTATTTTAAGTCATAGGAAGGGGAAGTGACAAAACAGGAATCCTTTGCTTCTATATTAGAAAGATTGTGTGTGTGCGTGTGTGTGTGTGTGTGTGTGTGTGTGTGTGTGTAGAAGGATGGGGGTTAGGAAGACTGTACTTATAAACATTTCTTTAAGATATGTAATAGTTTATATGTCCATTCATTGTTTTGCAACCTTCCCTGATTTCACTAATCTCATAGAAAATCATAGTTAATTTCATAGGTAAAAATTAGTATGACATTAATTTTTATTTTTTACATACATGTGTGGTTGAAAGTTTTAATGTATTTGCTCTTCTTAAAATTATCAACTTTCTCAATTTATCCATTTAAAAAAATCTATTTTATAACTTTTTAGCAGAAAAAAGATTATTAGGGATATTTATTGAGCCGATATTCATGTTGTTTACATTTTTGCTAGATTCCTTTTCTTAGTTTGTAGTATGATTTCATTCTGCAGTATTTGACATAAATGTGAAATGTTTATACACTAAAAATGTATCATTTTTCCTTTGCATTTTTTCTTCCTTTTAACTGAAACTTTACTCCTTAGTACAGATTTTTTGATATTTCATTCATCTATCTATTTTCATGTTAGAAAATTTATACCAATACATTTAATGTATATGAAATTGATTTTGATGTAAGGTTTATCGGCCCAAATATGAATTACTACACTTCAAAGCTTTATTATTTCACACTTTATGGTACATTTTGCTGATCCATCATGGAAACAAAAACATTCAATTTTACAGACAAAAGTAGATCTTTGCTATAAAAGTAGAATTATATTCTCAAATCCTTGATAATAGAATACTGTTGTGTAACTATTCTTCATTACCACGACATGAAATCGATTTTAAATTGATACATGCTTACTTTTATTTTTTGGAAGGCATCTTTTAGTTTGGAATTCAGATGTGAAAGGTACTACCAATTGAATTGAATACTGATGCTAGCAACAGGAGACAGGCAAATTCCTAGGCAGACAGGACCCAGGGTCCCCACTGAAACCCGACCTTGAAACCAAGGGCAATTTAAAGCCTGAAAACCGAGCTGCCAGTTCTGAAGAGTCCATGACCAGAGTGAGAACTTCTATCCTCATCTTACCCACTCTCTCTAGATTTGTTTATAATTCAGCTTGGCCGAATTATAAACTGCAGGACAGAGAAGCTTGGCCACCAGAGGAAAGTATTTTCATACTGTCCTGCAGCTGGACCTTTTCTGTAAAGGTGATGGCAATGGGTCCAAGGTCCCATATGTGTAGGCTTTCTTTGCCTTGCAGGATATTCCAGACCTTTGCCAACGTTGTAGAATTGATCTAGCCCTCCTAGTGGTCATCTCAGGAGAGGCTGCAAAGGGCAATCCCAAGGGACAAGGGAAACAAATTCCAGAGGTGCCTCCAGCAGGTGAGTCCGGTCTCTCTGGTCCTGCTCCTACTAATCCATCCTGTCCTCCCTATCCATGTTCTCTCTCAACTTGTCCCATCCTAGAAATCCTCATTTTAAGTGCATCCCAGCCTCACTCATGCCCCTACGAGAGATGCCTTGTGAATATGGCCCTATTAAGGTTTAGGTCCCCTTTTCTCCACAAGACTTAAGACAAATTAAGAGGGATCTTGGTAAGTTTTCAGACTACTCTGAAAGGTATATAGCAGCTTTCCAGAATTAACCCAAGCATTTGAAATCTCCTGGAAGGATGTTATATTACTTTTGACTACCACTGAGAAGCAGGCCAACTTGCAAACAGCAGAGAAGTTTGGAGATGAGCTTTGTTTTCCATATAGTGCCAAGAAAGGGGAAGAGCCTTATCCAATTGGAAAAACAGCAGAATCATTCGAGGACCCTAAATGGGATCCCAGTGATGACACAGGAGAATGAAGAAGGAAGCACTTTCAGATGTGCATAGTGGAGGGCTTATGAAGGACTAACACTAAGCCTCTCAATTACTCCAAACTATCCATGATAGACTAGGGATCAGATGAAAATTCCACTGCCTTCCTGGAAAGGCTAAGAGAGCCCTTGGTAAAGCATGCCACTCTATCTCCTGATTCAGTCAAGGTACAACTAATCCTAAAGGATAAGTTTATTATTCAGGCAGACCCTGATATTAGGAGGAAGCTACAGACACAGGCTATGGGACCAGATAGTACTTTAGAGGTGGGTGAATCACAAGGTCAGGAGTTCGAGACCAGCCTGACCAACATGCTGAAACTCCATCTCTACTAAAAATACAAAAATTTCCTGGGCATGGTGGTGTGTGCCTGTAATCCCAGGTACTTGGGGGGCTGATGCAAGGGAATCGCTTTAACCCGGGAGGCAGAGGTTGCAGTGAGCCAAGATTGCACCACTGCACTCCAGCCTGGGCAACAGAATGAGACTCTGTCTCAAAAAAAAAAAAAAAAAAAAAAAAAAAGAAAAGAAAAGAAAAGAAAACCTCCTGTAAATGGCCACTGCAGTCTTTTATAATAGGGCTCAGGAGGACACTCAAGAGAGAGGAGAGAGAAAAAGGCAGAGGCTCTAGTGGCTACGCTATAGGTTTGCAAACCCCAGAATCCCTGAGATGTACCTCTTAACTGCTATAAGTGTGGCAGCCAGGGCACTATAAGAAGGACCGTCCAGGAAACATGGGGAAGCCACCTCAACCCTCTCCAGTCTGCAGTGGGGACCACTGGAGGGTGGACTGTCCCGGGAGATGCAGGTTACCGGGTACAGATACAGTCTCCCAAATAGTCCAGCAGGACTGATGGGTCCAAGGGCTCCTCTCTCCAGCTCCAACAACTCAGACCACCATTACCATCCAGGAGCCCAGGGTGATTCTAGAGGTTGAAGGGAGGAAGATAACTTCCTCCTGGATATGGGAGTGGCCATTTCTGTTCTCCTCTCCAATCCAGGCTTCTTCTCCTCCCTCTATATGACCATGAGGGGTGTCTCAGGACGATACTTTTCCCAATCCCTTAGTTGTAGTTGGGAAAACCTCTTGTTTACTCCTGCCTTTTAAATCATGCCTGAAAACTTAACTCCTCAGCTAGGCAGGGATATTTTAGCTCCTATGGGAACCACCATCCTTATGGTTCCAGGGTATACTCTTTGTCTTCCCCTTGGTGGAGACTGATATTAACTCAAAAGTTTGGGCAACTCAAGGGAAAATTGGCTGGGCCACAACTGCCATACCTGTCCAGATCAATTGTAAAGATCCAACCTCTTTTCCTAACCAGAGACAAGATCCCAAAAACCAGAAGCTAGGAAAAAGCTAGAATCCATCATTGATAACTTGATGTTCCAGGGCATCTTCAAACCCTGCAACAACCCTTGTAATGCCCTGATATTGAGGATACAGTAACCCAATAAGAAATGGAGATGTTGCAGGATCTCCACCTCATTAATGATGTTGTGGTTCTAATTCATCTTGTGGTTCCCAATCCCTACACCCTGCTAACTCAAGTACCTAAGGGTACTAAATTGTTCACAGTCCTGGACCTAAAGGATGCTTTTTTTCTGCATACCACTACACCCTGACTTCCAATATTTCTTTGCATTCGAGGATCCCTGCAACCAGACTACCCAGCTAACTTGGATGGTATTACCACAGAGATTCTGAGACAGGCCCTGCCTGTTTGGGCAGGCATTGTCAAGGGATCTCTCTTTATCCACAATTTAAAATTTTATAATATGTAGATGACATTCTCCATTGTGCCCCAACTGAGGAAATCTCTCAGGAGGGGTAAAAGGCTCTTCTTAATTTTCTAGCTAACAGGAGATATAAGATCTCAAAATTTAAGGCTCAGCTCTATCAGACTTCAGTGAAGTACTTAGGTTTAGTCTTGTCAGAGGGAACCAGGGCATTAGGCGAATAAAAGATTAAGCTCATCTCCTCCTTTGCCCTCCCCTAAACCTTCAAGCATCTGAGGAGATTCATAGGCATTGGAGTATTCTCCAGATTACGGGTACCTGGGTATGATGAGATAGCTCATCCCTTTATCACCTAATAAAGGAAGCTCAGGCAGCTGATTTGGGAACTAGAGGCTAAAATGCTCTTTGACCAATTGAAACAAGCCTTGTCTGAGGCATCAGCCCTTATCTTCCCATCGGGAAGCCGTTCAATCTTTATGGATCAGAAAGGAAGAGAATGGCCCTGGGAGTTCTAACCCAGGTCCAAGATCCTGCAGCAGCCTGTAGGCTATCTAAGCAAGGAGATTGATTTGGTGGCTAAAGGATGGCCAGCCTGCCTCTGGGCAGTTGCAGTGGTAACTTTGCTGGTGCAAATGTTGCAGAATAACTTAACTGTTTATACCCTACATAATGTGGCAGGACTGCTGTCTTCCATGGGGGAGCCTCCAGCTAACGTACAACCATCTCCTCAAATATCAAGCTCTGCTATTGGAGGGCTCTACAGTCCAGTTAAGAATGTGTCACTGTCAAAACTCAGCCACCTTCCTCCCAGAAAAAGCTGGGGAACCTGAACTTGATTGCAAACAGATAGTAGTGCAAATCTATGCAGCCAGAGAGAACCTCAAAGAAACTACCTTAGAGAACCCAGATTGGACTCTTTTTACAGATGGATTTTTTTTATAGAACAAGAGATCCATAAAGCAGGGTTTGCAGTAGTCACCCTGAATGACACTATTGAGAGCACACCTCTTTCTTTGAGCACAAGTGCTCAACTAGTTCAGCTAATTGTCCTCATAAGAATGCTTGAATTAAGCAAAGGGAAAGCAGTTTACAATTATACTGATTCTAAGTATGTTTTCCTAATCCTACACGCCCACGCCAATATCTGGAAAGAGAGAGACTTCCTCATAGCTAATTGGTCTCCCTTTAAACACCATCAGGAAATTAACAGACTATCATTCTAGGTTTTCCTTCCATTGGCAGTGGCACTGATACATTGTGAAGGCCACCAAAAATGGATGGATGAAATAGCCAAGGGAAATACATTGGCAGACCAAGCAGCTAAATTGGCAGTGAGAGTTCCACAGATATCTGATCCACTTGAGGCCTCTAATCTGGGAGGGCTGCATAAGAGAAATAAAACCTCAATATTCTTCTGAGGAAATACAATGGGCCACCTCTTGGGAATACACCTTTCAGCCCTCAGGATGACTACAATCAGAGTATGGCAAACTTCATCCAGCAGCTTTCAGCCAATGGAAAGTTCTTCAAATCCTTCACCAAGCCTTCCACCTAGGAGAGGATTAAACCTATCAATTAGCCCAGTGGCTGTTCTCAGGCCTGGGTTGGGAGGGACCTTACAGTGTGCTTCTTTGTACTTCTTCAGCAGTGAAGATCACTGGAATAGATTCTTGGATTTATTATACTAGAGTAAAGGCCTGGGAAACTGATGGAATTATCTCTGTTGACCCAGAAGAGCACTCAAAGTACCAATGTAAAGAAATTGGAAACCTCAAGCTAAAGATCATAAGTGTCAATAATTCACCTTTCATGGATATCCTTTATAGTCCTGCCTATGATTGCTGTTCTCACCTTCATTCTGTTCCTCACCATTAGGTGTCTTTGCCAAGGACCCCTAATCCTGAATGCCCGTGGGATTATCTACTCCCCTAAACAGCAATCTCTCTTCTAAAATTTAACTGCCCTCCCCCATATAAGATTTAATTTCTTTCACAAGGGTGAAACTGCTCTGGCCACAACATTGTTTTCAGAATGATTAGTCTATTTTACTTATTTCTGTTATCTCTGGCAGAAGATTTTTCCCTTTTAGCTCCTCTTTGTATATTACTCGCATATGGTTCATGTGTTCTTAACCTCCTTGTAAAATTTGTTTCTTTTTTTGGCTAAAAGCCATCAAACTCCAAATGATCATGCAAATGGAGCCTCAGATGATGGCTCCCCTTTTACTGGGGACCCTTAGATAGGCCTCTGTGAGATATCTGACTGCTGTTTTCCCAAAACAATTCCCCCCATCAGCAGGAAGCAGTTAGAGCAGTCATTGTCCCTATTCTAATGGAAGTTAGATGCACCTCTTCAGAGGGGGGATTGATAGTGAAAGGATACAGAAGACTTCCTAGGCAGACAGGGTCCCTGCCTAGGACAGGTCCCAACCTTCATACCAGGATATTTTGAAGCCTGAAAACTGAAATGCCAGTTCTGGATAGAGTCCATGACCAGAGTGAGAATTTCTGTCCCCGGTTTACCCACTCTTCCCTCAATTTGTTCCTTCTGGATCATACCTTTTAACCAATCTTTTTCCAAGCCTGCTCATGGACAAATCAGCACACAATCCCCCATTATAAGCCCATAAAAACCCTGGACTCAGCCACAAAGATAGCTTACCCACTTACAGGTCCCCTCAGATGCTGAGAGCTTACTTTCTGTCACTCAATACAATTCTACTCTGCCTTACTCACTCTCTGGTTTCTACGTACCCTATTCCTCTTGGTTGTGGGACAAGAACCTAGAATTTGCTGAACTGCAGGAGTGAAAGAGCTGTATTGTTTCTGCTTGCTGATCTGTGGATGACAGGAGTACAGGAACTGTAACACTCTCTCCCACTTGCTGAGCAACGCGAGAGAAGAGGCCACTGGGTGACACTCCCTCCTGCTTGCTGAACTATGGGAGTGAAAAAGCTGCAACAGTAGCAGTAAAAATCTCTCAGAAATTGAAAACTGTGCATACATGTGCCTAAGATAGAAATAATAATAAACACATTTCTATTCTAAGGGAGTTTTTAAATCTAGGAGATAAGTTGGCTCTTGTTCACATATACCTACAATTCAAGCAGAATGGGAAAACTCACCAGAACACTCTGGAAAGCTGAGAAGATTCAGGGAAGGAAGTGGTCAGGAAGAAGTCATAAAATGGCTTTAAAGAACTCTGAGAAGTTGGAGAAGGATTTGGCAGATGGTGAAACCCACAAGAGAAGTACAAATTAAAGAGAGAGAAAATCAGAATCATCAAGTATCAAAAGCCAGGAAAATCTGATAATCTGTAAATAATGTAGGCTGGCTCCAGCTGTACAATTGTAAAAAGTTTGGGGAACAGGCCATGAAATGGCTTCTTAGAATACCTAAAGACCCTGGATTCTATACCTTTGAGATGGAAAGTTTTAATTTTATTGCTTCTAATAAGAGACCATTTCACCAGTATGTGCTTTAGATAAGCTAAGGTAGAAGCAAATTTATTATAAAAGGGGAAATAGTCAAGAAGCTATTGTATTAATTCACTCATCTATTCACTTGTCCATCTATTCAACAGTGATTTATGAAGTGCCTGCTATGAATCAGGCATTGTCCTGAGTTATGCACCACAGAAAGGCATAGAGTGCAATAACTCAGTTAAGATTAAGGTCATAAATTAGATGAGAGTATGTCTTTCTAATATGACAAAAACACAGAAACTATAAAATAATAGATTGTAAATTTGTTTCTATATGTATACATTTCCCTTCATGGCAAAAATATCATGGAATTAAATCAAATGTAATTTTGGGGAAAACAAAACTCACATTTCAGTTGCAGATGCCCGTCTCCAACACTTCCAACTACCTTTCCAAAAGTGTTTGTTTTGAGTTAACACTTATATGGCACTCTTTCTGTTCTATGTTTATTTTAGCCCAGTTGGAATAAAAATACCTTGGCTGTCATGTTCCTAGAGGGGGAAAATTCACAGAAAAAACATTTTTTTTAATACTAAAAGATATGGCTTTGAACAGATTATTCCAGGGGCTATGACAGAGACCTAGATGATTAGGAATTGGGACTTATTTTAGATAGTGTGGAAAAGAAGAGTAGTTCTGGCAAGGTGATACTTAAAATGAGGCCTGAAATATGTGAAGAGAACAGAAGTCTGAGGGAAAAATCATTTCAGATGGCAAGAATAAAGCAAGTAAAAGCCATGCTGGGAAAATGAACAAATAAAGTCTGACATTCGGTGATTTATAATTCTTTAGGCTTTGGGCTTTGGCCAGCATATTATAATTATTGTTTTGCCTTTTTTTTAAGTGCAAAAGTTTTAAGTATTGGGTTAACCATACTCTTTTGCTTATGATCATTAAACAAATGGGTTTCCAAAGTAATGAGCTCTACTAAAATTATGTATTTAATTTGAACTCTTCTGTTAAAATATACTAATTAATGTTTCTTTCTATTGTGATGATACATTGGGTCTAAGTTTCCCCATTAGGATAAAATTGGCACCTTGATCCACAATTATGCCAGGTAGTAAATCATCTTCATTTAAGTAGATATTTAAAGGATCTTCATCACTCATCTGTTTCATTGTTAGTTTTTAAGGACTATTTTAAAATTATTGGCAATAATTTTCTGAGTGTCAACATTTTTAAAGATCTTGAACTGTTTAAAAAAGAAGGCTAACTTTGGAGGACCCTACACCAATTCAAAATCATTTTGTGTATAAATGCATATATTATATGCACTTCTATATTAAATGAAAAAGAGGCCTAGTGAGATGTAGATTAAAAATGATTTTCTGAGTTTTAAAAGCTGAATATTCCTTTAAAGCCTTGTTCCTGTGAACTAAAATAATTTTGAATACAGAGGTATTTAAGTAGGATTTTATAAATTTAAAATGTTAGATGTCTCAGAAGAAAATTTGGGGAATACTGTTTTATTAATGTTATCGACCTATCCCCCACACTTCACTAGACTTAAATCTCTATAATCTAATTTTCTTTATCAAGATTGCCCTTCTTCAGAAGTTTTGGTGATTGAGGAGAAGATCCAGGGTTTCAACATGATGAACTGTGTCTTGTTCTCAGCAAACATAATAAAAGAGAACTTAGTATTATATAATAGAATCTGGGAGAAAACAAGATTCTTGGCATTCTGAGGTTTTCTAGCATGAGGATACTTATTTTACATGCAGACTTCAAGGAGGTATATTGGAAAGTTAGTAACTGTGCCATGTGAGATATTTGATCTTTAGATATTTGGAAACAAAACCAAACGGACACCAATAACAAGTGAATAAAAATAACTATAAAAAAACTATAAAAAATTAAACCTGTCTTCAAAGTGCAAAATTACTCTTCTATCCTACTTTTCTGTATCTACCATTAATACACAGACTTTCTCTTACCACCTAAACAAATACATACGTGCATGCGCACACACACTTGCACTTGCTCATGAATACAACATATCATAGTGGTTAATAACACAAACTCTAAAATCATTCTACCTGGAATTAAGTCTTGGCTTTGTCACTGATCGCTGTCAACTTGGACAGGTTACTTTACCTATCAGTCCTTACTTTCCTCATCTGTAAACAGATCTATAAATCATATTCTAGCCTCTGTTGTTAGATTAAATGAATTGGTATATGCAAATTACCTAGACCAGTGCCTATCAAACAGTAAGTAGTACGTAAGTACAGATAGTATGCATGATGTAAGTGTTAAATGACATCATTACCATGATTACTGTTTTAATGCATAGCAGCACAAAGTCTATGGAAAGAAAACAAGAGGAAAACTGTGGGATTTCATTGGGAGGAAGGAAAAGATGTACTTTTAGTTCCGACAAATGACCTGTGTTCAGTCAAGTTAGGAAATCATTTAGCAAGACCTTGTGACAAAGCAGACAAGAAAGTGAGAAAGAAACTGAAGGACATTTAAATTTTGTTATTTTAAAAGCAAAGTGAGCCAATGGTCTGTATCCAATCCAGGTGGGCAGAAACTGTGCAGCTCAGATAGAAACATATAGCACTACCCTTGGTCGCTCTAAATATGGACTCCTTCCTTATGGCTTCACATCTATATTCTCATCTGATGCCCAAATACATTATGAGATATAGATATGGTATGTATTTGTATTATTATTGTATAGAGGAAGCAGTTGATTTTGAAAGAGTTGTTACTTATCTAATGTCAAATAGACATTAGAAATAGAATTTGAATCTACTTCTCAGTATCACAGATTTTGCATTATACCATTTGTCCTCATGAATGTCCCATTTTAGAAATATTGTCAAGTGTTTTAAGGAATAGTAATATCACCATGATTATGTCCTGATATAAAAACATAGTAGCTATTTCCACATCTTGATACATATTGTAAAGTATCATTGATGAAATAAAAAATCTGAGATAAGTTCCAGAACTATTCCTGAAATATGTACACAACGTGGCTTTTAAGAAAAGCGCTCTATACACCCAATAAATTAACCCAAATCACGCTGGTTTTCATGGTGCACACCTGTAATCTTAGCTATACAGGAGGACTGCTTGAGCCTAGGAGTTCAAGACTAGCCTGGGAAACATTGTGAGACCCTGTCTCAAAATAACATAAAATGAAATAACCAAAAACAAGAAAAAATTAAACTCAAAAACCAAAACTGCTTACATTGTTTTTTCAGAGGAAAGGAGGAAGTAACAACATTAAAACCTATTTTTTTCTAATTGAAAAAATGGTTTATGCTATCAAATGAATGCCTCCAGCAGAATGTAATTTGCTTTACCAACATTATTGGTAACGCTGTATGTGGGATGACCACACGTTTTGTTTGTCCTGGACAGTACTAGTTTATCCCTATTTTCCTTGCATCACTTCTGTTAGCCTTTGTCTCAGATTTTTCAATTAAAAATTATTATTAAGAATTACATTTTAAAAGGTTAGGGTTATTTTGGTAATCCTCACTTTGTACTTCTAGCTGTGAAAATATAAATAGATTGAGAACAGCATTCATACTTTAACATATGGTCAAGTAAGCTATCAGGTTTACCTCTCTTTTTCTGATGCTTTCCAGAAGCCTTATAACTCTTGGTAATATTTTACAGACAGTGTATGTGACCCTTGCATGGTAAAAGGCAATGGTGGGAGAAGTATTCAGAGCTGGTAACTAAGGCCTCAACTTGGCCCTCCAGCTAGATCTTCAGCTTGTGAAATGCTTAAAACCACAAAGCACTGGTGGTAGCTGGTGAGGTTGGTGGACAATGAGACAATTATAGTTTTAGTGCATGTGAAATAACTACAGGAAATATGGACTCAGCAGTACTTCCATAGAGAATATAGAGAGTGGTGTGGGGACTCACTACAAAGGACTTGTCATTTATTGTTTGGTGAAAATCTATACTGTTCAATTATTTACTATTTTAGTGCTTATTTATTTTTAAGCCATAAACTCCATCTGCAATGATAAACAGTCTCACTCCCCAAAAATGCATTTATAATAAAAATTAAGAAATAAATTTCCATTTCTAAAGAAAGTTGATGAATAGTATGTTACTTGTACGCAATATCTGTTGACATTTATGATACTTATCACTAACCACATGGAAAGTGGAAGAAAAAGACAAAACTGCTCAAGAAGCAATACCATCAATTTTACAAATAAGTAGCTATATTAAGACAGTGCTCTAAAATAAAGATTTAACACATACAGCTGTAGAGGGTATATTTTCATAGCATTTGGGAAGCATGATATTTTATTTAAATCAAATGACTTTTCCCAAAATTAAACTTGATCTTTTTTACTCTAAGATTACACATGCACACAAAGTTAAGCCATGGATATCAGTTCCATTAATACATAAGAATTTCAAAATTGTCAAATATTACCACATTTATCAAATAATGCCAAATGGAAAATGAGTTAAACTAATTTTAATAATGGATTATTTCATGGAATTCAGAAATCAAAGTAAACATTTTAGAAGTTCCTTCAGTTGGATGTGAAAAATCTAACATTATTATGAATTCGAATAGAAAGTCAGTTAAGTAATCCATTATTTAAGGTAAAATAATTTGCTTTTGTGGTAATAATATTAAAAACATTTTTGAAGCACAGGGTTATAGTGAAAACAATGTTTAACCACATTAAGAAACCAATAAACTGAAATTTTATTTGGAATTTAAGAGAAACTGTTTTATAAACCTAAAATATATTTCTATATCCAGAGATACAGGACACTGAAGATTTGAGACAAAACAAATGTTTAGGTGGTATACACTTTGTCTATTTGTAGCTCATCATCTATCAGATGTTAGAAATACTTGAGGCTTTAATGACCTAGTTTGTAAATCAAGTTGCATGTCTTAAAACGTTATTGAAACTTTCTATAAACTAGGCCTCTTAAATTTGCTTAAATTTTGTATTAAAAATCAGCTCAGAATCTTTATTAAAAGACTTTGATGAGTGCGACATCAAATAAGTAATCTTTTGAAGCTTCTAGTAAGTTTTAGTAATCAAGAATAAAGATTTCTAGGAGGAAGAGAAATATCAGTGTAGCTCTACAAAAATATGAGGGGTTGAGCAAGTTAAAAATAAAAAGTCAGTGAGTAAGGTTTTATTTTCAAATTCTATAAATTTTCTTTAGAATATTATGTGGAAAGAATCATTTGACAGGGCTTCTATTTTTATTTGGATACAGTGTTTTGTTTTCTGTGCATGAACAAAAAAACTTGACAGGTTTTCTCAGTTTTGCAGCCTCGAAGGTTGACAAAACATTCAAAACAATCACAAATGAAAGGTAATATATACTAAATTTTGTTACATGAAAATATTTGTCATAAAGAGGCCCTCTGCATGGAGGAAAAGAACAGTACCTGTAAAATCGTTTGGATTGAAATATTTATACATTTGAATATTTACATATTTTCAGTACAAAAATAGAAATAGTTACGCATTTCAATATGAAAAAATAATACTGTTTATCCTTTATGTATTAGTATTTGTTTGGGACTTGGAAATTATCAAAAGGATTTTCTCCTTCAGAAACAAATGATCTACAGAGAAAAGTCATCAAGGATGTCAACAATTTCATTTTTATTAATCATAAAACAAATGTTAGAAGACTGAAGCCTATTTGAGTAAATAAATTAAAATTAATAAGACTATATTAAAAAATACATTATTTGAATAAATATAATACAAATGATTTTAGTCATACAGATAAATAAAGAATGGATTAAAGTACATGAAAATGCACTGGCTAATTATTAATTATTCTGCTCTGCTATGTTTTTTATTTTTAGGTGAACAATATTTAAAAAAAAAAACTTTTTGCTTTATGTATGGGACATTTTTCTTTGTATTTTTAAAAAAAACAATTGAACTGTTTAAAACAGCCTAAAAGAACATTTCAAGATCTGCCACTATAATAAAATCAAATATAATAAGTACATATATAAACAATAATTTTAATAGTTTATCTACCGTCTTTCACTCACAGACGTATCCTGGTTTGGACAAACTATCAGGTGTTTGCTTTAACTTTAAATTAGTCAATCAGTTGGCAGAATAGACAACTAATATAAGACTACCAAAAGTGTAGTCTGCTTTCACAGCTGCTAGTAAACACTTCCCTAAAAATTTTTATTTAGAAAAAACTTAAATTTTTACAAAAATCTATAAATTTTAGATTTGTGCCATGCACAACCATGTGCATTTACATAGAATTACCAGTCTTTAACAGTTTACCACATACTCTCCTCTCTGTATGTGTGTGTGTATATGTATATTTTTTATTCCTGAACAAGTTGCTGATATTGTAGCACTTCAATAAATTAGACTCATCAAATACTATTTTATGCTTCAGTACTTAGTTGGTAAAATTTAAATTCACCAAGCTTATATTTTGGTATAGAGTTATGAAAGTCATTCTTTATATCAGTGCAGTGTGGGAAGAAAATAAAAATAAAAAGTAATTCTCAGCATTGAATGAATAACATAATCATTTTAAGCATTACAACAATTAATGAATAAATGCACTTATTTTTTCTATATTTAATCAATATTTATTGAGAACCTATTATACCTATTCCTCTTTTATAACAAATATTGAACAAGATAGTCAATGTTCATATACACAGAGTACTTTCAGTCTAGTGGAGTGTGAACAGACAAAGAGGAGATAAGTTCATACACGTGTAATATCTCATTAAGAGCTTTAAAAATCCTTTTGATAATTTCCAAGTCCCAAACAAATACTAATACATAGAGGATAAACTCAGTATTATTTTTTCATATTGAAATGTGTAACTATCTCTATCTTTGTATTGAAATATGTAAATATTCAAATAGACAACTGAAAGTGTTATTTCAGGTAGCATACATGAGACAGAGCTCTCTTAGGAGTTGTATTCGAATGTAAACTTTAAAAAGGTGAAAGTGTGTGTCTTGTGAATATGTGGTGATAGAATGTTAGGATCAGAGGGACCATCGAGTGTGAAAGCCATGTTGAAAAGAGGAGAGGGCCAATACAACTTTAGGGCTGATAATATAGGGACACCACCTAGAAGATGACATGAGAGCCGCTGTCAGGTACAGACCGGGTCACATAAGGGTTTTGGCCACGGCCCAATCTTAGATTTACGATCCAGCAAATTACAGCTCTGAGGCCAAAGCTGGCTCATGGGCTGGTTTAAGTGACCTATGAGCCAGTATTTTATTTTTCTGATTTTTAAATGTTCATTAATGAACATCAACAACAAAGAAAAATAACATGTAACAGAGAGAGGCTGTATGTGAACCACAAAGCTTAAAATATTTACTTTCTGGTCTTCAGAGGAGAAAAAAATATGGTAATTCCAGATAGAAAGTCATCAGAATTTGAGAGCTGGAGAGTCACATAATATGTATTATATTTTATAATGACTACTTTAATATTAGTGTTGAAAATATTCTGCAGGCAGTCAAGAGCAGAAGCAGAATGATCCGTTAGGATGCTATGGCAATGGTCCAGGCAATAGGTGGGAATGGCTAGGTCTAGGGTGATAGTTTTGGAGGAGCTGAAAATTTACAGGACTTGGACTATAACTAGAAGGTAAAATCAACAGAATTTGCTAATTTGGTGAATGAAGATAAGCAAGCAGTTTAAAACATGTGCAACTGCTCACTGTGTGGTGTTTTTCTAGGAAGTGACAACCCAGAGTGTGCACGTTTTATATCATGTTTATGTTACAGATAATTTTTTATTTATTCTAGAATTAAACTCCTTTTACCAATTCTATATAATTTTCTCATGCTTCCTGTTTTTTTAAGACAATAATCTGCGATGGCAAATGAATGCTAACAAAAGTAATAGTTACAAGAGTTATTGTATTTCTTAAATATCATTATTTTATATATTTCCATTTTGATCAGCAGTTCCTTTTTCTGGCATCAAATTTCAAAATAACAACTTAGGAGTGGCAAATGTATTTTGTTAAAGACAGAAAATAATGCAGTCATATTCACTTTAAATACGTTTTGTCATTTAACAGACCCTTACTGCTTCTCTACTGGAGTTAAGGAACTATTTTTGTTAATTTGCTTAAGTAACCTATAAGCGTTTTTCCATTTTGCACAGCTAATCTAAAATGATCATTTTTCCAGTTATATTAGTTGCCATAAGACAATTTCCAAACTTTTATAGTATCCTTTTTTTTAAAAAAAAAAAATAAAGTTATGGTCCTTTAAATTCTCACTTTCTTAAAAATCTCAATAGCCTTTGCTATTTTATCTTATTTTTACATATATGTGTATATATACATATGTGTAAACTAATTTCTTATTATTTCAATGTCAATATTTCTCCAGAATTGTTGTACCACATTACATTCAACCATTTGCTTCCTGAAGAACTTTTAATTTGGCCCAAATTTCTAAAATTTTAGAAATAGTTAAATGGAACTTATCAGGGATATTTCATCAAAATCAACAATTAAAAAAATAAAAAAGAGAAAAATAATTATTCATATCAGATGAGCTTTTCATATTATTGCTGAGTGTAGGTTACATTTGCAGTGGTAAATTGATCATCAAAAAATTACCTTTAAAAATAATATTATTGTTCTGATACTCTCTCCTACTGTGTTTCGTGGCTACACAAGGAGCATGGATGAGCAACAACAAGAAGGGTTACATATTTTGACTGAATTAGTTAGTTGTAAAAAACAATTTTACTATTGCCTTCCAAATTTAGCATTTATTTGCCTAGATTGTGCAAATCTAAAAAAATTGACAATAGGAATTTTCATCTGCTTTTGCTCTCTTGAAATTTAAGTCAATATTTCAGATCATGTAAAGATTTTTTTAAATGTATATTCAACAATCTGTCTGCCCAGTGAAAATCCTTCTCTCTTTCATCATTTGCTATTTAAATACTGAAAATCAAACCATTTCTTGCTATAGATATAATTAAATAACCTCATGTTTTTGTGACTAGAGTTAGACCAGCTGATACAAAATGTTACAGAGTCTACAGAACTCTAGGGATTGTATTTACACTCTCCAGAACTTGATTTTGTTTTGAGGTGAGCAGAACTTCTATAGCTTTATGTTTAAGAACTTTGTTTTACATAAACTATATTCAAATCTCAACTCTACGACTTACTCCTATTAGCTCTCTTTATATCTCAGAGCATGAGTTTCTTTTTCTTTTTTTGCAATAAAGGATTTTAACACTTCTGAGAAATTTTTACTGAAATAATGATTGTAGACTACTAACAATAAATGTTGACAAAAATTTGAGTAAATGGAGTTCTTATACATTAATGAATGGAGCTGTCACTTGGTTCAAATACTTAGAAAAATTTTGATGGTATTCACTAGAGCTAAGCATTTCCCTATCCCATGACCCAGCAATTATTAATACAATATGCATGATATGGGTACACAAGAAATGGAGTGCACATGTCCATCCAAAGAATGTTCACAGAAGCTTGATTCCTGATACATAAAATGGAAAATTATCCAAGTATTCTTCAGTAAGAATGTGGGAAACAAATTATGTTCTCTCTAAACCTGCATGAAATGAAAGAGCTACAGATACACAAAGCATAAACGAATCTCATAGTCTCTATGTCCAGCAAAAGAATCCAGATACATGATAATATATACTTCATGATTTTATTTGTATGAAATTCAAGAACAGACAAAACTAATTTATGGCAATAACAGTCAGAATAGTGTTACATATTGGAGTGTCATATTGGCTCTGAAGTTATTTAAAAAAAAAAAAACTTCTGCTGTCATAGAAACTTCAATATATTGATCCCAGTAGTGTTTACTGGAGTGCACACATGCACAATAATTTATCCAGGGGTATATATATGAAAATCCAGCAAATTGTCAAGGAAAAGCAAACATTTTACTGTATGTAAGTTATGATTAAATAAGAAGTTATATAAAGCAGTTTGAATGGTGTCTGACAAATAATGTGCAAACATATTCAGGAGAACATAGCCATAGGTTCAAAATAAGTGTTATTTAAAACCCTTACATACCGATTCCCAATTAGATAAAAGTGAACATATACTAGTCACAGAAACACTAAGTTTAATAATGTAATAATTGACCAAGTGTTCTCTAAATTATACATTATAAATAGATGTTTATAATACCAACTGCACATCAATAAAATATTACACAATTTAATTTAGATGGTAGGAAATATCTGCATATTTAAACAATGTTTAGGAGATTTTACAGAAAAATAATTTACCATCCATCTGTGAAATTGATAAGATGCCTAATGAAACTCTCATTTAGTGCATAAAACATAAGATTTGATAAGGCATTACTCTTTATAAAAGAGTTGATCCGCTTTTAAAATCAAACCAAATTCATTATTTTTTTTTTTTGACACTAACAGAAATGAAGGTCAGATGCAGTCTGTTGTATTTAATGTACCATTTGATAAACTCATTTTGACAGATGTCTTATACAATATTCCTTCTTCAGCAAAAAGTATTTGGAGTGTTTTAAGAGTTAAAGTAATATTGTTTTGCATTTTCAGCCAGATTTTATTAGCAACTAGCTGGTGAATATAACAAAAATATGGTTTTTCTTTCTTGGTTGGATACCGTCTTGTATTAAACATCATAGAGATTAGAGACTCTGATTTTTCAGTCCCTACTGAACATTATCTTTATTATAGCTTAAGATTTTTTTTTTTTATGTTTTGGGACATATCCTGTTAGTTCTAAGTAAAAGCACTCAGCATGACCAGGATCACTTTTTATCTACTTTTCTATCAGCAGTTTTTCATGTACAGCATAGTTACCTATATTATTCACTGAAATGTCACTTATCTTCAGGAGCTAATCTGCTACAATTACCAAGAAATGTAAGATCCTAAGTATCTTAACATATTTTTTGTTTTTATATTTTCTAGCATAATTTTGTTATTTTATGTGACATTTACACTTGTCTCGGGAATGCGAGATTAGGAAACTAAGTGGTATGACTAAAGGTGCACCTGGTTTGCTATCAGATCTAAATTCAAATCTAGAGGTATGGCTTAGTCATGTAAAATTATTTAATCTCTTTTAACATGGGAATTATAACTACAAGATGTTTGCAACAATAAAGATGAAATCACGTGACTAATTATTGTTCCATAATCAGTTGACAAGTGGCACTTAATTTTATGAAGGTTCATTTCTTACACTGACGTGAAACCCCAGCAAACTTATCTAGTCAATGGCCATCTATTGTTTTCAGTAGCCCAAACATTTGGGATTTTCACCTTTCACTGTAACTTTCCCAAACAATTTTCATGAGATTCATACGGCACTTTTTTTTCTTTCTTGTTCTCAGCCTCTCAAAGCATGACACTGTGTTTGAACAAGATAGCAAGCCACTGCAAATCCCATATGTCTGAACTACTAAAAAAAATATAGCTAAAAAATAGACGTTAAGTCACACTTTTCAGACAAGAAAATGTTTAGCTATTCAATTGTCAGGTGTAAGATAATAATATCACACTAAAATAAAGGGACATTTTTTTCTTAATTTCCATAGCCTATGGATATTCATTTCAATATCTGAGAAAGCAATGACAAGGCAATGTGGAACAGGCACTCCGCTTCATTAGCTAGCTCATCCCACTCTGAATATCTAAGTTTAAGTGCCAGTTTCTTCAGAGACAGGATGAAATCTGTAAATTTTATTTCCTCTGTCTCTTCCATAACCAAAACCACTGGGGGGTTATATACAGTGCCATTCCCCAGATGGCTTATGTTATGATACTATTTATAAAAGAAAGATTGATGTTTGGCAGGAAAAAAATAAAATGGTCCTACAGTGACCTAGAAGACAAAATATACCCTATACTCCCATATAAAAAAGTTATTTCTCTCTCTGAATAGATATTACATGCCGAGGAAACCGACTCCGAATGTTTCATGGCAGCGTGAGTTATTTTCTGTGTCACTTCTTTTTTTTAAATACTTTTCCTGCCTTTGATAAAGTTTTCTTTGCAATGTTTTGGATATTGAAATCTGGGAGTTTCAAAGACTAATCCCAAGGAATCACATTATAGCAAATAATTAATCTTGATATTGGCAATTTCCTGACCTACATATTAAGGTATTGCTTATTTCTCTAAACATTTTTCTTCATTAAAGGCAAAGGAAATAAATTCTGAGTTTCATAGATGAAAAAATCTCTCTCTCTCTCTATATATATATGTATATACATATAGATACATGCACAAGGACACATAGACATATGTACATGCATACATATACATACATATATATGAATACGTGCACACACTTATATGTATAACGTATGAGTTTATATGTATATACATATATAATCTGTTTATTGTAACATGTGAATTAAAATATAGAGAATAAATAGATATAAAATATGCCTGCATAGGTAGATTTCCTTTCCTTTCCTTTCAAAATGGCTTTTTATTTTTTTTTTTGATAATTGCAAGACACTTTAAAAAGATGAAGTAAATTTTGCCTGGAGGATAAATACTTAAAAATTTGCTTGCTACTTTGTGTAAGAGACATTGTCCTCAACCTGGACATACTGCTCTTTGTACACTGTAATGTGTAATTTTGATGTGTCATGCAGGACATTTTCCCCTCACGAGTTATGTCAGAAATTCTAGGGTGGCTTACAATATTGGAGATACTCAATATTCATTATAGCAAGCACCAACTAAAGAAGAGCGGAATATAAAATCTAGAAAAGCAATTTCAGTATGAAACTGTAACACAACATGTTCATTTACCTTGATTATATTTAGATTTCAAGCCAGCTGTTGTATCATAAACACTTTTTGTTTCATTGCCAAAATTAATGTGCCTAGTCTGAGTTATTTAGAAAAGTACATATGCAATTATGTTAAAATTAAAGAAGTTATGAAATACGATTATTAATCAAAATGCTTTACATTGATTTAAAACAAGATAATGCATTTATAAAATGAGTTCTACTGCATCCCCTCTTCAGGTTAATAGTTTGAGAATTCATCATTTTTTATTTTTCTCAGAAGCAAATAAATGTAAATGGTTTAAATTCAAATTAAATGATTCAATAAATTAAATTCTTATATGCTAAGTTACATTTAATCCAAGAATAATGTTAGTTTTTCAACTTATGTGTGTTTTTTAACTTTATCATGCATTTAGTACTAGAGATATTTGACTTACATATTTATGATGAGTTAAATAACTTTTTGTGTACATGGAAGTTCAAAGAGCCAATTTTTGTACTTTCTTCTTTCAATTATATTATATATATCCCAGAGGTTAATATAGACATATTGAGAGTAGTGTTGCAGCTTGATACACAATTAGGTAAACTATGGGTCCCTTAAATAATGATACAGCCATAATCCAATAATCCTGATGCTAAAAAATAATTTACTGAATAATATTAATATTAGCTTATATTTGCTGCATGTATGCTTCCAGTGCACCAAGAACAGTGCTCAGTTATATACAAAACACACACACTCATATTTATGTGTCAGAGTAAATTTATAATCTTGACATTATTATTCTCACCATCTTACATATTCAGAAAATGAATTTTAGAGGCATTCAAAATCCTGGCATCTTGGTCAAGAACTTACATTTGCAGAGCATTGATCTTAACTGTGATGTTATAGTGATTCATTGCCTTTCTTTCTTTCTTAAACCATTACATTACAATTTCTCCTTGGTTTAAATAACAGCCCTTTTCTCTTTTCATCATTCTTTTATCTCAAGCAAAGAGTATGACAGGTATGTTAAAAACTATTATCTATGTGTCTCTTATTGTATACCAAGCTGTTTGAAGTAGTTAACATAATAAATTCATTTAATTCCAATACCAACATTACAGGAGATGAACCATTTCAATTTTTTAGAGATAAAGAAACAGAGGCATCAGCAGAATAAAACTTTCTTTAAATTGCAAAGCCCAATGGTGATAGAGTCATGAAATATTAACCCAGTTTGTCTTGCTCCAGAATCTGTGTTTTCAGTCATCACTGTGCTTTCATTCAAAGCAAGGATACATATGACCGTCCTTGCTCTTTCAAGTAGATTATCATTTTACGCTTATTATTATTGTATTGGAGGAATAAGACATATACCCAGGAAAAATAACTAGCAATATAAGCCGAACGTGATGAGCGGCAATATATAGTATGAATGAGAAACACTATTGTAATTTAGAAGTAAAAAAAAAAAAAAACAAAACACAATTATTTCCCCACTTTAGCTTCCTAACAGCCTTTGTCTCACCTTCTCTATATGTTTATATACAATTCAACATATGTTAAAAATGTTATAGCAATTCATGCTACCTTTTAACTTACTGAATTTCAGTCATTCACTCTGCTTTGCCTAGCAGTAGCCAAATTACACACACAAGATATGGAAGAAGAGAATTTTTTTTTTTTTCTGAGACGGAGTCTTGTTCTGTCACCCAGGCTGGAGTGCAGTGGTGGGATCTCGGCTCACTGCAACCTCTGCCTCCCGAGTTCGAGCTATTCACCTGCCTCAGTCTCCTGAGTAGCTGGGATTACAGGCATCAGCCACCACGACTAACTTTTGTATTTTCAGTAGAGATGGGGTTTCACCATATTGGTCAGGCCGCTCTCGAATTCCTGACTCAAGTGGTCTCCCAGCTTCGGCCTCCCAAAGTGCTGGGATTACAGGCATGAGCCACTGCGCCCAGCCAGAAATTTCATTTTAGTTTATGTTAGAAATGTAGTAGAAGCCGGGCATGGTGATTCACGCCTGTAATCCCATCACTTTGGGAAGCCGAAGTGGGTGGATCACGAGGTCAGGAATTCAAGATCAGCCTGGCCAAGATGGTGAAACTCTGTTTCTACTAAAAATACAAAAAAAAAAAAAAAAAAAAAAAAAAAAAAAAAAAAAAAAAAAAAAAACAGGCGTGGTGGTGGGTGCCGATAATCCCAGCTACTCCGGAGGCTGAGGCAGAGAATTTCTTAAACCGAAGGCAGAGGATGCAGTGAGCTGAGATTGCGCCACTGCACTCCACCCTGGGTGACAGAGCAAAACTCCATCTAAAAAAAAAAAAAAAAGTAGTAAAGGAGACATGCGTGATAGATTTAAACAAAATGTATATCTAATAATAATAACTAGCAAATAAAGTATTTCTGTGATAAAATGTATTGTAGAAATATTCATGAATGTCATAGATGAGATTTGCTTTCTCACTGTTTTATTAAACATCTGTGCTTCCATTTTGAAATAATACTTGAAATCCCACCGTTTATCTTACTTTCCTTTGTCAGTCATAATCTTTGAAAATATGTAGTGCAAGTGCTCAACTGCATCTACACTAGTTCTTTCCTAATTCAGAGTTGCAGCATATCACCGAAACAAAAGAAAAATACTTTCATTTTTTCAGGTCCTTAAATTATCTATAGCTTTGGACACTATTGACCAATTGTCAGTGAATCAGAATCTCCTTCCTTACTGTTCTTAAGGACTTTGTACAGTTTGTATCTCATTCTGAAGTACAATGGCTACTTTTACTCTCTTAATTTTCCTCAGCTCTGCTTAGTGTGATAGCCAGTTTGGATATTCAGTGCCTTTTATGACTTCCTACACAAGTTTATTCCATTTTTTTCCATCATCCCAGTCATGTACCATTCACACTGTAGTTATCTGAGTAGGTAACATAGTATTACCTCAAAAATCAACATATTAAAATGTAATTTATCTTTTTCTTTCAACTGTCTTTCCCATGAAGTTGACACCATTTACCTATCTTTCAATGGCTTTATATTCTGAACTCATCCTGCTAGATCTTGTTTTAAATGTAAGCCCTATTATCTCTTTCAATAGAGCTCTCAATTATTTCTTCTTTCTTTATGTCTAATGCCTTTAAGTTAGTTCATGCCCTAATGAATTCTCTCTGAATTACCCTAACAGCTTCCTGGATATAATCACAGGTACAATATAAGGGCATACAACAATCATAAGGACATAAAGCCAGAGCACACACAATCTCCAATTATAAACTTCAAGGATAAATGTAATTAAATCACATGCTATTAAAAGTATTAAAGTAAAAGTACTTCATTAATGGTAATCGCTTGGCACTTCTCTAAGCCAGATACATTCAGTTCTTAAGAAAAATACTATTTATGTAAAGAAAAATTTTCCATATGGATGAGTTTTGTCTTACCAAAACACATTTTTTTCAGTCTTACTCACCATGAATTATTTAAATTACGACAATGCTTTTGTAGAATAATTGTAAGATGAGTGAGAATAGCTACTCTAACTTTTTAAACATTTACAAAAAAATAGTGTGCCATGGTTATATTGGAGAAAGAATTTTTAAAAATTATCACCTCTACCCAAGTAATTATATAATCCTATTGTATATCTTTGTATTTGAAACTGTAATCCTTTTGTCACTATTTCTTAGTTATCTTAAAATGCTCACCCCTTCTTTTTACCAGGTGAGCCAACTAGTTATGTAAAATAAACAAGTACTTCTCAGAGGCCAGATTGAAACAATTTTATTTAGCTTAAATTCTTCCTAGCTACCTACTTTCTTCCTTTCAAAACTTTTATTTTCAAAAAGATATTATGATACCAGCACTATTCATTTATATCACATTGATTATGTAAAGAAATTGAAAATGTTTCCTTACAAATTAAAAGAGAAAAAAATAACTGTAAACTCACTTGCAATAACCCTGATATTTTTATCTCTACTTATTTGATAAACAGCATCTTTTTGCTCTAAAATACACTTTTGAATACTTGCAGAAGGAAATCCAGATTTTGATTAAATTTTCTATTGATTGCTATGCAATTCTGTAGAATAATGGTTCCTTAATAATTCCACCATAAGTTTCAGATTGAATAAGATGGTTGTGGATAGACTTGGACTTCAACACTGTAGCTTTATGTAAGTCATTTGAACCTTCAGATTATTAAAAATGCCGTAATGTCAGTATAACACAATAATTTTTTGATTCTGGGTCACCAAACAAAATGTTCATAAAAAGTCATTTATCCAGTGTTAGTGGCTACATAATAGAAGCAGGTGGAAATAACAAATATTTTTTATCATCCACTTCTACACATCCTCCTGGTTCAGGGCCTAAATAGCAAGTGTTTATTCCTGGTAACTACATTATCTTCTTGAAATGATATATTTTGCTTTTAAGTGTATTACAGTGAGCTAGAAGTTATAACATATTCCCATTATGCATCTAATATTTATTTGAATGTACCCACTGATAAGATACCATACTTATATATCAATGTTTCATAATTCTCTAAAATGGATGGATATAAAGATTAAGATACATTTAAAAGATAACAAATCAATATTAGTGCAGTTATTTTGTTAAGGCTGAATATAATGCATTGAATATTTAGACAGCTATATAAAAGGGAAATCTGTGGTTCTGTTCTGCCTTAGGAGGTAGAAAAAGATGGATAAATATAGATATAGTGAATGGTAAGAAATCAATGGACCAAACAACGATCTGCAAATCATGGTTAGTTATGAAGTGTCTTGCAAGTAATATGTTCTTCATCACTGTTAAGGTAGCTGATAATTTTTTGCAGCTGCTCTTCAATAAACCACTATTATTCATTCTCAATTTAAGTAGTTCTACTGAGTGGAATTTACGCTGCAGGTTGATAAGGTTTGGCTCTATGTCTCTACCCAAATGTCATGTGGAATTTTAATCCCCATGTATTGGAGGAATAGCCTGATAGGTGGTGGCTGAATTCAGGGGGCGGACTTCCCCCTTGCTGGTCTTGTGACAGTAAATGAATTCTTATGAAATCTGGTTGCTTTAAAAGTGCTGTTTTAAAAGTGCTCACGAGATCTGGTGTTTAAAAGCTGCTTTTTTAAAATTAATTATTTATTATTATTATTATTATTATTTTGAGATGGAGTCTCGCCCTGTCGCCCAGGCTGGAGGGCAGTGGCGCGATCTCGGCTCACTGCAAGCTCCGCCTCCTGGATTCACGCCATTCTCCTGCCTCAGCCTCCGGAGTAGCTGGGACTACAGGCACCCGCCACCACGCCCAGCTAATTTGTTTTGTATTTTTAGTAGAGATGGGGTTTCACCGTGGTCTCGATCTCCTGACCTCGTGATCTGCCCGCCTCAGCATCCCAAAGTACTGGGATTACACGCGTGAGCCACCGCGCCCAGCCAAAAGCTGCTTTTTAAGAAGTACTGTGTAGTACTTCCCCCTTTGCTCTCCCTCTCTCCTGCTCTGTTATTGTAAGTTGTGCTTGCTTCCCCTTTGCCTTAGCCATGACTAAGTTTCCTGAGACTTCCCAGCCATGCTTCCTGTACAGCCTGCGGAACTGTGAATCAATTAAACCTCTTTTCTTCATAAATTACCCAATCTCAGGTAGTTCTTTATAGCAGTGGGGGAATGATCACAGAAAATTGGTACTAGAAGTGGGACATTGCTATAAAAATGCCTGAAAAGGTGGAAGCAACTTTGGAACTGTGTAATGGGCAGAGGTTGGCATAGCTGGGGGGTGCTCAGAAGAAGACAGGGAAATGAGGGAAACTTTGGAACTTCCTAAAGACTTGTTGAATGGTTATGAACAAAATCCTGATAGTGATATGGACAATCAAGTCCAGGCTAAGGTGATCTCAGATGGAGATGAAAAAGTTATTGGGAACTGGAGCAAAGATCACTCTTGCTATGCTTTAGCAAAGAGATTGGTGGTATTGTGCCCCGATCTAGAGATCTGCAGAACTTTGAATTTAAGGGAGATGATTTAGGGTATCTGGCAGAAGAAATTTCTAAGCAGCAAGGCATTCAATATGTGACCTGGTTGCCTATAAAAGCCAATGCTCATTTAAATAAGTAAAAACAACTTATATTTCAAAGGGAATGAGAACATAAAAGTTTGGAAAATTTGCAGCCTGACCATGTGGAAAAAAAAAAAAAATTCTGGGGACAAATTCAAGCCCACTGCAGAAATTTATATAAGTAAAGAAGAGCAGAAAGTTAATGGCCAAGACAATGGGGAAAATGCCTCCAGGACATTTCAGAGACCTTTGTGGCAGCCCCTCCCATCATAGACCTGGGGACCTAGGAGGGAAAATGGTTTCATGGTCCAGGCCCAGGGACTTGCTCTTCTTTGCAGCCTCAGGACATAGCACCCTGCATCCCAGCTGTCTAGCTCCAGCTGTGGCTGAAAGATCCCAAAGTACAGCTCAGGCCATTGCATCAGGGGGTGCAAGCCCCAAGCCTTGGTGGCTTCCACATGGTGTTGGGCCTTCGGGTGCACAGAAAGCAAGAATTGAGGTTTGGTAGCCTCCACCTAGATTTCAGAGGATGTATAGAAATGCCTTGATGGTCAGGCAGAAATCCATTGCAGGGGTGGAGCCTTTATGGAGAACCTCTACTAGAGCAGTGTGGAGGGGAAATGTGGGGTTCGTGTCTCTACACATTGTCCCTACTGGGGAACTGTCTAGTGGACCTGTAAGAAGAGGGCTACCATCCTCTAGACTCAGAATGGTAGATCCACTGCCAGCTTGCACTGTACACCTTGAAAAGACACAGGCAGTCAACACTACCTCATGAAAACATTCATGGGGAATGTACCCTGCAGAGTCACATGGAAGGAGCTGTCCAAGGCCTTGGGGGCCCGTCCCTTGCATCAGTGTGGCCTAGATGTAAGACACGAAGTCAAATGAGATTATTTTGGAGCTTTACAATTTAGTGACTGCCCTGCTGTGTTTTGGACTTGCAAGGGGCGTGCAGCCCCTTTATTTTGGCCAATTTCTCCTGTCTGGAATGGAATCATTTACCCAATAGCCTGTAGCCTCATTGTATCATAGAAGTAAGTAACTTGAACTTGTTTTTTTATTCTACAGGCTCATAGATGGAAGGGAATTACCTTGTCTCAGATGAGACTTTGGACTTGGACTTTTGAGTTAATCCTGGAATGAGTTAAAACTCTAGGGGACTTTTGGGAAGGCATGAATGTGTTTTGAAATGTAAGAAAGACATGAGCTTTGGGAGGGGCCAGGGACAGAATGATATGGTTTGACTCTATTTCCCCACCCAAATCTCATGTTGAATTGTCATTTCTAGTGTTGAAGGAAAGACCTGGTGGGAGTTGACTGGATCATGGGGGCAGATTTCCTCCTTGCTGTTCTGATGATAGTGAGTTCTCATGAGATTTGGTTGTTTGAAAGTGTGTAGTGCTCTCCACTCTCTCTCTCTCTCCTGCCTCACCATGTTAAGATATGTGGGCTTCCCTTGACCTTCTGCCATGATTGTAAGTTTCCTGAAGCCTCCTTGCCATGCTTCCTGCACAGCCTGTAAAACTGTGGGTCAATTAAATCTCTTTTCTTCATAAATTACCCAGTCTCAAGTAATTCCTTATAGCAACATGAAAACAGACTAATACACAGGTCTAGAGATTGATTAACGACCTAGGTATGATATACTGCATTTCATATCCTTAGTATAGTGACTGGTTGAGCAACAACACATAACCTGAGGCCAAACAATGAGTTCCTTACAAAAGAAAAGATTTCAGGAAATTATTACTCTTTCTGCTAAGTAGCTACACTCATAGAATATAAGGCTGGAAATATCAGAAGCCACTTTTGTCACACAAAGTAAAGAAGACCTCCCTACTCCCTAAAAATGAAGTCACTGGGGTCACGCAGAGCCTGAAGATGAATAAATCACGTAATAAGATGATCTGAATCATTAATTCAAGCCATGCAAGAACCAGCGTTACTCCTGTTTCAGTTATGCATACTAGTTTAAGTTGTGTTTCTGTTACTTGCAACTGAGGGGGGGAAAAAGCCCAAAATGTAGGAGAAAATATTGCTCATGATTTATTATATAAAATAAACACCTTAAATTATGTCAATTGCATCATTATTGTCATTTACTTCTTCCCCTAATGACTTGTACACTGGATGAGAATGTGGAGTTTAAGGTCTTCCAGGAACACCTATGGAAGACTGAAATTGTTGTGGATGCTTTGGCAGAAAGATATCAAGGACTTTTGCTCTGATGTAGTGGTTGTCTAGTGCTGGTCCACATACTATTGGTGTTCATTAATCACATTCCACTGATACATGAAAAGGTGGGAAAATAGATTATCAGATGAGCTATTCACAAAGTCAAATGCATTCACTTGGAAGAGCTCCCTTTCCTTCTCAGATTATGACTTCAAAGCTTTTTTGGTGGAACACTGCTTTTTTTAAATGAAATAATACCTTTAATAAATGAGTTTGTCTACTTTACTACTTTATAATGTGCTTTTTTAAAATTTTGTATAATAAAAGGCCAGTTTTTCTGTGCTGCACCTTCAAAGAATTTAAAGTTTTTCATTTTTTCCCCCTAGGTTTAGAAAATTCTGGGATAAACTGCTTGTAGTAATTTCCTTGAAAGTGTTTATGGTATCACAGCTGTCACTAGAGATTTTAACCAACCATCTGAAGTGAATTATTCTCTAAAGATAATGAGAGACTAGTACTAAGCCATTTGCTGAATTAAAGATAGAAAAGTTTTGAACAGACGAAAGCTACCAATGTATGGAGCTTCTGAAAGCCATGATTATCAGGGGCTGCTGTGGCTTCTGTAGTGCTATTGGAAACTTCATCTACACAGAGCCAGCAAAAATGACCTCCAAGATGGCGAGTCAAAAAGCAGCCACAGGGAAATACATTTGCCAGGATTTGTAGCTGCTAGGGTAGAGACAGCAAATAAAAGACACGCTTTTCTCCCTTCCATCACCCATGGCAGATATAGCTAATTTTAAACCATGTGTTGTGCAAAGATGAATATTATTTCCCATTATAGGCCTAAGGATAATATAGTGCTCCAGTTACAAACTATGTGCCTTTCTGCTTCAAATACACTGTTTATACATTTCTTTGTGATGCTGGAGCTGAACACTGCAAACCACATTTCTATTCATTAATTGCCTCCATCTATTGATGTAAGGAGGTAGGGGGAGAAGGCAAGTTTGAAAGAGACAAATGGGCACTCTCCTTGATTATGTTCATTTCTTGTCCATGTCACCCTACTTGATGTGGTTTGGCTGTGTGTCCCCACCCAAACTTTATCTTGAATACTAATCCCCCCATATCAACGGAGGGACCTAGTGGGATGTGAATAGATCATGGGTTTCCCCCATGCTGTTTTCATGATAGCGAGTTCTCACAAGATCTGATGGTTTTATAAGTGTTTGGAAGTTCCTGCTTCGCTATTCTCTCTCCTGCCCACTGTGAAGAAGGTGCTTGCTTTCTCTCCCACTTCCACCATAATTGTATGAGTTTCCTAAGGCCTCCCAGGCCATCTGGAACTGTGAGTCAATTAAATCTCTTTCCTTCACAAATCATCCAGTCTTGGGTATTTTATAGCAGTGTGAAAACACATACTTAACAATGCTTCCAATTGTTTCTAGTTGCTTACAATACCATCAATTCAATCTCATTAAGAGTTTTACAGATAAGAATCAGTCTTATCATGCCCCTCTGAGATACCAGTGCCAGCATGCCCTAGTGACCTCCTGAAAGGCTTGGACTCTAGCTCCTCCTGGACTCTTCTTGGATCTGAGAAATATCAAACAGTGTCCTTTTTCAAAGGGATGAGTGTCAGCTCTGCAGGGCTTCTCTTTTAACCTTCTAATTCCATAAATTCTACAACTTCCATTTGTTTTCTCAGCCTTAAGGATAGTAGCTGATTTCTGGATTATTATTACTATTACTATTATTATAACAATATTATGAGTTCTGATATCTCAGAAGTGTATTAATCTCTTATATCTTACATATATATTTAATCCTCACAATAATGCTACATGGAGAGCCTTATTATTACCCATATTTTTAAAGATAAAGGAAATGAAACAAAAAATATTTGACTTGCCCATGGTGAGATGTCAGTCATCAGAAGCCGACATTAGGAACAGCAGTGGGGAATGTTAAAAAGGGAAGGCTTCCTTGCTCAGAAATCACTAGACTTTTCTGTCATCTCAGAATAATCCTCTGGTATAAACAACTGTGGGTCAGATAGGGGCCGTGGTAGTTGGCTAGTAGTAATCCTTTAAATATCTTTCTCATTAAATAGAGATAAATATTTTCCAAAGAAGACTAAGTAGATTGGACATTTCAGAAACTTTGGAAAGATTCCTAATATCCACTGGAGAGCATAGCCTGGGACAAAGATGATTTCTACCTCTATTGTACCAAATTTTAAAAAAGTGTTCTACTCAATAATGGCCACCTGGTTTCTACCCCAAATTTCTCCTTTCTAAAGTGCTGTGTTATTTACTGTGACTCTAAAAGAGATTTAGTGGTTAAAATGCAATACATTTCAGCTGGGTTTGGTGGCGTGTGCCTGTAATCCCAGCAATTTGGGAGGCTGAGGCAGGTGGATTGCATGAGTCCAGGAGTTTGAGATCAGCCTGTGCAACACAGTGAGATCCTGTCTCTATTTTTATTTAAAAACTTAATTTATAAAAATTATATATAGTGCATTTATTATATGTTAATCATATACTTATATTTTATAATGTAATATATTAAATGTGTAATTTAAATATTTAATATATTTAAGGGATTTTATACTATTTATTTTAGATATTTAATATACTCAAGGAAGGGTTTTTAAATATTTAATATATTCAAGGAAGAGTTTTAAATATTTAACATATTCAAGGAAGTGTTTAATGTATTGCATTTTAGGTATATATACACATATATACATATACATATATACATATTTGTGTATATATACACACGTATATATACATATATGTATGTGTATATATACATATAATGCAATGCATTAAATATAAAACTCTTCCTTGAATCTCAGCATAGTTACTGGTAGTTTGGAAGTGCTTATGCCATTAACATTTATAAATACAGTGCTAATATCTTCATTTCAATTATCCTTAGAAAACGCTACTAATGATATTTATATATACTTTGTCCATATAAAATCTTATTGATCAAATATTACCAAGGAGAATGATCTGCTAAAGGTCTATAAGTCCCAGTTAAATGGCTCCAGAAAATCTAAATTTGCAAAGGGCTGGAGAGATCCTAACTTCAGAGAGAAAACTGAGTCAGGAATGCACAACTTTTGTGGATTCCAACATGCACTGCAAACAATCACTGGTATCTTTTAATAGCATGAAAATAAAAAATATCAAGGACTCAGACTGTCATAGCTATCATTCTAAGTATGAATCATGTTTAATGTTTACAACAGTTCTATGTGGTGAGTACTATTATATCCACATTTTACACACTAAGAAAACTCAAATTTAAAACTGCCTGAGACCCACACGGTTATTTTTTTCAAATAACTATGCTTGGATTAAATCTATTAAATAATTTTTAGAATTATAATACCAACAGATTTTCTACACAAATTTGGCTTTTTTTTCAGTTTTGTAAGTATTTGTTTGTTCTCTGGAATTTGGTTGAATAAACAGGCTCCTCAGATATCCTTAGATCTTACTTCCAAGCAAGCCAACTATTTATAAGCAATTATAAGAAGTATAATTTCAAGAATTAGTATGATAGAGAAGTGATAAAAATAAAAGAAATATTAAAATAAACCACTTACGTAAAAAAGTTATATCATAATAAGTTCCAATTAACTCAGTATGAAATATTTTGTAAAGCTTATTTAATAAATTATAACAGATATCTATGATAATATAAACTTAAAGTACTTAGAATTCTCAATTAAAGCAATTATAAGGCATCCCTTTGGAAATCGTTCTACTTATTCCTGGAAAACAGATTTCTACAAGAATCTGGACTCAGTAATAACAATGATAGCAACATATGTAGGACACATAATTATGTATTTTTATTGAGAAACTAATAGGAGATCTAATATATATATATATGTGCGTTCATATATACTTACATATATTTTCAAATATATTGGTGAATAGTCTATTGAAATATTCGAAACACTACAATTTTTATATAATCCAATAACGAATGCAAGAAACAAGCAAAATTTTAAACATATTTTCAAGGACATTAGGTATATTATTGCTTTCAAAATTTGTCAAGATTCATAATATTACTGATAAGATACAGGATTCCTTCCCTCCTATTTGCTTACCCCCTCCACCCTCAACACACACACGAGAAAGCATATTGCATGTATTTTGGTGTTTTTACCTTCCATATTAGCCGTTTTCACGCTGCTGATAAAGACATACCTAGGACTGGGCAATTTACAAAAGAAAGAGGTTTATTGAACTTACAGTTCCACATGGCTGGGGAGGCCTCACAATCATCACAGAAGGCAAGGAGGAGCAAGTCATATCTTACGTGGATGGCAGCAGGCAAAGAGAGAGCTTGTGCAGAGAGACTCCTGTTTTTAAAACTATCAGATCTCGTGAGAGCTATTCACTATCACGAGAACAGCATGAGAAAGACCCACCCCCAAGACTCAATGATCTCCCACTGGTTCCTTCCCACAACACGTAGGAATTATGGGAGCTACAATATGAGATTCAGGTGGGGACACAGGGCCAAACCATATCACCTTCGTGATTTTGAGATGACACATTATACAACCCTCTTAAAACTTGTAGGAAGGCTCATGATGAAAAACAGAAACAAAACAGATCAAAAGGAAATACTGATTTTGCAAATTGCTTGGCAGTTTTTGTTTGTTTTTCAGATTTCAGCATTCCAAATCTGGAAAACTTAAAAATGTATGTATTTAATTTAAATGTCAAGTTGTGATCTAGCTTTTGCTTGGATGGAGTGATAAAAGATCACTGCTTTTCCAAGTCTCTTTCCCCTAAGTCAGGTATAGTGCACTCCACAGACACTGATGGCAAACGCCATCATCTGGAAGGCTAAATTTTAACCAGAAAAGTCTGGGTTAGTAGTTTTCTCTCAGCTTGTCTTTAGTTAGTTACTTATCTTCAGTTTCGGTGCAAGCTTGGGACTAAAGTAAAAAGAATTTTGTGGGTTTGAGGTCAGACTATGTGAACTATTGACTCTTTCTCTTCACAATTAACATCACATAATGCTATAATTATTATAAGTGCATTTAAAACTTAGACTACAACTTTAGACACATTTTGGAGCAGTCTGTTTTGCTATTCAAGTTGGTAATATCTACATTTAAATACTTACATCATATATTAAATAATGAAATATCATTCTGATGTTGTTTTAAAATCAGAGGTCTTTAAACATCTGAGTACTTACATATGGAATCAAAGTTATTGCCTGAATAAATAATTTTGAAATTTTGGAAAATAGGAAATTAAGCTAAAAGTAGATAGATACGATCAATGATTTTTGACCTTTTAAAGAAATCTCATAAATGTGAATTTTTATATTAATTTGTAGACTTTTTTGATAGAGTTAGTCAGGTTCAGATCTCTCTATATTGATCTTTCTCTGTTTCTCTCTCTATGTATCAGAATACGCATAAAATTTTCTCTTACACCCTTCTAACCCAAGAATCAAGTAATAATCATCAAAGTAAGCACCTCTGAGACTCTTTGCCATCAGAAGTCGGGAGTAATAACTTCTCTGAAAAACTCTGTTACTTATGAAATAGTCATTTAGCACCTACAACGTGATGAAATTGCTTAATCATTTTTGATATGGCAGGAATAAGACATATATAGTCCATATCAATATGGAACTTGTATGCCATATGTTGAGACACATACAGTTTGGTAGTATGGTTTTACGTTACACTCTCCCCTAAATCTCAGTCTCCCCTAAACCTCAAGAGTATCCTCTAAACCTCAGAAGACTGAAGCGTATTTGCCTAAATTAGTGGTTGTCAGGCCGAAGTAACCACTATGTATTTCACATTGCTAAGAATGGCTCCATTATTTAGCCAGTCAAGCCTAGAAAGTTTGAATTTGTTGTGGCTCAAGTAGTCTTAATGCCTGGACTATGGGAATTTCTGATAGAATGATTGATTGATTGACTAACAATTTCTCTTTGCAATTACTAAAGTCATTAAGGGCACCAAATTAAAATATAGCTAAGCAATTTTTCTACTCAGATAGTTATAATTAGTGGGAATATATTTTTTCTTTTTTTCTTTTTTTTGAAAATAAAATAGGTTCAAATTAATAGATACAGGCCGGATGCCATGGCTTACGCCTGTAGTCCCAGCACTTGGGAGGCTGAGGCGGGCATATCACCTGAGGTCAGGAGTTCAAGACCAGCCGAGACAACATGGTGAAACCCGTCTGTATTAAAAATACAAAAAAAATTAGCTGGGCATGGTGGCACACACCTGTAATTCTAGCTACTTGGGAGGCTGAGTCAGGAGAATCACTTGAACCTGGAAGGCAGAGGTTGCAGTGAGGCGAGGTTGCACCACTGCACTCCAGCCTGGGTGACAGAGTGACATTCCATCTCAAAAAACAAACAAACAAACAAAAAACAACAAAAAATTAATAGAGATATGTATTTTTTAACTCATGGGATTTATTGTAATGAATGAATAAAAGATGCTTGAGTATTCTATAATTTCATAGTATTCTTTTGCTTACTTTCTTGGCAGAGATGTAAAAACATTAATTATATAGAGTAGATACTTATTTTGTAGAAATAAAAGTATATGAAGAAATCTTTGCAGACGTATTTATCAATATAAATGGAAGAACATTTGTTGCCCACTAAATAAATAAATATTGGAGATATTTCCATACATCTGTTCTGCTTATCAAAAGAAAACAAAATCAAAACCCTTGTTCCATCCTTTGTTGCCCTTTAGCTGCCACTGTGTCATCTCCACATCTTGTAAAGTGTCATCTCTGGATTCAAACTTTTTCCACTCAATTCTCATTCTTCTCATAGCACAACCTGCTTCCCATCTCTCACACTCACCTCCTCCCACATACTCTAAACTTAGTAATTTCAATAACCTTCTATGTCTTTGCTTTCAACTTGCTCATATTTCTCCAACATTTTCCAGGTAATTCTCAATTTTAGAATATCATTTCCCAATATTGGGTAAAAGAGGGAAAAGATATTCTAAAATTCCCTTCTCACTTATACAGATGTACGACTCCTTTGTCGGGAGTACTGCTACTGCTTTATCAAATCATACACTTTTTTTGTCTCCCTGCTTTTCACATATTTGCTCCTATTCAAATTTCCCTTCCAACATACCCCTGGGATGCCTTCCTTGATTATGAAGTAGGTGCTTAAGGAAGGTTGACAAAATGAATTGTTTAAAACCTATTATTTAGTTATTTAACAATATTGTTGACAAGTTACTATATACCATGCACTATTTCAGGTACTATGAAGGAAACAACATACATGCTCCCTTATGTCAAGGAGATACAGTATAGTTGGGCAAGTAAAATGAAATAATGAACTAAATTAAAATTACAACTGTAAGAAGCACTATGGACATGGGAAATAGTAACATGGGTCCATTTATAACACAATGTCTGTTATATTCTGGAGGACTGAAGGTTTTCTTAAGGAAGTGACATTTGAACTGAGATAGAAACAAATCATATAAACAGGATAAAAAAGAAAAGGGCCAAGTGAGAAGACTGTTAAATGATGATGAATTTACACAGGCAAAGAAAGACCTTGTAACATGATGCATTCAAAGCACTGAAACAACAGAGTGGAGGCTGGCGGAATGTGTAAAGGAGATGGAGAGAGGATTGTGGCTTCTGTAGAAATGGCTTGAACTGAGATGATGTAGAACCCTAAAAACTGTCTTTTATCCTAAGAGCAATGAAAAGACATCAGATGATTTTAAAGAGAGAGATGACTTGAAAGTATGTATCTTTAAATCTATCACTCTAACATCTTTGTGAACAATGGAGAGTAGGACTCAAGGACAGATACAAGGAGACAAGTAAGGAGGCTATTGTACTGGTCTATGGTAAAGGACGATGTGAGCAAAGTGAAGGTGATGGATGAGGACGTGAGGATAAGTGGACAAATTAAAGATAATGGAGGGGCGGGATAAAAACCATCATAACTTAGTATTGGTTTGGACATATGAAAATGAGGGAGGAAATAATCCAGGACCACTCCTGGGTATTTGGTTTGTGCAGTGGATGAATAAATGATTCTATTCATTGATATACATAACGGTGGAAAAGAACTAGACTAATAGAACTGAGAGTTGAGAAGGGGCATGTGAGAGATTACAACTTACGTTTTTTAAAATAACATGAGTTTTAGTGTTTGAGATTAATTAGTGAAAATACCAATTTAGTATCTGGATATAAGCACCATACTCAAAAAAGTGATCTATGCTAAAGATTTGTATATGTGATTCATGCATATGTTGTGGGCTGTAAAATCATGGATCAGATATCCTAGAAAATAAGGAGACAGAGGAGGAAGAAGTGAAAAGGTTCTAGAACTAAGCCTTGAAGAAATTCAAGTTTAATATGATAGAAGAATGAGTGTGCAAGAAATTAAGAAAGAACAACCTAAGAACCATGAGAAGAACTAGGAAAGCTATCATAGAAGCCAAAAAAGAGGGATTTTGGGAAGAGGCATAAATTTCAAAAGCTTAAAAATGAAGAAAAAAACACGAGGAAAATGAGATAGAGAAAAAAAATCAATTGAGATAAACGAATGTAATTACTAATTCAATTAAAATTTATAGTGTTACAGTGGATGATGCCACATTATACTACAGAGGACAGAGTCATGGGGTCAGGAATAACAGAAAATTAAATCTAACATCAAAAACAATCTTATAATCTAGACTAGAATTTAAGGCACTTATGAAGTTTTTAACCTCAGAAAACAGTAGATAAATACAAGTAAAATGAATACATATGTTAATTTTTTTGAAGAAAAGATCACTGAAGTATTTGAAGAAAGTATAAGAGACCACAACATTTAAAACATAATTTGAAGAACATAGACAATAGCGAAGGAAGCATAGACATCTGGTAGAAATTACCAACACATAATATCAGAACTAATGGGGAAATGGTGTAGTTGAAGCATGGAGGAATTTTGTGGGGAAAAAGAAAAAAAGTAAATTGAATTTGGCTCTCATGATTTTTTTTTTTTTTTGATGGAATCTCGCTCTGTTGCCAGCCTGGAGTGCAGTGGCGCGATCTCGGCTCACTGCAATCTCTGCCTCCTGTGTTCAAATGATTCTCCTGCCTCAGATTCCCTATTGCTGGGACTACAGCTGCGGGCCACCACGCCCAGCTAATTTTTGTATTTTTAGTAGAGATGGGATTTCACCATGTTGGCCAGGATGGTCTTGATCTCTTTACCTCGTGATACGCCCGCCTTGGCTTCCCAAAATGCTGGGATTACAGGCATGAGCCACCGTGCCCGGTCTGATGATTCTTTTTAATAATTGACTGTAAATATAGAGTCCCTCTCCCTGTAACCCCCTTGAAACGTTTTTGATTTATAAGCAGATAACTAATAAGAACATATGGATGTTTTTAAGAAGATTCCTCAGGGCACCTTGAATGGAGAGAACAGAGACTAGCACCAGCCCAGCTAAAGCCTTAGAAATGGCAGGGTCAAGGTAATGAAGATGTGATGAAGGCAGTGGTAACAAGAATGAGACCATAGGGGAAAGTGGGAGAGAGCTTGAAGGAGAAAATGGAAGTCCTTTGTGAATAACTGGATAACACAGATGATAGGTTAATATTATAAAGGATGCCATATTTCAAGTGAATAGAATGCCCTACCAATACAGAAATGGAATTTGGAAAAAAGCCAGTAAATAGCCAATGTATAATTGATTAGCAACTGAGTGTTAAAACATAATGCTTTTTCTAATAAGACTTTAAATCCTGTTGAAATGTAATCATTTGCATTTCCAATGATAAAACACACAAGAAAAGCTAGTAAACAATTCATTTGGAAAACATAAACATTTAGGGAAAAAGAAATTCACATAGAGCTATCAAACTAGTGTTAAGTGCTTGGCTAACAGCTCAGCACTGATTACTTTTCCTCTCTCTCTACCCAAATGTTGCTTCTGAATATATGACCTTGAATATATTTGCAAAGGATGATTGATATTTCTAAATAGCATTAAGTGAAGTTATTTTCCTCTCAAAGACCAAATATTAACATTTTCAGATTAAAATTATAAACCAAGAAGCCAATAAAGTGGGCAGACACTAAATATATATAGACAAATTGACTTAAAGTGAACAAAGAAAGTTACCACAATGAGTTAACCCATAAGGAAAACCTATGTATATGTAAATCCTAGAAATTTGGACTGAAGTTCTTTATAGAAATGATATAGGAGGTAGAAAGAAATCATTTATGCAGATATTGAAGGTAAAAGAGTCCCCGGCAGAGCTTCCCTTTTAACAAAAAGCAGCCCCCCAAATAATTTCTTTTCTAACAAAGAACAGCCTGAAAAATTGAGCTGCAAACCTAGAGAAGCAAGTTGGAAACTTGCACGGTGGAATGCCGGCAGCTGTGCCAATAGAAAACAGCTATCTGTGGGCCAGGCATATCTAACATGGAGGCTCCATCTTCTTTTTTGTTGTTGTTACCACATGCACAGTAAAGAAATGGGCAATATGGTGCAGCTCAGGCAGAACTGCATAATAAAAGATTAGGTTGAGGGAGGCCAGAAATTTGCACCCTATGCAGGTGGCACACTTAGTCCTAACCAGTTTTTCGCAGCCTATGCAAATGACACACCTAGTCCAACCAGTCTTTCCTACCCTATGTAGATGAGACACCACCTCTTCACCAGCTCATCTACAAAAGCTGCTTCATTTTACTGCAGATCCAGTAACCATTTCTCCAGGACGCCTCTCTGCAGCATCAGAGAGCTATTCTCTTTCTTTTGCCTATTAAACTTCCACTCTTAACCTCTCTCTTTGTGTGTCTGTGTCCTTGTTCTCCTTGACTGTGGCTGTGGGACAATGAACCTTGGGTGATACTCCAGACAATGAAACTGTATCAGAAAGAGATCCCTATAATCAGGAATGATAATTTAAATAGTTAACAAGGGAACTTAACAATAGTAACTGACTAAACAGAGCGCATGAACTGAGTGGGAATGACAGGGATGTTTCTGCTCTGTGAAAGATTAAATTTGATGCTAGATTCTGGGAAGCTCTGGGTCATGTGAGTAAGGGTCCATAAAAGTCAGCAGAGTAGCATAAGTCTGAAGTTCTTTAACAACAGGTTCAGAAATACTGCAGTTCTTTAATCACAGGCAGGTCTCTACCACAATGTACTATCTGAATGTCAGCATTGGCTATAGTCCTACTTTCCATTCAAAATCTATGAAATAATTTTTTTCCTAAAATAAAATTTTTTACTTTCCACCTTAAAGGTTATATTATTCAGGGAATAGTTTTTGGTAAATTACAGCATGTATTCTTATTATAAGGTAGAACAGCAGAGCTTAACATTACCTCACCAAAGTGTCCAAGCTAGAAACTTTCTTATTCTTCCTAATTCCTTCTGTTCAAACACATGAGCATATAAAGACATGATTAAAATAGCATAATGGTTCTTTTACTGAACTGTGAGTGGCAATTTCTGGAGTAGAAATTAAGTGTTTGACTCATCTTTTCATTGTATCATCTGGCATGGTTTGGGGATCATAGCAGATATTTAGACAACGAAAATAGACGGTTGGATTAAAATATGTGCATACATAGGCATGAGGATGGATGGATAGATCATTATCATCTATTAGTTTCACGAATCTTCATTTACACTATCTAAATGAATAACTTCATAGAGCTTCTTGAGAAGTTCTCCCCTTGCAGTTTATGGAAGAGGCTTTTCCTTGATCAGATAAGTATTAGTTCCTTGAGTGTTTGGTAGAACATTCGATTAAAACAGTTTTCAGGGGTGTACTTTCATCTAAACATTTCAAGTCACCAATTCAATTTTGTTAATGTTTATAATACCTTTCAGATTTTCTATGTTAACTTTGAGTTCATTTTTATAAGTTAAATTTTATACATTTGTGTTTTTTAGTGTTTACATTTTTTGGCATAAATGTATCTTATATTTTTAATCTTTTAAAAACCTTATATATATGTTATATTTATATTAAGTCCTTTTCCCTTCCTAGTATTGTTTATTTATGTTTTCTTGTTTTCACCCCATGGTCAATTTCACAAAAACTTTCTCATTCTTCTTAATGTTTACAATACACAAACTTTTAGCTTTATTAGACTTCTTTATTGTATTTGTTGTTTTATTATCTTCTATCGTAACTATCACTTTCTTCTTTCTTTTTATTTCTTCCAGCTTATTTTGTTTTTCCTTTATAATTTGATTAGCTTTCTATTTAATTTTTAATTTTCAGCATTTCTGTTTCCAGTATAAACATTAAAAATCAAACTGACTTTAGGTATATTGCATGCATTTTCATATGTGATGTTATGATTTCAATTCTAAGCATTATCTAATTTCCATTAGAAGCTCTTCTTCAACCCAAAATTATTTACAAGTTTATTCCTAAATACATGATATTTTATGTTATCTTGTTATTGATTTCTAGCTTAAGTGCATTGTGTTCAAAGAACATATTCTCTATGGTACTTGTTTTTAAAAATATGTTAGAACTGGTTTTATCACTTTATATGTTATCAATTTTTATAAAACAGTACTTGGAAAGCAAAGGTGTGTTTTCCAGTTGTTAAATGCACCAATTAATATACATTGAATAGTTAAAGCTTTTAAATTATCTTAAGTCCAAATTTTATATAGCCTTATTGTTTATTTATTTCTTGATTATTTTCATAGACTAACTACTGAGAGAGTTATGGCAAAGTTTCTACAATCATATTTATTTATTTCTCTCTGCAGTTACATTGTTTTTTCTTTATGTATATGGAAAATTATGTATTTAGACACGCACAAGTTTAAATTTTTTTTGTCCTGGTGGAAATAGAACTTTTATCATAATACATGACCATTTTATATCCGATTTTTTTTGTCTTAAATTTCTTGTTATCTGGTATTTATTCTTTTTTTTTGTGGGATGGGAAAGGGTTACATTTTCCTGGCATATATCTTTTAATCTTTATTTCAAACTTTATGTTTCATGGACTGTTTTTATTTGTTTTTTAAGAGGTGGGTTCTTGCTACATTGTTCAGGCTGCTCTGGAACTCCTGGGCTCAAGAGATCCTCCCAACTCAGTCTCCAGAGTAGCTGGGACCAAAGGTACATACCACTATGCTTGGCTTTAGATGTTGTACCCTGTTTAACCGGTCTGTAGTGCTGACTCAACTATCATATTATTCGCACATTTCAATAGCAAACCACTGTAATGAAGACTCTCTGGCCTTCTCACTCCTAAATTCTATAATCTGTTTTACAATGTAATGGTGGTGCTTCTGGCTACGCTCAGGTAAGCTTGAATTTGAGAGAGAACTCTTCTACGAGGTATTACATATTTATTTATTTTAATGCACTCTTTATTTCTTGTTCATCTGAGTAAGTAAAACATACATTGTGAATTCTTATGTAGGATTTAGGTAGAGTTTGAAGTTGAAAAATATATTAAAGCTAATTGGCCACCAAAGGGCTCAAATCCATGATCTCAGGCTCATTAGCTCTGAGCATCTAAGCAAGACAAATACAACAATGAATCCATTATGCAGCAAGAAAACAACATTAAATATTTTAAAACTTTAATTTGTTGACTTTGAAAATTGAAGAAAGGCAGAGATACAACTTTCTTTTTAGTACTGAATTATTTATCCTTCATATCTGAATTCAAGTGATAATTCAGTGTGTACTTACGCCTGACGTAGTTAGCATTGGCGAGTAGTCATGCATTTGTACAGTGGGCAGTATTCTGCATGTGAGCACATACATGAATCCAGTTACCTTATAATTATCTTTCAAAATTCTACATAAATTATTTTACAATCCCTTATTTTGATTACATTCTTTACTTCCCTCCTTGTTAATTTAGTACTAAGCAACTTGTATGTAATGAAAACAACACAGGTCACATGTGCAAAATTTAAGACTGTATTAGGTAGAGGGGAAAATGAAATATTGCATCTTTTTTTGCCTTATCAATGTAAATTGATAAGTGTTGTATGTATACTACTCAACGGATACTAATAAACTCTTAGCTAGGGCTTCCATGGCAGGATAATTTTCATTAGTACCCAATGCAGTTAGCAATTTTATGAACATCATGTAATGTGTGAGCATCTGTTTTCATGTTCTTCTAAAATTACCTTCGGTTGTCTGTGACTCTGGCAGTAGATCCTCATATGTTGTAGTCACAGTTGTTTTTCTGTGTCTCAGAGACATCCAGGATTTCTGAAGTTACAATCTGATGTGTTATGACACAACACGAAGCAGTATAATGCAGTGCTTGACAGTTGTATGGGAGTAGAGAAAGCACTGACAAGAGATATTAAGAGCACAGACTCTGGCATTTGGTAGCTTTGATTCCATTTGCAGGTCTGTTACTTACATGTATTATCTAGGGCAAATTAATGAATTTATCTGTGCCAATTTTCCCTTACATGTAAAATATATTAATGCTCATCACCTAGAAAAAAAATGAGGAAGCACATATAAAAGTCCTTGGCATAGAATAGGTGCTCAACAAATGTTAGTTTATATTGCACATCTAGTTTAATTTTGTCCTTATATAAATCTTTTGATATATGTTGAAAGTCACATTTGGATCTGAAATACCTAAATATGTGGTGCTTACTTAGGAAAAGTTTCCTAGTTTTTCTGTTCTACTGATATTTTCAATTTCAATTATTAAATATGTTACAGAATTCATAACTTTAATTGTATCTCTTTGTTAGAAGTCAATTTTTAAATAAAATTTTACAAATATGGTATACACCCATTTGTAGCTTTGGTAAAGTGCCTAAAAGAAGCAGAGGGATGGAAAGAGACTTGTCAAGGAGTACAAAGTTACAGTTACATAGTAGAAATAAGTTCTGGTGTTCCATAGCATAGTATGATGGTTAGGGTTAACAACAATATATCTTTTATTACAAAATAGCTAGAAGACGGGTTTTTTAATGGTCTCATCACAAAAAAATGATAAATGTTTAAGGTGATGGATATGCTAATTACCTTGATTTAATAATTATAAAATTTATATATGTATTAAAACATGTTGTACTCCATAAATATGTACAATTATTATGTGTCAATCTTGCCCTCAAAAAATTTTACCTAGCCTTTTGTTTTTCCTGTGTGACTACGACAAAGCAATGTTTGAGAAATATAGAAGTCTGTTAGGCTATTTTCCATCAGGTTGTCACATATCCTCAGAGCCTTGATACCTAATAGACATTTGTTTTTTTCTCCATGTAAGTAAAGCTTGGTTTATTTGCTAAATTTATCTTGCTAAAACAAACTCTTTCTGTGAATTCTACAAAACACAGAAATGCTAAACTGAGGGTCTCATGTTTGCATACAGTTTGGTATTTTGGCATATGACTTATAATAGGATTGGAACATGCATCCAATATATAAAAGTTCTTCACAGAAGAATGGTAGGGGGTGGGTTCCTGAACACAGAACATAAAGATTCAGCTGAATGAACATTGGCAACTGAGAAATAAACCCCTGTGATATACATGACACTGTAAATTGCTGTTAAAGCAATGTTTTTGGTCAACTCGAAAGAAATTTGTGAGACAGTTTTCTAATGGTTACTTCTATCTCTTACTCACCGAAAACATATCAATAGATAGGGAAAATATTTTCATAAAATGCTTTTCAATTTTAAATAAAAATGGTAGAAACAAATTGGTTTTTGCCATAATAAAACTCTCAAAATATTTTCTGTTGCTGAGTGTATGTTGCTTGGTCATATCAATTCACAAATGCTTTAAAAACGTTCATATTTTTATGTTTATATTTTTTATTTTTTATGTTCACTGTTAAATGTTTTAAAAATGAAAGGTTTGATTATTCTTTAGCAAATGATACACATGAAATAGAGCTCAAGGATCTGACCTGCTCACAATTCATGTGCTTTAAAATTAAATTCCCAAAAAGCTATTATTGATAAATACAAACATTATATTCATAATGCTGAATCATAATAGAACAATTTTGTAAAGCATTACTAGCTAATATATAACAGAAATTAATGAACACTTGCTAAAGATAATTACAAGATACGTCTGTTAAATGACACAAAAGAAAAAAAAACTGCTAGCCATCACATAAAACACTGCTATTTTTCTGTTTGTACATAAATACTTAGCTAATCAAATGGTATTTTATGTCTTAATCAAGGGGTGAACTGCTATAAAAAAAGAAAAGAAATTTCATGTTTGGGGAAGAGATTCTTTTTATTTGTTAGTCTAACAGCTTTTTTGTAAACATAAGAATCTTACTATGAAGCACAAAATGTACAGATTTTAAAAAATGCTTTCTGTCATGATCAGTATGCAGTGCCTTAAAATCCTGTCAGTAGGAGCATTTCTCTCTTTTTAGGAAGAGTTCTCTTGACACTTTCTTAGCCATTGGGTTATTCAGAACACCAACTGTCCTTTCCTTGTATTCAGTATTTCTAGTCCTCACAATAACCTTTTAAAATAGGCATGTGTGTTTCTATTTTGCACATGAGAAACTGAAAGCTCAGAACAATGAAATGTATGGTTCCCAATCAAATGGATAGCAAGAGGATTTGTGTTTCCAGTACAATCTTAACAAACTCCAGAGGCCACTTCTTTCCTCCACACCACATTTCCTCTCTAGTGAAATCTATGGAGTACATTGTAAATTAATACAGTAGCCACAAGTTAACAAAATAATAGGAAGCAGATTAAAATAATATAGAATAGAAAAAAATGGTGATATGAATGAGGAAAACCAATGGAAAGAGGAGAGGAGAGAAGCTAGTGGTTCACATTATTATTTTTTGCCATTGACTCTTTTTCTGGAAACAGCTCTTGCCTTTGGTTTGGAGAACATCCTTCCCGGACTCAGCCTAGTAGCTCTGGGTGAGCTGATTAAAGTGCAAGCAATACATGTGGAGCACTTGATCTACAGTTACGTCAATCGCATACTTCATTCAGTCATCCTTCGTGATAGATAAGCCATCAAAGCAAGTTAAAATCAATCTGGGAAAATCATGTGTTTATTGAGTTCAATATTTGCTTTTTCTGATGGATTTCGACTGTGAGGTGTGGAAAACTTTGGGCACTTTGCTGAGCCTCTCTGAAAATTGAGCTATTTCAAATGAGGGGGAGCTAAGAGATAAAGCTCTGTGACCCCGTTTGACCTCATTTCTGTCTGCATGTAAATCCTCATCTACCGTGTGGCTCTTCAATTACGAGAATTCTTCCACTTTTTCTGTAAGCCATTTTGTATTTTTCATATGTAAATGACAGCCAGTGTCTATATTTTGTTGATTTCTCCATTTATAGCTGTATTTATATAATAAAATGAATATCATTCACAGGAAAATGAGTCTCCGGGAAGCAACATTCTCTCATAATTATCATGTGACTTTGTTTTAATAATCTCTATGCTTACTGCTCCTCCTGGTAGAAATACTGATGTGAGGGGCCTTAGATCAAAATTCTTTAGGAGGAAATTTTCACTGATCTCAGTATGTTTCACCCTGTCAGATATATCCCACATAAAGTTTTCCCATGATCAGTAGACCATAAATAAGTAAGGTCTTCTCTGTTTCTAACGTGGCTATACATCCTGTTGTGCTTAGGGTCATGATCACTATGTATGCCTATTTTTCTAGTATAATTACTGATTGTGCCTTCCTTCATCTCAAAATGGCTCCCGGTTGCATGATAAATTCTATACTTATATTATTGCCAGCAGTCCCGATGCAGCATTGAATCATTACAACATTAAGGATGGCTATATTTTTATATATGGTCAGATATATGTACCTAAAGTTCATGATACTTTATTATTGCTTTTTTTCTTGTGTACATTGTATATTGGTACTCTCAATTTTTTTTCCTGTGGCAAAACTTTTAATTAATATACTATTTCAGAATATCAGAAACATATATAAAAATATAAATTTTCATATATATTTAATTTTGAATCAAATGCCTTTTAATATTCAAATATGATAAAGTAAATGGCAGTGTCACAAAAGTTTTAAGAAAAATTTACAGCAATAATTTGAGAAGATAACATTTAGTTATTTTTTTTTAAAGACTAACATTAATTGTTACATGCCTCCGTTTCCAGCTAACATAATGTAATTGTTTAATGAGTACATAGCAAGGAAAAATAAGGAGCTGAATAACTAATTATTTTTCAAACTAATATTGGAGGTGTTTCACAGAATGTTAGGCCCAGCATTCCTGTTATCAGTCACACACACACACACACACACACACACACACACACAGTGAATTTCCTAACATGTGAGATCAGCAATAAATATTCTATTTCTAAACTCTCCAGTATCTTTAAGGGACCACATGCTATGGTAGACCACACGGATACTTCCTGTATCACATGAGATATCAGAAATAAAGACAAAAGTTATTATTTTATTTCTCTATTTTCTTGGCTAATTACCCTAAAACATTCCTAGTTTTTATACTTACGGTCCTATGTCTTATAAATCCTCTCAGTCCTAAGTACATTGATCACCCTATTGGTGACTTATCATAATGGTACCAAACATTGCAGTCTGGTACATCAAGGAGTTGTACCAACAAACTCTCCCTGATCTGAACCAAACGAGATAACATGATGTTTCCGTATTTTCTTCGTATTTTCAAAGTGTAAGTCTCACTCTTTTTTAAAAACACATTTTTGACTTATAGAATTTAATTTTACGGCACGATATAGGAATCGAACTTAACTGTCATTTGAAAAATAGCTAGTTGCCCTAGAATCATCCACAGAAAGATATACAGTCATGTGTCACTTAATAAAAAGGATGTATTCTGAGAAATGCATTTTAGGCAATTTCCTTGTTGTACGAACATTATAGAGTATACTTACACGAGCCCGGGTGATATGGCCTACTATATACTTAGGCCATGTGGTATAGACTATATTTCTCCTAAGCTAAAAATCTGTACAGCATGTTACTATACTAAATATTGTAAGCAATTATAACAAAATGATAAGTACGTACATATCTAAACTTGGAAAAGATACAGTGAAAAATATGATATGATGATTCTCTGGGGCCATGGTCATATACACAGTTTTGTTGACAGAAACATCATTATGTGGCACATACATGGATATTTTTTCCTATGGTTATGGAAATCATATATATTTGACACTTTGTTGTTGTTAAGTTAGGTAATCAGGTACACATTTTCCATTCAGTGTTTTTTTTGTTTTGTTTTGTTTTGTACATATTCCTCACTGGGCTTTATTTTTCTAGGTAAAATTTATAATTAGCTTGTAAATTATAAAATAAATTCCATCTGGTATGTTCAAGATGTTTGTAGCAATGGCCTCATTCGTAATAGTTAAAACCTGGAAACCACCCAAATGCTCATCATCAGGACATACATTCATATAATGTGATACTTTTCAGCAATGAAAAGAAACAAGTCCCGAATACTCATGACAACATGAATGGATCTTAAAAATGTGGAGTGAAAGAAAGCAGAAACAGCACACACACACACTCACACACACATTGCACAATGCATAGTGTATGTCCAAGAACAGGCAAAATTAGTCTATGGTGACAGAATTCAGAATGTGGTTGTCTCTGGAGTGGAGGTAGGGATACAGAACAGAGACATGAGCAGTGATGTGCTGTTGAATGTCTAGCCTTTAAAATATGGATACTTGTATATAAATGTTTATTAAAATTTTACTGATATAAAATATGTAGCAATATTTACACATAATAAAATATACAGTGCTCTTCTTTGTAAATTTCATACACCCTATAAACTGTTTTTGCTGATGTTTACTGTTCTCTGGTATCTGTTGATATTATTGCAATTCAACCATGGCTAGACAAATAGAATCCTGTCCCTAGCTGCTCACGTTTGTCCCAGTAAATTTATTGTCATTAAATCCAGTATTTGCCCTACTGTAAATTACCACACTCTTTCTTCAAATATATTCATTAAGCTGAAATTTCATTCAGCTCCAGCATTAATTTCAAGTTACCAATGTGATGTTTAACTGAAGGTGGAGGTAAGACAAGATACACAGTGAAACATGTGTGCACGTCCTCCATAGAAGTGTAGTATATGTCAATAACCTTCACACCATAGATATGGTAAAATGTAGAAAAACAATTAGGAATCAAGAAATCTAGACTATTTCCTTTTTTAAATGTTTATTTAATATTAAGTTTATATAATTTATTTATTTTTATTATTAATTTTTTTTGAGACGGAGTCTCGCTGTCGCCCAGGCTGGAGTGTAGTGGCTTGATCTCAGCTCACTGCAACCTCCGCCTCCTGGGTTCAAGCCATTCTTCTGCCACAGCCTCTCGAGTAGCTGGGACTACAGGCGCCCGCCACCACACCCAGCTAATTTTTTTTTTTTTTTTTTTTTTTTTTTTTTTTTGTATTTTTAGTAGAGACGGGGTTTCACCGTGTTAGCCAGGATGGTCTCGATCTCCTGACCTTGTGATCCACCTGCCTCGGCCTCCCAAAGTGTAATCCCAATTACAGGCGTGAGTCACTGTGCCCAGCCTATATAATTTAATTTTTAATTATTTCCCTGTTTAACAACATGCTTGCAAAATGCCTCAAATATTAACAATTGTTCCTGATAAGCTAGTACTAGCTAATGTCAACCTTTCTGCAGTGATAGTCATATTCTGTAACTTGTTTTGAATAGTAGTTATATGGGTGTATTGCATTATCAAAATTTATTCAGTTTAACAGACCCAAAAATACATGTCAAACTTTGTGTTAGACTTGCATTTAATATATGTCTTTTGGAAAGGTGAGAAGAGAATCAACATCTTTAAAATATTGATTCTTTTCATCCAGGATTATGATATGTCTGTCTTTTTATTTTTATTAAAGTTGTAAAATGGTATTTTTCTTTGTTCGTTGTTTATTTTCTTTTTCTTAACATGCCAGCTGGAGAACTACTGATGTATAATTATCTTTTTATCCTACCGAGTTTTCTTTATAATTTCAAGACTCCTTAGTTGATTCCTTGATTCTCTTATCTGCCAGGTTGATTGTCATCAACAAGTAATGATAATTTTATATCTTTATATACATATATATATGTAGTTTCTCTCTCTTTTATTTGTTTTGGGATATTGTTTTCCTATGGTGATTTAAGTGAGAAATGTCATTCTTAAATTTAGGCATCTTGAATTGAGACCAAAGCATGAGTTAATCCTGGATGAAGCACAAATTATAGTGAAATCTTTTATCTTTGTTCATAGTTATTGATAACAATTTTTTTGGTTAGATTTCTTTACATATTCTTTAAATCTTTCTTAACAGACTGAATCTCAATTTAAACCAGCATAGTCCCCACAGTGCTTTCTCCAACGATGGGAAGGTTTTATACCTGTGCAGTCCATTAGGTTATTCAGTGGCCCCATCAGGCTTGTGCACAAAGTAAATGTTGCTTATGTGACCGAGGTATTAATATTGAGTATAATTTTATTTATTTTCATTTAATTTGTTTAAATAGCCACAACTGACTAGTAGCTACCACTTTAGATAATGAAGATTTAAACACTGGTATGTGCCAAGAGGCTATTGCCAATAAGTTAAAAGCCCCTTGGTCATAGAGCCTCAATAGTAAATCTACAACTTTAACTACAATAAACTCAGCTTTATCTTTCTCACTGCAGCTTTTACATGCACCTTTTTCAAGGATACAGTCAAGACTTTTCTTTGGTAATTATTTTGGTTTGTTTCGTCCTCCTTGATAACACTGTAAACATTCTAATATCTATTTTATTCAGAATTCCCAATGCCTATGACTATATTCAAAGAGTTGTCAGAAACGTAGTCTCTTTTCCTGCCTCCTGGAAACTGGGCTAAAATGCTGACATCGACTCATTTGGCAACTTGATATATAGGAGGTCCTCTTTTTCCTTTTATAACTACAGATTTGGAAACATCTTCATAATAGCATGATCAAAACTCTGCCCCCTCATTAAATTTACACAAGCAAGTTATCAACAACCAGGCTTAGTCAATGAAAGATCATTATGAAGCCATAAATCTGAGTATACAATTTATTGTAAAAATAAGTAAGCAGTAATCTGCTAAACTCTGGTCTTTAAAATAAAGGAAGATTTTGCCAAATATAGATGGGCTGATGTCTAATAATTGGAAATTATTAATCCTTGATAAAATTTCCCTATAATTGAAAATTTTACCTTTCAGTTTACCGCACATAGTACGGAAGCACATACCATCTATAATAATGGATATAAGCAAGCAAAACAAAATCCATAAATAAACAAATGCAGCTGGGAGCGGTGGCTCACGCCTGTAATCGCAGCACTTTGGGAGGCTAAGGCAGGTGAATCGCTTGAGTCCAGGAGTTTGAGACCAGCCTGGGCAACATGGCGAAGCCCCATTTCAGCCCCTTGGGAGGCTGAGGCAAGGGGATCATTTAAGCCCAGGATGTGGAGGTTGCAGTGAGCCAGATTGCACCACTGCACTCCAGCCTGAGCAACAGCGTGAGAGCTTGTCTCAAACAAAAACAAAAACAAAACAAACAAAAAATACAGACAAATGAATATGGTCAGAATCTTTTTTTTTTACTTCCTGTATCTCTATCCTTTGCAATGTGACTTCACAAATGTTCCCTCAAAAGGTGACATCTGTTATCTTCTCTCCTTGCATAAGGGCTGTCTTTCACTAGGTGGTAGAGGCAGACAGGAAGTGAGCTAGTTCTGAGTCTGTGCTTTAATGGTCCTTGTGTGCTTTTGCTTGACTTCTTAGAATTCTGCTCAGCCACAATGTGAACAAATCCAGGCAACCCTGCTCCTCACATGAAGCAGAGATCAGTCATTTCAAAGCTGAGGTCACTCTAGACCAACTAACCTTAGCTGATCCGACAGCAGTTAGATGCTAAGTAGCACAGAAGCGTGCAAGGCCCTGAGTATACGGCTCTTTGACTAGTACATAACACACCACCTTCCATGAAGTAGGAGCTCAATAAATACTCGCTGAATGAATGAGTGTTGTTCTTTTGCTTAATCCTCCACTTGCACATAGAATAAAACCCAAGCCCATACCACGGCCTACAGGGCTTGCATGATATAATTCCTGTCCTCCAACTTACAACTCATCTCACACTACTTTCAGCCACATACTTCTTTACCTTTCCATTCTCACTTCTGAAGCTTTTTGTTGTTTACCCTGCCTTTTTGTGTAGTTGGAACCACATCATGACACTATTCTCATCTTGAAAAGCAGAAAGGCATTCCCAGTGATAAGCTCAGTACAGCAAAGCCACTCCTTGGTCAATATCATGTTATTTTCTTTTCTTCTTTAGACATCTTCTTAACACTTATCCTTATTAAAACAATCTTGTTTCTTGTCTTATTGTTTTAGTATTTGTATCTTCTATTAGAGTGTAAGCTCGTGAGAAGAATCTTTTTTTTTTTTTTTTTGGTTATCTTCACTATTTCATAAACTGCACTTCAGCACTTAGACCAGGAAATAACACTTAGTAACAAAAGTACATAACAAATAAATGAACAAGCAACATCTAATTTCCCCAACTGATAGATGAACAAAAAACCAATATCCTTAATTAAGTATTTTCTGGATTAATTATTGCTATAACCTCTAACATCAGAGATTGTTTAGGTAACCTAAGCTTTCAAGTTACATGCTCCCAACCCTCTATTATCATTGCATCAAACAAATAAAAGAAAAATCCCCTTTAGAGCAAGATAGACTAGAGCACATAAGAGTTGTCAACTTAATTTTGCATGATTAGAAGCGGATAGCTAAGTGGCAACAGCTTAGCAAAACAAAAACCATGACATTTTGTTGTCTTGTGGGAAGCCAGAAAAGAGAAAACCAATTTATGCAGCAGGATCTATTAAACGCTTCATAACTAGAGGTTCCAGATGCCTTTAAAAGATTGTGGGATGTGTGTGTGTGTGTGTTTTGTGTGTGTGTGTGTGAGAGAGAGAGAGAGAAAGGGAGAGAGAAGGAAAGAGGTATAAAAGCAGGAAGATTAATTAACTATGAGTGTGAAGTATAAGAAGTAGTTGGAGCCCCAAATTTCCTCTCTAATTTCACACTTAGTGAATGTTCCCCACCCCAACAAGCCTTCCCCTATACACGTTTACTATTTAAGTAAAGAGAGAAAATTGACTCCTTTGCAATGTTGAAGCTAAGATTCTCTAAATTTGGGGACCGTGGGTACAGCCGAGAGTAAGAGTGAGATGCTCTGTTTATTGATTGAAAGCACATCCATAATGGTAAGAAACAAGTCCCCTTCCTTGTTGGCTTTCAGAATGCTGAGTTAGAGTTATGTCTCTAAGACTAAGGGGTTAGAGGAGCTCTTTTGGGAGAATTTCACCAGCCCAAGAGAAAATAACTATTCTTATCAAATCAAACTATGCTTAAACACATCAGTTAATAAGGCTTGAACAAACAGTTTCTAATCAGCTTTTTAGTATCACACACTAAAATATGAACTGGCAGCCAATAAATAGTTGACATTCGAGCAAAACTTCTAGCATATGAGACAGATCAAATAACCAAGAATAGTCTCAGAGGAGAAGAGATTGATGAAGGAGAGAACACAAAATATTATTTAATTCTATAGTAATTAATTTCTTCAGATGAATACTAACAAAATGGTGGAACAAAACAGAATAGTTAAAGAAAAAGGTTACTTTTAGAAAATAAGAAAGAGCTTTTGGTAATAAGATAGTACAAAATAACTACAATGATAATTTAAAACAGAAAATATTTAAAAATCCATTGAAATTCAGACAATTGAGTTGGGGAAATTTCCCCAAAAGGAGAACAAAAAGATAGATATAAGTCAATAAAACAGAAATATAAGTTACTGGAGGATTAGACCAAGAGATTCACTATCCAGATAACGTAAGTAAATACATAGAAAATAGAAGGTGGAAATGATGGACAAGAGATTAACAAAAAAATTAGAAAATGTTTTAGTATCACAAGACATGAGTTTTCAGCTTTAAAAATAATTAGCTTGATTAGTCATTCCACAATGTATATACATTTCAGCCATAATGTTCAACATGAAAAAATAAGATATATGTATATATAAACAAAAACCAAAAATCTAATTATGAAATTTCAAAACATCACAGAGCAGACACTAAAAATTCCAGAGAGATGAAAGAGGTCAGAAATCACAATGCTGTCAGCCTTCTCAACAAAAATACTGAAAACTAGAAGAAAATCAATAAATGTTTTTAAAATTCTCAGACGACTAAATTTACGTGTAAAACCAAACTATGAATAAAATAATTTGCATATACTGTGAATGCACGCTTTCTCAAAAACTATTTGAAGATCTACTCTACCAAGGTAGGAACATACCTCAATTAAGAACAAGACATGGAATGGGGAAACAGATAATCCAACACAAGAAAGAAACATAGGATCTTAAGGTAAGAATTGACTGATTCCCAGGATAACTGCTGGGCAGCAGGCTTAGAGGGTAGTCAGCAGTAATAGAGCAGAAGGATGCAAGGTGCCAGGAGAAAGACTTCTTAGTATGTGTTACCATTTTGAGAAATGTTTTAGAGTTTTAATACAAATGTAAGGCTTAAGTCATAAGAGGTCTATTGAGAACTAAGAAAAGTATAAAAGTGGGTAACCTGTATTGGCAGGATAAAAGGAACTGGAGAAGAAAATAAACGTAATCATACTTTGCTCAGCTATCACCAATATTAGAATTATAATAATGGGAACAATGATCATTAACAAGACACATGTATTATTAAATTCAGAGGATGGGAGAAGACAATCAATGTTCGTCGAAGAGAAGGAGTAGTGAAAAAATCAATCCTCACCTTATACAGTAACCACAAAACATACATAATTTTTATTTTACATTTTTTAAAGATTTGACAGTTCCCCCCATCCCCAACTCCCCTACCCTTGACTATTTGTCCTGGGGTATGCTAAATGTGCAGGTTTATTTAGTGAAAATCAATCAAAGACACAATTCATCTGAGACATTGCCTCACAGATGCACATGCAGGGACTGATGAAAATGCTTCATGCACTGTATTCATTTCAATTTTTCACAATCTGTTGAAATATAGCTTGCTAATGAGGGACAAGCACTTTGACCATGCTGAGGTGGGTGAATCATAATAAGCATATCATGTATCATGTTGCATACATCATGCACTGTAAGGTAACATCAATAAACCACTTATTATGTATATCTGCCTGTTTCAGGCCATTGTAGCCATCCTGTGCAAAAAGTCCATACAACAAGTGTCATTTTTAAAAAATGAGAAATAACTCTATAAAAATGTTATCTAGGGAGATCAAACAAAATTTGTGTGAGCTGGGAATCAGTATAGGAGTAGTATGGGGAATGAATATTCTGTTTTACTATAAGCTTCATAAGGACTGCTTGACTTTAAAAAAAATGTACGTGTATTGCATTGAAAAAAATTAAATGAAATAAAACCAAAGCCTTTCTCTTTACCACATATAAATTATTTTGTAATTGAGTGTTAAATGTAAGCATGCTTGTGCTCACCTACCTAGAAGTTATCAAATGTATGTGTGTTTGATTCAATCTGATATTTCAATTCAGTATATTTTCAAACTGGGAAACTAAGAGAGCTTGCCAAGGTAAATTACCCTAGCAATTATACATCTGACACATCACATAATATTCTAAACCCCTCTTGTATCTGTTATCTTTTAAATTATGATAAAATCTTATTAGTAAATTTTATTACCAACATTTTAAACCTCTCCTGATCTAGTGATCTTATTTCAATTATATCTGACACAATTTCAATTTTAACAAAATACTAGTACTTATCATTTACTCCCATCACAATACCTTAATAATTTCTTGTTAGTTTTAATGATTAACTAAGCTCATGAGCATTAAATATAAATTGCATTACGAGGTTCCAAAAGCAGATAAAAATTATCAGTAACAAAAGTAAAGGCCTAAATGGGAATTAAGCAATATCATATTTTTTCTCCAGTATAGGAGTATCTTTAATTCTCTTTAGACTTGATATAATGAGGTAAACTCTATACAAATACAAAGTCTCTGAAGTTTCTTTTTTTTCTATAAAACCCACACAATATAGAATTCTCTCCAACATATTTAAAAACAAATATTTTTATAGTATGGGATAAGCACATGGCTCTTCTGAGAGTAAAAGATAATAAAATGTAAGGTATTATTTGTAAAAAAAAATATGTGCCTAACAAAATTTTTCAGATAGACTACCATAAATGATATATATATCCCCTAAAAGGAAATAATGTGTCTAAAATTATAATAAAATAGAGGTTTATAATCTGTTTTTATAAAAAGCCTTAAATAGGCTTCACCAAGAAATGTGTACTATTCAATGTGTGAAGAAGGGTATATATTTAAAAGTAAATACACTAAAAGAAAAAAATACAATTTAAACTGCAAATTTCTTGGTATGTATATCTCACATTTTTATGACTCTGTATGTGAAATTAACTCAAGCCACCTACTGTATTGACTTTATTGATGGTAATTTCCTTTTTTTTTTTTTTTTTTTTTTTCTTTTTGAGACGGAGTCTCGCTCTGTCGCCCAGGCTGGAGTGCAGTGGCGCAATCTCGGCTCACTGCAAGCTCTGCCTCCCGGGTTCACGCCATTCTCCTGCCTCAGCCTCTCCGAGTAGCTGGGACTACAGGCGCCTGCCACCACGCCGGGCTAATTTTTTTGTATTTTTAGTAGAGATGGGGTTTCACCGTGGTCTCGATCTCCTGACCTCGTGATCCGCCCGCCTCGGCTTCCCAAAGTGCTAGGATTACAAGCATGAGCCACCGCGCCCGGCCTATTGATGGTAATTTCTTATCAACAGCATGAGCAACTATGTCCATTATTCAAAATGTCAGTGATAAGTCAAACATGGAAAAATAAGACTACTGGCCCAAATATCATTTTCTTTGGCTTTAGTTTTACTTCAAACATTGTATAGACCAATCCGGTAAATGAAAAATAAATCCTGCAGGCTTAAGAGAAAATAACACTCTTTCATGTAAATGAGAAATTTCCTTTGGAGTAGTAGACAGCAGAATAAAATATTGATAAAAGCGGAGGTTCTAGTTTGAGCAGACCTGGTTTGGGATTCCAGCTTGACAAGTCTCTACCCATGCACACTTCACCACTCTTATTTCTCATGGCCTAGTGCTATAATTCTGAACTATATGGACAATAATAGTAACCTGCTGAACTCTGCTGTGTCTGTTAACAACTGAACAATAGTAATGGGACGATTTTATATAGTGTTTGGAGTGACAAATTAAGCATTTTATGAAAAGCACTTATAACCTAGTGCCTGTCCCTATAGCATAGTGGAGCTAAGTATATGTCAGCAATCTAAATTCAATTCAGTATTGCTATATGCAAATAAACTAGTATTAGAACATTACCTTTTATTTGTCCTAAGCTCATTCTCCTTCAAAAATATTACAGACTAAAATTTTGATTTATTTGGAATGGAGTTAATTTTTTTTAATTTCCAATTAATTAGGAGTTGCAATATTATTTATTGCATAATGTATACAAAATTACATTTAGCATCTATATATGCACAGACACCGACATACATATATTAACACAAAATCTCAGCACTCAGGCTGGTGTAATACTCTTCTTCAGAGGCTTGTTAGTGATTTATAAAGTAACTTAAGCATATTTAAGTAATATTTACTCAGTGGATTAAGCAATACATTTTGACTCATATATCACATATTTATTCATGTGTTTAATACATTAACATTTATTGTGCATGCACAGGGTGCCGCACATGCATTGAATATAAGGAAAATATGAAGATAGAGTTTGCAAAGAAAGCAGGGTATAAAAGGAGATTTATAGAAAGAAACAATCGGTAGAGGTATGTGGAACTTACAGAGACAGCGGACAGTGTTACTGCTGTCTAGGAGAATGGAAAGTACCTCAGTGTGATGTCTTGTTTTCAGCTAAATCTTTACAGATAAACAGAAAATTTTATGCTAGATTTGTTGGTGGCTGGAAGTAACTGTAATAGAGAGACTGAAACTGGAAAAAATTATGGAAACCAGAAAAAGTGAACAGTATAATTGGAGAATAACTCAGCATACATATTATTACAAAGCGGCAGGAGCTGAGATTGAAGGGGTTCATAATGGTCATACATTGAACGGCCTTAAATGCCCAACCAGATATTTTAGAGGTGGAAAAGATAATTGCCTTTTCCTAACACTGGTGGGCTTACAAGACCCCCAAAAGAAATATATGTAGAGATACAGAGAAACAGTGTAATTTACTTGAAGAATTACATATAATTCAATATTTGTGATATATAGACAATGAGGTGAAGAATAAAGTAATATAGGTAGCCAGAATATAGCTTTGCATCTCTAAGAAATATATAGTGTTTTAGCACATAAATGATGGTATCTTAAATAGGGTTTATTGGTTGCAAGCAACAAAAACTGAATCTGGATAATTCATCCAGAAAATAAACTTGTTGAAAAGAGATTGAGAAGTTCCCAAAATTGCTAAGAAATCTGGAGAACTTTTGTTGAAGGAGAATAAAACCAATGTAATTCTTGGGATGTGGGTCCCAGGTACTTACAAAGAGTCTTGCGTACTGACACCTGAATAATATAAAGTTTAAGTCATTGTTCCATTTAGTTCATTATTCAAAGTAACAGGAGTTGTTCTGAGTAAACTAACTAGCTAAGGCCACTAAGCTAATCCTTTGAGAATGCATTCTTGCTTATTATTCCATCAAATCTACAAAAAATGGAGATGATCCTCTAAAACAAAATTGGTAATCTATTCCAATGAAATGAGAAATGAATGTTGATTCCAGAAATTAGCAAATTTCCATTAAGGATAGGAAATTATTGTAAGCTTTGAAACAATTAAATGGCATGATCAAATTTGTTTTTAGATGGATAGCTGTCTTGAATGGATCAAGAATAGAAAGGAAGAGTACACAATTTCTAGGTATTAAAATTGTCAAATGAAAAGGTGATGATTTTTACCAAGAGAGTGAAAAAGATACAGCTATCTTGTGATGTCTTTGAAATAAATAAATCTTAAATTACATATCGAAAATAATTTATTACTAAATTCTCAATATTTGATTTTTCTTTTTTCTGTAAAGAACAAGTAGAGGAAGAAAATAATTTCTATAATAAGATTAATAATAGGAAGGTTAATTATATTTCCATTGTTTGGACAATATGTTTAATTCTGTCAAAGTTGTGCCAGGTTTACAAAGAGTTCGTCAACTTTATTTTTAATAAATGTAGTTATATAATTTGAAACAATTATATAATCCAAACCAACTTTATATTTATTTAGATGGTCTATTTGACCCTATTCCATATTGTAAAACTGTCAAAATTATAGTCTGTGTTTTGTTGAATTTTAGATATGTGAAGTTTAATGAGGTAGATCTTAAACTTTTTTTAATATAAGAAGTCATTTGTTATATTTAGATATCATTGGGAGTAATTTTATCATTCAATTTGTAAGTAATTTTTAAACTTTATAATATTCAGTGTTAACATTCATGGAATAGTATTTTGTGGATTAACATTTAAAAAGTGAAAATTTGTTAGGGAGAAAATATGAAAGAATAATTTTGGAAAAGCTTTATTGTTGTAGAAAGTTATTTTATAATATTGCATACAGAATAATATAATGTATAATTGTTTTCAAGAAAAGTTACAAATAATCTGTGTTAGGCAGAATCTAAGAGGATCCCCAACATTTCCCCACTTCCTGGAACTTATATCTTTGTACATTTCCTCCTACTGAGTGTAGGCTGAACCCAATAACTTGCTTCTAATGGAATATAGCAAAAATCATGGGATGTTACTTCAACATTAAGTTGCAGAAAGTTTGTAACTTCCAATTGGGGTGCTCATTTTATTTCACTCTCTTATCTTCTATGATCAAAGCCAGCCGCCATGTCAGTAGATGTCTAATGGGAAGTCCCACACATAAGGAACTGAGGGCTGCCTCCACTTAGTAGCAAGAGAGGAACTGAACCACTCAGGCCAACAATCCTCAAGGAAATGGATCCTGCCAACAATCACATTACATAAGCTCCAAAGCCTATTCTCTCCCAGGTAAGCCTTCAGATAAAACAGCAGCCTCAACTGAGATCTTGATTGTGGCCTTTTGGAATGCATTGATCTAGAGAAACTTCAGTAACCTGTGCCTGGGCATCTGAAGTAAACTATGAGATAGTAAATGTTCATTGCTTTAAACCACTATGTTTTGGGATAGTTAGTTACTTAGCAATAGAAAACTAATACACAGATATTTGGAGAAAATATTGTCTCATAATTTACTTTACATTAAAATGATGTTATACTTCTGTATATTTATAGAGATAAAAATATATCTATACTGCTTCTATATTAACTAAAAATTGTTTTGACATGGTGGAGATACAATTAAATAGTCTTGGATTATTAAAATAAACATGCTTTTTCAATAACTTTCACATGTTTCTCCCTTATATACAAAAGCTTTTGTTGTTATCAATAGCTTTGCTTTTACTTTCAGTTTCGTTTAACCGTGGAAAACATTTTTCAGTGTATGTTTAATTGCAAAGTTATTTCTACCTCACAATAACTAGATGCTTTACTGCTAAATTGGTTAGTTTTCAGAGATAAAACTTACACTATTTTTAGATTCATAAAGCACATAAAGAAGAATAAGAAATTATAGTAAAGGCATGAGAGTTTAGACATAATATCATCAATATCTCTTTTTTGCATAGACACGTGTCATAAGGATAAGAAAAATAAAGTCATCTTCATAAAATGCACCGATTCATTTTTTTACTCAAGTATTTGAGTAAACTTTCCCATTTTTTCTCCTAACAATCTACCAAATGTGTGCTTTTCTAATCTCCTCCCTAGATATGCAAACTACAAAAGCACAGTGAAAAGAGAGAAAGTGTGGTTTTGACACCTTACCATGTTGGCTTCATGCCTTCATGAGCAATTCACTAGATGTAAAGCATTGGAATGAATAAGATAAAAGCAACATAATTATTTCCTTTATTTTCTCATGAGAAACAATATACTATAGTGCTTTGTTTCCCAACCGTTAATACATAAGATAATGTATACTGTTATCCACAATGAGACCACTCCCAAAAATGACTGTGACAAAATGAAAATAAAGAGGATAAATGAGTATGGATGAAGCCAATATTAAAACTTCACTAAACACAAAAGCTCAGTCTCACTCATATTCCCTGAAGGCTATGTTGACGGCTATGTTGGAGAAGAGGTGGGCAGGTGAGGATGGCTTCATCAATAAGTATTTAGATGTAGTCTTTACACATACACCCTTCCTCTCTTGACACGCACACCCATAAACCCACATATACACACATCAAATTAAAATCTGAATGAAAGAGCTCTGAGTTTCAAATATTAAATCAACCAAGTGTAATAGGATTCCACAATCTAGAACTTGTTAATAGTTGAAATCTAACTTTTCTTTGACACGAAAGTTACAGAAATATTGTGGTGTTGCTACCAAATACTCGAAAACAATGTTTTGTAAGAGCAGATCTTCATATTTAAATTAAAAAATAAAATATTCATTTTTAATGAATTAATATGAAAAATGTAATGAACCAATAAGTACAGATTTGTCATTTTTTTTTTTCTTTGAGACAGGGTCTCACTTTGTCACTCAGGCTGGAGTGAGTGGCACAATCATGGCTCAATGCAGCCTCAACTTCCCATGCTCAAGTGATGCTCCCACCTTAGCCTCCCAACTAGTTTTTTTGGTTGGGGGATTTTTTTTTTGTAGAAATGGGGTCTCATCATGTTGCCCAGGCCAGCCTCAAACTCCTGGCCTCAAGCAACCCACCTACCTCGGCCTCCCAAAGTGCTAGGATTACAGATGTGAGCCACCATGCCTAGCCAAGATTTGTTATTTCTATTGAGATTTCTGATAAAACATGTATTTTGAGACAACAAAATTCTAAAATATTTGCTTAATAAAATCACACTTTTTTATTACCCATGAAGTCCACATAATTTTACCTAATTATTACAATGAGAGTGGTAATAAACATTAGTACATCATTCATAAATATTATGTCAAAAGTTTTATATATTATTTTTATTATCACAGCTGATCAAAGTATATATTATTATTTTTCTAATATCATAGGAAAATGCTAATGCAGTAAGATTCCACAATTTTTCCAAAATTTACAAAAATAAGTTAAAAATCCATAATGAAAACCCTGCCACGTACAGCCACAAAGTCTAGGTTTGATATACCACCTCAATATAAAAGTCACAAAATCCAGTTTTAAGTCGGAAAGAAGTGAAAAAATAAGGAGTTTGGCATTTTAACCAAATTTTAAAATATATCAATTTCTGCTTTCATATTATAATAATTTAAATTAGCAACCACAGTGGAATCTAACAATTTTATGCATGGGTAAGTCAAACAAGGACATGAAAGTCATTATAAAATGGATAAATTTATGTTACCAGTTAGTCTCAGACAAGTCCAAGACCCTCCTTTTTCTTTCTCTTTGCCTCATATTTTCTCCAAGTAAAAATTTCCATTGGTAAGTTAGTCCTTTGATTTCTCAACCCTAAATATATGGAATTATCTTCCAAGCTGTCTTTGTACTTTATAAACCACTGATTTACATCTTAAAAATATTTTATTTGTCTACTTTTCTTAAAGTCCATGCATTCTTCCCCAGAAAGATCTCATTCAATAGAAACTAAATTTAAAACACCGTATTATGCTTCCGTATTAAAAAACTAAATTTAAAACACCGTATATAATGCTTCCGTATTAAACTTCCATATTATGCTTCCGTTCTTCCTAGCAAATGAAAGTCTATGCTCACATTGCCCAGAATTCACGTTCACCCAGGGACCATAAGGAACAATAAGAATCTTCTGGCCAGGAGCGGTGGCTCACGCCTGTAATCCCAGCACTTTGGGAGGCCGAGGTGGGTGGATCACCTGAGATCAAAAGTTCCAGACCAGCCTGACCAATATGGTGAAACCCTGTCTCTACTAAAATTACAAAAATTAGCCAGGCGTGGTGGCGTGTACCTGTAGTGCCAGCTACTCAGGAGGCTGATGCAGGAGAATGGCGTGAACCCGGGAGGTGGAGGTTGCAGTAAGCCAAGACTGTGCCACTGCACTCCAGCCTGGGTGACAGAGTGGGACTCCATCTCAAAAAAAAAAAAAAAAAAAAAAAAAAAAAAAAAAAAAAGACTCTCCTTCCATTTTCTGACTGGAATATTAGTTTAAAATTTAAAGTACAGATTATCTTTATTGTAAAACTGCTGGAACACAAAGATATTAGAAAAAAAGGCATTTGAAGTCTGGATCACCTTAGTCTACCTCCTCTTTCTTTTCTTCTCTGTCCTGCTGGTTTTTTTTTTTTTTTAATTTGAAAGGTAGTTATAATATTCAATAACATGCAGGGTTTCTGTGGAGTTTGAATAGCTTGATTTAAATGAAGTATCTAGCAGATGTCTTGCTGCATATTAGATACTCAGTAAATGGTAACCATGAGTACTATAATTAAATAAGCACCTTCTTGCTCCAATTGTACTGGAAAATGCCTCTTCAAAATTATTCAATTCAGACAAATTAGAAGGAATATTAGAATAATTGTCTACAGAAATATTCCCCGGGATGTGGTTGAAGGTAAACTGAGTAGAACAAGAGACCTTTCTGAAAATACATACACTTACACCCTTCACCATCATAATACAAGTAGTTTGATTCCTAATTGCTCAGTTAATGAGGTGAGCAACAGAAAGTGTGCATTTGATGAGGTATATTAATTTTCAAATATTGAGCAATTTGTGCCTTATTAAACATTAATATAAATGCCCATATTGCTAATCGAATAAAATATCATAAAAAGAAATCGAATTCTTCCACAAATTAAGTTACAATTCTACATCTTAAAGGCAAAATTCATTCTGTATTTTGAAATAATACTGAACATTCAAAAGTTGGCATTTTCCTATTAAATGTACCTAGCTTTTATATGAATCAAAACTATACGTTTGATGGAAAATATTAGCTATAAGTGTACATCAACATTAAGAACATTATATTTATCCAATTGGTAAATCATAGTGCATTACTATATGTTTTAAAATATACCATGTAATTCTGATAAATAATCAAATAAAATACTAATATAATTGATTACTGTGATAATTTAAAAATTTTTGCAGAAATAGATTAGCGTGGTAGAAATGTAATATAGTATTTCTATTCAAAAGTCATGTGTACACATCACTGGATCTTATTTTGCAACAGTACTATAAAGAATTTGGGCTTAATAACATATCAAACAGGCTAGTGTTTGATGTCATTTTCAAAAACTATAAATTTATGTATTACTTGCAAACATGCAGAATCTAACAAAACATTTTCTCAGTAATTCATTTCTTTTTAACATTAGAAAAGTTTAAAACTTTGTCAGGTAAACAATTTTTTAGATAGACTCTGAAGGATGAAATCGGCTGCACAATGCACTATATTGGTAGAGCTTTTTATATATTTTGTTTTCTGACCTCTGGAATTTCTGTGTTGAAGAAAAAACAGCCCCTTCTTTTACTTAAAGACAGGTTATGAGCTAATTTGTGTTTCTAGCTCGGAAGACTTGGCCATTTTTACCCACTCTTCGTGTATATTTCATATATTATCTTTAAAACTAACTTTAACTCATAAAGAATACAAGAAATTCTAGAATTTGAAGAATCTTTCAGTCTTTCCATTTTACAAATGTGAAAACTGTGTTTTAATGAATTTAAATTACTTGGTCATTCACTCATACTGTTAGTAGGAGAGATTTCAGTAGATTATCATTATCTGTGTTCATTACAATGATTTCCTTCTTAGTGCAAAGAGATCATTCTAAACTTGATGCTGTATAATTCTCTATATTCAGAAATTTGGCTGCTTACCTAAACACCAAACAGGAACTATTATTATTGCACAATTTTTAAGGGCAACCTGATTGGATGATACTGATCATGCCTTATTTTTTTCCTCTGAAATGTTGTTTTGTTTTAAACCAAAAAATAGAAAACCTTGGTAGATCGAATGCATTCTGTGGATATTTAAGAAATATTTTCAATGTATGGGAATTCAAAAAAAAATGGAACATAACAACGCATTACATAAACTATTTTAATATTCAGGATATACAATGTTAAATTATAAATATGATCCTTTTTCTTGATGAAAATTAAAATGACTAAAATTTAGCTTTTAGTTACCACTTTGAATACAAAAGAGACCATACAAATTCAAGTCTTTTTATCATTTGAATTTAAATACACAACCTGCAGTGAGTTAAACTGATAAACACTTAAAAATTATATACGTGATTTTTGACCTGAAATAAGATTTAACTTAAAAATAAACTTTAGTTTATCTATAAAACTTCATGCATTCATATTTTCTTTTTTTTTTGAGACTGAGTCTCACTCTGTCGCCCAGGCTGGAGTGCAGTGGCACGATCTCGGCTCACTGCAAGCTCCGCCTCCCAGGTTCACGCCATTCTCCTGCCTCAGCCTCCCGAGTAGCTGGGACTACAGGCACCCGCCACCATGCCTGGCTAATTTTTTTGTCTTTTTAGTAGAGACGGGGTTTCACCGTGTTAGCCAGGATGGTCTCCATCTCCTGACCTCGTGATCTGCCCGCCTCGGCCTCCCAAAGTGCTGGGATTAAAGGCGTGAGCCACCGCGCCCGGCCGCATTCATATTTTCTTAAGGACCATATCCAATACTGAGAAAATTAAGTGCTAATTAGTTAAGAAAATAAAACAATTTTTTGAATAAAATACTTGGTTTAATGTTGAAACCACTGACCTTGAATCAACCAATGACAGCCTTTAACAAGACCACAAAAGTCTCATTTATTAAACAAAATTGGCATTTCTAAATTACTTTGAGCAGAAAATAATTTATTTTTATTTCCATTTTAAAGTTCTTGAATCACTCTTTTCTCTTAATTTATATATACTTTTTAATTTTTATGGGTACATAATAGTTGTATGTATCTATAGAGTATATGTGATGTTTTCATACAGGCATACAAGGTGTAATGACCAAATTAAGGTAACTGGGGTATCTATTACCCCAAGCATTTATCACTTCTTTGTGTTAGGAACACAAAGTACTTTTGTAAGCACAATTCCACTCTTTTAGTTATGTTAAAATATACAATGAATTATTGTAAACTATTTTTTTCATTCTATATTTTTTGTACTTATTAACCATTTCTACTTTATTCCCCACTCCCCACTACCCTTCCTAGCCTCTGGTAGCCAACAGTTTACTCTTCATATCCACAAGTTTCATTTATTCTCATTTTTTATTTTTAGCTTCCACAAATTAGTAAGAATATGTGAAAATTGTCTTTCTGCTTGTGCTTGGCTTATTTCACTTAACATAATATCCACCAGTTCCATCCATGTTGTTGCAAATGACAGGATTTCATTATTTTTTATGAATGAATCACATTCCAATACGTATATGTACAACCTTTTCTTTATCCATTCAACCATTGATGAACCCTTAGATTGATTTCATATCTGAGTTATTGTAAATAATGCTGCAATGAACATGGTACTGGCATAAAAATAGACACATACACACTTGGAACATAATAGAGAACCCAGAAATAAATCCACACATTTAGCAGTGATCTCATTTTTGACAAGGGTATCAAGAGCTTACACTGAGCAAAGGATAGTCTCTTCAGTAAATGCTGCCAGCAAAACTGGATATCCACATGCAGAAGAGTGAAACTAGACCCCTCTTGCCATACATAAAAATCGTATCAAAACTGATTAAACACTTAAATCTAAGACCTCGAACTATGAAATTTAAAAAAACACTGGAAAAACACTCCAGAACATTTTTTTAGGCAAAGATTTCTTGAGTAATACCTCACAAGCACAGGCAATCAAACCAAAATAGACAAATAGGATCACATCAAGCTAAAAGCTTCTGCACAACAGAGGAAACGATCAGCAAAGTAAAGAGACAACGCCTTAGAACAGGAAAATGTTTGCAAACCACCCATATAACAAAAGATTAATAAGCAGACTGTATAAGGAGCTCAAACTATCTAATAGGAAAAAATAAAATAATCTGACTGTAAAATTGGCAAAATATCTGAATAGATATTTCTCTAAAGAAGACATACATATAGACAAGTGCATGAAAAAATATTCATATCAAAAAATTCTAATCAGAGAAATGCCAATCAAGTCTACAATGACATAAGCATCTCACCCTAGTAAAAATGGCTTTTATCCAAAAACAGGCAACAATGAAGGATGTGGAGGAAGGGGAACCCTCCTACACTGCTGATGGAAATGCAAATTAGTATACGCACCGTGAATAACAGTGTGGAGGTTCCTCAAAAAACTAAAAATAGAACTACCATATGATCCAGAAATATTACTACTGCATATATATTCAAAAGAAAGGAAATTGATACATCATAGAGATATCAGAACTTCTTGAATCTTTCTTCATTTAGTCAATATTACAAATTTGTATTTAATATACAAAGTAGTATGACATGTCTATACTCTATCATTGATTCTAAATAATTTGGGAATCTCATCACCCTATTTTTACCTACTCAACAATTGTGCCCTCTACCCCAACCAACAAAATTATTGTCCATTTAAAAAACCAACAGATTAAATAATTACACATGCTAAAATATAAACTGCTGTTATTATTTTCAGAATCGTGTTTAGTCTTGCAACATCTTGACATTGTGAAACACCTAAAAATGAAACATGTAATGTATTACTAATCCTTCTTCCATGCTTAGATAATTTCTAGAGACCTAACTATCAATACAATAGATTTAAAATAAATAGTTTTGAAAGGTGTATGAGTGCATGCAGATTTCTTTTACTGTTTTGCAAAATAGTTCATAATATGTTCCTCTGTTTCTTACTGATGTTTTTATGACAGTTCACCAGAGCTCTTGCATTTTTAACATATATCCTTATTCGCTTTATTACTATACTTTTACCTTTTTATTTTAAAATAAGTATATATTCAAAAAAATTGACAAAAATAATCTAGTGTTTCTTATTATCAAGCATTCTTCAAAAGTGACAGATTCAAAATTATAGTACACTCTCAAAACCAAAAAATTGATTGTTATAATGCACATCTAGAATTGAATATTCATTTTTATAAAAACTGTTTTAAGACCGGGCACGGTGGCTCAGGCCTGTAATCCCAGCATGTTGGGAGGCCAAGGCGGGCGGATCACAGGGTCAGGAGATCGAGACCATCCTGGCTAACACAGTGAAACCCCATTTCTATTAAAAATACAAAAAATTAGCCAGGCGTGGTGGCACGCACCTGTAGTCCCAGCCACTCGGGAGGCTGAGACAGGAGAATCGCTTGCACCCGGGAGGCAGAGGTTGCAGTGAGCCGAGATCGTGCCACTCCAGCCTGGGCGACAGAGCGAGACTCCATGTCAAAAACAAACAAACAAACAAACTTCTAAAATACGGCTCTTCAGCAAAAACTATCACTGGTTTAAAATTTTCTCATTTATTACTGCATGCTTATCTATCTTCCTCATTAACCTGCAAATGTTGCTGATTTGAGCATTTATCACCATTAAAATTAAATTATTTTGAACCACATAGTAGATTTCCCTCTCATTTTGAATTTACATTATTCTTTGTTAAATGTCCTTTCTTTTCTTTCTCACTCTGTCGCCCAGCCTGGAGTGCAGTGGTGTAAATGCAGCTCACTGCAGCCTCAACCTCCCGGGCTCAAGTGATCATCCTACCTCAGTCTCCCGAGTAGCTGAGACCACAGGTGTACACCACTGGGCCAGGCTATTTTTTTTTTGTTAATTTTTGTAGAGACAGAGTCTTACTATGTTGCTCAGGCTAGTCTCAAACTCCAGGGCTCAAGCAATCCTCCTGCCTTGGCCTCCCAAAGTTCTGGGATTGCAGGTATGAGCCACCACGCCCAGCCACTTTGTTTAATTTCTGGACCTTCTCATAATCTTATTCCTTCTATAAGTGCCTCCTTCTACTTCATTTTCTTCATCAAAAGCACAATTTCATTCTTATTTTACCTGGATTTCTATTCTGTATATCATTAACAAGAAAATAGTATTCATTAGAAACCCTAAAACTTTTCTGAGTTAGAACTTATCACAAATAGATTCAAAACTCATAAAACATGTTACCAGCGTTTGTCTCTGCATGAGAGTGAAGTGATAAAGATTATGCGGTTTATGTTCTTCATTGGTTTATTGAGAACACATAATAGTATTTTTGTAGATAAGCCAAGATAATCCATAATATATATGGAAGTATATAATAAAACATAGACTGCATGTGCACATGACTAGTGAGGAGGCAGAGTGATTATATGAAGTTTTAATAAGTCCAACTATTAGAAAGAATGTTATTTCTTCTTAGTTTCCAACCATTGGCATTGCTTCAGTTCAGTGTGTCAGTTCCTACGGGTAGCCGCAAGCATATATCAGCTTGAAATGATTATCTTTCTCTCTGTGCAGCCCACTTCCTGCTTGTATGTGCAAAGATATTTGAGAATGGATCAATCCCAACTATAATACTGTATGTACTATTTAAATTGGATATAAATGGCTAATGAGACTCTAAGTTGCCATTGCTTTGCTTGTAAATTTATATTAGTTACAGAACTTTGAATCTGTTAAATCAGAGTTTTGGTTTCTACATAAGAAAATAGTATTTTCCAAAATCAATTTAAAGTGTAAATATATAGTTTTTGTGTTTGCTTTCCTTTCATTTAAATGAGAAGATAAAAATCACACACTGTCGGCCAGGAACAGTGTTTCATGTCTATAGTCCTATTATAGCTTTTGAGGAGGCTGACAGGCAGATCCCTTTAGCCCAGGAGTTCAAGACCAGCTAGGCAACGCGGCAAAACCTTGTCTCTACAAAAAAAATACAAAAGAAAAAGAAATAGCTGGGCATTGTGATGCATGGCTGTAGTCCCAGCTACCCTGGAGGTTGAGGTGGGAGGATCATCTGTGCCCAGGAGGTTGAGCCGTGATCCTACCACTGCATTCCAGCCTGGGCAACAGAGCGAAACTCTGTCTCAAAGCAAAACAAAAAGAAAAAAAGAGGCACACACTGTTAGTAATTAAGTAATGATGAATTCACAACTTAGAATAGGTTGAAGGAGTTAAAAATTAATAATGAAGACTGCTGGGAGAAAATGATTCGGAACATTTGGAATAATTTTTAACAGATATTTTTTCTAGAGGAAATGGAATAGAGACCTTACAGAAAATTTTGCTTATAGATTTTTTTTCAAAACAACTTTCATTTATGATAGGAAATAAAACAACTAGGAGTAGGCAAGAAGAAAACAAAGAAACGTTGTCTGAAAAGGAAGTTTACTTCCCAGGATAGTCTATCAGTTAGCAGCTATGCTCATAATGAGCATAATACAGTGCATTTTCTTATTCTGTTGAACTCTGCACAGCTTCCCCCAAACACACAACAAATGAACAAGAGTAGAACTGCAGGATTTTATATACTTCAATATTGCATAAATATTAAATGCAGACAGGGAATTGCAAATGGCAAAAAGAGACTCTACTGAATCTAAATTGTGATGAAAATACCATGGGGAAATCATGGTCCTAGTTTGCTACTTAGAAAGAAAATTTATATGAATAGCAAGACCAGACTTTCCAAAAACCTTCATTTAATGGTTATCTACCATGTTCTGTTGTTACAGAGGTTTTGTTGTTCAATTTCTTTACTTTTCCTAGGATGGTTCACATTGATGTTTCTCCTGGAGTGGGTTCTTACCCTATCCTAAAATGAAAACTACACATCTACCCAGTAGGAACTAGTGTGTTTAAAGCCATATTCTGTTCTGTGACTAGCACAATGCAAGGACTCAATAAATGTTAAAAATAAATTATTAACTGACAATAATATTCAACATTCAGGCTTTAAAAGGCTCCCAGAAACAGTCTCTCTAAAGTGAGCTCCCAGTGTCTCCTTTATTTCCAAATTCAAAACGGCTTTTACTCAAATCACTGAACATTGGTCATGAAGTACCTTCCTGAATTTATTCCTTTGTTCAGAAGTAATCATCTGTATCTTATTGTCTCTCTGAATGCTAAATGTTAATGGCTTCTTCTCCTTAGCTTGTCATTTGACTCTATAAAATAATGTAAATTCAGGTTATAAGTGTTTCTTTAGAAAACTTTGTAGTCTTGGATATATGTCAGGATTTTATGTATTATATAAAATCATAATATTTTCTTTCAAAAAATCATTAATGTCAATTAAATGTCTTCAAAATAAGAATATTCTGATAATTTGTCTTTAGTTCTCTTTAGAGACTTCTGAACCACACTGAACTGGACCAAAATGGAATGTGATGCACAATCTCATAGTTCGAAATGAAAATAAAATCCTACTTTCTATTTGCTAGTCAAACTGTTTTCTGTGTCTTGCACTGCACTACACTGGAATTTTTGTCATTTTTGCTTGTCGTTTACTTAAGCTCATTCTTTGATACTTTTTTTAGTAGAGTGAAAGATTTGACAGCTTCTCTAGTGTTAAAAAATAAGCTAGAATACTAACATGTATAGACCTCTAGAAATAATAGAAGAAAACAGTTTCCCCTCTTCTTGAACAAATTCCCCTCTTCCCCGGAATATCTTTTCTAAATTAAAGGAAATACTGGACAAACATGAAAATTCCTAAACCCCACGTGAGATTTATGGAATTCATGTCTCTGAAAGAAGGGCAGGAAAATATGCAGTCTTCACAGTCTTCTGAGTTGTTCTATGTGTAACAACTGAACTTATACACACACACACACACACACTGAATTTCACCATCTTCCACCAGAGTTTTCTAGTTCCTCACCTCCTGGTATTCTTGGGAACAACTGATATCAATGCATTACAATATAATCTTGAGTTCCCAGTGGAATTCACTACAGAGGAAAACTGCATAAAATGCAAAATATCCCCTTTGGTCTAAACTTTCAGTACTATTTTTCTGCTCATATAAAATTATTATTATTTGCTTGATATGTAGGTCTCTGATCCTCTTTCCACATGTTGATTAACACATATGAGTAAAAGTTTAAGCACAAATATGCAAACATAGATTCATACCTACCCCACAGATATATTCATGTTTTACACAAATGAAATTCTATTTTTGAACTATTTTTATCTTCTGTGTTTCATCAACTGACACTGTATCTTAGAGTTTGTTCATGTTAGTTAAGGAAAATCTATCTTTTTCCTTTAAATTGCTGCAATGTATTCTTTACTTTAGACTTTTCAACACTTTGTTTAAACTCTCTCACAGTGACCAGCCTATAGGTAGTTCTAGTTTTCATAATGGGAAAATAAAACTGGTGTAGAAATCCTACATACATATTCTTATGTACAAGTAAGACTATTTATTTAATGTAAATTCACAGAAGTAAATGGCCTAGTCAAAGAGGCCATGTTTATTTCCAATTTTGAAAGACAGCCACATTTATATCTCAAAAGTCTCTGTTTACACTCTGCAAAGAGCATTTAAGAGAGTTATCCAGCATGTTATTTTTTAGGGTGGAGGTGGCATTTCTGTCAGACTGATAGCTGAGTTAAAGCAGTGCAACTCTTTACATGTTTATCACCATTATAATTCTTTTTTTTTTTTAAACAAAATAGAGGCTAGGTGTGGTGGCTCTTGTCTGTAATCCCAGCACTTTGGGAGGCCGAGGCAGGCAGATCACTTGAGCTCAGGAGTTTGAGACCAACCTGAGCAAGATGGCAAAACCTCATCTTTACAAAACACATAAAAATTAGCCAGACGTAGTCCCAGCTACTTGGGAGGCTGAGGTGGGAGGATTGCTTGAGCCAGGGATATTGTACTGAGCCCAGGTTGGGCAGTTCACTCCAACCTGGGTGACAGAGTGAGATGCTGTCTGGAAAAAAAAAAAAAGGAAAAATATATTTATACATTTTATTTTCATCCTATTAAAATGGAATACTTTTATAATTGCTTATTTGGGCTTTTTGTAACAAATAGTGTAACTATAGAAACTCATTTATTTATTTCTATCCTTATATACATATATTTATATGCACAATTGTCTTTCACCTTTACACTTGTATTTGAATGTATATCTTATTACAGAGGTTGGGGCTTTTTTAATCATTTCAGTGAAATCTGTTCATTTGTTACAAAGAGGTAGAAGAGTACTGTATCTGCTCAAATACATATATATATACACACACACGTATACGCGTAAAATCCTATATATCAGATATTATGATGTTTACATATCGCTTTGAAAAAACCACTTATTATACATGAACTTATAGAGGCCAATACATTTTGAGAGTTGTAAAGACAAATTTTCAGGATTTTGCATTTTGTATCTGCCTTAGAAAGATATCATTAATTCAACTATTATAAACATATTTCTAATGTTTTCTTCTGATATTTATTTTACATTTGATCTATTCAATTCATCTGTAATGTATTTTGGGGCAGATTATGATATAAAGGCTAAGATGTATGGAATTATAAATGGATAAGCAGATAAGTATCCAATAGATATGAATAAGAATATTTAGTATTGTAAAAATGTCCCACCCCCCCCTCTTTTTTTTTTTGAGACAGAGTCTTACTCTGTGCCCCAGGCCAGAGTTCAGTGGCCTCCCTGCAACCTTCACCTAGTTCTAGTGATTCTCGTGACTCAGCCTCCCAAGTAGCTGGGATTACAGGCCTGTGCCAACACGCCCTGTTAATTTTCATATTTTTTGCAGAGACAGGGTTTTGCCATGTTGCCCGGGCTGGTCTCTGACTCCTGGCCTCAAGTGATTCACCCACTCAGCCTCCCAAAGAGCTGGGATTACAGGCATGAGCCACTCTGCCTGGCTAATTCTTTCCAAAGAGATCTATAGATTTAATGCAACCCCATTCAAAATGTCAGTGATATGATTTAAAGGACTTGACAAATTGTTATAGGGATGAGGGAGAGTCTAGTACAGCCAAGTCATATTTAAAGATACATTTAAAGACAATGTGGGCATGTCATACCTCATGATAAAAAAGTTGTAAATCTACAAAAAGACAGTCTCATTTGGAAGTAGACAGATAAACAAACAATAAAGTCTACAAACAGAGACACCGACCTCGTTATATATGAAACTTTATAGAGGTGACAGTGTACTCCGAGGGAAAAGCAAATGAAGTACAGATCTGGTTGTTAGTGTGGGAAAAATGAAATAAAATGGATAATCATCTTACATAATAGCAATCATCTCTAGACAGATAAAAGACTTACATATCTAAGTCAAATTTTAAATTCTTGGAATAAAACATAAATTAATATTCTGACCTAGTGGTTGGAATCTATCACTAAAATATGACAGTAAAAGCACTAGTTATAGACAACATGCTGTTCATCTACCTATATGTAATTACAATTTCTGTTCAATATTTAATACTCTAAAAAGGCAAAGACAATACAAATTGGAAGAAGACATTTACAATACATGTAGCCAACCAAGAGTTAATGTACAACTTAGATGGGTAAGGAAAAGCAAATACCTAGTATAAAAGGGAAAATAAAAGTAATTATCAAACATAATCTGCTGAATATCCCATCAAGCAATAATTTTAGTATAAATTGCAATATTCTGTCTAATTGTTGCATTAGTAAGGTGTGACATGCAACACTTTAATATGTAGTAGTAATAATGTGTCTAATATTTCCACGTAAAAGTTAACAAATACATGTTACACTTGGGAAAATAAAAGAAATATTATCATGTAACTATATATGCATCATATATATAAATAACAAGTAATTAAGAAATTATATATAAATAATGGTTTTATTATGTCATATTTTTTCTAGTTTATTCATAATTTAAGAGAAAGTGCAGATTTTAGACAAAAGAAAATTTCAGTTTATATTTTCATCTCCATTTAATTATATCTTGAAACAAAATATGTTGGTCATGATCTCTAGAAAAAAAATCACATTTTTATTAATTAACCCCAGTAATCCACTGGTGCATGGATATATAGATAGTTTGTAATGAAGTCTCTAGAGTCTAAAAAAAGAACGTACATTTTAAAGAAGTAATTTTGTTTTTCTTATTCTGCTTAGACCAAAATTAATGGTATTTTAATTTAATTTACTTTATTTATTTATTTATTGAGACAGAGTCCTAGTCTGGAGCCTGGAGTGCAGGCTGGAGTGCAGTGGTGCAATCACAGCTCACTGCAACCTCAAACTCCCAGGCCCAAGTGATCCTCCCGCATCAGCCTTCTGAGTGGCTGTGACTACAAGAGCATGCCACTATGACTGAATAATTTATTTATTATTTTTTGTGGAGATGGGGTCTCACTTTTTTGCCGTGGCTGGTCTCAAACTCCTGGGCTACAGTTATCCTCCCTCCTCAACCTCCCAAAGTGCTAGGATTACAGGCATGAGCCACTGCACCCAATCATAATAATATTTTTAAAATATCAGTCAAAAAAAAAAAAACTAGTCAATATCAAAATGACCTAAGAAATTTAAATAAGTTCTTTTTTTTTTTTTTTTTTTTTTTTTTTTTTTTGAGATGGAGTCTCGCTCTGTCACCCAGGCTGGAGTGCAGTGGTGCGATCTCAGCTCACTGCAACCTCCACCTCCTGGGTTCAAGCAATTCTCCTGCCTCACCCTCCCGAGTAGCTGGGATTACAGGTGCCCGCCACCACACCCAGCTATTTTTTGTATTTTTAGTAGAGACGGGGTTTCACCACCTTGGCCAGGCTGGTCTTGAACTCCTGACCTCATGATCCACCCACCTCGTCCTCCCAAAGTGCTGGGATTACAGGTGTGAGTCACCATGCCTGGCCAATAAATTCTTATTGGTACAATTCCACTATTTGTTCTTTTTGCTTTCTATACATATCATAAATATTAAATTATCAATATTACAAACAAATAATGCTCGGTAGGAAATATTTATATTCCCTATGTTTGAAATTATCTTACTTGTTTTCATTGCACTATTATGGAGACAACTGACAATTCACATGTAGTTGTAGGAAAAAATACACAAAGATCCTGTGTACCCTTTACTCAATTTCCCCAAATGGTAAAAACTTGCAAAAATTATAGTACAATATCCAAGATATTGTATCAGTATATCGACATTGATACAATCTATAGTCTTATTTAAATTTCCCCAGTTTTACTTGTACTCATTTGTGTTTGTGCTTGTGTTTGTGTATATTTAGTTTTATACATTTGTATCATATATGTAGATACATGTATCTACCAACGTGATCAAGATACTAAATAACTCTATCAGTATAAGGATTATTTTTATTGTCTTTTTGTAACTACATCCACATCACTGAAGTGATCATACTCCACCCCATCCCCACTCCAGTCCTAAACCCTGTCAAACAGTAATCTGGTTTTTCTCCATTTCTATAATTTTGTAATTTCAAGAATGCTATAGGAAATAATATAATATTTAACCTTTTAGGACTGATATTATTCATTCAGCATAATTATGTGTGTCAATATTTTGTTCCTTTTTATTGCTAAGTGTCCCATTTTATGAATATACCATCGTGTGTTTATTCACTTTTTGAAGGACATCTGGTATATTTTTAGTTTTGGGCTATAACAATGAAAACTGCTATGAGTGTTCGAGTGCAGGTTTTTCTGTGAACATAGTTTAAATTCTCTGTGATGAATGTCCACAGGTCTAATTTTTGAATTGTTAAAATTTAACTCTGATTAATTTTAAAAAAAGTTATTTTTGTTAGGATACACTAGGTTATGATGCAGTAATAAACAGTAATTTATTTTCAAGGCTTAACAAAATAATACACAATACATGTCCAAAGACAGTGAGTAGGACAGATCCGCTAATTGAGATTACTCAAGAACTAGGGCAAATATAGGGTGTAGTCAAGGTTTCCTTGTCAATACAAAACAACAACAACAACAATAAAAATTGGCTACTGGTTCACAAATCCCAGAATAAACCTGATGTATTTCTGCTCCTATAAGTTGAGAAAGCAAGACAAGGGAGATGAGGAAGTGCTAAAACAATGTTTTTGAATAGCAGTAACAATCATTCATTGTCAACCAAACTTTAGAAAATTATTCAGATTTATTATTGTCATAAAATGATATTTGTTCCACCAAAAAGTATAAACACTTGGTAGCATTTCCTCTCCTGTGACTAATGAGCCTTTTACAGTTATCAGCAAAATCCCCAAAACATTCAGATCCTGACAGAGATGTATTTTCTTGGGCAACAGATTACACCCTACTCAAACAGGAGTGCAAATAAAAAGCTGTAGCACATCCAACCATTCTTCAGTTATATAAATCAATCCCTGCTATGTCTATGCCCTAGATGTAATCCTATCTTAGAAAAAAGAGGTTATTAAAAATTGGAATATCCACTTACTCTTCCTTTTTAAAAAAATATTTAATTATTGTTTATGTTAATTTCCCAAGTTATAAAATATTGGAACTGATCACAGTACTTAAATAGTTCTATAATATTTTCATCTTTCCTTAGAAATCCAAAGTTTTTCTTCCTGTAATTAAGCAGTTAAGAAATATAATTCAACATTTAATTGAGTAATACAAACATTAATTAGCTGTCAAAAGTCACATTGAGGAGTCTAAAATATTAGTGAACCAAAAATAAATCCAAGGGCCAAGGGGGGTAAAGTGATAAAAACCTAGAGCAAGTTGGCATTAAAATTTGAAAGAAAATGTTTCACTACATCCCCAGAAAAGGTAAAAGTCATCAATAAAGGAGACTAATTTAAGCTCAAAGGAATGAACACACACAAACACACACATTTAAACTAGAAGACAATTACAATTTAGTCACTAATAAACCTGTAAAATATATTTTAAAAACTGTCTAAAATAATCATATTCATCAATAAATATGTAATTTCAACATTCAGCTAAAGGAGAAAGAAATTTTCTAAAAGAAAAATAAATTTTTGCCCAATCATGTTTAGCTAGAATAGAAGGTCTGGAACGGTTGCGATGACATTTTATTAAATAAGGCAAAATTTAAGTATAAATATTGTGGGTCATGATACCTGTTTAATTTCTCACCATTATGAAGTTTCAGTTATTTGTAGAGTCATGGTCTCCATCTAATGGATTCTAAACAATTCAACTGAAGAGAAAGACAAAGACAGAAGCAGAGAGAATGGAGAGAGTATAGGGCATGGAGAAATAGAGAGTATGTGCGTGTGTGTGTGTGTGTGTGTGTGTGTGTGTGTGTGTGTGTGTGTATGCAAGAACTTAAAGTTTAACCAAACCAAATATTTAGTAGAAAAGCATATTTCTTTCTTTTCTAAAAAGCTGAGCTGAGCGGGGCGCGGTGGCTCACGCCTGTAATCCCAGCACTTTGGGAGGCTGAGGGGGGTGGATCACGAGGTCAGGAGATCGAGATCATCCTGGCTAACATGGTGAAACCCCGTCTCTACTAAAAATACAAAAAGATTAGCCGGGCATGGTGGCAGGCACCTGTGTGCCAGCTACTACTCAGGAGGCTGAGGCAGGAGAATGGTGTAAACCCGGGAGGCGGAGCTTGCAGGGGGCCCAGATAGCGCCACTGCACTGCAGACTGGGCGAGAGTGAGACTCCGTCTCAAAAAAAAAAAAAAAAAAAAAAAGCTGAGCTAGACAACTCCTAAACCATCCTGTCGTTTCTCATATCTATATAGTTTGATCCCTATGCGTTCTAAAATTTTACTACCTAAGTCTTGGAATTCATTCAAGCTTATAATTTAATTTGTATTGAATTACTAATTGTTATCATAGTTTAACTTTTTAAAGCAAATACAGGAATTGCTAAGATTTATTGAGAATGTAACTTTACTAATACAGAATGGGATAGCAGTGTGCCATTATGCATTTTAGGTGAACCATAATAAGATTTTTTTCTTTTTTGTTCTAGGAGAATTTGAAGCTAAATTTCAGAAACATATAAACTTTTCTTGTAAAGTATATGGCTCATTCAGCAATGCACATAAAGCTGAATCACTGAAGTATGCTGATTGATCAATAAAGTTTGTGGCTACATTTGTAAAATGGGTAAAAATTAAAGCATTTCACTATTTGGTTCAGTAAGTTGAGTGCATAATGGATCAAACAGTATTTTATGCATTTTAAGTCAAGCACATTGTACACTGCAAAGCAGTCAACCGTGAAAACATGCTATTTCAATGATTAGGTAAGAATATTAAATTTGAAATAAAATTAGTAATTTAGACAGATAATTACACAAAATGCTGATGAGCCACTGAATTTCTTTTATATGTCTCTATCCTTTAAAAACTTTTAGTATCTCAGCATCTTTTACACATAGGTCTTCTTTGAAAGCTACTTGATTATTACTGGTAGAAGGCATGAAAATGCATTTATTACATTTGTAAAATTTATAATACATGATAGCAATTTATAAGTTTGATGCATATTGATGTAACTTAAATAACTAAAATCACGCTTTAAAAATCTGGTTATTTATATGTATGTCTAACGCAAATAGTTACTTCCAATACCAAGAAATTATAACATGGTATGTAATAAGGTAGGTTTTTCAAAAAAGATTCAACTCCTTCAGTTGATTTTCTATGTGGTTATGGTTATAAAATGAATGTCTCTTTTGAGTGAGGGTTTTGGAAGAGGCTATTTTTTTAGAGACTACAGTTCAGAGACACCAAAGTTTCCATTACAGCAGCATCTAGAAGCTTTGATCCAAAGGCTCTACCTGGAAACATTGATAATAAGGGCAAGATATATTTTCCAGCTGCAAGGTGTCAGTGGAAAGGTGAGTAACAGACTAAAGCAAAAGAGGATTCAATTGAACAGAGGTTTATAATCTTCTGCTACTTGGTCAAGACAGGATATAGAAAAAAATATAGATCAAGATTGCCTTTGTCAAGGAACCTACCATTTTTGAAAAATTTAATCTTACCTACAAAAGGCAAAGCAATATGAGACATTAAAATATAACTGTAATGCCCTAATATCTGTAAAAGCAACAGGTGCTATGACATTTCATAAATGGGGAAGGCTTTGTGAAGCTTACGTAATTTGAGATATAAATAAGATTGCGAAAGAAGAAATGAGCAACATCTCCAGGTCTTAACATTGCTATGGCAAGAAGACAAGATAATAATAGAAGTTTCAAATTCAAGTTGTTTTGGAAACAGTTTAGTCAACCTTACATCTCACGTCATAGGAATTAGTTAAAATAATTCAGCTAGCTAGCTTAAGTCTTTTTAATTCATCATGTTGCCCACAATATGCTATAGAAGATTAGCAGTTAAAGTTGGACAGGTAAATATGCCTAGATTTTGGCTTGGATTTAATCTTATCATTGGAATTTGCTATAGGCTTTTAGAAATAATAGGGACATGAGTATTTTAAGAAAACTATAATTGTTTCTAGAAGGGTTTAAGACAAATGGAGATTACTGATAAAACATTAATTAGTTCTTGAATGACCCAGGTATGAGCTTATGGAGAACTAGAACTAGGTAAGTATTAATAGAAATTAACTATTGCCCTACCCTAATGGAAGAATCATGGGAAAGAGGTGCAAGACACCGGAGGTGGCCAGCATATAAAGTCCTAGGATCATATTTAAATGCCACACTTGTCCTTCAAGTTGCCTGCTTAGGTCTCGTCCAAGTGTACTTTTCTTTCATTCTTTCCTGTTCTAAAGCTCTGAAACTTGCTTCAATCTCTTTTTCTGCCTTATACCCCTCAGTTGAATTTTTTCTTCTGAGGAGGCAAGAATTGAGGTTGCTGCAGACCCATATGGAAGATTCAGCGAGGTGAGTTTGCTTTGTTCAGAAAGGGGATGCTTAGCATAATAGCATAAATGCTAAGTATAAATATTTATATTTAATATAACCATTGAATATTCAAGAGGAGATATTGTAACTGACCCAATAGTTTCACAGACAGGATTTTGTCTGCTTTTTTTTTTTTTTTTTTTTAATAAACAGATATTGACTCTTCTGGTCTGAAAGATTGAAACTTACATTTGTTTTATCTGAGTACCTTCTTCAACTGTAACCTCAGGGCCTCTCAAAAAGTATCAAAAAACTGAAACTCATCAGATTATAGCATCCAGACAATGAGATGTCCCTCATTTGTCATGATTGCTTCCTTACTCTACCCAAGTTCCTGTTTTCTCACACATAGTTACATTTCTTCCCTGCTATATAAATCCCCAATTTTAATTGGTCAGGCAGATGAAGTTGAGACTGATTTCCCTCTCCTCATCTGAAGCATTGATTAAGCCATTCTTCCTTGGCAAAAATCATTGTCTCACTGATCAGCTTTCTGTGTGGCTAGCAGCAGGACCCAGACGGTACCCCTGGTGTATCAGTAACAATGTCAACTAGAAAGTTCAACACAAGAGTCTTTGCCTCAGGAGGTCTAGTAGTATTTGAAAAACGAGCCAAGAGATAAATAAACGTATAAAAGCTACTGAATGCATAGGACAAAAATAAATCTGATAGAAAATTATGAATTAAAAAAATTATAGACTGATCCTGAGTCTTGGAAAGGGAAAAGAAAATGGGAATGCAAAAGTGTATCAGAATCTAAGTAACGAAAGTATTTCAAGGGACAGGGAGTGGTTAACTATGCCTAAAAATGGCCAGGCCATTGTGGAAGATGATCTGAAAGGCAATCATTTTATTTGGGAAAATGGAAGACTTTTGCAATTTTACTATCAGTTAAGTGGTGAAAGACTCTTTGGAGTGAATTAAGAATAGGAGACCTGAGGACATGCAGATAGCAAGTATACAAATTTTAAAAAATAGTTTAGCTAGGCCAGGCGCGGTGGCTCACACCTGTAATCCCAACACTTTGGGAGGCCGAGGCGGGCAGATCACCTGAGGTCAGGAGTTCGTGACCAGCCTCAACATGGAGAAACCCTGTCTCTACTAAAAATACAAAATTACCTGGGCGTGGTGGTGCATGCCTGTAGTCCCAGATACTTGGGAGGCTGAGGCAGGAGAATTGTTTGAACCTGGGAGGCGGAGGTTGCAGTGAGCCGAGATCACGCCATTACACTCCAGCCTGGGCAACAAGAGCAAAACTCCGTCTCAAAAAAAAAAAAAAAATAGTTTACCTAAGAAGAGAAAAACAAAAAAATAAAGAACTAGAGAAGGATATAAGAAATCAGATTTCTGAAAGATGGTTAATGGTATAACTTTGGGCTAAAACAGATAATCCAATAGACAGTGAAAGACAGATGGAGCTGGAGAGTTAAGAAATCTTGACAAATGAAACACATTTGAGTGAAACATTGTGGGGTCAAAAGCACAAATGGAGTGGTGTCTGTCCTTCTCAGTGACAGTAAGAATTGTTTATCCATTATATGTGAAAAGAAGGTAGAGGATACTATAAGTACAGATACTAGTGAGGAGTCATTCTCACTATGTTGGTACAATTTCGTATTCTAATTTGATTATTTCTGTTTTCTTACTAAAAGGAAGCTAATGAAGAAGGAAGCAAATATAGAGGAGGAAAGGGGATAAAAGGAAGAATAATCTCAGAAAAGGAAGATAGAGATGCTGGTAAGCAAAAAAAAGAGATTACCTATTAAACATAGAAGTGATTTGCACATTATTTTGGAGAAGAAATAAAGTTTTCCAAAATTGATTAAAAGAAAACACAACTTTCAAATAATAATACATTAGTCAAAAACACAAAATTTTATGTTTCTATTTTTTATATCAATGTTTCCATGGAGTTAAATGGATATAGCTAATTTATACAATCTTAAAAAAAAAGAAGATTAGTTTTACTTGTAGCTGACTTAATTAAAATATTCTTCTTAAGCCATTTGGAAGGCAAACCTCTAGGTAATATTACAGGATGTTAAAGTCATTTAAATACAAATAATGTATGCTATATTTGCATTTAACAAGTTAACCCAAGTTCATCCTACCTGTAGGGCTTTTAAAATGTTATAAAAAGAATAGATAAGCAAAATCTTTTTTTTAAGTATTAGACTTCAGTTCTCAAAACTTAATGTGAAATGTGGAAAGACAAATGCCTTTTCTTTGATCTCGGTTGCAATTTTGGGCTGAAATCCACATTTGTAGCTGATCTGTTAACTGTGTCTTGTATAATGAACAGATTCATGGTGAAATCCTTTGGGCTTGTTAGCTTTTTTTCTATTGAATAGTGATGCTTCTGGGGTAATGTGATGGTCCACAAACACCAACACTAAAAATGAAATTTTTAGATGGCTAAAAAACAAGAAACAGAACCGTGAAATAGTATACCTGGCCATCTTATTCTTTCCATGCAACAAATCAAAATTCTTTAGGCTTCATTTAAAGCAGCAGAAGGCAGCCTGATTAATTCAATGTATGCCTCAATGATCGTCAGCCAAACTCATGGTTGTGACATATGAAATATAATTGGTAAGAGTTGAAATAGCCTGTCTTCTTTCAGTCTTTCATAAAAATCCTACTGTGTTAAGGCTAACATTTCTTCATAGTAATATCCCACTGATTGGTGAAATTTTGTACATGAGGAAAAAAGGGGCATGGAATTTATGGCACAGTCATCATGTGTGGCCATTCTTGCACTGTTGTTTGAGTGATGTTAAAAGGGTTATCTGTCTTGAAAACATTTGATGTCTCAGGTGAACACCTGCTATCTCCAGATTCACTATGTTATACCAGTGTATTAGTATGTATTTGTGCATTGCATCTCCAGAAAGCCACCACTGAAATGTTAACCTGTTCATCAGTGACACTATTAAACAAAGACATTCATATAATTTAGATAAACTTAGAGGAAATGGGTCAAGAATAACCCATTTTGATCTCCCAAGAATCATTCTTGGAAGGTTTCTTAGATGACTATTCTTAATTTCAAAAGTTCAAACAAGTTTAGAAACCTCTATTCCTGAAAGAACAAATCTGAGATGGGTAATAAGTTTTTCTAAATTATATTTAAAAAGTAAATTCTAGACTTATATCCAGAAACTATGTGTGTCTTACATCATTCATTATTAGATTGTCTGTTATTCGCTTGGAGTCAATGATTAAAAGCCATTTGTTATTGCATTTGCAAAGAAGGAAAACTTGGTCCTCAGAAAGCCAAAAACAAACAACAAATATGAAAGCCTCTAATTTCTGCATGTCATCACAAATTCCATTTCACTGCTAGGAGAAAGAAAGAAAGAAAGAGAAGAAGAGAAAAAGAAGGGAGGGAGGGAGGGAGGGAGGAGGAAGGAAGGAAGGAAGGAAGGGAGGGAAGGAGGAAGGAAAGGAAGGAAGGAGGAAAAGAGGGAAAGAGATAAAGGAAAGGAAAGGAGAAGAGAGGAGAGAAGGGAAGGGAAGGAAGAGAAGGAAGAGAAGAGAAGAGAAGAGAAGAGAAGAGAAGAGAAGACAAAGAAAAAAGAAAAGAAAAGAAAGACGAAGGAAGGAGGGCGAGGAGAGGAGATGGGGGAAAGGAGGGAGGGAAAGGGAGTGAGAAAGAAAAAACGAAGGAAAACTAAAGGAAGAAAGAAAGAAAGGAAAGGAAGGAAAGAGGTGATATGGGAGGGGGGCAAAGAAGTGCTGGGTAGAGAAGTTTGGGTCCTTGGTGCGGGCTTCACACCTGGGCCTGTGCCCATGGATCTAGGTGAGGACAGGCATTTCTGTTTTTGTGCCTAAATGTTGCATTTCCTAAGACCACCCTGGCCCGCCATGCTTTCATCCTGTGCTTATAAAAACACTGAGACCCTAGTGGGCAGAGACACACAGACGGCTGAAGGCTGAGAGGAACACATCAGCAGAGGAACACTTAAGCGGCTGAACATTGAGAAGAACACGTCGGTGGAAGAGCACACTAACAGGCACCAGCAGATGCTGGCAGGCCATCGACCAGGGGAACAATGCAGAGTTTGGCCAGGATGTTCTAAGGAGAGCTCGGCCACTGAGCAGCCCGACTCCAGGGAAAAGCCACCTTCCCACTCCATCTCCCTTCCGGCTCCCCAATCTGCTGAGAGCTACTTTAACTCAACAATACCTTGCGCTCATTCTTCAAGCCCATGTGTGACCTGATTCTTCTGGTACACCAAGGCAAGAAACCCTGGGAAACAGAAAGCTCTCTGACCTTGCAATAAGACAGAGGGTCTAATTGAATTCACTAACACAAGCTGCCTATAAATAGCTAAACTGAAAGAGCACACTCTAACACATGCCCACTGGGGCTTCAGCTGTAAACATTCACCCCTAGATGCTGCTGTGGGGTCAGAGCCCCACAGCCTGCCCATCTGCATGCTACCCTAGAGGTTTGAACAGTGGGGCACTAAATAAGTGAGCCACATCCCCATCACATGCCCTGTGATGGGGATGAGGCAACTTTTCCTGTTTCAACTGGGGGCTCATCTGGGATCCTGGAAGGTGAATACAAATGTGACACGACAGAATCAGCCTCTCTTTTAAAACCCTGGCACCTCTCTCTTTTTCCTGCAGGTAAGAGGTTCTCTTTCCCTTTACGAAGTTTTAAACCATCCTAACCTGTCTGGTAAAAACCCCCAGACTTCACCTCTTTTCTCTCTTTTATGGTTTGAAATGGCTTTTATCTCTTCCTTTACAATGTTAAGGGATTTGCTACAGGCTGTGGCAATGTTACTAGGTAAAATGAGCATTTTGCTCAGCAGCCAAATATGCAAATCAGACCACCTATTCCTAGAGGTGCCACCTATGCTTCCACCCCAACAGCGCAGGCATGCATGACTCAGGGCACCTCACCTTTCCCTTTCCTTTACCAGTTCAGGTACCTGGGCTTGTGCATAACTTGCAAAGCTCACACCCAGCAGCCACGAGGGGCAGCGGGAGAAAGCCTTGGTGGTAGCCACAACCCCACAGAGCCAATAGATGGGCTCTTCTCATCCACCAGGCCAACAGAATGTTTCTCCACTGGGGGAAGGATATAAGGATTAGAGGGACTCACTTGCACTGAGGAAGAGGCTCTTCCCCCAGGATCTCCCCCTTTTGCCCCTTAAACTGTTTTTTTTTTGTTTGTTTGTTTTTTTTGAGATGGAGTCTGACTCTGTCGCCTAGGCTGGAGTGCAGTGGTGTGATCTCGGCTCACTGCAAGCTCTGCCTCCCAGGTTCACGCCATTCTCCTGCCTTAGCCTCCCAAGTAGCTGGGACTACAGGCACCCACCACCATGCCCAACTAATTTTTTTTGTATTTTTAGTAGAGACAGGGTTTCACCATGTTAGCCAGGATGGTCTCGATCTCCTGACCTCATGATCCGCCTGCCTCAGCATCCCAAAGTGCTGGGATTACAGGCCAGAGCCAACGCGCCGGGCCTGTTTTTCCTTTTCTAAGTGAGGGGGCTCCCCACTCCCAGCAACTGTTTCTGATAGGGAAATTAATGGAGTAGTGACCCCTGCTGGCTGATAACTGCAAATTCGGCAGGGCTTATTTGAGACACTCTAAATGAATAAAAACAACCCCTAAAATACCTTTTCAATCCGAAGCTCGATTCCAAGCTTCTTTTTCAGGGCAAGGCCCTAGAAAGAACAGCCAGGTCTGAGGCATCCAAAGCCAGGCCACAGGCACAATATAAATGGGCAGGACCAATTCTTGCCGATTAAACCCCACCCCCAACCCCACAGAAGGAGGCCATGCTTCATGGCATAAACAGGCCCAGGGAACTCACAGGTTGTTGGCAGCAGGAAAAACAGGAGGCATAGGTGAGGCCGGTCAATTCCTGTTCTCCAGGTTTTCCCTGCTTCATGGGTACGTATCACATCAGTACTTATGGCCAGCACCTGCCAAGGTTGCCAGGCCTCAGGGATGACAGGTGGAAGGGATAAGGAGGACGCTTGCTTTCTCTCTTTATCACACCCTGGGTTTTCGCTGAAAGAAAGGAAATGAGGGACGCCTCTATTCCCTGTCTTTCAGAATGGGTAACCAGTTCTCTTCACCACCCCCAGGTTATACTCCTCTGGAGTGTGTCCTGAACCACTGGGACTGTTTTGACCCTCAAAGTCTGAAGGAAAAACTCCTCATAGCCTTCTGCACAAAGGTTTGGCCAAATTATGACTTACAGCAAGGAATGGCTTGGCCTCAGGAAGGAACCATTCATTTTGATACCCTCTCGCAGCTGGAACTTTTCTATAGATGTGAAGACAGATGGTCTGAGGGCCCATATGTGCAGGCTTTCTATACCTTGCAAGGCAATTCAGACCTTTGCCAACAGTGTAAGATTAATCCAGCCCTCCCGTTTGCTGTCTCAGGGAAGGCTGCAAGGGGCAAGCCCAGGGAATTAAAGATACAAATCCCAGAGGCACTCTCAGTTGAGAAGCCAGCTCCCAGCAGCCCTGCTCCTCCAGGTCCACCCTGACTTCCCTATCTAGCTTCAGCCTCTCACTTGCCCCTCCTGAAATCCTCACCCTAAACAAGCCCCAGTCTCACTCTTGCCCCTCCAACAGATACCCAGTAAATTTGGGCCCAGTAAGTTCCAGGTCCTCTTCTCCCAATAGTACTTAAAGCGAATCAAGGGGGATCTTGGCAAGTTTTCAGATGACCATGAGAGATATAGAGACAGTTTCCAGAATTTCACCCAAATATTTGAAATCTCCTGGAGAGATGTTATGTTATTTTTGAATCAGACCCTGATGGACAATGAGAAGCAGTCCACTCTGCAAACAGCAGAGAGATTTGGGGATGTGCTTTGCATCACATATAGCATCAGGGAAGGGGGCAAATATTACGCAACTGGAAGATAAGCAGAATGGCTTATTTAGTGAATTTAGTGAATGACTCTAAATGGGATCACAATGACAAGATGGAAGACTGGAAAAGGAGACACTTTCAGATGTTTATAATGGAGGGCTTGCATAGGACTAAGACCAAGCTGCTCAATTATGCGAAGTTGTTCATTATTGACCAGGGATTTGCTGAAAACCCCACTGCCTTCCTGGAAAAGCTGAGAGGCCTTGGTAAAACATACCTCTCTTATCTCGTGATTCAGTCAAGAAACAGCTAATCCTAAAGGATACATGTATTACTCAGGCAGCCCCTCATATCAGGAGGAAGTTCCAGAAATAGCCCTGGGACCAGACATACATTAGAGAAACTCCTGAAGTGGCCACTTTAGTCTTTTACAATAGAGAAAGGGAGACGCAAGAAAGAGGCAGAAGCTTTAATGGCCATCGTGCAAGCCCTCGAACAGGGTGCACCTATTAACTGCTAAATATACGGCAAAAACAGTTATCTCTCTTCTAAAGTTTAATCACTCCCATACAAGGTTTAATATCTTTCACCAGAGTGAAACACCTCCGGGTACAATGTTGTTGTTAGTATATTTCACTTCTTGTCTCTGTAATCTTTGGCACTAAATTGTTTCCTTGTATAATACACACGTTTTACCCATGCACACTTAATCTTATAAAATCTTTTTTTTTTATTTTTTTCTCATGCCTAGAAGCCATAAAACTCCAAACGGCCAGGCAACTGGAGCCTTAGATGATTGCTAGAAACCCTTAGACAGACCCCCAGAAGGAATCTGACTGCAGTTCTCCCCTAAGCAACACCCCCTGTCACCAGGAAGTACCTTAAGACTAGTCATCACCCATATTTTAACAGCAGTTAGATGTACCTCTTCAGACGGGGGGGATGACACAGGAGGGGCCATGGGTAGAGAAGGGCAGGTCCCTCGTGAGGGCTCCCATGGGCCTGGGCCCATGGGCCTAGGTGAGGACAGGCATTTGTGTTTTTGTTCCCAAATGTTGCATTTCCTAAGACCACCCTGGCTTGCCACACCCCCACCCTGTACCTGTAAAAACCCTGAGACCCTTGCGGGCAGAGATTCACAAGCAGCTGGAGGTCAAGAGGAACACATCAGAGGAAGAACACACAAGTGGTTGAACATCAAGAGGAACACACTGGCAGAAAAGCACACTGACAGGTACTGGCAGACGCAGGCAGGTCATCGACCAGCAGAACCACACAAAGTCTGGCTAAGGTGGTCAGAGGAGACCCCAGCCGCTAAGCGGCCGACTCCAGGGGAAAACCACCTCTGTTCTTGCAATAAGGCAGAGGATCTAACTGAGCTGACTAACACAAGCTGCCTATAGATGGCTAAACTGAAAGAGCACATTCTAACACATGCCCACTGGGGCTTCAGCTGTTAACATTCGCCCCTAGACGCTGCCATGGGGTTGGACCCCTACAGCCTGGTTGCTTCCCCTAGACGTTTGAGCAGCGGGGTGCCAAAGATGCAAGCTGCACTCCCATCGCATGCACTGTGAGGAGGACAAGGGAACTTTTCCCATTTCAAAAGGAAGGAAGAATAAAGGAAGGCAGGGAGGGGGAGGGCAGGAGAAAGAGAGACGGAGGGGAGAGACAAAAAAAGAAAGAAATGTATACACATACACACACACACAAATATATATACATGTATGTTTAGACATTGTTAAAGATATACATACATCTACTTTTCTCTATCTATCATCTATCTATCCATATATCTATCTTTAATGTTGAACCTCTAAAGATGAATCCTTAGATGTGTCATTGAAGCATTTACCTTAGTGAACAGCATTGCAATCTCAGATAATTGTATCATGTAATTATTGTGTTAACTAAATTAAACTTTCAATTAATTTTTGACATTTAAGAGAAGTGTAGGTTAGCAAAACTAAGTGTATGTTAGCCAAACTAGGATTATAAAAACCAATTTGTCCTTTTTATCAACTTTTTATTTCACATTACACAAAATTTATGTTAGGTGCTTTTGTGGAGAGGTTTTCCAAATAAGGTGGTGGGAGAGGAAAAGTTGTCTTTGGTTTCCTACAGTAAAGTAGCCTATAACAATGTTCCTTTTCATATTTATTCAAATACATGTTTTTCTTATTCAAAAAAATGTCAAACAACATGTTTCAAAAATGGTTATGACTTCCTGCCTTCTTGTTTGGGCAAATACAAATAAAACATCTAAATTTAAGAAATAGGATTGCAGTATCTAAAACAAGTTGGACAATGAATAGAGGTTTTTAGGATTTTCTTTGGGGGAATGGAGGAAGAAAGTTTGAGATAAGTGCCACAGAAATCAATGCCTAAAAATATATTGGTGTCCTAGACACAACTGAAATATAGTTGTCCAGTTGTCATGTCTCGCTCATCCTTAAAAAAATAAAGCAAACTTCAAGTTTAATCCTTTTTTATTGTGTCTGAAATAGATTATGGAACAACTGAATAACTATGTGCTAGGTTGCGTATTGTTGCCGTGCACTGAAAGCATTTCATTGTTATACCTCTCCCTCAAAATATCAATTAAGTATCACAAAAGTAATCAAGTAATTACTACTCCTAATGTAGAGGGATAGAGAAACAGAAGCTGTGCTATTTGTATTAATTACAATTACTAGTGCTTTAATCACTTTACTCCCACAGATACCCGTTGAGTTATGTACTATATCATTTTACTTACAAGCTTAGAGAGAATAAATGATTTGCTCAAATTCTACTAGATACTAAGTGGTGGAGCTTGAATTCAAACATAGTAATATCTGACTCCAGCTTTCTCACTCCCACCAACCCCACATATGTACACAAAAACACGAATACATACACACAAAATCACATACCAAAATATTTTTAACATACAGATTTATGAGATAATATGGATTCATTCTCAACATATCCAAAGTGATTTCAGTAAATTGCCATCTTAAAATATTAGGACTTTAACATATATATAGTTCATATTGTTGACAATGGTTGCTTTCAAGGAAATTAGCATATATGGAGGACTGGTGATGAAGAGTATGTTCACCTTTTACTGTATTAAATTCTTCTGCAGCTCTTGAATATTTTATAGTGAATATACATTTAAGTGTTACTTATGTAAAGCAAACATAAAACACAAATTTTTAAACTAAAAAACTATAAGAAGTTTTGATGTGTCAGTGACCTAACATTTTGGAATTATAAGTCACTAAAATTGAATCTAATACACAGCTGGCATAGTGTTTGCAAGTTGAAACCTAGCCATCTCTGGAAATATACCAGAATTCATTACTGAAGTGAAAAATTTTAATAGTGACTAGATATCAAGATCTCATTTTTTCTTCCTATTATGGAAAGAAATAAAAGTAGATTAGATGGGAGACAAAATCTACTTAAAATCCAGCAGACATCAAAAACTTAATACACCATGATTAAGTAGGATTTATTCCTGGAATCCAAGGCTGGTCCAACATATGCAAATCAATAAATGTGATTCACCACATAAACAGAATTAAAAGCAAAAACCTTATGATCACCTCAATAGATGCAGAAAAAGCTTTCAACATAATCCAACATCTCTTCATGACAACCACACTCAACCAACTGGACATAGAAGGAACCTACCTCAAAATAAGAGCCATCTATGACAAATCTGCAGCCAACACCACATGGAATGGGCAAAGCTGGAACCATTACCTTTGAGAACTGGAAAACGACAAGGATGCCCACTCTCGCCCTTCCTATTTAACATAGTATTAGAAGTCCTAGACAGAACAATCAGGCAAGAGAAAGAAAAAAAAAAGGCATTCAAATAGGAAAATAAGTCAAACTAACTCTCTTCACAAAACACTTGATTCCATACCTAGAAAATCCTAATGACTCCACCAAAATGCTGCTAGAACGGATAAAAGATTTTAGTAAGGTTTTAGGATCCAAAAGCAATGTACAAAAATCTGTAGCATTTCTATACACCAATAATGTTCAGGCTGAGAGGCAAATCAAGAACATGATCCCATTTACAATAGCTAAAAGTAAAATAAAACATCTAGAAATACAGCTAACCAAGGAGGTGAAAGATCTCTACAAGTAGAACTGCAAGACACAGCTGAAAAAAACCACAGACAAAACAAAGAAACGGGAAAACATTTTATGTTCATGGATTGGAAGAATTAATATTGTTACAATGTCCATACTGTCCAAAGTGATTTTACAGATTCAATGCTATTCCTATCAAACTACCAATATCATTCTTCACAGTTAGAAAAAAAATTCCAAAATTCATCTAGAACCAAAAAAGAGCCTGAATAGACAAAGCAATCCTAAGCAAAATGAACAAAGCTGGAGACATCACATTTCCCAATGTCAAACTACACTATAAGGCTATAGTAACCAAAGTAGCATGATACTGGTATAAAAATAAGACACATAGACCAATGGAACAGAATATAAAACTCGGAAATAAAGTTGAACAATTACAACTATCAGATCTTTCACAAGCCTGACAAAAACAAGCAATGAGGAAAGGAACCTCTATTCAATAAATGGTCCTGGGATATAACTGGCAAGCCATATACACAAGAATGAACCTGACCCCTCAACATTTACCATATACAAAAATTAACTCAAGATGAATGGAAGATTTAAGTGCAAGCTCAAATCCTATAACAACCCCAGAAGAAAACCTTGGAAATACCCTTCTGAACACTGGCTTTGGCAAAGAGTTTCTGACTAAGTCCCCAGAAGCAATTGGAACAAAAACAAAACAATTGACAAATGAGACCTAATTAAACTAAAGAGTGTCTGCACAGAAAAAGAAAATATCATACAGTAGACTGACAACCTACCGAATGGGAGGAAATATTCACAAACTATGCATCTGACAAAGGTCTAATATCCTGAATCTGTAAGGAACTTAAAACAAAAAGAAAAAAAAATAAGTCCATATAAAAAATGGGCAAAGGACATGAACAGACACTTTGCAAAAGAAGACTTAGAAGCAGCCAATGAACTTGAAAAAAAATGTCCACCATCACTAATTATCAGAGAAATGCAAATCAAAACCACAGTGAGGTACCATCTCACACCAGTCAGAATGGCTATTGTTAAAAAAAAATTTAAAAAAAACAACAGATGCTGATGACACTGCAGAGAAAAGATAACACTTATATACTGTTGGTGAGAATGCAAATTTGTTCAGCCAGTGTGGAAAGCAGTGTGGAGATTTCTCGAAGAGCTTAGAACCCCATTCTACTCTACAATCCCACTACTGGGTATGTACCCAAAGGAAAATAGATCATTATATTAAAAAGACCCATGCACTCACATGTACATTGCTACACTATTCACAATAAGAAGGATGTGGAATCAACCTAGGTGCCCATCAGTGGTGGAGTGAATAAAGAAAATGTGGTACACGTACACCATGGAACACTGTGCAGCCATAAAAAAGAATGACATCATGTGCTTCACGGTGACATGGATGGATCTGGAGGCCATAATCCTAAGCAAATTAACACAAGAACAGAAAACCAAATACCACATGTTTTCATTCATAAGTGGGAGCTGAACACTGAGCACACATGAACAGACACATGGGAACAGACACTGGCCACTACTAGAGGGGAAAGGGAGAGAGAGGTGGGCAGGGGGTGAAAAACTTCCTATTGGTTACTATGTTTCATACCTGGATGCAATATATCCATGCAACAAACTTACCCATGAACCTCCTGTTTCTAAAATAAAAGTTGAATTTAAAAAAAAGAAAAATCTACTTAAAAATATTTTAAAAATAATTTCTCCAATTACATTTTCAGGTACCTTCATGAATTAACTTATTACATTTTGCCATAGAGAAAAAAATGATTTTTTTCTCTGAAGGTTGAAAAAGGGTAGTTTTACATCTTCTCTAATCAGATATGTCCTTAAATTGAAAAGAGAAAGGGTTATGAGCAATGAACAAAAATAAACATTGCAAAGGTGCTTTACAAAATTTGCTATTTTGCTATCAACATTTTCATATTTAATTAAAAAGACTAGTGGACCACAAAATTTATTGTTTGTAGCTTCCAGCAAATACGAGACAGCAACTGGGAAGGAAATAGATTATTTTGAGTGTCAGGATCAGACAGATTGAAGCAGTGGTCACTCCTGTACTCATCAGCATTGTCCTCTTCCTACCTTTCCCAAACGCTGTGGTACTAGGTCTTGGTATTATGGCCTCTACCTTCCTCAATTGGGAAGGGTATTTCTAAAGCTCAGACCTCCCCATCTCCAAGCAGCTTCCCGAAACTGACCTTTCTAAATTCCCTATCAAACATTTTCCCACAAGAGATGCAAATTTTCATTCACTAATTTTGCAAATATGAACTAAGCATCTCTTATTAAATTTTTTCTAAGAGAAAACATGGATAAAAACCTACTATTTAGACAGGAGTGACATATGGTATTTATCTAGAATAAAGAATTTATCTAGACTTATTATGTGGTAATAACACCTGCTGCCTGAAACAGAGAACAAAAATAAGCCATGAGTTTGAGGAAATAAATATAACTATGTGTTTTTTTCTATATACCATTCCTTATACAAGAGTAGCACGTGAGAATAGTAGGGAACTTAATAATTATCCAGAAGCTTATGCCAGTTAGAGGACTAAATGAAATAATGTTTTGAATATTTCAATCTGAAAGTGAAGAAAAGAACAATCAGGATTGAAAACAAAACAACTAAGATAATTTTCAGAATATGGTTAAGTTGAAATGACATAGTAAATTATTATGTTGCCTTTCACAATAACTCATTCCAGAGTTCAAAGTTGAATATTTTTATTGTGCCTTATTTTATTTTATTTATATTTACTTTATTTTATTTTCTTATTTATTTTATTTTATTTTGAGATGGAGTCTCATTCTGTCGCCTAGGCTGTAGTGCAGTGACGCGATCTCGGCTCACTGCAACCCCCGCCTCCTGGGTTCAAGCCATTCTCCTGCCTGCAGACACACGTCACCACGCCCGGCTAATTTTTTGTATTTTTAGTAGAGATGTGGTTTTACCATGCCGGCCAGGCTGGTCTCGAACTCCTGATCTCAAGTGATCTGCCCACCCACCTTGGCCTCCCAAAGTACTCGGATTACAGGCGTGAGCCTCTGCGCCTGGCCTATCGTGCCTTATTTTAAAATAAGAATTCAGTCTAAGAATTAGAAGGCAAGATGAGGTTGGACAGATAAGGACATTAAAGAAAAAGGAAGTTTTATGCTTTCCCTCTTTTTTGCTTTACTTGGATGGATTTTTCTACTCACAATTCCTTCTCCCCCCAGCCTGTCTAATGCATTGTATACTTTGAGATGTAGCTTATTTCTTGTTTCAACTCCCAAAATACTCCGAACATATCTTTACCGTATACGTAACAACACTCTATTAAAGCGATGTGCTGTGTGTCTCTGTCTCCCCCATGAGACTATGAAACTGTGAAAAATGAAGGCAGAAATCTTGTTTATTCATTTTTATAAGCCCAGGCAAACTGTTGCACAGTGCCTGGTGACACTGATTTCAAAATTGAATGAAAAACTGTCAAAGAATGTTCCAGGCATTGTGCATGTATCGTATGATGTGTAAGTTTATTTTAACTTAGAGTGAGATAGTTTTTATTACTCTCATTTTATAATTAGAAAAATAATACTAAAATAAATCAATAACTTAATTTTTTTACACAAGAGTAAGTGGTTGAACAAAGATTTAAGTTCTGGATAATATGATTCCAAAACAAGTGTCATTTCAACATCTTACTGTGCCTGCTATAAAGGAAAAATGAATGAAACACCTCTTACCTAGACTTTGGTCAGGCAATGGCCATTTGTTATTAATACTGCTTGCCTTTGATTTGTCAAGTGTCTTAATATAGGAGGTAATTAAGAAGCTATTATCTCCTATACAAAGTTTAAGCAACTATTATGACTGGTAGAATGATGATGAATTCCACAAACTAGAAGGGTGTATGTGGTGGGTGGGTTGGTGGGCAAGGGGGTGTGTATGACTGATGTATGTTAACATTTCTATATATAGACATGTACCTAAGTAACAAAACAAATTATTTTAAAGCTGCTAAGTTATTATCACTGCTCGGGACATCTACTCACTATGTGAATTTACACTTTCTGTTAGAACTTTCCTTATATATCAGTCACCCGAATTTAATTTATAGAGAGATGTAGAGAAATTAACTCAGTATCCTGAAGAACTGTGTATATTCTCATGTACTTGAGGAAGAAGAAAATCATTTGCCAAATAAGCATATGTTTAGAAAATTCACAAACAATTTGAAATAACAATTTGGAAAGTATAAGAATCCAGGATCAAAAACAAATTAGTTAAGTGTAAAAGGTAACACCTCCCACACGCACACATAAATACAAGGCCATCCATGTAAAATTAATACACAATATGTATGTACACATGTATGTATGTATGTGTGTGTGTGCATATGCAGACAGTCTTTCTGAGTTATGTAGTCCTCATTATTAAAGAATTTCCTCTTTTTGTTCAGAAAACTCCCAAGAACATTTGTTCTAGTTGGTTTGTATACTGAGCCAAAACTTATGCATTGGAAATGAACCATGACAGATGCTGAAATCTCAACTTGCCAACACATTTGAAACAGGGTGTCCTCCCTCAGCAATACTGATTGAATAGACCCCAGAGAGATTCCACAAATACACTACAGGTGATTATGATGCATGGAATTGGCAGAATACCTCAGGACAGTGAATACTGCCTAAATAGTGAGGTGTTTTTTGTTTGTTTGTTTGTTTTGGTCATTAAAGCATGCTCTCCCTACACATATAACTGAAGAGGAAATAATATTTTCTCTCTAGCAAACCTGTCCCCTGATTTGTCTACATATCTTTCCCAGTGGGAACTAATCTTAAGAGAAAGCATAGGGTGTCCCATTCTCCTAGATATCTGTTATTGCCTGATGACTCCATTTGATTCATTCATCAACCTGTCTGGAAGCTGTTCACTCTTCTCTCCTGCTTCTGTCCAGGAACCTTAGTCATCAATAAAACTAAGAGCTTACTACTTTTTTCCAAACCTGCTTTTCTTATACTGTCTATTAAAGCAGTGGTCCCCAACCTTTTTGACGCCAGGAACCTGTTTCATGGAAGACAAATTTTCCATGGCAGAGGCAGGGGTGGGGGCTGTAGGGAGGGTGTGGATGGTTGGTTTTGGGATGAAACTGTTCCATCTCGCATCACCAGGCATTATATTCTCATGAGGAGCGCGACCTAGATCTCTTGCGTGTGCAGTTCAAAATAGGGTCCGTGCTCTTAGGACAATCTAAAACCACTACTGATATGACAGGAGCCAGAGCACAGACAGTAATGCTCACTGGCCCATTGCTCACCTCCTGCTGTGTGGCCCAAGGGTAGGGACCCCTGCATTAAAGCTCAATCCACTAAAAAATTATAGAGTCCCATTTCCTGCTGTTTTCTCTTTTTTTCTTACCATATTTCTGTGATGTTTTTATTGAATTACTGGTGTTTTTCAAATCGATCTTTCACCATTCTAACATATTCTGAGCCCTTCCATAAAAGGCCTGATAATATATTTTTTCTTCAATTTTGCAATCTGTTAAATGGTATTTTTTCAAATTTATTCATTCATAAGAATTATTTATGTGTTATAGATGTTACTTCCATCAATCATAACTTTTGCTAATGTCTTCTCCCTTTTTATAACTTCTATTTCTACTCCCACTTTAGCGTCTCTTTATTATAAGAAGTTCTTAAATTTAATGCTGTTGAATTTATCAATTGATCCAGGTATGATTTGTACTCTTTCCCAGATTTAAGAAATTCTTCCCAATATCTCTATCACACATGTATCAATTTGTTCTTCTATAGTGTCTTCTCGATGTGCTATGGGTTTTGTTTTTTCCACTAAAATCTTCAAAGTACATAAAAATGATTTTTTTCGTCCCAGTGCTATCCTTTTGCACTGATCTACACGATGTCTATCATTTATCAGTACTTATAAGAATTTTGGTTGGTATTTGTACATTCTTTTTTGTTTCATTGAACTTTTTAATTTATCTATACAATAATTTCACTTAGATGCAATCACTATATCTTTATTATAAATCTTGAAATCAGTAGGGCTTGTCTCTCTTTTTTGTTTTTTTTTTGCTGTAGAGTATTTGTTTCATTTTGCTCTCTGAATTTATTTACGTATTGTAGAATCAGGTTGTCAAAATCCATGAAAAGTCTTTTGGGATTTAACAGACTAGATTTCCATCGACTCTATTAATCAATTTAAGGCAAGTTGATAACTATACAATATTTATTCTTTATTTCTACCCAATAATGAGGCATATAATTATAAATATTTAGCTCTTCTTTAGGTATTTTCAGTGAAGTTTTGTAATTTATTTTCATAAAATATATATTTTTCTAGGCATGTTATCATATTTTTGATATGTATAATGATTCTTATTTACTTAAGTATAAATTCTAACTATAGCTGGTTAGAAAATGATTTTTACATGTTTAGTAACCTAACAAAATATTCATATTAATTCCATAAACTTGTCTGTGTGTTTTTGTAGTTTTCTACATCATGTGAAAATAATAAAAATGTAATTTTTTTTCTTAAAAAACTTACCTTTATTCCTTACAAACTCTTAAGATTCTCTAATATAATATGAAATAGAAGTAGTGATTATGGACATCACTGATTTGTTTTAGATCATAAAGAAATGCTTTCAATATTTTACCATTAAATATAATATTTACTGATAGGATCATTGTGTACAGGATTACATGGACTTTATGAATTTGTGGAATTTTCATAGTATTTCTAATTTGCTAATTTTTTTCTAAACCATGAACAGGCGTTTATATAATTCAAAATATTTTAAAATTTATTGAGTTTACTATATTTTATTCTCCCTTTTCTAATGCAATGAATTACTTTTAACAGTTTTTTTATACTAAAGCAAACTTAAATTCTGGAATTAAATCCAACAAGTACACCTTTTTTGTAACTTCTGCGTTCAATATGTTTATATTATCATTAGAAATTTTGCAAGTCAATCTGTGATTTTAATTTCTTGCATTGTATTTATTATAAAATTTATCTAATTTTTGTTTGTCCCATAAAATTAGTTGAGGAAAATTTATTATTTCATTATTCTCAGGATCATTTGGTATAAAATTGGTCGCATTATTTCCTTAAATATATAATATAATATATAATATAATTTGTCTTATGACTAGAACCCTTTACTTACTGTTATGCATATGATTCCCATAAGTTACCCAGATTGGGAAGGTCCTAGGTTCATTTCTTACTTCCAATGTACTTAGGGCTCTCAAAGCAGAGGATAAAGATTTCCAGGTTTTGAAAGAATTCTCAGTATGATCATTGGTCTTTAAAGCTTTCTTTCTTGAGTGTTCCTGCTTTCACTTTGGAGGATCTACAGATTTCTTAATGTTATGTTAGGTCTTTCATTTATTTAAAAAGATATGTTGTAAAATCTCTTATCTAGATTAGCATTCCAGTTCAGAGGGTCATTGAGAGTATCTAATCTGCTATACTATCACGACCTATATTTTTTCTGATATTACTTGATTTTTTACAGTTTGATTAATATATATGGTCTTGATTTCAGGTTGACCATCAGTAAATAAGAGATACTAAAACTGAAATCTAAGTTTCTTTGAAACTCAGCCAGTCTTTTTTTCAGGTAGTTTATGATTAGTATATTAACTGTATATTAATTTAAAAGTATACTCCCTTAAAAATAACCCTGTGATTCATTATCTGTTGAAAAAGAGGAATGGTTTCTGAAATATATCCACATTTTTCAGTTTGGGCAAGTTAGGGCTGTTATACAGTAGACACACCTTAGTTCTTGTAAATACTTACAAAAATATTTTCTTCCTGGATTCATTCTGAAATATATCACAGAGTAGATTCAAGTAGTGAAAAAGAACCTATACACCTCTACAATAATTCACCTTGCTCTGCTGGAAGCATACAAAACTAGTATAATGACAGACTGCTAAAAACAGCTAATGATCTAAGTTTATTTTGTTATTTTATTCCCTAAGATGTAATGTAATGTAGAACTTGTCTCAGAGATTGTCAGTGCTGAGATGATTTTTCTTCACTCTACTCAATATGTGCCTATAAGCAACATCTCTATTATGCTGCTACCATTAGCGAGTAATTAGGAAGGCTATCATGGTCTCAAACTCTATAAGTGTTTGAGACTCCACCTCATAAAATGTTCATTAGAGGACAAATTACCACATTTTAAATAGAGAAAACATCATCTCAAAATACGTCTTTTCTGATCCCCACTGCCAATGTCTCAGGTTTTGTTTACTACTGTTTTTCATTATTACAGTCATTAGGACTAGCTAAGCTTGGAAGCAATCATGTTCAGAATATAATTTTTGAGCATTAACTCAACATTACAAAAAGCCTTGTGGTACTTTTCTGAATGGACAGAAAAAAGTACACCATAAACTACATGTCAATGCAGTCAAAGGTTATGAGTAGATATGTTAATATGCTGTTGAGATTGCATTTAACAAGTATAGGTAGCAATCTCCATGGATAGCTTTGCTACTTCAAAGGAATTAATCAGAATAGTCCCTTTTTGTCTTTTTTGAAAGGGAGGTAACATATTTTTTCATGAACATTAAAATAAAAGTTAAAAGCCTAAAGAAGCTTAAGTTGTGGGTAGACAGTTTATACATATATATTAATTTAGATTTTCATGTTTTTATTATAAATAATTATTCTATTTTCCTTTTTTGTCTTTCATATGTGTTTATATTTTCTTTTAAATAGAGACAGGGTTTCCCTCACTATGTTGGTCAGGTTGGTTACAAACTCCTGGCCTCAAGTGATCCTCCCGTCTGGGCCTCCAAGAGTGCTAGGATTACAGGCATGAGCCATGACATCTGGCCATATCTGATTTTGATTTACACATTTTTAATGAGCTTGTTATGTTCAGACAATGATCATTTTTATCCATATCAACAATAGGATTAGCTTCAATAAATAAAGAGCTAAATAGTAACTAAGATAATTCATTTAACCAGAATCAATAAGAATTTATAATTTGGATGGTTCTCATTTGAAACATGTATTTGTAAACTTTTAAAGAATATCTATAAATTGACAAGACAAATTAAAAATGCCATTGAATCAGAGGATTATGTCTTGAGGGTTTCTTATTCTTACCTTCTCTCTCTTTCATTTACAATTTCTCAGACAGGATTCTGTAATTCCTGTCAAACTGCAAAGTACCCACAGTCTGAGCTTTCCTGATAGTGTACAAAGCCTCAGGCAAGCCCACACTCTAAAACAGGCTGCTTCAATTTTATACTCCATTTAACACTTCATTTGATGCTCAAACTTCATTTTAGCCTGCAGTGTTAACATTCCAACATTTCCGTGAGTTGGGCAATAGGTGTGGATTCAATACTCCTGAAGATAGTTTGGGCAAATCTAAGCTTCCATGCCCAAGATGAGTGAGAGCCATTCTGTTTACAACTGTGAAAATTTTACTTGATTTTTAAAACTAAGGACCATAAAGCTACACAAAAGGGAGCCTAACTTCAAAAAGAACTGCAACTTATACTCTGAAAATAATGGGAGCATCACTAATAGGTGGTGCATAGATCATCTAATTGATATGCAATGTCTGAGGAGCTGTCAGTAAAACAAAGTCTGTGTAGTAGATGTGCGTGGAAATTATACAGATATTTAAATTCAGAAAAGTACAGCAAGGACACAAATTTTCAGCCTTTTTTGGAAAGGAGTATGAGCTCTGAGAGACAAATATTGGAAATAAATATTAGATTTCCTTTGAAATGAACTTTGAGATTCTGACTTTGTTCTCTCAGGATTGCTTACATGTCTTCTGATTAGGCTGACTTGATAAGCAACCGGCAAACCTGCACAGAGCCCACACTTAGAAGAGCCTCATGCTTAGTTTAATGCTGTTTCATTGCCATCTTGAAATTCTTCAGAATTTTTTAACAAGAAATCCCACATTTGCATTTTGTATTGGGTCCCGAAATTATGTAATCAGCCTTGTTTCTGCTATATAATACAAATTGAACTTAAAAATAGCAATCTCCAAAACATCAACAGAAAGAGGCATCATTTTTCCCTGGATTGGTTGTATGATTGACAGAAATGGGACTACAATAAGGACTGAGCCCATGAGTGATCATACTGAGGTCCTCATGGCTATTTAACCAAAACAAAATGCTCAGCAAATACTGTTCTTCCTGTTCAAAACCACAGTTTTTGATTTTCTATATTAACTTACAGTTTAGTTGGTGAGAGATGGCATTGTTTAATATTAGGAGCTTTTGAAGTTCTATTTTCTTAAAAAGTAAACACAATAATATCCACCAGCCTATCAGGGTTCCACATAAAATAAGCAAGATGATTTATTGCTGCTAGGCATTTATTTTCCAAAAGTAAGAATTCAAAGAGCATCTCTTTGCCATAAAAGACAAGCAGGTGAACAAAAGTAATAGATGCAGCCCATTTGGCAAATTGAAATTTCATGATATAGAGAGAGCTGGGCAATCTCCTTTGGAAGAAATGTGAATTATATGTCAGTATCTCTCAGTTGTGTGGATAAAGACAAAACCTGTGCTATGGACAGAAAGGATGCGGTTATTTTGATTTTTTTTTTTTTTTTAGACGGTGTCTTGCTCTGTCACCCAGGCTGGAGTGCAAGTGGTGTGATCTCAGCTCACTGCAACCTCCACCTCCCGGGTTCAAGTGATTCTCCCACCTCAGCCTCCTGAGTAGCTGGGATTATAGGTGTCTGACACCGCACCCAGCAATTTTTTTTTTTTTTTTTTTTTTTTTTTTTTTAGTAGAGACAGGGTTTTACCAAGTTGGCCAGGCTGCTCTTGAACTCCGGACCTCAAGTGATCCGCCCCGCTCGGCCCCCCAAAGTGCTGGGATTACAGGCGTGAGCCATCATGCCAGGCCTGTTGATTCTTTATAAGCTGCATTTATTGAACAATGTTAAACAGGGAGATGTTGATTATATCTTTATCACAGTAATGATGATGTACTATTTTTATTGAATATACTTTCTATGTAGATAGAGTCTAGTAAACCACATTCACCTAGAAGAACTAAAACTACGATTTATTTTATCTTTCTCTAGTTAAATTCACATTTATAAATTGTCCTTTTCATGACCACCTCAGTGTTCTGCTTCAACTCAATATTAAACTATGTACTATGAAATATTAATGAGAAAAGTCAGATCCATTTATATTTCATGCTGAAATGTAGCCAATTCTTCCATAGTGATAATACAATTACGGAACTAATTTTGAAGTGCATAATGGATTTTTAAAAGTTAACTTATCCATAATAGGCTGTAGCCAGATGTTATGTAAGATACTGATGGAGAAAAAAGACTCTAATACTATAGCATATTAACAGTTTAGTAAAAGAATATCTGCAATGCTATGCAGCCAATAAATGTGTAAAAAATATTATTTTCCCCCGTATGTTTTTTTTTCTGTAACATCACAAATGTAGTATCTTCTTTTATCCCAAGTAATAGGAAGCCACTCAGAAATTCAGAGGTCAAGTTTACTGTGGGGCATGAGAATTTGGAATAATAATAACAGAAGAAAATAATTTATAATCTGTCTTCATTTTCTTATTTCTCACTTGCTCCACTTTATTGCCTCCTACATCATTTCACCACAAGTTTTCCAGGGGAGCTTTAGTAAACTGTATAGTATTAAATTTCATGTTTATTTTAGTATCACCCTTCATTACCACTATACAACTAAAAACACATTTTTTTCTCTTTCTTTTTTTTTTAAACAAAACTCTTACCCTCTCCCACATGAGAATCTCTGTTTTTCTTTCCTTGTCACTGGATATTTCTATTCATTTTCATGAGCAGATTTCGCCTACTCTTTTTATTGAATAAAGGCTTATTTCAGATCATTTAACTCTTATTTTTTCACAGAAAATTTTATTCATCCCAGTGCTTCACTTATCATCTATATGACAATACTCGCACATGTATCTCTGCACCAATCATCATCTCCGTGGATCAAATCTATATATTAACCTGGCTCACAAAAACTTAAATTCTTCAAAGACAGTGAAAACATATGAAACCAAACTTCTCACTCTACACAAAAGAGTCCTATTCCAGAATTTTCTCTTTCGATAAATGCCATAACTGTATGTCCAGTTACATAACCCTGTAATATGAGATTTATTCCTTATACTTCCTCTCCTTCTAAAACTTTTCTAAGTTCTATGATTTTGCTCCGAAATATTTATTAAAAAGTCTACACTTCTCTCCTTCTCAGAACAAACTCCTTAGTCTAAATTACCATTATATCTGACCTGGACTAATGAAATAGCTTCATAACTATTATATCCATATTGACTTTGGCTAACCCTTTACCCCAGTGTCAAGAAAGAGCAATGTTTTAAAAATGCAAATTCAATCACTTAATTCCTCTATTTGAACTATCAATAGCTACCCGTTATTCCTATGGTCAAGACCAAGATCCTTAATAATAATACTGTTTATAAGACTCTGTACCTCACTTCCTGACCTCTAGTCATGCTGCCCTCCTTTAGTGCCTTTTAGATACCAGACTCTTCTACACACTAAGCCTTTACATACGCTGGTTTATCTATCTGCAGTACCTGCTCTGCCTTCTCATCTCTCATTTTCACGTGGTTAACTCTCAATTTCCAAAGCTCAGTTCAAATATCATTCCTTGATTTAAAACTTCTTCAGTTGCTCTACTCATGACTGAATCTATTTTACACTGTTATTACACTATTTCCTCAAATTTAAGCACTATTCACAGATTGAATTTTACATTAATTTTTAATAATTTGGTGAATATATGTACATATATAAATTATCTTTAATAGGTCAGATTTCTGAGAGTAAATTCAATTGTAACTTATTTGATGAAGACTTCCATTCAACAGACTTTGTTGGATTAAAGTCTTCATAAAAGAAGTTACAATTTATGTTTATTTACAAATATAATTTTTTATTCTTATAAATGATTAATTAAAACGTTTATAAGAATAAATTAATTAACTAATAAATATATGACAGACAACTTGCCCAAACTGTTTAGAAACATTTCAGTAAGACTAAGTGAGAGCTTTCAATAATTTCATCAATAGATTTGAAACCACCTTTGCAAAAATTATAACTGAGAAAGTTATTGCAGTGAAAGAGACGTGACCTAACCAACCCAGGTTTGCTTATAATCTCCAAGCTGTCCTTGTTCATTCCTGGGTTTAGGCCTAAATAACTTTTGGAGGAACTTACTTTATAGTTTAACTTTGAAACAAAGAAAATAACAGTCTTTTCCCAAAACAAACACTCTTCCTGCCTGGGGACCACACTGCCTTTGCAGGACTAACAAATTAGCCATGAGATTAGAAATTATGGTTTAGGAGTCATGCAGCTGGAGGCTGTAAGTTTCCGAACCTCCCTAAATTGCTCCTGGGAATAACATCAGTATTGTAAAACCTAAGATCAGTGTTTGAGATATTTCGCAGACCCTGCACTGGATGAATCAGCTGGCACCACCCAGTTTGATAAGCTGTTTTATCTGGTCTCGTGTCCCTTACCCAAGAAATGACTCAGCGCACGAGGACAGCTTCAACTCGCTATGATTTCATCTTGGACCCAATCAACCGGCACGCTTGACTCAATGGTCCCTTAACCACCAAAGTATCCTTAAAAACTCTGATCCCTGAATTCGTGGGAAGACTGATTTGAATAATAATAAAACTCCCCTCTCTGGTACAGCCAGCTCTGCATGAATTAAACTCTTTCTCTATTGCAATTCCCCTGTCTTGATAAATTGGCTCTGTCAAGGCAGCGGGCAAGGAAAACCCACTGGGCAGTTACAGACACAGCTTCTTTCCTTCCTTACTACTTTTCTTATTACTATTCTTCCTTTTGTCCTGTCTTCCTCCATTCTTGCCCACCTGCTTTCTATCCAGTCACTATTAAGTACTTGGTATAGAGCTTTGTACATCTTAGATGCTCAAAAACCTTTGTAAAATGAATTAATGAATCAGAATATCAATTTTCATATGGCTTGTAACACTTTCTAGTTATACAATGTTAACTAGCTTATGTATGCCTTCTAATAGTCTGTCAAGTAGAATAAGAAATGCAACATCTACTAAAAGTTGTTTGGAAACTAAGTGGAAAAAGAAGAACACCTCATAGAAATACTTTTTAAAATTAAAAAGTTGTTATAGCTGTCATCATTTTTGAATGTCTATTACTATTTGTTCTATAAACTATGCAAATCAAAATTAAGCCCTATACAATACATGGCTTTGTATATTACAGTGCTTTAGTATTAAACTCAATCTTGACTCTTAAGTAATTTCCATGGAGTTCTCTTGTGAAACCCAGAGATATTGCAATGGATGCTCTGGTTATCATAAAATTCCACACGAATCCCACATAATACAGACTGCTGTCTATGGTTTTCTAATGAAAACATTTTGTTCTTTTATGAGTTATGTGTCCTTTAGATGCTACTCAGGCCTATGCTATTGAGGTTAAAGGTCTTCAGAGAATGCTTCTAAGCCTTCCTTAGGACAGTTAAAGGCAGCTATCCCAGTAAATCAGGATGGACAGCAGACTGATAATATACTCAATTTACCTTTTAGATAAACTACACTGAGAGTAAGTTCTCAACAGGAAATAAAGGTGAATTTCACTATGGGTACAGGCCATTCCCCAGTGTTTTCACAGGGATTTGAAAATTAAAAAAAAAATGAGGGTATGTATCACTCAGAATCAGTGCTGTATTGCTCAAAACAATGAGTTATGGTCATAAAGGTACAGTTTATGCAGAAACTCTGATATAAAAAATGATTCTATGACTCTGATCTTTGCAATTGTTTTCTGCGTATTATTTTTTCTATTTTTCATTGTTACATACCAATAATTGATTTCAGTCAGTCACTCAATCTGTATTTACCACAGTAAAAATTTTAGGGCATCTTTTCTTTACTATCCCACTGTTTGAATCTCTAACCTGTCTTTTGTCTTTGGACTTAAATAATTCTATTTAAGTTTTCATGTCACATGTAAATTAACTGCTACTTGGCCAGGGAAGTTAGACAAATATTTATCATGGGGGAGTTACAAAAGCATCAGAAATGAATGCCAAAATCTTGGTGTGTATTTTTAGAAGCATTATATGGTTTATGTAGTGCTAATGTTTGGCTTCTTCTGAATATTCATAGGGAATCAGTCTAGATAAAGAAAAGAAATAGTCAAAAGATGGTATAAACAACAAAGGGATTCTGGTTTTGAAGAAAAAAGTAGGGGAAGTGAGATCGCTTCAAATTCTAATTTAGAGTATATAAAATATTAACTATAGTTGAATAGTTTTCTTAATGTCTCCGAAGATATTGAGCTTTCCATCTATGTTTTCTATAATTATTTTACATGGTAAATACAAGTTTACAGTGGAATATTGTTTCTGCAGACATAAAATCGATTTTTAAAGATGGTATTCTTCCATAACATTAGGAAACACACATAAAATCAACTAATTTTTTAATATATATTTAAGCAGTACTTTTATACACATATGTACATATATTATATGATCTTTCCAAATTGTTTTTCAGCATGCATATTTTATTTAGGAAGATATTGTGAATATATTTTCCATTAATGGGCATTAATAACAAACATCATTTTCTAGGTTTGATATTTAACTTAGTAAGTCCCTGTTTATTAGAACTATAGGATGTTCTTTTTTTTATTTTTTCTTTCTTAATTTATAGACTTCTTTTATTAAATCTTTGTTTCTAATTAACATATTTTTTTTCTTAGGATGAATTCCTATAGCTAGCACTTCTGGGTAGTGAGGTGAAATATGAAACATGTAAGCTCTCAACAAATGCTTGGTGAGTGAAAATTTTGAATGAACAAACAAATAAATGATTGTAAGATGTGGTACCTCCCTGGATTTCATCCCCTTCTCACAGAGTTAATAGAAAATAAGACATAGTCATGACACTGAGATGGTTCTGGAATGGCAAGCTATGACTCTGTTTTTTATTCAACATGAAATCATCCGGCTGTGCCAAGCAGCTTCATTTATTAAAACTGCTTTCGTGAAGCATATACTGACATTTAACCTAAATTTGAGTACTGATACACTTGTGAGAAAAGAAGTTGTTTCATTTCTTTTGATTTTCATGCATTATTCAAAGATTTAAACAATAACAGCCGTGATGATAAAATCTGAAATGTTATGAACATGAAACTCTCATTTTAAGATTCACATGACAATAAGTAAAGAACACTCATAAAATACCTACTGATTTCGTCTTTTCCATTAAAAATATCCAAACTATAACGAAAAACCGGCCTTTTAAACTTCACTTGCAGGCTACTAATATGTTACAATCACTTTCTTCATAGAAAATGACTGCATTAAAAAAATACTAAGCAACAATTACAGTTTTCAAAACAGCACGCTCTGTATTTTAGCTAATTGCTAATTCATATAAATTTTACTGTCAGTCCTCTTACAAAGTATTTGAATATGAGAAATTTTTAAAACTATATACCTATACCTGTTTGTAGCTATATATTGATTTATATTTCTTTGCAGTACGTAAGTTATTGTAATACAGAGTTTAACTTTATAATGAAAACCTCATTAGGTTTGGTCATATCTGTAGCAATAGTCTATGAGCGTTTTTTTTTTTTTGGTCTATGTAATTTCTTCATTCATTCAACAAATATTTATTGAATGTCACCTATGTTGGCATTGCTGTAGGTGCTAAAAATACAAGGAAAACAGCAGGCAAAACATCAAACCTGTAATTTACACAATTGTATTTTAAAACTTGGCCAAGTCTGAGGCCAAAATGAGCTTCCCATTTGACCTCTGCTGAATTGAATTTATCCCATCAGTTATACCCTTTGCCTATATTTTGCATAATCACTTTTCATATTTAAAAGTCAGGCTTCTTCCATTTCCAGTACTCATGATGAAGGATATTCCTCTTTACATCCTTGCACTTTCTTAAGTTTTATTATATATTTCTTTTCATGCATTTGTATTAGCCAAGTACAGAGTTAATGGACTTACTATTTTAGGATCCATTTGTTAAAATTTCTATTTTCTTTTAAACTCTCAAATCAGTTTTATGAATTAAAGCTAGCATATCATTACTTCCTTACTTTTGCCTAAAATAGGGCATTCATTTATTTTATATTTAGAACTCAAAAGCTTTATTCTTCATTAATACAGACACACAGTGCTAATTCATAAAAGCTATTGATTACAATACCTTAAATATTCACAATAAGAAAAAAATCAGTAACTTCAAGTTGCCTCAGCACAGAGTAATAGAGTCTTGTGTTGAGAAGAAGGTTCTACTCAAAAGTCTGTTTCAAGTTGAAGATGCGATGAGTCTGTAATCATTTTGCTTAAAGGTCAGCCAGTTTAAAATTTATGTGCAAATTTTACAACGAGACTTTGTTATATTCACCTACATAGCCCCTGCTCCTATAATATTATGCCTAACATTTAATAAGCATTAAATATTGATTAATTAATGAATAAATCATTAAATAAACTTATATGAGTTGGTAACCTAGCCAATACGATCATGAAATGACTATCAATTAGTGATTTGAAAAGTATTATCCTTGGGAAACTACCTTAGTAAGGCTGCATGTTCCTCTTTAATATTCATAAAAAGAAAAGGGTAATTTCACCAGCAGGTGCACTATGTTCAATGCCTGAGTTGCATTCAGAGTAAGCTAAGGCAGTGACAGTAAGCTTTGAGCACTATGCTAGATGCTGCTCTCTCTCCGGGTCTAATGACAATGACAAGTATGATCTGAAAATATTAAGTCAGCTTTTTTCTTGTGTAGTGTGTGTGTATGTGTGGGTTTTAATTTTCTTTAATTTTCTTTCTCTTTGATAGTTCAATGGGGAAAATACTATACAAATTAGAAAGGGAAGTGAATTATAAAATGTGCTTAGCTCTTAGGACATGCAAGAAAGGTACTGAAATGCAAAATCTCAGAGACCACATATAATCCATTCCACTATTTTCATATTTCAGCCCCACAAAATTATTATTAATCTTTAAACAACCTTCAAGTCTAGCATCATGTTTAGGGGCGTGGAAACTAGAACAAGGCTGAGTTCACTCAGCTGGGTCATTTATTAATCAAAGTATTGAGATATATTTAAAATACAAATTAATTTATATATTTGTAAATATGTGTTGAGTACTGAATACTGACAGAAGATACTTAATATATATCTATTAATTTATATATGTGTGTAAGATTTTCTCTGTTTAAAAATATTCTTCTGTTTTTCACATTGTAAAATGCTACTGACATCAATTTTTCTGCTTTCATATGCCCATGTATAGAGTAACGGCACACGTAGGCTAACTTGAAGAAAAAAAAATTGGGGGAAAAATAATGCTTTAAAACTTGTTTATCTAGTATCGAATAGACATGTTCATATTCAAAATTAAACGTATTGTAGGATGTAAGCATCTGGTTTTAACCACATAGCAATCTCAACTAAGCAAAGTAAATAAAAGTAAACCCACATCTAAGCACATCAGAGCAAAACTGAAGAAATGTGAATCAAAAGAAAATGTGTAAGTACAAAATGTGGTATTGCTAACTCTAGGTACTGTTGTGCAGAGGATCTCTAGAGCTTATTCATCTTGCGTAACAGAAACCCTGTATCTTTTAACTAATACCTTCCTGCTTCTCCCTCCTCCAGCAACTACTAGTCTATTCTCTGCCTGTATGAGTTTAATTAATGTATTAAATAGATAACTCACATAAGTGGAAATATGTAGTACTTGTCCTATTTTGATTGGCTTATTCCACTTAGCGAACGTTTTCCAGGTTCATCCATGTTGTTACAAAATGCAGGATCTCCTTTTTGGTAAATACTGAATAAGATTTCACTGTATGTACATAGCACATTTTCTTTATCCATTTATGTGAATTTGTTTTAAAATCTTGACTATTGTGAATAATGTTGCAATAAACATTAGAGTGAGGCTATTTATTCCAGCTCATGATTTCAATTCTATTAGATATATATATCTAGAACTGGGATTGGTGGATTATACAGTAATTCTATTTTTAATTTTTTTGAAAAACCACCAAATTGTTTCCCATATCCAGGGCTTTTTGGTCAGCTATTTAAATTTTGTAATTTGCTGTAATTTCTTTAATCATTCTAAATATTTACTTACTGACATAAAACATAAAGTACCAATAAAATGAAATGCCATTATTTGCAATAATTATCTGTTAATCTACAGCTGTGTACTAGAATCTATCATTGCATTCTTTTCTACAGGAGAGAAGACGCCTCTGTATTTGTAGGCTCTCCCCACATCTTGTGAATCACTAAAGAAAAACCAGTTGTTCCAATTGTTTTAACAAAACCAGGAACTGAGATTCTAAATTTACATACTCTCATACCATTTTATGTTTATGAGAAATACAAATCTAGAATTTGGAAGTTAAGAACTGCCTGTTTAATAAAATCATCTTGAAACAGAAAGAAGGCAGGAAGGGAAAAAAGAAAGAAAGAAGGAAGGAGACAGAAAAAGAGAAAGAAAAGAAGGAAAGAAAGTAGGAAAAGAGGAAGGCAGGAACAAAAGAAGGAATGGAATGAGAGAGGGAGGAAGGGAGGGGGAGAGGAAAAGAAGGAAAGAAGGAAGAAAAGTGTTAAAAAAAAAAACACCAAAGGAAGAAGAGAGATGATCTAAAAAGAAGAAAACATTACTCCAGAGCTTCTCAAACTGGCATCTTATGGACCCCTAAGAATTTGCACATTTTATATAGGGATCCATAAATTTCCTAAAATTGTATCCATATTGTTCCATTTAATTAATCTATCTAAATATCTATTGCTATGGTTTGAATGTATCCCCCAACAGTTCATGCGTTGGAAACTTAATCGCCATTGTAACAATATTAACAGGTGGGTCTTTTAAGAGATGATAGGGTCACCAGGGTGGAGCTCTTGTGAATGGATTAATATCATCATGTAGGGAGTGAGTTCTCTAGGGAGTGAATCAGTTTTCACAGGACTGAGTGAGTTTTCTTGAGAGTGGGTTGTAGTAAAAGCAAGCTGGCTGCCTCTGCGATTTCCTTTGCTTGTGCTCAGTAGTTCTTCTGCTCTTCTGCCATAAGAAAACATGAAGAAGACCCTCACTAGATACCTGAGTCATGTTCTTGAACTCCCCAACCTCCAGAACTGTAAGAAATAAATTTTTCTTTATAAACTACCCAGTCTATGATATTTTGTTATAGCAACAGAAAATGAACAGTCATCTATCATTGTATTACTAGATATAATATACATACATTTAATACAAACTGTACATGTTTGTGTGAATTGAATTGTGTCCCTCAAGGAGATGGGTTGAAGTCCTAATTCTGATACCTGTTAATGTGTATAAATGTGTATATTCCTATGTATGTATTAAAGTAATTAAATGTTTAATACTTTTAATATCTTAAACATCACAGTGTGTATTGGGGAGGGATAATGGTTAGAAATCACCTCTGCTATTGATAATAAAGGTATTGGGGTGAAGTGTCTTAATATTTTCTGTAGGTTTTGCACGCTTAAAGTGTTTCAAAGTTAAAACTTAATGAATACACAGCATTTTTATTGTGTTAAGGAAAGTGAAAATTTGCTGTTATTAGGTAATTTTAATTTGGACCTTAACTTACTAAATAAGAGCATTTCCCCGACCACTTTCTGTACCCAGCTCCAACCTCTTTAATATAGATAATACCTAATACCACTGTATCGTTGCATTTCATCTTAGCAAGATGAAAATGGGTTCTAAGCATCTTCCAGAGGAACCAAGTTGACATAAGCTTCAACACAGACTACAACATTTTGTTTCTTATTTTTTAGGTGCCAATACCTCCAAATAGTGACAGTTACAATAATATACACTTAGCCATGGAAATGAAAAATATAGAACAAATAGTGGGAAATAAAATTAGAAAACAAGAAAAGGTATGTTGAAAGAAAAAAAAAGATGGGAGGAGGAAAGTTTATCTATATCTCTGATTAATGTATGTTTAAAGAATGGTAGATTGTTAACAGTTATGAAACGTCCCAAACTGAAAAATTCCAAGTGTCTTCTTTAAATTCCCAACACAACATTTTTAGCCAAATGTGTAACTAGTGATCTTAAGATTTCATAAATTTCAAGGATAAAAATTCTGGTGTTTATAATATCATTCTCATTAGAAAAGAAAAATAATCTTTTCTGATGTTTCTCTCTCTCTCTCTTTCCCCCCGGCCCCTCCCAAATTTCATGTCCTCACATTTCAAAACCAATCATGCCTTCCCAACAGTTCCCCAAAGTCTTAACTCATTTCATTAACTTCCTACAGGAGAAAGTTAAGAAAATCTGAGAAAAGCGTTAAGCAACACAAGACAACACATACTTAAAACTTAATACAATGGCAACCAAACGTTTCATCTGTGGTTTCTCTGCTTTAGAAACACCTGAATATATGATTGAAGCAAAAGACAAGTCTTTATTCACAGCTTGCTTATCAGCATTCTAAAATCTGTATATTCCATTAGTATTTGATGTTAAGCCAGAGTTTCAAGAAAATACATTCTTAATAATGTTTAAAATGACAACAGGCCGGGCGCGGTGGCTCACGCTTGTAATCCCAGCACTTTGGGAGGCCAAGGCGGGCGGATCACGAGGTTAGGAGATCAAGACCACGGTGAAACCCCGTCTCTACTAAAAATACAAAAAATTAGCCAGGCGTGGTGGCAGGCGCCTGTAGTCCCAGCTACTCGGAGAGGCTGAGGCAGGAGAATGGCGTGAACCCGGGAGGCGGAGCTTGCAATGAGCCAAGATCGTGCCACAGCACTCCAGCCTGGGCTACAGAGCGAGACTCCATCTCAAAAAAAAATAAAATAAAATAAAAAATAAAATGACAACAGCACTTCTGTTATACAATTTAAAAGATCAACCGAAATGAGAAATGGAGAGAATGTTAATTTTGCCAAAAGATTAAATAAGTGAAATTCCTGGAATTCTTGACCAATAGTAGATGTCTTTACTAAGTTAAAGATCAGACAATGTAATTCAATGAAGAAAATTTACCAAGCTCTCAGATGAGGACTGGCTTCTCTGAAGTCACAAAAGGGCAAAAGAACATAAGCTTGTTGTATTAGTCCATTTTCACACTGGTGGTAAAGACATACCTGAGACTGGGCAATTTACAAAATAAAGGAGTTTAATGGACTTACAGTTCTACATGGCTGGGGAAGTCTCACGATCATGGCAGAAGGCAAGGAAGAGGGAGTCATGTCTTACATGGATGGCAGCAGGCAAAGAGAGAGTTTGTGCAGGGAAACTGCCCCCTATAAAACCACTAGATCTTGTGAAACTTATTCACTATCACAAGAACAGTATGGGAAAGACCTGCCCACATGACTCAATTACCTCCAACTGAGTCCTTCTCACAACACATGGGAATTCAAGATAAGATTTGGGCAGGAATACAGCCAAACCATATTATTCCCCCCAGCCCCTCCCAGATCTCATGTCCTCACATTTCAAAACCAATCATGCCATCCCAACAGTCCCCCAAAGTCTTAACTCATTTGAGCATTAACTCAAAAGTTCACAGTCCAAAGTCTCATCTGAGACAAGGCAAGTCCCTTCTGCCTATGAGCCTTTAAATCAAAAGCAAGTTAGTTACTTCCTAGATACAATGAGGTAATGGGCATTTGGGTAAATACACCCATGTCAAATAGGAGAAATTAGCCAAAAATAAGGGGCTACAGGCTCCAAGCAAGTCTAAAATCCAGCAGGGCAGTCAAATCTTATATTTTATTTTATTTTATTTTATTTTATTTTTTGAGATGGAGTCTCACTCTTGCTACCCAGGCTGGAGTGCAATGGCGTGATCTCAGCTCACTGCAACCTCCATCTCCTGGGTTCAAGCAATTCTCCAGCCTCAGCCCCCGGAGCAGCTAGGATAACAGATGCTCACCACGATGACCGGCTAATTTTTGTATTTTTAGTAGAGATGAGGTTTCGCCATGTTGGCCAGGCTGGTCTCAAACTTCTAACCTCAGGTGATCTGCCCACCTCGGCCTCCCAAAGTGCTGGGATTAGAGGCATGAGTCACCACACCCCTCCTGGGCAGTCAAATCTTAAAGCTTGAAAATGATCTCCTTTAACTCCATGTTTCACATCTAGGTCATGCTGAAGCAAGAGGTGGGCTCCCATAGCCTTGGGCAGTTCTGCCCCTGTGGCTTTGCAGGATATATCCTCACTCCTGGCTGCTTTTATGGGCTGGTGTTGAGCGTCTGCAGCTTTTCCAGGCACACAGTGCAAGCTGTCAATAAATCTACAATTCTGGGGTCTGGAGGATGGCAGCCCTCTTCTCACAGCTCCACTAGGTGGTGCCCCAGTAGGGAATCTGTGTGGGGGCTCCGACTCCATGTTTCCCTTCTGTACTGCCCTAGCAGAGGTTCTCCATGAGGGCCGGGCCCCTGCAGCAAACTTCTGCCTGGGCATCCAGGCATTTCCATAAATTCTCTGAAATCTAGGGGTAGGGTCCCAAACCCCAATTCCTGACTTCTTTGCACCCACAGACTCAATACCACATGGGGGCTGCCAAGGCTTGGGGTTTGCACTCCCTGAAGCCATGGCTTGAGCTCTATGTTGGCCCCTATCAGCCACAGCTGGAGAGGCTGTGATGCAGGGCACCAAGTCACTAGCTGCAAACAGCATAAAGATGCTAGGCCTGGCTCACAAAACCATTTTTTCCTCTTAGGCCTCAGCACCTGTGATGGAAGGGGCTGCCTTGAAGAACTCTGACATACCCTGGGGACATTTTCCCCATTTCTTGGGGATTAACATTCGACTCCTCGTTACTTATGCAAATTTCTGGAGCAGGGTTGAATTTCTCCTCAGAAAATGGGATTTTCTTTTCTATTGAATTGTTAGGCTGCAAATTTTTCAAACTTTTATGCTCTGTTTCCCTTATAAAACTGAATGCCTTTAACAGCACCCAAGTCACATCTTGAAGGCTTTGCTGCCTAGAAATTTCTTCAACCAGATACCCTAAATCATCTCTCTCAGGTTCAAAATTCCACAAATCTCTAGGGCAGAAGCAAATGCTGCCAGTCTCTTTGCTAAAACATAACAAGAGTTACCTTTGCTCCACTTCCCAACAAGCTCCTTAGCTCCATCTGTGACCACCTCAGCCTAGACTTCATTGTCCATATCATTTTCAGCATTTTGGTCAAAGCCATTCAACTAGTCTCTAGGAAGTTCCAAACTTTCCCACATTTCCTGTCTTCTTCTGAGCCCTCCAAGCTGTTCCCATCTCTGCCTGTTACCCAGTTCCAAAGTCGCTTCCACATTTTGGGGTATCTTTTCAGCAGCACCCACTTTTCTGGCAGCAATTTAATGTATTATTTCATTTTCACACTGCTAATAAGACATGCTTAAGACTGGGCAATTCACAAAATAAAGAAGTTTAATGGACTTACAGTTCCACATGGCTGAGGAGGTTTCACAGTCGTGGCTGAAAGCAAGGGGGAGGAAGTCACATCTTACATGTACAGCAGCAGGCAAAGACAGGGCTTGTGATGGGAAACTCCCCCTTATAAAACCACCAGATATCATGATACTTATTAACTATAACAAGAACAGAACAGGAAAAACCTGTCCCCATGATTCAATTACCTCCCACTGGCTCCTTCCCACAACAGGTGGGAATTCACGATGAGATTTGGGTAGGGACACAGCCAAACCATATCTCTTCTTGTTAACGCTCTGGATTGCTCACGGTTAGTTATGGTTATGTATAGCTAGGTGTTGAACTAAAAATGTCAGAATTATTGGTTAAATTTCCTGGCTTAGATCTGCTACCACTGTCCCTAACTTCATACTGAAGTATTGATCCCAGGGAGCTGTTCTGAAGTAAATGTTCTTGGTGAAGGATGAAGATGAATCACGGGAAATAATTCACCATTACTGGAAAATACTTCACTGTTCTTGACTCAGAAATGTATTATTTTTGTTATTATGATAATTTATTTTGATACGTTCTGCTCATTAAATGTCCTGTTCATCTTAACCTGTAACCAAATCTCTGTGATAATGCTTTGCATATAGGAGTCCAATGTGTTCATCGTTCCCGTTCCCAATAAGCCTATGAACATACTGAATAGTCAGTTACGTAAGGACCTGAACTCAGGAATTACTCACTCTCACATATAATGTACATATTCTGGACTATGGTTGCTACATTTCATATTTGTCAATTCTGCATTTGAGTATTTTCCAAATATAAAAATAGCTTAGAACTTTAAGTGGCAAGCAGAACACATCAAAATTCATTTTTTTTTTCTGTATTAAACGTTTTTTCCTGATCTGGTTAAAAGGTAAATAGTACTTTTCCTGAACTATTTTTATTAAAATATTAGTATTACAAGTTCCACCTCTTTTTAGATAATGCTTTCACTTAAAGGTGCTTATCCACATTAGCTGCTATTTCAAAGGCTGAAGACTATTGAAGTCTTTTTTCTGATAACATTCATAAGATAGATATAAGAAAGTTTTGTGTCAACATCACTTAAAAGAAAAATAATGTATCTAATTTCTAACATACCACTCTTGTGTACGTATGCAAAATCTAGTCTCAATTATACGGTCTCCTTGTTTTTTATTCCTACTTACTGCTTCTCTTCATTTTCTAAAAGTATTTCAAATTTAAAAATACATCAAAAGCAAAACTAGTTTGAAACTACAGTTTCAGCATTAACCTTCACATAACCACAGCAAGGATTCTTCCTTGTTATGATTTCAGCCTTGCACACTTCCACAAATCCATGCTCAGAAAGTCAGGCTCAGGCCAAGGATTTCTTTCAATTTGTTGAGAGAAACCAGCAATGTGATTAATAAGAATTATTTAAGAATTGTTGCAAGGCAAGGTGTCAAAAAATACCATGCTAAAAAACTTTCAGTGCTCTCGCCTTCACAGAAAAAGGAGAAGGAAATGTTTTGTATTAGGTAATGAAAAATGATTTACCCAAACATATTCTGGGATGTCCAATTTCTCTCTCACTTTGTGGGACTAGTAGTAAGATGCATGCTTTCACTTCTTCTTTTAACTTATCTCCATAGAATATTGTTTGAGGTAAAAAGAAAACTTTATTTTTTTTTATTCACACAACACTTCTGACACCAAATGTGTGGGATTTTTTTTTTTTCCCACACCAGCCAATTCTCCAACTCTCTGGACACCAATAGAGTGTCCTAAAATTCATGTGTGACACTAACTACCTAGGGTTTTAGCACAGACACCACAAGTTAAGGGCTCAGCCTCACAACATTTCCCCACAATTGAGACACTAATCACAAGTCCCAGGTTGTTGCTTGCACTCTAACCACCTATAAATTAGGGGTTCCCACAACCCTCTCCTCAGATCTTATACTTTGCTGTAATGACTCAAGATTCAGGGAAATACTTTCTTATTACTGGTTTATTATAGAGGATACAACTCAGAAAAAAATGAAAAATAAGTGATGCATGGGGCAAGGTGTGGATTATGGGGTGTGGAGCTTCCATGGTTTTTCGAGGTGTGCCACCCTCCCAGCACCTCCATTGTTCACCAACCCAGAAGCTCTGTGAACTTCATTGTTTAGAGGTTTTATGAAGTTTTCACCAAATAGGCATGGATGAGCAAATCATTGGCCCTTTGTGACTGAACTCAATCTGTAGCCCCTTTCCTTCCCTGGAGATTGAAGGGTGGTGCTGAAAGTTCCAACCCTCTGATACCATGGTTGCTTTCTCTGTCAATCAATGCCCATTCTCCAAAAGTCATCTTATTAGCACAACCTTGGATATGGTTGAAGAAAGCTTATTATGAACAGCAAAAGATGTTCCTTTCACCCACATCACTTAGTAAATTCCAAAGGCTTTTGAAGCTCTTGTGTTAGGAACCTGGGATGAGACCAAGTATTATAAAAAAAGATTTTTCCATCACTCCTATTATTCAGGAAGTTATAAGGTCCTCTAGGACCCTAGTAAGGGGCTGGGGCATGACTGAGAAAAGAATGAAGAATGAACACAAATTTACAAACTAAATAGTTGCACAGATAAAATTATGAGATTATCTCCTTACTTCCTTTAGTAACTCCCCACCCACTAGCAATCATAGATATTTCATCTCCAAGCAGGAGACTGGAGGATTCTTTCCTGGTGAAACTGACCATTCTAGAAGTAAAGCCCTCCAGAATATTAACATTTGGGAGAGGAGATGGAGTGGCTCTTAAAGAAATGAATGAATTTGCTCCTGGTTTTTATAAGTGTAACTTGTTAGTCAACAAGCCCTGCTCAGCTACACAGAGCTCCCGGACAGACTTCAACACTTCACTCTTACATGGGAAAAGATGGCCAAGAATCACTAGATTACAGAAAAAGCCTTTAATATCCATGAACAAACCCAAAATACTCATAAGGAGAAAAGGGGAATAAGAATGCATTTAAACCCAGGATTTTCACAAAGCACAATATACTTCAAACAGAAAAATAATGTAAAAAAAAATGATCATTTCATGCAATTATGTTTACAAGATTATAAATTTAGGAACAGCTAACCAATTTGTTTCTTAGAATCCTCAGCTGCAGGAATATTCCTTGAAAGAAAGGACATATGAAAGAGTTTCTGTAGGTAAGTCCTAGAGTAACTACGATTTCACAGATTCTGAGCATGGAAGTGAACAGATCTAAGTTAGTGAAAATTGAAGTCTGTAAATGAACAAAACCATAAATCTTTCAATTTGGGAGTACATTTAATGGAAAGAGAAAGTAATACTTGAATACCTTATAGAATACCAACTGTCAACCTTTTTTTTTTTTTTTTTTTTTTTTTTAACGGAATTTCACTCTGTCACCCAGGCTGGAGTGTAGTGGAGCGATCTGGGCTCACTGCAACCTCCACCTCCCAGTTCGAGCGATTCTCCTGCCTCTACCTCCCAAGTAGCTGGGACTACCAGCATGTGCCACCACACCTAACGAATTTTTTATTTTTAGTAGAGACAGGGTTTCACCATGTTGGCCAGGCTGGTCTCGAACTCCTGACCTCAGGTGATTTGCCTGCCTTGGCCTCCCAAAGAGTTGGGATTACAGGCATAAGCCACCGTGCCTGGCAATAGTGTCAACTTTTATTTGAAATACATATCCAATGTCTCAAGTAGCTTCTATAATTTTCTCATAAGTATTAGTTTTAATGCCATGTACCTAGAAGGTCCCTCTCAAAAATCTCTTTTGGACTGCAATGAGATGGCTCCTTACAGCATAGTATGCAGGCTAACAGCTGATTTCTAAAATATTATTACTTATCTGTATATCTGAATCTATTATCTGACTTTAATATAATTGATTGAAATGAATAATCTATTTTTGGTCCTTGTTTCGTCCCATTTTATGATTTATTCCAGACTATACAAAAGGTAGGTCCTCCTTCATGATGAATTGAGATCTGTGGTAACTTTCTCAACTCTTGGACACATATAAATAAGATGTAACCCATCAATTCTCATGGAGATCATTAAAATGACCATTCAAAGCACAGCAAATGCAATGTGTTGTGGCTCTTTTAATTAAAGGTGTTACTTGTCAACCCATAAATAAGTGAGCTATGTCATTACTCCTCTTGCAGATGAGAGCGAACTCCCCACATCTTACGTTATAAGCCTATTTTCATAAATTAGATAATCAGAAAATGATGTCTTTCATGTAAAACTGTGTTGACCTGGTTAATAGAATTATTTGCTTCCCTAATATGCACATAATTCGGGAGGGATCTGAAATTAGTGGAATTTTCTAATTCGCCAAGCTTTGGCAAAATCTTTATCTGACAATAATTGGCCTTTAATTAGCAAATTCATATACTTTACAGTTTCAAATCTTTGAGATTTCTTACACTTCTCAATGACGGATGTGACAGACATAGAGAAGACCTTGATCCAAATGCTAATACTCAGAATTGGACCGATCTCCAATAAAAGATGACACTCAAATCCCTAGCTAATTTAAGTATTCAATTATAATTGAACCAAATGGCAACAGGCAAGAAAGTTTTAGAGTTCTTCACAGGGCAGCATTCTCTCCATTAAAACTCACTAATTACACTGGTCATACTATATAAGAAGTTGGGTTAACAATGAATGGTTAAAGAACATGAATGCAGCATGTCACATGAAGAATACAGAATTATATAAATAACATTTTTGTTTATTTTCTAAGAATAACCTAAATGCATTTGTTTTATCAATTTCATATTAATAAATGCAATATATATATTGTTAGCAAATTTGATTAGACAATTCTCACACTGCTTTTTAAAATACTTATTACAATGTCTGTATTGTATGGTGACCTGAGACTACATTTTACCACTTCCACTTGTTATCCAGAGTTTACCCTACATTGGCCTCTGAAATATTTTATTGTTCTCCACAGAAATTGAAATCCAAATTTAACCTACTATTCTACAGTGATATTTTTCTTTAGAGGCCACTGCTCAAAATGAGGTGCTTGTTTTCAGTACATACAGACACCATCTAAATGGCTTCCTGGATGATCTTAGCTTTCAACAGAGGTGATATGTTGACATGCATGCCACACGAAGACATGTTATGCAAGATGCACTCACCAAAGAGATACAACCTGTAGGCACAGTGAGAATCCAAGACAGAGGAAAAGGATTCTGAAAATACCACATCATTTTCTGTCAAGAATTATACCTCTCTACATGTCACAGTGACAATGATACTTTATGGAAGCATAAGGAAACTCTAATTAACAAAAAATCAGCACATTAAAAATTGGAAATTTACCCAATATTTAAATCAATATTTTCATATTTTATCTAAATAAGGATGAGATTTTCCCAGGAATTCTTTAAAAATTGAGCTCAAGTATTACATTCAAAATTGATTCAATTTAGAAAAACATGTATGGGAAGCTTATGAGAAATTTTTATATCACACAACATGCTGTAAGAACACTGATTAGAGCCAGTCTGATTTTTTAAATGAGATAACTGTAACTTCACATGTTGATTTAAAAAATAATACAGACAGATCTCATCTGCCCTTTACCCAGTTTGGACCAAAGACAACATATTGCACAATTTTAGAACAATATTACAACCAGAAGATTGACATTGATGTAGTCATATATAGAATATTTTAATCACCACAAAGATCTCTCATGTTGCCCTTTTATAGTCACATCTACGTGGTATCATAAGTTTTTAAAACATGTACCTTCTGAAGGACATCTGTGTGGTTTCTAGATTTTGGCTATTATGTATAAAGCTACCATAAACAAACATTTGTGAACAGCTTTTTGCATTAACATAAATTTTTATTTCTCTAGGATAAGTGCACAGGAGTGCTGTAATATATCATATGGTAGTTGTATGTTTAATTTGGTAAGAAATTGTCAAACTGTTTTCCAAGTTGGTAATGCAATTTTACATTCCCACCAGCAATGTACTGTGAGTAAATTTCTCTGAATCCTTCCCAGTATTTGCTGTTACAATTGTTAATTATTGTATCCATTCTGATAGGTGTGAAGCGATGCCTCCTTATGGTTTTCACTTGCATTTCCTTAATGGCTAATGACATTTAATATATTTTCATGTGCTTAATTGCTTATGACTTCTTTGGTAAATTACCTATTTCTGTATTTTTGCCCCATTTTCTAACTGGATTTTTTTTCTTTTTTATTGTTGCACATTGAAAATTATATTTTAGATGTTAGCCCCTTATTATATGTGTGGTTTGCAAATATTTTCTCCCAGTCTTCAAATTCTTCTTTCAACCTTTTAACAGTATCGTTTGTACAGCAAAACTTTTAATCTTGATGAAGCCCAATTATGAATTTTTCCTTTTATAAATTATACTTTTAATATCAAGTCTAAGAACACTTTGCTTTGCTCTATTGCCTAAAGGATGTTTTCTAAGTTTTTATTCTAAAAGTTTTATAATTTTACATTTTAGTCCATGATCCAGTTTGAGTTAATGTTTTACTAACTTTTGAGACTTCTGTTGAAATTCATTTTATTGTATATGGATGTTCAATTGCTCCAGCAAAATTTATTAAAAGGATATCTTTCCTACACTGAATTGCTTTTGCACTTTTGTCAAAAAGCAGTTGGAAATTTGTATGGGACTGTCTGAGTTCTCTGTTCTGTTTTATTGAACTATATGTCTATCCTTCAGCCAAAACAGCACTGTCTTGATTATCGTGACTAGAAAATTAGATGAAGTTAGTAGACTGCTTTCTTCCACTTTATTCTTCTACAAAATTGTTTCAGCTGTGTTAGTTCCATTGCCTTTCGATATACATGTTAGAATATTATTGTCTAAAATTTGATAGGAATTTTATCAAACCTGTATCTCAAATTTTTTGTAAGAATTATGTTAAATGTGTGCCAATGTAGACAGAATTGGCATTATTACCATGCTGAATATTCCACTATATGAAAAAATGCTTCTTAATTTATTTCATAAAGTTCTATAGTTTTAATATAAAAACACTGCATATGTTTTACTAGATATTTCATTCAATTTTGAGAAATTATAAATGGTATCGTGTTCAAATATTCATTACTAATATACATAAATATAATGGATAGCGAGATGGGAGAGAGAAATTTGTGTGAAGAAATTGCCTCATGTGACCATGAAAGATGGTAAGTACAGAAATTGCAGGGTAAGTTGGCAGGCTGACCGAGGAAAAATGTATTTTGCACCTAGAGTATGAAGACAGGCTGTAGGCAGATTTCTCTCTCCTTCAGGGGAGCCAGCCTTTTCTTTTTAAGGCTTCAAGTGGTTGGATAAAGCCTATCTACATTAAGGAAGTTACTCAAACTCTGCTGATTTAAATGGTTATCTCATCTCAAAAATAACTTCAGAGCAACATCCAGACTAGCATTTGACCAAATAGCTGGATACCATGTCCTAACCTTTATGTATACCTAGTTTATTTAAATATAAAATTAAACATCAAAAGTCCAAGCCTTGTAAACTTGTCACCCATTTCTTGAATCCATACTAAATCTTCAAGCAAAGACAATAACAAAGTCATATTTCTCGTTTTCATGATACAAGCACCCAGCATACAACCACAAATGCACTAATTCTTGCTAAAGAAAAGGATGCAAAGACCTTGAGTAATGTTCACTCATCTCCTTAATATCCTGTAACTAAAATACTACAACACAAACTTAACATTACTTAAATGCTATATGAAGTCAATACATGTTATGTTCTATAATAAGGTTATAAGATAAGAAAAGAAAGATATTTGAGATATATATATATATACACACACACAGAAATATTTTTGTAACAAAATAAAAAATATTCATGACAGTTATAGTCCTATGATTTCTGTAAGTGATTATGGGTCATAGCTAGTATTTATGACTACCTTCTTCGAATCCATTCTGCATTCTCTTTGCCCGCAGCAAAGCGGGCATTCTTTACTTGCTGGAATGAGCTAAACTTTCATTACTGAAGGGTTTGGGTTGTTAGTAGTCTTGCTTGAATCAGGTTGTTGTAGTTTACTGTTGACGTTAATCATAGGGAATGGTGACACTAAGAGATGCCCTAAGTTATCTCCTGTATTTTAGGCATAATCTTCCTTATTTCCATTGTGGAGTAACAGTCCAATTTCCCCTTGGTAATCAGGATAAAACACCACAACCACACAGTAACTCTCTTATTTGCCTTTGATTCAGAGGCATGAGGGTTTTGAACTGGCCAGGCAGCAGTCTTGATTTCCAGCTCAATTTCCTTACTAGTTACAGGGCTATTCAAATTATCTATTTCATATTGAGTGAATTTTGGTAGTTGGTGTTTTTTTTGGTAGAAATAGGTGTATTTCATCTAAGTTGTCTATTTTATGTGTATAGAGTTGTTTGTAATATTATCTTATTTTCCTTTTGATATCTATAGAGTCTTTAGTGATATTCTCTATTTCATTCATGATATTGATAAATTGTGCCTGTCTCTATTTCTGTCAGACTGTCTAAAGGCTTATTTTATTGATTTTTCAAAGAACAGACATGGTTGTCTCTATAGATTTTCCTTTATTCTCAATTTTATTTATTCTGATCATGTATTATTTCCTTCATTCTGTTGCATAGTATTAATTTTGCACTTCATTTTTTTTTAGTTATTAGAAAGGAGCTTACATTATTAATTTCAGAGGTTTTCCTCTCTTCAAATGTATGTATTTAGTGCTTTACATTTCCCTCTAATAAGCATTTTATCTGTGTCTCACAAATTTTGATGTGTTTGAAGTAGCTAGTCACAGTGCAGCAAGAGAGGCTCCTCATTTGCACTCTGCTGGCCTGGGTGGGTGTGACCAGAGTTTTTTTCTTGGTGTTTGACTGCAGAACTGCAAGTAGGGTCTAAAGGTTTTCTGTCATGCTCAGCTGCACTTTTCCTGGTATTTGGATGGAAATAATAGGTTTTTGGGAGGTTTTCCTTTCTGTTTTTGTCTGAACCTATTTGGTGCTTTCAGGTTATCACCTTCTCCAGCACACAATTTAGGATATATGAGGAAAAAATAAAACCTAAGTATATCACTGCACCGTTAATTATTTGAGTTCCATGGTTCCTAGCCAGTCTGCCTTCCTGCCATCTTTTCTCCACCTTTCAGGTTTTTATGTTTTACGTATATAAATGTAACTTATATTAACATAGCATGTTTTTAAGTTGTACTTAGTGTGTGAAATAAGGAAAAGTACATATACTTCATCTTTCTTATAATCTACTTTTGACTCACACCAAACTGCTTTTATAAGTCCTTCAGAAAAGAAAAAAAACAACATTGCTTTCAAATCTACATACATTAAAATGGTGTAAGAATTCTCAACTAATTGAGAAAGAAATATAGTTCTTATCTGCACTGAGCTACTCAGTTTGAACTAATTCCAGTCATTTAATGTATCCTGGCTTAAGTTCTCACTTAGGAAAGAGGGTTAACTATAGGTTAGCAACTATAGGCCAGAATACCAACCTGCTTGGCAATATCCAATGATTATTTGTATATGGATGTTGTAAAGTTCTCTTATATCATACTTGACAATTAAAGAAAACTAATACCAGTTCTAATATTCAATGTAATATACACACTGAACTATTTTCCTCAAGTAGATAGTATTTTCATAATATTTCAAATACAGATTGTTTTGAAGAATCATAAAACCATAGGGCTTAAGCCCAAAGTATTCCAGAAGTAATGCTATCTGTGAAAAAAGGAGCCACTGCTTCCGTATTGCATCCAGAACAAAAAAGTAACTATTAAATTGGCTTATCTTGCAAGTAAACATTCTGATCTATCTATCCCTTTGCTCATTCAGTGAGTGCAACTGCATAGAAAGCATTGTATTAGGTGCTGCTGGTAATAGAACAAGAAGTCAAAACTTTGGGCTAGATGACTAGCTCATGACCCACCAGTTGAATTGGATCTGCCTGGTTTCATAATTTAATTTCAATTGATACCTTTTGGCTCAAGCCAAGCATATGAATTTGAAAGGGATATCACACAGAAGCAGAGATGAAATGTTTCAGTATCACAACAACCAATATATCCTGGGCAGACAGGGACATCTGATGGCTCAGAGGTGGAGAGAGGCAGAGTGGCATTGTCCTCATACCAAAGTGAAAGCCTGCAGCCAGCTGAAGCCCGCAGGTACTGTTGTCCCTCATGGCACAGAGCTGCCTTTGCCATTACAGAAGAAAGAGAAACAAAGAATGGGAAGTTGAAGGATGACATGTGATTTCTTTCTTTCCTCAAGATTTAACATAATGTCTGGGATATTATAGGACAAATAGGCACTGCAAAACTATTCAATGGGAATAAACTACTCTGATTTACAATTCTTTCCCTTGCTGTCCAACATGGATAAGGCAGTGCTTCACTCAGAATGTCAATTTTCCCATTTGTAAAACAGGAATGAAAATAATATTATGTTGTTTCAAGGATAGAATCTGGCAATGTCCATAAACGTACTTTGTGACTTTTAAAGTGCTATGAAAATTTAAAGGAAATAAAATTTATCTACCGTGCCTACCTTCTTCCTTCTAGATATGGACATGCCCGATGACAAAACATTATATCTACTATTCTAGTCAATGAATAATTTTAGTTGCAATAATCCCCACACAAGGCATAAGAAAGTAATATTTATTTTTCAAGTTTAAAAACAACTTTAGCCTGAAACTGATTTTTGTAATTAACATTGAATTTACCAATAAAATGGCAATCCTGTATATTTTTAAATGTAAATGGTAGACCCACCCAAACTATCATTAACATTATGAAAATATAGATAATCTATCAATTTCCAAAATCAATCAAGAGTTTACCATAAGGTAAAACATTAAATCTAATAAAAAGAGTCAACCATGAGCCATCAGTATTTTATTACTATTGAACTTGCCCACCTGAAAGTTGAGATAAAGCTCATTAACTCAGCAAGATTTTAATTCTAATTTCCTAGAATGAAAACATAAATTTTATACCAACTGAAATGTTTTACACTTGGGTTTTGCGATAAAACGCTTTTCCCCTTACACGGTTCCTACCAGTATTTCACCTCCTGCATTTACCCTGAATCTAAAACTAATGAGGGGATCTTTTTGGTAAGGACACAAATCATGAATCATAAATCTCTCTCTCAGAGAGTATAGTCTTTATAAAATATATTCTGAAAATTGAGGCGACGGCAGTAAAAACTGTGATAATGGAGCATTCTCAGGACTGCAGAGTTTTGAGTAATCTGTAAATTTCAAGTGTCAAGAACCTGGAAGGAGTGTAAAAGAAGTTACCATTTAATTTAGTAGTAGTGTTTTAATAGATTTAATAGAAATTCGAGATTCATAGATTTAATAGAAATTCGAGATTTAATAGTAGATTTAATAGAAACTCGAGATTCTCAGAATTAGAACTCTAATAAGAGATGCTTATTGATTGCCACAGTGGACACAGTAAAGTGAAATCTTACATTATTCATGCTGAAAATCTTGAAATAGAATGTTCAGAGAGATTTTGGTATGAACACGTTTGCATTCATATTCCCATTCAAAGATGAGTATAACGAAGAAAAGAAACGGCAAAATTCCAATGGCAAAACATAACATGGCACAATGAAGGAAAAATACATCTTGAAGACGTGGAAAAAGTTTAGATCTTTAAATACCTAATAGAGACACCAAAATATTAAGGCAAAAAAGTTGTGTTTAATATTTTTAGAAATATATACATATAGGTATATATATATATTAAGCTTCCTAAAGGAATAATTGTAATAATGCTATCATTGTGTCTTCTCAATAACAGGTATATATATATATATATATATATATATATAATCATCTTAAAATATTTTTCTGCTATGTAACATGTATTTTATATATAACTTTTAAATTTTTATTGGAAATATCAGATATTTTAAAAATTATATAAGGTATATTTTATATTTCTAATCACTTGTTTTCTTTTAAAAATTTGTATTTTCGGACTGGCATTGGTGGCTCACGCCTGTAATCCCAGCACTTTGGGAGGCCGAGGCAGGCGGATCCCAAGGTCAGGAGATCCAGACCATCCTGGCTAATACGTGAAACCCTGTCTCCACTAAAAATACAAAAAAAAATTAGCCAGGCGTAGTGGCGGGCGCCTGTAATCCCAGCTCCTCGGGATTGTGGCAGGAGAACGGCATGAACCTCGGAGGCTGAGCTTGCAGTGAGCCCATATCACGCCACTGCACTCCAGCCTGGGTGACAGAGCAGAGCGAGACTCCATCTCAAAAAAAAAAAAAAAATTATGTTTTCTTTCCCAAAAGTTAGTCTTAAATTAATCTTACAAAATTATACACTTTATCTTTTCTTTTCTGCTTTCTAACTTACTTTCCTCCTCTTTCTCTCTCTCTCTGCCTCTCTATTTTTTTCTTTTTCCTCATTGTTGTATCACAAAGAGATTTGCCATACCTCCTACCCATCTTCTGTTATTCTTCTTGATCCAACTTGCCCCTCAAACCAAATAATTAAAATATTTTAAAAAATTTATTCTTCCTCAGACACCATAAAAACATACTTCCTAATAATAATTTTAGATGCCTATCCTAATTATTTTTGATTTTATAAATATTGAGATTATAATTACAGAAAAAATAACATGAAATTACTTCTAATGAGAGAGAAAAATATGTTTATAATTTGCTCTTTTTGAATAAAAATAATTTTCTTTAAACAATTTAGAAATTTTTATTCAATAATCACATCCCTCTGAGTTAGAGATTAATTAGGGTCATACTAACATGCATTCCTATTTTACTAGTGTATTATCATTTAAAAATTACTTTAAAAAATGTATTTTAATGGATCACTATAAATATTACAGAAAATATTTTTCTAATATCAAGTGAGTTTCACTAAATAAAATGGATCGTTGGGCAGATTGTAATGAGACCTAATTAATCTGATTAAATGTGAAAAGGAGTAAGCTATTTAATTCTCTCCGTGGGCCCTTGGTTTTGAGATGTGTGTCTCTATAACAAGGGGTGAATTATTGAGCTCACCACTAACAGACAGGGCACACCAGAGGAGAAAGCAAACTAGAGTGTGGAAGATGGCCATACTGGAATAAGCATTAAATTCCGATCTCTTTAGATGATAGCCAGAAACAATTTCCACTCGTATACCTTCTGGATTGGAGACTGGCAAAGGAATAATGCATCAGCTGGACAGGAAAGATGGTCCATGAAGAGCATGGTATCTGTTGTTAATCTCATTATTCTGAGTGAGAAATTGCCTTAACTATAAGAACATTTTATCTAAAGGCATTTTCTAATACAGACATCAGAGCATTGAACTCTGAAAGCAAAGAAAATAATCGTTTAAAATATAAAACAAACATAAAACTAGAACTTCAAATATACTTATATCTTAGGTGCCTCATTGTCCCTGTCCTCCCAGCATAGACTTAAAATCACCTGTTCCTACTTACCTTAGTGAAAAGAGGAAGGAACTATTCCAGAAGACCAAGCTATAATTATAAGTAGTTTTCCTTAAACAGCAATCCTTCATTTAAGACAATTTTAGCAAAAGAAAACCCCATTGCTAAAGACTTTTGTGGATATTTACATAGATTATAACGCAGTTTCAAAGGTAAGCTATTTTGAATTTGTGGCCATGTTCAATTTGGAGGTCAGTTTGCAAGGAAAGCAATATATTTACTCCTTTTTAATCTCAGCAACTTGAATGTGAGTCACAAAGCAATACAGATGGGACCATAAACAACAGTCCCATGACAAAAACTGCTTAGTTTTAAGAAAGAAACTAAAAGAGCCAATATATTTTCATGTTACAGGAATACTGCAACTCAGACATATTTCACCTTTCCAACTAAAATCCAGTCATTGTAATTTAAGCATTCTCTTACAATGGCTGCTCTTTTCGCTATTTATTTGCAAATTTCAATTTTTAATATATTCAAGTTGTATAATATTCTCTATCTATGACAATAAAAAGGGTTAAAAGGCTGGGTGCTGTAGCTTACACCTGTAATCCCAGCATTTTTGGGCAGCCGAGACAGGAGAATCGCTGGAAGCCAGGAATTCAATACCAGCCTGGGCAACAAAGCAAGACCCCATCTCCATGAAGAATTTTAAAAATTAGTCAGGGGTAGTGGTATGTGCTTGTATTCTCACCTATTCAAGAGGTTGAGGTGGGAGGATCACTTGAACCCAGTAGGCCGAGGCTGCAGTGAGCTATGACCATGCCACTGCACTACTCTCATTCTGGGCAATAGGACGAGACCTTACCTTTAAAAAAAAATAAGTTAAAAGATACTTTCTTTGACGTGCTTTTGCTGAACCTAATGATATTTTTCAGGAGCCAGGGAAAATACTGAACTAGGATAAGAATATAACATAAATCAACAGGTGATCACAATAGGAAAAAAATAGTTTCTGATTAAACTTTAAGCAGGAAATCTACTGATTAAAAACAGATTACTACATTTGTTTCCCAACAAATTCTGTGTGCACCTTCATTATCTTAACTGTAAAGTGTTCTTTAAAAAGAGTTACATTCCACCATGTCCTACTTCAGGTTAAAATCAATCCTTTAATGTCTTCCCTTACTTGAGATGAATCCCAACCCATCACCTTGGCTAGAAGGGTCATGACTGCTCTTCGTGTTGCTTAACTTATTTAGCCTATTTTGATGCTCTTTCTGTATGCCTGTCTTTAATTCTACTTCCATTTTTTCCCTTTCCTATCTCATGTTTTTGCTCACATTTCCTCCCATCCTTGAAATGCATTTTTTTTTCACTTTTACATTTTCCTCCATGGCTACATTTATTTTCCCTTTTGGAGCTTACATTAAATATCTTCTAGGAGAACTTAAACCCATATCAAGCATGTTCTTCTCATCATTTAATTCAAAGCACTTATTTGTTTTTATTATCACATTAAAAATTTATAATTATTTCCCTTATTTATTTCTTAAAAGTCAGCCTTCTCCGCTAACATGTGGAAACTCCAAAAGCAGGAAATATTTCTATTTTATTATGCCCCCAGCATGTGTCTGACACATAATGGGTTCTTAATAAATTTTTCGTAATTATTTTATTCATTTATAAATATTGTTGAATCAGTAAACATTATAAAACATAGTGAAAGTAAATGAATTTGATCACTTTGAAAAAATAAAACTATTATTACTCTTTTTTCATTTATAAAAGAACTTGTTAATTCTAACCTATTTGTTTTCCCAATCCAGGCTAACTTTTTATTTAAGAATTTTGAATCTGAACTGGTAAAATTATGCTAAAGAAAATAATGTGCCATATAAACACATACAGCATGTGTTAAAAAGCTGAAAATTAACCAGTGAATTTTATATGGATAGACTATTAGCTTACATAATTCTACTTAAAAATGATAGACTGGATAAAGAAAATGTGGCACATATACACCATGGAATTCTATGCAGCTGTAAAAAAGAATGAGTTCATCATATCCTTTTCAGGAACATAGATAAAGCTGGAAGCCATCATCCACAGCAAACTAACACAGGAACAGGAAACCAAATACTGCATGTTCTCACTCCTAAGTGGGAGTTGAACAATGAGAACACATGGACACAAGGAAGGGAATATCACACACTGAGGCCTATCAGGTGGTGGGGGGCTAGGGGAAGGATAGCATTAGGAGAAATACCTAATGTAGATGACAGGTTAATGGATGCAGAAAATCACCATGGCATGTGTATACCTATGTAACAAACCTGCACACATATCCCAAAACTTAAAGTATAATAATTTAAAAAAATGATAGTGGTTTGTGATCTGTGCAATTCAAATGAAATATAACATTGCAAAAGTATTATTTTATGGTGTGTTATAAAAGATGACTTCCAGAGAAGGTGGCTTTAGGAGATCATTAACACACTGGTGAATAAGAATCGGTTCTATCAGGTTTCACAATATGTTCCTCAGTAACATAAAATTTGGTAATGCGCCGGGCGTGGTGGCTCACGCTTGTAATCCCAGCACTTTGGGAGGCTGAGGCGGGCGGATCACGAGGTCAGGAGATCGAGACCACGGTGAAACCCCGTCTCTACTAAAAATACAAAAAAATTAGCCGGGCGTGGTGGCGGGCGCCTGTAGTCCCAGCTACTCGGAGAGGCTGAGGCAGGAGAATGGCGTGAACCCGAGAGGCGGAGCTTGCAGTGAGCCGAGATTGCGCCACTGCACTCCAGCCTGGGCGACAGAGCGAGACTCCGTCTCAGAAAAAAAAAAAAAAAAAAAAAAAAAAAATTTGGTAATGCATGCTAAAGCCTACTTTGCTTTTAAAATTTTCAGATGGGACAGCTTCTTTATGCTTTTATCTCATAAGGATCAGAGAGTGTCAGAGTGAGCTATTCAGTCTCTATCCATCAGCTTGTTAATAAGAGATGCCCCTAAAGCAGGAAGTTATTCAGTCCTGCGTTCAAGAGTGCCTCCATAGCAGTGACTGTGGAACCCTGATCATCTTGAATACGGTAATTACATCTTAGTTATTTTTCTATCTTCCCTGTGTATCACATTCATGGGGCATCATATTCATGGGGCACATCATATTCATGGGGCATATATTAGTGCCCCATGAAGGTTTACTGAAGGTATTTAACCAAATGCATTAGCCATAGTTTATCTAGCATTCTTGAAAAGTTATAGAAAGGATTACAATAGCACCTTAGCAGCATATTCATGAAATAGACCTTTTGGAAAAATGAGGAGATTGAGTAGATTTTTGAAGATCAGGTAGTAGGTAGGCAGCCTGATCAATTATAGGTTCACAGAGGAAGGCTTCACAGAAGTGTGTTCTCTTCTCTGAGGCTAAAGGATGCTGAAGAGCACAAATCAAAATGTAGACTTCAGTCCTAATTACAAGTAACTCACCGTACACTCATAAAATCAGACAATAGACTCGATGTGTGCTAATACTCTTCCAACAGCCAAAAAAGGTTGTTTCTTAAAATTTTGATCCTACATGCAGAACTAAGTTTTCAATATTTTTGTATTCAGTATATTAGGTGCCATTTGATGATAAACCGATGAATCATCCAACTCTAGAACAATTGGAAACAGCGTCTGATTTTTTACATGCTGTGAGCCAAGGGAGTAGCACTCTATTAAAAGAGGTTGTAATTTGGAGATTGTGAATTTCAGCTGCTGTGAGTCACTGTGATGGTAAACTTTTGCATTAATTGTGTTTTCATGTTGCTCGAGGGCTGCTGAAAGGAGATTATTGTAAATAAGCCATTAGTATAAAAACCCATTCGTGTCATATTGAGAAAAAAGTCGAAGAAAGCTATTAACTTTGCTCTGTCAGTTAGATATGTAACTCATGCATCCTAGAGTTTTTCTCTTGTAAGGTAAAAAATGCCACATGAATGCAATGGTAAAGGGTATCAGTTATTAAAAAAAACAAAAATATTTTATTTAAAAAGGGTGAAAATATTTCGCGTTGCCTAAGAGATCCTAAAAGCTTAAGAAATGTGAGCAGCTGGAGGTCCATCTGTTACTATGAAAATAATGAGACAATTTCTCATGGAGTAGATAGCAACCCACTATTATGCCATGCACTGTATAATAAGTGTAGCTTGCTGTGGGTCTCACTTTAAAAAAAGGCAAAATGTGAGTTTCCCATGATGCTCTCATTGAATATATAAAAGGAATGTGAGCATGGATTCTTTATCATAGATTTTGACTGCTCTAAGTAATAGAGTTTTTTTTTTTTTTTTTTTCTGAGACGGAGTTTCACTCTTGTTGCCCAGGCTGGATCGCAATGGCACAATCTCGGCTCACCGCAATCTCCGCCTTCTGGGTTCAAGTGATTCTCCTGCCTCAGCCTCCCGAGTAGCTGAGATTACAGGCATGCACCACCACGCCCGGCTAATTTTGTATTTTTAGTAGAGACGGGGATTCTCCATGTTGGTCAGGCTGGTCTTGAACTCCCAACCTCAGGTGATCCACCTGCCTCGGCCTCCCAAAAGTGCTGGGATTACAGGCGTAAGCCACTGTGCCAGGCCAAGAATAGAGATATTTAAAGGTCCATATTATGGTATGCTGATGCTGTATTTAGCACAGAACTATAGTCCAACATCTAAGAAATAGAATTCTTAAATTCATTATCACTATTTGTGAACTAAAAAGAATAGTGAAATACTAGAAATAAGAAAATGTACTTAGGAATTCCTGTCCCCATAGAATTTCTATTTTAGAAAGAAGCCATAGTGCTCTAAATATTGCTCCTCTGCTCTCCTACACATATGACACTACTCATACATATATATTCCAAATGTCTCTTTTGAAGAGAAGATATTGAAAAAAACAAAATTGTTTAGAACCTTAAAATATTAAATATCACTAATTATAAATATTATAAAACAAACCCTCTTCAGTACAGTGGTTCCCTTCTTTTCTGCAGCTCTGATTTGAGGGGCTTGAGAAATGGGGAATTAAAAAATACAGTTCTTATACATTTTTTAGAATTCCAGAATCTCAGTTAAATTACTTCTTAGAAGCCTATTTAAAAGTGTTAACTGTGGAGAACTAACATCGTAATAGACAATTTTGTGTAAAGGTTTCCCTTTGGGGTGGCATTACGGATGTTGAAGAGAAAGAAATAGTAAAAATGTAAGTTTCTGAAGTTTGTAATGTTTTAAAGTTGACCCATTGCTTGCTAGTGCATAGGACAATTAATCTTTGAATTATTAGACAAATACAAATTTCTATAGTGGTTTTTTACTTAGTTGTAAATACATCCGTCTTCACATATTTCTTTAGGTTTTATGCTATGAGTTGATTAATTATATTGCACATTCTATTATAAAATGCTATATGCCAGACTTCTATTTACATGGGAAAGTGGAACAGAATAATGTGCAGTGGCTTATTAAACTGAAGGGACCTGAAAATAATTGCTGGACCAATTATGTTGAAAAACATATTACATATATTGTGAGTAAAACAAAATGTGTATACCTATAAAAATATACTATTTGTGTTCTACTTAGACATAAGTGGCTTTTGCTGAGGGAGGTAGACAGTAGAGGGGATCAGGAAGAGAGAAGAGCAGAATAACTTGTGGGAACTTTTTCACAATACAAGAACATAATCTTCCTTTTAAGGTAGAGCAAATTTAGGCTTATTAAGTTTAAATTATTGAATGCATGATGCACACTCAGTTACTGGCAGATATAGATTTGAACCCAGATATATTCTGTCTTGAAATTCCATCTTCTTATCTACTTTGCTGTATGTAGACATCATTTATAATATATAATAAATTATAATTATATATACATTATATATGTGTATATATATATATATATATATATATATATATATATATGTAATGATAATATCTCAATGTTTGTCATTACCCCGGGGGAACCACTCTTTCTGGACTGTTATATATTATATCTACCTTTCTCTTTATACATTTTCTGTAATGTTGACCTAACTCAGAATATATTGGTGGGAAAAAGGACATTTAACTGCTGAAGAAAAACAAAAAAATAATTGTCAAGAAAAGACACCTGAGATAGAGGCAGAGTTCTCCTGAAACCCTGGCTCTCATCATAATGGGAAACAGTTCCACGTCATTCATTCTTGGGTTAACAGAGTTTGTAGCTATTTCTTACTATCCAACACTTCCTGGGTTTGTCGCCACAATATTCATCATTTTATATATTACAGAGCTCTCTAAACAAAAAAATAATAATTCCAACTGCCTGTAATTTTTTTCCCTTTCACATCAGTATAGTCACTACCAAGAGACAAAAGAATCAGTTAGATTTCTTAAAATCCAAAACAAAGGCATCAAATGTAATAGAATCGTCCTCTTAAATTATTCTTATAAGTAGCTCAGTTACGTTTTTCCACATCCAAGTTTATTGAGTTTCTATAATGTGGCTTTTGAAAATGATTTACAGAGAATACAGAAGAAAAGCTTTATGTTAAAATATACACTTTTTGATATTTTGTTCAATGATGACATTCGGAGTGAGATGACTGTAATGTTGGATATTGTTTCACAATGAATTAAAATAATTGAGTACCTTATTATTAAGAATCACAGAAACATACTATAAACACCTGGTGATTCATAATGATACGTGTTTGTAATATTTATACATCTGTATACTTTGTTCATTTATAAACACAGAAGATATAGTTGGTCTTCTACTTAAAGATCAGAAAGAAATCCATACAGTTTTAGACTTATTCTTCTAATTAAGATATATGTGAACCTAGTTATTTCTCATATACTTACTGTAATTTTTCTATAATAGTAGATAATAATATTTGACTATATAATTATATTTGAATTTCAAAAGGTCACTCAGCCACAGTTAAGAATTGGTATTTTTCTTAGACTATATTGTAAAAACGATTATTTTTTAAGTCTTGCAAAGTTTTTGTAAAATAATTACAAATGCAAATGTATAAAATGCAACAATACGGAAAAAGGTGAAATGTATTAAGTATGATTTTAAAACATACTAGAGTTTAATTCAAGTGCTGTAGATGACAAAGCCTTATTGAAAAATATTTCCAAAGATATGTTATAGGCAAAGTTACAGTTTATTAATAGTCATTCTTGTGCTAAATCTCTAGTCTCTCAGTCTCTCAAATCAGTCCTCTCAATCACCTAGCCACAGCTGTGTTAAATTATTTCTGTGTCTTGGTCATACTTTTTATTCCACCCTCATCACCAACCCCACATTTACATATCTACTCATCAACCTTGCTTTTTTATAATATTGATTTATGCAGGGGAAAAATGTCCATATTTATACATTCAGTATTTCTCAGGAGTAATGAAGTCTGCAAACTTTCTATAGAAATACAAATATTTTGGCCAGGTGTAGTGGCTCCTCCCTGCAATCTCAGCATTTTGAGAGGCCGAGGCAGGCGGATCATGAGGTCAGAAGTTCAAGACCAGCCTGACCAACATGGTAAAACTCCGTCTCTACTAAAAATACAAAAATTTGCCGGGCGTGGTGGTGCATGCCTATAATCCCAGCTACTTGGGAGGCTGAAGCAGGAGAATCACTTGAACCTGGGAGGCAGAGGTTGCAGTGAGCCTAGACTGCGCCATTGCATTCCAGCCTGGGCAACAGAGCAAGCCTCCTTCTAAAAACAAAACAAAACAAAACCAAAAATACCAAATGTTTCTAATCAAAAGGACTCACACAAAAGTTGGATCTAAAAATGTTTTTTGTAAATGTGTATAGGTCCCCAAAATTTTTCCATTTTCTGTATATTTGAAATTATTTAAGAAGTTGAGTACCTACAGCGATATATATGCTACTGTAAATAAATAATATTGTCACTAGTCATTAATGCCATTACAGCATTTTTTCTCAAACTCAGTGATCACTTGTCAAGGGAACTTACAGCTTGATAAGACATGACCCACAAAGAGATTCATAACCTAGATTAATAAATTATTTTAAATGTAGAATTATATACACATGATTTTCAGAACATTGCAAATGATATAAATCTTAACATTCATAAATAAAACTTCTAGAATTGCCAGATGTTTATATCAGTTCTTAATATTTTGTGAAACTGTATATTGAATTTTATATCGGTTGCAGAATATTAATAATATTTATAAATTATCATTTCCTATTAATTCTTTTAAAGAATCTATCATTACATACTTTCTACAACTTTTCCTGAACCCATTTGTAGCTTCAGCTTATATTTGTTTTGGAATATATATTAATGAAGACAGATTTTACGAAGAAAGGAAGCATGCTTTGGAGTCAGATACAGAGGCTGTTAATTCATTTTTCTAAATTTTGTCACTGTTTTTGAACAGATAACTTCTAAGTATCAGTTTCCTTTTCTGTAATATGGGCACATTAATATGTTATTCATAATGTTATTTTGAAATTGAAAATGAGAAAATAAAAGTGTTAAATTTCCTAACATAGTGCCTACAACATAGTTAAATTCAATAAATAGTGGCTGATATTGTTCTGATTATTATTTGCATAATTATAGCTCTCGCACTGAGCTTTCCCCCAACACTAGATTCAAATCTGAAATCTGACTAGATTCTAAATCTCAATGTTTCTAAACAGAATTTAGTATCTTTACCCATATAAATCAGTTTTGCTTAAAGCTGGCTTAGTTTTTCTCATGACACTTATATCCACTGGCAGTACTACCCATCGGCATCATAATAAAATACTAGCTCTGCTGCACACTGGTTGGGAACCAGGGGCAGATATGGGAGGAGGGCATAAGAGAGGAAACTGAGCCTTAATTTCAACATCTTTAAAGTAGAAACATTTTTAAGATTTGTCTCAACATGTTGTTGTGATTAAATGTTAGTATATGCAAAGAACTTAACTTTACCAGCCACAAAGCAATGATTCAATAAATGCTAACAATTGTTACTTTATTATTACATTATAATTTTCTTTTAATCACAAACATATTTCTTACATCAAAAAAATTAAGAACTCTTATAGGGCCTTATAGGCAGTTTTCCTCTATATGTAACTATTCTTTCCCATGTGTTTTAATATCTTACCCCTTTCACTGATTTTAACAACTCCAGGATATGAAAGAGACACTTAATAGTGTTTTTTTTCTCTATTATCCTTAAGATTTCTTATCAATAGGGTTATAATCTAAAATGAACTTATTAAGAGCTTTTAATAATTTCAGCTTGAAGCTCTTCAAAATTTAGAAATGGAGTGCTTTATCATGAAAAGCTGAACAATCAATTTGGACAGAACTCTCTCATACTATAGTCACTCAGAAATTGTTGTTAAAACACAGCAATAAGAAATATTTTAGTGCAAAACCCAGATTAAAACAGAAAAAAAAAGAATAGAAAATCCTCAGATGATATAAGTGAAAAAGGTAATCAAAGTCAGATGGGGAAAAGTAAGGACAGTTTTACACATGGATGAATGCCCAAGGGGTTGGTCCCCTGCACGCATAGAACTGGAAAGGCACCTTCTAGATCATAAAAGCAAGGTTACATGAATTATGCTTGGGACTGCTAAAAACTAATCCTTCAGTTAAAATAAAAGAAAGAAGGTGGAGATCTGACTCACTTGCTGAGAGCAATAGTGGGGAAAATTGTCATCTATATAAAGTCTTAGTGAAAGATCAGAAGCACTGACCTGTAGTTACAGGAGTTCCAAGTTTAGAGCACAAAATAACAATCAGACAAGAACAATTGAATTCCTTTGGCACTGATGGAGCAAAATAAAAACCACTCCGCTGGAACATTTTCATACCATAGTCATTGCTGTGCATAAGAAAAATTTAACCTTCAGGAAAAAGAAAAGTTCATGAAAAAAACACGAGAGAGAGAGAGAGGGAGGGAGAGAGTACATGAGTATGTGTTGGGGGCAGGGGTGTGGATATCAATGAGCTCAAACTACAGGACAAATAATATCTTAATAACTGAAAATAATACATTACTTTGAAGGAGAAAATAAATTAAGTATGTTGAAATAAGAAATAAAAGCAGACATAGATTCGTAATGAAAATATAGTTCATTTTGCAAACTGAAAACTCAGATTTAAAAAAAAGAATGCTCAAAATTTGGAAACGGTAATAAAAATTGAAAGCTCAATGGATAAATCAGAGTAGATTAGGGAATTCTGAAGAGGAAAAAACGTGGTCTGGGATATAGAAATGAAGAAGTACCCAGAATTCAGTGCAGAGAAAATATAAAAAATATGAAAAGAGGCATGACAAAAGAAAGGTAAAGTTAGAAGATGTAAATTATGCTTAATTAAAAATCCAAATATAAAAAAATGAGAGAAAATATTTCAAATATAATATCCCAAAATTGCCCAAGTACATTCATTTCCAAACTAAAGACACTAAGTGTAGGGCAAGATAAATAAAAACAAATCTGTAATTAGACACATGTTGGTGAAACTGAAACAACAAGAAAACTCAAAGCAACTTTCCTTTTTCAAACTGGAATTTTCGCAAAGGGAAGAAAAAGCATTTTTTTTTCTGGCAAATCATAACCATATTTTGCATATCACATAGGTTTTGGAGTGCCTTCTCACTTTCTTTCAGTGTGGTCTGAAAATTTTTAAGGTGAAAATCTTACTCGTAGTAGTTTGGAGTTATGTCCATATGAACCTTGCAAAAACAAGAAAACAAACAAAACACACACACACGCACACACAAACACACGCAATTCCCCTATTGAGTAGTACAATTTCAATCCTGCCATCAAATAATTCCCATAAGCACAGTTCTAAGAAAAAGGAGCAGTTCAAAGTAAACAGTCTCAAAAGACACAAGGACCAAAGGCTCTATGAGTGAATCACAGAAGAAAATAACACACAGACAAACCAGACTTCAAGAGAATTTGGGTACTGGATTTATAAAATATAATTTAAAAAGCAATATTTCATATTTAAATGTAAGTATATAAATGTGTATGTGTAAATTGATAACATAAATGGAACAAGGAGAAAACAAAGGAGTTTCATTGGAAAATTAAACAAATAAAACATATAGAAATTTTAAAAATAGATAGTGCTTACCAGAGGGTGGCAAGACGGCTGACTAGACACAGCCAGGATGAACATTTACCACCAAGGGACTGGGCCACCGGGAAGACTGACACACTCCAAGCAGATCTTCAGACGGAAGACTTTGGGGGGGATGGAGAGAGGACACAGACACTGGGCTGAAGCGGGGTAGCTGGGAATCCTGCGTAGGGTTATCACAAACCAGGACTTGTTCCTAGCTCCCAACAACTCCTGGAAAAGGGGTGAGTTGAGCAGGAAAAGAACGACTCACTCCAGCTATGGACCTCTGGAATCCTGTCAGCAAGATACCCTACGACTCCCGCGGACATTTGAGTTTGTAGGGACAGCTGCTTAGACAGGTGATAGGGGCAGAACTCCAGCTGGTGCAGAGTCCAGAGGGTTCGGTGTGGGAGCAACTGCAGTGGAGCACAGCCAGTGACCCCCATCTCCCAGGGCTTGCCTTGCTCCCACAGTAGACTTTAGCCTTAGGGGAACTGTTGGACCTGAATAGAGCAAGGTGATCTTGCCAGTGAGACAGGGTGAGTCCAACCTGAGTATCCCTGTCTGCTGGCCTCTCCCAGGGCCCCAGCCTGGCCACACCTGCATTTAGTGCAGCCTCCCCCAGCGGGAGCCTCCTCTGTGCCCTCCTCAGATGAGCCTCCTCTGTGCTGCTTTGCCAGCATGCGCTTGCCCACGGCCACCCACCACATCACTTTGTCAATGCATGTGTGCACGGGGAGACCTTGCTGCTTGTTTTCTACAGGTGCTGTGTGTGCTTGGACTCCACTGTGCCACTGTTGCTGGTAAGAGTGCAAACTACCCCACCACCACTTTGCCATTGCTGGCACAAACACACATGTGGATGTCAGCAGCCCCGCTGCTTCCCTCAGCACCCCCTCCAACCCCACTCCAAATCTCCCCACCCTACCCCACACCATGCCCCCACCACCACCACTGCAAACACCTGCATAGAGGCCAGTACTGCTATGCCTGCCAGTGTCCCAGTCCAGCCAACAAGCATGCACCCTGCCATGTTGCCTGCTGCTGGCCTGTATGAAAGAGCAAAGTTCCTGCTGTCTCTGCCTGATGAAGTGCTTTGGCTGACATCACCCATTGGAATACTGTGACCAGCAGTCCTGGAAAAACTTGGCCCTTCCAGTGCAGCAAGCTTCTAATGTGAGGCCAGGGAGAAAAAGCCAGGGGCCTGATGCCAGCCCCCCAGAATTAGAGTATGCAGAGCCTTGGCTCCCTAAAGTCCTCCGGAAATGATGCCAGTTGACTGAACCCATGTTATAACATGCTGAAACCCCCAAAGACATCAAAGATAAAAGAAAAATAAAAAGCACACTCAAAGGACAGCAATGCCAAAGACTGAAGGAATATCAGCACACGAAGATAAGAAAGAACAAGTGTTATAACTCTAGTAACTAAAAAAGCCACAGTGTCTTCTTACTTCCAAATGACCACGCTAGTTCCATACCAATGGTTCCTAACCAGGCTGAAATGGCTGAAATGACAGAAACAGAAAGCAGAATATGGATATTCAATAAAAACACATATTATTGAAATTCAGGAGAAAGTCAAGCCCAATTCAAAGATTCTATGCCTTACACTTTCACTACATAAGAGATGGAAGATGAAATGGCCATTGAAAAGAAAGAAAGGAAAAAGAAAGAGAGAAAAAGGAAAGGAAAAGAAAAAGAAAAACTACTCTGATAGAGTTGAAAAACTCACCTCAAGAATTTCAGAATACAAACACAAGTATTAACTACATAATGAACCAAGCTGAGGGAAGCATCTCAGAGCTAGAAGACTGGCTCACTTAAATGACACAGACAAACATTTTCAAAAAATAAAGAAGAATGAATAAAACATCCAAGAAATATTAGATTATGTGGAGACCAAGTCTATGACTCATTGTCATCCCTGAAAAGAGAATGAGAGAAAGCAAGCAACTTGAAAAACGTAACTGAGAATATTGTATATTGAAGATTTGAAAATTTACCCAACCTCACTAGAGAGGCCAACATTCAAATTCAGTAAATGCAAATAACCCCTTCAAGATACTACACAAAAAGACCATCCTGAAGACACACAGTCATCATATTTACCAAGGTCAAAATGAAAGAAAAAAATGTTAAAGGCAGCTAGAGAGAAAGGACAGGTCACCTACAAAGAGAATCCCATCAGGCTAACAGCAGACCTTTCAGTGGAAACCCTATAAGCAAGAAGAGATTTGGGGCCTATCTTAAAGAAAATAATTTCCAACCAATAACTTTGTATCCAGCCAAATTAAGCTTCATAAGTGTAGAAGAAAGAAGACTCTTTTCAGACAAGTAAATACTAAAGAAATTCATTACTACCAGACCTACTTTACACAAGGATTTGAAGGAAGTTCTAAACATGGAAAGGAAAACTAGTTACTAGCCACTACAAAAACATACTTCAGAATATAGACCAGTGACACTACAAAGCAACCACACAAACAAGTCTGCATAATAACCAGCTAACAACACAATGATGGGCTCAAAACTGCAAGTATCAATACTAATTGATATGATTTGTCTGAGTCCCCACCCAAGTCTCACCTCGAATTGTAATAATCCTCATGTGTCAAGGGCAAGGCCAGGTATAGATAATTGAATCACAGAAGAGGTATCCCCCACACTGTTCTTGGGGTAGTGAATAAGTATCATGAGATCTGATGGTTTTATAAGTGTGAACTCCCCTACCCATGCTCTCTTGCCTGCTACCATGTTAGAGGTGCTTTTGCTTTTCTTTTGCCTTACACCATTATTGTGAGGCCTCCCCAGCCATCTGGAACTGTAAGTCCATTAAACCTCTTTCCTTTATAAATTACCCAGTCTTGGGTATGTCTTTATTAGCAGAATGAGAATAGACTAAAACAGTAAATTGGTACTGGGTAGTGGGGCACTACTGTATAGATACCCAAAAATGTGGAAGCACATTTGGAACTGGGTAACAGGCAGAGGCTGGAACAATTTGGAGGGCTCAGAAGAAGACAGAAAAATGTGGGAATGTTTAGAACTTCCTAGAGACTTGCTGAATGGCTTTGCCCAAAATGCTGATAGTGATATAGATAATAAAGTCCAGGCTGAGGTGGCCTCAGATGGAGATGAGGAACTTGTTGAACTGGAGTAAAGATCACTATTGCCATGCAAAGGGAATGGTCGCATTTTGCCCCTGCCCTAGAGATCTGTGGAACTTTGAATGTGTGAGAGATAGTTTAGGGTATCTGGCAGAAGGTCAAATGTTCACAAGGAAGCAGAGCATAAAGAATTGGAAAATTTGCAGCCTGATGATGCAATAGAAAAAAAAATTTTGGGGGGAGAAATTCAAGCCAGTTGCAGAAATTTGCATAAGTAACAAGGATTCAAATGTTAATCACCAAGGTAATAGGGAAAATGTCTCTGGGGCATGTCAGAGACCTTCATGGCAGCCCCTGCCATCAGGCCTAGAAGGGAAAAATGGTTTTATGGACTGGGCCCAGGGACTCCTGCTCTGTGCAGCCTTGGGACAAGTTGCCTTGTGTCCCAGCTGCTTCAGCTCAAGCCATGGCTAAAAGGGGCCAACCTGAAGCTCAGGCTTGAGTTCAAGCTCAAGCTTCAAAGGGTGCAATTTCCAAGTCTTGGTAGCTTACATGTGGCATTGGGCATGCAGGTGCACAGAAATCAAAAATTGAGATTTGGTAACTTCCACCTAGATTTCAGAGGACGTATGGAAATGCTTGCATGTCCAGGCTGAAGTTTGCCACAGAGGCAGGATCCTAACAGAAAACCACTGCTAGGGCAGTGCAGAAGGGAATTGTGGGTCCCCACAGAGTCCCCACTGGGGCACTGCCTAGTGGAGCTGTGAGAAGAGGGCCATCATCCTTCAAACCCCAGAATGGTAGATCCACTGACAGCTTGTACTGTGTGCTTGGAAAAGCCAGAGACACTCAACACCAGCCTATGAAAGCAGCCTGGAGGAGGGCTATATCCTGTAAAGCCACAGAGGCAGAGCTGCCCAAGATAATGGGAACCCACTCTTGCATCAGTGTGACCTGGATGTGAGACATGGAGTCAAAGGAGATCATTCTGGAGCTTTAAAATTTGACTGCCCCACTGGATTATGGACTTGTATGGGCCTGTAGTTCCTTTGTTTAGGCCAATTTCTCCAATTTGAAATGGGTGTATTTACCCAAATACCCACTACCTCATTGTATCTATGAAGTAACTAACTTGTTTTTGATTTCACAGGCTCATAGGCAGAAGGAACTTGTCTCAGATGAGGCTTTGGACTGTGGAGTTTTGAGTTAATGCTGAAATGAGTTAAGACTTTGTGGGACTGTTGGAGAGGCATGATTGGTCTTGAAATGTGAGGACATGAGATTTGGGAGGTGCTGGGGTGGAATGATAAGTTTGGCTGTGTCCTTACCCTAATCTCACCTTGAATTGTAATCATCCCCATGCGTCAAAGGTGGGGCCCAGTAGAGATAACTGAATCATGGGGGTTGTTTCCCCCATGCCATTCTCCTGGTAATGAGTAAGTCTCACAAGATCTGAAGGTTTTTAAATGGGAGTTCCACTACACAAGTTCTCTTCCCTGTCGCCATGTAAGACATGCCTTTGCTTCTCCTTTGTGGACTGGGCCCAGGCATCCTCAGCCATGATTTTGAGGCATCCTCAGCCATGTGGAACTGTTAGTCCATTAAGCTTACTTCCTTTACAAGTTACCCAGTCCCAGGTTTATCTTTATTGGCAGTGTGAGAACAGACTAATACACTAACCTTGAACATAAATGAGCTAAATGTCCCAATTAAAAGTCACAGAGTGGCAAGTTGAATAAAGAAGCAAGACCCAACTGTATGCTGTCTTTAAGAGAACCATCTCACAAGCAATGACACACATAGGCTCAAAGTAAAGGGAGGGAGAAAAACCTACCAAGCAAATGGTAAACAGAATAAAAGTAAGGGTTGCTATTCAAATTTCATTCAAAACAGACTTTAAATCAACAAAAATTTAAAAAGGACAAAAAGGGTATTACATAATGGTAAAGGCAAGAACTAAGTATCTTAAATATGCATGCACCCAACACAGGTGCACCCAGATTTATAAAGCAAGTTCTTAGAGACCTATGAAGAGACTTAGATAACCAAACAATCATAGTGGGAAACTTCAACACATCACTGAGAGTATTAGACTGATCACTGAGGTAGAAAACTAACAATTTTTTTTTTAGTTTAATTCAGGGCCTGAACTCAACAATTGACCAAATAGACCAAATGGACATCTACAGAAATCTAAAGAGAGAAAGTCAAACTATTCCAGTTTTCAGATGATACAATTCTATAAATAGAAAATCCCACAGTCTCTACCCAAAAGCTTCTTGAGTTAATAAATAAATACAGGAAGGTTTCAGGACACAAAATTGATGCACAAAAATCAGCAGCATTTCTATACACCAAGAATATCCAAGCTGAGATTCAAATCAATAATGCAATCCCATTCACAACTGCCACAAGAAGAATGAAATACATAGGAATACAGCTAATCAGAGAGGTAAGAAATCTCTGCAATAAGAATTATAAAACACTACTCAAAGAAATCAGAAAAGACATAAAGAAACAGGAAAACATTCCCTGTTCATTGACAGGAGGAAGACATATTGTTAAAATATTGTTATAAAGCAATTTATAGTTTCAATGCCATTCCTATCAAACTACCAATGACACTCTTTAAAGAATGAGAAAAAATGATCTTAAAATTCATATGGAACCAAAAAAATCTCACATAGCCTAGGCAACCCTAAGCAAAAATAACAAAGCCTGAGGCATGATGTTACAGGATTTCAAAGTATACTACAAGGCTACAGTGACCAAAACAGCATGGTATGGTACAGAAACAGACACACAGACCAATGGAACAGAACAAAGATCCCAGAAATAATGCTGAACCCCCATGATCATCAGATCTTTGACAAAGTCAACAAAAACAAAAAATGGGGAAAGGATTCCCTATTCATTAGATAGTGCTAGGATAACTGGCTAACTATACACAGAAGATCAAAACTGGACCCCTTACTTACACAATATACAAAAATCAACTCAAAATGGATTAAAGGCTTAAATATAAACCTAAAACTATAAACATCCAGGATGATAACTGAGAAAACTGGACATAAGAACTGGCAAAGATTTCATGCCAAAGACACCAAAAGCAATTGCAACAAAATCAAAAATTGACAAATAGGACCTAATTAAAGTAAAGTGCTTCAGTGCAGCAAAACAAAACAAACAACAACATCAACAACACAATCTATCAAGAGACTAAACAGACAACCTACAGAATGGGAGAATATATTTGCAAACTATGCATCTAATAAGATCTAAATTCAGAATCCATAAAGAACTTAAGTCGACAAGCATAAAAGAAACAATCCCATTAAAAAGTGGCCAAAGGCATGAAGAGACACTTTTCAAAAGAAGACATATGTGCAGCATACAAGCATATGAAAAAAAATGCTCAGCATCACTAATCATTAGAGAAATCCAAATCAAAGCCAAAAAGTGATATCATCTCACATGAGTCAAGATAGTTATTATTAGAATGTCAAAAAATAACGGATGCTGGTGAGGTTGCAGAGAAAAGAGAACACTTATACTCTGCTGGTGGGAATGTAAATTCATTCAGCCTTTATAGAAATCAGTTTGACAATTTCTGAAAGGACTCAAAGCAAAGTTACCATTTAACCCAGAAATCCCATTATTGTGTATATACCCAAAGGGATATAAATTATTCTATTAAAAAGACACAAGCACACATATACTCACTGCAGCCTTATTTACAACAGCAAAGACATGTAATCAACCCAAATGCCGATCAACAGTAGACTAGATAAAGAAAATGTAGTATATGCATAGCATGGAATGCTGTGCAGACATAAAAATCAATGAGATCAGTTCCTTTAAGGATCATGGATGGAGATGGAGGTCATTATCCTAAATGAACTAACACAGGAAAATAAAACCAAATACTGCAGCTTACCTATATAACAAACGTGCACATGTACACATGAATCTAAAAGTTAAAAAAGAAAGAATATTAAAAAAAGAAATTGTAATTTAATACATAGTTTAAATAGTAAGTCATATTTTAAAAAATTAAGTAGTCAGCAAATAAATAGTTAACAGAAGGAGAAATTTAAATTATTTGGAATATAACAAAAGGAACAAAAGATGCAAAATATGACACAGATTTAAAGAAAATAACAAAATCTAACACATACCTAACAGAAATCCAGAAAGGTATACTGTAAAAAAAATTGAGAAGGATTACGAAGAGACAATGAAAAGTAAATTCCAGATGTTTTCAAAGATAAATACTCAGATCCAGACAGCACCAAAAAACTCAAGCATGGTACATTTAAAAATAGTTTCTAAACAAATGATGCTGGAATGGTTACCACATGTAAAAACAAATGTATTTCTAGACATAGACCTTACATAGTTTACAGAAAAATAACACAAAAATTCAGAATGGATCATAAATGTTGCTGTGGAATGACTGTTGATGTCCACACAAAAGCGGTAAAATCCAAAATCCCAAAGTAATGGTAATAGGAGGTGAGGCCTTTGAGATATGATTAGGATGTAGGGCCAGAGCCCTCATGAATGGAATTAGTGCCCCATAAAAGAGACCCCAGCGATATACCTGGCCCCTTCTGCCATGTGAGATTACATTACAAAGTCAGCCATCTATGAACCAGGATGTGAGATCTTACCAGACACCAATTCTGCTGGTGCCTTGATGATGAACTTCCGAGCCTTCAAAATTGTGAGAAATAAATTTCTTCTGTTTATAAGTCATTTAGCCTGTGGCATTTTTGTTACAGAAGTTTGAATGAAATAATATAGACCCAATGTGAAATGCAAAATAATGACAGAAAAAGAGAAAAAAAGGAAAGAAGAACTGAAGGAAGGGAAAATGTTGACGTTATTATCAGTAGAATCATACTAAAGGAAAGTTTAACATACAACAGAAAATGATTAATTTCATCACACATTAATTATTGGCAAACATGTTATATTCAATATCAAGATCATTTACTACATTTAAAATGTAATTTAATGAGTCAAAATTCAATGTAATCAATTTTCAGAGTTAAAAAAATCAGCATAATGTCTGATATATTTAAATACTGATTTTCATTTAATAAGTAATTGACTGAAGCATTTGTTTCCAATTTTAATTGCATAGAAGTGTTGAATTTAACATATGCATGTTAATAGCTGACACCTAAATTTACCTGGAAACTAAAGCCATGATATGAATACTATGTTAAAAATAGTAAAAATGTGTTTGTTTGTTTGTTTTCCAATTATTAACTCTCTCCCTCTACAGTCCATGTATGGCAAGATAGTAATCACCCAAAGGTTTCATTCATGTTTATTGGCTGTCAGTCACTTAGTCAGGATACAAAACATATTATTACTTCCTTCACTGTTTTATTATTTTTGTTTATGCTATTGTTGTTTGGAAAGATTTAATACAATAACATACGACTTTTTTATATGAAATACATTGCTTGCGGAAAGTGTTTCTAGTAAAACTAAACTTTGTATGCTGTTAGTTGAAAGATATAACCATCTTTCCCTTATATGATAAAAATATTTATAACAATTACAGTGTTGATGCTGTACAAAATTGTATATGCACACACATATACACACTAAAGTATGCATATATATTTTACAATATAATAGGACAAGACTGTATATATATATATATATATATATATATATATATATATACACATATCTAGAAATACCGTCATTCATTGCTTAATAATGGGATACATTCTGACAAATGAGTCATTAGGTTATTTTGCAGTTGTGTGAATATCATTGAGTGTACTTACACAAACTTGGATGGTACAGCCTACTACACATGTTTATGGTCTAGTCTGTTGCTCCTAGGCTACAAACCTGTGCCACATTTTACTATACTGAATACTGTAGGCAATTGAAACACAATGGTATTTGTTTATCTAAACCTAGCTAAACATATAATGGTACAGTAAAAATATAGTATTATAATTTTATGGGACCACCATTATATATATCGTCCATCACTGGCATCATTATTCAGCACACGGCTGTATATATTATACTCAACCCTCCATATTCATGGGTTCCACATACGTGGATTCAATAAACTCTCAGTGAAAATTTTGAAGGGAAAGAACCCTGTGTCTGCACGGAACATATACACACTATTTATTGTCATAATTCCCTAAACAATACGGTACAATTATTTACATAACATTTACATTTTATTAGGTTCTGTAAGTCATCTAGAGATTATTTAAAACATACAGGAGGATGTGCATAGATTATATGCAGTATGATGCCATTTTATATGAAGTACTTGAGCATCTACAAATTTTGGTATCAACCTCCACAGATTCTGAGGGATGACTGTATATTTTCACACAAACATAAATATATATATATATATATATATATATATATATATAAATGTGGATACACACAAACATTTGGAAACATATTCCATGTTCACGTGTGTGTGTATTTGTGTGTGTGTGTGTGTGTGTGTGTGTGTGAGTATGGAAATATGAAGTAATGGGTTCTTGAAACCTAAAGTTAAATAAGACATGCTCCATGGAGGGAAACGTTGTACAGAGAAGAGACATGTAAGACAATAATGGTATGGAATATTTCTAAAAATATCTCATGAGGACACTTGGGGTCCCCAAGACCCTTTCTTGGTATCTGGGAATTCAAATATATTTTATATAATACTTTATTTGCTATTTTCACTCTAATTTTCTCATGATAACCATGAAGTTTTAAAAGGCTACGTGTATTGTGAGTACATTGTTACTCTGACAGCTAGTGAAATATGTATTCTTGTGCTTAAAAATATTGTTTTAATTTCTAATAGAGAAATATCAATAGATATAATCCACATAAACAGAAGCTCTTTGGAGTCCTCAATAATTTTAAGACAGAAAAAGGGTCTTGAAAGCAAAAAAAAATTCAGAATCACTTTTTTAGATAGGACATGAATTCTATTGAGAAATGCAAAAGGTGTTTAGGGAAATGAGGAGAAAATTTAGTAAGAAAATTATAGTTTGTTAGGGGAGCAACATGAGGGACTGCTAAAATAGACTCAGGTTAGCCCTGAAAATTCAGTCTTGTTTACCCAGTCTTATTATTTCCCAATGACATGAAACCTACAGGGAGTGGGGAAGTCTCAATAAAAGGAGATTTGTGTATAATTTTGAGATGCCAACCAATAATACAGGTACTAAGAATATATGATTAGCCAGGAAACAGATTACTTATACAGAGTGTTAGCTGAAATGAGTCCACCTAAGGATTGGACATATTTTTTTCCATACAAAGGGAGGTATTAACACCTTCCCAAGACCTATTAAGGTGACAAATATGTCACTGTTTAATTAGGGCAACAGAGACTCCAATGTGGACACTTCATAATGCAACTGACGTGCTATGAACTGCCATTTTACCGAGTCACATTACTTTCTTTCACTGTAAATGACGTAATTGACATGTTATGAACTGCCTTTTTATTGAGACACATTACTTTCTTTCACTGTAAATGACATATTTCAGATATCCTGAAATATAATGTAAAACTCTTAGTAAAATCAAATTTTCTTAAATTCATATACTATTATTTAGTGGTTAAACTTATTTTAATAGTTAAATTTAAAATATGTTTAGTATCTAGATATTTGAGGCTTTTATACATGATGTTTGCATTCAAGGATCATGAGAGATTCAGAAGGTTAAAATCAAGCTTTTATTTGCCTAAGAAACAAGATATATTTGCCTCGCTTTTGACAGTATTATAAAAGGCATCATTGATGAAAACCACTTATACATATAATGCCAATTTAACAGATGTAAAGAACATTGTTAATAAGAAACCACCAATATGAGGTATTATATTTTATTAGGTATTTTAGATTCAGTGGCACTGGTGATTCTTTCTTTCTTTTCCTAAAGAATAAAAAGATCTGTCAAATTGCTTATCTTTTCTACATGCATTTCCACTGAAAAAATAAATATTCAGGGTTGTCAAGTCCTAATACATTATTGGGAAATTTTTAACACAAATTAAGCAGTCCTAGATATTTTACATGACAGGTTTACAATTTTCACTGAGAATGACCATGTAGACACTTTAGAAAAGCCATCAATGTGTGACTCATCATTACATTATTGCAGTGTTCATGTTGAAAGGAACATCAGATAAGCTTAGCTTTTTGATCCTGATGATGAAGGTTTCCATATTACCAATAAAAATAAGTGAACCTGGTGATTTCTCATTATCTCTCTTAAATACATAGATTTCTTCGTGTGTGCATGTGTGTGTGTGTGTGTGTGTGTGTGTATGGGGCAATACTCTGCTTCAGTTTAGCTTAAGTATTAATTTCGAGCTGTTGAAAATGCCGTGCAGACTCAGGAAATTTTGAAGGATGGAGCATCGCCTATCTCCTATCCAATATTATTTAGTAAAATTATGCCTGACATGTTGTCCACTGTACTTAAGATACTTACGATTTCTTAAGAAATTCTCTTCTCAAGAGGGAAATGATGCTAACAGCAATGGCAACAAGGCTTTTCTCCTTCATCTCTTCATTTTTCTCATCTATATTTTAAAAACTTCCTTTGCCGAAAACAATGTGTTAATAGTGTCACCATCTGAATGTATTCTGTCAAAATATAGGTTGCACAACTCACGAGGGTTACTAATATTTTTGGGTATTTCCTATCTATATTTTTAAGAATGATTTGTAGTACTGTAGATGATGTGCCATATATGAGACTATTTTCTCAACAATAATCTTTATATATACTTTGGATCAACTTTTGTCTTATCAGAATTATTATTAATATATTTGATGTTCCAATGGTTACAATATTTTTTAGTATATAAATGGCAAGTAGAATTGCTTAAAAAAAAGGAATGATATGTATCTGTCCAAGAACCAAGATACCTACCATTGAGAGCCTCTTGAAAACCTAAAAACAGCAGCTTTGAGATTCCTGAGAGTTTAAACAAAGTGGTTGCAGGGGAGAGTCCACAACATTGTGGTAACTGTGCACAAGGATACTCTTTGATATAAAACACAGCCATGAAGCTCTCATTTTAGAAACAAGCAAGGTGGGTCTCCAGAAAGAAATTGCAGCTGTATATTTACCTCTATTCTGCTACTCACAAATGGTCTGAAAGAGTGGCCTTTGTGAACAAGGTAACTTTTTAAGAAACATCTTGGAACTCTTGATTTGAAAGTTTGAAAAAGCATTATTAACGGGTAATAGGATCTAAGATATGGCAAAACACATCTTCAATAGTGTAAATCTCACTCACCACAATAAAATCTATTCACTGAATATGACAGCGTTCCATGATAATGGAAAATAAACGCAAGATGAAGGAAGTGAAGATGACATGCAAAATAATCACTAATATTCACGAGATAAGAGATGCACATCAAAACTGGCTGCCATTTACAGTCACTATAAGGGAAATTAACTTAAAAAGTTTGACATAAAAGAGTAAATAGAAACAAGTGGTGTAACATTTATTTTTCTATGTAAATGTCAATTATTTGTGAAGAGCAATATGGTTCATTAGGATACTTGTTTCTCTTATTCTCTGGTTACCAAATTAAACATTGAGATATTTTAGTATAAAATAGCAAAAGGTGATGAAGATATATGTCTTTTATATAAACATTAAATATGATACTTTTGCTGTTCATTAAATAATGTTTTCTAGGTCTCACATATTATGGCAGTTAATGGATATTTGATACTATTTCAGGTTTAAACCAAAAGCCAGATATCAAATAAAACTATAGTACTTGATTTGATTGTGAACTGGAAGAGTTCCCCCATTAGCAAAGGATAAGGCAAATTGTGTGTCAATAACAAACAAGAGCTAAAATAAATATAACTAGATCAAATCCATAACTTCCAATTGACACTAAAAATATATCTCATATTGATGACATTTGGAGGATACTAGAGAACCAAATTATTGATCACAAAACTAATCAATATCAGTAAAGAATAAAGTATCTTGCTGATGTGGTTTGGCTGTGTCCCCACCCAAATCTCATCTTGAACTGTAGCTCCCACAATTTCTATGTGTTGTGAAAGGGACCCAGTGGGAGATAATTGAATCACGGGAGTGGTTTCCCCCACAATGTTCTCATTATAGTGAATAAGTGTCATAAGATCTGATGGTTTTATAAGGAGTTTCCTTTTTTAGCTTGGCTCTCATTCTCTCTTTTGCCTGCCACCATGTAAGATGTGCCTTTCGCCTTCTGCCTTGATTGTGAGACCTCTCCAGCCATGTGGAACTGTGAATCCATTAAACCTTGTCTTCTTTATAAATTACCCTGAGTCAGGTATGTCTTTATCAGCAGCATGAAAACAGACTAATACACCTGCTTTTCCTTTATAAGATGTGCAAGAGACAGACTTGCCACACATCTTTTACATGACAACAGAAAACTATTTCTTGAATGCATACTTTACTAGTTAATAAAACGCATGGAAGTCACTACTTTTAACATATAAAGATAAAGCCAACAAATATAATAAAATAATGTGGTAATTTGCAGTGTATAAATTATGCTCAAAAAAAACCTAAACCCAATTATAACTTTAACATCATAATCAGACAGAGAACACAGAATTCATGTGATTACCAATACAAGTACCCAGCACCATAGAATAAATATTTCTGAAAACAAACACATGAACAAGAACTCTGAATCAGATTAATACTTTACAGATTTAGAGGAAATGTAGGAGAGAGAGGGTGAGATTGGCAAAACTCAGAGTAAGAGGAAATGTACAGTACAAATCATCTTTTTGTTGTTGTTGTTTGTTTGTTTCAATAAGTAAATTTCAAGAAATAGAAATAAAACAGGATGCATTTTAAATGGCAGGGAAGAGACAATTAAGAAAAATACGTGAAATTTTTAGTAAACAAAATAATGGAAATCTGTAAACAATTGGAAGAACTGAGCACTGGTTAGTTTGGTTAATATTTGATGCTGTCAAGAATTGACTGTTAATTTTTAAAATATTATGATATTATTATTTAAAGAGTTCATATCTTTTAGATATTTACAGAGGATATTATTTGATGTATTAAAATAATACAATTGTGTAGGTAAGCAGAAAACAAGATTTGTCATGATCTACTAATTATTGAAGTGTTGGGGGTACGGAACAGGAACGTTGGAATTTCTTAGAACATTCCATTTCCGTGCCGGTTACATAATTTTTCTTAATAAAAATTTCAAGAAAAGAAAGCTAAAGAAAACATAAAAGGAAACTCGATGGCCATGGTTCTTTAGCTTTTGTATGGAACTAGTCTTAAATGTAAAGGAATGTAAACCTTGGCAATCCTTGGAGAGGGAAAGGATTATTAACACTCCATGCAAACTGGAAAGCTTATTGTCCATTTATTTTACAATAAATGCTGATATTTTTATGTTCCTTACATTTTTCATCCTTTAAAATAAATAAAATGATATTTTATTTCTAATAATTGTCATTTATATTTTTGGTTTATTTATACTTCCAGCACGCCACTTCAAGCCCTAGGTATAGGTATAGTCAGTGTGCACGTATGTAGCAGTTGAATTACCAGATGTTTGATCTTGTGAAATGCATTTAGTTTCCCGTTTCCCATTACTCTGATGTTCATAACTAGGGTGCTCCATATATATATACATATATATATACACACATATATATATATACATATATATATACACATATATATATATATACACATATATATATATGCACATATATATATATATATATATATATTTTCTTTTTTTGAGACGGAGTTTCACTCTTGTTGCCCAGGCTGGAGTTCAATGGCATGATCTCGGCTCACCGCAACCTCTGCCTCCCGGGTTCAAGCAATTCTCCTGCCTCAGCCCCCCGAGTAGGTGGGAATGCAAACATGTGCCACCATGCCTGGCTGATTTTGTATTTTTAGTAAAGACATGGCTTTTCCATTTGGTCAGGCTGGTCTCAAACTCCTGACCTCAGGTCATCCGCCTGCCTCAGCCTCCCAAAGTGCTGGCATTACAGGCGTGAGCCACGGTGCCCGGCCAGGTGCTCCATATTTTTATTTTTTTCTATTTGTATTGTATTTCACTGTTTTCATTTTTATAAAGAGTAATGATTCTTAAACTGAGACTCTGAATGTCTAGTTTTCCACAATATTTAAAAAGTCTGATATTCCAATATCAAAAAAATCTAGATTGTTATTTTGTAATAATTTTATTTTGGTATGAAGATATTTTTAAAAAATGGCTCTATGGAGAAAATAATAACCTCCTTGGTGCTAAAAATGTAGAGGTTTATTTATGTACAGTATGCTGAATGCTTTAAAACAGAACTATTATTAGAGTACACCTCCTCATATGTAGTCCCTGTATTTTAATATTGTCAACATTTGTCTTGAATATTTTCATTAATAAAAACCTGTTATAACTGACTGATATAAAGATAATTTATATTTATGTCGTCAAAATATTTAAACAATCACATTACACGTAGCAGATTGCAATCTGCTATCGGGTCTCAAACATAGTCGTGCTTCTTCCTAAGTATCCATAGCCCCTTTTTGCTGTTTACTCTGATTCCCAAGAATAAGGACAAAACCCAGAAGTACAGCTCTCTCAATTTCTTCTTCCTTTCAACTTATAGATAAGTTAATCAATGACCTCCCAATAGATCTGCCTCCATGAGGTATGGTACTATTGTCTCACTAAAAGATGGAGATATGCAGAGCCTGAGAAGGGGGAGGGCAGGTGAAGAAGTTCTGGAGAATAAGAGAGGAACTGTGTGAAACATATGTGAGTGTCAGAGATGGAAACAGCAAAAGTGACTTTAAAGCAAAAAGAAAATGCTTGTTGGTTAAATGTTTACTGATTAGGAGATTAGGGAATGACAAAATAAAAAACAAGAAAATCATGTGATATTTAAAAATCTTTGAAAGACTTTCCCTTTCCTTGGTGATTCACACACTAACAGCTATCAGAGGTCAGCATGATGTAGAGATAATTGCTATTAATTTGCTTGCGGTAATTAAGCAAGTTTAAAGAGATATTTCCAGATAAATCAACAGCAACGCATTAATGACAGGTTGGAAAGACCAGAGAGATCAGAGTCACACAGGAAATGCACAGTTTGTTATTGTATTTGTCTGGCCCACTTACCAAAGGAAATTATCAACTATGTTTTTTTTTTAATTTAAATCTAAAAACACAGTTAGAAGATGGGTTGTGCCGCAAAGATGACCTTTCTCTTGAGAAAAGGGGTAACTTGTAATTCCTCATAATAGCTATAGTTTTAAATGTTATATGATTAAGTATCATTTGAGAAGCTTGTTTAAAAAGTAGATGTCTTAGTCTTTAGACCCATGCAAATTTTATGATTCAATGACCTTGGGGTGGTGCCCATTTTTGTTGATCTGTGTACCACAACTTTAAAAATACTTTTGTAGAATGAGGTTTCTCAATCTCAGAACTATTGACATTTTGAGCCAGATAGTTCCTTGTTGTGGGGAACTGGTTTGTGTATTGTAGGATATGATGGTTTTCAGCACATGCTATCCCCAAATATGGTACCTTGGTATTTGAAAAAAAAAAAAAAAAAAAAAACAGTAGAAGTTGGAAGTTCTCCCTGACTTTCTCCCTTGCAGCAGGGCATAAAACAATTCTCTGCGCCGGGCACAGTGGCTCATGCCTGTAATCCCAGCACTTTGGGAGGGCGACGCGGGTGGATCACGAGGTCAAGGGATTGAGACCATCCTGGCCAACATGGTGAAACCCCCTCTCTACTAAAAATACACAAATTACCTGGGCATGGTGGCGCCCACCTGTAGTCCCAACTACTCAGGAGGCTGAAGCAGGACAATCGCTTGAACCCAGGAGGCAGAGGTAGCAGTGAGCCAAGGTCACGCCACTGCACTCCAGCCTGGCAACAGAGCTAGCCTCTGTCTCAAAATAAATAAATAAATATACAAATAAAAATAATTATCTGATCTTCCTCTAAAGTAATTCATAAAACGTTTATTCCAGAGGGTCTATCCTATCCTAAAGGCAGAGGAAAGTAATGCCCTTATTTCTGAAGACACGGAGACACAAAGAAGAATCTGAATAAACAGGGCTTGCTAAATTCCATCCTCTACCCTTTTACCCCACCATCCCCATTTATTACTATTAGATCAGACCCTTTCGCTCCCCAAACAAACTTCTCTACAACTGTCCATGAAAAACATAGTTTTCCGTTTCTTTATTTCTGAAGGCTCCCGTGTTACTTAAAACTTGTATTAAATAAGTACAATAATCTGTAGGCTTTTCTCTTGTTAATCTGTTTTTTGTTATACGGGAGTCTCAGCCGTGAACCTAGCAATTGGTGAGGAAATACATCTTTTCTGTGCTACAAATGTTTAGCAGCACCATTGTCCTCTACCCACTAGATGCCAATAGCAGCCCTGACCCCAACTCCCTCAATTGTAACAGCTAGAAGTCTCTCCATGTAGTGTCAAATATCCACCAGTGCATAATTGTTTCCAGTTGAGGATCTCAGAAAGTATAAGGAGTTTTAAGGCAGAGTCTGCTATTTCAGAAAAACAAAATAAGAAATACAGAGCCTCAAGATGAAAAACAAAACTAAAATCTCAGATGATAAAATGGAAAAATAAAATAGGCAGAAGAGTGGGTTGGGTTGGAGAAGAAAATTACGGTTCTACTGGAGCCAGATGGTGAATATGAAACTTTTCACACAGAAAATTATTTCCACAAGAACAGTTGGCTGTAATGCCACATAACAGCAATACTGAGAGGAATCATATACAGGGTCAAGAGTAGAAAAATGCATTGCTGACCTCAAACTTCATCAGTATGCCTGCTGTGTTATCCCTTCTCTCTGCTTCCAAAGCCCCAAAGATTAAACTAAATCCATTTATTCCTTCTCCAATTTATAATTGTAATGTGGGAAAGAATGATATGAAAGGAATCATATATTAACTATAGTAACATACTAGAATGTATGGTCCTTGGCAAGGGATTCATTTAAAATTTTGTATCAGGCATTCTGACTTGGCAAAGTGTACTTCGGATAGGGTAAAAAAATTCAAAGGTACTTATTAATAGTTTCATATCAGTCTCCACATGTTGGTCTTTAATAATATATTAGAAAGCTCTGTTGTAGGACATGACCTTTTTAACACTTATCAATGAGTTTAGTAAAGATGTAGAAGGTGCATTTATCACATTTTCCATAAATGAAAAATTTCAGGGATAGTGGTGACAGAATAAAAACATCCTAAGCAGGTATAAGAATGAAAGGAAATAATTAATGAAATATAGAGACAATTCACAGAATGGGAGAAAATCTTTGAAAACTATCCATCTGACAAAGGCTTAATAACCAGAGTATATTAGGAGCTCAAGCAATTCAATAGGAAAAAAATAGTCTAATTAAAAAATAGCAAAAGATCTCTAGACATTTATCAAAAGAAGAGATACAAATAGCCAAAAAGTATACGGAAAAAAAAGCTCAACATTAATAATCATTAGATAAATGCAAATCAGAATTACAATGAGATACCATCTCACCCCAGTTAAAATGGTTTTATCCCAACAAGAGGCAATAATGAATGCAGGAGAGGATGTGGTGAAAGCGGAACTCTCAAACACTGTTGGTGGGAATGTAAGTTAGTACAACCACAACAGTATAAATGTTCCTCAAAAAAACTAAAAGTAAAATTACCATATGATCCAGCAATCCCACTTCTGGGTATATATCTGAAAAAAAGGAAATCAACATGGTGAACAGATACCTGCACTCCTATGCTTATTGTATGACTATTCACAGTCACCAAGATATGGAATCAACTGAATTGTCTATCAACAGATAAATCAATAAATAGCAGGTAGTACACACACACAAAAGTATATTATTCTTAAAATCCTTATTATTAAAATCCTGGCTGGGGACAGTGGCTCATGCCTGTATCCCAGCACTTTGGGAGACCAAGACAGGCGGATCACTTGAGTGATCAGGAGTTCAAGACAAGCTTGGCCAACATGGTGAAATCCTGTCTCTACTAAAAATACAAAAATTAGCCGACAGTGGTGGGGTGCACTTGTAATCCCTGCCACTTGGGATGCTGAGGCAGGAGAATCGCTTGGACCCAGGAGGCAGATGGCAGATGTTGCAGTGAGCCGAGACCATGCCACTGCACTCTAGCTCAGGTGACAGACACTGAGACTCCATCTCAAAAACAAAACAAAACAAAAAAAAACAAAAAAAAAATCCTCTGATTGGCAAGAACATGGATGGAACTGGAGGACATTATACTAAGTGATGTAAGTCAGGCACTGTAAAACAAATGTTGCATGTTCTTATTCATATGTGGGAGCTAAAAAAAAAGAATAATAATAAAAGAAAGACTCCTCTGGCGTAGAATTATTGTTACCAGAGGCTTGGAAGAGTAGCTGGTAGAGGGGGTAAAGATAGGATGGCTAGTGGGTACAAAAACACAGTTAGATAGAATGAATAAGATTTAGTATTTGGTAGCACAATAGTGTGATCATAGTTAACAAGAATCTATTATGTATTTTAAAATACTGAAAGAGTAGAATTGGAATTTTCTTAACACAAAGGAATGGTAAATGCTTGTGGTTCTGAATATCCCAATTGCCCTAATTTAATTATTACATACTGTATGCCTGTATTAAAACATCACATGTGCCCAATAAATACATACAACAATTATGTGACCATAACAATTAACAACAACAACAACAACAACAAAGAATTTACTACAATGAGGACATTTGGAGTAACCTGCTGCCGGACCAAGGATCTAGTCATGAGGATGTAGGATAGTGAATTCTGGTTCTGTACATGGAATATGTATAAAAAGGATGTAAGGGTTCGATAGAACTAAAACAATGCATTTTAACAGCATAGTGGAAATACAAAAATGCCAGTGTATTTTTAATTGCATTAATCAATGTATAAATAAAGGATACAAAAGGTTTTTCTATGCTGCATTGGTTAGATCCCATCAAGAGTTTTATAAATAGTTTCAGGTTACATAAGAAAAATAACATTGAGAAATTAGAACACACCTAGGACTCTATAAATAAAATGATAAACTGTTTTGAAGCCATCTTACAGAAGGACTGATTGACAGCCCAGACTGCAAAATAGCAAAGCGGATCTTGCCAGCTTTTAGTTAATAATTGGCCACTCGTGTCTGATTTTAAATAAAAATTTATGAAAAACACTTGAGTACATGGAAAGGTGTATAAAGAGAAATCAGTATTAAGCCAAGTGTAATCTAACTTTATTGTTTTCTTTAGTCCACTTTGGCTAAGGAGGGAGCTCTGTTCCACCAATGAAATCTTACCTGGAAACATTAAACAAAGAAAAAAAAAAAAAAACCCACAAATAGTTGTTTTTTGAAAGAGAAGGATAAAGAGACTGCCGTATCTTATCTACACAATTCTGTAGAGCATTATACAAAAGTAACTTTTATTAATTGAATTGTATATTTTTAAATTTCCATTTAGTATTAAGAAGTTAATATTTAAATAGAAAAAAGTATAGATTCTACAAAATATACATATAGACACCCATGTATAGACACACATACATATATATAGTACCAATATACTTCATGTAAAATACACTACAAAATATAATCTGTATAATTGTATATATATAAAATACATATACATACTAATGTAATATATACATATATTACATTTCATATAACTTATATGTGGTATTTTTACATTTATTATGGTCACCATAAGAGCACATAACCTGGTTTATACAGAACAATGCTGGTTTATACCTGTAGCACTGGAGTGATTGTTGCAGCATCTCCTACACCCAAAATTATCCTGGTATAAATGATAAAGTATATGGTTTTATTATGATGGGAAGTTAATCATCTCATACTAGACTACTCAGTGTGCATTTGTTATGTTTCAGGGAATATGCCACAATCACATAAAACTTCACGTATCTGCATGCATTTGTGCCTTTGAGAATTTTTTTGATTATGGAAATCAGCAATATAATACATTTGTGTACAACAAATACCTTATTTTTAGTAATCTTCTTTCCAAGAAATAATATTATTAACTTAATAAATAACTAAAGCAGATCAGAAAATCAAGAATCTTTCTTCTCAATTACAAAAATAAGAGTGGAACAATTTTATATTTTATTAATGATAACATGAAGTATGATAACTAATCTATGATATTTTGTAATATTTCAGCCAAATGAGTTTTATGTAACAAACATTTATACTTCTCAAGATTAAAGAAATTTAATGGATTTATTGTGCCTAATAATTAGAGGCTGATTTGATAAGCTCAGTGACTTATTCACTTAGAATACATCTTATGATTCACATTCTTACAGACTATAATTTGTCAAAACACCCCAGGATTCCAAAATTTACACAATTTGAAATCTCATTTTCTTTTGTTTTGTTTTCTTTTTCTCTCTGGTAGGACCTTTAAAGCTTTTCATTCACCTTCAATTTTTTAAATCACATCAAAGCTCTTAATAGTAAATTTAATTAGCCAAATAGTGGAGATTAATTGCTTAAATAATACCCTTGGTACAAAATCAAGCTCTTACACATTATATTTAAAAGCCTTTTCTTTCACATTTAAAGGCTACTATAATTCCCTACTGCACCTATCAACAATAGATTCATCTAATATACACATTTATCGTATGTAAAATTAATTTTAAAAACACATAAGCGATAGGAATAATATCATTTATGAAAAAAGTCTTTACCTATAATATTTTTGCAAGTAAGTAACTATCGTACTCAATGACAAATTGGAATGTTATAAAATGGGAAAATTTAACAAGAATTTGATTTTTAAGCTAATAATAGTAATAAAAGTATTCAGTAATTGCCATTTTAATCAATAATTATTCTAAATGCTTTGCATGTATCAACTTTGTATCAATTTCCAAACCCATCTTACAAGGTAGACACTATTATTTTTTCACATATTCTAGATTAGCAACCTTTTCTTTTGAGACAGAGTCTCTCCCTGTCGTCTGACTGGAGTGCAGTGACGCCATCTTGGCTTACCCCAACCACCGTCTCCCGGCTTCAAGCTATTCTCTTGCCTCAGCCTCCCGAGTAGCTGGGACTACAGGCATGCACCACCACGCCCAGCTAATTTTTTTTGTATATACATTTTTTTTTTTCTTTTAGTAGAGACGGGGTTTCACCATGTTGGCCAGGATGGTATCCATCTGACCTTGTGATCCGCCCACCTCAGCCAGCCTAAGAGCTCGGATTACAGGCAGGAGCCACCCTTCCCGGACACAACTTTTTTTTAATTGACCAAGTTTTGGATTATCAATTAGATTTGAACAGGATTAGAGCACTAGTCGAACAGACATTAACATCAGCCAGGTCAAAAATTTAATATTCCCAAGAAAATCAATCTTTCAATTTTATTTGAATATGTATATTGTTAATGGCAAAAATAAAATTTTATTTTCCCTGAATCAATTTTTTTAATATTTCTTTTTAGTAGTATTGTTTCTATTTTTCCTTTGTTTTGTGAATGACCTACAAGACTATACCCATTTTTTCAAATTTCTTTAGATCAATTATAGGATTAATACAATTGGGAAATCATTATTTGAATCTTATGATTAAATTGTACATTATATTAAAGCACATAAAATGTTATAAAGCATTTAATTTAAAAGTAGTTTATATTTGTTTTATCTGTCTTTTCTAATATTCTAGAAATTGGAGAAATTATATTGGGCCATAGAATTGTGCATAGTAATATTAATTTGTGTTTGTTTTACTTTTTATTATTTATTTATTTATTAGTTTTAAAATTTTTTAAAAGGTGGGGTCTTGCTGTGCTTCCCAGGCTGGCCTCAAACTCCTGGGCTCAAGCAATCCTCCTGCTTCAGCCTCCCAAGTAGCTGGGACTACAGATGTGAACCATTGTGCCTGTGGTTGATTTAACTAGATAACCAGGCTTTTAATTTCTTGTCACACTGATTTTGGCAGGACTAAAATTAGAAGCAGCAACTCTCCTGGTCTTACAGTATGATGGACTCCTTAACAAAATTCTCCCAGTGTCTCACGGACTCTTCTTTAAGGGAGACGAAAAGTACCTCTGAGAAGAAATAAGCTGAGGAGGACACATTTCTGGAGACTAGAGAGAGAGAAAAGGTGGTATTTTGTTTTATAAGCATCAGGGACTTGAGTTTTGTCTCTTCTCCAGAAGGACCTGAGAGTGTAAGGGCTGTGAGCTGTTTCTAGGAAGCCTGAGTCCTTGCAGTATGATGGATCTCATAATCAAATTTCCTATACTCCAAATTTGGAATGGGAAAACCAAATGCATAGAGGCATAAGGGACCATGCAGGACACAACAAAGTGCTTTTCAACAGAAACCAATATGGGTCTCTGAACAAAAGGACCTGACAAAATATCTTCCTGGACTTATGCACAGTTTTAGCAGGCCAAGTTGGGTGGGAGTGAGTAGAACATTTAATGACTAGATATGAGTTTATAGCCAGCTTGAAAAGAGAAATTCTTGAAGGCAGAATCAGGTAATTTACCAAACTAAGGAATTAAAAGATGTTTTCAGTTGAGTCAGAGTGAAATGCATGCCGTTTACGATTGTGAAAAACAGAGATACATGTATGCTATTAAAAAAAACCACAACTTTTATTCTAGAGTTAATTGACGGTATGACCTGGAATTGAAATTGTAACATCTTTAGAGATGACCTTTATCTCTTTGTACTTTTCTCCATCTGTTCTATTCTCTGCCCTCTACCAAATATCTTTCTCTCTTTACTCAGGCTTCTTTTTTCTCTGATCTATTATCTTTTCACATGTCACCTCTTCTTACCTTATTTAGATCATAATCTTCCTCCCCCCCCCCAATATAACTGGCAAGATTCCTGTAGTTAACAGCTCAAATATCTGCAAAAGAGGTTCTGATTGATTCAGCCCATCTTGAAAAAAAAAATCACCTGCCTAAGGTCTTGGGTCACTTAATAATATGTGTATTGACTGGCGGTGTAGCTTGTATCCAACTCTGATCAATTTGTATTAGCTGAGGGTGGAAGTAAATGATTTACATGGTTCGAACTTTTATTAATTTATCCAAACAAGCAAACAAATAACCATTGAACACATATTATGTGCCAGGCATGTTCTATGCACAGTCAATAAAACAGAAAAACAGAAAAAAACTCAATGGCTTCATAAAGCTTACATGGCAAATTTTTAAATAACCACATTTAATATGTTAAATATATTAAATGATATTTGGTGGAGGTTGCAGAGAAAAATAAAGCATATAAATAAAGCATAATAGGTTATAAAGAGGAGGTGTTATAATTTTAGGTAGGGTGAATGAGGAGATATTTATTGGAGATATTTTTTTGAATATATTCAAATAAATATTTGAATACACAATTGATGGAAGTGAGCAAACAAGTCATAGAGATACCAGGCAGAAAAGCCTTACAGGAAGAATGAAATGAAATATATATGTGTTCAGATGGAAGTGTGCCTGGCAATATTCAAGGAATATTAAGAAGTCCACTGTGGCTGGAAGGGGGTGAGCCTGGAAGAGGTGATAGGAGTAAATGTTTTGTAAATCATTGTGATTATCTTGGGCTTTTAATCAGAGTTATGTAGATAGCCATTTGAAAATTTCCATCAGAGGAGGCACACATTTGGATTTTGGTTTGAAGAGATTTCTATTCTAGCTACTATTTTATGAATAAAATTCATGGGGTTCAGGGGAAAGCAGAGTTTTCACAGTAATTTAAAGCAGAGATGGCAGTGACTAGGACCAGAACAATGAGAAGGGGTCAAACATACTTTGAAGTTAAAATCAAAACTCTTCACTCACAGATTTTACATGGTGTGGGAATAAAAGAAGATAGTCAAAGATTACCCGAAAGAGATTGTTGGTCCACGCAACTAGTAGGAGGGAATAGCTCTAAACTGAGGTGGGAAAGACTTGACAGAAGCAGCTTTAGAGGAAAAATAATCAGAAGCTCAGTCTGGGTCAGATTATGTTTGAGATATTCAACCAGAGATGGCTAATAGGCAGTTGATTACAGACTCCAAGGAATAGGTCATGCTTGAAAAAGAAATTTAGGAGTAATTACTGTATGGATTGGATTTAAGGTTCTGTGACTGAAATACACGATCAAGGGAATTCATATGCACTAAAGAAAAAAGGTCCAATTGCACTCTGGGTCTGCCAGAGCAGAGAGGATAACACTATAAAGTTGTACTTAGAAAGCAATGGGTAACATAATGCTACATATTACAATAGTATTTTATCGACCCTCTTTATTTGCCTTTTGAAGGATTTTGAATAAATGTTTTCTGGGTCATGATTTATGTCAAGCAAAAAAATCTCAGAATAGAGATTATTTAAGAAGCCTCTTACTATATCTCTCTAGTGTATCACTCCAGTATCCTTTTACCCAAATGACTCATCTTCAACAATCATCTATCCCGTGGACTCTTACTAATATCTACTGAAATTTCACTAGCAGTTCTCATTTTTCCTTTATATCCTCTCTAAAAATGATCAAGAAGTCATCTCTCTCTCTAAAAGTCTGTTATATCTTTTTACACCCAATATATTCATCATTACTAAAATATATTTTCTGATTAATCCCAATGATTTTGTAATCAGGACTTGCTGATTTGTCCTCATACTCAGGACTAGTGATCCCTTCAAAATGGCTTCACTTTTCTTCATCCTTCTTTGATGACTGTCTCTTCTTTTCTCCTTTTCAATTGTCGAGAAATGAGGAGGTAGCCATAATTTCCTATGAATCTTGCCTTTCCTCTCAGCTCCCTTCTATTTCCTCCATTTTAATAGCAGATGCTTCCACTCTATCTTCTCATCTCTTCACATCTATGGATCTTTATACCTGTACTTGGCAATCACTTGTATAAACATCTGAAGAAGCTGTTCATCTGCAGCTTTCTGTGTTGAATCATGCTGGTTTTATTCTATTCTAATCTCTATTTCAATCTCTAATCCCTCTCAAAATGGAAAGTGTCTCCATAAGTAGCTCCATTTTACACAACTCCTTCAGGTTATAACTTATAATGATAAAACTTGATTTCTATACATGAATTCCCCAAATAACATTTTAACCTATTCTTGAAATATATTGCATATTGTGAGAGGCAGATAAAGAAATATCTTATGAAATTGAGACAAAAATGCATATTTTGAATATCATTTTCTCATTGAAGAACCTGAATTTGCATGTTTTCAGATTATGCTATGATTCCATTTGGTTGCTTAACATTTCCATCGTACACTAGACAGACTATCAGTAGAATATTTCCTGAATATTTTCCAGAGGGCAATATATTATTCTATTATTTTCTGGAATACTGAGGTTCATATTTGTGATAATTGTTTCAGTAATATAGTAAACAAGCTTAAAATATAAATTATTTCACATAAGATGTATTTTTGCCTTTAGCTAGATATTGATTTACAGATTAAAATTTCAAAGCAGCATTTTTTTTCAGGTTATAGTTCTGAGATACTAGTTTTGTGAAGCATTCTTAAAGATATGTAAAAAACATTGTCAAATACTCTTGGGAAACACACTTTTTATTTTTATTGATTTATTCATTGGGTATCTCATTGTGAATTTTGCTTATATTTCCTTGATGATCAATTTTATTGAATAACTTTTCATGTGCTTTTGGACACTTATATAACTTCTTTGTAGAAATGTTTATTAAAGTCTTTTTTGTTCTTCTTTTTTTTTTTGGTTGAGATACTTGTTTTTAGTTTTTGTTGAATTGTAGGATTATTTATTTAGCCCTGTGGGTATTAAACCATTATAAGATATGTGCTTTGCAAATATTTTCCCCCAGTCTGTAAGTTGCCTTTCCACCGTTTTGTTAATGTTCCTTGATGCACAAAAGTTTTAAATTTTCACATAGTCCAATTTATCTACTTTTTCCTTTATTGCTCATATTTTTGGTGTCAAAAGAAGCCATTGCCAAACCCAATGTCATAAACATTACTGTACATGTTTTCTTCTAGGAGATCTAAAGTTTTGGCTCCTAAATTTAGATTGTTGAAACGTTGTGACTCAATTTTCATATATGAATGATGTAGGGGTCCAACTTCACTCTTTTGCATGTGGTTAGCCAGTTGTCCCAGCATGATTTGTTGAGGAGACTATTCTTTCCCAACTGAATGATCTTGACACCCTTGTTGAAAATAAATTGGCCACAGATGTTTATTTCTGCACTCCCAATTCTATTCCATTGGTCTATGTATTTATTATTATGCCAATACTATATTCTTTTGACTGCTGTAGCCTTGTAATAGGTTTTGAAATCAGGAAGTAGGAATCCTTCTACATTGCTTTTCTTTTTCAGTATTGTTTTGGCCATTCAGGGCCCCTTGCAGTTCCATATGAATTCGAGAACTTACTCATGTAACCAAATACCACCTTTACCCCAATAACTTATGGAAAAATAAGAAAAGAAAAAAGAAAATAATTATATTTATAGTAGTGTCAAAAAGAAGTAAATACCTAAACATAAATTTAACCAAGAGGTGAAAGACTTTTACACTGGAAACTATAAAACACTGTAGAAATTACAGACAACTTAAATAAATGAAAAGATATCTCATGTTCACAGATTGGAATGCTTAATGTTAAGCTGGCAGTCTGAAATTAGTCCGTAGATTCAATGCAATCTCCATCAGAGTTCTAGTAGCCTTTTGGGCAAAAATGGAAAAACACCTTTTATAAAAAAAGTCAAATGATCGATTACACATTGGCACTGTAAGAACTCTGAAGGCTTCTACTCAAAACAAAACAAACAAACAAAAACCTACTTAACATGATTTAGTTCAAATTCCAAGCCTATGTAACTACAAAACTCCTTTTTTTAAAAAAAAATAATAATACTTATTGATCTCTGGGGCCTGAAGCTTTACCTCCACCACTTCCCAGTTAAAGCAGAGTAGCAAAGATCAGTTTAATGTATGGTTTGCTCATATAATTTTTGTGAATTTTGAAGTATGGTAGTATCATGCCTGGCACGTTATATGTATTCAATAGTTATTAGCATCATGAACAGTTGCTCACTTTCAGATAAAAAATGCTTTTTATAGTATAGATTAAATGATAAAATCATATAAATAATAAAGAACCTCAGTTCTAATTTGAATTATCTACTTAAAAGATGTTTTGTTTTATATTTTATTATTAATAAAAGAAAATATGTCATTAATTGGACCATTACTTTTTACAAACAAATGAACAACATAAATGTACATTGCACTGAATTTTTATTGCAGGTGAAGATTTAATTTTGAACTCAGATATTTAAATTATACCTTTTTAGATAATTAGTGGCAATTACTTGTATACAAAGGCATCATCATGTTTTAATTAACTATGTCTTCAGTAAATATGATTTAATAAACCATAATAATACATTTTCAGATTAAAGTCTTTACCTTCTTAACTTCATGTGTCGGGATGATCCATCCAGGCCTTTAAGAAGCTTACAAATGAGTGTGTATGTTGCGGGGAGGGGGTTCAGACATTTAACTAGATTACTGTAGAAACTCAGATATAGAACAGATGTGATCTCCCATAGAAGAAAATACGTAAGAAAGGATGTTAAAGATTAATACAGTTATTTAAATGTCTAAGGAGAGAAAGATATTTAGATGTAGGAAACAGCATGTGTGAAGCCACTGAGGCATGAATCTGAATGGTGTATTCAGAGAACTAAATTGAGTTTCACATTGTTGATATAGGGGTACGTCCTCATATTTGTCCCACTTTCAGGGCATCAGCTGACATTTGCAGAAATTGTCAGAGGCCCAATGATTAAGGTACATGGGCCATGTTAAAAGTCTCAGTATGAGCCGGGCACGGTGGCTTACGCCTGTAACCCCAACACTTTGGGAGGCCAAGACAGGCAGATCACAAGGTCAGGAGATTGAGACCATTCTGGCTAACATGGTAAAACCCCATCTGTACTAAAAATACAAAAAAATTAGCGAGGCGTGGTGGCACACACTTGTAATCCCAGCTACTCGGGAGGCTGAGACAGGAGAATTGCTTGAACCCTGGAGGTGGAGGTTGCAAGGTTGCAATGAGCTAAGATTGTGCCACTCTACTCCAGCCTGGGCAACAGAGCAATACTCTGTCTCAAAAAACAAAAACAAAACAAAACAAAACAAAACATCTCAGTATGTTATAGGTGTTGGAAAACCATTAAAAGATTTGAGTGTGGTGAGGACATGTAAGCTTGTGTTTAAGATCTAGCAATCTACCTTTTGTGGGATGTTCAACATGTAGGAAGACAAGTTAGAAACTAATATTGCTGTAGCTTAAATGAAGGATGTATATATAACTACAGAAAAGATAGAATGAATTCCAAGTATGTGTATCAGAATAGGTAGGATTTCGTTGTTGCTTAGATTTACACGGTTATAAAATGAAAGTGTTAAGTGAAATTTCTAGACTTCTGGTTTACTTAGGTTTGTCGTGACTTTTATTTAGATTGTAGTTTTGACTCTTGGAAACACAATGGAGATTAAACTGAAACAGAAGGGACATGATTAAATTCAGCTGCAGATCTTTATCAGCTAGTTAGAGCTTGACTTGAAATTGGTGCTAGATCTTCATAGAAAATCAATTTTATTGATTCTAAGTCAATGGAAGTGAATATAATCACCCAATATAGGGAAAAAGTAGCAAGGTAAGAGAAGAGGGTCAAAAATAGAAACTCATGGAAAAAATAGAACCTAAAGATTAGATTACTTACAAAAGGAATCAAGAGAAAAACCAGAAAAGGATATTGGACTAGAATCAATATACAAGTGACTTCATACATATTATCTCATTTATGTTTAACAGAATACACGTGCCGACAAATAAAACAGGTAATTTGATCCACATTTTAAAGAATAATAAGTTAGGTCTCAGAGTTTCATATTATTCTTTTTTACAATGCCACAATATTATTTCTTTCTGTTTCTTTGTATTAAAATCTCTCAAATATACTATGTCCTAATAGTGTCTCTCTCTCTCTCTCTCTCTATATATATATATATATGGTCAGAGTTATAGTTATATCGATACTTATTGTTGATTAAAGAAGTTATTTCTTAATCAACATTTTCAGGAAAATTCTATTTGCTAGCCATGACATAATTAAAATATACCAAAAGCCAGTATACCCATTCATGGTGATGACTGGTGCATTGCTGTTTAAAAACAAGGAGTATATCTCAGTGTCTGAGGATGTTATATATCACCTCAAGGCTCTCAAAGTGCCATCCATCATCATGTTCTATAAAATGAAAGGCGAACCATTTTACTGTGAGAATAACTATATAGCATCACTTCAAAGCCCTAAGCCAGAGTTGAACTATGGCAATTCCTTCACCCTCCTGTCGGTCCTGTACTCTATAAATCAGACCTGTATGATTGCTGAAAACATCAGCTAAAATTTACAGTAGTTTAAAATCTCAAGGGTAGAAAAATCAAATTTTTTCAGTTCTCATTTTATTTGCAATGGTACATTGTCCCTGATACTCCTATTTTCCTGTGTTGTGTGATACTCTTTTATTCTTGTTTTGAAGATCTTCATGTTTTGTATAACAACTTATTTTGCCTTCATAAGATGTTTTATTATTTGTAATATTCTTATACACTCTACCGAATAAATTTCCAAATTTTTGAGAGGATTTTTTTACAAGTTATACATATATGTAAGTCAAAGAAATTATATTTAGTTATGTTATTAGTAACAGTAATATGATATATAGTTTATAATGGTCTTGCCCTGTTTATTGTGGATATTAATAGTCATTAGATTACTCACCATAATTAACCTATGAACAAACACTGGTAAGTAAGGATGGTATATAAAATAAGATGTAAGACTATTTCAAAAAAAACTCTAACAACACACAAAATAGAATTGTGATGCCACATTCACAAACCTTAGCTAAACTAACAAATAACCTGCCATTTTTTGACACATGTAACAGTACACAATAGCTCATTTGTCATTTCTAACCCACACAAATAAAACATATAAATACTTAAGTGGAAGAGGTAACAAATAGTCTTGATGAAAGAGCTAAACGGTTATAGATATTTAAAAAGTATCAAAGACAAATGAACAATCTGTTGGTCTCAAATATAGAAGTGTTGCATGTGTACACATTGCAATGAAGAAGACATCCTTTTTATCCAAAATTATGCCTGAATCTTTCTCCTACAATCAGAAATTCTATGTGGTCAGGAATATGGAAGTAGGAATGTAGCTTTATAATTGGTCTTGATTTTCTTTGAAGGATCAGCTTTCCCTTAATTCTTATAATATGCTCTAATTTTAATTTGAGGTTTATGTGGATCCAGAAAAATTTATCATAGAATGAAACCTCCTTTAGATACATAAATTCCACTGAACGATCCAATGTCGAGCATGTTTTCAAACTGAAAACATTGAATCTCAGGACCTTTGCGGTGAATGCAAAAAGCAAAACAAACAAATTACCCCACACATTTTGGAATCATGTAATATGAGTTAAACTAAGCCCAGGTTATTCCTATCTTTGGACCTTTTTTTTGCTCTACAATGAGAGCTTAATATATTAGTTTAAGATAGTCTAAATAGAGTATTATTTCTTGCAGACAGGAGCATTTTGACTGATGTAGGTCCACTTTGGCTGCTCAGGATTCCTGTGAGATGAAAGTTCAGGTGATTGAGAGCAGAGAATCCAGGAGAAGTTGGGACATTAGAGATATAGTCACAACAGGTTACTATAAATCAAAAGGAGGGTAAAAAGATTAAAGTGAGTTGGGCGCAGTGACTCACACATGTAATCCCAGCACTTTGGGAGGCTGAGGTGGGAGGATCACTTGAGCTCAGGAGTTCAAGACCAGCCTGGGCAACATGGCAAAACCCCATCTCTACAAAAAATACAAAAAATTAGCCAGGCGTGGTGGCACATACCTGTAGTCCCAGCTACTTGGGAGGCTGTGCTGGGAGGATTGCTTGAAACTAGGAGGTGGAGGTTGTAGTGAGATGAGATCGTGCCACTGCACTCCAGCCTGGGAAATAGAGGGAGACTGGCAAATAAAAAACAAATAAATAAAAAAATTTAAGAAAAAGATTATAGTGGAAGTTTTTTTACATAAAGGGGAAGGCAGTTTACTTAAATGCAAAGCTATAAAATATGCTGAGGCAATCTTTAGGTCAAAAGCTAGTGAACTGTTGGTTTTTACTTCAAACAGAAATAATTAACCTAAGCTAGTATAGTTATTAACATTAAAGCCTCCTGAAACACATAAGTACAATAAAACTAATTATCAATGGCTTAAGCAATCACAAATTATACACACACAAAGAAATACATACTATTTTTCATTGTATATTAAATTCTTTTTAGGACAAAAATTAGTGGTTTAGTTCTACATATGTACTTCAGCAATAAGATGCAGTCATTTCAATTCCATGTAAATTAATTACCCTAGGACATTGAGAATGTTCCCAGGGTTCCATTGTTATAAATAATAGCTTCATTGAAAGCACATTTAACCTGAACCTGATTATTTCATTGGTGAATTTCTATAGATGAAATTGAAGGGTCAAAGCCTTTGCTTTATATATTTGAAACAAAATTATTTAAGTCTGTGCCCACAGGTCAACTAGAGAGCTGCCTGGGCAGGAGTCATTATAGAAATAATTGTTTAATACATGTTTTGCAATTTGAAAATCAAAATGTTATCTTATATTTCTTTTTATTTTTATTTGATTCTCAACAGCTAAAAAAAAACTTGAACCTTTTATTTATAATATTATAATTTCTTATATCACACAATTGAATTGTAAGCCTAAGTCAAAACAAGGTCTTTGAAGTCTGCTTGGAATTTTTGGTAATGTAGGGCAATTATTACAAATAATACAAAAATTTCCATGAGTATTTTTAAAATTTTTAATCACACAGGGAATACTTGGGCCCACATACCGTGCTAGAAGACCTAGTTACATACCTGCCTCTGTTATTGTCCCATGCTTCCCTTTCCAGTATTATAGACATTTAGCTATTTAAATTTAATTCAATTGAAAAAATACAAAATATAATTCCTCAATTTCACAAGCCACATTTCAAAGGTTGAATAGACTCTTTTGTCTAGTGGCTACTATACGAATACACATATAGAATATTTGCATCATTGAAGAAAAATATATTGGAGAATGTTGGTCCTGTTACGTGTGTTTGAAATAACACACACATTCCATTCTTTTTTCCTGTGCTTTCTTTCATTCATTCCAATAATAATAACTATAATAACGAGGCCCTAATGCTTGCTGAATTTGGTAATGAACAAACAAACCCCTGTCTTTGTGAAAAAAACAAACTCCTGCTCACATATATGGAAGGGAAGTAAATAAGTAGACACACAAATATAGTGTTTTATAGTAAGAAATACATTAAAGATACTAAAACTTAGAAAGTTGTATTAGTTAAGCTTGTCTGTGAAATATAAGAAGACTATCTTGATAGAGACTTAAATGAAGAGAAGGAAAATAAAAACTTTCAGGATGTCTGTAAATGAAATATTCCCTGTGAAGGGAATAGTGCAAATGTGCTGAGACAGGTTATTTCTTACTGTGGGTGAAGGAAGAACAATAATCCCAGTGTAACTGAAAGGAAAGAATGGTATCAAGGGCCAGATTATGTCCATGCTGCATCTTTGAAGTCCTTTAAAGGATTTTGGATTATACATTGAAATAAGATAGAAAGCCATTGGAAAGTTCTGAGCAAGAGGTGAGTAATTTCCTTATTAACGGCATCATTCTGTCTGTCTTGTGGAGAAGAAAACATTGTGGACGTGAGCAGGAATGGAAACAAAGCTACCAGAGAGATGACTGGGCAGGAGTCTAGGTGACAGATTGGTGGACTTGATCAATCTGACAGCAACGGAAGTGAAGAGAACTACTGGGTTTATTGAGAATGATGCATTCTCTACTGGATTTATTATGTCTCCCATGTTTCTTCTGTAGTCATGGACCAGGAAGACAGTGTCCAGAGACTTATATTGTGCTAGATTGTCATTTCTGTTGAGCTGTGAAGTCCCAGTGTCCTCTACCCTTCCTAATCGCCAGTGCTAGAAGACCCTGCCACCTCTCAAAAGCACTGGGCTGTTTGAAAGTAATTCCAGAACCAATGTTCATAGCTAAACAATCATGAACAGGCTCAAGAAAAGAATAGTTTTCATGTATTTTTTCATTAAAATATTTTTCTAGTCACATTGACAGACGTCTATTCACATCCTGTATCTTAATGACCATTTTTCTCTTGCCAATTACAAAATGACTGCTTCCTGGTGCTCTTGGTTTTTCAAGATATAATGGTTACCATGGATGCATCAATAGATTTTGGATATTTTACTTTTTAGCTCTGAAAAATTTCCTCTTCTCACAGCACATAACATATTGTGTGACGAAAATGAATTCAATGAGAGATCAAATGGTAACTAAAAAAAAGATACTATGAAAATAGTACATTAATAGAACATTTGCAGTAAATAGGCAGGTTAAAATGCTCAAAGAATCTTAAAGCAAAATATTTATAAAGATTTTTCATTTTCATTATCGTATTGTAAGATAAAGAGAGGCATGGCAGAAAAAATAATCTGGCTGAATCCCTCTTTTGGAACTTTTGTCTTAGAGAGCATGCAAGCTATAAAGATATCTACAAATATTTTAGTATTAAATAAGTTGAAGAGTTTAACTCATGGAGGAAGATTCCAATAACTATATTGTTATCACCTTTTTTAACTTCCTTTCTACACTTGGTGTAATAATCCATTCCATGATGTATATAATCTGGTACCATCCAACTCACTCTACTATCCTTTCACCCAGCTCTAAGCCACTTCCTCCCAATTTTCTACAGAAGTAACACTCAATCCCTTTCACCATTTTTCCATATAACAGACATTTCATGTTTTAGAGTATTGGTTCCAGAATTGATTCTGACACGACTATAAATATCTCCAAAAATTTTAAGTAACGTATTCTAAAAAAGGAAATAATTTATCATGAATGCATTCACACACAGGCATATATATGTAGGGGTGAATATATACCATATATAAACTCATATATATGTTTATATATGTATATATATATGAGTTTACATATATATGAGTTTATATATGTATATATATACACACACACACAGACACATACATATGTGTATATATATATATACACACATACACATACATAAGTATATATATGAGTTTACATATATATGACTTTATATGTGTGTGTATATATATACACACACACACACATACACACATACATACATACATATCATTATTTAAATGATCTGAGTACTAGGAAGCCTCCTAGGCCACCAGGGAGATAGGAAAGTGCCAATGGGTACTTTAGAATAATGACTAATTTTCAAAATCCTTTTTTTCTTAAGCTCCTCTTCTAAAAGACAGGAAAGATAATTCAGAGCACAGGGAAGATAGATAAATAGATTATTATGACTTTATTTGGGAGAAATAGTAGAAGTAAGGAGAATAAAGTGATGAAGAAACTGAACAGTATTGACATTCTAGAATTTCCACTTCTAGACATCAAGTGTTCAAATTGAGCATTCTGTTCATCAAAGATAGAAAATGGAGTTTTAAAAAACAAGCAGGTGCTGACTTTTACTAGAAAGTGTCAAATCAAAGGATTTTCATTGAAAATGTTTTTCATGTTATTAAACCTAAATAGTAAAATTTTCTGAGAATTTTGGTGCAGCTCTTAAGTTGAAAAATTATCTGCATGTTTTATTTTTCTTTTCTTGTTTTTTACACAGTATTTAGTAACATGGGAAGTTCTCCTCACACAACGTTTGGATTCTACCAATTGGCTATTCTCAATTGTTTAAATCATAACACATCTGATTTAATCATATGTTTTTAAGTATGGGTGGTCCACATGTTTTATTATTTCTTCTTCTTCTTCCTCTTCCCCTTCCTCCTCCCCCTCCCCCTTCCTCCTCCCCCTCCCCCTGCCTCCTCCCCCTCCCCATGCCCTGCCTCCTCCCCCTCCCCATCCCCTGCCTCCTCCCCCTCCCCATCCCCTGCCTCCTCCCCCTCCCCATCCCCTGCCTCCTCCCCCTCCCCATCCCCTGCCTCCTTCCCCTCCCCTCCCCACTGCTGCTGCCTCCTCCTCCTCCTCCTCCTCCTCCTTCTTCTGCCATGTGTTAGACAAATTTAAACCTACCTAAAGAGTGGCTTTTCTTACTGTGTTTTCTCCCAATACTGTCTCTGCATTCTCCCAAACTACTTTCAAATTTAAAATATCTTATATCTTCTCATTCACTTCTCCTCCCTTTATGGGTGACTCATGAATGCATCCGTTCAATGACAATTTTTCTATTTGAAATTGCCTTCAGAGGAAGAAAACAATAAGTGTTCTATTATCTCATACTTTTCAACTGTACTCAGTACTAAATTGATGCTTTCTCATCCATGACTTCTATTCCTACTAACCTTATAAGTGGGACATAAACTGTGTTTTATACAATTTCCATTATATCATTGTTGCTCAAGTAATCTGGAACATAAAACAATAATAAATAAGCCTTCTCTAGGGATTCAACAGTAATCCTCTTTTTCATACTGATGAAATTAAGTCTTTACAATCCCCTTTTTGTTTCAAATTCAAACCAAGCCACTTCAAGTCTCTTTATTGTCATTGTTTGCTTTCTCCACTGAATTCAACTGTTTATCTCTGTCTGAGAAACTCATTTATTCTTTTGCTTGATATTGGTTCTTTTCATACTGACCATCCTACCATACACTGCTCCCAAATCTGTGCTACTTAATGTTTGCTTTTCAAGGAATTAATGTTTTCCCTTTCAAATAATGTTAAAGTTGCTTTCATGTGTAATTTAATCTTCTCCTAAGTAGTTTCCTTGATTCAACATCTCTGCATGTTCCTGAATGTTGTCTCATTGCTCTCTTGTCAAAATTCCCATTATTTTACAAATACTGCTATTATTACAAGTACAATAATACTAATAAATTTTGAGAGGCTCTTATGTGCCACTTGTGGTGCTAAATACTTTGCATATATCAATTATGTGCATTCTCTCCCTAAACCTTTGCATAAATATTCCTCTTTTTATTGTTTATCAGTGAAAATCAGAGCTGAAAATGTTAATTACTCAACTTCAAAGAAGTAATGTTGGTGCAAAAATAATTGCGGTTTTTGCATTGTTGAAATTTGCCATTTGATAATGGAAAACATTCTTAAATAAATGTGGTTATGTCATACATCATTTTAATATGCATTTATCACTTTTTTTGCTAATGGCTTATTACTTGGTGCTTATTTTATGTTTATTTTAGACTATGGAAAATTTGTTAGACAAAAAGCAAATTTGAGTGATTTTCTTATTCGAGTTCAAAAATGGGTTGTAACGCAGCAGAGACAACTTCAAACATGAATGATGCATTTGGCTCAGGAGTTGCTAATAATTTTACAGTGCAGTGGTGGTTCAAGAAGTTTTGCAATGGAAATGAGAGGCTCAAAGATGAGGAACCTAGTGGCCAGCCATCAGAAGTCGACAATGACCAGTTGAGAGCAATCATTGAAGCTGATCCTCTTACAACGACAGGAGAAGTTGCCAAAGAACACAATGTCAAGCATTCTACGGTTGTTCAGAATTTGAAGCAAATAGAAAAGTGAAAAAGCTTGCTAAGTGGTTGCCTCGTGAGCTGAGCGAAAATCAAAAAAGTCATCTTTTTGGAGTGTTGTCTCCTCTTATTTTAAGCAAAAGCAAGGCTCCATCTCTCTTTTGGACTGTGATATGTACCAAAAAGTGGATTTTATATGACAACCAGTGATGACCAGCTGAGTGGTTGGACTGAGAAGAAGCTCCAAAGCATTTCACAAAGCCAAACTTGCACCAAAAAAAGGTCATAGTCACTGTTTGATGGTCTGCTGCTGGTCTGATCCTCTACAGCTTTCTTAATCCAGGCAAAACCATTACATCTGAAAGTATGCTCAGCAAATCTACGAGATGCACCAAAAACTGCAACACCTGCAGCTGGCATTGGTCAACAGAAAGGGCCCAATTCTCCATAACAACACCCGACTGCACATTGCACAACCAATGCTTCAAAAGTAGAACTAATTGGGTTATGAAGTTTTGCCTCATCTACCATATTAACCTGATGTCTGACCATCCGACTACCACTTCTTCAAGCATCTCTACAACTTTTTGCAGGGAAAATGCTTCCACAACCAGGAGAATGCAGAAAATGCTTTCCAAGAGGTCATCGAATCCCAAAGCACAGATTTTTACGCTATAGGAATAAACATAGTCACTTCTCATTGGCAAAAATGTGTTGATTGTAATGGTTCTTATTTTGATTAATAAAGATGTGTTTGAGCCTAGTTATAATGACTTAAAATTCATAGTCTGAAACCGAAATTACTTTTGCACCAACCTACAAAGTGGCAGAGCTAGGATTTGAAGTCAACCGGCGAATGTTAGTGGAAAGAGCAAGTGTTGGTTATTAAATAAAAAATATCCTGGTTCTAGACCAGAAATTTGAGCCTACAAAAAAATAAAACTGATATTCCTACCTTACAGGCAGTGTGTGAAAGAGCAAGCAAGTGTATTCAGTATCTCTTTGTCAACTTTAGATCTGCTTGGCCTCACATATTTATCATACCAACTGTTGCTATAGCATTGAGTCCTGTGTGGGCTCTAATTAAGTTCAGGTAGATGCAACCTGACTGAGTCTTGTTTCATAACCTGATCACTCATCACATACCTTGCATTTCTACCTCAAAGGCTCTTCTGATGATCACAAAGCACACAACAGTACAAAACCCTCCTTGGTGCCTAAATATCTACGATTGCAGGAGTACTGTCCCAAGGGTTGTATATTTGATCAATGAAAATGTGAAAATGAGTGGATAAATTATTTCCTTTCTCTCTTATAAAAATTTTGTTCTAACATCGTTGTCTTACCTTCTTGGACACTGCTTGTATTCAGCAGTTGATAGCCCAGAGATGCTTCTTTATATTTGATCTTTATATTTCCTTGCCCAACACCCCTTCCTCACTCCTGATGCCTGAGATTCCTAATACAACTTATGCCCTAGTCTGATTTTTGTGGCAACCAAGAATAGAGTTGGAGCCACATAGTGATAGTTTATTCCAAAATATCACTGAGTAAAGTAAAATAATGAGACATACAATGGTAATTATATCTCACAGTAAACTAGATATCATATCCAGATTTTGACCTCCCATCAGTTTGGATACCTGTAACCAGCCTCTGCCTCTATCACCCCATTACTCTGATCCCTGAAAACAATCATTTCATATATATGGAGTGAGAGTCAAATATAAAATGTTTGGTTTGTGTCACACATTGAGCTTAATAATGAGAATTCCAAATGAAATAGGGCACAATTGGACTTAAAGCAGCTCAGGGTACAATAGAGAAACACAGATGTCAATTAATAAATAACAATACAACATGATAAGTATAAAAGTTTGGGTCACCGACGACCTCATATTTTCTCAAATCATTATTTTCCTAATATTCATCTTCTACAACACTACCAGGTAGATTTCAATGAGTTAATTATCCTTTTATTCATATAAGTCATAAACAGTTTATAAGAATATGCATTAAAAATATAAATTCCTGAGTCTATATTCCTGACTTACTGACTTAACATTCATCAGTGAAATTCAGGCAGTTCATAATAGGGCTGCTTTCAAATCCTGGCTGTGCTTCAGAACTAGAGAATATTTGGTTGGTGATTTTGTTTAATTTTAATTTTTAAATTAACAAAATAAAATATTTTTGTGGAATGTACAGTTCTATAAATATTAACACAAGTATAGATTTGTGAATTGTGAATCTACCACCAAAATCAAGACAAAGAGCAATTCTATCACGGAAAAAATCACTCAGGCTTACCCTTTGTAGTTACACCTTCCTCCCACCCTTACACTCTGGCACCCACTGGGATATTCTCCCTCCCAATAATTTTATCATTTTGATAATGTCATTTAAATGTAATTGGAAAGGAATTAACTTTTTTAAGACTGTCTTATTTCATTTAGGAGAATGCCTTTGAGGTTTATCCAAGATGTTATATTTATAAATAGTCCATTCATTTTTATTTCTGGGTAGTATTCCAATGCATGGAGGTATCACACTTTATTTATTCATTCCCCCACTGCTGGACATTTAAATTGTATTCAGTTTTTGATGATTCTGAATAGAGCTGCTATAAACATTTGCATGTAGATTTTTGTGTGAACATCAGCGTTCATTTCTCTAGGTAAAGTAAATGCCAAAGATTGGATTGCTCGGTCACATAGAAAGAGTACATTTAACTTTATAAGAAAGTGATCGAGTGTTTTCCAGAGTCCCACCAGCAGTATTCAAGTATTCTCATTTCTCCACATCCACATAAGCATTTGGTGTTGTAGTTTTGTTTATTGTGTGTGATATTCTTATGTGATGGTGCCGCAACATGGTTTTAGTGCATTTCCCTAATTACGAATGTTGTCGCACATATTTTCATGGGCTAATTTCACACATTTATGTCTTCCTGGGTTAAGTGTCCCAGGTACACAAAAGAAAAAAAAGGAGAAAAGAGAAAAAAATGAAAGAAAATAAAATAATAGTTTACGGTTCTCTTTGATCCTCCACTATTTTTGCCTCAAACAGTGGTTATGACATGCCACTGAGGGGCTAATATTGGTAATAGGATGGACATAAAAAACATGGCCTGGTAAGTTTTATTTTTGTTTTTGTTTTTTTCTGATGTAATCAGCCTGAATCAGAGGGATGATAAAAATTTAAATATCTATAAAACAAAGGTATGCTGAACAAAAGAAACATAGAATTGATTCATTCATTTATTCAATCGCTCATTTAAAAAAATATTTAAGCTCTATGAAATTGTGTATTATAAAAATAGCAAATGTTGTTTACTATATATCTGGAATGATACTAAATACTTTTCATTTATTAACCGATTTAGTTGTTATAATTACCCTTTAAGATATGTGTGTGACTATATTTATTTTTCAGATGATTAAGCTGAGACAGACAAATAAGTAACATTCCAAGATTACATCATTTGTAGTAGAAGACTCAAAATTGTATTCAGTGTTCTGTTTACTTCCAAGGCAGTGCATTTAACTATAGCTTTTGCCTTTGCTATGATTCCCTTTGTATTTAGATTAAAGGTACACCTCTACTTTTCATATTCTGAAACTTCAAGGAAAGTTCTGCAGGCAATTTAAAAATGAGGAAACACATAGTGCCCTGTAACACCAATATGTTAAAGATCAGAGAAAATATGTGAAGAGAAAATCACTTGAACAGTTTGCTCTGTGAGCAAGAGTACATAGCAACAAGTCCAAATGTGTAAGAATAAAAAATCGCTGGGAAGTTTAACCAGAAAAGGATGTAAACAAGTCAAAAGTTTAATACTTTTTGAAAAATGAAATTATATTGAAAAATTCAAACATGAATAAACCTATTTCCTTAATCTTATCTATGAAACATAAATATACAACAAAAGTATTTAGAATATTTTTTAAACCATTGCATTAAAAAAAATCAGATTCTAGAATAAAACGCAGATTGGCCAAACTTTTTAACAGAATTAAATTGTGTGTTTCCCTGCACTTTTTTAGTGTGCAACAACAAATACTACATCAGAATTAAATCTCTAAGGTAGAAACTTTCAATAGAAGGAAGTGAGGAGTGGACTGTGAGGGTCAATTCTGATTCTACCATCAGTTAGCTATGTCATCTGGTTTTATTTATTAATTATCTTATTATACTCAATGTTTTTTAAGTGTCAGGTATAGTAGTACCTTCCTTTAGAGATTTTTGGGAAAGATTGAATTAGACAGTATCTATAAAATGCTCTTTGTAGTATCCAGCACATAACTACTTCTAATAAATAGTAGCATTAATTTATTCTATATACATATTCATCTATAACAAGACTTATCCCAGATTGACCAGTCATACATTAATATAAAGCATATGCCAGTCTATAAAGATGTAAGAAAACATACTTTTGGTGGTATTTGTCTGAGCTTTGTTAATCCTAAATAAAAAAGTGCTCAAACTCAATGCATCTCTAGTTTCTACTGCCCCCATACATTTCAGTGTTTCCCAAAAGATAAATAAAATGAATTACATGATAATCATTTAGATCCTAAACATATTACTTATAAACCAACAGAGATAGCAAGCACCTGGTGCCAAAAAGAATCACCTTTATTGGGTGGATTTCCATTTGTAGAGACTGAGCAGAATATTAGCATAAAGCAGCCCAACACAAGAGTAAAAGCTATTTTAATGCTTTGAAGTGGAGTTGAAGAGCTCCCAAATCCAGTACTGGCTTTATTAACAATCATTGGCATTGGCCCTGTAAATTATAAATTATGCAAACAAGGAATGTATCTGTACTCTGGACACTTCTTTCACTCCTTAAAGGGTACCTTGAAGATGATATTGCAAAACAGTGAAATTTAGAGGAAACATTTTGCATGATTTGAATAACTTGCATTATTTGATTCAGGCATGATTTGAATGATTTGCATGATTCTCTATTAGCAAGGATGGTAGAAATATTAGTTATGTAATGTTAATTATATATATAATTAACCAAGAATAAAAATGACCTTCAGATAGTCTTATTTCAGCAAACAATATGCCAATCATTTCCATTTATCATTCCTATGAATGATTCTTCTAATTCATCTTTGGTATCAGATGGTATTACATTCACAATACTTAGTTATATGTAATCATGCCCTACTGTAGTGAATTTCAAGAGTATATCAGCATATCTCACAGAGTGTAGTTGTTGTAATAATATAATAGTTGCCACCTAAAGTAAAAGCAATCTACTTTTCACATTCCAACTATTATCTTGGATAATTTTAATAAAATTATAAATATTCCCATTTTGCAGTAGATGGAATTTTGGTTTAAAGAAATTTAATGACTAAACTTTGCACATGTCTAACAGTTACTGCCACCCACTGAAACCACAACTACATTCTGAATGTTGAAACAAAAAGGGCTTATTTTTGCCAGAGATGAAAGTTGTTTATTAGTTTGCTTTTTGTAATAGTTTCAATTTACTTTGTGTCATTTTTAGGAAAAATAAATGTCAGGAAAAAAACACAAAATTATTTAAAATATTTTAAGGACCAGGCATGATGGCTCAGGCCTGTAGTCCCAGGGCTTTGAGAGGCTGAAATGGGAGGATCATTTGAGGCCAGGAGTTCAAGACCAGCCTGAGCAACATAGTGAGACTCCTTCTCTAAAAAAAAATAACTTATAAACATGTAACCAGGCATAGTGGCACATGCCTGGAGTCCTAGCTCCTTGGGAGGCTGAAGTGGGAGGATTGCTTATGCCCAAAAATCAAAGCTGCTGTGAGTTAGGGTGGCACCACTGCACTCCAGCCTGGGTGACAGAGTGAGAATGTGTTTCAAAAAAATAAAGTAAAATAAAATATTTTTTTTTAAATGGCACAATTATACTAAACCCCCCCTTGTGAATAGTCAATATATCCATTACATATTTGAGTTTGTATAAATTTTAAAATGTGCTATAATTATGTTTCATATTTATCTTCTCTTCATGCCATCCCTTAATAAAAATTTAGCTGAAATTCGTAAGACAGTTATGTTTTTGAAAATTATAACAATTTTTTATATGTGCTGCCGAAGCAAGCACAGTGGTGAGGATGTGGAAAAATGGCAATTCATGTACACTATTGGTGGATATGCAAATTAGTACAGTCAACATGAGAGTATGGCATTTCCTTAAAAAAATGAAAATTGAACAGCCACATGAACCAGAAATTCCACAACTGGGAATAAATTTAAAGGAAATGAAATCAGTATGTCATAGATGTCTGTATTCCCATGTCAGCATTATTCACAATCACCAAGATAAGTATTCAACCTAACTGCCTATCAATAGATGAACAAATAAAGAAAATGTGGTGTATATATATATACACACACACACATATATAGTATTATATATATATATACAGTATATATATTGTATATATATACTATATATAGTATTATATATATAATACTACATATATTGTATTGTGTGTATATATATATATATATACACAATGAAATACTATTCAGCTTTTGAAAAGAAGGAGATTCTGTCATTGGTGACAATCTAGATGAACTTGCAGGGTTTTATGCTAAGTGAAATAAGCCAGGCACACAAAGACAAATAGCTCATGACTTCACTTAAATGTAGAATCTAAAAAAGTCTAACTCATTTAAGCAGAGAGTAGAAAGGTGATTACCAGCGGCTGGGAATATAGGAAAGTAATGAAGACATATTGGTTAAAGGTTACAAAAATTTCAGTTAGAAGGAATGAGTTCTAGAGATCTATCCTACAGAACAGTAACTACAGTTGATAACAATATATTGTTTACTTGAAACTTTCAAGGGAGCTTTTAAATGTTTTCACCATAAAAACTGATAAGAATGTGAAGTGATGAATATGTCATTCCAAAATGTATTTATTCATCAAAACATCCCCTTGTACACCATAAATATATATAATTTATATTTGTCAATTTAAAATATACAAATTGTGTGTGTATATGATAAAATACATGAATTGTGTGTGTATATATGATAAAATGTTAAAAAAAAATAAGATGTTATCTTCATGACCTTAGGATAATCAAGGTTTTATCAGAACACACAACATGCCAAAAAGGAGAAAAATCAATTAATTGTACTTAACATAATTAAGAGACCATTAAGACAGTACAATGACAAGCCACAGAATGGGAGGAAAAAAATTGTGTATCTAGGAAATATATGTAACAACAACAAAACAACAAAGGCAGGTAATGCAATAGAGAATTGGGGAATTTGAGCCTGCAATTCATAAAAGAGAATACCCAACCGGATAATACACATATATATAATGGGGCTGAACTTGATTCATTATCATAGCAATGCAAATTAAAACTACAATAGGATATCTCTATGTGATCACCTCAAGGCTCAAACAATGAATGGATATTCTATTCTATGACTAGATACTTGTTTACAGCAGAGGTAGAGTATAGATTGGTACAATCACTCTGGGTAACAGTTTGGCAGCATTTAACAATAATGAACCTACACATTTCTCATTACTTAGAAATTCTATATCTGTTATAAACCATACAAAAATGCATAGTTAAGCTCATGAAAAGATAAGCATGAGAATGTTCATAGAATCACTTCAAAATATCTCAGACTGGAAACAACCCAAATATGTATTCAGAATAAACTGATGAATAAATGATGGTATATTCATAGAGAAGAATACTATATAGCAACACAAACGAACTGCATTTTCTGAATGAACTACAATTGCAACTAAAAACATGAATGAATCCCCAAAGTGTGTTGAGTAAAATAAACCACTCACAAAAGAGTATATATTGCATGATATCATTAATATAAAGTTCAAAAATAGGTTATTCTAAGGTGTTAGAAGTTGTAACAGTGGTTATCCTTGGCGGTGGTGGTGGTGGTGGTGGTGGTAGAATAAAATGAAATTAGATACAGCCCAAGTGTGTGCTTCAGAAATGCTTTGTTTCTTTATGTGGTGCTGTTTACAGTGATGTTTCTTACTTTCTAAAATTTCATTGGGGTGTGCCCTTGTTAATTATCTTCTTTTTATAAAATTAAACTAATTGTATAAATAGTCAAACATACTGGAAAATCAAATCACAGTTAGCCATGATTCTCCTCTGTAGTCTAACAAACTTGTAATCTATAACATTGAATATTCTAAGTAAAACGATTAGAAATCTGATAAGCTTTTTCTAACATGATTTTTCATTATGTACAAGTTCATATTGTTTACTCTGCTTTGATTTGATTTTAAAAGTTTCAAAATAACCTGAGTGAGATAAAGGAATTATTTGATAGTTGCTAATCATAGAAAATAGCCTCAAATATATGAACGATAATAATGTCTGTGGAAATGAAATGGCATAGAAGATAAAAGAATATAGGAATGAAGTTCACTTCATAAATATGACATAATTTGAATTATTGAAGGTGAAGGAGTTTTTACCGTCATTTATTCATATCTTTTATCTTTCAAGCCTTACTATCAGACCAACAGGAGAAAAAGGCTGTGATATTTCATTAAAAATGTACAGCGTTATATAGAATACATGTTTTCATTTATTATTCTTAAAATGAATACCCAAGATCATATAAAATAATTCACTTTGAAGTGAAGGGGGGCTACATAATTCATATATTATGTTTACCAGGGACCTTCTCCAGTCTGCTTGTGGAGAAAATCTCCTCTCTTGGATGAGAAATTACATTGGAAATATATAAACAGCAGCACAGTCCTGTGACTTCTTCTGCTCACCTTAATAGAAATTAGATGCTTATATCATCTGTGGCTATTTAAGACATCGTATTGACCATTTTTCCATTGGTCATGTTTCTTTTATGATGGAAAAATAGGCTAACTTATTTAATAAAAGAGAAAAAAATGTCTGAGACTTCAACCCATAAAATTAAGCACTTCTCTTTAAAATATTTTTATCTGACTCTCAATAAGCCTGAAAAACTACTCGTGGTACTTTTTTTATTTTGTGGAATTTCATTATTTTATTTAGGAATTCATTAAAGAAATATTTATGGCGCATTCATACCATGCCAGGCTAGATTCTTGGAATACAGTGCTAAGCTCTGGAAAAACAAAGACGAATACAACCTTTCCTCAAGAAGCGTAGTGGAAGAGACAGATTTTTAAGATTGTGCCAGATATTAAAGAGAACTAATCAGCTCCCCTCTGCATGTGATCTAGACAAACTTGGAGAAAATGACACTCTAGTTGATTTGAATGCGTTCCCACTTAGTTTCTCTTAATGGTAATATCTTGCGTAAATATAGTACAGTATCACAACAATGAAATTGATGGATATAATTTTTGGCCTTAATCAGAATTCACCACTTTTACATGCACTCGTGTGTGTGTGTGCACATGCATGTGTGCATGTTTAGGTCTATGCAATTTTCTCACTTGTGTAGATTCATGTGATTACCACCACAGTCAAGATACAAAAGAGTTCCTTGTGATATCCTTTAATAGCCATAGCTACTTCCTTGCTCCCCTTCCTAATCTATAGAAATCACTAAATTCTTCTTTATCTCTATAATTTGGTCATTTCAAGAAGATCACAGGGGTGTCCAATCTTTTGGCACCCCTGGGCCACATTGGAAGAAGAATTGTCTTGGGCCACACATAAAATACACTAATGATAGCTGATGAGCTATTAAAATCAAAAAAAAATTTCTCATAATGTTTTAAGAAAGTTTACAAATTTGGGTTGGGCCACATGCAAAGCTGTAAAGCTGTCCTGGACCACATGCAGTCCATGGGCTGTGGGGTTGGAAAGCTTGGGTTAAAGAACTGCAATCATATCTCTTGTAACCATTTGAGATAGATTTCGTTTTCACTCAGCATAATTTCCTAGAGACCCATCCAAGAGGTCTTGCACGTTTCAATGTACTGATGAACATTCAGTACATTCTTACATGTATCAATTTTTAATAGCTCTTTACATTTCACTGTTGAGGAGTATTTAATGGTATGAATAAATGTATACTCAGTTAAACACAGTTTTACCAGTAAAACACTGAAAGACATGTAGGTTGTTTCCAATTTTAACTGTTATAAATAAAGTGACTATCAATAGTCACATAATGGTTTATGTGTGAATATCAATTTTCTTTTATTTGAAATAAATGCATTTCTGTAGGATCAGTGGTGATATCCCCTTTATCATTTTTTATTGTATCTATTTGATTCTTCTCTCTTTTCTTCTTTATTAGTCTTCCTACTGGTCTATCAATTTTGTTGATCTTTTCAAAAAACCAGCTCCTGGATTAATTGATTTTTTGAAGGGTGTTTTGTGTCTCTATTTCCTTCAGTTCTGCTCTGATTTTAGTTATTTCTTGCCTTCTGCTAGCTTTTGAATGTGTTTGCTCTTGCTTTTCTAGTTCTTTTAATTGTGATGTTAGGGTGTCAATTTTGGATCTTTCCTGCTTTCTCTTGTGGGCATTTAGTGCTATAAATTTCCCTCTACACACTGCTTTGAATGTGTCCCAGAGATCCTGGTATGTTGTGTCTTTGTTCTTGCTTGTTTCAAAGAACATCTTTTTTTCTGCCTTCATTTCATTATGTACCCAGTAGTCATTCAGGAGCAGGGTTCAGTTTCCATGTAGTTGAGCGGTTTTGAGTGAGTTTCTTAATCCTGAGTTCTAGTTTGATTGCACTGTGGTCTGAGAGACAGTTTGTTATAATTTCTGTTCTTTGACATTTGCTGAGGAGAGCTTTACTTCCAATTATGTGGTCAATTTTGGAATAGGTGTGATGTGGTGCTGAAAAAAATGTATAATCTGTTGATTTGAGGTGAAGAGTGCGGTAGATGTCTATTAGGTCCACTTGGTGCAGAGCTGAGTTCAATTCCTGGGTATCTTTGTTAACTTTCTGTCTCATTGATCTGTCTAATGTTGACAGTGGGGTGTTAAAGTCTCCCATTATTATTGTGTGGGAGTCTAAGTCTCTTTGTAGGTCACTAAGGACTTGCTTTATGAATCTGGGTGCTCCCATATTGGGTGCATAGATATTTAGGATAGTTAGCTCTTCTTCTTGAATTGATCCCTTTACCATTATGTAATGGCCTTCTTTGTCTCTTTTGATCTCTGTTGGTTTAAAGTCTGTTTTATCAGAGACTAGGATTGCAACCCCTGCCTTTTTTTGTTTTCCATTTGCTTGGTAGATCTTCCTCCATCCTTTTATTTTGGGCCTATGTGTGTCTCTGTGCATAAGATAGGTCTTTTGAATACAGCACACTGATGGGTCTTGATTCTTTATCCAATTTGCCAGTCTGTCTCTTTTAATTGGAGCATTTAGCCCATTTACATTTAAAGTTAATATTGTTATGTGTGAATTTGATCCTGTCATTATGATGTTAGCTGGTTATTTTGCTCGTTAGTTGATGCAGTTTCTTCCTAGCCTTGATGGTCTTTACAATTTGGCATGATTTTTCAGTGGCTGGTACTGGTTGTTCCTTTCCATGTTTAGTGCTTCCTTCAGGAGCTCTTTTAGGGCAGGCCTGGTGGTGACAAAATCTCTCAGCATTTGCTTGTCTGTAAAGTATTTTATTTCTCTTCTACTTATGAAGCTTAGTTTGGCTGCATATGAAAATCTGGGTTGAAAATTATTTTCTTTAAGAATGTTGAATATTGGCCCCCACTCTCTTCTGGCTTGTAGAGTTTCTGCTGAGAGATCTGCTGTTAGTCTGATGGGCTTCCCTTTGTGAGTAACCCGACCTTTCTCTCTGGCTGCTCTTAACATTTTTTCCTTCATTTCAACTTTGGTGAATCTGACAATTATGTGTCTTGGAGTTGCTCTTCTCAAGGAGTATCTTTGTGGTGTTCTCTGTATTTCCTGAATCTGAATGTTGGCCTGCCTTGCTAAACTGGGGGAGTTCTCCTGGATAATATCCTGCAGAGTGTTTTCCAACTTGGTTCCATTCTCCCCATCACTTTCAGGTACACCAGTCAGACGTAGGTTTGGTCTTTTCACATAGTCCCATATTTCTTGGAGGCTTTGTTCGTTTCATTTTATTCTTTTTTCTCCAAACTTACCTTCTGGCTTCATTTCATTCAATTTGTCTCCCATCACTGATACCCTTTCTTCCAGTTGATTGCATGGGCTCCTGAGGCTTCTGCATTCTTCACGAGAACTCTTGAGCCTTGGCTTTCAGCTCCATCAGCTCCTTCAAGCACTTCTCTGTATTGGTAATTCTAGGTATACATTCGTCTAATTTTTTTTCAAAGTTTTTAACTTCTTTGCCATTGGTTTGAATTTCTTCCTGTAGCTCAGAGTAGTTTGATCATCTGAAGCCTTCTTCTCTCAACTCGTCAAAGTCATTCTCTGTCCAGCTTCGTTCAGTTGCTAGTGAGGAACTGCATTCCTTTGGAGGAAGAGAGGCGCTCTGCTTTTTAGAGTTTCCAGCTTTTCTGCTCTGCTTTTCCCCCATCTTTGTGGTTTTATCTACTTTTGGTCTTTGATGATGGTGATGTACAGATGGGTTTTTGGTGTGGATGTCCTTGCTGTTTGTTAGTTTTCCTTCTAACAGACAGGACCCTCAGCTGCAGGTCTGTTGGAGATTGCTAGAGGTCCACTCCAGACCCTGTTTGCATGGGTATCAGCAGCGGTGGCTGCGGAACAGCGGATTATCATGAACCGCGAATGCTGTTGCCTGATCGTTCCTCTGGAAGTTTTGTCTCAGAGTAGTACCCGGCTGTGTGAGGTGTCAGTCTGCCCCTACTAGGGGGGTGCCTCCCAGTTAGGCTGCTTGGGGGTCAGGGACCCACTTGAGGAGGCAGTCTGCCCATTCTCACATCTTCAGCTGCATGCTGGGTGAACCACTACTCTCTTCAAAGCTGTCAGACAGGGACAATTAAGTCTGCAGATGTTAATGCTGTCGTTTTGTTTGTTTGTGCCCTGCCCCCAGAGGTGGAGCCTACAAAGGCAGGCAGGCCTCCTGGAGCTGTGGTGGGCTCCACCCAGTTCGAGCTTCCTGGCTACTTTGTTTACCTAAGCAAGCCTGGGCAATGGTGGGTGCCCCTCCCCCAGCCTCGCTGCCACCTTGCAGTTTGATCTCAGACTGCTATGCTAGCAATCAGTGAGACTCCATGGGTGTAGGACCCTCCAAGCCCGGTGCGGGATATAATCTCCTGGTGTGCCATTTTTTAAGCCCGTCGGAAAAGCGCAGTATTAGGGTGGGAGTGACCCGATTTTCTGTCACCCCTTTCTTGGATTAGGAAAGGGAACTCCCTGACCCGTTGTGCTTCCCAAGTGAGGCAATGCCTCGCCCTGATTCGGCTCGCTAAATAGACCAATAGCAGGTTCTGAAATTGTGGCCACAATCAATGGCTTACCAACCATGAAGAGTCCAGGACCTGATGGATTCACAGCCGAATTCTACCAGAGGTAGGAGGAATAACTGGTACCATTGCTTCTGAAACTATTCCAATCAATAGAAAAATAGGGACTCCTCCCTAACTCATTTTATGAGGCCAGCATCACCTTGATACCAAAGCCAGGCAGGGACACAACCAAAAAAGAGAATTTTAGACCAATATCGTTGATGAACACTGATGCAAAAATCCTCAATAAAATACTGGCAAACCAAATCCAGCAGCACATCAAAAAGCTTATCCACCATGATCAAGTGGGCTTCATCCCTGGGATGCAAGGCTGGTCCAAAATATGTAAATCAATAAATGTAATCCAGCATATAAACAGAACCAAAGACAAAAACCACATGATTATCTCAATAGATGCAGAAAAGGCCTTTGACAAAATTCAACAACACTTCATGCTAAAAACTCTCAATAAATTAGGTATTGATGGGACATATCTCAAAATAATAAGAGCTATCTATGACAAACCCACAGCCAATATCATACTGAATGGGCAAAAACTGGAAGCATTCCCTTTGAAAACTGGCACAAGGCAGGGATGCCCTCTCTCACCACTCCTGCTCAACATAGTGTTGGAAGTTCTGGCCAGGGCAATCAGGCAGGAGAAGGAAATAAAGGGTATTCAGTTAGGAAAAGAGGAAGTCAAATTGTCCCTGTTTGCAGATAACATGACTGTATATCTAGAAAACCCCATTGTCTCAGCCCAAAATCTCCTTTAGCTGATAAGCAACTTCAGCAAATCTCAGGATACAAAATCAATGTGCAAAAATCACAAGCATTCTTATACACCAACAACAGACAAACAGAGAGCCAAATCATGAGTGAACTCCCATTCACAATTGCTTCAAAGAGAATAAAATACCTAGGAATCCAACTTACAAGGGATGTGAAGGACCTCTTCAAGGAGAACTACAAACCACTGCTCAATGAAATAAGAGGATACAAACAAATGGAAGAACATTCCATGCTCATGGGTTGGAAGAATCAATATCGTGAAAATGGCCACACCGCCCAAGGTAATTTATAGATTCAATGCCATCCCCATCAAGCTACCAATGACTTTCTCCACAAAATTGGAAAAAACTACTTTAAAGTTCATATGGAACCAAAAAAGAGCCTACATTGCCAAGTCAATCCTAAGCCAAAAGAACAAAGCTGGAGGCATCACACTACCTGACTTCAAACTATACTACAAGGCTACAGTAACCAAAACAGCATGGTACTGGTACCACAACAGAGATATAGATCAGTGGAACAGAATACAGCCCTCAGAAATAACACCACATATCTACAGCTATCTGATCTTTGACAAACCTAACAAAAACAAGCAATGGGGAAAGGATTCCCTATTTAATAAACAGTGCTGGGAAAACTGGCTAGCCATATGTAGAAAGCTGAAACTGGATCCCTTCCTTACATCTTATACAAAAATTAATTCAGGGTGGATTAAAGACTTACATGTTAGACCTAAAACCATAGAAACTCTAGAAGAAAACCTAGGCATTACCATTCAGGACATAGGCATGGGCAAGGACTTCATGTCTAAAACACCAAAAGCAATGGCAACAAAAGCCAAAATTGACAAATGGGATCTAATTAAACTAAAGAGCTTCTGCACAGCAAAAGAAACTACCATCAGAGTGAACAGGCAACCTACAGAATGGGAGAAAATTTTCGCAACCTACTCATCTGACAAAGGGCTAATATCTAGAATCTACAATGAACTCAAATTTACAAGAAAAAAACAAACAATCCCATCAAAAAGTGGGCGAAGGACATGAACAGACACTTCTCAAAAGAAGACATTTATGCAGCCAAAAAACACGTGAAAAAATGCTCATCATCACAGGCCATCAGAGAAATGCAAATCAAAACCACAATGAGATACCATCTCACACCAGTTAGAATGGCCATCATTAAAAAGTCAGGAAACAACAGGTGCTGGAGAGGATGTGGAGAAATAGGAACACTTTTACACTGTTGGTGGGACTGTAAACTAGTTCAACCATTGTGGAAGTCAGTGTGGCGATTCCTCAGGGATCTAGTACTAGAAATACCATTTGACCCAGCCATCCCATTACTGGGTATATACCCAAAGGACTATAAATCATGGTGCTATAAAGACATAGGCATACATATGTTTATTACGGCACTATTCACAATAGCAAAGACTTGGAACCAACCCAAATGTCCAACAACGATAGACTGGATTAAGAAAATTTGGCACATATACACCATGGAATACTATGCAGCCATAAAAAATGATGAGTTCACGTCCTTTGTAGGGACATGGATGAAACTGGAAATCATCATTCTCAGTAAACTATCGCAAGGACAAAAAACCAAACACCGCATGTTCTCACTCATAGGTGGGAATTGAACAATGAGAACACGTGGACACAGGAAGGGGAACATCACACTCCAGGGACTGTTGTGGGGTGGGGGGAGGGGGGAGGGATAGCATTAGGAGATATACCTAATGTTAAATGACGAGTTAATGGGTGCAGCACACCAACATGGCACATGGATACATACGTAACAAACCTACACATTGTGCACATGTACCCTAAAACTTAAAGTATAATAGTGATAATAATAATAATAAAAGAAATAAATGCCTAAGATTGTAGTTGCTAGATCATGTGGTAAGTGTATGTTTTCTTTAGCTTCATTAGAAATTGACAGTTATGTGCAGTAAGAACACTGACCCACTATCTTTACATTTTCTAATAACACAATATATCATCATTAGCTATAGTTACCAGGCGGTACAATGAATCCCTTGAACTTATTTGATATGTTTAGGCGTTTCTTTTTTCTTTTTTTGTTTGGGGTGTGGGGGGACAGAGTTTCGGTCTTGTTGCACAGGCTGGAGTGCAATGGCGCGATCTCAGCTCACTGCAACCTCCGCCTCTTGGGTTCAAGCGATTCTCCTGCCTCAGCCTACCAAGTAGCCGGTATTACAGGCATGCACCACCATACCTGGCTAACTGTTTTTCATATTTTAGTAGACACGAGGTTTCACTATGTTAGCCAGGTTGGTCTCGAACTCTGACCTCCGGTGATCCGCCAGCCTCAGCCTCCCAAAGTGCTGGGAGTATAAGCGTGAGCCACCGCACCCAGCCTGTTTTTGTCCCCATCCAAATATCATCTTGAATTGTAATCCCCATAATCCCCATGTGTCAACGGAGAGATCAGGTGGAGGTAATTGAAACATGGGAGTGGTTCCCCCATGCTGTTCTCATGATAGTTAGTGAGTTCTCATGAAATCTGTTGGTTTTATAAAGGGCTCTCCCAACTCTGCTCGGCACTGCTTCCTGCCACCTTGTGAAGAAAGTCCCTTGCTTCCCCTTCCTCTTCCCCTTCTGCCATGATTGTAACTTTCCTGAGGCCTCCCAAGACATGCTGAACTGTGAGGCAATGAAACCTCTTTCCTTTATAAATTACTCAGTCTCAGGCAGTTCTTTATAGCAGTATGCAAAACGGATTAATACATTATTCCTCATATCTAACAGTCATTACATATTCTTTTTTAGTGGATATAGAATTCTGGCTTCACAGTTCTTTTCTGTCAGCACTTTAAAAATGTCTTCTGGTTTCCATGGTTTCTTATGAGAAATGTGCAGTCATTGAGTCATTGTTCTTTTGTATATAATGTATTTTTTTCTGGATGTTTACAACATATTTATTTCTATATCTCTGTTCTTTAGCAGTTTTATTGTGATGCCATGGGCATATGTTTCTTTGGATTTCCCTTGTTTGGTTTCCACGGAGGCACTTGGTTATATTATTTTGTGTCTTTTGCCTAATTAGAAAGTTTTCAGCCTCATGTCTTCAATTTTTTTTCTGTTCCATAGTAGTTATCCTTCTTTTCTAATATTGTCATGGAATGAATGTTACACCTGTTGATATTGTCCTCACAGATTCCTAAAGTTCTGCTAAATCTCCATGCAGTGTTTTTCCCTAGTCCTATAGATTAAAAGATTTCTATTGATGTATTTTCAAGTTTACACACTCTGCCCTCTTTTGTCTCCCTTCTGCTATTGAGCACTGTATTTTTAATAAATTAATAATAGAATACAATACAAAAAATATAATTTTTTGTCAATTATAAATTCTTCAACTGGTTCTTTAAAAAAATTATCTTATTTGTCTGCCAAGATTTTCTGTCTTTCCATGTATTTCAACAGGTTTTGCCATGTCTTCTTGGAGCATAATTATAGTTATTCCTTTAAAGTTATGGTCCAGTAATTTCAACATTTTCTTCTTCTCAGGTTTGACATCTGTTGATTTTCTTTTCCCTTGAAAATGTGTCAGGCTTCCTCAATTCTTTGTAAGTTGTGTTAGCCAGAATAGAAGATGGCCCACCATGCACCCCAGGGACAGACTAAACTGATTGTTTAGTTCCTTCCCATACTAGGAACGATATGTTTAACCAACAGTTTGCAGCAGATTTGATGTATGTTATTTCTAAAGTGAAGTTATAACAAGACCCTGTGGTTTCTATGTTGGACACTGTCCTCCTTTCCCCTTGGATCATTCACTCCATGGAATGCACTTGTCTTGTTATGAGCAGCTCTATAATAAGGAGCTGGAGCTTTCTGCACATAACCTTGTGAGTGAGCATGATCTTCCCACATTAATCTTTCAGATAATGGCAACCTAGCTGATATGGTTTGGGTGTATTCACACCCAAATCGCATCTTGAATTATAACTCCCACAATCCCCACATGTCATGGGAGGAACCCAGTGGGAGGTGATTGCATTATGGGGGTGGGTCTTTCCTGTGCTGTTCTCATGAGAGAGAATGAGTATCATGAGATATGATGGTTTTACAAAGGGGAATTGCCCTGCACAAGCTCTCTTCTCTTGTTTGCTGCCATCTGAGACATGCCTTTCACTTTCCGCCATGACTGGGAGGCTTCCCCAGCCATGTGGAACTGTAAGCCCAACAAACTGTTTCTTTTGTAAATTGCCCAGTCTTGAGTACATCTTTATAAGCAGCATGAAAACAGACTTATACACTAGATGATAGATTCATGAGAAACTGATGAGATACTTCCCATCGTATCCTATTGGTAGATCCCTTTCCACTCCTTAGATTAGAAAGAGAAGGCTTCATCTGGAGTTACTTACTTATGTCTGTACCCAATGCATAGCTCTAGGATTTATCCTGTCATAGTCAAAGCTAGGAGATATGGAAGGGGTGGAGAAACTCATCATCAGATCATTTGTACTTTAAATACTTGTTTCTTACCCAACATGCCTACTGTCTCTTACTTCTTAGAGTACTGAAATATGGACTCCATGCATTTTCTTCATAAATTTTAGTTGAAATTAGTGACAATAGTAGGGTGAAGTGGGCTTTTTCCATCTTTCCTGGAAGTAGATATAAGAATTTTTTAGTTGGTTGCTTTGGTTTGTTTGATTGCTGCTTTGTTTTTTATAATAGAGTGATAACTTTATGAATAAGACCAATAAAGTAAAACATAAGCAATTCTGCTGGCTTATTTTTATATTTATTTGTAGAAAATTATACATATTATAAACAGTTGTTCCCAAACAATAATAAATTTGAATCCATAATGAAACTATTAACATTCCCATGTACTCTGGATAATAAAATGTTTCTTTTTTACTTCTCTAGATTATGAGAGAAATTATAATGTGTGTACAATCCTTAGATATCTGAAAGGTACCTGAGAGATTTTTCATAGCAAACTTCAATAAATTGTAACACTCTTATAAGGTTATAGTAGGCTGAAAGCAAATACTTCGACAGAAGTTAACAAATCATTTTTAGGATGCAAAGACAATTAATTTAGAATGTTCACTAAGTTCTGACAAAACAATCCTTAGTAATAATATTGATTCAATAAGGTTTATATAGCAATCTTTTTACCTACGTAGCTCGGAAGTACTGTAGCGGCTGACATCTACTCAATTAGTTTCGATTTTACCTGGCAGAAGCCTAAATGCAGAATTTGGCAATTAAAAAATTTCTAAAATGTATCTATTTTCTCAAAAGTGTTCAGTTATTGTTTTTAATGGGTGTTTGCATGTGTGTGTGTTTCATTTGTTTGCATGTGTGTGTTTCATTTGTGTGTGTGTGTGTGTGTGTGTGTTTCATTTGCTTGTTTCCATAGAAACTTTAATAGGAGAGTTAGAGGTAGGGTGTTTATTTTTAACATTTTATATTTCCTTTCTCCCCTCCATTCTCTGGGATTATGGGATTACGGGATTTTGGGGAAGTGAGGTCTACATCATCTTCTACATGTCACTCAGGGTTTGTGAGATTTTCCCCTCTTCTTCCTTCCTTCTCCCATATTTTCTCATTTGGAACTTTTATAGTCTTAACTTTAAAAAAATGCATGAATAGTTTCCACTGTTAAAATAAATCCTTAAACAAAATAAATTTAACAGAGTTAATCTGAGCATTAAAGAACCGATGATAAAGCAGCACGCAAACTGGAAGAGGTGGCCAGATGCCTTGGCTCACACATGTAATCCTAGAACTTTGTGGGGCTGAGGCAGGAGAATCTCTTGAGCCCAGGAGTTTGAGACCAGCCTAGGAAACATAGGGAGGCCCCACCTCGCCACATAATAAAAAAGTTAGTTGGACATGGTGCTGCGTGCCTGGAGTCCCAGCTACTTGGGAGGCTGAGGTAGGAAGATCACTTGGGCCCAGGAAGTCAAGACTGAAGTGAGCCATGATCATGCGACTGTACCTCAGCCTGGGCAAAATAGTGAGACCCTCTCTCAAGAAAGCAAAACAAAACAAAAGACAAAAACAAAAAAAAACAGAAGAGGTTCAGAGATTTCTATTTTAACATAATGAGCAGAAGGCTTTTATAGGTTGAACACAGAAGCAAAGGAAACATTTGATTGGCTACAGCTAGGTGTTTGCCTTATTTGGGCTGGATCCAGCGGGAAGTCCCCAGTTAGAGATAAGTGGACAGTTTCTGATTGGTTAAGCTTAAGTTTTGTTTTACTATTTACCTAAGACTTTAGTTTTCCTACCTAGGAACCCAACACATTGGAGCCATCTGAGCCTTTAAATTAATTTTTTAACACTGTTTATCTACTTATTTCTTCCAAATACAGGATTTCTCAAGAGTAATTTAAGTGTAAAAAAATCTCTGGCCTCCCATTACACACACGTTTTTCTTTGGACAGATAAATATTAAATCTACTTAATCCTTTAGTTTTTGCTGTATTTATCAATTATGACTTATAATAGGATGGTCCAATAATAATGTTATTAAGTATAGTGCAAAAATACCTTAGGGATTAAATCTTAAAGCAATAAATAATACAGAATGATATTTATTCTCATTCTCTCTCACTCTCCATTTTATTTTTATGAATAGACATAGTTTTTGTCAATGATTTCACATAATCAACAATAGCAAGGAACCAATTTTCAGCGTACACATAACATCATTTTACATTGTTTATAAATAATTATTTTTCTTAGCATTGCCCTAACGTAGGCATGTGAGCATAAGTGCATACACTACAAATATACACAGCCTCTCAACTGGGTTTATTTTGTAAATTAAAAATAACCACATATAAAGAATCCTGAACTGAATTTTCTTAGAGATCACTTAAAGTTATTCTGGAAGCCTAAGAAACTCTGACACTCTAGGTGATCTTAAAATATGCCTGCATTTAAGTTTGATTGCTCTATCTGTAGAACAAATATCTCTTAGAGTCACTCAAATGTGTCTATGTCTGTTAAAGTACACAGTCTGAAATTTTGGAATTATTTGCCATTATTTATAATTTGTGAAATGGACAGCTAATAATATCTATAACACTGGTAGTTCTAAGAATAATACCCTATCTACACAGTAAGACTTAACGAGTATTGGCTGAAAGCCCTTTAAGTAAGTATAATGTACTCTTTCCTTTGCTACAAATAACTCCTAAGAAAATGACACTCTTTGACATTTGAATCAGCTGTAGCTCACTGAATGCTTCACTGCAACCATATAAGTGTATTTTTTAATATGTAAGCAGAAAACTACAGGTTGCATAAGAAGAATATGTGTTGAGATTATCAATTGAGAAAGCAGACAATTTTTTATTCTTTTGGTGGTTATAATAACCAAAGTGTCTTTATAAAATCATTTATTACTTATTATGCAGCTTGGATAGTCCTGATCTCATTTTTGGGACCAAAAAAAAAAAAAAAAAAAAACAGCAAGAACATTGAAACATGATCATAGTCAGAAGGTCAATTCCTTTTCCTATCCTCAGTTTGAGTTTCTATTCATATTTCTCACAGCACCAAATCTCTCTGTAACCTTATCAACTAAACCAGTATGGGATATTGACACAGAGACTTCTTACTGCCCAGAGTTCTCAGTAGGAAATCCAGCATTTCAGCTAAAACATAAATTGTTCATAATGCTAGGTAAGTAGTTTCTGCACACTTTTAAGGGTAATTTCACCTCTATCAAGCACCTGGCTCTCTAACTCAAATAAAATTAAAATTTATCACAGGTCTCTGAATATATGAGCCAGATAGAAATCAACAAAGTGTATATTGAGTACCCACAGTTGGCAAGACTAGATGCTATTAATAAGTATAAAAAGAAAAAAGTACCCTTGGTCACAGTGGTGCAAGAGCATTTATCCAAGAATGACAATGGAACAGATTAACTAGTATTTTAGTTTGCACCATACTAAATAAATTAAATGCACCAGACTATACAAATACATTAACTAAAAGTATAATCTAAAATGCAACAGAATATCCTATAATTCCTGTGTTTTTTAACCACAGATTAATTCCTAAAGTTTTACTCTGATACCTACAAATTTAAAGTTAGCAGCCACCTATATTAAGACTTCTTCCACAGAGATGTGAGATCATATTATCTAATGCCTTGCCTTACTTATTCCACAGTCATGCCTCTTAACCCAGAATAAACATGTAATTGGTCACCCAATTGTGTACAATTTTCAGAATGAAAAAAAGAATATTAATACTTCTATTAGGAAAACAGATGTAAAGAGGGTCTGTCCTGAGACTGAGACACGTGCTTATTCCAATGAACTGGTCTATCTTTGGCTAGAAAGCAAAACGGTCAAGTATTGGCAATAGCTTGAAAAAAAATCAGGGACCATCCATCAAATTATATAACCTAAATTTAAATGATCATAGAAAATAACTTGAACATATTTCAAATGTTTAGCATTTTTAAAAGATTTGATATCCACTTGTAGGGAGAGTCTGTAAGTAACCAAAGAACCTCAAAAATCTAGACTATTCCTTAAATCTCATGCAAATTAAGCTTCCCATTGTCTGTTTAAAATAAATGGAGAGGACACAGAGGCCTTCACATAATCACTAAATTACAAAGAACAGATGTGAACCATTTACGGGTAAATGTGCACACTGGCAAAGAAAAAACACAATAAAACAGCATGCATTGAACCAACCAGATTGGCTTTTAAATGACTCATACTTGTGTGATTGCTGAAAAACAGAAACAAAAATAAAACAGCTCACTTGACTAGGGCTAATACACTTCAGTTACTTTAAATTAACCGCTAATCATGCCTTTTCTTTTGTTGTGCATTTCTTTTTGACAGCCAAATTGAAATATGCCTTTTTCTGAATATATAAGAACAAAAACAACTAATGAATCGCCTGTTAGGTCATTATTGGTTTTGCAACCAACTGTTCTTCTGGATAAAGGTACCCTTTCTTAATTATAAACTGTCTATTCAGAATCACTTCTGAAGTTCAGAGTCCTAATTAATGTTATATTTAGTGATCCTAACAAATTGCTTGTTTTATGTTAGTATCCTTTTTATATTTTGAAATAAAGCCGGAATAATCTCCTTAAAGTAAATCCGAAGTATACCTTTAAGCCATAGTTGCTAAGCAGGCCAACTCTCTTTCTTCCGATTATCTTCAAACTCACCTCTACTATGGTTCACACTATCCCTAACATATAATCCATGCAATTGACTCACTCTGCAGTAGCATAGCTATTACTTCTCATGCCAAACATAGGTATTGGTCCCCATTATATTATCGCTTCTTGAAAGCAAAATCAGGTCCTGACAAATGGCCTGTAAATTTGAGGTTGCATCTGAATTTTGGTGTGTGACAACAGAGAAAAGCTAGTAGCTCATTTTTTTGAGTTACGAAAATGAAAACAAGGCCAATTTTTTCATGAGTTTCTACTGTTTTGTTGCATCATAGTTTTAGCATGGTTTCAAATTTCATGTAATAGGGTAAAATATAGCTATGTAAAACAATTTAAGGAAAGGATAATTTTTAAAGATAGGATAGAGATACAGAGAGTATAGATTAAAAGGATGAGAAATTAAACTCAGAGAAGTCAATTATAGGGAGACTACTATAGATTGATTATTCTCAAATGTGGTCCCATACCAGCACAAATTACCAAATTTCTGGCAACTTGCTAAAATTAAAATTCTTGAGCCTTACCCCAAACTTCAGAATCAGAAACTTGTGAAGGGGCCTTATAATCACTTTTAAAACCCCTCCAGCTGATTCTGAAGGATGCTAAAAATTTAAGAACCACTGCAATAGTGATATGATTTGGCTCCGTGTGCTCACCCAAATCTCATGTTGAATTGTAATCCCCACTGTTGAAGAAGGGAACTGAGGGAAGTTGATTGGATCATGGGGGCTGAATTTCTCACCTTGCTGTTCTTGTGATACTGAGTGCTCACGAGATCTGGTTGTTTGAAAGTGTGTAGCACTTCCCCCATCACTTTCTCTCTCTCTTTCTCTCCCATGGTAAAGACATGCTTGCTTCCCCTTCACCCTTCCACCATGATTGTATGTTTCCTGAAGCCTCCCAGCCATGTTTCCTGTATAGCCTGCAGAACTGTGAGTCAATTAAACCTCTTTTCTTCATAAATTACCCAGTCTCAGGTAGTTTTTTATAGCTGTGTGAAAATGGAGTAATACAAATAGATATGTAGTTTTCAATCCAAATACATAGTAAAAAATTTTAATCAGTTGCTAAATAATACGTTTTAATGTCTTAAGGAAGTATGTAGATAAAAGTGGTAAAAAAGTAAATTCATGTTTACATTAAGATTTTTCAAAGTCCAAGGTAATTTCTCTAAATAGAAAGTTGCATTGTTCAACTTCAAATAGATTCATACAAGTGAGCTGGAAGCATAGAAATTTAGATATTTTAAAGAAGAATAATTCGAACAATCATCAGCTAATTGTTTCAATTAAACAAAATCACAATAGAAACTTAATATAATCATCCCATCCATGCTCCCATTTGATCTTCATAACAAACCTGGAAAATGTATAGGGCACATATTTATTATTTTCTACACTTATAGAGAAATGCACTTACTCAAGATTCTCTAGCTCTTAAATGTCCAAGCTCTGAAACCACACATTTCTCATTTTAATTCAAGTTTTCTTCCTCTTGTTTCCACCTGCACACCCACCCATATGACAGGCACCATGCTAAGAACTTAGTTTTTGCAAAGGAGAAATATGGGGTAAAATCTTTCACTCTTTTGTAGAAAATATTAAACTGGAAATATATACAAAAACTGCTTTATAATCCCTTAAAAATCAAACAACCAAAGGATATCCTCAAGATTATTACAACCCAGTTAGGTCAGCAATATTTAGACACATAGACATGTACGACCAGTGTGCATGAGGGAAAATAGTTAAAGCTGTATGTATTCTAGAGAATGATGCTAAGTAGAATCAGAGCAAGAGGAGGCTTTTCACATGCTTCATACAAATTCCAAATCCCTCATGATGAGGCAAAGCCAAACTTAAGCCAAATTGATCATGTGTCATTATACTTGTGCTCATGCAGCTCTCCTTCCAAAATCTTCAACCACTTCTCTCATATCACCAGGGCCTCTTATGAAGATGCCCTTCTGACACATCATTTCTGTAATACATAGTCTTCTCCCAAGACTTTGAGAGTACTAGATAAGCAATAGATTTAAACCAAGTTGGAACATAATGAGTAAACATATCTCCACGTAAAAACATTCTATTTATTACTCTATTTCTAAAGGATATCAACAAGAAAAAAATTGATAAATAAATGCAGCTGATTTAATACACCATGATATTTTTAGGAGGTTGTAGTCTTTGTGAGTCTAGTGCTGAGCTGACATTAAGTTTCAAAAAATAATTTAAAATGACTGACCTGAAGGAATTCTTAGTCCAGCAAGAACCAAAGCCATAGAGACAGCAACAAACCTACCAGACAGGTTTATCAGGAGACAAACAACTATGTTGAAAATTCTAAAGAAGCAGCAGAAGTAAATTTAGGCTGTTAAGGGGAAAGCTCCATGACTTAGGAGTTATGGAACTTTAATCATTTACGTAGCTATATACAAAGATTGTTTCAGGCAGCTCTGATACCTTTATTAAAAATACAGGAGTAGAAATATCCATGGTATCTTTGGGCACAACAAGGTGAACTACTTAGCTGGAACAAAGTCTTTCCATGGGGGAAAGTATCAATTAAGAATTTGTACAAGAACGGGCAGATGATAATTCCTTCTATGAAAATATAGGTGCAAAACAGGGATATAATCTCAAAATGGCAGCATTTCCAAGTAATTACTCTAGAAAAATACAAGAAAGCTGAGTGATACCATACCTAGACCTCATTAAAATACAGAAGGACAGTATAGGTAATCTAAAAAAAAAATGTCCAGTGCCCAAGGAAAAATAATTTAAGAATGGAGGAAAACATGAGGCCACCATGTTAGTGAGAGATCAGAGAGGCTCTTATGATAACAACATGAAATAATAGGGAGTGATGCTGTTAGGAAAGGTAGACTTGTACATGGAGGCTTCAGACCCCCATCCAACTGTGTACGAATGAGCTTTGGTCCATGCCTATGTCCTGAATCGTATTGCCTAGGTTTTCTTCTAGGGATTTTATGGTTTTAGGTCTTACGTTTAAGTCTTTAATCACCTCATTATCAGCAGACTAACACAGGAACAGAAAACCAAACACTGCACGTAAGTGGGAGTTGAACAATGAGAACACATGGGCACAGGGAGGGGAACATCACACACAGAGGCCTGTGGGCGGGTGGGGGGCTGGGGGAGGGATAGCATTAGGAGAAATATCTAATGTAGATGATAGGTTGATGGATGCAGCAAACCACCATGCATGTGTATACCTATGTAACAAACCTGCACGTTCTGCACATGTATCCCAGAACTTAAAGTATAATAATAATAATAACAAAAGAATGGGCTTTGGGCTTTGATTCTTCCTTACTAAGAGATATAGTCTGTGCTGGACTTGCTTTGTGTCATATGGCACGTAGCCAACACCACTGCTATATTTGTCCCCTGTGAGGAAGGGGTGGAGATACAATCTTTTGTTTTTCAGCAGAAGAGAGATGTGCGCAGGCCAATGGCCTTGAGTCAGCTACTGGGAGAAGCCCCCTGGCCATGGAGGACTGACACCCACTACTAAAGCTGATCTTGCTCTGTCTTTTCTCTATGTGTGTAAAGCTTTGTTCAATCTAGTGCTTGACTGAACTATGTTTTCCTTGAGGACCCCATTACTAAGATGCAGTGAGAGGAGGTGTTTGGGCCTCTACTCCTGGTGATAGGCAATAGATATCACTTGCTTGACAGATGCCAAGTAGAATAGCTTCCCATGACATACTCAAGAGTCAGAAACTTAATATGAGAAAAAAAGTGCAGCTTTAAATCGGCATGCATTTTACCCCAAATTCGTAATTAAATAGATGTTAATACTATTAGTATATGTAAAAATAAAAAGATTCTATACAGTTACTACCCATGAATACAAAAAGGGATGAAATGATTTTAATATTTATTTTTATTTATCAACTTACTTTTGAGATGCCTGAAAGCATCATTTTTGTTGTGAAAAATTGAGTGATGCACAGCAGCCATTATATGGCACCTCACTGGCATTCCATAAATATGATTTGAATTAAAACGAATGAATAAATGAAGGAATTATTGATCTGACCAACGATATAAAAATAGGTAAAAAGGAAACTCTATAAAATGACATTCTACATAAACATTTACTGTGATGAATCTTGTTAAGATTTTTATGAGATCTACACTTCAATTACCAAGTAACTATCTTCTATCTTTTCATCCAGAGTGTGTTACACAGCTGCTTCCAGTTCATCACCATATATATGTTGTGTTAGCTATGTGGGAGTTATTGGAACAGACAAATGACCTCTTTTGGTAATTGTCTTATGTGGTAATGTCAATTCTGAGTTTGCCACAGCAAGTACTAAGGGCTAATACTTTTGATTTTTCTCTGCCAAAAAAGCATTCAATATGTGGCTGCTTTCTGGTGAGTGTTCCTGAAAGGTATCAAATTTCTTTAAGGAAAACTTAAGAAAGAATGGCAGGGAAGTAGTGTTTAAATTGATTTTTAAGTGTTTTTTTTTCCTATGATCAAAATTAGTCAAAATTAGTGAAGGCTGGAATATGGGATGTTCTCATAATGAATCATGATTTCCTAGTCATTGTTTCCTGTAATCGTGGTTTTTTTAAAGTTTTTCTAAAATTTTAAAGTCCTCATTAAATTATCTCATCTGCATCATCACAATTTCTGTATCAGAATAGTCAAAACTTCTAAAGTCTTTGTTCTTTTGCATCTTTAAATGGTATGGGTAGAGTGTCTTCTCTATGTCTAATTTATGACAATCCAAATAAAAGTTACCAGATTTATTTCCCCAAATTGCTTGCATCTGATATCTTAGAGTACTTGCACTGGTTTCCCCTCCACAGCCAGAATTAAAAAGACAAAACTTTTTGTTAGCTACCTTCAATCCTTGTGATGTTCACTTGCTTAATAAGCCAGATGACTTTTTTTTTACTTCCTACCTAATTAACACTTTCTATTTAGCATTTGCTCTTGGGAATTGCAGAAAATTTAGTAGAATAGAAATTTAACAAACATCAGAAAAATGTGATTAGATACACTGTTTTTACCACCAATCTATATATCAGGGGAGTAAAAAAATATGTAATTTTTGAAAATAATATGTTAATAAATATGAGTGTTTTATTTGTAGTGTCTATAAAATAGTTATTATAACATTTTAGTTTAGGACCATATTTATCACATTAGATAACAACTTTTACAAGTGCTTATATTCCTCAAAAGATTATTACAGAAATTAATCATAACAGAATATATTAGATGATAACTATTTCCTAATATTTAAAAATTTCACCTTTCCTGTTCTTCATCTGTATGTTTGGCTTGAGATTAAATTTCAGTATTATGTAGAACTCCACAGGCAACCAAACACTATGTAGGATATTTTATTTTAATATTCTATTTTGTGAAGATGAATCCAGTTTTCAATCCACTTAGATAGGTTGAAAGTTACGTTATCCCACAGGATTTGCATTATGTTAAGCGGTACAACTACAAGAAAACTGGGACTTGAAAAGAATTCTTGCCCTTGGCTTCTCAGGTTTCATCACAGGAGCCATTATTCATGGAATATCATTATTTTTGGCTTCTATTTAAGCTTATCTGTTTGTCCTTGATTTTTAAAGCAATGATTTCTTTCCACAAGGGCTAGAAGTGTTTATCTGGTTTTTGACTTACAGTATCTGAATCATGTTCTGCTTTAGTTTTCCAGAGACTCCCATTTTTAGCTTTGATTATTGAAGAAGAAGGACGTAATATTCCCGTATAAATATGACCCTTTAATAATTAACGTTTTGATCTTCTTGGCTTATTTCAACTAAAATTTCTTATAGCCTCAAGATTGCAAATTAGTTCAGGACTTCCAGATTTTACTCTTGTTCTTGGAGAGTCAACACATCTATAAGTGGATTTTTCAAATGAAATTTAACACTGAAATATGTAGATCCTTTGTGAAAATGGTTTAAATATTTCAGATATGTTCTTCATCAGAAATCGTGGCCTTACTTTTACTAAGCAGGTCAAAATAGTATTAGTGTTACATTTGATGAAATGTAAATAGAATAGTCTAGGCAAGAATGTTAAATATTTGCTTCCTGGCTTAAAATTATATCCGTATTTTTAAAAAACTATTAAGTCATATTTTAAAAGGAGTACATTTTCTCAATGATAGGCAAGGAATTAGTGTTTAAATGTAATTGATGAGAAGGCACTATTAGAACATTAGTTCATATATTAGGCAATTGTGCCAGGACTTTGAAGTGCTTCCTGGCTATTAACTTTGTGATAACTCTTTCTTCATTAAAAAAAAAACAAACAAAAAGGCTAGAAGTACTGTCACCAGACCTAGGCTCTTAAGTTTCCAAGACAAACTATTTAAGTTACAACCAAAAGAGGGAAACATTAATTATTCTACAAGCATTTTGACTTGCTATACATCATAAAAAAATTATTTTCTACCCCACAGTGCCAGTATTTGGGGTAGAATAAAAGAAAACTATCTTATAAATTCTATCTTATTAAAATAAATTAGCCATTAATTTGTGATTTGGAAAGGAAAACAAGTATTCCTAGTTTATTTAAAACCAGGAAAATTTTGATTTGCATATTCTATAAAAATAGCTTACTATATTGAATTACTATATTTTTATATTTAGTAAAATAGCTTACTATATTTAGTAAAATAGCTTGCTATATTCAGTTGCTATAGTTTAAAGTTCTCATAAAAATAATTCAATAAAATAAGTCATTTTTTATGACATTTATATTTGACCTTTACGTAGAGGCCTCTTTGATCATTACAACTTGGTTTACCTTGTACTAACCATTTACCACCATATATATTCTTATATGCTTTTCATTTCACATATACTTTCTGAGTACCTAGTATAAAAGATATTGTGACACGTATGTTTATTGCTGTTCATAACAGCAAAGACTTGGAACCAACCCAAGTGCCCATCAATCATAGACTGGATGAAGAAAATGTGGCACGTACACATCATGGAATACTATGCAGCCATAAAAAATAATGAGTTCATGTCCTTCGCGGTGACACAGATGAAGCTGGAAACCATCATTCTCATGAAACTGACACAGGAACAGAAAACCAAACACCGCATGTTCTCACTCATAAGTGGGAGTTGAACAATGAGAACACATGGACACAGGGAGGGGAACATCACACACCAGGGCCTGTTGAGCGGTGGGGTGTTATGGGAGGGATAGCATTGGGAGGAATATCTAATGTAGATGATGGGTTGATGGGTGCAGCAGACCACCATGGCACGTTTATACCTATGTAACAAACCTGCACGTTCTTCACCTGTATCCCAGAACTTAAAGTATAATAATTAAAAAAAAAAAGATATTATGACAGCTATTGGCAGAGGTTTCCAAGATGAAGTAGACATGAAACAAGTCCTCAAGAGGCTTATAGAACATAGGTGGATATGAGACATATACATCAGCAATTGTCAAAGAAGGGAGAATGAGATGAATCATAATGTTGAAAAAATGCTCTGGGATTTCAGAAGAGAATACTGTTGGAATTTGGTGCTATTCTCATACTTGACTCAGCACATATTGTAAAATAGGAATATATATCCCCTTAAAAGGAACTACACGTTTGAAGCATTATTCACTTAGCAAATGTATTAAATGGATATGCTTAACTTTTTATGGAACTATTTACCTCATTTTTGATTCACAACATGAATTACAACCAAAAACTTAGAAAATATCTTTAGAAAGTAAACAAAAAAATTCTATAACCATTTGTTTCCAGAACAAACTTCTCCATTCCTCAATTCAACAGTTTTACACAGCATTCTAGTGAATAAATGAAAGCATCAATGTAAGAATTATGATCAATAAATTTGACCAAATGAGGCATAACACCTTACTAACCAGCATTAGGTTTTTCAATTTATATAAATCCATCCCCTCTCCCTCCCTCCTTTTTCTCACTCTTTTTCTTTTCCCTCTCTTTCTTTCTGTAACCCCCCCATCTCTCTTTCTCTCTTAAATTTGCCCTTAATGTACTTATAAATAGAATGAAAATATTCAATTGCTTATTTTTCCCATATAATAGTCCATACAACCTTTAACTTATTTTTTCACTGTCCCAACCCAGTGGTTTTGACATTTTGGGAAGAGAGTCACTTGAAACTATTTTTAAAACAAACTTGTAATGAACATCAGAATGCCAGGCACATACATTGATATATATAAATGTATGTATGGCGCCTATTAATATTTTTTTGGGGAAAACAAATCTTTGTTAAGAGCTTCAGATCAAGAATCTGCCTTTCCCCTACAGATGTAACTGTAAATAATCACCTCCCTTGTTATCCTAAGGACTTTAGTAATCACAGAGGGCTTTCTTCAATGTGTTATTCTCCTACTGTACCCTTGTCAATATACTAACTGTCCAGGAGTGTAGAACCATGGGTAAGAAAATAATTATCTGAAGGGTAAAAGAGAAAAAGTGGGGAGAAAAAAGCTGAATCAGTATAAAAAATCATTTGGAAACTGATGTATGAAGTAATATATTGGTATTTATTTTGTACTTTATTAATTATTGTTAAGTGATCAATTATTTAGAACATAGTAGGCTATAGGTCACAAATATCAATATGTTTATTCCCTTTAAAAACATTACTTTATATATGGGCAAATTAAGACAGGGAGAAGTTAAGTAATTCACCCAAGTCTACAGCTAAACGCTTATTAGAGTTAGTATTCAAACCCAGGCAGTCAGGCTCCAGAATCCATACCCTCAAATACTTTATTTACCCCCACATATATAGTATTTCATTTAAAAGCAGGATTTCTGATTTGGGCTCCTTGAGAGGCTAGTTCACAAGTATAAAGGGCATCAAAGTGCATCAGACTCACTTGTTTACTACAGGAAAAAAAGAGGGGGAAACAATAGTAGGAGACATAGCTCTAATTTCGTCTCCTATGGCTGATAAAAATCTGTTTCTACCAGAGAAGGCAGTTATTCTAGAAGTGCTAAGGGTACTACAGAGTAAAGAAAATATAGTAATAGTAACCAAAGAATAAAACACTGAAAATGTAGGCCAAGAAACCAATGAAGGTCAGTAATTTAGTGTCAAAGAGAAGGATTAAAAAAGTAAGTTAGAGACAGTCAGGTCAGTTACAAACTATTAGAGAAAAATGACTGTGATCAGAGCCAGAACTCACATGAGAAAAATAAATACTGGTCTATTACCCTCAATTTATAAATGTCTCATAAAGTGACAGGCAATGTATGGGGGTAGAAAGAATTATAAAGAGAGTAAATGGTGTAACAGTCATCCAAAGAATATTCAGTGGGCTAAAATAGATACAATGTCACTAAAAAGACATAGGGAAAGAAATATGTGATAACACTGGTTTTAAGCCATAGTTTGAAGAATTTAAGAACTCTCTGATACTACAAGCCTGGTGATTAATGATACAGGGTGTACTTATGAGAGACAATTCTCTATGGGTCTTTCCAGTTTCTATACATCTTTTGAGTAAAGAAATAATAGCTTTTTTTCTGTCACTTTTTCAAGGATGTTAGTATTGCAAATAAGTTTGGAAGATAGTGCAAAAAGCAAATTTGTTTGCTGAAAAGTATTATAAAATAATGCTCCCCTTAGTGGGTGAAGCTTAGAAGAATTTGCTAGTGGCCTCTTCCAAAAATTGAGATTTTTCTAGTCTCAGTGATCCTGACCTGTCATACAATCCCACTGTGTATGCAGTACTCACCTCAATCCACCTCTGCATTGGCCACACAGGACTTGGAGAAGGAACAAAGGCCAATAATGCAAACATGATGCTCATATTGCCCACTACACCAAAAATAATAAAGTTCTTTGTCTCTCACTTGGAAATCTCATGACTTGTGCCAGCATCCATGAAACTGTGGCTAGATAACGTGTTATCTTGCAAAGGAAAACATCAGATCCTTCACAGTCATTGATAGATTTGATGACAAAAATGAGATACTGACAGAGACATAGATATTTAGAAGATGCAAGGTTCAAAGACCTCTGAAAGTTTATTTGAAGTTATAAAGAGCCTCTTTGGGATAATGTAGTAAATGTTCTTACCCAAGTGGTAGGAAAGAATAAGGATTTCCTACTGTCCAACCTGTTAATAAATGTTGAGAGGCTGAGCAATGAGAGGAGGGACAGAAACAATTTCCCCCTGAAGTGCTTTTGTTGTTGGTTGTTTACTATCCTCCAGGCAGGAGCAGAAAATTGAGCTCCCATGACAATAAAGACAAGAGTTTCATAGCCCATTATCACAAAAGGCAGTGTGTGTGTCCACTGAGTCAAGGGGTCCTATAGATGGAATCGATAGTATCAAACAGTGAGGATGTAGAGCTTTGGACTGACCAAAACCAGAAGTCAGTACATAGCAGACAACTTGAAACCAAAAATAAATGTGGTTTACATGCTGATCTAGAGCCATTCTCTCTCTCCAGCACCTTTGATTTCCTCGCTTTTTCTCCCCTTATGTCAACTGCTTTAAAGAGAAAAATGATTAGGAGTAGAGACAAGATCTGTCCCCAAGAGAGATGAAAGGTCATGGGCATCCAACAGAGCATACTGGAGAACAACAGAGAGAGGAGGAGTTTAAGTGTTTATAATTATATAGGGTATGGGCCTCCAAATCACCATCCTATCTAAGCCCATGATGGGAAGGGGTGGAAGGTACAAGCCTGACTGAAGGCACTGAGAGCTACAAGGCAGATCCTCACCAAAGTGCATAGGAAAAATAAAAATAAAAAATAAAGAAGAAGACCTGGATATACACAGAAGCAGAGATGGTACTGCCCCTTTGGTGAAAAGCCAAAAATGAATTTTAGAAGTAAAAGAAGAAAAAGAAGGAAAACAAAAGCCTCTAAGTTGATCCAGCCACTCACCACCAGCTGTTTTACCTTCTGCCCGCCATCCCATCCCATCCCAATACCCCTCATGCTGATTGGCTGGAGGAAACCAGTTTGCATTCTGAAAGAAAGGTTGTCTGAAAAAGAAGTCAGCCCTTGAAAAGTAGAGGTGAGAGATGGAGAGGATAAAACCAGATCCTAAAAGAAATTTGTTTGAATCTCTATATCCAGCCACAGCTATACTCATCCTACCCTCAATGATGTAGATATGAAAGCTAAATAATTTCACTTTCTTAAGCCTGTTTGGGTCACATTTTGAAACACTGGATATACAAAAAAATTCCTAATTGATACTAGCCAAAATTCATCTGATGACTGTTACCATGACATCTGCCTGGTTTTTACTTTATTATTATTTTTTTAATTCTTCTACCTTGGTAGGCAGAATAATGGTCCCCTAAAGAGGCTTATATCCAAATCCCTGGGAGCTGTGATCATGTTATATTGCATGAAAAAAAAATTAAGGCTGCTAATCAGCTAACTTTAAATAAGAAAATTAACCTGAGGAAACTAATGTAATCACAGGGGTCCTGAAATTAGATGAAGGAGACTGTGAAGTCTAAGTGATGCTATGTGACAAGGACTAAATTTACCATGGTTGGTAGATTTTAAGATGAATGAAAGTACAACAAGCCAAAGATTGCAGGTAGCCTCTAGAAGCTGGAAAAAGGAAACCTTACTCTAAGCTGGAGTACAAAGGTACACAGCCAGAACAAATTCTCGATTTTAGTCCAGTGAGACACGTGTTGGATTATATCCTATAGAATTGTATGATAGTGAGTACGTGTTGTTTAGGCTCTTCATTCAGGAAATTTGTAGAAAACTAATATGCCCACCCAAATTCAGTTCCTGTGGCCATGAGTCTACTGGAAGGACTCATCTTGGCCTTGATGATGATACTGAGATGGGAGAGAGTTCCTTGACCCTGACTTTAGACAGGTTTGTGGCTCGCCTACCTGGCCACTGTGTGATCAAACCCCTTGTGGGAGGAGGACCACTCAGGCAAGTGAATGCCAGGGCTAGGGCAAGCACTTTTGGGCTCCAGGCCCACAGCAGCTTCTACAGGTGTGTTACAATTAATGCTCTTTTAGCAGTTGCCATCTGTGGATGGCTAAGTATTAACCAGCTCAGTGGAAAGTCAGGGTGACAGCCTTTTACACACTATCCTGTTGGTACCCAGGTTCTAACTTGGCCTCCAGGAAGAATCAGGTCACATTCAGGTTTGAAAGACGATGAATGCAGAGGATTTTATTAAGCGGTTGAAGTGGCTCTCAGTGGAAGGGGAGCTGGAAAGGGGATGGTATGGGAAGAAGGTGATCTTTTCCTGAAGCCAAGCTGTCTCCAGCCTGGCTCCTCTCCAAAGTCATGCCATCTGAAGTTAAGCCGTGTCTATCTGTAGTTTCTGACACGCAGTTGCTTCTTCTCTCTTGGACGTTCAGCCACTTCTTCTCTTCTCTCCTTCACTGCCACACCACTCTGCTCCTCTGTCAATGGAGTTTGGGGTTTTTATGGGTAGAGGATGAGGGGCATGGCAGGCTGGGGTGGCTTTGGAAAAAGCAATATTTGGGCAGGAAAACAGGGATAACTATTCTCATTTTAGGGCCACAGTTTCCAGGCTGCAGAATGGAAACTTTGCCAGGGAACCATCCTCTTTTACCCCCTATTTCCCTGCCTCCTGTTTGTATCAATACTAATTATGGAATGACAGTTTCTATGGCATAGTGATTTAGAGTTTGTTTGAGAGAAGTAAATGAACTTCTTTGCAGCTTTTCACATGTTGTCATTGGCTCTGAAGTCATTGATTAAATCTCAGTTTCTCAAGGATGCTCATAGACACTTGTAGTAGTTTTGATATGTATCTCTTATTGCCTTGAACTGCTTTTTAATCTTCTTTAAACATACCTGACTGGGCTAAAGGGAACCAGAGTCCAAGCCATTCTCTCTAAAAGATGTTTTATACTTAGGATTCCAAAAAAATTTTCCTCTTATATCTGAAGAAACCAGATGCTTGCACTAGCTGGGGAACTGTAGAGTGTGTATGCGTGAATTATCATACAAAAGCACATTCAAAATTAAGTGTCATTATGTTTTAAACATATAAAATAATAGCAAGAAAGAGAACACAAGTAGCTATTTTTGTGCTAAAAGCATTGAATTTTTTCATACTCTCAGTAAATTGTATATTTAAGACAATATACTTAATAAGTAATAAAACATTAAATAATGATGCATTGACTTGTTTACATTCCCAGGGAATAACTGCATATAAAATAGAAATCCAGGACAGTTCTAGACTTTGTCAATCTGTTTACCAATTATAAAATATCTAAGAATCATTCCTGAATGTTCCTTTTGGGAGTTCTAATATTGTTTTGAGGAGATCTGAATCTCCTTTTACATGTTGAAGAAAAATAGTTCATAAAGATTAACATGTGGATACCCAAAATGTCATATTACCATTGTATATTTTGGTAAATCAATGTTTATATTTCACTTTTGTTGAATTTAATAAATTTGAATTTTAAAATCTAATTTCAAAGGAAGGCAATTAAATATTAAAACTGTTATCTCAAATAAAAACACTAATAATGATGTTATGATAAGAAGAAATTCATCCTTATTCTGATGGAAAAATTAATTGCCATTACAAAATGAAATTAACCTGAATCATCTGGTTTTGTCTGTTTGTTTTTCAGTAAGAAGTGAAAAAAATAAAAGACTCTTGTCTTCTTTCTTTCTTTGATTCCCCTAGTTCTTCCTTCTTCTCTAAGTTTATCTGATTGATCAAGCTGCTTAATAAAATACTATTGCAAAATCTAAAAATATAAGTACTTTTATAATATGCTACAAGATACAAATGTAGCATGGGATAAATGAAAACAAATATTTAGATAATATAAATTCAATAAATAGATCAGATTTTGGAATTCTTTCTTTACTGTAATAATTCATTACACCTACTGTGGATCAAATACTTTTTTTGAGATTTTTGAAATTTTATTTACTCTGTTAATTTACTAACAAGCACAACTGAAAGCAGAGACAAAAATAAACTCACATCAGGAATTTTCCAGCTACATATAGGTATATTACGAACATGTCAAAATTTGAAAAGAAAAGCAAAAATATTTGTAAAGGATACATAATTACAGATTTATTAGATCACTTTAAAAATCTTGAGTAAATATTGCCTTTAATGTAGAAAATTCGTACACATACCATTATGATAAAACTCAAGGGAGTCAAAGAATTACATGGCAGTAAATTATTCCATATACATAAATAAAGAAAATTTACGTGTTTGGCCTACACAACGTCACATATGTAAAAGAGAGAGAATTGAGACAGGTTGTATGTTATAAGCTTGAGAGCTTATAAGCATTTGTTTTTCATAACATTTCAAATTTCTTAATCTCAAAACACCCTTTTTTTTAAGATAAGCATGTATGTTCTATTCAAATATTAAGGTAATTACACTGATATAGAAAGATTTAAATCAAAATTGTTTCTTGAATTGTGGTATATGCTAGTCATTTCCCTTTATGTCTGTAGCGTAAATCCTTAAAAATTCTTCAAATAAGTTTTTAAAAGTTTTTAACAAATTTTATCTCATTTCTAATTGGATTTTAGAAAATTTGTGTGCTGGTAATACCATTAGATTACCAATCTCAGTGTAATCAAAATGGCATGGGTAATCACGTACTAGAACAAGGAGAGTAGATGAAAAAAAAAAAAAAATATATATATATATATACCTAACTTTTTGCTAAAGAACACGATTTTACACCTTAGGGGAAACAGTTATTCAAATCTCTATGTTAATTCAATCCACTGGCACCTAGGTAATAAAAAGAATGGAACTATGGGTGCTTTACCTCATTCTGTTTTGAGCTGAGTTCGAACTGATTAAATGAAGCTGAGATAGCCAATATTCATAAATGGAGTTTCTTTCTAATTCTTACACAAATCAGCTCCCATAAAGATGATTTTTTAAAAAAGCACCTATATATATCTGACAAAGTTATTTTGTCTTGTGAAGAATGAATATAGCTTCTATTCTTCTGGCAAGATTTCTTAAAAGATGGAAATCAGCATCATCTTTACAGGAAATAATTCCTAATTTTCGCTGTTCTATTGGAAGAACTGTCACAAATTATATTAAAGTCATTACCCCCCACTGGCGAATTCTCAGCCTTGGCCTTTCATCTTATAGGATTTGAAAAATCAATGAGATAATTTAATTCAGAATAAGATTGTAAGCACCTTGAACTTGGGAAAGAGCAAATGACACCACAGCACCCTGATATTTTCTATTTGGTAGTAGTTGGCATGGTGGTTAAAAAGTTTTTAAAAAATAGAGAAAGAGAGACAGAGAGACATGGCAGGTAAGGGAGTTACATATAGAAAGTGCAACAAGCAACTCCCTACACTTAATTCTTAACCTTAGTGCAATAATAGTTGTAGTAAACAATAGAAACACAAGTAGAAATAGTATCCACATAACATACTGAGGAAGGTTATGCAGCAGAGCGGAAAGATGATTCATGCTATATTTAGACAAACTTGTGTTGAATTGCCCACTTTGCAACATGTTAGCTCTCTTACCTAAGGATAAGCTATTTATGCTTTCAGAACCTCAATTTTCCCATATGAAAAGTGAGAATATTAGGATTTATTTGATCAAGTTCTCATGAAAATGTTATGAAATAGTGGATTATTAGTCTCAAACATATAGAAATTATGGTTATGTTAAGAGCACCCATGGGTTAGATATTAGAACACCCAGACTCTAATCTTAGCTAAGCTACATATTAGCTGTGTGACCTATATATGAGATGTAAACTCCCTGAACTTCATCATTTCTACCTGAAAAATGCAGGTAATTATATGTTTTATTTTCTTCATAGCTTTATTTTTAGATCAAGAGAGGTAAATGATGAGAACGAATAAATTGGAAAAACAAGAAAAGACTATTTTTATAACATTCATCATGACAGAAAAATGATCTATACAGGTCCCTTTACATTCCAAGGACCCAACAAACTCTTTAGAAAAACAAAGAACAAACATAAATGCCCACGTAAAACCTTGTACTTACATTACATTTTGTTCTTTACTTTAAAAAATGGTTTAATGTTTCTGTTTATTATGTTTATTGGAGTTAACTATCTTTACTTGTATCAGTAACCTCACAAAAGGCAGATTAAGAAGTAAGGGTGCTTTGTCTGGGCACTGTCCTCACACCTGTAATCCCAGCACTTTGGGAGGCTGAGACAGGAAAATGGCTTCAGGCCAGGAGGTCTAGACCAGCCTGGTCAGCATGATGAAATCCCCCTCTCTACCAAAAACAAAAATTAGCCAGGCGTGGTGGCGTGCACCTATTATTCCAGCTACTCCAGAGGCTGAGTCATGAGAATACCTTGAACCTGGGAGGTGGAGGCTGTAGTGAGCTTAGATCGAGGCACTGTACTTCAGCCTGAGAAACAGAGTAAGACTCTCTCTCAAAAAAAAAAAAAAAAAAAAAAGGAAGGGTGCTTTTACAATATGTTTTGAAGTCTCATATTCTGTGTTAAAAGTCAGCTTATATCTAAATTGTAGTAACAATAGGATTTCCCACTGAGAATAAAATAACTTTTTCCAAATAATGTCTTATTGCCAAATAACCTAGTCATGTCACAGTGAAGCCTTACAGGTTTATACTTTGAATTTTAAACAAAGTAATACACTCTGCTTTTCATATTAACTGCAATACACAAGTACAGTTATACATCTCTTAAAGCATTCTGTGAAATGCACTGTAGGCAATTTTGTCATTGTGTGAATATCCTAGAATGCATTTACACAAATCTAGATGGTATACCCCACTATACACCTAGGCTGCATGTTATAGGATATCGCTCCTAGGCTACAAGCCTGTATAGTATGTTACTCTACTAAATAACGTTGGCAAGTGTAACACAGTGGTAAGTATACATGTATCTAAACATACCTAAACATGGAAAAGATATAGGAAAAATACACATTATATGTACTATCAGAATATATTATCATAATCTTATGGGACCACTTTCATATATGTGGCCTGGTGTTGACCAAAAGGTCTTTAGGGGCACATGGCTGCAGAGCACTGTATCATGAGGTATCATAATTCATAGACATTTCTCCATAATTAAATGCTTCTCAGTCTGACTCTCTAAATAATTATGTAGAGAAGAAAATAGTCATTATTCCACAGTATTACATGCGAACTTCAGAAGGTGTGCTGGGATTGGTAGGGTTCTTGAACAAAATAGCTCTTGAGCCAAGAGCTAAAAATGATATTAAAAAATGTTATGTGGGGTGGAGCCAAGATGGCCAAATAGGAACAGCTCCAGTCTACACCTCCCAGCGTGAGCGAAGCAGAAGACGGGTGATTTCTGCATTACCATCTGAGGTACCGGGTTCATCTCACTAGGGAGTGCCAAACAGTGGGTGCAGGACAGTCTGTTTAGTGCACCCTGTGCGAGCCGAGCCGAAGCAGGGTGAGGCATTGTCTCACTCGGAAAGTGCAAGGGGTCAGGGAGTTCCCTTTCCTAGTCAAAGAAAGGGGTGACAGATGGCACCTGGAAAATCGGGTCACTCCCACCCTAATACTGCGCTTTTCCAATGGGCTTGGAAAACGGCACAGCAGGAGGTTGTGTCCCGCACCTGGCTCAGAGGGTCCTACGCCCACAGAGTCTCGCTGATTGCTAGCACAGCAGTCTGAGATTAAACTTCAAGGCAGCAGCCAGGCTGGGGGAGGGGCGCCCACCATTGCCCAGGCTTGCTTAGGTAAACAAAGCAGCCAGGAAGCTCGAACTGGGTGATGCCCACCACAGCTCAAGGAGGCCTGCCTGCCTCTGTAGGCTCCACCTCTTGGGGCAGGGCACAGACAAACAAAAAGTCAGCAGTAACCTCTGCAGACTTAAATGTCCCTGTCTGACAGCTTTGAAGAGAGTAGTGGTTCTCCCAACACGCAGATGGAGATCTGAGAAAGGGCAGACTGCCTCCTAAAGTGGGTCCCTGACCCCCGGGGAGCCTAACTGGGAGGCACCCCACAGTAGGGACAGACTGACACCTCACTCAGCCGGGTACTTCTCTGAGGCAAAACTTCCAGACAGCTGAATTTGCAGTTCACAAAAACTTTCAGACAGCTGAATTTGCAGTTCACAAAAATCCACTGTAGTGCAGCCACTGCTGCTGACACCCAGCCAAACAGGGTCTGGAGTGGACCTCTAGCAAACTCCAATAGACCTGCAGCTGAGGGTCCTGTCTGGTAGAAGGAAAACTAACAAACAGAAAGGACATCCACACCAAAAACCCATCTGTACATCACCATCATCAAAGACCAAAAGTAGAAAAAACTACAAAGATGGGGAGAAAACAGAGCAGAGAAACTGGAAACACTAAAAAGCAGAGCGCCTCTCCTCCTCCAAAGGAATGCAGTTCCTCACCAGCAACAGAACAAAGCTGGATGGAGAATGACTTTGATGAGTTGAGAGAAGAAGGCTTCAGATGATCAAACTACTCCGAGATACAGGAGAAAATTCAAACCAATGGCAAAGAAGTTAAAAACTTTGAAAAAAAATTAGATGAATGTATAACTAAAATGACCAATGCAGAGAAGTGCTTAAAAGAGCTGATGGAGCTGAAAGCCAAGTTTCGAGAACGACATGAAGAATACAGAAGCCTCAGTAGCCGATGTGATAAACTGGAAGGAAGAGTATCAGTGATGGGAGATGAAATGAATGAAATGAAGCCAGAAGGGAAGTTTAGAGAAAAAAGAATAAAAAGAAATGAACAAAGACTCCAAGAAATATGGGACTATGTGAAAAGACCAAACCTACGTCTGATTGGTGTACCTGAAAGTGACGGGGAGAATGGAGACAAGTTGGAAAACACTCTGCAAGATATTATCCAGGAGAACATCCCCAATCTAGCAAGGCAGGCCAACATTCAGATTCAGGAAATACAGAGAATGCCACAAAGATACTCCTCGAGAAGAGCAACCCTAAGACACATAATTGTCAGATTCACCAAAGTTGAAATGAAGGAAAAAATGTTAAGGGCAGCCAGAGAGAAAGATTGGGTTACCCACAAAGGGAAGCCCATCAGACTAACAGTGGATCTCTTGGCAGAAACTCTACAAGCCAGAAGAGAGTGGGGGCCAATATTCAACATTCTTAAAGAAAATAATTTTCAACCCAGAATTTCCTATCCCGCCAAACTAAGCTTCTTAAGTGAAGGAGAAATAAAATACTTTACAGACAAGCAAATGCTGAGAGATTCTGTCACCAGCAGGCCTGCCCTAAAAGAGTTCCTGAATGAAGCACTAAACATGGAAAGGAACAACCAGTACCGGCCACTGCAAAAACATGCCAAATTGTAAAGACCATTGAGGCTAGGAAGAAACTGCATCAACTAACGAGCAAAATAACCAGCTAATATCATAAGGACAGGATCAAATTCACACATAACAATATTAACTTTAAATGTAAATGGGCTAAATGCTCCAATTAAAAGACACAGACTGGCAAATTGGATAAGGAGTCAAGACCCATCAGTGTGCTGTATTCAGGAAACCCATGTCACGTGCAGAGACACACATAGACTCAAAATAAAGGGATGGAGGAAGATCTACCAAGCAAATGGAAAACAAAAAAAGGCAGGGGTTGCAATCCTAGTCTCTGATAAAATAGACTTTAAACCAACAAAGATCAAAAGAGACAAAGAAGGCCATTACATAATGGTAAAGGGATCAATTCAAGAAGAAGAGCTAACTATCCTAAATATATATGCACCCAAAACAGGAGCACCCAGATTCATAAAGCAAGTCCTGAGTGACCTACAAAGAGACTTAGACTCCCACACAATAATAATGGGAGACTTTAACTGTTAACAGACTTGATCTGTCAACATTAGACAGATCAACCAGACAGAAAGTTAACAAAGATACCCAGGAATTGAACTCAGCTCTGCACCAAGTGGAAGTAATATACATCTACAGAACTCTCCACCTCAAATCAACAGAATATATATTTTTTTCAGCACCACACCACACCTATTCCAAAATTGACCACATAGTTGGAAGTAAAGCTCCCTCAGCAAATGTAAAAGAACAGAAATTATAACAAACTGTCTCTCAGACCACAGTGCAATCAAACTAGAACTCAGGTTTAAGAAACTCACTCAAAACCACTGAACTACATGGAAACCGAACAACCTGCTCCTGAATGACTACTGGGTACACAACAAAACGAAGGCAGAAATAAAGATGTTCTTTGAAACCAACGAGAACAAAGACACAACATACCAGAATCTCTGGGACACATTCAAATCAGTGTGTAGAGGGAAATTTATAGCACTAAATGCCCACAAGAGAAAGCAGAAAAGATCCAAAATTGACACTCTAACATCACAATTAAAAGAACTAGAAAAGCAAGAGCAAACACATTCAAAAGCTAGCAGAAGGCTAGAAATAACTAAAATCAGGGCAGAACTGAAGGAAATAGAGACACAAAAAACCCTTCAAAAAATTAATGAATCCAGGAGCTGGTTTTTTGAAAAGATCAACAAAATTGATAGACCGCTAGTGATAGACCGCTAGCAAGACTAATAAAGAAGAAAAGAGAGAAGAATCAAATAGATGCAATAAAAAATGATAAAGGGGATATCACCACCGATCCCACAGAAATACAACCTACCATCAGAGAATACTACAAACACCTTTATGCAAATAAACTAGAAAATCTAGAAGAAATGGATAAATTTCTTGACAAATACACCCTCCCAAGACTAAACCAGGAAGAAGTTGAATCTCTGAGTAGGCCAATAACAGGTTCTGAAATTGTGGCAATAATCAATAGCTTATCAACAAAAAAGAGTCCAGGACCTAATGGATTCACAGTCGCATTCTACCAGAGGTACAAGGAGGAACTGGTACCATTCCTTCTGAAACTATTCCAATCAATAGAAAAAGAGGGAATTCCCCCTAACACATTTTATGAGGCCAGCATCATCCTGATACCAAAGCCTGGCAGAGACATAACCAAAAAAGAGAATTTCAGACCAATATCCTTGATGAACATTGATGCAAAAATCCTCAATAAAATACTGGCAAACCGAATCCAGCAGCACATCAAAAAGCTTATCCACCATGATCAAGTGGGCTTCATCCCTGGGATGCAAGGTTGGTTCAACATATGCAAATCAATAAATGTAATCCAGCATATAAACAGAACCAAAGACAAAAACCACATGATTATCTCAATAAATGCGGAAAAGGCCTTTGACAAAATTCAACAACCCCTCATGCTAAAAACTCCCAATAAATTAGGTATTGATGGGACGTATCTCAAAATAATAAGAGTTATCTATGACAAACCCACAGCCAATATCATACTGAATGAGCAAAACCTGGAAGCATTCCCTTTGAAAACTGGCACAAGACAGGGATGCCCTCTCTCACCACTCCTATTCAACATAGTGTTGGAAGTTCTGGCCAGGGCAATTAGGCAGGAGAAGGAAATAAAGGGTATTCAATTAGGAAAAGGGGAAGTCAAATCGTCCCTGTTTGCAGATGACATGATTGTGTATCTAGAAAACCCCATTGTCTCAGCCCAAAATCTCCTTAAGCTGGTAAGCAACTTCAGCAAAGTCTCAAGATACAAAATCCATGTACAAAAATCACAAGCATTCTTGTACACCAATAGCAGACAAACAGAGAGCCAAATCCTGAGTGAATTCCCATTCACAATTGCTTCAAAGAGAATAAAATACCTAGGAATCCAACTTACAAGGGACGTGAAGGACATCTTCACGGAGAACTACAAACCACTGCTCAATGAAATAAAAGAGGATACAAACAAATGGAAGAACATTCCATGCTCATGGGTTGGAAGAATCATTATCGTGAAAATGGCCATACTGCCCAAGGTAATTTATAGATTCAATGCCATCCCCATCAAGCTACCAATGACTTTCTCCACAAAACTGGAAAAAACTACTTTAAAGTTCATATGGAACCAAAAAAGAGCCCGCATCGCCAAGTCAATCCTAAGCCAAAAGAACAAAGCTGGAGGCATCACGCTACCTGACTTCAAACTATACTACAAGGCTACAGTAACCAAAACAGCATGGTACTGGTACCAAAACAGAGACACAGATCAATGGAACAGAACAGAGCCCTCAGAAATAATGCCGCATATCTACAACCATCTGATCTTTGACAAACCTGACAAAAACAAGCAATGGGATAAGGATTCCCTATTTAATAAATGGTGCTGGGAAAACTGGCTAGCCATATGTAGAAAGCTGAAACTGGATCCCTTCTTTACACCTTATACAAAAATTAATTCAAGATGGATTAAAGACTTACATGTTAGACCTCAAATCATAAAAACCCTAGAAGAAAACCTAGGCAATACCATTCAGGACATAGGCATGGGCAAAGACTTCATGTCTAAAACACCAAAAGCAATGGCAACAAAAGCCAAAATTGACAAATGGGATCTAATTAAACTAAAGAGCTTCTGCACAGCAAAAGAAACTACCATCAGAGTGAACAGGCAACCTACAAAATGGGAGAAAATTTTCGCAACCTACTCATCTGACAAAGGGCTAATATCCAGAATCTACAATGAACTCAAACAAATTTACAAGAAAAAAAACAAACAACCCCATCAAAAAGGGGGCGAAGGACATGAACAGACACTTCTCTTTATGCAGCCAAAAAACAAAATGCTCATCATCACTGGCCATCAGAGAAATGCAAATCAAAACCACAATGAGATACCATCTCACACCAGTTAGAAGGGCCATCATTAAAAAGTCAGGAAACAACAGGTGCTGGAGAGGATGTGGAGAAATAGGAACACTTTTACACTGTTGGTGGGACTGTAAACTAGTTCAACCATTGTGGAAGTCAGTGTGGCGATTCCTCAGGGATCTAGAACTAGAAATACCATTTGACCCAGCCATCCCATTACTGGGTATATACCCAAAGGACTATAAATCATGGTGCTATAGAGACACTTGCACACGTATGTTTGCTACTATTCACAATAGCAAAGACTTGGAACCAACCCAAATGTCCAACAACAATAGACTGGATTAAGAAAATGTGGCACATATACACCATGGAATACTATGCAGCCATAAAAAATGATGAGTTCATGTCCTTTGTAGGGACATGGATGAAAATGGAAACCATCATTCTCAGTAAACTCTCGCAAGGACAAAAAACCAAACACCTCATGTTCTCACTCATAGGTGGGGACTGAACAATGAGAACACATGGACACAGGAAGGGGAACATCACACTCCAGGGACTGTTGTGGGGTGGGGGGAGCGGGAGGGGGAGGGATAGCATTAGGAGATATACCTAATGTTAAATGACGAGTTAATGGGTGCAGCACACCAACATGGCACATGTATACATATGTAACAAATCTGCACATTGTGCACATGTACCCTAAAACTTAAAGTATAATAACAAAAAAAAAGTTACATGAGATTATAAGGGTTTTTTTTACTCATTTTAGGGATATTTTAAACACATAGAAAATGAATGGCATGTCATACAATTGATGCTCTTTTTTAGGGGATGGGGGGAAGAAGTTCTCTATGTTTCATCAAATTAAAACCAAATATTCAAAAAGCAGCTGACTTTAAACAAGTGTTGCTAAGTTAGTTTACAAGAAAATCAACATGAAGTTCATGTTCAATTGCTTGTGCTACTCTTTGCTGATGTGTTATGGTTATCACAACAGTAGATACCATTCCTTCATTCATCTATTCGCCAACATATATTGAACACCTCTTATGTATCAGTTATTTTCTGGTCCCTGGGGTTACAGGAGATTTAAAAAAAAGTAGTTACTATGGTCACAAATATTACATTCTATAAATGAGGGGAAATAAAAGAAACACATCTTTATGTTGGGTGGTGATAATGCTATAGAGAAAAACAAAAAGGAGTAAGGGAGACGGGGAAAGACAGTTATGGGAGTAGAGGAGGTTGTAGTCCAAAATCACATTAGTTTTAACGTTGAAGTAGAATTTGAATCACACGCCAACTAGAGCCGCTATCTAGAGAATAATGAATACAAAAATGAGTACTATGTAACCTGATTAAAAACTGGATTTGCCAACAACTGATTGTATAATCTTGAGACATCTTCAAAAAAATAACAGTGCTAACTAGAGCAAACATTACTTGTGGGAAATGTATTTTGTACCAGGTACTGCATTTAGCATTTTGTACACATACTATTTTTTTTAATTTTAGGTATATTTCATATTTGCTATTTTTAAGATTTGTAGTAGATTAAATATACCTACATATTATTTGCAGATCCCGCCATCAGGAAGTAGAATCTATTTTCTCACACCCTGAATGTGGTCCAGCCTTGTGTGTTGTTTCCATCAGTAGAAGGTGGCAGAAGTAACATTGTGTGAGTTTCAGAGCTTGGACCTCAAGAGGACTGCAACTTCTGCCTTTGCATTTTGTGCAATGCTGCCCTGGGATTACTGAAGCAGGATATTTCCCTGACCCCTTCGAGGGACTTGCGACAGGGCTGTCTCACCCAGCCCACAACTTTCAACTCTTCAACAGAGGGACCATGCAGGTGACCAAGGGGATAATTGGAGTCCACGAATGCTGGAACCAGCCAGCCCCTTTGGCGCCGTTAGGGGTGAACTCGACTCACTCAGACCCACTGTGTTTCACCCCTTGTGGGAGGGAGCATGCAGGTGAGTGGGTGCAGGAGCCAGGACGAGCGATTTTGGGAACTGGCAAGAGCAAAACTCCATGTGGACCCTGCAACAGAGGGCAGGAGCGTGCCTGTGACCTGTGAAGCCTCAGAGGGAGTATTACAGTGCTCATTTAGCTCTGCCTTCCACGGACAGTTCACAGCTCAGTGGAACCTCTGCCTTTTCACGTGAGGTGGCTGCCTTCCACCTGTGAGAGAAAAGGTTCAGTGTGACAGCCTTTTGCATCTGCACTTGTGGCACCTGAGCTCTTGTCCAGCATTTAGAAAAAATGAGGTCGCATGAACAAATAGAAAGATGTTAAATGTGGAGGATTTTATTGTCGATGGAGGTGGCTCTTGGTGGGAAGGAGAGCTGGAAAGGGGACGGGGCTGGAAGTTAATCTTCCCCTCCAGTCCAGCCATCTCAAGCCTGATTCTTCTCTGAAGTTACACTCATCAAGCTGTCCCTCTGAAGTCAAGCTGCATGTCTCCGACGTCCAGCTGTAGTCTCCCATATCCAGCTGCTTCTCCTCTCTGCTGGCTGAGTTCTGGGGTTTTTATAGGCCCAGGATGGGGGTGGTGGGCAGGCCATAGGTGGTTTTGGAAAAGGGAACATTTGAGTGGGAAAACAGAAATGTAAGTTCTCACTTTGGGCCAGTGGGGTTTTGTCGGGGACTCACCCTTTTCTACCTATAATTTCTCTGCCTGCTGCCTCCATCATAGTATCGTTACCATGCAGGGAGGAAGCTTGAGATAAAAACTTTTGCAGAAAGATTCCTGACAACTCAACTGTCTCAACTTAGCTCAGGACCAGGATACCTTCAGCCAACTGAGAGAACCCAGGTAAAATTGGCAGAAAAAGATCCCAGACAACCTGTAGAATCCTGATATATAACACATTTGTATTGTTTTAAGCCTCTAAGTGTTGAGGCAGTTTAGGAGACTGAACAGAAAACTATGGTACAGATGAAGAAACTCACTGACAGTGTTCAGGGGCTCCACAGCTGACAGTGTTCAGAAGCTGAGGGCAGAGCCAAGATTATATGCCAGGTCTGTCAAGCTACAATCACTGAACTTTGCAGCATTAAATTCCCAATTTTCCTGAAAATCAATTTCTTTATCATGCAAAAAATGACATTAAAGATAATCCCCAAATGTCTGCCTAGCCAAAATTGCTATAATTCTTTAAGCCTATGATCATTTTGTTATATTTCCTCCTGAGGCCCCTCTTTTAGATATTCACATCATCCTAGAAATTCCCTGGATAAATAGCTCCGATATTACTAAGTCACAGCAATTACTCTGTGTCTATTTCAAAATACGTTAAAAAAAAGGAATTATAATAACTACTTGATAGAGTTGTGAGGAAGAAATCAGGTAAGAGAAATAAAATGCCCTTATAATGAATAGTGAATAGTACATATACATAATTGTATACATGTATAGGTATATTCCATCATATATTTCATATATACATATATGTGTGTTTATATATACATATATATATATATATAAATTTAAGCAATTTTATTTGTTGTAATGTGCTGTTATGATTCCATGGCTTCCGAGAATGAAAAATGGTCACAAATCCTTTGAAGATCCCATCCATAATAATTAAGGTCTTTGTTTCTCTCCTAGAATATTTTGAAGTTCTAAGCCATTATGTAAAAAAAATCAATTTTTCTGAAACTGCCAGTCTGTGAGGAAGATCAAGATAGTCACATGGAGAGGTCACATGGACGGACAGATTACCAATGGAAAGATAGATTACGATTCCTCTCTTTTAGTTCAGCCATTTCAGTCTAAGTGAAAGAAAGCGAAGAAGCTTCTTGATGACTCCAATATCAGCCAGCATCTAACTGCCACTATATGAGGGACTCCAAATGACAACCATCCAGTTTGGCCCATCAATCCCCAAAATCATTAGAGACAATAATATATTATTTTAAGCCATTAAGTTTTATGGCAGTTATTATGTAGAAACATATAACCAGAATATATATGGCTCTAATTACAAGAAAGACAAAATTTTTGAAATTTCTGTGTAGGTTAATAACTAAAGGCTGCTTGCAACCGATTCCCTCTGTCTCTGCCTGTCTAGCCCACTCTATCTTCTTCCTCTACATATATATATATATATATATATATGTATATATATAATATACCAATATGCACACATGTATCTATTTAAATATCTATATCTACCCATATATCTACAAAAACATATTTATAAATAGCATTGTTCTCAGAGTGTCAAAATAAAATTTGGATCTAAAGTGAAAAGCAGTGTAAAGTGGACGGTAAAATATATTAACAATGACAGTGAATATAAATTTGATTGACTATCAACTTGACTGTGAAGTTTCTAGCACCATAAGTCAAATAAAATAAAATATTGTGTATTTCTCATTATTAAAATAAAATAAACACACTAACTACACAAGATATGTATAATTTACCTAGACTCTAAGGGAAATTTGTTTTAATGGTGGATATTACACAGGTCACTAACCAACATAAAAACAGTCTCTGCCACTACCCATAACTAATTTTTACATCACACCCAGAAGTCATAAAAGAACATAATATGAAATATAAATTCAGAAATAAAATTTTAAAAAATTGAAAACTTTCTTCAAGTCATGTATCAAGTATTAATTTCCTTAATATATGAAGAGTTACTAATTTAAAAATGTGATACTGGTCTGAGCAAGCATCTCACAAAAAAAAAATGAAACTGCTTTAAATATTTGAAAATATGCTCATCCCACTATTGTATTAGAGAATGCAAGTTAAAATAAAAAATGATGCATTGTTTTCAAATCTCCAGCAAAGATAACATAGATCCAATGACATAACCCAAGGTGGAGGATGTCCCTTTCATTTCACTGTTGATGTGAATCTCCATGGTCATTGAAGGGCAAGTCTGAAATAACTATCCAGCATGTCCATCTCTAGGACTCCATCCTACATAAATACTTGCATACATTTGCAAGTATTTCTATAAAACGATGGTCATTAATTATTATTAATATAGTATTTTTGTCTAAAAAGTGATCGTTTATTAATAATACTAAAATTAATATTTGACTATACAAACATTGAAGTGGTATGTAATATGTGGCAAGATACAACTATATATCTAATTTTGGAGTGATTTCTAATATTTATTCTTAGGTGTACAAGTTAATGTACAAATCAGTATAGTTTTTATTTCCTCATGGGTGTAAAAGAGAAACATGGCTGGCTGTGTGCATGTCCACACATATTTTTGGAGGAAATCATGAGAAACTGTTAACAATAACATATCTGTAAAATAGAATAGATAAATGATAATCGGAAGCTGATTCATTTTTACATAACTTTTTTGATTTTTTTAAATATCATGCCACTATTTTTGAACTAAATTAAGTAAGAAGAACAAAATAATTTCCAAATGGCTTCCAAATGACTTCAACAAACTAACAAATATGATCCAAGACCTGAGTATTTTCATGGCTGAATTTAATGCATTTTACAACAGTGGTTTTAAATCACATTCCAGAGAGCCCTAGGATCGCTGATATTTACCTGGTCCCAGTGTGGAGGCTGAAAGGGAGGACACATGGTCAGAATTATGCTAAATATGGCCCACTCTCACCAGCTTCGATGAAACCATGTCACTTTTTATATTATAATTGAAGTGACACAAAATATTTTGTTTGAATGGAAAATTTTCAGGGTTAGAAAAATTTGAAAATTCCTTACATAAGCAAACACATTAATAACATATCCCCTAGCTGTCAACTGTGCTACATAACAACAGTTGGATAGTTCTATTTTAAACTACATAATTCCATAACAGATAAAGAGCCCTTTCTGAAATGTGACAGCTGTATATATGTATAAGTAAAGTCTCATATACTTATACCTCTCTTGTTTGAATATATTTTGACTATGGTATAGTATCTACGAAAACAGAGGCACTTTAAGAGCCAAATTTCCAAACAGGAAAAATAGAAAACCAAAATGTTTTTCATTTAATTCTGTAAGGTTGTCTGGGTTTTACAAAACAGTTAGCAGTCATTTCACATCAGCCTGCCACATTGATAGAATAACGAATTACTGGAACCTATAACTTCATAGAACACACCATGGTATTTTTTTTAATAAGGAGAGCTTTCTATTTTCAAGTTTTGGCTTAGTTTCTAATGTCTATGCTTGGATCATTAAATTTCCTTTCTAATTGCAGCTAAATATGTCTTCTACCTCACTTCACTTCTGGCTATTATTTAAAATGCATTTGGCTCAAATATTTGATTACAAAATGAACAATCTGTTTGCCGATACGTGTCAGACACATTATTGTGTCTTCTTCCCCTTCAAAATCAGAAAAATAGTGCTCTGTGGAAGAGACGACTTTTACTGACAATTTTCTCTTCCTATGTTCTGTAGCTTGGGCAGGAATGTCCTCCAGATGCTCTTGGAAACACCGCTTCACAAATATCAGTCTCTCCTGCCAAGCCAAATTCCTATAAATTGGGACTTCTTCCCCATATGTTTAACATTATTTTTAACCAGGATTGCCTACTGGATTCTTCACTGGATTCCTTCTAGATCTAGAACTCTTAGGAGCTGATCCTTTTCTGACAGCTGGTTGACCTTCATTTCTGCGCTTAATTTTCATTAACATTGTTCACTCTCTCTGAATCCTGTTGACTTGCCACTGTACTTTCCTATCCCTAAGGCAACTGATAGTTTCTTTGTTCTATGCTCCATTGAGATCCAAGATAAGACTTAAACTTCTGTCTGTCTGGGTAGAGGTATTTTTATAGGATCTTCAAACAAATTAACAGGGTTTTTAGATTTTGCTGGGTTAATAATGAGAAGAAATGGTTTAAGGCCTAAATGCTTACTATATGTACAATTACAGGGATTCTTTATTAGAAACTGACTAATATTAATGAGGAACTTAACAATGTTAATCAAAAATCCATACCTCCAGAGACTATGGTTTTACTAAAAAATTAAAGAAATGAAAGAGAAAAAAATCCACATATACTATGGTGCACTTAATTTTTATGGAATATCAACCAGTTCCTAGACTAAATTTTACCAATATATTGGATAGAGCAGTAACATTAAGTTTGTGGGAATATATTAAACTTTAATGTCTCCCCCATTATTTGGAACTGAGCCATTGGAAATTTGCAAGCCATATTGGGGGTTTGGGAGAAAAATTCAGAAATTATCAGATATGAGTTCCTTCTCTGAATGATAATTGTGGGAAATCACCTAATTGAATTAAGGACGAAGACCATGATTAAAAATAATGATTGCATTTATTTATTATAATTGTGTTCATATATTTGCATATGAACATTCAAACAGTAACAAGAAGAATAATATGTAGGACAAATGAACTCCCAATGATGAATCAACCTTTTTCAGAGTCAGTAGCTGACATTTCAGTTTCCCTGAGGGAGAGTTTAAAGAAAGTGAATGGGGTGAGGAGAGTCTAAGAAATGTCAGCATGCTGAGTGAGAAGAGGGAAGAAGTGAAGACCTGTCAACTGAGGTGGAGAAATAGAGAGGACATGGAATATGTTCAGCAAAGCAACTCTGTTAGACAAGCCAGTGAACACTACAGTGATTTCTTTTTCATTTTAAGAGATAATTCACCCTCAAACTTAAATATTGTTGCTAAATTCTAAAGTATGTCTCTGTTATAGTCAGTTTCACCATCTAAACTTTTCTATTTCTAATTTGCAACTGTACTGTTCCTTTGAGACATAAAATGATGGTTAAAAAATATAAAATGAAAATGAAATGATAAGGAAGGCAGTCTCAAGTTAAAAATGGAAATATGTGGAGTTCTTAGCAGAAATTCTACAAAATATTCATATATCTCATATTAAACTAGATTTTCCCCAATGCCTCTGCAATTCTAGAGTGACAATTTTGGCATCCTGGAAAGCTGCCTTGTTTTTCTTATCTTCATAAGAGAAATATCAAGTTACCTACAAAAACCTCTTAAACAATGAAGTCTAATTTTTCAGCAACTCTCATACATATCATCAAACCAACAGTTGAAACAACTCTAAAATCCTATCTTTGAAGCTCTAGGAGAAATATTAAATACCAAAAAATGCCATATTTGTGAAACATTTTAAAAATAAATATCCAGAACTCATTTGATAGTCTTTTGCAAAATGTTGAATAAATTATAAATCTCGTTTCAATAGTAAAATTTTAAAATATTAAATTTTTTTAATAAGATTTTTAAGAATACTTTTAGATTTACAGAAAAATTAGGAGGAGATTACAAAGAGTATACTCCATGTGAGATGTTATTACAGGCACAACTCAAGAGATACTGTGGGTTTATTTCCAGACCACTGCAACAAAGCTAATATTGCAATTAAGCAAGTCACATGAGGTTTTTTTTTTTTTTTTGGTCTTCCAGGACATATAAAATTTATGGTTGCACTATACTGTAGTCTATTAATTAATAATAGCCTTATGTCTAAAAATCAAGGTATACACCTTAATTAAAAAATACTTCATTGCAAAAAAGTGTGAATGATCATCTGAGTCCTTAGTGAATCTTAATCTTTTTTGCTAGCGAACGGTTTTGGCTTGATGATGATGGCTGTTGACTGGTGGCTGCTGAAGGCTGGGGTGGCTGTGACAATTCACTAAGTAAATCAATAATGAAGTTTGCCACATTGATTGAGTATTCCTTTCACGAAAGATTTCTCTGTAGTATATAATGACATTTGATAGCATTTTTCCAATAGTTGAACTTCTTTCAAAATTGGAGTCAACTCTTGTTAATGTTGACATTTTGAGTTCCTTCCATGAATCATGACTATTCTTGATAGCATCTAGAGTGGCAAAACCTTTTGAAAACATTTTCAATTTATTTTACCCAGATCTGTCAGAGGGATCAGTTTCTACTGCAGCTATAGCATTATAAAACGCATTTATAAAATAATGAGACTTAAAAGTAAAAATTACTCCTGAATTTATGGGCTAAAGAATGGATGCTGTGTGAACACACATAAAAACAACATTAATCTCTTTGTACATCTCCATCAGAGCTCTTGGGTGACCAGGAGCATTGTCAATGAGCTGTAGTAATATTTCAGAAGTCGGTCTCAACCCTTAAGGCTTAAAATATTCAGTAAATCATTGTGAAAACAGATGTCCAATCTTTGTTGTTTCATTTACAGAGCACAGGTGTAGTAGATCTAGCATTAAGACTTAAGGACCCTGGATTTTCAGAATGGCAAGTGTGTGTTGGTTTCAAATTAGTTACCAACTGCATTAGCCCCCCTAACAAGAAAGTCAGCCTATCCTTTGAAGCTTTCCAGCCAGGCATTGACTTCTCCTCTCTAGCTATGAAAGTCCTAGAGGGTATCCTCCTCCAGTACAAGACTGCTTTGTCTACACCGAAAATCTGTTTAGTGTAGCCACACTTATCAAGTATCTTAGCTAGATCATCTGGATAACTGGCTGTAGCTTCTACATCAGGACTTGTGACTTCACCTTTAATTTTTATGTTACAGAGACAGCTTTTTTTTTTAACCTCATGAGCCTATCTTCTCCAGCTTCCAACACATCTTCTGCAGCTTCCTCACCTCTCTCTGGCTTCATAGAATTGTTGAGTTAGGGACTTGTTCTGTATTAGGCTTTGGTTTAAGTCAATGTTGGATTGGTTTGATGTTCTGTTCAGAGGAATAAAATTTTCTCCATCTCAGAAATAAAGCTCTGTTTTGCTTTCTTGTTTTTCGTGCATTCACTAAAGTAGCAATTTTTTTTTGAGGTGGGGGGGATGGAGTCTTGCCCTGTTGGCCAGGATGGATTGCAATGGAGCAATCTTGGCTCACTGCAACCTCTACCTCCCAGGTTCAACTGATTATCTTGCCTCAGCCTCCTGAGTAGTGGGGACTACAGGCATGCACCACCACACCCGCCTAATTTTTTGTATTTTTGTAATTTTGAAACCAGCCAGGCTGGTTTCAAACTCCTGACCTTGTGATCTGCCCTCCTCAGCCTCACAAAGTGCTGGGATTACAAGCGTGAGTCACCACGCCCGGCTGGAAGTAGCATTTATAATATTCTTAAATAATTTTTCCTCAGCATTCACAACCCAGCTGTTTGGCCTAAGAGGCCTGGCTTTCAGCCTATCTTGGATTTCTACATGTATTTCTCCTTAACCATTTTTAGCTTTTGATTTAAAGTAGCAGACATGCAACTCTTCCTTTCATTGCAACTCTTAGAGGCCATTGTAGAGTTGTTAACTGGCTTAGTTTCATTATTGTTGTGGATCAGCTGATAGAGGGAATTAAGAGACCTCGGGAAAGAGTCTTGGTGAATCAAAACACACATTATCTATTAAGTTCAGTCTTATATGGCATGGTTTGTGCTGCCCAAACACAAATGAAATAGTAACATTAAAGATCACTGATCACAGATCACCAAAATGAATATAATAATGCAAAAGTTTGAAATACTGCAAGAATTACTAAAATGCGGCAGAAACACAGAGTGAGCACATTCTCTTGGAAAAAATGGCGGTGATAGACTCGCTAAAAGCAAGGTTGGCACAAACCTTCAATTTGTAAAAACAAAAAATGCAATAGTTGCAAAGTGCAATAAAACAAAGTATGCTTGTATTAACATTTTATGTTATTATGGTGCATTTGTCACAATTATTTTTAACTGAAGTTCATCTTTCACTCAAATTTCCTTAGTTTATACCTAAGGAAAACTAAGGTATAGTTTTCTGTTCCAGCATCCAATCCAGGATTCCACAGTATAGTTGGTCCTCCTGTCTCCTTAGGCTCCTGTCTGAGCCTTTGCAATCAAATGTGGAGGAAATACATTTTGATTTATGTCAATCAAAATAAAGTGATCAAAGAAATATTGCTATTTAATTTACATATGAGTAAATAGGCCAAGCATTAATATATTTCACTATAGGTAAATAAATATTTTTGGTTACTGATATAAAATATATTGTATTTAAAAGTTAAACAAAATTTTTAAAATATTTTTTAGACTGTTTCATAGTAAAATTTGTAGAAGGCATTTGCAAATTAATATAAATAAATAACAGAAATTGAAACAAAAACTATTTAGCCCTTCTTACAAGTCAGACATATTCTAGTGTTTTAATGTATTAGCTCATTTAATCCTCTCAACAATTAAAATTATTTTTCTTATTTTTATTTGAGAAATCCACAGCATGCAGCAAATATCAATCTAAGAACTACAGTGTAAGTGTGTGTGTGTGTGTGTGTGTGTGTGTATTTTGTTTTTACTGAATTTTAACTTTTCGTTTTAATGAAAGTCCAAGGGCTTATGAGTTCAGAGATCATCTTGACATGTTCTTAGCATGATCTTCATGTCAGAATAACCTGAGGATTTAAATATAACACCAATATAGAGCCTTAGTCAGACTGATGGTCCTCAAATTTAGGTATAAATCAAAATTTTGAGGAGGATTAAGATCACTGATTGCTAGGTCCCACCCTCAGGGGTTCTGATTCGGTAGATCTGGATGGGATTCCAATAATTCATATTTCAAACAAATGCCCTGGTAATAACATTAGTCTGGACACCACACTGTAGGAACTACTGACTCAGAATACTAGATTAGAATCTCCAGAACTGGTAGAACTAAAGCCTAAGCAAAGTTTGTTGTTATTTGTTGTTTTCGTTTTATGAAACTTTGCAACCATACAAAACTATGGGGAGAATGAACCCCCATGTAACAATTGTAAACTGAGAAATCAAAACAGATGCTCTTTCATCAACTAAGACAGACCCTAAGGTTAAGGAAACAAAAGTTACCTATGGGCCAATGTTTCAGGGCCCATCTGGCATGGCACAATTAAGAATTTTCTAAATTCCTTAAACTACAAAAAAACCCACACTTTTGCTGAACTCTCTAACAATAAGGGCTATCAGTCAAATTATCAGATTCCTCCTAACTGATTTACAACCCAGATCACAACTCTGATTGGACCAAAGACTGGCCTTACATGCATTCTTTTTGGATAAGCAACTATAGAAGTTAAACCAGGTTCAGCAACTCATAGAAGCTGTGCACAAATGTCTTTTTGTCCTATAGTTCACATTTTAAAGTAAGAGCCAAATGCCACCTCATTTTAATGTCAAAATCCCTCCCAAAAACTGAACATGGGATATATGTTACATATATGTTTTCCCATTTCACGTGTGCTTGCCTCCACTTACAAATATATATAGCTTTTTTTCTCCAAATATGCAGAATATTTGTGACCCTATTGTGTCATAGGGACCCTGTGAGGCATAAAACCCAACGAGCCCCTTCCCTCTTTGAAGAGAGAGCATCTTCAGTCCATGCCAGAGACTATGTCTTCCAGGTTTGTAAGCACATTATCACCAGCAAAGCCCTCTTTTCTACTATTTAGCCATGTTGACTTTTTTGGACAACAGAATCAACCAGCTTCTACAATTATAACACTATTTTGTTTTATGTTACTACTATTCTTTCTTTCCCACTTTGGTCTCACTTTCTTTTCTTCCCTCTTCTTTTCCCTTCATATTTGTTTCTTGATGCTCTTTTTTATTTTTTGTTTTTTTATTTCTGGAGTCTATTTGAAAGCAAATCCCAGATGTGATTTCCCTTATACAAAATTTACATGAATTTCTAAGTGAGAAGGCTTTAACGCAATAACAACAAAACAAAAGCAAAATCAAAAACAAACTACCACATCCTGGTTAATTACAAGATAGAATTAAAGCGCACCCTGCCCCAGATCTCAATATACAGCCAGGATTGTAAGCCTCCAATTCTAGTCCTACCTTCCTATTCTACGTGAAAGAGACCTGCTTGAAGCCATTGAGAATATTGGCTGGAGGACTAAAATTAGATGTTTATCTCCTAATTCCTCAATCTTGTAAAACATCTTCTGGTAGAAGATTAAAAAAAAACAACTTTAAAGAGTAAGAAAATTAAGTGTAATATAATTAAAGAAGTAACGGTAAGCAGAGTGCTAATTCTTTGGATTGTGTTTGGATATATTTTAAAAATCAACAAACATCAACAATTTTGTCTCTATACATGTGCTCATTTATCAGTATCTTCTGGTGTGCTGGAAATTTGATTTAGTTAGAACACCTGGCTTTAGTTTCTCACTCAATCATATACTTGCTTCCTGCACCAAATTCTAAAACAAATCACTTCTTTAAGTTTCAGTTTCTTAACCTGGGCAATGTGAATTATAATAATATTTAACTATGAAAATAAATGTTAAAGATCTTTATAAAATAACAATCACAATTAAAAAGCAGACAAATTAAAAAATGATTATCAAAGGGATTGTTTCAGTTTCCTTATTTGGTCATGACTTTGTTTTAGGGACTACAGATGACTACAGACATTTCTATTTAACTGCGTGTGTGTGTGTGTGTGTGTGTGTGTGTGTGTGTGAGAGAGAGAGAGAGAGACTATGTATGTTTTAACGTGTAGTTTTCTATGGGTTCTAACTTTAATGCATTCTAAATCTGTTTTAAGTCTTAATTGTTTTGTCTGGCTTTAAAATTCCCAGTTACTGAGAGTTAAATCTGATATTCAGACTATTATGCAATTGTCTAATATTTTGATTTCCTCCTTTATAGATCATTACATGTGAATCAGATCATTGCTTCCTAGTTTACTGAAATGTGCTGAAATACATTGCAAATAAATTTTAAAAGTCACAATAAGTCCCCTTAAGAAGATAAATGGAATACATTAACATTTTTTATCTTAATTTTCTTAAACTTGCCAGACGTGGATATTTGTAATTTTTTAAGCCTGTAGAATATTCTCTAGCCTACAGAGTTTTCTCTAGCCTGTACAATTTAGAATAGGAGCAACTTCAAGCAGGTAAGCAAGTTTGGAAATTTTTTACTTTAAAATTAGCCTATGAAGTCCAGCTTCTTTGTATTATTTTACATTGTTAAATAAAAGCGCCAGTGAATCTGCATCAACACATAATAAAAAGAAAACTATCCTCTCTGGGTTTTATTTACATGTATAAACAAAATTTAGTCTCACTATCCTCCTATATCACACAAAAAAACAACCAAACATAAAATATAAAACAAACTTATAATGCAATGCATCCCAACATATAAAATATAATTAAAATTTAGAGAAATGTTTATGTTCAATCTAAATTCTACCCGAAAAATGTCATATGCCTTCCACAACTAATCTCACAAATGCTATATAAGCTAGCATAGTAATGCAATTTTACAAAAAAACATATTTTAGCATTTTCTGGATTCGTTAGATAAATAATAGAATAAAATTCTAAGGAAATATGTATCAATGTCTTTGGTACTTAGCATAATTGATTTATTGCTTTCTGGAAAGCTGTTTTCTTTCTCAGGTGAAATATATCTTTGCATCAGTGGAATTAAAGGCAGTATTGAGATTTTTCCCTATCATTTATTCTAGCACTTTAGAAACATCACTCTGTTGTCTGTTTAACCCTGTAGAGAAAAGATTGCACCATATGTCATTCTAGGAAAACAAAACAAGGAGCAGCCTTTGCATCTTAAAAGTATGTTATCTATATAAACTATGTTTCATGCTAGCCTGTCAATATTCAAAATTTTATAGTGATAATTTGACCTTAAAATATAGCTTAAGTGGTGCCTTCAAGATTTACATCAAGGCGACATCCGACAGGCTGTCATCCTCAGAGTCGCTAAAATTGAGGTCTAATCGAGACCGGTAGGATTGCCAATAGAAAAGTCAAGTAAGAAATGTTAGAATGACGCAGGCAAAGAAAGAAAACTTTGATTTCAAATGCGAGCTGCTTTTCAAAATCACAGGGTCATACACTCTGATTTGCAGGTGCAGATTCCAGATGCAGATACTTTGTACATGGTCAGCTTTGCACCCAGGATGAGAATTGTCAAAGATTTATTTATCTAAAGGTGGTAAGTCCAAATGGAGTATAGCAAAAAATGTTCCTAAAGGCCACAAAATGCCTTTTATGATCCTTTCTGAACAGTGACCCATGGAATTTCGCCCAATGCAGTATTAGAGAAAGGTTGGGGTAAGTAAGTTCCTCCTAAAGGGGAAAAAAGCCTACATTTTTTGTATAAGTAACTGAATGCATATAGAGGCAGGCTGGCACTGAAAAAGGTCACACAGTGTGAGTATCCTTAGAAATAGAATGTTCCAGTATTGAGGGGACAAAGTTCAGCCCACTTAAGAACTTTTCCTATTATGAACCAGTTATTTTCAAAATGAGACTATTATGTAGTTACATAAATTACTCAACAACAGCAGTAGGATAACTAGATGTAATAGCTACAATAATATTTCTAGTATAAATTATCTAAGAAACGTTTTTAACATATCTCCTTAGTATTCATTATACTCAAAGCTTGAGGGACAATTGAATAGCCAGCCTCTATATTTTCAAAGTTGTTCTACATTGAGAGTTGTCATCATTTAGTTAAGAAAACTCGAAATTTTTGCACTTATGTTCAATGAGGCAGGTTGAAAAAAAAGTTTCCACTCTTAACATGTCATTATTCTCTTTTTTCAAATGTAATTACTTAGTCAATTAATGCCACTCTTCTGTAAAACATTTAGGTGTAAGTGAAAGCCATTTCTTTATCATCATACTGTTTTGTCTGTTACTTTTGTAATCTACCTCCTTTTCATAGCAAATTCTTTAAGGGGAGAAACAAAAAGAACTATCTTATTTTACTCTTCATTTGTGTTTCTGTGTTTCATTTTCCTGTCTCCTGTATACTGCCTTTTTTTTTTTTTTTTTTGACAGAGGCTTGCTCTGTCGCCCAGGCTGGAGTGCAGTAGCGTGATCTTGGCTCACTGCAACCTCTGTCGTCTCCCAGGTTCAAGCAATTCTCCTGCTTCAGCCTCCTGAGTAGTTGGGATTACAGGCGTGCGCCACCAAGCCTGGCTAATTTTTGTATTTTTAGTATAGATGGGGGTTTCACCATGTTGGTCAGGCTGGTCTCGAATAAACTCCTGACCTCATGATCCTCCCGCCTCAGCCTCTCAAAGTGCTGGGATTACAGGCGTGAGCCACCGTGCCCGGCCTGTAAACTGCCTTTTACATTTGAGGAGGTCTAGTGACTGAAGTGAGGATGAATGCTAATGAGGTAACTAATGTCTCAAAAGGATTTATGGGAAGGATTAATTTTATTGCACTTTCTAATGCTCTCAATTGTAAAACCAACATTATTTTTGTTCGTTGACATGTGATGTAGTAATTCTATATGATATAGTAAATATACTGTGTAATGGTCCTCTTATTTATGCCCTAACACAAGTTATCTCCTTTTTATGATTTTGGATGTCAATAATTTCATCTGTTTTACCAAAAAAAAAAAAAATCCCTTAGTGTTTCCCTTCTTTGTTGTAATACTTGAAAAATGAGTGACTAGCTCAGCAGGGAAATCCTTTAGGCCCCCGAATGAACATGAGAGGCAAGAAAGTGAGTAGAAGCGAGAAAGACTTAAAGTATTCAATTTCATCATTTCTCTAGAGGAAGCCCCTACAGATGCAGGGTTAGGCCAACAAAGAAGTGCTTTGGTATTTTTCTGATCCTGATCAGTTACCCATGATAAATGGAATATGAAAAGTATTAAGTTCTGTGAGGATGAGGCATTTTCATATCCTGTTGCTAGTTGGAAGGTTTCTTTTTTGAATGTTCTCTCCTCTTTTCTCCCTTGTCCCACACCCCAACCTATTTGAAGCAATAAAACATAATGATGCTAAACAAATAAATTCATAATTGTGTAAATATAATTTACCAAATCAAAAGATATAGACCCAGTCATAACAGGACCTATTTCTCTTTCTAGTTTTATTTCCCTTTCATTGCACTACTCACCATCTGGCATATTATATGCTTGGCTCACTTAATTGTTTACTATTTGTCTCACACACTAAACTATACCCTCGCCAAGTAATGGGGTTTTTTAATGTCTTTTTATTGCCATATCTCACAGCTGGAGACAACAGCAGAGACATAGTAGGTACTCAGTAAATATTTGATCAATGAATAAAATAATAAACAAACTAATCAGAGAAAATATACACTCTTACGGGATAAGAAAAAGAGAAAGGACATTCACATTCTCCAAAATGACACATACATATATGAATGGAAAAATGTTGTGTAGAATAACTATTATATTCAAGCATAATTTAATGAACAAGTTATCTATATGGCACAATTACTCATCTTGTGAAAAACAGGCTACTGAAAAAATAATTTTAATTTTAATTTTTAATGTATATGTAAGTACAAAATTTATTTGGTATTCAAAAAGGCTTGGTTTGTTAAAAAATATCATTATATATGTAGTAGAAAAAGTGTAAAACAAATGTTACATACACTTTATTAACAGATTTATGTCTTTACCTAATAGTAAATTCTTAGGGTTTTAACTGTCAGCAAATACAAAGAAGAAACAGATTTGAAATAATCTCACACAACATTTAAAATATTTATTTTCATTTTAGCATTGGAAAATATTCTGCCACTGAAAACACTACAATTTATGCTATGAAAACTATAAAAGCTCAGCAGACCAAATCTTTAAAGCAAAAATAAAATGTGTGTGAATATTTTCCATCCAGCAAATGGAAACATTTTATTTTAAAATTAACAAAAAATAAACCAATTTTTTGAAGACCAGGAAATAATGACAACTAGGCACTAAGCACTCTCTACATGACAAATTTTGCTTCAAGTCCTAGAAGGTGTGAGAATCAGAGCAACAGAAGTTTTTGAACCCATTGACAATAATAAATCTTAGATTGCTCACTTCACAATGCATACTTGATTTAGTGGAATCAAAGAGATGGATTGAGGCTGTCTGAAGAAGGGCTGATATATGAGAGGGGGTCTCTTGTGCTGTTCAAGGGCAAAAGCAAAATCATAAAATTGATTCTTCATCATATTGGTGGGAGTAAAAGGCTTAAAGTAAAATCCTTTAGTTCAAGTCTATTTTTCTTATGAGAAAAATTCACTGTTTGGTTTTATGTAATATAAAAATATAATTCCACAATATAGCTTAAAATAATCTATACAAACACATTCAAAACAAAGCCCCACATATTATTATTTTGGCATTTTGAGTTTCTGATCCTTCCTTAATATCATTCTTCCAACTTTTCAACATGAGATCTTCAAAATTAGTGGTGGAAATTCCCAGGTGGTTATTCAATATTGTTTGGGTATTTATTAACAATCTATGTGTTCAATCTTTAAAACTTCAGCAAATATTTCTGACTTTCTTGTTACATGCACACCTCATCCTGTTTTCAGACACATAGTATGATCCCAAGCCTGGTCATCTTGGGGTTGGATAAGGGTATGTGATTAATTCTGGCCACTTGCAGGCTATAGCTCTTATTTGTTGGAATGGAATCCTCCTAAAGCTTGCTTTGCTCTGGCATGAATGTAAACTATTGTGATGTTGGCTGAGTTACTACACAGACCAGGAATTTCCCCTTCAAGTCTCTGCCACCAAAATGTGATGGACAAATTATAGGAGTGAAAAATAAAACTTACTTTAAGCCACTAAATGTTATGTGGTTGTTTGTTACACCACGTAACCTAGCATGCATTCTAACAGAGTGTTTCCTAACATATTCACTACATTTAGAATAAAACTAAAACAGAGTTGATCCATGTTATTTATGGCTTCTGTATTTGTGAATTCACCTACTCACTAAAATTTGTTTGTAACCCCAGAAACAATATTCTCAGTGCTCCCATGGTTATTACTGAAGAAGTGCAAAGCAACTAACAAAGACACTTAATATGCACATTCCCAGCTGAAGTCAAACAAGGCCCTCATACTGTAAACAAGTGTCCTTTTACAGTCTATTCAATACTCTTTTTTAATTTTGCATTTTTTAGCTTTTTGTTAGAAACTTTGCAGAAGCCTGTCTTTCATTTAGTCTTTCATACTTTGAGTTTCCTAACTTGCCCTCATTCCAACATCTCTGCCCAGATGAATCCTAAACTAATTCAGTGGGACCACAACCATGTGCACTATGATTTCTTCACTCTAAAATCCAGATATTAGGAAACTGGGATTTGTTCATATGTGTACATAGCGGGTGGTGTGGGAGATAAGATGGAGTTCTGTCTCCTCCTTTTGGTAAAAATATAATCCTACTGAAGCACTAACAAATCAAGCCCATTTTATACAGCTTGGTTAGGTTCTAGAATTAATGTTTATTATAGATTAAGTAGACATTTTATGGGTTGTCCTGGGAATACAACCATCATTTTTAATATTGTTTCTATGGTAAAATGCATTCCAAGTTCCAAACAATTGATTCACAAATTAGCTTCGGGAACACTACCAGTTTCTAAAATGTGGACTCCTGTATAGCAAATGAGTAAAGCATAGAAACAAAGAGATAATACCCAGGTTTCCTATCTTTAGTGTGCCAGGATGGTAGCTTAATAATGATAAGACTATCTGCCTGGGCAGCCTGGTAAACCTATATTTACTCAGCACTTACTTATGAGATTAATTTTTTTTGTCAATTCTGCTACATAATTCGTAGTCATATGGGAGGAATTTGGCCATAGAAATGATAAAGAAAAAATGACAGAATATATAGTGTCGTGATCCTGTCCACAGTACATCAGTGTATTTGTAATGCAAAGGTCTGTGCTCTGACAATTATCTTCAGCATATTATTGACGTAGCAGAGAATAGATTGGGATCACTAACGGACATGACTTACCACTTCTTTACTGGACCAATTTGCCTTACTCTGTGCGTGTGTGTGTGTGTGTGTGTGTGTGTGTGTGTGTGTGTGTAGTGAGTAGCCACTAGGTTGAACAAATCTGCCCAATCAGGCTGTGTTAAATAGATAATGCTGATTAGGGGAAGGCAAGAAGACCAAAAGTTAGATTAGAATTATTATCAGAAGTTTACATTTAATATACATTGTACATTTAGGCAAAACATATTGATATTTGGCTATCAATCTTGCTTGTATGAGCTGTCTAGGAATGATGAAAATTAAGAGCTACAGTTCTCATTAAAACACGTTTAATTTTAAACAAGGCAATATTCACATATTTACAGAATGGATGCTACCCTGAAAAATAATTGAGCCTATTACAGATTGTAAAGAAAAGCCAGGAGTCCACTGTCCACTGAACATGTTAATTGAATCCAACTTTGCAAAAAGATGAAGCAAAGAATATTCTCTCTAATTGCAAAGGTCCCCAGCTGGGTACATATTTCTATTTATCACTTCACACTTGAGTGACCCATGGTGTTTCATACAGATCCTGTTTCTTAGGAAAAGATTCTTAATTTGCAAAATAAGCCAATTTTGTTAATCAATGACTTACACAGTGCTTTGGCATGAACCATTGAGAAGAAACTTCTGATTTATTCAATGAGATTTGTTTATTTATACCTAATAATTATATATATTTATGGGGTACATATATTTTGATACATGCACACAATGTGTAATGATCAAGTGAGAGTATTTACAATATTCATCACTTCAAACATTTATCATTTATTCATAAGATTTAAAATCCTCTTTTCTAGCTATTTTGAAATGTACAATATGTTTTCAACTGTAGTCACCATATTGTGCAATGGAATACTAGAACTTATTCTTTCTGTCTAACTTGTCTGTTTGTACCCACTAACCAACCTTTCCTCTCTCTCCAGCCTCTAGTAACCATTATGCTACTCTCTACTCCATGAGTGAGAATATACAATTTTTATCTTTCTGTGCCTGGCTTATTTAACTAAATATAATTATCTCCACTTCCATTGATGTTGTTACAAATGACAGGATTTCATTAATTTGTATGTCTGAATAATATTTCATCATGTATATATACCACATATTCTTTTTCCATTTATCTATTCATGGGCACTTAGGTTGATCCCTGATATTGGCTACTATCAATAGTGCTGTAAAAAATATGGGGGTGCAGGTGTCCCTTTGATATAAGGATTTCCTTTCCTTTGGATAAACACCCAGTAGTGTGACTGCTGGATCATATGGTAGTTCTATTTTTAGATTTGGGAAAAACAACCATACTGTTTTCTACTATGGTAGCACTAATTTACATTCCCCTCAACAGTATATGAGAGTTTTTCTCCACATCCTTGCCAGCGTTTGTTATTTTTTGTCTTTTTGATCATTGTCACTCTAACTGGGGTAAGATGATATCTCATTGTGGTTTTGATTTGCATTTCTCAGATAATTAGTGACGTTGACTGCTAACAGATTGTCTTCTTTTGAAGTGATGCTGACTGTTGGCCATTTGAATGTCCTCTTTTGAAGTGATGTTGACTGTTGGCCATTTGAATGCCTTCGTTTGAAGAATCCTATTCAGAATCTTTGCCCAGTTTTTTATGGGAATATTTGTGGGCTTTTTTATTTTATTTTTTTTTATTTTTTTTATTTTTTGCTGGTGAGTTGTTTGATTCCCTTATATATTCCAGGTGTCAGTACCTTGTCAAATAAAAAGTTTGTAAATGTTTTCTCCCATGTTACATGTGGTCTCTTCACTCTGCTGATTGTTTCTGTGGCTATGCAGAAGCTTTTTAGTTTAATATAGTCCCACTTGTCTTTTTTTTTTCTTTTTATTACCTGTTTATTTGAAGTCTTGGCCATAAAATCTTTGAACACACCAATCTCTTACATCATCCCCCCTATGATTTTTTCTAGTATTTTGTAGTTTTGAGTATTATATTTAATTTTTAATCTATTTGAGTTGATTTTTTATATTGTGAGTGATAGGGGTCTAGCTTCCTTCTTTGTGCCCATTGAGACTCAGTTTTCACTGCAACATTTATTTTATTTTATTTCATTTTTATTTTTTATTTTTTAGTTTTTAGTTTTTGAGACAGAGTCTTGCTCTGTCACCCAGGCTGGAGTGCAATGGCGCGATCTCGGCCACTGCAAGCTCCACCTCCCAGGTTCACGCCATTCTCCTGCCTCAGCCTCCCAAGTAGCTGGGACTACAGGCGCCCGCCACCACGCCCGGCTAATTTTTTGTATTTTTTTTTTTTTTTTTTTTTTTTTTGAGACAGAGTCTCGCGCTCTCACCCAGGCTGGAGTGCAGTGGCGCGATCTCGGCTCGCTGCAAGCTCCGCCTCCCGCGTTCACGCCATTCGCCTGCCTCAGCCTCTCCGAGTAGCTGGGACTACAGGCGCCCGCCACCACGCCCGGCTAATTTTTTGTATTTTTAGTAGAGACGGGGTTTCACCGTGTTAGCCAAGATGGTCTCAATCTCCTGACCACCTGATCCACCCGCCTCGGCCTCCCAAAGTGCTGGAATTACAGGCATGAGCCACCACGCCCGGCCTGCACCATTTATTAAAGAGGGTGTTCTTTCCACAATATATGTTCTCAGCACCTTTGTTTAGGTTCTCTATTCTCTATTGGTCTAGGTGTCTGTTTTTATAGGAATACCTTGCTGTTTTGGTTACAACAGCTTTGTAGTGTATTTCAATGTCAGATAGTATGATGCCCCATTTCTGTTCTTTTTGCTCAGCATTGCTTTGTCTGTTTGAGGTTCAAGATGATTTTTTTTAATTTACAGGCTATAAATGACATTAACAAACCAGTTTTAGAACCAATGACCAGTATTCAAGTACTTTCCAAGGTTAAACCCCAGATAGAAGAAGTTTATCACTTTTATGTTGACAACAATCACTTTTTTCAGGTTGTGTCTGAAAATAGAAGTTTAAATGGATACAGTCTAACTATAGAAAGTTAAAGTTGCTGGATGGTTGTGTCACACTGTAATCTGTGGATGCTAATAAAAAATTACTAAGATGTAAATATAGACAAAATATGTTTAAATGTATAGTTAGATTAATAAGAATATCCCCCACATTTTCCTCTTGGGATATTGGAATATCTAGGAAGAGCTATCCTAGTCCCAATTCTCTGGGAAGTGCAGAATCTAGACAAGAACATACCAGTAAGCCTATAGCAGACGCCAACATTATTAACCAAACCAGCATAGCAACCCATGATGGTAAAGAACAACGTTGCACACCAGCAAAGTGACCACAGATATTATGATTGATGAGACCCAGATGCTCTTTTAATTCCATGATGGAAAGCGCTATTATCCTGTGACAGCACTTAGGGTTTTGCAATGGCACTTTTTCTAAGCAGCACTAGGATAATTTTACTTATTACAATCTGATGAGTATAGACATGTTATTACCAAACGTTCTTTTTTTCTTAAAGTTTTATATATAAAATGCAGTGATCAGACTATAAGTGGGGAGTCATGTCTCTCATATAATATGAATATATGGGTTAGAACTTGAGCCCAAAAAGTATAATACACCTCAAAGAAGATAGCTGGGGATATTGTGTATATGCTATTTCTAATGGCAAATATCTGGTGAATGTCATAATTATGTCTTTAGTGGGAATGAGTAAATGACTAACATGTTTAGCATTTGAATGTATAAAAATATAGATGCTTAATTTGTGTATTTTACTACAAAAAGAATTTTATATAAATAATATCTATAATAAAAAATACTATCAGACATACCTAAACCTAAATAAAAGCCTAAAGAAGTCTACATATTTATATTTAATCAGCATGCTGATATAACTAGTTATCTAAGTGTACCAAATATCATCAAATATATCTGAAGTCATATGAGGTCATTTATGAACTACAAGTCTTCTTCCACCCAGTTAGCTTATAGTTGACCTTTAGAATGTGGTACTTAATTGAACAGAAATGTTCAGAAATATGTTCTGAACTTGAACTTAGCATACATGAATAAACAACCAACAAAAAAGACTATATTGCCACACTATTTTGGAATCAGGGCATAAAATATAAGTCATAAAGATAGAAAAACGATGTTTTGGAAGTAGCTACCAAATATGTGGATGAATTATGTATTTTCTATAGAGTGATATATGTCTTATTAACGAATATACATATATCTACACACATAATACCCACATGCCAATTTATGCATATGTGTATATGTAATGTGAGGTAACAGATATATATATATATATATAAAATCATTTAATGTCATGTAATTAAAGATAATGTGTAGTATTCTGTCATAATACAAAGGAGTAATCTTTATCTGTGAAAGACTCCTTTGGTTTTAAATACATGTCTTTTAACATCACTCATATGTGTCATCTTTTCAGCCTTTGCGTTTTCTAACTTAAATCATTTATCTATTTACTTCAAATTTAAATGGAAGTTGCCTCTGTATAATTTTTTGTAGTATTCTAAGCTCATTAACATATAGTGAGTATCTTTGGAATTAACATGCAACTAATTACAAAAGGTGTTTTAACATAATTTGTATTTCTATAATTAGAATGATATGCACTTCAAAGAAAAGATGTAACTTCAGAATTTATAAAGTATAACTAAATATATAAGAAATTTTATTTATATAACAGATATTTATTGTACATCTACCATAAAAGTATTTTCCACACTACTCGAAAATCTCTGCAGGCAGAACATGCTGAGAATTCCATGCTATCATGGAGCTCCTAATTCTAGTAGTGGTACACAGACAATACAAACAGACATAATAAGCAAGAAAGTTATTTTTAATGTTAGAAGCTTACAAATGTTATGCGAAAAAAAAAGGATCCAGGTAAGTTTAATAGGGTGTTCTAGTAGTAGAAGTGGAAATATTTGATTTTAAATCAGGTAATCAGAGTCAGTCAATGAGAAGATTATATCTGAGCAAAGATATGAAGGAAGTGATGATAGATTTTTAGTCATGTGGCTATCTAGTTGGCAGCATGTTCCCATTTAAAAAAAAAGGCATAAAGCAGCAGAGGAGCCAAATATGTTCATGTAATGGAAAGGAGGCTAGAGTTCCTGCAGGAGAATAGCAGGGGATGAGTTCAGTAAAATAACAGGGGTAAAAATGCATATGATCCTATATGCATGAGAGGACTGTAGCTTTTACCAAGAGTGAAAGGGGACAGATAACTGATTTTTGAAGAGACGACTAAAGTGAACACCCACTTGTATAAAAGGTTATTCTGCCTGGTGTGTTGAGTAGAGGAGAATCAGGGAAACCAATTAAAAACTCACTGAAATATTTCAAGTGACAAAGGAGCATCATTTGTACCTTACTGGCTTTGCAGCGAAAATGATAAATTTGGCCAGATTTTAAAAATATTTTGAGAGATTTCATAATGGGCTAGTTACATATGAGAGACAAAAAGAGGAGTTAAAGATGACGCTAGAGTACTGGGACTGAGCATGTAACAGGATGGAGTTGTCATCAGATGAGGTGGAGACAATAGCAGATGTACCAGCTTTGTTGGTATCACTGAGGGTGCTACCAGGGCAATGTTAAATTTGAGGCACTTTTTAGGTATCCACATAGAGATCAGGAGTAGGCAGCTGGATGTTTAAGTGTGCAGTTCAGGAGAGAGGTCTGAGCTGGACATAGGTATTTTGGAGTCACTGACATATGAATGGTATTTAAAGCCTTGAAATGCATGAGACTGACAGGAGAGTGAGGTGTGTTCAATAACTGAGAAGTACCTAGGACACAATCCTATGTTACCTCAACATTAAAAAGTGGTACAAAACAAGAGATTCCAGTAAAACAGAGTGACAAGTGAATTAGGATAAAAACATAATGCCAAGTAAAGAAAATATTTCTTTTTTAAGAAAAGGAGATAGTGATACACCATGCCAAATGTTTATTATAGGTTAACAAGCTGAGAGCATAAAATGACCATTTAATTTGTCAAAGTGCAGATCATCTATGGCCTTGACATGATGAACTTCAGTGAACTGGTAGCAATGAAAGCCTGATTGGAGACGTGTAGGAGGGAAAGAGTGTTGAGGAACTGAAGACACATGGATGGTTTTGTAGAAAATGTGAACAGAGATATGTGAAGGCAACTGACATGCCATGATTGGTCGAGGGAATACCTTCTTTTTTAATTTAGAAAAAATAACCGTATATTCGTACATCTTGGATGATCTAATGTCAGAAAAATTATTGATGATGTACAAGAAAAAGAGTAGGGAATGTCTGGAGCAATGCCCTTTTGGTAGTGATGGGGATAAAAACTAGAGTTCAAATGGGTAAATACTGCCTGATGTCCTTTGCATAGAGAGATGGAGAAGTATTATAGACTCTTCTCTTTTTCACCTGAAAAACAGCCTTCACAAGATGAGAATTGCTTGAAAAACTATCATCTAACTTCTTTCATCTATCAGGCTCCCTGTCTATCATTCTTAAACCTCTCTAAGTCTCTATCAACAAAGATTAATGTGAATCTTAGGGGAGCATTTCTCCAGCAGGGAAAACATCTGATGCATCAAGGAGTTATGAGGATTTACAGGCAGACTTCTGGCCAGTGAGCCTCACTAGTCAACCTCCAAAGTGCATGCATATATGCACATGCACACAAACACATGCACAAACACACACAAGCATGTGTACTGATTACTTACAAGATGCATTTCTTAGAAAGGAGAAGGCAACAATTCATAAATTTCTGGAAAAGTATAAAATCTGAAAATGGATGCATGAAGAAATAAAGAATCTGAATAGTCTCTTGTCTTAAGCTAAGACTTCAACAAGGCTTTCTGACCAAAAGCTATCATCTCTAAGTCTCAAGTACAAGCAATTAGCAGCAATTCATACAGGATGTAGGTGGAGGAGAACATGGAAGCTGCAAAAACGGATCAAAGGAGATCTCACAGAGGCACCAAAAATGTGCTCTCCAACACTAACCATAAAGATACCAAGATGGTAACCAATAACTTGCCATCACAGAACCAAGGACCCAATGATTTTACAGTTAAGTTCTACCAAATGTTCAACTTTTGCTGCAGAATATAGAGATAGAAAACCACTAACTCATGTTATGACTAAAACAAAATAACCTTGATTCTTTTTTCTTTTTCTTTTTTTTTTTTTTTTTGAGACGGAATCTTGCTTGTCGCTGAGGCTGGAGTGCAGTGGTGCGATCTCGGCTCACTGCAACCTCCATCTCCGGGGTTCAAGTGATTCTTCTGCCTCAGCCTTCCGAGTAGCTGAGACTACAGGCACCTGCCACCACGCCCTACTATTTTGTATTGTCAGTAGAGATGGGGTTTCACCGTATTGGCCAGGCTGGTCTCGAACTCCTGACCTCGTGATCCTCCCTCCTTGGCATCCCAAAGTGTTGGGATTACAGGCATGAGGCATCTTGCCCAGCCATAACCTTGATTCTAAAATTGGTAAAGAACAATATGAGACAAAGGAAAACACAGGCTCAATTTGCTCAAGAACATAAATTTCAGAAGCCCAAATAAAATACTATATTCAAAAACATATTAAAATATTAAAGTAAGATTTATGCCAGAAATTTAAGAATGGTACACAATATGTACATATGCTCTAATAATGGACACATATGCTACTCTACTCCAAGCTATCACAAATGCAGAGTGATTAACCTACTGGAAATCACCATTTTTAAGTGGTTTCCTCTAGTCTCATTCCCTCTTACAACTCTATGATCAGACTTCCTCGCTATCACTTCACTAAAGCTCATCTTATGTAAATCATGGATGATCTGCACTATGACAAACCTGATGGACAATTTTAAGCTCCCTGCTTGTTAATCTATAAGAAATATTTGGCATGGTGTATCACCATCTCCTTTTAAAAGTTTTTTCTTTACTTGGCATTATGTTTTTATCCTAATTCACTTGACACTCTGTCTTTTTTACTGGAATCTCTTGATTTGTACCACTTGTTAATGTTGAAGTATCTCAGGATTCTGTCCTAGGTACTTCTCAGTAATTGAACACACCTCACTGTAGGTGTGTTCAATAGATCAGTGACTCCAAAATGCCTAGGTTCAGCTAAGACCTCTCTCCTGAATTTCACACTTGAACATCAACTGCCCACTCACATCTCTATGTGTATACATAGAAAGTGTCTCAGATTTCACACTGCCCTGGTAACACCCCTAGTGAACCCACCAAACCTGCTTCATCTGCTACTGTCTCCACCTCATCTGATGACTACTCCATTCTTTTACATGCTCAGCCCCAGCACCCTGGCATCATCTTTAACTCCTGCTTTTGTCTCTCATATGTTACTGTCCAATCATGAAATCACTCAAAACATATGCAGAATCTGGCCTATTTTTATGATTTTCACTGAAAAGCCAGTAAGGTACAAATGATGTTTCTTTGTAACTTGAAATACTTCAGTGGGCTTTTGTTTGTTTGTTTCCCTGATTCTCCTCTATTCAACACACCAGCCAAAATTACCTTTCATGCAAGTGGGTGCTCATATGGTAGATCACCATACTGTTCAGTGGTTAGACACAACAAAATAGATATGCATTCAGCACCATAAGTAGATGGTTAAAATATAGTGCTGAAACAATACAAAAGAAAAATCTATAGCAAATAGCAGTTACAGAAAGTAAAAACATACACAGCTCTGTGTATTTAGCAAAGTTATGTAAATATGTGCACATCCAGGGACATATATTAAGACATTAAAGTGCTAATTTGCCCTTGAGAAAGAAAAGAATGAACATGGGGACTGGAAAGGAGGAACATATTAAATACGCATACCTAATAAAAAAGAGAAATTTGTGCTTACAGGCCAATCATGATAGGAACTAAGAACTGAAGGCTATAATTAACTTTCTGAATGTGGGTTTTAAACAAAAACTGAAATGATATTTCCTACCTCTTAGGGTTATTTGAAGATAATTTTAGAAAATGTGTTTAAAGGGCTTAGCACAGCTTGGTATACAGTGAGTATTAAATAAGGGATAACTATTATGCTTTTGTTATTATTGTTGTTATTACTATAGCTGATTTTTTTTACTCTCCCTATTAGGTACTTACATAAATGTTTGTTTTCCTCCAAAAATTACATATCACATAAAGCCATTAATATAAGCTGTAACTCACTTTTAGAAATATAATGTGAAATTTCTTGATTGTATTTTAACACTGTATTGGCTTTCCTAGGACTGAGAGGAAGGCCAGCTGGAATTGGTTCACTTTTAAGTGAAATAACATGAGTGAATCTTCATTAAATTTTTTTTCTAAGTCTTCAGACAGGTTTAGAAGCTGGAAGTTAAGAGATACCACATCATACTGGATTTCACTGTGGAGTTCCTGAGACTGGGGAATGAGACGAAGAATAAATAGCTTTGTAAATTCTATCTGTAATCAAAGCTGATTTGCTGCAGGATAATTTTTAGAAAAGCAAAACCTGGAGTCTTACTCAGGCCAGTCAAAAATAATATGATAAAGCAATTCTCTCTGATGGGAGCCATGCTGGAAGAAATCCCAGATAATACAATGAAACATTTCCCGGAGCAGAGAGCTTGGTTCATTGTGCCAAACAATGGCTGGACCAGTGGCTATTATTGGAAAGCAGGCCTGCCAGCTTTGCTTTCTGGAGGCTGCCTGCTGAGAAAACAACTGCTGCTCAGTAATTAACTCCTCCCAAATGTCAGACAGGGAAGCAGCAACAGTGACCTCTTGTGCCACTCCCAGTCCCATTTCCCCATGTTCAAGCCGGTGTTTGCGTTTTCTAGGGCTATTACTAGACATGTACGCATTATTGCTACTGGTCTCACAGGCCCTTTAAGTAGGGACCTTCCCAGTGTTCAGTTATTACTTTGAATGTACCTTTACTGAAAAAAACTCCAAGCACTGAATAGAGTGAATACTTACTGTTTTATAAGCAATTTTAATAAAATTGGGAGTAATGAAGGTGGAATTGAAGAAAGGAAGAAAATAAGATTAAAGAAATGATGAAGAAAAACAGGATTTCATGTCCTTAGTGTAGCAATTTTAGGTGGTTAATCATACAGGATTTGAATTTAGAAACACTAGTGGAATCTTGCCTTTCCTCCTTCCTTGTATAATTAAGTTAAAGTCTCTACATCTTAGTTTATTCAGCTGTAAAGTTGTGCCCAGTGCTGCTAGAATAATTAAATCAAAGAAAATGACATTATCTTTTTAGACTGATTATCATAATACCCAGCACAAAACAGGCTCAATAAATAATTAATATTTACTATAATTGTGAACTAAAATTAACAAATATTATTACCAATTATATGTAATATACCATGTTTCTTTTAGTAATAAATAGCAAAACAACAAGAAAAAATTATTCCTACCATTACTACTACTTGGGTAATAATTAGGGTATACTCTCTCCAAGGCATAGTTAACACTTCTGCCCCTAAACTACTATTTGCCTTATCAAGTATTTTTTCCCAGTGGCTATGAAAATGCATTAAGATGTCATTCATATAGTATTTTCTTTAAATTCTGCAACCTAATTTTTGGTCAGTTTACACTAGTTTTCAATATATTCTACCACATCCTTAGAGGTAAATTAACTACGAAACAGATTTTCTTCAGTTATCCACTGTGTAAGTAGATGTAACTGATGGCTTAGTCAAAGAGAAAGCAGTAAATTGTCATTGATTAATTCTATAAATAAGTGATGAATCTATTATGTCTTAGGCATAATTTGTGTCCCCTTCACAGATAATCTCGCAGTTATGTAAACTATAGAGGCTGCAAAATTAATAATTATAGAAAAACAAGATAAATTAAGATAGACATATAAATGATAGACAGACGCAGGGATACTAAACTGTGAAATTCCAGTGGGAATGATTGGCTATTTAGAAATATAGAAAACATTTTACAGTCTGCGATGTTTGAGATTGGAGGGGCTAGAAATGTTTACAAAGAAGAAGAAAGAGAATGATGATCAGAGGGGCAAATGTGAAATCATCAGAGGAGCATAAAAGAATCAAATGGATGGGGGCTTTAAGAAATTCTTGGCCTGAGCTTCTTAGTTTGCAAGTTCCATCACACATCAAGTAACTCTTAAGCTGGATCTGGGTCTGTCATTGAATGGAGGGGATTTGAGTTGCAGTTGACTAGTTGGCATACAATTAATAATTTTTTAGAAATTTAGATAAATGTTGACTTTGATTTTTCCTTTAAAAAAAAAACTCTGTGGCTAATATTCTCTTGACATCTTCTGTGTTTTTGTAAGTCTAGATAAGTTAATAGCCCTTAGAAACTGTACCTAGAATGCTTGATAGACAAAAGCATGCCGTATATGTGCAATAGAGTGGGGAGTGTGGCTAGGTAGTGAACATGAAAGATGTACCCTGAGAGAAACCTGAAAAGGAAGACTGGGTTCAAATTATGAATGGCACAATAAAGTATTTTTTAAAAGAAAAGCAAAGTATTAGGGAGATCGAATTATATAAAGAATGGCTAAAGTATAAGGTAGAGGGATTAATAAAATGGAGAAAACATTGGAATACAAAAGAACACTTGAGGGGTTAACACAAAACTCTAAAAATATCTTATGATAATTGCACTATTTAATGGCTATGAAGACAAAAATATTAGAGAACCAGAATAATATGAGATGTTCATGAAATTTTCAGTATTGTTTGAGAAAATTTCAGCCATATTTACTTTGGGAGTACATGTTGCTGCATACATCTCTCTAAGTTTCATTCCTGACAAAAGATTAAGTCAATATTAATCTCACACGTGCACACACACACACACACACACACACACACGGCAAATTGAACTGCAACTGTGTCTGTATAATTGAAAGAATAAACAAAACCACTAGTTACCCTGAATCTGCAGGAGATTCATACATTATTATAAATGATGACCATCATGTAACATACGCATCATTAATGAATAAACTAAATCTTAAGAAAAACTAGTTTGTAAAACACATATAGGGTATATGTTAATACCACTATTTATATAATTCTAACCCAGCACAAGATTAAAAATATTTATTAAGAATATAAATACCTTCTACCAATTATTATAAATCTGTCTGATAGGAACTAAAATTAATTTACATTTATTCATTTATTCACATATTTGTTGAGCACTTATTGTTTGTTCCACATTGTTCAAATCCTGGCAATAAAAAAGGGGGATAAAGATTCCTGTCTTCCTGGACTTTATGCTCCAGAAATAAAATGTTTAGTATATTTTAAAGTGAAGGATTATATAAGTGAATTTTATTAGGATGCTTCTATGTTCCAAGTGTAGACTTTTCTAAAAGGTCTATGATAGTCAACTTTTATATTTAAAGGGAATAGACAAAGTCTGCTCCAAAATAGAAGGGGACTTATACTAGTAAAAATTCTATGTATTTGGATTTATATATCTATATATATTTTTTTCAACTTTAAACAAAAGAGACTCAGTTATTCAAATAAACGATACATTTTACAGTATTTCCTTTTGTTTCTCACAAAAATGCTATAGTAAATTTTGAATATTAAATGATATACAAAGCATTTTTCAGGTTACAAGGTGTCTTTATAAGCAAATGTTGGAATTGCATCTTAACACCCTTTTTAGTCTCAGAAATCTCTTCAATTTCTGAATAAAAGTTAGCTCGGAAATTTTTTTTTTAGGTTAGAGAAAACTGAATAAAATAAAAATAACATATTGAATGAAGAGTGGTCAAGTTTCTATCCCACTTGAAGTTGGCTCATTAGCTCATATATATATATATATATATATATATGCAGTCAAAAATAACCATGTCTTTGTGTGGGCATTTGTTCAAGACATGTAATAGGAAATATTGCACAGATATAAGAGTAAGATAATATTATAACAGTTTATTAGAAAAAATGTATTTCAGCATATTTTTATCCCTAATAATATATTTTAAAATAGGAAAAAGTTTTTTAAAATCCTAAATAATGAACAATGTCTTCACGGTATTTAACTTTAAAATCATAAAATTTTCTTCTTAACAATGTTATCTTGCCTCATTAAAAGTGTGCCTTTGTATTTAAGCATGCTTTGTCATTAAGAGGATAGAAAATAGATTAAATTTAAAAAGCCAACTCAGAATGACAAAGAACCAAATACCACTATAGTATTACGTGTGTAGGTTTGTATACTCATATATTACTGCTAAGTAGTAGTAGTACAACCCAATGAAGAATAGTTCTTAATGTTCAAAATAAAAAATTCATGATTCATTTCACCCATCACTTCTATTTCTAGTGCCATTGAAATTTTGATAGGAATTGTATTAAATTTGAATATTATTTTGAATTTGGATATCACATTGGGTAAGCATAGACATTATAGTACTATTAATTCTTCCATGAACACAGAATATGTTTTTACTTATTTATGTATTCTTCAATTTAATTCTCAATGCTTTACAGTTTTCAGTGTATAAATGTTTCATTCCCTTTGTTAAATGTATTAATAAATATTTTATTCTTTCTGATGCTATTATTCAATTGTTTTATTGATTTCATTTTAGATAGATAATTATTGGTGTAAAGAAATGCACCTGATTTTTATATGTTAATTTTGTGTCCTGCAACTTTACTGAATTCATATATTAGTTCTAACAAGGTGTGTGTGTGTGTGTGTGTGTGTGTGTGTTGTGTATAGAGTCTTTAGGGTTTTCTACATATAAGATTATGTTATCTGCAAATAAGGATAGTTTTACTTCTTCCTTTCTGATTTAGTTGCCTTCTATTTATTTTTATTGTCTAATTGTTCTTGCTAGTATCTAGCACTATGTTCAGTAGAAGTGACAAAAATGGGCATGCTTGTTTTTTGTATTGGATCTTAGAGGAAATGCTTTCTCATTGATTATGTTAGTTGTAAGATGTTTATAAATGGCCTTTATTAAGTTGAGGGAGTTTCCTTTTGTGCCTAATTTAACAAAAGATTTTATTATGAAATTATGTGAAACTTTATCAAATGCTCTTTGGCCCTTATTGAAATGATTATGTGGTTTTATTTTTCATTCTGTTATTGTAGTGTATCACATTAATTTATTTGTGTATGTTACATAAACCTTATATTCCAAAGATGAATCTCTTTTTGTTGCAATATGTTATTTATATTTCAGAGTAGAAATCCTACAGACTGTCTACTGCCTTGTAAACTATCAGAGCACTGCTAAAATAATCCTTTTTAATTTTTTCCTTGGTCATATAATAAACAGAAAATTGCACAATATAGTCTATTTTAGGATCCATTGGAAAAAGTATTTGACATTCCAAATACTGAGATTTAAAACTAGAGGAGATAAAAGGACGTTTTACAATTGGACACCTTTCTCCATTTCTGATTATGATAATCTCATTTCTCAAATTTCCACTTTGCTAAGTATGGTAAACAAGGGTCACCAATTGTATCTATTAACTATCTATAGTAAATCACTAATTTTCAAGTTAGATCATATTAAGGGTTTGGATACCAGGATGAAATAAAATCAATGTCCTCATGAAGCATAATGTTGGAGCTGGAAGTTGGCCATGATTGCCTTGTTTTATATGTACTCTCAAAAGTATATATTTACCTTGACTAAAGGAAATAGAAATGACTTGTGTTTGAGATTTTGGCTTAACATCTCAATGGGAAGATTGAAGTACCCATTCATAAATAATCTGCTAATTTAATGAGTTGACTGAAAAAGGTTATTAGGACATTTTGAGGTTGTTCTATAAAAAGTTTGTCTTAGCAATACCTATAAAGAGCCATATTTTTTTTTCTCAAATTTGCTTATGTCGATAGCAAATTTCAAGTTTCAAAAACAGGCTCAACATTTCACAGTTGATAAAACCCACACTGTTAAAAGCTTTTAAGGCAAAAAAAAAACAAAAACAAACAACTTGACATCTTGACTCCCAAAGAAAGACATACATAATATACAAAAAAGTAACCCTAAAAAGTAATTTTACTAGTTTTTCATTATAAATACTAAAATTAATAGGTTTTATGCAATATTTTCTATCCTTGTTCTTTCCCTTAGTAACATCCTCCCCAACCCCAACAAAACAGAACAACAAGAAAATACCTACATTCTCCCTGGTTATTGGAACTTCAGCTATCATCATAGTTAGCCTCAATTCAGATGAATAAACAATGATAACCATTGTAAGTAAGCCTTGCTATCCATCATATTCTCATGGAAGAGAATCTAATGTAATCTAATGTAATCTAATCTAAATGAAAGTGTTTTCAATTTTATTCAGGATGACTATGTAATTACATATATCATCTATCACTTCTAGGATCCTCCTAAAATAAAATTATGATAGCACAAAAATGAATACATTGACAACAGTGAAGAGTAGAAAATGGGGTTCAGGGCTAAGGGGTGGGTATCAGGAGAATCATCAAACTTGAGGAAAAAGAAAAGCATATGGAGCAATTTGAAGGATAAAGTTGGCAGGAAAAGCTAAATTCAGAGTTTAACAGGAGGGCCCCGTAAAGGTGGGACTCAAAATCTTTTCTGAGGGCTTTGCCGCTGGGTTAAAGTTAACCCTGGCCACAGAGAATTAAAGGGACAGGTGAGGCTGAAAGCAATCAAAAGTTTACTTGAATTTCTGACATACAATTTCATATATACATCTAAGCCAGTGTCTGTCGCGTGATGTCACTACAGAACAAACAAAATTCCTATATTTTCTGAGATCTTCATTTGTGAGTTTAATAATGCCCTCTTGGATAAATAAAAAGAGGCTCAATGGAGAAACATGTTGATACAGCATTGTGAAATTTTCTAGCAGGGACTATAAAGACATATGAAAAGCAAAAGGGTGTCAGTAAAAGACTTTCTATGTGTCAAGCCTAGCACTCATGCTGAGCTTTTGCATGGCCAACGAGCTAGGAATATTTTTTAATTGTTGAAAAAAATTTTAAAAACTGTATTTGTGAAATTTGGAAATTGTATCATATTCAAATTCATTCTCCATAAATAGCTTTATTGGCACATAGCCACTCTTTAATTTTCACATATTATCCATCGCTGTGTTAGCGCTGAAACTACAGCAGCAGAGATTGAGATCCTGTGGCCCCAAAAATAAAAATTCACCAAATCATAGTGCAGCTATAAATAAAACTAAAATGAGAAAGACATTATAAGCAAAGAATAACCAATAGGAAAAAAGAATTCTTTGGGACTGAAGGTAGGAAAATTTTACCTTTGAAGTGCTTAAGACTCAAAAGCATCTAAATTATAAAAAAGGAAAAGTAATATGTAAAATATAAAGAATAAATAATTGCTATCTCCCCTTTTACAGAGGTATTTGCTCATGTGTATTCTCTAATACAAAACGGCAAAACAAAATAATGCATAATGAAAGAAAAAATCTTTTATTTTAGCAGCCATAGTAGGTGATGGAAGACAATGATGAAATGCTCTTAAAGTTTTTAGGAATAAAAATTATTCATAAACTAGGATTCTATAGCCAGAGAAATATCAAAATATAGCGTAGAATAATTACATTTTCAAACAGACAAGGACTCAGAAAATTTATTTGCTGGGATCCATTTTTAAAGTCTTACTTGAGGATATATTCCAGCAAAATGAAGGGAAAAAAAAAAAAACAAGTGAGATTGGATTTTGGAAACAGAATCCACCCAGAACACAACAAGAAGAGAAGATTTGGGATTAGAGTTGTACTTCATGTTTAAATGCACCTTATTGTTTTTAACAAGAAATAATTTTATGCTTAACCAGAAAAAAATGCAATTAGTATCTCAAGAAAAAAATAAAAATTCACCAAATCATTGTGCATATATAAATAAAACTAAAATGAGAAACAACTTTTAAGCAAAAAATGTCCAGTAGGAAAAGATAATTCTTTGGGATTGAAGGTAGGAAAATTCTACCTTTGAAGTGCTTTGGACTCAAAGCATCGAAATCATAACAAAAGGAAATGTTATCATAGAACAGTACATGGTCAAGAAATAAATAAAGGGTATAATATCATAATAATAGTCATAATAATGAAAGTGATTATTTACTACTCTTTAACATTTATAGCCAACCTATGAACAAAGAATGTCTTGTTTTTATTTTTAGTGCAGAATGTAACTGTTAATAACATCAGAAATATGAAGCTTTTCTGAAAATAAAAGTGCTGCTGATTGTGGGAGATTGGAGTTGGAGAGGAAAGTCAGGGCATCGATACTCTCATTCTCTATGGAATATAATTGGAATACTGCCTTATGTGCATAGTGGGATCAAAATAATGTCTAAAATGCGGAAAATAGGGACAAAAGTATATACTTTAAAATAGGAATTGCAAACACCAGTGCCTAAGGCATATCAGTTAGTAAAAGAAAACACAGAGTGTAAGAAAATGTGTGCCGGACTAGTGCTATTGCAAGCAGCCGCCCACCAGATATTTAACTGTATTTTTAGCACATGATGGAGACCACACAGAACTCACAGGCAAGATGGGCCTCTAACTCTGGATGACATTTTGTAACTTCATATTTAAAGTTATGAAATAATCAAAAGAAGAGGTAAATATGACAATATAAGAATTTAATATTAGAAGAAAAAAGAGAAATGAAAGTCATAATAAAATCAGACTTTTGTCTTTCATGGGAGAGATCCGACAAGTTCTCTTATTGTTGATAAATTAAATAAGTATTTTTGAAATGTTGGAGGCAAACCTTAAAATAATTAAAGCAAAAGTTATTATAAAGGTTAGCTCTGTAGATGAGGAAGAGTTGGAGAATGCTGCTTTTCCTCATGAATTCTTTTTATATATTCCTACTTTGGAAAACATTATAATATCTATGTATATTTGTTTTATAAGGTTGAATTAAAAGTGTGACAAAATAGCAAATTTTTAAACACAGAAAAGTTTATGCAGAAACCTCATATATCTCTAAGTGGGTCTGTAAATTGAAGCCCAGCATAATAAACTTCCTATGATAATGAGATGGCAGACAATACAGATGTAAGGCATGTGAACAAATGTGAGATGGCTAGGGTAGAAAGCGAAATGGCGAGGGAGGCCAGTTTGACGGAGCTGAAGTAGAAACTGTTGAAGGACCAATAATGAAATTTTCTCCTAGGACACCAAATAAATTTTCTATGTGGGAAAATACCATGCTTAGTTGTAGATTGCATGGATTTTGATGACAGTAAGTAGGCAGGTGTCCATAGATCTTCCAGCATTATGAAACTCCACACAAGAAGGTATCCCATGAAACCATCTATTAAACAGCAATACTAGGTGATGTGAACTGTAACAGCAGTGAAAGAGAAACATCTGAGGAGAGACTGTTTGCATTTCTTTCCACAAGTCAATGTTAATAGTGACTGACTCAATGGAGAAAGAATTGCACTAATCAGATAGTAGCAGTTATCCATGGCTGTAAGACAGGAAAAAGGAGTGAAGATATTCTCACAATAGTGGTTTAAAGACCCAAAGTCACATTCATTTAAAATGAGACTTTTGAAACTCTGGTGCCAACAGAAATGATTTTTTCTTTAGATTTTTTTTCTAGAACTATCTGTACACACTACTATAGCACATACCCATTTCTTTCATATTATCTATAGCTGCTTTATGGCTACAAGTGTTGGAGTTAACTACTTGGCAACGTGATCACATTGGCCTGCAAAGATTAAAATGTATACTATAGTGCATTTTATTGGGGGAAAAGTGCAAAAAAATATGAACAGATAGTAAAAGACAAATTAGGAGATGAAACAGGCTTCAATCTTAAAACGGAGGTCAAAACAAATCTGGCCACCTCCAGTTTTTGCATGGCTCATTAGCGAAAATTAATTTGCATTTAATAAGATCAGCAAACATTTAGTAATATCGTTAAACATTTATTTAACTCGAAAATCCGCTGGATAGATAAGGGTTGACTGATCTAAACTGGGCTTGCATCCATCCCATGTATTGCTTATACTCCTTATAAGACAAACACGTTAGCGTATGCATTTTAATTTCTTTCAAAAGAATATTTAATTACATGTGACAATTAAACGAAACTAAAATTTTGGTGTCAAAGTTTTACTGGAGAGCATACATTTCCATTTGTTACATATTATCTGTAGTTGCTTCGGTACTATAAGCTGGATAACATGGTGAAACCCTGTCTCTCCTAAAAATACAAAAAAAATTAGCCAGGCGTGGTGGCGGGCGCCTATAGTCTCAGCTACTCAGGAGGCTGAGGCAGGAGAATGGCGTGAACCCAGGAGGCAGAGGTTGCAGTGAGCCGAGATCGCACCACTGCACTCCAGCCTGGGTGACAGAGTGAGACTCTATCTCAAAAAAAAAAAAACAAAAAAAAAAATCAAAAAAAATTATATCAATTTAAAATTGGATATCTAATAAAATTGTTTAATGAGATAACCTGAAATATTTATAAATAATATTTTATTTTTAACAAAAGTGGAAAAGAAATTGGTAAAATTATGTGCATAAATTTTAATATACTCATATATATTTGTATATAAATTTATATATTATATATGATTTTCAAAATATACATTTACATTGTAGCTGAAATAGAAAATCATTTCATATAATATACTAGATTTGAATCTATCTATTTTCTACTAACAACATATCTGGAATTCAAATATTAAATATGGAATTTTATCAGGAGACTAAAATGATCTTCTATGACCCACTGCTAGGGAAACTGATATGTTAATGAACATCATTTTACTAACATGTTCCAACTTAATTAATATTTTCATCATTCTAAGATGTTTAAAAAGAAACAGCTGTTTGATATTTACTAGAGATGACTTGGTAGATGACATGCTTATGTGTTCTTTTGTTGTGAATCATATTTTCCAACAAATATTCTAAACATTTTACTTCAGAATATTTTACTCAGTTTTTAGTATCATACAAAATTATTACTTGGGATTTATCTATTTTGTAGATTTTCTTCCTATATGCACAGTTGACAACAAGATAAAAATAATGGTAATTCTATTAGCCCAGTCAATTAGCATATTTATAGCAGATTTTTATAATGCCTTTATCGAGATATGATTCATAGACCTAAAATTCCCTTTTAAAGCACGTAATTAAGTGGCTTTGAGTATATTCAGCCCAACTTTCAGCATTGTCAACTTTTAGACAATATGCGTTACTCCAAAAACAACTCCATACCCATTAACAGTCACTCTCTATTCACCACTACCCACAGTCCATAACAACCACTAATCTAAAAACTGTTTCTATAGACTTGCCTTTTTTCTGGACGTTTTCAGATTATAGCCTGTAAAGTAGATATTCATTGGATAAGAAACATCTTCTAACCGAAATTATTCAAAGATACCTTAAAGAACAGTAAGTAGAAAATTTAACAAAATAGAACTATATAGAATGCTTATAAAATTAAGAGGAAAAGGCACCATATTTTGAATTGTGCATGAGAAAGCATCAAATATGATTCCTATACATTCCGATAATGTTAAAACATTCATTGATCAACACAAGCATGGTTTTAACATTTTAGCCAAGGATGACAAAGTAGGCAAGTAGTCTCCCCTGGGATATAAATTGTAGGTTAAATGTAATGACCTTCCTCTAACCTGCAGAACATGTCTCATAACTAATTTAGAATTAAAAATAACATTCCATTTTAAGTTATTATTAGCAGGTTAGACTGTGAAAGAAATTGAAAGATCTTTTCCAACATAACAGCTTATTGAGTTCAGGTTTTGTTAGGGACAAGAAGGCAGAGCATATTAAAATAATCCAGTGGTATGCTGTGCTCGGCATGGGAAGAAGGCAATAAGGAATGAGGAAGGCAGAGAATTGAATTCAACATATAATATGTGTTCCATACTTATAAAAGGTAGACATTAATAAGTCTATTTTATAGATAAGAAAGAATACCAAAGGAATTAAAACAAATGTCACATAGTTCATAATTTTGCTTATCTCTATAAATCAACAAAGGGAAAATAATAACATATTGCTGATACACTTGTCAAGAGACTCCTTACTCCACATAAAGTATGTTGAGTACAACTTAGAGTACAATGTACATAAATTACTAAAAATAAGGAGTATGGAAGTTATCATGTATCTTATTTATACCCAGCAGCAACCTGGACTTACTCATAAATGTGATCCCTAAAAGAAGATACAGTGTTTCCTAAAGGGTCACAGTAAAAATTATCATAAATCTGTAAATTATTTAATGATTTAAAAAATTTGTTTTATTTGTTATGCTTCTCTAGGGGCTAAGGGTGAACAACAGAGAAAATTAATGCACTTTAAATGATGTACTTGTTTAAAATGTAAAGGGAAGGAAGAATAAAGAACAGGCAACAGAATTCCTCAAGGTAGGATGTACTGTAGGGTATCAGATATAGTTGTATGCATACAGAGAGAACTAAAATTTTGTCACATTAATAAAACGATAAGCTAACATGCCAACATCTAAGATGTCTATATATACTATATACATATAAACTTTGCATGGCTAGAATGAAACAAGTGGTTGAGGGAAACCAAAACAACACACACATACGCACATATGCCTATAGTCACACTAAGAAAGCACACTATTTCCAAAGCTAATTAGCTCGCTTACAAGGTAAAGCGGGGAAAGCTCCTCTGTTTAGAGCAAGGAGTACTAACTGCTTTCTACAAAGGAGCTTGCTGATAGAAGGCCCATTCAAGGCTAGAAGCCTTACCACCTACTAGACTACAGAGCATGGAAATTTTCTGATCCTATGAAAAACCAAAATAAATATACAACATACCTTGATGTGCAGCAGGGGTAGACATAGCAGGACAGATAAGATTTTAATTAAGTAAGATATTTATCAAACTTCATGTTTTTATATTCCAATAATTTTAATGCTTACATGTCATAAGGACAAAATTATCTTCATTTTTAAAATGTAAGTTTTTAAATAGAAAAGGAAAAGCTTTAAGTGGGTATAAGCAGCACCAGTTTACACTGTTTTCAGTTTTAAAAAGGCTTTAGAATCCACGGTAATAATTCTGATATGTTGACTACCAGAAATTGAGGAAGACACATACAAGCAGAAAGCCTATTACCTCAAACTATTTTGTCCAAATCTATTTTTGCATGAGGCTGAGTGAAAGATGTTATGTATGACATGTCAAACTCCACAAGAAAGGGTATGAGAAGATGCTAGTTATTCTTTCTCCAAAAAGGAACAGTAAATGTGGCAAATGAATGTCCCATTTTAAGATACACACAATTATTTTGGGATCCACATCCCATAATTCCTATTGGTGTGGTTGGGATAGAACTAATTATTCTTTGTGCTGGATTTGAGGCATTGCAGTGTGTGCCCTGGTAATGTCAGGGGGTATCATGAGACCCTACTTGGCTTATCTTCCTTACAGAATCAAAATTAAAAGTTGGTTGTTGGCCAATGTCTAGTAGTGCCCTGAGACCTGAGAAAGGCTGCTTCTGTCCTGGTCTCATACTATGAAAGGTCTCACATATTACAAACCTATGCAAACATTAATTAATTAAATAGCCCCAGGGCATCTTTGTCTGGCTCTCAATTATGTAACAATGCCTCATCTAATTGTAGGCGTCTACCCTACAAATGAACACTTTCCAGGCTACACACAAATGCTGCCTTTTCTCTTTTGCTCTGTGTCTTCAAACATAAGACAACTTCATCCCAATGCTATGAATGCCTGTGGGTTGTACTACTATTTACGTTGTGAACTGCTTTGGTGTATAGGAAAGAGCTGGAAAATTTTACATGAGAAAAAAATGCTTATATAAGAAAAAAGGCAAATTAATTAATTTGCCAAACTCTCGCTCTGAGGAAATAGTTTTCCAGAAGTGCCAAACATCAATTTCTAGGCCTCTGCTTGTATTCCAATTATGTTTTCAAAGATAGTCATTAATTGACACCATAATTGCAACAGTTGATGTGGCAATTTAAAAAATTGTGATATTAAAAAAATTATTTATACATTTACAGATATGAAATGGTTTGCAGCGAGATGGAAAATGAATTCTATAATTGCAAAATACTTTTAAGAAATAGATCAAATTATAGAAAGTATTAAATGGATATTCTTAAATTGAAGAAATGATGCTTTTTTAAAAGCTCATATCTCCATGTGGAAAAAATTAGAATGAAATTAAGAAATTCTGAAATGGGCTGGGCGCGGTGGCTCATGCTTGTAATCCCAGCACTTTGGGAGGCCGAGGCGGGCGGATCACGAGGTCAGGAGATCGAGACCACGGTGAAACCCCGTCTCTACTAAAAATACAAAAAAATTTAGCCGGGCGTGGTGGCGGGCGCCTGTAGTCCCAGCTACTTGGAGAGGCTGAGGCAGGAGAATGGCGTGAACCCAGGAGGCGGAGCTTGCAGTGAGCCGAGATCGCGCCACTGCACTCCAGCCTGGGCGACAGAGCGAGACTCCGTCTAAAAAAAAAAGAAATTCTGAAATGACTTAAATTTTGTTTTAAGACAAAGAGTAATCACTATATATGCTCTTAAATTACATAATAGAACTAAACTATTTTATAATACTTAATTATAATTTATTATGTGACTCCATTATCATTTTATACATATTTCATTTTGAGTCTAAGTATTGTTTGTAAAATTTTATTGACAATCTCTTTTGCTAATGCTGCAGAAGAAGAAAATTTCTCCAAATTAAAAGTCATGGAAAAAACTAACAAAGAACTACAATGGCTCAAAAATTTTACGTAGCAATAATGATACTAGAAAAAAAATCAAAAGTGTTGATGTATTATCATAATTAGAGACTTTCTAAAATTAATAGCACATATAAATAGTTATATTCAGAAAACATGCTATTTATGTAAAAATACTGTATTCATACCTTAGAGAAATCATATAACAATTTTCCACAAGTTCTCAAATGTATTCCTTTCATTTTATTGCTAATCTAATGTAAAATACCTTTATCTCAGTTTAAAAAAAAAAAATCTTGTGGGTCTGAGAAGAGTTACCTGCTACTAGCTTTTCATGCACACACAAAAGAAACAGTGTTACTCATTAAAACTTTTTATTTCAGAATCAGCAGTGGCTTTTATTCCAAAACTTTTTCAAAACATCTGATCGAATGTTTGTCTTATAAGCTATTAATATATGCTGTGAAATGTCAAACTTATGACACAAATGAGTGTATTTTCTTATGACAAATGTCAAACTTATGACACAAAGTGAGTGCATTTTCTTATGACAAATGTCAAACTTATGACACAAAATAAGTGTATTTTCTTAAATTAAAATTTCAAGTTGTAAAACATTTCTATATTTGCTCTTACTAACTGAAAGATTAATCATATGTGCATATATGTGAAATAAATGAAATGGTATGGTCATAGCAAAATACTTGTTTTAAAATGACTTGGAAAAATTCTAACAAACCTACACACAGTAAGAACAATTCACCTTTTAAAGAAGTATAACACCATAGTAAATAAAGTTTTTAAAGTAGGTAATCGTGACATGAAGGAGAATAAGAACTACTTCAAAAACTATAATTAAATGCATTATATGAAAGTTTTAGAAGTACATGTTTATACTTAGTTTCAGGACTTAACAAAGGCAGGATATTCCCCTGACCCCTTGGTGGGACTCCCAAAGGTAGTGCCGGGTTTACTCAGCCCACAGCTCTCAACTCCTCATGGGAGGGAGTGCATGAGCAAGTGAGGCATGAACTGGAGTACACCAGCACTTGAGTCATCTAGCTGCTCAACGGCGAAATGCACTCAGTTGGAACCCCTGCATCCACCCCTCGTGGGAGGGGTCACTCAGGTGAGCAGGTACAGGAGCGGGGCAGAATCTTTGGGTGCTGGCAGGAGTCAACTATATGCCAGCCCTAAGGCAGCATCTATGGGGGTGCCTGCAAACCCTGTAGCCAAAGAGGGAGTGTTACAGTGCTCTTTAGCTCGGCTGTCCGTGGATGGTGCAAGAGTTAACAACTCAGTGGACCCTCTGCCTTTTCATGTGAAGGGGCTGCCTTCCACCAATGAGGGCAAAGGGTCAGTGTGACAGCCTTTTGCATCCACATTGGTGGTATCCAAGCTTTTGTCCAATGTCCAGGAGAAATGAAGTCTCATGAATGAATTGAAGGATGGTAAATGCAGATGGTTTTCTTGCCAATGGAAGGGGACCTTAAAAGGAGATAGGGTGGGAAGCTAATCTTCCCCTGAAGTGTGGCCACCTCCGGCCAATTTCTTCTCTGAAGTTATGCCATCAAGCTGTCCCTCTGAAGTTAAGCCATTTCCCTCCGTCATCCAACCACAGTCTCCTACGTCCACCTGCCTCTCTTCTCTATGATGGCTGAGCTTGGGGTTTTTATGGGCACAGGATGGTAGGTAGGTCAGGCCATGGATTTTTTTTTGGAAAAGGCAACATTCGAACAAGAAAACAGGGATGTAAGTTCTCACTTTGTGCCACAACTTCGTGCTTTTCGGATTGAGGGTGGGCCCTCGCCAGAGACCTGCCCTCATCTTCCCAGAATCTCCCTGCCTCCTGTGCCTATCATTACAATCAAGCTCAGCTTATTTAAAGTTATAACCCCTAGATGTGTAAAATCTGGACCATAATTTTCCCCTCATATTACAATATGCATTTTTTAAATAGTTTAGAAGAATCTCAACCAAAGTAACCTAAGGTAGCTGCAACATTACCATACTAAGGTGAACATGTTGGATACAAAGAACACAATGGTATAAGGGTGTCAAGTACTAAAATACTAAATGTATTGAGTACTTATTTTGCATAATATATCTATTATATTAAGATATAATGTTGGACTCTGAAAAGCACAAAAGAATTTCAGGCATGAGGATTCCCTCCATTCAAGGGCTAACAGTCTAGTTGAAGAAACTCGAACACTGAATGCAGATAAAATAACACTAATGAAGAGCAGCAAACAAAATAAGTACAAAGTTCAACTCAGGTTAAGAAGAGGGAAATATTTTTCTGTTTGCACATGATAGTTTGCACATGATAGAAGGCATCTTGGAGTGGTGGAAAATGTGTTTACAAATGGGTTCATATACTTGACTTAAAAATCCATTACCAAATGTTTAGTTGGCCATTTTAATACTTTAGATTTATACCTCTATAATCTTATTCTGTCCAAATTCATGTATAATCTATACTGGCTGTCTATTCTAAATTAATAAAAAGTAAATTATTAAATATCATATTTAAATATCCATTTCATAGTTTGATTTAACTCTCACAACTAGGATCTTTTAGTATCTCCAAATAGCATTTTAAAGAATACAATTTTGGGGAAAAATGCGTAAAGTTATGATCTATTTAAAGAACAACAGGGTTATTTGGGTCAGCATCCATAATTTCTATGGGAAAAAATATCTAATTTCAAACAGAGAGGCTACATTTGTACCCTGTTGAAGGGGAAGTCAATTAGGTTGAATTTGGGGAGTTATATTTTATATGACAAATACATCTTTACTCAATTTAAAATAAATATGTATATTTTACGTTTCTGGTACTCGGACAAATGCAAATGATACAGAGGAAGATAACATAGAGTTTCTGTGTGTCAGGATACCATGGACTAGTTGGAGGCCTGATGAGTTTGATAAGAAAATGAGTGATTATACCCTAAAGACATTTAAAATTTTAAATGTAGAATCTAATTAGAAATCCAACATGTGTTACCTGATATTGTTAGGATTGTCTCTGAAGAGAGAAAATTAGCATACAAACCAGCATTAAATATTGCAAGGTATATTGGGATACCTTTTATACTATTAAATTTTCATAATGACTTCTTTGTATTGCTTGACTTATAGCTCTTCTCATATGATGAATGGTTTGTTTGAATTTGATTATTTTAACTAACGACATGCTTATACTCATTTGCAAATAATTTAGTTTTCTATTTTGTAATCTAGCAGATATATAATCTTTTTTGGTAACTGTGATAGGTTAAAGATGGCCACAGATTATTTACTACTGTCTCATGAAGATGTGAAGTCTTTGTTCCCTCCTCTAGAATCTGGGTGAGTTTTATACATGCTTGATCAACAGAAGATATCTTGGGCCAGTTCTTGGGCCCAAGCCTTACGTGACTGGCAACATCCACTTCTCATTTCTTCAAACATCTTGGAGCCCCGAGTTTCTATATATAAGAAGTCTGGCTATCCTGAGGCTGCCATGCTATCAGAAAGCCCATGTCATCCACGTGGAGAGGCCATATTGACACAGGATGAAAGGGGAAAGGAGAGAGAGAATTTCCAAATGACAAAATTGTGAGATATATCGGTATATTGTTATATTAAGTCACTAAGTTTTAGACTAGTTTTTAATAAATAACAAGAAGAGTCGTTATAAGTCTAACAATACTTCATGCTTCTTCTAATGGTTATTCTCCAAATGCTAGTAACCCCAGAAATGTAAAATATACTGATGTGTAAAACTGAAGTTCTGTTATTTCATTTAATCATATGCCTTGAATTGGACTAAGTTGGATGTTTGTCAGTATTATGTTTACTTCACACTAACCCTGTACTGAATGTTTTACTCGTATTTTCACATTTCGCCCTCCCATTAAAAAGAAACCCGCTTTATAGACAAGGAAACTGATGTGCAGAGAGAAGTAGAAAAATGTGCTGCTATTAAGGGAGCCAGGATCTGGTCTAAGATTCATGTTCCCCTAAAACCAATATTCTTTATTTTTTTTGTTGTTGTTGTTTGAGATGGAGTCTCACTCTGTCGCCCAGGCTGGAGTGCAGTGGCGCGATCTGGGCTCACTGTGAGCTCCGCCTCCCGGGTTCACGCCCTTCTCCTGCCTACAGAGGAGCCCGCCACCACGCCCGGCTAATTTATTTATTTATTTATTTATTTTTGTATTTTTTTAGTAGAGATGAGGTTTCACGGTGTTAGCCAGGATGGTTAGCCAGGATGGATGACCTTGTGATCCACCCCCCTCGGCCTCTCAAAGTGCTGGGATTACAGGCGTGAGCCACCGAGCCCGGCCCCTTAACACCAATATTCTTAAACACTATGGTGTTTAACCTTCGATCTAGCTATGTGGTCAGAAGGTTCTTCTATAAGTTGGAATTTGTATGTATAGTTATGTATACATGAATTCCAAAATAAATGATATTAGTCTTGACAGAATCACCATTCCATTCCTCATATTTTAGCATATAATACGAATAGCATATTATCATCTGAAATTATGAAGTGTCCTTAAATGTACAGCTAATAAACTCTGTACTTTATTTAACCACGTGTTCTTATGTTCTTAGAACATGTCTCTCCCATATGTACGAAAGCACATCCAACAAAAACTTACACAGGTCCATCTAGAAATAGCTTAAATTAACAAAAGAAAACTGCATTTTTCAGGACTGACAGGCAAAGCAACTAAGTAATTTCATTGTAGATTGAAACAGTAGATAAATAAAAGCTCAACTTATGATTCAAGATTGATTATCCAAGTCAGAAGAAATCTGTTTTCTCTGAAAACATTGAGATTGTCTCTGTTAGAGTTAAGTCAGTGTCAGCATTTCTGGAATAATACACATGTATGCTGTTTGCCTGCTGGGGTGCGTTTCTGGGTAGATCATCAGGATTTGTGACCGAATAAATCAGCTATTCATTGCTACCCCCCACCATCAATAAAACTTGTTTTTCAAAAAAGAAAAAAAAAAGGAAATAAAAGAAAACGAGTGATTATAAGGCTTGATTAGCAGGGACTACTTGGATTATTATAAGGGAAGTTTCGAGACTATAAGAACGTAAAATAGAGGTGAAACATTCTCAGCATCAAGGTAGTCTTCATAAAAGGTGGAAGACCCAGTCCTGATTATAATGCCAGAGAACATCATCCTCTTGTATCAATGTTGCAATGAAATGGGGAAAAAGAAGACACTGAAATTCTGTATTATACTCCATGATATAATGCAAATAATACATTATATAGTAAATAGGTCAATAACCGAATATAAGAGTTATAAACACCTTTTAATAATTCTCATAGAACATAAAGAATAATGAAAAATTCATTTTACTTGGTATAAAATTTTACAGAATTTTATGATTTAGAAAATTACTTGAAATCCAAAACCTGGAAAAATCTCCTTTGTATACCAGGATAAGAAGTAAAATGCATGTTTCTCCATTTTTACACAACCAATTGGATCACAATATTAGGAGGAAAAAAATATTCACTGTCCCAGTGGTCTTAGAGTCATTTAATATTACAGCAGCTAACTCTGTATCTAAAGACTACAAGTACTTTTCTTCAGTCTGTGACTGGTCGTTTTATTCTCTTAACAGTGCTTTTCAAGAGGAAGTGATTTTTTAAAAATAAAGTACAATTTACAAATTTAATACTTCATGAATCATAAAAGAATAATGTTGCACCATTTGGTTTAATATCTAAGATTTGATTAAGCCAAGGTCAAAAATATGTTCTTGTATTTTTTTATAAAAAAATTATTTGTTTCTTTTAGGATTTACAATTTAGGATCTACGATCAATTTTTACTTAATTTTTTTTTTTTTTTGACAGAGGCTTGCTCTGTCATCCACGCTGGAGTGCAGTGGCGTGATCTCGGCTCACTGCAACCTCCGCCTCCCAGGCTCAAGCGATTCCCTTGACCAAGCCTCCCGAGTTGCTGTGATTACAGGTGCCAGCCACCTTGCCTGGCTAATTTTTAGTGAAATTTTTATATGCTACAAGTGGTGGTCTAATTAAAGTTTATTTTTTTCAAACAAATATTCAATTAAAGCACCACTTATTAAAAATGATATACCGTTTCATTTAATTGCATATTTGTTGAAAAGCAATTAAACATATGTAAAAATCTACTTTTGAGTTCTCTATTCCATTCTATTTTATTCTGTTTTCTATATTGTTGCCAATATCATACTTTTTTTCTATTACTCAAATCAGGTAGATCTAGTCCTCCAACACAGCTCTTTTTCAAATCTGATTTGGCTAAGGTAAGTACTTTATATATGCATACGAACCTTAAAATCAATTTGTCAATTTCTACCCAAAAGCCCGTTAGAATTTTAACTGGAATTGCATTATATCTATATAGTAATTTGTGACTAATTAACATTTTAACAATATTGAGTTGTTTTACTTATTAACATAGTATGTTTCCCATTACTATGGAAATGGAAGTCTTCTTCAACTTTTCTCAGCAGTTTTGTAATTTTTAGCACACAAATATTTTATATCTTTTCTCAGATTTATCTCTCAGTATTTCATGTCTTGTGTCTGTATTGTAAATGAAATTGATTTTTAATTTCATTTCCCATTTGTTCATTGCTAACATACAGAATTGCAGTAATTGTTGTATATTGTTCTTTTGCCTTGCAACATTGATAAAAATCATTTATAAGTTCTTCTATCCTTATAACACATTCTGGGCCCGGCGCGGTGGCTCACGCTTGTAATCCCAGCACTTTGGGAGGCCGAGGCCGGCGGATCACGAGGTCAGGAGATCGAGACCACGGTGAAACCCCGTCTCTACTAAAAATACAAAAAATTAGCCGGGCGTGTTGGCGAGCGCCTGTAGTCCCAGCTACTCGGGAGGCTGAGGCAGGAGAATGGCGTGAACCCAGGAGGCGGAGCTTGCAGTGAGCCGAGATTGCGCCACTGCACTCCAGCCTGGGCGACAGAGCAAGACTCCGTCTCAGAAAAAAACAAAACAAAACACATTCTGTCTAAATTTTCTCCATGGGTATTCATGTTTTCTGAAAATAAAATCATTTTTGTTTCTTCTATCCCAATTGGATGATTTTATTTGTTTTTATTTTCTTATTGTTCTGACTAGAATGTCTAGTACAATGGCAGCTAGTTGAATAGAGTAGACATTTCTGCATTGTTCCTCCTATTAGAAGGAAAGTATAGTATCTTTTACCATTTTTAGGCTTTTATGGATACTACAGGTAAAATCTCTTATTAGTTTGTTGGGAGTTACTGAATCACAATAGATTATGTTCAAATGCTTTTACTTTGTCTATTGAGATAATCATAAAAACTTTCTTTTTTTTTGGTTTTCCATTATTGTGGTTTCATTAATTGATTTTCCAATGTTAAACTAATCTGTCATTCCCTATAAAAATTTTTCTTTGTCATGATGTGTTACTTTTTCAACGTATTGTTATATTCATTGTGCTAAAATATTAACAATTTTTTCATTAGTTTCATGATGGATACACGTCATTCATTTTCTTGTCTTCTAAGGTGTTTTTCTTAGTTTTGTATCAGGGTAGTTTTACAGAATTATTTCAGGAAGGTTTGCCTCCATCATAATGTCTTGGAACTTTTTTTATTATTATACTTTAAGTTTCAGGGTACATGTGTACAATGTGCAGGTTAGTTACACATGTATACATGTGCCATGTTGGTGTGCTACACCCATTAACTCGTCATTTAACATTAGGTATATCTCCTAATGCTATCCCTCCCCCTCCCCCAACCCCACAACAGGCCCCAGTGTGTGATGTTCCCCTTCCTGTGTCCATGTGTTCTCATTGTTCAATTCCCACCTATGAGTGAGAACATGCAGTGTTTGGTTTTTTGTCCTTGTGATAGTTTGCTGAGAATGATGGTTTCCAGCTTCATCCATGTCCCTACAAAGGACATGAACTCATCATTTTTTATGACTGCATAGTATTCCATGGTGTATATGTGCCACATTTTCTTAATCCAGTCTATCATTGTTGGACATTTGGCTTGGTTCCAAGTCTTTGCTACTGTGAATGGTGCTGCAATAAACATACATGTGCATGTGTCTTTACAGCAGCATGTTTTATAATCCTTTGGGTATATACCCAGTAATGGGATTTCTGGGTCAAATGGGATTTCTAGCTCTAGATCCCTGAGTAATCGCCACACTGACTTCCACAATGGTTGAACCAGTTTACAGTCCCACCAACACTGTAAAAGTGTTCCTATTTCTCCACATCCTCTCCAGCACCTGTTGTTTCCTGACTTTTTAATGATGGCCATTCTAACTGGTGTGAAATGGTATCTCACTGTGGTTTTGATTTGCATTTCTCTGATGGCCAGTGATGATGAGCATTTTTTCATGTGTCTTTTGGCTGCACAAATGCCTTCTTTAGATTCAATGCCATCCCCATCAAGCTACCAATGACTTTCTTCAAGAATTGGAAAAAACTACTTTAAAGTTCATATGGAACCAAAAAAGAGCTCGCATTGCCAAGTCAATCCTAAGCCAAAAGAACAAAGCTGGAGGCATCATGCTACCTGACTTCAAACTATACTACATGTCTTGGAATATTTTGTGTATCATTGTTGTTATTGCTTCCTGGAATGTTCAGTGCACTTTAACAGTGAAGTTACCTGTAACGGAGGTAAATTTGTTAGAGGTTTTATGCACAAAGTCAATTTGTTCAATAGATATTCAGTATTCGTGTTATCAATTTATTCTTCAGGGTACTTAAGTAGTTTGTGTTTCAAAGAATGTGTCTATTTATTCAAAATTGTCTCATAGTTGGCATAAAGTTATTCTTAGATTTTAGTATCTGTATAATCTCTGGTGATGTCATTTATTCATTCTTGATGTAGTAATTTGCTTCTTCTGTTTCATGATCATTCTGGTTGAGGTTTATCAATTTTATCGGTCTTCTCAAAGTTTTAGCTTTGATTTTTTATTGATTTTTCTATCATTTTTCTATTTATTGTTTACAACCTTATCTTAATATAGCCTTTATTGTGCTTCTTCCAACTTGCTCTCTTTTTTTATTTAATTAGATGGAATGTGAAGCCACTAATTTTATATCTTTCTTCTCTTTTTATATAGGGGTGTGGTACCATCGGTTTTCTCCTAAGTATTGTTACAGTGGATTTCCACAATTTTATATTGTGTTTTAATTTTCATAATTCTAAATATCTCTAGATTAACTTTGGATGTTTTTATTAAATCAATTAATACATAATTATTGAATTTGATTCAATAAGTTGAAATAATTATTTTAAAGTGTGTTCTTTAGTGTCCAAGTAGTTGTAGAGGTTCCAGCAACCTTTCTGTTACTGGTTTCTACTTTAATTTAGTTTTAATCAGAGAACATACTTCATATGACTTCAATTATTTTAAGTTTTTTGATACTTGATTTATGTCCTAGAATGTGGTCTATTTTAGCTTATTTCTACAAATATTCAGAGAGAATGTTTCTTTGAGTCCTGTAGAATGAAGTGTTTGACCTAATCAATTAGGTCAAATATATTAATGTGTTGTTAAAGTATTCTTTATCCTTAACAATTTGTCATCTACCTATCCCATCAATTACTGTGAAATTATCATTGAAATTTAAGAATATAATTGTGTATTTATCTATTTCTTCTGGAATATCTATCAGTTATCATTTCGCATCTCTGTTAGTATGTATAAAAATTCCAGGACACTTATTGTACTAGATGAATTGAATTCTCTATCATTATGAAATGATCTTCATTTTAGTAATAGAATTGGTTCTGAAATCTACTCTGCCTGTATTTTTGCTCTTTAATTGACTACAGCTTTCTTTTTATCAGTGTTAATGCAATATATACTGCATTATAGATACATACATATGTATATATAAATTCTTTCTATATCTATCTATATATCTCAGAGAGAGAGTGCTATGTGTTCATATTTAAAGCAGTTTTTTGATAACATATTTTAGGGCTTACTTTTTTATTCAATCTGATAAATTTTGTCTTTTAATTGTTATAACTAGATCATTTAAATTTAGCATGATTATTAATAGGTTTAAGTCTGTATTGTTATTTGTTTCCTATTAAATATTTTTGTTAGTGTTTTATGCATTTTGTGCACTCTCATGAATTACACTTTGTATTCTGTTTTATTTCCTTTATTGGATTATTTTTTCATTAATATCCATTTTTCCCATTTTCTGATAATTTGTTGGTCTAGAGTGTACATTATTACCTACCTCAGTTTAAATTAATGTGGCATTCTACAACTTTACAACGAATGTGAGAACTTACCGTAGCATTCTTTATTTTCTCCTCTCCAGCCTTTTTGCAATTATTGTCACATATTTGACTTCTACACATTCTACAAACCCCACATTATATTGTTATTACTGTTACAAACAGGCCATTATCCTTTAAAGGCATTTTTGTAATGTGAAAAATCTGACATATTTACCCATGTAGTAACCATTTCTAGTGGTATTTTTTTCCTTTGAATATATTTATATTACTATCTGCTAAATTGTTTTGCACAAAGAACATTTTAAGCACTTCTTATAAGATGGATTTGCTGGTTATTAAGTATTTTATATTTTATAGGTCTAAAACATCTTTGTTCCACTTTGTTTTTGAAAGATATTTTTGCTAATGATAGGACACTAGTAATACAGGTTTAGGCTTTACCTCCATTTTGATACTTTAAAGCCATTGGTCTGCTTTATTTTCTCTTTCACTGTTTCTCATGAGAAATCTGCTGTCATGCTTATGTTTTATATCTCTACAAAATGTGTCTTTTTTGTTCTGCTGATGCTTATAAGATTTTTATCTTTACACTGGTTTTGAGGAATTAGGTTATTTTCATATCATGAGCAGAAGTTATGTTTATAATTTTTGATGTACTGCAATTTGGCTAAATAGGACACTCACTTGCTTTGAAGGGAATTTGCCTTTACTGATCAGGAGAAACAAACATTCTCTGCCTCCTCAAATCTTAGAAGCATTTTACTTATGACATTTATGTTAATCAGTAACAATCTAGTCTAGCTACAGTTTAATATGAAACATTAGGAACTTGGGCTGCTAACACTTAGGTGCAGGAATATCATGTAATTATTTTTAATAAGTAATAATTTATAATAAATTATTTTACATTTACATAATAGTGTAAGTTTTCTGTTTACATTTAATCTTTAGCTTTGTGCTCCTTAATAATATATAGTTTAAATTCCCCAAATCAACCTTTTCTATGATGAATAATTTGTAATAGTTTATTTTTTATTTAACTATAACACTTAATTTCTTGGCATAATTTTAAATGAAATCAAGATTCACCAAGAATTTGTTATAGGTATGTAATATAGGTTAGTACATAAATACATAAATAAGTAGATAGAAAAGCCTGGGCAACATAGTGATACCTTATCTCTACAAAAAATAAAGAAAGCCAGGCATGGTGGCACGTACCTATAGTCCTAGCTACTCAAGAGGCCGATGTGGGAGGATGACTTGAGCCCAGAAGGTTAAGGCTGCAGTTAGCTGAGATTGTGCCACTGCACTCCAGCCTGGGTGATGGAACAAGACCCTGACTCAAAAATAAATAAATAAGTTGAAAGTGAGAGAGGAAGGGAGAAAAAAAAGGAAATAAGAAATATCTGGATAGGTAAACAGCCAAATGAATCTGCCTTACATTGTCTCTGAATCAAGCAAAGGTTTAATCATTTATGTTTTGATATATTTTGACATGTAATATTCGGTAGAATTTTGGCTTGAACCTCATTGTTGTTTAGCTAAGTGCATTCACCATGGAGATTAGTAAGTTCCTAATGATAATTTAATTTTATTCACCCTGGAAGCAAGATTTTTGGCCCAGAGAAGAAGTGATTTTCTGTTTTTACCCACGAAGGCCAGTTATTTTATTCCTTTAATTCTTTTTGGAAAATAAAATGTTCCCAGTGAAGAAAAGGTTACTAAATAAAATAAAAAATGGTGTAAGAAACACAAAGAATATTAAGATATTTAGAATTCATATTCTGCATATCTAAGTCAAAAAGTTAATTAAAACTGCCATTTTAGTTTGAAACAGTAAGCCAACGCCTGCCAATAAATCAAATGCTTGCTAAACTGGTTTTAGTTAATAATTATATTAGGAATTCACCACTACCCAGTTTATGTATAGGAAAAATGAAATGTTGAGAAAACAGATATCAAAATTTTATTACTACAAACTTTTGAACATGCAAGACTCCACATCAAGATGAATTCTAATTTCCGTCTCAGGATTAGGCATCACTGGCTGGAATTTATTTCCTTGACATGATTTAGAAAGATGATTCAGTAAAGTATTAAATCATTATCTCCTCTTTTAAAAAATCACGAATAACCTGGCTTAGGTTCAAAGAGTCAATTTGGTGAGAATTCTAGGATTTTGAGTAATATTTAAATTTCAATTCCAAATGGATTCAATACAAAAAAAGTATATATACAACAGCTTTAAGTAAATCAAAATTTTAAATGATGAATTTTTGTTGAAATATTTGTTGACCAGATTATTCACTATCTTCTTGAGTGAAATAAAATCTTCTCCCTGTTGTCTTTAATTTGTTTTTGTTTCAATGTATGGAATTGCAATCACAATGAAACTGCATAGCTTGTTTCCTGCCTACATAAAATCTTGTCACGACTAAGGCTCCATCTCTCATTTCCAGAGTGTTGCTAATTTATGATACTTGTGTTTCTTAAAAATTACATCTGTGCGCTCTGAGGGAAAAATATCCAGGTCATAAAGCTAATAATTAGGACTTACAAAAACTTAAAAACTTTAGCTAATTGGATATCTGATATCACTGGAATTAAAATTAATTCGAAATTCTAAAACTGTTAAATCTAAGTATTTTCAAAATAGCAATCTATGTGGAATGTGCATACTCCAAGCAAATCTCTTAAGACAAATTTTCTTGTTATTGCATTGTCCCACTAACTAAAACACACTAAATGAGTAAGCCATTTATGTGTTTTCCAAAATTCTATGTTAGTTTTAATGGAATATTTCATGTATCCAAAAAGGAATGACAATAATACTCATAAATTTGAAACCCAAATGTCATCCCCATGAAAAAAGGCCCATATAGATTAGTAAAGCCTCTTACACAAATCTCCAAGATTCCATTTCCCTCCTCTTTATCTTGTGGGTAACTATTATTCTATGTGTGAAGGTTGTTATTCTTATATATATTGTTCCCAACAAACACTTATCTAAGCTCTAGGAAGATTGTAGTAAATAATACTGTAAACATTTTCGTGCACATATGTTATGTCGGATTGTGAGAAGTACTATAAAAACTAAAGAAAGCAAGAGTAATTGGGATAGGCAGAGCTATCATTTAAACACACACACACACACACACACACACACACACACACAAACACACCACAAGTCTCTCCAATTATATACTCCTTCAATGACTTCATTGATCAGTTGATATTTCAGCAGGAATTGGAAGAAAGTAAACGACAAGGCATATGGATATTTTGCAAAACAGAATTACAGATAAATGTTCAAAGATCTAAATCAGAACAATCTGTGTTTGAAAAACGAGGATGGTGTGACTGAGAAAAATGAGTTTTGGGTAGACTAGAAGATATGAAGTCACAGATAAATTGGGGTAGACAACATAAAAATGATGTTTTAATAGAATTTGATTTTATTCTGAGTGCTATGGAAGGCATTGCAGGGTTCTGAGTGGAGGATTGATATTTTCCAATTCACATTTCAAGAAACCACTTTGGTAGCTGTTGAAAATGGATTATTGGAAGGCAAGGATGAAAAGTTGGAGACCTGTTTGGAGACTATTACAAATATCCAGGTAAGAGAACAATAGTGACTTGGGACCAAGTGGTAGGGATATAAATTAGATTGATTCTGGGTATAATATGAAGAGACATTTCAGAGTTTTCTCTGGTACATTAGATAGCTGATATAAAATATACAATTTTGCTTATACACTGCTGGCAGAAATGTTAATTAGTTTCATCATTGTGTAAAGCCATGTGGCAATTACTTGAAGAACTTAAAACAGAAGTAGCTGGGACTACAGGTGCCTGCCACAACGCCTGGCTAATATATATATATTTATATATATAAAATATATATAAATATATATAAATATATATATAAATATATATTTATATATAAATATATATATAAATATATATTATATAAATATATATATTTGTATTTTTAGTAGAGATGGGGTTTAACCATGTTAGCCAGGATGGTCTTGATCTCCTGACCTCGTGATCCGCCCACCTCGGCCTCCCAAAGTGCTGGGATTACAGGCGTGAGAAGTAGCCTTGAGGCTGAGGTGGGAGAATGGCCTGAACCCTGGAGGTAGAGTTTGCAGTGAGCCAAGATCGCGCCACTGCACTCCAGTCTGAGTGATAGAGCAAGACTCCATCTCAAAAAAAAAAAAAAAAAAAAAAAGTAGCATTCAATCCAGCAATTTCATTATTGTGTATATACCCAAAGTAATATAAGTTGGTCTACCATAAAGACACATCCATACATATATTCATTGCAGTACTATTCACAATAGCAAAATCAAGGAATCAACCTAAATTCCCATTAATGGTAGATTTGAGAAAGAAAAGGTAGTATGTGTACCCCATTGAATACTACACAATCGTAATAAAGAAGAAGATCATGTCCTTTGCAGGCAACATGGATGGAGCTGGAGGCCATAACCAAAGACTACATGTTTTCACCTGTAAGTGGTAGCTAAACATTGAATACACATGGACACAAAGAAAGTAACAACAGACACCATGGCCCACTTAAGGGTAGAGCATGAGAGGAGAGAGAGCATCAAAAAACTACCTATTGGGTACTATGCTTATTACCTGGGTGACAAAATAATCTGAACACCAAATCCCCATGACATGCAATTTACCTATATAACAAACCAGCCCATATATCCCTGAACCTAAAATAAAAGTTAAAAAATAAAAATAAATAAGTAAAAAGACATTTTCTGTTTTGTGTAATCTTTTGATTAACAAACATTTTTAATTTTAATATCCAATGTATCATTCATTTTTATGATTTATAATTTTTATATCTTTTTCTTCCCCAATAACATAATTTCATTTCCCTAAACGTTCTTGTAAATATTTATATTATTATTTCTATGATTTCAATTCACTTGGGATGTATCTTTGTGCCTGGTGTAAGGCAGGGATACTTGTTTATTTTGCTCATACGTACAACCACTGTCACTGCACTGTTTATTGATCAATCCTTCTTTCTCCTGTTGAGAAGTAGTGCCCTATCTGTTGTATATGAAGTCCTCATATATGTGTGGTTTATTTCTTGGCTCCATAATCTTTTCTAATGCTCTTTTTCTACATTTAACATATTCAAAGCATTATTTACTGAAGTTTGATAAATCATAACATAAGGAAAACAAATTCTCCTCTTTTTCTTTTTTTTTTTTTTTGAGACGGAGTCTCTCTCTGTCGCCCAGGCTGGAGTGCAGTGGCGCCATCTCTGCTCACTGCAAGCTCCGCCCCCCGGGTTCACGCCATTCTCCTGGCCTCAGCCTGCCTACAGGCACCTGCCGCCACGTCAGCTAATTTTTTTTTTTTTGTATTTTTAGTAGAGATGGGGTTTCACTGTGTTAACCAGGATGGTCTCGATCTCCTGACCTCGTGATCCGCCCTTCTTGGCCTCCCAAAGTGCTAGGATTACAGGTGTGAGCCGCCGCGCCCGGCCTATTCTCCGCTTTTTCAAAGCTATTGCTTTGTTCTTGGCTAATTATATCTCCATATTTATATTGAAATGAGTTTCAAAATTTCCCAATTATTATTGGTATAGTTTTTTTATTAAAATGTCAATTTATGGGTTCAAATAGAGATGTTTAACATATTGATGTCACATTTACTTATCCACAGACATAAAATATCTATTTAGTTCTTCATTAACATATTTCAAAAGCATATTTAATTATTCAATTACAAAGTCATGACATTAACTTTTTTTTTTTTTTTTTTTGAGACAGAGTCTTGCTCTGTTGCCCAGGCTGGAGTACAGTGGCATGATCTTGGCTCACTGCAACTTCTGCCTCCCGGGTTCAAGTGATTCTCCTGCCTCAGCCTCCCAAGTAGCTGGGATTATAGGTGCCGACCACCACACCCAGCTAATTTTTGTATTTTTAGTAGAGACAGGGTTTCACCATATTGGCCAGGCTGGTCTTGAACTCCGGACCTTGTGATCCACCCCCCTTGGCCTCAGCAGAGCTGAGATTACAGGCGTGAGCCACCACACCCGGCCTGATGTTATAATATTTAAACTCAAAACTTTTAATAGTCAAAAATCTAATTTTAAGATATATTTATTTTATGAAAACATGAATAGTCATGTACTTGCAGAATATAAATGCATACAGTTGGTAAATTATAATGAGGGAAAGATTGGCTGAGGCAAAGTTTTAGTCAGGGAAAGAAGATGGAAATGTGTGATTTAAGAAATCAAAACGAATTTAAGTGAACTAAATCAGAAAAAAAGTAGTAAGTAAAGAATGATGCTTTTGTGGGGTAAAGAAAAAATAAGGTGCGAGGCTTTCATAAATATAGATACTATATAGATATATACCTATTTGGTATAAGCGTAAAGGTATGAAGGTATTGATACGAACAACCCACACTGGTTACCTGGAGGGTGTGGCATTACAAGATAATTGGGGAAGAAGAGAATATTAAGTATTATTTTTAATATACCACAGTATTTTCACCTCACATTTTTGATAATGTATTGTTACTTTTAAAATTAGCAAATAGTTAATTAAATAATTTAAAAACATACAAATTAGTAAGAACATTTGGTAGCAGTTGGCCATCAGGTAACAACTCTGCTGTTAACATTTGGAATAATAACCAAGATTTCATCTACCTTCCTCTTCCTTTTTTCCCTAATCCACAAAACACAGATCAGGAAAACTGAGATTGATTCTTTAACTCCCATCCTCCTGCTCTGCAAAGTATTGCCTCAATTAAGTTTTTAAAAATTAAGAATGGAAAATATAAAAGATGGGAAAAAAAGTGGAAAACCAGGGTAACTTACAATGAGACAGGGAGAAACAGAGAAAAAATATGAGAAATGAAAACAACATGTATAGAACTTGGGATTTATAACTCTCATAAAAAGCCATAGATAGTACATTGGCAGAGAAGTTACATATATTTACAATAATGAAGAGACATGAATAGAATTTTTAATTCTGTAAAATAATTTTGCTTAATTACTTGTAATAGAGAAATGATTTTCGCACAGGATATGAAAGAGTTGAGTGCATGGCAAAAGTAGTTTTCATGTCAACTTTGATTAATCAAGTTATATCCAATGTGTTAATACTCTAAAATAACATTCCATAGTCACAAGTAAAAGTTTTTTAATTTTGTTTACTTATTTATATATGTGTTTATTTTATTCATAGTAGTAGTATCTGATCTCTTTAACCCAATGCTGAAAATTCTTAATTATGGAAATTAATTAAAGTGATTAACATATATATATTATATAGATATATTAACATATATCCAATCTAGTTAAGGAGTTTTATATTACTGTTGTAAAGCGAGGACAGAGCCTTTCAAATCAAACATAAATACTTTATTTAGAAGGCCCTGGATTTCCAATTCCTTGTTTTAAGATTGCTTTAGTGAAATAGTAAAACATAAATTAGGAAAGATAAATACAAGAATAAACATACAGAAACATATTACGTATCAGTGCCTTTAAAATTCTAAGACAAAATTGTTTTTATTAAAACATTTAAATAATTTTTCAGTTTTAATGAAACAGGAATTTCAATGCTCTATTATAAACATTTTAAACATTATGACATATAAGTTATTTATATCTTGTATAAATACTGTTTAATAGGATGTAGGTTTATTTTTGGCTTTTGTTTTGTTTAATTTTGTTTTCTCTTGGGCTTTAGTTTGTTTCCAGAGAATTCTTTACTGATTGTTTAGGAAAATGGAATGAAATTATCCTAAGAGATCCTAACTACCATCATCGAGAAGTTTAAATTCAGTTCACGAAGAGTCCATCCTATTGAATTATAAGTTTATACAGGAAAATAAATCTACCGATACTAATTGTCTCTGCAAATTTGCATAAAGCGAATGTATTTATTATGCACTTAATGAAAGTGCAAAGTATTTAAAAACTGGCATTTCTTTTCAGTTAGGTAAATTTTGTAATTGGTAACTATGAAGATAGGTGGTTATAAGTGGGAGCATTTACTGTGCTTGAAAAATTCCGTTGTATCATTCAGAAAAAAATAATTTTGCCGCCACTATAACAAAACTTCATAAAGGGTTATCTTCTGTTAAAAATCTTCTCGTTGATTTCTATCACATCTTAATTTCTGAATTCTGTATATATTTTACACATCAAATTTTACCTCAGAAGAGTCATTTTGTTCCCATATTTGTGAGTGATTTCCACATGTGATTTTGTCCTAGTTTTGGTTTCACATAATATAAAAGCGATGAGTATAATGATGGCCATACAATTTGAATCTCTCCATCTTCTTTTTAGAAGCTACACACATCAACAGGAAAATCAAATATCATCACACTTATCCCAGATTTACAGAGGAAGTAGGAGACAAAAGGATCTCAATTTTCAATATACCTGTAATTGGAGAAATAAATAAGAGCTGCTGAGTCAGCCCCTTAGCAGAGAATCAGGCAGGGCATGCACAGAAAAAGAGTTTGGGCCCTTTAAAGTGGATAAGCTCTGAAAATATACCCACAGCTTACACCCAGAAGGTTATTCTCCACACCTAAGTGAAACATTTTAAAGTAAATTTGAGTTCTGGAGGTTCAGAAGAATAGTTACAACGAAGCTAAAGGGAAAGGGCTTGGAAAGTGTGGAGGTTCAAGCTCACAATTTTGGAAAAGAGGCACCTTGGATAGTGATGTCTGGTTTTGTAAAGAAGGCTAATAAAGAAAAAATGGCTCTATTTACACAAGTACTAAAGGTCTAGAAGACAGACGGAAAGCACTATTCATTGAAGATATGACACTTCTCTCTAGAAACAATAGAAATAGTAAAAGAACCAAAAAAACAAACTAAATATGCCATCTAACCCTTCTCCCATAGGGTTTCTAACTATAGCTGATCTAGAAAAACAACACAAATGTGTTTAAAGTGAGGGTATGGAGAAGACATCAGAATCAAGCGCCCTTAAAAAGTACCATAAAGAACAGAAGATAAATGGACCAAATTGTCTTTCTTATTTCTTTTCTTTCTTTCTTTCTTTTTTTTTCAGACGGAGTTTTGCTCGTTTCCCAGGCGGGAGTGCAATGGCGTGATCTCGACTCACCACAACCTCTGCCTCCCAGGTTCAAGCAGTTCTCCTGCCTCAGCCTCCCGGGTAGTTAAGATTACAGGCACGTGCCACCACGCCAGCTAATTTTGTATTTTTAGTAGACACGGGGTTTCTCCATGTTGGTCAGGCTGGTCTCGAACTACCGACCTCAGGTGATCCTCCCGCCTCAGCCTCCCAAAGTGCTGGGAGTACAGGCATGAGCCCCTGTGCCTGGCCTCTCTTTCTTATTTCTAAGTGACTATATTTAAGAAAAACAAAAACAAAAACAAAAAAAACATGCTATACACACACATGCACACACACACACACAAAATACCTACATGCTCATTAAATACTATTTTCCTGTGCCATCTAAGCATATGTTACAACTGTTAACACTATCCTATATATGATATAAATGCCTTTTCCCCATTGAAAATAACATTTATTAAATTTGAAAGTTTCAATCAGTAGGAAATAAGTTAAAGTAGAAACAACAGTCAGCTCAGTATCTACATTGTTTTATACCTTTATTAAATAAGAATCTGCTTATTAGTCTGAAGGATAATGGCTAAAGTAATATATTTATACTCTCATCCTATTAATCGCAATTCCTTGAGAAAATTGCCACCAATAGATTTTTCCTCTACAAATAAGCCAACAATAAAAAGAGGTAAAATATAGATGATAAAATACAGGAAAAATGTAGAAGAGATGCCTGAGCACAAAAAGAAACAATTAAGAACAAGGAATATTGAGTATAGAAAGAGAAAGGGAAAAGAAATAGAAATAAAATCGCACATTAAAAACGATCACAGAAACAGGAAAATGACACATATTGAAGACTGGAAATAGAACGAAATTAATATTTTAAAAGAAATCCTTCCTGAAATGGGGTCGGGGACTTTGAATCTACGTAATTCAAGGTTTCAGAACTTGCCAGGGAAAAATAATAATAATTATTATCATTATTAATTTTATTATATTTATTTACTTTTTTTGAGACGGAGTCTCCCTCTGTCACCCAGGGTGGAGTGCAGTGGCACGATCTCGGCTCACGGCAAGCTCCGCCTCCAGGGTTCACATCATTCTCCCACCTCCACCTCCCGAGTAACTAGGACTACAGGTGCCCACCACCACACCTGGCTAATTTTTGTTTTTGTATTTTTAGTAGAGATGGGGTTTCACTGTATTAGCCAAGATGGTCTCGATCTCCTGACCTCGTGATCCACCTGCCTCGGCCTCCCAAATTATTTTTTCCAGTCAAAATAATTTTTGACTGGAAAAAAATTATTTTTAACAGTCAAAATATAAGGACCTTCAAGTAAAACAGACCAAGTCACTTACACAGGAAAGAAAATGAGACATGAGTCAGAATTCCGGATGGCAACATACAGGGTATGACAGCAGTGAAGTAACAAGAAGAAATCAATGATTTCTTTCACTGGACAAGTATATATCCACCTAAGCTGAACTTCAAGTATAAAGGCTACAGAAATAAAGTTCCAAATATGCCACAATATAATTAACATTGTGCACAAGAGCCACTATTACTAGAGAACCTAATAGAGAATGACCTTCATTCCAGAAAATATGAGTAGTAAAAAAATGAGCAAAAAATTAATGTAGCAGAAGTTTTTAGATTAAAATAAAAGTTGGGGGAGAGGGATAAGAGTAAATATGTATCAGGTTGGTGCAAAAGTTATTGCGGTTTATGCCATTTTTTAATGATGAAAACCGCAATTACTTTTGCACCAACTTAATATTATGACAAAATAGAAACATATAACTAAAATATGGATAAAGAAGGGAGAGGAGACAAACAGAAATCACTCACTGATTGCTTGGTAGGTAATAGGTGGAAGTCTAAGACATAATTCAAAGCTGACAAACAGAATAGCAGAATTGAAATAAGGGAAAGGTAATAAGGCTACTATAAAAAGTTTTAGTGTGGAGGCAAACACAAGAATGAAACAATTTCCCAAAGAAAAAAGTAAAATAAAACTCTAAAATTTAAGATTGCCATGAAACTGAAAACACAATAAATAATTCAGTGTATATATAATACAAAGTGTATAGTAGCAAAATATTTTATTGAAGAACTGAGACAAGAGGTCCATTGTACTGATGAATGCAAATAAGCTTAGCTCACTTATTAAAAGCAAAATGTGTTGTTATTGGCATATAGAGGAAAACTTGATGCTGTTATATAAAAGACATATTTTACTTGTAATTGGAATGGATAAACATAAATGGTCAATATCATGTAAGACAAATGTGAACAAAAAATAAACTGAGGGTGGTTATAGGGATATCTGACAAGTTATAATTCACATCAAATAATAAAATGGAACAAAGTAGGACACCAAACAACACAGCAGTGAGGAATACTCTTCATAATGTCAAACAATTCAAATAAATAGAAGAACAGAAATGCACTAGTTATATGCAACTTTGACACATTTCTCTTAGTGCAAAACAAATCATGTGGATGAGAAATGCATAAGAATATAGAAAAGCCAACTGATCAAATTAATGAGATAGTCATTGTGGATTTTTACTGGACATATAACTAAAAATTTAGAAAAGTGGCAAAGTAAACAAAATGAGAGAAAGACATAAGCAAAATTGTATGTCTTAATAGAGAAAAACACTGAGGCCACTAAATATGCTGTTTCTTTGAAAAATATCTAAATTCAGAAAAGAAAAAGTCAGAAATGTACACACACACCAAAAATAATAAGGGGAAATAAATAATTGGTACTGTAAAAATTGATCATATGATTGGGTCTTTCTTTACATAACTAACTGTAACAGAGTCAAGAGGCCAGGAGTAAAAAGCACTCAGGGCATGTATTAGTCCGTTTTCACACTGCTGATAAAGACATATCTGAGACTGGGTTAATTTATAAAGAAAAAGAAGTTTAATGGACTCACAGTACCAAGGCGGCTGGGAAGGCCTCACAGCCATGGCAGAAGACAAAAGGCACATCTCACAAGGTTCCAGACAAGACAGAATGAGGACCAAGCAAAATGGGTTTCCCCATATAAAACCATTAGATTTGATGAGACTTACTGGCTACCATGAGAACAGTACAGGGCAACTGCCCCCATGATTCAATTATCTCCCACCTGGTCCCTCCACACAACATATGGGAATTAAGGGATCCACAATTCAAGATGAGATTTGGGTGGGGACACAGCCAAACCATATCAGGGCATAAAACATTACTCTAAGAATGTAATTCTCTACAAGCCTAATTTCTGAAACTGCTTGTTCTTACCTAAAAGCAGTTTTATCTAATAGCTACTGAAACAACAAGCTCTGAATGTAAGATTAGTTTTACCCACCTCTGTAACCAATCAGAACTTCCCTATTAACTTTCTTTCAAAACAATAAGTAACATTTCTCCTTTTTATAAAATCTCCAATCTTGTCTTTGTTCTTTGGACATACTGAAGACCACCTAGCCTTTGTGTTTGTCCTGAATTGCAAATTTTCATTTCCCAAATAAAATATTTTAAATTTAGAGATTGTCTGTTACAGTACACTGGAAATTTAAAACAACAAATTCGAAAGACCAAAAGAAAGGAAGGAAGGAAGCCAATTAAATTAGTCACTTTTTCTAAGAAAATATATTTCATAAAAACTGACTGCAGCAGAGACAGAAGGTTTAATTTGCAATTTTCTAAGAAGTGGTGGGATTTATCTAAGACCTCACACTAAGACACAGTCTCAGATACTTTCAAAGGGGAATCCTACCACACCTTCAGAAACAGATAATCCTAACAACATTTTCAGAAGCTCAGAAAAAGTGAAAATAACAATGATACCTGTGGTAGAGTGAATGGTGGCTCAAAAAATATATGACAATCTCCTAACCCTGATCTTATCGATTTTATTTGGAAAAAAGACCTTTGCAGACGTAATTAAGTTAAGATTATTGTAGAATATCCAGGTGTGCCTTACACGGCATCACAAGTGTTCTTATAAGAAGAGACAGAGGGAAGTTGGACACACACAGAGAGCAGAAGGCTATGTGAAGATGGAACAGAAAGAGATGAGGCCACATGCCAAGGAATGCTGACGGCCACCAGAGGGTGGAAGAGGCAAGGAATGGATTATCTGTAGAGCAACTAAAGGGCATGTGGCTCTGCTGATGGCTGAGTTTTGGCATTCTGACCCCAAAAATCTGTGAGAAAGTAAATAGCTATTAAATTATCAAGTTCGTAGTCATTTGTTAGCAGCGCAGGAAAATAATAGGTACCTAACCGTGCTAAAAGTGGAAGGAAAAGAGAACTACAGAGCAATATAAATGCAAAAATCTGAAGCAATATGTAAAAAAGAATAATATATTGGCAGATTTTTAAGAAATGATGATGGAGATTTATTCTAGGATTGCATTCAAGGCTCAATATTAGCAAATCCATTAATTCAGCAATGAGAATTAGAAGAAAAGTAATATGTAGTCATGTGTTCCTTTTTTTTTTTAATTACCAAAAAGGCAATGTTTATTTCTGGTTTTCACAAACTTAATAAAATAGAAATAGATATTTTCTTAATTTGATTATATATATCTGTATATGTATATAGATATATATGTAAGCTGGGGTTTCAGTCACATACCATGAAGTCTGGACTGAATTTATCTGTGATAAATTAATTGTTATCATATTTATTATCTATGGGTGGGGATAGCCTTTGTAGCTATGACTCAGAATCAAGTTTCTGTAACTTTTAATTAATTCAGCCAAAAAAAAGAGATCCTGTAAATAAATATTAATATATTTGTTTATGTAGATGCAAAAACTGCAAATGTTAATGATAAACTAGATTGTGAATGCACGGATGTTCCTTGTTCTATTCTTTCTACTTTTACCTATGTTACCCATTTTTTTTTCCAGATTAAAAAAGAGGTATACTTCAGTGAGATCTTCTTTGGTGCCCACCAAAAGCAAGTTTAGTGATAATCGTGTATCATGTTTTGTCCCAATTTTAAAAAGCAGAAGAATATATCATTCCAGATCAAGAGAAAAAAGATATAGATATTATAGTACAAATCTAGGATAAAAAGGGAAATTTACCTTTTGGAATTCACTGGTTATCTTGGTAGTCATAAATGGAGACTGCTAGTTTAATGGGGAACGGATTTCCTATTTCATAAATGGTATTGGGAAAACTGGCTAGCCATATGCAGAAAATTGAAACTGGACCCCTTCCTTACACCTTATACAAAAATTAACTCAAGATGGACCAAAGATTTAAACATAAGACCTAAAACCATAAAACCCTAGAAGAAAACCTAGGCAATACCATTCAGGACATAGGCATGAGCAAAGACTTCATGACTAAAACAAGAAAAGCATTGGCAACAAAAGCCAAAATTGACAAATGGGATTTAATTAAACTAAGAGCGTCTACAGAGCAAAAGAAACTATCATCAGTGTGAACAGGCAACCTACAGAATGGGAGAAAATTTTTGAAATCCATCAAAGGGCTAATATCCAGAATCTACAAGGAACTTAAACAAATTTACAAGAAAAAAACAAACAACCCCATCAAAAAGTGGGCAAAGGTTATGAACAGACACTTCTCAAAAGGACATTATTGCGGCCAACAAACATATGAAATAAAAGCTCATCATCACTGGTCATTAGAGAAATGAAAATCAAAACCACAATGAGATACCATCTCATTCCAGTTAGAATGGTGATTATTAAAAAGTCAGGGAACAAAAGATGCTGGAGAGGATGTGGAGAAATAGGAACAATTTTACACTCTTGGTGGGAGTGTAAATTAGTTCAACCATTGTTGAAGACAGTGTGGTGATTCCTCAAGGATCTAGAACTAGAAATACCATTTGACCCAGCAATTCCATTACTGGTTATATACCCAAAGGATTATAAATCATTCTACTATAAAGACACAGGCACACGTATGTTTATTGCAGTGCTATTCACAATAGCAAAGACTTGGGACCAATCAAAATGCCCATCAATGTTAGGCTGGATAAAGAAAATGTGGCACATATACACCATGAAATACTATGCAGCTATAAAAAAGAATGAGTTCATGTCTTTCAAAGGGAAATGGATGAAGCTGGAAACCATCATCCTCTACAAACTAACACAGGAACAAAAAATCAGACACCATATATTCTCACTCATAAGTGGGAGTTGAACAATGAGAACACATGGGCACAGGGAGAGGAACATCACACACTGGGGCCCGTCAGGTGGTGGGGGGCAAGGCGAGGGTTAGCATTAGGAGAAATACCTAATGTAGATGATGGGTGGATGGGTGCAGCAAACCACCATGGCACGTGTATACCTATGTAACAAACCTGCACATTCTGCACATGTACCCCACAACTTAAAGTGTAATTTAAAAAAAAAGAAAAAAAGAGTGCTAGTTTTACTTTTTAATTTTAAAGTTTATAATTTTATAAGCAGACACACAAATATACATGTACCTCTATATGTCTCGCTATTAATAAAAGCTGCTCATCTCCTAAAAATTACTAATAATTGGGATGGCCTGTTAATTTAAGGTTGCTATATTTAGGAAACTGGAAAATAAATCAGGAATTGAATATTCCTCATATGATACAAATATCATAGTAAAAGAAAAATAAAAAGTTATTGTTAATTGATTATTAATTCAAATGAAATAATAGAGAAATAAAACATTATCTTCAGGTTAGGTAATAAAGTAAAACAAATAAATTGTCAAAGTTTATTAGAAATTAGAATCTCTTGCCAAAACAGCAAGGAAGAAGAAATCTAAATCCAGCTCTGCTGTAGTTACAAAAGTGAAAGTATCGTCGGGTATTCTCATATAATTTCCACTTCCCATTTGAAGGCACCTTAAACATTAAAAGTACTATTCTATCAAATTGTTTAAAATTGACAAATTGTTGAATCATAAATTAGCTGCAAATATATTTGCTAGCACTGAAAAACATTCAGAATTATGCTAAATGACATTAAACACATATTCATCCCGTGACAGATGAAAAGGGAAAATAGGAACTAAGCTGAAGATGATGAATATATTGGATATTTCATACTGGTTCTATAGATTCAAATGCATAGAATTAAATGGAGAAAGAAGGGAGGTGAAGGAAAAAGGATTGACTGGAAAATTAAATATGAATGAAGCTCCCAAAAAAAGAAAGGGAACATTAAAGTCCCGATCATGCCTATTTGGATGCCTAAGTTTGAAATTATATAAAAATTGCGAATATAGACATGTCAGTGTCAATGTCTTGCTTTCTCTCTGCTTTTTCGTTCTTCAGTGTTTGCCTAATGAGGTAGAAAAGTCTGTTTAAGTTCCTAGACTGGTGTTTGAACACCTTGGTTTTCTTGCTTTTTTTTTTTCTGCATCCCTGGTAAATAATCTAAATTACAGTGAATAAAAGGGATGAAAACTCCCAACCAGGGAAAAAATACCATTCGACTCCTCTGTTATCAGAAAATGAAGTGTGAACCAGGTCTCAGTTCAACCTTGTTTGTATTCTGACTTCTGAGACACAGGACAAGCTACTCAACCTTTCTGAGCCTCAGTTTCATCTTTAAAAGAAATATTAATAGTAGTAATTATATCTGAAAGCCCATACTACATAAAACAATGAGACACTGAAAAGTAAATATGCCACAAAACATCCGAAATCAATTGTATTCTTTTTGTGGTTTGCTTTATATACTAGCAAGAGTTGTTTGGGATTTCAGTTAATGTGGTAAGAAATGAAAATACACTATCTCACTTTCTGTCAAGCTCTATTAAAAAGAATAAATGTTAAAAACACCAAAAATATTCCAAGAACTTCACAAATGTAAGCATCAGATGTAGGTAGGTGATGAAAACAGGAGGATCAGGTGCAACTTTGCATTTCAAACCTCTTGGTCCTTTGTTTCATTTCATACAGTTGTATCCCAATACCCATCCTGTACCTTAAGAAAAGACTCAAAGTTACTCTTTGGAAAAATTGAATCAGAGAAGCCTTTCACTTGAGAAACACCAGACACAGATGAGGGTGGTAAGTGGGGACATACTAGAAACAAGAGGTTTACCAGAAATATTTGTACCAAACAACAGAAAGGCAAACATTTCTTGTATTCAGTACCTAGAATGCTGGTAGTCAGGCCTTTACCTGCAAAAAAGTTAGAGTATTAATCTATGCCTGAGGCCAACCAGTTTGCAACCATTCCTATATGGGGAGTTTCTAAATAACTTTTTCATTTTTCAGTCTTAAAAATGAATGAATTAATAAATAACACCATGTAGTTGAGAAGCACATTAACACACACACACACACACACACACACACACACACACACATCAATAGGAACAAACAAAATAAAGAAACCTAGAAAAAAATCATGTTTATGAGCAAAGCAGTTTCTCAAATATATAGAGATAGATATGTATATATATACATATATATATCTAACATTCTCAGAGAAACAAAAAGTTTATTTAATAAGATAAAAATAAGTTCTAAAAAGAAAACTTTCAGAGAATGAGGGTTCTAGAGAAATGTTTTAAAAACGATAGAAGAAAACCTATGTGAAAGGTTAGAAGAGAAAGTCAAAGTGAATCTCCCAAAATGTGGCATTATAAAAATGGGAAGACAAATATGATCAAGGAGAGAATGTGAAATCCAATGAAAAAGAGTTCTAGCATGTGGTGGATTGCATTATTGGTCTCAATTGTTGAGCCTCATCTACATGTGCATACTTGCTATGGTCTCATCATGGGTGGAATATGTTTATTTTCTAGTGTTACATAAATGAAAGCAAAAGTGTGCTAATACTAAGCCTGTGTCTTAAGAGGCTTTATTGTTTCCAGTTGCCCTATTGTACGTCTGCCATTGCCATCTGAAGAACATACCTAGCTAATCCACTACTCTGAGAGACATATGGTGCTATGTCTCTCCAACTAACTCACACAGACTTGCAGTGTGAAGCAGCACCACTCAGCTAAGACTTCTGAAGCAATCAAACCACAGTAAGAAAGCAGACAAGTGAGAAAATAAATGAGCATTGTAAAGGTCTACATTCTGGGGTAGTTTGTATTATAGCGACTGCTAACAGAAACACAGAGAGACAGATAAAACAGAAGTCATAAAATGGTCAAAGAAATAATAATTTCAAAAACTGAAGAGAACATAATGTTGCAAGTTCAAAGGCATAAATAAGTGTCAAACACAATGGATAATAATAATGATTATAATAACAATACAAATCAAGTAACAATTACGATATTAAACAACAAAACGGATATGAAATAACTCCATACTTTATGGAGGCATTGGTAAGTGTAGTAAACAGTTTTCATATAAACCATAAAGTGAGAAATATTAAGTATTGTTAATAGTAACGAGTGTCTATGAGACAACTGTAGAGACATGATTTTAAAATTCTATGGGGAAATTATTTTCAACTGAGAATTCTATATCCAGGCAATTTATACTCAAGAGTAAAAGTTGAATAAAGGCATGATAGAAATGTAATATCATAGAATGTTTTGAAGTCCCAGGGATGCTTCCTTAATAAGCCCCTTGAGGAAATCATTCAACAAAAAAGAGAAATAAAAAGTATGGTTTAGACTGCTGACATGAGATCCTACGTCTCCAGAAATCCATCAGGCTTAATGAGCAATAGAATCAAATAGGAGGAAACAAGAAAATGGTATCAGCAAAACAAAATCTAAATGATTGTAAAGTGTGGGAACAAAATAGATTCCCTGCAAACTAAACCAAAGAAAAAATAATGCAATATTTTTCTAACTTCAGGACTTAAAAAATAGTTGTGAAATAATTTTTTTAAATAGTCATAAAAACCATAGAATTAAGATTAGAATTATGTTTGCATAATTAAAATATTATAAATTTAAAACTTGCTACATTAAAGAATCAGAGGATTGGAGTGAAGGAAAGTATGTTGGGAGGGTTTTTATAGTGGAGCATAAGTGTAAGGAGTCTAAATCCTTGTTTTTCACACCTGAAAGTCTGCAAATAACATCAACAATTGAAAAATAAAGTCACACACACAATAGCTTCCAAGGAAGAGCTAGGATAAAACTGGTTAACACTGGGTTGTGTGAATAATTTGGGGGGAGAAAGAGACAGAGGGTTGTTAATCTGTTACATTATTAATTTCATGGTACTATTCAACATCTAAATCTGGATACATATTACTTGATAAAAATGATCTTAAAGAAAAAAACAACAGTTTAAAATAATTAAGAAACTAAAATACAAACTGAAAAAGAAGACATAGGGGAATCGTAATTCCATAGGCATCCAATGACCTGGCTAAGCTAGTTCTAACCTCCTCAGTTGTCAGAAATCAAACATGGAACTCCATTTTTCACAAGACTAAGCGCAAAAAGTTACAAACATTAGGTTATATTTTTTTACATTAACATCACTCTTTAATAAATATCTCATCTGTGAAAAATAAATCAAGATTCACCTATATTTTCAAAGTGCAATTCTTTAAAAATATTTGTTCTTCCATATCCTGGGAAAATGTGTGTTACAGGATGAGTTTATACCTGCAAAATCATTTCCAATTTATAAAAATATGGGGCCCATGAATAATTACTGCAGCAGACAAAAACAAAATTTTTTTTCAGTAGGAAATTTGAGAATTTTTGATTAAACATTTCAAAGTGTAGAACCTCTTACTAGTTATTGCAGACATTTGAACGGTGAAAGGGCAATGATTAACTATGGAAATGTATTTATATCCTCAGTTTCTGCCTGATGCAAATCTCTCAAAATATATTAATAATCATGATTACTAATGTCTGAAATACTTTCCTGAAGGTCCCACAATAATTGGAAAAGTAATTTATAAGAAAGCCAATATACTCAGACTTCTTTGTTGTGTACTTAGGAGAACAAACTTCCAAATTGAAAACAATCAATTCAGTTGCTGATACATTTCTAATTTTTCATTCTACTGAGATTAAGAAGGCACCCTATTCAGGAATAAGTAAAAAAGAATTAATTGTTAATTAAACAGAATTTTCAATTCTTTTATCAGGTTTGATTCTATCATCTTAAGTAGACAATCATAAGCTAAATCTCATACTTTATATTTAATCCCAACGTGTATTAATGAATATGCTTAATATAATATTTGTAATCAAATTTGTAGATAGATCTAGGCATTGATTGATCTAAGGTAATTATTCTCATTAAAGATTGCCTTTAAATTGAGTAAAAATAATTCTAAATATTTTTAAGTATAAAGACAATCTCAAAAATGTCACCAATCACCTCATTCTCATTATAAAACCTCATTTTAAATCCAAAGCTCGGCTTGTTGCCTATTCTGTCAATGTTCCAGTACAGAATGGTGTCACTATGCGCTATTACAGGACTTTAGGATTCTTTTTACTATTTTGTACAATGTTGGTTGCATCAGAAACGAATGCTGATTTGCAAGTACCCCAGAAATCTAAGCTGGACAGAATTTAACATAATAAATCATAGGAGACTCATGACAATAAGCAATAAAATACAAAGAGTACACCTGCAATGCAGTATCTATCCATATGTATTGGAGTTATTAGAAAGATTGCCCTGTCTAAAATGAGAGGTCAAAATATGGTAGTGGGGAAGATATATGCAAAATAACGGGTGAATACAATTTTTAAAGAAATAAAACTAAAAAGGGACATGAGGAGAAGATAGAATACTTTAGTTAAAACGTCCTATACAACACAAAATATATGATAGGAATAATAAAATTTTATAGATTTTTATATTCATCTTAAAGACCTGAGATACATTAGGACCATCACTACATATTTTAATTATCTTCTTTGATGGCAACATTTCATTTGTCTTTCAGGCTTCTCATTTTAAGAAAAGGTGAATATGAGAACCCTTGGGTCATAAATTCTGTTTTTTACACTAATTTTTTTTCTGAGGACAGTAAGTGTTCAGTTGTGCCAGAAGATTATAGTGTTTGTTTTCACTTCCAACACCCCCAAAATACATTAATGGGGACTTCATAACATCACCAGGTAAAGAAATCATTTTGAGTGTAGGTATTTCTGAGGAGTCTGGGAACATATAAACAAATAAAATAAAAAAGATATGCATTAAAACATGGCTTAAAGCATTTTTTATTTTAACCTTTACTTATTTCGAAAATCCTTCTGAGGAACTAAGGGGATATGCAATAGTGTTCTATAATATCAAGCTACATGCATAATGTAGGTAATGACTTCTAATGTAATCTGGAAAATCCAGTTAGGCTGCCAGAAGAGGAATGAAACCTGAGACAAGCTAAGAGTGAATGGACAGCTCAGCTCAGTGCAATCATAAAATATGATTATTTCCCAGGCTCGTTTATACATGAGAAAAGTTTATCAAGGTCTCAAAGAGTCTGAAGGAATAAAAAAAAAAATGGTCAGTGATGAGAGGCACTGTCACTTTGCATAACAGATTACACTCACTCTCAGGAGATGGCTTAAGACAACAAGTACAGCAAAGTTAGAAATAGCCTACAGGCATCTGCTGAGTTTGACAGCCCTGAAATCTTCAGGAACGCACCTAATAGCCTAATACCAGTGCAGTTGAGCCCTCTCGGGCATTTACCTATAGAGTTAAATGATCAGAACTCTTTTGGTACTAAAGGCAAATTATCAAAGACATCAAATGTTGTACAATGTTTTTTTACTGGTACATTGTTCAAATTCATTGCAATTTTCAGTACTTTTATTGTATAGTCTTGATTTGGTCACTTAAAGAATTACACACTTTCTGCTACCAGGTTTTCTTTTCAAGCACTAGCACTTTCCTAGTTGTTTGATAAGGTATATGTGTTACTGTAGAATCTGTTTTTGTCTTGTGTGAGCTCACATCAATGTTATTGACACTAAAAAAGAGACTGGTTCCGACTATCCAGCTAAGTAATCTCACATATCACCTCTAATCCTCTGACACACAAATGTTATTCCAGGTCTCTCAAATATGAATAAAACATGTGAAAATTATATTTTAAGAATTAGGTATATGGATGAAGGGGTATGAACTATATATATAGTATGATCCTGACATACTATATAAGCTGACTCTAACGTTTACATAGAGAATTGCAGAGGAGATTTCAGAGAGGTACAATGGCATGATAGGCCAGGAAGTTCTCAGGAATGAGCACAACTCAGGTCTAAATATAGGTTTTCTGAACCTAGAGCCCATGCTCTTTTTATTATGCCACACTGCTCTGGCCTATGTGTGTGTCACATTCCCTCTTCCTCTAAAATAAAACAGTTTGGGGCCAAGCGTGGTGGCTCACACCTGTAATCCCAGCACTTTGGGAGGCCAAGGTGGGTGGATCACGAGGTCAGGAGATAGAGGCCATCGTGGCTAACACAGTGAAACACCGTCTCTACTAAGAATACAAACAATTAGCCTCGTGTGGTGGCATGAGCCTGTAGTCCAAGCTACTCGGGAACCTGAGGCAGGAGAATCGCTTGAACCTGGGAGGTGGAGGCTGCAGTGAGCCGAGATTGCGCCACCGCACTCCAGCCTGGGAGACAGAGTAAGACTCTGTCTCACAAAAAAAAAAAAAAAACAAAAACAAAAAAACAGTTCGAGTTCATACTGTGGCACATTAAAATTTAAACAAATATTGTAAAAATGAATTCATTCAGAAGCTCATGAAACATGTGTGATACTACTAAAGATCCAAAATTAAATATACGCAGCTTGGTTCGGGATGATTTTCATGGAGGAAACCTATATTATTTTTAGCTCCGATTCTGAGTTGACATCTATATTAAGTGAAAAGCCAAATACAAGGTGCATGCATGTACACATCTATCTATTACCTATTTATCTAACTATGTTTAATGATTATCTGATTGTTTCTAAACACTTGAAATTATACAGCTTTAGCTATATCTCTCGAGATAGGTCTCTGTTCTCTACTTTGAAAGAAGGCAAGATATCACAACATATTCCAGGATATCGAAAAATGCGGTTATATCTGTATAGTTATACCAACTGTGAATAAATGTATTTTAAATATTGATATGACTAAATAGTTTATTAGTGTCTTAAAAACGTTGTAGATTAGAAATAGATATTTTTGTCTTTCCATTTTTGCATACCCTTTTATTAGACAGAATAATACTCTGATTAAGCCAGTTATATTCAAGGATATCCTTGAGTGAGGGTAAGTATGAAAAATGATTACATACCTATTTTAAGTACCTTTGAAACTGCATTTTATGAGTGCCTCTTAAAACCAAAGACTGAAGTGTAAATTGCCATTGTGTTAAGTTGTCTCTGAAGTAAACTTAATTATCCACATGTTTGGCCTACATGTTACCTTGACCCATAGCCAGAAACTAACTCAGGGAAACTTCAGAAATAATAGGACCCCAGAGGGAAGATACAGGCCAAGGTTAGAGTACAGTATTTGTTCCATCCCGAATTCACCTAGGAAGGTTTGCTGTATAATGCTTATGTTACCAATTTTGTTATAGGAATCTAGATTCTGGTTTCCTTTCTTATCCTAACACTAAGCCCACAATAGAAATAGTGAATAATTCATTCTAGCATTCAGAAAATAATCAAAATGCATTTTTCTTATCAATATATTTTGTTCTTTTATGGTATATACTCCAGAATCTCAAATGCTGCATTTAATGTTTTCTTAGTAAACCTCTTTGATTTTGAGACAAAAATACTGAATTAAACAACTAACAAACCAACAATCCCCCCAGAAACAAATTTCCACTGGCAACATTTCTACAGTATTAATCATATTAATAGCCACAAAAAAACTAGTGTTGTGGGGTTATGACTAACCTAGCTACCGAAATATAAGTCAAAAACATTCAGAATAAAGAAGGATGTCAGACAATAAATGTTGATATCCTAGTAATACCTTCAAAGAGTATATACTATTTCTTAAATATTAAATGCAGAGTAGGATTTACCTAGAAGAGGCCTTGGAATACAGAACAGTAAAGGTAGAGAATAGCAAGGACTTTAAGAATATTAAGCACTATCTCTGCATTTGTTGAATTTATATTTTAATTTTAAAAACATAAATATACATAAACCAAATACCTCTACATGTATTCATTGTCATATCTAAAAGTAAGAACTAGTCTAAATCTCAGAGTTGTTTGAGGGTTAAGCAAGCTGAGGCATTATTCCCTATGAAACATTTAGCCCTGTGCTTTCAGTCTGCTTTTCCAGTTTCTGCATGTGTCAAACTGAATGTTGGGACATCACATGTGAAAATATAAGATCATCAGCAAGAGGATAGGTGGATTAGATGCTCTCCCACATGATAACATTTTCTGATTTGAAATACAGACAATAAAATATTGTTTTCTTACTGCAGCGGATCTGACATAGCACCTGTACATGCATGTTTAGGTTTTGTAATAGAAATATAACAGAAAAGAGGCTGAGTAGGAAGCTATGAAAAATACTCAAAAGCCAACCACTTTATGGTAATCTCCTAGCTTGTTTAAATTACCATGCCTACCTCTTCTCCAGCCTTGTTCATTTTCTCAGCCACCTCCTATTCCTGAACTTTGATTCTGATTTGTTCAATATACTGAAAAAAGTGTGCCACAAGTTTGGGGGTTTCAGGGGGTCAACTAGATTATATGTTTAATTCTCAGTCCCATTTCCCTGGCTTCGACTAGAATTCCTCTAGATGATAATGCTTGATACTGACCCCGACTAAAGGGCCCTTTCCACAGGTGACTGCAAACATTCTCCTAATTCCAATTCCAAGCCAGCCTTCATGCTCTCCTACCTCTATACCTTAGGCAGTGCATCCGCCAGGCTTCTTCTTGCATTAAAATACCATTCTTTGTATCTTGAAAAAAAAGACTATCCCTTGAGGATATCTCATTTAGCTTCTGCTATATCTGGAGAATCTAAGAGTACCAAATTATGAATATTTGTCATTTTCACCCTTTCACATCAGAATAAAATCCCATATACAATAAAAAGGAAAAAATGGTTTTTACTTTTATGTAATTATAAAACACCAGAGAAGAGAAATTTTTGTCTTATTCTATAAAATAATTCAAAGAATTTTAAAGAAATGATTCTGTTGACCAGACCATAACATAGAAAGATATTATGTATATTTATATTTATGAGAATGTGTCTCATTCAATATTTAAAACAAATCTGCACTTATTATTCTGATAATCTAATACTAAAAGCTTCATTTATGATACTATGCACCATTTAAAGGAACTTTTCAGAATACATGCAAAGTAATTTAGCTTATCAATTAAGAATTGCTTAGCAAAGTTGTTTTTTTCTTTTTTTATTAACAGTTTAAAGTGCTGGATCAGCCCTTAAATACAAAGTAAGTTCAATAATATACAATTTCCCCCCAGTTTAAAGGGGATTATGGTATTGAAACTGAGAAAAGCAAAACCATGAAATAAATCGAATTGTAATATCCTATGTAATTGCCTTTTTGAGTTGTTAGTAATATTTCTATCTTAGAAGTTTAGCTAGATAGGCTGGGTGCTGTGGCTCACGCCTGTAATTCCAGCACTTTGGGAGGCTGAGGTGGGTGGATCACAAGATCAGGAGATCAAGACCATCCTGGCTAACAGGGTGAAACCCCGTCTCTACTAAAAATACAAAAAAAAATTTAGCCAGATGTGGTGGTGAGTGCCTGTACTCTGAGCTACCCAGGGAGGCTGAGGCAGGAGAATGGTGTGAATCCAGGAGGCGGAGCTTGCAGTGAGCCAAGATCGTACCACTGCACTCCAGCCTGGGCGACAGAGACTCCGTCTCAAAAAAAAAAAAAAAAAAAAAAAAAGGTTTAGCTAGATAATCTATTATATTGTATTGGCAAATAAAATATAAATGATACTGAAACACTTGTCAAGCCTGTTAAAGTTTTGCTTTTCCTGAGTTGTATTATGAAATTAATGGAGTATATGTAAATAAATATACATATATACACACACATACACACATATTTATACACATGTATACAATGAATATATGCATACATATCTTTATCTTATGCTTTATATAAGTGCTTACAAATAGTACCTAGATATTGCTCTGTACCCTCAGTTAATGTTGTGTGTTGCGTGGTATATTATAGTAAAAGTACAAATGGTCTTTGAATAAGAAAATCTGGGTTCAAACCCAGTAGGCCATTTTCTGCCTTTACCTAAGCACAAACTAATATGCTTTCAATACTCATCTGTAAAATGAGGATAGTAACTCCAACCCAGAAAATAGACTATACCTAAATATAACTGCGTCTTGTGGAAGTATGCAGTCATCATGGATTGTAAGTTATTATTTATAGGTCACTAACTACAATGTAAAACATCTCTGGAAGATAAAATATTCTTCTGTGTGTTCACAGTATATTTATCCTTAAGTTTATTTCAAGATTACGATTCAGATCCTGTTATATCAAGCAAATTCTAGCATTCAGATCCTTAATATGACACTAGAAAACAGCTGGAAGTTACCATATAATATCAACAATTACCATTTGCGAAAACCATAGGACAATTCTAATATTTAAAAATCATTATCAGAACTATCATAAAACTTTAGACATTTCAATAATGTACTGTTTCTTCATTGCTGTGATAGATTATTAACTGTAAAAAAAAGGTGAATAAGTACTTTTGCTTACCTTCTATTCAACGTAAGAATAACATACTCTAATTCACTGAGCATACAAATTAGTATAGCTCTTTTTGAGGAAAATGTGCCCATATAAAAAAAATGTAATTATTTATTAATGACCTCCCCAATTACAAATTAACCTATTGATATGTTTATAGACAAGGCACCCCACAAGAAATGATAACATATAATTTACCGTCAGTAGAGGACTTCTTTTAAGAAGTCTTAAGATATTTGTGACTTGAGTGTTAAATTAAGTAAGCAGGAAGCCATTAACCTGAGGCTGTCTCCTTACACCGAGTTCCTATGTAATGAACTACAGCCTTACTTAGTATATACATAAATGAACTAAGTCTTGATTTAGTATTATAACAGTTTCAACCAATCACAGATAGCCAACTCATCATGGCTGTTAAGGTGGGCGTGATAGGGCATATGCCAGTTGTAGTCAATCAGATAATTTTTCTATATAGCTTCAACTCTGCTTAATTTATCTAAAGTTTTTCGTCTAACTTGAGAAAAGCAAAATACATAATAGCATCTATGGATGTGATGCTTTTTGGTAAACAAAAAAAATCATGACGTGTGTGCTTGTAAGTTCATACTTTTATTTGCATATGTATTTTGAAATAAAACAGGAAAATGTTCATAGTAATTACCTATGGAGGGAGTGACTGGAGAGGCGAGCAAGAAAAGTTATCTCTTTGCTTTTTGTCTGTACATGTGGTTTGAATTCTTAAAACTGTAAATTTTATATTTTAATGGTGAAGAAAATATATGAACATTATGATCATTTATTCCCTTCATGCATTCTGTGTTAAACGTCTCATAAATAACACAACTCTGTTGAATTCACCAACTCTTGTTTATCCTGTGTTTGTGGTATAAAATGTCATTTCATGGGAGCAGAAACCAGTCCATTTACCTTTGGGTGCTTCTGTTGAAATAGGTGGGAAGAAAACCTTTTTGAATATTTTCAATCTATAACACTAATTAGGCAATATTTTCAAAACACATTTTGGATGAAAATAAAATTACCTAAAACTTTTATTGGATAAGGCCTGAATTACGTAAGAATCATAAATTTAGGTATGCCAATGAGAGTCTATATTGACAGCCTTGTCTGGTTCTGAAAAAAAAAATTGCTCTAAATCATTTTTGGAAACCACAGATGTTAATGCTGTTGAGTCTGGTTCTGTGGACACTTCATCTTGTAAAAGTTCTGAGCAGTAATTGGTAATTAGTATTAGAGGCTTTATCATTCTTCCTGAGCAAATTATCAGAAAGAATGCTGTATTTTCTGAATGAAATCACAAATTAATCATGCCACTGAGCTTAACTGTACCACTAGTGAAGACATACAAATATGGGGGAATGTTTCTTTTTAAAAGACTGTTGAAGACCAAAATCCAGAATTACATGAGCTGAGCATACAATGTGAAAGTATGAAGTCCTAAAATGGCATATCACAAATGTCTGTTTCAAAAGGAAAGGTGGGAAGGGTATTTATTCTTGAATATCCTAAAAAACTCAAACATTATCAAAGTAATTACAGAAAACTGAGTCATTTACTCAGGGCAATTCAACATTTTTAAATAAATTAGGAATTAATAACTACCACGTGCTTGTTGCCACACAGAATAATCAACTAAAATTCAATAATCTTTGTTGAAGTAGCTTGTACTCATTTTGCATTAATATGCAATTAAACATAAACATTGATGTTACATGATCTTGTATGATTTTTTGTGTACCAGATCATGTACTCTTACTTAGTATGTCCATGTGTGATATGTGTAAAGCAGTTTTTCTTGATGCAAACATGCATTGCTTTTCACTAGGTGACAGTTTTTAGAGAAAAGGCATGGAGTTTTAGAATTAAAACCTACTCAGTGTTCTTTGCAATCTGCTGTGGGTATCCAAGAAGGGCCAGACCCTTCTTATGTTTTTAGGAGAGAAAACAATTAATTAGCAAGTTCCAATATGTTTCCAAAACTAAAGCTAGGATAGGGAGGATGACCTGGTACCAAGATACCCCTAAGGGCCTGACGGCTTCCTTTTATATGCTGATGGGTTTCATTATGATTCTTACAGAAAGAAGCCAGACATTTTTAGGCTAGACTGCATATGGTAGGTTACACCAATAATCCTCTTTTGTATTCCCCATAAATCATTTTCAAAATAAAAATTGTATTTGGAGTCTATATACTGAATGTCACTGTATGTGTCACTAATTAATAAGTCGGCTAAATAACTATTCTCTTGGATTAATATTTATAAAGTAGCAATCTGTCTTTTAGGTTTTCTTAGATATTTAGAAAGCACAGGCTTATTAGATTTCTAGTGATCTAATCATGTGCACAACACAAGGAATCATTGCACATGCATATAAGAATTTTACCTTGAAGGAAAAGTTGGAGTCATGGAACACTGCTGCTACTTTAAAGTATCTAATGTAATCATTAAAACAACTACATGGAAGAAGTACTTTACAGATTAGAACACCTTGAAACAGAGAGTTGTGATATATTTCATAAATTATCACAACTGAGCCAGTATTCACATAGAACAGCTTTTTTCTCTCGTGAGTAAACTATAATCCTGTAGTGTAAATAACCCCTATTGGTGATGGACCTAAAAATAGGTCTACCATTATGCAGCAAAATTTTTGATTAATAATTCCATAGCCACTAATCTGCCTCCAATAGCATTAAGGAAAATTTGGTATGCTTTTTCTCTAATAGATTACAAAACTTTCACTTGTTGAGCACTTTTTAAAGTCAAACGATAAAGCTAATATTTATTAAGAAGTCATGGCATACTAGACAATTTTTATTTATGCATTACCTTACTTATTTTTGACAACTATCTTGCATGTTAGATATAATTGTTAAACCTATTTAAGTAATAACCAAAATCAAGGTTGGGAAAAGTGTTTGTAAACTAAATCACTCTTATGACCAGCAAGTGGAAAACTAAGATATACAACCTAGCCTACTTGGCATGCAAGACCATGCCACTTCCCACCATATAACAGTATATTCATGTTGGGTTGAAGATTTAAAAAGTGAATATTACCAATTTTCTACATTAACAAAATTCAAGATCAGATGTGTGTGCATTAACTATGAAATTGGGTAAAAATAAGTAAAAACTATAAGAAATATATAGGAAGTATAAGGAGCATCCAGACAGAAGAGAAATAGCTGATATTTCAGGAGGTCAGAGATCTTACTACAGTACATCACACTGAATGGAAGGAGTACTGACACACTGAGCAGAAAGTAGCATCATTTTAATAACAAGAAAACTTCATAAATACAAATTTATATTTTTGAATCATTAAACTCTAAAATTAGCTTCAGGGAGAAAAAATACAATCTTAGTAATTTTCTGAAGTATGTATATTTGGCAGGATGCCAACTTCTACAGTTTTTAGATGAGCTTTCCTGAGTCAGCTAATAGGGAGTTTCACAGGTGAGAATCTGTCTCCATCTCTGACCTTGCATACTCCAGCATGGCCTCAGATGTTATGTAATTCTCAAAATATAAGTTCTTGTATTCCACTTAATTTAAATAATATTTACTTATACCATTTAAAGGAATGTTAAGTATCAAAAGGAAAACAATGAGAAGATATCTCCCTTTCGAATCCGCTGGGAAGAGTTATGCCTGACAATTTGATGCCTCTCAATCATAGCTGTTAGGCTCAAGTCAGGATCAGAAGACTTAAGTTCAAATAAGATTGTTGGAACACATATGTTTTTCTTTTTTTGTATAATAATCACGTATGTTAGTATTAGCATAGTCAGTAAATTTTGTCTTCAAAATACACTCTCTACCATGAATAAGCCCTGTCGATTCTATCTTCAAAATACTCTCTCCAAATTTCCAAAGAGCTCGCTTACTTGAGTTTTTGGGTGTCTGCTCAAAATATCACCTTTACAAAGGGGTAATTACTGGCCATCTAACTAAAATTAGTACCTTCACAACGCTTGTCTTCGCCCATTGTGTGTTGCTATAAAGGAAGGTGCAGGGAGGGATGTGTACAGAGATCACATGGCAAGACAGAAAGCAAGAGAAAGAGGGGAGGGAGGTACCAGGCTCTTTTTAACAATCAAATCTGTGGGAACTAATTGAGTGAAAGCTCACCCCAAGGAAGGGCATTAATCTACTCGTGAGGGATCCACTCTGACCTAAACACCTCCCTTTATGCCCCATCTTCAACATAGGGGACCAAGTTTCCACACCAGGTTTGGAAAAGACAAACATCCAAGCCATAGCAACACTACTCTCTAATCTCTTACCTGCTTTTTTATTTCTAACTGGTATTATTTAGCAAAACTTGCAACAATATTATAACAGATAAGATGCCCAATTATTAAGGTATCACATTATTTTGAGGATAGTGGAAAACATTTTTAGATGTACCTGTATTGTTAAAAATGTATACAGGTTAAGGATACCTAACCTAAAAATCCAAAATCTGAAACTTTTTGAGTCCTGGTATGATGCCATAAGTGGAAAATCCTACATCTGACCTTGTAAAATAGGTTGCAGTTAAAACTTTGTTCCATGAACAAATTCTTTACAATATTGTACACAATTAATTTCAGGCTATGTATAAAAGGTGTAAGTGAAGGATAAATGAATTCCGTGTTTAAACTTGGGTCTCATCACCAAGATATCTCATTATGTACATGCAAATATGCCAAGCTAAAAAAGAAAATCAAAATTCAAAACACTTTGGTCCCAAGCCTTTTGGATAAGTGATACACAACCTGCCCTGAAATAATATGGTCCCAAACAATCACAAAGCAGTAGCTTCCTAACTTATCTCCTATCCACTTCCCTTCTCTTTGAAAATCATAATTTTAGCCAGCCCTTATTGGAGAACAGAATTAGGCAAACTGGCAATCAACTGCCAGTTGCACTATATGTGAATAACAGTAATCTCAGGTGAATATTTCTGGGTTTTACTTCATTCGACAGTTATATATTCAATTATTTGTTGGCTTTAATCCCACACTACAACGTAGGCTCCATGAGGACAAGAACTTTGCTTGGTTCACTGCTTACTATCCAGTGCAATAACAGTAGAGGCTCAATAAGTACATGCTAAAACAATTACTGGATTGATTTGATTGCTATGGAATATGCTAGGGTGTGACTTACGTTTCTAAGAAGACTTCAGAGGGCCCCAGGCACTTTCTCTATCCACAAAATGCTTGTAGATTTTAGAAAAGCTGCCTTTGAGAATAGAAAAAGAGGCTTCTCAGTCATGGACAGAGTTTAAAAAAGCATCTGAAGTATGAGACAAAACAGCAGTCAAATGAGTCATTTCTAGAATAGCATCTCTCATTCCATCATCATGCAGTGAGCTTCCAACACTAGACTTCAGATTCTTCTGATAATGTCACTTTTAAATTGACAATGATTGGAAATGTTCCAAGAATATTCTCTTTTACTTAAGAAGTTAAAATGGAATGGGAAAAAATGTCCCAAATTTTGCCGTGCATATAAAATATAATCTACCCGAAGAAAGAGCAAAGGACTGATATTTGACCACTGCATACTTGGGAAATACAGTTCCAAAAGAAACAATGAAAAAACATATAGAAAAAAATCAGGTGGATTGATACATTATTTGGCTTTGGAAAATTTTAAACATGAAAAAATAATAATCCCATCATACTTGATATGCTTAATGCTTACTTATCATACCAATGTTAAAATCTGTAGGATTTTCCTTCCAAGCACTCTTGCATTCAAAATATAACTAAAGAGCATTGCAATTACATTTACTCAAATAAATAGATTCTGTAGATTGTCTCTGATTATCTTCTTTCCTCACTTATTGTGCTGCCTCTACCTTCATGTCTTTACAGACTAAGAAAAAAAATCCAGTTTTATTTAATATTTCTGACCTTCATGATGGTGTTGGCCCCATAATATGATACTTCTTCAACAAATAAAACAGGTGAAGTGCCAAGGTTATGTTATATTTTAACACAGTAAAATGTAAGCAATAATACCTTAATTATATGTGTTACTGTATATTATCCACTGTTGGAACAGAAAATCAGACTTAGCTAGTACAGATACCCCTACCTCTTCCCCAACAGATACCAAACATAAGAATATAATCATCATTCATTTTGGGGCATGAATATCTTTTTTTCCTCCTAGATAGGAGAAAAGCATTTGGTTGTAAAAGAGACATGGAGGGCAGAAGTTGAGTATGGTGTGGCTTGAATGTATGGTATAGCTTCCTTTCAGTGTGACTCCTCAGGCTGGGTTTGAGCAACTGTGGTTAAATAATGAAGGACAGAACTCAAGCATACTATTTGCATATGAGACAACATAAGGGTAAGGACAAGGATTTGTGAATCAGAAGTCAAAAGACTGTTCAAAAGTGAATTATTAGATTTTGGTCATAAGCAGGACTGCTTCAGTGCCTTAAGGATATAGCCTGGCAAGGATGGAAAATGGTCATTCTTTCTATGCCAGTCCAGAACTCATTGGAACCTTCTATCTCTGTGGATTATAAATTTTGGGTGCATGGTAGAAACAAAGTGCTTGGCACAAGCACTTGTGATTTCACAAGAGATGCCATCGTTTAGTGTTCTTTTTTTTTTGATCTCATATGTTAATTAGAATGTAATAGCTATGAGAGTAAGTGACGTGCCTATTGTGTTCACCACTCTAGTCAAGTGCCTAGAACCATGCTCAGGCCAGAATATCTCCTTGATAAATATGAGTAAACAAATGAATGAAGTGCAAGTAGAAAATACTACTTAAGTGCTCCTCCTGGCCTGACTGGTACTATGTACTAAGGCACTAATTAAGAGACATAAAGTGGCTGAATAGATAAAACACACAAGACCAAACTATATGCTGTCTACAAGAAATTTACTTCATCTGTAAGGACACAAACAGACTGAAATTGACAGGTGGAAAAAAATATTCTATACAAATGGAGACCAAAAAGTAGCAAGAGTAACTATTCTTATATCAAATAAAATGGACTTTAAGTAAAAAACTATAAAAAGATGGAAAAGACCACAGGTCAATATAGAAAGAGGAAATAATAAATGTAAAAATATATGTATCCAATATTGATGCATCTAAATACATGAAGCAAATGTTAATAGACCAAATGGAGAGCTAGAATGCAATGCAATGATGGTATGAGACTTCAGCATCCCACTTTTCTGCAATGGATTGATCATTCACACAGAAACTCAACAAAGAAATATAGAATTTAAACTGGACTCTAGACTAAATGGACCCAACAGGTATTTAAAAAACATTCCATCCAACATCTGCAGGATACGTGAAAATTAACCAGCATAACCTGAAATACTGATGGGTCGATCAATAAATTTAAAAATAAATTTAAAAATTCCTGAGATGAATGAAAATGGAAACACAATATACCAAAACCTATAATGCAACAGAGTAAAAGCAGTTCTAAAAAAGAAGTTTATAGTAATAAACATCTACATGAAAGAAGTAGAAAGATTTCAACTAAAGGAGCTAATGTACCTCAAGAACCTAGAAAAACAACAACAAACCAAACACAAAATTAGGAGAAGAAAATAAATAATAAAAATTAGAGAAGAAAAAAACTAAATAGATAAGAAAAATATAAAAAACAATGAAATAAAGAGTTGGGCTTTTAAAAGCTAAAAACTTGACAAACCTTTAACGACATTAAGAAAAAAGAGACAAGACTCAAATAAATTCAGGCATGAAAAAGGAGATGTTACAACTGATATCACAGAAATTAAAAAGATCATTAAATAATATTATTAACAACCACACACCAACAAATTGGAAAACCTACGGGATATGGACACATGTAATCTACCAAAATTGAATCACAAAGACAAAAAAAAACTTTAACAAACTAATAATGATTAATGACATTAAATCAGTAACAAAGAGTGTCCCATAAGAGAAAAGTCCAGGATCTGATGAATTTACTGCTCAGTTCTACTAAACATTCAAGGAAGAAAGAATACCAATTATTCTAAAACTATTCAAAAATATTAGAGTGGAAAGAATTCTTCCAAACCCATTATATGAGGTCAGCATTACTCTGCTACCAAAATCAGATAGGGATGCAACATAAAAAGATAACTCCAGACAAATAAACCTGATGAACATGCATGTAAAATTCCTCAACAAAATACAAGCCAACTAAATCCAAGAGAACATCAAAAAGGGTATTCAGTAATATCAAGTGGGATTTATCCCAGGGATGCAAAGATGGCTCAACATATGCAAATCAATAAACATGATATATTGTATCAACAGAGTGAAGGACAAAAACCATATGATTATCTCAATAAAAGAAGAAAAAGCATTTGATAAAAATCAACATCCCTTATGATAACATCCATAACATCCCTTTATAATAAATATTCCCAACTAATTCTTTATAGGAGGAACATAACTCAGCACAGTAAAGGCTGCACATGACAAACCCACAACTAACATTATACTGAATGAGGAAATGTTAAAAGTTTTACTTCTAAAATCTAGAATAAGCCAATCATGACTATTTTCACCACTTTTCTTCAACATAGTACTAGACGTCATAGCCCGAGCAATTAGGCAAAAGAAGTAAGTAAATTGGAAAGAAGGAAGTCAAATTATCCTTCTTTGAGGACAGCATGATCTTTATATATATAGAATACCCTACAGATTCCACCAAAAAAAAGGTCAAGACTAATAAATGAATTCAGTAAAGTTACAGGATACAAATTCACCATACAATAATTAGTAGCGTTTATATATGCCAGTAACAAATTACATGACAAAGAAATCAAGAGATTAATCTCATTTACAATAGCTGCAAAAAACCTGTAAGAATAAATTTAACAGCTTTGTTCTTTTTGTTTAGGATTGCCTTGGTTATTCAGGCTCTTTTTTGGTTCCATATGAATTTTTTAATAGTTTCTTCCAGGCTGTGAAGAATGTCAATGGTAGTTTAATGAGAACAACATTGAATCTATAAATTGCTCTGGGTAGCATGGTCATTGTAATGTTATTGATTCTTCCTGTCTATGATCATGGAATGTTTTTTTATTCATTTGTTTGTGTCATGTATGATTTATTTTACCAGAGATTTGTAGTTCTACTTGTAGAACTTATCAGTGTAAGAAGCTCTGAGGCTGAGATGATGAGGTTTTCTAGATATAGGATCATGTCATCTGCAAACAGGAATAGCTTGACTTCCTCCCTTAATATTTGAATGCCTTTTATTTCTTTCTCTTGCCTGATTGTGCTGGCCAGAACTTTCAACACTTTGTTTAATAGGAGTGATGAGGGAGGGCATCCTTTTCTTGAGCCAGTTTTCAAGGGGAATGCTCCTAGCTTTTCCCATTCAGCATGATGTTGGTGGTGAGTCTATCATATATATTTTTATTATTTTAAGGTTTGTTCTTTCAATACCTAGCTCATTTAGAGTTTGTTTTTTTTTTTATCACGAAGTGATGTTGAATTTTATCAAAAGCCTTTCCTGCATCTATTGAGATAGCCATGTGTTTGTTTTCTATACCTCGGTTTATGTGATGAATCACATTTACTGATTTGTGTGTTGAACCAACCTTGTATTCTGGGGATGAAGCCTATTTAATCATGGTAGATAAGCTTTTTGATGTACTGCTGGAGTCAGTTTGCCAATGTTTTGTCAAGGATTTTTTGCATCAATATTCATCAAAGATATTGGCCTGAAGTTTTCTTTTTTGTTATCTTTGTATCTCGGTCAGGATTTGGTATAAGGAGAATGCTGGCTTAATGTAATGAGTTAGGGAGGAATCTCTCCTTTTCAATTTTTTGGAATAGTGTCAGTAGGTATGGTACAGGATCTTCTCGGTACATCTGGTAGAATTCAGCTGTGAATCCATCTAGTCCTGGCCTTTTTTAGGTTGATAGGCTATTTATTACTCCCTCAATTTCAGAACTCATTACTGGTCTGATCAGGGATTTGACTTCTTCCTGGTTCAGTCTTAGGAGTGTGTATGTGTCCAGAAATTTATCTATTACTTCTAGATTTTCTATTTTATGTGCATAGCGGTGTTCATAATATTCTCTGATGGTTGTTTGTATTTCTGTGGGGTCAATGGTAATATCCCCCTTATCATCTCTGATTGTATTTATTTGAATCTTTTCTGTTTTTTACTTTATTAATCTAGTTAATAGTCTATTTTATTAATTTTTTTCAGAAAAACAGCTTCTGGATTCATTGATCTTTTCAATGGTTTTTAGTTTCCCTGTCTCCTTCAGTTCAGCTCTGATTTTGGTTATTTCTTGTCTTTTGCTAGCTTTGGGATTTGTTTAGTATTGGTTCTCTAGTTCTTTTAGTTGCAATGTTGGGTTGTTGACTTGATATCTTTCTAACTTTTTGATGTGGTTTTTTTGTGCCATAAATTTCCCTCTTAACAATATCTTAACTGTGTCCCAGAGATTTTGGTATATTGTGTCTTTGTTCTCATTAGTTTCAAAGAAATTCTTGATTTCTGCCTTCGTTTCATTATTTACTCAAAAGTCATTCTAGAGCAGGTTATTCAACTTCCATATAATTGTATAGTTTTGAGTAAATTTCTTAGACTTGAGTTTTAATATGATTCTTTTGTGGTCTGAGAGACTGTTATTATTTTAGTTCTTTTGCATTTGCTGAGGAGTGTTACTTCTGATTATGTTATCAATTTTAGAGTAAGTTCCATATGCCAATGAGAAGATTGTATATTCTCTTGTTTGGGGTGGAGAGTTCTATATATGTCTATCAGGTGCATTTGATCCAGCACTGAGTTCAGGTCCTGAATATCTTTGTTAATTTTCTGTCTCAATGATCTAATACTGTCAGTGGGATGTTAAATTTCCCCACTATAATTGTGTGGTAGTCTATGATCTTTGAAGGTCTCTAAGAACTTGCTTTATGAATCTGGGTGCTCTCGTATTAGGTGCATATATATTTAGGATAGTAAATCTTCTTGGTGAATCTAAACCTTTACCATTATGTAGGCCTTTCTGGCTTTTTTGATCTTTGATGGTTTAAAGTCTGTTTTGTCAGACACTAGGATTGCAACCTCTGCTTTTTTCTGTTTTCTATTTGTTTGGTAGATTTTCCTCCATCTCTTTATTTTGAGCCTTTTTGTGTCACTGCATGAGAGATGGGTCTCTTGAAGACAAAATACTAATGGGTCTTGGTTCTTTATCCAGATTGCCATTCTGTGTCTTTTAATTATGGCATTTAGCCCATCCAGGTTAGTATTGTTATGTGTGGATTTGATCCTTTCATCATGATGTTAGATTGTTATTATGCAGACGTGTTTGCATGATTGCTTTATAGTGTCACTGATCTCTAAACTTGTGTTTTTTAGTGGTCGCCAATGGGCTTTCCTTTCCGTATTTAGTGCTTCCTTTAGGAGCTCTTACAAGGCAGGTCTGGTGGTAACAAATTCTCTCAGCATTTGCTTGTTTGAAAAGGATCTTATTTTTCCTTTGTATGTGAAGTTTAGTTTGGCTGAATATGAAATTCTGGATTGGAATTTTTTTCCTTTAAAAACATTGAATATTGGCCCCTAATCTCTTCTAGCTTGTAGGATTTCCACTGAGATGTCTGCTGTTAGTCTCATGGGTTTCCCTCTGGAGGTAACCTGGTCTTTCTCTCTAGCTGCCCTTAACAGTTTTTTCTTTCATTTCAACCTTGGAGAATCTGATGATTCTTTGAAATGATCTTCTCCTGGAGTATCTTACTGGGGTTCTCTGCATTTTCTGAATTTGAATGTTGGCCTTTCTTGCTAGGTTGGGAAAGTTCTCATAGATGACAGCCTTAAATATGTTTTCCAACTTGGTTCCATTCTTCCCATCTATTTCAGGTGGTGGGATGATTGGCTAGCCATATGCAGAGCAATGAAAATGGACCCCTTTCTTACACTGTACATAAACATTAACTCAAGGTGGATTAAAGACTTAAATGTAAAACCCATTCAGGACATAAGCATGGGCAAAGATTTCATTATAAAGATGCCAAAAGCAATTGGTAACAAAAGAAAAACTAACAAATGATATCTAATTAAAGAGTTTCTGCACAGCAAAAGAAACTGTCAACAGAGTAAACAGACAACCTGGAGAATAGAAGAAAATTTTTGCAAATTATGCATCAAAGATCTAATGTCCATAATCTATAAGGAATTTAAATAATTTTTTATTATTATTATACTTTAAGTTTTAGGGTACATGTGCACAATGTGCAGGTTTGTTACATATGTATCCATGTGCCATGTTGGTGTGCTGCACCCATTAACTCGTCATTTAGCATTAGGTATATCTCCTAATGCTGTCCCTGCCCCCCGCCACCCCACAACAGTCCCCAGAGTGTGATATTCCTCTTCCTGTGTCCATGTGTTCTCATTGTTCAATTCCCACCTATGAGTGAGAACATGCGGTGCTTGGTTTTTTGTCCTTGCGATAGTTTACAGAGAATGATGGTTTCCGGTTTCATCCATGTCCCTACAAAGGACATGAACTCACCATGTTTTATGGCTGCATAGTATTCCATGGTGTGTATGTGCCAAATTTTCTTAATAAGTCTATTGTTGATGGATATTTGGGTTGGTTCCAAGTCTTTGCTATTGTGAATAGTGCTGCAGTAAACATACGTGTGCATGTGTCTTTATAGCAGCATGATTTATAGTCCTTTGGGTATATACCCAGTAATGGGATAGCTGTGTCAAATGTTATTTCTAGTTCTAGATCCCTGAGGAATCGCCACACTGACTTCCACAATGGTTGAACCAGTTTACAGTCCCACCAACAGTGTAAAAGTGTTCCTATTTCTCCACATCCTCTCTAGCACCTGTTGTTTCCTGACTTTTTAATGATGGCCATTCTAACTGGTGTGAAATGGTATCTCATTGTGGTTTTGATTTGCATTTCTCTGATGGCCAGTGATGATGAGCATTTTTTTATGTGTTTTTTGGCTGCATAAATGTCTTCTTTTGAGAAGTGTCTGTTCATGTCCTTTGCCTGCTTTTTGATGGGGTTGCTTTTTTTTTTCTTGTAAATTTGTTGGAGTTCATTGTAGATTCTGGATATTAGCCCTTTGTCAGATGAGTAGGTTGCGAAAATTTTCTCCCATTCTGTAGGTTGCCTGTTCACTCTGATGGTAGTTTCTTTTGCTGTGCAGAAGCTCTTTAGTTTAATTAGATCCCATTTGTCAATGTTGGCTTTGGTTGCCATTGCTTTTGGTGTTTTAGACATGAAGTCCTTGCCCATGCCTATGTCCTGAATGGTATTGCCTAGGTTTTCTTCTAGGGTTTTTATGGTTTTAGGTCTAACATGTAAGTCTTTAATCCATCTTGAATTAATTTTTGTATAAGGTGTAAGGAAGGGATCCAGTTTCAGCTTTCTACATATGGGTAGCCAGTTTTCCCAGCACCATTTATTAAATAGGGAATCCTTTTCCCATTGCTTGTTTTTGTCAGGTTTGTCAAAGATCAGATACTTGTAGATATGCGACATTATTTCTGAGGGCTCTGTTCTGTTCCATTGATCTATGTCTCTGTTGTGGTACCAGTACCATGCTGTTTTGGTTACTGTAGCCTTGTAGTATAGTTTGAAGTCAGGTAGCGTGATGCCTCCAGCTTTGTTCTTTTGGCTTAGGATTGACTTGGCGATGCGGGCTCATTTTTGGTTCCATATGAACTTTAAAGTAGTGCTGGAAGTTCTGGCCAGGGCAATCAGGCAGGAGAAGGAAATAAAGGGTATGCAATTAGGAAAAGAGGAAATCAAAGTGTCCCTGTTTGTAGATGATATGATTGTATATCTAGAAAACCCCATTGTCTCAGCCCAAAATCTCCTTAAGCTGATAAGCAACTTCAGCAAAGTCTCAGGATACAAAATCAATGTACAAAAATCACAAGCATTCTTGTACACCAATCACAGACAGAGAGCCAAATCATGAGTGAATTCCCATTCACAATTGCTTCAAAGGGAATAAAATACCTAGGAATCCAACTTACAAGGGATGTGAAGGACCTTTTCAAGGAGAACTATAAACCACTGCTCAACGAAATAAAAGAGGATACAAACAAATGGAAGAACATTCCATGCTCATGGGTTGGAAGAATCAATATCGTGAAAATGGCCATACTGCCCAAGGTAATTTATAGATTCAATGCCATCCCCATCAAGCTACCAATGACTTTCTTCACAGAATTGGAAAAAACTACTTTAAATAAATTTTTACAAAAAAAAATCCATAAAAAAGTGGGTAAAGTACATAAATAGACTCTTCAGAAGGAGACTTACATGCAGCTAATAATTACATTTAGAAAAGCTCAACATTACTGTTTATTAGAGAAACACAAATGAAAGCCACAATGTGATGCCATCTAACACCAGTCAGAATGGTCATTAAAAATAAAAAAAAAAAATAACAGATGCTAGTGAGATTGTGGAGAAAAAGGAATACACAAGGAATACACTTATATATTGTTGATGGGAGTGTAAATTAGTTCAGCCATTGTAGAAGACAGTGTGGCAATTCCTCAAAGATCTAAAGACTGAAATATCATTCAACACAGCAATCCTATTACCAAATATATACCCAAAGGAATATAAATTATTCTATTATAAGGACACATACTGTGGTGGTGTGTGTCTGTAATCCAAGCTACTTGGGAGGCTAAGGCAGGAGAATCACTTGAACTTGGGAGGCAGAGTTTTCAGTGAGTTGAGATCATGCCACTGCAATACAGCCTGGGTGAAAGAGTGAGACTCCATCTCAAAAAAAAAAAAAAAAAAAAATGACACATGGATACATGCATGTATATGATCACTGCAGAATTGCAGAACTATTCACAATAGCAAAGACATGAAATCAACCTAAATTTCCATCAATGATTGACTGGATAAATATGTGGTACAAATACACCATGGAATAATATGCATACATAAAAACGAATGACATCGTGTCCTTTGCAGGAACATGGATGGATCTTGAGGCCATTATCCTTAGCAAACTAACACAGGAACAGAACACCAAATACCACATATAAGTGGGAGCTACATGATGAGAACACATGGACACTGAGAGGGGAACAACACACACTGGGGCCTTTTGAAGAGTGGATGGTAGGCGTAGGGAGAGTTTCAGGAAAAACAACCAATGGGTACAAAGTTAATACCTGGTTAATAAGGTAATCTGTACAACAAGCCCCCATGACACAATTTTACCTTTGTTACAAACCTGCACTTGTACCCCTGAACTTAAAGTTAAAAAATAAGAAAGGATAAAATTTAGAAAAGTTGTCTATAAAAATTATAAAAGATCTCTACTATTAAAAAATCCAAAACATATATGAAAATATTGAAGAGAATACAAACAAATGGAAAGTCATCCTATCTTCATCCTATGAAGTGGAAGAATTAATATTGTTAACATGTTCTTACTACCAAAAGAAATATACAAATTCAATGCAATCCCTAACAAAATACCAAGACATTATTCATAGAAATGGAAAAAATATCCTAAAATGTGTATGGAACCATGGAAGACCCTAGATAGCCAAAGCAGCCTTGAGCAAAAAGAACAAAGAGACAGCAAACTACCTGACTTCAAAAAACACTATATAGTCATAATAAACAAGACAGCATGTTACTGGCATAAAAACAGACACCAGAGAAACAGAATAGGGAACCCAGTTATAAATTCTTGCATTTACAGCCAACTAATTTTTTCCAAAGGCACCAAGAACACACACTGGGGAAAGGGCAGTCTCTTTAATAAATTGTGCTTGGAAAATGTGATAACCACAGGCAAAAGAATAAAACTAGACCCCTGTCTCCTACCATACACAAAAATCAACTCAAAATGAATAAGAGTTAAATGTAACACCCAAAACTCTGAAACTACTGGAAAAAAATAACACGGAAAAACACTTCATGATATTGTTCTGGGGAAGGATTTTTTTGTTAAAACCTCAAAAGAATAGGCAACAAAAGCAAATATAGACAAATGGGATTTTGCCAATCCACAAAGCCTCTGCCCAGCAAAGGAAACAATAATCAGAATGAAAAGATAATTTACAGAATGGGAGAAAATATTTGCAAACTATGTATCTGACAAATGATTCATGTTTAGAATGTATAAGGACCATAACTCAATAGCAAAAAAATCCTAATAATCCTGTTGAAAACTGGGTGAAAGTTCTGAACAGATATTTTTCAACAGAAGATATGCAAATAGCCAATAAGTGTCACATTTATGCCTAGTGTTCCATTATGGGAATGCTAAGCTTGTGGGAGTTATTTATATCCCACTGCTCAAGGTCATCACCAAGGATTGCAAAAATTCAAACAATTGCAACCTCAGGCATAAATGGGTTAAAAACATGCTCATCATCACAAACATCAGGAAAGTACACATCAAATGAGACATTATTTCACCTTAGTTAGAATAACTATTACCAAAAAGACAAAAAAATAACAAATATTGGCAAGAATGTGGAGAAAGGAAAGCTCTTGGGAATATAAACTAGTAGAGCCATTATGGAAAACAGTATGGAGGTTCCTCAAAAAATTAAGTATGTAACTATCATATGATCCAGAAATCCCACTGCTGTATATATATGCCAAGGATTTAAAATAGGTATGTCAAGGAGGTGCCTGCAATCCACGTTTAGTATAGCCATTATGGAAAAACCGTATGGAGATTCCTCAAAAATTTAAATATAGAACTACCATACAATCCAGTAATTCCACTACTAGGCATTTATCCAAGGAAACTACATCAGTATATTGAAGAGACACTTGCATTCCAATGTAATTTATGATAAACACTTGCTTTCCTTTTGGGGTCTGGAACTTCAATAACCATAGTCAGTCACATAGACTTTATGTCCCTACAGGACCAATCCGTAATAAAAATCCTGTATTTCTAGGCTAGGTGAGTTTCCCTGTCAAAAATCACTTTGCATATGTTGTCAATACTTACTGATGGATGAATTAAGTGTGTGCTTTGCAATTCTACTGGGAGGGCACTCCTGGAAACTTGTGCCTAATGTGCTCTAGTTATGCCCCATTTACTCCTTTGCTGCTTCTGTTTTGTATTCTTTCACTGTAATAAATTGTAACTGTGAATACAATGACGACCATTTCTTGTGGGTTATATTATCAAATCACCAAACGAGAGGGTGATCCTGGGGATACCTTCCATAATAGTTTTTAACCTAAAAAATAAATGAAGGAAACAAGAAATAAAAAGCAAATACAGTTACTCAATAGTGAAAAGAGTAATCAACCAAATATATATATTTATATCATTTTGCAAATTTTTTCTATATGTATGAGTTGAATCTGTTACATACAATGTATTATTCAAATCAGAAATGCTTCAAACCATAGCCATAGAGAAAATATAATAATTTATATGTCGTACATTTTTATATTAATAACTAAAATATGTAGGTTATTTTTATAAAAGCATACAATAAAATTATGCTTTTTTTCTGGAGACATGAATTGGTCTTGTCCATATAGGGTCCTTGGAAAGAGGTAATGACCATTGATTCGTTTCATTCCACAATGCTATTAAGATGAAACTCCCTAGGCTTGTATAGGCTCATAGTTTTGCGGAATCTTTTCTATTGTATTATGTTTTTTAGAGATTGGAGTCTTTCTATGTTGATCAGGCTCATCTCAAACTCCTGGCCTCACGTCATCCTCCTGCCTCTGCCTTCAGAGTCACGGAGATTACAGGTGTGATTCACTGCACCTGGCTTGTTGGAGCTTACATTCTTATTAATCAATGCTTCTAAACAGAGGCCTCTTCTCACTGCTCATTTCCCTTTAAGCAGTTTTACTATGTATCAAGAACCAATATTTTATGGGGCAGAAAATCTCCCTACCTACTAAAACTTCAGCATTTCCACAAAATGCCTGTACTTCATGCTTGACTTAAATGGAAGATATTTTTTCTTTTCCTCATAAAATAGAAGTTTATTTTTAAATCTGTACAAATTATAATGACATTTGGGTACAGTCATTTACAGTATAAAGACATCTTGCTTACAGTCATTTGAACTATTTATATGATATTTATAAGCCAAATGCCTTCTACATTTAAGATTACATTGTTTGACCAATTATTCTGATATTTGTGGGTCCTCATTATTGCTTCAGTGGAATACTTATTCACCCACATTCAGGGCATTGAAACTTAGCTGACAGCTTTTATTTATATCAGCTTTGATATCCTCCACTTTCACCCACTTCTGGGGCACAATCTCATAAGCACAACTGAGGTTTGTCATAATCAGGTTCTTTCAACTTCATTTACGGTCAGCATTTTTCTTTCTCACCATCTCCTTGAATTCTAAAACTCTCGCACATCCATTTATCAAGTATACAACAACACTCAAAGAATCCACCCATTTCCTTTGTGTGTTTATTTCCTTTCCTTCCTTCATTCTCTACCTCTCACAGCATCTATCTGAGGCACATCTATTTAAGAATTTTATAGCCAGCAGTCACAACTTTCTTATTTGTCTCATTGCCGAATGTACTCTGACAATAACCTGCTTAAATCCAGCTGTCATTCCACTTTTGATTACTGCTAGAGTGCTGCTATGAAATTTAATGGCACAATAACATGCAATATTTAATTTCAGTTGGCTACTTATTAGATTTTCCTATACATCACCAATAGCTTATATTTGAGTATTGAAAACACACATGTATAGCATCTATCGCCAGAGCCTACATGTCTTTTAGAGTCTGCCATGTGATAATGACTATACCTATCACATTGTAATTTTAATTATGACACTTGTCTTCATGACTGTATATAATTAAGCCTACACTCAAGTTAAAAAGAGATGAACATAAGATTTTAATAAATTCAAAGTCATAATCAATAAGATATTTAATTTTAGAGACAGAATGGTTAGCCTTCAGATTTATTTAAAATATAGTTAGGTTCAGTCCTGCAGGATTGATCAAATCTAATGTGCAATTTATTTTATGAGTGGCTAATATCAAGGTAAAGGTAACATTTCCAAATAAAACACTGCCAATTTATGCTTAGATTTTAAATACATTGTAATTTTCTCCAACTCACAAACATCCCACCCACCATTTTAAAATTGGTATTAAGTGTATATTTTCTTGGAAGTCCATAATTTAAAATGTGGCTTTACACTTTTTTTATCAAAATATTTTAATTATTTTGGCTAAAGTTTATTTTAAGATGTTCTTAGAGGTGAGGCTCATTTTCTCAATAAACAACAATTGATTCCTACTTATGAGAGTGTCTACAGTGTAGTGCCTTAAGGAATTATCTAAACAGAACAGCCGTTAGTACATTAGCAGAACTTAGCCTATTATCAATCAATGCATAGCAAGTTAGGTAGTCATGTCAAATTTCTTTGGCAGAAGAACTGAACTGGAGATTTTCATTATAGGCAGAGGAAAGGTAACTGATTTTGACTTTGGACATTTCAAATAAATATCAGATAGTTCATTTCTGTTGATGTAGCTATTTTTCAGACCATTATTATTAATTAAGTACTAAATTATATATATATACCCCAATTTGAATTTTTTCCTAGAATTATCAGAGCCAATTAGGATAAAAGCTGAAAAAGAAATTTAGTTTAATCTGCTTTTGGAATAATTTTACATAAAGAAGAACAATAGTGATTCAATCATCATTGCCAATTTAAAATTATCATGAGAAGTATAAAACAATTACCTAGATGTTCAAAATTGCCAATGGAGAAATATTTGCCTCATATTGGTGAGCATTTACAGCCAAAAAAGCTTGTTTTTAAGCTAAAATGTTATCCAGCAATGCATTAAGAAACATACTAGAATAATATTCAGAAAGTAAATGCAATAAAAAGTGTTGTGATCTTTCTTTTAAAGTGATATTTCGAAGTTTAGTATCACCAAAAAAAAGATAGTGTTGTATAAGACATTAGCACTAATACATTCAAATCAAACTGAATATTATTATTTAATTATAAAAAATATTTTCCATATACTCAACTCAATATAAATCAATTATTTAAGAGACATATGCCACTTGAAATACTTAAACCGCCATCACTTTTATTTTCTTTCAAAAGAAAAATAATTATCTACTGAGGCAATTTTATAAATTTAGTTATAAGATTAAAAGTCAATGCATTACTTATCTTTCAACATTCTCTAAAAATTGTCATTTAAATACTGATTACAGAGTTTTATTTTTGCCAATAATAAATGTGTCAGAAATATAACAGGTTAGTCTTACCATACCAGCAGTTAGAAAATTACCTCTGTCTTAATACACCATAAAATTTTATTTAAAAGCCACTGAGAAGGAATAAACATGGAATCCTATTATTTAATTTTTATATTCACTTTTTCACAGAATATCTTCACTTTAAAATATGTGTTTTTAAATTTTATAGGCAATACTTAGCTTCCTAATGTAAAATTCACTTCCCACTGTTACCCCATGAATAATTCTGGTATGGAAAGCTATCTCAGTAAATCTCTCATACATCTCAAGTAAGAAGTACTTCTATTTGTATCTGCTTATCCAAGAGAGATGAGTAGTTAACATCGAGCATTGCTGTAAGAATTCCTAAAGCTCATATTTAAACACAGACAGCAAACACATGGTCTTCTATTTTTCTGCCACCTCTAAAGCATCAAAATATTATACTGGCTTGGGTAGTAAATATTATTCAATGCATTAGGTTATTCTGGTATCAATTTAAATATACACAAACAATGGCTCAAACAACTAAACAATTTTAAAAAACCAACACTTTATGTGAAATGTGGAAAATTAATGACTCCCCAATGTAAAAGAAATTAAAGCAAAGGAACTTAGAAAGAAGTGTCCGAGTTTAAAAATAAACTAAAAGTTTACAGAAAACTCAAAAATCGTTTTTCTACCTAAAGACCTGCTTTTACCCATGAAGTTTTAACTGTTATAAAACTTGTCCTCCCAAAGCAAACAAAAAAATTTTGAAAAATAAACAAAACAACAATTTACAGACATTGGACAACAAGGAGCAGAGGACTGTCATACATGTAAAAAGGGAAATAAACAGAAAGTGTTCTATATAATCCTAGTTTTCTGTCAGGAGGCAATTTAGCAACTACAATTCAGAAAGAAAACACCAACTGAATCAAAGGTTTTGCCACATTCAGGAGGCAGAGATCAGAGTTGAGGGACACTAAGGTTCCTAGAATTTGCAAGACAGAGAAATGAAGAAGAGGAAGATATAAAGAGACAGAGTTCCACAAAGAGCTTCAGACACACAGAGCTACCCATGAGTCTATGGCTGAGTAACAATCTGCACACAAAAATCCATTAGTCTGGGCAAGGAACAATTGATAAAGAAAATTCACCATGAATGTATAAGCTAAATAATTTTATTTTCTCATAAAGTGCTGCAAATCTTTTGAGTATCCACTAGCCAGTAAAGTGACATCATTGAATATATGGGGATCGTCCTAGGGACCTCTGAAGAGCCACATATTTGTAGTGGAGCTACTTAGCCCTAGAGTAAAGGCTACACTAGACTTTACTTTAGAAAGCTAAAAAACGTACATTGAAAACAATTAAGTTGATGTGGATAATAACAGTCTAACCTATGTCTAATTCTATTGTCTAGGCAGGCATGTGTAGATGACAGAAAAAAATATTTAAACAAATGACAGCTGAGAAATTACCACATTTAATAGAAAGCATAACGCGATGGATCCAAGAATGTCAATAAAGCTTAAGGAAGATAAACACAAATAAAATCACATCAAAGCATGTCATAATGAAGTTGTTATAAGCCAGATAAAAAGCCAATTTAAAGCCTTCAAAATACATATTACATTCAGGGGAAGAAAGATAAGAACAATTACAAGAACAATTATTGATCCTATTCTCAATAATATGACAACGTAACTATTAGTGAAACTATTTTTTAAAAATTATGTAAAATGTCTGGAAAATTTTCTAAAACCATATAGCACATGGAAAAAAGTTTGCTCAAAAGCCTGCTGAATTTCATTGAGAATCCTTGGCATTTCAGCCACAATCTTCTTCCTTTATCTCTCTCTTTTAGATCTATTTTGGAAGTTCTACCCTGTGTATTCTGTTGCAGGAACGTGTGGTCAAGAAGACAGAGGCTCCCTTGACCCCCATCTCTCAGTCTATATCTGTTTCACCCTGGGTAGGATAGAGTGCCAGTATTTTTCATTCCACCTCTAGACTCAGTTGCAAAAGCTTAATTCTCAGCAATCCTGGTAGAAAGGACTGGGTCTCACTTCTCCCACCCAGCCAGTTGAGATTCTACATCAGTCACAGCATGCTGAGAATGTTGTGGCTCCTATTTCCCCTGCCTCACCTTGCTCTTCAGATGGAGGTTTCATGCTGGTTGGGGAAAGTCAGAACTGCAGGGGCTGCCACCTATACCTAGTTATTGGGGAGTAATTCCAGGAAAATGAGTCTGGCCTCTAGCTTTTGTGCAATGGCACAGGAGTTTAGACAGGGAGAGAGGCAGACCAGAAAAATGAACAAAACTGCAGCTTAGCCTGAGAGGGCTGCTTCTATTTAGAACAGAATTTGAAGAGCTCCATGTGCAAGATTGTTATTTTCAATCTTACACATGGAGCTCTTCAAATTCTGTTCTAAACAGAAGAATTTGTAGAAGTCTTGGTGGGGAACAATTAAGAAGAAATATCAGCTCCAGAACACAAGCAAATATGGCAGAACAGCCTGTTTAATAGAAACAATGAGGGAGACAGCTAAGAATAGGTCTCCTGCAATCCCATTCAACTTCACTGTTTGAGAAGGCTGTGCACAGGTACTAAACTGCACCTACTCAAGGGCAATCAGAACAGAATGCATGGAGTGTACTTGAAAGGATTATGCAAGCCATACAAAAAAATCATCAATAGAGAGCGAAAGCCTCACTGGTCCGTGATGTTTTAACCCTACTTCTGACCACAAACTCACTGAACAATAAGCCATTCTGATGGAGGAATGACTACCAGGAATATAGGCTTAAAAATAAAATAAAAGCAGTAATTATTGGCTGCCTTGAAAAATTTGTGCATGAGCAAAACTGCAATGTCTCAGAAATTTTCACAAGGGAATCTATAAGCTTTTAGTTCTGGGTTGACCATACGGAAAAAAAAAGAAAAAAGAAAAGAAAAAAAATTATCTCTCAGGGCTGTAAAAACAGCCTTTTCTCCTAAAATCAGTCTCACATTCAAGGCTTAAAGGCAGAAATCCAACTGGCAAAGGGGATTTGGGCACAATATTTGACCCATAAATGTTTACATCAACCCAGGGACTACTTCTAGACAATAGCCCTTGGATTGATGCAAGCATTTATTAGTCAAAGACTGGCTAAAAGACCATAAAAAGGGTAACAAATAAAAGGAAGGATGTCAGGGGCTACACAACACAGAGTAAACAGACTTTACGAAATTAGTACCACCAGGTCGCTAAGCAAGTAAACAAATAGCCAAGCAGGTAACAGTAACCCTCTGGATCAGTGAGTAGAGGTGGGATCAGTCTCAATCATGACTCAATGTAAGACCTAACATTTTCTATTTTCAATGATAATAACAGCAACAAAAGTGTGATGAGTGCACAGGGAAAAAATGCAGGCAATAGGTGTGGTCTTTGAAGAAATTCAAATGTTAGGTTCAGCAGAAAAAACTTCAAAGCAGATATTATAGATATGTTCAAATAATTAAAGTCAACGATGCTTAGAGAAGTAAAGGAAGACTTGATAGTAATGTCTTACAAAATATATGCCATCAAAAAGAGAGGAAAATTATAAAAAAGAGCCAAATGAAAATTTTGGAGTTAAAAATGTACAATAACTAAATGAAAAATTCACTAGATGATGTTATCAGTTGATTTGAGGTGGCTGAAGAAATAATCAGTAAAGTTGAGGCTAAGACACTATACAATCTCTCAGATTAGAGAATAAATACAAATAAACAGAGCCTCAGAGAAATGTGGTATACCAATAAGTGCTGCAACATGATATGAGTATAACTAGAGGAGTATAGGGAGGGACAGAAAAATATTCAAAGAAATAAAGACTGAAAACTTGCCAAATTTGAGAAAAAGTCTTAACACATCCAAGAAGCACAATGAACACTAGGTAGAATAAACGCATAGACCCACACTCAGATACACTATAGTCATATTGTTAAAAAAAGAAAGCTAGGTGGGGCACAATTACTCATGCCTGTAACCCCAACACTGTGTGAGGACAAGGTGGGTGGATTGCTTGAGCCCAAGAGTTAAAGACCAGACTGGGTAACATGGTGAAAACTTGTCACTACAAAGGAATAGCTGGGTGTGGTGTCATGCACCTGTAGCTACTCAGGAGGCTGGGGTGGGACAATTGATTGAGCCCAGGAGGTCAAGGCTGCAGTGAGCCATGATCATACCACTGAACTCCAGCCTAGGTGAAAGAGAAAAACCTTGTCTCAAAAAAAAAAAAAAAAAAAAAAAAAAAGAGGAAAGAATAAATAGTTAAATTCTAATCGCATACATTTGATCCTGAAGAATAACATATTCAAAGTGCTGAAAGAAGAAATATGTGATCAAAAATTTTATATCTAGCAAAGCTCTTTCAAAAGATGAAGGCAAAATAAAGACATCCTTATGTAAACAAAACTGAAATAACTGGCTGATAGCTTACCTACCTTATAAAATATGTTGGAGGAAATTCTTCAGACTGAAATTAAGTGATTAAGTGATTCTGGGCAGTCATTCAAATCCAAATAAGAAGCAGAGTCATGGAAAAGTTAATTATTTATAGAACTACAAAATAGAGTATAGTGGCATATATATTATTCCTTCCTTTTCTCAGCTAATTAAGGTAATTCCATATATCTATATTTTCTAGTTTCTTCATGATTTTCATATTTGACAGAAAATATACGTTACATGATTAGAATTCATTTTAATATTTAAGGCTTGTTTCATGTTCTAACACATAGTCTGTTCTGGAGAATAGTCTACATACATTACATGTTGAGATGAAAGTATAATCTGCTGTTGGATAAAATGTTCTACAAATGTCTGTTTGGTCTAGTTTGTTTATAATGTTGTTCCGGTCTTCATTTTCTTGTCAATCTTCATCATAATTCTACCCATTAATAAAAGTAGGGTATGAAGATTTTCAACCACTATTATTGAATAATTGTTTCTTTATTTTATAGTCTACTTAGATATTCATATAGCCACTTTAGCTCCTTTATAATTTTTTGTTTTGGTTTATATTTTTTCATTCCTTTTACTTTAAACTTGTGCATCTCTGAGTCTAAAATGTGTCCCCTGTAAACCACAAGTAATTGAATCAAGTAGCTTTTGATTGGATTGTTTAATATATTCATTTGTAATATTATTATTTTGTGGTTGAATTTACATCTGCCATTTTGCTTCTTTTATTCTTTTTGACTTTTTCCTTTTTTTGTCTTTTGTTTATTTCCTATTTTATTGTTAAGTGGATATTTTCTAAGTTAAATTTTATTCCATTTAATAACTTTTATTTATATACTGGTTATTCTCCCAGTGGTTGCTCTAGATTTTGCAACATGCATCCCATCAGGATCTACCTCAGATTTACAGTGATTGAAGTCCACTGAAATTAAAATCTTTACTCCTGTATAACTCTACTCCATTCCTCTCTTTTGATGCTATTGAGATATATATGTAACATAAACTTTTATAAGTTTGTTATGATTATTTCTTCGTATAATCTTATGTGCGTACATTTTTGAAAAACAAAACCAAAGTTGGAAAACTCATACTTCCTAATTGTAAGACTTACTACAATGTTACAGTAATAAACAAAGTAATGTACTGTCATGAGTATAGACACACAGATTAATGAGATTGAATTATGAATTTATAAATAAGCCTTAGTATTTATGGTAAATTAATTGTTGACAAGGGTGTCAATAATAGCTTTTCAACAAATAGTACTAGTACAACCAGATATGCACATGCAATAAAATGACATTGGACTCCTAGCAAACCATACACAAAAGTTAGTCCAAATGGATTATATACCTAAATATGTATGAGTTAAAACCACAAAACTCTTACAGGAAAAAATAAGGGTATGTCTTCATGGCCTTGGATTAGCTAATGATTTCTTAAATATAAAACCAAAATTACAATCAATGGAATAAAATATACATAAACATATATAAACTCTATTTCATGAAAACTAAAAACTCTTGTGCTACAAATATTAACATTAACTAAGTCAAAAGGAAACACACAGAAAGGAAAAAAAAAAAAAAAAACATTTGAATGTCCTAAATCTGATAAGGGACTTCTATCCAGAATTTACAAAGAATTATCAGAACTCAATAATAAAAAGACATATAGTCCAATTAAAAATGGTAAAGAGGTTTGAATAGACATTTCCCCGAAGACCATATACAATGGCCAAAGGCTGAGCAAAGATTAGTGAACAGGGAAATGAAACTCAAGGCAATGCTGAAAAATAGCTTCATATCCACTAGCATGACTGTATTCAAAAGAACATAATAACTTGTGTGGTCCATGTAGAGAAATTAGAATACTCATGCCTTATTCGTGGGAATGTAAAAGATTACAGGTTCTTTAAAAAACAGATTTTTCACTTTCTCAAAATTTTCAACATATGACCCATGAATTTCACTTCTACTTATATATTAAAGAGAAGTGAAAGCACACTCCCACACAAAAACTATGTACAAATGTTCAAAGCAGCATTATTCATGATAGCCAAAGAATGGAAACAATCCATGTGCCTTTCAACTGATGAATGGATAAAAAAAATGTTGACTAACCACATAATGGAATCTTATTTGTTAATAAAAAATGAATAATTACAAATGACTATATCATAGGATTCTATTTTTATAAAATGTTTAGAATAGGCAAATCTATAAGACAGAAAGTAGATTGGTGGTCTCTTACAGGTAGGGGTAGGGTGAGGTTCAAAGGGATGGGAAGTGGCTGCAAATGGGCTGAATATTTTGGGGAGGAGGAAAAATAATTTTAGATTTGCTTTCGGTGATGATTGCACACAGCGTGAACTTACTTAAAACTTTGGTTTGTACATTTTAAATGGGTGAATTGTATTGTATATGAGTTATATCTCAATAAAACTTAAAGACATAAGTCACGGATTTGTCGTCAGAAATCCCATCAACCAGAATATCATGAAAAAAAAATTCACAGAAATGTGATCCAAAAAATAAATAAATAAGCACAAATGCACGTGCGTGCGTGTGCACACACACAGACATAGACACAGGCTTGGCTTACTTTTTTGTAAATAACACAGCTTTCATGAATTGATTATTAATAATGATAATATGATTTCATAAAATTTCAGCCATTAAAATGTTTATTTCCTTGAAAAACATTTTTATATTGAAAATAAAATATTTTTAAAACTAAATTTAACACACACACAGAATTAGACAATTAAGTAACTACACTATAGAAAATAGGAACCACGTTTTTAATGGCCAGAGACTTTACAAATAATCAAGTGAGGAGGGAAATACAAACCTTGTGCTGATGAATTTAATGAGAGATATTAGTTTGAATTCATTTTAATTTTAGCATATAAGAATACCTAGGAAAATATAGACAGAAGTATATACATGGGTATACACATATATGTCTATACGTACTATATATGGGCTTATATATGGTAATCATACAATGGAAAACTGATATGAAAAAGCCAAATGTGAAAGATGAATAATCTTAATATATTGTTTTAAGCTAATGTTTCAATTATTATTGACTGCTTTCATAATTGGCTAGGTTTTGAAATGGTCAGGTAAATAAAATTAAACAACATCTGCATAACTTTCCATTGATTTTAATAAGCTAATTTGTTTTATGAGTCTCCACAAAATAGGCAAAATATGTAGTTTAGCTGGATTTATTTAACCACAGAATACTTTTGGGGACAATTTTTAATGGGAAAATGTTCTGTAGAAAATGACAGGCTAGAACAAATGAATTTAAATAAAATATTAAATGGAAAAAAATAAAGGAGGTAATAAAACATCAGAATACATCATTTTACATGTAATTTTTTCTTTGAGACAGCATCTTGCTTTGTCACCCTGGCTGAAGTACAGTGCCGCAATCATCACTCACTGTAGCCCAGACTTCCAGGCCTCAAGAGATTCTCCCATCTTAGCCTCCTGAGTAGCTAGGACTACAGGTGCACACCATGACGCCTGGGTGATTTTTTTTTTTTAATTTTTTGTAGAGACAAGGTCTCACTATGTTGCCCACGCTTGAACTCTTGAGCATAAGCAATCCTCTTGCCTTGGCCTCACAAAGTGCTAGGATTACAAGCATCAGCCACCATGCCTGGCTGAAAAGAGGTACTTTTTAAAAAGCTTTGATTTTGAGTTGGCTTGGCTTACTTTTTTGTAAGTAATAACACAGTTTGATGAATTGATCATTAATAATGATAACATGATTTCATAAAATTTCAGCCATTAAAATGTTTATTTCCTTGGGAAAACATTTTTATATTGAAAATAAAATATTTTTAAAACTAAAATTAACAGCATTTAAATTAAAAGGGCAAACCAATAGAAGATATAAAACAGTGTTTCTGAATGCTCAACCAAAGTTATTTCTGGGAAAAGACTTAGTTTGAGTGTTCTGAAACCCATTTTGTAAGAATCTTTCTGTCTGAATGTTGCCCCATCTTTCACACTACTGGAATTCATTTATTTCACATAAGCTCACATCAAATATATGGCAAGATGATTCTATCTACATGTAGATAAATGTAAGCGGAGAAATGTGAAATGGAAAAGTGAACTCTTTCCAAATTCTATCAAGTTCAAAATGTACAAGATTAGCTGGCAATTTCTAGAATCTTGTGATTTAAATTCTCTTTTACCTACGGATAAGTATAAATCTGTTGGGTTTAGCCTATATCTACTCCTAAGTGCAGCTTCATTAATGTTTATGCTTTTGAAGAAGAAAATGGATTCCAAAGATTCCATGTTCCTTATTCAAATGTAAAATGACTGAGCAATTGAAGAATGAAATTATCTCCACCAAAATGTTTCTAAACATCTTTAAGTAGGTTGAGTTATTATATTTTAAAGTCGAAATTACACTTAAGTTTCGTTCTGTGTCTCAATGACTCATTTCAGATTTGTAATTGATGAAAATGTCTACAAAGGCATGGGTATTTGATTCTGCATGATACTTGAACGTAGATAGCTTCTGATAAAGTGAAAAGACCTGCAGAATATAAAATTAGTGTGCTTATAAAATGACTTGAAATTCCGCAGTATAGCTGCACCCAACAAAAGCAAATCAAGCATCCACATTTTATAAAGTGTGTTCACTTACTTCAAATAAAAAACTGTTCAAGTGACCTACTTTTCATTAAGACACTTTAAAATGAGAAATGAAGCACATAAACATGGCACCATGTGTCTGATATCTCCTGAAGTGACAAATGAATTCTGATTATACATAACCTCATTGTTCAATATTCAATTGTATCTTAGAACAATGAAAACTGAGTCATACTACGCCAAGTATGAACTATACTCAGTACTATATAAGTGGCAGCTATGGTAGGTGATTGATATCTTCATAATGAACTTGCACCTGAACCTTAAAGCAGAAACTGACAGTGACCTTTGTGATAGACAGGATTTTAAAATAGCCTCCCAAACTCCTATCCCTTGCTATGCATGCTACATAACGGCCTCATGAGTTCGGATAGGCTATCTTGATGAGCCCGTACAGAAGGGGGCACAGATGTTACAGATAGAAATCAGAGCAATTCAAAGCTGCAACAAATATCGTCCTGTTGACATTGAAGGAGTAAACTGCCATGTTTGCTCAAGGCCAGATGGCAAGGAATGGTAGGTATCCTCTAGGAGTTGAAAAATGGTGTCTAGTTGACAGCTAGCAAGATATTGAGGGCTTTGGTCATTGTTTTGATGCCTGTCAACTAGAGAAAATTTTTGAATTTTACAAACAATTGGTGAGATTGGCAGAGTACTGAATTTTCATATAATTTTCACATGCATCCATAGCAATCTTGATTTCTTCTTGGTGAGACAATGAGCAGGGGAAATAGCTTATCCAAACCGAGACTCCTGACTTACACAAATGAAGCAATAATAAATACATGTTTTAAGTTGCTAAATTTGTGGTAATTTGACAGTAATAGAAAACTAATACAATTTTCATATGATCTGTCATAGGATTTGAGAAAAATACATTTGAATACAAAAACAAAACGCTATCAACCATCCTAAAATAATTGTAAAGGACCAATTTAAACTATCTTCTTTTTATAAATTCTCCCTACACACACACACACACACGCAAATAATGTTGCATCTCTCACCATGTCTCATTATTCTAGGTTTCTTATTCTTCATTCTAATAATAAAATCTTAATCAGTTTCCTTAGATGTCTTTGTACATTCTTTTAAAATTCTTATACAATTTTTTTAATTGTCAAGATCAAACCCTGACTCAGCTAAAATAGATGAAAGTTTATCCAATTAAAAACACATCCCCTAGTATTTGTAGGAAAGTAGCCAAAAAAAAATCCATATTGACATGTAATTTGTACATCTGTTCAATTTGTAATGTTTTAAATAGCAAGTTAAAATAAAACTCTTCTAAGTTTAACTTGAAGTACAATATTAAAATGTATGATTTAAATTAATAAAATTATATTTATTTGGTAACAGTTCCTTTTAGAATAAAAGATTTCAAATATCATATAAAATAGGCTAAGTAAATGTGAAAGACGTTTTTGAAATCTACTTAATGCATTGCAATAATTAGGTAATTTTTATTGTGTGAATATAAAAATGCACACCTTTTGCAAATTAGGAGATACTTGCCTTCCGTCAGGTGCAAAAAGAGTTTACAAAATGTAATATCAAGGATAAATATGTTAGCTAAAAAGAGTCATATGAAATTATGAATTTTATAATAGTCAGAAAAGAAATTGTTAATGGTGATTATGGGAACAGTATCTTAAAGTTGAATATAGTTTAATAAATCAAATAAGAACAGCAGAATTCTGGTAAATGACTAAGGAAACAGGTATCTTAAAGAATGTATTAGGATGTATGATATTTTAAAATTTCCTATAGTTGCACCAATTACTTTAGGATAAATTTGACCAAAGTATTGAAATTCAAAGGAAGATTTAAATATGAAGGACTAAGCCAGTTGAAGCAATTACATGAAACAGTATATTAACTTATTTTTTATATTTAAATTCATTAGCATATTAAACTTTTACATGAGGCAGAGAGCTAAAGAGATCGTCAGAATACAAGAAAGTTTTACAAATTTCCTACTGAGTGTTGAAGTAATTAAAATTCTCTGGAGCAACATTTCTCTACCTGTAATATGAATATGAGTCTCCCGGGAATTTTATTAAAATGAAAATACTAATTCGGTGGGACTAGAACAGAGATCCAAATTCTTCAGTTCTAACTAGCTCCCAAGTGATGACAATGCTGCTGGTCTATTGATCTCACATAGAATAGTGAGACCCTGATCATTCCTATGGAATTATGGACAGAAATCTGTGTCTACACTACCTAATATTTCTGACATCTTTGGGCAACCCATATGAACTTAGGTAAAAGGTGAAATCTTTGAGTGCATATAAAGTTAGATGTTGTCTGTAGTAAATTTTGCTTCTATGACTTTTAACCCAAATACATATAATACATATTTGTTAATATTTCACAAATATATATTGATTAGTTGGCTCTTTATATGACACAGTGCCTCAATGCATTTCAAAGTGACATTGATCTTGTGACCAAAATTAACAACAGTTGGACATTTTAATGGGTTGAAGTCCCTAAGGAGATATGTTAAAGTCCTAATCTTTAATACCTGCAGATGTGACCTTACTTGAAAATAGGATCTTTGCAGATGTGGTCAAGTTAAGACGAGGTCATTAGAGTAGGCCCTGATCAAATATAACTTCTGTCCTTATAAGAGAAGACAGAGACACACAAGGAAAAGACTGCCACATGATGGCAGAGGCAGGGATTGCAGTGATACGTCTGCAAGCCAAGGAATACTCCTGGGGTACCTGAAGCTGAGAGAGGAAAGGAGAGATCCACCTCAAAGGCTTTAAAGGGAGCGTAGCCTTAAGAACAACTTGATTTTGGACTTTTAGCCTCCAGAACTGTGAGAGATTAAATTGCTCTTGTTTTAAGCCACTGAATTTATATTAATTTGTTATGGAAGTCCTAGGAAACTAATACAATCATTAATCATATCTGGGGACTATTTAAAAATCATTCAAATAATAGCATTGGATAGTGATTATGTATTTGCTAATTTCCTCTATTATAATGTATTTATTAATTTTATCTGTAATAAGAAAAAAATTGTTGAGGCAGTGAGGTAAATGCAAGCCAAGAAATGAGATAATACCCCTTGATGGTTATATAGTGTTTTAGAAAATAAAAGGTATTTTAATAAATTAATTATTTCCTCTGAAATCTTAAAACTGCCAAGTTAGATTAGGTGAATCAGAAAGTGCAATTATGCCAACTATAAGTTACAAGTTTGGAGTAGTTAATGTCATTTGTGCAAATAATAAATGGTAGCAATAAACTAACAGAATCTCAGTAAAGAGGCATTGTTTAAAGTGCCTGTGAATTGTATGGTGAAATGGACAGTACCATGGTCAAGATTAAAATCAATCTCTTGCTTACCAGTAATCAGTCATTCCATCATCCACGCTAACTTTGTACTTGACATATTAAAGGAACATTAATGAAAAAACAATCTTTTAACAAGGTAACTTACTATATAGGCAAATTTTTAAAAATATTTAAAAATGTGTTTTTCTTATGTAATTTCTTTACATCCTTCCCACTTGTAGGTCTTTGTAACTATGTGTGATACCTAGACCAAAACTTTTGCAGTAAAAATTCATTCACATGTAAGAAAATCCTCTCCTAAGTAAAAATTAATTTTAAGCAGTGACTACCTTATTATTTTTCCTACCTGCCTTGAAACATCAGGGCTTTATTATTTCTCCTTATGGAACTGCCATTCCAGCCTCATATTGCACGTCATTTCCAATCTCTTTCTGTCCCACTTACATTGCCCTTTATGCCGTGCCTCCTAAATACCATGCTTCCTCTAGTTACAGTGCCATTGACACATGCTGTTCCATTGGCAGTAACAGCCCTTCTCATCCTCTTTGCCCAGAGAGCACCCTTTCAAGCTTAGAACCCCACCAATCATATTTTCTTGAAAAAAATTTCCATCAATTTTTTGAATCAATGAAATACTTCTAGTATATACTATCATGATCACATGTATGTCTCCATCATAACCTGGATGTCACGTTGGAGTGTTATATTTATTACCATATAAAAATATGTCTTATTGTACAGTGATAAAGTTTGTTTTCACACTTCCTTTTTAACCTTAAGACTTAAAAGAGTGCTTGAAACTTTAGTAAACAGTCAGTCGGTGTTTTCTGAGTCAAGGGATAGAGGATTGCTGGTGAAATAATGCCTGGACTCTATTCTAGGCTCTAACATTAATTGGGCTGATTGTTAGATTGGTCACACTATCATTCCTTTTTAAGTCTCAATTTTCTTATCTTTAATGTGGTTATAAATAAAGGATGTGATATGAAAGTGTAGTGCATTGGCTAAAATGTAGTACACACCAAAAATTTATTTATCGTTGTTGTTCATTTTTTTCGTGTTTTGAAGAACAAATAGTTCCAATATTAAGAAACAGATTCTCAGTAGGTTAATTTTTTATAAATTAACTGCTTATCAAAATGTAATCTAACCGTGCAAAATAAATTTCTGAAGGAGCACCTTTATGTGTGACAAATTAAACATTAATAGCAAAACAACATATATTTTCCTAAATTATACAGATTAACTCATTCATTAGTTTTTATAGGAAACCATGCCTCAAATATGAAAGACATCTTATAAAAATACAGTGACTAGTTTTTAATTATTAATTTATTAAACACATATTTAATGCTTATTATGAGTTAAGTTCTAGGTTTCAGAGTGGGACTATCTGAATTCTACACTGTTTTCTCAATACAATTACAAAGTTTTACTATTAACAGAGATAAACAAAGGTTTTCATAAATTGTAATAATCTTATATATGCATAATTTGAATTAAATTTTAAATAAAATAAGTTTCTAATTTTAAAATTAAGTTTTATTAATTAAAATAAATTTAAATATAAAATAAATATTCTAAATAGTTAAATAATTTAAAATTATATTGTATTAATTAAATATATTTAAATATATAGAATGTTTATTTTGATGTGATGGAACCTTTATTTATTTTATGTTGATAATAAAATTTAATTAATTACATTGAAGTCTTAGATTTTCATACAAACTGAAATGTAGCATAGGAAGCCAGAGGACAACATTGAAGATAATTTTAAACTACTGGTAATATTATGAGAATAAAACATCATTTATATGAGTATTAGAAATAGTGTAATGACCTCCCAAAAAGATAATCGGATAATAAGCATATGAAAAGGTGCTCCATATCATATGTCATCAGGGAAATGCAAATTGAAACAAGAAACCACTAAACACTTATGAAAATTACTACAATTCAGAACACTGAAAACACCAAATCTTGTCAAGGAGTAAAAGGAATTCTCATTCATTGCAAAATGGTACAGCCATGTTGGAGATTGTCTGGCAACTGTTTACATAACTAAATATATTTTTACTGTATGATTCCGCAACCAAGCACCTTGGTATTTATCCAAAGAAGCCAATCTGAGAAGGCTACATACTCTATGATTCCAACTGTGTGACTTCTAGAATAGACAAAACTATAGAGAACGTAAAAGGATCAGGGGACTTAGGCAAAAGCAAGGAATGAGTAGGTGGAGGACAGAGTATTTTTAGGGCAGGGAAACAACTCTGTTTGACTATAATGGTGAATACATGTTATACCTTTGTTCAAACCTATAGAATTTAGAACATCAAATGTCAATCCTAATGTAAACTATGCATTCCGAATGCTAATGACATATCATTTTAGGTTCATCAATTGTAAAATTAAAAAAAAATTAAAAGCACCACTCGGGTGAGGAATGTTGATAATATGAAAAGCTATGCAAATGTGGGGCAGGTGTTACATGAGAAATCTCAATTTTGCTATAAATCTAAGACTGCTCTAAAAATAAAGTTAATTATTTTAAAATATGTTGGATATATTTCATTATTTTTAAAAATAACTAAAAAGTGCTCACATATTGTAAATGAGGTTTCAAAGACAAAAAATTGTAAATATGTCATTTAAAATTTGGTAAAGTGTTTAAAATAAAAAATTCTAAAGTTAAGACATTTGGGTTTAATTACCAGTACATCCATAACTGACTATGTGACTTTAGGAAGTCATTTTCTAAGCTTCATTTCTCATCATATAAAAAAAGGAAGAAGTAGAATTTTTCTCATCAACTAGAATGAAAAGAAAAAAATTCACCCAAATACATATCAAATAATAACAGCATACAATAATGAATAATAGAGCTATTACTAAAATAAAATTATATCAGGTAATATTTTCATATTATTCTGTTATTTTTATATCTGTATTGTATCTTACATACAATATAATTCATCAAATATTTTGTTTTATCATTCAGAAAATAAATACATATATATAATGCATATATTTAAATGAGCTCCTTTTGGAAACAAAATTATTTACTGAAAAATACTAGGAAAATTCAAATCAAAATATGTACTTTAGTGCTTTAGTTCTTCAATTAGACAAAATATTTTTAATTTCAAGCATGTCAAACTGTGTCTTGTAGCGTATTAACAAATAGGAGTTTGCCATAAGAGCTAATTTCAGGGCTTTACAATGTTCTGACTTGCATTGGAAACTTTTCTGAAGGCAAGTTTTTTGTTTTTGTTTTTGTTTTTCTAGAGAACACTTTGATATGAACTAATGAGAAGACACAGGAAATGTTTGAATACTTATACAAAAATCTATACTGCAGTAGAAGGTTTATGTAAGAGTTAGGGCTTAAAATTAATCTGGAAATACATCTTGAAAATTAATTTTAGTAATATTAATTAGTGGTTTAAGCAATTAAGAGCTATTAAAGATAAGTGAAAGTAATTATGAACTTAGATATTTATTATTGATATTTAACTAAAATTAGAGTTCATAGTAATTTGGAAAATAAAGATATTGGGAGAATACCATAAGGTATGATAACCTGGATTCTTTAAGAAAATAATAAGACTAACATAAAATAATTTTAAGGGAATTAGTAGACAAGGACATGGTGACTTTGTGACAACAGCCAAAGAATAAAAATACACAGATGATTCAAAAATCTTGAGCTGGACAGATTCACAATGATAGACAATATATGGAAGGTAGGAGTCCATGTCTTAGGTAAAGTCTGTCATCTGAGTTAGACCTGAGGAGTCTGCAATGGCAGGAGAATTTAAATTCAGTTTATTTCTACATTTCACTCATTCAACAAACATGTATCAGGCAATGTTGTAAGAGATGCCAGGTATAGTCATCAGCAAGACTAGCAGAATCTATTCCTTCAAAAGTTTTATATCCTACCTAAAATGACAGTTATAAAATAAATAATTATGCAATTAGTTATTGAATCCCATATGATAAACTTGTCTTAGAGAATTCTGTCCTGTGGGAAGACTTCCTTGAGGAATCAGTGACATTTTAGCTGAACCTCCAGGTGGCTTTTAACTAAGTAAAGAGATTGAAAAATAAGTACAAAAACAAGAAGAAAAGAAGCATTAAATTAGGATTAGAATATAAATGGTGTCAGATTATTCAGGCACCTTAGACTATGTTTAGATTTTGTTCATTAACATGAAAATGTTGTAAAAATAGCATGAAAGGCTTTAAACACATGAATGATACAAGAATGAGGACATTGACATCAGATTGATTCTAGTGAAAAGACAGATTAGAGGTAGAAAATGAATGTGGGGATACCATTTAATAATCTAATGTGTCCCTCCAGGAGAAAGATGAAGGTGTCTTGGCCTAGATAACTAAGTAGATGGTGGTACATTATTTGATTGGATGGACACTGGAGAAGACATAGTTTAGAAGGAAAACTGCCTGTTGTAAGTATGTAATGTGTTGAGTATTACATTTCTGGAAAGTACCAAGGAAGCTATTGAATAGATAGCTATAGCTCAGTATGTGATAACATAATGCAAGACATAACACAAGGCTTCTCACGTGTCTGAAGTTGGAGAATACTATTTGTGTGTGTGGGAACTCTGTCATCTACCTAGAAGAGACAAATGAAGCTATTTAAGTAGAGAGCTACATAAGAAATTGGAATGCCAAAGGGATCACAATTGAACCATTTCAAGGCTCAAAAAGAAAAGTCAGATGACGAAGGTGATAAGGTAACTAGAAGAGATATCGAGGAGGTACAAACAGGGTAATATTTTGAAAACTCAACACTTTATTCAAGGCTCTAATTTTTATCCCTGAGAGACTGTATAATTTATAGAAGTGTAAATGGCAAGTTTCTGAATCCTTCAGCACGTACATATACTGAATATAATATCTCACATACACTTTGATATTGTTTTAGAGCTATTTCTTAGTGGTGTCTAGTTCTCAATTTCATAATACATTTTTAAGCCCAAATCAAATAGATTTATTTTATTTTGCATAGTAACAAGCAAAATTTTGCAAACTATAATAATGGCTACAATTTTCTGAGAGCTGATTGAATATTCAGTGACTTTAAAGATTAACACATGAAATAGTAACATAGCTCGTAAAAACGTGGAATATTTGTTAAATTAAGATATATATATAAGTATAAACATATAATTACTTTTTAAAATATAATTTAAAAAATCAACCACAGCATCTGTAAATTTTAAAATATAACAATAATTTTATCTTGAAATTGCGTAAGATCAAAGCCATATAATTTTTATAAAAAAATCTCACTCAACAGGCTATAGTGGAGATTATATGAAAAAAGGGCATGTAAAGCATTTGCCATGTACCAAACAAATAAACATTCAACAAGTATTAATTTCTATCACAATCATAAAATATGTGGCTACCTTTTGATAATATAATGCACAGTAATTCTTGGGAGGTAAGTGGCTGTCATCTACATCTGCATGAACATGCACATACACACACATACGCACACACCCACATACACATATACAAACACACACATGCACACATAGACACACATAAACCAGTTGAGTGCAGATATGTTTGGAAACCACTGGATTCTATATCCTTTCTTAAAGTATTATAATCTAAGCTATAAAATCAATGTTACAAAAATAAAAATAAAGAAACCCAAGTAATTTGAGTTTTCTTTTCTTTTCTTTTCAATTTTTTAATTTTTTTTTTAATTTGAGATGGAGTTTCCTCTTGTTGCCCAGGCCAGAGTGCAATGGCGTGATCTCCCATTTGAATATAAACACTTTCATATAGCACAATTGGGGAAAAACTGGTCCAGAAAGTGACCAATTTGGGTATTTATGAATTTGAATGATTTATATAATAATTTGACATTTTAATGACTCAGGGTCCACAAATACCTAAACACAAAAGCTTAGTCATAGAAAAGATAATGGTTCGTTGTGTGGAATTCTTCAGATTTAGACATGACCAATAGCTGAGGTGTTTTTCTTAACCATGATCAATTTAAGATATCCAAATTAAAATTATTCTGGCTAATTAAAAAAACATGTAATCATTGTGCCACTTTTCAAAGATAAAAATAACCCAAGGTATATCTACACGTATAAACTGAGGTATAATATCAGAACTTGTAATTTGAGGGATTTTGATAATCAACTGGACAAATGTTACCCTACTTATTTTAGAAAAAACATCCCAAACACCTTATTTAGTATTTTATTTTTTGAAAATTTTTTAAAATTAGATTTTATTATGACTTGGTGGGGTAGACCATAATTAAAGTGGGATACATTTTACATGTTTTGGCTCTACCATAAATTTTAGCATGACTTTAGAAAATAATAGAAATGCATTATGCCTGCATTCTGTAAGGACTGTACTATCCTTTGGTTCAATGAAATTAGCATGGGAAGAGAGCAGTTCCATTTTTTTATCCTTTCTTGTATTCTATTACAAATTATTTTTTCCAAACTAAGAAACTAACACAAGAATCCTATGTGGCTATCAATTGAAATCAGTACAGATTTCACATCGGTTAGTTTAAAAAGCATTGCTGCATTTTTAGATAAGCAGTGAAACTGAAATAAAAAGTTTCTCAGACAAGATAATTTCTAAACGAAGTTAGATCACGTCAGTGTGTTTAACTCAAAGTTTTATGTGGGCTTCAATTAGACCTAGAATGTATAAACCTGCAGATGAGATTAACCATGCACATAACTTTGAGTTACTTTTCTATGTAACTTCTTTGAACATAACTTCAGATTTTAAAAGTTGACATAGAATTTCCAAAGTTGTGAGCTTTCTAAAATGGTTGGGGAAAATTGTATTGAACTTTTATTCAACAGTTATTTATACTGAATCTTTTACTTTATTTCAAAAGAATATTAGGTACTGCACTATACTGTATACAGGGTAGTATAATAAAATTAATAATTATAATAAAGAAATCAGGTAAAGTGAGAAGTCATATTGTATTGTGTGATCAGGAGAAAAGCTAGGAAGCAAAATTGCTGTCAAATTATCCTACATAAAGGTAGCTGAATATTTCAAGTTCAAATGTCAGGTCCAAATAACCAAAGCAAAGCAAAGCAAATAAAACAAAAAATATTTTTATTTCATAACACAAAAGCTGAAAATACATAAAATACACTTAATATACTATTGTGTTAGTAACCTTGATGCAAATACATGACAGACAGTCAGAGAAAGCAATTACTTAAGAAATTGGAGTAAGGCAAAGAGAGATAAGTCCAACCAATCTGTCGAAGTATGCCCGCATCCAAACGTCTGGGCTAATTCAGAAATAAAATCAAGGATCAAGAACAATGATCTGAAATGCCCTCAAAAGATTTTAGGATATAGTAAATAGTAAATGTATAAAATTTCCTGCTGCAACACAGTGTTGAAAGGTGAAGACTGTAACAAATATTAGAGCACATAGTTCGCTGTTAAAAAGAATAAACACTGGGTGTCCAAAACCAAAACCCAAACCTAAAAACCAAATCCAAACCAAGCAGATGTGGACGGAAAATGAGACTCTCAGACTTACAGCATTCTCCTGCTTCAGAGGAATATCTGGGGTATGACTCAAAAAAGAATTCAAGGTTATAGTTACTAATCAGATTCCTTAGTCTACATATATTCTGTTTTTCAATTAGGGAAGAATCCTCCACTTAGCAATGTACATGTGATTTATACGGCCATCCCATTAAATTAATTGCACCAATTGAGAACAATTTACACAAATGTTTTATGGAACCATCATCGAAATTAATATGTCATGATACATATTACCTTTTGTTTTTTCCTACATAACTTCTCAAATTTCCCCACATTCAATTTGATAAGGACTTTGGCAGCAATCTACATTTAATTTTAAACTTGCAGAAAATTGGGTTCTAAACGTGTAAGTCATACATCAGCAACAAAGCATTATTTATGATTCTTAAGAAACAACTGTGACTTTGAGTCACAAATCATAGAGCTATTGAAACTCCCAGCTGGAAGGAACCTTGGAGACAATTTAACCATTTTATAGATGAAGAAATAACTAGAGTGATCAATAAATTGACAAATGGCTTTACAGTTTAATAGTGAAGGCAGAATTAGAACTTGAGTCTACTGACTCCAAAATGAAAACGTCACCATTATCTTCCACTATGACTTTTGCTTCTCATAATATATAACAGATTAACACAGAGACTTTTTTTTTGTATTGTGGTCTGCTAGATATGTGTTAAAAGGTTCTACTGAACTGAATATATTAACTCTAAAAAATGTTGACTTTCTCTTATAGTAAGTTATTGCAATGTCGATAGTGTTTTAATAACTGCAATATGTTTTTTGAATATTTGGATGAGAAAAAGACAAATTTTTTCTTCATACGGTAGAATCACATATTGATTTGGAATAACATACTCCTAAAGTCAAAACCAAATTATTGGTACTTTTTTCCCCCAAGTTTAGTTATTTAATATTTCAGGTAAATTTATAAAGGGATTGTGAAAGTATGGAATGTCGGAGTGTGGAATTTACAAAGAATAATTTCAGAAAAGCAATAGTGTAAAGTCACTAGCTGAACATGTTTTTCTCCCTTTATTGTTTAAAAAAAAAGTTTCTAAACTACAAATATTTCAATAACTTGTGTCCTAATCTTAAAAGTCCATCTTCTTACTGGAAGATTTGATGAACTAACTTCTGCTAAGTATACATTCGGGTGTTTCCTTGTTTGTTCTGGTAATTTAGCTTTTAAAATTTATTTATTCTTGTAAAAAACGATTTAAAATTCAAAAGTAAAAATAACAGAGAATAGTGGAAAATAATTTTTCCTTCTGCTGAGACCTCAAACTAATTATCCTCCCTGTATCAAACACTGATTTAGGTTTTTGATTATACTTTTAGAAATATTTTAAGAATTTATAAGTGTATATATTCATTTATTTTATATATATACACACATATATACTATATATATAATACATATACATACACACACACTTGAGAAAGGACCTTACTCTTTCTACAGGCTGGAGTGCAGTGGAGCGATCGTGGCTTACTACAGCCTCAGCCTCCTGGGTTCAAGTGATCCTCCATGTCAACCTCCTAAGTAGCTGGGACCACAGACATGCACCAACATGAGTGGCTAATTTGTTTATTTATTTATTTTTTTAGAGATATGGGTCTTTCTATGTTACCCAGGCTGGTCTCAAACTCCTGAGCTCAACCAGTCCTCCCAACTAAGCCTTCCAAAGTGGTGGGATTAAAGGCATGAGCCACCACACATGTCTTAATTTATATGTTAAAGAGAGCATTCACTAATATTCTCTCCTTAATATTTATTGTACCAAAAGCCATTTTGGAAAGAAAAAAGTCTGATCTATCCTTTTTGGTAACAGACGCTAAGTTTCTTCGTCATATTTTAACCAAGCCTATATGTGCTCCTGATTGCCTTGTATGTGCAAGGTAATGTAGGATATACAGAAAAAAATCAGGCACAGTGACCACCATAGAGAAGAACATTGACAAAACCTGATATCATTCTTAATTCTATTTCCAAAAGTATTATCAAAACACTGGTTTGATACTAGGAGACCCTCTGTTCTCATACATTTTCTTCTGACATTAAAATAAAAATGCCATTTGGACAAAATTTACTAAATGTTTAGGGATTTAGCTACATGTTTCAAAAATTGTTGTTGCTTATTTTTTTACTAGGTTTGTTAGACTTAAAAACTAATTTTGATAATATTCATATGGCAAATAAGCAGTTTGATGTATTTCTCTCCTCCTTAATGCAAAGCTCCTCTAATAAAGCAATCTCTTTTATTAAGCCCAAATTCAAAACCTTCGTTGATTCAGTTATGTATTTGCTGTTTGTATGTTCATGAAAATCATATAGAAGCTTAGAAATGATATTATTATTATCTAGAGGAGACTGACTATAAAATATTAATTCCCTTACTCAAGTAAAGAATGTAGCCAAATAAATGCCACTCATATATTTTCATTGGCGATTGAAATCCCTATTTCAGTGACTATTTCAGTGGCTATTCTTAAGGAGATTTGGAGAGAGGGCTTACAATACACTAACTTGTGGTTATTGTTCTTATTAATGCCTAATATCAGAACTCTTTTTGAAGGGGAAAAGCATTTTGATAAGTGTTGAAAAATGTTCCATTAAAGTACTAAACAAACTTTAATAAGATGCAATTAAAGAGGTGCTGGAAACGAGAGGTATTAACTTTACCTAAAACTAGTCCATTTTCTTAAATCAAAATGGTGTTTATGAGAATACTGATCCGTGGAAATTTAAATAATGTCTTGCTATACAAAGTTTGAGAATAGTTAAACCCTGTTAGACTGGCTACTTTATTTCAATATTTGCAATTTAATTTAATAAAGCTATTTTGCATTGTATCCTCTGTAATCAGGATTTAGTATTTTCCAAACTAATTTGTTTTAAGAATTATTTTGTTATTCTAGGGCGTCTTGTGGGATTAACGCTCCTAGAATGCACTTCCACACAGTGTTTGGAACCTGGATTTTAGCTACAGTATCATGCCGTGGGCAAATAATGCATGGTACCCTGAGGGCTTCCACTGTGATTTTTGTGAACCATCTCTCTTTCCCTAGGTCAATGACTAACAGGTATTTGAGAATTCTTCCAGTGAACCTAGGGGAGAAAATGGTTGGTTTACCCTTGCTCAGATACCACAGAGAGCCTTTTATTTTAAGAACCTTGACACCTTTTGTAAATACAATTGGCAGTTGGAAGAATGAAGTGTATTAAATTTAAAGATTGTTTTCTAACCACAGGGGTCTAGGCCAAGCCACTGGAAGGATTAGTATACCGTATTTCTTCAGACATTTGCTTCAGTGTTTTATCATTCTCAGTCACTTGCTTTCCCAAAGCAGAAAGAACAGAAGGAGAAGTAATTAAATACAATTTCTTCCTCCTCTACAGGAAACCAAGATGACAATGGCAATTTGTTACCTTCTGGAAATAAGGGAGCAATTAAGGGAGAAATAAATCTTCAAGGATTTTCCTAAATCTTTAACTCGTTTTACAGCAGCCTATTACCAAGTGCTAGTGTGTATATTGGCTTCATTTGGAACATTGTCTTACCTATATTTGACACCTAATAACTTTGGTGATTAATTGATTGACTGAACAACCACTGGCAAAAAGAGTAATAAGACGTAAAGAGTAATAAGACGTTAAAATAAAAGTTGAGCGCATTTTAAGACAATGTGATTAATGTTCTTTGTAGAAACTTAAGAGGATCCAACAGCCCGCATTCGTAGAAATATTGTGAGAAACAGATGAAATAAAGATTTATGAAAAGGCTGCTGTTGTCTGTAGTCAAGCTCTCAATTAGTCACCTAGGTGTAAGTGGTGTGTCCGTGACTCACTGATGACATCAAAACGGCATTCTTGTCCTCAGTTCTGCTAATAAAACCTAAACTTGTTTTGTTCTGTTGAAACTTGATCTTGGTTATCTATGTAGTATTCTCTAGTGTCCATTATGCCTTTTTTGCTTATCTACCTTTCAATTAGAGCTCATGGTTAGAATATTACATCATATTTAAGATATTTTAAAAAATCAAATGAAATTAATGTCATAAATGCTTGGTTATAAACACACAATTACATCACAGGTGATAAAACAGATGGATAATGTTGGAACAATGTAAATAGGTTATTTAGTATTGGGGGTTTATATGTTGTGAAATTTAATCACGAGTAAGCATTTAATTATAATAACCTAAATACTTTTCATTAAGACTTTATTTTTATATTGATATAAAGATGTAGAAAGAATAGTAGCTACAAATCTTGCTGTTTCTTGGTATTTTCTGAGTATCCTTTTCATATTCGTACAGGCAAAGGACATTTAGACTGCAGTTATTGCTAACTATATATTAGCACAAAACACTACTATTTTTGAGACTACTTTATGAGAAGTTATCTTTTGTAGCCACCTTCCTAATCTTCTACTTTAATTACACTTTTACAAAGGTGTACCAAACATCAAAATATTTACATTTCACATCTCAGATGCAAAATTTTATCTTATTTTCTTTAAACCAAGATACTCAACAGGTAGACTAGAGACCCATGGGGCTGCTTGGCATCTTTTTGAGGAGTCTTCAAAGGCAAAATAATTTCTAAATATTAATAAGATGATTTTTTTAACCACTACCATTCTCTCATGAGTATATAGTCACAAATTTCTAAGGATTTAGAATGTGTGAAGATTTCATATAATAAAATATTTTAATATATGAATACCTACATAACTCAGTGACCAATATTTCCAAATGACTGATGTATGATGTTACAAAGTCATTCAAGGTAAGAGATACCATCAAATTACAAGATTGAAGTGTGCATTTTTAGAAACAATACAAAAAGTTTTTGTAAGTGGTTTCAGATTTCTCATTGAAACTACCACTTGATGAGATTTGGTATAGTATTGTAGAGGTCAAGAAAAAAATTCCCTTTTGTCCTCCGAAAATTTGCTGAAAATCACCAGCAAAAGGCAGATTAATAGGAGAAAAGGCCTGCAGATTTATTAACATGTACCTGGGAGCCTTTAGAATGAAAATCTAAAGATATATGGGAAATTGTGCATTTTAATGATTGGGTTCAGCAAAGCATAGACAGCCGTGTAAAAATATGATTAGACAAAAAAAGTGTAATCGAATGTTAATAGACTGAGTGGGGAAACCCAGCAATACTTGTCTGTCTAGATTCTTCTTGTCCTCTCTGAGCAAGTATTGCGTCCCTCTGGGTATGGGACAGGACATTTTCTTAATAAGGGTTTTATGACCTACAGTCAAACAAAGTAGTTCAAATAATTTCTTTACGTTTTTTACACAGTTTTTACACAGAAAGGCAGAGGGAAACTTAGAATAATATTTTTAAGTTTTATGGCTGGCTGTGGGGAAATGGAGTTCCAGTTTCTATGACCTGCTTAGAGAAAGAGAGATTCTACTTTCTACTCTAGCTTAGGTGGACAATAGGACTGACAGGCAGGAGAGCAGGAGAAGGTCAGAGAAAAGCTTTGGCTTCTGAGGCAAAAAAAAAAAAAAAAAAATATATATATATATATATATATATATATATTTGTGACTACATACTCATGAGAGACTGGTAGTGGTTTATATACATGTATATATATATATATATATATTTTTTTTTTTTTTTTTGAGATGGAGTCCCACTCTGTCACCCAGGCTGGAGTGCAGTGGTGCGATCTCGGCTCACTGCAACCTCCACCTCCACGTTCAAGTGATTCTCCTGCCTCAGCCTCCTGAGTAGCTGGGATTACAGAAGCTCACCACCACACCGGGCTAATTTTTGTATTTTTAATAGAGACGAGGTTTCATCATGTTGGCCAGGCTGGTCTCAAACTCCTGACCTCAAGTGATCTGCCTTCCAAAGTGCTAGGATTACAGGCGTGAGCCACTGCGCCTGGTCGGGGCATTGTTTTTGAGTCCCAACAGCACCTGAGAATAATATTTTCTGTCTGAAAAGGCTACTAAATACTCCTTTGTATTTCAAGTATAAATCTTGGAAGGCTACATTTATTTCCCATAATCCAAGAAAAAAACTTGTTGTAAAAGATTGAATGCAGAAGCAGATGTGAGAATCTAGGTGTCTTTCATTAAGGTAGATATTTTTCCCACTATTGTTTGGAAAATATTATTTTTTTCATTAAACTATGCTATTTATACTAATAAATAGCAGATTTAGTATTATCTTTAAATTAATAAGCAGTTATGAAATTCACAATTTAAGTTTTCATCTAGTTAATATTGATATGTATAGCCCACATAAAGAAAAGTTTTTTGTGGTCCTAAATAACTCTTAAGAGTGAAGAAAATATACTGTAACCAAAAAGGTTAAGAAATGCCACCTTAAAAAAAATTCATCATACAAATCAAGAAATTGGACATGTGCATATCCTTATTCTAATGTGGCTACTTCTCTTATATTTAATCCACATGATTGTTTACATTCAAGCCTTTGTGGATTATTACTCTCTGTTAGGCTTCTGTGCATCTTCCTTTCAAAAAGAATTGTCAAAAATATACCTTTATCCTTTGTTAGTTTGTGTTGTAGGAATTCAGATTTCCAAAGTACTGAGCAATCTTCTAATTTTAAGCTCCACACATATTTATCTCCCTGGAAAGTACGCTTTTTAATCTCATTCTTTGAGAAAATTATCTCTGCTTTCCTTATTACTTGGCTTCTGTATGCCTTGTTTTATGCATACTTTTCGATATGGTTTGGCTGTGTCCCCACCCAAATCTCATCTTGAATTGTAGCTGCCATAATTCCCACGTGTTATGGGAGGGACCTGGTGGGAGATCATTGAATTGTGGACGGTTTCCCCCCAATACCGTTCTCATGACACTGAAAAATTCTCACAAGATCTGATGATTTTATAAAGGGAAACCCTTTTCACTTGGTTCTCATTCTCTCTTGTCTGCTTCCATGTAAGACGTGCCTTTTGCCTTCTACCATGATGGTGAGGCCTCCCAAGCCACGTATAACTGTGAGCTCATTAAAACCCTTTCTCTTTATAAATTACCCAGTGAGGAGCACGTCTTTATCAGCAGCATAAAAATAGACTAATACACTTCTTTAACCACTCATCAATCAAAAACTAAAGAAAATAATTTCAGGTGAAAACAGGGAGGAACACAACTCAGACTGTGTCTTTCTGAATAGCAATGCTGGCCTGATTCTCCCTTGGAGATGGCAGAAGACACTTAAAAGCATTTTTTTTTTCCTGCTAGCATCACAGCATCTGCAAATCACACAGTTGTTACTTTTTACCACTCAAGTCTTCTCCATAAATTTTACAATCAATTGGCGAGAAGAACAATCGTAGGTAATAAGTTCTTTTACAGGAATATTTGACCAGATGCCTTGGGATTCATAATATTTGATATTTAGTGCTTTGTGACTGCAAGTTAAGCCAAAATTTAATACAATCAAATAGATCATTCAATTTAGGCAATAAAAAGTTCAGATTTTTTTGTGAATTTGATCACATGGGCTGTGTATTTCAAAATTGCTCCTCTGTAATATTATATCAGCTAATGGAGACTTTATATAAACTGCTACCAACTATAAAGGCTCAAATTTAAAATGACACTAAAAAGTTAATGATTTTCTCCAAAATGAGTACAGAACAGAAGAACAGATCCTGTGAATAGAAATGACACTTATAAAGAAATATAGGAATAAAGCTAAATTAACTCACTAAAGAACTACTAAGGGTATTTGAAAAAGATAAAGAATATAAATAAAGAGGTTAAAAAAAGTAATTTAACATGATTTTAGAGGTAAGAGAGGTTAACAAAACTGGTAAGTCAAATTTAATAGTAAAATGTCAGCAAGTCCTTCAACTAAAACACTTTACTTGTGAATTGGTCAACACTGATGTTTGTTGTTGCTTGCTTCTTTTACTTCCAGAAAAACCAGGTTGTAAATTAACAAATATTAAATATTTTGAGCATTGAAGTCCTATTATTTTTCAGCATTTTAGGATGAAAAGGCACTTCTAATATATTTAACTTGGAAACTCTACGGTTATCTTTTAATAGCTGAGAAACCTGTGACCCATGAGCTCCAGAGTCAAAATGTGGATGCCTGGTTTTTACTCTTACTCATAGTTCATTGTTCTACATTTTACTAAAATTATACATTTGAATAAAGTTTTAGTAAATAAAAAATAAGCTGGTAGCAGAAATAAATGGACAAAAAATGGCCAAATAAGGAGAATAGTGGTTTTTTTTTACAAAACTAAACATGCAACTACCATGTGTTCCAGCAATTGCACTTTTGAGAATTTATCTCATAGAATAATAAAACTTAAGTTAATGCAAAAACCCGTATATAGATGCTTATCACAGCTTATTTCTAGTAGCCCAAAATGGTAACAATCCATACAAGTTAATGGTTACACAAGCTGTGCTACGTCCCTACCATGGAGTACTATTCAACAATACAAAGGAACATACTATTAATACTGACAAACATTATCTTTTTGACCAACTCTAGCCAGGCTCCTCTGAGCTCTCTTTCAACTAGACCTAAACCTTGGCCTATGAAGATTTGAGCAAAACAGTAACATAGTTTAGCTTCTAACAGCTAAAGTGACATCCCTAAAATGACCCTAACTCTCCCTAAATATCACCTGAGAAAACTGAAGGCTGAGAGGCAGGGGCTAATATTAAAGACAATTTCCCTGTCTCCCAGTCTCTGTTGGAGGACAGGAACATAACTTCCATTAGCAGCAGTTAACAAACTAAGATGGGTTTCACATAGAACAACTCTCTCCTCCCACTTTTGTAATGTTTCACTTCCCTAACCCTACTGAGTCCCTCTTCCTTATTCTGTCATTCCCTCTTTAAAATCCCAATCACCTGTCTATACAAATTGCATTTCAATTCATGCTGAACTCTTTATACTATTGCAATAGTAGCTTACTGATTAAAATCCATCCTTGCTACTTTAACTCATGTCAGGCTTTGTTTATCTTTGACAATATATGTAACAGTCTGGATCATGAACAAAGCAAGAGCACCGTCATCTCAGACAAACACCCCCACTTTTAAGTTCCAGCTCCCTTTCTAGCCTCATGCATTTCAAGGAAATCACTTTTCTGACTACAAGCAGACAGAAAGAGCAGGCAGTAAAACACAGATAAGACAGCTGGGGCACAGAGGGAGGTTGGGGGAAAGTCTCTTGGGTAACTGCCAAACTTCACCCTCATACAACAGGCCCCAGTAAAACAGTGAGCCTTAATAAACACATTCCTTTCCCTTCAGGTGCACTAAGATAGGGAAGCTAAAAGCAGACAGGGGATATGCCTGCAGCTGCAGGAAGATGTATGGGAACAGACACATAACTCTCTCTCCCAGATAAGCACAACAAAGAGACACAAAAGTAGTCCAAGCCACTGATAAACTCTCCCACCCTGAATCCTTAAAAACTCTTAGTCTGGGCCGGGGGGTGGTGGCTCATGCCTATAATTCTAGCACTTTGGGAGGCCAAGGCAGGCAGAATACGAGGTCAGGAGTTTGAGACCAGCCTGGCCAATATGGTGAAACCCCATCTGTACTAAAAATACAAAAAATTAGCCGGGCATGGTGTCGTGCGCCTGTAATCCCAGCTACTCAGGAGGCTGAAGCAGAAGAATCGCTTGAACCAGGGAAGCTGAGATTGCATTTAATGGAGATTGCATCACTGCACTCCAGCCTGGGCAACAGAGTGAGATTCCATCTCAAAAAAAAAAAAAAAAAAAAAAAAAAAACTCTTAGTCTGTAAGAGAGTGTGGCTCTGAGCTAACTCAGCCAGCCGCCTCCTCAGGTTTATTTAAAATAAGCCTGTCCCTGTTGACTGAAAACCCACCCTTCATGTTTCTCTCCTCTTTCTTTAATTCTTACAGATCACCCTCCAGCGAATTATGCTGAGTGTAAAAAAAAAATCCCAACAGATTATATACTGTAAAATTATATTTGTATAACATTCTTGAAAAGACAAGGATTATAGAAATGGAGAACAGATTCTAGGTTTCTGGGGGTTAAAGTCAAGGTGTGTGGGGATGGGTGGAAGGGAAGTGAGTGTGATTATAAAAAGGCAAGATACAGGACCCCTGTGGTGATGGAATTGTCATGCATCTTGACTGTATCAAAGTCAAAGCCCTAGCTTTGATATTCTACTACAGTTCTGCAAGATGTTACTATGGGGAAAACTGAGTAAAGTGTATACTATATTTTTCTGTATAATTTCTTTATCTTTTTACAAACATATAATTAACTAAAAGAAAAAATAAAAGTACATTTATGATCATTACAAAATTTATAGAGCTATATATTTTAAATGTATGATAGATTTTCTCCAAAATTTATTCCATTATGTGTATCTTTTTTTTTTTACAATTTCCCAGTGGTGAAATTACATTAAAAGCATTGTTTCTCTCAAAACCTTTTACTATAAATGTCAAGCAACTTCTTTGTTGTTACTTAAAACCTAAGCATATGATGTATATTACCTCTTGAAGAGGTAATGCAACATGAAAATGTTTAATAGATATGTGATATTGAATGTTACTTAACTTCTCTGAACCTCTGAACCTCTTGAATCAAGTCAGTAAGGCGTGATAAATGTACCTAATACCATAACATACATCTTTGAGGAAAGAATGACATGTTTATAAGGCATATATATATATAGATATAGATATAGATATACATTGTCACATGGTAAAACTCAAAACTCAGTAGTTACAAGTACTATAAGTACTATTTATAAATGAGTTTCATTTATTTGAAAATGAAAATCAGACTAGGAAGCAATTAATTTACTGAATTATTTCAAAAAATTATTAGCTGTGTGTGTATATGTGTGTGTGTGTGTATATATATATATGTATATATATTTATATGCTTTTTATTCTAGGAAGAACGTAAATCATTCTTATTCTAGGAACAGAACATAATATTTCTAATCCACTGAAAGAATTCTCTACAGTATAATGTTAACTTGCCTACCAGTGAGCATTTAAATAATTGAGAATGATACTTCATAATCTACTAACAATCTATTGCAAATAGAGTATTCTGTTGTGAAAGTATTCTATAAATGAATAAGAGATATATCTCTCTGATTACTCTTCTGTATTCTTTTCAAGAAAATTCCAGTTTGACTGAGATATAATTAACAAAATGTATATATAGTTAAGGTGTATGATGTGATGATTTAATATATATATACATCAAGCTAATTAACATATTATCATCTTAAATAGTTATTATTGTGTGTGTTTGTGTGTGTGTTTGTGGTAAGAATGCTTAAGATCTACTCTCTTAGCAAATTTCAAGTATGCAATACAGTATTACTAGCTATAGTCACCATGCTGTATATTAGACTCCCCAGAATTTATTTGATTACAACTGTAAGTTTGGAACCTCTGACTAACCCCCAGCCCTTAGCAACAACCATTCTACTCTCTGCTTATTTGATGTTGTTTTTAGATTTCACATAGAAGTGAGATCATATGGTATTTGTCTTTCTTTACCTGGCTTAGTTCACTTAGCATAATGTCTTTTAGATTTATCCATGCTGGTGCAAATGGCAAGATTTTCTTCTATTTTTGACTAAATAATATGCATTGAATATACAGATGCTCCTCAATTTATGATAGGGTTATGCCCCATTAAACTCATCATAAATCAAAAGTATTTTAAAGTCAGAAATGCATTTAATACTGGCAGCACAGCAAACGGTCTTCAACTTAGAATAGTTCACATTACGATTTTTTTTTGTTTTATGATGGTGCAAAAGCAATTTTCAGTAGAAACTATAATTCATTATAAGTCACAGGAGGCCTGAAACTTTTAATAGGGTCATATCCAGATAAACTCATCCTAAAGTCAAAAATTCATAAGTAAAACCATTGTATCTACCAAATATTCTCTATCTATTTATCTGTTCACAGATACTTGGATTGTTTTCATATCTTGGCTACAGTGAAAAACGCTGCAGTGAACGTGGGCGGGCAGATATCTCATAGAGATGCAGATTTTATTTACACTGGGTATAGAGATGCTCCTCAATCTACAATGGTGATACATCACAATAAACCTATGGTAAGCTGAAAATATTCTAAGTCAAAACTGCATTTAACATACCTATCCTACCGAACATCATAGTGTAGGATAGCCTATCTTAAATGCAGTTATAACACTTACATTAGCATGGAAGGCTGGCAGCTGGAGTTCACTGCTACTACCCAGCATCATGAGAGAGTATCATGTGGCATGTTGCTAGCTGGGAAAATGTCAAAATTCAAAATTTCAAGTATAGACTCTGCTGAATGCATATTGAATTCACATTATTGTAAAGTTACAAAATCATAAGTTGAACCAACATAAGTCTGACCAGTCTGTATATCTAGAAATAGAATTGCTGGATAATGTGGTACTTCTATTTTTAATTTTTTTAGGAACTTCCATACTGTTTTCCACAGCAACTATGCCAATTTACATTTTATCCAATAATACTTAAGAATTCTCTTCTCTGCAAACCCTTGCAAACATTTGTTATAAATTGTCTTTTTGATAATAGTCATTCTAACAGATGGGATATCTCACTATGGTTTTAATTCACATTTCCTTGATGAATAGAGATGACGAACACATTTTTATTTGTTCTATAGGTCCATTTTTTCTATAGTGTTATTCAAATATGCTATTTCCTTATTGATTTTCTGTCTGGATGATCTATCCATTGATGAAAGTGGGGCATTGAAATTCCATACTGTTACTATATTGCTGTCTATTTCTCCTTTCAGTTATGTTAATATTTGCTTTATATATTTTATTGCTCCAATGTTGAGGGCATATATACTTAAAATTATTACATTCTCTTGATGATTGGCTTCTTTATCATTATATAGTGATCTTCTTTGTCTCTTGTGACAGATTTGACCAAAAATCTCTTTAGTTTTATGTAAGTATAGCCATGACTGCTCTATTTAGTTTACCCATTTGCATAAAATAACATTGCTAATCCCTTCACTTCCAGCCTATGTGTCCTCAAACCAAAGTGAGTCGTCCATAGGCAGAATACTATTGGATGTTTTTAAATTACTTATCCACCATTTCTTTTGATTGGAGAATTAAATTCATTTGCATTAAATTACTATCAGGTAAAGATTTATGATTACTATTTTGTTAATTGTTTTTTGACTGATTTGTAGTTTCTTTGTTCTTTTCTTTCTCCCCTGTTGTCTTAATTGTGATTTGTTGATTTTTTTGTAGTGGTATATTTTGATTCCATTCTAATTATCTTTTGTGTATCTACTTGAGAATTTTTATTTGTGATTACCATGAGATTTACATAAAACATAGTTATTACAGTCTATTTTAAACTGATAACTTCAACTTTGTCTTTCACAGTTTTAACGTTATGTCTCAGAGTAATCTTTTTTGGGTTGATCCTTTTTTGGGATCCATTAGCTTCATGAATCTGAACATTCATATTCCTCCTAAGATTTGGAAATTTTGCAGCAATTATTTTTTAAATAAACTTTCTGCCACTTTTTCTCCCTCTCCTCCATCTAGAACTTCCACAAGGAGTTTATTCACCAGTTTGTTGGTGTTTCACAGGTGTCATATATTTTCTTCATCTTTTTCTTTCATTTTTCTATTTGTTCATCTAAGTAGCAATTTTCTTTTTTAAAGTCTTTAAATTAAAAAATTAATAATATCTTTATGTATAAACCATAATTGTAGAAGTTCTGGAATACAATGTGATGTTTTGATAAGTGTATATAATATTGCATTCTTAAATCAAGTAAATTAACACGTCCATCACCTTGCTTACCTATCATTTTTTATGAAAATACATCTGAAATTTCCTATCTTTGTTATTTTGGAATAAATAATGCATTATAGACATTTCACAGGGCAATAGATATCAACACCAATTCTTTCTAACTATCTGAAACTTTGTACTCTTTGATTAACAACTTGTTTCCTTTTTTTGCAACCCCCTACCCCCAGGTTCTGGTAATCATGATTTAATCTCTATTTCCATGAGTTCAACCTTATCAGATTCCATATAGAAGGCAAATCATGACAATGCTAATCAAGGTAGAAAAGTTGATTAACACTGCTTAAGGCCAACATCTATACACTAGTCTCTATTGTATTAACACATGCTCAATTGCATTTTTTCCCTACAATAATGTTTTGAGGATAGTAATGTCATCTCCTGTTACAAACAAAGAAAATTTAAACCTGGATGTATAATCAAAGCCCACACTCTTTTCACTATACCCTGAACCTATTAAACTGTTCCAGTTCTACAGTCTCAGGCCAACATACTCTTAATTATTCTTCTATGCTACCACCTACCCCAAAACACTGCAGAACACTGGCATACATGTAAAAAACCTTTTTTTTTTTCAGCAGCATTTCTAAAAATAGCTACCTTGTAATTCAAAGCTACTTTCTTATTCTTTATTACCATGAAATTGAAATCGGTTAAAGAACCTCCTGACTAAATATTTAGTACTGAAGAAAAAGTATATAGAGTAAATAATTCTGAAATACCGGTTTACTTTGTGGGCACTATTCTTCTGGCCCAAGGTTTTTGAGTTCAGAAGAGATTTGGTACAAAACGAAAGGAGAGACAAGGGATGGTTATATTTAAGTAAATAGCTCCTTCCTCTGTAATTCCATAGTGCCACACTTCCAATACAGTGGCCACCAGTCTCATGTAGCTACTAAGACCTTGAAATGTGGGTATAAGAATTGGAAAGTCTTAGTATGTAAAAGAATTAAAATATCTCATTAATGGTGTTAATTATAATTATACATTGAAATGATATTTTGGATATTTGACTTATGTTCTTAAATGTATTTCACCTATTTCATTTTACCTTTAAGAAACCACTAACAATTTTAAAATTGCATACATATCTTGCAATAGATTTCTCTTGGTCGGTAATTTCATACTGCTTTATCCATATCACTTGTAAATATCCATCTTATTGTGGGATGAAATATTGCATGCATTTGTTTCTGATACCTCAGATAGCAGTGAGGTATTGGAGTCATTGTCCATAGCTTATTTATTATTCCCAAAGCACAGCTATATGACTAGCACACAGTGGACATTCAATAAATGCTCTTTAAGTGGTTTTTGATTAGCTTCACTTTTAAAATAACAAAATAAATATAACCATCAATTAAGGCAGTTAGTTAACTTGCATGAAAAAATTGTCTAATACAGCTTTAAATTGTTATTTTTAAACAAATGAAACTAAAATTTTAAATTTAATTACCGACTTCCGTTAAGTAGTAATTTTATGTCAAATGTCTCCACCTTTGCTGGATTATGCATATGTCCTCCCATTGCCACTCTACTACACTCCATTGCTTTAAAGTTACTTTTATAAAATGACCTAGATTTAGAGAAATCATTCACCCAGAGAAGAATGCATCACAGAACTCTGAAATGTACAGTAGGTTGATCTTAGCGCACGTTAAGAATAGAACAGAAAGGTATAGGCAAGAGTAGCAGATTTGGATTTTGGTATTGTGAATTTTTGTTACAAAAATAAAATTACAATTCATATTGAATATTGTAAATATCTCAGAATTTAGAAAAACAAATGGCTTTTTACAGAACATTTTTTATTAAGAACTCTGCTACAACCATCCGAGATATGAACAATATGTGAAGACACGTTACATTCCCTAGGTAAGTTATTCTCATCATAATTTTTGTAATAGTGAAAGTCACTAGATAGATAAATAATCTGATAATAAGCATTTATTCAAGGTTGAGGCTTGTATATATTAAACACTTTAAATTGTTAACTTCTCATATAAATCATATGTTATCAAAATATTCACTGCAATACTCTTAAATTTTTAAAGTATTTCGGCTTAGAAGGAAGTCTACTTTTGGCTTACATGTATTTCTTGTTGTAAGTTGAAAGACTCTTTTATTTATGACATATTAAACAATTTCAAACCCTATCTAAAATTCCAAAACCCAAAGATATATAACCTTTGCAATTTGACAGACAGTGTAATTTTTCTTGAACTGAAATACATTCAGGAATATAGCATGTTCTTTTAAAGTATTTTCATGTTATGGAATCAAAGTAACTCCTAAATTGGTCTTCATAATTTTACTATTCATCACTGCAAAATTAAGGTGAAATGAATAATGTGGTGGCAGCAAGTAGCACAGAAGATCAGAGAGAAGCAAACTGAAGCTGACACCTTCAGCATTTGTTGTGTGACTGACAGCATTCTGCAAAATAGCTAATAATCCTGAGAAGACTCTATTTCATGAAAATGAGTCATTAGATTGAGAGCTGTCAGGATCAATAAATGTGCATTTTAAATTTATAGTTAACCTAATTTCATATGCAATTTGTTTAAAAGTATTTCCTTCTCAGATATTCAGTATCCCTCACTTGATGGTGTTACTAAGTTATAACGAATTACTCTGGACTGGAATATGTTTTTGCTACTAATAGACAAGACGGTGGTTGTATTTCACTAATAAATTAGCTATTAAACTTTCTAAGCATTGATTTATAATAGATAATCAACATAATTCTATTTTTTTTATTTAGTATAGTAAAAATTATCATTATTCTGAAGTTTAAGACACATTCATCTGTGTATATCCAATACGTAGAAAACAGGATATGCTTGATAAATCTTTGTGGATTTAGTGGATGGGAAAATTCAAAATATTCTTAACATTTTTAGCCAAATACTTACACAGTAATTTATTTTTTGTCATTTAAGGTTCAACTAGCCCCAGAATGTAATTAATATTTCCCTCTGCTTCCTTAATATCTGGCAAGGCTTCCTTTTAATACTTTTTTCTTTAGCACAACACCGTATTATGAGACTCTTTCTACCATACAAAATCACTGTTATACACGAGTGCTTTCCATCAAGCAATGTTTTCTCATTCTCTACTCAACTGCATCTTTGCACCAGTCTGCTATTGATTTGGGGTCTTTGACAGACTATCACACTCAAACAACACAATCAGGTTTATAATTTATACTTGTGACTGTGTCATTAAAACTTGTCAGTAAATATTTTCAAACTTGCCATTTCCTAATTAGAGATTCATAGGGGAACACTTGTAGAATTCAAAGGAATGGACTTTCAACTTCTCAGATTAGGTATTAGGTCACAAAAGCCATATCATTCAAATGAATTAGACATTGCTAAAATTCTTCTATTATTACTGCTAGGTTATATTTATAGGCAACGTCATGAAGTGGCAGTACAAATCTGTATCAGTTGTCTATACACTGCCTAGCTGTTTTTATTATGTATAAAGAAGAGCTACTGTCCCTGACAAGCATTGCTTAAATTAGTATAAATGTGATTGGTCTATTTGCACTTCAGTTGAATTAAAGGAGCTAAATGGGAATCTTTTCCTACCTAGTTAAAATTTGCAGCAGCAAGAAAATAAAGAGAGAATGGGTTAATTTTATAGGTGACATTGCCTCTGGTGCATGTGTATATTAGTTTCTTATGACTGCCATAACAAAGTACAACAGATCGAGTGGCTTACAAAAAGAGAAACATATTGTCTCACAGTTCTGGTGGCTAGAAATCCAAGATCTAAGTGTCAGCCAGACTGGTTCCTTCTGAAGGCTGTAAGGAAAAATTTGCTCCATGCCTCTTGCCTACCTTCTGGTGGGTCACTGGTGATCTTGTAGATCGAGCTTCATCTTCATATAGCATTCTTCCTATGGAGTGTCTAAGTCCAAAGTACTCCTTTTTAAAAAAAGAAAAACTCCATTTATGTATATTAGGGTCGATTTACTCCAGGATGACTTCATCTTAAGGAATTACATCAGTAACTATTTCCAAATAAGATTATATTCTGAGTTTCTAGGTGTAAGGACTTCAATATATAATATTGTAAGGGACTCAGTTCAACCAATAATAATATGAAAGTATGAACATATATGAATTTTATTTTCTTTCTTATTAAGTCAAACTTAATATCAAATTCAATATTAAATCAAAAAAGAGAAGGAATAAAAACAAAACAAAAATTTGACTTTTATGTACGACTTAAATTTAATGATTTGGCAACCTAAAAGTCCTGTCTTCAGCTGTTGTGAAAGTACTTAAAGTGCATCCATTATTAAAAAATAAATAAAATATTTGATATTTCAATAATAGGTATTGTTTTTTCTTCTGACAACAGTGAGGTAGCTAATTTGCTTCTTTATAAAACCAAGATACACTTCTGAGTGCTAAACAAGTGCCAAGAGAAGTTAATAGCATTTTTTGTGGACAGAAGAGAAAGCAAGCTACACTGATATTGGTCTCAACTAGCTGCTACCTGAGTGCTTTAGCTTTAAAAAAAATTTTTTTTTTAATTTTCTCGGACAAGTTCTCACTCTGTTGCCCAAGAAGCAGGGCACAATTGTGGCTCACTCTAGTCTCGACCTCCTGGGCTCAAGTGATCCTCCCATCTTAGCCTCTGGAGTGGCCGGGACTACAGGCATGTGCCATCACACTCAGTTAATTTTTTATTTTATTATTTATTTATTTATTTATTTGTATTATACTTTAAGTTTTAGGGTACATGTGCACAATGTGCAGGTTTGTTACATATGTATACATGTGCCATGTTGGTGTGCTGCACCCATTAACTCATCATTTACATTAGGTATATCTCCTAATGCTATCCCTCTCCCCTCCCCACACCCCACAACAGGTCCTGGTGTGTGATGTTCCCCTTCCTGTGTCCATGAGTTCTCATTGTTCAATTCCCACCTATGAGTGAGATGCAGTGTTTGGTTTTTTGTCCTTGCGATAGTTTGCTGAGAATGATGGTTTCCAGTTTCATCCATGTCCCTACAAAGGACATGAACTCAACATTTTTTATGGCTGCATAGTATTCCATGGTGTATATGTGCCACATTTTCTTAATCCAGTCTATCATTGTTGGACACTTGGCTTGGTTCCAAGTCTTTGCTATTGTGAATAGTGCCGCAATAAACATACGTGTGCAAGTGTCTTTATAGCAGCATGATTTATAATCTGTTGGGTATATACCCAGTAATGGGATGGCTGGGTCAAATGGTATTTCTAGTTCTAGATTCCTGAGGAATCGCCACACTGACTTCCACAATGGTTGAACTAGTTTACAGTCCCACCAACAGTGTAAAAGTGTTCCTATTTCTCCACATCCTCTCCGGCACCTGTTGTTTCCTGACTTTTTAATGATGGCCATTCTAACTGGTGTGAGATGGTATCTCATTGTGGTTTGGATTTGCATTTCTCTGATGGCCAGTGATGATGAGCATTTTTTCATGTGTCTTTTGGCTGCATAAATGTCTTCTTTTGAGAAGTGTCTGTTCATATTCTTCACCCACTTTTTGATGGGGTTGTTTGCTTTTTTTCTTGTAAATTTGTTTGAGTTCTTTGTAGATTCTGGATATTAGCCCTTTGTCAGATGAGTAGATTGCAAAAATTTTCTCCCATTCTGTAGGTTGCCTGTTCACTCTGATGGTAGTTTCTTTTGCTGTGCAGAACCTCTTTAGTTTAATTAGATCCCATTTGTCAATTTTGGCTTTTGTTGCCATTGCTTTTGGTGTTTTAGACATGAAGTCCTTGCCCATGCCTATGTCCTGAATGGTATTGCCTAGGTTTTCTTCTAGGGTTTTTATGGGTTTAGGTCTAACATTTAAGTCTTTAATCCATCTTGAATTAATTTTTGATGAAGTCCTGCTATGTTGCTCAGGCTAGACTTCAATTCCAGTCCTCAATAAATCCTCCTGCCTTGGCCTCCCAAAGTGCTGGGATTATAGGCATGAGTCACTGCACCTGGGCAGCAATTTAAAAAATCTATTAAATTACAGTTTATTTACAAATCCATGTGAGAGATACAAGATGCATTTGCTTTTTTATCACTTTACTTTTAGGATCATATATACAGGTATTAGGGTGATCTTATAACTTCTCCTGTTCTTTACCAATATTGACATAAATTCTGCCTTTAGGGACTATAAATAAATATATATATATGTGTGTGTATATATATATATATATATGCGTGTGTGCATATATATATATATTTGATTACCACAAATACATATATGTTTTTCACAGTCCCTAAAAGTGTGACAGAGTTTCATGCATAAAAATAAAGTTTTTCATGCATAAAAATAAAGAGATTTGAGCTTTCAATCATGGATATGTTAGTTAATTCTCCTCAAAGTATTTACTTACAAGATTAGTGGGAATGAGTGAATCAACTCTAAAACTGACAAAGAACTGTTATCCAGAGTATTTTAAAGCATAAAAAAAAAATTATCTGAGTTCAATAGGAGTACAACAAGTGAAGTCACCTTTATTAAAATGAGCATTGTCTCATTACTTTTCATCTCTTTCAATCTAATGTGTCTTATTTCACTATTTGTATATAATAATGACATATTTTTAATCTCATTCTTTCTTATAATAAGGAGTCTAATTCAATTTTTTAAATGTTTAACTGTCGTCGGCTTTTGAGCAGAGCCCCTGTATTTGGCATGTGCTGGGAATTAAGAGCATGAGCAAGAACCCTCATCCCTATACAGTTCCCTAACCATCATTATTATTCTTTTCCATCTCAAGTTAATTTTTAGCTCAGTTGGAAGTCCTGACATTCTCTCCAAAAAGCTTCACATACAAATTTTAAAAAAATTCATTTCCTCCTGTATATGTGAATGTGGCACCTTTACTATGACATCTAAACCAAGTATTTCCCTCTTGTGTTCATGACCTGAGCCAAATCTTGAGTGAGGATCTATTCTGATTCTGTAGGATGACTATGATTTTGCTTTGCTCAGCTATGTTCTTTAAATTATTAGACATCTTTGGGTGAATATTCTTTTTTACATTGTTATCATGTTTAACAAATAAAAAGTAACAACATAAGTCCCTGAATTAATAGAATAAAGTTTAGAAAAGTGGGAAACTGTTCCCCATGATAAATATAAACATCATTTATTTTCTTTGGTTTATTTTTGTCTTTTGGGGGCCTGAACATCACACAAATGTCTTTGTGGCCTATCTCTGGAAAATTAATTATTTTAAGCTATCTAAATATATTTAATTAAATTCTATGCATAGTAGAAGAAGCAGGATTATTTTAAAACTAATTATACGTAAAATTATTGTAGGTCTGGCAGTGGAGCTGATGAATCTTATAGCTTTCAATGGTTTGTGTACAGTTATTTTCAACTATACATTCAGTGATGCCATGCTGGTAACTTGTTATCGGCTGAAGTGGAAGTATTTGCACCATCACAATTGTCAAAGTCTACAAATTAGGGTCGCTTTTGTTTGTTTGTTTGTTTGTTTTAGCACAGTTGTATTTTACAAACAGAAATACAGGTGAATGATTTTATTTTGGCTTCAACAATAATGCCTGTCTACTAGTTACTAACTGGAGTGTTTTAGCTATTTTTAAATTTATTGAATTACAATTTGCTCACAAATCTGCATAAAAGATGTAGTGACAAGTTTACTTTCAATAGGTTTATTTGCTTTTTATCTTCCTCGTTGCTACCTTTAAAGCCTACTGGTATACAAGCAGGAAAAAAGTAGACTGAGGACACATTATGATCAAGTGTTATCTATCTTATATAAAATCCACTTGAACTCGTTAGCTAGGCAACAGTTTTCTTCAAACATGCTTTTCCTCATAAAAATACGTAATCTTTTACATAAATGGCTCTTATTAATGGCTATTAAAGTAGGCTAAAGAGCTATTTACCAATGTGTGAATACCATCTTGAAAAACAAACAAGAATCTCTGGAAGCAGAACTCCAAACTCCAAAATATTTTAATTAGAAACAAATTCTGAAAGCCACACAATTTTTCTATGGGCAATATGACTACCCTTCATTTCTTACAACTCAAACTTGACCTCCTGAATATCCCTCATTAAGAAGATCTTTCCTTGATAAGAAAGCAGAGCCACACCTGTGGCAGTGACTAAAATTATTGTGCAGGAATCATTTCTGGAGAGTAATTGAATAACAGATGTTGTAGCCAAATTGCCAGATCATTCTCACATTCATGTCAGTGAGAAACTACTAAGCACAAAGAATTATTTTGCAACATATGACATCACTAGATTAATCTTATGTGTGTTAATAGAGCAAGTGATAGCATGTCATAAAGTGTTTATATAGAGACCTGTGTAAGAGATCCCTTAAAACAACTAGCATATTGAAAGAAAAATGCTTATATCTAGAAAGCAGAAGTAGCAGAAAAATCCTTGGAGACTTTCATTGAATATGAAGAAGTGAATAAACAGATTTTTTTAAATCAAACTAAAGATCTGTCCTTTGTAAGTCTGTTTTGGAAATTTAATGAATAAAATATCTAAATTATGAATAACAGTTGTACATAGCTATTTATAATTTTCTAATATTTATTTATCATAAAGATATAAAAAGAGAATCAATAAAGCAAATACTACATGACTCAAGAACTACCTAATACACAGGACATAGCATATTGGTACACAATAATTTCTTAAATTTCTTATATTGGGAAACAGTCTCTTAAGGGGTTAAGGCAGCTGCTCATGTTGACTACACTAGTAAGAGGCATAACCAGATTTAAACCTTTTTCCTCTAAACATCTTAATACTTGGTGAAACTTGTTTCACAATCTTTTCTGCTTTTTTTCCATAATTAAGGGTAACTATACTCAGTTGCTTCATTAATTCCAACCTCATGCAGTTTATTTATTTAACAAACATTTTCTGAGTGACTTCCATGTGCTGTGATAGGTGCAATGGATTCAAAAGTGAATAAAACAAAATAGTTTTGCTCTTGTTGAAGTCAGAAACTAGTAATTTAAAGAAGCTATTATTCTAGTATTTTAAGATTTCCTAAAGCCAAACGTAATTAAGGAAAAGTATAAACCCAGATACGTTGGATGAAGCAGCTTTGTGTTCTGGCTGCCTCTGAAGCCAGTGGGCAGTTCTAGTGGTGTAGGAGGTGACGGTTAGATTCTATAGCTTTTGATAGATTGGTGTCAAGATGGGAACAGGTGTTTGGTTGAAGAATTCCTGCACATCAGGCTGTATACATTTCTGCCAGCAGGGTAAAATATCCTTAATAACTCTCCCTCACAGAATCCATGACAGAAATAATATAAACTGGAATGCCCATGAAGGGAATTACGTCTAGTTTATAATCTTACTGTCATGATTCAACTCATGATTGATCGCGAGCCTTCAGGAAGGCAGAATTGACCACCATTTTATAACTTTGACATTTCTTTACAGTTTCTCAGGACATTAAAATCACCAGTTCCTACACATCTCCTTCTTTGTCAGTCACTGATCAAATGAACACCTGTCAAAGTAAATTTTCAAAAAGTAAAAACATCCCTCAAATTAGTAATAGCCATTTATGACAGACGCACACCCAACATCATACTGAATGGGCAAAAGCTGAAAGCACTCCCCTTGAAAACTGGCACAAGTAACGATGCCCTCTCTTACACTCCTATTTAGCATAGTATTGGAATTCCTGCCCAGAGCAGACAAGTGAAAGAAATAAAAGGCATCCAAATAGGAAGTTCTCTTCTGAAGTCAAACTCTACCTTTACTGATGATATTATTGTGTATCTAGAAAACTCTAAAGACTTTGCCAAAATCTTGCTAGAACTAAGAAAAAATTTTAGTAAGGTTTCAGGATACAAATATATGTAGAAAAATCAGTAACATTTCTATACACCAATAATGTCCAGGCTGAGTCAAATCAAGAACACAGTCTCATTTACAATAGCCGCAAATAAAATGAAATACATAGGAATATGGCTAAGATCTCTATAAGGAGAACAATAAAACACTGATGAAAGAAATCAAAGATGACACAAATTATTGGAAAAACATTCCATGCTCATTGAATAGAAAAATAAGTATCATTAAAATGATCACACTGTCCAAAGCAGTTTACAGATTCAACACTATTTCTATCAAACTACCAACTTAATTCTTCACAGAACTAGAAAAATACTACTCTAAGATCCATATGAAACCGAAAAAAGAGCATGAATAGTCAAAGCAATTCTAAGCAAATAGAACAAAGCTGGAGGCACCACACTACCCAACTTCAAACTATACCATAAGGCTATAGTAATCAAAACAGCATAGTATTGCTACAAAAACAGACACATAGACCAGTGGAACCTGATAGAAAACTCAGAAATAAAGCCTCACGATTAAAACCACCTAACTTTTGGCAAGGCTGACCAAAGCAAGCAATGGGGAATGGACTCCCTGTTCAAAAATTGCTGCTGAGGTAACTGGCTAGCCATATACAGAAGAATAAAACTGAACCCTTACCTTTCACCATATACAAAAATTAACTCAAGATGGATTAAAGATTTAAAGATATCGAATTATAAAAATCCTAGAAGAAAGCCTAGGAAATACCCTTCTCAACATCAATCTTGGCAAAGAATTTTTGGCTAAGTCTCTAAAAGCAATTGCAACAAAAACGAAAATTGATGAGTGGGACCTAATTAAAGTGTTTCCTCCGAGCAAAAGAAACTATCATAAACAGACAACCTAAAGAATGGGAGAAGATATTCACATGCTAGGCACCTGACAAAGTCCTAATATCCAGAATCTATAGGGAGCCTAAACAAAACTAGAACCAAAAACAAATAACACCATTAAAACATGGGCAAAGTACGTGAATAGACACTTCTCAAAAGAAAATATACAGGTGACCATCAAACATGAAAAAACACTCATCATCACTGATCACCAGAGAAATGAAAATCAAAACCACAATGAGCTATTATCTCACACCAGTCAGAATGGCTACTATGAAAAAGTTAAGAAGCAACAGATCCCGGCAATGTTGCAGAGAAAAGCAAACATTTATACGCTGTTGGTGAGAATGTAAATTAGTTTAGCCACCGTGGTAAGCAGCTATTTCTCAAAGAACTTAAAAACAGAGCTGCATTAGACCCATCAATCCCATTACTGATATATATTCAAAGGAAAATAAATCATTATACCAAAAACCACATGCACTTGTATATTCATCACTACATTATTCACAATAACAAAAATATGAAATCAAGTGAGGTGTCCATCAACAATGGATTGGATAAAGAAAATGTGTTACATATGTACCATGGAATACTACACAGCCATAAAAAAGAATAAAATCATGTCCGTCACAGCCACATGGATGGAGCTGGAGGCCATAATCCTAAGCGAATTAACACAGAAACAGAAAATGCATATGTTCATTTATAAGTGGGAGCTAAACATTGAGCACGCGTGGACATAAACATGGGAAAAACAGACGCTGCAGACTAGTAGATGGAGGAAGGGGGAAAGCATGGGTTGAAAAACTACCTATTGGATACTCTGCTCACTACCTGTATGTAATATACCCATGTAATAAATCTGCATATGTATCTCCTGTATCTAAAATAGAAGTTTAATTTTGAAAAAAAATAAAAACATAATTGTAATGCACATAAAGAAAATATACATGTGAAATATTTATATGATCAATACTGAACAGAATTGGTAGGGTTGTAAAGATGCTTCCAGGAACATCTGAGGAACTGTAAATTTATAGAAATTTTAAAAAATGTGAGAATGAGATCACTAGATTGGATGGAGAATAGAATAAGCCTCTACCAGGGCAACAAAATCATAATCTTTGGAGTCAACTTTTCTTTTTTATTTTATCAGTTTTATTATTTGTAAAGTCTACACTTGGTGAACCAAAGTGAAAAAAGACAACTCCAACGTACAAGACAATATGAAACTATATTTACAGATGCTAAAGAAATTCAGAGAAAGGGAGAGAGTTTATGGGTTAAAATGGAGTCAGAATTTCTTCTGGAAAGAAATATACAAGTTAACATTTAACTTCGCACCTTCCAGGAAATAATCAATTAGAAGAAGGCAAAGCAAAAGCAGATATATTGTTCTAGAGAATTAAATACTCCTTAGTAGGACTATTAAAATATGCCCAGAGTGACAATGAAAGAACATTCTGTACTCTTTTTGCCTTATTTTAAAAGTTTGGATAATCTTTCTTAATACTTCATGCCAAATTAATATCTGTTTCCACTCTATTTAGGGATACACCTAAATGTTAACTGTCATCTTTGAAAAAAGATGATATTAAAATTCATCAGACCATACATTAGATATCATTTACATCTTGCTTAAAATATTAAAATACAATGCAGTCAAATGTTGGAAATCCTAGCATTTTTAAAAAAATATATTTTGAATTAGTCCTCTCTTCTGATGCAGTTAAACTGAAAGCAACTATCAGTTCATCAACGTGTTACATTGCATCTATACTGAAAAGGCTATGTCACATTGCAATTGATCACTAGGTTTCACCAATCTTTCCCAAGGTAATTTTAAGATGCCTAAAGGACATACTTATTTCATATTCAAGAAATAAATTACAAAATTTAAAACACCAAGATATGAAACTGATATGTGCCACTAATCCTCTAATTTTCTAATGCTGTTTATTCCTGTATCATATAAATATTTTGTGCACTTTCTTTTATAATGATTTTTACTATATATTTGTTGAAGAGCACACATTATGTCCCAAAATTTGTCAGTTCCTGGATCCTATTGAACAGTTCTAATCTGCTTCATTTGCACTGCTGTACCTCAAAGAATTCTTTCAATATGTATTTGAAAGTGTTTCTATCTTTAAATGTGAAGGTTTTTCAAATTTCCTTTCCTGAAAAATTGAATATTAAAATATGCAAATATCAGTAGCCTTTGTATATCTACTTTCCTCGGCATTTTTCTTAACCACTGAGGATCTTCTTGAGCTCACAAAAGACATGAGCATAGAAGCATTTGGAAAAAAGCACTTTTCATTCACTTCCTTCCTCTCTCACCTGGGGAGAGAAAATGGTGAAGGAATATAAAATTGGCAATACCAGGTATTTGTTTTTACTGCTCTCTCTTATTTAATTTCCAGACTTGAATGTCTAACTTTGTAGCAGAAATTTAAGTACTTTCTGGCGAAATTCAAGTTGCCCAACACAAAATTTATCATCATCTCTCCATACCTTTTTATTTACTGAAATAGCAGTTTATTTCAATATAGCTGCAACTTCTATCTGCATATATCTATTACAATTGAGTCCAAATCCTTTTTTTACAGACATGAGCCATGGTTGACATCATCCTCCCTCATTGTCATTAGGTGATGATGATCACACTAAAGTTATTTTATATTTTATAAATTTTGATTTTTTTTCTGTCCTGTCCTTTCATATGAGCTTCTCATCTAGCCTCAAATTCCCAGATGCTTTCTTTTTGATAGTACATAATTTTTGCCATTGTTTAGTTTAGATTGAAGATCATTCCTGGAAAAAATATTATTAACAGAGACTAAAAATTATTAATGCTGACACCAGTGCAGCCAGACTATAAGGTAAGACTAGAAAAGAAAATAATAGCAATATATGCCAGAGAATCTTAGATAAAAATACATATCCCTAATATGTTTTCACATTTAAGAGAAATGCAGTTTTTTGAATAATTTTATAGTTAATTTTTGTGCCATCATTTTTTGCTCTTGCTTAAATTGTTTGCTACATTTCATTCTATATAGTTACACACCAATATGGCACACCTGCTATTTCTTTTATTTATTTTATTTTATTTATGCGTTTATATATGTATGTATGTATGTATTTATTTTGAGATGGAGTCTCACTCTGTCGCCCAGGCTAGAGTGCAGTGGTGCGATCTTGGCTCACTGCAAGCTCCGCCTCCCAGGTTTAAGCAATTCTCCTGCCTCAGCCTCCCCAGTAGCTGGGATTACAGGCACGTGCCATCACACCTGGCTAATTTTTGTATTTTTAGTACAGACAGAGTTTCACCATCTTGGCCAGGCTGGTCTTGAACTCCTGACCTCATGATCCACGCCCCCTCGGCCTGCCAAAGCGCTGGGATTACAGGCATGAGCCACCATGCCCGGCCACACCTGCTATTTATAACTATGTGTTTTCTTCGTTGTTGATGTCTCTCCTGACCCTGTAATAAAATACTATTTATTAAAACAACCTTTCAGAGATTCTACACCTGTGACATCACAAACCTTCAACAGATGTGAAGATATCACATATTTGTTTTTTATTTATCGATTTGTTCTATCTATAAAATATACAATTCTAGCCTTAAATATAATTTAAGAATTAAGCAAATCCGAGGCCTCAAGGCTTCACAATGATAAAATCACACTTGAATGAACTATTAATACTTCAATTCTAAATTAGAACTCATTACATAGAATGATGACTTGAGAAATGATAGATATCCAGGATCAGACAATCATTTCCTCTAAAGAGCTGCACAGTTCAAGCCTTTTGATATCAGTCTGCAGGATCACAGATGACATTCTCCTTACCTTGTATCCTAGGATTCAACTTCACAGTCAGAAACTTCTAAGTTAAGTCACAATAGGTTTATCAGTTTTATTTGAATACTTAGTATGGAACTATTGTTGTTATCAAATAAATATTCACTATACATTTACAGATTTATTGGAATCACTCCTCCCCATCCAGACTAAATAGAGTTTTTCATAGATAAAAACGTACATGTTATGAATAGGAAAGTTTTCCTTTCTTTCTTCCTTCCTTCCTTCCCTTCCTCCCTCCCTCCCTTCCTTCCTTCCTCCTTTCCTTCCTTCCTTTCCTTCCTCCCTTCCTTCTTCCCTTCCTTCCTTCCTCCTTTCCTTCCTTCCTCCCTTCCTTCCTCCCTTCCTCCTTTCCTTCCTTCCTTCCTTCCTTCCTCCTTTCCTTCCTTCCTCCCTTCCTTCCTTCCTCCTTTCCTTCCTTCCTCCCTTCCTTACTCCCTTCCTTCCTTCCTTCATCCCTTCCTCCTTTCCTTCCTTCCTTCCTTCCTTGCATCCTTCCTCCCTCCCTCCCTCTCTCTCTTCCTAGCTTCCTTCCTCCCTTCCTTGCTTCCTTCCTTCCTTCTTTTAATGTGCATACTATTATTTCCCCTTATATTTATTTAACATCTCTTTTCCCTCAAACACTAACTCATAATAAATATTAACCAAGTGTTTTTGAAGTAATACACCATTTGTATTCTTATTTCTACCACTCACAGTTACCTTAACTAGAAAGCTGAGCCACACCAGTTTATTCTTCATAATCAAAATAAAAATAGTTATGGTATTTACATTAATATCATTTTACTATCATTATCATCATTATCATTATGATCATCATCCTTTCTCAGACATCTAGTATGCAATTATCTTGTTTATTGTAATTCCCTCATATTTTAGTTCAAAATATATTTTATATTGATAAAATATTTAAAAACCTTACAGAAACCATCTTTAGGTAGTACTTCAAAAGAAAGTAAAATGCTTTAATAGGATGTCTCCAAAAAACTTGAAACTTCTAATTGTAATTCATAGAACTCCAAATACTATGTGCAAATTAATATTCAATAACGTTTTTTGACAGTGGTCATTGAACACAATTTTCTTTTCTTTTTCTTTTGTTTTTTTTTTTGTTTTTTTGAGACGGAGTCTTGCTCTGTAGCCCAGGCTGGAGTGCGTGGCGCAATCTCGGCTGGCTGCAAGCTCCGCCTTCCGGGTTCACGCCATTCTCCTGCCTCAGCCTCTCCGAGTAGCTGGGACTACAGGCACCCGCCACCACGCCAGGCTATTTTTTTTGTGTTTTTAGGAGACGGGGTTTCACCGTGGTCTCCATCTCCTGACCTCGTGATCCGCCCGCCTCAGCCTCCCAAAGTGCTGGGATTACAAGCATGAGCCACCGCGCCCGGCCCCACAATTGTATTTTCAAAACTCATTTCCAACTCTCACTTTTCAGAATGAATTTAACCTTTTTAAAGACTAAAGTTAAGCTCTTTAGAGTTTTCACACTATATATCATGATTTTTTATTATTGTATTAAAATGTATTTTAATACACTTAATTTTTCAAATGATAACATCAGTAACTTTGGATGCATTCTAATATGTTGCATAATAAGAGAAAAAAACATTTAGTGCCAATTATGACCCAGGTACTCTTGTATATACTTTACAGATATTAACTTAGTTAATCCCCACAATTCTTTGAGTTAGATACTGTCATTAGTCTCATTACTTAAAACAGGAGACAGAGGCATGAAGTGGATAAAAAGCTTGCCAAAGGCAATATACCTATGTAATTGTGGATCAATAATTCAAATCACAGCTGTCAAACAATATCGTTTATTCTTTTAACCAAACTGCTAAACATGTATAAATTACAGTAAAAAGCTATCACCAATTGATACAACTCAGATTGTGCCTTAATCTATTTTTTCAAGTGCATAGTCCATTTGTGTGAGTAGACTACCTTCTTTGAGATTGTCTTTTTAAAAATAAATGCATCTTCATTTTTAATTTCTAAGCTAAATTTTGATGACTATAAAAATATAATACAATGAGTTCATCAAAAGATTTAAGAAGAATGCTGCAAAGTGAACAGATTGGATTTTCCACCCCATAGACACAATATCTCCATCTTATCAAGTCATTTAAATAATATGGGCATGAGGCATACTGAGAAATAGAATGAAGCAAGTGATAAGAGAGGAGATCCTAGGGTTGCATCAGCAATAAAGAATGGCAGAGAGAAAAAGTCTGTGTTTTCCTATTGCATAAAATCTCAATGATCAGGCTTATGAAAAAGCAAATCTTCAGCAGACTGTAATTCTCTCAGGAGGCTGGGGATGGAATGAGAATAAAGAGATCTTAAGAAGTAAATTCTAGGCTTATGCAAAAAATTAAAGGTGCTACTCTACAAGTTTCTAAGGAAATGTTATGTAATATCAATTAAAGGACAGGCTTTCCTCGAATAACTAAATCCACAATTTTATTTCATAGATCAAATTCGAATATGTTCCCCAATATTATTGAGAATGATGATATGTTATTTGAACTGAATTATTTGATTATTGCAACTCCCAAAGTGCAAATTCAGTCTTAGTAATGGAGAAGTCAAAGAAGTAAGCTACAAATATTTCCGCCTTAGAATTTTGTCTTATATTTAAAATACTATATATAACGTCTGTAGAATTGCCACTATATATAAAGGTTGCATTATTAAATTTGTCTTGTGACAACATACTGTCTCACTGCCGACATTAAACCAAAACCCATTAATAAAAGGGAATTTACCCTATGTATTTATTTATTTGTATGCCTACATAGGATTCGGCAAAGGACCTTGCAGAGAATGGGTGCCTGATAAATGTTGCACAGTGTAAGGTTTAGAAACAGGCAACTTTGCAAATAGAGGCTAAGAATACATATTCATTGCTTTGTTTCTGAAAGTAATCTGAATGTGGAATATAATTTACACTAATAAAATTTGAATCATTCTTCACAGAAACCCCTGCTGTTCTAATCAAGAAAGCCAACATTATGAAAGAAAAAAAAAATATCTAGGTATGTTGACTCTGGTGCCAACTATATCCCTAAGGATTTCTTCTGTCATTTAACCTAATTATACCCAGTAGTCTTACAATCGTATTAAAACTTTTCTTAATGAAGAAAGGAATCTACATCTTCTGTTTTTCCAAAAACTAAGGATAAAAAATAGATTTAGGAATACTAAGCATTCACTAAGATATCTGAATAGGTGTTACATTGTTTTATGTAACATCCCTCTAATGATTGTATACATTTCCTTTCTTTACTGTGCTTCAGATTTTCATTTAATTTATATTATTCTTTATAAAAACTTATATTTGTCATGCTAAGAAAATTACCAACCATAATTTTACTTTTAATCCATATTGTTTATATTTTCTGAAACAACTAAACTATCCACAGGTTTTTCAATAAAGCAAGGCTGAAATCCAAAAACCTGCTCCTGAATGACTACTGGGTACATAACGAAATGAAGGCAGAAATAAAGATGTTTTTTGAAACCAGCGAGAACAAAGACACAACATACCAGAATCTCTGGGACACATTCAAAGCAGTGTGTAGAGGGAAATCTATAGCACTAAATGCCCACAAGAGAAAGCAGGAAAGATCCAAAATTGACACCCTAACATCACAATTAAAAGAACTAGAAAAGCAAGAGCAAACACATTCAAAAGCTAGCAGAAGGCTAGAAATAACTAAAATCAGGGCAGAACTGAAGGAAATAGAGGCACAAAAAAACCCTTCAAAAAATTAATGAATCCAGGAGCTGTTTTTTTGAAAAGATCAACAAAATTGATAGACCGCTAGCAAGACTAATAAAGAAGAAAAGAGAGAAGAATCAAATAGACACAAAAAAAAATGATAAAGGGGATATCACCACTGATCCCACAGAAATACAATCGACCATCAGAGAATACTACAAACACCTCTATGCAAATAAACTAGAAAATCTAGAAGAAATGGATAAATTCCTCAACAAATACACCCCCCCAAGACTAAACCAGGAAGAAGTTGAATCTCTGAATAGACCAATAACAGGCTCTGAAATTGTGGCAATAATCAATAGCTTACCAACCAAAAAGAGTCCAGGACCTGATGGATTCATAGCCAATTCTACCAGAGGTACAAGGAGGAACTGGTACCATTCCTTCTGAAACTATTCCAATCAATAGAAAAAGAGGGAATCCTCCCTAACACATTTTATGAGGCCAGCATCATCCTGATACCAAAGCCTGGCAGAGACACAACCAACAAAGAGAATTTCAGACCAATATCCTCAATGAACATTGATGCAGAAATCCTCAGTAAAATACTGGCAAACCAAATCCAGCAGCACATCAAAAAGCTTATCCACCATGATCAAGTGGGCTTCATCCCTGGGATGCAAGGCTGGTTCAACATACACAAATCAATAAACATAATCCAACATATAAACAGAACCAAAGACAAAAACCACATGACTATCGCAATAGATGCAGAAAAGGCCTTTGACAAAATTCAACAACTCTTCATGCTAAAAACTCTCAATAAATTAGGTATTGATGGGACATATCTCAAAATAATAAGAGCTATCTATGACAAACCCACAGCCAATATCATACTGAATGGGCAAAAACTGGAAGCATTCCCTTTGAAAACTGGCACAAGACAGGGATACCCTCTCTCACCACTCCTATTCAACATAGTGTTGGAAGTTCTGGCCAGGGCAATCAGGCAGGAGAAGGAAATAAAGGGTATTCAATTAGGAAAAGAGGAAGTCAAACTGTCCCTGTTTGCAGATGACATGATTGTATATCTAGAAAACCCAATTGTCTCAGCCCAAAATCTCCTCAAGCTGATAAGCAACTTCAGCAAAGTCTCAGGATACAAAATCAATGTACAAAAATCACAAGCATTCTTGTACACCAATCACAGACAAACAGAGAGCCAAATCATGAGTGAACTCCCATTCACAATTGCTTCAAACAGAATAAAATACCTAGGAATCCAACTTACAAGGGACATGAAGGACCTCTTCAAGGAGAACTACAAACCACTGCTCAATGAAATAAAAGAGGATACAAACAAATGGAAGAACATTCCATGCTCATAGGTAGGAAGAATCAATATTGTGAAAATGGCCATACTGCCCAAGGTAATTTTTAGATTCAATGCCATCCCCATCAAGCTACCAATGACTTTCTTCACAGAATTGGAAAAAACTAAAATTCATATGGAACCAAAAAAGAGCCCGCATCGCCAAGTCAATCCTAAGCCAAAAGAACAAAGCTGGAGGCATCACACTACCTGACTTCAAACTATACTATAAGGCTACAGTAACCAAAACAGCATGGTACTGATACCAAAACAGAGACATAGATCAATGGAACAGAACAGAGCCCTCAGAAATAATGCCACATATCTACAACTATCTGATCTTTGACAAACCTGACAAAAATAAGCAATGGGGAAAGGATTCCCTATTTAATAAATGGTGCTGGGAAAACTGGCTAGCCATATGTAGAAAGCTGAAACTGGATCCCTGCCTTACACCTTATACAAAAATTAATTCCAGATGGATTAAAGACTTATATGTTAGACCTACAACCATAAAAACCCTAGAAGAAAACCTAGGCAATACCATTCAGGACATAGGCATGGGCAAGGACTTCATGTCTAAAACATCAAAAGCAATGGCAACAAAAGCCAAAATCGACAAATGGGATCTAATTAAACTAAAGAGCTTCTGCACAGCAAAAGAAACTACCATCAGGGTGAACAGGCATCCTACAAAATGGGATAAAATTTTCACAACCTACTCATCTGACAAAGGGCTAATATCCAGAATCTACAATGAACTCCAACAAATTTACAAGAAAAAAACAAAGAACCCCATCAAAACGTGGGCGAAGGACATGCACAGACAATTCTCAAAAGAAGACATTTATGCAGCCAAAAAACACATGAAAAAATGCTCATCATCACTGGCCATCAGAGAAATGCAAATCAAAACCACATGAGATACCATCTTACACCAGTTAGAATGGCGATCATTAAAAAGTCAGGAAACAACAGGTGCTGGAGAGGATGTGGAGAAATAGGAACACTTTTACACTGTTGGTGGGACTGTAAACTAGTTCAACCATTGTGGAAGTCAGTGTGGCGATTCCTCAGGGATCTAGAACTAGAAATACCATTTGACCCAGCCATCCCATTACTGGGTATATACCCAACAGATTATAAATCATGCTGCTATAAAGACACTTGCACACATGTGTTTATTGCAGCACTATTCACAATAGCAAAGACTTGGAACCAACCCAAATGTCCAACAACGATAGACTGGATTAAGAAAATGTGGCACATATACACCATGGAATACTATGCAGCCATAAAACATGATGAGTTCATGTCCTTTGTAGGGACACGGATGAAACTGGAAACCATCATTCTCAGTAAACTATCACAAGGACAAAAAACCAAACACCGCGTGTTCTCACTCATAGGTGGGAATTGAACAATGAGAACTCATGGACAGAGGAAGGGGAACATCACAGTCCGGGGACTGTTGTGGGGTGGGGGGAGGGGGGAGGGACAGCATTAGGAGATACACCTAATGCTAAATGACGAGTTAATGGGTGCAGCACACCAACATGGCACATGGATACATATGTAACAAACCTGCATATTGTGCACATATACCCTAAAACTTAAAGTATAATAATAATAATAACAATAAAAAGAATGAAAAAAAGAAAAAAAAGCAGCAAATTGACAGTATTCATTTTTATTTGTACATTCATTTATTCATTTAATTACAATTTCATTTTTGTCAGAAGATGTTCAGAAATCATTTAAAGTGGTCAAAGTTAGTACCAGAACCTAGGATTATATTACAGCCACCTCTCAGAAGGAAAGATTTGTGATTCGTCCAAACCATAAGAGAGTAAAAGTTTCTACTTTAGGATGCCAAATATCAAAAAATGAATTAACTTATCTGAATTATGTGACAATAAATAAGTCAGAAGAATACAATGTATTAACCTGAGAGGGAACAATGGAACAAAATTTGCAAATGATGTCTAAAATTTCCTCCATGTGAATCTAACAGGATTGACATACCACTTCCTACCAAAACAGACAAATATGGAATGACCTCTGGAACCTATAACCACGAAGAAATCAGTATTATATATATATATATATATCTACATATGTCTATATATGTGCATATGTAGAGTATATGTCTATATATGTGCATGTGTACCACATATGCCTATATGTGCACATGTATGTGCATATGTAAAGTATGTCTACATATGCATATATGTACATATGTACAGTATGTTCATATGTACATATATACCCTATGCCCTTTGAATATACATGTTAGTGTGTATATATAAATATAAATGTGTGTGTCTATATATAGTGTATATGTATACATATGTATATGTACATATGTACAGTATGTCTACAGTATACGTAATATATGTATTTAATATGTATTTTAACATGCTTAATTACATATGTAGAGTATGGATATATGTACACATGTACATATGTACAGTATATAAGTATATATCTCTATATATACATATATATATACATATGTATACATATGTATAATGTCTATATATGTACATATATACACTATGTCCCTCAACTATATGTTTGTGTCTATACATATAATTATAATTAAAAATGTGTGTGTCTATATATAATGTGTATACATATGCACAAATTCATGCTTAGTAAATGATAGAGAAGTCAAAGAAGTAAGCTACAAATGTTCCACTTTTTCTACCTTAGAATTTTGTCTCATATTTAAATACTTCATATAATGCCTATATATGTATATAAATACTGTACCCCTCAACAATTATATATATCTAATAGTTGTTCATAGAAATGCTGAATAGAAGTAATATTTAGCTAATCTACTTAATATGTCAGGAATTCTATCAGTACTTGATTGCTAACACTAGTCAGCAAAAATTAACAAGGATATTTTACAGATAACAAAAGTGGCACTTAGAGAGATCAAATCACATACCTTATAAGGAGAAGAGCTAGAATCTAAATCCACATATATTTGCCACTTTTTTATTTTTTCTTTAAGCCATTGGGAACCAGGATGTTGACATTTTACAGACGAGAAAAATCTGATTCCATATACTTCCCCCAAATTACAACAAGCAACAAAAGATTGTGATCTTCTTATTTTAAAAAAGGAATTATTAATGATAAATGTATGAGCTACCATCAAATATCATTGTATTTTCTCAAAGTCCTATGTTTACTTTCTCTTATTCTTGATGAAAATTTCTGTGTGTTCCTTCCTTCCTTTTTTTCTTCAAAAATTTCCTCAGTGTGAACTATTAGGCATGTAAGGATGAGTAAATTCCTCCCTTACAATATTCATTTGTTTGAGAATTTAGATAGAAAGAAAACTGACACACTACTTACTGGTATAAGTCATTGAGTCACTGTAGTTGATGTAAACAACTTCTCATTAAGCACCGTTTATTCACAGAACCAGGTAAGATGCAGATCAACTGAGTTTAAACATTTTTCTCCAGTTTTCTTCAAATCTTATACACACACACACACATACATATATACATATGTATATTATACTGACAGTATACATATATGCATATATGTAGCTAGTCACACTTATACATGTATATATAGATAGAAATTAAAAATTATGGCTTTTAGTTAGTGGACTGGCTACACATGGAAATCTACTACATTTAGTTTTCCTCAGGTAATTTTGACTTTTCTGACACACAACTGTTAAACCTTTTAACATTGAATGAGTACTGGATTTCTTCACAAATCGAATTTATGTTAAATGTCCAAGAGTGAAAAGGCACACATTAAGATATCTTAAATATTCATATTTTTCAAATGTCTGTTCTCCAAAATTTTCTTTAATATAAAACCAAAATTAGGGCATAAAGATCATTACTTGTTTTATCTTCTGGACATAACAAGTATTAAAATCTCTGTTTATTTTTTCCTGTTAGGGAGAAGATTTTCTTATCTTGTGTATGATGGTGCCCAGTTTGAATTTTGTTCTTCCTTTTATAACAACTTCATACTAGACACTATCATACACAATAAAGGGCAAAATTTGCACAAGCCTGGTTGAAAGAGTATCACAGATGTTGAAGTTTTAATCTGGTGTATTTTTTGTCATCAATACACGGGCATGTATGTGCACATATGCAGACACACACAGAAACACATACACACATATACACCAGATTGCCTAGAACAGAGAGAGAAAAGAAAACTTTACACGTAAATCATAGGAGGTCACTTTTATGCAAGGAATGAGCAAAACTCCAACATAAGAAGAAGTACAAGGCAGATCTCACAGCACATGCATCAACAAACCTTGGAACCAGAAAACTTAAAGGGCAACAAATAAAACTCCTCAAGAAACACTTTATAGATAGTATACTTTTTTAAAGTGTATCTTCAAAGAAATGCCTTTTAGAGTTCCCTAAATATGCCCTAGCCGGACTTGCTTACAACCACAGAGGCAAAAGAGGTCCAAGGAATCAAATGAATGATTAAAGAAGGCTACTGTGCTGTAAGTAGCATAGAACCAAAATATTTAGTCTGTCTAAATCTGTGTCACTCCAAGTCACTACAATTGGCTCAAAGATAAGAATTTCAACTATGTGGAAAAACAATGAAGACGCTCATTTTTTTTTTTTTTTTTTTTTTTTTTCTAGATGGAGTCTCACTTTGTGGCTCTGTTTCTGAGGCTGGAATGCAGTGGTGTGATCTTGGTTCACTGCAACCTCCGCCTCCCGGGTACAAGTGATTCTCCTGCCTCCGCCTCCCTAGTAGCCAGGATTACAGGTGCGTGCTACCACACCCGGCTAATTTTTGTATTTTTAGTAGAGACAGGGTTTAGCCATGTTGGCCAGGCTGGTTTCAAACTCCTGACCTCAGGTGATCCGCCAGCCTTGGCCTCCCAAAGTGCTGGGATTACAGGCACCAGCCACCGCGCCCAGCCAAGATGCTCAGTTCTTAAGATTTAATTTCATCTATCAGAAGAAGTAGAATAAATATACAGGAAATTTAAAAATAATTATTGAGAATCTTTTAAAAGTATTTTTTTCAGTTGAGTTATGTAAGATTTTTATCTGTCTCCCTCACCTTCTTATTATACCCTATCACTTCCTATCCAACATTTAATACTTTATCATACTGGAAGGGAATGGAAGTGATGCACTGGGACATAGGAAAAGTTTACAGAAATTTTTTCAACTTAATTAATAAAATAAATGCCTATAAAGAGAAAAGTCAATGATGTTATTTCTTCAGGCAAAGTTTTCACAGACAGCACTGAATAATTATTTTTAATTCTGAATGTAAAGATATACCAGATGTGACATGTTACTTACCTCAGCAAGCAAAGTGATAAACCCACAACATTTTTATTAAAATTATATATAGAAACAACAATGGCTTTGATATGGAAGAAAAATGTGCATAGAGGGAAAAACATGTACAATTGATCTTAACAAAATAAAAAACATTATTTTTTCATAATTGATATTTCTGACTGTTGCTGGTAATACTTTTCCTGATATGAGTTAGTGAAAGAATACAAATAATACAGTATATTAGTTGTACAGATACTATTTCTCATTATAAGATTTGATGAATAATTACAAATTTATAGAAAATGGAAGATGCACTTCAGTGCTGTTTTTAAAGAGTATATATAATATCTGCTCTGAATCATTAACTTATAAATTATATACTATTGAGTGTCATCTATGATTTTCTGTCTTAAAGAAAGTGTTTACAGGAGGCAAACATAAATTCAAAACAGTTTTGACTACATATGTTATAAAGCTAGAGGTTTTATTTACCAATTTAGCACAACAGCAAATAGACAATCTGAGTATGTTATTGTTCTCAGCTTCCCTTTAGGTTAGGATACCGGCGAGCTTCCTCAGACTGGATACTATGCAGATGGTTAAGGGAGACACAGTTTTATCTGCTTACTTGTTCAATTATTTGTCCATTTTTACTGATAGCCTTACTTGAACTCCCATCTTGTTCTCGGAATAGTACTAGGCACTAGAATACAGCAGAAGTCCTCTGAGGCGCAGATGAACAGACGGAATTAGAATAACAAGAAAATTTTGGGGAGAAACAACAGGGAAAGATGAAGGGGAAAGGAATCAGGAGGCAGCGGGAGCTTTCAGTCCATGAGGCAGGTCTGATACCTGCGAAAGAAAAAGGGAAAAGAAGGGAAATAGAATAGGAAAAGAATCCAAATGTAGTGTAGTTCTGAAAAGAAAAAAAAAAAATCTCAGAAAGTCTGATAAGGAGATTCAGAACAAAGAATACCCATTAGAGGAGTTTTTCTCAGGCAGGAATGGCCTGGCTCTAGTACCCACTGGGATCAGTCACTGGCAAGGAGCAGGCCGGGGACATTGACATGGGTGCTGCAGCAGATCCCAAAGTTGCAGCGGCTGAAAGCTTCCCTTTAACTAATATGAAGGCATATCAGAGAGGATCCCCTCCATGGTTATTATAGATATCAATGATACAGTTTCTATGCACAAGTTCAGAGTGTGGTGAGAGCATACGATAAACAATTATATTAGAAACACACACAAATTAGAGTAAGATGTTGTGAGGATCCAAGAAAGGGATGTGTAACTCAGGTGAAAGAGAGGTAATCGTTCTGACATGGCATATTGGATCTGAGTAAGGCAGGATGAGACAGAGATATCCAGGTTAACAAAGGAGAGTGAAAAGCTTTGGCAGCACCAATAGTCTACATAAAGGCTGCAACACAGAGAGCAAGGTGAGTGAGCTGAGTGCTATTAATCACAAATTGTTTTCAATTCTCTATGGCTAAAGTAAAAAAAAAAAAAAAAAAAAAATTAAACATGGCCACAAATATGGATCTTCTTCCACTGAGATAAGTAGCCTAATTTTCCTCACTTTAAAGATGGACTGGCCTTACCAATTTCTTTGACCACTAGAAGGCAGGTGGTGTGGCATTATGGAATTTTTGAAGCTAGGCTATAAAAATCATTACAAGTTCATCTAGCTCTCTTAAAATGTTCACTCTGAAGGAAGCCAGTCACCTTGTGTGTAGGAGGGGTCCTGCTACCTTGCTATCACTCTGCAGTGAGGAAGCCCAGGCTAACAATGCAGGGAGGTGATGTGTGTGTGTGTGTGTGTGTGTGTGTGTGTGTGTGTGAGAGAGAGAGAGAGAGAGACAGACAAAACAGAGAAAGAGACAAGAGAAAGAAAGAGAGAGCTGACGAGGCCTAGATATTCCAGCCATCCCAGTTTAGGTGCCAGACATGTGAGTTGAGAAGCCATTCTGGTCATTCTAGGACCAGGATCACATGAAAAAGAATGAAAAATCCAGATGAAAGTCAGACTGGGAGATATGAATTATTTCAGCTTTCTCCACCTGTTTGAGACACCTTACCTGAGACTCTGGTCATCATGGAGCAGAAACGAATTGCTCCTGCCAAACCCTCTCTAAATGCCTAATGCACACACACACAAACGTGATCCTAATGAACAGTGTTATTTTATGTCATAAAGTTTTGGAGTGGTTTGTTACACAGCAATATATAACAAACAGACATAATGGCAAGAAGAAAACGTCTAAGAGGTCACCTGAGGGTATACTGTAAATGCCTTGTTTCAATCCCGAGGAGTTGGAGTTCTATATGGAAAGCAATGCAGAGCTATGAAAGGATAAACTTAAGTATGACTGAGTCTGAAATATAAATCTGAAAGGTCACTCTCTAGATAATCCACAAATAATGGATTAGAAATAAGTGAACCTTGAAAGGGAGATTACTGAGGAGGCAGTTCTTGTGGTCATGCTTATTCTATGACATTCAGCATAAAGCTGAGTGTCAGCTGGAAAACAGAAATCAAGTTTAAAACCCTCTGCCTTCAAAAAGCGTAAACTTTAGCAAGAGTACACAGAAAGTCTTTTCCATGAGTACTTTCTGCACAGCAAAGGAAGTTTTAAGGGTCAGGAGATAAGACAAAATGAACCATGGGAAGTGAAAGGAGGAGAGAGAGTAGGGAACCGTGAAATCTTTGAATAAGATAGAATTCAGGAAGTAAGGGTTAAAGAATATATAGAAAAATGACAGCTGAAGTTAGAGTAGCATTAAAAATGGAAGGTTTGAGTAAAAGAGATAAAATGCTTAAAAAAAGATGATGGTTTAGAAAACAAAAAAAGAGAATAATTTTAGTATTTTAACCTGTTTAACACATTTTATTAGAAAAAGATTAGTACCAAAGAAGCCACAAATGAAATAAAAATATATTAACATAACATTGGATAACACACATTTCACTCATTTTGTTTTCATTTTAAAATATAACCAAACATAGCTACAATTCAGTCTACTGAAGAATTGACATATCTAATTAGGGAAGAAGAGGTTTTTTTGTTTGTTTGTTTTCTTGTTTTTTTTTTTTCCCAGCAAATGTTCAAATTATTCGTATTCCTGTTTTTCTGTGCTTAAATTACTAAAATATATTATCCAATAATATTAACAATAAATAGAAGTTCAAATCATTTTCAGATAAAAGGTAATTTAACATTGATTACTTATAGCCCGTTACACATGTTAAAATTATTATAGAAAACAAAATAATATGAGTTTGCTTACAACATTCAGTACAATAAAATTAAAAACTCCAAGATGATGGGTATGCATCAATTGAACATCGCAGTATATTTTCTTTTTAACGAGGCTCTGTGTCAGCATTATGCACCTAGCAGAGTGAATCTTAGGTAGGAAGTTGAAGTTGGACACCACCAACAGCACAGGGAAAGAGAGTGAGGGAGGGAGAAAGAAAGAGTGATAAATGAGGTGGGCTAAAAGTAGAAGTTCCCATTCTTTTATTTATTTTCCTTTGCCTTTCAATTTAGGGTATTAGGTTGTCTTTGGTTTATGCACTGACTTTTTAATGTTTCTCCTAATGACTTGAAATTGTCATAGGAAGAGAACATGTTTCCTGCCTTAAGATTCTAAACAGATTGAGTAGGGGACTTAGGTCCTGTTTTGTCACTAATGTTGTCAGTAGAGGAAAAAGTGGGAAACAAAGGCAACTTTTGTGTTCTCTATCATTGTCAATTGGTACGACAAATAGAGGAGAAAAGACTAGAGGGGAGATAGTGGGAAATCCTACACGTCATGCATGTGTTTCTGTGAGTGTTAGGGTGTGTGTGTGCGCGCATGCGTGCATTTTAGTGAACTTTGTATTTTTTCCCTTTCTCGAAGACTCAATGATTTTATATTTTCACCCATCTTCTCTTTGAGGCCTGGCCCATTATATTGCTATGTACAAATTCATATCTATTTTATTTTTCTTGTTTTATACATGTCAATCTTTTTCTGACTCTTCATGTCTTGTGAAATGTCTGGTACTTATGACAGAATGGGGGAGAGGAAAATTACTGCACAAATAAATGCATGTCTTCTTCTCTATTGTATTCTTCCAATCAAAGTTTTATATTTCTATCCTTTATTCATCTACTTTAGTGTTGTAAAAATGATGGGTGGTGAAACTCACTCTGTTATCTCTCGTTTAAGGAGATGTTAGTGATATATTAATAAAAAGCTAGGATACTTTTCTCTTCATAAAATCAATCATCATTATGACTTGTCCTAGGGACAATAAGAGATTTGTGGTTTCATTGAAAATGACTACACTGCCTGGGAGTATGAGTCATAGTATGGACTCAGTGTTCTTACAGAATACAGCCTCAGTAATGCAAACATGCCCTTGAGCACGAAGGTCTGTGCAAAACAGCTTGGAACACTGGAAGCAAGTATTGATTGTATTGCCAAGTGTCTAAATTTATATGTTAATTTTAAATAGACTTACTATTATTTCACATTTTTAAAAGACAAAATATTTTGCTCTATTATTTAAATTAGCAGCAAAAGGAATCTTTAATTAATGATTTCACTAAATCTGTTCTCAATGAAGAAGAAATATACATCCACTGTATATTTCAAGAAAACAAGAACAAAGAAGCTTAAAAGAAAAATGTTACTCATAACTCCATGCAAATATTTGCCATCCCTGTAATCTTATCTTCTTCTGCTTCATACATTCCAAGAACAATTGCCCCTCCCAAAATATATACCTTGATGTCCAGTTTTGTAAATATGATAATAAAAAAGACAGATGAACTTCATTCCAGTATTTGAGTCAAAATATTTTGTAATGAATCCTATTCTGTATTCTCTAGAGGAGTAGGTTAAATTATAATGTCTTGACATACTTTGAGGGAAGAAAAATCCTGGCACAAATCTTATTTCTGAAGCAAAGAAATACAAAATAATAGGCACATACAAATATTAATATTATATTATAAATATAAATATTTTAATATTTCAGACACCACAGCACACTATCCACCAGTGATTGTTAATACATAAGAGAAATACTTATCATACTGAGAATAGTGTCATTGCAGGGTAAAATATCAAAATTTCTCTCTTTGTCTTGTAAGGCTATTATGAAAATAGAAGCTATCTGTAGTAGGTAGTAGTTTTAACCTCAAGATTTTTAATTCATAAAACTGAATCACACTGCTAAATTTAATTCAGCTGCTAATTCCTTATTCTTTCAGTTACTGTTGACAACAGCAATTTTATGGTTACCTAATCTAATTTACAATTACATGCATTCTATGTGAAGGCTTTTAAGACAGGTTATATAGAGTCCATTACAATATTCTTCAATAGCAGAAAAGTATAAATAATCTTTCAGTCTGGTAATAAGAAATGTATTTATTCTGTAAGTAGTAATTTGTCAATTTGAGGAAAAAACATGTAACATTTGAAATCAGCTTGTAAAAAATATTTAATGATGTGTTCCCCCCAAAAGTTGGCAATATTGAAATGTGAGTAAAGTAAATTACAAAACAAATTAACTTCAATTTGTGGATATAATAAAAGGATATATGAATAGAGGAAAGACTCTAAGAATACACATTATCAATATAACTGTAGTAACTTCTGAGAGCTACTACCATGGTTGATTTTAATTATTATTTATAATTTTTAGTGTTTTAAAAATGCATGTAATGAGTATGTACATATTGTGAAATCAAAGAGGAATAACGCAACTGTAAAAGCTATTCATAAATGTTGAATTTGAGCTAAATTTGTCCTTTTAATTTGAAAATTCTTAGCAGTAATAAAATGTCCACTTTCCCTTTACTTGGCTAAGTGTAAAATTTAGCATTATTTTTTCTTTATTCTTCCAATATCTGAAGGTTTTCCTTATTTAAATAACACATCTAAACTCTCACTAAAAAGACAAGTGAAAAAATAAAAAGTATCCATATGCAAAAACACTGAATTGCACAGCAAATTTATTTATTGCTTTTTTACATCTTTATTCTTCATACTGCATAGTCAGACTTATTCAAGGAAGGCTTAAATGCTTTAAAATATCAAATAAAATATTGTCTTCTGGAATTACTCATACTAATTTCAAACTTCCTTTAATATAACAATATGGTATCAATTTTTTCTAATCATTTAATAGAGCAGATTTGGGAGATTTCACTTCTACATTCCACGTGATTGAGGATAATGTTTTCATATTCTTTATTATTGTGAACAGATTTTCAAAATTTCTTAAAATAGAAACTCAAATGAAAGTACAATCTTTAAAAAGGTACTGCCAGTATTTTTGCAATGATAAAATCTATTAGTTTCTTGTGGGTTAAAACTAAACCATGTTATTAGTACTAGCTGTGCTAAGTGAGGTAAAAATAAAGCTGTATTATAAATATAAATATTTTACTATAATTGTAACCTTAATTCCTATCTTTGTGTTCCAAAATTAAAAGCTAAGAATACTTTTAGAACAAGTAGTTAATTAGCACTTCATAATTTGAAAAAATATACAGTTGTTACAGTCAAAATTTTATTGGTAGAGAAAATGATTATGGTTTTGAATGCATTCTTTTAAACTTAATGAGTGAATTCCAATTCAAAATATACTTTGAAAATATTAACTAATGCATGATTTACAAATATTATAAAACATAATGGCTTTTATTATAAACTACTATAAATATATGTACTAAAAGAGAAAAAGTAAGCAAATCATTTTTTGCCCAATAAATGTGATTTTGTTTTCTTAAAATACAAAGAATACCAAACAACGTTTACATTCTAGAAATAATTTAAACTTAAATATGTTAATCCATGTAATCTTGTGAAGAATTACATCAGTCACTTCGGTTATTTAATTAAAAGCCCATTCGGGAAAGAAACAAAACAAAAAGATAAACAACAAAGTGAGATACATTAATTGAATTACACAGAGTACACATGAAAGTTTTTATAAGTTTTAATTATATAAATATGTCTCTCAATTTTTCTTAAATTGCTGATTTCATAAATTAAGTAGAGATAATCATTGACCACAGAACAAGTGATGGTTAGATTCTTTCAGCAACATAATTTCATTTACTCTTTTCTACCGCCAGGGTAACGAAAAAAAAAAAACATGAAATCCAAATTCATGTTATTTTGTGTGGTTCACCTCTGGATTTCTGATTCTCAAAGTATGCACAGCAAATGTGAAGCATTCTATAAATAGCTGAATTATTGAGTAAATGTAATTCCTAAATTTTCATTAAACATAAACTTTCTACGTAATCCAGTAATTAAAATAAATCATTATAACTCACTAAAGGCTTTAAAATAGTTTGCTAACCCTGAACAAAGTGTTTTTTATTCTTTAAACAAAAAGTCACTCATCATAAAAACATTAAAAATACTATTTTTAATGAACATTCATTGTCATTTTGGCACATTCCTTCCAATTTCTGTCCTGTGTAGTATCTAACACAGAGGTTGCAAGGAGACTCTGAATTTGACTTTGTCAGCCTGAATTTTCGTCCTTTTGTTTATTAGCTTCGAGAACAAGGATCAGTAACATAAATCCTGTATCTTATTTTGTCTCAAAAATGGAGATAAAACTTTTAACTACATTACAGGACTATTATAGGATTAAATGAGTTAACTAATATGATGAGTATGTAGTTGAGAGTCTGTTACAAACTAAGTCATCAATATATATAAGTTCTGCATAATTAAGATGATTATGGTGATAATGATGATGTTGATATCTATACGTCCTTAAAGAACCTGACTATAAAAGGCACTGAAAAATAGATTCAATTTGGAAATGTTAAATATAAGTTTTTAATTTGTCTAGGAAGAACCGGAACCAAGTTTTAACATGTAGTTCATACAAAATACTACCTAAATTCTTCTGGGGTTCACAATAAAAGTTGTACTCTGTACTCAAGAAAATGTTTATGTCCATAACAAAAGATATGTAAAACTTGTGCTTGTTCCCACTACCTCAGTCCAGCCCAAGGAACTTTTTCAATTCCTGTTCAAAACCAGTGATCTGATAATTCTGAAGCAATATTCAGCAAGACTGGCATGCATTCTCCAGTGCCACATTTGCATTAGGAAGCTGCAACATTTTCTAGTCTCAATTTCTCAACCTTTAAATTAGGCATAACTGTATTTTTCTTCGTTTTTGAAGGTATGGAAGAATAGATGATAAGATGTGTAAAAATAGCCTAGAAAGGTTTTTTAAATTTATGAATAGACTATTGTAATAAACTATATTAATAGACAGTTTAAGATTTATTGACAACTTGAGCATAAAGTACAGAGATCTCATATTCTTTTCTGCTCAGTTTCCCCCGTCATTAACATCTTCCCTTAGTGAGGTACAATTATTACAAGTAATGAACCAATATTGATATTATTACAGTTGAACTTTGAACAACTTGAGTTAGGACTGTGCAGGGTCACTCCTATGAAGACATTTTTTAATCAAACACGGATTGAAAATACAGTTTTGTGGGATTCAAAACCCACACATATGGGGGGCCGAATATTCCTATATGTTACTTCTGAAGGACTGTCTGCAGGACTTCAGTTTATGTGGAGTTGGGTATTAGTGCAGGTGGTCCTGCAACCAAACCCTGTGTAAAATGAGGGACAACCATATTAACTAAAGTCCATGGTTAATTTTGATTTCCTTAGTTTTTACCTAATGTCCTTTTATGTTCTAGTATTTCATCCGAAATGCCACTTAAAATTTGGTTGTTTTATGTCCTTAAGCTTTTCTTGGCATTCTTGTTTTTGATGATACAGACAGTTGTGAGGCACACTGGCCAGGTATGTTATAGCATGCCTCTAAACTGATATTTGTCTCATGTTTTACCCCTGAAAAGGGTTTATGGGTTTGGGAAAGTCTAGAAAAGTTAATTAGAAGATATCAATTACTACTTCCTTACTATTTGGAGAAAATCAGTATTTCTATAATTAATAAAGTAATTTTCTGTTTTGAAGACATTTTAAAATGATACATTAAAACAATCTTTGGGATCATAGAAGATATTTCTAAACTAATTAAAATTATGACCAATAACTACTATTTTAAGAAATTATGCTGACTGTTTCAAAACCACTTAATCCTCACAATGATCAAAAAAGATAGATCAGCTTATCCCTATCTTCAAAGCAGATGAGAAAATGGGCTCTTCAATTATATAATTTTCCTTGTTCAAAAGCTCATCACTAGAGCTAAGCTCTAAAGCTGCTTACTTCTGATTTCAACTACATCACCCAGTACTTTCAATATAAGAAAGCCTTTTTATTTTCTCTCAAAGTTCTTCTGCTTCTCCAATACTTAAAAATTCATTTAATCCTGCATTTATAAGGATATCTTTCACAGATAATGGGCAATGGTTATGTGGTGTAGTTTTCCTCCTGGATAAATGTTTTATTATTCTCTAAAGATGCCCCTTCTCCATTTTTGACTTAAAGAAGGAGAAACAAGTAAGTGAAGACCACTTATTTTACATGGACTAGATTTAAAATTAATTATTAAGGAGACATGTAACTATAGATGTAGAAAATATCCTATCTTTGAACTTCTGCAATCTTTGAATGACATGCTAGAAGTAATGAGGGTGCTTAGTGGATTTTTTTTTCCTTTTAGGTGATTTTAAAGTATAGTCTAAGATGTAGATGCATAGAAAATTAATAAAAATAATATGAAGAACACCAGAGAATCTGCCATACAGATGATGAATAAAATGATTAAAAACATATTTCAATGGCTCCCCATAGTCGCATTATTTTTCTTCCCCACAATTTGCCTTACGTCATCCAAAGAAATCACTTCCAGTGTTTGTTCATTATCATTCAGATACCTTTTTTATTAGTTTTGCTTTACACTTAATGTATTCTAAAATATATTTTTTGCATATTTTAAACTTCTTTAAATGAGCTTCTTTAAATATTCTAAATCTGACACTTTTTCTCTCTCTCCATATATACACACACTATAGCTCTAGATTATTAATTTTTATTTGTTGTTTATAATTATGCCATAATTTATTTATTGCCCCAGTGGTGTTTATAATTACACCATAACTTATTTATTTCCCTAGTGGTGAACATTTAGGCTTTTCCAAATTTTTGACAAGACATGTAATCATGACATGTTATAATGAAAAATATTACACATGTCATCTGGTTTTCATAGAAGACAGTTGCTTTGGGCCCTAAGATTTACATTAAAGAATGGAACTCCTGGGATATCTATTGCTGCATATCTTTGCCTCCACCATACATTGTGAACCTGCTCTTCAAGATGCTTATGCCAAATCATGCTGCTAATGGAAGTGGAAAATCTTATTGGTTTCTGATACTATATGCTTTTCCCCAAACTTGCAACTATGAGATTGTTTTAATCTTATTTTTTGCAGACTGGGTTTAAAAGTTATTTACACTGGGCCAGGAGTGGTGGCTCACACCTGTAATCCCAGCACTTTGGGAGGCCGAGGCGGGCTGATCACTTAAGGTCCGGAGTTTGAGATCAGCCTGGCCAATATGGTGAAACCCTGTCCTACAAAGAAAAAAAAAAGGTACAAAAATTATTCGGATGTGGTGGCATGTGTGTGCAATCCCAGCTACTTGGGAGGCTGAGGCAGGAGAATCGCTTGGACCCACGAGGCAAATTATGAAGTGAGCCTAGATCGCACCACTGTACTCTATCCTGGGAGACTGTGTCTCAAAAACAAAACAAAACAATAAAGTTTTTTACATTTTTCTTAACAACTAGTAAAGTTGAGTATTCAATCATAATTTATTAATCATGTATATTTGTGTATGTGCTCTTTATTGAACGTGTTTTCACATTGTTTGACCAATTGGCAGAAGGAAGGTTTCTTCACCTTATTGATTTTTATGAGTTCTCTGTATATTCTGGTGACTATCTCTCTGCTGCTTACATTTTGTGCAAACACATTCTTTAGCATTCCTGTTCACAATTGTGCCAGTTTTAATATAGCCAAACTTATCTTTTAATGTCTTCTGCCTTTAATCTGCAATATTTAGCACTAAAATACAAACCTAGTTGTAATATATTTTCATACATCTTTGATTTGATTTGCTAAAACATTTAAGTTTATTGAGTGAACACCCATAAGCAGATTGATCTGTAAACTTCTTTTATCATATTTTCATAATATAATAAGACTATTAGACTGGTAGAGTTTGTTTTAGATTATTCGCTAATTTTTACTTTTCTGGAAAATGTCATATTAGGCTATGTGATCAGAACTGGTTACCATAAATTGGATTTGGTCAAAATCAACAAGTTAAATGTAGGGCTGCCATTATAAGCCAGAAGTGAATTCCATTATAAGCCAGAAGTGACGAATTCAAGATCAGGCAGAGGTAGAATCAGAGAACACAAATAAGCTGCATGAGAGGATAGCCCCCTTGTCATCTCTTATTATCTTCCTGTGGCTTTTGCCTCATCTCAGGCTTTCATTCGTTAGGATTACCTTATGACCAAGTAACAGAGGTGAAAAAAAGGCCCAGCTAGCTTAAAAGATGGGTTTGCTTAATATGGGGTTCAGAGTAATGAAGGATTGCTGCTATCTTCAAGCCAAATCAACAATGATCCCAAAGGACAGAAGTCAGAAAAATTTTCCCCATGGACACTAACTACTTCATTCATGTTTTCTGAAAAGAAGAACCAAGGTAAGAAAATATACAGACATATGGAAGTGGTAAAGAGTTTGGAGGTTTACTCAGTGGTCTGGGTATACAGAGATTAAACGGGAGAGAAAGAGCATTGGGGAAAACCTATTTGATGGACTTATAGAAATATCAATAAGTTATGAAGACTCTTTAACCTCGTGTTAATGGTAACTAAATAATATTCACCATGGAGAGGGCACTAGACAACCAAGTAGATAAAATGACTATGCCAAGTGACATCTGCCAACCTCTGACATTAGGTAGCCCAGTGCTGGCATAATAGATGCCTCAGTGAAGAGACGGTGGTAGCAGAGATGGAGGCTAATCCAGACTCCACAGCATGGGCTTCTGTTTACCAGGGCTGATTTCTTTATAGCCACTGCTTATTATATATTCTGACAGCCACAGAAACAAATGCTGAACACCTCATTTGGCACTATAGTTTGAGAGGATCAATCACTTTCTTCAGGACAAGTTGATGATATTGTGATCATCTTATTTTTAAAGAAGAAATAATTTGTCTGGATTGGAATTGACTCACATGATGGGTATGGGTTTGGTTTGCTTTTATGTCTGCAGATGTTCAGCTACAACTATCTAAGACCTTCAGAGTGCTTGAGCTGCTGAACAAGATCCTGCGCAATACTGCATTAACTCAAAGAACCCATTTTACATCTAATTTTTATTTTATATGAAAATAATTCTCAGGGAATTGTTTCAAACAACTGCAGAATATTTTATTTATAAAAATAATGTATAATGCCTATGCATACAATTAGTGTGCATTACAAAAGTACTTATTTATTAGCTTTATACAATTTTTAAACCAAATACTATACATAACATTATCTAGCATTGCCATAAATTTGTTTTAAACTTGCTAAAATGATATAGAATATAACTCAAATGACCTAGTAATATCATGTGTTTCTGTTCTCAGAATTTCCCCCTCACAGATTCCTGAAATGTTTTTCTTTCCATTTTACCTACCTTGAATAGAGATAGTCTTTTAGTATTGCTTATAAGGTATTTGTTATTTTTGTTGTTAGCATTTTAATTGAAGTGTAATACATGTACAGATATGTGAAAAAATATTATTGGTATAAATAAACCATGACAAAGTGAAAACACTTATGTAACCCCCACACAGGTAAAGAAATAAATAACATTAACAGTCCTCTAGAATTCTCCCTTGTGTCACCTCCCAGTGCCAACTCTCTATCCAGACTCTATAACCATAGATTTCTTGTAAGCTTGATAGATTTCTTGTAAGCTTGCAGGTGTTATAACGGTATTTCATTCCTGATTATGGCCCTACACTTCCACCTTACATCTCACACAGCACTTTGTAAGGCACATCACAGATGATCAAGTAGGACAAATACCACGTCCCGAATAGAACCAAATGTATACCAATATAGTCGATGGGCCTATTATTACTCTAAATTAATAATAAATAATATCATATAGTTACTCAAACTTCACATTGAATAATAGCTTTTTAAATTTTGAAAAGAAGTGTTGTATAACAACTTTTATTACATTAATATAATCAAAATACAGAATATAATCAAAATACGGTGTAGTAGAGTTTTATTTTTAAAGAAGTATAATATGTAGAGACAATGATAAGCTATTTTCAAAAGCAAATCATATGTGACCATTATAAATGACAAGCACTATAAGGCTAGCTGTGGAATATTAGCAACTCATATGTGAGAAATGAATAAAATTATGTCATGGAGAATAGTATCAGAGCATTATTTACTTTATCACAAGTAAAGATAGTTAATAGGTTTGTTTTTACTAGTTTTAAAGTGGACCACTGATATTAAAATGTAAAAATTGTGTTCCATGTTAATGCAATACAAATAATTCTCACTAGAAAAAAAAATCCTAGAGTTGAATTTTCTTTTTTTTCATGGAGAAATTTAACTGAACCAAAATTTCTGCCAGCAGAATTCAGTCTTACACATGTAGATGTGAAAGTGTGCATCTCCTCTTAACACAGCTTCCTTCAGTAATGATAGAATTTTCCCTAATAAAGACAAATGTTTTTCAACATCCTGTACAGTTCTCTTTACATAATATTTCAAAGTACCAAACACTGTACTTTCCAATGATCACTAAAAAGGTCTCCAAATGCCACCATAAGAAAACTATAAAACAGGCAGTGATTATACTCCTAGACTCATAGAACACTGTAGGCCATTAAGGACAAACCATTTTCCAATGCATTTAAAAGTTATATTAAAAGACATTCATGTGAACTTTCTACTCTCCTCCTTCAAATGTTTACAAACAAATATGTCCTATCATTTGTAAAATGGCCTGCCACATTTAGAAATTTGAATTAAATTTCTGTAATAATTTAGGTTATTGTGAAAGACGCTTAGGTCCAGGAAAAAATGTATAGTGTTTTTCCCCTCAGCCAGTAGAGGATACAATGAAGGAAAAAATGCAGGAAGATGGCCAGAACACAAAGCAGCACTTGATATGCACAATATTTTACAATCCAGTAATTCTTAGACTGGGAATGCCTGATGTTTTTTCCAACATTGTGAATGGACTTGTCACACCCAATAACATCCTTCATACATTTGCACATCAATGAATTTGGTTATTTTCCTTCTGTCTTGGTTGTCCAACAGCGATTGCCTTAATTGACAGTGAATTAAAATTATCTGTGGAGCTTTAAAAAATATGTTCCTGAGTAACAAACTGAGAAATTCTGACCCATAATTCTATACTGAAACTTAGGAAATCCCAGATGATTATGACACCATATATCCAAAAGTAAGCATTTTGAAAGCACTAAAACCTTCACCACTTATCAAAACGCAGTGAATTGTTATCTGTAAATCAATTCAGTAATGAAAAAGAGTAATGCCACCATGTAATATCAATGATCTTCAAACTTTCTCTTTTGTTGACATTGTATTTATTACTCACATTTCCACTTTCAAGTCCTGTGACGTATCTGCCAGCTGTATTGCAGTGCAATTAATTAATATATCCTTTTTAGCCAATGATGTTAGATTTTTGGGCTATTAATAGATAAAGACTAACATGTAAATATAAATAAGGGAAATATAACATATAAATAAGGGAAACATAGGAAAATAAAGAGTAACTTTTGTTGAAAAATTTCACAAATGCAAGTCAGATTTCACAATTTTATTGTAAGTATTAAGAAATATGCCTCCTTTGGTGAAAATTATTTTTAAAACAAATTCAATAATTCATTTAAGATACTCTGGGAAGGTTATTTAGAAATGTTCTGGAGACAAAAGAGAATATATATTTTAAAAACAACTCAGGTGTTATCTAGGGAGTAACCTGAAAAATACTTTCACAGAACAAAGGCTAAGAAATTAATCTTCAGAAAGAAATTCAGGTAAAAGTACACATCTAAAATGACCTTTGAAAACTGGGAAGTTAACAACTTTTCACATCAGTAAACATTTTATATGAACTTATTTTATTACAGCCAGGTTAGAAACATACAGGCTACAGTTTTCAAAACTAGATTAATGTGAAACCCTTGGATTTTTAGGAAAATTAGTCTGTTTTTCTACTATCACACCAAACAAAACTTTGTCATCATAAGCGCTTAAGAATTAGCTGGAATAGCTAGAATGTATTTATCCAAAAGTTGTCTGTATTTAAACTTTTGAACATGATAGGACAATAAAGATTTTTTATGAATGATAACAACATTTTTTCAGGTGTCTTAACTATAGTCTTTGAAAGAGTACAATTCCAAAATAGTATGATTTGAGGGCTGATGATAAGATGTTCCTGTTCCCAAATAGGCCTCTTAATCCACTTAGTACATAGATAAATTACATGAAGAGAGTACCACATGTTTGCCTTAAGACAAACATCTTATCTGGTACATTTTAAAACCAATTATTTCAAGGAAATACCAGAGTAAACTTGTGGAAGGAGGAGAGCAGCCTGTTTTTCCAAGATGCCCCTAACTGACACTTTTCAAATTTCTTGAATTTGGATTCATTTTGGGGAGAATAGAAAAAAGAAAGTAGCATGGTTAGTAAAATAAGAAAAGAACCCAATATGATTACATCATAACATTTACTAGTAATAGAGACTGCCCCAGTTTAAAACTAATTTTTCAATTAAAATATTAAATGTCATTTTATGATTTTTTAGTCTGGGAGGCAAGTCAGGAGACTTTTATTAATAGTCATTAACTGACAAAGCTTCTACAGTTGTGCTTTTTATTTAATATTATAACACATTAACCACAGACATCCTTTGATTTTCTGTCATATTTTCAATGCTCTGTCTGTACATGTTGTCTCAAGAGTAGCAACGATTGTGAATTTATTTTAACAATTCATGATTTTGTCAGCATTTTAAGGGCTTACTGTTCCAAGGGGACATTATAACAAAGCACTGAAGAACACAGAACTTCAGTTTAGCTGGAAATTTATATTGGAATAACATTGTTGTCCCTTATTTACTGATTTATACACTGTTCATCAGTGAAATTGAAATAAGATTCGTTATTTTATAAAGTTATTATAAGGATGAACTCAAATAGTTTTGAAATATTAGAAATATATGTATTTGATATAAAAACCTGTATATATTATTTTAAAAATATTTATTCATAATAGTTTTAAAACTTTTGTTTAGCCTAATCTAACGTCATTTTCCAGAAAATAAGTGTGAGGCATCATGTTCAGTAAAATGTGTAGAATCAAACTGACTGTATAAACCCAGCTTTGTCACTTAGTTGAGAAATGTGTCGTACATCTATAAACTCCAGTGTCCACATGGCATACCTGAGCATACCAAGCCCTTGCTGAGATATGTAATTAAAAGATATGAAATCAGTGCTCAGGAGTATGCAGGCACCCAAACAATAGTAATTAACTATTTATGTGATATTTAGAAGTTAATATTGAAATGACTTTGTGAGAAATGATACGTGTGGGGTAAAGAGAAGGATGTATAAATTTTTGTTTACATAACTGGATAGACAGTGATGTCATTCATGGAAACATTGTGAAAGAGTCTGGTTTACAGAATTCTGGGAAGATGATGGAAAAGCAAGCACTGGAAATCTCTTTACACATAAGTACACAAGTAATAATTACACTGGCAAAATCTCTCTGATACAACTCTTTTGGAATTCTTGAATTTAGTGAAACTTACAACTTCCATGAGAAAGCGTGGATAATAAATTTTAGTTAATTTCAGCTGTTAGCTCAGGAGCAACTATCCATCCCCACCCTCAACCCCAAGACAGGGAGCTGTGCATGTATTTCTGCTGCAGCTTGCCTCTAGCTTGCAAAAACTACCATGAACAAAAAGGACCACATGCTTCAGTTATCAAGGATCTGTGCTGTCATGGTTGATTGCTGCTTCTGAGCACAATGGTAGAGACAAAAAAGTGGTAGCCACTGTTTTGGCACTCCCTTCTGTTCTAAAACCCACTCTTCCTGGCTAAGGTGACTTCCAGGAGATTTAAAAAGCTGTTTGTCCCCCTACATTTTTCCTTTACCCCTTTGAGAAGTCAAACATTAAAGAATAGTATATTTCCAGAGCAACTGCATACATGAGGGAAATTAGAAAGTTTCAGTGTATCATCAAGAAATGGTGCAGGTTCATAAAATACTAATAAGTCTTTAAGTTTACAACTCAGGCTGATCTTCAGCACAGATACAGCCTGCAACAATATAAACAAAATAATAACAAGAACAGCAAGCCCTAGGGAAGGGAGAAAATCTGATTTCAAGATTTACCATTTAATTAAATTCAGATGTCCAGTTTTCAACAAATAATCACGAGGCACACACAGGAACAAGAAAGTATGGCTCATTTAAAGAAAACAGATAAAGCAAAATAAAGTCACTGAGAAAGACCTGATGGTAGATCTACCAGATAAATACTTTAAAACAACCATTATAATGATGTCCAAAAAACTAAAGGAAGGCATAGAGAAAGTGAAGGAAACAATGGATGAACAAAATGAAAATATCAATAGAGATAGAAAGGCCAAAAATGAACAAAAAAAAATCAGGAGCTGAAAATTACCACTGAATGAAAATTCCATAACCTATCCCCCAGAGAATATATAAATTATTCTTATACATAAACTAAGGTAATTCATTAACTGCTATAAATGCTCAAGGAATCCTGCAGCTCAAAATAAAAGGACATTAGATAGTAACTCAAAGCTACATGAATAAGTATATATCTCAGTAAAGGTAAATGCATGGACAATATAAAAGCTAGTATCATTGTAACATTGGTTTGTAACTTCATTTTATATTGTCCACAGACTTCAAGAGACTAATATATTAAACAATTATTAGTCTAAAGTTCCCATTATTATAACTTTGGTTTGTATTTCTACATTTTGTTTTATACATATTAGAGAATACTAATATATTAAAAATGATTATGTTTTTGAACGCACAATGTATAGACATAATTTTGTGACATTAATAACTGAAAAAAATGTGAATGAAGATGCTATAGGAGCTGAGTTTTTGTATATTATTGAACTTTTGCTAATATACATTCAAATTAGAGTGTTATAATTTTAGAGTGTTAGCAGTTAATACTCACGGTACCCACAAAGAAAATAATTATAGAATATACATTAAAAAACATATGAAAGGAACTTAAATTTTCACTACAAAATATAAATTCAATACTGAAAAAGCTACAAGGCATCTAGAAAATAAATAATAAAATGACAGTTACAGTTATCTTCTTATTAACAATTACTTTAATTTTAAATAGCAAAGCCCTTCAAACAAAAGACTGATACTGGCAGCATGGATTATGGCCATGATCCAACTATATACTGTCTAAAAGAGACTCACTCTATATCTGAATACACAAACAGATTGAAAGTGAAAGGATAGAAAAAGACGCTCTATGTAAACAGTAACCATAAGAGTACTGGGGTGGTTATACTAATACCAGATAAAATAGACTTTAAATAACGTTAAAAGGTTGCAAGAGTCAAAGGAGGGCATTATGTATTAATAAAAGATTCAATATTCCAAGAAGCTATAATAAATATCAACATGTACATAACAGACCATTAGAAGGAAAATTTGATATAATTGAAGGAAAAATAAACAGTTCTACAATAATAATTGAAGACTTCAAAATCTACCCTTAGTAATGGATAAACCAATCAGAAGGTAAGTAAAGAAATAAATAACAATAGAGGACTTAAAAAACACAATAAAGCAACAAGATGTAAGAGATATTTACAGAATATTCTACCCCACAACAGAATATGCATTCTTCTCAAGTGCACATGGAATGTTTTCCAGGACAGATTATGTGTTAGGCCACAAATTACATCTCAATCGATTTAAAAGATATCATACCAAGTATCTTTGCCAACTACAACAAAATTAAGTTAGAAATTAGTAACAAAAGAAAAAGTGGAAAAAGCAAAAAATGTGTGGAAATTAAACATATATTTCTAAATTACCAATTGATCAAAGAAGAAATAACAGGGCAAATGTACAAGTATTTCAAAATAAATGAAAACTAGTCACAACATGCCAAAATTTATGAGACATTAGCCATATGTAGAAAGCTGAAACTGGATCCCTTCATTACACCTTATACAAAAATTAATTCAAGATGGATTAAAGACTTACATGTTAGACCTAAAACCATTAAAACCCTAGAAGAAAACCTAGGCAATACCATTCAGGACATAGGCATGGGCAAGAACTTCATGTCTAAAACACCAAAAGCAATGGCAACAAAAGCCAAAATTGACAAATGGGATATAATTAAACTAAAGAGCTTCTGCACAGCAAAAGAAACTACCTTCAGAGTGAACAGGCAACCTACAAAATGGGATAAAATTTTCACAACCTACTCATCTGACAAAGGGCTAATATCCAGAATCTACAATGAACTCCAACAAATTTACAAGAAAAAAACAAACAACCCCATCAAAAAGTGGACGAAGGACATGAACAGACAATTCTCAAAAGAAGACATTTATGCAGCCAACAGACACATGAAAAAATGCTCATCATCACCGGCCATCAGAGAAATGCAAATCAAAACCACAATGAGATACCATCTCACACCAGTTAGAATGGCGATCATTAAAAAGTCAGGAAACAACAGGTGCTGGAGAGGATGTGGAGAAATAGGAACACTTTTACACTGTTGGTGGGACTGTAAACTAGTTCAACCATTGTGGAAGTCAGTGTGGCGATTCCTCAGGGATCTAGAACTAGAAATACCATTTGACCCAGCCATCCCATTACTGAGTATATACCCAAAGGACTATAAATCATGCTGCTATAAAGACACATGCACACGTATGTTTATTGCGGCACTATTCACAACAGCAAAGACTTGGAACCAACCCAAATGTCCAACAACGATAGACTGGATTAAGAAATGTGCACATATACACCATGGAATACTATGCAGCCATAAAACATGATGAGTTCATGTCCTTTGTAGGACATGGATGAAACTGGAAACCATCATTCTCAGTAAACTATCACAAGGACAAAAAACCAAACACGCATGTTCTCACTCATAGTGGGAATTGAACAATGAGAACACATGGACACAGGAAGGGAACATCACACTCCGGGACTGTTGTGGGGGGGGTAGGGGGAGGGACAGCATTAGGAGATATACCTAATGCTAAATGACGAGTTAATGGGTGCAGCACACCAACATGGCACACGGATACATATGGAACAAACCCACACATTGTGCACATGACCCTAAAACTTAAAGTACAATAATAATAATAATAAATTTGAAAAAAAAGAAAAAAAGAAAAAGCAGTGCTAAGAGAGAAATGTATAGCTATAAATGCTTACATTTAAAAGTTAGAAATATTTTCTTTTAATTTAGAAAAAGATCTCAAATCAACCACTTTACAACTTAAACCAGAAAAACAAACTGAAGGCAAGTAGAAGAAAGGAGATAATAAAGACTAGAGCAGAGATAGACAAAATAGATGATAGAAAAACAATGAAACCAAAAGTTGCTTGTTTGAAAAGATCAACAACATTAGTAAACTTTTAGCTAGACGGACTAAGAGAAAAAGAGAGAAGACTCAAATTACTAAAGTGAGAAATGAAAATGGTGACTTCGCTATCAATTCTACCGAAATAAAATGGACTATAAGAGAGTACTATGAAAACTTATATGCCTAGATATCTAATTACATATGAAATGGAAAAATTCCTAGAGATATAAAACTTACCAACACTAAATAATGATGAGATAAAAAATGTAAATAGACTGATAACTACTAAGGAGACTGAATCAGTAATAAAATATCTCCTGGCATCAAAAGCCCTGGAACTGATGGCATCACCAGTGAATTCCATAAAACATTTAAAGAACTAGCATCAAACTTTTTCAAACTTTTCCAAAAATGCTGTCATGAGGGAACATTTCCAAAACTCATTCTATAAGACATCATTACTCTAATACCATAGACATATCCTTTATAAACACTGATGCAAAAATCCTCAAAAAATTACTAGCAAAACAAGTTATTAAGCAGCAGATTAAAATGATTATAGACCACGAGCAAAAGAGATTTATTAATATTAATGGAAATCAAAGATATTTCAACATACAAAAATTGTTAAATGTAATATACCATATTAACAATGAAGGGTAAGAATCACATGGTTATCTCAATTGATGCATAAATAGCATTTGGCAAAATTTTATACCCTTTCATGATTTAAAAAAAACACTCAACAAAGTAGAAATATAAGGAAAGCACCTTAACCTAATAAAAAAATTCATATATAAAAGTCCCATATAAAACACCATAGTCAATCGTGAAAAACTGAAGAATTTTCCCTCTATGATAAACAACAAGGCACGGATGCCTGAGCTTACTACTATTCAATACAGTACTAAAAGTTCTGGCCAGAAAAAAATAAGTAAGAAAAAGAAAAACAAAAGGCATAAAATTGGAAAGGAAGAAGTCAAATTATCTTTGTTTACAGATAATAGAATCTTATTTTTAGAAAATGCTGAAGATTCCACTAAAATAGCAGAACCAATAAATTAAGTCACCACATAAAAATCAAGTGCATATCTATACGATAACAAAGAATAATCCAAAAACAAAATTAATAAAATAATTTAATTTGCAATAGCATCAAAAAGATAAACTACTTTTTATTTAACCAAGAAAATAAAAGACCTGTCGTATAAAAGCTACAAAATATTCCAAAAGAAATTAAGGAATATAAAAATGAATGGAAAGTCATCTCATGTTCATGACTGGAAGACTTAACATTGTTATAATGTCAACACCACAGATTCAATGCAAATCTATAGACGTAATGCAATCCCTATCAAAATCCCAATGATGTCTTAAAGCAGAAATACAAAAAACTCATCCTAAAATTCATAGGAATTTCAAGAGACTCCAAATAGCTAAATTGATCCTAGGAAAGAACAAGCTAGAACACTCAGACTCCTGATTTCCAAACTTACTATAAAGCTACAGAAATCAAAACATTGTGGTACTGGCATAAAGACAGACATATGGACCGGTGTAATAGGAAAGGTTGCCTAGAAGGAAAGTCTCACATATATGGTCAAATGATTTTCTATTATGGTGTCAAAAGTATTCAATGGGGAAAAGGCAGTATTTTCAATAAATGTTGCAGGGAAAACGAGATATCCATATGCAAAATAATATAGTTGGATCCTTACTTAACACCATATACAAAAATTTAGTCAAAATGGATCCATGACCTAAATGGAATACCTAAAACTATAAACTCTTACAATAAAGACAAGTTTCAATACTTCAGATTTGGCAATTTTTTTTTAATAAGACACCTGACATTCACACAACAAAATTAAAAAGAGGCAAACGGGCTTCATAAAAAGTTAAAAAAAAACAGATGAAATTAAAATGCATGCATCAAAATAAAATTATCACTAAAGTAAAAGGCAATTTACCTAATGGAAGAAAATATTTGCAGAACATATATCTAGTAAAGGATTAATATTCAGAATATACAAAGCACTCCTAAAGCTCAATAACAAAAAACAAGCAACCTGATTCAAAAATGGTCAAAATACTTGAATAGATATTTATCCAAAGAAGATATACAAATGGCAAATAAACACTTGAAAACATGCTCAACATCACTAATCATCAGGAAAATGCCCATAAAAACTACAGTGAGATTATTTTGTAGTTCATAAGCGTGATGACTGGGTGTTCACACGCAGGTGCAAGTTGTGCCACCCTCGAACCTTGTTACAACGTTGGCACATTACCCATCAGACATGAAAAAAAAAACTACAATGAGATACCACCCCATACCCATTTAGGATGGAAGCTATTAAAATAAAACAGAAAATAATAATTTGGCAAGAATGTAGAGAACATAAAACCCTTGTGCACTGGTAATGGGAATAAATATAAAATGGTAAAACCGTTGTGAAAAATAATATGGTGAATCCTCAAAAATTCAACATGAAATTACCATATGATTCTGCAATTCCATTTCTAGGTATGTACCCAATAGTTTCTTAAATATGTATTTTATACCCATGTTGTTAATAGCATTACCAATAATAGCTAAAATTTAGAAGCAACTCGAGTCTATCAAGAGTAGAACGGATAAGCAAAATGTGGTTTTTGTATACAATAGAATATTATTCAACCTTAAAAAGGGAGGAAATTCTAATATATGCTACAACATGTGTGAACCTTGAGGGCGTTATATCAAGTAAAATAAGCCAGTCACAGAAAGGCAAATACTCTATTATTATTCTACTTATATGAGGTACTCAGTGTAGTCAAAATCCTCAGGACAGTGAAATAATGGTTGCCAGGGGCTAATGAAGGGAAAATTTTTCAGTTTTAAAGATTGTAAGAGTTCTGGAGATGGACAATAATGATGATTGAACAATAATATAAATGTAATTAATGATAATTACGTTATGTGTATTTTTACCAAAATATAAAATTTGAGAATATAAACAAATAAAAATAAATAAATAAATAACCAAGCCAAACAAAAACCCTGGCTTAAAAGAACAGAATTACGAGTTTGGCTTTGAACAAGCTAATTGGACATGTTATTGGGACTTCCAAAAGAGGATGTCAAGTATCTAATGAAATATAGTTAGTTTAATGCCACTTACTGCTATTATCATTCACAGATTCCACGCTCAGAAGTTGGAAGACAAAATGTAATTTTTTGACTCATCTGCACAGAGCCTTGATCACTAGGGATGCTCTGGAGATATAACAACCTCACGTTATTCATCACTGAGCAAAGATACCCAGGTCTTAAAGCCATGTCCTCGCTGCATCTGTCACTGCATACAGGATTCTGGGAGGGGTAACTTTGAGCAAGGCAGCTGTCTGATGCTAGTTGAAATCTCTGAGAGGGAATGATGGAGAGAGTGGTGTTGCTGAGATCGAAAGAATGTTTGCAGAAAGCACTCCCTAACGCTGGGACAACATGTCCTCCTTTGAAGAGGCAATAAGGCAACAAATCACTTTGTCCACAATTCTAGTTATGCATCACCACATCTACCTTACTCCCATGTAATATGTTTAACTTGGTCCCTCCTAAGCTACCAATGACCTGGATCTATAAGATACACCTTTAAGAATGACTACCATAAATATTCATTTAAAAGATGTATATGGTTTATGGACCATGGAGATATTAAAATTACCTATGAAATAAGATGCTTCAGTACTTTCAAAAGTATCAAACAAGATGTGATAGATCTTTATTGCAGATGGAAATGCAGCAAGATAAACCTTTAGCTTTCCAGGTCATATATAAACATCTGTTATAAGTTACCTACATTTAGTGTTATGCTTATCCATACTCTGTCCACCTCTAGGATAACAAAGGGCAAAAAATGTTCATTTATTCAGGTGTGGAAAGGTTAATTACTCAAAAAATAAATTTTAAAAACAATCAAAACAAACAGAAATTTCCAAATTGTATCAAACACTCAGAGATCTCATCCTTGATTTCTCAAAGAATTTAAAAAAAAAAAAAAAAACAGAAATAACAATTTCAAATGAAACATCATGATGAGAATACCTTCAGAATATTTTACTCTGTTTCTAAGGAAATGCGGGTGAGTCCTACATTACTGAAAGTGGTCTTAGTTTTCTCCAAATATGCTATTTTCAGAAATAATAAAACGTAAATCTCAGTAAAACACTGTAATAAAAAGTATGATATTTAATGTAAACTCATTCAGAGTAATCATGTGAACATGGTTCTATTTCTGTCTATGTCTATACATCATCACCCTAATGCCAGTAAATTTATTTTAAACTAAATATTGGTCTCCTGAGGCAGAGGTAATACAATAATAATAATTCAGAAAAAAATTTACATTTTAACACTGCCACTTTTTCATAATAGTGCTATTTTTCCCTATATAATGCAAAAGCACAGACAAATCCAAAAAGCATATTTGTGCCTTAAATTGGGGCAAAATAGAGCTTTTTTTTTTCTCAAACATGGGATAGTAAGAAGAGCTTTCATCTTAAATTCTCAGTTAGTTGAATTGTTTACACCAACATTGCATTTATAAATAGCTTCTCTTGTTTCTTAAAAATACTAGAATTTCATGTTGCATTTTTTGACAGCTTTATCATCTGTAATAGCCATGTTTAGAAAAGACCTGGCAGGTGAACAAATACAGCTACCAAGAAGTAGAAAGACAAACATTATTAAGAGGTTCTTAGACAATTTTTACAAAGAAAAATATTTTATAAAAGACAACCCTGTTCTCTTCACATTTTAGAGCTAGTCTTCATAAGTGTCTAATAAAACACTGGACGATTGTAGGCATAGTTTTTCACTTAAGTATTAATATAAATAATTCATTACTAAAATATTCATTTATTTTTAAATTTAAGTTAGAAAGAAGTTTGCTGCTTTCTGATATGAAATTTTGAAGCTCAGGAACCATTTTTTTTTTTCTTTGAGAACACATCTCTGAAATTACAGTGTCATTGAGAAATATGGCTTGATATCCAAAGAGCATAAAATCCGATTTATATATTGCTTTCTAGAATGCCTTTTTGTATAAAGTAATATATATTTACTTATTCTATGAATGCAGTGATTTATACTATACTGCAGGATTTACTATGAGATATCTATCATATCTTTGCCTATATGCATAAAGGCAAAATGGAAAATGTTTTCAAATGTTAGTGATTTCCATCCAGACTTAATGAAAAGCCTGACCTTCTGAAAACAGACTTATTATCACTACTTCCTTATTACCTGTTATACACTATTTCTTCTTTCAAATGTTGTCATCTGTTTAACTTGGCATTAGCAAAGGCAATAATCATTACTTTTAGTTGTTCCCCATGTTAAAACCTTTTTTAAGGTCACTATTATAAAAGCAATATCAAAAGCAAAATTCCCTAAATATAGGATATAGTTTGTATGTTTTCTCCCCTCCAAATCTCATGTTGAACTGTGATCCCCAGTGTTGAAGATGGGTCGTGGTGGGAGGTGTTTGGATCATGACAGATGGCTCCCTCAGGAATACTTTCATGCCTTCCCTGCAGTAATGAGTTCATGTGAGAGTTGGTTTTTAAAGGGCCTGACACTTCACCACTCACTCTCTTGCTCTCTCTTTTGCCATGTGATACACAGGCTCCCACTTTGCCTTTCACCATGATTGGAAGTTTCCTGAAGCCTCACCAGGAGCAGATACTGGCACTATATTTCTTATACAGTCTGTAGAACTGTGAGCTAAATAAACCTCTTTTCTTTATAAATTATGCAGTCTCAGGTATTCCTTATAGCAACTCAAATGGACTAACACAATATTTTTCATGGAAAGAAATGTGAACGGCTTTATAAGCACATTAGTTCTCATATAAATACAAAACATGTAGCTTAAATATGAAAAAAGTAATAAGTAAATATCATTATTAATAGGTAATAATTTAAGAATTCCACAGTGAAGAACTCCTTCATTACACATCAATGTGTACCATAGGAGCCACTGATAAGGTGGCAACTAGAACAAATCTCTTCAAACTAGTTACTAATCTTTCAAAATCTGTTATTAGGTAAAAATATAATAATTGTATTTCAAATATTACATTGACTTTGCTTAGATTAAAATTATCACACATATGAGACAACTGTATAATCTGAAATATAAATTTAGGGAGAATGAGCTACAAATAAACACTAAGATAGTGAGAAAGATAGTAGGGAATTGGAGAAAGATATTCCAGTTTATACAAGCCTGAGATTAAGTATGCCAACTTGCCTTAGATTCTTGAAATTTATACTCTATCATCATATATAGTGTATTTTTGCAAAGCAATAAAAATGTGTAAGGAACCAAGAATGACATAAGTCCGCTAGGATATTTTTTATATGCCACGTGTCTTGCCATAAACTTCCTTCAAATAATTCTGATTGTAATAAAAATATCATTTTAATTGTTTTCAATATTTTATGAAGTTGTAAAATATTCCTAAGGAATGATTATCAGACAAATACTTGGCTCTGTGCTCTCTTTAGAGCAGTTTTCCACCTTGGGAAACTGCTTTTGAGATCAGCAAAATAAAATTGCTGATATTTTTAGAGCCATACAGTAATGTTTAGAGAAGTTTTCTGGTTTCTTTTTGGATACAGGTACCCCAGAATTATTTAAAGTAATATTCATAAAAGGACTGCCTTATGATATTTAATATAAAATGAAAGTAATTTATATTAGAGTATATAAAGCACAGTGAATATTCAAAAAGCTGCAGTACATTCTGTCTCCTTCACACTTGTTTTTAGTTCTGAAACTAATACAAGGATTTAGAAAATAGGACTTTATGCAATATAAAACACCTAGCTAGTATGTTAATATATTATAATTTTTAAATATTAATTATTAAAAATTATTTAGTGCCTTCATTATGCCAGGCACTCTTCTAAGCACTGATGAAACGCAATGACCAAAACACATACAATTATGCTGTCTTGGAATTTACAGTCCATGAGGAATAAGTGAGGAGAGATAAACAACAAACGAGGAAACAGGCAAATACAGAATATGTCACGTGCGGATTTTGGTTGTGATGAAATATAAATCATGTAAGGAAGGAAATGGTGGTGCAGGTGTTGAGGGCAATATTTCAGATGCTATGAGAAAACAGGTCTCTCTGTGAAGGTTTCATTTCAGCAGAGAGCTGAATGAAATCAAGGTAAAAGGCATGCTGATAATTAGGGAACAGAGTGTTCATGTAAAGTGCAATAATGAAATTGAAAAGGTCTAACTTGATGTGGTTTGGGGTACTTGAAGAGCAGCAAGATGACTAGTATGGCTGAAGCAAAGAAGCAGTGCATGGTAGAAAATTATCTCAGAGAGGTCACTAGAACAAATACATTGATCTGTTTGCAGTGAATTGATTCTTAAAATTTTAGTAATTATGATGTTATATTTACGCTATTAGACAACATGACAAGAAGAACAGATCATTAAAGTGGCATAAGTGGAAAAAACCTGTTTCAAGATATGTAGTGGTATGATAACACCAAGGGAATACATTTGAAAGCATTAGTTTGCAGCTGCAGATATAATGAGTTTCTCTAATATTGCTTCTTTGTAAGTGAAAAGGAGCTCAGAAAATTAGGTGACAAAAATTCTAACAATGTTAAAGCAACAAAGGTAAATGTAATTAGATGTAGGGAATGTTCAACTGCCAACTGGCAGAATAGCTGTACTTGAAAGAAATTGATGGATCATCTAACAATTCTAGTCCCTTATATTCCAGCAGCTGCTTCTTGATAAAATATTCAGTTGGGAAGAAAGATAGATACCAGGATCTGGCTTTCAAGATGAAGCTTCTTGAAACTTCTTCTCTCAACATTGTAGTTTAAATGGAAGTTTGAAATAATTACAACTTTTCAATAATTTTACTACATTTCTTTACTGTATATTAGGGAATTCTGTCATTTGCAACAATAGAGATTCCATCGAATTTTATGATCCCATTGAAAAGCTGCTATATTTCAAAATAATCAAATGTAAAAGTCTATTTCAAAACTTTTGACATTTTAGCTATTTATACAAAAGAAAATTTGAATTAGCAATAATTTTCAGATTCAATATCAAATTATGTAATAACTCAGCATATACTTCACACTAAGCCAATAAGGTATGCTTACTATTTTGATGTGTTTTTATTTGATGGCATATCCTGCTAGTATCAAAGTCTGACACATTTTCTGTGTAAAACAATGTATGGTCTATGATGTTTCCATTTCTTATCTGAAAGCAATGATTTGTAACATTGCTTTAATTATTGTATATTATTATAACAAGTTTCTTTTAAATATAGTAATATATAAGCTAATATTCATATTACCATCATTAAATGAAAAACATCCTAGGTCATAGTGTGGTATCCTTATTAATATATCATAATATTTCTGTAAAATTTGAAATTTATTCTTGGTTTTATTGTCACTTACAAAAAAACCACAATGAAGAATGAAACAACTGCTATCAGAGCTAATATACTCATCCAACATTTTCATTCTAAGACCCAATCAACACTCTTTGGTCTTTAAATGTTGATATGTGCACCGTCAAATGATTCCTTAGTCACGAGTTTTAGCAAGTTATAACTGGATAATTTTCTCTATTACAGAATTTTTTTGAGTCGGACATACCACATATACAATATGGCAATGAAATAGTGGTAATTCGTGGGTTTCTCTGAATAAACATATTTCTACGTCCTTGAAACAGTATTCCATGGAGCAGAACATGGGAAAAGATGTTTCTGTACCACAAATTTCTAGAGACCAGGACATAGATCTTAGTATCCTAACCTCCTCCCTCTTAGAGCCTTCCTTTCAGAGAGTAGGCAATCAACTTTAGAACAATCAATGAATATCACAAAACAATGTCAGAGTATTGCTTTCCAAGCCTCTTGCTGTTGGCAACATGAAGGATAATGTAGGTAGGCAGTGGGGAATATTCTATTTTCCCCTTTATAATCTGAAATCTACTAGTGGACAGCAAATATATAAAATTTTTAAACTTGGAATCAATTCACACCTTAGTTTCAGGGTGGTAATTATCACAAACTGTAAAACTCTATACTTTTAATGAGAAAAGAAAGAAAAATATGGTGATAGTATTTTTGACAGCACCAACAATATAATAGACAATAAAGATTTTATGTCCCTGGGTCAAATGCAGCTGCGGCAAGAAACTGAAAACTCTATGAGGATGGATATTATACTAAGGAAACCTGGGGAGGATAATATTTTATCTGTCTTCTTATTGTTATATTTCTGGCTTCCTTTATATGACCTCATTAATAATAGACTTTTAGTAACATCTCTTGATGGTTGAACCTAGAAAATGTATTATTATTTTCAACATAATTATCTCTATATATACTTCCAAATAGGAAGCAAAGTAGTAATAAAGTGTATAATTCCTTCAAATTATTTCACCTCAGAGCTTTTACTCACAAAAATCAGAGCTCTTCCTTGGCTCTCTTATTTGACATCTGGTTCTAAGGATTGCAGTGGAAGCAGTTAACCTCCATCTATAACACATGATCTGAATCAGTTTAGTAATATTGATTTCTGTAACTGCCCACTCATTAATACATAAAAGTGTTACAGTCACATTGGTCCAAATTTGACATTTCCAGTACAAATACCTCCAGTTTTTGGTTAATATGTCGAATTTGTAATCTTATAAGGACTTAAGGCCCATCCTTACAATCAGAGGTAAAAAAAGACAAGTAATGTTTTCATAGAAAACCATGCAGATTCAGTTATTGTCAGAAAATACCCAACACATAAAATTTGGCCAAATAAAAGTGTATGTTTTTTCAAAAGTCTATTTTCCAATGTTTGAGGTGGGGACAATAGACTTGGTAGCCAAATGATACCATTAATTCAACCCCATACTGGAAAACAACATAAAATAATTAATTAATTTTTAGAGAAAACTTATGTCCGTAGTTTGTAATGAAGTGCCTATAAAAGACTAGTCTTTCAGAGTGGATTTATTCCTAATTGAAAAGCTAAATTATCAACAAATGTTAACATTTTATAAGTGGTAATTGCCACTTTCTATTTAGTTGTCAAGTGTGCATGTCCGTAGTGCATTTCTCTCCAAGATGCTATTGTCATTTTCTGAAAGTACCAAAAACACATTGCACTTTAATACTGTTAGACACTTGGAGGAAATTCATGAAAAATTCCCTTTGGACTAGCAATGAAATACTACACTTGAATATCAGCCTTACTTCTTCAGGGTACTTAGAAAAGGTCATCCGTTCAGAAAGAACAAAACCAAATAAAGTTAGATACTCTCTGAGAGGAGGCTTGCTTTGATAGTTGTATTCACATCTTTACCAATTAACATGCTCTAGAATGGGGCATCCACATGTGGTATGCTTCACGATGAACCGTTCACTTTCACTCTATTCCCCACCTCACTGAATACTCTTAGTTTATTTGAGTTGAATATTCAGTTGACTCTTAAACAACATGGGGGTTGCTGCCTATTGTGCAGTCCAAAATTTGCATATAACTTTTGACTCCCCCGAAATTTAACTGCTACTAGCAGTTAATAGATAATAGTTAATAGTTGACTGGAAGTCGGTGATAACATAGTGAATTAACAAATATTTTTCATGTCCTATGTATTATTAATATATACCATATTATTAAAATAAAGATTAGAAAATGTTACTAAGTAAATCATAATGAAGAGAATAATGTATGTGCTGATAATTAAGTGTAAGTGGATCATCATGAGGGTCTTCACCCTTGTCATCTTCACATTGAGCAGGCTGAGGAGAAAGAGGAAGGGCTGGTCTTTCTGTTTCATGGGTGGCAGCGGTGAAAGAAAATCCACACATAAGTAGACCCATTCAGTTTGAACTCGTATTGCTTAAGGGTCAACTGTATTACAATTTGTGATAAGGATAATGTGTGTTGCGTGTTTGATATAACGCTACATGGAAATGAATACTCCCAAATGGGGTAATGGTCAAATTTTCTGAAGGATTTGTAACAAGATTAATAAATTTCGTTCATCCACAAAATGTTTTTAGTTTCAAATCAATATGAACCATTAGAAAAAAGTAGATGTGCTTGATGATTAAATGAATTTTGTAATAAACTTTCATTTATATACCAAAACCAAAATAACAGATATCCAAAAAAATAATGCCTAAAATGAAAACATAGAGTTGGGCAAAATAGTGAAAGCAAGAATATTTACCTGTTTAACTAAAATTCTATTAAAACATGACTTATTTGCATCTCATCTCCAAAACAAAAATAATTTCTCAAATTCATTGTAATGTAAAACTATGTATGTGGGTACATGCTTTGAAGTATCATGTATTTCACCACAAAAATTCAAAATTGTTTAAGAAGTGTTTTGAGGCCAGGCATGGTGGCTCATGCCTGTAATCCCAGCACTTTGGGAGGCCGAGGCAGGCGGATCACAAGGTCAGGAGTTCGAGACCAGCATGGCCAATATGGTGAAACCCTGTCTCTACTAAAAATACAAAAATTAGCTGGGCCTGGTGGTGCATGCCTGTAGTCCCAGCTACTCAGGAGGCTGAGGCAGAAGAATTATTTGAACCCAGGGGTGCAGAGGTTGCAGTGAGCCAAGATTGTGCCACTGCACTCTAGCCTGAGTGACAGAGTGACTCCATCTCAGAAAAAAAAAAAAAAAGAAGTGATTTGAATTCATATTTAAACTTGGCCAAAATTTATTTTCAGATTTTATTTGTACATACACAAACATATAAATGTTCAGAAAAATTTTTAGATCTTTATATTTATGCAGTTGTTATATAAGTAATATCAATTTTAATATTATACTAAATTCTGTGGAGATAACTGAAGAAAAAGAATAATTATTTTAAGTCAACTATGTATTTATACTACAACTATTTATTCCAGCCCCACCCTCCAGAACTTATTAGTTTACTTAAACTCATGTAAATTATTATCAGTAACTATTTTGAAGACTTTTTATGGCATTAAGTTTTATATAAAAACGAAAAACACTGTTCTTATGGGTAACCACCATATTCCCGGTAAAAGACAAAAAATAAAATGTATTGAAAATTGAAAAGAGTCAGTTAACACTGGTTTCAGTAGAAATTAATTTTGGAGATAAAGCCTAATGTTAAATTCACCTTGGTGATCAATCCACACAACCTATGGCTAACAGCATTCTTAAATGTGAATTCAGTTGTTAATTTGCTGACATCTTTTATATAAAAAAATGAGAATCATAATGAATCTTTTCACAGTAGTAAATTCAATGATTTGAATTTCTGAACCCTTCAGAAAAGAGAAATTTAACTTTTTAGAAAGTCTATCTTTTAATTAAGAAAGGTTAAAGTTAGGAGAGAGAGAGAGAGCAAGTGTTACTTTTCCAGTCCCTGGATTTAACCGTAACAATTGAAAGTGAAAAATTTCTAAAAGTTTCTAAAACTTGTTTAACCTTAAGAACCAAAACAGGTAAGGTTAATATACCCATGGTTTTAAAAAAATTACAAATACTTCTGAATGTTTTAAATTGCCTCTTTGTCCAATTAAGCCAGGTTGAAAGTTCAAATTAACTGAAACACAGGAATTTATCTATTTTATTTTACTTTATTTATTTTATTTTATTTATTTTATTTTATTTTATTTATTTTATTTTATTTTTTTGAGACAGAGCCTCACTCTATCACCCAGGCTGGACTTGGCTCACTGCAACCTCCACCTCCTGGGTTCAAGTGATTCTCCTGCCTCAGCCTCCTGAGTAGCTGGGATTACAGGCGCCTGCCACCACGCCTGGCTAATTGTTTTTGTATTTTTAGTAGAGACGGGTTTCACCATGTTAGCCAGGATGGTCTCGATCTCCTGACCTCATGATGCGCCCGCCTCCACCTTCCAAAGTGCTGGGATTACAGGCATAAGCCACTGCACCCGGCCTGAAACACAATATTTTAAAGTGATAATTCCCAATGTGTCATTCATTATATTTAGTTGAATTATACCAATCGCACTTTCATTGCCGTTGATTTTAGTTTTAATTCAATGTGTGTATTAGTTCGTTCTCACACTGCTAATAAAGATATACTCAAGACTGGGTAATTTATAAAGGAAAGAGGTCTAATTGACTCACAATTCCACACGTCTGGGGAGTCCTCACAATCATGTTGGAAGGGGAAGGGGGAGCAAAGCCACATCTTATATGGTGGCAGGCAAAAAAGATAGTGTGCAGGGGAATTCTCATTTATAAAGCCATCAGATCTTGTGAGACTTATTCACTATCATGAGAACAGCAGGGGGAAGATCCACGCTGCTATGATTCAATTACCTCCCATGGGTTCCCTCCCATAGCATGTGGGATTTATGGGAGCTACAATTCAAGATGAGATTTGGGTGGAGACACAGCCAAACCATATCAATGTGAAAATAGAAGAATATGCACAAGCTCTTGATGTTAGTTCTCCATTTTAAAACATGTTTATTTTTTCAAACTTTTGTGGTTTTGGAACAAAAGAGAATCGTTAATTTAATAACAATTTTTTATATAGCATATGTGAACTATAGTTACTGAATTTAGAATTTCAAAAGAAACAGTAAATTACACAGAAATATCTGATTGTATTAGTATCACAAATCTCCAATTTGAAATACTTTTAGATGAGTAACAATAATATAAAAGTACCATAAATGTACTTTAGATGTTTCAGTAGCTAGATGACACAATTATCATAGAAGTGAGGGTTTTTAAATGATTTCAAAAGCATTATTAGTGTAACACTTCAAACATCAGCTCCTTCAGGGAGTAATTCCTGATTAGTTCCGAACTCTCCCTTGGATCACCCGCTTGTACAACTCATCTCTGTAACTGTCCTTAACTACTCATCTCTATAACTGTCCTTAGATAAAATTTGTATATGATTTCTTTAAGCGACTTTCTGTTCCTCAAGGTTCTAACTAGACACTGTCTTATGTTTCTTCTAAGCAATTTTGTTGTATGATGTGGCAAAATTAGGTATTATGGAAGGAAGCAAAAATATATGTAGCTAATATTAGTGGATGATTAAGATCTCAGAAAAAAAAAAGATGTCAAAAATATTTATGATCAGGGCAGCAAACATTATGCTAGGAATTGTAATCAATATTAACCAATGTCCCTTTGCCCTCACCGTCCACTCGTATTCATCATCCATTCACTCATAGATTACTTGAGCAATGTATTGGGGTTTTTCGTTGGTTTTTGTTTGTTTGTTTATGTTTTTTATTTGTTTTTTGTTTTTGTTTTTTGTTTTTTGTTTTTGAGAAAGACTTTCGCTCTTGTTGTCCAGGCTGGAGTGCAATGGCGCAATCTCAGCTCACTGCAATCTCCGCCTCCTAGGTTCAAGCAATTCTTATGCCTAAACCTCCCGAGTAGCTGGGATTACAGGCACCTGCCACCACGCCTGGCTAACTTTTGTATTTTTAGTAGAGACAGGGTTTCAGCATGTTGGCCAAGCTGGTCTCCAACACCTGACCTCAGGTGATCCACCCGCCTCGGCCTCCCAAAGTGCTGGGATAACAGGCATGAGCCACCGTGCCTGGCCACATATTGTTTTATATGCACACATGTGAATTTATATAAATAACATTTTGTTATATACTTCATTTTCTTAACTATTTTCACTATACACTATGTTTTAAGATCTATATGTTTTTCTGTGTATTCATTATTCATATAACTCACCCATATCCAATGGCTTCTTAATATATGGCTATATGGCTTGTTCTTTCTCTCTCTCTCTCTCTCTCTCTCTCTCTCTTTCTTTCTTTCTTTATTTTTGAGATGAAGTCTCATTCTGTTGCCCAGGCTGGAGTTCAGTGACATGATCTCGGCTCACTGCAACCTCTGCCTCCTGGGTTCAAGCAATTCTCCTGCCTCAGCCTCTCAAGTAGCTGGGATTACAGGTGCCCACCACCACGCACAGCTAATTTTTGTATTTTTAGTAGAGACGGGGGTTTGCCATGTTGGCCAGGCTGGTCTGGTCTCAAACACCTGACCTCAGATGATCTGCCCGCCTCGCCCTCCAAAAGTGCTGGGATTACAGGCATGAGCCACAGCGCCTGGCCATTACTATGGCTTTTACCCGAAAAATTCTCAAGTGTTCATACATATCTATGGAACAAAATATATTTCCAATTTAATAGGAAAAAATGTCTCATTTCTCACCACCTTCCATTGCCTCTAGCCGATGTTCTATTCAGCATCAGACTGCATCTTCACAGGCTATTGTCCTGAGGAATGTTGCACTGGAATCTGGTGGCTGATTTAGTAATAGGCCATACATTGTTAAAGTTCATGAACCATCACAGATGGAAAACTCAAATTTCCATCAAGAAAGAGGAAATATTTCTCCCCCTTTTTTCTTTTCCTCTATGTGAAAATCACAATGAGATACGTTGCTTATCCAATTCTCTGAAGATGCAACTTAATCAGGAGTCAGTGATTCCTTTGGAATCCAAAAACGTACTAAAATTTTATACAGTATTTTGAATGTACATAATATGCATTTTTGCGTAATTTTCATTGAATCTTTACCCTATGGCCATACATAGAGTCAGCAGTGCTTTTAGGGAAGTAAACATACAGGAGACTTTTTTAAATTTTTAGTTTATGACTTGGTACTGTGTGAAATAATCAAAGACAAAATATTTCCAAAACTAAACTAATTTTTGAACTAAGTAATAGCAAAAATAGAAAATAAATAAAATATACTACAGAAAATGCTAATATTCAGAAAAATATGCATTTATAACTGGATATCTATTTAGATTGAAAATGTTTAATTTTCATTGAAACACTGAAAATGTTTAATTTTCAGTCTAAATAGATATCCAGTTATAAATGCATTTCAATTGCTGACTACCTAAATATGAAGGAGGGCTATTTGCTCTGTTTTTTTTAAATGTAAATTTTGCTTCTACCTTAGCATGTTGCTTTTTTTTCTGCACATAAGTGCAAATATTTTCAATAGTGGACTGCATCACATATATCCCAAAAATACATGAAATGATTATGAGTCAATTTAAAAACCTCTGAAAATTAAAACTTAATTTTAGTTCCTTGATGTATTAAGGTATATTAATAAAAGATAAAAGTAGAAGACATTGATTAGACAACTGTCTGAAGGACCTGGTATATGAGCTTCTGCATAAAAAGACTGAAGGCCCAGTAATTAAATAAGAAATCCACTAAAATCTACCACACACATACATGCGTGCACACACACACTGTTACACATGTGTGCATTTTTTTTTGAAGGGAGGCATGGGGGACCGATTCTCGCTCTGTCACCCAGGCTGGAGTGCAGTAGCGCAATCTCGGCTCACCTCAACTTCCGCCACCTGGGTTCAAACAATTCTCCTGCCTCAGCCTACCGAGGAGCTGCGATTATATGCTACCATGTAATGGTGGAATGTAATTGGGGAATCCTGATCACTACCTTTAAAAAGCATTCCCTGCCCTGTGCCTATGCTAATCGCGTGGACACGGAGGCCTCCACCACTTCTCGTCCCAGTGGTGCCTGAGAAAGTGTCCTGGTTCCACGCACAGGGTGCAAGAATGGCTTACTCCTCAAAGCCGCGCTGTACTGTGCAACCAATCTATAATCTCATAAAGTCTAATCTCTGCTGAGAAGCTCATCCAGTCATCCATGAGCAACAGTTTCTAAGTAGTGGCCCTTGCTTGTCTTTCTTTAATCCTAAAAGTGCTGAGAAAACAATCTACCATGCAATTTATCCTCCTGAGCATTCCTAGGATCGCCTTCCCCAACAGAAACTGCTCCTTTCTTCTTGAGTTATAAAAGAAAGGTCTATATGCACATTTCTTAATGTAACCAGATACAATTTTTAGACTAGAAGAGTAAAAAGGATTTGGGATTATTATGTGCCTTACCTTGTATATGTCTATGTTGGCAGATAAAATATAGGGCCATATAAATATCTCCCTAAAAAAATAGTGGTTGATCTGAAATTCAAACTGGTTATTCTGTGTGTGTGTATATATATATGTGTGTGTATATATATATATATGTATGTGTGTGTATATATATGTATATATATATGTATTTTTTTTGCTATATTTGATGAACCTAACCTTAATAAGAAATGGAACCACAGGTCAGCCAACCACAAAAATCCTTCTTAAATCTGTAATCATTTGAAAATGTGGCTTCGAATAATTAATTTATTAATTAAATCCATAGGCAGCAGTTATCCCAAAATGTTCACTTTATTAATGTGATATGAACAGAAAGAGTTATTGATGAATATTTCACTAATTATCCAAAATCATACTGAAAATTAAATGCAGATGTTAGATTTTGATAGTTTAAATACGTAATTGCCATGAATATATTCACAAAACATTATTAGGAATTTAAAACCCTTTTTATTAAGTTATCATGACGAAATTGTCATAAATTAAGCTGTGGATAGCAAATTCCTTCTCCATAAATTTTTGACCATCACTTTCATAATATCAAGATTTATTTACATTTTTCCTACCATCAATCTTTACTCCATTATAAAATGGGGTGCTCTTCTAATTAAAACATGAATCTCCACGACTGATTAAAATCGAATTATAAAAATTTAACATTCACTCTGATAATTTTGCACATTAATCACAGTGCAAACGAATGAGTATAATGGGCATTAAAACTAATCACATGCTTATAGTAAAATAAAAATATTGAGGCCAGAGATTAAAGTTTTCACAGGAAGAATTATGCAAGTGTAAAGTGTTTGTATCTTTAACTCATTCCATTAATTTATATAATTATATAATTATTCAATAGAATATAACCTGACCCATGTTTCTTGTTTTGTGTATGTTCTGATCTTAACACAATCTTATTTATTTATTTATTTATTTATTTATTTATGTTTAAGACAGGGTCTTATTCTGTTGCCCAGGCTGCAGTGCAGTGGCACGATCTCAGCTCACTGCAACCTCTGCCTCCCAGGTTCAAGGGAACTTCCTGCCTCAGCCCCCCTAGTAGCTGGAATTACAGGCATGTACCACCACGCCCAGCTAATTTTTGTATTTTTAGTAGAGACGAGTTTTGCCATGTTGCCCAGGCTGGCCTCAAACTCCTGACCTCAGGTGATCCACCCACCTTGGCCTCCCAAAGTGCTGGGATTACAGGCGTTAGCCACTGTGCCTGGCCAACAGTTATCTTATTGACACAGAGAATTCCACAATCTCAGTTACGTAAATGCAATCTTTTCACCACTTTTATAGAAAGTATAATATAAAAAGATTCAGAAAATTTTAATAAATACATTTTGAAAAGTAATATTTTATATATATACAATTTTTTTGTTTGTTTCAGACAGGGTCTTGCTTTGTCACCCAGGCTGGATTGCAGTGGCGTGATCTTGGCTCACTGCAGCTTCCACCTCCCAGGCTGAAGTGATCTTCCCATCTCAGCCTCCCCAGTGGCTGGGACTACAGGGTCATGCCACTATGCTTGGCTTGTTTTTTAAAAAATATATTTTGTAGATATGAGGTCTCACTATATTGTCCAAGCTGGACAATAACTCCTGTGCTCAAAAACTTTCCTTCTTTCAGCCTCCCGAAGTGCTGAGCTCCACCGCACTCATCTTGTATCATTTTTTCCAAAAATAAATACTTTTTTTTATTATTTTCAGAGGTGAAGTTTGCCTGATTTTACATCTGCTGGATGTCTTGAAAATCAAGTCTCACCAGATGAGTGGGAGAAAAATCACATAAGCCTCAATAGTATATGTAAAAAAGTGTCAGCATTGGAATTTTAATTCCAGAAGTTTCCTTAAAAAAAAAAAAAATCAATTAGGCCAGGCGCGGTGGCTTAAGCCTGTAATCCCAGCACGTTGGGAGGCCGACCCGGGCAGATCACGAGGTCAAGAGATCGAGACCATCCTAGCCAACATGGTGAAACCCCATGTCTACTAAGAATACACAAATTAGCTAGGTGTGGTGGTGGGTGCCTGTAGTCCCAGCTACTTGGGAGGCTGAGGCAGGAAAATTGCTTAAACCCCAGGAAGGTCGCAATGAGCCGAGATTGCACCACTGCATCCAGCTTGGGTGACAGAGCAAGACTCTGTCTCCAAATAAAAAAAAATCAATTAAAATCGCAGGGCTTCAGCTTTCTCATCTCTAAAATAGATACAAGTACGTAGGTACACATATAGATAGATATAAATATCTTATATTTATTATTAGGATTTTGTTGAAGATCCTAGTTGGATCGATTTTAAATTTGGTAAAATGTTAGGCTATAAATACAAAAGTAATTATTCTATTAGCACATAAATAATACGTAAATGAATAAATCATAGGCACCTGAAAGTAGTATTTGATTAATATGTAGGTTTTCTTTAATCCCTGGAAAATTTTGACATCATTAATTTGTTATGTAAACCCTTCTTGCTTAGTAAATTTTTTCCTATTCTATTCAGATAATGGAGAATTATAAATTAATCTATATTATTAATACTACATAAAATTAATTTCTTATATGTATATTTATGGAATTATTGTAGCCATTTTTCTTCCTTCCTGTGAACAGACAGTTGGTAAGAAGAATAACTCTTTGCAAATAGCCTAAAAATTATGATCCTACAGCCTCATGGAATTACTGGGGATTGTTTTGTTCACTCTTACTGGGGGTAAACAATTACATGGATAACAGAGACTAATGATCTTGAAGAAAATCAGTGCTTCCCTGGCCTTTCAGGAATCAAATTCTCAGCTATATCTTCTTTTAAAGATTCAGAACACTATAAACACTTTTTCATTAGATGCTAAACTTCTGTTACAACACTTTACTTCTCTAGAAATAAATTTTCTGGCCAGGTGCGTTGGCTCAAGCCTGTAATGCCAGCATTTTGGGAGGCCAAGGAGGGCTGATCACCTGAGGTCAGGAGTTCAAGACTAGCCTGGTCAACATGGTGAAAACCATCTCTATTAAAAACACAAAAAATTAGTTGGGCGTGGTGGCGGGCGCCTGTAGTCCCAGCTACTTGGAGGCTGAGGCAGGAGAATTGCTTGATCCCAGGAGGTGGAGGTTGCATTGAGCCGAGATCGCACCAATGCACTCCAGCCTGGGCACCAGAGTGAAACTCCATCTCAAGTATGTATGTGTATATATATGTATACATACATACATCTCAAGTATGTATGTGTATATATATGTATACGTACATACATCTCAAGTATGTATGTGTATATGTGTGTATATATATATACGTGTGTGTGTGTATATATATGTGTATGTGTATATATATATGAGAGAGAGACTGTTCTGTTGATTTTAAATAGAATGGAAACATCACAACTCAGGATAATTTGCTTGTCAAATTATACATAGAACTACTGTTCTGCCAGGCAATTGTTGATCTTAATCTGCTATTTTCACCATATGGGATCTCTATATAGGATGAATCTCCACATTTTTGGTCTAAATGTAAAAGACTGTATCCAGCTCTCACTTATGTGTATGAATTCAGCCTAATCTGTCTGGAAATCATCATCATCATCATCATCAAATAGTAATACTCAAATTTGACAAATGCTCTCTATTTTCTAAGTCTTGGGCCAAAAGGGTCATTTCATTAAATCTGAACAGAAATCTCATGACATAGGTACTATGATTATTCTTGCCTAATAGATATAGAAACAGATGCCAAAGTATCTCACTCAAGATTATATGACTCATAAGTGGCAAAGCTGGTTTTTGAACTCTCATCTAACTTACTGCAAACCCCAGAATTCAAATATTATTTCAAATAATAATATTATTTTAAATATTTTAAGTAATTTCTATTTTAAATAATTTGATTAAAGACCAAATGCCTTGCCTTCTTTTCTAGAATAAATGCAAACTACCAGTTCCTTGCACTAGCCTAGGCCAGTCTTGTAACTGAAACCCATTGGATTCAAAATCTATTTCAAGTACTTAACTTTCTTCTGAAAATTCCCTCAGCTATAAATTTGAGGATGGTGATAATTGCAAAGATGCCAGGGAAATTTATAATCATTACTGAACTAATCCTTTTGAAAATATAAAGCAGCATTAAATGTTAATATTACTAATCTTTCTAATTAGATAAAGGGGCAAATGTGTCCAAAAAGTCTGTAACTAAGTTCATTACTCTCATTTATGCAGCTAAGCTTAAGTTCTACCAAATGTATGTTTTAAGTTGATTAAAAATATGGTTGGCTGCATTTATAAATACCCATTATTAACATACTATCCTGGTAAATACATTTTTGCTTTTATGACAAGAGAATGATGTACTTCGGTCAAAAAAATTATACCTCAATAATTATCTGCTCTCCTATTTTTATTTTATTTGCAATAGATGTGTATTTATTCACGCATTTGTATTCTTATTGAATGAAGGATGTTATGTCACTTGCATTGGGTACATAGGCATCCCTTTTGACAAATAAAATCAGAATCTAAACTACAGAACCAGGTTAAAGTGGGAACCGAAGTACAATTTTAATAAAGGCCAAAGTTTTGCTGGTGTTTCATTTAAAATTTGTTTTTAAGCTTTCTGAATGTTCTCTCAAAGAAAAAGACTTAATCATGTACATACCTTTTTTGTATTGTTAACAGGGAAGAAACATACTAATATGAATGGTACTATGTACATTATACACGTTATACAATAGAAGAAAATTATATATTTAAGATAATCATTTTTATAATCATAATACTTCAACATAAATATGTTCAATATAGTAAAGATGCAGGTTGTATGATTTGTCAAGCAAATTCTTCTCAATTATGTTTACATTCTATTTAAAATCAACATTAATGTTGACAATATTCATATTTAAGGCTTTTTAATTATTTAAATAGGTTCAAATTTGCTGTGTTCAGTATTATTAGTAAGAAAAGTAGGCTCTGGTACAGAAAATATATATTTTTAGCTCCCTTCTATGAGTGTTTCCATTAAATGCTATGGTCTCACAGTTTTACATGCCTCTCACCACCTCACTGCTCTTGTTGCCTATAATATTTTATTAGTTTAATCCTTCTGAAATAATCCTGGTCATTCAAAACCAATACATCAAAATCTTCCAGAGTGAACAAAAGAAAAAACATTTGTGAAGATTAAAAGAAAAAGGAGACTTCTCAGATATAATAACTTTAAAGAATACACCTTACAATGGTGGTTTGATAGAAAGATAATTTAGATCCATCTACTTTGAAAAGATGCTTTCTTGACAGTTGAAATTTTTTACACTATTTTAAGTGTTTTCCTCAAGAATTTCTTGTTAAGAGGTCATTTGTTAGCTTTCAAGTTCCTTGAGGCCTGGGTCTGAGAGAGTATCTGAACAGTGGGTGCTCAGTACAGGTTTGTTGAATTGAACCAGAATAATGTCAGTCATATCAAAAAAAGAGTAAGAGGAAAAAAGAAAGAAAGCAGAGCAAATGAACCGCTTTGGTTTTGACACTTGTACAAGTGCTGAATCGACAGCATATGGCCAGGTATAACCTAGTGTGTGAGTGGGAAGGTAGATTAATCTGGGCTGACCTTTTCTAATGGACAAAGCAACTTGGATCCTCAATTTTAAAGCGCTTAAAACTTTGATGTAGGAGGTGTTATATTATTTGGTCTTGATTTGTGATAGGCCTCTGTCACCCTATTAGCAAATGCGAACCTGGGGCTACATTTTTTGACTATCTGGTAGATATTTATGGCAAAGACAGCAATAAAGAATTCCAGAAAAGAAGTTGCTGGCAGCTAAGACTCTTTTACTTATCTGAATGGTACCAAACGCACAAACTTCTTTGTGAGATTTGCAAGTTGCCTGCTTCTGAAAATTTTTACTGTTCAAAGCTGACATTAATTCAAAGCTACCAAGTATTATAGATGGCTTGCCAAAATACAATATGGATCGTAGTTTGTATAAAAACAAAAATGAAACAATTAAAAAAAAAACCCACACACATAAAGAAAGCTCGCACAAATGCAAGAAGACCATGAGATGGTTCGTCTTAGTTCTGGTATGACAATAACAGTTTAATGTCAATTCATAATTTTATTAAGATGGGAGTCATAATGATCATGTGCCATGTAAGAACATTTGAGGCAGATCAAAGAAGAGGAAAAAGAATAAAACCTCTAGTATTACCAAACCTTTGCTCTATTATCATTTCTGAAAAAAAAAATTGTAAAGCTAAGAAAAACTGGGACATTTTGAAGAAAATGAAGTCAAAAAAGGGAATATAAAATTTTGCTCTAGCAACACTATGAAAAACTGTTAGAAATAAAGGAATAGGCAAGGCAAGGAACCTCACACCTGTAATCCCAGCACTTTTGGTGGCCGAGGTGGGTGGATCACCTGAGGTTGGGAGTTTGAGACCAGCCTGACCAACATGGAGAAACTCCATCTCTACCAAAAATACAAAATTAGCCGGGCGTGGTGCTGCATGCCTGTAATCCCAGCTACTCAGGAGGCTGAGGCAGGAGAATTGCTTGAACCCAGGAGGTGGAGGTTGCGGTGAGCCAAGATCCCGCCACTGCACTTCAGCCTGGGCAGCAAGAGCAAAACTCCATCTCAAAAAGAAAAAAAAAAAAGAAAGGATTAAAGTTACAACATCTCACAAAGAGGTTCCATTGCCTTAACTTATCTGGTAACTATATAATAACATTTACTTTTCCATCAAAAACACCGAAATAGTTTTCATTTTAGCAATTTACTTGTTTGACACTCTACATACATTGCTTCATAAAATATTTAAGGTTATGATAGGCAGTCCTGGTGTGGTGGCTCACACCTGTCATCCCAGCTCCTGAGTCCAGAAGTTTGAGAACAGCCTGTACAACATGATAACACCCCATCTCTACCAAAACTACAAAAAAATTAGCCAAGCATAATGGTGTGCACCAGTAGTCTAAGTTACTCTGGAGGCTGAGGTAGGAGGCTTGCTTGAGCCCAGGAGATGGAGGCTTCAGTGAGTGGAAATCAGGCCACTGCACTCCAGCCTGGGTAACGGAGTGAGACTCTCTCTCATAAATAAATAAATAAATAAATAAACAAATAAATAAAGTTATGATAGGCAGAACTTTTTCAGTATTAAAAAAAGGTAAGTGGTCACCATCCACATTTTTCAGTAAAGAAAAAAGCAAGGGGTCAATAATTAAATATAATTAATTAAAATAAAATTCAAGATTTAAAGGAATATCCTATTTGACAAACTTTTGCTTTCTTTTTCTGTGAAAATCTCACCTGAAGATGTCTGAATATCAGGGGAGGAGTAAGGGGGAATAGGCAGGAAAACCTGGCTAGGAGTAGGATGTTTAGCTTTCATTCGACACACAGCTGTCAAACTGCACTGTGTGTCCTTTTCCATTGTAAACAGTCACATAATACATAACAAAAAAATTTTAAAAAGCAGTGCATGTATACTTTTAGTTTATATGTTGATTTATTTGAATAGTCATAAATTATTAAATACTAAGATATACTGTATTAGATGTGTAACACACATACATTATATATATGACATATATGTATACATGCTACACTTGTTTTCATAGACCTTGAGTTCTATACATGTAAGTTAAAGTGATAACGATTTTCACTATCTCACTGAAAGAATGCCTCTTAGAGTGAAAATCATAAATGAATATACATAAAGTATTTCTAGTAGAAAAATAAATTCCCTTGACTAGATGCAGTTGTGAGAAAAAAATAAAAGGAGGAAGCTATCTGGGGAGATTTCTTATTGCACCGGTATCTTTCATTTGCCCTGGCAAGTCCAATCTCTATTCTTCTCAAACCTGCTCTGTGCACCCAGGAGGCTGAAATACACAATGTATTATTTCCAGGGCTCCCTTACTGCCTGATGTCAGTGGGGTTCAGCCAATAAAAAGCAGGAGCAAATGACTGGAGGAAGAGAGAAGAAGAACTGGAGGAAGAGAGAAGGGTGTGGCAAGTAGTTACATTCCTGGCTCCCTCCTGCTTCTAGGAATGCTGGCATTAACTACTTCCTTGACCAAAAGTCAAAGATCCAGCCAGGCAGCCCTGTCCTCACAAGCTTCTCTGTCTATGGATTTTAGTAAATTATTTACCTCTCCCCTACAGGACTAGGAATGATACCAGGGTCCCTTAATTACTAACTGAGAGGTTCTAGACTATTCTTGTGTTGCTTCCCTGTGGGGTGCCCAAATCTTTATTCCATGTTTCTCAAGTTACCACATCAGTTATCTTTTGGAAACCTGAATGTACACCTAAAATATCTAGAAATTTGAGACCTTTGTTTTCTGGATCTTTTTCAAGAATTAATTTAGGTGCTGAATTGATAGGAATTTAGCACATTATTTTTTCAAAAATACACTTAAAACTATGTCAAACTGTTATTTAATTATGTAATATATTTGTTGCTTTATCTAATTAGATTTGCATTTCTTATATATGCCATGCATATAAAAATATATTTGATACAAATTATAATACAAGGCATACAAAAATAGACCATTATATCAGAACATTTTCTGAAGAGATTTTAAAAGTGTAAGTCAAATGCCTTAACGTAATACTACTTCTAAAGTGTATTCTAAAGAAATAATCTTCCATGTGTGGTTAGATTTAACTACAGAAATATTCATTGTAACCTTTCTTTAGAAGTGAATATTGAAAACTGAAATAAATCTAAATGTCCAACTTTATAATTGCTAGTTATGGAATACTAACAAATGAAATCCATGCTTTTAAAATAGCATTTAGTGACCCAAATATATGTTCAAAATACTTATACAAGAAAAACTGGTATGTTATTAAAGAAGATAGAATAAAATTTCTTTTTGAAAATGTATGCTAACAAGACAGTTTTGATACTTACGAAAATGAAAATGTTAGGTAATATTTTCACTAAAATAAAATAGATTTTCTGTTTGCTGAGATTATAGGTGTTTCTAACAAATTTTACTGTTGTTTATGTATGCTATAGACACTGAACATGTATAAATTATGTATCAAGGAAAAAACCAGTAAGTTCAATTTTTTCAATAAAAATTAAAAGTCACTTAATATATCCCAGAAGATAAAGACGAATTACACTTTTTTTCTTTATCTGACAAAAGAGAGTGCATGGTTTATGGAGAGAGACAATTTTTTCTCTGGTTTTAGCTCTAAGATATAAAAGGAATTTATTGTATGCATCTGGAAATAAGAGGTACTGAGTACCTAAAACATATTAAGATTAATTACTGTTTTAGCTGTTTTTATACAGTATAGAAGTACTGTGTGATGACTTACCTTATCAACTATTGAAAAAGCCATTTTCAAAGACTGATTAAAATAGAAGAGTTCCATGAACAATTTTCACCGAAGCATTGAAAACTATCATCTAAGATTAACAAAATACTTTTCTAGGGATCCCTCATATCTAGGGATCTAATGACCATTAGATCCACCTCATATAATGGAATTAGGACAACCCAAAGATCTGTATGATTGAATTGTCATTTGGGGATTATTACCATCATACAGCTAAGTTTATGGCAATTTCTATACATATATTTAGGATTAATTGAAGGAAACTCATAGGAATTAGATATCAGACATGAGGACTACATACATATCTTTAGAGTGCTTGTGTCCTAAACTGAAAAGTGTGTTTTGAGAGTCTGGGATATGAAACCAACTTTTTCTCTATTCTTGACAAATCCATGTCATTCTAGCTACTGACATAATTTGCACAATATAAGTACAAATAATAATGAGCAAATTCATGTGAAAATATGTTTCCAGTGTACAGGTAGTTTTAACCATTATTTTTAGAAGAAATGTGTGTGTGTGTGTGTAAATGTCTTAATTGTTATAATGATTAAGTCATTCACAGATTTGTTAACAATGTTTTTTCCATGTAGAGTGATAATAATTTGTATTACATTTTAGAGTTGTTTGATGCAAATAAATAAGAACCAACTCAAAATGTTATTGAGGTTAAACTTCAAGAAGATGAAAGGAAAACTAAAACCACAAAGTAAAATATAATTAAAACATTTCAGCTAAGAAAAAAGTGAAAAGTTAGGCTATCTCAGACAATGTTCGAAGTTGAAGTTGGTTAATTGCAATGGAAAAACTGCTAATTACCACAAATAGTAATTTAGAGACATAAATATTATACAGGTGTGGCTGCAGGAAGTTGATATTAATCAAACACATTTGGCGTTTCCAATGTTGCGAAAATTACATTTGTAAACACCTTCCAATTCAGTCAAATGTTACGTGAATTTTAAGTGAGTCTCAGTAAATTATACTGTATAAAAACAGGATTTTTACTATGGATCATAACTGCTAATGTGTTTCATACTCGATGTTGAAATATAAATTAATTCGCTCTATTATTTGGTTTGGAAATATAAGAAGACAATTTACATTTCCCTTGATACACTCTACCAGTGTCACTGGACTGGTGATATGACAAGAAAGGTCTTCTGTAGAACTGAATCACAATAATATGGAGACTATAACAAAATTATATACGTACTAAGAATATTGACTTTAAAAGCCTTCTTCAGATTGCAACATTGATTTCTAGATCTGTTGGGAACTGGCTGCCTTACTTAATGTAACAGTCTTGGCAATGGAATAATCACATATATCACCCATGGATAATTAATTTTTAATCATTGAAATTCACTGAAATATGTTGAACATGAAAATTATACAAATATAATTTTGTATGCTACGATAAGTTTCAGATTCTTTGAAATTTTATTCTAACCATCAATCATAACGGTATAATATGAGAAAGGTAGAACATGTAATTATAAATTCAACATTTAGGAAGTTTATTTTTCTCTTCTTTTTAATTATCTCAAAATGATCTTGATTTCTGCAAAGTATTAGTATATCTGGTAGGTGAGAGTCTATTTCTTTTAAACTTCATCTGTATTAACCAGCTTTATATGACCAAAATGTCCCCCAAATTTAAAGCTTTGCACAGTAAGGCCTTATATGCACACCTGGCCTCATTTCAAAAGACTAAAGCAGTAGTTCTCAAATTCAGCTGCACATTAATATAAACTGGAGAACTGTTTAAGCTCCTGATGACAAAGCCACATGTCAGACTAACTTATGCTGAATCACTGGGCCAAGGACCCAGATATCAGTATTTTTAAAAACTATAGAGGAATAACCAGGATTAAGAACCACGGCACAAAATGGTAAATGCAACTTTTATTCAAGTTATTTTTTTAAAGAAATAATGGTTGCATTGATACTGATCTTAGTACCAAGTCACGGCAATTTTTCAGACTTAGAGAATTCATCCTGGAGTTGAGAATTATTAAAGAACCTAGAAATTCAAGTGTTTTATTTACATTTTCTCCTGTAAATATTAGAGTATGCTAGTGCTCAGCCTTATTTGATAATTTTGGAAAATATATTAAACATTTGAGATTGAATATCAAAAATCTCTAAAATAATTTTAGAAATACCATTCTTCTATGAAATAAGCTCAGTCAAGATACACATTATAGTGCCCATTTAAGAAAGTCTAATAATAATGCTTGCACTGCTTAAAGATTAGGTTGATAAATTAATTATTGTTAATCTTACTTGCACAATCAACAGACACCTAGAGATGGAGTCTTAAGTATAGACACAGAAGTTGAATACTTTTAAGAACTTTTAAATTTACGTCCTGGTTAAATCTTACTCTAAAATTATGTTGAATGGTTGTGATTAGTACATGTGTGATTAGAACCGTCTTTCTCAGGTTATTACACCACCATATAGATACAGCAAAAATAATAAAATTCAAAATAATGCAAGAAAAATAATGTAACACTTTATTGGCTTCGAGATAATTATTTTGAGATCCTAATCCTATCAAAACATTCTGCTTTTCTTAATTTGATCCTACTTTTTTTTTGTTTGTTCGTTTTAATAAAGGATGAACCAATATCCTAAGAAATTCTCAAACAGGGCTGAGTATAACACTCAGTCCCTAGATCTCACTATATTTTAGAAAAATTGTAAAGTATTTCAAATAATGAGTAAAGTTTCAACTCTGCACCATTGTGTCTTTGTAATGTAAGGAAAGTCACTTCACTTCTCTCCCTCTCTCGTTTTTGGCATATGCAAGGCGGAGAAAATAATATCTACTCCAGCTATCCCATAGGTTATTATAAAATATACTAAAAGATAGAAAATCACTTTATAATATTCAAAGTATTATAAAAGTAAGGCATGATTATATGTGGGATTAACAGCAGTTTGTTATTGACCATTTAATGTATTTTAATGTACATTTTTGCCATATTTAAAAATTATAATTTTTACATTTTGATTTTTAATTGAAAGAGTAATAGTATGACATTATGCCATGTTATATCTGATGCCATTATGTCAAACAAACAAACAAGCATTTTAAACTATTTGGAATATGATAAAAATAAATCTTTTAACTACGATAATACAGGTTTTTGAGGATTTCGTTTGTACAGCAAAAACAGAGGCAATAAAGGCAAAAATAGATAAACAGGATTACTTAAACCACAAAGCTTGTGCAGAGCAAAGAAAACAGGAGGGTGGAGGGTGGAGAGACAACCTACAAACTGGGAGAAAATATTTGCAAACCTTATATCTCAACGTACTAGTGACTATCCCCTAATAACTAGTCACGGGAGCACTGTCACGCATTTGGTATTTTTTAATTTTCGGGATGCTGTCACTTACCATGGCGGGAGCCTGATCCCTGCAGAATCGATTGTAGCTGGACTTATCTTGAATATTCCGAGTCAACATACCCAGCCATAAGGTGCTAATTCATTCATGCTTGAAGGGCATAACAATCAATACACGTTCACGCACGCAAGCACGTTCACGCACATACGTACATTCACGCACACGTACGTTCACGCACACACATACGCTGTCGCATAATTTAAAGGACTGCTTCTGATTAAATCCGAAAATCCACCCTCCCTCCATCTCTGACTTTATTGGTTTTTTTTGTTTGTTTGTTTGTTTTTGAGGCAGAGTCTCGCTCTGTCACCCAGGCTGGAGTGCAGTGGCGCGATCTCGGCTCACTGCAAGCTCTGCCTCCCGGGTTCACGCCATTCTCTTGCCTCAGCCTCTCCGAGTAGCTGGGACTACAGGCGCCCGCCACCACGCCCGGCTAATTTTTTTTTTGTTGTATTTTTAGTAGAGACGGGGTTTCACTGTGGTCTCGATCTCCTGACCTCGTGATCCGCCCGCCTCAGCCTCCCAAAGTGCTGGGATTACAAGCGTGAGCCACCGCGCCCGGCCTGACTTTATTGTTAAATTAGGTAAGAGGTACCCTTGCCGACCCCCAGAAACAAGATACTTAAATTGAACCTAGTCAGAACCCTAAAAATCATAATTTATCCAACACTAGCCCCTCGATTAACGTAATTTTCTAAAAAATCCTAATATTCTCCAACCAAATAAAATCTCCTATTTATATGTTAACTAAATTTCTGTCTTAATACTTATATAATACTTCAAGTATCCCTCTCTGAAAAGTGTGTATCCCAGATATTATAGTCCTAAATCAAATATAACTTCAACTACAAATGGCCCCTCAGCCAAAACCTCTCCTAATTCAACTTTTTTAAAGGCCCTAAACTTCCAGGACTGTAAATGACCACTTTATACCCAACAAGATTCTACCCTGACATCCCCCTAGTATTTCAAAATACCACTCAAATGTTTTTCATCCAGTTAATGTAGCTTAATTATTTAAAGCAAGGCACTGAAAATGCCTAGATGGGTCCACAAAACCCCATAAACATAGAAGTTTAGTCCTGGCCGTTTTATGAATTCTCAGTAAAATTACACATACAAGCATCCTCGCCCCAGTGAGAATGCCCTCCAGATCACGTGGTTCAAAAGAAGCAGGTATCAAGCACGCATAAACGCAGCTCAAAAAAAATTTTGGTTGGGGTGGCCGGGCACAGTGGCTCACGCCTGTAATCTCAGCACTTTGGGAGGCCGAGGCGGGCGGATCACGAGGTCAGGAGACCGAGACCATCCTGGCTAACAAAGTGAAACCCCATCTCTACTAAAAATACAAAAAATTAGCCGGGCGTGGTGGCACATGCCTGTAGTCCCAGCTACTCAGGAGGATGAGGCAGGAGAATGGCATGAACCCGGGAGGCGGAGCTTGCAGTGAGCCGAGATGGCGCCACTGCACTCCAGCCTGAGCGACAGAGCGAGACTCTGTCTTAAAAAAAAAGAAAAAAATTTGGTTGGGGTGACCTTGGAGCGTAATTCAACCTCTGAAACGACTTAAACTAAGACCACACTAGTGTAAATCAGTTATTACACATTGACCCAATAATTCTATCAACAGGATAAGTGACCCTAGGGATAAGAGTGCAATCATTCTAGCGTCCGTATCAACAACAGGGCTTAGGACCTCGATGTTGGATTGGGACATCCTAAATGGTGTAGCCGCTATTAAGGGATCATTTGTTCAATGATTAAAGTCCTTCGTGATCTGAGTTCAGACCAGAGCAATCCAGGTTGGTTTCTACCTATTTAGCATTTCTCCTAGTATGAAAGGATATGAGAAACCGGGCCCACTTCACAAAGTGCCCTTACAAGACTAGGATTTTTACACAATATGCTATTGGTTATTGAGTGCTATTGTAGAACCTGTGCCCAGGTCTTATAAATTTCAGGTTCTTATGCTTTCCACTAGGCTGCATTGCCCTTCTCCTTTTTTAAAATTTTTTTAAATTTATTTATTTATTTTTGGCTCCATCCTACAGACTGTCTTGGAGTTGTGGTACAGATATTTTCAGCCATATTTATGGTAGTTTCCCACCTCACCTGAGGTCTAGGTCTGTAGGTAGCAAAAGAGAAAAGTTAGCTTCTTTTTCCTTTTCCATGCCCTCCTATTTCTTCACTGAACCACATTCAATAAATGACCTAGGAGGTTTTACAATGCTCCATGTACAAGAACCTCACAGAGGAATTATACACAGTTCCTCCTTCCAGAGAGCTCTCTGTATATTACGAGATCTATTTGGCAAAGAGAATTACAATCAAATGCAGAAGTGCTGTGAGAGAGTTGTGAATGGAATGATGTGGAAACACATACACTTATATATTGAATTATATCCTAAGAAGTTAGGAAAAGTTTTCCGTAAGAGTTGGCATTTGAACTGAATCTTACAGGAATAAAGTATAGTAAGATAATTAGAGGAGGATATGATAAAAACAAGGTAATCAAAGTCACATTGAAATGTGTCAATTTGGTGGAAAGTCACTAGTTGTTGAAGGAGAGAGGTAGACAGGAATAACGTAAAAGACAGGAGCCAGGAGAATTAGATTTAAACTAGATTATGCAGAATTATACACAAGACTAGGATTTTTACACAATATGCTATAATCAAGTACAAGTAAGTGACGTTAATTAGGTGGATTGAAATAATAATGGTTGCAAGATAGAGGTGATAGAGAAATTATAGATATATTATGACAATGATATAAAGAATAAAATTGAGTAAAAAAAGGAAGCTGTTAAACATATCAGAGAAATTATTAAGGTTGAATTAAGGTAGCAGGAATAAAAAAGAATTTCATTTAAGAAAAATCTTCAGATAGTGTTGAAAAATTCATATACAGACTAGATACAAGGATAAGAGAGGTAGAAGAAAATAACTCTGAGGTTCCTTGAATGAAAGGCAGATGACAAACTGAATAATTAAGTTATAAAATACACACACACACACAGAGACAGGGAGAAAGAGAAAGAAAGAGAAAGAGAGAATATTTAATATTATTTTAGACTTTATAATTTGAGTCATTTATAAAAATATCCAAGCAAAAGTACCTACTGGTCAAATGACAAAACCTGAGTCTAGATCTTAAAGAAACCTTTGGCTTGTAAATAAAGATGGGAGCGTCTATGAGTGCAGAAGTAATAATGGATTACACACAGAGTACAAACTGGACTGATAAGAGAATAAAAACAATTACAAACTTCACAGAAGAAAAACGGCGAGTGACTACAATTTGTAAAACAATATAGACACTCCAAAATTTGGAGGAAGGAAGGAAGAAAGGGAGGATGGAAGAGATAGGGAAGGGAAGGGGAAGGGAAGTGGATGGAAGGAGAGGGAAAAGAGGGGAGAGGAGAGATAAAATACAGCAGGGAGAAGAGGCAAAAAAATTAGAAACGAACTATGTTCCAGGACTCAAGAAAGAGTCTCATCTCCTTTAACACATTTTCTGTACTTCATTGGGTAGGACAGAAAATGTGTCAAAGCAGATAAGACTCTTCCTTGGCTGGGTAAAAATTAGATCTCTTTTCATATGAATTTACTTAAAGCTATAGATATCCATAAATAATTAGTATATATCTGTTACCAAAACACCATGGGTTCTGTCTAGATCCTGCTGCTCACCACACAGGAAGCCAATCACTGAGACAATGACTGTTGCCAAGGAAGAAGACTTGAATCAGGTGCTGCAGCCAAGGAAATGGGAGATCAGTCTCAAATATACCTCCTTGATGGACTAAAACTGAGGGGTTTATATAGCAGGAAAGAAGTGTAACTATGTATGAGAATAAAAGGAACTCAGTGTGGGATAAGAAAGCAATCATGATGAAGAAAGGGCTGGCATTTCATTGTCTGGATGTGATGGTCTGGTTTCAGTTCTTTGATATGTTCTGAGAGGCCTGGGGGTCCTTTCCTGAGGAAGGAACTCAGATAAAACAAATGTAAGTTTCAAGCTTTAAGGCCAGAAGGGTTAATTTCTGTTAATCCAAATCGATTGTCTATGGGATTATACATATATGTTATATATATATATATATAACATATATGTTATATATGTTATATATATACCACATATGTTATATATACATATATGTGTGTGTGTATATATATATACACTTACACACACACACATATATACACACAATATTTGAGTACTTTTCTTTTTGTTTCTGGACTTGCGTCCCTTGCTAGATGCTTCACTATTGGCTATTCCAGAAGGTAAAAATGACATCTGAACTGATTGGGAAGAATTGTAATTCTTATATGTGCAAAAACAGATGAGAGAGGATTTGCATTTTCAGATGAGTGTAACCAATGTAAATGTATTGCATTATATACAAACCACACTACACCAGATGACAAGAGATGAGAAATTCAGAGGCAGCTCCAGCATTACAAGTTGTGTGAAGATGGGCATGCACTATGCTTTCAAACCTTGGTCTTTATATTCATAAATAGCTATAAACATACCTTCCTTAACATCTCATAGCTCTCATGGTAATCATGTGATGTCAAATATGAGAAAATTTTTAATAATCTGTAAAGTACTGTTAGGTACTCTTAGGTATTATGAAAAATTGTGCCCACCGTTCAGATCTTTTTATCTCCCTGTGTACCTAACCGTTGGAATCATATGTCAAAATGAAAGGCCTCTTCATTTATGTATAAAGATATTGTATCATCCAAATATTCAAGTTAATGTACACTGTCCATAACATAGTATATGCAAGAATAATACATATCAAAAATCTGAAAAAAATCATAATCATGCTATCTATTTAACATTAGGCTTATGCTCAGGCATATGCATAAAATGATAAGTAATTCATAAAATGAGTCAACACTTCATCTGGTACATAAGCTTGCAATTGCACACAAAGATTTCATGTGTGGAATTGCTCTGAAAATCACTGTTCTGTAAAGATAATATTTAGAAAATAAATATCTGATCATATATTGTTAACTGTAATACAAAAGCAAGTAGAAATAGCTCTGTAAACAATATTTAAACTGTCATAATAAGAAGCAAAAAATTGAAACTATTTTTAAATAATAGGCAAAATAGAATGTGTTCTTCAAACTTAGTGGATTTTATACTGAAAACTTCCAGAGATATATCTTAGGTAATTATAAGACGAAGCACAACAACAACAACAAAATCCTAACTTGAATCCATCAGTTGCAGATTTCATGGCTGACTATATCAAGAGGAAGTTGCAAGCTCTAAAAGTTGAAAGGCCAGTCAATATCAGGAACTCCTCGGAAGTGAAGGAAAAGCAGTTTAAATTTGTTTAACAAAAGTATGTTTTCAAACTAACTTTAATTTATGTATGAGGGCCATTAAATTTGTTCTTTTTAAAAAGGAAACTTCTTAATTGGAACTAAATCATTCATTATTCACTGTGATACAGGTTATATACCCTGAGGTTCCATGTGATTATTCACATGTTCAGCTGACAGAAAGTAGACAAAGCTATTCTAATGACTTAGCTTCGCTTTGACTCACGGGTTTTTATCTCACTTTAACTTCCGATCTCGGTTACAGAGAGTGTTAAAGCTGGAAGAAATAACATTTTGGTAGATGGTAAAGGATAAGTACGAATCATTTCAAGTTGTTGAAGCTTTCATTAAATAAAGCAAGCTATTTGAAATCTTAAAGCTATTTAAATAAAGGGCTAAGACTTTTCTGTTTTATTTACTTAAGAGCTTAAAAGATACTGTTGAAAATTTAACTGTTAATCTACTGTAGGGTGTGGTTAGACATTTATTTTGACAGTGCTCACTGAAAATTCAATTATACCCCCAGAGTCAAACTTGCCCATCATCAAAATGTCTAAAGATCTGAGTGTTTATGGGGTAACAACAAACCAAATACTAAAAAGTTTGCCAGAAATCTGTCCTACAACATATAAATGGAACAATTGGGTGGTTGTCTAAGGCACCTAAACTCAATATGATATTTCAGCTAAAAAGAGTGAAATTATAACTAAGCACTTCATGCAAGTTACCAAAAGAGAAGATATTCTTTAATAAAAAAGTACATTTGTAGAATGAAAGAATCTCAGTGTTGTAAGAAATATTTGAGATCATTTCAGTTAGGCTTTTCATTTCTTAAATTAGAAACTGAAGCTGAGATTAAACAGCTAATAAAAAGACAAAGCTGATCCATGACATTGGTTTGGGCAATGATTTCTTACATATGACCAAAAACGCACATACAACAAATGAGATTACATCAAACTAAAGAGCTTCTATACAGCAAAGAAAACAATTAACAGTGGGCGATTCCTCAGGGATCTAGAACTAGAAATACCATTTGACCCAGCCATCCCATTACTGGGTATATATCGAAGGGACTATAAATCATGCTGCTATAAAGACACATGCACACGTATGTTTGTTGCAGCACTATTCACAATAGCAAAGACTTGGAACCAACCCAAATATCCAACAATGATAGACTGGATTAAGAAAATGTGGCACATATACACCATGGAATACTATGCAGCCATAAAAAATGATGAGTTCATGTCCTTTGTAGGGACATGGATGAAACTGGAAAGCATCATTCTCAGTAAACTATCGCAAGGACAAAAAACCAAACACCGCATGTTCTCACTCATAGGTGGGAATTGAACAATGAGAACTCATGGACACAGGAAGGGGAACATCACACTCCAGGGACTGTTGTGGGGTGGGGCGAGTGGGGAGGGACAGCATTAGGAGATATACCTAACGCTAAATGACGAGTTAATGGGTGCAGCAAACCAACACGGTACATGGATACATATGTAACAAACCTGCACATTGTGCACATGTACCCTAAAACCTAAAGTATAATAATAAAATAAAATAAAAAAAGTTGGTGGGAATGTAAATTAGTGCAGCCATTATGGAAAACAGAAGGGAGGTTTCTCAAAAATAAAAAAATATAATTACTATATGACCCAGAAATTCTACTTCCGGGTGTATACTCAAATGAGTTAAAATCAGTATGTTGACTAGATACCAACACTTCCATGTTCATTGCAGCATTATTCACAATAGCCAAGATATGGAAACAATCTAAGTGCATATCAAGGGATGAATGGATAAGGAAAATTATATATACATATTTATAGTGTATACCCACAATGGAATACTATTCAGCCTTTAAAAAGGAGAAAATTCTGTCATTTGTGAAAACAAAGAAAAATCTAGAGGATCTTACGTAAAGTGAAATAAGTCAGGTACAGAAAGACAAATAAATAATGATCTCACTTACATGTGATAAGTAAAAAATGTCAGACTCATAGAAGTAAAGAGTAGAATGATGGTTACCAGAGGCTGGAGGAGGCGGGATAGACAGAAAAAGAAGATGCATTTGTCAAATGGTACAAGGTTCAGCTAGATAGGAGAAATAAGTCCTAGTGATCTATTGAGCAATAGGGTAATTATAGTTAATAATAATGTACTATATATTTCAAAATTGCTAAAAGAGTATATTTTAAGTGTTCTTACCATAAAGTAATGATAAATATGTGAGTTGAAAGATATTTTAATTTACCTGATGTAAATGTTCCACAATGTATACATGTGTCTTAACATCATATTGTATGCTATCCATACGATAATTAATTATCAAATAAAAACTTAAGATGGAGCTGCGCCAAGAATCCAAGACTCTGAATTTAGATTTTTCATTTTCTATTATGCCAAAGTGTTTCCTGAAAATTAAAATTGAATATGGCATGTCCAAAAGAATACGTCATAAGAAGACAGGAAAGGGAGGACTGCTGCATATACTCATATTTTTAGTCAGTTGTGTAAGATCTTATTAGAAGAAGAAAATCAGATGTTTTAAGAAAATTCTTATAACTCCCATAATACTGAAATTTTATGGCAAACCTAAAACCTTGCATATTTATTTAAAGTGAATCGTATATATGCAAAGTTTTTATTGAGATTATGAAAGCAAAATCTCTCAAAGTAGCAAAACATAAGTATTTATTTTAGACTGTACTATGCAGTATAGCAGAATGGTGCCAATGGCAAAAAAAACTTTCAGAAGAAATAAAAATCTACTAATTTATGTCTTAGTAACCTTGTGTAATTCCTACAAATTCTGAGCATTGCCTTTAATGTATCTGCATTGTTCCCACATCATTTCATAAACTTCAAATACTCACACTTTGTAATTGAAACAATATACAAACTATATTATTAAATAAGCTATGGGATGATATTCTCAATCTACCCTATAAGGATACTATCTTCCTGTCAGAAAAGTTAAGACTCTCCAATACGTATTTACTAGCCAGAATTTTTTTTTTTTTTTTTTTTTTTTTTTTTTTTTTGAGACTGAGTCTCTCTCTGTAGCCCAGGCTGGAGTGCAGTGGTGAAATCTCAGCTCACTGCAAGCACTCCCCAGATCTTAATTGTGAAATCTCCTACAGTGTCCAGTCAGTAATCCATTATTAGTTTTGCCTCATGTGCCCTAACCACCTTCTCTTTACCTTTGATCTTAAGCCCCAAAATGAAAGTTATTATTCTTGGCTCAATTATCCAAATTCTTTGAAGAGAACTGGTGACACTATAGTCTATCTTTATCTGCCGCCTTGTGATCCAGGCTTTTTAGGTATCTGTGAATATTCACATTAGGTTACCTGGACTCCATAGAGGCAGCACCAACAAAAAACATAATTGGGATATACACCACTTTTAGACTTTCGAATACATGCCCCACCTTATAATATGTGAACTGATTATTCACTTCTAGACATTCAACTTTCAAACAGGTATGCTCTGTATTAAACATCAACATCTTCCTTCCCTTTCACTGAAAGGACATCGGGAAAACAACAAGATGCAAGGGAAAGTTCACACATAAGGATAATTATTTGTGATAATGGTGACAATGATCCATATTTCTTTTTCTGCTTTTATGAATTTGCAAATGTCCTACAAAAAAAGTGTATTAAATGAATCTGTGAAAGTTCATCTAAGTCCCTAGTATTATTTTTTTTCTTAACTCTCTAGAAAGTCGTAGCCTTGTAGCTCAAAGCAAAATAGAAAAGACGCAAATCATTCATAGGACAAGTGTTGATGCAAGTTTCAATTACTGAATACATTTTTAGCCATTTAAAACTAAAAGAAAAGTAATGTCCGTAATTCCAGCACTTTGGGACGCCGAGGTGGGTGGAACACAAGGTCAGGAGATTGAGACCATACTGGCTAACATGGCGAAAACCCGTCTCTACTAAAAAATGCAAAAACAAAAATTAGCCGGTCGTGGTGGCAGGTGCCTGTAGTCCCAGCTACTCAGGAGGCTGAGGCGGGAGAATGGCTTGAACCTGGGAGGCGGAGCTTGCAGTGAGCTGAGATCGTGCCACTGCACTCCAGCCTGGGCAAGAGAGCCAGACTCCACATCAAAAAAAAAAAAGAAAAGAAAAGAAAAATAACGAAACTATTTTACTCTTTTTTTACGATTTAAATTTTATTTTAGGTTTGAAAAGTGAGATATATGTCACTTAACCATCAGGAAGCGTGTAGTAAACTCAATCTCTGAACCAAGGTTACCTAAAACAGAGATGTTCCTTTTCTTATACTCATCTTTAAAATGGAGGTAGACAGAGAAAGTGATGCTTTTCTAGAGATTGTAATGAATTCAAACATATTCATTAATTTTATAGCAGTTATTTTGGTTTCACAGTGAAACATAAAAGGTTCTATCTTATTGGAAAGAAAACCAAGTAGCTACCTAAGTACTTGATGAGAAGGAATTTGTTCTACTGTTTTAAGTGCATGAGGGATAAAGCAAGACTTAGACATATTTTTGTTAGACTGTTTCATTTTAATAGTATTTTCTGTTATAACAGAAATGACCTACGGTAAAATAATTCAAAATATCCTTCCTTCTGAAGATGATTTCCACATAAAATTGTAACATTACTATGATCTAAATTTAAATAAAATTTTCTATTGATGTTAAAAGTTTGATAATACTCAGTTTGTTAAAGTGGTTTGGTCACTATTTGGGTACGATCAACTTCAAACCATAGGTTTTTAAATGAACCAAAGTCTTTGGTTTATTTCTGTAGCTTTTTGTCTAATTTGATTAATAACTAGTATACCAGTCATTCATATATAGTCTTAACTGGCCAACCAAGGTTTACTTGGTAGAAGGGTGACAGTTTACCCTTTAATACCACCTAATTAAAATACACAAGATGTTCTACACAAATAGCAGCAAATTGTTTATTTCTAAGAACATAATTTTCCTTTTAGAGGAAGCTCTAAACATTAATTTGGAGCCACATTTTAATTTTATAATGTAATCATTCAGTAAATGGTCATTAGATATTGGGTTATTTGGAAAATTGTAAAAAATCAGACTTCTGATGATGTCCTTTAAAATAATTAACTTAGCTGGAAACAGTAAAACAAGACTTAAAAATACAAATCATAACATGAATATTCAAATGATTGTATAGTAAAACAATTGTATGCAAATAATAAAGAATAGTGACTATAACAAAAAAGTTTAACAGATTTGACATAAACATTTAAAGAATATAACTTACATATATGAAAATAAGACATCAAAACTTGAATTGAAGCTGTCAAACTGTGAAAAACAGTAGTAAACAATAAAAATCACTTACTCATTGGAAACACTGCAAAATGTCATGAAATCATTTCAGAAATGAAGGTACATTAATGAAAAATAATCATAGTTTTAAAGTCAGTCTCACCTCACCTTTAAGAAACACACAGTATAAACATCAATAAAAGGGATAATTTATATTACTGCAATAAAATGCAAATATATATATTGTATACTAGCATCCTCTCTTCAATGTATACTTTAACCCAATAGCTTTCTGCCACTAGAAATTTATCAGAAGAAAATAATGGTAGCTTAATACCAGCACTATAATACCAGCACTCTGGTAGGCTGAGGCAATAAGGTCAATTGAGCCTAGGAGTTTCAGATCAGCCTGGATAACATAGTGGGATTCTGTTTCTACCAAAAAATAAAAATAAAAAATGCCAGTCATAGTGGCTAGCACCTGAGTCTTTGCTGCTTGAGAGACTCATATGAACCTAAGTTGATTTGAGCAGGAATATAATTTCAGTCCAGGAGGTCAAGTCTGCAGTGAGCTATGATCATTCCGTCGCTGCAGCCTGGGCGACAGAGCAAGACCCTGTCACACACAGACAAGAAAATAATTCAGAATGTGTACAAAAATATATAAAGGTGTTTCTGAAAGCTGCATTTGTAACACTGCAAAATCAATGCGACATTGAGACAGAGGTTCCAAGATTAAGGTGGAGTCACCAGTGACAATTGAAATCTGGAGTCAGAATGCTGTATCTAAGTGGGACAACAGTTTCTTTCCTGCAGCCCACCATTACCATGCAGCAAAGTTGCTCTATTACTTCTGAATTTTCCACATTTTTAAAGAAAAGCAGAAAATCCAGTTTCTAGGACAAAAATCAAGTTACAAGTATTGACAGAAAAATCACTTTTAAATAATTGTAAACAGTAACAACACACTTTAACAGTAAATCTAATTCAGCCTGACACCAGGCTGTACCAATAGACACAATGAAACTGCATATTATTGGTAAAACAATTGTATGGTAGAAAAATACTGGCATAAAAATGTTCATAGAAAATTCATAAATGGAAAAAGTAGTCTGTTTTATTTAAATAAAAAGGAGCTAGATGAATTGCAGATAACTACGTATTAATAGTTACACCTTTCAATTTTAGAATTAATCATATACTTTTCTTTATTTTTTGAGTTTTCATTATTGCGATGTATTATGCTGAAATTAGCAAAAAAAAAAAAAAAAAAAAAAAAAAAAAAGAGTAACTCTCTAAGTGATACAGAAACTTGTAATGAGAAATAAGGTGTTTCCCTAACAAACCCACCTATGTGTCAGTTTGAAGGTAGCAAGAAAATTTTTATCACAGTCTGGGAGTATGGGAACCTGTGATATGTGGCAGTGACATATTGATAACACTGTGCACTGAGGTGACTTGAGAAATATTTGTGTACCTAATGATTTCCAGTGTCATAAAACATAGGTAAGAACACTGAATATTACCACTGGTTGATATTTGGTCTCTACAATAGTGAGTATGTTGGTTAATTTTAAATGTCAACTTGAATGGACTAAGGGTTGCCTAGATAGCTAGTAAAACCTATTAAAGTATTATTTAATATAGCATTGTAGAATATACATTAAATACATTATTATGTTACATGTATTATAATGTAACACATTATAAAATATTAAAGACATTATTACATTAATACATTACTTAGTATAGTATTACTTAATACATTAAAATGGTAGCTAAGCTTGAAGAATCCCTGAGCAGACAAAGCCAGTTAGACCTCATAAGCAACCTCTCAACCTTGCTTGCTTTGCAAACATAAACAAAACTTCAGGTCTTTTTTGTAAATGCCTATATGAAAGAAAAACAGAACTTTCTTTTTCTTTCCAAATAGGAGTGTTAACTATAGTTTTCCTGTTCCTGTATCACATTACACACTGAGTGTGTGGGAGAGCAGAGAGATTTAATTTACAAGTTTTAGATCAAGAGAGCATAACCAGATCCCAGGTTAAGACTAAACACTACAGAATACTCACATTAGTAACACTTGTCTTATAAAAAGATATACTCTTCACTGTAATTGCTGCAAACAATAAAATACTGTAAAATAATATGCAGTGTGTTTGTGAAAGGTCAATAACATGCTTATATTTTTGCTGTTGAAAAACTACACAAAAGCAAATGACTAGAACAGTAGACCAATTAGTATCAGTAGAATTATACCATCAAACATTCCACTGATCTTGAATGTAAGATCTGACATAACCAGATAATTCCATGGCAAGGCAATAAACTGCATTTACATTCTCTTTCTAACAACTAGCGCAAGCATATCCAGATAACCTACATTGATTCTACATTATCTTAGGGTGAAATCACCTAATAACTTCTTTAGTACTCTTTCTTTTAATTTTTATCCTAATTATCTGTCTGAAAATGATCTTTTAAATTGGGAAAACTGATTACATTACATCCTTCAGTTCAGAGTAGCATTGGGTAACGACATTTTGTCTGCAGACAAATCACTCTTTCACAGTCATCAGCTTTTAGAACATTCTAAGACTTTATTTTCCATCTAAACTTTTCAGTTAATTTTACTCTAACTTTTAATTGATGTTACTGAGTAGCAAACGAGCCTGAAGGACACTGCTTTGTTTTGAAAAATGAAGAAAGAAAGGCATGTAAATTCTATAAATGTAATTCTAATGAAATCAAGATAAAATATAGTGTTTATAAAAAGAAATACAATTATTTCTAATAACTGTGCTTTCATTTCAAATAATTTTCAACAAGTTAGTGATGAAGAATAAATACAGTTCCAGAAGAATCCAGGATTTTTTTTCTATTGCATTGCTTTTTATTAAATTATAGCTACCTGAAGGCTTTGAAAAATTGAACACCAGTAAAACTGCCCTTCTTTTGTTAATATGTTTTGTTTTCTTGTTTCATTTTTAATTCAACTAATCATTCACCAGAAAAATTTACTTAGGTAAACTTTTTTGATTATCCTTTCATAGCATTTAACGCAAGTGTTATTTGTTGTAGTCTTTTGTCTATGAATCTATTAATGCTGAGAAACTGAACATTCCTAGGAGTGTCCTAATAGGAAAGAAAAATTAACAATTTCAGCTGTATTTTTACTTAAATAAATATTCATATAGTTTACCTTTCAGGATCACGCAAACACTTTGATTATATAAGAAGGTCTTTGTATACACATCAAACTACCAAGAAGTCGTATCTGATTTTGTGCTTTTCTACTACTCTTCCCCCAAACACCTATTCGAAATGTTTACTTTTTAAAGGGTCTGAACTGTGTGTCAAGCACTGACACCAGCATGTTCCCTGAATTATCTCATTAAAGTCCTGTAATACTCATGTGGTATTAGCAGTGAAGAAACTGAAGCACAGAAGCTTCAAGTAAAACATCCAGTTTTAGAGAAACTAAACAGTAGAGTCTGGGGGCCAAATTACTGACCTTGTACAATTGCCCAGTATTGTGTACTGACCTAAAAAGGCCTATGAGAGATCAACCCATTAAGATCCATGACATAAAGAAAATTGTTTGTCCTACAATATCCCAATCTGGATGAAGGCAGATAAAGAGAATATGCTTAGGCATGATGACAAAAAAAATAAGAACTGTGAATGCACTTTACAAAACAGAAAGGAACACAAGGGAGTTTGGAACCAAGTTGAAAATTAAATATGTTCATGTGCACATAACAAAAGCCTGATCGTAAATAAACTGTGTCAACAGTGTACTATGAAGGTGAAACTTTCTTTTTAGAATCCGCTAAACCCTGTATAACTTGTAAAAAAAAATGCAGCCACATATGTTGATGTCCTAAACCCAATATTTCTTTTGGCTTATATATCAAAAACAGGAATTCCTTCCTGTAATGAAGAAAAAAACACAGGCATCAAGGAGTAATAAAATTAATGTCATAGAATGTAAAATATAGAAACACCAATTAAGGCTTTTTTTTTTTACATAATACATGTGAAAACTGCTGATTTTTTTAAACCAGAATTTAAAAAAATCTACAGCGTAATTGGTTCTGGCAATAAGCAATCACATTCTGCTGGAGGTAACTTTAGTAATGTCAAGCAAAAGTCTTAAAATTATGACCAGTGATATTCATTTAAAATACTCTCAAGAGCTCTTAGAAATCAAGAACACAGTATCTGGACCCTTGGTTTGAATCCACACTCAATCTCTTTCTAACTGGAAAATTTTGGACAAAGTTTTAAACTTTCCTGAACGTAAAATGCCTAGCTAGCAATAACTTTAGAAAATATGAGGAGTTTGTAAAGTTACAAGAATCAAATGAGTTAATAAATGTAATGTACTTAAAGTAATTACTGGCACAAAATAATTATAACATAATTCATTATTTTTTTAATATCTAAATTCTCTAGCTTGTAGCTATTTTGAACAGATAAATATATATATAATTAAAATTTCTAATATATGTTTTTGATTACTTATCATGTAGAAAAATATAGCTTTCCAGATGAAAATATAGTATCTAATGTAGAAGTCACATATAATATTTATTAAACTGGAATGCTATCATTTTAAATTATTTTGAAGCTCATTAAAGTAAGTCTGCACTGGCCAACATTTTACTTATTAATTAAATTTTTGCCTAGCATAGTTAATCTCCTTTTCTAAGACTTAATTCCCAAATCTATAGTCTTTCTTTTCTCATTTGGAGATGGGTAGGAGTACTATTCCTTTCTTGCCCATCCCTTCCTCTATTTTCATTATAATAACCGATATGCCCTTGCCTAACCATACGCCCCCAGTTAATAATACAGATTCACTGTACTGTTTCACCAAATTTAACCTGTTATTTTTGGAAATAGGATGTTTAAAAATTGATTTGTTATTCCTTAATACATGCCAAAGTCATCAGTATATCATGGTCCAGATGTATTCTAAATACCAACTGAAAAACATTCTTAAAGCTAAGAACACACAACATATTTCACAGAGTGAATAACTGTAAGAAGCTTGGGAATTGTAGACATTCTTGAAAAGCTATTTTTTGTTTTTGCATGTGTGTTACAAGCATTTGCACAGGCTATATTTTTATAGCTCTAGTTATAAAAATAGAGAATAAATTATATTCCCTCACATCTGTACAAAATGGTCAGCAAGAATACACATCTACAGAAGTTTAAAGTATTTACTCTTTTTCTTAGTTAATACATGTTTCAGAACTTAAAGAGAGCAAATCATAATGCCCATTGATTATAATGTCACATTTTAGTTATTACATTATTACATTTACTTATTATAACTTTTAGAATTTTAGGAGGAAAACAATAATTCTGAGTGTGAAATTTGAATATTTGCACCCTAAAAATTTTCAGTTCCATTTTCAATAATTTAGTAGAATATTTCTTAGAGAAATAAGAAGACAATTAAAAACATGAAGTACTAGTTTTTCAAGTATATTGCAAAGCCATTAATAATATATAATCTAGCAATGGTACAACAATTAATATATTATTTTTCAATTATATTAAGTTTTAAGAACTCAATGTGCCTAAAATTTTTAAATAATACTACATAAATACAACTCAAATGATATCAGCTCAAATTCATGTATACATCTTTGCAGCTAAAGTCTTTTAAAATTAAAAATAATTTAAAATTTTGTCATATTTATGAACCCATTTTAAAGAACATAACATGTCATGCAAATGTTAATTTAATACATAATGCATTAGTAAAAGCTGTTCTGAATATATACATATATTATCTTTATGTTGGAAAACTATTTTTAAACAGCAATTAGATTCTATTGATTCATCAAATTATTAAATCACAACATTGCTAAACTCAATTTTTACTCTCCTAAGCATATTGGAATATATGAGAATACACAGTAGAGATAATTATATGAATAGAATTTAACTTACATGTTTTAGCAAAGGAGAAATAAAAACTGGAATATTATGGGTTTCTAACATGCCTATTTGTTAGTTGTCCATTTAAAAATTTCTTTATAGAAGCATTTTGAGTGAAGCCCACAGATTATTTAATAACTTGTTAATTCAAAAAAGTCTGTCTTTGTTGGCAGTGTGGAAAACACCATAGAGCAGGGGTCCCCTACCCCAGGGGCTGCAGACTAGTTACCTGCTCATGGCCTGTTAGGAACTGGGCCTCACAGCAGGAGGTGACCTGTGGGACAGGTAATGCTAGGTGGCATTACCACCTGAGCTCCACCTCCTGTCAGAACTCAGAGGAGCATTAGATTCTCATAGGACCAGGAACCCTACTGTTAGCTGTGCATGTGAGGGATATAGAGGTTGCACACTCCTTATGAGAATCTAATAACTAATGCCTGATGATGTGAAGTGGAAGAGTTTCACATACCCCCTTTCCCCACAACCCACTCACACAGCCATCCGTGGTCTGTGAAAAATTTTCTTCCACAAAACTGGTCCCTGGTGCCAAAAAGTTGGGGGACTGCTGTGTTAAGGTGAAAAAGGGTACATGTGGTAATTATTAAAAAAAAAAAGTTCAATAAATATAGGAGAAAACTCTAACATCATATGTATATGTGGACATACATAATAACATATACATGATTTTCTGATTTGAAGAATATATAAAAAATGAGAAAATGACATTGAAACCCTTTTTAAGGATCATTCATAGTTAAATATAAATATACTCTTGCGCTCTCTCTATATATATTTATATATGTATATATCATATATATTTACATACGTATGTATCATATATATTTACATACGTATATATCATATATATTTACATACGTATATATCATATATATTTACATATGTATATATCATATATATTTACATACGTATATATAATATATATTTACATACGTATATATCATATATAAACATGTATATAATATATATTCATTTATGTATATATAATATATATTCATTTATGTATATATAATATATATTCATTTATGTATATATAACATATGTATATATTATATATTTACATATGTATATATAGATTATATAATTATATATTATATATTTATATATGTATATATTATATAATATATAATTATATATAATATATATTCTATATATTATATGTATTTTACATATAATATATTATATATAATATATATTATATATTATATATGATATATTATATTATATATGATATATTATATATTGTATATAATATATCATATATAATATATTTTATATATGATATATATTATATATTATATATTTTATATTTGTATATAATACGTATTCTATATATTTTATATATTATTTATATATGTATATATTCTATATTATATATTTTATATACTATTTATATATGTATATATTCTATATTATATATATTTTATATATTATATATTTATATATGTATACATTATATATATTATATATTTTTTATTTATATAATATATATATACATTTTATATAGACAGGGTCTCACTTAAGTGATCTGCCAGCCTCGGTCTCCCAAAGTGCTGGGATTACGGGCATAAGCCACTGCGCCTGGCCCACAGTTAAATTTCTTAAGTCAAAACTGATAATTGTACCTCCTTTCTCTTCCTCACTTCATTCTTGAAAGGAATTTAACACTGAAAAAGAGGTGGAGACTTAACTGAGTCATTCACAAACAAGAACTTTAGAAAAGTGAAAAAGCATAGTTATATAAATCATTTCTAATGATTTGTTCATCTTTAAAACATAGGTCAATATTTCTATTTTACCCAAATTTACTCAGCTGTAGGATGCAGTCCAGAAACATCTTAGTGTAAGAGTATTTTTCATAAAATATATTTTATTTAAATTGAATTGCTGATCAACCATAAGAATTCCACTGTAAAGTAATCAAAGAAGTACAATTCTTAGAAGACTATCACGAAATAGTTTTAAGAATTAAAGAAAAAGTAATCACTTTTCACCAACAATCAAACTTTTAGTTGGCATAGCATGAAATAGTTTTAAGAATTAAAGAAAAAGTAATGACTTTTCACCAACAATCAAACCTTTAGTTGGCATAGCATGAAATAATTTCTCACATTGGCTAAAGAAAAACCTCCAGAAACCTGCAGGCAAATGTCGTCTCCCCACTCCCACTCCTAAAGAAAATACGGGCTGGACCGAGTCACCATGATTTCTCCTGCCTCTTGGATTTGCTCTCTGTACCACAGAGCTGTCTTCTAGTCTAATCCCACTCATAAAACTGAGCAAATGGCATACCAAGATATGGCATACCAAGACAGAGGATCTAACATGTGTTTGACCTTTCTGAAGCATCTCAAGTCCCTGGATTCCACCTCCTGTTCTCCATATTTTCAAACATGTTCTCGAACATGTGTTTGACCTTTCCGAAGTATCGCTAGTCCCTGGATTCCACCTCCTGTTCTGTATATTTTTTAATGTTAATATCATATTCTTATTGTTAAAATGTGAGTTTCTACACAAGTTATTTCTTATTTGTACCCGAAGACTTTGAATAGGCTCTGGCACTCCCAGACATGGGTTATCAAACAGATGCAGGCCTTAACTAGGTCGTAGGACTGGACTTACATACAAGTGGCTGTGGTTTGTGAGACTAGGTTGTAGTGTTTTTTTTGTTGTTATTGTTGTTTTGTTTTTTCATTTTGTCTAAGGACTTGAAAACCTTCAGGGGACACGTGTGTTAAGATTTGTCTTCTTCTAGTGATCTTCTTTTAAAACACAAATCAATCCCATTAAGGAATCCATTAAATCACTATTAGTGTGAATGGATTTTTTTAGGTAGCACGGATGAATTCAATGTAGATGCAAATGTAGTATGTGGAAGAAGAGCCATTTTCATTCTATGAACATAGGACAGGGATGAGAATATATATAACACTATAGTTAATGAAAAATATATATTTCTGAGTTGTGCGAAATCAATTTAAGAGATTATATATATATATATATTCTATAGATATAATATGATTTTCATCAGAGCACAGAGGATGAAGACAGAAGAGAAAAGATAAGAGTGGTGGCTACTAGATCCTCTTGTGGGATTATTTTTAAAAAGGCAGTCTTTGGCAATAAATGGGCACTAACACCTTCTAATAGATATCCATTGGCTTGAAGAAAAAAAGCGTCAGAAAATTTATCATTGGAGAAAAGTCAATGTTTCCATTAGAATTAATGTAGCTAAAGATGGCTCAAGGGTAAAATTATTCAAAATACTATGCATCACAATAGTGCCATCCTGTGGACTACTCTCTCTCTCACCCTATGGGGAAAGGGGTATGTGAAAGGAAAATGAATTCTAGAGCAGCAAAACAAAATTCTTTATTTTTTTTTACATAGAAATTGATTGTGTTTGCTATCAGTGGTGTAATTATTTTACAAAGAAGCCCTTGAACTATGGCAGAAATTCTGGATGCTCTGTCACTATGTGTCAATCTCAATATATCAATCATAATGCCTGTGATTTGGGGTTAATATGAAGCAAAAAAAACTTCTCTTAGGTTAAGTTTATTTTCCGAGAATTAAACTAGTTTCCTAATTTTTTCCCCAGGTTTCCAAATTCTTAGTGTAACACCAACCAAATATCAAAAGAGATTATTAGAGTTTCAATAAAAAAATTAAAGAATAGGCTTATAATTCACATTATTCCATTACATGCATTATTAGAGAGGACATTTCATTAAAGCATGCAAGCTGCATTTTTTTTTAATTTCGACATGTAGATAGTTTAAACTAGAAGCAAGCCAACACTTTGATATAGCATAAGGCAACTGGTAAATGTCAGTTGACTAAAGTGGTTATTTAAAGAAAATAAGCAAATACAATATTCTTTTTGTCGATTGATATGTGAGGCTGTACTGTTATTGGGCAAACTTTTTAATTAATAGAAAACTCTAATACGATGACAAAAACATGTTCTGTAAAATAGCACTGTATACGAAAATAGTACAAAAGGGGGAAATTAGAACTCTGAAACCATAGTGTCAATGAACATCACACAGATTGAAGACCACAGTAATCAATGACCAACATCTTTAGGCTGGAAAGAATGGGAAAAATTAAGAATTTAATGGAGATGTTATTTTCAAAAGTAGACTCAATAAAATGACCAAAGTCACCATTGGGTTCAGAACATGATCAATCATCTCTTTCATTTTTATGTTACCTTTGTGAAGTTTTATTAATGGAAATGAAGAAATTTACTAGAAAAAAATGATTGTAGGCACGGTTAAATTTACTTTCTCTTTGTATAATTTCATGAAAGTGATCTGAACTGCTTTGCATTAGTAGGGAGAAAGATAAATATATAAATATATGAAATTAAAAGGTGAGAATAAATAAAAAAAGTTTTTATCTCTCCAGTGAGAAAGTGATAATCATAATGTTTAGTTAAAGCTATCATCTAACCAAACCCAGCAGTACACTGATTTTTTTTTAACTTAAGATTTTAATAATGCTGAAGCATTTCTGTCACCTCAGTATTAGTGCTTCCTGGTTTAAATCTCAAAGGGCCGCCATCCAAGGCTACAAATACACAAATGATAAAATTTTGGTATTCGAGAATACCCATCTTCTAATAGGACAGCCATGACAATAACAATGGCATTGACAGACGAAAACAAGAAAATTTCAAGAAGATATACACTAGGGAAAGTTTTTAGATTAACATGCAAGTATGACACCCTCCCTCACAAAAATCAAGTTCATTAACACTAAGCCTGTAAATTTCATAGAATAATCCTTGAATTAGGAGAACTGGAATCACCCATCCTGTTAGATATGCAATTAATTGGACCCTCCTGAACCAGGATCTTGTGTGTTAGGAGTTGTAAATCTAATTGTTAAGCATCTTCAGGCACTAAAATTTGAGAAAAACTGTTCTAGAGCCTGGAACTAAAGAGTTTATTTGAAAGTCCACAGTTACAAATGAGATCTGTTTTTTCTCCCCTTGGGATTCTCAAGCCTTTTCAAAGCATTTACCAAGCAAAGAATCTGCCCTTTGAGATAAACCTGCTCATGCAGATTTAAGATAAGGTTGATTTCCGCTGAAGATAATCCATCTTCTACACACACACACACTCTCTCATACACACACGTCTCAGATTTTTGCTTTATTTCCTCCTCTTGTACACTGTCCTAATTCTCCTTAAGTACAGTCCATCTTCCTAATTGAGTCCTACTCTCACCACTTTCATGGTACTCTGGTCTCCCTATACTCTCCATGTCCTCCTACACACCTGGCTCAGCAGGAAGCCTAGACATACACAGTATATACCCAGGAAATGTATAAACTATATTGTCAGGGGATTAATTTATTTTAATTCAGGTCAACCCAACTGTAAGCTGCCCTAAGAGGAAGAATACAAGTAACAAGGGCCATTGCACAGAAGGAGGTTTACATTCAGACTGGAAGCTACAAGTGTACAGAAGCAAGACAGAGAGAATAAATAAATAAATAAAATAAAAAAGCAAGCAAGCACAAAGCAGCAGCAGCAGTTCAAGTTCCAGATTCCACTAGTTGTAGTTTAATGTAAAGGGATCCTTGTAAGGAGAGATGGTAATGTTACTGAGGCCAGATCTTGGATCTTGCCTCCCACTGCTTTATAGGATATCCTGAAATCTACAGCACACATGTGTGAAAAAGTGGATAAAACCATCTAATATTATTCTATTCCCACAAATGAGATCAGAAATAAAATGTACAGTAGTGTCTTTATGGAACCAAGTATTGCAAGATCTGAATACTAACGGGTTCATTTATTTCACTCATTACTGTATGTAGATATGAAATTCCAGGCACTGATTTTTCATTAAACCACTCTCTTAAGGTTAACTTGCCTCTCTCTTTTCACCTATGAATCCATATGCTTGCCACGTAAATTGTAATATTGATTTTTAACATTTCCCCACAGTTCAAAAATATTGTTTGCCAAAAATCAAGGGCCTTTTCTAACAATTCATGTAATTCCTGTTATTAACTAATGTGTAAGAGTAGGGAACAATTAAACATACTGTATACAAAATCTTACCATGCTGAATTGCACCCAAGATACTAGTTCAGTCATCCTTCAAATTACCTCACAACTAAAAAGGATCAGATACTTAAATAAAAACTTCAGGCAAGGTAGGAAAGAAGTCTTTTATCATCCCTGTATATTGCAAAAGTGTTCCATTCTCTCTAAATTCACATTACATTTATTAATGAGCAGCACATGGAAAGAAAGAAAATGAGAGAGAGAGAAGGAAGGAAGGAAGAAAGGAAGGAAGGAGGGAGGGAGGGAGGGAGGGAAGGAAGGAGGGAAGGAAGGAGAGAAGGAAGAGAAGATAAAGAAGGAAAGAAGTCAGGATGGTAGAAAAGTGAGAGACAGAGAGCTAGAGCTAGAGAAAACAATGAGAGATAAAGGAGAGAAACTCTAATGTCTTTGATATCCCTCAATTTAAAAGAGAAGGATGTGACCCCCTCCCTCCCCCGTTTACATATAATGGAACAAGCCAAGTCTCCATTCATGTGGACATTAAGTAAACTTGCATGGGGAAAACTTTTGGGGGGAAATGAAGGTGATTTCTGAGCTGCTACTGCAGTTGTATATGACACTGACATTTATTTCCCATAATTCTTGCCCACAGGAAACACATCCTTTAAGAAACTGAATAAAATCAAGTTGGACATTCTCAAAATCTGCAAGGTATCAACTTCCCTGAGAAGCTCACATTCCCCCAACACAAACACATATATGTAAGGAGCGAGACATTCAGGCGATGAGCTGTGAAAGGTACTTCCACCTTGTGAGGGGGCCACGGATTTGGTTATTCCTGAACCTGAATCCGAAAAGCGGGGGTGGGGTGTGCGATGACAAATGAGGGTGAGAAGAATGTTTCCATGAAACCAGAAACCCTTTTGGAATCTGGGCTGAGAATCAGGATCCCACCCCCTTGCCTACCTCCAGACTCCAGTAAGCAATCTCTGGCGTCCTCCCCTCTGCTCTTTCCGCAGCAGCGGACGTAGGGATCCCGAGCAGCCAGGGAGCTTAGGTCCCGCAGAGAGCTCCTGCCAAGCGCTTCTCTCTCTCGACTAGTTACCAATTGAGAAAAAAAAGGGTCAGAGACACACAACAAGAATGGTGATCAAAATCCAGTGTCAGGCACCAGGGTCCCAGAAGGTTCCGGCTCGTCTTCTGCGCCCTTACCCAGCTCTTTTCGTCTGGCAAAGGGTCACCCAGGGAGCCCCCAGCAGCAGATCCTTCCCTTTTGCTCCTCCTGATAGCGGCAATCTTCGCCACCACTGCCACACTGCGCGCCCGCTATCCACTCACCGCACAGCCAGAAGGCCTGCGGGAGACAGCGCTGGGGGAGGAGGGTGGATTAAAAGGATAGATTTTTGGAAGGGTAAGGGAGAAAAACTTTGATGTTGTAACCACACACAGGACTGAGAAGAAACCAAAACAAGTTGCAGCTTCAGGAGCGGGTAGGACGCTTTTAGGGAAAAAAAAAAAAAAAAAAAAAAATCACCCCCTACCAAAATCAGGGGGAGGAAGCTCCCTTCTCCTTGAGCGATCACCGAGCGCACCTCGCAATCTCTGATCTTCGAACCCACTGAAAAAGCACAGGGCATGGGGAGTCCTGTTGGTTCACTCCTGGGGTGCGAATACCAAAAGCGCCTCCCGCTGGAGAGGCTGCGGGGAACTCGAGGCAAAGACAGAGGCAAACGCAACGCTGGGAAGAGTGAGGGGAGTCCGAGCTGCCGCCTGCAAAAGCAGAGACGCGTCTCCCTTCGGGCAAAGTGACTGCTACAAAGTCCGTTCCCTCCTGCGCAGGGACAGAGACATTTAAAGGCCTGAACGGACGTCAGCACCAGTCGAGCTCGCTGCGTGAGCGCCAGGTCTCCCCGCCCCACGGATTGTAGCGCGCACAGGGCGATCTGCTGCTCGCGAGGTACAGAGTGGCTTACTTGGGGAGAAAACAGAGCTGGTGGCGCTGCGGAGTGTCAAACCCTGGAGCCCATCGTCAAGACGTTATACTGATGGCTGTTCTGCTGTGAGTGCACTTGCCGAATTGAACAGAGCCAGAGCTGCATGGAGAGGGGTCTGGCCACTCTGCGCGCGCGCACCCAATATTGGGTTACCAAGGAGCTCAACACCTGGTTTTCAGAAAAAAAACAAAACAAAACAAAAAAAAACAAAAAACACTTTTCTCTTTAGCTCTGGTTTGAGTCGGTATTCTGATTCATTTCTCAAAGTTAGTTGAAATCCATTGAGATGTCTTTTACAAGAAAGGGATTAGACTTTCCTGTCTTGAAATTCCAATCAAGATAATACTCAATCTTTCCTTAACCCCCACTGTCTACTTCCTAACTCAGAGTCACAATGGATAAAAGTATTCAAATGTCTTCAAATGACCATTAGCCTGCATTCTAAGACGATTTGCATACTTAGACGCCCTTTAGTAACTTTAAGAGCCTTTGCACAAGGAAGTTGTATTTCTTATAGTAATACCCTTCCATAAGTGATATTTTCTGAGGATTCTGCAACTGTCTCCAGAAAGACAGCGAAGAATTAAATTCTAAAACTCAGAAATATAATGGAAAGTGGATTTATTTTTCCTGTCTAAAGTGATCAATTATGTTTCCAACTTATTTTTACATTTTTGCATGGTATATCAGCTATTACTTAAAGCCACAGAATCAAACAGAGGTGGAAAAAAACGGAATTCACATTACTGTGGTCCTTTCCTACAATTCCTTTGAGGAAATATGAGTGTGTGTGTGTGTGTGTGTGTGTGTGTGTGTGTATTATGTGTATATGTACATATAAAATATTGTCCGTGCTATTAGGAGCCCAGGTTCTGTGCTGAGCACCTTGAGACTTTTTGTGTAGAAAGTAGTGAAGAATGGGTAACGGAATGGAGAATCTCAAGACCAAAGGAACCCGTGAAAGGCACTTACAGCTGTACGTTTTTCCTTGTTTAGTTCCAACCTAACCAAGGTAGGGTCTTCCTTGCTTAGTCACTTGAAGCCTTTCAAAAGTGACATCAGCTTAACTTAATAATTCCACACTGCATACAAATATCAAAATAACAGAATGCATCCCATAACTATGTAACAGTTATGATTTGTCAAATAAAATTAGTATTTTTAAAGTGACATAAACACAAATTCTGCCAGAGAGCAGGGTCCATATTTATTCATTTTTGCACAACCGCCCAGCGGCCCTCCCTCTAGCGGCGGTCAAGGAGTCTGTCTCTCTTTCACTTGATGTGTGTATGTGTGTGTGCGCTCGCGCGCGTTTATGTCAGGAAGGTTGATCACTAAGAGAGCTTACAAATATCTGTAGGCTCTCCTGTGTAACATCCTTCTCTTCCTAGCCAGGGCCATTCACCGGTAGGCTCTCATGTGCCACTTCTAGAGCATCCTCTGATGTTGGTCCTGAACTGGGAGAGTCTGACCAAACTTGACGAACAGGACTGTCAAAAGGCGCTAGAAACTTCGTAAACTGGCAACAGTTACGGCATTTTTGCTCTGCGAAGAATACGCCCAGAAGGTTCAGAAAGAAGTCGGGAGTGCAGATGGGGAGAAAAACGTTGAAGGGCTATGGAAAAGCGTCAATAACATAAACTGATTTTAATTTTTCTTCATAGAAATGTTTCCGGTGAAATTTTCTAAGAAATCAAGGGACAGTTAATTTGCTTGGTTGACGCTCACACTCCTTGCTCTCACTAGGTCTCAGGTCTTCCAAGCCTAGCACTCTGTCAAAATGCTTTCGGGTTGAGGGGGAGGGCTTTCCTGGATTCCGTGACCACAACCCGCCACCCCAAACCCCACTTCCCATGTCCTTGATTTTTGAGGCTTTTTGGGAGGGCATGATTTCGGGGAACCTCATTCTTGGCCAGTTCAGGGGAGCATAGTCGGAAATCTTCGGTTGTATTCCTGACTCAGTCTGGGTGCGGAGCGAGCGGAGACAGGAACCGAGATGCAAAGGCGGATGCAACCAGCGCACCCGCCGCAAGAACCAGTTTCTAGCCCAGAGCCTGCGGTGCCGGGCGGGCTCAGGAGGCTGGTGGGTGGTTATTTGGGATCATTGGGACATCAAGATGAAAGGGTCACTCCAATCCCTTGGAGATCAGGTTCTCGGGGACTCCATGGCCAGACCCACACGGCGCCCTTCACATGGTGGGTGGAGAGGGTACTCCTTGGCCGAACTGACCCCGCCCTGCCCCGCAGGGTCAGCCCCGCGCCCACCCACACAACCAGTCTCCGGGAACAAAACTGTCTGGATCTACACTGACCCACTGACGCGCTTTCCCAAAGGAGGAAGGACCCTAACAAAAGCAGAATCGTTCGTGGGAGATTTTCCACCAAGAACTGTTACCTCCTTCCCCGTGTAATCGGTTTCCACTCAAAAGGATGCGGAAAGGACCTCGCCCTCTGCTGTCCCTTTCGATTGGCCCAGGACTGGGCGAAGCTGGGAGCTGCAACGGAGGGGAGCCCCGGCACCCCAGCCTCTGCGCAACCTCCCCCAGCACGGAGGCCCTCGGCCCTCGTCACCAATTCCTAGGCAGAAAAGCGCGCGGCCGGAGCGCGCAAGTCTTGGCGTCCGGAAACAAGTGTTTTCCGCTCAGTCATGGCGGCTTCCCCAGTCGAACAGAGCGAAAGGGCTCTGGGCGACCCTGCGACTTCCACCAGACCGCGAGCCCGGAGCACCGGCGGGAGGGTGGCCAAACGCGGGGCTAGGGCTCCCCCTGCGCTTCCGGGCGCGCCGGGAACTGCAGCTGGTGCGCCACTGCCTTCCCCGCGCCGTGCCCAAGAGCGCCAGTAGAAGGAGGAGGTCTGCACACCTGCTGTTCCTGGTTACCCCCACTCCCATTTCCTTCCCAGGAGGCCGATTCTGTCCATCCCAACTCGCTCCGAGGCTCCTGCTTGCTCCTGTTCCCCCTCCCGACTCCCCGGGTAACAGTCGACCTTAGGGTCATAGCAGGGTGAGTACTAACTAGCACGCAGTTAGCGTGGACTCTGACAATCCAGGGCTCATAGGATCACGTTTCCAAAAGCGCTGAAGAAAGGAACTCCCCTTGACTATGCCTAGAAGGATCAACTTACTGTGTGTTTGCGATCAATCATAGCAAAGCTGCCTTATGTAACCTAAGCACGTCTTTGCCTTTGTTTTTGTTTTTTTTTTCATGCCTTGATAAGTCAAAGAAACAAGATTTGTAGTACTGTGTAGACTAACAACTGTTTCTCTTCTACAAGATAATTAATATATTTTATTTATTTTCTCTTCTAAAATAGTGAAAATAACGTTGGTTTAATACATATAATAAAATACATTTTAATACTAATTGATGGATTAAATTTACAAGAAGTACATAGTATTGAATTTCCACTTATTATAACCTGCTTTTTTTAATAAAAATAATGAAACTCATTTTCTTAGATATAAATATACACATATATATAAACTTATAGAAACAATAAGTTTCAAATTCACAGTACATGGCAAATACAGTCAATATTTCTAGTATAAGTCTTAAAAGAAAAATAATGTCCTTACTCTCTCTCTCTCAAAAACTGTGTCAGAATTCAACAAAGCAATTGATTAGAAACCACACTCAACATATTTATTCACAAGTAGTAGTAAACTCAGAAAAAAAATGTATTGGTAGCTTAATAATTTATATTTCCTATAACTCTCATCTCTTACAACAACTTTTAAAAAGTGCCTTGACAAGCCAAGGATGTTCTTGGATATTTGAACAGATTGTCTTAAAATGTAGATTTTTTTTTCCTGCCATCATCAGTGATTGTCATAGCAAACAGATGCAAATAGCATCTGCTTCCATGGCAGATGCCAGGGTGGTACTGGCATCCTTAAAATGTCCACAGAGTCTGTTTGGACAGTAATTAGCATTTTGTGGGCCCACCCGTGCTGTGTCAAGCTCTGCAGCAGTAGTAGAGATATTGTTAAACAACCCGATGTTTTATGATTACTAATTATGGCGACAGTACTGAAATATAACAATGATCTTAATGATGTGCCTCTTCAAATTATATTTAAACATTTCCCAATTACCTTTACACTAACTATAGCCAACGAACAAGTTAAGAAAATTTAGGAGGAATAGATAAAATGTACATTTTTAATGATTTGTCCCATTCCTTCAGTTGTATTTGTCAGAAATACTATAACTAACATTTATTGACTATTTCTTGTTTGTTTAGTTCTACATGAACCTTTTTATGCACATAGCCACATTATTTCCTAACAACAAATTCGTGAAGTCAGGATGATTATCCCCATTTGTAAATAAGGAAACTGAAGCTTTCAAAGGTTGTAATACTGTGGACAGATTCTAAGAGCTGGAGAGGCAGTATGCTGATCTAAGTCTGGAGTTCAGCATGTGATTGTGATAAACAAAATAATGGTCTCTCAAAGACATCTACATCTTAATCCCTGGGACCTGTGAATTTGTAAAGTTATATTGGCAAAAAAGAACCAAGGTTGCCAATAGAATTAAGATTCCCAATCAGCTGACCTTAAAATAGGGAGATTATCCTAGACCATTGGAGCAGGCCTAAAATCTGGAAAAGAGAGGCAGAAGAGGAGGTCAGAATGATGCTGTGTGGTAAGGAATCAACCTAGTATTGATATCTCTGGGTTTGAAGATGGAGGAAGGGGCATGCGTGGGCCAGGGAATGTGGGTGGCCTCTAGAAGCTAGAAAAGGGTAAGGAAACAGATTCACCCTAAGAGAAGGTCAGCACCTTGTGGACAATGTCACCACCGTGAGATCTGTGTCACTTCTGATCTACAGACTGCGATAAAATATGTGTGGTGTAAAGCCATTACATTTGTGATAATTTGTCACAGCAAGATTAGGAAAGTAATACACTGATGCAGATCTTTTTGAATCAGAACCCACATTTTAACCTCTGTACTTTTCAGTCAGTGATCAACTTCTGGATAAGAAGAAGGTTATCTACAAAGACCAAATAAGAAGCCCTTGGGAGTCAAAAGAAAATAATCTAGGGGAAGTTTGACACTGCTTCTATTTCTCCTACACTAATAAATCCATTTAACATCTGGCAAAGGAACTAGGTAACAAATACGCTTTTATATGCCCTCTATTATCATTTTACAAAAAAATCACATATAAATTCAAATGGCTTATATATATATGCTTATTTTTTTACTTAATTAGTTATCAGTTTGCCTTTTTCTTTAAAAATATACTCAAACCCATGCCTTAGCAAGCAAAGTAAACTGTTAAGAGACCAAGGCTGGTCGCGGGGGTTCATGCCTGTAATCATAGCACTCTGGGAGGAGTGCATCCAAAATGGGTGGATTACCTGAGGTCAGGAGTTCGAGACCAGCCTTGCCAACATAGTGAAACCTTGTCTCTACTAAAAATACAAAGAAATTAGCCGGGAGTGGTGGTGCGTGCCTGTAGTCCCAGATACTCAGGAGGCTGAAGCAGAATTGTTTGAACCCTGGAGGCAGAGGTTGCAGCGAACAGAGATTGCACCAATGCACTCCCACCTGGGTGACAGAGCGAGACTCCATCTCATTAAAATAAAATAAAATAAAATAAAATAGCAGTCAAGTGAAAATAATAACTCAAAAGTATGGATTCTGGAGTGAAGTTAGTAAATAAAGCGCATGCCACTAAACATTTAGTAGCAGTTGGCTATAAATCTTATTCAAGTTTTTTTTCTATAAGGCAACTTGAATAGAGAAATGTGATTACAGTATATAATAAGATGTATGGTTTCTGTAACATAAACCTAAATCTTTTTCTATTGATAGGGAAAGAATGGAAGCAAAGAAGGAAGAAGAGAAAATAGCACCCAATTTCTAACAACAAATTTGAATCTAGGAAGATAAACTTATGTTCCATGAAACTAAAGCCCCTTTCTAACTTATAATTATTTTATTTTTAATTTTATTTTATTTTTTGAGAGAGGGCCTCACTCTCTCACCCAGGCTAGAGTGCTGTGGCAGGGTCAAAGCTCATCACAGCCTTGACTTCCCAAGTTCACATGATCCTCCCACCTCAGCTTCCCAAGTAGCTGGCACTGTTAGTATGTGCCACCATACCCAGCTATTTTAAAACATTTTTGTAGATGGGGTCTCACCGTGTTGCCCAGGCTGGTCTTGAAACCCTGGGCTTAAACAATACTTTTGCCTAGGCCTCCCAAAATGTTGGGATTACAGATGTGAGCCCCTGGGTTTGGCCTATGATTAAACACTGAGCCACAAATTATGAACCCTTCTTTTTCATGAGTAATACAAGACAGAGGTAAAAATCAAAGGATGGATTACATATCTACTGCAGCCCATCCTGTCTTACCATTTTTTTCTTTGTCTGGTCTTTTTGCTATGTTGCAATAACAGCATTATAATATTTGGGCTAGATTGGTATTACTGTATCACACAGACAAAATAGATATTTCAATATGATTGATTCTGATCAATGGGCAAAGAGAAAAAGTAGTTTTTTCTTCAGAGGTTTTTACTTCTCAAATTATTATTTTTGATAAAACTATGCTTGTGGTACAAACAATACATTTCAAACAGCTCCAAGTGTATATAATAAAGTGTAAGTTTGTTTTTACATTCAGAACCTCTGTCTCATCACTTTTTACTTTGCTTCTACTCGGATCATGTAGGGAGAATAGGTCCTACAATTTTCAATAAATGTCATTGGTCTGAACCTGGATCAAGCATAATATTGAAGTGAGCTAGGCTGATTGGAGATATTCCATGGAGATATTTTTTTATTGTACTTTAAGTTTTAGGGTACATGTGCACAATGTGCAGGTTTGTTACATATGTATCCATGTGCCATGTTGGTGTGCTGCACCCATTAACTCATCATTTAGCATTAGGTGTATCTCCTAATGCTATCCCTCCCCCCTCCACCCCACAACAGCAGCAAGATCAAAGGGCTACTTTTATGTTCATCCTATTGGGAATGTGAAGCCTTGGAGCCACGGCTATTGTGATATGTGGGAGAGTCTTACTTACAGGCGGTGAGAATGGAGGCAAAGGTAGAACCCAGGAGAAACAAGAGGCTCTTAAAGACGTTAGACTTCCTTGTTAAATATATCTCTGAGGCGTAATAGTGTCACTTTATATTCTGAAGTTTAATTTTATGAGCTAATAGATACTATCCATTCATCTATTTATCTTTCTGTTTTTCTATCAACTATCTTTCTTTTTATTTTTTTTACCCAAACCAATTTAAGTTGAATTTCTGTGATTTTCAACTGAAAGAGACCTGACTAATAGAAAAATACTAGTTACACAAGTCCATCCTTCTAAGATACTACCTGGCAAACAAAGGGCTGAGTATACTGATTCTGGAAGGAGCAGGTTGGGGTCTAAGCAGCAGAAAAAGTCTCTTGGCAGACACATATAGGTAGGGGCACAAAAATTGGACTGCATCAGATGGACTGAACCCCAATCCTAATGGCCTGATGAGGAAATGAACATTATATTCAGTGTATAAATATTATTTGCCAAGTTTTCCATTGTTCTTGTCTACATATCCAGGAGATACAATCACAAAATATAAACTACTGTATTAGGAAAAATAAGAACATATATTAATAGTATATAAACAAGACAAAAAAGTAGTCATTGACGCAGATGCACAAAGGATCCAGATACTGGAGTTATTACATAAGGACTTTAGAATAATAATGATATATTTATTAGAATTTATTGCTAGAAAAAGGGAAAACTGTGAACATTTTGGGGAATTTTCTAGAACACTGGAAACTCTGAAGAGCGAATACTTAGATACTCTATAGTAGAAAGGCAAAAATTAAGATGTCCTTTCATTGGGTTTAACTATGGACTTAAATTAGCTAAAGAACTTACCAGTTACTTTAAATACTGATCCATAAAAATTAATGCAGAAACACAAAGATAAAAAATAATAAAAGTGTCTCTGATTTGTAGTTTAGTGGCAAAAGGAAAAACATAGTTCTAATTGGATTTCAGGAAGAAGTAAAGCTGGTGAGTAAACAAGACATATTAGATGAGATAATACCTGAGAATTTCCCAAACATTGAAGAAGTTCAGCAATTCCCAAGTAGAACTGATGTAAAGAGAACCACACTGAGGTATATAATAGTCAAATTGCTGAGAAAGATAAAGGAAAATAAAACCACATGAAGAATAACAGCAACAATAACAACTTAAAAGCCCCTACAGAATATGGAAAAAGAAACATCAAAATGAGATAGTTGGCTTTTCATCTGAAACAACAGAAGGCAGATGTTTCCCATCTTTCCCCTGGTAATTCCCTGTTTCCCTGTTATCTTTAAACTGCTGTTAGAAAAATAGTCAAATAGAATTCGATATTTTTTAAAAATACATCATTTTACAATGAATATAAAATGTTTCCAGAAAGAGACAAAATGAGAAAAATTATATGTTCAGCAGATTTGCACTAGAAAAAAATATTAAAAGCATTGATGGTAAATGATACCAAAGGAAACCCAAAACACAGGAGAAAATGAAGACTGCTGGAAAGGGAAAAGGTAAACGTATAGGTGACTACAAAAGGGCATTTTACTATAAATTTGCTTTATAATTTCTTAACATTTATGGAGTATTTAAAGAAAACTTAACAAAATGCATCATGAATTTATAAAGTATGGAGATATAAAATAGAGGATAACTAAACATATAGAAGGAGTAAATAGGGTAGAATTTTACCATCGAAAGGTTTTTACTTTCTTACAGTGGTAAACATTTTTGAACAAGGACTGGGGTCAGTTAAGTATAGATATCATATTGTTTTGTAACCTTTAGAAGTTAAGCCAAACTGATATTTAAAAAAAAGTCTACAGAGAATATAAATTTAAATGCTTAAAGTATTTAACCCAAACGAAGGTAGGAATAAAGAAGCAAACTAAAAAGGCACAAAAATAGAGGCACAATAAATTGAAAAACAAGATGACAATAACCATTTTCTTGGCCACAGTAAATATTAAATAACTAAACAATTCAATTCAAAGTAGAGATTTTGAGCCAGGCGTGGTGGCTCATGCCAGTAATCCCAGCACTTTGGGAGACCAAGACGGGTGGATCACGAGGTCAGGAGTTTGAGACCAGCCTGGCTAACATGGTGAAACCCTGTCTCTACTAAAAATACAAAAATTAGCCGGTCATGGTGGCAGACGTCTGTAATCCCAGCTACTCAGGAGGCTGAGGCAGGAGAATCGCTTGAACCTGGGAGGAGGAGATGGAGTGAGCAGAGATTGCACCACTGCACTCCAGTTTGGGAGACAGAACAAGACTCCGTCTCAAAAAAAAAAAAAAAAAAAAAAAAAATCAGAGATTTTCAAACTGGATTTTTTTAAAACAAGCTTTATATATTCCATATATAAGAAAAATAGCTTAAGTATAAGGATACAGACAAGAAGAATGCAGAAGATTGGAAAGATTATACCGTGCAAACAGTAAACCCAAGTCCATGTGACTATATTAATGTCAGATAAGGTAGATATCAAGAAAAAAGAGTATTTCATGAGATGAAGAGGAACACCAATAAAAATAAAAGATCAATATTTTTATGAACCCAGTGGCAGAAATTGAAAATACATAAAGCGAAATTTGATAGAAATAAAATAAAATAAAATAATATACTGAAATGTAGCTGGAATTTTAACACCTGTTAGTAATTGACAAAAGGAAACAAAATATAAGTAGAGATATAAAAGATTTCAACATGATCAATCAATTTTAGCTAATTGACATTTATAGAATAATATTACCAACAACTACATAGTTTGAATTTTTTAAATTATTTATGAAACATTACCCATAGTAGGTTATCTGCAGAGACATAAAATGTCTCAAAATTTTAAATAAATAAAGATGACATAGAATAAATTTTTAACCACAAGCAATTAAATTATAAATAATTTTAATAAGATATCTAAAACTTCAAGAAGCATGAAACTACCATGAAGATATTTAAAAGTTATGTGACACTCTTCTAAAACTGTATAGATCAAAGAACTAATTGCAAGGAAAATGTGTATTTTATACATATATATGCACATATATTTATGTATATATATACACACACATAAATATACACACAGTATATTTTTTAAACAAAGTAATACTGAAATCATGATGTATTGAATGAAAACACATGTGAGAGTCTGCCCAAAAAATGATTAAAGAGAACTTTAATGATTTTTCCAAAGTTTTTATTCTTTTTCTGGTCTCTTTTGCAGATGTAGTTATCTACCCTCAGATTCCACTCTTGGTCCTTTGCCTGTTTTATCTCAGAGTGTTTCCCATCTTTCCCCTAGTTATTCCCTGTTTTTCGGGGGTTGACTACTGCAAATTATATTTCTTCAAGTTCGTTTGCCAACTGGCTTCAGATCAGATTCAGTCAATGAAAGCTAATGTGTAGGAAATCGGCCAGTGCCCAAAGGTTGTTCCTCCTCCTTTGCCTCTGCTATGGGTAGCATCTACACCATTTCCTGTCCTCTAAATGGTTCTAGCTTCCATCAGGGAACCCTGGCTCCTTGTCTTTAGTAGCTTGACCTTCTCCCTTTATACTTTCAACCTGTTTCTGATTATAATTTGACTTCTCATATAGAGTAATCAGAGGGAGACAATTTACTGATTTCAACCAATTATTATTCTCTATCATATATTTTATTTATTTATCATACTATAAGACTGCATTTTATGTGTGTTTTAAGCATGAGTCAGCCACTCAAAATTTGACAAAAGCAGAATTGTTATCTTCCAAAAGGAAGGTCGGATCCTGATGTGTGGTAAACTAATTAACATGAGATCTATGACCTACAGGCTTAGAGTTTTACTTTGATGATTGTTATTTTTATAATTCTGAGTATCAGTGTTCAACATATTTGATGGCTATCCTCATCAAATGACCCCAATTTATTTATTCACTCATTTATGTACTCTTTGAAAATATGTATTGACATCTTCTGTATCCCTGTCCTCACACATACCTCAGTTTTGTTGCAACAGAGGAAAGCATATGGTGAAACAAGGAGTTGGCCCCTTCTTGACAACTTGTGCAGATACAAGTGCTTTGAAAGAAGAAGAGACTGGGAATGCAATTTTCTTAGTGTGGTGAGCTATTCTGCAATATTATAACAGATTCAATATTTAAAGAGGTGCAACTCAAAATGAATAAGATAAATTGAAGTGTTGTGATTTAAGTGCAAATTAAACTCTCAAAAACATTAAAATACAGGTTTTGCCTGTAATTAACAAAGCAAAGAGAGAGTGTAAATCTTATGTGGTAATTAGATTGGTCTATGGTAAAACTGAGGTAGCTGGTAATTTATTTTTCTATGTCAGGAAAAAAATTAAAAACGAATATAGTAAACAGCAATTAATGTCTTATGATTTGTAAATAAAGTTATATTTTTAAAATTGAAGCCTCGCTTACCATTCTCAAAGAGCCATTTCAAGCCTTGACTCTCTCAGGGCTTCAGTCTGAATTATTATAACTTTCCAGTTTGAGAACATTTTTTATTTATTCAACATTTAAATTGTATGAGATTATATTTTCAGGAACAATTATGTTTATTTTCTGTATGAAATAAAAGTGGGCAAAATATTAACTGATAATTTTAAAACTATTATAACGACAAATACAAGGCATATTATAATTATGTGTCAATAAAAAGAGAAATGCCTGTAAAATTATAATAAATCATTCAAATATCTTAAAAGCAAAATGCATAAAAGGTAGAATGTATATATTTTCAATTGAATGAATGTTTTTTAATTAAAAGAAATAAGACGATTCTTAAAACATTCAATTAGAAACTAGGGATTTTCAGCTTTTCCCCTGATTCTATTAGAAATGTAAAACAAAATAAATTTAAATTCAAAAACATGACAGACCCTTCATAATGTATTCTCTGCCCACTGATTAAATGTCACTTCTAATTTCTCCCTCCATACAAAATATGTTGAAATCATACTAAATCTTTGCCTTCTGTGCTTTTATTGTAACACACTCTATCATCTTTGCAGTTGAAATTTTCTGTTCATATAACTTGCCTTCTTTCTTTCATTTTATGGTTTAGCATCTTTTTATCTTTCTTGGATCATCTAAGGTTCAGCTTTCTTGTGGAAATCTACATTGGCTGCACTTCCTAGGTATTCCCATTGGCCCTTGATTTCCTCTTGTAGCACTTCCTACACTGCGATGTGTTGCCACACTTACTAACATAGCTAACCTGTTACACAGTAAAAACAGTTAGGGGAGAGTTAGGATAAAAAGACTAAAGTGGGTAGAGTTAGGGTTTGGGTTACGATACTAGTTGTGTCTCAATTTGCTAGCATAGCATCCATACTAGTCACCAAGTATATATTTATTGAATATATCTATAAATAAATCAATAATAACTTTTAAAACACAGACCTTTGGTTTGTATCTTATAAAAAGCTTCCTTAAAATATATGAAAGTTCTCACTGACTTTATGAAATATACATTGCTCTGATTTCTTATTTATTTATATTTATTTATTTATTTATTTTGAGACAGAGTCCCTCTCTGTCACCCAGGCTGGAGTGCAGTGGCGCAATCTCGGCTCACTGCAACCTCCGTCTCCTGGGTTCAAGCAATTCTCCTGCCTCAGCCTCCCGAGTAGCTGGGATTACAGGCACATGCCACCGCACCAACTAATTTTTATATTTTTAGTAGAGATGTGGTTTCACCATGTTGGCCAGGCTGGTCTCAAACTCCTGGCCTCGTGATCCAACCACCTCGGCCTCTCAAAGTGCTGGGATTGCAGGCGTGAGTCACCGTGTCCAGCCCTTTGCTCTGATTTCTTAGTCTTCTTAGGCTCTGGTCCTTAATATTTCAGAATGTCTGACAGGATCCATGAATTTTATTTTTTAAAAATTTTATATGCTCAAAATTTACATGTAGTTTGTATGGAATTTTGCAAAATGTGTGGAAATCCTGAAGTCTGGCTTTTTTTTTTTCTTGTCTTTTTTTGGCAGGGTCTCATTCTGTCACCCAGGCTGGGATGTGGTGGTGTTATCGTAGCTTACTGTAACCTTGAACTGCTGGGCTCAAGCAATCCTCCAGGCTCAGCTTCTGAGTAGCTAAGATTAAAGGCATGTGACGCCATGCCCAGCTTATTTTATTTTATTTTTTTAGAGACAAAATCTTGCATTGTTGGCCAATCTGGTCTCAAACTCCTGTCCTCAAAGTGATCTTCCTGTCTAGGCCTCCCAAAGGGTTGGGTTTCCAAATATGAGCGGTTGTGCTCAGCCTTGAGGTTCTGGCTGTAATCTGGCTGTTATTTATGGAAATAACAGAAGTTCTTGGTATTACCAGTCATTCTTCTCGAGAGAGTCACCCCACAAGACTGAGATGAATATAGTGAAGAACTCAAAATGAGGTCATTGTGGCAAAACAGAACTGATAGTGCACATTAAAAGATATTACACACTTTGCGTGATTCAACTAAATCATAGTCTGAAATGCAATTACAAAGTGGTAATGTTCAAAAGATCATCTATTAGTCAAAGTTACAAGAAGGGTCCTGGTTATGTTGGTAAAAATTGAGGTATCTGTGATTATCCATCTTCAAATTATTTGTTAAATGTTTATTAAGATAAAAAGTTACATTTCAAAAAAGTATTTATATTATTTGTCAATTCCTGCATAACAAATTATCCCAAAATAAAGTATAATAATAAAATTAAAGAAAGATAAGAAACATATTCTTCACCACCAAAACAAAACAAAACAAAACAAAACAGCCTTTATTATCTCAAAGTCTCTGCAGGGCAGGAATCTGGGCATGGCTTATCTGGGTCTTCTATTCAGAGACTCTCACAAGTTATAATCAATCTCACTCACATGCTTGTTGGTAGATTCAGTAGTTTGACAGCTGTTGTCCAGAATTCCATATAATGTGACCCTCTCCAGCATGGAAGCTTTCTTCATCAAAATATGCAAAGCCAAAAAAAAAAAAAAGCCATTGAAAAGAGTCCAAGACAGAAGTCACATCTTTTGTCACCTAATCACAGAATCAACATCTCATCATGTTTGCTGTATTCTATGCAATAGCAGCAAGCCAATAGATCCAGCTCACACCCATGGGGAGTGTATTAGACAAGGGTTGGAATCCCAGGAGATGGATACCATTAGAAACTATGTTAATCTGCTGATTACAGTAGTTTGTCAAAGAATCCTGAGATAATAATTCTGGGCTCAAAGTTCTTATGAGGCACTGAGGCAGGACAATAAAGGAACAGAAAATAATACTATATTAATTTTAATGATTTACTAATACTAATATACTGATATAATGTACTAAAACAGTATACTACATTTTTGGTAATTTGTTCCAGGAGTAATAGAAACAAATCCAAATATTAAATATCAAAGCATATTATAATTCTATGATAATTAATACTGTAATTTAAAAAGTCTAATATAGGAATATACCTAAAAAGAATGCTTTAAAAATATACTTTATTTCCTAACTAATATATCAAAATGGAGCCTTCACATATGAAATTAGTAAAATATTTTTGACCTAATAATTTCATTTTTAGCTTTTCACTAAGAAGTAATATTGTTTACAAAAATGTTATGTACAAAGGAGTTTATAACATGCAGTTGTAGTCAGGTAAAATTTAAAATTAAAAATGTGCAATAAATATATGTAAAAACGGAATAATATAGGCATCTAAATAGCCCTATATAAAAAGGCAGACATAAAGTTAAAAATTAGCATTAACCAAAAATATGCTCTGAAGTATGTGCCTTGACTAAATTTACTTAAGTTTCTTTTGGAAAAAAATAAAAATAATTGTACTTGCTAGTAAGAGAAGGTAGAACATTATTTGCCCATTTGTTTTCAGAAGTAAAACACGACATTTATTTTTCAGAAGTAAAACAAATACAATATTTTCTAAGTAATAAGGTTGAGACAAGAAAAAACAGCAATGAGTCAAAATGTCTATTTACATGATTTTACAGGAAAGCAAGACTTAGCTACTTTCTTCCAAAAAGAAGAATTCAAGTAGAAATGTTATTGTTTGACTAAAAGTAAATACATTTTACATACTTCTCTCGTAATCTTAATCTGGAGTTCAGTTATGGTGATCATATTAGTCAGTGTTTTCCAGAGAAACAGAGCCAATAGGAGAGAGAAAGAGATGGGGAGATGAAATAAGGAATTGTTTAGCATATTGTGGGGGAAAAGACATCCGAAGATCTGCAGTCAGCAATCTGGAGACTCAGGAGAGATGGTGGCATAGCTCCAGTGTGAAAGCTGGCAGGCAGGTTTGACACTAAATAAAAGCCAAAGTTTCAGTTTGAGTCCAAAGGCAGGAAGAGACCAATGTCCCATCTCAATGCATTCAGGTAGGAGGAAGTTCCTTCTTACTCCTAGGAAAGTCAGCCTTTTTATTCTATTCAAGACTTCCACTGATTGGATGGGACCCATCCACATCATTGGGGAAGTCTACTTTACTCGGTCTATAAATTCAATACAGAAAAAGATATACATAAGATATCATTTACAATTTTTTAAAAATCATTTCTAATCAAATTGTGGCATTTTAATTTTTTTTAGAGTTTTGTAAGTGTCCTTAATTTTTCAGCTTATTCTTAAAAAATCAGTTTCACTTTATTCAAAATTCCCTTTTGGAAAACATTAAATGGGGGCCCATATAATCTTAGACTTTACATGCTTTTTGATAAATATATCATTAAAAGTAGCATGTATAGCAATTTGAATTACATATATAAGATGTACATATATTATCCTCCAGAGGAAATAAAACCATTAAGAACTCTGATTTAGTCAGGGTTCTCCAGAGAAACAGAACTGATAGAAGATGTGTGTGTGTGTGTGTGTGTGTGTGTGTGTGTATATACACACATTCTCTCTCTTTCTATATATAGAAACAGAGAGAGAGAGAAGAAGAAGAAGTGAAGAGAAGACATTTATTAGGAGAATTGGCTTATCTGATTTCAGAGGCTAAGAAGTCTCATAATAGGCCACGTGCAAGCTGGAGAACCAAGTAAGTTGTTAGCGTGGCTCAGTCCAAATCCAGAGGCCTTTCCAGACTTTACCACTAATCAACGCATTATATTTAGAAAGGTATCATAGTAAGTCTATTTCAATTTAAAATTCTCTATTTTTGGTGACAATGAAGGACAAAGGGGCAAATTTTATAATTATTGTGAAAAGAGATTATCGAGAAAGGGCCTGGATAATACCAAAAATAGAAGAAAGAACCATCCATCTGGGGCAGAGAACCAGCAGTGATATTACTTGAAATATGGAAATTAATAATATGTATGGTTGAGTTTAAGGTCTAAAACATAAAAGTTAAATCTAAATCTAAAATATATGATTTAACTCTAGAATATATCTACTCAATTATATGAAACAAGCAGGCTGATTCTCAATACTTTATCAATAATAAAGGTTTTTCCAAATAGTATTGAAGAAATGGCAAAGTGTCTTAAAAAATGGCCTTAGACCATAAACCATAGAGAAAAAGACAAGGTTCCCATGAAAAGTGAATAACCTTTTTATTTCCAGTTGTGATGTGTTCATACAAACCATTAGCACTTTCATTTCAGTGATGTGTTCATACAAACGATTAGCACTTTCATTTCAGTGAATTATGCCAGTTCCTGCTTTACCTTGTCAAATGAGCCAGTTAATACCCTAAATCTAAATGAAACTTTTCTCCCTTAGATGAAAATAAAAAGAAAAAACTATCTAATTAAGCTCAGACAAAATATAGGTCATACTTTTAAAGATTTTAAAAAGATTAAAATGTCAGGCAAGGTGTTATTCCCAGGATTAGCTTTGGCCTATACATCATTCTGCAATGATAGAAACATTTGTATGCTCACAAGCGGCCTTTGGGCACTTAGGACAGTGACCAGTGTAACAGCTAATGAACTAAAGTTTTACTTTTTAAAATTTTAGCTAATGCATATTTAAAGAACTCTGTGTGGCTAGTGGCTACCATATTGGATGGAACAATTCTAAATGAATGAAAGTGGTTGAACCCTTTGTCAATTTTAGTTTGACTATTAGGGCAGATGGTAACTAGAGCTCTCCCCTTTCATCCTCCAGGATGTTGAAACAACATCCACCTCTGCTGAAAATACTTCTGTCTGCTGCATGAAGAGTGCTGCAATCCAGCTGAGTCAAACTAAATTATCATTTACCTCTATTGTTTGAGAGTACGCTGATATTTGTTCATTGTTTTCTAAAGTATTAATTGCATGTGATCTTTCATATAAACTGGTGTTGAATAGATAATACATTTGTGAATGAGGCTTACTTTTGCCAAGTAGTTACAGGAGTTCGTGCTGACTCCTCTCTATTCTTCACAAAGCTGGCCTCCTTTTAGTGTCTTCCATCTCTTATTTTTCTTTACCTTAAATAAAAAACATTCCTATGTTACATTTATGGTTCATAATAACTATCGTGCTTATTTTCTACAGTGTTTCTATTATGATGATTATTGTGTTCTTTGCTATAATAGTAAGATTTTATAAATGAAAAAGAAAACAACTTTAAAAAGTATGTGTTTGTTTCTTTATTAATTGGTGCAGTTGAACTCTTCAGCAAAATTGCATCTCCTGAAAAACTTTGTTTCTTAGACTATAGGAGGACTAGTGCATCCATCCTGAATATATAAAGAGCTAATCTTCTGGAAGAGATATGACAAACGTTATTCTTGTGCCAATAATTAAAAACTAAAAAAAGAAAAATGTAAGACTTTTAAAATTAATAATCTAGGATCAAATATTAAATGTATGACAAGTGCAGATGATAGCAATGTTCTGATGCAATTACGTATAGCATAAAAATTTAAGAATCACTTTAAAAAATAATAGAACATCTGTGCAATACCATTGTATAAAACAAAAAGATCAAGGAATATTCTTGAAAAAAGTGTTTTAATTATTATTTTCATCAACTCTACAATTATTAGACAATTATGTAATTGCAATTAATTACATTTTAAAATATATGGACATTTTATTTTCTAATTTGCATGCATTTCTTGAACATTTCCAGTTTCATTAATCACTACTTTTGCTAACATTCTACAAATTGAAGGTTTTTGTGGCTGACTTTAATGCTTTACTACCTTCACAAAACTAGACTGGATTCTGCTTTGAAAATATATGATCGACATAAGCAGGCTCATCTCCAGATAGAGGTTATTTATTGGCATTTCGAAGTTAGTTTGAGAGTTGTTATTAGAAAGCTATGGAAATAACTATCTCTGAATTGTGCATTGCCTTTAGGAATCTCTTGTGGAATATTGAATTGAATAATAAAGAAAGAGAACTTTATCAACTTCTTATCAATCTTTTTTTTTTCTTTTTGAGGTGTAGTTTTGCTCTTGTTACCCAGGCTGGAGTGCAATGGCACGATCTCTGCTCACCGCAACCTTCGCCTCCTGGGTTCAAGTGATTCTCCTGCCTCAGCCTCCCGAGTAGCTGGAATTACAGGCATGTGCCACCACACCTGGCTATTTCTTTATTTTTAGTAGAGACAGGGTTTCTCTATGTTGGTCACGCTGGTCTCGAACTCCTGACCTCAGTTGACCTGCCTGCCTAGGCCTCCAAAAGTGCTGGGATTACAGGCATGAGCCACTGCACTCGGCCCCCAATCTACTTTTTTATAGATGTGAATGCATTGCAAGACAAAGACAAAGTACAAAAAATAACCAAGAAACCATAAATAGAACATTCCCACATGGCCAGGCATGGATTAAAGACTAGGATATTGAAGGTCAGGCATGGTGGCTCACACCTGTAATCCCAACACTTTGGGAGGCCAAGGCAGAAGAATCACTTGAGCTCAGGAGGTTGAGACCAGCAAAACCCCCATCTCTAAGAAAAATACAAAAATTTAGCCCGGCGTGGCGGTACACGCCTGTAGTCTCAGCTGCTTTGGAGGCCGAGGCAGGAGGATCACTTGAGCAGGGGAGGTGAATGTTGCCGGGAGACAAGCCACACCCACTGCACTCCAGCCTGGGTGAGAGAGTGAGACTCTGTCTCAAAAAAAAAAGAAAAAAAATGTCTAAGATACTGGGAGTTCTCTGCCACTCTTCCCTGTTTCGTCTAAGATTTTTAGTACAATTTCCTGAGTCACATAAGCAATAAAGTGCCACTACTTATCTTCTAAAAATAGGGATGTAGTGCAAATGCTTCCATTTTAAAATAATTGCTCTATTAAGTGCCCAATTTATACCTTCTTGAAAGGTTACCTCATTGCTTCAGCATACATTTATACTGTCTTATAAATATTTTTAGCACTGATTTGAAGTTACATAATTGTATGACCAGAGTTAGAAATGTTGTTCTGCTTTTACGTATTCATTTAAACAACTAATATTTAAGGAATACTGAGCTGTTTTCATTAAGAGTTATTTCATATATAAACAACAACAGGAAACGGATCCTTCAGCCAACGGAAGAACTGATTCATATATTTTAAAATTGGGAAGTACTTGGCACTGTAACTTGATGGTCCTGATGAAACATGAACTCGTATAGACAAGCAACATTTTTCACACAATTACTATACACTCAACATTGTGCTTGCTGATGAGGATGCCAAATAAATAAATAAATTAATTAATAATCACTTTTTGAGGATTTTCTGGGTTCTTGTTAGGAAGAGGAAATGAATATGTACAAAATAATTTTAAAATTATAAAGGGCATGATTGTATACATATTGTATGTAAATTTGGAAAGAGAATATTAATGACAATTTTTATTTATATGCCATAAAATTAAACCTATTGCAGAAAAAAATTATATTATAACTATAATTATGTAACTATATAGAAATATATACAGTCTATGACTTTGTTTTGCATATCTATATAGTTATCTGCATTTATGACTCTCGGCCAGTTAAACCTACTCTGTTTTTTCATGTTACCTGTGACATACAGCCACAATATCAACACAACAATATTATTTACTATTGTTCTAAGTTTAATATTTTTTCAGTCCGAAGTCTTTATTGGGTCCAAATATAATGTTCTAACTTAGTACATTTGGAAAATTCTTTCCTAACACCTCTGGGAAAACACAAAACATTACTTACAAAAATAAATGCATAAAAATGATTAAAACCTCTATATAAGTTTGGGTGGGTATTTTCACACTGCTATAAAGAAATAGTGGAGAGTGGGTAATTTGTAAGGAAATGAGGTTTAATTGACTCACAGCTGAGCATGGCTGAGGAGGCCTCAGGAAATTTACAATTATGGCAGAAGGCGAAGGGGGAAGTGAAGACCTTCTTCACAAGGCAGCAGAAAAGAGACAGCAAGAGCAGGAAAAACTGCCTTATAAGACTATCAGATCTCCTGAGAACTCACTCACTATCTTGAAAACAACATGGGGGAAACCATCCCCAGGATCCAATCACTTCTCACCTTGTCCCTCCCTGGACACGTGGGGATCATGGTGATTACAATTCAAGATGAAATTTGAGTGGGGACACAGAGCCAAATGATATCCATGGCCTTAGGAAAAACTATTGTATGATTACTCTATTTAGATGTTTTAAATGTCATAATCTGTAATGTTTAAAATATGTTAATTACAAATAAACACAGAAAAATTAATTACTACAATGTATTTTTATAAAGTCATATGCAGAATTCATGATTAAAGTGGAAATAATGTTACGGATTTAAGATCAAGCAATATTTTTTGCAAAATTTTGAAACTTTTTATTATTATCTTTTCTCTGTGAAACATCAATATAAAAAGAGAACAAAGAAAGGAAAATTCAGTGGAAGTAAGAGTTGGCTCATGAATTTTAAGTTCAGGTGTACCTTGCAGGGTTAGATTATTGGTATTGATAATAACACTCAGTAAATACTGTTTTCAAACACAGGAAGACTTGCAATCTGGTAGCTATTGCTTCTGTACTACAGATAAATTAAAAACAAACAAAATGTGAGGTCAGCAAAACTGATATCCCTTGATAAAATTTCCAAAGGTCACTTACATGGTTCAATGATTTTCTTAACTACCTTCTCAAGGACTCCCATAAATTAATCCAAAATAACTGAATACTATTTATCTCAATATCTTTGTTCTTGTGACTTAACAGAGAATGAAAGATGGTAAAAAGAAAAATAATATCTTTTAATAGTCTTCAGAGTAATTTTAGGAGATGAAATATAATTTTATGACTTTTTTTACTTTTTATGAACATACGGAGATATATACACACTAATACAAGTTTCAAGTGTATTATTGAATGACTGATTAAATGTTGGTTTTGTTTACATTCTTTTAAATGAGAATTAAGGAAAGAAAAAAATGAGCGCTTCTTCATACCTACGAGAATGCCTAAAATGAAACAGAAGGAAAATACAGAATGTTGGTGACCACATGGAGCAACCAGAACTCTCATACACTAATAGTGAGAATATTAATTGGTATGGCTACTTCTGAAAATTGTTGAGTCATATCTACTATAGCCAAATGTACATACTTTCTATAAATCAGACATTTCTTCCCCCCGAAGCATATACTCAACAGATAGGCACACATATGTTCAACAACAGCAGCAACAAAAAAGAATAAACTGGAATAATTGTAACAGACTTACCTGTAATGACCTAAAATGGAAAACTACTTAAATCTCCATCAAGAACATACAGAAATTGTCTTATATTGTACCACAGAACACTTTCGAGAAATGAGGACTGATCCTGCACCATTGGACACAAAATATGAAGGAATCTTACAAACATGTTGTTGAGTGAAATAATTCAGTAACATGATCTCATTTGTATACAATTCAAAATGATAAAATTATTCAATAGTAAAATAAATTATAATAGAGGTTATCCTTGTGTGGAGGCAACTAGAGTTGGAAGGGAATTATGAAGGCAGCAGCTTGGCTGTAGAATATCATCGGTATTTTTTTCTCAATATACATTGTATTTTTAAAAAAAATGTTGAGCCATATATTTATAATTTGTGCACATTTCTGTTTCAAAGTAATTTTTCTACAAAAACCCAACCATTAAGACTCAGATTTTCTGAAAAGAAAAGAAAAACCAGCTACTTTTAATGTTTTCATGTTTTATCCCAGAAAAACAAGCTTCGAATAAGGGAAGGACAAATGGGTCTGGCTTAATATTTGAAATGCTGAGAGGAGAAAATATAAGAAAAACATGTCTATATTTTATTAAATGATGGTAGAAAAAAGGCTTTTCAACACTTTACGCATTCACGGGTTCATGAGTAACTTTGTAATTCACAATAAAGTGTTCAATGACAAAATACTGGAAAGTTATAACATGTGTTTGTCTTTACGCTGGAGTACAGCTTAGAGGAAGTTGATCAGTTGTGTATTTTAAAAATTTATTGTGTAAATATAAAAATACATTCCAATACAGAGATTCAACAAAATAAATATTCGTCTGAACTTTGGCTTAGAGAATAATTTTGTTTTTTCTTCTTCTGTCCCATATTTTAGGAAATATGTAAGTTTATTTCAATTTTAGATTTATTGACATTTTGATCTTGATTTGCTTGAGTTTTAATATTGAAATTATAATTGGAAATGGTAGATTAATCCAAAATTAGAAATTTGATTCATGTCAATATTTAATTAAGCTTTTTGTTTTGAGATAATTGTAGATTCACATACATATGTAAAAATAATTCATTCAAATCATGTGTATCCTTTGTCAAGTGTTCTCCAATAATATTGTTGGGACAATGATATTGCTATAGTCAAGTTTCAGGAAAATTCCATCACCCCAAATATGCCACACGTTGCGGACATCCTTATCTTACTCCAAATCTTAAGGGTAAAGCACTATGTCTTTCATCACTAAGTATAATATTGGCTGTAGGTATTTGTAGGTAATTTTACTAACTAGAAAAAGTTATTCTGTTTATGTTTCTGATAGTCTTTATCTAAAATGGTATAGAATTTTACAGTTTTGTTCTCAATTGATATGATTATATCATTTGCCTTCCTAAGCCTATTTATATTGTGGATTACATTGATTAATTTTGGAATATTGAACAAACCTTGCATTAGTGCAATTAATCCTAATTACACTAATATAATTATATTTAAATAGAAAATATTTTTAAATTTTTTTTATCTATATTGGTAATTGGCCTGTAGTTTTTTTCTTTGTTTTTATTTTTTGTTTGTTGGTTTTTATATTGGGGTAATACTAATTTCAAATAACGAATTGGGAAATGCTTCCTTCTCATATTTTGTGGAAGAAATTTTGTAGAATTGATGTTAATTCTTATTTAAATATTTAGCAGAATTCAGCAGTGAAACAATCAAGACCTAAAGATTTCTTTTCAACAGATTTTTAACTAGGAATTCAAATTCCTTTAGAGTTTTAAGGCTACTCAAATTATCTGTTGCATATTTGATGAATTTAGTAATTAGTATCATTTGAAGAATCTGTCCATGTTACTACATTATCAAATTTATGTGTGTAGAGTTGTCCTTTTGGTATTTGCAGGGTCTATAGTGACATCTGCTTTTTCTTTCCTGATACAAGTAAATTGTGCCTTCTGTCTTTTTCTTTGCTAGTTTTGCCAGAAGTGTGCAAACTGTGTTGATTTTTTTCAAATAGCCAGCTGTTAACATTTACTTTTCTTGATTTTCTGCTTTAAATGTCCATGATTTCTGATCTTAGGTTACTGATTTGAGACTTTCCCTTTCTTAATGAAAGCATTTATTGTTATAGTATTCCCTTGTAGAAATTATTTAGGTATGTCCCATCAGTTTTGATATATTCATTTTGATTTAGTTTGTTGTATTTTTGAATTTTACTAAAGACTTTCTCTTTGACCCGTAGATTATGTAGAACTATGTATTTAGTCTGTTGGGAACAGGCCCCCCAAAATCTAGCCATAAACTGGCCCCCAAACTGGCCATAAACAAAATCTCTGCAGCACTGTGACCTGTTCATGATGGCCATGACACCCATGCTAGAAGGTTGTGGGTTTACCGGAATGAGGGCAAGGAACACCTGGCCCACCCAGGGCAGAAAACTGCTTAAAGGCGTTCTTAAACCACAAACAATAGCATGAGTGATCTGTGCCTTAAGGACATCCTCCTGCTGCAGATAACTAGCCAAACCCATCCCTTTATTTTGGTGCATCCCTTTGTTTCCCTTAAGGAATACTTTTAGTTCATCTATCATCTGTAGAAACAATGCTTATCACGGGCTTGCTGTTAATAAATAATGTGGGTAAATCTCTGTTGGAGGCTCTCAGCTCTGAAGGCTGTGAGACACCTGATTTCCCACTCCACACCTCTATGTTTCTGTGTGTTTGTCTTTAATTCCTCTAGTGCCGCTGGTGTAGGGTCTCCCCTACTGAGCTGGTCTCGGCATAGTCTTTGGAAATTTTCGAATTATTTTTCGGTTACTGATTTCTAGTATTGTTCCATTGTGATCACAGGTCACAGAATACACTGTGTATGATATGACTTACTATGAATTTTTTGAGGTTTGTTTTATGGCTCAGAGTGTGAGATATGTTCTACTTCAATATATGTTACATGCACATATAAAATGAAAAATAAAAATCACAATACTTCAATTCTGTATATCAAGATCTGATTTTTTATGGCTGTCACTAATATAGGTTAATTGGGAATTTGGGGAGACAGTAGTCACGGGAGTAGTCTGGTTGTGCGTGTGTTTTGCATGTGTTTGGATAATCTGTTTTTTTCTTTTATTGACTTGCCTTTTTTCTTTCTTTAAAACATTTTGTATCTCTTTTTCTATTCTTTCTTGTTCGTTCATTCTCTTTTTCCATGTTACTATTTTTTTACCTTGTCATTTTTTTATCTTTTACTCATATTCCTAGAGTTTAAATGAAAAAAGGAGACCAGGACACAGAGAATAACTGAAGAAACATGACTTGTCCAAAGGAATGAAATTGAGAATATCTATTCCATTTCCTCCTTTAAATTGAAACATTATTTCTGTGCCAGGACAAGCCTTTTTCGAGTAAGTGGATGCTCAAATCAACCAAAGGACACAAGACTACCACAACACAGGAAGCTACAGCAGAGTATAAATTCAGTTCAACATCTGTGTTTCCAGATACATTTAGCTTCAGCAATAACAAATGCCTGAACATGAAGACCACATGAGTTTTTGTATGAACCCTGAAAAATAAGCTTTTGCATGTTTTCTTTGGCCTTCAGACTGGAAAAATGAGCATATTAAATAGGAACCCAGCATTAAATAGTTTTGCATCTAGTCAGGTGACTCAATGTATCACATTTAGAGTTTCTTCCACTTTTGTATTTTAAATATTACCTAAAATATTTTCTAATAATAACTTCTTTAAATACAGTAAAAACTTAAAATCTCTTTTACTTTCATATTCTTTTATCCAACTTTATTCAGAGATACAATCACTGTTACTGGTTTAGCATTTCATTCTTATCAGTTCTAGTATTTTCTAATTCTATTTATGTGTTATTTTGGATAATCACATTTCTCTCACTTATTGAATGATGATAAATGGGAGGAAGTGAATTCCATTGTTAGTGTGAAATTATTATCTCCAAGGGTGTTGTTAATTTATTGAAAATATTATTTGTCAAGTGTCTTATTATGGTCCAGGCATTGTGCTAGTCATTGGGGATATAAAAATGTGCAGGTACATAAATAACTTTATGAACAATTAAGGGATACAAGAAAAGAAAAAAATGAAAAAGTTGTGTGCTGAGTATTAGTATACTGTAAATACAGAGGGCAGATAACACAGACTTGCAGTTAAAGTAGTATCCTCACGGAAGATGTTGTCAAAGCTAACACATAAAGAAAACTAAGAATTATTCACATCTGGGACATTTGAAGAAGATTCAGCAGAAAAAAAATGACCTAGAGGCAACAATAAACCTAATACCCTTTCTGAAAGTGAATGTTTTTCATTGTGATTTTATTTTGCATAGGGCATGGGAAGGGGAGATTGACAGAAATGAGGCTGGAAGCAGCTATAACATTCTAAAGGGTCAGGTCAGTCATATGCAGAATTCTGGATATTGTAATGAGAGCAGAGAGAGACAATAAAACAGTTTTAAGGGAGGAACAATATAATCTGATTGAAGTTTTAAAAGTGCACACTGTCTGCAATGCAAAGAATTGATTAGAGAAGATTAATATTGGAGACAGGTAGAAGATCAGGTAAGAGCACTGTTGTGATAATCCAAGAAAGCAATAATGAGGGACTGAATTATGTTTTTTGCAAAATGTAGGAAATGAGTGAAGATGACTTTCAAAGATTTCCATATGTGGGAATTAAAATTACCATAATTATAGGAAAGAATACATATGAGAGTGATAAAAATGAATTGCAAGCTTCTGACTTAAATAACTTGAATGAGTAAAAATGAGTTCATAAGAAAGAGGACAGCCTGTTGAATAAGGTATTGAGTTCAATTTTCAGTATGTTAGTTTGAGGGGAATATTTAATAAGATAAACTAGTACAGCTATCTGATAGGTTGCTGGAGAATCAGGTGTGAATTTAGGCAAAAGGTCTAGGTGGGATTTTATCACAAGCTAATGTATAGGAATGGCCAAGAATGCAGAAAAGAAGTCAGAGGAAAAAGATAAGAAATGTATAAAAGGAAAATACATTCTGAGGAACAGTGAAAGCAGTATTATTAATGTTACACAGTTTCCAGAGTAAGACTAGATAAAATAATCTGGAAGAAAAAGATTACCACTTTAAAAGCAAATCATAAAAAAGAAAGAAAAATGTCCCCAAAAAGTAAATGTCAAAATGAATATAATCCAGATTTTAAATAGAAATCACTTAAATAACTAATTTTAGCAGTGTAATAATACACTTTAAAATATAAATAAATAATTTCAGTTGTTACCATTGGCATAATGTTGTAAACTAAATGTCTTTTAAGGCTGGGTAATGATCTCGCGAGCATTCTTATAACAATGGCCATGACCCATTCTCTGTGTATTACCTGTGTGTGTTTATGATTTACTGTTTAATTATTTGAAATTGTCAGCTTCCAATATGTATTAACATTAAAAGGTACAATTCAACTTGTATATACGGGCTGAGCATGTTTCTTACAAAAATTAAATTTTTGTTACAGGTATAAATGATTGTTATAATATCAATGCCTGTGGTTCAGGAATATAGAATTCCTCTTTTATAAATGTATGTACAAAACATCATTTCAGAAATTATTAAGTTAATAACATAATCGTGGGCCATAATAATAATTATCTTATGATGTTCATCATTTTTAATAATTTAAAGAAAATAAATACATAAAAAACAGAATATAGACTTTCTGATATTGTGTAAATTGAACATTCTTAAAATTAACTTAAGATATTCAAATAAGAAACTGAACCTAGTAACATCAATTTTTAAATTTAATTTTCATACTTAGGGAGGGATACTTCTAACTGCAACAAAATTATAATAAGGATGTGTTATTTAAATCTCTTCAAATGCTCACATGTAAACATATATTGAAAATAGGCAAGCAGCAACAACAAAACAATAGAATACAGACCACCCTCAAAATTTTTGAAAAATATACTGTAAAATATATTCTTCTTACAAACTTTAGAATATGAATGGTTTTAGCTATGTAGTCACCAATGTAGGTTCACATTGACTTCATCTTCTCTGTTGAAAATAAGAGAGAAGTAAAGAAAGCTACGATGATTATATTATAATAACCTAACAAGTCACTAAAAACAGTTACCTATACAACTGAGTTTCTGCATTCTGAATGGAATACTAAACATACACATAAAAGCATGAATGAAAGACAGCAAACATTAGATACGAGAAAACCAAAAAGGAGGAGGGTTTGGAAATCAATTGTTAGAGCTTAGATAATATTTTGAAATTAATGGAAAAAACTTGTTTCAGAACTGACAACCAACTTATAAAAGATGAATTAATTTCATCGTGAAATGAACAATAAGAAAAATCGAGGCTAAAGAGAGAATATACAGAGGGAAAATGAAAACAAACAATCAAATCAAAGTTTAATAAAATAAAAAAGATCCACAACTTACATAGAATATAAGCAAGACACAAAAATGTATGTTTAATTGGAATTTAAATAAAGAAAACCAAATAAAGCAGAAGAAACTCTGAAATATACAGTTCTAGAAAAATTCCTTAAATAACACAACCATAAATATTGAAATTACACAATGGTGAATTAGAAAAACTAATCAAGAATAGAAGTCACTGATAATAGTCTAGTAAAATTACTCAAAATTTAAACAAAAAAGGAAGAAAAAAGAGGAAGCATTCAGGTAAAAATATGTAGTATTTAAAAGAAAATAAAAAAGCAAAAAGCAGATTAACATCAGGCATATAGACAATTGATATCTGCAGACAATGAAGCAAACATACTAAAGAAAATACAGGGAGACACAGATTAAAATCTAGTCAAACAGAATTACAGGAATAAAGTTCACAGACAAATAATTTTAAACATGCAGCAATTAAGGGTGTATTATTTCCATGAGTACTTTCTGTGAAGTCTAAGTAATGAGCTCATGTAAACAGGATATGATAGGAGAAGCTTTGACATAATGTCTAGGGGTGGATAAGAATATATTTAAATAGAAATGTTAATGATGGGAATAAAAAAGTCAATATAGTATATAGATGATGTGTAGTCTAAAACAAAAATTAGAAGGATTTAAAAATGAGGAAAGAAAAATAAGATTATATAAAATTATAACAAGTTTGCTAACAGCTTCCTGCATATAAAGAGAAATAAATACAGATATCACTCTATAATATGCGGGAAATGAGGATGGGTAACAGATATTTCAGATTATCTTAATAGAAAGAAAAAAATGGTATCATTAAAGAAAAAACTACTTTCCTAAATATAACAAAGAAGAAAACTAACGAAAAAATGCCTTGATCACTTGAATACATATATATGTACTCTCTCTCTCTCTCTATATATATATATACACACATATACCTCATATACATACACATAAGCATAAAACCATATCACATCATTGACTCCAAATATAACTTTAATATAAATAGATTTAAAAGCTTAACTTACTAACATAATATTTTAGGTTGATTAATGAAGTGAAATCTATTCTGTATAATAGTGGTACACCTGAAACTACAACTAGAAAGGTTACAAAAAATGGACACACAAGGTTACAACAGGAAAATGCAAATGCAGTCAATATTTTCATATACCAAACAAGGTAGACTCAAGCCAAAGAAACTGTGAAAATGAAGAATATTTTCTAAGGCAAAAGGTGACTTTCATATGAAACATTTAACAGTTATTAATAATTATGCAGGAAATAACTCACCAGTGATTTTCATAAAGCAAAAATTTGAGTAGATTCAAGAAGACAGACAAATGTTAAATTATATAAAACTTCCTATCTCTGTCAGTCCAAGTCATATACAATCATAGCATTTAGTCAGTATGTATATAGAACTTACAAAGAAAAGTTAATGAAAATGTTCTTATATATCAAACTCCAGATTTAACAATAGAAAATAGACCTCTTTTGAAATGCATATGAAATACTCTCAAAAATTTAGCAAATATTCAATTATAAAGAAAATCTTTTTTGCAAATACACTATTTTTGAAAATAGAATTCTGACTATATGGCAATAAACTCTATTTTGATTAAAATATCTAAATGCTTGTACTTGGAATACAAAAATTATTATACCTGGAACGTCGAAGAAAAGCAAAAGTTCAAAACAAAGCAAAGCAAAACCAAATAAAAAATCCAATTATTAGTTACATTTTAGTCAAAGGAGAAATAAAAATATTTTATGACTTTTAGAAAATAACCATTATTTGAGGATGACAGCACATATTGATATGACTAGGTTAAAGCAATATCTCAACAAAATTCATAATGATAATTAGTAATAACTAGAATAAGTACATAAAAATACAGCATATATTAAATGTGGCATTCCAAATTTTTTAGGAAAACAACTCTATTTAAAACCAGTGCTGGGGCAAATGGCTTACAACATGGAAAAAACAAGTTAGAACTGTCTGTACACCAAATATCATGATAAATTTCAAAGGAAAAGGAAACGCAAATGAAAAAAAAAACTAAATCAAAGTTCTGTAACTACTTACAAAAGCCTTTAAGATAATTTTAAAATCTGAAAATTAATTTAAATTCAAGCAGTTATAAATGCCCTTTCAAGATATATTGGAAATCCAAACATTCATTCTGTTTGTGTTCATAGACAGGACTGGCAATTTCAAACCTTCAGGAGACAGAAATGACCAGAGTTGATGAACAATTTGATAACAGTATTAAAGAAAAATAATTCTGGGTTTTAAACAATTCGCTAAAAATACATACTATAGCTCCTTCCTTCTTCCCCGACCCTTCTCTCCCTTCAAATAAGATACATATTACACTATTTTAACAAAAACACTATAATTGAAATAAATGTTTTCATGTAAAACGATGAGAGAGAGTTAAAAGGAGTTCCGGGCAAGTTGAGTTTTGTAGGATTATTGTACTACTCAAATGGATTCAGATATAGATACACAAGTGCTGTTTAGCTATATGGAGATGAAAGTTTAGGTTGTGAGAGCAAAATTAAATACCAAGAGTGATGGTGTAGACTTAACAGACAATGAGGTTTTATTACCTGTCGTTTCCCAGGACTGTTGTAACAAATTGCCAAAACATGGTAGCTTGTAACAACAAAAATTTATTCTCTCACACTTCTGGAAAGTAGAAGACTAACATCAAGGCATTGGCAGGTTGGTTCCTCTGCAGGCTCTAAAAGGCAAGGTCCCTTGACTCTTTCCTAGCTTCTGGTTTCTGCTGGCATTCCTTGGTGTTCCTTGGCTTGTAGCTGAGTAACTAATCTCTGCCACTGTCCTCACTTGATCTTCCACTCTGTCTCACTCTTCTATATGTATATGTCTCAAACATCCAACTGTGCTCTCATATAAGGATCTCATTTTGAATTTAGAGGCCATCAATCTAAGATGATCTTATCTTAAGAAGTATATCTGCAAAGACCCTATTTTCTTTTTTTTAAGTTTTTTTTTATTATACTTTAGGTTTTAGGGTACATGTGCACAATGTGCAGGTTTGTTACATATGTATCCATGTGCCATGTTGATTTCCTGCACCCATTAACTCGTCATTTAGCATTAGGTATATCTCCTAATGCTGTCCCTCCCCCCTACCCCCACCCCACAACAGTCCCCAGAGTGTGATGTTCCCCTTCCTGTGTCCATGAGTTCTCATTGTTCAATTCCCACCTATGAGTGAGAACATGCAGTGTTTGGTGTTTTGTCCTTGCGATAGTTTACTGAGAATGATGGTTTCCAGTTTCATCCATGTCCCTACAAAGGACATGAACTCATCATTTTTTATGGCTGCATAGTATTCCATGGTGTATATGTGCCACATTTTCTTAATCCAGTCTATCGTTGTTGGACATTTTGGTTGGTTCCAACTCTTTGCTATTGTGAATAGTGCCGCAATAAACATACGTGTGCATGTGTCTTTATAGCAGCATGATTTATAGTCCTTTGGGTATATACCCAGTAATGGGATGGCTGGGTCAAATGGTATTTCCAGTTCTAGATCCCTGAGGAATCGCCACACTGACTTCCACAATGGTTGAACTAGTTTACAGTCCCACCAACAGTGTAAAAGTGTTCCTATTTCTCCACATCCTCTCCAGCACCTGTTGTTTCCTGATTTTTTAATGATGGCCATTCTAACTGGTGTGAGATGGTATCTCACTGTGGTTTTGATTTGCATTTCTCTGATGGCCAGTGATGATGAGCATTTCTTCATGTGTTTTTTGGCTGCATAAATGTCTTCTTTTGAGAAGTGTCTATTCATGTACTTTGCCCACTTTTTGATGGGGTTGTTTGTTTTTTTCTTGTAAATTTGTTTGAGTTCATTGTAGATTCTGGATATTAGCCCTTTGTCAGATGAGTAGGTTGCAAAAATTTTCTCCCATTCTGTAGGTTGCCTGTTCACTCTGATGGTAGTTTCTTTTGCTGTGCAGAAGCTCTTTAGTTTAATTAGATCCCATTTGTCAATTTTGGCTTTTGTTGCCATTGCGTATGCAAAAATCCTCAATAAAATACTGGCAAACCGAATCCAGCAGCACATCAAAAAGCTTATCCACCATGATCAAGTGGGCTTCATCCCTGGGATGGGTTCAACACATACGCAAATCAATAAATGTAATCCAGCATATAAACAGAACCAAAGACAAAAACCACATGATTATCTCAATAGATGCAGAAAAGGCCTTTGACAAAATTCAACAACCCTTCATGCTAAAAACTCTCAATAAATTAGGTATTGATGGGACGTATCTCAAAATAATAAGAGCTATCTACGACAAACCCACAGCCAATATCATACTGAATGGGCAAAAACTGGAAGCATTCCCTCTGAAAACTGGCACAAGACAGGGATGCCTTCTCTCACCGCTCCTATTCAACATAGTGCTGGAAGTTCTGGCCAGAGCAATCAGGCAGGAGAAGGAAATAAAGGGTATTCAATTAGGAAAAGAGGAAGTCAAACTGTCCCTGTTTGCAGATGACATGATTGTATATCTAGAAAACCCCATTGTCTCAGCCCAAAATCTCCTTAAGCTGATTAGCAACTTCAGCAAAGTCTCAGGATACAAAATCAATGTACAAAAATCACAAGCATTCTTGTACACCAATCACAGACAAACAGAGAGCCAAATCATGAGTGAACTCCCATTCACAATTGCTTCAAAGAGAATAAAATACCTAGGAATCCAACTTACAAGGGATGTGAAGGACCTCTTCAAGGAGAACTACAAACCACTGCTCAATGAAATAAAAGAGGATACAAACAAATGGAAGAACATTCCATGCTCATGGGTTGGAAGAATCAGTATCGTGAAAATGGCCATACTGCCCAAGGTAATTTATAGATTCAATGCCATCCCCATCAAGCTACCAATGACTTTCTTCACAGAATTGGAAAAAAACGACTTTAAAGTTCATATGGAACCAACAAAGAGCCCGCATCGCCAAGTCAATCCTAAGCCAAAAGAACAAAGCTGGAGGCATCATGCTACCTGACTTCAAACTATACTACAAGGCTACAGTAACCAAAACAGCATGGTACTGGTACCACAACAGAGACATAGATCAATGGAACAGAACAGAGCCCTCAGAAATGATGCCGCATATCTACAACTATCTGATCTTTGACAAACCTGACAGAAACAAGCAATGGGGAAAGGATTCCCTATTTAATAAATGGTGCTGGGAAAACTGGCTAGCCATATGTAGAAAGGTGAAACTGGATCCCTTCTTTACACCTTATACAAAAATTAATTCTAGATGGATTAAAGACTTAAATGTTAGACCTAAAACCATTAAAATCCTACAAGAAAACCTAGGCAATACCATTCAGGACATAAGCGTGGGCAAGGACTTCATGTCTAAAACACCAAAAGCAATGGCAAAGACCCTATTTTCAAATAAGATTACATTCACAGGTACCAGGTGTTAGGAGTTAGGCATATCTTTTTTTCGGGAGGAATGCCATTCAACACATAATAAATGACTATGAATTATTTTGACACCATTTTATACAGCAGATATTTAAAGAAAGAGAAACTTTCTAGAAATTCAGATTGAGTGATATGGTTTGCAATGATAGTCATTTCTATGTAGTCCAGAAAGAATTTTTTTTTTTTTTTCAGAAAAGGGGCGGAGAACAGGACTGAGCAGACACACAGCATCATGCCAGGCAATGCAATTAAAATATATGTGTTATAAAATGACGTTTGTCCTCAAAAGTCTTCAGACAGAGTCAACATCATTTTCAATAAAGTTCAAGTCAAAAATAATCTTAAAGAGTCTTTTATCACAATGTTATTTTAATTGTTGATTAGCTTTTGTTACATTGTTGTTGTTACAAAGTCTTGCTCAGTCATCCAGGCTGGAGTAGAAGGGGCATGATCTCTGCTCACTGCAACCTCCGACTCCCAGGTTCAAGCAATTCTCCTGCCTCAGCCTCCCTAGTAGCTGGGACTATAGGTGCCCACCACCATGCCTGGCTGATTTTTGTATTTTTAGTAGAGACGGGAGTTTCGCCATGTTGGCCAGCCTGGTCTTGAACTCCTGACCTCAAATGATCTGCCTGCCTCAGCCTCCCAAAGTGCTGGAATTACAGGCGTGAGCCACCACGCCCAGCCTAGCCTTTGTAACTTTAGCATTATGTTTACTTCTACATTGTGATAATTACCAAAGTAAAACTATGATAAGCAATTTTGTAAACATGAGTTGTATGTATTATTCTTCTGAAGCCAAAAGAAAAAACTAATTCATTTTTAGTAAATAAAAAGAGATTAGCTTTTAAAAGTGAAAACATTGGCTTTTCTTTAGGAATTCTGTTCATTACTTTTGGAAGAGTCCACTTTAATGGGTCAATCTTGTTATGCCCACTAATCTTGGGGAAGGAAAAGAAAACTCTTTATTTTAAGACCAAATGCCCAGTTGAGACTAGGATGGGAATTAAGAAAATCCCTGGAGATCATTGATGGTCGGATGGGATTGAGGTCAGTGAGTTGCTCCCTGACACGTGGAGGTATGGTATTAAGCACAGGAAGACTGAGAAAAGGCTTTTAGCATTTATTTGGTGTATATGGTGTATAGTTTACAAGAATGACTACATTTTTTTTTTTTTTTTTTGGATGGGGTCTTGTTCTGTTGCCCAGACTAGAGTGCAATGGCGCAATCTCAGCTCACCGCAACCTCGGTATCCCAGGTTCCAGGAATTCTCCTGCCTCAGCCTCCCAAGTAGCTGGGATTACAGGCATGCACCACCATGCTTGAGTTTTTTTTGTTTGTTTGTTTGTTTTATTTTTAGTAGAGATGGGGTTTCACCAAGTTGGCCAGACTGGTCTGGAACTTCTGACCTCAAGTGATCCGCCCACCTCGCCATCCCAAAGTGTTGGGATTACAGGCGTGAGCTACTGTGCCAGGCCAACAATGACTACTTTCAGTAACTGCAATTTATCCCATCCCATACTTGTAGAAAATAGCAAAGAAAAGTCAATGTTCCATTGCTAAGGCCATAGTGGAACAATCAGCCACTGACTCCAGGAACAACATTAAGCCTCCCAAAGAAGGCAGCAAAAACATGATGGAAACTGTGCCTGAGATTACAACAGATCAATTACAGGAGAGCAGAAGTTGATATCCCACTGTCAGGGTTATGTGTAACCAGAGAGCTTTGGGTAATGTGAAGGCTTTATCCAGTCATTTCCAAAAAGAACAAGAATGAAAAATACAGTGCAAGTCTGTATTTTTCCAATTTACACATAATGGACAATTTTATTACAAGCATATTGGATTAAAAAAATCATATCATAAATATTCAGACTGACAAAACATAAGGCATGTAGCTAATATTTATTTTTAATTGTCAGAATTTCAAATTTTTAATGTATACCTGTGAGGGATAATCATATATTTAGCTTCTTGAAATGGATTGGAATTTATATTTTTCATAAATGTAAAGGTATGTCTCTTTTTTCCTGAAACTAAGATTGCTAAAGGCAGAGGTAAATATTGCCTTAAACAATAAGAAAGACATTAAGCAAAATAGCTAATTATTGACTAAATTCATCCTTGCTTTTCTCTAAATTAACTGATACTGCCTTTCATTTTAAGTTACTTTTTCTGAGTAAAGAAAATATGACACCTGTCTTTGTCTTTCGTATATGTTTTTACTTATTTTTCTCTTTGTGTCAAATACATTTTTAAAAGAAAGAAATTGAGATAATTAGATGCATCAGCCTTACAGAATTTTAAAAGAAATCTTCTCATAAATTGTTTTCAGTGGCCAGAATATTTAGTTCTCCAATGAAATTAGAAGATGATGCTCATTTCAAAATTTGATATAACATATCAATGCAAGGTAATAAGACGTTTATAAGGAAAAGTATTAGAACACCTAGAAGGAGATTTCATCGCAGTGGGCTTAATTTCTAGAAAATAAATCCTCTCTCAGATTCTCAGATTTTCATGATAATTACACACATAAATAAATACCCAAATGTGTCAGATAACTACAATATACAATAAGCTTATTAAATTTGTTTTTAAAGCAGATTTATTTATTTTGAACTTGAAATAAAATATTTTGAGTTACATAAATAATTCATGGTGACATTGAGAAAAAGATGGCTTCTATATTGCACACTGTCTCTGATTTCCAACTGTCATTCTTCATTAGATCGTGTTGAATCTATCATCAAGCTGCAGCAGTCAAGACCCAATTGCTCAAAAAGGCCTTTGGCATGGGATTCCACAGAACATGGAAGGCAGAAGTTAATATGCCTTAGTATGGAAACAGATAATTTTATTATAGTTGTTATTATTATATGTTGTCAAGTAGAGAAATTACAGGGAAGCAAATAATATAAACGGCTTATGAGTAATAAATTGTGAGGGGGACAGATAAGAATGAATTAACCTTGTTTCACTACTTGTAATATATATATAATTTTATTTTTTCAAATAAAAATAGTTCTACATTATGCTTATAAATGCATGTTTTAGATTTTCTTGGTCAAGAAAGTACAAACCTAGGTTTTTTCTTTTACATTATGTATGTTTTAATAAGACATTGTCATAGGCACAGTTAAACTATAAATTAAATTTAACACAATGAATAAGAATTATGTAACATATTCACTTAGTCAAAGCAAATAACTAATATGACACACTGCAATACAAAATTTATTAATAATGGGGCTGGTGGTAAAACACTAGAACACCCTTGAATTTATTTCAACATAAAAAGGGAACTTCTAGAGTGAATGAAGAATTCAACAATTTGTTTAACACACACTTTTTTTTACTTGCCATAAGAATATTTTATTTTTCATCAACTTTTATTTTAAGTTCCAGGGTACATGTGAGGATGTGCAGTTTTGTTACATAGGTAAACAGCACACACATTTTAATACCTAAGGTGCTTAAGCTACATTGCCTACACTGTAACTAGTAAACTGATAAATAAGACACTTTCATTGTTTCCATTCAATAAACCGGCAGAAAGAAAAAAAATTATAACAATATTACAAACTGTGTGGTAAAGCTATAGTTTACATGCAGTTAGAAAGAAAGAAAATAATTATTTTTGTTAATGAGAAAAGACTTCAAAGAAACAGTGACATTTAAATTTGGTATCGAGATGAAGGCACAAAAGTAGACTGAGAATAAATTACAAAGATTTTTAAAATATACTATGAAAACTTGGGAGTCAAATAAACTCGTTAAACGAATAGGTGACATAAGTTGATTTGCTTTCCATAGTAATCAATCTGGTCTCAGTTACAGGTGATGCATGTGCACGGACAGAAACTGGGAACAAGGCTTTTGCACAAGTTCAGACAATAGAAGATTCGAGGCTCAACAAAAATGGTAGGGATTGAAATGCAGAGGAGAGAAAGATTTAACAGGGATAAGTAATGTTAGAGGCAGAATCTGTACAATTTAGTGAAAAATAAAATACAAATGTTTCAAAGAATAAATAAAATAACAAATATAGGATGAATATACATATAGACGGGAACAAATAACTTTTAGGTGTATTTTGGGGGGCTTTCATCTACAGAGATCCAACAGAAAGTTTAAAAAAATGCACTGGCTTATTTCACTTAGCATAGCATCCTCAAGATTCATGCCTGTTGTGCATGTGACAGGTTTCCTTCTTTTATGAGTAGTATAATGTTGTATGCATATACTAAATTTTCTATGAGATATCTAATCAAGCTCACAGAAGCAGAAAGGAGAACAGTGGTTGCCAGGAACTGGGAGGAGAGGGAATTAGGGATTTGCTGTTCAATGGGTATAAAATTTCAGTCACGCAAGATAAAATAGTTGTAGAGATATGTTGTAAAACTGTGCTTACAGCTAACAATAGCTAACAATTTTAAGGTACTGTAACCTTAAAATTTTGTTAAATGGGTAGGTCTCATGCTATATGTTTTGTTTTGTTAACCGCAATAAAAAGTACACTGTATGGTGGAACAATAGTCACTGTAGTTTGCGGGTTTGTTACAACATGGAATTTAATAATATATACATTAGGAAATAAATGCTCTCATTATCCTACTTCTAAGATATATTAATCAATGTCTTAGCATAATCAATATTTATTTCTCACTCACCCAAAACTTGATATGGGCTATGTAGCCCTTGTCTGTCTTTTAACTTCTCAATCTGGAACAAAGGGTCTCCAAGGTCATTACTGGAAGTTTGTATTAGAATTTTTAAGAGGACCAGTAGTGGAAATGTCTTTCACTGCTTTCATCCCACATCTTGTGTACGGCCCAAGTACATGGACTCAGTATAACTGCAAGAAAGGCTGAGAAATATCTTCTTGTGTGTCTAGGAAGAGAAAGTGATAAACTAAGTATATAACACCACATCTGTCACATCAGAAATAATTACTAATAGTAATCTACTGTATTTAATTCTAGTCACAATTATTTTAAGACTTTCTACATAAAACTACATGTAAATGAATTGTGCTATTTTGATTTTTGTTTGTACTGCGTAAAACTCTATCATGGTAATTTTTGTGTACAATAGCCCCCATTATCCACGGCTTCTGTTGCCCCTGGTCAACCACGGTTAGTAATATTAAATGGAAAATCCCAGAAGTAAACAATTCGTGGTTTATTCATTTATTTATTTGTTTATTTTGAGATGGAGTCTCGCTGTGACACTCAGGCTGGAGTGCAGTCGTGCAATCTCGGCTCACTGCAACTTCCGCTTCCCAGGTTCAAGCGATTCTTTGCTTCCAGAGTAGCTGGGATTACAGGTGTGAGCCACCATGCTGGGATAATTTTTGTATTTTTAATAGAGACGGGGCTTCACCATATTGGCCAGGCTGGTCTCAAACTCCTGACCTCAAGTGATCCACCCTCCTCGGCCTCCCAACATACTGGGATTACAGACGTGACCCACCGCACCTGGCCAACAGTTCATAAGTTTTAAATTGCACGTTGTTCATCAGAAAGCTCACTGTCTGGCTCCCGCCCCTTAGTCACTTAGTGAATCATTCTTTTGCCCAGCATATCCACGCTGTCCATGCTACCTGCCCATGAGTCACTCAGTAGTCCTCCTGGTGATCAGATTGACAGATTAAGAGAATAAGAATGGTGAAGACAGTACAATAAAATATTTTGAGACAGAAAGAGACTACATTCATGTAGCTTTCATTACTGTATATTGTTATGATTATTCTATCTTATCATTAGTTATGGTTAATTTCTTACTGTGCCTAATTTACAAATTAAACTTTTTCAGATATGCATTATACGAAGAAACATAGTATATGTAGTATACATTAAATTTGGTATTATTTTTGGATTCAGGCAGCCACTGGGGGGTCTTGAAATGTGTCCCCCATGGCTAAGCAGGGGCTACCATATACAATTTTATAGATATACTTCATTTTTAAATGACAATAGTTATCTCTTTCAATGTAATTGGTTTAACTAATGTTTGAAATGCAGAAAAGATAAGAATCTAGGAAGACCCTAAGATTTTTATTTTGAGTAATCAAGTAGAGAGTTTTGTTATTTATTAAAATGGGAAAGGATAGATTGAAAGAAATCGTGAACTCTGTTTTGAACTTGTGATGTTAAGATGCCTATTAGAATGAAAATATTAAGTGGACAGTCCAGGATTTCCAGCTGGAATTCAGCCAGTATTTTTTATTCAAATTGACTGATCTAGATTCCACAAATTTGAAATACCACCATACAAATGATGAACTTTCTACATACATGTATAGGTTGGTTCTGCTTTCTATTTTGTTCTATTAAGTCTTTTTTTTTCTAGCCCTGTTCATATTCTGATAATTTTATTATTACAATTTTTGGGCATTCTTTATTTTATGATGGTACCTTGCATTTTGTTATTTTCTTTAGAGTGACGTATTTAATCATAAACTGATTTTCAGAACTAATTCCTCAACCTGTTCCCCTTCCAAATAATACATGCAGCATCTTTGAGACTATATTGCCTAATAAAAATCCTTTATAGGAATATAAAAATCATACAGAAGTCCATTTTTAACCTAAGCTCAGTTGAATGGTCTCCTCCTCTTTAAAAACAAATGTCCCCTAAGGCACTGAGTTCTAAATAAAGTTGATGTTAAAGGAGTAGTACAGAAAACTTTTTCAAACACAACTTTCATGTGAATATAACAAAAACTTTCACTTGAATAAAACAAAAGAAAAACACTGAAAAATAAACACAGCTGGTAAAAATAACTTAAATATTTAAAAACCCCTGTATTTTAAATTCTAACATTTTACCTTCCTAAGCCAATAGTGTCATGTAATGAAGTGTTAGTTATGATTCTGTAGTGTACGTTATTTATTGCTTACTAAGCATCCACTTTCCCATCCTATGTCCTTACAGAATTTCAAAATTCATACAGATTTGCATTCTCCTTCACTCTATTGTGTGTTTCACAGAAGAAGCCCACAACCCCACAAGTATGCTATTCTCTTTGCCTGTGCCTGTTTTTCCATGAGCATGTGGCACCATTACGAACAAACACACATTAGAAGAAGTTGTTTACAGGGTTCAGATAAGACTATGTAAACACAACATTTCTTCTTCCTTTGGAGATTTTTAAAAAATTGAATTGATGCCTCGATGTGTCTGAAACTCCTAGAACTATTGTGGTAACTCTGGCATGCAGAAAATGGCAACATACAAAATATACACCTGAGATTTTGACGATATTTTAAAATCAGAAATAACTTATAATGATAAGGACCTACCTCCCAACATCTAAATAATATGAGGAAATTTTGTTCTCTATTTTCTTTTATTTGCAGCTGAAATTGTTCTGTTTGTTTGTTTGTTTGTTTGGCTGAGCACAGGGGACTTGGTTGACGGTACATGACAAGGTGAGGCTCCCTAGGCCCCTACTTCTTCAAGGGGTCTGCTTGGAAACTGTGAGGAGGGGAGATTCTCAGTGTGGTGGGGGACTGAATGTGGCAGGGACTCTCCAGCAGCTGAGGGCCTCTTTTTGTATCTCATGCTCTCCCTGGGGCTGGTGGTCTGGGGGTCTTACTCTTTGGAGGTCAAGTGGGCCATGAGCTCTATCACCCTGTTGCTGTCGCCAAATTCATTGTCATACCAGGAAATAAGCTTGACAAAGTGGTTGTTGAGGGCAATGTCAGCTCCAGCACTGAAAGCGGAAGAGTGGGTGTTGCTGTTGAAGTCAGAGGGAAACAACATCGTGCTCGGTGTAGCCCAGGATGCCCTTGAGCGGGCCCTCCGATGCCTGCCTCACCACCTTCTCGATGCCATCATATTTGGCAGTTTTTTCCAAACAGCAGGTCAGGTCCACGACTGACAGGTTGGCGGTGGGGACATAGAAGGCCATGCCAGTGAGCTTCCCGTTCAGCTCAGGGTGACCTTGCCCATGTTCTTGACAGTGCCAGTAGATGCCGGGATGATGTTCTTTAGAGCTCCCAGGCCTTCATGCCACAGTTTCCTGGAATGACCATCCACAGTCTTTTGGGTGGCAGTGATTGTATGAACTGTGGTCATGAGTCCCTCCACAATGCCAAAGTTGTCATGGATGACCTTGGCCAGGGGTGCTAAGCAGTTGGTACAGGAGGCATTGCTGACGACCTTGAGGCTGTTGTCATATTTCTCATAGTTTACGCCCATCATAAACACGGGGTCATCACTAGAGGCGGCAGAGATGATGACCCTTTTGGCTCCCCCTGCAAATGAGCCCCAGCCTCCTCCATGGTGGTGAAGACACTGGTGGACTCCACAACATATTTAGTGCCAACATCACCCCATTGGATTTTGGAAGGATCTTGGTCCTGGAAGATTATGATGGGATTTCCATTGATGACAAGCTTCCCATTCTCACCCTTGACTGTACCATGGAATTTGCCATGTGTGGAATCATACTAGATCATGTAGACTATGTTGGTGAGGTCAATGAAGGCATCATTGATGGTGACAATATCCACTTTACCAGAATTAAAAGCAGCCCTGGTGACTGGGTGCCCAATATAGTCAAATCCATTGACTCTGGCCTTCACCTTCACCATGGTGTCTCAGGGAAGCGGCTAGTGATACATGAGAAGATGCAGCTGTCTGTCGAACCAGAAGAGCAGAAGCCTGAAATTGTTCTTAATGATTACAAGTACAAACCAAAATGCCTTAAATGATTTTAAAAGCTTTCTTGAATTATTAACAGTTCATTTCACGTAGGGGGCAGTGATGAGCTGGGGAAAAAAATGACCACATTGGTACAGTATACTGAAATGCAGGTTGCCACTCTCACTCTTGCAAATGATTTTAATTGCTCTCCTAAATTGTCTGTCTTGGGAAAAAATTTTGAGTTGAATAAATTTCCAAATATTCATGTTTCTCTAGCAACTCACCCACAGCAATTCCAAATTAGTTGACTGTATGTTGACATTCGTTAAAATATTAGAGGAAAATTTAACATTTAAAATTTGGTAATTTGATGTTTTTTACACCTGGTGTGGTGTTGGCCTTCAATTTTTCACAACTGCTTAAACTAACTGCAGTCAATTCTTATTATTCACAGATTCCATATTTGTAAATTCCCCTATGAGCTAAAATTTATTTGCAATCCTCAAGTTAATACTTGAGGTGCTTTTGCCATCATTTGTGAACGTTCTCAGAGCAGCAAAAAATTTGATTTGCCTGATATACAACACCTAAGGTAGAACAACGTGACTTTCTGTCTTCTTGTTTCAATTCTCATATCCTAATCAGTGACCTTTCTGAGGTCTCTTTGTGCAATATTATTTGCACTATTTGCTTTTTACTAGTGACTTTACGCTTTCAAATGCTTCTCCCCCTCAGCCTAGTGCTGAAGTGCTTTCTAGTATTCCTGAGTGCAAGAAGACTGTGATCCACTATATGGAGAAATCAGGTGTATTAGATGATTTCTGTTCAGGCACAAATGATAGTGCTATTGGCTGCGAGTTCAATGTTAATGAATCAACAATTATTACTAAATACGGTGTCTTTAGACTGAAGCACGCATGAAACAAGGTTATGTGTTGATTGGTTGCTGAAAATGTGTAGCCAGAGTGCACAGGACACTAACCCTGTATTTCCCATAGGGGCTTAGTATTCTCTAAGTCAGTATTTTTGGTGAATTTATAGAACATAACTACTATGAATAGTGAAATTCACCTGCATGTGTGTACATATTATTTCACATAATATTTATATATTGTGTATATATTTTATTTTAAACCCATATAAATAAATATATATAAATTTATCCTTTTAATAAAATAAGTTACATTTTGGACAAATATTGATGTTAGTTTCTAGTAAAGTGTTCTATCTTATGTAGCTTTTTTCTATTTTTCATTTGGAGTTTTGATTAAACTACTATAATTCTATGGTGTTTCTATTCTAATTTATTGCTGTACTGATTTACATATAAAGATTTTCTGAAATTATAACACATTTGAATTCTTAGAATAAACAATATTTGGAAATACACGGAATACATTTTACATAAATATCATCAAAATATAAATGGCAAGCAGAAATACATGCAGATTATTACACAACTTATTAATTAATCACAATTTTCTTTACAAAAAACACATAATCAATATTCAGATGAATAAAAGCAATATTAGTGAGACAACCAAAAGCCTCTGACATGCCCCTTCCCAGACACTACTCTACACCCAAAGTAGCTGTAATCCTGTCATTTAAGACCACGGCTTGTGTTTACATTTATATAAATAAAATCATAGGGTATAAACATAAACTTTTAGTGCATTTTTGTTCCGAATTATGTTCTGGAGATTCATGCATACAGTTGCATATATTTTGTGTTTTTTAAATTGTAGCTCATCAGGAAATTCTTCAATCTTCTCTATCAGATACGTAAGGGAAAGTTACCCAATTATCCATTTCATTCTCTTATGTAACATTAAATCAAATTTAATGAGAATGAATCTTAGTCCACAGATTCAGTTGAGCAAGAACAGCAGCATTAACAAGTAAAATTTTATTTAACTCAAGTTCTAAATTAGTGCTCTCTTTCTTCCTTGTCCTGTTTTATTGTATTATCCTAGGATAATTCAGCACATTACTAATGAGGAAAGGCTACATCTGAGATTTAGTCACAGATCAACAAAGGTTGCGGCTCGAATGTCCGTTATCCCTGTTCTATCTTCTTCCTGTGCTCATAACCACTTCTAGTTTGAAAATAACCTGCTAGTTCCCTGTCATGATTAGGGCACAGGAGGAGTTTTCTCTGACACTACCTATAATCCTCCATGTTCAATTGTGCTGCATATGAATTTCCCTTCTGACCTCATCAATCTCTCACAGTGATGCTAAGCACAACATACGCTACCTTTATATTAAAGACCTTTAAAACTTTTCCTCTTATTTTTCTCTTCTCAGTCAGCCAGACTAATATCCTTTCAATTTCATGATCATTTTTTGCCCTTCATGTGTTTTCAAGACATTGTGCTCTTATATCCCCTTCATTTTATCACTCTGCACACTTTTTGAGGTCCTTTTGAACTTAGACATTTTGCTGGGAAAAGCCAGCAAGACATAAAGGCAACTTCATTTTGCTCTCCCACATGCTTCCTCTTAGATAATGAATTAGATAACAATCTATGAATTTAAATGTGTGGATAAAATAAGTAATTAAATTTTGCTAATAAGCTTACAAATTTTAAATCTTGAATTTTTTCTTATTAGCCCACTAAATTTTACTGAAGATACAGAAATAGAATAAAGACAAAAATTAATTATGAGAAAAAAGCATACAAACTTACCAATGCTTTAAATCCAGGTGTGGAGACAACCTTTTGATAGCTTCTGGTGAAGTTCCTGAGAAACAATGTTTCATTTGGGGTAAAGAGAGTGGACTGAAGAGATGTGAAGGTACTTTTTCACTCCAAACTCTGATTATTCCAAATATTAAATATTATTGCATAATCTGAATTATCGAAGCTCTCCAAATCCAAAATATTCTAGTAGATTCAATTGCTTCTTCTGAGAGAATATGAATTGGTTTTACAAAAGGTTAAGAGGAAAAAAAGAATCAGAGTAGATTTAAGCTAATGCTTTCATGTAGAACAGAATGCTGAGGTTCAAAAAGGGTGAGTGACAAAACTGAGTCTAAAATAGTAGCATCAACGGTATGTCTTTTTATATATTGACTCCTATTTTGCTCCAAGGCAAAGTATTTTGAAATTATATTAACTGTGTGTAAGTTAACTTTTGAAGAATGTATTCTTAATTCTATATGTATTTTTTAAATCATGTTATATTATCTGGAGCTGAAAAACTTATTCCCAAATAGTTGAAAATTATTTGTCGCAGGTGGAAATTCATTCATTTAATTAATAAAATATTGAATAATTATTAATAGTCAATAAGTTAAAAATATAAGTGGCTATTAAGTATTATAAATATATCAGTTTAATACTATAACCCTAAATAATTTATCTCCTGAAATTCTTAAAATATTTTTAGAAACAAAAAGTGTATCATGCCTTAACTTCTTTATATCTCAGTTATCAAATTTCTTAGGAAACCACATTATAAATACGCAATTTTAAAACTAACTTCCCTTAAGATACATATGTAAATGATATGGTTGCTAATCAAATCAGACTTCATCCATTATTTCTTGTTGCATAACAATTTAAACAAGCATAATTTTGTTTTATATATCAACATTTTCATTCTGGGAAATAGCTTCATAATATATACTAAGACCATATAAAATGAATTATTATTGCAACTAAGTGTGCACTGTGAAATGGCTTAGGAAAACACTAGCTTGCATACAATATTCTTGTCCTGCTTAACAACTGCAATAAAATAGAAATGATAAGGCTATAAAGAACAGTGTAGAATTAGAAACAGAAATCACTGTGCATTATATTGCCATTTGATATGATGAACTGTAGCTTGCTGACAGTAATCTTAATGAGGATTACAGTAGAGATATTAAAATATATATGTGGCCTTCTATTAACAATAAGACATGCAAATGTATTTTTTGCATCTATATTTCCATGCTACATTGTAAACGCTGTTATTTTAATTAACAGGACTTTGAAAATCCATTTGATTAGAAATCTGAAGGCCAAGTTAAATCATCAATAAAATTAATCAGAAACAACACACTGAGCAAATGCAGAAAATTTCAATGGTTTTCAATTTTTATTGTGAAGGCAAATTAAATTTAACTGAAAAGATGTATCATCTTGTACTGACATTCAGAAAACTATCCAAGACTTAGCCATTGGCTCGCCAGCTGGATAACTTGCTTTTATGAGCATCTATTCTCACAAGATGAGCAGGACATGTAGTTGTGTTTAAAAACTCAAGAAATCATATAATTAGTGTTATATATTTTCTGCCTTTCTATCAAAGAATCTAAGTGTATCTTATTATTTAGGACTCTTTCAGTTAAATGTGTCAGAGATCCTAATCTAACTAGGGCTAAAGTTTGAAGGAAAGGGATTGGGTTTTTGAAAGAAAGGAGTTGAGTTTTGGCTAAAAAAGAAAAATCCAAGAAATTGAACAAATCAACAAAAACGAAGAAAGGAAGCTGAACCAAAAGTACGTTGGATCTCACACAAGGATTGGTTCATCTTATATGTTTTTCCCTATTTGTGTTGGTTTTATTTTTTTCACATTAATCATGGCTAGGGTTCGGCTGGATAATAGAAGGATGAAAAAGTTCCCTTTGGCGCAAAAGTGTTTGGAGTAGAGCAAGTTTTAAAAAGGGGGCTGTTGTTCTGAGAAAAGGAGTGATAAGCAGACCACATGATTGTTGCCTTGCATACATTGTTGTAGTTGCATATGGAATTTAGAGACTGTAAACTGGAGCGCTCAGTTTATGTTGATGAATTTATCGAAAATTAGTTATTGAGTTCATACTATGTGCTAGAATCTGTGCTAAGCACCTGGGATTCCACAACGAAAGTGACGGACAGCTTCTTTGGCCTTGCATAATGCACATTTCAGTGTGAAGACAGCTAAACTAAAGGTTAACAAAGAAGTGCAAAAACCAAATTGTCACAGGTATCATATGTGAAATAAACAAGGGATGGAGACAGAAAATGGTGCAGGATGGCTGTTTTAAATAATGCACTCGGTAAAGAACTTTTTGAGGAAGTTATTCTAGCCAGGGATAAAAAGACAGCAGCATGTGCAAAGTGTTTCAGTTGGGAAAGACTGTGTTCTGTTCAAACAAACTAATGGTCTGTAATTAGTCCTAGTTAGTCCAGTCTGTAGAGTACACCTGATTAAGGTTGGAGAAACAATTAGATCATGTAGGAACTCAAAGCCCTGAAATATGAATTGTATTCTAAATGTAACACAAAGTCATTGATGCAGTTCGGGGAGGAAGCAACAATATTTCATTGGTATTTTAAAATGATTCATTTTTGCCTTTATGTAGAGAACCACATGGGAGGTAGATGAAAAATCTTATTTGCTGACAATAGATTTCAGTACGGAGATAAAGAAAGAATCCAGTATAATGAAAAATTTGGGGGTGTATTTAAATGCTGCTAGCAAGTACTAAAAAGACTTGTGTATGCACAAATAACTGTGGCAGGAAGAAATCAAGAGTCCATTGTAGTACATGATAATGTTGAACTGATAGAGAGACATTCAAATGAAAGACAATCACATAAGCAGTTATCCTTGTTGAATGCTTATGCATCTCCCTGTAGAAACGTTGTATTCTATCATCAATCATCTCCTTAGATCTCTAAAGATGGGCTCCTTTAACTACCACTCTGTTGTTGCTGCTCATTATTAAGTATTGTGTCCAAGTGACTTTTGACATTTAGGTGCTACCTCCTGGCCTCTCAGAGTACCAATTCTTTTACAGCTTCATCACTTACTATTAGCCCTGGCCTGCAAAAAAGAAAAAAAAAAAAAGCCACGACGACTGAGGTTCTCAAAGACAGTGGTGCCCCTCTCACCTGCACATTCCTTATCACTTTGGTAAATGGTGTGTCCTCCAGATTCATCCCTGATGAATCTAGTTAGCCAGTGGGTTTTCTAGCCTTATGTTAACTATGTACTTTACAATCCTCATTTCTCTAAGCCTAGGTACCTTATACCTTCTTTACCAGCATTTTTGGCATTTCTACTTTATTTACCATGAGCCATTGCTTTATCCAAGATTAAAAGAGACATCATAATAGCATGATAGAATCATTCCAAATGATTCTTGTCAGAGTATTAAATCTTGTATCACAGGAGGATTCTCCCATATCAACAAATTCTCCCTTCTTCAATTTTATGTTTTCCCTGCTATATCAAATAGCTTCTGACAGTACTTATTAACCAGATTCTGAAACTTACTTGTTTTATATAATCTCTTCTGTCTTTAAAGCTCAGCTTCCACTCAGTTATACTATGCTATTCTAACTAGACTGAGGATTATTTTTGGTCTGGTTGCCCAGAAGAGACATTAGGCTGAATCCTGAGGCAGGCAAACTTTATTTTATAAAGCACATACATGATCTTCAAACAAAGGAAGAAGAAACTATCTTCTGTCAGGGGCAATGTGCCACTCTTGTGGGTCCAGTTGGTTCAGTGGAATCTGCAAGTACAGAGTTGTCAATTGTACCTGCTCTATTATCACAAGACCAATCATTCACTATTAGATCCCAAACAATTTTAGTAAAGCAATACATTAAGTATTTGCTGAAAGTGACAACTTTCTAAAACATAAGATGGCAGGTATAAAATTCATGTGAAAATATAAAAGTGTCTTAGCAAATTAAGTAAATGTGTTTCATTTCAAAAGGAAGAAAAATAAAATTACTCTACCAAAGAGGTTTTTTTCCCCACAGATTGACAACAATATCTTCATTCTCAGCAGATTCCTATAACTCAGAAAACAATGGCTTGCACATAATATGTGTAAATGCTGAAATAAATCATATAGAAAAGTGATCCTCCTTGGGTATATATAAAGGAAATAGACCAAAGAGAAGAGTTTGCCTAATGTGTGGCTAATTTGTACATTATGGTGACATTTAGAAAATCACTTCAATTCTCTGATTCTTCTTCATTCACTGAATGATAAACAGCAGTTACAAAAAGAACACAGCTGCATGGTGGGTTGTTAGGAACACTGGAAATACTATATGTAAGCCTCTCAGTATATGTACATAGTAGATAGATACTTTTATAAATGTCTCTTGAATAAATAAATTTTATTCATTCTATGCAAGATAACAATTATGTTTATCAAAATTATGAATGGCATTGTGTTTGTGTTAGACAAATCCTTAGAAAATACGTTATCTTATAGTGGAGTAAAAGATGTTAAGCAAAAAAAAGACATGCCTTTTACATTACTATAGTAAACTTCTACTCCTAGGAGGTCTAAAGTTTCCAAGCTCTGTAATATATTCTGAGGAAATAGAATTAGTGGTTTCAGACCTTACAGCACTGAAAATTCAATTGATATATTGTATTAAATTCCATGATGAAAATTAGATCTACAAAGAAATATGAAGGTTTAAATGTAAGTTTAAAATATTTTATTTATGTAACAAATTTATCAAATCTTATGCACAAAACGACTTTTCTTTGCAATAACCTAGGTGTCGCATGTTGTTTTTAATGACACTTTCATTGTTCCAGAACATTTTAAAATCCTTTTTTGAACATAACTTTGGAGCCAATATATGGAGTATACACCACACACCACATAAAAAAATACACTATATCATTTGGTAATCAACTTTTTTTATTTTTTAAGAGACAGGGTCTTTCTCTGTGACCCAGGCTGGAGTGGAGTGGCATGATCATAGCTCACTGCAACCTGGAACTCCTGGGCTCAAGCACCTCTCCCACCTCAGCCTCCCAAGTAGCTGTGACTACAGGTACCCACCACCATGTTTGGCTAATTTTTAATTTTTTTTTCTTTTCCTTTTTTTTTTTTAGAGACAGAGTCTAGCTGTGTTGCCCAGGTTGGTCTTAAACTCCTGCCCTCAAGCAATGCTCCCACCTCAGCCTCTCAAAGTGCTGGAATTACAGGTGTGAGCGACTGCACCAAGTCTCAATCATTACTTCTTAACTAAAACTTTATTACCTTATTTAGTCATCCCACTCACTTTATTCACAGACACAGAAAGAGTTGAAAAGATTAAGTAGTCTCAAACAAATGTCCTATGAAATTGAGCACAAATCCAAAGGGAGAGCTCTAAAACTTGCTTTGGGAAAGGTGGTTATCACCAGAATAGATACATGACCAATCAAAGCAATACCTGGAAAGCCATATATGGCTTTTATGGCCATTGGCCTCAAACTCTTACCCTCAAGCAATCCTTCTACCTCAGCATCTGAAGGTGCCCATTTATAAAATGACCATTTATAGCCACTTTTCACACATAAAGTGCTTATTATTTGCATGCTTGTGTCCTCTCTAATATAAATGTTGAAATTTAATCCCCAATGTAATAGTATTAAAAGGTGGGGCCATGATTGCTTGGCCCTCAGGAATGAATTATTGCCTCATGAAAGGGCTGAGGGAACCAGTTTGCTGCTTCCATTCCTTTGCCATGTGAGGACACAGTGTTCATACCCTCTGGAAGATGCAACAAGAAGTTGCCAATTTGGAAGCAGAGGGCAGCCAATGCCAGGCACTGAACTCGCCAGCACCTTGATCTTGGACTTTCCAGCATCCAGAACTATGAGAAATAAATTTATGTTGTTTATAATTTGCCCAGTCTCAGGTATGCTGTTTGGTAGCACAACATCTAAGGCATAAAGTAAGTTTTTTTAGGTTAGTTTATTCAAATATTCTATATCATATATGTATCATTTCATTAATTTCCACCAAGAGTAAGAAGACTTTATCTTATATATTACTTTAATACGCAGTTTCAGTGATCCTGGATTTCTTTTTCTTTTTTTTTTTTGAGACGGAGTCTTGCTCTGTCGCCCAGGCCGGACTGCAGTGGCGCTATCTTGGCTCACTGCAAGCTCCGCCTCCCGGGTTCACGCCATTCTCCTGCCTCAGCCTCCCGAGTAGCTGGAACTACAGACGCCCGCTACCGCGCCCAGCTAATTTTTTTTTGTATTTTTACTAGAGACGGGGTTTCACCGTGTTAGCCAGGATGGTCTCGATCTCCTGACCTCGTGATCCGCCCGCCTCGGCCTCCCAAAGTGCTGGGATTACAAGCGTGAGCCACCGCGCCCGGCAGATCCTGGATTTCTTAATGGATGTTAATATATTTCTGAATACCACACATATTATGAATAATAAATAAACTATATGGTATGTAGTATATTTTATCACGCAATAGAAAACTAAAATGTCCATGCTCAAATAAAAAATATATAATGATTTCAATATGGAAGAGAGAAGTTCTGTCTCAGATGTTAAAATAAACAAAACAACTAAACTGAGGACAAAATTATACTATATATACTAAAATTATTTTGGTTTAGCATTTCGGAGGAAAAAAACAAACATATACCAAGTACGAACATGCTCTCTTATCATTTTAGTAAAAGGGCTACAGTTTCCTACATGACAAGATCGGAAAAAATCTTTTACACATACAACAATTTTTGTAGGTATGATATATTTAGTAATAAAACACTCATTTGCTCACCATCGACCTAAAGAATAGTACATAATTATTTTGAAGGCCTTAATATGCCTCTCCTAATTATATTCCTCTCTATCTCTTCACCTCAATAATAATCTAAATTTTGTTTTAATAGTTGTCATGATTTTAAAAAATGAAAACTTTATTTTTAAAGCAGTTTGAGGTTTAGAGAAAAATTGAGAAAAATTCCAGAGAATCTCCATATACCTCCCCCATACACACACATACACACAGAGTTTCCTCTGTTATCTTGCATTAGTGTGACACATTTATCATAGCTGATGGGTCAGTAGTAAAACCGTTCTTATTATTATAAAGTTCATAATGCAAATTAGGCTTCCTCTTAGTATCTACAGTTTTATGGATTTTGACAAATTCGTGATGTCATGTGTCCAGCATTACAGTATCATACAAAATAGTTCCACTGCTTTAAATATTTCCTCTTCAGCTATTCATCCTGTTCCCAACTCCTCATCTACCTTCATCCCCTGCAATAACTTCCTGGCAATCACCAGTATTTTACTGTATCTATAGTTTTGCCTTGTTCACAATATCGTATATTTGGATCACACAGTATGTAAGCGTTCCACATTGGCTTCTTAGACTCAGCAATGTGCAATGTAAATTCCTTGGTGTTTTTTAATGGAATGATGGCTGATTACTTTATACTATTGAAAAATCATCTATTTTATAAATGTGCCACATATTAGAATCTATTCCTCTATTGAAAGACATCCTGATTGCTTCAGTTTTTTATAATTTTTAATAAAGCTGCTATAAACATTTTTGTGCAAGGTTTTTTCTGTCTACATAAGTACGCTACTAATTTGCATAAAACAATATTTGGATCATAATGTGAATGTATGTTTACTTATATTTTTAAAAATGCCAAATATCTTCCAAAGTGGCTGTACCATTTTGCATTCTGGCCAGCACTCAATGAGTTTATGTGGTCCACATCCTCACCGGCATTGGGTACTGTCAGTGTTTGGGGTTTTAGCCACTCTGCTAGGTATGTAGTTGTATCTTATGTTAATCTGCAATTTCCTCCTGACACATGGTGCTTGAGTAATGTTCATATGTTTCTTTGCTACCTGTATATCTTTTTTGCCTTGTCCGGTTTTAACTGAACTTTTATTGTGACTAACCCTATTTATTTTTTTATTAGAATATCAACATACTACCACATTTTTCTATTAGAATATTAACATACTAGCACATACTTATTTAGTGGTCGCCCTTGAGCTTGAAATATAGATTTATTACTAATTTATTCTACTTCCAAATAACAATATACTGTTTCATGGGTAGTGCAAGTACATTATGACAATGTATTTTCAGTTTTCCTCTCATCTTTTAGAAGATTTTTGTCATACATCATACTTATCCAAAAGTTACATTCACTCAGTACATTGATGCAATTATTAATTTCTTTGTTAGATCAATTAATAATATAAAAATAAATAATTTTATTTTACCTTAATTTATTCCTATTCCAACATTCTCTTTATATGGAACCGAGATTTTTCTCTATAGTATTTTCCTTCTTCCTGAAAAAAATATTTTAACATTTATTTCAAATTAGGCCTACTGGCAACAAAATTCAATTTTTGGTTATCTGAAAGGACTTCATTTAATCTTTACTTTTGTAGAGGAATTCTATTCTATACTGAATTCTAGGTTGTTGAGGTTTTTTTTTTAATAGTTTATATATTTTACTCCACTATTTTCTACCTTTCATGGTTTCTGAAGCATAGTCTTATATAATTCTTATTATTTGTCCTATATAGGTGTTTCTCCCAACCCCAAATTTTTTTGTAGATTTTCTCTTTTTCTTTGATTATTTGTAGCTTGAATATGACTATTCAGTTTCTTACACTTTTCTTGTGAGGACAAGGATGACATTGTCCAAGATTTTATCTGTAATACCAAAACTAGAAGACACATTGCCATGATTTTTCCTATAGTTGCATTATATATGCATGTAACACAACTTTTTTATGTGTGGGACTGTGTGTATGTGATTACTATGCTCTGTTTGGGTTCTGGTTTTGTTAATAAGCAATTCTATGTTGGATGCATTATTTTTTGGCTTACTTTTATGTTTTAAATTTTTATTATTCATGTCTGCACTGACATGAATCATTCCTTTGAAATGCTGTGTCAGACTCATCCTATTAATATTTAAACATTAATTCATTTATTTTGTTGCAAAAAATTAAGATTGCTTAAAAATTTTAAATCACTTCTCCCTTTGTCATCCACAATGGAGTGCAGTGGTACAATATAGCTCACTTCAACCTCCAGCTCCTGGGTTCAAATGATCCTCTCACCTAAGCCTCCCAAAAGGTGAAACTACAGGTATATGCCACCATGCTTGGCTAGTTATTAATTTTTTTTTAGAGATAGGTGGTCTTACTGTGTTGCTCAGGCTGGTCTCGAACTCCTGGCATCAAGTGATCCTCTCACCTCAGCCTGCCGAGTAGCTTGATTTACATATGCCACCAACCATGCCAAGCTCATTTTTTTCAATCGTAAAAAAACTGCATAAAGACCATATTTGTGCATTTCACCAACTGTATATGTTTCTATAAACTATGCTACAAACTTAAATTAAATTTTCTAGCTTGGAAGCTATACTTAACAATATAATGCCAACATATTTTCCAAAGGGATAATAACAATTTTCACTCAAGCTGGTAGCTAATAAAAGTCAGTATGACAGATATAAAATGTTACCTTTATGTAAAATACTTTGCATTTCTTTCAATAGTAATCATATTGCATATGCTTTTCTCTCTTGTACACACATATAAACTTGTACATTTCCTCTTTCTTAGATGCTATTCTTTTTTATCCACATTTAAATAGAATTGTTTTTCATTTTCTTACTTACATGTAGTACTTTCTATATTCTGGAGAGTAATCTTTTGTTTATTGTCACTGTACATTTAGTAATATACAATTTTACATTATTTTGTGTCTGAGTTTTGTATCAGGAATCTCTTGTTAACATATACAACTTTACACAGGGGACATAGTCTCCCATTTCCTTGAAAACATCAATCCACGATATCAGAATTACTTTATTAGCTTTCTCCTCTGATATGGTTTGGCCGTGTCCCTACCCAAATCTCAACTTGAATTTATCTCACAGAATTCCCATGTGTTGTGGTAGAGACCCAGGAGGAGGTAATTAAATCATAGGGGCTGCTCTTTCCTGTGCTATTCTCATGATGGTGAATAAGCCTCACGAGATCTGATGGGTCTGGGTTTTCCACTTTTGCTTCTTTCTCAGTGTCTCTTGCTACTGCCACGTAAAAAGTGCCTTTAACCTCCTGTCATGATTCTGAGGCCTCCAGAGCCACGTGAAGCTGTAAGTCCAATTAACCCTCTCTTTCATTTCTTTTGTTTAATTTTTGTTGTTGTTGTTAGATTGAGTCTTGCTGTGTTACCAAGGCTGCAGTGCAGTGGTGCAATCTAGGCTCACTGCAACCTCCACCTCCTGGGTTCAAGCGATTCCCCTGCCTCCGCTTCCCGAGTAGCTGGGACTACAGGTGCACACCACCATACCTGGGCTAATTTTTGTAATTTTAGTAGACGCAGGGTTTCACCATATTGGTCAGGCTGGTCTCAAACTCCTGGCCTCAGGTGATCCAACCGCCTCAGCCTCACAAAATGCTAGGATTGCAAGTGTGAGCCACCGCACCCAGCCTAAACCTCTTTTTCTTCCCAGTTTTGGCTATGTGTTTATCATCAGCATGAAAATGGATTAATACAGTAAATTGGTACTGGGAATGGGGTGTTGCTGGAAAGATACCCCAAAATGTGGAAGTGACTTTGGAACTGGGTAACAGGCAGAATGTTAGATCCACCGACAGCTTGCACTGTGTACCTGGAAAAGCTGCACTCAACACACCAGCCTGTGAAAGCAGCCAGGAAGGAGGCTGTAGCCTGCAAAGCCACAGAGGTGGACCTGCCTAAGATCATGGGAACCCACCTCTTGCATCAGTGTGACCTGGATGTGAGACCTCAAGTCAAAGGAGATCATTTTGGAGCTTTAAAACTTGACTGCTCCACTGGATTTTGGATTGCATGGGCCCTGCAACCCCTTTGTTTTGGACAATTTCTCCCATTTGAAATGGCTATATTTACCCAATATCTGTATCCCCATTGTATCTATGAAATAACTAGCTTGCTTTTGATTTTACAGGCTCATAGTGGGAAGGGACTTGCCTTGTCTCAGATAAGACTTTGAACTGTGGACTTTTAGGTTAACCCTGAAATGAGTTAACAGTTTAGGGGACTGTTGGGAAGGCATGATTGGTTTTGAAATGCGAGAACATGAGATTTGGAGGGGCCAGGGGCAGAATGATATGGTTTGGCTGTGTTCCCACCCAAATCTCAACTTGAATTATATCTCCCAGAATTCTCATGTGTTGTGGAAGGGACCCAGGAGGAGGTAATTGAATCATGGGGTCTGCTCTTTCCCTTGTTATTCTCATGATTGTGAATAAGTCTCACGAGATCTGATGGGTTTAGCAGGGGTTTCCTCTTTTGCTTCTTTCTCATTTCTTCTTGACACTGCTGAGAGGTGACAGCGTGTTGGCAGCCCTCCCTCGCTCCCAGCACCCCCTCAGCTGGCTCCCTCTGCTTACCTGGAGGTGTGGAGGGAGAGACGCGGGCCGGAACGTCGGCTGCGTGCTGCGCTCTTGGAACAGTGTGAGTTCCGGGTGGGCCTGGGCTTCGCGGGCCCCACAGTTTGAGCGGTCAGCCAGCGGCAGTGATGGGCTTAGCACCCGGGCCAGCAGCTGCGGAGGGTGCGCTGGGTCTCCCACCACTGCCGGTCTGTCTGCACCTCGCTTGAATTCTCGCGGGGCCTCAGTCGCTTCCCCGCGTGGCAGGATTCAGAACCTGCAGCCCGCCATGTCCGAGCCCGCCCCGGCAGTGGGCTCCTGCGCAGCAGCCCGAGCCTCCCCAAGGGGTGCCGTCCCTTGCTCCGCGGCGCCGGGTCCCATCAACCGCCCAAGGGCTGAGGAGTGCAGGTATGGTGCGGGACTGGCGGGCAGCTCCACCCGCGACCCCAGCGCGGGATCCACTAGGTGAAGCCAGCTGGGCTCCTGAGTCGGGTGGGGACTTGGAGAACTTTTATGTCTAGCCGGAGGATTGTATATGCACCAATCAGCACTCTGTGACTAGCTCAGGGTTCGTGGATGCACCAATCAGCACCCTGTATCTAGCTAATGGGGTGGGGACTTGGAGAACTTTTATGTGTAGCTGGAGGATTGCATATGCACTAATCATCACTCTGTGTCTAGCTCAGGGTTTGTAGATGCACCAATCAGCACTCTGTATCTAGCTAATCTGGGGGGACTTGGAGAACTTTTATGTCTAGCTAGAGGATTGTAAATACATCAATCAGCACTCTCTAGCTCAGGGATTGTAAATGCACCAATCAGCACTCTGTCAAAACAGACCAATCAGCGCTCTGTAAAATGGACCAATCAGCTCTCTGTAAAATGGACCAATCAGCAGGAGTGGGGTGGGGTCAGATAAGGGAATAAAAGCAGGCTGCCCAACCAGCAGTGGCAACCCGCTTGAGTCCTTTCCCACACTGTGGGAGCTTTGTTTTTTCACTCTTCACAATGAATTTTGCTGCTGCTCACTCTTTGGGTCTGCACTGCCTTAAGAGCTGTAACACTCACGCAATGCGGTCTGCAGCTTCACTCCTGAAGCCAGGGAGACCACAAACCCACCAGAAGGAAGAAACTTCGAACACGTCTCAACATCAGAATGAACAGACTCTGGACACACCATGTTTAAGAACTGTAACACTCACCGCGAGGGTCCGTGGCTTCATTCTTGAGGTCAGTGAGACCAAGAACCCACGCTGCCATGTAAGAAGTGCCTTTCACCTGCTGCCATGATTCTGAGTCCTCCCCAGCCATGTGGAAGTGTAAGTTCAATTAAACCTCTTTTTCTTCCCAGTCTCGAGTATGTCTTTACATGCAGCATGAAAACAGACTAATACATCCTTCAAGTTATCAACTTCAAAATTTGCTCATGTTTAACTCAGCTTCACTTTCTCCTGTGAGTTTTTGTATACTTTCCTGAGAGCTAATGAATTCAAGTGTGTGTGTGTGTGTGTGTGTGTGTGCATCTTTTGTATCTGGGTGTTTGAAAGTGGATAAGGGCTTTGAGAATATGTCTCTATACATCTGGAACAGTAACATATAATATTATGGTGCATGTTTTTGTTCGCCTAAGTAACATCTACTGTTAATTGTCTATTTTTCTCACATTACTGTTAAATATTCCAAATAATACCCTAGATTTGGCCTGAGTATACTGCCTCCTTTAATAGTAACTTCCCCTATTCCAGATCACTTTCAATATAGCTTTTGCCGCCCTTGACTTTGACCATAGTAATCTTTACTGCAGCTGAAGTATCCCTGACTCATGCTTGTCTTGGATAACATGTTTGTAGCCATATTTGATTATTTCAGTGTAGTTATTATGCTTGAGTTTCTGACTTACTATTTTGGCAGTACTAGTCTTGGATTTGAACAGGGGAAAGTCAAAGGTAGCAGAAAAAGTAACTTTTTGCTTCTTAGGTGACAATTCCCTGCTTTTCTCAAATCCTATCCACAAGCCTATGGGTACCATAGTTTATCAAATCCTATCCACAAATCTATGGGTGCTATAGTTTATCAAATCCTATCCACAAGCTTATGGGTGCTGTAGTTTTTCTCAGGATGGGTTTCAGACTTAATACTAGTGCATTTCCATGTATTTCAGGGTACCACCCCTGATTACAGAACTTGTATATGAAGCAATCAGTTTTTAATTTTTATTTTTGTGATCCATATTATTGAGTATATTTTATTACTGCCTTTGATCAGATCGCACACCATCCTACGAACACAAATGGACACACGTATGCAATCAGTCAGAGTTGGCCATTACCACTCTCCTGGGCATCAACTCTGAAGCATTTCACTATAAGGCATTATTGTTACCACATATTTTCCTGTTAATGTGAATATTTTATTGATTGAAAAAATCTGTTTAGCCTGGAAGAGTTTTGATATTTGTTTCCATGACATATTAACTCTTGTTCTGCTATTTATGTAGTTTGAAATTTCAGGATATAAAATGATTATTCTTTCTCTCACTAAGTTATGGTATGATATTTTAAGTTTTATTTCTAATAAACATAATTAGAAAATAAGGGTTAGGTCTTTGGTTAAGGGGGCTTCTTAAGACATCCTCCTAAACTTATCATCATGGCCCAAGTGAAGAACTGCAAAGCTGTAGAATAGGGACAATTTATCTAACATAGGTAATGGAGTCATATGGAGTCTGAGGATATAGTATTTCAAAACAAGAGGAAAAAAGACTCACTTATTCTTATACTGTTTTTTCCAAATGTCTAATTAGGTATATCAATGAATGAGAAGGAATTAACACAATAGTTACTTACTTCATTTTTTCATTTTTTCTTTCTGAGATATAGAGGAATGATTACGTCACTTAAAAAAATTTGAGTTGTTACCCTTTTTTAACAATATAGTATCTGACAGCTATTAGTATCACCTGTGCAATTACTCTCTCAATTTCCATCTTCATGATTAAGGATAGTATATGAAGTAGTTGAACACTCTAAAATATGCAATAATAATGAAGGATAAATTTTAAAAGCAGCTAATGTTATTATGAGTGTTTCTAATATTATTAAGGATAAATGTTGAGATTCTGCATGGTTCACTTTTTCTGTGCTGATAAATTTTAGGGACCCATGAAGATACTTCTGCTTCTTAAATATTCCGGAAAAAAATTTAATACCACAAAACAGTTACATTATCTACTGTATATGGAACCAAATAGCAAATAACAGAAAATAACTTTATTATTATTATGTAACCAAAGCTTTCTTAGATGAAAACTGTTAGTTTCAAAGATGCTTTCAATGAAGTAGCAAGATCACCTTGAGTTAATTGGAACCACGTTTTCGATGAATGCTTAATGGAATGGAGAAATTGTCACAATGTAATGTTAAAATTTTTAGATGCCTGTTTGTTAATACTAAGCCAATACACCACACACAAAAATGTATACATGCATGCTCACTGAAATATTTTTAAAGAAAAGGAAGTGTACTTACATGTCAAAAATGCTCTTTGCCATGGTGAAATATGGGTGAATTTTAGTTTTGTGTCCTGTCCCAACAGATTTTCCAAATTGCTTTTTGTGTCTATGAGTTTGATCTAGGGATTCTGAGGGGATTCTCTGTATAATTAGCAGTGAATCTCCTAATGGCAAGCAAAACAGTTTAATTTTCTTTCAAGTGTTAAAATTACCTTTGCAAGTAAGCAGTCATAGAAGAAAATTTTAGTTTTGGAAAGAGTTTTAGTTTTGTTCCAGTCTCTCTGATTCAAGTTAAAATAAAATGTTCCTTTTAAATTTGGAATAAAAGCATCCAGCATAGCTGGAGATTAGGTGCAATGTTTTCATTTATTCATTTAATTACAACAACTCGTTTGTCACAAATAAATTAAAAAAGCACTATGAGGAGAGTTTAACAGTGCCAATCTGGAGTTAAAAAGAGCCAGGCCAGAATCCTGATATTGTAGATTCCAGTTATGTGACTGGGCAAATGGCTTGATCCCACATAGTGTTTTGATAAATACTAGCGAAGTCAATGTATTCAGAATAAGTTCTGAGTCTTATTATTCTATTCCTATTTCAGTTAAGTACTTAAGAATTTTTTCAAGTAATATTGGTCTTCATTATATTACCATTTCTGATTGAAATAAAAAGTTTTTAAATAAATTGAAACATATTTTTAGGTGGTAATTTTTATGATATATTAAATATTTATTGTCCCATTTTTGAGACCTTACATTCAATACTTAAGAAGATTGATTGCAGTATTTGGAACTGATGTATATGTTCATTTGTCTATAATTTTATTTTTGCAAATGTTATAATCAGGTATCAAACGATTTTGCTTAATTGTATCAATGAATTATTTTAATATAAGTATTGTCTTCAAAAGTTTGGATTTGCACATTATACAAATATTATACTTTGTTTTCAGAATGTCTTAAAAATAGCATCTAGAATATATGCTGCTGCAAACGTTCAATTTTTTTAAACATTGGTTTTATGTATATGCCTTGATAAATCCATATATATTATCGATTTAAACTTACGAAATTATGTATCTGAATGGCAGAGAAGCAAATATATTTTAGGTACATTATTTGGAAATAAATTAAATTATGCAATATTTTGAGGAACCAGGAATAGGAAAAATGTTATGGTTTAAAACTATTGGATACTAGTAAAAAGCATTATCCTGATGTATTAAAAAATTATTCAAGCTAAAATTTTCCATCCAGTTTTCATGATGCCATATCTATTTTGCCTAATGTGGATATTTGGAGAGGGAAAATGATCTAACTTCTAGACGAGGTGTTGCTCTAAGATATATACCAATCATTTTACACTGTTTTAATCAATTTTAAGTTAACTATTACATAAGTTATTTGCATTATAGCTTGTCTAACTCATAGAAAAGCAGGATTATATTCCAGATTATCCATTAAAATGATTGTCTTAGTCTTACATATCATTTAAAAATATATTTATTTTATATACACAGAAATCACTAAGAATTCCAAAAAATACATTTCTCTAAATCAAATATTTAATTAATTAAAACTATTTGACAAACATGAAAATCAGAATTATATTTTGCCATTCATACATTTTTTGTTTAGGATTTAAAGCCAATTGTATGTGAATGTAGATGAAACTCTTGAAAAACTTACTTTTTTATAACATCTTACTTTTAGCACTAAGATAAAAATTTTTGAAACATTTTTATTAATGTAACACTTTGTTAAATATTTAAAAATATATACAAGTTTCAATTTTCTTTTTTGAGTTATTGTCATACAATCGATTTTGATTTTTTGCTTAATTTTTTTCTCAAAAAAATGAGTAGAATTGGGTTTTTCCTGACTTAAATTTTTTTCCTTTCAATTGACTATCTAGATTCCATAGATTTTATTGTCATACACAGCTGATTTCTCCTTATGGAAGAAAGGCATAGAGCTATCATCATTTAAGTGATTTCCAGGTTATGCCTTATTACTGACAGGAATGAATAGTGTATCTGAAGCATATACTTATTAACTGCTTTCATTATTTTCCTAATTCAAGAGGCTTTTTTTTTGTTTGTACCCAATTCATGAGGTACTATGGTAAATAATGTGGAAAAATAATAAGAGGGGAAAAAATCCTGAGTATTTCAGACAGAACTCAAAGAGTGACCACATGCTTCTCATTCTACAGTGTGGGGAATTCAGATTTATAAATACGTTCAGCAGAGATTCCATTCTTGGAATAGATTCATGCTCAATAACTCATAGTAATAAATGATAATATATACAGAAATATAATTTACACCTTACAGTAGAAGTTGTTCAAATTTGAAACGTAAGTCTCTGTGTCCCTCAATAGATGACTGGATTTTAAAATGTGGTGTATAACTATCATTTTAAACCATTTTAACCACTCAAGCATTTATCAAGATTCAGTGAAACTTGAGGTCTGTTATCAGCATCAAATATTTGCTTGCCCAACAGAAATAATTTACTGGAGCTAATGTGTTGGAAAATGAGATATTAACCAAAGTCTTTCTGATCCCCAAAACATAGGACAGTTTATTATTCCACATTGTCTTTAAAACAAGAGTGCAAAGTGTTCAGTTATGGTACCTGCTTCCCAATGCAATTAAATTACTGCATGCCAGACTTCATGCAGGCCATGAAAGGACACCTGATAAACTGAAAAGAATACCTTTAAAGGTAAGTAAATAATCATGTCTGTTAAGGAGAATCTCTCCTTCAAAAAATGCGGGATAAACAATGTTAAAGACTTGCTTTTCAATATTCCAGACCTATTCTTCAATATCCATTAAAACTCCACACAAATGGCACTTTACCATTGCATCTGATTGAAATATTATATTCTATAAAACTATGTAATTTCTAATTTTTATTTTTATAGATTCGGGGATACATGTGCAGATTTGCAGTGTGGAGATTTGGGCTCATAGTGTACCCGTGACTTGAATAGTGAACATTGTTCTCAACAGGTAATTTTTCAACCCTCATTTCTGTACCAGTCTCCCCTCTTTTGGATTCTCCAGTGTCTATTACTTCCCTATGTATGTCCATGTTTACCCACTGTTTAGTTCGCACTTAAAAGTGAGTACAAGTGATATTTGATTTTCGATTTTTGAGTTACTTACATTTCTGAGTTACTTAGAATAAGGGCCTCCAGCTCCATCCATGTTGTTGCAAAAGACATGATTTTATTATTTTTTATGGCTGCATAGTATTCCATGGTGTGTATATACCACATTTAAAAATCCAATCATCTATTGAGGGACACAGATTGATTCTATGAGTTTATTATGATGAACAGTGCTCCAGTAAACATAGAAGTGCTGATGGCTTTTTGATATAATGATACTATTACTTTAGGTAGATACCTAGTAGTAAGGTTGCTGGGTAAAATGGTACAACTATTTTTAGTTCTTTGAGAAATATCCATACTGTTTTCCATAAAGATAATACTAATTTAGATTCCCACCAACAGTGTATAGGCATTCCCTGTTCCTCAGCCTCACTAGCATCTGTTGTTTTCTAACTTTTTATAGAATAGCCATTGTGACTAGTATAATACTGTATCACACTGTGGTTTTCATTTGCATTTCTCTGATGATGAGTGATGTGGAGCATTTTTTCATGTGTTTGTTGGTCACTTGTATGTCTTATTTTGAGAAATGTCTATTTATGGCCTTTGGCCACTTTTTAATAGGTTTATTTGATTTTCTTTTCTGGAGTTGTTTGCATTTATCCTTGATTCTGGATATTTGTACTTTCTCAGATGCATGGTTTGCAAGTATTATCTCTCATTCTGGAGGTTGTCTATTTACTATGTTAATTATTTCTTTGATGGGCAGATGTTGTTTCGTTTAATTGGATGTGCAGAAACTTTTTGGTTTGATTAAGTCCAATTTGTCTATTTTTATTTTTGTTGCATTTGCTTTTGCGATCTTAGTCATAAAGTCGTTGCCTTGCCCAATGTCCTGAGATTGTTTTCTAGGTTTCCTTTGGGGATTTTTATAGTTTCAGGTCTTACATTTAAGCCTTTAATCCACTGTGAGTTAATTCTGTATGTGGTAAGAATTAGAGATCCAGTTTAATTCTGCCACACATGGCTATCCAGTTTTCCCAGCACCGTTTACTACATATGATATCCTTTCCCAATTTTTTTTTCTTTGATGAAAGTCAGTTGGTTGTAGGTATGTGGCTTTATTTCTGGATTCTCTATTCTGTTACATTGATCTATACGTCTATGCTCATATCAGTACAATGCTGTTTTGGTTACTATAGCCTTGTAATATAATTTAAAGTTAGCTAATGTGATGCATCCAGCATTGTTCTTTTTGCTTATGATTTCTCTGGCTCTTTACGTTCTTTTTTGGTTCCATATGAATTTTAGGATTGTTTTTTCTAATTCTATGAAAAATAGCATTGGTAATTTAATAGGAATTGCCTTGAATCTGTAAATTGCTTTAAGCAGTATGGTCATTTTAATAATATATCCTTTTAATAAGTGAGCATGGGATGTTTTCTTCATTTGTGTTATCTACAATTTCAGTAGTGTTTTGTGGTACACATTGAAGAGCTCTTTCATTTCCTTGGTTAAATGTATTCCTATGCATTTTATTTTATTTTGTGGCTATTATAAATAGGATTTTTTAAATTATATTCTAGTTTTAGGATACATGTGCAGAATGTGCAGGTTTGTTACATAAGCATACACATGCCGTGGTGGTTTGCTGCACTCATCAACCAGCCATCTACATTAGGTATTTCTCCTAATGCTATCCCTCCCTTAGCCCCCCACCCCTGACAGGCTCTGGTGTGTGATATTCCCTTCCTTGTGTCCATGTGTTCTCACCATTAAACTCCCGCTTATGAGAACATGCGGTGTTTGGTTTTCTGTTGGTGTGTCAGTTTGCTGAGAATGATGTTTCCAGCTTCATCCATGTCCCTGCAAAGGTCATGAACTCATCCTTCTTTATGGCCACACAGTATTCTCTGGTGTATATGTGCCACATTTTCTTTATCCAGTCTATCATTGATGGGCATTTGGGTTGGTTCCAAGTATTTTCTATTGTGAACAGTGCTGCAATAAACATACGTGTGCATGTGTCTTTATAGTAGAACGATTTATAATCCTTTGGGTATATACCTAGTAATGGGATTGCTGGGTCAAATGGTATTTCTGGTTCTAGATCCCTAAGAAATCACTACACTGGCTTCCACAATGGTTGAACTAATTTACACTCCCACCAACAGTGTAACAGTGTTTCTGTAGTTAGGATTGAGTTCTTGATTTTGTTCTCAGCTTTAATGATCTTGTTTTATGAAAACGCTACTGATTTTTATATGTTGATTTTGTATCCTGAAGTCATCATTTTCAAGTTTAGGAGTCTTTTGGAGGAGTCTTTAGGATTTTCTAGGTATAAGATTATGTCATCTGTAGAAAGAGATAACCTTATTTCATCTTTTCCAACTTTGATGCCTTTTATTTCTTTCTCTTGACTGTTTGCACTGGCTAGGACTTCCAATACTACATCGAATAGTAGTGAAAATGGGTATTTTGTCTTGTTCTAGTTCTGGGAAATGCTTCAACTTTTCCCCATTTAGTGTGATGTTTGCTGTGGCCTTGTCATACATGACTTTAATTATTTTGAGGTATGTTCCTCTGAGAGCTAGATTGTCGAGGGGTTTTACAATGAATATACTTCGGATTTTATTGAATGCCTTCTCCGCATCTATTGAGATGATCATATGGTTTTCATTTTAAATTCTGTTTATGTGGTGAATCATATTGATTCATTTGCCTATGTTGGGCCATCCTTGCATCCCTAGAATAAAACACATTTGATCATGTATTATCTTTTTGATGTTTTGTTAGATTTGGTTTGTTAGTGTTTTGCTGAGTTTTGCATCCATGTTCATCAGGGTTATTGGTCTGTAATTTTCTTTTCGTGTGTGTGTACTTGCCTGATTTTGATATTAGATTAATGTTGGTTTTGTAAAATGAATTCGGAGGAATTCCTCCTCCTGATTTTTTGAAATAATTTCAGTAAAATTGATAACAGCTCTTCATAGTGCATCTGTTAAAATTTGGCTGTGAACCTGTCTGGTTCTGAGGTTATTTTTTCAGGGAAAAAAGACTTTTTAAAAAATTACTGCTTCAATTTTATTACTCATTATTGGTTTGCTTAGGATGTCTATTTCTTTCTGGTTCAGTCTTATGAGTCTGTATGTTTCCAGAAATTTATCCATTTACTCTGGGGTGATAAGTTTGTTCACATAGAAATGCTCATAGTAGTTTCTGATTATCTTTTATATTTCTGTGGTATCAGTTAGAATGTCACATTTACCATTTTTGACTGTGTTTACTTGAAATTTTCTCTTTTTTTTCCCCTTGGTTAATTTAGCTAGCAGTCTGTCAATTTTGTTTATCCTTTCAAACAACCAACTTTTTATATCATTGGTATGTTGCGTTGTTTTTATGGTCTCAGTCTCATTTAATTCTGCCCTGATCTTTGTCGTTTCTTTTCTTCTGCTAAGTTTGGCTTAGGTTTGTTCTTTCCTTTTCTAGGCCCCTGAGGTGTGACATTAAGTTGATAATTTGATATATTTCTGTCATTTTGATGTAGGCATTTAATGCTATAAGCCTTCCTCATAGTGCTGCTTTTGCTGTATCCCAGGTGTTTTGGTATGTTGTGCCTGTAGTGTAACTCATTAACTTTTTTTATTTCTGCCTTAATATTGTCATTTACTCAAAGATCTTTCAGCAGCAAGCTGCTTAGTTTTCATAAATAAATAAATTTGAATAGCTCTTTTTTTTTTTGAAACAAATCCTCACTCTGTCATCCAGGCTGTAATGCAGTGACATGATCTTAGCTCACTGCAGCCTCAATCTTCTGAGCTCAAGTGATCCTCTGGCCTCAGCCTCACAAGTAGTTGGGACTACAGTCATGTGCCTCCATGCCAAGCTAATTGTTTTTAAATTTTCTTGTACAAAAACGTACAAAAAGATGGGGTCTTTCTAGTCTAAAACTCCTGGCCACAAGTGATCCTCCCATCTCAGCCTACCAAAGCAGTGTGATTACAGGCATGAGTCACCATGCTCAGCCACATTTGTGGAGTTTTGAGAGTTTTTCTTGGTATTGATTTCTAACTTTTTATCACTGTGGTCCAAGGAGATACTTAATACAATTTCATTTTTTTTTAATTTAGTGAAACTTGCCTTATGGCCAAACATAATATCTATTTGGGAGAATGTTCTATGCACAGATGAGAAAAGTGTATATTCTGAAGTTTTTGAGTAGAATGAATGGTTAATGTCTGTTAGGTACATTTTGCCTAGGATCTAGTATAATTCCAGTTTCTTTGTTGAGTTTTTGCCTTGTTGATCTGTCTAGTGCTATTACTAGTGTGTTGAAGTCTTTTGCTATTATTGCATTGCTGTCTGTCTCTTTTCTTAGGTCTAGTAGTATTTGTTTTAAGAATGTGGGTGCTCCTGTGTTGGGTGCATATATATTTTTAGGATAGTAGGCTGAGGCAGGAGAATGGCGTGAACCCGGGAGGCGGAGCTTGCAGTGAGCCGAGATAGCGCCACTGCACTCCGGCCTGGACGAAAGAGAAAGACTCCGTCTCAAAAAAAAAAAAAAAAAAAAAAAAATGGATAGTAATGTCTTGTTGAATTGAAATTGTCATTACTATATATTGACTTGCTTGTCTGAACTCAACCTCCAGGCTAACGGTTGGCTCTGATAGCTAAGAGCTGCCTGTGGCACAGTCAGATGGGTATGAGCTTGATCTTTCTTTACTAAGATGTGCTCTCTGGTGCTTCAGGTGATGGGTTGGTCTGTAGAATGCCCAGTGACCTGAGTTCCCTGTTCAGTCCATGGTCAGGAGGACAAAGCTGGGCAGAGTCACACCAGTGAGCTTTCCCATAAATGTCCCAGTGAAAAGTGTAGGCACCAGTCCTATTAGGGGTGGCTGGGGGAAATCCTGGTGAAATATGCTGAGGTCACCTTGGAAGGAGGAAGGCAGCACCAATTCCATTTTTTCTAAAAATATTTTTATTTAAAGCAATTTCTCTTTCCTCTGAAACACCTATGGAATCTGAATCTCTCTAATACCTTTAGTTACACTGTAGTCCTTAACCTCATCTCCACTAATTCTATAATCTTCATAATCATTCATGACTTGAACAACTGCCTGTATTACTTATGATGTAGCTCCCTATATAAGGCCTTGAATATTCAATACAAGATTGCTGAATCAACGAAAGCATTAACCAACTGAAACATTGACATTTGTAAGATGGTATTATTCTTTATATACTCTTACTATATGGCATTGTGGCTAACCTTTTTTTTTTTTTTTTTTGAGACGGAGTCTCGCTCTGTCACCCAGGCTGGAGTGCAGTGGTACGATCTCAGCTCACTGCAAGCCTCACCTCCCAGGTTCACACCATTCTCCTGCCTCAGCCTCCTGAGCAGCTGGGACTACAGCTGCCTGCCACCATGCCTGGCTAATTTTTTGAATTTTTAGTAGAGACAGGGTTTCACCGTGTTCACCAGGATGGTCTCGATATCCTGATCTCGTGATCTGCCTGGCTCGGCCTCTCAAAGTGCTAAGATTACAGGCGTGAGCCACCACACCTGGCCTTGTCGTTAACTTTTTTAAATCAAAATTTTATTCTTTTAAAATATCACAAGAAATTTAGAAGTCAGCTTCTCTCTGCAATTATTTCAGTACTTTACTTTTTACCTTTTAGCCTCTTACCTGACCCATCAATCCTGCTGTAGTCAGATTAAGTGTTCTGTGGCTACACATCCCAATATACACTAAATGTTAACATCTCACAGGTATTCAGCAACTTCAGACAACATACTAAAATGACAAAACACAATCATGTTTGTCTACATTCTAAAATTCACTTGATATGATTGAATTGTAGAAATAAAGGTGAAAACACATTCAGTACATGTTACATCAAAGAAATGTAGAGAAATTTAATGAGTATTTGACAGTACTTTCAAGGAAACCTTAGTATGATTCAGAGAAAATGTTTACTGTTTGGATGTAGTGACCTTAACGAAGTGCTCGCTTTTTTGATGCCTGCTCTTTATCCTATGCCATGTCACCATTGTTATCAGAACAGCACTTATTTATTGCTCATCCAGAAAAAGATACAATTAACATTGACAGCTTAAAATATATGTCCTTCTATTTTTCACAGTAAATTTTGCAAAATACGCATTACTCCTTTTTTGCCAATGGTTTCTGAAGTCAAACTAGTAATCTGTCATTTTAATGATATTTGAGCTGTCAAAATAATAAGCATTTAATATAAATATTGAAGCTGCTGCTAGAACCCTAAAACCAAAGGATTGCTGTAGCAGAATAATTTTCAAAACTCAGATAATAGATATAATAACTTACACAGACCAAAAAACAACATTTGAATTTTTTTTGTTGGAAAACAGGGAGGATGGATACATATACGTAAAAAAATATTTTCACAGGATAAATCCAAGGTTGTTAGTCATAAAGAAGGCTGTAAACAATTACTTTTATTAAAATCAAGGCTTTAGATGCTAAAGGTGAGAAATAAAGATGAAAGTATCATATAATTTATGACCATAATGCAATATCACATAAAAGCTGTGTATGAAAGATAAAATTATTGTGTAAAAAGAACTAATTAAAATTTTGTTTTAACAAGTTTAAACTGAGATACCAATTTAGTCATCACTAATTTACTGTTTTTTGATTTATTTCACTGCAAAAGGGGTTAAAAATCCCTACACTGCTTCTTCATAGAAAGATTGTACATGCCCGACTCAATATATAGGGAAATGTTTTTAGGCTATATAAAAGCAAGATATTCATTTTTATTTCTCAGACAGCAAATAAATATATATATATATATAGCTACAATAATTGAGTAGCAATTTCAAGAATTAAAATTAAAGCATTACTATCTATAGCTTATTTTGCTTATTTTCTTTCAAGTAGTCTGAGGTAATTTTACAAATAGCATATTTTTCCTAATAATTTGCATTAATTGAAAGAATTTTGAACAACATTTGTAGTATTGTTACATTCTATTGTTGTCTAACATATTTCTGACCATGTGAAATCTAACATAGAATATGCAAATCAGTTAAATCTAAAATTTCTGTATTTACTGTGAGTAAACAAAAATATTTCTCTGAAAATATTTACAGTGCTTACTGTATGAGTACTATTTTCATTAAAATAAAATCAGTTTTCTGCTGCTGTGTATAGCAGAGAAACTGGTAATAGGCTAGATCTGCCATAAGCAAGTGAGAAACTGGATAAACCACTTTCTGATATTATACAAGAGACATTGAATGATGGGAGCCATTGACGAAACAGAAAGTTACATGGTGAGCCCACGGATAATTTCAACTTTTAAAGGTTTATGTTATTGTTAATTAACACATAATAATGGTAAAAGCTTATAGAGTATGTCGTGATATTTCTAACATGTATTCATTTTATAATGATAGAGTCAGGTTAATTAGGTTATCAATTACCTCAAACATTTATCATTTCTTTGTGGTAAGACCATTCACAATCTTCTAGATATTTTGAAATGTACAATATAATATTTGAATTATAATCACCCTACTATGTAATGGAATACCAGGTCTTATTTTTCCTATCTATCTTTAATTTTTCACCCTTGATCAATTCTGGTGACCACTTATGCTACTTTCTATTTCATTGGAACCAGATTTTTAAATTTTGCAGCTGTGTGAGATTATGTGGTGTTTGTCTCTCTGTGCTGCCTTATTTCACTTAGCATAATGTCCTCTGAGTTTATTCAGGTTGCTGCAAATGACAAGATTTTATTCCTTTTTGTGGCTGAACAGTTTCATTGTGTGTGTATGTACATATACACATGTATGTGTGTGTGTGTGTGTATATATATAGTTTTTATGCATTCATTCATTGATGGACAATTGGGTTGCTCCATAGCTTGGCTATTGTGAATAGTGCTGCAATAAACATGGAAGTCCAGATATCTCTTTGACATAATGATTTCATCTCTTTTGGATAAACACACAGTAATAGGATTTCAGGATCCATGTGGTAGTTCTACTTTTAATTTTTTGAAAATCACCACACTGTTTCTCATAATGGAAGTAATAATTTACATTCCTACCAATAGTATATGAGTTATTATTTCTCCACATTCATACCAGCACTTGCTGTTTTTTTCTTTTTTAATCTGAATAATAGACATTCGGATAGATGTGAAGGGATATTTTGTTGTGGTTTTGAAATTTATCTCCCTGATGATTAGCCACTGATATGGTTTGGGTCTTTGTCCCCACCTAAATCTCATCTTGAATTGTGATAATCCCCACATATCAAGGGCAGGACAAGGTGGAGATGATTGAATTATGGGGATGGTTCCTCCACTCTCCCCATGCTGTTTTCGTGATAGTGAGTGAATTCCAACAAGATCTGATGGTTTTACAAGGGGCTTCCCCCTTTGCTCAGCACCACACTCTTCTGCTGCCTTGTGAAAAAGGACAGGTTTGATTCCCCTTCCACCATTATTGTAAGTTTCCTGAGGCCTCGCCCGGCAGGTGGAAGTGCAAGTCAATTATAACCCTCTTTCCCTTATAAATTACTCAGTCTTAGGTATAGCAGCATGAGAATCAACTAATACAGTGCTTCTAAGCATTTTTTCATAAACTTGCTGCTCATTTGTATGTCTACTTTTGAGAAATGTCTATTTATTTTGCCTATTTTAAAATCAGAGTGTTTGTTTGCAATTGATTTGTTTGAATTCCTATATATTCTAGATATTAACCTCCTGTAAGATGCATAATTTGCAAATATTTTCTCCCATTTTATAGGTTGTCATTAACTGTGTTGATGTTTTCTTTGTTGTGCACAAGCTGCTTAGTTTTATATAATCTTATTTCTTTAGTTTTGCTTTCTTTGCCTGTGCTTTTGAGTTATACAAATATTCTTGGCCAGACCAATTTTGTGAAGCACTTCTCACCTGTTTTCTTCCAATGGTTTTATAGTTTTGCATCTTATATTTAAGTATTTAATTCATTTTGAGTTGACTTAAGTATATTTTGAGAGATAGGGGCTTGTTTCATTCTTCTGCATGAGAATATCCAGTTCCCATAGCACCATTTATTGAAGAGACTATTTTTACTCCAATGTGTATTTTTGTTGCCTTTGTCAAAAATCAATTGGTTGTATGAGTATGGATTGATTTCTGGGTTCCCCATTCTGTTCCACTGGTCTATGTGTCTATTTTGCTGATGCCATGCTATTTTGGTTACTATGGATTTGTAATATGTTTTGAAGTCAGATAGTGTGACACCACAAGTTTTGTTCTTTTTGCTCAATATAGCTTTGGTTATTGGGAATCTTCTGTGGTTCCACAGAAACTTCAGAATTTTTTTTCTATTTCTGCAAAAAATGTCATTGGTATTTTGATGGGGATTTAACTGAATCTGTAGTTAGCTTTGACTAGTGTGGAGATTTTAACAACATTCCTTCTTCCAAACCATGAAGAAATAATATCTTTTCACTTACTTATATAGTCTTCATTTTCTTTCATCAATACTCAGCTTTCATTGTATATATCATTTACTTCCTTGGTTAAATTTATTCACGGGTAATTTTTTGTAGTAATTGTAAATGAAATTGCCTTCTTGATTTTTTTTAGATACTTTACTATTAGCATAAAGAAATGCTACTGAATTTTGTGTGTTAATTTTGTACACTGAAATTTACTGAATACACTTATTAGTTTTAATAGTTTTTTGTGGAATATTAAGTGTTTTCTATACATAAAATCATGTATTCTACCAACAGGGACAATTTGATTTTCTCCTTTCCAATTTGGATGCACTTTATTTCTTTTTTCTTGCTTAATTACCCTGGCTAGGACTTCTAGAACTATGTTGACTGAAAGTCGTTTCTTGTTCCTGAACTTCAAATAAAAGCTTTCAACTTTTACCCACTCAGGATATTAGCTGTAGGTTTGCCACATAGGGCCTGTATTACATATAGATAGATCTTTACTATACCTAATTGGTTGAGAGTTTTCAATCATGAGAGGGTGTTGAATTTTATCAAATGATTTTTATGCATTTATTGAAACGATTATGTATTGCTGGTTCTTGACTCTGTTGATGTGATGTGTCATATTTATTGATTTGCATATGTGAATCATCCTTGCATCCCTGGAATAAATCCCAATTCATTATGGTGAATAATCACTTTAATGTGCTTTTGATTTTCATTTGCTAGTATTCTGTTAAGAATTTTTACCATTATATTCATCAAGGGAATTGGCCTGTACTTCTCTTTCTTTACTGTATCTTTGTCTGGTTCTGATATTAGGGTGATGCTGGCCTCATGAAATGAATTTGAAAGACTTTGAAACAACTATATGCCAAAAAAATTGAGAAACCTAGAAGTAGTTATATAAAAATGGTATTGGTTTTTTAAATGTTTGTTAAAATTCAGCAGTGAAACTATCAGGTCTTGGGTGTTTCTTTGCTGATAAACTTTTTATTACTGATTTATTCTTATTAGTTGTTATTGTTCTGTTTAGATTTTCTATTTCTTGCTGACTCTATTTTGGTAGGTTGTATGTGTTCAGGAATGTATACATTTCTTCTAGGTTTCTCAATTTGTTGGCATATAGTTTTTTATAATAGTTTGTGTTCCTGTGCTATCAGTTTTAATACCTTCTTTTTCATCTCTGATTGCATTTATTTGAAAATTATCCATATTTTTAGTTTAGTTAAAGGAGTCAATTTTATCTTTTTTTGGAAAAAACTTTTATTTGCTTTCCTTTATTAACCTCTATTTTGTGTATTTCTGCTGTGATCTTTATTATTTCTTTTATTATAGTTATTTTGGATTAACTTTGCTCTGGTCTTTCTAGTTCTTGGATGTGCAATGTTAGGTTGTTTATTGAAGATCTTTCTAATTTTTTTGATGCAGACATTTCTTGCTATAAACTTTCATCACAGAACTTCTGTGTCTATAAGGTTCATTTGATTTAGGATACAGTTTAAATCTCATTTTTTTTGTTGTTGATCCTCTCTCTGGATGATCTGTCCATTACTGAATGTGGTTGTTGAACTTCCCTACTATTACTGAATTGAAGTCTACCTTTCTCTTTAGTTATCAAATATTTTAGTTATATTTGCTTCATATATTTTGGTGCTCTTGTGTTAGGTGCCAATTTGTTTAAAATTTTTATAAATTTATAAATTTACTAAATTGGCCCCTTTATCATTATACAATGGTTACCTTTATCTCTTTTTACAGTTTTTGATTGAATTGTATTTTCTCTGATAAGTATAGCTATCCTCCTTTCTTTTGGTTTTAATTTGCATGATATATCATTTTCCTTCCCTTTACTCTCAGTTTATATGTACTCTTATAGTTGAAGTGAGTCTCTTGTAGGCAACATATAGTTGAGTCTTGTTATTTTTAATCAACTCAGCCACTGCGTGTCTTTTAATTGAAGAATTTAAGCCATTTACATTCAAGGTCATTACTGATAGCTAAGAGCTTATTCCTGCCATTCTGTTATTTTCTAAATATTTTGTAGAAAAAAATGTTTTTTTCTTCTTGTGTTGTATAATTTTGTGATTAGGTGGTTTCCTGTAGTAGTAAGATTTGATTCTTTTCTCTTTCTCATTTGTGTATATATTGTAATTTCTTCCTTTGTGACTAATCTGGCACTTTCATGAAAAATTCTTATGGCTATGTAAGTATATTTTAAACTGATAAAAATTAATTTTGATTGAATGCATATAATTCAGACATTTACCCCACCATAAAATGTATAATTTTGTTGCCATAATTTACATTTTTTATGTCTTGAGAACTTATTATAACTAGGATTATAGCTTACCATTATGAAATTTAACTTTTCTACTAGAGATTTGAAAGATTATATACTATACTACAAGGATAGTAATACTGTATTATGAATTTGATTATGAGTTTATCTCTAAAAGTGAGGGTTATTCTTTCATGTGATTTCATAATAATGACTCCATTTTGCTTCTAGTTGGAGCACTCTTTTAAGCATTTTGTTGCAAGTCTGGTTTAGTGAAAAATTTCCTCAGCCTTCATTTGTTTAGATCTTTTCTGAAAAGTAACTATACTGAATGGCAGGATTTTTTTTTTCTTTCAGCACTTTGAATGTATAATCCCATTCTTTTGGCCTGCAAGTTTTCTGTTAAGAAATCTGCTGATAATCTAATGGGATTCCCTCATATTAGACTTGATGCTTTTATCTTGCTGCTCTTAGGATTCTCTTCGTCTTTCAGTTTGGCAGTATGATTATAATGTGCTTTAGAAAGAACCTCCTTTGTTTGGGATTCTTTGAGTTTCATGGATCGTGATGTCCATGTGTTTCTCAAGGCTTGGGAAGTTTTCATCTATTATTTTTTTAAATAAGATTTCTGTGCCTTCCTCCACCTGTTCTCTCTCTATAATTTCCATAATGCAAAAAACATGCTCACAGAATGGTGTCCCATATGTCTTGTAGGTTTTGTTTGATTGTTTTTTCTTCTTCTTCTTTTTTCCTGATAGAATTATTCCAAAATATTTGTCATCAAGTTCTGAAACTTTTTTCTTCTCCTTGATATAGTCTGCTGTTGAAAGTCTCAGTTGCACTTTTCATTTTACTCATTGGGGCTTTTAACTCCAAATTTTTTTAATGATATTTCACTCTTTGGAATTTGTCATACAGAATTGTATTTCTCATTTTTTTCAAATTTTATATCTGTGCTTCCTTTATCTTGCTGAATTAAAAAGTGTTATAATGAATTCCTTTTCAGGCAATTAAAAATTTTTCCATTCTCTGGGGTTAGTTACTACAAAGTTATTATATTTATTTGGTGGTGTTCTGCATCCCTGATTTTTAATTTTTTGTGTGTCTCTTTGTTGATGTCTGTGCATCTAGTGGAACAGTCACCTTTTATATTTTAGAGTAGCTTTCATAAGGAAAAATTTTAATTTGCAGATGTGTCTTAGGGTGTCATTTAGGTAAGGTAGATTGCCTAGATTCCAGGTGGGCACAGTATTGTAGTCTCCATGCAGTTTATTCAGCTGTAGTCATCAATGCCTGTGAGTGCCTCAATTGCCAAAGCTGCAGCAGCTTGTAGTTTCTTAGACACAGCCTCCATGCTGGGCTGATTCACAGGTCAAATGTGGGTAGGGGCTGTTTGGTTATTTGATCAGGCGTGGCTTGTCCATTGAGGGTGAATGTACCAGGCTCTTCTGGGTGATGAACAGTAGTGAACACTTGTGGCAGAGAAAGGAGTACTTTCACACATGAAGAGAAGTCTGAGTGGCACACTGCAGCATCCACTAGTGCCAAAGGATTCTGCTGCTACATGACAATTGTACTATTAGGTGGTTCTGAAGAAGGGTGGAAGGGAAACGTTACCAAAAGGCAGAGTTGCAGGCAATGCCCTTGTTGAATATCCACCTTGTTTGGAAAGGGAAATTGTCAGTGATTAGAACAATATATGGACACAGGGGTAATGGTGACTGACTTGGTTGTTTGGCTAGAGTTCTGAAATGGGAGAGAGAGAAAAATTTGGAGGAGGAGGATTGGGAAAATAGCACATGGCATGGATAGACATATTAAGTGGGGAAGAAAACATAAAGATCTTTGCTTATTGATACCTTCTAGAAAGCAATCACCAGGAGGAGATACTAAATGATCAGAATGAGTTGTCTAGTAAGTTTAAACTGTCATACCTTACTGCAGTACTGAATGCATGAGTAGTAATTGTGGCAGTACACATAAAGGCTATGTATGGGCCCAATATTATGGGTTTCCCTTAACCAAGGGATGGAAAAAATTGCTGCTGATGTCCATTACTTGAGAAAATCAATCAGTTACTTAGAGGCAAGTTGATTATATTGAACCTGTTTCACACTGAAAGAAGCAGCAATTCATGTTGCCCCAAAATCTGCACAAATTCAGGGGTATGGTTTTGTCTTTCCTTCATACAAGACTTCAGCTAACACATATCTGGGGATTCAACAGAATGTTCATTCCAGGTTGATAGTTACGTCCAGCAGTTGACATAATGACTTGGAGGCAATGCCTTGTAAAGATTATAAAACCGATATAAATGACTATCATGTCCTGTTGTGACTCAAAATGGCAGAATGCATAGATGAGAAACTGAAGAAGTAGAAGTGGGTTTATTGACTATCCCTTCCAATGATCCACTAGTGCATTTTTTTAAATAAACATATGCATTGAGTCAATTTCCAGAAATTTATCATTTTTGTCATGTTTATAAAGTTTTATCATTGCAGTTTGGAGAAAGATTTTGCCAAGCTCCTCGCAGAAGTGTTGCTCTGCTTTTACATTTCTAAAGGAAAATTATTTTGAAACTACATTTTTGTAAACAGCCAAACTATCAATCAAATGTGAAGGCAAAATAAAGATTTTTTAAGGTATTTATAGAAGAAATGTTTTATCCATAAACTTTAAGCAAATTACTTGGTGATGAATTCAAGAAACACAAAGGATTACACTTAGAAAGAAGACATAAGGTACAATGAATACAACTGAAGAGAGTTGTGGAAAAAATGATGAATCATGAATGGATAAATCTGTGGAAAGCCTCAGAAAGTAACAAATCTAGACCAGAAATGAACATGAGAGGTGGTGGAGAGAAGGATCTGTGCAGAGAATATTGTATGACACAGGTTTGTTAAATTTAAGGATATGTCGAAGGAAAATAGCACAAAAAGAGAAATGTATGTACAAATTTAAGGATCAACAAAATTAAACAAGAATAGTATACATTATCAGGTATCATTTCACATTACAATAAAACTGATCAAAATGATATAAAAAGTTATTGATTTTCAATTTTGACAGTTCAATTATATACAAAATTAGAAAAGATAACCATCTTATGTTAGATTTGGGGAAGAAGTATTGCATGAGAGCTAAAATAATTATTAATGAAAATGATAGACACTTATTTTATAATTATTAGAATAAAATAAATGCTTCAGGAATATTACTTATCAATGGGAGGAACTAAAAATAATATTTTAGGAGGAAAGGAATGGAAGTCAAGGAAAATATATGTCGCTTAACTAAATCTACATCGAAATAATTTGTCCACTGCATAGTATGTAACATTCAAGTAACAACCAAAAAATTAACAACCAAAATAAAAACCAAAAAATTACAGAAGCATAAACCAGAATATACACCTAAAGAACTAAATGCAGTATTCTGGGGAGTGGAACTGAGAATCAGGTAGAGTGGGCAAAGGATTGGTACTTTTTACTCTAAGGCTTTTTGTATTTGATATTAGAGTATTACGTTTTCAAAAATGTGTACACGTGTTTTAATAATCACAGTTGTAAAGCAATCAAAATTAACTAAATTTAGAAGAGGCATGCTGTCTAAAAAATATATCAATGAATGTTAAAATTATGTTTCAGATTACTCTAGTGGTTAGGAGCATAGTGTTTGAAACCATGCTACCTATGATGAATCCAGGTTCTGCCATTTAGTGGTGTGACTATGTTCACATCATGTTAAATGAGTTATTGCAGTGAGTAAAGGAAAAAAAAAACACAAATGTATAAGATTTAGAAAAAGAGAATGATTTAAAAGCAAAAGCTTTTAAAACAAATTGTTATTGCTAAATAATAATTTTCCTTTCCTTCTGGTCACGTGTGTATCGTTATTTATCCTATTATCCTATTCCTTGTATTAAGAGTTTTTGTGTGTACTTTTTTTGAAGGATGTTTTCTAGTTACTTTTTTTTTTTTTTTGAGGCAGAATCTTGCTCCATTGCCCAGGCTGGACTACGGTGGTGCTATCTCCACTCACTTCAACCTCTGCCTTCCAGGTTCAAGGGATTCTCCTGCCTCAGCCTTCTGAGTAGCAGGGATTATAGGTGCCCGTCACCACATCCAGCTAAATTTTGTAGTTTTAGTAGAGATGGGGTTTCACCATGTTGGCCAGGCTGTTCTCGAACTCCTGACCTCAAGTGATCTGCCCACCTCAGCTTCCCAAAGTGCTGGGATTACAGGTGTGAGCCACCACGCTTGGTGGTTTTCTAGTGATTTTTAAAGATTTCTTTAAGAGCTAGTTCATAATAAGCCTAGTCTTTTTGCCACAACTTGTAAACAATTTGTGGTTGCTAATACAGTATAAGTCGACAGGAGTTTTGGGGCTTCTGAATTAAAATTAACACACTAATGATGATTATCTTTCAGTTAGGCCTGTGAATAAAATGGCTGTTCAGCAAAGTAGACGCTATTGTTAAAGATACTCCTCTTACTGACAATGGTGCTGTGATAGCTTTTAAATTACAGGAATCAACCGAAGAGTACACTGAGATTAAGGAATGGTAGAATAAAATGTGAAGAAACAATTAAAATGGAGCTGCTATTAAGTTATTAATGCACTGTAAGATTTGTAATAATTTCAGAAATATATTTAGATAATGCTATAAGTGGAGAAGATTAATTTTCTCATAATAATTTCAATTCAGATAGCTGACTTTGTCAGTGAAACTGACAATGCTTCTAATATTCTGTGATCTCTGCATCTCACAGAGACTTACAATGAAGACTAAGTTTAGTTGTAACTTTTTTTCCCTCTGACCTGGACATATTTTTATAAATTCTTATTGTAATCAATTTCAGATATAAGTGCAATACTATGCATTTGAATATTCTACTCCTTTAATCCTGATCCATTGTCCTTAAAATAACCTTGGCAGCTTTTGCTTATTTTCCTTCTAAATATTTTTTCCCCAGGAGCTTCTTTGTCCCTTAATATAAATAGACTTCTAGTGTCTGTTTCATCAGTGTACCAGACATATCCAGACATACTGACATTCTGATGTAAAAACAGATTACACTCGTATTGTTCACATGCTGCAAACAATTATGCTCATGCATTCTACTGTAGAGGGTTATCATAAAATTTAAAGGAATAGAATATGTGAAAGCATTTTAAAAACTATGAACTATATACACTATGAGGAATTATCAATTAATTAATTTAATTTTGATGGTTTAAGAAACTAGCCTATCTTTCCAATACTGATGTTTGAGTATTGGTAAGGGCAGGGCATTACTTGGCTTGTAAGTTACTGGCCAAAATTGAAAGAAAGATTCAAGATTTCAAACTTAAATTACTTGTGGCAATAAGTGTGAAATAGACTGAGGCTCTCTTTTCAAGCCGTGATAAATATGCATAGGAGAGTATATTTTGCCTTCTCTCTCCTCTCACAGATCAGGCATAAAATGGATACAGGCATATGTTGATAGGCATCTGTTTATGCTACAAGGTTGCCAAAAACTACCAAACAATTCTTGACAAAATTCTGTCAACTGAGTAATTTAAGGCTGTCCACATTTCAGAAATTTTATCTGTAAGAAATTTGTCGACACTACATGGATGATGGCTGTAGTCACTGCTTCCTTTTACTGTGCAGTGATTTGGACAGTAATGGACAGACTGGTTTGAGGCCTCTACATTTTTGGTAGTATAATATATGGCAATCATAAATTGCTCAAAAAGGGCAATATAAAACCAGCTTTCAGATTTTAATAACTGAGGTCAGTTTGACATTTAGAGACAGTGGGCTTGTTGATGGCATGTCTGCATACTTTTGCATGATTTTAAATATAAAGTAAGTCACTCAGCAAACAGAAAATAAGAGTCAAGCAAAAATAAAAGTTTCTGCTTGACTGAAGAGGATGATAAGAGTTTATATGTTTATTATTCTGGAGATTATTTAAAGATTAGTTTTAATTAAGATGAGGTGAAAGGAAAAACAGACAAAATAACATTTAAAAAATTGTTCAACACTAAGAAAGTATGGGAGACCTAAAGCCATTTTGTGTTGCATTTCCAGTGAATTGCCTCATTTCAGGAAACCATCTTTGTATTATATTGTCTTCAAAACTAGGGGCTTTAAATATAAGCATTTATACATGCCCTCTCTCCTGCAGACATCCCTCTTGCCTTCCTTACTTGATACCAGATAACCTTATTTGTAACTTTAGACCTTAAATGTGTTGCTAGCATGATGCACAATACCCTGTGAATCTGGCTTCTTGGTACCAATTCTTTTGATTGTTCTAGTCTTCACTCCCTTTAATGTGTTCGGTGCATCACGAGATGGCTTAATTGTCAGTAAAGTGCCATTACCTCTGTTTGGTGTCTTGATCCACCTGGAAATTTTATGTAAGAAATTGAGTTTAAAATTTTAACTAAGTAAAAAGTGAAAATAATATAAGATGAAAAGAAATTAATCACTTTGCAGTATCATAAAACAAGAATGAAATTAAAATAATGAAAGGAGTCTGCACTAAACTAAGAAAGTAACATTTGATCACAGTTACTTCCTCATCATTTCTCTCCTTTTCACCCTTGCTGCTTAGAGAAGATAAGGTCTTTGCAGAGGATGGGAGAAAAATAGTATTCATTATATCTGAAATACATGAAATTCTGTTAAGTGATTTATCATAGTATTTATTGTTGTTTTTTGTTTTTTACTTTTAATAAGCCAAAGTAGCAATGCAAAACCTAGAATGAGAAAAGCCTACCTAAACCAGTAAGAAAGAACATAGTCAACGTTAGGGAGACAGTAATTTTTGCTTACAAAATGAGCTGACCTGTTGACTGGCATTAGAAAGCAGCTGTATTAAACTGCAGTTACGTGGTGTTTGCACTAAATTGCAAGTACAAATATTTGGGTTCCAGGTCTACCTGTTATTAATTAGCTTAGGGTAACTCAATCACTTTAGGAATTGACATAATACACACATTTAATCTGTAAGTAAGAGGTTGGAGTGAATGAGTTCCAAAGTTTTTTATAGCTCAGCAAAATTGCTTAATTTTGAAGAATTAGTTTTAAAATATGACTGGTATTAAAACTAAGATCTTTCCAGTTTCCTAATCCTGTTATTTTCAAAAAGTCAGACATTACAATAATGTAACTTTTATATCTTTTTTGCCCATACAGAAGTTGTGATTAGCTCACAGCCTCTGCCCAGCTGGTGTTGTCAAATAAAGGTTTATTCTATTAGGTGGGGCAGGGTGTGTTGGAGGGGCAATGAAGACAGAAATGAAATTGAACCTTCAAATTTTATTATTCTTAAGGCCCAATCTCTTTGGAGCAGGTGTATAAAATGGGAACCAACCAATTTGGAGATTCTTAGAATATTTATGATTGTCTTTGAAATCCCAGCCAGGCTTAAAACTGAGAATTGTCTCTAATGATATTTTGGGGGAGTGTACATATGCTAGCAGGTAGGCCCAAGCAGCAATGATTCTGGACTGATTTGAAGTTGCAATTGGATCCCCAAACTCTAGGATACTAGCTGTCACTCTCTCTCTAATCATTTTGTTATCCTTGTAATTTAACAACCCCAAATCTTCTGCAAATGAATTTTGATTTCCACTGCCACAAGGTGATAGAGTTTTACTTTACTCATTTGGAGAGTCATCTGTTTTGGATGTTGAAATGTGACCTCCAATGTTGGAGAGGGGCCTAGTGGGAGGTGTTTGGGTCATGGAGGAAGACCTCTCACAAATGGCTTTGTGCTGTTCTTGCAGTAATGAGTGAATTCTCACACTTAGTTCACACAACAGCTGGTTGTTTAAAAGAGCCTGGAACCTCCTCAGCTTTTTCTTGCTCCGTCTCTTGCCATGTGACACACTGGCTCCCCTTTGCCTTCTGCCATGATTATAAACCTCCTGAGGCGCTCACCAGAAGCAGATGCTAGCAGCATGCTTCTCATACCACCTGCGGAACTGTGAGCCAAAATAAACCTATTTTCTTTATAAATTACCCAGATTTAAGTATTCCTCTATAAGAATTCAAAAGACTAACACAGAGGTGTACAAACTATTTTTCAAGGAACATAAGCTTTACTTTAATGTTGGCAGTGTTCACAAGAGCAGATTAGTGTGCTACAACAAATGCTGAATTACTTAACGAAAGTGAAAAAAAATGCAGCCTAGTGAAAGTGTGTAACGTTCTGTAGAACTAGAGTGCTATGTTTCATTGAAGAGTTCAGTATAAGAACTTTTCTCTGTTTCTGACTTTCTTTTTACTGCTGCTATTCTAATTTTTTTTTTTTTTTTGAGATGGAGTCTTGCTCTGTCACCCAGGCTGGAGTGCAATGGTGCCATCTTGGCTCACTGACACCTCTGCCTCCTGGGTTCAAGCGAAAGCAATTCTCCTGCCTCAGCCTCTTGAGTGGCTGGGATTACAGGCACCCACCACCACACCTGGCTAATTTTTGTACTTTTAGTAGAGACGGGGTTTCTCAATGTTGGCCAGGCTGGTCTCGAACTCCTGACCTCACGTGATCTGCCCGCCTCGGCCTCCCAAAGTGCTGGAATTACAGGCGTGAGCTACTGCGCCCAGCCCTACTACTTCTAGTCTTGACTCAAGTATACCTGCAGCTCTCCAAACTGCTGTGATTTGGGGCTAATATAAGAATCACCTGTCACTAGTTCCATTGAATAATTAATTTTTTTGTAGGAAGAAGTGTCGAAAGGCTTTCAGAGAACCATCAGTCAAGGCATGGACTGGTGTATGGTGTACCTTAAAATTACAGGGAAGCATCTTATAATTTTGATTTCCTGGAAAGCATTGCAGAACTACTAATAAAAGAAATTGTGTGCAGGGCAACAAAATGTTTATTCTATACAAGTTACTCACCGTCTATATTACTCATAAAATTGATAACAACTGCTCATAAGAAAAACAAAATTGTGATTTTAATTAAACTTATTTCTGGGTTGGGATTGTTGGTGTCATGATTTTTACCTACTAAACTTCAATTTTGAACTCTAGAAATATTCCCTACCTTGAGTTCTTCACCCTGTAGAATTTTCACTTTTTTCTGGTGTACAGACATTTTAAAGTTTCAGATTTAAAAATAACTATCAATTGTATTTATTTTGTAAGAAAAGTGTTAAAATAAATATTATGAAATGATATTTAGAATAAATTCTTTGTTGAAAGAAAAAATATAGAAGTCAAATTATTATAAAGAAATGAGTACAACTCTGTTATGTTAAATGGAAATTAGGAATAGTGGTAGGAAATCTTTATAGTTACTTTATTTTTTAGATATGTATTTCATAATTTTGGATACTAAAATGATGACCAGGAAGCAACTTCCAGTAATGATGTGCATTATTACCAGATATATTTTTGTCTCTCAATTCCATTCTCAAATATAAGAAATTAATGTTCTTTGGAAAAAAATGGTTGAATTTAAGTCTGAGGCAGGAAAGAAACACAAAAAATTGGAACTAGAATGTAAATTTTTGACCAAAAAGCACCATATCAAAGACTGATGAGTCATAACCAAAATGATAGGGTGGCAGGTCTGAAGAGAATCCTACAGGGCAAAGACATGATCATTAGAGTAACAAAAATAAAAACAAAAATTGTTTAATTTAATCTCCTAATGACTACTGCAGTTGATTGAGACACATAAATTATCTAAAAGTCCAATAGTTCAAAATAAGTTTAAAAAATAATAATTTGACACTATTTAAAATAGCTAGTGTACCAAATACCTACTTTGAAAATTGATAAAGAACAGAAATTTTTCTGATTCAGTTTTCTGTAAAAATTCTGAGTTTTGTAAAAGTAGGAAAATACGTCATAAAATTGCTTTTTAAATACCCCTCAAGATATAATGGATGCAGTCAACAATTATCAACAGATATTAAAACCATTACTTGAAAATTGGTGACTCGATATTCACAAGACATTAATGTATTGCCATGGTAATTATTTGTTCATTATAAAGGGAAAACAAAAAAAATGTGCACTTGTGGGTTCAAGCTGTCACAACTTGAACCTGGTGACCCATCACTAAGAGTGGACTTTTAGTGCTTCATGATATAATGTAAAATGAAATAGAAGCATCATACTATGGTCTTGCAATAAGGCTGAAAGAAAACACTGAGGCCTTTGCCTCTAGTTTTCAGTTCACAGGAAACAGAATAAATATGTTTTTTTTTTTTTAAAGAAAAACAAGATTAACATATCCATAAGGAAGCAATAGTGTTTGTAGAGTGCTGAACATTATGAAGGAAACCTGATCTCATTCCTCCGATAAGGCAATGAAGTTGGATTAGAAAAAATTTATAACCAGTAAATCTATTCTTGAAAAACCTTATCTATCAGGGTTGGGGGGCTAGGAGAGGAATAGCATTAGGAGAAATACCTAATGTAGATCACGGGTTGATGGATGCAGCAAACCACCATGGCAAGTGTATACCTATGTAACAAACCTGTACATTCTGCACATGTACCCCAGAACTTGTCTTATTGTTTCAATTAAACAAATGATAAAAATACTATTTTGTTTTACCTGTCAATGTGAAAGTGTGTTGAGTATTAGATAAAATTAAGAAACTTTCAAATTTCCATTATTGAAAAACAATCCTTTCTTTAAAAAGCTGCATACTGACAATCCATGATGACGGTTCTTGATTCAAATACTTTAGTAAATCAAAAATAAACAAATTAAACATGGTGCATGTTAAACATCATTCAATCTTGATGATGTGGGTATTAAGATTCATTAAAATAATCTCTTTCATATATACATATATTTTAAACCTTTAGAAAAATTTAATTTAAAAGACATATTTTAAGGCATATTCAGTGATCTTTTAATTGCTAAATTCTGGTTATATTTGGCCTCCTTTTGACTACCTAAATTATAAAGCGAAAATGTTTGTCTATAATTCAGATTTCATCTTTGCTCTACACTGCTATGGGTTTAACCAACCAATTCTAATCCACAGTCTACTTTTTATAATTCACAAAAAGTAATAATACAAAGAAAAGTTTAATAAATTTCTCCTGTAATTTGCTTGAATTTCTGGATACCACTGGTTAAGCTAAATCACAACATTTGTAGTAGTTGCTATTGCTTGATTTTTTTTTAAGTCTAAATTTTTGACTTATGTCTTAACATGGATGCCTTTCTTTAGGGAGATAAAGTAACTTTTTACCCAAGCAAGGTCAACTCAAATATAAAGTAGTAGTGCCCTAAAAATCATTAAAATAATTATTGCTTTAAAATACTTATATAATTTTAATACAGATTTATTGTATTGTTAGAATAATTAAATAATATTCAAAATTTTTTATAAATATAAATATTTAAATAATATATCTATACTTTACAAAAAATATAATATTGTCATTTTGAGTATCTAAACATCAAAAAGCCAATAGTCATTCTTTGTTTATAGTCCCATATTATTATCTCTCAAAAGTGAACTGTTGATGTTTATCTGAATAAGTAATTTTTCTAGTATATTGTTTTCAATTTTAATTTTTTCACACAATTAAAACACTTCTTTAAATTTGCATTTTGTGGTCAACATATTTGAAATTGTTGTCATTCTAATCAACACTTCTCAACTGATCGTAATATATTTTTTGAGCAAATACTCCTTTAGGAGCCAAGGTAACTAGGAAGATTAGATCAAATCTGCTAACAAATAACCATTATCAATCTTATAAATAGAATGCATAAATATTTTATCTCAAAATTTTTTTTTTTTTTTGAGACAGAGTCACGCTGTTGCCCAGGCTGGAGTGCAGTGGCGCGATCTCGGCTCACTGCAGGCTCCGCCCCCCAGGGTTCACGCCATTCTCCTGCCTCAGCCTCCCGAGTAGCTGGGACTACAGGCACCCGCCATCTCGCCCGGGTAATTTTTTGTATTTTTAGTAGAGACGGGGTTTCATTTTGTTAGCCAGGATGGTCTCGATCTCCTGACCTTGTGATCCACCCGCCTCGGCCTCCCAAAGTGCTGGGATTACAGGCGTAAGCCACCATGCCCGGCCTATCTCAGATATTTAAATGGACACTATTCCTTAGACTGAATTGAGGATTTTAACAAAAGAAAAAAAAAACTAATAAAATTAGTAATTTCATTTCTCATTTAGTGAATTTTAGCAAAATTGTTATGGGATGAAATAGCTGGTCTTCTGTTTTCTATTAAAGAATGGAATATAACCTATCTGATTAAAAATAAGAGTTCTGATTGTCAGTTCAAGAATGGCAATGGCAGGAGTTCTGCAGAAGACATGCTCCCCAGTGAAAGACATAAATTGTGAAAAATAAAGATAAAAGAATATTTGAAGTCTCTTGAAATGGTCTTAAGGGCAAATTACAAATAAATTATTCAAGAAAATCTACTAATATTCAGTAAGTGCACTGATAATCTGTGGCATTTGAACTGGAATCTACTCCTTTTCTCCTATAGCCCTTCTACCCCAGTATAATGGATTTTAATTCTTAATAAGTACATCCAGAATATCAGATTTCTTCTCTCTCCTTACATCTGAAGGCTATGGTATATTCCTGGTAAGGGTGGGACATCAATATTCTCATTCCCTTCCTACCCCAGCTACCCAATACAGAGGCAATTCCAGGAGAGTTTGGCCGAGAGGTTGGAGGCTCCCTTCTTCCACTAGATCTCACTCATAAATGAGGTTTCTGCCACAGAAGCGTGCTGATAATACTTGCACCCAACTGCTCCCACCTAGCTCATTCATAGAGTGGAGCTTCCATTCTTCTTTACGTAAAGATAAAGGGAAATAAAAATGCCCAGAGGTTGCCATTCCTAACCAGAGCTCTTCCAAAGTAGCAGTGGACTCAAACAGGTCACTATTCCTGGCATCAGCTCCAGGTCCATAGCTCAGAGACTTTGTGTAAGTGGAGATGCAGGCCATATAAACAGAGAACTCTAAAGCTCTCCTGAATTTGAACCAGTCTGTGGGAGAAAAGAGGCCAAAGCAGAATGACAGAACAGGCCCTCTCCAGTGATTGTCCCTCCACAGAAAAGTAATTTGAGAAACTATCCATGTCCCCAAATATCTTCACAATAGCTAAGAGAATCAGGTGAGAGATCACAGCACCTGATTAAAGCACAATGGTAAAAGACACATTGAAGAGGGCAGGAAGGACAGTTTTACATTACCACACAGACCCTCTCCCAACCCCAGACAGCACAGTGCAGAAAGAGATACCATCCACTTGAGAGAGAAAGAGGAAAGAAGGCATAGAATTTTATCTGAAAAATCCCATATTGGGCCCATGATAGTAAAACCTAGCACTAGGCATTACCCCATGACTCTTGACTCCAAGGTAGTTACCACAGACTGAGCATCTAAACCCATTCTGACACCAGACAAGAACATATAACTCCTGTGAGACAAATGTTATTTATAGCTTGCATCACTATTGGCTGACTACAGTGGCCTTGGGCTTCAAATAACTCACAGAAACAGGCTGGCCTCAGCAGCCATGAGTTTTGAGTATACCCCAGTGCTGTGCCTGTCTTAGCAGCCAAAATATTGTTCAGTCCAGCATTGTTCCTGTTATGATGGTCTTGGGTTTAGGGCTTCCACTAGCACTACAAGAAATGCAGTGGTCAGGGCTTAGGGACAACACTAGGTGACCTACTCAGAATCTCAGGATGGGTTTACTATTGAAGGATGTTCCTCAACAAACCTAGAGTGCAAAGAATGGAGCAAGTACCTACTTCTTCAATGTGCAAGGATAAACACATGACAAGGATTTAGAAAAATCAAGAAGACATGACATCATCAAATGGACAAAATAAGGTACCAGTCACCAACCTTGAAGATATGGAAATTTATAAACTGTGTGACAAAGAATTCAAATTATCTGTCTTAAGAAAGCTAAAAAATCTGCGAGAACATATAAACAATTAGAAAACATAAGAATAACAAGTGATGAGAATAAGAAATTTAAGAGAGACTAAAATAATAATTAAAAGAAATTGAATAGAAATCCTGGAGTTGAAAAATTAAGTGAACAAAGTGAAAAATGTAATAGTATTAACAGCAGAATTGATCAAGAGGAAAAAATTCTACAAGCTCAAAGACAAAGACAGGTTATTTGAAAACATACAGCAAGGGGATAATAAAATGAAAAAAATGAAGAAAGCTTATGGGATTTATGATATAGTATTAAAGGAGAAAATGTATGAGTGGTGTGCAAGAGTGAATGGAGAAAGATAAAGAGATAGAAAACTTATTTCAAAGAATAATAGCACAAAAAAATCAAACCAGGAAAAAGATATAAATATCCAGGTACAGGAAGGTCAAAGGTTTCCAATGAGATACAACCCAAATAAGACTACTCCAAGGCATATTATAATCAAATTGTCAAAGCTCAAAGAAAAAGAGTGAATCTTCAAAGCGGCAAGATAAAATATGCAAATAAATGGAATTCAAATATGCATGTAGCAGACTTCTCAGTAGAAACTTTACATGCCAGGAGATAGGATGATTTATTCATGTTGCTGAAGGAAAAAAAATAAAATCTATGCCATTGAAGAATATGGTTCCCAGCAAAGCTGTCCTGCAGAAGTGAGAGAAAAATGAAGACTTTCTAGGAAAAACAAAAGATGGGGATTTTCATCACCACCAGAACTGTCTTATAAAATATGCTAAAGGTAGTACTTCAAGCTAAAAGAAAAGAAGGCTAATGAGTAACACAAAGACATGTAAAAGTATAAAAGTCACTGGGAAAGGTAAGGACACATTCAAATTCAGAATTCTCTAATACTGTAATGGCAGTGTGTAAATCACACTTTTAGGATGAAGGTTAAAAGACAAATCTATTAAAGATAATAAGTACAATAATTTGTTAAAACGCTATGCAATATTAAAAGGAGTAAATTGTGACATCAAAATGGAGGGCCAAGTGAAAACAGAGTTTTTTTTTTTCTATGAAAGGTTGTTAAGTGCTTAAAAAACTTAATATTACTATGTTGTCTGTGAGCATCATGGTAATCATGAAGCAAAATCTGTAACAGATACCCTAAAAACAAAAAGGAAGAAACAAAATATACTTTCAGAGAAATCACTTAATTATAAAGGAAAATTGCAAACACTCTCTAGTTATAGGAGCCAGAATATAAATGGATCAATCTGTGAAGTTATTTATGTGCCAGATCATTGTTGAAAACAGTAGAGCAATCAGCATTTAATTAATGGAGCTTAATAGCTCTATGTAATTAGGAAAGCGACAGTCAAAGAGAACCCTGTCAAACCACTGTTATCTCAAGGTGACAGTGTACACACCCAAGGTTGTACCATCATTAAAATAGTTCTGTCAGTCACTAAACAAATACACAAGTGAACAACAGTAACAAGCTGTGGGGAAGGGTGAAAAAAGTAATAGAATGTTGCTACAATATATTACCAAAAATATCTAAATTTCAACAACAAAAAATGATGATTTATGCCAGAGACAAAGTAGAAACCACATAAAAGAAAGGAAATAAACAAAGCAGGCAATAGAAACTGTGAGAGGGACCAGATGTTGGATTTAGCAGACAAAAGCTTTCAAAGTAGTTTTTTCATAAATATTTTCAAAGAACTAAAGCACATCCTTAACATAAAGGAAGTCATGATGGCAATGTCTCAATAAATAATATAAATAAATATATAGAAATCATAATAACCAAATAGAAATTCTGGAGTTGAAAAGTACAACTGAATTGAATAAACAATTTACTAGGCTCAGTAATGGGTTTGACCTGGCAGAAGACAAAAATTAGTCAAAAAACATTAGAACCAAAAAAGGCCATATGACATTGTAATAGAGTCATGGACAAGGGTTGAGTTTAGGTAAAATTTATGCCAAGAAAATTTTTAACAGACACAAAGCAAAGCAGGGCTGTATATAAAGGAGTCAATATCAGTTCCAAATAACCAAGCTGACACAGGGTCTTTCTTCCTCAGGAATTACTAAGTTAAGATAAATGTGGAATATTACATCAGGAAGCCACTTGTTTGATGTTCGGTATCTGTGTTGGAAATTAGACTGCTTTGCTATGTCAAGGTGACTTACATCTTCCAGAAGAGAGTAAGATTCTTTATTTTCTAATATAATTTTGAAAAAATTGTATGGCCTACTATTTTAGAATATGAAATCATTCTTGAGTAATAAAATAGTAATTACTCAAAGAATAGAGTTGTTGGGACACTTTACAGCTGCAGAATATTCCATGGAGAAATCTTGTTTCCTGTTGACTCTACAGTTGGATTTATCTGAGTCTGTTTGTCCAGCACGAGGAATGATAGATAACCTGATTTTTTACTAGAAACATCTATTGCTACTGATGATAAGTATAATTTCAACATTGGCATTGTTCTTCTGCTAATGGTGCTAAAACATTAAAGATATCATTTCACTTACATTTCAGCACAAGAATGGTCAATTTTTATTTTTACATCAATGGAAAGTTAGACTTCTTACAGTAATAGGTAAACCAATGTTTTGGAGCTGAATGTGTTTCCACTGCTTTCAAGCACAGTGTTCTAAATATTTGACCTTTGATGTGGATATTGGTGCTTCTTCAGTGGATTTATCTTCTGATTTTCTTGGTTTCTGTGAAACGACTACAATCACGAAAGCCCCAATGATAGGATTTAAATGTCAATGAAAATTTTATTCAAATTATACTTTAATCAACATATTTTTAGTATTGAAATTGCCATACCTAAAGTATCATTTTAAACTTACTATTTCAAAAGTATGTACTATAGAATAAAAAATTTGTTTCTAAAAACCAAAGCCAAAACACCGCAGCAAGAATGCTCAACTGTTTTCTATAAGTTCTATGATAGCCTATTTCTGTTCAGTTTTCTGAGCTGTGCAGCCTATTTCTGAACACATTTCATGTGCACCTAATGTACAATTCCCCACATTTATCCTTGACCTGACCTACAAGAGACCTAAAATATTAGGACATTTTGAACACTGCAGGATTACCTGTGAGAGTACTGCCAATTTTTCAGCAAATGCCCAGCACAGTCAGAGAAGCACTGGATGCCTCTTCAGTTGTGCTTCTGAACTCATTTTGCAAGATGTACTTTGCAAGGAAGGAGTTATCTATGTTGTGTCTACAATGGTAGTAAATGACAACCGTCTTCACTGAGCATGCTTGCTTAGAAAATAGCAGAAGTTGAGGTAAAAAGTGAAGACTTGTGGAACAAATCTCAGTTACTTTCATACATTTTGTAATAATAACATTTACCTAACCATGATGCATTGTTGAAAAATGGAAACCTACGAGATGTTGAACTGGATGGAATCCAGGACTACAGATAGCTATAATTGAGACTCTGGCAGGTGAACATCTTGTATGGTTATATTTACATTGATGGAAAAAAATGTAAACTCACTCAAGATATGTAATCAAAAATGGGTTCTTGATTATAAGGATACAGAATGATCTAATATGAAGAGTACTTAGGAAACTGAGTTGTCCCTCCAGAGGAACTGGATCTAAGAGATGCTTTTCTTTGCATACCTGTTCTTTCTGAGTCTTTCACTGCCTAGTAACTCTACTGTTGGACCTTCTAGGGGAGAAAGGAAAATCAATGCTAAAAGCTAAGGCTATAGGAAAGGACTGCCAGATAATGAGGGGCTTTAGAAGCACATTAGTGTGTTTAGAATCTATTCTTCAGGCAACGGGAAAATAATACGATGTAGGCAAGAAAATATAATCGTATTTATATGTTAGAAAGATGAATGTGACTGAAGAAAAAAATTCTTAAGACTTCCCAAGAGAAGAAATTGTAAAATCTACTTTTCAAAAATTTCTTTTGCCTCATCAACAGTTGCAGGCTTCCAGGAAGTGATTTATTTGCTGACAGAAAGTGTCTCAAGTGTACAAATCAAGAATTCCTTCCTACCCAATCTCATAGGCAGAAAAAAAGAATTATTTGAATTGTACTTATATTTCCCATTATGCTTCAGGTTCTCAAATTGGTGTGAAACAACTTCCTCCGTGAATAGTATTTTGGATACCATGCCAAGGGAGTACACCACAGGGCAATAAATGCAGATGTTTTCTGAGTGGGGGCTTCCCATAAAGTAAGACCATATTATAATTTGGAGCAAACTTTTTTCATTACTTTAAATGTAAGCACTGTCAGAATACAGGGGAAATGGCTTAATATGTATAAATATTAAAATTTAAAGGCCCAAATATTAAGTATAGTTGTATAAATGTTGTTTTGCACTGAATTTTTATATTTTATCTTTTAAATATTTTCTTTTATAATATGTATTTCAATGTAGTAATTATTAAGTATTTTTTATCTTCAAGGAATAGTAATGATTATGTAGGGCTGTGTTTCCAAGTCTTTGTAGGTCAATGGCAGTCTGGTTTTCTGAGATTCTTCTCTAGAGCTTATTAAATACAAAATTCACAGGTCTCCTCCTCAAGAATCTGATTCAGTGGATCTGGAAACCATTTACATAAATATTATAAAGCTGAGTTGGGGAAATTTTCTATTTTCAAATATTTGCAAGTTAGAAATGTTTCATTTTAGCCTCTTCTATTCCATTCTTCCTGCTCTACAGAAAAATATATTCACCATGCCTTCACTATCACTTGAGCCTGCTAAGCAGAAATCCTCCTGCCTATAGTTTAATTCTGTCCTATTTATTCCTATACATAATATACTTCACAGCAATTTGAATATAAAAATTCCTATCAATTTTACCTCCTAAAGAATTCAATTACTCCTCACTATCTTGACTACCACCACTCTTATCTAAGTTACACTCATCTCTTTCATAGTCTACAGGTCTAGCTTCCTAATTAGTCTACCTCCATCAGGCTGTGCTCCCTCCAATCTATTCCTCATAACATAAATGTAGCCAACTTTTTAAAATGCAAATTGAATCATATTATCACCAGCTCACCTGCTTACACGCACATGCATGCACACACACACACACTCTTTACCCTTAAACAATTTCATTTTCCTTCAATAGATTTTTATTGTACATAGGATACAGTCAGCATTCCTTAGAAGACTACAGTCTACATATACTAGCCATTACCACCTTTCCAACATAACCTCACATCAGTACTTGATTTTCATTCTGTGTTCTGACCACTGTACTTTTTTGTTTTTTTGTTTTGTTTTGTTTTAGATATCTGGACTATGGTTGACAGAATAATGCCATAATGCCCCCAACCCAAGGTTCCCACTTAATAATCCCTGGAACCTAGGAATGCATCATATTATATGGTATAAGGATACTGATGATGCAGATTGAATCAGCATTGCCAATAAGTTAATTGTAATACAAGATGACCCCGAATAGTCTGATTGAGAACAATCTAATCACATGATTTCTTGGAAGCAGAAGAAGCAAAGGAAGAAATGTGTTAGAAAAATGCAAGTTTTCATTTTAACCAAGCAATATGGTTCCCTCTAGAAGCTGGGAACAGAACAGATCTCAGCTCATTGCAAACACAAAAATAAGGGGGACCTTAATCTTACAACAACGAGCTGAACTACACCAATAACTTGAATGAGCAAGGTAATCAACTCTCCCCTAGAGCCTCTAGAAGACATCATATTCTGCCGTCACCTTGATGTCAGCCCATGAGACTGGTGTACTGCTAACCTACAGTACTGTACGATAATTAGTTCAGTTTGTTTTATGCCCCTGAGCTTTTGGTGAATTGCCACCCCAGCAAAAGAAAGCTAATTCTTATACCCAAGATGTTATCACGTGATGTTTCCTGCCTAGAATGTTTTCTCTCATATTCACAAAACTTGTATTCATTTGTTAGATTTCAAGTTTAAAAATTCGATTTATCTTCCACTTTTTAAAAAGTTCTCTTTCAGTTGGAAAAAAAAGCCCATCATACTTCTGAATAATTTGGGCAGTACTATCAGTGTACATTCTTGCACAGCTGTAAATATTTCAGTGCTACTTTTAATAGTAGATTGCAAACCCCTAGAGAGCCAGATATATAACTTCATACTTTCTTGCATTTCCTCTTGTAAGCAGTATATTTTAATTTTGTTTACTTTGAACTCTTTTCACCTTTTATCCAGTAAAAAACAGATAAAAGGAGAGTGTTATTCTAGAAATAGGTATTAAAAAGAGCAAGACCCATCCACTCTGCCCCAATCCTCCTCACCATACTGACAGAGTCGCTACGTGAACTTCTAGAGTTCTGGGACAATCCCAGGTCACATACAACAAGGAATATTCACTGTTTGAAACTGACTGGATGCTACCTATCCAAGGAAGAAAATATATCTATAATTGTCCATAATAAACTTGGTATTATCATAACATAAGCTGGGTACATTAATAAAAATAAGCATGTTTAGAATTGGGTTTGACTATGTCTAGAGGATACTAGTAAATTTCAAAAAGCAATTGGATATAGAAAGTCTTAATTACAGGAACCTGGAAAGTGGCAAGTGGTTTGACTGGTGAGAGATACTTGAAGGATCAAATTTAGACAACTGTAAACAAAGAAGTCCGGAAAATAAACAATCATTTCGATGTCATGGGAGTTGGGGAAAGTGTACGGATTTAAGTGTCTTGGGTCAATGATCACAGACAGTTTCTACCACAGAAGGGGAATTAAATATCCGGGTAGTTGCATAATGCTTACACAATGAGCCTCAGAACAGAGTAAACATGGTGGTGGCAGTGGAGGTTCTAGATGGGCCCCAAAGTGTGTCTCTCTCAAAATTCCTTCTCTGAATTCCAGGTGTTAGAGGAGGTGCCCAGGGCACTGAACTTTCTGAAGAAGCTTCGCTTGCTCTGGACCTCTCAAACCTAATAGCCTTCTGCGTAACCTTTCTGTGCAGGGAACATGAGCCTTCCCAAATGTGACATATATTCAACATATAAAAAGGCCTACTAAGTTTTCTAGCTTTGTCTTAGTGCATTGAAGATGCAGGGTACAATAAAGTGAATGAACACCCACTTCATTCAGAGTGGGTGTTCTAGCATGGTTCAGACCTTGAAACTTGAGAATCTTTTTTTTTTTAATTGTACTTTAAGTTTTAGGGTACATGTGCACAATGTGCAGGTTTGTTACATATGTATCCATGTGCCATGTTGCTGTGCTACACCCATTAACTCGTCATTAGGTGTATCTCCTAATGCTGTCCCTCCCCCCTCCCCCCACCCCACAACAGTGCCCGGAGTGTGATGTTCCCCTTCCTGTGTCCATGAGTTCTCATTGTTCAATTCCCACCTGTGAGTGAGAACATGCGGTGTTTGGTTTTTTGTCCTTGCGATAGTTTACTGAGAATCTTTACTAATGTGGTTTACCCTGAATCTTTGCAGGATTACCTCCCAACTACTAGAATTCATGTGTCTTGCCAGAGAATCTGGAGTACGTGCCATTTTCTACTTTTCAGGTGCACTTATGTGGAGAACAGATGATCTCTTGTGAAAGAGAGTGGGATACTGAGCAAAGGAATGGAGCAAAGCCATGAAATGAATTACTGACCTTTCCAAGTGAACGTTAATTTGCATTGTCCTATCTCATGAGAATTAAAAATGACATACTGACTAAATAGTTTAACACATGCCAAGTCTCATAAGTTGTGTTGAGCTATTCCAGTGAAAATACTACATCCAGCCTAGCTGTTGTGACTAGGGCTAACAAATAATTAACTGTGGCTCACTGCCATGCAAAATGATCCATCTGGCTTTTACTGGGATTGGGATGATAAATTGAACAGACATAAGATAGATGTCACTAATTTAGCCTCCTTTAAGTCTTTTCGTGTGGCATTAGTCTCTTCCAGTCTACATAGGATGAAACATGGTTTCTAATTTACTTACTTGGCTAGAGACAGGATCAGTTCAGTAGCTTCCAATTAACCATTCTTTTTTAGTATATCTTATTCCATAGATCTGGGAACCAGTATGATTATTCTGCAAACTGCTAACTATACGCATACTGATTATAAACATATAGGGACCACAAGAAGGACTGAAGGGTGTCAGGGCAGCTTACTGTCACTGCAATATGAGTTTTTGTCTTTGCACAAGTTCACTCTAATAGGGTTTATGATGGGACTGTTTTTCTATTGGTATCAGTGTCTCCTCAGAACCTGCATGCAGTAAGCCTTGTAACAGGTGTGTATTTCTTTTTCTAGAGTGGACAGTTATTCCAGAAAATGGTCATAGGTCTCAATGATGAAAGTGTTAGTGAATATGTTATGATGTGTACTTGCTGACGCATTGTTGGGGCTTTTCTTAAGGTGACTAAGCCTCTCCTTCCATGTCTGGCATCTAAGTCTGAGAACTAGCTCAAGCCTGAAAATTTGAAAAATAAATTCTGATTTTCTACTAGTATGGATAACACTGGCCTTCTGTTCACCTACTTTTGAGGTTTTCATGTATTTAAGTCAAGTAATGTCCTTCTTAGCTGTCATGTAGCTCACCCATAGTGCAATATAGATTTATTAGACAACACCCCAGACCGTGTGGTCTAAGGTCTTTTGATTGCCATGTTGACCTTGCTACTAAATACCGTATCATGTCACTTTGTCTCAGTTAAGTAGTTACCTGTCTTACGCTATTTTGGAATGTTACAATTGCCACTGGCTAAAGAATCATCTCTTAAGAGCAACTCTGGCCTGCAGAAGACAGCAACCGTTATATTTATAAACAACAGTGGTGACTGCTCTACTTAGTAAATTATTTATTGCTTTGGTAACGAGTGTGTCCTTTGGTTCTTCCTGAATAATTTAGTAAGTTGGTAGATTCTCTGATATTATAAAATATATTTATTGCAACAGACTCATCTCTCTGAGCTTTTTGACAGTTTCTCCCACACTCTGACAAAGTATTTACAGCATGTCTGCCCCGTTCATGGTAAGCCATCATGTATCCACACTTCAAAAATACACTCCGCAGTGCATGAGAACAAGCTCCAAGTGCCTTGCCTGGAAATTCAGTCATAAAGCACAGAAGAGAATTCCCTCCATATTCTTCCTGGCCTTATATCATCTAATCCCCATTCCAGCATCTTCAAAATAAAATTCTAAGCACATTCTCCAAGGTTCTGTACCTCCTTGATAGAACATTGTAACCTCCTCCCTTACCAAATCTAAAATAATACTTTCTACGTGACATGGTGATATTTGACCCCTGTTTTTTTCTTTGGATTCAGTGAGTAAAGGTAAGGGTGACTGCAAGAGATGAATGCTCATTTAATACTGTATTTACCCCATTCTCTGAGTTAATCTTTGTCTAACCCAAGCCTAGCATTTTTTGCCTTCACATCATAAATGACACTAATAGTACACAAATATCTCCAGAGCTTTTTGAATTATTGCTGACTACATACTCTTGAATAACGGGGTATTGCATTATCATATGCATCCTCTTCCATCTTGATTCCATAACAATTTAACATAGGTCAGAGTATTAGCAATAGTGATTCAATTATATGGGAAGGGTGATTGCTTCCCTAAACCCACCAGCAATAAGATTGTTGTTGCCATTTAGCTGTCTGGTGATCAATTCCGGAATTGTATCCTGAGTATCAACTTCTTAGGATCAATTCTGGCACCAAATGTCGTAGTTTAGGTTCTCCTAGAAAGCAAACCCTTAGCAAAATTGATGCTTGCTAAAACCTTAGCATTGATTAGAATTAAGTACAGGAAGAAGTTTATTTGTAATTGAATGTATGAGACATTAATAGGGAAAGAAGAAATAAAACTGGAAAATAAAGGTAGCCAATTATATGTATATTGTTAGTCAAGTGACCTCTGAGGTCATCTAAAGCTTAACCACATCAGATCTTCAGGATCCAGCACAATATATGCACAATGAATGGAAAAGCTGTGATGTTTATACACAAGTCACCGTTCATCATTAGTTGAGACCTATGGGGTATGACTGGGAATGGCAGTTAATTATCTGGCAATTCTCTAGCCTACAGCACAGAAAGCAAACTTCACTCAGGTGGTCATAGAGCCCAGGCAAAGAAATACTCATATTGGCTAATAAGAGTTGAGACTGTGCTGAAGTGAAGAAGTAGGGGCATCAAAGTAGGGAACCAGTGCTTCTGTTGCATAAGTCTCTGCTCCTAAGTCATTATAAGATAAGAAAAACTTCTCAACTTTACATCCTTTCTTATTTCACAGAAATAAGAATATGCCTTTACACTTTATTTCTGAAAGCTTTGTATAAACAGGCAACAAAATGAGCAGAAATAACATTGACCAATTAGGAAAGACAAATATACACACAAACTTAAAAATAATATTTGTTACTAGTCTTCTTTTAAATGTAAACTCTCTTCCACCCCTGATTTCTATTTCTTGGATTCCAATAGCATCAGGGGTAGATTCATATAAAATTACACAGACATTGCCCTGGGGAAATGTGGTTGGAACTGTGGCCATATCTGGTTGTTTTCTGATTGTCCTGTTTTCCACTTCTTAGATTTCCTTACAAGTGTAGATTCAATATTTTCTTTCAGGACCTGAGTTATGGTGAGTTACTGTTATGTAGTAACTTCTATTATGCTTGCTACCTGCATACACGCAAGGTCTGAGCCAAGAAGGCAGGAACAGAATAACACACACTGTATAGGACTTGTCCCAAGAAAATCACATTGTCATATCTCTTTTGTAACCTTGTTAAAGTCACATGTTTCAAGTTGAAATATTTAGTAGTAGAGTGTGACACCCCCAGGAATCCCTCCACCCACACAACAATGAGGCTGGCACTGCTCTACTTGCCCTACACAAATACACTTGAATATTTCCAAAATCTATGCCATTCCTCTATTCCAAGGACCTTCCTACTCAGGCTCATCCATATTCCAATTAAACTAGTTTGCCTTAATTATCTCCTTTACCAGCTCAAAGTTGAATGGTAAAAACCACAGCTATTCTACCTAGAAAAATAGAAACCTTGTCATTACTAAGACAAATAATGTCTTCTTAATAAAACTACTACATGTCAATATGAGCTACTTATGTACATTTTATTTGTAAATTTAAAAATCATTTTCTCCTTTGAACTTTTTTGTAATTATTGGAGTTATCTTACAATATGTATGTATGTTGATTATTAGGTCAAAATAATAGTTTATTAGCCTTCCTACAGGATTAGAAATTAATTCCGTTTTGATCCTCAGCTTTTTATAATCTATGCTATTATAATGAGCCTAAACTACTTATTTAAAACCCAAGGTTTCTCTTAGCTGTTCAGTAGCAAAAGGTAATGTTCTTCAAAGAGAACACATACATATTCTGACTGAAATATTGAAACATAGTGCAGAAAGTTGCTAAAGGAATAATTTCTTCATAGCTAGCTGTATTTTCAAGATGGTTCCCTTTCCAGAATTTTTTTCAGTACTTCATACCCTATCTATGTAGTTTTCATACCCTATCTATGTAGTTTTCATACCCTAACTGTGTAGTGTTTACCTTCTGCCAGAACAGCTTCATCAATAGGAGCAGACAGAACGAAGTTGTGATAGGGAAGTTACACTGAGTCTATTTGTTGACCACAGTTTATTTCCCAACATTCATAGATCTCACATCTATGCATATCAACTTTTTGTGCATATCAACTTTCATTATCAGTATATCATGCCTATGCTATCAATTTTCACTGATCTCACATCCTACTGCAGTCAACGTTATAAACAACATTTAGACAAAATAATTTGAATATGCCTGAGTTCTTTGATATTATTGAGGAATTGCCCTGGTCTGTTTCCGTAGAATAGAGTGTTACATAGGGTGTGTAGTATGAAAGAAATGCAATGGGCTTTCCAGTATGATACAACCAAATTTAAATTTGGCTTGAACACTGCCAAATTGTTTGAACTTTTGAAAACTGCATAATCATTTCAAGCTTCAAAATTCTACTTGATAGAATGGGAATTTGATTGTCGTGATAATTAAATATAAGTAGTTGAGTAGATTGTTTTATATTAATTATGCATTTAATGGTTACAGTATTAGCTCTGTATTGTTACTTAACATATTACTGCAAACTTAGCTTCCTAAAACAACACACATTTATTTCAAAATTACGGTGGGTCAAGAGTCTGGGCATGGCTTAATTGGGTCCTCTATGTAGGATCTCAGATGGCTGCAATCAGGTTATTAGCCAGTTTGTGTCCTCATCTGGAGACTGGACTTAGGATTAATCCACTTTGAAGCTCATTGGGTTTCTTGGCAGCAAGATGAAGTCTTATACAACTTACTGTAATGACAGAAGGAATCTTTGCCATATTCTCTTAACTAGGTGCAAGTGACAAGTATCTCCCACTCTTAAGAGGAGGTAGTTATACAAAAGTGAACACTAAGCAGGTAGAAATTACAGGGTCACCTTAGGGTCTTACACAGTAAATAAGTTATTACTTCTCCAAGTCCTAGATTTCCTGAGCTTTTAAAGCCCTTTTGGCAATGATTTTACAGAACCAGGTCTTAGATTCTTGCTGATAAAATTTCTTTCAGCGTATGTTTCTTAATGAAAAATGAATGTGTGATTTGTTGTTTTCCAAAGGGTTCTTATATATAAAAATTATTTCCAATAGCTTATGAAGTATGACTTCAATTTCTTCCTTAGGTCTCAATACTAGAAAAAATCAAATTTCCCAATTCTGATAGTTAATCAGATGTTCCTCTTGTCGCATATATGCTTCTCTAATATAATTATATATGTATATACATATAATCATTAAGTTTAACACATCATATTAATCAATAGACAGCCTGAGGAAAGATTATATATATATATTATATATATATAAATTGCTAGTAGATACATTAAAAATTGTATAACACCTTTGCTCATCATATGAATACAAATTTAGAACTACAGTGAAATATCAGTATATACCTATCAGAAAGGTTGAAATTTGAAAAGGTAAGACAGATAATACCACGGCTTGAAAAAAATATGAAATAACTAAAATTTTCTCATATTCCTTATGAGAATGCAGTCAAACTACATCAGGACATTTTAATTGTATTAACTTAGGCTAATTCTATGACACATGCTAATTTTATGACCAAGAAATCTCACTCTTAGATACAGAGCAAAGGAAAAAAAATAAGCATGTATGCCTATTAAAAGATAAGTGAAACAATGTATTTTTTGTAATTTTATTAATAATAACCCCAAATTGAGAATAAACAAAATGAACATAAATAGGCAAATGAAATATAGTGGAATAATAAATAGCAATTAAAAATATCAAACTACTGATATGAATAATGGCTGCAAATCAAAAATTTATTATCCTAAGTCAATGACACCAGACAGAAAAGGGTAAATACTAATAATTTACATGAATTTCAAAAGAGGGCGAATTCTTGATAAATAGCATAAAATAATGGTAGATGTTTAAGTGAATGCTTTTTTTTTTTTTTTTTTTCCTGAGGCAAGTATTAACTGGGAAGGGGCATGAGGCACTTTCTGGGAACCTGGACTTTCTATGTGTTGATATGGATTGTGATTACATGGCTGTATACATACATAAAATATATTCAAGCTGTATACTTAAGAGTTACACAGTTCATAAACTTTATAGCTTGTATGTTACACTGCAATAAAAATGAAAGCAAGCATGCGTATGCCTAGAGGAATGCGGGGATGAGGTTTAGGAGGTGTAGGAGGACTAAGATTAGGTGTAGGAGGACTAGGCTCTTACAGTATCTTCTTTAAAAATAACCTTTGTTCTACCTTGACTTTTGTTACCAAATCTTAAACTAGGTGAATTCTGAAATCTTTCACTATTCTGCATATGGACTAGGGAGTAGCTAAACACATATGAAACCTTTTTAGGGTTCTACTATTATTACTACTCACAAAAAGTTTAAATGTGGCAACTTATTTTATTTTATTTTATTTTTTTGTGAGACGGAGTCTCACTCTGTTGCCCAGGCTGGAGTGCAGTGGCGCAATCTTGGCTCACTGCAACCTCTGCCTCCCGGGTTCAAGCGATTTTCCTGCCTCAGCTTGCCGAGTAGCTGGAACTACAGGCACCTGCCACCACGCCCGGCTAATTTTTTGTATTTTTAGCAGAGACGGGGCTTCACAGTGTTAGCCCGGATGGTCTTGATCTCCTGACCTCATGATCTGCCCGAAATGTGGCAATTTTGCTAATGCTACATTTTACTAAGTTTTATATTTTGCTGATGAACAATGTAAACACAAAACTTCCCTTACTCCATATTATTCCTCTCTCAAAATTATATATATGGAAAGATGTATATTCTTATAGCTGACATTTTGAATTAGAAGAGACAATAGTTGCTAAATTCCTTTTTTCCCTATTTTAATGCCATCCCCTAATAAAACTTCCTGGTTATATTTTCTGCTCTATAAAAAGAGTAAAGACTTAGAAATCCACAATATGATTGACACTTACTTACCAATATATTATGATAACTAGTACAACTTATTGTACCATTCAATGTGTTTTTATAGTCTTCAGTTAATTAAATGGGAACTAAGTCCGCGTAATATACAGTCAAATGGGTTTGGCTTTAGATGTGTCTAATCATGAAGTCGTATTTTTAAATACTCAGTTCAGAGGATTTTTTAAGCTACCTTACTATTATATTCATCTTATTTCTCCATTATATTTTCTATAAAACCTACTGATAGATAACATTTAAAGCTAATACTTTAAAATAAATGTTTATGCCTTTGATGGTCTGAGAATTCGATTAAAAGCTTTGATTTTAAATACATTTTAGGCAATAGTGGAATTTTTCAGATATTTTATTCAACTCTTTGAAATTAAGATACATCACAAAAATTTGAAATTGTGTCATCCATAAAAACTAATCATATCTCTTCCTTTGTAAAAGTAATTCAATGGCTGTCACTGGTCTGGTGGTAAAGTTGAAACTTACTATCTATCATGTCTTAGACGTATGTACCATGTTCTTCCCTTATATAATTGAGTCTCTGCTGCCATATCCAGCCTCAACTCACACTGCTCTTAAATCTTACTGCTATGTTTAGCCTTTTTATTGTTTTCAATTTCCTAAATATAGGCTTTTATGTTGCTTATGGACATTTGGATATTGTAATGATGTTATAGTCTATTTTAGAAGTTTTTTTTCCAAATATGGCAATTATGTTACCGTATTAGAGTCTTGAAAATAATAGAGTTGGCCACGCGTGGTGCCTCACGCCTGTAATCCCAGCACTTTGGAAGGCCCAGGCAGGTGGATCATGAGGTCAGGAATTCAAGACCAGCCTGGCCAACATGGTGAAACCCCATCTCTACTAAAACTACAAAAATTAGCTGGACATGGCGCATACCTGTAAATCCAGCTACTCAGGAGGCTGAGGCAGGAGGATTACTTGAACCAGGATCTGGGAGGCGGAGGTTGCAGTGAGTCAAGATTGCACCGCTGCACTCCAGCCTGGGTTACAGAGCAAGACTCTGTCTCAAAATAATAAAAATAATTATTAGAATTATAGAGTTACATTATACTATGCAAGAAAATGGAGTAGAATCAAAGAGCATTTTACTGTCATATCCCTAGCCATATGCCTGTTTTTGAGAAAACATTTTTACATTTTTCTAGCCTTTCACATTATTATAAAACGTGTGCAAAAGAAAAAAAACTGCATGTCTTTCCATTGATCTACTGATATTAATAAATATTTCAACAATTTAAAATATATCTGATTTCTGAATATAATTTTTCCCCGTATAGAGAAAAATAAGTGAAGTAAAAAATAAAGAAGCAACATAGCTCTCTCACTTCCTAGCTGTCTGATCTTGGGCAAATTAAAAGCTCTTTAAGCTTCAAGTTTTCCGTGTATAGGATCAGACAATAAAAGGGTTGTGAAATGAACACTTGGTGGATAAAATTTCAAATTAAAGTAAGCTGATTGGATTTCTAGCTTCCACACACGATACAGATGTTACTCGGTACTCATAAGAAAGATTGAAGGCAGAATGACAGGACCTGAGAAAGCCATTCCCATGGTGCATGCCTGGGGAAGCAGAACATCAGTTTCGGAGGAAAGGCACAAAAGTCCATGCAGATTGTATTCTTCTATATTACTTATGGAAAAATAAAAGTCGTACTCTGTGGAAAAAGAGGAGCTAATGATGTTGCTGTAGGAGAGAATGGAAATAAGTAATGATAAATGGGGCAATTACTCAAAAAAGCATAGCAATGTGAAATGTCCATACACCTAAAAGTAGAGGTCTAAAATATATGAAGCAAAACTGATGAACTGTAAAGAGAAATAGACAAGTTTACAAAATTTATATCTCAGTTTTTCAGAGAATTGATAGATAAAGTACAGGACATATTAGGACATATTAGTAAGTGTAAAGAAGTAAACAGCACTATCAACCAACGTGATTTACCCAACATCCTGAAATGCTCTATAGAAACAGAGATTATATATTATTTTCCAGTGCCCATGTGTTATTCACCCAGGTGGATCATATTCTTGATGACACAGAAAAACAAGCTCAAAATACTGAAATCTGATAAAACTATTATTGGGACATAATTAAAAGCATTCAGTAACAGAAAGATATTTGAAAAAAAAACAAACCAACTATTTAGAAATTAAGAACATACGTCTAAACAACCAGTGGATCAAAGAGAAAATCAAAAGAGATTCTGTAAAATATATGCCAATGAAAAACATTTTTTACCAATATTGGTATGATGAAGCTAAAGTAATGCTTAAAGAAAATGTATAAAATTCAGTGTCTTTGTTAGAAGATACAGATGTGCAAAAATCATCTGTGATAAGAGAAGGGCAAATTACATGTAAAGCTAACATCAGGAAATAAAATATACTTTAAAAACTTGAAAAAAATTAAAATATAGATAAAAAGTTGAAAAGAAAAGCAGAAGTGAAAAATCAATCTGTAATGAAGATAGTTATTTGAAAATATCAATAAAATTTATAGGCTTCTAGTTAGACTGACAAATACAAAAAGAAAAAACAAAGAGAAGGCAAAAATGCAAATAATATTTTAGGAAAGAAAAGGCTATTAAAGGAATATTAAAAGGCTATTAAATAAATATTTTAACAAAATTCTATGTCCTCAAATTTGACCAAGTAGATTAATTGGAAATGTTTTTAAAGTAAATAAACTACCAAAAATTTTCCAAGAAGGAATACAGTAACTTTATATCTATTAAAAAAATTGAATTTGTTGTTAAAAAATATAGCCAAAGAAATCTCAATATTCATGGAGCCTCTTGCATAATTATACTAAATACTTAGTGAAGAAGTTATATCAGTCCTACACAATCAGTTCTCCAATAAAGAATGAAGGTACCACTTTCAAAATCACTCACTTTTATGACAGCATAATTAATACAACTCTAAAACTCAATATGGATATTACATTAAAAGAAAACTATAGACAATTATTTCTCATGAACATAGATGCAACCAACTTTAACAAATTATTAGTAAATCAAATCCAGGGACATATGAAATTGGTAATATATCTTGACCAAATTTGTTTTATCTGGTTATTAAACATTGATTCAAAATTGGAAAATCATCCAATGTAACGCACCATATCAGCACACTAAAGGAAAAAAAATAGATTACAAAGCATTTGACAAAATCTAACATCCAATTATGATATAGAACTTTCAGAAAACCAAAAATAGAGGAACATGTTTTCAATCTGAGAAAGGATATCGTAGACAAACAAATCAAAAACTGTAGCTCACACACAGTTCTACACAATGTTTCTACATATTGCTGAAAAACTGGGTTTTCTCTAAGTTTGGAAAAAACCAAGGATATCAACTATCACAGTTCCTGCATAGTATCAAACAGGAGGTCCTAATAAATGCAATAAAGCAAGTAAAGAAATAAAAGACCTACAGACTGGAAAGGAAAAATATATAATTATATCTATTTGCAAACATCAAAATTGTTTAGATAGAAATTAGTGAAGAACCAACAAAATGCTAACAAAACTAATAAACGAGTTAAGTTTAGTTTAGTCAATCCATTTTCATAATATTTCTCCAAGTAGACAAATCTCTAAAAAGTGTTTTTGCAAAGAATCTAGAAATTGCCTTTTTATTTATCCGTCTCTTCCAATTTTTAGCATTTCAAAGACTTCCTTTTGCATCTTGGAGAAAAACTTTGGCTTATCAAAGAATCAGGATCAGATCAGATACATGTTGGCTCAGGATATTTTTAATCCTACTTTAGGTTTTTTTCTAACTGTTAGTCATTAATTTACAGTACAAATAAAAATTAGTCATTTATGAGGTTCAAAGCAATGAATAAGGCAGTGAAAGTGTCAGTGCTTGTGAGTTTGTTAATGTTTATACTTGACACTTCATTTATTTTTTTCTAGACATTCCTTTAAAGTCATTTTAAGTATTACCTATTTAGAATAAGATGCAAAAATATCTTCACACATAGCCTATAGAATAAAGGAAGAAGTAGAAAAATAAGCCATATCATATTATGTTTTGTATTACAGCACACTTTAGTATGGTGTACTATATTATACCATACGGTAATAGAATAGAATATATTAGAATATAATCAAATATAGTATACTGTGATGTATTATATTACACTATATTACATTATACCACAGTATATCAGGGTATACTATGTAGATTATATTCTATTCTTATATATATATATAAAATATAGTATAGTATACTATATGATCCTATATTAGATTATATTTTGTCATAAAATAATACATTATATTAATAATATATTAATAATATACTATATATAGCATATATTACACTATATATTCTATATGATAATAAAATACTATATTATGTATATAGTATACTATATAACACTATATTGTACTATCTTATAAACAAAATTATGACAGTGTATGGATGTCTTTTTATGGAAATATGCAAAAGAATATGAGAGCACTAGGTAGATAGATGCCACGATGCATTCAGTTACAGAAATCTGTTTTTATTACTTTCATAGTTTTTTGCTTCATTATAATAATTTCAATAAATGGTTTATACACTTTCTAATGTAATTACAGATTTAATTGATTAAAATAGGTTGAGACTTTAAGGTCGCTGAAAATAATGTCAAAATCACATTAGCATCACTAGAGCTAGTTAATTGAAGTTATTGTAAAGTATAAACATGCTTGATAGATCTAAGTTCCATTACCAACTTAATTAGCTACAATTTCATTCTGTAGTAGAAATGTCTTTAATTTTCCATCTGATAGTAAATAATTCTACATGCATTCAATAGAAGAAATTTCACGAGAAGTGATTGTAGTTTTGATGCTGGTGAATGATTAGAAATTTATTTTGTTATGATGTAATGTATGGAATTAAAAGGACAATGAGATTATAGTCAACAATTGAAAATGTTTTGGGAAAAAGGCCAGTAAGTATGCCACAGAGATGCCACATGGGACAACCAGGAAGTACAATGATAGCACATTTCTGTTGAAGAAAGGTAGCAGCTTAGTGTGTGAATGCCTATTTATCACTTAATGAAACTCACCTATTTCTATGAAAATCAATCTTGGAAGGGAGGTTAAGAAAAATAGAACTATAAAGAGAAGGTTTTGGAGATATTTAGCCAAATACTCTTATCTGATGAACTGGCTGGGCTACAGAAAACTTGATTCCATGTACAGAAAATAAAGCTTTAGTCTAAAAAAAAATTTAATATTTCTTGATGACTGTCTGTAGATATAGCAGCATTTATGTCTAGATATACATTATGAAAATTCTCTTGTCATCAGAATTAATAATTGTGTTCCATTATGGGATGAATTGTGTCACCACAACATTCATATAGGGAAGTCCTTACTCCATAGTACCTCAGAATGTGACTGTATTTGGAAATAGGGTCTTTCAAGAGATAATTAAGTTAAATTGTGGTTCTACACAAGGTCACTAATCCAATATGACTGGTGTCCTTTTATGGGGAGATTAGGACACAAGACAACACACAAACTGAGGGGAAACCATATGTGAACACAGGAAAGAAGACAGCCATCTTCAAGGCAAAAAAGAGTCCTCAGAAGAAACTGCATCAGCAGACACCTTGATCATGGACTTCTGGGCTTCAAAATTGTGAGAAATAATTTTTTGTTGTTTACACCACCTAATATGTTGTCTTTTGTTATGGTAGCCCAAGAAAACTAAGGCATATTCTCATTCCTCCTTCCTTCCAGACGCCTATGCCAGTTTCTACCTCATCTCCACAAACAAAGTTATAAAGCAAGACCAGATTAGATTTTTTAGAATAAAAAATTCATTGCTTCCCTTCTCTGCCTGAAAACATCAAGGTTATTGAATAAATAAAAATTATCTAGCATGATATATAAAATATTTCAGAAATTAATTCAAATCTCTTTTTCTAAGCCTTTATAACCTGCTTATCATTCCCCAAATATGTCTTGCTCTTAATTTTTTCTGCTTCCCCGCCTTTGCAGATGTTAAGCAATCCCTTAGAATGTTCTTTTCTTCCTTTCCTAGCTCGTAATTTTTAATCCAGTTCCAAGTCCTCTTACAAACATCTCGTTTTTCAAAATTATTTGACTCTCTCCAGTCAGAAATATCTTTCTCTCTGTATTTCACAGAATTGTGTACCTATTCATTCATTCTCCAATATTTGTTGAATACTAATTGAATGCCAGGTAGGCTACCAGGAAAGGGGAAAAAACATTAGACCACTTGGAGTTTCACGAACCTTACATTCTATTGAAAGATAGGTATTAAATGAGAATGTATACCTATCTCTACAATTAGGATAGCACACGTATTGCCTAATTTATGCACCAATCTTTAGGTTATGCACAATTAATTTGTATCTATTCATATGAATAAATTATAAATACTGAATAAATTAATACACAAACAAGGATGATATTGTTTATAGGTGGAGTCAGAGGCTTCCTACATCCCATGATGCCAAACCCCTTATTTACCTAAAACGCTCAACATCTGCTTGATTATAATTGTTAATCTATTACAAGGAAAACACAGTTCATAAAAATATAGAGAAGAAAATGCAAATTGCAAATATAATGTAATTGTTGACATATCCATACTAAGATGTGACTTACCAGTTTCTTTTTTAAAAATCTAGATAATTGTAAATTCACATGCAATTGCAAAAGGGGTGCGGGAAGGGGAGGGTTAAAGACAAGGTGATTAATGGGCACACATATACTCTTAAATAAATGAAGTAAGACCTAGTGTTACACAGATCAGTAGGGTAACTATAGTTTGCAATAATCTGTTGTATATTTTAAAATAGCTAAAAGAGAAGAATTCAAATGGTTCTAGCATAAAGAAAAAAAATATTTAAGATGATGGATATCTGAAGTACACTGTTGTGATCTTTACAAATTATTGGACTGTTTAAAATTTATCACATATACCCTGAAACTGCATACACCTGTTAATATTATACGTCAATAAAATATAAATAAATAAATAATATAGACAGATCCTTGGTAAAATTTACCCATTTTTCCTGACATTAGCATTTTGTAAAACTACAGTATATCACAATTGGAATATTAACATTTATACAATATATCCACTCAGATTTATCCAGCTTTACTTTTATTCAGTTGTGTGTATTTGTGGGTGCATGCAAATTCTATGTGCAGTGTTATCATCTGCGTAGGTTCTAACATGACAATCAAGATATTTACCAGTTTCAATACCCAAGAATGTCTTTTTTTTTATTATACTTTAGGTTTTAGGGTACATGTGCACAATGTGCAGGTTTGGTACATATGTGTCCATGTGCCATGTTGGTTTGCTGCACCCATTAACTCGTCATTTAGCATTAGGTATATCTCCTAATGCTGTCCCTCCCCCTCTCCCCACCCCACAATCTACTCTCCTCTATTCTTTTGAGATATATGTTATTATGTAGTATATTTTTATTGTTTGTACATGTAGGAACCACATAGTATCCCAAGAAGAGAAACAATTCAATTAGTAAGAAGGTAAGTACAGAAAGGAAAAAAAAGGGGCAGGAGTCTCATTATTTATTTTGAGTCACTGTCATAATCTAGTTAAACTAATACTAGGCACTTATTTTTATCCAGGGGTTTCCCTAAGCACAAAAAAGTTTATAAAGATAAGTAAGTAAGTAACAACGTAATTTTTTCCCCTCAATTGTGAGAGGTAATCAGTCTGAGCAAGATAAGCACTGTGAGATCTACAATATGCAATCCTTGGATCATGCAATGGCAAGGAAAAGGAGTGGTGCCATCCATGTTAAACTATTTGTTGGTTAGCTTTTCATGCATACACAGTACATACTTGTACACAAACACATTTTACATAATATTGTCCACTCACAAATAATTCACATATTACAGAATATTTGAATGTACTTTTATCTGAAGACTTTCTCTTAATTCCTAGGCTTTTCAGCATTTTATGACTTATAACCATTTCCAGCTACTTATAATGTAATATTTGATCAGTACTACTCACTGATCCTCTTTGGGTTCTCATAGATTTGTCTCTCCTCTTCAATAACAGTTTCCAATGTGGGGAGAGGAGGATTTGTGTGGCAGGCTTTTGGATAGCTTGTTTATCTGAGTACTTTTGTTAAGATTTCATAATTGAATGACAATTTACCTAGATACAAGATTCTGTGTTCTCAGTGCTTTGTATACAATATGACAAAAATGTGATTTCAGGCCTTTTTGCCATTAAGTTTTCCAAATGCAGGTAAAGCCTGAAACTTCAGCAACCATTTTGGTGTCACGAGGGTAATCAGCCTAAAAGGTAATGCCAGCATGCCAAGGATGGTGAGCACAGTGTTACATAGAAACTGAGTCTTTGATTATGTTGGTGAGGTGCTGAAATAATCAACTTTGGGAAGAAAAAAGTGTATTTTATTGTTAACTTTCATGCAGTGTTGCTGCTGGAAAATCTGTTATGCCTTTGTATAATACATAATTTTAAAAATTAGAACATCCTCTTTCTTTGTAATAAATAATAAAATAATTAAATTTCTTGTTAATTACTGTAATTGTTCAGTCAAAATTCATTCCCTCCTAGTAGTTTAACCCAGGATGAGTTCCACAGAGCTGGAATTTGGCTACTGGGGTTCGGTAACGTCTTTAGATATCTAGGGTTAGTAAGCATCTCTGAGAAAATCAGACTATTGATACTGGCAATACAACCTCTTCTCAGAGTGTCTACTCTCTTCAATGATACTACAACACCCCTCTCTTTAAAAGTTACCTTGATTGTGTGGCAGGTCTTGGAAATGGGAAGGATGTGAACAAGACTCCGAGAAGAGTGGTGGAGGAGAAAGAGACAAGCTGATACACCACAACGTTTATGTGACATAAAATCTCCTTGAGTTCTGAAATATTTTGATTTCTTTATCCCCAGTGGACAGAGCATGCCACTTCCTAGCACAGAATACATATGTAGATATTGAATAAATAAGTTAGCCCTATAAATAGTGGAATCAACTGTTTCATTAGACAGAGGCTCATATGATGACAGTCTACAAGAAGTGTCTACATCTAAGTTTTAAAATTCAACATTCAGTATACTTAGTACATTTAAGTTATTTGTTGAAAATGTGCAACAGCTTTTTAAAATTATTTTTCAGTATGGTTTAGTAGATCCATACCTATTCTTTTTTGGGTTCCAAGAATGAGAGAAATGTAGCAAGTTTGGTGTTTCTTTTCAACCGCCACAGTCACAAAATAGCTTCCTATTAGTGAAGAATTTTGTTTTCTGCCCTTTTACTGTGTAGAATGCTTTCCAAGTAGAATATAAACCTAATTCATTTATATTGTGCTAAGTCTGTTTGTATCATTAAATTTTTGAAGAAAAACATCAAGCCATCAACTGCATGGAAGTCTAATTAGTGTGCAGAACTTCCTCGACTACATTCTTAAAAGATGTAAGTAAAACTATAAAAACATCTTTCTTGATGTTGAGGTTTTAAACGAATTAATTTATTCCAATTGGGTCATTTTTCTTTCAAGAAATAATATCACTTTCTTTATTTTCTAATGTTTCATATGTAAAATGAGTAATCTAAACTTGGAGTCTCTACGTCCTCAGCTTGCATACATTCTGTTCTTCATCTGTTAAAACATAGACTCTAATTCTTTAATGAAGTTTGTCTCTATCAGTTCACAAATTGTCTTTTACTTGGTCAGTACATTAACAACTTTTAGGCCTCCTACATCACTATTTTATTGCATTGGCTGTTGTAAAATATGTTCTCAAATTTTTCTTTTGCTCTAAACCCCCTAAATGTATTGTGTAATTCCTCGGCTGATTTTAAATTGACATTTAAAATTACATTTAAAAAAATGTATATTTTAGATATTTGCCAAGTATATAATTTCAAAAATGATAAAAAATATTCTTTAAAGATAAAAATATTTATTTTTATATAAGTGAATGGAATCTAAAAGCTATAGTGATTTAACACCTGTCATCAAAAAATTATCATATATTAATATTCTCTTTTTCACTATTCATAAATCGCATGCTGTTTTATTTTCATTTTGTTTTCACATATTCTTTTGACTTCTCTGATAGAATTGATCATTATATAATATATTTAATTGTTTGAAAACATTGTATCTATTAACCTGTTTATCATTCTGTTGTAGAATTCTGTACATGTATTGGAATATAAGTTTTTCCAGGGAATGTACATTCTTAATATTAGAAAATTTCTTTCGTTGTTATTAAAAATGAGTTACCATTTATATGGTAATTAATACAAAATCAAATAATATAAACAAGTGACTGTTTTGTACAAATAATTATTAAATACAAATACTAAAATATTAATTAAAATGTATCTATTAATATTATTCCATGGAGAAATATTATCAGCTTTTTATCAAATAATTAAATTGTCAAATAGGTGAATTTATGCTGGAAGGTGATTTTAGTTTTCTCTTCATGATGAAACCTGTCAGGCAAATAATTACAATTATTGCTTTTCCCAGTGATGTTCCTGAAATGCTTCTGTCAATTCAATACCCTTTAAGACTCAGCTAATATCATTTTCTATTCTGATTATCAGTGAAATGAATTAGATTGTGAAGCAGATCCTCTCTGTTAGAAACAAGAAATTTGGAAGAATATTCAGTATTTCAAGATACCTAAAATAATAATAGCTACCACTTTCTGAGTGCTTAGTATGTGTGAATTACATTTTTGTGTAATATTTTATCTATTCTTCTTATAATCCTATGAAATAAGATCATACCAATATTACATATAAAAGAAGTAAGGATCACATATCAGAGATGTTAAGTAAATTTTCAAAAATTTTACATCTATAATAGGGAATATTAAGTTTAAAAAGTAGTGATATTTTGTACTGTTCATTGAAATATAGTTAAATAATTTATCTCCTTTGATTAAACTCATATGATGGCATTTGGTACAAAGCCAAAGTGTTCACATGCTTTGTGCCCTATCATCTTTCAAATTGAGATTATATATGCATATATAATATTTTTATTTTTTGAGACAGAGTCTCGCTCTGTCACCCAGGCTAGAGTACAGTGGCACGATCTCAGCTCATTGCAACCTCTGCCTCCCAGGTTCAAGCAATTCTCTAGCCTTAGTCTCCTGAGTAGCTGGGATTACAGGTGCCCACCACCAAGCCTGGCTAATTTTTGTATTTTTAGTAGAGATGGGGTTTCACCATGTTGGCCAGGCTGCTCTTGAACTCCTGACCTCAGGTGATCTGCCCACCTTGGCCTCCCAAAGTGCTGGGATTACAGGTGTGAGCCACCGCACCCGGCCTCACATATAAATTTTAATAAAATACAAAAGAGTTGTAGAATGTTTTAGTGTCTGTAGGGATGTGGATCCTTAATGTGAACACATGAGAAAAATAATAAAACTATTTTCTTTTTTTTTTTTTTTTTTAGACGGAGTCTCGCTGTCGCCCAGGCTGGAGTGCAGTGGCGCAATCTCGGCTCACTGCAAGCTCCGCCTCCCGGGTTCATGCCATTCTCCTGCCTCAGCCTCTCCGAGTAGCTGGGACTACAGGCGCCCGCCAACACGCCTGGCTAATTTTTTTGTAGTTTTAGTAGAGACGGGGTTTCACCGTGGTCTCGATCTCCTGACCTCAGGTGATCCGCCCGCCTCGGCCTCCCAAAGTGCTGGGATTACAAGCGTGAGCCACCGCGCCCGGCCAAAACTATTTTCTTAATAAATGAGATATTTTATTTTGTATTTTTGTAATTGTTCATAACTTGGCAAATAAAATTGTAGAAAAATAGAATGCAAATTTATACTGATATTTTGTTATGATGATGTAAATCTTCCCATATGCTTTTGGTTATGAAATACAAATGGAGTATGTCACTGTAGTCAAAGCTAGTGAAAGTTACAAAAAAAGTAAGAGGAGGCCTGGTGCGGTGGCTCACGCCTGTAATCCCAGCACTTTGGGAGGCCGAGGCCGGTGGATCACGAGGTCAGGAGTTCGAGACCAGCTTGACCAGTATGGTGAAACCCCATCTCTACTAAAAATTCAAAAATTAGTTGGGCGTGGTGGCACAATCCTGTAGTCCCAGCTACCCAGGAGGCTGAGGCAGGATAATCGCTTGAACTTGGGAGGCGGCGCTTGCAGTGAGCTGAGACTGCACCACTGCACTCCAACCTGAGCGACAGAGCAAGACTCCATATCAAAAAAAAAAAAAAAAAAAAAGAAAGAAAAGAAAAGAAAAGAAAAAAAAGTAGAGGAAAGGAATTTGCATTTAAATAGGGTATGGCTGAGACATATGTAGGATGCAAGAATAGCCATTTGTATGTATTTAGTGAGCTTCTATAATTTGTCCAGCACTAAGTTAGGTTCTAGGGATACGTCTATAAATGAAGATTGACACTAAAACAGATACAGAAGCGACCATACCCTTTTGGTGCTTAAATTACTTTGCAGTGAACATCTGGATTTTTCTCCTCATCAACACAATCTCTTTCCCCCCACCCTTGTTTTCTTGACTTATCTAACCCCTCCCTGTTTTTGTGAAATTGGCTCTTGTACAGCCCATGTGTTATACACAAGCATAAGACCAAGCCAGATTATGTATCTGGGCAGCTTTGATCTTAAACCAAGTCGTATAGGAATACATGTCATTTGAAGTTTAATTATCAGATTTCAGAAACTTAGAGTTAGTTTCTTCATTTCTGCAGTTGAGATTCTGTTAAAAAGAGTGAGGAAGACCCTAATTTTTTGAAGAAAGTCAATCTTAAGGAGGATAGAATTTGCTTAAATATTTAGGGAAGTAAGAGATGGAGGAATGAAGAGTTGGGAAAATGGTGTGGTGTGTGTGTGTGTGTGTGTGGTGAGTGTGTTTACTTGAGCATTCTGCATATAACCATCCATATTAATGTTGTTCATGGACTTGATACTGACATGAATCAGTAAAGTACCCTTTTTAATTTAACTGCCTTGACTTAGGTGTTTCTGGCATTTACAAACTAAAGAGTTCTGATTAACACACAAACATGTAATTTTTTATTATCATAGTATATACTATAAAGAAAAATTCAAGCTTATTACTGTATAAACTCTACAGAAGAATATACAATAATGTATTACTCCAAAGAAAAAGCAAACTTTTTTATCTCTACCTATTTGTTTTTTTTCTCTCTTCACACACTACTCAATACAACACTCTAACAAACTTCCAGATATGTGAGGGTTTTTGCTTACAAACCAAGTAATTACTCAGTGGACACCAGCTGGGTCTTCTATAATTCAATTCAATTCTGACACTATTTGTGGAGTTGCAGTTGTCACCCACCCAGTAATGGATGTGTTGCCCCTATCCAGAGGCTCTCTGAACCCCATAGTTCAAGAATTTTTATAGAGTCTTCATCATGTAGGTATGATTGATTATTAACTCAATTTTCAGCTATTCTCCCCTCTTCGCAGAGTGGGATGTGAGGTAGAAAGCTCCAAGATTCTAATTATTGCTTGGTCTTTCTGGTGAACAGCCCCCAGCCAGGAGCTCATCAAGAGCCACCTCATTCGAAGAAAAGATCCTCATATGAGTCAGGAAATCACAAAGACTTTAGAAGCTCTGTGTCAGGAACTGGGGTCATACCAAATGCTAGAAGAGAAGACTTTATTTCGCAATTAGTAAGAAATATCTTGGAAGAAACAGAAAAGATACATATGAGGAAGTCAATTTATTCTTAGACCCAAATTACAGTAACCAGTGATCAATTGTGTATAAGAGGGAACTAAACATTTCCCTAAAAGCCTACATGAAAATTTAAACGTTAAAAAAGAAGCAAGAGAGAGAGAGAGAGAGAGAGAGAGAGAGAGAGAGAGAGGCAGAGAAAGAAAAAAATTTCTTTAACATTCCAAGCAGGCCAAACTGAACAAAGGATCAGAAGCATTCATTACCTTATTTCTACTTTACCTTTTTATCTGGTAAGAATAGAAAATACAGTGCCTGTGAAGTGGGTAATTGATATCATTAATAACAACGTTTAGGCCAATAGAGCATCAGGGACAATTTTTGATACTGAATGGATTGCCTAGTCAGATGAAAATAATTACTTGAAAATCCAATTTCCAGAATACTTAATCTGTAAAGAAACAGCCTAAGCTAGAGGAGCCAGAGAATAAAATTAAGATTCCAGCAATAAAGAAAACTAAGCTAAAATAGCAATCATGTATCTCAACACTGAGGCGAGAGGAACCTGAGGGCAACTTTGCTGTAATCTGTCAACAAGAGGTAGAAGCCCACTATGAGATGTTGCCTTCTCTTTCTACTTCCACAGCAACTTCTTCCTCTGCATATCCTCCTTCCTTTTCTTTCCTCAATGACCCTGTTGCCACAGTCAACCTTGCCAAACAGAGTTGGTGTGGATTTTGTTTTCAGACTGAAAAGTTTTGGAAATTATTCAAGCCTGCAATTACTAGGCCATGGGTGAGATAAATTATGTATGTTTAATTTATTAAATGACAGCTTTTCCCTGTCTTTTGTTCTATTTTTATCATTTTTCACCTCATACATCAGTGTCCTCAGAATGAAATACTTATGAAAGTTGGCTCATAACTAGAACTCTATATTTTTGACAATTCTTAGTTGAAAAATATTACTTTTACAGATCAATGTCCAATGACCAAGCTCATAAGTGTTTTTTCTAACGCTGAAAAAAAAAATCAATACTTATATCCCTTTGGATTTCTTAGTACAGGCACTGACAGCTGAGTTAGTGTAAAGCAGGTGGTTATAAATTGCAAGTAGGCATTTACAGCCATCAAAATCTCACTGTTAATAACCCCATTGACCAACAAGTAAGCCACCCTCTTATGGATAGCAGGAGTAAAGCAACCAGACTACTGACCAGTGAAACAACAGAAAAATACTATCTCTAGGCCAAATTGACTTGTTAATATGTAATCTGGGTTTACCTTACATTTAAAAAAAAGAGATTTTCTCTTGTCTGAATACATGCATCCTGTACCCCTGTCCATGCAGTAACTGTCAAACTTCTTTACATTGAGTCTAATGGACTAAATTAGAACATTTGCATGGTTCCTAAATTCCACGTTTTTTTTTTGACCAAGATATCTGTTTTCATCAACAAAACTATGTTCTTTCTTATGCTATGTCCTGTAAACATGTATATGTCCCCAAACACATACAGAATTAAATGAAAATCAATAGAACCACATATTTGTGCCTATTAAAAGCATAGCTCGTGTTGACTTAAATCACTTATCTATTGATGGCAATCGTAGCACAAGACATAACTGAAAGGAGACATCTCATTATCTATCAGAGAAAAGCAAAATATGTTATCTTTACCTGCAGGAAAATTACCTACTGAGCTCCTCATACTCAGGAGACCACAATTTCTCCATAACATATATCTTAAGACCTGGGAATTATATCAAAGATCATCAAATATGCAGCTCCTACAAAACATCTTGATCACAGGAGTAGTAGACTAGAAACAAATTCCATTTCAGGGAGTGAAAACCCTGCTAGCTTCTGGCATGGAACTCACAGACGTCATATTGCTTTGGTTTCTATACTCTGGTGTTTAATAAAAACGTCCCCTTAATTCAGTGAACTTTACTGAGTATAAAAGAGATGTGGAGAAACAAGAAATGCCTTCAATACATCATTTGTGATAAAGTACCATTCTTTGTTATAGTTTCCTTGTCTATGAAACTTAAATATTGATCATAACTTTTAGGTTTCTCCTCTATGGGGCATTCCATTAATACATAACTACATTGCAAATTCTAAGGACATTTTCTGTAAAATGGCATGGCTGATGTTGTGGTTTAGTGTACTCCATTGAATTATTTTGCCTGAGTATTATGGAAAAATTTATCTAAACTAGGTCTTTATTGCTTCTCACTTTAACAATGCTCTGTGGGATATAGTAGTCAGACAAAAGAAATGTAATCATTAAGAATAACTTTAATGTTGTATTTTTGACTTTGTTTAACCTTGGAGCAGATAATACTCTTTTAAAAATAGCAATAATAATGCTTCACAGTCAGCACCTATAGATCATATTAAATAAGGTACTCAAGTGTCTTAGTCCATTTGTGTTGACAGTAAAGGAATAGCTGAGGCTGGATAATTTACAAAGAAAAGAAGATTATTTGGTTCACAATTCTGCAGGCTGTACAAGAAGCATGGTATGAACATTTGCTCTGGTAAGAGCCTCAGGCTGTTTCCACTCATGGCAGAAGGGGATGGGGATCCATCGTGTGCAGAAATGACATGATGACAGAGAAAGCAAGAGCAGAGGGGAGGTACCAGGATCTTTTAAATAAACTCTTCAGGGAACTAATAGAGTGAGAAATTGCTCATTACTGTGGGGACAACAGCAAGACATTCATGAGGGATCCACCCCCATGACTCAAACACCTCCCATTAGACCCCACCTCCAACATTGAGGATCAAATATCAGCATGAGTTTTAAGGGGACAAAGATCCAAACTATAGCACCAAGTTTATGCCAAAGATGTGTTAAAATTAAACACTTCTCACTAATTTAGCTCAATTTTTACACTTTTGGGTTCACACTGAATAATAAATTGTAATCAATTCTATATGAGGACGAAGAAATTTTCCCTTTGCATTGATTGCCTATAATGAACAAGAAAACCTCATGTCTTGTTTGGTTAAACATACATGATCCTCTGTCATGTGGCTCAGTTTTTGACATGAGGATCTAAAATTTTTTCTGCATAAGTGTTTAAAAGATTACAATTTGAAGGTGTCTTCTAAATATTATCTCCTTTAACCATTGTTACCTTTGTCACAGGAGTGCCTATTTACTTGGCTGAGAAGAATAAACAATAGTTTACCTATTTTCATGTTTTCTTTCTTTTCATATAGCAAAATAGGTACATTTGTGGGCTGTGAAAGGTCTAGAACTGTGATGTATTATTCAAAAACATAAATTTTCATTCAAACTGAGTGTGAGGATCCTGGCCCCATCCACCTTTTGGCAACCCCTCTGAATTTCAGTAATTTATAAAATGGGGGCCATAATAGTACATTCCGCCTAGGGCTTACTTTTATGATTGAAGGCATTAATGTTGATAAAAAACTTAATATCTGACACAAAATAAATTTTTCTAATAGCTATTATATATGGCAATGCAATAGAAGTTTGAAACAAATAAACCATGAAAGACATATATTTGTGTTTGTCATTAATTGAAACAATAAAACTCAATTTAAAATAATCAAATGACAGTAGATATGTAAACTGGTCTTTTATAAATCTGTTATTTTGTTTCTCTTCTATTGGACAACGTGCTATTCTGAGTGAACCCAAGTTAATATGCAGAATTGCATTTCTAATGTTTTTTGACAAAAATGTTCTTGTAATTTAGGCTTTAAGAAAAGGAGGAATTTGTAATCCCAGCACTTTGGGAGGCCGAGGTGGGTAGATCACGAGGTCAGGAGATGGACACCATTCTGGCTAACATGGTGAAACCACGTCTCTACTAAAAAGGCAAAAAATTAGCCGCGCGTGGTTGTGGGCGCCTGTAGTCCCAGCTATGCCGGAGGCTTAGGCAGGAGAATGGCCGCCAGGAGAATGGCAGGCGGGAACCTGGGAGGCGGAGCTTGCAGTGAGCCGAGATGACACCACTGCACTCCAGCCTGGGTGACAGAGCGAGACTCCATCTCAAGAAAAAAAAAAAAAAAAAAGGAGGAATTTATATTCTTTAAAAAAAAAAAAAACATACTTTATGGAATTTTTACCTGAAAATCTGACAGTTGTGAGGTGAACTGAATTATCTACTAAACTCTTGGAGCAGGCCATCACTCACAGGCCTGGCAGCATGACAGAATGACAAAAGACTCAAAGCTATGAGAACATCAGGAGGCATGGACAGTGATAACCTAACTCGAAGCACTGTCAACAGTAGCCTCTATGAGGCTCTCTCAAGCATCTTGCCACATAGAGAGATGTGACAAGGATTAGATGAAGCAGAGGGGATAATAAAAAAGATGAAAGACACTGACTAATAACTACCCCAACACCCACACAGTTTGTGAGCAACATGAATGCCTTGGGAACTGCCCCAAATCACTGGAGACTCTAGAAGGAAAACTCCTGCAGAAGGGTTGGATGTTCCTAAAATCTTGTTTGAATTCATGGAGCTAACACATCTGCCTAAATCTTTGCAAAGGATATCAGAAACGTGAAAGAAAAATTTTACAGTCTGGCAGAGGCAAGTGGCAAATTTTCTTGCTGATGCTATGAATTACAATTTTGTTGACTACTGAATTTTCAGGAATGAAGAATATTTGTTTTGTCCATTGATAATTTAAAGTCATGTCTTAGCAAAATTTTATAAATTCCTAGAACTCAGCAAATGATACTTATGCTTTATTAATGTGCATTATTAATCTATATTTTAAAAATTATAAAATGTCATAAAACATTTATAAGCCACTCATTCACAGATGAATTTAAAATAATTTTTAAATAATATTAAATGCTCTCATATTATTAATATTTCTGTGCAATTTGATTTTACTTTAGGGTTACAGATACCTTCTGAAAAAGGTATAAATTTAATATTCCTTTTTAGTAGCTACATAGTATTTCATAGTGTTGTTACGTTAAAGGATTAAATTGAGCATTTCCCGATTTGTGGATATTTTGGCTCTTCCTAATTTCTTTTAGTCACAAGGAGCATTGGCAAAATAACTATTCCGGTGTTATGTTTTTATGAACTAGAACTTTCCTCTAGTTCTGTCCCAGAAAAAGAATTACTGGATCAAAGAATAGATGAATTTTAAATATTAATGTATTTTCCTTCCTTTGAGGTTTTTTGACATTTATTGATTTGTAGGAGTTATTTACTATGGATATTTTATCTTTTGGGATTCTTAGTTACAAGACACACAAGTTGAGTCAGGCTGAGTTTTAAAAAATATTATAGAATACTGGATTTCTCAACAGATACGTGGGAGTGCTAAGCAGTGAGGGAAAAATTGCTCCAAATCATTTCACAGAATTATAACTGGTGGGAAACTACTGGAAAAAAAAAATGTAACTACCTGTGCCTTGTACATGACGTAACTAGCTTTGTCGTTGAAGTTTGAAATTTGGTTTGGGTATATCCAACTGAAAAGCTTACATTCCGTGCTTTTGTCACTGTTACAAGAGATGCTGAAAAACAAGTTAAGAACAATTTCCAGTTCTGACAATTCCTAAAATGGGAGCAGAGCATGTAGATAGGTGGGAAAGAACTTCCCAGGCAGGAACAACCACCACTGAATGACTTTGAAGAGATGGCATGCCTGGCATGTTTGTGATACAGCAAGCTGGAATCAGCAATGGGGAGGGTAACTAGAGGACCAGGAATGGTATAAAGATCAGCGAAAACAGGACTTAGTAGAACATGTTAAGTAATTTGAATTTTTTCTTTGTGAGGTATAGAAACACTGGATCACTTTGAGCAAAGAAATGAAACTCACTCCATTACAAAATGTTTATTCTGACTCTTGTGTTGAAAATAGAGTAAAGCAACAAGACAGAAGGCAGAGAAACTGGCAGATGAGTCAGAAGATTGGTGAAGCAAGTGAGAGATGCAGCGTGGACCAGAGTAGCACCTGTGGACTTGGTTATAAGTTGGGAGATTGGAGTTATGATTGGAAGGTAGAGCCAATGTTATTCCTAATAAATTAAATATGGGTGTGAGGGAAGAAATATGAGTTAAAAATAACTTCAAAGTTTCTGCTGAGCTAATGGAAAGTTACAGTTGCCATCATGGGGATAGGTGGATCAGGTTTAGGTGTAAATAAGTAGGAAGAAGCTAGGAATTCAGGTTCTGGGACTTTTTAAAATTTCGACATGTATATTGAATATTCAAGTGGAATGCAAATAGGAGTTGGAAAGTCAGGAAAGTGTTCTGAGATGGACATATAAATATGCGAGTTACTGGCTTTTCAAGAGTGTTTAGAGCATGGTAACGAGTGAGGTCATCAAGAGCAGTAGCATGAATACACAAGAGATATCTAAGGCCTGATACCTGGAATACTCCAATGTAAAGAGCTTGGAGAGAAGCAGAGAAACTACCAAAGGAGATTGAGATGGTGTTGCAAATAAAATAGAAGAAAAATCAAAAGCCATGTGATACCCAGCTCTAGGAAGCACAAATGGCAATTTTGTGCAAATCAAAAATGTGTCCTTTCCTCATGGCACAGTACTGCCATCTGCTGGAAGATGTTTCCAAAAACTGTATTAAGATTATAATGCCCCCAAGGTAAATGTCCTTCAATGCTTAGCTGTAAGCAGTAGAGAAAGTGTATCAAGGTGGAGGAAGTATATCAAATGTTTCTGATCTGTTTAAGGCTTATGAGTATTGAAAAACGATTAATGGATTTAGCAGCATTAAGTATGTGATGACCTTGACAAATGTCGGTTTGAAGTCATGAAAATGAAAGTTTAGTTACTGTTGAGTTTAAAAGAAAATGAAAAAAAAATTGTACACATTATTATTTTCATTTTCTTTTAAACCCATTTTCATGACTTCAAAATGACATTTGTTACGGTCACCAAATCTGTACAACAAACCCCCATGACACAAGTTTACCTATATAACAAACTGCACGTGTCCCTGAACTTAAAATAAAAGTTAAAAAAAAGAAATAACCATGGATAGTGACAATGAACCATTCTATCAAGACATTTTGTTGGAAGAAGAGGCAGAGAAATAGGTTAGTCTGTAGTTGACATGGAAGTTGCTTCAAGGAAGTAGGGTGGAAAAATTGGTCATGAAGGAGAAATAAGGAAAAATTAAGACCACAGCACTCTGTAGTAGATGAGAGAGAATAAGATCTAAGGCACTAATGAAGGAATTGTCTGTAGAGACAGGGAAATACATAGTTCATGCATAGGAGGTGGTGAAAAACAGAGGCTCTAGAAGGAGGGTAGATATGGTAATTAGAGTCTGTAGACACTTTCTTCTTTTCACAGTATAGTAAGAAGCAAGGTCAGCAAAAGCAAGTGAGGATGAAAAAGGAGATTTGAGAGCTCTCTGGCTAGCATCTTCTCACTTTTACTATTGCTATGGGAACTAGGAGAATCTCAAAAGTATTTACATACTTCTTGGAGAATACATTTTTCCTGATGAATATTTAATAGCACCAGCCTAAACAAATATTATTTAGTAGAACATGCTTGTTTTTAGTCATCTTCTTTCCTCACAGTGTTATCTGTTCTACTCATGTATTGATGAGTGACCACTCCATCTAAATATTACTTGACAGGTTTGCATCCTTCTCTGACCTTGGACATTGGCATGTGTTCCTAACCTGGTTTCCTTCTCCATCAATGATAAACATTATTACTTAATTTCCAAACTCTGTCAAATAAATGTGTGACAATATATTCATGTGATAAAAATAATCACTGATAATTTGCAATACATTCGTAGAAGTGTGACTTGTACTTCATTTGTGTGCTGACGTCTAGTGGAGATCTCAGGGTCAGGCCAACTCTCCATTGTCCTCACAATCCTACTTGTCTTAGTCTGTTTTCTGACAGACTGTTTTGGATTGGGTAACGTATATTGAAAATACATTTATTTCTATCAGTTATGGGGGACTGAGCATTCCAAGGTTAAGGGCTGCATCTTGTGAGTGCCTTCTTGCTGATGGGAACTCTGTACAGACTTCTGAGCCAGCACAGGGCATCACATGGTGAGAATGCCGCATATGATAACATGCTGTGCTCAAGTCTATCTCCCTCTTCTGATAAAAACACCAGTTTCATTCCCATGATAACCAATTAATTAACTATTTAAATACACGAAACTATGAATGGGCTAATCCTTTCATGAGGACGGAGCCCTCTTAAAGGCCTCATGTCTCAATACTGCCACATTAGGGGTTAAGTTTCAACATGAGTTTTGGAGGGGACCAACCATAGCAGTTCACTTCCCCATTTTCTGACCAAGGCCTTCAGACTACAGAGTAGCTATTTAATTCTATGTTTTTGACATTGTCCCATGCCTGCCTCACTTTTAATCCAAGAGGTATAGTTTTCATGGTTTCAAACAATGCTAACAGTCTTTTCTTTATAAGATCAATATGGAAAATTTGATGAAATAAATGAAAAAAACTGTATATATACTAAACTTCTATGAGCTAGTTAATACAGAATTTTGTCTCCATTGTTGATGGGGGTGACTAAAATTTCAGTTGCGTTCCTACCTAATTTCAACTTTTATTCTTGAATGGGGGATTTCCCCATTTTGATTACTATCATATTCAAGAAGCCAATCACAAGAAATATTTAAAGATAATAATGACTATTTTCTTGCCCAAAGTGGCTACTTTGCATCTCCAAGTTTCCAAACTACTTTACATTGCTCTTACCAACTTGTTGCCTGTAATCATATTTTTCATATTGATAGTGAGAATCTTTATCTCATTCCCTGCCTTTAAAGATAACTTTTATTACAAATTTTGTTACTGTTTACAGGATAGGATGTTACTTTAATTCTTAGTTTTCAATGAGTTTTTATTAAAACCAAGTATTGAACTTTTGCTTATCTATTACGTTAGCCATATATTTTTCTACTTTATTTAACTACTTTGGTGCATTGAAAAAATAGATTTTATAATGCATAGCCATTTTTACAGTCCTGAAATAAACTGATAGTTATGTCATAATTTTATTAATATACCCTGGGTTTGGGCTAACCACTGATTCATTTAGTAGCATTAACATTTTCCTCTGCCTCATTTTTAGTTCAAGATAAAATTGGCCTATGGTATTATGTTTCTACTTTCTTTGTTCAGTAATGTTACAAATGTTACCCTAACCTCATAAAACATATAATAGAAATTTTAGTATCATCAAGTGGTGAGAGAATTTTTGTTTTCTATTTCCTCTTACGCATTCTTTCTAAGATATCTGGCTTCTCTGTAAGGCTATTTTAGAATGTTACACTTCTTACACAATTCTAGCTCTATATATGCCATAATTACATAAATAACAGAGGATGAAAATCACTTCAAAGGATGAAACATAGAAATTGATGTAGTGAAGCTTTAGGTTGTCCAAGATAATATTTTCTATTTAAAACATTGCAAATCTGGCCAATTGAATCATATTCAGTTTGAACATCTACAATAAGTGCTTACTTTTGGTTTGAGTAAATACAAATAAATCGCTTAAGAAAATATGCCATTAGGCCGGGCGCGGTGGCTCACGCTTGTAATCCCAGCACTTTGGGAGGCCGAGGCGGGCGGATCACGAGGTCAGGAGATTGAGACCACGGTGAAACCCCATCTCTACTAAAAATACAAAAAATTAGCTGGGCATGGTGGCGGGCACCTGTAGTCCCAGCTACTCGGAGAGGCTGAGGCAGGAGAATGGCGTGAACCCGGGAGGCAGAGCTTGCAGTGAGCCGAGATTGCGCCATTGCACTCCAGCCTGGGCGACAGAGCAAGACTCCGTCTCAAAAAAAAAAAAAAAAAAAAAAAGAAAATATGGCATTATTCCCCCTCAGGGTGCATTCAAACTAGAATAAAAAATTGTTACAAGAAGAAGATGAAGTCACCAAAAGAGCTGAGAAATGTTAAAATAAAGAATGTCAGGCAGAATACTCATAAGGCTGAACTGGTAACATAATTAGGTACGCGCTAAAAACTTACCAAGGTACAACCTGGGCAATAACACCTTCTAGAATGGCAACCAGACTACATAGAGTATAAAAAGAAGAATCTTGATAAAAATGATGTTAGCAATTAAAAATGAGAAAACTAAGGATAAACAGAAAGGGGTCTAGAAACAATTCAGGAAGAGATATTTGAAAGGCATGTGCTATGATAAAGTTTAAGTGACATAAAATTAATAGTAATATCAGGAAGCAAAAAAATTAGCAGAAATGGAAAGATACAGAGTGAAAGGGGACACTCACTTGAATCACAAGATTATATGTTTGAGTTCATTACACTGAAATATTTCATTTTTCAATATGATAGACATATAGTAACTCTAGGCACTCATTTCAATATACAAGAGCCATTAAAAAGGCACTTCAACGTGTTAGCAGGATCTACTCCATTATAACCATAGATTGCAGGTTTGCCTTCACTCTGAAAAGAGTTTCCTTTGTAGTTTTTTGTGAGAAAAATACAATATCAAAATGAGTATATTGCGATACAGAATCTCCCTATTAACCAAATGCAATGACCCAAATATGACCCCACAAGAAGTGAATCTGGTGCATATAACTAACGAGGAGGGTGAAATTGTTCATTCTGTAAAATTGATGGTCAGTCACTGAAGAGAAAAATTTGGGACTGCATTTCAGGAAAAAGAACCAAAACAGTAACACAACTCTGCTTCTACATAATTATACGGACCCTCATGAATCACTTGTGAAGAAAAAAAAACAAAACCTCTTCTCAAAATTCTGTCCACTAATTTCTAAGGGAAAAAAAATGTGATAGATAGGAAACATGATACAGCTAGAGCACAGACATGCAGATGATGAATGACAAATCTTTCTCTAAATTAAGATTTTTAAACGTTCATTTTGCTATTTGAATATAGGAAGATGACTCCTGTTTTCTCATTTGATATATTTAATGGAGAGTTCACAGATAACAATTGTTTCCTTGGCTTAAGGTCAATGTATTAAGGTTGTCGTAGAACTGAAAAATAAAGAGAAAAATGCTGAAAGTTTTCAGCTTTAGTGTATTTATTATCTATAAAAAAAGTATTTCAAAGACACTATTTTTACTCTGTTATAATGAATTCAGACTATGTCTCATGATCTTTTGGAAAACTGAAATAATCTCAAATTATTTCCTGAGTACAAAATGTCAATGTAATGAGAATTTAAATGTGATGACCCAATTATTTCAATTAAATTATACAATATTTATTAGACTATAAGTTGCAAACTGCTATCACATAACTTTGTGAATTGCAGAAGATAGAAGAGGATGAAATAATAGCATAAAATTATCTCATCATTCTCTCTTTGATAGAAACAGACAGTATATGTTCATTATAATATTTGATGAGTTAGCTGTCATAATCGGTTCTATCTTTTCATAATACTGTTTATCCTATTATAAACCTAAATTCTGTTTGATCAATTGTTGGTCTCAGAGTGAGGGAATCGGTCTTACATGTATTAATTGAAGCTTTATGGTATGAAGTACAGCCCAAAGATTAATTTTACAAGAAATATGACTATAAGTAAAATAGATTCTGACACTTCTGTACAACACGTTAACACATCTTTGTCATAAGCATGATTCTAGACAATGCTACTTTAGAACTTTACTTCTCTGTGGTTGAAGGTTGGGAGTTTTTTTTTTTAATTTTTTACAAAGAAAATCTATTCATATCAAAAATCTGCCATAAGAGAAAGATTTTAAGTTTTAAAGAAGTCAGAACTATAGTTAATAATACTGTATTGTTTACTTGAAATTTGCTAAGAGGGTGGCCTTAAGTGTAACACTATGTTATACTTATGTACAAGTGAGTCTTAAAACAAATAAACACTCATGATTTTACTTGTAGTAACTTTGATTTGCTCTCTGTACAACCAAGCTTCTTGAAAGTAATTTTGACTCTGAGTTTTCAATTCCTCATTTAATATTATTTGAAGTCACAACACATTGCTTCATTTAAAGCTCTGCTATTCATAGTCCTAATTGTTCTTGTCTGTACCAGGCACTTGACATTTATCCAACCATTCACTTATTAAACAAATATTTATTCAGTGCTTACCTTCTGCCTATTGCTGGGATATGTCCTGGAAATCCAACAGTGGATGCTTCTGTTTTTCTGTCTACCTCCATAAATAGCTCTGCTTCCGTTGGTCTCCAGCAATGCTGTCCAATCTCAACCAGTTAGTTATGCAGAAAATGTTGTAAAACTCAGGTGCCAGCATTATAATCTTTCTTTTTGCCACAGAAGCAGAGCTTATTGACAATAAGAGTAAAATGTTTCAGTTCAGAGGCAAGAATTATACAAGTGAACATTTTGAAGTAATAACAATGTGTGACTATAACAAAATGTAGAGACTTGTAAAGGAAACTACATGATGCCCAATTGCTGAAACACCATTCATAGTGGAGAAATCAGTCACACCATGTGTGTTTTACATATCATTAACACACTTAGAATAAATGCTTGAAAATATGAATAGCTTAGAGAGGAAAGAGCTTTTCTGTCCTACTACTTACCTATCTGATAACTAGTGAAAATGGCTACTTCAACCTGTAACGCATTCAGTGTAACATTTCTAAAACCTATACTTTCTCTAATATTACCGAGCCATGTCAGATGAAAATACACGTAATTTCTGTAGCTCTTGTTTTGTGCTAACTTTACAGAATTTGTTCAGTCAACCAACAGTATTACATTATTTATTAGTGTCCTTGTCTCAGAGCCAATTAATCATAAACATCCCCACAAGTTGAACTGTCTAACAATGGAATGGATTCTCATGTATTTTCTGCACACTTGCTCCCCAATTACGTTCCATGAGAAGATCCAGAAGAGACTCCCTTCACTAAGGCATTAAGAAACATATGGGTGAGGGGAGATTTTCCATCACTGAAAGTACTCTGGTTGCTCACTTCTGTGGGCCAGATACGAACCATAAAGGAGGCCACAACTGAGAAGTGCTCAGAGATTTCAGTAGGAATGATGTGATTCCAGAAAATCAGATACAACATTATAGAACTTAACCACCAAACAAAATGTGGGTATATCTACAATCAAGGCTGGTAGAGTTGTACAGGTCATCAGAGTGCCTTGGACCAAGAAAACTCTGGCAGTGGCTAAATGATTTTGACATCCTTAGAACAAAATAGAGAACCTCTTAGAATATTGCTTAATTCCTATAACAAGAAATTCTTCAGATCTGGAGCCAAAAGCTTGACTCCAGTCACCACTGTGGGGATATAGCCTCTCACCCAGTTTCTATGTTAATTTTCTGACTCAGAGCCCTTTGATTAAATAGGGTGCCTGGAGGACTCTGCACTATTGACACACCACTCACAGTAAATCTTTCCCCATGCCTTCCCCAAAGAGACTTGTGGCCTTTTTTATAGCATATCCACTCTGTGAAGCAACTCACTGTGAATAGCTTTTCCTGGCACCTGAGGAGTTTACCTAGACATATACCAATCTTCATGGATTTCAGAGTCTGGCACTACTGGTCACATCCTTCTTTTCAGAGTGCTTTCCCATTTGTTATTGTTGTTGCTGTTGTTTGTTGTTTTCAGACAGGGCCTCATTCTGTCCTCCAGGCTGGAGGGCAGTGGCACTGTCTCCACTCACTGCAACCTCCGCCTCCCAGGTTCAAACGATTCTCCCACCTCAGCCTCCTGAGTAGCTGGGACCACAGGCTTGTGCCACTGTGCCCAGCTAATTTTTATGTTTTTGTAAAGACAAGGTTTTGCCATTTTGCCCAGGCTTGTCTTAATTAGAGGGCTCAAGTGGTCTGCCTGCCTCAGCCTCCCAAAGGGCTGGGATTACAGACCTGAGCCACCATGCCCTATCTGTTTTTCCATTTGGATTCATGGAATAGCCTCTCCTGATTCTACTTATATATTTTTAGCTACTTTGTATTATTGGAGCATAATATAGACACAGAAATGGTCCTAAATTATGAGAGTGTAGGTCAATGAGTTTCCCAAATAGAACAACCTCATATAATCACTACATTGATCAACAAACAGGGCAGCCCCCACACCTCAGATATCGTTTTGACCTCTTCCAGGTAGTGACCATCTAGGTTTGTCATTACCTTGACTTCTAACACTATGAATTAGTTTTGTCTGGTTTTGAGCTCAATATAAATGTATCATATGGTATGCATTCTTTTATGTATGCATTTGTTCATGTATAACCAATAACTTACTTGTGATGTCACAGAAAAAATTCAAGCATCAAATGGAAAAGCAAATTTTAATAGGTAAGAAACTAGTGGCCTTTAAGCTGACAGTATGTTTGTTTGAATAAAAAATATTATTACTTTAAAATAATCAACTTAGCAAAATCCAAAATAAGAACATTTCACATGAACATCTTAATTTTTGGTATGTGTTTAAATATCAGCACATCTACTCATATTCTTCATAAACAGAGTCATAAGTCTTAGTAGATGCTGCCATGTTTAGACAGGTTGTCTTCTCTAATTATCCTCAGTCCCCACCATTCCATAGTGTCCCCAGTAGAGATATTACTGACATTTGTCATTTATTGCCATAATTTAGCTGTTGTTTTTCACAGTCAGCTTGCCTTCTTTATTTTAATTTTTATATACCATGTAGGCATCTCAGTGTTTCACTCTTGCTGTGAGACAGCCATAGATCCCTTTTGACCTAGTTTTTATTCTTTCTTTTTCAAAATTATTTTCCCTAAAAGAATAGAGCCTATAAGCCTCCAAATAGTGCATTTAAACTCAGTCACATCTAGAAAACAATGCTAAACTATTCAGAAAGAATGAAGAGAATAAATGAATTCTCTAAACCCAGAGCTAATGAGTGCCAGCTCTGAAAATAAAATTCTTGATTCTTGACATCTGGCCTAGTGTGCCTAGGAAGTATAATCAGTTACTCTGACTCAGTTATTTTAATGATTGAAGTAAACTACTTAACAGTTAAACATTATAAACTAAAAATACTTAAATTAGCTTAGATATAATCAAATAATTTCACTTTTTAATTCCAAATAATGAAATGTTTGGTTGTAGGGTATTAGATCTTTCATGGAAGAAAGTAGTCCCATAAACCTAAGTACAACTTTCAAATGTAAAATAAAACTGATCAAGCCAGGGACCAGGTTTGGCAAAAAGTATTACAAGATATGACTTGTAAAATGGCAACTATGGTAAGCAATTTTAATAAGACCTCATCAGAGCATATTGCATGTTCTCATAAAGGGGAAAAGAAGTAAATATCAGCAGGTATTGAAAACTTTATACCCATTATACATCAGGCTTTCATTTTACCATTTAATTTTCATGGACATGGTAGGGATAGGATATTGTTATCATCCCTATTCTTTAGTGAGAACTGAGATTTACAAAAGAATAAGTAAATTTTCCAAAATTAATTACTAATAATTTGTACACCGACCATTTCCAAATTCATGAGGTAATTGCTGTTTTAGTTACTTTGGGCCGTTAAAACAAATTACAGTAGACAGGGTGATTAATCAGAAAATGCTTGTTCTCACAGTTCTGGAGGCTGGAAAATTCAAGATAAAGGTGCTTACACATCCAGTGACTGATGAGGGCCTATTTCTTTGCTTGCACAGGGACATTTTCTCATTATATACTGATATGGCAGAGACTGAGAGAGAAAGAGATTATCTCTTCGGTGTCCCTTCTTATAAGAGTACTAATCTCATTCACCAACTAATTACCTCCCGAGGGCCCACCACTGAATACTATCACATTGGGGACTAGGGATTCACCATATGAATTTTGAAGGTACATAGACATTCAGTTTTAGCAATTGCTAACAATATTACTCTTACACAACCATTTTTCTCACTTAAATATTATCAATCAATTATTTAATAAATGGAAGCAGTGGGATTACTTAGGTATAACCATAAGAATTTATCTGGGAGATAGGTGTGTGTGTGTGTATGTTATGCATGGGGGAGAAGTTTGTGAAATAGAAGCAGTGGATTGAGATTCTGGATAATAAGAAAATACGCTATTGATGCTGGTGATTTTAATGTAACACAAGAGTTGCCTGTCCACTGATTCAATCAGTGGGTATTTCAGTATGAGGCATACTTGGTGACTAAGCTTTTACGTGGTAATCTGAGGTTAATATTTACGTAGAATTAGAGTTATAACTCACATAAATTCACACAGAAACATTTTTACATTGCCTACTGAATTTTATACATATATCCAAGAAATGAAGTATATGGTGTTCACCTTTCTCCAGGGATTTATAGGATAATTAGACAAACTCTTCCAACAATTATAAAAATAAGAACTGAAATAACAAGTGCATATTCTGAATTATAAAAAGCATTCAAAATAACAAAAAGCTTATATCTTCGATCCCAATAACCTATTTTAATTTTCTTTCTAAAATAAAAGTTTTAGAGGCAAAAAAAAAAGCCATAACTAAACCAAGTACAAATAAAAGAAATAGGAATGAGAAACTGTGTGTGTGTGTGTGTGTATGTTTGGGCATGCCTATAGCTGTAGTCGTGTGTGAATTTAAGTGAAAACATTTACTAATTGACTAAAATCCAGTAAGTGTTTTTATGTGTACATGCATGTTTGTGTTGTGTTTTGGAGTTGTTATTTGGCTTTTACAGAATATTCAAAAAGAAAACCAAATAGGATTGTCACTTATATTGCACAAATAACCAGAGAAAAGCCACTTAAATGGCCATAAAATAAATGCTGAAAATAAATGCAAAAAGAATAATATTTAGGGTAAGAATGCCCACATGTATTACAGTCCCCAAAAAGCAATTAAACAGAAGAAATTGCTTTTAGAGCTTGGCAAGATTTAAAGAGTTACCATTAAAGTTTGAGTTGGATGTTACTCCATGAAGAGAATATATCCTTAAACACTGCTGCCCTGTGCATCAGAATATACTCACTTTGTGGACAAAGACATAAAGGCTCTGATATTGGACCTGTTGCTGGTTAGCAATGTCTTGACAAATGGGATCTAATTAAACTAAAGAGATTCTGCACAGCAAAAGAAACTATCATCGAGTGAACAGGCAATCTACAGAATGGGAGAGAATTTTTGCAATCTATCTATCTGACAAAGGGCTAATATCCAGAATCTACAAAGAACTAAATTTATAAGAAACAAACATTGCCATCAAAAAGTGTGCAAAGGATATGAACAGGCGCTTTTCAAAAGAAGACATTTATGTGGTCAACAAACATATGAAAAAAAGCTCATCATCACTACTCATTAGAGAAATCAAAACCACGATGGCATGCTATCTCATCCCAATTAGAATGGCAATCAATTAAAAGTCAGAAAACAACAGATGCTGGAGAGGATGTGGAGAAATAGGAATGCTTTTACACTGTTGGTGGGAGTGTAAATTAGTTCAATCATTGTGGAAGATAATGTGGTGATTCCTCAAGGATCTAAAACTAGAAATACCATTTGACCCAGCAATCCCATTACTGGGTATATACCCAAAGGATTATAAATCATGCTACTATAAAGACACATGCACATGTATATTTATTGCGGCACTATTCACAATAGCGAATACTTTTGAACCAACCAAAATGGCCATCAATGATATACTGGATAAAGAAAATGTGGCACATATACAGCATGGAATACTATGCAGCCATAAAAACAAATGATTTCATGTCCTTTGCAGGGACATGGATGAAGCTAGAATCCATCATTCTCAGCAAACTATCACAGGAACAGAAAACCAAACACCGCATGTTCTCACTCATAAATGGGACTTGAACAATGAGAACTTGTGGGAACAGGGAGGGAAACATAACACACTGGGACATGCCAGGGGGTGTGGGGCAAGGGGAAGGATAGCATTAGGAGAAATACCTAATGTAGGTGACGGGTTGATGGGTGCAGCAAATCACCATGGCTGATGTATACCTATGTAACAAACCTGCACGTTCTACACATGTATCCCAGAACTTACATATAATAGTTTCTTTAAAAAGAAATGTCTTTGTTAATATTTCCCCCTTTTTCTTGATATAAATTTAATTTGCAGTTGGGTGGGGCATGGTGGCTCACACCTGTAATCCCAGCACTTTGGGAGGCCGAGGTGGGAGGATCACCTGAGGTCAAGAGTTCAAGACCAGCCTGTCCAACATGCTGAAACCTTGTCTCTACTAAAAATACAAAAATTACTACTCAGGAGGCTGAGGTAGGAGAATCTCTTGAACCCAGGAGGCAGAGGTTTCAGTGAGCCGAGATTGCGCCACTGCACTCCAGCCTGGGTGATAGAGTGAGACTCTGTTTAAAATAATAATTAATAATAATAATAATAATTCACCATTATAAGCAGCCTAAATTTAAAATATTTCTTAAGAAAAAGATTGACTTTGTTTTAAATAATTGTGTTTTTATGACAATACCTACACATACACACACACACACACACACACAAACACACCAACAAACTAAAGAATGTTTTCTGTTATATATCAAATCATACTTTTATTAGTGTGGTTAATTTTATTTTATTTCTCTCTTATCAATTTATCTATTACCTATCTCTTAATCCATCCATTCATCCTTCCATTCAATCTTTTATTACTTTTAATATTTTTAAATAAACTGCCTTGTTGCTTTGATTTGTATTAATGTAGACAGGCAGAACATGAAATGACAGAAAGACTTTTATTTGCATGGAATCTCCTGAAATCAGCTAATAATTCACTATGGATTCTATTTACTCAGATTAATAACTGTGCAGAAATGTCATTATCTGAAGAGCACAAATCTGGGGACAGACAGAATTTTAGTCATGGACTCTGTCATTTACTGACTGTGTGATTTTGGTTACTTAAATAATCCAGACTCTAGTCTCCTCAATTATAAAACAGGAATAATAATGGACTTAACTTTATTATAGGTTAAGCAACATAAATTGCTTTGGGTATTCAAAGAAGATAATTAATTGCCATGGATTAGGAATCTGAAATAGAAGTTTGAATTCCCAGGGGTGAAACAAATTTAGCAATACTTGCATGACTATTGGAGAACCAGGACACTTAACAGGTATATATATGCCCCTCTGACCACCTCCTAGATGTTTTTTGCCATGTCAGCAGTAGGCTTAGTGTCTATATTGTTTACGTGTGACAGCTCAAACAATGTGATGTGAACTATGGAGGCAGACACTTCACACTTAACATTTGTTCTTCAGTTTCCCCAACAGGATGCCTCCAAATGTGAAATGAAACTCATCAATAGCAAGCTGAGGAATGAGTCTAAATGAATGACATTTTGGAATAACATATTTGACACTTGTGAGGTCCACCAGTTGTGTCTTAATGAAGAAAGCCAGCAGATATCCACAGGATTCATCTCTTAGGCAAACACATCTAAAAAAACACATCCATTTGTCTTATTTTAAATCCATATTTTAACTTTCAAAATATTTCAATGTATATTTTGCAACACAATTATGCTAGTTTTTACCACTTTCTCCCCTAGTGTGTAAAAGAACAAGAGAATACAAATTCCTTGGTATGTCAGTTATTTAGTCATTTCAAATTTTGATATTCCCAGAAGTTATAAGATTCTTGTCTCACAGGTGTGATTATAAAACACATTTGATTTACCACCTTTTAGTCTTCTGTTTTCTACAAATTAGCTCTCTTGTGCAAATGGAGAATAGTATATGTATTTGGTACTAAATTTCCCTCGTAATTGTCAGAACCTCACCACTTATTGTTTTGTAGGAACTGGACTTTAAAAAAATCAGACCATATGATAATTTTGATATTAACACTCTTCTGAAAGACTCAGTGAATGAACTAGTCATCTATATTCACTGAACAAAAACAAAATAAGACAAACTTATTCCATAGTGTAGTACTTTAGGTTTGCTAATTTAAAAAAATTAGTTTAAAAATATTATTTCTGAGAGACAATAGCATTTCTCTAGGATACATCTACATACATACAACTGAAGAAAATAGCTTTTTATCTCTTGTAGGAGTTGTATAGCTACGTAAAGTATTGTAATGCAAGAGGTACATCATAAAAACTGCTTTGTTTCATGTTGTGTGCATGTGTATTTGTGTATTTACATATAGACAGTGTACTCACTGTTGTTTAGTAGCACATTTTATGATGAATGATGGAACCAGTACAAATTAAGTGTAAATTTAACTTATGAACTCTTCACATACACTATCGCATAAACATTACAAGTTAGAGAATGTAGGGACTTGAATCCACAAACCACAGATGTCAAGATAAATACATTATGTTTGGATTACTTGAAACTGCCTGTATAATTGAATTTACAGTTGTTTTTTAAAAAAGAAAATAGAACTGAGAAGAAGTGCTACAGCAATCATAGTCTGTGATTTAAAAGAAAATAAATATCACTAGTTCGTGCCCAGAAAAAAATAAAAAATAAAAAAATAAAACTATGGGAACTTTATTACCCTTATCTATACTCTCCCACCTGTAAGAAAAAAAAAAATGCCTCTCCTCACAATGAATAACACTAGGTAGAGGAAATATCTCTGCTTAGTTTTAGAAGAAAGAGAAAAAAATCATTGCAAAACATTCATATGCAAATAAGAATCTGAAGGAAAAGGCAATGTGGAGGATAGGGCATGATTTCACCACTGGGAGGGAGATGTAGCCTGGCAGGTGCATAACTACTTTTTCATAGTCAGAGCTATCAACCTAAAGGTAGAAACCAAAGCAAGTCTAAATCAGAAAAATGATCGTCAGTATATTACATTTAATGTCAAAACATACTTTGTAGAATATATATCAACTGCAATCTCATTTTGAGCGCTAACCTAGAATTAGGATTTTATTTGGAAGCCTGATTCTATTTGCCTCATTTGGTCCATTTCGTTGTACATTAAGACTTGAACATAAGGTTTATGATATAAAGTTGTCTTTAAATAGGATCCATGACATTTAAAGTTATCTGCTGGGAAATAATCAACTTCTCAAATTCATAATAGCCTTGTTTTGGGGAAAGTAGTTTTGACTTGATGAGTAAATGGATCACTAAGGATCACTGTGGTGGGGAGTAGTGATGGGAAGCAGTCATAGAAACCACTAGTTAACATATGTCACAGGTAATAATATCAGGTATTTTGATGCTAGTGTCAATGACATCCAGCATGCCAGTTATTTTCAAACAAAACAAACAACAACAAACACTTTGATTGTGTCATACAACCTGCAGCCATTATTTTTTATTAGCTGTTATCTACCTACCTGTCTCTTTATCCATTGACTATTTCATCAGTGTGTGTACGTGTGTGTGTGCATTTCAGAATGGAATGAGTGATGAAAATTATATTCTTTCATGCACAGATATTTGTAGAGGGCTTGTTGTGTGCCAGATGTCAAGAAATTGTAATTGAGTAAAATAGTATTGAAAAACTACTCGCTGCCTTCAAGGAGCACAGTGTCTAACTAGGGAACTCAGACAAGTAAATAGGCAATTGCAGTGTAGGATATTTCTGGGGATCAGAAAACAAAACCCCAGATGAAAGCCTCAGCAGCAGACTCAGAAACAAACGTTTTTCTCTGATCTTCTCCTGTCCTCTTGTCTCTCAGTTCTAATCTCCGATTAGGCTAGCCATAGAAACTAGAATCTCTCTTCCACAATGGTGGGTCGTAGTAAACAGAACCCCTTTTCTTCAAAGCCAGTCATAAAACCCAAATATATTACTCTAATTTTTCCTCCACCTTATCTGTGTAAAAACTGGCCATAAAGAAATTATGTGACTTACCTTGTTTGACTGAACATCTTAAGACCCTCCCAGTCCAAAGATGGTGCTGCCCCATACCCAGAAGAAGAAAAAAATACATGCCTAGAAATGTCAAGAAAAATCTAGACTGACAGGCCTTGCTGAGTTTCCCCACCCAGTCTATTAGCATTATTAGATCATATACCTTTCTTCCAATAGTATTTCTACACAGCTGTCCACACTTTGTTAATTTCCCCTCTATCTTAGGGTCTGCATTTGGAAGGCTGCCGTGTATATTCATTAAATGAATTTCTAAGCCTTTTTTCCTCCTAATCTGCCTTTTGCAGCTAGATTTTTAGTAAAACTACAGTGGGACAAGGGCCTTCGCATCCACAATAGCAAATCTTATAATACAAGGTTAAGTACAGAATGAACCCGCAATGAGAAACATAAAATTTGAGGAGCTTCATATAAATTATGGAATTAGCCAATTATCTCCCAATGAAAACAACAACATACAGCACATATTTTTCTGAAGCAGAGACAATACCTTCTTACACATTAATGTTATCACTGATAAAATGATTATTTTTATCATTAATTTTAAATTGAAACACAATGGTCATTACTTGCCCAAGCTTAAAAAGCTAATTATTAGGCAAGGCTCAGCGGCTCACGCCTGTAATCCCAGCACTTTGGGAGGCTGAGGCAGGGAGATCACGAGGTCAGGAGATCGAGACCATCCTGGCAAACATGGTGAAACCCCATCTCTACTAAAATACAAAAAAAAAAAAAGAAATTAGCCAGGCATCATGACACACACCTGTAGTACCAGCTACTCAGGATGCTGAGGCACAGGAATCACTTGAACCCGGGAGGCGGAGGTTGCAGTGAGGGGAAATTGTGCCACTGTACTCCAGCCTGGCAACAGAGTGAGACTCCATCTAAAATAGAAGAAGAAGAAGAAGAAGAAGAAGAAGAAGAAGAAGAAGAAGAAGAAGAAGCTAATTATTATCTGAGTTGTGAGTAGAATCCAGGACTCCAAATATGAATCCAATGCTTTTTGTGTAAGTTATGCTGCTTCAATTTAAATTTCTTTTTTTAAATAGTAGAAATTAGTGGAAATGAAACATTTGTAAAGTTAACTCTTCTTGCTTGTTTTTCCTTTATTTTTTACTCCAGTTTGCAATGAAATCAGTATAACAAATAAAAACTGCAAATAGATAACTAATCAAATTAATGGTTTACAACTGAAGAATAACATCATGTAAATGCTACTACTGATCTTAGAAGTCCCATCCATTTCAATGAAAGCTATATTTGGGAATTCCACAACTCAGTCTGCTCTTAGTAGGGATGAAGGAAATTGTTTCTGTATCTGGCCAAACTAATATGGAGTTTGGGATACATTCTATTAAATTCTGTGCTTTGATATGATGTAATAAATCCAAAATAATACATTTATGCTATATACAATTTTTCATTAGAGATTTAATGAACACTCTGTTCTGCCTCTGTGATACTATTTTAAAAAGAGGCTTATTATTATGATTAAGTATAACTGCAGGTGTAGGCTGCCTAGGTTAATAAAGACCAGAAAAATAAATTGGCAGTTCTAGAACTTTGTTCTCAGCTGGAGGAGAAGCGATAACATCAATAACATTGTAGGCTCACTCTTGGCTCTAATTGACACTCAGAATAATAGGACTGAATATTAAAGCTCATCTCAACCAAACTGAATTGGCAATAATGCCTTTATATCCAAAACTGATTTACAGGTTAACTGTAAGCCCAGTGTCTTTGTTATGGAGGCAGATCAATTTTATCCAAAATATATGTTTAAACTGATTAGCATTTTGGCTCTGGAATCAGTGAAGCCTGTGAATCTGTTGCAAGATTCACCAGCTTGCTGAGACTGAAAATTTCTGAGATGCTCTGAGTTCTAGTATTTTTTAACCATAAAATAGATGTAAAATTTCAGGAAAGAGATCAAGAATTTTTGGTATATACAAAGTGCTAAGTAATAAATGTAGACTCATTAAATGTGAAGGTAGAATATAAAAACAAAGTGGCTATAAAGGAAGTTATCTATTTGAAATTTGTGAAATCTGGACTTTACCAGTCTAGAGCAGAGGTCAGAAAATGTTTTTTCAATGGGCCAGATAATAAGTTCTTTAGTTTTTTGTAGGGTATATAATCTTGGTTGAACTCAACTAATTGTAGCAAAACAGCAGCCACAGAGTATATGTAAATAAATTTAAATGGTTGCATTCTCACACACACACACACACAAAGTTTACTGAAACAGATGGGAATGAGTGACATAATCAAGATGTTGCATTTGGCAATTCCAAGCTTCTGTCCCACCGTAGAAATATTGAAAAATGAACAGAAGCCATCAGAACCAACATTGTCAGAACACTGGAAAACAGACAGGTTTATAGCAACCCAGTGAACACTAAGGCAATAAAAAGTCAATGTAAAAATAATTAAAAAATCATTGTGGCAGTTTTACTTTCCCTTTCTATAACCACTCCCCAGTTGAAGAGCAGTCTTGCAGACAGCAACCCATGTTCCCAGTGTGAGAGAATAGTCTGTTTCCAGAGGTAGAAGAGACAACTTTATTTGCAAATTATTTTGGCCCGTTTTAACCTATATGGGGGCTACCTGAAGGAATGATATAAGGTACTTTCCTCTGTTTTGTCTATTGCACAGCATATCCAAGTGGTAAAAGTGGTAGGAATTGCTTAAATATATTATTGGACTCCTAGGAAACCTAAGCTTGAGGCAAAAGACATTTAAGATATATAAACGAACATCCAAGGCCTGGAAACACAATAAGAACAGAGATTTTCCCTGGAAAAGTAGGGTAATAAAAAGCACCCATGAGTTAGGAGAGATTTGAAAAGCCTCATACATGCCAATTATACAGTGCATGTTCAAAAAAGACCTAAGAAGTCCTTAAGTTTTATAGTGTTTTATAGCTTTGTTTTGTTTGATACTGATCCCTGACCTTTTATTTTTTCAACCTTTATTTTAAGTTCTGGGGTACATGTGCAGATGTGCAGGTTTGTTACACAGGTAAATATGCACCATGATAGTTTGATGCACAGATCAACTCATCATCTAGTTATTAAGCCCAGCATCCATTAGCTATTCTTTCTGATGCTTTCACTCCTGCCACCCCCTATCACCCTCAACAGGCCTCAGTGTGTGTTGTTTCCCTCCATGTGTTCATGTGTTCTCATTGTTCAGCTCTCACTTTTAAGTGAGACAATGCAGTGTTTGGTTCTGTTCAAATCTGTTCCTGTATTAGTTTGCTGACAATAATGGCTTCCAGCTCCATCCATATCCCTGCAAATTATATAATCTTTTTCCTTTTAATGGCTACATAATATTCCATGGTGTATATGTACCACATATTCTTTATTTAGTCTACAGTTCCCTATCCTTAATTCAAGTCTGGCTAAGTGTTTAAAAAAGGTACTCAGGACAGAGCCAAACAATAAAGACAGAGAGAGGGTGTTTGGTTGGTTGTTGTTTTTTTTAGTTTCTGGTGTTCAAGAAAACTCTGTCAAACACTAGCTGAACAAAAGCTAAAGAACAGAAACTTCATTCACAATATATGCAACAAATATATTTGTTGAAAAACAGTAGAGAAAAGTCACTATACCAACAGTTTACTACAGCTTTCAATAATTAAAAAGAGCAAACCATGAGAAGCAGGAACATTTGATTTCCAGAATCACATTGTAATATTCGTGTCCATTTTTTAACAAAAAAATCACAAGGCATACAAAGAAACAGGAAATAAGACCTATTTAATGGAACAAAATAAATTAGCAACTACCATCCCTAAAAATGTCTGGATATTGTAATTAACAGAAAAAAAATATTATCTTAAAAAATTATCTTAAACATGCTCAAATAATAGAAGGAAAACCTGAACAACCAAATAAGAAAAACCAGAAAAATAATAAGTGAACAAAACAGAAATATCAATGAAGAAAAATTATAAAAGGAACCAAAAATTCTGGAGCTTCAAAGTATAAAAACTGAAATAAAAAAATTAAATAGAGAAATTCAACACAAATTTTACCAGCCAAAAGGCAAAATCAGGAAATTGACAATAGAGCAATAGAAATTATCTATTCTATCTATCAAGTCTGAGAAACGGGAAAAAAAAAATAAAGAAAAGTAAATGGCACCTAAGGGGCTTGTGAGATGCCACGAAGAGGACCAACATATGAAGGAGAATCCCAGAAAAAGCAGACAGAGAGAAACTGCAGGACAAATATTTGAAGAGATAATGGCTGAAAACTTTTCATATTAGATGAAAGATATAAACAAATTCAAGAAACATGAATAAACATCAAGTAAGATAAAGAGATCCACACTGAGACATATAGTTGTCAAATTATTGAAAGCTAAAGACAAACAGACAATTTTTGCTAGTAGCTAGGGAAAAATCAATTTATTATGTACAAGGGGTTTTCAATAAGATTAAGAGCTGATTTCTCATTATAAATGATAGAGGTCAGAAGATAGTGGAATAACATGTTTTAGTCCTGAAACAAAGAAAAAAAAAAAAAAACTGCTTACTGAGAATTCTACATCTAGCAAAACATTCTATCATAAAGAGTAAAAAATTAAGAGATTTACAGAGAAACAAAAGATGAGGGAGTTTATAAATTGCAGACCTGTCCTATGAAAAATGTTAAAGAGATTCCTTCAGGTCGAAATGAAAAGACACTAGACAATAACTTAAAGGTGAATGAAGAAATAAAAGTTTCCTGGAAAAAGTAAGTCCATGGGCAAATATAAAACTTAGAATTATTTTATGTTTAGTTTATAACTCCATTTTTATTTTCTCTAGGTGTTGAAAAAATCATAAAAATAATTATAAATTTATGTTATTTGGCACAGAATATATATGAATGTAATTTGTGAAACAACATGAAATGTGTAAGGGGACTGCACAGACACAGAATGTTTTATGCTATTGAAGTAATATTGGGATTAATTAAAACATAGATGATTATAAATTTAAGATGTTAAACACAATCCTATAGGGGTTAGAGACAGTATTTTTAAAATGCACACATAAGAAAATGATAAGGGTTTTAAAACATTTCACTATAAAAAATCAACTAATCATAAAAAAGTATTAATGGAAGAAATGAACAAAAATTTATAAGCCATGTAGAAAACAAAATGCAAAATGGCAGAAGTAATCCTCATCAATAACTTCTATAAATGTCAATGAAGTAAAATTTCCAATTGAAAGGAAAACGTTAGTGTAATGGATTTTAAAAATCATACAACTAGATATTTTCTATAAGAGACTCATTTTAGATCCCAGCCACAAATAAATTGAAAGTGAAAAACAGAAAAATACATTCCATACAAATGGTAACCAAAAGAGAGGTGGTGTCGCTCTACTAATATGACATGAATTAACTTTAATTTAAACACTGTTACTCTTGAAAAAAGGGCATTAAACACTAATAAAATGATCAATTTTTCAAGAAGATAGAACAATTATAAATATGCATGCACCAAACAACAGGGTTCCCCAAAATATATGAACAAACATTGGCAAAATTAAGTGGAAGAACAGGTAGTTCTGCAATAATAGTTGGAGACATCAATAGGACACTGCAAATTCTTGATAGAAAATCTGCAACAAGGAAATAGAGGAATTAAACAATAGTATTTATATAAACCAACTATACCTAACAGACATACATAGAACATTCCACCCAACAACAGCAGAATACATGTTCTGTCTGACAGACCATATGTTAGGCAACAAAGAAGTCTTCAATAAATTTTAGAAACATTAAACTTATACAAAGTGTCTTCTCAGACCACAGTGGAATGGAATTTTAAATCAACAACAAGAGAAAACTGGAAAATACACAAATATATGGCAATTAAACCATGGGCACCTTTTCAAGCAATGGGTCAAAGAAGGGAAAGTACAAATACCTTAAGATAAGTAATAACACAACATACTAAACTTATGAGATGAAGCAAAAGCAGTGCTCAGATGAAAATGTATAGTTGTAAGCACCTACATTAAAAAATGTACAAAAGATCTCAAATCAATAACATAACTTCAGATTTTTATGAGCCAGAAAAGAAGAGCAAACTAAACACAAGTAGAAGAGAAGAAATAATAATAGTTAAAATGGAAATAAATAAAATACAGGACTGGAATTATAGATAAAGAAATAATAAAACCAAAAGCTGATTCTATTAAAAAAATCCACAAAATTGGCAAATTAAGCTATACTAACAAAGAAGAAAAGGGATAAGCAATTAGCAAGAAAGACAAATGAGAGATATCCAAACTGGAAAGAAAGGAATAAACTATTTCTTTTTTCAGATTATATGATTCTATATATAGAAAATCTGAAAAAAAAAATCCATCAGACATTGACTAGATCTAATAAAATTTCAGCAAATTACAAGGTCAAAACACAAGATTCATTCGTGTCTCTATATGCTAGAAATAAATAATCCAAAAACAAAATTAAGAAACAAATTCCATTTATGATAGTATCTAAAAGAACAAAATACCTAAGAATAAATTTAATGAAGAATGTGAAAACTTGTGTGCTGAAAAGAGCAAAGTATTACTGAAAGAAATTAAAGAAGTTCTAAACAAATTGAAAGCAACACAATGTTTATGGATTTGAAGGCAAATTAATTGTGCTAAAATAGCAGAACTACCAAAGCTATCTAAAGATTCAATACAATATTTGGCAAAATTCCAACAGTCATTTTACTGAAACAGAAATGCCAATTCTCAAATTTCTAGAATTTTACATGGAAATCCTAAAAAAACAAAGACAAAGTTGGTGGATTCACATGCTGCCATTTCAAAACTTACCAAAAAGCTATAGTAATTAAAACAGTATGGAATTGGCATAGGGATAGATATATAGATAAATGGAATAGAATTGAGTCCAGAAATAAACCCATATATTTATGACAAATTTATTTTCAACAAGCCTGCCAAGTTTATTCAATGGACAATGAAAAATCTTCAACAAATGATGTTAGAACAACTGGATTTCTACGTGCAAATTAAGGTTAGACTTCATCCCATATACAAAAATTAATTCACACCACATATAAAAAATTTACTTATATACAAAAATTAATTCAAAATGAATCAATAACTCAAATATGAGAGCCAAAACCATGATACTCTTAGAGATAAATCTTTATGAACTGGGATTTGGCAATGGATTCTTAAATATGACACCAAAAATACCACCACAACAACCAAAAATAGATAAGTTGAACTTAATCAAAATTAAAAACATTGGTTCATCAAAGGACATTATGAAGAAAGTGAAACACAGCCTATGGAATGGAAGAAAATATTTGTGAATCATATATCTCATAAGGATTTAATATCCAAAATAAATAATCTTTATAACTCAGCAACAGAAGACAAAGAGACTATTTTTTAATTTCCAAAGTTTATTGGGGAACAGGTGGTATTTGGTTACATGAGCAAGTTCTTTAGTGGTGATTTGTGAAATTTTGGTGCACCCATAACCCAGAAAGTATACACTGCATGCTATTTATAGTCTTTTATTCTTCGCCTGCCCCCAACACTTTTCTTGAATCCCCAAAGTCCATTGTGTCATTCTTATGCCTTTGTATCCTCATAGCTTAGCTTCTACTTATGAGTGAAAACATATGATCTTTGGTTTTCCATTCCTGAGTTACTTCACTCAGAATAATAGTCGCCAGTCTCATCCAGGTTGCTGTGAATGCCATAAATTCATTCCTTTTTATGGCTGAGAAGTATTCCATTGTGTTTATATATATAAACTATATATCACAATTTCTTAATCCATTCATCGATTGATGGGCATTTGGGTTGGTTCCACGTTTTTGCAATTGCAAATTGTGCTGCTATAAACATGCGTGTGCAAGTATTTTTTTGTATAATGACTTCTTTTCCTCTGGGTACATACCCAGTAGTGAGATTGCTGGATCAAATAGTGGTCCTACTTTTAGTTCTTTAAGAAATCTCCACACTGTTATCCATAGTGATTGTACTAGTTTACATTGCCACCAGCGGTGTGGAAGTGTTCCCTTTTCACCACAGCCATGCCAATATTTGCTTTTATTTATTATTATTATGGCCACTCTTGCAGGAGTAAGGAGGTATAGCATTGTGGTTTTGATTTGCATTTCCCTGATAATTAGTGATACTGAAAAAAATATGTTTGTTGGCCATTTGTATATCTTCTTTTGAGAATTGTCTATTCATGTCTTTAGTCCACCTTTTGATGGGATTGTTTGTTTTTTCTTGTTGATTTGTTTGAGTTCATTGTAGATTCTGGATATTAGTCCTTTCTCAGATGTATAGATTGTGAATATTTTTTTCCCACTCTATGGGCTGTCTGTTTACTCTGCTGACTGTTCCTTTTGCAATGCAAAAGCTCTGGTGTAAAAATAGGCACATAAACCAATGGAACAGAATAGAGAACCAAGAAATAGCCTAAATACTTACGGCCAACTATTCTTCAACAAAGTACACAAAAACATATGAAGTGGGGAAAGGACACCCTTTTTAACAAATAGTGCTGGGATAATTGGCTAGCCACATGTAGGAGAATGAAACTGGATCCTCCTCTCTCACCTTATACAAAAATCAGCTCAAGATGGATTAAAATCTTAAATCTAAGACCTGAAACTGTAAAAATTCTAGAAGACAACATTGGAAAAACCCTTCTAGATATTGGCTTAGGCAAGAATTTCTTGACCAAGAACCCAAAAGCAAATGAAATATAAAGACAAATTGCTAGCAATTAATTAAACTAAAAAACCAATTTTTAAAATGGGCAAAGAACTGGTACAGACATTTTCAAAGAAAACGTACAAATAGCCAAGAAGTACATAAAAAGATAGTTAACATCACTAGTCATTCAAGAAATACAAATCAAAATCACAGTGAGATACTATTTCACTACTATGCAACAATTTTTTTTTTTTTTTGAGACACAGTCTCACTCTGTCACCCAGGCTGGAGTGCAGTGGCATGATATTGGCTTACTGCAGCCTCCTCCTCCTGGGTTCAAACAATTCTCCTGTCTCAGCCTCCCAAGTAGCTGGGACTACAGGCACACACCACTGCACCTGGCTATTTTTTTTTTTTTTTTTGTATTTTTAGTAGAGATGGGGTTTCATTGTGTTGGCCAGGCTGGTCTCGAACTTCTGACCTCAGGTCATCCTCCTACCCCAGCCTCCCAAAGTGCTGGTAGCACAGGTATGAGCCACCAAGCCCGGCCTTCTTTGCAACTATTAGAATGACTGTAATGACAAAACAAAACAAAACAAAACAAAAACAAAAACAAAACAACAACAACAACAAAAACAGAGAGAGCGAAAGGGGGCAAGGGGAGGAGCAAGGGTTGGTCAAGATGTGGATAAAGTTAAAGACACTTATATTGGTGATGGGAATATCAAATTGCGCACTTACCGTGGAAATCAATTTGGAGGTTCCTCAAAAGGCTAAAATAGAAAAATTCCACTTCTCGATACATACCCAAAATAATTCAAGAGTGATTCAAACAGAAACTTGTACTCCAGTGTTTAACGTAGCATTTTTTTACAATAGTCAAAACATAGAAAAACCCTAACAGATGAATCCTTAATCGATTAATAGATGAACAAAATGTCATACATAAATACAAAGGATTATTTTTCAACCATAAAAAGGAATGAGTTTTGATACACGCTACAGCAGGATGAACCTTGAAAACATTTTCTAAGTGAAATAGGCCAGACTCAAAAGGACAAATATTATATAATTCCAAATATGTGAAATATCTAGAATGGACAAATTCATAGAGACAGAAAATTATTAGTGAATAGTAGGGTGTGAGGTGAGAGTTAAATAGGTGCTATTGTTTTATGAGTATAGTTTTTGTTTGGAGTGATGAACTAATTTTAGAAATAGATAGTTCTGATGGTTACACATTTTGCATGTAATTACTACTACAGAGTTATCCACTTAAAAATTTTTAAATGATGTATGTATATCATATTAATATTTAAAAAGCAAACAAATAGCAGGTGCCTAAGCTTGACTCATGTTCACTAGTTTGCTGACCCCTTGATTGTGGCAGTGGTTAATATATTTTATAACTTAAAATTCACTTAAAAAAGTGTTAAAACACAGATTGCTGTTTCCTTAGTACCCAAGAATTTGCATTTCTAATACGTTTGTGTATAATGTGGATGCTGTTGGTCTGTTGATCACACTTAAAAAACTGCTAGACTACATTATGCCTAAAACAGCTCCTCTGTCTCATCAATGCAGTTGTTTAACTGATTTTTTTCTTCAAGTAAAGTGAGTAAGTTATTCTAATCTAATAACGTGCTAATATAGTTTGGCTCAGTCAGGCAAAATCAATCATACAAATGAAATCATTATCAGCTGAAAAGAAATAGAGACAAAGTTGGGATGAGATTAAATGTGAGAGCTGATGTCAGATCGCCTGGATGGAACTAAAATCCCAGTTCCATCAACTTTCTCCTCTGTAACACTGGAACAGGTAATGAACTTCCCTGAGATTTAGATTCCCTTGCCTGTAAAAGAGAATAAATAACAAAAAGTCCTCATAGAGTATTTTGAGGATTACATGGAATACTGCTTATAAAGTTATTAGCAAAATGTCTGGTACATAACAAGTCCTAATAAACAGTTATAAATGATAACAAAAGGACAGAGAATAACATTCATGATAAATCAATCTGAAAAATGTTGATGTAAAAAGTTCTAGAACTCTTAGGATATCTTCATAAAGTAAGTGTATTAAAATAAATATGGCATAAACCCTCCAATCTGAGCTTTATAAAGACAGGAGATTTGCTTATTGTGAAAAGGGGAAAGAGTCGAGGGTGTATGAGGTAATTATTAATAATATTAGTTTTATTAAATACTAGCACATTTTATTAAGTGTGTATCAGCAACCTCAAGCCAGTGTTATTAACTGAACTTGGGAGAACATTTGAGCTCATGAACTATTCACATTGTTCTAAATCTGAGCTAAGTAAAAAATGTGATAAAGGAGTTAAGTGCAGAAGCTAGTTAAAATGTGTTTTCCATTCTGCTCTTCCTTTACATATATATATATATATATATATATACATACATATTTTTTAAGCCAAGTATAGGCTGAATTAAATATGCATCTTCCTGTTGGCAGTGACGGTTCTGGCTTAGCATTACAGATGTCTTGATTTCTCCTATAGAAGTAACACACTTTCCTACTTTTGAAGACAGATTGTTACATTGTTTCTATGATTGTTGTTAAGAGAAAACTTTCAACCGAATTAAATTTAAAGTAGCTTGAGTAATGAACGATTGGAAACTCAGGCAGCCCCCAGAATTACAACAAATTCAGAGAGACTCTAGCACAGTCAAGTGGTGGAAGAAGATTTATGGACAGCAAAAGGAAAGGGAGGTACAGAAACAACTGGATTGGTAACAACTAGGCCTTTGCCTTATTTGGACACAGTTAGAACAGTTAGCTACATTTCACCAAAACTCAGTGATTGGCACAGGTGTGGGCTGCAGTTGATTTACACCTCCACTTTTTATAGTTCACGATGTACAGAAAAACCTTTATGTCAAACTTATATATGTAAGGAGGCATCCTTAGGCTAAACTTGATTTAACAGTTTTCCCCTTTGGGTTCTTTTCTCAATTTTGAGAGATTGACCAAAACTTTAGTTATTGACGTTACTATTAACATTGCTCTTGAAACTCACTGGGAAAGAGCAGAACAGTGAGTTTGGCAAATTTAGGAACAAGGACTGAGTAGAGGGTATATCTTTATGCTGGAACATCCCATTTACAGAAGAAAAAGAAAGCCGGGTCTTTTCTAGAATCTATGTGTTTCCTATGTTTTCCGTAATCAAACACAGTTTGATTATGTTACTTTTAGCACAAGTGACTCCATTTTTGTTTGGTTTGGTCTGTTGAGGCTTAGAGCATGAGCTCAGTCCAAAACAATGGCCTCCCATAATTTTGTTTAAAAAAAGAAATCCTCTTTTTTTTGGGTCAGGTTCTCACTTAGGTGAGGGTGTGACCAAAACTTAGGGCCTTAGCACCACTCTCAGTTACCATCATTTTGGGTTTCTGGTCTCAGCATGTCATTCATAAGTTATGGCGTCCTCATGGCTGCACATTTCTTTCAGCTCTTGTCATTCTACTTAGAGAGATCATTTGATATTCTAGAGATGGCTGCATGCAAACATTTAAAATTTTTGAGAGAATACGGAACACCAGGGGGACTATTATTATAACTATCAGGAGGGTAATACCAAGAGTTTGGAGTATGCTCCTTACCCGGGTCCCCATAAACCAAACCACCTAAAATTGAATACAACAAAGAATGAGCTACATAAAGCATCTACAAACTTAACTAAGGGGTCTCTTTATTAATCCCCTATAATCCAATCTCTGTAATACCTGACATTTTCTCTATAGGCCATAAGTGCCAGCAGCTGTACAGATACTTCTGTTTAGCCAGTAACTAATCCAGAGCAATTCTATTATCTAGCATAACTTTCACAAGAGAATTTAAAGTCTGTTGTGTAACCATGGCCTATACAGTAGAATCCGCTATAGAACCTATCATGAGGGATACATTTTTAATCATAGCCTCTTCTATTCCAAACCACAAAAAAAGGACCTAACAAATGATGCCCTTTTAGAAAAGTGAAAACCTCCCAGCAATGTTCTCCTTAACCCATGATGTGAGTTAAGAGGAGTGAACCAATGTTCTGTTTCTGACTGATTATGAGGCAACATATGCACCATCAAAGTTTCTCATCTACATTGGGCCTTCATTTTTGTCTATTAAGGTATGAGGTTATCCATGTATAAGGCTGGCTGCAAAATCCTTCACAAATAAAATTATACCACATAAGTGCACACAAGAGAACCCCTTTCACTTCTATTGTTCATAGAGGCATAAGCAAGGGAAAAATTATCAAAGATAAGAGTCTCATGATAGTAGAGAAGTCTTGATCCATGATCCTGGGAAAATCTCTTCACATCAAGGATACCATCTTCTTCTGGGGAGAACCCCCCGCTGGTTAGCTTTATGTTAAGGGTTCCAATGGGTGTACAGTTCCAAGAGTGTAAAGGGAGCCTTCTCAGTTGTGAGATTATGAACCCAAGGTTCAAGGTCCTGAAGTTTTGCTGTAGTGTAGATGCCAATGACAGTCTTTCTTTAATGTTCTCAGAAGATCCATCTTCAGGTTCTAGTTGTGAAGGGGTTGATTGTCCTCAGTGAACCATAAAAACCTTACTTTACCTGGTAAAAACACACTTTAGTATAATAATCTACTGTTATAACAATGGCAGCCGCACCCCATCTGGAGCAGCCACTGCCATCACATCGGCTACGGCAGAGAAGCATGGCCAGGAGCTGGGGACAAGTGGGAACCATGCCTCTTCTGAGTTGGTGGAGTTGGATCTTCCTGGGAACAGCTGCAGCAGCCCAAGTAGTGGCTCCAGACCTGGGCCTCCCACTCCATGGAGCAGGCAGGAGACCTGTCCTTCAAGGTGCAGCTACAAATGCTGAAGCCATGGCTTCAGAGCCAGACATCTCTACACTCTTGGGGGGCACAGCAAAAACCCCCAGAACCTTGCAGGTTTGGAGGTATCTTCTGCTCTCACTCCCTGGCTCCTCCCCACTCCTGGCCTTGGAGCAAGGTTGTGGGTAGGCCCAGGTGCTGTTGCAGGTGCTGTTGCAACCTGGTGGGTGTGCACATGCTTGGGGCAGTGCTGACACACCAGTACCATGCTGCCTCTGGCACCTGCCCAGGCTTTGGGCACTGATGAGCATGGGAGGGAAGCCAAGGAATTGCTGAGGGCAGCTTGGCACTGGCCTGCAGGCATCCCTTGGCACAAAGAGCCTGGGTGCCATGAACGGCAGCAGGAGGCAGACAGGCTCCAGCACCGAAGGGGGCGGGTTCTTGGTGAGGCCCTACCTTCAGGCCAGGGAGGGTGTGAAGGCTGGGGTCTGGGCTGCCAGTCCCATGGACCAGAGTGTAAACTTGTCATGCCTTTTCTGGGGCCACCTATGGCCTCTCATGGACCAATCAGTGTGCATTTCCCCCCTTCTGAGACCCATAAAAGCCCCAGGCTCAGCCAGAACTGAGCAGACATTGGGACGACCAACTGCAGAGAGCAGCTACCCACTCCAGGGCCTCGTCACTTCTGAGAGATGCAGATGTCGGGATGCCCAGCTGCAGAATGGAGGTGCCCACTCCAGGATATCCTCTGAGTTATTCTGTCACTCAATATAGCTCCTCTTTGCTCACCCTCCACTTGTCTATATACCTCATTCTTCCTGGAGGCAGGACAAGAACTTGGGACCTGCCAAATGGCAGGGCTAAAAATGTTGTAACACAAACAGGGCTGAAACATGCTCCTTGCTCACCATGTTGTGGGTGACAAGAAGAGAGAAGAGAAAAAGAGCTGTGACTCTATGGGAACCCAGACCTGGGAGCTCCCCAGGTCAGAGCTGTGACTCCCGCTATGGGACCCTGTGGTTCCTGGAGTCTGCAAGCTTCCAGGCACAACTGTCTTCCCTTGTACCAGCCGTGGAAGTTGCTTGTGGTGTATCTGGTCCAGCCAAAGCCTTATAGTGACCTAGTACCCATGCTGGCACCTGGAGCTGCCTGTCCCAGCTACAGCAGCTGGTGTGCCTAACTGTGTGCAGTGACCAGATCCCACACTCACATATCCTCACGTGTATAGAACAACATAGTGCCCTGCATTTGCATATTGTCATCAACTGAACCAACAAGTGAGGTAAAAGGCCCATAATAATTGGCCAAAGTAGAAGCCCTGCCTAGTGGCTAATTCTGGACTTCTAATTTCTAGCCTCAGATATTTTTATTGGCAACAACCTGACACCTATCAACAACATGCACCAAAATTAGGCCATGTAACTTAAATCTTATTCCCAAAAGAGTCTCTCATTACCCATCTGGATAAATCCTTTCACTATTGAACAATTTTATATTTGTGTATCCTTAATTGGGCTTTAATTGAGCCAGTCAGGTTCTGGCACTTTGGCCCATTACAAGAGTATCATGGATGTCATCATCACCTTTGCCAGCTGTGCCCATAGAAGTCCTTGACTTAAAATATTTTATCAATTGAGCTCCCAGGGCTTACTTTCAAATTCTACAATCAGTTAATCTTCATTTCAATATCATAGAGCCAAAAAAACATATAACCCATATCAACCCTTCTGGGTATCTGCATGGGAAGGGTACTCCAGGCCCACATATTAGATGGCATCATCCTGACCCAAGAGCTTTTTAGAGATCACATTTCCTTGCCACAATACCTTGCTATTGGAAATAACTTTGATCCTACACAGGGCATGGCTTCAACCAGGATACTAGACTACAGTCTCAGAAATGCCCATAGGCTGCCTCCCCTAAAGCACTTACAAATGGGACACTGAAGAAAGCATTTATTGCTTTCTATCTTTAGTATTAGAGATTCTATTATGTTTCCTGAATTAAGCCTATAATCTTGGTGTACACTGCTTTCTGCCAAGTGTACACCCTTACATTACTATGCCTAAAGGGCAGTCCTGTAGAGGTTACTAATATCTGTGCCATTCTACAAGATAAGGCAAATTGGTTTGCCAAGGAGGAAAGTGTTGGCTCCACTACCTACTTAGGCATCATGTAATCTTGAAGAATTTACTAATGTTTCCATGCCATAGTTTTCTCATCTATAAAATGGAAATGTGAATTATTTCTACTGTAAAGATTTGAGGATAAGAGGAGTTAATATATTTAAAGTGATTATAACAAATGACTGGAATTCATGAGTACTCAATAAATGTGAGCTATTATCATTGAGAACTACAAAGATAAGAACATAAAGAGCAAAAGACATGTAAAGGCAACTGCTCAAGATAGTTTAAAGAAGATACAAGAAAAAAATCAAGTAATAAAACAGTAAGATATCATTTATCAACATCACATAAAATGTTTTTAACTCCTACCTAAAGTTACAAAATGTTTGCTCATACATAATGTTGTTAAAAGTGAAGAGCAATGGCCATTTTGATTCATTTCTGGTGGGGGTGTAAGCAACTTAGTTTCTGTGGAAAACAAATTGATAATTTGTCAGCATTTAAAGTGCACACATCCTTCCACTTAGCAACCCTTCTACTATGAATTAACCTTGTAAATACAGAAACAAAAATGTCTCAAATGGAAACATTCTCATATACACACTTTACCTTTATGCAATCATACAAAAATATTTAGTGAATAGTTATGGGTTAAGAAATTAGGAAGAGACACCTCCACCTTTTATTTTGTAATATTAGACACAATAATAATATATACAATGTGAATATATACACACATAGGCATACACATATGTGTCTAAGTGTAATAATAATAATAATTATTATTTAGATTGGCAAATGTTATCTGAGCAGGAAAATTATGTTTTCTTTATTACAGTTCACTTAATTTAAAAATTAAAATGTATAACATTTTATTTTTAAAATATTGAAATGTTGAAGTTGTAATCATCATTAGAGAAATTTAAAGTAGTCAAAAGTGGGTAAGAAATATTGATACATTGTAAAATAATAAAAAGGAATATATTTACATTGTATAAAAAGTGAACACACACACACACACACACACACACACACATCCTAACCAAAAATAAAGCTGGGATCAATGATAAACATCAGTTATTTAATATAGTGCCTGGTATATGGTCAGTGCTCTCTATTACTCTTTTAGTTGTTGCTAATACAGTTGAGTGTTTATATTGATTTTAGAATATGAGGTGAATAAGGCAGAAAACTGGATGTGTTTTCAGAAAATAAACTTAGTTTTAACACAGACAAAATTTTCAGTAATGATGAGGCCTTCAAAATATCTTTGAATGAAAGTCTAAGATTATGAAAATCTAAAAGACGATTATGCCAGTTAGAAGCCTTTATAAGTAAGATTTCTCTTGCTTTGGCAGAGACAATGAGTTTGCCTGTGGGTTTTTTGGAAAAAAAAAAATCTGTGACCCATAATCTATTATGACTAGATGCTGAATATTTCAAGAAAATGCAGGATTATAAAGTCCACAGGGTCAGTTAATATTTATAACCCATGTCCTCCCTGTGAGATATATATATATATATATATATATATATATATATCACATATAATATGCACATACACGCATGCACACATAGTATTTAAAGCCATCATAGACAAATCCAAAGCAGAAGTTCAAAGTGGACATTTCCCAAGGAAATGAGGTGGAGGGAGGTCCTTTTTCAGGAATTAAGTTATTTTAGAAAGAAATGAGCCATATGAGCAGCAGGTGTGTATGCTAATAGAACGACTCCACATTTTAATTAAGCAGTATTTCCCTACAGAATAATTACATATGTTGTTTATTCAACTATTTTTTAAAGGCCATTAATGCTTCTGTAATGTGCTAATGTACTTTCTTCCCAGGCTAGAAGTTAGAAGCTTTAGGAACATTGCTTTCATTATACAGAATAGGAACTCTGCTTATTGCAAATAATTGTTCTCTATAAAATAGTGCATCCAGAAATTAAAAAAAAAACATATTACTAGTCTTCCTTTCATAGTTTAAATTTATAAAATTTTTATAACTTTATTGTAAGAAATTATGCCTTGAAATATATAGAAGAGTACAAATTTTTGAGATATCTTCAAATAAATATTACTCCACCAATGGGAAATTCTGCAGCTGCCATTGACTCTCATGGTTGCTGTGGGGAAGTTCAGTGGCGGACTGTCACTGCATGCCAGCCAGAAAATCACCCTGTTTTATCTTTTGAACTACATAGTTGTCAAGTGAATTTAAATCTTCCACACTGAAACACCCAGAATAGAAGCCATTGTTTCTTTGGAAGAGTCTCTGGAGAAATCACCATAGAATTATCTTATAAACAGAAGAAATCCTATACATTTTAAAGGCTTATAGAGGAATTGACAGTTGGGAAAGTATAATTTTCTTACTTGGACTATCATAAATCTACAGAAATTTTGAAAAAGAGATTCAATGGTGCTGAGTTTCTCAAGAGAAAAAATCAGCTAATTGAATTCTCTGAAAGATGAGCTCAAAAAAGTGTCATGAAAGATGCCTGTAATACTATCTCTCAAAATTCTGAATTTAGCTTCTAAGGTTTGTGTATTCTAGTGCTTCAGATTTTGATTGTTTATGCTGGGATAGTGAAATCGTCTGAAGCAGGCTCAATATATTCATTGTCAGCACAGGAATCCTAAGAAGAGAAAATGCTTTATTAAATTTAATTAGGGGTTTGAAAAGAGAGATATTCTTCTTTTTTATCTCTATATATCAATTTTATAAATTATTGTCAAAATACTTGTAGACATGGGTGGAATAAAATGCTTGACAATGAGCATTTTTATATAAATAATTCTGAACAAATTGTACTGTTTTTCTAGGAAAGCAATAAATGCGAATGACTGTTGAATGGAAATATCATGTTTGGCTAAATTCAGGTACCTTTCTCGAAATAAGAAAGTTAGCCCCTGAGGCTACTAAAGTCAGATATCCAAAGAACACAGCTTTACACCATACAAATAGATATTAATTCAAGATGCATTTTAAATGCATGTGTCAACCATAACAATATGCATTATACACACTTTATTTTGTTTACACCAACCACGTTCTGAAGAATGTATGTCTGGTTCCTTAGAAATGAATTAAAGGCATAGTTTAAAAGAAAGAAGTTCTCCAACATAGACAACACAATAGGGTAGATTTTTCGATAAATAGGTGTGAGAGTTCTCAAATAACTGTCTGATATTGTAGAGCCACACCTTCTTTCATGATGAATAATACATTTCTTTCTTAAGGTGTAAATTCAGTTGTCATTTTATAAAGCAAAGACATACAACTGAAATTTGGGCAGGCCTTTAAAAATTCTCCTCTTATAACTTCATAAAATAAATTATGGGAAAATTAGATTAAAGTTTATTTTTTCTACTAGCTAAACTTATTTTTCAAATAGGGTATTGCTCTGTTGCCCAGACTGGTCTTGAACTCCTGGCCTCAAGTGATCCTCCCACCTTGGCCTCCAAAAACGTTGGGATTACAGGTTTGAGCCTAGGTAAATACTTAAAGCAGGCAGGGCACGGTGGCTCATTCCTGTAATCTCAGCACTTTGGGAGGCCATGGCGGGCTGATCACTTGAGGTCAGGAGTTCAAGACCAGCCTGGCCAACATGGTGAAACCCCATCTCTGCTAAAAATACAAAAAATTAGCCGGGTGTGGTGGCAGGCACCTGTAATCCCAGCTACTCAGGAGGCTGAGGTGGAGAATAGCTTGAACCTGGGAGGCAGAGGTTACAGTGAGCTGAGATTGCACCATTGCACTCCAGCCTGGGCAACAGTAGCGAACCTCCATCTCAAAATAAATAAATAAATAAATAAATAAATAAAGCAACATTTTGCCACTAACTTTTTAGAAGTGAAGAGGAATTACAACATCTATATTGTTATGTTTCTAATGATGTTCTCTTTTAACAGGGTCTTAAAAAGTAGGCAAAATTAAGCCAAAATACAACTCCATTTAAAGGAAACCTTAATCATTATAAAGTGTGACTTGATACATATTTTTTATTTTCAAAAGAATGAAATAATCATGCATTTACATACAAGTGTAAAATATTCTAGAATCAATTTCCATAAAAATCTTTGAAACTCTGTGCACACTTGATTGAATCAGGTATTTGATAACAAACAGATGCCATCATTTGGACAGAATTCTGTGTATAGGTCTGAGGAACTGAGATCTAGATCAAGTTAGTAGGCCTTATATTTTAATGGTGAAGAAGATGAGGAAGAAGAAGAGGAAAAAGAGTAAGAGGAGGAGTTCACGCCTGTAATCCCAGCACTGTGGGAGGCCGAGGCGGGTGGATCATGAGGTCAGGAGATCGAGACCATCCTGGCCAACATGGTGAAACCCCTTCTCTACTAAAAATACAAAAATTAGCTGGGCATGGTGGTGTGTACCTGTAATCCCAGCTACTCAGGAGGCTGAGGCAGGAGAATCGCTTGAACCAGATGAGCCAAGTTGGTGCCACTGCACTTCCAGCCTGGCGACAGAGTGAGACTCCATCTCAAAAAAAAAAAAAAAAAGAATAAGAAGAGGAGAGAAAGAGGGAGGAGGAGGAGGAGGAAAAGAGGACGAAGAGGAGGAGGAAAAGAGGAAGAAGAGAAGGAGAAGGAGAAATAAGAATTTGTTCATATGTTTCTTTCCCTATTTTCTGAGGTCTTTCTAAATCTTATAATTTTAAGATTTTGAAGTCTTATTTAGTTCTATAATATTAAGCATATGTAAGACATGTAAATTAATTCTTGTCACATTTTACATATACATGTAATTGTAATTATGGTCAATATTTAACTTTTGTGAACTTTGTGTGTAAAAAAAAAAAGACTAGTTACCCTAGGTCTTATCACCTACATGCTAGAATAACTTTCACTAACAGATGCGAATGTCGTTTCTGGCTACTGTTTGATTATACAACCTGATTTATTTATTTATTTATTTATTTATTTATTTATTTATTTTCCTCACGTTACCAGAAGGAGAGTAGAAAAAAAATGAGTTTTTTTGTTTTTGTTTTTGGCCTGCTCTGTATCTGTCATACTTGGTGGTCAGTAAATACTTACTAAATTAATACAAAGATCACCACAGTAGCAATAAAGTGAATTATATCTTTTTAATTGAAGAATGAAATCTCCTGAGACAGTTTACTTTTTATTTCACTACTTCTGTTAGTTCCCAGGGATGCATAACAACATGTCACAAAGTGAGTGCCTTAAAGTAACATACATTTCTTTGTTTTACAGTTCTGGAGGTTAGAAATCTGAAGTAAAGGTAGATCCATCCTCCCTCCAAAGCCTCTAGGGGAGGAAACTTCCTTGCCTCTTCAGTTTCTGGTGACCCGAGGTGTTCCTTGGTTTATAGGATTGTTACTCCAATCTTTGACTTCATCTTTATGTGATTTTCTTTCCTCTGTGTCTCTTTTGTACTTAGGAGGACACTAGTCATATTGGGTTAAGGACCCACCCTGCTTCTGCCTGACCTCATCTTAATGAATTATATATGTGTAACTCTATCCAAAACAAGGTCTCATTTGGAGGTATTGGGTGTTAGGACTTCAGTATATCTTTTTGGGGGGATACAATTCAACCCATAACACTAACATAGATTTAAAAAATAAATGTATGCATGGCTTAAAAATATTGTGATGAATGATATTAGGACTTTACCATTGTGGAAGGAGAAATAATAACTATCATTTTCATAGAAATAATAAAATGAAAATGGAACAACTACCTTATAAATAAGTGCTATAGAGAAGTAATCTTAATAATTAAGTAGACTTTTATGTTTGATATTTTACTTGACCTTTATATTCACTTTAATTATACTGAGCCTTGTAGCATATCAACAAACAGTGGATTGTCTTACCTATGACAAAGTGCCAGAATTTTAGTGTTCCCTCTTACATACTGGATACTTAATATAATTTTGATATAAAACTGATATACTAGCATTAAAACAAGTTTAGATAATACTTATAGCAATGCATCTATAACACACTAGGTAGTGCTACTTACTATTTAGTCTAATCAGGTACATTCCTGCTATTCTAGAATTATATTAAAATCATTAGAAAAATCATGTAGTTTAACTACAATCATGTAATCTACTTTTTGTGCTTCGTTTTCTCAAATAAACTGAATTTCACTCAGTGTATTAGTTAATTAAATTGAGGATCCCTGAACAGACTATAGATTTTTACTTCAAATTTGTATCTAAACTTTTTTTTATAAGAAAACATTCTAGACTAATATTGTTATGTGAAGTTTTAATACTATTGTGAAGTTGTTAACTGGTTACTTTGTAGTTTCTATTGCGTAGTTGCTTTATAGGATCTGTAGACTATGTACTTGAATGTGGTTTTGTGGTAGCAGGTATTATTCTTTTGTTTTCATCTTTAGAACTCCCTTGATAATCTGTTGTAAGGCTGGTGTAGTGGTAATGAATTCCCTTAGTGATAGCTTGTCTGGAAAGAATTTTATTTCAAGCTTAGTTTGGCATGTTATGAAATTTTTGGCTGGAATTTCTTTTTCTTTTTTTTTCCTTTTTTAATACTGAAAATAGGCCCTGATCTCTTCTGACTTGTAAAGTTTCTACTGAGACGTCTGTTGTTAGCCTAATGGGTTCCCCTTTGTATATGATCTGACCTTTTTCTCTAGCTACCTTTAAATTTTGTGTGTGTGTGTGTTGACCTTGCATAGTCTGGTTATAAAATGCCTTGGTGATCTTTATTTTATTATAGTACCTTACAGGTGTTCTCCGGATTTCTTGTACCTGGATATCTACCTTTCTAGCAAGATTAGGGAAATTTCCTTAGATTATTCCCTCAATTATGTTTTCCAAGTTTTTTGCTTTTTCTCCTTCTCTTTCAGAAATTCCAGCAATACACAGGTTTGATCAGTTTACATAATCTAATGCTCAACATCACCAGTCATCAGAGAAATATAAATCAAAACCACAATGAGATACCAGTTCACAACAGTCAGAATGGCTATTATTAAAATGTCAAAAAATAAAATAAAACAGATGCTGATGAGGCTGAAGGGAAAAGGGAACACTTATACACTGTTGGTGGGAATGTAAATTAGTTCAGCCACTATAGAAAGCAGTTTGGAGATTTCTCAAACAACTTAAAACAGAACTACCATTCAACCCAGCAATCTCATTACCAGCTATAGACCCAAATAAAAAGAAATCATTCAACAAAAAGACATATACAATTATACATTCATCCCAGCACTAATCATAATAGCAAAGACATGAAATCAAGTTAGATGCCCATGAATAGCACACTTCATAAAGAAAATATGTACATCTACACCATGAAATAATGTATAGCTAGAAAAAAGTACAAAATCATGTTCTTTGCATCAACATAGATGCAGCTGAAAGCCATCATGCTAAGCAAATACATGCAGGGACTGAAACCAAATATTGCATGTTCTCACATATAATAGGGGGCTACATATTGTGTACTCATGGGCATAATGATGGGAGCAATATACACTGTGGACTACCACAGAGGAGTGGGAAGCATTAGCTCTAAACTACCTATTGGGTGCTATGCTCACTACTTGGGAGACAGGATCATTTGTGCCCCAAATCTCAGCACTATGGAATATAGTCATGTAACACACATGCACATGTACCCATTGGATTTAAAGTAAAAATTGAAATTATTTCAAAATGTTTAAAAAGAAAACAAAAGAATGATATCTGACTCTCAAGACAATTCTCATTTAAAACATATGATTCAGGAAAATACAAGAGAAAATATAACTCAGATAAATTTGCAAAAAAGTGTTGCTGCTCTGTTTTCTGCTTAATAATAATTTTTAATAGAAGCTCAATCAATGGCACATTTCAAGTAATTTAATGAAAAATTTAAAGCTGGTGGACATTATTTCATTTTTGGCTTCCTGAGTTTAATGTTGACCTAGTTTCTATAGCTACATGCTTAAATATGGTAGCTACCTGTGGCTATTTGAGCACTCAACACGTGGCTAGATAACTTAAGGACTTGAATTTTTAATTTGTATTTTTAATAAAATAAAATTTAAATTAAAAACAAAAGCAGTATAAAATATTCATTCTGTTAAATTCATTTAAATTATTTTAGCAGGCCTATATGATAACTATTGAAAATACAGAATTCAAATTGAGCTGCATTATAAATATGCATACCAGAATTTGAAGACTGAGGAGAATAATTTAATGTAATATATCTCATTAATAATTTTAATTATCTTATATGTTATAATATCTTGCATATATGTTTACTTTTAATGTGAGTACTATACATTTTTATAATAAGAATTTATTTTACTAATAAGAAGACAGGGTGCCTCTGTGTTTTGCTTAAAATTACTGGGCATCCACTTGTAGGTTTTCAAAAAGATATAAGGTACATGAATTCTTTTCCATTCATTCTTCACTCCAACAAGCAGCAGTGATAAAGAGAGTTTAAAGGATAGTGCAGTTATTGTCAAAAGCAGGGGATGGATGAAATTTGAACAATTCTGTCTTTGTAATTTTTCAGCCAGTTTTAATATCAGGCACTCATAAATAAAATATTTTATATATATAGTCTTTATTACAGCATTTAATTTGAAATCAAATCACTTGGAGAAACTCATACAACACTGACTGATACTTCAATGTTTAACGCTTTGTTATATTCAGTCTGTTTTTATAAGACAATTACACTCTCCACCTATGAGGATCTAGATCAAAGATGGTGGTTTATCAAGATTTATCATAAAAAATCAAGTGCTTTCAAAGAGCTGCTATTCACTTGAACAAATCCAAATAAAAGGCAAACTATGGGCAAGGCTCAAATTAGGATAATTGTTCTTTCTCTTATTGTATTTTTCTAAAATAAAATACTAATTCTGTCATTTTAATTGATTAATTGCTATTATTTTTCATGGGTATAAAAATAGCTGTTCTTAGGTCACTAGAGTTACATAAAGTTAATTGAAGTAAAAATATTTCTTCACTTTCACTTTCAGTTAGCAGAATGTCATAAATACTTTTCACATTTTAAAATATTTTATCATTCTTTTAAAGGTTATTATTATCTATTGTATACTATTTATTTAAATAAGCAAAATACTCCCTTTAATTGTATACAGGTTGTTTTCAATATTTCTGTATCATAAATAATGCTTTTGTGTTAGTTTTTATAAAATTAGTATTTTGTGCACTTCTAATTCATATGTTAAGGTGATTTTCAAAAAGAATTACCAGGTAGAGGAAGCAACTATGCAAAAGGTCTATGAAATACTGCAAAAAAGTCTTTAAAAGTTCATTTCAATTTACATTTATACCAGGTGTTAATAAATTTGCTATTTCAAAAACTTTTACCAATAGAATCATTTTCTACATTTTTTGGTTTAATTTTTCATCTCTTGTGAATTATATGTTCATATCACTTGTATACTTTTTATTAGAGATTTTATTTGATTTCACATTTATATATCATATTATGCGTATTTCATTACTTTCCTTTAATTCATTTAAAACAGTAAGTTTATTAGAATCTTGTCTTTTATTGTGTCATAGCAGATACAAACAAAACAAATAAAAGGGGAAACAAAAAGAGCAACATAAAATTAATTATTTACATAACTTATTATTCCTTATTTGGGGGAAGGACAGTACAATCTCTCATGCCCATTCATAGTTTATGGTATGTCTTAACATTGGGAGTAGAAGAGTATTGTTGAGTAGGCATGCTTACTTTGATGTGAGAATTATAACCTTCCATGAGGTATAATTTTTTAATTGATGAAAATATTCAAAGTGTGTACTACCAAGGCAGAAATAGATGATGCCAAAGTTAATGATATTAAAACAAAAATAAAATTAAAAAAAATCTTGACAAAAATAAATAGATTTTAAAAAATAGGGTCAGAAGATTATATCTTCTCTGAGATGGGCTTATTTTTTATGTGCTGAATAAATTATATCCTTTAACAAGTTTTTCTTTGTATCTCCAATTCATCAAGATTTTTTTCAGACTACTGTTTTCTAGGTGTGAAAACCCGATGTGAATTAATCAACCTTCTTCGAATCAGGGCACTGAATGTAGTAAGTATCTAAGAAGGCTGCAGTGTGCTCAGGATGTATGTTGGCTGTAATTTAGTTGAAGTAGATTCAAAACCCACCTCCACATCAGGAAACCAATCCCCTAGGAAAATTTTCTGGACATAAATGCAACTGAATTTAATTGGAAAAGCCTTGAATTTAGGAGCCAATCATCCAGAAAATGTCAAATTAAATGGAAAATTACTCTGCTTCACCTTAGAGATAGCTTAGTACCTTAGAAAATTGCCTTGAAAAGCAGCTTCTTTCTATAATGTGCCTTTAAGGCTATACGAGAACCACTGTACCCCCAAATAACAATATCAAGTATGAGTTGCATGGTTTAATTATAGAAAAACTAAGACAAGTAAGCATAAGACTAGCTTGTTTACACTCAATTGCTTGTCTCCTAAAATGTTGATATAGAAATGTAAAAGTTCTTCCATTTTGGAATGATCAGAAATTACTCCACAGCTTTTCATTGGTTTGTTATATTATTAACAATTCCTCTGACGCTCCAGACCTGTAGCCATGCCTAAATGGGAGAGAAGGCCATGACTACACATTTTTCATTGTATCAAGCACATAGAAGTTGGAGGTTGGGGAAAATCTATGAAATGACTGACTGGTTTGTAATGAAAAATGTATTTTCTTCGTGACAAAGAACATGCTAAGTATTTGCTCTTCATAGAGCCTTCAAATAGCACTCCTCTGTGAAGCCCTCTTTGGCCCTATCCACAGTATCTCCTACTCCTTTTCTATTATGTTTTTATTACTGGTTCATAAGATTATCAAGGCATGTAAAAAGTAATTTTATTCATTTTTTCCAGTGGTAACAAGGTAGGGTGGGGACTATTCAACTTGATTGCAGGTGATAATGAAGAACATTGTTTGTAAACAGATTTAAAAATTAAATGAACATAAGATTCAATCTGCTTTTTATTATTACCATGAACCAAAGATCTGAAAAAATGCCACTGATACAAAACTTTCTCTCTCAGAAGATCACTCCCACCCCAGGGACACCCTCCACTCCCCATGCCCCTAATCCTTATTACTGGTTGGAACAACACAAGTTATATGGTTACCTATAAAATTGGTGGCCCCAAAAGATAGTTTCTCTGTCTGGTGCCACAGAGCTTATACACAAAACTGAAAGTGAGCTTCAAGCAGAGCAAGTTTTATTCCACGGCCAGGAAATGAAGAAGAAGGAGTGTGGCTCGCAAATCAACATCTGGACTAGTGAGGGGCAGGGAGGTTAAAATATAAAGTTTCTGTAACTAAGAGTTTGGATATTAAAAGCAAAGGGATGAATATTTATATCTTTTCCAGAAGTGGAGAGGGAACTTCTCTGAACTGGTAGCATCACCTTCTTTTTGTCCTTTTATGGCTTCTTCCAGTCACTGTCATGGCAATTGTAATGTTATGGTACTGGTGGAAGTGTCATTCAGCATGGAAATTAGATTCTAATGAAGTCTGAGGCTGTCTTGGTTCTAACCAGCCTCAGCTGGTCTGATTACAAAGGGAAATTCTTACAGAAGGTATCTTGTTTCCTAAGGATAAACAGAGTTAGGGCGGAGTAGAAATTCATTTATGTCACCTATGATTGCACTGGGTAATAATACCACCCTCCCTTAAGTGCCATATATATTTGGAGATAAAACTTTTTAAAAAATAATTCATCTTTATACATCTTGACAACATTGCAGACACTCAGGAAATGTTGGTAGAATATCTTGATAAAATAATAGTACAGGCAGAAGGCCTCAAATATAAAGAAAATTAAAAAGTTGGGTTTCTTCCTAAATAGATATGAGAAAATACTATCTGTATGAAGCCAGAGAAAAATAGCACATTAGATTAAATATATTATGGAAAAGTCCTACAAGATTATTTTCTAAGTTGTGAAAGATGATTAACAAATTATATAACAAAGAATAAAATAACCAAGTACTTAGGAATACTTGTCTCACATTTACCCACATGCCTGACGGCAACCACCTAAGATGAATATTAAAATAATGATTTCTTCTAATTAAATTTCCAAATCTCACAAGAGCAGCCATCATTGAGAGAAACAAATACAGAAACATGAGAAAATGGATTTTCAGAAACATAGATCTTGGCTTCTAATCATGATGTCAAGGGAAATGTATACTTGGATAGTATTGATGCCAGGTTGAAAACAGTGAATGAAGCACAACAGATCTGTCTCAAAAAATGACTTTGACAAAGTTCACATAGAAGACAAATAATAGAAGAGGATAAATGTCTTTTAAAAATGAGGATAAAAGCATGTAATGCCACCAAAAGAGCAACACACAGGAGGAGGTATAGAGGTAAATAAATTTTGGAGAAGTCAATAAATGTTGGAAGATAAAGTCAAATGAAATGCTATAGAAATGTGGATTCCTATGGAATAAAAATTATATAAGTATATGCAAAAAAATTACTATTCATTTATTTGTTTATTTTTAGAGACAAGAGTCTTGCTTTGTTGCCCAGGCTATAGTACAGTGGTGTGATCTACACCACTGTAGAGTTTAAGTTATTTGTTGTCAAAACCACAAGTTTTGAGACTTGTGGTTTTTGAATTCCTGGGCTCAAGCCATCTTCCCACCTCAGCCTCCTGAGTAGCTAGAACTGCAGGCACAAGCTTCCAGGCCTGGCTACTTTTCTATTTTATTTAGGTATTTATTTATTTATTTATTTTTGTAGATACTGAGTCTTTCTATATTGCCCAGGCTGTTTTGGAACTCCTGACCTCAAGTGATCCTCCTGCCATAGCCTCCCAAAGCTCTAGGATTACAGGTGTGATCCACCATACATGGCCAAAAATATGGTAAATATTGAACGGTGAAAAACTTGTGGTTTTGACAACAAATAATTTAAATGTTATTTTATCTAAGAAACAAGACTGGGTATAAAAAATGACTTGTTTGACTATGGTGTAATTGAGTCTTAAAATGTTTATGTAGAAAGAACCATGAAAGAGAGAGTTTCGTCTTTCATACTAAGAGTAAGGTATTTGGTATCACTATAAGTATAGGTTGAAAGAAAAAAGTATTTATTATTGTAAAGTGTACTCTCCTGCAAACAAATCAAAGTGGACATATTATTTGAGTGTAAACTTTTAACTTGTAGCTACTAATATTATATATTATATATACTAATGAATTATGTGTATTATATATTATGTGAATATACATATGAGTACATACTTACACATATATGTATTGCTATAAATTATATATATATCATTAGTGTTATATAGTGATTTGTGTCCCTCCCCCAAAATTTATATGTTAAAACCTTAAACCCCATTAAAACCTTAAACCCCAGTAACTGTATTTGGGGATAGGGCCTTTAGGCAAGTAATTATGTTAGATCATAAAGATGGGACACTAATCCAAGAGGGTTGGCATCTTTATAAAAAGAGGAAGAGGCCAGGCACAGTGGCTCACGCCTGTAATCCCAGCACTTTGGGAGGCCAAGGCGGGTGGATCACCTGAGGTCAGGAGTTTGAGACCAGCCTGACCAATATGGTAAAACCCCATCTCTACTAAAAATCCAGAAAAAAACAAATTAGCCAGGCCTGGTGGCGTGTGCCTATAGTCCTGGCTACTCGAGAGGCTGAGACAGGAGAATTGCTTGAACCTAGGAGGCAGAGGTTGCAGTGAGCCGAGATCGCACCACTGCACTCCAGCCTGGACAACAGAGTGAGACTCTATCTCAAAAAAAAAAAAAAGAAAAAAAAGGAAGAGACGTCAGACATCTCTTTCTCCTAGTGTGCATACAGAGAAGAGGCCATTGGTATACAGCCAAAAGGTGGCCATCTACAAACCAGGAAGAGAGACTTCACCAGAAACCAACCCTGATGAAACCTTGATCCTGGTCTTCTAGCCTCCAGAACTGTAAGAAATAAATTTTTGTTGTTTAACCCAGTCTGTGATAGACTGATATAATTAGTTATAATTTTCTATTACCTATGAATTACTAGCCTGAAATATACTTGATGAGAAGTTTCATGTGGAGTAACAAATAATTAGTGGCATGTAAGTAAAAGCAAACATTATATTTTTATTAACCAGTAATCTGTATGAGGATAGAAACTTTTGTCTTCTTTTCACTGCCTTATTTCAAGCCCCTAATGAATTAAAAGTTGCATGAAAAAGAACAGCCACCAGTAGACACCCTGTAATGTAAAAGAGAAAAAATATTATGGTATCAGGAAAGAGAGGAATTACTATTTTGTGAGAGAATATATTATTTTAGTGTTAGTAGAAGAATATATATTTGCTTGTTGATACTATAAATCAGAAAATGAAGAATATGATAAAACTGCCACAGAAGGAAACTGCTCTGCAAGTTGACAGTTTTGTCGCAAAATTTTCTGATATCACAAAGATTGAGATTTCAGTGGATTGTGGAGAAAACAGCAGAAAAATGAAGAAGTGCATCTCCTTAATAAGGAAAAGTGGTATAGATGAGCATAGATTATCTGGTACAGTATAACACCCCTGAGACATTGCTTGTTTCTTCCTAGGCTTATTCTTAGGCATCTCTTTTCATTTTTTAACAGTCTTAATTTGGCTCTCCGCTCTTACGCTGTTAGGACTGTATTTCTTATATTGGCTTAACTATATTCTAACATTTATGTTGTAGGTTATCAATTTAGATTCCTTAAATTAATGTTGTCAAAACAATTATACAGTTATTGTCAATTAGTTTATTACTAATTCTAGGAAAATACAAAAGTTTAATTTGAAAAACAGTGACAACTGAATATCTTGTAACATATCATCTAAAACATACTAGTTCTTGTTGTTTATATATAACATATATATGTGTATATACACACACACACACACACACACACACACACATATACACACACAGGCTTAATTTATTTGGTTTTTGTTTCCTGACTCTCAGTTGCTTAATACTCCCATTTAACTCTGCCAAATACTGTTTGGTTTGAAAATAGGTAACACTATCAATTTTATTTCAGTATACTTTTAGGTATGAACACTTTTAATGTCTAATTTGATTTTGAGTTCTTTCCCAAGCTGGTATCATCTTCTCCCTTGTTATGAGAACATATTACCTGACCATCTTTTCATCTTGACTACACAGAAGTTGATCTAAAAAATGTGTTCTCTACTATGGTCTTCTAGAGGAGAATGACATTTCTACATTGGTTTACCTAAAATACAGGCTGTAAAGACACGGCCCCAACCCTCTAGCTTTCAAAAGGCCCTATATTATTTTTTCTATAATCTCTAATTGTTCATTAATGTTTATGTCTTAGTTCATCAAGAATTTTTTTTTTTTTTTTTTTTTTTGAGACGGAGTCTTGCTCTTTTGCCCAGGCTGGAGTGCAGTGGCACCATCTCGGCTCACTGCAAGCTCCACCTCCCAGGTTCACACCATTCTCCTGCCTCAGCCTCCCAAGTAGCTGGGACTACAGGCGCCCGCCACCATGCCCGGCTAATTTTTTGTATTTTTAGTAGAGACGGGGTTTCACCGTGTTAGCCAGGATGAGTCTTGATCTCCTGACCTCATGATCCACCCACCTCGGCCTCCCAAAGTGCTGGGATTACAGGCGTGAGCCACCGCGCCCGGCCCGTCAAGAATTTTTAATTTTTTTGTGTATTGTGTAGATTGTAGAATATTAAAAGAAAAAAAAAAACCTCCTCATGTAGTCTCTTATTAAACCACTACTCTCGTTTGATTGAGACCGAATCAAACTTCTACTTTCTCCATGGGTGATGCTATTTCCTATTCATTGTATAGATGGTGTTTCTTAACTGCTCCTATTATACTGCAGAGCCCCAGCTATGCACATTGTACTTTCTTCATTGCTCTGTTTTTCTCTTTCTTGCTCCTGATACTTTTATTAGGTAATTTTTGATTGACTATATCTTTAGGTGAAAATGTTATTTAACTTGCTATTAGTGCTGAATCTCAGCAATGCTTATATGGCTGCCAAAGGAGTGGTTCATCCACAAAAGAAACAGTACCTAGTTTAACTTGTTTCCCATGTAAATGTATTTTATAAATGGTGGAGAAAATAAAGCCTGCAAGTGTTCTTCAGACTGGTTTTGTTTGTTTTGTTTTAATAAACCACCTAATTTATGTTTACTTCCAGTTTGAAATGGGAAGTTAGTTTCTCATTTCAGGAAAGATGTTCAATGGATCTCATAATCTAAATATTGTTCAACTGGACACTACAGGTTTTAGGCGAAGGCATGGGGGAGAACAGAAAGGGTAGAGATGCCTATGAATGAATAATACTGCTAGGATAGTTAAACTCTAATTAAACTTGATATGAGGTAAAGAAGAAATTAATTTACTAAGGGAAAATTTTAATGACCTGATAAATCTAAAATTGAACATAACAGGTTGAAAAGATTTATAGTGATTAACAAAGATATTATAAGCCATTTATATTAGGTAATACTCATTTTAAAATATTCAACTTTACTCAATATAAATTATTAGTATGAGAACCAAAACCAAGATATTAATACTTTAAAGATCAAGGTGGCTTGGAGAAAGGGTGGTTACCAGGGGCCGGGGCGATGGAGTATGTATCTGTAAAGGGGTATTGGGGTGAACTTGGTCAAAAGATAGAAAATTTCAGTTAGACAGAAAAAATAAATTCAAGGCATGTATTGCATAATGTGGTGACTACAGGTAATAATGCCACAGTGACTATTGTACTGTTGAAAAATGCCAAGAGAGTAGCATTCCATTGATATTTCACAAATATCATTTCACATTCTCAGGGTTAATAAAATAATTAATTCCCACCTGAAGAAATTAAAAAGTAGCACATATAATTTTAACTTTTGTCAACTTATAGTTGTTTTTAATTTTTAGGCACTTAAAAAATAATCTTTATATTTTAGAATAGTTATCAATTTACAGAAAAGGTATGAAAATAGTAGGGTAGTTCCCATATATATATTCCACATGCAGTTTCTCCTTTTGTTAGCACTTACGTTAGTGTGGTATATTTGTTACAGTTAATAAACCAGTATGGATATACTGTTATTAAGTAAAGTCTATGGTTTCTTCAAAGTTATTTAGTTTTTTACCTAATGTTCTTTTTTGTCCCAGAGTCCCATCCAGGATACCACATTACATTTAGTTTTCATGTCTCCCTAGGCTTCTCTTGGCTGTGACATTTTCTCAGATTTTTTTGACTTTTGGTGACTTTGGAAGTTTTGATAAGTATTTATTTAGCATTTTGTAGCATATTCTTCAATTAGGATATTTCTCTTTTTTTGTTATTATTAGGCTATAATAATGGTTTTGATAGGAGGAAGCCTACAGAGGGAAAGTATATTTCTAATCAATCATTTGATGGGCTTATGCTGCTTTATTTTAATTTCAAAAGTTTTATCTTTCTTACAAACAGGCTCTCACATTGTTGCCCAGGCTGGAGTGCAGTGGGGCAATCATAGCTCACTGCAGCCTCCATCTTCTGGGTTCAGGCAATCCTCATGCCTCAGCCTCCTCAGTAAAGTAGCTGGGACTACAAGTGCATACTCCCACAGCCAAATAATTTATTTTTTATTTTTTTGGTAGAGATGAGATCTTGCACTGTTGCACAGGCTGGTTTCAAACTGCTAGGCTCAAGTGATCCTCCCACCTCAACCTCCCCAAGTTCTGGGATTGCAGTCATGAGTCACCAACACCTGGCCACATGCTATGTCACTGACAATGTTATCTTTGATCAACTGGCTGAGGTAGTGTTTCAGGTTTCTCCAGTGAAATGAATCGTTTTTTCTCCCTTTTCATATAGTACCCTTTGGAAGGTCATCACTAAGCACAGTCCATATTTAAGAGGTAAGAATTGTGGCCACATTTAAGGGGTAGCTCTTTGAGACAGAAGTATTGGTATTTTTTTCTAATTATAAAAATACCTATTGCAGATCACAGAACACTTTATAAAAAGGAATAAAGAATGAATAAAAGTATCTATAATCAAATACATACATATTACCAAATATCAGTGATTCCCATGTGCCAGTTGTAACATAGATGACATTTATTACCTTTGAGTTACATTATGAGAAATTTATTTTTTAAATGCTCTTTCAAACTTATGAGAATCTTAAAAAGGAAGTTTGGGGTTCATCTGTTATTTGCAACTGTCTAAAACGAAATCATTTTTAACACAGCTGGAACAGCCTCAGATTCAGATATTTATAGATAATGTTTCTACCTGAATCAAAATGACAGGATTTTGTTTTCATCATATTTTCAGGAACATGTGTATTTTTGACAGTAATGCTGACCTTCAAATTTTAATTTTAAAACATTTGTTTTGAACCGTCTTATTTCATTTAGAAATGAAATTGTAAAACTAAAATTAAAAACATATAAGCAAATATAATACAGATTGTATACATAAATGGCAAAAATAAGGATGACAAATATTTGAGAAATATTAATTTAACATAAAAAGTAGCAAAATAGGCCAGGCGCGGTGACTTACACCTGTAATCCCAGCACTTTTGGAGGCCTAGGCTGGTGGATCAGCGGAGATCAGGAGTTTCAGATCAGCCTGACCAACATGATGAAACCCTGTCTTTACTAAAAATACAAAAATTAGCTGGGCATGGTGGTGGGCGCCTGTAATCCCAGCTACTCGGGAAGTTGAGGCAGGAGAATCGCTTGAACCCAGGAAGTGGAGGTTGCAGTGAGCTGAGATCACGCCATTGCACTCCAGGCTGGGCAACAAGAGCGAAACTCTGTCTTAAAAAAAAAAAAAAAAAGAGGTAGCAAACTATATAAAATGAACTATATAAACTGGGGTGCAAATATGTCTTAAAGTGTGTGGGCTTCTGTGTAAATATTAATTTTCTGCTTATGCTTGGCCGTAGAAACAATTTTATTAAAAATGTATTATATAAATTCTGGTTTTTGGTTTCAAATTGTGATGTATCAAGGAAACTATAAAATATTGGGTAGAAAGAAATAGTTACACATTTGCTTATTGTCCATTCAGTGCATATGAAAGTTATTCATATTGTTCAGGTACCATTTCTTTATTTTTAGGTCCAGAAACCATTTCTTCCTGTTCTTGAAAAAAAAAAAAAAAGCATGATTTCTAGGAATTTTGTATGTCACAGTCTAGAAAAAGATAGTGGCACTACTACAATGTCATGTCTTTTCAATACGGCTGCTTGTATTTGAGCCATATAGATTTTCTTGTCCCTAAAATTCCCAACATTATTTATTTAATGCTGGTTACAATGTTACACAAGATGCTGCCTCATTCATTGTGCCACTTAAGAATGCTGCCTGCCAATGACTTTTTCTCAGAATTTGTTACTTTGCCATGTTGTTGATGGCTACGAAGGCAAATATTACCCAAAGTATGCAGGAGCATGTAAAATATCATTTTTGAAATAAAAGGTCATGTTAAATATTCCCTTTGGGTTTTATTGTATAAACACAGAAAGCAATTTCCAACTGTGTTTTTTTCTTTAACGTTTTAGTCGTTACTTTATCTCTGCATTCTTAAATGTGATCTCTTTGAATGCTGGCCATACCCTGGCTTTTCAGGTACCGACGACCAGCAAGGAGGATAGGTGATTAATCCATTGCATTAATAAGTGGTGTGGCCCCATTTCTGCAAGGAATGTCTATTCTGTCTCCAGCATAGCTTAAGACCAATCTGTAAGGATTTGATTCCACCTCTACATTAATCAGCGACAAGAGAAGACATCAATTGTAAGAACTGGTTTGAAAAGCCCTCAGAAAAGACAGAACAGCTACTCCACCAGGGCTATTCTGGAGTACTGCCTGACCACATGGTTCAGAGTGTAGGGGTGTGGAGTGATGGCTACCCTGGGTGTCGGGGAAGGGAAACACACAGGTGAAGGAAGCCTGCTGCCCCCCACGCACTGCCTAGGAGGCTGCACAATAGTGGGGACAGGGACAAGTGGAAGCCCTAACACAGGCCCCTGAATGTTGCTTAAGCTTAAGAAAGGGATTGTGATGGACCGACTAACAAAAGGCCTGAGTCTAATCTGTATCTACTGTGTCATTAAAAATCAGGGAGAATGAGAGAATTTGAAAGGCAAATGCAGGAATGGATTTTCAAAAAAGGAATTATAGAAAAATTTATAGTGAGAGTTCTGTTGCAGTTCATCACCTGCCAGATCATCAGAGGATCTCAGTATACACTAAGACTTTTCAAAGTGTTTACATTTGGATATGAGTTTACTTTCTATTCCATAACATACTCTATTTGCCCTGTTTTAGAACATGCAAGTTCAACTTTACTAGGGTCACTTTTAAGCCATATTTGTATTTTTGACACTTGCATTCTCATTTATACCTTTAAGAAGGTATTTATAAAACATAGACAAGTTTCAGGGTTCAACCCTATCCTTGATACTATTATGTAATTTACTGATTTTCATATTTTGAACTCTTTTGATCTCTTGATTGACAAGGAATCATCTCAGAGCAACAGTCTCCTAGCTGAGTCATTACTTCTCAGCACTTTTGGGATTATTGCTTTCTATTGAGGAGTGATTATTTAGTCGATTATTCTATTCTATGAGGAATAATCTAGACTATGGCAGATGTATTATGTATTTTCTTTAGGCTATTATATTCAATGTCTAATGATTAATAAAGAATACATTCTTAACTTTACTACAGTTTAGTATCACCAATATTTACCTTTTACAATTTATCCTATTGACTACTTATACATGAATGTTGTTAAGCAGGTCCAAAGTCATAATGTTTAATAGTTTTTTCACTAAAATGAACATATTGAATTCTTTTATTTATTACAATCATCAAAAGTACATAATGAGTTCAAAAGCAAACACATCTCTAATGATCTATTAGCTATTAAAGAAATTATTATTGAAACAAGAAAATGGATGTATAATTTCATAATTCAGTTTGCTCTTAATATTATATTGAAAATAATTGTTTTCATTATGACGTCTATGAATTATACATATATATATAAATCACTTTTTATATTTAAACCCAATGTATTTAATAATTTCAACATACGGCATTCCAAGGTTGTGCATAATTAAATGATGGTAAATGGGTTCTGAATTATTGTTTAGTAATAACTTAAAAAGTGAAAACATAAAGTTGGAATAAACATGATGTAAATGCTGGATCCAAAAGTTGGAGAATGGGCCTGGAGCGGTGGCTCACCCCTGTAATCCCAGCACTTCGGGAGGCCGAGGTGGGCAGCATAAGATCAGGAGTTTGAGACCAGCCTGGCCAATATGGTGAAACCCCATCTCTATTAAAAATACAAAAATTAGCTTGGCGTGGTGGCACGCACCTGTACTCCCAGCTACTCAGGAGACTGAGGCAGAAGAATCGCTTGATCCCAGGAGGTAGAGGTTGCAGTGGGCCAAGATCGCACCACTGCATAACAGCCTGGGTGACAGTGAGATTCTGTCTCAAAAAAAAAAAAGTTGGAGAACGAATATATGTACATATATGCTTATATACATGTTTTGTATTTGTGTATATGTGTTCATACACATATATTCATAGTGACTTATATTAGAGCCATTATCATGTAGTACAAGAAAAACCTGTTTCAGATCTAAGGTATACTAGTTGAGCAAGATATTTAATATGATTAGATCTTATTTTTGTACTTTGTAATTTTTCATATACTTAAAAGACATTCAGGTTTCAAGAAATGCATTTTAAAAATTCAATTTCTCTTTCTCTTCCAGTCCAACTCATTTTCAAAGCTTCTCCTTTTGCATTGCTTTTGTTTTTTCATTTCCCTACTCACATCTGGAGCTACATCTGCCCCACTCACCCTCTACTGGACTAGATTCCATCATGTACGTCTTTTCTCATCTATGGCTTCAAACCCTATCTACTAATCACATCCTTCAGCATAGACTCATGCCACAGAATGGGAGAAAATATTTTCAAAATATACATCTGATAAAGTACTTTTGCCCAAAATATACAAAGAAATCTTAAATTTTAACAACAAAAAACTAGCAAACTTATTAAATGTAGGCAAAAGACCTGAACAGACATCTCACCAAAGAAGATGTACAGATGGCAAAAAAGCATGTGAAAAGATACTCAACATCATATGGCATTACAGAATTGTAACTTAAAACAATAATGAAGTACACACACATATATATTCTCATGCATACCCCATAGAACTGGAGAGACTTTCATGTGTTTATAATTTAGGAATGCTGAATTGGGCCAGTTCAAAAGTTTATAGAAAACATTATGAGCTTTGCAGTTTGATAAACAGAAACGCTTCCCCTTTACTAATTGGAGGACTTTTTGTTCATAGTATTCAATGTCTATGAGACTGAGAACAAACAGTATAATTATTCATATCCCATAAATTGTAGTGAAAGGAGTTAGTCAGCTTGCTTTAGGCAGACAGTAAGGGAAGGGCCCCTGGAGAACCTCAGACCCACTCCACAAGTGCTTTACAACAGATCTTTTGTGCAGGTAATGGGACTTGTACACGAGGCTTGCCTAAATCTGTCTGCAGTGGACTAAGGACCTGTGGGCATACTAGGGGAATAGGGTGAAGCCACCAGGAAATTGTGCCTTATATGAATAGGGAACCTAGCCCCATCAGCTTATACATAAAAGCCCTTGTATTGAACTGTGAAAGGGGCAAGCAGAAACCTGCTTTCAGGACCTCTCTCTTTGCTGAGAGCTTTCCTTTTGCTTACTAAATTCTACTCTACTCACTTTCTGGTGTCTGCACGCCCAATTTTTCCTGGTTGTGAGACAAGAACCCAGATCTAGCTGAGCTAAAGAAGCAAAAATCCTGCATCAGTAACACATAATAGGGATTTGCAAGTGGAAGTTTCTACCAAATATATAAAAATTTATGTATTGTTGATAATATATACATATATGTGTGTATATACACATTTATGTTCTCATATGCATATATACATGTGTATATACACATATACATATGTATGCCTAACATCAATGATAATCTTAAATCCTAAAATCAACTCATCTGGCAGATTCTGTTTTCTTTATTTTGCAAAAGAGAAAAAGAGATTCAGAAGTACCAAATGACATGCCCAAGGCAGCACCACTGGGTACTAGAGTTGGGATTCAAATCCCATCCAACTGGTCCCAGAACCAGAGCTTCTTACTTTATATCTACTACTTTCTACTGTATCCCTTCTCTGATCATCTCTGTATGACAGGTGAAACACTAAGGCAAAATTTCACCTAAATCGAGCTCAGTTAGGAACATGCTTTTGGAAATGTGACTAAATGTACACATTCCCTAAATGACCTTGAGAATGCTCTAAGTATTAATTTTGAAGTTACACAAGAATCTTAGCAAGTAAGTGATTAACAAATCTGGAATTTCTTTCTACACACGCACACACACACATCTATACCTAATTTTATATTTGTACCTTTATCTATTCTTATATCTATAAGGATATATACAGTCAATCCTCATCATTCATCAAGTCTTTGTATCTGTGCTTTAAAAATGTAAGGAACAGTACTTACTGGCCACCACTCTAGAACCTGTTCTCATATTTGAAACATATAGAAAGGATCACACTAAGAAAAAAATTTTAAAAAATCAAATTAAAGTTAAAATAGTTATTAGAGCTTGACCTGTCAGATTTTATTAATTTTGTCACTTCTCAATAGCATAGTGCATGTAGTAGATTTTTCAGTTTATAATGGATGAAGCTAAAATATTTGTTTAAGCCCTTGTCACTAAGAAGTAGATGAACTAAAGTACTTTTAAGGGCAGATTTAAGCCTCTTTTCTTATTATCCCCTAACTTTCCTCATTTAGCTAAAAAATTGGGTCAGATTCAAGGGTAAGGTGATTTACAACTAGAAATGAGTGAAGCTCTACAAATTTGAGGACCCAGATAAGGTCAAATTTGTTAAGGATAAGAATTCCAAAGGGGTTGAAAAGATCAGCACATATAGATCCAGTGTGGTTGTTTTTCTCTACCAGCTAAATCAAGAAAATACAAACCAATGCTTAATCTCCACATCTCTAATATATCATGAAAATGCTAACAAAATGAAACAAAAGAAAATAGCATCCTAAGTACGTAAATATTTGCATCCGAGATTCATTTCTGACCTAAGAAGTCCATGGATCTGTTTTCCTGGGACAGCGGGCTCTGGGAATTAAGAAATATTTTTGCTTACTTTCCCTTTCTTGTATTTTCTTGATAACTTGCTCATCTTTGATTATGTATTTTCTAGAACTACAGTGGGAAGATTCATGATCCTGAGTGTTGGATATTTGTGGTTGGAGCAAACAGCTTGCAGTCATAAAAGCTTGCAACACATTCCCCATGGAAGGAAGTGATGGGTAAAGGACTCTAGTCTAGCCTACCTCAATAGAATGCTCTTTTAACATTTGCGGCCAAACCCTAGAATAATTACAGAGGAGTGTTTTCTCCGCACCCCCCCCACTTCTGTTATTGATATGCATATATATTTTCCTCAGGATATGGGAAGGAATGCTTCATCAGGTATATCATTTGGTTGTTCCAGGATCCACTGACAAACATGCGATTTCTAAGTGTCATTTATATGTGTATTCATATTAAAATCACATCCTAGCATTCACAATGAGCCTGTGCTTACTTGATTCCTAATCCTATGATCTTTTCTTCCATGATTTTCTTTCTTCGGAGTTATCAGTAGTCTTTTGATATCTTACATTAGCAGTCCTCCACTCTTTTCTCAGGATATTAATTTAAAGCTTTTATATTCTAATTACCTTCTTTTCTACAGTGAAAATGTGTTCTGGGATAAGGGGTTCTCAGCCTAATGTTAATAGAATTTTTTAGCTATGGCATAAGAGATTCACAGATCTAAATACTATCTAAAATTTTGTCAAATTTGTGTGTTGGTGTATGTATGTGCATTTAATATTACTTTGTAATAGAATCCACAGATTTTATTATATTATTAACAATTACCATGAATTGTAAATTCCTAAGAATTTTAAGTACCAATGATTTAGAAAAAGTATAGCCTTGAAAAAGAAATAATAAAACTGTAGTATAACAAAAACAACAATAATCTACCATTTATTGAGTTCTTAGCATATTTTAAGTAGTATGCTGGGGGCATTATATACATAATCTAATTAATTTTTGTAATAAACTAGCGAAGGTTTTAAAGAAAGATTAAGAAACTGATTCTCACAAAGATTAAGTATCTTCCTTAAAGCCTCATGCTAATTAGTGTCAGTGACGGGATTACACAAAGTCCTACCTGCCTAGTGCCTATTTCCTAAGTACATCATACTAATAACCTAATTCATGCATTGGCTAAATGACTTGCACAATTTGATATATTCTCTCTTCTAGGACAGGTGATGGTTATGTATATTAGGCCTAGAACAAAAGTTTTATTTAGCTAATTAGTGAGTGGGCAGTGATTGTCATCTTCAGTTTTACCACTCTCCTCCAAGTTGACCCATACTAAATAGCAGTATTTAGATAAAATTTTGGCCAGATGTCAACATGATTCCAAATTAAATTTTGTGATCTCTTTATAATTAGAAAATTATGTATATCATTTTTAAGAGTAGCTTTCATTAGGAAGTCATATGAATGTTTGTCCAATAGTTGAGCCTGTTAAAAATTCATGCAAGGAATTATTATCTTGGTCATCTTTTCTATGTTGGTTACTTGAAGGATCATTGGATTATTTCAGAAGGACCAATACCTATTCCAGGTGAGCCATTTGCTGCATTACTCTGTAAGATTTTTTGATACTCACCTTTTTCAACGATAAAGAATAAAATTATTGAATCATGTGATCATTTTTTTCCTTTCCTTTCCAATGAAAATGAATGGTCCCGACTTCTGCAATCTCTCTCTCTTGCTTGCTCTGTGATCAAATTACTTACTGAAGCAACAACATTATAAAAATTACCTTTTATTCTTTTAACATCTGAATAGAAGCTTACATTGAATGTGTATCACCTTTCCCTTAAACTATCTGTGTCTGAATATATATGCCAACTAAAATAAGCACTAAGCACTTTGTAGACACGTTTTCCCTCTTTAGTCTGATAAATGACCTCCATAGTAAGTGCTTGCTGCCCTTCACAATTTTCTCCTCTAAGATAAGACCTATAAAAAGTAAACTACTTACATAATTTGAAGTTTTAGTTTGATTTCCTAGATAAAATGTGAGATATTGTATATAGTCTATCTACTTATATTCGAAAAAATTAAGCAAAATAATCTCTTAGAAATCTACTGAGGTGACAAAATGCAATGTATAATTTGGGTCACTTTATCCAGAAATCCTTCAAGGATGAATTAAAATGCTATACAATTTTAACTTAAGGTCCTAAATTTGGAAAGTCTTCAACAATTAGTAATAAAATTAACTCACAATTGAAAATTATTAATATATATGTAAATATCCTAAATCATCTGAGATATTTACTTAAACATAGTGTTAGATTCAGTAATTATTTAGATGTATGAAATAAATTTAAAGAAAAACAAGTGGCTTTTGAAATTCACATGTTCTGGTGTATATGCAAATGCACATAAGAATATGCTTATGTGTACCACATTATTTCTTGAATTTTTCTGTTTGCTATAAAATTTCGTATCATTTTGTGCAGTGCCATGAAAAATATTGTAGGATTCATTCAGGGCTGGGCTACATTCTGAAGAAAGGCAGTAATCATTGTGTTGATTAAAGAGCTAATGATTGTTAATATGATTGAGACGTAGAATAAAAAGATAAAGAAGTGCTGATTATTTGGTAAAATGTAAAACAAACACACTGGCAAATAACAGTACATTTTTTTCCCAGTGAATATTTATTGAGGACCTCTTGTCAGATCTTGTGCAGGCAGAAATCATTTGACTATGGAGACAACAGCTGAAGCACTATTTATCTGCAGCAGTGGCAGAGGAATGTCAATTTCTGTAATTATTCTGGAAAATTCAAAAAGCATTGGTTCTATCTGTCTATGCTAAGATGTAATTTATGATATCCATTACACGTAATACTTTGCATCAGCAGTACAAAGAGCGAGATTACTCAGTCAGGGCTGTAAATAGTGAAGACAATGACATCAAGTGCATTGGGGAATAGAGTTTGTCACTGAAAGTGAGGGTCAGAAGAGGATCTAGGCAAGGGCAAATAGATTAGAAAAGAAAGCATGATCATCAAGATAAATGAAGTGTCTTTTATAAGAAACTCTAATCTACTAGAGACTCCACAGTTAATGTATCATTTATATCAAACACAAGGAAGAGAAAATTAGCAAGGGAAAATGATACTGAAATATTCATAGCCAAATTTCTAGCAGTGCTTTATCACCCACATTTGTGGATGAGAGTTAATTTTATGCATTGTTATTAATAAAATTACCTCATGGATAATTAGAAATATATGACTATATCTAAAATAGTTAATATATTACCTGAATTTTATGGAGGTCGTATTTAGATCAATTTAACTTAATGTGGAGGCTTTCCTAAGATAATTTATTTCTTTTATGTGTGGGTAAATTAATGATCTTCTTGATTTATATTTTCTTAAAATAGATGTATCCCTACACAGAAGTATAGGTTGTAAACTTGTAATCTTCATTTAGTAATTTAACTAGAGCTAAATATTTTTTTCAGTAAACAAGATTTAAGCCTTGGCTATGCTTGAGAGAAAATTTCTATCTATGCAAATAAATAAAAATAAAGTTAATTAATTTTATTTGATATTTAAAAAATATTTAAGTTGCATAAATATACATCATATGCAAATTTATCAATGTATTTTTAAAGGATTTATGGCCAAAGCTAATACTTGAGCAAGTAATGTCTTCCATAAAGATGTTATTTATTTTTTCATTGTCTAATTTTTCAGAATTTGCTAGGTGGTTGCATGGATATAGGTATTCAGATGGAACACTGAAATTAATTTTTGATTCTATGATTCTGTCTGAAATCACATTGTCCTATTAAATCATCATTAAATAATTAAAACATGCTGTATGGTTTTATTCTTTTCATGTTTTTAACCAATAATCATGTAATTATGTTATGAACAGATTCTATCCCCCACAGTTGTTGTAGTCTATCAAAGAAATTTTCACATTATACAGCGGAAATAATAGTACACTGGGACGCTTAGGTTATCCTGGTGTTTTCTAATTGTTAAGTTTTTAGAGATGTCAGTTTCACACTTTGTGAACTTTCAAATAATTATTAATCCTTGGAGCTCAGACACCATTCCCCAGGCATGGAATTCACTGATAGCTTTAATAGAGTCTAACATGGTCCCATGGGTTAGAGATGCATAACTTTTAAGTCAATGTACCCCAGCAGGTTTTGCAAAGATCGCTCTGTAGGTAGAAGTTAAAATAAGTGTTTGATCATGTTCATACATGCAACAAATTAATATGAACCTGAAGGCAATTCTCTTGTGTCTAATTCTTAGTGTTTGGAGAAAAAATAATTTAAACATTGTGAAATTCAACAAGACAATTTTCCTGAGTTTCACAGGGCAATAGAACTTGGTAAAAATAAAACAGTTTAACTTGTGTTTACATGTATGCCTTCAGTATAAGAGTGTGCAGCTCTTATAAAAATCTAAAAGTGTAGCAGAAAGTGTGCTTTTACAATAAAAAAGTACAGGATCTAGACTTAATAGTGCAAGATACAGGGTCTGATGGTAGGATTTAATTCCCGACTCAACCGATTTATAACTATGTAACTTTAGTCAATACTGGTAAACTCCCTATAAGCCTGCTCACTTAAAAAAAAAATCTGTGTTATGGATTGATATTCTCCCTTCTGGAACTCTAACCCTAAAGTAAGTCAAAAAATTTGCCCAGATATCATTATTTCTTCTGTAAGATGGCATGTCATCAATATTTTAGTGCTGTGATGAGGATAAAGTAAGTTATTATAAATGGAAGGGTTTCAAATTGTGCGATCATTTTGCAACTGTTTTATTCCAGCCAATACGTGGAAATTCAAATTGACTGGCCTCAAGAGCGCCATTAGTAGCCTTGAGTCAAGGAAAGTTAATTGACCCAATTGGGAATTTAAACCCATTTTCTGGCTTCATTAGCACAATTCTCTTGACAGCTGGATTAACTGGTCATAGACCCAAGCTGCCAAAAACAGAGCTGCTATGTACTGTAGAAATAAACTGACATATTGAAAACCATTTCTGTAAGAAACAGTTTTAAAGTATTTTACTTCCATATTACCTATCTCATAAGCTGAAATCTATAGTGATTACTGTCAAAGTCACCAAGTGAACAACAGAGTTTTGTAGCCTTGACTATTCTTGTATATAGTTTTAAATAGTTATTAATAATATATTTTTATAAAACATCAACACACCCATCAAAGCACAAAGCATAAGTCTTGTCAAGGAAAGAATAAAAAAAAAACTGATTGAAAAATTTCCAAGCTAAAAGAAATGATTTTTGCTTACCCTCTCAAAATTTAAAATTGGATAAACAGAAATAAATTTAATTTTCCAACATTTCACTCCATTAACAGAGATCCATCATACAGAATTTAGCATAAAGAAGATATTTTACATCTTATAAATATTTTATAAAAGAAAAAATAAAATTTCTGAATTATTGCTATAAATAAAATTAGTGGCAGCCACAGCATATTATTTGAAAAATGGAATAATTTTTTTATTGAGATTTTGGTGTCTTTTTTCTCATTTAGATTTGTTTGTAGAGTCAGTATTGAAGAGGACAGTCAACCCTGGTTTTATTTCTTACATCAAAAATTCTGAATGAAAACAAAAGATGAGATAAAATAGATAAATGGTAATATCATCAATTTAAGCAGTGTGCACTAATTTCTATCGTAGTAAAGATACATATATTCTATTTTCTGAGTTGTTTTAAGAGTGTTTACATTTCCAATCAATTGTTTATTTCTGGTCCTGACAGTATAATGAACAGGTTAAACTTTTATGGGGTATGCATGAGGGGAAATCTAAGGTCTCTACTATGGAAGAGTGAAGCAAAGACCTAAACAAATCTGGGTTTCCTAAAAGACAACGCCTTAAGTGGACAAACTAAGCATGAAAAGAAGAAACATTTTATAGAGGGAGAGAAAATAAGTCTATTTCCTAACAGTTCCTAACCACAAGCTGAGTTTCACACAGCATTACAACCAATACTTACAACACTTGTGTCCACCTAAAAATACACAGATAAAAATAAGTAAAGTTTGTCCTAGATTTGTAAGGCTATGAGGAACCTGTCAGAAGCAACTACAAATAATTTCTTTGGAAATGAGAATTAAAATTTTAACAAATTCCTACAGATAATGTACAGATAATGTGCAAGTATTACGGACTCATCATTAAAGATCACAAGATTATATGAAAAAGTCATCCATTGTGAGTGCAAGTTGTAAGAAATAAGAAACTGCAAAATGGTACTGTAGATAATGGAATTCCCATAACCAGAATAAAAATATATTAACATAAATTGAGATATAAAATAAGGTATACAAATATTAAATATGAAATAGTGTGTCAACATGTCCAGTAAAGGTTTGTAAAAGATAATAAAGTGTTTTCTATAAATTTATATATGTATACACACATATAAATGTGTATATATCTGTATATATAATGTATATATACAGATATACACACATATATACATCTATATATGTGTATACATATATGTGTATATATAGTATCTGAAAGTAAAATTAAATTCAGAATTGAAGAGTAGATTATGTTCTACAAAATATAGAATTGGCAGCTTTTTGAATAGACAAACTATGTAGAATGTAGCATAGAGAGACAAGAAGAGAGTAAACATGGATGTGTTGAGACATGATTGATGGAGTGAGTAAGACCTATCAGATTAAAAACTGAAGTTAGAATGAGTGATAATAGTGAGAATGGAGAAAGGGAAATATTCAGAAATAAAATGGTGCCATTTCGTTTTTGCACCCTTCTCTTGTACCTTGTCCCTTCTTCAGCCTTCTCTTTAACTTATGAAATACCAAACTACTAAAGTACTAATACTAAACTACAAATAAGGTAGGCATCTCAAGCTGATTGGAACATAAAGAATGTCCACATTGGGAGTGTGGGGAGGGAATAAACCAAACTTTTGGAGTCTGAGTGATGTGAGGAGAGCAAGCACGTGGGGGGATGGTAATATAGAGAAATATTTATTAAATAGATGCATGCATGCATGAATTGTAATTAGAGCATTCCTGGCTCTTAAAAAGATAGTTAGAAACATGGAAGGGAAGAAAGCCACAATGAGTCCTATGGTGCTAGATTAGGCTTGGCTATATCTATGTGCATTTGTGATTTTGATGGCAGATAGATGATAGATGGATTAGATAGACTGACAGATAATCATAAATGCTATCAAATACAAATTTCCTAAACCTTTCACTGAGAGAGCTAGGAGAAGCACCACCCCAGTAGCCAGGAGCCTACCAAATATTTTAATTTTGGCTTCTACTTACCATCCTCTTATAAAAGGAACCAAGGCTTCTTGGATAAATGGCTGACACAGAAATTGCCATATAAAAGTACACAATGATCCAGGAACAACTTCTTGTGCCAGATAGAAACTGCTCAAAGAAAAATATACGAGGTCAGGAGATCGAGACCACGGCGAAACTCCGTCTCTACTAAAAATACAAAAAAAAAAAAAAAAAAAAATTGCCGGGCGTGGTGGCGGGCGCCTGTAGTCCCAGCTACTCAGAGAGGCTGAGGCAGGAGAATGGCGTGAACCCAGGAGGCGGAGCTTGCAGTGAGCCAAGATCGCACCACTGCACTCCAGCCTGGGTGACAGAGTGAGGCTCCGTCTCAAAAACAATATAAGCATGTCAAAAGCACACAGAAGATGAAGATATTCCTCTCAGCCAAATCTGGGTATATTTGAGAATCAAAATAATAAGGTACAGTAATGGATTATAATATATCATATAAAATAGGAAAATATGAATCTAAACTTACATAAACAAATATGAGTTTTTATAAAGAACAAGATATTTACATAGTTTCCAAGCAGCTCCTCAAAAAACATTTATTATTTACAAAGGAAAAACTTTTATGACTTTTGAGTCGTCATTAGGCAGAAAACATCTTAATATAGTGATTAAAGTGACCATAACTATTAATGGAACAAATCTAAATTGTGCAGCGCCAAATAAGATGCAATGAGAAGAACACAGCATCAATTCTGTAATATTCCTGCTAAAGAGGCATAATCTGCATCACATCATGAAAAAAATATTGGACAAATCTAAGCTGAGAAACATTCCATAAAATAACTATCCTATAATATTCTACATGCAAAGGACATAAAAGATAAAGAATAAAGAAAGAATTATTTGAAGTTAGAGGTGATTAAAGAGACTTGAGCACTAAGTTAAACTCATGATTCTACACTGAATTATTTAGCTAAAAATGACATTATTGAAAAACTGAAATGGAGTTTGAATCTCAGATAGCATCAAGGTTTATTTTTGACATATCAAGGTTTATTTTTTAACTTGATGGTGGTATTAAAGTAAACTAGAAGAATATGACCTTTGTATAAGATACATACTAAGTCATTTTTGGTGATAGAGTATCAGGTCAAAAACATATTCTCAAATGACTCAGAAGATAAACATTGTTCTGTATTTGCAACTATTTTGTAAGTCTGAGCATTTTTTTAAAAAACCCTAAGATTATTTCATTATATATATATCTTTAAAAAATTGCCTTCTAACAGTAGTTTCTATGAATTTTATTCTTTAAAAAACTCTCAATTATGTATATATTTCAAATTTTCATCTATATATTACTTATCTGTGTTATTTATATATATCCTATATATAATATCAACATCATATATAAATGTATGCGGGGATAATTCCAGAATATATGAGAAACAACAACCTCTAACAACTGTGTTTAGATCCAAAGAGACATATGAAAATTTATTTAATAATGATGGAATTGATATCTGGAAATATCATAGTGAATATCAAGTCACTTAGGACAAAAGGGTATGTTTTAGAAAGAAGCCAGAGAGAGTTTTTTAAAATTTAGATACAGCAGTCTTCTCAGCAAGAAAAATGGAAATAATTTTAAAAATTATAACAAAATATATATTTAAAAGGATGAAAGAAAATAATGCCCAACCTAGAAATATAATAATATTATTATATATGGTTTCATTATACTCAGTGATATGAGAGTTTGCCAATAAGGGAACATTGATAGAAATGGCAAGCAAACTGATTGGTAAATATGTACATAAATCTGAAAAATAACTTACTGAATGGTAAAATATTCTGCTTGTTTGGTGATAGAATTGATATAGGAAGAATATACAAGGCAAAAACTGCAAAAGTGCTGGAAGATCTAGGTTAGATTAAACCCTTCTAATAACCTTAAATTATTTTTCTGAAACATAGTGAATTCATATAAATCATGCTTTTAAATTTTATCACCAAATAGTGTTTTCTGTTCTTATTTGTTAACTTTTAGAATCTATTGTGTGCCTGGTACTGCTAAATACCTTGTCTTACTTTGCTAAAAAAGAAGTTAATAAATATTGCCCCTCATTTTAACTATGTATATTCTGAAACAGTGAAAAATAATATACTTCATTAGTTAAATTTTTCCTTCCACTAATTATTTTACTGTACACATATTTTCTTAATTATCTTTCCTTATAACATTGGTTTCTAAGCCTTTCCTTTTTAAAATAATTAACATAATTTAGTTGATTTTTATCACATTATTAACTTTCCTAAAATATCGTAAAATTTATACATATTAAAGGTAAAATAAAAACTTTTATTGAGAAGTTTTTGCTAGAGGCTTTATATCATTGCAGGTCCTATATTGTACAAATCATAAAATTCTTATAATATTTTAGTGGTGAAATTCATAATTTAATAATAAAGCAAACTCCATTCACAAATTATTTTTGGTTACAGAAAATTATGCTAAATTAAACAGATCAATTTCATAGACTCTGCATATTCTTTTCCATTAAAAATATTATTTTGTGAGTCGAGGAAGGGGAAAGCATGATGTTTCAAGAGATGGACTGCAAAGAAAGTTTGCTCTTTTTTAAATTAGTTAAGCAACTTTGAAATTCTGTGTCAACATAAGAGTTTCACAGAGAATTCCAAATACAGTAAGAGCTTATTGACTGGTTAAACTGCATAGTGGTTGAAAATTAAGCAACTTGAAAACCATGCTTAATTCTCCAGGGTATCATGTAGAGAAACTAGAAGCACATATGCACTGTCCAAATAGTCTCCTAGTGATCCAAAATGTTTAATGTGGATTTTTTTAAGGAAGAAGATTGTGTACTCGCTTCCAGTCCAGTAATTAATACTTAATCTTAATTTTATTAAAAATGTTTCATGTACGCAGAGGTTTGTATTTAAACTACATTATGTAAATACCAACAACTAGAAAACAATTACAGAAAGTAAATGCCTTTTAAACACTAAAGACATAAAGTAAAACTATGGAACAACTACTTTTTTCTATGTACAAAAAGCCTTAGCAATTCAGGATTATCTCAAAAGAAGTATATTCTAAACATCCCACAAAATTCTGAATTACTTGTTAGGGCAGAAATTATAAAATACTGTAACCAAAAATACATATTAAAATGCTAACTTGATATTGATGAACAGTGAGTTATGAGCAGTAAGTGGCTCTAGTGTTTATTCTCTTAATCACAGGACAAGAAGTTTAAAAGAGCAAGCCCCAAGGACAAAGCCATCACAAAAATATTAGCTTAAAAATATAAAGCACTTTCTAACAATTCAAGTCTCATGATACCAGATAAACTTTCCTGTGTGAACGTTAGTTCCATCTCTTAGAAGGTGAATAAAGAACAAGTAATCACCCTTCAGAGAAACTGAAAAGAAGAGAATTATACATGCTAGTGCTCACGTTTTGTTGTTCAAGGAGGAAAGGCAGTGAATGAGTTTACTGGTAGGTATATTTTCTCTCACAGATAATGGAATCATACAAAAATACAAAATGTATTTGTAAATAGCCCCTTTTCCTATTTTTTCATAGATTCAGAAATAGTGTGGTTACCACTGAGGCTTGTTAGGTTGATGTTTCAAAGATGCATTTTAAAAATTTCTGCCTGAGAGAGTTATTATCAGTGTTACAGTCTGCTAATTATCTCTCAATTCATTTTACCATTCCACTTTTTGTTAAATAGCTTGGTTTGAGAAGAGGAACTGGTCAAATAGTGAGAAGCCACCTTTCCTAGCCTCCGTGCAGTTAGCTGTGGCTTCTGACTAAGGTCTATTCCATCACTGAGTGCAGGGGTGTGAACAACTTCTGGATCACACCGTAATGAGCATCAGATTTCTCTCTGCTTTCTCCATCCTACCCCACAGTACAGATAGCAGAAATTGTGTGTAGGAATCCACAGCGTTGCAGGCAAGGATCAGTGGGGGATAGCAGACGAGAAGGCAGGAGTTCTTAGTTTTACAATTTACTACATTTTGAGTTCTTTCTATTAAAACAGCTTTTTCCGTGATTTAACTCAGTGGCTTTGTATGTTTGGGTATGTGAAGAATATTTGGAGAGTATGCAAGCATGGATGAATTTAAGGAAAATACTTTTCAGCCCTTTAAACCTCCACATATATTCTTTAAAAACATGATTTGCCTGAGAACGTGTCTGAGTTACCAACAGCTCTTCAGTTTTGCAAAAGAAAAGCACACTTTGTCAGCATCCCTGCTCTTAGGATAGTGTGATGATCTGGCTATGGAAACCCATATCGTATACAAAATGGGAAGTTTTCTTTAACGATTGATCAAGAATTCATAAATGCACATGACTTTACTCCCTTGTTATAACCATAATTAAGTAGTGTGAGTAAACAGAGGAAACACACTCAGGCAATTGGCTCTAGTGTTTATTTTCTTAATCACGAGACAAGAGCTCCAAAAAAGCAAGTCCTAAAGACAATACCATCAAAACAAAACTCTGCTCACTGAATCTTTGTTTCTGAGCCACATCCACAATCTTCTCACACACTTCTCAATGTGTGAAGCCTGATTTGTGGGGGAGGGGGGCGGGGGGACTATTGATTGAATTTCTCTGAAGTCCCATTTTTAAAATAAAAATAACCCAAAATAAAAATTTGGGGAACATTTACTATATGCCAGGTCCCCTACTAAGCCATTTACAAAGATTTACAATCATTCTATGAGAAAAATATTATAATCCTCATTTGACAGCTGACTGAGTCACAAAAAGTGAAGCAATTATTTTAAAAATAGCATAATAAGTAGGTGACTAAGTAAGTGCTCAGATCAACTCAGCATGAGAGTTGTTATTTTGCATTTTATGTAACCCAAGAACTCAATGATAGCAGCATCTCTGATAAATAAATATCAGTAAGAATGAGCATGGATTATGCTTAGGAGCCTTTTAAAACTTTATAGTCTATGAAAGCCCATATATTTTCTTAAGTAAATAGCCTTTTATAATTACCAGGGCATCACAAAAAAAAAACCATACAATATTAATGTCAAAATGTTAATGCTTTGCATATTGGCAATGATAGCTATTTTATTTATACCTATATAATCATTAAGTAGTCACGGTAGATGCCTGTCTACTTAAATCGTGGCTTTTTAAAATGGAAATCTATTCTGCTATGAATCTTCACGCAGAATCATGTATCACTTAACAATGGGAATACCTTCTGAGAAATGAGTCAGGCAATTTCCTGGTTGTGAACATCAGAATGTATTTACACCAACCTAGAGGGTGTAGCCTCCTTACACACCTGGGATCTACAGGAGAGCTTATTTCTCTCAGGCTACAAACCTGTACAGCATGTTACTGTACTCAACACTATAGGCAATTGCAACACAACGGTATTTGTATATCTAAATATATCGAAACATAGAAAAGGCACGGTAAACATATAATTTAAAATATTAAAAAATGGTAGACCTCTATAGGGCACTTACCATAAATGGAACTTGCAGGACTGGCAGTTGCTCCGAGTGAGTTAGTAAGTGAGTGGTGAGTAAATGTGAAGCCTAGGACATTACTGCATACTACTGAAGACTTTATGAACACTGTACACTTAGACTACACTAAATTTATTTTTAAAACTCTCTTTCTCCAATAATAAATTAAACTTAGTTTACTATAACTTTTTACTTCATACACTTTTTAAACTTTTTGACTCTTTCACAATACCACTTATTTAAAACACAAACACATTGTATAGCTGCACAAAAAATATTTTCTTTCTTTATATCATTATTGTAGAAGCTTTCTATTACAAAATTATTAATTTTTTACTTTTAAATTTTTTTGATAAAAACTATGACACAAACACATTAGCTTAGATCTATGTAGCTTCAGGATCACCAATATCGCTGTCGTTTGCCTCCACATTTTGTCCCACTGGAAGGTTGGCAATAATGAGCATGAAAAAGTCGTATCTTATGATAACAATGCCTTCTTCTGGGATACCACCTGAAGGGTCTACCTGAGACTGTTCTAGAGTTAATTTACACACATGCACGTGCACACACACACACGCATATACACATATATGCAGAAGTAATACACTCTGAGATAATGACAAGGAGTGTAGTATAGTAAATACATCAACCAGTAACATAGTTGATTATTATCATCACTAAGTATTAGGTATTCTATATAATTGTACGTGCTATACTTTTATAATACTGGCAGTACACTAGATTTGTTTTTGCCAATATCACCACAAACAGGTGACTAATGCTTGGCACTATAACTTTAGCAGCCACTGGACAGTGGGAATTTTTAATTTCCCTTGTAATCTCATGGAGACACTGTGGTATATGCAGTTAGTCATTGACTGAAATTTTGTTATGCAGTACATGACAATGTAAGTATTTGGGTAGGCATACATTTTTATTTCTCAGGGGTAAATATCTAGAATTGAAAGCTCTGGGTTGTATAGGTAGCTATTTGCATAACTTTATAAGTAATGTAAATGATTTCAAACGTTTTCCAAAATAATTTCACCATCTTAAACTCCCTCTCCTACCAAAGCTGCATGAGTGTTCTGGTTATCCAAATCCACACCACTGCTTGGTTATCTCAATGTTTTTAATGTTAGATATCATAGTGTATATATAGCTATGTGTTATGCTAATTTTAATTTATATGTTTCAGAAGAATAATTTTTGAGCTTATTTTACATGCTCATTGGAAATTTATTTATTATGTACATTGTTCAAAACTTTTGACCATTTTATTTGGTTGTTGTTCTATTACTATTAAGTTATAAGAGTTTTAATTTATTTTTATACAAGTCAGAAACATCTGTTTCAATATGTTATCCAAAGTCTGAAGAGGCTTTTTCCCTTGTTTCTCTTTAAGAACAAAAGTTTTCGATTTGGCAAAATGAATACTTATTGTTCATGCTTCTTCTGATCTTTCTCTTCCTTCAATGTTATGTAGATATTCTCATAGTCCTTTAACAAATGTCTTAGTTTCACTTTTATGTTTGAATATGCCATGATCCATTTCCCCAGTTAAGTTTTCATTTGGCAGGTTATGCTCAAGTCCATTTCCCTCCCTCATAAAAGTATAAAGGTTTTTGGCATCATTTGTGAGAAACACTGTCCTTTACTACACTTAATATTCTTAGAGTCTTTCCCAAAAATCATTCAAACATTGATATGGTTAGGCTTTGTGTCTCCACACAGATCTCATCTTGAATTATAATCAACATAATCTCCCTAATCCCCACTTGTCAAGGGGGAGACCAGGTGGAGGTAATTGAATCATAGGGGTGGTTCCCCCATGTTGTTCTCCTGTTGGTGAGTGAGTTCTCACAAGATCTGATAGTTTTATAAGGGGCTCTTCCCACTTTGCTCGTCACTTCTCCTTCCTGCCACTTTGTGAAGAAGTTGCCTTGCTTCCCCTTCACTTTCTGCCATGATTGTAAGTTTCCTGAAGCCTCCCCAGCCATGCAGAACTGTGAGTAAATTAAACCTCTTTGCTTTATAAATTACCCAGTCCCAGGCAGTTCTTTATAGTAGTGTAAAACAGACTAATACAGTAAATTGGTACCAGAAGTGAGGTGCTGATATAAAGATACCCAAAAATGTGGAAGCAACTTTGGAACTAGGTAACAGGCAGAGGCTGGAACAGTTTGAAGGGCTCAGAAGAAGAGAGGAAGACGTGGGAAAGTTTGGAACTTCCTAGAGACTTGCTGAATGGCTTTGATCGTAATGCTGATAGTGATACGGACAATGTAATCCAGGAGAAGGTAGTTTCAGATGAAGATAAAGAACTTGTTGAAAACTGGAATAAAAGTGATTCTTGCTATGCTTCTGAAAAGAGACTGGTGGCATTTTGTCCCTGCCCTAGAGATCTATGGAACTTTGAACTTCAGAGAGATGATGTAGAGTATCTGGCAGAAGAAACTTCTAAGCAGCAAAGTGTTCAAGAGTGACTTGGCTTTCTTAAAAACATTCAGTTTTATGCATTCACACAGAAATGATTTGGAATTGGAACTTAAGTTTAAAGGGTAAGCAGAGCATAAAAGTTTGGAAAATTTGCAGCCTGACAATCTGATAGAAAAGAAAAACCCATTTTCTGAGGAGAAATTCAAGCTGGATGCAGAAATTTGCATAAGTAATGAGTAGTCAAATGTTAATTGCAAAGATAATGGTGAAAATATCTCCAAGACATGTGAGAGGTCTTCATGGCAGCCCCTCCCATCACAGGCCCAGAGGCCTAGGAGGAAAAAATAGAGAGGATGGCATGTTACTGAAATGCCAAGAGCAATGCTGTGGCAAAATGTGAATTGAGGTAAGACTCAATCCACATATTTGGATGTGCATAGACACAACTTCTTTTATACTTATTTAACTCAATTTAATTTCTGTTATGTCTTTATTTCACCAAAGGAAGATAAATTAAATGTGAACCCTTTCTATTATCTCCTATTTTATTAATGTTGCATGGATTGAGAGAAGAGAGATTATTTTGCTTTCTTTATCATCTGTCTATGCTGCCAATTCTCATTCCCATTAGCTGTTGTTGTCCTCAACTATCAGTGCCACACAAGTTGCCATGAGTTTCCCTCTGCAATCTATTTTAGATCTGCATTCTTTCTCCCCTACATTCATATCAATGATAGGAGTATCATATTCATTTCACTCTTAAGCAGGTCTGTCTATTTTTGGAGATATAGTCTTCCACTTTTTTCTCTTTCCTATTTCTTGCAGTTGGATCTAGGAAGCATGAAATAACACCACTCTGCCCTGACATTTCTTAATGTACATGGCTATTTCTTGATATTGCTATCTTCTTTCTAGGGTTTAACAACTTCAGAAAACTTTCTTAGGGTTTAGAGCAGGTTTATTTATTTATTTTTTAAGCCCTTGTTTCCAGGAAGCCATCAATACATGTTAATTTGTTTTCCCTCTTATTTTTGTATCCCCAGTTACATTCACCCCAGAAAAATAGTTTATATATATATTTTTATTTTTTGGGTCTCAAGAATAAGACACTGCTCATCTATTAATCTTTTTTCAAAATTATTTTCAGTGTTATGAATCCTTATGAAAAATTTAAGCTGTTTTTTGGATTTTTCTGCCCACTGCTTTTACATCCCTCCCATAAGTGAATGAACACAGCAGAAATGTCATCTGATTTGCTGATGGTAGTACGTGTGTGTGTGTGTGTGTGTGTGTGTGTGTATGTTAGAGGGGGCGTTTAAGCCCAGGATAGATCAAAGGACCCAAAATATAGAATCCAAGGCAAGAAAATATGTTTATCTTTCAAATCGCTATGCTGCTACTAATTAATAACTTGGCAAATTGAGATCCTAGGCTAGAACACAAGGTGGAAGAATTTTTTCTCAGAGGCAAGTTAAATTAGCAAAACATTTAAGTACTCTCTTATATATGCCTTTCAAACACTTGCTACACTTGGCCCACAAAACACAATGATTTTAAAAATTTTGCTTTCATGTAAATTCATTCGAGAAGTCCTTTGAGACTTTAGAACAAAGTCTAAGGAAAATGGCAAAAAACAAAAAGCAGAGCTAAACTTTTAAAAATTCAGTTAAGAGTTTTATTAATTTTAAGATAAAGAACATAAGACCCCCATTTTTGCTCACCATTCATGTAATACATTATAGTAATTTGTAAGAAATAGATTTGTGAATAACGATAATTTTAAGAAGTTCCAAGAACAACATAGTGAGATGAAAGCCCATGGAAAAGAAGTTTTCTGTCATGTCTGGGGGTTTGCATTTACCTTTTAATTAACTTGTCTATATAAATACTTTTCATAACAATGAAATCACGTATGGAAAGAATCTTTAGCTTATCCTTTACCTCTCATTGAACACATCATGGAAAAGTCTTTGGGTGCCATTAGCTGTTATATACATCTTTAATATTATAAAACAAAAAAATGATTATTAGAGCTAATTTAAATAATTTATAAGGGAAGGATAAAAATTTCCTTGTTAAACATAACTGATAGAACAAATGTAATCTGAAAGGTTAACAAGCACTCCAAAACTATTGAATCAAGTAAAGAGTGATACACCTAATATATAATTATGTGTAGTTAGAAGACATATTCTTTTTATATATTAAAATCCAGATTTCATTATGGAAGACAAAATCTGAATTGAAGACATTGAAGATTATATTATGTGATATCTGAATAAAGGTTTTTAATTGATTCACAATTCAAATTCATTTTTGTAGTTAATCAGTATTTTTATGAAGTACTTGTTTTGAAAAATTACTATAAATTTTACTTTTCTTACTAAATATTATTTGGGTACCTAATGTGTAAAAATGTTTTGCTTTAATTACATTGTCTATTCAATACTAATAACTAATTTTTTAAGCAAAGTAGAACTTTCATTCCAAATTTGTTGCTCTCAGTATATGTGTTTAATATCACGCATTTGCTCTTCTTGATCGAATTCAATTGATATCCAACTTCCTCTTTACAAAAATGTTATTATCTGTTTCTCATTAGTTGCCTATTTTCAGTACAGCCAATGCAATTACTTTTTAGTTTATTTGCAGATCAGACAACAGTTAGGTTTAGATATGAATAAGTGATCAAGGCTTTACTGGGATTAAGTTCCAGTCATGTCTCCCTCCCTGTTTTATTTTGTTTATTTTTGTTCTATTTGCTTGTATCACTGTGATGCAGGGAAAAAGCCTTATAAAATACGCTCTCATATTTGAATATTCAAAATATCTTAAGCATACAAAGAAACAAATAGATTTCTCAACCAATGAAGAAACTTATTTCCTCTCTCATGAATAGAGCAGTCAATTCAGGAGGTTATTAGGATCCAAATAATGCATTACTATTTGCAATGCTTGTCTCTTACCACTTCAAGCCTGGTTCTGAGTTAAATACAACTCTGGAGTCACTGGAGGCGTTAAATATCCTGCTCTGTGCTTTGAAATGTAATGATTCTGACGATGCTGATCTTTAAGGTCAAAAAAATGTGTGCTTTAAAGTGTGATAAACATAATCTCTGTTAGGTTTTATTGATCTGAAAATATCATGGTGGCGCTCTACCTTATTGCATTGCATCAAAGTTTACATGGCCTTAAACTCTGATATCCCACAAGGAAGAGCACACAATGTTTTATGCACTAAGGAATATGAGATAAAATGAAAAAAGAAAAAAAAAGGAAAACGAGGAATTACACTGAGACACCTTGCAGTATCTCGTTTTGCCACATCTTCATGGCTTTGTCATTTTTCCTGTTTTAGTGTACCGGATTGTGTGTTTATTGTTAAACATTTTTAGAAGAACAAATATTTCAAAATAAATTAAATATGCATCTCTAATTTAGTCATCTTTAAATTCCCTCAAGCAACTTTCAAACAAAGTGCAAACTTATTTTCGTATTTTGATACAGTAAAACTTTAAGCTGTTGGTCTCTGCCTGTGTTTTCGGTATTGTTTCTTTCTTCTTCTTTTTTTTCTTTTTTTTTTGAGATACTAAGTTAAAAACTATTATTCTTTGGTTCTTTTTTATTGATAGGTAATAATTGTACATACTTATGGGGTACATATGATATTTTGCTATATGCATACAGTGTATAATCTTCCTACTATGCTCTCATGTCCATTTTATTTATTTTTTATGTTTTTGAGACAGCTGTCACCAGGGCTGCTGTGCAGTGGCAGGATCTCAGCTCACTTCAGCCTCCTCCTCGCAGGCTCAAGCGACTATTGCACCTCAGCCTCCTGAGTAGCTGGGATTACAGGTGTGCACCAAAACGCCCAGCTAACTTTTTTGTATTTTTAGAGATGGGCTTTCACAACATTGGCCTGGCTGATCTCGAACTCCTGGTCTCAAGTGATCCGCCCACCTCAGACTCCCCAAATTCTGGAATTACAGGCATGAGCCCCCACGCCTGGCCTCTCATGTCCATTTTAGAATGTGGTTATTGCAACACCTAAGGTTAAACAAAGGTGTTAGATATTCCTCTTTTCTTTCAACATCTGCAGATTTCTCTTAGCTTCAAGCCCTGTTCCCCTTATTTCTAATCTAGATAATGCCTAATCATTTAGTCTACTCCACTTAGAAACACTTCTCGAATCCTCCCTCTTTCACCTCAAACTGAGTCAGGTGCCTATCCTCTGAACCCCATTACGATGTTCTAATATTCTCTATATTATTACATTCCTTTTTTGTAATACACACTGCATGGGTCACAGAAGCTTTTGAGACTAGGGTTGGTGCCTTGCTTATTTGTGTCAAGAGTCAAAGATGTATCTCATGAGCCTGTGCTGAAAGAGAAAATTAAACAACTAGGTTCTGATAGGTCACGAAACATCTCAGGGATCAGAATCTTCTCTGGACTGAAGTCTGAGTAGTTTAGTCTAAAAAATTGATTATAGAGAGGTTCAGCCTCAGAAAAGAATCATAAGCTGGAGAAGCCAAATTAGTGTACAGTAGACCAAATTACATCTTTGTCCATTAAAATCTTTTCTGAATTGTGTTGATTATTCAAAATTGAATCTATTTTCCAAGATAACAAAATACCTAGATGGAAAATGGGGCTGAATGTGATACATCAAACGTAGATTTTAAAATTTTTACTAAAAATTTTGGTAGTTTTAAGGGAGTTTCTCATTCTTTTCTGCTTTTTAAAAATTATCTATTACCACTACTATTACACATATGTGTTCAAAAGGTTTGGAGGATTGTTCAGATATAGCAGAGTTAAAATATTTGAATATGGTCATGCTTTGCAGATGGCTTGTAATTAAAGCAGAGAAATACTTGATGACATTTACACAAGAGAAATAATGAATTAAATCCCTAGGTTCTCTTAGAAACAAAACAATGCAAAATTCAAATAAAGGCATGAAGAAGGAAATGACACAGTATTTTAGAGATTTAACTAACCAGAGATTCCTTATAAGCTGAAACCACAATTATTTTATCTTCTAATGAACTGCAGTGGCATTTTGTATGACATTATTTGTTATGCATACAATCATTGGTTCGTTCAATGCATATTTATGAGCATCTACTAAGTAGTAGAGACTTTGTTAGCTACTAGGTCTAGAGAATAGTTATGGAAACTCCCCTCTAAGACACAGAAAAATAATTGAACAATTGCAAGAGTCTCTAAATACTTTAGAAGGGAAAGAAAAATGTATATATAGGTTACATGGGAGAGTGTTGGTGGGGGTTGGTCACAAAGATTATGGAGAAAATAAAGTTTATGCTAAGACTTGAAATATCTGTATGAACATTTAGTAAATAGGCGGTAAGGTAATTAGAGAATAAAATTTTCAGAGAGGGAACAACCATGCATCCAGCAAGAAAGTCTTGTTCTAGGAAGTAAAAATGAAAAGGACAGCATAGCTCTAACATAGAATGCAGGGAAGGGAAAATAAGGAGGAATGACGGTACAGGGATGAGCAGTTCAGACTTTCAAAAGAATGCTCTAACCACAGTGTGGAAATGGAAGGTATGGTAGGTAGATAAATTGAAATGTTTTTGCAATAATACTGGCCAGAGATGCCAACCTGAACTACAATAGTGATGATTATATAAAAATTAGTAGTCTGATTTAAAAAGACAAAAAAAAACTATCTAGAATGTAGGTGCTACCAGTTTTCCTAATTAAATAAATGAGATTCTTAGGGATCACTGTAAAAATAGTTTAACTGGAGTGATGGGGCAGAAAGTAGATAATAATAGATTGAGTAATGACTTTAACATGGGTAATTCAACTTGAAATACATACAAAATGTTTGGTTAGAAAGGGAAGGTAAATGTAATAATTTTGCAATAGGGAATAGAAAGGAGGAAATTTGAGCATGGTTCCATGCTTAGACAGAAAGGCAATACAGAGAGAAAGAAGTTGAAGATAGAGCAGGAGATAGGATTGGCACTGAAGTGCTCTTCTTAATGAGGCAAATGTGGTTGGCTTCAGAGCAAAAATAGAAGCATTAGTTTGTATAGGAATGAGGACTTTTAATTTCACAGTAAGAGAAAGATAATTTTCTTGAAATTTATGGAATGAATTTGAAGGAGAGTTAAATTTTAAGGCTGACATTTAAATTGATCCAAAATTTATGGAAATACAATGTATCTAGGGAGCTGAGGAGCTGAAGCTATAAACTATCAAAAATAACCCGAAAGAAAAATCATTTTTTTTTTTTTTGGTGGCCATTAACTTAACTTTAGGCTTTTGGGCATATGCTAATCTGAGCTTCCAAAAAGATACATACGTGTTTCACTTTTCATTAGATGAATGAGGATATTTTAAGAAATTGAAAGATAATTTAAAGTTGTGAGTAAATTCTTTTTAAAAAATTCACCTGATTATCGAATAACTTAAAGTTTATTTTTAAAAGCTTATAACTTTTTATGAATCTTCGAGTAGACAGTTCCTAAAACTTTAACTCAGATATTAATGGAATGTGTATTAAATGGCTTGATTTTCAGTTTTGCAGCACAGAACACTGTTGAAATATCCATATCAAGCTGATTTTTTTAACCTAACTCAGGTGTCCTTTGACATCTCCTAAATGTTGGGGTCTGGGGGTCAGAGCCAGTTATCTGGTTTCTGTTTTGCTGATTGCTTAGATTTGTTCCTGTTGTCGAAACTGTCGCCCTCAAAATTGATGTGACACATGCTCATGCATAAGATGTTAAAATGACTACATCTTTGTACTTGCATTTGTTTTCAACATCGCCAAGGTGCTATGGGAAATTAAAGTAACAAAATTAGAAAAAAAATAAAATTATTCAAAAGCAAAAAATAGAAGTGAAACAACATGCAAAAAGCAGTCACTAAAGGACTCAGTTACCTCTTGAGTTGGAAGAACAAATGATGAGGTAACAAATTAAGAACAAATTAAGAAGTAGTGAGAACAATTTTTCCCACCTAGGGGAAAGCAAACCTAAGGAAGGGATTTGCCAGTAGAAGAGATAGCTAAAGTGGATCGAAGGAGAAATTTACAGACTACAAAGAATAGAGAGGTTAGGGAATTGGAGGCCAACGTTCTGTTTGATGGGCTATCTAAACAATTAAATCACGCAAGAAAATTGTAAAGAGAATAAATTGGTGGCAACAGATTCAATGAGAGAGATAAATACACAGAATAGCTATAGTGACAGAAATCCAGTGCTATAAAGGTAGGCCATCCAAGGTCTTTGCCTCAAAATAGCATTAGGGTTACTCAAAGATAAAGGAAGAATGATATTAGATTGGCTTTGGTATAACAGAGAAAACTCTTCCCTTTTATCATCCTGAGATGTGTGTAAAAAAATTGAAATAATGAGCTGCCTCAAAATCAAATAGCTGTTTAATCTGGTGTATCAAAAAGAATCCCTCCAAAAATAAGACTGTTTTTCTTATTGCTACATCTCTTCTCTTCCCTCTCCCCAGTTTTTATCTCCCCATTAATGTTAGGCATGATAACAATTTTAATTCTACATCACAAAAATATCTCCACTTTTATGTAAGTGGTTGTGGCATACCATAGCAGTTAAAGTATTACCAGCAACCTGACAACTAAAGTTTCTTCTATATAATTTTTTAGTGTTTTTTACATAGCACTTTACTACATTCTGAGAGGCTTACAAATTAATATTTTGAGCTAATAATTTTACCAACATTTAAGAATAAAATATATTTTGGTTAGAAATTTTAGTCTAAAACTCCACACCCCCCAAAACACAAACACACAGACACACACACACACACGCATACACATACACACACGCGTACACACACACACACACACTTATGGAACAAAAATCCTTCAAGCAAAACTGACTTCATCATGGAGCCAGTGTCTATCTGTGCCAATGTAAATTGATTTATTGATTCTTATAATATTTTCTATTGAAAAAGACCTATGCTGAGTTAAATTAGGAAATGACTCATTTAAAACTGGGTGTTAGATGTCAGAGAATATCTCTAAAATTTTCTCATGATTAGAAGCTTTAATTCCTCCAAATTTAAATCTATTAATACTCATGGAATCATTTTAAATTCCAAACAAATCTTTACAAAGCAAGGAAACATGCTGGTTATAACGCTTAGTTAAGAAAGCTCTGCTGCATAAATCTATAACAGGTTTTTCATTTGAGGTGAGCTAACACCCACTTCTGATTGCAGGCCTGTTAGATACAAGATTACATTCTTACCCTTGTAAATAAAGCAGATTAGAATGGTAAAGTTTCCCCTTACTCCAGACAGTGGCAAGGGACTGGATTTATGTTGTGCTACTTTGGGTGTGTTACAGGCTTTGTCACAGGAATTAGGTTTTAGAATTGTATGGCTTCATTCGTTTCTTGACAGGTAATATTAAGCTGTATACTTTTTTATCTTTCTTAAACGTTGTGTAATTTCTCTGTATGGTCATCCAGATTTTTCTCTTTATGCGCTCAGAAGCCAATGACAAAACAGATGAAACAAAAGATAATATTTGGAATTGATAATATGCCAAAGGCAGGCAACCTAGGCCTGTAATTTCCAGAGCATTCTGTGCTTTCTAACTTTGGTTTATTTCCCTTGAAACTCAAATAAGTATCAGAAGGAAAACAGAGAGTCATCAATCAGTGACTGGAAAAATAATATTTCCTATTGATGGTTTGTTAATCCCACTTTACGTACAAAATGTTTTGTCAGTGAGATGATTTTAAGTTACCACACAAAAAATAAGAGTAATTCTTTACCAGGCAGCAAATACTTGTGAAATAATCAGGAATATTTGTTTAATTTTTATTTTTTAATCGACGCATAATAATTGTACATATTTATGGGTTACATCATGATGTTTCAATATATAGAATGTATAGTGATCAGATCAGGGTAATTAGCATAGCTATCATCTCAAACATTTATCATTTCTTTCTTGTGGGAATGTTTATTTTCTTCTCTTCTAGCTGTTTGAAAATATGTAACATTATTATTCACTGTAGTAATCTTACAGTGCTTTACATTTAGATAGAAATAAGTTCTAGAGTTCTATAGCATATTTTTTTTTTTTTTTTTGAGACGGAGTCTCACTCTGTCGCCCAGGCTGGAGTGCAGTGGCGCGATCTCAGCTCACTGCAAGCTCTGCCTCCCTGGTTCACGTCATTCTCCTGCCTCAGGCTCTCCGAGTAGCTGGGACTACAGGCACCCGCCACCACGCCCGGCTAATTTTTTGTATTTTTAGTAGAGACGGGGTTTCACCGTGGTCTCGATCTCCTGACCTCGTGATCCGCCTGCCTCGGCCTCCCAAAGTGCTGGGATTACAAGCATGAGCCACCACGCCCGGCCTATAGCAATATTTTTTAATAAACAGGAAGATTTTATAACCTCTGTCAAATATTATCTAGTAATTAGTAAATACTAGTTTTAAGAAATAATTAACAGTCATGGCCCCAGCAGTTACAATCCCTTTAATATCATATATCTGGCAAAGATATACTCTGTGTATGGTCTGATATGAACAAAATTACTACTAACTGCCTATTCAGCCTTAGGATTCCTGATAAAGATGAATAAACTCCAAAAATATAAAGTCTTTGGAGGACAGGATTTTATTAATACTTGCTGTCCCTAGACACCTGCTGTAGTCGCTTTAAATTTGCACCTACCCAGTGTCATGAGACTAATCCAGATGACAGCCTCAGAAACCTTTCAGTTCTCTGATATTTTGTTTCAGTGCTGCCAGTGATGCATCTCCAACTCTGAGCACTATTCTCCCTTTATCCAAGTACTATAGCTGTAAGGTGAAGACAGTTAAATCACCCACTTGCCTTGCAGGTACATGTTAGTGAGAGACAAACTTACAGTACACTGTATTCATTAAGTGCTTCATTGTTAAAGATCTCCTCATTTGACACAGTGTGTTTCATTCACAGTATCTTATCACTTTGTCTCAAAGACTTTAAGCCGAGGAAAAAGTGATTTGAAAGTAAATAGTTTGCTTTGAAAAATGTACTGAGAGGTCGAATAAATAGTTTAATGTTGCACATAAATGTCTAGATACATTTTTGGGGAATCTGGGTCCCTATAATATAAAGTTTTATTTAAGCCTATTTTATTTGTTTTCTTCTGATTGGTTGGCCTTTTTATCATTACAAAAAGTTTTTCTTTATCTCCACTAACAAGTTTCTTTTTAAAGTCTTTTTTATCGTAGTTAAGACATATCACATACAATTTCCTATTTTAACCATTTTTATGTACATAGTTAGTGACATTAGTTTTATTTACTATGTTATGTGGTCATCGCAACTATTAGTTTCCAAAATTTTTCATCATACTAAACAAACTCTACAGCCATTGTGTAATAACTCCATTTTTCTCTTGCCCAAGTCACTGATGAACTTTAGTATTTCTGAATTTCACTGTTCCAGATATTTCATATAAGTTGAATCAAAATATTTCTCCTTTTATTATTCTGTGCTTGGTTTCACTTAGCACAATGCTGTCAAGTTTCATGTATGTTTTCAGCATGTATAAAGGCTTCATTCCTTCTTATGAGTGACTGATATGCCATTGCATGTACATGTCACATTTATTTATCCATTTATCTACTGATGGACACTTGGATTCTTTCTACTTTTTGGCTACTGTGAATACCCAATGAACATTGTTATTCAACTATTTGTTGGAGTCACTTTTCAATCATTTTATGTAAAGTATATGCCTGGGAATAGAATTACAGGGTCATATGGTAATTCTATATTTCAATTTTGAGGAACTTCTAAATTATATTAATATTTCACAGTAGCTGCACAAATTAACATTTTTAGCAGAAATCTATGAGAGTTCCTATTTTTCCACATCTTTGCTAACTCTTGCCATTTTCTGTTTTGTTTCTTTGTTTTTAATATAGCCATTCTAGTAAGCATGAATTGGTAACTAAATGGCTTGACTTCACTTTCCCTAAAGGATTAATAATATTGAACATTTTATATTCTTACTGGCCATTTCAGTGTGTTATTTGGAGATATATCTATTTCAAGTCCTTTGCCCCTTTTATAAATGAGGTTGTTCATTTTATTGATAATGTCATTTGACATACAGAATTATTAAATTTCAATGAAGAAAATTTACCTATTTTTCTTTCTCTTATTACTTACGTTTTTAATGTCATATGTAAGAATTAATCGCCAATTCCAAGGTCATGAAGATTCACCTCTATATTCCCTTCTAAGAGAAGATTTATGTTCTCGTTGTTGTTATAATTTTAATCCATTCTTTTAATATCTGTCTTTTGATTAGAGTTTAATCCACACACATTTAAAGTAATTATGGATAGAAAGGATGAACTTCTGTTATTTAGCTGCTTCATGTATGTCTTATAACTCTTTTGCCCTTATTCTCTTCATTACTTCTTCCTTTTGTGTTTAGCTAACTTTTTTGTTGTAAACTGTTTGAGTCCCTTCTCATTTCTTTTTTAGAATATTCTTCAGATATCTTCCTTGTGAAATATATGGATTAAATTTAACATCCTTAGTTTACAAAAAAAATTGTCTTTTATTTTAGAATGGCAGTTTTGCCTGATATATCATTCTTTCTTACTTTTTATTTTTATTTATTTATTTTTTATTTTTTAGAGATGGAGTCTCGCTCTGTCGCCAGGCTGGAGTAAAGTGGCTCAATCTCAGCTCACTGCAACCTCACCATCCCGGGTTCAAGCAATTCTACTGCCTGAGCCTCCTGAGTAGCTGGGATTACAGGTGCATGCCGCCACGTCCAGGTAAATTTTTTGTATTTTAGTAGAGACTGGGTTTCACCATGTTGCCCAGGCTAGTCTCTAACTCCTGAGCTCAGGCAATCTGCCCGCTTCAGCCTCCCAAAGTGCTAGGATTATAGGTGTAATCTACTACACTCAGCCTGCCTGATATATAATTCTTGGTTGACTTTTCTTTTAGTACTTTAAATATGTTATTGCCTTCTGGGTTCCATGGTTTCTAATAGAAAAATAGCTTTAAATCTTATTGAGGATCCCTTGTGCAAATAAATCACTTTGCTCTTGCTGCTTTTAAGATTATCTCTTTTCTTTGTCTTTCAACAGTTAGATTATAATGTGAATCAATGTGAAATTCTGATTTTATTCTACTTGATGTTTATTGAACTTCTTAGATCAGAAGATTCATGTCTTTTGTCAAATTGGGTAACTTTTTGATCATTTTTTCTGTAGATATTCCTTCTACTTCTTTGTCTTTCTCCTCTCATTCTGTAACTTTCACAGTGAAAATGTTTGCTCACTTGATGTTGCCCCACAAGTCCTTGAGGCTATAATCAATTTCATTCTTGTATTTCTTCTCCTGAGACACAATAATTTCAATTGTCTTACCTTCAAATTCAGTAATTCTTCTGCTTGCTCTAATCTACAATTAAACCCTAATGGTCAATTTTTAATTTTAGTTTATAGTCAACTTTTTAGTTTAGTTTATCTTTTCTTTTCAGGACAATAATTTCAATTTGGTTTCTTTTTATAATTTCACTCTTTCTTTTTTTAAATGGTCATTTTATTATATATTTAAATTTTTTCTTTCGTTCTTTATTCTTGTTTTCCTTTAAGCCTTTTAGAATATGTAAGAATTTTAAAAAATATTTTGCTGATTAAATCTAATGTCCAGCCCTCCTCAGGGATGGCTTCTGCCCATTTACGTTATTATTTTGAATATAACACACTTTCTATTTCTTTGTATGCCTTGTGGGGTTTTTGTTGTTGTTCAAAACTGTACATGCAAATACGGTGATGTGTAACAGTGGGAGTCAAATTTGCCCTCTTCCCCAGGTTTTACTATTTTTTATTTTTATTTTAAAGTCTGTAGTAACCCATTTGTTTGTTTTCCAAAGTATTTTTGCAGAGACTGAATTTTGTGTGTCTGTGATCACTCAAGTATCTCTTTCCTTAGCTCCTATTTAGCTATTTTTTTTTTTTTTTTTTTTTTTTACAGAGATATACTTTAATACCAAGAGCAAAATGAACAAACAAAGAAACAAACAAAAAGCAGCAAAATAGCTGGGCATGGTGGCTCATGCCTGTAATCCCAGCACTTTGGGAGGCCGAGGTGGGGGGATCACCTGAGGTCAGGAGTTTGAGACCAGCCTGGTCAACAGGGTGAAACCGCGTCTCTACTAAAAATACAAAAATTAGCTGGACATGGTGGTGGGTACCTGTATTCCCAACTACTCAGGAGGTTGAGGCAGGAGAAGTGCTTGAACCCTACACTTCTGGGTAGAAGGTGTAGGTTGCAGTGAGCCAAGATAACAACACCACTGCACTCCAAACTGGGTGACAGAGTGAGACTCCATATCAAAATAAAATAAAGAAATAAAAGCAAAATAACTCAATAAAATGAAAACAAGAAACACAAAGAACACATAAAAACAATTTAAAAAAGAAACAAAAACAAAACAAAAATAATCAAATACTCTTCCAATCTTTGCAGATTGGCTCTTTGCTGGGACATGCCAACACTTTGCTAGCCTTACAATGAATTCTGGTAAGCTCAAAGTGCAAGTTTGGGGTTTTCAGGGCTTTTCAGAGAATATGTCTTGCTTTAGGCACATGTGTGGGTTTCTCAATTCCCCCATATAAAAGAGTGCTGTGAATGTTCTAGTTTCCCCAAATCTCTCCCAGTATTTCCTCCAGGTTTTAGGCAATTTTTGTATGTTGAGATGGTAATACTTTGCTCCAATAATCTGTGGGTTGTTTGTCTTGCTGAGTTTTTAAGCAATGCCCACAGTTTTTTTTCAACCTGTGTTGTGAGTTAAGCAAAATACAGCCTAGCACCTTTCAATAACCTGTAGGTATCCACAATCACATTAAACAGACAAACACAATTACTGACTAATAAGATCTGCCCATCTCCTTCCCAGACCAGACACCAGGGTCTCAGACTGGGAATGTGAGTGTCTCCCTTCAGGTTTGCTGATGTGATGGGAAGGAAGTTGAGCAAGGGTAAGTAAAAACGCCACTAAGCTTTCCTACCATTTAAAGCTGCTGTTTTCTTGTCCCAGCATTCACTTGGTTGCTGGGAACCCTTGTGTCTAAGAGCTATGACAAAGCTGGTTCTGATGCTGTCTCTTGCTTTCTCAATATTTCTGTGGGAGGGCGAGAGTTTGGGTCTGCCTACTCTACCATTATTCTGATGTTACTCTTTAAAGTTATTTTTTTTTTTTGATATTAGAAGAGCTACTTCAGAATTCCTATGGTTTCTGATTGCATATTGTATTTATATCCATCCAATGAAGCTAGTATGCTAAGGAGGGATCTCTTATTGACTTACTTTTCCTTAGATGCAGAATAGATGGCTATCCTGAACCATTCCTCTTTTTGGCTATGCATAAACATAATGTCAATTTGATTTTAATGATTTCTATTGAAGAACAGTTAACAGAGTATAGGCAATATTATTCTTGGGTTTGTTAAAACTACACAGGTGAAAGAAAATCAGGGTAATAAATAAGATTCAGATTATGAGGTAGTGTAAAAGAAAAAAAAATCATGTAAATACATTTTTTAGCTTTTGTATTGCCTAATAAACAAGGGAAAATAAAAAACCCAATAATCAAAATATTGCTACAATTATTATGTGAATAACCTAAATGGCATGCACTAATTTTTTTCCTGTTATTTGTTGAATCAAGGTAGCATATTTTCTTCAATTCTTCATAGATTGCCTTTTCTTGCAAATTAATTTATAAAATGTGTTTATTCCAAAGTGTTCATTTGATAATTATTTTAATTTCTTCTTGTTTAAAATTAATAGACAAAGAAAAAACAAAACATAATCTTACCTCAAAATTAGAAAAAAAATGAGCAAACATAAAAAAATTCAAATAGTCTTTATAAACCACATATATCACCTGAGGTCAGGAGTTTGAGACCACCCTGGCCAACATGGTGAAACCCTGTCTTTACTAAAAATACAAAAATTAGCCCGGTGTGGTGGCAGGCACCTGTAATCCCAACTACTCAGGAGGCTGAGGCAAGAGAACTGCTTTAATCCAGAAGGCGGAGGTTGCAGTGAGCCAAGATTGCACCATTGCACTCCAGCATGGGGGACAAGGGTGAGACTCCATTTCAAAAAAAATAAAAAATAAATAAAATAAATAAAATAAAAAAGAAACACAAAGAATTAACAAATAATTGTCACATAGTGAAACAGGCATGGAGTGACCCACTCTCATCATGGATCTCTAGAATCCTATTTGTGGGAGATACCATGACGCCTACAGACTTCTGAACTGGAAGAGAGAACTGCCTGTAGAAATGGTTATGACACAACTCCAGCCTGCACAGAGCCAAGAAGGTGTGCCCTTGGAACAGCTGCAGTGGAGCACGACTATGGGTATCCATCCCCCAACACTCACTATACTCTCTAGGCAACTTTGGCCTTTGATAGCTGCCAGATGTGAACAGAGTAGGGCTATCTTACCTGTGGGACACAGTCAGACAGATCTGAGTACCCCACAGTCTGCTGGTTTCTCCCAGGGTCCCTGCCTTGCTATACCTACTTGCAGCATAACTTCAACTTGCCAGCGGCCACCACCATAGTACATTTGCCAGTAGATCCCACCTACCCATTAGAGCATTTTTACAAATGGATCCCTGCCAATGCACACTCCCCTCATGGCCTCATTGGCATGCATTTGTTGGCAGCCCCTTTCAGAGTGTTGTTGCCAGCAGACTGGAAACACATTGACCCCTCCAGCACAGCAGTGGCTTAGCCTCGGGGCTAGAGAACAAAGCTACAAGGCCTGCTCCCATTGTCCTAGGTTTAGAACACACAGTCCAGGAGTGCTGAGCTGAGCCTTGGCCCTGTGAAACATCCAGAAACAAAGCCAATTCACTAAACCCAACTTATGCCACAGTCAAACCTTCAAGGGTATCAAAGAAGATAAAAGCAAAAAGCCCCATCCCAAAGACAGCAAATTCAATGATTAAAGGAACTTCAGCCCACAAAGAGAAAAACACTATGCAAGAACTCTGGCAACTCTAAAGGCCAGAGTATCTTCTTACCTCCAAAATATCACACTACCTCCTCAGCAATGTTCTTAGCCAGACAAAAATGGCTGAAATGACAGAAATAGAATTCAGAATCTGGATGGCAAGAAAGCTCATCACAATAGAGGAGAGGGTTGAAACCTAATCCAAGGAAAACAGTACAACTGTCCAAGAGTTGAAAGATGATGTCACCATTTTAAGAAAAAACCAAAATGAACTTCTGGAAAAATAAAAATTGTCTTCAACAATTGCAGAATGATTTTTGAATCATAAATAATAGAAGAGACCAAGCTGAGGGAAGAATATCAGAGTTTGAAGAATAGTCATTTGAATTAATGCAGGCAGACAAAAATAAAGAAAAAAAGAAATTTTTAAAAAATAAGAAAAACCTTTAAAAAATATGAGGTTATACAAAGAGACCAAACTAATAAACATAGAATATATTGCCATTCCTGAAAGAGATAGAGAGCAAGCAACTTGATAGAGAGAGAGTAGACATATTTGAAGATATTGTTCACATAATTTCCCCAATCTCACTTGAGAGGTCAACATGCATATTCAGGAAATTCAGAGAACCCCAGAGGGATACTATATAAGAAACCATCACCAAGACATAGATAACAGATTCTCCAAAGTCACTGCAAAAGTAAAAATTCTTAAGGGCAGCTAGAGAAGGAGCAGGTCATACACAAAGGGAATCTCATCAGTGGACATTTAAGAAAAAATCTGACAATCAAGAAGAGATTAGAGGCTTATATTCAGTGTCCCTTCAGAAAATAAATGCCAACCAAGAACTTTATATCTAGCCAAATGATGTTTCATAAGAAAAAAGGAATAATATCCTAATCAGACAAGCAAATAATAAGGTAATTTATTACCACAGGACCTGCTTTTCAAGAGGTCCTCAAAGGAGTGCTAAACATGAAAATGACAGATCATTCACAGTCACTACAAAAACAAACTGAAGTACACAGACCATTGACAATATAAAATAACTATACCGTCAAGTCTACATAACAAATAACTAACAACACAATGACAGGATGAAATTCTTACATATCAATAGTAACCCTGAATGTAAATTGCCTAATGCTGCATTTAAAAGCTACAGGCCATGTGCGGTGGCTCACGCCTGTAATCCCAGCACTTTGGGAGCCCGAGGCCAGTGGGCCACCTGAGGTCAGGAGTTTGAGATCAGCCTGGCTAACATGGTGAAACTCTGTCTCTACTAAAAATACAAAATTAGCTGGGTGTGGTGGCACGTGCCTGTAATTCCATCTACTCGGGAGGCTGAGGCAGGAGAATCACTTGAACCTGGGGGGCGGAGTTTGCAGTGAGCCTGAACTGCACCACTGCACTCTAGCCTAGGCGATAAGGTGAGACTGTCTGAAAAATAAATAAATAAATAAATAAAAAAGCCACAGAGTGGCAAGTTGAATAAAAAATCAAGACCCAACTGTATGCTGTCTTCCAGATATCCATCTCACATGAAATTATACCCATAGGCTCAAAGTAAAGGATGGAGAAAGATCTATCACGCAAATGGAAAACAATAAAGAATAGGAGTTGCTATTCACATTTTACTCAAAACAGACTTTCAACCAATAACAAGCAAAAGGGACAAAGGAGGGCATTACATAATAATAATGGGTTCAATTCAATGAGAAGATGTGTACACACACACACACACACACACAAACATTGGAGCACCTAAATTCATAAAACAAGTTCTTACAGATTTACAAAGAGACTTAAATAACCACACAATAATAGTGGGAGACCTCAACACCCCACTGACAGTGTTAGATCATTGAGGTGGAGCACTAACAAAGATATTCAGGACCTAAACTTGACACTTGGCAAATAGACCTAACAATCACCTAAAGAATACTCCACTCAATAATCGACTGCACTTTCTTCTCCTCTGCACATGGCACATATTCTAAGATTGACCACACACTCAGCCGTAAAGAAATTTTCAAACAAATTCAAAAAACCTCAAATCATACTAACCCCACTCTTGGACCACAGCACAATAAAAATAGAAATTAATGTTGAGATTTCTCAAAACCATACAATTACATGGAAATTATGATTTCTCAAAACCATACAACTATATGTGCCTGGAGGAGCTGTTATGGGTTCTTTCACTTGACCAATCCTTTCTTTGCCAGGGGCAGAGAAGGTAAATTTATTGTCCCAAGGGCACTGCAAAGGTAAGCTTTCTTTCTATCTGTCTGCTGAGGGAGCCCTGTTCTCTAGCTCCTTGCCTCTGTTCATGTCTGTTGTTTTGGAAAAGGATGGTTTCTTTGTCTTAAGGCTGTGTGATACAGTCATCTCCAGTTAGGATTGACACCTTTTTCTTTCTTAATAGTGTTTGGCATTAATTACAGGTAGTTGGGAGCCCTCTCATGTGCAGAACATCTGGTAGATTTACCTGCCAGTCTGGGTGGTTATACTGCTTTCTAAATTTCTAAGAACCTCTTTCTTTTTCTTTCCTAAAGGATTCTGCAGAATTATTTGACAATATATGTATGGACCATGTTTCCTTGTGGTGTACACTCTGTTTTGGTTTATCTTTTTAAATCAAGTGTCTGTTTGGGAGGAGATAAACATATTTGGTCTATTAGATTTGCTCTGCTGGATTTTTCTTTTTTGAGACAAAGTCTCACTCTGTTGCCCAGGCTGGAGTGCAGTGGCACAATCTCGGCTCACTACAAGCTCCACCTCCCGGGTTCACGCCATTCTCCTGCCTCAGCCTCCTGAGTAGCTGGGACTACAGGTGCCCACCACCACGCCTGGCTAATTTTTTTGTATTTTTAGTAGACACAGGGTTTCACCGTGTTAGCCAGGATGGTCTTGATCTCCTGACCTCGTGATCCGCCCACCTCAGCCTCCCAAAGTGCTGGGATTACATGTGTGAGCCACTGCGCCTGGCCCTGCTGGATTTTTTAAAGTGTAATTTGATTAGCTGTCTTATTGTTTATTTAATAAGATTAGTCTATTAAATAAGTTTGATAATTAAAAACAAAACAAAGCAGCCTGCTCCTGAATGACTTTTATGTGAAGAATAAAATTAAGGAAGAAATAAAAAAAAATTTGAAAGGAATAAAAATAAAAATACAACATATCATAATCTCTGGGACGTAGCTAAAGCCGCACGAAGGAGAAAGTTTATAGTGCTAATCACCTACATCAAGAAGTTAAAAAGATATTAAATTAAACACCTAACATCACACATAAAGGAACTAAAAAAATGAGAGCAAACCAACCCCAAAACAAGCAGAATAAAATAAGTAACCGAAATTGGAGATGAACTGAATGAAATGAGATGCAAAAAATTCATACAAAATATCAAAGAAAACAAAAGTTATCGATTTGAAAGAATAAATAAGATTGACAGACCACTAGTTAGATTAAAGAGAGAAAATACAAATAAACACAATAAGACATGAAAAGTTGACCTTACCACAGATCCATTGAAATAGTCTTAAGTCTCTGTGATACAGTCATCTCCAGTTAGGATTGACACCTTTTTCTTTCTTAGTAGTGTTTGGCATTAATCACAGGTAGTCGGGAGCCCCCCCATGTGCAGAACATGATAGACTATTTTGAACACTTCTATAAAAACAGACTAGAAAATCTAGAAGAGGTGAATCAATTTCTGTAAACATACAACCTCTCAAGATTGAACCAGGACAAAATTAAAATCCTGAAAAGGCCAATAATATGTTTCAAAATTGAATCAATAATAACAAACCTACCAGTCAGAGAAAGCCCTGGACCAGAAAAATTCACACCACAATTCTGGTAGATATATAAAGAAATCCTGTTAATCCTACTGAAATTATTCAAAAAAGTCATGGAAGAGACAAACCTCCCTAACTCATTTTGTGAGGCCAGCATTATCCTGATACCAAAATCTGGCAGAGATACAACAAAAAAGAAAACTTTAGTCTAATATCCTTGATGAACACTGATGTAAAAATCCTCAACATAATACTAACAAACTGAATCCAGCAGTACATCAAAAAGCTTATCCATCACGATCATTTAGGCTTCATCTCAAGGATGCAAAGTTGGTTCAACACAGGCAAATAAAGTGATTCATCACATGACAGAACTAAAGGCAAAAACCAAATGATCATCTCAATAGATGCAGAAAAGGCTTTTGATAAAATTGAACACCTATTCATGTTAAAAACTCTCAATAAACTAGGGATTGAAGGAAATACCTCAAAATAATAAGAGCTATCTATGACAAACCCACAGCTAATATCATACTGAATGGGCAAAACCTGGAAGCATTCCCTTGGAGAATGGGAACAAGACAAGGATGCTCACTCTCACCACTCTTATTCAACATAATAAGGGAAGTCGTGGTGGAAAAATACGTAAAATACATCCAGTCAGGAAGAGAGGAAGTCAAACTATCTCTGTTTATGGGTAACATAATTTCATACCTAGGAAAATCCTATAGTCTCTGCCCAAAGGCTCCTAGAACTAATAAACAGTTTCAGTAAAGTTTCAGGATGCGAAATCAATATACAAAAATCAGTAGCATTTCTTTACCTCAATAATATATAAGCTGAGCACCAAATCAAGAATGCAATCACATTCACAACAGCCAAAATAAAAGACTAAAATATTTAAGAGTACAGCTAACCAGGGAGATGAATGATCTCTACAACAAGAATTACAAAACACTGTTGAAAGAAACCAGAGACAACAAAAGAAATGCTTATGGATAGAAAAAAATCAATATTGGTAAAATGGCCATACTGGCCAAAGCAATTTACAGATTCAATGTTATTCCTGTTAAACTACCAATGTCATTTTTCACAGAATTAGAAAAAATATTCTAAAATTCATATAGAACCAAAATAGAGCAGAAATCATCAAAGCAATCCTAAGCAAAATGAACAAAGTTAGAGGCATCACAATACTCTACTTGAAACTATACTACAAGGCTACAGTAACTTAAAAAGTACTGGGCCGATACAAAGACAGATACATAGACCACTGGAACAGGTAAGGAAGCCAGAGATAAATCCACACATTTATAACCATCTGATCTGCTGCAAAATTCACAATAACAAGTAATGGGGAAAGGAATTCCTATTTAACAAATTGTGCTGGGATAACTGGCTGGTCATATGCAGAAGATTGAAATAGGACCTCTTCCTTACAACCATATGCAAAAATCAACTCAAGATGTATTAAATACTTGAATCTTTAAAGATGTGAGTAAGATATCAAACTATAAAAATTCTAAAAGAAAACCTATAAATTACCATTCTGCATATAGGACCTAGCAAAGATTTTGTGACGAATTCTCTAAAAACAATTGCAACAAAAACAAAAACAAAAAAGCAAACAGGACGTAATTGAACTAAAGAGTTTCTGCACAGCAAAGGAAACTATCAATAGAATACATAGACAACGTACAGATTGGGAGAAAATATTTGCAATCTATACATCGGACGAAAGACTAATATCCAGAATCTATAAGGAACTTAAGAAGCAAAAAACAACCCCATTTAAAAATTGGGCAAAGGACATGAACGGATGCTTCTCCAAAGAAGACATACCAGCAGCCAATAAGCATACGGAAAAATGCTCAACACCACTAATTATTAGAGAAATGCAAATCAAAACCACGATGAGATACTATCTCACACAAGTCAAAATGGCTGGTATTTAAAAAGTCAGAAAATAATAGATATTGTCAATATTGCAGAGAAAAGGGAGGACTTATACACTGCAGGTGGAAATAAAAATGAGTTCAGCCTCTGCAGAAAGCAGTGTGGAGATTTCTCAAAGAACTTAAAACAGAACTACCATTTGACCCAGCAATCCCATTACTGGGTATATACCCAAAGGAAAAGAAAGAATTCTACCAAAAGACATATGAACTCTTATGCTCCTCACAGCACTATTCACAATAGCAAAGAGATGGAATCAACCTAGATGCCCATCAATGGTGGATTGAATAAAGAGAATGTGGTATATTTATTCCATGGACTACTGAGCAGCCATAATAAAGAACAAAATCATGCCCCTTGCAGCAACATGGATGGAGCTGGAGGCCATAATCTTAAGTGAATTGATGCTGGAAGAGAAAACCAAATATCTCGTGTTCTCACTTATAAGTAGGAGCTAAACATTGAGCACACAGAGACACAAAGAGGGGAACATCAGAAACTGAGGCCTTCTTGAGTTTGGAGGGTGGACGAGGGTGAGGGTCAAAAAACTACCTGTTAGGTACTATGCTTACTACGTGGGTGATGAAATCATTTGTACACCAAACCCCAATGATTCGCAATTTACCAATATAAGAAATCTGCATATGTACCCCATGATCATAAAACACAGGTTGGAATAGGAAAAAAAAGAAAAAAAAATTGTCACATAAATAAATGTTATATTGAAAACATTGTTATTTTCCTTTCCTAAAACATTCTTTCCCTTCACGTTAGTTTGACTTACAGTCATCAAGTCTTAGCATGAATATAATTTTCTTCATGATATTTTCTGAGTTGTTATTTATCATTAATTGTATATGCAACATTCTCCTATAGTACTCTCAACATCTCTTGTTTTTATCATAGTAGAATATCATTGTTTGCTATCGAACAATCTCCATTTAGCAAAAGTCTGAGAAAGAGAAGTGGGATTGCTGTCTTTGTCATCATTGTATATCAGCACATTACTTTGCTCGGTAAACATTTTCAAGGATAAAAACAGTATCCAACTTAACTAAGTAATATGTTTTTTTTTTTTTTAATTAGCAAACAACATCTGGGTTAAAGTTAGTAGGGTGGTAGCAAATGTTTATTAACTGGCAATTGAAAAAATATGTTTATTATAAATTTGGAAAAAACTATCATATTCATTATAAAAGATGATTATAAAGTGTTATATTTTGTTATAAAATGGAAAGTATATTAATACATGTGCATTCATTATAAATTTTACTGAATAAAAAGCATAATATGATTTAACAAAAAAAAATCTATAATACTCTTTATTGTAAATTGCATAGAGCTAATTGATACTTACAATTGGCTTTCATTGTTCCTACCAGATAATTATATTCATAGAGAAACTACTGTTACAATTAATGAACATATGTAGTTTTGGTAAGAATACTGGTTGATATTCCCCTTTACATTAATTAGTAAGACAAAGGAGAAGTACTATGCCAGAATGTCTCTTGTCCACCAATGATGTGAATGACTTATTTATGAATCAGAGAGTAGTTCTATAATATTGAAATAAAACTTTTTGTGTACGTTATTCAAAATGTGATTGCTGCAGACACAACATACTTTTGTTTTTAACCTGTATTATAAATAATTTTTCCTCATGATAGGCTTAATTATGAATAAATAACAAAATAGAAAATTAAGCCCCCATTTAAACAGTTTGCCAATTTGTGTACTGTAAGTACTCCCACTGCTGCCATTTCAAGTTTCTGATGTTGTTTCTGCATGAAGTTGGGAGAAGTAGCATACCATTACATAGTATTTTCACCACTCAGGTATGATGAACATAAGTAACCTCAGAAGCATAAATAATTGCAAAACATAAAATAATTAAAGCAATAAATTTTAAGTATATATTTTATTTTTAGATATAATTTATTAAAATATGTTTATATAATATAATTTTAATAATGGTTAAGTTTTAAAATCAGCTCAGAAACTTCCTAAAACTTTAACAATTAGCTCTGGTTGGATGGTATATGCCAGCTCCGACACACTGATGGAAATCATTACATACCTGTAATTTTAATAGAGTGAATTCAATTATCATTGAAGTATTTACTAATTGTACTATGCTATAGTTAATCTGATTAGTCCCCCAAATACTGTTCTTTTTATTTCTAAAAATATGTCATTCCCATGTATTTACCAATTCAGAAAATCTAAATTCTAAAAATCAAGGATTTTTGAAAGCATAGTCTTAAAAAATAATTTTCTTTTGTTCTCTTTGTCTCTATTTTGTTCTGTTTTCCTTCCTTTCTTCTTTCATTGTTTCATAGAATCTCTTTGAAAATAAGTTCTTGGTTTCCATGACAATGCAGGAATTCACAATAGTATTCATACAGTTTAAAAGCTTTAATGCTCCCACTCAACCTCTTCTGTGTTACTACTATAGAACTGTTAACTTGGAAAATCAAAGGCCGCACCTGTAATCCCAGCACTTTGGGAGGCTATGCAGAATGATTGCTTCAGCCCAAGATTCTGAGACAAGCCTGGGCCACACAGGAAGATCCAGTGTTTACAAAAATTTATTGTTCTTATTATTTGAGACCTAGTCTCACTCTGTCGCCCAGGCTGGAGAGCAGTGGCACGATCTCGGCTCACTGCAACCTCCGCCTCCTGGATTCATGCAATTCTTCTGCCTCAGCCTCCCGAGTAGCTGCGACTACAGGCACACGCCACCATGTTCAGCTAATTTTTGTAATTTTAGTAGAGAGGAGTTTCACCATATTGGCCAGACTGGTCTCAAACTCCTGACCTTGTGATCTGCCCACCTCGGCCTCCCAAAGTGTTGGGATTACAGGTGTGAGCCACCATGCCCAGCCCCAAAATTATTTTTTTAAATTAAGTTACTCACTTATCATCAGAGTTCTTTAAAACATTAATTATATAATTAGATGTCCAAAAATCTTACCTCTTTACTTCAACCGTTTGGAGCCTCAGTTGAGATTTCCAAAGCACTGATCATTTCCCTCAGTTTTGTTGGCTGTCAGTGTTGTAATAAAAATACCTCCTATATTGTATGTATACGGCAATTTTAATGAAATTTTAAAAATTGAGATAGAGGCCAGGTGTGGTGGCTTATGCCTGTAATCCCAGCACTTTGGGTGGCCAAAGCAGGAGGATCATGAGGTCAGGAGTTCGAGACTAGCCTGGCCAACATGGTGAAACCCCATCTCTATTAAAAATGCAAAAAAATTAGCCGGGTGTGGTGGTGCATGCCTGTAATCCCAGCTACTTAGGAGGCTGAGGCAGGAGAATTGCTTAAACCTAGGAGGCGGAGTTTGCAGTTAGCCAAGATCCTGTCACTGCACTTTAGCCTGGGGGACAGAGCAAGATTCCATCTCAAATTTAAAAAAAAAAAAAATTGAGATAGTGATTTAAGGTGATTCTAATGATTCAAGGTGGTTCTTTGAATGCAGAGATCTTGAAAAGTTAACCATTGTTTGATAAGCAAGTTGTTCAGGTGAACAAGCTATTATTCAAATAAATTAATTTTCGGAAATTTCATGAAGTAAAAAGTGAAGTTACTTGTTGATTAAAAGTCACATCTTCTTGCCGGGCGTGGTGGCTCACGCCTGTAATCCCAGCACTTTGGGAGGCTGAGGCAGGTGGATCACAAGGTCGGGAGATCCAGACCATCCTGGCTAACACAGTGAAACCCCGTCTCTACTAAAAATACAAAAAAATTAGCCGGGCGTGGTGGTGGGCGCCTGTAGTCCCAGCTAATCAGGAGGCTGAAAAGCAGGAAAATGGTGTGAACCCAGGAGGTGGAGGTTGCAGTGAGCTGAGATGGTGCCACTGCACTCCAGCCTGGGCAACAGAGCAAGACTCCGTCTCAAATAAATAAATAAATAAATAAATAAATAAATAAATAAAAGTCATATCTTCTTAAGAAGAATTTATTTGATAAAATAGTGAAGTCATGTTGACAAAGGTGACCTTCATTATTTAACCTGATAGTTAATCTGTATAGGTACAAATGGTCTCCATTTTCATCAGCAAAACCCAATTAACTGGTACCAGGCAAGTCAAGTAATTAAAAAAATTTGCTTAGATTAAAGTTGAAATTAGAAGTAGTGACCAGATCAGTGTAAAACCGTATGTGTTTAAATGAATTCTTTCTAAACCCTTGAACAAGATTTCAATTTTCTTTACTCTAGGATTCCACATATGACTGAATACTATTTTTTAAGAGGTACTATTTCTAAGTTTTAACAAACACTTCAGAAGTTAGAGATCAGTGACAATCTTAATATATCATGGGGTGCATATTCATGAGTAACATTGTAAAGCTGAATATATACGTGGAGATTGTGGCTCTAATTGAGCAATGAATTCTGTATGTATAATGTTATTATTTTTAATCTTTAGTTTTTTCTCAACAGATTTTCCCTACAGCATGTCAGGTTTCTGTGAATTCGTTTCCTACAAAAGCAATTATAAAATAATGAAACAGGAAGGAGACTTATCACTGCTTTGCAAATTTCTTCCCAAGTAAAATTTCTTTTTATATTCATTCTGCATGTCAAAGTCATGTATATTTTGCATAGAGCCCTAGAAATATCAAGGATCCAAGACTAGAATAGATCAATGCATTGTAAAAATTCAGGTTAAAAACAAATCACTGAAGGCAGACTAATAGTTTTATACTCCTTCAAGCAAATATTTATTTTAAACTATATAGTATGTATCTAGAGGAGAAACTGAGTTATTTTGAGAGAAAGGGTAGAAATAGAAGCCTAAAATAGCACATGTAGTCAGAGTAGCATCACTTTCCCAGAGAAATTCAGTTCTGGATTCAAAATTGAACCCCAATTCAGCAAAATAACACAGTAATATCCAACATTACCAGACCGATTTTACTAGAAGATTGTTTAGATATACTGTGTTTCTGTATAACTTCCCGTTTTCTTATCCCTCATTCATGCAGATTATTTGAAAATACCATTAAACGTGGATAAAATTCTTCTCAAATAAATTTTTATTATCCCATCATATACTGCAATATTTTAGCATCGTTATGAAGTGGCACACAGGAACCTGCACTACTAACAACCTAACTATTGAGTCTGTTCCAAGAAGAGATTCCATAGTTATCTCATTTTTTGGACACTAGCACATTGCCTTATATCCTGTGAATGGTTAAGGAACACAGTGCAAACTCAAACTACTTATTTTAGAGAGAATGAAAGTGAGTCAATAAACACAGACTTTGCTTTCCCACAATTGAATCACAGTAACCAGAAAGCACAGTGCATGACACCATTTAGTAACTTGCCTAGGGTTTAAGGAAGAGAGTCTTGGGAATAATTATTTAAATTACATGGATATTAAAAAATTAAAAGTAACAAAAGAACTAAACACTCCATCAGCTAAATTGTTTACCAGACCTTTGCCAGTAGATGCCAGATATTATCACTCTTCCAGATAACATGATTTATATCTAAAAGAAGAACTGTTCAGCTATTTCATGATTTGTATCATTTAGTCATTGCTTTATTGTAAAATTCACACGTTATTCTTAACCATTTGATTTGTGTTCAGTGATAATAGTATAAATTTTAGAAATATATCCCAGTAATCATTTTAGAGTGCTACTTTTAGTATTTATATTTCATCGTATTTTGTTCAAAAAAAATATTTCCTAGATTAGTCATTTAAAGATTTCAGAAAGCTGAAAGTACTGAGCGAGCACTTTTCCAGTGCTTCCTAAAGAGCCTTCTTCTTCGACATAGTCTCCTTAACTATTGAGCGTATTTATAAGTATCTAGCCATACCATGTCTGTCATAAACTAGTACATTATATGTGAGTTTTATTTATATAACTATGATGAATTAATATGTCCTAAGTTCAGTTAATAATTGAACGTGTAAAAACACTTAGCTATTGAGTCACAGTGTCTATATAGATGTTAGCTGTCTATTATTTCATCAAAGGACTAAAATATGGTTTTCCTTCAATAGTGAAGTCTCCCACTGTACTTAATAACTTGTTAAATTTGCTAAAAGTGGGAGTGTGGCTCACATATAAAGTTTTAGACAAACATCTGTATTACAAAATTAAGCTTGTTTATTTTACCAGATCTTGGAGTAAAATATAAAATCCATAAAAAGCAATCCATCAAAACATCTGGTATTTAAATAAATAAATGAATAAACAAGCAAACAAACAAGAAAAGCAAACAGCTAAATAAGACATACATGAATCTTAGTGAAAACAGAGATATTCAAGAATTTTTTAAAAACAATTTATAAATTAAGAGATGGCAAATGTCATGGCAGAAATACTTATTTTGGCTTTATTATTTACACACATATAGTATTTAGTAGTTAATAGATAATTTGGTGAAATTAAACACATTTTTTTCAACAGTATCAGGGAAATCAGTCACTAAAACACTTTAATATGGCACATAAACTCACCATAAACTGAGCTTTGTCCAATTCCCTGGCCAAATGTTGAACAAATGTTTTCTTTTTCACTAGCTGTATGTTACGGAGATGAAAACATTCCTATATCTTTAGTATAATATCATTTTTTATGGAAACTTTTATCAGCCTGCTTTGAACTGCACTTATGCATGAATCCTGATTCTCAGAATGAACAACTTTGAAGGCAAAGTGTCAGTCTCCCTCAAGGACCCAAGTTCAGTTCCTAGGGCAATTATTTGGCAAAAGGTAGACGCTCCATATCGAGACTTGAATGAATGAATGAAACTTCTGTTCAACAGATCATTTTCTCGCTTTTGCTGATTGCTTGGTATATTGTTTAAGATATAAGTGTTCGGCTGTGAAAAACTTCAACCCCAACAAGCTTTGGCTCCACTAAATAATCAGTTTATTTTCCTCATTTTAGAGTTCAGCGGTCCAATTCTGAACAGAGATCCCACAATCCTCACAGAGAGTCAGGTTCCTTCAACTTTATACTCTGCCATCCTTAATGTATAGGACTTTCTCTCAAGCTTACAAGAGTGCTCTGGCTCCATTAGACATCAAGCTTTTAATTAAGATAGGAGAAGGCTGAAGCCTCATGGGAAAAAGAAATGATAACAGGAGCAAGTCAACAGGACCAATTCCTTACTTTTTCAGCCTGGAGCCCCACCTTGTAACTCCTCACATCTCCTTGACCAGAACTGTGTCTCATGACCTGTTCTACATGCAAGCCAGTCTGGGGTGGTGGATTTTTACTACCAGGGAAAAAATGAAACTGATTGATATGGTTTGGCTGTGTCCCAACCCAAACCTCAACTTGAATTGTATCTCCCAGAATTCCCACGTGTTGTGGGGGGAATCCAGGGGGAAGTAATTGAATCATGGGGGCCTGTCTTTCCCATGCTATTCTTGTGATAATGAATAAGCCTCACGAGATCTGATATGTTTATCAGGGGTTTCTGCTTTTGCTTCTTCCTCATTTTGGCAGAGGAGTCAAGTTCTTGGGTGGCTCTGTCTCTGGTTCTGATCTATGGAATGATTTTTTTTTCTTTTTTTTGTCCCCATCTCCTTCACAGCTCCTGGATCTCTTCTTTGGGACAAACCTCATTTTGTATTTTTTTCCGTGGCCACATTTGGGATGGACCTTAAGGAAATGCCTTTCATGGATGCAGAGCAGTTTTCTCTATTCCTTGTTGCGTTGAGTTCAGTGTTCCAGCAAATGACCTGGGAATTGAAGCCTTACAAACACTTCCTAGCAGTTTTCAGTGTTTCTTTAGCAGTGTACTTTCATCAGAAACATAGTAAATGTCCTACTCATTTACTTCCAGACAATTTCTTTGATTAGTAACCACAGGTAGAAATGTTGTCTGGGCAATGTCTGTTTTTCTTCTACCCCTACCCCAGTAGCCTTTAAGTAAATGATCATTCCATGGAGGGAATTGAAAACGACAGCATCAGATTGGAGAAGTATCATTTTTTATTTCATTATGGCTGAAATATCCCATTTAAGCAGATAAATCTTGATAGAAAGTGCTAGAGAGAGGCTTTAGATCATAAACTTTTTTTTTTTCCTGTAAAGGGTGTCTCATCACAGCTGCTTATAACAACTTCTATTTGGCATACAGAGGCAATATTGTTGAACCATTAAAGTTTACAAAGAAATCACACTGAATTTTTATTGTATGCCACTGATTGAGTGTTCCTCCACAACTTGAGTGTTTAACAAAGTGGTTTTCCTTTCCTTCTCTGCTGGTAAAGTGACTGTTCCTCATATGATGTTGTTTTTTTCTTTCACACAATACTTGGATGAAATCAATAAAATAAATAAGAAGGCAATTCTGATTTACTTCTTTGTTTTACTCCTAATACTGCAGCTCAGTCAGCACGTAGTCTGTGGCTCAATGGTCATTGTATGAAAGTTTTTCTGAAATGTTTGAAGAGTTTACATGTGCATCAAAAAGCTGACCAGCACTTGAGACTTTAATAGTAAAGTTAACAAATGCGTAGAGTCCAATCTCTTATTGACCACCCATTCTGTATTTTAAAATCTGTTACTTGGCACAACACAATATAGTTAATTAGTGTAATTAATCTGGATAATTCATTCAGTGGCTGTTAGTAATATATTCAATGCAAAAAATACAATAAAAAGAGTAGTTTAATCATTTAGTTATTTATTTTATTTCTTTTCTTTGTTTATGACCTAATTAAAAGGCAAGGATTCGCTGTGGAGAGTGGCATTGTGACTCCATTATTACTTCAAGGAACCCAAATTCTACTTTCAGCTCCATTAATATTAGCATGTGACTCTCTCCCGCTGTGCTTTAAAAATATCTGTGACTATAGTTCATAATACTGTATTGTATATTTGAAATTTGGTAAGAGAGTAGATCTGAAGTGTTCTCACCACACACACCCACATAATTGTGACTATGTGAGAAGATGGATAAGTTAATGACCTTGACTATAGATATCATTTTACAATGTACATGCTTATCAAAATATCACATTGTATACCTTAAATATATACATTTTTATGACAAAAATATTCTCAAGGTCAACTTTATGGGTTAAACCTCTTATGTAATCAGAGAAGTTCCTACACTCAGAAGAAACTTTGTTCTTGGTTTAATGCCTGTATTAGTCCATTTTCACACTACTAAGACATACCTGAGACTGGGAAGAAAAAGAGGTTTAATTGGACTTACAGTTCCATATGGCTGGGGAGGGCTCAGAATCATGATGGGAGGCAAAAGGGAATTCTTACATGGCAGCAGCAAGAAAGAATGAGGAGAAGCAAAAGAAGAAACCCCTGATAAACCCATCAGATCTCCTGAGGCTTATTCACTGTCACGAGAATAGTACAGGAAAGACTAGGCTCCATGATTCAATAACCTCCCCCAGGTCCCTCCCATAACATGTTGGAATTCTGGGAGATACAATTCAAATTGAGATTTGGTTGGGGGCACAGCCAAACCATATCATTCCATCCCTGGGCCCTCCAAATCTCATGTCCTCACATTTCAAAACCAATCATGCCTTCCCAACACTCCCCCAAAGTGTTAACTCATTTCTACATTAACCCAAAATTCCATAGCCCAAAGTCTCATCTGAGACAAGGCAAATCTCTTCTGCTTATGAGCCTGTAAAATCAAAAGCAAGCTAGTTACTTCCTACATAAAATGGGAGTACAGGTATTGGGTAAATATAGCCATTCCAAATGGGAGAAATTGGCCAAAACAAAGGGATTACAGGGCCCATGCAAGTCTGAAATCCAGCACGGCAGTCAAATTTTAAAGCTACAAAATGATCTCCTAGCTCCTAAATGATCTCCTTTGACCTCAGGTCTCACATTCAGGTCACACTAATGCAAGAGGTAGGTTTCCATGGTCTCAGGCAGCTCCGCCCCTGTGACTTTGCAGGGTACAGTCTTCCTCATGGCTGCTTTCATGGGGCTGGCGTTTAGTGTCTGTGGCTTTTCCAGGTCCACAGTGTAAGCTGTCAGTGTATCTACCATTATGGGGAGCGGAGAATGGTGGTCCTCTTCTCACGGCTCCATTAGGCAGTGCCCTAGTAAGGACTCTGTGTGGAGGCTCCCACCCCATATTTCCCTTCTGCACTGCCCTAGCAGAGGTTCTTTATGAGGGCCCTGCTCCTGCAGCAAACTTTTGCATCCGGGCATTTCCATACATCTTCTAAAATCTAGGTGGAGGTTCCAAGACTCAATTCTTGACTTCTGTGCACTTGCAGGCTCAACAGCACATGGAAGCTGCCAAGGCATGGGGCTTCCACCCTGAAGCCACAGCCTGAGCTGTATGTTGACCCCTTTCAGCCATGGCTGGAGCAGCTGGGACACAGGGCACCAAGTCCCTAGGCTGCACACAGCATGGGGACCCTGGGCCTGGCCGTTGAAATGACATTTTCCCCCTGAACCTCCAGGCCTGTGATGGGAGGGGCTGCTGTGAAGCGCTCTGACATGGTCTGGAGACATTTTCCACATGACCTTGGAGATTAACATTACATTCCTTGCTACTTATGCAAATTTTTGCAGCCAGCTTGAATTTCTCCACTGCAAATGGGTTTTTCTTTTCTCTCACATTGTCAGGCTGTAAATTTTCCAAACCTTTATGCTGTTTCCCTTTTAAAACTGAATGCTTTTAACAACACCCAAGTCATCTCTTGAATGCTTTGCTACTTAGAAATTTTTTTCTGCCAGATACCCTAAATCATCTCTCTGAAGTTCAAAGTTCCACAAATCTCTAGGGCAGTGGCAAGATGCTACCAGACTCTTTGCTAAAACACAACAAGAGTCAGCTTTGCTCCAGTTCCCAACAAGTTTCTCATCTCCATTTGAAACCACCTCAGCATGGACCTTATTATTCATATCACTATGAGCATTTTTGTCAAAGTCATTCAACAAGTCTCTATGAAGTTCCAAACTTTCTCACATTTTCCTGTTTTCTTCTGAGCCTGCCAAACTGTTCCAACCTCTGCCTGCTACCCAGTACCAAAGTCGCTTTCACATTTTTCAGGTATCTTTTTAGCACGGACCCACTCCTGGTACCAATTTACTGTATTATTCGATTTTCACACTGATGATAAAGACATACCTGAGTCTGGGAAGAAAAAAGAGGTTTAATTGGACTTACTGTTCCACACAGCTACGGAGGCCCTAGAATCATGGTGGGAGGTGAAAGGCCCTTCTTACATGGAGGTAGCAAGAGAGAAATGAGGAGAAGCAAAAGAGGAAACCCCTGATAAAACCATCAGATCTCATGAGACTTATTCACTTTCATGAGAACAGCACAGGAAAGAGCCGCCCCTATGATTCAATTATCTACTGCCAGATCCTTCCCACAACACGTGGGAATTCTGGGAGATATAATTCAAGTCGAGATTTTTGCAAGGGCACAGCCAAACCATATCAACCCCCTTTTGGAATGTTTAACAATTTTTTCTTTGAACCTGCATTTTGTAAGTGAATTCCATGAGAAAATAAAGCACGTGCATGAGTAGAGGGGATTTGATGTGTGGCCGTGTGCACAGAGGCTCAGAAGCTAGGCACAGAGGGCAATGAGCAACTTGCAAACAAAACAGTTGTACTAGCTAGAAAGTGAAAGAAAATAGCAAAGAAAACAATAAAATGCCATTTTAGAAACTAATATTTAAAATTAAATTTACACTTACCCCAAAATAATTTCTTTGAAGAGTTAAATATTTTTAGAAAAAAAAAGTTCTATTAGTGTCATCATCTCTAGATATGCTAAAATATGTATTTTAAGCTAAGTTACCAGAACCTTATCCACAAATTTTTACATTCTATAAAATACACTTAAGAGTTGTAGTACCAATTGCATTAGCATAAAAATCGTTTCCAAAATTAGAAATTATAAAAATTATCTAGATCTTGCATTTGTCCAAAGAAACTGGCATCACTTTCAACTATACTGCTTAAAAATGAAATTGCTGAAAGTATATATTTAGAAGACAAAGTAAATTGATTTGCAGAAAATTTAGTCCAAAGAATCATATAACCAATCAAATGTCACATTAACAGAGCATTATAATTTATTGTTATAAAAGTCATGAATGAAATAATATTTTTTGTCCTCTGTAATATTATTTTCTGTCATTATATTGTTACTTATATATTACTTTACCCCCATATCAAATTTTAAAGTAACGAAGTATTTTCAGGAAATATTTTATATTTATCTGAACATTTTCCCCTGATTTTTAAACAAGAGTCCCACATTTTTATTTGTACTGGGTAATGCAAATTTTGTAGCTGGTTCTAGATATTTGATAAAACTTCTGGCATTATGTCTACACTGCAGCAAGGAAATAGGAAAAATGAAATAGCAAGAAAAAAAGCCATATGTGATAAATATTTCTGTCTTAGAAATACCTTCTTGCCCAGATACCTCACCTGGTAGTTCTTACATCCTCTTGGTTGTAATTGCATTACATGCTCTCACAATTTCAATGAAATTTGTAAAGCAGAGCATTTTAAATTGGCTACATTGCCACTCTGAAAAAAAATCCTTTTTAGATTTCAGTTTAGAGGGAAAAGGGTGAATAAATATTGAGGTATCCCTAGGGTATTTTTCATTTTGTGGATGTTGAGATCATACTTCTAGCTTTGTACCTTATCACAGTCAATATCCCCTTTTCTTAGTACTTATTTTTTTAATACCTTTTCTATTATTCTAAAATAAAGTTCTGGAAGAATTTTATATGTTACACATATAACATAAAAATAAATTGGTATAATGGACAAAATCAACTCTAACCATTATCCTAAGGAGAAATAAGAGTAACTATTATCAAATGATGTGCATTTCAATATGTTCATATTAGAAGTCATAATATATTGGTAAATAATTATCTCTATATATGGAATTGTACCAAAGGAAAAGTTATACTACCAATTAAATTTGGTTACCCTCCGTAGGCAACTGTATTAGTCCATTTTTACACTGCTATAAAAAAATATCTGAGATTGCATAATTTATAAAGAAAAGAAGTTTCGTTCACTCACAGTTTCACATGGCTGAGAAGGCCTCAGGAAACTTATAATCATGGCAGAAGTGGAAGGGGAAATAACACAAATGTTGCATGGTGGCAGGAGAGACAGTGACAGGGGAATTCCCGAACACATTTAAACTGTCAAATCTTATGAGAACTCACTTGCTATCATGAGAACAGCATGTGGAAACTGCCCCCTTCAAGCAATTAACCCTACCAAGTCTCTCCATCGACACATAGGGATTACAATTTGAGATGAGATTTGGGTTGGGACATAGAATCAAATTATGTCATTCTGACTCCTGCCCCTCCCAAATCTCATGTTCTTCTCACATTTCAAAATGCAATTATGCCATCCCAACAGTCCCCCCAAATCTTAACTCATTCTAGCATTGACTCAAAAGTCCAAGTCCAAAGTCTTATCTGAGACAAGGTATGTCCTTATCACCTATGAGTCTGTAAAATAAAATAATAAAACAAGTTAGTTACTTCCAACATACAATGGGGGTACAGGCATTGGGTAATGTCCTTGTTCCATATATGAGAAATTGGCCAAAACAAAGAGGTCTCAGACCCTATGGAAGTCTGAAAATTGGCAGGGCATTCATTAAATCTTAAAGCTTCAAAACAATCTCCTTTGACTCCATGTCTCATATCTAGGGTATGCTGATGCAAGGGGTGAGCTCCCATGGCCTTGGGCAGATCTACTGTTGTGGCTCTGCAGGGTACAGCCCCCAGAGCTACTTTTTCAGGTGCACAGTGCAAGCTATCAGTGGATTTACCATTCTGGGGTATGGAGGATGATGGCCCTCTTCTCACAGCTCCACTGGGTAGTGCCCCAGTGGGGTTTCTGTGGTGGGGCTCCAACACCACATTTCTGCTCTGCATTGCTATTATAGAGGTTCTTCATGAGGGCTGTGCCCCTGCAGCAGATTTCTGTCTGGACTTCCAGATGTTTCTATATATCCCCTGAAATCTAGGCAGAAGTTCCCAAAGCTCAACCCACAGGCCCAACACCACATGGAATCCACCAAGTCTTGGGGCTTTTGTTCTCTGAAACAACAGTCTGATCTGTACCTTGGCTCCTTTTAGCCACAGGTGGAGCTGGAGCAGCTGGGATACAAGGAGCTATGTCCCAAGGCTGCACAGAGCAGCAAGGCCCTGGGACCAGCCCACAAAACCATTTTTGCCTCCTAGGCTACCAGGCCTGTGATGGGAGGGGATAACCTGAAGCTATCTGAAATGCCCTGGAGATGTTTTCCCCATTGTTTTGATGATAAACATTGGGCTCCTTCTCATTTATGCAAATTTCTGAGCAGGCTTGAATTTCTCCCCAGAAAATGTGATTTTCTTTTCTACCACATGGTCAGGCAGCAAATTCTTTAAACTTTTATGCTCTGCTTCCCTTGTAAACACAACTTCCAAATTTAGATAATCTCTGTGAATACATATGATCATATGATTTTAAAAAAGTTAGGTCACGTCTTGAAGGCTTTGCTGCATAGAAATTTCTTCTGCCAGATACTCTAAACCATCTCTCTCAAGTTCAAAGTTCCACAGACCTCTAGGGCAGAGATAAAATGCAGCCTGTCTCTTTGCTAAAGCACAGCATGACTGACCTTTGCTCCAGTTCCCAATAAATTATTTATATCCATCTGAGATCACCTCAACCTGGACTTCACTGTTCATATCAATATCAGCATTTTGATCAAAGTCATTCAACAAGTCTTTAGGAAGTTCCACACTTTCTCACATCTTCTTGCCTTCTTCTGAGTCTTCCTGTTCGAATCTCTGCCTGTTACCCAGTTTCAAAATTGCTTCCATATTTTCAGGTTATTTTTAAAGCAGTACTGGACTCCTGGTACCAATTTTCTTATCAGTCCATTTTTATACTGCTACAAAGAATACCTTGGACTGGGTAACTTATAAAGAAAAGAGGTTTCATTGACTCATAGTTCCTCATGGCTGGGATGGCCTCAGGAAACTTACAATTATGGCAGAAGATGAGGGGGAAATAAGACATGTCTTACACAGTGGCAGGAGAGAGAGAGAGAGAAGATCAGATCTCCTTAGAAGTCACTCACTATCATGAAAACAGCATTGGAGGAACCGTCCCCATGATCCAATTATCTCCTACCAGGTCCCTCCCTTGACATGTGGGGATTACAACTTGAGATGAGATTTGAGTGGAGGCACAGAGACAAACCATATCAGCCACTAAATATGACAAGAGGCATTGCTATTAGTGTAATTTTCTGAAATTAGAAAATAAAGTTTAGTAAAAACTTCAAGAAAATAAATGGTTATTTTTCTCTTGATTTATACTGAAGTCATATGCTTGTGGGGAAAAATTATGCGTTAAAGATATGCTATTAAAAAGTTTGATTCTAGATTCATATGAAAACAAATAATTTTATGATATAGATATTATATAAGAATATTAAAATGTCTGCAGTTCTTGAACATGTTCTTCCTAGTGCAGATTATTGAACACTTTGCAAGATGTCTAACATCCCTGGTGCCTACTCTCTAAATATTAGTAATGCTTCACAAGCTATCTGAGAGCCAAAACATCCCAAGAAATGCCCCATAGAAAGGTCAAATCTTTCCCCAATTAACCATTTATTGGAATTTTTTTTCATTTGGAAAACTAACTTTATTTAAAACTGGATTATTCTGTTTTATTATATCTCATTTCCAAAGCCTTGCCAGTGCCTGCTTCTTCCCAGGTAAAATTTTTGCATAATGCTACCAAAATATGCAGTTCTTCTAGTGTACTATGGCATTTCCTTTCTCTATACTGTCACTCACATGACATGCTTTGCATACAAAGTCTTGATCCTATTCCATACATACCTATTCAGTTATGAAATTAACATCAAATAATATTTTCCTCCATCTCTTAACTTCCAAGTAGTTTCTTATGTTAGTAACCACTGAATGCTTCTATCTGAACTCTTCAATGATATGACATTGGCAAAGTTACGTGTTCTCTTTGAGTATCAATTCCCCAAATTGTAAATTAAGGATATACTAGTATATACATTCTATGATAACCACATTCCATTCTATGATTATCATAATTATTATTATGCAATAAGACAATGCATAATATGTGTTGAGTGCTGTACTTGCCTGATAATAATTTCTCAGTAAATGTTTATTATAATTATTATTGGACCCAAAGGTATTGTTGGATCACAATATGTAATCAGTACTGGATTGCAGACATTCTCAACCTAAGTGTCTTTCTATAATAATTACAAGATACTTAAAGAGTTTAAAATTTACAACCAACATTTTCTTCATTATATAGCAACTTGTAGGAACTCTGTAATTATTTCGTGAAGGAGTTAAATAAATGCATGCATTAATCCTTCACAACATGGGATGGAGAAAGTTTTGAATGTGAAATTTTGGAGATGCTATCTTCTCTTGAATTAATTTGTCTACGGTACCATTTTGATGTCCAGAGTTAAAGTTAAAACCTAAATTAAAATTGTCCACTACTACACTTTCAGCCCAAATATTGAAATTAAGGTATTGTAGATAGCCCTTATACAGAAAACTAATCAGGAGTGGAAAATCCTCAGTTTATTGCCCCATGGAAACAACATTATTCTGCAGGATGTCAGGAGCAGTTTTAAAAAAGGAATAATGAAAATAGTTCAGGAAATACAAGTTAAATCAACTTAAATGGAGTAATCTAACTTTATTGCAAACATTTTCAGAACTTTAATAAGATACAAGACATTAAAAGTCTCAAAGAGGGAGATACTTAAAATTGGGCACCCTAATAGTTTATCTACTGTATTAATAAAAATGCTTTTTCTTTCTGCTTATAAATATCAGAACAGCAACCTTAGGAAGTAATAATAAAAATTACCTCAACTGTTGGCACTTGTTACTAGAAAGAACAAATTGACAGCTGTAAAAGAAATAATGTGCAGTTTTAAAAGCAAGTTAAAATTGTTGCTACCTTAGTATTGGCTGAGGTCACAAGATAATAGTCACCAACAATGCCCACAATCCAAAGGGAAGTGTGATATCATCACACCAGAATGTTCCAAAGCTTGTCTAAGAGTTGGTTTGCTAACCTTTAACGACTTCAAGCCTATGAAAGGGCTTGGACAGACTGAGTTAACTAGAAATTACAAGACAAATTTTGGAAAGTCATGTCTTTATGTTGTGAATCCCATCCATCCCTGGAGAGATTAGAGTATGTTTTCCCCGCTGCTCAAGCCTTGGGGAAAGGCCTTTGGTAAGACCACTGGGTGAGATTTACATGTTTATCTTGGAATTTTGATGACACTGTGCATGGATGTCTGACTCATTTCAATAAAACCACGGCATGAAAGGCTGTAAATGACTGGCTGCTCTGACAGCATAGTAAAATCATATCACTGCTTGGTGAAGGCTGCCACTCAGCATTCATCAGAGCAAATAATGTTTATGTTGAATCTGGCCCACAGTCTTCTCAGCAGGGCCAAATGAGACAGTAAACACAAGAGAAAGATGCTGGGAGTACTACACTGTATGTGTAAGTTTTGCGGGAGTTTTAGGTGTTTGGGCGCTGGATCTGCATTCAGCAACATTAAGGTAATGATGGTTTTCAACTAGATCATCAGCAATGATGGAAAGCTCTTATGAGAGCTACACATCATCTCTACATCATGTAACGTACTATTACAGAGAACCTTTCAGATTTAACTCATAACCAAAAAGAAGCAATAGATTACTACATTTTAAATACTGGAGGAACAGGAGAAACTCTAAGTAGGAAAACAGAACAGAAGCTGACCAATAGACTTTAGCACTTTTCCCAGTGCAGAAGCCAGCCTGAAGTATACCCAGCACAGGAGCAAGAAGAAAGTACAACTTAAAAGGTTCTATATTGTATTATTTGAATAAAATATTTTGAGGAGCATACAATAAATTTTAAAAATTTTATTCCAAAAGACTTATCAGAAAAGTTGATGAGGATAGATTCAGATTTCAACCAAGATAGAAGAAAAAAATGTATCACACAGAGTGGCTTACAATGGGCAAAGGAAAGAAAATAATGAAGTTAATTTCTATTAATATCCAATGAGTCACTCTTGTTCAACAGACAAATTATATAATCTTTAAAATTTGGTAATATTTTACATTCCCACTACTCCACTGTCATCATTTTGCTAATGAAAACACTAAGATGCAATAGGGTTAAGCACTTCCCCAAGCTATGTGGCTTTCAGCGATGAGTTAAGTTTAGAAAACAAGTCTCACAGTGCATGGTCCATTGTGACAGTAAAAAGAATGTGCCTTATAAAAGCTTTATGGTATGGCAATGTTCCAATGATTATCTTTTATTGGCTCCCATAACATCAGTTCCCAGCTACACCCCTGTCAGCTGAAGTCTCACTGCTATTTTCTCTTATTTTTTTTTCTTTTTCTCTGCCCCACATCATATGTTCCTGTAAAAATTAAGCTATCCTAAAATAATCTAATATATGGATGCCACAACTCTGTTAATGGCAGTTCCCTCTCTTATTCTTTAACTACTTTTAATCAAAAATTTAAACATTGAGAAATAAACCGTTAGTCCAAAGAATAGTTTTATAGTTTAATGGACCATGGTAGACATTGAGTGAACCTACCGAGATTGTCTCTATTTATTCACAATTTCATGTTTCAATTAAGCAAAAGACCTGTTGTGATTTTAAAGAAAGATAAAGAGAATTGCACTGAAAACTCATAGGTAATAAACTATTTAATTTTGAAGGATACATATATTAATGTCTATCCTTAGCCCCTGTTGAATATCATGTATTCCATATGGCTTGAGCTGCTATTGACTAGTTGAAAAAAATATCATGATCTAGTATTTGTTTCATCTAATTAAATATTCAATAATTCTGTCTTTAGAATTTTTCTCCTTATACTTGAAGCACATTTCTGTCATTGTTATTGTTTTGTGGTTTTTCTTTTCCTCTACTATTTTAAACTCAAGCATTTTTACATGTTCTTATTAAACCTTACAAGGCCTATGCATACAATGTCATATCACTACAGGTTTTAGTTGTAAGTTCTGAAATGGACATCTCTTATTCTGGAATTCATTTATTGGTATTGAACATTAGCTAATCCATAGAATTTCCAAGTTATCTGGGGAGTCAGTGTTTTGAAAAAAAGCAGAAAACAGATAAACTATGCTTTAAGAGTAGTTTTCAAATAATATCACCAGATAATTGTGATTGCTTCTTCCTCTACTCTTTAACACTAAACAATGTAGTTCATACTATCAACACTTCCACCCCTCATATTAGCTGCACCTGCTACCCTTGTGGCCACTGCTATCCTTTATTCACAGCAAATGACTAATGGATGCAGTGGCTCTTCTTATAAAGACAAGAACTCTAGAGCTTAACACAAGTTCTAGTTTTCCTCTATCATAACTACCTGTATTCTTATGGGTAAGTTATTTTACTTTTTTGGGTTTAAGTTTTTGTATTTTTGAAGTCAAGATCATTTTCACTACCAAGAAAAACTATAAAAGACAAAATATTAACTATGTGTGTGTACACACACACACACACACATATCTGCTTGAAGGTATAGGAACGTGAAACACCAGGTTGTATAGAAATTCTTGGCCAAAATACAGAAGATGGAAAGTTAGAGAGGTGAATACAATAATTAAAGTTGGATGCCTCAAGGGATAATTTCACTACTTTCAGAGATAGAGTGAAACTATTGACAACTTCACATGGTTAAGAGGCAAATGTGAAAGTTCATGGCTCACTAAATGTGGGGTATTGGCAAATCTCTTGTACATTTAGCTGGGATTAAGTAATAAACTGAAAGTAATTCATTATTTGAGTATTCTAGAGAAATTCAAATTCTGCAATTAAATTCACATGAGTCCAGATTGTTGATGTATTGTCTGCAAGTAACAGATGAAAATCCCTTTAAATTTTAAAGATGACAATAAAGTATATTTTAAAATAAAAAAATATTTTAAAAAGAAAGCCCATGACTCCTCTATGAACACTTGTGCTTCAGAAACAGCTGTTTCTGGAGAGAAATATCTAAGCAAATATTAACAAAAATACACAAAGATATGTCATTGTTTCAAAGGCCAGAGAATAGGAAAATGGCTACTAGAAAATTTGTGTATAAAATTTGTGTATAAAATCCAGAGCAAGGGCCTATTTTGAAGAGCTCTCTTTTGACCCACTAACCAAAAATTGTAAAGTGTTCTATGGTGCACCATCAATGTGTGAACATGACATTATTTTATTCTATTGTCTTGATGAAAGTCATGGGTCTGTGCTTGCAGATGGATTGCCACATTGCCCTTGGGAACTATCCATGGTACCAAGAAGTATACCTCCTTAGGAGATGGGCCTTGAAGCAGTTCTACCTGTGAACCCAAGAAGCCCATTTCTTTCCACTATAAGATATGGCATGACTTACGTCAGCTCCAAAGACTCAGGGTATTTGCTTCAAATGACTTTCAGGATATCACAATCAAGATGATGCCTACTTCAACCTGAATCATGACTATTATTCTTAACTAATAAGAGTCTAGTGACCCTGCTATCTTTCATCACAGAGTGCTGCTTGGCATATTCTTTAAGAGAAACTGGCTTGGTCATTAACTTTGATTATGAGACTAATCCAGCACTTGATACATGCACATAGAAACTTACTTTGAAGCTTCAATTCTGAGTTCCAAAGTTATGTATGCATATGCACATATGCATACACACATTCATGATACATAACAATAATTAAAGCTGATGCTTCTGTCGACCTACCTTCCTGGTTTAGTTCATATAAACGGCAGTTAATTATTTAAAAGTGTGTTATTTTAAATAAATAATTCTATTCTTTCATTATAAAAAGCTATATTGCATAGCATGAATGAGTGTACTAAAAAACTCAACTTATTTTAATTTTAAGCACATTTAAAATAGTCTATTATTTCTGGTGTACATAGGACCTTTTAAATTAACAAGTAGTTTTCAGACTTGCTATACAAAACCTCAGGTCATGTGTCTGTTTGTTTCCAAGTAAGAAATAAATTATCTTAAAGATAAAATGTCCTTATATAGATACACAAAATCAGTGATTGCCAGAAATCTGAAGTAAAAGCCATGAATAGTGAAGAGCCAAAAACAGCATATGATCCTTCAATCACCTCATTGTTAGTGTTTACAAAAAAGAACATTGCAAACTTATTATTTAAGTTTGTATTTCCCTTGCCACAACCTACTACCAAATAATCACTAAATGCTATGCTCAGAATAGTTTCCCACATATGTTCTTATTATTCTGCTACTTCCTAGTTTGATGGAAATTTACATTCTGCCATCTGTGCAAAGACACAGTCCCAGCATTACCACAGCTCTATGACCAAGTTGTCAAATAATTGGTTTGCCAACCACTAAGTCACATAAGGGAATAAAAATCTAAGAACTTTATTCAGTACAACAAAATAATACAGATTATAAGAAGTGTTCAAAAGCTATTATGTGTAGGTATTGAAAATAATTTTTGTTAAGTATGTGCTTTACACCTACACAATTATCAGACAAGTTTTTATAAGAAAATGACATTGTAGGTATTAAATCATTAAGATACATAAAAATATGTGGGTCCTAGAGCATTATTCAATAAGACAATGAAAAGAAGGATTGTAAAGTCATCCCAAATATTTGATATGTTTCGGCTTAGAAAAGAACGTCTTAGGTGTTTTATATCAGCATTCCTGTTAACATTTCCCGATTAGCAACTTAACCATCCAAAGAACGTTCAAAGTATTAAGGTTTAACTTACTTATCCATCAAAGTTAACATATTATACTGTGCTTGAGAATATTTTCAAACCCAATATGATATGATTATATCTTATCTACCTTACTGGACATATGCTGATCTTATTATAAAGTTTAGTTGAAAGGACAGATAAAATTAAAATCTATGGATTATAATATATTAAAGCCGATAACTTTGTAACCATATTGTATGAATAAAAACATATTTACTTAAATTAATGTCTCCTTTTTATCTTTTGGTAAAGAAGTATTTTTTGGGAAAAATACCCAAATATAAGCAAATTCAAGAGTTTGATTTCACCTTAAAAAGGTGATGATTTTGGCTGGGCGCGGTGGCTCACGCCTGTAATCCCAGCATGTTGGGAGGCCGAGGCGGGTGGATCACGAGGTCAGGAGATCGAGACCATCCTGGCTATCATGGTGAAACCCCGTCCCTACTAAAAAAAAAATACAAAAAATTAGCCGGATGAGGTGGCGGGCACCTGTGGTCCCAGCTACTTGGGAAGCTGAGGGAGGAGAATGGCGTGAACCTGGGAGGCGGAGCTTGCAGTGAGCCGAGATCGCGCCACTGCACTCCAGCCTGGGCGACAGAGCGAGACTCCATCTCAAAAAAAAAAAAAAAAGGTGATGATTTTGCTATTGTGAATAGCACCACAACGACAGAATTACCCTTAGCCAAAATTTCAGCACCACTCAGTATTCCCATGTGACAAACCTGCACACGTACCCCCTGAATCCAAAATAAAAGATAAAGTTTTAAAAAGGTAGTGATTTGATTACTATTTTAATGTTGTTAGTGGAGCTTTTCAGTTACTTGTACCAACCACCTAAATGACATCTATTAAGTATTATTCCTCTGTTGAAGATACAGATGTATTTACCATTTTCTCATGGGTTTAAGGATGATCTTGATGTTGTAAATTTTCTAGAGAAAAAATAAATATGATTAGGCCTATCTATGACCTGCAGGTTTCCAAATTTTATATTCACTGAGTACAAGGTATTTTTTATATTCTATCAGTGTCAGGGTTGAAACTCTTATCAGAAAAACTGAAACCCCAAAGGGATCCAAGCAGAAACAAAGTATTATAAGGCAAAAGGTGTTTATAATCTTAGAGACATCAAGGTGACCCCCAATGATTTGATGCCTCCTCATGCTCACAACTTCTTTAATCCCTTCCACTTATGTGTGGGCCAAATCTGTGATTTACTTCTCACCAAGAGAATATTCCAAAGGTAATGAGATGTCACACTCATCGTTATGCTGCATTATATAGTACTATATTTTAGCAGACTGGGTTGGGGAGAGAAGGAGGGCAAGAAAAGAGGTAGTGAAGCAGAGAGAGAGAAAAAAACGAGAGAAAGAGAGAAAGAGAATTTTCTTTTGGGCTTCGTAAATTAAGAAGTGATGTTGGAGAAGTCCAAATAGTAAGAATCTTCAGGTGGCCTCTAGGAACTATGAGTTCTCTGGGACCTGAGGGTGGCCTCCAGCTAACCAAGAGAAAATAGTTGGAGCCATCATACAACCAAAGGGAAATAAATAATGCCATCCCCCTGTAGGTGTCGGAATTCTTCCCAATTAGAATCTTCACTAGTTATGTTTCCAGATGAGAATGCAGTTCAGCCAACACATCGATGGAGCTCAGGACATAGCTAGGTGGTACACAAACCCCTGACCCCAAAAATCTATGAGATCACAAATATGTTTTGTTTGTAGCCAAATATGTGGTAAATTGCTACACAGAAACGATGAATACACTATCAAAAAATAAATAATCAAGCTCAGAAAAGATTACTGTTAGCTCTCTCTGGTTCACCCCAGAGGTCTTCAGAATGGAAACCACTAGTGATTAGAGATTCATATTCTCCCAAGATAAATGATTTGCATGCATCACAACAACCGAGTTCAATGCAAAATCTTGAATCAAAAATGTTCCGCCAACTATCCACTGGGATATCGAAGGAAAAAAAAGGCTTAGTTTTTTCTTTTGCCTTTCAAATATGTTGAGTACCTCTCTTACCTGAATGGAAACAAGAATCCTTCTGGCAAGAGACTCAAAGAAATAGATTCCTCTAACTTGAAACATCTATTTAGCACCTAGTAATAGATGAAAAATGGCACTTTCATGCTTAGAGGTACTGCCTCTCTATGAATCTAATTCCTATGGTAGGCAATATGTCATTATATTTTGATTTGCATTTTCCTTATAATTTATGATGTTGAGCAGTTTTTGGTCATGTGATATTGAGCACACACTTTTGGCCATTTGTATGCCTTGAGAAATGTCTGGTCAGACCTTTTGCTGATTTAAAAATTATTAAATTTTTAAAATTTTTATTTTATTTATTGAATCGTTTGGGTTTCTTATATATGCTAGATATAATCCTTTGCCAGATGCATAATTTACAAATATTTTCTCCCATTCTCCTGGCCATCTATTCACTCTATTGATTCCTTTGCTGTGCAGAAGCTTTCTAGTTTGACATAATTCCACTTGTCTATTTTTGCTTTTGTTGCCTGTGCTTTTGAGGTCTTATCCAAAAATCCAAGCCAATGTCATGAAACAGTTCCCCTATATTTTTTTCCTAGTAATTTCCTAGTTTCAGTTCTTACATTTAAGCCTATAATCCATTTTTAGTTGATTTCAGTATATGGCAGAGATAGGCATCTGGTTTCATTCTTCTGCATGTGGATATCCAGTTTTCCTAGCACCATTTATTGAAGACACTGTACTTTCCCCAATGTATGTTTTTGGTGTCTGTTGAAGACAATTTGGCATAAGCGTGTAGATTTATTTTTGGGTTCTCTATTCTGCTGTGTTGTGCATATGTGCCTGTTTTTATATCCGTATCATGCAGTTTTGGATTCACTTTACCTTTATGGACATGCACAGACTGAAAGTAGAGGGATAAACAAGTATATTCCATGCAAATGGAGACCAAAGAAGAGCAGGAGTTTCTATATTTATAGCAGATAAATAGACGTTAAGCCAAAGACTAGAAAAAGAGATAAAGCCATTCTATAATGATAAAATGCTCAATACAGCAGGAGGATATACAATTCTAAATATATATATACCCAACACTGGAGCACCTAAATATATAGAGCAAATGTTAAGAGACCTAAAGGAAGAGACAGACTGCAATATGATAATAGTAGGGGACTTCAACACCCCACTCTTAGCAGTGAACATGTTACTCAGACAGAAATCAACAAAGAAACATCAGAGTTAAACCATTTTCTAGACTAAATGGACCTAACAGACATTTACAGAACATTCCAACCAACAGACCCACAACATACACTCTTCTCAAGATGGAGCATTCTTTAATATTGTTTTTTTTAAGGTGGCTGGAATTTTTGTTGCTTCTATTAATTTTTCAGAAAAATATTAATTAATTAAATGTTAATTTTTCAGAAACCAACTGCTCCCAGGTACTAAACTGTGGATATACACAGATAAAAAATAGTGTCTGGATCTGCAAGGGGCTTAGAGACTAGTGAAGCAATGACTTACATCAATTTTAGTAAATTGATAAATTTAGTAAATTTAATAAAATATATTACAGAATAATATATTTTAAAATCTAGTCAGGGCATGGGAAGTAAATGACTATTTTTTAAAATAATTAAAACTTATTTTCGATTTGAGCGTACATGTGCAGATTTGTTACATGGATATGTTATATGATGCTGAGGTTTGGGCAACAACTGAACCTGTCACCTGGGAAGTGAGCATAGTACTTAACAGTTTTTCAGCTCTTACCCCTATCCTTTCCTCTCCCCTCTAGAAGTCCCCAGTGCCTATTGTTGCTCTCTTTATGACTGTGAGTACCCGGTGTTTAGCTCTCAATTCTAAATGAGAATATGCAGCATTTGGTTTTCTGTTCCTGTGTTAATTTGCTTAGAATAATGGTCTCCAGCTGCATCCATGTTACTGCAAAGGACTTGGTTTCATTCTTTTTTATGGCTGTGTAGTATTCCATGGTGTATATGTACCACATTTTCTTCATCCCAGTCCGCTGTTAGTGGGCACCTAGATTGGTTCCATGTCTTTGCTATTGTGAATAGTGCTGTGATGAACATATGAGTGCAGGTGTATTTTTGTGAGAAGGATTTATTTTCTTCTGGATATATACCCAGTAATGGATTGCTGGGTCAAATGGTAGTTCCATTTTGAGTTATTTGAGAACTCTTCAAGCTGCTTTCCCGCATGGCTGAGCTAATTTACATTCCCACCAACAGTGTATATGTGTTCTCTTTTCTCCATAGCCTTGCCAGCATCTGTTGCTCTTTGACTTTTTTATATAACATACTCAGGGTGGGTATGTTTGGTTCCTAACCTATCCAAGTTAAAATGTTTTACCATTTTAAGTTTTACTTGATACCAGTATTCATAGTCAAATAATTTTAGATTTTTTTTCCTAGAGTTTGCCATATAAAAAGTCAGAAATAAGATGAGGAAACTAATGGAAGGACTTGACTTCCAAAAATTCTGAAACACTAGAGAAAGGCTTTAAATAATTAGTTTTGTACAATTATTGATTAGTTGACATCTAATTACAGTATATTTAATTGGCTTGGTGTGTTTATGGCTCTTAATCCTAAAGTTTATATTTAAGCACTTAAAAGGATTGGTTAATTATTTTTTATTTAAGTTGCTTCTGGAAAATTGTGTAGAATAAAAATAACTCAAAATATATGTGTCCTTTAATATTTCAGCACTTTTGTAAAGTATATAACATTTCCTTGGTTTGCTACTTATCACCTTTTTAATTTTTTTTTATTATTATACTTTAAATTCTGGGTTACATATGCAGAATGTGCAGGTTTGTTACATAGGTATACACCTGCCATGCTGGTTTGCTACACCAGTCAACCCATCATCTACATTAGGTATTTCTCCTAATGCTATCAATTCCCTAGCATCTCACCCCCTGAGAGGCCCTGGTGTATGATGTTCCCTCCCTGTGTCCATGTATTCTCATTGTGCAACTCCCACTTATGAGCGAGAACATTTGGTGTTTGGTTTTCTGTTCCTGTGTTAGTTTGCTCAGAATGATGGTTTTCAGCTTCATTCATGTCCCTGCAAAAGACACGAACTCATCCTTTTTTATGGCTGCATAGTATTCCATGGTGTATATGTGCCACATTTTCTTTATCCAGTCTATCATTGATGGGCATTTGGGTTGGTTCCAAGTCTTTGCTATTGTGAATAGTGCCACAGTAAACATATGTGTGCATGTGTCTTTATAGTAGAACGATTTATAATCCTTTGTGTATATACCCAGTAATGGAATTGCTGGGTCAAATGGTATTTCTGGTTCTAGATCCTTGAGGAATTGCCATTCTATCTTCTGCAATGGTTGAACTAATTTATACACTCCTAGCAACAGTGTAAAAACGTTTGTATTTCTGCACATCCTCTCCAGCATCTGTTTCCTGACTTTTTAATGATTGCCATTCTAACTGGTGTGAGATTGTATCTCATTGTGGTTTTGATTTGCATTGCTCTAATGATCAGTGATGATGCAAATTATGTGATTAATTTTAGAATAAGTGCGATGTGGTGCTGAGAAGATTGTATATTCTGTTGATTTGGGGTGGAGAGTTCTGTAGATGTCTATTAGGTCCACTTCATCCAGACCTGAGTTCAAGTCCTAAATATCCTTGTTAATTTTCTGTCTTGTTAATCTGTCTAATATTGACAGTGGGGTGTTAAAGTCTCCCACTATCATTGTGTGGGAGTCTGAGTCTCTTTGTCGGTCTCTAAGAACTTGATTTATGAATCTGGGTTCTCCTGTATTGGATGCATATATATTTAGTATAGTTAGCTCTTCTTATTGCATTGATCCTTTACCATTATGTAATGCCCTTCTTTGTCTTTTTGATCTTTGTTGGTTTAATGTCTGTTTTATCAGAGACTAGGATTGCAACTCCTGCTTTTTTTTTGCTTTCCATTTGCTTGGTAAATATTCCTCCATCCCTTTATTTTGAGCCTATGTGTGTCTTCGCTGTGATATGGGTCTCCTGAATACAGCACACTGATGGGTTTTGACTCTTTATCCAACTTACCAGTCTGTGTCTTTTACTTGGGGCATTTAGCCCATTTACATTTAAGGATAATATTGTTATGTGTGAATTTGATCCTATCATTATGATGCTAGCTGTTTCTTTTGCCCATTAGTTGATGCAGTTTCTTCCTAGCATCAATGATATTTACAATTTGGTATGTTTTTTCAGTGGCTGATACTGTTTTTTCCTTTCCATTTTTAGTGCTTCCTTCGGGAGCTCTTGTAAGGCAGGCCTGGTGGTGAAAAAATCCCTCAGCCTTTGCTTGTCTGTAAAGGATTTTATTTCTCCTTCACTTATGAAGCTTATCTTCTCTGGATAGGAAATTTTCGGTTTAAGTTTTTTTTCTTTAAGATTGTTGAATATTGGCCCCCACTCCCTTCTGGTTTGTAGAGTTTCTGCAGAAAGATCCACTGTTAGTCTGATGGGCTTCCCTTTGTGGGTAAGCTGACCTTTCTCTCTGGCTGCCCTTAACATTTTTTCCTTCGTTTCAATGTTGGTGAATCTGACAATTATTTGTCTTGGGGTTGCTCTTCTCAAGGATTATTTTTGTGGTGTTCTCTGTATTTCCTGAATTTGAATGTTGGCCTGTCTTTCTAGGTTGGGGAAGTTCTCCTGGATAGTATCCTGAAGAGTGTTTTCTAATTTGGTTCCATTCTCCCTATCACTTTCAGGTACATCAATCAAACATAGGTTTGGTCTTTTCACATAGTCCCATATTTCCTGGGGGTTTTGTTCGTTACTTTCATTATTTTTTTCTCTAATCTTGTCTTCACACTTTATTTCATTAAACTGATCTTCAATCTCTGATATCCTTTCTTCTGCTTGATCAATTAGACTATTGATACTTGTGTATGCTTCACAGAATTCTCGTGCTGTGTTTTTCAGCTCCATCAGGTCATTTATGTTCTTCTGTAAACTGGTTATTCTAGTCAGCAATTCCTCTAACCTTTTTTCAAGGTTCTTAACTTCCTTGCATTGGGTTAGAACATGCTCCTTTAGCTCAGAGGAGTTTGTTATTACCCACGTTCTGAAGCCTACTTTTGTCAATTCCTCAAACTCATGCTCTGTCCAGTTTTGTTCCTTTGCTGGCAAGGAGTTGTGATCCTTTGGAGGAGAAGAGGCATTCTGGCTTTTGGAATTTTCAGCCTTTTTGCACTGATTTTTCCTCATCTTCGTGGATTTATCTACCTTTGGTCTTTGACATTGGTGACCACATTTGTATGGGGTTTTTCTGTGGAAGTCCTTTTTGTTGATGTTGATGCTAATCCTTTCTGTTTGTTGGTTTTCCTTCTAACAATCAGGACCCTTTGCAGCAGGTCTGCTGGAGTTTGCAGGATGTCCACTCCTGACCCTGTTTGCCTGGGTATCACGAGCAGAGGCTGCAGAACAGCAAGGATTGTTGCCTGCTCCTTCCTTTGGAAGCTTCATCCCAGAGGGGCACCCACCAGATGCCAGCCAGAGCTCTCCTGTATGAGGTGTTTGTCAATCCCTGCTGAGAGGTGTCTCACAGTCAGGATGCACAAGGGTCAGGGACCCACTTAAGGAGGCAGTTTGTCCCTTAGCAGAACTTGAGCACTGTGCTTGGAGATCCACTGTTCTCTTCAGAGCCAGCAGGCAGGAACCTTTGAGTCTGCTGAAGCTGTACCCACAGCTACCCCTTCCCCCCAGGTGCTCTGTCCCAGGGAGACAGGAGTTTTATCTATAAGCCCCTGACTGGGGCTGTTGCCTTTCTTTCAGAGATACCCTGCCCAGAGAGGAGGAGAAATCTAAAGAGGCAGTCTGGCTACAATGACTTTGCTGAGCTGTGGTGGGCTCCACCCAGTTCAAACTTCCCAGGGGCTTTGTTTACACTGTTAGGGGAAAACTGCCTACTCAAGCCTCAGTAAAGGGGGACACTACTCCTCCCACCAAGGTTGAGAGTCCCAGGTTGACTTCAGACTGCTGTGCTGGCAGTGAGAATTTCAAGCCAGTGGATCTTAGCTTGCTGGGCTCATTGGGGGTGGAATCTGCAGAACTAGGCCACTTGGCTCCCTGGCTTCAGCCCCCTTTCCAGGTTCCACTTGCGTTCCAGGTGCCACTGGGTTATGAATAAAAACTCCTGCAGCTAGCTTGGTGTCTGCCCAAATGGCCACCCAATTTTGTGCTTGAAACCCAGGGCCCTGGTGGTGTAGGTAGGCACCTGAGGGAATCTCCTTGTCTGCAGGTTGCAAAGACCATGGGAAAAGCATAGTATCTGGGCTGGAATGTACCATTCGCCATGGCATGGTCCCTCAAGGCTTCCCTTGGCTAGGGGAAGGAGTTTCCTGACCCCTTCAGCTTTCCAGTTGAGGCAACACTCCACCCTGCTTCTGCTCACCCTCCATGGCCTGCACCCACTGTCTAACCAGTCACAGTGAGATGAGCTGGGTACCTCAGTTGGAAATGCAGAAATCACCTGCCTTCTGTGTTGATCTCGCTGGGACCTGCAGATTGGAGCTGTTCCTATTTGGCCATCTTGCCAGCCAATTCCATAAATGACTATTATTAAGAAGTCCTCTACTATTATTTAAGAGAGAGTTACCCTTAATCTATAGCTTGAAATATAGAGAGAAAAGAAAAGGGAGGAGGTAGTGAGACAGTGGTGATCCATGGAAGCAGTGATCCATATTTTAGCTTCTATCTTTTCCATTTCTTTCAGAGTTGTGACTATTTCAATCTCTCTCATTTTCTCTTTCTGACTTAATTTATAAACTCTGCTGATGCGAGCCAAATCTGAATTACATCTGGATAACAAATCTAAAAATACACTCTTTATTCTTGCTCAATCTCTTTTACTTTTGTGTTGGAGATAAATGAAGGAAAAATATGAAAAAAATTGCTTGCTTGAATTACAATGCTTGCTTGCATATGTGCTCATTAACAATAATTTTGGCCAAGGCACTTTTAAAAATATTTTTATTACTCCTACTTTGATAAAGCTTTTAATTGCAGCATCATATCTTGGCTTTTTCTGTTGTCCCCACCCCCCACCCCTTCACTGTCAAAATTGAACACAATGTGTATATATGTTATGTCCTCAAGAGATACTTTTTGAAATGAATTCCAACCTCATGGTATGGTCTTTTCATAACACTGCAGAGTAATTTAGCTCAAGGCATTTCAAACTTATGATTCAAGTGTCTCTAAACACATAGACAAACAGATATGGATTGTAATAATCTCTTCAAGTTAAATACCACTTCATCAATAATCAGGTATATCAGGATGAGATGATTTCTGGTGTGTCCTTAGTGTGTTTTAGAAGAAATTATTTTGTTTCCTCTTACTTTGTAGAAAGCATTTTCATTTCCATAGTCAGTATGAAGTAAGTCAGTTCACCGGCACTATTAATGTTCTTCAGATAAATAAAGATAGTTTTCTTTTTACTTATAAATTTCATGCCTTTGACAGTTTCCTGGTCTCCTAGATTAGTATGATAAAAAATTAAGTTGGATGTTGAGAATTTTAAAAACAGAAATAGAAGATTTTCTGGCACACATTTCTCATTTTTAGCCACAGTTACTTTTTTTAGTTACACATTTTCTAGCATTTTTTAAAAATTTTAGTACAAATAGAATAAATTTTGAAAGTAAAACCCAGAAGACGCATATTTTGTATATGTCTTTATGACAAGTTGTCTATTGCAGCAGAGAAAATAGTCTGCAGACTTGTCATCAAGATTCATTACAATCGCTATTGTTTCACATAAAGAAGAATTTAGCCTACAAAATAAAGCAGAAGGACTTTGGGAACTGCTACTTAAAATGAGATGAGAGTATGAATTGTGCTAATGCAGATAAAGCAGGCTTGACAAGAATATCTTTAGCATGAATGCACCAATCATTGGTATTCTCTGGAAAGTAAGAGACTGCATTTTAATTACCAACTAAAACACCACTATTTGGGGGTAAATTAAAAAGTTTATAGCTAGATGCAGAACTTGAATTCAACTTATACATTGACATGAGGCAAGGCAAAGAAAAAGAAATTGCCAGTGAACCAGAAATTGTGTGGTAAATTTTAATGTAGTCATGATGTGAAGAATAAGAAATGCTATAGAAAACAAACAGTATTTTACTCTTTTAATTTATCGAATTTGAAAGCACGATGTGAAGATTACATTTTTATTAGTTCAAAAAAATGTAGAAATATTTACCATTTGCTGTGAGATTGTTGTGCAGCTGTGAGCCAGCCATTGATAGCTGAGTTTCCCTATGAAGTGACTGCTTCATCAGAATTATATGGTTTATATAATCATTATTCATATTCCTTGGCCCCACCTCAGTCATAATCAAATTACCAATATTAGGCATAGAAATTTAAATATTTCCTTAAAGTTATTTTTAATATATACTCACATTTGAGAATCATGGCTCAAAAGCATAGACGTTTCTATAAACAATTAGCTCAACACCCTCAAACTCATTTGTAAATTAAGAGGGTTTATATTAAAAGTCATCAGAACAGAAACTTCAAAGAAGAAAATATTCTTAGAAAATTCACAAAATTGATACCCATTGTAAAACTTTGAGTTTAAAAATATCATAATAAACAGGGATGAGAAACAAAAGTTTCAATTGATTAATTCACTTATGTGAAAACGTTTAGGGAGGTCTTACCCAAACGTAGTGTCCTAAACACTGAGGGTATAGTGATGAATACAAAAAACTAATAACAATTTCTGCTCTACAAGCGGCATCAACATTTTTTTCCACAACAATCTAGTGGACGCAGCAGAAAATAATAACGTAATAAGTAAACTATACAGTAATAATACCACTTTTATAAGTTTTTCTTTGTCTTTGGGTTTCCAACAGTTGTGCTATGATTGTTAGGTATGTCGTATGGCTGTGCTTGTGTGTAGTATGGCTGTGTTTGTGTGTATGTGTGCGTGCGTGTGTTTAAGAAGGTGATTAGTTTGATGTCTTTTGTTTTATTTTCTTTTCAGGTAGTATTTTGTCAAATGATGTTTACCATTTGCTGTGGGATTGTTGTGCAGCTATGAGCCAGCCCTTGATAGCTGAGTTTCTCTATGAAGTGACTACTTCAACAGAATTATATGGTTTATATATTCATTATTCATATATCTTGGCACCACCTCAGTCATATTCAATCAAAATTACCAATATTACTAATAGCCATCTTTACACCAATCCTCTGAGTCACAAATTATGTTTTTTAGAACTATAAATTATTTGCTATGTTACGTTTAGGCTCTCTTGTGTAGTTTCTAGCCAAACTTCTTTCTGTTCTTTAATGGAAGTACTTTCTACTCTCTATTTTTCAGTTTACCAATCTTCCCTTGTATTGTGTCTGCTTTTGATCATACCATTTGACACTACATTTTTAAATAAATTCAAGCTCTAAGATGAAATATTTTATCTTTGAATGTACTTCTGTAACATAGTTTTCAGAGTTATTTTTAAATAACTGTCCTGTAACTCCTACATTCAGATAAATTTGAATGCATTTCAATGTGTTTTTATTATTTGTTTCTCTCTCTCTTTCTCTCTTTTTTTTTCTCTCTCTGTGTGTGTGTGTTTGGGGAGAGGCTGTGTGTACATTTGTATGTGTAATATTACATCAGAGAGGAATTAATTTTTTTTTATCAGGAAATAATGTATTCAGAGACCTGCTTAACTCATTTGAATTTGATCCATTTATCATAAGCTCATTCTTGTTAGGAATGTCCTTTGTGGATCCACAAGTGGAAGTCTGGATAGCGTCCACACCCTCTCCATTCTGGTAAGCTCTGAATCCTGTTTTGTTTTTCCAACACAATGAGAAACAAGGTTTTGGTTTCTTAACAGATATTTTCTACCTGGTTTCTCCATGCATACAAAACGTATGTGCTGACAAATGCTTTGTTAGTTTCATATTGCTTTGTTAAAAATAAAAAATCACAAACTGGAGGCTTGAAATAACACACATGTATTTCCTAGCAGTATTTCCAGGTCAGGAATCTAGGCATCCTTAGCTGTTTCTTATGCTCAAATTCTTACAAGCTACATCAAGATGTTGGACAGACATCCCAATTGGAGGCTTAAGAAGAGAATAATTCACTTTCAAGCTCATTCAAATTGTCAGAAGAATTTACTTTCTTGTGTCTGTATGACCAAAGCTTTTTGTTGGCTGTCACCTAGAGACTGCCCTCTCTGACCCTAAAGATGCTCACCATTCCTATAGCCATTTGGCAGTTATCTTCTATGTGAGATTTTCCAACATGGCTTCAGACATCAGTAAGTCAATAAGAGATAAACCTCAGATGGAGCATATATATATATATATATATATATATATATATGCACACACACACACACACAAACACACACACAAACATATATATATATATATATATATATATATATATTTTTTTTTTTTTTTTTTTGAGACAGGGTTTTATTCAGTTGTTCAGGCTGGAGTGCAGTGGCATGATCATGGTTTACTGCAGGCTTGGCCCCCTAGGTTTAAGGGACCCTCCCACCTCAGCCTTGTATTTTTTTTATTTTTATTTTTATTTTTATTTTTTGTAGGGACAGAGTCTTACTACGTTGCCCAGGCTGGTCTCGAACTCCTGGGCTCAAGCAATCTTCTTGCTTCAGCCTTCCAAAGTGCTCAGACTATAGTTGTGAGCCACTGTGCCCGGCCCTGATTCCATTTATAAAAGCCTTCACCTGATTACATGAGAATTGGCTGGTGTAATCTCTCAGCTGATTACCTCAAGAAAAACTGATTTAAAAACTTATTTGCATATGGAATTTGTTTCACATTTGCCAAGTCTCATTGTCTGAAAGCAAGTCACATGTCTTCCTTGCACTCAAGGGGAAGAGATTATACAAAACGTGAGCAGGAAATTGTAAATGCCATGAGGACTGTCTTAGGGTCTTTCACAGATGCCTAGTAAGAAATTGCTCCCAGTGTATCAGACACACTTCACTTAGTTGCCTTTTATTTATGTTTTTGGATCTTTAATTTATGACTCCATGAAAAATGTGAATATTTATTTATTTATTTATCTATTTATTTATTTTTGAGATAGAGTCTCACTCTGTCACCCAGGCTGGAGTGCAGTGGCGTGATCTATAATATTTCTCCATGAAAGGAAAAACATTATAAATTTGACTTACCATGACAATTTAAATGTTTTGCTCTTTAAAAGATTCCAATGAGCATATGAAAAGCCACAAATTGGAAGAGATGATTCATAATTTATATATATATTCAGGACTTTCTTAGAGTATGTTTAAAGATAATTTACAACTCAATAATAAAAAAATACAATTTTTATAAGTGGGCACAAATTTGAATAGACTTACCAAAAGATGATACATGAATGGTTAAGAGGCACAGGAAAAATTGCTGTACATCAGTAGACATTAAGAATGTGTAAATGAGAAGCACAATTTTATAAAACCACACAAGTTCTAGAATGGCTAAAATTAAACAGACTGATGATAAAATTTGTTGACTACAGTAAGGAGAAACTGAAAATTTCATATGCTGTTGGTGCAGTATCCACGGTGCAGACACTGAACAAAGGCTATCTAACACCAAGGAACTCAGAGCCTTTGGCCTCCTGCAAGCACCAAGAATTAAAGTTACACAACCATCAAAAAAATGCATGGCACTCACAGCTTAAATGAAGGGAAAAAGAAATCCCATCCAAATGAAAGTAAATTCAAAAAGAAGTGACAGCTTCTACAGATGAAGAGAAACCAGGGTAACATTTTTGGCAGCCTGATAAAACAGGGGGTTCACAACACCTGTAAAAGATCTTACTAGCCTCTAGCTATGGAGCCTTATCAAAATGAAAATTCTTAAATGCCACATAAAGAATTCAAAATATGGATTGTAAGGAAGCTCAATGAGATTCAAGTAGAAGTTGAAAACTAACACAAAGAAATCAGAGAAAAAAGTCAGGGTATGAACAAAAAATTACTAAAGAGATGTATATTTTTTAAAAGAACTTCTGAAAATGAAAAATCATTGAAGAAATTACAAAATATAGCTGATAGCTCTAAAAATAGGTTTAACCAAGCAGAAGAAAGAATTTCAGGGCTTGAAGATCAGTCTATTGATTTAACCCAGTGAAAAAAAATAAAGAAAATGACTTTTTAAAAATGATCAAAGCCTTTGAGAAATATAGGGTTACGTAAAGCATCAAAATGTATGAGTAATGAGTATTTCTGAAGGAGAAGAAGAAAAAGTAGAAAGTCTGGAAAACCTATTTGAGGGAATAATTGAGGAAAACTTCCCAGGTCTTCCTAGAGATTTAGGCACCCAGACAGAAGCTCAGTTTATAAGCCCTAAGTACAAGATATAAATTGGCAGAATGGATTAAAAAAAACTAATCATATGTTGCTTGCAAACAGTGTACCTAACTACTAATTATAGACTCAAGGTAAAGGGGTGAAAAAATACATTTCATGCAAACAGAAACCAAAAGCAGCAGAAATTATTCATGTTAGCAGAAATTATCTATGCTGATTTAAAAACAAAAAAACAGACTTTAAATCAACAACAGTAAAAAAGAAAAAGAATGTGATTATATAATGATAAAAGGGTCAGTTCAATAAATAGATATAAAAACTCAAGAAATATATATGTACCTAATACCAAAACACCATAATTCATGAAATAAATACTACTAGATCTAAGAATGAAGATAGACATATTTTCATTGTGGGGGATGTCAACACCCACCTTACAGCATGAGATAGATTATTGAGGCAGAAAATCAACAAAGTAACACCAGACTTTATTGGACTGTAGACCAAATAGAACTAACAGCCTTTTACAAAACATTGTATCAAACAACTGGAGAATATACATTGTTCTCATCAGTGTGCAGAACATTCTTCAAAATAAACCATATGTTAGGCCACAAGAAAGTCTTTTTTAAAAATTGAAATCATGTCAAGTACCTTCTTGGACCACAGTAGAAAAAACATGTAGAAGTCAACAAAAAGAAAAACACTCAAAATTATACAAATACATAGAAATTAAACAGCCTGCTCTTGAATTATCTTTGGAACAACAAGAAAATTAATATGAAAATCAAAAACTTTTCTGAAATGCATCAAAATAGAGAAACAGCATACAAAAATCACTGGAGTACAGCAAAAGCAGTGCCAAGAGAAAAGATTAGAGTGATAAATACCTAAATCAAAAAGAAAGAAAAATCACAAATCAATGAACACCATACCTCAAAGAACTAGAAAAAAGGACAAATTAAGCTCAAAGCTAGCAGAAGGAAAATAACAAGGATCAGAGCAGAATTAAATTAAATGGAGACAAAAAAGGATCAATGAAACAGAAAGTTGATTTTTTTAAAGGATAAACAAAAAATTGAAGACCACTAGCTAGATTAACCAAGGAAAAAAGAGAGAGGATTTAAATAAGCCTGATCAGAAATGAAAAACGAGACATTACAACTAATATAAAAACACAAAAGACCATCAAAGACTACTATGAGCATCTCTACACAAACTAGAAAACTTAGAGGAAATTGTTAAACTCCTGGAGGCATACAACCTCTCAGGATAGAACCAGAAAGAAATAGAAATATTGAAAAGACCAATAATGAGCAGTGAAAGTGAATTGGTAACATAAAGTCTCCTAGCCAAAAAAAGCCCAGGACCAGGCAGATTCATGGTGAAATCTATTGATACCAACTGTACAAGGAACAGGTACCAATTCTACTGAAACTGTTTCAAAATATCAAGGAGAAAAGAATACTCTTAAGTCATTATATAAAGGCAGCATTATCCTGATACTAAAGTCAGACACTCTCTCTCTCTCTCTCTCTCTCTCTCTCACACACACACACACACACACACACACCTACAGGCCAATATCCTTAATGAACCTAGATGCAAATACCCTCAACAAAATACTAGTGAACAACAGCATATTAAAAAATTAATACACTATGATCAAGTGAGTTTTATTCCATGGATGCAAGGATGGTCCAACATACGCAAATCAATGAATGTGATTCGCCACATAAACATAATTAAAAACCAAACTATGTAATCATCTCAATAGATGCAGAAAAAACATCTGATATAAAATTCAGCATCGCTTCACAAAAAAACAAAACAAAAAACTATGCATAGAAGGAATCTACCTCAAAATAATAAAAGCCATATATGACAAACCTATAGGCAACGTCATATTGAAAGGGAAAAGGTTGAAAACATTCCCCTAAGAACTGGAGCAAGATAAAGATGGCCACCTTCACCATTTCTGTTCATCAAAGTACTGGGCGTTTTTGTTACAGCAATCAGGCAAAAAAATAAAAATAAAAAACATCCAAACTGGAAAAGAGGAAGTCAAAATATCTCTGTTTGCTGATGATATAATCTTGTACCTAGAAAGCCCTAAAGACTCCTCCAAAAGTCTTGTAGACTTCATAAATGATTTCAGTAAAATTTAAAGGTACAAAATCAACCTAGAAAAATCAGTAGCATTTCTATACTCCAATAACGATCAAGCTGAGAACCAAATGAAGACCTTAATCCCATTTCCAAAAGAAACCAAACCTAGAAATACATTTAATTAAGGAGTTGAATGACTTCTACAAGGGAAACTACAAAACACTGTAGATGACACAAACAAATAGAATAGCATTCCGTGTTCACAGATGGGAAGAATCAACACTATTAAAATTACCTTAGTGCCCAAAACAATCTACAGATTTGATGCAATTCCCAGCGAGTCACTAATGCCACTTTACACAGAGTTTGAGAAAACAATCCTAAGTTTGTATTGAACTATAAAAATGCCCAAATAGCTTTGCAGTGCCATGGAGTATACTTCAGCCATAAAGAAAAGGAAAAAAATCATGTTTTTCAACAACATGGATGGAACTGGAGACAATTATCCTGAGTGAAATAACTCAGAAACGGAAAGTTGAATACTGTGTGTTCTTACTTATAAGTGGAAGCCAAAGAATATGTACACATGGACATATAGAGTGGAATAATAGACACTGGAGATTCCAAAATACGGGAGAGTGAGAGTGAGGTAAGGGAGGAAAAATTACCCGTTGAGTACAATCTACACTATTCCTGCCATGAGTACGCTAAAAGCCAAGACTTCACCACTACGGAGTATATCTATGTAACTAAACTGCACTTGAATCCCCTAAATCTATAAAAATAAAAAAATATATATTACAAGATTAACATATGAATTGAATTATGATATACCAATGTTACTAAGGCAGAATAATACTGAGAAATGAAATAAAATTACAATTCAAAAAATCTATGCAAATAGTTGAGTTTTTATATTCTTTAGGATAGTTGTAACGTTATGAATATTTACAGAGGAGGAACTTCTTTACATATTTTTGTCCATTATATAGAGGAAGAAATTGAGAGTCAAAGGTATCTCACCAAGGTAGACACTGAGTAACTTGGGATATAAATTTAGTTTTCTTTAGTGTTTTTTTAGTTGTTTTTTCCATTCAGTTGGACAAAATTTTCAACCAGTAGCTAGAAAATTGAATTAAAATATTATTTTCTTTTAAACACTACATCTATTTTAGCTATTTGATCATAATTATACTCATAGCATGTACTTCCCAATTTCTTAATCTTAAAATGGGAATACAAAACTAACTCAGACAGTTGTAAAGATTGAAGGAGATAATACACATAATACATTTATTGGAGAGTTTATCATGCAGTTAAAATTTATGAAAGGTAATAATAGTAGTAATGGTATTTTTATTTCAATTTTCATTCAATGACAAGCCTGCTTGTACTTCTTGTGCTTAATGTTTATGGTTTTAATTTATATTTTAAGAAAGTCTTAGGTATCTATATTAATAGAATTATAGAATGGTATTCATTCTAATGCACAAATATTTTATTTGATTCTAGTTTTGCTTTGTTTGGTTTCCTATTGCAGATATATCTTATTAAATTTTAGACACATTGGGAAACTAGTCTAAAAATGTGGTTGTCAGCAAAAAATAAGAAGATGAAGTTTTTTTTGAAGGATGGGAAGTGTTCATAGATGGGAAGAATCAACACTATTAAAATTATCTTATTGCCCAAAACAATCTACAGATTCAATGCAATTCACTAATGCCATTGTACACAGAGTACATTAGGAGAGACTATGAAACATTGAAAAAATACAGGATTATTGACAATGGGAAGATTAAGATCAACATGAAGAATGCATGCTACAAATGAAGTTTTCTGACTTGAAACCAAGTAAGTTTTTGCTCTGAAGCTCCGGGGTTGGGAACTTTGGCTACTTAGGGGTAATTGTCCTGGGTGGCCTCGGGTTGATGGTTTTCCATGGTGAGCATCATAGTTCCCAGATGTAAATGGGTAGATCTACTGAATGTGATTTTTCAAGCCTTGATGACCTTAAATTACACAACATGCTGTCTTGGATGTAATCAGGCAAAGTGCCCAATTGCTGACTTGCATTGTCAGGTGACACTTTCTTAATGTTTTTGACAAGTGTGTGTTTTTCAGGAATTTGAAGATGATCCGAAGATACTTCTTGCAATTTATGGCTCTAAGAAATATATGTCATGTGCTGATGTGTCCATCATTGGTTCCTTCCGGTGGGTTCTTGGTCTCGCTTACTTCAAGAATGAAGCCGCGGACCCTTGCCGTGAGTGTTACCACCCATAAAGGTAGTGTGGACCCAAACAGTGAGCAGCAGCAAGATTTATTGTGAAGAGCGAGAGAACAAAGCTTCCACAGCATGGAAGGTGACTGGAGGAGGTTGCTGCTGCTGGCCCGGGTGGCCAGCTTTTACTCCCTTGTTTGGCCCTACCTATGTCCTGCTGATTGGTCCATTTTACAGAGTGCTGATTGGTCCATTTACAAATCTTTAGCTAGACACAGAGCACTGATTGTTGCGTTTTTATGGAGTGCTGATTGGTGAGTTTACAAACCTTTAGCTAGACACAGCGTGCTGACTGGTGTGTTTTTACACAGTGCTGATTGGTGCATTTACAAACCTTTAGCTAGACACAGAGCACTGACTGGTGCGTTTTTACAGGGTACGGATTGGTGCATTTACAAACCTTTAGCTAGACAGAAAAGTTCTCCAAGTCCCCACCCAACCCAGGAAGTCCAGCTGGCTTCACCTCTCACTAAGATTATGTGCAGTCTATTGAATAGACTGAATTTCATGGGAGTGGGCAAGCAGAGTGTTTTTTCTTCTCATAAATGTCTACGTTAGGCCATTTTACATCACTATAAAGGAATATCTGAGGCTGGGTAATTTATAAACAAAATAGGTTTATTTAGGTTCACATTTGTGCAGGCTGCACAAAAAGCATGGTTTCAGCATCTGCCGCTGGTGAGGGCTTAGGAAGCTTCCAATAACGGCAGAAGGCAAAGGAGGAGCAGGCATGTTTCATGGCGAGAGAGGAAAGAAGTGCGAGAGATTATGGAGAGTTCTCACGCTCCCTTAAACAAGCAAATCTTGTGTGAACTCCAGTGAAAACTCACTTATTATCATAAGGACGGCACCAAGCCATTCATGAAGGATCCTCCCCTATGACCTAAACTCTTCTAGGTCCCACCTTTGATACTGAGGATTACATTTCAAGATTTGGAGGAGACACAGATCCAAACCATGTCGCTGTTTTTAAACCTTTAACATTGCGCAATTATCTCTCTCTCTCAAACACACACACACACACACAGACACACAGATGAGTTTATTTCTAACACGTTTTTTCCAATTCATCACTGATCACATTTCATTTGTCAATACCATCTGGCCAAAGACCACTAATAACACACTTGCAGTTGAGCAAGTTGGATTTCAAATCTGTTACACCCTGGTATACTCTAGGAAACTGTGGGGTATCTTAGTCAGATGGTGTTAGAAAGACTTAGCATAGAGTTTCAGCTTCTGTTAGGTGATTTTGGGGAGATTTAAAGAAAAGGGGCATTGCTTTTGCTTGAGTATTGTCAGAAAGTAGAGTACTTGTATGATTGGGTTGGGAATCTAAATAAATATCTACGAAGAGGGCTGACTAGGGAAAAATTATAGTTGTAAATAGTAAAAAAAAAAAATTGGAGTCACTTATTTTAGTCAGAAAAGAAGTGTGCTTGGTATTTTGTAACTTGGATAATGATCATGTTTGTCTATGTTCAGACATAATTATGGAAGAGTCTTATTTTTATTTTGGTTATTCTTTATCAGAGAATGACTTTGTCTGATATTCACATTCTGTGACATTATTTATTTCAACAGAAGAATGCCAAGTCCTGGCTGTGAATATCATTCTGGCTCACAGTGACACCAAGGCCTGGGCGATAGTGTCAGAGCAGGTTCTGAATGTCAAGGGCTGCTTATCTTATATTATGCCTTACATTGGTTTATGCATTTTTCCCTCTAAGATAATATACCTCTTTGATTAAAGGATTATGTATTATCATACCCCAGGAACTCTCTATAGCACCAGGCATGTAATAGGGTCACAATGAATATTAGTGGAATTAATGTCTTAATTAACAAAATGTGACTAGTTTTCTAAAAATATACATTTGAAAGGAATACTCTTATTTACTCAGTGTTCACCTATTCCATCATCATTAACTGGTATATAGATATAACCAGTAAACAGTGCACTCCTTATCAGAAAAATGTTAAGTACAGACCCTAAAATATATTTTTCTTAAAAGAAGAATCATGGTTTAAAATGAATTGCATCATAAAGGATATAAAATTAGTTACAGTTTGTGATTACAGCTTTTAGGCGGCAGCTTTGTAAAGGAAATTTAAATTATCTCTATTTGATCATTGACATCTTTATCAATTTTTGATTTCACAGTGTAATTATAACATTTTATCTTAGAAAAGTCTTGTAATGACCCTAGGTTTATTCACCTTGGATTCCTGGGTACTACTTACGAAAATAAGAGTATGGCATCTCATATCTGGGGTCATGTTCCTGAGCACAAACTGGTGACACTGTGATGATACATTGCAATAGTAAATAATTAAACTTACTTCTCTCCTCTCCCTAGTGCTCCACTGACAGATGAGACTGGATAGTATATTATCACAGCACCATTGTACTAGTGATGCATTGGAACAGAGTGCCACCAGAGAGTCTTTCCCCAAAATGAAATATGGATCTGTCACAGGGTTTTAGACATCTAAGTATGCATTTTCAACTCCACTCCATGGGCTTATTTGAGAAATAAAATCAAAGTTTTTATTTTATTTTTTTAATCGTAGTTTATCAAATATTGCAATGCAAGTGTGTGATAGCTGGGAGCTCAATCAATTCAAACTCATAAATAATGTATTTTCCTTGTATGTATATATGTGAAAAGGTTAACTTATCTTCTATGAAAAAGCTTAAGGTATAAAGGGCAGATACACTAAACAACTGTCCACAAGAGTGAGTGTTATTATGGACTTTAGGATGTATAGAGGCCATTTATATGAGCTTTAAGGAAAATGTTCTCAGAGCTGCCTTGCAAGAAAAAACCGACACAGTGAAAATATTTTTTTTTTTTACTTTTAAATAAGCTTTGAGACCTTTTCTTCCAAAGTTTAAAGGCTACAGTTTCAACCCCATATATTTAAGTGATTCCAACTGAACAGAATAAATGAGGGCATGAAGATTCACTTGGCAAGCTGAAAAATAAAAGAGAAATGAAAAGGCTATGAAATCCACTCCAGCTACTTTATGGCAACTTACGTGTATCCTTTTCAGAAAAGCTAGATTAGTCTGACCCAAAATAACCATCCAATTTATTAGTTGAGCCAAAGAACCATCAAGCTATGTGAGCATATGCGGAAGTGTACTAGTACTACCTGCCCAGAGTGCCTTAATAAAACCTGTACGTGGCAAAGGAGACACAAATAGGGCTTGAAATCCATTCCATACTCTGCTCACCAAGCCAGTGGTTCTAATGTGGAGGAGTTAACTCAGAGGATGGGGGATTTGGAGAAGGTGACATTTATGGATGGTCTGCCCATAGGAACATATTTTTTATAACTAGTACAGAAAGGCCATAGGTGCTAACAGAGTATCTAAAAAGGAGGAAATATGGTCAGGCTTTTCTAAGAAGTTACAATAAATCTAGTCTAGCCTTCATTTGGCCAGATGCTATAAGGAATAGTAACCCTATCAGGACTCAGATTCCTTTAGCAAATGTAAACAAATTGACTGGGTATAGGAAACGACCCCTTTCAATACCCTTCATCCCTGGCTTTTTGCAAAACCTGGCTCATTTTCTTGACTTTCAACACTTGAGTTTTATTCCGTACATTCTCTGTTGAGCTGGTTAAAGCTTTCAGTATGCAGACCCTTATTTCTTCCTGAATTATTGCTTCCTGCATTGAGGAAACCATGGATAATTTTCACAATTTATAAAAATTATACAGCGTTGTCCTGTCAGAATGATACAGACCTTACAGCTGAAGCTGAGTCTTAGAGTCTCCCAGGTTTGGCCAGAAAATAGTCTTTATTATCTGGATGCTGGACATTTTGTGTTTCTTGGGGAAAATTATACATATGTATTTTATATATATATGTATATACACACACACACACACACTCACACATATATATAACATATATACATGTAAAGATAAAAAAAGTGAGAGATAAAGAGTTGATGTTTTAAAATTTAAAAATAAAAAATATTTTCCCTACATTACTAATACCAACTCTTCTTTTCATACTTACAACTAGATAATTGTTGACACATTATGGAGCAAAGTGTTTTAAAAAAATTTTGTCAAGGTAAAAAAAATGTTAAATCCACAATTTTAACATGACAGGAAAAGAGCAGCAAAGCCTCAAAAATAAATGTAGACTCTGAGTATTCATTTATTTAAATAATTAAACTATTTCATTTTTTACACAGAGAATAGTTTTTCTCAGATTAGTTGAGACATTTAATCAAGAAAACATATTTACAATTATCTACCTTGCTAATCTCTTGGGGACATTGAAAAGCTTAGATTTTAAGATGATTCATAGAATAAATATCTAAGACCTAAAGAAGCAAGTATATATGACAGAGAACCAATTCAGCTCAGCAGTGGTTTTCATCAAAAAGCTTGTCACACATTCAGGACTTCTGTTCAGCTGTATTGAAATGATGGTTCAATTCATTATATTCAGCCAAGCCTACTTTTCGGACATAAACACTCTCTACTGTGGTCAAAAAGAAGAAAAGAATAAGCAATGACATGTTTCCTATCTTAGAAAACATCGGCTTAAAAGCTGAAACAAGTATCAATCTCTTTCTTTCAGACTACCCAGAATAATCATGCCTCTGTTAATCACTGCTTTTCTGACAGTATGTACTACTGATGGTATGAATATTTTAATAGATGTCTTGCATTATTATTTGATAACTTGGGTATATGTGCTGAGGGATTCTATTGCCTTTTTCAAAATGTTATGTGTTCTCTGGAGAAATGTTTTGATCCCTCTCTCCCCAAAAAATACTTAGACATAATTCTGTATGTGACTTATGAAAATATTTTTTCTTAATAAATATATACTCCTACATGACTTTGAACTTAGGCAGAATGAAAATGGGGAAAAATTGGGAAATTAGTTGCAGTGGGTTGCTCTGTTTAGTAGCTCTTGTATCAAAGTCCTAAATTCAAAACTACATATCATATTTTACAGTACCCTAAATTTCAATTTGAAAAAGTGAAATTCAACACTATTTATGTTTCCTCTCAATACAATAAAGTCTCTATTTGTATTTATTGCATGGTAGTAAAACAAATTCATGATGACAGGAGCAAAACATAAGAAATATATTTGTCATGAAGAGAAGTTATTAGAAACTTGAATCAAGTAAAATAAAATTAAAATATTTACTCGGTTTTGTGGTAACAAAATAATGTGGCTTATTATAAATAGGATACTTTTTAGCTCATAAAAATTTAAAGATGGTTTTAGTTCAAGAAGCACAAACTTCTATACAATGGTGCTCACAATAATAAGTTTTTAGAGAAGTATTCGTGGGTATATTCCATAATTTTCTCATTGTAAGATTTTATGGGTTAGGAGAAATATGGTTTGTGGAAGAGACTAAAACCTACAAAAATCAATGATGTGAGTTTACTTTGCAACCAGTGGCACTAGTTGATTTTTATATCAGCTCTTCCTAACTTTCTATCTCTTTCAGTGTAAAAGTGAATCATCAATCTGTGCTATATAGTTCTCTCCCACACACTGATGTTTACAAAGTATATGAAAGACAAACATCTGTCTTCTTTAAAAATACATTTACATAGTGGCATATTCCCTTTTTAACTTAATAGAGCTGTTTAGACAAATATAGAAAAATTCTAGTGGCATAGATCACTTGAGAAAAATATCTGAGCACACAAATTTATATGGATACACAAATCGATTTGTGTGTGCATATATATATACAACCTCATACATTATCCTTATTTTGTTCTTTGTAACTGTTAATCTGACACCAGTATATTTATTTATAATATTTATCATTTAAAGCAAAGGTTTAAGATAGGATTAATTCAGAATTTATCTGATTTTTAAGGGCTTTTCTCATATAGAAGACCTCGAATCCCCTTAATTATCTCCCATGTGGCTTTCTTTGCTTGTCTCTATATCTTTGTCCACTGCAAAGTTCTATTTTGTGGTGATATTTTTATTAATTTCCTCATGACTAAAACCACCATGAAAAACTCATATGAGGAGCAAACTTCACTAAAAACATTAATGTTTCCTGGGAAGGAGAGAAAAACTTAAAATTCAATACTATTTATGCTTACATTCCCAATACGATGAAGTTTCTAATTGTATTTGTTAGATATTAGTAAAAAATTATGATAACAGGAGCAAAATACAAGTAATAGATTTGTTACTCAGAGAAGTTATTAATTTCTACTGGCTAGGGAAATAACTGTCAATGAAATTGTAGTAGATAGTTTTAAATAACCAATGATCAAGATTTTTTATGTCTGGTATTCTATCGAGTATTGTCCACATTTTTACAGAATGTGTAAATCTGCGGAGACATAGAAAACATTTAATTTCTAAACAACTAACACATACCAAAATCATAACAAGTTTTACAATATTTGGGAAACAATGTAAGTTTTCTTTAATTATCTTGTAAAGAACTTATTGCCAGTGAGTTTGATGCCTTATAACAACAATCTGCCTTGTCTTTAGAAAGTTGTCACTGGTACATGAAATGATGAAAGCTTAGTAAACCGAGAATATAGTTTAGTTTTTGAACTGACTAAATATAGTCATATATAAAATCCAATTTGCCATTCATAAATTTGTTCACATACTTCCAGCATAAGTATAGAAAATATATTATTCCACTTTATGTTGAGAATCCAAAGTTATAGTCGCCTAGGGAAGACAAAATAACAATTTATGTTAAAAGAGATGTTTTTAGCCCATAATAGGAGATGGTTGCTATCTAAAATAAACTGTTCCTAGTAATTCTCATATTTTTATCCTAGTCTCAGCTACCTTTACATGATATAAAACCTCTTTCATCCTGTGAGGTTTTCTATTGTTTATTAAAAGAACCTCTTCTATGGAAGTTTGCTGCAGAGAATGCTTTCTCCTCAACACCATTTCTTATATGTGAATGTAGAATCTGGAAAAAATATTAAACCCATCACAGTAAAGTTAATGTTCTTACAAATGCACATACTTTTTATCTGTGTTGTATGAATTTTAGGTTGCTTTTTTATTTTTTATTTTTATTTATTTATTTATTTATTTTTTTGAGACAGAGCCTCACTCTGTCACCCAGGCTGGAGTGCAGTGTTGTGATCTCGGCTCACTGAAACCTCCGCCTCCATATTAAAATGGTTCTCCTGCCTCAGCCTCCCAAGTAGCTGAGATTACAGTTGTGCACCACCACGCCTGGCTAATTTTTGTATTTTTAGTAGAGATGGTGTTTCGCCATGTTGGCCAGGCTGGTCTCAAACTCCTGACTTCAAGTGATCTGCCCTCCTTGGCCTCCCAAACTGCTGAGGTTATGGGCATGAGCCACTGCACCCGGCCTGCTTTTTTTAAAATTCAAGATTTTGTCATCAAAACCAAGCAAACTTAAGTACACAAAGCTACTTACATGGTAGATGATTGTTAAACATAGAAATACCAGACACATGAGAGCTTATCAGTGTGTGATTTCCACAATCTATCAGATACTGATATAGAGTTTGAATATCTGCTTGAGGTAGCTTCTTTTTCACTATATTGGCTTTTTTTTGCATAACTTTTGCCACTGCAATTAACTCAGTTCAGTAAAGATGTTATTTTGGGTAATACAAAATGATTTGTGATCCCCTGCCACCATAGCCATTCAGAAATCCCTGGTTGTATATTTTAATGAGACATTTGAAATACTTCCTTGGGGAGTTTAATTGACATAACCATACTACCATATATTCATATTTGAGGCAGCTGACTTTATGGCCAAGTAGGTATTTCAATTGCAAATCATTATTTTATTGGATAGATCAGATGATTACGGCCGTATTTCATAGGGAAGATCCACTACATAAAATAAGACTGTTAAGGTGCAATAAAATTACTATTTTTATTGTTCCAATTACCATCTTCTCCCTTCTTTTAATTGTCTCATTTGTTGTAGATCAGAAATGGAAGTAGCATGTTTTCCCTGAAATCAGTATGTTCCTGAATTCTCTGAGTATTTTTCCACTTAATGTAAAAAGTTAATTTTTATAGGAGATGGAATTTGATAAATTAAGAAAGTTAATCTTTCTCATAACAAAGAATAAGTTCTGGATGAATACATTGCCTTACATTAAATAATTATGCTCTCTTAGTGTTCTCTTCTTGTAAATCATGGCTGACATATTAAATAGCTTAAATTTTGTTGTAATCCCCAAATTTGTAGTTATATGACATCCTTAATTTTAAATATTTTAAAGATTGGCTTTCTGATTGTCTCATTGCTTTCTATGCAATGTATCAAATAGTTTACTCTCTGGTAAATCAAACCAAGTTAAATGAGTTCTAGAAAACATTTAAAATATACCATATGCTGCCTACTTAGGGTACACTAATTAAAGTAAATCATTATATATTTCATCTATGTGAATTGTTATCTTCTGCCATTGCATAATACACAATAGGGATATAATATATATCTGGATAATCTATCATGTATTAAATGACATTTATACCCTACAATATGTATTGAGTAATGTTTATTTTATACAGATGATATGGTTGCAATTACTAGTTACGTCTCTTCACCTACTCCCTCCTAACCATGATGGTAATTTTTTTCTTTATTTTATTTTATTTTTATTTTTGTTTTTAATTTTTTTGGCCATGGTCTTCTTTGTCACCGAGGCTGGAGTGCAGCTGCTGCAAGGTTCACATCAACCTAGACTTCCCTGGCTCAGGAGATCCTCCCATCTCACCCTCCCAAGCAGCTGGGACCATAGGTGCATGCATGTGCACTACCACCTCCGGGTAATTTTTGCATTTTTGTAAAGATGGGGTTTTGCTATGTTGAGCAGGCGGGTCTCCAACTCCTGGGCTCCAGCGAGCCTCCTGCCTCGGCCTTCCAAAGTGCTGGGATTACAGGCCTCAGCCACAGCACTTGACCAATGATGGCAATATTTTAATCAAAGTCTGGTCTTTTCAAATGTATCTAAGAAAATGTGGTAAAAGGAAACATGTATAACCATGTCTAAAGAGATATTATAAGGTATAAAACATTTTGGGAAGACTTTGAAAGAAAGAAAAATAACTTTGAATTTTAGATCTCATTTTATATTGATACTTGTTTAATATCACCATCACTGAAGTTTGATTTTGCTTTAGGTCGTCTAATATTAAGAATTCTTGGGCCGGGTGCAGTAGCTACTGCCTGTAATCTCAGCATTTTGGGAGGCCGAGGAGGGCGGATTATGACGTCAGGAGATGGAAACCATCCTGGCCAACATGGTGAAACCCCGTCTCTCTAAAAATACAAAAATTAGCCGGGTGTGGTGGTAGGTGCTTGTAGTCCCAGCTACTCGGAGGCTGAGGTAGGAGAATTGCTTGAACCTGGGAGGTGGGGGTTGCAGTGAGCCGAGATGATGCCACTGCACTCCAGCCTGGCGACAGAGTGAGACTCCGTCAAAAAAAAAAAAAAAAAAAAAAAGAGTTCTTCTCTCTTTTATTTTTGATGTCAGATTCTCCCCTTTCCTCCCACCCAAACTTTCTACCTGTTGTGTTGTCCTCCTTGTTCCAAGGCTTATCTTCACCTTAAACATTGGGTTATTCCCATATTGAATGAATCTCATGCTAGTCAACTGTTTTTCCCTCCTTCTCTCTTTATTCCAATAAAATATCTAAACATTTATTATTAGGGTGATTGCCTTTCCTCCTTGATCTGAAGACAGACGTTATATCTGCTTTTAAAGTGGATAGGAGTCTCAGCACCTAATAAAAATGCCTTGTGAAGCTTTTGCACCACATGTAATTTCATTCTTAAGAATATTTCCATTGTAGCATAATTTAAAAGTGTGTTGTTGACATGGAAATCAAGGTCAGAGAAAAAGAAGCAGAGAATTATTTGTAGTAGATATAGATATATCTACTACATGGAAATGGGTAAGTAGATGGATACCATGTGTATCCATATCTACTACAAATAATATAATAAATACACAAAATATAATTTCTAGGCTTTTAATCTATTGATAAAGTAAAATTTGAAAGTAATTTTTTGAAAGTAAAATTTTTTGAAAGTAAAATTTGAAAGTAAACTTTTGGGTATATTCTCAATTAATTACATTTGATGTGACATTGAAAATTGTATACCTTAAAATAAATTTTTTAAACTTTTATTTTTAGTTCAGGGATACATGGGTAGGCTTGTTACATAGCTAAATTGTGTGTGAAAGGGGTCTGGTGTACAGACTATTTCATCACCAGATAGGTGGTTTGATGATCCTCACCCTTCTCCCAGCTGACACCCTCAAGGAGACCCTGGTGTCTATTGTTTCCTTCTTTGTGTCCCTAAGTACTCAATGTTTAGCTCTGATATGGTTTGTATTTGTGTACCCACCCAAATCTCATGTCAAATTGTAATCCCTAGTGTTGGAGCTTGGGCCTTGTTGGGGGTGATTGGATTATGGTGGCTGATTTCTGACTTTGATACTGTCTTGGGATAGCATTCCAGACGATCTGGTTGTTTAAAAGTGTGTGGTACCTCCCCACTGCTTTCTCCTCCTGCTCCAGCTGTAAAGACATGCCAGTTTTCCCTTCGCCTTCTCCTATGATTGTAAGTTTCCTAAGGCCTCCCCCGCCATGCTTCCTGAACAACCTGCAGAATGGTGAGCCAATTGAACCACCTTTCTTTATAAATTATCCAGTTTCGGGTATTTCTTTATAGCAATGTGAGAATTAATACCTCTCCCACTTACAAGTGAGAACATGTCATATTTGGTTTTCTGTTCCTGTGTTATTTTCCTTAGGATAATGGCCTCCAGATCCATCCATATTGCTTATTCTTTTTTAAGGCTGCATACTATTCCATGGTGTATATAGACCACATTTTCTTTACTCACTCTACTATTGATGGGCATTCAGATTGATTCCTTGTCTTTACTATTGTGAATAGTGCTGCAATGAACATACACGTGCATGTGTTCTTGTGATACAACAGTTTATATTCCTTTGGGTGTATCCGCACTGATGGGATTGCTGGGTTTAATGGTAGTTCCGTTTTAAGTTCTTTGAGAAATCACCACATTGCTTTTCACATGGCTGAACTAATTTACATTCTCACCAGCAATGTGTATTTCCTTTTCTCTGTAACTTGGCCAGCATCTGTTATTTTTTGACTTTTTAATGATAGCTATTCTAACTGGCGTGAGATAGTATCTCACTGTGGTTTTAATTTGCTTTTTTTTTATGATGATTAGTGATGTTGAGTACTTTTTAAGGTTTTTTGGCTGTGTGTATGTCTTCTTTTGAAAAGTGTCTGTTCATTGACTTTGCCTAGTTTGTAATGGAGTTTTTTTTTTTTTTCTTGTTAATTTAAGTTCTTTATAGGGTCTGAATATTAGACCTGTTTTAGATGCATAGTTTGCAAATATATGCTCTCATTCTGTATGTTGTCTGTGTACTCCTGAATGATCATTTTAGCCATCTTTTCACGTGTGACAACTTAACATTAAAAATCTGCCAAAAATCAATTTATCATCACTGGCATGCTTCTGCAATCTGTTCTGTGGTCAAGGTGAAATGAAAACTTAACAATTTCACAGTCAGTTCGATTCAACAGACATTTTATGAAAAATCTGCTATGTGTTAGGAATTTTTCTAGCTGTGGAGTGAAACTCAATAAGAAGTCACATATAGCCTCTGCTCTAAGGGATTTTGCTATCTAATAATGGTAACATAAAAGTTCATGTAATTACCTGTCACAAAAAAGAGTACTTAATAGATCTTAATAGATGCAAAGACAAGAGCAATTGTGGCAGACTCAGAGGATTAAGGAATAGTCGTCATGGAAGAGACACTTGAGCTAGATCTTGTAAGTCAGATAATATTTCAACAGGTAGAGACAGAGAATTCACATCTAGGGAAGTAGTAAGCAGAGCCTAAAGGTGGTAAATTGCATTTGTCTATCTAAAAGGACTGACTGCAAGTAATGAGGAGATGGACCAATAAAGCTAATATAGGCTCAGATCTAGAAAATCTAGGATATTTGTTTAATAACTGGGGAGTTTGCAGTTTAAGTCATTTGTGAGTAATGCATTTATCCTTTATGTGTTTATTAACTTGTATAAATCTTGCTTTTGTACATTGACTTTTTCCTGTATGAGAACCAGTTTACTAAAAAGCACATAAAATATCTACAGATACATTTTTCCCACTCAAAAACTTTTAAAAACTAAACAGCTTTTTAAAAAAGTACGTTACATTTTTTCCAATTTTACTAAATATATAAAAAATAAAATTATATTTTTTTAACCCTAATCAGGGCATTGTCACATTTTTGCCATCCTTTTGTCTGTTTAAAAACTAGCCAACTTGCTATTCAAAGTGATCTTCAGATTCAATGTAATCCCCACCAAAATAAAAATGGCATTCTTCACAGAAATATGAAAAACAATCATAACATTTATTAAAAAATCAAAAAGGACCCTGAAAAGCCAAAACAATTCTGAGCAAAAACAAACAAAACAAAACAACAAAAAAAATGCTAGAGACTCCATACTATCTCACTTTAAAATATACTACAAAGCTATCCAAAATAGCAAGGTGCTTTGATAAAAATAAATACGTACACCATTGGAAGATAATGGAGAATTCAGAAGCAAATCCATATATTCACAACCAACTCACTTTCAACAAAGGCACCAAAAACATACATTGGAGAAAATAAAGTATCTTGAATAAATGGGGCTGAAAAACTGGATATTCACATGCAACAGAATAAAACTAGATTCCTATCTTTTACCATATAAAAATCAACTCAAAACAGATTAAAAATTTAAATGTAAGGCCCAAAACTATAAAACTACTAGAATAAAACATAGGGGAAATGCTTCATGCTATTAGTCCAGGCAAAGATTATTTGGGTAAGACCTCGAAAGCACAGGCACCAAAAGCAAAAACAGACAGAATAAACTCTATCAAGCTAAAACGTATCTGCACAGCAATGGCCACAACCAACAGAGTGAAGATGCAACCTATAGAACTGGAGAATATAATTGCAATGTATCCATCCAACAAAGAATTAACATTCAGGATATATAAAGAGCTAAAAGAATTCAATAATTTTTAAAAATTTCATTAAAAAGTGTGCAAAGGACATGAAGAGGAATTTCTTCAAAGAAGACAGACAAGTGGCCAACAGTTATATTAAAAAATACTAAACATCACTAACCATCAGGGAAATGCAAATCAAAACCACAATGAGATATCACCTCATACCTCTTAGAATGGCTATTACCTAAAAAATAAAAGTATTAGCGAGCATGCAGAAAAAGTAAACTCTTATACACTGTTGGTGAAAATGTAAATTATTATAGCCATTATGGAAAAACATATGACTGTTCTTCAAAAAACTAAAAATAGAAATATCATGTGACCCAGTAATCTCACTACTGAATATATATCCAAAGGAAATAAAATGAATACATTGAAGAGATAATTGAATGAAATCTTGCCATTCGTGGAGGACACTGTATTTAGTGATATAAGCCAGGTACAGAAAGACAAATACTGCATGTTCTCACTCACATGTGGCAGCTAAAAAGTTGATGTCATAAAAGTAGATATTAGAATAGTGGTTACCAGAGGAAAGGAAGGATGAGATGGGAAGGGGAGATAGGAAGAGGTTGTTTAATGGGTACATACTTACAGTCAGTTAGATAACAAAATAACTTTCTAGCATTCTATAGCATAGTGCAGTTGATTAAGCTAATAACAATTTATTATATATTTCAAAATAGCTAGCAGAGAGGAATTTGAATGTTCCCAACACAAAGAAATTATGAAATTTAAGATGATGCATATACCAATAACCTAAATTTGATCACCACATATTGTATACATGTGATGAAACATAATGTGTTTTCTAAATATGTATAATAATGTATCAATTAGAATTTTAAAAATTATATTAAGAAAAGTTGATACCACCCACCATCATTCATTTAAAAAAAAACGATTTTATCTTTAAGCAAAAATGTTGACAACTATTAAATAAAAAATACATTTTCATTGTTAATTATTCAGGTAACACACAAAGGCATGGAGTAAACTATGGCAATATTTTTTCAAATTCACCTCACTCCTTTCATGCATTGAAGTAAAACCTTCATATCCATATTATGTGCATTCTATTCATTGTAACTATATATATGAATATATATACATATCCCATTTTTGTAAATGGAGTCCTCATATATGCATTGTTATGACTAGTATTTATTTCTCATTAACAATGACTCCCAGATATTTGTCACTCTCTATTCTATTCCTCCAGAAAAAAACGCAACTATGAAAACGTTTGCTCATTTATTTTTCTCTACATGTGTAAATATTTGCTTTATAAATTAAAGCACTTTAAAACACAAAAACTTGAAAGACTTTAATCAAGAATATCAAACTTTAAATAATCTAATGATTAGAGTTTTAATAAATAATCACTGCTTACGTTATAAAATCATACATGCCACTAGCTCTTTTTGATGTACACTATTTTCTTTTCTTCATTTCTTGTTGTATTTCTTCTCCCCTCACACTTCTCTGTCCCAAGTAACTCATGTTTAAAACCTCCTAATAAAACTCCATATGTTCATTCATGTGTGTATAATTGTACACACAGAAAAGCTATATATTTATATGTAAATACATATAGAAATATATGAAAAGAAAAAAGCAGACTATAAGTCAATTTTATTATTATTTTAAGGTTTCTAGGCAAAGTAAAACAAAAAGAGTAGCTTCCTCTAAGCAAGAAAATTCTCCAGCCTTGAGACTTTGTCTGCAACATTGGATCTTCCTCATTCTACATGAAATTATATATATATGTATATATACACACACACACATACAGACACACATATACACACACGTATATGTATGAAGTTATGTATATGTTATATATTAATATCTAATTTATTAATATATTATGATTTATATTTTTACATATATAAATATAATTTCCTATTGGTTCTATTTCTCTGGAGAACCTGGGTAAATAGATATAGATTCTGGTATTGAGAAATATTCTAGAGGTATAGAAACTTAAGGATAAATTTTCCTAATTGGTTCTTGGATTAATGAGTTCAGGGATCTGGATTTCTAGCTTAAGCAGTGCATAAATGACCTGAAAGCTTCTTTGTGGTTACTAAAAGAAACCCTTATCTCCTGTATCTATCTGTAGGCCTGTATCTATCTGTAGGCTTGCTTTATTGAACAGAGAAACAACCACCTGTGAGTGCCAGATGTTTGCAGCTAGCTGCCTCCACAGCTGGGATTCTAAGGACGTCCCAGCAGCTGCTGAGACCTCTTTTTCTTGGGGATTCTCTCTCCTCTCCTCACCATGGCGTTAGCTGCCTGCAACATTTTGTTGGTGCAGAAAAAATGTGATTGGGAAGTTAATGGGCTTCAGGACTGAACAGGTGTGTATGCCAGAAATCCCATCTCTGCTGTTGAGACTTTTCTTACCGTTTGTACCTAACACAGGACATCTGTGGTACCAATTGGTTTGAGACAAGATTTGTTAGCTTTCCAGTCTCTCTCTATGGGAATCCCAAAGACTAACCTAATTCCAAAGGTTAATTGGTTTGGGGGTACTCCATTTGTTCGTTTTAATATCTGTGTGTCTGTGATCTTTTACTTTCTTTTCTGGACATGGGCAGCTCAGTTTTCATACCACCCACAAGCCCTTTGGGGCCACATCTTGGGTGACTGGAAGACTTACAGTTATGAACCCATGACTAAAAAGATTTTATTTTATTGAAACACTGCTTGGCCTATGTCATGTTAGATGATAAATGGTGGCCTTTGAATGATTCCCTCCAGGATTACACTATATTACAATTGAAGTCATTCTGTCAAAGGTCTGAAAAATTGGATGATATATCACATGTCTAGGCATTTACACTATTACACAATAACGATAGCCCATGAAGGATCTAGGTTAATTGTACAGAGGAACAGGAAGAAAGCCTCTCCCTTTCCAGAAAGTAAAACTCAAGAGGAAAATGATAATTATGATATTGGCCTCATAAATGCCTCGAATCCCTCTCCACCAGTGGCACCAGCCCCTTTGGAACAGATGAATGAGGCTCTGTACTAGGAATGCTGGCCTCATCTCAATATGGCAAGAGAATAAGAATGGTCTCCCCTTCTAAGAAATAGCAAGGCACCCAATTTGGTCAGGATATGACTGTGACTGAAGCAGGGCAATATCCACTAAGACAGTATCCTATCAGTGGATTAAACAATCAAGGGTAGCCTGCCAAATAGTATTGGACCTACAGCCCATTCTCAGTGTCTGACTTGTTATTTGGAAAAGTTCCAATCCACCTTTTAGGGAGAACCTACAGAGAATGGCTGATCTTTTCACCTACATTTTGTTACCTACCAACCTGCATGGGAATATGTACAGGCTTTCTTGAGCATCCCTTAAGTGCAGACAAGAAGAGGCTAGTATTAGATAACAGGTAAAGCCAATGAAGAGGCTCCATGCCTCTGCCAAGAAAATCCAAATAGAACTCCTGACTTTGAGGGAGCTGTTCCACCTGTGGATCCTAATTAAGGCCCTAATCATGGGAAAGTACCCCGGCAGGACCATAACAAAAAATGCATCTTGGCAGGACTAAACAAAGGAGCACCAAAAGACAAAAGTTTAAATAAAGTCCAGGCAGTTGTTCAGAAAGCAGATAAGGACTCTTCTGGAGTTTTAGAACATAGTTACCAGGCTTACTGCAAATACACCTATGCTGCTCTATAGGCTCCTGAAAATATGAGAATGATAAACACAACTTTCATCCAACAGAATACACCCAATATTAAAAGGAAACTGCAAAACAAGAGGGAGCATTTGGGATGAACTCTCAATTGGTGAATATTGCCTTTAGAGTATGCAATGCCAGGGGGCTAGAAAGCTAAAATAAGTCATGATGTACAAGGAAATAGTGGTAAAGGATTTTCTCCAAAGAGAAAAAAAAAATCAAAGGCAAATGACAGTCAGAGCAAAGTTCTAGGTTATGACTAATATGCCTGCTGTTAGGAAAAAAGTCACTGGAAATCTGACTGCCCCTAACTGAAGAAAAATCAGAAAGATCAGAAAAAAGGAAAGATAACGATAGGGACAGGCACATCAGCAGATGGTGGAACAGAACTATGATTCCAGTAATGAATAAGAAAGCCCACTGGGTCCCCTAAATCTTTCAGAGTAGATCATAATTTCCCCCGGAGTGTCTGGTACAATTGGTAGTGGAGAACAAATTGATTGACTTTCTAATTGATATTGACTGGTGCAATTTAGTTGTAAACATTAGAGAGACAGGAAGTACTAAAATGACAGAACCTATAACAGAGGTCACTGGTAATATGCAATAAAAGGCTTTCCTCCAGCCTCTGGAATCTGGGCTAGGAGATTTGGAACTGAGACACAGCTTCCTTTATATGCTGGAATATCGAAACCCTCTGTTGGAGTTGAAGGTGCCCAGGGGGACCTTCTCTTTGGAGAAGTAAAAGCTTCACCTGCAGGTCCTGATGGAACAGGTCCTGCAATTGCACATGCTGATCACTCACCCCAAGGAGGAAAGAGAGAAGCTCTTCCCCCTGGAGAACTACAAATAAGTGAGTAAAAGTGTCTAGGTAGATGAGGCCCCAGGCAAGGCCACGAATATGCAGATTGTGCACACAAAAATAAAAGAGGGACCTAAGATATCTAAAAAATAAATAAATAAATAAAAAGGAAGGCCTTAGAAGGAATACAACCTGTATCAGAAAAATTTCTGAAGAATGATCTAATTTGTCCCTGCAGGTCCCCCATAAAATACCCCTATCCTACCTGTGAAAAAACCACACTCAAATGAATATCAGTTTGTACAAGATTTAAGAGCTGTCAATCATATTGTCCAAAACATTCAGTCATCTGTGCTCAACTCCTACACTTTGCTAACTCCTATACTTGGAAGTATAACTTCTTGGAAGTATGACTTTGCTAACTTCTATACTTGGAAATTGTGGATGGTTCTGAGTACTAGATCTAAACGATGCTTTATTCTGTGTTTTAGTTGAAGAAAGAGTCCAAATAATGGCAAGACCCAGAAACAAAGATGACTTCCCATGCTGTTAGATGATATTACCTCAAGTGTTCAAAAGCTCACCCACTATTTTTGGTAAGATATTGGCAAAATACCTAAGGAATTTGCAATTGGATGAGGGGGACTTACTAAAATATAACTTCTTGTGTCTGGCTTTTCAAGCAGCCAGCAGCCAAACCTAAGTTTGGTTATATAACCTCAAATAAAGTTGGGAGATAATGCATTATAAGGTATTTTTTAATGTGTTACCTAATTCCTTACTGTAATTGTTATTTATTAATGCACAACAAATACAGAGTATCCTCAAAATCAGCAGCTTGAAACAATAAATACTTATAGTTTCTGTGGGTCGGAAACAACACAGCGTAGTTGGGTACCTATGACTCAGGGATCTTTCACAAGTTTGCAGTAAAAGTGTTGGCCAGGGCTGCAGTTTTATCTGCAGTCTTCACTGGGGAAGATCTACTTCCAAGATCACTCACATGATTGTTGCAAAATTCAGTTTTTCTTGAATTAAGGCCTCAGTTCCTCAGGAGCTGTGGCTGAATGTCTCTTTTAGTTTCTTGCCAAATAGTCCTATCTGAAGACTGTCTCAAAACATGACAGACAGCTTCATGAATGGAAGAGTGCAAGGTAGATAGAATGCCAATAAAAGTGAAAGTGAGTTGAAGTATTAGGAATACCACAATCTTTTGTACCCTGAACATGAAAGTATTATATCCTTAATATAATGGGGCTATAAGTGGCTAAGTATAGTCCAAATACAAAGTGAGGAGAATAACATAAAGATAAAATACCAACAGGTAAGGATCATGAGAGATGATTTTTGAAATTTGCCCACTCAGTTACTACATGGACAGCTTCAGATTTCTGTACTTTCTATTATTGTACTATCCTATTCTACTCTGCATGTTCTATTTGTATTTGTTATAAACTTAAAATCAGTTATTTCAAATGATTTAAAAGTTTAACTTCTCCCTTACAGCATGGTCAATGGTGGGAAAAGAAATTATTTACTATGGAAAGACATTATTTAAATTAAGTAATTTGCAAGGCATTCAAAAGATGTGCTTGTGTGCAGGGTTGAGTGGGCAATAGACAGCCTTTGAATGTCCACCTTCATTTTATTTTTGCCCCATTTTAAAAACTACATATTAAATTTAAATAATTTTTGCTATTACTTACTAGATAAAATATTCTGGACAAGTAAAAAGTTTTCAAAATTATTTTATTTTTGTAATGATTTTTCTATATTTTATTTTGAGTGAGAGAAATTATTAGAGTCATAACATAAAAATACAGAGAAAAATCCATTTTTCTTGACTTAATCTGGTAGGTCTATCAATGTTTAATTAAAACTGAAGTTTGGTATAAACATACAGTGAAAACAGAAGAAATAGATATTTTAAATTTTGGAACAATTTTTGCACAATTTTTTTTACAGATCTGATTTCTGTGAACATATATTAGTTTAGGATATGCAAAATTTTATATAAATCTAAATATCAATTTTGCACATTCTCAAAAGGTCCTAGTTTCTTACACTTAGAAAAGTTATTTTGACTTTCATCCATGTTGTTATATTTACTAATTGTCCATGAATTTCTTGTTATTGCTAAAGAGTATTTTATTGTATGCATATACCACAACTTGTTTATTCATTTATTAATACCTCTTAATGGGCATTTGGGTTTCCCCCATATTAAGTGAAATTTGGTTGTGAATTTTACATAAATCTAATATTTGGGAGTAAACTGTATGTAGCTAAGAAAATATTTTAAGATTCTGTTGTATAAATTGTTTTTTTATTTAATTTATCCTGTTCAGGGCAGTAATGACCAAGCCTAATAATATGTGTACATAGTTTTGGGGAGCAATGTGGGGAATTGGCCTTTGTGGGTTATAATGAATGTTCCTTATTTCTTCATATAAACTTATATTTTATTTTTATTTTATTGTGTATATTCAAGGTGTACAACACGATGTTTTGATATACATATACACAACAACATGATGACCATAGATGTAAATTAACATGTCCATCACCTTCCATCCAGGAGGCGGAGCTTGCAGTGAGCTGAGATCACACCACTGCACTCCAGCCTGGGCAACAGAGTGAGACTCTGTCTCAAAAATAAATAAATAAATAAATAAATGAATAAATAAATAAATTTTAAAAAGGGTGTGAAGTGGTATCTCATAGTGTTTTTCTATTTGTATTTTCCTCTTGGTTTGTAATGTTGAGCACCTTTTCATACACCTGTTGGCTATTTGTGTGTCTTCTTTAGAAAAATGTCAGTTCAAATTTTTTGCCCATTTTTAAATCTTGTTTGGTTTTGTTGTTGTTATTGAGTTGTGTGAAGTTCTCATGTATTTTGGATATTAATCCCTTATCAAATATATGGTGTGAATCTGTTGTCTCCAAATCTTTAGGCTGCATTCTCATGTTGCTGATTGTTTGTGGTGCGGTAGCTTTTTTTTGCTTGATGTAGTACCACTTGTTTATTTTTGTGTTTGTCATCTGAGATTTGGTGTGGTATCTAAAAATTATTGCTGTCTTTTATATGAAGGAGCTTTTCTCTAATGTTTCTTTGTAAAAGTTTCATGGTTTAAAGTGATGGAATTAGATCTTTAATTCATTTTGAGTTGATTTTTGTGTATGGTATAAGTAATGGTCCAATTTCATTATTTTTCATGTGGATATAGTTTTCCCAACATCATTTCTTGAAGAAATTATTCTCTTCCCATTGCATCTTCTTGGTGGCCTTGTTGAAAGTTAGTTGACTGTATAGGTTTGGGTTCATTTCTGGGCTCTCTATTCTGATCCACTGGCCTCTGTGTCTGGTTTTATGTCACTATCATACTTCTTTGATTACTATAGCTTTGAAATATAATTTAAAATCTGGAAGTGTGACACCTCCTTTTTTTTTCATTGTCAAGATTGTTTTGGCTGTTCAGGGTCTTTTGAGTTCCATGCAAATTTTAAGATTGTTTTTTCTATTTCTTTTAAAAATGAAAATTGGAGTTTTAATAGGGATTGCATTGAATCTTTATGTCATTTTGGGTAGTATAGACATTTTATCAATGCTTATTTTTCTAATTCATGAACGCAAGATATCATTCCATTTATTTGTGTCTTTCTCAATTTCCTTCATCACTGTTTTATAGTTTTCATCACACAGATCTGACACTTACTTGGTTAAACTCATGTTTAAGGATTTTAATTTGATGCTTTCATACATGAGATTTTAAAAATTTCTTTTTGGCGTAGATTGTTATTGGTGCATAGAAATGCCACTAATTTTTGTATGCTGATTTTGTATCTTGCAACTTTACTGGGTAACTTTTAATACTATTTATTATGGAATGTTTAGGGTTTTCTACATATAGGATCATGCCACCTGCAAACAGGAATAATTGTACTTCTTCCTTTCTGATATAGATGTGATTTGGTTGTCCTACTTGTCTAGTTGCTCTTGCTGGTACTCTCAATAGCATGTTAAGTAGAAGTGAGAATGGGCATTTTTTGCCTATTTTTATATCTTAGGGAAACAGCATTTATATTTCTTCATTGATTATGATGTTAGCTGTGGAATTTTCATAAATGGCCATTATTTTGTGAGGAAAATTTTCTTTTAATGTATTTATTGAAAGTTTTTATCATGAAAGATGGTTTAACTTTTTCGATGCTTTTTCTACATCTATTGAGATAAGTATGTGCTTTCATCACTTTTAATTCTGTTAATGTGGTGTATCATGTTGATTGCTTTGTGTATGTTAAACCAGTGTCACCTCCCTGGAAAAATTTCCACTTGGTCATGGTGTGTAATCTTTTAGATGTGATGTTGAATTTGGTTTGGTGCTATTTTATTGAGGAGTTTTGCATGTCTGTTCATGTTGACCTGTAGCTTGCTTTCTTGTATCTTTGTTTGGCTTTGGTATCAGGGTAATGCAGGCTTATGAAGTGAGTTTGAAAATATTTCCTCTGATTTTTTTGGATGAGTTTTTTAAAAGTTAGTATTAATTCTTTGAATGTTTGGTAGAATTTAATCAGGACGTTATCTGTTCTTGGGCTTTTCTTTTTTGGGAGATTTTTCTACTACTACTTAAATATCTTTGTTATTGTTCTATTAAAGTATTTATTTTTAGTTCAGTATTGGTAGGTTTTTTGTTTCTAAAAATGTATTTGTTTCCTCTGGATTATCCAATTTGTTGGATTATAATTATTCATAATCATCCCATGTAATCTTTTTTTAAATTTATGAAGCACCTATTGTAATGTCTTCTCCCTCATTTCTGATTCTATTTGAATTTTCTGTCTTTTTTAATCAGTTAGTTGAGCCAAGGTTTGTCTGTTTTATTTTTTGAAAAAACAAAACTAGAAGAAATGGATAAATTCCTGGACACATACACCCTCCCAAGACTAAGCCAAGAAGAAGTCTAATCCCTGAAGAGACCGATAACAAGTTTACAAGAACAAGCCAAATTCTACCAGAGGTAAAAAGAGGAGCTGGTACCATTCTTTCTGGAACTATTCCAAACAATTGAAAGGAGGGACTCCTCCCCAACTCATCTAACATCACCCTGATACCAAAATCTGGCAGAGACACAACAACAACAACAACAAAATTCAGGCCAACATCCCTGATGAACTTCAATGCGAAAATCCTCAATCAAATACTGTCAATCCAAATCCAGCAGCACATCAAAAAGTTTATCCACCATGATCAAGTCGGCTTCATTCCTGGGATGCAAGGCTGGTTCAGCATATACAAATCAATCAACATAGTCCATCACATAAACAGAACCAATAACAAAAACCACATGATTATCTTAATAGATGTACAAAAGGCCATTGATAAAATTTAACATCCCTTTGTGTTAAAAGCTCTCAATAACCAGGTATTGATGGAACATATCACAAAATAATAAGAGCTATTTATGACAATTCTATAGCCAATATCACACTGAATGGGCAAAAGCTGGAAGCATTCCCTGTGAAAACTGGCTCAAGACAAGGACACCCTGTCTCACCACTCCTATTCAACATAGTATTAGAAGTTCTGTCCAGGGAAATCAGGCAAGAGAAAGAAATAAAAAGTATTCAAATAGGACGAGAGGAGGTCAAATTTTGTCTTTTTGCAGATGACATGATTTTATATTTAGAAAATCCCATCATCTCACCCCAATAACTCCTTAAGCTCACAAGCAACTTTAGCAAAGTCTCAGGATAAAAAATCAATGTGCAAAAATCACAAGCATTTCTATACACAAACAATAGACAAACAGCCAAATCATGAACAAACTCTCATTCACAAATGATACAAAGAGAACAAAATGCCTAGGAATGTGGCTAATAAGTGATGTGAAGGACCTCTTCAAGGATATCTACAAACCACTGCTCAAGCAAATAAGAGAGGACACAAACAAATGGAAAACTATTCCATACTCATGGATAGGAAGAATCAATATTATGAAAATGGCCATACTGCCCAAAGTAATTTATAGATTCAATGCTATTACGATCAAACTACCATTGACATTCTTTACAGAATTAGATGACACAACTTTAAATTTCATATGGAACCAACAAAGAGCCCATATTGCTAAGACAATCCTAAGCAATAAGAACAAAGCTGGAGGCATCATGCTACCTGACTTCAAACTATGCTACAAGACTACAGTAACCAAAACAGCATGGTACGGGTCCCAAAACAGACATATAGACCAATGAAACAGAACAGAGACCTCAGAAATAGCACTACACATTTACAACAATCTGATCTTTGACAAACCTGACAAAAACAAGCAATGGGAAAAGGATTCCCTGTTTAATAAATGGTGCTGGGAAAACTGGCTAACTGTATGCCAAAAACTGAAACTGAACCCCTTCCTTACACCTTTCACAAAAATTAACTAAGATGTGTTAAAGACTTGAATGTAAAACCTAAAACCATAAAAACTCTAAAAGAAAACCTAGGCAATACCATTCGGGTCACAGGCTTGGGCAAAGACTTTATGATGAAAATACCAATAGCAATTACAACAAAAGCCAATATTGACAAATGGGATCTAATTAAACTAAAGAGCTCTGCACAACAAAAGAAACTATCATCAGAGTGACCAGGCAACCTACACAATGGGAGAAAATTTTGCAATCTACTCATTTGGCAAAGGTCTAATATCCAGAATCTACAAGGAACTTAAATTTACAAGCAAAAAACAACCCCATCAAAAAGTGGGCAAAAGATATGAACAGACACTTCTCAAAAGAAGACATTTATGCAGCCAACAAACATGAAGAAAAGCTCAACATCACTGAGAGTTAGAGAAATGCAAATCAAAACCACAGTGAGATACCATCTCATGCAAGTCAGAATGGTGATTATTAAAAAGCCAAGAAACAATCGATGCCAATGAGGCTGTGGAGAAATAGGAATGCTTCTACACTGTTTGTGGGAATGTAAATTAGTTCAACCACGTGGAAGATGACGTGGCGATTTCTCAAGGATCTAAAACCAGAAATACCATTTGACCCAACAATCCCATTACTGTGTATATACCCAAAGGAATATAAATTATTCTACTATAAAGACACATGCACACGTATGTTTATTGCTGCACTATTTACAATGCCAAAGACATGGAAGCAACCCAAATGTCCATCAATGGTAGACTGGATAAAGAAAATATGGTACATATACACCATGGAATACTATCCAGCCATAAAAAGGAATGAGATCATGTCCTTTACAAGGACATGGATAAGGCTGGAAGCAATCATCCTCAGCAAACTAACACAGGAACAGAAACCAAACACGGCATGTTTTTACTCATAAGTGAGACTGGAACAATGAGAACACATAGACACTGGGAGGGGAACAACACACACCAGGGCCAGTCAGGGGGTGGGGTGAGGGGAGGGAGAGCATTAGGAGAAATAGCTAATGCATGCGGGGCTTAAAACCTAGATGTTAGGATGATAGCTGCAGAAAACCACCATGGCACATGTATACCGATGTAACAAACCTACACTTTCTGCACTTATGTCCTGGAACTTAAAATTTAAAAAAAGAAAAACCAATTCAGTTTTGTTGATATTTTCTATAGTTTCTCTATTATCTATTTTATTATTTTCTCTGATCTTTATTGTTTCCTTCTGTTGATTTGGGTTTTTTTTTTTTCTAGTTCCTTGAGTTGTAAAGTTAAGTTGTTTATTTGATATACATCTTTTGTAGTGTAAGTATTAAGACAGTCAAATGTAAGGAAGTCCTCAGGGAAACTCCAACTGACCTGCACACCAGGAGGAGTGTGCACTGGGGTGGAGCTTCAGGAAGTCAGCATTACTTGCAGCAGGCAGGAGCCTGGCCTCTCTTGTTCTGGGGTGGAACCTGGAATTCAATCTGTGGGGTGGAAAGCCTATGCTAGCAAGACTCTCACTCTGTAAAGAGTCCCTGTTTCCTCTTTTTTCCCTTTTGCCAAATAAATTCAATTTTTCTTATCTCTCAAAATGTCTGTGAGCCTAATATTTCAAGGTTGTGTGACAAGGATCCTGTTTTTAGCTGAACTAAAGGGAAAGTCCTACAACAGTACTAGCATTATAAAATTTCCTTTCATCATTATGTTTGCTACATCCCATTAGTTTGAATATGTTTTGTTTTCATCTTGAGATATTTATAAATGCTCCTTAGTTTCTCTTTGACCCAGTGCTTGTTCAAGGGCATGTTATTAATTTATACACATTTTCTTGCTGTTATTGATTTCTAGTTTTAATCCATTGCAGTTTGAAAAGATATTTGATATGATTTTGTCTTCTTAAATTTTTAAGACTTGTTTTGTGACCTAATATATGATCTATCCTCAAGATTGTCTCTCATGCACTTAAAAAGAATGTGTATTCTTCTATTGTTGGATAAAAAGTATGTATATGTCTGGTAAGTTTATTTGGTCTACAATGTTATTCAAACCTGCTGTTTCCTTATTGATTTTCTATCTGGCGGCCCTATGTATTACTAAAGGTGGAATAAAATTGTATTTTTTACTATTCATTTCATGTGGCTTGGCTTTTTATTTCAAAGGAGACTAAATATATCTTGTAAACGAACTCTATTAAGTGATTCTTTTCTGAATTATATTTTTCAGAAGAGTATTAAACATATAGTCGGCACTTAATATATATGTGTGTGATACTTCCAGAGATCCCTCTCAAGCTAAGAATGCAAAAACTAATGAATCTACTTGCAATTCTTTATCATTAACATGTGCTCTTTTCTAACTTATCCTATAAGAATCTCATATGTGTGCATGTGTGTGGGTGTGTGTGTGCATTTGAAAGTCAGAGAGATGTTCATTATTCAATTTTAAAAGTTATTTGCTTATTCATTCAAAAGTGAATTCTTCCCCATTTATTTCACATTCTTAGCTTTTATCTTTCTAAATAGACTAAGCACTACTTCTATAAATACTATTTTGTTATCGTTACCTAAACTATATACTCCAGAATAACATTAAGTTTATCATAATTAACTATAAATAGCTGTGATTTGTCACAAAAATAACATTGAATCTAGAACTGGATGATTGATAAATCTGATAACAGTACTTATATCTTCTTATTAATGCATGTTAATATCTAACAATTTTACAGGAAAAAAGGGTATGCATGTGGGTGTGTGTGTGTTTGCGTGTCTATGTGTGTGTCCATCTGGACTCAAGTTGCTTACTAAAGAAGCAAAAAATGATAGAAACAAAGTAACGAGTTGAATGTTTGAACTTCAAGTTGTTTTGTTAAACTTTATACTAAATAGATATGAACAATGAGAGCTAAAGGTACAAGATTAGTGATATTTCAAGTTCTAAACAACAATGTAGTTGCTATTCTAAATACATTTTTAAATAATATAATGTAATGCACATTATGAAAAAAATCCCAAAAGACAATCCCTCTTTTTTTTTTTTTTTTTTTTTTGGAGTCTCTCTCTGTCACCCAGGCTGGAGTGCAGTGGCATGATCGCTGCTCACTGCAACCTCCACCTCCCGGGTTCAAGGGTTCAAATGATTCCCCTGCCTCAGCCTCCTGAGTAGCTGGGACTACAGGCATGTGCCACCACACCTGGCTAATTTTTTGTATTTTTAGTGGTGACGGAGTTTCACTCTGTTATCTAGGATGGTCTCCATCTCCTGACCTTGTGATCTGCCTGCCTCAGCCTCCCAAAGTGCTGGGATTACAGGTGTGAGCTACCGCACCCAGACCGACAATCCTCTTATATTGTTGCTTTTCTAAAAATTTTCAGGTATTGTTATTAAAAATAGAGGAGTGAATTAATTTAAGAAAAAATATAGTGTTGTTATAAAGAACAGTAAGTGGATCTTTTATTTCAAAGCTAATTACACCACAGAATAGGTTTTCTCCATAACTTATTATTGTTCCTATGGCAATGATTTATCATTTTATGTTTGTATATATAACATCTAAGAATCTAGTAATTAGTTCACTTCTTTGTTATATTTTTTCCATGAAGATTTTTGTATGTTTAGAAATGAAAAAAGAGGCAAATATATCTGTTAGCTACTCAAATATAAATCAAGATTCCTTTTAAGGTCATCAGCACTCACAAATGATCTAATAGTCCCAAATAAATACAACTTTTGCTCTGATTATACAAATAAGCAAAGATCAAATAATATGTTTCTTATTGTTAAGAAAGGCACACACTTCAAATTATTATATTTGAAGAATGTTGCTATCTTTTGAATAAGAATGACTAGATATGTAAGTAAAATAATATATCATTGTATTCAGAAACATCACTTTTACTTGGAAAGACAGTGGAGTGGTGTTGCCAAGGTTTTCAATGAGAACTGTCCAATTAGGCATTTCACATGCAAACTTCTCATAATTTAACATTTGTATCTTGAAAGTATACAGGATCACAGAATGCTAAATGTAGAGGTTCACTAGAATGATTCCAATCTAAAGCCTTTAAATGATTTTAAAGCTCTTTTATAAAAGGTGACTGAATAATATGCCCAAGGCTCCCTATATCCTGGGAACTTTAATATCTATGAGGTATTTTAAAAAGCAATATTTACTTCTCACAACTGCAAATCACTCATGTAGAAGTCTTATAGAAAATAGAAAAATAATGAAAATTGTTTGCTGAATCTAGTCTCTGAACTATGGGAATCTTATTGAAAATAAATGGAAATTCAGAAGTACACATAACCTAGGTCTCCATAAATTATACTTACAAACCGATAAGGAACCATATTGCCTGCAACTCTGCTTGTTCTCTAATTATGATCTTATTGTACCAATGTCAATTCACCTCTTATGAAGTGATACAGTTATATATGATGTTACCACTGGAAAATAAAATGAAGGGTACAAAGGACATCTGTGTGCTATTGTTAAAACTTCTTGTGAATATTTAACTATTATAAAATAAAAATAGTTTTTATAAAACCAAAAATGACAGTAGCAACAACAAAGTTATTTCATTAATTAATGGAAAGAGTTTTATAACCACAGAGTAAAAGCAAGGTTCAAAATAATTTATAATATTTAAATATTTCTCTGGAATTTTTCTCCGGACTTTTTCTCCTTCTAAACTCAAATGCCAACTTATCTATGAATCTTAGCATTTAGGACTAGGTATGGAGGATTAGGACATGAATGCTATTTGTAAATTAGAAAATGTTTTCTGAGTAGTGTTTATTATTATTAATAGTATTGATAGGCAGACAGACCTGAAGTTTGTATAGTGGTTTGTTACACAGACTTGGAGTAAAATACAATTTCAGGCAGTAGAGGCAGCCCCTATAACAGTAGATGTGTAAGAGAACTGGGGATACACTATGAATCTGAAATATCTCTGTACTGTGCAACACAAGAGTGGGCACAGACAAAACTGTGAAAGGAGGAAGTATTGGCTGTGGTGAGTGAGGGATTTATCAACAAAAACTGTCAGTATTTTAACATAGCCTCGGCTCATTTAAGAGTTAACATAGTCTGTTAATCCATTTACAATTTGCATGTCATTTTCAACACTCTCATAAACTGCTAGGAGATATGTAAATTGATGCAGTTTTTTTTGTTAACTGGAAAATGAATTAAAGACCATAGTATTTTTAATAATCTACATTGAATAGTTACGCTCCTAAAGATTTATCCTGAAATCAAACCAAAGCAAATAATTTTTTGAAGTTATCTAAAAAAGCAGAAAATATATATTCATCCAGATATGAAATGCAGAGTTAGTTATAACAAGAAAAAATAAAAACACATGTCAAAAATAGAGTTTATGTTGTAAGCTAAATAATGGCCCCAAAGATGTCAATGTCCTAATCCTCAAAACTGTTAACATGATATCTTCCATGGTAAAAGAAATTTTGCAGAAATTAAATTAAGAATCTTGAAAAGGGGAAATTATCTTGTATCATCCTATTCTGTTGGCCTCATGTATTGAAAAGGGTCCTTATGAGGCGGAAGGCAGGAGATCACAGGAATTGAAAATGCAACCCTGCTGACTTTGAAGATTAAAAGATCATGAGCTAAGCAACACAAGCTCTCTATGGAAATTGGAAGTACAACAAAACAGACTCCTCTACAGCCCCCAGAAGGAATGCCACTCTGCAGTCCCCATTGTAATCGTTTGACCTCCATAACTGCAAGATAATGTATTAATATTTGTATTGCTTTAAGTCACTAAGGTTTCTTTGTAATTGGCTATTGGTTATGTGAGAGTCTGTGGTCATGATACATTGTTAATAGAACCTTATTTAATTATATGACGCTATGTTTATAATACAAAGCCAAGTGAAAAAATAAATCTAAATGTTGATTACAGCAATGTTAATAGAAAACATTACAGATAGAAACCTGGAAACTTACTACAATATTGTATTTATAATTGAGTAGTAGAATAACGAGCATTTAAAGTTTATTCTTTATGTTTTCTTTATTTTTCTCTAATAAATAATTACTTATATTAAATAATACAGTAAATCTTGCATAGCTTTTTATGGCACTTAAGAAGAGACTAAAGCTATTTGGTTGGTCTGTTGTTGAACTGATTATTTTTCAGTTGAGCCTTTCCGACTCCTTTCTAATGAGATGATTTAGGTACCTGCTAAGGTTTGGATGTTTGTCTCCTCCAAACCTCATGTTGAAATTTGATCACCAGTGTTGGAGGTGGGGCCTGCTGGGAGGTGTTTTGGTTAAATTCTTCATAAATAGATCAACGCCCTCCCTCAGAAGTAAGTGAGTTCTTTATTGGTTTCTTCAAGAGCTGGTTGTTTAAAGGAGACTGGCATGTCACCTCTCGGTCTTTTCTCCTCCCTCACTGTGTGATTTCTGCACAACACAACTCCCCCTCACCTTCTGTCATAAAAATAATCAGCCTAATAAGGCTTTCACGACATGCAAGTGCCCAATCTTGAACTTTCCAACCATTATAATCATGATCCAAATAAAGCTTTTTTTAAAAAATAAATTGTCCAGCCTCAGATATAAAGCAACACAAAACAGACTAAGACTGTACCTGACCACTTCAATTAAAAAAAAGTCTAGCCTTACTTGTAGGGAATTGAGGTATAAATGTATTAAAGTTTATTTGATCTTCTTTGGTGGGTGCTTTTTTAAACTTTACTGTCAGTGTATTTCCAGGACTAGCCAAAATGACATTTCTACTGTAATTATGTATTACTTATTTTCCCAGAGGTGACAGATTTCTACCAAATAAATAACCTACTTCTTACAATGTACATTTATTTTTCAGAAATTAAAGCTAGAAATTGTAGCATTCTGAAACTTGAAAAAAATAAATGAGGATGCTGAGACTTAAGAGGTTAATTTACTTGGCCCGGGATTCTTGTTCTTTTTTGTTTTGGTTTTGTTTATTTGAGACGGAGTCTTACTCTGTCACCCGGGCTGGAGTGCAGTGGTGTGATCTCAGCTTACTGCAACTTCTGCCTCCTGGGTTCAAGCAATTCTCCTGCCTCAGCCTCCTGAGTAGCTGGGATTACAGGTGCCAGCCACCATGCCCAGCTAATTTTTTGTACTTTTAGTAGAGACGGGGTTTCTCCTTGTTGGTCGGGCAGGTCTCAAACCCCTGACCTCGTGATTTGCCCGCTTGGGTCTCCCAAAGTCCTGGGATTACAGGTGCGAGCCACTGCGAAGCTCTTCTACTAAATATTTTAAGACGCTCTGACTCTTGCAACACTAGCTAGTGATAAGAAGTAGGGAAGGAAGTAAGAGGTGTGACTGAAATCTAGGCCAGGCTAAAAAAGAGGATTATAAACTTTGACTTAAACAAGGCTTAACTTAAACAAGGAGGGCATTTAGCAGAATTTGGTTATATTCGCTTTCCTATGATTTCCTCATTTTAAGTGGATGCTATGGCATTGGCAAATTCACTGAGTGGCAAAGTTTTGCTAATGTAGATTCGAGGCCATCTCACCTTTACCTTAATTGACTAGAAATTTCAGCCAAAGCATTTGGACACATTATGCTACTAGGCAAAATCACTAAATATTGTATTCCACCTTTCCACTGAATGAGATTTGTAAATAAATGAATAAAAAACATGTTTTAGTTATGTTTGGGAAAAAATTTTACTGCTTAAACTTACTTAAAATGTCTTGCATATTTTATTCTTTTAATTTCTATAGGTTAATTTTAATTGTTTAAATATTGGAATTTTATGATAATGTTTTTTGTTTTTCAATTCTGTTCCTAGTAACCGAATAGTAAATAAATTTTACAACTCTTTGAGAAAGCTAAAAATAAATATTTTTCTAATGCAGTATCAGCTTCTTTTTCACTTTTATCAAAGTAAAATATAATGAAGTACTTATAGTTAAAATGGGTAACTAAATTTTGCCATTATTACTGCCATGACACACATATATTTTGGTCAGACATGTTTTGTTTGACTATTATTCATGTTTTATAAAAATTAGTCCAGTTTTAAAAATCAGGAAATTTCACATAGTATATTCATACACTTCACATAATTTAGATTTCAGTTTTTTAAATAGTTAAAATTCTTTGCAACATATGGCTCACAATGAAGGATGGCCACAATCAGAAGAATTCAAAGAAAGTTCCGTTTTAAAAAAACATATGCATGCATGCACACAGAAATTTCCCTCAAAGCCCATCAATTATACAACACACGCAGATATATGTATGCACAATTTATTATCTGCTATATCCTTGTATGTTATGGACCTTATAATTGTTTATATTTGGCATCTTTAGGGGTTCACAGTAAATAGAGATATAAAAATAAAGGGAGATTTGCAAAGGGGATTTGTAAAGTTTTCAAATAAAAACTCGCCTTTTTTCACAATTTTGTAAGTATCATTCTTCATTTGTCAGGAAGCATCAGACGTAGATTGATATTTGCAGAGAGCTGACACTATGTCTCTCAAATGGGCTTAGAAACGTTCTGTCAACAAGGAGTTAGACTATTATCGTATCTTTATTTATTCTTTTTAGTTTGATCGAGTGTTGACATTGCCTTCAGGCTCTGACCTTTCAATTCGCCAAATAGACAAGCAGGAGGTTAACTGCAGGGCTTTCTGGAGCTTTCCATTAGAAATGGCCATTTATGGTACACAGTATTAAAGTAGTTGGCCAAAATGGTATGGCTTTTCACAATTGTACGTTTCATAACACTTAGCTAGCACATGATAGTCAATAATTTACTGGAAAAAAAGCTATAAAAGTCTATAAAGGTGACAATTTCTTAACTACAAAGTAAAGTTCACTAGATGTACACTGCAAAAGGCAGAAGTGTCCAGGCATTTGAAGAAACAGATGATATAGTTTTATTTTATAGTAAAGGGGAATGCCATTTGACAGAGGCACCAGGGTGGCCACTGTATTTCTGCAGAGTGGAGTTTGCTATAAGAGCTTCACTGACTGGAATTAAGTGATAATTATATTATAAGAAAATGTATAATATATACCATCAACACTAACAAAAATGGTTTATTTCATAAAATAAATATATTTAGGAAGAAAAACAATGAGCCTGACATCTGCATTTTTAGTTAGTTTACATAGCATTTTCATTTATAATTTCCCATTTCATGTAATTCTCATAAGGCTTTAAAAGAAAAAGAGAAATTTTTACTTTGGAAATGTACTTTCCAAAAACAAAACCATTACAAAAATTATTTAAAATGTACAAAAAGAGAAAAATAAATTACTGGGTGTTCTTCCAGTGAGGTGCTGGGAGACTTTGTCTTATTTATTCTATATTACGGTTCTTCAGGATCAGTAACTGAGATTTTCACTCAGTAGAGATGCAAATAATTTCTGTCCAGTGGAACAGACAATTCCACGGATAATAGTTTATGGTATTTTGAATATTAACCAGTTTTGTATCCAACCAAGAATGATATCCTAAACCTACCCATAAACACTTTGTTTCAAAACTTCTTTTTGGAATATTTTGAACATCTTAGGGATTCGTTAATTAGTGTGTTGCATAAAATCTTTGGTATATGTTGTCTTATATGTGCATGATTTTACCTTTTAGAAAATTATACGTTAAAGGTTCATATTTACATAAGACTAGTAGTATGTCAACTTGTAATACTAAAATCTTTAGGACTCTGGTGACTTCTGTCCTTTATAAACTTTGACAAGCGTATTCATTTCCAGCAGTCTTGCTTTCTACATTATGAAATAAGATGGATGATATCATATACATATAGAGACACTATTCTCCTCTCAAAAGTGTTACGATATTGTGATTCTAATTGCTCTATTTGAATAAGGTTGTCCTTACTAAGCCATGGTGAAACAAGTAAAAACCCAAATAATCTTTCTTAATCATGGAGAGGAAACATCTGATTTAAGTTTATGCCGCTGTTCGAATTTCTCTTATGTAATCCATGGAGCTACAGTTTACACTGAAAAAATAATAGCTATGCAAAACTGACAAAAGAAACAATCAAAGTGGCTGAATCTTTCCAGCCCCATTATTGGTAAATCATAGAATCAATGTCCCTTTTATATTGCTCTTTATTATTCAGTGTTTCCAATCGTTTCAGATTCTCAGATAGTTAAAGCATGATGGCAAAACTTATCATTTCTTGTACCTCTTTTCCTTTTTTTTTGAGACGGAATTTTGCTCTTGTTGCCCAAGGTGGAGTGCAACAGCATGACCTTGGCTCGCCTCAACCTCTACCTCCCGGGTTCGAGTGATTCTCCTGCCTCAGCCTCCCAAGTAGCTGGGATTACAGGCATGCACCACCACGACTGGCTAATTTTGTATTTTTAGTAGAAACGGGGTTTCTCCATGTTGGTCAGGCTGGTCTTGAACTCCCGACCTCAGGTGATCTGTCTCCCTAGGCCTCCCAAGTGCTGGGATTATAGGTGTGAGTCACCACGCCAGACAAGTTTCATTTCTTAAAGCTTTTTTTTTTAAAATTCAGAATATTACCAAAGGATGACGAGGTAGAGATTAGCCTAAATTCTGCAGGTTAACTTTCTGTGATGTTCACCAATTTAGCTTGGTAATCATTTTACTTAACAGTTTTTCTGATCCCTGAGATTTAAGTCTGACAACATTCAATGCCAAAAGTTCAAGTACAAATTTATAGATATATGAAGAGAGACAGAAAGAGATAAAGCACTTGCTATCAAGAGCTTGAAATACAGGTTAAGGAGAAGTCTGTTTACAGGCTACTAGGCTACTTAGCTGGTACAGTATGATTTTCCTCTCATTGACTATCCCTAAGAAACTGCATTCTGTGATATTGAAGTAACTTCAAGGAAAAATATTTTTAAATAAATTTAAAGAATTTAAATTTAAAAGTAAAAAGTAGTTTTCTTTAAAACGAGTACATCAAATATTGTACCTTTTAAGTTTTCTAATTATAAATAGAATAGTGTGGTAAATTGAGGATTAAATGAGGGGATATGTGGAAAGCATTTAACTAGTTAGCACAATAAATAATACAATCTATGCGTTCAAAAATGGTGGTGATGGTGGTGGTGGTTGCTGCTGCTGCTATTATTAAATTTTACTAGGTTGTAGTCTCTGTGCTGCTTTACTTGCATTTTCTTATTTCATTCTATAAATAACGCTGTAGGGAGGTACTTTCACCATCCTCAATTCATGAGTGCAAAATTGAAATGAAGAGAAGTGAAAAGAGTTAAAGTCATTTACCTAAAGTCAGACAGCTGGTGACTGGCAGTGCCAGAATTAATACGCTTTTGGAGTCAGATTTCATGAGTCTGAAATTTTGACCTGAATTTTTTTTTTTTTTTGAGGAAGTGGTAGGCAGCCTCCAGATGTCCCTCAAAGATTATATTTTGTGATATTAATCCTTTGTGTAGTCATCTTGCTCACTGAATAAGACCAACCTGTGTAACCACCAGTATACCATATAAAGAACAGGATATGACTTCTGAAGCTAGTTCACACAAGTGCTTTTGGTGTTGAGTCTAAAAACTTATCACCTAACTGCAAGTCACATAGAGTTGCTCCTATGTTTAGTTCTCAAAATTTTATACTTTTACTTTCTATATTTAGGTCTATGATCTGTACTGAGTTGATTTTTGTGAAAGATGCAAGCTTAGTGGTGTCTACATTCATTTTTTTGGCATATGAATTTGGAAGATTTCCCTCAGATTTTATTTTCTGGAAGTTATTGTGGATAATTATTTGGTATCTTTTTTTTTTTTAACTTAAACTTTAAAGTTAAATTCAGCAGTGAAACCAACTAGGCCCAGTAATTTTTGTGGGGAAAGGTTATTATTTATTGATTCAATTTCATTAGTAGGTATAGACTTATTCATATTACTTATATCCCTTTGTGTGAGTTATAGTAATTGACTTTGAGGAACTGGTCCATTTCATCAAAATTATCAAAATTCTCACAAAGAGTTGTTCAGAATATTCTTTCATTGTTCTTTTAATGCCCATGGTATCAGTAGTAATGGCCCCAATCTCATTTCTGATATTAATATCTTACATGTTGATGCTTTTTGTTTTGTTTAACTTGGTTAGAAGCTTATCAACTTTACTTACCCTTACATAAAAACAGCTTTGGGATTTCTCAAATTTCTCTACTGATTTTCTGTTTTCAATTTCATTGATTTCTGTTATATATATATATTTATTATGCTTACTTTAGGCTTACCTTGCTCTTTTTTCTCTAGCTTCCTAAAATAATGTAATACTGATTTTCTTTTTTTAAATATGTCTTTAATGCTATAAATTTCCTTTAAAGCACTGCTTTTGCTGCATCTCACAAATTCTTAAACTTGTGTTTCATGTCTGTATAGTTAAAAACATTTTAAAAATATATTTTGGGGCTTTTCTTTAAGAAAAATCTGTGTGTTATTTAAAGTGTGTTGTTTGATTTCCAAGAATCTGGGGATTTTCTAGCTATTTTTTTCTGATATTTATTTCTATTTTAATTCCATTGTGATTTCATAAACTACTTTGTTTTATTTTTATTATTTTAATAATTTCAAGTAGTATTTATTTACATACAGTGTGATCTACCATAGTGAACGTCCAGTCTCTCTTTCTTCTACTCTTGTGAACCAGTTATCTATGTTTCCCTTTTGAAAATTTTGCAGTTTTTGGATGTGCTGTTCTGCTTCAGTTTTCACTCTTCTTTTTTCCTCTTTACATTTTCACTTGTGAAGTTTCTATTGACCTATTTTTTTTTTTTTTTTGAGATGGAGTCTCTCACTCTGTTACCCAGGCTGGAGTGCAGTGGCGCGATCTCAACTCACTGCAAGCTCCACCTCCTGGGTTCAAGCCATTCTCCTGCCTCAGCCTCCCGAGTAGCTGGGACTACAGGCATCCACCACCATGCCCGGCTAATTTTTTGTATTTTAGTAGAGACGGGTTTCACCATGTTAGCCAGGATGGTCTCGATCTCCATGGACCTATTTTTAAACTCACTGATTCTTTCCTCAACTATGTCCAGTCCACTGCTGAGTACATTAAAGATGTTCTTCATTTGTTTTTTATTTTTTTCTAGCATTTTCTTTGATCTTTTCTTAAAGTTTTCACCTCTTTTCTTACATTACCTGTCTGTTACTGTGTGTTGTCTACATTTCTATTGCACCCCTAATATGTTAATCTTAGCTATATTAAATCCCCTTTATGGTAATTCCAACATCTGTCTTATATCTAACTCTGCTTCTGATATTTGCTTTTTCTCTTAAGAATATATTTTTTCTGATGGTAGTTGCTGTGCAGAAGCTCTTTAGTTTAATTAGATCCCATTTGTCAATTTTGCCTTTGTTGCCATTGCTTTGACTGTAAACTAGTTCAAGCATTGTGGAAGACAGTGTGGTGATTCCTCAGGGATCTAGAACTAGAAATACCATTTGACCCAGCCATCTCATTACTGGGTATATACCCAAAGGATTATAAATCATACTGTTATAAAGACACATGCACACATATGTTTATTGCGGCACTACTCACAATAGCAAAGACTTGGAACCAACCCAAATGTCCAACAATGATAGACTGGATTAAGAAAATATGGCACATATACACCATGGAATACTGTACAGCCATAAAAAATGATGAGTTCATGTCCTTTGTAGGGTCATGGATGAAGCTGGAAACCATCATTCTCAGCAAACTATCGCAAGGACAAAAAACCAAACACCACATGTTCTCACTCATAGGTGGGAATTGAATAATGAGAACACTTGGACACAGGAAGGGGAACATCACACACCAGGGCCTGTCGTGGGGTGGCGGGGAGGGAGGAGGGTTAGCATCAGGAGATATACCTAATGTAAATGATGAGTTAATGGGTGCAGCACACCAACATGGCACATGTATACATATGTAACAAACCTGCACGTTGTGCACATCTACCCTAGAACTTAATGTATAATAAAAAAAATAAAAAAAGAATATATTTTTTCTTTCCTTTGTCTTGCCTTCTTGCTGTGTCTTAATGGTTTTTACTGAAATCTAGACATGATGTATTGTGTAATAGGAACTAAGGTAAATAGGTCCTTAGTGTGAGACTTTAGGATAATTTGGCTCAGAGTTGGCCTGTGTTTAATGTTTGCTGTAGCTATAAGTGACAGATTCTTCTACTGTCCTTGTTTTTGCCTCTTCTGTTAACTTTCAGCTTCCCTAAGTACTCATGCCCAAAGATAAGCTGTGTCTTGCAATTCTTTTAGCCGTAATCTACTGTTATTACACTGGAGTGCTGTTGTTATGATGGTAAGGTTTCGGGGAGGGGAAAACGCTATAATCTTAAAATTTTATGTCAATGTTTTAGTGAGCTTGTGCCGTATAGACTGTGACCTTCATCAGTGTTTTTTAGCCTCTCCATCCCTTAAGATGACACGGGAAGTTCACAGGGGTCTGGAGAGGCAGAAACACATTCTCCCAGGAGGAGTAAGACTGGAAAAGTACTTTCCTCAGCTGAGTAAGCATTTGTTATGGAGTGTGCTCTGGGCGTATTTCATTCTTGTTTTTGTTTGTACAATTTTTTAATCTATACATGAATTCTCATAATAGCTTTATTTGTAATGACAAAAACCTGTAAACAATCTGAATGTCTTTCACAGGGTGAATGGTTAAGCAAACTCTGGCAAACCCAAGCAATGGAATACTACTCAGCCATATAAAGGAATGAACTATGGATACATGTAGCAACCTGAATGAATCTTAAAGACATTAGACTGAGTGAACACAATCTCCAAAGGTTACATATTGTATGATTCCATTTATGTAGCATCCTGGAAATGATAAAAGTGTGGAGATGAAGAACAGATTAGTGGTTGCCAGGAGTATAGTGTCAGTCTAAGTCTGAAGGCTTGAGAACCAGGAGATCCATTGGTGTAACATCTACACTAAGTCCATGTATAGAGACAGAAGATTTATGTTCCAGATCAAAGACAATCAAACAGAAAAAGAGTGAATTCTCCATTACTCTACTATCGTTCTATTCAGGCCTTCAATTGATTGGATGAGGCCCATTCACATTGGAGAGAGCTATCTGCTTCCTCATTCTGCCAATTAAAAGGTTAATTTCATCCAGAAACACCCTCATAGACACCAGAAACACTGAGGATGATGTTTAAAATATCTGGGTTCCTTGAGATACCGTCAAGATGACACACAAAATTAACCACCACATGGTGTAAAATTAACCATCACATAAGTATAAGACCATCACTGATCTTAATCAGTTCCCAATTTCTACCTACCATTCTTTGAGCTATTGCTATCATTAATTTATTTTTATATGCTGAAGACACACAATACCTTACTACTATTCTTGCTGTAGACAGTTAATTACCTTTATGATAATAAAAGTGAAAACAAAGTTACCTTGATGTGTTACATTTTGAATTTTCTTTATTACTTGATAGAAAAATACATGACTCTTATAATATTCCTTCTGAGTAAATAACTTCCTTTAACGTGTTTGCCATGGTTAGTTTTCTAGAAAATAATTCTCTTTTTTTCTAATATTGTGTAATCTTGCCTTCAGCTTTTAGTATGTTTTTATGCTATGCTTCAGAGAGGAATTTTCTCTACATTCTCTATGTCTCAGAAATACCCCACCAAAATGTGTTATGTGATGCTTCTTAGTGGTGGTGGGACATATTTACTAATTTATTATGTTTTTATTTATTGTTGTTGTTGTTTGGTTTGTTCCTGATTAAGCCTCATTCTTAGGCAGAAGCTCTGTTTCCATGTCTCAGCGAAGTGTCCTTCACATTTCACCTTGTTCTCCTCAGCTGTGGTTTTGGACTCAGCATGTATTTCTGCCTCTCCCTAGGGGTCAGAGTTAATTTTTATGTTCTCTTTTATCAAGGTGACAGTATGTATTGTTCTTCTCAACACAGTTTAAGGCCTTTGTTTTCTAGAGACATAAGGGAGAGGGAATTAGATACATTTCATTTATTTCCCATAGTAGCTCTTGTTCCCCCTTAGGCCTCTACTATAAGACTCAACAATCTTTTTTTGAACACCTGGTGAACTCCGTGGAAAAGAGCCAGCAAAGAGCATGTGAAGCTCCCTTGTAACTGTGGCCCCATAAATTCTGTACTCCCTTGCTAACCCACATTTGGCCTGTGTCAAATCGTTAACTGAATAGCAGAATTCTTCTTTCTAGTGTCCAACTACAACCACCCTTGGTCAGAAAGTGTTCATATTCTAACTCCTCTTGTAGGCACAAGTGATTTTTTAAGTAGTTGGTTGCCTTGTGACATTAGCTCTCTAATCTCTAGAAAAGTTGTCATAGAATATTGACAATAAGGCTTTTTATTGTTGACATTGCATGTGGGAGCTAGCTTCTTTCCAGATTTCTAAATTCCCAAGCATAATCCAAAAATGTAACTTTTATTTTTTAACAGTGCATGTGTGTGTGTCAGAGAGAGAGATAAGAGGTTTTTTGTTTTTTGTTTTGTTTTGTTTGGTTTTTTTTTTTTGAGTCAGAGTCTCACTGTCACCCAGGCTGGAGTGCAGTGGCACAATCTTGACTCACTGCAGCCTCTGTCTCCTAGGTTCAATCGATTCTCCTGCCTCAGCCTCCCGAGTACCTGGGATTACAGGTGTGTGCACCACCATGCCCGGCTAAGTTTTGTATTTTTGGTAGCGACAGGGGCTCACCATTTTGGCCAGGCTGGTCTCGAACTCCTGACCTCAAATGATCTGCCGGCCTCAGCCTCCCAAAGTGCTGGGATTACAAGCATGAGCTACGGCGCCCGGCCCAAGAGGTATGTTTTCTAAATCATTGTCAGCAATAACGTCGATAAAAAATGGGAAATAGATACTGCCATTACAAACAAGGAACAACTGACACTTAAGGGGGCAACTGCAAAACACACACTTACACCTGACTTGATGGCTGTCTGTGAACATACAAGGTGATGGTTAACAATATTATCCCTCAGGAAACTGAAGATACAACAGTAATACAAGAGTTGTTTAACTGATGTTAATAATAAAGATTATGAGTCAATTTCTTTACTTTTTGTAGTCATCTTTAGTATCTGTCATGGTAATACATATTCACAAAGATGATGAAAGAACAATCTGTGTCTTCATGAGATTACAGTTAAACATAAGAGATGTTCATATAAACATTTTGAGTATAATATGGTGCCTCATAGAGTTTTTACATGAATTGAAACAAATTGAGAAGGGAAGACCTTAATCCACAGTGCCATGTGGTCAAAGTGCCCATATGGGTCAAAGTGCCCATGAAAATCTCACTTTACAAGTGGTGCCCCAATGTCATTATTAATGACTCCCTTTCAGTCTTTACATAGCCTAGTTTAGAGGATATTACATGGTCACTATACTTTATTCAACGTGAGACCTTGGCTGTTCTTGAAAAATGACTAAGATTTGTGTAATTGAAGGAAAACCCATGGTATAGTTGGGAAAGGATGTAGCCATAAGAGAAGCATAGAACATCATGGTTATGCTTTATTTAATCAAGAGTCCAAATGATATGATAACATTAAGGAAGATCAAGTTTGTGAAATAGAGAAGTGGGAGACTTTTAAGGATCTTTTATATCGGACTAGCTATGATTTTTCTATATACTAAACACAGTTTAAAAATGAAATTAGAGAGACACATGGTCACATTAATATTATAGATCAACCATTTTACAAGTATGTAGAAGTTGGGTTTAAATTATTTTGCATAATATATAAGGATAGAAAATGAACTCAAAACTCAAATACAGAAACAACCATCATAGAAATCCATTAAAGTATAAAACTCACAGAAACAACAAATACACAAATGAGGAAAAAAAAATATCACTACAGAAACACTCTAAATTGTAAGAGTAAACAATAAAAGATAAAGAAAAGAACAAAGATATACAAAACAATCAGAAAAAGATTTATAAAATAACAGTAAATCCTATTATCGATATCATTGAATGTAAATAGTCTAAATTCCCCAATTAAAATAATAGACTGACTACATGGGGTTTTGTTTAAATAATGACCCAACTATATGCTGCCTATAGAAAATTCACTTTACTCATCAAGACACATATGGATTGAAAGTGAAGAGATGGCAAATATATTCTATGTAAAAATAAATCAAAAGCACGCAGGAGTAGCTATAGTTATATCAGAAAAAAATAGACTTTATGTCAAAAACATAAAAAGAGACAAAGAAGATCATTATATTGACAAAGAGATTGATTCTTTAAGAGGACATAATAATTATAAATATACATGCACTCAACACCAAAGCATCCAGACATAAATAGCTAATATTATTAGTGCTAAAGGCAGATATAGACCTCAGTAGGATAATAGCTGGGGACTTCAACACCCCACTTTCACCATTGGACAAATCACAGAAAATCAACAAAGAAACATCAGATTTAATCTGTGCTGCAGACAAAATAGACCTAATAAAAATTTAAAGAATGCTGTGTTCAACACCTACAGAATGTACATTTTTTTCATCAGCACATAAACATCCTCCGGAATTGTATTAGTCCATTCTCAGGCTACTAATAATGACATACCTGAGACTGAGTAATTTATAAAGGAAAGAGGTTTAATTGACTCACAGTTCCACATGGCTGGGAAGGCCTCACAATCATGGAAGAAGGAGCAAACTCACTTCTTACACAGCAGCAGGCAAGAGAGCTTGTGCAGGGGAACTCCCATTTATAAAACCATCAGATCCCATGAGACTTATTCGTTACTAAGAGAACAGTATGGAGCAAAACCACCCTCGTGATTCAATTATCTCCCCCTGGCCCCACCTTGACATGTGAGGATTATGACAATTTAAGGTGAGATTTAGATGAGGACACAGCGAAACCATATCATTCTGCCCCTGGCTCCCCCCAAATCTCATGTCTTCACATTTCAAAACCAATCATGCCTTCCCAACAGTCACTCAGAGTCTTAACTCATTTCAGCATTAACTCTAAAGTCCACAGTCCACAGTCACGTCTGAGACAAAGCAAGTCCCTTCTGCCTATGAGCTTATAAAATCAAACACAAGTCAGTTACTTCCTAGATACAATGGGGGCATAGGCAATGGGTAAATACACCCACTCCAAATGGGAGAAATCGGCCAAAACAAAGGGGCTACAGGCCCATGCAAGCCTGACATCCAGTGGGGAAGTCAAATGTTAAAGCTCCAAAACGATCTCCTTTGACTGTTGGTGGATCTACCATTCTAGGGTCTGGAGGATGATCACCCTCTTCTCACAGCTCCATTGGGCAGTACCCCAGTGGGGACTCTGTGTGGGGGCTCTGACCCCACATTTCCCTTCTGCATTGCCCTAGCAAAAATTCTCAGTGAGGGCTCTGCTCATGCAACAAACTTTTACCTGAACATCCAGGCATTACCATACATCCTCTGAAATCTAGGGGGGAGTTCCCAAACCTGAATTCTTGACTTCTGTGCACCTGCAGGCTCAACATCACATGGAAGCTGCCAAGGCTTGGGTCTTTCAACCTCTGAAGCAACAGCCTGAGTTCTATGTTGGCTCTTTTAGCCATGGCTGGGACACAGGGCACCAAGTCCCAAGACTGTGCAAAGCAACAAGGCCTTGGATTTATTACAGGCATACAAAGATAGTTCAATGTAACCAATTAATAAATGTGATACATCACATCACACAGAATGAAGGATAAAAATCATATGATTATCTCAATAGATTCAGAAAATATTTGATAAAATTCAACAACCCTTCATGATAAAAACTCAACAAATTAGGCATAAGAGAAACATACTCCACCATAATAAAGACTATATGACAAACTATAACTAACATTGTATTGAATGGGGAAAGCTGAAAGCCTTTCTCTAAGCACTGGAATAAGAAAAGTATGATCACTTTCAACATTCTTATTCAACATAGTGCCGGCAGTCCTGGCCAGAACATTCAAGGAAGAAAAAGAAATAAAGGACATCCAAATTGAAAAATAGAAAGCCAAATTGTCTCTCTTTGCAGATGACATGACTTTAGATTTTAAAAAAACCCTAAAGATTCCAGAAAAATATGCTTTTATTTGATAAACAAATTGAGTAAATTTCCAGGATATAAAATCAACATTTTAAAATCAGGAGCAATTCTGTACAATAATAACAAAGTAGCTGAAAAAGAAATCAAGAAAGCAACTTTATTTACTCTGGATACAAAAACAATCTAGGATTAAATTTAACCAATTCGGTGAACAATCTCTACAAGAAAAACTATACAACTGATTAAATAAAAATGGAAGAGGACACAAACAAGTGGAAAGACATCCCATGCTAATACATTGGAAGAATTGTGCAGTAAAAAGTGACCATGCCACCTAAAGCGATCTGTAGATCCAATGGAATTGCTGTCAAAATATCAATGACGTTCTCCACACAAATAGAAAAACAATCCTGAAATTTGTATGTGGCTTATATCACACAAATCCCAAGCCCAGGCAGCGCGACTTGCAGCTTCAGAAGAGATTCCTTACTTATACTTGGAAGTGCGGAGAGGCCAGAGTAAAGAGGACTTGGCTTTGCAACTTGGATAACAGCTGCCCCACAGTAGAACAGAGCACCAAGCAGAGTCCTGAGGCCTCCATTCCAAGACCCAGCTCCTGGGTAATATTTCTAGACATATTCTGGCCAGAAGGGAACCCACTGCTTTGAAAGGATATACCCAGTTCTGGCAGGATGACCTGCAGACTAAAGAGTCCTTGGCCCTCGAATAAACATCAACCCTACTTAGGCAGTACTCACTGCAAGCCTTGGGTGTGACCCAGTGCTGTGCTGGCTTCAAGTGTGACTCGGCATATCCTAGCTGTGGTGGCCATGGGGAGAGGACCCTTTCTGCTTGTGAAAAGAATAGAAAAGAGTAAACGAGACTTTGTCTTGCAGTTTGGGTACCAGCTCAGTCACAGTGGGGTAGAGAACCAAATAGACTCCTGGATCCCGAATTCCAAGCCCTGGTTCCTGGAAGGCAATTATAGACCTATCCAGAGCTCAAAAGGAGCCTATCGCCTTATAGGGAGAAAGCCAAGCCTGTTAACAGTTACCAAAAGCTGAATGAAAAGTCCTTGGGCCTTGAGTGGACATCAGTGACAGCCAGGCAGTGGTCGCCATGGGCTATAAAAACCAACATACAAAAATTAGAAATAGTTCTATATATTAACATCAAACTATCTGAAAAAAATCAAGAAAGTAATCCCACTTACAATAGCTACAAAAAAAAGATACCTGGGAATAAACATAACCAAAGAAGTGAAAGGTCTCTATAATAAAAGTTGTGAAACATTGACGCAAGACATTGAAGAGGACACAAAAAAAGGAAGGATATTCCATATTCATGAGTTAGAAGCATCAATAGTGTTAATATGTCCATACTACCCAAAGCAATCTACAGATTCATTGCAATCGCTATCAAAAAGACAATGACACTCCTCAGAGAAATAGAAAAGAAAAATCCTAAAATTAATATGGAACCACAAAAGACCCAGAATAGCCAAAGTCATTCTGAGCAAAAAGAACGAAACTGGAGGAACCACATTACCTGACTTCAAATTATACTACAGGGCTATAATAACCAAAACAGCATGGCTCTGGCATAAAAACAGACACATAGACCAATGGAATAAGTATAGAGCCAAGAAATACATCCATACACCAACACTGAATTCATATTGACAAAAGTGCCAAGAACATAAATTGGAGAAAAAGACACTCTCTTCAATAAATGATGTAGGAAAGCTGGATATCCATATGCAGAAGAATGAACTAGATCCCTATTTATCACCATATACAAAAATCAAATCAAAATTGACAAGATATTTAAACCTAAGAGCTCAAACTATACAACTACTAAAGCAAAACATGGAGGAAACTTTCCAAGACATTGATCTGAGCAAAGATTTCATGAGTAATATTCCACAAGCACAGGCAAACCAAAGCAAAAATGGACAAATGGGGTCACATCAAGTTAAAAAGCTTCTGCGCAGCAAAGAAGGCAATCACAATCAACAAAATGAAGAGACAACTCACAGAATGGGAAAAAATATTTGCATACTACCTATGTGACAAGGAATTAATAAGCAGAATGTATAAGGAGTTCAAACAACTCTATAGAAAAAAAACTAATATCTGATGAATCAATAGGCAAAATATCTGAATAGACATTTCTCAAAAGAAGATATACACATGGCAAACAGGTTTATAAAAAGATTCTCGGTATCATTAATCATCAGAGAAATTCAAATCAAAGCTACAATGAGATATTTCACCCATGTTAAAATGGCTTTTATCCAAAAGACAGGCAATAATGAAGGCTGGTGAAAGTAAATTAGTACAGCCACTACGGCGAAGTGTATGTAGGTTCCTCAAGAAACTAAAGATAGAACTACCATATGTTCCAGCAATCCCATTGCTAGGTATATATTCAAAAGAAAGGAAATCAGTATGTCAAAGGGATATGTGCACTCCCATGTTTATTGCAGCACTATTCACAATAGCCAACATTTGGAAGCAACCTAAGTGTCTATCAACGGACTAATGAATACAGAAAATGTGGTATCTATACAGAATGGAGTAATAATCAGCCATAAAAAAGAATGAGATCCTGTGATTTGCAAAAACATGGATGGAACTGGAGGGCATTATGTTAAGTGAAATAAGCCAGGCGCAGAAAGATAAACTTCACATCTTCTCACTTATTTGTGGGATCTAAAAATAAAAACAAGCTCATGGTCATAGAAAGTGGAAGATTCATTTTTCAAATGAAAAAAAAATGTTACCAAGGAAGACATTCATGCCAATACTCAATAAGAACTTGGCAAAATAGCCTATATTATAAATATTAAGAAATTATGTAGATTGTGGTGTCACATTATTTTTCTTTTACCTTTCAAAGCTTAATATCACAGACATTTAAAACAGGCTTGCGCTCAAAGGAAATACTCAGGTGTATTTCCTATCCCATTTCGGCAAGTTATAATGATAAAATACAAAGGAAGGAAACTTCTAAAAGCATTGAGATTTGGAGGGGAAAATGAGTTGCCATACAACTCTAAATTCTTAAAATAACCTTCCTTGGAGTACTTTAAATCCCAATGAGATACATAATTAGGCACTTATTCTGTAATTTGAACACTGAAAAACTAAACACTAGCTAATATTTTTGCACTTAGTTCAGGATGTTCATTTAAAAGATAAAACAACCCAGTATCCTGTGATAGGGCTGTGATCCTGGATTGTTTCATCTTTCATAAAAAGCCTCCTTATCAAAAATATTATATTAACTTGCCATTACCTTATTTTTTATCATTCACTCTTGAAATGAAGACTTATCTAGAGGAAGAAGATACAAGAAAACCCCAAACCGAGTCTAAGAAATAAAGCAAAATTGTCACCAGAGTTGAAAATATTATTTGTCCTCTGAATTTCTCTCTATTCCTTTAAAGAGGTGTTCAGATTTCATAGGCCAGCATGAACTGTCATCCTTAGGATAATAAAGTATTAGTGTATAGAGTCTTGTTCAGATAATCAAAAATATAAAATGCTACTGAGTTATTACAAATACCAAGGAGCAGCCTAAATGGAGAAAAGAAAATCCAAAAATGAGATTCTTGGTTAGAGTTTAAGGTGAATAAAGAAGTACAATTAACAACAGTGACTAAAACTAAAATTAGTTTTGTCTTCAAAGCATCAGAAATTCAAATACCAATATTAATTGACATAGTTAATTCCACTTATGTAAATAAGACGTCAAAATGTTTGCTCTGAAGTGCTAGACATTAAATATTTTAAGCTTTTTTGGCTATATGGTCTCTGTTGCAATAGCTCAATTTTGACATTGATTTTTTAAACTCCACAGCTGATCCTTTTCTGGGACTTCAAGTACACACCTATCAGATCACTTATTATTGCCCTACAGGTCACTGAGACTGCAAATTCATTCATAACTTTTTTCTTTTTGTGCTTTAAGATAATCTTTATTACTATGTCTTCAAACACCCTAACATTTTCTTCCACAGTGTCTAATATGCTGGTATTTTCATCCAGTAAACTTTACATTTCAGATATTGTTCATTTTTTCTGTAAAACTTCTATTTAGTTTTTAAAATATATATTCCATTTGTCTCCTTATTATAAGCATGTTTTTTAAGCTAAGTCATAATAGGTGGATTACTTGAAGTTTTATTTTAGGTTCAGGGGTATATGTGCAGATTTGTTATTGGTAAAATAGGTAAAGTGCATGTTATGGCAGTTTGGTGTACAGATGATTTCATCACCCAGGTAATAAGCATAGTACTCAATAGACATTTTCAATCCTTACCCTCCTCCGACCCCCACCCTAAAGTAGGTCCCAATATCTGTTGTTCCCTTCCTTGTATCCATGTGTTCTCAATGTTTAGCTTCCACTTACAAGTGACAGCATGTAGTATTTGGTTTTCTGTTTGCTTAGGATTATGGCCTCTAGCTCCATCTATGTTGCTGAGTGAGGTTTTTATGACCTTATTCTTTTATGTCTACAAATTATTGCATGGTATATGCATACCACATTTTCTTTATCCAGTTTACTGTTGATGGGCATTGCGATTGATTCCACGACTTTCCTGTCATGAATAGTGCTGTGGTTAACATACGTGTGTGTGTCTTTACGGTATGATTTCTATTCCTTTGAATAAATACCCAATAATGGGATTTCTCGGTCAAATGGTACTTCTGTTTTAATTTTGAGAAACTGCCAAACTGCTTTACATAATGGCTGGATTAATTTACATTCCAACCAGCAATGTATAAGCAATCATTTTTTTTTGTCTGAAATCTTGCCAGCATTTATTATTTCTGACTTTTTTATAATAGTCATTCTGACTAGTGTGAGATGGTATTTCATTTTGTTTTTTTATTTTCATTTCACTAATGATTAGTGATGTTCAGCATTTTTTTCATGTGCTCGTTGGCTATGTGTGGGTCTTCTTTTGAAAAGTGTCTATTCATGTCCTTTCCCTACTTTTTAATGGGGTTGTTTTTTGTATGTTAATTTGTTTAAATTCCTTACAAATTCTGAATATTGATTTTAAACTAAATGGCAAAAACGATTAATGGGGAAAGGGCTCCCTATTCAATAAATGGTGCTGGAATACTGGCTAGCCATATGCAGTAGATTGAAGCGGGACCCCTTTCCTACACCATGTACAAAAATCAATTCAAGATGGATTAAAGACTTTAATGTAAAACTTAAATCTATAAAAACCCTGGAAGACAACTTAGGAAATATAATTCTGGACATAAGCTCTGGCAAAGATTTCATGACAAAGGTGTGAAAAGCAATTGCAAGAAAAACAAAAATTGACAAATGGGACCTAATTAAACTAAAGAGCTTCTGTGCAGCAAAAGAAACTATCAACAGAGTAAATATAATAGCTGTTTTTTAAGGTCCTTATTGACTAATGCTTCCATTTCCGTCTCTTCTGGGCTTGTTTCTATTGATGAATTCTCTTCTAAATTTGTGTCAAATTTCCATTGTTTTTATATACTTAGTAATTTTTGATTAGATATTGGAAATTCTAGTTTTATAATGTTGAGTACTTCTATTGTGTTGCCTTCCTTTAATCAGTGTTGGTCTTCATTTCATTAGGTGCTTCAGTTTTGTGTCATCTACTTGGACCTTTCTAAGAAAGTATTTTATCTATGTTTTGTCACATCGTCACCATTCTATTCTTTAGCGAGTGATTAGACCCACTACTAAGTCTTTCTGTGGTCTCCACCAAAGGCCCTAGTTATCAGTAATGATTCTCCACTCTGGCTGGATAGAATTCACGTGTCTGTATGATTTCTGATTAGCATCCTGTATTAGTCAGGCTTCTCTAGAGGGACAGAAATAATAGGATAGATGTGCATATAAAGGGGAGTTTATTTAAGGAATATTAACTCACACGATCGCCATGTCCCACAATAGGCCATCTGCAAGATGAGGAGCAAGGAAGCCAGTTTGAGTCCTAAAGCTGAAGAACTTTGAGTCCAATGTGTGAGGGCAGAAAGCATCTAGCATGGGAGAAAGATGTAGGCTGGGAGGCTAAGCCAGTCTAGTTTTTTCACAACCTTCTACCTGATGTTTATTCTGGCCATGCTGGCAGCTGATTAGATTGTGCCCACCTGGATTAAGGGTGAGTATGCCTTTTCCAGTCCACTGACTCAAATGTTAATCTCTTCTGGCAACACCCTCACAGACACACCCAGAAAGAATACTTTGCATCCTTAAATCCAATCAAATTGACACTCAGTATTAACTATCACACATTCATACTCAGTTTTTAGCTCCACTTTCACTCCTTGCTAGGTTTCATGCAGTTTTACCCTACACATGAGTAGCTTAGTATTTACAGAGACTCAGTGGTACCTCTATGAAGATTTCTAGAGTTATTTTTCTGCATAGTTCCCTTCTCTCTGGAATTCTGTCCTACAACTTCCAGTCTCCTAGGACTCTTGAACTTTTATTATTGTTTCCTTGTTACACTGTCTCTAATTTCCTCACTGTCATGTGTTCTGGAATGTTTCTCTAGTCAACAATCTGCGGTATTATAGGTTTTACCATTTGTTTCCTTTATTTCCAGAACCCCAGTGCTACATTCTGGTGTGAAATTGTTTGTTCATGTATTTTTACAGATTATTGTTTTGATCGTTTACAGTGGAAGGATCACTCTTGTCTCTGTCATGCCATTATAGTCATAAAGAGGTTTTTTTAATTAAAAATAATTTTAGTTTTATAATTTTTATTTTTATTATTTTCTAATGTTTTTATTTCTATAGGTTAGTGGGGAAAAGATGGTGTTTGATTACATGAGTAAGTTCTTTAGTAGTGATTTATGAGATTTTGGTGCACCTATCACCTGAGCACTCAATTTGTAATTTTTATCCCTCAACCCCTTCCCATCCTTTCCCCCTAAGTGCACAAAGTACATTGTGTCATTCTTATGCATTTGAATCCCCATAGATTATCTCCCACTTATGAGTTAGAACATACAATATTTGGTTTTCTATTCCTGAGTTACTTCACTTAGAATAATAGTCTCCAATCTGATCCAGGTTGCTGCAAATGCCATTAATTCATTCATTTTTATGGCTGAGTAGTATTCCATTATATATACATGTCACAGTTTCTTTATCTACTCATTGATTGATGGACATTTGGGCTGGTTCCACATTTCTGCAATTGTGAATTGTGCTGCTATAAACGTGTGTGCAATATCTTTTTTTGTATAATTACTTCTTTTCCTCTGGGTAGGTACTCAGTAGTGGGATTGCTGGATCAAATGGTAGTTCTACTTTTAGTTCTCTAAGAAATCTCAACACTGTTTTCCATAGTAGTTGTACTAGCTTACATTCCCGCCAGCAGTGTAGAAGTGTTCCCTGTTCACCACATCCATGCCAACATCTATGATTTTTGATTTTTTGATTATGGCCATTCTTGAAGGAGTAAAGCAGTATTGCATTGTGGTTTTGATTTGCATTTCCCTGATTATTGCTGATGTTGAGCATTTTTTCATATGTTTGTTGGCCATTTGTATATTTTTGATAATTGTCTATTTATGTCCTTAGCCCACTTTTTGATAGGATTGTTTTTTTTCTGGCTAATTTGTTTCTGTTTGTTGTAGATTCTGGATATTAGTCCCAACCGTGATCAGAGTAAATAGACAACCCCACAGAGTGGGAGAAAATTGCTGTAAAGTGTTTTAAAGTAGGTTTTATATTGGTATTACTAGTTACAGGGTAAGGACAATAAGGAGACATCTTTCTATCTGTTTATTGATTCATACTACTTGTCATATGTTTTATAATTCTGTAATTCATTCTATTTTTGAATATGCTATTGATTTGCAAATTTTAAAATGTTCTAAGAAAAAAACAACCCTTAAGTCCAAATGTATGATTCTCAATCCTATCATTTTTGCTTGGGATAAAATAAAAAGGTAAAATTGTGATTTATCTTAAATTGATCTCTGATCTCTCCTATTAAAAAGCAAAAGTAATGAGAGGTTTCTGATACTTTTATTTTTCTTTACATCTTATTTTTGGATAGCCAAACCTTTGCCACAATCGACCTTTATGATCATACTGGGAGTTAAGTTTTACTTCATTCCTGCCAGCCCATTTTGGTGAAAAACCAACATATCTCAAAAAGTAGAATGCAAATAGCTTTCAGCATTGGAAGGTTAATTATAATCTGGATTTTCCTTGTGAATATGGTTGTCTGTTTCTTCCCTCTTCCTTCCTCCTTTTAGAGAATTAATTACTCAACAATGAACCTATGCCCTGTTTACTCTGGATTTGCTTTTTGATAGCCTCATGACAGATTATGATGGATTAGATCTCATCAAAGCTGTCCCTTCTGTGTTACTTAGCTATGAATACCACTCTATAAAGTGCTTTATGTCCCCACAGAAATCTAGTTTTTGAATGCCATCCATTGTATTCTGCTCAAGCTAACATCAGTGATCCAACTCCTATATATGTTTTTTTTCTGGTTTATTCTGACTGGCAGTTGTCCATGACATAGTACTAAGTCATTTGATTTGATCAACATATTAAAGAACTCATTTTAGGTTTTAGAAACAAAATAGTTTTATTGTCTTCTCTTTGAGCTTCTCAATGCAAAAATGTATAAAATGAGATTATTAAAGACTGGGGGATGTCCCCGTAACAATTGGTGTGTTTGTCTATGGATAAATTATAGTGAAATGCAAGCATTTCATATATAAAGCATTTTTGTTACTGACTTTTAATAATGAAAACCAGAATGTAGTTTGAAAATATAGCTTAGATTTTAGCATGAGTGATTTATTACACATCTCAGATCAAAACTATTCTAGGCCAAAGCAATAAAATGAAAGAATATGTCGATATATTTTTCTTTCTCTTCAAGTATAAAGGTAGCCAGATTCAGCAAATAAAAATGAGAGACACTCAATTCAATTTGAATTTAACAACAAATATTTTTAATGTAAGCATGCCCCATAGAGTATTTGAAATATGCTTTTACTAAAAAAGAAATAATCATTTCTCTGAAATTCTACTTCAACTGGAATGTTACCAGTTAAACCATTCCAATGTCAACACATTTTCTATACTATTTTCTGCATAGTTTGAAAAATTATTACAACACGCAAATTATGCTTCTTTTTCTCCATTGCTCAAATATAAACAACAATAACAACAAAAACCCTTTCATTTGCCTAGTTTGTGGATGTTTTAAGGGGTGTATTTTGTGGTATGTCTTACACTGAATTCTTGTTTCCAAGCTGTTTCCCTTCCTATGATCATGATTTTGGTGAATTCTAGGCAGTAAGCAAGGCCAGCAACATTGGGGATATCCTCATAGGAGGTAGCTTTTTCTCATTAAATATACAATATTAATTCTCTCATTATAAACTTTGTTGCCTCCACTGTGAATGCTGTATTCACAATTTACCTCTACCATAAAAAAAAATGTTTCCCTTGTGTGATGGTTAATACCGAGTATCAACTTTATTGGATTGAAGAATGCAAAGTATTGTCTGTGGGTGTGTCTGTGAGGGTGTTGCCAAAGGAGATTAACATTTGAGTCAGTGGACTGGGAAAGGCAGACCCACCCTTAATCTAGGTGGGCACAATCTAATCAGCTGCCAGTGTGGCCAGAATGAAAAGCAGGCAGAAGAATGTTGAAAAGACTAGATTGGCTTAGCCTCCCAGCCTACATCTTTCTCCCATGCTGGATGCTTCCTGCCCTCAAATACTAGACTCCAAGTTGTTCAACTTTTGGACTCTTGGACTTACACCAGTGGTTTGTCAGGGGCTCTTGGGATTTCAGCCACAGACTGAAGACTGCACTGTCTGCTTCCCTACTTTTGAGGTGTTTGGACTCAAATTGTCTTCATTCCTCTTCAGCTTGCAGAGAGCCTATTGTGGGACTTCACCTTGTGATCTTGTATTTCAGTACTCCTTAATAAACTCGCCTTTATATATATGTCCATCCTATTCTATCCCACTAGAGAACCCTGACTAATACACCTTGGCACTGATGTCATTGCCTCTGCTAGGCCATCTTTTTCTATCCTAGTTCTCACCTTCTCATGTTGTAATACATTAATATCATAAATTTTCTCTTCATATCATTTAATACATAAAATTTGGTTAATCCTCATCACTTCTTTCCTTTTCTCTTCTCTCCCTAATTTAGAAAGAAAAAAAAATGGAAACAGCTTTAAAGCCATCATGTGGAGCAGAAGAAATCTGGTATCACAGCTATTATAGGAAAGATATGGTATCCAAATGCAGAGTATTGGGGGCCAGGAAAAATAAGGACATCCAGGGCAGGGTAGGCCAGTATGAGGAATTAGTTTCTGAGGGAGAAAGGAAGATGAAATGTGGAGGTTAAGAAGACAAAGAGTGATACCACCTTTTTCCACAAGATAGGGTGGCCTGGCACAGGAGTCAGAACCTGGACAGTGGAAGGAAGGGATGCATGTAAGGGGGAGGGTGGAGCATTAGATATAGAACAAGGAGGGCCAGTCCTTAAGTCTACAGAGGAGAGAATCAGTATGAGGTCTCAGAGCCTGAGCAGGATAAGTAAAACATAAACATGGAGGGGAAACCTAAGGCAAGTGTCAGAGCCTAAGCAAGGTCAACAGGGTGTTTACACCACAGAGGCATAACAGCACAGACGTCAGAGACTGAACGTGGAGAAGGAGAGCATCTGTGTTATAGTCAGGGCAGTGAGAACTCCAGGATTTGTTTATATACAGGAAGGGTTATCAGATAGAACAGAACAACCAGTTAAATTTGGAGTGTAACATCAAGGTGAAATCTCATGTGCACTATGGAGTTTGGGTGATAAGGATGTGCCAATGTAGGTTCAACAAATTGTAACAAATGTACCACTGTTACGTGAAATGCTAATAATGGAAGAAGCTGTAAATTCCTGGGTGCAGAATGTGTATGGGAAATCTCTGTACCTTCCACTAAATTTCTTTGTGAATCTAAAACTGCTCTACAAAACAGTGTCTATTAAATTTGGATTTCAGATAAAAAAGAGTGAATCTGGAAGCTCCCATACAGAAAATGGCTCTAAGTAAATATATTGGTGATAATGGGAGTAATAAAAGTTGGGTTTTTAGGTGCAGAAGAGATATACAAATTTACAGATGTACAGAAATGTACAAATATGGAAAAAGAGAACACTGCAATGGTAACAGAGTTGGGAACAGTGCATAACCCAGAGTTCTTCAATATATGTAAGTTAATGCACACACACAGACACGTAAACACACATACATACACACACATATACATATGCATATACATACATATATTCCCTGGCTCTGTTCATTTAGAGGATCTGGGAACAGTGCTACTGCAATAGCAGTGTGTAAAACTAGCACCCGATCCTGACTTCTAAGTATTATTCGACATTACAGTGATTCGGGACTTCTTATAGACATAGTTAATTCCAGGCCTGGGACAAAGAAAGTATATGATAAGCCTCATAAATTCTGTTTTGCCAATACTAAAAAAAGTGTTCTAAAAATGATGGAGATATGGCAAAAGACATAAAATCACTTTAAAGGAGCTATTACTGTACAAATCCGGAAGAACCTTATTCTCAAACTAAAAATAATATTAACAGATTGATATGGTTAGGCTTTGTGTCCCCACCCAAATCTCATCTTGATTTGTATTCCCCATAATCCCCACGTGTCAAGGGAGAGACCAGGTGGAGGTAATTGGATCATGGGGGCAGTTTCCCCCATGCCATTCTCATGATAGTGAGTTCACAAGATCTGATGTTTTTATAAGTGTTTGGTGCTTCCTCCTGTGTTCATTTCTCCTTCCTGCCACCTTGTGAAGACGGTGCCTTGCTTCCCAATCGCATCCTGCCATGATTGTAAGTTTACTGAGGCCTCCCCAGCCATGTGAACTGTGAGTCAATTAAATCCCTTTCTTTTATCAATTACCCAGTCTCAGACAATTCTTTATAGCAGTGTGAAAATGGACTAATACACAGATTGTCACTGTTTGTATAACATGCAAAAGTATAAGTCCATATAGGTATAAACTAATAAAGACTAAATTGAAAGTTTGATAAGGAATGAGTACACAATATGGAAGAAACTCCTCAAAGAGAAACTTATTAACTACAAACATAAAATTTTTAAAATTGCTCTCTGATTTTAAAATCAGAGAAACCTTGCAAAACACCTCAAGGTAATAAAAGTAGAATTTTCAGGAACAGAATAAAACAACATTGAGGAATCAATGAATGGAACACAGAATTATTTCTCTGCTATCCCCACCAAAGTTATCTAACCTTAACCTAATGGTGAGGAAACAGCACACAAACTCAAACTGAGGGAAAATGTATATAACTGTCCTATATATATATATATATATATATATATTTTTTTTTTTTAAGTGTCAAGGTGATAAATGTTAAAAAAAAGAGACTATATGATCCTAAATTTGGTGCATTGACTATAACGGACATTATTTTGACAGCAAGCAAAAAGCCAATATTATATAAGGATTAGGAGATAGTAATGTATCAGTGAGGCTCTGGATTCTAATGGTTATAGTGGAGTTGTGTAGAAGAATATCCTTGTTTATAAGAAATACAATCTATGTCTTAGAGGATGATGTCATTAGGTTATTAACCTACTTTCAAATGACTCAGAAAAAAATTTTCTGTACTGTACTTGCAACCTTTCTATGGGTTTCATTTTGGCTCATTTTCCTTAAACCTGCAAAAATAATATTTGCAGGGAAATATCAACATTTTTTAAAGAATTTTAAAAATTCTAAGCTTGACCTGATATAAAATGTCAAACATGGCCGGTTGCCTGACATGTCTGTTTACCTGTAAAGAAAAAAATCCCTAACAGCAAATAAAATGATGGACATTTATAAACCCCAGAGCCTCATACTTTTACATTTTTCAGCAATTATTTGTTGACATAAAGCGGTTTGCATCCTATGTTCCTCAGATAACTGTTCTGAGAGCAAAGAAAACCTGCTATTCCAAAATCAGATGAAAACAAGCCGAATTCCTATTCTTGATGAAAAGCACTCTTCTTTCTCCCATGTAGATTCTAACACAGTCTTCCTTAATGACAATGCTGGGCCTTTTTACCGTTGTTCTTTGTTAATGCTATAATTGTGACTTCTGTAGATTACATAGATGTGAACTTTTCTATTTGTCATTCAGAGAATGTTGTACTAACTATACAAAGCTTACCTTAAGTAACTAAAGCCCAAATAATTCTGTTAATTATCATCAATTCGTTCCTTTCTAGTCCTGTTTTACTCACATTTTACCAGAAGAAAGCAAAGCTTTTGGCCACACGACATAACGTAAGTGTGGCTAGGCAATAGAGAAACTTCTGGGTGGTCCAGGAGGCATCCAGTACCACATCTGGATGACCTGGAATAAGCCCTGTGCCTCCCTTTGTGCACATTGTATTAGCATTTCCCTCCGGTAGAATTATTGTTGGTTATTTAGATTACATGTAATTGTGAAATAAACTTTACTATTAAACAGTCAAAAAGAAAATGAGTGGAGGAGAACAAGAAGTTTGTGGGCAGGGGCTAGAACAGAGAAGAGTAGCTGGGAGTTAAACTGTAACTCCTGAAACACTTCTTGAAGGGATTGGATGTGTAGAACTGAACCACTTGGGTGTGAAAGAACTAGATAATTTTTCTCTAAGTAATTATACAATGGCATTTCTTCCATCCATTCCATCTCTCTCCGATTCTTCATCCCTCCCTTTCCTATTTGCTTTACTTTTCTTTCTCAATCTATATCTAAATCTATATAAATATATTTTATATATATATATATATATATATATATATATATATATATATTTCCCCTTACCTGTGTTGATGTTTTCCTCTTTTCCTCCCTTCCCTCTTACTCTCTGTTTCCCTTTCTTCATATGCCAAAGAATTTATGGGAAAGTAGTATGATAATGTCATCTCTACTCATTTATGTTAAAGCTGGACCCACTAGTTTCATTCATTTCCTTGTAGGAACTGCTTTTCCTTACAGGTTCTCTCTGCATTTGAGATGTATATACATAAGTCAGTTACACAAATTTGTTTGAAGATGATCAAGCTAAAAGAAGGTAGTAGTGGTTGTTTGCCTATGTACTTTTTACAATATGAGTAAAGAAAATTTAGAGGTAAATATAAGTAGTCAATTTTAGCAATCATGCTGACAAAATTTAAGTTCATGTGTTAAATAACAATACTTAAAAAGCAATATTTAAAGTTTAAGTTACTCTCTGATGTTAACATACAGTTAATGAAAACGTATCAGAATAAAATCTCAATCAGCATTAATTTTAAAATACTAGAACTCAAGAAAGAAAAGACTAATCTTAGGCTTTAGATTCTATGTAAGTCCTTAACTAGCATAAAATAATTAACGTTTTGTAAATATTTAAGTGAGTATTCAAATTATCAGGTATAACTGGATCAATATTTCTAAGTAAGAAAACATTTATGTTTATTCTCTGTACAAAATAGCCAGTGTCTAAAACATATTTTATATTCCTTAGTTATACTATCATTGTGTTTAAAATAAACGTTTAATTTAGTAACAATTATTTTAATATGCACTTAAACAAATAGTATTTTAAGAAATCATAAAAAGATAACATCTAGGCTTTTACTGAAATTGTTCACACTGCAACCACCAGGGTAGATTTAAACACATTGAGGTAATTGCTTCAAGTGGAATAGTGAAATTAAGAAGATTTTAAAAAAGTTTTTCGAACATCAAAGAATAGAGGTACTGCTGTCCATCATTTTTATGGTTAAAAAGAATGATCGCTTCTATAATTGAGTCTGTTTTCTAATTCTAAGCTATTCTAAAATCTTGTGTTCTTTACTATAAAGAAAATTCTTGAATTCTAATTACTCTGAGAAATTCAAAGAATTGACCATCTATGGAGTAAGTAATAATGTATTTGCAAATTTTAATGTTCCATGCTAATTTAATAGTTGCTGCCTTCCAAATATATTTGTCAGTCTAGTTTACTTTCTTTGTTTTCTTCATAAAATTATTAGAAATATTAGCATGTCAAAATGTTTATTATGACTACTTTATAATTTGTCTTATCTCTTTATAATCTGTATTTAATAGACAATTACCTAGATTATGAATGCATGCAAAATTTGATCACCTGTATGTGCTGTAAATTTAAAATATCATGATTTTAGGAGCAAAATTAATTTGCTTGTGCTAATAATCTCTAATTTGAATTATTTTCTTATGCTTTCCTTAAATATTTTGACTTTTTATGTCTATAAGAAGAGAGTTCCCCCTCAAATTTCTTTAGATGTATGACAGAAGCATGGGAGTTGTAGATACAGAGAACAGAGAAGTGTTGAGAAGTAGATGGCTTTACAGAAAATTATTTCTTAAAGTCATTTTATGCCCCCAGAAGCAGATCATCACATAAGTTGTACTCTTATCCTTTTCCTTTTCTTACTTTCATCCAATTTCATAACATTTATTCACATAAAATATTTTATGTCTTAAAACCTTTTATTCAATTACTAAAATACACCAACCCGTTACACTCTGGAAGTTTTTTTGTTTTGTTTTGTTTTGTTTTGTTTTTGCTTTTGTTTTTGGGAAAATACCTTTAAATGTACCCTACTTATGACATCACTCTAGGAATATTTATTTCACTATTTCATTAGAAAATATTTAGATGAGTTTTAAATAATATTTTTATGCTCATCTCTTTACATAGAAAAAGGAAAAGTCACCATTCACAGGTCTCAAATTCTTCAAAAGATTCATAGGCCCTATATGACACTACGAAAAGCAAATGTGTTTCTCTCTTTATATCTGCCCTCATAAGCACATAGAATATGTACATGATACATAATTAATATATGGTTATTCCTGTAATCTTCACATATGAATATTTGTGAAGTTTTTTTGTTTCTTTATTTAAAACAAAATAATTCAAAGATTTTTAGGAACTTTTCCAGGGTCATAGGGTTAGCAACTGGCTGAGCCAAATTTGAATGTAAGGCCGGGCGCAGTGGCTCACACCTGTAATCCCAGCACTTTGGGAGGCCGAGGCGGGCGGATCACGAGGTCAGGAGATCAAGACCATCCTGACTAACGCAGTGAAACCCCGTCTCTACTAAAAATACAAAAGAATTAGCCGGGCGTGGTGGCGGGCGCCTGTAGTCCCAGCTACTCGGAGAGGCTGAGGCAGGAGAATGGCGTGAACCCGGGAGGCGGAGCTTGCAGTGAGCCGAGATTGCGCCACTGCACTCCAGCCTGGGCGACAGAGCGACACTCCGTCTAAAACAAACAAACAAACAAACAAAAAAATTGAATGTAAGTCTTGAGTGCAGCTTCCTTCTCTTAGAGAAAAATCATTACGCCTCTTCTGACTCAGAGGCTCACAGTTCCAACCCACTTCTCTAGCCAAAGTGTTTCCTAGCATGTTGCTTGCCAGAACATCCACATGGGTCCTTCTTTCCCACTTCTCAACCCATGCTACCTTAAGAAACCTTGATGACTCTCTGCCCCCCATGGAAAGACCACTGCCGCGTGGAATAAGAGTGCCTCTCATTTTTTTAATCCTATTTGAACCGTATTGCACTAATTTTTATCTTGCTGCTAGGCTACTTGGGCAAGCCTCTTAGTTTCAAAACCCTAGAGATAATATAATTAAACATGCATCCATGTTACAGTCCAGAAGAATGAGGGGAAGCTTAAAGGCAAAAATACTTTACTGACTATATACAGAGCTGTGACACAAGGAAATCTTTAGCTTCAAAGATGCCCAGAAACATGAAAGGTTTTTTGAATGTTTTTCTTCTTAGTCTTGTTTTGTGTTTTGCAAGATTTTGTAGTTAGATTCATTATACCCTTCATCCAAAATTCGGTTCTGTTTTTTGGGAATAAGTTGTGAATAACTACTAAGCAGTATGCAAGGTAATCAAAGTCCTTGCTAGTTTCAACTTTGTTAACTAAAATATCATAAATCAACATAACATAAGCACCATTAAACCAATTATTATTCAATTCATTTGGTCATTTTTATGTCTTTATGCTTATATTTATTTTAGTTTTACTTACTATTAGCATTGTTTACCAGTCCATGAGTAGAGTCACCTCACTCTTGTCCCATGTTTCATACATGCCATGTTTGCTTAAAGGTCAATTTTGCTCTGCTTCCCCTAACGAAAGTTCTTTTAACCTTTGCATAATACATTTAACTTTCCAGCCATTTAATTTTCTTGGAGACTCTCCTCTGAACTCTCTTCAAGTACTTGAGCTGCCTCCATTTATGGAGGCCAGAAAAGTACAATCATTGTATCTCTTAGGTGTTTTTGAAGATGTAGGAATAAAAATAAGTGAAGCACTTGAAATTTCTAAGGATGTGCCTTTATAATGCAATACTTAGAGCTTATTACGTAAGTCCCCCCAAATTATTTTAATTCCATGCATATTTTCACAGTGGAGATTCTGTGCTACAAATGTAATAGAAATTTGTCAGTGAATGTGTATGCTGGGTGTACGTGTGTGTAACTCTCATCTCCACACACTTAAAGCTCTTTAACTTTTCCATCGTTATTAATGGAACTCGATGTGAATTTAGGAAGCTCAGACTTCGAGCTATTTGTTAACTTCCTGACGTCTTTAGAAAAGACTACTTGATTCTTTTACATATTTTTTTGAAAGGAACTTATACATGTTAGTTAGTCATTTCATTATATGATATTCAAAGAAATAACTCAGCACAAATAACGCCCATGGTAGAAAACTCAATAGATTATGTTAAAAGAGCTAGGAGACGTATAATACAATTATGCTTCTAGTAAATATTCATGAACACTTCTGTAATTCTGTTAGGCATATCTGCTGGCACAGTGTTTCCTTGGCACTTCATCTGCATTTGAATGTGTCATAATAATTTTTACTACAGTTATCAGAAAACATTCACAAACCACAATAAAATGGTGTTTTAGAAATATTAACCCTTCAGCCTTTGCAGTACCTTTGAGATAGACCAGGAGGATTGCAGAAAACCGAGATGGAAAGATTGCTTAAGTCCAGAAGGTTAACATTTAATCAGAAAGCTTTTGTTCATTATAGTTGTCTTTACCTCTCCCAATTCTTTATTGCAAGATTAATTGATAAATATAAGGAAGATCTAGCAAGGTTTAAATAGCCAATAAATTATAGGGCTCTAACTAGATTGAAGAGTAGCAAAAAGAGTGGTAGTAAGGGCTGGCTGTGAATCAAGTGAGATCAGGAAAGGGAAGATGGGTCTACTATGTCGCAGCAACTTTTATGTGCCGAATAGTATACTGTCATTAATATAACGGAGGACACTCAGAGGTTAATTCAGCCCACATTAATATCCTAACAAAGTGATCGAGCTGTAATTTGAAAGCCAAATCTGTTTTACTTGAAAGGCCATATTAAACCTTTAAACTAGTTCCTCATTACCAGCTGGTGTAATATTTGATGTGCTGATTAGACAGACAAAAACAAGAAGATTAAGAGACCAAAGAATTACAATTAGAAAATAGACAATGAGAGGGGGCAAATATAATTAGGATATCATTAAGCTTAAGAACAAAGTATTTATTTACCCCAAACATATGAACTTTAATGTGTTTTCTATTTGTGTCTGAACTAATCTTTCTCTACTTTTTGTTCCAAAGTAAAATATAATGTTCGTTGATATTGTGTTTATTTTTAATATAATATTATTTAATAATATACTCATTTTTAAATGTGGGCTATATACAAAGATATAAATTAAAATATCAATATAACCTGAAGTTACAGATAACAATTGTTAACATCTTAGCATAAACACTTATAAAAATATGCACATTTTTGTTTGTGTATAACTATAAATATTGTAAAAATTGTTTACAAAAAGTTCTTCATAATGCTTATAGACTACTTTTTTTAAACCAATATAACCTTGTTATCTTTCAAGGTTAAAAATATAGACTTTTATCATCCTTTTGATGATGGGCGTGTATATATATATATATATATATATATATGGGTGTGTGCATATATATATATATGTATATTCTACCTATATATTAACATTTGTAATTCTATAACAACTTTGAAATATCTTTGGAGACAGGGTTATTAAGCAGATTCGATAAATGCCAAGACAAATGAAAGCAGGACTATCATCGTCCATATTACTTTATAAAAAATGTTTACCAGTTTTCTATCTTATGCCATCTAATTGTTTTTTTTGTGTGTGTGGGGGTGCTATTAAATGGCACAGTTGTTATAAATATGCTGAAACATAAGTTTGTGCTTTCTTGTACAACTATTTTCTAAATGTATTTTTCATGATTGTACTGGTGGGTCAAAAACATTCACATTTTGATAACTAGTTTTCCAAATAGTTTTTTTGATGTATATAGTGTGCCTTTTACCTCACCTACTTATCCACACAAATCATTCTCTGTTTAAAATTATTGCCTAATAAGTAGGATTCAAAAACATAGCACTATTTTAAATTGGTTTTTGGATTATTTAATCAAAAAAATCATTAAAAATTAAAAAAACCCACCTTATGCCACTGTCTACTGGAATTCTTACCTCGATCTTATTGATGCATATGAAATATTTATTTAGAAAGGATATTAACCTATTGTATATCACGTGTGACAATATTTTATCAAATTTGCCTTTATTTTTTACATGTTGAGGATAGTTCTGTTGCATTGATGTTTAAAAGATATTTGAAGTCTAGTCCGTCAGTCCTTTCCTTGTGATTTCTGGCTTTGATGCTTGTGTAACTTTTGAAGGGTGGCCCGATAAGCTTGTGAGTTGTGGGTAAGCATAACACCTGCCTCTGGTGAGGGGGAGTGCTGGGGAAAGAGGTGAAGGTTATCCAGGCAGTTTCGAACACCCTAAGGAAAATGATCATGGCTTGACTAGGGAGCTGTTAGAATATGGGCAAGGAAAATAATTCTTTTTTTCAAAGAGTACTACCCTAAAGAGAGCATCTGTGATCATTGCAGACTATAGCCTGAAGTCATTGTCTGGTTTCTAGGATATTTTTTGTTTTCTTTTCTAAGGATGTTTTTCTTAGAAAGTATATATATTTGTGTGTGTGTCTGTGTGTGTATTCTACATAGGTATTAACAACTGTGACTGGAAAAGAACCTCAGAATATGAAGGGTATTAAGCACATTTGATAAATGTAAATAAAGTATTAAAACGAGATATTCTACACGAGGTTATGGTCCATGTTATACACATAGCCACAACTAGATTTCAGGATTTGCCACTGTTGCTGAACTCTTTCATGGAATATTATAAAATTATTGTTTCACCTATTGCTTTCGCAGTAATATAACTAATATATGAATTATATGTTAGGTCTTCTGTTATGTCAATAATTTGACTATGGAATCAAATCGTATTAAAAAGTTTAATTCTATAAATAGCAGTGCATTCAATTATTTTAACATTTAATAGCATTATAATTATAAGTAACTGTTAAAATAATTTTAAAGAACAAATATTTGTGACATTAGTATCAGAAAAATACTTTTCTCCAAAATATTTCATTTTTGTTAACCATTAGCTGTCTTCGTGAGGAGCAAGACAAAGCTGAGTTGGGTAATTTAAAAAAAGGCTAACAATGTATTTTCTGTGTGTGTACGTGTGTGTATATAGAGTCATCTCTGAAAATATGACCTCATATCACCAAACATAACTTTGTAAACACTTTCAAATAAAAATATGTGATGTATACAATACATGTAAAATATGGAAGAAAGAGAGTGGCTATTATTTTATGCCTATTAAATGCTACATCTTTGAGGGTAGTGCAGAAGGGAAATGTGGGGTTGGAGCCCACACATGCAGTCCCCACTTGGGCACTGCTTAGTGGAGCTGTGAGAAGAGAGTCACAGTCCTCCAGCCCCCAGAGGAAGATCCACCAACAGCTTGTACCATGTGCCTGGAAAAGCTGTGGGCACTCAATGCCAGCCTGTGAGGGCAGCTGCAGGGGTTGTACCCTACAGAGCCACAGGGGTAGAGCTACTGAAAGAGCCCACTCCTTGCATCAGTGTGCCCTGGATGTGAGACATCGAGTCAGGGGAAATCATTTCAGAGCTCTAATGACTGCGCCACTGGGTTTCAGACTTGTGTGGGGCTCATGGCCCGTTTGTTTGGCCAAGTTCTCCTATTGGTATGGGAACATTTACTTCCATGTGTCATGGAAGTAACTAACTTATTTTTGATTTTACAGACTCAGAGGTGGAAGAGACTTGGCTTGTCTCAGATGAGACTTCGGACTTGGACCTTTGAGTTAATGCTGAAACGAGTTAAGACTTTGGGGGACTCTTGGGAAGGCATAATTGGTTTTGAAAAGGAATTGAGATTTGGGAGGGGCCAGGGGCATAAGGATATAGTTTGGCTCTGTGTCCTCCACCAAATCGTATCTCAAACTCTAATCTCCAAGTATCGAGGGAAGGACCTGGTGGGAAGTGATTTGATCATGGGGGTGGTTTCAATCATGCTGTTTTTGTGATAGTGAGTGAGTTCTCATGAGAGATGATGGTTTTATAAGGGGCAGCTTCCCCTGCACTCTCTCTGTTGCCTGTCACCATATAAGATGTGCCTTACTTTCCTTTTGCCTTCTGCCATGATTTTAAGTTTCCTCAGGCCTCTCCAGCCATGAGTCAATTAAACCTCTTTTGTTTATAAATTACCCGGTCTCAGGCATTTCTTTGTAGCAGCGTGAGAATGGACTAATACAGTGCTCCTATGAGAATCTAATGCTGCTGTTGATCTGACCAGAAGCAGAATTCAGGTGGTCATGCTCGCTTGTCCTCTTCTTACCTCCTGCTGTGTGGCCCAGTTCCTTACAGGTCACACATTGGTACCAGTCTGTGGCCAGGGGTTGGGGACCCCTTACCTACAACAAATATTAATTGATTTACTTGTATGTGGCAAGTAATAGTCTAGTCTGCAGAAAAACAGCAGTAGAAAAGAAAAGAAAGAATCTCCTACCCTGGTAGGACTTGCAGTTCAATAGTGGTGCCGGGATGGAGCTTTTAAACAGTAAGGTGTTTTTGAAATGTAATATGTAAATATAGATAGATGACAGATAGTTAGGTGAATAATATATATACAGCAATGGAGAAGATAAATGCTATTAGTAAGTAGAACAGATTAAGGGAAATTAGAATGCTGATGGGGCAGATTGTAATTTCATATATAGTGGTCAGAATACTTCTTACAGGAAAAAAAATAACATTTAAAGAAACATGTAAAGGAAACAAGGGTTTTCATAAATCCAGATATCTGTGTCCTAGATATCTGGAAGAATCAAAATATCTGTATCCTGGCTGCTAGGATCCTAACATACTGGCTCTGCAGGAGAATTTTGCTTGGGGGTAATCAAGGGATATCAAGAAGAAAAGTTAGTTTAAATGTAGGAGAAACTGTGATCAAAGAGCAAATGAGAATCAGACTTTATAAGGCCTACGGATAATGCTGAGAATTTCATCTTGTTTTAAGACTTAATTTCCAGTTATTGTAACACAACTCAAAGTAGTTTACACAAAAAGGAGAAATCAAACTGGCTTTGCCTATGTTTTGTTCCCATCACTTGAGGTTCACACAGTTTTCAGGAAGATGGGGTACTACAGTGTGACCAGTCTGTATCACATGACTATACCTGTGACTGGATGAGTGAGCAGTAATTGACATCAAACTAGAACATAAAATGGGGGAAAAGACTTTACCACAAAGGGAGAAGTGTACATGTTATACAAACTTAATAGTTGGCATTTTTAAATACCTAGGATATTGAGTGAAAGCTCATGTTTTCTTAGACTAAATCCCTTTTTTGCTTATTTTTATCTTTCTTGGGTAAATAACAAGGAATGGGAGTGCTAGGCTATATATTATGTATATATTTAGCTTTATTTAAAAAATCAATAAATGGCTTTCCAAAATAATTATACGATTTTGCATTCCCACCAGGATTGCTTGAGACTTTGGTTGTTCCATATTCTTGTCATCACTTGATATTGTCAGTTTTTAAATAGTATTTTAGCCATTCTAATAGGTGTGCTGTGCTATTACATGGCAATTTTAATTTACTGTCTTCTAATTCCTAATATTTTCAAAAATAAATTCACTTGTTTATTTGTCATCTGTTTGTATTCTCTGGTGAAGTCTACAACGAAATTTCTTGACCATTTTTAACTTTTTGATTATTGAGTTAGTGTTTTTATTTACTGTAGTTAGAAGTCCTTTATCAGATAATTGTTTTACAAAGCTTCCCTTCAGTGAGTGATTTGCTTTAAATGTTTTAACAATATCTTTTAAAGAGTAGACTTTCTTATCTTAATGAACTGTAATGTATCACTATTGTTGTTGTCATTTTGTGTTTTCTCAATCCAATGTAAGAAATATTTGCCCATCTCAAAACTTGAAAATATGGTCTTCTATTTTTTTCTTCTAGAAGAGTTACAGTCTTGGGTCTTATGTTTAGGTCCAGAATGACTTAAAATTTTGTTTTTATATAATAAAAGGTATAACTTGAAGTTCATTGTTTATACATAGTTGTTTAGTTGTTCAGCACGAATATTGAAAAGGCTATTCTTTCTCCATTGAAGTGGCTTCCCAACTTTATCTAAAAGTAATTGACTATATAATATAGTTAGGCTGTGTTCCCGTAAAAAATCTCACCTTGAATTGTAATAATCCCCCTGTATCCAGGGCGGGGCCAAGAGGAGATAATTGAATCATAGGGGTGATTTTCCCCATATTATTGTGGTAGTGAATAAGTCTCATGAGACCTGATGGTCTTATAAATGGGAGTTACACTGCACAAGCACTCTTATCTGCTGCCATGTAAGATATGACTTTTCTCTTGCTTCACCATTTGCCATGTTTGTGTGGCCTCCCCAGCCAACTGTGAGTCCATTAAACTTCTTTCCTTTATAAATTACCCAGTCTCAGGTATGTTTTTATTAGCAGCATGGGAACAGACAAGTACACCATCTATGTGTAGACTTATGAATGCATACTCTATTCTCCTCCACTGATTTATTTGCCTAATCTTTCTCCAGCACCATATATAAATAATTTAATTTTCTTTTTTCAAACCATGAACTTATTTTTGTCATATTGTACTGCCTAAGACCTCCATTTCAATGTTAAATGGCACTGATTAAAGTTGATTATTTTACTTTATTGCCAGATCATAGAATTAGTACATTCTGCATTACCAAAAAGTGTGATATTAGGTATACCCTATGACAAGTTGATAAAGTTCTTATTAATTACCAGTTCAATCACAGTTGTTATCATGCTGGATGCTGAATTATTAAAAATACTCATTTTGTATTATATTAGTTCCCCATTGATGCTATAGTAAATTACCACAAGCTTAGTGGCTTAAATCAATACAAATTTATTATTTTATAGTTACAGATTTCAGAAGTCCGAAATCAGTTTCACTGGGCTAAAATCATGATGTCAGCAGGCCTGCATTTCTTCTGGGTGTGCTAGAAAAGAGTCTGTTTCCTTTTTTCAACTTCTAGAGTCTGTCTACATCCCATGGCTTGAGTCACCATCTTTATATTCTCTCTCTGACTCTGATTCTCCTGCCTCCTATTTATAAAGATACTTCTGAACACAATGGCTTTACTCGCAATATCCCATCTCAAAAGCATTAACTTCATCACATATGAAAATTTTATTTTACCATGTGAGGCAACGTATTCACAGTTTCCAGAGATTAGGGCATGGACATCTCTGGGGAGCTTTTATTTAGTCTACTAAATCCACCTATTAATGTGATTATATGGCTTTTTTCTCTTTTAATATAGAAAATTACATTGATTTATATTCAATTGTTTAATCTATCTTGTAATACAGGCATAAATATCACTTCATCTTGATGCATTATCATTTTTATATGTTGATAGATTTGATTTGCTAATATACCATTATGTTTCTGTACTTTTACTCTTGTAGGGCATTGATCTGTATTTTCTTATAATAGAGAGCTTCTGGTAAGGAAGGGCTCTTTAACACCTCATAAAGCCACACAGAGAGATGATTCCTCTTCCTTCCTCTGGAAATTGCCATGACTGGACAGGACACTCCAAAACGTTATGCCATTTTTCTATGAGACTCCTGAGGAAGCCAATTCAGAGAAGGAGCAGCACCAAAAATATTTAGAGAAAAGAAGAGCTAAACTCTTGATATCTGTGCTTTGAGTTTTCCTTAACACTAGCCTCTTGTTATATGAAATAATGCATGGCCTTATTACTTAGGTTGTAGAATTCTGCTTTTGTTTTTACTTTTCTGTTACAAGACAAGAAGCCAACCTCATCTGGAATTACATATGTGGAAAGTTTTATTTGGATTATCTTTAAAAACCTGGATTTTTGGGCCTTATTTGTAATATTCCTCACAATTAATTCAAACTGATCAATGCTTAATCAGTGCTTATTTCTGTTCACATATTTATTTTTGTAATATTATACATAAAAACAAAATAATTGACCATTTTGTTATTTTCAGTATTTTAAAAACAGATGGTTTATCTTACAGGGTTCTGATTGTTATCTAATGGTTTCATACTTAGTGAAAATTTTAAAAAGCTAAAACTAAGACTGAGATATAGAAAAGAAATTAGTCTCAACATTTTTTTTTACCTGATTGGAAGTAAAAGTATAGCAAAAATATTACTATATGTACTAGTCCATTTTTACACTGCTATAAAGATTCTACTGGATACTGGGTAATTTATAAAGGAAAGAGGCTCAACTGACTCACAGTTCTGCATTGCTGGGGAGGCCTCAGGAAACCTAAAACCTTGGCAGAAGGTGAAGGGAAAGCAGGCACAAGGCAGCAGGAGATAATTGAGTGAGGGCACAGGAAAAACATCCATTTATAAAACCATCAGATGGCCTGAGAATTAACTCAATATCATGAGAACAGCATGGAGGAAACTGTCCCCATAATCCAATCACTTCCCTCCCTTGACAGGTGGGGATTACAGGTCCCTCCCTGTACATGTGGGGATTATAATTCAAATTTGGGTGACAACACAGAGCCAAACCATATCGCCATAATAGATTTGTAATTTCTAATATTGTTCCCAAGATATTTTAATATCGTTTTCATTACTTACACAATACTGGGCTATAACAGTAATGTCAAATTTCCCCCATTACAATAACTCTTAGGTTTCCTTATTATTATTATTATTATTATTATTATTATTATTTGAGAGGGAATTTTCTCTTGTTGCCCAGTCTGGAGTGCAGTGGCAAGATCTTGGCTCACTGCAACCTCTGCCTCACAGGTTCAAGTGATTCTCCTGCCTCAGCATCTGGAATAGCTGGGATTACAGGTGGCCACCACCATGCCTGGCTAAATTTTTGTATTTTTAATAGAGGCAGGGTTTCACCATGTTGGTCAGGCTGATCTTGAACTCTGGACCTCAGGTGATCCACCTGCCTGGGCCTCCAAATGTGCTGGGACTACAGGCGTGAGCCACTGTGCCCGTCAGGTTTTCTCTTAAAGCAGGGTTTTTGTGTGTTTATTTGCTTTTTAGTTTTTTGTTTTTGTTTTCTGAGGTTGGTCATGGATCAGCTAAGTGAAGACTTGCAGGCTTCATGATACAACTTCTTTGAACTAACTAGTAGTAGTGGCTTTAATAACTTTGACAAAAATCTCTCAGACAAGAAGATTATTAAGCTTATTTAATGGATGATTATACAAACTCAGCTGGACAAAACTCCAATTTCTAGTCTAAAGTCGGATTTATACGTGCATAATATCAATTGTACATATTTTAAGGAAATTGAGCAGATCTTTCCACCTTGATTATATATGTTCCAAAATCTAAAATACCAGTGCAAGTTTTTTTTTCTCTGTCTTGGGGCTTGACTTGTTAATTTCATTTTGTCATTTTTGTTGTTTAAGTCATCTGACAGTACAAGACTTCCAAGGACTGCCATGCCCAAATTTAAATTATGTAATCAAAGTTTAGTTGATATAGATATTCATGGATGATCACTAGTCAGAGATCACTAACTAAAATACTACACTGGGATCCCAAGAGGGCTAAAGAAATGCTAAATTGCAGAACCCAAGATCTAGCATGTCTACTCAAGCTACATCAGTAATTAAATAAGCCAGCTTATTCTAAGTGTTCTGAAATTCCTATTAAAATAAAGCATTTTCTTGATATTAGAAATTTTGTATAAACCATTAAATGTTTTAAAAATAACCAGAACACTTGATATAAAAATAAACTGAAAATAAAACACTTGGAGATTCCAAATTATATTTTCAAATAGCAAATTTCCCATTGAGACATAGATTTTTAAGGTGGTTGAAAGCAATTTACTCGGGGGTAATCATTATATATTGTAACAACTATTCTCCAAGCTATTAACATTAATATAAACAGTTACTATTGACCACTTCTGAGAGCTAATTAATATTCTATCAAAAACAATCAAGGGATTATTGAATAGACTACTTTTGCATATAGTGGCAACTGGGCTATTTCCTAGAAATTATGACCACATTCTTATTGATTGTAATGCTTTAAAACAAACTCCGCATCAAAAGTGTGCAGTTTTCATCACAATAAATAACTTATTTTTCCTACAACACAAAGAAAATTAACTTCCATGTGACTTCAACACTAATGTACAGTTAATTGCTCTCCATAAATTATTCATTATAAATTGCATAGACATTAGTTGAGGGTTTCTAATAGTTTCAAGCCACTTAAAAGATACACTAGAAGTTAAGCTCATAGCTACACTTTCAGCTACAGCAATTTATTTTCTACTAGTGAAAGAGAAATATGAAAAAATTATTTAAATAACAGTCTATTTTTTTGTATTTCATTTATAGGAAACTACAAAAAATGTTATATTAATTTAATTACATTGTAACAACTAAATTGTGTACAGAGGATACTGTACACAACTGAGTAATGCTCACTTTTCTGGATTTCACAAACAGAATCATTCAATTAACCAACATTTTATTTCAAAAGTAACCTTATGTCTCAAGTGGGCACAAATATTATGATTTAATTGATTTTTTTAATGGTTCATATAGCAGCATCTCTCCTGGTTAAAGGGAGTTAAATTTCTGTTAGAATAAACAAACTTTTCTTAGAAAACTGCTCATTTTTTTTCTTTAAAAAGCATGTAATTTCCAGTAAAATACAGAGGTGCTTTATTTATTTAATGATGTTGAGGTTTCTTAACTAGAAAATGTTTATTTAAGGTTTGTGCAGACTAAGAAGCATGAGAATGCTAAAACTTTAATGGATACTTTATGTGACTACATGTTGTAAATTTTAGAAATTATTGTTTCTTGTCATTATCTGGCATTTAATTCAATCAACTAAAGCAACAGCTTTCTTGCTAAAAGACCAGAAAGAAGAGCCCAGCACAACAGAAAATCTCAGTAAGAATGAGACATAGGAGCTTACCAAATCAACCCATTAATGTTGTTGATGAAGTACTGGCTCACAATTACAGATATGACCAGAAACAACATAAATAGATTTTGAGAACCAAAGATCAAACAAAAATCTCAGAGAAGCAACTGAGTGGCATTTATAGGCAAAGACCTGAATAAGACTCCAGACACTTTGAAAACTTTTACCTGACACTGAAACCACAACCTACATAAAGCTGATCAGAATTTGTGGGATGAGTTCAAGGAGGCGGTTGAGTTCTAAGCCAGAACAAAAATAAAACAAGGTATCTATATTCTACCATAGAGCTTAAGCAAGATCTGCAGTGTCATAACGAAATACTGAAAATGTCTAGTACATAAACCAAAATTATTCAGCATATGGTAGAAACAGGAAAATCTCAAATTGCATGAAAAATTACAATTAAAAATGTTAATGACAAGATGACACAGATATGTGAATTATCTGACAAATATTTTAGAAGAGCTATTTTGAAAGGCATTCAATGAGTAATGGTAAATAAGTGAATAAGAATGCAGTAGTTCTCAGAATATAATATTGAATACTTTTTCTAGTGCTCATTGTTATTAAACTATAGCCATTTTTTAAAATTCAGAAAAGGTTGTTGAATTTTACTCATATCTAATAACATCTATTGAAATATTCAAATCACGTTTCTTCTTTAATCAGTTATTATCAGTTTTCTTACTTTCACTATATTCAGAATAATGTGCTTGCATCTTCATCCATTAATAAATATGAAACACATTTCAGGCAGCAACATTATGATATAAATGTATAGTTTTCTCAAATGGTTAAATTCAAGCAATACTATAGTGTGGCAGAGAGTTTCATGGGCATAAACATGCTCACACATTCAAATACAATGGAAAATTGAGAAACAAATATTTTGTCTTTGTTTTCCATTAAACGCCTGGGAGATCTTTGGAAACCACTTCATTTCTGTAGGTATCAGTCTTATCATCTGTGTAAAAATTGTTTACATTAAACAACCTCCTTCCAAGTACACACTTCCCAGTCTTTTAACATGTTAAGGTTTTCCCTGCGTATACACCTGCTTTATATGTGAAGAAAGCTTATAATCTCTTACCACTTCTATTTAATATTTTTACTAGAGGATTTTACCAATTCAACAGGACAAAGAATAAAGAAGAGGGAGAAGAATGAATAATAGTCATAAATATATGAAAGAAACAATCACAACTACATGTATTTGCAGATTTACATAATTGCACATTTAGAAAATTCAAAAGAATGTACAAAAAACCTGCTAGGTATAAAAAGTAAATTCATGGTCTCAGGATACAATATTAATATGTAAAAATCACTAGGTCTTTACACTAAGAACAAAGTAATTCATTTACTTTAGGAACAAAAATTATATTGAATATACTATTTGTAGTACCACCAAAAATGTAAAATATCTAAAAATATACTTAACAAATATCTGGAAGACTTCTACACTGAAGGTCACAAAACATTGCTCAGGGAAGAAAGGACTAATTATTTGTAAAATTATTACAAGCTTATTGGTGAGAAACCTCAATATTGTGAAAACATGTATTCCTTCAAATTTGAATTAAATCAGCATACTTTTTTCCAGATATGTACAAGCTGATGCTAAAGTTTGTGTATACTTACACAAACACTATTGTAAATACAGAGCAAAGTCGAAGGCATTAGTGTAACATGAATTTAAACTTATTATAACGTTACAGTAAGAGAGTGTAGTATCGGAATAAGAATACTCAAAAAGTTTAATAACTAGAAAAAAAATCCACATTCAGTGGTCCAGTTATATTTAACAAAGGCATTAATTAATCTAAATTGGAATAAAATAATTTTTCCACAAATTATTGTGTATCAGTTGCCTATTTATAATTTTTTAAAAGGGGAACAGTGTTAACCTTACATTACTTCATACACAAAAATTAACACATAAATGTACAAGGAAAATTACAGCTATTAAAATAAATTACTGAAGAATATTTAAACAAAAAATTTGAAAAATATATATGGCTAAATTGCCATATTTAAAAAAACAATCTGGAGAACTCCCAATTTCTAGTTTAACATATAAGGAGCTCAGAAGATGTGACTCTTTGCTAACAAGTAAAAATCTGAACAAATTGTAAAATTAACAACTCTTCTTAAGACTGTACTGTAATATTAATAAAAGTGAGGTTATAGAGCAACTACTGCCCCATAAAAGTGAGACAGACAAAGTAACACTGAGAATCACAGCTTACCAAAGCAGACATCCATAGGATGAAACTTCTGTGGGAACTAATGCTAAAGTAGAAAAACCTAAAATGTAATCGACAAAATTCCTGGAGACTCAGGGTGGACACGTCTGAGAGTTATAAATTCCAGCCATCAGAAGCCCCCACACTTTAGTGAGTTTTACTAACCGAAGCTATAACAGCATCTAAACATAAATATTGGAGAAAAATCCTCTTATGGTGTGGCAAGGGATAGAGAAAAGGCACTTTTATGAAATATACCAGAGCCTTCTGTTTTCTGCCCTTGGGACAAACTATTTAAACAAGGCTTAACTTCCTGGGGTTTTATTAGAGTCTGAAAGACCTGGGGAAGGGAATTAAATATCTAGCTTTCCATGAGGAGGAAGAAAAATACCTAATTCCAGCACCCTCTAGCCATCAACGTTGGAGAAAGGAAATGTCGAACTCCAGCCACCTTAAGCCACCCTGTTTCACTTTACCAAGTAAAATGAGCCAATCAGATAAGGCTACGTACTGTTTGATTTCAAGTACATGACATCCTGAAAAAGGCAAGATATTGGAGAGAATCAAAAGATCAGTAGTTGTCAGGGGTTAGTGGGAAGGAAGGATAAATAGGACAAGAACAGAATATTTAGGGCAATCAAACTTTATATACATATATATATACACACACACACACAGCCACCCACACACACGTATATGTATATGTGTGTATATATGTATATGTATGCATGCATGTGTGTGTGTATATATATAGTACTGTGAGTGTGAATACATGTCATTACACATTTGTCCAAACCCATACAATGTGTAATACCAAGAAAGCAACCTAATGTAAACTATAGACTTTGGGCAATAATGGCTTATCAGTGTAGGTTCATTAATTATAAAAAATGCATTACTCTAGTGAGAGACGATGATAATAGAGAAGACTATACATGTTTGGGGGCAGAGAGTATATGAGAAATCTCTGCCTTCTGTTCAAGTTTACTGTGAATCTGAAACTGCTTTAAAAAATATAGTATATTATTTTAAAAGTAATACAGAGTTCAATAAGCCCTAAAAGAGAGAGCGCATGTTGACTATGATAATTAGTATCTGAGGTATTAGAGGAATGTTTTTATTGTATTATTATTGTTTTTTAATCCAACAAGAGTCAAAAGAATGTTTATTTCTCAGTTAATATATCTTTCCCAGTATAGGGGATACCCCCAAAATACAAAAACAATAACAAAAATCTTATTAAAGGACCTTATTAAGAATATGAAGAAAGCAAGAAAAAATATTCACAAATACATTTCTGAACAAAACTTGATCCAGAATATACAAAAACATCCAACAAGTAAATAATTTGTAAAAATTTGGAGTGAAAGTAATGTTCTATAGCTTAGTTGGTATGCTGCTTAAACAGAAATATACATTTGACAAAACTAATCAAACTGTATTCCTAACATACACGCACTTTATATGTAAGCATATCTTAATTTAAAAATTAAGGAAAAAGTAAGTTAATATACATTCCTCTTTATGATTTAATTGAATCATTGCCACCAACTCTAAGCAGCTAGCCAATTCAGTATCATTTGCTATTTTTTTCTCAAAATCATTTAGCATTTAATCAATTTATCAAATACATATCAAATACTTTTTCTAACTGCAAAATATGTACAAATTGGGCCAAACTGAGAGTGGAAAAAGGAAATAGAAACAAATTATTTTTTAATAAATGAAAAGATAAATAATTTGTGTATTAGAATATTTCATATAGTATTTTTCCGTAAGAATTATACTTAAGAATTTAAAAAATGATGTTTTTTTTTGGGGTCTGATAAAAAAGAAACAATTTTATATAATTTTACTTTTTGTCTAAATGGTATGATATCCTTAAATTGTTTCCTTTTTTTTTATTCACCTGGCTTTATTCTTCTTATGTGATGATAACATTTAAGTTCACTTTGTGGTTTTGAAAAATGTCCAAGGCAAAACCATTCTGTGTTTTAATATCCCTGACACTAATTCCATACCACTCTATAGGTCTCCCTAGTTACACACATTTTAATTCACATGCTCTTATTTATTGCTGAGTTTATTAGAAAGCTCTCTGTGCAACCTACATTGTTTTCTTTAGTTTCTCCTGGTAGTCTCCCAAGGATGAAGAGGACATTTTTGAAGTTATTAATAAATAATTTAAGGAGAATCCTGCACCACTTTGTAAGAATTCATCTTGTTATTTTATAACAATGTAAATGCATTTTCTATTAGGCTGTCTTTTCCAAAGCAATTAAACACTAATTTCTAGTATTTGTCTCTCTTTCTAGAATATAACATTCAAATTAATTTGCCCTTTCAGATTGTTAATGGCTTGTGAAATTGGACTCACTGGACTTAGTAAGACAAAATGGGTAGGCCATAAAATTTTTATTTGTTTGTTTATTTATTTATTTATTTATTTATTTATTTTTGAGACGGAGTTTTGATCTTGTTGCCCAGGCTGGAGTGCAATGGTGCGATCTTGGCTCACCGCAACTTCTGCCTCCAGGTTCAAACAATTCTCCTGCCTCAGCCCCCCAAGTAGCTGGGATTACAGGCGCCTGCTACCACGCTTGGTTAATTTTTATATTTTTAGTAGAGATGGCATTTCACCATGTTTGCCAGGCTGGTCATGAACTCTTGACCTCAGGTGATCCTCTCAAAGTCCTGGGATTACAAGCATAAATCACCACGCCCAGCCAGGCCATACAAACTTTAACCTCACCTTCAGACTTTCTTCTATTTAGATGCAATGCTTGGTTTATATTTCAAAACAAAAGGGCTCTGTAGAGCCAGGAAAAACAAAAAAACAAAACAAAACAAAAGCATTAAGAACTTCTACTATTCAAATGAAGAGAACTAAATTTAGAATAAGAAATAATAATAAGATGTTTTATGAGAGCCCCAAAGAAAGCTCCATTTTTCAGTTTTGAAAACAATAAACCCAGTTTTATATATTTAAATGTCTTCCTTATGGAGTAGCGGGAACATTTATGCTGCACTTTATTCATCCATTCATATCAATATGAATTGGAAAATGAAATGTTAAAGTGCTGACATTTTCTAGAAATAAAAACAACTGAAGTATAGGAAATGTAATAAGACAAAAAAGGTTCACAGCAGTCAGTTGTCTCCACATTAGTATAGTCATCTGATATGTTTTTTTTTCTTAATTTTCACAGCTTTATGCAAATCAAATGACACAGAGTAGATTAGTCAAGATTTGCATATCTTCATATTAATAATTGGACTATTGAGAAGCTGAGATACAATTTTATCTAAATGATGATTTAAATAAAAACCCCGCTGATTTTTTTTAAAGTATCTCACAAGCTACTAAGCAAGGAAGACATTTATGAATAGTCAGTATCTCTGAAACCTGTAATTGTTCCTAGTTACAAATTATCCAACTGGATAACTTGTTCTTAAAAATGCAAAAACCAGCCAAATCCAACTCTTCTGAGGAAAGATTTCACACAATCTGTCCATGAAAGAAAGAGCAAAGGCAGGCTGCCACTGTGGATTCTTTAGCATGCCTATTCTGTCTAACTTGATTCAGGTAAAAAAAATAGAAAAAAAAATAATTGTCTGTTATCTTAATTGCTTTTGGTATTATGTGCCCTCTCTCTCCCCTGGAGCTATTTCAGTGTGGTCAGAGAAATTGCTGTCAGTTGATATGTTACCCAGTGGTATCAACTTGAATGCTGACACTTTCCTCATGCATTCCGTCCAGCTCTGCATACTCAACAGGAAATGCAGGGAAATGCTGGCACAACCTGACTTATGCTGTCAGAGCCTACCAGTGTGAAGTCCATTGCTACTAATGATCATGCACGAACTGCCAGCACGACATTATTAACGACACTGTCTGACGCCTGCAAACCTCTGGTGTCTCAATTAGCAAAAGCTGGTTTAACCAACACACTGTTGGTTTAACCTGAAGATTAAATATCTAAAACAAAGAAAAATTTAATATGAGGTGCATGACAATTTTTTAAGTGTTCTGAGCATTTAGTATTGGTGCCTTGTTTGTTTTAGACTATTAAAAGTATAATAAAATGATTCAAATTCCTCAAATCCATTTGGATGATTTACTGAATAAGGATACTGATGATGCGGAATTTGGAGCAGTTGGGTGGGGGCTAAGGGATGGTCATAAAAAATGTTTGTACTGAATTGAATATACTTTTATTCTTTTTTTGGAAAACGGCTTCAAATAAAAACACTTAGAGTTTATGATAATTTTCCTCAAATTACGTTTTGATCCTTCTTAGTTACATAGTATAATCATGTGTGCACGAACACACATGTCTGCAATTCCTCACTCAGTAACATTCACTAATGACTTCTGTATTTCAGGCACGGTCCTGGGTTCAGTGATAAGAAACAGATACATAAGGAAAGACTCTTCCATTTAAAAGGTTATAATTGAGTTTTTACTTTTTCCCACAAGCTAGTTGAAATAATTAAATAATATCATTGACTCATCTCTTCCATCATTAACTTATTTTTGCATTTTGAATTGAAATTTCCAGTCCAACTAACCCCTCAACAATTCTATAGCATAATGTGATTTTGAATTGATTAGTGACAATTAACATACAAAAAGTAACATTTTGATATTATATTAAGAATAGTATAATCAGGCCACTGCACTCCAGCCTGGGTGACAGAGCAAGACAGCATCTTTTTAAAAAATTAGTACCTACTATTTGTTTAACATTATGTTTAAAGGACTATACTAAGGCATTTGTATATACAATTCATTCATTTATTAACCATTATTGAGCACCTACCATGTGTGAGAACCTAAACTGTGTTGAAGATACCAGGGTGAAGAGAAGAGACAAGATCACTTCTTTAAGCTGCATACATTCAGGTTGGGGGATATACATGTGTAAAATAAATTAACAAGTGACAAATTAGGTAGAGATCTGTCGTAAAAGCAAAAACATAATGGCAGGGTAGGATCATGTACAATGTCTGAGGAAAATCCTCCATATTTGCACTCCAAATTAACACAATTGTCATGCATTTCCCTCATAGGGTTTCTTCTCCTTCTATACTGCCAAAAAAAGGAACCAGGCTTAATTCAATTAAAAAGTAATTAAGTTCATCTACCATGATTAAATGGTTCTGCTGGAAGCAGGTTCAATCTATTGCTACTTCCTCTAATTTTCTGACACAATGAAATGATAAAGAGAATGAAAAATGATACTCCCCAGTAAGCACTTTTAATTTTAATCAAGTCTTTACTCTTTGAATTATTTTATGGCATTTTAAGTGTTGAAGCTGAAACCTATGGAAGGCTAATATTTGTTTTGTGATCCTAGTACTTTCCTCTTTTTTTTTTTTGAGGAGAGAGGGGAATTATTAAAATGTAATTTGAGTGAAGAAAGTCTTAAATTGTAGTTTTAATTTGACCCTCTAGATCATTAAAATAACATATTGGTTGTCAGTTTTAGTTCTCAGTATATTATAAGGTTTTTTAAGCTTATCTTAGAATATAGAAGTATTTCATTAGAAACTGAATTATGAATTACTAAACTAAAATTCTAATTACTGGATAGCTAGCCGGCTATATGATTGATAGAGGGAGAGAGAGAAAGAGCAAAGAGACATAAAGAGAGGTTTTTACTAAGGAAAAGGATATACAAATGAAAGAACAGTAATTTAGTACTTAATAACTAGATAATTTCAAGCAGAATAATCTTGGTTCAAATCCTAGCTCTGCATGATTTATAAACCTTGATGTTCGTCATTTTCCGACTTGTAATTTGAGAATTAAGAAAATTCATAAATTGCGAGGATTCAGTGAAATATATTTTATGTAAAGTACTTGGCTGAATGTGTAACACTGAAATGATATTCAATAAACCTTAGCTCTATTATTAAGTATAAAGAATATATTTAAGTATAAAAGTGCCTTTAAAACTAAAAATGATTATATGAATGTAAGGTATGATAGATAGCATAAACGGATTGTAGTAGTGCATCTTTCATGCATTAATTCATTTACACAATTGACCTTGATTCCCTGGAATTTATAGCCATAATATACATAATAGAGTAAGCCTTAACTTCAGATGTAGGAAATCATGAGAGACTATTGTTTTCCTTAATAGTAACTTTAAGAAGCAAATTACTGGCTAGCCATATGTGAAAAATGCAACTGGACCCTCATGTGTCACCGTATACAAAAAGTAACACAAGATGGATTAAAGACTTAAGCGTAAGATCTAAAACTATAAAAATCCTACAAGAAAACATAGGAAGAACTTTTCTATATATTTATCTAGGCAAAGAATTTATTATGAAGACCCCAAAAACAAATGTAACAACAACAAAAATAGGTAAGTGGGATTTAATTAAAACTTAAAAGCAAAAGAAACTATCAATAGAGCAAACAGGCAACCTTCAGAATGGCAGAAAATACTTGCAAATGATCTATCAAACATCCAGAATCTATAAAGAACTTGAACAATTCAAAAAGGAAAAACAACCCCATTAAAAAATGCGCAAAGGCTATGAATGGGCACTTCTCAAAAGAAGACATGCAAGCAACCAACAAATATATTTAAAAATGTTACACATCTCTATTCATCAGTGAAATGCAAATCAAAATCACAATAAGATACCACTTCACATCAGTCAAAAAGGCTAAAGTCAAAAAGCAACGGATTTTGGCACTGAAACAGAGAAAAGGGAATGCTTAACACTGTTGGTGGGAATGAAATTAGTTCAACCTGTATGGAAAACAGAATGGAGATTTCTCAAATAAGTAAAAATAGAACTACAATTTGACCCAGCAACCCCACAGCTGAGTATCTACATAAAGGAGAAGAAATCATTATAAAGAAAAGACACCTATGCTCATATGTTAATCGAAGCACTATTTACAACAGCAAAGTCCTGGGACCAACATAGGTGTTCATCAACAGATAACTGGATAAAGAAAGTGTGGTATATGTACACTATGGAATAGTGTGCAGTCGTAAAATGAATAAAATCATGTCCTCTGCAGCAACGTGGATGGAGCTGGAGAGTACTATACTAAGTGAACCAACTCAAAAACAGAAAGCCAAATGTTGCATGTTGTCACTTACAAGTGGAAGTGAAACAATGGGCGTGCATACACATGAAGATAGAAATAACAGACACTGGAGGCTCCAAAATGGGGGAGGGTGGGAGGAGAGCAAGGGTTGAAAATTTGCCTAATGAGTACAATGTTCACTGTTTGGGTAATGGGTACACTAGAAGCCCAGTTCCCACCAGTGTGAAATATACCCATAAAACAAACATGCACATGCACCCCCTGAATTTAAAATAAAAGAAAAGCTAATTTTGCTGCAAAATAATCATTTTAGAATCTTACCAGAGATCTGTGGACACAAAGAAATGTAAATAAACTAAACTTCAGAAAGTAATAAGCCTTTTATAGGAGGGAAAATATTCATGGGCTGCTCTTATTTCTAGCAAAATTTTGAAAAAGAAATCTGTTAGAAGGGGACATGGCAAAATTAGGCAAACTGTTAAGAAACTTTAAGCTACCATATACAAAACTGCCACGATAGATTAGAATCCTGAGGAGGCCCATTAATAAACAGTCGGCACCCACTTGCCAATTCTTAATTGAGTCTTCAAGTGCAGCAGAGGTGGGTAGCTGGGCCAAAGCGGAGGGTTATCAGGAGACTGAAGAGAATAAGAGCTAAGAGTTATCCCTGTGAAGTGAACAGATCTTTCATGAATAGAATGTTTCCTCAGGTGGCAGGCACAAAGTAGGCGAGCTGAGTGTAATTTATCAGATGCGTTTCCAACTTTCAACAAGCAATAACTGACATTGGAGCTGAAGAATCCTTCAAGATATTACATGCCTTCAAAGAGTGTTAGATCAATGCCTTTGAAAGGCAAGGGAATGCCTGTAATCCCAGCTACTTGGAGAGTGAGGCAGGAGAGTCACTTGAACCTGGGAGGCGGGGGTTGCACTGAGCTGAGATCATGCCATTCCACTCCAGCATGGGCAAAAAGAGTGAAACTTAGTCAAAAAAAAAATAAGAAGAAAAAGAAAAAGGAAGGAAGGAAGGAGGGAGAAAGAAAGAAAGAAAAAAGAAGAAAGAAAGAAAGAAAGAAAGAAAGAAAAGAAAGAAAGAGAAAAGAAAGAAAGAAAAGAAAGGGCAGGGGAGGAACGACAGGGCAGAAAGAAAGAAAGAAAGAAAGAAAGAAAGAAAGAAAGAAAGAAGAAAGAAAGAAAGAAAGGAAGAAGGAAGGAAGGAAGGAAGGAAGGAAGGAAGGAAGAAAAAGAAAAAGAAAGGGCAGGGGAGGAACGACAGGGCTAAAATATATTCCCTTAGATTAAAACAAACCAAAAAACAAACAGGAGGAACAAGAGAGCAAAGACCATTTTCCAGTGACCAAAAACCCTGGTGTCTGGACTGTAAAGCAGACAGAAATCTCCTACAATTCTGGAAGTAGGCATCTGAGCTGTGAAAAAGGGCAGATCTCTAAGATTTTACAGGTGTTTGGTTTCTTGGCTCCACAAAACAAACAAACAAACAAACAAACAAACAAAAAACCTGATCCTGCCTCCCAGACATATGAAGTTGGTAGTAAACTGAATCAAAATAAAGCTGCGGCAAAGTTCAGACCTTGCTCATATGCATAGCAGATCGACATAGATTTCATTTTAGATGCCCAGCAGAAGACAAGGTATACCTTTTATACATAAGGTCTGGCACAAACGTGAAGATAATATGACACAAGAGAAAAAAGTGGCAATCAATCTAGAGAGGGAAGTCCATAGAAGCAGGATGAGAAACTACCCAAATACTAAAACTGAATGAACAAATATGTAATAGCTATATAGTAGCTATGACAGAAGGCTAAAGACATAGTGAAAGGGCAGACAACTTGCTGCAAAATGTTACATTTCAGCAAAGACAAGGAAACTATAAGACAGAAACAAATAAAAATACTAGAAATTTTAAAATATTGAAAGCAAAGAAAAAGGAAAACAACCCTGTGAGCCAAGAATTTCATCTCAAGTAAAACTACTCATAAAGATATAAAGGCAAAATGAATATATCTTTAAACAGACAGAAAGTGATATAATTTGTTTCCAGCAGACTTACATTTCAAGAAAAGCGAGTAGAATTTCTTTGGTGTGAGAAGAAATGATGTCTGATCGAGTCCTGGATCTGTAGGACAAAAATGAGAACATTATTAAAAGAACCTATCTGGGTTAATATAAAAACAACTGTTTAGAGCAAAAATACATCAATATTACCTCAATATATTGTGGGGTTTGGCATACACAGAAGTAAAATATAAGACAATAAGAACGAAGAGGGTGGGAAGTGAATAAGTAGAATTATATAGGTAGATGTTCCTTATATGATTTCTCTAATAGCATATCTGAAGATAGATTTTTCCAATTCTGTGAAGAAAGTCATTGGTAGCCTGATGGGGATGGCATTGAATCTATAAATTACCTTGGGCAGTATGGCCATTTTCACAATATTGATTCTTCCTACCCATGAGCATGGAATGTTCTTCCATTTGTTTGTATCCTCTTTTATTTCATTGAGCAGTGGTTTGTAGTTCTCCTTCAAGAGATCCTTCACATCCTTTGTAAGTTGGATTCCTAGGTATTTTATTCTCTTTGAAGCAATTGTGAATGGGAGTTCACTCATGATTTGGCTGTCTGTTATTGGTGTATAAGAATGCTTGTGATTTTTGCACACTGATTTTGTATCCTGAGACTTTGCTGAAGTTGTTTATCAGCTTAAGGAGATTTTGGGCTGAGACGATGGGGTTTTCTAGATATACAGTCATGTCATCTGCAAACAGGAACAATTTGACTTCCTCTTTTCCTAATTGAATACCCTTTATTTCCTTCTCCTGCCTGATTGCCCTGGCCAGAACTTCCAACACTATGTTGAAAAGGAGTGGTGAGAGAGGGCATCCTTGTCTTGTGCCAGTTTTCAAAGGGAATGCTTCCAGTTTTTGCCCATTCAGTATGATACTGGCTGTGGGTTTGTCATAGATAGCTCTCATTATTTTGAGATACGTCCCATCAATACCTAATTTATAGTTCAAAAATGAATATTGTAATTTCTGCAGCAACAACTAAACAAGATTACATGAGGTATATTTTGTGTGTGTGCATGTGTAAAAAAAGACAGAGAGGGAATGAGAAGTAGCATACTACATATTATGCAATTCATCACAAAATAAGCAGTAATAAGGAACTGAAGAATAAAAGCAGCTTGCATAAATTAAAACAAAAGCAAATAAGAAAGATTTAAAGTAATTATATCATTGATTATATTAACTGTAATGAACTCTACAGCCTATTTCAAAGACAGAGTAAAATGATAGATTTTTTTGGAAGTAAAAATGCACAAAAAGCAAGATGAAATCTTGCTATTTACAAGAAACACATTTTACTGTAAAGGAAATTAGGATGATAGTAAATAAAAAAAATAGCAACATAGAAACGCTAAATATGAGATGAAACACCAAGTATAAGTTGAAAGTAAATAAACGAAAAAATAACAACACAGAAACACTAAATGTAAGAAAACCGATGTAGTTAGATTAATATTAGATAAAATAGCCTTCAAATAAAAAAATTCCTAAAGATGTAGGGGAACATTTTATAGTGGTAATAGAAAATGTCCATTCACACCCTCCAAAAGGGAAAATAGAAAAATTAATAAAAGTGTAAAAGTTCTCACCAAGTACATAAGTGACATTTATAGAACATTACACCCGACATCTGCAAAAAATGAATATATAACCATGATCTGGGGAAAATATTCTCAGCATGTATATCAATAATCTCTTGTGTTTAGATTATATAAAGAAACCTTTCAGTTCAAGATTAAGTTCATTACCATCACAATAAAGAAGGCAGAAATGATCTGGACAGTGACTTCACTAAATAAGATATAAAGATGCCCAGAAAAATCTATGGGAAGATACATATAAGAATGTTCATTAAAAAGACAAACAACTAATACATGTAAATATTGGGCAAAGACTCAAACAGACTATATAAAATAAAATATATGAATAGCATGAGAAAATGTGTTCAACATGATTAATTAGCAGGACATTCTAATTAAACCACAATGATTACCACTTTAAACCTGCTAAAGGGGTTTCAATAAAAAAGAACAGCAACATAAAAAGTTGTCAAGATGTGGAGCAAATGGAACTCTCATAACTTGCTGATATGTCTGCAAAACGTTGCAACCACATAGCAAAACAGCTTGTGTTTTCAAATAAAGTTAAACATACATCTATGTTATTATGCCCAAATATCACTGTTAGGTAGATATAGAGTGGTAATTGGTTTGGAAAGCTTGCCTTTGAGACTTTGGGGGAACTTGGGTATTTATGCTTAGGTTGATGTGGTGAACTATATAAAGATGGTGTTTTATGTTTGTAATTTCTAGTTTTAAACTTATTTGTAATGATGTGTTAGTTAATTGAATATTTTAGAGTAGGTACAATATATGTTTGCTGTATTATCCGGCAATATTGAATTTTCCCATTATAAATGTTAAAAAATCAAGTAAGATTGATGAAATTCACATAAAAAGTTAAGCATAAATAGTAAGTCGTCTAGCATCTTGTTAAATCAATTCAAAACTCAGAGGATGTGGTAAATGTAGATAATGAGTAAGAAAGTAGTTTATAAGTTATAGGAAGCATTAATTCATAATATGTGTTAAATATAGATTGAAATTAGTAATATGTACATTTTACTTATAGCTACAAAGGAATGGGAAAAATAAGTCATAAGTTTGAATTATCCTGCTCTACTGTAACCTAGGTCATCCCTAAATTGAATAGTTATTGGTGACAATCAGTGTGGTCCCAGTCTCATTAGAGTGATATTTTCTTCAAAAAGTGACCCTCCTTGTTTTGTCCATTCCGATAATCCTCAGTGTTGAGTGTCTCCTTCCAAAAATCATTACTGGATTTTCAGAAGAAAATATTTTAACTTCTACCTATGTTAACCTTATTTTATTATTTAAAAATTTGTATTTTAAGTATTATATAATGTGAATACTGTTAGGTAGAAATGTACATTTGTATAACTTTAAATGTAATAGTAAATATTTGACTGTTAAATTTAAAAAATTTACTGATAATGACCACTATAGAGAAAGTGGAAATACATACATGATTTTTTTCTCTTAGAGAAAGTAACTACAAGCTCTTACACTACAAGTAGTGATGCGAAAATGCACAGGGAATAAAAATAAAATGCACAGGGAATAAAAATACTTCAAAAGAATACTTTTCCAAGATATATGCATTATTACCTTGAATTATATTACCTAAATAATAATATATTATTTATCTATAATATATATTATGTATTTATATACAACTAATTATATATTTATTATATATAAATATATAATATATAATAGATAAATAATAAATATAATAAATAATATATATACACACCCCATCTCATTTATGAGATTTATTTATTATTATTTACATATATATATACACACACACACCCACATAAGCACATATAATTTAAAACAAAAATCTGTCCACACTGATTTCAAGATACAAAACCTTTCACTATAATAAACCACTCTGAGAGGTATAGGACCACTCTACAGCTATCTCAGCAGATTTTACTGCTGCTTGGCAACTTCTAGAGAAAGCCAGTTATTTTAGCTGAAGTCATCTCTTGGTTTCCAAGTCTATTTCACGCATCTGTTGGCCAAAAATGTGTACTACGTTAAAGTAGCCAAGAAATCATTTCCAGCTCATAAGACTCATTTACTCCCATAACTAATGAGGATTCATTTACTCCCATAACTGATACAGTTCAGGGAAATAAGATGTTAACATTTAGATTTAATAAACCATCATCATCAAAAGTCATACTCATTTCAGGAGAGCAAAATAGTATTTTATCAGACACATATAAAACAATTATAAAAAATCAGTGACTTGGAAAATACCACAGTAGTTTTACCATATGCTCCAGATTTCTAGTTATAATTTTGATAGGTTTTCCTTGGCTTTTTAATATCTGATAAATATATCATTTCTGGACTTTTTGCCTGTCTGGATTCCAAGTCAGTGTTTTCTAGGCCTGGATGAATATCTATGTCATCTGAGAAGACTTAAAGCAATACAGTTTCACAGGGTCTGGCTCCAGAAATTATGTTTTAATTGACCTGTTTCAGGGTACAAGAAACCAAATTTTCAATAGCTTTTTATACAATTACATTTTGTGTAATATTTTTTCCAACAGATAGATCGATCATAAATCCATTGACTAAATACTATCTTGGATTAATTTTTTATTTCTAAAATTGAAGGTATTACTAGGTATTATTGTGAATTTTTATTGGAAGAAAGCAGTTTAAACTATTTTAGGATGGCTAAGTGGGAGTCTAACCTGGCTTCCCTTGTATTGAGAATATGTCTCTGTAATTGGTGCATCAATAGTGTTGGCACCAATGTTCTCTTTCCTGCTTAACAATTGCTGCTAAATTCTTCTTAGAGTCTTAGAGCTGATGCTTAAGGACAACAAGATTCAAGGTAAGCAAATTTTGCTCACTTATAATGACCTATAACTTAAAATATTAAAGAAGAGTACTCCCTTGTTACAATCCTGAATTCCAACACCTAACTCTTCTAAATATGTAATTATTTTTGTCCCAATTCTGAGAAGCTAGAGATCTGAAGAAGAGAAAAGATGTTAAGTTGTCTGCCTCTGTAATAAGAATTACGTGATTCAGAAGTTATACCTGGGGCTTTCTTGCTGAAATGATGTAACTCTGCGAGCTTATGAAGAGAGTGGAAAAGAACTGAAATTGCTCCTATTTAACCTATAAAAAAAACAATACATTTCTCCCTGATTCCAGAGTGTGTTTTGAATGTTTTTAGGGGACACATTTAGACACTGAACATCAATATCTACCTCTCAGAAGAATACACACTCCTGCTACAGCAGAGAGCTATTTACGACAAATATCAGGAGCTTTACTGTATCATTACTGAGCTGAGAAACACACTAGTCTGCTCTACTGTACACACTAGCTGCCTTACTCAGCTGAGGCAGCCACAATAAGGAGAAAGACGTAACCTAGAGACAGAACTTTGGATTGAGCTAAAATTTAAAAAGTCAGTCACCAGAGTAAACTAGAGATATCTGAAAGCAAAACTTTGTTTTCAGTGTTAACACTAGAGACATGCAAATCACTGAAAGAGATAAAAAGATAGTAAATACACACATGAAAATGTTCAACACCAAAAAAGTGCAAACAAAGACCATAATGGGATCTCACTATACACCCTTCAGAATTTTTAAAAACTATTATTATTATAACACCAGATACTAGAGAGAAGTTAGAGAAACTGGATCACTCATATATTGCTGTTGGTGATAGAGTCAGGAGACAGCCAAGGGTCCCTGGTGAAACCCTGCCCTCAAGCCTAGAAGGGAATGAATGCCGAAAAAACGAATTCCTGGTCCCAGATAAAACACGTGACCCAGAGAGACAACTGCCCCTGGTTGTCCAGCCTTTCCCAACCGATTCTTTCTGAATAATGCCCATATTCACACTGGGGGAATAGGCTGGAGCCACGAGAAGTTCGCGCCCTGTTCAGGGAGAGGAAGGCTGGCATCTTCCATTCCTGTGTTGTGGCGTAGAATCAACTTGTGAGGTGGGGGTCTGTTAGCAGTACTCCCTCTCCCTTTACTGAGAGTTTTTTTTTTTTCTTTTTTCCTTTTTACCCAATAAATCCCACTCTACTCACGCTTCAACGTGTCCATGAGCCTAATCTTTCCTGGTGGCATGAGAAGTACCTGGTTTTAGCTAAACTAAGGAGCAAAATTCTACAACAGTGGGAATGCAAAATACTCCACTGTGGCAGTCTGTCAGTTTTGTATGTAACTAACAGCAATTCTGACATAATCCAGTTATTGCATTTAAAAAAAATTAACTTTCATTTTAGATTCAGGGAGTGCATGTACAGGTTGTTCACATGGCTGTATTGTGTGATTCTGAGGTTTGGATATGAATGAAATCACCCAAGTAGTGGGCTCAGTACCCAATAGTTTTTCATTTTCCACCCTTGCCACTCTCTTTCTTGTTTCCTCTAGTAGCCGCATGTGTCTATATTGCCATATTTATGTCCATGACTATCCAATATTAGCTCCCACATAAGTGAGAATATGTCATATGTAGTTTTCTGTTCCTGCATTAATTCACTCAGAAGAGTGGCTTCCAGCTGTATCCATGTTGCGGCAAAGGACAAGATTTCATTCTTTTTTATGGCTGTGTAGTATTACGTGGTACATATGTACCACAGTTTTTAATACAGTCCACCATTGATAGGCACCTAGGGTGATTTCATATTTTTGCTGTTGTGAATAGTGCTGTGGTAAACATATGAGTGAGTGTGTCTTTTTTGTAAAACAATTTGTTTTCTTTGGCATACATACCCAGTAATGGGATTGCTGGGTAGACCAGTAGTTCTAACTTCTTTGAGAAATCACCACACTTTCCACAGTAGCTGAACTAATTTACATTTCCACCAACAGTGTTAAGCATTCCCTTTTCTGTGCAGCCTTGCCAGCATCTATTGTTTTTTGACTTTTTAATAATAGCCATTCTGACTGGTTTGAGATGGTATCTCATTGTGGCTTTGCTTTGCACTTATCTGATGATTAGTGATTCAGAGCATTTTTTTATATATCTGTTGGTAACTTGTATGTCTTCTTTTCAGAAATGTCTGTTCAGGTCCTTTGCCCATTTTTTAATGGGGCTATTTGTTTTTTCTTTTTCAATTGTTTAAGTTCATTACAGATTCTGAATATTAGGCTTTTGTTGTATACATAGTTTGTAAATATTTTCTCCCATTCTGTAGGTTGTCTGTTTACTCTGTTGATAGCGTCTTTTGCTGTGCAGAAGCTCTTTAGTTCAATTAGGTCCCTCATACGGTTTGGTTGTGTCCCCACCCAAATCTCACCTTGAATTGTTAATTCCCATAATCCCCACATGTAGTGGAAGGGACCTGGTGCGAGGTAACTGTATCCTGGGGGTAGTTACCCTCATGCTGCTGTTCTCATGATAGTGAGTGAGTTTTCATAAGCTCTGATGATTTTATAAAGGGCTTTTTCCTCTTTGCTTGGCACTTCTCCTTCCTGCCAAAATATGAAGAAGCAAACGTGTTTTCTTTCCCTTTCACCATGATTGTAAGTTTCCTTAGGCCTTCCCAGCCATGCAGAACTGTGAGTCAATTAAAACTCCTTCCTTTATAAATTACCCAGTGTTGGGTAGTTTTTTGTAACAGTGTGAGAATGAGCTAATACAATCTCACCTGTCAATTTTTGTTTTTGTTGCAGTTGCTTTGAGGTTTAGTCATAAATTCTTTCCCAATGCTAATGCCCAGAATGGCGTTTCCTAGGTTTCTTCTATTATTCTTATAGTTTTAGGTATTACATTAAATTTTTAATCCCTCTTGAGTTAATTTTTGTATATGGTGCAAGATCCTTATCTTATGCAAGATCCATATACCCAATTTCATTCCTCTGCATACGGCTAACCAGGTATCCCAGTACCATTTATTGAATTGAGTGTCCCTTCCCCATTGCTTATTTTCGTTGACTTTGTCAAAGATCAGATGGCTTTAGGTGTGGGGCCTTATTTTTTGGTTCTGTATTCTGTTCCATTGGTCTCTGTTTTTGTACCAGTACCATATGGTTTCAGTTGCTGTAGCCTTATAGTATAGTAATGTGATGCCTCTAGCTTTGAGCTTTTTGCTTAAGATTGCTTTGGTTTGGGGGCTCTTTTTGGGGGTTCCATATAAATATTTGAATATTTATTTTTCTAATTTTGTGAGAAAATGTTGGTGGTTTGATAGGAATAACACTGAATCTGTAGATTGCTTTGGGCAGTAAGGACATTTTAATGATATTGATTCTTCCAACCTAAGAGTATGGAAATATTTTCCATTTATTTCTGTCATTTATGATTTCTTTCAGCAGTATCTTGCAATTCTCCTTTTAGAGATCTTTTACCTCCACGCTTAGATATATCCTAGGTATTTTAATTTTTTGTGGCTATTGTAAATGAGATTGCTTTCTAAATTTGGCTGTCAACTTGGATGTTATTGGTATATAGGAATTCCACTGATTTTTATACATTGATTTTGTATCCTGAAAGTTAACCAAAGTCATTTATCAATTCTAAAAGCCTTTTGGGGAAGTATTTTGGGTTTTCTAGGTATAGAATCATATTGTCAGTGAAGAGAGATAATTTGTCCTTTTCTTTTCCTATTTGGATGCCTTTTATTTTGTTCTCTTGCCTGATTGTACTGAGTAGGATTTTCTGTGTCTTTATTAGGCATTTATACTATAGAAATGGAAATTTATGCTCACATAAAAATATATATTGAAATATATAGCAGTTTTGTTTTACTAGCCAAAAACTGGAAACAACTACCCTTCAACAAATGAATTGTTATACAAACAGATGAATTGTTATACATACATCCATACATGGAATAATATGCAGCAATAAAAATGAACAACTGGGGGGTATATGAAGCAACTTGGATGAATCTCCAGGAAATTGATTTAAGTCAAAAAAGCCAATCTCAAACTATTACTATTTTATTCCTTTTAGATAGCATTTTTAGTGACAACATTTAGAAACGAAGAACAGATTATTGTTATTAAGGGTTAAAGTTAAGAGGGATGTAGGAGTGAGAATGATGTGATAACATGGAAACACAAAAGTTGCTTATGTTGATGGACTTGTTAAATATCTTGACTGTGGTGATGTATACAAAAAACTACATATGTGAAAGAATTGTCTAGAACTGAAAATACACATGCATCCCACAAAATAAGCACGTGTTAAGTAAGGGAAATCTACACTAAATTAGCTCATTGTATAATATCAATATTAATGGATGTGACATTACACTATAGTTTGTCAAAAATTTTGACATCAGAGGAAAATTAATAATGTTTACGCAGGACTATTAATGCATGTGAATCTATAATTTTCTCAAAAAAATTAACATAATAATGAAAATAATAATCAAACTATATTTACCAGATATAAAAGATAGACATTCTTAGATTTTAATGGCAACTAAGTACCCAGAAAATTCATAAAAATTAATCCACACTATATAGTTCATCAATGCAAAATTTCAAAATTAAGTGCAAAGAAAAGGCATAATCAATATGCTATTTCTGAATGTGAATCAGAATGGGATTGCAGTGATAGCACTAAATCCTAGTACATGAAGAAACATGTCCTTCATATTCTGTGGGAAGAATATTTCCCACTTAGATCTCTCTATTCAACCAAACTTCCTTTGTATATTTGAAGAGGAGGGCATATAGAGATATTTTCATACAATGTTTCAGAAACTTTTCTACACAATGAACTTCTCTCAGAAATATATTGGAGGAGATTTTCCACTAAAATAAACAAATAAATGGGAATATAAAAGTTACAGGCATCAAGAAACAAGCAATTCAAATGGATGACAGACAAAAAGAATTCTCACAATGATATCGAAAAAATATACCTATACAAAAATTCTACATCAAACTAAAAAAAGCAACAAGGTCAAACTAAATTGTTCAGAGGGTCATGAGAAAGATTAATTCAAAAAATAAAATTAATGGATTATCTAATGTATCAGCATATATTGTGACGAAGCTTTGCGAAACTCAGAGTCATAGGTTGAATTTGAAATATGAACATAGAAAACTAAGTAAATGGAAATAAGAGACTATTGTTAGCAAAAAAAAAATGTTGTGAAGAAAATGAAAAGCAGTAATAGAGTATTTCATGGACAGCTCAAAATTTTTTTCTATGGTGATCATATGATAAGCCTGCATACTGACTATCCTTGTAGAGATATTGGGAGGATTTGTGCTGGAAAATATGTGTAGAGACTGTGGGATGCTAAATGTTAATCTTCCATAAGTGAAAAAAATTAATAGATCATATCTATATGCTAAAGGTCAAAAAATTGCAAACATACTGAAGATATGAAGGGATATTAAAATAATCAGCTAAAGGAATTGAATATGATTGCCCCTGGGGAAAAAAATGGTAGAGGAAAGAAACGTAGAATTCTGCAACTTTTAGAAAATCTCGTGAAAATATTTGAAATATTAAATCATATGCATTGTTAACTTTAACTGAAATTAAAACTAAGCTTATTTTAAGTTTAAAGTTTACTTAATATAAATACATTGTTTATATGTACACACACACTTTTATCTAAAAGTGTTTATACTAAATGTGTATTGTTTATATGTGCACACACACGTAGATGCTAATGTATATACATGCACATATACACATTAACATATAAATATATCTATAAATTTCAATCATTCTAAGAAGATTTTAAATTCACTTAATAATGTGTTTTACATAAGGCTATATCAATTTCACATTTTGGTATAACTTTGAGAAAATAATACTAAAAATGTTTACTGTCCTGTAAAAGGAAAAACACTTTTAAAGCTACCGAAACTCCAGTCAAATAGGATGTTTATTACTACAGAGAATATAACAGAATTCAATGGCAGTAATTTCACTTTAAATGGATGGGAATTTGATACCAGGAAAATGGAGTTACATATAAATAAGTCATTGAAAAATATTGAAGTGAATACACCTCAGGAGGAAACATTATGAAAAACCTGCCTTCCTCATTTCACAATTAGTAGAATTATAGATGACACTGAGAAGTGTCACATATTGAAACTGTGCCCTGAAATGTTCATTATAAAAGTCAGGGTTTATTTGCAATATTTTGATTTGATGTCTTTATAGAAACTCCACTTAGGATACTGGTAGAGAAAAGTATCTAATTTACACCTAGTAACTTTATATTTTAACTTCAAATTTAAATTTTACAAAGGCTCATGAAATTAAATATATGCATATATAACTTAAACTGCTAAAGTTAAGGGCTTTCGTTAGGCAGCATTATTTTCATAACTTGTAACTTCCACAATTAGTGTTTGCTTTTCTGATAATACTTGTAAAAGATACCACCTAAAATGCATAGACATGTCTAATTTATAATATAAATAGTATAATCAACAGGAACTCTTAGAAGATTTCTGTCTCTACTAACAACAGCTGGACTCAGCTGGACTTTTCCATAAATAACTAAAAATAATTGGAAAAGAACTTCAAGTAAATGTTGCAGACATTGTTCAAAATATGTAAGAGTCTAATAAGTGACATAGTGACAGAAACACTATGATTTCTCAGAATTTCTTCCCAGAAATTCTGGGAATTTCTGTGCAGCAAAGAAGGCCACTATAAATAAAACCTGGCAATCTCTCTGGGTTGAGAAAATTTAGATCAGTGTTAGAGGTGACCAAAGTAACCACACTTCTCAGGGCAGAGTAAAAAGATGTTAGAGAAAGAGCTGCAACAACTTCTACTAACCTTCCTTTGGTCTGTTACTTTGTAATAAAGGACATATAAGGTAAAATTTTATAAGACAAAGCAAAAAGTACCTGAGAAACTATAAACTTAGACATTCACAGAATCTGTACAGTGCTAGAAGAAATTTGAGTTAAAATCAACCAGAGTAGAGGTACATTGATGAACATGATGATATTCAATAAAGAACTCAGTAGTGCAATACTAGGTTAGTAGAAGAATCTAGGACAAAAGCAAAAGCTGCTTTACACTTTTCTCAGCAAAGCTAAAAATAAGTCTCAAAAGAATTAAGCTGATCCACAAATAATATAACTGCCCACCCAAACGAAGTTTAACACTCTTTAAAGGAAGATTACTAAATCCCAATACTCAATAATGTAACATTAACAGCATACAATTATATTAATAAGCATATAAGTTAATACCAGTTTATTAATTATTCACTAATGCAATTAGTAAACATACAAAAAATCAGGAAAAGTGAACCATAGAAAGGAGAAATGAAAACAGAAATAACCAGTAATAATGGAAATGTAAGAATTGGTAGACAAGTACTTTAAAAAAGTAATTATAAATACACTCAGATGAAAGAAAAATAGAATCATAATTAATAGAAAAATGAATAACTATCAAAGAAACAAAATTCTAAAGAAGAAAAATGTCAATATCTAAATTAAAAATGCATAGAATGGGCTTAAAATCAATTATGTTCCAGAAAATAAGATCAGTGGTCAAGGTAAGAACACTTTCTATCTAAAAATTGAAACTATCCAAGTTGAAGGACTCAGGGAAAACTATGTCAAGAAAAATAAGGAAAGGATCCTTAAGGAACGCTGAAATAATATTGAGTGGTTTAAAATATGTAGAACTGAAGACATAATGGCTAACAGTTTTCCAAAATTGTGAACACTATAATCTCAAAAATTAAAGAAGCTGACTGAATTAAGTCCAGATACACAGAGAGAAAACCACATCAAAACACCTTGCTGAAAAGCAGTTATAAGAAACACTCTTGAAATAAACAGGAGAGAATTGAGGATTAGTTAAAACAGGTTGGGGCAGAAGCACCTCCCCATAAGACAGGCCCACCAGTGTGCTGTGGCAACACCCAGAAATTACCACTTCTTTCCATGGCAACGAGGAGACAACCCCCTAGAAGTTACCACTCTCATTCTAGAAATATTTGCATAAACTGCCCCTTAATTTGCATATAATTAAAAGTGGGTATAAATATGAATGAGTGCTGGAGTGCCTCTGGGCTGCTATTCTGGGCACATTGCCTATGGTTAGCCCTGTTCTGCAAGGAGCAGTACCACTGCTGCTGCTATACACTGCAGCTTCAGTAAAAGTTGCTGTTTAACACCACTGACCCACCATTGAATTCTTTCCTGGAGGAAGCCAAGAATCCTCCTGGGCTAAACCCGGATTTGGGGGCTTGCCTTTCCTGTATCAAAGGGATGTCCAACTCAAATAATCAGGGAAATGAATATGAAAACAACAATTAACACTTCTGAGAGGTCATCAAACTGTTTTTAAAGGGCCAGATAGTAAATATCTTAGGCTTAGCAGGCCATATTGCCCTCTTTGCAATTACTCAACCCTGCCACAGTAGCATGAAAGCAGCCTAGGAAATACATAAACAAATGGGCATGGCTAATTGATCCCATAATAGTCAATGGAAGTGCTGTTATCTGCCATTTACAGAAGATGAATGTGATGCTCAGAGGGATTGTCTCAGCTTCCCAAGGTTACACATTTGTTAAGTGATACTACCACATTTTGAATTCATATCTGTCTGGTTAAAAAATTGTACCGTTAATACTATAACACCTGGTATCTGATTCTGCAATCAAAAATTTCTGCTTTTATTGATATGAAATTTGTATTGCTCTGGCTTAGATTCTTTACATACATACAACGCCATTTACTATTGTACCTCTCTCTCCTCTGAAAGCTTATCAAATACCAGATTGTAAAAATTATATCCCCTAACTCATCACTATTCTTCTACAGGCAAACAATTTTAATTATTTGGTGGAAGAACATTCCAAGCTCATGGGTTGGAAGAATCAATGTTGTGAAAATGGCCATACTGCCCAAGGTAATTTATAGATTCAATGCCATCCCCATCAAGCTACCAATGACTTTCTTCACAGAATTGGAAAAAACTACTTTAAAGTTCATATGGAACCAAAAAAGAGCCCGCATCGCCAAGTCAATCCTAAGCCAAAAGAACAAAGCTGGAGGCATCACACTACCTGACTTCAAACTATACTATGAGGCTACAGTAACCCAAACAGCATGGTACTGGTACCACAACAGAGATATAGACCAATGGATCAGAACAGAGCCCTCAGAAATAATGCTGCATATCTACAACTATCTGATCTTTGACAAACCTGACAAAAACAAGCAATGGGATAAGGATTCCCTATTTAATAAATGGTGCTGGGAAAACTGGCTAGCCATATGTAGAAAGCTGAAACTGGATCCCTTCCTTACACCTTATACAAAAATTAATTCAAGATGGATTAAAGACTTACATGTTAGACCTAAAACCATAAAAACCCTAGAAGAAAACCTAGGCAATACCATTCAGGACATAGGCATGAGCAAGGACTTCATGTCTAAAACACCAAAAGCAATGGCAACAAAAGCCAAAATTGACAAATGGGATCTAATTAAACTAAAGAGCTTCTGCACAGCAAAAGAAACTACCATCAGAGTGAACAGGCAACCTACAAAATGGGAGAAAATTTTCGCAACCGACTCATCTGACAAAGGGCTAATATCCAGAATCTACAATGAACTCAAACAAATTTACAAGAAAAAAACAAACAACCCCATCAAAAAGTGGGTGAAGGACATGAACAGACACTTATCAAAAGAAGACATTTATGCAGCCAAAAACCACATGCAAAAATGCTCATCATCACTGGCCATCAAAGAAATGCAAATCGAAACCACAATGAGATACCATCTCACACCAGTTAGAATGGCCATCATTTAAAAGTCAGGAAACAACAGGTGCTGGGGAGGATGTGGAGAAATAGGAACACTTTTACACTGTTGGTGAGACTGTAAACTAGTTCAACCATTGTGGAAGTTAGTGCGGCGATTCCTCAGGGATCTAGAACTAGAAATACCATTTGACCCAGCCGTCCCATTACTGGGTATATACCCAAAGGACTATAAATCATGCTGCTATAAAGACACATGCACATGTATGTTTATTGTGGCACTATTCACAATAGCAAAGAGCTGGAACTGACCCAAATGTCCAACAACGATAGACTGGATTAAGAAAATGTGGCACATATACACCATAGAATACTATGCAGCCATAAAAATGATGAGTTCATGTCCTTTGTAGGGACATGGATGAAACTGGAAACCATCATTCTCAGCAAACTATCGCAAGGACAAAAAACCAAACACCACATGTTCTCACTCATAGGTGGGAATTGAACAATGAGAACACATGGACACAGGAAGGGGAACATCACACTCCAGGGACTGTTGTGGGGTGGGGGGAGTGGGGAGGGACAGCATTAGGAGATATACCTAATGCCAAATGACGAGTTAATGGGTGCAGCACACCAACATGGCACATGGATACATATGTAACAAACCTGCATGTTGTACACATGTACCCTAAAACTTAAAGTATAATAATAAAAAAATTATTTGGTTTCTCTTTTTATTGTTGTTGTTATGTTAATATAAGCATAGATTGTGTCTTCTAATAACTGCTATCTAGCAAAAAAAATAGACAATATCCTAGAAAGCCTTTCTATATGGTGTATCATAGGGTGATCACCTCACCTCTCTTGTGGAATATTTATTAAAACAACCATTATTTGAAGCCTTATCATACTTTTGAATCATGTCGAATAAATTGAATTTTTAACCTTATTAAATATTAACTACGATTTAACTAGCTTTCTCTATTCTGAATGTATTATGTTTTCAACTTGAATGTGAAATCTTGCAGTTAATACTTTTATGTTGTAAATATTAATTAGCAGTTTTAGAGCTACCAATATCTCTCTCAATCTTTATCCTATCAAACTTAGTCAAGAAACCATCCAGATTTGTGTCTTCTCCAAGCAAAACAGTCTGTTATAACCTCACAATATAATTATACATTGAAACAGGCTAAATATAGCACAGTAGTTAAAATACCCAAGTGGAGATTAATTCTAAATTAGTCTTGAGTGTTATACTTTAAATAATGACTCAAATCCTATTAGAATGGCATGTAGCTCAGTGCTCTCTCATAAAAATATCTCAGAAACATTATCAAATATTTTGCTCAAATTCAGTTTCACTATCATTAATGTATTTCTAGAATAGAAGTTGTATGCCAAATAGTGTTTTAAGAAAGCATATATGGAAAGTAAATCATTATTTTTTAGAAACTGTACCTTCCTATAATAACTACAGATATGACTGAATATATAATTGAATACAAATGAATATAAATTATCTAAAATATGTATTCTAAAATCTATCTGTGACTTATTTTAACATTACTGACAAATGTTCTATACTATTCACACTGGTGTTATTGGGAACCTAATCATTTGCCCATCTTTAGCTTTTTGATTCCTCTCTTGTTCTCCCTAGCTCTGTAATGATCACATTTTCCATGACTTAACCCCTTATCTATGAGTTCATACATTCAGATAAAGACGATGGGACTCATTTATAGTGATCAAATCTCCTAGCAACTCTACAATTATTTAAAAATTCAGATTCCTCTTATTATATTCATTCCCTCTATTCAGACAAAATACTGTTTCTGCATAAAAAAGAAAAATGCAAAATAGCAAAAGATAAGTTTGAATCTGTCTTTGTTGTCAATCAGTCCTGAGCATCATACTTATTATTTTGGGGAAATTTCCAGAAACTTTCCAATTATAGAAGCATATATCATCAATGGAGAAAAATATCAAAATGAAGACATATAAAATTAAGACATCCCTAGGTATGTATGTACGTAGGCATGTATGAAATTATTATATAGCTTTACATTTATGCATAATGAGTAAATATTTAACATATAATTGGCATGTCTCTATAATATCTTTGTAACTTCCTGATGACCACATAGGGTTGTTGTATTGGTCACATGTACTATGATTTACTTAACTTTATATGTTTGACTAGACATTTAGATTATTTCCAAAAGGTAAAATTTAAAAATAACACACTTAAAATACAGATATTTCAGATTAAGTTCAGAAAATTAATTAAAATTATTATCTTACTATCTAGCAGTAAAACTATCAAAAGTTGGCTATCCTGTCATATATTTATAATTTATTCAGAACTGTTTTTCAAATTGACAATGGTTTTTACTTTGAATTATAAAGTAGTTAAAATGCCCTGTGCAGTTAGTGAACAACATTGCAGTTACATGCAACAGTCAGAGTCAGTTAACAGGCATTCAGTAGAACTTCAATACCTTAAATTGCAGTTTTTAAAAAATTATGTTTCTAAGTAACTTTCCCTTTTAGTCTCAAAAATTTTAATGGAAAAAAAACATTTAATCTTAATAATTTGGAGCCCAAGTAAGCAAACTGAAATAATACTTTACATGTGTTTAATAAGTACTACATACTCCTTAACTTCACAAAATATCTTCCTATGTAATCTGTGTGATATGTTTTTTCAAACAGAAATGACAGTTTTTTCATATTCAGTAACAGTAGATCTTATTTCATTCGAGTAGGTGGCTCTAAATTTAAGAATAGCAGAAGGATACCCAACACATTTTAAAAAATGGGAGTTTCAGGATCATCCCTTTGGACAGTTTGTAAAGATGTCTTTAGTCTTGGGTTGGCAATTTTGTACATTCCTATTTCACTTGTTTAACTTTGTTGCAGTGAATCTCAGTATGACCACTGAAGCTTAAACATAAAAATGGATATTAGGAAATAGCATGTTTTGGGAGAAAATGTTTGTTAAAATTGTGTAATTTGTTAAGAGCATATGATTCTCTTAATAGTAAATATAAATAAAGGGAATATGCTAGAATATTAGATAAAATAAGAAATCCAAGAATAGTCCCAGGCTTCTGTAGTCTTCCTGGGAGTCTCTATTATCTAATTTCTGTTACCTTGAACAAAGTTTATTTTGGGACAGAAATCTGGAAAGCCAATGCAAATATACAATAGTAATTAACTGAAAGGATCACAAAGCCAGATAAAGTTGAAAGTCTTAAAAAATACAAATGGCACAGTCTCCTTGCTGAAATTGCCAAAGATAATAAAGATCCCTTCAGTTAGAAAGCTACAAAATGAAAACAATTCCTAAATACTTCTTTGATTTTTACATTAATTATATATCCATTGGACACATCCAATGTTTAGGCATTTTTACAACACCTGCAGATATAAAAATAACAAATTGAAACTAATTATTTTAGAGTCAAAGTCCCTAATATGAAGAAGCTTACCATTTAGTAAGGAAGATGTCATGGTACACAATTACTGCAACAAAGTACGATATATGCACCTACAATTTGAAAGTAAATTGCCAAGAAACATATAGGTGGAGGACCTAAACAATTATCTGGGAACCAAGTAAAGCCTTTATGAGAAACCAGTGTCTAAGACAAGCTATACATTTTAATATCTGTTTGATGTGAAGAGAGAAAGTGTAGTAGACACTGAGGAAGTAACTTATGAATAGATTGAAACCTAGACAAAAAATCTGGTGTCTCTGAGCATTTTTCTGGTGTGTTGTAAGGGGCTTATTCCATATAATTTTGGGTAATTACTTCTTGAAACAGATCTTCTGCCTGAACTTATATTAGTTATCTAGGTCTATTTACTTACTTATTTATTTATTCATTTATTTATTTGGTATAATTGTATTCTAAGACTGGAATTCAACAACCTCTCTAAGCCAGAAATGTCTGTGCTTATATTGGTGAAGTTAAATCACCCAAGTGTAACTTTCTCTTTACCCATCATTCATTAGGCTGACGCTTACAGGAATTACACATTATTCTTAGAGAAATCTAAGTCAGAAGAGTGGTTTTGAAAAAGATTGGAGAGAATAAGATTGTAATACAGAAAGCAGTGTGAAATAATAAAATTTGTTTGAGCACATTGGGAGTTAAAGTACTTCATTTTAATAAATTAGAACTACCATTCTAAACATAGGTTGAAAGTAAATTTAAATTGCTTTAATTTATTCAAACCTTCTAAAATGGGATATGGATATATAACATTAAATGAATGCGTTTTCAAAGGTTATTCATTATTAGCTTTCATCCTGACGTTTACTCTATTTAATCACAGAAAATTAGAAAGATTCTGTGTGACTCAGTTCAGAAAATATATCCAATAATAAGTTAAAAATAAAATTCGTTTCAAAGGCACTGAAAATATAACATCAAGTTGGACTCTGCAAACGGCAGCCATTATTGCTTATAAATATTATTGCTTTGTGTTGAGCAAAGATGGTCTTTCACATGGAACAAAGATGTGTATGGTGGAAGTTCAATATTCTAACAAATAGAAACATATAATAAAAAGTGAGAATAAAGATATCCTCAAATATGTATTAATATTCTATTTTACTAGAATTATGTACACCATATAGTTATTTGTGGAAAAAATTGTCTATAAAGTTGAAGAAAAAGGAAGACATCCCAAAGAGTCTTGCTGTTGAAAGTCCATACCTAATAATTACATCAGGAGTGTCTATACATCTATATACCTGTATTGTTAACCAGTTACAGGTTTCCATAATAAAATGGGCATGCACTTCAGTTTATTTTATGTAGCCACTGCATTTTATATACATTTCCTACTGATTCACAAAATACATTACTATAGAAAAAAGGGTCAGGGAATTCCTATATTAAACAATTCCATGTAACGTTGCTTTAATCTGCGTATTGCAAAGTTGTTTTCTGTATTTAATGCCTCCTAGCTAAATCTTTGCACATTCACATTTGAAACAAGACAGACCTATTAGCACATTAATAAAATAAAATATTTATATTATCAAAGTTTTACAATGAGTTTATATTACTGTTACAATCAGAATATGCAACAAACTTCTAGAACATGGGTTTCAATGTACAATTTTAATAAAAATATTTTGAAAAATATGACTATTTTGAAATAACTTTATTACATATTTAAAATACCATGAGGCTGGCATAGGAGTTTATTGTCGTTTTACATTTTAGTGGCTTACAGCAACAACAATTTATTATTTCTCATAATTCTCTAGGCTTAGAATTGGTGGGGGAGGTGGCTAACTGGGTGGCTCCTCTGCTACCCATAGTAATGGCTGCATTCACACGCAGGACTAGCTTTATTTGGTGGTAGGGCTGAGCTTAACCTCCAAGAAAGCTTCAACCACATGACTGACTTCTCAGGGTTCCGCTGTATCCTCTACCTTCCTGTGCCATATTTCATTATTTGGCATCTAGCCAGAGCTTTCTGTTCAGCACGGCAGCTGGCTTGGCAGCTTGACTTTTTAATAATAACATTTAAAACTTACTAGTTGTAGGTATTTTATATATGGTGAGATAACTATTAAGTAGAAGGAAAGCGAATGGTTTAGTGATTTTAAGAGGTTTGAGTTCGGATTCGGATGTTATAGTTCAATTCTTCTCTCGTACGAGGGCAATTCATGGCTTTCAGTTTCTCAAATGAACTAATTTTTCTCCAATATAGATCATTGCATGTAATTTTAATACTGGTCTATCAGTTTAGTCCTCGCTTAAGAGTTTGGAAAGCAACATTTAAAACAAATTACCAACTGGAAATTTCTACTTAAGGATTAAAATTTAAGTTTTCATCATTTCTAAAATGTATGTATCAGAAGTCAGTGTCTTCCCTTGATGACACTAGGATCACCTTGCTAAATAAACTGATGCACTCAACTGCTAGGGCTACTTACTGTTTCGTTTAAAAGATTTACGGGTCTTGCGCTTTATCTAGAGGATATTATACTCGGATAGTTCTTTTGGGCTTCACAGAAGTTTGATATAATAAGATTAAATAAAACATAGCAAAAAGTTATAATCTAAGGAAATATGTACAAACTATTAAATTTCTGTTGTTTTGCGTTTTTAAAGCATTTTCTTTATTGCTTCATATTTAATGAGTTTACATATGAAGCTATGAAAGGCAAATATAAGCATGCTTTCTCAGAGGCTCATCAGAGGCTATAAAACTCTTAATTTTAAATAAATTATTCTAATTATGTATGTGCTTTAATAACGTGGTTTATGGTGCAGATCATATATTAAGTAAAATTAAGCTTTAAAAATTTTTTTCCATATTATTTTGGACTATAGTTTCTGAAATGATGCTAGCCAATGATTAATCTTAGGAGTTCTTAAGGTAAGTAAATAAATAACCAAAACAGAATACGTGAAATACTTTTTAAAAAATTTCATGAAGACACAAACAAACCTCCCAAGGAGCGGTAGATAGTCATATCTATTAAATTACATTAAATTCCTGGTTAGAAAACTTCCAACAAAAATAACTTCAGATCCAGATTTCTTTTTCCAGTGGCAAATATCTATTAAACAGTTAAGGAAGAAGTAATGCTCATTTTCCACAATATCTTTCAGAGATTAGAAGAAGAAACACTCTTGACTCATTTTATGAGGCCAGCATTTTCCAAATTATTACAAGATGTTACAAGAGAAGAAAAATATAACCTCAAATCTCTCATGAACATGTATAAAAAAATTCTCAACATAATTAGAAAACTAAATTCATGAATAAAAGGAAAGGAGTGGTAATCCAAGGAAAAAAATAGATTAAACATTTTAAAATTGATGACTACCACCCACCATATTGGCAGATCAAAGAATAAAAACTTATCTAAATAGGTGCAGAAAAGGCATTTGATGTTATTCATCATCAATTCAAAAACAGTAACCCTCAGAAAACAAAGAATCTAAGGCGATTTCTTTAACTTGGTTAGAGGTATTCACAAAAACAGAAACACACACACACACACACACACACACAAAAAAAAAAAAAGCAAAACCTGAATCTAACTCATATAATAATTGAAAAATGAAATGATTTCGCTATTTCCCTTTCAGGTTCAAAACCATGCTTCTACTCACATCATGCAGAAGTCTTCACCAGTGTAATAAACCCAGCAAAAAAAGAAGGCATGCAGACTGGAAAGAAATAAATTTTGCTTATTACTATTATGACATGACTGCTACATAGAAACCACTGAAGAATTAGAAAAAAACGGAAAAATTATAATTAATCAATTTAAAATATTTGCTCTGCAAAAGACACTGACAACTAAAAGACCAGCCTCAGATTTAGAGACTGTACATGCAAATAACCTTTCTGACAAATCAATTGTATCTAGAATACCTCAAAATCTTTTAAAACTCAGCATCATAAGAAACAATCTAATATAAGGCATGGAAAAGATCTGAAAAGGTGCTTCACCAAAGAGGATATATTAATGACAAATAATTATATAAAAGATGGTCAACATCATTAGTCATCAGGGAATGTATATCCGAACTCAGTGAGGTACTACCACAACACACCTATTAGAATTACAACATACAAGTAAGACACCTGATAATTCCAAGTTTTGATGAGAACACAGCCAATCCTCAACTCTCATACTTTGCTAATGGGAATGCAAAACAACACACTTTGCAAAGCAGTTTGGCAGTTTCCTATATAGTTAAACATACATCTATCATGTAATCCAGGGATTCCCTTTCAAGAGACAATAAAACTAATGTTCAGCCAATATCAGCATGCAAATGTTTACAGCATATTTATTCATAATTTCCAATAACTGGAAACACTATAGTTCTCCTTTAAGCAGTTTATAGAGAAGCTTCCATACCATGGCATACTACTCGCCTATAGAAAGAATAAGAAAATATTGATTTTCAAGACAATGCTAATAAATCTTAAACATATTTAAGTGAAATAATCCACATCCAAAAGGCTACTTGTTGTATAATTCCGTTAGTATGATACTCTAGAGTAAGATAAGCTATAAGAGGGAGGCTGAATGTTAAGGGGAATCAGGAGATTTTGGCAATGATGGAACTAATCTATGTGAAACTATGATGGTAAATATATGATTTTGTGCATTTGCCAAAATCCACAGAACTGTACACCACAGAGTAAACTTTATACTGTATATAAATAAAGCTGTATGTAAATTTATTCTAAATGATAAAATTATATGTAAAATTTTAAAAAAATCAACCAGGATATCAGGATAATTTAGATTGGACACAGACTTTGACAAATCTAACTGTAGAAAAATGAATTGTATAAATAGAACTTCTTACCGTGTTACCTATTAATATCTAAAAAACAGCTTGTTTTTCTTTTTATATATATATATTTTTATTATACTTTAAGTTCTAGGGTACATGTGCACAATGTGCAGGTTTTTTACATATGTGTACATGTGCCATGTTGGTGTGCTGCACCCATTAACTCGTTAACTTGTCTTAGAAGATAATATTAGAATTTCTATAAATCACCCATTTTTAGTTATGTAAGGCATAAAAGTATTTTTAAAAATTGAATATGCTTCCAATATGCCACAGGAATAGGTTTGATTTGACAGATTTGTCAAGTAGACAAAGGACAAATATTTTCATCTTATACAAACAATTTATGCTGTAAATATATTCATTATTGTGTTCATAACTATATGTTGCTCTCTCAAGGCATTGGTCTTGTTAAGCATAGGGAAAAACAAGATTAATTGTGTTTACAATAAAATATATGAATTAAAAAATAAAAATAAAACAAGAAAAAGAAAAATGAATTGTATAACTACAGTAAAACGTGGGGAAGAATGGTGCTAACCTAAGTAACTTTGCAAAACAGTGTTTAACTGGCTATTGCAAGGCTAAAACCAAAAAGAAATTTACACAAACACTGTATTTTAGTAGTTAATTTTTTTTTAGTAATGAATTTATATGTATGCTAGGGTTGATCATGTACATAAGTATGTTGTATGTAGTGAGAAACTAGTTTCTCTATGTCAGAGATAGAAGTTACAAATAAAGGAGGAAAGCTAGAACGCATTCTGTAATGTTGGATTGACTTTGAAGTTAACTGCAAATATAATTGTGTGTATATATGTGTATATATACACATGCACATATATATACACATACATACAGACTGAAAAATACAAAACAAATACAGATGCACGTGGATATGCAATACTTAGCAATATTAGCATATATACATAGTATATATACATAATTTTCAGCAAATATGTGCAATGAGCAAAACTAATTGAATAGATACCAATTTGCAATCAAATAAATCAGACCTCTGTCAAGAACATGTTGATTCCAAGACCAGGGCAGAGACAATATGAGTTACAAGGTGACCTTGAAACATATTATGATTACTTAAAGAAATGATCAGAAAAAATAAATATAAGGATATAATCATAACAAGGATCATAGAAGCCACTCTTAAAGAGCTCCTGTATTTGGTTTCACGACTATATAAAGAAATACCTGAGACTGGCTCATTTATAAAGAAAAGAGGTTTAATTGGCTCATGGTTCCACAAAATGTACAGGAAGCATGGAAGCATCTGCTTCTGGGGAGGCCTCAGGGGGCTTTTAGTCATAGTGGAAGACAAAGCCAGAGCAGGTATCTTCATATGGCTGGAGCAGGAGGAAGAGAGACAGGGGCAGGTGCTGCACACTTTTAAACAACCAAATTTCAGGAACTCACTATTGTGATGACGGCACCAAGGGGGATGGACGGTGTTAAACCTTGAGAAACTACCCCCATGATCCAATCACCTCCTACCAAGCCCCAGTCCCAACACTGGAGATTACAGTTGAACATGAAATTTGGGTTGGGACACAGATCCAGACCGCATCATCTCCCAATATCCAAAGCTGGAAAAGTTATTGTATCATTGATAAAACCCCTTTCTTATTATCCTCTTTGCATTCAGGAAAGAACAATGATTCAATATAACCATAAAAATGGTTGAAGTCTATTATCCAGTCTAACCATAAAATATTTAACTTCTGCATGTAGATTCATTTAACAAATATTTATTATGTATTCATGCACTTATCACTGTTCTAGGAAAGAGGACTTATAAATTTTTTAAAAGGTAAAAAAAAATTTTCCTTCATGGAACATACATTTTAGTCATCAGGAATTAACAATTAAAAAAAGTTAAATAATGTACAGTTCTAAAATGATGCCCATGCATTTAATCAAAAAGTTGAATTCACGTTCTTCATAAGACTCATGTTTTGTTCATGGTGCCAAAGCATCCATTCCTGAAAGCATTTTGTTGAGTGTAGTGTAAATTGTTTATCTAGACAGTTCTAAAATTACTATTTAGAGAACTTACATTAATGTAGGTTTGGAAGATCTTCCGATTTAACTTAGCCTAAATCTGTGGTGTCTGAAAGACCATCCCCATACAATTCTGATTCTTGCAAACAAATTACTATCCGAGGCAAAACAGGATGAACTTATTCTGCACTTAAATAAGGTGAAGACTGAAGACTTACTTCCCCTCAGAGATTGTGAGTAACAGAGAAGATTAAGGATGTGGAGTTCAGATAGATAATAGCTTGAACTAGGTGAGCTGAAGACTGGTCTAAGTGAATATTGATACAAGTTAAGAATATTATTGTATTTGAAGTTGTTTTCATTACCTGAAAATGGGTACATATTTAATAATTTTTAATCACTTTTGTATGCAAGTTACAAAATCTCTCATATATTGTCATATAAAAGATGAATCATGTTGCTTGGCTAAACTGGAAAGAAAGAAGTAATATGTTTTGAGGTGAAAGTTGCACCTTCCCATTGGATGGTGAAAATACAATGGGAATTTGCTGAAAGCTTGGGAAGTCTGTGTGGTCTACCTCAGGCCATGATGCTGAGTTTCAGAGAACAGACTGGATTTAATTTTCTCAGATAAGGATTGACAGTGAGGCCCCTGCTCACAGTTAAGTTATAGTTGTACATAAATCTTATTTCTGGAAAAAATATTTATTAAAAATCATTAATTCTGCACATCACAGAAACTTGGCTAAAAATATAGAAGTATAATTCCTCTAACCTGACAAGACAGAATGACAGCAATAGCAAACGAGTTAAAATTATAATTTTCTTTTAATTTTCTATGTAAACTGATCCTAGATTCATCTTCAACATTTATACTAAACTCACCACCTATGCAAACACAATATCACACTGTTGGAAGTTAGGAGTACATGAGTATTTTTTATGTTATATTTTTATGTTAATACTGATTTACCAATTTATTTCTGGGACAATATAATTCCAGTCATGAACCATGACCTTTATGCCTCTGACAACTGTGACTTTTTATATTATGCATTTCTGAATTATTCAAAATTTAATTGCTGTTTTCCAGTATAACTCATCTAAGAACTAAACTATTATATCCCTATTATCTATATAAATTATCTGAGTTAATTTTAGAAACTAACATATATACATGCTATTTGCAGGTAAGGAACTAAAATATACATGGCATTTCTAGTTAAGAAATTGTTTTCAACATTTTCAATTGATAATAATACTCAGTCAAAAATATTTTCTAAATAAATGAAAATATAAAGAGAGAAGCTGCTTGGTAATGTCATTATGAATTAATTTTATTTTGGAAAACGGATTATGTATCTTTGAAAATCTAATTTATAATGGTTAAGGGAACAAACACTTTAATTATCTGGCTCTTGTCTTAGTTTTGATTTGTAACATCCAGGGAGATATGTTTAATTGTATTTATCCATGATTCACATTGCTAACATAATTTTTCAATGGAAACTTCTAGAAAGACAAGATATTTAAATCTCTACATATTCAATTCTCAGTATGAAATAAACGCCTTTTGTCATTAACTGACAATTGAGAAATGTTTCTTATATTAATCCATACATACGATATCTCTTAAATTTACCTGGAGTGTGATTCGTCAGTATGAATGAGTAAAGCAATAATGACATACACCATCCTGTGGTTATCTGAAGCCATTTTTTTTTCTTCTTGTTCATCTTACGTTCAGTAAGAGTGGTCTCTATCTTGACACAAGATAGGCCATTCACCATGTTTAGAATGTGCTTAAAAATTCACTCCACTTTTTCCTATGCCCATAAGCACCCTTATTAGAGTTTACTACAGTAAATTCTTTTTTTCCCCACCTGTTTTGACAGAATAGGAGGCAACATCATGGCAAAGCTGATATTAGTCTTTGTGGAAAATTAATTGGTAGATAAGATTTAAATATGATAATATGTTGAGTTTATTTTTGTCTTTGTCCAGAAAATGATTATACTTATTTTCTTTTCATCTTTAAAAACATCTATTGCTTCAATGTACAACTAATTATAAATATGATAACATTCTGTGTAAGATATAAGCGTCTCATTTTTTATGTGCTGCTTTCAATATTTTTGTGAGCATATTTCCACAAGCATGTTTGGCCTATAATTTTTTATGTCTTTCTGTTTTAGTTCATTTTCTCTTTCTTATAGCAGATACATGAAACTGGGTAATTAATGAAGAATTGGAATTTATTTCTTATGGCTATGGAGGCTAGGAAGTCCTAGGTTGAGGGGGCCCATCTGGTGAGAACCTTCTTGCTGGAAGGGACTCTCTGAAGAGTCCTATGATAGCACAGGGTATCATACGGCAAGGGTGCTGAGCATACTAATATGCTAGCCCAAGTCAGACTATAATTAAATTTTTATAGCAATTATAGAATTTTAAAACTGGCATTATTCTGAAGCACCACCCAATTTCAGCCACTTAGAGCAAGCGAACAAGATGTAAGACTGATATCTCACATCTTTATCCCTTTGTGTGGAAATGTGGACATGGAAGAGGATACCAATGCTACGTGAGTCATATTAGAGAATTAGTAAAAGAAAAACAAAAATTGGATTTATCTTTATTTTAGCTTGCTATTTTGTTTATTATAAATTCTTGCATTAATTTTGGTATTTCAGAATACTACATTTTAATATTTATCTGGATTACTGAGTATTTTGGCAATCTTTTAAAATTTGCACCCAAGTCAAGTGCCTAATTTGCCTTACCCTAATCCTGAATCTACTGAAGTATTTCATAAAGACTAAAAAGTAATGAGTTCTGGATTATTCTGATACCAAAACCAAAAGAAGACATCAAAAGAAACAAAAACTACAGGCCAATGTATCTTATTACTATTGATGAAAATATGTTCAACAATATAAAAAGAATTTTAAAACATGAAAATTAAAATATATCCCACGGTTGATTTAACCTGTTAAGATCAACTAATTAAATATATCATATTAATAGAAGAAATGACAAAAAAGATCATCCCAATACACGCTGAAAAAAGTGTTTTACAAAACCAATAATTCCATTTTGTGATAAAAACACTCAATTAATTAGGGACAGAAGTCCGTTTCCTCAACATAAAAAGTAGTTACATAAAATCCACAGATAACATCATACTTAAGGGTGAATTATTAAATGCTTTTCCCTAAGATCAAGAATAAGATATGAATGGTTAAGCATATAATTTCTAAAACTTTAGTCACAAGTTGTTTTATTTTTAAAAATACTGCTAACTGCAGTTGTACACTCATGCAATCAATCAATAACGCTGGAATTTAATAGCAAAGAAAACTCTGAGATGGTTTAAAAAGAAATTAGACAAAACAAACTTTTAAGAAGATATCAAACAAATTGAGAAGGACATGTTGAAAAAATATAGTATTAGAGGTAGCATATATTCAGCGAAAAAAAAGAACAGATGACAAAATAAAAGTCCTCATCAAAAAAGTTTCTGTCTTTTCCAAAACAAATTTTGGGTTACATGTGCTTTTATCTGATGTTTGATTCTGTTTATTTTCTAGGTTAACTCATCTTAAATAATCTGCTGCAAACTATATTGGCTACAAAGTGATGTTTTAATCTTAATTTAGGAGAGACCTGAATTTAAATTATGACTAAATCTTTGTGAATATATAGTAGAAGTGTAACTTATCTTCTTTCAAACTCAGTATTCCCACCTGCAAAGAGGTCACAAATTAGCCATTAGCAAATGATCATCAATGATATACTTGGTGCTGTGTCATCACTCTTTTTGGCAGTGATAATCCAAGGATAAATAATCCATGCAGAAATTCAGTCTATATTGAACATCTATCTTACTAGTGAAAATAAGCTGGCTTCTCCAGCTGGTTTCATCTTTTCCTTTCTGTAATAAGGAAATTCTGCCATAGCTTACCCTAAAATACACTGCAGTAGTCCCCCCTTATCCACACTTTTGCTTTCTGTGGTTTCAGTTACCCTGGTCAGCTACAGTCCAAAAATACTACATAGAAAATTCCAGAAATAAATCTTAACCTTTAAATTGCATGCTGTTCTGAGCAGCATGATGAAATCTCATGCCACCTCATTCTGTCTTGCCCAGGATGCGAAATCTCCTTCAGTTCAGTGTGTCAACACTGTGCACACTCTTTGCCCCTTAGTCACATAGTAGCCTTATGGGCTATTGGATCCACTGTCACTGTATCCTAGTGCTTGTGTAAGTAGCCCTTATTTTACCTACTCCTGGCCCCAAAGTGTAAGAGAAGTGATGCTGGCAATTCACATATGTCAAAAAGAAGCTTTAAAATACTTTAACTGAAACGGTTAAAATTCTTGACAAGAAAGAAAAGAAAATGTATGCTGAGGTTCCTAAGATCTGGAATAAGAACAAATATTGTCCATGAAATTGTGAAGAAAAAAGAAATTTGTGCTGGTTTTGTTGCTAAGTCTCAAACTGGAAAACTGTAAGTGCTGAGATAAGACAAAAAAGCATTATATTTGTGGATAGAAGACATGAATAGAAAACGTTGTGATTGACAGCAATGTTTTGAACCAGATTAACTTCATTTTAATTAAATGAAACTTTATTATAGGTATCCATGTATAGGAAAAAGCAAAATATATACAGGGTTCAGTACTATCTATAATTTCAGACCTCCAATGGGAGTCTTGGAACGTATCTCCTGTGGATAAGTAGGAACTACTATACTCAGTTGCCCACTTGTCGTCACTCTTCACAAATAAGTACCTACAGTTGTTTGCAGATATAATACAATAGTACATATATATTATTGTACATATATACATATATAAGTATATATGTATTATTGTATATATGTATATGTTATTACCATATTAGTTATTACTATATACATATGTATTATTATATATATGTTTGATTATTATATATGTAGGTGTGTATATATATCCTTTAATTCCCTCTAGAGCCTCCGAATATTTTTTCTTTTATTAATACTTGCTATGTAGTCAATATTTTAAATCAACCAATCTCAAATTTACTAAAATCTATCTAGATATTTTTGTGTAATACAATATCATACAAAGATTAAGAATCAGGATTGTTCGTTTTTTGTAAAGGTAGCAAACATATAAACTTGAAATGGTCTTGAAAAAATGAAGACCTATGGTTTCTGTAACTGACTTTAGGAGACTAGAGGAGAAAAAACAATCTTGAGTTTGAGTAGTTTCTAAGAGTAGATTGAGAATGAATCAGAAGCATGAAGAGGAAAAGAATTTAGATTTATGAGTGAAAATGAATGGAATTAGACCATCTCATAAAATGAGATTGAAGTTTGTCTTTAAGGCAAATTAGGAAACACTTATTGACTGGCCAATAAATATGAGGTATTATGCTAGGAATTTGAAATACAGGAGTGAAAACAGACGCCCTGCCATACAGACACTTCCACTTTAGAAGAAAAGACAACACTGGTAATAATAAAATGAAAATGGCAAGTGATTTTTTTAGGGTTTAGTAAGTGGGAAATGCACCTAATTTCACCTTGGGGAGGCACTGGTAAATTTCTGAAGGAAAAAAAAAATTGAGAAGTGAAATAAATATGCATAACAAGAGCAGGACAAGCGTAGACTCATGGGACTTTAGAATCATTATTAGGCGAAGTAGAACAGCTTTTCCATCATATTGATTCTCTGAGGAAAATGTCTGACTTTGTTTTGTTTTTCCAAGCTTGTATTGTAATACTTCACATCATTTTTGTTCTTGTTTAATGACTTGATCAGATAAGAGAATCATAGTCATCAAGTACTTTCTTGGGGAGTCACCCTTCATTCATATTCTACACCAACAGGATTCTTGACCAGCTTAGCAAACTGATGCCACCCTGTAATTATTAGCTAGATTTTATGTGGACCTTTTAATAGGACTCTAATTGTAAACTTGGTTTCACTTGCTTTTAAGGCTGGCCTCAACGCCTGAAACAAGGAACCTGTGTTTTACATCTGTATTGTGTATACGTGAATGTTCTGCAATAAGTGTCAGATGTAGAACATTCTTTAGAAGTGTTCTCTTGTGTGTTAAATGCACGGGAATGAGATAGAAGCAAAGATGTGACTCCATGAAGAGAAATAACTTTTATTATATTAATGAGAGCAATGAATTCTTAATTCTTAGCCACAAAAATGATAAAATACAATGGGATTTTCAAATGTAAAATAAAATATCTGTACTCAGATTATTGCATTGCTGCAGAGATAAAGTAAAATATTATTATATAACTCTAAAGTGACATGAAAAGAATGCAACTGTTCAACCAAATGGCTCAAAGCGTAGCCATTATTATTTTTCTTAAATATTCCCCAAATTTAATATTTGATGGGGTGTGAAATTCCACCATCACCACATAATTTATCTTTTGTTTTAATATTAATCTGTTGCTGACACACTGAATAATAGATATATAATTTGCTTATGCTGTATATCTGATTTTCATGAATGCAGATATCTGAGAGTCATCCTTGATCTCGCCCTCTTCCTTAACCACTGGCACCTTAACAATCACTGAATCCTACTACTTCTGCCTGCTAAATTTTACTCAGTTATCTCCATTTCCACTCTCAGTACCTATGTTCAGGTATCTCTTGCATAAAACACTAGAAATACACCATCTAGGATAGTCTTTAGTTGATGGGTATCCAAGCACAATGAAAGATACGCTCTCATTTGAGAATGTGAGAAATGTTCTTTTTAGCTGTTATTGTATAAGAGAGGTAGGTCTTTATATTAGCATTCTAGAACTTTCTAAAAAATTATGACAAAATTGGCTGCTTAAAATAACAAAAACATGTTCTCCCATAGTTCTGGGGCCCAGAAATATAAAATTAAATTATTGACAGGGCTGCTCTTTCTTCAAAGGCTCTAGGAGAGAATTATTTCTGCCTTTTCTAGGCCCTGGTGGCTCTAAGTGTTCTTTGGCTATGGCGACATAACACTAATTTCTGCCTCTGTCTTCATGTGGTCTTCTACTCTTTGTTTTTTGTCTCCTTCCCTTCTCTTTACTTGTCATTGGTTTTAGGGTGCATCCTAATCGGGGATGATTTCATCTCTAGGTCCAACAGCTAATGTTTGTTATCTTTGCATTCATGTTTGACATTGTAACATTAAGATTGTTGAAATATCTCTCAAATTTCTGTTTAAACCCTGCCTGGACATCAACTTTGTTCAGACTTAGGTTTAAATCTCTTAGCACCATGAAAGCCTCACAATTAAGAGTTAAGTATATGTCAGATAAATAAATGATAACAAAAAAGTATATCACTATTGCCCTCATAGGAAGAAACTTTGGAAACATTCCGGGGTGAAAACCTGTAAGGTGGATAGTTGGATAAATAGATGCACTGAGAGATAAAAGGCCAAAAGGGTAAATGAAGTTTACCTCTTTATTTGTTCTCTGACCTACGCCCCCTCAGTGAAACACTTCTAAATGCCTATGTAAGTATTTTTTAAATAATTTTGGAGGAGACACAAATCCATTATAAGTAAAAGATATGCAGTACAGATGAATCAGAGATCACTTGTTGATTTTTTCTGCTACAAGTACGATGCTAGGACTGAATTGTTCTTTTTTTTCTCTGCCCATAATGTTCTTAAGTATTTTTTTCTTTTTCTTGTTTGTATATATATACATCAACTACTGTTTACTTTTACCTAGTTCACTATAACTTTTTTTCTTACTAAACAATAACATAGGAAATTGTATTTCACTAAATTTCCCTTTATTTCTAAATATTGCAAGTTAGGATATTCTCTAAAATACATTAAAGAGTTCTAACCTGATGGAATATACAAAAATCACACTTTTGCTTTTAGTAATAGTAAAGAAACACATAGATTAGTGAAATATGAGTAAATAGCTTATCACATGTAGACTGTATCTGTATATTGTGCCAGTCATTCAGATGTTTAACATTTTTATTTACTTATTTTTAGGTAGAAAAAATATGTAGACTAACAACCGTAAATCAACAAATATGTATATAAATTGTACTCAAACAGTGGAAAAATACTAAATGAGAACATATCTTTCTCTTCTGATTTTATATATTTCCCCATTTTAGACAGTCAGGCAGTCCTCTATAGAATCAAGAATATAGTTTGGTTTGAGGACTCAGCTTGCTCATTACAGACAGCTAATATATTTTCTGAAAAGTATGGATTCCATTTTCCATTGTGCATCTTCAGCAATTTTTTAAAAAGTTCTGATAGTATTTTTTTTAGTGGCAGTATGTAGAAGAAACTCAATTTAATTTTGGTTCCTAGGTTGACTCTGCAGTGCTTGTAGAGTCTTTCATTATTATTTTACTTCCAAGCTGCATTTCTATTTTAAAGTTGAAAATATCCAATAACATCAACCGATTGCAAGGGAGTAGAGTGAAGAAAGGATGGGATGAAAAGTTAGAAATGACAAATTAAAGCCATATTTTAATGCTGAAACACAGAGTTTATAGTGTTTTTGAATATGTGTGGTAGGTCATTCAGGTATTTAGTGTTTTCGTACATTGAAATTTCCGTCTGTTTTCCTAGATCCCTCATGAAATGTTACTACCCTACATGCCATACTATTTCCCAGAGTTTTGGTAGTCTGCTTGTAGCCTAATTTTTAAATCTTAGCATTCCTGGGATACAAATTGTATTGGAAATTTGAGACATTAAACATTTAGAAAAAAAATCATGTTGCATTTTATTACATTGGGGTTCACGGGATGTAAATACTCCTAATTAATGATGATTAGGTAATAGATTCTTATTTTCAAGATATACTTTCAAAAGAATTCACAGGGAGTGATTTTAGTAAGAAGAATGTAATCTTCTTATAGGGGAGGTAAGTTTCATAGAGGAAGCTTATTATGTAGTGTGACTTGATGGCTTCCAAAGAGCCCTAGTGCTTAACATACATATTCCATGGATTTTAATAGTTTATTAAATAATATAATTTCCACATCCTAATTTTACATTTTCTAGAGAAAACACACTTTGTGAGGTAAAGAATATATACTCTTATTGATTGAATAATTAGATTTTTCCAAGAACTTTAAGAATGGAACATGAGATTACTGTGTATGAAAAGCAAAATTCAGAAAGTTTAATCTGTGAAGTACACCAAAGAGGGCAATTCTTTGGTGTTGACAGTAAATGAACGAAATGAATCTTCAGGTGATAGCTTAAAAATGTCAAAAACGTAGAGTGGGAGGTGTATAAAGTAGAAAATAGTTATATTTAAAGTCACTGTTTCATTAATACGCACATGGATAAAGCATTTTATAATAGTCATTATAACATAGCTCAAATTAAATAACTTATTTATTAATTTCCTGCATGCCTGGAATCATACCTGCCTTCATGTCCCCATCACATGGAGAGACTCCTGGCTGGATAAGTTGAGAAAGAGCCATTGGTCTTTAAAGCTGCTACGCTTCTCTACTGTTTCATGAGTTGATGTGGTTCATCCCTTTAATAACTGGCCGAGGGACCAGAGATATAATTCATGCTATACATGAAAGAAATACTCCTGAAGATTTTGGAATTCTATATTCATTGAATTAGTGAATATTGTGTTTTATTTGTTTGAACATTATTCCATATTTTCTTTCTCTAGTTTTTCAATCTGCTTTCTTGTGTCTCTTATTTATTTAGCTGTTATGCTATCTTTTCAGCTTTAACATTTTGGATCTTTTTCTTATTTACATATAATTTTACTGCCTGGTATGGTATCTCATTAACTCCAAAACTGAGCAAATTTTATTGATTATCCATAAATCATAAATCCTGCAATTATAATATGACTGTGAAGGATCTATGACCCTTTCCTATCCTATCTTCTTTCTCGTCCAAAGTGATGGTTCCTGTGTTTCTGTAGTTAAGATAAAAAACAGTTGTTTATCAATATTTTAAGATATTTGATTGATCATAAAGTGCTCAGCATGCCATGGTGATCAAGTAATGTCTGTACCAAGACTTATCTAGAGACAATTTTACTAGATTTAGCAAGGTCTAAATTTAAAATAACAACTAAGGATTCTGTCATCCTTCATATTTTCCTCTTATAAACAGCAGGATTCGCCTCTGTATGTGTGTTGAGGTGGGCAGTGGAGATAGGAGAGACTGAGAGTACTTTTGTTTTCAATTGGGCAAAAGGCATACAAATTTAAAATGTATAAAGTAGTTTTATCACAAAAAGCAGAGCTTGTTGCCATCTTTACTATTTGTCTTGAGAGATCCTGTCTGTTTTTCTAAGTTCTTCCTGTACAATAATCTGCAAGATTCTCATGCGTTCTGAGAAATCTAGATGTTACTGGAACACATGAGGCTTTAGGACAATCTTCAAACATAAGAAAACAATTAGAAATGTGCATCTTTTGACTTTTATGCATATAGATCCTTTTTTTAGAATTGTTCATTTTTGTTCTGGAAGCATGTTTCTTTAGCAGGAGTCATCTTAACTTCAGTAGAAGGAATCTATTATATGTAAACCACTTTCAGGTTTGAAAGGTTTTAGCTTCCACCAGACTTGATTAATTATATTTCATTGCTCAATTTATATATTATAGCTCATATTAAAGTCAGTACAAACTTACATCTCAAAAACAGATTATTTAAATAGTGATTCATGATTCATTTGATAATCAACACGATTTTACTTACACTATTCCCCTTTTCCTGTGGACTCTCATCTATGCTGCTCTTAAAAGCTATACATCCTGGGTGTGGCATGACACTGTAGGAAGTCCTCAAAACTAATCGGGCCAGGGGAAATAATGTTGGAAATGAATTTGAGGATTTTTTTCTCTTCAATATTCTAAAACAGCTAGCAAGTCAGTTACCTTCATCTTGTGAGCACTTAACTTGGATACCAAATATGGAAATAAAAAACAAATAGTTCATTTGGCTTTCTTTTTACAGAAATACAAGGGAATGGGGTAAAATTAGTGCTAAATGTGAATGCTGGAGGTTAAAAAGTCACCCATTATTCAGGAAAGGAGTGGCTGGAAGGGTAACACACTTGCAGAAAATAATTTCTTGTGTGGACCAAAACTAAATGTTGCTCTTTGAATGATCATATTATATTGTATGTATAGGTTATTCAAATATAATAGAAAAACTTAAAACAATGTGCAGGCTTTGGGGTCAATATACTATTCTGTTTTGTGACAAAGCCTACCTTATACAGACCTGATTTCATGACACTATCCAAGGACCATTTTGAAGTAATCTTAGGAGAGGTTATATTTCTAGGTAATCATTATGTCCTGTGTATTTAACCAAATCAAGAATTCATTATGTTATATAGAGTGGTGATGATTCTTGTTAGATAGCTATATGATGGAATTACTGTTTTGCATTATAAATTAAGTGTTCAGTTGATCTGATGAAAGTTGATGAAGCCTCAGTAGAGACAATTCTACAGATTGTACACAATCTTACAAGTTTACACAAAAATACAATCTTACAATTCTTGAAAATGAATTATGTACTTAGTTCCAAATAAAACACAATATTCACTAAATTAATTATGTACAAGTTCCAAATTCATACCTTTGCTAAAACCTGCACTCAACCTGTTTTTATTTTTAAGACTACTACTCTGAGACTTTAAATGAAAGACAGCATTACAATAGAGTTTCACCATTCTGTATTACAGGGCATTCACCTTCTTTGATAATGCACTGTTCTATTTATATTCATATTTCAGGTTACTTTCTTAGGTTACTTTAAATTTAGGGATAACACCAAGTTACATTTTAAGTCAAAGTTTAACAGTAGATGAATGCCCATTAGAAAAATCAGCACAAAATCTAAAATGGTCCTCAGATACAGAATTAAATCAATTAAGATTGTAAGGCCAAATGATGTGTATGATATTTATAAAATTATTTAAAAGGGTGAAATTTTGTTATCCTAGCCAAATCCCTCTCAACTTACACTTTATAGATCACTGATATTATTGTCAACAGATATTTCCACAGCAAAGGACGATAAAGGATTACTCAATTCTGGGGTAAATTCAAGAGTCTAGACATTACACAACTGATCTTATTCTATTAGAACAAAATGCTAGTTTGTTCTGAAATATAAAGGTTCCATAGAATATTCAATGTCAAAAGTATATGAATATAGGGACATTTAATCCAGAAGTAGCATTTAGGAAAGAAGATACATTTTTCCTAGAAACAGAAAATGCATACTCAAGCAACAAATAAATTTATCAATATCTATGATTTAAAAACCACCTTTCTAGGTGTAGGGAGAGATTATAATAAAGAAAACATGTATAGAGTCTATAAACTTCAAAATTGGTTTGGATACTAATGACATAAATATAGAAAAAGCAAAATGTCAGTAAAAGATAATCACAAAGTACTGGGAAGAATAATGGTCTTAATCTTCATAAATAAGATCCCAGGCTCTCAGTTACAATGAAAAAGGATGTATCACACTAAAATAAAACGGTTTTGACATGAACATTAGAAGGGAAAATGTGCAGCTAGGCAGCCTCATCTACTATCCAACATGCCACTTAGACAGACTAGCTGCACTCAACCTGTTTTTATTTTTAAGACCACTACTTCCAGACTTTAAATGAAAGACAGCATTACAACAGAATTTCTCCATTCTGTATTATAGGGCATTCACCTTCTTTGATAAAGCACTGTTCTATTCATATTCATATTTCAGCAACTAAACTAGGTATTCATGTAAATGAAATAATTTTATTTAAATTGTCATCTAGAAAGTAATCCACTTTAATGAATACTATTAAAAATGCCCTTGCCTGTCCTCCTCACCACAAATGATATCTGTAAGGGAAAGAAAAGGAAATTGGAAATTCAAAGACACAGAGTTCAGTTTTCTCCTAACAACTGGTCTGCAGCTGGAAATTTTAAATGTAAGATAAGAATACCACAGAGAATAGAGACAATACAAGCAAGAAAGAAGATCCAAAATGAAAAGCAAAGTTGGTGTGTCAAATGGCGAAAAGCAAAAACGTATTTTCTTTGCATTTGACTTGGGGAAAAGTCTCCAGTTTCAGTCTCTCAAGGGGCAGAATCTTGTCGAAAAGCAATTCAACAAGGACTGCGAAGAACTATATCCTGAAGTGTAGTAGTGTCTTGGGACTGCTGTATGTAACAGCGAACAATTTTTTTTGTAACACAGCATCTTGACCACGTTCAAGTTATTTGATTATTAGAGTTCCAAGATATTGCCCAATCTGAGGTGATCTCAAATGTCTACTTCGCTGTAAAAAATGTGCTATTATCAAGTTCCAAATTCATACCTTTGCTAAAATGGTTTCTCTGGACTTTGTGTACTTAAGAGCCTTCCAGCCTTTAGTAGGCACTAATGAATGACCTGAAGAATCCTAGTAACCAAGTCTTAAATCTTTAAATTTAATCCAAGCACCTCGTAAACAACTCCATATCATTAAAAGGTAATTTACAAGAAGACTAGCAGTACATAGATGTGGGGAGAAATTAATGTATACTACTCAAATCCAGGAAAATAGCCTGGGTAGGGCTGAATGGGTAAAATAAATATGCTCCTAAGATACAAAGCCGCAGGACACTTGGAGGATAACAGAGAACACTTGCTTTGCTTCTTGAAATCAACTTTTTTTTGTTAATCCCACAAATAGGTAAAATGTCTGACAATAGTCAGACATATCTAGCTGTTACACCTCTCTTGGCTCCAAAAAGCCTTTCTGCATTATCCCTTTCACATCTTTCCTGTATTCTTTTCTGTATTCTCTGTATTCTTCTTAAATTATGTAAAAGGATACATCAAGTCTCTAAGCATTGCATGCACCCCGCAAAAAAGCTTACTCCAAAAAAGCTGATGTTTTTCAATGATTACCTATTTTAGTTTATGCCATTCCAATAAGAAGTAATCACTTTGGCTTTAGATGCTAGCCTCTTGCATCAGCCTGAAGTTAAGGCTCTGAGCTTGCTCTTTCGTAGCTTTAGAAACAGATTTAGAAATATTTTTTTATCCTCTGAGAAAATAACACTTTCTTTTAGAATAATGAGTGATATCAAATTAGTAATATTTCTGTCCCACTGAACTGTATCAAACCAATGGTCAAAACTAAGTATTTCCTCCCAAAATATATGTGTGTGTGTGTGTTTTGAAAGACAAGGGTCAGCACGGTAAAACAGCCGTCAAACCAATATGGCTGTTGCTTTTTTTGAAGAATAGAAAGCATTTTGGAAAAAAAAATAATAGATGTCAATTAAAGATATTAGGTTGTGTCATTTCTTATTTATTATTTTCCACCTTTGTTAACTATCATTCATAATATAATATTTTTTTCTAGCAGTTTTACCCATTTGTGGGATTAACAAAAAAAGTTTGATTCAAGAAACAAATCAAATGTTGCCCATTTTAAGCTCTTTCTTAACCTGACATTTCCCAAAAGGAATAACATTGAAATCCAGTATTTACAATCTCTCTTAAAGTTAATGCCTTCAATGACTCAGAATGAATATAAATGATAATTACTTCAAATTGAAATTTAAGATTAATTCTGTGGATTGGCAAACTAACTTTTAATTTGTCCTCAAATCCCCATGGCTGACCCTTTTTGTGTGAGATAAAAATCTAAAAGCATAATAGTCATTAATTATCATTTTTCTTTTTTTATTCCTTATTCGAAAACATCTCTTCACATGAAGCCTACTTTACTTGTTCACAAATATAAATAAGAGATGTTTTCACTCTATGATCTTGCCACTTCTTTTTAGATCTCTTGTTTGATTTGTTTGTATGGAAGTCTTAAAATCCATTTTATTTAGCTTTTTTCTTGTGCAGCACGTTTTGTGTTAAGATTATTATGAGTGTGGCATCAGTCACCTTGGCCTATTCAATCTTTTATTGAGCAGAGCTCCAGCATTCATAATATTGTGTAGAAAACAGCACTTTTGAGATTAGACACCAATGAAGAATTTCATCTCTGTAGTTCTTTGTATTTGTTTTGTTTTGCTTTTCCAATTCTGCATTATAAAATTCAGGTTAAAGGTTTTGTTTTGTTTTTTCACTAAAAGAACTGTAGGACTTTTTTTTTTTTTTTTTTTTTTTAGACAGGGTCTCTCTCTGTCGGCAGGCTGGAGCGCAGTGACTCCATATCAGCTCTCTGCAACCTCCACCTCTGGGTTCAAGTGATTCTCCTGCCTCAGCCTCCTGAGTAGCTGAGATTACAGGTACTCACCACCATGCCCGGCTAATTTTTGTATTTTTAGTAGAGACAGTGTTTCACCATGTTGGTCAGGCTGGTCTCAAACTCCTGACCTCGTGATCTGCCCACTTCGGCCTCCCAAAGTGCTGGGATTACAGGCATGAGCCACCACGCCCAGCCCCAGCCAGGACTTTTTAAAAATATATTAAATTTAAGAGATTTAACTGTGTGTGTGTTTTTTATGTATATGTATATATAATATGCACAAGATATATACAAAAATATATATTGTATTATATATAATATACACAAAAACACAATATATGTATTATACATAATATACAAAAACACACGCCCAAATACATAAATATATATAAATATACACAAACATATGTAAATATGTATATTTATATATGTATTATATATAATATATGCACATATATTTATATATGTATTATATATTTATATGTGTATATATTTATACATATATATTTATATATGTATTATATATAATATCTATTTATGTTGTATGTATTTTATATTATGTATTATATGTTGTTTGTATATAGTATGTATATGTATATGTGTATTATCTATAATACAGATATAAATACATATATTTTTATATACACATATACATATATAAATATATAATAAATATATAAATATATGTATGTGTGTATATTACATGTAATACAACTATAGTACATCTATAAATAGATGTATTATACACACATACACACACACACACACACACAGAGAGGGAGAGGGAGACTTAAAACTTAATCAGGGTGTGTATTTTCAGATTAGTCATTGTCAATAAAACCAATACATCTTAAAATTGAAAGCTTTAGATTCAGACTGCACAGGTTTATATCATGGTTCCACTACTCAATGTCTGTACTATATCTAACAATTTATCTTATTTAGGTTTTCTCGTCTGTAAATGAGGATATCTCTCTCATAATATCCCTGTGAGTAAAACTTGAGATAATCCATGAAATTAATTACTTAGCACAAGGCTTGAAATAGTAAATTGTCCCTAAATCAATTATTGTTAATAATCAATATCATTACAATTTTTCAAGAAAGAAGATGCTGGTACTTCTAAATTTACATGACACTCTGCTTTCTTTTTGTGGCACATGGGAAAGAAGTATAGTCCTTATTAAAGCTTTATTGCCAAGAATAGTAATACATATTATATATATTATATATAATATATATTATATATATGTATTTGTTTTTTAAATTATACTTTAAGTTCTAGGGTATATGTGAGAGCACTTGGACACAGGGCGGGGAATATTTGTGATACATTACAGCTTTACGATGAAGTCAAATTTCCTATTACGTGCTGAAGTAAGAAAACTATTTAATGTCTTGGGCACCAACACCCCCTGACTGGCAGTGGCTTTCTGGTCAATGTGCTGATAAAGATTGTGTTACTGAAAAGGAGCTCAGTAGAAACCAGTGCAGGGATGGATTACGAATGTCTGCCATAGCAGAATAAGTGGCAACACGTTTGGTGTGTTTGCTGACTTTCTTCCAGACATGGTACTTCTTTCTTATTTTTTCCCATTCCAAGCCATTCTGATAGAAAAAGATAAAAATTTTATTAAAAGCCTCTTTTGCAATATATTGAAATAATTATGTGATTTTTGTTTTCAATTCCGTTTATGTGATGAATCACACTAATTTTCATATGTTGAACCAACCTTGCATCACAGGAATAAATGCTATTTGATCTTGGTGCATTATCTTTTTGATGTGCTGCTGAATTTGTTTTTCTGGTATTCTGTTGAGGATTTTTGCATCCACATTCATAAGGGATATTGGCGTGAAGTTTTCTCTTTTATTTGTTGTATCTCTAGCAAACAAACCCAAGTGGCTTCTAGAATAAATTTGATAAAGATTGAAAGAGATATTGGCAGACCTAAAACTACTAGTTAATATTTGCAACATAAAACAGTGTTAACCGCAAGATTCTACACTCAAGTCTAAAGCATGATACATTCAGAATAGAGAAAGCTAGTTAAATGGTATTTAATATTAAAAAGATTAAAAATTAAATTTATTCAACTTTATTCAAAAGTTGATAAAGCTTCAAACAATGTTTATTCTAATAAATATTCCACCAGAAAGGCGAGGTGGTCATTTTATGATATACCACATAGAAAGTCTATGTAGGAAATTTTGTATTTTATTCTAGATAGTAGTTATTAGATGACACAATTTAAAGCATGCTTATATTTAGATAACAACAACAATAAGCAGAAACTAAGTAATTCGTTTGCCTGTAGAATAACAGTGATAAGTTAGGGGATATAATTTTTACAATCTACAATCTAGTATTTGATAAGCTTTCAGGTGAGAGAGAGGTACAATAGTAAATGGCATTGTTTGTACACAAAGAATCTAAGCTACAACAATACAGATTTCATCTCAATAAAAGCATGAATTTTTTTATTGTGAAAATCACATACCAGGTGCTATAGTATTCAAGGTATGAATTTTTTTACTCAGACAGATAATGAATTCAAGATGTGGTAGTGTCACTTAACAAATGTGTAACCTAAGGAACCTGAGGCAATCCTCTGAGCTTCAAATTCATATCCTGTAAAAGACATAACAGCACTTCCATTGAACTACTAAGGGTTCAAATAACAGTGTATATAAATATCTTAGCACAGTGCCTGTCACACACACAAAAAAAAACTCAATAAATGTACCTGAACAGTCACAGCTCTTGATGGCAAACAACAGATTCTGTTAGTTAAGATTACATTTGGTTGAAAGTGACTACAAAATCCAAATTCAAAAATCTCAATTGATTAGAGTTGTAAATTGCTAAACAAAGCACACTACACTGGCTTTCATCAAACTTTTATCACTTTTCCACTTACCTCTTACCTTACAAATAACTACTAGATTGGAACATAAAAACTTATTTCAGTCTCTAGCTAGGGAAATATATCTTAAAATAGCTGACACTGGCAATATTCCTAGTTAGTAGAACCCATGCATGCATAGATTTAGCAGAATTGGATTACTTTCTTTCTTTTTTTTCTTTTTATTGAGACAGAGTTTTCGCTCTTGTTGCTCAGGCTGACATGCAATGGCGTGATCTCGGCTCACTGCAACCTCTGCCTCCAGGTTCAAGTGATTCTCCTACCTCAGTCTCCTGAGTAGCTGGGATTACAGGCATGTGCCACCACACCCAGCCAATTTTTTGTATTTTTTGTAGAGACGGGGTTTCTCCACGTTGTTCAGGCTGGTCTCAAACTCCCGACCTCAGGTAGTCTGCCCACCTTGGCCTCCCAAAGTGCTGAGATTACAGGCAAGAGCCACCACGCCCAGCCAGAAATGGATCACTTTCAGAGCAGATTTTTCATTTTTTGAGACAAAGGCTCACTCTGTCTCCTAGACTAGAGTGCAGTGGCACGATCTTGGCTCACTGTAACCTCTATGTCCCGGGTTCAAGCGAATCTCCTGCCTCAGCCTCCCAAATAGCTGGTATTACAGGTGCCTGCCACCACGCCCCACTCATTTTTTGTAATATTTAGTAGAGACGGAGTTTTACCATGTTGACCAGGCTCATCTCAAACTCCTGACCTCAAGTTACCTGCCCATCACAAATCCCAAAGTGCTAGGTTTACAGTCATGAGCCACCAGGCCCAGCCTACTCTCTGAGCAGATATTAATGAGGATCTGATGTCCCAGATGAAACAGTGATAAATGTCCGTACACTATAGTATCAGCATTACTAAAACTGACCTGTGAATCAAGGTGGAATATGGATTTTAGGAATACACTAGCTTATGCAATAGCTGTAGAAGCAGTGTTTAATGGGACCATAACTGGAGGACAGACTGTGCTTAAAGTCAAGCAAAATATTTCATATTAAATGTGCAAGAATTAGAAGGGAGACAAAATTATTAGTAACTATTGCATATCTCCAACTCAAAAGTCAGGAAAATAAGAAATATGACCTTTGAGGCCTAGGATGGTGCATTTGGGCTGGATATGTTTGAGACTGTAAATCCGTAATTTTTTGTATTTCCATTTTTATGGGTACATAGTATGCATACATATTTATGGGGTACATGAGATATTTTAAACAGACATATAAATGCATAATAATTTAAGCCCAAAAATTAATATGAACACCATGAGATTAAAATTCCTACTATTTCTTGCTAAACTATAGCTGGTTTCTATGGCCTGAAGACTATACAAAAGCTTCATTTAAGGTGAAAATCTAAAAAAAAGATTCTCATCCCCCTGAAGACCTGCCTGTATCTCTCCTCATTGGTTCTAGACTATGATTGATAGGTAATGGCAGAGCCTGATGAAAGTAATACTGTCCCCACATGGGAGGAAAGTGATTATTCATCAAATAACTGCAGGCTGTGACTAATTTGTAGCAATGGGAACTAGAATAATTTACTTAGGAATGGATTTTGAGACTATTGAAACAAGGTCCCTTAGGCTTATCTAAAAGATAGCAAGTACAAAAACTACCCAGCTAAGAATTCTGCCTTGGGTTTTACATGAAGAATGAATAAGTTTTTGTTTTATAAGTCATTGAGATTGTACCCCCTACTTGAAATTATCTCAGAACTAATTTAAATACATTACCATTTAAACAATACTGTCACAGGTTAAAGACTGGAAATTCAAGGCCTGTATTTAACATATAAGCATGTGGTGTTTAGAAGACATTGGATACTTTTTTTAAAGAGTGAATGAGAATGCCTGTAACTGGGACATGTGCAAGTGAGATCATTGTCAGTACTATCCCCCACAACCTCATATCCGTGTATTTTCACAGGTTTTAGTTAATTATTTACCTCCTGAAGATGTCTGAAGCCATTATTCCTTTTTTAATAATTGAAATTATTTTATTTTGGTTTTATGCATATGTATTAAATATTTCCAACATGAATACCTCTGAATCATTCCTCATCTTTATATTGCTTAGTATAAATAGGTACTTAGTAAAGGTTTCTTGAACAATAAATATATTTTGAATTTCATTCAAACTTTGCTGTAAGAAGACATCTTGATTGTGCAACTACTGAAGAAGATACAATTCCCACAAAGAGGGAATAATAGATACTGGGGCCTACTTGGCATGGAAGGGTTGGAAGAGGGCAAGGATGGTTGTGAATCCTGAAAACTTGCGACAGGTCTCAGTTAATTTAGAAAGTTTATTTTGCCAAGGTTGAGGACACATGCCTGTGACACAACCTCAGGAGGTCCTGAGGACACGTGCCCAAGGTAGTCAGAGCACCGTTTGTTTTTATACATTTTAGGGAGACATGAGACATCAGTCAGCATATGCAAGGTGAATATTGGTTTGGTCTGGAAAGGTGGAACATCTCAAAGCAAAGGCAGGAAGACTCAAAGCAGGGACAAGCCTTCCAGATCACAGGTAGATAAGAGACAAATTGTTGCATTCTTTTGAGTTTCGGATTAACCTCTACAACAGAGGCAATCAGATATGCATTTATCTCAGTGACCAGAGAGGTGATATTGAATAGAATGGGAGGTAGGTTGGCCCTAAGAAGTCCCCAGCTTTACTTTTCACTTTAGTTTAGTGATTTGGTGGCACCAAGATTTATTTTCCTTTCACAAGATACTATACCTATTATCTAGGTAAGGAGATAATCTGTATGTATACCATACCTCTGTGACATGCAATTTGCCCATGTAACAAACTTGCACATGTGACCTCTGAAGCTAAAATAAAATTTGGAGAGAAAAATAAAATATTAATCTTATATTTGTTTTCTTCTACACATGAGAATTTAAGTTATATGTAGACAGAGTGAGTGTTTTGAATTTTTTATTCACTTTATTTCCCCAGAGCCTAGAGCCAAGCCTAGAACAAAGCTAGTAATTTATAAATATTTGTTTAACCAACAAATGACATCTAATATTACTTATATAGGTGCATTAGCATGTTCTCACACTGCTATATAGGACTTCCTGAGACTGAGTAATTCATAAAGGAAAGCGGTTTTATTGACTCACAGTTCCACATGGCTAGGGACGCCTCAGGAAACTTACAATTATGGCAGAAGGGGAAACAAACACATCTGTTTTTGAGCAAAAGGGGGAAAAGCCCCTTATAAAACCATCGGATCTTGTAAGAACAGCAGCATGGGGGTAACTGCCCCCATGATTCAATTACCTCCTACTGGGCCTCTCCCACCAGACGTCAGGATTATAGAAACTATAATTCAAGATGAGATTTGGGTGGTGTCAAACCATATCAATAGGCATAGGAAAATTATATTATTATTCCAAATTATGCTGAAAGTATTATGTTCCTTTAGTATTAAAGCCATGATGGTGTAACAAAGGTAAGATATGGTACAGCTCCTACTTATAGAACAAAGTAATTATTCAAACTATGGCCACAACATGCTGGTTAACCACTCTAAACTCTGCACATATGACAATAAGCATTTTAATAGTTTTATTGAGCTAGAATTAACATAAAACAAACTGCACATTTTTAGAGTACAATTTGATAAATGTTTACATATTATCACACCTGTGAAGCCATCAGTAAAATCAAGAGAATGAACATATTGTTCACCCCCAAAAGTTTTCTCACTTTCTATCACTAAAATTAGTTTGCATTTAATAAGATTAGCTATCATTTATTATTAGTAGTATTCTGCAATATGGCAAAGCATTTATTTAGCTCACAAGTCTTCAAGTTATTTCAAGGTTGACTGATACAGGCTTAAATTGTGTCTGTTTTACATGCTACTCATACTCCTTAAAAGACAAGTTGCCCAGGTATATTCATCCCCTGAAAATGACGGTGGTACAAAGCAAGAATCCTAAATACACAAGGAATCTTTAAGCATTTGATCATATCATGCCATGAACATTCTATTGTCTGAAACAAGTTTCATAGCCAATTTAAAAGTCAAGGAGTGGAAATATATACTTTCTTCTTCAGTGGAAGCTGTGATGCTACCTGGCGACAGATTTTGATACAGGGAAGTGGGGGGGAATGTGAGAAGTGAGGAATTGCATAGTTAATAATATTAGTCGTATCATGATACAGAGTTGTTTACTCTATTTTGTAAATGCCTACACCTTTCACTGAATTCTTTTCTGAAATTATCCTAATAATCTACTAATTCTTCACGCTAAATGGAGCCCCCTGAGACTTTAACACTAACAAAAATTACCAACAGTTTATGCTTCTCTATAGCAAACATAACCAGACATCAAACTTTCTTCAAAGTATTATGTTTGATTAATGTATTTGATTTATAATATCAAATGCTTCAATTTTTCAAGAATATTTTTTCAACATATAACAATGTAAGACAAAGCAATAACAAATGATGAGTAAATGAAAGAATTGTTGGCCATCTCTTGCCTACCGTATTTCTTCACAGTTGTTTTAGTAGTTTGTAATCAAAATACATAAATTTACTGACTCCAACTATGATTCATCATAATTTGTAGTTCTTAAGTTTTGCCTTCTATTATTATGTTTTCCATGTAAAATACCCTTTATTTTATTTTTTGTATTAAACTCACATAATCAGGCTTGTCTGTACAGATTACCTTGTCAATGTGCTAAATGGTTAAATGTATTTTTTTTTTTTTTTTTTTCAGACGGAGTCTCGCTCTGTCACCCAGGCTGGAGTGCAGTGGCGCAATCTCGGCTCACTGCAAGCTCCGCCTCCCAGGTTCACGCCATTCTCCTGCCTCAGCCTCTCTGAGTAGCTGGGACTACAGGCGCCCGCCACCACGCCCGGCTAATTTTTTTGTATTTTTAGTAGAGACGGGGTTTCACCGTGGTCTCGATCTCCTGACCTCGTGATCCGCCCGCCTCGGCCTCCCAAAGTGTTGGGATTACAAGTGTGAGCCACCGCGCCCGGCCTTAAATGTATATTTAATAAGCAATCACTAATCTGTAGTACAAAAGTAACATATACTTCTAATTATAATAAGTAGATAATTACCATAATGTACTACACATCCTAATATATTTTAATAAAAATAATATAATATTTTACATTTTGAAAAGACTTGAACATATTTTGATTAACTAAAATCAAGGCTCCAAACTTTATTGAAATTTTTGCTATTATATAGACATAAAATGCTAACTCATCATTATTTACTTATTTATTTCATTCATTTATTTATTTTTTGAGACCAAGTCTCACTCTGTTGTCCAGACTGGAGTGCAGTAGCACAATCTCAGCTCACTGCAGCCTCCATCTCCTAGGTTCAAGCAGTTCTCATGCCTCAGCCTCTCGAGTATCTAGGATTAGAGGCACATGTGCCACCAAGCCTGGCTAATTTTTGTATTTTTAGTAGATATGGAATTTTGCTTTGTCGGCCAGGCTAGTCTGGAACTCCTGGCCTCAAGTGATCCACCCACCTAGGCCTCCCAAAGTGCTGGGATTATAGGCATGAGCTACCTCGCCTAGCCAAAACTCATGATTATTTATATATTGTGTATTTTTCTTTAGAATTTCTATGATACTATGACTATTTCATTATAGTGTTTTATATACGAAGAAAAACAGATTTGTAGAATACAATCCAGGCCCTATTCACCTGCCTTAAGTCTATAACTTATCCTAAATGAAAAGCAGAGACAACAACCTGGTGACTAAAAGAGAGATTGGTATTCAAAGAATGTAAACCAAGAAATCAATTTTGGAGAAAACATTTAGAACAAAGGAAAGCCTAAGGGATTAAACCCAGATGTCCATGATTGATGTAAGTGTCCTATATAATCCTACTAGATCTGAATGTAAGTATAAGGCATGCTTTGGATAATGGTGTGATGATAGAAGTTCTTAGAATAGCATCAGATTTCACTCAGTTTTTATCTTGCAGTGTATAGCTGCTCTGCCCAATACAGTGATTATTCCAAATATGGCTATTCAGGATTTAAAATGGAGGTAGTCTGAATTGAGATGTGCTAAAAAGGGTAAAAACATACTATATTTTCAAGATAGGACTAAAAATTAATGCATAATATTACACTAATATTTTACATTGCTTATTATTTAATATATAAATTTTAGATATACATTTAATTTCTAATACAGCTATGAGAAAATTTAAAATTACATATCTAGTTGGCATTATATTTCTATTTGACAGTGCTGACTAGAGAGAAGATTGACCTTCCAAAATTAAGTTTTCCCCTAAATAATTCATTTAATTTTAGATGTATTTAACAAAAGTATAACTGAAAACATAAAAATATATGCATAATAGTAGGCCCATATAAATTTTATGTTAAGAAAAATGGAGAAAATATATATATACATATATTGTATTTGAAACAGGAACATTTTTCCTCAAATTCTCATAATAATTGCATATAAAATAAAAATTACGTATCTTCTTTTTTTAAAAGAAAATTATTTTTATTTTAAGTTCTGGGATGCAAGTGCGGTATATGCAGGTTTGTTACATAGGTAAATGTGTGCCATGGTGGATTGCTGCACCTATCAACCCATCACTTAGGTATTAAGCCCAGCATACATTAGCTATTTTTCCTGATGCTCTCCCTTCCATGACCCCAGACTGGCCTCAGTGTGTGTTGTTCCCCTCTCTGTCTGCATGTGTTCTCACTATTCAGCTCCCACTTATAAGTGAGAACATGCGAAGTTTGGTTTTCTGTTCCTGCATTAGATTGCTGAGGATAATGGTTTTGAGCTCCACCCATGTCCCTACAAAGGACATGATCTCATTCCTTTTTTATGGCTGCTAGTATTCCATAGTTTACATGAACCACATTTTCTTTATCCAGTCTATCAATGATGGGCATTTGGGTTGATTTCATGTCTTTGCTATCGGGAATAGTGCTGCAATGAACATACACGTGCATGTATCTTTGTAATAGAAAGATTTATATTTTGGGGGGTATATACCCAGGAATGAGATTGCTGAGTCAAATGGCATTTCTGGTTCTAGATCTTTGAGAAATTGCCACACCCTCTTTCACAATGGTTGACCTAGTTTACAGTCCTGCCAACAGTGTAAAAGCACTCCTGTTTTTCTGCAACCTCACCAACACCTGTTTCTTAATAATCGTCATTCTGACGTGCGTGAGATGGTATCTCATTGTAGTTTGTGATGTTGAGCTTTTTTTCATGTTTGTTGGCTGCATAAATATCTTATTTTGAGAAGTGTCTGTTCATGTCCTTTGCCCACTTTTTAATGGGGTTGTTTCATTTTTCTCGTAAATTTAAGTTCCTTGTGGATTCTGGATATTAGATCTTTGTCAGTTGGATAGATTGAAGAATTTCCTCCCACTCTGCAGGTTGCCTGTACATTCTGATGATAGTTTCTTTTGCTGTGCATAAACTCTTTAGTTTAATTATATACCATTTGTCACTTTTTTGCTTTTGTTGCAATTGCTTTTGACATTTTTGTCATGAAATATTTGCCCATGCTTATCTCCTGAATGGTATTGCCCAGATTTTCTTCTAGGATAGTTATAGTTTTGGGTTTTACATTTAAGTATTTAATCCATCTTGAGTTAATTTTTATATAGAGTGTAAGAAAGGAGTCCAGTTTCAATTTTCTGCATATGGCTAGCCAGTTCTCCAAGCACCAGTTATTAAATAGGTAATCCTTTCCCCATTGCTTGTTTTTATCAAGTTTGTCAAAGATCAGATTGTTGTAGATGTGTGGTCTTATTTCTGAGATCTCTATGCTGTTCCATTGGTCTATGTGTCTGTTTTTGTACCAGTACCATGCTGTTTTGGTTACTCTAGCCTTGTAGTAGAGTTTGAAGATGGATAGCGTGATGTCTCCAGTTTTTGCCCAAGATTGACTTGGCTATATGAGCTCTTTTTTGGTTCCATATGAATGTAAAATAGTTTCTTCAAATTCTGTGAAGAAGGTCAACGATAGTTTAATGGGAATAGCATTAAATCTATAAATCACTCTGGGCAATATGGTCATTTTCATTATATTGATTCTTCCTATCCATAAGCATGGAATGTTTTTCCATTTGTTTGTGTCCTCTCTGATTTCCTTTAGCAATGCTGTGTAGTTGTTCTCTTTGAACAGGTCCTTTACTTCCCTTGTTATCGGTATTCCTAGGTATTCTGTTCTCTTTGTAGCAATTGCGAATGGAGTTTCATTCATGATTTGGCTCTCTGCTTGTTCATTGTTGGTGTAGAAATGCTTGTGACTTTTGCCCACTCATTTTGTATCCTGAGAATTTCCTGAAGTTGCTTATCAGCTTAAGAAGCATTTGGGCTGAGACAATGGGGTTTTCTAGATATAGGATTATGTCATCTGCAAACAAGGACGATTTCACTTCTCTCTTCCCACTTGAATACCCTTTATTTCTTTCTCTTGCCTGATTGCCCTGCTGAGAACTTCCAATACTATGTTGAATAGGAGTGGTGACAGAGGGCATCCTTGTCTTGTGCCAGTTTTCAAGGGGAATGCTTCCAGATTTCTGTATGATATTGGCTATCAGTTTTTCATAAATGGCTCTAATTATTTTGAGATATGCTCCTTCGATACCTAGTTTATTGAGTGTTTTTAACATGTAGGGATGTTGGAATTTATTAAAGGCCTTTTTCCGCATCTACTGACATGTGGTTTTTGTCTTTAGTTCTGTTTATTTGATGAATTATGCTTATTGATTTGTGTATGTTGAATCAGCCTTGCATCCCAAGGGACAAAGCCAAATTGATCATGGTGGATAAGCTTTTTGATGTGCTGCTGGATTTTGTTTGCCAGTATTTTATTGAGAATTTTTGCATCAGTGTTCATCAGGGGTATCGGCCTGAAGTTTTCTTTTTTTTGTTGTATCTCAGGTTTTGGTATCAGAATGATGCTGGCCTCAAAAAAGGAGTCAGGGACAAGTCCCTCCTTTTCAATTGTTTAGAATTGTTTCTGAAGAAAGGGTATCAGCTCTTCTTTGTACCTCTGATCAGCTATAAATCCATCTGGCCCTGGGCTTTTTTTAGTTGGGAGGCGATTTATTACTTCCTCAATTTCAGAACTTGTTATTGGTCTATTCAGGGATTCAACTTCTTTCTGTTCTAGTCTTGGGAAGGTGTAGGTGTCCAGGAATTTGTCTGTTTCTTCTAGAGTTTCTAGTTTGTTTCCATAGAAGTATTTATAGTATTCTCTAATGGTTGTTTGTATTTCTGTGGAGTCAGATATCCCCTTTGTCATTTTTTATTGTGTCTATTTGATTCTTCTCTCTTTTTTTCTATTAGTCTACCTAGTGGTCTATCTTACTAACTTTCAGAAAACCAGCTCCTGAATTCATTGATTTATTAAAAGGTTCTTCATGCCTCTATCTCCTTCAGTTCCATTCTGAACTTGGTTACTTCTTGTCTTCTGCTCGCTTTGGGGTTTGTTTGCTCTTGGCTATCTAGTTCCTTTAGTTGTGATGTTAGGATGTCGATTTGAGATCTCTCTAGCTGTTTGATGTGGGCATCTAGTGCCATAAATTTCCTTCTTAACACTGCTTTAGTTGTGTCCCAGAGATTCTGCTACATTGTCTCTTTGGTCTCATTAGTTTCATAGAACTTCTTTATTTCTGCCTTGATTGCATTCATTACTTACCCAGAAGTCATCCAGGAACAGGTTTTTCAATCCACATAGTTGTGTGGTTTTGAGTGACTTTCTTAATCTTGAGTTCTAATTTGATTGTGCTGTGATCTGAGAGAGTATTTGTTATGATTTCAATTATTTTTTATTTGCTGGGGAGTGATTTACTTCCAATTATGTGATCAATTTTAGATTATGTGCCATGTGGTGCTGAGAAGAATGTATATTCTGTTGTTTTGGGGTGGAGAGTTCTGTAGATATCTATCAGGTCCACTTGATCCACAGCTCTGTTCAAGTCCTAAATATGTTTGTTAATTTTCTGTCTCAATGATCTGTCTAATATTGACAGTGGGGTTTTAAAGTCTGCCACTACCATTGTGTAGGAGTCTAAGTCTCTTTTTATATCTTTAAGAACTTGTTTTATGAATCTGGGTGCTCCTGTATTGGGTGCAATAGATTTAGCAACTATGTAGGAACACTAATGTAAAATATTAATAGTGATATTAAGAATACAAAGTCATGTGATTTATAATATGGCCATTAAAGTCCCACAGTCTCTACTGAGAGTCTGAGAGTCATTTTTAAGTTTTCCTTTGCTTTTACAAAGTATAGATGTATTAATTTTGCAATCATGTATTAATTTCTGCAAAACTACTACTGAACGAAAGATTGAATAATTTAACATCTTATACCACAGTGAAAATGAATAAACTATGAATATATGCATCTTAGATGAGTAAGAAAAATAATTGTAGATAAATATAAAATTCCCAGATGGCTAAGTAATATACAGTATATTTTATAAAGCTAAAAACTTAAACAATATAATATAAATAATTATTTGTAATATGGTTAGAAAAGTAACCAGAAAATTTTAATTATAAAACTCTAGAAATTCCTACTTATTTATGTGAAACAAAGGAATGAAATACATGAGAAGCAAAGATAGATACAATATCATTAATGAAAACTCATTCTTCAGTACAAACTTTCTTCTATGGAGATTTATTTTATTGTTATATTTTGAAAGATAAAGCTATGTTTAGAGTCTTTTGGAGATATCAACAATTTTCTATTAAAAAGGAAATAATTGGAAACCAACACTAAGAAACACGTAAAAATACCATTCCACTATATATTTTTCTAATTTTAAATAATTCTGCTAAGATATATGTAAGATCTATGTGAAAAAATACATAAAGGTAAGAAATGTATAAATATTTATTGTTAGACTTTAAAAAGGAAATAATGACTATGCTTTATATTTCAAGAGTATATTATTGCAGAGATGCCAATTATACCCTATGTGTTGCAAAGATTAAGTCAAATTCTAAAATCAGGTTTATTTTTTGTCAACAAAAGACAATCTCATTCTAACATTTATATGGAAGAATAAATGAGGCAAGTAATAGACAAGAACATCCAACACAAAAAATAGAGAGAGGCACATGCCCTGCTAGATAAATTATATTATTATTCAATTATATATATACACATAACTTATTATTCACTTATAATAAAACTGTAATAATATTTATTTTGTATATAAAATGTCAAATACTGCTATGATTTAAATGCTTTTTATCTCTTAAACTCATGTTGAAATGTAATGAGGCCTTTAACAGGTGATTAGGCCATGAAGACTCTGCCCTCGTGAACAGACTAATGCCTTTATCATGGGAGTGGGTCCATTATTAAAGAACAAGTTTGGCCCTCTTGTGCTCTCTCTACCTGATTCTTGCCCTTTCATCTGCCTCCATGATATGTTGCGGTAAGATGGCCCTCACCAGATGCCAATCCCTCAATCTTGGACTTCTCAGATAGTGGAACTATGATAAATAAATTTCTATTGTTTATAAACTACCCAGTCTTGGGTATTCTTTTATAGCAGCACAAAACAGACTAAGACATACACACATGTGCACACACACACACAAACATACACACACAATTATACAATTCTGTTGCTCACTAAGTCATGAACAATACATTTTATTAATCATGTAGACAAACATAATACAAAGTGCAAAACCTAACAAGCATATAATTAGCTATATAACAAAGCTATATTTGTAAGAGTATTAATGGCACAGCAGTTAGGAAAGAAGAGGCCATTCAAAAAGCATATATTGGAGAAACCACTGACTATACAAGTAGAAGTAAAGAAAATTAAATCTCTATTTTACGCACTACCCAGATACCAATTCTGAAATGACAGCTATGTTGGAATTATCAAACACATCAAAACAGCTATTAAAACCAAGTTCCATGAAGTAATAGCAAACATTCTTGAATTAACTGGGGAGCTAAAAGTTAGTCAAAAAACAGAAGCTAGAAAAAAAAAAAAAAAGCTAAATGCTTTATAACTGAAAATAAGATAACCCAGAAACAAAACAAACAAACCTAGTCACTGATTGGGCTCAATAGCAGAATAGAGTCAACAGAGAAAAGAATCAGTAATGTTAAAATCTGTAGAAATTGTTTAACCTGAGAAATAATCAGCAAAGACTATGAAATAAATAGAACTTCTAAGGTTTTGACACAATGTTATTATTAGATTCCTTGAAAAAAGAAGACAAAAGTATTAATATGCAAACAGTATTTAAATAATGACTGAAAACCTCCTAAATTTGGTGAAAAACATATATTTTAAAATGAAAAACTTTAGCAAACTTCAAACAGGATAGACTCAAAGAGAACCATAGAAAAATGCATCATAATCAAATCACAGAACACCAAAAATAAAGACAAATACCTTGAAAACAATAAAAGACAAAAGCACGTTACATATAGGTAAACAACTATTCAAAAATCTTGAGGATTCTCATCAGAAACCATGGAGGCCAACAGGCAGTTGAAAGATATTTCAAAGCACTGAAAGAAAAGGACTGTCAAGACAGAATTCCATATCCAGTAAAAATATCCTTCAGAAATAAATGAAAAAGTACATTCTCATATGAAAAAAGAGTAAGAAAGTTGCCAGTATAACTGTTCTGAAATAAATGTAAAGGCAGATCTTCAGCTAGAAGGGAAATATAACAGAGACAAATGTGAGCCCCCCAAAATAAAGAAAAAGCAACAGAAATTGTACATTTCTGGGTTAATTTAATATGCTTATTTTATCTTGTTAAATTCTGGGTTAATATAGTATGCTTATTTTCTCTTGTTAAAATGTGCTTATTTTCTCTTGTTAAAATCTTGTTAAATTACAGTAATACTAACTGTAAACTTTGAAAAGTTATACATGCATATTATAAACACACTGTAACCACAATTTACAAAGAAATGCAGATTTACCAAATCCAATAGATAAAATGAAATACTGAAAAAGTAATGCAATAATAAAACAGAAGGCAGAAAAGATAATTCAGAGAAATAAAAATAGAGGAGGGATACACAAAACAGCCCATAAAATTGTAGACCCAGAGAAGAGTATTTTTGTTCATTTCGTGTTTGTTTGTTTGTTTTGTTTTTCATTTTCTATGCCAGTTTGCACTCGCATCTGCCAATAAAACTTAATCATTTTCAGTTTCTAGGACCCGGCCAAAACAGTTCAGAAGCACTCAATCAGCCTGAGTTTATGACAGCACTTGAGCAGAGCTGGGTTAAATTTGTACTCTAATCCTCCAAGTCCATGAAATGTATCAAAAAGTGAGTTACAGCATGTTTGTTTAGGGTTGAGTTAGGCTTACTTTTTTCTGGAAAGTCATTGTTTCACAGCCTACAATGAAATCCCTCCATTTATACACCAATGCAAATCTCAAAGTGTGTATCATTGAATAAAATTAACAATAGTACTCAGATTTACAAACCTTTTCTTGTAGTCTTTCACCACAGTCCACGGCATTATAGGTTAAGAGAGGATATGGGTCAGACTGCCTGGGAATATACTAATTATGTGACCTGAGGCAAATAGTTAAATTCTCAAAGCTTCAATTCTCTCATTTCCAAAGTGGAGCAAAGAATAACTTCTGTATGATTTCTTGATAAAAGGATGACATAGATAATACATTTAAAATGATCAGCAGAGTGACTGGAACATAGTGAGTGTTCAGTAAATGTTATTTATAAGTTTTATGACAAAGAAACTCAGGAGCAGTGAGTCTAAGACACACACCTAGACAAAAATGGAATTGTTTCTCAGATTTTCTTAGCTTTAATCGTAGTTATTATATCTTTTTCTGCTTAATCCTCATACTTAATCCTCATACTTATTTGTGCTCTCACAATTTTCAGGTACTGAATAATCACATAGTTTAGACCACCAACTGCAAAACTGTACTGATGGTGCCAAAAATCTCAGCTCCACACATATCAGTTGTGCACTGTTGGGTAAATTACTTAAAGTCATGCTTCCTAGGTTGCTTTGTCCAAAAAATGTAGATCATGTTAAGTACGCTTTTATGGGAATTGAGAGTGTGTGTGTGTGTGTGTGTGTGTGCACGCGTGCATGGACGCGTGTGTGTGCATATAGTTTGGAATAGTAGTACCTAGCACTTTGAATAATTTTAAAAATGACAACTATTTTATTATTATTATTATTAATCTTTTATTTTAGATTTGTGGCCAGTGTTTGCAACTATGTAACATATTCACTGAAAGCACAAATTATATCTTATACTTTTCATTACTTCTTCATTACTCTTAATACTGGTGATTACAAATCATTTAATCACTAAATATTTATTGATCTGCATCAAGAACTTGATTCACTAGTTATTGAATAGTTCATTATACATAAGGACAATAGATCTTGAAATATTTATCTTTACTTCTTATCCCTAAGGAAATCATAGGATGGTCTCAAAATCATTTCCTAGATCTATATCTGTGTCATATCCGCCCTTAAATCAATATTCTACTTCTTTGAATTCCAACATTAAAACTTTGTCCCAGTGCTATTTCATAATTCAATCACTTTTCAGTCTTCCTCAGACTCTCTCATTCCCTGAAATTACATTACCTCAATTCTGTAAAATTAAGTAATACATTCCTCTAAAACTTTATAATTTGTTATTAACAGTGAGGAAAGCTTAGGAATAAAAGAAATGCCTTTCTTGAGAATTTAGAAAATAGAGAATAGTAAGTTTAAATAAATAAATGTCCTTCTAATTTCACATACATATATGCATATACACACATGCACACATACATACACACAGGAAAGATTTTTCTATAAGAAACTAAATTATAGTCAATTTTTTTCTGCAAGAAACAGCTCCTTTGAGAGCTCTTAGTAGTGAAGCTGGTAAAGTGGAAAAACTAAAGTTATATCTCACAACAGAGACTGGATGTTGTTAAAGCCCAGAATGAATTATTTGCTCCTGGCGGCTATTTCTTACAGGTGGAATCAGAGCTTCTCAAAGCTTAACAAGAAACCTTCCAAAAGTAGTGAACTTGGGCAAGTTCATATGCTATGACTCCAGAGGAAAACATAGAGAAATATTGAGAGGAAAGCCTTAAGCTGTAAAACCACATGCCATAGCAAAAATCCTGTTCTATCATTGCAGATAGAAAAGCAAAGCAAGCTCATTTTTCCCCCAGTTTATGATTGCATTCACTTGGAGAAAGCAAGGGAATATAGGGGCTTAGAGAATTAGAGTATGGGTCTTATTAAAATAACATTTAGGTGGAAGAAAATGTCTTTACCTTGAAAAATGCAGTGATCACAACCTAAGAAAACATTAAGTATCTATTTTCCTTGGGGGAAGAGAAACATGTGCTTATAAAAAGGAGGCTTGACAACTGAGAGGAAAAAAATAAAGACTAACAACCTAGGCAACAATTCTATCAAACACTCATAAGAGAAATATGTCTAATTTTTGCTGTAACTCTCAAAGACTCACAAATTACTTTTACATGCTCTGTGACAATAATTAGACAAAGCCAAAACATCTAAATGAGGCGCGATAGGTTAGTAAATAAATAGCAAACCAAATCTTAATATAAGGCAAACAATGAAGAACATATGTAGGGAAACACAAGTCTGTAAAGTTAGGGACTTTAGTTTTTCCACATAAGTTTTCTGACACTTTCCAGTGCTATAGAATTATATAATATATATATATTATTCTCAAAAATAATGGAGACAATTATCTTTCTTCTCACCTTGCCCTAACTGGACAACACTATTTCCCCTTTCTGTAAATCTATCACTAGCATTATGAGCTATTACTTCATCTTTCTGAAACATGGCATATACAATCTAAACATCTTACAGAAAGGTCAGTGAAATGATAAAATGTGTTTTGTTAAAAATCCCTTGGACTAGCATCTTAAGTTAAAAATAAGGATTTTTGTTGTTCCTGTTCCTCATAGAAGTACATCTCAACATATCCCCAATTCTTGCTTCCACAAATATCATAGGCTGCAATATGAACTGTCAGTGAAGTTGTTTGCTTTTTTCTTTCAATTTTTATCCTTCCTTTTGACAGCTCACAAAGCTTTACTATAGGTTGTCCTTTTATAAATTTTGCACCTGCATGGACAACTTCTTCTTCTTTATCATAACCACTGTTTGTCAGCAATCAGAACTGCATAAACATGGTATTACTTTAGATGGCTCTTGGTGTTTCTGACAAAAGCCAAACTACTTATTCTCTCATATTTTATCTCCAGTTCTGGAGGAATAAAAGAAAGCTTTCACTCTCAATCAGTGTCAATTTCTGCACTACATATTCACTGAATTTGTTCTTTTTCCAGTATAACTTTTCCAAATTAAAACAAAAAATTTTATTTCACTCTATCTGCACTAGGCATAATATTATTTAATAAGTCTTCAATAATTTTCAGGCTTTAGTCTGATAACATGATACCTAAGTATGCCGGTCCTTTAAGTGATTCTAATTATTTACCATAATATATGCTTTAAAGCATGCCATCTCTTAAGAATTATTGAAAGATGTTTCCTAAAGAAAGCAGAAATGAGATAAAATAAAATGAGAAAATTATTACATGACCCTTATTTCTTGGCCAATTCATTCAATAAATATTTACTTATTGAGTCAATTATAACATAGTATGTTAAAAATTTGCCCTATAAATGTGAAGAAGTTATAATAAAAACATCAATTAGCTGATGTTTTTATGGGGAGTAAGACATAAGAGGAAATATTTTCTAGGTACAGGATGGAATGGGAATGGTAGCTATGAATGAAACTCCTTGTGAGTATTGGGTCTAGGAACACTCTCAGAAGGTAAATAAAATGTTCACGCAGCAATAGAACAGCAAAACATCTCATACTCCAGATCTCTGCAGTGGCTGTGAGAATGGCTGCCCCGGTTCTTGGTGTGGCTTGCCAATGCTGTAGGGAGAAATACAGACCTTGGTCTCAAGGAACTTTGGTTGTGTTTTGACCTGTCTGGTAGCTCTTTGAGGAATCAGCTCAGGGACTTGCCTTTGTTGTTACAATCTGATTCTAAAGTTTATATGGAAAAGTAAAAGACTCGACGAGCCAACACAATACTGATGAGCAAGAACAAGGATGGAGGACTCATCTGATTTAAGGACTTACCATAAAGCCCAGACATGACCTACACAATATATAAAAAAATCTGACAATGAAGCAAAGGCAATTCAATAAAAATGAGTCTTTCGAACAATTGGTGCTAGAACAATTGAACCTCTGTCTGCAGAAAAATAAACCTAGACACAAGCCTTACATGTTTTGCAAAAACTAACTCAAAATGTATTGTAGATCTAAGTGTAAGATGCAAGACTATAACTTGTAAAAGAAAACATAGGAGAAAATTTATGTAACTGTGTGTTTAATTATATAGCACCAAAAGTGTGATTCATGAAAGAAAAAAATAGAATGTAGACTTTATAAAATTTTTTAAAATTATACTTTGAAAAGACACTGTTAAGAGATTGAAAGACAAGCCACAGACTGAGAAAAAAGTGTTTTCTGTACTCACATCTGGTAAAAGACTTGAATACAAAATATACAACTATTAGAACACACAATAAGAAAAAATGTTAATGGGCAAGAGATCTGACCTCAGCAATGAAGATTTTCATATTGCAAATAGGGATATAAAAAAATTAAGCTCAACATCATCTATAATTAAGGAATTTCAAGTCAAAACAATAAGTTACCACTATGCCTATTAGAACAAACATTTTAAAATTGACAATACCAATTAGTAACAAGAATGTGGACCAAAAGAAATTTCAATTAATTGCTGATGGCAATGCAAAATGGTACAGCCATTTTTGAAAACCATTTGTTAATGTCTTACTAAGCTAGACATAGTCTTATCAGATAATCCAGCAATCATGCTCCATGATTTTTTTAAATTTTACTTTAAGTTCTGAGATACATGTGCTGAATGCGCAGATTTGTTACAAAGGTATACATGTGCCACGTTGGTTTGCTGCACCTATCAACCCATCATCCAGGTTTTAAGCCCTGCATGCATTAGATATTTGTCCTAATGCTCTCCTTCTCCTATCCCCTGGCCCCTGACAGGCCCCAGTGTGTGATGTTCCCCTCCCTGGGTCCATGTGTTCTCCTAGTTCAACTCTCACTTGTGAGTGAGAACCTGTGGTGTTTGGTTTTCTGTTCCTGTGCTAGTTTGCTGAGGATGATGGTTTCCAGCTTCATCCATGTCACTGCAAAGGATATGAACTCATTCATTTTTATGGCTGCATGTTCCATGATTTTCACCAACTGATTTGAAAACTTACATTTACAACAAAAGCTGCATGTAAATACTTATAGCAGCTTTATTCATACGGGCAAATGAGGAAGGCAACAAGATTTCCTTCAATAAGTGAATGAATAAAAAAATTTATGATGCATCTATGTAGAGCTGATATTATTAAGTGATAAAATGAAGTGAAATATGAATCCATAAAAGACATGTTTGAATTTTAAATGCATATTTCTATATGAAAAAGTCAGTTTGAAAGGGCTACATATTGGATAATTACAATGGTTTGACATACAGGAAAAGGCAAAACTATAACAATGGACAAAAGGTGAATGGATGCCAGGGTTTGCAATTTTTCTGTGAATTTCTAGCTATTCTAAAATAAAAATGTTATTTAAAAAATTAGGAGTTTTATATTATATCAAGAATTTTCTGTTAGGAATGGAAAAAAGTGCCCATGGCAATCAAGCCTGCCATTTTGTTGGAAGTTCATGGTTTCAATTCTTATCATTCAAGTGTTCGGATTTTGGATAAAAAGACTCCTCAGCTGTCTCAAGTAAAAATGTGGAGATGGTTGGAAGTAAGATGTTAATAAAGTAGTCATTATTACCTCAGCCTTTAAGTCCACTTGAATAAATCAACTGAAAACTAGCTAAACTTTGGAAAGGGGAGATGAAAACTGACAATATAATATTCTCAGCAAACATATTATTGTAAGAAGAAAGGAATGCATATTGATTTAGATAAGGTAGTGTTATTTCAGAGAAAATGAGAGATATTAATATTTTCTTTTAACAGTGGGACTTCTGTAGGAAGAAAATATTTTTATAATTTGACTCAGTAAAAAGAAGATATAAAAAAAGAGGTACAGAATTGGCAAACTGGCATGTGTTCACAAATGATGAACCTTTCCTTGCATCTTATTTTACCTGGAGGTAGTTCTGATGGGACGTTAGATGTATAAATGAGGTGATTCATATTATTAGAGATAAAATAATGGGAATATATAATGAAATGCATCTTTACATATACACTTTTATTCATTACAATTTTATTTTTTAAATAACCTTTGGAAGGGGTAAGAAATACAGGTAAAGATTAGTATTTATTGATACTTTAAGTATTTGGCTGAGTTATTCAAATTAGCATTAAAATGTGAAAATATTACATTGGTTATTGGAAGATAAAACCAAATTAAATTACATACCTGTGGCCTCAAGATTGAAATTAGCTAAACACATATTAGAACAAGGGTTCTTTTGGATAAAATGTCCTTTGCCCATATAAATGATAATAGAATAAAATAAGTATCAGGGCAATTAACTAAACAGTAATAATTATTGACTGATCACATGTAAAATAAAAATGTCATCTTTTATCAAAAGTTTAGAAAGGATTTTGGGAGGAAATTGTGAGGAGCAAAAAATGTAATCCCAATAGGATGAACACAGCTTGTAAATAAAATATTGCTTTGAGTTTGTTTTCTTAAGATATTTTTGGATGTAATAAATAATAATAATAAACAATGAGAACACTTGGACACAGGAAGGGGAATATCACGCACTGGGGCCTGTTGTGGAGTTGGGGGAGGCGGGAGGGATAGTATTAGGAGAAATACCTAATGTAAATGACGAGTTAATGGGTGCAGCACACCAACATGGCACACGTATACATATGTAACAAACCTGCACGTTGTGCACATGTACCCTAGAACTTAAAGTATAATAAAATATATATATATATATAAAAGATATTTTTGGATGTAATAAAGATTTACTGCTTACAATATAAAGAAAACAAAGTCTTGTGGGTCTTTGTTAGCACAATTATTCCTTTTGTCCATCTTATTATATGAAAAGGAATATGGTCTGAAAAAAATAAAGAAATTACTCAGTACTTGGTCTTTGTGAATTGTCAAAGCGTCAGAGCAAATATTGGAGAAGTTTTATTGCTTAAGTTCTTGTCTCTGCTTCTTGCTTTTGTCAAGAGGGTCAGGTCCCCTTCACAAGAGGGCTATAAGTATAGAGTAGGAGGTCAACAAGCGATAATTCTAGGTTTTAGTTTAAAGAACACAGAAGAAATCTTTCATGAGCTTAGGAAAATTGGAGAAGTATACTTCAAGAAACTTGGGTTTCTGAAGCTCTTTTTTAGAAAATCAATAGCAATATCACGCAGTACAACACTAAGAGAAATTTCTAAAGCATTTATGGAATTTTATATCTTTCAATAGAGAGCTTTGATTTTAAGTCTCTGTCCCGTTGATGCAATGTATTGATTTTCTTCCCATTGTTCATGAGGTCAATTTATTTTTATAAGAACGCCACTACAATTTGTCTATCAATTCAGAGGGAAAAAGGTAAATATACAAATTATTGCCCAGAAAAACTTCACTCTGTAAAAATAAAAAGAATATAATCTATCTTTTCAGACTTTATGTCTACTCTGTATATTTGTGACTCATAAAGCATTGTGTGGTCTGGAAATCATTACTTTTATTGTTGTTTCAGGATCAATAGCAAGCAATACACACTAGTGCAAGAAAAGAAAGTCTAGAAATTAAAGGCATGTTTCTTGCCCTAAGTTCTGCCCTTCTCTTCAGTTGAAGGCAATTTTGATGCAATAAATAATAATTCTTCATGTACAATTTAAATTGTTAATATATTTTTGACCCCCTATGTAAAAAAGAATTAACAAGCTCCTGGCCTAAATCACTCCTATTTTATAAACCCAGAATCACAGAATACATTTCTTTGGGACTTATTTATTCTTAGTCACTCTTCCCAAGAACTAAAAAATGTTGACTAAATTCTACCCTATGCCCTGTCTCACATTCCTGTTCTACTTTCTTATGACCAGTTTGAGACTATAATATGTTTTCTACTAACTAGAAGATGGTAAGGACAGCCTTGCTTTTAACTTGACCATCCTGTTCTCTGGTGGTCTTTCACTAGCACCTTTAACTTTCTGCTGACGTTGGTTATCTCTTAAAAGAGGTGTGGTGTGAAGATAATGAAGGTCACATACACAATGACCATAGCTTCAAAACTAGTCTTGGCATTTAAAAGTTTTAATTTAGCCTAGAAGTGTCAGATTCTGAGTTACAGTTCTTCATACTGATTTTTTACTTTTACGTAGTGGTTAAATGAGTTCAGTTTTGAAGGAGTATTTTATGGAACTGTCCAATTTATATAGTTTATTAAAATAATGTTTCTATATTTGGGCATACATAAAGTTTTTAGATGTTCTTCTTAATTTGAAATATGAAAGTGAAGGCATATTTTAAGGCATTTTTTAAATTTTAAGTGGTACAATGTTTTCAACTGACAAAAGGATAAAGAGAAAAAATGTTCCTAAATCTCTCAACTAGAAATAATAATTTTAAATGATAGATTTTGTTGGCATATTTATTTGTTTAGATGACACAAATCTGGAAAACATTGAATATATATTTTTGCAAATGGCTATCTTCACTTAACAGTATATTGTATTACATGTCAGTAAAAGTTTCTGAATCTTACTTTAATTATAATTTTAAATTTATACAGATACTACATGCTTTCTATAACTCATATATTTCTAGGCACTTAGTTCATTGTCAAGTTTCCACTTTAAATAATAATGCTACAATATATTTGGTTTACATAAAAGGTACCCAACTTCTCTGATTATTTTGATGTTATTATGGACAAAATTATGTTTTCCAAAATTCATATATTAAAGAAGAAACCAAAACTTCTGATACTTTGAGACTGTACTAGCCTCAAGAAACATGAGAAAATAAATTTTTAGTTTTTAAGCCATTCATTCTGTGGTATTTTGTTATGGTACCCTTAGGAAATTAATACAGGTGCATTTCCAGAAATATACTCACCACATCAGCGCTTAGGAACTCTGAATTTTGAATTCACATTCACATTTTGCTCTCCATAAGAAGCATGAAAGTTCCTGATTTATTATGCCCTCACAAACAGTAGCTAATAATGTGTTAAAAAGCAAAAATAGAGGGAAGGGGGGAGGTAGTGATGAGGGAATAGAGGGCTAGAGAGAGAGAAGAGAAAAAAACAAAGGTAGTGCTTTAAAAACAGAGTTTAACAATGAATAGAGACAGAAAGCAGTTTGGCATGAATTCTATCTTTCATCTGATAAATTAATTCCATTTAATTTATTAAATAAATATATTTTATTAATAATATGGCTCAAAGCAATATTTTTTCTAATGTTGAAAACATGCAATAACTACTGGTTACTCATCAATAGAATATAGGGCAAAGATTTATGCATATTTCAGTTCCTAATAATTACAAACTGAAGAATTTTTAGAGGAACTCAGAAAGGTAATAAATATTATGTGACTTTTTAATATAAATTTTAGCAGGCAAACAAGCAATATTTTCCTGTTCAAGGATAACCAGTGGAAAATAAATGCGTATGAAAAGAATGCCTTGCTTTGTAGTGTACTGAATTATAAGCAGTACTTTCCCAACACTATGAGAATTTGATAAATTTTCACACCTACATTTTTGTGAAAAAAATCTGTGATTGGAGGCAATGAAGTAGTAGAGAATTGGGGAAATTAACTAGCCAAGACTAGAACCTCTATGATAGAAGATGTTTTTTAAAATATAAACAAACTTTAAATTTTTGTAAAATAATTAATATTGCTATTTCTCATTTTCCTAAATGTCTCTCAAATGTCATTGGTTTTGCAATTTCAAACTAAACTTAGTAATTAAGTTTTATGCTGACAATGTAATACAACTCCTAATTTTACAAAATCAATAATAGAGTAGACATATTTTAATGAGTCTTTGAATTTCAAAAGGCTTGCTTAGGGGAGGATCTCCTTATAGTCAAAAAATGATAAATGCTGTTAATCATTTATCATTTAATTTAATATTGTTAATTTAATATTGTGTTACACAAACTCATTTTCCTATGTGTGATGGGGATAACTAGAAGATACTGCACTAATATTAACAATATGATAGTCCTGAGACATGTTAATGATATGATTTTGTTTTCTTCATAGATGCAATAAGGCAATTCACTTTGATTTTTCAAGTGACAACTATGCCCAATAGCAAGAATTGCATATATTTTTATCACTTTCCGAAGTGAAATAAGATTTCCAATGAAAAATATTAATTTACACCATTATTGATTTAAATCACTGCATTTAGTTTTAATTATACATACCCTGAAGTTATAGATTTCATCCCCTGTGTTTTTTGTCTTTAACTCAAAATATGCTTATGCTTATTCTTATGCTCAAAATATGCTTATGCTTACGCTACATCTAGTAAATATTTTTACATGAAATATTTTTACATCATAGTGATACATGAAAAGGACCTCAAAACCAAATTAATTTTAGAAAATCTTAGACAAAAATAAGTTAACCATTTTTTTTCTTGAAGAAATTCTCAGAACCACTAATCTGTTAAATTTCACTGGAAATCCCCAAAGAAGGTATAGACATTTCAATATTTGCCAAAGGCCAGACTGATAATGTCAATAATTATAGGTTGGTGCAAAAGTAATTGCGGTTTTTGCCATTAAAAGTAGTGACAAAAACCACAATTACTGTTGCACCAACTTAATATCAAATGAGATTTTGGTCCTAAGGCATTTAAAGCTGTGTTGTTCTATTTACATTGCCTAGGACATAGCTCTAAGTTCTATAGTTCTGTATTCACTCCCATTGTTATTATTGCGGTTTTGACCCTACTTACCTTATTGCTGCACTATTACGACAGTTCTGCCAACATTCTCCTCTACTGAAATAAATTATCCCCATAAACTATCTCGCTAAAATCAGATCTCATCAAGTAGGCTTTGAAATCTTGAACGAATATTCTCAGTTTAACATCTGATATCAGTGCAACATGCAGCTATTATCTTTAGCAGTAGTATCTATACATACTCTACCCTTAACAGACCCTATATGTGGGCCCTTATGTTCATTAATGTTTCCCTAATGGCACAATAAACTTTCATACCCTTGTGATTTTGTTCAGAAACACCACTACCTCACTTGTATTCTCATATTTTAGGGGTTAGTTGAAACGTAACTTAGTAATATCTTTAATTTCTCCTTTTGAAGTAATTGATTTATCAAATGTGTTCTTCTAGTAGTTTATACTTTCATTTATCACATAAAGTACCACAGAGGTACATGTGTCTCTCTTAGTGCACTACAGCAGTATACCAGCCAGGAGATAGATCATATTTCAGGGAAAAGTATATCTTCAAAAGACACCTAGTTCATGTGGTATTTTTTTAGTATGTTGCAAAAGCATATTCCTTTTCTCTAAATTCTAGTTTCACCTGCTATCATCTCCTATAATTTGATATGAGATTGCTATCAATAGAAAGCAAACTTTGGCTGAGTAATCGTAGTAGAAAGATTTGGATTTAGAGTGAGGGGATGAAGAATAAATCAGAGTGAAGTTATGATCATACTAGTTGATTTATTCATTAGATGCTTACTGATTGTTAGGCATCTTGCTAAGCACTCTATATACACTATCATGTTTATTTCATGATATATTTCATGTTTATGAATGATAGAAAGACAAGAGAGCAGTAATAAAAGATGAAATAAAAAGGCATCTTATTTACATTTCAGAATGTTTCCCAATCCGGGTCCTACATTCACATAGCAATATGCATTTTGAACTTACTATGCTAAGAACTAGAAATGCAAATATGAATAAGTAGTATGTCAACTTTCATAGAGCACACAAACTAGTATTTAATGAATTGTTGTAAAAGATGTCCGCAAAAATGCCATGAATGCCATGAATGACCATAGAATTCTGACTATTAGACCTGAATTGTGTCCTTCTCCAAAAATAAAAAATATACTGATATTCTAGACACCAGTACCTCACAGTGTAATCTTACTTGGAAGTAGGGTCATTGCAGATATAACTAGCTAAGTAAAAATGAGATTTAACTGGAGTAGGGTGACTACTTAATGCAATATGTTTGATGCCCTAATAAGAAGATGAGAAGAAACACAGGGACACAGCACATAAAGGGACAACACCATGTGACAAAGGAGGCAGAAATTGAAATTCTGAAGCTGCAAGCTAAGAAACAAAGGATCTCTAGCAAATCACCAGAGGCCAGAAAGAAATGAGAGAGTTCTCACCTACGGGTTTCAGAGAAACCATGACCCTGCTGATAACTTGATTTCAGGATTAAAGTATTTCCAGAACTGTGAGAAAATATTAATAAATTTTTGTTTTTCTTTGTCATTCAATTTGGAGTATTTTATTACAGCATACCTAGAAAACTAATATGCTCACATAAAAATGACAGACAATTTCCATATTTGAGCTAGCTGATGAAATATTACTAAAGCAGTAATGTTAGTTTTCTTTGAAAATAGACATTCTTGTCAGAAAACAGGTGGAGAGCAATTTGTGGAGCAAGTAACTGATTTGTTTGGCAGATTTTTGTTCATTTACAGATTTTTTTCTAACATATTTTAAGTTCAGGAGTACATGTGCAGGTTTGTTACATAGGCAAACTTGTGTCATGGGAGTTTAACAGATTATTTCATCACCTAGGTATTAAGCCTAGTATCCATTAGTTACTTTTTGTGATCCTCTCTGTCCTTCCACCCTCTGCCCTCTGATAGGACCCAGTGTGTTATTCCCCTCCATGTGTCCATGTGTTCTCATCATTTAGCTCCTACTTATAAGTAAGAACATGTAGCACTTGGTTTTCTGTTCTTGTGTTAGCTTGCTAAGGATAATGGCCTCCAGCTCCATCCATATCCCTGCAAAGGACATGATCTTATTGTTTTTTTATGGCTGCATTGCATTCGACTGTGTATATGTACCAGATTTTCTTCATCCAGTGTATCATTGATAGACATTTAGGTTAATTCTATGTCTTTGCTATTGTGAATAGTATGGCAATAAACATGTGTGTGCATTTGTCTTTATAATAGAATGATCTATATTCCTTTGGGTATATATCCAGTAATGACATTGCTGGTTCAAATGGTATTTTTGTTGTTGTTGTTGCTGTTGTTGTTGTTGTTGTTGTTTGAGACAGGGTTTTGCTCTTGTTGCCCAGGCTGGAGTGCAATGGCGCAATCTCAACTCACTGCAACCTTTGCCTCCCAGGTTCAAGTGATTTTCTGCCTCCGCCTCCCAAAGTAGCTGAGATTACAGGCGCCTGCCACCATGCCCAGCTAATTTTTTTGTATTTTCAGTTGAGACAGGGTTTCACCATGTTAGTCAGGCTGGTCTTGAACTCCTGACCTCAGGTGATCCACCCACCTCAGCCTCCCAAAGTGCTTGGATTACAGGTGTGAGCCACGGTGCCTGGCCAGTATTTCTATCTTTAGGTCTTTGAGGAATCACCACACTGTCACACCGTCTTCCCTAATGGCTGAACTAATTTACACTCCCACCAACATCAGCATTCCTTTTTCTTCACAACCTTGCAAGCATCTGTTATTTTTTGACTTTTTAATAATAGTCATTCTGACTGGTGTGAGATGGTATCTCATAATGGTTTTGATTTGCATTTCTCTAATGATCAGTGATGTTGAGCTTTTGTCATGTTATTGCTGACTGTCTTCTTTATTTTCTAGAAAGAGCAACTCCATTAATGTATAATGTATAACAGCTCCATTACAACAGATAAGAGATCACATGGCATATGCCATAAAGAAAATTTGCTGTGCTTCTTGTTGTTTGTTCAATGATTTTTCCGGCAATCTAGCATTAACAATGAAATTATATTACAGTAATTGACTGTATAGATTTTATTTCTCATCTTATTACAATCTTAATGGTTATTGACATAGAGTATGTCCTTTAACTTCCACATTATACATCAACCAAAAATCAGCTTGGGCACTAAAAGGCATATTGAATTCTGAGGACTCAGCATCATGTATCAGCTCTGTCAGTAATTACAAGATGTTCTACTTATCAAAATACTCAACAATTGAGCAGTGTAAGTCCTGTGTTATATATCTTTCCCCAAAATACCTACTTAGACCTCTACATCTTCAATTTCTTTGGAAAGCTTATGTAAGTAGAGATTATTTTGTTTGAACTTTTATTGTTTGGGAGTATTTTTTATCTGTATTTTCTTCTCACCAAAAAAAAGAAAACACGTTTTGCTAAAATTTGCTTTACCCATAATGTGAAAGCATATTTTAGAAAAACTGTAACAGAAATAGAATTAAGATGCAAAAAGCAGATTTTTCAGAGGTAGTTGATTTAGTTGCTTCATGTAACAAGTTTAAAGATTTTGTTGTTCAATAAGCAATTTCAGGGATCAGTCCATTTTAGAAAATGATACACTCCTAAATTATCTATTGTTTTTAGTTTAATAATCTGTTAAACTTTTGAGAAGCAGTGTTATCAATATTTCATTGTTTTTGACTACCTGGCTGATATATTTATTAGGCTGTTGCAAATCTTACTCCTTCTCTTCTCAATACTTACATTGATTTGTATGTACCAGCTAGTTATCTTTCCATCTTAGTAATCAGAATTTCTGTAGTATGTTTTCTTTCCCAAAGTTTCAGCTATGTTAGAATATTTAAAAACTGCTTTATGAGATTCAGTCTGTGAAGTTTGAGAGCCTTTTGCTTTTCAGACTAAAAAGTATGTGTTTTATTTATCTTGCCATTAATCAATGCAAGCACATATGGTAAGTATTCATGGGCACCTACTTGCTTGATAACTTTTATACAATTATTAGACTCCAATTGACATTTTGTGTTATTTTGCCTTCTTATTTATGCTTTACATTAACCTTTTGCTTTTCAGTATGATTTGTTTATTAGAGATCTGCTTACATTACTGGATAGCCCTAGTATATTTAACTGTCAATTCTTAAGCAATCAAGTAACCAGGACGAGACAGGAAACAAATTAATAGCATAGTATCACACCCTTTTTGAAATAAAATTTTACAGTATCTTTGCTAAAAATAGTTCTATCTGCTCTTTAGTCTTCCCCAAAGGGCCACCGGTAAAATTAAAACCTGATAAATTCAGGAAATGGCATAATTCAGAAACTTTAAATTTCTTTCCATATGATGATGACATAAAGAAAAGGTCTTTCTTGCTTTACTTGAGTATTGCTTTAGTTTTGGGTATGATGTGCATTGTACACTCTGGTATGGTTTATCAGTACCAGTTATTTAAGGCAATATATACGACAAAGAAGCTGGATATATGCTTGTTGTAGTATATATGATGTCAAGGTTTATTCATTTATATGATCTCACTTAGCTTTCTAATTGCTACACTATGTGTTGAATATGGAAGTGAAAATTCAGTTCAAAGACTTTTTGTCAAGTTTAATTTGACTAATTTATATGATTGGTGTAGAACATTTCCATCATCCCAAAGAGTTCTGTCATTTCAGTCAGTCCTTTACTCCTGCTCTATGGCCCCTGCTTTCTAGCACTTTGTTTTTGCCCTTTCTAGAATTTATATAAAATGAATCAAACTGTATTTGGTGTTTTGTATCTGAAATTCTTCACTCAGAGTAATGTACTTGAGAGACATCTATTTTGTTATGTCAGTACGTTATTCTTATTTATTGCTGAGCAGAATTAATTATTTCATGGTTGTCTGGATTATATATATATACGTATATATATAAATATACTATATTTATTATTAAACATACACATATCTTTCAAATCATCTGTAATAATTGTAAGGAAATATTTTATGTGCCTTTTTATGTGACTTCCTTTAATATTTTCTGTAAATAAGTTTGCTGAAAATATTTTATATTAGACAAATATTTTCCTATTTAATGGATTATATGCCATATTTTGAAGAAAAATATTTCAACACTATTTTGTAAAAATATTAATGAAATAACGAAATATTGGCACATGATGACATTTACTAAATAATGTATCATTATTTTTTACCCTAGTCTAACATTAAACATAATTAAATTGTTTAAATTAATTAGAAATTCTTGCATTCACTCATAGTAAAAGTGCAGGTAACAATCTTTATTACTAGGAGATAAATTCATTGAATCTGTTTTTATTTGAATATATAATTAAAATCTTGTCATAAATATTCAGCAGGCTTAGATTGTCATGCTATATGGCTGAGCAATTTTAAAAAATGGTTTTATAAGATAAATTGATAATACTGAAATGCCTGTCTATAAGTGTATACTGGTATTTCCACTATCTAACACACTAAATGTGTGTAATTCTTCTAAAATCTAGGAAATTATTTTACTAAAAAGACTTCGACCCTATATGACAATATCCTCTGGGAAAATGCAAATGAATTTTTTTTCCCCAAGTAAAACATAGAAGTTTCACAGGATACTGACTAGCTTTTACTTTACATACAATGTTCTTAAACTTCAATATTCGAGTTTTCAAATTTCACTAAATTAAAGAGAGATAGCTCAATGCAACAGCAAAGACATTGAAAAAATGTATGAAATAACTTATTAATGCAAATCAAGAAACTAAAGTTCTACATAACTTTGACACAAGAATTCCTATGTAATTTGAGACGGCTTAGCATGTTATTAATCAGTATGGTTCACATTACTCTCAGGGTATTGCTTAACTCATTACTGTTACAAAATTACATATGTATGTAATAATGAGTCATAAATATAATAATAAACATAGCAGGGCATCATTGTCATACATGTCTGAAAAGGGTGTAATATTTTTGGAAAATTCCTATGACAAAGAGACAAATTTTCTTGCACAAAAGAAGTAACATTTACTTATGTGCCATTTTGAAAAACTATCAGAAAAAATTGAATATACATATATGTTTTTATATGAGCAAAGCATTAGAGAAGAAATGGCTAGCTTTCAATGTTCATATTAGTAGATTGAAGCTATATAATTCTCACAGCTTCTATAATAACAAAAGAAGATTATCAAATTATAAACTTCTTTACATCATTAAAATTTATAAAACTAATACATCATATCCTGGCTTATTTTTTGTTGTTAATTCATATATGTGTATATATATTTTTCTGTTTCCATATCCAAATTGAATTGCAGAAGTGGATTTATCAGATAAATCATCATTTTCCAGATAAATGGTCTTCTTCTAAATATTTTACTCAATACTTAAGATTTTCTGATTTTCTTATTTCCCTGATATTTTTCAATTTATATATATAAAACTATATATAAATATATATATATTTGCTTATAGAATTTCACCATTTCTAGTACTCTTTTTCAAAATCTACTTTAAAAATGTATAGTGATTTACAGCTGATGAATTCAGACATTTTTGTTTTAGGTTGGTCTTGTATTATCCCAGTTGTTATTTTTAGATACTCAACTGACTTTCATTGATCACTTATAGCAGAATGGTCAGAAACATCCCACCTATAATATTTTAAATTTACATTTCTCATTGATTTTGTGCTAATGTATTGAATTAATGTATTTGTTGGATTTATTCATACTTTTCATCTTATGCCATTCAGTGAATAGCTACTATATATAAATTTTATCAACTCTATATAGCAAAAGTAGGGCCTACTCATGTAAGATAAAAGAGAGATACAGAAAGTTTTGTTCGAATAGTGCTTCCAAATTTCTTGGGATTTATGACCAAATATGAAGTCATTATAGTTGATATTTACAGCATTTTTTATTCTTACACTGAAGGAAATGCATATAATTATTTTGTTTCTCTGTCATTTCCCACGTTTGCAAAAGATAAATCCCAAATTTTATTTAAATAATTTTCCTTCAAAATGTAACAGGGTCACAGAGACTGTACTTGTATAAAGAGAATATGCTATTAAGATTTAGTCTTCTGCAGCTAATCATTTTTATATAAAATGTGACAAGAATTTTTCCAGGAGCTTTTATGCAACTGAGAATTCAGACTGTGACTGTATATGTCAGAACGTGGCAAAAAATAATCTCCACTCAATGTCTTTCATATCTTGGAACTGATTCTTAACAATAAAGCCTCATTTAACATGCTTTGTGAGCAACACTATCCAGTGATTTAGAATTTATTTTCTATTTCAAATGGTTGCTTAGTGCTTATTAGGAGAGATCTAAAATGCTGTAGACTCCTAGCATACAATCTTATGGGTAAGCTGCTTATTAGGAGAGGTCTAAAATGTTGTAGAATCCCAGCATACAATACTCTGGGCAGGAAGACCATGGCTGAGGTATCAAGTAATCCAAACTGCCAATTCCACCTGTATTGTTCCTTGCTCACTTCCTTCATGTTCATTTAATTCACTGACTTCATTTCTCCAATCTGTCATCTAATATTTTGTCCACCTGTTTTACTTCACTTTTGCACCCTGCCTTAAATTGCCCAATACTCACCAATGAGAGACATAAGTGAGTCCCTTTCACTTTAGTCTAAGTTATGAGCTTTGACTCTGGAGTGAGGGCCTGTCTTGACTTAGAAATGACCTAAAGACTTCCAGGGTGTGATGAATCTGCTAAGCCTCCAACCTGTCTTTTACCCTGAATGCTATTGCTTTAGCTCGGAATACACAATGTGAAGCTTAAAGTTCTTCAATAATTAAGGACATAATTTCAAGAAAATAAAGACAATAAACCACTAGATGAAGGCAAAGCCCAATTCCTGTCGCAAGGCTTAGTAGCGGTCATGCTAACTGGAGTAAGACGATATCAAATTGTGGTTTTGATTTGCCATTTTTTGATGATTCCTGATGTTGAGCATCTTCCATATACCTGTTGGACATTTGTATATATTCTTTTCAGAAATACCTATTTAGATCACTTGCAGACTCTTTAATTGGATTGTTTGAAATTTTTCTGGTGAGTTGTTTGAGTTTTTTGTATATTCTGGATATTAGTTTTTTGGTGATGAATATTTTGCAAACATTTCCTCCCATTCAACAGGTTGTCTCTTTACTATGTTGGTTATTTTCTTTCTAGTGCAGTAACTTTTTAGTTTAATATAGTTTTAATTGCCTATTTTTGTTTGTTTGTCTGTGTTCTAGGGCATCTTAGCTATAAAATATTTGCTTAGGCCAATGTCCTGGAGTGTTTTCCCTGTTTTCTTCTAGTAGTTTTAATGTTAACAGGTGATATATCTCAGTCTTTAAGCCAGTTTGATATGGTTTTTGTACAGGTGAAATGTAGGAGTCTAGTTTCATTATTATGCATATGGGTATCCAGTTTTCCAAGTAACATTTATTTTTATTTTTGAGATGGAGTCTTGCTCTGTCACCCAGGCTGGAGTGCAGTGGCACAATCTCGGATCACTGAAACCTCAGCTTTAGCCTCCCAAGTAACTAGGATTACAGGCAACTGCCACCATGCCTGGCTTAATTTTTGTACTTTTAGTAGAGATGGGTTTTCAGTGTGTTGGCCAGGCAGGTCTTGACTCATGACCTCAAGTGATTTTCCTGCTTCAGCCTCTTGAGATGCTGGAATCCAAGTAACATTTATTGAGAAGTGTCCTTTTCCCAGTGTATGTCCTTGGTGCCTTCGTTGTAAATCAGTTGGCTTTTACAACTCTGGTTTATTTCTGTTTTTTCTATTTTGTTCCATTAGTTTGTGTCTGCTTTTATACCAATACCATGCTGTTTTGGTTCCTATACTGTTGCAATATATTTTGGAGTCAGATAGTGTGATGCCTCTAGCTTTGTTCCTTTTGCTCAGGATTGACTTGGCTATTTATGCTCTTCTTTTTCATTTTAGGATTGTTTTATTTGCTCTCATTCTGTGAAGAATGGCATTGGTATTTTGATATGAATTGCACTGAATCTATAGATTTTTTTGAGAAGTATGATTATTTTTACTACATTAATTATTCTGATCTATGAGCATGGTATGTCTTTTCGCTTTTTGTGTCATCTCCAGTTTCTTTCATTAGTGATTTATAGTTTTCCTTGTAAAGATATTTTACCTCCTTGGTAAAATCTTTTTCTAGGTATTTTATTTAGTGGTAGCTACTGCAAATGATACTACCTTTTTGTTTTTTTATTTTTTTTCAGCTAGTTTTTCATTGGTGTATAGAAATGGTACTGATTTTCGCATGTCGATTTTGTATCCTGTGACTTTACTAAATTTGTTTTTCAGTTATAAAAGTTTTCTAGTGGAGTCTAGACTTTCCTAGATATAAGATCAGGTCATCTGCAAAGAAGGACACCTTGATTTCCTATTTTCCAATTTGGATGCTTTTTATTTATTTCTCTTGCTTGATTGTTCTGACTTCCATTACTATGTTGAATAGTAATGGCATTCTTGTCTTGTTCTAGTTCTTAGATGAAAGGCTTTAAGCTTTTTCCAATTCAGTATAATGTTAGCTGTAGGTTTATCATATATGGCGTTTATTATATTGAGGTATTTTTTTCTATGCTGAGATACTTGAGCATTTTTATCATAAAAGAACGTTGAACGTTATGAAATGATTTTTCTGCATCTATTGAGATGAGAGTTTTTGTCTTTCATTCTATTGATGACTGTCTTATATTCTATTATGTTTATTAATTTGTGTATGTTGAACTAATCTTGCAACCCTGGGATAAATCCTACTTTATCATGATAAATGATTTTTTGATGTACTGTTGTATTTGGTTTCCTACTATTTTGTTGAGAACTTTTCTGTCTATCCTCGTTAGAAATGTTGGCCTGCAGTTTTCCTTTTTTGTTGAGTTCTTGTCTGATTTTGGTATCAGGGCAATGCTAGCATCATAGAATGATTTGGAAGAATTCTGTCATCTTCTACTTATTGGAATAGTTGGAGGATTGATATAAATTCTTCTGTTAAAGTTTGGTAGGTTTAGGCAGTGAGGCCATCAAGTCCTGGGCTTCTCTTTGTTGGGAGACAGTTTACTACGGTTCAAACTTGTTACTCATTTTGGTATGTTCAAGCTTTCTATTTCTTTCAGATTCCTTCTTGGTAGATTGAATGTGACCAGGAACTTATCCATTTCGTCTGAGATTTCCAGGTTTTTAGTATATACTTGTTCATAATAGTCTCTAATGAGCTTTTGTATTTCTGTGATACCCATTGTAATGTCCCCTTTTTCATTTCTAATTGTTTATTTGGGTCTTTTCTCTTTTTTTTCTTCATTAGACAAGCTAGTGGTTTATTGATTTTTTTATCTTTAGAAAACCTTTTTGTTTTCTTGATCCTTTGTATTAATTTTTTAGTCTCTACGTTATTTTGTACTGCCCTGAACTTTGTTGTTTCCTACTACCAACTCTGAGTTTGTGCTTTTGTAGTTCCTTGAGATGCACTGTTAGATTGTTTCTTTGAAATCTTTCTACTTTTATGATGTAGACATTTATTGCTGTAAACTCCCATATTGGCATTGCCTTTGCTGTGTCCAATAAGTTTTAATATTTCGTGTTTTGTGTTTCCATTTTCATTGTTTCAAGGAATATTTCCTTCTTAATTTCTTCCTTAACCCAATAGTCATTCAGAAGCATGTTGTTTAATTTTTATGTATTTGATAAGTTTCCAAAGTTCCTCTTGGTATTGAATTCTCTAACATATGGCATATTCTGGAAAATGTCCCATGTGCTAAGGAGAAGAATGTGTGTTCTGAGGTCTTGAAAAAAAAGTTCTGTAAATATCTCCCAGGATTATTTGGTCTAACATGAAGTTTAAATCCAGTGTTTCCTTCTTAATTTTCTGTCTAGATGGTTTGTCTAATGCTGAGAGTGAAGTGCTGAAGTATTCAAGTATTATTATATTGGAGTCTCCCTTGAGGTCTAATAATATCTGCCTTATATGTCTAGGTGCTTCAGGATTAGGTGCATATACATTTAGAATTGTTATATCTTCTTACTAAATTGATCCCTTTATTATTATATCATGACATTCTTTATCTTTTTTTACTGTTTTGACTTAAAGTCTGCCTTCTATGTATACCTACTCCTGCTTGTTCTTGTTTTCTATTGCATCAAACATCTTTTTCCATCCCTTTACTTTCAGTCTATGTGTTTCTTTACAAGTGAGATAGTTTTCTTATAGGAATCATATAGTTGGGTCATTTTTTTTAAATCCATTCAGCAAGTCTATAACTTTTAAGTGGAAATTTTATTCCATTTACATTCAAGGTTGTTGTTGACATGTAAGGGCTTATTACTGTCATCTTATTAATTGATTTCAGGTTGTTTTGTATAGCCTTTGTTTTTTTCTTTCTCTTATTGTTCGTTATTGTTGTTTGGTGGTTGTCTGTAGTGGGGACATTTGCGTTATTTCTCTTCCTTATTTGTATGTTTTCTCCGTCAGTCGGTTTTATACATTTGTGTGTTGCCATGTATTAGATAGCATCTTTTTCCTTCTAGGTTACAATTCGTTTAAGAATTTCTTGTGCTATTAGTCTAGTATGAATTTACTCAGCTTTTACATGTCTGGGAAATACTTTATTTTCCCTCCATTCATAAAGAATAACTTTGTTGGGCATAGTATTCTTAACTAGTTGTTTTAAAATGTTAGTACTTGAATTTTTTTTTAATTTACAACATAAAAACCTTTAATGCAGTGGAAGCATTTATAACCTTGGTATAAAGGGTTGCTGTGACAGCTAACAATACTTTTAGTCTATATTAAAAACTGTGTGATGCTATGAAAGATACAGCCCTTACTTTTTGTGATTTTCTCATGTCCCTGACTCTGCAACATGCTAACCTTTGAAACTGAGGTGACCTGACCCCACCGCCTTAGTATGTTCCTATTACCCTTGAGTTAACATTGACTCTGCCAGAGGAAATATAAAGAACTCTGTCAGTGTCTTACCTTGAAGTTGGTATTGTCCCTTCATCTTCCTGATGTGCCTGTGTTCTTATGGACAGGGACCTCCTACTTGCTTCCAAAACTTCCCAGTTTTCACTGCCTGTGCCACTCCTCTACTTGGGTGGACTCACTGCATCATAGTCTTAGTTTAGACTGTAGTTGATTTTTTAAATTTCTTATGACTTTTGCCCCTCACAGACTGATCTCCATGCTTCAAACATACCTTCAGATTCATATTGCAGCAGAATAGTTCTTCAGATACCATCGTCACCCTTGAGGTCTACTTCAGGCTAATCCCACTGATGCCCAAACCTTAATTCTAATAGATTTAAGGAATTTTCAGTCATGTAAAGGAGTTGCAGAGGATAAAACTAGATTTGGGCAAGGGAGTAGGAATGTTCTCATGGAGGATATGGAACTCAAATTAGGCTTTAAAGCTTAAGATGCATGGATTTCTTTTGTTAAAGAACATGATTTGGTCTTCTCTATCTGAATCCACGTGTTAGAATAGAATCCTGCATATATTTTTTTCTCTTAGGAATGTGCTATGTGTGTAAGACAGTATTTTACTTCCCAGTGAGAGAAAGTATAACAAATGATCTATGTTTATGCAAAAACAAGCCCCTAAGAAATATAATGTTGCCTCCAATGATTAAAATGATTTAGTTTTAACATTGCTATTTACTGAAGTAAAATTATGTTTTACGAAGTTAGCCTTTCTTATAATACCAAACTTATACATTAAACAAAAGTTTAAATATTTGAAATTTGTAAATTAAAATACTCTATGTTAGTTGGATTAAAAAAAATCTTCTTTTAACCATTACCTGAATTTAAAATTAAAATTGCAAAAATTCAACAGCCAGGGAACTACATTTGCTTTAGCAAATACTCATAAAGTTTCCAGGTAACACTTATAAAAATCTTTAAATCCCTCTACAAATGTTTCAAAACCTCATCTACTTTCTTGTAAACGGTTATAATTTTTAGTTTTTAAGGTCTATAAATATTACTTCTATTTTAATAAAAAAGGTTTGGAGATTTTTTTCTCATATTACATCAGTAATGAAGTATTTTTAAATAATAAAATAATTACTTTGTATTTTTTTCAACAATGTCTTTTTCAATAATGAAGACAGAGACATCATTTGGTGGTACTGGAAAGAATTAATATGATTATCAGGATAGTTCCAATAACATATTATTTCTAGTTCCTTAAAAAGTGAGCATCACCAGGCCGGGTGTGTTGGCTCACACCTGTAATCCTAGCACTTTGGGAGGCTGAAACAGGTGGATACCTGAGGTCAGGAGTTCAAGACCAGCCTGGCCAACATGGCAAAACCCTATCTCTACTAAAAATACAAAAAAATTAGCCAGGTGTGGTGGCTGGCGCCTGTAATCACAGCTACTTCGCAGGCCAAGTCAAGAGAATTGCTTGAACCCAGGAGGCGGAGGTTGCAATGAGCCAAGATCATGCCATTGCACTGCAGCCTGGGCAACAGACTGAGACTCTGTCTCAAAAAAAAAAAAAAACCCGAGCATCACCAGAAAGAAAACAATATATATCTATGTATATCTATATCATAAGTTCTTCTTTGATTCCTATTAGAAAAGCCAATTATTTTGCAAAGTGAGCTCCTATAAATGGTCTATCATTGTATTTGCCTTAGAGGGAGTGGTTCGAACAGAACTATTAAAAGAAAGCATAACACATTTGATCTGACACTGTAGCGAATGAATCTCCTTTATTCGAAGGCTTATGAAGCCATACTCACATTCTTTTTCTTTGAATTATTTGTGTCTGTGCAGGATATTTTGCTTTTAGGATTAACAGGAAAAATATGAATTTGTTTTGTGAAGTAACAGGCCTTCTGTACAACAATTATGCAGAATTTAGACCTTGGGCCACCTGAGAAGAAAGGCACGTATCCTAAATGAGTTACCTAATTCTTTCTATTAACATCCCCCTACAAAATAAGCAGATTTGAGCTCTGATTTATGGATCTCATAAATGACATTCTTTTCTTCAAAAGAGAAATCTTGAACATCCTATTAGCCACAAATGGAATTTATCCACCAGTTGTTTCCTATGTATCTCAGTGTCATAAAAGAAGAGAGGTCTTATTGGCACTCTGTGTAACTCTGGGACAAAGGGAAAATAATAAAACCTATAGCGATGGGCAAGTTCCATGACATACTCTTAAGAAGAAAAACCTAGTTATTATTCATAATTGTGTATGAAGTCATAGGTCTAACACCATCAATTCATGAACCATTTCTACTGCCACTATCCCACATGGGATCCTATCTGGCTCCCTACATATATATTATTAATAAAAAATACGTTTTGTCTTCTAAAAGTAAAAAAAAAAACATATTTAATATGTGATTATTTTTCCTACCATAAGTATATAAAAGATAATAAAAGTACCAAAGCGAGTTATTGTTCAACAAATATAGAATTTCGCATTTCTGAGATGGAAAATTTCTAAAGATCTATTGGAAAATAATGTGCATATAGTTAACACAAGTAGGTATCAATACAGCTCATCCACGTTCTTATAGTTTTACTCTAGAAGTGTATAACCCTAGGTATTATACTAAATGAAATATATATTTATGCTATTTTTTTAAAGTTAACACAGTAACATAACATCTTTCAACAAATGATAAAAATAAAGACAATTAAAATTCCCAATTATACAGTATGGGGAAGTGCTGCATGACTTAAATTTCTAGAATTTTTAAGTGGTCTTTGGTTCACATTTTTGGGTAATTGTCATATTACTTTTTTGTTTTAATTTCTTGGTCAGTGTGCAGTTTGCTAGTGCTGCAGTAAAGAAGTCCACAAACTGGGTAGCTTAAACAACAGAAATTTATTCTCATACTTCTGAAGGTTAGAATTCCAAGACTGAGGAATTGGCAGGGTTGGTTCCTTCTGAAAGGTGTGAGGAAAATCTGTTTCATGCCCCTCTTCTAGCTTCTGGTGGTTAAATGTTCACTGTACATTTGACCTCTCATTTTCCCCTTATAAGGAAGGTGACTAGATCATCTTGAAGAGCTAATGATAAGCCTTAGTAGACTGTGGTAAACATCATTTAACAGACATTAAACAAATGTCTGTAATGTCTTATAGGGAAAAAAACTGCTGTATTTCATTGTAGATTACTATTCTTTTGGCTAATTTCATAAGCCAACGCTGGCATGCAGTGGTAGCCTTCACATCAGAAACAATATCCTTTCCTCTGTGCCAGTCTGTGTTGATGGATGGCTTGCCTTGTCCATATGATCCAAGCAATGAGAGGGCAATCTAGGTGTTACTTGCTCAGTCAGCAATGAGATTTCAATCAGTCTCATGAAAGAATGAGATTTTATATTTAAGGAGCATCAGATTCCAACACACATATAAGTATATTATAATTGCCCTTTGTAATTGAGAGAAACATGAATCCACTTGGACAGTGTGGAAAATTTACTACAGCCTATAAAAAGGCCACCTCGCTAAACCCCAGCTGAGCACCAGCACAAACAAAATACTAGAATATTTTCACTTTTTCCTTTCTTTTTAAACGTAAAAAAAAAAAATCACATTTCTACCAGATATGTTATAAGGTCAAATAATAGCCTTTATGAGCTATTGACTCAATAAAATCACTAATTACTGAATTTAAAATAACATATGAAAATGCCGTAAATCTTGGACCTGAAGAAAATATAATGGAAGTAATTTGTTTTGGAATACACACCACCTGAGATATGCCCTATTCTAGTATATCTTTAGTACTTCTTCTAGATGCCAAGTCTCCTCTTGCCATTATCAATAACTCAGTAGGCCACTGGGAATTTGCAGACATTAAGATACATGGTTTCTATTATTTTCCTAATTCCCTGCCCTAGTCATCCTTCACTAAGTTACTACGCAATATTCTTTGTATTCTACCCCACCGATGTCTTTTGATATAATAATACAATAGTTAAATTATTTTCCTGCTCCTGCTAAAGCTAGTCAGTGCATTACTTGACTAGCTTCAGCCATTATGAGAAATCGTTAAATAAAATGGGATTAGAAGGTCTTACCTTGACCCTATTACTTATTTGCTATCTGGAATAAATAAATAAGACATCCTAAACTTCATTTTCTTTCTCTAAAGATTGGAGATAATAACCATTTCTTTGTAAAATTCTTACAATTATTTATCATAAATATAAAATGAAACAGAGTATCAAAGATATGTGTAAACAGTAAAATGTGAAGTAAATAGGTAACATAAGTAGGTGATACTATAGGCTGGCAATTACAGACTGATTTCTGGGCTTCTAGGGAGGTATTTTTTACTTGGAAAAAAAAAGAAAATAGACAAGAATTTCTCATCCTTAGCCTTGGGAGCTTGTCTTCCGCAATGCAATAAATCTACAGGTTTCAAAATAAATCACCATTGTTGCTGTGTCAAGGCTGATATCTGCATAAGGCCTCTCTGCCTTGGGCTAGCCTAGAACTCTACAGCACAGGCAAGCACCACAGCTCCCTAACTCTCAGAGTCCATATAAGGCTAACTACTGTGGGATCTGTTCTGCCATCTCTGTTTCTTTAACTTTGCCTTCAGGATGCCAACAGTGTTCCCCAGTGATTTATTTGTCCTATGGTATTACTTTTATTGAGTGGGTGGTTAAGGATGTAAAAATTATTTTTTCTCATTTTGAGAGATTTTATTTTCTCCCATAGCCATCATTATTAAGGTGTCAAATGCTATACTGAGTAATATTAAAACCACAATCTCATCTATTCCTTATTACTTTAATCATATAACATAGTGATTACTATAATTCATATTTTACCAATGAGAAAGCTAAGGCACAGATGGATTCAATCACTTATGTGGCTAATAATGCTACAGCAGGTTTGGAACCCAAACTCCAGGGTTTAAGCTCTTAACTTTATCATATGGTTTCATATTTTCCAAGATAATCACTGACAGTTAATAAGTCTGGTCCCAAATTATTTGTTTATGATTGTTAGGAATAAAATGTTAGGTAAAAATACTACACTAAAAGACATCATCTACTCATTAATTTTACTCCATTTCTCAGATATAAGGCCTTAATATTTTCCCCTTAGTAATATTTTTTTAGGAATTTATACAAACCTCTTTAGAGTTAATGTCATGTATTTTAATAGCAACAGTAGATCAAAATTATTGACTGCTTAGAAATAATGGAGAAATTTTAAATTAAATTTAAGTCTTAAGTGTCCAATGTTGACACAAATGAGAGACACATCTACCTTAATTATGAAGTCTGTTAAATTACTCTCAATTGGAAGACTATCTAGCAATTTGTTTCTAAATCAACTGGTCACAAGAGCTTATTTGAGCTGACTAAAAGTCAGCATAACATTTTTGGAATAATTTTAACTCTGTTTCCATAGCAATAGTTTTGTATGCAAGATAATGCCATCAATATCCAGGGGCTTGTAGTTTTTGTTGTTTATAGACATCAGTGTTGCCTATGAACAAATCATATGTCTGAAGTACTTGAGTTGTTATGTAAAAATCAAGGCACTATCTTATTTTAATACGTCTATCATTCTCTTCTTGAATAGGATCGTTATGTTGAATCACATAAGTTAATTCTTCTTTGCTTTACTTGATGTTGTTTTTATCTGAAGTGCAATAAGCATCATTAGTAAAAATTATTCTATAGATACTGGTACTGAAGACTAGGTGAATTATACAACTCTAAATATGATACAGAAAATGTGAATAGATTGAAACATTTCATAAAAAACAGCACATTTGAAAAGAATGTGAAGATTTGATGTGGACAAACTCGATGTGAGTCACATTGATAGATAAAGTATCTTCACCACTCCTGTCCTCTATCTTTAATGAAAGTATTCTGTCCTAAGAACAGAAAGGCAGACTCCTCAAATTTTACTAGTCAAATCATGTCTTAAGTATGATGTTCACTTTTAGCTCTTATTCTGAGACAAACCAAAGAAATGTAATTAAGAGAGTTAATTGTCGAATATCTTAAAACAATTCAAATGTTAAAGAAATGGAAGAGGTATAGGTTGGGGGTGAAAATACACAACAATGGATTTGAAGATCACAGCTGTCTTCAAATTATTGAGGACTTGCTCTTTGTGTCTTGTGAGCTCAGATGGAGTCTTCAATAGTTATGTGAAATTACCCGAAGTAATTTTTGACACCAAAGAAGACTCTGATTTTTACTTCCTCTTCTGTAAGTAGTTCACTGGATCATTATATAAATCCTGACCTTTAAAACTCCAACATATTTAATAAATATAGATCTATTTAAAAAATCAGTCTTTTTAATAGATGAATGAGTTGTGGTTCGGAGAGGAGAGGTAACTTGCCAAAGTTCACACAGCTCCTAGTTGTTGGAGTTTAGCTTGTACTGCCTGTGCCATGTTTCTTTCTTTGTCCCAAGCTACCACCTCCCTACAGGCTTTTATACTCTGAGGAATGTTATATGGACGATACTGGTAATTTTTTCTTCTTAAATTTACAAAAGAAATTAAGTCTTTTGGATTGCCTCAGTTTTCAATAAAACTCCTTCTCTATTTAATATTAATTGTTTGAAAACATTTCCTAAGCATACACATTTTTATAACCAAATTAGGAATATTGATTTAAAAAATCTTCAAATTTCCTTACAATATATAGTAGGTGTCCCCAACCCCTGGGCCGCAGACTGGTACCACGCTGCAGACTGGTAGCTTTCTGTGGCCTGTTAGGAAGTGGGCTGCACAGCAGGAGGTGAGCTGCAGGTTAGCTAGCATTACCGCCTGAGCTCCGCCTCTGGTCAGATCAGCTGGGCATTAGATTCTCATAGGAGCAAGAATCCTACTGGAAACTGTGCATGAGAGGCATCTAGGTTGCACTCTCCTTATCAAAATCTAACTAATGCCTGATGATCTGAGGTGAAATAGTTTCATCCTGAAACTACCCCCAACTTGGTCTGTGGAAAAACTAAGTCCCACAAAACCTGGTGCCAAAAAGACTGGGGACCACTGAAACGTAGGGTTCCAATTTTGGAAGATATGAATTAAGAGACTGGTTGAAGTTCACTAGGCGTTCTTTGCTTCTAAGGTAGGTACTGTGTTTCTTTAAATTATGCTTCTATAATGATTTTACAAAGGGTTAAGTAACTAAATAACTATTTAGTTCTATAGTTAAACATAATGGATTTATGTTCATTTCTACATTGCTCCTTTTATGAAATACATGTCTTTCCAATATAATGCATTTTGTTTTCAGATATTCTGAGTCACAAAAACCTGAGTTTATTTGTCTATTTTAAGTGAGGGTCTGCAAACTAATTCTAAATATTGCCATACTTGCCCATAATGATTTACAGAAAATCTGTAGTCAATATTTGCTTAATAAACAAACAAACTTAAAAAGCCTCTTATATCCAATGTGGCATGTACTAGTGACTGTTCTTCAAAGTTCCTAGTTCTATTCTTAAGTTAATTGTTATAAGCAATATAATTGTGTGTGTGTGTGTGTGTGTGTGTGTGTGTGTGTGTGTGTGGTAAAATAGGTAGGGTTAAGGAAGTAAAAGAAACAGGGTTAAAACTATCTTGATCAAAAAAGAGCAACTGAGCCAGCTTCAGAAACTGATTTTCCTATTGCTATTGTTGATTGATTAATAGGATCAAATTTACTTGGTTAGTTCTTTTATAAAAGGGTGGCTAGTTATACAAACAAAGATTGTGTTTTAAACTCATTACTCTCACAATATGATCCTCAACTCTCTGATTTCGAGTGAGCTCAAGTTACTAATCCAACAATTCACTTGACTGTGAAAACATCTCATACAATTCCAAATAAAATAATATGACATTACTATGCAAATATATTGTCTAAATTATGTGATATGGTATCCCTGCCTAGCTCTGACCTAAATGGATTGAAAAAACTGGGAAAAAAGTAAACTGATTTAATGATATGACTATAGGATCAGTATATGTATTTATATAGAATTAGTTTTGAAAATGCAAAGCTATTATTATGAATAACATAATAATACCTTTGTACTAAGTAATATTTATTCTGAGCACTTGTCTGGTCTTGATAAGATATACTTTGAGGCATTAGGGTACTTAGAAAACAAAATATATTGCATATTCCATATAAAATAAATCTATGTATTCCAGATATCTTACCTGTCACATAAATTAAGCCACAAGTTATCTTTAAATGTTTGAATATGTAATACTCATATTTAGAACTACTAATAAAACAGGTTATAAAAAATAGAATTTTTTAAATTACTTTTAACTATTAAAGACTTCATATTAGCTCTTATCCTAATGGTTGAAAAGAAGGTCCATAATTTTACTGGCAAAAATAATAAAAATAAAAACATATATATTGTCATCCCAAATGATAGCAGTCTTCAAGAATAAATACATTAAAAACATTATAATGTGTTTTATTTAGATATGTATATGCTGCATCTAAAGGTGGATCCACAGCAAATGAGAGAATCTGTTATAACTACAATGAGAACATACTTTTACAGTAAAAAGTATCTTTGGAAATCACTGGTTGGTTAATTTTCATTTTCTTTACATCTAAATTAAACTGTGTATAGTAACTATGTATGGCAATTAACATCCCTTTTTTGTGGCAGCCAAAATTCTAAAATGTCTCTCGTGATTTGCACACCCTGGCATTTCTCCCTTGATTATGTTATCGCACTTGGCAAAAATGATTTTCCAGATGTAATTAAGGTCATTTGCCAATTAATCTCAAAATCAGGAAATTATATGAGTAGGGCTAACCTAATCACATGACCCTTTCTATAGAAGAGGGTCTGGTCTTCAACTATGACTCACACTGATCCCACAATAGTCCTTCTGTGATGCACATCTAATCTTCTGCTTATAACCTTTCCATGTTAATTATAGCTTTCAGAATAAGATTCATAGATATTTGTTTATCACACATAACAGCTCATAACTTTCTTTTATTCTTTTTAGACTCATCTTCTATCATACCTTCAAACACATTATTTTTTTCAAGTATACTTCAGTACTTGAGTTTTGAAGACATTTTTGTTTCACAAGTCTGTGTTTTATGTTTCAATATGTTTGCTCCTTCTCCTACTACTCTCATAGTCCTTTTTCTTCTATACTGTAAACATCAGTTTACTTATCCCTCTATGTCATTTGATGCTGACTGAGTTCTTTGAGGATGCCTATTGCCAAGCAACAGTTTGATACCTTGTGATCTACTTTATCAAATATTTGAAGAGTCAGAAAAAAAAGAGAGGAAATAAGAAAAACCAGTATTTATATAGGGCTTTGTATCATGCCAGGTGTTTTCATTTTGCATAATTGGTACTTTGAAAGAGAGATTAAAGCGAAGTATCAATACAACTCTGAAAAGAAACCAAAATAATATTAATGCAGCAGATGGACATTGACTTAAGCCTTAAAAGAGAGATAATTTTTTTAGTATAGATTTATTTATGATTAATTATGATATTATAGGACATAAACCAAGGTACTAAGTCAGGAAGGCACAGATTGTGGTTAGGGAATAGAAATATAAATTCTATTTTATTAGGCATTTACATATGCAGTATTGAGAAATAATGGTAGAAAGTAAATAGATTTGGGTCATGATGTATAATGCTTTTAGGAACAAGTAGGAAAATCTATAATTAATTCTAAAAGCAATAGGAAGTCAGTGAAGATTACTTTTCACTTTCTGAGACTAATTCTCTGTTTAAGAAAATTATCTAAAATTCTCTTTTATCACCCAAAAATGAGATTTATCAATATCCAACTTTGAAATTTTATTTAAAAGTAAGAATATTTCAAATTATTACGAGTAAGGGAATCTATAAAATAGTTGTGTTTTCTGTTAGTTCCACTAATACATTATAAGAAACTTGGATGTATCTTTTATCTTTTTTCCCCAAATCACCTAGCACATTGTCTTATTCAGATAAGATGATCAATAAACATTTTCTACATTCAACATTCCTATGGTGTGCTAGTCATCAAAATATTAGCATTTAACAAAATACACTTAATTTAGAAATGTAATGAAATCCAGCTTACTCCTGTTTTTAAGTTTTCCCAAGGTACTCCAGAATTTTGTAGATATCTGAATAATTACTGTAATATCAACTGTCAGTCTTTATAATTAAAAATATGCATACATGAGATTTTTCCTGTTTTCTTAATATATGTAGTACTTACTAAGGAGTCTCTGTTCAAGGGAACAAGTCAGAGTTAGACCTATACATATGAAATACTGCCATTCAGATTTACCTTACTATTTTATACATTTAATCTATTTAAGATGTTTTGTACATTTATGATTCTATCAAAAAATTCCAAGAGTTTTCTATTAAGTGTACCAGCTTACAGGCTCTTTAGAAAAGAGTTCTTATATTGCTGCATTCTGTTATCCCTATAGGCATTTTTTATACTTGTTCTACCTATATGTACTTCTGTTAGTAGGCTGGAAGAATGACAAATTTGTGCACCAAAGATATGCAGGGAAGTTGGTAGTGCTCTTTTACAGTTAACATAATTCTTGCTGTTTTTCCAGTCCTCTGTCCTCTAGGCTGTGTTGCATACATAATAATGCAAGATTGGAGGACACCAATAGCATCTACAAATGACAAGACACTTTCAGATGAAGCCTAATTCCAAAAAGATTAAATGGTTATCCACATGTAGATTATATAAACTTTTAGGAGGTAAGTATTGCTTCAGTAACTGACCTTATTAATACAATTGCCATTATCAACTGCTTAAATTAAAAAAAAATCAAGCCAACAAAAATTTCTTGAGCATCTTTTATTGTGTGAAGTACTTTCCTGGGCGACTAGGGTAAAATACATTAAAAATATATGTAGATATACAAACCTTCTGGATAGTGGCTAAGATTATTTTCAAATTATCACTATTGTGTCTTTGCATCTTTTTATTTTCCCACTTTCACATTTCTTGTGGTTAAAGCTTGTATATTTAAGAGAGTTCAGTTTAGTTTGTTGTAGATGTAACACATAAAAGGAAGTCATAGGTAGACTTTTTATGTCTATTCATCAATTATATCTCCAGCACTGGATAAACAGGCCAACAGGTATGAATGAACCTCCCAAGAGGATATGCAGGTCATGTTAACCAGTGCGAGGGGAACATGAAAAGTAAATGAATGTATTCTTGTCCCCATGGTGCCTATGCTTTACCTGACTCTTACTTGTTACTCTTCTAAACTAGAATGGAATACCTACTTTGAGGTGGTTCATTGCTCATTTAAACTAGGTACCTTTGAGTCCAATATACTCATTTTATAGAAGATAAAACATTTTCTCATTTATAGATGGAAGTGGTGGCAGAAAAATGGAAGTGTAGCTAATTACTAAAGGCAGTCTATTAGGCATTCAGCTTGTTGCCTAGATTGTAGATTCTAGATCTAGATTCTAGATTCTACATTATAGATCTAGATTATAGCTGTGTACTCAACTTCCCATATCAATATTGCCTACTAATTCTGAACTCAGAGGAAGGCATATTAAGTGAACTTCTAGCAGCCCCACAATCCCCAGATGGCCCTACTTGCAGCACATATTAAGACACATACACATACACTCACCCACAGTCTATTCATAACTAACTCAAAAATGAAACAACTCAAGGAAAACCAAATCAAAGTGTGCTTTGTACAATATAAGGTAAGTGCCACTATCAAATATGTGTAGCCTGGAGTATCTGAGAAAGAGTGTAGGTTTCCTTTCTGAGCTATGTTTCATAATGTCCTTTCTGAGCTACATTTCATAGTCATCTGGCAGCCACAATGATATCTTTATGAGAAACACTAAGTGTTTCTCATACTTTCAGATGAAGCCTAATTCCAAAAAATTCCAATAAATTGCATGGCATTTAGTTTGAATTCAAAAAATGAAATTTCTTGAAAGAAGTTTTTGTCATGCTTGGAAGCCCAGCGGGTGATAGAGTCTGATACGAACAGTTAGGGTAGCTGGTTATTACAAGGATTTCTGTTCTCAGTTAACTTATTGCCATCATCTGCTTCCTAAACTCATTTGCAGTCACCAGCTGTCAAAGGGAGGTTTTACATTTAGCAATAAGAAGCTGCATCTGGACACCAGATTTCTTGTAGTCTTTAGAGACATCTATCATATCCTCTTTAGAAAAGAGAATAATCAGCTCAGTTTGAGTTGTAAAATTTTTTCAGAATATTTATTATGAATTTATTTTATTTATGTATTTATTTGTGTATGTTTGTATATGTCTATATTATGTATTTACACATGTATGTGCCTATAATTTTATTTTCAGATAAATCCAGAATTCATTTTTTTATTATTCCTAGAAAATGGGTATTGAAATTTTTAAAGATAGAGATTGCTATGTATAAATGGCTATCTAAAAGTATAGTCTATTTATTATCTTTCATTTATGAATAATGAGTTAATCAGCAGTGTGAATTTTCTATGTAATTGAAGGTAAAATATTTAAAGTCAACTTCTTTAACAATTTTAAGTTACTTTCAATGGAGAACACATTATAGTAGATTCTTGATGCTTTCAGGGAACAGATCTTAATACAATTGTGATTCTTATTATTCGTCACCACTGTGATAAATGTTAATATATCTAATGTGATAGGCTATAATCTAGATCATTTTTCCATACATAATAAATAAAGAAAAACAGTGCAGCCCTGAGTTGCAGATGTGAGCTGTGCCTGGATTTTTTCTGTTGCTCTGCCTCTTACTTTACATATTGATCTTTTTTCACATTTTGTGATTCAGCAAAATGCTAAACAGTTACATAATATTGATCTTCATGCTCACTCTTAATCAATTTCACAAATGTTAAAACTAAAATAATTACTCTGGCAAATTTGAGTTTATTTTTAATCATTTCTTATTTTTCATAAGTTTGAGGTTACAAGGACATAACCACTAAATAAGTAAAATGTTACTGCCCCAAACACATTGATTGAACATTTTCAAAATGTGGGTCATTTGTGGAAAACCAGGGCTAAAGATTATAGCATTCGAAATACATTCCTAAAGGATACAGCATGCTGAAAAGAAATTCAGCGTAAGGTGATCTGACAGGCATGTGTATTGCTTAAATTATAATTACCTAAAATCATATTTTTCAGTCTTTCATGGGAGCCAAAAATAAGTTTAAAATGTGCTTGGTAATGCATCAAGTAACAATTAATAAATATTTATTAAATAGGGTTATCAAAGCTTCATCATATTAACAGAATGACTTTTAGAGTCAAATGGACATAACTTTACATTTTGAATTCAATATTCACTTGCTGTATAACACTGAAAATGCTAAATAATTTTTCTGATTCTCAGTTTCCTCATGTAAAAGTGGGAACATAATTGTATTTTCAAAATTTGAAAGTCTTTAAAGGGTGCCTTGTGCATTATCAAAACCTTCAACATTCTAAAATCTGTTAACAAAATTGTGTATGTGTACAAAATTAAGCTAATTTATGAGAAAAATATTTAAAAGTACTAGAAAAGGATCCTAATCTTGAAAATCTTATAGTCTGATGAAGGTAAAATTTATGTATAAGATATAATTTATCATATGTTTAGGAAATATATGGAATGAAATAATAAAAACTTAGCATCTGCCTTTCTGCATGATGAGAATGGCCTAATCTTCATCTTTGTTGGTCTACTAGTTTGCTATTTGTAACCTGTTAAGAGCTTTTTTTTCTGAGACCAAAGACATATTAAGAGAGGCTTCAAAAAAATGAAAAAGAATAGGGGGTGTAAGATTTCCCTACAATCTTTCCTGTTTATAATGCTTTATCCTAACTCCCTGTGGAAGCCAGTGATGCTAATCAATTTTCAAAATGAACATTAATGCAAGATATCACTACTCCATAAAATTTGAGCAACAATCAACTTTTGATCCATCCTCACTGGCCAACAATTAGAAGTACAACATAAGGATGTGTTTTGAATGATCAAAGAATGGGGGCGTGGTGGCTCACTTCTGTAATCCTAGTACTTTGGGAGACCGTAGCAGGTGGATCACTTGTGGCCAAGAATTTGAGACCAGCCTGGCCAACGAGTGAAACCTGTCTCTATTAAAAATAAAATAAATTAACGAGGTGTGGTGGCACATACCTATAATCTAAGGTACTCAGGAGGTTGAGGCAGAAGAAACGTGAGAACCTGGGAGGTGGAGGTTGCAGTGTGCCTCCAGCCTGGGTGAAAGAGCAAGACTCTGGCTCAAAAAAATAAATAAATAAAAAATAAAAATTAAAAAAATTAAAAAAAAACAGTTAAGAGACCAGCTATCATTTTTAGAACTGGCCTTTAACATGTACAGAATCCATAAAAACTCCATAAAAACTCTCCCAAATAAACAAGAAAAATCACAATATTTGTTAGGTCAGCCCGTTTCCTTTCTTGTTTCATGCCAGAGGCTTCTGCCAAATGATCAATAACCACAGAAAACTGAAAGATGGGGATGCTAGATAAAATTTTGACACCATCAAGGCTAATCAAGCTGGTATTAATTCCTATTTGACATGCAAAATGTTACTATTGATATAAATTAAAAGTACTTAATCTTTTGTTTAGGCAAAAAGTAAAATTAGGGTTTTGTTTTCATTAAACCCATTAAACATAAAAAGGCAAATTATGTCATCAGTAAGGAGTTATGTAAAATATTGAAATCCTCCTTTGATTTAAAAACAAAACAAATATCTCAATGAGGTACTGAGTAGTTGGAGCATGGGCATGAGAGTCTTAAAATAACATAAGAATTTAAACTTTATTGAACATATTTGGAATAAATTATGGTGTCCTAGAGGAGACAGTAAGTTATTCCACACCTAAAGGCAAAGATATGTGAGCTAGAGAGAGAGTTGTTAATAAAAATGATGAAAATTATGATATTGAAACATATTGCATTATTTCAATGAATTTATGCTGTGGACATTGATATCTATTTTCATTTGACAAAGGAACTAGGTCTCAGAGAGTTGGGGTTTTGCCAACATAACTGGCTGCATCTAAAAACAAATTCAGAATTCTTTAATTCAGAATTTTTTTTTTTTTAGATGAAGTCTCCCTCTGTCACCCAGGCTGGAGTGCAATGGCACGATCTCAGCTCACTGTAACCTCCAACTCCCAGGTTCAAGCAATTCTCTTGCCTCAGCCTCCCAAATACCTGAGATTACAGGCGACTGCCACCATACCTGCCTTTTTTTTTTTTTTTTTTTTTTTTTTTTTTGTATTTTTAGTAGAGATGGGGTTTTGCCATGTTGGCCAGGCTGGTCTCGAACTCCTAACCTCAGGTGATCTGCCCGCCTCGGCCTCCCAAAATGTTGGGATTACAGGCATAAGCCACCATGCCCATGCCCAGAATTCTAATTAATGTCTACTGTTCCTTTTCATACACAAAATCTACCTTATAGTGCTGGTTGAAAGCAGAGTTTTAGTGTGACTGTGATAGACAAAAAGAGTGAAGAAATAAAATAGTAACATATTCATATCTCTTTTTAAATTCTGGATTTAACAATTCATATTTGAAAATAATTGTCTGACTATATCAGAATGTATTTATTTACTGACTTACTGTTCACTTTTCTATTTAAATTGTTTACTTCTCATCTCAATTTCCTTCAGCTCAGCTGACTCTGGTTGTTTCTTCTCTTCTCCTAGCTTTGGGGTTGGTATGCTCTTGTTTTGTCTAGTTTCTCTAGCTAGCTGCGATGTTAGGTTGTTAATTTAGATCTTTGTATCTTTTTGATGTAGACATTTAGCACTAATAATATCCCTTTTAACAATGCTTTAGTTGTGTCCCAGAGATTCTGGTATGTTGTATTTTTGTTCCCATTAGTTTCAAATAATTTCTTGATTTCTACCATACCTTCACTGTTTACTCAAAAGTCATTCAGGAGCAAGTTGTTTAATTGCCATGTAATTGTATGGTTTGGAACAATTTTCTGAATATTGATTTTTATTTTTGTTGCACTGTGGTCTAAGAGTGTGTTTGGTATGATTTCAGTTTTTTTTAAAAGTTTGCTTAGGATTGTCTTGTGGTCAATTGTGTGTTGGATTTTAGAATATGTGCCATGTGCAAATGAAGAGAAAGTGTATTCTATTTTGGGTGGGTGGAGAGTTCTGCAGATGTCTATTAGACCCATTTGGTCAAATGTTGAGTTCATGTCCTGAATATTTTTATTAGTTTTTCTGCCTTTGTCTAATACTGTCAGTGGGGTGTTGGAAGTCTCCCAATATTATTGTCTGTTGTCTAAGTTTATTCATAGATCTCTAAGAACTTGCTTTATGAAACTGAGTGCTCCCTGATTGGGTGCATATATATCTAGGATAGTTAGATCTTGCTGAATTGAACCCTTTACCATGATGTAATGCCCTTCTTTGTATTTTTTGACTGTCATTAGTTTAAAGTCTATTTTGCCTGAAATGAGAATAGCAATCCTTGCTTTTTTTTTTTTTTTTTTTTTGGTTTCTATTTGCCTGGTAGACTTTTCTCCATTCCTTTGCTTTGAGACTATGGGTGCCATTGCTTATAATATGGATCTCTTGTAGACAGCAAACAGTTGGTTCTTGACTCTATCCAACTGGACACTCTGTGCCTTTTAATTGGGGCATTTACACCATTTACATTCAAGGTCAATATTGATACATGTAGGTTTGATCCTGTCATTAAGTTATTAGCTGGTTATTATGCAGACTTGATTGTATGGTTGCTTTAAACTGTCAGAGGTCTATGCATTTATGGGTATTTTTGTGGTGGCTGGCAATGGTCTTTTCTCTCCATAGTTTCATAGTTAGCACTCCCTTAAGGACCTCTTGTAAGGCAGGTCTAGTGGTAATGAATTCCCTTAGCATTTGCTTGTCTAAAAATGATCTTATTTCTTCTTCACTTATGAACCTTAGTTTGGCTGGATATGAAATTCTTTGTTGGAATTTCTTATATTTAAGAATGCTAAATATAGGCCCCAATCTCTTCTGGTTTGTAGGGTTTCTGCTGAAAGATCTGCTATTAGCCTGATGGGGGTCCCTTTGTAGGTGGCCTGCCCCATTTTCTCTGGCTGCCTTTAACATTTTTCTTTCATTTCCACCTTGGAGAATCTGAAGACTATACATCTTGCTCCTATCCAAATAGTACTGGAAGTCCTAGCCAGGGCAATTAGGCAAGAGAAAGAAATAAAAGACATCCAAATAGGAAGAGAGGAAGTCAAACTTTCTCTGTGGGAAGACCATATGATTCTACTTCTAGAAAGACTTATAGTCCCTGCCCAACATCCCTTAGATCTGATAAATAACTTCAGCAAAATTTCAGGATACAAAATCAACGTACAAAAATTAGTAGCATTTCTACAATCCAACACCATTCAAGCTGAGAGCCAAATTAACATTCACAATAAGTACAAAAAGAAGAAAATACCTAAGAATACGGCTACCCAGAGAGATGAAAGAACTCTATAATGGGAATTACAAACATTGCTCAAAGAAATCAGAGATGACAGAAACAAATGGAAAAATATTCCATGCTCATTAGTAGGAAGATTCAATATTGTTAAAATGGCCATACTGTCCAAAGCAATTTACAAACCAGTGCTATCCCTATCAAACTACCAATGACATTGTTCACAAAAATAGAAAAAACTATTTAAAAATTCATATAGAAACAGAAAAGAACTCCAATAGCCAAGGCATTCCTAAGCAAGAATAACAAAGTTGGACATATGGTATTACCCACCTTCAAACTATACTACCAGGCTACAGTAACCAAAATAGCATTGTACTGTTTGGTTCAACCAATAGAACAGATATTGACCAATAGAACAGAATAGAGAATGAAGAAATAAAGCTACAGACCTACAACTATCTGATCTTTAACAAGTTTGACAAAAACTAACAATCAAGAATGGACTCACTTTGTTGTTGTTGTTATTTGTTTTCCTTTAACTTTTATTTTAAGTTATGGGGTACATGTGCAGATGTGCAGGCTTGTTAGGTAGGTAAACGTGTGCCTCGGTGGTTTGCTGCATGGTTTAACCCATCACTCTAACTTTTTAATAAATGATGCTGGAATAACTAGCTAGCCATATGCTGAAGACTGAAGGTGGACTTCTTCATATCATATACAAAAATCAACACAAGATGAACTAAGGATTTAAATACAATATTTATAATTATAAAAGCCCTTGAAGATAACCTAGTAAATACCATTCTGGATATAGACCCTGGCAAAAATTTCATGATGAAGATACCAAAAGCAATTGCAACAAAAACAAAAAATGACAAATGGGATCTAACTAAACTAAAGATCTTCTTCACAGTCAAACAGACCAAAACCAGAGTAAACAGACAAACTATAGAATGGGAGAAAATATTTGCAAAGTATGCATTTAACAAAGATCTAATATCCAGAATCTATAAGGAACTTAAATGAATTAAGAAGCAAAAAACCACCCCATTAAAAAGTGGACATAGGAAATGAATGGCCACTTTTCAAAACAAGACATACACGTGGGCAACAAGCATATGAAAAAATGCTCAACATCACTAATCATTAGAGAAATGCACATCAAAACCAAAATGAGATACCATCTCACACCAGTCAGAATGGCTATGATTAAAAAGTCAAAAAGTAACAGATGCTGGCAAGGTTGCAGAGAAAAGGGGATGGTTATACTCTGCTGGTTTAAATGTAAATTAGTTCAGCCATTGTGGAAAGTAGTGTGGCAATTGATCAAAGAAATTAAAACAAGAGTAAAATTTGACACAGCAATCTTATTATTTGGTATATAAGCAAAGGAATATAAATCATTCTACCACAAAGACGCATGCATATCTTCAGTGCCACACTATTCACAATAGAAAAGTCATGGAAGCAAACTAAATGCCCATCAATGGTAGACTGGATAAAGTAAATGTGACACATATACGCCATGGAATATTATGCAGCCATAAAAAGAATGAGATCATGTCCTTTGCAGCAACACGGATAGAAGTGGAGGCTATACTCCTAAGAACACGAATGCAGGAGCAGAAAACTAAATATCCTATGTTCTTACTTATAAGTGGGAGCAAATCATTGAGTACACATAGACACAAAGAAGGGAACAACAGACACTGGGACCTACTTGAAGTGGAAGTTGGGAGGAGGGAGGGGAACGAAAAACTACCTATCAGATACTATGCTTATTATCTGGGTGACAAAATAATCTGTACACCAAAACCCTGTGACACACAATTTACTTGTATCTGCACACATAACCCTGAACCTAAAATAAAAGTTAGAAAATAAAAAATTAAAAAATAAATAATTCAAAATTTAAAATTAAAATAAATAAAAATAAAATAGTTCACTTCTCAAAAGAACAGAAGCATTTTCCCTCACCTTTTAAAGTGCAGAATACTCCTGATATTCCATAAAGTAATCATGTTGCCAGTTGAAGTCACTCATGCCATTCCTTTCAACCAACCTCAACATTTAGGGACCATGAGTGGCCTTATACCTCACTGTTAGAAGTAAATAAATAAAATATAATGGAAATCAAATAGTCTTTGAAATCAGGTAAACTTGGGTCTGTATCCCAGTTGAGACAGTCACTGTGTGTGTAACTTAGAAAAGTAATTAGCTAAGTGTATACAAGAAAGAATGCAAATTGTGTAGCATAGTTCTACTTATATAGTAATTCATAAAATGTAACTGGCATCATTATTTTTAACTACTAAATGATCCCTGTTTTTGTGTCTAACACTCTAACTCAGTATTAGGACAGAATTCATGCTTATAGCTTCAATATAATTAGTGAAAATCCTCATCTTCTTCCTATTTCTTTTCAGGCTAATTCTGTGGGTTGCTGGATTCTGGCTCCCTTATGCCCTACAACCTTATGGCTTCATGCTATATATGAACTTCTCACTAGGAACAATGGATGACTTGTCTGTTCTCTGCTGCCTGAACAACTTCTACCATCATGTTAAATTGAAGCTTCTCAGCTATGCCAAGTTATTCAATATATGATGTCCTATGTTCCTCATCTTTGCACTGGAAATAATGCTATCAACTCAGTAAACTGTTTTAAGTTAAAGATCTATCCACCAAACATTTCTCACAGTGTCTGACACATACTGAGTATTCAAAATATGGTAGTTATACTTTATTCTTATACATAAATAAATATTGTAATATTTCTAAATCAAGTTCAAACCCCATATATCCCTTTTTTCCTTGAGCTTTAGATGTTATAGCTACCATCATAAAAGTTAACCCTACATTTCCATAATTTTCCTTAGGCCCTTATTCCACTCGGTTTACCTCTTTCTCCTACTTATTCCTACATATTTGCAGAACTTACAGAATATCTTATACTCTAAGTTATCTTAGTAAAGCAATGTGCTTTGCATATTTGAGATTGCTGTGTAATTTTGATGATACAATAGAGATGCCCTAGCTCAGTGAGATTTTGTCCCATCCTAGAAGAATCTGAATGTATTAAAAATAATTTAACCGTAAATGATACCTTAAAGCCTAACTTGCAAATAAATTTTCTCTTAAGTTTAAATTATATGCAAGACTTGGAATATTCCACCCACAACTTCTAATATATTCATCTCCATGTATTCTTTTCTACTCTTTTTTAGCTGACTGAATTCAATCCCTGGAGTTCTAAGAGAAATCTCACTCCAAGAAAATGTAGAGAAGTAATACCCTAAATATCTGTAGTTCTCTGATTCGGTTTATCATAAAATATCTGAAATATTTTAGCATTTGTCCTACAAACGCCCAGATTTTGAGGTAACAAAGTACTTTCATTAGTCCTTTTAATATTTCTCTTTGCCAGAATGCTTGATCAAAAGTATTGATTATCTGGTGTTAGCTGTTTTCCCAAATTCATGCAGTACTGACAAAGAAGAATTTAGAATTAAATACCATTGAAGAGTTCTATTCCACCTAGAGGGCAGTTTTGTGACAATATTTTTGACATTCTAATTGGGTTATCAGCCTATGATTGCAAATAAAAAATGAGACAATAATAATATTTAAATACAAACGTATTTAAAGTAACGAAAGCAAAAGTCTAATGTACATCTTTAGTTCTTTTTTCATAGCTGAGTTAAATATTTTTCGTATCAAATTAACTTGATATAAAAAATTAGTTATTCTTATATATTACTAATCAAGATCATATGAATTATAACAAAGCATTACTTAGAAATATAATATTAAAATGCAACAGCTTTAAAACCTATTGACCCAATGGATATTACCTACAAGTCGGGCTCTGTACAAACCCATTCAGAATGCTCCAGCTGCACAGTGCAGTATTTTATGTCAATAAAATTATGTTAATGTGATAGAACATCATATGGCCTTTTAAGAAAAAAATGATCCAATACAAAACTGTTATATACTTGGCCCTCATCCCCATGATCGCAAATCTCAGAATTTCAAGAAAATTTGGCCAACTGAAGTAAATTGTAAGTTGTGTTTACACTGTCACATAGGTGGCATCACTATAGCTAAGACACAAAGTATTCTCTGTGTATTGTCAAGATTATCCTGAAATATCATAATTTTTAAAAGTTTTCAGGACATATCTATTTATCTAATGTTATATATATTTAAATAAAATATCTATACTATTTTCATACATACCTTAATTTTCTCTGCTATGTGTTGAATTCTGTCATGTGAAAAAGACACACGAAAATTATAACCCCCAGCACCTTATAATGTGACCTTATTTGAAAGTGGAATCATCACAGAGGTAATGTGGTTGAAATGAGCTCATTAGGATAGACCCTAATCCAATATGCTGGGCTACTTATAGAAAGGAGAAAATTTGGACACAGACACATAGAGGGAGGATGATGAAGATACACAGACAGAATGCCACTAAAGATGGAGGTAGAGATTGCAATTATGTTGCCACAAACCAAGGAATATCTGGGATTGCCAGAAGCAGGATGAGGCAAAGAGGTAACCTTCTCTACAGGTGTTAGAGGGAGCGTGGCCCATCAATCCCCTGATTTCACACTTCTAGCCTTTAGAACTATGAAACAAAAAATTTCCCTTGTTCTAAGACATCTAATGCATAATACTTTGCTACTGCAGCCATAGGAAGCTATACCTTCTTTCCTTCACTATTCAAAATTTTATTGTTCTCTTTCAACTCCTTTGACATCATGTCTATTCCTTTGTAACTAAAGTCAATGATTAAAGAATAATATCTCTTTCTAAGTGTAAGGTTGTGTTCCAACTGTCTTACATACATTAATTCATTTAATTCTTACAACAACCCTGTGAAGTAAATACTATTATTTTGCTTTTTACAGATGACAAAGCAGAATTGCAGGAACGTTAAATCATTTCCTCAAGTAAAAACACAAAATTGTTTTTGATTAAGTAACTTTCGTTTGTCTGTCTTTGTATTTATGCTGATTTTACTTTGCTCAATATGTTAGAAAGCACTCAGGAATAAATGTGATTTACATTGAATCTGGGTTGCTTAATCAAAGTAGTTACAATTTCTTAGGCATAAATGTCTAGATATGGGAAGTTCCACAATCTTATTATAGTTCACATTGTTCTCTTGCTCAAAAAAAAATATTTTGTTTGAGGACCTACTGAAAAAAATTAAGGAAGAAAATAAACACAATTTTCTATTCAAGAGGCTGTTTCTTTCTGCCCTTCCTATGTTTTGATATGTCCTGGATAGAATTGTGACGGAAGCAGCAAAAGCTTCCTCAGTGCATGATTAGTGTATTTCTTTATGCATTTATGTTAAATGTACCAATCAATTCAAAATAGAATTGATTGGTACCAAAACATTTTATCCATTTCACTTACTCATTTTCAAGAGATGCTAAAATAATATTTTATAGTGAACCAGTGTGGTCAAAAACACTCTTTTTATATAGCTTTCACACATGAGTAATGATTTTGAACCTATCAAAATTCATTTCAATTAATAATTGCATTCCACTTAGGTTTACAAATCATTTACAAAAGTTTTCCAATACTGTACAGAATCTGAGATTTTGCCCTATGTTCAAACAAGAATTTAATCTGCCACAATATCAACCATGTTGGCAGAAGACTAAGGTTTCTGTGTTAGAGACAAAGGACTTTATTACTCCTAGAAATAGCAATAGTCAGATTATTAACATTTTCTTGTGCTGGTTCTTTAGGCCCTAATTCCCATAGGGCTACATGAAAAATAATAATAATAGGTACCTATACAGTGGGCAATATTACCAGAGAGGAACACTAAAGTCAAGAATCATGGGTGTTTTATAATGAACAGTAAACATGCTGTACCTTTGCTCTGAAGGGAGATTACATCTCTATCATCCAAAACCGTAAGCAAACATGCCCTTTACTGTAGAAAAAGAGATCACCTGTGTCTTCCATGGACAGTCTCCATGGAAACACCTTTGAAAAAAGAATTAAGAACAAAAACATTTATTTCCTCTGCTTTAAAGACATGCAGAAACACAAGAAGCCTATGAATAATTGTCTCCCATAAAAGGCATGCAATTAACTCTTCCCAAGTGATCATTAAAAATAAACTATTTAGCTTAGTTATGGATACTTAGTAATATATTCAATTAAATCCATCAACAATTCTGGAATCAATACCAATAATGCCAACAAATAAACATGCCTAACAGGGGTGTCTTAGTCCATTTTTGCTGCTATAACAAAATATGGAGTGGGTAATTTATAAAGAGCAAAAACTTATTTCTGACAGTTCTGGGAGCTAGGAAGTCCAAGATCAAGGCATTCACAGAATTTGCTTTCTAGTAAGGGCTAATATTTGCTTCTAAATTGGCTTATTGGGAGGAGAGAGGAATGCTGTGTCCTCACATAGTAGAAGGCAGGAGAGCAAGCAACCTGAACACTTTAAGAAGATTCTTTTACTAAAGCCTTAATTATACTCACAAGAGTAGGAGCTCTAATGATCTAATTACCTCTCAAAGCCATACCTCTTAATACGCTTACATTGGCCATTAAGCATGAACATCTAAATATTAGAGACAACACATTCAAACTATAGCAAAGAGTAAGAATTGGGAAGCAAAACAAGACTACATGATAAACAACCGATGACAAAAAGGGAGCAAATTAAATGAACATCCGGTGGTTGCCACTGGGTCTTCCACTTCTAGTCCATGTGCGGTAAGAGGAATAGGAACTATGCTTCCACCGGAAATGACTAAAATACTAGACAAATAAATTAAACAATTGTTATCAGACATTGTACATCAGGTGATGTGGGATAGAGATTTCTGGGGAAGAGAATAATAATGAAGTGATCCTTATGATTGCTTCACCTTACTTCCTGGAGACAGTCTGCAGACTGTGACTCAGGGTCACGGAACACCAAGCTCAAAAGTTCCTTTGAAATGAGGAGATGGCACAAAAACACCAGGGAGGTACAAAGTAACATGAAGAAATGGTTTCTGGTGGAGATGGATATGTTTGTTTCATGGATTGTGATGATGATTTCATGGGTGTATAGATACATGAACACTTATCTAACTGTACACTTTAAATAAGTGTAGTTAATTGTATTCCATACAGCTTTAAATACAATGATGAAAATTATACAAATGGTTTATGTGATTAGTTTGGAAATAGTGATAGTGGCAGCAGAAAGACAAATTCCTAGGCAGATGGGGATGCGTCCTCAATGAAACCTGAACTTCAAGCCAAAGACAGCCTGAAGCCTGAAAACTGAGCCACCAGTTCTGGGTGGACTTCAGGACCTGAGTGAGAACTTTCCCCATGCCTTTTAGCTAATCAAATGGTACTTTTTATAGGCCTACCCACAGACTCATTAGCACACATTCCCCCATTCTAAGCCCATACAAACCCTGGACTCAGCCTCATAGAGGGCTACCTGCTTTCAGTCCCTCTCTCACACAGAAGGCTAACCACTTTGGGTCCCCTCTCATTATCAAGAGCTTTTCTGTCACTCAATAAAATTCTTCTCTGCCATGCTTGCTCTCTGATGTCTGTCTACCTCATTCCTCTTGGTTGTGGGACAATTTGGAACCCACCAAAAGGTGGGTGTGAAAAGAGCTGTAACACGCATTCCTGCTCACCAAGCTACAGGAGTGAAAAAACTGCTGAACGCCACACATCCCCATTCACCAAGCTGTGGGCAGCAGGAACAGGCGAGAATTGCAACATCTTTTGGGGGCTCAGACATTGGGGCTCCCCAAGCAAAAGCTGTAGCTCTCCCTGGGCCTCTGTGGTTGCTGGCATCTCCTAGTTTTCAGGCACCTTTGCATCCCCCTCATCCAGATGCCAGGGCCCGAGGCAGAAGCTGGTTGCAGCATGCCCAGACCAGCCTCTCAGCTGAACACAGAGCCACACTGGCACAGGATTCTGGTGGTAGCATGAGCTGACTTAAGCCTGCCAGGCCAAGTGGGTGGAGCCAGCCGTGTGGGCCTGAGGAAAGCCTAGGCAGAGGTGCCAGCAGCAAAGACTTTTCACTGGCAAAGTGGCACTAAAGGAATACTGTGTCAATAGTAAAAGTACATAGACAGGTTTTATTTTGTAAGATTTAAAATTAAAATGTATTTATTATATTTCACTTTTAAATGATCTTAGTTTAGATTATATATGTGTATATATCTACATGTCTTGGTTTAGATTACATACACACACCATACACACAAACACACACACACACACAACGGACTGAATGTTTGTGTACCCCCTAAAATTCATATGCTGGAGCCTTAATCACCAGTGTGATAGATTTGGAGATGTAGCCTTTAGAAGGCAATTAAGTTTAGATGAGGTCATGCGAATAGATCCCCATGATGGGATTAGTGACCTTATAAAAAGAAGAGACATGAGATCTCTCTCTGCATGCATGCTTCAAGGAAAGGCTATGTGAGGACCTAATCTGAAAGAAGGCCATCACCAAGAAACCAGCCATGATGGCATCCTATCAGACTTTCAGTTTCCAGGTCTATGATGAATAAATGTTTCCTGTTTAAGCCACCCAGTCAATGTGGGTGGCACATTGTGTTACAGCACCCCTATGACCAAGACAATATATTTTTAAACCAAGTTTAGATTAAAAAATATTTGTTTTATCCTGCCAAAAGTCATTTTAATGGGATTGTCATTGTGGCTTTAGGAAAAGGATGAAATGCATATAGATATATTATGGAATTTCTGAAGCATTGTACTATGAGTAACTTTGACAATCTGAAGTAAGAGTAAGTAGTAAAAATGCGCAATTTCTGTCCTATCTGAAATTATATTGGACAACCTTTGCTTACACTTATAATACATGAGTGAGTTTTAAACTCCTCATAAAACACTGGTCTTGGAGCCCAAGAAAGCATGATTCCTGTGATTCATCTGGGCTCAGACTGAATTTTTATTGTTGCTATTTACCTTCTCCCTTAATTATATATAATTATGCTGTATTGTGTTTAACAAATGACACCTGACACATCATAGGATAAAAGTCATCCACATCTGGGTCACTGGAGCTGAGTAGGGTAGACTCAGCTGCATGTGGCGGTAAGAAGTCTCAGTTCAGCCAAAAGAACAAACAAACAAACAAAACGTTCAAACCTTCAGTTTACAATAGCAGGTGGTAGCACTTACCCAAATATGGGCAGAAAGCGATGCCAATGCATCCAAAAGTAAATGGGCCAAAATTTACTAAATATAGCATCAAAACTCTGACTAAAAATAGTAAAGCTCAAGCCTAGCCCTTTCAAATAAGTGAGGCTGTAAAATCTTTACAATGACCTATTCCTGGGTTTTTTTGTTTTGTTTTGTTTTTTGTCAAGGGGACTGGACAGAAGTTCATTTAGCAATGGTAGACTCAGCACTGGCTTGTCACTAATTTCTTTGATGTCAATGTTTTTCATTACTTTTGCTCCAGGTGAGAATAACTTTTAGAAATGAGATAGGATGAAGCAGAGTATGGGACCAAACCATGCATGGCTGGGGGAATCAAAATGGTAAAATGAATGGAATTGTTTTCAAATTTCAGGTGTTGAACAATGATTTGGAAGACATTATAAGAATTCAGACTCCCATTCCTACCCCTTTTTGGAGTCTGACTCACTAGATCTAAACTGGGACCCAGGAAACCGTATTTAAAGAAGTTTGTTGCATAACTGAAGACCATATTTTGGTAAATGTGGTCAGTGGTTAGGAGGTGGACTTTGAAACCAGGCAGGCTTCATGATTGAATTCCAAAATGTGTCATACCTTAGCTATGTAAATATAAGCAGGTCATGATGCTGAAACTAAGTTTTCATTAAAAGTAGGTAATTACCTTATCTCAAAAAGTTTTGGTGAGGAGTAAATGTAAATTATTAAGACTAGAGCATGACACATATTTACCTGTAATAACAGAGCTCTCTTACTGTTATTAAAGAACTAAGGATATGGCAAAGCCTGACAAAAATTGGTAGTGAAATAATTATAAAATATTCCATCCTCATTCTGATTGGTGAGGCGAATTTTAACATTTAGTTTAAAAAACATTAATACACTTTATAAGACATTATATATAATGAATCAAGTGGGGTTAGCAGACTGGGGTGAGAGGTGTAGCAAATAGGGAACTCTTAGACAAATAGTTCAAATTTTTCTGAGAATGGCACAGTAAGGAAATAGGGTTTATAGCTAAAGATGTAACCAAAATTATTTTAGTGAAACAACCATATAAAAAATGAATTTGAAAGAAAAATTTAAAGAAAATGATATATTAAAAAATTTGCCTCATAAAGAAAATAGAAAAGTTCTAAATGTTTTATAAAATAAAAATTAGTATTTTATAGATGTTCTTGGTATCCATTTCCTAGAGAATGAAAATCAAACTTAAGCTAGCATGCAATTATGCAAATTATGCTAAGAATTCTGAAAAATTCTGTAATAAGCAAATAAAATAGAAATAATTGTCTGACTATATATAACCAAATGTTTAAAAGTTTTTGAAAATAAAAATTGAATTGTTATTATACTGAGTATATTTGTAAAAATTGCAATACTTCAAATTAACTATTTTCTAAACAGAACTGATGATGAAAATTTTTATTTATTTTAATCATGTATCATGGTCAGTGGTGAGGTCAAACTTGTATGTTTTTTTTATAAAGGTAGGTTTCATTGCCAGCAACTTTTTGTCTATAGTCAACATAAGTTGGTAAGTTTTTCAGGGACACTAAAAAAAGTTTCACTGAAATACCACCGAAGACAAGAGGTCCTTTTTTTCTCTACTACTTGTGTCATAATTGCCACTTAATATTTACACCAAATCATGTGTGCTAAAATATTGGCAATGCTAATGTAGTATTGATTATTTTACTTCTCTGTGTTTCCAAATCCTACAAAGTAGTAAACTATGTCAAGCAACAAAGAAAAATTTTTTCCAAGTAACAATAATAATAATAAACAAACAAACACTTGGGGATAAAAGACTCATTTCGGTTGGTTCCAAGTCTTTGCTATCATAAATAGTGCTGCAATAAACATATGTGTGCATGTGTCTTTATAGCAAAATGATTTATAATCCTTTGGATATATATCCAATAATGAGATTGCTGGATCATATGGTATTTCTGGTTCTAGATCCCAGAACATAAAGTAAAATTAAAAAAAAAAAAGATTCATTTACTCAAATATATGATACAGAGTTTTTGAAATAAAAATTATAATGAATATAAATTCAGGTAAGTGGAAACAAATGGACTGTATTTTTTTAACTAGCCTTTATTTTTCAGAGCAGTTTTAGTTTCATAGCAAAATTGAGCAGAGAAGATACTAAAACTTATTTTTCTTTCTCAGTAAGAGAATAAACTGACATATAATCAGTCACGTACATACCTTCAAGTTCTTTCCTCTATTCTTTGCTCATTTTATCTCGTGGCTAAATGTCACTTTTTCTATCACTTATCCCCTCATAATTCTTGGTGATTTAAGTCTTCATATCAATGATACTTCTATATCTTGGTCTTTCTCATCTTATCCTTCTTCTTACCTCAGCTATTTATTATCGTAAGCATACCTCTACTTTAAAAAATTAAGCATTTTTTTAATTTTAATTGACAAGTAAACATTGTATATATTTATGGAGTACAATATGATGTTTTCATATATGTATACACTGTAGAATGGCTAAATCAAGCTGTGTAATAAAGGCATTATCTCAAATACTTATTTTTTGTGGTGAACACAATTAAAATCTACTCGTTTAGAAGCTAGATAACGCTATGATAACAATCTCAACTAAATCTCAGTGACTTACCATAACACGATATTATTTCTTGTTCTCACAAAATCTCATTGATCCAAGATTCTCCAGGGAATCTTCCTCTATGTAGTGGTTCACCATTCTAGAACACTACATCTTGTAGCATGTCTTTTTTGTTCAACATGACACTTCAGGTTTTGCTGTATCAAGGAAACAGAGCATAGAGAATTGGTTTATAAAGGCTTTTGCCCAGAAGTCATATTGCTCTCAATTCATTGGCCACGCAAATCACATGGCCATGACTATCTCCAAGAGGAAACTTTTTAATCTTTACTTGGTCAAAACAATTCTCTCATTGAATTCAGTTCTTAGCCTACAATGTACCTGCACCTATACAACATAACAGAGCGAACAGGTCTAATATTAGACCTAGTTCATTGCTATGAACCTCAGATAGGCTCTTAATGCCAACAGACAATTTTACTACATTTTCATGGTCCAATAATTCTTAACTCTCCTAGACAACACCTTCAGACTTTCTCCCTTCTCAAATCTCCATCACATCCTTTCAGTTCTTATTCTCAGCTGATAAACCATCCATCCTCCAGGACAACTTTTTCCTTTTCTTACAGAGTATAACACACATAATATAAATATGTGAAAAGCTGGTGGCATTTTGTATTCACCAGAAAAATAAAAGCCAGCAGAAGAGGCATTCCATTAGTACCTACCACACCAGCCTGTCCTCTACTATGTCTCCTTCATTATCAACTACTTTTTCACTGAGTTTTCCTTTTCTCTCCTATCTTTAAAGGTTGTACTCCTTCTAGTTTTTGTATTTTTTTTCCTTTGTTCTGTGCTCATTCCCTCTACTCTAGTGGTTACAAATAAGATCTATTTACAGAACCACCCAAAATTTATATTTCCAGTCTGAACATCACCTGTGATCTCCAGACTTGTGAATGCAACTGCCTAATTATCCCCTTGAATTTCTATTTGGCATTGTAAACCTAATCCATCCAAAATTAAACACCCAATATCTGGCTCAGATCTCCATTCCAAATTCTTCTTCTACCACTCAGTATTAGGTAACTCTATCTTCCCAGTTCCTCAGAACAAAAGACTTTGGGGATGTCCTTGACATATCACTTTTTCCGACACTCTGCATCTAACCAATAAGGAAACAATGTTGGCTCTACCTTTAAATTCCATCCATAATCTCACCATTTATCTCCATTTCTGTCACCAACACCTTGACCCAAATCATAACCTCCTAAAAAATTTTCCTTCTTCATCCTGTTATCCTCAGGTCTGTTTTCTATACAGAAGCCAAAATCATCCTCTTGAAATGTAAATCAGATAATGTTATTCAAAACTCTACCGTGACATGCATCTCTCTCAGAGTAATAGGTAAAGCCCTTATAATGGCATACAAGGTCCTATGCAATCAAGCTGCATATGTTACTATTTCTCACATTTCTAACTCTGCATCATCCCCACTGGTTTTCATACGGTTTCTCAAATGAACTAAAATCTCTTCCATATAGCCCTTTGTATTTGCTTTTATCTTGGCCTGGAATAATTATTCCCATATATCCAAATGCCTCACTCACTTTCTTCAGGTCTTTGTGAGAGGTGACAGCATGCTGGTAGTCCTCACAGCCCTTGCTGGCTCTCCGCGCCTCCTCTGCCCGGGCTCCCACTTTGGTGGCACTTGAGGAGCCCTTCAGCCCACCGCTGCACTGTGGCAGCCCCTTTCTGGGCTGGCCAAGGCGGGAGCCGGCTCCCTCGGCTTGCAGGGAGGTGTGGAGGGAGAGGCGCGAGCGGGAACCGGGGCTGCGAGCCGGAACCGGGGCTGCGAGCCGGAACCGGGGCTGCGAGCGGGAACCGGGGCTGCGAGCGGGAACCGGAGCTGCGCGCCGTGCTTGCGGGCCAGCTGGAGTTCCGGGTGGGCGTGGGCTTGGCGGGCCCCTCACTCAGAGCAGCCGGCCGGCCCTGCCGGCCCCGGGCAATGAGGGGCTTAGCACCCAGGCCAGCGGCTGCGGAGGGTGTGCTGGGTCCCTCAGCAGTGCCAGCCCACCGGCGCTGCGCTCAATTTCTCACCGGAACTTAGCTGCCTTCCCGCGGGGCTGGGCTCGGGACCTGCAGCCCGCCATGCCTGAGCCTCCCACCCGCTCCATGGGCTCCTGTGCGGCCGGAGCCTCTCCGACGAGCGCCACCCCCTGCTCCACGGCGCCCAGTCCCCTCGACTACCCAAGGGCTGAGGAGTGCGAGCGGGCGGCGCGGGACTGGCAGGCAGCTCCACCTGCGGCCCCAGTGCGGGATCCACTGGGTGAAGCCAGCTGGGCTCCTGAGTCTGGTGGAGATGTGGAGAACCTTTATGTCTAGCTCAGGGATTGTAAATACACCAATCAGCACCCTGTGTCTAGCTCAGGGTCTGTGAATGCACCAATCGATACTCTGTATCTAGCTGTTCTGGTGGGGCCTTGGAGAACTTTTCTGTCGACACTCTGTATCTAACTGATCTGATGGGGATGTGGAGAACCTTTATGTCTAGCTCAGGGATTGTAAACGCACCAATCAGCGCCCTGTCAAAACAGACCGCTGGGCTCTACCAATCAGCAGGACGCAGGTGGGGCCAGATAAGAGAATAAAAGCAGGCTGCCCGAGCCAGCAGTGGCAACCTGCTTGGGTCCTCTTCCACACTGTGGAAGCGTTGTTCTTTTGCTCTTTGCAATAAATCTTGCTATTGCTCACTTTTTGGGTTCACACTGCTTTTATGAGCTGTAACACTCACCACGAATGTCTGCAGCTTCAATCCTGAAGCCAGCGATACCACGAGCCCATCGGGAGGAACAAACAACTCCAGACGTGCCGCCCTAGGAGCTGTAACACTCACTGCGCAGGTCTGCAGCTTCACTCCTGAGCCAGCGAGACCACGAACCCACCAGAAGGAAGAAACTCCGAACACATCCGAACGTCAGAAGGAACGAACAACTCCAGGTACGCCACCTTAAGAGCTGTAACACTCACCGCGAGGGTCCGTGGCTTCATTCTTGAAGTCAGTGAGACCAGGAACCCACCAATTCTGAACACATTTGTACTAATGTCACTTTATCAGAGCAGCATTCTCTGACTATATTTAAATATTTTTCTAACCAACACCACAACCAATGATACTCCCCTTTCTCCCACTGGTACTCCATGTTCTTCCTCTCTGCCGTATTTTTATTCACAACACTTTTGCCATTATACTTCATTTATCGGTTTGTTTCAACATCTGCACCAGAATGTAATCAAAGGAATGCTGCAAGAGAAGACGGCAAATTCTGAACACATAACTACCAACGAGAGTTTAGGTTAATGAGCTCCTAGTATTAGCAGATGATAGAAGAAATGAAATAAGTGTGTAGAATATGAAAGAAAAAATATCATAATTCTACAATTGTATCGGTTCAATATTTGTCTACTGAAATTCATTTTTAAAGTTGTAAATCATGCACAAAGTGTTGAAAAAGAAAATGGAATCTGAAATCCAACACTACGGTGACCTAATACTTAGTCTTTATTTTATACAGTTTCCTCCGTTTTGTAGTATTTATTTAGGCCCAAGAAATTTGCAGCAAAGCTTTGTAGCAAAGCTTTTTGGCAATTTAAAAAAGAATGTGAGTTTGTAGAAAAGAAAACCTGGCATTTTCTGTGTCTGACTTCACTAACAATTCTGAGAGCAATATTTCATCTGAATTATTTTTATAAATTGCTACTGGGAAAAGTACTTGCTATCATGCTTGTGATTGCCAAGCAAACACATCCCTAGATGCTGCGTAAATGAGCAGAGTACAATTTAAAACAGAGTTGATGTGAATCTAGCGTGCCAAACGTTATGCTTAGCTGAGGAGGCCCCCATTCATGCAGCGCAACCTGGTCTATCATCATTAGGCGGGGAGACCTCACATTCCTCCACACCTGGCTTTTGCTGATGATAACAAGCCAGATTCTCCTCAGCAGGACCGTTCCTTGCTGAGCAGCTAGAAAGAAAAATGTTCGGTGGGTAAATTTATCTTTGGGGTTTCCAAAAGTACCTCAATGTGCGTTATACTCCTTCATTACTGCTTGGCATCACTGTACTCACTCTTTCTCCCTAGATGAAATCCAGCTTCTAGATTATCCATATTCATGAAGTATAAAAGAGCAAACTTGGCCTAAGTTAGTGTTTTTTCTTTAAAAGTTTTAAGAAAAACATTTTAAATTCTGAAGATAAAATCTTAAGCATCAGTGCATGACTTGTGGATCATATGGAGTCAGAGGAAAATATCATCTTCTGCCCTTAAATATCATACTTCATAGATTCTCAGAACTTCGGAGGCAATTCTACCAAATGTCTGATTCCCCACAGTGGAGTCAGCCTTTCTTAGCTAAAGACTTTCATTGTAGTTATGCTAGAAATGTGCAATAGGAACTAAAGCGTTCTATTTTCAGGAGGAAAATTCAAGGGAGGAAATCTGAGGGTGTATGTTCTTATTTCTCCTAAGGCCAAAGGTGAGAACTGAGTTTAATAGAACGACAAGAAAAAAATCACTTTTCCTCACACACACAAAAAAATAAGTTTCAAGAAGATGCCTAGGAAAGTAATAGTTTTACTGTTAACAATTCTATTAAGGTATATGACTAGGTGCTGAATATTCGGCTTTTTAAAGAACAGCTTCTTTTCTATTTAGACTTGATTGGAACACACAGCATAGGAAGAAAAAACAAACTAAGACACTAAAGTCAGTCTTGAGTTTAAATCCCTGCTTCATCACTTAGCCATTTTGAAGACGATACTTAATATCTCTGAGCCTCAGTTTCCCTATCTTTAAGATAAAGTATCAAAATTTAAACTATTGACAAATAAAATAGATGAAATGTACTTAACATAGTATATAGCATGCATTAATTAATGTTAGTAATGACATTTGTAATTTCTAGTTATTAAGACAAAAATAAAGAATGGTGAATTTTGCATATTACCTTACAGGATCATTATTTACAGGATGAATAAGACAGAAGAAAATAAGAAGGAACACAATAGTTAGTAGCCTGGGAGTTCTCCACAGGAAACAAACATTTGTATATTCTTATTCCTGTAATTCCATGGCCTTAGTTTCCCATGTCCTGCAGCTCCTCTTTCTATTCACTCCACTCCCTGATTTCTTTTATAAATGTTGTTATTGATCGTACTTGAAAATGTAATTTTTGAAATTAATTGACCCATCAGTGCAATTTTGAATATAAAACATTCACAAATGCACAAAAGCAAGACAAAATAGCATTATTGGTAGTTTGCAAATATGAGATAAAGAAACAAATTTTAAAACTCATGATTGAAAGTCCCATTTCAGCTTCATATGAGATGTTACATCATGAAAGTATAGATGACCCTGAAAATTCAGAGTGACCATGAATTTTCAAAAAAAAAAGAAAGAAACTCTAAAGACAATGTTTTCCTTAACAGTATACTTGAAAAAAATAGCCTGTGAAAAAGTTTTATTGGTAGGTAGAAATTCTGGCCTGTATGGTACAGTGTTCTTACAGAGTTTGGAAAAATCTTACTGATATAATCATGTGTTTTGTCACAGTTGACAGACAAGAAATTGGCTAGCAAAAAAATTCTCACCCAATAATTCCTAATGTGTACACATTTCACATTCCAATTCTCCATAAAAAATTGAATGACATGTAAATATTTAATATTAATTGTCTGGAGACTTTTTGTACAGTTCTTCAGGATTATGGAAGTTTTTTGAACATTGTGATTTATTTTGAGCTATTCTTTTAATTCCACTGAAATTTTCAGTAAGACATAGTTTACAAAAAAATAAGAATTAAAAAATAAGGCCAGGTGCAGTGGCTAATACCTGTAATACCAGGACTTTGGGAGGCCTAGGCGGGCAGATCACTTGAGCTCAGAAATTCCAGACCAGCCTAGGCAGCTTGAAGAAAGCGTCTCTACCAAAAATACAAAAATTAGCCCAGTGTGGTGGCACACACCTGCAGTGCCAGCTACTCACAAAGCTGAGGTGGGAGCATCACTTGAGCCCAGGAGGAGGAGGTTGCAGTGAGACGAGATCACGCCACTGCACTCCAGCCTGAGCCAGAGCGAGACTCTATCAAAAAAAAAAAAAAAAAAAAAAAAAAAAAGTAGGACTACATCTTCAGACACCTACAAAAATAGAGGGAAAGCTGTGCTTATCAATGTTAAGAATTACAACTCCCACCTAGAATAATAACGTTCTAGTGTTAAAAGTCTTATTCAGTCCCAAAGTTCAATTTGCAACTCTTGCTTAAGTAAATCTTTACAAATTCAGATTGACTCTTGAAGGAATAGGCCATCTATGCCACTGAAGGTATAAACTGGTCCCAGCTCTGTCTCTATTCAACTGTGTGGTGATAGAAGGTTAATATCTTTGACATTTATGTCTTAGTTTGTTTCTCCATCAGATAAAATGTCTCTAAGATACTCCAGTACTTAAATTCCAGGATCTTCTGAACCTGATAATTGGAACATTCACTATCAACGACAAACATCTCTTTAGGAGTATGATATGTCAGCGAGAGCAGCGGCCTCCACAGTGATGAGTGCAGATGTGGAGAGATGACCTCCATCTGGAAGTTCAGCAGGTCGTCTTCCCAACAGAGCCCTTTCTAAATAGCTGTTTGTGTGCATTTCTCACTAGCCTCCCTTAGCAACCCTTGAACATCAAGGTCAAGGAAAGATACACTTGACCCATCCAGTTCCACTGCCAGCAACCAAGGCAAGGGTATCACTAGAGAAGGATGAAAGACAAGCTTGACAGCCACAGTCCGAGATTGTCTAGGCTACAGCAATTGCATCCACCTCCTCCAGTCACAAGGGACTTAATTTAAGAACAGATTCTATTCTGTTTCTTCCTGTCAGCTCTTTTATCATACCATATTTATTACTTTCAATATGCCACCTAGTGCCATGTGAAGTATTGGAGGAATGCGAAAACACAGACTAGATAAATTCTGTCAAATAGGGTGGGCCATAGTGCAGGATAATTTTCTGGGTGGATTTTGATCAACCTAGTTCCCCGCTCTTTCTCACTTGTATTTCCCAAGAATAACTGCTGAATGTGCAAATAACGCAAAATCCTGAGATAGGGAGAAACTTGCTGGAATAGCCTGCACTCTGTTCCAGTCCTCATTAGAAAGAAGCTATCCTTAATCATTTTAGCCTAATGTTTCGTGTTACCCCAGGGCACAAAACTCAGGACAGGCTGCTTTCAGGAGTCCTTCAGCTGTGGTGCAAGTAAGGCACAGACACACAATACCCCTTCCTCCCCAGAGCAGCTTTTCTGAGCCTTGGAAGGCCAGGTTGCAATAAATCCTAAGCTATTTTCCATTTGATGCCTACCTGTAAGTAATAAGCTCACTTCATGTAACTTGTTTTGTGTGGGTGTTTCATCTCTCCAGATTCAGACAAACTGGCCACAGTGAACTGCACACACCAGACCACTGATTGACCACAAAACATTATTACAGCTACATATATGCAGAAACCTGGGAGAAACACATTATGCCAGCTCTCATCTCAAAATATATTCATAATCTGACCATTTATCACCACCTCCAATGTTACTCTCCTAATTGACACAACCCTCTACATTTTATTCTCCACAAAGCAGCTATGCGGTCTTTTAAAATGAGTCAGACCATGCTATTCCCTTGTTTAAAATCCTTCCCAGCTTCCTAACTCATTCAGAATAAAATCCAAATTTCTCACCATAGACTGTAAAGCTACCATATGATCTGGACCTGAACTTCCTTTCAGACTTCACTTCTTCTTTTCCTCTTCCTTACACTTTCTGCTCTAACCATTATGCTATTCTAATTACCCCTCAAAGACATGAAGCACTCTTCTGTCTCAAGGCATTGCATTAATATTTTGTCCTTCCAAAACTCTATTCCCTTGGCTTTCTCCCTGCCATATCTGTTTTTGTCTACGCTCAGATGTCACCTAATCAGTGCTAACCAGCTATCTAATATAAAAGTCCTTTTATTTTCTTCTTTTACCTTTACCTTTTTTTCTTCGTAGGTTTGTATGACATTATATTCCCTATTTTCTGATTGCTCAGTCTCATAATTCATTGGATTTAGTTTCATGATTGTATTCCAAGTGTTAAGAACAAAACATGGAACTCATTAAGCACTGACTTTGCCCTAATGAATTTATTGTTGGCATCTTTAATGTATTTAAGTAAATCGAAACAAAAGTAACTTGGTGATATAAATCACTGGCCCAAACTATAAACACTATAAACATATTTCTTAAGTAGGGATGAAGTTAAGAAATACCACAACCAAATTTTAAAATGTGAAACAAATATATATGAAATTCAAGTAAGGTAAAAGTCTGGTTCTTAAGCTGCAGACTCAATTACATATGGGCCAAACGATCTCTTTACCTGCTTTTCATCACTTAATTAAGCATTTTTCTGAGATGATGGTGATGATGACAATGATGTTATTATTTTATAAGGAGAAAATCCCTAGATATTTAGCTCCTCAAATTAGAAAACACATGAAGGAAAGTTGTTCAAATAAGAGTATTTTGTTTATCACTTAGAAAGTTGATTGCAGATACACATATCCTTTCATATTCACTTGCCTTCAGTATTTCTTGCGGGGTTTCTTCCCCTAGGAACATCTGCAACTTAAGGGGACTAAACTCTGAGTTGTAGAGACTAAATCTTTTTTTTTTTTAACCAGGATCCATTTCCTTATATTGCCAGTCATCTGCTGAGATTAAATGTCTGAAGGTTTTCCATCTATGAAACTGAACACTGAACAGAAAGTAATTATTTTACCTAGTTATTTGTGAAGTTTAGAGTTTTCACAAAAGAGACTGATAATTGCATAATTTAATACCACATAATGAACAATAGCCTGAGTCGCATCTGAGGTACTCTAGCCATTGGTTTCAAACAAATTTTGGTGAAAATCTATACTCAGCTACTTGTTCTTGGTGAATTCAGCATTATTGTTTACTTTTGTGATGCTAGAAATCTCAATCTACCTCAAAAGTATAGCGCTGGTTAATGCACTGGAATGCATTAGGATGTAAAATAAAGTATAACCTCCTTGTTAGTTTTATTTAAAATAAATGACATTTCATCCCAGTGAGTTTTTATTAATTTGTCTAAAGAGTGGTGTGATAGTACTAAAAATAACCATATGCCCATATGTACTCATACCTTTTCTATACATATCAATTATCTCCTAATGCAAGGACCTGCAGTTCTATGATGAGTGATGGCTCTTTCAGCCCACGGAAGTTTTCTTGGCACATGTGCAAAGCAGTTTCAAGTTGCTAAAATGATGATGCCCTTGAAAGCAACCAAAGATGATCCAGTTTCCTTATGCTTCAGGTAGAAGAATTCTGTTATACACTGTTTCCACTGAGTCTCAAAAGGGTTTTAGAATCAGTTACCCTTGGAAGTGGCATGGTCACGTGTTTTTTTTAAACCCTGTCCAAACTCTTCAATTTTTTAGTGTTATTCGAGATTGCCTCCAAAATAAACTACTGAAACTGAAATTTATGTATCAGGGTCTCCTTTGTTGGTACCTAAACTAAGACAGTTCATGTCACATGTGGCCCTAAAAATCAGAGTTTTAGGTGGGGGATATGGCATCTTTCAACAACATGCTAACAGAATGATCATTGCCTGGACAATGATAAGTCACCTAGTATTAACCCATTATATGTTATAAAAATAAATTTCTAAGATACATTTATATTAAACTGGGATAAAGTATTGTCTTAGGGTGGTCATTTGTGCTGCTATAATAAAATGTCTTAGGCTGAGTAATTTATAAATAACCATTTATAAAGTAAATAATTAAATATAAACATAATTTATAAATATTTATATTACTGTTATTTATAACAGTAATATGATTTATAAATAATAGACATTTATAACAGTAAATATAATAATAATTTATAAATAATAGACATTTATTCCTCACATTTCTGGAGGCTGGGAATTTCAAGATCAAAGTGCCTAGGTCCACCTGAGTCACACCTGGGGCAGCAAAGGAGTGCTGCACCAGAATATGGGGAGCGGAGACTTGAGGCAGCACTGGACAGTAGTACCGTGGTCCCTCTAGCACCCAAGGCTCCTCTTTTGTCATAGTTCTGTCCCCCAGATCTTGGCATTCTGGGCCTGTGATAGAAGGGGCAGCACTGATAATCTCCAAAATGCCTTGGGAGTCATTTCTGCATTATATTGAAGAATAGCACTTGGATTCTGCCTATCCATATTCATCCCCTTATCAAATGATTGCTTAGCCACATCCTTGGTGTTCTCGCCTGAACATGGTTTTCCATTCCGTATTACATAGCCAGGCTGAGAATTTTCCTAATCTTTAAATTCTACCTCCATTTTAATTATATATTCTGCCTTTACTCATTCTCTCTTCTCACATTTACTATAAGCAGTTAAGAGAATTCAAGCCACACCCTCAATTCGGTAGAGATTTCTGCCGAATATTTTATTTTACAACTCAGAAGTTCTTCTTTCCGTGAAACACTAGGACAAAACACAATTCTTCAAAGTTCTTCTTTGCTTTATAGCAAGAATGACCTTTCCTCCTGTTTCCGGTAACATTCCTTATTTTGATCTGAGACTTCATCTGAATGGCCTTTACTATCCGTATTTCTACAAACATTCTTTTTACAAACACTTAGGTAATCTCTAAGAAGATTGAAGTTGTCTCTATATAGGTCTCCTTTTCTGAGTCTTCTTCACCAGAAAATCATTCTTAACACTTCATTTATGGTAATATATATAGGCTTTATCTAGCATGCATCTCCAAGCTTTTCCATCCTCTGTCCATTACCCAGTTCCAAAGCAACTTCCACATTTCCAGCCATGTGTCATAGCAGCACCCCACTTCTCAGAATTACTTTCTGTTTTAGGATGTCTGTGCTGCTATGATAAATTATCTTAAACTGGGTAATTTATAAATAATAGAAATTTATTTCTCAGAATTATGGAGGCTTAGAAATCCAACATCAAGGTACTAGCAGATTTGGCATTTGGTGAGGACTTGCTCTCCACTTCACGACAGGACTTTGTTGTTGTGCCTTCACATAGTAGAAGGGCACAGTGCCAAACAGGCTCCTTTGAGCCTTTTATAAGGTACTAATCCCATTCATGAGGGCAGCACCCTCATGACCTAATCATCTCATACAGGCCCTACCACTTAATACTTTTGCATTGGGGATTAAGTTTTAACATAAATTTGGAGGGACTAAGCATTCAGACCATAGCCAGTATGGTGGAAGAGCCTGCATTAGCTTTTACAGTATCTCTAGCACTTATAGGATTTCAGGCCAAAGGTAAATATAAATCAATCAAAGTAGTCCTAAAAGAAAAAATTAAGAGGCTTAGGCAAGCCTTTAAACTCAGTGCATGTTTTGCAAGACAAAAGGTCTATTTGGTAACATTTTAAAATAACTTTATTTCCTGTTCCTACAGCCAGAGTAGAGAGTGTTGAAAGTAAAGAACCAGTAAAGTATAGCTATATGAAGGAGCTGAAAAGAACAGAGTAACTTGGTGTTAAAATACCTCAGGGTTAAATAACTATTTTATTCTGCTAAGCCAGAAATCAAAATAACCAGATATATTGACAGAGGTTGAGGGAAATCTAAACTTTGTGGTTTAAAGGGAGAAAATGATTACTAATTGTAGACATAAAGTTAATTGCAGTTGGGAAAATTTGTGTGAAGAGTATATGGGATCTCTGTATTATTTCTTGAAATTGCATGTATATTTACAATTATTATTTCAAAATAAAACTTAAGTAATCAGGAAAAAAATTGCAGTGCTCACTATATTTTATACCACAAACTCCCTTGATATAAATATGTATTTAAAACTGTGACTGGCTGTGATCTTGCAAAGTCAGTGAAAAAACATAAGAAACATAATGTGAGATACAGATGGATTTGAAGAATGCAAGTAATAGGCTGTAGAAAAAACTGTTGGCATCCCACTCAATTTTTTTTGGCACAAATTTATCTTGTTCCTAACTCTGAGATATATATATATATATATAAAATATATATATTATTTGCTTATATGGAATAAGCAAATTTTGCTCTAAAGCATATTAAGAAATATAATTAAACACAGCATTGTTGCTTTAATCCTTATTTCCAAGAAATATATATAGAAATTGTAGATGTACTTGCCCTCCATTATTAATTATCCCAATTTATCTGTGACACCTCAGCAGACTCTGAAATCTGGAAGTAGCCACAACTCTCTGACATTTATCCTTACAGAAGCATCCTTTCTAACTCCTTGGTTATCGAGGTTTTCTCTTTTGGGTAACTCATAGGCTGCATAGAAATTATTTTCTCTTTGGCAAACCCTTTTCTGGAAGCTGACACAATTACCAAATTATTTCCACTGTTGCTAGAAGGAATAGAGCGTAGATATTTTTCTTAGATTTATAATGGCTTTCCCTTTCATTTTATTCTATCTGTCTAGGCCATGCAGTTACTTATTGTCCAAAACTGTTTCTTCAGGAGATTCTTACCCCACTCAGTCCTCCAACCCATAATTCCTTGATCCATCACCATAAATTGGTCTTGTTTCAAATAGTGTTTCATAAAATTATAGAACATTAGAGTTAGAGAGACAATTGGTCTCCCTAATTTATAGATGAAGAAATTGTAGTTTTGACTACTTAGTTTATGAAAGAGCCTGAAGCTTGCATAATTTCAGTTACTTGTCTAAGGTATCACAGTAAGTTCATGACAGAACTAAGACCAATAAAAACAATGTTTTACTACATTCCATATACAGCAGAGGCAGAAGTATAAAAAAAAGGAATGATGTTTTGCATGCTTATGCAAAGATACAGTATTCTATTTAAGACATTCCAGAAAGAAAACAGCTATCAATTAAATCAATATATAAATGTTCCAGTTGCACTGGTTATAAGAATTGTACTGATTTAAAATATATTAAAATATAAAAATGGTTATCTTAAAATACCATGATGAAAATAATGAGTTATAGAGTGTTATGTGTTATGTGTTACGTACATGTGCTATTCAATTTTCACAATTATTTTCAATCTGTTCTATTAAAAATTAATTATTCATCTATATAAGTAATTCAATACTATAAACTACTTGCAAATTTTTTCTTTACTATGTGAAATAATCCAGAAAAGTCTCATGTTATTTTGCTACAAAAAAAATAAGCTGCTGGCTTACACATTTTATTTTGCATAACTATCATCTGGAGAACTTACTAAAACACAGATTCATGGCCTCTAACCCCAGATGCTCTGATTCAGAAGGTCTGGAGTGGTAACCCAGAGTACAATTTTCTATGAACCCTGAGGATACTGCTGTTCTTTTATACACTTTATGAGCTTCATGCACTTTAAAAGTTAAAAAATCTTATTACATACAAAAGGTGGCTAATTTGCACATTATACAATTTAAATAGAGTTGGGAGCTGTATTACTCTGTTCTCACACTGCTAACAAAGACATACCAAAGACTGGGTAATTTATAAAGGAAAAAGGTTTAATTGACTCACAGTTCCACATGGCTGGTGAGGCCTCATAATCATGGCAGAAGGCAAAAAGAGGAGCAAAGTCATGTCTTACATGCCAGCAGGCAACAGAACTTGTGTACGGGAACTCTCATTTATAAAACCATTAGATCTCGTGAGACTTACCCACTACCAGAACAGTATGAGGGAAACTGCCCCCATTCCCCATGATTCAATTATCTCCAGCTGGCCCTGCCCTTGACAAGTGGAGATTTTTACAATTCATGGTGAGATTTGGGTGGGGACACAGCCAAACCATATCAGGAGGCATATCAATCAGTGCTTTCTCTTGTCATAGACAATAATAAAAGTTGTGTTATGGTCAGTGATTATTACGGTGTATATGGTAGATAGTCTAAGTAGACTGGAAGGCAAGACTGATAAATATGACAATTAAATTTGAGCTTCAATTGTACAGAAGTAGGACCATGGAGACAGTTAAAGTAATAAGGTTCTGAAACTCATATATCAGCATAAATGTGAATAATGCAAAGAGAAAACAATGTTATTGTATGCCCTTTTATACTAAAGATATGTGTTTTACACACCACCATTATAGTATTATATTATTCTGAATCTATGTGCTTACTTTTATCAGTAATTTTATACTAGCAGATGATTTAATGTTACTCATTAGTATCCTTTTCTTTCATCTTGAAGAACTCTCCTTAGCATTTCTTGTAAGACAGGTCTGGTGGTGATAATGTCCTCAGCTTTTCTTTGTCTGGGAAAGTCACTATTTCTCATTCATTTCTGAAGGACGGTTTTGTTCTAAATAGTACCTTTGGGCTTTTGGTTGTCAGTTTTTTTCCCCTTCAAAACTTTGAGTACATTACACTATGCTTTCCTGGACTGTAAGGTTTTTGCTAAGAATCTTGCTACTAGCTATATTGGAAATTCTTTTTGCTATTTGTTTCTTTTCTATTGCTGCTTTCAGAGTCCCCCGTTTGTCTTTGATTTTTGACACTTTTATATACTATGTTTTGAAATAGTCTTATTCGGATTAAATCTGATTGGAGACCTTTAACTTTTATCTACATGGATACTTTCATCTTCCTTCAGGTTTGGAAAGTTTCCTGCTTCTGTTTCTTCAAATACGATTTCTACTCCTTTATATTTCTCTTCTCTTTCAAACTCCTATGACTAAAAAAATTCTCTTTTGATGTTTTCCCATAAATCTTGTAATTTCTTCATTACTTTTCACTCTTTTTTCTTTCTCCTATGGCTGTATATTTTCAAATAACTTATCTGTGAGTTCACAGACTCTTCTGCTTAACTAATTTTTCTCTTGATGTTTTTCAATTTTTTTTTCATTTCATTCATTGTATCTTTCAGCTCCAGGATTTCTATTTTATCTATTTTTATTTTTTTCAATCTCTCCATTAAATTTCTTATTCTAGTTACTTGTTGTTTTCCTCATTTGATTGAATTGTTTTTCTTCTTGAAGTTCTCTGAGCTCCCTTAAAGTATGTATTTTAAATTTTTTGTCAGATATACCGTATATCTCAATTCCTTTAGAGCCAGTCATTGGTACTTTATTTTGTTCCTTTGGTGATTTTATGTTTCCCTGATTGTTCTTGATCCTTGTGGTCATGAATCAATGTCTCCACATTTGAAGGGGTATGTATTTATTCTCATCTTTCACAGATTGGTTTTGTCTCAGAAAACCCTTCAACACTTAGCCCTTCCAGAGATTCTAGGCAGGCCATCTGGCATAGATCTAAAGCCCAGGAACTGCTCTGACCAACTTGGCACTGGGGCATACAAGAAGCCCAGGATCCTCTCAGTCCCATTTGCCACTGAGTGCTGTCTAGAGCATAGGGACTCTGAAGTCAGTTGACAGTGGTGCAGCCTTGAAGCCTGGTGCCAGGGCAGTCCTAGAGGCTCAGTCTATGGGTACTAGCCTGGAGCCTGGGTTCTAGAAGTCTAGTCATTTTTAGGTTTTACTGTGATGGACCTGATGTTTGTGTCCAAGGCAAAGTCCTGTGCTCACTTTTCTATTTGCTTCCAAAGGAATGGTATCTCTCTCCACACAGTGCCACCTGAGGTTGAGAGAGGGGTGATGTAAATAATGTAAAAGTGTTTTTTCTATGTAATCTCAATCAAAATAACGTTTTCTTATAGTTGTGTTACAAGCAGATTCTGTGATCTCTTAGCTGGTTTCCTTAGCTCTTCTGAAGGTAATTTTGTATATGAATAGTTGTTAAGATTGATTTTTAAAATAAATTTCAACTTGTTTATGTTTTTCTTTTGTTGTCTTTGCTTTTGGTGTCTTTTTCTTCTGAAAAAAAAAAAAAATGTTGCCAAATCTCAAGTCATGAAGCTTTTTCCTCATGTTTTCTTCTAAGAGTTTTATAGTCTTAGCTTTAGCATGCAGGACTTTGATTTGAGTTAATTTTTGTATATGATGCAAGGTAAAGGTCCAGCTTCATTCTATTGCATATAGATATCTAGTTATCCTAGTAATATTTTTTAAAAAGATTGTCTTTTCCATCATTGAATGGTCTTGACACACTTGTTGGAAATTATTAAACATATATACAATGTTTTATTTTTCCATAGTCTCTAGTCTTTTCTATCAGTTAAGACGTCTGTCTCTATGCCAGTACCACATTCTTTTGATTACTGTAGCTTTGTAGTAACTTTTTAACAAAGGAAGTGTGAGTCCTTTGATTTTTTTCTTTTTCAAGGCTCATTTTTCTATTTGAAGTCCATTGAGATATCATACAAATTTTAGGATAGATTTTTCTATTTCTGTAAAAAGAAAGGCTTTGTGATTTTGAAAAGGATTGAATTGAATATGTAGATTACTTTTGATAATATTGACATCTTAAAAATATTAGATTTTCCGATTCATGAACATGGAATGATTTCCCATATATTGATGTCTTCTTTCATTTGTTTCAGCAGTATTTTGTAGTTTTTATTTTATGATTATTTTACTTCCTTTGTTAAGCCAATTCTGAAGTATTTTAATCTTATGCTATTGTAAATTACAATTTTTTCTTAATTTTCTTTTTAGATTTTTCAGTGTTGGTGTGTATAAATGAAACTAATTTTGTGTTTATTTTGTATTCTGCTATATTGCAATTTTGTTTATAAGCTCTAAATAATTTTCTACAATCTTCAAGGCATTGTACATATCCCATCATACAAGCTGCAAACAAAGATAATTTAACATGTTACTTTCAAATTTGGATGACATTTATTTTTTTCTTGCCTAATTGCTCTGGCTATGTCTTTTAATTTTTTGTTGAGTAGACCTATTAAGAGCAGGATTCCTTGCCTTATTCCTGATCTTAGAAGAGCAACTTTCTGTCATTAAACATTAAATATAATGTTCACTATGGGTTTTTATATATGGCCTGCATTACATTGAGATAATTTTCTCATAGTCCTTGTTTGTTGAGTAATTTTATCAAGAAAGAGTGTTGGATTATGTTCAATGCTTTTCTCCATCACTAAACATGACCATGTTGGTATTATTTTTTCCCCTTATTCTGCTAATGGAATTTATTGCATTGATTTTAATATGTTGAACCATTTTTGCATTCCAAAAATAATTTCCAGTTGGTTATGGTATATACTTTTTTTAATACACTGCTGAATTCAGTTTGCTAATGTTTTGTTTAGAAATTCTGTATTAATGTTGATAAGGGACATTCGTTTGTTGTTCTGTTTTCTTAAAGTGTCTTGGTGTCTGGGTTTAATATCAGAGCAATGCTGGCCTCAGAGATTGAGTTAGAAAGTATTCCCAGATCTATAATTTTTTGGAAGAGTTTGAGAAGGATTAGTGTTATTTTACTTTTAAATGTTTGCTAGAATTAATCACTGAAGCCATCACCTCCAATAATTATCTTTGTTGGGAGATTTTTGATTACTGACATAATTACAGATATATTCAGATTTTCTGCATTTAATGATTTAGTTTAGTGTTTTTAGAAATTTTTCCACTTCATCTAGGGTATCCAATTTATTGGTGTATAGTTGTTCATTGAACTATGTTATGATTTTTTGTTTATTGTAGAATTGAAAATAATGTTCTCACTTTAAATTCTGATTTTTCTAATTTGAGTCTTTTTTTCTGTCAATTTAGCTGAAGTTTTGTCAGTTTTGCTTACTTTCCAAATAACTAAGGCCAGATGCAGTGGCTTATGTTTGATATCCTAGCACTTTGGGAGGCTGAGATGGAAGGATCACTTGAGACTAAGAGTTTGAGATCAGCCTGGGCAACATAATGAGATCCATCTCTACAAAAAATAGAATAAAATTAGCCAGAAATGGTGGCATGTGGTCTGTATTTCTACCACTCAGGGGGCTGAGAAGGTAGGATGACTTGAGCTCAGGAGGTCAAGGCTGCAGTGAGCCATGATCATACCATTGAACACCAGCCTGGTTGAGATTCTGTTTAAAAAGAAAAAAAAAATCAAATTACCCACTTTAAAAAATGTTTAATTTCAATAGCGTTAGGTGTACAAGTGGTTTTCCATTACATGAATGAATTGTATAATGGTGAAGTCCAGGATTTTAGTGCATCCATCACCTGAGTAGTGTACCTTGTACACAAAAGACAGTTTTTCATCTCTTACCGACGGCTATCTACCCCCATTCTGAGTCTCCAGTGTCCATTATGTCACTCTGTATGCCTTTGCATTACCATAGCTTAGCTCCCACTTACAAGTGAGAACATGTGATATTTGGTTTTCAATTTCTGAGTTACTTCACTTAGAGTAATGGCCTCTGGTTCCTTCCAAGTTTCTGCAAAAGATATTATTTTGTTAATTTTTGTGGCTAAGTAGTATTCCATGGTGTATATATACGTATCACATTTCTTTCATCCACTCATTGGTTCAGCACTTAATGGTGACTCCATATATTTGCAATTGTGAACTGTGTTACAATAAACATATGCATGCAGGTGTCTTTTTTATATAGTGACTTCAAATAACTCACTTTAACTTATTAATTTTTTCCATTTTTTCATTAGTCTCTATTTTGTTTATAACTTCTCTAATTTTTATTTCCTTCCTTCTGCTAGCATTTGATTTTAGTTTGTTCTTCTTTTTCTAGTTTCCTAAGTTTTAAAGTCAGGTTGTTGATTTATAATCTTTCTTGTTTTTTAAAGTAAGAATTTATAGCTCTAAATTTATTCCTTAGCACTGCTTTTGCTTCATCCCTTTTTTTATGTTGTGTTTTAATTTCCCTTTGTCTCTAAGTATTTTCTGACTTCCCTTTTGATTTATTCTTTGACTCATTGGTTAAGAGTGTGGTTTCATTTCCACATATTTGTGAATTTTCTAGTTTGCTTTCTGTCTCTGATTTCTAACTTCACCTTGTGCTCAGAGAGGTAACTTTGTATGATATATATATATATATATATATATCTTTGAAAATCTATTGAGATTTAATTATTTGTAGGCTGATTTATTGTCTATCCTGTAAAATGTTCCATGTGCAATCAAGAAGAATGCGTATTCTGTGGTTGTTGGGTACAGGACTCTGTATATGTCTACTAGATCTAGTTAATTTATTATGTTGTTTCAGTACAGCATTTCCTTATTTATCTTCTGTCTGGTTGTTCTATCCACTACTGAAAGCAGGATATTGAAGGCCCCAACTATTATTGTAAAACCATCTATTGTTTTCAGTTTTGTCTGTTTTTGTTTCATATATTTTCATAATCCGCTATTAGGTGCATAAATGTTTATAATTATTATATCATCTTGCTGTATTATTCTTGCTGTACTTAATAATATATAATGTCCTTTTTCTCTTGTATACTGTTTTGATTGAAAGACTAATTTTTCTGATATTAATATAGGCACCCTACACTTTTAGTTACTACTTACATGGAATATATTTTCCCATCACTTGACTTTAAACATACTTGTGTCTTTGAATCAAAAGGAGGTCTTTTGTAGACAACATAAAGTTGGCTCATGATTTTTTGTTTTTTTTTTTAATCAATTCTGTCAATCTTTATTTTTGACTGGAAAGTTAAGTCCATTTACACGTAAAGCAATTACTAATAATAGAAACTTACTCGTGTCATCTTGCTATTTGTTTTCTACATGACATAATTTTTGTCCCTCGTTTCCTGCATTACTGTCCTTTTTCCCATTAGTTGATTTTTGTCCCAAATGCTTTTGTTTGCTTCTCATTTCCTTTTTTGTATAGTCTGTAAGTATTTTATTTACCATATGAATTAAATTTAACATCCTAAAGTTATAACACTCTAATCTGAATTTATAGTAGCTTAACTTCAATGACATTAAAAAAACTGTGGCCGAGCACAGTGTTTCACACCTGTTATCCCAGCACTTTGGGAGGTCAAGGCGGGCGGATCACCTGAGGTCAGGAGTTCAAGACCAGCCTGGCCAACATGGAAAAACCCTGTCTCTACTAGAAATACAAAAAATTAGTCGGGTGTAGTGGCACATGTCTATAATCCCAGCTACTTGGGAGGCTGAGGCAGAAGAATCACTTGAACCAGGGAGGTGGAGATTGCAGTGAGCCAAGATTGTGCCATTGCACTCCAGCCTGGGCAACTACAGCAAAAAAATCTGTCTCAAAAAAACAAACAAACAAACAAACAAAACAAACCTCTGCTCCTTGACAGTCCTGTCCCCACCCCTTCGTTTTTTCATGTCATAAAATTACATCTCTATATCTTGTATGTCTCAAAACAAACTAATCATTGATTTTTCAATGAATTCATCTCTTACATTGTGTAGAAAAAAATGTGAAGTTACATCCTGGATTGAAGACTGAGAATCCTGGCCAAAAATTCCTAGTTTTTAATTCACATTTGTAATCTTATGTAAAATACATTTTGCAAAATTTATTAACTTTCATCTATTTTTGAATTATTTTATTCAAATTTAAATAGATTCTTCAATGTTTTCATTATTCTTCAGCTTTGTTTTTTCTCCATTATTATTAACACTCATGAGCAGAGAAAGTAACATAAATTAACTACCATGTATATGAAAATGTGAAATAGAGAAATTTTTGAAGAAATGAAAGATAATGGCATTTTGTCTTTGAATAGCATATGGAAATGTTATATAAATAGTAATGCACATTAGACATTTATAAACAATAACAATTTTCAGTTATGTATAAATTATAAGCCAATAAGAGAGGATATTGACAAAAAGAAAGTTTTTAAGCCATTAGTCAATAGTATTATCTTTTTATCTTAAGTAAACTGAGTATTTATAGAATTTTGTTTGCTTTTTGAAATCATTTCAGGTATATTTTGTTCTTTACTTCTCATGTCATGATTGCTGAAATAGAGAAGACACTCCTTCCCTATTGAGGTTGAAGTTGCTCTTCACTGCTCTTTTCCTTCCCTGTTTTATTACATTTTAGCAAAGGTGGGTTTTTTCTCTAAGCTTCTCATATCTCTTTTTATTAAAAACTTGTACCATGTTCTCCTAGGACTGAATCAAAGGATATTTGAGCTGTATCTTGTAATGTTACACTCCAAAGATCCTTCCTGCCAGCAATTCCCTCCAGGAAAACGCCCACAGATGTGATCTAAGTTACATTCAGGGTAAAGTTTGCAGACAACCTATACCATTTTCTGAAAGACTTGGGTATACACATTTGTTTAAGAGTCAATTCTGTTGTCTTAAGTTCTAATAATTTATCCTCATGCATCCTTTGCTATTTCTGTAGAGGATTTCTGATAACCTAATTCAAAATGTTTCAGGTGGATATGCTTCTAAGTTATTTCTTGTTCTCTTTATACTATAATACCTAGATTCAAAATTTAATAACTATCTGATTATAGAATCATAAAGAGTTAGATATATAAGGGCCTTTAGAAATAATTTATTTCAACACTCTCATTTTATAGTTTTGAACTGACTGAGTCCCAAATATATTAGTGTTGGTTATCACCAGGCTTATTATATAAGCCCATGTTTCTCAAAAGCCAATTTGCTACTCTCTGCCCTAAAATGTGCTGACTTCAGTATAAAATGCTGACTTTATTCATGGAAAGAGAGTTGTGCATATATTAATCATTAATTTTAATGGTGCAATCATACATACTCAAAGTTGAAAACATGGAAGAGATCCCTTGGCTGGAAAACAAGAAAAGTCAGTTCTTACTGTACAAACTGTTGTGTTCTACTGTCACGAATTTATATAGGATAGCTCTCAAGGCATTTATATTTGAAAATCTCCTTTGGATCCTTACGAGTCCTTGATTGTAAGAAAAACATATAAATCTTAGATTTTAACAGAAGAAAAATGTAGTGGTAAACAAAAGGCACTTGATGAGAATGTGTGTGTGTGTGTGTGTGTGTGTGTGTGTGTGTATGTGTTTGATTTTTGTTCCTAGTGGTGGCAGTCGGGGAAGGTGTTTAAGGAAGACATAAGCCAAGACTACCCTCAATGTTAACATTCAAATATGATTTTTCAAGTTGTACACATAAAAGTGTACATGGCTTTTGACAGGTCATGTTATGCACCATTCATGGAAAAATGTCTAAAATGCTGTTTGTACTCACCAGATTACATAGGACAGCACCATGTAGTAGGTTTAAAACACCTATTAACTTATGTATTAAAAAATGAAAGTATAGATTATTTTTAAAACTACTGACTTTGTAAGATAAAAATAAAATAAAAAAGACAGTATACTTAAAGAAGTAGAGTATAATAGGACTATATAACTCTACTGAATGCTTACTTGCTAATGGATGTTTTCTTGGATGACAACTTTCTTCCTGTGATGCAGCTAAGCAGAGTACTGGGTCTTGAGACACACTTCTACAATTGAGTAGCTCTGGTTAATCACACAATGTAATAGAATGTGGTCACAGGATGCTAAGGAAAGGAAACACAAGTGAATGAATTTACCTGAAGAAAGCTAATTAGAGAACACAAAGAGGTAGCAGTTGTGTTAATAACACAAAGGTAAAAGTAATTCAAGAGAGAGTGATGTCAACAAGATGTTTGACTAAGAAAGTCCGGGCCCTTATCTCCCTTACTTAAACATTATAACACAAACAACCTGTAAAACTGAATTAAAAAAACCTAGAAAACCTGGATAGATATATAACTAGTAGGTTAATTGAATCAATAAGCAACATTTCCCAACAAAAAACATCCCAGGATCAGATGGCTTCACTAGTGAATTTTACCAAACATTTAAAGAATTAACAACAACCATTCTCAAACTCCTCCCCCTCAAAAAAAATAAAGATGTGGGAACACTCTCTAACTTATTTTATGAGGCTAGCAATACCATGATATCAAAGGCAGACAAAGACATTAAAAGAAAAAAATACAAAATTACAGACCAATATTCCTTATGAATATTGATACAAAAATCCTCAACAAAATACTAGCAAATCAAATTCAAGAGCATATTAAGAGGATTATTCACAATTATTTAATGAAATTTACTCCTAGGGTACAGGACAGGTCAACAAATAAAATCAATCAATGAAACATACCACATTAACAGAATGAAAGAAACCCACATGGTTATCTCAATTGATGAAGAAAGACAGAATTATTTCTGATCTATTCACAGAATTCAATACAATACACTTTCATGACAAAAACACTCAACTAACTAAAAATTGAAGAAGACTACCTCACACAATAAAGGCCATGTATCAAAAGCATTTAGTTAACATCATCCTCAGTGCTGAAAGATGAATAGCTTTTCCTCTAAGATCACAGACAAGGCAAGGATGCCACTGCTTCTATTAAATAAAATATTGAAAGACCTAGCCAGAGCAATTAGGCAAGAAAAATAAATAAAATCCTTTCCAATTGAAAAAGAAGAAATATAATTATCTTTGATCCCAGGTGACATGATCTCATATGTAGAAAACCCAAGAAATTCCACAAGGGAAAAAAATTAGAATAAAATGGATTCAGCAAAGTTGCAGGATACAAAAATCAAACTCCCAAAACAGTGGTATTTCTATACACTAACAATGCATAATTTAAAAAGGAAATTAGGAAAACAATTCCATTTACAATAGCATCAAAAAGAATAAAATACTTAGGAATAAGCTTAACCAAAAAGGCAAAAGACTGGTACATTGAAAACTACAAAAACCTGCCAAAAGAAATTAAAGATACAAGTGGAAAGACATCCCATGTTTATGGACTAGAAAATAATATTTTTAGGATGTCAACACTATCCTAAGTAATCTACATATTCAGTGCAATTCCTACCAAAATGACAATTGCATTACATAAAATAAAAACATAAAAATTCATCCTAAAATTTGTATGAAATCTCAGTGTACCCCGAATAGACAAAATAGTCTTGAAAAAGAAGAAAAAAAATCAAAGGACTCATACTTCCTTATTTTAAAAATTACTACAAAGGTACAGTAATCAGGGTCAAGCACATTGGCTAATGTCTGTAACCCCTGCCCTTTGGGAGTTACAGACATTAAAAAAGGTGGCGGATTACTTGAGGCTAAGAGTTCAAGACCAGCCTGGGCAACATAGTGAGATCTTGTCTCTATAAAATAATTAAAAAAATAGCTGAGTGTGGATGCATGTGCATGTGCCAGTAGTCTAGCTACTTGGGAGGCTGAGGCAAGAGGAATGCTTCAGCCCAGGATGTTCAGGTTGGAGTGAGCCAAGATCTTGCAACTGTATTCCGGCCTGGGTAACAGAGTAAGACCTCATCTCCAAAAAAAAAAAAAAAAAAAAAAAAAAAAAAAGAAAAAAAGCTACAATCAGAAGAGCATGCTACTAAAGGCAGACATCTTAATCAATGAAAAAAAAAATACAGACCACAGGGGGAAAAAAACAAAAAACCTTTGCATATATGGCCAATTTTCGACAAGAGCGTTAAAACCATTCAGTCGCTTTTCGACAAGAGCATTAAAACCATTTCGACAATATTTTCGACAAGAGCATTAAAACCATTCAGTGAGGAAAGGATTTGTCATTTCAACACATGGTACTAGGAGAAGTGAATATTTACATGCAAAATAATTAACTCTTACCTTGTGCCATATGCAAAAATTAACTCAAAAATGGATCAAAGACCTAAATTTAACAAATAAAACAGGATACTTTTGGAAGAATACATAGAGGGAAACTATTGCATTTGATTTTGCATAGAGTTATTGGGTATTACACTAAAAGTAAGGCAACAAAAGAAAAATGTAGACATATTAAACTTCTTCAAAATTTAAAAATTTTATTAATGACGTAATTAATGAAGTCAATAGATAACCCACAGAAGGCGAGAAAGTATGTACTATCATATATTTAATAAAATATTAATATTCAGAATATATATAGAAATCCTACAACTGAAAAACAAAAACAAACTCAATTAAAATATGAGCAAAGGACTTGAATAGATATTTTTTTCAAGAAATGAACATCACTGATGGATGAAAAGGAAATGCAAATTGAAACCACAACGAGGTATCACTTCACACCCATTAGGCTTATTATTATCAAAATAACAAAAAATAACAAGTGTTGATGAGAATGTGGATTTATTGCAATTCTTTTACATTTCTGGTGGGAAGCTAAAATGGTATCTCCACTGTAGACAATAGTATTAAATTTAGAATTTCCATATGATCCAGCAATTTCACTTTGGAGCATATACTCAAAATAATTCAAAGCAGGGACTCACACAGATATTTGTACACCATAGGCACAGCAGCACCAAAAAGTGGATGAAAGGCTAAACAAAATATGGTATATATACACAATGTATTATTTTTAACCTTAAAAAATAAGGAAATTATGTGACATGCTACAACATGGTTGAACTTTGAGGACATAATACTAAATGAAATAATTTAGGCACAAAAAAACAAGTATTGTATGATTCCACTTTTATGAGATACCTAGAACAGTCAAATTCCTAGAAATTAGATGGTAGTTGTCAGTGCCTAGAGGAGAAAGGAATGATGTGTTATGTTTAATGTGTATGAAGTTTCAATTTGTGAAGATAATAGTTCTGGGGCTGGATGGTGATGATTATAACAATGTGAATTTACGTAATGCCACTGAACTGTGCACTTAAAAATAGTTAAAATGTAAGTTTTGGTAATATTTTGTTCAAATATATAAATATATACACAAATATATTTCTGCAATAAAAAATGCATCTATATCTTTTAGAATGTCACACAGTTATTGGGAATGAGACACCCTTACTCATTTGGAGATCATTGTGAAAGCCCCATCCATCTGTCCTTATACATTTCCAATTTCGAATGTATCCTGACAGAGTGCCTGATGAATTCAGTCCATGCCACTGACATATAGGTTAAGAAGTATAAGAAGAACAAACATCATCATACATTGCAAAGAAATAACTTTTGGATACCTATTATGCAATAGCTGCTGTATTTGGCAGTAATAATAAATGGAAAAAGAAGACAAAGTTTTAGCACTAAATTAGAAATGTAAATAATACTTACAATAAAATTTGCTGAGTGTTAAACAGATTGTATGCTCAGGTGCAGTGGAAATCTTGACACTTTGTCCTGAGATATGCTGAAGACAATTGATAAATATATTTTTTAAGGATTTGTCAAAGTGATAAAATATATTTTGTATTTTTAAGATAAACATTATAAAGTTGTGACAGTTTCCCTAACTATAAAACATCTTCTGATTGCTGATACATATCTATCCCATTAAATTGTTATAAAAACAACTAATGAAAATAATGGATATGTACAGTATCAATTAGGAAGAGATGCAATCAAAACATTTCTTATTAAAAGGTTTTTTTGCAATGCACTGCTAACAGTTATTGCTATGGCAACTCAATTATCTTGAAATATTCAGATTACACTGAAACATCATACTATTGAAAATCAACATTTTCACTTTTATTATTTATCATACTTTTAATATAAAAATCACACTTGTTTGAGATTCTTTGTTCAATTTTTCTAAAGGATAATATTAGAAAATATTGTCTATAAGTAAACAGAGTGTTCAAGAACAATGAGTTTAGGAAAAAAATAAGGAAAACCATCCCCAAACCTCACCATCCTATACAGAAATTTGAAATTTGAAAGCAGGTAAAAGTAAATCACTGTAGAGTCTTTAATATAAACTTTACATTTCAAACATGAAAGCTTCAAGAGGAGGATCCAAATAACAAAATTGAATCATAATACTGCAAGTTTTTTTTTTAAACAAATTTTAGAACCATTTATGATGGTGGTTCACTCACCTTCTCATAGGTTCTTCAGGATGCAGGAAACTGACAAACAGGTAAGAGATAGTCATGCAAGTGATATGAGAAGAAAAAACGGGTGGCACAAATGCTGATATAAATGTGTATAATTAAATGACTCACAGCAGGAAAAATGCAGCAACTGAGTAAACACATTTCCCAAAGAAACTACAAGAACAAAATATTCTAAACTCACAGTGACAATTAGAAGTTTCACTGATTTACATACTGGTTGAAGCTGAGCATATTATAAACCTACCAAACAAAACTCTTATCTGGTCAGGGATCAAAGAATTCATTAGTCATGGTAAGACTCATGTTAAAAGAGTTTATAAACATTGGGTATCCTTCAAAATGATTCAAACTGTTTAGTCTTCCTAAGAACATAAGAATATTTTGACAAACCATATATTTTAAACTATAAATAGCTCAGCAATCAATTTCTCAAATCAGGTATGTCTTGGGGTTTAAGCACAGAATATTTGAGATTGAAGTAATAGTGAGTAAAGCACTATCTGGTAACACATTTTTGCATCTTTGATGTGGGAAATGGAGAATTTACTGCAACTAGCATCTCTTCTTTTGACACAAATCCCTCTTAAAGTGGAAATTCCAGTTTAAAATTGTGTGTGCCTACAATTTTTTTTATACTGAAGATAAAGATCTTTCAAAGAGTAGCTTTTCCTAGCCCAACACACGTTTAATTATTATCAACAATAGTTGAAGAGATTTTCCTGAAATATTGGCTTAGGGAAATCAGGATAGTGTTCAGAACGTTTAAACTCTCTGATATCACAACCTCAATATTTCAGTGACTTCATATAATCATAATGTTGTTTTTTTTTTGTTTCCCACGCCTCACTCAGAGTAATCCAACACAGTTATCCTCACTTAAACCATTTTCTTCCAAGTGACAAGGATCCAGGCTCTCTCCATTTTGTGACTCTACTTTCCTCATGCTCCTCAGTGTCCTGTCCATTTAGTCAGTAGACAGAAAAACAGTGGAAGACGGGGTGTGGGAGGATTTCATGAGCTGTAGTTGAAAGTGGTATATATCATTTCTTCCCACACTCTTTTAGCTATAATCCAGTCATATGGCTTCATCTAATCCCAGAGGAGGATAGGGACTGTCACTGAGCTCCGTGTTTGGTGAACAGCCAGTAAATTGGGCAATTTATCTCTTCATAGATAAGGATTTCTATTTTCTGAGTTTATTTCTTGTGGGAACAAAGCAAGATTTTATACTCACTTTATATAACATCATCTGCTTTTCAGGCCTGTGTGTGTGTGTGTGAGCGTGAGCATGTATGAGTTTAATAAAAATATTACTTTGCCAAAACACTCTAAAGCAGAAGTTTGTTTTCATTCTACCATTACTATCTTTTCGGCATCATCTTTCTGCCTCAGGGTGCACATCTTTTTTGACTTCAGATTTAGGCCAGAACACAGTGCTCCCATCACTATATCACACCCGGTTCTTCCTAGTATAACAATACTTTAAACTCATTTCTAGATGTCCAGTCCTTTTCAGAATGTACATGTCTGTTGTTGCAAAGTTTTAAGTATCATCTTGTGGCTTGTTCATATGCTAAAGCCTTAATGAGAAATAGTATAAAGTTTCTCAGAAAATGGTCCCTAAATCCACTACATCATAATCACCTGAGGTATTTGTTAACTTTTGAAAATCTAAACCAGGAATTGAGAATTGCAATCTCCTAGAGATGACTGAAACCTGCGTTTAAAAAAACCCACTTCCAAGTGGCTCTATTGCATATCAAATTTTAAGAACTAAAAGCTCAGTGGTACTATCTTCCAAGATAATACATTTCGATTATTACAGTGACCTTCATATAATTTCATATAACCACATAACAAATGTTATATAGACTTCAGCTTAGATCAAATAAAACAAGTACACTGTTCTCCTCACAAAACTTTAATATTATTCAACTAAGACAAACACCCAAGAGACAAATATCTCTTGAATTCAAAGACAGCACGAAATGTGAATGCTGCTCCTAATACAAAATTTAAAAATGAACCAGGCTGTCATTTAGATTCTTTACAAATAAACAGGAAACTCAGGTAAAAAAATAGCAAACGGCTGATAGCAATCAGAACTGCAACTAAGTTAGATGAGTTTCCTGTAGCTTCCAGGTGTCTTTATAATTGAAATAAATGACTCCTTAAAAAAAAAAGCAAAATAAATTAAATTATGAAGAGAAGGATGCCTGACAACGGTTTAAAATATATGTAAATACATATATATTTTTAATGCATATGACACTTCAAGATACCTAGCTAGATAAACCAAACCAGGTCATCAAACCAGCTTTATAACCTACATTTACAAGATAAAAATTAAGTTAACATTTTTAACAGAAAGTATTATTTTATTGTAAAGTACTTTATTAAAGATGTTTTTCTTAATACCTTTCTTATTGGAAACTAAATTTTCTGGAGATACATAAAATGCAATGCAAAGGCCCAAATCATTTCATTGTTTAAATATAAAACAAAAGGTATGCCTCGAGGGGCATGGAATCCCATGGTTTCAGTTTGTGTCCACACAAAATATATACAGTATGTAATGATGATTGTTAGAATTACCTGAATATTTATTAGCCCTTCCTTTTTGTTGTGATAACATTTCTTTTACTACTTCTACTCTTTCATATCAACACCACCACAGCTGCCACCACACCAAGAGTTAGATTTAGCTAGTTAGTTCCTGAAAATTCTTGAGATGAGGGTAGACACAGGAGTCAAGTGGGTAAAAGAGAAAACCTCTTCTTATAATACCAATGAAACTTTTTATAAATCAAATACCATTTTTATTATTACTTCCTCAAAAGAATTAGAGCACCCTGCTGCTAGTGCCAAGGATGACATAGGCACCTAATGTACAGCACTTTTTCTCTTTAAATTCCAAGAATCTCTGAATACTGTTGAACATAATTGTTAAAATTCATGTTGAGTCTTGTTGAAAAACTATGATTTTGCTAATTAATGTGAAATAGATTACTATTCTTTAATACAAACATTTTGTATTATTCTTTATTAATACAAACATTTAATACAAATTCACTATGGATGAGATTCTTTTTCCATATTTTAAATTCTTAGTCTCTGAAGCCTTGATAAGGAGGCTGTTACTCAGGCACAAGTGATTTTGCATTGCTGAAAATGCTTTCCAATGTTCTTAGGAAGTCATGAGTCTTTAGTGATTAATATACCGAAAAGCACTGAGCTGTGGGATGGGTGGTTCATCACTTTCCAGTAGGTGTGTTTTTATTTTGATTGCTAACTGTGACCATCCAGGAATACTAGTGCCATTTAACTACTTTGGGAATTATTTTGGTGGCTAGAATGTACAGCTATTCATAATTATGGTAATTGTATTTTTAAGTAGTGACTTATTTTTAAGTAGAAGCATTTAAGCATTTAGAAATAGAAGCTCCATTCTGGTGCCACTCCAATGTTGCTTTAGTGTATCTAATTGCCTAAATGGATTTCAGCTCTTTAGCTGCTGTCATCATAGCAAGTCCCAATAATAAGCAATGGTTACTCAGGGAAATGTGAGGATGGAAGCATTTGCACTGCTTTCTAAATGTGAATTCTGCCCAGAACTCATAAATGTGCTCATCGATGGTGTGACTTCTTTGATAACTCTATTTCAAGATACTAAATTGCACCTGGAGATTATTTGACAAAGTAGGAAAGAAAACTTCCAACAGGTTTCCATGGCTTCAGGGTGAAGACTTTGAATCCCTATAGCCATCTGGGTAAAGATAAAAAGCCCTTGTGAACTCACTATTCCCATTTCCTCCTTTCCATCCTCTGCTCCAAACTCTGCTTGGCCACTTGCATTCCTGATTCTATCAGTCTCTCACTTCCTTTATTTCACTTATGTTTCCCCTGCTTAGTATTACAGATTATCCTTGGTGCCGCCAAAACATCCTGCTTCTTGGTCTTTGAAAATAATAAACATCGTTTTCATAGAATTATTTTTCATATATTTTTTTCTTTCCTGACTCCAAATTTAAACTCAAAGAGGGTAGGACTATTGAGTTTTTTCTTTTTTTTGAGACGGAGTCTCACTCTGTCACCCAGGCTAGAGTGCAGTGGCGTGATCTCGGCTCACTGCAAAGCTCTGCCTCCCGGATTCACACCATTCTCCTGCCTCAGCCTCCCGAGTAGCTGGGACTACAGGCATCCGCCACCTCCCCTGGCTAATTTTTTGTATTTTTAGTAGAGATGGGGTTTCACTGTGGTCTCAATCTCCTGACCTCATGATCCGCCCGCCTCGGCCTCCCAGAGTGCTGGGATTACAGGCGTAAGCCACCGTGCCCGGCCGAGTGGTTTCTTTGTAAAAGATTCTTAGAAATTATGTTCAGCACAGAGCTGACTTTCAATAAATGTTTGTTGAAATCTGCCTCTGGATAATTTCATCTATTGGAAGCTAAGCTTAAGGGGCAGCTCTTTGTAAAATATTCCCTAATACTATACAATGAGCATTTCGTAAGTAAGTATATTTAATGTTGAAGGTACTGGTGTATGTTCATTTGTGGATGCAAAGATGTTATGTCCCTGTGTACAGGAATTAGGAGAGTAAGTGGTTAATGGCAGCGTCTGAATCTGAGAAATACCATAATATCCTTCAAGTAGTCACTTCTTCCATCTTATTTCCATTCTCCCTGGCTATGTTATGTATGTATATATGTATACATACTGACAGACAGGACTAGCTGGATTTCCTAGGCCAACTAAGAATTCTTAAGCCTAGCTGGGGAAGGTGACCGCACCACCCTTTAAATATGGGGCTTGTAACTCAGCTCACACCCAACCCATCAGGTAGTAAAGACAGCTCACTAAAATGCCAATTAGGCTAAAAACAAGAGATAAAGAAATAATCAAATCATCTATCACCTGAGGGAACAGGGGGAGGAACAATGATTGGGATATAAACCCCAGGCATTCGAGCTGGGAGTGGGCAGCCTCCTTTGGGTCCCCTCCCATTGTATGGGAGCTCTGTTTTCACTATTAAATCTTGCAACTGCACACTCTTCTGGTCTGTGTTTGTTCTGGCTCGAGCTGAGCTTTCACACACCGTCTACCACTGCTAAATGCCACTGTCGCAGACCTGCCACTAACTTATATCCCTCCAGATCCGGCAGGGTGCCTGCTGCCCTCCTGATTCAGCGAGGCATCCATTGCTGCTCCCTATCGGGCTAAAGTCTCGCCATTGTTCCTGCACAGCTAAGTGCCCGGGTTCGTCCTAATCAAGCTGAACCCTAGTCGCTGGGTTCCACGGTTCTCTTCCGTGACCCATGGCTTCTAATAGAGTTATAACACTCACCACATGCCCCAAAGTTCCATTCCTTGGAATCCGTGAGGCCAAGAACCCCAGGTCGGAGAACAAATGGCCCGCCACCATCTGGGGAGCGGCCCACCATCATCTTGGGAGCTTGAAGAACAAAGACCCCCCTGTAACAATACCACATACACAGACATGTTCTATATTTTTACGGTTGAATTTCTCTAGTGAATTTATCATTTCTTTCCTTTTCCTCTTATTTCCCTGTTGAAAACATAAACAAAGTTATGCTTTGTAATTATTAACATTAGAATTTTCAAGCTAGAAACCCATGTATCTTCCCCCACAGTCTATTATCTTTATGAAGTAACAGAATGAAACCACCAGAGATAATGCTGTATTTCAGTAAATAAATTATTTCAAATTACTTTTATCCAACCCTCATACACATGGAGACTGTGGATAGGCTTCTATCCCCAAAAAGAAGTATTTTTCCTCAAATGCCTATATAAAAAATAAATTATTGTTCAGTGATTAGTTATACGATAAGGATGAATATTTAATATCACTGCTTTTTAACTAGACTAATAAAATCGACATTTACTGTTTGGAAAGATTAGACCCAGTTTTACAATAAAATTTCATATATTGGATAACCTGGAGAATCTACAGAATATTTTAAACAATAATTCATTTTTCCAGAAAACAAATTATTTCAATTCATGTTATTTTTTATAGTACATACAAAGAGAACAAATATGTTTACAATAAATTATATTTTTTATGGTTTATTTATTTTAAACATTTTAGTGATAACCTTGTCTTTCTAATAGTCCTATCACTTTCTGAAAGCATCATCCTGAATTTCCTCTGGTTTTACCAATCATAAAACATGATTTTAGGTATATAGTAATCTACCCACTTAAACAATCAACTTCTACATTTGGGTATAATTACTACATAACTCATGATGAAATGAATTACACACACCTTGGGTAGTGTGTTTCCTAAAGTCCATCTGACAATTTAAAATTTAAAAATGCATACAAACATGGCATCCAAAGTTCAGTCTTTGTATATTACAGAGGTCTATGAAGATTAAGGTTTTTTGCTTTTTCATAATTTTGTTAACAGTTATAAATTTAAGGACATAACAAATTTATGACAGTTTTAAATTGGCCTCAAAACAATCTAGGATAGTCAGGGTTTCAAGAGCAAATTGTATCAGTGGGGCATGTTTGTTAATTAATGAATTACAAACCCAAACAGGAAGTTCCTCAGAGCCCAATGTTCTATCTATAAAAAGGGTCATTTAAAAACTGGACTGGGAATCATAATGAAATAAAATTATTTAATTTCACATTCTATTAATATCTCAGAACTTATATATAAAAGAGAGAAATAAAGAGGCTCAGAGACATAAACATTCAATACAAGTTACAGAAATTCTGTAAGACAAGAATGAGGTGATTTAACCTCAGAAAGGCTCTACAATAGGAGAAAATTAACATTGTGTGTAAATAGTTACGGAATTTTCAGAGTTAGCAGAAACTTCTCAGATGTTATCACTAACACACGTTGTAGATATTTTATTCCCTTTTGGAAAAACAAGCTCATAAAAACAATACTTCAATAAAATATATACGCCTAGTATTGTATGATGTACTGGTAGCACAGGGAAGAAAGCCATTTATTTTTAGAGATATTCAAAACCCTCACTGATAACACTGCTGCAAAAAGTACAAGTTTAGCACTATAAGAGTTAAAGAGCAGCGGAAAATGCCCATCTTGTTATGGCAGGGGAGAGTATTAGAAATGAAACCTTAATTTTATAAATTTCGAAACTGTACAGACACAATGTGCAGTATTGGCTTTGCTGACACTATCTGGGATAATAAGAATATTTACCTGATAGAATAAGTCACATAAATATAGAAGAGCTTAGTAATTTTAGGAGGATACTCTGAACAAGTTTTATCTCTCTCATGCTGTTTTTTAGAAACTGATCCTAGCGACTGGTTAGATAAAAATGATCAGAAATACTGAATGCAATGTGTTAAATGATTTTCAATGTTTAGAACTCTGTTAGAAAAAAATAATATTTTGGAAAAAGTAGATGCAATAGAAGTCATAATATAGAAGTAAAATGTTTTTTTGGGTGTTACTTCTGTGAAATCTCATACACACTTCCAAGACACACTTAAAAATTTGGAATACCTCCTGTATGCATTGTGTTCCTTTTTCATTTTTGGCAACCATTTACATTTTCACCAATGTTTGTGGATCTACTCTCTATAGGATTTTTCTTGAACTTGTGGGTTTAGTGATGAACAAAAATGATAAAATCTCTTCCCTGTAAGAACATATATGATTATGCATATACATAAGCCTATATGTAACCAATAAATTTTAAGGAACAATATTCAGAGGTGTCATACCATTTGAAGCAAATATTCCGAATAAAAGAAGTAACAGTAAGATTACAAAATTTGGTACATTAAAAATAACAAAGAAAATTATCTTAAATCCATTGAGGAACTAAACACTATTACAAATACATTTGAGAGGCAAGGGCAACAAAGGAAACCTTCTTGATTTAAAATAAAATCAATACTAAAATTATAATCTATTTAGAAATAATCAATGGCCTATGTATTAAAATATATGAATTATTCTCAGAGTGGTGGTCAAATAAAAATGTAAATATGTAAGTGCGTTTGTTGGACTATAAGAACATATATGTATTATCAAATATTAATTTTTAAAAATCCTACAAATATTAAAAATTAAAGCAGAAGAGAATAATAAAGACAAAAAATAATTAAAAGAATGTATTAAAAGCAACATTAAAGAAAATAATCCAATACCTGTGCTTTTGAAAGACATATAAAGTAGAAAAAAAAAGCCTCTGGGAAATACTAATAAGAAAGAAAATAAACAACAGGAATGAAAAATGAGATAGCACACAAATATAAAAAACATTAAAAACATTCATTTTAACATTTCTAAGTTATACAGGTAATGCCCACAAGCTATTGACAGAAGTTAACACAAATTATCTCAATTTTGTATCAGGCCATAACGGTAAAATTCAGGAAAAATAGGCAGCTCAAAGTAAAACTACATGAACTATATTAAACAGGGAGCATGAGAGGCCAATAAAGTTATATATTATGAACCTTTCGAAAAAAGATAACGAAGTGTCCATATATTAAGATAATAAAAAATAAGCTCGTATGTATATGTACTATGTAGTCAAATACATCAAGAATTTAAAAAAAAAATTAAAAAGCTCAAAATGTAAGCCAGAAGAAAATATTCAAAAGCAGTAGTAAATTGAGATCTAATACAACTTACTGAAATGAAAATCAAAGATCAAAAATTAAGAAACTGATGAAAAAACAATAGCTTGGCTATATAAAGTTAAAATAGACTTAGAAAAAGCATCTAGAACACAATCTAAAGAGAAAGAGCAATGGTAACTACAAAATAAAGTTTGCATGACATGAAGAAAAAAGTTAGAAAATTTGATCAATGTCTAATTGGCATCTTAGAATAGGCTAATACAAAAGACGTAAGAGTGTTTTTTAAACAGATAAAGCTGAAAATATTCCAGAATTGTTGAAAGAGTGGCAATTTAGAAAAGCTCAACTAATTGCAAACAGAATGAATAAATAAACCAGAGTCCCAAACTATTCACAATGTAGTAAAACTATAGAGCACTAAATACAGGTGTTATAAGCACCAACTTGGTAAAAAATGCATAGGAAGGGCTTTTAAACTGAGAGTTGACTTCTCATCATCAAGGATCAAAACTAGATGACCAGAGAATCAGTGAGTTAATCTTCAATGTGTTAAGTCAAATTGCCTACCAAGCATTCTCTACATAATAAAAACAATTCTCAAGAATAAGGATGAAATAAAAATATTTTCATAGTAAAATTTAAAACATTATACAGTCTACGAACTCTAAGGGAAATTCTGAGACATTTATTTCAGATGGAAAAAGTATTCCACATGAAAGCTCTGAAATGTAAAAATAATGTGGGCAAAAATAGTAAATACATTAGTAATAAAGCATTGACTGTATAAAATAATTTAAAAAATTAATTTATGAGAACACAAACAGGCTAGAAGTAATAAACGGGACAAAAATACCTTAATAGTTTAGAGTGGGATGATCTATCAATGGTTTCAGCTGTTTAGGCTTCATTTATTAAGAAAAGGATCAAGAGTCTTTAATTCTTTAACTAACTTGAGACATTGCTAACTATGAAAGCTAAACTAGCAGGTCTAAATTAGACCTTCTAAACAAACAAACAAACAAAAAGCATGAAAAAACAATAAAAAAAAAATTAAAAGGCATGAAAGGGATAAATAAAAAGCCAAGAGAAAGCAAATAAAAAATTGACACAACTAGAAAATCATAAAGACAAATGTGACAGGTTTTTTTTATAAATAACCCTTTAAATGCTGTATACAAGTGGTAAATATAAAGAAAGGTTGAAACTAAAAAAGAATGGAAATTCAAGAGAAAGGATGTCAAGCAAAGGGTAACCAAAAGAATTGACAAAGTTATATTAATATTAAAACTATTAGTCTTCAAGGTTAAACACATTAGCCTATAGATGAAGCAGGCTACCACACAAAGGTAAGAGTTCAGTTCAGAAGAAAAATATAAATGTAAATTTACATATACCTTAATAAAGTAGCTGCAAAGTATGTAAGAAAATGGAACTATAAAGAGAAATGAACAAATCCACTATCATAGTTGGAGATTTGAACACACCTCTCTCAGGTGATATTCAGACAACGAAAAATTAAGTATATAAAAGACATAAATTGAAACAAAAATTGCAAACATAATCTAATAGAAAATACTACACACAATCTAAAATGCATTCTTTCCAAACCTATGTGAAACATTAAAACAGATGACATCAAGGCTATAATTCACTCACCAAATTTCAAAGTTTGTTAAATAGATATTCTCTGACCAAATTAAACTTAGATTATCTTCCCACAATCAATAGAAGACCAAATTATTTTTCAAAGAAATTTATGAATCAATGAAATAATTATAACAGAATATAGAAAATGCTATGAATTGAATGATTATGAAAATAAAGGAAGTCAGAAGAAATGTATAGCCTTAAATATTTATTTGAGAAAACAAATAAAGATCCAAATACATGAGTTGATCATCTGATAAAAATAAGAGTCGACAAAAAAGGTACATCTTCTCCATCCGAAAACAGAAAGTAGGAAACGATCAAGGTATCACTAGAGGTCAATGAAACAAAACATACAATAGCGGATGACAAAAGTCAATCTCTGAATCTTTGAAAAGAATATAATAAATGAACATCTGAAACCAGTGATCGAGAAATGTTTTAGGTAAGGTACAAAAAGATACCAAGAATGTTAACACTAGGCTATACATCCTAAAAGTCACATGAGTTCACTGTTATAACTCTGGTTCACAGCAAGAACCTTAGCACAAAGAAAGGACTCAACAAACATTTGGATCCATGAATAAAATTTGGATTAGTGAACAAATTATCTTCCCACATATAAGCACCTGCCTAAAACATTCTCCTACTCCTTGAATTAAATTCAGCATGTCTGCATCACAGGGGGAAGCAACCCCTGAGGCCCAAGGCCAGTACCCCTTCCCCATCTGCTCACCCTGTGTTCAAACCAGTCCCAGCTCCTGTCATGTTATTGGCTTCTGAGTATCTGTATTAATAGTTCTTCCTGCCAGCATATGAAGATGAACAAATACGCAACTGAGAGAGATCCAGGGCTTTTAATCCACAGATGCCAGAGCTTGCTGGGATGTAGTCAGAAATCAGGCTGAACTCAGGAGTTCATAGTCTTTCCTGTAATGATGGTTGGGAGGTGAGGGAAGTCAGAGGCCTGGGGAAGAAGACAGGGGTTAGCTCTGGGTGGGCTGAGCATGGGAATGAGGTGTAACATAAGCTCTTTCCTGTTCCCACCATCCATCTATTCCATGGGTAGCAGAGCTCAGATGCAGAGAGAGGTAAAGCAGGCTTTCCCTCCTTCCACACTTGCAGTCCAGGGACACCAAGGCCTGAGTTGGGTCTGACCTGTTCTAGGATCTTTCTCCATGCTGCTGTCCTCCAGGAAGTCATGGCAAATTTGCATCTCCAGCAGGTTGTAGAATGACAGCCTTGGAGAAATACAGTATAGACAGTGGGTAAGGCCAATCTCCCAGCTTCTGTCTCCACCTGCCTGCCCATGCCCACCTGTTCCATCTCTCATTTACCTTGAAGGACACACCAGGGTCTCTCCCCATGGTGTCTCCTGTACTCTGCTCCTGGGGTCGAGTCAGCTGCTGGGGTTTATCATCTGGAAGATTCTCTGCCTCAGCCTCAGCCTCAGCCTCAGGGAACAACAGCTTACCCTGCAGGGTATACAGAAGCTGGAGGAAGGTCTGACACCTGCGAAGAGGAGGTAAGTGTGAAGGAAAGGAATCTCGGCTGGACCATTCTGAATCTGCAGCCCATGCTCCCAAACTTACCTCTGCAGCTTGTCCCGCTCCTGTTCTGCCTGCTGCTTCAGGTTTCCAAGTTTCTGAAACACCCCCTCAAGCTCCTGCTGAGTCCCTGTCTTACGCTCCCTCACCTCCGCAGAAACCTCCGCCAGATGCTGCAGATGCTTCTCCTGCCAGGAGTGAGCGTGCAGACATTATGCATCAGATGTTGAGGTCTTAGAAACTCCCTCCAACCCCTCCAACCTACACCCAGCTCAGGGCTCAGGCTCAATGATGTAAAGAGGGACTCTATTCACTTCAGGGTGGAGTAGGGGCCTAGAGAAAAGGAAAGATGAGAACGAGCTGTTCTAGGGTGAGGCATTCTTGAGGGGGGAGGGGCACAAAGGTGATAACACTTATTTAACTTGCTATGTGCCAGGTACTATTTTAAGCCCTTGCTGTAATGATCATTTAATCATCTTAATAACTCTCTAGAGTAGGTGTTATTATTGCCTCCATTTTAGATTAAGAAACAGAAAGGTGACCTGCCCAAGGTCATGCAGTGGTAAGTGGTGATACTGAGATTCAAGCCCATGTTGGTATTTATATTATAGTGCCTCAAAGGAGGAAGCGAAAAGGTTTTCTAGACAGGGGACACAGCCGATACAATGGCATGGTGGTGGGAAGGGATATTCTCCTAGGGGGATGAACCTACCTGTTGTAGCTGCCACTGGTTCTGGGCTGCTCTGCGTTTCTCCATGGCCATTTGTTTCTACAAGGGAGAAAGACCAAGAGAAGTCTATTTTTTCTGGCTGGAATTTTGGGAGATTGCAAGCTGGCACAACTCAGCTTGCTCACTCTTTCCCTCTTCCTATCTGACTGCCCTTCCCTCCCTGTACTCAAGACCCCTGGGTGTACCTTGGCCTGGAGCTGCTCAAAGGCTTCCTGGAGTTGTGTCCGTTTCCTCTGAGCTTCCTCCATCTGAGTCAGGGCCTTGGTGAGGCCAATTTTGATGGCCTCTACGTGCTCCCTGTAGGTGGCCTTCAGCTCTTTCCATTGTTCCTTAGCTGCAATTGCCTTCTGTCCTGAGATGAGCCACCAGGAATGAAAACATGAGTGAGGGTGGCCTGCTAGCCTGCCTCCCTGCAACACTGGGCCTCCTTCCCATCTGCCAAATGGGAGACCTAACTGAAATCCTCCTTCGTTCCCCACTCAGGCCAGCTGCTCCTCCAATCCCCTGCCTACTCACGGCTCGTGTCTTCAGAAGCCAAGGGGTCCAGACCCTTAGCAGTGTCCTCCTGAGCCAGGATGTTCTGCAGGAAATCCACTACCTGAAGCTGGCTGCAGAGCAGCTTGTCTTTCTTCTGAGAGTCCTGCTCAGAGGGAGGGCAGAGACAGGGAACATCCTTACCTCCTTACAGGTTTCCTTAAGTCTGCTCTCTGCCAATGCTGCCCTGTATTTTAGTAAGAGGAGCCAGGACCAGACCCTGGATTCTGAAAGGCTCGCTCTCATCTTATACATACCACCACAAACTCAACCACCATCTTGGCTGGCAGTTCTGCCTCCTCCTGCAGGCCTACAGGTTCCAGGATGCCTGCCACCTCAGCCAGGACCCTGGAGGGGCAAGGAAACACAGGAAATTGCAGTTTCTTGTGGTGCTAGATCTACAGTTCGTGTGTGTACACAAACAAATGTGGATGTGTAATCAGTATATATAGTATTGAGAGTCTTGCCTTGACCAGAGTTTGCATAAGGGCCTGAAGGGCCCACAGCCTGCAACCAGGAATGGCGTGCATAGAGGGCATACGGTGGTAATACGTGCCAAAAGGAAAATCAGCAGGGCTAGTGGATAAGGAGTTTGAGGAAAGCGCTGAGATTTTAAATAGGGAGTGTCTCACTGAAGAGAAACCATTTGAGTCAGGATGTGAAGGAAGCCAGGGAGATATGCATGGAAGGGGAAGAATGCTGGGCCTTGGGATCCCTCCTGGCACTGAGCACCAGCCTTGGGGCAGGGTCTTGGAATAGCTGAGAAAGGACTCACGGCAAAGGGCTGGATGCCTGGGTCTACTCTAGGGTTTTTCATTATTAGGGACTGGAGCAGTCTACGAAGGGGCAGGGATGGGGATAAGAAGTGATTGGGAATGTGTCGTGTTGGGACAAGAAGACAGAAGTGAAACCGTCTCCTAGAGCACATCCTGTGGAGTACGTGGATGTGGGGAGCGGCGAACGGTCCCCCAAAGGCCGTACTCCTGGAACAGGCAACAGTCACCTCAGGAACCTAAGACGGGACTGTGGTGAGGATCACTTCACGGCAGGGTCGAACTTCAACAGCTGTACAGGGTCCTGGGCACCAATCATTACACATAGGGGCCCACAAGGTCCTCCCAGGCCCGGCCCCAGCTGCCACTGAGCCGCAAAAACTTACTCTAGGGCTGCAGCTTCCGCCTCTGTTTCCGCTGCCTCCATCTTTCCAGGCGCCAAGTCCAGCTGCCTTCCCACAATCCCTAGGTTTACTTTGAAGTCACAGTCGACTTCGCGCCGGGGCAGGCGATTGGCTGCAGGGTTTAGTGGGCGGGCATCAAGAACCACTGTGCGCTCTAATTGGCAGGCGCGGATTCGCACGTTGGCGTGCTTCGCTTCTTGACGCAAGCGCGGTTATGGCTAGGCGCGCACGGGTTCTGCGCCTGCGCGCTAGTCCGTACGGGGTGCCAGAGACTGTAAGTGGGGCTTGAGCTCGGCCGCGCGCCTGTGGAAGTTCTTTCTTTACTCGAAAGAGGGAAAGCATTTCCTTGAGTTTGCATTTTAGGGGAAACTTACAGCATTGACACTGTATTTAAAATATTCACTACTGCTGTAGAAAAAAAAAAACAAAAACGAAAAACAGTGGGGTTGTTTCTAAGACCCTGGGAATCAGTAAAGAAGAATAGTGATCCGGGAGATACTGGAAGCAAATGATCTGAGCTCAAAAAGCGAGCTACTTTCAGAGATATTAGTATTTTATAGATGCGATACAGGAGAGTGAACTCAAGCAGAGCCCAGCGGATTGCCTGCGTTGGCAAAATAGAACAGATATTCTGGGGAGACCAAGGTAGGTAATGTTCTTTGCAGAGTACAGGAGAAAGAGAACTGCTGAGAGAGAACTTGGTATTCATTCAGTTGAGTACTGAGCAGTATGTGTCTCAAGAAACTAGCCAAAAGATTTTTAAAGATACCAGGACATGGCCGGTCGCGGTGGCTCACACCTGTAATCCCAGCACTTTGGGAGTCTGAGGCAGGTGAATTACGAGGTCAGGAGTTCGAGACCAGCCTGGCCAACATGGTGAAACCCCCGTCTCTACTAAAAGTACAAAAAAAATTAGCTGGGCATGGTGGCGGGCGCCTGTAATCCCAGCTGTTCGGGAGACTGAGGCAGGAGAATTGCTTGAACCCGGGAGGCTGAGGTTACAGTTAGCCGAAATTGCGCCACTGCACTAAAGCCCTGGTGACAGTGCGAGACTCCGTCTCAAAAAAAAAAAAAAAAAATATATATATATATATATAGACATTACAGAGGGTCAGAAATAGTCTCTATTTCCACTAACCAGGCTGGAAAACTTCATAGTCCATAGGACGTTGGACAGAGTACACACAAAAAAAGTCTTGATTTAATAGTTGTTTACTAATTATTTAGTAGGCAGTAATTAGTCCTAGCTGATCAGTGCTGTAGTGCCATCTAACTCTTAAAAGTAAGACCCAAATGCATCAAACTTAACAAACCATGACAGATGACAAGACCAAACTTAAGCAGTATTTATAGAAATAGAAAAATGTTCACCAACCAATTAAGGTGCAATTTACATATGGCATACAAAGAAAAATTACCAAGCTTGCAAAAAGAAAAAAAAAAAAAACACATAATGAGGAGAAAAATCAATTGCTGATCAGAACTGAAGTAATGTTAGAATCAACAGGCAAGGACATTAAAACAGTTATTGTAACTATATCCCATATCTTCAAAAAGATATCAGAACTATAATGAAAAAGGTAAGTGGTGCTAAGGATGTAAAGAAAGTGGAATTCTCATGTTGATGATGGAAATGTAAAATGGTGCATAGGCTTTAAACATAGAGTTACCATATGAGTCACAATTTCACTCCTAGTTATGTATCCAAGACAAATAAAAACATGGGGACACAAAAGTACACAAACCTCTATAGCAGCATTATTCACAAAAGCTGAAAGGTAAAAACAACCCAAAGGCCCATTAGCTGGTGAGTGAAAATGCATACTTTCATTCAATGAAGTATTAATCAGTAATAAAGAGAACTTTATTACATGCTAAATAATGGTTACTATATGCTAAAATATGAATGAACCTTGAAAATATACTAAGTGAAAGAAGCTAATTACAAAAGACCACATAATATATTATTTCATTTATGTGAAATGTCTAGATTTGACAAATCTATAGCAACAGAAAGTAAATTTATATAGTGCTTGTCCAGGGCTGGGGATTGGTGGGAATAAGAGGTTGAGAGAGTATGGGGAGGGACTGCAAATGGATATAGTGTTTCTTTTAAAGGGATAAATAAAATGTTCTACAATTAGGTTATGGTGAAGGTTGTACAATTCTATACAGAAAACCACTAAATTTACACTTTATTGCTGTCATAAAAGCTGTTAAAAAAAGTTAACCAAAGACACAATACTTGTAATAAAGACCTAAATCAAACTTGTAGAGGTGAAAACTACAACGTGATAGATGGAATTAGATGGTATTAATAGTATGTTACACATTGCAGAATGAAAGTGAAACACAGCTCTAGAGAAACTACCGAAAATCAATCACAGAATATTAAAAAATGAAAATAACATGAACAAATCAATGGTGAGCTGTGAGACAACTTCTAACAGCCTAATAATATACTTGAAAGTGGTGTCTCTGAGAGAGAGGCAAGGGGAGAGGACAAGAAAACATAATAAAGACCAAAAAATTTGAAATGTGATGAAAAATATAAATTCATATATTCAAGAAGCTTCACAAATCTCAAACACAAGAAATATTAAGCAAATGACATCAAGTTATACCATAATTGCATAACTCAAAACCATTGATAAAAAATTGTAAAGTAATTAGGGGTGTTGGGGCACATGTTACATAGAAACAAAGATAAGGATTACGGGAGATTTCTTCTTGGAACAATGCAAGCAAGACAGTAGAGTAACATCTTTCAAGTACTGTAAGAATAAAAAAAAAGCAACCTTGATTATTATTTCCAGCAAACATCTTTCAAAAATGAAGGCTAACTAGGCCGGGCGCAGTGGCTCACACCTATAATCCCAGCACTTTGGAAGGCCGAGGCAGGCAGATCCGTGTTGGTCAGGCTGGTCTCGAAGACCTGACCTCAGGTTATCTGCCCGCTTCAGCCTCCCAAAGTGCTGGGATTACAGGCATGAGCCACCGCACCTGGCCTTCAATTTCTTGAGGATCTGTAGTAATTTATCCTCTCTTATTTCTGGTAGTCTCTTACTCTGTCTGTCTCTCTCTCTGTCTCTCTTTCTCCTTTCCTCTCTCTTTTTCTCTTAATTAGTCCAGCTTTAGTTGTATTCATTTGTAGACTTTCTTTTTCAGAAATAACTTTGGGTTTATTGTTTCTCCTCTATAAATGTTCTTTGTTTTCAATAACACTGATTTATGTTTGTATCTTTATTATTAATATTTCCTGGCATGTTTTATAAGTGCCAAATCGAAACTATTGGTTGATGATATCGTTCTGTAATCCATATTCTTTTATGTCATGTCATTCTACCAATTGTTGAAAATAAAATGGGGAAACTTCCCACTGTATTTGTGGATTTGTCTATTTCTCGTTTCAGTTCTATCTATATTTTTGTCACATAGGTTGAAGCCCTGGAGTTTGGTTCATACACATATAATATTGCTATATGTTCATGATGGGTTTTTAAATTTTTAATTATAATGTAATGCCCATATTTTCTCCTAGTAATTTTTTTGTTCCAAGGCCTAACTTTATAATGCTAATGTAGGCACTACTGCAATTTTTATTAATGTATGCAGAATATATTATTTTTGCATAATTTTTCTTTTAATGTATGTGTTGCTATTTTTGAGTTTCTTAAAAAGAGCATATAGTTGGTTATGGTTTTTTTAAACCTACTCTGTCAAATCTTGTCTATTAATGTGCATGTTTAGACATTTTAACATTTAAAGTATATTATACGTATGTATTTGTTATATATCAGTTTACATAAGTGAGGTTTGTTGGTGTCTATGTATTATCAGTGATGGAATTTTGAGCTACATAATTCCATTTATTTATTTTGTATAACTTGTATCTTTGCTGAGATCTTCTAAATTCCATGAGATTTCTAAAGCAGTTTTATGATAGTTGTTTTAAAATTCTCCCCCAAATGACTCCAATTCGTCTCCATATTGGCATTCCTTAATTTTCTCACTAAATTTTAGTTCTCCTGCTTCTTAGTATAATGAGTGATGTTTTATTGTATCCTGGACATTTTGGTTATTCTGTTAGGTAATGCTTTTTTTCTGTCTAAGTCTTCTGTTTTATCAGGAAGTTAGTTTAAGTTTAATGTGTCAGTTCCATTCTACTTCTGTGAGCTTTCATTCTCATAAAGTTTAGTTCCCAAACCCTTTCAATGTTATTCTTGGCTGCTCTATTTTCTCATGCTGCTGGAGCTCCTCCTGCTGAATCCCCCCAACTGGTGCTATCTGCAGGATTACTGGGCAGTCTTCTGGGGTGAAGCTAGAAGCCACTGAATCTTGTCTTTTTATACTACTGGGTGGAAACCAAGGAGACACAGGGCTTTGCTATTGTTGTAGCTGTGAGCAGATGGGGCCACTCTCAGGGCCCTGGATCCAGAATGGGGATTGAATAACTAGGGCTTTACTTCTGCAGCTGCTGGGAGATCATAACACCCACCTGGCCTGAGTCATGGAGTGAAGGCTGAGATGGCTGAGGATTCACTGTTTCACTGCTGTTAATGAATTTGATCATTAACAGAAGCCTCCTTTGTGGAAAATGCTTAACAATCCCCTCAGGTCTCTTGGCTTCTACTCTGCCAGGCCTTTGGTCAAAAAGAGCAAGTTTTACCCTTTTTTTATTCTATGCCTATTGGTTGTTCCTTGCTGTAGGCCTTTGCAATACCTGGAATAGAGAGAAACTGAAAAGAAATCTCAGGGAACCCATCACATTATTATTTCTCAAGTCCTGTAGTCTCTAGCCTGTCCGCCTTCTTTACAGCTTTCAGAATCCTTTTATTGTTGTCTATTAAATAATTTGCAGAGTATGTAATTATACTTAGAGAAGAGGAAGGAACAGGAAAAAGTGAATCAACACCATCTTCTTTCTGAAACTTTATTTATAGCTGTCATTATAACATATTTTTACATCATTCAAAATTAGCAGTGATCCTAGAACATAATACGTGCTTGGAAAGTAAAATTAAAAGTAAATGAATTAACAAGTTAAGTGGTTGCCTAAATAAAAGGAAAGAAGAAAGAAAGGAAAGAAGGAAAGAAGAAAGGAAAGAAGTCATGAATGAAGAAAATAGAAAACGAAAGGAAAGAAAGATTGCTGTTATCAATGGACTATTTTATTAACAATGTTATATATTGGAAAAGACACCAGCCTCACTTGTGTTACTAGCCAATTTATAATTTTCGTAATGAATTTAAGTTTTATAACATATTTTCTAATTTATAAAATAAAAGGCTCTGATGAAAATTTGTTATCCCTTTCAGTCACATATGTTCTGGGTCTTAAATAGTCTCTCTGAAAGCCATAATTGATGCTCCATTTAAAAGTGGTTTGCTATTAAGCTTATAGCTGTAGCTTCTGAGGCAGCATGCAAGCCCTGTGACACAGCTGTGCAGTAGTAGGTAACAGCAGCAAGTCAATTGAATTGGTGTAAAACAATAGGAGATTCTGTACATTTTTTTGAAGCAATGGCATATGTAGGGCATGAGTCAAAAAGGTTGAGCTGCCAAAAAATGAAAGGCTCAACAGAGCTTTCACCTGTGAGCAGCTGGTCACACAATTTTGATTTTCCAAATATCTTCACATGTTGAGAGAAACCCACCCAGTGATTATTATCTTTGAACATCAAGGACAAACATGTCATAGTTAATGACTATCCAACTGTTAATGCAGTCTGTGCCTTTATTGGAACTTCTGTTCCCAGTCTAAAGGATATTTCATTTAACTGATATATTTTGCCTTGTTGATGTTCCATTAGCACCTAACCTTTTTATGTAAGAAGTCACTAGGGATATGCTGAGGGTGCATATGTTTACTCTCTTGACCCAAACTTAACTAATGAACTTGTATAAAGTGTTAAACAAATTTTGGAATTCAGAATAAAATTTTCAATAAAGAAAATGTATAAATGTGTCATTAAAACATTTTGCTAGAGGCATAGCTATGTACACTATCCTTCACAGATACATAGTATGCTTCATGAGTATATATGGCACCATGGTTGCTCTTCAGATGCAAGCTGGAAGACTGTTCAGGGTTAATATTTTGAGAGCTTTCTATAATCCCTTCCCCAAAGATAAGTAAAGCTTTCTAAAATGTAAATCTGATTGTATATTTTCATTGCTTTATTAGGTCTTTCCATGCATATTTATTAAACATCTAGTGTGTGCAACACACTGTACTAATGTGGAGAATATGGTATAGAGTGTGAATAAAACAGATATAAAACTTACAGTCTATTAAGTGAATGCTTGAGATACCAAACTCTCTTAACTTTTTTTTAGTCCCTACATGTTAATGACTGTTTATGACTTTTAAAAATGTTTTCCTATTTATTTTCCCCTCCTCACTTTCCCATTTTTCTCTACCTATATCTCCCTACCCTAAAGTAAAACTTCCTTTCGGTTGCCCTTAACCTTTGTCATATGCTCTTCCTTTTGACTGAAATATCATGTCATCAAAACCTGCATACTTATGTGAAAAATACCACTCATTTTCCATCCCTTGCTTCGATATCAGTTCTTCTGAAAGTCCTTTCCTGGTGATCCTGACAGCCACTGGACGTTATCTAAATGGTGCTTCTCTACTTTCCCGTACCACTCTCTATATACTGTCTCACAGTGCCTCTTATTACATAGTTGTAAACAATATTATATAGCCATATTTAGGTTTTCGTGGATTTAGAACATTTTAAAATATGTTGTCAATTGTGGTAAAATCTGTAACATGAAATCTACCTTTTAAAAAATGTTTACATGTACAGTACATAATTGTTAACTATATGAACATGGTTGTATAGCAGGTCTGTAGATATTTTTCATCTTTCATGAGTAAAGCTCTATACTCGTTGAACAGCAAATTCTCATTTCCCCTCTCCCCCTAACCCTAGGCAACTACAATCCCACTTTCTGTTTCTGAGAGTTTGAGACTTTAGATACCTTACATAAATGGAGTCATGAAATATTTGCGTTTCTGTGACCATTTTATTTCACGTAGTATAATATGTCAATGTTCATTCCTATGATGACATATGAAAAGATTCTCTTAGTTTTTAAAAAGTGGATAATATACTACTATGTGTCATTTTCCTTATCCATTCATCCATCAATGGACATTTAAATCCTTTTAAACTCTTGGCTGCTGTGAATAATGCTGCAATGAACATTAAAGTGCAGATATATTCCACTCAAGGTTCTGATTTCAATTCTTTTGGATAAGTATCTGGAAGTATGAAGGCTGAATCATATGGTAGCTCTACTTTTTAATTTCTTTGGGGAAACTCCGTAATGTTTTCTGTAGCAGCTGGACCGCTATGAATTCCCACTGACAGACTTCTAATTTCTCCACATCCTCATCAACACTTGTTATTTATGACTTTTTTCCCTTTTGTATTTTATTTTTATAATGACCATACGTGTTAAGGTATGAGGTGATAAATTATGGTTTCATTTAGATTTCCATGATGATTAGTGGTACTGAGCATCTTTTATATGCTGATTGGCCATTTGTATTTCTTCTTCGGAGAAATGTCTATTGAAATTCTTTGACCATTTTTTAATTGGATCATTTGTTTTTATGTTGGGTTATTGGAGCACCTCATGTATTTTGGTATTAACCCCTATATCAGATATTTGCATTCCATACATTGGCTTTTCAGTCTGTTGACTGTTTTCTTATCAACGCAGAAACCTTTTAAGTTTAATTCATTCCCACTTGTCTATTTTGCTTTAGTTACTTGTGTTTTTGGTGTTATAGCTAATTATTGACATAACCAATGTTATAAAGATTTTCCCTTACATTTTCTTCTAGAAATTTTAAAATTCCAGATCTTACACTTAAGTCTTTAATCCATTTTCATTTGGCTTTTGTGTAGTTTGTAAGATAGAGGTCCACTTTTATTTTACGTGTGGATATCTAGTTTTTCCAACACCATTTGTTAAAGAGGCTATCATTTCCTCATCGTGTAGTTTTGGCACCTTTGTCAGGGATCATTTGATTGTATAGACATGGGGTTGTTTCTAGGAACTCTATTCTGTTTCATTGGTCTAAATTTCTGTCCTTATGCCAGTTTCACATTGACTTGGTTACTTTAGTTTTGTAATAGGTTTTGAAGCCACAAACTGTGAGGCCTTCAGCTTAGTTCTTTCTCGAGATTTTTTTTTTTTTTTTAACTCTTCAGGGACTTTTCTGGTTGCATAGGAATTATAGGATTGTTTTCTCTATTTCTGAAGAAAAAAATGCTGTTGAGATTTTTATTGGGATAGCATTCAATCTGTAGAACACTTTGGGTTATATGAAAATATTAACAAGATTAGGTTTTCCAATCTATGAACATGAGGTGTCTTTCCATTTACTTGCGTCTTCTCTAATTTATTTTAGCAAACTTTTGCAGTTTTCAGTGTACAAGTCTTTTACCTCCTTGGTTAAGTTTATTCCAAAGTATTTTATAAACTTGATGCTATTATAAATTTTCTTTTCAAATTGTTTAGTTGGTGTAAATAAACACCACTTATTTTTGTATGTTATTTTTATACTGTAGCTTTGCTGAATTTATTAGTTCTAAATTTTTTGTGGAATCATTAGGAATTTCTTCATATATGATTATGTCATCTGTGAACAGAGATAATTTTATTCTTATTTTCTGATTTGGGTTTATTTATTTATTTTTCTTGCCACATTTCTCTTTCTAGGACTTCCAGTACTATGTTAAATAGAAGTGGTGATAGAAGGCATCCTTGTCTTATTCCTAACCTTAGAGGAAGAGCTTGTATGTTTTGCACCATTGAAGATGATGTTACTGTAGGATTTTCTTATATGGCTTTTATTATGTTGAGGTTTTTCCTCATCTATTGATATAATCATGTGTTTTCATTTTTAATTCTGTTCATGTGCTAAATCACATTTATTGATTTGTGTACATTAAACCAACCTTGCATCCCAAGAATGAAGCCTACTTAGTCACAGCAAATTAACTTTTTAATGTACAGTTTAATTTAGTTGGCTAATATTTTGTTACAGATTTTTACATCTATGTTCATCAGGGATATTGGCCTATAGTTTTTGTTGTTGTTGTTTGTGTCTTTGCCAGGTTTTTGTATCAGGGTGATGATGGCTTCCTAGAATGAGTTAGGGAGGAGTCCCTCCATCTTGATTTTGGGTAATAGAGTTGGTACCAGCTCTTCTTTGTATGTCTAACAGAATTTGGTTGTGAATCTTTCTGGTCTGGTGCTTTTTTTGGCCTGTAGTTTTTATTACTGTTTGAATTCCAGGCTTGATATTGGTCTGTTCATTGATTCAGTTTCTTCCTGATTTAATCTTGGGAGATTGCACATTTCCAAAATTTGTTCATTTTCTCTAGTTTTTCTAGTTTGTGTTCATAGAGGTGTTCATAATAGTCTCTGAGAAACTTTTGTATTTCTGTAGGATCAGTTGTAATGTCACCTTTGTCATTTCTGATTGTTCTTATTTGGATCTTCTCTTTTTTCTTTGTTAATCTAGCTAGAGGTCTATCAATCTTGTTTATCCTTTGAAAAATACAACTTTTGGTTTCATTGGCTCTTTGTATGGATTTTCATTGACCCTTAGTATGGATAAAATCAGTTCTGCTCTGATTTTAATTATTGCTTTTTTTCTCCTAGCTTAGGGGTGAGTTTGTTCTTGTTTTTGTAGTTCTTCTAGGTTTGATGTTAGATTGTTAACGTGACATCTTTCTACTTTTTGAGGTTGGCGTTAGTGCTATAAACATTACTCTTAACATTGCTTCTCTGCATCCCACAGATTTTGGTATGTTGTGTCTCTGTTTTCATTTATTTCGAATATTTTTAAATTTCTGCTTTGATGTTATTTGTTGGCCTAAAAGTCACTGAGGAGCAAGTTGTTTAATTTCCATGTAATGGTATGGTTTTGAGCCATCTTAGTATTGATCACTATTTTTATTCCACTGTGGTTCCAGCGTATGGTTTGTATGATTTTCATTTTTTTAATTTACTGAGACTTCATTTATTTCCAAGCATGTGGTTGATCTTGGAGTAGGTTCTATGTGCAGATGATAAGAATCTGTATAATGTGGTTGAGGAGCGGAACATTCTGTATATGTCTATTAGGTCCAGTTTGTCAAGTTTCAAGTTTAAGTCTAGAAATTTTTGGTAGTTTCAGCCTCAGTAATCTGTCCAATGCTGTCAGCAGGGTGTTGAAGTCCCTGATTATTATTATGTGGCTACCTAATTATTTTCATAGGCCTAGAAGTACTTTTTTTATGAATCTGGGTTCTCGAATATTGGGTACATATATATTTTTGATAATTAAATCTTCTTATTCAATTGAAACCTTTTTTGTTATTTAATGCTGTTCTTTGTCCTTTTTTACTGTAGCTGATTTAAAGTCTGTTTTTCTGGTACTAGAATAGTGACTCCTGCACTTTTTGTTTTTCATTTGCATGGTAAATCTTTGTCCAGTGCTTTACTTTCAGCCCATGTGTGTCATTACGTGTGAGATCCGTCTCTTGAAGAGAGCAATTAGATAGGTTTTGTTTTTTTATTCACCTTGCCACTCTGTGGCTTTTAAGTGGGGCATTTAGATTGTTCACATATAAGGTAATATTGGTATGTGAGGTTTTGAGGCTATCATAAAGTTGTTAGCTTGCTGCTTTGCAGTCTCTATTGTGTGGTGGCTTTACAGGGTCTTCAGGCTATGTACCTAGGTTTGTTTTTGTGGTAGTGGTTATTGTTATTTTGTTTCCGTGTTTAGAACTCCCTTAAGGATGTCCTGTAATACTGGACTTGTGGCAATGAAAACCTGTAGCACTTGCTTTTCTGGAAAATATTTTTATTTCATCTTCTCTTATGAAGCTTAGTTTGGCAGGATATGAAATTTTTGGTTGGAATTTCTTTTCTTTAAGAATGCTGAAAATAGGCCCCCAATTTTTCCTGGCCTGTAAGGTTTCTGCTGAGTTGGCCACTTTTAGCCTGATGGGACTCCCTTTGTATGTGATCTGAAATGTTTCCCTAGCTTCCTTTTAACAGTTTTTCTATGGCAGTGACCTTGGATAGTCCAGTGACCATATGCCTTGATTATGTTCCTCTTGTATAGTATCTGACAAAGGTTCTCTGGATTTCTTGTATATGGGTGTCTAACTCTCTGGCCAGATTAGGGAAATTTCCTTGAATTATTTCCTCAAATATGTTTTCCAGGTTGTTTAAATTTTCTCTTTTTCTCTTAGGAATGCCAATAATTTGTAGGTTTGGTCACTTTACTTAATCTCCTATTCCTCAGAAACCTTGTTCGTTTTTAAAAATTCTTTTGTAGTGTTGGCATTTACCACTGAAAACTTATTATCTTTTTACTACTTTTGCTATATCTCATGTATTTTGGTATGTTCTGTTTCTAATTAGTTATCCCAAAATATTTTCTAATTGCACTTTTGATTTCTTCCTTGTCTCATTGGTTGTTTGATAGTGTGTTATTTAATTTCCATGTATGTGGCTTTTTTAGTATTATTTTTTGCTGTTGATTTATAGTTTCACTTGATTCTGGGTGGAAGATACACTTAGTATAATTTAAAACTTTTAAAATTTGTTAGTGCTTGTTTTGTGACCTATCAAATAATTAATCCTGTAAAACATTCTGTGTATGCTTGACAAGACTGTATACTGTCTTGCTTTTGGGTAAAATATTCTCTATATGTTCATAGGGTTCATTTGGTCTATATTTTATTCATGTCCTCTGTTTCCTTATTGAATTTTTCTCTATATGTTCATCAGCTTTTTTTATAATTCCAAGTTTATTTTTTTATTTTTATTTCGTATTATACTTTAAGTTCTAGGGTACATGTTCACAACGTGCAGGTTTGTTACATATGTATACATGTGCCATGTTGGTGTACTGCACCCATTAACTCGTCATCATTAGGTATATCTCCTAATGCTATTCCTCCCTGCTCTCCTCAGCCCGGTGTATGATGTTCCCCTTCCTGTGTCCATGTGTTCTCATTGTTCAGTTCCCACCTATGGGTGAGAACATGCAGTGTTTGGTTTTTTGTCCTTGCAATAGTTTGCTGAGAATGACGGTTTCTAGCTTCAGCCATGTCCCTACAAAGGACATGAACTCATCCTTTTTTATGGCTGCATAGTATTCCATGGTGTGTATGAGCCACATTTTCTTAATCCAGTCTATCACTGATGGATATTTGGGTTGGTTCCAAGTCTTTGCTATTGTGAATAGTGCCACAATAAACATACGTGTGCATGTGTCTTTATAGCAGCATGATTTATAATCCTTTGGGTATATACCCAGTAATGGGATGGCTGGGTCAAATGGTATTTCTAGTTTTAGATCCTTGAGGAATCGCCACACTGTCTTCTACAATGGTTGAAGTAGTTTACAGTCCCACCAACAGTGTAAAAGTGTTCCCGTTTTTCCACATCCTCTCCTGCACCTGTTGTTTCCTGACTTTTTAATGATGGCCATTCTAACTGGTGTGAGATGGTATCTCGCTGTGGTTTTGATTTGCATTTCTCTGATGGCCAGTGATGATGAGCATTTTTTCATGTGTCTTTTGGCTGCATAAAAGTCTTCTTTTGAGAAGTGTCTGTTCATATCCTTCACCCAGTTTTTGATGGGGTTGTTTTTTTCTTGTAAATTTGTTTGAGTTCTTTGTATATTCTGGATATTAGCCCTTTGTCAGATGAGTAGATTGCAAAAATTTTTTCCCATTCTGTAGGTTGCCTGTTTACTCTGATGGTAGTTTCTTTTGCTGTGCAGAAGCTCTTTAGTTTAATTAGATCCCATGGAAGAACATTCCATGCTCATGGATAGGAAGAATCAATATTGTGAAAATGGCCATACTGCCCAAGGTAATTTATAGATTCAATGCCACCCCCATCAAGCTACCAATGACTTTCTTCACAGAATTGGAAAAAACTACTTTAAAGTTCATATGGAACCAAAAAAGAGCCCGCATTGCCAAGTCAATCCTAAGCCAAAAAAAAAAACAACAAAGCTGGAGGCATCATGCTACCTGACTTCAAACTATACTACAAGGCTACAGTAACCAAAACATCATGGTACTGGTACCAAAACAGAGATACAGAGCAATGGAACAGAACAGAGCCCTCAGAAATAATACCACACATCTACAACCATCTGATCTTTTACAACCTGACAAAAACAAGAAATGCGGAAAGGATTCCCTATTTAATAAATGGTGCTCGGAAAACTGGCTAGCCATATGTAGAAAGCTGAAACTGGATCCCTTCCTTACACGTTATACAAAAATTAATTCAAGATGGATTAAAGACTTAAATGTTAGACCTAAAACCGTAAAAACCCTAGAAGAAAACCTAGGCAATACCATTCAGGACATAGGCATAGGCAAGGACTTCATGTCTAAAACACCAAAAGCAATGGCGACAAAACCAAAATTGACAAATGTTCATCAGTTTTTTAAAGTAGGGTGTAGAAATTGCCTATTATTTTTGCATTGCTTTCTATTTCTCCCTTTAGTTCTGTCACTATTTAAAAAATGTGTGTTTGGGTCCTCTGATATTTCATGCATATATATTTATAATTATTATATTTTCCTGGTTAATGGACCATTTCATGATTATATAGTGTTATTGTTTGTGTTTTATGACAGTTTTTATTTAGTCTATTTTATCTGATTTTAATTGTGCTCACTCACCCCTATACTCTTTTTGTTACTATTTTCATGGAATATTTTCTACCATTTTAATGGACTCCTTCTAAATCTTTCATAATGCATGTATTGTTCCACTTAATGGTGTACCAGAAGTCCCACTTTGTATGTATGTATGTGTATATGTATGTATGTATTTATTTATTTTTGCACCTGTGACTGGATAATTTCAAATGACCTTTCTTTTAGCTTGCAGATTTTTTCTTCTGCTTGATTAAGTCTGGGGTCGAACCTCTCTATGAAATTTTTTATTTCAGTTATTGTGTTCTTAGGCTTTAAAAGTTGTGATTTTTTAAAAAAAAGTTTTTGTCTCTTGTTTGATGTTCTCATTCTTTGTTTGTTTGCCAAGCCCATTGGGCATCTCTACAACAGTTACCTTGAATTCTTTGTCTGGTAGTTAATATGCCTCAATTTTTCTTAGGATCAGTTTCTGGAGATTCATTTTGTTTGTTTGATTAGATCATGTTTTCTGTTTTACTCTATGCCTTTAAGTTTGTGTTGGGACCCACACATTTGAAATAACAGCCACCTCTTCCATTCTTTCTGATTTCATACTTGGAAACACTTATGCAATCAGCCTGGCTAAAGATTCTAGCAGCCTTTCCAGTCTTTTCTGGGGATGTGTCTTCTCTGGGACTGTGCATGCAAATTAGCAATTAGAGAGTTTTCCTTGTTTCTTTTTCAGGAGATTGTAGTATCTTGGACCTTCTGGTGTCTATGTCTGGTATTGCAGGTTATTTGACTAACTCCAGCTGCTGAGCTGTTTTATACTCAGCATATCCCTAGGTATCTAAGGTATGCTTGTTCTGTCAGTGCTCTGAGTCGGTGAGGCTGAAATCAGTCCCTCTCACAGCTCACTGAAAAACTATAGAATTAGATACATATTCCATTCTTTTCTTTCCCAGGGGAGAAGCCATTACTTAGTCTCTTAATCCTGAAGTAGTGAGTTGTGCTGGTTTTTGTCCGTGGTTTTTGTGGGGTTTTTTTTGGTGTGGTTTTCATTGTGTTCTCTCATGCTATCTATCACAAGCCACTGAGCTCTCTTGTTCTCTATGGCCCAAGGCATTTAAGGTATGTTGGTTACCCATCAGTGCTCTGAATCACATGAGACAGAAATTAGTCCCTCAGACAGCACACCAAAAATCTGGAACATTCTACTCTTCCTTTTACTTTCTGAGAGAAGCCAGAAGTTGGTCTCTTTCTCCTAGTTATGCCAGACTTGGAGAGAAGTTGACACAGTCAAAATGGCTTTTCGTACCCATTTCAATGTATTTGTTTTTGGTTTGGAGCTGGCATCACTCTGATTTCAGGAATTCTTATAAAGACTTTTTGGACTATATGTTGTTTTAAGTTGGAGTTTTGGTGGAGAAACAAGATTTTTGGATTACCGTTCAGCTATCTTGCTGACATCACTTCGGGTTTTGATCATCTTGTGCAACATAGGTACCTTAGATTTGGTACTCAACAAATATCTATAGAATCTGAATAAACTACTCTCAATTCAGGCTTATAATATTAAACTTGCTTCTAAATGACATCAAAATGCTTAGCTTTGTGAAGACATCCATGGCCTTGGCAGAGTTGTTCATTTGTCTTCAAGACTGTGGGTTTCAGGGCATAGAGTCCATGCGTATTCAACCGATAAAACAACAAAGCCGTAAGTAATGCTGTCTGATAGAATTTTCTCCAATGATGGACATGTTTATTTCTGCTATCCAAAAAGATTGCCAGAAGCCATATGTGGCTTGTGAGCACTTGAAATGTGGCTAGTGTGACTGATAGAGTTTTAAATTTAACTTAAATTTAATTTTTTGAAAACTGAATTTTAAATAAGTGCATGTGGCTAATCATTACCATGCTGGACAGTGCAACTCTAAAAAACTTGAGAGCTGTTATGTCTCTAAAAATGTATTTTGAAAATATTTGTGCTACAGCATTTTCTCTTTTCTTATTGTGAGAAGGAACCTACAGTCATGCCATATCATTGTATTGACTTGACAATAAGTTTCTGCCTGCTACCAGACCCAGTTTTTTTTTGTTTTGCTTGGTTTTGTTTTCTTTATTCTTTTTTTTTTTTATTTTGGACATTTTCTTGGCTGTATTTATGCATCCATAAAACAGGTAATGACTCAATTTTATTGTTAATGTTATTATTCCATGGTATTTAAAACTTATGTCAAATAAATAGTATGCATTTATTTAGATCAAATAATACTACAAAGTTTAAAAAAGAAGTGAGATATTTTTCTGGCCACCACTTTATCCCACTCCTGAGTTATGCTCCTTTGAAACAACTACTTTGAACTTTTACACCTATTTCTCCTGATATTTCCCTTCATACATGTAAAATATGATTAAACCTATTTTTCAGATATAAAGAATATTCTATATCCATGTATGGCAGATAAGGATCCAAACCTCTTTTATTACCCCACTGTCCACACACACACACACACACACACACACTCACACTCACATAATATAGTCATATTGTAATTTTAGTCAAATTAAATGTTGGTAATTTACATGCACAAATTTATGCAAATAATTTTTACAACTGAGGCAGGATATGGGGGAGAAAATGCCTATCATTTACACTTGATTTTCTCTTTCATGTGAGCACTCCTGCTTCCTTTTTGCCTCCTCTCCTTATTCACTCCAGAGAAGTTGGGGTTATCAATCTAATTAATGAATTTGGTAGAAACAACAGGAAGATCTGACTATGCCTCTTTCTCTCATGTCTTCCCATTAAAAATTAACTTGCTTATGAATTGCTAATTCTATAGAATTCAGCATTGGATCTTGATCAATTAAATGGGGGTCATCGGCTTTGGCAAAGTTTTAGGGTCTGGAAAACCTCTAACAGCTATACAAGTGATGTAATTTGGCTCTGTGTCCCCATCCACATCTCATCTCAAATTGTAATCCCCATATGTCAAAGGAGGGACCTGGTGGGAAGTGATTGGACCATGGGGGCAGTTTCCCCCATGCTAGTCTCATGATAGTGAGTGAGTTCTCATGAGATCTGATGGTATAAAAGTGTGTGGCTTTCTTCACTCTCTCTCTCTCTCTCCTGCTGCCATGTAAGACATGCCCTTTGCCTTCTGCCATGATTTTAAGTTTCTTGAGGCCTTTCCAGAAGCAGAAGCCTGTGCAACCCACAGAACAGTGAGTTAATTAAACTTCTTTTCTTAATTTATAACCCTGTCTCAGGTATGTCTTTATAGAAGTGTGAGAATGAACCAATACACTGGCCCATAGTGAGTTCTTAATATAAGTTACTAATGTGATTATCTGCGTATAAATTATACCATAAGAAGAACAGTTCAGATTTATTTACATTATACTCTTCATGTTACTCAAAATGTCATGATAATTTTGGGCAGAAATGTATTAACATCATCCTTTAAAACGGCTAGGGCAAAGGATATGAACAGACACTTCTAAAAAGAAGACATTTATGCAACCAACAAACATATGAAAAAATGTTCATCGTCACTGGTCATTAGAGAACTGCAAATCAAAACCACTATGAAATACCATCTCACGCCAGTCAGAATGGCGATCATTAAAAAGTAAGGAAACAACAGATGCTGGAGAGGATGTAGAGAAATAGGAACGCTTTTACACTGTTTGGTGGGAGTGTAAATTAGTTCAACCATTGTGGAAGACAGTGTGGCTTTTCCTCAAGGATCTAGAATTGGAAATATCATTTGACCCAGCCATCCCATTACTGGGTATATACCCAAAGGATTATAAATCATTCTGCTATAATGATACATGCACACATATGTTTATTGCGGCACTATTCACAATAGCAAAGACTTGGAACCAGCCCAAATGTCCATCCATGATAGACTGGATAAAGAAAATGTGGTATACACCATGGAATACTATGTGGCCATAAAAAAGGATGAGTTCATGTCCTTTGCAGGGACATAGATGAAGCTGGAAACCATCATTCTCAGCAAACTAACGCAAGAACAGAAAACCAAATACTGCATTTTCTCACTCATAAAGTGGAAGTTGAACAATGGGAACACATGGACACGGGGAGAGGGACATCGCACCCTGGGGGGCACTTACGGGAGGTGTAGCATTAGGAGAAATACCTAATGTAGGTGATGGGTTGATGGGTGCAGCAAACCACCATGACACATGTATACCTATGTAACAGAACTGCACGTTCTGCACATGTATCTCAGAACTTAAAGCGTAATAATAATAAAACAATTTATACTGATTAAAAAATGTTATCTCACATCAGATACAGAGAATAAATGAGCAGCCTCCAATCCTTTTTAGGAAGGAGGCACGACATAAATAAACAAAATATGGACTAAATGAAATATAACTTAAGCAATCTCCCTAGATATATTTTTCAACAAACCGGAAATCTATTAGATAAAAAGAAGTGGCTGAGATGAACATACATATGGATAGTCCAAGAGTACTGACCCTAAATTAGAGTTGTAGTCACTGCTATTATATACAGTATTTTATAATAAGTTTTTAAGTCTATACTGTTTTGGACTGAATTATGTCCTCCCAAAATTCATATATTAAAGTCCTTAATCTCAATATGACTGTATTTGGAAATAGGGACTTTAAGGAGGTAATTAAGGTTAAATGGGTCCCTAATCCAGTAAGACTACTGTCTTTACAATAATAATAAGAAAAACTAAGAATACATGCACACAGAGAAAAGACCATGTGAAGACACAGCAAGAAGGTGGCAGTCTGCAAGCCTCGAAGAGTGATCCCAACAGAAAAAAACCCTGCCAGCACCTTGATCGTGGACATCCGGGCTTCAGAAGAGTGGGAAAATAAATTTCTTTTGCTTAAGCCACCCAAGTCTGCGGCATTTTTTATGGCAGTCCAAGCAGATTAATACACACATCTTATCATCAGTTGGAAATACAATATGATTCCATAACTTTGAACCATCCAAAATTATCTAATCATTGTACTGCAGGTCACATTCCTTTATTTAATAATTGATTAGATCACTTTTACTCTTGCTACAACCATTTCTGTATCATGCTTTATTTGTTCGTTGGCAATGAAATTTTGTTTCCTATTATAAATACTGGAATGATTTTATCTCATTTCCCTGTCTAGAAAAATGAATCATGGAGGGACATTAACATTAAACAATAATTTTGGCAAATAATACTTTTGTGTTTTAAGAATGAGGGCCATAAATTGCATTAATAACTTCACTCTATTAATCAGTGCCTCTTTTCATTATAAAATAAATATGTATACACACACATTAAATTACTCTATTGAGGGAAGGAAAGTCATTTGGATATGTAGTTTCTGCATGTGGGTTAGTTATTAAACAGAAAAAAATTAAAAGAAATAGAACATTTTTAAATTTTAAAAATATATAATGGCATATTTAACAGTTACGAAACTATGCTATGTTTCTCATGAAAATATATGTAAGTAAACAAAAATGAATATAATAATTGCAGAATGAATAAAAAGGGAGAATAAGAAATGTATGTGAGCATGTCTGTTTCCTAAAAGCTTACACACAGAAGTTCATTGTGTAACTAACCATTGCTGAATGGACTGGATTTGTAATCCAAGGAATGTTCTCTGTATCACTAGTGAAAGTAAGTGGAGCTCAAACAATGTGACACAAATCTGAAAAACCGTAACACTTAGTTTTTGGTTGCTATAACAAATCACTATAAACTGGGTAGTTTATAAACAACTTATTTCTCACATTGCAGGAGGTTGACAAGTCCAAGATAAAGATGCGGTAGATTAGGTATCTGGTGAGGGCCTGCTTACTGGTTCTTGGACAGTGATCTTTTTGCCCCTGTCTTCACATGTTAAATTGGGAATGAGCTCCTTTAGTCCTCTTTTATAAAGGCACTAGTTCCATTCATGAGGCTCAGCTCTCATGACCTAATCATCTCCCAAAGGCCCCACCTTCTACTACCTTGGGGGTTTGGATATAATACACAAATTTTGAGAGATCACAAACATCCAGATCACTTCACTTTGATAGATTGAATCACCTTAATATGAGAATAATGCCTTTCAGAATTACCTGAGGCCTGAAAAGAGCATTAAGTATAATCAGCTGCCTTTAGTCTAATGAAAATTTGTAATTTCCATTTCAGAGGCAAGAACCAGAGCTGTCAAGTGACTTAGATATGGGAATACAGCTAACTAGTCATCACTTAGGATTTAGAATGCCTGTTTTCTTTTTCCATGTTGCTGCTTATTCAGTGAGTGGTTTTTCCCACTTTATACTGTATTTATATGTGGTAACTCTTTCACTGTGAAAAGCCCCTGGGACTTAGAATCTGTCTAGAGTGGAAAGAGTTATAGAAAAATCTTGAGTTGGCTACAGAAATTTACAAATAAATGGGATTAATCCAGACTGGCAAGGTTTTTTTTTTCTCTTTTTTTATGTTTGACAGAATGGAAATGCATTGTAAAAGCAATGCAGTTATAGTAATAAAGTTACATATTTTAATATTTGTGTTTATTTTCTAGAAAAATATATATCAGATCCTATATTAGTGTTCTCCTGAGGAACAGAACACTTTATATATGTAAAGAGATTTATTATAAGAAACTAGATCACATGATTATGGAGGCTGGAAAGTCCAAAATCTGAAGTGTGAGCAGGCTTGAGACCCAGAAGAACTGATGTTTCAGTTTCATCTGAAAACTTGCAAGCAGAAATCCAGGAAAGCTGATGTGCAGATGAAGCCTGAAGACAGTCTGAGAGGCTGGTCTTTGTGTTCTATTTAAGCCTTCAGCTGATTGGATGAGGCCCATCCAAATTATGGAGGCCAGTCTGCTTACTCAAAGATCACCAATTTAAATGTTAATCTCTACCATCTCACACCAGTCAGAATGACTATGATTAAAAAGTAAAAAGACAACAGATGCTGATGAGGCTGGGGAGAAAATGGCATGCTCATACACTATTGGTTTAAATATATTAGTTCAGCCATTGTGGAAAGCAGGGTGGAGATTTCTCAAAGAACTTAGACTAGAACTACCATTCGATTTAGCAATCCCATTACTGGCTATAAACCCAAAGAAAACTAAATCATTATACCAATAAGATACATACACTCATATGTTTATCACTGCCCTATTCATGGTAGCAAAGACATGGAATTAAACTAAGTGCCCATCAATGGGTGTATTGGGTAAAGAAAATGTGGTACATATATACCATGGAATACTATTCAGCCTTAAAAAGAATGAAATCATGTCCTTTGCATTAAATGAATAGAGCTGGAGGCCACAATCCTAAAAGAATTAACACAGGAAAAGAAAACTAAACAGTACATGTTTTTATTTATAAATGAGAGTTAAACATTGAGCACTTATGGACGTAAACATGGGAACAATAGACACTGCTGACTACCAGTGGGATGAAGGAAGGAGGGAGATGTGGGTTGAAAAACTACCTATTTTACTATATGCACCATCTGGGTGCAATATACCTGCATAATAAACCTGCGTGTGTACCCTGTGTATCTAAAATATTAGTTCAAATTGAAAAAATAAATATAAAAATAAATAAATAAATGTTTATCTCATCCAAATACACCCTCCAAATTGACACCTAAAATTAACTATCATAGATCCTTTGTGCAAATAATTGCATGGAATGTTTTCAGAGATGAAACATGGGTGATGCTAAAGCTGATTCTTTTTATTTTTGTTTTTTTTGGTGCAGTGATGCAATCTTGCCTCAGTGCAACCTCCACCTCCTTGGCTCAAGGGATCCTCCTGTCTCAGCCTCTGAGTAGCTGGGACTACAGGTGTGTGCCACCACATCCAGCTAAGTTTTGTATTTTTTGTAGAGATAGGGTTTTGCCATGTTGCCCAGGCTGGTCTCAAACCCCTGGTCTCAAGCCTATACTGAAAGGCAGAAATTTATAAGGAAAGGGATATGCACGAAAGCATAGATCCTTTTAACTTGTAGGTTTGTGTTAGAACTACTTGTTAATGACAGTAACACTTCTGATTACATCGTGGGCTAGGCTCTTATTCTGGAATTATCCATATCCATTTTTCAGTCACCAGGCTTGAGAGTCTATAAGCAAAACTAACTTCAAATGCAGCGAATATGAGGCACGTGTTCCATCTTCTATTACCATAAAATTAATCTCCTTAGATTTGCCACAGTGGAGTTTCAAATCCTAAAATTGCACTCAGTAATATATAAAATGCTGCTGTGCTTATAATTTCACCATCTCACATTTAGCTACAATTGGAAATGAGGCCTACTAGAAGTACATAATCAATTTAGTAAATCTATCTTTGCTTCCTTAGACAATTTCCTTTGAAATCAAACACTTGTGGAAATGTTGATTACTTGAATGGCATAAGAATGGCACATTTTTTTTGAGTGCTTCGTTCTTCTATTTCTCTCATTTTCACACAAAATACTTTAATCTTCCCTCATGGGGGGAAAACTGTTATGCAATAAATGAGACAGGCTTTGAAACTTCAAAGAACTTATACATGTTTTCAGTGATTTTATGAATAGTCTAATAGGTTTTATTGATGCAGAATACAATTTGAAGAAACAAAAATAGAATAGATAACTAAATAAAATGAGAGAAAGAGAGAGAGGAAATTCTGCATCCCAGGAAACCCCACAGAGGTATCACCTTCTTGCCATGATATAAGATAATTTACTGAGTGTCACATTGCAAGATAAAATTGAGCCATCTTATATGGAACATCTTACTGATGCGACCCCTGTCTCTTCACCTTAGGTAATTTGGCCCAAAAAATCCATGTACAGAGCATTAAGACTGGACAGTAAGTTTCCTGTACTTGAGATCTTCTGCATGTACTCAAAAGTATTAAACATGACCAGTTTCTCTTTTCGCCCTCTCAGACTCTTCTACTTTATAGTCTTACGTATAGCTTCATGGTAAAGATTAGCTAGAAGGTCATGCTCTGAGGAAGTGAGATCTGTGATAGAGACCTGAAAGACTCCCCAACATACTATCCTTGCAAAAACACAGCCATGCAATGCCACTAATAGTGCTGAGCTATGCTAGCAAATAGGAGGTTCAAACATCATGTTCCTCCTGCCAGGAACACTCTTCTCATTTCTCACTTGACTTGTTCCTTTTTATCTTTCCAGTCTCAAGACCTTCAAAAAAGGGCCTTTCTAGCTATTTTTATAGCATCTATAGGATGGTTAATTTTATATGTCAACCTGAATGGACTACATGATGCCCAAATATTTGGTTAAACATTATTCTGGGTGTGACTGTGAGGGTGATTGTGGGTGAGATTAACATTTGAATCAGTAGACTGAATGAAGCAGATTGTCTTCTCCAATGTGAGTGGGCTTTACTTATCCAATCTGTTGCAGGCCTGAATGGAGCAAAAGATGAGATAAGGGAGAATTCATTCTCTCTGCCTGATTGCTTATGAGTTGAGACATCATCCTCACTTGTACTTGGACAGGAACTGTGCTACTGGCTTGCTGTCCTGGGTCTACAGCTTATAGAGGGCAGATTGTGAGACTTCTCAGCCTTCATTACTACATGAGCCGATTCTTGATAATCTCTCTCTCTCTCTCTCTCTCCCAGTGAATGTGTGTGTGTGCACATATGTATGTATACATACATATATATGTGTATATATATACATATATTGTCTCTGTGTATATATGTGTGTGTGTATATATTGTCTCAGTGTATGCGTGTGTGTGTGTGTGTATATATATATATATATATATATATATATATATGGAGAACCCTGAGTAATATAACTTAGTTCTTTCATTCATAATGCTTTTTGCAAATTATGACTATACATTTATTTGTCTGCATACATTTGTTTTGTCGATGTCTCTTTTTAGAATGTAAAATAAATCCAGTGAAGGCAAATATCTTGGCTCTTTTGCTTACTGCTGAATACCTAACATCCAGCACATTGCCTGGAACATAAAAGGTGACAAATAAATTTGTGCTTATTACATAAATGTATAAATAAATGAACTAAATGAAAAATGTGAAACATAGTTTCATTTCCTCACCTGTAGAAAAAGTAAATTGTATTTTTTTGGTATGTATTTAGCAAGCTTATGTGGGGATCAACTTTAGAAATGCCTAAAATAGTATATTTAAACCTCTAAATGCCTATAGATACTGGAGATTTTTCAAATATGATTTCATCTACCAGGTTATTAAATCCAAACTGTGGTAGTGCAGTTTTAATGTCTAGGTATAGCTTTCCTATTAATTTTTAGGCCGTCCAGTGGTTTTCTTTAATTGATTTAATATAATTTTACTTTCTCCTCACACTATTCTCTTCTAGTTTTTCTATAATTTCAAGCATGGGAGTGGCCATGAGTTCATTTGCTTTCTTGCAGAGAACTGTGTCTCGGAGAAGTTGCAACCTGCCCAATACTACCTGTGTTTAATAACTGACAGAAAGAGTTCAATTTCTGTGGCACGACTTCAGATCATTCTGTTAACTCATAGGTGGAAGGCATAGCAAACAGGAGGATCAATCATATTCCTTGAAAGTAAAATAGAATGGTTAGAACAATTTAATTTAAATGATTTTTTGGTTTACTTATTTAGTAATACAAAACTCAGTGTCAGGCCGGGCGTGGTGGCTCACACCTGTAATCCCAGCATTTTAGGAGGCCGAGGCAGGCGGATCACCTGAGGTCAGGAGTTCCAGACCACCCTGGACAACAGGGCAAAACCCTGTCTCCACAAAACATACAAAACAAAATTATCCAGGCGTGGTTGTGGGCACCTGTAATCCCAGCTACTCGGGAGGCTGAGGCAGGAGAATCGCTTGAACCAGGAGGTGGAGGTTGCAGTAAGTTGAGATCATGCCACAGTACTCCAGCTTGGGTAACAGAGCGAGACTCCATTTCAAAAAAAAAAAAAGAAAAAAAAAACCTTAGTGCCAGCTATTATTTTTTGTGTTTTTTTTTTTCTCCTTTTATTTTAGTTTTGGTGGTACATGTGCAGGTTTGCTACATGGGTAAATTGCATGTTACTGAGGTGTGGTGTATGAATGATCCTGTCACTAAGGTAGTGAGACACACCCAATAGGTTATTAATTACATGTGTTAGAATTCTAAAGCAAAATAAGTGTTCCTTTTCTCTAATATTCTTTTGAACTCTATCAGTTAGAGGCCAGCAGTATGATTTTAGAAATGGTGAGTTTCAACCACGGGCAGGAATTAAGGCATTTCACTGAAACATTATCTGCCTGAATTGTAGCTTTGCAGTTCTTCTCTAAGCTATGTTATATTGATTTGCCATTCACTTTATTTTCTGATGTTAACATTTACTTTGCCTAAAAGAATAAACATAAAAAGACACTTTGTTTTATTTGTCCAAAACAATTTGTGATAGCTGAGATTATCTTTCTGGACTTAGAGTTCAGTAAAATTGGCAGGTGACCTGTACTCTAATTATTGTGTAGATATGACATTTTATTTATAAAAAACTTGATTTTTTAACACCTTAAGTGGAAAATACATTTAAAGAAAATTATATCTGTTAACCAACTTTCCTCATTCTTTAGTATATTATGCTTATAGTGGAGTGATAGGGTAAAGGCATACGGGTAGTGGGGTAAGTCATATGTAGTAGAGTGAGAGGGTAAAGACATATTATACATACATATATATATGAAAGCATATATATAAAATATGTATAATTTCTTTATGCACATACAATTTCTTTATATGTATATAATTAAATTACCTTTACATAGAGTTGTTCTGCCTCTGTTTGGGTTTCTGTGTAATCCAATGGTGCTTGGTCAAACTTTCATAGACAGTAATCTTAAGCGTAAGTGAGGTGCTTAGAGTACTTTGATACTCTTAGTGAAGCATTTTTTAAAACAACCCTGACATAATTATTCCCCAATTCTCCCAACAGAAGTTGAGATTACACTATAAGCAATTCATTATTTGTATTAAAGTAAAGGTACCGTAGACAGAATAATAGTCTTAACCCAGAGCCTGTGAATATGTTTCCTTACATGGCAAAAGGATTTTTCATGTGCGATTACATTAAGGATCTTGAAATGAGAGATTATTCTGGATTATCCATGTGAGTCTAATGTAATTGTAAGGGTTCTTATAAGAGAAGAACAGGAAGGTCATAGTCAGAGAGAAAATGTAAAGATGAAAGCAGAGGTCAGATATTTGAAGGTGCTATACTGCTGACATTGCACATGGAATATGGGATCATGAGCCAAGGAATGTAGGCAGCCTCTAGAAGTGGGAAGAAGAAAGGACATGTATTTTTCTTTAAAGCCTCAGAAGGAACACAACCTTGTTAGCACCTTGATTTTATCTCTTTGAAACTCACTTAGGACTTCTGACCTCCAGAACCATAACATAAATTTGTGTTGTTTTAACCCATAATGTTAGTCATAATTGTCTTACAGCAATGTCATATGTCTCAGTCTATTTGGGTTGCTCTAACAAAATACCATAAACTAGGCAATTTATAAACATGAGAAATGTATTTCTTACAGTTGTGTTGGATGGGAGGTCCAAGATCAAGGCACCAACAGATTCAGTGTCTGGTGATGACCTGCTCCTTGGTTCATAAATAGTGCCTTCTGTCTGTGTCCTTACACGGTGGAAGGGGCAAGGCAGATTTATGGGACCTCTCTCATAAGGGCATTGAAACACAGTACATCCTCAGGACCTAATTATCTCCCAAAGGCCCCACCTCCTAATATCATCACATTCATGATTATGTTTCAACATTATAAATTTTTGGGGAACACAAACATTTCATGTCATTGCAAGCAGCAACAGGACTCTTATATTATACAAAGATCACCCTGTATGTCATGATATTTGAATTATGAGCTATGAACACTTTATAATACTTTTCTTTATTTCCTCTAATCACTTCTCATAAAAATACCAAGTACATAAATTGAAACCAAAAGAATGAGAAAATATTTATCAAATAGTCAATAAATATTTACTGAGCAAAAACTAGATTTAAGGGACTTAAAGGCCCTGGAAATAAATATAAGGGTAAAGAATATTAAAACTATAAGGTTCTGTTTCAGAGCAGGGACTAGAGAATGCAATTCATTATGGATCTTTAGGCACAACAGAGCTAAGAGAGTTATGTGATCAGATTCACGTGTTTTACATGGTGATATCTGTGAAAGGCCTCAGAAGAGGTTATCTATAGAAGTATCTATAATTCAAGTTAACAGGATTCAAAGGTTTCAATAGCAGCTAAACCTCATTCATCATTCCAGGAAGAAATAAATCTACTTCAGTTCGTCTCACACCATTATTCCAAGGATTGCCTGTGAGTTGTCATTTTTTTTTCTTTGTACATATTAGTGAAGTTTGCTCTTTAGTTTTAGAACAGGTTATACAAAAGCATCCAAGAAATTTAGTCAAACTGCTAGTTTGAATCACCAGCAAAATAGTGAAATCACTGATTTTATACAAGTCACATCAAGATTATGCCAAGTTTTAAAATAAACAATCAGTTGTACAGTTTTAAAACCTTCATTGTTTGGTCATTGCTGTATAGGTGTGTACTCTTGGGATATATACAAGTGTGTACTCTTAGGATATATCTATCTCGTCATTGTGTCTCCAAAATTATTCATTTCTGCTTGCAATAGTGCCTGACTTTAAAATGGCATGTATGACTATTTAGAAGATACACTTTATCTTATTTGATTCTGTCAGTTTTTAATAGAAATTATGAAAATAATTGTAATTTTTAAAACTTTTTCATCAGGGTAAACTTCAAACTCATAAAAAAGTTGTTTCATCTACCTTAAGAATTGTCAACTGGGGCCAATCTTAGTGCATCTGTACTTCTGTACTGATTCGTTTTAAAGCAAATCTCTTCGATTTTATCATTTAATTTATAATGATGTAAGTATGTAGCATGTATCTTCTAAAAGACAGAATGTTTTAAATATACATAGAAATAATCTAATATCTGAAAAAAGTTACTTAATTTCAAGTAACTTGTCAATAGAGATCTCAGAATTTGTGTATTACATGTAACTTTATATAAGTGCTTAACGTTGGATTGTCTCCTATATTTCTGAAAAAAATATTTTTATAGAGATGGGTCAATTTTTTGGAAATAATATTTCTTAGATGGTATACATTTCCATCAGAAAACACGTAACATCTGGTTGTCTCTGTTACATGTTGTTGACAGCCATTTATGATATTTCTAGGAGCCAATATGTTGTTGGAAGTTGGACTATGGCGATACTCTATTTCTACCATTTCTCATAAATAAGTAATTGGCGTAATTGTATAAATTTTTTTCTTATCAATTATTTTTTGAATTGAGATACAGTTTTTATGGTAAGGAGAGATAATCTCTTTGATTTTTCTTTTATTACCCAGTATTTAATATAATGAATTAGTTACCTATTATTCTTTAATTGTGACCATTATTTTTTGTTTTGGTTTGGTTGGTTTGTTTGGTTGGTGTTGCCTTTTTGATATCATTATGTACTCATAAATTTAAATGTTTGATAAGTTTCAATCTATTGCAGTTATCATTGTTATTGGTGGGCAAATTATCTCAACTGTACCCAAGGAGAAACTCTTCAAATTGGTCTCTAGGACTTTTTAACATGACACTAGTCGTCTCATATCACTTTTGCTATCTGATTCTATAAGATGTTATAGCAACATCTTGTATACTTTCTAAACCATACCTCAATCAGCCATTTATCCAAGGACACCTGATTGATTTCTTTTGATAGACAATTGTGTTCAGATTCCAGAATGTAAGTGGCTAGTGGACACATTGGAAATGAATTGTTCATTATTTCTAGATGTTTTTCAGTGGATATTATATTCATTTCCTATTACCACTACAACAAATTACCACAGACACAGTGACTTAAAACAACGCTGATTTTCCTCTCCTACAGTTCCGGAGGTCAGAAGTCTAAAATAGGTTGTCAGGGTTGTGTTCCTTCTAGAGGGTGTAGTGGGTAATCTGTTACCCTGTTTTCTTGTGATTCCAACACAAATATTTCTGAAAACATATTTAGAATAAAATTGAAGTGAAATAATAATTTATTAAGGAAAATGTCTCCAAAACATATTCATGTTTTTTTTTTTTTTTTAGATTTGTAAGTTGTTGTCTTGAATATTTTAGAGCAAACTCACTGGTAGCTTATTCATGTAGTATTGTTAAATTTGGGAAGTTAGAGCAGGTGTGATGGCCCATTCCTGTAATCCCAGCAGTTTGGGAGTCCACAAAAGTCTCCTGGACTTTTGCTTCCATTTTTATTGCTTGTGCATAATGAATTTTTTTCCTCTGGTTTGCTTTCCTTTACACTAATAAGAACTGAAAAAAAAAAAGTGTTTCTTTTTATTCGATTTTGCTTATTTGTTTCTTTTAGCCTCAACATTACTTTTAGGCAAACGTATTGGAAATTAGTCTGGGAAAATCTGATGTGAAAGACAGTAAAACATTCTTCTTTTGTAAGTTTGCTTTTTCAAAGTGAACTTCTGTAGGGGTGGTTTTAGCTTATCTTCATAGTAACCTGCTTTTTTGCGGAAACTGACAAAGTTGAGAACATCATTAACAACCACATTATGAGGCTTATCAAACCTCAGTGTAAAATATGTAATAGAGTAGACATGAAATGTATGCTAATTATTATAGTTTTAGCTATTAATTCTTGATGTTGCTGAGAAAATGAGTTTCAAGTTCCCATTTTCAAATATTTCCTGTTGCACAGAATGTTAAAAATATTTTTGTAGGTTACCATCTGCTAAAATAATTTTGTTAAAATTATATTTCTTATTGTTGATTCACAAAGTAAATATATTTTTTAAAATAAATGAACAAGCAAATAAGCAATTATTGACAACAATGAATGTAAAAAAAATTTACTTGTTCATTCTATGTATAAAATCCTATCATCTGAAGGTGAAGAGACACATTTGGAAGCTACAAATACCAAGAACAATGCTGGGGCAGTTGAAAATTAAAACCACACACAAGGCCCAGTATGACATTTTAGATGTTAAATGGAGTACAATTCATTTTAGATTGGATGGCCATTGTAAATCCAGGTCACTGTATGATCTGCAATTTATATTGAGATGAAGGAGAAATAATTTTTCTGCCTCAGCTTCTTGGCTTTTAATATAATGTTTCACAGATGTCTGACCTTTGGTTTTAATATGATAATGTGGCTTCCCCCAAACTAAGACCTAAAAGCTGATTGTCAGAACAGAAGTTGTTTTTAAAAGAAGAATTATACCAGACTGTGTACAAAAAGAGATGCTATGATTTTTCTTTCTAAATTCTAGATATATCAAATTTACTTGTTCTCAGAGGTATTTCAAGATTAGTAGGCAAATATAAAAGATAGGTTTTGTTCAAGCAGAAATTATTATTAATAGTTTTTAACTAGTTGATTGAGAGAAATGTTCAATTCTCCTTTGGAAGTACATTCATTTTTTATTACAGTTGTCACTTTGTCTTGAAGCTTTATTGTATACATCATTGTTGTCACATGATGTCATTGCTCCTTTTTTGTCAATGCTATTTCTATGTAGCATCATTTATATTCAAATTAAATGTTTTTTCCTGTTTTTAATTTTTTTTTTAAATTTTACTTTTAAGTTATGTGGGTACATAGTAGCTGTACATATTTATGAGGTACATGAGATAGTTTGATAAAGGCGTACAATGTGTAATAACCAAATCAGGGTAAATGGGGTAACAATCACCTCAAACGTTTATCTTTTCTTTGCGTTACAAACAATCTAATTATTCTCTTTTAGTTATTTTTAAATGTACAATAAATTATTAATCACCGTAGTCACCCTGTTATGCTATCAAATACTAGATCTTGTTCATTCTATCTAACTGTGTTTTTGTATTCATTCACTTTCCGTTCTTCCTCTCAGAAACCCTTCCCAGTCTCTGGTAACCATCATTCTACTCTCTATCTCCATGAGTTCAATGATATTAATTTTTAGCTCCCACAAATAAATGATTACATGAAAAGTTTGTATTTCTGTGCCAGACTCATTTCACTTTTTTCCTGTCTTCCTTTTAGTGAAGGTGTTTTTCTCTGGTGATGTGTTTTAATTTCTCACTTTTTATTGTTTGTGTATCTGTTACATGTTTTTTAATTTGAGTTTACCATGAGGCTTGCAAATAATGTCTCACAACCCATTATTTTAAATTGATGACAACACTGACTGCATAAACAAAAAATCAAAAAGAAAACTAATAAAAACCCTACATTTTAACTTTGTCCCCCCACTGTTTAACTTTTTGTTGTTCTATTTATATTTTATTGTACTGTCTATATCTTGAAAAGTTGTCGTAGGTAGTATTTTGATAGGTTCATCTTTAATCTTTGTACTCAAGATATAAATAGTTTATATACCACCATTACAGGGTTATACTATTCTGTGTTTTTCTGTTTACTGTTATCAGTGAGTTTTGCACTTTCAAATTATTATTATTAGTCATTAAAGTCCTTTTCTTTCAGATTTAAAAATGTCCTTTAGCATTTCTTGTAGGAAAGGTCTGGTGTTGATGAAATGCATTGTCTTTCATTTGTCTTGGAAAGTATTTTCTCCTTCAAGTTTAAAGCATATTTTCGCTGGACATATTATTCTAGGATACAAGTTTTTTGTTTTCCTTCAACATTTTAAATATGCCATGCCTTTCTCTCCTAGTAAGGTTTCCACTGAAAAGTCTGCTGCCAGATATATTGGAGCTCCATTTTATGTTATTTCTTTCTTTTACTGCTTTTATGATCCTTTCTTTATCCTTGATATTTGGGAGTTTAATTACTAAATTAGTAATCTTCTTTGGGTTAAATCTCCTTGATGTTCTATAATCTTCTTGTACTTGAATATTGATATTTTTCTGTAGTTCTGGGAAGTTCTCTGTTATTATGTATTTGAATAAATTTTCTACCCCTATTTATCTCCTTTTTAAGGCCAATAACACTTAGATTTGCCATTTTGAGGCTATTTTTAGATATTGCAGGCATGCTTCTTGATTTTTCTTCATTCTTTTGTTTCCTCTGACTTGTATTTTCAAATAGCCTGTCTTCAATCTCACTAATTCTTCTACTTGATAAATTCTGCTGGTGACTCTGATGCATTCCTCAGTGTGTCAACTCCATTTTTAACTCCAGAATTTCTGCTTTCTGCTTGATTCTTTTATATCATTTCAATCTCTTTGTTAAATTTATGTGATAGAATTTTGAATTCTTTCTGTGTGTTTTCTTGAATTTTCTTGAATTTCTTTGAAACAGCTATTTTGAATTCTCTTTCAGACAGATCACATATCTCTGTCTCCCCAGGATTGGTTCCTGATGCCTTAGTTCATTTGGGGAGGTCATGTTTTCCTAGATGGTCTTGATGTTTGTGGATTTTTTTGTGTGTCTGGGCACTGAAGAGTTATGTATTTATTATAGTCTCTGCAATCTGGGCTTGTTTGTACTAATCCTTCTTGGAAAGGTTTTCCAGGTATTCAAAGGGACTTAGATGATGTAATCTAAGTTTTTGGTCTTTGCAGCCATATCTGCATTAGGGAGCACTCCAAGCCTAGTAATGCGATGGCCCTTGCAGACTCACAGAGGTACTGCCTTGGTAGTTGGGGATAAGATCTAGAAGAATCCTCTGGATTACCAGGTTGAGTCTTATTCTTTTCCCTTATTTTTTCCTAAACAAATGGAGTGTCTCTCTCTGTGCTGAGCTGCCTGGAGCTAAGGGAGGGGTGACATAAGCAGCACTGTGGCCACCACGACTTAAACTGTACAAAGACCTGGAGTCAGCATGGTACTGGGTCTCACAAAAGGCTCCACAGTAACCACTGCCTGGCTACCTCCTATGTTTCTTAAGAAAGCAGGGCTCTTCAATTAGCATTCAACAAAACCATCCAAGTTTCTATGCTTCCCTTTGGAGTGTCCAGGTCCCCTTGGCCTCAGGTTGGTCCAGAGATGCTGTCTGATAGCCAGAGTCTGGAATTGGAAACCCTAGGAATCTAACTGGTGTTATACTCTACTGTGGCTCAGCTGGCACCCAAGCCACAAGACAAAATTCTTCCCACTCTTTCCTCCCATTTTCACAAGTAGAGGAATCTCTCTCCATGGCCAACACTGCTCCACACCCATGGTGAGTACTGCCTAGATACCACCAATGTTCACTCAAGGCCCAAGGGCTCTTCGGTCAACTTGTAAATGCTGCCAAGCCTGGAATTCTCCCTTCAGGGCAGTGGGCTCCCCTCTCACTCAGGGCAGGTCTAGAAATGCTGTCCAAGAAGCAAGGCCTGGGAGGGAGCTATCCTCAGATAAATGAGTGAGAAGTTTTTGGAGTATCTTTAAATCGTTAAGAACATTTTTATTGTTGGTAATTATATATTTGAACACTTATAGTATTACTTTTTGAGTGTGGTTCAATTATCTATTCTTGTTTCTCCATAATTGCTTGTTAAATGTTTCTGGGCTGGGCATGGTGGCTCATGCTTGTAATCTCAGCACTTTGGAAGGCTGATGCAGAAGGATTGCTTGAGCTCAGAAGTTTGAGACCAGCCTGGGCAACATAGCAAGACCCTGCCTCTGCAAAAAATACAAAAATTAGTCAGGAATGGTTGCATGTGCCTGTAATCCCAGCTACTTGGAGGCTGAGGTTGAAGGATCTCTTGAGCCCAGGAGATCAAGGCTGCAATGAGCTATGATTATGCCATTGCACTCCAGCCTGGGTGACAGAGTGAGAACCTGTCACCAAAAGGAAAAAAAATAAGTTTCTGGTGCTAGGTAAGGATCGCAAGTCTTTACACTAGTTTTACAACTGTTAAGTCATCATTTGCCATAAATCAAAGTTCTCACCTTGATATTTGTTTTCCCATCCATTATTTTATGGGCAATTCCTTCTAAACCCATCATTGGTTATTCTTTTAATCCCTTTCCTATCTATTCAGATGTATTTTGCTTAACACTAGAAAATGTTTCTTTGCTTATTAAGATTTCTTGTTTTTCTTTTTATCTAATAGCAATTATAAAACTCAAAAGCAAACTATTAATGAAACGTGGCCAGATCATACAGTTTTTCATTTTCCCTGCAGCCAGATGAGATGCTCTCAATTGACTGTTCCTAGAAGCCTGGATCTGCCAGTTCTTCAAGTCACTTGACTAAGTGGCCATTTCTGCACATCTCTCCTTGGACTTGGATTAACTGCCTCTTGTGTGCCCACCTTCTGCATTCTAACTGGCTTCACACTTTTTCCTGCTGTCTGATATCTTAATGCTAAACTTCCCTTCTCCTGTAGTACCTGAATAGCTTTGATCCGCAGATGCTCCAACATTTCTTCTTGCATAAAATCCAATCCTTATTTATGCTGATATGTATGTCATCCCCCTGCAATTTTACTCTTAATAACTCTGTATTATTTCAGAACCCAAACAATATGTTGTACTAGCCATTCTGTTTCTTTTATCACAGATCCTCTTGACTAGCTTTTGTCCAGAATTTACTTAAATATATAAATGAAAGGTGCAGTTCCTTTTCAATGCCTTCCTCTTTTATATTCCTCAGCCAAACTCGTCTCCATATTTTCATTTAAGCACTTCTTATTCTTAATGTTCTGTACTAAATTATCATCATTTTTCTCTCATTGACTGATGATACATCACCATTTCTCATCAGCATTCATCCATCCCGTAATACTTCATTTTCATACTTTGAGTTGGTTCACTTAATAACTAGATTCTCCCTGTGGTTTACATTCCAATTATTTCATCTCCATTTCCTTAATGTTGTCTACATTTCACGTTATTTCTCTCTGATTTTATTTCATTTTTTGTGTGTATGACAGATTTCCCTACCACAGTATTTCTCTTCTCAAGTTTACTTTACACTTTTATTTTTCAGTAAGATTTTTTTCACATTTTATATCAATTCCGCCTTTTGTGTGAAATCCTATTAGCTGTTGTTTTATAACTTGTGCTCGGAATGCAGATGGCAATTATCATTATATATCTTCAAAACACCATATAGGCACTTCTCTTCTAAATTCAATACAATTTGTAGAACCATGACATATGTTGGGGATGAAGATGCAAATAATTTAGATACTCCCCCAAGGAAGCTCATGGTACATTGGGATTACAAGAGAATAAACAGCATATTTTGCTATATTTTAGTGAGCATTTAGACCAGGGTTTTCCAATCTTTTGGCTTCCCTGGGTCACACTGGAAGAACTATCTTGGGCCACACATAAAATGCACTAACACTAAAAATAGCAGATGAGCTAAAAAACATGCAAAAAAAATCTCATAATGTTTTAAGAAATTTCACAAATTTGTGCTGAGCTGCATTCAAAGCCATCCTGGGCCACATGTGGCCAATGGGCCATGGGTTAGAAAAGCTTGGTTTAGACGGAGGTATACAGAGGAGGCTGTGGGAACCCAGAAGAGAAGCATTTAATACAGTCAGAGGGAAAAGTGCCTGGTGAATTAGTTGGTTCCCTGAGGACAGAGTCTCTAAGTGCCTTGTTCACTGTTCTTTCCCTGTTCTAGTACTTCTCTATGCATATTGAGGTCACATATAAAATATTTAGTGAGGAAATGAGTAAGTAAAATGGCACATATGTGGATTTCTGGAACATGCTTAAGATGGCTGCAACGTTACCAAATCAGGGATAGAAAAGCTACTGAGGACTCAGGAAACCACAAGGAGTTGACAAGACAGATTTGTAGTTGCAGGTAGTTCATCTCAAGATGCAGGTAGTTCAAAACTCATAGGTCTTCAGAGGCCACTAAATGCTTTGAAGTAGGAAAGTGACATGATCTGACATATGTTTTAGAGAAATAATTCTGATCTGCAATGTGAAAAATAGATTTGAGTGTTAGAGAGTGCAGAGGCGGGTGTGAGGAAGTCCTTTAGGTGTCGCAGCTAAGACAGTGGTGATCAAATGGACTGGATGCAAAATAAGCAACCATCTCCCTCATCCTGAGTTGACACAATGAACTAGTAGAAAGGAAACGAACTTCTAGATTCGTTGTCCCTCTAAGTGACTTTTTCTGAATCAAAGAGAGTTTGACATATTCTTTGAGAAATATGCCAGATGGAGATTCTGTTTCCTCACCCCTGTTCCAGATACCCAGACACTCCAAATTTCTATTTTACATACCATACAGGTAAAAGAGACAGTAGTTATTGTATTCAAGGTTAGGATTACATGTCTGAGATATTTCTTCCCACTTCTAACTTGGGTAAATGCTGGTATTTCACTTTCTTTTTTTTCAGAGGTAATCATGTCTAATCCCCACCCATTGTCCAAGGGATCTTTTCACCAAGGCCTTTCCCATTTCTATCCAGCCATTTGATCTCACCAAACTTCATCAGTAGATTTCTTCAAGAGGTTTTCATTATACTTTTATCAACTAGTAGAATTCTGCTAATCAATATCAATTGCTAATTTAAAATGAAATGAATATATTCAGAGTTACCTACTCTAACTTAAACCTATGTTTCAGATAGTTATTCTATGTATAGTTGTTGCCAGCTATCAATTAAAAGTTAATTGACTTCCGATCCTTCCAGATATTTAACTCCCTAAATTTGGAAGAGGGTTAGAATATTGTAATATCTACTTTCAACTCTAACACGGTGAACTCTGGACTACAGCTACTGTATGTGAGTGTAATTCTTCTCTCACCATAGAGACTCTGATAAGGTTCATTTATTTTCTCTTTAAAACTGTAGTAAAAGGAGTGGGGTATTCATCAAAGGAAATATGTGAAAAAATATGATATTTGTTATTAACAAACTGATGTTTGAACAATTCATCCAGACTGTAAGAATTAACTACTAACATAGCAATAAATCTCTTTTGGCTGAATACTATATTTACAGGGAATAGAAAAATCAATTTTATCATTGAAAATACATTTGGATGTGAGATCAATGTAATTTTTGAATCAGCCATTTCCTTACTCTGTCTCCAGAGAAGCTGAGATCAAAATTTACATATTATTAACTATTTAAAATAAATAAACCAAAAGGAAACTCTTGAGATTTGCTTCTGGGAAGATGGTGACAAAATTTCCGATACCTGAAAATATAAATATTTGCTTTTACCTTCTCATAGAAATTCTAAGAGTATTCCATTTCTTGCCCGTTGTAAAAAAAAAAAATGCCACCAAGTTTTTCTCAAGAAAATATGCAACCAAGTATCTCTGTTTTCAGTGTGTTTCTTTTCAGCAAGTATAAACAAACAAGCTTACTCTGATAGAAAATGCATCTGTTTTCTAATCAAACAAAGAGAGAAAGCTGAAAGTGCTGATGGGTGCCATCCGTGAATGGTTGTTAGGATGCTATGATATGCCTACCTGAGGGGAAAAACACAGATAATAAGGAGAGGGAGAAAAACTACTGAGTTACAAATAGATTTCAGATTAAGATGCCACTCAGAATAGTTGTCAACATGCCACAAGCGTTAAGACAATAGAATAGATATACAAAGAGGAGACAATTGCCTCTCTCAATGGTACCCTTATATTTACTTTGCTCTGTGCAGTTTTCATTTACTAATGTTGTGTTAATGTCCTGACTAACTAAGCAACTGTCCCTCCTCTTTTCTCCTGTAAAGAATTTCACATTTAGACAGATTATATGATCACCTTAATTATGTATAATAATGTAGGAAAGTTACTTGATAACTTTAGCTTTACATCAATAACTCTGATTTTCTAACCCTAAAATTTGATACCTAGCATGAAAGATAGTCCCTTCAACAAAGTATTTGGTTTGAGAGGGTTAAATATTGTGCTATTCTGGAATATTGACTATTTAAGAAAAGGCACTTAAAAATAGCAGGTGTAAGAAAAACACTTTGATCTTCATAGTGTTTCTTAAAAGCAGAAGATGAAATTACTGTGTGAAAGAAACCCTTTCTATACTTGACATATGTAGCATCCTTTTCTTCAAAGACAAGAAGTTGAAATTAAGAGAATTTGGTACAGACTTTGCTAGAATAACTTATCTTTTAAACCTCCACATATTTTAGTCACGTTTTCACTGTTTAGTATTCCTTACCCAATTTAGTATATAAGTAACTGACTCTGGTTCTTCTGATCTTCATTTCTTTATGAGGGTTCCCAAGCCTTATAAAACTTTTCTTATGTCAATGTAATTCTTGGACCCAACAAGAAACTGAAGAGGATAGAAGTGGAAGTCTTCTGCCTGTACAGGCTCTTTTTGACCTCTCATTTGAACATGTTCTGGCATTCAGTACTCTCAAATAAGGAACTCAAAATTACACTGTCCATCTCACTATGAAAGTCGTTGTGAATGTTACTCCAAAATCGGAAGAATATCTTGAAAAGAACACACTTGGAAACAGCGTACATCTATCGATTCTCAAGACATAGAAGGAAGGGTAGCCAAAATGCATTTCAATGATCTTTTCCTTGGTCAACTCCAAGTAAATTTGTTTATATCTATAGCACTGAAAAAAAGTACAGATACTTTTCGCAAAAACCAAGAGTTCACTAGGCCATTTTGTCTGCTCTCTTCTCCCTTAAAATTTTCTCTAGTCCTAATTAGTTATTCCTTTCAAATGTTTCAGACTTCTAATTATAAGAAATGGCTTTCACCTCATTGCTGGCACTTTAAGGTTTCTGCACTGTGACTCAAGTTATAATTCTTTAAGAAAGCATTCAAAAAGAACTTGCTAGCCAAAATTTCCTTTTCTTCTCTGAATTTCTAATTCTATTTCTACAGTAGACCATGAATGGCATCCTAATCCCAGAGTATTAAAATATTAAGAAAACAAATATCTTCTGTTGCATTTTTCATTATCATTATTTCTGGTCTTCTGCATTTTCAATTCTTTATTCCAGAAGGTGATAAACATACAAATCTCAACCTTGACCATACAGATTTCAAAGCCATTGCTTACTCCTGAATACCAATATCCACAAGCTCTCACTATACCTCAGTGTCCAGTAAGTACAAATCAACATTTATAACCATTGTTCGGCACATATCCTAGTGATATTGATGAATAATTAGAGGCTGAAGAAACTGTTTTTATATTTTCTAATTAGATAATTTTATTTTATCTGCTGTCAAATCTATCTGGAGACACATGGGCAGCCTTAAAATACTTATGCTAAGAAAAGTTTCATAAATAATTCGGCAATTATGTTTTCTATGTTTGCTTGTCAATTTTCATGGGCTTAGTAAGTGCAGCTAACAGCTTTTTAAAAATCCTTGCTTTAATATATTATTTTATAGTTACATTAATGGATCAATATACAATTGAAATATTATAAAATCCATGAACAACCATATGCTTACCTACACAATTAATGTTATTTAAATATGTATATTACACACATATGTGTGTATGTGTGTGTGTGGTTTTGTGTGTGTGTGTGTGTGTGTGTGTGTGTGTGTGTGCAGGAAGTAGAGAAAGCCAATGCTGCCTAAACCAGAAGCTAATAATTTTAAAAGAAGTAATGACAAAATGTGTATTCATACTGTTATTTCCTTTTAAACTCTTGTGAAAATCTTTTCCATCACAGCTCTTTAGTTTTCTGTGCTCTCTTCCAAATAGTAAATAATATTATTTATGGATTGAGGCTGTTTGTGAATATGAGCATTGTGTTGTGTGTCTGATAGTGGAAGTCTGGTTATAATGTCTAAGATCAGGAAAGACACATATTTAAAATCTGAACAGTAGAAGGGCAGTTTTTTCTTTAGGGAAATGCTTCTAGTACAGACATGCATAGATTTACAAATCATTACAAAAGAAACACTAAGGTATCAATTCCAGAAATTTTCATTGTGATGTATTACTCATCCTAGTTTTTATTTTTCAAAGTCTTGCATGTCAAGTCTAAACAGAGAACATACGTTGTTAGGATGTATCATTTGTAGCAATGGGAAGAATTACTAAAGAATCTGATATAACCTATACAGTTGAATAAAATCTTTATACCAGTGATAGCAGTACTACAAAAGATTAATATGCTTTGAGCTTCAGTGAATCTAAGGAGAAACATATCAAGTTAAACTCTAAGCAAACAATTTTATAGCAGAAAATAAGTTTTGGGAGATCAAAATTGCTATTGAATTAAAACTGCAAATTTTACTAAATTATCTACTTCAGTTTGTATTCTAGTGTAAAGTACTTAGATTTTCTTCTTTATTTTAACTCCATATCCAAGACACATCTACACAGAAGAACTATGTATGAAGGTTTCTTTTTCTTCAGATATGCCAATGTCCTTTTCACCTCAGGGTCTTTGCACATACTGTTATTTATCTTGAACATTCAGACCATTACATGACTGCCTCCTTTTCATCATTTAGTTCAAATGACACCTTCTGAGGTAGATAGGCCTTTCCTCATTACTCTATTAAACAGGAGATGCCTCTTCACTCTTGTCAGAGAAGATTAAATCTGCATTGCCTTAGAAAACTGCAATGGCTTCCCCTGAGGCAGTTGTCATGCAAGATCATGCTTATTTTCCTCAGGACTCACCCTCACCACCCTTTTTCCTTCTAGAATTATAACTAGACTCACGTTTCAGCAGTCCTCTACAGGTGAGGTACAAAGTGTGACCCAGAAGGTATACTACACTCAAAGATAACTACTTGAGTTTTCTCTTTTGTACATAAATAGTGAATATGTGTGGGAATGGATAGTGAAAATGTGGGATAGTGGTGGAAGGAATATGAAGTTAGGTCTGGCTGAATTTATTGATATAGGTTCTCTAAGCAGAGATACTGAATTTAATGTGGCAGCTTGAAGAGATAGGAAGAACTCTAACAATTTGGTTGGTTGGCTGAAACGTAGGTCAAAATGGGATTCACAAATGGTATACAGCAATTTGGAAATGCTGGATCTGCCTTGGTTTAATGTAGGACAGCGGGTTGAATGGCTTAGGAAGATGGGAATGTTAGAGTGAATTTGTGATTCAAGATATATTCGCCCACACTGGAAGCAGCCAGAAGATATACCTTTTATCATGACTGTGGAAAATATATTTGTGAGGGGAATCCTAGCATCCTTGAAGAGTTCTGTGGTCACTCTTGTCTGTAGGCATGCCTTATAATGGGAATCATGCTCACTGAATTGGAAAACCTAAATGCAGTGGAAGTAACTGGATCCTGGGTGCAGCAGGGGCCAAGTTGTGGTGCTCAACTACAAAGGCAAGGTTGGCTTGGACAGCAGAGTCAAAGCAGCAGTCAAAATAATCTGACTTTTGCAGACCTATGGTCTCAGCTAGTTGAATATGGTGTTCCTAGAAGTGAAATAGTTAGGAATCCTACTAACTTACTACTTAATTTATGTAAGAAGAAAAGTTGTAGGTCAAGTGCACAAAAATCTAACCTGAATCATAGGGAGGGAAAGTCATAATCCATCAATCAATTCCCAGATTTGAGCCAGTTTACAGACCCAGAATCCCTTAAATGAAGGGTAGGCTGGTCTAGCCAGGTACACTGCTAAAACATTTATACTGTTAATCTTTCTCCAAGTCTTCCTCAATAAACGTATGGCCTTCTACCAGAGTAACTATATTTGGAAAAGGAAAGTAATCAGATCTTTCAAGGACTACTGGACACTGGCTCTGAACTATCACTAATTCCAGGAGACCCAAACAGTCACTAAGGTCCATAGTCAGAGTAGGGGCTTTGGGAGGTCAGGAGAGCAAAGGTTTAGCTCACGTTTATCTTACAATGGATCCGGTGGTTTCCCAAACCCATCCTTTGGTTATTTATCCAGTTCTGAAATGCATAATTGGAATACATATATTCAGCAGCTGGCTAAATCTACATATTGGTTTTCTTACCTGTGGACTGAGGACTATTATGGTAAAAAGGGCTAAATGGAAGCCACTATAACTGCCTAGGAAACCAGGAAAACGAAAATGAAAACAAATACAAAAGAAAAACTGCAATTCCTAAGGAATTGTCTAGATTAGTGCCACCATCAAGGATTTGAAAGATGTAAGGGTTGTGATCCCCACCACATACCTATGAGGACTGTGCAGAAAAAAAAAGAAAAAGTGGATCTTAGAGAATGACCGTGATTTTTGAAAACTTAACCAAGTAATGACTTTAATTGCTGCTACTATACCAAATGTGGTTTCATTGCTTGAGCAAACTAACACATCACCTGATCTTGGTATGCATGTATTGATATTGCAAATAAATTTTTATCCATCCTTGTCAATTATAACCACTTGAAGTATTTTGCTTTCAGGGGACAAGACCAGCAATACACCTTAATGTCCCACCTAGATGTATGTCAACTCTCCATCACTATGTCATAATTTAGTTTTCAAGCATCTTGATTGTCCTTCCCTTCCATAAGATATCACACTGGTACATTACTTTATGTTGATTGGAATTAGAGACCAGGAATTAGCCACTACTCTAGACTTATTGGTAAGACATTTGTGTGTCAGAGGATGGGAAATAAATATGAAAAATATTCAGGAGGCTTCTACCTCAGTGAAATTTTTAGCATACAAGTGCTATGGGGTATGTCAAGATATTCCTTTTAAGGTAAAGGATAAACTGCACCTGGCCCCTCCTGAAACCAAAAAAGAAGCACAATTACTAATGTGTTTTTTTGGACGCTTAAGATAAAGATAATGTTTTTTCTCATTTGGGTGTGTTACAATAACTTCTTCACCAGATGTCACCAAAAGCTGCTAGTTTGGGATGAGGCTCAGAACAAAAGAAGGTTCTACAGCAGGTCTAGGCTGCTGTGTAAGCTCCTTTGCCACCTGAACCATTTAATTCAGCAGATCCAATGATGTTTGAAGTATCAGAGATGTTTGGAGCATTTGGAAGGCCCCCTGCAGGTAAATCACAGTGAAGCCTCTTAGGATTTTGGAGCAAAGCCCCTCCATCCTCTATGGATAATTACTACCATTTTGAGAAATAGCTATTGGCCTTCTACTGTGACTTAGTAGAGATTGAACACTTAATCATGGGCCACCAAGTTACCATGTGACCTGAGCTGCCTATTATCAACTGAGCATTGTGTGACTCACCAAATCAGAAAACTAAGTGTGCACCTCTTTATTAAGTAGAAGTGATATATACATGATTGAGTCCAAAGAAGTCCTGAAGTCACTACTAAGTTACATGAAGTAGCCTAAATGCTCATAATTCCTGTGCCTGCTATTCATCCTTCTCTCTCCAATCTTATACATATGGCTTAATATAATCAGTTGACAGAGGAAAAGAAAACTTGGACTTAATTTACAGATGATTGTGCACTATGTGGTAGTGCACACTACATGTCTACACTCAAAAGTAGATATTTGTACACTATACCCCTTTTCTGGTACAACCTTTTAGGACAGTAGTGAAGGGAAACTCTCCCAGTGGACAAAACTTTGAGAAGTGCATCTGGTTGGTTACTTTGCTGGAAGGAGAAATGGCCAGACTAGTGATTATGTACTACTTCATGATCTTTGCCAGTGGTTTGACTGGATGGTCGACTGGGGAGTATCATGATAGAAAAGTTGATGACAAGAAAATTTAAGGAACAAGTATGTGGATAGACCTCTGCGAATGAGACAACAATGTAATATTTTGTCCATGTGAATATTCACCAAAAGGTAGCATCATCAAAGGAATATTTCACTAATCAAGTGGATGGATGAACTGTTTGGTTGAAACCATTTAGCCTCTTTCCCCAGTCGCTCCTCTCATTGCCCGTGAACAAAGTGGCCATAATTGTAGGGATGGAGGTTACAGATGGAATCAGCAATATGAACTTCCATTCACCAAGCCTGACTTGATTGCTCAGTCTACCAGTAGCAGAGGACAACATTGAGCCCCTGATATGGTGCCATTCCCTGGAGTAAGCAACTGGCTGCCTGGGGGCAGGCTGATTACATTGGACGAATTTCATCATGGAAGTAGCAGTATTTTGTTCTTATAGGAATAGACACTGAATATGGATTGCCTTCCCTGCATGCAGTGCTTCTTTCCAAACTACCATGACAGGCTTCCAAATGCCTAATACACTATCACAGTATACCACACATCATTGCTTGTAATCAAATAATTCACTTCCTAGCAATAGATGTCAGCAATGGGCCCATGCTTATGGGATCCAATGGTCTTATCATATTCCCTATGACCCTGAAGCAATTGGATTGATAGAATGGTGGAATCGCCTATTAAAAACTCTGCTGCAGCACCAGCTAGGTGGCAATATCTTGCAGAACTGGGACAAGTTCTCCAGAAGGCTGTATATGTTCTGAATCAGCATTCAATATATGCTGTTGTTTTTACCATAGCAGAATTCATGGCTCCAGGAATCAAAGAGTGTAAATGAGAGTGACAGAGTTCACTATTACCTATCTGTAGTGACTCAGTAGCAAAATGGTTGCTTCCTGTTTTCATGACTTTGTCATATAATATGAGATGGACTGACTTTGTTTCATAGTATTTAATGCTAATTTTACATCATAGTATTTAAGTTAGGGGATATTGAGAAGAATAAACATTACTCAAGGACTTTGCTTCCTCTTTCTGGGAAGGGATTAGTGCAATTTTGGGTTGTATACAGGATAGTTGTATCCTGTCAGGCAGAATTATGACCTTGCATTGTCTTTATTTGAAAATTAAATATGTTTTTTTTTATTTTTTATTATTATACTTTAGGTTTTAGGGTACATATGCACAATGTGCAGGTTTGTTACATATGTATACATGTGCCATGTTGTTTTGCTGCACCCATTAACTCATCATTTAGCATTAGGTATATCTCCTAATGCTGTCCCTCCCCCCTCCCCCCACCCCACAACAGTCCCCAGAGTGTGATGTTCCCCTTCCTGTGTCCATGAGTTCTCATTCTCACCTATGAGAGAGAACATGCGGTGTTTGGTTTTTTGTCCTTGCGATAGTTTACTGAGAATGATGTTTTCCAGTTTCATCCATGTCCCTACAAAGGACATGACCTCGTCATTTTTTATGGCTGCATAGTATTCCATGGTGTATATGTGCTACATTTTCTTAATCCAGTCTATCGTTGTTGGACATTTGGGTTGGTTCCAACTCTTTGCTATTGTGAATAGTGCCGCAATAAACATATGTGTGCATGTGTCTTTATAGCAGCATGATTTATAGTCCTTTGGGTATATACCCAGTAATGGGATGGCTGGGTCAAATGGTATTTCTAGCTCTAGATCCCTGAGGAATCGCCACACTGACTTCCACAATGGTTGAACTAGTTTACAGTCCCACCAACAGTGTAAAAGTGTTCCTATTTCTCCACATCCTCTCCAGCACCTGTTGTTTCCTGACTTTTTAATGATGGCCGTTCTAACTGGTGTGAGATGGTATCTCACTATGGTTTTGATTTGCATTTCTTTGATGGCCAGTGATGATGAGCATTTTTTCATGTGTTTTTTGGCTGCATAAATGTCTTCTTTTGAGAAGTGTCTGTTCATGTCCTTTGCCCGCTTTTTGATGGGGTTGTTTGTATTTTTCTTGTAAATTTGTTTGAGTTCATTGTAGACTCTGGAAATTAGCCCTTTGTCAGATGAGTAGGTTGCAAAAATTTTCTCCCATTCTTTTGCTGTGCAGAAGCTCTTTAGTTTAATTAGATCCCATTTGTCAATTTTGGCTTTTGTTGCCATTGCTTTTGGTGTTTTAGACATGAAGTCCTTGCCCACACCTATGTCCTGAAGGTATATCCTAGGTTTTCTTGTAGGATTTTAATGGTTTTAGGTCTAACATTTAAGTCTTTAATCCATCTTGAATTAATTTTTGTATAAGGTGTAAGGAAGGGATCCAGTTTCAGCTTTCTACATATGGCTAGCCAGTTTTCCCAGCACCATTTATTAAATAGGGAATCCTTTCCCCATTTCTTGTTTTTGTCAGGTTTGTCAAAGATCAGTTAGTTGTAGATATGCGGCATCATTTCTGAGGGCTCTGTTCTGTTCCATTGATCTATGTCTCTGTTGTGGTACCAGTACCATGCTGTTTTGGTTACTGTAGCCTTGTAGTATAGTTTGAAGTCAGGTAGCGTGATGCCTCCAGGTTTGTTCTTTTGGCTTAGGATTGACTTGGCAATGCGGGCTCTTTTTTGGTTCCATGTGAACTTTAAAGTTTAAAAGATACATATGGGTGCCGCATTGACAGGAATAAACTTATAATAGCTAATTTTATGTGTTGGTTTGACTAGGCCATGGGGTGCCCAGATATGCAGACAGATATTATTGAGTATATCTGCAAGGATATTCTAGATGAGATTGATATTTAAATTCATAGAGTGAGTAAAGCAGATTGTTCTCTCTAAAGTAGGAAGCCCTTATCCAGTCAATTGAAGACCTGAATAGCACAAAAAAGTTGATTAAGGGAGGACTCCTCTTGCCTGGCTACCTGAGCTGGGCCATTAGTCTTTTCTTGCTTTTAAATTCAAGTGGAAACATGGGCTTTTCTTGGGTATTGAGCTTGCCAGCTTTTGGACTGAAGCTTACACCATCAGCTCTCTTGATTCTCATGCCTTTGGACTCAAACTGGAACTAAACTTCAGCTTTTCTGTGTCTCCAGCTTGCCAACTGCAGATATTGACACTTACCAGCCTCCATAATAATGTGAGCCAATTTGTTGTAATGATCTCTCTCTCTCTCTCTCTCTCTGTCAATATTGAACATTACTCAGGGACTTTGCTTCCTCTTTCTGGGAAGGGATTAGCGCAATTTTTGGTTGTATACAGGATAGTTGTATCCTGCCAGGCAGAATTATGACCTTGCTGTTGTCTTTATTTGAAAACTAAATATGGTTTAAAAAGATACATATGGATGCCACATTGACAAGGAATAAACATGAGAGACAGAGAGAGAGAGAGAGAGAGAGAACGAGAGCGCTATATACAGCTAAGATAGTCAGGGAATGGACATGATGACTCTATTAGTCAATGTTATCTAGAGAAACATATGATGAGAGAGAAATGATAAGAAATTGGCTCACACCATTCTTACAGAGGCTGAGAATTCTCAATATCTGCAGCTGGCAAGCTGGAGACACAGGAGAGATGAAATGTAGTTCCAGTTTGAGTCCAAAGGCATGAGAAACAGGAGAGCTGGTAGAGTAAGAGTCAGTCCAAAAGCTGGCAGGCTCAATACCCAAGAAAAGACAATGTTTCTATTTGAAACATTGAAAAGGAGTCCTCTTAATCAACTTTATTTGTGTTATTCACCTCTTCAGTTGATTAGATAAGGGCTATCTACACTAGAGAGAACAATCTGCTTTCCTCACTCCATGAATTTAAATATTAATCTTATGTAGAACATCCTTGCAGATACACTTAATAACATTTGTGGGTGTATCTGGGCACCCCATAGCCTAGTCAAATCAAAATATTAAATTAGCTATTATAAATTCTTCCCCTGTCAACGTGGCACCCATGTATCTCCTTTAACCATACTTAATTGTCAAATAAAGAAAATAGCAAGGTCACAATTCTGCCTGATGTGATACAACTATCCTGTGGCAACCAAAAATGCACTAACCCCTTCCCTAGAAGAGGAAACAAAGTCCTTGATTGGATGAGGGCTACCTACTTTAAATATCATGGATGTGTATGTATGCACACTTTTTCTGTTCCTCTAGATAACCTTGACTAATACAGTCATCATGTCCATTCCCTGACTATCTTAGCTGAAACAGAGATTACCAGTCAACACTTGTAGTGCCCCTGATTTGTTTATTCAATATACTTGCCAAAATCCAAAAAATATGAATTTACTTATTATTTGTCTACAGCAAATGTAATGTAATCACTATGGGAGTAAGTGCTTTGTATCTCCTTTTACATCACAGAATAGATTGCATAACATAAAAGTGATGGTCAATAATTACGTGTTAACCTAGTTTTGATTAAAACATTCTGTAGACTTCAAAAGGTTCTATTTTTGCATATATGTTCTCTTTGTCTTTATAAAAAATAAATAAAATTAACTTAAAAATAATGGATGTAATGGCTTTGAAAATTCTGAGATTCACCAGATGGTAAATTATGCTAAAATCAATAAATGGCTTTCAAGCAAATATAGAATTCAGGGCACTGGCAGGAAGTATGGTCCAAAATTGTGGCCAAAAAGATAACTGTAAAATTTTCCATATATTGCAGAAAGATCAAATGTGGTGCTTTGAAATGCCATTTAGTTAGACAAACGGTCCTCTAAAATGTAAAGTATATGATATACAGATAACTCAGTCGAACAATAGAACCTGCAGGAAGCTCACAGCATTGATCTACAGCCCTCTCAACAAAAGTTCAAGAAAGAGAAAAGCATATTTCTGAAAAGGTTACTGAGTTAGCCTTTGTGTATGAGTGAATCTCAGTAAGATTCACAGTAAACCTACAAAAATTTGAAGGTAAATTACATATGTAAAAATATTGATAATTTAAACGGAATAAGCCAGAGCCATTTTAAAGTGGGCTACCCATACTTCTTTAAGGAGATAGCAGACTGAGTAAACTACTCAGACTAAAATATGTTCTAACTTTGTTAAAAAGGAGGGATATTTCAAATGATGGAACAGATAGTGGAATCAAGAAATAGAAAGTCATTAATGGATAGGAGTAGGATTAAATCCTCATCAAAAAAAGAAAAAAATTAACATTTTCCCAGCTAGATTCCGGAATTCTCATTGACTGCTGACTTCTGTATGTCTCCCTTTTTCCTCTATTAAATCAGAGTGCCTGTGATGATTATTCTATGCCTGTCTCATCATTTTATGATGGATGTGTGAAAGATAGGTAAGGTAAGTTTTTTCTTTAGTTTCAAAGGTCTTCAAATCAAGACAAACCATACTCAAGGAGTTGTATTTGCAGCTAGACATGATTTAAATGACAAGATTCTAGACTTCATGCTAATGCTGTAATGAGATGAACCTTTGGTAGACTTAGGATACAATTAGAGAGGTGTGCACATTACTCGGAGCCAGAGAGAAATCTACAATAACTGGCCTCTAAGAAGGACCCCAGTGAACACCTCCTGGTATTCATTCATTGGTATAGTTTCCTCCCACAATGTACCAGGGTTCATCTAGATGACCAGTGGAATATGCCAGTAGTGATGGTATGTCATTTCTAAGATGATGCTTTGTGGCACTCAAGGGTGAGGCTTCTGGGAAACATAGGTTTCGGATTTGAAAATTTAGAAACGGAAGCAACTTTTATTCTGATAGTTTCATGCTCTCATTACTGATTCTCTCTATATATTTCTGATAATAATTGATTTAATATCTTCTTATTCTCACCGTACAATTTTTTCGTATTTTACTATTGATAATGATTTTAACACTACAGAAGTGGTCTATTTATCTATCTGCCTATATATCTATGTCTCTATAAGTGCATAAATGTGTGTCGGAGGAGTGTATGTATATGTGCGCTTGTAAGTTCATAGATGAATTACAAACTTTCATATGTGCATTTCAGTTTAATCAGGAATTAGGAAATTTAATTTTGGACATTTTAACCCCTCTATTACTATGAAAAGATCCACATTTTCATTTTAATGTATTCTCTCTCTTTGTCCCTCTCTGTCACACATGCACACACACATACACAAACACACACACACACACACACACCACATTCTTAACAATTCTTCATTTGTGTAGGTTTGTATATTGCCCCCTTCTTGGTTTTGTGTCTCTAAACTATTTACTTAAATATTAAATTAGTTAATTTAATGGTGTTCCCCCTCTATAATTTCCATATACAGTTTACCTTTGAACAACATAGGTTTGAACTGCATGGGTTCACAGATACATGGATTTTCTTCTGCCTTTGCCATCCCTGAGACAGCAAGATCAATCCCTCCTTTTCTTGTGCCTCAGCCTACTCAATGTGAAGATGATGAGAATGAAGACCTTTATGATGATCTATTTCCACTTGGTGAATAGTGAAGATCTTATAATTCTCTTAATAACATTTTCTCTAGCTTACTTTATTGTGAGAATGAAGTGTATAATACAGATAACGTACACAACATATGTTAATTAATTGTTTATGTTATTGGAAAGACTTCTGATCAACAGTAGGCTATTATTATATTAACAGCAGTTGAAGTCAAAAGTGATACAGTGATTTTTGACTTCATAGGGGTCAGCACCCTAACCACTGTGTTGTTTAAGGGTTAACTGAAAATGCAGTGGATTGCATGAGCATAAGATAATAATGAGATCTTATTACTTTCCAATTGAGGTAGGTGAATTTAAATTCTTCATAATATCTGCTGTCAATACATTTGCCCAGTGAAGTTTTATATCAAATAAGTTCTAAGTTTTATTTCACATTTTAATCTCAATTTCTAAATGTGTCATTATTACATTGGATTTAGGAGCAAAATCCATTATAATGTGTTCTAACAAGATCGTTTTTTTGGTAGTCTCTTAAACTTCATATTGGGAGATTACACTCCTTGAGGATAAGATTCATATTGTAACAATTTTCTATATCCTCCACAATGTTTTGCAGATTCAATAAGTATTTAATAAATTGAATTAAATTTGCCTATACTCTTACAAATCATACTCCCATAAATCAACCTTCTAATCCTCAATTCCTCTAAAACATAGAAAAAATTGCCAATATAAAAAAGCAAGAAATAAGATATTAACCATTTTTGTCATTCAAAATACGATTCATTCTTTCTTATACAACTACCTTTGTCAGCATTCTTGCCACTGGACTGTCTAGCCCTTGAGTCTGTTATATCATTGCTTGTTGTTACAGAAGGTAAATTTTGGAAAAAAGAAGCAGTTATTTAAAGCAATATTAGAAAATCCTTGAGTTTCCCTTAGAATCTTGTGTCTTCTACATGTTTTTTATTTCATATAGATTAAGTTTGCAGAGTTGTGTCATAATTTCATGAGTGTATCTGTCAGAGAGCCCTTTGCAGGCCTATTTAATCCAACTAAGACTTTTTTCTTGTTTTAATACCATTAAACTTTTTCTCTCTCTGATAATAATTGAGGAAAAAGAGAAAGACATTCCATATAATACATCAGATGCCTAAGTGCTTTGGATAGTCATAAGCCTTTTCTCCTGTAGCTTCCTAATTAGAAATGCCTGCTCTTTGAAGTTTTCTTAAGCTTTCCAACTTGCTCCTTCCATTTTATAAGAATAATAGTCTATTTAGGAAGACTATTATCAAATAAAAATCAGAATGATCAGTGGGCACCTATTTTAGCCTTTGGATTTATATCACAATTCCCTAAGACTTTATATTTCCAGAAAAGAAATTCAGACTAAAAGTCACAATTACTATTATTATGATAATCCTGATAAGATATGCATTTTCACTAAAAGGAGTTCTCACTATTTTTTTTTTCTTCTGTCTGCTTTTCAATAATCCTTGGGACCTTAGTAGGAGTGTGCAATACTCTTATGGTGTATTTTTAGTTTAAAAGTCTGAGTATATCTAATTACCACTTGGTAGATATTGTCCAAATTCACTTTTGAATCCAAGTGTTTTTGCCCTCATATATTTTTTTAAAGGAGTATTTGCTTGTTTCTATTATACTGTAACTATTGGAGCTACTAGGAGGCCTTTTAAATTTCACCAACAAGTAGGCAGAATGGGGACTAACTGAAGGGTTGATAGGCTTAAAGAAAATAAATAACCTAACAAAGCCACAGGCTAATGGCAAAACCAACATTAGGAACCAAGTCACTTTACTTGGGATTAGTGGATACCAAAATGTGCTTTCTCTGAAGCAGCACTTTACAAGGAAATATTAAAATCCACCTTTGTTGTCCTTCAGCTAAAGGGAATAAAATTGTGTACTTTCTGTAATTTTAACCTTGTTATAACAGATGCTACATGAACTCAAGTGGAACTCTGACTGCCTTGAGAGCTGAATAAAATGCATCCCACCATCCATTGCTTCTGCATCAGGGTATTAAAAAGAGAGGCAAAAGGAAGAGACGAGAGAGGCACAAGTTCAACAGTGTGAGGGACTTGGACACAATAGGAGAGAGAAAGAAATAAATGTCTGAATGTCATTGAAAGAACAGACAATGAAGGCATATGTAAGAGTCCTGCTAAAACTATGGGACCTCAGAAGCCTATTTGTAAGAAATACAATTTAGAATAGGGAACTTGCAATACAGTGTCTGACCTTTATTTCCTTTCCTGTCTTGAACTTGTCAAAACCTTTGATCGATTTTTCTATGAACATGAATTACTGCTACAATATTTAGTTGAACTACATGAATTTCTCAAAGCAGTAATGCAGTGCTACAGCATAGCTTAACATTGTTTAAGTAATATGGTTTGCTTATATTTAAGTCATTTCTAAGGGACCTGTGCAAACACGGTCTGGAGATCTATTTATGATGTATTTACAAGTCTAAGAACAAAAATGCTGTTAATGCATAAACAGTCAAAAAGCCATGCATTGTGGTTTTACAGGGACTTCTATTTCTAAAGTTGATTGTTGCATGAGGGTCTCTGCCTTTATGAAGGGAAATGTGTAGAATTTTAACTAGCTCTGTATTATAATGTTTGTGTTTTGAAAAAGAAAATCATGTTTCTGCACTAAAAAATAAATTCCTAATCAAACCTTTAAAATTAACATTTAGAACAGGGACAGAAACTTCTTTTGTTTCCTAAGTGTTTTGTTGTTCTTGCTGTTTAGTTTTAAATAATTTTTAGAAGTTTTATTGAGGTATAATTGATATAAAAAATTGGACACCTTTAATATATTCACCTTGATGAGTTCGGACATGTGTGCATACACCAATACCATCATCACAACCACGGTACTGAACATAATTACTCACCTCCAAAAATTTTCTTTTGTTCTTTTTTAGTGGTGGTAGTATATTTTTAAGAATTCAGCCTTTGAGCAGGGTACTAAGGACATTCAACAACAAATGGGAAAGTAAATGTAGTAAGTCCATATAAAGGGTTAGATCTCAGTAAGATATTCAAGTTATGACCAAATACTCAAGAGGCTTGTAACTGACTGTGGGTTTCCAGTTTGATTATCCACAGATAAGCTTTCATTTGCTCATTCACCTATTCATTCATATATCCACTCATTCATTCTCAAGAAGAAGTATTTGTCCATATCTCACCATGTGGATGGGCAGGTGGTCAGTTCTCACTTCTTTTGCCATTAAGTGTACTAAAATGCTCACCCTTGAGCTCCAGGATGATATTTTCTCTCACTTTGCTTCATTACCAAAGTGGCTATCAAGATTCCCTCCCCTACCTTCTTTTTATTTTTTTAATGTTTAAGAGCTGGAGTTAATTTCTTGACTCCTTTACTAGCACATGCAGATACATACCACTCAAGGCCTGTTGGATTAAACTGTTAAATTTGTCAGCTAGCTAATGTTTTCTCAGAACCAGACAAATTAAACAGATTGAATTGTTGAAATTATTTCAAAAGATAAACAATCATAGAATGGAAATAAACTACAGAATGTAGGGAACTTGAGTAACTAAATCTCCTAGGAAACATTTACAGCAGATGGTAAAGTATCCAGTCTCATTGTTACAAATGAATTTCAAAGAATCTCTGAGCAGCTTTACAAAATTTTACTGCACTAACAAATGGCAGGCAACCTCTGTAGTGAACACAAAATACTCTACCATCATTTGTACCTCCTTAAATTAAGCCAATTTCTGCTTACACAGAAAATCTGTCTGTGGAAAACACTGCTTAGAGTATGCAAGCACATTAATCTGGAAGCCACAAGAGAAGCTTGCTTCAGAAAACTTCTTAATATTTTTCTTGTGAGTTATTCTCTTTATGCTTTTCACATTACAATATTACCAAGTTATCATAGTGTATTTTCTTTACTCTCAGAGCAAGATAAGACTCTAGTTGTTGCTGGGAACTATGCATTGTCTAAATATGGGTTCACATTCTCCCACAGTGATTCTGGAACCATACACACAAATGAGATCACTGCTGTCAGTTCACTGGGATTAAGACTCAACCTCTCTACTCACTGGCCATGTAAATATAGATACAGTACTCAGATCCTCTGAGGCTTAGCTAATTATCGGTTGATTTGGTTTACACTTACCACATTAACTATTTGAAAGGACTCATTGATATAACGTGCTGAGCACAGTTCCTGACTCACAATCATTATTAAGGCAATATTTACCAATATGTGACTTTAAAACAGATACTACTATTAGATAATAATTCATACTATACATTCAATATTTAAACAACAGAATTATAATTTTGTGAAGTAAATTTTGTACTCAAACAGAAAATCTAATTCTATAATGATTTTCTGCCATATTGGGTCATAGAACCAACAAACTATATATTACTGGTTAGACGTATGTATTTACTTATGCAGTTAGTAATAAAATTCTTCACTCATCCCTAGATTTGAATCCCAGGTGCTCTGCATAGCAGCTGTATAGTCTTGGACAAGTTGCTTAATCTCTGTACCTCGATTTCCTCATTTGTACTTCAATTTTCTTATGTGGTAAATATAAAATTACTTAACTCAGAGCTATGAGGTCAGTTTTATCTGAGAGAATCCGGAAAAAATACTTAGCACACATTTCCTAGCATTCAACATGCATAATAGGTACTCAAAGAAATTTCAGATCTCTGTTCATGATTATTTGAGTATTTAACATATTAAATACTCAAACTGACTATAATGTCTGAAAATGCATGTCTTTATGTGACTGTACCTCTCATTTCACCGGCACAGTGTTGTGAATATATTTGTCATTTGTATGTTCCTTCTACCATACAATTCTGCCACTCCAATTAGCATAGTGTATTGGAAAACAATTGAGTGCTTGCTTTATGTTTTACTAAGTTTATACGGAACTACATTGACACTTCCTTGCCCTTCAGATGCTGGGACTCACTGGCTGCTCTCTAGTTCTCAGGAGTCTCTGTGTGATTCTGTCCTTTACACCTGCCCTACATCATCACCCTGAGCCCTAGACAAAGCCAACATCATTTTTAAAAACCTTCAAATACGTCTGCAATTCACTGTATGAATGTTCTCATTCTATCAAAACCCTGGACCTCACTAACTCAATGGAGCAATATAGGATGATAAAGTAGTTTATATGAAAGTCATAGCAAGCTTGCTTTGGTTATTCATCCAAATGTATGTTTTTAAAGGATGAGGCTTTTATCTGAAACAAATAAAATTATAATTTGAAATTTCAAATAATGTGACTAATAGATTATGAATTCATTTCCAAATATAGAAATAATTAAAACACTTGGGGCTATAAAAAAGTGAGTGCTGTATCTATTATTTTCTTATATTAATTTTACCCTAGCTGCCAGAATTTAGTATTTTTAATATCAACTGAGAGATTTAAGGCTATTATAATTTTCCCATTTTGATTTTCCTCTTCTATTTATAACTCACTGAAAGTAATTTGATAGTATACACTGTGATTGTCCCCATATATCAAACATTTAAAAAACGTATTTGGAACCAAAGCAAAGATATATTTTACTACTACCACAGAGGTAAAATCTGCTGCTATTTCTTGATCAGAAGTAAACAAGTTGACTTCAAAGCAGTTGATCTAATTTTCTTCCCCATTCATTCCATGGTATTTTTTGATTATTACAGAATATATTGAATTAGATGATGATAAGTCCTTTTCTTTTTGTGTGTGTGTTTTTTTTTTTTTTTTTTTTTTTCAGAAATGGTTCCTCTCTGTTGCTGAGGCTGGAGTGCAGTGGCACTATCTTGACTCACTGCAGACTCTGCCTCCTGGGCTCAATAAATCCTTCTACCTCAGCCTCCAGAGTAGCTGGGACTACAGGTGAGCACCACCATGTCCACCTATATAATTTTTGTATTTTTATTTTTTGTAGAGACGGAGTTTCACTGTGTTGCCTGTGTTGGTCTCATACTCCTGGGCTCACACCATCCTCCCCCCTCAGCCTCCCAAACTTCTGGGATACAGGTGTAAGCCACTGCACCTGGCTGAGAAGGCTTTTTGTTATAGGCTGTTCCTATTGTTTTATTTATTTGGTTTGCTTGTCGGTTTTCAAGGTAAGTTTGACATATAAGGTGGCCTAAGGTTTAAAGGTCAAGTTATAGAGACAGCTAGATTGAAGTTCAAATCCAGAGTCAAGTTACTTAGATTCTCTAAGAACCTGTTTTTTCCCTTATAAAATTAAAATAAAGGGGATAGCCCCTTCATAGGTTTGTAATAAGAATTATTTGATAACGCTGTCACACAGTTGCAAAGAGATACTGAAACTTGGCTCTGCCAAAAAATATTAGCTATTGCCATTAAGATTGTTCCCCTTAATACCTAAGGCATTTGCTGACAATTGGGTTACTCATCATGTCCTTCCAGGAAAAAAAATTAAAATGTTTAAAACTTAGGAATTACTTTTAAAATTTAATTTTCAGACCTGACATAACACAGCTGAGGAAGAGAGATGGTAGCTGATTGGGGACAGATGTAGAGATCATTAATGCCATAAGAGTATGAGAATATGAAGCATGAAAGGATATGATATTACTCATACAGATTGCAAATACATGTCATATTATATTTATCATTCATTTAAGTAAAATTCAACATTATTTTCTTCAAAGAATAAATTACGCCTTTCACTCTACCTATTTAACTCTAGAAAATTTTACAAATTGAGCATGCCATTTTTTGGTATGAATTCCTTTATTTCAGCTACCCTGCTAACTTTGCCTTTGGCATGATGAGCGGAAAAAAAAAAAGAAACCAAATAGTTCTGGAATATGAAAAGTGTCCAAGAAGAGGAGTAGTCTTGAGAAGTAGGGAACAGGATGAAGCCATTAGGGGACAGAAGGGTAGGAGGGAGTGGGACCAGACAAGCACTGAACTCTGCATGCACACGTAACAGTCTAAAATAGTCATCCAGCACACAGACTCTAGGTCAACATAACCAAGATGAATTGCAACTTCTTCACAAGCAACATGACTTTGGATAAGGTATTTAACTTTTCTGTGTCTTGGTTTCTTCAATTGATAAATAAAAATGATGGTCATATCTACTTCATAAAATTGTGATAACTAAACTGATTAATACATGTAATGAATAGTGTGTGGCATTTAGCTTAATAATGAAACACTTCATGAAAATATTAGCTACTTTTGTTAGCTAGCAACTCACAATTTTGTCTAAAGCTGACCCCATATCCAGGGTTAGGTTTTGAAAGAAATTCATCGTCATTGGAAGTAGGTCTGGAAGTTATAAAGGAAAGCTTAAAGAAACAGAAATATGTGCAACACCTATTTACAAAGAATCCATTTGAAAGCCCCCACTGAGCCCAGGGCGATGGCACATGTCCCCTTTGGGCATGTAATTCAGTTTCCTGAGGGTCAATATACTGTCTTTGTTACAATGGTCCCAAGGCAAACTTTTTAATAATTGTGATCCCACTCAATAGTCATGTTCACTTACTTTATAGGTACATTTGTGGCATATTTTAAAATGTGAAGTTGAGTGCATTTCACTTAAAAACCAAAGGCATATAATGACATGTTATAGAGGAAAAATTATTGATTTTTGTAAATAGGCAGATCTTGTTTGTATTCTAGCTCCACCGCTTACTAATTTTGTGATATGGGCAATTTATATCCTATCTGAGCCTGCGTTTCCTCTACAATATGAAATAATTTCTACTTTGAAGTATTGTTATAAGGGTTAAATATAAATTACTTTCTGGTTTATGATGTTGGTATATACTACTTTTATGCATGATAGTTAATTTTATGAATAAGATTTTAACAGTAAGCCATAGAAAAATATAATGTTAAGACTGATCCTTAGAATCTATCAAAACAGGTTGTAAAAATGACTTAAAGAAACATCTAGCATGGCAGTGACTAACATTTTGAAAAGCTTTATTTTTCCGTTGAGAACCGTAGCCCAACACAGGGTCTGGGCTTCAGTGTTCCTCTTGTCAGGAAGGATAATATCTGTGATGCATCGACTAACTCTAATGAAAATTTTTATTCCTAAGACACAAAATATTTCCCAGCACAGTACATAAGGTCTTTGTGCTCATGTCAGCATTGGAGATAAATCTCTGGGAAAGAAGTAGAGAAACTGTCCTTTCTACAGACATCAAAACACCAAAGTAAAAGTGAAAATAAAGGAACACAGCAGACTTTTTCTTTTTAAATGCCTAAACTGAAAAGTATACCTACCAGGAAACATCCAACTCACGAATTACTTTAAATATGTTTTTAAAAGAGTGTGCTTGGCTTTATAACAACAGATTCATGCTATTTACCTGATATTCCCCGGTGGTTGCTTTGTGGAGCTCAGTACCATCCTTGGAGACCATGGGCAATAAAAAGCATTTCTTCTGCACCAGTAAGACAAAAACAAACTGACTACTTCTCACATAAGCCTTGGAGGGCTTCCCTCAGTGGGCTTAGTGATCAGCAAATCATGTCAAATAAGCCTTTTTGTTATTTTTGACGTAATAGTGTTCCTGGCAGGCAGTACTTAAGAATTCCCAGATTCTTGACTTTAACATAAATTCAATATACTCTCTTTTATTAAAAGTCAAGCTGTTTATTCACAGTAGTTCTTAGGTCTACGTTTCATTTTACACATATCTGTGGATGTAATAGCTTTTTCCTTAGAACTTTTAAAAAACGGAATTCAGTAAAAGTCCTATATTTATATTTTCTATGTGCCAAGAACAGATAACCATCATTAATGTGAGCCAAATTTGAATTGAGGAGCTGAAATTGGGAGGAATTGAATTTGAATTTAGGAGCTGAAATTAGGAGGAATTAAAAAACACCTTAAGTAAATATTCAAGTAATGAAAGTTTACTTTTAGAATTAGTGTATCAAAAATGGGAAAATTGGCTGGGCACAGTGGCTCACACCTGTAATCCCAGCACTTTAGGAGGCTGAAGCATGCAGATCACCTGAGGTCAGGAGTTCGAGACCTGCCTGACCAAGATGGTGAAACCCTGTCTCTACTAAAAATACAAAAATTAGCCGGGCATGATGACACATGCCTGTGGTCCCAGCTACTCGGGAGGCTGAGGCAGGACAATCACTTGAACCTGGGGGGCAGAGGTTGCAGTAAGCCGAGATCATGCCACTGCACTCCAACCTGGGCAACAGAGTGGGACTCCATGAAAAAATAAGTAAATAAATAAAAATTTTAAAAAGTCATTGCTTTATTTTTTAAAAATTAATAATTTCAAAATGTATACATGTGAAATCTAACTGGGAATACTTTGTATCTACTTGTAGCCCAAGATTAATTTTATTCTCAATTACTAGGAGATTTGCACAATAGAGTACATATTTAATCTGTATGACTAAAAGCCTCATTGTCACTGTGACTATGTCATCTTTATCACATTCGTGAATCTCCTGATTATAACCTGCACAGATGGTCTATCTACAGGGCTCTGGGATAAGAAACTTGCTATCTACAGAGGAAATCATTTTCACTTCCAGATAGTTCTGAATATTTGAAAGTACTTGCTGATTTAGAGTCAAATTATGCCTTGCTGTAACATCCATAATTCCTGAACTTACATTTGAGATAAACCAAGATTAGACTAAATCATGCCTTCAAATGACAAGACTCTCAAAAATGTGATGCCGTTTATGTGCCAAAACTATCTTATCTTGCCATTTTCCTCCATTCTTTAGGAAAAACATGGTCCTAGTTTTGTTAGCCACACTTGACAATATTATTTTAAACCACTATGTCATTTGGATATCCTATATTTGAACACTCTTTTAGTGTCTTCCTGTTAAAATATGCATAAAAACTGCACGCCCAGTGTACTCTACCTGAAGAAAAACATAGCTCTCATTAACCTTGTCCAGACATTAAACTTATAAGAGAAAATCTTTATTTTCCTTATAGCCAAATTACTCTGCTAAATTGTTTTGAGGCAGGATTAATAAACCTTTACTGTAAAGGGAAAGGGCCTAAGATTTTAGGTTTTGTGGGCCATATAATCTCTATACAACTATTCTCTGCTGTTGCAGTGAGAAAGCATTTGTAGACAATACGCAAATGAATGAGTGTGTCCATGCTGCAATAAAACTTTATTTACAAAACCAGTCTATTGGCTGGATATGGCTTGCTGGCCATAATTTGCCAACCCTTAGTTTACAGCCTCGCTAGCTAAACACTACTTGTTGTAGTAAAATATTCCTTTTTAAAATATATATCTCTCATCCTAGCATTGTCATTACGTGTGTGTGGTTTATTTTTAAATACATAATATTTAAGGGTCTTTCCTATTTAGTTCTATTGACTAAAAGCTCTTTCATAATTATAATGCACAGACATCTATATAGGTTTTTATTTTACCATTGAACCTATTAGCTAATCTTTAGAGTTCTGTTTTATTTTTCGTGTGTTTAACAGAAGAACATGTCTACAGCACTGATGAAAATGTTACCAGAATATAAACAAAAATTAATTTTTCAGGTTAAAACCATTTTATTTGTTAGTAATATATATCTATTAACCATTAAATAATTTACCAAGTTATTCCATTACCTAATCCATATTGCTCCTTCTTGTCCAAAAGAATATAGTAAGGCACATTACCAAATACATACCTCTGACTTTAGTGGGCATTTAATGTATTATTAGAGGATCCCGATATCCGTATTTTTTAAAGAAATTAAACTCATCCCTAGTGATTATACTTTCTTCATCTAACACTATAATATTAACATTTGGAGAAAATGTCTAATAATTAACAGTAGATTTACAGAGTATTTTTCAATAATTTTCTAAAATTATCCAAAAAATTTGGCCAGAATCACTATAAAGTTCACATCTGAGCTTGTGGAAGCCAACTTTATTCCACTCTAAAATGACAAAATTTTATATTTTTAATTTTATCTTTTAAAGTGTTTTAACATAAGGGTAATGGAAGACCTTACTAAAGGTAGCTTAAGATAGTAACAGATTTGTCATCTCAGTTAACACAAAGACCATAGATGGGGCAGATCTACAGGATGCAAAAACTTTCCTTTTTCTTACCTCATAGTAGCCATATGGCTACCGCAATTCTCTGGCTTCATGTGCTTACAAAATGCCCGTTAGTTAAAAATAAAAAGAAAGAGAAAGAGAGAAAGAAAGAAAGACAAAGAAGAAGGAAAAAAGATAGAGAAAGAAAATAATTTCTTCATGTGTCTATTTGAATTAAGAAAGGCGTGAATTTTCCTAGACCTCCCTGTGATGATTAATTTCATGTGTCAGTTTTACTGGGCTAAGGGTTGCCCAAATAGCTGAGAAAACATTATTTCTGAGAGTATCTGTGTTTCCAGAGAAATTAGCATTTGAATAGGTAGACTGAGTAAAGAAGATTATTCTCACCAATATCTATGGGCATCCTTCAATCTATTCAGAGCCCAAATAGAACAAAAAGGCAGAGGAAGGTTGAATTTAATCTGTCTTCTTGAGCTGGGACATCCATTTTCTCTTGTCTTCCAATATTGGAACACCTGGTTCTCAGGCTTTTTGGCTTAGGTTGAACTATACTACCAACTTTCCTGGACCTCCATCTTGCAGGCAGGAGATTGCGGAACTTCTCAGCCTCCTCGACATCCTTGTGATCCAGTTCCTCCCAAGAATTATCTTCCTCTAGCTATCTCTATCTCTATCCCTATCTCTATCTCTATCTATATCTCAATCTCTCTCTATCTCATCTGTATCTGTATCTGTATCTCTGTCTCATCTATATCTATCTCTATCATCTGTATCTTTATCTCCTCTATCTCTATCTCTAACATCTGTATCTTTATCTCCTCTATCTCTATCTCTATCTCTATCTCTATCTCTATCTCTATGTCTATCTCTATGTCTACCTCTATGTCTACATCTATCTTAGTTATCTATCTCAGTTACGGTTCTGTTTCTCTGGAGAACCTTAACTAATATACTCCCCAATAGGCCTTGTCTTACAACTCACTTGCTAGCTTACCATGATTATAACCAAGTTCATCACTTCAAAGGAATATCAAATAATATATATATATTGTTTACACTAAGACTTAGCTAGCCACCCTCCTCAAGCCAAATCTGGCCCCCCACCTCACTTACTATAGCAAGCAAACTTAATGTAGATTATACATTTTGTATTCATTGAAAAAAACCCAAAGAATAACTTATCTTGACATGCTAAAATTATATTAAATTTAAATTTTGATATACAAATAAATTTTTATTAGAATACAATTATATTTATTCATTTACATTTACATTCGTTGTCTATGGCTACTTTTATACTAATGCAGCAGAGTTTGTTAGTTGAGACAGAAACTGGCCGACAAAGACTAGCATTTTTACAATATGACCCTTTACAAAAAAAAAAAAAATTGACCCTTGGTTTAGACTGATCAATGATCATATGGGAGGATTTTATTGATTTTCATTTGTAGCCAACCAAGCACTTTTTTTCCTTGGCTAGGATAAATTTAGAACATCTATGTCCTTCCTCAAAAGTGGCCTCACATACTTGAAAGTCTGATTCTCTCATAACTATACTTTTTTCTCTGCTGTTACAATTTGAGCTCATTCTCTTCAGAAATAAAGAGCATAATGAAATAGAAACTAAGCAGTCCCATTTTTCTTTTGCCATTTATAAGAGCCTATACCACCTAGTGGTGATTTAGTATGTATTAACAACCAGGTCACTAAGAAAAACTGCTGTATTTTTAGTTTGCTTAATTCAGTGGTGTTGATATTTCCTCTATTACCAATTTTGGCCTATGAACATGATTTCTTTGAATGCAAAGTTGGGAGGAGATGAGCACTGTGTGCTCCTATGAGGAGTTCTATCTGGCTTAAACATAAACACTATTAATATCACTTTGCTCTAGACATGTGATTCTCCTTGATAATGCTTCTTGCATTACCTCAATATAAAAGTTACAGTCCTTATTATTTTTGAAAAACTCAATTTGTATAGGACTCTTGATAATATTTTAATGTGTGTATATTTTATGATTTTTATTGATATTGTTTCTTTATACATTTTTTGTTATCCTTTTTGTTTATATAGTCAGTTTCCACATTAAATGGGAGAAAAACTGACATTGTTCAATTCACACTGGAAATTCTGTTTGCCAGATATCATATTATATTTCTTTTAATGCTCTAAACAATGTTGTGAGGTAAGTGTTATCTCTGATTTGCACTTGAAGAAACATATTCCCAGATTAATAAATTGCCCAGTTTCACACAGGGAATAAATTGGAGCACAGGAGTTCTAAATAGATAGACCTGTATGACTTCACGGAGTGAAATGCACAGATAAACAATTCATTTTCCAGGAGAAATCACAGGACAATGGATATCAGAAGAAATGATGGGACCAGGATAATATTGGTTGTTTTGTATATAAAAAACTAATTTGGGCAACAAAAAAGGATATAAAGCCACTGAAGCAAAATATATGTTACCAAATTTAAAAGAAAATATGCTATTGGTAAGCCATAGCTACATTATATAAAACATTTCATTTCACATAAAGTATTAATACTACACTATGACTATGAGTTAATATTAAAAAAATTGACCACATAGGAAATAGGAGAAAAAAGTGACAACACTGTGGAAAGCAAAGCTCTCACCACCATCTCCAGGCCACTTAGGGACCTCCTCAGAAGCTTAGATTAACAAAGAGAAGAGACTGGAGTTATCAAAATTTGTAAACTCAGAGTAAAAGCCTTCCTGAGCTGAGGCTAGATCTCTGAGGAAGAGAGATATGTTGCAACTGCTGCTATTACCTCTGAAGAGGCACTTTCTGGGGCTCTGAAAAAATTGGTAAACTGAAACAATTACTGCTCCCAGGGCAAGGGGATGTTCTTGGGAGAATATCAGCAAGGACAGCAAACAAACAGGAAAAGGAGATATATTCTTCCATTCTCTTGCCTTTATATGTTTCTCTAGTACCTCCCAATAGCAGAACCTAGCAGGATCCCACTTGAAGGAACTTGGAAAACGTAGCTTGCTGATCCCCATCACAGCATCAGAGCATATTTATTGTAGAGAAATGTGGCTTAAGATCAAGATTATTAGTAAATCAATTTTCTTACCTAATTTTTAATCTGTATTGATTTCTCATAACATAAATATCTGTGATTATAGAGACCTTAGTATTTTCTTTGTCTTCTGTAGGAGCATTTCAATCTTTTTTGAAGTTCTACCTCTCTTTCACTTCTAGTTCACACCATGTGAGAGCAATTGACCTAATCATCATGGGCAGTGGTTATAATATGTCTCAACTTTTCCATTAACCATATGGTTCATTTGGTAATATGCTCACGATTTCACCTAGTCTAATGAGAAATTTAACTAGAAATTTTGTTGAAATTATTGAGTAAAACAATGTTCATTTTCTGAAAAAGTAGCTTAGCTAGTAAGATATAAGCTCACTGCTACTAGTGGCCATCTTGATGTGGAACATTACCGAGAATATTTATTCAGATACTCCTTCAAGAAATGTGTGCAAAACAGAAAAGAGAAAGTTAAAAAAATGAGAAACTTTTTACATACTATATTCAGTAGAGGCTGAGGGTAGCTCTAAATCTAGATACTTAGTAAGAAAACTATTGACAATAAATAATACTCATAGAGCAAATACTATGTGCTAAACATTCTTTCATGTACTTTATAAGATTAATGTATCTAATACTCACAAGGACTCTATGAGATAGATATTATTGTCCAATTTTATATATAAGAAAACTGAAGTAAAGATAAAGTAAATGACTTGTCCAAAGTCACATAGCTAGTTAATAACGCAACTAAAATAAATGCTCTTTCCCACATTATTGTATAGTCTCATGTGCTTCAGTTATGAGAATCAATGCTTTTCATTTTAGCTTATAACCACTGAGTTTTTTTGTATTTGTTTTTTTACATCCTGCAAATAAAATGCCCTGACAAATTATATTCTCTCAGATAATCATCTTTCTTTCATATGCAATCAACATTTTATGTGTATTCACTTATTATGTATCACTCCTTTGATTTCTCAAAATTTATTTAGGAGTATATAAATATTTTGCTACTACTGGAATAAGTAAAAATTTAAGGTTAAGTTTTCAAACATGTCATTGCCCTCATCATACTGTAGCAAGAATTAGTGATCAATGATACACTAAGGATTAAAGTCAAGTCCTAGAAAAATCTCAGTTAAAATATTAAATAATATTAAGTGATACAATTTGGTCCCAAGTACATATTTCTGAAGAAAATATATTTTTCTTAGAAAAAGTTCTACACGATTTGATAAATCGAGATATTCCATTTCCATCGGCTGAGAATATGGTTTCTTATGTTTTACTATTCTCGACACATCAAGATTTTCCTCACCTTAAGATATGTTTCAGCATGTGCTTATTTTGTTTTTGAATATAATGGTGCATGTCTGTTTCAGCTCTCAGAATTTTTTAAGCCATTAATTTTATCTCAGGCCTTTTTTGCATTCCACACCTTCCTGCATACTAATTAGGCGTGTAAATTTCTCTTAAAATCACATTTCCTTACCAGTCCAAATCAATTCATTCTTCCCCATCATACATATTCCTCTTCTATTACCTCAGAAACAATAAAATACTTTAGTTTTGTCATTTATTTCTGATTGTAAAGTAATGATACAATAGATTTAGATCCTCATTTTAGCCATCACTAAAGCGTGATCATGTAGGCTTTAAGAGTTCAGCGGTTTCAATGCCTATTTCTGTCACTTGCATGGATTCCGTTAATAGAGTGGATTTAAAAGTGTTCATGTAAGTTATATCAAGCACAAGCTTAGGTTTTTTTCTATTATATTATATTGTATGTCAACTATGAAAATTTGGTGAGAACAGTACTTTCATATCAAAGCTACCACTATGAAGAGATGCAGTTTGAATCCCAGGGATGAGACAGGAAGCTACCAGGATATGGTCACTCCATACTGTTCTCAAAATATTTACATCCCTACCCTGTATTCCATCATATACTTTTTTCCTCATTGTCAATATTTTATACATCAGTGAAAACAGAATGCTCTTTTCCCAGTATCACCCAGGGAATCTTGGGCTCCTCAGTCAAAAAGTACTTTGAAGTCTCAGTATAGATTAAAGACTGAATAAATGACTGTGCCTCTATTCAAAGGTTCCACTAAAATGAAAGTATATATATAAAAATAGTATAAATCTTCATTTCAGAAAATAATGGAAGGGAAACATCAATAGAGTAAGATTTTGGTAAATATCTGATAGGCAGAAAGAATAGTGATACCCAATAAAGCAGTCCAGAGAAATGCTTAGCCTAGAGTATATGTTAAGTAGGATATAATTAAAAAGGATCAAGTAAAAAAACCCAGAGTGTCTTCTCAGCCAATAGCTAGCTAATACGGAGAGTAGGAATTAAAAATTCAAATTTGAGGCTGCAGAAACCACCATGGCACACGTTTACCTATGTAACACACCAGCACATCCTGCCCATGTACCACTGAACTTAAAAGTTGGAAAAAAATAAAAATAAGTAAATATAACTATATATAGAAGATATAAAGGAATATATATATATATATATATATATATATATATATATACACATACACACACACACATAAATACATACTAAAATGCTAGAATTTTTGCATACCTGGCTGGATAAAAAGAAGTGCAAAGTCTTCTAATTTCTGGCAGTTGGTAGCCCTTATCATTAGTGAAGCTGAAACAATAAAAAGCTCCAGACTGAATATAGAGTTGTCAACTATCTTTTTTCTCTCCACAAACAAAGAACAAAACTTGGTGGAAAAAGGTTTCCAAACTAAATTGTATACACAGTAACATCTGAATGTATATTCAATCTATAAAGCAAGAATTAGGTGTTAAGAAAAAAAAATAACTGAACACAAAGAACTTTCCAGAAACTGTAAAAATTGCATTAAAATATTTCAAAAACAGTAATAGAAAACAGTATCATTAAAAAGTAGAAAATCACAAAAAATATAAATGAAAGATCAATTCAGAGGGTTCAATGTAACACTAAAAAGTGTTATTTGGAAAACAGAAAATATAAGTAAAAATCATAACAAAAATACATAAAATTACTAAAACTAAAGTGCATGCATTTTCAGACTGAATATGTCCCTCAATTGATCGAGACAAAAACTCCTACCCAATCAAAAATTTGAGAAATTACAGAATATTAAGCATGAAAAGAAGCCCCTGAACACAATATACACATCCAGTAATTTAAAAATGTGAGTGCATATTCTTCAATATTCCTCCCATTGAGAGGGATCTATATTCCTACTCTTCCATCTGGGCTGGTTTCTGGTTGATGCAATAGAATATGACAAAAGTGATGCTATCTATTTTCTAGGCTAGGTAATAAAATGCCAGGAAGTTTTCACTTTGTTTACTGATACACTAGCTCTCAGAGCCTTTAGCCTCCATGTAAGAAGTCAGAGTAAACCTGAGAGTACCATGCTGTGAGGAATTCCACACAAAGGAAAGAACACTCAAAGGCACTCTGGCCAAGTCTCAACTGTGCCTAACATTTGTGTTATTTCAGCACAGATGCCTTACATGTGTGTGAAGAAATGTTCACATGATTCTTGCCCCAAGGTGTTCAATTCATGGTGGACTCATTGAGTCTTTTCAGCTGAGTTTTCAGCCATTGTGGAGCAGAGATAAGACATCCCCAATGTGCTCTAAATTCCTGAACCCCAAATGTTTGAGCATAATAAGATAATTATTGATATATGATGGTAAACTTTGGAGTGGTTTTCTTTGAACTGATAAATAGAACAGAATTTGGTAACTGAAAGAACTTTGCTGCCAAAACAAAATATAAAACATAGAGTGCTGATTATTGGACTGAGCCTTAGTGAAGCATAATGAAGCTTAAGGAGGCTGTTGGTAAAAGTCTGAAGTAAAATGTAGAAAATAACTATGGAATTCTAGAGAAAAGGGATCCCTTGTCAAGTAGTGGAAGGCATTAATTTGCGGTGATGTGGAAAATAAGAAAAGGTACAGTAGTGCGTTGGTATCCATGGGAGATTGCTTCAAGGCATCCCCCACCATGTGGATACCAAAAACCTGCTGATGCTAAAGTCCCTTATATAAAATGGTGTAGTATTTGTGCATAATCTGTGCATATCCTCTGTAGACTTTAAATCATTTTTAGGTTGCCTATAATACCTAACACAATTTAAATGCTATGTAAATAGTTATTATACTATGTTGTTTAGGGAATAATGAAAAGAAAATATTTGTACATGTTCAGTGCAGACACAATCATCCACTTTTTTTCTCAATGTTTTTGTTCCATGTTTGGTTGAACCTATGTATGTGGAAACTGTAAATATAGAGGGTCGACTGTACCTAATAATGTTGCTGACTTAGCTAAAGACATTTTTGAGCAGAATGTTGGAAATGCAATGTGGTTTATTCTATCTTTCTATAATAAAACGAAATAATAAATTAAAAAGTATTTATATTTCAGGTAGAATTTAGAGAAAAAATATATAGCACCCAGAACAGTTAGCAATTAAAGGGTTCTCAAAGTAAGAAAGGACAGTAGAATTCTTAATTGCCATTAATGAGAGGATCAAAGACTGTATAGTGCACACTAGTTAATTGTAATTAATTTTTCAAGTGGCAATCAAAAAATTAATTCTGTCTCACATAAACTGAGTATTAATTAATACTCAGTTTCACACAATGTTATATCTGGCTTTGCCTAATGTTATAATGTATTTTTTGAAAAATTTTATAGCTCTAAGCCACCAGAGCAGGTTTCCATTTTGAGAACCCAGCCCCTACCAGACCGCATCCTGCCCTGGGGCCCAATAGCCTCTGAATCGCCACATTCCTGGAGTCCCACTGACATCATCCTCCTACAGCTGGCACCACTGCTGGCCACTGCCACTCAGGCCAAAGTACAAGCCACTGGCAATGACTCTGCTGCTCCCAGCAGTGTAGCCACCACACATTTATAAGCACTCTGAGGACAGGCTACTTTGCTCACAGCTGCCATCTGGGACCAAATCACCCTATGCCTATTCCTATGGCTGCTGTCACTAAAAGCTATTCCACCCTTCCTAGTAGCAGGACAAAAGCACAGCCACTGCATTCCCAACCTGAGTATTTCACCAACAGCCTAGGACTACCATGCCCATAACTACACCATGGGTAACACCTGCAAGGAGGCCTGAAAACTGATCCAGCTGGCCCAGCTTTGCTCCCCAACACTGGTCCCCACACATGCTGTCTGGGGGACTGGGAATAGCCCAGCCATGTCTAGCATCATTGGCACATGAGAAATCCTCCTGGATCCATAAGGTTGAGCCCATCCAACCTGGCAATACCACCACAGCTGGAACCAACCCAAATGTACCACATATGGGCCTGCATACTGGCCTAATCCTCTTGTTGCAGCCACCGCTAACATCAGTTTGAATTGCATGGAAGCCAGAGGGTTGTCCCAGCACTGCTACTGACAGCCTTTATTCCATGCCCACTACCCAAGAATCCAACTACCCACTCAACAGCCCAGCCCAACACTGCCACTACTGGCACCCTTGCAAGCCTCCTTACAGTCTAAGGAAGGACCCACCTAATCCTATTACAACTGTACCAGCATATGCCACCATACAGCACAAGGAAAGTCACATTCAGCTGCTGCCGTCACTGGGACCCAATGATTGGCCCATCTGGCATCCTCATCCCCAGGAAAACTTCACCACAGCCTCCACTAATAACCATAACCTATGACGATGAATACATCACAGACACCACTGATGCTCTTTACAGCTGAAGAAATCGTGCAGAGACTACCTTACTGCACATACAGAGACTCAAAGCCAAAGGGCCCTAACCAGCCAACGTGGTACATACAGCCTCAGGGAAAAATGCTTCACAATGAAAGCAGGTTCTGAAAATTGAAAGAAGCGATTGTTACAATAGATATGCATGTTATCAACATAAGGACACAAGAAAAAGTTAAAAAGCAAGGAACATGACACCTCCAAAGAACACAATAATTTTCCAGCATAAAGAAAATTCATAAGGTTCAGTGAAAATAAACCTTATGAAATCTCAGAATGAGAATTCAAAATCATGATATTTAAAAAGTTTAGTGAGATACAAGAGAACAAAGACAAACAATACAAACAAATGAGAAAAACAATTCAGGTTATTGAAAAATTACCAAAGAGATAGACATCACAAAAAAAAGAACCAAACCGAACTTCTGGAACTGAATAATTCCTTGAATGAAATACAAAGTATATTCAAAAGCATTAATAATAGACTAAATCAAGTAGAGAAGAAAATATCAGAATTTGAAGGCATGCCTTTTGAAATAACCCAGTCATAAACAATTTTTTTTAAAAAAAGGAAAAAAAAATATGAACATAGCCTATGGGATATATGTGGCACCATAAAGTGGCCAAATGTTACAGGTTTTGGTTTCCCAAAAAGCAAAGCAAACATGGAAGGGATAGACAAGTTATTCAATGAAATAATCCCTGAAAAATTCCCAAGCCTAGCATTACATTTAGACAACCCACTTATATGTGGGAGCTAAAAAAGTTAATCTCATGAAGATAATGAGGTGAATGATAGGTATCAGAGGTTGGGAAGGGTGTGTGGAGGGGGTGATGAAGAGATATTATTTAGTGGGTACAAACATGTTGTTAGATAGAAGAAATAATTTCCAATGTTCAGTAACCAGTAGGAGGACTATAGTTAACAACAATGTATTGTATATTTCAAAATAGCTGTAAGCGGGAACTTGAAATGTTCCCAACACATAGAAATGATGAAAACCCTGGAGGTGATGGATACCCCAAATACTCTGACTCGATGATTATACATTCTATGCATGTAACAAAATATCATATATAAGCATGCATACTTATGCATAAATATTATGTATCATGAAAAAATTTAAAAAGTTATCACTGTTAAAATATAGATGACCAAATACAAAATAAATGTAGATAAAATCTAAGAAATATATTTAAATATAAGAAAACTAAAAGAATTACATGTAGGTGAATATTTGGTTAAACAGTTAAAAAAAGAAGAAGGAGGAGGAGGGGGAAAAGAAGAAGAAGGTAAAGATGGTTGTAGAGGAGGAAGAGGAGGAGAAGGAGGACGTTTGCTTTACTTAAACAGGAAAATGATAAACTATCATAAAACTATCATAAATTGTACACTTATTTCAATCAAGTGCTGTTTTAGGCATTTTAACATATGGTATATTTAATATTCACATTAATCCAAACAGTGCATATTCTTAGTCAACATTTTATGGAATTAATTTTTCCATGGCCATCTCTGTAATAAGTGGTGAAGCCAATATTGGAATCTAATTTAATACTGAAAGGTCTATAGGAGTCCATTCGCCTGGGATAGTGTGAACTTTGCCTGAGAGCTGAAATTGCAAATTTTAGTTTGAAGTCAGGTAGCGTGATGCCTCCAGCTTTGTTCTTTTGGCTTAGGATTGACTTGGCAATGCGGGCTCTTTTTTGGTTCCATATGAACTTTAAAGTAGTTTTTTCCAATTCTGTGAAGAAAGTCATTGGTAGCTTGATGGGGATGGCATTGAATCTATAAATTACTTTGGGCAGTATGGCCATTTTCACGATATTGATTCTTCCAACCCATGAGCATGGAATGTTCTTCCATTTGTTTGTATCCTCTTTTATTTCATTGAGCAGTGGTTTGTAGTTCTCCTTGAAGAGGTCCTTCACATCCCTTGTAAGTTGGATTCCTAGGTATTTTATTCTCTTTGAAGCAATTGTGAATGGGAGTTCACTCATGATTTGGCTCTCTGTTTGTCTGTGATTGGTGTACAAGAATGCTTGTGACTCTTGTACATTGATTTTGTATCCTGAGACTTTGCTGAAGTTGCTAATCAGCTTAAGGAGATTTTGGGCTGAGACAATGGGATTTTCTAGATACACAATCATGTCATCTGCAAACAGGGACAGTTTGACTTCCTCTTTTCCTAATTGAATACCCTTTATTTCCCTCTCCTGCCTGATTGCCCTGGCCAGAACTTCCAGCACTATGTTGAATAGGAGCGGTGAGAGAGGGCATCCCTGTCTTGTGCCAGTTTTCAGAGGGAATGCTTCCAGTTTTTGCCCATTCAGTATGATATTGGCTGTGGGTTTGTCGTATATAGCTCTTATTATTTTGAGATACGTCCCATCAATACCTAATTTATTGAGAGTTTTTAGCATGAAGCGTTGTTGAATTTTATCAAAGGCCTTTTCTGCATCTATTGAGATAATCATGTGGTTTTTGTCTTATACTACAAGGCTACAGTAACCAAAACAGCATGGTACTGGTACCACAACAGAGATATAGATCAATGGAACAGAACAGAGACCTCAGAAATGATGCCACATATCTATAACTATCTGATCTTTGACAAACTTGACAAAAACAAGAAATGGGGAAAGGATTCCCTATTTAATAAATGGTGCTGGGAAAACTGGCTAGCCATATGTAGAAAGCTGAAACTGGATCCCTTCCTTACACCTTATACAAAAATTAATTCCAGATGGATTAAAGACTTAAATGTTAGACCTAAAACCATTAAAATCCTACAAGAAAACCTAGGCAATACCATTCAGGACATAGGTGTGGGCAAGGACTTCATGTCTAAAACACCAAAAGCAATGGCAACAAAAGCCAAAATTGACAAATGGGATCTAATTAAACTGAAGAGCTTCTGCACAGCAAAAGAAACTACCATCAGAGTGAACAGGCAACCTACAGAATGGGAGAAAATTTTTGCAACCTACTCATCTGACAAAGGGCTAATATCCAGAATCTACAATGAACTCAAACAAATTTACAAGAAAAAAACAAACAACCCCATCAAAAGGTGGGCAAAGGACATGAACAGACACTTCTCAAAAGAAGACATTTATGCAGCCAAAAAACACATGAAAAAATGCTCATCATCACAGGCCATCAGAGAAATGCAAATCAAAACCACAGTGAGATACCATCTCACACCAGTTAGAATGGCCATCATTAAAAAAACAGGAAACAACAGGTGCTGGAGAGGATGTGGAGAAATAGGAACACTTTTACACTGTTGGTGGGACTGTAAACTAGTTCAACCATTGTGGAAGTCAGTGTGGCGATTCCTCAGGGATCTAGAACTAGAAATACCATTTGACCCAGCCATCCCATTACTGGGTATATACCCAAAGGACTATAAATCATGCTGCTATAAAGACACATGCACACGTATGTTTATTGCGGCACTATTCACAATAGCAAAGAGTTGGAACTAACCCAAATGTCCAACAACGATAGACTGGATTAAGAAAATGTGGCACATATACACCATGGAATACTATGCAGCCATAAAAAATGATGAGTTCATGTCCTTTGTAGGGACATGGATGAAACTGGAAAACATCATTCTCAGTAAACTATCGCAAGGACAAAAAACCAAACACTGCATGTTCTCACTCATAGGTGGGAATTGAACAATGAGAACTCATGGACACAAGAAGGGGAACATCACATTCCAGGGACTGTTGTGGGGTGGGGGCAGGGGGGAGCAACAGCATTAGGAGATATACCTAATGCTAAATGACAAGTTAATGGGTGCAGGAAATCAACATGGCACATGGATACATATGTAACAAACCTGCACATTGTGCACATGTACCCTAAAACCTAAAGTATAATAAAAAAAAAAAAAAAGAAATTGCAAATTTTAGTTATATTGGCTTGGGTAATAGCGCTTTGGAAGTAGTTAATTATAATAAAATAGAGTAATAATTGGGTTGTATTTAAAATGTATATATTGTATTTGATTACATTTTAAATTACATAATTTGTATTGTAAAGAAAATATGTATCTTAATGTAGTATATGTAATTAGTTGATATAAAATGTTTTTTCATGGATTAAGTAATATTTCTCATGGTTCAAAATGTATTGAGAAAAGCAACCAAAATACAGAGACCAATGCTACAAATTACCAAAAGTTGAATGAATCAATATACTCCAATTCACAACAACTCAGGACTTTAGGAATGGGTTGTGCATTAAAGAAAGGAAAAGCTCAAAAAGGGAAGGACTACATGTGTATTGAGGTGACTGTTAATAGCTTGCATGTGAATGATTTCTTAGGTAGCTCAGGAGTGTTTTCTAAGAGCAATGTCTATAAACCAAGTACTCATGAGTCCATATGGTACAAATTAGAATTATCACATAAAAACGTCCCTTGCTTCTAAATAAAGAACCTCATTCTCTTTTTTTTATTATTATTATACTTTAAGTTTTAGGGTACATGTGCACAATGTGCAGGTTTGTTACATATGTATCCATGTGCCATGTGGGTGTGCTGCACCCATTAACTCGTCATTTAGCATTAGGTATATCTCCTAATGCTGTCCCTCCCCCCTCCCCCCACCCCACAACAGTCCCTGGAGTGTGATGTTCCCCTTCCTGTGTCCATGTGTTCTCATTGTTCAATTCCCATCTATGAGTGAGAACACGCGGTGTTTGGTTTTTTGTCCTTGCGATAGTTTACTGAGAATGATGTTTTCCAGTTTCATCCGTGTCCCTACAAAGGACATGAACTCATCATTTTTTATGGCTGCATAGTATTCCATGGTGTATATGTGCCACATTTTCTTAATCCAGTCTATCGTTGTGAGAACCTCATTCTCTTAAGGGCCTTTATAAGTTGGCTTTGTTGCTACCAACAAGCCTACAAGTTGGATTACTTTTCTTGATCCTTCTATAACAAAGCAAGATGGGACCCACTGACAGGGAGCAGAATGGGGCAACACAACATTTTAAGAAACCAAAAGAAGTAATCCCTGAGGTAATGAACCTTAGGGGGTGCACAATTGTTTTTGAACAGTTAGAATTAGATTTAGCATAAATGGATTATTCCTCTGTAAAGCAGAACCAGAAACAATGTGGAATGACTAATTTTGCAGGGATTCAATGCTAGAAATGGCTGCATTGGATATTATATTTTATTCGTCATTGATGGAACTAAATGAAATAGAATGGTGCTTAGTCAAGAATACTTTGCAGGTAGTTTCCCCTAGGGATAAGCTTGTATCAAATGATGTTGAAGTCTCTCTCAGGTCGAAATTATTTGATACTAATCATTGTCGAAAAAGAGCAGTAAAAAAAATTCAATATATAATAATTAGCTATTGAACAATATGGATGACAGAGAAACTGCCAGTTAGTTAAATATGTTTTCTAATGAAATAACTGCTTTATATAAATATATTGACAAGGGACTTTGTAACATTATTTGTAATACAGAAACAATTTCTCCTTTAGCTATGATTCAGTAGAGAACTTTTAAGTAGAAAGAATTGAACAGTGTATAATGTTTCTGTAACTATGGGGGTAATTAGGGAAAACGAAAGACAGATGTACAAGATTAATCAAATTACCAAAACAATCACCTCAGGAAAATATGCACACAAACAACAAAGTTAATGGATATTTATTAATAATAGAATTATACAACTATTTTAGATGTGTATTCCAACTTTAATATAAAAAGAACAATTAAGTATGGTTCTCTTATCATTAAACGGCTTTAGCTTTATATATGCATGATATGATTTCTATTAAAGCTGTATCTGCTGTTTATCATTTCAACAAATTAGGGCTTGGGATGGCAATCTGATTGGACTGGAGATTCAGAATTATCATTTTTATTGTTTTCATTTATTTTATAATAATCAGTACTCTTTCTACCTCTTTTAAGATCAGTGTTGTTAATTATCATAACCTAGAAATCATTGTCACTTGAGCTCTGATTTTCTGCATAGAGTTGAGCAAACAATATGCCAGTTTTGTGTCTGTGGTTATTTTTACTACTTTATTATTATTATTTTTTTGCTTTATTGACTCTCCTCCAACTTTCAACTTTTTTTTGTATAGTCAATGACATATCTATTTCCATGGCTGTGTCAAAGAATCAGTCCTTAAATTTATTTGTTATTTCTGTATTACTTTTATTTTCTAAATTATCAATTTCTTCTTTCGAGTGTAGGTTTTTTTCCCCAATGTATTAGAATGCTTCTGAAATTGATTTATTTTCATTACATACATACATCTATATACATATAGATATATAAAGTACATTGTTATATAGCACATACGTGCGCATAGCATAAAATTAGGTTTTACCTTGAAATTTAACATAAATATCTTCTTATTATGACTATTATTATTTTGAGACAGAATATCACTGTGTCACCAAGGCTGGAGTGCAATGGCAAGATCTCAGTTCACTGCAGTCTCTGCTTCCTGAGTTCAAGTGATTCTCATGTCTCAGCGTCCTGAGTAGCTGGGATTACAGATGAGCACCAACATGCCCAGCTAATTTTGAATTTTTAGTAGAGACGGAGTTTTACCATACTAGCCAGACTGGTCTGGAACTCCTGGCCTCAAGTGATCCACCCACCTCAGCCTCCCAAGGTGTGGAGATAACAGGTGTAAGCCACTGCGCCCAACCACTATCTTATTATTTTGATACATTGGTATAGCCCATTTACATTAATTATTATTATAGGCATGTTATATCCTAGTTATACTTGAATATTTTATGTTGTAGTTTTAAGTATTTTGTTTCACTGAAGTATGCTATTACATTTTATCTATTTCATGGCATTTTTTGTTTTTAAAAATAATATGATTTCCGTTTTTGTTCTTCTGGTTAGTTTGTAACTATAATTTGAATCTTTCATCTTCCTAATACTGTCTATATTAGAAAGTAGCTCTCTATACTTATATCTTTTCTTTTTGTTAAATAATTGCTTCTTTGAAAAACTTGCTACTATAAATTATTTAGGATTTATTTTGACAAATTATTTCCAACTTCATAATATTAATTTAAAAATAATCATATGTAATTGAGGTAGTTGGTCTATAATACCCATAGCTGCATTATGTGTTACTGGCAGTATGCATTTTACAGTCTTATAAATTGCATTAATTTGGATTTGTCAAGTTATTAATGAGGTAATTTTTTCCTACACTTTAAGAGTAAAATGTGGTATTAACTCAGAAGTAACACAAAAGTGGGGTTATAGCCTGGCTTGGTAATATGCTACCTCTGTGACCTTGAATTTGTCACTCTAGTCACAAACTTCAATATTAGATGTGTTGAAAATAGTATCATCTACTTTATAGGTTTGTTAAAATTATAAAATAATGCTGGTAAGTGATATGCATAGCTATGCATATGGTATATATTTTGTTCTCAGAGCATGGCTATTATTTTAATAACTTTACTACTATTTTTACACTATTACCTTTATTACTGTTATTATTTTTGTCATTCACTATTTGTCTTTCTTGTCTTGAGAAGTATTATGCTCATTCTGTCAGGCTATCGTATTGGAATTATTTTTTATTGATTACTACAATTTATTATCAGATTATCAAAATGTTTATATTTACAACACACTTGTTTCTCCTCCCTTTTAATTTCATTTGGCTGTTGTCTGAACCACATGTTAAAATTTTATAAAAGCTATTAGACTAATGTTTACATTTTTCTTTTTTATTATCTTAAGATCATATGCATATTTATAAAATTTCATCATTTAAACAGCCCGTAAAAATCTCCCACTCCATACACAAAAATGTGTTTCACTGGGTATATGTTCTCCGAGATAAAGAGGCAGAGGCCAGGCGCGGCACGCCTGTAATCTCAGCACTTTGGGAGGCCATGATAGGCAGATCACTTGAGGTCAGGAGTTTGAAACCAGCCTGACCAACATGGCGAAACCCCGTCTCTACTAAAAATACAAAAATTAGCCGGGCGTGGTGGCAGGCAACTGTAATCCCAGCTACTTGGGAGGCTGAGGCAGGAGAATTGCTTGCAACTGGGAGGCAGAGGTTACAGTGAGCCAAGATCATACCACTGCACTCCAGCCTGGACAACAAAGTTAGACTTCATCTAAAAAAAAAAAGAAAAAGAAAAAAGAAAAACCCCAAAATTTAAAAAAGAGACTGTTCGAGCCTTCTTTACAGTAAGGTGGCTCTGTGACTATGTTGTAACAAATGGAATATGTTTAGAAATTATATATCAATATACAAATTATAACCACTTAAGAAAAAGAGTATGTTGTTCGTTTTCATTAATCACTGCCTTTTGGCTGAAAGGCAGATTTGAAGGTGGGAGGCTTATTGGGCCACAAAATAAAACAACATATTGAGAATGGGAGAGCAACAAAATAGGAACCCACGTCTCTGATGACCATGGAGCTGACTTCTCCTAAATTTTACATACAAAAATAAATATTTATCTTGTTTAACTACTTTCATCTGGGGACTCTTTAAACAGAAACTACCACAGTCTAATGTAAGAATAGCTATATCTATTTAGGTGTTAAAGTGTTCATACAGGATTGTAAGGAATTATCTGCAGATAATTTTCTGCTAGCATAAGTTTAGGGGCCTAAGAGTTGATTTAGAAATGAAGAAATCATATAATTTAGGGATAAGGATTTGTTTTATTTATAAATAAAATCCCCTCAAGTCTTAGTAGGCTTCCTCTGGTTATTTTGCTTTAATGATTTCTGTGTTCAAGATCCCAAGCCAAACATCTCCTTTAGACATAGTTTAGACACTGGAAATTCATTTTATTTTATTTGTTGCCTATTCTACTTTTTCTCTCAATTTAACAGACATTATTAGCTCAAGGCCATCTGAAAAAAAGATAAAAGGTTGGAATGGGAAGACACACATTTTTCCATGTAATAAGCTGATCTCCTGGCTATGATTAGAACTGTACTTCCTGCAAGCTCTCTTTCTATCTCTACATTATTATAGCCTCTCAAGAATTTATCAATTCTGCAAACACATTAATATTTTTGTATGTCACGTTGTGTGTCATCCAATATGTCTAGAATTTCTTTTATTATACTTCAGATTGTCATTTTAAAATTAGCTACCATGTCACCTCTTGAGAAGCCTGGTCTGAGTCCTCCAGAAGTATTAGGAGATGTTAACATACCATGTAAAGAAGTGAACTTTAGGGACAAGCAGCCTGAATTTTAATTCCACTTCTGGCACATGCATGACCAAGCTATAATCTTTGTACCTTACTTTCTTCTCTTACAAAATATGGTTGAATCTATTATTACCTATAGAAGAAGGCTGAATTAAATGACACATGATTCAAGTAAATTGCTGAACACAGATTGTGTATGTATATATGCGTGGGGGGTATATATATACGTGTGTGTATACATGTGTGTATATACATACATGTGTATATGTGTGTGTATTTCTCATGCTTAAAATGTTGGATATTTTTAGCAACTAATTAGAAACTCCAGTCTATGGACTTTCATAAATATAGATATATGTTCTAGCAATTCTCAAATTATGTTATATATGTTATAGTTATATGACTATATAGCTTTTTGCTCACTAGTCTATTAGAGTTGCACATGGTGATAGAAGGGAGACACTCAATAATTATTCAAGTGTTGAATGTATGAAGGTAGCATAGCAATCAGAGTTAACTCTCAACTCATTGATTTTCCAATGCTGGGATAGGCATCCCTTTGTGGTTGCATAAGCAGAAATACATTTGTTTACCTTTCTTAGAGATTTATCTTTGGCTAGAGAATAGGGAGATAAAGGGAAAATAAAACAAAGTAAGTAGATTTACTTATACTAATATGAAAAATTCTCACTCTTCATATCATCATATCAAATGTTATAAAATATCCATGAATTTGAATTTGGTTAGCCATACTTCATTGTATCTCTGCTACTCTTCAAAGACCACCTGGCTGGAGAAGCTGTCAGTTTATGTCAGCAGGGAGCAACCTCGTCATATTGATCTGCTCAATGCATGTCAAGCGATCTGGCCTTTTATCAAAAGAAATATTCTAGAAAATAGCAAGCAATATTATTATAATCAGTTAAGGATATAACCAACAATGGGAGGTGAAAACTATTCCTGAAGTTAACACCAGTTACGACACAAAAATGCACTAATATTTTTTTTTTTTTTTTTTGAGACAGAGTCTCGCTCTGTCGCCCAGGCTGGAGTGCAGTGGCGCAATCTCGGCTCACTGCAAGCTCCGCCTCCCGGGTTCATGCCATTCTCCTGCCTCAGCCCCTCCCAGTAGCTGGGACTACACAAAAATGCACTAATCTTAAAAAAAGTTAAATTTCATATTCTCATAATTAAAACCTCCACCCTTCAAAAACGTAATTAAATAAATAAGAAAACTCAAGCAAGATGGTCAACTAGATGCAGCGAGGAACAGCTTCTCCCACCTAAAGACACTAGACCATCAAGTAGACTGACACACACTGAACAGATCTTCAGAAAAGACGCATTAAGAGTGAAGAGGGGGCCGGGCGCGGTGGCTCACGCTTGTAATCCCAGCACTTTGGGAGGCCGAGGCGGGCGGATCACGAGGTCAGGAGATCGAGACCACGGTGCAACCCCGTCTCTACTAAAAATGCAAAAAAAAAAAAAAAAAAAAAAAAAAAAAAAAAAAAAAAAAAAAAAATTAGCCGGGCGTGGTGGCGGGCGCCTGTAGTCCCAGCTACTCGGAGAGGCTGAGGCAGGAGAATGGCGTGAACCCGGGAGGCGGAGCTTGCAGTGAGCCAAGATTGCGCCACTGCACTCCAGCCACGGCGACAGAGCAAGACTCCGTCTCAACAACAACAACAACAAAAAAGAGTGAAGAGGGGCCGGGCATGGTGGCTCATGCCTGTAATCCCAGCACTTTGGGAGGCCGAGGTGGGTGGATCACGAGGTCAGGAGATCGAGACCATCCTGGCTAACACAGTGAAACCCCGTCTCTACTAAAAATAGAAAAATTATCCGGGCATGGCGGTGGGTGCCTGTAGTCCCAGCTACTCAGGAGGCTGAGACAGGAGAATGGTGTGAACCCCGGAGGCCGAGCTTGCAGTGAGCCGAGATCGCGCCATTGCACTCCAGCCTGGGAGACAGAGGGAGACTCTGTCTCAAAAAAAAAAAAAAAAAAAAAAAGAGTGAAGAGAGGGAAGATATAAACCCTGGGCTTAAAGGAGAGGAAACTGGAAATCCTGCACAGGGTTGTTGAGTCAAAATAATTTTTAAAAATCAAACCAACCTTGTTAAAAATATACAAGATACCTAAATGTATTGTAGTTGCTTTTTAAAAGTCAGATGAAAAGAGAGCTACTACTAAATCTTCAAAAAAATTAAAACGTATGTTGGAATATAAAAGGTACCAATATTTGAGTCTGGGAGGAGTGTTTTTGTCAAGAATGAGCTCCTGACTAATAAAGAAAAATTGTGTCTGGGTTATTTCAACATCACTAGAGCCCTAGATACAAATTTTAAAAAAAGTTATTCCAACTATATTTAAATAACTTTCATAGACAGCTTAAATCCTAACATCTTTGGGTAGGTTTCTGAGGAGTACATTCTCTGAAGATGCCCCTTACATTCATTTACATTTTAACTTGCAGCCATTTTTAGCCCTCCAGTGTGGTTTTCTTTGCAAGAAACCACACTAAATGTTTCATGTACCAAATGCCCTCCAGTGTGGTTTTCTTTGCAAGAAACCACACTAAATGTTTCATGTACCAAATGAGGGTGAGTAAAATTCCCCGATTTACTAATGGGATACCTGCATATGCAGCCACAAAAATAATGCATGAGATTTGATTATTCTAATATAATTTCTAAGATGAAATTTTAGACCCATTCAAAATGAAAGTACATATAAATAAAATATTTTGCATATAAACTCAGGTGATTCCTACGCTTTAAGAAGCCATGGGGTACTCACCATGATGACTTTAAAACAAATGGTCACAAGTTTCTTCATATTTTTCCCTTTGAGAGATGGAGGTCAATGTCAATCTCCCTAAATCTAGGTGACTTATGATTTATTTGTAACCTAAAGAACCTGGCAGGAGTGACAATGCATGGCTAGGTCATAATAGTTGATTTATCTTTCACTTTATTTGCTGGAAAATTTGTACCTGAAGTCCTGAACCACTGCCTAAGAAGGCCCATCTAAGGCAAAGCCACCATACTGTAAGAAAGCCAATCCACATGGAGAGGCCATCTGTAGGTTCTCTGGTTGGCAGTCCTGGTCTTCGAGTCCTCCTAGTCTTCGTGCCAGGTATAGGCATGAATAAATCCTCACACGTGTCCAGCCTTGAGTGATCAAGAAACTTCTAGGTTTTGAACATTTTCAGCAGAAGAATCATGGGGCAGAGATAAGGAGCTCCTGTTGTATCATTTCTAAATTTCTAACCAGCATACCCATAAACAAATATGCAGTGAGCTTTTGTTCATTTGTTTGTTTTGCTTTGTTATTTGTTTGTTTTTCTAGCTAACTAAATTTGGGGTAATTCGCTATGTAGAAATGCTAATAACACCAACCTATGCTAAAAAGCTTACGTCTATAGAGAACAGGACTCTAGAAACACTGAGTTTGACTGAACTCAGCTGGTCACCTAAGGGATTGAGAACAGAAACATTTTTGATATTCTGTCTATGCCTGGAAATGCAGATTTATGAAAATGAACTAGAATTTTAAAAACTCGGTTCACCAAGTTAGCATGTGACAGCCTCAACTGTGACCTTTTAAAAGATACACAGAAATTCAAAATAAAAAGACATAAAATGACCATTAAAAGCAAAAAAAAATAGTAAAGTTAATCTTCAGAGTTCATACTTTTGGGAATCCCTTTCCCAGTGATCATACTATTTCACCTCCTAGATTTGGCACATAGCCAAGATATTTTCCTTGTACTGATCAGGATATATTAGGCTTGGGTGTGAAACTGTATTAATCATTACTCTCTTTGCGGCATAACATAAAAAGGTTCATGTATTCTCATAACGGAGATTTAATGCATGGCTGGTGGTTTTGGAGGGTAGGGAAATTTTTCTGTATAGTCATTCCATAATCAGACAGAAAGGGCTCTTTCATCTACTAGTAGCTCCATCATTGAAGACATGCATCTCTGCATTTTGATGAGAAAATATAAAAAAGATCTTAAGAACTATGTGAGATATTTTAGGGGCCAAGCTTGAAGGAATCTTAGAAAATATTTGCCTATATATTTTTGGAACCCCCAGATAAAGTCTAAAATTTGACTTTAAAACAAGCTGGAAATATAACCTTTCTGTGCTCCCAGAAAAAAAGAAAAAAAGGTCATGCATTTGGATGAGCACCTAACAATGACTTGTCAAATCCTGCTGAAAACTAAATTCTGATATTTTATCAATGTTTTTACTCTGCATCTCTTTTGGGTGTGTGGCAAATCTGACTCTAGACAATATTCATTTTTGGACCTTTCATAATATGAATGGCCTGTTATATTAAGGATTAGGTGATAATTAAATTCAAAGAACAAAATGAAATTTATCAGAAATTATGGGAGTTGAGTTTAAAAATACAAACACAATGTGCTTTGATTCAAAGTAAAAATTTCACCCCATTTGGTATATTTTTTGGCCAAAGAAGGACATAAGGGAAAGACAAGAAGTATAATTCATTGTATCATAAAGGTAATATGGCCGGGCACAGTGGCTCATGCCTGTAATCCCAGCACTTTGGGAGGCTGAGGCGGGTGTATCACCTGAGGTCAGGAGTTTAAGACTAGCCTGGCCAACATGGTGAAACCCCATCTCTACTAAAACTACAAAAATTAGCCAGGTGTGTTGGTGGGCACCTGCAATCCCAGCTACTTGGGAGGCTGAGGCAGGAGAATCAGTTGAACCCGGGAGGCGAAGGTTGCAATGAACCAAGACCGTGCCATTGCACTCTAGCCTGAGCAACAAGAGTGAAACTCTGTCTCAATCAATCAATCAATAAAAATAAATAAATAAAGGTGTAATACATTTGGGCAAACACAAAGTGAAGCAATTAGCACAAAAGCAGTTTTTTGTCACTTTAATATGTAAATTCTGTGTTTTAGACAGTACAATTCATAATATTCTAAAGTCTCTATTTTTAGTATGGGAAATGATACACAATTAAGTTTTCTGGTTAAAAGTGCATTTAATTATTTCTAATAGTATTATTTCTCAATTAAATCAAAGTAATTATTGATTGGTCTGTTGGAAATGACCAAGCAAGCAAACATTCTGGATGGATCTACAACTATGTAATAATCTCATTCATCAAAATTATTAACATCATTTTTCCCTACAGAAATGTTCCTAGTGGAGTAAAAGTGTTGTTTATTCTTCAGAACTATTCTCTTAACAAGAGTGTAGTGACAACTGGTATTTAAATAACATCAAAATATGTGAATAATAACAGATAAATTAGCCATAATTTTTTTCTTTCTTCTAAGAGTAGCTCCTATTGAAATAATCATCACTCAGATAAAAATTACATAATCTGGAAAAGATGTTAAAAAAGAGAGCAACAATATGAAGGAACTGGAGAGAAACTTAAAGCAGGCAGAAACTGGAGGGAGATGGAGCCTTAAGAAAGGAATTGGACCAGTTTATACTTGTGGTTGTAACTTTTTGCCTAAAAACACTTGGCAGGCTAGAAGGTGAGAGACAGTGAGTAGCAGTGTATTCAAACAAAAGTTATAGTCTTTCTAAACTTGAGAGTCAGAGAATAGATTTTAGCACTTCTTGCTTGGCTGGAAAGTGATAGAGGATATAAGATTTGTGGTTACAAGCTTTTTCACCTGAAAGAACATACTTAGCTTTGGGAGTTGTGGGAGTGAGGAAGGCCACTGTACCAGGAATATAGAATAATAATGTTCGTGATTATCAATATTATTAATATTACATTATTGGTTCCATTTATGTATCATGAAATGTCAGCCAGGCACTGATAGACATTTAAAAGAGATAAGTTATATACATAAATATTTATAATGTAGCAGGGCAGAATAGAATATTAATTTTTATTTTTGAACATAATACGAAACAGAGATACAGAAAATCACAAAAAACTAATTTATGGCTTAATGATTATTAAAATGTGTAGTCGTTCTTGTAGCCACCACCAAGTAAAAACAGAACTGCACCAGACACCAACGAAACTTCAAGTAGCTATATATCAAGTACAAGCCCTGCCTCCTGCCATAAATAACCATCATCTGACTTTCAAAGTCACCACTACCTTGTATTTATTTTAGTTTATTATCTTTTAAGCCCCTTTATTTTACACATCTACCCTCAACTATTATTTTCCCTTACATTTGATCTGTTAAAGAAACCAGAGCATTTGATCTATATAAGTTTACAGAAAAACAGCTTCTATGTTCTCTGCAAATTGGGAGCTGAAAGCATAAATGTGGCCAGACTATTGCATTCTTTATCAATAGAAATCTGATGTCTGCTCTCTCTTTTTCTGATGTTAGCTGTTGTTGAAGTGTCATACCTACATCCATTATTTCATATGGATTTGCAGAATAGTGATATTCTAAGTCTTTCAAAGGTAAACAATATTGGAGATCAGTTAAATAGTAAGAACAAATTTTATTTAGTAATATGTTATTGCAGTAGAGAAAAGAGTCCAGCATGACCTGAATTCAACTTTGATTTTTATACATGTTACTGGGCATTTTAAAGACAGAATGAAGGAATAAGGAGGTGGGAAGAAGAGAAGAGGTTCTCAACAGAGTCAGGAATGTTAAGCATTGGTAAAAGCCAAAGCAGGAAGTGGGCATTGATCTATGTGAAATTCATCTGGATTTGCTAACTGGCACTTATTGATGTTAGGTTTCTACCACCTTAAACTCCAGAGCCTGGGAGCCAGGGGCCCAATCTTCAGGTACTAACTGGAATAAACTTTAATGTTTTTTTTCCAGCCTTTGAGGAAGACTGGGGTCATCCTAGAGTTGTGGCCATGAGCTGTTAGAAACTATGTTCGTGTTTTCTTCTAGTCTTTATAGGGCAAGACTGAGGGTTAGTCGAGAAATGACTCAGAGGAGTCTGGCTCGAGTCAGGTCAAGGAGAAACTCTTTGCTATCTCTTTTCACTTATTAGTAAATGTAAAGGAACAGTTCTCCTCATCTGCTATTTGATTATCCAGTGGTACCAAATTCATATAAAAAAGGAAAGAGCTTTATCTTTGAGGTACAGGTTTTCTAGATAAAGAATTGTTCATAATTATCTTTCAAATTATAATAATCCCCTTCATCTGAGGTTTCACTTTCTGTGGTCTCAGTTACCTGGTCAACCATGGTCTGAAAATATTAAATGGAAAATTCCAGAAATAAACAATTCATAAGTTTTAAATTCTGTGTTGTTCTGAGTAGTGGAATGAAATCTAGCACCATCCTACTCAGGCCCACCTAGATGCAAATCATCTCTTCACCCAGCATATCTAGGCTATATATGCTACTACTTCATTAGTTACATAGTAACCCTCTTACTTATCAGGTAAGCTGTTGTGGTATCACAGTGCTTGTGTTCATGTAGCTCTTATTTTGCTCAATAATGGCCCCAAAGTGCAAGAGTAATGTTGGCATATTGCTATAAATGTCATGTTTTATTGTTATTGTTTGTCTTTATGCCTAATTTATGCAATAAGCTTTATCATAAGTATGTGAGGATATGAAAAAGCAATATATATGAGGTTTGATACTATCCACAATTTCAGGCATCCAGCAGCTTTTGGAACATGTCCTTTGCAAATAAGAAATGACTACTGTCATTTAAAAAATATATTATTGTGAATTCACTCATTTAAACCTCTTTGGTGGGTTTCAATAAATTTTTATCATCATCCTTTTTGAATATTAAATTGTTTCAATTTTTTCCAATAGCTTCTTCTTAGAGTTATAAATTCTTTGTGTAAATTGATATATGGATTATATACATAAATATTAAAAGTGGTATTTGGGTTTTGTTTTTTAAAAATAGCCAGGTTGTTCTATACCCAAACAAAAAACTTTTAAATCATTAAAATATCCTGTTAACTCGTTATACTGTGTGTGTGTTTGTACATGTGTGTGCATATATGTCTTTGTGTATGCATATTTATGAGTATATGTGCACATGCATATGTGTTCCTGTATTTGTGTTTGGAGAAACCGTGGTCTCTCTTTCCAGAATTATCTGCCACTGACCTCAGTGTAGCTTTATTATATTTCTTTCCTTTGAATGTTTTAAATATTCATTCCAAGATCTTCTGACCTAAACCTCTGCTACCAAGAAAGTTAATGATAATTTAATTTTCTTCCCCTTGTAAATAACTAGCTAGTTATTATATTTGGCTAGTCATCTAGAAAAATAATTGAAACTCCGGTAGCTCTATTACAGTGAGTATTGGTTTTCTGTTTTGATATTTTCAAGTACTATATATGATATGATCATTCTACATGTAGATTCATATCATTCTATATATAGTTTTATATACTTTTAGGAAGATTTTAAGTTTTTGTTTAGTTATAGTTTGTTCTATTTTGTGAAACTGCTTTTCTGTTTAAGAGACTCCTAGTATCCGTATGTTGGATATCTTTCCTCCAATCTAATTTTTATCACTTTCTTTTAAATGTGTTTTAACAAAATTTTTTTCTTTATTTTATTTTACTTTCAGTCTACTTTATAACCTTCTGTTTTTCTTAAGGTATTAGCTGTTGTTTATTCACTCAAGTGTTTCTTGTGTTTTAGGGTTTGTTTATGAAATGATGTATTTTTCTCTTACTTCTAATTATTTCCCAAGCTATATCACTTCAGATGTGTGTGTCTTCTAATTTTGATATATGTTAGCTTCTATGTGTTACCTTTATTTTTAATGTGTCTTTAGTTTGTTTTGCAATAAAAATTACAGTTTTGAGGTTTACTTTGATCATGTCTTTTTTGCCATGCTTTTTTTCATATTATTTTTTCTTGTAATGATCTGGTATTGTATTTGATTTTTCTGCTGCTTAAATCTTTGTCATGAATTTTCCTGAATGTTTAGAAGGATATGTAATTTAGAGTAACTTTCCTAATAGAGCTAGATCCCTCTTCCGTTGTTTTATTGTAAAATAAAACAAATAAACAAACAAAACAATGGTATCTTTTTTTTGAGATTTCCTGACTCTGTCCTATTTCCCTGCTTTTATTTGCAACTTCTGTTTCCACCATCTTTCCCCCCTATACACTCAATTTTGATTCCATTCTTGACAATTTCTCTTCAGTTTTGACCCTAAACTGGAAGGGAACTTTTGTAGGTCAGTTTAGAGAGTTAACAAGTGAGAACTACACTAGCCTTCAGTATTACCATGTGTCTTGTTGGAATCATTTGTTATTGGAGATGACAAATATTTTCATCTCTCTAGTTTCAGCTTATTTTCTCAGATTGGCCCGTCCAACCTTCTAGTGATTGCCTTATTGGTAATTTGGAATCATCCACATCTCAGGATCCCCAGATTTCCTGCTGTTTCCTCTTATTTATCTTGAGCAGATGCAGGTACCAGCCTGTTTGTTGCCCTTTGTATTTTATATTTTTATTTGTGTTTTGGAAATAGTAGAGATGTCTGGACACCTTGCTCTGTTATAGATGTTTCTATTTGGTTTTGGTTCTGATATTTAAATGTCCTCTCTGTCTTTATAGAGGTATTCAAATGAGATGTAAAATCTATACTGAGACTGCCATCTTTCCCTCTAGAAAGTGTATTAATACTAACCAGCAAATGCCTGGCCTAGTGCTTGGTTTATAAAGACTTAATAAAGTATTTATTGACTCTACAATGGAATCAATGTATAAATTCATTGATATACAAATAACTTTCTAAGTATTTTGTTACAAAATCATTTTCTCCTTTATGTTACTTGAATAGGAGACAGTGAGTCTCACCCTGTCATCAGTTTGATTTATTGTAGGATGACTATGCAGTTTGTCTTACAAAACAAATGCACTTGGGTGTGAACTAGAATACATGTAATAACTGTACTGGGGTAACAGGTGAAAATAAACAAACAAGGACATATGGTCCCCCTATTTATACTTAAGTCTTTTTGCTTAACCTGTTCAAAGAAGATCACATATACTCCCCAAAAAGCACAACAGTCACCTCTCCAAATGTGAAGGTTTCTTATCTCACAATTAAAATTCTTTCAAATACATTAATTAATTTGGAAGCACAGGGAACAATAAATTCCCAAGTGTGGTGATAAGATAGACTAGTAGGAATAAATTATATTAGGTTTTAAGATTTACATTTAATTTCAAATTTTGTCAAGTAGCACATGTGGAACAATACTATCTAAAAGAAATATATCAAAATAAGCATAAGAAATAGGTTCTATGAATAGCGTCTGTTGACCTGTTCCCGAGACACACTTAAGCAAGGTAGAATGAGAAGACTGGCAAAGACCAACTACGTATGTGGAATATAACCGAAAAACTAATTGTGCTGCATCATGTATTTTACTGACAAGGAAATACCTAGTGGAGGTGTAGTACTAATATCAGACCTCAATCCCTTAGAATAAATATTTTAGAAATTATCAATCCAAGCAAAAATATACAGTCCCAAAGTATCAATGTGGTGCCTGGACTGTCTACCATCTCATATGAACATTTATGTTCATAAGTAAATGTTCGTAACATAAATAACATTTATGTTATTCTAACGTGTTTCTGTGCTTTTTAGCTCATAAAATAGTTGCTATTATATGTTTAATTTTATCTCTAAGAAAATATTTAATACTTAGTAATAATGAATTTCTTTACCAAAAACTCAACAAAGCATATTTCTAAAAATACAGATTTTAAAAATCAGCTTTCAGCAACTATAATTTAAATTCACCTGAATAACTTAATAGTGAAAATTCTACCTATATTAAGTACTAAGATCTGAAGAGTTAATTTGTAGCAAGAACCTTATAGAAAAAACACTTACTCTTGATTTTATAGTCTTAAGCAAATGAAAATAATGAACATGTACAGTATTTTCCGTTCTATATTTATTTTTTCTTGTAGTTAAAATATACACAAATACTAAAACTGTAGGCATTGCTCTTTATTTTAAACTTTTATCTTGGATTACGTAGATACCTTTTCATGATATTATTTTTAAATTTAGGCCACCTATGTATCCTTCCAGGGTATATTTTATGGACAATAACTTGACTATATTATTTTTCTTATACAGAAAGAAAAATAATATGCCTTACTGGCATAATTATGTCAATATTATCATGATAACAAATAATTTGGAAAAAATATCTATCTATCTATCTATCTATCTATCTATCTATCTATGGACAGAGAGAGAGAGAGAGAAAGATTCCAGGATTCTGTAACTTTCTCCTTTTTTCTTTTGACAAATGGAGGCACATTCAATCTAACTTTCTTCTTCAAGAAACTATGCTGTACAGTGTGCTTCAATACGTTAGCTTTGCTCTTTGAAGCATCTTTCACGTTACTAGGCCACAAACCAGTGTTTTGCATCTCATTTAGCCCTACTGGCATAGTGAAGTGCTCCCAAATGGGCTCCTCAATCTTAATCAGAATGTTTTGGAGCTCAGCCAGAATCACCAACATGAAGCCCTTTGGCCATAAGAGGCTGTGAGGACCACTCATCCTCCTTTTCACTCAGGACTGTGAAATGGATAGGTTGTCCAAAAACAGAGTTTGCCATCATATCTGCATCATTTTAAAGTGATATATATCTGTTGCTATAATGTGTGTGTATGTGGCAGGGGACTTCTCCTACTCAGTGTATGACCTTTTAATTATTGCAGAAAAATATTTGACAGATACACTCCCAACTGTTGGCCAGGTGGCTTAATTATACTAAATTAGCTTTATTCTTAGATTTTATTTACTCATGACATTTGAATATTGTGGTGAAAGAACCCTTCCTGTAATCAAAAATATGTTTTACTTTGTTCTATGAAGCCTACAAGGGACAGAGGAAGCAGTAGAATTCTCCTTTTACAATGTAGGGATTCACAATAAAATTTAGATTAGCTCATCCAAGTACAATGAGATCTTTGATATAACAAGAATTTTCCTATTGTCTATGAATAACATCTGATAATAAAAAGCCAAAATCAACAATGACAATAGACTTATTCTCTACCATACCTATCAACACAAATACACACACTCAGACATGCACACACATACACACACACACACACAGTCTCATATACTGTCATATACTCTGGCATAATTATGTCAATACTATCATGATAACAAATAACATGTTATTTAATTTTATATATATATAACAATGAATATATATATCTCCAAAGCATTTCTAATGTATATAATATACAGAAAGAGAGATATTCCAGGACTCTGTAATTTTCTCCTTTTGTACCATTTGGCTTACAAAAACTTAATAAAATATTTATTGAATCCACAACATAATTGATGTATACATTAATTCATATACAAATAATTGTCTAATGATTGAAAGCAAACTGTCTTCTAACAGCACATCTCGGTTAGTTACATACTGCTGTTTTCAAAAGTTCCACAGAACTTAGAGCTGTATAATGAACATTTACTATCTCATAGTTTCTTTGGATGAGGAATCTGGAAATGTATGGATCTTCTTCCTTAGGATTTCTCACATGCTTAAATTGAGGTGGTGGCTGCACGATAGGGGAAAGGATTCATTTCCAAGCTCAAATGGTCATTGGCAGTATTTAATTTATTACTAGCTGTTGGACTGAGGTCTTCAGTTCTTAGCTGGCTATTGGATAAAGGCTGACCAAAATTCCTTGCCAGGCAGGTTTCTCCAACATGACAGCTTGTTTCAAGTCATGAAGGCAAAAGAGTTTGCTAGCAGTATGAGGTGATACTCCCTTGTAACCTAATCATAGAAGTGATATTGCATCAACCTTTTCATGTTCTATGGTTAAAGAAATCTGCTAGGTTCAGCCCAACCTCAGAGGGGTGGGGAGTTATACAAGGATGTGCTATCTGGAGGTAGAGATCACAGGGACGGTTTTATTTTTAATTTTTAAGGCAATAGAGTTTTATTAGACCCTCTTTTGGTATTAAAAAGTAAAATATTAGCCTCCCACATTTTTGAGCATTAAAATTTAGACCACTATCACGGCCTGAGTAGTGTCACTACTTATATACAGTGAATACGGAAACCCCAAGGGGCTGAAACTCATAAGACCATAAAGGTCTAGTCCTGATCCTTCCACTAATAGGCTGTGTGACCTTGAACAAATTGTTCTGTATATGACTCAATTTCCTCATGAAAGAAAGAAAGAAAGAAAGAAAGAAAGAAAGAAAGAAAGAAAGAAAGGAAGAAAGAATTGCCTTGACCTTCCCCAGGTACTACTGTATGGAGATAGAACATGCATCCAGAAAGATTGTGAAACATCGGAGAGTGATATGACCCACTACTGTGACTCAGGTAAATGGAGAGATAGCAAGAATAGAATAGAAAGCCAGCTGTAAAAATGGTAGAACCGAACATGGACTGATTTCTTTCTTTTTTTTTTTTTTTTAAGGTAAGCTTTCCAGTGACAACAACATGGCCCAGGAAAAATATTCAGTAAGAACCAGGGACCTTTCAAAAAGATGCCAAGACGATTCCATAGGGAAAGAGCAATCTTTTCAGTAATCAGCAGTAGAACAAATAGATATTCACAACGAAAAGAATGAAGTTGGACTCCTACTTTACAAAATATACACAAATTAACTCAAAATGGATCAAAGACCGTGATGAGAACTAAAACTATAAAAATTCATAGAAGAAAACATAGGCATTAATCTTCTTGACATTGGATTAGGCAACGGTTTCCTAGATAGGGCACCAAAACCACAAGTGACAAGAGAAAATAATAGATATCTTGGCCATCAACAAAATTAAAAAGCTTTGTACTTCAAAGGACACCCTCAAGGAAGTGAAGACAAGCCACAGAAGGGTGAAAATATTTACAAGTCATGTATCTGTTAAAAGAAAAGCATCTAGAATATACAAATGGTCCATACAACTCAATAATAAAAAGACAATTTATCCCCAGTAATCTAGTGTTTAGGAAAATAGAAAACTTGAAATAAAATATAAGCCAATTAAAAATAGGCAAGCAATTTGAACAGACATTTGCCCAAAGAAGATCTATATATGTACAGAGTTATAAATATAGAGAGATCTTTATATATATATATATACATGCATATATATATATATATATAAACCATTAGACACATGAAAAGATGGTCAACATCAGTAGCGATCAGTGTCATGCAAATAAAAACCACAATGAGATACCACTTCATATCCACTAAGATGTTATAATCAAAAAGGCAGAAAATAGCAAGCATTGATGAGGATGTAGAGAAACTGAAACCCTCATACACTGCTAGTGGGGATGTTAGATGACATAGTTGCTGTAGAAAAAGTTGCTGTTGATGTAGAGAAATTGAAACCCTCATCTACTGCTAGTGGGAATGTAAAATGGCATAGTTGCTGTGGAAAAAGGCCTGGCAGTTCCTCAAAAAGTTAAACACAGAGTTACTATATGACCTACCAATTTCACACCTCTGTATTAAGTTGGTGCAAAAGTAATTGTGGTTTCTGCCATTAAAAGTAACGGCAAAACCACAATTACTTTTGTACCAGCTAATATATTCCCCAAAGAAATGAAGAAATACATTCACACAAAACTTGTACAAATTCATAGCATCATTATTCATAATAGCCAGAAAGTAGAAACACCCCAAATGTTAATCAACTGATGAATGGATAAAAAAATGGGGTCTGTCCATCCATACAATGAAATATTGCTCAGCAATAAAAATGAATGAAGAACCATGCTTAACTCGGATGACCCTATAAAACATTAAGCGTAGTGAAAGAAGCCAGTCACAAAAGACTGTGTTGTATTATTTCATATATATGAAAAGTCCAGAAGAGGTCAATCTTACATAGAAAGTAGATTCATGATTGCCTAGAACTGGGGGAGTTGGGGATGTGGGAAGTAGGGGAATGATAACTAAAGAGTCCGAAGTTTCTTTTGGGATGATGGCACTGTTCTAAAATTGATTGTAATTCTGCGAATTGATTATGGTTCTATGAATTTACTGAAAATCATAAAATTGGACACTAGAAATGAGTAAACTATATGGTATGTTCATTATATCTCAATAATAGGGGAGGTTTTAGAGATCTGTTTTTCATACTGATTAAAGGGAAGTACTTGCTAAGGGCAGGAGAAGTCAATTCTGTAATCATTGGCTCATTACCCATTTTGACTAATTGAATTTTCAGAAGCAGATACTGAGATGGAGTTTAGGAAGTAAAATGTTCATTAAAGGGATCCATCAGACTGGAGCTAAAGATCTGTGACTATGGAATATAAAATTAAATTTTGATTGTATTCTATTATATCCGGTCCTTTCATATGGAGTAAGACTTTTGATGTGGTCACCTGAAGTGCATAGATATCTAACAGTGAAATACAAGTGTGTTTAGTTTCTTAAATTTCTGACAAAAGGTTCAACTTCAACACGAAAGTTCCAGAACCAATTGAAATTAAATATAGGTAAAGAAAGAGCTGTTTTCCTTCACTTCTTCATAAGTATCTTCATTAGTTCGTCATTAGTATCTTTCCCCTTGTCGAATTGAAATATTATTTTTAATTTTAATAGTCTCTTATGAAACTCAGTATTGTCTCAGATATAGGAGTTATAATCCTGGCACATGCTAGTATTATGAGAAAAATTAAATGAAACAATATATGCGGAATGTCTGGGTCAGAGCAGGTGCTCTTAATAATACAGGGAACATAGAGACAGATACCTCAGCGATTTGTTGAGGTTCAATGCCAGTTTAGGGATAATCTGAAACACTCTTTTTAGTCTGTTTCAGTATACAGAGGCAGGAAAACACACAGAATATACTTGGAAAAATTACCAAGTCTCTGAGTTAGGTAAAGAACTTCCTAGATTGTTTTTAATGCTACAATGCAGGAAGCAGACTAGCTTATAAACATATTATTGAATAAAGAAAATATATCTCCTTTAGATACAAAAAATCTTTTATCCTTTTAAGATCCAATAATAACATAGGCTTCAGTAATGTAAACTGTGTTATATTTTGAAATATCTAAGCTACATTTCTCTATAATAATATCTCTATTACATTTTGCCTGAAACTGCATGCCAAATTCTTTAAAGCAGCATGTGAAATACAGCATTTGCCTAGTACTATTTTTTTTCTCCAGAGATAAGTATAAAATCATATGTGATGGTCTATTTTATGCTTATTCTATTATAAAAGCACTAAAATAAGAAAGTGGAAAGCAAGAAAGCAATATCTGATCACTTTGCCCTGGCATGCCCACCACCTTATGGTATTAATAAAAGTGAAAATCCCCAAAAGTTGTACTGGTTTTTGTTTTTATGTTTACCTTTTAAAAACTATGAAACTGAACTCTGCTTCTGACAGAGTAGTCATAAATATGAGGGAAAATTTTTAATATGTCAAATTGTCCTACTGACATTTATGCTTAGAAAATATGCAATGTAGAATAAAGAGAATTAATGCTATTATTTGCTCTTCATTGCCTTCTGCCTAAGTGCATACCATTATGAGACATTTTAACACAATTATTCACAACGAAATGTGATGATTTCCATTCAAAATTATAACCAAATTGACACCATTAAAATTAACCAAATGAGCATGCTACCTGTCCATCTGTTAGTAAAAGTAAAGGGAATTGACAACTACTACACGCTGTGCTTGACACTGGAGGGGAAGCAAAGATGAGGTTTTATAACTTCACCTCACCTCACCTCATCCATTCATGAAGACTGGAGAAGAATTTAATACTGGAATATCATACAGCATAAGATAATTGCCATTGAAGAAGTTTATAGAAATGACACTTGGGATTCCAAAAGAGCAAAACAATCCATTGTAAGAATAAGAAAGTTTTTGTGGAGAGGACAGGATTTAGACTGGATTTGGAATGAGTGGGGAGAGTTTCAGTTTCTGGGGAAAAGATGATAGGCAGTTTAACAGAAAAGGAGTAAGCAAAAGCATGGAGTGCGTGTTGTGATTTGCTTAGGAACTAGCTTGCATCTTATAGAGCAGAACCATAGGAAACAAGACCAGGTATGGGTGTGGGAAGGCAAGATAATTGATTTCAAGTATCTTTCTCAAAGTAGTGGGAAATCAGAATAAATAATTCAAACTTAATTCACAAAAACAAGAGAGGCTTGTGAAGTTTTGTTAATGGAGGAATGATGATTGTGGTAACCAGCCTCCAAGATAGCCCACAGTGATTCTAGCTTACTGGTACACTTACAATTTTATGGTACCCTCCCCAACCTCATAGTGTACTACAATTTTGTCTTTGTAACTAACTGAATATGGCAGAAGTGATATATACCCCTTCCAAGATTAGATTATAAAACATACTATGATTTCAATCTTGCTCTCTCTCTTTCATTTTTTTGTCTTCCTCGCTCATCCGTCATACTTGGGAAGCCATGTCATAAACCCTATGGAGAGGCACACATGATAAAGAACAGAAGCCTCCTGCCAACAGCCATGCAGCTAAGATTGAAAGCACATCTAGCTGCAATCAAGTCTCAGACACTATAGCCCACTTAACACCTTGATTGCAACCACATGAGAGACCCTGAACTATAACTGCCCTGCAAAATTTCTCCCAGATTGCTGACTCTCAGAAACTATATGAATAATAAATATTTGTTGTTCTTAGGGTCACAAATTTGAAGATTATTTGTTATGCAACAATAAATAACTACCACAAAGATGGATGGATTTAACACTATTTATTCATGTGGCAGTAGAATTCTGGGTAGATTAAGAGAGAAAGCCACAGTAAATTAGAAGACCAATTTTAGTAATGTACTATGTACTTTTTATACATTTCCTCATTTAGTGACCCAGGTTATCTTTTAAGAGATATGCTATTTCTATTTTATTTTATTTTGCACTATTACATTTTTTTAACTTTTATTTTGAGTTCAGGGGTACATGTGCAGGTTTGTTACCTGGGTAAACTACATGTCGTGAGGGTTTGGTGTACAGATTATTTCCTCACCCAGTGAATAAGCATAGTACCTGATAGGTAGTTTTTCAATCCTCACCCTCCTCCCATCCTCTCCACCTTCAAGTAGTCCCTGGTGTCTTTTGTTTCTTCTTTGTGTTCATATGTACTCAGTGTTTAGTTGCCACTTATAAGGGAGAACATGTGATGATTAGTTTTCTGTTCCTGTGTCAGTTTCCTTTGAATAGTGGCCTCCAGCTCCATCCATGTTGCTGCAAAGAACATGATCTCATCCCATTACTGGGTATATACCCAAAGGATTATAAAACATGCTGCTATAAAGACACATGCACACGTATGTTTATTGCGGCACTATTCACAATAGCAAAGACTTGGAAGCAACTCAAATGTCCAACAATGATAGACCGGATTAAGAAAACGTGACACACATACACCATGGAATACTATGCAGCCATAAAAAATGATGAGTTCATGTCCTTTGTAGGGACATGGATGAAGCTGGAAACCATCATTCTCAGCAAACTATCGCAAGGACAAAAAACCAAACATCGCATGTTCTCACTCAGAGGTGGGAATTGAACAATGAGAACACATGGACACAGGAAGGGGAACATCACACACCGGGTCCTGTTGTGGGGTGGGGGGAGGGGGGAGGGACAGCATTAGGAGATATACCTAATGTTAAATGATGAGTTTATGGGTGCAGCATGCCGACATGGCACATGTATACATATGTAACTAACCTGCACTTTGTGCACATGTACCCTAAAATTTAAAGTATAATAAAAAAAAGAACATGATCTCATTCTTTTTTATGGCCGTGTAGTATTATATGGTGTATATGTACCACATTTTCTTTATCCAGTCTACCACTGATGGGCATTTAAGTTGATTCCGTATCTTTGCTGTTGTGAATACAACTGCAGTAAACATACACATGCATGTGTCTTTAAAGTAGAATGCTTTATATTCCTTGGGGTATATTCTTCATAATGGGATTGCCGGCTTGAAAGGTAATCCGGTTTTAAATTCTGTGAGAAATTCCCAAACCGTTTTCCACAATGGCTGAACTAATTTACATTCCCACAAGCAGTGTATATGCATGCATTCTCTTTCCTCTGCAACCTCGCCAGCATCTGTTATTTTTTTAGTTTTTATTAATAGCCATTCTGACTGATGTGAGGTGGTATCTCATCATGGTTTTGATTTGCATTTTTCTAATGATTAGTGATAGTGAGAATTTTTTCATATGCTTGTTGACCATGTGTAGGTCTTCTTTTGAAAACTGATTATGGGATTTCTGGGTTGAATGGTAATTCTGTTTTAAGTTCCTTGAGAAATTGCCAAACTGCTTTCCACAATGGCTGAACTAATTTACATTCCCAGAATGTCCTATTTCCAGAATGGTATTTCCTAGGTTATCTTCCAGGGATTTTATAGTTTTAGATTTTATATACCTCTTGCATTGATTTTGGTATATGGTGAAAGGATGGGGTCCCATTTCAATTTTCTGCATATGGCTAGCCAGTTACCCCAGAACCATTTATTGAATAGGGAGTACTTTACCCATTGCTTGTTTCGTCCACATTGTCAAAGATCAGGATGGTTGTAGGTGTGTGACATCATTTCTGGGCTCTCTATTCTGTTCCATTGGTCTATGTATCTGCTTTTGTACCACTACCATGCTGTTTTGGTTACTGTAGCCTTATAGTACAGTTTGAAGTCAGGTAATGTGATGCTTCCAGTGTTGTTCTTTTTCCTTAGGGTTGCCTTTGCTATTTGGGTTCATTTTTGGTATCAAATAAATTTTAAAATGGAATTTTCTAGTTATGTGAATAATGCTATTGTTAGTTTAATAGGAATAACATTAAATCTGTAAATTGCTTTAGTAAGTATGGCCATTTTAACAATATTGACTCTTTCTATCCATGATCATATGAAGTTTTTCTATTTGTTTGTGTCATCTCTGACCTCTTTGAGCAATGTTCTTTAATTCTCATTGTAGAGCTATTTAACCTCCCTTATTAGCTGTATTGATAGGTATTTTATTCTTTTTGTGGCTTTTGTTAATGGGATTACATTACCGATTGGCTCTCAGCTTGATGTTGTTATACAGGAATGCTACTGATTTTTGTACATTGATATCATATTCTGAAACTTTGGTGAAGTTTTCTATCAGATCAGGGAGGTTTTGGGCAGACACTATGAAGTTTTCTAAGTATAGAATCATATTTTCTGCAGGGCTGCATGTTCTAACTCTGGGGAGGTGGTACTGGTCCCCTGGCTTTGTTCTCTGGCCCCTTATGGTTGGGAACCTTTCTAACTCTGTGGAGCTGGTATTGATCCCCAAGCTTGGATATCTGACCCCTCAAGGTTGGGAACCTGCTGTGCTGGCAGGATCTAGTTGTTTCAAGACTGTTGGCCGCAGCACTATAATAGGTTGTAAAAGCCAAAACATTTCATTGGGCAGTGGCAGTGAGATCCATGTTTGTTTGCTTATATCAACAACAGTGGCAGCGTGGTAGGGTGTACACTCATCGGCTAGGGTAGGGCACTGGTGGGCCGGGGGCTGCCAGCCTCTTTGTGGGCGTTGACAGGAGCAGTAACAGTGCTGGAGGAGGGAGGGGGCTGGGGCCACTGGGGTTCATGTGCACATTTGCACCTGCAGCTTTATTTTATATTTCTATCTTATAAAAACTTAAATCGCTAAGCCACTTGCCCAAGGTCACATAGCTACTAATCAATGAGTCAAAATTTAAAACTTTACCTGTTTATATAAATAAAAGTTGGTTGAATGAATGAATAACTACATGAGTAGACATTTTATGAGTTGTTTAATTTCCTTGTAATACTTTCTCTTGCCTTAAAGAAAATTTGGAAAAATTCCAAATTAATCTTAAGAACTTTCTTGTTTTTGGACTTTTCCCATAAATAGAATCAAAGAAAAGTTCCCACAGAAATATATAATTTATCATGCTTCACTGGTATAGATATAGTTAAAAATTTCATAATACAAGTATTTGTAAACTCTATGTTTAAACTACCCTGTCTGGACTATTATGTATGAGTGATTTCTGGGAAGTGCTTGCTTCTGACCTCTTGAGGTTTCAAGCAATAATACCCATTAAAAAACAAGGTTTAAACTCCGGAACTTGGATTCACTTCAATATAGTTAAAATATCTTAGCCATAAGATCCCAGCAAGGGTGGAATAATCACTCGAATGGAGGAAAAGAAAAAAGAGAAAAAAGCAACAGCAGCAAACAACGGTAACATCAATAAAACTCAATATATAGCATAAACATGCAGCTAAAAAATACTAAGATAAACCATAATACTTTGGTGTAATACAACAACCGATTTTTTTAAAGGTGTATTTTAAGAGGCATAATAGCTTCATGATTAAGAGCACAGATGCCATTACAAACCTGCCCCTTGTGGACACATGACCTTGGGCAGTTACTTACCCTACATGCAACATATTGAAATGGGGGTGATAATTATTCTTAACACATAGCGTTATTAAGAAAATTAAATGTCAAAATATGCATAGTGTTTTAAAGAGTGGCTAGCATAAACTATTAAAAACATATTTATCATCACTAGTGTTATTTTGTTTAACTTCAAAGTCACCAGATCCTAATAGGAATGTAAAAAATATGCAAAATTGTAGCAGGAAGGGGAGAAGGGAGGCAGCATTTTTCAGGGGAGCTCTGTTGGTTTTGCCTTAGGGAACATAAGTGCAAATGATGCTTGAGGGACATACAAATTTGTATGATAATAAATTGCCTCCAAAGAAGAAAATAGCAAGTCTACCAGTTAGATTTTATAAATGCCCATCAATGATAATCAGGATATCAGTATAACTCCATGAAACAAGATGAGAGCAATTGTCCCTTAAATTTCACACTGTAGGTACCTTACTTGGTTTACCCTACTTCTGGCCTTTTGATATAAAGATGCAAAGAAAACACATAGTGGATCTCTGGGGATTCCCAACTGTTAAAACATCCTCCTGTTCTCTAAAGGAGCTGTGAAAACAAATCCTTGTGAATAATTTCATGCCCTGGTGTTTTCTGTACATTTTAAGGTTTATTTCAGGAATTTGTGGAAATTGAAAAAATGACAGTTGGTACATGCTGCTTGCATTATATTTTAAGAAATCTTCTCTGCTTTTGCCATCTTTGCTAGACATAATGGTTCTAAATATAACTGCCTGGACAAAGTGTTGAACTGCAGAGGTAACACACGTGAGAATAATACTCCTACTCGAGACAGACTTCTCCCATTCTATATTTTTTCATTAGTGATTTCCTTCAAATTATTACTGATCGGTAATAATCAGTCTTGACTGGGAGGTATATATTTATCTTTATAAAAATGTCATAAATTATTGGAGAGGAAATTCTATTTTATTTGATACAAATAGTATTTTGTTCCATAGTAAAAACCAAATATATTGTGCTATTTCAACATTTTTATTAGGAAATCACCGTTTGAAGAACTGTTCAATCTAAAGGGACAAAAAACTCAATGTTGCTTCACATGATAAGTGTAAAACCAAAGAGCAGGTAAAAGAGGTAGGCAAACCTTGAAGAATATAAGGAGACACTTTCTAAAATTGGAGTTGTTAAGCAGTAAGAGTAAAATTAGCTACCTTTTGCCAAACACATGCAATGCACCAAATACTGTGTTAAGAGCTTTGTTATCTTATTCCAACAGTTCAGAAACCTACATCATATGTATTAATAGTATTTTTCTCTTACAAATGGAAAAAAGTTAAGGCTTAAAGTAAATTATGTTTCTCCAAAGCCTTATTCTTTACATACTATATGCAGGATGCTACCAAAGCCACTGGGACAACGCACAACTTTATCTCCTAGAGCTTAGATATAATGTACTAGACATATGGGGGTGAGAGGTGGGGAGGTCACTGACAACTGAAAAGAAAATTGATGACAAGAAAGTGGAGCTTTGTAAGATCAGTATGAAGAAATAATGGAAAGAAAGAAATCTTGGGCTGAAGCTGGGCATTCCCAAGGCAGATGAATGATGAAGAAGGAATTTAAAAGTTAAAAAAAGAACGTCTATTATATTTTGATTTCTACAACAAAAGTGTTAATAGCAAGCATTGATTCGAAGACTGCGCACATGGCACCACACTAAGTATTTTGTATGCATTATTTCAGAACCATCATACCCTGTTGGTAGGTACTACTATTATTCTCACTTTGCCAGTGAACAAACTAAGGTTTTTTATACCAGCTACACATCCAGTCTACACAGTTATTAAGTGATGAATTCTAGGTCAAAGCCAGGTCTATTTGTTTACAGAGCTTACCTATGCAGTCAATTATCCAGCTATATTCATTCTATTATTTTATATTCTTGCATTATTTTGATTCTCACAAAAACCTTATGAGATACACATTGATGAATGCAAAACCTAAGACTCAGAAAGGTTAAGGAACAACCCTAGGTCACATGCCTAGTATTTGAACCCAAATTTGATTATATTGATGGTCAAAGGTAAATGAAACATGCACTAAAAATTAAGTACTTTTAAAGCAAACAATTTCCTAAAGAAAAGTGCCTAATCTTTGTTCTTTGGCGAAAGAATATTGTCAGTTTTAAATCACATAAAATACTTTTTTGGGATGCTTCCAATACTGAACAGTTGTTTCTCACTAAGATCATTTGATATTTATCATCTGAGAGCTTATTGACGAGTTCAATGAGAACATCATTTATGAAATGAGATAATTAGTGAATATTTAGTTGTTTTTATTCCAAAAGAAAAAAACAATAATTAAAAGACTTACACAGGAAATTATAGTGTGTTTCTCAAATTGATTTCATATTAATTATATTAATGATTTCCATCTGAGAGCCTGCCACAGACTATCAACTCTGCATGGGCTTATCCTACTTATTTCATATTGATCATTGTAATAAATATATCATTCCATTGCAAGAGCTAGCATCAGTGCTAATCAGAATGTTACTGAGAATAAAAATAGGAAATGAAGAGATTATACTTGAGCAAAATGACATGATTCATCTAAGATCATAAGAATCAATGAATAGTAGTAGAAGACAGATAACACCCTTTGTTACTCTTGTTGGCGAGGATTTTTCTTGTGTTCATCAAATGGATATTTTTTTCCTTTCTTTTTTTGGAACATGGAAGAATCGCTGAATTTTGTACAGCACACTCTGCTGTGGCTGACAAATGGATCGAGAGTTAGCTTCCTATACCAGGATGATAATTGGCTTAGACCTTCTCTATTAATAGCAGTAAGTCTGGCCAGAGATTGATGTAGACACTTCACCCAACATTTCCTTTACTTCTGTTTTTGTTATAGGTGTAGGGCTTTTTTCCTTTCCTTGTTTTTGTGGTTAAATTAAAATATCAGCCGGGCGCGGTGGCTCACGCTTGTAATCCCAGCACTTTGGGAGGCCGAGGCGGGCGGATCACGAGGTCAGGAGATCGAGGCCATCCTGGCTAACATGGTGAAACCCCGTCTCTACTGAAAAAATACAAAAAATTAGCCGGGCGTGGTGGCGGGCGCCTGTAGTCCCAGCTACTCAGGCGGCTGAGGCAGGAGAATGGCGTGAACCCAGGAAGCGGAGCTTGCAGTGAGCCGAGATTGCCCCACTGCACTCCAGCCTGGATGACAGAGCGAGACTCCGTCTCAAAAAAAAAAAAAAAAAAAAAATCAAGTTGTATATTTCAAAATGAGGATATATTATATATAACTTTAAAGTTCTTTTAAACAATTTTAAAGTTTAAAACAGAAATTAAGAGAAAGGGATTTTCTTTATAAATTAACATTACCATATCCCAAATGTATTTGAGAAATGGCGGTGCATCCAAGTTGTCATTTTCCGTCCTACAACTGTGGCAGACATGTAATGGATTTTTGCACTCATTTTCTTTTGAGGCTGGGCAAGGTAGTCAGTCCCAAATTACTAACACTGGCTTGGTAAATGGATCTCATTTACCATCCCTGTTCAAAGTGGTGCTGCTGTATTCCAAACACATACTTGTCCTGACATAATTACATAGCAAAATTTTGGGTTGTGAAATCTTAAGGTGAAAAACAGATTACCAGTGAAATTTGAAAATAATATAGAATCATTAACATTTTTTTTTTGACCGAGTCTCGCTGTGTAGCCCAGGTTGGAGTGCAGTGGTGTGATCTCGGCTCACTGCAACCTCTGCCTCCTGGGTTCAAGAGAGAATTACTAACTTTTTATATCAACTCAGAAGGTTTTCTATTCTACATGCCAAACTAAACAAGTCTTATGACCCTTCCTATTGCTGAAACATAGATTCAAAGACAAAAACAAGAAACCAAACAAAAAAGAGAAACCTAGGTAGCTGCAGCAAACATTTTACATGGGTACTCCATATACTGTAGGTATTCAATGGCTTACTATCAACTATTTGTGATGCTGAGGAATGAGAGGATATTTGAAAAGCAGTATCTTCCAAAGAATTCAATTATCAAATGCTTAATATTAAAAGTAAGAAAATGTATAAAATGTAAGGCTTTGTAATAACTACCTGAAGCAAAAATGGACTTACAGATACACAAGACAACAAACTATACTCGTACTAGAGTAGCTGAGGAAAATCAAGTGTAGCAGCAACAAAAACAGGCACCAGTATCAGAAATGCCAAATTAAAAAATAATTATTATTTATAAATAAAGAGGTAAAAATGTATATACTTCTTTTTTCAAGAGTAAATTTAGCCTTTTCAGCAACTATTATTATTTTTCCTTCCTTTATAACTTTCTGAGTTATAAAAGACCATGGAATGTCATGGCTTCTACCTGATTGTTACAGTCAGATTCTGCAGTTCAGGCTGAGCAAGTACAAGTCAACAATTCCTCATGAACAATGATTCTTTGAATACCGTTGTCTTACACAAATACCAGTAAAGGTAGAATTGGTATAAGAAGCTGGTGGGAACTAAATTAGATAGAGAGATATGAAATGAGAATGGCAGTCTTGAAACCTGAAATCTGAGCAAATACAAAAAAAATTAGAGGTCTTTCTACAATTCCTAGTAATAGAAAGTACTTTGATGTCTTTCTTGTCATTTTAATTTAGAAAATATAACACTTGCAGTTATTAGTACTGACTCAGGAAAAACACTAAAATGATTTGAAACCTAGCTTCTCTTAAAAGTTCTATGATTTTAGATGAATTATTCAAATTTTCTGATTTTTAATTTATTTATTTTTAGTGTGAGAAATAATAGTGCTTAACTCATAAGGTTGTTATAAGGGTTAAATGAGGTTAATATGGCACATGCTGAGCAAAATATCTGGCATATAATAAATGCTCAATAAATGTTAGCTGATACAGATGTTAATACTTCTATGCACAACTTGCACTAGCTTCTCCTCATTCTGTCTGATCCTACATCCTCTCCCTCCTCATCCTCTTATCTCTTGGAGTCCTGAATCTCTTTTGCAATTATAATACTTTTTCAATCTCTTCTTCTGTCCTCAGTTTTCTTTGGTGACTCAGGCTCCCTTTGACATCTGTTTGTTTTGTGCCTTGTTCTATATTCAATCTCTCCTAGTTGCATACTGTTCCCAGATTGTCAACTACCCACATAGCTCCACTCCCTCCCTATGAGGAAGGCCTATGCCTTCTCTTTCCCCACCTTGTTTGTGTATGGACATGGCCCTGATCCATGTCCACAGAACCTAGAACACAGATTATTTCCTAGATAGAACCACCATGAAGACAGAGGAGGCTACTTATAGTATAACAACTTAGTTAAAAAAGAAAAAAAAATGATATAGTGAACTATGTTATAATAGCAGCTGCAGCAATAAAATTTAAACCTGAAAGTAGCAAATGTTAATTTATTTCTTGCTTGGATTTCATGGCCATCTTGGGATGGCAGAGGGCTCTGCTTGATATTGTTCTAATCAAAGATTAGATTAGAGTGTCAGAGGGCTGTGCTTTATATTGTTCTAATCAAGGATCCAGACTGATAAAGCATTCATATTTGGAACTTTAATTGTTGCCATGTTTAGAGTAAAGGAGCTGCAGACCGGTGCTGTTCCTATTCAGCCAACTGGACCCCTTCCTTACACCTTTTACAAAAATCAACTCAAGATGGATCAAAGACTTAAACGTAAGTCGTAGGACCATAAAAATCCTAGAAGAAAACCTGGGCAATACCATTCAGGACATAGGCATGGTCAAAGACTTCAGGTCTAAAACACCAAAAGCAATGGCAACAAAAGTCAAAATTGACAAATGGGATCTAATTAAACTAAAGAGCTTCTGCATAGCACAAGAAACTATCATCAAAGAGAACAGGCAACCTACAGAATGGGAGAAAAATTTTGCAATCTATCCATCTGACAAAGGGCTAATATCCAGAATCTACAAAGAACTTAAAGAAATGTACAAGCAAAAAACAAACAACCCCATCAAAAAACGGGCAAAGGATATGAACAGACACTTCTCAAAAGCAGACATTTATGCAACCAACAGACATATGAAAAAATGCTCACCATCACTTGTCATTAGAGAAACGCAAATCCAAAACCACAATGAGATACCATCTCACACCAGTTAGAATGGCGATCATTAAAAAGTTAGGAAAAAACAGATGCTGTTGTGGAAAAATAGGAACGCTTTTACACTGTTGGTGGGAGTGTAAATTAGTTCAACCATTGTGGAAGACAGTGTGGGGGTTCCTCAAGGATCTATAATTGGAAATACCATTTGACACAGCAATCCCATTACTGGGCATATACCCAAAGGATTATAAACCATTCTACTATAAACACACATGCACACGTATGTTTATTGTGGCACTATTCATAATAGCAAAGACTTGGAAACAACCCAAATGTCCATCAGTGACAGACTAGATTAAGGAAATCTGGCACATATACACCATGGAATACTATGCAGCCATAAAAAAGGATGAGTTCATCTCCTTTGCAAGGACATGGATGAAGCTGGAAATCATCATTCTCAGCAAACTATCACAAGATCATAAAACCAAACACCACATGTTCTCACTCGTAAGTGGGAGTTGAACAGTGGGAACACATGGACACAGGGAGGGGAACATCACACACTAAGGCCTGTCAGGAGGTGGGGTGTCAGAGGAGGAATAACATTAGGAGAAATACCTAATGTGGGTGATGGGTTAATGGGTGCAGCAAACCACCAGGGCACATGTATACCTATGTAACAAAACTGCACCTTCTGCACATGTAACCCAGAACTTAAAGTGCATATATATATAAGTAAAGGAACAGTCCTCACATACAAGTAACACAAGACGCTCCATCTTACATTTTATTAGTGAGAGCAAGTCGCAAGTCCATGCCTAACTCCAAGGAATCTCAGAAGTTCTATCCTACTATTTGTCTAGAATGATAGTAAACGGCACTAATGACTACAAAATTGCAAACCAATATAATAGACTATGACTCCTGACAGCATAAAATGTATTTTATGAATCTTTACATTCACTTCCTCAAACAAAAACTTTGCCATAGTTGCTATACAATAAATTCTTTGGTAATGACTAAATAAATGATCTCATATATTGGATCATAAAAATGAATCCAAAGTTTTATTATGCTAACAGATGCAATATATAATGTTAATAGCATTAACAGTTTTAGAAGAGCTTATTTACCCAGAAGGTTTATGTACACATTCATTATTGCTTTGTAAATTAAAAGAAATTAAAATTCCTCAAATCCAACCCTGAGATTATTAAGCTTTTTTCTGAATTATTGTACCATACAAAATAATATAAAGCACTCTTGGGACTTTGCCAGAGTTTGCCATTGAGATCTTCCTCCAAAATTACTCTAGCTTTAAATTGCTTAACTTGCTATAGGAGAACACTCATATCCAAAGCTTTTAATCATGAGCACTATAGTAACATGAAGGCATTTAATGTTTTTTTCCCCTCTGTGGGAGATTAGGAGTCATGTTATCACACCATAATCATTACTTTGAATGCATATTTTAATTCTCTTCTCTCCACCAATACACAACTCCTTCTAGGCTTGTAAGATAACCTCTGTGTGCCTATTTCCATTTCCGGGGGAAGTTATTGTTACTGAATTTCTACTATGGCTTAATTCTAGTGGTTTTTAGACTCATACTTGACCTGATAGAATGAGTCATGAATGAACAGAAACATGTTGACAGTGCCATATGTGAATGTTGCAAATAATTAAGACTCAGTATTAATGAAGGGGAATTACTATGCTGTGTTATCAAAAGAAGCTTCGTGATTTAGAAATCCTGAGTATTGCTGAGTTATTATAAGAAAATAAGAACTGCAATGAAAGAGAAAAACCAAAGTACTTTTTTAAAAATTGTGTTACTAAAACAGTTTATAGAAAATAAAAAATAAACACTGTTTAAATGCAAACTTCCTATGATCATCTCTATGTTCTAACCCTTTATTTTGATGACTTAATAGTTTAACATGATATACCTGTCACTTAAACAAAATTTCCTTCTCCCATCTGGGTAATTAGGCTACAAACAAAGCAAACAAAGCCAGCTAAACCATGAAAAAGTATTACTATTCTCTCTCTTCACAAGACTCTTTTTAAGCATTTGGAGGTAAGAAAAAGCTTTGCACAGGAAAAACTGGAAAATAAAATGTTTACTTTTTCCCTATTGGGTCCTCTTCTTCATTTATCTAATACTGGGTTCTTTCCTTTTCTTTACTCTATAAAGTCCTGCATTCTGCTCATCTGCCACCAGAAAAAGTCACGTTCCCCATGAAAATTTCCATGACCTTTTTTTTTTCCTTTCTGTAGTTTCTACTTCCCAAATTTGTCCAAAAGTTTAAAGGTTGTTTGATGGCTATTTTCAGTTGTTACTCTTTCCATACATGAATTTTATTAGGAAAATTTGCCATGTTAGTCTAAATATAAAAAAGGATAAAGAGATGTTCAATTGTGAATTTTTGTAATTCGCTGATTTCTAAGGATGAGGTTTCCTACTTGCAGGGTAAAACCCAGAAACTTTCATGATTATGAAGAATCTGGGAAGCAGAGAAAAAGAACACTGAACAAGGCAGAAGCTACCTGGGTCTGCATAATAAAGAGCTAAGCCAGAGAGAAACGAGGTAAGACACAAGGAATTCTGGAGAAGCTTATAGTAAAGCAGTTGCTGTGAAATACTGAGAGAGAGAGAGAGAGAAACAGAAAAGAGAGAGAGAAGAAGGAGAGAAGGTATCAGAAATCAAATAGGGGACATCACTACAGATCCTTAAGGTTATTAAGGATCATTAAAAGGTAATAATGAAACAACTGTGAATAACTTATGGCAACAATTTTTCCATGGCATTTCTGTGGATACATATGTACATATGTATATACATACATATTTATGTACATTAAATATGTATGTACATACATATGTACATATGTATATACATATCTAGCTGTACTAGAAAGCTACACATATTTTTTCTTAAGTGGTTGTACCTTTTTATGCTTCTATAAGCTGCATGTGAAAGGTCTACTTGCCACACATCATTGCCAAAACTTAGTGTTGTCAATCTCTCTAATTTTACCCTTTCTGATGAATGTGTCCAGATATAGCATGGTGACTTTAATTTGTGCTTCTCTTATTTTATAACATTGAGAGCCTCTTCATACATTTATTGGTAATTTGGATATCCTTTTCTGGTCTCTTGCTCATTGTCTGTTAGAGTTATTGTCTTTTCCTTCTTGATTTGTAGAAGTCTTTTTTTATTGTTAATGATACAAGTCCTTTGCTAATTATATTCAGTATTTTAAATATTTTCTAATTCTATAAATTGCCTTTATACTCTCCAAATTGTGTCTTTTGATGAAAAGAAGTTTCTAATTTTAGTATAGTTTATTTTATCAATGAATTTATTTATAGTTACTATTTTTTATATCCTGTTTAGGAAAATTACGCCTATCCTGAAGTCATGAAAGCTGCACAGTTCTTTTTTTATAGCTAAAAAACATATTTGATTAATTTTTGTTTATCATTATGAGAAAAGGGCTGATGTTAATATTTTGTTTCATCTTGACAATATTATTCTTTTTTGATTGCTCTGCAGGGCCACTATCCTGACAAATTATGTCCACATAGGTATAAGATTGTTTCTGGACTCTCTAATCTGTGCCACTGGTCTATGTTTCTATCCTTGCACAATTGTCATAGGACTTTTTAAAACCATATGTTTATAATGAAGCTTTGTGTCTGGGTAGTTTAAGTGCTATAACTTTTTTCTCTTCAAAACTATCTTGATTATTATTTCTGCATTTTTATATAAATTTAAGAATTAGCATTTCAGTTTCTCTGAAAAAAGACAACTAGAGATTTTTCTTGGTACTGCATTTAGCTTATAAATCCTGTTTGGGGAAAGCAAATCTTTTTGATGATATAAACCTTCAAATCCATAAATGTTACATATTTTCCGTATTTATTTAGATTTCTCTAATTTCAAATAATTCATCATAATAGTGGCCTGACATCTCTTTTGGTAAAGTCATTCCAGATAGTTAATAAGGAATTAGTACAACTTGCTAGAAGAGCTAAATTGTTGCTGAGGCATAAAGTATGAATAAGAGCCAGCTTGACTAGATGGCATTGGAGGGGTGATCTGTGGGAGATATTCAAGCAGCTGATAGGACTTGAATACAAGAGAGACTGTGGAAAATTGGGAAACACAATACAAAGTTTCATTATAAACATATGGTTTTAAAAAGTGCTATGATAATTGTGCAAGGATAGAAACATAGTCCAGTGACACAGACTAGAGTTCAGAAACAATCTCATACATATGTGGACACAATTTGTCATGATAGTGGCCCTGCAGAGCAGTCAAAAAATAATTGGGAAACTGGGAGATCTTTAGTTATGACTGAAAAAAGTAGTTTAATATGATTGATTATACTAATATATATTATTTGGATACAACTATTTGGATGTTTACTATTATTGCTTGACATGAAAAACATTGTACTAAAAAACATAAGAACAATCCTTATTTTTCTCAATGTAACAAGTTATTCAGTGAGAAACTGTTGTTGCTAAGTGATGGATTTAGGCAATTTCTTCCCATAAAACTCCTGAATGTACCGTTGTATTACTGTTTTGATAAGTTAAATAGTAACTTCATGAGCCCTATATACTTAATGGATTTCCCCAGTTTCTCTTACTAAGAGACAGACAGTTAGACTTTGGGTCTCACTATAAGAAGCTCTCCAACTTAATACCATATAATGTGTAAATACCATATGATACAGCATTTGCAAATAAATTTAAAAATATATAGAACACATTAAGAGATTTCAAGTTAACTGATTTATTGTATTAATTGTAATAGTGAGAAAAATGTTAAACCCTTATTCTGAAGCAGATGTGCCTTATGTTACACAACTGCTCATTTCTTCATTATTTTGAAAAACAGGCAATAATATATGTCTGTGAAATAAGAGCAACTGATAAATAAATGAATGTAGGGGCAGGGGGACGAGAACAAAGTTCTAAAGGAATAAATATTTTGGAAATGTAGTGTAAAATCCTTGCCTTTTTCTTCAGTGTGAACACAGAGTTGCAGTAATCAAAATCACATAAATGAGTAGGAGGCATGCAAAGTGTTGGTGATAAAATATACAAACATGGGGAAGGCAAGTTTGAGGTATTTTAGATTGGAAATATTTTAGAAGAAATTCTATAAAAGATGCAAATAATTTGCCATATATATTCAGAATGAAACTTAAAATGTCTTAGTAAAATGATGTTTATGGAATGTGGACTGCTGTTAAAACAAAGTCCACTTACCATTATTTTTTATCAGCATTTGGTATTGTGATATAAGAATTCTATCACAGGGTAATAGTAGCTTGAATTCATACAAGTCAACTTTCATTGAAAGCCATTACGGTTGTTTAAGATTTTGTGAATTGCAGGAGCAACTGACATTCTGTTCTCATCAAATACTTGAAGCAGGTGTCAGTATGGTTTGATAAAATTAAATAAACTTGGGTTAAGGAGACCAGGGTTCCAACACCAGCTCTGATTCATATTAGTTGCTTGGCCTTAGGAAAACTACACGGATTCTCCAAGTTTTCTTGAGAAACAAGAAAGTTCCTTTTAAACCTATGAGTGTATAATTTTTAAAACCTGATTGCAAAATGTATCTATTTGTTCATGTAATGTAAGTACAGTTAGCAGGCTAAGGAATTAGTTACAGTCTAGAGCTACTCTCTTTACAAACATATAGAGGCCATTCTTTGCGGAGGGTTATTTCAAAGGACAAAACTATGAGAAAACCACACATTTGGAGCAGCAAGCCCTGCCTTGCTGAGAATGATTTAACTGTCACCTGTGCTACCTGATAAGATTTAGTTGAAGACTAAAGTAGCCCTGCTAATTTCAAAATCCTCTCTCACTGTCAAAAGTTAGTGTTTGCAGCATTTCATCAGTTAAGACCAGCTCTCTTTTATAATTAGCAAGCCTGCAGATGGATGCCCATCCAGGACACCTTCATCTGCTTATTCCAGCCTAGCACGCTGGGTATACACAAAGTCTGCTGGGAGCCTGAGGCCACTCCCAGGAAATTAAGTGGAACCATCTTCATTCTGCTAGCCTATCTTTCACAACAGGCACATGTTGATTAAATGTCATTTCCATTTTATTTTTACTTCCTTCTCACCCTCTGGTTCTATTTTCCAGTTAAAACAACTTCACTGCCTTAGAAATTATTATTAAAAACTAATCACTAAAATAAATTCTTCTAGGGTCACTTTTTAAATTTTTAGTCCACTCTGAGATGTGACAAATAATATTTTTAATACCAGTTATTTTATGTAAATACTATTCCAACTGTAGGTTTTTCACAATCAGAAAAGATTTAGCAATATTTAGATTTCAGTTTATAATTCTAGTGTTTCTTAACCATTTTCCAGCATTCTCAAAACAGTATATAGACAGTCATCAATTTAATTAAGAATCCTATTTAGGAGAAGCACTGAAAGTAGAAAGATCATCAGAAAGTAAGCCATTGAGGGATTAATGCAAATATAAATAGAAAAAAGAAAGCCATGCAAAGAAATTTCACATTCTCAGTAGAGCTGAGATTAGCTGATTAGCTGATCTTGACAGCTTATCTCATGAGTAGTGACTCAAGATTTTTCACAAGGTTCTTGAAATTGTTTTCATTTCTACATAAAAGATACAAATCAATTATCTTCAGTGATGCACCTGGATTTATAAAACACACTACTGGAATTATTGATATTATTAGTCTCAGAAAAAAATTCATAATCAAATGCACTTCAAACTATCATTTGTCAAAGATTAGACATATTCGAGATAGCTTTCAATAAATTTTTGAAAATGCCTGTAGGTGTCACAAAGAGCAGTTAAGGAAAAGCAGAAAGGAAGACTGAGGTTACATGCGCAATTTCACATTACCCAGCCATAACTTTTTTTTTTTAACTTATGAAATACATCCTTGCTGAGGATGCATATGTTTGTAGTTGTTCTCTATAAACGAGAAATCTAAGATTCTATTAGCTATACATGAATACCTTCATACACAACCTTGTCCATTTCTTTCTTACCTTTTAAATTCTCAGGGCAATGACAAACTCAGTGCGGCCTTTGGCAGTGGTCCACATGGCTCTTTCATTTTATTTGACTTTCTACCTATGAAAATAGTTATTTGACTTTCTACCTATGAAAATAAGACTAACATTCATAACTGAAAGCATTAATTACAGTATTTTTCTGAGAAAATAATTATAGTACACGATAAATAGTGGCCATGACATAAATCACATATCAAAAAATGTTATTGCATTCTATTTTTAAAGACTTTTTAATGCTATGAGAAAATGTTCATTAAATCTTAAATAACACAATGGTATACTATAATATGAACCTATATCACAACACTATATACATGTGTAATATATTCTTTATGAAACAGAGCATATATTAGATAAAATAAAATTATTAATTATATTTATGCTTTGATTTTATGAGTAATATGGGATTTTTAAATTGTATTTTCTAAGATTTCTACAATTTTATATATTAATTTTACAACTGCAAGAAAAGAAAGCAATATGCATCTCTGAGGCACCGGATTAGCCAGGTGTTTCAAGTCTCTACCCAGTATGTTGAGATTTTATCTACGTCAGCTTCTGGAGAAATGTTTAAAAATACAGATTCTAGAGCTCCTAGCACAGACTCATTTTAGCAATGATTACTGGCAACCAGTATTTAAGTAAAAACATCCTGGAGATTCTGGGGTTAGCCAGATATAGGAAAGCCAAGTCTAAATAGCAAAGGCAGATGGTTAACGACCAAATCATTGAGAAGCATTGCCTGCAGGTGCCTGAGATGAGGTCTATTAGAAATGCCTAGGGTTTCCTTGGCTATGCAGGGTCTTTTATGGTTCTACACAAATTTTAAAATACTTTTTTCTAGTTCTGCAAAGAATTTCATTGGTAATTTGATAGGAACAGCATTGACTGTAGATTGCTTTGGGCAGTATAGTCATTTTAATGAAATTGATTCATCCTATCCATAAGCATGGGATATTTTTCCATTTGTTTGTGTCCTTTCTGATTTCTTTGAACGATGTTTTGTAATTTTCATTGTAGAGATCTTTCTCCTCCCAGATTAGCTGTACTCCTAGGTATTTTATTCTTTTTGTGGCAATTGTGAATGTGGTTGCTTTCCTGATTAGGCTCTTGGTTTGGCTGTTGGTGGTATATAGGAATGCTAGTGACTTTTGTAATTGATTGTGTATCCTGAAACTTTGCTGAAGTTGCTTATCAGCTGGAGGAGCTTTTGGGACAAGACTACGGGGTTTTCTAGATATAGAATCATGTCATCTGCAAATAGGGATAGTTTGACTTCCTCTATTCCTATTTGGATGCCCTTTATTTCTTTCTCTTGCCTGATTGCTCTGGCTAGGACTTCCTAGATTATGCTGAACAGGAGTGTTGAGAGAGGGCCTCTTGTTTTGTGCCGGTTTTCAAGGGGAATCCTTTCAGCTTTTGCCCATTCAGTATGAGGGTGGCTGTGGGTTTGTCATAAATGGCTCTTATTATTTTGAGGTATGTTCCTTCAATACCTAGTTTATTGTGAGTTAGTAACATTAATAGGCTGTTATCCTTAGCAAACTAATGGAGGAATAGAAAACCAAATACCACATATTCTCACTTAAAAATCGGAGCTAAACAATGAGAACTCATGATCACAAAGAAGGGAACAACAGACACTGGCGTCAACTTGAAAGTGGAGGGTAGGAGGAGGGAGAAGAGCAGAAAACAAAATTATTGGGTACTGAATAACGTACCTGGGTGATGAAATAGTTTGTACAACAAACCCCGTGACACGAGTTCACTTATGTAAAAAACCTTCACATGGACCATCAAACCTAAAATAGAAGTTGTTTTTTTTTTTTTCTTTTAAGAGATGTCTTATTTCAAAGGAGATGCAAAACCAAAAGCTGTACAGCTTTTCACACAGACAAAACAGGAGCCCTGGCAGCCTCAGTTCTAGCACTTCCTCATTACCCTGCTCCCAAAGTGAAAGATTTTGATCTTCATGACCTCTTTAAAATTACTCTTCTTTCTTGCCAATGTCTGCATCTACTCCCCACTGGAGGATGGATAAAATAAACTCATGGCATTTCAAGCAGCCAGTGGGCATCAGACAATGACAATTCTTAAAACTTTTACCTACAAATCAGTTCACCTAGAAGTGTAAAGACTCTGGAGTCTTTCCTCTTGCTTAGAGATTTGTATTTCACAGACTTCTGAAAAAAGTAGGCTGTAAAATGATTGAACATTCACTTGCTGCTTTTAATGTATCATTTATGTATGAGAATGTATAATTTGAGAAATAAAAAGTGAATTGAAAGCCTGGGTAATTAAATATACAGTTCTTTGTTCAATTTTTAAAAATAACATTTCCATTTTTTACCAATATTAAATAGATCAGCTAACTGATAGGTTGAGAAAAAGATGAAAATCTTGAGAGAGAAGACACCTACGGTGACTTTTTATTTAAATTTATTCTAACAAAGAAAATGTCGATTTTGTAGTTTCAATTCAAATTTTGTTTTATTTATACTAAATATAGGTAAGACTTGTGCTCTGTGGTTAAGCAGGAGCTCCGTTTTGATATGCTGTCTCTCTCTCAGGCCAGTATGACAGATACTAGAAGTGAGAGATTCTGAAAGCATGGTCTGGTGTAGTTGTGCTTTAGGTCAACATGGATTACACTTATTTAGCAGATGAAAAATTGAAACTTATGAAACATGGAAAAATTTTTTGATTTAAGTAAATTAATGAGTGCCATGAGGTGAGCCAGGACCCATCTTTCCTGGCGTCTCTCATATTATGCTGGTAGATATTTTTACATTTCTGTAGTTTCAAAAAACAAAAATGAAGATCAGGAAAGTAGAAGCTAATAGTATTGGGTACACTTTGTCATGAAAGAGAATATGTAGATAAAATTTTAAATGATACCAATTTCCCTTTCTCCTAAACAATGCATCTTTTTACATGCAATGTATTAAGAAGTGCTGCCATGCTCTCCCCTGGACTATGCAAATAATGAGAAACTATTTATAGTTCATTTGTTCCAGGAAGATGACAGATGAAGGTTTAAATCTAAAACATGTGACTAGCAGCCAACTACTGTTTTCATTAGGCTAAATGGGAATTTCAAAGTACAATCACATAAACAGGAATTTAAAATTTCTATTAAATTACAAAAATACTAGGTCATATAACAAAAATAGGAGGAAGAATGCTAATGGAGAAATTATATTAAATATAGGTGTACAAAAATTTCCATTAAGAAAGGTTCACTTATGTATTCATTTATTAATTTATCCCTGAATATCGATTGAATATTTTATATATTCTGTGTGTAGTGACCTACACAGGTTAATCATGATAAATAAAGCAGGCAATATCCTTATGCTCATGGAAATTATAGTGCAATAGAAATAACAGATTTTTTAAAATCTCTCAAGTAAATAATGATAAAATATGAGTGCAATGAAGGAAAAGCACTACTTATTAGAGATTTCAAGAGGAAGATCAAATTTACATTGAAAGTAAACAAAGTTTCCTCAATAAATCAGTAGGAATTACTTTTAAAAATATCATGAGTGTACGTGTGCATGTATTTATTTCAGGCAAGAGAATAAATATGCATTTCAGCTAGAAATTATTGTATTGCCTGAAAACCCGGAAATGAGTCTGACCATTTGGAACAACTAAAATAATAAACAAAACAAAACAGAATAGTGAAGTTGGACCATCGCAAGAGACAAGAGGGAAAAAATAATAATGGTGTAGGCAGTTACCATACTGTGGCAAAATCTCATGAAATTTTAAATATATTTTCTCAACGTAGTAAGAAGCCATCGAAGATTTTTACGTAAGGAGGATTTGACAGAACTCGCTAAACAATATCAAATAATTTAGTGACTCATTCAAACCAATAGCAATCTAAAAACTATACTACTACCTCAAAAACAGTTCTTTCTATTGCGGGGCACCAACCCTAACCCAGAGAACAACCATGACATCTGTTTTTACCAGAAAGCTTTCTGGGTTTGACTTATCAACTACATCTGTAAACTGCATACTGATCTCTGGCCCTGGGGAGATTTCTGCTGAAAAGCAGGCTGTTAGCAAACATTTACAAATTCAGCTTTCTCAAAAAGCCTTTTTATAATAACTATTAGTCACAAAAGTCTGCTTGGTTGTAATTTCTTCTCCTACCTGTTTTAGGAGACCCTGAAATCAACCCTCTCAGAAAATACTGAGAACACTGGATGGTATCAGAAAAATTTTGAATGTCTTTGAGAACAGGTAGATGACACAATCTCTACAACTAGTTCTTCCAGTGAATGTTGTCAGTGGAAAAATATCTTATTATTTAAACCTTTGCAAAATAAATGCTGTAAATAGGTGTTTCCATCTCACTCTTAGTCCATAGTAAAACAAATGTAAAACATGGTTTGCATGTGTTTGCTGCTGAGTGGTATGTCCACCTGCTTCAGCACCAGTAGCATTTGCAGATCCAACAGACTCCCATCATTTTGTACTCTGTCATTTTTAGTACCATCTGGCAGTGATTTGCTGAAACACTTTTCTCAAAATCTTGGGTGGAGGGGTGGTCTTCACTGGATTTTGATGGTGTTCACATCATTATACAAAGGCCACGTGCACATTTATTTTTCGTGATAATCCTTTCTCTATGTTTGGGTTATTTTGAGATGGCTGAGGGGCCTCAAGATTCCTAGAGGCCTTACAGTTTGATTGAGAGGATTTATGAAGCACACACTTAATCTCTTGAAAGGGCCCTCTGTGACTGAATATTGTGACCTTTTGATCTTTCTCAGGTTTGAGAAAAATTTTGTATAGGTACACCCATTTTTCTATGCCACATTTGTGGAAGAAATTTCTGAATTTTAACAGTCTTTGCCATAAGGACAGGCCAAGAATTTTCAAAACCATCAGTCCTTAGATCCTTTTGATTTAATAGTTCTTCCCTTAATTAACTTCTCTTCTTTCACATTTTATTATAAGCAGCAAGAAGCAATCAGGATGGCACTTTCAACGTTTTGCTTAGGAATTTCTTTAGCTGTATAACAAGTTCAACACTTACAAGTTCTGCTTTTCACATAACTTCAGGGGACAATTTTGCTAAGTTTCCTGCTACTATTTAACAAGGAGGTCCTTTTCTCTAGTTTTCAAAATATGTTCATCCATAACTTCAGAGCGCTCAACAGCAGTATCCTCTAGGTCCAAATTTTCACCAGCCACTTGTTCAAGGTAATATGGGCTTTCTCTATCATTCTTCTCAAAATTACTTAAGTATTTGTTTAAAAAGCACCCATTTCCAGGCATCAAAATATGTGTTAGTTTTATATTGCTGCATAATAATTACCACAAAATTAACAACTTAAAAATAAATCTATTATCTCACAGTTTCTGTGGGTTTTGAGTCAGAGCGCTGCTTAACTAGGTCTTCTGCTTCAGGCTTTCACAAGTCTGCAATCAAAGTGCCAGCAGGGACCACAGTTTCATATGAAAGAGCTGGTTATTTTTTAAACTCACACGGTTGTTTGTGATCCTCACAGTTGTAAGACTGAGGCCCTTAGATCCGGGAGTTAAGTCACAGTTCTTTGTTGTGGTTGCCTCCCATAATATGATGGTTTTCTTCATCAAGCCAATAAAGAGAGCAAGTCTGCTATAAGGATGGAGAATTATAAAATGTCACAGAAGTCATGTACCATTACTTTTCCCATACTCTTTTAGTTAGGAACATATCACGGGTTCCTTCCATGCTGAAAAGGAAGGGGTAATAAAAGGACAGGAAAACCAGGTGGTAGAGATCATAAGGACCACCTTAAATTGGTCCACCACACAGCTGTAGCATGTAAGTGTTAATAGCTCTTTTTAAAAAAATATAAGAAAAACAAGAGAAGAAAACGTTCAAGTACTTGTAAGCATAGTCATGAAAAGGTCTCATTTTTTCTGATTCAAAAACACATACTGATATGGTTTGGCTGTGTCCCCACCCAAATCTCATCTTGAATTGTAACTCCCACATTTTCCATATGTCATGGGAGGGACCCAGTGGGGGGTAATTGAATCATGGGAGCAGGTCTTTCTCATGCTGTTCTCATGAAAGTCAATAAGTCTCACAAGATCTGATGGTTTTATTCAGAGGAGTTCCCCTGAACAGGCTCTTTTTTGTCTGCTGCAATCCGTGTTAAGATGTGACTTGTTCCTCCTTGCCTTCCACCTTGATTATGAGGCCTTCCCAGCCACATGGAACTGTAACTTTATTAAACCTCTTTCTTTTGTAAATTGCCCAGTCTTGGGGATATCTTTATCAGCAGTGAGAACAGTAAATTAGTACCAGTAGAGTGGAGTGCTGCTGAAAAGATACTCCAAAATGTGGAGGCAACTTTGGAACTGGGTAACAGGCAGAGTTTGAAACGGTTTGGAGGGCTCAGAAGAAGACAGGAAGATGTGGGAAAGTTTGGAACTTCCTAGAGACTTGTTGAATGGCTTTGCCCAAAATGCTGAATAATGATATGGAAAGTAAAGTCCAAGCTGAGATTATCTCAGATAGAAATGAGGAACTTGTTGCGAACTGGAGCAAAGGTGACTCGGATATAATAGCAAAGAGACTGGCAGCATTTTGCCCCTGCCCTAGAGATATGCAGAACTTTGAACTCGAGAGAGATGAGTTAGGGTATCTGGCAGAAGAAATTTCTAAGCAGCAAAGCATTCAAGAAGTGAATTGGGTGCTGTTAAAGGCGTTCAGTTTTAAAAGGGAAACAGAGCATAGAAGTTCAAAAAATTTACAGCCTGACAATGGGATAGGAAAGAAAATCTCATTTTCTGAGGAGAAATTCAAACCAGCTGCAGATATTTGCATAGGTAACAAGGGGTTGAATGTTAATCACCAAGATAATGGGGAAAATGTCACCAGGGCATGTCAGAGACCTTTGTGTCAGCCCCTCCTATCACAGGCCCAGAGACTTAGGAGGAAAACATAGTTTTGTGAGCGGGCCCCAGGATTCCTCTGCAGTGGGCAGTCTAGAGACTTGATGTCCTGCGTCCCAGCTGCTCCAGCAGTGACTAAAAGGGGCCCAGGTACAGCTCAGGCCATGGATTCAAAGGGTGCAAGCACCAAGTCTTGGCAGCTTCCACATGGTGTTGAGCCTGCTGGTACACAGAAGTCAAGAATTGGGCTTTGGAAACTTCCACACAGGTTTCAGAGGATGTATGGAAACACTGGATGTCCAGGCAAAAGTTTACTGCAGGGGAAGGGAACTCATGGAGAACCTCTGCTAGGGCAGTGCTAAAGGGAAATGTGGGGTGGGAGCGCCCACACAGAGTCGCCACTGGGGCACTGTCTAGTGGAGCTGTGAGAAGAGGGCCAGCATCCTCTAGACCCCAGAATGGTAGATACGCTAATGGCTTGCACCATGCCCCTGGAAAAGCCACAGACACTTAACACCAATGCATGAAAGCAGCCAAGAGGGAGGCTATACCCTACAAAGTCACAGAGGCAGAGCTGCTGAAGACCATAGGAACCTACATTTTGCATCAGTGTGACCCCAATGCCAGACAGACAGTCAAAGGAGATCACTTTGCAACATTAAGATTTGACTGCCCCATTGGATTTTGGACTTGCATGGGGCCTGTAACCCCTTTGTTTTGGTCAGTTTCTTCCATTTGGAATGACTGTATTTAGCCAATACCTGTACCCTTAATGTATCTAGGAAGTAACTAGCTTTCTTTAGATTTTGCAGGCTCATAGGCAGTGTGATTGTTAATACTGAGTGTTCACCTTGATTGGATTGAAGGATGAAAAGTATTGATCCTGGGTGTGTCTGTGAGGGTGTTGCCAAAGAGATTAACATTTGAGTCAGTGGGCTGGGAAAGGCAGACCCACCCTTAATCTGGGTGGGCACAATCTAGTCAGCTGCCAGTGTGACCAGAATAAAAGCAGGCAGAAGAAAGTGAAGAGATCAGACTGGCTTCCCCTCCCAGCCTACATCTTTCACCCATGCTGGATGCTTCCTGCCCTTGAACATCGGACTCCAAGTTCTTCAGCTTTGGGACTCAGCCTGGCTTCCTTGCTCCTCAGCTTGCAGATGGCTTATTGTGGGACCTTGTGATCTTGCGAGTTAACACTCCTTAATGAATGCCCCTTTATTAACAGGATAGATATACATCTATCCTTTTAGTTCTGTCCTTCTAGAGAACCCTAATACAGGTGGAAGGGACTTGCCTTGTCTTAGATGAGACATTGGACTGTCTCATCTGAGTTAAGGCTGAAATGAGTTAAGACTTTGAAGGACTGTTGGGAAGGCATGATTTGTTTTGATATGTGAGGACATGATATTTGGGAGGGGCCAGGGGCAGAGTGATATGGTTTGGCTGTTTCCTCACTCTAATCTCACCTTGAATTGTAACTCCCACAATTTTCACATGTGGTGGGAGGAACCCAGTGGGAGGTAATTGTATCACGAGGGCGGGTCTTTCTTGTGCTGTTCTCATGATGGTGAATAAGTCTCACGAGATCTGATGATTTTATACAGAGGTGTTCCTCTCCACAAGCTCTCTTTTTCCCTGCTGCCATCCATGTAAGACATGACTTGTTCCTCCTTCCCTTCTGCCATGATTATGAGGCCTCCCCAGCCATGTGGAATTACCAGTCCATTAAACTTCTTTCTTTTGTAAATTGCCAGTGTTGGGTATGTCTTTATCAGCGGGAGAACAGACTAACACACATACGTTTAAGTTACTTCACTTAATCTCATGAGTAGTTTGACTGCCTTGAATACCAAGATTTAACAATGTAAAGTGACTAAAATAATACTTTTATGAAGCTACTCTGAGTATTAAATTAGATCAATTCTATGCCTGGTCAGAGAAGAACTCATTAAATGCTAATAATTATGATGATTATCATAATTTTAAAAATGTTCTCAAATTCTATATCAAGACTTAGTAAAGTCTTGGTACAGGCATGGCTTTCCTGTATTATATCTAAGATCAACCTTGAGTTCTTTATTAATCTATGGTCTTCCTTCATTGGAGATCCTGGCTTCCTTTCACTACGTGAGAGAAAAAAGTGGAGACTTACTCTTTTATTCTTCACTCCTAGAGTTCTAAGGAAAGGGACCCTCACTAAGAATGTGGGCAAGATGTGGTAGAAGAGTGTGGCCTGATAACAATTTACAGAATACTCCTTCCATGATTATATCCCCCTATTCTATTTGTTCTAAACACTTTAGATGCTAAACTACCTTGAGAATCAAGTACAAGAAAGGCCACAGATAAAATATTCTATCTTCCAAAGCTTTCAAAATACATTTTAGTTTCTAATAGAGTCTGAACTAAGGTTAGCAATAAAACTCTCAGCTGGAAGCTGTTATATAGAGGGAAAATAGTGTTTACTTTAAATCCAAAGTCCTTATGGATTAAGAGATATCTATCAGAGTTCATTTTATAGTAATTTAGTCAAATGTTGAAATTAGTCTAAATTAATTAATTTTATTAAAAATCGGTTAACAATAAGCCTTCAATATCTACTGTATGAAATGTATTTATTGAATCTAAGAGGATAAAAAGAACTGAATCATAGGTCCTGGCTCTAAGAAGTTGAAGTTCAAATAGGGAGGAAATTGAATGCATATAAATAACTCCAATATAAAATAGATGAGATTAATGCCATAAAATATTATAGCTAAAATGCTAGTGGAGTTCAGGGAGGAAGGTGAGGTTCCTACTGAGCAGGGCATTTCACTAAAAAGATGGTGTTTAAGCTGTGCAATGAAGAATAGGTAAATAAATTATAGCATATTACAATAAAAAATAAAATTGCAGATAGAGTGGACTTACAAACCAATTCTGAGTGGGAGAAGGACAGATTGTATAGAGAGACTAGCAAGTAGTTCAATTTTACTAGAATTTAGACTGTGAAAATAAGAATTGGAAAATATAAGAAGAATGGGAATATCTTAAAAAGGCATTAATTTCCAGATTCAGGTGCTCAAAACATAATCTATAGAAGAAGGGAATTCATTTGAGCTTTTTAATTATTTCTTTGTTTTCTTTTTAGCATGTCTGATGGAATTAAATGTTTGCAAAGCAAGACAAATTTGACAATGAGATTCAAAATGAATTGGAGTTCATAAATGGTGATACAAAAACCTATTGAAAACAAACAAAAAAAACCAAATCTTTTAATAGCTTATATGAGAATTAGAGGACCCAAAATAAGAAAATAGCAGAAATGACAAGATGCCAAGCAATTTTAACAATATAAAAGAGGCAAAATAAAGAGGGTAAAAAAATAAATTCAAAAATGATTTCAATAAGGGAAACTTGAGTGACTGAAAGGTAGGTTATGATCTTATCTGAAATCATGAAATCACGGAAGAAAACTGAGTTAAGTCCTGTTTTAATTTTTTTTCCAGGCAGATGAGGCTATGTATTCCATATCACACAGGTGTAGTTTGAGTTCATATAATACAGAGCTCTGATGACATGCTTGGGCTATTCTACACGGTGGGGCAGAAACCTTTGGGAGGGGTCTTATTGAGGCTTAATTACAGAAAAGAAAACTAAAGTAGTGAGCATATGAGACTAAATGAGACTGAAAGTGACCACTATAGGAGCAATGATGAAAACAGAGAAAAAAAAGCCAAGGAACAAAACTTGGAAAATCTCTATATTTAAGAAGTGGAAGAATGTAAGCAAGACTGTTAAGAAAATAAGAGAAGAAAAAACCCGCAAATTTAATACAGAAGGAAAAGACCTTTAGCAGTGGCCAGGGGGTACAAGAACTCAACAACCATCTGAACATGAGTATTGATATACAAAAGACTAAAAGGTTAGGGTTTTTTTGTTGGTTTCCGGTTTTTTTTTTTTTCTTATTCTGTTGATGCACTAAAGGATTTCAAACTGCAATGAAGCATGAGTGTATTTATATATTAATATATTCAAGTAATCTGCTTTGGAATAGCTGAGTAACCCTAGGGATGTATAATTCTTTCAAATCATACATACATATTTAAGAGAATGGTCTTTAAGTATACATAAATATATGTCTATGTTATTTACAAGTTCTTGTGTATTCTAATAGTCTACTTTTCTATATACATAGTCATAGCATCTGCAAGTGAAGATACATTTAATCCTTCTACCACACAATTTATATTTTTTTGCCATGGCATTAGCTAGAACATTCTAAATAATTTTGAATAGCAGTGAGGATAGCAACAAGTTAAGATTTCTTTCTGCTTTGTAGAATAGTCTAGCAAGTAATTATGACACATAACATTAATAAAGGATTTTTTTTCTGTAGAAAACTACCATATTTTAGTAAATTTTCTTCTAGATACATGTATATTTTCTAAAAACTCACAATCCTTTCTTTGGAATTCCTTAATATTATTCTGTAGAATTATATAGCGAGATAAACATTTGATGCATTTTATTAGGTTTATTTTTCCCTTCACTCTTGACATTACTTCATGATATTTCTCCTATTTAAGCAGGAGCGAAGTTGTTCTCTGCTTACAGCTTCAGAGAAAGGAGGACACAACAGAATGTGAAAATCAATAAAGTCAATGCCATGCCCATGGGTTTTAAAAGTCAAGTCCTGAAGGACCCAGGGCATAAACAATAGATTTTAAAAAATAGATGAAGAGTCAAACTGCCTCACTTCCATGTTAACTAAAAACTCGCAGGAAGAAAGGAAGTCATAAACTTAAGAGGGAGCACTGAATTGTGTTCCTGTATCCTGACTTATCCCTATCCCTGTTCCAACTTGTGTATGTGTGAAGAGGGAGACGAGGCTGCAGGGCAGCAGGACATTGGAGTTCTGATTATTCCAGAGTAGAGGATATTTGTTTGTGGCCTTTCTTGAGAGAGCAGTGGAACTTTAGATTTCCCCTTTGCCAGGCTGCAGACACAGCATGCAGGTGGTATATTGTGAGATAGCCTCCAAAGGTCCACACCACCAAGTGTCAGGCCCTGCTGTCATCCCATTCCCTTGAACATTGGCTGGACCTATAATTTCCTTTGGTCAAATGGAATATGGCACAACTAATAGCATGTCATTTCTGAAACTATGGTTTCCACCTTGCCATCATCCTCCTTTCTTTTTCTGTTTCATCAAATTGGAGAAAGTGTGCTATCATGTGATGAGTGTTCCTATGGAGAAATTCACAGGAAAAGAAACTGGTCTCTGGCCAAGATCAGCCAACAACCACATAAGATGGCTTGAGATAACTGCAGCCCTGGAAACACCTTGTTTGTAACCTTGTAAGAAAACTTGAGCCACAGAAACAGTTAGGCCTGGATTTCTGAATCAATGTTGATATATGTGTTGGTCATTTTAATCCAGTAAGTTTTTGACCTGATTTTTTTTTTTTTTTTTACAAAGCAATAGAAAACTCATACTGAGAGCATTATATGGGGTGATTCTGCAAGTAGATTTGAGATTGGTTCTCAACCCAGTTCAGCGATAGTAGAATAATATCGTATTTACCTGTCAATAGCCCTGAGGAAGTACAGGGTCTTTAAAAGCTACATAAATTTCATTTAGATCCAGAGTAACATGAGAGCAATGAATGTAACCAAATATTTTCTGACCCTTGAGAGGAGAATGACATTTACTGAGAGGAAGCTGAAACTTCAGAGACTGTGTACTAGGTTAAAAAAAAAGATGATCTACCAGTTAGTTATTTTGAGTGAAAAAACAGTGCAAGATGGTATAATGCATATATTCAAGGATTTAGTGTATTGTGATAACAAAAACCAGATATTATCCCTACTCTGTAAGCACCGTCACACAGAGTGCTCACTCTGCTCTCCACTTCCAAGAACTTAGAATTAAAATGACTCAGATTAAATTTCTACCATCAAGTAGAATGTAAACATTGAAAAATGTTCAAGGTAATTTAAAAAAATCACAAATGAATAAATAGATGTAAGTCACATTTCACACATATTAGAATTTGTTCACTGAGATTCAAACTACAATAATAAAATAATTTTCTCCCATAATTTATAAATAAAATAAACTGTATTAATATTTCAATGATGTTGAATTATCCTTACATTACTCGAATGAAGCTGATTTTGTCCTTTCCTACCTTTGAATAATTATTTTGAACCCCCAAAACAATAACTGCATAATTTATAAAATAATTATAATTTCAACAAGGAAAATACAGGGCCTTTCTCTTAACCTGTTTTCTGTTGCTTACAACAGAATACTTGAAACTAGGTAATTTATAAAAAAAATATATTTATTTCTTACAGTTTTGAAGGCTGAGAAGCCCAAAGTCAAGTGGTGAGGGCCTGGTTAGGGCTTTCCTACTGGAGGGGACTCTGCAGTGTTCTGAGCTGACACAGGGTATCACATGGCGATAGGTATAAGCGTTCTATCTCAGGTCTCTCTTTCTCCTCTGATAAAGCCAGTAATGCCACTCTCATAATACACCATTAATCAATGAATGGATTAATCTATTCATGAAGGCAGAGCCCTATCATCTCTTAAAAGCCCCACCTCTCAATACTGTCATATTTCAACATAAGTTTTGGAGGGGACCAATATTCAAGCCACAGCAGTCTCTATTTAAAAAATAGTGGGTTTTTTTTTGCTTTTGTTTTTGTTTTTTCCTTTTAGAGACAGGGTCTTTCTATGTTGCCCATATTGGACTAGAATTCCTGGCTCAAGTGATCCTCTCACCTCAGCCTCTGGAGTAGCTGAGAAGACTACAGATGTGTACCACTACAGCTGACAAAATAGCCATTTTAAATAAAATTTGTATTGGTATAATTTTAGATTCACATGCAGTTATAAGAAATAATAGGAATATATCTTATCTACCATTTACATTACCATATTCCCCTAAATATAACATTGTACAAAAGTATAGTACAATATCACAACCAAGAGATCGACTTTGATACAATCCACTAGTCTTACTCAGGTTTCTCCTCTTTTGCTTTTACTTGGATGTATGCATGTGTATTTAGTGCTATAGACTTTTATTACATGTGTACACAGATTAATGTATCCACAAAAGCAATCAAAATTCATTTTCACCAGCAATGTATGAGTGACACTATTTCTCTCCATCCTTATCAGCATTTGTTGTTTTTTATTTTAGTCATTCTGAGAAGGCTGCAGTGATATCTCCTTGTGACTTTAATTTGCATTTCCCTGATGGCTAATGATCCTGAACATCATTTCATGCGATTATTTACCATCTGTGTATCTTATTTAGTGAAAGGTATGGCCGTGTCTTTTGCTCATTTTCTAATGGGAATACGTGGTTCTTTTACTATGGAGTTTTGAGAATTCTTTGTGTATTCCAGCCACTAATCCTATGTTGGATATATGGTTTGCAAATATTTCTCCAAATCTGCTTTTTGTCTTTTTGTTTTCTTCACATGGTCTTTCCTGGTGTTGTCAGAAGGTCTCCCTTTTATATGGGGGAAAAACGACCTTACCTCTGCTGCCTTCTTTTATTAGGTTTGGGTAAGGAAGTGCAGGACTTTAACTGCCTCCTTCTGTTGGGTGGGGGGACATAAAACAGTACTGCTGTGATTTCCCCCAAGTCCTTCCTTGGGTCTCAACCAGTGTTCCTTCCTCTCAGAATCTCTTAAAGTTCACTTGTGATTGCCTCTTCCACTATTTCCAGTGTTTATAGTTGTACTATGTGAGGACAAACAGAGAAACATCATCTCCGGACTAGAACTATAAGGATTTTTGAAGAATATAAAACATGAACCAAAAAACTAGATGAACAAAAACATGAAAGAGTGGCAACAATAAATATTGAATGATTATGGGCAGAAAAATAAGTGGTGTTATATCAAGAGAGGAAATCAATTGGGGGAAGTAGAAGTGGGAACATTATGGGCACATAATATTTTAAAGATAGCTTCCTTCTCAAACCAGTATTTTTCTGAACCATTGCCAAAATTCCATCGCAAGATGTGGAAGATGCTATGTGGAAATTGTAGAGATTTGGCAACCAAATAGGACCCAATTCCTTTGTTTTTAACATCAGTTATACAAGATTTAGGGGTCCATGGTTTTAGGAGAACTTTTCCTACAATGCCAAAATTACAGAAAAATTTCTATTCTGTAGTTGCTGAAATATTTGCTAGACAGTGACATGTACTACTTTCATATTCAAGGAAACATAATGCTAAATTGATATTCCTCTTCTGTCACCCAATATATAGGAATAATAAAACATCCAAAATTATCTTGATTGGCTATTGTAGTATTAATAAATTCTTAGTGAACAACATGCTATTAACAATTTAAAATTACAAGTTGAATAGAGTCTTCTATGAATAATAATAATTGAGTAATTATGAGTTTGGAAATGTTATTAATATTTTTCCCTATAAGGAAAAAAGGGATACAGGAAAAAATAGAATTATAAATGATAATCCAGTTATTGTTTACTAGAACTCTGAATCAAGTTGAAAACTGTAAAATTCTATTTGTGTTCTGAAGTATGAGAAATTATTAAGGACTTCTGAGAGTCAGTCAAATACTGCATTGGAACTGTTAAATAGTAGATTTATAAATTGTAGATTATAGAAATAATCTCTCTACTTTCCAAAGACCTAAGGAGGAAAGTATAACTTGTTCATTCCTAATAACATTAGCTAATATTTATAGTGAATTTCACGAGTTCTCAGTGCTATCCTAAGCATAATTTTATATACATTTATTCATTTACTTCTATTGACTATATAAGGTGGTTACTCATCATTCTTTGCATTTCCATATGTGATTACTGAGGTCTAGAATGAATAATCTTCCCAAACCCTAAATATTGTTGCTAGACTACAAAGGGATTTAGGGGAACCAATAAACCATATAGAATTATTTTTGGCCAGGCGCAGAGTCTCATGTCTGTATTCCCAGCACTTTTGGAGGCCAAGGCAGGAGGATTACCTGAGGTCAGGAGTTCAAGACCAGCCTGGCCAATGTGGTGAAACCGTGTTGCTACTAAAAATACAAAAAATATTATCTGGGCATAATGACAGGTTCCTGTAATCCCAACTATTCAGGAGGCTGAGGCAGGAGAATCGCTTGAACCCAGGAGGCAGATGTTGTAGTGAGCCAAGATCATGCCATTGCACTCCAGCCTGGGCAACAAGGTTGAAACTCCGTGTGAAAAAAATAAAAAATAAAAAATAAAGAGTTTTTTTTCTTTTCTTTTTTTTTGCTGTTGGAACTAAAAGTAATTTTTAACTTACCTGGTGACATTTTATTTATTTATTTATTTACTTGTCTGTTTGTTTTTAAAATATCTTGTTACATACTGTATTAGTTTGTTTTCATGCTGCTGATAAAGACATACCCAAAACTGGGAACAAAAAGAGGTTTAATTGGACTTACAGTTCCACATGGCTCAGGGGGGCTCAGAATCATGGTGGAAGGTGAAAGGCACTTCTTACATGGTGGTGGCAAGAGAAAAATGAGGAAGAAGCAAAAGCAGAAACCCCTGATAAAACCATCAGATCTTGTGAGACTTATTCACTATCATAAGAATAGCATGGGAAAGACCAGCCCCATGATTCAATTACCTCCCCCTCGGTCCCTCCCACAATACATGGGAATTCTGGGAGATACAATTCAAATTGAGATTTGGGTGAGGAAACAGCAAAATCATATCATTTCAACCCTGGCCCCTCCAAATCTCATGTCCTCACATTTAAAAACCAATCATGCCTTCCCAAGTGTCCCCCAAAGTCTTAACTCATTTTAGCATTAACCCAAAAGTCCACTGTCCAATGTCTCATCTGAGACAAGGCAAGTCCCTTCCACCTCTGAGCCTGTAAAATCAAAAGCAAGCTAGTTACTTCCTAGACACAATGGGGGTATGTGTATTGTGGAAATACAGCTATTCCAAATGGGAGAAATTGGCCCAAGAAAAGGGCTTTCAGGGCCCATGCAAGTCCAAAATCCAGTGGGGTAGTCAAATTTTAGAGCTCCAAAATGATCTCCTTTGACTCCAGGTCTCACATCCAGGTCACACTGAATCAAGAGGTGGGTTTCCATGGTCTTGGGCAGTTCTGCCCCTGTGGCTTTGCAGGGTACAGCCTCCCTCCCTGCTGCTTTCATGGGCTGTCATTGAGTGTCTGTGACTCTTTCAGGCACACGGTGCAAGCTGCCAGTGGATCTACCATTCTGGGGTCTGGAGGATGGTGGCCCTCTTCTCATGGCTCCACTAGGCAGTGCCCCAGTGGGGACTCTGTGTGGGGCTCCAGTCTGACATTTACCTTCCACACTGCCCTAGCAGAGGTTCTGTATGAGGGCCCCGCCCCTGCAGCAAACTTTTGCCTGGGCATTCAGGTGTTTCTATACATCTTCTGAAATCCAGGTGGAGGTTCCCAAACCTCAATTCTTGACTTCTGTGCACCCGCAGGCTCAGCACCACAGGGAAGCTGCCAAAGCTTGGGGCTTCCACTCTCTGAAGCCATAGCCCAAGCTCTATGTTGGCCCCTTTCAGCCATGGTTGGAGCAGCTGGGACACAGGACACCAAGTTCCCAGGCTGCACAAAGCATGCAGATGCTGGGTTCAGCTGAAAAACCATTTTTTACTCCTGGGACTCTGGGCCTGCGATGGCAGGGGCTGCCGTGAAGGTTTCTGACATGGCCTGGAGACATTGTCCCCATGGTCTTGGGGATTAACATTAGACTCCTTGTTACTTATACAAATTTCTGAAGTGAGCTTGAATTTCTCATCAAAAAATAGGTTTTTCTCTTCTACTGCATCGTGAGACTGCAAATTTTCTGAACTTTTATGCTCTGTTTCCTTTTTAAAAGGGAATGCTTTTAACAGCACCCAACTAACCTTTTGAATGCTTTGCTGCTTAGAAATTTATTCCGCCAGATACATTAAATCATCTCTCTCAATTTCATAGTTCCACAAATCTCTAGGTCAGGGGCAAAATGCCACCAGTCTTTTTGCTAACACATAGCAAGAATCACCTTTGTTTCAGTTCCCAACAAATCTCTCATCTCCATCTGAGACCACGTCAGCCTGGACCTTATTCTTTATATCACTATCAGCATTTTTGTCAAAGCCATTCAACAAGTCTTCAGGGGGGTCCAAACTCTCCCATTTTCCTGTCTTCTGAGCCCTCCAAACTGTTCCAGCTTCTACCTGTTAACTCAGTTCCAAAGTGACTTCCACATTTTCAGGTATCTTTTCAGCAATGCCCCACTCTACTGGTACCAACTTACTGTATTAGTTCGTTTTCAATCTGCTGATAAAGACATACCTGAAACTGGGAACAAAACAGGTTTAATTGAAGTTACAGTTCCACATGGTTGGGGATGCCTTGGAATCATGGAAGGAGGCAAAAGGCACTTTTTACGTGGTGGTGGCAAGAAAAAAATGAAGAAGAAGCAAAAGCGGAAACACCTGATAAACCTATCAGATCTCGAGAGACTTATTCACTATTACCTGAATAGCACATAAAGACCAGCTCCTATGATTCGATTACCTCCCCCTGGGTCCCTCCCACAACATGTGGAAATTCTGGGAGATACAATTCAAGTTGAGATTTAGGTGGGAACACAGCCAAACCATATCATATACCAGTCTGGTGAAAATTTAAAAGTTAATACAATATTCAACAGATACTAGATTATTAATTTGTTCATACATAAGTATATGGATTTATTTTATTATGTGCATAAATCAACTATTTTGTTGGCTTCATTATGCAACTCATATATACTTTCAAAGTGACTTTTCCTGATGTTCACTCTTTCTCTATTTTGTTGTCCACAGAACTACTCAAATCAGAGTGGTTTCTAAACATACCTTGGTAATAAACCCCTTCAAAAATATTAATAGATTTACAGATTCCCTCATTTGCACCTCACATGCAAATACAATCATAGACTTAAATGTGTTGATACAGTTTCAGATGGTATGCCAGTCCCCTAATGCTGACACCAGGTTAAAAAAAAATCTCCATTTTCTTTTCTATTTTCTAATTTGTGTCAGTCAAGTAACTCAAGTCACCAAATTTGTACATTACCAACTAAACCCCTATTTGATGTTTAATGGCTAATCTGACATCCACCTGGTGTGGATATAGTTATGCAAATTCTAAATATTTTAATTGGTTGTCTTAACTGTTATTCTTCAATGACCCTGGTCATTAAAAGTTCATAGTATGTGTTCCATTAAACTATGGTATCCTTTCCTTTATTTTGTAGGCTTTAATAGGCATATCTCATGAAATATTAACATGAATAAGTCATGATAATTATGAACTGAAGAAATGTTAATATTGTTACTTAAAGAGTGTCATGAGAAACACTTTCAATGCCATCTTCAAGCATGAAATTACTCCTCCCACCAAAAAGGTTTGTGAACAGGACTGTCATGATCTCTGTATGCTAAGGATGCCAGTCAGACAGAAACACCCAGATGCTAATAGAACAGAGAGATCACTCAAGGGCAAAGAGCTGAAGCTCATGCAGATGTGTTTGAGATCAGCAGGAAGGCAATCTGCCAGTATTTTGAAAAATCCACTGAAAGAAAGGTAACTCTTCTTTGGAAATCAATTTTAAAAGATACTGTACTAAAACCCTTATATTTGTGTTCTGAAGTATGACAAATTATCAATATCTGTGAAGACCCAGACAAATTCTGCAATACAACAGTAATTTCTGCCTGTAATTAAGAACATAGAAAAAGGAAGCAGATAACTTAGATAAGATTGTATTGAACCCAACAATATAGGGTACACAAGAGGAAAGATAAGATAACTAGTTCAGGCAAGAACTGTTTCCTTAGTCACACAGGTTAAGGGTTATCATGAAATCCTTGGTGAGGAGGAACTGAAGACTGATGCCAAAATTTATTATATATCGTTGATAGGTCAGTAAAATATAGGTCATGGTTTTAATATAGAATTATCACCTTGCTCTTCATAAATTCTTTACACATATTCTCAAAATCCAAAATTATAAATTTTTTGAAGTACTATAATGGATAGAAGACAGCATCAAATATAGATAATAGAGTCTAGTACTCAAATACGGATATTAAATAAGCACCTTATTTGTGAAATTATCTCTCAAAAAACCTTTATTCTCTCTGCTTTGCTCTATTTTAAAGTCTGCCTGTGTTGTGTGTTGAGTGTTGTATGTGGTAGATATTTCCCCCTTTTCATACTAAGTTTATGCCATACAACATTGCTAAGTATTAAGACACACAAAAATACTCTCATTTTCTGAGTATATATTACATGTAAACACACATATGAACATGTGTTTGACAGTCCTTGACTTATAAAATCACTGTTCAGTGGTAGGTAGGCCTATGTAAACCTTCCCCTAAAGTTCAAGGAAGCTGACAGGTGGAAGAAAGAGGCTAGCAAATCCAGTTTCTTAGGAAGAAACATTTAATAGGGAATTACAAACAGAAGCCACATATGTGTCTCAGGGAGCAGTAAGACAAGATGATGGGTCAATGCACTATAATCCCACAGACCCAAGGTTTATATATTAACACCAAAGGGAAAGGATGATTCAGAATGCATGTGTAGGACAATTGGAGCATGGTAACATCAAGGTTGTTTGACCTAAGGGAAAGATTTACAGCAAGTACCTGCTCTTACACAAATAACACTAGAAAGATTAGAAAACTTAGAGCCATTCCTGGAATTGGGGCTCATCAGAAGTCAACGTGGTGCGAGGTCAGGAGATCAAGACCATCCTGGTTAACACGGTGAAACTCTGTCTCTACTAAAAACACAAAAAATTAGCCTGGTGTGGTGGCAGGCGCCTGTAGTCCCAGCTACTCGGGAGGCTGAGGCAGGAGAATGGAGTGAACCTGGGAGGCAGAGCTTGCAGTGAGCCAAGATCGCGCCACTGCACTCCAGCCTGGGCGACAGAGCAAGACTCCATCTCAAAAAAGATAAATAAACAAATTAAATAAAATAAAAAGAAGTCAACGTGGTGGATTAGCATCCAAGATGGGGTTAACTTAGCCTCTACTATTGAGCATTAATTTTTTTCTACCAATTAATATTATATTATTATTTACCAAGGTTAAGCTAACCAGCACTCAAACATATATCACCAAACGTTTTGGGGGAATTAGAATACTGCATTGAAAAGAACACATGCAAAAAATCAAAAATTAACAATGACAAAAACAAAGCTGAAAAACTATTCCACATTAGTGCATGGACATCTCTAAAGAATCTAAGCATCACTGCCTTTACCTTCTTAGCAAAATGGTCTTATATAAAACCAGAGTTAGTTTAATGGTCGTATATTTATAATCATTTTCCTCAGCATTTGTTTGTATCTTTTAAAGAATTAACATACTTCTCTCTCTCTCTAAAAAAAAAGAATCTCCCTTGTATTTGCATCATGGCATATTATGGCTTCACTTAATGGGTTTAGTAGCTGCATAATTTTAAGTTTTTGTATCAACTGGGGCCCAACAGTGGGAAATTCAATCAAATTTCAGTGAAGTAATCAAGTTCTACTGCTGTCATAGTTTCAGCACATTCTCAGTTGCACAATTATTCCAATTGACTGTAAAATGCAGGAACAAAACACCTCCCATTTTGTAGCAATACATCAGTGGTTAATCAAAAGCAAAGGTGTTATTTTTCAGGCCTTTGAAAAATTAAATTTATAGTTATTCTTTGGTTAAGCTTTCTATTAATGTAGAAAGCACAATAACTTCAGTTAACAAATGTCACTTCTTATAATATCAGACTCTTTGTTTATTATATTTTTTTCTTTTAAATAAAAAAACTAAAATATGCCTTTTCAGACAATGTATGACCAGTCCACTCTAGATTACATATTTACAAATAGATGATGTAAATAGTCCAACTCTCACTATTCTGAGAATTGGAATCTACTTCTTCTGTTGCTTTATAAATGTTTTATTTGCAGATTGAAAGTACTGTGAATAAGAATATTAATAACAACCTAACTGTAATAAGAATTTTTAATAATTACATTAAGAATTATATATATAATAATTAATATACATATAATATTTATCCCATGCCAGGTACTATTCTAAATACTAATGTAATTCATTACCAATTTAATTCTGACAATTCCATAACATAAATAATTATAGAATTGCTATTTTAAAGATGAGAAAACTGAGGCACAGAAAGTCAAAATAATTCGCCCCAGGACAAACAACTCATAAGAAGCAAAACTAGGATTTAACCTAGGCAATCTAATGCTGTTCTGATGTAAACATGTATTTGTTCAGCTTCTTTCTTCCTGTGGAAGTTAATTCCATATTACTCTGCTATTAGAATGGCATCAGTTTGAGCCATTATATTCCTAAGGGCTTTTCAAGAAAAGGTAATAAAAAATAGGCTAGCAAATTTTGTTTGATATCAAGTATGAAATGCACATTGATTTCAGAAGATTTAGAATATTGTTAAAAATGAGCAAATATAAAAGGCATAAGTCATTTTTACGTGTCATGTTCTTGAAGGTGAGAATAGTAAGAAAAGTGTGTTCTACTTGCTATTTGAGAAATATTAAATTTGTTTGCGCATATTGAAGAGGGAAGATTTCAAATATGAAGGAGAAAGAGAAGGAAGAGAAAAATTAAAAGATGAAAGTTTCTCATTACAAGGCTTTCCATTCTCATAATGGAATATTGTGATGAAGCTGGACAGCATGAAGATGATATTATACCATGTATTTGAGATCAAAAACAAGCAATGATAGCACTAATATCATTTGAGGATGTGCTGGTGACAAATGGAAAACTATTAATAAAGAAACCCTTGGATATACTTTTAACATGACTAAATGAAGTATTGATTTTCTATACACTATTTTGTCTTGTTGTCCATAGATCTTTTTTAAAAAAATAAAATTAAGCCAATATTGTCCTGTGAATTCTGTAGGCTTTCTAAAATACCACCCCAGGGAACAAAGTTTTTGCTGAAGAATCTTAACTTCTGAGTCTAAACCTTCTGCCAGGATGCATTCATTGTTTGGAAAATTAGTACTCAGGGAATATGTAGTGGACATCTGTCGATTTATTCTACTTAACCCGTTTTCTCCTTCTTCTGTTGGAAGCAACTCCCACCTTAACTCTTTGCCCAATTACACACAGAAGCACACACGCATGCATGTTTCTTTAGAACTGCTTCTCCCCATTAAATTCCGTGTCATTCTAGTAGAGCTTCTAATCACAGTATCATATGAAAAGGCCATGGTGAACAGCCCCAATGATTGGGTTTATCACAGAAGCTAGCTGTTCTTTCTTGGGTTTACATATATTGAATTGGAAAAATAAGTTTTCCTCTATGAGACTGCTAAATTATAGTAATACAAGCTTGGAGTTAACCATAGACATTTTCTCCTATCCTCCCACTTCATATGGAGACAGAAAGAAAGAGTGCATTGCTTCCCTTAATTCTTGTGGTTTTTGCATTACATGAATTAACAAATTTCCTTTTTAAAAAATCACTTGGGTTTCTGTCACTTTTAAATAAAAGGAGAAAAAGGAGGAGAGATATGTATTCCGATGACAGGTTATTGTAACTTCCCTGGACAATAATGGTATTTTAATGACCATTAAATAGTTTCCTGATTAATGTACAGTCATAACAATAACATCAGGAAATATATTAGTATCACATTTACAACTACAACAAAAATAAACCCGTGAATTAATTTGCAATGTAACACAATAGGAGAGTTAACTACCATTCTTCTCTACCACTCTTCTTTATCTACACAGTTTCATGCATTTCATTTCCAAAAAAAAAAAAGATTCTATGAATTCTACAAAATTACAGGCATTTTTTACTATTCTGCAAACAGTGGAACTAATTGAGTAAAATTTTTAGTGATACATCTTAACCATTTTTTACATCTCTACTCGAGTGCAGGTTTGAGTAGAGCATCTTAATATTTACTCAGAGATATGGGGTTAGAAAGGACTTGAGGGATCCTGGAGCCATGCTAGCTAAAAAATCTTTTAATAAAATATCCAGACTTAGTCTGGCATTCCTGCCAAAAAAAAAACACCTGAGAATAAGCTTTAGAAGTCTGTACAACTCAGGTTCCACTACAGACCTTCCCAATCTTCAGGAACTGCTTCTAGGAGTGTGAATTTTGATAAAAACCTCTGTCATTCTGATGTTCACCTCTGATTGAGAACATCATTCATGCACACGTTGATTTTCTCTGTCATGTGTCTCAGTAAACTCACTATGCTCTGAGACTAGAGACCCCTTGCAGTCAACATTAGGTAATATGGGACTGGCACAAGGAGGTACTTAATACGTTTTTGTATCATAAATAAGTCGAGCTGCTTTGAGTTCTTTTTTAATTTATCTAACAGAAAATATCTGAATTCCTGGTGTCACGACTTGTTTCTTCCTGTATATTAAAACACTGGTTTTTAGGATACCGTGTCTTCTTTTCAATTACATGTTTTATTAAGATGACATGTTATAATTTAAGACTAAAAATGTACCATTCAACATACTTGTAGTACTCACCCACCACTGTGCAAGAAGCTGGTAGAGCAGGGTACAGGATAAAATAAGGATGAGGGGATGGCTCAGGCTTTAGGGAATGCACAATCCTGAACTTGGAATCATTACTGGTGTCCTACATGAGCCAATCTCTTCTGACCTAGATGTACTCCATAAGACAAAGCAAAAAATGAGCATTTCCTAACCATAGCCTCAGTCCTTAGAGAGTGACGATAGAATAATATCCCCAAATGAATTAAAAATCTGCACAAAATTGAAGAGGCATATGCTGGATATTTGGAATAAATGAGATCACAAAGGTGCAGCCATATATATGAGGATGCATGGGAATACAATTTTTTAATGTAACTGGCTATGATGGAGATCAGTTTGCTTGATTTTTGGGAAAATAACACTCTTCTTATTGCAGAAACTATATTTCACTTAATGCATGTACATTTTTAACTTGCACAAAGAAGTAGGACAGTACATAGCTGGGTGTTTTGTTTTTCAGCACCCATTCCCCCCTTTACCACCTTTTTTTTTTTCTTTAGAGAAGGACTGTTCTCCTATCCTCTATCTGTGTCTTTGGACTATAAATAATATCACTTTACTGATATGAGGATAAACATATCATGATGATTAAGATTGGCAAATTGGAATGTCTCTACTCCTGGCCACAATAATTGGTTTGGAAATGAGCATGTAGCCTAAACTATCTCAGTAAGAATCATCCTCCATTTTTTATTTATTTTTTTATTTTAGAGATGGGATCTCACTATGTTCCCCAGGCTGCTCCTGAATTCCTGGCCTCAAGCACTCCTGCTACCTTGGCCTTCCAAAGTGTTGAGATTACAGGCATGAGCCACCATGCCTGGGCAGCCCCACCTTTTGTCAGTACTAACGGTAAAGAAACATCACTTTATTCTCTGGTATAATGCAAGGCTGGAGCTTCTTCTGAGTTGTTAGTCACTACAGGGAAAACTGCTTGAAAAGAATGAAAATTATACAGAGAACAGTACAACTAATAGGAAAGAGAGAGGAGAGAGACAGGAGGAAACATATTCATGGAGAGACAGACAAAGAGAGACAGACTAAAAGAAATAGAGACCATGTGCTAATGACATTATTTGAGGCTCTGTTTCCAAAGGTGCCTCAGGAGACCTCTTTCTCTTCCTTTGAGCTTCTTATTTATGTAATAAACTCATTTGTTGGTTTGGGTAAAATTGAGCCAATATTTCATGATTTGCACCAATAAAAATCCTACCTAAACCAGATTGGCCAAGTGTTTTTAAAATTAAGCTTGAGACAAGCATGAGATGAATTCGAGGGTCAGACTGGATCTAACAGGGGCTCAGGATCTGTCTCCACCTCCTTGGCTTTTGAGATCATAGAAGCAATTACAAATTCCTAAAGAAGACAAGCTTGCTTGTGTACACACACACACACACACACACACACACACACACACACACACAGAGTAATGCCTAAACTTTCTTTACAAAAAGAAAAGTATTTCACCCAATCAGAGATTAGTCAAGATATTAGTCAAATTAACGTCTTGTGGAGAATGGAGTGAGGGGATCTTATGGCTTCAGGTTGGTTTTCCAAAAGCACCAAGGAAGGATGAATTTATCATTCAAACTAAAACATTTCTCAAAGTCAAAAAGCACACCAGTAATAATGACATCAGGACAACAGGGATGAATCAGAACTATTCTGGAGTGATCAAGGCATATTTATTCTACATAAAAGGAATGAAATTGAAGAATGGAGAATACACCATATTTAGTCCAAAAGTCTCAAGATAAAAATCTTTAATTTGTCTTTAATTTTATTTGGCATATTGCTTTAAAACTCAGAATTTGTTTTTGTATTTTAAAAATCGAGTTACATCTTTTATCTTGAATTAGGTTGTTTTGAAACTCAATAAACATATTCAGTTTTAAAACTACTGAGTTTTCTTTTTTAATTGAAATCTAATTTTCATAGAAGAAAAGAAGGACCACAAAGACCTTATATAGCTGAAGTGAGACAGGAAAAAAAAAAAAAAAAAGTTCAGAACCATGAAAAGTGGCCAAGAGTGTCTGTATATACCTAGCACTGAGTTTATTCATTGGCTGGAGGTCATCCGAGTACTTTCTTGAAGACTGAGGGCACCACCTGGAGGTTAACATGGGTACATTATTATGTATTGCCACAGATACTATGAGTCTTTGTAACAACAACAATTTTGTGAGCATTTCCATCAAGAGAATTGATCATCGGGGATTTGGCAGCCTGCCTAGCTTATTATCCAGAGTAAACTCTGGCCCTACTCTGATCCATTTAAATATTATGTCACCTTATAAAAAATTCTTGCAAATAAACCTTCAAGGATTTTGAGTTCTACTTAATTCATTAAAAAACATCCTGGTGTAGACAGGGATTCAGAGATCTTTAAACATTAGTCCCAGGTCAATGATCACGGAGCTGTGTGATCTTGAGTAAATCACCTTATTTATGAAATGTGTTTTCCTAAATTGAGGGACCAGTATTGGTGTAGCTGAGCTATTAAGAGCAATTACTCAGCAGTCACATATGAATTCAAACTGTGCATCCACCGTACACCTGTGGAAAATCATCTACCCTGCCAAATCTTTGGTTTACCATCTGAAAAATGAGAAGAACATTTGTAACTATCTCATAAAGTTATTGAGGGGATAACATGAGATGCTGCACTTATCACAGCACCTGGTATATATGAAAGGATCAGTAGCTTAAAAAAAAATTCCTGCGACTCCTCCAAGCAGCAATATTGTAATATTAAACCTAGTGCTAAAAATAAATAACTTTAAAGCTAAAGTAAGTGAGTTATATCATTTATACAGCAATTGTATTTTCCAAAGTTTGCTATACCAATATACAGCCTATCCTAAATGCTTGAAATACAACATTAACATCCCTCTACTTAGAGATAAGAGTCTAAGTTTGCTCTCCTTTTTAATTGTATAGACCAATATAGTATAGAGGAACTAATGCTAGATGACTTCCAAGACTAGGTCTGAGAAGGCAATACACATTTCATCTGGCTCTCTCAGAACAAGCTTTATGGAACCCCTGAGGCAACATGTCAGAACTCTGGTTACGTTCCCCACCCTGTGTCGAAGTGTTCTCATTGTTCAGTTCCCACCTATGAGTGAGAACATGAGGTGTTTGGGGGCCTGTCCTGGGGTGGGGGGAGGGGGGAGGGCTAGCATTAGGAGATATACCTATGTAAATGACGAGTTAATGGGTGCAGCACACCAACATGGCACATGTATACATATGTAACAAACATGCATGTTGTGCACATGTACCCTAAAACTTAAAGTATAATAAAAAAAATTAAAAAATAAAAAATAAAAAGAAAGAAATGATAAAAAAAAAAGAATGAACTCTGGTTACCTGAATCATCTATGCTGCAGATAACCCATGGGAAAAAAAAACACAGGAAGACTGAACTGTCCAAGGAACCCCAATTGTTCTATTGTTCCAATCACTGGTTATTTTGGCTCTCCTACCATCAACTGTTAGACATGTGAGTGAGCTTTCAGGTGACTTTAGCCTCTGCTTTTGAATCATCCCACTTGACACTCTGTGAAAGAGAGGCAAGCTGCACCTGTGAAATATTTCCCAAATTGAAGCTACATGAACAAACTAAGTTATTGATATTTTAACCACTAATATTTACAGTGGGTTGTTATGTAGTCATAGTAACCAGAATATCTAGGAGTTCAAATGTATTGTTTATATGCCCATTAGCAGGAAAAAAGTTCAGGCTCCTGAATTTAGAAATCTAACTCATCTTTCATCACTTATTCCTTTGACTGTGTGGTAAAGATGTGTAGATTATATGACCCTGCACCCCTATGGATAAACGCCTAGTGGTAGGGCAATCACAGTTAAACATATGAGCTCAAAAAAGCATCCAAGGAAGGCTTGCCTGCTTCTAATGTTTTTCTTTGTCTTTATTCCATACTGATTAGTCTTGACAATACAAATGATTTCAAACACCGTGTTCATTTTAGGTACAAAATATCCAAATGGACATATATATTTACTTTCTTCCTATATAGTTCTTTAGACCAATGTTGTTTACTCAAAATTCCCAAACTTGTCTTTCCTTTTTTTTTTTGAAATACAGGTGTCATTTTTATTTTCTAAAATAAATACAGTGTTCCTGGTTCAGTAAAATTAATTTCATCAGGAGCTATTGTTCCTCATATGATTTCATTATTTGGGTTGTTTTATCTTATTATTAATATTGAAAATTATTTGAAATCCAGTGCAAATTTTATAGCTACTTATCCTGGCTCAACAATTTAAAAGATCAAATTCAGGTACTTGGAAATTTTGTTCTTGAGGTTCTTACCCACCAGCTTCATCAAATCAACGTTGACCGCATATGTCACAGGTAAAGTATTGGAGCGTTTCATGCATGACCTTCCATAGCACATCAGTCTCACTTCAAAGGACAGAATAGAAAATATGTATTAATAAAGAATATGTGTTTTATCTTTGTTGTTAAATTCCCCTTTTGAACACATCTGGTGATCACAAATTAGTATTTTAAAAATTAAAATGTAAATTAAAGGGTAAGATGCTAGTGTTTTGCAACAAACTTTTAAAAATTAAAGGTAAAGGTTGTCTCAGAAGAGTAGGGGAGAAGCTAATCAAATATGATGCACTATTCATTTCAGAAAGTCATATTTGAAAGAGGAAGACAAGTTCTGAAACATACAATATAAATCATATCAAGAAGGCTTTCCAATCTCCCCTTATTTTGATTCTTTCTAAACTTTCAATTATTTTTATTATTTCTTCTAAAGCTAATAGTTTCTAAATATATAATGTAGATTATTAAAAACAGTTTACTTTTGTGTCACTCTGCTTGTGAATTATTGGACACCTAACCCAAATTTCATAGAGACCTAGAAAAATGAAACTATGTTGTCAGAGAAAAATCAAAATGATCAGGAAAGTGGAGGAAACAACATTTAAGTAGAGGCGATGGAGAGTTCAGTTTCTGGAGAAAACAGACACTGACAAAAAGTTGTATTCTAACGCTATGAAGTTATAACAATATAAATTAAATCATATATCATATTCAATTTATATTGTGTTATGTACTGTGAAAGCTTTAAAGTAAGCCAGCTGATATTTAAACTTATTGTAGGTGGTATGAAATTAGAAAGTGCACAATTTAGGATTCACTAATGTTCTGAGACAGTCTTCTGGTTCTAATGCTAAAGCTAATTAATAGTCTAATCTAAAGTTATTTAACCTTGCTAAATTCCATAATGTATACCAATTTATAAGGGACTTTTTTATTTGGGGATATTTTACCAGGATAAAAGGAGGGGCTGTAAGGGGAATGTGAATTCCCTAATATTTTGTGGACATGTAATATGGTGGTGAAGAAGGCCCTCACTAGAGCCTGACCATGCTGACAGCTGGATTTTTGACTTCTCGCCTCCAAAACTAAAACACAGTAAGGGCTCAGGCGTATGCTGCCCTTGCCCCTTCTGCTCCCTGACCATCCTTAGTGTTCTCCCAGGTGGCCCGGAGTGGGGAGCCATGCCTCCTGTTTGTAGGGATCCAGATGACACTGGCTTCCAGTACAAAGGAGTCCATGGATAAGCCACCTACAAATCCCTGAGAGAAGGAAGCATAGCTATTCACATGGAAGAATGATTTTTCCTTGTTCTGAATTCTTAAAGCAGATTTTTCATGTAAAATATTAAAAATCATTCCTACCATGGCCAAAAAAGAAAATAACTTGATTACATCTTCAGGGTGTCTGTGATTCCCAAAAGCTTAAGAACTACATAATTAAGCAATTTAATAGTCTCTTTTAGGACAAAGATTGGACATCTCAGACCTACCAGTTAAATTCAGACTATGTATGGCTACAGAGTATTCTGATTTTTAGCTAAATGATGCAGTTAAATTCATTGATATAGAGTTGAGTCATGAGGAAAAAATAGAGATTTTTTAAGAATTTGCTGACAACTTCTCTAACTGATGTAAATGAGAGGAAATGTACCATTCCACAATCTGGGTCATGGTGGTGTGCCATGAAACTTTTGGTCCAGCTACTCATACACTCTGATTGTAAAAGACAATGAATATTGCAGGCTTGGATAAAAAAAGTATAAAATATGAAACATTTTTGGCACCTTGTAATAATTTCAGTAACTGAAATTTTTATCAGGAGGTTCACCTATACTTATAAAGGGGTTCAGGATCACTGGGGTGCTGTCTTCCTTCATAAACACTGATCCCTATGTGACTATTGAGATAAACATTGCCTTTAAGAGCTTTCATGACTCTTTGATGAGTCTCTAATTTCAGTGATGTATCCAAGCTGCTACCTGGTGACTAGTTCTGAAGGTAAGGAATGCTGCAAAAGTAATGCTAATTGGCAAATAAAACACACAAATTTACCAAACGTTGATTTATAAAGAATTGATATTGCAGTATTTGGACATGTTTTTTTTCAAGTATTATCTGATGCTGTTGTTCAAAGCAAAACTTGCACCAGACAAATTTAAACAGGCAAGAAAAATTTTATTTATGGTTATTACAATAGAGATAAAGATGAGAACTCTGGGTTCAATTTTGCTAAAACAAAGAACAGGAGAGTTTCTAAAAGCTAGGGTCAGGGAATCATAGACCATCTGAGTTTGTTAATTGTCTTTATCCAAAGGAAAAGTAAACTTTCTTTTAAATTTGTGACAGCATCTAGTTTTATAACTTGGAGCAAGGTAACCATCACAGTTAGAGTCCTACTCTCCCCCAGAGACTGGGAGATAGGTGCACTGTCTTTCTTGAGGATTACATTCCAATGAGATGACTCTCAGGTCCTTGAGAAAAACATCCTTGGGTTGTAAAATTGGCAATAGGCTTTTAAGAAGATTTACATCTCAAAGAGGCAGAGAAAATTTCAAAAGTAAGTGCTCTAAGAAAAGGAAGGTCAGGGCCTAGAGTCAGAAATAAGCCTGTCTAAAAGTTTAGTCAAGCTGAGGGAAACACTAAGGTCACTACCAAACTTTCAAATGCACTTCACTTTTTTCATGTGTCACACAGTACCTGTCAATTACAGAATCACTGACTGTACCATGCTGCCAATAAGAAGTTACCATTTCAGCTAAGTCATTCAAAAAAGGACGACTACCGAGAGTAATATTTTTTAAAGGAGGTAACGTGAAATTTATATTCTGCCATTTAGAGTAGATTTTCTTCCTGCCCAGCAATTTATCTTAGAATTTTCTTCAGGTATTTATGTGACTTTTTAGTTGTTGTCCATTTCCTATTATTTCTACATTACATTTTAAATGAGTGCGTGAATGTAGTCTAATTTTATTTTAGTGTATCGTATTTATCAGAAACAGGGCAGTCATTTCTCTTGACATTTTGTACAGAGCACCTATATGGTTACATATATTTTGTCTTGGTTGCGGTGTGTGATTTGCTCAATCAGCAAAATGCTCAGAATTGTCCATTGCTACACTTTGGAGTCCATCATCCCTTGAGTGCACTTTTTCTGGGGCTTCCTTATGCATCCATTATCTATATCACTCACCCTGTGCCAAAAGTAATTATAAAACATGTTCTCTAGCCAAGGACTTTGGTGCAAAAATAACCCCTTGACAGTGAATCTCTACATTAGTGGCAGTAAGAAGGTGACTTATCCCATTTCAACAATTAAAGGGACTTTATAACAGTCACATTTTCTCCCAGATGTACTGAACAAGGGTACTGAAAGAAAAAGGTTAGTGAGAGAAAATAAAGCACGAGAGATGTAGCTTCACCCACAAAGGGAATAGTAATACGTTAGTCCACTTCTTCACAGCCCTGAACTTCAGATTTTATTATTACTACTCCCAAGCAAAGAAGCAGGCCCTCATTGTTCAAATCCTAACTTCAAAACTGTGATGTTAAAACTCTCCAGGCACTGGTCTGATTACATTGACAAAGCTATATTTTCTTGACTCCCAACACTTAAAGACTCAATTGAGTTGCCCAGAAACAGATTCTGAAACAGATACTGGCATGCGGAGGTTTACTGGGGATGGATTTCAGAACTACAAGTCTATAAAGGAGTGACAGAATCAGGATTGAGTAGAGGGAGGAGTTGAACTAATGTGGTATATTTTCAGGAGCGATCTTGACAGAACTCAGAGAAATTCTAAACCTGGATGGCCTTCAGAGATGCTCCAGATTGAGGCAAGGGGGTCTGGGCTTTGGGCTCCCTTATTGATGACTACTTGAATGTTGACTATCATAGGAGGGGTTGATTGAGGTGACTTTGAGCAAATAACTGGCTTCTTTTGAGAAATTTGTGAGGGCCTATATGCTAAAGTGAGGAGCAGCTACCACTTTCAGCTCTCATGGGAATTAAGGCCTCAGTACTGAAAGAGGATCTGAGTGACACAGCACAGCATCCACTTTAGTCCAAGCTTTGTACATCTTTGATCAACTTGCTTAATATAATACATTTATGCAAACTGGGAATAGTTTCACTAGAATTCTGTTTTTTTTCTTTTCTTTCTTTCCTCCTCCTCCTTCTTTTTTTTTTTTTTTTTTTTGACAGGGTGTCTCTCTGTTGCCAGGCTGGAGTGCAGTGACACAATCACCACTCATTGTAGTTTTGACCTCCTGTGATAAAGTGATCTTCCTACCTTAGCCTCCCAAGTACTGATTTCTTGTATACTAGGAAAACTTGCCAATCAAAGTCAGTGGAGCAAAGTAAAGCTTCAGCAGCTGCAAATGAGATTCAGCATCTTTCTCCTATAGTACCCGTTCTAGATTCCCCTCACCTTCCATTAGTGCATCTGTTCATATAGTAGCTTACTCCACCACCCCTAAGAAGTCTACACCCCTGATTTTCATGCTCTTTTACTTCACCTTCAAAAGTATTGAGGGCTGTGCCAAGAGATACTACACTGGATCATCTGGGTGCCAACTGTATAATTCCCTGTCCCCAGTAGGTATTAACAGCTTTACCTCCTTGTAGTGTTCTTTCTGATCTCTTGGCACAAGGAATACAAAGTTATCAGGTGTTTGCCATAACCTACAGTTTAATGTGAAACTTACTATGCCCCTGATATAATGACACTTCCCTTCTGGAACGGAGACCTCTAGACTAGAGTCTTGAATAAAAGAAGTATAATTTTACTAAGTGTAATACCAGAAGCGATGGTATAAGTTGCAAGGCCTCTTGAGGTCTGATCTCTGGAAATGCCAGGACATCATTTCTGCCACACTTTTAGTCAAAGCCTGTCACGAGTCATCCCATATTCAACGTGATGCAAAATAGAAGGTACCTGTTAGTGATGAGATAAACGAAGCCACATTGTATGAGAGCATAGAAGGAATTGTAGCCACCTTTTAGGGTACTGTATCACATTTAACCTTTCAGATGATATATGTTGAACTAAAGCAAGGGCATTTGTAGCCATGTCATCCAGTCATTAGATGTGAGCTGCAGCCACATCTAACGAGGCATAACCTTGGGAAAGTTTGCCCTCTTTGGCTAAATGGAATTTCCAGAGTAACTCAGCTATGAGTCATCAGGAAGCAAAAATTCTGGCAGCCTGAGGAAGGAGTATTTCAGTCTTAAGGTGGAGATCTGGGCACCAAATTTACAACACGCAACACACACACACACACACACACACACACACACACACAGAATCCCACTACACACTCTGATTTGTGCACTGTGCTAATATTGTACAGATGCAAGGATAGTCACTATACTACACAAGTTAAAAAAATTATTAAATGGTTTAGTATTCTCCTAACACACAAGGACATGTCAATTCACTTATCTCAATCATTCTTCATTCACTCCTTGGTTCTGGAAAACTTGCCTACCTATTTATGAGCAAGGCTTCAAGATTTAGCACAGATGTTCCCTTGTCTGATGATCCAGATAGAATAGAACCCTTGTATCCATATGGCTTCTATCACTGGTACCAGTAAAATTTTTATTAACCTTTCAATGTGTTTGCCTATGTCTCCAACTAGAAGTTAGACTTGAAAAAATGTTTATTGTCTTACGCATATATTTTTAATCCTAGGATAGCATGGTGCTTGGCACAGAGCTGGTCTGGTGGACATACCCTAAAGAAGGCCCCATGATCCCTGCCTTCTGTTATTTATGTCTGTGTGCAATCTTCTCCCCTTCTAAGGAATAGAAGAACATGGTTGATAGAATATCAAGCCTGTGATTATGTTATGGTATATGGAAAAGGCAAATGAAAAAATGAAGAGATTTTTTAATATTTAATTAAGATTAACTTTTAAAAGCAATTTTTAAAGTTGATTTTAATTTTTATGGATACATAATAGTTATGCATATTTATGAAGTGCAGGTGAGATTTTGATACAGTATACAATATTTAATTATCAAATCTTGTAAATGGGGTATCCATCACTACCAACATTTATCATATCTTTGGGGTGAGAACATGTTAAACCTTCTAACTAATTTGAAATATAAAATAGTTAATTATAGTCACCCTATTGTTCTACCAAACATTAAATCTTATTCCATCCTTCCAAGTGTATTTTTGTAACCATTAACCAACTTCTCTCTATTTCTCCCCTCCCCACTACACTTTCCAGCATCTGGTAACTGTAATTCTTCTCTCTACCTCCATGAGCTCAATATTTTAGCTTCCACATATGAGTGAGAATGTGTCTATTTGTCTTTCTGTACCTGGCTTATTTCATTTAATATAATGTCCTCCAGTATCATCCATGTTTCTATAAATGGCATGATTTCATTTTTTTTGGCTAAAACATTGAATTATGTATATAATGTATATACACCACATTCTTTTAATTTATTCATTCATTGAGGGACATAGGTTCATTCCATATCATGGATATTGTGAAATTGTGTTTCAGATAACATGAGAGTACAGACATCTCTTCAATATATTGATTTTCTTTTTTGGTTAAATACCTAGCACAGGGATGGCTGGGTCATATGATAGTTCTATTTTCCATTTTTGAGGAAACACCATACTGCTTTCCATAATGACCGTACTACTTTACATTCACCCCAACAGTGTGTGAAGGTTTCCCTTTCACTGCATCTTTCCCAGCGTTTATCTTTTGTCTTTTGACAATAGCCATTTTAACTGGGATGAAATAATTTCTCATTGTTGTTTTGATTTCTGATGTTAGTGATGTTGAGCACTTTTTTCATATACCTGTTGACTTTTAATGAGTTAACTTTCAATCAATCAAAAGAAAAAGAGAGATTTTCCTGAGTGGGCCTGATCTATTCAGGTCAGCCTATAAAAGAACGTCTAAAGCTTTCCTGAAGTAAGAGACTTGAAGAAGCAGAGACTTTTTCTCTTCATTTCTGACTCTAAAGAACAAGCTGCCATTAATTCTCTAGCCAAAGGAAATGCATTTTGCCAGCAACTTGAAAGAGCCTAGAAATAGACCCTTCCCTTGTAGAATGTCAGATAAAAACTTAGCAGGGGTAACACCTTGATTTTAGGCTTGTGAGACCCTTAGCAGAGAATCCAAGTAAGGTGGACACAGACTGCCTAACCGGGAAAATTGTGCGATAATAAAGATGTATTGTTTTAAGCCAAAAAAAAGTGTGTTAATTTGTTTTACAGCAATAGAAAAATCAATAAAGGTGGCATCAGTAACTGTTAAGATAAATATGTAAAATTTAGATGCCATAAATTTATTACAATGGACAGTATGCCTTTCACTATAGATATTTTAAGATATTGATATAGCCATAAAACTTGAAAAATGGTGCAATTTATCTGGTTCAAATTTTTCTTCCTCTATACAAAGCAATTGATACCAAAAAATTAAGTGAAGTGTCCATGGATAAATTATTGATAAAATTAGGTTTCTAGCATATATTCATTAATAATTATTTCCATTCTGCCTATAACATCATGTTTGCTGTCTATGTGAGAATGCACTTGAATTATCCTTAAAATGGTAAGTCCACTAAAATTATTTTATTATGTGTTTCTTTAGAGGTAATGTTTTCATTACTCTGGTATCCATTAAACACTCAACTTGTTTGAGTGTTTACTGAGTGCAAGGCATTAAATGAATTCCACTAAAATATATGAGAATATGAAAGTCACAGTATCTTATACTTCAGGAAGTTTTAATTTATCTGGCGAAATAATTTGGCTTTGTCCCCAGCCATATCTTACCTTGAATTATAATAATCCCCAAGTGTCAAGGGCAGGGCCATGTGGAGATATTTGAATCATGGAGGTGGTTTTCCCCATGCTGTTCTGGTGGTAGTGAATAAGTCTCACACTATCTGATGGTTTTATAAATGACAGTTCCCCTGCACAAGCTCTTTCTTGCCTGCCACCATGTAATACATGACTTTGCTCCTCCTTTGCCTTCCATCATGATTGTGACGCCTCCTCAGCCATGTGGAACTGTGAGTCTATTAAACCTCTTTTTCTTTATAAATTACACAGTCTCAGGTATGTTTTTTATTGGTAGCATGAAAACAGACTAATACAGTAAATTGGTACCAGTGGTGGTGTGCTGCTGTAAAGATACCCGGAAATGTGGAAGCAACTTTGGATCTGAGTAACAGGCAGAGGATGGAACAGTTTGGAGGGCTTAGAAGAAAATAGGAAAATGTGGGAAAGCTTGGAACTTTCTAGAGATTTGGAAGGCTCAGAAGACAAGAAGATGTGGGAAAGTTTGGAACTTCTAGAGATTTTTTAAATGACTTTGTCCAAACTGCTGATAGTGATATGGACAATAAGGTTCAGGCTGTAGTGGTCTCAGATGGAGATGAGGAACTTGTTGGGAACTAGAGTAAAGGTCACTCTTGCTATGCAAAGAGACTGGTGGCATAGTGCCCTTGCCCTAGAAATCTGTGGAACTTTGAACTTGAGAGAGATGATTAGGGTATCTGGGGGAAGAAAGAGGCCTAGGAGGACAAAATGACTTCCTGGGCAAGCTCCAGGACCCCACTGCTGTGTGCAGCCTAGGGACTTGGTGCTCTGTATCCCAGCAAATCCAGCCAAGGCCAAAAGGGGCAAAGGTTCAGCTTGGGCTGTGTCTTCAGAGGGTGCAAGCCCCAAGCCTTGGCAGCTTTCATGTGGTGTTGAGCCTGCGGGTGCACAGAAGTCAAGAACTGAGGTTTGGGAACCTCCACCTAGATTTCAGAGGATGTATGGAAATGCCTGGATGTATAGGCAGAAGTTTGCTGCAGGGCCAGGGACCTCATGGAGAACCTTTGCTAGGGCAGTGCAGAATGAAAATGTGGGGTTGGAGCTCCCACACAGAGTCCCCACTGGGGCACTGCCTAACACAGCTGTGAAAAGAGGGCTACTGTCCTCCAGACCCCGGAATGGTAGATCCACTGACAGTTTGCACTATGCACCTGGAAAGGCCACAGCACTCAATGCCAGCTGAGCTAAGTAGCTGGGAGGGGGGCTGTACCCGGCAATGCTACAGGGGTGTAGTTGCCAAGGCCATAGGAGCCCACCTCTTGCATCAGCATGACCTGGATGTGAGACATGAAATCAAAAGAGATCACTTTGAAACTTTAAGTCTCATTGGTGGAAGGAACTTGCCTTGTTTCAAATGAGACTTTGGACTGTGGATGTTTGAGTTAATTCTGAAATGAGTTGCAACTTTGGGAGACTGTTGGGAATATATGATTGGTTTTGAAATGTGAGGACATGAGATCTTGGAGAGGCTAGGGGCAGAATGATATATTTTGGCTCTGTCCCCACCCAAATCTCACCTTATATTGCGATAATCCCCATGTGTCAAAGGTGGGGCCAGGCGGAGATAAGTGAATCATGGGGGCAGTTTCTCCCATATTGTTCTCATGGCAGTGAATAAATCTCATGAGATCTGATTGTTTTATAAATGGGCATTCCCCTGCACAAGCTCTTTCTTGCTTGCCACCATTTAAGACATGACTTTGCTCCTCTTTTGCCTTCTGCCATGATTGTGAGGTCTCCCCAGCCACATGAGTCAATTAAACCTCTCTTCTTTATAAATTACCCAGTCTCAGGTATGTCTTTATTAGCAGCATGAGAGCAGACTAATACATCTGCTATTTAATGATATTTCTGCCTTATGATTTTTATTCTATTGTCTTTTGCTGGCTACAACTAAAGGGATTGGGACAGATAATTTGAGTATATCTTAAGGAAACAAGTCATATATACTCACGGTCATTCTCATGACATGAGCTTGTTACAAATGGCATGCTGTTTATTATTATATCTATTGCTAATCTACTCCATCTCACCCCTATTAAAATAATCTGGTGGAAAAATAGTTTATTTTCTTAAGCAGATACAAAAACTTGACAAAAATATTCTTTATTTTCTGAGTATTTCTCTGTTTTCTGTAATTTTGTTTTCCCTTCTCTCTGCTTTTTCTACTTTATTTTTCTTGTAGAGTTAATGGGTAATTTTTTTTCTAAAAGTCATTAAAATTACTGACATTTTATTTTCTAATTTTGGAAATTTGGTATAGAAATACTTACAAGATCATATTTATGATAGAACAATGATGTAGTATTTAATTTATATACATATTTTCTCAATTTTCTTACCTGTGTTTTTGTTGTATTAGCTCAAATCATCAGATATTATTGTTAATCATAGCCTGTTTAAAATAAACTTGTTTTATTCATTCCACTACAGTATCCCAAAGATGCACAGGTTGTTTTTTATAATTAGCAGGCATAAGGGCATAAAGAGAAGAGAGATGTTGGAAAACTCACTTAGAAGAACAAGGTGGAAGTGAGAAAAATCATTGAAATATATGTAACATATACATAATCGACTCAGTATAGTGAATGAGACTGCTACTATCATGGTTTTCATTTTAGAATGAAATACAAAAAAATGAAAAGAAAAGTCTAAGCCAGTTCAAATTAAATTACAGTAGACCCACCTTGTCTGTGGAGGTGGGTCTTATCTGTGCATCCCTGAAACCATGGAAAGTACCAATCCCTGTATATATAATGTTGTTTTCTGTACATATATACCTATGATAGTTTAATTTATGAATTAGTCACAGTAAGATATTAACAACAACAATAATAAAATAGAACAATTGTAACAGTATGCCAGCATCACTGCGTTTGTGCTCTGGGACAATTATTAAGTAGAATAGGAGTTACTTGAACACAGCACTGATACAGCTACAGTCAATCTGAAAACCAAAGTAGCTACTAAGTGACTAACAGGTGAGTGGCATTTACAGTGTGGGTATGCTGGAGCAAGAAATGATTCACATTTCCAGTGGAACAAAGTGGAATGATGGGAACTGCCATCATGCTACTCAGAGTGGTGCACACTTTAAAAATATAGGAATTGTTTCTGAAATTCTGTATAAATTTATTTCTGGAATACTCCATTTAATATTTTTAGAGCATGGTTGACTTCAGGTAACTGTGACCACAGAAAACAAAACCATAGATTAGAGAAAATGATTGTCCAAATATGGCAAAGTAGGTATGCAAAATAATTAGTTACGTAACTGGCAAAGTAGGTATGCAAAATAATTAGTTACACAACTGCTAGGCCTTATCCTTACTGTATATAATAAACTAAATTTCACCTCATTGGAAAAATAAAGGCCTATGAAACATGTAAACCAAGAAGTAACCGAGGCAGATTGCAATTGATTGGAGGTTTATTTTGCCAAAGTTGAAGATGCACCCAGGAAAAATAAACACAAATCAGAGTAGGATCTCTGACCTCTGCTCTTTCCAAAGACGGTTGTGGAAACTTCAAATGAAAGGTTAAAAGCAAGCAGTAAGGGAGGAAGAAAAAATAAAGGAGAGAGGGTAGGCAATGAGTTAAGTGGTTATATTATTGTGAGACTTTGATTAGTGCTTAGTCTACATTTTACATGTGAAAAAGAAGGGAGTAAAGGAAAAAGTCAATTATACACTTGTCTTATACTCAGTGAATCTACATTTTGCATAAGATAAACTAAGCATGTAAGATTACAGATATCTGCTTGGGAGCAAAAGGAAGGTAGTTTTTTGTGTGACTTAGTTCCCAAGCTAAATTTTCCCCCGACATAGTGAGTTTGGAATACCAAGATTTTTTTTTTTTTAATTTCACAAACATCGCTATTTTAAAAGAAACATTATGTATAGTTTGAGCTAGATTCAAAATGCTTAATTCATATATCAGGTATGTAACATCACCTTCTAGGTTATATTTTGGAATACTTGACAAGCTAAATAAATATACTGAAAATTACTAGTGTAATTAAATTCTAAACAGTTCTAATTGAGGAGATTATGCTAATAATTTCAGTACAATGGGATATATATATAATGATACCAGCAGCATAGATTTAGATTTAGATTTAAAAATTAAAAGAATTAAAATAAATTAGTATTAACGTTGATTAAAATGTACAGAGGGAGCCAGGACAAGCTTCAGAGAAGTGATCAGAGAAAAAAAGTGAAAAAGATACCAGTTTTATGTCCTATGATCATGGGAACAGATATTACAAGCTATTCCACATTGATAACAGAGATTTTTCCTTCAGGCATAAGGACCTTTCTTTGATACATGGGAGTAGGGAACACACCTGAATGATACTGATATATACAATAAAATATTGTACAAAATATACAATAAAATGTGTCATCAGAGTTTATTATTATGGAAACAGAATGATTTGAATGAACATTGCTTCATTCTTTTCCATGAAACTACTAACAAGATAAAACACGATATAAAAATTAACAAATAAGATTTGAAATTTTTCTGATATCAAAGTTGTTTATTTTATTTTCTAAAACTGTTGAATACCAGTAAATTGACCAGTTTTAATTTAAAGCAAAAATAAATAAAATATTTTTATTATCTAGGATGATTTTTTTTAAATAGTAGCAATTTTAACATTGAATCAGTTTTGATTCCATTAAACATTATTTGTCAAACTGGATTGTATTCCATCCCTCTGTTTCTGCTCAGAGGCTACTGCTTTCAGATATGTTTTACCACCCATGTGATCCAAAGATAGAGGCACCAAGATTTTCTGTAATAAGTGGAAAATAACGTGCCCGTAAGTCTATTTCTCTGTACCTGGTCCCCTATCAATAATATGAATTTTACATTAGAATTTTTTTTAAAGCTGCATGAGTCTTCTTAAATTATAATACTCTCTTTTTAATGTTTACCAAAATCGTCACCAAGAGTAATCATCTTCCAAAATTCGTTGGTCCAACAAAAACACAGTAGAGTGAAGGGCCTGCTCCCATCAGAGCTTGCAGATAACTGAACATGTGCAGACTTTCAGATGAGAATCAGTCGCATGCCGGGAGGGTGGTGCACCCCAACTCCACTGGGACAGAAGCTCCTGTGGTCAGCACCTTTCTAGACCTTGCTCTATGTATGCCTTCATTTGACTGTTTATTAATATTTTTTATAATAAGCTGGTTGATGTGAAAAAATTAGATTTTATGAACTGATTAATGTAAAGAAGTAAAAATTGTTAATATTATATAAATTAGACTTAATTTGTCATATGAGAACACAACGTTCTTAAATAAATTAAAGAGACTTCTTAAATATTTCCAAAGTAGTTCAACAATTGAAGCATCTGTAAACATGCAAACCAGGACTGTTGATCTTTCCATATATGCACAAACTTCATAATAATGATGGAAAAATAAATTATTTTAAACTGGAAAATGTATAAGATTTCAAAAAGTTTCTGTACATCTGAAAATAATTGGTAAAGCACAAAAATATCAACTAGAACCCAGGCCCTTACACTGTATGAATTTAAAGTAGGTTGGCCTCTCAATAATGAATTTCTTCCATTTTTTAAATGTTTATACTATCATTTGTGTAGCCTACTGGGCAAGTGTGCACTGTAAGTGAATATGACATATGGCAACACATTATACTATTATCTTTCACACTGAGATAAAATGTTCTGAAATCTACATATTGTAAATAAAATATGTATATGTATTATATACACACATAAATATATAATAAACGGATATATAATACACATATATAATTATACACATATATAATAAATATATGTACACATATATACATTTGTATATATAATATAGACATATACAATATTGTATACAATATTATGTATACAAATAATACATATATATACAATATTGTATACAATATTATGTATACAAATAATACATAATATTGTATACACATATATAATAAATATGTTTTATATAATTGTATATTATATATAACATATATATAATATTTATTGTGAATTATATGTATATACAATGTATACATATACAAAAAGTTTATGTATATTATATATGTACATATTATGTATACTATATATATTAATATATGGCATGATTACAACTTCTTTATAAACTACCTGGAAACCATTGAGAAGAGGAAATTTCTTTCTACTTGTTACCATCATTCAAGAGAACAGCAAAGTATATATTGAAGTAGGTGAAGTAGATTTTCTGATAATAAATATGTACATGGTATGTCTATTTCTTTTTCTGCTTTTTGTTATGTGACCCTCCCTGTCCATCCCAAGTGTCCTGAGTTTTGTTGTATTTTCAATTTCCCAAATCTATTTCTTCCTCCACTTAAGCACTATATGGATGTATCATTATATGTAATCATTTCCCCTCAGTGGTTTTATTTATTTATTTTTGGCTTCTTGAGGGCATAATTTATACATTTCAAAAGATGTGTAAGCAAGCCTAGTGACTAGAATTTAATTAGTACTATGCCAAAATTTATTTAATTCATTGAGAAAATAATGAAGTCTTCAAATGGTACATTTTAGCTGATGTCATAGCCTTACAATAAAGGCATGAAGATTCTGCCACAAGACTAGGAGGAAATGCAGCCAGTGTTGACCTAAATATAAAAATATTTTCACTGTATTTCTAAGGACAAAGTCATACTAAATAATTATAATCAATATTATAACTATTTTAGCATAGATTTGTACATTGATGCAAAACCATTAACTTTAAGTAGATATAAGTAAACAATTGTGAGGTACTTAATATTGGAGATGTATTTCCATTTGCAAGAGTAATGAAGTTATTACTTAACAGAAAGGAGCATTACTAACCTGAATAACAGTAGAATGTTTTCTTGAGATGCAGTAGTTTCAGTTATAGTTTCATAAATTTTTCATCTTTTTAATAAAAATACAATTCAAGACCACATTGTTATTTCATCATATGCTGTTTTCTTAAAAGATTTTTGTGATTTTATGCTATTTATAAAAATTTAAATGACACAAACATACTGACATCCAACCAATTTGCCTTTGGCTCTAATTTAATATTTTTGCTGAATATTAATTTTTATACTTAAAAACTATATGTTTTGCAGGTATTTCTTCTAATGTGAGTAAAGTGTTCTGCCAAATTAGTATTTTTCCATAATAGTCTGGGCAGTAACTTCATATAAGTGAACTAGGCAACTCTGGTATTTCTCTCCAACTTCTTTTAGCATCTTTCCCTTTATTAGGGACATAGTTCAGAACATATCAATCTTGTCACTAAAAAACTTAAAGTGAGCAAAAAATTATTACTTGTGTAACTGTATTTTAAAGTAGCTCTAAAGAATCTGAAGAGATTGACACTGTAATTCTGAAAATAAGTGCAGTTCAGCTGAATAGTGCCCAAACTATTAGTCATTAAAATAAGAAAGAGACATATTATTTAGAGAAGTCTTACTAATTTGCCAATATTGAAATAATACCCAAGCCATGTATACAACAGACTAACTGCTCTGTTTTATGCATCATAAAAGACTACATTTCTTTTTTAAATATGCAGACTATATGAAAATTATGATTTCTTACAAAAATTATAGTGGTAAAAATTATATTTCATATATGTATTTATCTCTCTGTCCATCTACGTGTACTCAAAAAAATGGGCTTATTCAACAATATTTTCTGAAATATGCCATCAAACTCATATTAGGTAGTCACTTGCCTACATGAATCAAATAGAAATTTGTGACAAATATGTGGATAAATGTTGATGTCATATTTAAATTCATATTTAAATTGATACTACTAATGTATTTTCTAAGTGATAATGAATTAACATTGTAGGTTGCAAAAGAAGGCAAGCTAAAGATTTCATATAATTATTTATAAGGTTGTGGGAATTTAAATAGAACAAAAAATAATTTGGATGTTTTACAAATGCCTAACAACCCACGCATTGCTTTACATTCAATTTCTTTTGTTACCTGTCAAAGTTCAGCGTGAAGCTCATTAAAAGCAAAGAAGCATTTTGCCAAGCATCTTTTCTAGTGACAAGAAAAAGGCTATAAAAATTTAACACTGTGGTACAATTTTATTTAACAGCCACCTACATTTTGGTTGTAAATGAAAATGCTTTCAAATGTATTAGTATAGTGGAAGATAATTTTCCTAAACATATTTTGTTTAATTGTAATTCTGTGTTCAATAGCATAAGATAACTTGTTATTTTCCTACTAAATAAGGGTTATGTACTTTAGTGGATATCTGTGAGTGTGTGTTTGTGCATTGCATTTGTGTATATCTTGATGGTAAGTAGTAAAATCAGGGCATTGCTTGAGAAATCGTAATCCTGGGCCCAATTACCTGTTAATTGTGAGACATATAAACATAGTTTTCATGCAGTTTTTGTTTCTAACTTTGACTGCCATTCTTGACTCTACAATTCCACTTCTTCCCTTTTTTGCTGTTTTCTTTTCTTTTACCTCAATTTTCTGTTGAATAGTAACTCCAACATAGGATCTGGAACCACAGTATCTAGATGATCTGAGGTGACTCTGGATGAAGAATATCAAGTGAAAAATTTGTTTTCCAATAGGCCAGATCTTTAGTATGTGTCAATTTTAAGTGTAAACCAAAATGTGTCTGGGACAGGTTACAATCAATTTAGAAGTTTATTTTGAAAAAATTAAGGACATGACTGGAAAAAAATAAAGAAGCACAAAAACCATAGGAACAATCTGGTCCCTGACTTTTTTCAAAGATGATTTTGAGGACTGAATATTTAAAGGGTAAAAGCAGGCTGGAAGGGAAAGAGGAAGGGTGTGTGCCATACTGAGTCCATGTGTTGCTGCAAGAGAAAAGGAGCAGACACAGGAAGTCGATTATGTGTTTGTCTCGCATTCAGTAAATTGACACTTGACATAAAGTAAAGTGAACATAGAGTAGCTACCTGCAGACAGATATATCTGGCCTTTTATCTGTAGCTATCTGCTTAGGAAGAAAGAAAAGCCAATTTCTTGCATGACTCAGCTTTCAGCCTAAGTTTTTGCTTTTGGCATAGTAAATTGGGATCCTGAGATTTTCTTTTCTTTTTACAGTAATAAGTTAAAATGTGTTTTCCTCCTTCTCAAAAAGTCCTGAACCAAATAACATTAGTGGATAATTTGAGGAGGATAAATATATCAAATAGAAAACTAATATAATATAGTTATTTTAAAAAATAGACTGTGGAGTTATATATGGTTTTGGGTTCTGGTTCTTCTCACTAATGGTGATTTGCCATCAACTCTATTACTTATCCTCTCAAAGCCTCAGCTCTATCTGTATAAAATGAAAATCATTCCTTTATTCAGTAAACACTTTACAGCTTTAAATGGTAAAACTATGGTAGAATCTACAATAGCCAATTTCTACTTCACTGAAGAGATTACACAATAGAACCAATATCCTACTCATGATCAGTCCTTTCATAGGCTAATCTCTAGTAAATGCTCTCAATTCTGCTATCATAAGTCAATTTCATCTATTCTAAAATCTGTTTACACTTACTGTATTTATGATTATAGTTACAACACTTGAGTGAATATAATTATATCTGTTATCTATTGCCATGATAATGTTGCATAACGAGCAACTTAAAACATTAGTGATGTAATCAATTCTTATTTGAGTCATGTGTATGTGGGGTTTAACTGTGAGCTTGGTTGGTCTTTCTGGCTCAATCAAGCATTTGCAGTCAATTAACAGTTGGCTTACAGCTGTCCTCAAGTCAGCAGTTGGCTGACTGCCAGCTGGTCTAGAACAGTCACAGATGGCATAATTTAGGCAATATTGCCCTGCCTCACATCTATGTTTCATCTTCCTCCTGGCTACCCTGGGCATGGTTATGGCCAAGTTGCACATGAAAACAAGAGTATGCAAGTGCTTCTTCAAGCCTCTGTTTGCATCCTATCTGCTGACATCATGCTGGCCCAAGAAAATTATATAACCCACCAAGAAATTAGAATAAGAGAGCAATAACAGTTTTTATAACAAAAGGAATGGATACAGGTATAGGTGAAGAACTGGGGCTACTTTTACAAACTACTGTGGTTTACGGTCTAATAGCAGTTATTTTCCTGCATTCAAAGTATGCACATCCTAACTCAGGATACTCAAAGTCTCATCCAATCATAGAATCAAGCTCAGAGTACAGAATCATAGGAACTATATCAGGTCTGGATGTGACACCCCCAATGTGGAGAGTTATGAACGAAATAGACAATTATGAAATAGGAATAGTATAAATACAGAACAAATTATCATGCAAAAGAGGAATGAATTGAAAACATTTAGTAGTCTTTAGCCCTAATGTCTTGTGGGGTAAATGTTGCCATGTTCCTCTCATCCTGCGATGGGAAATGTTGTTTAAGCCCTGGTTCTTCTCCGTGTCCCAGTACATTGTTCTACAGCGCTCTTAAATCTGTTTGTTGGAAGGGAGTTTCTTTGCAACATCATCCTTTTTGTTTATTTCTAAAGAAAGTATTAGAAAATATACCTTTTGCTTAACTTTCTCAATCTACTTTCTTTCCATAAAACGATGAGAGGCTTTTATAAATCTTGACCAATCTTAGTCTCTTAACATAGGCTCATGGTGCTTCTATATCAAGGTCTCAAAAATTCTTGACTATTAAAAAATGTTCTCAAGTTCTACTCAGTGTGACAAAACTTAACACAAGGGTTATTTCCAAGACTCTTTCTCTAGATTAAATCGTTACTAATTTTCACATGGTAATATACTGTAGAAAACACCCTTAATATTTCTTTTTTTCCAACTTTTATTTCAGTTTCAGGGGGTACATGTGCAGATTTCTTACATGGGAAATTTGCGTGTCCTGAGATTTGGTGTAGAGATTATTTCATCACCCGGTAATGAGTATAGTACCTGATAGGTAGTCTTTCTATCACCCTCCTCCTATTCTCCACCCTCAAGTGGACCCTGGTGTCTATTGTCCCCTTCTTTGTGTTCATGTGTACTCAATGTTTAGCTTCCACTTATGTCAGAATATGTACTATTTAGTTTTCTCTTCCTGCATTAATTAGCTTAGGATAATGGTCTCCAGCACCATCCATGTTCCTGTAAAGGATGTGATCTCAAACTTTTTTATGGCTGCATTGTATTTCATGGTAAATATGTACCCAATTTTTTTTTTATTCAATCTGCCATTGATGGGGATCTAGGTTGATTTCATTTCTTTGCTTTTTTTTTCTTTTTTTTTTGAGACAGAGTTTTGCTTTTGTTACCCAGGCTGGAGTGCAATGGTGCGACCTTGGCTCACCGCAACCTCCACCTCCTGGGTTCGAGCGATTCTCCTGCCTCAGCCTCCTGAGTAGCTGGGATTACAGGCTTGTGCCACCACGCCTGGCTAATTTTGTATTTTTAGTAGAGACAGGGTTTCACCATGTTGGTCAGGCTGGTCATGAACTCCCGACCTCAGGTGATCCGCCTACCTTGGCCTCCCAAAGTGCTGGGATTACAGGCATGAGCCACCATGCCTGGCCTTCTTTGCTATTTTGAACAGTGCTGTAATTAACACACATGCATGTGTCTTTATGGTAGAACAAATCAATTTATATTCCTTTGAGTATATATCCAGTAATAGGATGGCTGGGTTAAATAGTATTTCTGTTTTAAGTTCTTTGAGATACCTCCGAACTATAGCTGAACAGTAGTTCCACAGTAGCTGAACTAATTTACATTTCCACTAGGAGTGTATAAGCCCCTTTCTCTGCAACCTTACCAGCATCTATTTTTTCACTTTTTAAAGCCATTCTGACTGGTGCTGGATGGTATCTTACAGTGATTTTGATTTGCATTTCTCAAATGACTAGTGATGTTGAGCAGTTTTTTTGTATGTTTCTTGGGCATGTGTATGTCTTTTGAGAAGTGTCTGTTCCTATCCCATTTTTAATGGGATTGTCTGGTTTTTGCTTAATTTGTTTAAGTTCCTTAGAGATTCTGGATTTTAGACCTTTGTCGGATGCATAGTTTGCAAAATTTTCTCCCATTCTGTAGGTTCTGTTTACTCTGTTTATGGTTTATTTTGTTCTGTAGAAGCTCTATAATTTAATTAGGTCTCATTTGTTAATTTTTTGTTGTTGCAATTTCTTTTGAAGTCTTCAGCATTGACCTTTGCCAGGGCCTAAGGCATTTCTTAGGTTCTCTTTTAAGTTTTTTATAGTTTTAGGTTTTTGTATCATTCTGATACCAAAACATGGCAGAGACACAACAAAAACAAAATAAAACTTCAGGCCAATATCTCTAATGACCATAAATGCAAAAATCACCCCCCAAACTCTAGCAAACACTTAATATTTCTAAAGCCTAATTTGTACAACTGAAATGTCCTACATGGCACCATGGTAATTCTTTCAAAGGTCTTAATGAAAAGCGTCACATCCAGACCTTTGGTTCTATTGTTAACCTGAGATTATGCCTTAGTTTGATATATTTTGTTATTGTGAAAGGCTAGATTGGAGAAACAGTTTTAATTACCATTCTAGTAAATCCTTGAATCTCTATTTTCCCTCTAAATTCTGCTTGTAAACTGGCCATGTTTTTTCTTAGGCTGTATCATTCTTTTATAAACTTATAGAGATTTAGTGAAAGCAAACCTATATATTATTCTGCTTGGGAAACTGTTTACTTAGGTGCTGAAGTTTACTAGGTACTTTTTTATTTTTGAAGTTACTACAGGTGACTAGAAAACCGTAATGTTCCACTCAACTTGACTAAATTTTAGACAGGTATCTTCCTGACTCTTGGAATATTCCTGACTCTTGGAATATCCTTTACCTTGGAATATTTATTTTAGCAAATTTGGAATTGAAAATTATTTCTGTGTTCCTTTGATATGTAAATCTGTTTTAAAGCTTCTTGCCAGTTTGACAATCCAAGAATATCTTTCTCAGTGATCTAGTAGCCATCCTTTGAAATTTAATCATTAAGGAAAATAGATCCCCTGTATCCCAGTTTTTGTGGAACAGTAGAAACTTAATGTCAGTGGTTTCCTCTCTCCCTGTTGTAGAACTACCTGCTGTCTTGAAGATAGAAGAAAGAGTACTTCTTTTGGTAAAGACAGTTAGCAAACACAGGTGGCTCACTATCCCCCACCCCAACTCTTAGCAACTCTCTGGCTACTTGGTCTGTGCTCTCTTCCCTATTGCTGGTAAGAGTATCAGAATAAAATCAACTTATTTTGGTGCATCTTGTCAGGTGCAATTTTTTCTTTAACAGATGTTAGAGCTTTCACAAACATTTAGCCACCACAGAATGTGATTAGCCATTTTGTAGTCTCTTCGAATAATTTTCTCACATTTTTTCCTTCTACTTAACCATTTTTTCTTGCTTTTGGGTACCACTAAGGCACAATGTTTATGCCATTTTTTAAGATTTTATTTGTTTGTTTTAATTGGCATTTACTTTTGGCACTAATCTCTTCATCAAGTATATAGGGCCACATTAATGATGGGTGAAAACCACCTTGCAACCTTATGGCATTTAACAATCAAGGTTTATTCAGTTCATGGTTCACTAGGGTTCCGCTGAATTGGGCTGCTCTTGGCTATATCTGGCTGAGCTCATTCATGTTTCTGTAATCAGCTGTGGTTTGGCCAGGCAGTTCTGTAAAGACTGCTGGCTTACGTCACATATGTAGAGGTCAGATGTTTATCAGATTATTTCGAAAGACCTCGACATGTACTACAGAGACAATGTGTTCGTGTGTCTTCCATTTCCTAGCAGGCTAACCTGGGCATGTGTCCATAGCCATGGCAGAGGTATCACAGTGCAGGCAAATTTTGGAAACTCTTCAATTTTTATTTTTTAGTTTTGCTTGTCACAACTGCTTACATTTCATATGACAAAGGAAAATATATGGTTGAATCCAGACTCAGAGTAGGAAGCCTCTACAGGATTACGTTATATAAGGCAGGAATGTAGGGATTGGTGGAAACTGGTATATCAACATAATAAATCTAGCACAACAGTACAAATCAATGAAATCTGTATTATAAAAAAGATCAGATAAATGTTTCTATGAATGCTGTGGGAAGATTTAATAAAGGTAATTTCCAAATAAAGATTATCTATTGAATTAAATAAAATAGACAAGTATAAAACATTGAGAATATGTATATAAACTTGAAGGAGTCTTTTCTCATAGTAATTCCCAAATGACTTTCCATTCTTAATCATTTTGTAGAGACTAAAAATGGCCATCAGGGAAATTGACTTATGGATATGATTGACCTGAAGAAAAAACAAGGGAAAATCTGATTAGCAGACCCATATTGAATGAAATATTTTAGTAATATATCCAAAAAGTGGTGAATAAGTGATTTAATTTTAAATATAATTTCTACGATGTAGAGTTTTTTAAAAAATTGCAGTTTGTTTAAATTGATTTTTATCTGCATGCACAAATGTGTATGTGTCCTTATTTTACTTACTAAGAGAGCTCCTACTGTGAAGTGTTAAGTACTGTGCTGGCATATGATATGGACTCACTACATTGTGTGTTAGATTCTGGCAGTAATGTTTCTCTTTTTTATTATTATACTTTAAGTTTTAGGGTACATGTGCACTATGTGCAGGTTTGTTACATATGTATACATGTGCCATGTTGGTTTGCTGCACCCATTAACTCATCATTTACATTAGGTATATCTCCTAATGCTATACCTACCCCCTCCCCCAACCCCACGACAGGCCCCAGTGTGTGATGTTCCCCTTCCTGTGTCCAAGTGTTCTTGTTGTTTGATTCACACCTATGAGTGAGGACATGCGGTGTTTGGTTTTTTGTCCTTGTGATAGTTTGCTGAGAATGATGGTTTCCAGCTTCATCCATGTCCCTACAAAGGACATGAACTCATCATTTTTTATGGCTGCATAGTATTCCTTGGTATATATGTGCCATATTTTCTTAATCCAATCTATCATTGTTGGACATTTGGCTTGGTTCCAAGTCTTTGCTATTGTGAATAGTGCCACAGTAAACATACGTGTGCTTGTGTCTTTATAGCAGCATGATTTATAATCCTTTGGGTATATATCCAGTAATGGGATGGCTGGGTCAAATGGTATTTCTAGTTCTAGATCCTTGAGGAATCGTCACACTGACTTCCACAATGGTTGAACTAGTTTACAGTCCCACCAACAGTGTAAAAGTGTTCCTATTTCTCCACAACCTCTCCAGCACCTGTTGTTTCCTGACTTTTTAATGATTGCCATTCTAACTGGTGTGAGATGGTATCTCATTGTGGTTTTGATTTGCATTTCTCTGATGGCCAGTGATGATGAGCATTTTTTCATGTGTCTGTTGGCTGCATAAATGTCTTCTTTTGAGAAGTATCTGTTCATATCCTTCACCCAGTTTTTGATGGGGTTGTTTGTTTTTTCTTGTAAATTTGTTTAAGTTCTTTGTAGATTCTGGATATTAGCCCTTTGTCAGATGAGTAGGTTGCAAAAATTTTCTCCCATTCTGTAGGTTGCCTGTTCACTCTGATGGTAGTTTCTTTTGCTGTGCAGAAGCTCTTTAGTTTAGTTAGATCCTATTTGTCAATTTTGGCTTTTGTTGCCATTGCTTTTGGTGTTTTAGACATGAAGTCCTTGCCCATCCTATGTCCTGAATGGTATTGCCTAGGTTTTCTTCCAGGGTTTTTATGGTTTTAGGTCTAACATATAAGTATTCAATGCATCTTGAATTAATTTTTGTATAAGGTGTAAGGAAGGGATCCAGTTTCAGCTTTCTACTATGGCTAGCCAGTCTTTCCAGCACCATTTATTAAATAGGGAATCCTTTCCCCATTTCTTGTTTTTGTCAGGTTTGTCAAAGATCAGTTGGTTGTAGATGTGTGGTATTATTTCTGAGGGTTCTGTTCTGTTCCATTGATCTATATCTCTGTTTTGGTGCCAGTACCATGCTGTTGTGGTTACTGTAGCCTTGTAGTATAGTTTGAAGTCAGGTAGCGTGATGCCTCCAGCTTTGTTCTTTTGGCTTAGGATTGACTCGGCAGTGTGGGCTCTTTTTTGGTTCCATATGAACTTTAAAGTAGTTTTTTCCAATTCTGTGAAGAAAGTCATTGGTAGCTTGATGGGGATGGCATTGAATTTATAAATAATCTTGGGCAGTATGGGCATTTTCACGATATTGATTCTTCCAACCCATGAGCATGGAATGTTCTTCCATTTGTTTGTGTCCTCTTTTATTTCGTTGAGCGGTGGTTTGTAGTTCTCCTTGAAGAGGTCCTTCATGTCCCTTGTAAGTTGGATTCCTAGGTATTTTATTCTCTTTGAAGCAATTGTGAATGGGAGTTCACTCATGATTTGGCTCTCTGTTTGTCTGCTATTGGTGTATAAGAATGCTTGTGATTTTTGCACATTGATTTTGTATCCTGAGACTTTGCTGAAGTTGCTTATCAGCTTAAGGAGATTTTGTGCTGAGACGATGGGGTTTTCTGAATATACAATCGTGTCATCTGCAAACAGGGACAATTTGACTTCCTCATTTCCTAACTGAATACCCTTTATTTCTTTCTCCTGCCTGATTGCCCTGGCCAGAACTTCCAACACTATGTTGAATAGGAGTGGTGAGAGAGGCATCCCTGTCTTGTGCCAGTTTTCAAAGGGAATGCCTCCAGTTTTTGCCCATTCACTATGATATTGGCTGTGGGTTTGTCATAGATAGCTCTTATTATTTTGAGATACATCCCATCAATACCTAATTTATTGAGAGTTTTTAGCATGAAGGGTTGTTGAATTTTGTCAAAGGCCTTTTCTTCACCTATTGAGATAACCATGTGGTTGATGTCTTTGGTTCTGTTTATATGCTGGATCCACTGTCTTTCAGCACATTTAGAAGATTACTACAGATTTTCTGTTGTAAATTTTGATGTAAAATTTTTGTACATGTGTTTACCTCAATGTGGAATCCTGTTCCTTAAATTTCTTTCCATTGAAATTCCCAACACTTTTTGCTTAGTAATTAAGTCTCAAGTTTAATCCCAGATCCTAAGGGTACTTCAGTCTCTACCTTCAGCCACTTGTAACTGCTTTCTCTTCAGCTTTCGTAGTGTACTTGGAGCTCTTTTATGTTATTGGACTCTTTATTTCTCCTTATATTTTCATGTGTGTCTGATGTTTATAACTTCAATGGTTAGGAAAGACCTGATCTCTTGCCTAGTGTAATCAAGGCTTGGATAAAATATCAATTCAACATGGCAGAGCATTGATGTGACCAGGTGGCTATATTGCATGTCCTATAGCTGACCAGGACATGAAATGGAGGTTTATAGGAAATCAACTTCTTTTCCTGGAAGGCACCTTGGGGTAAAGCAGCTTGGACTTAATGCCGACCTTTCTGGTCTCTTCATTGATCCCAAAGGGTGCCCTCTAAGCAAACTATCTCTTCTTTCAGCAATTCCATATAGTTTCTAATGGGGCTGGCTGAGATGCTATTTACTGATTTTGCTGAAGGAAAAGATTGTAAGGATACTGCCAAGGTAAAGATCATGTTTTTCTGAGGTAAACTGTCATGGCCATGTGTAATAAAGAAAAACAATAAAAAAAAGTGGGCTGTCTCCAGACAGCAATGTTTTAGCTAGGCAGACATTCACAGTTACAGTGTGAGAGCTAATGCAAGGTTCACCTGAACCTGCAGCGTTATTTTCAAGTGGCTTCCAATTATCTCTGGCAAAGTCAGCTGCATGACTTGCTCAGCCTTGCCCCTCAGATACATTGTTGACAGTCAATTTCATTGGGAGGTACCACAGGTCTAATAAGCAAAGCAGTGTTGTTAATAGCACCTGCAATAGGTATTTGGTCTTCTGAAGTAGATCCAGCTTGTTGGCAGATACAGGGAGAGTTAGAAAGATAAGACTACCAAGAATCACCACATAAAATAAACTGGATAATGTTTCTCCCATGAAGGCTCACTTTCAAGAGAGTATGCAGCTTACCCTCCTTCCCACAATTTTAAATGCTCTGTTCTGTCTGGGTGAGACATTTTCTAAAAAAGGGTTTATTAATCTCTGCGCTATTGACATTTTGGGCCAGAACATATTTTTTTGTCATGATATGCTATTATAGCATGTTTAGCAGCATTCCTGGCCTCTATTCAGATCCAGTAACAGCCCCTGTTGTTATAACCAAGATGTCCCCTGACATTCCCAAATGTCTCTTCAGTGGAGACAAAAATCACCACCAATTGAGAACCAGTATTCTAGAAACATTCTTACCATACCCTGTAGTCATGATAGTAACCTCACAGCAGGGTTCAAGAAGTCATTTAATTACCACCAGATTATCTCACTCTCATGGTCAAAACGTGGTCATAAAATATTAATTTGCACTAGCACTAAGTATACAACAATTAGCACATTACCTATGCTAGAATTATGGTGATGGGACCCATGTAGCACAGGATTCAGATAACTGGCCATCAACAACCAGGTAGAAGAAAGCAACAACTTCATGTTAGTGTTTGCCCTACTGTGAGTAAGCCATATTTATAGGCCAAATGAGAAAATCAGGATAGAAGAAAAAAAATAAAGATGTCAGGGGGCATCTGATCCCATGGGTACCTGTTCTATTTCTAGCCCTATGTCCCTGTACCACAGTTGTGTTACTCATGTCATTTTCCCACTCGTAAACTCCTGGAATAACAGGCAGCTGAAAACAGATGGATTACCCTGTAAGTAAGTTTTTTCTAGTTTTTTTCTCCCCAAGTAGAATACATTTGAAGGTGAGAGGTGGTATTATTAATACTTATTCTGAGACAACAGGTATAAATACTATGTTCCTGGAAAGGATGTTGTGGATGACCCTACCCAGTAAGGGAAAGCAGGCAGGCCCAACCTTTCATTACTGGCTTCCCCAAACTAGGCTAGGCCAGAAGGATCCTGTTTTACACTTCTCTAAGCTTGGTAAGAGATGCAAAGGAAAGCCATCTGGTCCCATGGGTGCCTGTTCTTACTTATTAGATGCTTTTTTTTTCTCTAGGGATATTATTGAAATATACATTTTTCGTTTCTTCTCTCTCCTCCAAGTTGTTTTTTTTTTCCCCCTTTGGTTTCATCTCTGACTTTGATATAGTGGCTTAACTAACAGTGTGGGGATTCTTGTCTGTCTGTTCTTATTTATGGGATGGTCAGTTAAAAGCTAATTGGAGGGTCTATGCCTATTGATGGGTAAATTGTGGGATTTACTAGGATTGCTTGTTCATTGGGGAACACTTACGTTACTTCATGTAAGATTGTTTTTTCCCCTTTGGATGGTGATATTCTAGCCTCATCCCCAATCCATGATATAATACAATATTCTACTACGTGGGTGTTATAAATCTGGCTGCTATCTTTACAGAAACCAAGTGAAAAGAGAGGGTGGGGACACAGTATTTACAATGTAAATGTAGATCAATTTCTCCCATTTTTATTATATTTCATTTTCCAAGACATTTTTTGTCTTTTCTGTTATCTTTTTTTTTAAAATATGTTTTATAAAAAGTCATTTTCTGTCACTAGTGAGGTTTGGTGAATATGGAAGTAAAAGCATCAGTTCAATCCACCTTATTTATTCAGAAATCTTATCCTGATTTTCTTAAGAAAGAAGACAAATTACAATAAATAAGAAATTGGAGACTTAAACTCTTCATATTATAACAATATCCCTCAGAAAGCTAGCAGAACTTTATCCAGGCATTTTTTACTACAGTGCCAAGTTACAAAATGAGGAACTGTGATCAATTCAAGATGCTAACCTTCCAGTGAAACTCTATTAATACACATCTATTAGTCTGAAAGATTTCCTAGAAGCCCTAGTAAAATCAAACAATCAGTAGATCTTTTTTTACCAACACAACCAAGCTCAATAGAGAGAAAAGCTTCAGTTACAGGAACAGTGATTAAATCCCATACCATTTGTATCACTACCTTTAAACTTATGAGGCACCAGCTGTTGACTCCAGTTTTATTGTTCATAAATGGAAGAGTATACATTAATATCCCTGCAGTATAAAATGTTCCCAAAGGTAGAGCAGAACCATTAGCGAATACATTTACATGAATTTTAAGTATTTTTTATTCAGTGTATGCAGACACTTTCTGTGTATAATACACTTTCTGTGTATTATGTCTGACATATATTTTTAAATAACTTGATGTCTTGGTGAATACTAATGCTTTTAAGTTGTGCATTTTATATTCTAAAATGTTGTATTGGTAAGTTTCTAGCTACAGGAAAGAGAACATGAAGCTGGTTTTCAGTTGTTCAGATTTAAACAAAAACTATGTTTTTCCTTTCAACTTATTCCTTTGATTTTAAGACAGCATAACTCACTTGTTCAATCCTTAGACCACACGTGTCAGATATTTGAAGTTATACTTTTCTCTATTCTGTCATGTTAAACAACAATACTCCAATTAAGTATGGTGAAATATTAGAAGTCTGGTCCTGTTCTTACTTTTCCTCTGATAGGCTCTGACTGTTTGCATAAATAAACCATATAAATAAAAATGATGCCAAAGGTATTTCTACTGCTTAAGTAAGTTATAGGCAGTGCGAAAGTAGGAAGTCTCCATTAACTAAAAGTCTGAGGCTCATCAATAGCAGGTTCATGTCCTTTGCAGGGACATGGATGAAGCTGGAAACCATCATCCTCAGCAAACTAACACAGGAACAAAAACCAAACATCGCACGTTCTCAATCATAAGTAGGAGTTGAACAATGAGAGCACATGGACACAGGGAGGGGAACATCACACACTGGGGCCTGTTGTGGGGGTTGGGGGAAAGGGGAGGGAGAGCATTAGGACAAATACTTAATGCATGAGGGGCTTAAAACCTAGATGTCGGGTTGATAGGTGCAGCACACCACCATGTTGTATACCTATGTAATGAACCAGCACATTCAGCACGTGTATCCTGGAACTTAAAGTAAAATAAAAAGGAGAAAAAATAATAATTCTGACATTCAATTTTATGTAAGTGAAAATGTAATCCAAGAATGCTAAATATGACTGTAAGAGCTAGTAATTAAATAGTTTCAGCAGGCTCCCTCTTTCTTTTATTAGAGCACACATGTAATATAAATTCATTTTATCTTATTTAATCATTAAAAGGATTAAATAATAAAATATCATCTACAGATACAATATGTGCTCTTTAAAAGTTATGTGACCTAGTATCGTTGCAAAAATGAGAAAGTTCTTTTGGTGTTTTATGATATCAATTCTGCTGAAACTATCTTTAATTAAGATGTAAAATATTAAGTGTTTTGATTTTTTAAACTTTGCTATCTCCAAATATTGCTAAGAGGCATCATTTCTAATGTTTCTAAACTAAGTAAACATACAGCTAGAAATCACTTGTCCCTTAGAAAATCCAGATTGATATATATGATATGCCCAGTCTCTAGCACCAACACAGTATCAATTTTGGTAATAAAAAAGAAAACCTGAAAAAAAATGCATCTATAGGAATTCCAGACCTCAAAATGTATGTGCAAAAAAGATAATATTGTTTAAAAAATGCTTTTACAAAATGTCAGAATCTGATTTCCTATAGTAATTTAGTGAGTTCATTGTTATATTTCACCTGAAAATACTGATGGCATAAACCTTCTTTTTTATTTTTAATCACATTTAAATTGTTTCGATTTTAGCATAACCATGCCCTTCAATAAACCTATGTTTTGTCCTTAACTGATTAAGATTTGAAGGATTCTTCTTGTCAGCATTGCATCAGTCCATTCTATTATCTCTTTAAAATTTCTACAGGCCAAAAAATATTTTGCATCCCTCATAAAACTGATTTTACATTTAAATGCAATTCATTCTGCTAAAAACTAATCTTTGACCAAAGAGCGATTTTGTCCTGTTTGTAAATATAGGGCTACAGAATTGTGTCAACTACATATCTTAAAGCATTTAAATTAAATGAAATACAATGCTGCATAATACTATCCATATACTCATAGAGAGATTATCTTTAATATATATTTTTACCAAACTAAGCCCAATTAGTGTTTCAAAATGTTTTAGTGCAAACAATCTGGGAAAAAAATGAAAAGAACATAGTCTTCCATAATAGATTATATTTTATAAATGTACATAAGATGCTGAAATGTAGATTTTATAGAGAAATATAAATCTTGTGCTATAACTAACATAAATTTACTTATATCAATTTTAGCTTCATGTTTAAATAAATAATTTAAAACAATTTATTACCCTGCTACCCATTTAATTGACCTCTTTCCTATTGCTTACATCAAATTTTATTCATTAAACATGATAACTGTTATTTAATTTGACGTGAAAATCAAATTACAGACAATGGACCCCACAACAAGGATCAAGATTAGTTTTATAGATCATACATTTAGAGATCATAATATGATCATGATTGTAAAAAATGTTTGCAAGCAATTGACAATATAAGGCAGCAGAAAAACTCAAGGCAAATAAATCATCCTGAAATAATTCTGGCAAAGCTTTGTTATTTTTTCCTAAATATTATTTCTCTTATAAAAACTGTTATCTTTGTTTGCAAAGAAAGGATACTCATTTACACAAGTGCACAGAGCAACTTCCAGTTCTGCCTCCAGTGCCTCCAGATTTTGTTCAGGGCCCAGGGCTCGCTTTTGGAGCTTTCTCGTAATATCTGCAGCTGATTGGGTAATAAACTTATCTTTTAGGATCAATTGACCCTTGAGGTAGTCAGGTGACAGGGGCGTATATTTTCTTAAGGCCTCCCATAGTCGCTCAAGGAAGGCAGAAGGATTTTCTTCCTTTCCCCGAGTTATGGTGGACATCATTGAATAATTCATGGGCTTTTTCCTAATTCTCCTTAGTCCTTCTAGAGCATAAGTCAACAGATGTTTGCGACTCTAGTCCCCATGATCTGAGTTGAGGTCCCAGTGGGGATACATATTGGGGATGGCTTGCTGACCGGTAGGGAATTTGTCCCTTTCTTCAGCTGTCATGCTATCATTTACTTGAGTAAGATTCCAGGTATCTCCAAACTCCCAGGCTGCAGCTAAAGCCACATTCTTTTAATTAAAGGCCAGGGTTTGATCTAACAATAGCATGACATCTCTCCAAGTGAGATTGAAGGTTTGCCCTAGACCCTGTAGGACATCTGTGTACCTAGCAGGATCATCTGAAAACTTCCCCAGGTCTACCTTGATCTGCTGTAAATCAGAGAGGGAGAAAGGGACATGTACCCGGGTTGGGCCAAATTCCCATCTCCCTACAGCCTAAAGGGGACATAACGAATAGCCCAGGTTTGTGGTCCCCTGGATATTTCTTTGCTTGTTTCCTTCTTGGCAGGGGAGATTAGAAGAAGCTTATCATTAATAAGAAGGGGAGCTATAGGGAGGCTAGGATATGGGGGTAAGGTGAGAGGTCCTCTTGTGGGATGTAAATTGCAAGCTTTGCATAGCTGTGGATTCTCCTTCAATGAAAAGAAAGCTTGGATATAAGGTATTTCACTCCATTTGCCTTCCCTCTTACAGAAAAGATCAAGCTGCAGGATAGTATTGTAATTTACATTTTCCTCAGGTGGCCATTTTTCCCCACCAGAAAGAGAATATTGGGGCCAGGCCATAGTGCAGAAAAAAATGAGCCATTTCTTTTTGAGGGTTTGTAGGTCAAATTTGTCCCAATGGCTTAGTATGCATTTCAAGGGTGAGCCTGATGCCTGAGTGTTTCCCATCTGAAAGAAAAAAATGCCCATGGTTTTGCTTTCCTTGTTTTCTGCTCCCTGCCCAAGAACCCGCAACAGTCTGTGGACCCTACTGATCAAAATAGTTGTGCTCACCAATGCAGCAGCAGAAACCCCTCTTGCCCAAGAACCCACAACTGTCCCTGGACCCTGCTGACTGGAATAGTTGTAATCACTGATGCAGCAGCAGAAACCCCTCTTGCCCAAGCAACCACAACAATCCCTGGATCCTGTTGATTGGAATAGTTGTACTCATCGATGCAGCAGCAGAAACACTAGTTTTCCTCTTAGACCACAAAGAGGACTGAGGAAGGTCGGATTTAGTGGCCCTTACAGACGCATTCTTGAAAACCTGTTAGAGTCCTAAGCATTCTCCTGTTAGTATTGGGACCTTACCCCTGTCCTATAAAAATGTTATGTCCCAAAAATGAAGTGGAGGGCCATACCCTGAGGGAAGGAAAGGATCTCCAGGATAGGAAGAGTGATGCCTTTTTTCCTCACTTCTCAAAATACGAATAGGAAGAATATCATTTCTGAGGCTCCCCATATCCTAGCTTCAGGAAAAGCTTTTGTTAGGCCTGCTAGTCTGAGAAGGGATCCTAAAATTCCAGATAGTTCCCCACCCCCACAGTGGGGCTTTGGGCAAAAATTATGTCTTTCTGCCTGGTGAGCCTGGGTGCCTAAAGAAGGGAACAGATTCCTGAAGTTTATATTAGAAATCATTCTTATAGGAGAAACTAGAAAAGCACCAGAGACAGGGAGTAGCTTTTAGAGGCAGGACTAGCCTCAGAGAAGAGAGGTGAGAGGAAGTTTGTCTGACAGGCATCAGGACCCAGGAGGCAAGGATCAGGATAGATAGGATAGACGGGAGAGTCTCGCTTGGGCGATGTGACTTTGAGAGTTCCGCTCATGGCTACAGGGTCAACCAACTTTTTGTTGGGATCCCAGAGGCTGAATGGCTTTCCTCTCTGTCATTCCTCGGCTCAGCCCAGAAGTACAGGAAAAGCGGAAGCTGGTTCCAAGCAAACCAACGCTCCCAACTCCAAAGAGTCAGCGGTTGTTAGAGAGACCTTTCCCAGAAAGCCTGACACCTGTGTCTTTAGTCCGGCAGCTGCACTAGTCACTTTTAACTGGCCAACAGTTGCCTGGTATTTAGCCCCTGAATTCTAAGGAAAAATAGGACAGAATAGCAAGCAAAGGGGTCTGATGGTACTCACCACTTGGCAATAGTCCCATCTGGGTCACCAAGATGTGTCCGGAGTTGGTTCCTTCCAGTGGGTTCTTGGTCTCGCTGACTTCAAGAATGAATCCGCGGACCTTCTTGGTTAGTGTTACAGCTCTCAAAGATGGTGTGTCCAGAGTTTTTTCCTTCAGATGTGTCCAGAGTTTCTTCCTTCTGGTGGGTTTATGGTCTCACTGACCTCAAGAATGAAGCCATGGATCTTCACAGCGAGTGTTACAGCTCTTAAAGGTGGTGCGGATCCAGAGAGTGAGCAGCAGCAAGATTTACTGTGAAGAGTGAAAGAACAAAGCTTACACAGCATGGAAGGGGACCCAAGCAGGTTGCCACTGCTGGCTGGGATGGCCAGCTTTTATTCCCTTATTTCTCCCCACTCACGTCCTGCTGATTGGTCCATTTTGCAGAGTGCTGATTGGTGTGTTTACAATCCTTTAGACACAGAGTGCTGATTGGTGTTTTTACTGTTTGATTGTCTTTAATCCTTTAGACACAGAGTGCTGATTGGTGTGTTTTTACTGAGTTCTGATTGGTGCATTTACAATCCTTTAGCTAGACACAGAGTGCTGATTGGTGCATTTTTACAGAGTGTTGATTGGTGCATTTATAATTCTTTAGCTAGACACAGAATGCTGATTGGTGCATTTTTACAGAGTGCTGATTGGTGCATTTACAATCCTTTAGCTAGACACATAGCACTGATTGGTGCATTTTTACAGAGTGCTGATTGTTGCATTTACAATCCTTTAGCTAGACAGAAAAGTTCTCCAAGTCCCTACTCCACCCAGGAAGTCCAGCTGGCTTCACCTCTGTATTATATACATAAGCATATACTCTTTCTATATCTAGGAAATTATAATAGACACATTAGGTATGTATATAAAGCCTGCTTCCCCTTAACTTGCAAATCTTTACTTAACCCCAGAGCTTTAACAAATCAATATATTGTGTAAAATGAATAAACTATGACCTAGCAGAAAAGAGATTTTTAGTACTTAACAATCCTTGGTTCAAACCTTAGGTCTGGTTCAAACCTTAGCTCTGCCACTAATTGGATAGTTTCTAACTCTTTTTAAACTCTTGTTAGTTTTATCATCATCATATTTATAGATTTATTCATCACTATAAATTCTCATTTTTTCAGATGTCTAAAAGTTAAAACACTTTCATATTCTAGGGCCAAAAAGAATTAAAGAGAATTTCAAAAATAATATTTATAGTATCTGGTGTTCTTATCAATCAGTGAAAGTACAGAGGGAGGAAAACCCTTTCTTCATTTACAATTGTCACTCTACTGCATATGCTGAGGTATCTATAACAGTTCCATGGCCAGTTCTAGCATGTAAAAAATAATGAGACATATACCAGGAACAAAAAGTAATGAACCCGGGACAAACTTGAGGATAAGCTTTAAACTTGCAAGGATTATTATGCTTCAAAATGGTGACACAGTAGCTATTGAGGCCTAGTCACAAAATCCATCTATTTACACTGACAGTTGTACATGCCCCTCTTATCTATAAATTGGGGATAATGATGCTGCCATGGAAAATGCATTTCAAAGACACTATGATAACTCAACATATCATTATGCTATTACATTTGGCTCACCGGCCTGATTACTGATATACGCAGTGTCAAAAACAGTTTTCTCATCCTGGTGATAAATGAAAAATGAAAAATAAATATATTGGTATTAACATTCTCTACCAGTTCTGAAGTTGTCACATTTAACTGAGTCAATATTTCATCATCAGACCTATTTAAATCCTATTATCAAACAAGTGACCAATGTTACAGAAACTGCTTTGTCCTTGCCTTTAAGATTCTCTCATAAACAGGGCAATTAAATAGGCAGTTATTATTTTGGCCTTTTTTATGATATGTCTTACTGAAAGGAATATATATTCCATTATTTTCTCAGTTTTATAAACATAAGATGTCTCCAAACTCTGTATGTAAATTATCCTCATTATGAATGTGTCAGTTTTTTTAATCTGACTTGTTCTTCCTTCGTGCATGCTGTATTAGCCTCTTCTGGCATTGCTATAAAGAAATACCTGAGACTGGATAATTTATGAAGAAAAAAGTTTCAATTGTCTCACGATTCTGCAGGCTATACAGGAAGCATAGCAGCATTTGCTTCTGGGAAGGCCTCAGGAAGCTAACAATCATGGTGGAAGACAAAGGGGTAGCAGGCACATCACATGGCAAAAGCAAGGGCAAGAGAGAGAGAAATGCCACACACTTTTAGACAGAGATCTCATGAGAAGTCACTCACTACTCTGAGGACAGCACCAAGGGGATGGTGCTAAACCATTAATGAGAAATCCACCCCCACGTTCTAATAACCTCCCGCTAGGCCACACCTCCAGTACTGGGGATTACAATTCAACAAGAGATTTGGGTAGGGACAATATCCAAAGTTTATTACATGCCTTATTTATGTTCTAATTCAGAGCCTCTCTTTATATGTTTCCCCAGTTTTGATCCCATACCTTAAGCAAGCCAGGTCCATTCGCATAGACTGTAGGTGTATTTTTTAGGAATGCCTCAGTTTTTACACCCTACATACTCTGATGTTCAGCTTCTTTCTTTCTTCTGATAAGCCATTGATATTTTTCTTGGGGATGATCATGATATTTTTGTCTTCTTGCATGATTTAGACTTGTGAACTAATCTTGGTTTTCCCAGAATTTTTTTTCAGTATTCTAAAAAACAACAAAAAAAAATTAGGTCTGCCTTCCCTTGGTAAATTTCCCTTTCTTAACTTTAAATATTAGAATATAAGCTATAGACACCGTTTGCTCAGCACCGTTTACCATGACCATAGAGGATGATGAAAAAGTCCAAAGTACTCTTTTCTTTGCCTAGGAAGTTCCTTCCCTCTATATTTGCATACACAAACCCGTCATATTCTTCAAGCGCAGTTGTTTGTCTCCAACCACAGAACCACTGTGATGGTGATCCTAGCATAACACTAACCAATCAACACTCTGCCCAGACTAAAATGTTATGCAAAGCTTTCAGACCAAGTACAAACTCTTGAACATGGCTAATCAGCTCTTCATGATCTACCTCCTGTATATCTCACCAGTTGATGATAAGTTATTAGGGCTTGAAGCATTAGTACTCTTTATGCAATTGCCTGAATGGTTACCTTCTTTTATATTTTTGTGTTTTTGCCAGTAATTCAAAGACATAACAAAGGTTTTTTTAGAACTACTATTTATTAGTTGAAGGCTCTATGCTTGGGAAATTGTGCTTGGTGCTGGGGATAAAAATGATCACTGATAAGACAAAAATTATCCTCCAGAGGAAGAAGCCACCTTTGTGTTATGATGCATCATGCCCAAAACAAATCATAAAGAATGGGTAAAATTTTGATAAATAGACAAGGGAGAAATGTCATTCCTAGGGGGATACAAAATAGCATTCTGATTTCAGAATTTCTGATTCAATTGTTCTAGGATTGGTTGAGGTCTAAGAATTTGCATCTCTAACAAGTGATTGGGTGATGTGGATGTGCTGGTTGGAGAAGACCATGGGTTTGAAGGAGAAAACATAGAGTCATCATGGTTGAACTTAGAATAATGTAGCAGTCAACAGGCAATAGTCTTTAAGTAAACAGTAAAGAAACAGACCATAAATAACCCAAGTAATAGAAAACAGGGCTGAAAGGAAAGAAGGCACAACTTTCCCTTCACCAGCCTTGTAAACTAGATTCCATATTGGATAACATCTATTTGAATTTATATTTTTTACCATAATTTTTTAAAGAAGACTCATGGTATTTGGGAATTTTTAAAAAATACGTATGTTTAGTTTATAGTTTTTTAACAGAGAAACGTGATGCTCATTTAGAATAATAATGTGAATATTTTTAACTTTTAAAGCAGAAAAGCATTATTATGGCAAACTTCTTTATTTTAAGGGTAGAAAAATAAAGGTCAATATATTTACATTATTAGATGAAATCACTTTGGTATATAAAGAAATAAAATTTAAGATTTAAGGTTTATTTACACTCACACCAATGGTATAAAAGCATTCCTATTTCTTCACATCCTCTCCAGCATCTGTTGTTTCCTGACTTTTTAGTGATCCCCATTGTAACTGGCATGAGATGTATCTCATTGCGGTTTTGATTTGCATTTCTCTAATGACCAGTAATGATGAGCTTTTTTTCATGTGTTTTTTGGCCATATAAATGTCTTCTTTTATGAGGTGTCTGTTTATATACTTCACCCACTTTTTGATGGATTTTTTTTTTTTTTGTAAATTTGTTAAATTTCCTTGTAGATTCTGGACACTAGCCCTTTGTCAGATGGATAGATTGCAAAAGTTTTCTCCCATTCTGCAGGTTGCCTGTTCACTGTGATTATAGTTTTTTCTTTTTTTTCTTTTTCTGTTTCTTCTTTTTTTTTTTTTTTTTTTGCTGTGCAGAAGCTTTTTAGTTTAATTAGATTCCATTTGTCTATTTGAATCATTTTTCTCTATTTATGTTACTAAACAGAAGATGACAATAAAGTTTCCTACTCAGCAGAAATTAGGATGCTTCAATTTCATATTGCTAAAAGTTTACAGAATTTTATTCTATAAAAGAAATCCTGATATTGAGTAAAATTAACCCCTCATTTAAAAAATATCAGAGTGCTCCATTTCACAGACTATGTCATATATATTTGAACTCTTCACTCTTGGACTATGACTTTGAAATACCATTTCATGTGGCTTTGGGTAAAATCCATTTATACTAGATATCACTTACATTTATAAGTGTGTTTGTAGAAATATTTGTAATTATAAGTGTGTTTGTAGAAATATTTGTACAGATGTTTGTAAAACAAGTTACATACTTTGGATTACTTCTGAAAAGATAAAGTTTCACATAATATTTATTATTGTTGCTATCATGGCTCTTTTCAAAAGAAAAAGCACTCATGAGTTTATACTTTAGGATATCCAAATGATCATTAATTTTTTTTAATGCGAGACCGAATTTATGGAACTATCTAGAACTTTAAATAATATGGGCTCATAAATACCCAAATATGTAGGTTTGTTATCTCACATAAGCAAGTAATACATGGGAAAGAAACATTCTGTTCTAGCTTTTTTTAAAAATGTAACTTGTGTTTAAAAATGGACACAAAGCAAATATTCTGTTTTATTCATTTTATTTCATTTGCTTTTCACTATATGTAAAATTTTTAAATAAATGGTATGCTTGAAAATTTAAAAAAAGAAAGAAAGAAAGACTCCACAAAACAAATAAAAAATTAATGAAATGGTAGTAGAAGGTAATAATTATCAACAATTACCTTGAATGTAAATTGATTAAATTATCTTATTAAAAGAAATAGAGTAAATATATGGATAAGAAACAAAACAACAAACCAAGAACTAGTTGCATGCTATCTACAAGAGACTAACTTCACCTGTAAGGACATTAATAGACTGAAAACGAAGAGATGAAAAAAGATATTCCATGCAAATGCATATCCAAAAATTAAATTAACTATATTCATATCAAATAAAATAGACATTAAGTCAAAAACTGTAAAAGGAAACAAAGAAGGTCATTATATAATGATGAAGAGGTCAATTCTGCAATAGGATTTAACAATTATAAACATAAATGCAGCCAATACCAGAGTAACTAAATTTATAAAGCAAATATTTATAGGTATAAAAAGATAAATAGACCACAATACTGTATTAGTAGGGGAGTTCAATGCCCATTTTAATTAATGGACCACTCATTCAGGAAGAAAATTTTAAAAAGAAATTTAGCAGTTGAATTTAAAATGCACTCTATACCAAATGAATCTAACAGATATTTACAGAACATGTCATACGTCAGCTGAAGAATACACATTCTTCTGAACTGTGCATGGAATATTCTCCAAGATAGGTTATATGTAAGTTCCCAAAACAAGTCTTAACTAACCTAAGATGCTCTGGATTTTCTACTTGATTATTTTTAATTATTTCAATATCTTCAATGAATTTATTTGAGCTTCCTCAAAAGGCTATTTTGAATTCTCTGTCTGAAAGGTTACATTTCTCTATTTCTACAAAACTGATCCTTGGTGACTTACTTAGTTCATTTTGTGAGATTATATTTTCCTGGATATTCTTGATACTTGCAGATGTTCATCTGTGTCTTTGCATTGAAGAGTTAGGTATTTATTGTAAACTTCTTAGTCTGAGAATGTTTGTACTCATACATCTTGGGAAGTCTTTCCACCTATTCAAAAGGACTTTAGTGTTATGATCTAAGCACTGTCTCCTTTAGGTAGCAACATAAGCTCAGTAATGCTGTGGTTCTTGCAGACTTGTAGAGGTACTACCTTGACAGTCTTAGACAAGGTCTGAATAATTCTCTGGATTATCAGGCAGAAACTCTTGTTCTCTTCCCTTACTTTCTCCCAGAGTCTCTCTCTCTCTCTTTGTTCTGAGCCACCTGGATCTTGGGATGGAGTGACACAAGCACTCCTGTAGCCACCACCATGAGGGCTGTGGTGGGTGAGACCTGATGCCAAAACAGTACTGGGTCTTACACAGGCATGCTGCAACCACTCTCTGGATACCACCTATGTTTTCTAAAGGCCACAGGACTATACAATCAGCAAGTGGCAATGCCAGCCAGGCCTTTGTCCTTCTCTTCAGGGTGGAAAGTTCCCCCAGGACCGAGATATGTTCAAAGTTTCCACCTGGAAGCTAGGGACTGTAGTCAAAAACCTTAGAATTGTACCTGGTGTTCTATTGTACTGCAGCTGAGCTGGCATTTAAACCACAAGATGCAGTCCTTCCCCCCACTTTCCAAAGGCAGAGGAGCCTCATCCCATGGCCACCACCACCATACACTCATAGGGAGTCCTGCCAGTCTACTGCCAATGTTCTCTTCAGGCCCAAGGGCTTTTCAATCAGTTTCAATCAGTTTATAATGAATGCTCTCTGGCCTGAGACTCACTCTTTAGGGCAACGTTCTCCCATCTGACCCAGGGCAGGACCAGAAATGTCATCCAAGAGCCAAGTCCCAGAGTCCGGGACCCCAAGATTCTACTTGGTGTTCTACACCCCTGTGGCCAAGGTGGTACCTTAGGAGCAATGTAAAGTTTCCTTTGCTTTTCCCTCTGCTTTTCTTAAGTGGAAGGGGTCTCACTTCATTGTCATCACAGCTGGGAATGTGCTGAGTCTCACCTGAATCCAGCAAGTCTTAGAATCTGAGCAAAGGCCCTCAACATAGTACCTAGGTATTGCTACTGGTTATTCAGGACCCAAAGACTCTTCGGTTAGCTGGCGATGAATCCTGCCGGAACTGGTACTTTCCTTTCAAGGCAGCAGATTCCCTTCTAGCCTAAGTGGTGTCTAGAAAAACTGTACAGAGCTAGGGCCTTGAAAGGATATCTCGTGATCTCTGCCCTATTTTGCTGTGACTGAGCTGATATTCAAGATGCAAGACAAAAGTCCTCCCTACTCTTCCATCTTCCTTCCTTCAAGCAGAGAGAAGTGGTCTCATTTGGAGCCACAAGTTCTGCAGCCTAGAATTAGGGAGGAGGTGATTCCAGCACCTCTTAGCTACCCTACCTATTTTTTCAGTCAATTCCATCCTCCCTACCTCCCCCCAGTCTACTGTCTCTAGGCCCATTTCAGCCCTAGAACTTGCCTAGCTGTTGCAGTCTTTGTGGTCTAGACTGTCTTTCAAGTTTATTTAGAGTCCCAGAGCACTTTAGCCTGTGGTGGTGAGGCTTGTGGGAACTCAAGTTCCTACTTCTGGGATTGGCAATTCCCCTCTGGGCAGGGCTGTTGGTATAAATGCTCCCTCTGTGGGCAGGAATCACCTGAGTTTGGTCTGATTTTGTTTTTTGCCATAACATGGCAGGACTGAGTCAACCCCTCTCCCCAGCACATAGAAAGGCTCTCCACACCTTGTTGCTGCTGTTAGGCGACAAGGGAGGGTTGGCTCAATGATTCAAGACTGTTTTTCCTATGACTTAAGCGCCACTTTCAGTGATATGAAGTTAAAACCAGTTACTGTAAGTGCTCACCTGGTTTTTTATTCTTATGAAGGTGCATTTTTGTGCATGTATAGATAGTTGTTAAACTGGTGTTTTTGTCAGGGAAATGATCAGTGGAGCTTTCTAATTTGCCACCTTACTCAGCGTATCTATGTCTAATTTATAAATTTAACTTTATCCTAAGTATGTATGTATAGAAAAATTTTATAGTATATATAGGGTTCAGTACAATCAACAGTTTCTGGCATTCACCTGGAGTCTTCAAAAGTATCCCACATAGATAAGGGGAGATTATTGTACCTACTTACTTTCCACAGACAAATGACCTCAGGTCCCTAGTATTTGCCTTATTACTATGGACCATGTCTTTTTTGCTACTATTTAAAGGGACAGACTTGAATATTATTTAAGAAAGCAGAGAAAATACAAAGAGCTGTTGGCAAATCTGAAATTGAAATTAGGCCTAAAGTTTCTGTTCATGATCATACTTATCATTCAAGATGTAAAGAATGTCATACATGCACTCTATTCCTGATACTACATCAATGACAGCAATCAGTCTGTAAGTCTCTTTGCCTCCTCATTCAAGTGCAAAATTTTCAACATTTTCTATACAGTGATAGAGAAAAAAATATAATTGGACTGCTCTACATGAAACTCTACTTTTCAAATGGGCCAGAAGATAGAACTTATGAAAAGTAAACAGACATTTTCTTTATATAGGTAAGATGAGTAGGTCAGTTTGTTTGGAGGAAAAGCAAAAATAGTATGAATATGTGACTACGTTTGTGATATGCACAGGCTTTTGCTAACACCTAAACAGAGATAAAAATATTTATGAAGTAAAATTTTAACACAAATTAGATTAAATGGATATTGCTTTAATCAAACTGGTCTTTTCTTCCCATAAATAAAGGCAAGAAAATTCAAATGTTTTATTAACTGAATCAGCTACAGCTTCCATTACTCCACATATTCCAGCATGCAAATAATACTATGGCAGTCTTTCAGGAGTAAAAAATAACATCTGCAAGAATTATTTTTATATTTTGTTTATTTTATTTTTGAGACGGTGTTTCGCTCTTGTTGCCCAGGATGGAGTGCCGTGTTCTGATGTCAGCTTACCACAACCTCAGCCTCCTGGGTTCAAGCTATTCTCTTGCCTCAGCCTCTTAAGTAGCTAGGCCTACGGGCACACACCACCATGCCCAGCTAATTTTTCTATTTTTAGCAGAGACAGGGTTTCACTATGTTGGCCAGACTTGTCTTGAACTCCTGACCTCATGATCTGCCTGCCTCGGCCTCCCAAAGTGCTGGGATTACAGGCGTGAGCCACCATGCCCGGCCTGCAAGAATTATTTTTAAGAAAAATCTAAATACCTTAAATCTACCATTAAAGGGATTAATAATGCAGCATCTTGAGGGAATAGCACCTTCTAATTCAAATGTGTACATGACTTAATAAAACCATTTCTCAATTGCTTGTCTTCCTATGCACATCTTAACCATCCTCCAATAATGACCTTAAATCTAACCCCCTCTCCATGGATCATTGTGTGATTTTGCCATCTTTGATTATGACCTTGCATTTATCTAAATGATATAACACCTAAATTACGCTTCTTTTTCAAGCACATATTATATTCTGCCACAAGTTATGTTTATATGTGCCTTTATCTTATTCCACAACTGGGCTACTATTTTTTCCTGATTTATATTTCCATTTCCTATAGCAATGTTAAGGCCTTGCTGACCATAGTTACTCAATAACTCTTCTGAAATGAAAGGTTAAGTGAATGAACTAAGCATAGCATTTTGAGTTTCAGTTCTTCTAATTTAACTCTGTGAGGTATCACCTTACTTGTCAAAAATGCCATGTAATTTTAAATCCATGTGGTAAAGATTTTTATTTTATCTTTATTCTTAAAGTTCAACTTTGAATGAACTTAATAATTTTATAAGATTGTTATTTTCTCTTCTGGTTCTCTTTATACTTTCTAAGGATCAGAACAGTTTCAGTCTGTATTGGTCCTTAGCCCATTGCACCTTATGGCTTTTTTTTTTCCACTGTCTCATGAGCCGCTGACAAACAGAAACCATTTGGATTTACCTCTTTCTCATATCACTAAAGCATATGGTATGATGCAGAGCATAAAAATATTCACAATTGAATAGAACTTTCCCTTTTCAGACAATCAGTTTTTGCTTATTTAGTGAGGATATATCATCATAAAAGTTGTGTCTGTCAAGGTATTGGCAACCTATACTGTTACCACTTCTACCCAGGGCTACCTAAACTAAATAAATGGTGGTCCTGCCAGGAGAAACAAAGGGGATTTGTAAGCTAAAATAAACATAGGTGTGTTAGGGAGTTTTCAAGTGAAAGTAATAGAAAAGCCTATCTTAAAATGGGTCAATAAAACTGAGAAAGGTTTACCAGCTTGACTCATGTAATGGCTCAACTGAATTATCAAAGATTTTATTTTGGTTTCATCTTGGTCTTCACTTCTAAACAATTCAAAATAATTGACGCAGTTGAGGAGATATAGGGCCAGGACAATAGTGAGGTAAGTGAGCCACTTGCCTTGGACACAAAATTAAAAGAGGCACAAAAGAAACTCTGCAACTAAGATGAACAAAATATTTAAACAATTTTTTAAAATTTCAAAATTAATGTAAAAATACATAATAAACAGAGATAAACATTTTAAACAAAGACAGGATACATCAAAAACTGTCCTATCTGTGCCCAGGATGCTTCTGCTTGCATCTTGACAATGACCACTGTTGCTTCCTTTAGCAGATAAGGAATAATTAACAAAAGGGACTTGAAGAGGACAGGAAAGTTTCTCATTGGTCCCAACCTTGTCTTTGCTGAATATTTTACCTCCTCATCTCTCCCTTTATTAACTTTGGCTTGGTGTGTGAAATTTAGCCTTTCCAGCTATGTCCTAGCATGTCTGATATTTAAGACATTTTAAACATCAGGGAATTCAGCCCATGGGTAGACTAAGCCTCTGTTAGCAAACTTGTTTTGTTGTTGTTGTTTGCTCTCTTCAAAAAGCTACTTTGGAATCAAGCTTGCTTTTTCCTTTAGAATATAGTCCAATATTCTGGTTGTTTTTCACCAAGCTCCTAATGGTGTACTTTCTGGACATATAGTCTAATATCAAATCCATGCTTCAGTAGGCCTCATTTTAACTCTTTTGCTACCATAAAATAAGGATTGAAAACTTTCACATATTGTGGATAAAAGTTTTGTTTTTTCTATTTTTTCATCTTCTACTTAACTCCTTTACTTAATCAAGTTCACACTTTTAATGAAATTGAATGGGTCCTTAATTGTCCCATTCACAATTCCAAATCCTATAAAAATTTGGAATGTTCTTGGTTAAGAGAAACAGCAAACGACTCAACCTGGCCTACTAATAAAGACGACTGAATTGCTCATATAAAGTCCAGGAATAAGGAGACCTTCAGACTCACATTCAGGTAACCTAGCTATGTAAAAGTAAGAAAGAATAGTTTGTTTGTTTGTATGTTTATTTTTTCATCTCTCTCTTCTGCCAACTACAGTTTTGTCTTCTTCTAAAGAATTATTTTATCATAGTCATAGAAAGGTTTATCACAATTGAGAATAATTGATTCCTAATTCATAGTCAAAGGAAGGACAATCTGTTGTGACTCAACATTTCAATCACAATTACCAGACACTCACTCCTATTGAAATAGCTTAGATCATATGACTATTACTAAAGCAATACCTGGGAATGGGCTGATTAGCTTAGGCTATCAGAGCCTACAGAAAGAGCTGCTATATTTTACTTCCCTTGAAGCATTTGGCATACTCGAGGGAGAGGTTGAGATACCCTAAAAAATAAATGGTTACATTTATAATTATGGAAGAGAAAATAGATTCTAGATATTCAACCATAAATTGCCACTAGGAAGAAACTAAGTTAATTAGATACACAAATTTTTAATAATCAGATAAGAAAGAAAGCATACTAGGTCTTGTTTGATCACTGTAAAGAGGAACAAAAAAAAATTTAAGTACGCAGCTGGGCTCAAATGGTAATATTAGATTGCACTGAGCTTTACGTGCATATGACATTTTGTCATTAGAAAACGGTCAGGATAATTATTTTTTTCTGGATTCTTACAAGTTTTGTGTCATGTACTCCTTTGGCAGTTTGTTGGATTTTATGTATTCCTTCATTAAGGAATGGTATACTTTTAATGCAAGGATCAAAGAAAACACACACACACACACACACACACACACACACACACATACATATACGATTATAGAAAAACAATAATTTTATTGAAATACAAGTGATCTGTGGACTGCAGTTAAAAACTCCTGATAGACCAGTGACTCTTATTACTGGGTGGAAGTCAAATCACCTAGATTTTCAGCATTTAAACAAACGAACAAAAAACTAGAGAACCATTCTAGGAAGATTAAATTAGAATCTCCACATAAGATGCTGGCATGAGTAGTTTTTATTTTTTTCTTTATGATTATTATGTGATTCTAAAGTATAGTCATGGTTGAGAACCACTCATCTACAACAATACTTTTTAAACTTTATGTGCTTTTGAATAATCTGAGCATTTTGTTAAAACATAATCTGATCAATGGGCCTGGGATAGAGTCTGGAATCTTGTATTTCTAAATAGCTTTCAAGTAATGCTAATGTTTCTGGCTTATGAGGAGCACTTGTTGTAACAAGGGGCCAAGTAATCATTTACTTTCTTGAAGTAAAATTTTTTTACAAATTTATCCATGTTTAAAAGGCAGAATTATGTCATCTCGCCAGAGTTAAGAAGTCTTTTTTTTCCCATTATACTTATTTTCTATTTTGACTTTTTCCTTGGCATGCTTATATATACAAAATTTCATAAAATAAAATTTTCATTTGCTGAGTTTCTTTTCTGACATTATTATTTTATTTTATTATTGCGGAAAAATCGTTTTTTAGGTGTAGAAAAAAAGAATAAAAAAATGATTTTCTTGGTGTTAAATAGGGCACTTGATCAATGTTATAAACGAACCAGACCTAAAAGAGATATATGGAATACCCCACTCAATAAAAACAAATGCTTTCTTTTCAAGTGAACATGATAAAACGTATGTTAGGCCTCAGTACATGTAAAAACAAGTCTCAGTACATGTAAAAAATTGAGAGCATACAAAGCATCTGACATGATGAATGTAGAGAGAAATCAATAACAGAAAGAAAACAGAATTATTTACAAATATGTGGGGAAAAACAGTTCACTCTTTGATGATTTAAGGTTCTTTTAAACAAGGATGCTAAGAAGATTTAATAGGGAAAAAACTGGTTTATTCAACAAATAGTACTGGGAAAACTGTATATCCACACACAAAATAATGAAGCTTGACTTTCATATCATATAGAAATTAACTCAAAATGGGACAAAGACCTAAATATGACATAAAATTATAACAATATTAGAAGAAAACACAGGGATAAATCTTCATTACCTTTTATTTGGCAATGGATTCTTAGATATGACACCAAAAGCACAAACAACAAATGAAAATTAGATAGACTGAACTTTATAAACTTAAAACATTCGCATATCAAAGGATATTAAGAAAGCAAAAAGTGTACAGATAGGATAAAATATTTGCAAGTCACATAGCTGACAAGAGTCTATTATCCAGAATATACCAGACACTCCTACAAGTCAACAACAAAAAGTCCAATTTATAAAAAAAGAAGATTTTAATAGAGATTTCCCTGAAGAAGATATACAAATAGCTAACAAATACATGAAAAGATATTTAACATCATTAGCCATTAGGAAAATGCAAAGCAGAACTGTGTTAAGACCCAGCTTCACATATATTAGGAAAGTTATAATAAAACCAAAACAAAAATAAAAACAGAAAATAAGTATTGGCAAGAATGTGGAGAAATCAGAAACCTCTTACACTGCGGTGGGAATAAAAGAATACAACTGCTGTGGAAGTTTTGTGGTTCCTGGAAAAGTTATATATAAAATTACCACATGACCTAGAAATTCTACTGCTGGCTATATGTCCAAAAAGTTTTAAACAGAAACTTAAAGAAATACTTTTGTATAAATACTGAATACCACTATTCACAATAACCAAAATGGTGAAAACAACACCAATGCCTAAAAATAAATGAATGAAGACTGAAAACGTGGTATACATACAGTGGTTTATTATTCAACCATAAATAAAAATGAAGTACTGAGGCACGTGATATCATCGATTAACCTCGAAAAGAAAATATTAGACTGAGTGGAGGAAACCAGAAACAAAAGGTCACATACTATATGATTAAGCGTATATGAAATATGCAGAATAAGTGCATCCACAAAAATAGCCTCTAGGAAGACCCCCCTTCCCCCTCCCCCTCCCTTTCCCCTTCCCGCTTCCCCCTCCCCTTCCCTCCTTTCTTCCCTCCCTCCTGTATAGAGAAATTAAGATTTAGTAAAGTGACTTGCCCAGGTAGCAGGTATCAGAGCCTGGACTCACACCTGTGCCTTCTGTCTTGAGACTGGCAGGTGAGTGGGCACTGGTTGAGTAGCGTGTTTTTGCTCAGGTGGTCTTGCAGCTGGCCACCCTGCGGGCCGGCCTGCTCTGTCTCTGCAGTTCACTGCACAGCGTGCATTCCGTTCAGAAAAATAGAAGGGCTGGCGATAGTGAGAAATAGGGAGTAACAGTTCAGAAAGTGTAGGATTTTCTTTTGGGATGATGAAATGCCTTGTAACTAGATAGACATTATAGTTGCGCAATGTGCTATATGTGAATGTACTAAATGCCACTGAATTGTATACTTTAAAATAATTAATTTTGTGAATTTCACCTTAATAAAAAAGATTAATTTATGAGCCATTAAAACTTTGTCTTAGCCAAAATTTATTTTAAAATAAAGTCCATATAAAACAAAAAACATATACTACTAGAAGAATACAGCATTTACAGTGCTTTAGGACAGACAAATTTTCAAAACAAAAAGTAGTGAGAAAAGTTAATATTTACTCTACTTATTATGTATGTACATTTCTCTCTTTATTCAAATGATTCCCATAACATGGTCACAAGATAGCATAATCACTCTAAAACAGATGGCCTGCATATTGTAAGCCATCTAGTCAAGACCTATTTTTGTCTAATGCAAGAAGAAGCACCATTTAAACAGTGATTCCACCATGTTTCTTTCTTTTTTAAAATAAATAAAGGTCATGAAAACACTGTACTACTCCGATGTTCAATATAAAAGCCACATGTTATTATTGAGCTTTTGAAATGCGGCTAGACCAAATTAGGATTTGCTGTTAAGTGTAAAATTTTAATAAAATTTCAAAAAAGATTTCAAAAATTTAGTTCAAAAGATGGCTGTCAAATACCTCATTAACACTTTTATTTATTGATTGCATGTTAAAAAATACTATTTTGGATATCTGAAGTTAAATAAAATAAATTTTTAAACAATATTCCTTTATTAATTTTTAACAAGAAACTTAATATTTGATGTAAAAATAAGTCTGCAGATGGGTAATATATAAAATTCATAGCCTTTGGAAATGTCTGGTATTATGGACTGAATGTTTTTATATCTTCCTCAAATCGATGAAATCCTAATCACCAAAGTGATGGTTTTAGGAAGTGGGGACTTCAAGAGATGAGGTCATGAGTATGGAACTCTCTTGTAATGGAATTAGTGCCTTTATAAGAAGAAACACAAAGGCGATTAACTTCTCCCTTCCTCATGTAAGGATACAATGAGAAGATGGCCATTTGCAAACCAGGCAGCAGGTCCTCATCGGACACCAGATTGGTGGGCACTTCCAGGCTGCTGTAACAAAAATACTATACCATAGAAATTTATTTCTCACAGGTCTAGCTAGAAGCTAAAAGTCCAAGATCAAAGCACCAGCAGATTCCATGTCTGGTGAGGGCTGCTTGCTGTTAACTTTAATGGCAAAAGGAGTGAGGAGTCTCTCTCCAGCCTTTTTTATAAGGACACTAATCCTTTTCATGAGGGTTCCACCTTCATGTTCTTGTCTACTCCCAAAGGACCCACCTCTTAATATCATCAGCTTTGGAGGTTGGAATTTCAACATATACATTTTGTGGGGGAGACACAAACATTCAGACCATAGCAATATGACTATTCACAATATTTACAGAACTGTTCATTTTTAAAAATGATTTCCCTTGCAAAGGTATTTTTTAAAGGTAAGGCCTCAAAGAAGGATTGTGTCAGGGACATCTGACAATATGCATAGAAAATGCTCAAAAATAAATTTGTTTGGAGGTGGTATTTCTAAAAACACAGATCAAAAAGGATTTGCATTTTGCTTTTTCCCCTTCCTACCTCCAAAATTTAGTATATGCTACTGAGAGGAATAAACTTGGTGAAGAAGGGAATAATATATCCAATAGTTGCTTTGTGTTTTCATTAAGTGCATTTTCAGGTCCTGTGAGAGACAGTGCAACTCCCAAAAAAAGATGAAATTTAATCCCAGGGTTCTCATTTCACCCCAGAGAGAAGTAACTTAGGAAAGATAATGAACTTTCCCCATTTCCTCATTTTCTTTATGAGAACTTAACATTCAAAATCCCATGATATTTTCCTGCCAATGGGAAGATAGGCTTAACTTCTAACATTAGGAAGAAAGAGTGAGAAGGAAAAATGTGTTGGCTCCATCATAAAACTTCTTGTCTCAATTTGGTAAGATATTTATCTTTGTGTTATGAACTGAAAGAGAACATCAAGTGGGAAAAGACTTGTCCTACATTTTCACAATTAAGATGAGTACTCAAGGAATATTATAGAACAATTATGCTAAGCATCTTTGGGCTTAAAAACAATAGAAAACAAAACTGTACTATAATACTTTTGATAGAGTTTACAGTATTAATTTTAATTAACTTAATAATAACATCAGAAGACAATTGTAGACATGGCCCAAATTCCAGAAAGCAGGTAAAAATTCACTGATATTAATCTATGGGCTTCATACTACCTCTACTTCCTAATTTCCTGTTAATTATGTAGAGTCAATTGACATCTGCTGAAGCAGTTTATACCAGTGTAATGCTCCATGAAGAAAGAGTATATGTCAATTTTGTTTATTGTTTTTAGCCTGTCTGACTCACATTATGTGTCAAAGTTTTTGAATTGTTAAACTAAGCAATTGTTCCTCCCAACATGTCATGAACACTAGCTGGTGTGAACTAGAATGGGAACTACAATATTTGGGGTTACTTCCTTTTATAATACACATAATTGTATGTCCTGCACAGACTCCCAAATAATATCATCTAAGCTATACACAAGAGAAATGTTCACCCATTTTAAAAAGATATGACTGATGAAAGGTATATTTTTTTCACTGACTAGAGCTAGAAAAGTTGACAATCTGGAAATCACTCTTTATACCCAGTGCCACTGTCTTACCGTTTATCTTGAGTCTACTTTCTACTTAACATCTATCTCCTCTTACACAATTCTAGGTCTTGAAGCCATCCTCTTTATATCAAAGTTATATAAAAGCCTCTAAACTGGTTTATCTGCATCTATTAATGCTTTATTCAAAACATCCCTCATGGTACAGTAACAATGTCTTATTAAATTTATTATTTATTCAAATTATTATGCATAAAGTTCTCCATTAACTTCTCACTCTAAGATATAGTAGAAAATCCTTAATTTAATATGTGATCCTGTGTCCTTATATGATTTCTTTATATGATCTAGCTCCCATTCACCAGGCTCCTACAGAATCAGTTTTCCTTCTTCTTTACTCACCAGCCATATCAACTTTCATTTGTTTCCTCTCAAATGTAACTTCTACTTGGCTCGTTCAAATACCATAGGTTTCCTATATTTTAATACCAATTCTTAGGCAGAGCTCAGTGTCCAGCAACTTGAACTCCAACTTACTGGGCCTCTCCCAGCCTCAAAACTATATTAACTGCAGTAAAGGGCTCAGCCCAGTGATGAAAGAAGCATAAAAAGTAGCCTCCATTCTGGACTAAATCCCAGGATCTGTGCATTTTTTTCACTTGCTACATAAGAAACAAACATTTTCCTTAAACAACTATTCAACAGCTAAGAGGAAATGAACTTAAAAGTGCACTACAATTAATTTTGCATTTTAGAAATCTAAGTATGTATAAGCAATTTACTAAATTAGTCAACATCACTAGTCATTGCTGTGTATCTACTCTTTTGCAGAATAATGTCCACCACTTCTTGATGTCCTAATGTATGCCAGCCATTTTGGTCAATGATTTATATATATTGTTCCAATTATCATTCATAATAGTCAAATGTGATGTTATTATCCCAATACTACAACTGAAGGGTAAGTAGCTTAAGAAAACACATAGTGAATACAGAACTCAATTCTAGTCTTAGGTGTTTTACTCCAAGACCTTTCTGTTTTCCCTCTTGCCTTAGCTTTTTCCCTGTGTGGAAAATATTGCATTGCTGAAGACTAAGTTACTTACGGCTCTCTTTTTAAAGTCAGTGTCTCTGCAGCAGTTGCATGCTGCCTCATAATTCCCTTGCATCATACCATTCTCATTGTACCTAATGAGAGAGATGCCCATCTCTGGCAACCCTAAAAATAGTGAATCCTGCAAACATTTCAATAAAACATGTATTCCTGTATGAGTGACAAGTTCCCAGATGGAAGCTTAATTTGCTTTTCTACAGGCAAACAAAAGCTCACCAGAAGCTTGTTGCTTTAAAAAGAGTCCACTAGAGCTTTCTAAGAGAAGAAGCATTGTCCTGAATTCTCCCTGCTCCTTGTAATAAAAGAGAATAAGGTATTCTTTATTATAGAAATAAGCCAAAAGAATAAAAGAATGAGGCCATAATAATCCTTCTACCTAGTTTTTCTGTTATTTTTCTTTCCACCCTTGTATATGCTTGTCTCTTCTAATCACCATTGGATAAGATTCTGGAATCCCTACTAATTTTGATATTTATTTACAATTCCAACTACATTTCATTTTTGTTATTTGTATCTCTTTGTTTACTTTATTACATATTATTAGAGTTCAAATTTCTCTCATTTAATATACATATTTGAGTAAAAACTATCAGAAACTGAATCATCAGATTAAATAATAATAATAATAATTGTCTTATTCTTAAGAACATGCACTTAAAGGGCTGATCTTTGTATTCCCACTAATGGACTTCAGTAGGTAAATAATTTCTTTCTTGGTCTCTCTTTATGAACACAGTCAGGGTCCATTACTTGTATTCTCTTGATTTAGTCAAAATTTCTAATCTGAAATGGACTTTTTTCATTATTTCTTATTAATTAAAGGTTTACTTATGGTGATGTTAATACTGAGTGTCAACTTGATTGGATTGAGGGATACAAAGTATTGATCCTGGATGTGTCTGTGTGGGTGTTGCCAAAAGAGATTAACATTTGAATCAGTGGGCTGGGGAAGGTAGATCCACTCTTAATCTGGAGTGTACAATCTTATCAGCTGCCAGCGAATATAAAGTAGGCAGAAAAATGTGAAAAAGCAAGACAGGCCTAGCCTCCCAGCCTACATCTTTCTCCCGTGCTGGATGCTTCCTGCCCTCAAACGTAGGACTCCAAGTTCTTCAGTTTTGAGACTCGGACTGGCTCTCCTTGCTCCTTAGCTTGTAGACAGCCTATTGCGGGACCTTGTGATTGTAAAAGTTAATACTTAACAATCTCCCCTTTACATACACACACACACACACACACACACACACACACACACACACACACACCTATCCTATTAGTGCTGTCCCTCTAAGAGAATCCTGACTAAAACATTTACATTTAATGGTGATTGATTCTTAAATGTGTTTTTTTTACTACTTTCACAAATTATTGTTTAAGACATAGTTTTCACTACTAATGTCTAAGATTCACTGGGTACCTTAATGCCTTAATGACTTTTCCAAAAGGTAATAATAGCATACATCATCTGAGGTTGTCAAAAATATTTTTCATGCACCAGTCATATTTTGTCTTCATAGTTAACTTCTTAGAATTTTTTAAAATTGCATATTTCCATGCATGTAATTGTTCTGCTGGACCATTTAAATGCTCAACAAATAGTTATTGACTATCAATTAAATGTTCAAAGTGAGAAGACTGGGTAAAAAATGAGACTAAAACGTTTAACATTGAAAAGTACTTAGTTTTGTTATTTTTCATTATGTAGAATATTTTTATTTCATTAAAATTAATTGGAAACATATATTCAACCCGAATTTCTCAGTGCCAAAGTGACCAAACTGAAGTGTTTTCAAGTAATTAGAGTATAGTAACTTAACTACTAAAAGGGTTAACTATGTAATTACTGAGATGAAAACAAAAAGACAAACTCAAAGTTAAAATCAGATATCCTGGATACAACTACAAGAACTATAGTTCTGTAGGTGTATGAACATGCACAAATTATTTAATACCTTTCTGATTTAATTCCCTCCTCTGAAAATGGGAACCTAATATATATGCTATCTAATTCCATGATTGATAAAAAGATTCAATTTGAAATCCTCATATAACTGGCATATAAACAATGACATCAGCATGTAAGTATAAATATTGCAAAGTGTTCTTTAACTATGAATAGAATATCAAAATGTTTAATATTCCCACAAAAATTTTGAATAGGATATGATTTTCTTTTTGAGAATTCTTTAAAGTATAAGTATATATATAATATATACATTATATACATATTATATACAGAGAGAGCACTTGTTTTATTGTGGCGTATCTGAAGTGTTGAAAGATTAAGTCGCCTAAACTAAAACAAACTAAAAACCATAGCTTTTAAAAATTCCAAATCCTATATATCCCCAAATTATCCTTTGCCTCACTCTTATAAGGACCCTTGTGATTACCATTAGAATTCACCCGGCTAATCCAGAACGATCATCCTATCTCAACATTCTTAATTTAATCACATTTGTGATGTCTCTATTTGCCATATAGAGTAACATTTACAGGTTCCAATGATTAGTATGGATGTTTTGGGGAGTCATTATTCAGCCTAACACAGCTTTTACAAAAACAGATTGGTTTCACACCACTATAACATTGAAAAATCGTAAGTTGAACCATTGTAAGTCAGGGACTGCTTATATCTATCAAAAACTGCATTTTCCTACATATTAAGCTACTTTCCTATATCCTTTTAGTTTCTACTTATTCTAGCTGAATCTATGAATCTACTTCTACCCAGAGTTTATAATTTGAAAGTTTTCCTCAGCAGATTTTTAAAAAATTTTATTTATCTACTTTATATTCTTTCCTTAAAATTATTTTTAGCTCAAATATGAGAAGCTACTTGCAGCTTAATCAATTTAGCAATTTTTTCAAAAAAATTGGTTTCTAACAAATTTTGAGTAAGGTATTCAAACAAAAAAAGCTACAAAACGTGTTATTATCTAATAATATTTTAAAACTCATCATTTGTCCATAAGAATATTTGAAAATCTGGTATTTGTATTTTAATGACATCAAGTCAGAGAACTAGATTTTAGTGCCTTGGTCATACATTATATGGAAATACTCAAAGCTAACTGCTATAGTTTAAGCCGGAATTGCCAATATACAAACTATTTGCCAGCTAACTACAGATGAATTCCCAGGTGAGCGCTGCAGTGACCTAATTATGCCAGACAAAAATGTGTAGCCAAGGTATTTTTTTTTCTTGCGTTACACTTTTAAGTCTTCATGATCAGTGACAGATTATCTGACACAAGGTCACTCTGCTCCCATAGTATTAGCTTTATCTGGTCATCTCCCTCCCCATTCTCTTCCTGCCATTTGCCATCTGACATGACTAAACAAAGATTTTCCTGTACTTCATGAGTTTTCTAGGAAGTGTTTCCCAAGCCTGGCCATGAATCAGAATTATCATAGAAACATCTTTATAAATACATTCTTTTGCGAATAGGTTTTCCGGCCTCATCTTAGATGTGCGATCATTAGAAGTGAGGCTCTGGCACTTTTATTTTTCACAATGGTCCCTGTGATACTCTGGTTTATTAGAACAACTGAATGCTGTTTGATCTAGGTCTGAACTGAAAAACAGTCCTTTTCTTAGACTTTCAAACATTCTATAAATAGTTTCTACAATACTGTGGAAGTTATAGGGTTTTTGGAAGTACTTTATAGTCTTCCTCTAGCTCACTGTAATATATTTAGATTTTTTGAGTGCACTCTCAAAAGTTCATGTGTTCCAATTTTAAAACTTTATTGTTATTCTAAGTCCTGAGAATTCCTCCCAGTACTGTTCATTTCCATAATGTTTCACATAACAGCCTTCACAACTTACTTCTTATAAATACCCATATCTGCCTCTCTTGGCCTGTTTAAAAATTTTCTTCAATTCTAATATTCCATTTTCCCTCCCTCCTTCTCTCTTTCTCTCCCTCTCTCTCTCTTTCTCTCTCTCTTTCTGTTTCTCTCTTTCTCTCTTTCTTTCTTTCCTGCCTTTCTCTCTTTCTCTCTCTTTCTTTTTTGTCTCACTCTGTTGCCAGGCTGGAGTGCAGTGGTGCAATCTCGGCTCACTGCAATCTCCGCCTCCCGGGTTCAAGCGATTCTCCTGCCTCAGCCTCCCGAGTAGCTGGGATTACAGGCATGTGCCACCATGCCCAGCTAATTTTTGTATTTTTAGTAGAGATGAGTTTCACCAGGTTGGCCAGGATGTTGTTAGTCTCTTGACTTCATGATCCACCTGCATTGGCCTCCCAAATTGCTGGGATTACAGGAGTGAGCCACCGTGCCCCGCCTGATATTCCATTTTTATATGGTATATTTTAACTCTAGTTGCAAAGTATTCTTGAATTTCAAAGTCCCCCTTCTAATATTAAAAATTACATTGCATTATTCAACATCGGTAAGTCTTGGAGACATCTAGTTGTTTATAGTACAGGTGCTCCTCAACTTATGATGGAGTTACATTACAATAAACTTATCATGAGTTGAAAATATAGTAATTCAAAAACGCATTTAATAGACTTAAATTATTGCACAGCATACTGTTGCCTGGCACTAGCCTATCCTAAACACGCTCAGAACACTTCCATTAGCCCACAGCTTGGCAAAATCATCAAATGCAAAGCCTATTTTATAATAAAGTGTTGAATATTTCTTGTAATTTATTGAATACTATGCTGAAAGTGAAAAATGGAATGGTTTCACACCACTATAACATTGAAAAATCGTAAGTTGAACCGTTGTAAGTCAGGGACTGCCTAGATCTATCAAAAACTGCATTTTCCTACATATTAAGCTACTTTCCTATATCCCTTTAGTTTCTACTTATTCCAGCTGAATCTCTGAATTGTAATTTTATTGCTTTTTCCTCTAACGTATCTTCATAACTCAATTTTCTACATGCTTATACATTTGAGTTTCTTTAATCCCAGCCTGTCTGCTGTCAGTGTAAAATTTCTTAATTTCAAAGACAGAATCTTAGGTCTAACCTTCCTAGAGTTTAGATACAGGATAATCACCTTTATGACAAGTACAAATACCACTACACATCTTGACAGCCATCTCGGAGCAATCTAATTCCCTTGCTGCTCTAACCTGAAGACTACTTCTGTATTATTGGTTCACAATACACATTTTTTTTTGAAGGAAGTAATAGTGTTTGTTCAGAAGCTACCCTTCCATGTAATAATTAGACAGCATTTTCTTAAAGTAAACATTTGGCAGTTTGGCATCCATTTCAATTTTTATTTCTTTTTAAGATAAAATTAAGAAAAAAGGCAAAACAAAAATGTTCACTTTTTTCACATTTTTATGGCTTGTGTGAGGTGTAGATGCTTAGTTACAAGGAATGATGGGGGCCATTGAGGTTATAAATTATTAGCAAAGCTGGAGGAATCAGGAAGGATTGCTATTTAGCAACAAAAAGGTATGGGGTTGGGTCAAAGGAGCAAAATGTTTAGCAGCGTTTCATCTGCATATTCTGGTTGCTGATATAGGCTTTTTCAATGGAGCTATTATTTAAGTCAGTATACTCCTCCAATTGTAGCTAACACTGAAAGCGTATCAAGATATCCAGCCTCTCCAGTGTAACTATATAGATCACCACAGCCATTTCATACCGTCATTCAACCAGATCTTATCATAATTTCTATGTCCTTAAAAATATGAAGGAAAGTATAAAACATTACTTTTGGAGGCTATTTTAACTGTACAATGTCAAAAGAAATGTACAACACAATTATCACTGGGGTTACTGAAGCTCTGATAGTTTCTCTATGTACACTAATTAAACAACAGCATTGACTGAGGCATTGACTATGCAGAACAGTTTAGTAGAAGATAAGAACTAGAGCTAAATCAAAGCAAACTTGCTTGCCCTCTGGGAACTGAAAATGTACTCAGAGTCTAAATCCATCCCGATAGCCTACTCTAAAGTAACCTAACATATCGTATAATCTAAACTACAGTTGAGTCAGAGTCTAAAACTCATCCCTATAACCTACATTAAAAACTAAACTCTATGCCTTTAAGAATGATTCTCACTAAAACAACTACAGTGTATGCTTGCCTAACAACATCTACAATTTTAGAACCAAAATGACTGTATAAAATCATTGTTTAATTGAAAACCAGGGTTAAGTCTTTTCCAGAGTCACAAATCTAGTTCACAAAAGTCATACATCTTTGAAGTCATGTCCTCTGGGGACCAGTATAATGTACTGTTTAAAAATGTAAATGTTTAGATTGGTCAGGCATAGGGTCAGATTCTAGTTCTGCTATTTAATGTGTGACCTTTGATAATTTGGTTAATTATTTAAAGGTAAATTTTTGTCACCTGTAAAACAGTTTAGAAATATAACCACCTGATAAAACTTTTATAAGATTTAAGCAAAATATGCCTATAGTGTGGAACTCTTGCCTAAGATGTTGGCACATCATTCTTATTAACTAGATGTTAACTACCACCATAGCCTGGTAGTCATTTCATTAATTTCAGGTCAAAATTATTTCCACTTAACCACAAATATTCTTTTTTAGGCTTGAATTTTTCTATGCAACTACAATAGTGCAGTTGATAAACGCAAAAAGAAAGTGCAACTCTCCTACTGATCTCCACCACATTCTATGTACTAAATTGACTTTATAATTAATACTAATTATTTCAACTGCTGCATCTCAAGGTCTACCTAAATATTACAGTCAATTCAGTTACTAATTCTGCTTCTGATGTGTAAGTAGAAAAACTTCAGTTAAGTGTAAAATAATAAATTACATTTGTAGAAACTTTCAATATTGGCTCAGATAACAGTTTTTACTCAATATTTTATGATTTGAATATGTTTTGACACTGTTATTCTAATGGACTGATGGACTTTAGTACCCATCAGTTATATATCTCACCACAATCAGTGACTTTCTTTTATCAAATTGAGTATCAATGACAGAAGAGAGAATGCTAACAGATGAGTTCTGTTTGATTTTCCTAACTGCCTAACTCCAAGCCATGGCAAATTTGAACTGGTATCTCTGCTCCACAAGAACAATTTTTAACGTGAAAGTTCCAGTCAAGAATGAATTTAAGCAGGCTTAGTGTCATGTAAGAAGTCCCTTTGCTCTTTGTCTTCTGCCATGACTGTGAGGCCTCCCTAGCCATGTAGAACTGAGTGAGTCAATTAAACCTCTTTCCTTTATAAATTACCCAGTCTCAGTTATGTTTTATTAGCAGCATGAGAACAGACTAATATAGTAAATAGGTACCAGTAGAGTAGGGTACTACTGTAAAGGTACCTGAAAATGTGGAAGCAACTTTGGAACTAGGTAACAGGCAGAGGTTGGAAGAGTTTGGAGGACTCAGAAGAAGACAGGAAGATGCGGGGAAATTTGGAAATTCCTAAAGACTTGTTGAATGACTTTGACCAAAATGTGATATGGACAATAAAGTCCAAGCTGAGGTGGTCTCAGATGGAGATGAGGAACTTGTTGGGAATTATAGCCAAGGTGACTCTTGCTTTGTTTTAACAAAGAGACTGGTGGCCATTTATCCCTGCCCTGGAAATTTGTGGAATTTTGCACTTTAGGGAAATGATTTAGGGCATCTGGAGGAAGAAATTTCTAGGCAGCAAAGCATTCAAGAAGTGACTTGGGTACTGTTAAAAGCATTCTGTTTTATGTATTCATAAAGATATGATTTGGAAATGGAATTTATGTTTAAAAGGGAAGCAGAGCATAAAGTTCAGAAAATTTGCAGCCTGGCCCTGTAATAGAAAAGAAAAACCCATTTTCTCAGGAGAAATTCAAGTGGGCTGCATAAATTTGCATAACAAGGAGCCAAATATTAATCACCAAGACAATGGGGAAAATGTCTCCAGGTTGTGAGATGTCTTCATGGAACCCCCTCCCATAAGAAGTCAGGAAAAATGGTTTTGTGGCCTGTGCCCAGGGCCTTGCTGCCTTGTGCGGTCTCAGAATTTGGTGCCCTGTGTCCCAGTCATGGCTAAAAGGGGCAAATGTAGAGCTCAAGCCATTGCTTCAGAGGGTGCAAGCCCCAAGCCTTGGCAGCTTCCATGTGGTGTTGAGCCTGTGGCTGCACAAGAGTCAAGAACTGAGATTTAGGGATCTCCACCTAGATTTCAGAGGATGTATGGAAATGTCTGGATATCCAGGCAAAGTTTGCTACAGGGAAAGAGCCCTCATGGAGAACATCTGCTAGGGCAATGTGGAAGGGAAATGTGGGGTGGAAGCCCCCATACAGAATCCCCACTGGGACACTGCCTAGTGGAGCTGTGAGAAGAGGGGCACCATCCTCCAGACACTGGAATAGTAGATCCACCAACAGCTTGCATTGCACAACTGTAAAAGCTACAGACACTCAATGCCAGCCCATGAAAGCAACCAGGAGTGTCTGTACCCTGCAAAGCCACAGAGGTAGAGCTGCCCAAGACCATGGGAGCCAACCTACCTCTTTTATCAGCATGACCTGGATGTGAGACAGGGAGTCAAAGATCATTTTGCAGATTTAAGATTTGACCATCCTGGGTGATTTTGTACTTGGATATGGCCTGTAGCCCCCTCGTTTTGGCCAATTTATCTCATTTGGAATGGGTGTATTTACCCATTGCCTGTACCCCCATTGTATTTTGGAAGTAGCTAACTTGCTTTTGATTTTACAAGTTCATAGGCAGAAGAGACTTGCCTTGTCTCTCATGAGACTTTGGACTATAGACTTTGGACTATAGAGTTAATGCTGAAATGAGCTAAGACTTTGGAGGACTGTTGGAAGGCATGATTGGTTTTGAAATGTGAGGACCTGAGATTTGGGAGGGGCCATGGGTGAAATTATATATTTTGGCTATGTCCCCACCCAAATCTCATTTTGAATTGTAGTTCCCATAATTCCCATGTATTGTAGGAGAGACCCAGTTGGAGGTAATTTAATCATGGGGATGGGTCTTTCCTGTACTTTTCTCATGGTAGGGAATAAGTCTCACTAGATCTGATGGTTTTATAAATGAAAGTTCCGCTGCACAAGCTCTCTTGCCTGCCACCATGGAAGCCGTGCCTTTGCTTCTCTTTTGCCTTCCACATGATTGTGAGGCTTCTCTGGCCATGTGTAACAGTGAGTCCATTAAACCTCTTTCCTTTATAAGTTAAAAATATAAAAGAATGCATTTAAGCAAAATAGAGAATACAGCAAGAGACGTTTTTCACAAAATATTACTAGTTTTTTGTTGCTGCTATGGACAACAACTCTCTCAGATTAATTTACACCTAATTTTCCCCATCTACTTTTGGAAATTTTGCCACAGCTTGAAAAAATAATTTTTGTAGATAATATACAAACATCACTTTTAATTCATTACAGGTTATATAAACTTTGAGAAAGCTACTATACCAGGGTTGTCCAATCTTTTGGCTTCCCTGGGCCACACTGGAAGAAGAATTGTCTTGGGCCATACATAAAATACCCTAACACTAATGATAGCAGATGAGCTAAAAAAAACTTGCGAAACAACTTCATAATGTTTTAAGAAAATTTGTGAATTTGTATTAGTCTACATTCAAAGATATCCTGGTTTGCATGTGGCTCGCAGGTCACGGGTTGGACAAGCTTGTCTATAGTATATTTCTTTAGTAAAGGAGAGCCAATAAAATCAATGATTTTTAGAGTTGTATGTAAACATCTAATGCTAACTATAATTAGAAGGATGACTTTTCCAGAGCTAGAATGAAGAATTTTAATAATTTATAACCAACCAATCAACAAATAATAAATAAATATATAAAGCTTTTCTCAATTATCTGGGTATTTACAGAATAAATCATTTTCACTTGCTGAAGTTCTTAACAAATTACTTCTGGTTTTCATTCTACTCCACAGATACAGTAGAACAATTTTGTTTAAAAAGCTCCTATAAGTAAAATATATGGAAGATGACATTGAAAGATTGAGTCAAGAATTGAATTTTTGTTCTAGTCACCAGTAACAAACCACATGAGTCTTTCTACTGGCAAATTCTTTGAAAAATTACTGGGTTGCTGCCAATATGTGTTATTACTTTTAATCCTCAATAACAGAGAAAAAAATACTTATCCCCCTCACTTTCTCTGTCAAGTTGTACAGCTGATACAGAAAAAAAATTTCTTCTTTAGCCTGCAAAGAAATAGCCCTGCCCTCATATTAAATAATGTAACCTAGAATGCAAAGTAGAAAGTGCTATGAAAGTGTCAAGCTTTTGCAAGTAAAGATGTGGAAAAACATACTCCCTACCATAATAGCACATAAAGTTTGATGTCTAAACACTATTCTATTTTGAGAGAGAAACAAATCAAGCCACTTTTGTATTACCCATTCTGCACCTAAAAATGAAAACTATGTAATGTTTTTATTAACCTTTCATTTTTATAGAAGGAAAAATCCATGATACATTTATTCAGCCAACTGAAAGGCAATTTCAAGCAATTTAAGTTGAGATTTCATTTTCATAGCTTTTTTTTGTATCCCACAAGTTCTAATAAAAATATGGTCCACCTAAATATAAACATCAGATTGTGGTGGTAACTTTTCAAAAGACATTAGTTGGTTTCCTCCTTACAAATGGACAATTATCTGTCTGAAGATACTTATTTCTTAAAATTATAAGGCAGCATTTATGTCAGTAGGTTACTGATATATCCAGAAAGCTGAAAATCTGAGGGCTTCTGTTTTTAAACACTCTAGGGTACTAGGAGTGTTACAACCATTTTTAGTTTGGTTTTATGCCTGTGAGAAGCCACTGACATAGACACAATTTTCATCATCTTGGTTTACTGGTTTTATTAGTGGTCCTGTCCAAACAAATGGGAGTGGTGTCATTCTGTCAATTATCATCCAGCCAGTAATAATTTCATCTCAGATGAGTTTTTTATGAACATGTCTAAGTAAGAGCTCTTTTATTTTTCCAAGGAATATCTTATGAACATCTTGTTATGTCCTTTTCCTATTTTCATATTGGGAAATTCAAACTCCATGCGCTTAAGCTGTTCCATTGCAAAATATTGTCTTTATGTAAATAATATTTTTACACAAAAAGTACATTCCCATGAAAATTCAAGCAATCAATGGGTGTAGGTTTTAAAATGAGAAATGCCAGTTTTAAGCCCACCCTTCCACACCAGTCACCTCAAGTTCAGAAGCAAATGTTTGCAACTATACATTTTTTTTATTTCTCATTGTGAGTTTTCAACACTAATATGCTATTTTTCTCTTTCAACAATTAACTCTTGTTCTAAAATATGAAGATTTGGCTCATTATACTTTATTTTACTACTTTTTCCCTCAATTTCTGAGAGATACTGATATTTTCAGTTCCTCCATTGCTAACATTAATAAACCGAAAAAATAGATTAATGATTACATTTATTTTCTAAAATCTATGATATATTTATTTAAGATAACAGTCTTTCTATTCTTTTCAGTAACTGCTCCTCCACACTTTGATCTCTTAATTTGTAAATAAACCTCTCTTTTTATGTTTTCAAGAATGATGCACACATTTTCTTTCATAAGCATGACTATGTATACTTTCCTTTGATTGATTCTAACACTTAAAAATCAACAAACAAAAGCTGCATTAATATGACTACATAAATATTAATCATTACAACTGAAAGGTTACTAGGATTATGTTTCCTTTTCTCGGAGTCTAATGTCATGAACCCAACAACAATGGAAAGAAAAGATTCCTTGGCTTAAAAGCAAATAGATTATCTTTTCTATATTCTACTAGCTCAAATTCATGTCCTATTTGTTTTGATATACATTGACATCATTACTTTTCTGTGCATTTTTTCATCTCTTTCTAGTGGTCTTTATTTCTTCTTGTTGACAAAATGCGGGATAGTTTTCATCATATTTTCAGTTATTCTTCTCTTCAATCACAGTCATTTGGCGAAGAACTCCCTCTTTCTTTCTCTTCTCTTGATCAACTAGGGATTATTTATTCTCCTGGCAGCTGCATAGTTGTAATTCTTTGAGTTCTGTTTATTCCACTTCGGAAGCAGGGCTATTAATTCCTGAAATTAGATTTTCTTTTCTTCCTACTTCACTAGCTTTCTGGAGCACTTTCTCAAGTTTCTTCCTCAGAAAACATACATGGGTGACTAATTTTCTGATTCCTTATTTATCCTTAATTTTATCTTTATACTTTATTGACAAATTTAGGTTTAATATTGTTTCTTTAAAGTACTGAAGACCTCACATGTTCCCCATAAGTATATACACTTACACTGTACCCATAAAAATTGCATTTTTTACAAAATAAAAAAATAAAAGTTAATGTAAAATTTTGAAGACAACTCATTGCATTCTAATTATCGTAGGTGAGCAATTTTATCCTTTTTTAGTGTAATTTTTCCTTTCTGAGTATTGTTTTTGTTTGTTAATCTTCATTATTTGAAAATCTTATAATGGGTATAGATAAGATTTTTAGATTGACTGCATGTAAAAATCCATAACTTCTTTAGGTTTTATAAATATTATTCATAATGTTTCTGCCTTTTCTTACCTCCTATTTTGTTTGTGTCTTTGTTCTTCACTTTTCTTTTTTTTTTTTTTTTTTGAGATGGAGTCTCGCTCTGTTGCCCAGACTGGAGTGAGTGCAGTGACCTGATCTCGGCTCACTGCAAGCTCCATCTTCCGGGTTCATGCATTCTCCTGCCTCAGTCTCCCGAGTAGCTGGGACTACAGGTGACCGCCACCACGCCCGGCTAACTTTTTGTATTTTTAGTAGAGACGGGGTTTCACTGTGTTAGCCAGGTTGGTCTTGATCTCCTGACCGCATGATCCGCCCACCTTGGCCTCCCAAAGTGCTGGGATTATAGGCGTGACCTACCATGCCCGGCCTCTTTTCTTTTTTTCTGGAAATGCTATTGTTATAATTTTAAGGTACGGAGGATTAATTATTTGTTACTTTGTGCTCTGTGAAGTTTTTTAGAGTTTGGCTTTCAATCCATCTCTTAATTTTTTTTAAATGGAAATCTTTTTTTTATTTTTCATAACTATTTTGTGTGATATATTTTTTTCATAGCTTACTATTTTTTTATTATGGTTGTACCACTTTCTTTAATTTCCCCAAGGCTAAAAATTAGAGTTTTGTTTGGTTTTGTTTAATTTCTCCTGTGCTTTAAATTTTGTGTTCTCTAGAACAGTTTGCTTTAATTATTTTTTTTTGTCTGCTGAGGGTTTCTTTTTCCTTTTTTTTTTTTTTTTTTTTTGCCTGTGTTTATTAAATTGCTTGTATCTTCAAAAAGGTAAGTTTACCTAGGAAGTGTTGTTTACGATTTATTTGTTGTGGTCTATCTATGTAGTTCCCTTTTTCGGAAGGCCTTTCTTCTAAATGAAATGGCTAAGTGACTCCCCTATCCACATGAGATGAGCTCCTTGGAAATGAGGCCTACTGTACTGGGGATAGGAAGCCAGCTGCAAGGATGTCCCCTATCATCTCAGGAACAACAAACAGGGTACTTTACTTTGTGATGTCAACACCCACCATCTTTTAGCTTCTCCAAGGCATTATTTTCATATTTAATAGAATGTTTGATTGTAAGGTAAATTCCAGTATGCATGCAGAAAGGGGTATTGGAATAAATGAGTTACTACTAGCACAGCTACTCTAGAGACAAATCTTCAACTACTTCTGTTTTAAGCCACATTTCTATACTTATACTCTTGAAAAGAGCTGACTCCAAATCCGCATTATGTATGAAGTTCCATAGGAAGATAACCTGCCATGAAACATCCTCATGCATGCTTTCAGTTCTCTTTCATCTATCAACATGGCTTCATAGACTTTTTGCTTTCTAGTAATCTCATTTATATAGTTTACCCCTCTGGACCCCCTTTTATTTTTCTTATTGATACAAGTGTTATTGCTTATTTACATTTTTAAACATTCCACTTAAATTATTAGTATATATGGTCACCCTTCAAATTAAAACAAAATCCTAAAGACCTATCTATATCCAATTTTCATTAGTTAGCATGGACCCATTTCCTTGGATAAACAAAGCAAATTGATCTAACTATGATAAGGCTAAGGATGCTCTCAGCATATATAAATGGGCTATGAATCATGTGTCTGAGGTAGCACTGCAAGCTGAATTGATTGTCATAGCTCATTCATGTATTCATTCACTCAACAAATATTTATGCCAGACACTACTATATGTCAGACAGTACTCAAAGTATTAAAGTTAGAGCAGAGAACAAAACATACAGAAATTAAAGTGTAAGCTAATATTTTCATTTGAGTGACTTGGGATAACATACTTTAGATACCAAAATATTTTGAAATGGAATGTAGCAAAATTGGAAAGGGATTATATGACATTCTTTCATCTATGCAAAGAGTGTATTTGGCAGAGAGGAATAAGTTATTAGGGCAGGTTTTATCTATATATCTATATTTTATAGCTATATCTTTTTTTCTAAAGTGATGTTATTATATAATACATGTGAATTATGTAAGATGTCACATGAAATACAGCATTTAATGATGGACTTCTTCTTTGTCCCACTAGATGAAGTAACTTTTTAAACATGTATGCAGCAGACAAAGACCTTTAAAAAAATGCAAGGTTTAGATTAACTCTAATAAGCTTTCTCAAGGCAAGCTTTCATAAACTAATCCAGCCTCTCTGATCCTCCCTATAAAATGTACTAGTATTCAGACTAACTTACTGTTCTACATTAGAGAGATAGTAAATATAACAAGTAAATAAGGGAGAGCTTGCCTTTGAAATTAGATAGCCATGGGCACATATCCTCAATCTTTTATTTGCTAGCTATGGAAACTTAGGCAACTTCCATAACTTTTCTAAGCTTGGATTCATTTATAAAATTAAATTTTAAAACTATTTAACTCAATGTTTGCAGAGAGAATTTGATTATATAATGAAAGGCAAAGGTAGACATATTCTAAATGCTCCATTAATGTTATTCATCAGTATTTTTCTTTTATTATTAACATCTCTTCTACCGAATTTTTCTACAGAATATATTTGTTTCAACAAACTCATTTTTCTATCTGCAAAGAGTAATTATTCTTATAACCTAAAAACTCAATTTCAGCTTCCAACATTCTTTATTAAAAAGAAAGATTTAATTTCAAAGCCTAATTCTGTTGAATTCTACCACACATTGACAGATTTCCTATACTAGTCTGAATGTTCATAAATTGGATTTACTGATTTTGTCTCCTATACAACTACAAGGAAATATCCAGAATTTCTTATTTACAAAGAATCAGGTTCATTCTAACTGGGGATATTTCATAGATTCAATGTCCTCATCAGCCAACATGCTCCTAAGTAAGCCAAAGAAGGTATTCTTAACTCCATATTATAATTGAAACTTTTGGAATCCAGTTAAGATAGAGAAAAAAAACCTCTTGTGTGGCAGAGGTAGAATGACAAAAACTCTATGTCAGACAGCATAAGAAACAGCCAAAGCAAAGAGAACATGTGTCAGTGAGGATAGACTAGGCCATTTTGTGATAACATAAGCTCCCAAATCTTCTTGACTTACAGAAACAAAGGCTGGTTTCTGGCACATGTGATAAGTCTATAACAGATTCGCCATGACTCTACTTCACTATGAGACCCAAGCATTCAGCCCAGCTTTTAAACATTAATGGTCATGATGGCATAAAGAAACAGAACATAGAAACACATGTGGGCTCTTAAAGTTTCTAACAAGATTGACAGCCTCTTGCCTCTTTCATTCATAATTTATTGGTTCAAGCAAGGAACACAGTCAAGCCTAATGTCAATAGGGTAGTAAATACATGTAAATGATCCTATCTACTACATTGAACATACTACCAATAATATCATATGGATATATCACTCTTCATTATATATCTTATATATTCTATACAAATTACTTCATTTCATCCTTATATTAATCCTGTGAAGACAAAGTACATGTCATTATTTCCATTTAATATGCTTAAAAGCTGAGTTAAAAAAATGTGGAGTCTGGGAAGATGACAGAGTAGAAAGCACTTGGAATCCATCTCCCCTCTAAAACAACAATCGTACTGGAAGAATCCGATGTGACTATTTCAATAAAATTTTTAGTCAGTTGGAAGCTTGCCACTTTGAGAGGAAGGCTTGGTTGGTAAATTGCAGTACTTTCAGTCAATTTCAGCTTTCAGCTCAGCAGCAGCTACCCATTCCTTACCCCAGTCCAAAGGCAGGCACATATTCCTGATGCAGCTTGCATGAAGATTGCAGAAACCAGGGTGTGTAATAAACACCCTGTCCTCCAATATCTGGATCTGTATTCTGATAAATGATGGCATTTATAATCATGGAAGTACAGAAACAAAAGAGAGTAGACACTGTTGCATCCCCACATTATTGCAAGCCACTACCCATCCAATGGAAGTGGATTTCAGGGCATTTAAATGGCTAGTACCCTTCCCTGCTTTATTTTTCTCTTTTTCTCCTTTTGTGAAGCTCTACATTAAATACCAAAATATTCAAAGGCAACAACATACATTGGAGAAATTAGAAACTCACTGTGCGTGACCAGGGAAAGATGCAGGCTCAGAGAAAAAAGAAGAACTAAGTTCACAACTCAGCCTGATCCTCAGCATGAAGACAGCCTACAAAAATTAAATCAAAACAAAAGCATAAAACAGCAAACCGTGATAAAAAAGAATATGACTTCCATAGCTGCCACATTATTACATTCACTTGTCAAGTTTTCAATAGCAACAAAATCACAATGAATAAAAAGAGATAGGGAAATATGGTCCTTTTAGAGGAAAAAAGTAAGCTAACATAACTGTCCCTGAGAAAGGCCAGATGGCAAACATAGACAAAGACTTTAAAACAGTTACCTTAAAGATGCTCAAAGAGCTAAAAAAAATGATGTGAAGAAAGTCAATAAAATGATGAATGAACAAAATGAAAGATCAATAAAAAGAAAAGCAACAATGAAATAAAAAAGAAATTTAGAGCTGAAAATTATAATCGCTGAAATAAAAAAATCACTAGAGGTATTCAAAGAGAGTTGTAAACAGGCAGAAAAAAACATCAATTAATTGAAGATAGAACAATTGAAATTATCTATATGAGAAACAGAAAAGAGTAAACAGAACCTGAGGGATCTCTGGGACATCAAGTAGACCAACATACACAATGGAAATCTCAGAAGGAGAAGAAAGAAAGAGACAGAGGGAATATTTAAAGAAAATACAGTTGAAAACTTCTCAAATTTGATGAATGACATGAATATAAAATTCAAGAGGAGGCTCAACAAAATCCAAGTAAGATGTCCTAAAAAATAGTCATATTGAGACACATTATAATCAAACAGTCAAAAGCCAAAGAAAGAATTGTAAAAGAACAAGAGAGAAATGACTTGTCACATACAAGAGATTCTAAGTAAGACTGACTTCAGATTCCTCATCAAAAACTTTGGAGGCCAGAAGGGAGTGGGCTAAAATATTCAAAGTGCTAAAAGGAAAAACAGAAACAAAAAAATTGTCAACCAAGAATCTTGTAACCACCAAAACTCATTTAAGAATATATACAAAAAAATAAGATATTCCCAGACAAAGCTGAGGGTCTATTTTGTTTCCACTAGACCTTCCTTGCAAGAAATCTTGAGTCATGTAGTATCTCGAGTCATGTAGAAAACATAAAGTTATGTACCATTCTTACAATAATACCAACTCAATTTTACAAATACCTATGTATTTGTAAAATTTGTAAAAGATATTACTTTTACCAATATCTTTAATTCTCATGTAGCTTCAAGTTCTGTCTAGTGTCCTGTCATTTCAAACTCTATGATTTCTTGCATTTAAAATATCAATGCATTTAAAAACAATATTACTTTATGTTTTCTATAAACAGAATAACAGAGATGCAATTTTGTGATATCAGTAACTGAAAAGAGTGGCAACATGGCTGTAAATGAGCTGAGTTGTTGTATGTAATTGTAGTTAAGTTGGTATAAATGCAAATTAAAGTGTTGGGGCTGGGTGTGGTGGCTCACACCTGTAATCCCAGCACTTTGGGAGGCCAAGGAGGGCAGATCACAAGGTCAGGAGATCAAGACCATCCATCTAACACAGTGAAACCCCATCTCTACTAAAAATACAAAAAATTAACTGAACGTTGTGGAGGGCACCTGTAGTCCCAGCTACTCGGGAGGCTAAGGCAGAAGAATGGCATGAACCCTGGAGGCGGAGCTTGCAGTGAGCCAAGATTGCACCACTGCACTCCAGCCCAGGAAACAGAGCAAGACTCCATCTCAAAAAAAAAAAAAAAAAAAAGTAAAACGTTATAACTTTACAATATTATATGCAATATCCATGGCAATCACAAAAACATAGTTACAGAATATACACAAAATGAATTGAGAAAATAATTAAAATATTTCACTATAAAAAATTAAGTATGCAAAAAACAGAAATGCAAAAAATGAGTGACAAGAAAAAGTTGTAAGATACATAGAAAACAAATAGCAAAATGACAGACGTCATTTTTTTAACATTGTAAGTCAGTCACTTTAATTTTTTAATTTTTAGTTGACATGTAAGAATTGTACATAATTATGTGGTCCAGAGTAATATTTGTATACATGTGTACAACATGTAATGACAATTAATTAGCATACTTATTACCTGGAACATTTATCATTTTGTGTTACAAATATTAAAAACCCCTCTTCTAACTTCTTAAACATATACACTAAATTGTTGCCAGCTATGTTTACCCTATAGTGCTACAGAACACTAAAATTTATTCCTGCCAACTGGCTACAAATTTATAGCCATTAATTAACCTCTCCCTAGCATTCCCTCCCTCCACCATTTCCAGTCTCTAATAACCACAATTATACTTTCTACTTCTATGAGCTCAATTTATCTTTTTACCTCCCATGTATAAGGGAGAACACGTAGTACTTGTTTCTGTTCTGCATTAAGTTCTTCTTTTCCAGTAATTTCTTTAAATGTAAATGGATTAAATTATCTGATATGATTTGAATATTTGTCCCCTCCAAATCTCATGCTGGGATGTGATCCCCAGTGTTGGAGGTGGGGCCTCATAGGAGGTGTTTGGGTCATGGACGTGTATCCCTCATGCATGGGTTGATGACTTCCCTTCAGTAGTGAGTGTGATCTCCCTCTATTAGTTCACACAATATTTGGTTGTTTAAAAGAGCATGACACCTCTCTCACCTTTTTCCTGCTCACTCTCAAAAAATTCTAAAAGCCAGATAATTTGATATACAAACAAATAAACAGAGAATAAAAACTTGAAAGCAATTTAAGATGACTAGAGGAAAAAAAAAACCAAAAGAAGGAAAATTAATAAAAGTTTTTCTTTTATATCATATTTACCCTGTGTACCTAATATATAACAAGTAGAAAAAAACTGGAGAAGTACTTAGAAATCCATGGGTAAAGCTTGTAGAAGGACATCAGCATATGTTAGTTTACACCTTTCATCAAAATGCAATAAAGATAGACTGAGGTAAAAAGCTAACTTTGTATTTTCAATAATGAAGGATGACTACTGAAGGAAGATAGGAGGTGGAATACAAGGGTATGGTATTGGGGAGGAAAGAGCACAGAAAATAATGATAATAATAATAGGTTATGCAATTTGCTATGAGCCTGGTACTTTTCTAAGAACTTTAAAAGAATTAATCATTTAATCCTCATGAGAAACCCTGTGAGACACACACTATTATCTCTCTCAGGTTTGGATGAGAAAAAAAGAACAGGAAATCTTAATAACTTGCCTACAGTTGCATAGCTGAGCCAGAATTTGAAAGCTTAAGCTTAAGCAGTTCTGAGTTTGCATCTGGACTCTACCATCTACCAGCTGTATGGTTCTAAGTAACTAACCTCTCTGAGCCTAAATTATCTCACATTAAAAACGGGGGATAGCAGGGAAATTATAATGATGAAATTTTTAAAACCTTATGTGCCTTCTATATCCCCAATAAAATATTAGTTCTCTTTCTCTTTCTACAATAATTATGGCTCTCATTTATTTATTCTTTACTCATGTACTGACTCTAAGAAAATACTTAGCCAAAGACATGGAAAGACACCTCAGAATGTTAACAGTCATTACTACTGAGATAAAAAATGTGAGTAGGCTGGTATGAAGTGAGAGATATTTCTGATGACCAAGGCCAAGCCTGTCAATTGGTCTTGATCCTTTTGGGGAAATATAAGAAGTAAAAGAAAGCTCACAAAAAGCCGAGAATAAGCTCTACTGTCTTCCAGATCCCAAATCATTCAGTAGAATAGATGAGTAGAATTTGCAGCTATCAAGCATTTAATGTATCCTAGTTTATTTAGACCACTTGGCCAAGTCATACAGTCATACAACAAGTACCCCAGACATGCCACACTTCTTTTTTTTTTTTTTTTTTTTGAGACGGAGGCTTGCTCTGTCGCCCAGGCTGGAGTGCAGTGGTGCCATCTCGGCTCACTGCAAGCTCCGCCTCCAGGGTTCACGCCATTCTCCTGCCTCAGCCTCCCGAGTAGCTGGAACTACAGGCGCCCGTCACCACGCCGGGCTAATTTTTTATATTTTTAGTAGAGACGGTGTTTCACCGTGTTAGCCAGGATGGTCTAGATCTCTGGACCTTGTAATCCACCTGCCTTGGCCTCCCAAAGTGCTGGGATTACAGGCGTGAGCCACCGCACCCGGCCCATGCCACACATCTTTTAAGTACCTTACAAGTCCTCTATTACCTAGGTTCAATAAACTGCTTTCCATTATAATCTTAAACCATATATATAATTTCACTTTTGTTCTTATCTTTTAGGCCTTCTAGTATTCTCACTCTATATTCCATCCACTTGGGATCACTCTGATTGTGTCTTTATTTTGTATTTATTTCCATTTCCTCCATTGTGTTTTATTTCATCATCAAAAACATGGAATAAGACTCTATAACTTTGATAAACAGGAGCACCTCAGAAATTTTAATAGTCTGTAGCCTGTTCTTGTCTTGATGACCAGAGCAATTTCAACAGAACTCTAAAGTCTACCTTGTTAGTCCACAAGTCATGCCACACTATTTACAAAGCCATCAAATAAAATGTAATTCATATAATACATACTCCATCACCTACTATTATTTTAACAGGGAAATGTTTAAAGTTCATGAAAAATTGAATTAAAAAAATAAAAAAATATTAATTTTATTTCCCAGCATGAACGCCATTTATTTAGGATACTTTTATAACCAATGAAACCAGCTATTCAGTCTATCCTTAAAGAACTGAGGGTGGGCCAGACACACCCTTTGCGAGGCTGAGGTGGGTGGATCATGAGGTCAAGAGATCGAGACCATCTGGCCAACATGGTGAAACCCCATCTCTACTAAAAATACAAAAATTAGCCAGGCGTGGTGGCAGGTGCCTGTAGTCTAGCTACTCGGGAGGCTGAGGCAAGAGAATTGCTTGAACCCAGAAGGCAGAGGTTGCAGTGAGCCGAGATTGCACCACTGCACTCCAGGCTGGAGACAGAGCAAGACTCTGCTTAAGAAAAAAAAAGAACTGAGGGTGGTCCTGCAAATTTAACCATGTCAATACAGATTTTATACATTATGACCTGAAAAAAAAAAGTGTTTTTTACAGATTTTTGTATATTAAGAAACAAAAAGAAGTCAAAAAGAGCTAAATTAGAACTATAAGGTGGATGCCTAATGATTTCCCATCAAATCTCTTGCAAAATCCTCAGTGTTTAATGAGAGGAATGTGCAGAAGCATTGTCATGATAGAGAAGAACTCTCTGGTGAAGCTATCCTGGGCATTATTCTGTTAAAATTTTGGCTGACTTTCTCAAAACACTCCCATAATAGGCAGATGTTATAATTATTTGATCCTCCATAAAGGCAATATGTGAAATGACTTGAACATCCCAAAACACTGTTTTCATTACTTTTACTTTTGACTACTCCACTTTTGCGTTGACTAGACTTCTTTCCCTTTTTGGTAGCCATTACTTTGATTGGGCTTTGTCTTCAGTATGGTACTTTAAGCCATGTTTCATCTCCTGTTACAATTCTTTAAGAAATACTTCAAGATCTTGATCTCACTTTAAAAAAAATTTAATTGAAAGCTCTGCTCTTGCCTGAAGCTGATCTGGGTGCAATAATTTTGGTACCCATTGAGAGGAGTTTGCTCAAATTTAATTTTAATTGAGCTGAATCAGTTAAGCTGTCTGTGATGTTTCCTATAATTTGTGCTGTACATCATTGGTCCTCTTGAATCAGAACACAAATAAGATGATTTTTTTTTTAATTTTCCTCACAAATTGATGTGGATGATCTGCTCCTATGGATGCTATGGACTTAATCTTCAACGTTGTCTTGTTTCTTCTTAAAACAAGTTACCCATTTGTAAACTGCTGATTTTCGGGGGTTGGAGGCATTGTTTCCATTAACTTTATTTACATGAAGCATCAATGATTTCGCCATTACTCTTCGACCCAAGATTTACCGTAAATTTGATGTTAGTTCTTACCTCCATTTTAGCACAATTCATGTTTCTCTGATTGGGGACTTTTTCAAATCGATAAATCATCCTTCTTTCTACCTCAGACTAGATCCTATTCAGACATGTTATTACAAGTTAGAACAAGTTATTTTGGTACAGGAAATTTCAAATCCATGCATAATTTTTTTCATAATATGCGTTTTCCATGAACTTTAGAAAGTCTCTTATGTATCTTAACATAAGATACACTGTTTTTATTTCTGCATGCTATTTTTTACATTATATTTTTTGTTGTTATTAATAACAAAGAAGAAAACTCAAGAGATAATTCTGATATGTACTCAAGTTTAAAAACCATGGATTTACATAAAAATTTGACATAAATAAGAGAAAATGGGCAGGAAGTGTTTGTAAGCTGAGAGAGAAAAGGTAGTTTCTAAGTTTTGCACTATTTAGAGAACTTGACATTAAACAGCAAAACAATTTCCCACTGTTTTATAATTATTATCTATAAAATATCATTGTAAGCCTTTGCAGTAAATTCTTTAATTTTATGTTGCTTCAACATCCATTCTGAACTTTCTCATACCAGAAGCAGTGCTTAGTCTCCTTTGACACAGCTTCCAGTTATACACCACAGCCAAATGGTGCAAGTTGGTGCTGAGAAGTAAGAACTTAGAGGCATCTCTCCCATCTAGCATTCTGGGCTCCCACTTTCCTGCTGATTTATTTAATAAAACTTTCAGTTATTTGCCCAATAACTTAGAGTAATCCATATCCTGTTTTCTTACATATACTGCAAGTTGCAAAGATGCTTCTCTCTTTCCCTTCCTGATTCTTTATTTTTACCTTGCATGACCTGGGGGACAATGGACTGCCAAATTATACCCTCTTCGCCCAAGAGATATAAGTCAAAAACTTCGAACTTGTTTTTATTGTGGTGGTGCACTGAATTTGTGCCTTCCATTTGAAAAACTAGGGGCTGCCCCAGACTGGTTTTACCCCAGACTACCAGAAAAAGGGGAGGGAGTGGTGACACAAGTTTGGCTTCCAGAGTCAGAGTGATGGTCAGGCAGACATAAACTGAATATAAGCCAGATAAGAGCCACAAGTTTGTCCGCCAGTGTAAACAAGTTCCCTGTGTGAGGGATCCCTAGTAGAGAGTCCCACAATCACAAGGAAACATTAGGCCACTTGCCAGGTAAATGAATTATCCCAGGAAAGGCACTGTAAACACCCACATCCAGCTCTTCTTCAAACCCCAGTTTTGCTGAGGGCCCTCAAAACATCCTTTAACTTCCATATTCTCATGTAATCCTTACAGCATTATAGGGTATACATTTTTATTACTCTTATTTTACAGATGAAAAAAAGGCAAAGATTAATAAATGCTCCCAAGTCTATACACCTAGCAAGTATTGAAATCACTGTAAATGCAGTTTCTGTGACTCAAGACACTGAATTTTCAAACAGCATATGAGAACAGCATATTTGACAATATGAAAAATGGCAAAAAAAAAAAAAACCACACAATCTGGAATGAGAAAACCCATATCTGAGTTTCAAATTTCCCGTTTAGTAACTGAGTATTCATGAAAAAACTCGCTACTCCTAAATAAATCTCAGTATTTTCATTTCTTAAGAAAATACAATGTATGAGATTGTGCATTCACTAAGATAATAGTGGAGGTAATAACTGAAATGTCAGTGGTTTCATAACACAAAAGTTTATTTCTCATTTACCTAAAGTCCACAGATTTTTCTGATCAGCAGGTAGTTCCAGTCCAAAAAGGGTTTCAGTATCTTTCTATGCTGTGACCACACCAACACCTGGCTCCCATATTCTTCCTAGTATTTGTCTCTATTCTACCCAGATAAATTAACATAGAGTATCATTATATTTTAACTATATATATCACCCATTGACCAGAACTCAATCACACGGTTATTCCTAACTTCCATGCAGTCTTCAAAATGTAGTGTGGCTATGTTCCCAGGAAGAAAAGGTACAGCTTTGACCTGAGTCAGCAATCTCCTCTATAAAGTGTATATGTAAAAATCCATTTCTTGGATAATTAGTCATTAGTTGTTATTATTGTCACATTAAGCTTTCAGTGCCCTTGAAAGTGCTGTACTTTTAAAGTGATATGTATGATTCAAGAGTATAAACCTTTGTGGAGCTAGCCAATACTGAAACAAAGAGGGCATTTTAATATAGAAAAATGTAAAATAAAAAGTGAACTACCTTGAGTAGACAGCTACATGGCATTTCTCCAAAACAAAATGTCTTTTTTTTTTTTTTTTTGGCTAAACTAAGTTTACATAACCATCCAGAGAGAATCCCAAAGCAGAAGGGTGTGCTACATAAAAATCTTTGTCTCTTTTATTACAAACTACCCCATTTGCATTCCAAAGACCTGCAACTGATCTAATTAAAGCCCGAAGAGGGAAAAAGAGAAAAGAGATAATTTAATTCAATATGTAATTATTATAGAACTGGGCACCTTTTTTCAATAAATGAAAAAATTATGAATAAGTTTTCACGTAATAATTGAATAACTCCAGTTGAATCAACATTTTAAAAAATGATACATATACTCATATGCCCACTACAGAGACAAAAATAGTATTCAGAATATTTAATTGGCTGAGCATTTTCTCACTCCCTGAGAGATTATCTCTCTATATTGAAATATCTATATAGATAGATAGCTTTACAAATATTTGCACATACCCACAAAGTTTCGAAGAATCTGAGACTATTTATAAAGTCTAATACCAACAAAAAGAGGATTATATCTTAACAGATTAACAAATAATATGGGACTGAATTGAGGTGCTCTCAAAAGCCAGACTAAGGTTTTACTCTAAAATCTAAACTAGTATCTGTGTCCACATTAGAGGATTAGTAATCTGTGAGAGTAGAATAAGATGCTGTGCATAAGTGAACGATGGACTAGTTTGGTAAAATTCAGCATTCTAAACCCTGTGATTTGGAAATTTACCGATTATCATCATGCAGAAAACAGATGTATGCTATGCATGGAAAAGGGGTACAATAGTAAAAAAAAAAAAATTGACTAATCATGAGTGTCAGGAGAGAGAGAAAGAAATACAAGTTTGTTGGCCCTACTCAGTTTAGCATTTTAACACTGTTCAAGATGGATGGAGTTCTGGCTAATCTCAGGTAAACAATCAGATTGCAAAAGTTAGATTATCTTACCTGAGAGATACTTACATCAGCTAATTTATTTCTTGTTCTCTATTCAAACTTCTTAAGAACTTTTCTTTCAGTGTGTTTTTCCTACAGAGAACATGCTGAAGAGCCTCAAACATTCTGAGTCTCTTGACAGTTTTTGCTGTATAAATGAACAATAATATCTTTCTTGATCCATGTCGTTGGTTTATAACTATCAGTCTCTGTGAAATTGATTAATGTGAGTCTGTCTACAGAGACAGCTTCCATCTTAAAGTGCAAAGAAATCGAACTTGGAAGACTGTAATCTAGACTATGCCTTATGACAAATCTTCTAAGGCAAATGCAACTGAGTTTTGGAGCAACCAGCCCCTGCTGCGCATATAACATAACCTAGTTCTAGTGTCCTGCTTTCTTAGAAAATCTTGGTTGCAAAATTTTGTTTCATAATTTTCTAAACTTCTTCAACTTGGATATTTAATTCTAGATTATTGTGAGATTGTTTAATTTATGGGCCATTTAACTTCTAGATTGTTTTTCTCTTCTCTTTTAATTGCATTTTTTCAGTTTCAGAATTTCTGCTTGATTCTTTTTTATTTCAATCTCTTTGTTAAATTTATCTGACAGAATTCTGAATTTCTTATCTGTGTTATCTTGAATTTCTCTGAGTTTCCTCAAAACATCGATTTTTAATTCTTTTTGAAAGATTAGATAGCTCTGTTTCTCCAGGATACTACCTCATGTCTTATTTAGTTCATTTGGTGAGGTCATGTTTTTTGGATTGTCGTAATACTTGTAGGTGTTTGTCTGCGTCTTGGCTCTGGGCATTGAAGTGTTAGGTATTTATTTTAGTTGTCTCAGTCTGGACTCATTTGTACCCATCTTTCTTGGAAAGGATTTTCAGAAATGCAAAAGGTCTTGGGTTTTGCAATCTAAGGTATGTCTGCTTTAGGGGGCATTCCAAGCCCAGTAATGCTGTGCTTCTTGTAGGCTGGTAGAGGTTCTGACTTGATGGTCTTGAACCAGATCCTGGAGAATTCTCTGGATTACCAGCCAGAGACTCTTGTTCTCTTACCTTACTTTCTTTTAAACAAACAGAGCCTCTCTCCATTATGAGTCACCTGAACTTGGAAGTGGAGTGACATATGCACCCTTATGTCCACCACCACTATAATTACACTGTGCCAGACCTGAAGCCAACAAAGCACTGGGTCTTGCCCAAGGATTGCTGTAACCACTTCTTGGCTACTGCCTATGTTAGCTGAAGGCCCTTGTGCTGTACAATCAGGTGGCAAAGATCAGCCAGATCTATGTCCTTCCCTGCAGAGTGACAAGTTCCCCTACGCCCCAGGTGGTTCCAGAGGTGCCATCTGGGAGCCAGAAACTACAGTAAAAAAGCTTACAGTCTAGCTGGTGTTCTATTATATTGTGGTTGAGCTGGCACTCAAACAACATGATGCAATTCTTTCCATTCTTCTCTCTTGTTTCCAAAATCAGAGCAGCCTCACCCCAAGGCCATTGCCACCATAGGCCTATGAGGAGGACTGCCAGACTACTGTTCCTTTAAGGCATGAGGGCTCTTCATTCAGCCTGTGGTGAATTTCCCTGGCCTGGGACATACTCTTCAGGGGTGTGGGCTCCCCTCTGGTGCAGGACAGGTCCAGAAATACTATTCAAGAGCCAAGTCCTAGAATCAGGGACCCCAACAGCCAAGTTGGTGCTCTACCCTCCTGTAGTCAAGCTAGTACCTAAGATGCAAGAAAAAGTTCCCTTTACTTTTCCCTCTGCTTTTCTAAAGCAGAAGAGGTCTCATCCTAAAGCCACTACAGCTGGAAATGTGTTGAGTTTCACCTGAAGCCAGCAAGAGAAGAGTCTCATGGTCTCACCTAAGGCCCTCAATGTAGTACCTGGGTATTGCTGCTAATTATTCAGGGTCCAAGGTCTCTTCAGTTAACAGGCAATGAATCCTGCCCAAACTGGCTCCTTCCCTTCAAGGCAGCAGACCCTTCTGGCCCAGGGTGTGTCTAGAAATATCCAGGAGCTAGGGCCTAGAAAGAGGACCTTACGACTCTGACCCATGACCTACCCTGCTTTGGCTGAGCTAGTATCCAAGATGCAAGACAAAGTCCTCTCCTCTCCTCAAGTGGCATCATTAATTCAAGAATGTTTTTTCTACCTCTTCAGTGCCTCTTTCAGCAGTGTGTAGTTGAAACCAAGTACTGTGAGGGCTCACCTGATTTTTGCTTCTTATGAAGTTGCTTTATTGTGTAGATAGCTGTTAAATTGGTGTCCTTGCAGGGGGTGAGGAGAATAATCAGTAGAGCCTTCTATTCTACCATCTTGTTCTGCCTCTTCCATTCACAAAATCTTAAGTGTGGAACAAATATGACATTTATTCAGCGTTTTTCAAAAGTTGAGCATGAAAGCTATAGCCCAAGAAAACTCACTGCAGCAAAAATTGTACAGGCTACATTGCTAATCACAACTAAATAAATCTTGAGACTTATAGTAAAAATTTAAGAAAAAAGCCCGTTCAAAGTGTTAATGTATCCCCAATAATTGTTTTTTCTAGGAAAATTTTGCAAAGCTACAGTCACATAGTATTTACAAAATTACAAACTGCAAATAACTTCTGTCAAAATGTTAGGGAACTTACTAAAACTGTAATTAAAGGCACAGCCTTAAATGCCATTTTCATTAAAAGGAAATATTTTAACAAAAAACAGGCATTTGACTTAAGATAATAAAAAAGTGATAAAACCTCAGAAAAGCATGGGAAAATAATTATACAAGTAAAAATAGAAAATAATTAAAAATAAAATAATTATATAACTTGTACTTCTACTTTTATACTTTTTTTATTATGTGTACATAAGAGTTATATGTATTTCTGTGGTCTATATGATATTTTGATACAGGTATACAATGTGTAATGATGAAATCAAGGTAATTGGGGGTATCCACCACCTCAAGCTCTTTAAATTTCTTTGTGTTGGGAACATTCCAGTTCCACTCTTTTCCTTAGTGTAAAATATACAATAACTATTGTTAACTATTATCACCATGTTGAGCTACCAAATACTAGATCTTATTCATTCTATCTGATTCTATTTTTGTGCCTATTGGCCATCCCCATTTATCCCCAACCGTCTCTGCCACCCTTCTCAGCCTTTGGCAATCATCATACCACTCTATATCTCCATGAGTTCAATTTTTTTGACCTCCAAATAAGAGCAAAGACATGCAATATTTGTTGTTCTGTGCCTGGTTTATTTCACTTAATATAATGTCTTAGTTTCCTCCGTGTTTTTGCAAATAGCAGGATTTCATCCTTGTATGGCTTAATATTCCATTGTATGTTTGTACCATATTTTCTTTAACCATTCATCTGTTGATGGACAGTTAAGTTGCTTCCATATCTTGGCTATTGTGAATAGTGCTGCAATAAACATGAGAGTGCAGATATCTCTTTGATACACTGATTTTATTTCTTTTGGATCTATGCCCAGCAGTGGAATTAGTAGATCATATGATAGTTATATTTCTCATTTTTTGAGGAACCTCCATACTATTCTCCATAGTGACTGTACTAATTTACATTTCTATCAACAGTGTACAATGGTCATCCTCATTGGTATTCCTTATTGCCTGTCTTTTGGAAAAAAGCCATTTTAACAAGGGTGAAATGACATGTCATTGTAGTTTTGATGTGCATTTCTCTGATGATTAGTGATATTGGCCATTTATATGTCTTCTTTTCAGAAATGTCTATTCAGACCTTGACCCATTTTTAAATTGGATTACTTAATTTTTTTCCTATTGTTTGAACTTCTTATATAATGTGGTTATTAATCTCTTTTCAGATGGGTACTTTGCAAAAGCGTAGACTATGTATTTTCACGTATATGCACTTTGCATGAGTTTTTCTTCTGCTTCAGATTTTTTCCTTCATATTAGCATCCAACAAATTTATACTTTTTTTCTATGAATCGACTGTTTTAGCACATTCACTCTGAAGCCTGCCCTGAATCCTCTTTCTGCTCTTACTGTGGGTTTTATGTTCCTTATTAGAGATATTGACACATTGAATCTTCTGAGTAAGTAACCTTCTATGATATTGCTACACATTTCAAAGGAAAAGGGAAAAATGTTATAGTGCATTGAGCTAGCATATAATTTTATTGAAAATTTACACATATTTTCATTGTGAATTGGAATTTTAAAACTTGTATTTAGTGGCTGGTTATTGCTGGTATAAAGAAATATTGTGTGATGTTCCCCTTCCTGTGTCCATGTGTTCTCATTGTTCAATTCCCACCTATGAGTGAGAACATGCAGTGTTTGGTTTTTTGTCCTTGTGATACTTTACTGAGAATGATGGTTTCCAGTTTCATCCATGTCCCTACAAAGGACATGAACTCATCATTTTTTATGGCTGCATAGTATTCCATGGTGTATATGTGCCACATTTTCTTAATCCAGTCTATCGTTGTTGGACATTTGGGTTGGTTCCAACTCTTTGCTATTGTGAATAGTGCCGCAATAAACATATGTGTTCATGTTTCTTTATAGCAGCATGATTTATAGTCCTTTGGGTATATACCCAGTAATGGGATGGTTGGGTCGAATGGTATTTCTAGTTCTAGATCCCTGAGGAATCGCCACACTGACTTCCACAATGGTTGTGGGGGGAGGGGGGAGGGACAGCATTAGGAGATACACCTAATGCTAAATGAGGAGTTAATGGGTGCAGCACACCAACATGGCACATGGATACATATGTAACAAACCTGCACATTGTGCACATGTACCCTAAAACTTAACGTATAATAATAATAATAATTATAATAAAAAGAAAAAAGAAAAATAGCTAACAGATAACAGCAATATTCTGAACATTCAGTTAACTTACTATTTTGCCTTATTTTTAAGATTTCTTAGTGAGTATTTAATCTGTAATGTATTATTTTTGTGAAAGTAGATATGATTTGGGGTCAATTATTTTTGTCTTTGAGAATGTTAATATCATTTAAATATTGTTATATAGTGTTTTTTTCTTTTTATTTCTATATAAATATAATTAATATTGATGGAAACTATCTATTAAGCCCATGTCCTAGACACTTGAATACTTGGCAGTCATTTGATAATTATTTTAGTAAAGCAATTGATTTCTAAAAAATACAAAAAAAAGAAATATTGTGTCAAACTATTTTTTTAATATTAATGAGTTTTGTGAAATCTCACATTTTCTAGTTGTACAATCATATTCAAAGAATCATCTCAATCTGCAGATATTAATAACTTCATTTTTACTAACAAATTACTGATTTTCAAGACAAATCAAAAGGAAATCTCTGAATGTATCCAGGATGTAGAAGCATCCACACTCCTGTTATTCCCTCTGGGTATAAATCCTGATTCTGCTACTTGTCTGGTATGTTACCTGGGAAAGTTATGTAATTGCTTTTTGCCTCAATTTCTTTATAGTGATTTTTTTTAGGTTGGTATGAGTTTAAAATGAATTAAAACATGTGTGTAGAATAGTATCTAGTATTATTTAGTTGTTATGTAAATAAAATACAGAAACATTCAAGTATATCTATGAATTTTATGTATTTTTAAATATATTCAACAAATATTGTTTAATTATTATTTCCACTACTGTTTAATTTATGAAAACTGTATTTTCTATATCTTGTTCTAGCTATAGGACAGGTTTACTTATTATATTTTGACTTTGGGGTTTTTATCTGTAGACTATGGATGTTAATGATACTTTCCTTATGGATTTGTGTATAAAAAATAGGATAATGGTGGTAAAACACTGAGGAAAATTTTGAAATATTGTACATACCCACTAGATTCTAGGTAATGCTGTTAACATAAATCAGTAATTGAATATATAATAAATATGATATTTCACGTAAAACTCACAGATTAATTACTAAGTGGCATTTGGGTAACTGATCAATCATTCTTTAAAGATAAATAAATAAATTTGGTTTTCTGTCTTACATATTATATCTAAATATTTCATATGTAAAAGAGAAATAATTTTAATACAGTAAAAAATATCAGTGATCATTTATGTAATTTTACAAAGGCATAAACTGTCAAAGCAAAGAATGTCTACTTGGTCCTAGTGGAATAATAAAAACTTATATAACATCACATTAGAAGTTATATTATTAGAGCAAGCGTGTTCTTGAGTTCAGATTTCAGAAAATCATGGGAAACAAACAGCACATTTTGTGTTCTAAAGTGTTATATTTGCTCAAATATATTCAACAAAATACCCTATTAAAATGTATAAAACACATGGGTTAAATCACACATGATCTATGGTCCAAATCAAGTTATATCCAACTTTGAAGACAATTATATAAAAAATGCGGTACAGTTGAATGGTATCAATTTTATTTTAGTCACATTTTCTCCAGCTCAGACTTTTAAAAAGATGAAGAATTAAAATCCTAATGTTCTTCAGGAAAAGAAGAAACAAAATATTCTCAATGAATTGCATTATTCATGTAAATATTAACTTTAATTTTTGTTGTTAACTTTTATTTCTTAGAGACATAGATTTAAAAATGTGCTTTCTAAATTTTCCTTGTCAAATATATTGAAATTACAAAGTACCATCATAAATCTATTAGTTTTTTCTTTTAAAATTCTGTAATGAGAAACTTTAATTTGGGTGAGGGGAGTATTCTCTGCTTTAGCAAATTTAATAATGTACTATTTTCCAAATATTTAAGCCTAATTTATCCCCCATTTTTTATTGGAAATACAAACCATGCCTTCCAGTAATACTTTTCTACTGAATAGCAAACTTTTACAATCATTATGTATGTGCATGTGTGTGTGTGTGTGTGTGTGTGTGTGTGTCATTCTGAATAAAACTAATGCAGTTATTTAAGCACTACATTTTGGATTTTATCTATTTATTTTTAGTCTTAATTTGAAAATCTAGAATCTCATTTAGATTCACAAAGGAAGCTGCATGGTATTTATTTGAGATAATGTAATACTCTTTTTTTTTTTTTTTTTTTTTTTTTGAGACGGAGTTTTACTCTTGTTGTCCAGGCTGGAGTGCAATGGCGCAATCTCAGCTCACTGCAACCTCCGCCTCCCAGGTTTAAGCGATTGTCCTGTCTCAGCCTCCCAAGTAGCTGGGATTACAGGCTCCTGCCACCATGCCCAACTAATTTTTGTATTTTTAGTAGAGATGGGATTTCATCATGTTGGTCAGGCTGGTCTCGATCTCCTGACCTCAGGTGATCCATCCTCCTCAGCCTCCCAAAGTTCTGGGACTACAGTTGTGAGTCACCATGCCAGGCTGATGTTTTTATTAATCAGTTCAATTGGCTGTACAATTCTCCCTTCTGGTCTTGCTGTGGAAGGTGTGACTTGGTGCTCTCTCTAATTCCCAAGAAGAGATTTATGTTCCCACCCTAGAGGATAAGAGGAACTTAGTTTCCTTCAAATGTGGTTACTGTGTTCTAGCCACATTGGCCTTCTTCCTATTCCTTTGAATCATTAACCTCATGCCTGCCATAATACCTTTGACCTTGCTGTTTTCTTTGAAAATTTTCACCTAGAATCTTCCTACAGCTGAGTCTTTTGTATTAGTCACACCTTAGAACAAATATTTTACGTACTATGAGTAGCTGTCACAAATATAAAATAGCATTTTATAGCATTTATAGCATTCTGCCCCATTCCAAACACACATACTTACAACACTTACACCTCCATCCATCACTACAATAGAATTCTATTTCCTTTTCTTTATTATTCAATGCAATTATTCTGTTTAGTTGTTCATTTATTTTTCTAATAGTCTCTCCTACTATATTGTAAGATTCATGAGAGCAGGGACAGGTGTCTTTTCTTGCTCTTTGCTGTGTCTCCAGCTTGTAGGACAGGACCTATTGTAACTGCTGAGTGTATGCCCTTAAGTGCAAGAAAATAGAAAAAAATAAAAGAGGAAATATAGAAGAAAGAGTGAAAGAGGGAGTCAGGAGTCAGAAAGACCACCAAATCACACCTTCCACAGCAAAACCAAAAGAGAATTGTACAGCCAAGTTAACTGATTAATGAAAACATCAGAGTATTACATAATCTCAAATAAATACCATGGAGCTTCCTTTGTGACTCTAGATGAAATTCTAGATTCCCAATTAAGAAGAAAAATAAGTAGGTGAGAAAGAGGACACATGGCAGCCTAGGTGTTAGGCCAACCACTTTTAGATTTAGTAGAGGAGACTTCTCAAGTTCCTTTTATTACTCTATTGACTCCTGCAGTATAAAAACCCACTTGATGCCAGGTGTGGTGGCTCACACCTGTAATCCCATAGCACTTTGGGAGGCTAAAGCAGGTGGATCACGAGGTCAGGTGTTCAAGACCATCCTGGCTAACATGGTGAAACCCCACCTTTACTAAAAATACAAAAATTAGCTGGGTGTGGTGGCAGGTGCCTGCAATCCCAGCTAGTTGAGAGGCTGAGGCAGGAGACTCGCTTGAACCCAGGAGGTGGAGGTTGCAGTGAGCCAAGATCGCACCACTGCACTGCTGCCTGGGCGAAAAAACTCACTTGAGGTTCCAAATTTAAGGGTATTTTGCTTGAGAAAGACTACCATGCTGTGCAAATCAAGATCAACAACACATCAATGCTACTATTTTCATTATCTAATGTTCACATGACACTCATAATTCTTTTATGTTTTACTTTCCCTTAATCTATTGAAAAATTTCTTGTGTTTATCACAGACCCAGTGTTTTCTCATCCCTCTTTTCTATTTGCCTTTTCTCTTATTTAAACACGATTGAATGACCCTACATGAAAAATATTTAGTTCAATTCAAATATTTTTTTCTACCATTTGGAATAGAATAATAAATTTTCTAAATAAATTTTAATATGTTGAGTCATCTTGGCATGTAGACCAAAACGTTTCTTTACATAAACTTTACATATATTTTAATTATTTAAGCCAAAAATCTTTACAATATACTTATGTTTCAATATTTTTGTGATAAATTATATTGTGCTACTTCTCATGAGTTCTTCTTAGAATTGATTATAATAGTATAGATTTAATTCTGGTGTCAGTGATATATGTAGCAGAAAACAAAACTAAATTAAAAAGATGCCTAATATTAGTGCTAATGATTATGTAAGTCTTAAATTATGGCACATCACTTGAATAAATTATTATAATTGAAAATAATATATAAAATATAAGTAGTTTTATCAATATAAAATTTTAAGACAAAATTATGTCCACATAATAAAAATTATATAATTATTAAATGTGAATTTAATAGGCAAGGACTAGAACAATTAAAAAAACAAAAAGGAAAGAATTCATGTACTAGAGTAAAGAAACTGGGAAACTTTTCCTTTCTTTAATTGTAGTCATCCAATAATTTATAGTTAATAATGTGGTAGTAGGAGGAGGAAGAAGAATTAAAAATAAGTACATACATCATTCTGTTACCAGTTGACATACAATGGATCTCTGAAAACAGACACAGTTTGGGAAGCAATGGTGGGTAACAGGCGGCTTCAGAATTAAGCAAGAAAGAAATGCTTTACAGAGGGAAGGGTCTTAAAACTGATTCTTTAGCTGTGAAAATAATCTCAGTATCTAATGTTGGGAACTTTCCAATTATATGAGTGCAAATTTCTCCTGATTTCAACAGTTTTTCTATTATTACTTACTATAGCAATTGCTTAGATTTAATTAATTTTTTTCTTACCAGGAGGGCAATTTTTGCAGTCTAGTGGTAAAACTTTTTTCAACTATATATATATATATATATACACATAGTTAAAATATATATACATAGTTAAAATATATATATCATTAAAATATATATGTATAGTTAAAATATATATATGTTAAAAGTCAACTTTTGGAGATTTGCCATATATATGTACATATATACACATATATATGTACATCTATACACGTATATATGTACATATATGGACATATTAGATATATACATATATACGTATATATACATATATGTATATATATACACATATACATATATACGTATATATGTACATTATATATATACATGTATATATATATATATTCAGCAGCTTTTCCTAAGGTATATTCTGTGGGATTCAGTCCCATGTGTTACCCATCAAACAATAATTTTGGGGAACACTACACATGTGCATCCCTTTCTTGCTAGAGATTCACCATGCTCACCACCAAGTAAACATAATGAGATTTGCATTATCATCTCACTAATACTCAACTTAAATCAATACTTTTAATCTTATGTCACCCCAAAGTATTTCAGATTAACAGGCATCATGTGTTAACATTCCAAATATCATGTTTGAGCCGCAATATAGTGTAGTGCTGAAAATAAAGGGCTCAGGGTTTGTGCTTGAAGTCTTCTATTGTGAAATCAGGGAAATTTTGCCATCAAAATGAGATGGTAATAGAAAGAGATACCTACACACACACAAATACACACACACACTTTACATCTGTGTATATACACACACATACACATATATAGTATGTGTATATATATCACATTCTTTAGCTGAGTGTGTATATATATACATAATATGTGTGTGCATGTATATAGTCTGTGTATATAGCGTATCTATTTATTTATATATGTATATATGGTGTGTACGTATATATTATATATACATATGATATAATTTGGCTGTGACCCCACCCAAATCTCATCTTGAATAGTAGCTTCCATAATTCCCACATGTTATGGGAGGGACCTGATGGGAGATATTTGAATCACAAGGGTGTTTACCCCCATACTGTTCTCATAGTAGTGAATAAGTCTCATGAGATCTGATGGTTGTGTACAGGGTTTCCCCTTTCACTTGAATCTCATTTTCTTCTTGTCTGCTGCCGTGTAAGATGTGCATTTTGTCTTCTGCCATGATTGTGAGGCCTCCTCAGCAATATGGAACTGTGAGTCTATTAAACCTGTTTTCCTTTATAAATCACCCAGTCTCAGGTATGTCTTTATCAGCAGCATGAAAATGGACTAATACAACATGTATATCATATATACATATATATGTGTATATACATACATATATGTATATACAGTGTGTATATACATACCTCTTAGCTATAGCTAACTATCTGTATTGGTCCGCTTTCACACTGCTGATAGAGACATACCCAAGACTGGGCAATTTACAAAAGAAAGAGGTTTAATGGACTTACAGTTCCACATGGCTGGAGTGGCCTCAAAATCATGGCAGAAGGCAAGGAGGAGAAAGTCAGAACTTATGTGGATGATAGCAGGCAAAAAAGAGAGCTTGTGCAGGGAAACTCTGCCTTATAAAGCCATCAGATTCATGAGACTTATTCACATGGGAAAGGCCTGCCCCTGTGATTCAACTACCTTCAACTGGGTTCCTCCCACAAGATATGGGAATTCACGATAAGATTTGGGTGGGGACACAGACAAACCATATCACTATCTATCTATCTGTCTATCTATCTGCACATATAGTGTGTGTGTGTGTTTGCTCACATGCACACACTTTGATTAATGCCTGACACTTGGTAAGTGGTATAAAATGTTGTCATTATTAGAGTAGCCTTTTCTAGAACCATAATGGGAAATTTCTGACATTACAGCAAAAAATATAGTGCAATTGTATTCACTGGTGTGAAACTCCAAGCAGCTGCTTATATTAGTGACTCTGGCAAGAAGCTTGGTGTTTCTCCTGCATGCACTGGGTTCCAGCAGAGGACCTCAAGAAGGAGAGTGAAATGAAAAGACATGTGATATGTTTGGGATGTCAGTTGTAAGTCATGGTGACATATCCACTGTCCTGTAGGCTACATTTTTTAGGTTTTTGTTCTGGAACGAAACAAGCCTTAAAAATGCATTTCTGCCATTTCTTCTCTTGGTCATATCCTCCATGGTCTAGTAGCTTTAGGAAGTGGAAATTACTTTTCCCTTTTTGTTCCTCCTCCTAAAGACTGTGTAAGGTCTTAATGCAGCATTTCCATTTATGGACTTCCCACTTTATGCACTTCACCTATATGTTGGTATACTCCAAATTAGGATTCAATAGGATAATCTATGTCCCTGCTCCTTATTATTTATTTTGTCTTCAGTCACCTGCTAGTCACATCATACTTCCATCTGTAAGAATGGTTCACCAGATTGGAAATTCCCCAAAGGCATAATTTGAAGCATAAGAATATTGAAAAAGATGTCCATAGTTATCTGATACACTTCATAATCTAACGCTTGAGAATCCCTGTTGTACAGTAAGGGTCCAGCAATTAATGTATGATTATTAAATGTGACATTATAGTTAAAATTTCATATCATACATCCTCTGGGACAATTTTTATTGTACGTAGCACCTAGTTTTTTTTTTAATCTGTCTCAATTAATGTGAACTGCTATAATTGAGTTTTTCCCTTATTAAACATCACTAAAGGTCAAATTGAGATACAGCTTTCTAAAAACCTGTAGCTTTGATCTAAATATTATCCTTTCTTTTATATTCACAGAACTTTATAATATTGCACCAAATAAACCTCAATTTTATCATCTTAAAATGGGGTAAAGATGCCATTCTTTAGGTTCACAGATTTTGTTTAAAGATTATGTAGGGCATAAGAATCCAAAGGTAACTGACGACATTCTACATATGCAAAGTGGAGTTTCCTTTACTATAATTATTAGCATTATTTTTGTTAACAATAGTAGTATTTAAGCTTTTAAGTTTATTGTTTGATTAACATCTTTGTTGATGGAAAGTAAGTGAATTGAAAAGGCCCCAAAAAACAGAAGTAGCCTGTCTTCAAAATACTTCATCAATGGCCACTAAATTGATAATGAAAGGCATGCTCTAAAAAATTGATTAAAAATAGTTTTTGCTTTAGCTATGACCATAAAACAAATAATCAAAACATCCATTGTGTTTATTTTTACTACCTTTCTCAAATATTGCCACCAAATTATTTGTATGATGTACACATCAGTTATCACATTGGCTATACTTGTACACATAACTGGGACACAATGATTTAAGCTCCCTGTTCATTTGCAAGATGACATTCAAATTTTTACAGAACTTCCCTTGGGTTAGTTTTTCTAATACAGCAGAGAGCTCCCAAAACAACGCTTGGAAGAACAAACAGTATTTCTGTGATTTTTCAGCTGGGTAACTCCTGACAGTCCTTTAGAAGCATGAAGAAAGTCAACTTTTGGAGATTTGCAGTATAAACTGAAGCATATCATCACCCCAAGAGATAAGAAACTTTACATGGCTGAAATGGAATCAAGTCACTGGCAATATCAGCAAAAAGCATTCTGTCACTTTTTCGTTGTAATTCTGTATAACAACCTCTAAGGATGGTCAGTAGATGTCATATTTCAAGAGTGCAAATAATTTGTTAACCTTTAATCAAAAAAGTCTAACAGTGTTTCTTCTATCCAATACATTATTCCATCCAAAAAAAAAAAAAAAAGTCCTTCCTTAAAGCTTTGTTTGGAAATCAAATTAGTCATTCTGAAATAACATTGAAATTTATAGCATAACAAGAGTATTCCCTGTAGACTTTTTCCCATCATAATACTGACATGGAAACATTACTTGTGACAGAGTGAAAATAAGTAATTCACTAGCAAGTTACAATATCTTTTTCCTAATTTAGTTCCTGAGCGTCTGTTGAAAAGAGACAGTACATATTCTTATGTGAAAGTCACCCTTAGTACAAACGCTAAATTTCGTGAAAACAAGTATTAAGAATTTCAAAACAAAGACAGTTAAAATTGACATCACTGACAATGTTGCTAGGATAAGACAATTTGTCTTTTCAAATGTAGCCACTAGTTTATGCCAGTTACAGTCTGTCTTTGTAAAATGGAGATAAACACAATGGCAGAATAGTACCTGACTGTGGCCAAAAAAATAAATAAATAAATTTTAAAATACACCTGGCTTTCCAAATAGTCTATATTATGAATATATATTATGTTTATAATTAGATAACGATGATAAGTACTCTTTTAAAAGGCCATGTCTGTTTGCAAACAACTTCATTGTTTGCATACTGTGAGTATTTTCTTCTATTCACCGTTTAGCCAGTGAAAAGCTTGAATCTCAATAAATATGTATTCCTCTAGGTAAAAAAAAAAATAGTTAATATACAATTGTCAAAGGAAACATTTGTCTGTCCCAGCAATGTATCTTTAAAGAAGAGCTAACTCAAAACCTTGCTTCTGGTTGTCATTAAATGTAATATGGAAGATCAATCAATCAGGGTTCAATTCTAGAGAAAATAATGCATTCTGGTTAGGATAATTAGAAGGGGATTTATTTCAGGGTTCTATGTGGGATGAAATACTTACTGGATGTTCTGAAATACTAATAAACTCTCTCCTGAGCTTCCCAGATTGGCTAACAAAGCCATACCACAGAATTGTTAATCAAAGAAACTGCTGCCCTGTCATTTTAAGATGCTCTGGCTACGACTACAGCTGTTGGTGCAGAACTTCCACCTCACTTGTGAGCAGAAAATCACCACCAGCCATATTTGGAATTCTCTCTAAAGAAAGAGGCAAGCACTATGAGTGATGCTTTATTTGGTAATTAACTTCACTCTAAGAAAAAATAGCTCTGCACAACCAAAATTATATGAATATTTGATTTCATATTTTTGAATAAAATCCTATTCTAACAACTGGAAATATCAGCAAGAATCGCACTATAATATTGTTGTTGTAATTTTGTGTAACAGTCTTTGAAGGACCTTCATTTTGTGCTATTTTTCAAAAGGTAATAATTTCTTAATACTTAATTACAAGTGCTGAGGAGTGTTTTCTCAAACCAATGCCTTATCCCATTAAAGTGAAAAAAAGGCTTCACTTGAGGATTTGGGTATTTTTTTCCAAATCAAGTTACTCATTCTGATGTAATATCTAAATTAATAGCATATTAAAAGTATTCTACATGTTAACAAAGATCTTCCTTAATATGAACTGTAACCCACAAGTCTCACTCATTTTTGTGTACTGATTAGATTCCTTTTGGTTGAATAAAATTAGTCTAATTTTCCTCCAAAAATCAATCTCCTAATATTTAAAATCATTGCTGATGTTTTCTATAAGAATTACCTTCTCAAGTTTGTATTTTCCTATTTCTTTTTCTATATAATATGATTTTCAGATTTTCTTCCATTTTGATCATCTTCTCTTGGGCTTGCTGTAGTTTTTAGTAGTTGCCATAAAAAGTAGCCATTTTGTGTGTAATGTGATATTCCAGAACTAATTTGAAATAGTGAGAAAAATACGATGAGGACATTCAATTTATTCATTCTAATTCTATCTATGCTTATCAAAAAAATGCCTCAAATATCATCCTGACACAACTTTTATAGACTCATAATTGTCTTTCATGGTTATCCTTCTTTACAGTACTTTTTTGTCAATGGACTGAAACAAAACATATAAGCATAACTTATATGCTTCCACTGCTTCTCTCCCATCTTTGACCAATTACTCATCCCAGACTGAATCCAAAATTTCAGAGTTACTCAAGTATTTTTCTATTTCCTCTTTGCTGTTCACTCTGGCCTCTGACTTGAAGCAATTTGATAGTTACTTTGACAGTTTATTTAACATATAGTACATATTTTTATTATTTTTAAAGCAATATTTCAAACCAGGTATCACCTCTAGGCTCCGTATTTATGTAGGCAGCTAAACATAATCTGGTCAACTGTGAAATTATTATCATCCACCTGAACACTTACGACTCCTGAAAGTGTTTCATTTTTAACTACATATCCCCACTATGCACCTTCTTCAGCTAGAAACCCAGAAATTATTATTGATTTTCCCCACTATCTCATTAGTCCATATCAAAATATTCAATAAATTGTGTTGATTCTAATTCCCAAATAGTCGTCTAATCTACAGACTTTTTAATAGGTACACGGCAACTCTCTTCATCTCTTTTGTTGACAACTGTGGTATTCTCCTAATACGTCTCTACATATTTTCTCTTATCTGACTCTAATGCTTTTTAATGGAACAATCATAGGCATTTAATTTTGTCTAATAAAATTTTCAATAGCTTCTGATTGTTCCCAGAAAAAAATGAATAAATTTCTTCTTTGGGCCAATCAGTTTTTATGGCAGATCATGTGTCTAGTATCACCTTGATATATGAGGGTTCTTGAAAAATTCATGGAAAATGCATATTATGAAAAAACTATATGTGAGGTTTTTTTTTGCACAAAATAAACTTGTCCTAGATTGTTATGTCTTAACATAATGTAGTTTGACCTATAAGAAAGATGATACATCAATTCAAAAAAAGCCCCTATTAGAGCAATATGAATTCTGCCAAAATGGAAGCAAGAACAAACATCAAATCTGTGGTGAAGATTGTGTAAAATAATACAAAAATCATTGATGCTTTTTGAAAAGTTCATGGGGGAAAATTTCGTAAATAAATTTACAATTTACAAATGGATAACTTATTTTAGGAAGAGACAAGATAATTTTGAAGATGAAGTTCACAGAAGTAGACCATCCATATCAACTTGGAGGAGAAAAGTAATTTTGTTCGTACCCTAATTGAAGAGGACAAACAATTAACAGCACAAACAACAGCCAACAAACTAGATATTTCAATTAGTTCAGCTTACACAGTTCTGATTGAAAAGTTAAATTTGAGCAAATTTTCCACTTAAAGGATTCCAAAACCACTGCACCCAGATCAGCTGTAGTCAAGAGCAAAGCTTTCAATGGAAATTTTTAAAAAGTGACATCAAGATCCTGAAGCACTTCTTCAAATAATCGTAATAGGAGATAGAACATGGCATTACCAGTATAATCCTGAAGGCAAAGCACAATGAAAGTGGTCCAGTCAACTCAAAAGCAAACTAGTTAAGAGCAAAAGTCATGGCAACACTGTTAGGGATGCATTTTGCATATTGCATTTTACATATTGACTTTCCAGAAGGCCAAATAACACCTGTTTATGATGAGAGTGTTTTGAGGAAGTTAACCAAAGACTTAGTAGAAAAATGCTTGGGGAAGCTTCACAGAATCCTTCTTTGCCATCGTGCTGCTCCTCCTGATTCCTGTCATCAAACAAGGGCAAATTTGTGAGAGTCTCTGTGGGAAATCATTACATATCCTCTGGACAGTTCTGATTTGGATCTTTCTGAGTTTTTTTGTTTATTTGTTTGTTAATCCAAAATAATCATCAAAGAACATTCATTTTTCTTCAGGTAATAATGTAAAAAAGCCAGCCTGCATTGACTTGGTTAAGTTCCCAGAAGTTTACATTATTTAAAGATGTACTATAAGGCTCATATCATCATTTTAAAAAGTGTCTTGAACTTGATGGAGCTTATGTTGAGAAATAAAATTTATTTTTTATTTTTATCTTTTAATTCTATTTTTCAACAAACTTTAAAGTCTCCTTGTCTTAGCTACACTAGGCTTCCTTGAGTGCTCTAAATATACAGAAGACCTTCAGGCCATAGAACATGCAACATTGAATATCGTCTCCTGGCAGCCGGTATACACACTCTATTTAACTGAATATCTTTTCAGTCTTTCTACTTTCATTTAAATGTCACTTATTCAAGAAAATTTCCCCTATTTCTTTGACTAGGTTTTTGGTGTACCTAGCTTTTAAAACAGGATCCAAACCACCCCACATCATCCTTTAATCTCAAATCAAAATGTTGGGCCTGTAAGTGTTTTAAATAATGTAATGCAAAGAAAGAATCATTCTGGGCATTTTGAACCCAGATATATTAAGGCGGTTTGGCAGCAGCATTTTCCTCCCATGAAATCCAGTTGCCTTGCTTTAAGAAAGAACTAGCAACCATGTGGCGAAGTCCACATTGAGTAAAATCAAGGCCCACACACCTGAAAGCTTCAGCTGAGTTCCCATCTAAGAGCCAGTACCAAGTTTCCAGCCATGTGAATGAGCCAGCCTGAAAGTGAAGTATCCAGCCCAGGTTGAGACATTTCAGACGACACCCTACCCTTACCTAACCCTGCCCAAGTTGAAAACTAGTGAGTCTTCTACTAAATGTTTCTTTCTGAAGAGGCTAAATTTTAGAGTGTTTTGTTTTGTTGTGTATGGATTTTTACAGAGCAATTGATTAATAAAATAGATGTTTTATCATTTGTGCATCAACAACTATTTAATGTCTTGTGCTGTGGCCACATTTATGAATGAAAAATAATTATTCATTTACTCACTACCCCATCTTCAATGTGTAGGACAATGTCTGTTACATAGTATATACTCAATAAATATTGATTAATTTCAATAAGTGTCAGTTTTTATTGAAAAATAAAATGTATTTAGACTTCCCTATGTCTCACAAATACACTTTTTCTCTGAATGTGTAAGCATAGGATATCTATCTTTAGCTATTTTTCTTGTAACTTATTATACATATTGTGATTCCATATGTATTACTTTTCTTGATATGTACTATTTTTAGAGCATGTCTCTGAAAAACATAGAATCCTCACTAGAAGTTTTAATGTATAATTTCACAGTGATTATATTGTACAATAATAATATTGGATAAGAGTCCTACATTAAAATATTTCCTGTATTATTTATAACAACATGCAGTATAGAAACATTCTAAGAGGAAGCAGATAGACACATTAGATGAGTTATAGGGAACTCAGCAATTTGGAATTGAGAAGAACCCCACATAATTTCTAGCACATCCATGAAAACCTCACTAAAAGAGTGTAAATAAATATCATATTTAAGTGATTTGTGATAACAAAAAGCATCAAGAGTTCTCATATTGTATTAGTCCAGTCTCACACTACTAATGAAGATATACCCGAGACTGGGTAATTTATAAAGGAAAGAGGTTTAATTGACTCACAGTTCAGCATGGCTGGGGTGGCCGCAGGAAGCTTACAATCATGGCTCCAAACCTCCCCCAAAGTTATATGGGGCTATGTGACTTTTCTGGCTGTTGAAATGGGGCCAATGTAACATATTCTACTTCTTATCCAGATACTTAAAATCTTTCATGTGTCCATTAGTTCTTCTTTTACTTTGGTATCTGGCAAATAAAAGTTAAAAAAGCTAAACAGAATGTGTATATTTTTTTATATGTATATTTCTAAATGGAGCTGGAATGTTTTAGAAAATGCTATAGGTATTATATTGAAGGAGCTGAAATTTTTGAATTACTTCACGGAGAAGAACTCACCTGCTGAGCATGATGTATTGTGGCATAGACGAGAAATAAAATCTATTATCGAAGCCACTGAGATTTGGGAGAAAATATGAAGTCAGGGTTTTCTGACTTTTTCAAGTAAATATGTATCACTGACTTTAAGATGTAACAAGCAAGAGACTATGAGTGCAGTATCCAAATCATATTACCCATAAAGTTAACATAGTCACAAGCATAGAGTCAGCTGGTGTTACCCAATAATAATATTGTCATACTCTGATAACATTTTATAGTAATATAATGCAACATACTGCATTGAATAATAACCACTAACATCTACTGATTGCATAATATATGCCAGGCACTATGTCAAACAAATTTCACTTATGATAAAATTTAATCCTATTAAGGCAGATGAACATATTATCCCTATTTTGCAGAGATTGAAGTTCAGAAAGTTTACGTAATGCCTAAGTAGGTAATGTGTTATAGAAAATAAATTGAACCATGTTCATCTGAATTTGCAAACTCTTGTTCTTAGCTACCTCATTAAATTATAACATAAGAGAGAGAGCTAAAATAACATCCAGGACATCAGGAATCTGACATCCAGTTACTAATACTAAATTTGACTGGCTGATATAGCTTAAGTACTTTATCTCTCTGGATCTTAGACTTTAAAGCTCTTTACAGTGGCATTTTGTGATTCCAACTCAGAAGTGAGATGTTTATAACTTCAGAGATCCAACCACTATCTAAATCACGTGTGCTTAATGTTTTGTGTCATTTCCTTACTTAGAGAATCCATCTTAAATGTCTAACTTTTGGAGTTTGGGATAAAAAAATAAAAAGTAAAACAAGTACTCATCTCTGTGTGATGATTTTCTTTTAAAGAATATTGGATTTTTTAGCACTTGGAAAACAGAAAAGCAAAAGTTATGTTGTTCTGTTTAGGATTTGGAGACTGAACTCCCTTAAGTTAAAAAATATACAGTGGGTTAAAGATAACTTTTCCAATCAATGTAAGACCTGAATAGAGACATTTATTTAATAAGCTAATTTTTTTCTAGGTCAAACAAAGTAGTTGAACAACTTGGACAATCTTAGTAAAAAACAAGCCATTACAAAATAAACATGTTTAATCTAGCAACCTGATGGAAGAGCCAATAAGGAAAAGATATGTATCTTTGCCGGAACTGGGTATCACGTCTAAGAGCATCTCAGGTGTACCACCTGGCTTTGCAGAGGCTGCTCTGGGACCCAGCTCAAACTTGACAATTATTTAAATGACAGCAAGTCAAACAACAAGGTCCCAAGAGCAATCAAGAAATGTTCTTTATTTTAATATTAATTTAATTTTATTTTATTTTAGAGATGGAATCTCGCTCTCTCACCCAGGCTGGAGTGCAGTGGCACAATCTCAACTCGCTGCAATCTCCGCCTCCTGAGTTCATGAGATTCTCCTGCCTCAGCCTCCTGAGTAGCTGGGAATACAGGCGTGTGCTACCATACCCTGCTAATATTTGTATTTTTAGTAGAGATGGGGTTACACCATGTTGACCAGGCTGGTCTTGAACTCCTGACCTCAGGTGATCAGCCCACCTCAGCCTCCCAAAGTCCTGGGATTACAGGTGTGAGCCACCGCACCCAGCAAAGAAATGTTCTTTATATACATCCATTGTGAGTGTCTAAAATTTTGAGAAAAAAAATTTGTCTTCCTGAGAAATTGCTTATCTTAGAGGCAAATATAAAATAGTAATTATATGAGAAATAGATGTTTTACTATTTAGGCCATTTCTCCCATAATACTCCAAAAACTGGCCTCCTGTCTTAGGTGCCTGATAAATAAATAAGTAGATAAATAAAGTTTAATTACATCATATGTGTGGGGAAAGAAAAATAGAATATACAGACAACTGTACAATATGTGGAAATAGACTATTTGTTCATACACAAATTATTTTAGAAAAGGTATAATTTAAAAATTATCTAGAATATTCTTCTTGTTTATATTAAAATTCTATACAAATATAAATATGCCTATGAAAGCTTGCTTACATCCCTGTATATTGTCATTTACTTATGGTATTGTATATAGAAACTAAACTGAAATTTTATGCTTCCTTTCAGTGTAACATTTGTATTTAAAAGTCTAGTTTGACCTCAAATCCTTTTTGTTTTAGCAGCTGTAGGGAGTACTGAGTAACCTTTTGCAACATTTATGCCTTTCTAATTTGAACAGTGACAGTGCTTTAAAACATAGCTTTGTTAATACATTTTTAAATCAGGTTTTTTTAAAAAAATTGTTTATAATAGCATTTTAAACAATTTTTAAAATTGTTGTCTTTCAACACTAATGCCACTTCTGAGTGAAGATGTTCAGAAAGAGAGGGCTGCTATCTCTGGGCCATAGTATGGTGCTGAGAAAAAAAGAAAATCCATTTATTCACAATCTATGTATATATTCATATCAACTGCAGAACTAAATTTTTTGATAAAAACAAAATACATTCACAGATTTTCAGAGGAATCTAGTGCTTTCTAGATAAATTTCATACGGGCTTACTGTATCCATCCAGATACATTTAAATTCTAAATGGCAGTACACAGTCTTAGCCTGGAATCCACTTTCAACATGATTAAGGTCTTTACCAATAATATTGCTACTAGGAAATTGAGACAAAGATTCAAGCTAAAAATAATGTCAAATCTTCTTCAAATCAAGTGAGTGGCAGTTACTCTTTATCACATGGAAAAGATAGGAAAAGGCTTTAGCTTCCATAATTGGATTAAACCTAGATGGAAAAAAAAATTTTCCTCCTTTCATTTAACCTGGAAAAAAAATGTTCCTCCTTTCTTTTACCTTAGCTATCTAAGCTACTTAAAGTGTCACTGTCCTCAGCCTCACATAATCAATAGCTGCTTCCTGCTTGGGTATATTGTGTCAACTTCCTACTTACACATATTTTGGGGGAACACAGCATTGGCAGAGGTTCTGCTCCCTCACGGCAGAGTGCTAACTAGTCAACTCCATATCATACTCAATTACAAGTCACTTGATATTAGACATGGCTTATTTCAGTCCATGATATTCTTCAGATGACTTCTACTGAAAGTGATGAACCAGCCATTCTGTCATCTTTGTCCCAATTCCTTCATAATTCTCATATTTAAGGGTTTTTAATATGTATACATTTATTATTTTTACTGAGGTATAATTGATAAATAAAAATTGTGTACACTTCTCATATACATCTTAATGAGTTTTTACATATGCCTACATCCATAATACCATCATCACAACTAAGGTACTAAACATAATAATTACCTCCAAAAATGTCCTTGTGTTTTGTGTAGGTGTGCATGAGAGTGTGTGTCTGTTTTGGAGAGAGCACTGAATATGAGATCTGTCTCCTTAATACATTTTAAAGTGCACAATACCCCATCAAAAAGTGGGCGAAGGACATGAACAGACACTTCTCAAAAGAAGACATTTATGCAGCCAAAAAACACATGAAAAAATGCTCATCATCACTGGCCATCAGAGAAATGCAAATCAAAACCACAATGAGATACCATCTCACACCAGTTAGAATGGCCATCATTAAAAAGTCAGGAAACAACAGGTGCTGGAGAGGATGTGGAGAAATAGGGACACTTTTACACTGTTGGTGGGACTGTAAACTAGTTCAACCATTGTGGAAGTCAGTGTGGCGATTCCTCAGGGATCTAGAACTAGAAATACCATTTGACCCAGCCATCCCATTACTAGGTATATACTCAAAGGACTATAAATCATGCTGCTATAAAGACACATGCACACGTATGTTTATTGCGGCACTATTCACAATAGCAAAGACTTGGAACCAACCCAAATGCCCAACAACGATAGTCTGGATTAAGAAAATGTGGCACATATACACTATGGAATACTATGCAGCTATAAAAAATGATGAGTTCATGTCCTTTGTAGGGACATGGATGAAACTGGAAACCATCATTCTCAGTAAAGTATCGCAAGGACAAAAAACCAAATACCGCATGTTCTCACTCCTAGGTGGGAATTGAACAGTGAGAACACATGGACACAGGAAGGGGAACATCACACTCTGGGGACTGTTGTGGGGTGGGGGGAGGGGGGAGGGACAGTATTAGGAAATATACCTAATGCCAAATGACGAGTTAATGGATACAGCACACCAACATGGTACATGGATACATATGTAACTAACCTGCACATTGTGCACATGTACCCTGAAACCTAAAGTATAGTAATAATAAAAAATAAATTTAAAAAAGTAAAATAAAAAAAGGTGCACAATACCATATTGCTAACTATAGGTACTATGTTGTACAGATCTCTAGAACTTATTCATCTGGTATTTATATATATATTTATATATAAATATATTTATATTACATACAGCTATACAGCTATATACACATATAATATTACAATATTACACACATATATGCATGTGTATATATATATATGTGTGTGTACATATGTATATATATGTATAATTGAAAAACAACTTTCTATTTTTTCCCACTCCCAGTTCCTGGCAACCACCATTCTACTCTCTGCTTCTATGAGTTTATTTTTCTTTTTATTTTAGATCCCTCATATAAGTGAAATCATGCAGTTATTTGTTCTTCTGTGACTGTCTTATTTCACTCAGTATAATGTCTTCTAGGTCCATCCATGTTGTCACAAATGTCAGGATTTTCTTTTTTTAAGGCTGAGAAACGTTCCATTGTATGTATATACCACAATGTATTTGTTCATTTATCTCTTGATGGACATTTAGGTTGCTTTCATATTTTGCCTATTATGAATAATGTTGCCATGAATGTGAGGGTGCAGATATATATCTTTGAGATCTTGATTTCTTTTTTTTTATATAATCCAGAAATGGGATTGCTGAATCATTCATAGTTCTATTTTTACCTTTTAAAGGAAGCTCCGTATGGTTTTCCTTAATGACTGCACCTTTCTACGTTCCCACCAATAGTGTACTACATAAGGGTTTCAATTTCTCCATGCCCTTGACAACATTTATCATATATACAATATGTGTTGTCATATATCACATGAAACATGTATGTAAATTGTGCATGTGTTTATATATAATAGCTATTCTAGTAGGTGTGAAGTGATATCTCATTGTGGTTTTGATATGCATTTTCCTTGTATAGAGCACCTTTTAATATACTAAAAGGCTATCTGTATGTTTTCTTTGGAGAAATATCTACTCATTTCCATTGCTCATATTTTAAATTTAATTTTTAGTTGACAAATAATAATGGTATATTCTTCTGTGACACAATGTGGTGTTTCAATGCATGTATACATTGTGAAATGATCAAATTGGGATGTTTAGCATATCCATCACCTCAAATATATATCACTTTTTGTGATAAGGACATTTTAAATCCCATTTTAGTTATACTGACATAAAATATTATTATTAACTATAGTCTCCATACTGTGCAATGGAACACCAGAACTTATTCCTTCTATCTAACTGAAACTTATTCCTTCTAACTTAACCAACATATGCCCTTTTCCCACACATCTCTCCACCTCCAAACTCTGGAAACCACCATTCTATCTCTACTTCTACGAGTTTAACATGTTTAGATTTCACACATAAGTGAGATTATATCATATTGGTCTCTCAGTGCCTGGTACATTTTACTTATTTGTTTTATAGTCTGGTTTCTGTTTTTGTTTTTGCTATTCAGATATAGGACAGTCTTATGTATTTTATATATTAATTCCTTCTCAGACAGTTTACAAATATTATTTTCCACTCTTTAGATCACATTTTCACTTTATTGATGATTTGCTTCGTTGTGCAGAAGCTTTTTAGCTTTATGTAGTCACAGTTGTCTATTTTTGATTTTGTTGCGTCTGTTTTTGGTGTCAAATTTAATAAGTCATTCCCAAGACTAATTTCAAGAAGTTTTCCACTATATTTTCTTCCAGAAGTGATATGTTTGAGGTCATATGTTTATATATTTAATCTATTTAAGTTTGTGTATATATGGTGTAATAGAGGGTTTCAAATTCATTATTTTGCTTGTACAGTGAAAACTGTAAAACACTTAAGAAATTAAGCAATCACTAATAAATGGAAAGACGTCCCATGTTCATGGACTAGAAGAATTAATATTGTTAAAATGCCTGCACTATCCAAAGGGATATACAGATTAATGCAATTTCTATTCAAATCCTATTGGCATTTTTTACAGAAATAGGAAACACAATCCTAAAATTTATATGAAGCTGCAAAAGACTGCTGAACAGCCAGAGCAATCTTGAGAATGAACAGAGTTGAAGGTATCATACTTGTTGTTTCAGAATACATTACACAGCTACAGTAATTAAAAGAGATTGTTACTGGCATAAATACATACATATAGATCAATGAAACAGAATAGAAGGTTCAGAAATATATCTACATATACGTGGTCAGCCGATCTACAGCAAGGGTGTCAAGAGCACATGAAAGAAAAAAAAAGACAGTCTTTTGCATGAATTTATATTTAGGTTGCCTTTCCACTCCTCTCCACCTTCGTTAGATGATATCCACTATTGGCAGCCTTGGAGTCTGGGTTAACTAAGGACTATAGCTGACTCTCACACCACCTTACATTTAATACTGGCTTGTTAGTTTTCTGTAGCCTTAGTAACTGCCTTTTTACCTAACTTGACCACCACTTACCACCTACTTATCACATTTAGTGAATTTTGTGATGCCTTTTTTCACCTTTTGCAGCATGACACCTGTATCATTTTAAACTTTGTACAGATGATATTTTTACTTTCAGTAGCTCCATAATCTAAAATGAGTTCCCTCCTCCTTCTTACTGTGACCCTCAGAGCCTCTATCTTCACAGCCCAAATGTCCTAGCCAAAACAGCCTCTGCCATGTTCCTCTTGAATGTATGAGAGAGAGGTAATACAGAATAGCTGCACCTTGATTCCTGAGCTGTGATCCTTTCTTAAGCATCTAACAGTACAGAACAATCAACATTCACTACCAACTACTGTTTACTGACAGACCGTATGAGGAGGTGGCTTTTACTATTCTACCATTAGTAAAAATAACACAATTTTTTTTAAAAACTATACTATCTGCTTATCTTTGAGAGGTATTTAATGTAGTAGTAGGAAAACTTGCTCTCAAATAAAAAGTAGTTGCCATAAGACCATTCAAGGACTCTCTGCATTCAATTTGATTAAATTAAAATATGTCTCTACCAGAGGAACCAGCTTAGGAAAATATTTAAAGTGAAGAGCAAATGAGTGTTCATTTCCTCTGTATATATAAAAAAACTAAGAGTTGATAACTTTCATAGCTCAATTCACATATTTTATCTCTTTGCCTTCCAAGTGGTATCACCTTAAATTAGCTCCACGTGAGAAACAAACTGAAAAAAATAAATGAGATTATTGGAACAGACTTTTTGTATGCTATGATATGGATGACAGACTGCAAGTTGCTAGACCTGCTAGACAGTCCATTTTCTGCATCTAGCCATATTTGATGTGGGCCATATATTCTTGCCTTGGGCAATTTTGTTTTAAATTTTGTACCAACATTCAAATTTTAGGAGAATCCAAAATAAATTGACCTGCATTTTTTTCTTCATGTAAATAATCAAAATATCTGACAGCATCAGGCTGAGACAAGAAGTCTTTTCAAAACACTAAAGGAGCATGCTGATGGTCGTACGTATACATAAATGTTTATAGGAAGACATGAGTTGTTCCACAGCTTCAAAAGGCGTCATGATTTTCACAATGTGAAAGTGAGCAGTAAGGCAGCAAGTGCTGATACCGAAGGTGCCAAAACTTTTAAGAAAGAGCTGCATGGGATAATTGTAAATGGGAAATATTTGCCAGGACAAATAATAATGATGAAAAAAACTTGTTCTGGAAGTGTATATTTTAACTGTCACACATTGATCAATAGTCCAGGATGGCAGAATTTAAGGCATTCAAAGCCTATGTAATGGCTGCTTTTCAGTAGAAATATTGCAAGGTTCAAATAAATTACTATCCTAATCTACCACTTGCAGAACTCTAGAGCGTTCAAGAATATGGAAAAGCATATGTTTCCTGCTTACTATCAACATAAAGAAAGCCTAGATGACATCAACCTTATTCGAAGACTGATTTTTTAACTCTTTTATTCTATAGGTAAGAGAATATTGTAGGCAAAAGAGCTCTCATTCAAAATTCTTATCATAGACAATGCCTTGGGGCATCCACAGCTTATTAATGGCATGCAGTCTGATGTAAAGGTTGTGAATTTGCCACTGAAAACAACTTCACACATTCAACCAATAAGGCACAATAGCTGCCTTCAAATAATATTATTTACACCAAACATTTGTGCAGGCAATTGAAGCAACTGAATGTGGCCAAACACTCTGATAGTTTTGGAGAGGTTTTAACATTCTAAATGTTTGTCTGAAACATGGCTGTAGTATGGGAAGAAGTAACACAGCAACACATAATCGGCATTAGGAAGAAAGATTTGAAGACATGTGAACACATTCAAAGGCTTTAACAAAGATTCTGCTATTGATAAAATAGTAAATAACAAGATATTAGTGGCCGGGAAACAGAATTGGGCATTGATGAAGAGGATATTCATGAGATTGTTGGCACTGAGGCTGAAGGATTTTCTAGTGAAGCACTGTTCAAACTGGAGAAAGAAAGAAGTAAAGAAGTTGAGGTAGAGGAAGAAGAAATTATACCCGAGGCACCAAGAAAGTTCACAGAGAAGAAATTGGTGAAGGTGTTTGCTACTGTCAGTGGTAGCATACCGAAGTTAGAAGAAATAAACATCAATTAGGAGAGATTCTCAAGAGCTGACAGGTAGATACAGGATTCTCTTGCTTGCTCCAGAGAAATATATAAAGCAAAGAAGGAGCAAAAGGTACAGTCAAAACTCGAAACTTAATGTCGTCCTGAAGAACACTGTGCCTGCTAACCCATCAACAAGTATGAACGTCCTAGTGCCTCCTATTAGCTACTCAGGAGCCTCATTAGAAAAGAGGTAAGTTGATGACTCTGTCACTGAAGCATCCCCATCATCCAGCAATTAATTTTACTTCAATGCCTCAAATATTCTTCAGGCGCAGTGTGCTTTCGGCTGTGTACATTCATGGTGAGTAACCATAAAATCATTCTGTTTTTCACATTCAGTACAGTATTCAGTAAATTACATGACACATATCATTATCTATCACAAAGTATACTTTATAATTATAAACAGAAAGAAAATATATCATTTTTGGAGAAGCACCATTTATATGAGCAGTCTTCATACAGCTTACTCTATAGTCTATTAAATTATGTAGAATAAACAAAACTAAGACAAGTAAAGAAACAGATTTTTATTTCGTAACAATAAAACTGTAAGAATAATAGTGGAAAAAATGTTTCCTCCTTGCCAATACAAAATAGTTATTTTTAATACAGATAACTATGCCAATTATGAGTACTTTTGTAAGTGTTGGTTGGTTAAAGCAAGAAAATTTCAAAAATATACCTTAAGATCTGTACCTCCAAGGACAATCAGTTCTAAAACTTAGCACTTTATGCTGTTGAAAACACTTTTAAATGAAGTTTAACGGCAGTAATTGTGTTTCTCTGAATCAACTTCATGGCAAATGGTGCATGAATCAATACATGATGAAATTTGTGCACCATTTATCTCTTTGCATGATCCACAATAAATTCAAATTCATAATTACATCATCCAAGCCTGTCAAGAGGATAGAATAACTAGAGCATGTTTCCCTAGGGAAAGGCAAATAAAAATGGAACAAGTACACTTCAGTGTGGCAAGGTGCTGATTTTCAACTGGAGCTTGAAAAAGAAGTGATGGTACTGGGGAAAATGTTTCTCTAGAAAGAATTGATAGACTCATACTTCTAAAAAATGTACTCAGGTCTTCTTAAGTTTGTAATTATTTTGAAGGTATTATATTAAAGATGCTTTATGTCTATGCTTAGGAGGCAAGATAGTGGCTGAAAAATGCATCTTACCCATTGGGAATGAGTGATTACCATTCCTAAAGCCTTGTTGAAGGAATGACATTTATGCTATACTTGAATGAAGAGTAACAGTTATTTGGTGAAATGATGGGTGCTAAGGTGCAGAAAAATAATGAGAAATGCAGTGCATAAAGTTTCTTACTATGCACTTAGTCATCAAGCCAGAAAATGGGATCTTTTTCTCCAAGCCCCTCCAAGCATCCTAAATCTATAATGCAAGCTCTTGTTTTTACTGCTGAAACATAAGATCTGTCCCAGGTACACTACCTGGAACACTGTGGATGACCAATAAATATTTATTGAAATATTATATAAATAAACGGATTATGAGTCATGATAAGTTGTTGCATATATTCATATTATTTTCTGCATTGTCTATTGTAATTGATTTCTAACTGAATTTACTGTCTCCAATCTCACTTCTCTCTTCTAAATTATAAATGACAGTATGGTATTCTTCTATTTATAATACTTCAATTATTAAGATTCAATTACTCTGAAATTCTAGGACAATGTTACTTTGAATAACTATTTTGAACATTTGACATCAAAGAATGAGAGCTTTGTTTTCAGTAATCCCATAACTTGAAATCTGCCTTAAGAATGCAATTTTCAAAAAAGATTTATGCTTGTTTTAGGCACAATTTAATTTGAAATAGCTGAAATTACGACAATGTAAGTATATATCTATCTCTATATATAAATCATTATCTTTATTTAATAGAATTTTAATGTATTCATTAAAATATGTAAATACTGTATAATAACGGGTATTTTATGCCAGTCTAATAAAAAAATTATAATATTAAATAATTTTAAGAGTTTTAATATATTCCAACATCTACATAGTTTATAAAACAACTTTATATAGACTGTGTGGGGATGTGTGTGACTAGAAAGTCTAGAATATTGCAAATTAAATTATTAAGAGTGTTTGATTTTGAGAAGAGGAATTTGGAAAAGTTCATAGGTGTTTTATTCTTTATCTTATGTATTTATATAGAATTGATTGACTTATGTGAAATAATATGTATTCTATAACTAGAATTACTTTTTACCTGTTATTAATACATTTCAGATTTGAGTCTTTTGTCAAATATATTTCTTATAAATATTTTCATTAATCCTTTCACTTTTTTATACATTTTATGATTTCATTTGATGAAGAAAAGTTTTAAATTATTATCAAATCCATTTTACTGTTGTTTTTCTTTTGTTCTTACTGTTTTTTGAGCCCTTCTAAGAAATCTCTGCCAATCCCATGTTATAAAGTTATGTTTCCTTCTAAAATTTAAAATGTATACTATCAGGTGAGAGAAGGTCAAGGTTTAATTTTTTCCATGGGATTACCGGAAACAAAGCTGTCATTCTTTGATGCCAATTTTTTTCCATATCTTTGTGAATATATTGTTCCAGCACGACTTGCTTAAAACATCATCCTTCTCCCATTCAATTGCTTTGGCATTTTTGTTGAAAATCAATTAACTGCCGGGCGTGGTGGCTCATGCTTGTAATCCCAGCACTTTGGGAGGCCGAGGCGAGCGGATCACGAGGTCAGGAGACAGAGACCACGGTGAAACCCCGTCTCTACTAAAAATACAAAAAATTAGCCGGGCGTGGTGGCGGGCGCCTGTAGTCCCAGCTACTTGGAGAGGCTGAGGCAGGAGAATGGCGTGAACCTGGGAGGCGGAGCTTGCAGTGAGCCGAGATTGTGCCACTGCACTCCAGCCTGGGCAACAGAGCGAGACTCCGTCTCAAAAAAAGAAAATCAATTAACCATAAAATTATAAGTCTGAATCTGAATTTACTATTTTGTGTATTGATTTATCTGTCCACATAATGCAAATGCCAAACTATTTGATTGTCATAGTATTATAGTAAGCCTGGTGTTCAAATGCACAAATTTTCCAATTTTGTTTGTTTTTAAAATTATTTTTCTAATTCTGTGTCTGTTGCAAATTCTTGTGAAATTTATAATCAGCTTCTTATTTATTTATTTATTTATTTTTATTATTATACTTTAGGTTTTAGGGTACATGTGCACAATGTGCAGGTTTGTTACATATGTATCCATGTGCCATGTTGGTTTGCTGCACCCATTAACTCGTCATTTAGCATTAGGTATATCTCCTAATGCTGTCCCTCGCCCCTCCCCCCACCCCACAACAGTCCCCGGAGTGTGATGTTCCCCTTCCTGTGTCCATGAGTTCTCATTGTTCAATTCCCTCCTATGAGTGAGAACATGCCATGTTTGGTTTTTTGTCCTTGTGATAGTTTACTGAGAATGATGATTTCCAGTTTCATCCATGTCCCTACAAAGGACATGAACTCATCATTTTTATGGCTGCATAGTATTCCATAGTGTATATGTGCCACATTTTCTTAATCCAGTCTGTCGTTGTTGGACATTTGGGTTGGTTCCAAGTCTTTGCTATTGTGAATAGTGCTGCAATAAACATACGTGTGCATGTGTCTTTATAGCAGCATGATTTATAGTCCTTTGGGTATATACCCAGTAATGGGATGGCTGGGTCAAATGGTATTTCTAGTTCTATATCCCTGAGGAATTGCCAGCTTCTTATTTATTTTGTTTAAAAATGTCTGTTGTAATTATTAGATTCACATTAAATCTGTAAATAGAACTAAAAGTATTGAAAACAGTATCATGCATATCATAATATATCAATGAACATAATATATTCCTTCATTTCAGTGTAGAGATATGTTCCTTAATTGCTTTATCTTTTGATATTATTTAAGTATAATTGCTACTTTTAATTTAATAATCAAATTGTGTGTTGCTGGTATGTAAAATAAAATAGATTCTTGTTTGTGAACCTTGTACCTCAGACCATGTTAATCTTGCTTACTAGTTATAGTTTTGTTTTGTTTTCAAAAATATTCTTAGGATTCTCTTTGTAAAAATTATGTCATCTCTGAATATATATAGCTTTTATTATTCTTTTTGAATCTTTGCTTCTTTTTTTTATTATACTTTAAGTTTTAGGATACACGTGCACAACATGCAGTTTTGTTACATAAGTATACATGTGCCATGTTGGTGTGCTGCACCCATTAACTCGTCATTTAGCATTAGGTATATCTCCTAATGCTATCCCTACCCTCTCTCCCCACCCCAAAACAGTCCCCATGTTGTGTGATATTCCCCTTCCTGTGTCCATCTGTTTTCATCGTTCAATTCCCACCTATGAGTGAGAACATGTGGTGTTTGGTTTTTTGTCCTTGCGATAGTTTACTGAGAATGATGATTTCCAGTTTCATCCATGTCCCTACAAAGGACATGAACTCGCCCTTTTTTATGGCTGCATAGTATTCTATGGTGTATATGTGCCACATTCTCTTAATCCAGTCTATCATTGTTGGATATTTGGGTTGGTTCCAAGTCTTTGCTATTGTGAATAGTGCCGCAATAAACATACGTGTGCATGTGTCTTTATAGCAGCATGATTTACAGTCCTTTGGGTATATACCTAGTAATGGGATGGCTGGGTCAAATGGTATTTCTAGTTCTAGATCCCTGAGGAATCGCCACACTGACTTCCACAATGGTTGAACTAGTTTACAGTCCCACCAACAGTGTAAAAGTGTTCCTATTTCTCCACATCCTCTCCAGCATCTGTTGTTTCCTGACTTTTTAATGATGGCCATTCTAACTGGTGTGAGATGGTATCTCATTGTGGTTTTGGTTTCTTATTTCTTTTACTTGCCTTATTGTACTGGTAAAGATCCCCTGTATAAAGTGGATATAAATGGGAAGAATGACAACCTTGCCCTATATTTAATCTTATGCGGAAAGTATTCAGTGTTTTACTTTTATGTATAATTTATCTCTGCATTTTGTTTAGAAGTTCTTTATCAGAGTAAGAATGTTTCTGTAAATTTGTAGTTTTCTGAGAAATTGTATGAGAAAACTCATTTTCACGTAAATTGCCTAATTTTAACACAGAAAGCTTAATACATTCCTTTTTTACTCAGATGATATAGAATCTTTCATAAAAATGAAAGTGTCAATGAAACACAAACTCAAAAATTATAAATTCATATGCAACTAGTAATGGGTTATGATAATACATGAACTAAAAGCTAACATAACAAAAGAAGAAATTTTAAACAGACAAATTACAATCTGGAGACGAGATTTTTAACATCCTTTATCAATAATTGATGAAAATATTAGATAAAAATCAGCAAAAATGTAGAAATCTTAATAAAAGTATAAACAATTGACAAAATTGACAAATAGATTTTATTATTACATTACCTAACATGTAAAATATGCATTCCTTTCTAAGGGTATTGAGTTTACTATTATATGCCTTTTGCTAGGTCATAAAAGAAGTCTCAATATATTTGAAAACACTAAAATTTACCAAGTAGGTTATCTGACTGCAAAATAATTGCGGGATTAATAACTCTAAGATGTCTAGAAAAGACAAATGTATTAGAAAATTAAGCAACATACTTGTAACTTTCATTTTTATGAACTCTATCTCTTATAGAACTCAAATAAAGTCTATTTTGTTTGCCACTAAAATAGTCATTACAATTTTTTTATGGTTAGTGATTTAAGTATCTTTTCATTCCTTTACTTTCAACCTATTTATGTATTTTTTATTTAAGGTATGCTTCTTATACACATATCATAGTTGATTATTCTTTTTATTCTCTATTCACCAAACTTCCAGAATGTTCAGATGAGAATATTAGTTTTACTTTTATTTAATGTAATATCAGTCATTTCTTTTTAGATTTGAAATTATTCTTTCCATTGGCTACCTGTCTCATTGTGTTTTGTTTGTTGTGATGTCTCTTTGGGGTCCTTCCAGCCTCTGCCCATCAGCTGACTTCAAAGCCAGTGTCACTTAATTTATGTTTGTATTATGACAGCAGCCTGCTTTCAGATGCCTCCCATCAGTTTAGGGTAGAATGAGATAAAAAGAACTACTATGGACATTACAGAATAGAAATCTATTAGAGAAATAAGACTCACAACATTGTAGGATGAGCTGGGGAAATAAAGGTTCAGACTGGTGATTTGAAGGCTAAGACAGTCACTAACCAAAACTAAGAAACTAATGGGTTTAGATAAGGATATATCTAGGCAGAATATTGAAGATGGCAACTTTCTTCTTTTAGTTGTATATAATGAGGAAAGGAGGTAAGAATATAAAAGAACTAACTATTCATTTAGTTTTCAATCAGAATATAGAGGAAATGTTACCAACTCAGGACATGAAGGGTGGGAAAATATAACTTTCTCCGTCTCTACTAAAAATACAAAAAATAGCTGGCCGTGGTGGCGGGTGCCTGTATTCCCAGCTACTCAGGAGGCTGAGGCAGGAGAATGGCGTGAACCTGGGAGGTGGAGCTTACAGTGAGCCAAGATAGCGCCACTGCAGTCCAGCCTGGGCAACAGTGCAGGACTCTATCTGAAAAAACAAAAACAAAAACAAACAAACAAAAAAAAGATTAGAGTCTAGAGAAGACCATCTATTACCTAATTCTAGAGGCATGAGTTAGTTTCCATTAAGTAACTTTTTATAGTTCTCTTTTAAATCTTTAAATCTCTTTTTTGCTCTATTTTGAGGAGATAATTTCACCAATTTGGTCGTTTCTCCTCAAGTTTTGTAGGAATGTAACTATCACCATATTTTAAAATTTGATTTTTTTATTACTAATTTTCACTAGCTTTGAGACTTCAACCAAAATTATGAAGTAACAGCTGTACAGCATTTTATATTACTTTTATAATCTTAGGTCCCACTCTTCAAAGGGGAATTATATGAATAGCTCTTTATTTTCTCAGCATCCCTTACAGAGCAGGTGTAGATTGCTCAAATATATATTAATGGAAGATGAATCAGAAGTATGCCATAAAAGAGCAATGGAAAAACTGTTGTGCTTTTGGTATCTATTTATCAAAGCAGCAGTGTCAGAAAGACCAGAAAACATGTACATGGATTGTTGTCTGCAAGATCAGCAGTATGCAGAATCTGGAGTCCACTGCTTCATGGTGGTCATTGCAATGTCCTAACCATTTTGGGAATATATTTTCTCCTATGATTCTTGTATTAGGGTTCTCTAGAGGGACAGAACTATCTATCTATGTGTCTATCTGTCTCTCTCTCTCTCTCTCTCTCTCTATCATCTATGAAGGGGAGTTTATTAAGTATTAAGTCACATAATCACAAGGTTCCACAACATGCCATCTGCAAGCTGAGGAGCAAGGAAACCAGGCTGAGTCCCAAAGCTGAAGAACTTGGAGTCTGATGTTCAAGGGCAGGAAACAATCAGCATGGGAGAAAGGTGTAGGCTGGGAAGCTAAGCCAGTCTAGTCTTTACACATTTTTCTGTGTGCTTTTTAATCTGGCCATGCTGGCAACTGATTAGATTGTGCCCACCTGGATTAAGGGTGGGTCTGCCTTTCCCAGCCCACTCCTAAGGCAACCTCCTAAGGCAACACCCTCACAGACATACTCAGAATCAATACTTTGCATCCTTCAATCCAATCAAGTTGACACTCAGTATTCTCTAGATAATTGACTGTTAGAAAAACTCCTCTTCAAATTTATTTAATCAAAGTTATCTTTTAAAATATATCTGTGGGATAATGTCAATGGTACCGGTCAAAACTCAGGGACTAGAAAATCAGTATTGGGATGGTCTGTCTTGAGGAATACTTGAGAAGCAGTGGATTTCCATCTGTGCAAAATTACACAGATGGAACACACAAGGCAAGAAACTTTTTCTATGTACTGTTGGTACTACAGGGATGCAGATATGATACCTGGTCTGAAATGTAAGGTAAATAACTAGAACAGCTACATTTATTGTACACCTACTATACGCCAAGCACAGTGCTAAGCATTTGATATGAATTACTCATTTGTTTCTCAAAATAAACTTGCAAAATTGGTATTCTTAAAAACTAGATATATACATTGGAGATGAAGAAAGCATCATTGCAAAAACTATTTTGCACTATGCCTTAAAGCTAGGATATGCTTAAAGTTAAAAGCCAACCATACATTCTGACACTAAACTTAGTAATTTTTCATAATGTCAATTTGTTTTCCAATTTATTTTAAAATAAAATCTATCTGATAAAAGAAAATGCAAAAGGCCAGGGTAAACTTTACTTTGGACCTGGAGTCAGAAACCAAAGTTCCAATTTTTTCCCCTTGCAGTCAATAATACTTTGACTTTGGGCAGATCACAGATCATTGACTGTAAAACTATTTTTAATAGCCAAACACTTTTCCTCACAAAGTCAGAAATCAACGCTTTATGTGCTAAAAGTAGAATCTAAACCATTAAACTCCTAATAGGCCCTCCCTTAATAATGAACAGCAAATTTAGGAAAATCACACACACACACATACAGCTAGTATCCCTCTACATCCTCCAACTCCACCTCCTGTGCCCACTCCAAGGAGAGCCTAGATACTAGGAACTGGTGTATCCTGATGCTCAGTTCTGGCGGAACTTATTCAATCTTTCACACATTCTTTATTTCTTTGGTCTTTCACGACTAATCCATCTGATTCCAACAATTGTTTACAAAGGGACACACACCCTATTCATTCCTTTGTTCTCCTCTCCCATTCTAGCTTTCTTAATCTGCTCAACTGTTTTTTCTTCGTCTTTATTTTGTGACTCTAATCATGACTGCTTAGGGCGGACTTAGTCATACAACTCCCAGGCGAAGGGAAGCTGTGCATTTTGAAGTGATGTAAGAGAGAGACAGTGCTTTCCACCTTCAAGGACTTTTAAAAATTCCCACAAATTTGTTCAGAACATCTTTGAAAGTATTTTCCATCATCCTAATTAAATTTATTTCTCCTTAACCTCTAATACTCATGAAAATTAAAATTTTCATTTTGTCATGGTTTTTCTCTTTTATGCTACAGCAGTAATTTAATAATTTTTCATTCATAGTCTAAATACTACTTCAACTGTACTTAATGATAAGGAGGTGTTTGTTAGAAGCCAAGAAACTAATCATTTATATAACAATGTTTATTTGAATGTGTTCCAGATTCTTAACAACTGTTTGATAAAACAAAAGTCAGTAATGCAGTCTATCAGTGTTTTGTTTTTTTTTTTGACACGGAGTATCGCTCTCTCACCCAGGCTGGAGTGCAGTGGCGCGATCTCGGCTTACTGCAAGCTCCGGCTCCCGGGTTCACGCCATTCTCCCGCCTCAGCCTCTCCGAGTAGCTGGGACTACAGGCGCCCGCCACCACGCCCGGCTAATTTTTTGTATTTTTAGTAGAGATGGGGTTTCGCCGTGGTCTCGATCTCCTGACCTCGTGATCCACCCACCTCAGCCTCCCAAAGTGCTGGGATTACAAGTGTGAGCCACCACACCCGGCCCTATCAGTGTTTAAGAAAATATTCAATGACTTAAACATCACAAGACTAAATTCCTCCATTCCCCTGACCTTTGTTTAGGCAGCTTATTCAAATTCTCCATGTCTCAGTTTTTTCCACTGTAAATCAAAGTAATTGCATTAGCATGGAAGTTGTTTTGGTGCCTACTATTGGAAGAAAATATCACATATGTCTGTTCCATCTACATAAACACGTAATTAAAATAATTTATGTAAACATTATAAGCTATTTATAAAATACATCAGTCTTGTCAATATTGCTTCTTTCTTAAAACATAAACTCCCTGAGATCAAGCATAAATACTCCTGCCCAAAATACATGATTATGGACATTATATGAGGGTGATTTTCAAAGAACAACATTAGAAGACATTTTATTCCAGAAATCATAACCCAATTTTAATATACAATATGAAGGCTTCCAGAAAATGAGTTTTATTGTATTTCCAATTTAATTAATGACAGCCCAGAAGTTAAATGGTTCTCCATGGAACTCCTGAAAAATAAATCATATTACTGAATAGCAAACAACCACTGTATAGCATGGCTAGAATGACCTACATATTTTAAATGACAGCCCATTTTTTTTTACCACCATTGTAAAAAGGTATGGATGATATAAAGTCATTACATTGTCCAAGTTAATGTCACATACTAGCACCAAATGTGTCCTCCGCCTTGTCAATTTTTGCCAGTAAGTACAAATAAAGCTACCAGTGGCTAATGCAGATAACAGTTTTCATGTTAGTGTATACATTTCATCATCAATATATTAGTCATCACACAGCAAAAACAAAAATAGATTTCCTGACTGTCATTGTTTACTTGATTTCTCTTCCACAATACTTGTTGTATTCCAAAAATAATAGCTTGTTTTACCTCACACAGTTATTGGAAGTATCAAATTCGATAAAACATGTGAGGCACTGGTAAATATTTACTAAACATTAGCTATTTTATTATTATTTAAACTGAAGGACTAACACAAAGAACCAAGACCAAAGCATATGGTAGACGCAGCAAGGGATGAGAACCCAGGATGTTGGGCTTGCTCTGTTGCTAAGACTCTTTCTCAATGCATTTAGGCATGATAAGTAAATAAAGGGGAAATGAGATAGGATATATACACAATGAGTCATACTCCAATATCCCTTGTGCAGGTTGGAATTTGGAAATCAAGAAAGGCTGTTACGCAACAAACCACATCCATTTCAGTCAAATCTTCTTCACTAGTAGGTAAGTCTACTTGAAAAAATGTTGAACTTGAAGATGTTTTACTATCTCAGTGTCACTTTAATAAATCTGTAGTGTCTTTTGGAAGGTAGTTTATTTTCAAAGGGATAAATTTTAGTCAAGTAACTAAAGGATTGGGAGAATGTTTGAATTTGATTTTTTCTTTAAGGGATGACTCTTTTGTATTCATTAAATAAATATGTTTGAACCTTTGCCATGTGTTAGACAATGTTAGGTGATTCTTACCTAGGGGCCATGTTACAGGATCTAGTGGTATTCTCCTTGTTTCTAAACTTACTTTGCCAACAAAACACAGTGAGGATTGGTTAGGGTCAGGTTTCCTAGAGTCAGAGCTTAATACATGATTTATTTAGCAAATGTCCTCAGGAGGAACCTGCAAGAGGGTAAGGGAAGAAAGGATAGGACAAGGGAAGGAAAACAGCAAAGATGTGGTTTCAGGAGAAGTTTTAACCTTAGACTGATGCCAAGAAAAGCTCTGGAGCAAAAGCTGTGTCCTGCCCAGAGTGAAGAAAGGAGGTTTTACACCAGCATGTCAGTCACTGGGCTTATGTCAAGCAGGGAGGGAGGAAAAGGTGTAAGCTTTTAAACACGTCTAAGAAAGGTGGTTTGAGGTTAGCCAAGAGCTATTCTACCAGAAAGGGTGAAGGTGTAAACTGTTGTCAGCTAAAGCACAGGAGCTGGAACACGAGTTTGCCAGCCCAATAAAGGAAACCTAAATGTGTCACAAACACAATCTGCTAAGGGACAGAGTCACTGTTGGAACCCTAAGACAAGAACCATACGATATTAAATGAAACAAAACAATCATATTCATGGCAGTTTTCTCCTAAAATTTATTGGCTTTTGGAGAGGTAAGATTTGACCAAGAGACCCAGAAAGATGGACAAAACCTACAATGTCAAATAATACTTGCCAAAAATGTGCTAAATAATTGACACGTATTAACTAACTTTATATTTAAACTGTCCTGTAAGAGTGTCTTACTTTTACAGATGAGGAAACTGGAGGTTAGCAAGGTTAAATCACTCATCTGTGATCACACAACCATCATAAGCAGGATCCACCTCTGTTGTTCTCTAAACACCTTGATTATGTTTTGCTGTCTGTGCTTTAGTTTCTCCATTTACAACAGGTGGAACAGCAATGAGATTATATCTTCAGGATAATGTATCTATTAATAGATTAAATATATTGAGGTAAAAATACCTTCAGTAACTTTATTAAAAAGATAGTTTCTAGGACCATACTTAATATATTCAAAGAGATTCTCCATGACTAGCTCCCCAGAAAAATGGTTTAAACGTCAGAAAAATGTTTTAAACATCAGAACATTCTAGTGCTCAATAATGTTTGCATGACGAATTAGATTAAATAACATATTTCAATACACCAAAACCATTGGTTTTGGAACAAAGGGAACTTACCCATCACAGTTACAATCAATGAAGCAGTTTACAAAAGTGACCTAAAATGTTTATATTCAGGCAAGTTTTTCATATGGCAGCCCAGCAATAGTCCCAGAGTCTGGGATCTTTAAGCAAACAAAGTGGAATATTTTTGAGGTCATGTTCACAAGATGAAAACTGCCTTCTTCCAGTAAAAAAGATGAAGAAATGTGAAGATATGGTAAACAAAGTTGAGGTAATCAAGAGAAATGTACAGAAAAGTAAATTAAGTAGAGAGAAGGCAGCAGCAAGGATGTCTCAGTGCATTGAACAAAAACAACAAAAAAGTTGAAGTTCCCATGAGCAGAGGTATGCAAGTCATAGAAAGAATGTCTAATAAAGATAAGGAAATATTTAGAATTAGTGCTGAAAGCCATGATATCATGTAAGCAACACAATATGCAAAGATGAAGCATACATAAAGGAAACAATAATCTCATGTAAAATTAGAATGATAAACAGATTGAGGGCTATCAGTCATTCAGCACTGAAGTTTTCACGAAAATTTCACTGAAATTGAAACAGAAGCAAACTGCTGATTAGTTTTAGCTTGATGCATGTATCTCCTAAATTGGGCTGGATATGGTATCTCATGCCTGAAACGCCAACACTTTTGGAGGCAGAAGTGGGAGGATTTTTGAGCCTGGGACTTCATAGACCAGCTAAGGCAACTTGGCAAAGCTCTGCCTCTACAAAAAAAAAAAAAAATTATTTGGGTGTGCTAGTGCACATCTGTAGTCCAAGCTACTTGGGAAGCTGAGGCGGGAGGATCGCTTGAGCCCAAGAGGCACAGGTTGCAGTGAGCCTAGATTGCGCCACTGCCCTCCAGCCTGGGCAACAAAGTAATACCCTGTCTCAAAAGAAAAAATAAAATTCACTGGTTCAGTAAACTGGTAAGGGTTCATTTTATAGGTTTTGTGTTCAAAAATTAACAATACTTTCCTATTATTAAAATATTAAATTAAAGGCTCCTTTCAAACATTTCAAAAATCCATGTCAAAACTATAGCTCAAAAAGTGACTATAATTAAGATTTTTGTCCCTAAAATGAATATTACTAGTAATCAGTACAAATTGTACACTCTGCTTTAACAAGATATATTATAGCATACATTCATACACCTTGGATAAGCTCCTAGGAATCCTTTCACAAAATGAAGAATATAAATTACTACTCAAAGTCACTAATCCTTAGAAAAAAAAATCCTGAAAAGTGTACGAATAGGTACATTGTAACTCTAGTTGTCATCAGAAAATATTTGTAACAAATATTCTCATTGCCTTGATTCAAGTTGAGTGGTCATGTGATTTTTCTTTTTTTTTTATTTGGCCAATGAAAAGTGAGCAGAAAATATCATATAGCGCTTTTAGATGGAAGATTCAAAAGGCAAAAACACAAGTCCACTGTCTATTTTATTCTGTACCTTGGCAATCTGCAACATCTCACATGCTGATTGTCTCATCTGTCTCCTTCCTAGAATAAGGAAAACAAAGGAAAGGGACTCCAGCCCACCAGTGATGGACATGCAGTGTGAGCAAGGAATTATTTGTTTTATTTAGTCCTCAAGATTTAGAGATGGCGTGTCACTTCAGTATAGCCTTGGCATTCTGACTGATACAATTGCAGACTAGCATCTCTCCTGCTTTTGCTTAAAATTCTGTGTTATTACTACAAATGGTCTGTTTCATATCCCAGGTTTAATTTCACAGTAATTGTAATAAATTAAATTCCTCTATTGAAGTAAACATCTTCAAAAAAAAGTTTCTCTGTGAGGCATAATTGGCCAGTGATTAGATAGCCCCTTGGGGAACCCAGGAACAGCATCCTGAAGGAAGCAGCTTTCAGTCTTCTATCTCAGTGAGAGTTGCGCGTGAGTCACAGAGTGGAACTTAGTCTCATTAACAGCAAAAAGCAATGATTGTAACACCCTAGAAAAGAAGGGGTGAGCCCTTCAGGCTGCAATCAACAGCTACTGGCAGAAGAAGTTCTTATATGATTATATTATAAAATACATACTGCTTTTTAATTGGCAACAAGTCCTTTGCTGTGACCTGTTGAAAAAAACCACTCTATATGGGAAGGGGAACAAAATTAATCAGGAAAAACATTTAATCACAGGAAATAACACATTCAAAAAAGTTTACTTAAATAAATTATGTAACTATTTAAATACATGGCTATAAAAACACTTGAAAATCAGACTACATTTACATGTAGTGAGTTAATTCCAAAATTGTATATAATAATGCTGGCTTGTAGGGTAATGGCAGAAGTGATTCTCTAATTTTTTTTCTTTCCAAGGACACTTTAGGCAGCTGGTTAAGTGCCACAGATGCTTCCCTCAACATGTTTTGTTTGTTCGTTTTTTAATTTAAAGTTATTGTTTTAGCCAGGGATCTCCAGAGAAATAAAACCAGTAAGAACCAATAGAATTTGTGTATACTGTAGTATAAGAAATTGGCTTACACAATTGCTATGATCTGAATGTTTTCGAAAAAATTGACACATTGAAAGTCAATCACCAATGTAATAGTATTAAGAGGCGGGGCCTGTAGGAGGTGATTCAGCCATGAGGGCAGAGCCCTCGCGGATAGGATTAAGGTACTTATAAAAAGGCTTAAGGGAGGAAGTTGCCTGTCTTCTGCCCTCCCAGCATGTGAAGACAGAGTGTTTGTTTTCTTTTGCCATTTTCACCCCTTACACTGTGTGAGGATATAGCAAAAGGCCCCCACCAGACACCGAATGCTGTCACCGTTATTTTGGACATCCAGTGTATTAAGAGCATCAGTGTTTGCTCTCCATCTTCCTCCTAGAGATTATCTTTTGTTCTGAAGCGGAGATAGGGAATAAGGGACCAACTGGAGTTTCATGTCCTTTGCCATGGAGACTGCTGTTCTTTCTCAGATCAGCATCACAAGGGGTGCTTTCTTAAAATTATCTGTAGTCTTTTCTCGGAGCACATTGTTGAGTTTATGAAGGACAACCCTGCAAAAAAGAAGCAGATTTCACCATTTCTGTGGCCCCCAGGAGCTTTATACTCTTAGAATAGTGCACACTTGGCTTCCATTACTTCATCTATTCATTGGCTATCCTCTTCCAGTAAAGTGTCCAGTTGAACTCCCCAAGGTAAGCCAGCATTTGTTCTTTTCTAATCCTGTAGGCACCAGCCTCTTCTTAAATCTTGTGCCTCATGGTGGCTCTGCAACCACAACTTCCTGATAGTTTTTTTTTTAAGTGAAAACATTCAATTTGTCAGGCTTTTTCTTGTTGTTGTCTTGTTGTTAAGGATAGGAAAGATTGTCTTTTTACATCTCTACATGGCTTAGTTCAATCTTGAATTATATATTTGCTTTAAGTGATTATGGACAATTACCAAATAAATCGAAAAAAGACTGTATTTCACCAAATTTCCAAAAATTGAAATCATGCCTAGATTACTTTTTCATTATTGTGTAATTAAGCTAGAAGTCAATGGCAAAATCAAATTGAAAATGACTCATATTTAAAAACTGAGGAATATACTTCTAATAGCAAATATTTCAAGGAAGAAATCATCAATAAATTTTAAAATATTTTTAACAGAATAATAATATAATATATATTAAACACATAGAAAAGATATAAAGCTTTGATTAGAGGGATATTTATAACATTAAATTCCTATGTTAGGAAAAATCAAAGCTAAAAATCAAATATTTGTGTATTTGTCTCAAGATATTTTAAAAAGAGTAAAGCCAAAGGTATTATAAGAAAGATAATAATAAACATAAGAAAAGAAATTAATTAAATACCAACAATAATAATGAACAGAGCCAACATATTTTTTACATTGGATGAGTTATAACATTTATAACGTCTAGCAGGAATGTTACAGAATAAAAAAGAAAAGACCCAAACTCTGATATTCTTTTTTTTTTTTTTTTTTGTTATTATACTTTAGGTTTTAGGGTACATGTGCACAATGTGCAGGTTTGTTACATATGTATCCATGTGCCATGTTGATTTCCTGCACCCATTAACTCGTCATTTAGCATTAGGTATATCTCCTAATGCTGTCCCTCCCCCCTCTCCCCACCCCACAACAGTCCCCGGAGTGTGATGTTCCCCTTCCTGTGTCCATGAGTTCTCATTGTTCAATTCCCACCTATGAGTGAGAACATGCGGTGTTTGGTTTTTTGTCCTTGTGATAGTTTACTGAGAATGATGTTTTCCAGTTTCATCCATGTTCCTACAAAGGACATGAACTCATCATTTTTTATGGCTGCATAGTATTCCATGGTGTATATGTGCCACATTTTCTTAATCCAGTCTATTGTTGTTGGACATTTGGGTTGGTTCCAACTCTTTGCTATTGTGAATAGTGCTGCAATAAGCCAAAAGAACAAAGATGGAGGCATCACGCTACCTGACTTCAAACTATACTACAAGGCTACAGTAACCAAAACAGCATGGTACTGGTACCACAACAGAGACATAGATCAATGGAACAGAACAGAGCCCTCAGAAATGATGCCGCATATCTACAACTATCTGATCTTTGACAAACCTGACAAAAACAAGCAATGGGGAAAGGATTCCCTATTTAAAAAATGGTGATGGGAAAACTGGCTGGCCATATGTAGAAAGCTGAAACTGGATCCCTTCCTTACACCTTATACAAAAATTAATTCAAGATGGATTAAAGACTTAAATGTTAGACCTAAAACCATTAAAATCCTACAAGAAAACCTAGGCAATACCATTCAGGACATAGGCGTGGGCAAGGACTTCATGTCTAAAACACCAAAAGCAATGGCAACAAAAGCCAAAATTGACAAATGGGATCTAATTAAACTAAAGAGCTTCTGCACAGCAAAAGAAACTACCATCAGAGTGAACAGGCAACCTACAGAATGGGAGAAAATTTTTGCAACCTACTCATCTGAAAAAGGGCTAATATCCAGAATCTACAATGAACTCAAACAAATTTACAAGAAAAAAACAAACAACCCCATCAAAAAGTGGGCAAAGGACATGAACAGACACTTCTCAAAAGAAGACATTTATGCAGCCAAAAAACACATGAAGAAATGCTCATCATCACTGGCCGTCAGAGAAATGCAAATCAAAACCACAGTGAGATACCATCTCACACCAGTTAGAAGGGCCATCATTAAAAAATCAGGAAACAACAGGTGCTGGAGAGGATGTGGAGAAATAGGAAAACTTTTACACTGTTGGTGGGACTGTAAACTAATTCAACCATTGTGGAAGTCAGTGTGGCGATTCCTCAGGGATCTTGAACTAGAAATACCATTTGACCCAGCCATCCCATTACTGGGTATATACCCAAAGGACTATAAATCATGCTGCTATAAAGACAAACTCTGATATTCTATATTTAAAAGGGGACTTCAGTAGATAGACTACATATAGTAAAAAGTAGTAAGATTACAAACTATTTTATCCAATTTTTAAATTTTAGAAAAATTGAACGAATATCTTGAAATAAAACTTACAAAATGATCTTAAGAGGAAAAGAAAATGAGATAGTCATGTATGCATTCAATGAAGCAGGCTTATGTTTAAAATCCTCAGACAGAAAAACGTCTAGGACAGTAAATTTTACTAGTTAATTCTTTTAAATATTTAAGAAAGAAATAAGAATAATCTTATACTAAATCTTCCAAACAGTAGAAAAGACAAAACATTTAATAATTTGCTTTAAAAAGCCAGAATAAAAGTGATTCTTGTTTATTGGAAGAAAACATCAAATTAATCAGATTTTCTTATTAGAAAAGAAAATTAGAGAATAATCACATTCATGAACTTAGGTGGAAAAATCATAAAGAAAATGTTAGCAAATGGAATCCAGCAATTATGAAAAGCATAATACTTCATAGTCTAGTTAGGTTTATTTTAAAAGTGAGAAACAAATTTAAAATTTAAAAATAAATAAATGTAATTTACAGTATTCAAAGAAAAAAATGTAAATTTCCTTATAGTCCGTAGAACAGATGCACAAAAATATTTGGTAAAACTTAATACCTGCTGATAATAAATACACTAATACATCAATCAAAAGAGGGCCAAAATAGTCTTCCTTACTTACTTCAATAAATGATACCTACAAAAACTTAATAACTTTTAGTTGTGAAATAGTGTACATTTTTCTCTGACATTGGAAAAAAGATCAGAATATCTATTGAACATTCTAAGAAAGTTTCCAGGTGATACAATAAAGCAAGCAAGTGAGAGAAGGAAAGGAAAGGAAAGGAAAGGAAAGGAAAGGAAAGGAAAGGAAAGGAAAGGAAAGGAAAGGAAAGGAAGGGGGAAGGGAAGGGGAGGGGAGGGGAGGGGAGGGAGAGAGGGATGGAAGAAAGGGAAAGAAAGAAAGAAAATATGCTCCTACTAAAGCTAAACATAATATACCTTGTGTCCCAGAAATTTTATCCTGGGTAAATACTCAAAATAAATGAGTGTCTGTATCCACCAAAAGATATTTTCAAGAATATAGATAGCCATATTATTCTTAACAGCCAAGAACTAGGGAAGAAACCTAAATGTCCACCAATCATCGGTATTCTAAGGAAACACAGCACCACGAAGAGTACACCAAACTGCTGATCTTTGTAAGAAAATTAATTATCACAGGCATCATATAGAATGAAGGAAGTCAAATGCAAAATGAAAACACACTATATTGTTAAATTAGTATGAATTTTTAGAACAGGAAATATGAATGTTTTGATAGAGATCAAAATAGTAGCTGACTTTGTCATGTATTTAGATGTGTTAATGTCAATTGATATGGAGTTCAGGGAAGCATGCTGTGGTGATGAATTGTTCCTATTCCCTGATCTGAAATGTGTTTACGCCAATACTTGCATATAATTTACACTGATATACGCTGAAAATTTGTGCACTTATGTAAGTAATACTTTAATTGAGATTTTAAAAGAGAGAAATACCTAATGTAGATGACGGTTTGATGGGTTCAGCAAACCACCATGGTACATGTATACCTATGTAACAAACCTGCACGTTCTGCACATGTATCCCAGAACTTAAAGTATAATAAAAATAAATAAAATAAATGAACCTTAAAAATAAGTCTTATTTATAAATTATTGTTTTGATCCTGAGACTTCTTGAAGCAAAGTTATCTAGTTAAAAGGAAATTATTATATACTCAAATTTTGAAAAATATGACAAATACAACAGGCATTAATGAAGTTTACTGGGAAAGACCAGAAGGAAAAGTTAGTATTGAACTCATTATGCCCCCAAACTTACAAATGTCTTACATGAAGATTCAACTAAAAACAGGTGTGATCAATCTATAATGCAGTGTACTGCAGAACAGTAATTTCTTTGAAAGGGCCACACCCAGTTAAGAACAAGACAAAAAGACTAAGAAGAAATTGTCAAATCCAAAATTGTGATGTAGTATTAGACTTAAAGACAACCTGTATATAATTGAAGGGAATATAACTTATGTTATACTTCCTTTAACCTCTCCTATTGGCTATCAAAATCACTTGAAATCTCAAATTATGACCTTGCTTGAAAAGGGTTCAGTCCATCAAACACAAGCACCTGCAGTTTACCAAGCATTGTGTTAAGTGTATAATGAAGAAATAAAGGACTTATTCTATCCTTAAAGGAAAACCCAGTCTAATATCGACAGACTTTATCCTTGGGTAAATTTTAAACAGGCTCCTTTGAGTTTTCTTTTAGGATAAACCCGGACATTGTCTTTCTTCTATCTTTGGCCTGTGTAGCCCAGTCTTAGCAAGAAACCTGCAAAGTCATTCAGTCTTCCACCTTTGATATCTGACCACCCTCAATATCTGCTCGAATTTCTCATCCCCTACTTTTGCTGTCACCCTGGACTACGTTCAGCAAGATTCCTGCTAAGTTAACTTAGTAAGAATATGCCTACCTTTGATATCTGCTTTTAGTAATTTTCTATCAACTCACCTCTTCATTCTGCTTACTGAATATAAATCCCCAGCAATCTTTGCTGTATCTGAAGTTGAGCCCAGTCTCTCTTTCTTATTGCAATAGTATTGAATAAAGTCTTGCTTATCATTTTGACAAGTGTCAGAATTTTTTTAATAATAGAAAAGCCAGATTTACACAAAAGTATAATAAAATATTATAATAATTATAATAATATAATGCATAATGATACAATTTAATAAAAGGCAGGGTAACACATAAGGAACAAAAATAATCTAAGAGTGAATGTAATCTTTACCTCTGTTTGGTGGGCTGTTGGTATAGCACAGAGGAAGTAATGTCTGAACAAATTTTGATGGATAAAATGCATTTGCCAGATAAAAGAAGAGAAAAAAAATTCTAGAAAAAAGCAATTATGTTATAAAGGCATAGATAAATATGGAGCATTCATGGAACTAAAAATAGTTCATTATCAATTAAGTGTTAATGCCATCATGGAAAACTAGATTAGGCATCATCCAGAGGAACATGAACTATGATTAACAAATGAAAGCAGATTTTTAGGGGTATCAAGTAGGGAGGGAAGTAATAGGATCATATTTTAATGTTTGGTAAATTTTTCCAGAAACTTTATTGACAATTATTTGAGTGGATAATATAGGAGACTGGTAGATAACTTCCTATGGGAAGTTTTCAGAAAAATATAACTATAAATATTACTAAGTAATAATTTATTATAACTGTGGACATAGAGATGAAAAGTAATGAATTTATAACAGAAATTTAGAAATTAATATAAATAATATTTGTTCATTTAATTAGCTTTTGAAGCAGGGGACAAAGATTTGGGAAAAGGCAAGGGGCACCAATGACTCCCAAATTGTGAGGTTCATGATGCCATCAACCAAATGAACAAGTATGGATTTTTTAAATGCATGTTTCAAAAAGATAGTGAATGGCTATGGAAAATTTAGGTGGACATTCTATCTTTAATGATAATAATGATGATCATCATGGTGACTATGATCACGATACCATTGGATTGTTTAACGTTTGTCATTTCCAAGCTTGTGTTAAATGCTTTACATACATTAACCTATTGTAATTAATTCTTACATTATTTAATACATTAATTGAATTGCTTTATTCAAATCTATAATTTCCATTTTGAAAGGTGGAAACTGAGGCATAGGAAAATTAAGTAACTTGACAAAAGCTATAAAACTAGTAAGATACAAAATCTAACTTAAAAAAATCTAAATTTCATGCACCAAATCATGAAGCTTCAGAAACACAAGAGAAGACTCAGGATCATGTAAAGAGAGTAGTCATAACATGATAAATCATGTCAAGACAAATTACCTGATTGGGAAAAATATAACATCAGAGTAATCTTGCCTAAAACCAGGTCACCTAAACTAGAACTGACCTTACACTTCTTTGACATTTAGATACATTTTTATCAAGTCTGAAAACCTCAAAATACTTCTTAAATGTACAACCTCAGACAACTCACTTATTCGCATTGCTTCTTTTATTTTCATGCCTGAAATGAGTTAGTTTGATATGCTGATTATTGAACTTCCTCTTAAATCTTAAATTTTAGAATTCAGAATAAGCTTGCAAAAATATTCTTACCCTAAATTAATTTTAGAGTTCATAGATAATCTCGCAGGGAAATGTGGAATAATAATGACTGAATATGCAAAAATATTTTTTGCTCTAAGTTCAGAAATACACTTTTAAGGAAGCATGAAATAAATATGTTCTTCATTCTTAATATATCTATGTATTAGATGGTAATTTATCACAATGATCCAATTAAAAGCTAATTTTCCCCACACGCACCTGTATTTGTGACAGTTTTTATCATAACTACTCTTAATAATTTCAAAGTGAACAAACATGAGTTGAAATTTGGTTAACAATTATGTAATACCATTTCATTTAATTTGGCTATTTCAAGCCAAATTTAAAATCATCACTGTTAGCACAAGTCATGTTTTGCTGGATTCTTCTAGGGGACTGTATTGAATTTGTTAGTTCAGGAACTCAGCAATAGACTGTTCTATGTAATCTGGGTAAGGTACTTATCTTACAAGAGCAGCAGCAATTTGACCAGTGGAGATAAATTACATAACTGAAAATGACTAGGCTATGTCAGTCAGCTCCTAAGAACACCTGGCTACTAGAAAATCTCAGTGTTACTGCTATCGATTCTAAGACAGCAGTTAACAATTCTAAAAGGTTTACCCAAAAGAATCATTTTAAAAATTTACTTATTTCAGATTAAATCAAAGGGGTTCTTTAAAGAAGAGTTGCCTATTTATTAACAATAAAGATAAAGAATGCTTCTCTTACCCCATTGTTTGCTTTATGTTTTCTTAATAATTCCCTTATGGCAATACAATGTTGTTCACTTTAAGAAATTAATATAAAAATTTATATTTGAATTTCAGCTCTGTGTCCAATTTGAAGCAGGCACTTTTGGTCTTCCTTTCGTAACTTTTGTAATATGAAGAAATTCATGCTGCTCTCATCAATACATGAATCTATATTGTACCAACATCCAATGTCCTTCAATATATGCCATGTAATTTTCAAAAGTTAATATTTTTTCTAGGAAAAAAAACCCCACTATCTCTTATGTGGATCGAGTATTTTGAGTGGTTATTAAAAAACAAAGAAAGTTATATATCCTATTTCAACTGACAGATCAAAGTATAATTTTCAGTCAAATGGCTCAGCATATAAAATAAAAGGTTTCATGGAATGTTAGGACTATATAGATTCTCAACTCTCACTTATACCAAACCTCAATTTTTGGTACTTAGAAACTTAGGCCAGGAGAAGAGAAATAAGCAGCCCACAGTGAAGGAAGGTAATGGCAGAACTGAGACTCAAAATCAAGTTTCTACCTTCCAAACCCAGTGCTCATTTCGACTGTACTCTACTTCTCCAAAATATATGGCTAGTACCAAAATTTGGATGAGAATAACATAGCAGAATTTCTAATTTTGGTATTACTGGGTCAAGACTGTTCTGAAAACAGAATGTGTTTATTCACGTTCACTACTTGGCCAATTTAACTATGTCTTATGCCACTTATGTATCCCTCAGTTTGCTTCTTACCTTATTTTGGCCACTATTTCAATAAAACTAGAAGTGATTTTACCGAACTGGGAGGAAAATCAATTGAAGACCTTGTTGGTCACCAAGGCAACGTATACTGTAGCATCTCTCCTGAGTTCCAGTAGTGAACTCTTACTCAGCCAAAAGCAAATGTTTGAACATTGGACATCACCTTCAGCTGATCCCCCATTCCTTGGGTTCAGGCATCACTAGAGCATTTGTTTAACTGTTATATGTGCATGAACACTAAGGAGTCTTCCGAGAAATCATTAAACCTCAGGGAAGAATACATCTTATTTGATTAGATGGGAAAGTTTTAGTCATCAGGGAAGAGAGTCCATTTTGAGTACCGTTTTGTTTTTTTTCACTAATATTTGTCTCCCAGAATAGGCTAGCCCCTAATGGATTCATGTCTTTGTTCTACAAACCACAGAAAATCAGTAGATAAAAATGAAAAGAGCTTGTTCACTGAAAATTCTGCAAAATGTTAAAAAAGCCATAAGGTGATGGTGATTATTGAATAATATTAAGTAAAGCAAAATGAATGCTAGGATGCTCATCACTTTGTGATGAGCAATCGTTGAGTTTTTCATCCAGAGAACATACTGCCTCCACTTTGTGAGATGATGTTGCTGTCCAGCGAACAAAACAGTAACCAGTAAACTTTGGGCAGGAAACAATGTGAAGTCACAATTACTCAGCAGGATGAGAATTGTTTGTAAGGATGTGAGGACCCTCAGAAAATAGTTAAGGATATCTCAGAAATACAAAAAATACGGAGATAATCCTATGGTGGACTGAAGCCTCTCATGAAAAAGTATTTGTTTGATGAATTAAATTATTACCAAAAAATGTGACCCCTTAAGCTGGAAAGATCAAAAGAAAACTCAGGTTTCATTTGCAAACATTATGGATACAACAATTTTCCTATCTTCTAAAATCTACTAAAAGGACTCAATGAATCTTACATTAGGTGTCTTCATCCAAATCATTTGATACCATAGGTAAACAGGTGCACCTACCAATTAAACAGCAGAAAGGAAGAAGTGTAAAGAAAGAAAATTCCTTTGGAATCTGCAAACATTTTTACTTTAATCTTGGGACTGAAAGCGCATTACATTGCCATATGGGAGACAAGCTATCCAACAATATATTCACACATACAGATTCTGACATCGTGTTAAACTTTGCAATCTCATTCACAACAGCTTATAAAAATAAGAGATGTATAATACAGAGTTTCCTTCACTTCCAAATAAAAATTATTTTATAAATGTATGTCTTAGTTGATACCTTGGCTTTTTGACCCCCACCTTTTTTGCTTTTTTGCTTTGAAGATCTAGTAGAGTAACCTGGTGAAAAATACATATATATTACTGTATTTCTCAAATCTTACAGGCAATGTTGAGTGAAAGCAGCAATACCTAACAAGATATCCCATTTAAATATGTTTTACTTTTATATAACATTTTTAAAAGGAAAAACTAAAATTTATTTTTACAATATTTACAAAATTACTGAAGCTATAAAGAAAAGCAAATTTAATAGAGTGGCTATCTATGGTAGGAAAGAGGGTACTTACCATGGGTAGGAGCTTATGAAATGTTGGAAAGGTCATTTTTCTTGACCACTATAGTTATTTGTTAAATGGAATATGTTTTTATATACTTTCCTGTATATGTGCTTTATTTCATAATAAAAACAGCTAAGAAATATTTACCCTTCATTTTCTCTAGCATAATAAATTATTTTTGGTTCTGATAGAGACAGTATCGTATAAATAGACAATAGATCTTACAAGATGCTGAAATTGAATAGTGTTCTTGGCAAAGTTTGTCCATTCTCTTGTTTGTTGCTTTTGTGTTTGTATAATAATATGAACAATTACTATTTTAAAAAATGCATAATAACTACTCATGCCAAAATATCTTGGAGAGATTTTCATAAAATACTCCTTTAATTTTTAAAATCACAATACTGGTCAGGCGATCGAGACCATCCTGGCTAAGATGGTGAAACCCCGTCTCTACTAAAAATACAAAAAATTAGCTGGGCATGGTGGTCGGGGCCTGTAGTCCCAGCTACTGGGGATGCTGAGGCAGGAAAATGGCATGAACCCAGGAGGCGGAGGTCGCAGTGAGCCGAAAGCCGAGATCGCGCCACTGCACTCCAGCCTGGTGGGCAACAGAGCAAGATTCTGTCTAAAAAAAAAAAAAATCACAATACTACTGCTGTAATCACTGCCAATGGCAACAGGACTGATTTGGGCTGAAACAAATCTTAGATATGGGCTCCAAGGTGCATTTTATGTATGTCACCTTCATTTCAATGGAAATCTCAATGTTCTCGTCAAATGTCTAAATTATTAAAGCATTCCTCAGAGATGGGCTGATAGGGTTTCCCCAGTGTCTAACTACCTAATATTTCAAATCAGTTGCTATGATATTGGACCCTGCTTCTTCTTCCTTGGCAGGCTTTGGCTCTCTTCTGTCAGTTAGATTCGAGTTTAATTAATTCTCTGGACAGTCCATCTGGCATAGATTCCTCTCTGGAGAGCTAGCTCTTCCTCTCGGACTTAACACTCCTTGCTGCAGCCACTCTGGCAAGCAACATCTCTGCCTGGAGGCAGGAATCCATTCAAAGGAGCAATGAAGCCAGCCTGCCTGTATAAATTACTATCATAAAAAGGGATACTTATCCAATACAGTATGACAGACAACTTCTCTCTTCTCAAGAGTCACCCAACCTTTTCGACTCTCCCAATAAATGATAGAAAATGGCTTTCCTACCCCTAAGGCTACATGTCCTCCCCACTCTAATGCCAGTAACCAGCAATTCTTCATTCTCAGGTACGCAACTAAGGTCCGAACTGTGATGTTCAGATAAACTGAGTCACAGAGTTCAAACAAGGCCACAGAGTACACCATGCGAATGTGTGCAGAAACATTTTATAAAAAATAATACATAGAATGAGAGAATAGCTATTGCTCACAGACTTAGGATTGAATTCTGGCCCTGCCACTTACTAGCTGTTTTGTTCAGAGCACCTACCTCTTGGGGTATGTACATATATATTGCATGTAAAGGGGTGAGTGTAGAGCATTGCCTATAATAAATAACGACCGTAAAGTAGTATGTTATTCTTACTGCCACACCTGTAATTTTAAATCTTATGCAGATTATGAGCAACAATTTCCATTTTTATAAAAACTCACATATAATATTATAAATAAAACCCAAAGCCATATGAAATGTTAATTTCAATTAGGCACACTAGCAAACACTAAAGAAAATAAAGTCTTCATTGTGTGTAAATGGACCTAGGTAATTTTCTTTCCCCATTTTATCATCACTATCTTAGATTCACTAACTTTCTAACAAATTCAAGCCCCTTGAAATGTCTGTTACTCCCATAACTGCACTCCAAGAGGAAAGAATTCTTTGTACCTTGCACAAGCTCTTAATCCAAATTCTCCCATCCTGTGTCTAATTCCTTCAGATCACATTCTTAGCTAGGATTTGTTACTTTAACCAGCCTGTCCACCACATGGGTCCTGTGGGTCTATACATTTTTTTCAATAACCTTTCTAAGTAACCTATATTTTAACAGCAATGAATAATACTGCATATGGCAAAAACAAAACAAAAACCCTCATGTAAATCAAACTGTTAACATACATTTAAATATTAGGCTATTAGTGAGCAAAAGAGAAAAAAAGAAATAGAGCCAGTTTGCCACAAAAGGAGAATAACAAATAAACAAAAGCAAATGATTATTCTTGCCACACTATACAGGGTCTGGAGAGAAAAGAAAATAAAAGATAATTGCTCAGAATAATTGGCCATTAAATTTTCACTGCTAGCAAATTTTAGTTTAATCATTCTGGAGGAAAAATAAATATGTAGGATGATAAGTATTTTACATGCCAAACACCTTTATTACTCTTTTCAAAAGATTTTATGCAATTAGAGAAATTTCAGTCAAAATAACAGGAGATTTGATAGTTTAGACTCTTTGGAAATGCCTATCAAAAGACTCCTAATGTTTTCTGAGAGAAGAGAATTATGAAATGAACAAGTCTATCTATTCACCAAAACTAAGAAGATTGCATTATTAGTGTTAGAAGCTAGTTTTGGTGTCACAGAGTAAATCTATGGTATTTACTCAACTGTCATGACAAACCAAGGGCTTAAGAACTGGCAAAGTAGCTCAGATCTAGAGAAAATGAAACTTTCAAAGACAACTAATATAAACAGTCATTATGTTGCAGTAGGTAGTCAGGCAGACATGAGCAGTGCAGGAGAGAGCACCTCTCTGTCCCTCAACCGACCAGGAATGTCAGGCAACCATAGGTTTGTGTGATATCAGTTTCCATTGATGATCATTGCCTAGTTTCACTATGTGATTAGATTAGAGAGCTGTTAAAACTGTCTCTCTAAAATAATAATTGGTCTCAGCCAGCGCCAAGGGAAGGCAGTCTCCCAGTAGATTGAAACACCTAAAGTTGGGGATCAGCAGCTTTTTGAGAAGATCTCAGGAGTTGGGTGAGTGGGCTCAAGCATGCACACTAAGAGGTAAAATGGTAGAGTTTAACTAGTATATGACCTTCCTCTAGAAACACTCAGGTGGTAAGGGAAGAACGCCTAAAGTGAGCATGTGAGCTATTTCGATAAACACACTGTTCATGTGGCCCCTTTCAAGTGCTGGCAGACCACTGCTCTTCTGGACAGCCCACCACAAGGGAAGAATCAGGGGACAAGTAACGCAACCAGGACGCATGCCAAGATTTAAGACCCGAAGTCAAAGGTCAAAACCCACACTTGATCTCTCAAGTAGTCTGCTTGGCCCTCTTCCAAGTGTACTTTATATTTCCTTTCATTCCTGATCCAAATTTTTTAATAAACTTTAATTCCTGCTCAAAAAATTGCCTTGCTCTCTTGCTCTGCCTTACGCCCCTCAGTCGAATTCTTTCTTCCAAGGAGACAATCCAAATTCCCACCAATGATAGTCTGGATAAATAAAATGTGGCACATATACACCATGGAATACTATGCAGCCATAAAAAGGATGAGTTCCCATTCTTTGCAGGTTCATGAATGAAACTGGAAACCATCATTCTCAGCAAACTAACAGAGGAACAGAAAACCAAATGCCGCATGTTCTCACTCATAAGTGGGAGTTGAACAATGAGAACACATGGACACAGGGAGGGGAACATCACACCCTGGGGGCCTGTCGTGGGGTGGGGGGCTAGGTGAGAGATAGCATTAGGTGAAATACCTAATGTAGATGATGGGTTGATGGGTGCAGCAAACCACCATGGCATGTTTATACCTATGTAACAAACCTGCACGTTCTGCACCTGTATCCCATAACTTAAAGTATAATAAAAATAAATAAATAAATAAGAAAAATAGAAAAGAGGCAAAATGGGAGAATAAGTAAGCGCTGAAGTGGAGACTTTGGTGTTTACTTTTTCAGAGACAAAAAGTAATAAAAATTCTCTGAAAAATAAGTAAACAAATTCTTCTGTAACTCAATTACCTTATGCTTCACAAGTATTAAATCAAAAGATACTGGCTCCTTTTTTCCTGCTTAGAAGTTTTTTTCCAGTTAAAAGTGTTACAACCCACCAAGTCAAATATAAAATATCCTCTCTTTTATTAATCAGTCTATACAGTGTAGTGAGTAAGCACATAGATTGGTGTCATAAAAGTCTTGAGTTCAGATTATTTATGAACTACTTAACTGTTGTAACTTTAGGCCAGTTATTTTGTCTTCCTAAGCATCAGTTTCATTATATAAAATAAACATGATGCTTAAACTTAACTCCAGTTCTTTGTGATATTAAATATAAAGGAGCCTTTACAATAGACAGGTCAGAGTAAGCACGTATTGGCTTTTAATCACAGAAATAGCAATTCATCTCACATTTAAAAGACCAGACCAGCAGCTCACAAGAAGATAGCTTAAGGGTATTTTATCTAGTTGTATTTATCTACATGAAAAGTTATAAACATCACATATCCACTTAAAGAAGAGATTCTCATAAAAGGTTGAAGTAATTTCATTGGAAGTACCTAAGGTTTATAGACAATGGGAATTTGGAATGGGTAAGGATTGGTAAGGACTGAGGACTCTATATTTTCTACACTTTTATTAGAGAAAGTGATAACTAGTTATCATTATTATTAGTAATAAATGTTTTCCTACAATATGTTGTATTGACAAAAGTACTTAAGCTAGATTTATTTGTACTTTTGCCTTGACACATGATAATAGAATCTGTTCAAGTCTTACACAAAATTTGAACCCCCAAATTTACACTTCACTTCCACCTTATCAATAGGAGGTGCAAGTTTACTACGGTCAATAATTCACTGAAAAGAAAACAGCTCCAAGATGGAGAGAAAACATTCAAGTGTTTCAGCAAAGGTGATGCCTGGCGAGAAATATTTGCTGCTTCAATAAGTCCGATTAAATTCACCAAACTAAAACAGGAGAATGAGCTCTGAAAAAAAAAATGTTGCATGCTTCCCTGCCGCCTTCTTTTTTGACTAGGTGTGAAGTTTAACAACTGGAGCTCCAAACACTTCATACTCATTCAGTACAATTGTCAGAACTTGCAAAGATGTTATAAGACTGTTTTGGATGAGTGAGAAATTATTGTTTGCACTATACCAACCACAATACTGCAATGAATAAACTAATCTAGAGAACAGAGGCTACATCTCTAGAAAAAGTGACATAATTGTAAAACTGACTTGGTTCTTTTGGAGGCACACAGAAACTTCAAATAGCATACTTACTCTGTGACAGTTATATGTAGGAGTGAGCATTACTACCTCTAATTGCAAATGATACCTCTAATTGCCAGGCATCACCTTTGCTGAAACACTTGAATGTTTCCTCTCCATCTTGGAGCTATTTTCTTTTCAGTAAATCATTGACCATAGTAAACTTGTAGCTCCTATTGATAAGGTGGAAGTGAAGAGTTGCAGATGCAGAGATGTAACATGCTTTGGCCAACTTTGTATAAAACAAGAGAGTGTCAGAAATATAATTCATTTCTTTTGATCTTTATTTCTCTGATATTTACTACTCTAGTACTCATTATCTGAAGTGTAATACTCTCATATTCAGGTACTTATTATTTTCTTATAAAAGGAAATAAGATAGAAGACAACCAGATAACCATTAATCAGTGGATATAAAAAAAATCTTATATTTTTTTCTAAGATTTGAGAATACCACTGATCTTAGCTACAGTAATTAGGCCATGATTAGGAACACTTTCTACAGTCAAAAGTTTGGGTATACGTACTTGGACTTTTTTCCTGATTGACCCACAAACATCCCTGAATGTTTTCTAATGAGAAAGACAAAGACTAAATTTATATTCTGCCTCCAAAAAAGTCAATGAAAGAAATATAGTGCTTGGTCTATATCCATTTCACATCACACACACTCAAGTAGTTCATCAGCTGATTTTAATTCAGGAATGAAACCATGATCTCTTTTCAGTAGCACGTAAACTCTGTCATATATTTTATAAAATATGCATACCCTTTGGTTTCTACAGATGTAATCCTGGACCCAGTCATGTAGTTAGAGGCCTGTGTTTTTTTATACAGAAAGAATGATGTGTAAATGATTTTACACATCATTTAAGAAAATGTTTCTAAAAAATAAAGTGACTAACTCAAGGCAAAATCTTAAAGCAAATTTTACCTGTGTCACATCATCATTATGTGACAAGTATCTTTTTGCACCTGTTCTGTGACCTCTTGAGAATTTAACACCTTCATATTGCCCTTTGCCTATTATCAGATTTCCTATGTCACCCTTGGGCTTACCTGACTCTATAACATCACATGTTCCAAAATTATAGCTCTTTTTTCCTTTTCACAAACTCCCCATTCCTCACTTGGATTTAAATTAAGTTGTTAGAAAATCAAAGAATTTATGATGTGGTACCTTCTCCTCTTATGCAATGTTTTAACCCTCCCAAAGACATTTTAATCCTAATTATAAAAATATATAATTAAATTGTTATACAAATTTTTAAAACAGTGGTTTTCAGACTATTTTTTTTCTCAGCAAGTTTTTATTAAAAAAAAAACTTACACCAAAACCCAATATGCAAATTAGATAAACGCAGAGCTGATTGCTGAATTGAGGGTGGAGACATTTAAGAAAACTTCTCAGAAGGCTCTGGTCTTGTTACTCAGAGCACAACTTCATCTGTCAAAATAATAGCTAACATCAGCTTTATCACTGGGAGAAGAGAAAATAGGCAGGGTTTTAATTACTTCCTTCCAACATGGAAAATTTGCTAAGATCTACACGGTTAACCTATTCTTATGCATAATAAATGTCTTTAATGTCCAACAATGTTCTCTTAGAAGAAGGAATCAGGAAAACACAACTACTAATCCCTTTTCCATCTACTACCAACATTTTCTGAAATTTGATGTTTAAAGAGTAGCTGTTTAATTTTTGACTTGTCACATAAGTCTAGTGCGACAGTAAACAAGGGCACTCTTCTACATAAAATCTGTTTTATACAGACTGGATTAAGAAAATGTGGCACATGTACACCATGGAATACTATGCAGCCATAAAAAAGGATGAGTTCATGTCCTTTGTAGGGACATGGATGAAGCTGCAAACCATCACTCTCAGCAAACTATCGCAAGGACAAAAAACCAAACACGGCATGTTCTCACTCATAGGCGGGAATTGAACAATGAGAACACTTGGACACAGGAAGGTGAACGTCACACACCGGGGCCTGTTGTGGGGTAGGGGGAGGGGGGAGAGATAGCATTAGGAGATATACCTAATGTAAATGACGAGTTAATGGGTGCGGCACACCAACATGGCACATGTATACATATGTAACAAACCTGCACGTTGTGCACATGTACCCTAAAACTTAAAGTATAATAAATATATATATATATAAATCTGTTCTATATAGATATGCTAAAACGGATGTAAAGAAATGTGTTTGAAAGTCCTCTTTTAAAGTTACCTTCAAAAAGTCTTTTCTTTTAGGATATAATGGCTTCAGTCATGTCAAATAGCTTTTCTTTTATTTATTTTAAGTTGGGAATAGACAAAAGTCATACATAATTTAACATAATAAATAAGGCAAATGCAGTAATATTAGTGTATTTTTAACCACAAAAAATATTGATAGATGGCAAATTATATACTCTGGTTTCCAAGCTATACAAGATATAATATTTTTAGAGTACAGTTGAGATAATTGAAGACAAAAGTAACTTCATCTTGGATACTAATTCACCATGTTGATTTCTGATTAGCCCCCGTCCCTTGAATGCCTCCTGATTTCTACTTCATTTACTGTTCTTAGTATAAGAACATGTCAACCTTGATGTTATCATGGAAATTACAGGCTATGAGGCGAATAGCATTCTTGCCTGTTCTGAACAGTTGCCTTCAATTGTATTACACAGAGCACTTATACTGTCTCCCTATAGTATATTATTCCTGAGTCTGGAGGTAACGTGTGAAGCTGTTTTGGAGAGTTATTAAAAATGTACAACAATAAAATATTCAACAATAAAATGTTTGCTCCCTTGTTTTACTTGGTGTCAATAACAAATAAGCAGACGTTCAAGCTCTGGACACATAAATAATGGGTGACTAAAATATTTAAGCCATTTAGACAAAAAATATAGGCTTATGTTTTAAATGCAACACTTGTTCAGACATGTTGCTTTAATGCTTTCGGAAAGTAAGATATTTATATGCTGTTCTGGGCTTTGTGATATGACTGTGTTACTATGTTATAGTATGCCTTTACATTAATAATAATACAGATCTTATATCAAGAAGGTAGCTTTAGAAGTCACATATGCTGTTTTTCTCTTAAATTTTTGTAAATTCATTTAAGACATCACAAGCATGTCTGGATACTTTTTACCACAAAATGTACTAGTTTTACATAAAATAGTAGCTGAAATCAAATGCACTTACATGTAATTCCTCTTATCTATTTACAGAATTCCTATGTTGTATAACTTGTGTTCATATAGATATGTGTGGTTTCTTATTACTCAAATAGATTATTGTTTATGATAGACAATTTAGAAAACATTGATATATAAAATAAAACTAAATATCATCCATAAATTCAGCACCAAATTTAATCACTGTTAAAATTTAGGATATATCTCTCCAGTTTTATATATATTTATAATTTATTATAAAATAGTATATTTTAATATTTCATAATGTTTTTTAAATTTAACAATATATTTCTATTATATATCTATTCCATTAATTTTGAAAATCATTTAATGGTTATATAAGTATGCTGTAATGTTATTAACCATGGAATTATATATAAATGTAACATAATGATGAATTAATCCTAACAGGTGTAATAATTACCCATATAAAGTGCATCTTTAATCTATTTGGTCATTTTCTTCCTTATTACTAGTACAGTTTCTTTTTCAGTGGTAGAAACATCTAGGTATCCACCAAAATAATTTCTCTCTTTCTTCCTGAACTCACAGCAGCAAATTTTAGTGTCAGTGGCATGTACCACTTATTTTTTCCTCTCATCCTCAATCTGGAACCCAAATAATGCAGCAATTAAGCATTGAATACACAAACGAACAAAACTTCCTTAGGTAAACCAACACCTTACAAAGAAATCTAGTTTTCTGAATAACTCACTGGAACAGAATTCTACCGCAGACTCACATCATCACTTCAGGACTGTCAGTAAAGAGGGAAATATATTTCTTTGTTCTGTATGCTATATTATGTAGGACTTCTTTGTTAGGGCAGCATTACTCTAACCACTACCTTATCATAACCAATATATCTCCATTTATATAATAATGCATTTTTCACATCAATAGTTTAAACTTCTGCATAATTGTCTGCCCTGTCAATCAAGAAACTTTTGTCATAATCATCTAACTTTGGTTCACAATAACAATGTGGAAATTTACAAGCAAATTTTTCTCATTTTTCAAAAGCATAATTGTCTTTCTAGAGTAGTCAGAAAATTTATCCCATATTACACCGCATTAAAGCTTCAATATCATGACTCCTAGTAAGGTACGTTCTGCATTGACCTAATATGTAAGAGCAAAAAAGAGGAAGAAATTCACTTCCAACCACTGTGGACCTAGTATTGATAATGGTCTCTGAATTTTACTACTTTTCAAAATTATTTTTGGTCCTCGACTTTTACAAATTCAGAAGTCTTTGACTTTTATGGAGTTATTTTAATTACAATGTGTCTCACTGTAGAGTTATCTTTGGTAGAATTCACCAGGGATGCTATCTGTTCCTGGGCTTCTCTTTGCTGGGAGCCTTTTGTTTATTGTTGAATTTTCTTACTTGTTACTACTTTGTTCATATTTTTAATTTCTTCATGATTCACTCTTGGTAGGTTGTATGTTTTGAGGAGTGTGTCCATTTCTTCTAGCTTATCCAATATTTTGGTTCATAATTATTCTTAGTAGTCCCTTGTGATCCATTTTATTTTTGTGGCATCACATGTAAAGGCTCCTCTTTCATTTCTGACTTTATTCATTTGAGCTTTCTTTCTTTTTTTCTTAGTCTAGCTAAAGTTTTGTCCTTGCATCTTTTCAGAAAACTCTTAGTTTCATTCATTTTTTCAATTTTTTATTGTCTATTTTGTTTATTTCTGCACTAACCTTTATCATTGTTTTCTGGTGCTAAATTTAGGCTGAGTTTCTTTTTTCAGTTCCTTGAGGTATAAATTAGATTGTTTATTTGATATTGATGCAGGATGTTTTTCTCCTTTTTCAGCTAAAATCTTGGTTCTTGTGTTACGGCCAGGAAAATTTAGGTATGTGGACACATTGAAAGGTGATGAGAGTGGAATTTATTAAAAGAAAGCTCTCAGCGAAACAAGGGAGTCTTACCAACAGACTCCCACCCCACAGACTGAATACCAGGCCACCACACAGGAGCTGAAGAGGCCAGGCTCCTCTCCACTGCGTAAGTTGCAAATTCCCAGTGGCTCCACCCCGTTCTCCCAGTGCACAGGCGGGCCAGGCCCTCAGTCTGAACCACTCCACATTGATTTATTTCCCTTATTGTGCATGTGTTAGGAGACAGAATTTTTCACCATGGGCATGTTTAGTCAAGTCCCCTGTGCACAATGACCTGGAAAACATTTGGCTGTCTCAATCAATATCTTATTTTATAAATGAAGACATTTGTTATTACATACTCCCTCTTAGTATTACTTTTGCTGCATTATATAAGTTTAGATATATTGTGGTTTTGCATGGTTTTTTTGTCTTAAGATATTTTCTAATTTTTCTGTTTATTTCTTCTTTGGCTATTCAGGAGTGTTTTGTTTAATTTCTACATATTTGTGATTTTTCCAATTTTCTTTCTGCTATTGATTTCCAGTTTCATTCCATTGTGGTCAAAAGAGATACCTGGTATTATTTCAATTTTCTTAAACACTTTAAGACATTTTTATGACTAAATAAGTGATCGATACTACAGAATGTTCCATGAGCATTTGAGAAGAATGTGTATTTTTCTGCTGTTCAGTTGACCGTTCTGAGTATGTCTACTGGGTCCATTTAGTATATAATTATATTCAAGCACGTTATTATCTTTTTTTTTGGTCTGGTTGTTCCTTCCATAATTGAACGTAAATTAGTGAAATCTCTATTATTGTGTTGTTATTGTGTTGTCGCTTTTCAGTTCTGTTGATATTTGCTTTGTATATTAGGTGCTTTGAGATCCCAGAATCTGAACATGCACTTAAAAAAAAAAATCCATGCAATAAAGGAAAGCCATAAACTTTCAGTTGTAGAAATTGGCCCTTAGTAAGCTTTTCAGTTCATTTTAAATTCATGTGTGGTTAAGATTTTGAGATTTAGCAAATAAAAATCTAGGAAGTCCAGTTAAATTTGAATTTCCGTTAAAAAGTAAGTATGTTTATTATAGTTATAATCTGGGCAGTATTTGTGACATTAATATTTATCTGTCTCTTTAATATTAAGATAATATTGAATTAAGAGAATAATGAATATTTAAAAATTCATTGTTTAAATGAAATTAAGTTTAACTGGGCATCCTGGATTTTATCTGGCAACCTATGAGGGCTGTTATGCTCAGCCAGATAATTATGCCTCTGCTTGTTTCAATGTCTGTCTTTTCCCTCAGCTGTCTACTTTCTATCCATTCTGGTCAGTGTGCCTGCTTATATTCCTATCCTTAACAACAAAATGGTTCCTCTGTTTACGCTGTATACTTTGTTGACTCTTTATTTCTTGACCTGACTCTTAAGTTTCAGACCCTACTTCAAATTTGGTCATTTGACTAGCCATTTCAGGCACCTTATCTGATACATTTATTAATCTCAGAACAAGTTTATATTAAGCTGTGTATTCTTTTCTGGAGCAGTCTTGTAATTATAGCCTCCCTATGATGACCCTGCTTCCTTTCTGTATTTTAACAAGGATTTAGGTGATATCTCTGTATGAGGATAACACTTCTAACATGAGACTATTATGAGTTGTTAGAGAACAATGATGAGGTGTTACAATGATGAGTTGTTACAAGACCAAAAAATTTATGTTAAATTTAAGCCGTAAATACACTTTATTATATGATAGAATTGTACTTTCCTGTTTCCTTTGATGTTAGATATGGCAATGTGACTTTTTTATTTTCCTCCATAATGTTAGCAGAAATAGTCAACTGTGGACCATTGGCTTTAAGAGCCAGAAAAAGAATTACCATCTTTCCTCTGCTGACATGACATGTTTAGGACCGTGTGCTAAAATATGAAGTGTTTGAGTGACAAATTAGCAAAACCTCCTTTGTAACCCATTTTGAACATACAGCAAGCAAGATGTAAAGTTATGCTGAGAAATTAGGGTTGTTACTATATGGCATAAACCTCCCTCGTGGTGCTAAAATAGCCACTATAGATAATATGAATGAGAGAATTAGCCAGCCCTTTATTTCTGAGAGGAACTCTAACTAACTAGTCAGTAATTGGTGAGTCCTTCATTATGAAGAAGTAAACCAAAACTTAAGGTCACTGCTCATTTAATTTTAAATAGAAATTAGAGGGCAATTTTTACTCATTTCAGCTGGAAAAAAAGGTTAACTCTTATACTCCAGATGTTTATCTTCTCTTCTAAAATAATGGCAAGGAAATCAAGGCCAGATTTTTATTCCACTCAACCCTAAGAAGACATAACTAATATTAGAAACATCACTCAAATTACTACCCTGTTCATACTTACCACATTACCTATTAACTATGCATAAGTAAATTTATGTTAATGTATAATTCATAATCAACATAATTAAAGTGTATTTTATTGAACTTAAGTACCCGATCTTTGTAACACAACTAATATGATGTTCTAAATTACCTTAGTTGTTATAAATAAAATGTTAATGCTTTTATTTTCTTACTTTATATGAAAATAATAAATACCTTTAGCTCAAACCACCTAATATTCAAGCTCTTTAAGCAATATACATTATCTTTTACTGACATAATAACTATCAAATAGATTTCTGTAAATGTTCTGGCACACTTATATACATTTTGGATTATATATTGACAGTAAATTATTTCTCCTTTGTTAGCTGCAGCATAACATTAATATTTTCAACAACTTGAATACATACATTTTGTTCTCACTAATAGTTTAGAATAGTGAAGGGGACTTTGAAGAATTTCTTATGAAGTAGAGGCATTGGGTCAGACAGAGCTGAAAACCATTGGCTTAGATTAATCACTATTTATCCTAGGGCTGAAGAGGGCCAAATGAAGACACAAATGTCCAATCCCTCTATGACCTGGGAGTTCTATGAACAAGAGAAATAGAGACGGGTTCTTAAGGAGGTAATAAGTGTGCCTTCTATGGTTTATAATAATATGCATTGTCTTAACAATCGAATATTTAAAGTTAATGCCCTCATAATATGCAAAATTTTTAATAAGTCCCTGTGTTCAAGTAGTTGGCAATCAAATTGGTGAAGTATGGTAAGTCTTTTGAAGAGCATTAAACAGCAGAGAATGTAAGAAATTTGTCTCTATAATAGTGTGGGCCTTCTGTGTTTCCTAAGGGCACATTCATATGATCTAATAACTGAGCAGAGAGAAACCTAAAGGATAGTTTATGGCTTCATTTGTTTGTTTTTGCCAATTAACATACATTTCTGGATTAAAAGTCAACTATCTTTTTCTTGGGAGTCGACTATAAGAGAAGATAGCAAAGAGGCAAGGAAAGTTATAGCAGCTCGACAGCTTTACCCTGGAAATATCTGTATTGCGTGCCGCTATGGCCTACCTTTATCAGTCAGATAACAATGTCCAAGAGGCAAGCTTGGCACCATTGCTCTTAGTGAATCTCTGCTGCCAGCCTTTTATCCTAATGCTCTCAAAAGACCCATTTAATGGACCTTCCTGAAACTGTGCTCTGGATCAATATGAGGCTGATTGATACGGCATTTTTGGAATTCACCGTTTGCTTATTTATTAAACCTGGGATAGTTGCCCGACTTCAATCATCTGAAATCCTCTCCATGACTTTCAAAATTACCAACATTGGTCCCAACATCATTCCTAGAGGACATTTCAGTGGAGTATATTCATCTGACATTTGACTGTATTTATAACAGTAAGAATCTATGATGATTCCTCCCAAAATAATCCCACAATGACCCAATTTGGGTCACATTTGAGGGTCTTATCCTTAATATCAGAGATCTGTTCTATACATTTGAGTCTTAGAAACAATTTCTAGCTTCTCTCTGAATTTAACTGAAGTTCCTTACTTTTATTCAGCCTATTACCCAAATTACATAATGTATTGAAGGCTAAAAACTGTCCAAATTTCTGACTACATTTAGTTAAAAATGGGAATATGACTTTTTCTAACTTGGCAAAGATTATGTTTTTTTCATGAAGAAATATAGGCATATTTAAACACTCAGGATCTGAGAGTTTGAAATACATGATATTTAGCAAGTGGTCTTTAAGTAGTTTTCATTTCTAAATTATAGTACATACCATTGAATGCTACAGAAGAAAAGACAATGATTACTCATAAACATTGCCTTTATGATATCCTTCCAAAGAAAACCAAGTGTCCCTGTGCTTGGACTCACACAGCAGGAATGTTTACCTTGCTTTGATGTCACTACAAACACTTGTGCCTAGTCATTGAATTCTAATGCATTTAAGCCATCTTGAGGGTAGAGCCCCAGAGAAAAGTACAAATGGAAAATTCATTGATTTTTGATTTTGCTTTCCTATGGATTAAATTTAACACTTTCTTATAAATCTCTTCCTTTGCAGATCATATGTGATAAATAGTTATCCAACTTTCTAGACGTCCACCCAGAGCTACTTCCATATGAAGAGGTGGAAACGGATTCTGTGCATGACACTGGTTAGGGCACTGTTTTTTTTAAAGGAGATTTTTAAAAATTGGTTTGTTTTCCTTGTACACATAGCCATAATATTGTGCTGCTGACTGCCCTCTGGGAACGAAGTCATACCAATCACAAATACATTGCCTAAAGCGGGAGGCTTATTCCTCTGCTGTGAATTCCATCTCCTATTATGTTTTAAAGATGCTACAAACTTGAGACATGACTATGTAGATGACATTCCCAGCAAATCCCCAAATAACACTTAATGAGATTTCAAATACCAGGATTATGAAACAGTGAGAGATATAAAGAAATAAAGAAAAGCACAGTATATGTGTAGGAGGCATTAAAACATAAATTTTATAATTATGAAAGCATATAAGGAACAAGTTTTATTCTAAATAGCAATTAAATCAGAACTACCATACAGGGAATAAAAGTGAATATTAAACCATTGTACCGACAATCACAGAGCCCTTTTTCTGCTCCGTGATAGAATTTAGTGTTTACTAAGGAAGAAAAAAATGCAAGATATCTGAAATTTGGTAGT